>NC_140768.1:81750280-91750280 GCF_044657685.1 Stegodyphus dumicola
ATTTGGTCATTAATTTGTTTCCTGTGTCGTTGCTGGGAAATGGTCTTAATTTCTGTATCCTGGGGTGTTCTGCAGTTCCGTCGGACTTGGCCTTCAGCTCCGCAGTTCCAGCACTTTTGTTTCTGATCACTCCTTTTCCGTCTCATGGCATTTAATTGTCTGTTTAACTCGTCTGTCTTATTTTCTGTGCTCTGGGGTGTTCTACAGTTCCTTCAACACCGCAGTTTCAGTACTTTAAGAATTGGTTTCTTTTCTCTCCTGTTCCGTCTCAAAACACTGATTTATGTGGTTAAATTATCTGTTTTATTTTCCGAGCTCTGGGACTCTGGGGGCCGTCGTATGTGGCTTTAAGTACCAGATTTCCAACACTTTAGAGCCAGTTTGTTCTCACTCTGCATCAAAGCATTGACTTGCCTGGATAACTCATCTAATTGAGCCATCAATTGATCCACAGGCTCATAGATTTGCACAGCTCTGAGTGGTAGCGATTTCTACGAGTTGCTTGCTGGGCTGCCTTGAATTTCATGGTGTACACTAGAGTGCTTTTTACGTCCTTGACATCCGCCATTCGATTCGCAGAGCTTTCTGTATTTCAGGGTCTCGAATGCCATCGATGAAGTACTGCAGAGACAGTATTTCCTTTGTTCCTTTCGGGCACTCTGTAAAGGCGAGGTGAGACAGCCTTTCAACATCCGTGGCGATTGTTTCGGTGGGCTTCTGTTGACGGGATTTTAATTTAAGCCTGCTGTAGTCTTTTAAACACTTCCCCCAAAAGTGCAGCTCTAACACGCCGGATACAGCTTTGAAGTCTAGTTTCTGGTTTTTGGGAAGAGTCTGAAGGATATCCGCTGAGTCTGCTCTCAGAGAAGATGCGAGATGACATGCTTTAGTTTGGGAATGCCATCCGCCACTATAGAAAACTGTGTCTTATATACTTACCAGGAGGATTTCCTATCATACGTGGATAATTTCAATGAGGGACGAGCAGGCATGGGTAAAAATTTAAAACCATTTGTATTGCTCCCTGTCGTCGCTGCTTTGAATTTTTCCAAAATATCAACTTTGACGACCGTAGTAACCCTGTCATCTATTTGTTGTTCCACGGCAGAAACTCTCTCTTCTATTTGTTCTTTTACAGAAGAAACTCTTTCTTCAGTGTGTCCAACTTTATTTTCAACCGCATCAATTCTGCCTTTCATAGCCTCGAATTTATTTCCATTATGCAGGTAATTTCTATTTTCATTTCTTCTTTACCTGCTTCAATCTTTTTCTTGTACAACTTTCATCTTTTTTTAAACTGATACTCGACCATCTTCCGTCTTTTCTTGAACGACTTTCATTTTCTTTAATAGAAACTTGGTCGGCTTTCATTTCCTCTTTAACGGAATCTTCGTCAACCTTATCTCTGCTTTAAAAGCTTTCATCTCTCTTTTTACGGATTCTTGGCCCACATTTCTCTCTTCTTTAACGGATGACTGGCCAGCATTCACCTCTTCTTTGAATGTAGCAAAGGCTGACAGTAATTGCCTTAATAGTTCTTCCATAGCTCTTGTTATTGGCATTCAAATCCCACTTCTGACACCAAAAAGTGTTGCGTGCATACGGGTTCGTAATGGATTGAATGCACAAGTCAATAAAAAGTTAATAAAATTTATTTTTATCCCAAGAAATAAAACAAAATGCTGAATTTTCCTCAGTCATATTCGTAAAATATCGCAATATCTCACAGTAGTAATATTTTAAATTACTAAAACGTTAAATAGAACTCGATTAAAAACAGAGAAAGTTAACCCAATCTCAGCTCGAATTCTCTACAATCAACAACAAAAACTTAGTAAACAACTGAATTGAGAGGTTTTGGTCCGGCTTTTATAAGCTTTTTAATCATGCATTAGAACGTTCTGTTATTTTCTGGATAGCAAAAGAGTACAATTATGAGAGATCTATTTATTAAAATGTTAAATGCGCATGCTCTTGTATTTGAATTTTTCGGGTGTAGCTTTCTTTTCAAATGAGTCTCATGCTGCATTCCACAGGTATATAAAACAATTTTAATTACAAAGTCTACTAAAAACAGCTAAATAAATACAAAATCCGTAACAATATTTTGCTGAAAATAATGCAGAGAACTTTATGTTGATCCCTGATCCTCTACATTTGTAAGATAAAGAGAGTTTAACAAGAAGTTTTGGAATTCAATCAAAATTTAGTATTTAAGTTCTAAAGTTCTAAGGATCCTTATTCCTTTTGCAACATCCTATCTGTGCGAAGCTTGGTTTTCAGCTGTCGCTCTAATGAAGACTAAATATCATTTGAAAATCAATGTGGAGCAAAAAATTAGAATAGCTGTCACAAGACATATTCCACGACTTGAAAAACTGTACGGGCATCAAGATGCTCACCTGTCACAATGAGTTTCTAATTTGTTACTGAAGGTTTGTTTTATTTGTTCTATTCTTATCAATTAAAATTATACTTTTCACTAAAATGTTGTTTTTATTTCTGTGCCTGATTATCGTTAAGGTAGAAATATTGTAACGGAGATGCCAGGAAAAAAAATAACCAAACTGTAAGTGCACCACGTACTGAAAACGTATGGAAACCCCTAACATAGAGTAAGCAAGCAAGGGGGAAGGAGTTACTGACTAGTATCTGCAAAATTTGCATTTTTTTAATGCCAATAAATGTGCTTTGTAAAATACTATCGATTCAAGAGAAATGTGAAAAATGACTTGCATGTTATAAACAATATATCTTTTTCATTTCTCTGATTTGAAACAGTATTAACCTTATGGTCATCAATGAGCTCAGCTCGCATTTCAGTTATGCAAATCAAATGTGGGTGAAAATGAACACAGCTCACATTACAAATTTACAACTGCTATGTCGCATGTATTTGGAAAGAAAGAATTGCTTAATCTTGCAACCGCTAAAGCTATGATCATAAACACAGTAGTATAAGATAATTTTAAACTTATAGGAGATGCACCTGGATATAATCTAAAAGATCTTTTATTATTTCTTTATTCTGAGATGCCAAACAAAAGAGAAAATTTTCCTATTTCACATAGGGATGGTGTAGCTTTCTTTTGTGACACTTAAATAGATTTATTAATGTTGAGTTTTTTTAGACTAAACATTGTTATAAATATGCACTTGAAATAAAAGAAATTCACTTTGCTATCAAAAGTGAAATTTGATGTGAATATATAGCTACATATATCTGGTTGTAAAGTTTTCTGCCAAAAAGCGTTCTTAATAAAGTTAGAAAAGTGAAAGTAAAACCTTTAGTGCAGGTAGTAATCACCACACAAATCTATGATTTTCTGCCAACGTTTTGGTAGTTTTCAAAGCTTTTGGCCCAGAAACTTGGTGGCTGCGATCCCCAAAACAGATCAACCTCATTTCGGAAGCCCTATGCAGATTGGAAGATAGTACCAGCAAGATGTAGCTGCAGGTATGAAAAAAGATAGAACTCCAAAGGAGTGATGTTGGGGCTGTATATGGTGGGTGTGGCAAAAGACCCCATTCAAGTCTGTATGAAGTCCAACCAGTGAATGCAGACACATGTGGCCTTGCATCATCTTGAATGAACATTCAGTTAAACATTTTTCCTTGATAGCAGCATTAACATGGACTAGCATCTCGTCGTACATATTATTGTTGAGGGTTTTACCTTTTTCCAGGTACTCTTTGTGAATAATACTACAGCAATCCCAACAGATCCAAAGCATGATCTTTTCTGTAATCAAATTGCACTTTGCGACGGGCGGACAGGGCGCAGACCAACCCACTTTTCAGTCTGTGTTGTTGAAGTAAATCCATTTTTCATCACAAGTGACGATCCGGTTTAGAATTTTGTTCTTGTGTTGATATTCGAGCAGATTAGTGCAGGCTCGAACACCTCTGTTCTCATCTGTTTGAGTAAGCTCATGCAGTACCCAGTGATTGAACTTGTACATCAAGTTTATGTAATGCATAGCACAACTAATGGATATGACACTAATGTGTAGCTCGTTAGCAGGCTTTCAAGTGGGTTTCATCACCATCAGTAGGCCGGCCAGAGCACTCTGCTTCTTGAATGTCGTAGTCCTTGTTTTTGAACTTTTGCCACCAAACCGTCACTGTCACATGATACAACATTAGTACCTAAAGCTATACACATGATTTGGTAATATTCTGTAGCTGACATTTTGCAAACAGAACTGGAAGTGATGGTTCTAATCTGAAAGCATGATAGTTCCATTTCAGACATCTTGTACTTAATGATATTTTTTTACAAATTTCACAACACTTTGTTCTAAAGCAAGTCTCTTTCTTTCAAATGCCGAAAATTGTTTGACAAAATATGATTAAACCCGTCAACATGAACTTTTACGAAGATATTTGCCGTGGTGGGAAACTTCCATTAAAAACCCTATATATGTTTTCATTATTTTGCAAAACCTATACATAGGCATGATAAATGATACACAAATATTCAATTTAATAAAAATTTACATTTTTATTTACACAATGTTATTTATACAATGTTTACATAAGTAAAAATGTTTTTTTTTCCTAATTTTCCTAGATGGAATATGAAGTCAATATTTACAAAATATGAACTAAAAATTCAATTCTTTACATATTTTTTACAGATGTCTAAAGCAAAATTTCTTCTTTCACAGGAACAAAGTGCTAGAGAAAAAAAAGACATAGTTATGAGACTTTCAGAAAATAAATTTACATCAGTAAAAATATGGCATCATATATTTTTGAATGAATATTTCATAAATATCTTAATTTCTTTGATATAGTATTCCTACATCATCAAGAAAGATAGATTTTTTTTTTATAATTTTGATATGCAATGGAAAATCCCCCCTTAATTTTATGTAATGGAAATGCAATGGAAACCCCCCCTTAATATACTTTTAGCTTGTGAATAATAAGAAAAATGTAAATATATTCATTATTGCCTAATCCAACAAATATATGCATGTACCAAAAATGTTATGGCTCAAACCAGCCCCACGCTGTGAAGCACATGGAATTCACCATATATTAATTAAATGCAAAAAATGCATCTATTCATAAACAAAGACTACAGCACAGAAGTGAACAAGTAAACATATTTCTTAATATTATATTGCCACAGAAAAATTACAAGCCCTCTGTAAGCAGAAACAAAAGTTTCTTCTGATGAAAAAGAAAAGAACATAAAAGAATTTTGCCTATTGCAATCGTCAAAGAAATTTTGAAGAACTGCTTAGAGCTTCAGACCTCAGCCAGACTGTGGAATCCCAATTAAGCTGAGATAAACAGAGTGACTGAACTGTTCAATGAGAATACACTATTATCCTGAGATGCAGGGTTTTTGAAATAAGGGTAAACTAGATAAGTTTTTGAAGCCTGGATTTCCCAAGAAAGCCAAAAGCAGATATGCAGGAAAGTAAAGGATAGCTGAGTCTTTCACATGCAAAGGAAGACCAGTAAAGCTCATATAAACTAAACTAAAAAACTGAGGAAATGTATTCATACGTGGATTCTAAAAGTATTTATTATAATTAGTAAATTATTAAATTCCAGCATTTCTAACATCTGTTATATTTTTAACACTCCTTTTTTTTTTAATGTTTCTTGATTTTTGATTTGGCTTGGGAAGCGACAAATATTTCTCTCTTATAAAAAACAGCATCCCATGTAAAAAATGTCTTCATGGAATGAATTTGCTTATGTGAATCACCACTACACCATAAAGATATTCTACAAATTTAACGCTTTGAAATTAGTTTTTATTACTAGTTGTAATAGCACTTAGTAAAATTATCTTCTTAATCTAAAATCATGTATAGAAAACTTTACAGCTCTATTTGACAGCTCATTGCAAAACTTAATAAATGTCCTTGCATATCTAATGTTCTTACTAACAGTTAACAGACTAAATATAAAGTCACCAAAGTATAAACTTTGATTAAGAATGAGTGCAAATTATCAAGAATTTGACAATAGAAGCATAAACAGAATACGTATAAAACTGTAATATCAACGTTAAATAAAGTATATGCTCATATAATGCTTGTACTTTATCTGAAAATTTCAATGCAAAATTTTGTATGTGGATGTTACAGAGGTCATCCAGTTCCCTTAATTCAGTAATTTACACTTATTCTTCCTCAGAAAGCTCATGATAGTTCTTAAAGGATTGAAAGTGCCACTAAATAAATATTTTATAAAGGAAATTAAAAATTCCTATTTGTAAACGTACACAGCATTGAGTTGTTTTCTTCAAAATTAATAAGAAGCACATGCATTCAGTAATAGTTGAAAAATTATCTTTACATACATTACATAAGACTGAGTGCACTCTTTACAACAACACAAATGTATACACACATGCATAAAATGCACTTTTTCCTATTGCTAAAGAGAAAATGAGAGAAAAAAATGCTTACGTAAAGATTTAATTGTCAATATTTTCCCTTATATTCTTATATAAAAATCGAATGTGAATACGACAAAGCATGAAAGGCACACAGTAATTTATCCTGCTACATTTAAGCTACATAAAAAATTACTTTAACCACATATTGGTATTACCTGTTGAGATGTTGAGGGTACTAAGTAATATATAACAAAGAATGAGAAAAGAAATCTGCTGTATCTTTTTAGCAAATGAGACCATCAATAAATTGTTGAATTCATATTCAAAACATTAATGAAAGGCTTGTAAATAAAATTCTGTAATAAAAAATGTCATGACAATGATTACACTTTTCACAGAAGTCAATTTTTCTTCTATTTCGGAATTAAATAAAATAAAATTTATATATTTAAAACTGGTAAAATTTAGCCTTCAATTGAAAAGAAATGATAAAATGGAAATAAAAGAAATACTATAGCAGTATTCTTCACATACCAATGATACAAGGTTATAAATTTGGGAACTCACACGCCATTCTGATAATGCAATATATCTTTAAAGGAAGTTTTTGCATTAGGAAGAGCTGAAAAGGACTAAACTTTGAGAATGGTTGATAAATGAAAATAGATGAAATTTACACATGATTGAAATATAAAATCCTGTTATTAAAGTAGCTTATAATTACTTTTGCTGCTTAATTGATAAATTCAGAAGTTGGTGTCAGTGCAAAGTATTCTGAATTTTCAGTTGAAAATCTGGCAGACATTCAAGCATCAACCAGACTGTGGCATCCTAACTATGCTGAGATGAACAGAGTGAGTGAACTGTTTGATGACAATGTCATACACTATCATCCTGAGTTGGAGGGAAACTAAATCAGTAGGAAAGTTTGGATTGATCTGTATTGCACAGCTTTTCTTGCTATTGTGAAAGAAAGCATTCACACTTTAACTACGCTTAATTAATCTTCAACAAATTCTCTGCGAGTGCATAAATTTTCATTGAACTGGTTTTCCCTCTCTTTTATCAACATCATACTGCAAAGGGCATGAGGCTTTGGCCTCACTCTTCTCACTCTATCTGCAGTAATGATGTACTGGCAATTTTTACTGCTATAATCAAGAAAACAGTGAACGCAAATACACCATAGAATGGTCTTCGATAAACTTCCTTTTGAGGCAAGTATCTTCATTTAGCAAAGAATGATGCTTTTCTATTAAGAATTTGCCCAGCCATTTCATGCATTCTCTATGTACTGTTGTCTAAAAAATGATTAGGCCTAAGTTTGAGTATATTTTTCATACTTATAAAAAATAATCTACACAAATGAGCAGCAGTGATCTTTCCTTGTTCAATATTTTGCCGACATTTTATTTATGAGGATTATTCCGGATAGCAAGTACCTCATGATCGTCAGTATGTAATCTTGCTATGACAGAACTATCAAGGACTGTAAAAATAATGGTGGAATCAATTTTGTTTTCTTGGAAATATTTTGCATAATCAGGATAGTTAATCATTTGATACATAAAAAGGGAGATGTGCTTGATTGCAGCAATTATAGAGGAATTACTCTTCTGTGCATATCCTATAAAATACCCTCAACTATTCTTTTTAACATACTTTTACTTTATGCTGATCGTATAATCAGTGATCATTAATGTGGCTTTAAGGGCTTTAGGAGGGGAAGATCAACTATTGAGCATATTTTAAATTTAAGGCAGGTTTTTTAAAAATGCAGAGATTTTAGAAATGAAACATACAAATTTTTTATTGATTTCAGACCTGTGTATGATTACTTTAGAGAATTAATAATTGAGGCCATATGTGAATTAAACATTAAAAAAAATGTTACACTACAAGCTTTGACTGTTAAGGAAGCCAAAAAAGAAATATGTTAACAAGGTGACCTTACCAAACAACTTGAAGTCAAGAATGGAGTGAGACAGGATACATTGGCATACTTGCCAACTTATGACACTCAAAAATCAGAAGATTTTTTTAAGAAATCAGGAGATTTTTCACAATGTTAAAAAGACTTTTTAAATGATAAAAATATAGTTTTTAATAATGAATTAACTTTAAATAGTTACTAAGTCTTAAATGCAGACAAAACCTTAAATACCTTAAACATAAAAAACATTTTTATTACTTTCATCGTAAAAAAAAAAAAAAAAGGCACTTTAATCAGTTTTCATACAAATGTTATGGACAGTGGCAGATTTTGCTCTCGTTAAGAAAGAAACTTCATAATTTTGTCCATAGCAATTGTCACGTAGGCCTGCTTTCGCTAATAAAAGTTTTTCTAATGTGTCATCACTAATATTAGATCTAAATTTAGTCCTCGTTTTCGCAACAACACTGAAAATTCTCTCACACTCTGCATTACTATGGGGATCTGTCAAGATGGCCAACATAATTCTAGAGAGTTCACTATATTTTAAAATTCCATCAGCACCTTTCAATTTTCCAATTAACCTCCACTGGGTGTCAATCCTAGCTGATTTTATAACTTCATCCAAGTTTTCTAATTGTAAACTGCAAAATTGCGACTGCAGTATATCAGTAGCAACATCAATATCATCATCTTTCATGACTAAACGAAGTAACACAGGAAATCTATTCAAAAAGTACCTTATATAAAAAAAAGATGCATTTGCTAGAGCAGAAACATCAGCAACTTTAGCATGCAAAATCACTTCATCGTTGACTGAAAATTTATGTAGTGTGTAATCACATACTCGACAGAAGTAACTTCTAACATGAAGATAAAACTTATTTTTGTCTTCTTCTGAAAGTTCTTCCACTACTTTTGTAGTTGCAGCTCCTATTACCAAATCTTCATCTTCCTTCTTCTTCCTTCTGATTTTCTGTTTCACCATAAATCACATCATATATAGAATTACAAGACAAAACACAGACTGGTTTTACAAACTTTGATAAAATGTCTTTAAACAGATCATAAATCATTGATTGCAAAACATGAATTAATGGAATTCTGCTTTGTAGAATTGTGTTCAGAACATCGAATGATGGCAAAATAAATTGTAAAAAAAAAAGCAAAAAGCTTTGTTAAGGTCCGAAGAAAAAAACATGAATATTCGTTCTTCACAAGATAAACTTACAGTAATCGGAAAATGTTTCATGTGTTGAGCAATTTTTTCTTTTATTTTGAGAGAAATTTGTATCAGCTTTACGCTTATATTTTGCAGTATTATTTTGAGAAATGCCAGTTTAATTGCTAAATGATGCAGAAATTACAAAAAATCAAAATTTTTCTCATTTCAGTATTATGCAGCTGTTGGAACTGTTTCAATTTTTCCTTTCTTTTAGAACTCCTTTCAAGATAATAATAAATATCAACAATGTGTTCATCCACATTTAATGGTAAAGAAGCTGCCCCTTTTTCAGCTGCTAAATTTAAGAGGTGACAGGTGCACCTCATAATCTGCAAATCTGAATTTGCCTTTCTTAAGATGCCTGCAACACCAGCCTTCAAGCCTACCATTACTGGTGCATTATCGGCACCAAGCGCTAAGCAATTATCCAGAGGGAGTGCATTTTATTTTAAAGTTTTAATAATTAGCTGTGCTATATTAAAGCCTGTCGAATGTCCTTCTAAAGTGGGGACAGAAAGTAAACTGTACTCAATTTCTGAAGACTCTGGATTAAAAAAAGAAACAACAATTGGATACAGTTTTGAATTGGTATTATTGCTTCCATCTGTAGAGAGGCAGAACGGAGCTGTTTTAATGCAATCAATAACTGAAGATTTATTTTTCAAACCCATTTCTTTAACAACTGCACCTGTTTTGGTCCTCGCACTTGAGTATTTCTTAGCGATTTCACTATCGGGAAACATTTTTCTAAATAAAGCTGCAGCGTGATCCGATGCTTTCAGTGGCAGGTTGTGCTCCAGTAAAAAGGCAGAGAACAGACTTAATCAAATTTTGGTCTTTTGTTTCCGAAGAAAAAATTAATTTTTCGTTTTTTCAAAACAACTCATGTTGTCCTTGTGTTTTTGTGTACGCACATGTTTGAGAACATCTGCCCTTCCACCAAGCGAAATCGAAAAATCGCAACGACAGATGGTACACCTCGCAAATTTATTACATTTCCTTGAAGAAATAATGGAAGGAAAGTCAACTGTGTACGATTTTTGAAACGTGCACGAGTATTTCACCTTTCTCGCAGACATATCAAAAGACGATAATTTCTAAAACTATTTCCTAAAGGCACGTGTACTCACACAACTCAGGACAAGATGAACGAAATAGTGAAAGAACATCCAAAGAACGGCCAACGGCCTTGAGCTTGCTTTGTGCTCGTTGGCTAATATTGGCTCGATGCCCATTGGACAACTGGAGAACGAAGTTTCTGGATACGTATGCTGTTGATCACAAAGCAGAAATTCTCATCTGATTCGCAAGGTTTCATTTTAGAAATAATCTAGAGAAAATTCAGTTGCTTTCAGACGTCCAAAACCATTTTTTTTTGGTTCATATAACGAAGTATTAAGCCAAGTTCCATAAAAATCGTGAGAAATATTAAGAATAAGAAAAAGTCGGGAGAAATATATTGTAAATCGGGTTGGCGGGAGAGCGGTCGAAAATCGGGAGAGTTGGCAACTCTGCGATTGGCATGCCTCCTGTTTAATATTGCTTTCTAAAAAGTTATACAAGATTCTAGGATCAATACTAGAGGAAATATTTTTAATAAGACTATTCAAATACTGGTTTATGCAGATGATATTTGCATTGCTGACCACACTATTCCTGCCCTTAAACAGGCCTTCATGGTATTGGAAAAAAGCACAAAAAGATTTAACTTTTCTGTTAACGAAAATAAAACTAAATATATGCCTTGTTTAAAATCCGATTTAAAATTTAGAGCTAATCTTTAGAATATGGTAACAGGTAGTTTGGCGACATTTTGGTAAGGCGATAAAGGTTACTAGCTAGGACTTTAGCAATAATCTGAGAAGTACACAGTTCGAATCCCAGATTATTTTGTCTTAGAGAAATAAGAGATCATGAGACATGTAATGTGACATTTTCCGGAAAATTCCGATCGTGATTGTAGCTAATAAGCACTTAGAAACAATTTCGCTGCTAAAGTGCAGAATCGCCCACTTATTTGTTTGGCGCTTTTTACAAGAGTAAGAAGAATTAGATTTTTGTCAATTTTCTTTGACTTTTTAAGTAAAAATAGGTCGATGTGTACATAGATAAAGTCAAGAGTGTGCGCAATGCCATTTTTGTGCAATTCTGGGATGTTTTTTTAAGTGAAAATAGGTGGACGTGTACATGGATACCGTGTATGTGCGATTCTTAAAAACGTGGCAAGCGGTTTGCGATTCTGCACTTTCTCCCAATTTTGCTCCTAATCTTCGTCATGATTAAGCATTTATGGTCCATAAAAGTTCTAGTATAAACGTAATTCGGCTAGCAGATTGCTGGAAAAAAATGTTGAGTTAAAAAAAAAAAAAAATGCCTTTACTTCGTGAAAACAAAATGGCGTCCAAAACAAAACTAGCAGGTTGCTGTAGCAGGGTTGGTCGCCAAATTTTCGCCAAAAAATCGCAAAGTTACCATAATGTAAAGATTCACTAAATTTAGAAATTAATTAAAATTTAGTCACTCAGAAATTAGTTGCTTAGATTTGAAAAAGTCTACAGTTAACACTTATCTCGGAGCAGAAATGAATTGTAAAAATGAGATAACTTCTGAAATACTTAAAGGACATCTGCTGTAAATAGATATTTCCATGGCCTGAAAAGTTATTCAAAATCCAGCTTTCTCAAGTTAAGAACTAAATTACTTCTTTACAAGAATTATAAGATTTGTTCTGACTTATGTGTCAGAAGCTTGGGTTCTGACTTTACATGATGAGGAGACTTTAGGGATTTTTGAGAGAAGGATATTGTGTTGCATACTTGTGTGGGGTTCATGTGAATGGATTGTGGAGAAGAAGATTCATAGACAACCTGATGTAGCAAAGTTCTTCAAATTACAGAGACTTAAATGGTCTGGTCATCTGGTCAGAATGCATGGAGATCAGTGTTGTAATCTTACTGACAAGACTCATGGCAACCAAACCTCAGGGTAGAATCTGGTAAGATGGCTCAATTGTGTTGAAAATGATCTAAACATTTTTAAGATCAAAAACTGGAAAACAGTTGCCAAAAGCAGAGATGCCTGGAGAAGGCCAAGGACCACTCTGGGCTGTTGGACCAATGAAGAAGAAGAGGCGGATAATTAATTTAGTAGCTGCCCCACCCAAATAAAGTAATCACATGTGAAAATCATGATGTTTCTAATCGGGTTATTGCATTCAATACCATACAATGCATTTATTATTTATTTTAATTTTAAGATCACTTGTTGACTGGGCACATATGGTCATTTCCATCATTAATTAAATTTGGATATTTGTTCTCTTGTGTTATACAATTTTATTATAACATTTGGTGCCACAGCAAAAAAATATGTATATGAATAGTAATTCAGGTTAAGAATCCATATGTATGCCTAATAATCAAAATTACTACATGTGTGATTCAGATAATGGTATGCATGTTGTTCCTAACCCATGGATGGCATATAGCATAAAATAATAATTCTGTTTTAAAAATACAATATATACACACACATATTAATAAGGATGAGGAACTTTTTTTTGTATGGTGCTATAACTCATAAAAATTTTAACTATGTAAAGTGTATAATGATACTATGAATTGAATATGGTGATAATGTTTTGTGTTAATATGATAAGGATAAATACATCAAACTATACATACGAATAATACAGTCAAAAGTCGTTAATTCGGACACCCATAATCTGGACCTCAAAGCTAAAAACTTTCTGCGCATGTGCCGTGTTGACACATGCGCATAGGCGTTTACGCGTGCGCGTAAGATCTCTTACGACTGCGCATTTGCGTGTGCGCAAGCGCAGAATACGTTTCCGCGTGCGCGTTTTATGTATAACAAAAGGTATAAGCTAAAATTATCTAATTATCGATTTCAGTTAATGTTGATGATTGCATTGTTCCTTAATTTTCGAATTGGATCCGGCTTATTATTTTTTTCAAACTGTAAGAGCAATACTATAAAAGTAAACTTGAACTTTCGATTATGTCAAATAGAATTTCCGAATCTGGAGCTCCCAAAGGATCGTACAAAACGAAAGTATGTTTCGATGTCCATCAAACAAAAAGTGGAATTGCTGCAAAAAATGGATAAAGACATGAAGAATGTGACAGAGAGGTTAGTGAAAACGAAAAAATTTCGATTGACAAGTTAGTCGGTATTCTTGGCACAGCAATTAACCGGACTTAAACAGCGGAACTTTGTAACTGAACAAAAAATTATGTCTGTTTATAGATTTAAAGAGAAAGTATTATTACATTAAACGAAGCAACTTAAACAACTTACATTGAAAGAAATGTTTAATAAAGTAAACAAATAAATATTAAGTTTTTTTTTGGTAAATTTTGATACCCTTTAGATCATAATTGTTCTTTATTTCATAAATTACGCTTTCATATTTTTAATTTTAGAATTTCTGCATGCCATCTTACGAGATTTAAACTGATGATCTATAATCCAGAAAAATCGATAATACGGAATCGCCGAAGTCCCGACGAGTCCGGATTAACGACTTTTGACTGTATCAGTGCATAATGCAAAGATTGGATATTTTAGGAATGATTGCATAATGCCTATATAATAATGTGTAACAGTGGGCATATAACAACTTGTGCCAATGCATATGAAATATATAGGTAATACGAGGGTTGGAACTTTAATAGTGGCAACTATTTATTTACAAGGAATACAAAAGTGATTCATGTCACCATGTTTTACAGTCCATTGAAGGACCATGTTTTACAGTCCTTCAATGTAGTCGGCAGCATTGTGTACAACCCGTTTCCAACGATGTGGAAGTCGCAGAATACCTGTAGCAGCGCCTGTTTTGTTGATAGTTTGAATGGACCGGTCTACTGCCTCAAGAATCTCAGGAACAGTTTGGAAGCGAGTGACACGAAGTGGTTCCTTCAACTTAGGAATTAAGTCATAGTCACAATGGCTTAGATCTGAGGAGTATGGTGAATGGTAAAGCACTTCCCAGCCCCATCGCTTGAACAACTCAGTCACAGCTTGCGCTGCATGCGGCCGAGCATTGTCATGCAAAATTGAGAGGAGCGTTCTGCAGAAAGTGTCGCCGTTTTTTTCTCAAAGCTGGTCAGAGATTGTGCTCCAAAAATGAGCATTAATACTGTGCAGTGACGGTCTGCTGTGGGGGAACGGTATGCGTTAGGATAACACCATCACAGTCGTACACGAGAATCACCATAACTTTCACATTGCTGTGATTCTGACGAAATTTCGAATGTCGTGGTGACCCGTGATGACACCATTAATTTGATTGGCGTTTCAGTTCTGGCTGGTACGATCAGGCCCAAGTCTCATCCAGCGTACTGATACGGCGTAAAAAAGCATCTAGTATTTGAATAGAACATATGGCAACGATTAGATAATTCTTTAAATGATATACATTTTGTGCATTCTGAGTTATAATACGAAAGAAATATAATACTGTTAAGTAACCTAGCGCCAGAGTGTCGCTATGGTAAACAAAGTGAATTTTAAAGAATGCATTTATTCTATTGTGGTTTATGCGCAGTCGGCGAAGTAGATTTAATTCAATCCAATAAGTTTATGTGAAATGCAAGAAAAAATGCTTATAATTTAATATTCTGTACAAGGAAGTCATGTGGTGTACACATCAGATTTTTTAGTTAAAAGTTTAAACCAAGTAAAATAAATTAAACAAAATGTTTGGCTTCCATACAATAAAAATTTATTGAGAAATTTAATTTTAAATTTGAGATCATGTTCAGGAGTCATACACAAATGGAAGAGCGAAATATTAGCAGAGTGAATATCAATAAGCAACAATCTTGGTGATTTTTCAAATTAAAAATGAGTTTTTTCCACTAAAGTAATGTAGCATTTGTATGTAAGTGAAAAAGAAATAAGTATACATTTTTGGTACTTTTCCATTATAACCCCACAATCTTACAAATGTCCTAAATAAATAGAGTGTTTCTTGCAAAGAAGTGAAATAAATCCTAAATAATTGATAAACATCATAACTCATTATTTTGTGGCAGTAACATCAATAATAATAATCAATAAACACTGTAACTCATTATTTTGTGGTGGCCATCTTTTTTTAGTTGGCTTTTGAAGTTCCTCATTGTAATGATGCTTCTTTTTGGTCTCCCATAATGAAGCAGATTCTATAGCATATTTTCAATGAGGTGGAATTATCCCATCAGAACGAAAATGTTCCAATCTGCATAATATCATGATATTGAAGAAAATAGGTCAGTTGGCGATATTACAAGTGTGAGAAGTACCGTATTTATGCGAATCTAATGCGCATCCCCATTTTAAAACTGTAAATAATAAAAAAATTGTTTGTCGGCGAATGTGATGCGCATCAATGATATAAGGAATTTATTGAATCTTATTTTATACAACAATGGATTTGTATATAAACTATCAATTAATGGTATGATAATTTTATTTAAATTTAGATACCATATTTTATACAACAATGGATTTATACATACAGTAGCAGAACATAGATTTAACCTATTAGTGGGCTATTGTCATGTGAAACAATCATTGTTAATTAGCACCGTATATAGTATTTTGTTATTAGTACCGTATATACGGTACCTATCGTAAAATATGAGCATGAAATAAATCGTAACATTTCTATCTAGCTAACAGTTTCTACAATCAGTGCTTAATAGTAAACGTCTTTATTCACTAATGTTTTCATCACTGGAATCCTCGCAGCTCTCTTCGTCAGAAGCAGATTCATTTCTTCTTTCCTCCTCATCGTCATCGTCATCCTCGGCGTTCCAGAGCACGTCATCGTCACTGCCATTCAATGAATTTGAAATGCAGCATTTCTTGAAAGATTTTACAATCAAAGATCTTCAAAGATCTACAAAGATCTTTCTTTGGGAGGGCCAGTGAATTTCTTTCTACTAGCTTTAGTTGCAAACAGTGCCAATTTCTGTTGCCGCCACAAGCGAACATTGCTGTCAGCTACGTTAAACTCTCTCCCTGCCTTTCTATTGCCATTTTTTTCAGCATAAAGAATTACTTTACGTTTGAAAGTAGCGTCATATGACATTCTTCTCTGTTTGCTCTCCATTTCGTGACTACGTACTCTGCAGTTTGTATCCTCTATGCAATAATGTGTCAACGATAAATGTAACGGTAAATGTAGTCGAGAAATTTGGTTGACGCCATCGGCGAACTTTGCACTCGAATCTAATGCGCACCCCAATTTTGAATACTACATTTGGCCAAAAACGATGCGCATTAGATTCGCGTAAATACGGTAGATCAGAATCAGGAGGGGCAACTGGTTCGAGAATTCTCATATTCCATTCACAACAAACATTTATTTATTCATAAACTGAAATGATTGGAAATTGACATGACTGATGAAACCGACATCCATTGAACTTGTGAAAAAAATCTTCTCATGCCCCACACTACTGTCATCAATTGGAACAATTATCTTAGAGAAATTTGTAACGAACACACTTTAGACCAGGAACAGAGAAAAATAGAAGGACCAGGCCAAATCAGCGAAATACTCAAAAGTCTATTCACCAGGAGGAAAAATAATGCTGGATTTCCCACCACAATGGGTTTTTTATGGAATTTGCCACGATACATTCCTTGTCGCGGTTCTGAATAGAGGCGCAAAGCGTCTGCTAAAATGCATCGAAGAAAACGTAAACGAAGGCTTCGTTATCTGCTCCGATTCTTGGAGAGCTTACAAAACTGATAAACTCAAAAGAGCAGGCTTTTTTCATTCCAAAGTGAATCACAAGTTCAACTTCATGGATCCAGAAACCGGTGTTCATATGCAGATGGTAGAGTGCCTACGGGGGTCTGCCAAAAAAAGGAAAAAGCAACATCGCGGTACAACCAGAGAACATTTCGCCATCATACTAGTGTTGGAACTTTAATAGTGGCAACACAGTTGAAAAAACGCTACGCAACAAAACCAAAGAATATCGCATATACCATACGTAAACTACATACCTACCTTACCTCTCAGCAAAAAGACTCGTCCTGCCTTTGTCATGCGGATGCGGAGTGATGCGAAGAACGGATCCTTGTATTAGCTCGCGGTCTAAAGTAAGTGTTGTCAGGATGTTTTTAAAACAAGAACAACGATGTTGGATAAAAATTGAATGTGCCAGAGGTCGTACAGCATGACAGTGTCATCAAGGGCTTCAAGAGGCTTGTGGGGAATCTGCATTGCCTAACAGAACCGTAGCAAGATGGGTGAAAGCATTCAATGAAGGACGCCAAAACGTGGCAGACATGCTGCGGGCAGGTCGTCCGAGTGTCAGCAATGCAGACGTGCAAGCTGTTGCCGCACTAATGGACAGTGATCGCCGGCAAACGATTCGTCAGCTGGCTGGACAAACAGGATTAGCACATACGACTCTGCTGCACATTCTGAAGGAACCCCTGTCCATGAGAAAAATTGCTTCACGATGGGTTCCACATCAATTGATGGAAATGCAGAAATGGCTACGATACGATGCTGCCCGAACCCACCTGGAGCGCTATGAGCGCAAAGGAGATGCTTTATTACGCCGTATCATTACGCTGGATGAGACTTGGGCCCGATCGTACCAGACAGAACTGAAACGCCAATCAAACGAATGGAGTCATCATGGGTCACCACGGCGTTCAAAATTTCGTCAGAACCCCAGCAATGTGAAAATTATGGTGATTCTCGTGTACGACTGTGATGGTGTCATTCTAATGCATACTGTTCCCCCACAGCAGACCGTCACTGCGCAGTATTACTGCTCATTTTTGGAGCACAATCTCTGACCAGCTTTGAGAAAAAAACGGCCACACTTTCTGCAGAACGCTCATTTTGCATGACAATGCTCAGCCGCATGCAGCGCAAGCTGTGACTGATTTGTTCAAGCGATGAGGCTGGGAAGTGCTTTACCATTCACCATACTCCCCAGATCTAAGCCCTTGTGACTATGACTTAATTCCTAAGATGAAGGAACCACTTCGTGTCACTCGCTTCCAAACTGTTCCTGAGATTCTTGCGGCAATAGACCAGTCCATTCAAACTATCAACAAAACAGGCGCTGCTACAGGTATTCTGCGACTTCCACATCGTTGGAAATGGGTTGTATACAATGCTGGCGACTATATTGAAGGACTGTAAGACATGGTGACATGAATCACTTTTGTATTCCTTGTAAATAAATAGTTGCCACTATTAAAGTTCCAACCCTTGTATTTGGCAGAATTTGTGTGAAGAAAAAAACAGAAAGTGAACAGAAAAGATTCATTCGACTCAATCATCAAAGTGGTTGTCTGTTTTAGTATTAAGCAATCTTTAAATAAGCATTTAAATTTGCTCAGAGTAAAAGTATACAGGAATTAGTATTAAAATAGTGATTATGTAGAAGATATTTTGGGACATAATTTTAATTATTTTTGTTTATAATATAATTGGTAACATAAAATACCGAAAAATATTTCTAAAATGAATAAAGGGTGGCACGTTTCATTTCAATATTTTATCTGACAGTGAGAAAGAAACTTTTTATTGTTAAGTAATTGTTTACATTGTTATGAGAGGGAAAATTTATACTAGAGTTATTATTAATAAGCACATGCAGCATAAATATTAAAAAAACAACTTCACTTGCTACTTAAGTATTACTGCTCTTATAAAACTCTATTATGCCAATTTTGTTTTCAGCATTTGAATTTAATCTTTAACACTTAATTTTGTACTAGTGAAATTTAAAAATGTTTATATCATTTTTCATATTAATAATATTTTGATAATGTTTATTTTACTAAATGTTTTAAATTTTTCAGATGTTAGATATGGAAAAATGAATAGAAAGAAGAATATCCAGTTTTCCATTATTTATGTAATTTGGGAAGACATCTAATGCTAGGTAATTAAAATAATGTATATTATTATCATGGTTTCATTTTGATATCTGTAGGAATTTTCTGTAGTTAAGAAAACTGAAATGTAAAAGGTTTTTTATTTTTTTTTATTTTTTAAAATTTTTATTTATATAAGGAAAGGGAAAAAGCTACTAACTCAGGAGAAACAATTAATCATTAATTATAACCAAATTTGCTGAAAGTCTCAAAAATAACACTGAAATCATCACACAGATCATTGTTACTAATTGGTTTTTTTATACCACTGAACTTAATTTTTAAGCAGTTGAAGATGTGCTTCATAAACAAAATGCTGACTAATAAAGGATAAAGAATATAAAATCACTGCTATTTAATATCTCTAAGTTTTCCCTTTTGTATTTATTTTTATTTAAGTTTTCCAGACCTAATCTATCCCTGTATTAGATATCAGAATGTCAATTTATAATTATGTTTTACATTCGGTTACCTAAAATAAACAAAACTGAATTGAATAGAAATGTAAATGCACAGTAAACTTATGGAATACATTAAAAAAAAATTTTTAGTCATCGATAATGAGCTGAAAAAAAAAAAGTACCATGTCGAAGATATATCTCAGTTTCTGTTGAATGACATTTAAATTGCATTAGTTATCTTCTGAATAATAAAATTAAGAGTTTTTTAAAGCACTCAACTAATTCTAATTTATGTATCCTTCATTATTATTGATTTAAATTTTCTGTTTAATTTACATCAGACACACTGAATAAAATATTAGAGCCTGCTAGATATGCTCATCAGTTAGAGCACATCATTTTTCCAATTGTTAAAATATTTATAGCATTCATACTTGCCAACCTATGACACTCAAAAATCAGGAGATTTTTTTAAGAAATCAGGAGATTTTTCACAATGTTAAAAAGACTCTTTAAATGATGAAAATATAGTTTTTAATAATGAATTAACTTTAAATACTAACTAATTCTTAAATGCAAGCAACACAAAAATACCTTACACATAAAAAACATTTTCATTACTTGCATCGTTTAAGAGAGTAAAAAAAAAAAAAAAAAAAAACTTTAATCAGTTTTCATACAAATATTATAAACAGTGGCAGATTTTGCTTTCTTTAAGAAAGAAACTTCACAATTTTGTTCATAGCAATTGCCACGTAGGCCTGCTTTCGCTAATAAAAGTTTTTCTAATGTGTCATCACTAATATTAGATCTAAATTTAGTCCTCGTTTTTGCAACAACACTGAAAATCCTCTCGTACTCTGTATTACTATGGGGAACTGTCAAGATGGCCAACATAATTCTAGACAGTTCACTATATTTTAAAATTCCAACAGCATCTTTCAGTTTTCCAATTAAACTCCACTGGGATTTATGTATGTTACATGTAAAAGCTACGAATAATGCGTGATCATTTGCATAAATATACCAAAATTTACATATATCTTTATATTGTATTATAAAAATATATGTAAATATCTGCTATTTTTTCGCAGACACATTTTATAATATTTTTGTGTTCAGGTTTTATATTTTTATACTAAGTGCCATAGGTAAATTGCTTGTATTTTTCATGTGTAATTTACAGATGCATGCTACATAGGGTGATGCCTATGTAGAGTATACTTTAGGGAAATTGGCTTGCATTCACATGGGCAAAGCCATTAAAAATCCGATTGCAGCCAGCCTATGCGCCTATATTTGAATATGGATTGAACTATCAGTGTTCATCGACTTTATCCATTCTGCTACTGGCAAGCAATATGAATTAAAAAAAAAAAAAAAAAAAAAATTTCTCGTGTTACTAGATTAAGCGATGACCAACAGAAATTTTTTTTTAAAGATCTTATTAATATAGTCTTATAAAATTAATGTTCCAGAAAACAGTGGCATGTTATAATATTGGTCTATAACTAATTTCTTGTATAACTTGCCTAAATTAATTTTTTTTTCTTGTAATGACTATTAGATTATGATTCTTAGGCAAGAGAGCTGCATGAGGATATAAATATGTTTATTTTTAGCATTTGAAAATATAAATTACTTGCATGAAAATTACATTTTAGCATACTATATATAACAAAACTAGGTATTAAAGAAGACTATGAACTGGTAAATCACAAAAGCATATCACTAAATAATATTAAAGGGAAAAAATCATCTTCAGATTACTATAATCTAGTTTTTAATCAAACCCCTTTCAAGGGTATCTGAAGAAGATGGCAGAATTCTTGAATTCTGAAATTAAGTACATCATGCAGTTTTTTGCGTTGAGTGAAAAGGTTTGTGCTTTATTTTTTAAAATGAGTATAAATTTTTACTTAATGCAACTATGAGGATTGGAAATGAGATGAAAGTTTGATGTTTATAATTTTTATTACTGATATCTTAAATTTAAAAATGTTAAAACATGAACATTTGCATCATTTACAACACTTATATAATTAAGACACACTTATATAGTAAAAGTATATATATATATATATATACGTAATAGTTGCAAAATAAAGACTGCATAAGGCATTTTCTGGACACACTGGTAATACGTAACACACAGCATCTTAGTTGAAATTAGTCATGAGATGATTGGCAGATATGAAAAGTGGAATTCTCTAACAAAAGATGTTTCCAACATTAAAAACAGTGAAGTCGCATATGAAAAATAACAGTAGCAAAATTAAGAATCCATGAAAAGAATGGGAATCATTAGCGAAAAATGGAAAACAAAGGATTTCCCCTTTGTTATGAAAATTATAACAAAGTATGTGTGTATTTAATTATGGCAAAGCACACTAGGGCTATCTGCCTAAGGGAAGGGATGCCTTCGTGGAGGATTTTCTAAGGGAAACTGGCTCGTATACACGTTACATATGGGGAAAACCATGAAAACACCCATGCAGCCAGCCCGTTCGCGGGATTCGAATCTCGGACCGAACTACCAGTGTTCAGCAACTTTACCGCTCGGCCGCTGGTGGGCCCAAAGTATTATGAAATATAGCATAGGTAGGAAACCTGCGGCCTCTGCGAGGTTCTTGTGCGGCCCTTTGCCACCTAGTACAAAATGGTAGAGTTTGTTTCAAACAACTATTGTACATCGACGCCACGATAGTTGCGTGAAAAATCCCGCTAAAGACAGTCATATTGTAACATGATGTCAGAATACTAGTCCGAAACGGACTCTAACACGCATGAGCGAGGCTCTGACCCACAGCTAGCAGCGCCAACTACCTTGTCTAAGAAGTAAACAAAACTCGGTTTCAGATCTCCCATTTGAGTGTCACACCTTGCTTTGGCTTCTCTGACTCGCATCTCTCAATGCTTCCCTGTTGCGATCTTCAGCTAACTGTAGTTAACAGTGCATGCTTATAACAGGTACACGGTTTTATTGTATTTCTAGAAAGTACACACTTTGTTAAAGATATTATTTGATATTCATTTTTTTATCCATCATGTCAAATAGTAAGAGAAGAAAATTAGGTGATGAAAACAGAACATTTAATGTAGAATGGGAGTTAGATTTTTTCTTTACTGCTGAGAAAGATAAAATGATGTGTTTGTTGTGCAATACAGTTTTAAATACTTTAAAAAAAGCGAATGCGAATAAACACTATTTGACTCATAAAGAACATAAATATTTCACTTTAGAACGTGAATCACGAAAAGCTGCATTTCAAAAGTTGAAAAATGAGAAGCATCATCAGCAGGCATCTTTTAGTGCCTTTGTAAATCAAAATTCCGCTGCAGTTGCTGTTACGTATAAAATAGCACATATACTTGGAAAAAGGGGCAAACCATTTAGTGACATTGAAATAATTAAAGAATGTATTGTTGAAGCAGTGAGTATGTTAGATCCAAGAAATGTCGACAAATACAAACAATTACCTCTTTCAAGAAGAACTGTAACAGATCGACAGCACGAATTAGCGCAAAATGTAACAGAGCAACTTCATGCAATTATACAAAATGAAGATGTTTATTTTTCAATTGCTTTAGAT
Source organism: Stegodyphus dumicola (assembly GCF_044657685.1). Classification (NCBI taxonomy): domain Eukaryota; kingdom Metazoa; phylum Arthropoda; class Arachnida; order Araneae; family Eresidae; genus Stegodyphus; species Stegodyphus dumicola. The sequence goes on from NC_140768.1 coordinate 81,773,727, forward strand.
GAAAGCACTGATAAAACAGATTCGGCACAAGTTTTATATTTTATTCGTGCTATAACTAAAGATTTTCAATGTTACGAAGAACTACTTGCATTGGGTACACTAACTGGAAGAACTCGCGGAGCTGATATTTTTGAAAACTTCAAAGAAGTATGTAATAAATTACAATTGAATGTCAGTAATTTAGTCAGGCGCACCTTCCATGAGAGGCAAAAAAGAAGGATTTGTTGCTTTGTTAAAAAAGGAAAACTTAAACTGGAAAAAATTGATATCATTTCACTGCATTTTGCATCAGCAAAATCTTTGCGCAAAATCTACCATTTTGCAAGACACTCTGGATAGAACCATTGCCATTGTCAACTATATTCGCGTAAATAGAATGCGTCATCGTGAATTTCGGCAGATGCTCTCTTTAGATGAGGAAACATATAGTGTTGACCTGCAATACTACTGCAAGGTTCGCTGGCTATCAACAGGTCAGGTTTTGATAAAAGTTTTGTCTTTACGACGACAAATTTTAAACTTTTATAAAGAACAAGGAAAACAATGTGATCTATCAGATGAAGTATTTCTCAGAAACCTTGCATTTTTGTCTGATATGATGACAAAACAAAACAATTGAAATATTTGCCTGCAAGGTGAAACGAGGTATATTTGTGAAATGTGGCAAAAGATCCAAGCGTTTAGAAAAAAATTACCATTTTTCAAAACGTTACTTTGTCGATCGGAAATATCTGCACAACACTTCCCGGAGCTAGCTAAAATGTTAAATGAGCAGAACTGTGAAAATAAAATATTCGATGAATATGTAGGTGCCTTGGATTGTTTAATAGAAGAGTATACTAATAGATTTTCTGATTTTGACGAGCACACTCCTGCTATGAAACTGGCATTTGAACCACATTTAATAGATATATCCGAGGCTCCTGCAGAACTATAAATGGAGTTAATTGATTTAGGGGAAGATAGTATCATCAAATCCCTTTTTAACGCTAAAAAGGATCCCATAGAAATCTGGAAAAATGCTGTTGAATATCCATGCCTTCGAGAACAAGCTCGCCGTTTACTTCCTGCTTCGTAAGTACCTACTGTTGCGAGACAACATTTTCTCTCATGTCAAAAATAAAAACAAATTTAAGAACGCAAATTACAGATGCACATTTAGAGGATCAATTAAAGCTGTGTGTTACAAAGCTTGATCCAAACTGTCAAACAAAAACAAAACAATTACTGTCAAACAAAAAACAAAGCCAAATAAGTCACTAACTTAGTGAATAAAAAAATATTTTTTTATTGTATTTTTTTATAATATTTTTATATTATTTTATATGTATATTATATTTAAAATTTTGTAGTATTATATTTTATTTTTTTCTATGCAATAAATTGTTAAATCTATAGAAAAACTATAATAATTTCACAAAAGTCACTTTCTTAGGTCAATGAGCTTATGCGGCCTCTCTTATTGCTGCCTAATTTAAATGTGGCCTCTAATGGTAAAAAGGTTCCCCACTTCTGACATATAGCAAACATAAGTAAATTTTTATTAATAGACTTACCATTTCATCACCTTCAGTCAGTATGTGAGCAATAGGATCACACAGGTATCTACCACTTATAATCGGAAATGCTGCACTGGATAGAAAATAGCCACATTCTTTGTCAGCTAATTGATCCAATATTTTTTTTTGAGTCCAGATATGTTCAACATTAATTGAGGGTAAACGAAAAATAGGTGAAGCTAGGGAAAAAATTATATATTAAATATATTTTACACTAGTATAATTTAAAGGTACTAAATACCAAGTTTAACTATCACTTAAAATTTCATATACATCAAAGAAATGTAATTTTTATTCTTCATTTATTTATTTTGCATCAAAATTTAGGCATTTAATTTCTGAAAATTCCATAGCGTTCCCATTTTTACATATATCGAGAATTAAAATATAAATTTAACTTGGTTTATGTTTATGTGAATCATGTTGTAGAGTCATTCGAATTTTTGAAGCAAGAGAAGTGGAAAATGTGCAATACCCTCGCCAGGACTCAAACCTGCACTTCTCAAAATATGCATCGAGATTGCTTTCAGTTACATCATGAAGGCATATGGAATGGAGGGAGAAAGCATCTTATATACTCCCTGTTTTTAAATGGCAACTGGGGATGAGGGGACTCAATCACCAAATTATGGTGGTGACGAATTATCTTTCACCACCCTTTTAGTTTGGGAGCCAATTGTAGAGTCATTAGGTTATTTTGAAGCAGGAGACATGAAAAATGAATAATGCCTTCACTGGGACTCGAATCCTAGACCTCTTAAATATGCACTGAGTCTGGATGTCAGCATAATGGAAAGAGAAAGAAAATACTTTAATGTATTTTTACATTGGAAAGTAGGGAAAGTTTGACATTCTCGGTAAGCATTTTTCACCCCTTAATTTCTCGAAACAGTGTACTTTCAATAGACAACAAGTTGCTTATTTATATAACCGTATTGCATCCCATACTATGCCCGGTCTGGGCATATTCATGCAAATGTTATAGAAAAAAATTTCAACAGGCACAAAATTGTGTCCTAAGACAGATTACCAATTTGCCCTGGTATGTTCGAAATCAAAAGTTACAAGACGAATTGGGTATAGAACAACTTAAACGTTTTTACTGCCGGCTCGCTCGGAACTTTTATGCCAATCTTGTTAATATCAACAACCCAGTTATAAGGATTTATGATTACAACTTTAATGACCCAAATAATAGTAAACAACCTATGGCCATACTTAGTACCCATATTGTATAACTTATTTAATCTGTTATGTACCCCTTAATATTGTGTTGTAGCTTTAAGGTTTAATTATTACTAGTGGACCAAGAGACTCGCACTACTTTGCCTATTATTTATATGAATGTTATGAATATTTTTTCTGCATCAGGCTATAGCCAGCTTATTCCTCCTTTCTCAGCTTTCCCAGATAGTACTTCAGGTCTATTGAAACCTGACATACACTTTAGACTTTTTAGAAATTTATCTGTTATCTTGTATCTATTCTTATAACTTTAAAAAATGTTAAAAAACATTACGCGGCAATAGGAAATAGTAATATAACTGAATTTGTAAGTTTATATCTTAGGGCATGCCATTCACAGTTTGTGTATGAGTCCGTACAATCATTAGAGTTGTCATTCAGGCTCATCTTCAGTCTTTTACTGGTCTTTGGAGATCTCTGGATCATTTAATTAGCGCTAGAATCTATTCTTATAACTTTAAAAAATGTTAAAAAACATGATTTAATTATATATATGTAAAAAAAAAAAAAAAAATTCTAAATATATACTAGTTACATGTGACAATATTCGAAATAACATATCTGTTCTACAAGGGGTAGGGTCCTTGACTCAGGCACCCTGATGCTACACCGTTTCCCCAGTGCGTGAAAGTAAGCAATTTAATACAAGAAGTTAAAAAAATACCAAATATAAAAATATGAATATAGATATGAAAATGATTATGAATATCAGAAACAGTGTTTAGCTTCTTTTTAATCATATTTCAGCTATCTTCAAAGATTACATTATTTAAAACCAGAAAGAAGTATTACATCATTATGATATTAGTACAGATGATTAAATATTTTTTCTTATAGATAAATTGAAATCTCAAATCTCATTATCTTTCTAGTTTAATTTATCTATATGATGATTTAATCACAATTGCAAATCACACTATATTAATTTCTTTAAGTTTTAGTTTCAATTTAGTTTACTTTCATGAAGAGGATATCTTTTTCCCACAGCAGAAAAAAAGCGGATGGAAGAAATAGGTTTCTTTTACTGAGGTGGATATCAAAAAGTGATAATCTTTTTGAAAGCATTTCAAATCAAAAATAGATCTCATCACAGTTATAAATTTGATATCCAAGTACACCCTCTTTTCAATTAGTATGTGGAAATTATTCTGGAATGTTGCAGCATTTTTCAAGTTAGCAGATCGCTTTTTCCTCACATTTAACTGCCTGATGCCATATTGCTTTTTCCATTTGTCGAGGCAGCCAGCACTAGCAGTAAATCCAAGCTCTGCTTGAAATTCATCATAAAATTTTAGGGCTTTTCCTTGTAAAATTGGTCTTGAAATGGGTGTTCCGTGTGCTGCCTGAACAACAAATTGCCTGAAAAGCAGCTTGCACACTTTTTCTGATTCATACTAGATTTTCATACTTTTTCTTTCCTTAAACTATTTTCAAACACCAAGACTCAATTTCGGACCCCTTCTTTTTCCACACTATCAAAGCAGTCCATCCAACACCTAAATCTATGGTAATTTTGCTTACACTTTCCCCTTTGTCCAGTCTCTTTAAGAGTAAGTTTTGAGAAACATGAATGCAGCCTTTTGTCAATAGATGGCACCAATTGTTGCAATGGATGTCTGACGTTACAATGACAGGCAGCATTCTCACGAAGGTCAAAATGTAATTTTTTGCCAAAGAGAGTTGAAGCTAATGACCGGAGTAACCATAGCAGCACCACATTAGAATTTAAAAAACATGGTGCCTTAAGCTATGAACACCATCTGGAATACTGGAGAATGAAAAAAAAAAAAAAAAAAAAAAAAAAAAGAGAGAGAGAGACTTTGTAGGGTGTCTATAGGCTTTTTTCAAAGTAGAAAGGAAGTACATTCAGTGATCATCTTAGAAAATAGTACCATTCATTGTGCAATGTTAAGTGCGGTAATGAATTAATACTTTCTGTTTGTTCGTTGCCTTCCGTAGATTTAGTAAATTTAATTTGGAATATTTAAAAATGCTGGTTTGCTTTGATAGGATTATAAACTTTAGGATAACAATTATTAATAATAAAAGCTATCTTTTCTTGAGGGGGGGAATCCCTGAGTTGCATTGGATATATTTTTATTCTTGTCTTACTTAGGAATTTTCATTTGTCTGTTCAGCATCGAACATCATAAAATTTTTACCACGTTAAAAGTAGAAGGAGCAGTAAAATAAAAATATAGCTCAACTGTATTACAATCAGACTACTTTTGTGTGAAAACTTAAGACAACCACCTCTGAAAATGACCAGTCTTTCTGAAAATATACATAACATATTGCTCTGAATACCATTTCTTTTAAACAGTTGTCTTCATAGAAAACCAAATCTTTGGGACATATTGAAGATTGTCTTAGAAAGGGTATATTCTATTCTATAAATTTTTTCAATTTAAATCATAAATCAGAGATTGAAAGTGATATAATGTACATATATATATATATATATATATAATGTTGTATGATTTAACTCCAGTCCCCGTTAAAACATTATTAACATTTTGCTTTCAAATTACTTCAAAACATCTTTCATAATATAACTTACCAGTATGGATTCACACTTTTAAAATAATTCTACTTTAATTAAACTTAGGAGATAATATAATCAATTAATCAATACTGTTTAAGAAATAAATTATATATATATATATATTGTTACAGCTAAAACATATGCAGCCTGGGTAGTCTTTGAACTTGCCTCTCCTCTTGGTTGGTATAAACAAATGACTGAATGTAAAAATGACATAGAGGAAAATAAATTAAAAATCTACCTTTACTTCTAATGAAAGATTTTAATTCCATCAATTTAAAGTTATATTATTATTATATTTGTTTGCAAAACCATTTATTACAGAGTACTATGCTGATAGTACAGAACTATTTCTTAAATGCAAAATTAAACATTTATAGTTATAAAATGATTTTTATTTAAAGACAAAGGAGGAATAGCAATTACAAATGCTTGTCAGACACACTCTTTATACAAACGTTTACGATACGTAATATAAACATACTGTTAAAATCTACATTTTCACATTCCAATTAGACCAAATCTTTTCTAATAATTTAATAAACATGATTCTTTTCTGATGAAAGTAAATAATCTAGTTTATTATACAGGTTTTATTGAAAAATAAACAAGGAGGACTGTTTTTGGGGTTATAAAGTACATTTAAATTATACAAATTTCTATTACCCATTCATCAGTGAATATTTTTGTACGAAAATATTTAGTATTAAACTATGTAGTAAATAAAGACCAGTCAATATAAAATTTATTTTGGTCACAAGAAATATTATGGTGCAATATTTAAAATATTTGATTTCCTTTGACTGAAAGATAACTATTATGAAAACTCACATTTAAATATAATTCTCATTTTTACATATTTTAATACACAGGTTCTTGACAAAGAAATATATGAAAACAATTTAGGAATACTGCAAAGCACACGAGCATCAACTTCCTAGGAGAAGGGATGACTATGTGGAGTTCTTTATAGAAGAAACTGGCTCGTATTTACATTACACGTAGAAAAACTATGAAAACTTTACGACAGTGAAACTATTTACCAGAATTTGAAGCCAGGTCAAGTTACCAATTTTCAATGACTCAGCTGCTGGTGAGACACATAAAACAAGAATTTCAAATAAATAAAACAAGCTCAAAAATATTAATAACACCACGAAGAATATATAAGTGGCTTAATGCCCATTATACACTGGTATCGAATTTTATAATATTACATTCAACAGAAACAAAGAGTTTAAAAAGATGGATTTAAATATTGATGCTACATATGTGCTTCCAAAAGCAAAGTTTCTCCCAAAAAGATAAAAAATTTCACAAAATGTTTCAATTCAGCAAGTAAAAAGTTTTTCTACAAAATATAACTTTCTGCAGTGTTCCTCATGCATAAAAAATTCCGATCAATAAAATACACATATGCATTAATAAGAGAAGTATAAACAATTATACACTTTTATGTGAAAAGTTCAAACACGCTAAAGTAAAACATAAATTAGTCAAGTTAACATACAGCCTTGTATTTGGTGTAGATTTTAATTAAATTTCAACTAATTTTTTGAGAGCAGCAAAGCTACAAGTCCCTCTTTGCCAGGAGCGAAGAAGTATTTGTACCTGCCTTTAAGAAATTAATAAAGTTGTTTTTTAAAGTCTGCATCTGATATAAGGATACTGTTTCTGTCTAATCTATGAAATTAAATGATATATTTGCATATAAATTTATTAATTCAGATTACATTTCAAAGAATACCAATCAAGATTTTCCAAATTCAGGAAGCAACTGAAAAACAGAATTTAGTTGTTTTGACGTTCTAGTTTCAGCATCAACGTTTGAATTTGTGGCTGTCTCTCATTGAAATATTAAATACCTCTGCAAATTCTGCATACAAAAATATAGAAATTTTTGTATTTACTTTGAATACATAAAATTTTTCTTCCAATTAAGAATATTATTTAGTCAGAACCACATAAAAATATTATATTTTTTAATATTTCTATAAAATTGTGTATCTTATTTTCAGTAACGTTTAAAACTTTGAAAGCACAATTTATATGATGATAAGCATTAAAAATATTTTAGAAAACAGAACTTCCAGTAACTTCTCGAATATCCTTTGTTATCTAAGTTTCATAAGGATTGAAGCTGCTATACCCAAAACTATAATTTTGAGTTCAACCTCATAAGGATATGTTTATTTATAAATAAATCTTAAAGACTGTTGATATTCGCACATCGGTGGAATTTAATTCACTTAACTAACCAGATAAATGCATTATTTACTGATTTCTTTTTCAAAATTTCAAATAACAAAGTTTTTTTTTTTTTTTTTCCCACAAAAATGGAACTGCTATAAAGAGCTAATACTGAAAATTGTTTCAGTTTTGTCTCTGTTAATGTAAAAATCAATATATCACAGATATGCCAACAATCATCGATAATTAATAAATGTTACACGAGATAAAAAAAATCATTCTATTTAAAAAAGAGGAAAGAGAAAAAGGGTATATAAAACATACTGTTCTTTAAGATCTATGTTTATGGGTGACTGAGACATTGTTCTTTCAGGCGGTACAGTCATTGGGCTTTTGAAGCTAATGAATGTAATGGATGAACTCTCTGATGATTACTTTTAGATTCAACTTTATATCTACTCATTTTGGAATTAGAGATCAACACCGAAGTAATAATAACACAATATCCAAAATATAAAGGCTAAGAATAAAACAAAAACAAGAATTCAAAATCTGATGATAAAAATGTAAAAAAATGAGATCACATATATTCTATGGAGTATTTTCAGCTTATAAAGTAGCTTCGAATTGGTGCATTATAAATTGAAAACAGAATTAGACATTTCTTCATTTCTAGGCAAGTTCTATTTTTTCACCCCCTTAGAGTACCTACATGGCATTTAGAGATAAGCAGAAACGCTTTCGCTTACCAAAAGAGTTGCTTTGTTTACCCTTTCCTCCACTTCCAAAAAGAGTAATAGATTGACAACTGATACACTTTTTACAACAATGTGTAAAGTATCTAAATGGTAGACAGGAAAGTATTTTCTTGCATGAAATAAGAACTGATCTACAGTTAATATTATTATTAGAATTATAGGGAATGTTAAGATATCGGGAGTCGAGTTTGTAGGACTCTATATTTATACTGATCAATGTTAATTTTCATAAAAACTAAATTTCCCCTCTCAGAGGCAGCAAACCAACAAACTTTACAAGAAATAAAGAAAAGCAATATCATTAGAGCAAAAATATCGGGTTTTAACGAAGATTTCCCATTACCACAAGTATTGTCTGTGCAAACAGTTTTCGTTGGCTGTTTAATCATATTTTGTCAAGCAATTTTTGTTTTTTGAAAGTGCTTTATACAACTCTTTTCATTTTGCATGTATGCTAGAAGAAAAGCAAACAATAAAATTACATTTGATAAAAGTCTATTACAGTTTTGTGAAATTTTTTATACTTATCCCTCTTTTCTCTTTCCTTCTTTCCACTCTTATTTGTGTAACGTGGTTGTATGGTTAAATTAATTTTCAATTATTAAATTTAGAATACGCGGAGTATACAAGTGACAAGTAATGAAGGGTGAGCACACCTGAAGGCTAACATGCATAAGCAAGTATTCATCCCTTGGCATCCACTGCAGAGCATACAGAATGAAAATAACCTAGGATTTGAATTCTGAAATCCATTTTTTTCTTTTTTATACTTGCTTCAGTATTAGATCCCAACTGGCGATTGCTGCTGCTGGCCCTGAAGTGTGCTTTGTGGTACTTACAGTGTTCTGGATCTGCCACTGTGCTCCACTTTAGTCTTTAAATATGATTGTCTTAGTTCTTATTTTAAGCGAATAATTGACTTGAATTCATGATGTATGGACTTCCGACAAGGCATGATCGATGTTCACCTGGGCGAGTGTTTTACACTAAATAATTTTTATTCCACTGTTATAAAGTATTGGAGAGTTTCTGGCCTAATGATCTGATGTTCCATGGCCTGGCATTTGTTTAATAATTAAAACAATTCATAAGACCCATTAGTGGCCAAATGGTAAAATAGCTGAAAATTGCTAATTAACTATTGTTCAAATTCTCAATGGGAGTTTTCATGATTTTCCCATGCGCAATGTGAATACGAGCCAGTTCCATTTAGAAAGCCTCTCAGGAAGGCATTCCTTTCTTTAGGCAAAGAGCTTTTGTATGCTTTGCCGTAACCAAAATAATCCAGCCCAAAGCAATGTTTAAAAAATTGTTCTGAAACTATTACAAATTACTTTTGTTAGCTTTTTGTTATTATGCCGCCCCATATACTTTATATATGTTATGTTTTATACATATGTTTTTCATCTTCATCATGTTATCACCAATTACTCCAAATCCACGAAGCCATAAAACACAACATCTTAATAAAATTGGTGATAAATTGTAAATTGATGATATGAATTGGTCATAATGTAATGGCTCTTTGGTGTATCTTCAAATTTATTAGGCAGTTCTAATTAACAGCACAATGCGAAAATGGCAAAAATTATGAAAAAAGAACACTCAAATCTTTGAACAGAACAGGAAAGACATATACATAAATAATAATTATATGTACTGTATGTAATATTTGCTCCATTTGGCCTGGGGATATCTTAAAAAAAGTTGTCGAATTATAGGGAATGTTAAGATATCGGGAGTCGAGTTTGCAGGACTCTATATTTATACTGATCAATGTTAATTTTCATAAAAACTAAATTTCCCCTCTCAGAGGCAGCAAACCAACAAACTTTACAAGAAATAAAGAAAAGCAATATCATTAGAGCAAAAATATCGGGTTTTAACGAAGATTTCCCACCACCACAAGTATTGTCTGTGCAAACAGTTTTCGTTGGCTGTTTAATCATATTTTGTCAAGCAATTTTTGGCACTTGAAAGAAAGAGACTTGCTTTAGAACATTTTGTTGTGAAATTTGTAAAAAAATATTGTTAACATTAGGTACAAGGTGTTTGAAATAAAACTATCATGCTACCAGATTAGAACCATCATTTACTTCCAGTTCTATTGCAAATAGTCAGCTACAAAATGTTACAAAATCATATGTACAGCTTTAGGTATTAATGTTGTATCATACAACACTGAAGGTTTGGTACCGAAAGTTAAAAAACAAGGGACTACGACATACAAGAAGCAGAACGCTCTGGCCGATCTAGTGATGTTGACGAGGCCCATCTGCGAAAACTTGCGAAAGAAGATCAATATACAATCACTTGAGAGGTTGCTAATAAGCTACAAGTTAGTGCCATGTCCATTAGTCATGCTATGCATTGCATAAACTTGATGTATGAGTTCAATTGCTGGGTGCCACATGACTTGACTCAAACAGCGGACAGAGGTGTTTGGGCCTGCACTAATCTGCTCAAGGACAAAATTCTGGACAGGATCGTCACCTGTGATAAAAACTGGATTTACTTCAACAACACAGGCCGAAAAGGGGGTTGATCTGTGCACAGTGAGCTCATCGGCAGCATCACAAAGTGCAATTTAACTGACAAAAAAGATCAAGCTTTGCATCTGGTGGGATTGCTGTGGTATTACCCTTAAAGAGATAACCCTCTACAGTAACGTGTACGGTGAGATGCTAGTTCGTACTGATGCTGCTATCAAGGAAAGTATCGATCTGATTTACGGTGCAAAAAGGTTAATGTTATATCAAGATAATGCAAGACAATGTGTATCTGCATTCTGCAGCTGGACTCTGTACAGACTGGAATGCAATCTTTTGCCACATGGACCATATAGCCCCGTACTTCGAGCCTGCACTAATCTGCTCGAATATCAACACAAGAACAAAATTCTAAACCGGATCGTCACTTGTGATGAAAAATGGATTTACTTCAACAACACAGACTGAAAAGTGGGTTGGTCTGCGCCCTGTCCGCCCGTCGCAAAGTGCAATTTGATTACAGAAAAGATCATGCTTTGGATCTGTTGGGATTGCTGTAGTATTATTCACAAAGAGTACCTGGAAAAAGGTAAAACCCTCAACAATAATATGTACGACGAGATGCTAGTCCATGTTAATGCTGCTATCAAGGAAAAATGTTTAACTGAATGTTCATTCAAGATGATGCAAGGCCACATGTGTCTGCATTCACTGGTTGGACTTCATACAGACTTGAATGGGGTCTTTTGCCACACCCACCACATACAGCCCCAACATCACTCCTTTGGAGTTCTATCTTTTTTCACACCTGCAGCTACATCTTGCTGTTGCTATTTACCATTCCACACAGTAAGTCTGAAATGAGGTTGATCTGTTTTTGGACTCGCAGCCATTAAGTTTCTGGGCCAAAGGTTTTGAAAAATTACCAAAACACTGGCAGGAAATCATAGATTTGAGTGGTGATTACTACTAGCACTAAAGTTACTGCTTTCAAGTTTTTCTTCTAACTTAATTAAGAACGTTTTTTGGCAGAAAACTTTTGTTACAACCAGATATGAAATTATAAACAATACAAAACCAGAATCACTGTCAAAAGCACGTGTGAGGAATATTTATTGGACTCATCAACCATATGCTCAATTCCAAAGACTAAAGAGAAATTTTTCTCTCAAGTTAAGAATGTACACTATATGCAGTCTACATGGCTACAATAAAGGACAATTGCATAATTCTGAAATGCAGAAGATTTTAACTACCTGATCCCAGATATTATCAAAACCCAATTTCCAGTTTTAGCTTTCCAAAAGATAAAAATGAACGTAAATTTTCAGAGGTGCATTTTTGTTAAATCTTGCCAAACAACAAAAGAGTTAAAAGGGATTAGTTGCGGTATTTTGTTGAAAAAAATTTTGTTTATTGTTTTTGTTGCAAAATTTTTAACAATATTAGCAACAGAAAATTGAGTAGTTCTGAATTTAATGGCTGGGACCAATTCAGTGAGCACTTAAAACTTCATGAAAAAAATCACATCTTTTCTCAAATCACATCAATTTCTTAGACTGATTACGAAAGGATAAAACTGTTGATTCAGAATTTATTAAAAAAAGAAATTAAGCGTTGTTGTTATGTTTTTGAAAATATTATCTATGCCATTCAGTTTTTAGCTAAACGAAACTTAGCCTTTCCAGTAACAAATTATTCAAAAGAAATAATGGTAATTTTTTTATGTGTATAGAAATTATCGCAAGATTTGACCCTATCATGTCTTTACATATTAATAAAACTCAAAATATACTATGGCCAATTACCTCTGAGGTAAAATTCAAAATGAAACAATAGCTTATTAGAGGATAATATAAACAAATTATTATACAATTAAATATGATCAGACAGGGAAAGTATTTTTCTCTTTTACTTGATTATACCCCTGATGCCAGCCATCAAGAGCTGAAATCAGTTTGTATGAGGTATCTTATTTTAGAAAATACAGAAGTGTGTATTGAAGAAAGGTTTTTTAGTATTTTGTACTACAACAGATATGACTGCTGAAGGACTAACAACATCAAAGACTTCAGTGGAAAATGGTTTAGATATTAGTAACTTACATAGCCAAGGATACGACAATGGTTCAAACATGAAAGGTAAACATAGCAGGGTGCACAAAAGAATTTTGGATATCAATTAGAGCATTGTTGTGCCCTGTTGTAATCACAGTTTGAACCTGGTCGTAAACAACGCTGTGAACAATTTAATCGGTGCAAAATGTTTTCGATAGTTCAAGTGCTTTACAATTTTTTTCGGCTTCAATTAATCTTCTTGTCTTTTTTAAAAAGGCATGTTTAAAATTTAACACTGACCTTTAAGCTTTGTCAGATATGAGGTGGTTGATCCATACAGATGCAATAACCCCATTAAAATTTTGATTAGGAGAGGTTTTTGATACCATCTATGAAACAATTGAAAAAAAAATATATAACACTGCAAAAAATCAGGCCACATCTTTAGGGGGGAAAATTCAAAAGATTAACTTTATATGTATGGTAGTTTTATGTTATAAAACAGTGAACAAAGTTAATGTTGTTAGCAATATTCTATTCTACGAACTAAAAATTTTAATATTTCTCAGACTTCTGAAAGTCTAAATAAATTAAACTTGATTGTACCCCTGATGACATAAGGAGCAGATATCAGTTTATATGGGGTTTAAAATGACTCAGACTACAAGCAGATTTCATTAGATCTATAATCAAGTTTATAGATCTGTTAAAGGCTTCAATGATATGTTCACTGAAAGTATATAACTGGCATCTTATTTAGGATACAAATTAGAAGTCAAGAAACATTAAAAAAAAAAAAAAAAAAAAGAAAGCCAAGACCAGCCTATAAAGAACGAAGTAAACTTTAAAGTAAATTTTTTTGGGGGGAGAGAGAGATTTTAAATGTTGCGATATCATCTTTAAGTGTAAGGTTTGATCTCTTTTCTTCTCATTTTTGTAGAATATTTCAATCAGAAATATTCTACAATAAATACTCTGAACAAGATCAGTTCAATTTATATCAAAAACTGCAAAAAGGATCAATTGATAAAAGTCAAAGTGATATAAATTGTGTAGATCTTATGCATGAATCACAGTTTTTGCAAACTTTTGGAGAAAATGTAGCATCACCTGTTGAAACCATAAGCTATATAGTTATCAACAATTTAACTCACTCTTTTCCTAACATATATATTCCTTTACATATTTTATTAAAAATTCCAGTCTTAGTAACTACAGCAGAGATGTCATTTTCAGAATTGAACATGATTAAAAATTACCTGAGATCTATCATGGGTCAAGAAAGATTGGCAAATCTTGCAATTATTTACATTGAAAGTGATATTTTATAAACATTAGATATAGATTTACTTATAAATCAATTTGTGAAAAACAAAGCCTGAAAATTTCAATTTCTGTAATTTCATTCCTACCAAATATTAAAATTATTTTGTTTCAGTTCATTTGTTTATTATATGTGTGCTAGTGTTACATGCTTTCTTAACGTATGATTGAACACAATTTATGTGAAAATGAATTTAAGGATTTAGGCCGTGTGAGATGTTTGAAAGGTAGATTCAGCTTTTGCGCTTGCTTTATGAGTTGCTTTCAAAATAAGCGCAAATCGATTTTTATTGAACTTGTTAGAAACAATATTAAAAAAGTGGCATCCTTGAAGTGGAACCCTCATTTTCTGCAGAATCAATTGATGCACATCTTTATGGTTCTAACTTCTATCTTGTGACATAAAGAAAAAAAAAAAAAAAAAAAAAAAGAAAAAAAAAAATCTTAAGATACATTTTATAAACTTTGGGACTACTGAAGGATTTAAATATATCACTGTTGTTTTTAATCAAGTAGTCAATATTTAAAAAAACAAAGAATGTTTACTGTAAAAATTCAATTTTTTAAAAAGTGAACTGCTGAGAAAATAGGAGTTATTTAAAAAATCATGAGTACTTATTGCTTCCAGAGATAATGTGTCTGAGAATATGCATATGAAGTTTGAAGTGAAACAGATCAAAATTAAATTATATACATTGCATGTCAACACGAGAAACATTGTTTCGAGAAAAATACGTTTTAAGTTTTCAAGACTTTAAATCTGAAATGCATTACAAAAACTGTACTTTTTGCCATTTTGTAAGCTTGGCGCAGACCTGGGCACATTCTTTTAATATTGAGTTTACATGGTTAACATGTATAAGGAATTTATTTATCCAAAGCGACTGAGTTTCACATGAAATGCTCTTCATAGTTGATTTGTTTACATTCCATACAATTAATGCAAAATTCTTTGCATCCCTAATGTACAGGACATAAAAATAGTCATCACAGAGATTTATCAAGCATTAAAAATTGAAAAAAGATAAATTTTTTTTAATAAATATAAAATTTCAATTCTAGCATTTCTTGCTACTTGCCAGTGGTGTTATTAATCCAACAGCATATGCATGCAACATAATGGTGGAATTAATATAGGGGTTCAGGTTAGAGAAACTGCACTCTGAGACTTTTGCTAAATATTTAGAATTTGCATTCAGATTTGTATTGAGATTTTGTTTAAAAACATGAAGGTTATTTGAAACGCAGTTTTGCCTTATTGATATAAAATTTTTTTATGTAGTATATTTTGATGTGTATTTGCGAGAAAGTACACTTTTTTTTAAACTATCATTTTATCTCCTCCCTATAAATACTCCTCCCTAGAGCTGATATTTTTTCTTTTTTGCATATAAATATACTGCTCGTATGAAATAACCACATATCGACAGCTTTTTTAACAAAAATTAAATAGAAGAAGAAAGAAAAATTATAACGTTTACAGTCGGGAATATCCAAATTTTGTCTGTAACATCGAAAACTATGCATTTTGGATTAGGAGTGAAAAGTGACCTGCAGCATTCCTTGTATAAGAGAAGATTAAAAACAATTGATATGCACTAAATGGTTTGTAACAGTGAATATGATGTCTCAGCAAGATGACTTAAATGAATCAGTAGTCTGAAGGGTCATCGATCATTTAGAGGCGAGTCAAACGTAATCCGTTATAGTGGAAACATAAGGAGTTTCTCAAAGTGTCATTTCCAGACTATGGATCTGGTTTTGGAAACTTGAAATGTTCACCGAAGATCGAGACAAGGTAGTATGCCTGCAACAACATAAAATGAGGATCAGTATTTAACACTAGTGACCAAAAGAAGCTTTACTATGAATTGCATTTTCTTGCAACAACACCTTCAGAGTGCTACTGGTATTAGAGTTGTTCGAAACCAACTCCACCATGTGGGTTTATATGCTTGCAGACCTGTGGTTTGCGTTTTGTTGGCACAGAACCTCCATGTTACCTGCAGAAGGTGAACACACGAGCATCTCAGATGGGGATGAGATGAGTGGAACAACGCCCTCTTCATGGACAAGTACTACTTTAATGTACAACCTGGCAGATTCTCATTAGGAAAAAAACCTGGTATGTGGAACACACATGCTTTTGTTCATGAAAGTGTCCGATTTGGCTTAGGTGGAGTGATGGTATGGGCAGGTATTTTTATCAATGGCCACACCAACCTACACATTATTAGGAGTACAACACTACTGTCTCAGCAATATAGGGATGAGATCATCAGACCTATTGTAGTTCTTTATGTTGCAGCAATTTAGGATGAATTCATTTTCATGGCTGATAAAACCTGGCCACATTGCGCTCAGCTCATGAAGAATTTTCTTTTTGATGAAGGAATCCTTTGAATGGAATGGCTAGTTTCAACACCCTCTTAAACACAAGCCTCCCTACTGAAATCTCGTAGTTTACTGACGTCACAAACTGTTGGCTATCTCGATGGGCTCCGAAAGATAGCCTCTTCGTTCAAAACCAAGGCCATCCAGATGGCATGAGCAAGTTAGGGAAATTTCATCCTTGGTCGTGAAAGGATGCATTAATGAACCAAAGCGTTGTTTTAGTAGGTTGAATGTCTGCTTAATTTAATCTTGATATATATATATATATATATATATATTGGTTTTCATTATGTCTTTAAAGTGTTGTGCATCGTTATGCCAAGGATATTATAACGATGGCCCTAAAGTGTCAGTATATAGACTTCCTAAATAACAAGATGTATTAAATAGATGGCTAAAATTGATACCTTGAGAAAATTTTACCATTTCGAAGTACAATCAAAAGTCGTTAATCCGAACTCGTCGGGACTTCGGCGATTCCGGATTATCGATTTTTCCGGATTATAGATCATCAGTTTAAATCTCATAAGATGGCATGCAGAAATTTTAAAATTAAAAATATGAAAGCGTAATTTATGAAATAAAGAACAATTATGATCTAAAGGGTATCAAAATTTACAAAAAAAAAAAAAAAAAAAAAAAAAAAAAAAAAAAAAAAGGCTTAATATTTATTTGTTTACTTTATTAAACATTTCTTTCAATGTAAGTTAAGTTGCTTCGTTTTATGTGATAATACTTTCTCTTTAATTCTATAAACAGACATAATTTCTTGTTCAGTTACAAAGTTCCGCTGTTCAAGTCCCGTTAATTGCTGTGCCGAGAATACCGACTAACTTGTCAATCGAAATTTTTTCGTTTTCACTAACCTCTCTGTCACATTCTTCATGTCTTTATCCATTTTTTGCAGCAATTCCACTTTTTGTTTGTTGGACATCGAAACATACTTTCATTTTGTAGATCCTTTGGAAGTTCCACCATTGGAAATTCTATTTGACATAATCGAAAGTTCAAGTTTACTTTTATAAAATTGCTCTTACAGTCTGCAAAAAATAATAAGCAGGATCCAATTCGAAGATTAAAGAACAACGCAATCATTAACATTAACTGAAATAGATAATTAGATAATTTTAGCTTACACCGTCCGTTATACATTAAGCGCGCAGGCGAAAACGTATTTTGCACTTGAGCACACGCATATGCGCAGTAGTCAAGGTCTTATGCGCACGCGTAAAACGCCTGTGCAGAAAGTTTTTAGCTTTGAGGTCCTGATTATGGGTGTCCGAATTAACGACTTTTGACTGTATTCTAGGGTAAGTTAAGCCTAACTTGAAATTTAAATTTATTAAGGTATTTGCTTCTGTATTTCTTTAAAAGAATGGATATGTTAATATTAAGGAATTTCATTTCAGTATACCATTGTGTATAATATTGTGTAATCGCATATCATTTAGTATAATTATGTATCGAATTGTATGCTAAATATTCACTTAATGTTTAAAAATCTCAAATTTTTTACTTTTTGATTAATTTTATAACTTTAAACTTTTAACTTCATACGTATATATATAGCAGAAAATGAAAGTATTTAATTTAATATATTTTTGTGCTATAAGTTTTTGTAAAGAGACTGTGAAGGCAATAAATAATGCATGAAAATTTAAATATTATTAAACCTTATATCACTAAGAATCTTTTTCTCCTCGACTCCGAGTGGGAAATAAAGACACATATGCTTGATATTATCTGTTTCGTTAAAAAATAAATTGCATTACAAGAAATCTTACTTTTATTACTTTAAAAAATTAATTTAATTAGATCTATTTTTACGTTTGCCGGACTTAGGTCTGTGAATTTAATATTTCCAGCATGTTTCTGAGAAATACGATGAAAAAACGGGGAAGAAAACAGAAGTTCCATTAAAACAAGTACGACTGAAAGGAAATGCTGTTCTCTCAACTTTCAGTGCTTGCCCCAAATATTTGTCTTCAACAAAATCATTTTGTAAAGAGCCCCTGAAGAGAGAAGAGAAAATAAGCAACTATTTTTATTTAATGTTAATTTGTATGAAAAGCCTACAATTTGAATGTAATAAAAATAAGCACATTTTGAGAATGTTATTAAAATACTTGATAAAATGACAGCAGAAGGGGAAAAAATTATGAATTTCATTACGGGAGGAGGGAAGAATGGAGTGTTAATGCAAGGGCTGTTCGATATCCTATTATGCCATAACACTTTTCCTGACTTAATTAGGCTCTACCACGTACACCCTGGTAATGAGGCTTGGAAACCTCGGCTAACACCTTGCTATTTACTAAAAATAAGAAAGAACTGTAATACAATTTGTGTATATAGAGTTAGTTTCTTTAATGGAAACTTTTGTACTATAAATCTGCCCTGCTAAAATTTAAAAGCTTCTAAAATCCTTAAAAATATTTCTATACGTCCTTCCAATATATTTTTTATGCAGTTAAGTGACTTGAGTATTATTGGTATAGGGGGAGATTCTAGCTTTTCATTATTGTTATTTATTAAAAGTCAACCATTACTTTAAATCATTTTTTTAACTGTAAACATACAATATAAGAACATAAAAAATTAATATTATATAATGTATTTTGTGCATATGAATATGTTTCCAATATTATATCCACAAATGGTGGTGTGGTATGTTGAGTTATGGCAAAGCACACGAGGGCTATCTGCCTGAGGGAAGGGATGCCTTCGCGGAGGACTTTCTAAGGGAAACTGGCTCGTATACACGTTACACATGGGGAAATCCACGAAAACGACCATGCAGCCAGCCCATTCGCAATATATCTGCAAATGAATTGAAAATATATATCTCTCTATATATATAAAGTAAAAAGAAAAAAAAAATAATATGTATCTACATGATTAGAAGAAACCATCCTTTTAGTAAAGCTTTAAAAACACATATACTTTTATGGCAGGTAGTGGGTGACCGACGGTGATTGTCAGCCACCAGTTTGTGACATCTCGATCTGGTGGTTGGGCTTCTGTTTAAGAAAGTGTTGTCAGTGTGCTCCCCAATTATGAACCCACAGAACATGTTTGGGACACTCTAGGGAGAAGGGTTGCTAGTCACTTATCATCCTCAGAAACAATTCAGCAGTTTGAAAGTTCTCTGAAAGAGAATACCCAAATCCCTCATTAACCCTTTTGAGACGGTGCATCTTTGTTTAAGACACTCGTGCCGGACAAAAGGGAATCGCTAAACCTAATTTTATATATATATATAAAAGTTTCACTTCTAGCATCGTAATTTTTTGTATCATTTTAGATTATTACTTGAGCTCTTATATTTGTTAAAATTAGCACTTAATAGCATTTTTTTCTTTATTTTACATAAAAATATATTTAAAAAATTGATTATCTTGTAAAATAATTTTCGCAACCACTATTAAAATTATTCCAAAGTTTTAATTGATAAAATCTATCAATAAAGTTTAAAATTAATAAAACAACACAATAAAGACTGTTTACAGTAAGAAGTAACAAAATTTAAAATGAAGAATGAGTGTGATAAATCTCGAAGCATGTAAGTATCATAATTTAAAATGAAGACTGAATTAGAAAGTATCACTTTCTAACTCTTTAGAAAATGAATCATCACTCTCATCTGCGTTAGTAAATGGTTCATTAACCATATGAGGGTATTTTTCCTCTGATAAATAGCGCTTTTCCACCATAGTAGACTAGAGGTGAGGCTTTCCGAAATAAAAAGAGAAGAAACGGAAGTATATGTGATGGCAATGAAAAACATAACAGAACTCCACATAGTAACCCTAAAAAACTGTACATAGTAGAGGGAAAAATAGAATAAAAAAAGGAATTGGATATAAATCAAACACGTGAATGTTTACATTAGCACGCAGTGATTTAAAGAGCACACCTCTGTTTACGCTTTCACCCCCCCCCCCGCACCTTCGCAACAGTTGATGAGTAAAATACCAAAGTCAGGCAGAATATATCAAACTCAAGGTCAGGAACCTAAAACTATGTTCATTTCAAAAGTAATAAACATAGGATGCCATCTAATGGCCTAAAAAAAAAAAAAAAAAAAAAAAAAAAAAAAAAACACCATTCTAGCTTAAAATGCGTATACGCATCACCCGTACTCTGAATGCAGTCTCTAGTGATGTGTGGATGGGACGTCCGGCTGTAAGAGACATTGTCAGTGAATGCATATATGGGAACGCCCGCCCTGAAAGAGTTAATAACCATGCCTTGTAGGAATGCGACATTACTTTCGGTCAGGGAAAACCATACCCGTTATTGAAACTCATCTGAGATATACCATTTTTTTTTTACTGACATATATCAATAAAATTTAATTATTCTTTGTTCATTGCTTCTTTTTGTTTCTTGTATCTTACACCTATACAACATACACTGGTGTGCAAAAATTAAGGACAAAATCGAAAAATTAGCATATCAGCTGAACGAAGAGGCAGAGCGAACAGAAAGACAAATCAGGAGATTAAGTAAGGTGATGTACGGTAGCACATGTGCAGATATGCAGGTAGACGTAATGGGGGAGTGTCTGAGTAGTATAAAGCATGTTGTCGGTGTAAGATCAGTATTTATGGCAAAGAGATTCCACGCCGTATAGCAGTTAAAATCACACCAAGTTGCCGCCTCAGCGAGAAATGGCAAATAATCAATCTGTTAGACGACATCTGGATGCTTTTACCCAAGGTCGAATCATTGGGAAGTTGGAGGAAGGCCGCAGTGTGACAAGTGTGGCTGCAGAGTTCAGAATTGCTCACAGCATCATTTCACGACTTTGGAGACAATTTCAAACTACAGGAACAGCTATCAGGGGGTTTAGTAGTGGTCGTCCACGAGGAACCACACCCGCAGATGACCGGTATATTGCCTTACAGGCCAGAAGAAACAGGCGGCAGACAGCGGGAGAAATCGCTAGACACACGACACAGGCGACTGGACGACTGATATCGCATTTTACCATGGCCAGAAGACTGCACGGTGGTGGTCTGTTTGCACGATGCCCTGTACGGTGTGTACCTCTAACGCCTGCCCATCGGAGAAGGCGTTCTCTGTGGTGCCGGGAACACCGGAATTGGAGAGACAATGAATGGGGACGAGTACTCTTTACAGATGACAGCAGATTCAGTCTGAGTAGCGATTCTCATTGCATACTCATCTGGAGAGAGGGGGAAGCCACAATCATCCCTCGAACATCATTGAAAGGGACAGGTATGGAGGTGGCGGTGTTCTTGTTTGGGGAGGCATCATGCTTGGTAGTCGTACAGACCTTCACATCTTCGACACAGGTTCAGTCAACAGGACCCGTTATTGTAACGAGATTCTTCTTTTGCACGTGCGTCTTTTTAGAGGTGCTGTGGGTCTGCAGTTCCTTTTCATGGACGACAATGCACCATGTCATCGTACGGTAGCTGCCGAAGAGCTCTTAGATAGTGAGGATATTGAACGTATGGATTGGCCGGCATGATCTCCGGATCTCAATCCCATCTAGCATGTATGGGATTTTCTAGGCAGACGCTTGGCAGCTCGTACCTTACCACCAGTAACGATTCCGGAGCTTCGATTGGTACTGCAAGACGAATGGGCAGCAATGCCTCAACAACTCATTGACACCCTCATTCTCAGCATGGGCAGACACTGTGAAACCTGCCTAACAGTCAGGGGAGTTCATATCCCCTATTAAAGACCGGATGTTTCTTGCTGGACACCCATCACAGGGATGTTTCGGCCTTCAGTTGCATTGCGTTCCATGCTACTTTTTCAATAAAGCTTCTTTTTATCCCTCTGATTTCTCTTTTAGTAAGTGTTGCTTACATTACTCATGTCCTTATGTATTGGGGATCTTACAGTATTAAATATGTTGATTTGGAAAGCTTTTGTACAAAGTTATATTGAAAAAACCGTCTCGTCCTTAATTTTTGCACACCAGTGTATATCAATCACCAAAACATTTCCTCATCCTCAGTTTATATTCAAAATCATAGTATCCTCTGTTTTGAGCAGAGTATATAAATATATTAAAAAAGTATACCAATTTTTTAATTCAATAAATCCTGGTTAAATAATTCCTGAAGTATGTGATCTGTTAAGTTATTTACGTACAAACAATCCAAGTTTAATGTAAAAATTAGAAAGGGAAAAATACAAATCAATTTCAGATAGACAAAACCTATAATAATAATAATAATAATAAAATATGCTAATCTGCATATCTCTTGATACTGAGGTTTGCAGATTATTGGAATTCTACTGTATAAATAAGCTGAAATAACTTACTGTCATCCTGTGCAACTTTATCTTCTTCTTCTAAGAAATCCAACTTTTGTCGAATGGGACTTAATTCCAGAGCTGAATCATTAGCTAATCCTTTTAGAACAAGAGGTGTGCATATAGGTGCTTCTAACAGTAATCGTGGATCACATTTGTTCAGAATTTCTGGGCTAATATCTTGTATATGATTTGACTGCGTATGTAATAAAAGAGGACGTGGGCTGTTCAGAAGTCCTTTGCTTTCATTACGAACACATTTCAGGGAATTTGGTATAAGTCTATCAGCATCTCTTACAGAATGTCTTACATGATTTGAATTAATAACGTGACTTGCAGATTTTGAACATGTTGAAAATACATTTTCCTTTTTGGATGACTTAACAAATGGTGTTGATGATGAAGAATACCTGATGGCTTGAGTACAATCACTTGCATTTTTAAGCACAGCAGATTCTAATTTGACTGAAGATGTAAATGTATTTTGATGGAGCAGCTGTGATGTACAAGTTACTTTGTTTGGTTCACTACAGGTAGGCTTTTCAGTAGAAATTGATGGTTTTTCTGTTGATGCTTCAGGTATTATTGGTGTGTTTTCTTCACTTTTCTCACTGATATTTGTTAACCTAGACTAAAAAATAAATTAAAATTTTGCTTTAAATTAATTCAAAATTTAAATACATATATATTTGCTACTTAAAATACAAACTTACCTCAGATATCAGGTTTTCAGGTAAATCTTTCTCATTTTTTAAAGCAGGTGATTCTGCAATTGAAAACATATATACTATAACTGTTAATGCTTAAACCAGCATAAAAACACACAAATGTCACGCAAGCAAAGCTTTTTGAAGGAGTAGGCATAAAAAAAAAAAAAAAAAAAGGGGGGGGGGATATATATACTGAATGCTGGATACCTGAAAATTTCAGATAACTAAGCATATCAAAAAGTGTAGTTTTAAAAAAGCCAAATGAATGAAGGAAGTAATCCCCAGTCTAAAATTATAACAGTCACATTGTTTGTTATCAAATGCCTACATTTAAAATTAAATAAGATGTTGAAGAAAAAAATGCATTTCAGATATAAAAGCCAATATATTTTTATAGCCCTTTTCATGTAAAACTAAAACATCTTAACCAATTATGAAATCCTATTAACTTATGAAGGCTGCTGGAGATCCTCCAAACATACTGGCAGAAGTTTGAAAGAACAACTGCTTTTTATTTAATAGACAATCTACACACATAAACTATGGATTATCTGCTGTGCATAAAAATACTAATAGCATATACATAACTAGTCAAGTTTGCATAAAACAATGGCAAAAATCTGCGAGTGACTGTGACAATTTATGAAAGACTGTGATGTCATGCTTATCCATTATTGGTGCTAAATCATACTGCCTGGCTACAGTTTTTGTTTGCCAAAAATGATTCAATGAAAAAGACATGTGTGAGGATAGTCCAGTTCCAAAGATAAATTCTTGATATAATATGATGGATAGAATGAAGTGTATGTGGCAATGAAGTGTATATGGGCAGGGAAGGCAAGCAACATTTTCTGAAAGAGCCATTCTATACACGCTTTATGATACTTTTACAAGTATCACATTGGTCTAATTTTCTGTTAAAAAAAATCTAAAATATTCTGGTTAGTTGAATGACTGATAGGCTTTGTTTTTGCTGCATTAATAATTACACTAGCAGTTTAACCAGTTTTTGCAACACTATC
Source organism: Stegodyphus dumicola (assembly GCF_044657685.1). Lineage (NCBI taxonomy): Eukaryota > Metazoa > Arthropoda > Arachnida > Araneae > Eresidae > Stegodyphus > Stegodyphus dumicola. The sequence continues at coordinate 81,798,319 of NC_140768.1, forward strand.
TTTCACTTTAGCAAATACACTGAAAAAAAGTCTAATTTTAAGGAAAATGATTTTGTTATTAGTAAACTTTACGTATACATTCCTTGCAACACAGGGGTTCCCTAAGTTTGCGCAGCAGTGCCCTGGAACACCATGAAGCAAGGCCAAGGGTGCAGAGAGACAAGACGCGCTGCCATATCTTTTATTAATTATACATTCATTAATATGTTTCAGCATTTTTTGTTCAATTTCTTGAAATAATAGTTTCTTAAATTTTTCTCAATATTTAAATTTCAATTGTTCATCTAATTCAATTTAAATTATATTTTTAACACATTCATTTCTCCTTTTAATCTAAATTCTTGTTCTCAATTTAATTTCTTAAAGTGCCATTTTATTCTATCCCTTAGTTTTCTTTCAGTTTGCAAATAATTCTTTGTTATGGCATCAGATTTGTATTCAGTTATTTTCATACATTTTTTGCACTTCTTACTTCCTGTCACAAGATTGCTATATTTGTAGTGTCAGCAATGGCATCTGCTAACATTTCTTTTTCCACTTAGACTGTCAGTATCAAATTCATATATATGCAGAAAAGCTTTACAGTCAAAAAAAAAAAAAAAAAAAAAAAAAAAAAAAAAAAAAAAGTCATGATCTTGACAAAATATTGCAATAAATTGACAAGTCCTTACTGATATTGCACAAAATGAAAAGATTTTTATTAAACAAATAAACTGATAGTAACTACAGTTCGAGTGATAAGACATTGACAACTCGTGGAAGAGAAAAGAAACAAAAATATCACACCTACAAGAAGAGTTATTCTCATTTTGGTTTTACTTCGAAGAAGTAAACAACAAAGAAAGACAATAATGACAGATGTGTTGTCTGCCTACAAAATCTTTGCAGCCGAAACTATGCTCCCAAGTAAGCTAAAGTGACATCTTGTAACCATTCATGCTAACTTGGTCAATAAATCTCATGCTTTTTTTTAGTAAGAAATTTCAAGATTTACAAAAGTAAAGCAGTGTGTTCACCAAACAAGTGTTAGTTCCAAATAACACACAGCTAGAGTCTGCAAACAAAGAAGTAAAAAAAAAAAAAAACTGCACGCTATTGCAGAAGAGCTCATTTTTCTGGTTTCTCTTGACATGGCTAATATTATATGGGAAAAGTTGTGGGAAAACTCATTTCTAAGGTACCCCTATCCAACAACATTATTAGTTGAAGAATTCAACTAAGAAGACATATGTGCATGTATAAGGTTAAAAAAAAAAAAAAAAAAAAAAAAAAAAAAAAAAAAAAAACTGAAATGTTTCAGATTTTAAATTATGTCCAAAGGGGCGTTTTTAACATTTTGTGTGTTACCTTTCTTTTATTAAATATCATGTTCCTCGCACTTAAACCATAAGATCCAGTGCAACAGCAATATCGCAAAATAGTTTTAAAACGAGCATATCTTTAGAATTTCCGATACAGAGACTCACGCGCTGGAGATAAAAATGTTTTTTCTGCACAACATTCCCATTGCTCGCTTTGAAATCCTTGAGTTTGTTAATCAAAAATTCGTCAAAGTTTTAAAAAATAGGAAATTGATCATAAAACAAATTTCAAATTTCGTCTTCCACATGCTCATATTCGTTGGAGGATTACGTTATTCAAAATTCGATGACTCTATGTACCGTTGTTTTATCACAATACGAGAAATATACATACATTTACGCAGATTTTCATTATTTAATTTCTTCAAATATAATGCAGGACTCTAACATTTTATGGCAACAGTTTGAAAAGTGAACCGACATTTATCCGTCCGACGCAAAATGCCAAAACGAAAGTAATAGTCCTTCGGGACTCAAGTCCCTTTGGACTAAAAATGTAAATATAAATTGTAATATAAATTAGCAATAACCTCTTAATCCTTAATTTTAATTAGGGTATTTCCTCTCTCTATTCTAAAAATAGTAATAATAACTTTTTCTGAGCTGCATCATTTCAAATTAATCATATCATATGACTTAATAATAATGCTGGCGACGTAAAAGGAAATAAACTCAAACATCCAGTAATAATTTTACAGTATTACTAATTATTCAATCAAATGTACCGAACTGAAAGTAGTATTTTTGAATAAGATTTCATCCCAAACGAAAGGCCTTTTGCTTCTATTTCTGCTGTTGCAATATTGCTCTGTGACAATAATGCTGTTGCATTATTGTCACAGAGTTATTATCCTGCTGGTGTAGGTTTCTGAATCAATCTGTTAGCTTAAATTGAATTGTGTAATTTTGCACTACTCTTTGCCTTTAAATTTAGTGTTACATTACCCTTTAAGTCCTCACTACAAATGGTTGGGTGTTTTTTTAAGCACATTAGTCTATGCTACCTGTTAAATATTTTGTGTTCAATAAAAGGATGTGTTACATGCTTTCCTTGGTTGTATTCATCTTCAAGCCTGTGTGAGAATTCACAAGGATCAATCAATACTTACATAGATCCAGTTATATTTTATGATAGCTATGCATATTAGATCTTACACCATTGATGTAAAAGCAACTACTTTCGTCCCTCTGACAGATCTCATGTCAAATAAACTAGTCTCTTTGAATTTATGGTTCATCTTCTGCAAACTGCTAACAGGCACTGGACCACAGCCACATCTTATACTCATCAATTCCTACAAATTCTTCCAGGGTTAGTAGCCACATTTTAGTTAAAAAATAAGCACCTATAAGCACTTTTCAAGCACATTTTAAGAAAAAAATAAGCACCTGCCTAATTACATTATACACAACTGCATAGCCTTAAAAGAAAAATTAGACTTGTAATTTAAAATATGAGAAATTCTGTATTTATTAAGAGAGAATGAGCATTACTCAACCATGGAAAACAATTAACATTTTCTCAAAATTTTAAATAACAGTTCAATTTACAAAACTAGTTTACAATGAGAGGGAAAAAAACTTTGCAGAACTATTACAAGATATAATGATGAAATTTCAGTTAAAAATAGAGAAAATAAATAATAATATGCCATATTTATTATATTCACTTGGCACCTAAAAATAAATACAGTTTATTTTTCCACTCATATTAATATTTAAATAATTTAACTTAAATCAAAATTCCGAACATTTTCTAAAGTTTCATTGTATAACAGTTTTCTCTTAACAGATATTGCAAGCAAATTAATTTAAGTAGAAATAAGTAAAAAGAGGAACATTTTTCTGAAATCAGAAGACAGGAAACTGTTTCATGCAGTCATCCTGTAACAGTAAAAGCTTAACTAACTGGCATACTCGGAAATTGCCGAATATCTGAAAATTCCGGATAGTCAAGCGTAACTGGAAAAAGAGGAGGGAGGTAGAAGGAGGTAGCCGTTCTTTAGTTTTTTTCAGCTCTTTCAACATTTCGATATGTGCATCATATAAAAATAACCCAATGGAACTAAAGAATAATCTGCTTAGCAAGCACAGTAAAACGCTTTTATCTCTGCAAAATATCCCAAACATTATTGTGCAATACGTGCACCTTAATTCTTCCGCACGTGACATTACACAATCGGAATCAACAGTTACCGGTATTTGGATAATAAATAACTAAATAAAGGAAAAGAAAGAGCCTTACCAATCTGGGGTGTTTTTCATTCTAATTTTGAACAGACTACGTAAAAGTTCCGGAATAGAATTATTCTTTGCTTGGGTTGGTAGACAGCAGAAATTTTAGTCCTATTCAATCCAGATTGGAAAGTGATACACACACACACACACACAAAAAAAAAAGTCCGTTGCTTGCTTTGCTGCAAACTATAACAGTTTCAATATTCAAGATTTTGTGGAGAAAGGGGAAAACCAATCAACTTCTGTACCGTATAATGGCAAAAAAATTTTAATTATTTTGACTGTTCTATTACTTTCACTTTATTTGAGCCATTTCAAACATTATTCCTTAGAACTCGTTTTGATAACACATTTTTGAACTTCAGCAGTTACTGCAAATATATTCTTATAAATATTCATACATATGCTCATAATATAAGCATAACGATCATAATAAACTCGAATATGAACTGACCATGAGAAAAGAGAATGCAAATTATTAAAATCTTGATAGAAATTCAAACGTGTGTAGTCTTGGGTGGGAGGAAAAGAATACGGAATGTACCGGAATTTTCTACTGCTTTCCGAAATTCTTTGACCAATAGAACCACGTGCACCTGTCTGCACTTGCGTGCACCAAAGGTTACGTTAATGCAGAGAAGGGGTGAAAAGATATTTCCGGGAGTATGATTTACCATCTTAAGAAAGAAAAGTTGTTTACTTAGTTTCGGCTTTGATACGGGGAAAAAATGTTCGTCCGCTTTAAAAAAACAAAGCACTAAAAGCAAAAAATAAGTGCTTTAGAGAAAAAGTAAGCACCTATAAGAGCCTTTATAATTTATTTTCAAATATAAGAACTTATAAGTACTTGTAAGGACCGCTACTAACCCACCCTATCTTCAGGGCTGTTGCCATACAGTCACCATCAAAAAAGTTTATAAGCAAAGTATAATCCTTCATTCATTGAGTCAGGATGAGCTTCGCAGATGCAGAATAATGGGAACTGTATGCACACTGCATTTTTATTATATGTCTAACTTGTGGTGTGCATGTCATGTAATTAGCATGTTACTATAATCAGTAAGTACTTAGCATATTATTATAAGTACAGCCCCATCTATTAAATTTGAACTATTATTTTTTCTTCTTTCACTAGACAAATTCACATTAATTCATGTATATGAAGGTCAAATTTCAGGTCATTCTGATCAGTAGTTCCTTTCTTTTTTTTTTACAGAATTCTGAAAGTGGAACTTTTAATTATAATCACCCTGTATATTAATTTTTAACTACATAATTTATTCTTTTTTTTTTTTTTTTTGCTCAAAATTTTATTTTGTAGAAGTTCAGCAATATAACTAAGTTTACTTTAAGCAGTGAGAAATTTCTAAGGTAGTGACTATAAATACCTCAGTAACTATATTGTTACAAATTTTATACACAGATAGATAATTTTAGTGAAATTATATGTGTAACTCTGTATTTTTCTGTATAATGTAACATGCAAAGCTAAGAAAAAAGATTCTCTGTCTGAAAAGTAAGAATACAGGAATACTATTTAACAATGAGTAAATGGTTATCTCTCTAATTTGGCGAGATATCACCAAGCTGGCAATAGTTTTGGTGGCTAATTTTTGTCATAAAAGTCGCCAAACTCGGCGACCATTTGGTCTAGTCATAGTCCAAATGTAATCGATATTGTAATTTAATAATTGCAATTGATGATTTGTGAAACTGTAACCCTATCGGGCCCTGATATGCCTTCTAGTAATTTTGAGAAGCACTAGACATTTCTTGGCAGCCAGATGAAAACAATAAGACCAGAGAGAGCATCTGCTTTCAGTAGTTCTTGTAAGTTCAGTGTGAGTTTGGAATACTGAGACATTTCTGGGTAAGCTTCAATTTTTGGATGCTCTTTGCATTGCATTCTATTTAATGTTCTTAGTAGTTTGAAGTGCAACTACTGATTGCACTCTGTGATACTGTAAGGAGTTGTACAACTATTTTATGGAAAGCTTGGAATCTGACATATTTCATTTGATGAAATTAATATTATCAACCTATCATCAGATCTCTGTGCATTCAATCTATTACAAACCCATACATACACAATAATTTTTGGTGTCAGGTGTGTGGTTGAATGTTTGTGACAAGTGTGATGGATGAACAATTAAGACAGCTGATGGCACCCTTTGCTGCACTTAAAGATGAAAGTGGTCCAAGGAAAAATTGAAGCTGGTCAAGAAGAAATGAAAAGAGAAATCCCTGCCATAATAGAAAGCAAAATTGAGGTTACGGAAGGCAAAAACATAGTCGAAGACAAAGATGGAGAAATTCAAGAAAAACTTTCTGCTGTGAAACGACAAATTGAAGAAAGAGTTTCTGCCCTCTATCAACAGATATAATAACAAATTGATGACAAGGTTTCTGCTGCTGTCGTCAAAGAAGTTGAAAATTTAAAGAAGTCCATAACAACAGCTGGTCACAATTCTAACACGTTTAAATTCAATCATATGTGGCCCCCTCTAAAGCTATCTATATATAATGGAAAGACTTCCTGGTAAGTGTATAACACACAGTTCACTATAGTGCAAATGCAAATGGATGGGATTCTGAAGCTAAAGCTTGGCGTCTCGCCACTTCTCTGAGAGTAGACGCAGCAGATACTTACCAAACTCCGCCCCAAAACCAAAAGATTCAACTTTGAAGGCATGCTGGAGCTGAGTTTTGGCAAGAAATGTTTAAGAGATTATAGCAGGCTTCAGTTAAAAATCTCACAAACAGAAGCCCATGGAAACACTCCAGGAGCTCGTTATTGATGTTGAAAGGCTGTATCATCATGCTTTTTTTGGACTGCCCAACAGAAACAAAGGAAATACTGTGCCTGCTGTACTTCATTGCTGGTATCCGGGATCCAGAGATACAGAAAGTCCCGAGAATAGTGGAAGTCAAAGATTTTAAAAGAGCTTTAGTGTATGCAAGCTCTGATTGGGTAAGAGTCCAGGAGCCAGTAGATTAAGTGACTGCCCATCTAGATGATTTAAGCAAACAAGCCAATACCTTGAGACGGAATAGGAGTAACAAGAAAATGATCCTAAAGTGCTGAAGGCCCCATACGAAGGGACTGCAGAGCAACCCAAGGCATGGAAGATAAGACTGCTCCCAGGAAGAATGAGGAAAACTAATCAGTGGCCATCTCGCGATGCAGAGTTTGCCAGGTAATGAGAAGCTCCAATTTAAAGCACTTTAGATTTCTGTTATGACTGGCGGCAGTAATGGAATCTTCATCATGGGACACATCAATGGAGTTCTTACAATATGAACATCAATACTGGAGCCAATGTTACCATCATCTGGAAAGATTTACCTCAACAGCTGGAAGGTAAACTCATCTGGACGCCACTCTGCATTACTCTCCAGACTGTGTCCATTAACCCTTTGCGGCTCAGTGTTCCACTACATGGAACACCAAAATTGAATCGCTTCTGAAACCTTTAAATTCAACCGTAAATAGATAAAAATGCCTTTATAATATACTTTGAACCTTTCTTTTTAAACAGTAGATAGCAGCATATCACAAAAAGACACAGAATTTTCATTTATTATGTGTTATTAAACTCCACTTTTTTCCAAGTAATTTTCTCTATTTTTTTCAAAGTGAAAGCATGTTTCGATGTCCATTAAACAAAATCTGGAATTGCTGCAAAACATGGATATAGTATATCTGTCTCAAAAGTATGCAAGGAATATGGCATTAGGAAGACAACTGTATATGACATAACAGAAAAAAGAACTTTATGAATTTTTTGTGGATTCCAGTACCCGCCTTGCAATGAACAACAGAAAAATTATTCGCTATGCTAAAAGTGGCGATTATGACAAAGTGATGATTAAATGGTCAAACAGAGATGCAGCGAGGGCATGTCACTGACAGGTCCAATGCTAATGGTTCAAGCCAAAATATTTCATGAAGAAATGAACTTAAAAATTAAGTGCACATATTTTTATGCAATTTTTTTTTTGTAAATTTTGATACCCTTTAGATCTTAAATGTTTCATTATTTCATAAATCACGATTTCATATTTTTAATTTTATAATTTCTACACGTCGTCTTACTAAATATTTAAACTGATGATCTAATATCCAGAAAAATCTCGAATCCAGAATAAAAGTCCCGATGAGTCAAGATCTTGGATTTTGTACTGTAATAGACTAAGTGGCAATTCACCATTTTTTTAAAAAGCTGGCAAATACAACTTGTAAGGGCAATCAGTCTGTAGTTGTGGGATTCTTCAAATCTTTCCCTGGCTTAGGTATAGGAATAACAACAGTTTTCTTCCATGCACTGGGGAAGTTATGCTCCTTCTGCACTTGATCATACAAAGTTAGAAGGGCATTCAGTGACATACATAAGAGATGCTTCGGCATTTCGTAACTAACAGCACCATCTGGACCCAGACATAACCAATGTGTCTGTATCAAAGCTCTTCTTAATTCAAGCTGGGAAAATTCACATTTGTAAGGCTTCGAGTTGGCAGAGTTGAACTTAACTGGAATATTTTCAGTACACAGATTAGCAGACAGAAATGGGGAATAACTGTGACCATTAGAGATGGCTGTGAATGTTTCACCAAGAATATTTGCAATTTCTTCCACAGTGCTCATCGCTCGGCCATCTTTTTTCAAGACAGAAAGTGAGTAATCTTGGTACATTTCCCATGCTTTTTCTAACTCTTTGACATATTTGTTTACTGGGTGTTGAGGATGTTATTCCAGACATATAGGATATCTAAGAATCCCTCTTACTCGACCGTCGTACTATTCATGCATTTGCTTCGTCTTTTTAGAAAGCAATAAGATTTGATAGAGTGGAATATCTTTGAAAATGTCCCCATGCTTTTCTCTGCTGTCTCAGAGTTTCTTGGCATTCATGGTTCCATCATGGTTTTGAATATTTTAAAGGCTTCGGCGAGGTCAGAGTTATAGAGCCTGTAGCTGCTTAGATGTTGATGTCAGTAATGGCTTTCACTGCATCATCAATCAGCACATCTTTCACAATTTCTTTTGTAAGCTTCAGAAGTGAGAAAAATAGCTCCCAGTCAGCCCTTTAAAATATAAAATGTGAGGGTCTTACAACGAGATTCCTTCCTACTCTTGCAAAAGTTAGAAATATAGGGAAATGATCACTGTTGTGGGAATCATCTACATTAAATGTAAGATCTACATTAAGGCAATAAAGATGGAGAACAGATGGCAAGATCAATAGCATGAAACGTCCTTGTTGGCTGATGGAAGTAGGTGTGCTGACCATTATTGAGGAGACAAAGATGATGATCTTCAATCATTTGCTCAATTTGTTTACCTCCAGAATTTGTATTTCTACTTCCCCAAAGCAGACTATGTCCATTAAAGACTTCAATAATAATAAACGGCGCAGGCAGCTGCTCTGCCAAATCATCCAACTTTTTCTGATCGATAGCTTCATTTATTCAGTGTATGTAAGGTAAATACACTGAAACAGAAACTAATCCTTTAATAATAACTAATATAGCAGCTGTATGAAGGGAGGTTGCTAACAGAAAGACAAATGATGGATCGTCATGTGAGGTGAGAAGGCCTACATCTGCACAGACACATTAACTTACAACACTGTCCTTTCTCCTAAAAGAATACTGCCTAAGCCTGACTTGGTTATTCAGCTTTTAAAAAGTTTCCTGCAAAGTGAAGCCTACTGGTTGATAAGCATCGATCATGTTCTTGATATTCAAGAGACCCTGGTGGAAACATGGCAATTCCATGAGATAAGGGCACTATTATGAATGTTAAAACATGGCACTGCATCTTTGTTTGTCATGGAAGGAGACTTTTTGGAAGTTTCAATACCACCTCAACTTCCATATCAACACAATCCGAGCTCATATTTTTGAGAATGCAGTGACTCCCAGGTATAATGCTTTGACTGTCAGCCTGTTTTTTTTTTTTTTTTTGGTGTGTGTGTGTGTGTGTTAGATTGGTTTTCCTTAGTTGTATTTTTTGACTTAATATGCTTTTAATTGAAATAATATGTGCTGGTCTATTTTTAGTTGCATTAGTTTGTGTTGGTTTCTTCTTATCTGAATTTTCTGATTAATTACTTTCTTTTCTGCATCCAAAGGTCAGATTGGTTTGTATTCCAGTGGATTTTATGGCAGCATCAGTAAAAGCTACATTCAAACATGGCTATGTACTAACAATAATTTTTCTAGCAGCCTCTGCATCGATGATATTCTGTTTTACCATCATCTATGTAAGGACATAGGCGATGTTGTTTGTAACTTTTAGTGACAGTGCTTCCTTCTCAGCTTTTCATTTTGGACATGAATGTAAAATGCTGTGTGCTCCTCCTTCCTTGCAATTGACACACAGTTGCACAGCACTGCAGTTATCACTGTTGAGGCTCTCCATGGAGCAATGTGCACCATGGGCTTACAAGACATTTTTGAGTGGCCAAACTGTTGGCACTGGAAACATCGCATAGGGTTGGGAATGTACACTCTGACACATAAGAGAAGATACCCAGCCTTTACACTTTTGGGCAGATCAGGCAAATTGAAGATCAGGATAACATGTTTGGTATCAATCAACTGGCCCTCTTTACATATCTTAATCTGCTTAGCAGCATAAGACAGTTTGATTGGAGTGCTCCGAGATGAATTCTTCATCTGAGGCAGACAGAATATCTAATTCCAGGATAACTTCAGGATAATAATTTAGTGTTTTGTGTGCTGAAACACTAACATCCAGGTTCCCAAGTTTGGTTATCCCAAGAAGGGTTACAGCCTGAATAGGAGATACGGTTTCTATTAAAAGATCACCGAATCACAGCCATTTCATAAACTTTGGTTCTCCAGCAATTCCTTGAATATATTTGTTGATTAAAAATGGTGACCTTTTTTTATGTTTGCCTATTGGGTTGTTAATTACAACAAAACAAAGCTGAACCTTGGATTGAACAGAATTAGCATTTGCATTAGTTTTTAACTCTTTTGAGACATATCCTTAGAAGTAGTTTGGATATTATTTGAAAATGCCACAATGAAAAGAGGTAAGATTTAGATCTGACCACCACACCCACCAATGAAGCCGAACATGGAAACACAGATTCCTGTGTTAGGGCTAGCTGGACCTATACACAAACTGAAGCTCTACAGTCAGCATTTCCGAAAGGAGGTATTCCCGAGAGCTTATCTCCAAGCTTCCCATACAAAAGTCAGGAGACCAGCTGATTGACACCCGTGAGGACAACAAGGTGCCTCCCGTTTAGCTGAAGCAGAGGCCAAAACAGTGCATTGGGGACAGCACCTCACTCCTCAACTACCAGGACCATTCTTTGCAGTGACATGGGCCTCCATGCATGGCAAACACATAGGCAGTTTCTCACCACTTGAAGCTAGAAACAAGAGGTGTAGTAGCCTCTAACGACGAGCCTCAACTTCTAAAAGAGGAAACCACAAGGAAGAAAAATAGGAGAAAGGAAGAGCTAAGAGGAGGGGCTAAGAAAGGAGCTAGATCACTGGGGCTTCAGTATCGTGACACCCATATCATTAAGATGATGATCCCCTGAAGGGATAGGGATTGCAACACCCGTACTGACAAAAGTGATGGATATATTGTAGAATGCACAACTAACTGATGAAGAGAGAAGTTTAATAATTTTCATTATGCATCAGTTACATTTTATTTCTGTCATTATCCTTTCGTTTTGGTGAACAGGGTATATATAAATTGTAATTAAACTGTATTAAGTACTAAAATTATAGTCTTCCACCAAGTATTACAAAAAAAGCAAAAGAAAAAGCTGAGAGCCAGTAAAAACAAATTTAGAACTTTAGCAAAAATGAAGTAGTTTAGGACAAAGGGGCCAACTATTCCTTTGGTTTAGAACATATTTATTATTGTTAAGATTTTCTAAATTCCTTTTCGCATAAATATATGTTATTTTAAATATTATGTTTAGAGTAGAGTTTATTTTTTGTTTGAAAATACATAAAGGAAGCTTCAAAAAAAAGCAAGCTTGCTTTTTTTGCCTAAACTGCCAAGTTTCTCACGCAGTTTGAATGCTAGATACATTTTAGATAAAACAACTTATTCAGTGTTGCTCTTGCATTTTCAATAACGGTTTTGGAAAGAAAAATACTAGTTAACTGATTTTAAATCATAATTTTGCCAAACTACCAGTAATTGAAAATAATAATAACAATTTATAATATCTGATGAAAAACAGCCTTTTATGATAAATATTAATATCAGCTGTCTTTACAAGAAAAAAAAAAAAAAAAAAAGAGTAGGAAAATTTACCATCATGTACGAGATAGAATCTAACTTTTTTGGCACTCTTTACTTTGCTTTTAGCTTTTAATACTTCCAAACTTTTCATAGCTTCTTGAAATGGATCATCAGATAATGGAAACCGTTTATATATAGAATATCGATCCTGAGGGAGAAAAAAGATATTAAATATTTTTAACAGGAAACTTTTCTTAAAAAATAAATTTTAATCAAACAGTATATCTATCTATATACACACAGATATGCAAGAAAAATAAAGAATATGTAAAAGATTAAATTAGCAGTGTAAATTAATTTCCCTTCTCTATTCTAAAAATAGTAATCTCTTTGCACTGCGTCATTTTGAGATTAACCCATGTCAAATGACTCTTACATAATTCTGATGATGTAAATGAAACTAAAACAGCCAATAGTAATTCTGAAGCAGTATTAACTAACCAATTAAAGAGCACTGAGAACCAAAACTAACTCAGTCTGAATTAAGATTTCACCCTCAACATAACACACTTGCTTTCTACGCTTTGGCCTAGCTGGACCGTGGTCTGTCTGTTCCTTTTTTTCTTACTGCAAATTATCAAAAATATCAAAACTTTTTTGGAACAGGCATAAATAATGTGCCAACTTGTTTGCGGCCGCAATTTGTTTGCTGAGATAAAAGTTGAATTGAATCTACCTCGATTCAAATATAGTTATGCTTAGTAAACTATAAGGCAGAAGAGATAAAGGACTAAATTTAGCATGGAAATGATTTTATTAATACATGCATAAGAATTGTTGCCAAAAATTATTTTCAAAAGGCAATGCTACAGAATTTATTTACTTTAGATCTTAAATGATTTTATCAAGTCAGATATTAGTGAGCCTGAATCTCTCTAAAATTGACCTAATGACCAGCCTTTTCTTTATGGCATAATTAAGATTGGCAAAACATACCAAGTAATATGTAAAAGAACAATGAACAACTTTTAAATACATAAAAATGCCATTGCTGATATATGCATATAGATAGATAGATAGACAAAAGGTAAGAAATTTAGGGAACCCCCCCCCCAAAAAAAAATATTGAAATTCAAAACTAATCAAATCCAGTGTTCTTCGCATGTATGTAAAAAATTAACCAATAGTCATCAAACCAGTAAAATAACAAAAAGGAAAATACAAAAATCACAAAATGTATAGGAAGTGTAACACAATCAAAATCTTATTCAACATTATCAAGAGGAGGTAGATCAGATACAATTCAATTCTTTTTTTCCTTGGAAAACAACCATGTTTCAGAATTAGCTGATGACTATTCTAAAATACTTATGTAAGGAAGTTCACCTGAAAATTTTAAATTCCTTTTCTAGCTGAAAATTTTGAATTTCATTTCTTTCCCGTCTTTGTGGAGTTGGTTCTAAATTTTTTAATTTTTGTCTATAATTGATTAATTTTTAGTAGCATATTGTGAAGAAATAACACTGGTATAAATTTTTTTCAATATAAAAATTTGTAATACTCTTATACATATGTATACGTATATCATAATTAAAAAAAAATCAAAATATAAATATTCCTAGTATTTTTGCACATTAAGCTGCTGAAAAATTATTAGTAAAGATATAAAAGGAAGAAATTTAAAACTATCTTTTAGCAAAGACCAAAAAAATTGAAATTCATAATTAATAAATCCTATAAATGCAATAAAGAATTTAAAAAATGTTAAAACCAAAACGTTTCAAACAAGCAATACCCAATTAAAAAAAATTAAAGAAAATCGAACATAATAGGAGAGGAATTCAATCAACTTCAATGCCGGTTTGTCAGGAGGAGGAACATTAAAATCAATTGAAATCTCTCTTCCACAAAAATTCTTGCTTTTCTGTATCCAGAATTAGCCGATGAACTACTTCAATGTATTTTAACTATAACAGTTCATCCGAAAATTCTGCCCCCTCCCCGAAGCAAGGGGAGAAAAACAAAGTAAATTCTAATTAGAATCTTTTACCTTAAATAAAGAATGAAAACGTAGGTGAAATAATAAAATACTTCAGCTAAAAATTCAAATAAAAATTTTACCTTATTATATGCTATTTCTAAACAAATAGCATATAATCCAAAGAATTTAAAATGTAAGTGAAATTATAAAACTTTAGTGAAAAGATGTAATTAAAACTCACAAGAGGCAATTAAAAACTTCGAGCACTTTCATTAGAACACAATCGAAACTATGAAGATAATTACAGTAGTGACGTAAAGGTTTGCAATTTTGGCGAAAATAAAATACACTGCTCGACATTGAAAATGCAACACCAAGAAGGAGTGGTCAGAAAGTGATGAAATTTGGAAAAAGAACAGAGACAGCAAGCAGCAATAGCTGATCTTTATTTCAAAATGATAGTCAGAATACAGAGCGAGAACGGCGTCGGATCAGTAGGACGTAGGACCACCGCAGACAGCGATGCACAAAGAAACACGTCTAGGCACAGAGTCAATAAGAGAGCGGATGGTGTCCTGAGGGATGGCTCTCCATTCCCTTTCAACCATTTGCACACAGTTCTTCTTCTGAATGAGGCAGGGGCGGAGTCTACATAGGGTGTCCAATCATATCCCACACATGTTCGATTGGTGACAGGTCAGAAGCGTACGGTGGCCATGGAAGCATCTGTATACCTCGCAGAGCATGTTGGTAGATGCGAGCACTGTGTGATCGAATGTTATCCTGCTGAAAAATTGCATTAGGCAGCACCTGAAGGTAGGGGATTGCCACCGGCCGCAGTACATTATCCAAGTATCGTCGGGCCGTCATAGTGCCCTGAATACGAACTAGAGGTGGCCTGGTATCGTAGGCAATAGCGCCCCAGACAATTATGCCATGCTGTCGCGCAGTGGGGTGTTCCACAATTACTGCCGGATTAGATCTGTCTCCACGTCGACGCCACACACGTATGCGGCGACTGTCACTGGATAAACAGAAGCATGACTCATTTGAGAACACGATGTTTCGCCATTCCGTCATCCACATCGCTCCAGTCTGGCACCATTCTAAACGTTGGCATCTATGTTGTGGGGTCAATGGCAGTCTTCTTAACGGACGCCATAAGTGCAGGCCACATTCAGCCAATCGACGGGAAATGGTTCTGGTCGACATGGGAACATCCAGCATATCTTACACATGCTGCAGAATTGTGGCACAAGTGACTTGCGAGACCGCCACTGCTGTCGGCGGATGCGTCGATCCATGAGTGCTAATGTCACTATGGCTGCACCTGCACCTCTCCTTCTTCCCACATTTCCTTATTCCAACCATGTTCACCATAGTCAATGCACTGTGCTCGCATCCATGTGGGTATCAGCTGCGATTTGACATAAGGACCAACCTGCTCTTCTCAGTCCGATCACTATACCCCTTGTAAAATCGTCTATCTGCTGGAAGTGCCTTCGTTGATGGCGGCTTGGCATTCTCTTTTATTACACGTATCCTCCGGGACAAAAACCAACTTTCTTCGATAATCCGTCTGGCAGAAATAACGACACGAATATTGCCCATTCTGCACGTTCCTTCCCTTATATCTTACTTCACGTGTGTCGGAGAGCTGCGCATTTCACATCATTCGCATAACTCGGTGACGCGGGTCTACTCTAAAATTTGCATAAATTTCTGACCACTCCTTCTTGGTGTTGCATTTTCAATGTCGAGCAGTGTACCTTGGCAAGAAAGTAATTGTTCAACAGGGTAAAAATTGGAACAAAAGATGGAATTTTGAAACCAAAAGAAAAACTTTTAAATACTTCTACGTGTTCCGGTGTACCGGAACAGAACAACTCAACCTGACTCTTTCGCATTTGGAATTATGGCAAAGAACATTGAATTCAGTTGAACAGTCAGACTCGGACGAACACATTCGCAAGGCAGCTGGAATGCTGTCTATTTTTCACTATTTTTGTTCTGTTCTCATATTTATAAGTTTTATATGTCATTTTCTTGTTTATACGTTTATTGTGATATTATTTAATATAATTTTTGTGTTTGAAAACGAGGAGTTCATTCACATTACGTCGCAACATTAAATTTTGGAGGCACCGGCGAGATTAAAGGAATTTTGATTTCAGTTTCGTCAGCATTGCAACTCTACATTCGTACAATATTGGATACTACTGGATACTTTTAGCATCGCATTTCATTTAAAGGCCAAGCAAGATAAGTATTTTTTTCATTTTTACAAGTTTGACTTTGGTTTTCCTCATTGCACCATTATGTCGTCGGAAGACAAGGTTAAAATTGCAAAAGGTAGAGCGAAAGCTGCTCTTACCAGAATTTCAAATTTCATTAATGATGATAAGCAATTATTCGAAAAACACGATTTGATCAATAAACTCCAAAAAATTGAAAGCGTTTATTCTGATTTTGACAAGGCAGACGCCGAACTTCCACCGGAAAGTTCTGAAATGGAAGAATTTGAGGGAAAATATTATGAAACCAAAGCCAAACTACAACAAGAACTTGAGAAATTAAATGTTACTGTTAATATGCAAGTTACTAATGTTAATGAACGTCAAATACCAGGTTATAGTACTACAAATACTGCTAATAATTTTAAATTGCCGAGAATAAATATGCAATCTTTCAGTGGTAATTACAGAAACTGGATGTCCTTCAAGGACTTATATGTATCATTAGTGCATAACAATGAAAATTTAAGCAACATTCAAAAATTTCAATATCTAAAGGGTTTATTAACTGATGAACCGGCTTCTATTATTAAACATAATCCCATTCCAGCAGTGGCGTAGCTACGATTCCAGCGCCTGGGGACAACTGAAGAATTTGCGCCCCTTTACGTGTGCCAAATGGGAAAACATTCCATTAAAAAATTTCGTAGCATCAATTTGGCGCCCCCTGGATGCTGCGCCCGGGGACAAATGTCCCCCCTTGCCCCACCCTAGCTACGCCAATGCATTCCAGAAAATAGTTATATGGAAGCCTGAGGAAAATTATTATCTAGGTATGATAAGAAATAACAAATTGTCACATCACTAATAAAAACTTTCATGGGTCAATCTTGTGTAATTAATGCAAATGCAATTAATTTGCGAAAAATTGCTGATACATCTGATGAGATTATCAGAGGTTTAAAATCTATAGTTTTCAGTCAGAACAGCAAAGAAAGAATCCAACCGCGAATGAAATACCAGACATTGTGTCTATGAATGAAAACAAAAACAGAACCGTAATTCAAAATAATAGCATTCAAACAACTTTTAGCTTATTGCTAACTGCGTATGTAAATGTAATTGATTCGATGGGTCAAAAACGTAATATTAGATTGCTTTGTGATAGTGGTTCTAAGTCAACATTATTATCTGAACCTTGTATTAATTTATTGGGATTTAAAAGAAAAAATGCACGTTTTCCTGTCAAGGGTTTAGCTGAGTCAGAAGTTGCAGTTACACAAGGTTGCATTGAAATTGAGTTGATGTCAATCCATGATACATCAGTGCGAATGCCAATTAAGGCCTTTGTATTAGATAAACTAACTGCTGTGCTTTCAAGCCAAAAAACAAATGAGAAAGATTTTTCGCATTTGAAAAATGTAAAGTTAGCTGATCCATATTTTCACATTCCGGATAAGATAGATATTATTCTAGGATCTGACTACTTGCTTTCTATTTTACTTCCAGGACAAATAACTCGTTCTCAAAGTGATTTAATTGCTCAAAACTCAATTTTTGGTTTCCTCATATCCAGAAAACTACCAGAATATCAAATGAAATAAAATTCACTTTCAAACTTGCATATTTATGAAATAAATATTGATAGCGAATTGAAACGGTTTTGGGAGTTAGAAGAAGTACCAAATTCAACTGATACTATGTTCTCACCTGAAGAACAATTTGTTGAAACGCATTTTCAGGAAAATTACTCAATTAATTCAGATGGTCATTTTGTTGTGAAATTGCCATCTTTAAAATCTAAATATGAATTAGGTAATTCAAAACCAGCTGCACTTTCTCAATTATATGTTATGGAACGTAAATTTAAGGAAAACTCGGAATTTGAAAACCAATACAAGGATTTTATGCATGAATATGAAAATTTAGGTCATATAGAATTGGTCACACAAAACTGTTTAAATAGATTTCAGAATGAGCAATATTTCCTTCACCATCATGCAGTGATCAAGCCGTCTAGTACAATTACTAAATTAAGAGTCGTTTCCGACGCTTTATGTAAAACTTCCAATGTAAATCATTGAATTCAATCTTGGGTGTTGGTCCTAAATTGTAACGAGACATTTTCGAAATTTTACTTAATTTTCGATTTCCTGAAATAGTCTTTTCAGCAAACATAGAGAAAATGTGCCCTCAAATTTTAGTATCCGATGAGGATCGGAACTACCAACAAATTCTTTGGAGGTTTAATCCTAACGAAGAAATACGCATATACAAGTTAAACACCGTAACATATGGTTTAGCTCCAGCTTCTTTCCTAGCCACTAGGTGTATTAAGCAAATAGCACTAGATTATTCACAAAATATCTGTTTCTCATACTTTACTACACGATGTGTACATGGATGATTTGCTATCGGGTTCAAGTACTGATAGTGATGCAATATCACTTTGTAAAGAAATTACCAATATTTTACAAATGCACAGTTTCCACCTACAAAAGTGGAATTCTAATTCAAATGCATTTCTTGCAGAATTTCAAGAACATTGTTCAACGGACACTAATTTAGAAATAATTCCTAATGATAAAGAAAGCACGAAAGTCTTAGGATTATTTTGCAACTCTTCAACATACACATTCATTTTCACACCCGCACTTACACTCACCTCACCGCTGACAAAAAGACACATTTCGTCCCAATCGGCATGCATTTTCGATCCATTAGTATTAATTTCACCATGTACTGTTGTATTGAAAATTTTTTATCAAAAGCTCTGACTTATAAAAGGGGACTGGGATTCTCCTATTCCACAAAGTCTTGCTGAAGATTTGTTTAAATTTCAGAAATCTTTCAATGCAGTTGAACATTTTACCATTCCTAGAGGTGTTACGCTTATTTCCTCTGACACATTTGAATTGCATGGCTTTTGCGACGCTTCAACACTTGCTTACGCTGCTGCAATATATTGCAAATAAATACACGGAAATGAAATAAATGTTTCTCTCTTAGTTTCTAAAACTAAAGTCGCACCTATCAAACAAGTATCTGTTCCTAAATTGTAATTATGCAGGGCTCATTTGCTTTCAAAGTTATATCGTGCAGTCATGAACACTCTAAAAAAATATAAGTTTGGTGTTTACGCTTGGACTGACTCCAAAGTTGTATTTTCCTGGCTTTCCGCCCATCTCCGTAAACGGAACACTTTTTTAGCAAACTGGACTTCTCAAATAATCGAAGTACTTCCAACAAAATACTGGAGACATGTCCCTTCCAAAGAGAAACCAGCAGATATCGCTTCGCGTGGTATTGATCCCAAATGTCTTCCTAATTGCAACTTGTGGTGGAATGGCCCAAGTTGGCTTTTTTGGATTCGTCTCACTGGCTGAAAGAGGAATTCGCTTCCAAAGAAATCAAGGATTTAATTAAAGCTGAACAAAGATCTGATCCTATATTTTCATTTCATAGTGCTATGTCAAGTGAATTATATAGTGATTTATTTAAAAAATATGCATCATTTTCTAAGATTATATGCATTTTAGCATATTGTTTAAGATTCATCAATAAGTGTAAAACCAATAATAAACGTCAAACACTTATAACTGATTCCTTTTCTCCACTCACTTACACGGAAACTAAAAATGCAGAAATAATCATAATTCGGTGGGTTCAGAAAGATTATTTTAATGAAGACTTAAAATGCATTAAGAATCAAAGATCGTTGCCTAAGAAAAATCAGCTACACTCCCTCCATCCGTTTATAGATGAAAACAGTCTTTTACGGGTGGGAGGGCGTTTACAAAATTCAGAATTGTCTTTTAATCAAAAGCACCCAGTGATTCTATCCGCTAAACACAAGATAAGTGAGCTCATCGTAAAAGAAAAGCATGTGACTTATTTACATGCTGCTGCTTCATTACCGTCCCACATTATCAAACAATCATATTGAATCGGATCATTGGTGGCTCATTAATAAATGTGTTCACAAATGCATCAGATGCTTCAAATTTAAAGCATCCACCGCATCCCAGCTTATGGGTAATCTACCTAAGCATCGTGTAACACTCGAGAGGATTTTCTTCAACTGAGAGTGGACTATGCCGGTCCTATTTCAGTCAAATTCAACAAGGGTCGTGGAGCAAAATCAACCAAGGGTTACATTGCTCTATTTATTTGTCTCGCTACTAAGGCACTACACATTGTGGCAGTAAACGATTTAACCGCTGATGCATTTTTAGCTGCTTTGCTTCAGTGCTAGACGAGGAGCTGACAGTCACATTTACAGCAACAATGCAATAAACTTCATTGGGGCTAATCGAAAGCTCAGCGAAATACAGCGATTGTGGGCTTCACTTCCTAAGAACGAAGCCGTTGCTCATAATTTAACTCAAGCGGTGAAACTCTACTTACTTTCGAAGAATTGACAACTCTATTGGCTCAGATAGAAGCCATTTTAAATTCTTGTCCGCTATGTAGTGTAAACAATACTGACATTGATTGCATTAATATTTTCACTCCTTCACATTTTCTTACAGGAGACGTGATCCTATCCCCTCCTGAACTACCTCTTATTAGTCCTGCCAATATACGGAATAGGTTGGATCTCCTTGAAAAGATGCGGAAGAACTTCTGCAAATCATGGACCAATACATATCTATCTTCTCTTCAAATCAGAAAGAAATGGAAGGACACTCAGCCGAATATGAAAATTGGAGACATCATCCTGTTACTAGATGATGATCATCTTCCAGGTTCTTGGCCACTAGGACAAGTGGTTGAACTACATCATGGTGCAGACGGACTGGTTCATGTGGCCATGGTTAAAACTAAAAGCTCTATTTTTAAAAGAAACATTCATAAATTAGCTCCTTTGCCCATATATCAGGACTAATGCCTGATTGGGTGGGAGTATGTTCCGGTTCACCGGAACAGAACAACTCAACTTGACTCTTTCACATTTGGAACTATGACAAAGAACATTGAATTCAGTTGAACAGTCAAACTCAGACGAACACATTCGCAAGGCAGCAGGAATGCTGTCTATTTTTCATTATTTTTGTTCTGTTCTCGTATTTATAAGTTTTATATGTCATTTCTTGTATCGTGCAATTATTTAATATAAGTTTTGTGTTTAAAAATGAGGAGTTCATTCACAATACATCGCAACATTAAATGAAACCAAAAGAAAAACGTATTGCATCTCTAATACACCATGCTTATTTTATTTCTTCACACTTTGAACGAAATACATTCATGTGTTCTTGGCACAGAATGTTTTCACATTTTAAACATTGCATTCACGTTCTTCTGTCCTTGGCGCGAGGGCAAAAGATTTATCACATCTTTCATACTTAGTTGTTTCGAATTTCATGTATTCGTTTTAATTCTTCGTCGAAACTTCTGCTTTTGTTTTGCATGCAGTACGTCAATTTCTTGGAAAAGTATTAATCTCTGATCTTTGTTCAATACTTTTTTTCATTAATTGTAATGCTAAGTCCTTCAAAAACAGACTTCTGTTTCTGGTTGGTGTATTAGCAGTTGAATGTAATATAATTCAAGCATTTATTACAGCAACATTCAGTGCAGGAAAGAAAATTACCATTGGCCACCTCCTTGTTATTCTGGCAATTGAATAATTGGCTGTCATTTCATCTCCCATATTCACTGCTCCTTTAGTCATATTATAAAAACATGTAATTCCTGGCATTTTATTTTCTCCAATAAGTATCATCTATAGTATGATCATTGTATAATGTTGAAAGCATAAGAACAGTTTTGCCTTTTTTAGGGACATTAGGAATTAACGTTTTATCTTTTTCAAAACCAAAACAGCGTAGAAAATATTCCTAGTTTTAACTTCAGTTTCCGAAATGCAATCTTCATCGCTTTCAAATATTTCTAATAAATATCACAGGCGTTGCATCTGCAATTCATAAGGAGTCATTCTTTTTACGATAATGTGGTTAGAAATTTTCAAGAATTTAATGTCAAGTACTTTAAAATCACTTGCGAGTAGAAATATTTACTGTTACACTCCAGAAATAAATTTCTGAACTAAATATTCGGTCATAAAAACACTTGCGCGGACAGGGGCGTGTCATACCCCAGTTCCAACAAAATACCGATAAATCTGTTTCTGAAACACACAGGCAAAGAAAAAGCTGTTCTGAAAGTCAACCCCAACTAGAAACTCAGCTACTGAATGCAGCACAGAATTTCAGTTTCTCAAGTTAGGAATATTTCACTTTTATGTAAGGGTGGGTTATGATACACCCCACGTGCTTTCCCGCGGGTTAAGAATAACTGATTTGTTATTCACATAAACCCAGAACCAGCGCCAGAGCTCGTATGGCCCCAGTCTCAGTGCGCGATTGAAGTAAGATAAAATTTAACAGAACAACTTGCCATTAGTCGCCAAGCTCATGATGCATAGCCAAATATATATAGTGAAGATAGCTAAATTTGATGATGATAGCCACTAATTTCAAAGGTTTTCAAATATCCCAAAACAAAGGTGAAATTTCCCAATTAATTGATTTTGTAAAGAAATGTGGAGAAGCAGTAATAAATGAAAATGATATAAAAGAAGTTTTTCATTGTGATGATAATGCTTCTCAATCATCAATCAATTAATAAATGGTGAAATCTGTAGTATGTTTTTAGATCTAGAAAATACCGCTACCAACATTGAAGAAAGTGACAGGAGAAGTTACTGAAAACAAGAAAATTTCGATTGACAAGTTAGTTGTAATTCTCGAAGCAGCAGTTATAGGACTGGAACAATGTAACCAAACAAGAGATTACGTCTGTCTACAGAATTAAAGAGAAAGTATTAGAAAAAAAAAAAAAAAAAAAAAAAGAAGCAACTTAAACATTATAAGTCTCACATATTTTAAAGATTAGTGACTTTTTATTTAAATTTTCTCACAGTTAGCTTTATGCTTATAATTTCTTTTATACCTCATTTCAACATGTACTTCCTTAGTCCAAAGGCTTATGCAGATTTTATGTCCAACATAGATTAAATTGAGAAGTAAAATAGTAATCAGCATTACTCGTAAACAGAAGCTGGACTGTCGCCATTGCTGCTGTTTGCTAAGAGAGAGGGATGCTGATCAGAACAGATGTGAGCATCTGACATTTATGCGGTTGGTAAAAGTTGAAAGTTAGTTGCCTTTGAACCAGTTAATGTCGTAGCTTTGTGTAGATTAGCTGCAGTTGTATAATAGCTGCATTTAGCTGCAGTTGTTAAATACTATATATCAGTTAATATACAGTATTTAACCCTCTCAGCATTATGGATGTAAAATTCTGTATAGAAGGGTGGCTTTTTTATTCATTACACACGGAATTTTCTGCCAGCTTTTAATATATCTAATTTCGGCTTGGATGCATATTGTAAGAAAAGGAATGAAGGTACAAAGTGACAGAATCGTTTTTTAATTATAACCAAGAAAATACCATTCATTCATGACATTCTGAGAAACTTTAAAATTTCAGGGCTAAATCAGCAATGCTGGAAAAATAAGCTGCTGTAGCACTAGAGATGATAGGTTGTTTTGTATTACTTTAAGTCTCATTAGTTGTAAGGAATAAAGTTTTATGTTAAGTTTTGCATTTTTGTGCAGCATCTTACATCTATAATGAGGATTAACAAAAGTCGATAACTCACCTTAACACATAAAGATAACTTTTAAGGGTGAGTAGTTAATAATAATTATTATATCATTAGCCAAAATAATTATACAAAATATGTAAGTTTTGTAGCAATAACAAAATACAAAATATTTATGCGTCTTTTCAATTTGAAAATTTTCTAGATATTTTAGCTAATTTACATCAATTTCTTTCTCTTAAGCATCTTTTATAAGTTTATTTTTTTCAATAAACAAATCAACGCTCCCACCAGTCTTTCCTTCATCTTCTAACTTGTTAATGTTTCAACAATGTATCTTTGAAGAATAATTTTCCCTCTTTTCTAAAATCAATTTCTTTTCCAATAAGTTTCCTCTTCATTTTAGAATTTCCAGATTTAATTTAAGATTTCAGGTATTCTAATACTGCTTGAATTCAGAACGTATAGAAGAAACTACTAATTTTATTTCTTTAATAATAAGAAACCCATCACAAATTTCTTATAAAACACATCCATTACTCGGTAATGCCATGAAGACACACTTTTCATTTTGTAATTTTTTTCTGGAATTGTAGGTTTATAAATCTTGCTTTAAAATTCTTCTAAACTTTCTCAGGTGCAAGGTCCAAAGTCCTTACCAACTCTATAAGAGCAAAAAACCAAATTTTTGAAAGGGGGTGGGTGGGAGAGGTTAACCAGAAAAGAATTCTCAAGAGAAAACTGATACACATTAAAATCAGATGACATAATTATATGAGAAAAAACTCTTATCATGAAAAAATATAAATGAAGACAAATGAAATTAATTAAAAATAATTACAGTAGCTTTTTTTCTAAAAAGTGTTTAAAAAATTGTGCTTTAAATTAATATCATTTATTATTTTGTTTATTTTTCGAATCAAAATATTCCTAAATCACAAAAATGGAAAATAATGTCACTTTAAAATGGAGCAGGAGAAAATTAAAATGTTTTATTTTAGTATTATTTCTTAAATACAATTTTATTTATTATCACTATTTTTATGATATTTATCAATGTTATTATTTTTGTAAAAAAATGGCCCCAAAATTCACAAATCTCTGAATAAAAATTTTCTATACAAACACTTACGATCTCGAATATCTCAAACCTTGGTAAGTTGCTAAATTTAGTGCCTAATAATAAATTAACTCATATCCCAAAAAGGAAAAAATTATTTTTGATATAATATTTTATGAACTTGTTCACTCAAAAAGAAAATTATTTCACAATGTTTATGTTTCAGTTGAGACAGGGTCTAATGCCTAAAACTTGAGTATCCACCGTTTATATTAAGAAATATGAAAGAATTCAAGCGATAACCCATCAAATATATATTTGCCAATGCATCATCAAAAAATATTCCACCAAAATATTTTACACACAAACTTATAGTTGTAAAAAACTGACAAAATTGTCAGATAAGTAAAAAAAAAAAAGGACTTTTTGCCAATTTTAGCCGAAATTAGATTTTAAAACACCAGAAACCATTTTAAAAAGATCTAAGGATTTTAAAGTACTTTAAAAGACTATATGAACACTCATATTTTAGAAGCAATCCCCTGATGCTGATATAAATTGGGACAAGAGATAACTTATTTTTCATAACATAATAAAATCCGGAAGTAGGATATTTATGCAGGTATTTTACACAAAATAAAAATTCAGAAGCAATGGTTATTTTATTGTAAACACATGTAAAGAGAATAAATTATTATAAGCAAATAATTTGTCTTATAAAGATTTAGTTAAAGCATTATTCTTAGACATAAATTAATAAAAAGAATTAAAGTCATACTTTTGGTGACACAGGAATGGCTTCATTTTGTTTAAGCTGCGAAATTCTTTTATCTGTCAAATAAAACTTTAATTATTCATTGAAATTAATAGGAGATAAAAGTTTAAAAGATACTTATGTTTTAATGCAACCACCTTGAAGCAAACACAATTTTTTGTAGATGAAAATGTAAAAGTTACTATAAGGTGCAAGTTGCTTATTTTTGTGACTTTTTTAAAGAGATTTGCTAAGTATTGATATTTACCGAAAGTTCACAGACATTATCAAAATATGAAAATGAAATATATTTTAGTAATTTAAAATATGAATTTTAATTATTAAATAAGGACTAATGTGATACATTAAAAAATATTGCACATATGTGAAAATTGATCATTGCACTCTCCTCAAGAATGCAATGATCAATTTTCACATATGAAAGCATCAACAAGTTGAAAAGACTTGGCAAATGCTCAAAACTCTGCAACACTGGTTATCTATCAAACGCGTCTCCTCACTGTACTCTTTAGAGATTTTGTGGCAAAATTCTGTATTCCTGCATACATTTTAACACAGTTTCTTCCATTGCTCCCAAAAGTGCATATTTTAAAATTAGTGAAAAAAATATGAAGATTTATTTACAAAAATTGTTGGAACTCAGAATGCAACAAAAAGAGCTCATACAAAAATGGCAATGTTGATTCTCTGAAGGATTCTTACAAGCATGGCTCCCAGAGTGTGGCACATTCTGAAAATTTGGTAACTTCTACTAAGGTGGTCACAATAACACATAAGTACCATTTCAAATATTCAGAATACTTTCTATATAAATCATAAAATACACCTACTTTCTAACTTGAGATTTTCTATTTCTTTCATGGCTTCTTCAACCGGGTTTTTAACAAGTGGCATTTTTTTATATATTGACGCTCTTTCAACCTAATCAGAATTTTTTTTCGCAATTTAATAATGTATAGACAATATATAAAATTATAACAGCGATCAGTAAAACAGATATAACATTTTGTTTTACTGACACATTATGATATTTGGGAACATTTATGATATGTGAAATAAATAATAATAATAACAGCATACAAAAACAACAACTTTATTTTTTTTATTTATTCTATGTAGCCACTCAACGTACTAAACATTGTGTCATCTTCCTGCCTGCAGAGAATTAGAACAAACTGTGCAGCCATATTAGAGCTCAAACATTGTGTTAATGGGAAATATGATTAAAACATTATGTATCTTTTTAACAAGCATGACTGCTATTTTGGTACAAAATTCAAGTGCTATACTATTTAGAACTTATTTTGGGACAGACAGAAAAGTGACAGCAACTAGTCTGAAAGCATTAGTTTATTTAGTTATGCTTCCAAACAAATAGATCATACTGTAACATAATGATCTATATATAGTTTTTTAACTAATTGAAATGCCAGATAAGTAAAATTAAGGACCTTTTGCCAATTTTGGCCGAAATTAAAGACTTTCAAACACCATATGAACACATATATTTAGAAGGAAGCCCCCGTTGCCGATATAAATTTGGACAAGAAACTACTTGAATTATTTTTTGTAACATAATAAAATCCAGAAGTAGGATACTTATGCAGGTATTTTACACAAAATAAAAATTCAGAAGCAATGGTTATTTTTTTGTAAACACATGTAAAGAGAATAAATTATTATAAGCAAATAATTTGTCTTATAAAGATTTAGTTAAAGCATTATTCTTAGACATAAATTAATAAAAAGAATTAAAGTCATACTTTTGGTGACACAGGAATGGCTGCATTTTGTTTAAGCTGTGAAATTCTTTTATCTGTCAAATAAAAGTTTAATTATTCATTGAAATTAATACAAGATAAAAGTTTAAAAGATACTTATGTATTAAAGCAACCACCTTGAAGCAAACTGGCAACTTTTTGCAGATGAAAATGTAAAAGTTAGTATCTATCAGGTGCCAGTTGCTTATTTTTGTGACCTTTTTAAAAAATATTTCTTTAAGTATTGATATTTACCGAAAGTTCACAGACATTATCAAAATATGAGAATGAAACATACTTTAGCAATTTAAAATACAAAATTTAATTATTAAATAAGGATTATGTGATACATTAAAAAAATATTGCACTTGCATTCATTTCTAAATCTTTCTCTAATTTTTTTGTGCTTAAGAAGTGCTTCTCCTCAAGAACACAATGATCTATTTTCACATAAGAAAACATCAACGAATTGAAAAGACTCAGCAATGCTCAAACTCTGCAGCACCGGTTCTCTAACGCATCTCCTCATTGTACTCTTAAGAGATTTTGCGGCAAAATTCTGTATTCCTGCATAAATGTTACCACAGTTTCTTCCATTGCTTTCAAAAGTGCATATTTTAAAATTAGTGCAAAAAATATGAAGATTTATTTATAAAAATTGTTGGAACTCGGAATGCAACAAAAAGAACTCATACAAAAATGACATTGTTGATTCACTGAAGGATTCTTACAAACATGGCTCCCAGAGTGTGGCACATTCTGAAAATTTGGTAACTTCTATTAAGGTGGTCACAATAACGCGTAAGTACCATTTCAAATATTCAGAATACTTTCTATATAAATCATAAAGTACACCTACTTTCTAACTTGAGATTTTCTATTTCTTTCATGGCTTCTTCTACCGGATTTTTAACAACTGGCATTTTTTTATATAGTGATGGTCTTTCAACCTAAACAGAATTTTTTCGGCCAATTTAATAATGTACAGACAATAAATAAAATTTTAATAGCATTAAGTAAACCAAATATAATATTTTGTTTTACTAACACATTATGACATTAGGGAATATTTACGATATGTTAAATAAATAATAATAATAACAGCATCCCAAAACAACTTTTTATTATTATATGTAGACACTGGATGTGTTAAACATTGTGTCATCTTGCTGCTTGCAAAGAATTAGAAGAAACTGTGCAGCTATATTTTAAATGCCCAATATTGTTTAATATGATTAAGGCATTTTCTATCTTTTTAACAAACATGTCTACTACTTTGGTACAAAATTCAAGTGCTATATTTAGAACTTATTTTGACAGAGACAGAATAGTGAAAGCAACTAATTGGTTTGAAAACATCAGTTTGTTATGCTTCCAAACCAATAGATCATACTGAAGCATAATAATTAAGAAGAAATATGCTTTATTAATGCTACATTTACCCATAAGCTAACTTAAAATACAAATTTATTATGTAGCAATAAAAGACATATTGCAGAAAGCCCGATAAAAGTTTGATTCTTGTGCTACTAAAATATCAAAATGCTAATGCTAATAAATAAGTAGTTGAATATTTTCCCTTCTATTAGATTGAACAGAGTAGTTTTCAGTGGCCTGAGAACTTGACTGTCTGTAATACCCAAGTTTTTCAATGGTGGACATATTTTCTTAAATTAAATATATTGTTATGTTTTCTTATTTCTAGAATACAAGCTGCCTGGTTTAATAAATTTCAGTTCTAGAAAAAGGTTGTATTAGCCTTGAGTAATATTTCTTTGTTTTGAATACCTAGTCAGATTCTTCAAGATGAGACTGCTAGTGTTTTCACATTCTTAGGATAGATACTTGATAGATACTTTCGATAGCCTTATTTTAAATTAATCAACTTTTCTGAAGTCAAGATCTCATCAAGTTATCTTGAATTCTAAAATGTCTTCTGAAATTAATTATTATTTAATAGATAATCAATTTATTGCAAGATTATGTATGCCCTTTCACTTTTTATGCAATAAAGGTGTTTAACAGATAAAGAAAAAAATCAAATGAGTTGCATGTGATTTTAATCGATGAGTTTGTAGCAATACATCGTAACTAGTGGACTTTATATATGCCCTTACACTTTTATATGTGTATGTACATATTAAAGATGTCTGCTTTTCAGCAACTTGACATCTACTCAGTCCACTTTACATTCAGTATGCAGGGTTTTCCTGTAACCAATATATAAAGTATTTTGGATTAAGTTAATAATCACCAAGGATTAATTACACCAAGAGAAATCTAAATTATTTTCCAACTTTGGACTTCAAAATTAATATTTCTCAGAATCGCCCTCATTAAGAATATATAAACACAGTACAAAGTCTCTAAACCGGACGTCCATTATCCGGAATTATCTATAATCCGGACCTCAAAGCCACAAACTTACGCATGCACGTAAAGTGTTTACCCATGCGCGCTTCCGATAGTGAAGAAAGTAACAGAGAACATTATTGAAAACGAAAAAATTTTGATTGACAAGTTAGTCGGTATTCTCGACACAGGAATTACAGGACTTGAACAGTGGACTTTGTAACTGAACAAGAAATTATTTCTGTTTATAGAATTAAAGAGAAAGTATTAGCACAAAAAAGGAAGCAACTTAAACAACTTACATTGATAGAAATGTTTACTAAAGTAAACAAATAAATATTAAGCTTTTTTTTTTTAAAAAAAATTTGATACCCTTTAGATCATAATTGCTCTTCATTTCATAAATTATGGTTTCATATTTTTAATTGTATAATTTCTGCATGCCATCTTACCAGATTTAAATTGATGATTCATAACCCGGAAAAAACCCTAATCCGGAATTGCCGAAGTCCCAACGACTCGTACTGTATTAAAGATATGTAAGAAAATATATCATATTACACTATTAATGTATTTTACATACACTTGTCCAATCAATCAAAATAATCACCAACTGAATGGTTGTCATATTAAATCTAGTCCAAAAGAATTAAACTAACAAATAAGTACACAAAATGGACTAAAAATACAAATATGAGTTCAACTGGCTTAAATTTAAAAGAAAAAGTAAATAGACACAAAGAATTCAGCATGCACTAGTAGTGTTAGGGATGTCAACCACATGGAAATCCTACATACAATATGTTGCTACTTTGGATGTTTATATGTGTTGCAAAATACTTTAACATATTGCTATAAAAAATCCTTTAGTATTTCCTGAGGTAAAGATGCACATTCTTGAAAAAGTACCATTGACAGCTACAAAACAGTTCTTAGTAGCAACATGGCATGCAACCTTTCACATATAAGAACATTCTTGTTTGCGGTATCATGAAACTTGGAGTTCAAGAACATGCATATTTAATCCTCTGAGCACTACGGGTTTAGTCCTGAAATTTCAAAGTCCCTGAAAATGTCATGAATAAGTATTATTTTCTTGATATTAATTAAAAGATTACTCTCTCACTTTGTACCTTGATTTCCTTAATTTCAATAAACATCCAAATCGAAATCGATTACATTAAAACCTAGCAGAAATTTCCATGTATAATGAATAACGAAGCCAGTCTTCTATAGTCCAAAATCTGGGCGTCCATTATCCAGAATGATCTAAAATCTAAAATCCGGACCTGAAAACCACAGTTTTTTTTTTTTGGTATGCTTTATGCATGTGCATTTGATTTTTCCTTTAATAAAACGTGTGGAGATTTTCACTTAAAAATTCCGATTCTTAATTTCACTTAGGCACTAAATAAAATACATCATTATGAAAAAACAATCATGTAAGCATATATTTGTGAGATTAATAATTTGGCTCCGCAGCTGAGTGTCTGCTTGGCATTACATCTCAAACCGAAACAGTCATCTATTTTATATCCCTGACACCGACCTGGCGAGTCATTATTTATTATATTTTGCTTTCAACACAGCTTGCTTATCAATACATGACAGCTTCAGTAATAACTCATGCAGTGATATCTAAACTTTTTTTTAATAGTAGTAATTCAATAACAAGAGTAAGGCAACCCTTTCTGCTAACATTACACTTGGCAATGATTATAAATTTTTTAAATCATCTAAGAAATGTTGACGAGGATAAATTCAACAAAAATTTCTTTTCATATGCTAAAAATAGATTTAATGAAACTCATAGGCCAAAAGATCACATTTAGTACTATTTTAATTAAGAATAACTGATATGTTATTCAACATAAACCCAGAAGCGGCAGAATTTAGAGAAGACACAATTTTTGGAATTTGGCGAAGCACCGAGCGGCAAAATTAAGGGATGAAAAGATTTTTATAATTTTTTTTTGGGGGGGGGGAAGCACTGGGATCCGAAGTTTAGGCACGACGAAAATTTAGAACTTAGGAAGGCCCTTTGTAGCAGAATTTAGAGACTGCAACAGGCGGTATCTAACGCCGGCCCTAGATAAAGCCTTAAGTATATGTGGGAGTTTATTTATTCAGGACTCAAATTAGTTTTAAGCTTGTGCAAGAAATAAACGTAGGTATAGTAAATAACTAATACAATTCAGGCTTAATTCAGTACGCAATAGGAGCAAGACAAAATTTAGCGGACAACTTGGCTTTCGTCGCCAATTTTGTGATACACAGACAATACTGTATAACAGACGCTATTAAGCTAGGCTAAAATTATCTTAACTGATTCTAAGGCATTTCAGTTAATGTAGCAGACTGCGTTGCTCTCTAATCTTCTAATTTGATCCAGCTTATTATTTTTCCAGCCTGTTATAATTACAGCAATTTTATAAAAATTAAGCTTGAACTTTCAATTATATCGAAAAGAGTTCTGGAGCTGCCAAAGGATCTACAAAGTGAAACCATGTTTCGATGTCCATTAAACAAAAAGTGGAATTGCTGCAAAAAATGGATAAAGGCACATCCATCTCAAAATTATACGAGGAATATGACATTGGAAAGCCAACTGTATGTAAAATTTAAAAAAAAAAAAAAAAAAAAAAAAAAAAAAAAAAAAAAAAAAAAAAAAAAAAGGAACTTTTTGAATTTTTTTATGGAAGCAACTTAAACAACTTACATCGAAAGAAATGTTTCATAAAGCAAACAAATAAATATTAAGCTTTTTGTAAATTTTGATACCCTTTAGATCATATTTGTTCTTTATTTCATAAATTACGATTTCATATTTTTAATTGTATAATTTCTGCATGCCATCTTACCAGATTTAAATTGATGATCTATTATCTGGAAAAATCCCAAATCTGGAATTGCCGAAATCCCGACGAGTACGGATTGCGGACTTTGTACTGTATACAGAATTTTCTGGCCGTAACGCTGAGAGGGTTAAGTCTAGTGAGTTTAGGAGTATTATATCTTCAGGTTCTAGTATTTAACCCTTATAAAAACAAAAATTTTTTGTTCACTAGTTCTAATACAAGATCAAATGCACTATATGAAAAGCCTCACATATTCATTCCTGATATAGCAAGAATCACTCTCTAGTACAAACTTGCAGTTAAACAGAACATTATCCTATTGCTGTAGGATCCAAAGATATTTAGTGTACTGTATTAACAAAATTATACACACTATTAATACGTAGTGTGTATATCTCGGCAAATATGCACAAGATATTTTTGTGAAGCTATCAATTAAACTTTTGCCTGGATTGTTATATATATGTGGCAACACACTAGTTGCTTGTTGAACTGAACTGAAGTAATCGCCAGTTGATGTTGGTTTGTGACAAACAGTGTGTTATGTGATGTAGTAATGTCTTTTATTTATTGATCAAGTAATATTACTATGAATATAACATGGCACAGCCGGTAGTGTAAGTAATATTAATATGAATATAACATGGCGCAGCCGTAGTCGTGTGGAGTAGTATTACAACTAATTGCCAGGCAATTCCTTTGGTTGTTTTTCTTCTCAGCAGACGCAAGATGGAATTTTGTCACCCACCGCGAGGCCCAAGTTTCGACGGCAATGTGGCCAAAAACTGCCGCAGATTCAAGCAGCTGTTCCAGATTTATATGAAAGCTTCAGAAAATGCTTCACAAAATTCAGATGTGAAAGTCAGTTTATTTTTAAAATGCCGCTGGTGAGGAAGCAGTTGAAGTGTTTAACACGCTCAATCTTTCAACAGGAGATCAGGGCAACTATGAAAAAGTGCTTGAAAGGTTTGAAGCTTTCGCGATGCCTAGAACACATGTCGTAGTGGAGAGATTTATATTCAATAAGAGAAAACAAGAAGAAGGGGAACTTTTTGATTGTTTCGTGACTGACCTGAAAAAACTGGTAAAATCTTGCGAATTTGGTGAGCAAAGTGACTCTGTTGTACATGATCACAAATTCCTTGGAGTATCAGATACCAGTTTACAGGAGAGGATGCTTAGAGAAAATAATCTAAGTTTGGAGAAAGCAATTGATTTAGGGAAAGCTGCTGAATTGAGCAAAGCTCGTGCTCAAATATTAAGAGAACACAATGTTGACAGCATAACTAGAAGGAAAGTGAAGCAACAACAGGCAGGAGGAGCCAATGCAGCCATAGCAGTGAGGAAGCACAGAGGATGGCGTGGTGACACTTCAAATACAGAGACGTTTTTGTGTAAAAAATGCAACAGACATCACGTTAATGGACAATGCCCAGCACATGGAAAAAAATGGCAAATTTAATCACTTTTCAACTATGTGCAGACTGAAACATGTCCAAAATGTTTCTCAGTGTGATAACGCAGATGTATATAGTGAATCTGATAATGAATTCCATTAATGTCCAAAAAAACTAAAAGTGTATGCTCAACATCATCTACAAAAGAGTGGACTAAAACTATAAGTGTGGACAAGTGTGACCTTTAAGATGGGCACAGGGTCTGAAGTGAATGCTTTGCTTGTGAAAATTTATGAAACACTGAGTGCTAAGAACTCTAATTTTATTGTAAACAAGTGTAATGTTGCATTAGAAGCATTTGAGGGGTCCAAGGTTAAACTGATGGGTCATTAATGTTACAATGTTCCTCAGATGGTGAGGCTCATCCTTTAGAGTCTTTAATTGTTTCTAGCAAGCATATACTTCCATTATTAGGACTTGATGCATGTGTTACATTTAATTTGATTCAGTTAGTAAATAAGGTTGGAATATCAAATAAAGGTAAGTTGGATCAGTATACAATTGTTTTACCTCCATCTAAAGATCAATTTATTACTAATAATTCAGAAGTGTTTGAAGGTGTGGGAAAATTTAAGGGATTGTGTAAAATCATAGTAGATGATCAGATAGCTCCTGTAGTGAGACCACCACATAGAGTACCACTTAGTTTAAAACCTAAACTTGAATTAAAATTAAATGAATTAGAGAGACAGGGCATTATTTCAAAAGTTGATCAACCTTTAAACTGGGTTAGCAATCTAGTAATAATTGAAAAAGCTAATGGATCCTTAAGAATATGCCTTGACCCTCAAGATCTTAACAAAGCTATAAAAAAGAGAGCATGTGTTGATTCCAACCATTGAGGAGATTTTACCAAAGTTATGTAATAAATCAGTTTACTCTGTTTTGGACATAAAGGACGGTTTTTTTTTTCTTTTTTTTTTTTCTTTTTCTTTTTTTCAAATAGCGTTAGATGGGGATAGTAGTGATCTTTGTACTTTAAGCACACCACTTGAATACTATAAATTCTTAAGGCTTCCAATGGGTATTTCTCGTGCACCTGAAATTTTTCAGAAACGCAATCTTGAAAATTTTGGTAATATACCAGGAGTATTGATCTATTTTGATCTCCTCATTGCTGCTAGCACCGTACAAGAACATAATAAAATTTTAACAGAGGTCATCAACAGAGCTAAAAAACTCAATATTAAATTCAACAAGCAAAAACTTCAATATAGGGTTAGTGAGGTTACATATTTAGGTCATTTATTTAATGTATCAGGCATGCGACCTGATCCTGATCGAATTAAGGCCATTACTGAGTTACAGGAACCTCAGAATAAGCATGAATTACAGCAGCGTGTTTTGGGAATGTGTAATTATTTGAGGAAATTTGTACCACATTTTTCAGAGAAAACAGCCATATTAAGGGAACTTTTGAAAAACAAAGTAGAATGGCAGTGGTTACAGCTACATTCTAAAGCATTCACGGAATTAAAAAAAATTAATTTCCAACGCACCTGCATTAGGAATATTTGAAAGCAGTAAACCTATCACTATACAGGCAGATAGTTCTAAAGATGGGTTAGGTTGCTGCTTATTGCAGAATGGGCAACCAATTGCTTTTTCGTCTAGGAGTTTGAATAATGGAGAAAAAAATCTATGCTCAGATTGAGAAAGAATTTCTTTGTATTTTATTTGCTGTTAATAAATTTCACTATTACATTTATGGCAGAGAGGTAGAAGTGCTTACTGATTATAAGCCTTTAGTTTCAATTATATATATAAAAAAATATTGCTAATTTGTTGTCAAAAAGATTGCAAAGGATAAAAATTAAGCTCTTAAAATATAACTTAAATATTTGCCTGGGAAATACAGTCAAAAGTCGTTAATTCGGACACCCATAATCCGGAATGATCTATAATCCAGACCTCCAAGCTACGTGCGCGTGCGCAAAATACGTTTACGAATGCGCGTTTAATGTATAACGGACGGTATAAGCTAAGCTAAAATTATCCAATTCAGTTAATGTTGCAGATTTTGTTGTTCCTTAATCTTCGAATTGGATTCGGCTTATTATTTTTTGCAGACTGTTAGAGCAATTTTATAAAAGTAAGCTTGAACTTTCGATTATGTCAAATAGAATTCCCGATATATACGAGGGCCATCCAGGAAGTAGATTACGTTTCCGTCTGTGTCCGCTAGGGGCGGGGCTAGCGCGGCCATCTTGGGGTCAGAGCGTTGCGCAGCTCAGTCTGCATCTAGCCGTGCTAGTGAGAGGTTCGTGCTGTGCTCTGTTCAGATACTGTGACGGTTTGAAATGTCTGCGTTAATTGAAAATCCCGCGAGCTGCGAGGTGCGCTCAGTAATAAGGTTTCTGACTGCAAAAAACTGTAAACCGATAGAAATCTATCGGCAGCTTCGTGAAGTGTATGGGGACAACATTATCACTGAAGGTGGAGTGCGTCAGTGGGTCATAAGATTTCAAAATGGCCGAACCAATGTTCACGACGAAGATCGAAGTGGGAGACCCAGCATAGTGACCGCCGAACTTCTCGAAAAAGTCGATGCTAAAGTCCGTGAAAATCGAAATTTCACAATAACGGAACTTTCTTTGAGTTTTCCACAAATTTCGCGAAGTTTGTTGCACGAAATCATCAGCGAAAAGCTTGGTTACCACAAGTTTTGTGCAAGATGGATTCCAAAAATCTTGACAGAGGACCACAAAAATCAGCGAATGGCTGCAGCGTTGAACTTTTTGGACGCTTACCATAAGGATGGTGACTCTTTACTCGATCGCATCGTTACTGGTGACGAAACATGGGTGAAACATGTGAACTGTGAAACGAAATTGCAATCAATGCAGTGGGGGCACACAAGTTCTCCCAAAAAACCCAAGAAATGCATGCAAACAATGTCGGCAAGGAAGATGATGGCGACTGTTTTTTGGGACAGAAAAGGTGTAATTTTGGTGGACTTCCTGGAAAGAGGCACTACAATAAACTCTCAAAGGTATTGCCAAACTCTCCAAAAACTCAGAAGAGCAATTCAAAACAAGCGCAGAGGAATGTTGAGCTCTAAGATCTTGTTGATTCACGACAACGCCCGGCCCCACACGGCAAATGTCACTCGTAAAGTTCTTGAATCTTTTAAGTGGGAGTTGTTTCCTCATCCGCCGTACAGTCCCGACCTGGCACCGAGCGACTTCCACCTATTCCCAGCAATGAAGAAGTGGCTGGCTATGCAGCGTTTTGATGACGACGCACAGCTGCAAGAAGAGGTAACGAAGTGGTTGAAGGCGCAGGCGGCCGAATTTTTCGACGAAGGAATTTCCAAGCTCGTACATCGCTACGATAAATGCCTTAATTTGTATGGTGACTATGTAGAAAAGTAGTATTTGAGTGTGGCTTTCATCTGTATATAATAAAATTTTTTTCCTATACTTTGTTTATTTTTTTATTCCAAAACGTAATCTACTTTCTGGATAGCCCTTGTAATTACTAATATGTAAAGGATCTACAAAGCGAAAGTATGTTTAGAAGTCCAAAACAAAAAGTGGAATTGCTGCAAAAAATGGATAAAGGCATATCCTTTGTTTATCTAAACTTGAACGTTTGTTTATCTTAACTTTGTTTATCTTTAACGCCGCGGTGAGCAATGAATTGGAAGTTGATCTGTCAGCACTATCCTTATCTTCCACTTATCCTTCTTCAGGGCATATGTTTTTATTTTATTTGGCTTATAATTCCTTACTAAATGTAGTATTTCATTTCGATGTACTCCGTCTTTGATATGATTTAAATCAAATTCCTCGTCATTATAATCCGCTTCCGATAGCGAAGAAAGTGACAGAGGTTATTGAAAACGAAAAAATTTCGATTGACAAATTAGTTGGTATTCTCGACACAGCAATTATAGGATTTGAACAGCGGAACTTTGTAACTGAATATGAAATTATGTTTGTTTATAGAATTAAAGAGAATGCATTATTACATAAAAAGCGAAGCAACTTAAACAACTTACACTGAAAGAAATGTTTAATAAAGTAAACAAATAAATATTAAGCTTTTTTTTTTTTTTTTTTTTTTTTGTAAATTTTGATACCCTTTAGATCACAATTGTTCTTTATTTCATTAATTACGGTTTCATATTTTTAATTTTATAATTTCTGCATGCCATCTTACCAGATTTAAACTGATGATCTATAATCCGGAATCGCTGAAGTCCCGACGACTCCGGATTAACGACTTTTGACTGTATATGCAGATTGCAGATTTACTGTCACATTCCTTTATTGAAACACACACAAATGAAGACATGTATATGACAGAGATTGTTCATACACTAACAAAACAACTTCAAATGTCTGAGAGTAAGAAAAGAAAATTTCAGAAAGCTACATTAGAAGATGAAGGGTTAATGTTAGTAAAAGAATATTGGCAAAAGGGATGGCCTTTGAGTGCTGATAAAGTTCCTAAAGAAGCAAGATCTTATTTTAAATTTAAAAATGAGTGTTGAACAGGATTTAGTTTTTTTTTTTTTTTTAATAATCGAATTGTAGTACCTGTTGCATTAAGGAAGTGTATGTTAACATTATTGCATGAAGCTCACTGTGGGATTGAAAAACCAAAAGCTAGGGCTTGACAAGTACTATTTTGGCCAGGAACTAACAGTGACATTGAGAATATGATTTCTAAATGCCTAATTTGTGATAGGTTCAGGCCTCAAACAGTAAAAGAACCTCTTGTTTGTCATGAAATTCTGAGTTTACCTTATGAAATGGTTGGTACTGATATCTGTGAGTATGCAGGGAAAAGTTATCTAATAATAGGCTGTTACTTAACTAAATGGGTAGACATAATTCCTCTAAAAAATAAAAGTGCAGTGGAAGTTACTAGTAAATTGAAATCAATATTTGCAACACATGGAATACCCAAAACATTAATTTGTGATAATGTGCAATTTAATAGTTGGAAAATGAAGAGTTTCGCAAGGGATTGGGGATACTAGCAGTCCTCGATATCCTAAATCTAATGGATTTGCAGAAAAGTTGGTAGCTATAGCTAAGAGTTTATTTAGAAAAGCAGGATTGGAGAAATTAAATGAAGCTTTACTGGAATATAGAAATACTCTAACTTCAGGTATAAATTTATCACCAAGTCAAATGTTATTAAGTAGGAATTTAAGAACAGGGTTACCAATTACACAAACAGAATTGAAACCAACTGTAAAAGATCAATATAGAGAAAAGGTGAGGAGTAAGTAGAAACAGGCTAAAATCTTTATGATAAGCATGCAAGGGAGAGACCTGAATTTATTTCTGGGAAAAAGGTAATGTTGAGATGGGAAAATAAATGGGAGCCCACTAT
Source organism: Stegodyphus dumicola (assembly GCF_044657685.1). Lineage (NCBI taxonomy): Eukaryota > Metazoa > Arthropoda > Arachnida > Araneae > Eresidae > Stegodyphus > Stegodyphus dumicola. The sequence goes on from NC_140768.1 coordinate 81,837,601, forward strand.
AGTTTTAAAAAAGCATTCAACTCGTAGATCATATTGGATTAGAACAAAAGATAATAGGATAATTATATGGAATAAATTCCATTTACGAAAAACTAAAAATCAGAATTTAGTGACCAAAAATACATAATGATCCTCACCATCAAGATAATAGCAATAATATTAATCATGATTGTGTATATAGTCGTAATATATATCGACCATCCAAATATGATAATTATGTAATGCAATGATTCCTATGACTCTACCAAAAGATGGGAGATGTTATATAAATGTGGCAACATACTAGTTGCTTGTTGAACTGAACTGAAGTAATTGGCAGTTGATGTTGGTTTGCGATAAAGAGTGTGTTATGTGAATCTGTAGTAATGTCACTTATTTATTGATCACGTAATATTAATATGAATATAACAGGATAAGATTATCCCTACGATTATTAAGATATCTTCAATTAATGCATTTGCACTGCTTCTTTATATCAAGTCAATATTCTATTACAGTTATCTTTTGTAAAACAAAAAAGTATGTTTGCAAAACTGCCATATGTTGATTTATATAATAGTATTTTTGTCCTATGATAGTAAAATGTAACTGAGTTATTCAACATAGTTATTATTCCTATAAAATCTACCTTTCTCATTTAATATTTAAAGCTGCGAGTTGTAAAATCTACCTTCAATTCATTTTCTTTTCATATATTATTGAAATTTACTATTCATGCTAGTGAATAACAATAAATGTAATTTGTAAAACATTATATACATTTCTAATAAAAATAACAGGCACTTATGTGATGATCAAGAAAGTTGGCCATCACTGAAACATGGAAACAGTCAAAATTCAACCTGCTTCATTTTTACACTTCATGAAAAGGCTTTTATCGATTTCTACTATTTTGTTAGGCCTTCCAATTTTATCCTAAGCTCTGTTTAGAACACTATTAATACAAACTTCCTGCAGGTTCCAATCTATAACTGTTTTTTTTTTTTTTTTTTTTGCGATATACAATTGACTATATTCTATCCATTAATGTACACTTTTTTGATGGTATGATCGTATAACGTTGAAAATAATTCACTTCTTGCTCTTTTGTGGAAAGTAGGTCCCAAATTTTAATCATTTCTTTCAAAATGCAAGAAAAAATGCAGTAATAACAATTAGTTTATATTCTTGTTCATAAACACAAAAGATGGCTTATTGAGAAATAATTAAGGTTACATAAGATGAAAGCGCAGATGATATGAATCTTGTTATGTCACACTTATCCATAACTGGACTAAATGGTGCTGCTAGTGACATTTTTACAATTGATGGGATCATACATAAGTACTAAATAACATTTCTCAAGAAGATAAAATTAACAAGGCAGTAATGTTCTAAGAAATATAGTTATTATATTAAATGCAATATCCAACGTGTTATTAAATTACAAATGAAGACATTTTAAAGCAATGTTGATGCTTGTAAGGGAGAATCACATTTAAATTATTGCAACAGGCCTTGTTTACACAACAATTGTTCTTCAGTAACTGATAGCTCATTAATTATAACATAAATAATAATTAATATAATACACATTACAGGTCTATGTGTAACAGATTCTTATTACAAATATATGGGAAAAGCAAAATTACCATTACACTTGATAATTTTGTACCAGGGTTCATATTCAGAATGCTAGGTGATAAATGTCTTTCTTTTAAAATAAGATTTCTATAAAATTCATTTGGCTCAAAGTGTATGTCCTCCTCTATTAAAAAATAAGAGAAATTATACATTAGACTTATAAAAAGCATAAAATTTGTATTAGAAAAATCATTTATTAGTAGACATTTTCTTAAAAAGAAATAGAAGTTTCTCTTCCTCAGTATTACATAAAAAAATATAATTATGCAGATGAACAGGACTTCAGTGCAATATCAAACTGCAGTTGTATATTAGATAATATAGCAATATGTCACAATTGTTTGAGAAAGGAAGAAAGAAGAGTTTACAAACTAATAAAGTTGTGATACTTACATAGCACTGTTGCCACTTCAGTGCAGTTCTGCAATATTTTTATTGAAGAAAAATAATGATAACTTGTAATTGCAAAAGATTACTGATCAAATACATTCACATTTTACAGTTTGATTAGGTATTTATCCCAAAAATCAGTTAACAAATCTACTTATAATTGACTTATTATTTATTTTGCTTTTATCACAGTGATTGCTTTAAGAATTGATTTAAAGCAATGTTTCCCATTATGAATGCTGAATTTTTGCAGAAAATTTAAATATATACTTGAAAACTGAGTTTAAATTTAAAAATAATACAATATTATTATTAAAATTGCCAGAATTTGGAAAACAACAAAAACACCTGTGAAAATGGCAATATTATTTACTCACAGTGAAGAATTATACATGGTTGCATGAAGAATTATTACGGCATATTGCCAGAGTTTGGCACATTCCAAAAATTTGGCAACTTCTTCTAAGTTGACTGTAGTAATATTTAAGAACAAAATTGTTAAAATTATTGCAGGAAAGGAAGAATGTAGTATATGTGAACTATAAAATATGAAGAAATTAGTAGCTTTTCCAGAATTTTTATTTCAGCCAGCAAGGTATAAATATGTTTTAAATAAGCCAGGCCATTTAAACTTAAAATTAATTAAATACGTTAATGTAAATTGCAAAATGATATTATTCTTGCAAATGAAACTAGGTACCAGGCTTTAAATCAAATTCTAAAAGTTTCATTTGATGACATAAAATATCACTAACAAGAAAAGATCTATGCATCAGATCTTGAATCTGTTACAATATATTAAGTTGCTGATATTAGTAAAGATGGAATTTCGTCATCATGAAAACTCATACGGTGACTACTAACCTTTTTAATATGACTATCAATAATCTTTTTAATGTGACTATTAGCAATATTTTTACTGCAACTACCAATAATCTTTTTTGGAGCCAATTTATATTGACTCAATAAATTGATCAGCCTTGATGTAATTATATGCATTAATTCAAAAGACATTCTGGATACTTTTTTAATAAAGCCATACCACCTAGCCCCTTTTTTACTTTTGTTTTGGCATATTTTCTCTACACTGGGTGTTACATCTCTCCAAGGTTATATACAATGACTTAGTATTATACTTTGACAATCGCGGCTATGACAGCATAAAATACATGGATCTGGTTCCCTTTTGGACAGCATAGACTGTGCAAAAGGGTAGTCTATGCTGTCCTGGAAAATAGTGGTGCAAGTCATCCGATGCACAATGATAATGCAAGTAGCACAATGGCCAGACCAAGTTCATGAATAAGTTGCCCCACTTGTAGCCTCTATGCTCCCTGGAGTGATGACCATGAGAAGCCAGTTTAGAGACAGATGCAAGATAGAATTCATTTTAAAATTCCGCTGGCTGTGGAGTGGGTTGCCATGGGCACAACTATTAGGAATGCCTTTTAAGCCAGCTGTTTTTCTCTCTTGGAGAAGGGGTCATTTTCACTGATTTACCCACCTTCTGCCTAATACGGAGGCTAGGGGTCAGTCCATGTACCACCAAAAGTAGTTGGTGGAACACTTACCTAAATTTGACCTACACAGTTGTTGTCAATTTGGTTTGGCTTCTTTTCTGGTGATAGTCTTTATAATAATCACTTCTACAACTACTTTTTTTTCAGTCTGTTTTCAATGAAATGGATTTTATAACTTTGAATAAACCAAGGGATTAAGAAGTTGCAATCTGGTTTCTTAATAAAGATATATTCTTCTCAAAGATACACTGTGTTCTGAATAACAATCTCATGAAATTAAAATGTGATTCAAAGGGACATGCAGCCTTCATTCCAGCCCTGAAGAAAAAAGTGTCAGAATACAAAAGAAGTTTGTTGTTCACTGTCAATTTGTTTAATTATGGTATCAGGACTTAACATTTATTGAGTTTTACAAATTGAAGCTTGCTTCAGATTAATTACAAACAGTACAGTTGATTGGAATAAATACATGAGAGAGAGACATGCTTATTCCTTGTTATCTCATTTGCTATGATATATGCTACAAAACTATGAAAACTGATAAAAGGTTATTTACCAAAAAAGAAACAAGAGTAAGCCATGGTTTTTGTACACAGTGGATTTTTGGAGGATTTTAACATGAAATTAGAAAATGTTTCCAATTGCTCTCTTTCATCTAATATTGAGCTAGAGCATGTGGGGTAAATATGCTGATAAAGCATGAAATGGCTTTTATATAAAAGTACTGATATCTGAATACAATCATAGAACATTGATTGTTGTGGGAAAATTGCATTTAACAAAGGGATCTCCTGCAAATGACAACAAAATCACATAATATAGATACCTTACTTAAGGTTTCCATCATTTTGGGACAATATACCAATTGAATTATATAATATTTGTTAGCATTATTGAATTTAGTCAAGATTTTTATGCGATATGCTACAAAAGCTTTCTAGAATTTATTTTGATTTCATATTTACTTCATTACAGTGTTTGATTTAAGTAAGCTTTAGAATAGCTCTATAATTTTGTTATATATATTTTATTGATCTTAGTATTTGATGCAGATCACTAAAGGGCGATCAATACTGACTGAATATAAAAACAATATTTAGAAGTAATCATTTTGTGATGATTACAGGAATGGAAGAATAAATAAAAGATATATGCAAATTATCTAAAAATAAAATGAAATAAGTAATTTTTAATAAATCACCTATAAAAACACATTTACAATTCCAAACAATAAAATAACTAATTTTTAATCAGATATTTGCAGTTAAAGAATGTTAAGACATAATCCTTAGAATTCATGCTCTCAAAACTTTACATAAATACTTTACATCTTTACATAAATACACACAATCTCTCAGAATCAGTTATTATGCAACTAACAATATATCAACAGATTTTTTTTTCATCTTATGATCTTTTCAATTCACTTCTACAAAAGTGATAGACAACAATAAAAATAGACCCTAGCCATTAAATAAAAATAAATGCAAGCAAACATTAAGCATTAAAGCTTAAGAAAGATTTATGAAGCGACACTTACGTAATGCAAGGTGCTTTGGTTTTTCAATAGTTTCCGCTACTTTGCAATCAGATCTAGGTGGTATGTTATTTTTTATAATTATTTGTTCAGTTTTTGAAACAGCAGGCTCTGTTGTCAAAACAGGTGGAGGCAAATTTTCATCTTTAATCTTCACTTTAATTTTCAGACTTTGTTTACAGTCAGATGTAGGTTTTATACTACTTTTCATAGCTATTTGTTTCTTTCTTGAAAAAGCAGACTTTGCTGTAACTCGAGGAGGTAAATTTTCATCTTTTGCCTTCATCTTAATGTTCAGACTTTGCTTATAGTCAGATGTAGGCTCTATACTTTTTTTAACAGTTATTTGTTTATTTCTTGAAAAAACAGGCTTTGTTTTCAAAACAGGTGAAGGTACATTTTCATCCTTTATCTTCACTTTCATTTTCGAATTTTGCTGATCAGACTGCTGAACATTTCTCGTATTAGGTTTAACAGAAAATCTACAAAAGTAATTGATTATTGAATAAACAGAAAAGCTGAACATAAAATACAATAGTGCAAAATACTCATGCAAATATCATTTGCAAACAAGATTTTTCCTTCTCCAACAGAAAATGACTTACTGAAAATAAAGTTTAAAATTATTTTTGTAACTAAAAATACACTCTTATCAGTCTTTAAAGGAATATAACCTTTAAAATAATCATGATTGATTGAATGAATAAAAGTGCAAGACACGCAACTCCATTTTTGATTCGATTTTCCCAAAAATTTTAGAAAGGGTACAAGATTCAATGAATATGAAGAAAATATTATGAAAGCATTAAAATATTTTTAAAGATGACATTCATCATCAAGGAACAAATAATTAGTTAATCAGTTAAAATTTTGCCCTCTATAGACACCAGAATTATTTTTAAAGAATTTTTGGGTGGCTGTATTATAGAAGAGATAAATTTTATTTACTTTTCAAAATTGCCGTTCAATACATAGCATAAAATTTAGCAATCTAGTGCAATCTAGTGCCGTTTAATACATAGCATAAAATTTAGCAATCTAGTGCCATCCAAACAAATATTAACACATATAATAACTAATCCAACATAAAATACTGGTATTTTTTTATTATCTGCATCCTTAACAAAAAGTCAAAAACTCATGGTTGACTTTGGAGAGCATTCCCAAACTAATTGCCAACTCTGGAGAGAAACATTTGTTTGGATATCTTTATATTTATTTCAGTTATGCATCTAGTGCTGCCATCTTTTTACATTCCCCCATACACAGGTTTGCCAATTAAATAAGAGAATAAAATTCCCTTATTTTTCTAGAATTTCTAGGTGGGTTTTAAGAAAATTCTAGGTTAGAAGTGTAGTGCTCACTGGCTGTGCTGAGAGTAAATTAATTATGGTATCACTTGAAAACACAAAAACATGTGAATTGTAATGAAAAATTTGGCTGTACCCCCAAAGTATTACCATTATACCTATAACAGGAGTTGTTCTCAATAAATTTCAAATTAAGTTTTTGCCAAACTAAGAAAACTTGCTATATAGTATTTCCATACTAAACTACCATTCGCTACAGCAATGAATTCTATCACAAAATTAGAAGTCCAAATAAATTCTTTTTTTAACTGCATGAAAAGAGTAGGTAACACCAGGAATGAGTGTTAGTGCATTTGAAATATTTGCTGGCACTGACACTAAAATACATTTATAAATAAAATGTCAGCACAAAAATATTTGATTTAAAGTGTACTTAAAAATTAATTTTACATATATAAAAACATACATCTAAAAAAGAAATCAAAGACTTAAACTGCAATACATTCTAGATGTACAATACATTCCATCTAAGTAATAAACAGAATCAGAAATGAACTTCATAAACTTTTCAATATAATGTTTAAACTTATAAACATTGGATTTTTTCCACCATTAACTATGATAAAATTATATCATGAATGACAGACTGTTTTAAAACATATTATAAATAAATTCTGGAATGTTATTGTTTACAAAATGGCAATGGTGGAGCAGCTATATCTATTGTATAAAAATATATATAATTGCAGAACAATCACCTCTGTAATAATATTAGGACAGTTGTTAAATTCTGAAAGGTCAAAAAAGCATTTTTTAAAAATAAAATCAATAGACTTTTGATGAAAAACTTTTAATATAAGCATATATAATACAAACTAAATGTAATTTTTGAATATAAATTCTAGTATCAAAAGTACAACATTCAAATATTATGTTTTCATTGTCCTTTCGAAAATTCCCCAAAATGTAAGAAATTCATCACCAACTTTCTGCAAAATACATCCATTATGTGTTAATACAATGAAGAAATTTTCATTTTGTCAATTTTTTCTGGAGCCCTCTAGAATTGTGGGTCTGTAAATCCTGCCTTCAAATCCGTCTAAACTTTCCAAGTAGCAATGCGTGAAATCCTAAAGAAAAATTAGTCCTACCAATTCTGTAAGAGGAAAAGGGCTAGAAATATTTGAAAAAGAAAGTGGAAAAAATGTAAAATTTGTTTTATAGAGAAAACTAACACATATTCTGAAAATTCTGAATATTCTGAGACAATTACACGGGAAAAATTCTTACCATGAAAAAATTAAAAAGGAAGAAATATTTAATTAATTATATAGCTATTTTACTTTTGCTATGAATTGTTTTGTAAACTGTGCTTTATAGCATTTATTACCTTGTTTATTTTTTAGATTCAAAATACTATATAATAAGTTGCCAAAATGGAAAGTGATGCCACTTTATAATATGACAGCAAAAGAAAATAAAAATGTTTTATTTTAATTTTATTTCTTAAATGTAATTTAAATATATTACCATTATTTTAGTTAAATTTATCCATGTTATAATGTTTCCAAAAAAATCGTCGAAAAACTCCCAGATATCCGAATAAAAAATTTTCTAAAGAAATTTGTCTTAATATCTCCAAAATTTTGATAAGTCACCAAATTTAGAGCCATTTAATAAAAGAATTCACATCCTCAAAAGCAGAAAGTTGTTTAAATGCTCTTCATTTAAAAAAATGAAATAATTTTGAAATGCTTTTGTTTGACTTTTTGCTCATAAACTCCAGTATCCCGCCTTTTACATTAGAAATAGCAACAAATGATAACTCATGAACCCATTCAAAAGATAATTATATTTGTCAGTGAATTGCCAAAAATATTCCTCCATAATGATAATTCACACTCAAAACAACAGTCATAAAAACAAGACAGAAATTTCAGATGATTAAAATTAAGGACTTGGCCGAAATTAAGGACTTTTAAGGACTGTACGAATCCTGCATGCAGTATCTGAAGAAAAAAGTGCAGATCTACTTTCCCAAGGAAAGGAACCGGATAAACTTTTATGTTATGTACTGTGGTGGGAAGATCCAGTGTTTCTTATCAATTCTTTCTTATCGATCCTAATCAAAGTGTTTCTGCTTCAGAAAAATTTGAAGAATTCAATTCTGAACTTAAAAATCCTTCTTAAAACTTAAAAAACGCCATGCAGCCAGCCAATTCTCAAGGATTCGAGCCCCAGAACGTACTACCAGTGTTTTGCAATCCTATGCCAAGTTTACCTCTTGGCTATCTGCGGGCCCTCGCAAATTGAAAGAAGTGTTGACAACCAGAAAGTGCCAAATACTTTTTTAATAGCATTTGCTAAGTAAAAATGAAAATAAATAAATAAATAAATAAATAAAACTTTGGGTCACAAACTAAATTGAGATCAAATAACTTACTTTTCATGAAAATTTTTCTTGATTGTTCTAGCATTTTTCATATTTCCATCTTTAGCAGTTTTTTTCTAAAGTATACAAATTAAAAGGTAAAGTTCTAATTACATTTCATACAAACACAGTTTGTTAAAACAACAGTGAACAAACAAACAAAACAAAACAAAACAAAACAAAAAAAAAAAAAAAAAAAAAAGATGGCTTAACAATGAACACTGACATTTTTAACACAAATATCAACATTTTTTAGGCCTTTTTAAGCCAATTTTAATATAAACATTGTATATTCCATATTCAAGACAATTTTTTTATCTCTTAGAAATAAGGCTCAGCTTTGAGTAAAAGATACTTCCTACAGGAGGTATAAAAATTAATACAACTGTAATAAAGACCTTTCATTGCTTCAGAAATGAAGGATAGTTATTACAGCATATTACTGTCAACTCTTTTATTTAGATGCTGGTTTTAATGAATCCATACAATATATAGATTTAAGTATTATTTTTAGTTCACTAATTTATTGAAAATAATTTTTGCAGTTAAAAATAGAAAAAAAAAAAAAAAAGGTGAAACTTACCAAGAAGAATATTTTAATATTTTATCAAATAATAAAATCATTAATTGTTTTAATGAAATGCAACACAACTTTTCATTTAAAGTATGTGCTGATGTAGCACATAAGAGCAATATACATACAATTAAGATAAAAAAGCATGCCAAACAAGTATTAATTTAGAAGTCAAACAATAAAAACCAGTATTATATTTGCAAATTTTCACAGGACTAGTTTCGATGGTTTTACCGAACCATCATCCTCAGCTGCCAAAGCACAAATGAACGAGATAAGATATAGTGAATAGGTAAGATAAGATAATAATGGCTGGACAGGAGTTAAGCTACTGCCACCATCTATTTATGAAATGCAAACTAAAGCATAATTTCCTTAAAGGCTGAAGGCAAAGATGTATTGGAATTACGGTCGTTAACTAGAACAAAAAGATTGTTTTGAATGTGAAATGCCCCTAGAAAATCTAATTCATCAATGCAAGATGCTTTTTGAATAATTTTGGCTGCAGAAAAATTGAAAGATTGATTTTAGGACCAACAATGCTGGGCAACAGAAGACTTTTGTGTTTCCATTTTTCTACCATATGCCTCAGGTTCCTTAATGCAAAATTTTAAGACTCTCTAATTTTGAACAATGTAAATTATACCATACTGACAAGGAATCCTGTAAATATACCAGAAATTCATATTCAGAATGGGTTCATCGAGTATGGAACTCGTAATTTATTGATATGAGAATATATGACCCAAAAGTTAAATTTCTGTAAAATACGTGCAATTTTATTGCTAATTGATGGAAAGAAAGAAATGACAACAGAATTCTTATAATTTCCCAAAACAAATGTGTGCTTTTTGGTGTGTTGAGATGAGAATTTTTTAGCTGCTTGATTAATAATATTGGGTGAAAAGTCCCTGTCAATAGCTACTGCTTTTAAATAATTTAGTTCTTGATCAAGAGAAAATTTGGAGAAGCAAACTTGAAGTGCAAGGGAAAAACAGGAATAAAATAGAGCTAACTTTTGTTTAATCGGATGATATTTGAAATGTGTAGAAGGCAAATTGATGAAGGTTTATGGTAAACTGTGGTACTGAAGTTGGATGTGTTACGTGTTACCAAAATGTCGAGGAACGGAAGAGAATTGCACGTCTCAAGTTCAAAAGTGAACTGAACAGCAGGATCAATGGAATTCATTGTTGAAAGAACTTTGCTTAAATCATCTTTATTACCGTCAAACAGGGTAAAAGTATTGTCAATGTAGCTGAACTATACTGCGAAGTTTAAAGTTTCAAATAATTTTGATTCATAATAATGCACGTAGGTATCAGCCAGGATGGGACTGAGGGGGCTTCCCATAACTAATCCCTCAGTTTGCTTGTAATACTTATTTTGGGAAACAAAATGTGCTTGTTTCAAACAGAGTTTAGTGAGGTAAATTAGCTCATCAATTTCGATGCAAGAAAAATGCAATTCATGAGTCTGGTTTCTAGATATCTTAATGCACCCTCCACTGGAACATTGGGGAATAATGATTTTACATCAAAAGAAATGATGAGTAAATTTCTAGGAGAAATGCTTTTAACTTTTTTTACAAACATTATTGAATTTTTTATGGTGTAAATGTTATTATCCATAGAGTGGAAAATCTAGAAACTAAATATTTAGTTAACAGATACGAGGTAGAGCCTAAATTTCATACAAATAGAGCAGAAAGAAATATCACTTTGATGAATTTTGGGAAGAGCACGCTCTTTATTCAAAAAACATCTTCCACTGGTGAATTAGATTTTCTAGAGGCATTTCACATTCAAAAAAATTTTTCTCTTCAACGCTCCTAATTCCAATCCATCTTGGCCTTCAGTCTTTAAGGAAATTATGTTTTAGTTCTCATTTCATCAATACATTATGCCAGTAGCTTAACTGCTGTCAAGCCATTCTTACCTATCTAATTACTATATCTTATCTCGTTCGTTTGCACTTTGGCAGCTGAGGGTGATGGTCTGATAAAAGCATCGAAACTAGTTCTGTGAAAATTTGCAAATACAATGCTGATTTTTGTTGTTTGACTTCTAAATTAATACTATGTAGCAGGGTCGGCCAAACTTCATGTCAATAACAGCCGCACATTTGAATTCGGGAATGTTCGAGAGCCGCATCTGGATTTTTCTAAAAGCCTACAAGTTCATATTTACATCATTATAGAAGCAGTGGAAGAGGTTTTAAATAGAAAGAAATCCCTGATAACGTTGTAAAAAGAGTCTAAACTAATTAATTACTTCTTTTTGGACACAGAACAGTTTTAGTTTACCATATTTCATACATATATTTTATATCCACGAGCCGCACAAATTGCCTGCGAGAGTCATATCAGGCTCGCGAGCCGCACTTTGGCCACCCCTGCTATATAGTATCTCTAAGATGGGTGAGTAGGAAATAATTTTGAAGAGCAGTTAAAAATTTTCAAGCCAAAATGCATGTTTTCCTATGACATATTATATTTAATAGGATTTCTATGAAGCAGTAAATAAAGTGTTTGCTGTTTAAGAAATAATACATATAAGTAAAAAAAACCTCATGTTGAAGCTGCCAAATTTTCAAAATGCATCAAACTCTGGCAAAAATGTGCGCAACAGTTCTACAGTTTAAACAAATAATGTAACCAATTTTGTACCTATTATGTTGTACACCAAGTCCTCATAATATTTATAGACAATGGTGACCTTATTTTTCTAGTTTTTGTTTATTTTTTTTAAACTCAATTGTAAAATATGTGTTTCTGGGATGTTCTTGCAATGAAAGAAACTGAAAAATTTCTGCAGGAATACAGTATTTTCATGTGAATTGCCTTTAAGAATAGTTTCAAGGCAATTTGCATGAAAATACTGCATATGAACTTGGTAAACAACAAGATGAATAGGTATAAAAATGGTGACCTTTTTCATTAAAACTGCTGCTAGAGTTTGATACATTCTAAAAATCTGGCTGCTTAAGGTCTTTTTCACTTATACGTGAGTAGTATTTCTGAAACTGCAAACACTTTACTTATAGCTTCATAGATTAGCCTATTAAATATAATATGTCATAAAAAAATGCATTTTAAAGAAAATTTAAGAGATTTTCCATGAAATTTCCGCCATAATAAAAATCTGCTTATAAGTAGTTTTTGATGTATATAAATTATATATGTGCATATCTGCATAAAAACCATTTATTACAAGTTATCATTCTTTGTGTTCTCCAAAAAAACACCAAAATAGTAGTGCGAATACATAAATATTCAGAAATATATTATATTAGTAGAGATCTTTTGGATCAGATCTTCAATTGATAGCATGCCAAAATGTGATAACCTCTTCATTTCAGCTCATGAGTAACTATGCAGCAGTGTTAAATATTACTATGGATAAACAGGAAGAATGAATAAGGATCCACCAATTCTCTTCTGAGATTTTTAAGGTGAACATTTATGATCAAGTTCTTTCAAAACAAAAGTGTAATCCAGTCTGAAAGGCTTTAGTTCAAATGTTATGAAAACTGGAAAATGAAACCATATTTTACTATAGTTGAGGTACTGTTATTTTGCCATGACACGACAGACTTACAAAATGCTATTTCAAAGAACTGCATATTCTTTTTCTGACTTTTGGTTTATTACTTATGTTGAGAGCTCATGTTGAGAAAATTTTCTCAACAGTAACTAGGCATGAGTCATTGTACAACTGTCAGTTAGAATAATTACATGCACTCTCCTTCGTGAATTTTTGATTTGTCATTGTTCTAGTATTTATTTTTGGTTTAATAAAACAGTCCTTTCTTCCATGCAAGTACATATAATTAGGGTTGCCATTTATATCTCTAATTTGATTTTGCAGTAGCATTTTACGTATCGTGCCAAGTGGTGCACCAATAACTGAAAGGTACCACTGCTTTTATAAATTTATTGTATACTACATATAATCAAAATTCTCACGTTGGAAAAATTAAATGGAGACAAAGAAGATAACGCACATATGCAAAATCAGCTTCCACAAGGCAGGGTTCGTAGCCACATTTTAGTTAAAAAAATAAGCACCTATAAGCACTTTTCAAGCACATTTTAAGGAAAAATATAAGCACCTGTCTAATTACATTACACACAACTGCATAACCTTAAAAGAAAAATTACACTTGTAATTTAAAATATGAGCAATGCCATATTTATTAAGAAAATGAACATTACCTCAACCATGGAAAACAATTTTTTTTTTTTTTTTAAATTTTAAATGACAGTTCAATTTACAGAATTAGTTTACAATGAGAGGGGGAAAAAAACTATGCAGAACTAAACTATATTACAAGATTTAATGATGAAATTTCAGTTCAAAATATAGAAAATAAATAATAAGCCATATTAATTGTATTCGTATGGCACCTAATAATAAATACAATTTATTTTTCCACTCATATTAATATTTAAATAATTTAACTTAAATCAAAAATCTGAACATTTTCTAAATTTTCATTGCATAACAGTTTTCCCTTAACATACATTCCAAGCAAAGTAATTTAAGTAAAAAAGAGGCACATTTCTGAAATCAGAAGACGGGAAATTGCTTCATGCAGTCTCCTTTAACAGTTAAAGCTTAACTAACCCGCATACTCAGAAATTGCCGAATATTCCGGATAGTAACTGGAAAAAGAGGAGTGGGGGAGATTGTAGCCGTTCTTTAGATTTCTCGGCTAAATAAATGATTATGACATTCGATATATGCATCATATAAAAATAGACCAACGGAACTATTCGGCTTAGAAAGCACAGTAAAACTCTTTTCAGTGTTCATAAATAAATCTCCGACTGAACATCAAAATTAATTATTTCTGCAAAATACCGCAAACGTTATTGCGCAATACGTGCGGCGTAATTCTTCCACATGTGATATTACGCAATCGAAATCAACAGCTGCCGGTATTCGGAGAATAAAGTACCAAATAAAGGAAAAGAAAGAGACTTACTAATCTGGGGTGTTTCTGATTCTAATTTTCAACAGACTGTGTTAAATTTCCGGAACTGATTTAATCTTCACTTAGGTTGGGTAAACCGCAAAAACTTTTAGTCCTATTCAATCCAGATTGGACAGTGACACACATACACACACAAGGAAAAAAAAAAAAAAAAAAAATCCGCTGCTTCAATATTAGAGATTTTGCGCAGAAAGGGGAGAACCTCCCAACTTCTGTACTGTATAATGTATTGGCAAAAAAAAAAAAAAAAAAAAAAAAAGAGAGAGAGAGAGAAATTATTTTGCCTATTCGATTACTTTTCTTTTATTTAAGCATTCCGAATATTATTCCCTAGAGAGCTAATCTGTGTAAAAACACGCCCATTTTTGGAAGTTTATCTATACTTCAGCAGGTACTGCAACTATATTATTATAAATATTCATGCATATACTCATAATATAAGCATAACGATCATAATAAACACGAATATGAACTGAGCACGCGGAACAAGAATGCAAATTATTAAAATCTTGATAGAAATTCAAACGTGTGTAGTATTTGGGTGAGCGGAAAAGAATACCGAATGTACCGGAATTTTCTACAATTTCCGCAACCAATAGAACGACATGCACCTGTCTGTACTCTCACACGCACCATAGGTTACGGTAATGCAGAGAAAGGGTGGAAAGCAATTTCCGGGAGTATGATTCACCATCTGACGTTGCAAATAAAGAAGAAAAGTTGTTTATTTAGTTTAGGCTTTGGTACGGGAAAAAAATGCGCATTCATTAAAAAAAAAGGATTAAAAAAAAAGCACTAAAGCAAAAATTAAGCACTAAAAACAAAAAAAAAATAAAGGTTTTAAAGAAAAAGTAAGCACCTATAAGGGCCTTTATATTTTATTTTCAAATATAAGGACTTATAAGCACTTGTAAGGACCGCTACGAACCTTGACAAGGGTTTTCTGTTTCAGCTTTTACAGTCAAAAGTCGTTTATTCGGACACCCATAATCTGGACCTCAAAGCTAAAAACTTTCTGCGCATGCGCCGCGTTGACACATGCGCATAGGTGTTTACGCATGCGCGTAAGACCTTTTACGTCTGCGCATATGCGTGTGCGCAAGCGCAGAATACGTTTTCGCATGCACGTTTTATGTATAACGGATGGTATAAGCTAAAATTATCTAATTATCTATTTCAGTTAATGTTGATGATTGCGTTGTTCCTTAATTTTTTAACTGGATCCGGCTTATTATTTTTTGCAGACTGTAAGAGCAATACTATAAAAGTAAACTTGAACTTTCGATTATGTCAAATAGAATTTCCGATTCTGCTGCTCCCAAAGGATCGTACAAAACGAAAGTATGTTTCGATGTCCATCAAACAAAAAGTGGAATTGCTGCAAAAAATGGATAAAGACATGAAGAATGTGACAGAGAGGTTAGTGAAAACGAAAAAATTTCGATTGACAAGTTAGTCGGTATTCTTGGCACAGCAATTAACGGGACTTGAACAGCGGAACTTTGTAACTGAACAAGAAATTATGTCTGTTTATAGAACTAAAGAGAAAGTATTATCACATAAAATGAAGCAACTTAAACAACTTACATTGAAAGAAATGTTTAATAAAGTAAACAAATAAATATTAAGCTTTTTTTTTTGTTTGTTTGTAAATTTTGATACCCTTTAGATCATAATTGTTCTTTATTTCATAAATTACGGTTTCATATTTTTAATTTTAGAATTTCTGCATGCCATCTTACGAGATTTAAACTGATGACCTATAATCCGGAATCGCTGAAGTCCCGATGAGTCCGGATTAACGACTTTTGACTGTACTACAAATGTATAATGCACTGTGCTCTTTAAGACTGAGTATCAAAACAAATGTTTAAAATGTTAACTTTTAAAAGCCTACCGCATTTTGTGAGATGGAGGAAAGTGTCTCCAGCCTCTTGATTATTTCTTTAAATAGAAGCTTTTTTTAATCAGCTTATGCAACCAGAAACTTGTAAATATGTCAATAAAAGAGTATTTTGAATGGAATAAAGTTTACAAAAAAGTTCCCAAAATAAGCCTTAGGAAAAAGTCATTATTTCAGTTATTCTACATTCTTATTAAATAAACAAATATTATTAACTAAGATAATAAGAACTAATATTGGCATTTCATTAAGAACTGGCAAACAAAACTTGGGCTTTTGTGCAAACAATTGGATTTAATCTGAGTAAGTTTAGACAATTTCTATTACCACAGATGAAGCTTCTTATCAGTTTCTTGCATTTAATGCTATTAAGAGAATTATAAAATTATTATTAAATGTGTCATACAACTGTTAAAGATCTTATATAACACTGATTTGTTGTATTCAAATTTAGAACATAAAAACTTATAACGATTTTAATTTGCAGCAATAGTTAAAAATGTACTTTATGCTCTGTTCTAGTTCTTTTGTATTATTTCCAAGTATTCCAATTCAAAGGCATACAAATTTAATTCAAATTTGAGAGGATGCAGGTATAAAAAATTAGCTATTCATACCTAGGACATGTTTTGAAGCTAATTTGTAATTCTGAAAGTACCCCAATTGTCAAACATAGAGTTATTTCTGACTTATTATTAAAAACTACAGAATAATCTATATCTATGAACAGTAGTTCATATTTAATTTATGACTTGCAGCCCTGAGAACTGGACAACCCTTCATTTAAAATTTTGGGTCTGTCACTTCCTTATTTGTATTTTATAATAATTTAGTTGCAGCTAAGAGAATAAGAGTCAGGTTTGCTTTTCAATTTAATTTTAAAGGATGAGTTACAGACTTCTGGTCGTCTCTAACTTTTTCTTTGTGCTTCTTCTGCCCAAATAAACTACCAAATATACAGTTCTGCTCAGTAAACTATGAGTCAGAAGACATAAAGCACTAAACTTAGCATGAAAATGATTAATACATGCATAAGAATTGTTGCCAAAAATCTTTTTCAAAAGGCAATGCTGCAGAATTTGTTTACTTTAGATCTTAAATGATTTTATCATGTCAGATATTAGTGAGCTCGAATCCCTCTGAAATTGACCATGAGCAGCATTTTCTTTACACCAGAATTAAGATCGACAAAATATAAGGAACTAATTTATAACTGGCAAAAGGACACCTTTTAAATACATAAATGCCACTGTTGATATCCACTGAATCCAGAACTGAATCCACTGACTGAAATCCAGAATTCCTCCTATATATGTAAAAAATTAACCAACAGTCATCAAACCAAGTAGAATTACAGAGATGGGAAATATAAAAAACACAAAATATATAGGAAGAGGAATGCAATCAAAATCTGATTCAACATTATCAAAAGGAGGTAGATCAGATTCAATTTAACTCTTTTTCCCTTGGAAAACAACTGTGTTCAGAATTAGCTGAAGAACCATTCTAAATTATTTAATTATGAAAGTTCACCTGAAAATTTTGAATTCCTTTTCTAGCTGAAAATTTTGAATTTCATTTCTTTCCTGTCTTTGTGGAGTTGGTTTTAAATTTCTTACTTTTTGTCTATAATTGATTAATTTCATTAGCATATTGTGCAGAAATTATACTGGGATAATTTTGTTTTAATATAAAAATTTGTGTTACTGTTATATATGTCACAAAAATCAACAGAAATAAAATTAATAATTAATTTACATGTTATAGTGTGGATAGATTAGCAATGTACCACAAAAAAGAAAATTAAATGAATAATTAATTGATGTAAAACAAAATTAAACACAGCTATTAACAGAAACATTGGCTCATAATTCATAAGATGAATCATTGGTTCATAAATTCAGAAATATCTACAGTAAATTCAGATGAAATCAAATTTATCAAAAAAATTTATGCTGAAAATCACTACAAATGGGAGAATGTGCAATTAGTATAATTTGTTTCATTGACTGAATAAATTTCATTTATAGCTCGGAAACATTCACCTCAATAAAAACCAGGATAGTTGGCAGCTCTGGAAATAGTCTTACAGTTCATATCTGATGTATGCTGATGAAAACACTTAAGTTATAAAAATTCTGAAATTCACACATATTTTATAATAAACACAATTATATATGAGTACCTTACAGTAAAGTTATTTCTGTTTTTAGGAATACATTGGTCAAATTAACAATTCAATATCCAGTAGTGAACTATTCTAATCACAATCATAAAAATTTCCTATATTTTTTAAGTAGAAAAATTTATGTTTGGTTACATAAATAGGTATTTCATACTTCTGAGTAAAAAATGGGAAAAAATATCTTTTCATATTATTAGCATATAATTCATTACTTTCTTATTTAACGATAGCATATAATTCATTACTTTCTTATTTAACGATATTTACATATTATCCCTTTAATAGTGGAGCAGCATGATTTAGCCTCAGTTATGAGCATGACTTCACAACATGCTCTACATCTGTGCTTTCCTTTGATGTAACCCTAAAGGATTCTTGGTAAGCCACTTTTTTATGTACAAGGACACAAATTAACTTCTATTGTTATATTTTTTCCCTTGCATTAAAAAAAGAGAGAGAGAGAGAGAATTTGAGGGGTGTAGAATTTGTGGCTGCACTTTGGTTTATTTACACCTGGGCAAGAGAACATTTGTTCAATGGGATAAAGAACAACTGGATATGGCCAACAAAACAGCAGTAGATTGAAACAATCATTTGTACTCATGTTGTTCTAAACAGAGCTTCCAGTAAAACTAGGGTCAACGAAATGGACAAATAGATATTTTAGAGTGCACGAAGCCGAATTGCGCAGAGAGACTGATGAATGTTTCATTGTAAGAGTTGTAAACAAAAGTGCAGCTCAGAATTCTGGAGGAATGACGATACTATTTTGGCAGAATCTCCACCAACTCGATGGTAGCATACCTGCCAACCTCTAAAGATAAAAATTCAGAAGAACACAAAGAATTAATATCATGCTTTGATATTAAAAAAATAACAATTTATACAAATAGAAAAAAGAAAATTGTACTTACATTAGTAAATCTCAATTAAGTAGTAACTAAAAAATTTATTAGGAAACATAAAACAAGAACTTATTGTCACATAAAAAAATTATTGTAATGAATTTAGAGTGCATTTTTTGGCTTTAAGCCAAAAATTCTTTGGAAAATTTCCTGTCATAACAATTAGTTTCCTCATAACATTTAGCAATTAAAATGTTTTCTAGAGTTTTTGGTGAAATTGAAGAACGAAACATAGTTTTGTTTTTCTTCACAACACTGA
Source organism: Stegodyphus dumicola (assembly GCF_044657685.1). Lineage (NCBI taxonomy): Eukaryota > Metazoa > Arthropoda > Arachnida > Araneae > Eresidae > Stegodyphus > Stegodyphus dumicola. The sequence goes on from NC_140768.1 coordinate 81,857,236, forward strand.
AGACTCTCTCGCACTCAGCATTACTGTGTGGAATTACGAGAATAGCACATAAAACTCTTGCTAGTCTATCATATTTTGGTGTTCCATCAGCTCTTTTTATTCTTTTTAAGGTACCAATGAGGACATCAAGTCTATCTTCTCCAGAACTGGCAAAGTCTTCAAACTGTGCAGCAGAAAATTGGTTCTGTAGTTCATCTAAAGCATCATTATGGCATTCATTTTCTTTAATTGTTAACAAAAATGGAAATTTATCAATAAACGTGCTTAGTGGCACATTGTGTTCGATGAGGAATGCAGTAAACAAACACTCTGCCAAAATGACACCGGCATCCGAATTCGTAGCCGAATTTGAAAAAAAAAATCATCCACTTTCTTTGACGTTGTCGAAGCCGAAGCATTAACTTCATGCTTTTTAGACTTAACATGCTTCACAATGTCGCTTCTTCCACCATGACTTATTATGAAGTCACACACGCATGCGTTGCAAAATGCATAGTTATTTCCTTTGAAGGATTCTTTAATTGTTGGAAATTCGGCTTTGTAGGCAGGCCGAAAATATTGAGAATACGGTTTTTTTTAACTCATTTCGTAACAACGACGTATTAAAAAAATTCGTAGCACGTGGGAAAAAAAAAAAAAAAAAAAAAAAAAAGAATGCGACAATCCACGCTCGCTGAGTAATTCCCTTACTGCTGAAGCAAACGTGAAAAAAATAATCTGGCGCCCACAAAGAAAAGAGTGGGAGAAACAAGTTCAGCGCATTGGATTGGCTGGTTAAGCGGCAAGTTGGGAGAAACCGCAGGTTACTGGATTCGAAGTAGTCGGCAGTTGGCGGTAAAACACGATGCAATTGGCGAAAATCGCTGAATTGGCGAAGAATTCTAAAATTTCGACAAAAATCACTAAAAACACTTGAAAAAGGAAAAAAATCGTAAAAAATGGATTATGATCATAAAATCGTAAAGATAAACAAATTACAAATTAATTAAAAATTACGAAAAATTCGTAAAAGTTGGAGATATGTGGTAGCCAACTTTCACAGTTGATGGAATAATACATAAGTATCCATAAATGCCTTGAGAGAAAATTACTCTAAATTTGTTGCCAATGGAAACTGGTTACATTAAAAAACAATATAAAAGAAGTTACAGATATTAGTTTTCCCTAAAACTGAAAAAGGAGAAGACAATTAATTGTCTAGAATATGAATAAATCAGTAATAATATTTAAAATACTTACGTTATGTAAAAATTTAGAGGTTACATATGAATCCGTTCTGCTATCAGGAGTATTTTTATTCAATGCTGATGGAGCTGGCCTTAAATTACAGAAAATAGAATTTTAATAAAAGAGATAATGCAGTGCCTAATAAATTTAAAAAACTAAAAGCATTTACTTACAAGTTTTTTGTTAATTTTACAGATGATGTAGGAACAGGTATTCTGGATTTAACAGGCAAAGGTATTTTGCTTCTGTAACAATAAAAGAGAAAATCATTTTAACATTTTAATTACTAGCATAACATTTTGTTTCAACTTTTAGAAATTCCTTCTTAACATAGAAATTTGGAACATAGCATCAACATACTGTGTTTATATCTTGATTTATGCTATGCTTTTATTCCATTACTAAGTGATCCAATAGCTTCTGAAAATTTTTTATCTACTTTATAACAGCACGCAAAAATTGCATGAAACATAAGGAAGGATATATTACTATTTTATCTGCCTGACAAATTAAAATAAGGATAACATAAGTGTTGATAAGTAATTAAAAAAAGTAATCTGATACCACATATAAAGAAAGATACACATAACATAATTTGAAAGGGTATGCAGGCATCTGTTCTCATTCAGTAGAATTACTGAAACTACAAACCATTAAAATACAAAAAAAAAAAAAAAAAAAAAAAAAAAAAAAAAAAAAAAAAGAGCCAGTGTCCCTTTTTCTCTTAACGTAAATAACATCATTTGTGAATACATGCTAAAGCTAAATAAATTACTTTATGCGCACAAAGGTAACAAAGTTGGAAATATCAGATTTTTGCCAGTAAGCCCCAGCATTTATCATAGTATATTGGTCACAAAATTCCATGAAATCCTTCCTATTTGGGCTTCATCTAATGCCAACTTGTTTGACTGCAACTGTGTTTTTTTTAAGTATTTCACCCCTTTTTTTTGTTAAAGTTTTAATTATTCTTTAAACATTCAAAACATTTCAAAAACATTTCAGTTATAAATCACTTCAATTATTAATTATTATACTTCTGCATTTTTAAAACAGCTCTTCACATATCATTGCGAAACAGCAGGAAATCCTAATGGTTATGCTCGACTTCAGGTTTTTCCAAGACATTCCATTTTTACCTCTTTTTCTTTACTAGCGAAGTAAAGCACTGCAGTTTTACATAATTTCTGAGTAAGCTATTTGAACGAATTGAAATAATTCTTGCATTTAAACTTATATTCCAAATTAAGATTTGACTTGAAATTAATGTAGATAATTACCGAGAGAATTATATTTTTGTAGCGTAGTTTATGTGAGATGAAATCACTTGGGGGCATGTGATATGAACCATGATAGCATAGAAAATTCTTAAATTAATGCCTTTTTATAAATTTATTGTCTTTATTGGCTTTTTACAAAATTTAAAATGATGTTAAAATGTTTCTGCCTTCAAAATTAAAAATTCTTAGAACTAACTTTTTTAAATATTTTTTGTGCATACTATATGTTGTAGCCAATAAAGTTTGCTTGGCGAGATTTGCGCTGGTGAAACGGAAAAGTACCTTATGATCTAAGAATTATTTAAAAAAAAAAAAAAAAAAAAAAAAACTTAACATTTATTTGTTTACTTTATTAAACATTTCTTTCAATGTAAGTTGTTTAAGTTGCTTCTTTTTTTTTGTGCTACTACTTTCTCTTTAATTCTATAAACAGACATAATTTCTTGTTCAGTTACAAAGTTCCACTGTTCAAGTCCTGTAACTCCTGTGTCGAAAATACCGAGTAACTTGTCAATCGAAATTTTTTCGTTTTCAATAAACTTTCTATCACTTTCTTCACTATTTCTGGATCTAGAACCATACTACAGATTTCGCCATCCGTTAATTGATTGATGATTGGGGCATTGCCGCCGCAATGAAAAACTTCTGTTACATCATCTTCATTTATTACTGCTTCTCCACATTTCTTTATAAAAACCAATAACTGGAAAATTTCACCTTTATTTTGCAATGTCCGAAGTAACTGGCTATAAATTATGCCATGCATTTTTAAACGTATCTGGAGGACACATCCTCCCATGATCTTGCGATGCTCCACACAGCAGATTTTATGCTAAAAAATTTCAAAAAGGTCTTGAATAGTCTTGCCATTGTTCAAGAAATTTAACATAGATTTTTTAAAATGCTACTTTATATTTGCATTTTAGTGTGTGCACTATTCCCATATCCACAGGCTAAATGACAGACATACGATTTGGAGGGAAAAATAATACAGATACATTATCTTTCACTTAAACTTTAAGTGAAGTATGCGCCGAATAGTTGTCAACAATCAGGACTATTTTTGAATCATCAGGTAAACCAACCAATTCAAATGTTGCCGAGCCTCGGGTATAAAATGATTTTCAAACGAATCATTAATCAATACTTGTGTCATCTATGCTCCTTATTTGCACGATATATAACGGGGAAAATCGTTACTCCTTTAAATGCTCAAGGTCGCGCATGTTTTCTGATTACGAAAAGTTTGCACTTGTGCGTTCCTGCAGCATCTGCACATACTAAAATTGTTAGTCTCGCTTTGGAATCTTTGACACCAGTTCGAGCTTTTTCGGTAGAGGTTGCCAAGGTATTTCGCAGTACATATTGCCAGAAAAGACCAGTTTCATCAGCGCTGTAAATTTGTTCTGAAGATAATTGCTCACTAGTAACGAGTTCAATGAATTCATCGGCAAATTGTCCAGCAGCTTCAGTATCAGCTGAAGCTTTTTCACCTGAAATTTTTAATTGTCTTATATCATAGTAATTTTTTAATTTGGTTAACCAACCTGTCGAATATGTGCACTCAGTGCTTAAGTTCATTTCTTCATTATATATTTTGGCTTGAGCCATTAGCATTGGACCTGTCAATGGCCCGCCCTCACTGCGACGCTGTCTGGCCCATTCAATCATCACTTTGTCATGATCGTCACTTTCAGCATAACAAACCGTTTTTCTGTTATTCATTGCAAATGGGGTGTCCGAATCCACAAAAAATTGAAAAAGTTCCTTTTTCTTTTTGCTTATGTCATATACAGTTGACTTTCCAATGTCATACTCCTCGCATAATTTTGAGACAGATATGCCTTTATTCATTTTTTGCAGCAATTCCACTTTTTTGATAGACATCAAACATGCTTTCACTTTGTAGATCCTTTGGCAGCTCCAGAATTGGAAACTCTTTTTGACATAATCGAAAGTTCAAGCTTAATTTTTATAAAATTGCTCTAACAGCCTGCAAAAAATAAGCTGGATCCAATCAGAAGATTAAGGAACAGCGCAATCTGCAACATTAACTGAAATGCCTTAGAATCAGTAAAGATAATTTTAGCCTAGCTTATACTGTCTGTTACACATTAAACACGCATGCATAAACGCATTACGCACATGCGTAAATCATATAAAAAAAGTTTGTGGCTTTGAGGTCCAGATTATAGATCATTCCGGATAATGGACATCCAGATTACGGACTTTGTACTGTATTACCATTCAAATATACTTCTAAGTTTACTATTATAAAAGACTTTAAAAAAAAAAAAAATTGTATACACATATCTAGCAATACTTCATTTCGGTTAGTCTCATCATTGGCTACGTAAAGTTTAGACTAGTTAGCTTCACCCTCATCGACCGGCCTCCCAGAGATTTGTCATATCAACTGCCATTTGAACTTCTGATGATTAGTAGCATGCACAACATTTCCATACATGCCTATAATTGCTGAAATGTAGCAGATATGCCATTTTTTCACCGACAATGTCACTGAAGTAACTTTACAAAGACTTTTTCATGTTATGTTACCAAAAGTTATGCGAGAGCTACAACATTCTATAAAGGATGCGGCAATCGCCCAGAAGCTTGAATCAAGTGATGCAATTGCATCCGAGTCTTTGATTAACCTATATTTTAGTATGATGTGACTGGTTGCATGATTGCTGTGAATCTGACTGATGGGGAAAATATCTGTCAGATGTCAGTTAGGAAGTACATCACATATTGTGTGCTTTGCATTGTAAAATGGTTGCCGGTGGAGTGGAAAGTGAGGGGAAAACAGAGAGTGGAAGTTGCCAGTGGAGTGGAAACAAGAGAGTGGAAGGTGTTTTTTTTTTCTAAGTGGTTGAGGACAGAAAAAAAGAAACTTTGTTGGATGTAATTCAAGGGAATTATAAGTGTTCTGTTTGTATAAAGAAAATGTGTATGGTCGAATGTAAAGATTGTTTAGATGACTTTGAATGGGTTTGTTGCAAGAAAGGTTCAAATGCTTACCATATAAAACATTCCATTAGAAAGGGAACATGGTTTGAGGAAAGTTTTTGGATGCTGTTAAGGAATTTTGTGTGCCACAGACTGAAGGCAGAGAAATTTTTAAATAAGGTAAGTGTTTCCTTTATAAGTGGATATTTCCTTTGTGTAGTGTGTAGATACGATAAGATGTATTTCCTTTTTTATGTTATTTCACTATTCGATTTAAAATGCAGTTTATTGAGATTATATATTTTTTGTTTGGCTCCAGTGTAGAATTGGGTGCTCCTTCAATTTTTAAGTGAAAATGGATTGATGTGTAGATGGACAAAGTCAGTACACAATGCCGAGTTTGCACAATTATCTGTTTTTTTTAAGTGAAAATAGATTGATGTATACATAGACACTGAGTTTCTGCAATTCTTTGATTTGTTATTTTGGTTTTATTTAGTGGCCATCTTGAAATTGTGCTTTGCTGGCCAATAGCCAAAAATCACCAAGGGGCACCCTTAAGTATATTTTTACCTATATATATATATATTATATAATATTATTGATTTATGTTAGTGATTACAGGCACATTTAAAAGCATTAAGACATATACAATAAAGATATAAAATTAAGGGATATTAATAAAGCATAAAACATTTAGTTTTTTTTTTTTTTTTTACATGTTTCAAAGCATTTTTGATTGAGCTTTGTTTTAAAACTCTGGGTGCTCCAGAGTAAGTTTCATTTTTATTTTGCAAATTATATAGAGTCATAATCTCTTGCTCTGTGACACAGCTCTTTTGTTCAAAAAATTTCAGGTATTTTTCACTATGTTCCAAACCCTCAGAATTGAAAGATAATTTTTCACTCCTATCAACTTCACTACCTGTGATGTTGGAATAATTTTTTTGCTGTGGCAAGTTCAAAACAGAGCTAATGTTTTCATCATCGTGTTAGATATTAATTACTTTGCTTGTCGATAGCTGGCAGTGCCTCTAACCTGATTAGCTAGGCAAGTGCACGGTATTTGTGCTGCGTCACACTCTCGTTACTTGCCGCCAATCATGTAGCATCAATGTCTATCTTATGTATAAGTAATCTAATTTAATCTTACAAATAAACAGTAATTTATCTATGTTTGACGAGTCAACATATATAACATGCAGTCAGAGTTAACCATGCTCACGAATTTAATGCATAAATTAATATTTTAAGGATACGTGCATTTGAAAAACTTGGAATCAAAAATGGCGCATAACCTGCCCACGTCACCATTTGACGCTGGATCGAACCCTTCTGAAGCTTGGAGACACTGGAAGGAAGACTTCGAGGACTAAATCGAGGCATTAAGATGTAGCAAAGAGTCGGAAAGTACAAAACTGCGCTTTTTCGACATGTTTGAGGTGACGAATTAAAAAAGCAATATCGATCATTGATTTGAAGCCAGAAGCGGGCAGCAGTGAAGTGTCCTTGAAACAAGTGCTACAAGAATTCAACAAATATTTCGCAGATTATCAGAATGAGATTTATGCATCATTCAAGTTTCTGGAAATAAAGCAAGAGAAAGGAGAGAAATTCACGGACTTTTACTCAAGGCTATGATGAACAATAGTAGATTGCAACTATGGGGGAGCGCAAGATAGAATGCTCCGTGATAAAATAGTTCAAGGCATCTCAGATAAAGCATTACAAGAACGGCTAATACAAGAGAAAAATAGAGCAAAAAAGACACTGCAAAATATCATCAGTGAATGCAAGGTGGCCGAACATAGCATGCACAAGTCACTAAAACGTGCGATATGTCAGAAATAGCAACAGTCTAATCAGAAAGAAGTTCTTTTAGACTGTGATCTACCAGAGAGACCCTGGCAAAAAGTTGCCTGTGATTTCTTTTATCTGAAAGGACAACAATATCTGTTAATGATTGACTACTTTTCAAAATATGTAGAGCTGAAACCACTTAAAAGTATAACTGCTCAAGCTGTAATGACCGTTATGAAGTTCATTTTTGCAACACATGGAATACCAGAGAAGCTCATCACCGATGGTGGACCACCATACAACTCGGAAGCATTGCGGAAATTTCTTGAAGAATGGGGTGTTATGCATAACATCACATCACCACATTTTCCAAGAGCAAATGGGCAAATTGAAAGATCTGTCCAAACACTCAAGAAGTCTCTGAGCAAAGCTGTGGAAGAAGGAAAAGACTTATATATTGTTTTGATAGATTCTAGAATTCAACCTGCAAAAGATTTGCCATCTCCAGCTGAATTAATAATGGGAAGAAGACTGAGATCTTTTCTGACATCACATACTAAAGCATTGCAACCAAAATTTCAAATAAAAGGTGCAAGTAAAGCCTTAGAAAAAAGGCAGATGGTGTAAAAGAAATATGTCAATAAACACGCAACCCAGCTTCCAAAACTTCATGAAAATGATAAAGTGTGGTTCAAATGGAAAATTAAAGAGCCTTGGAAACAGGGTATGATCATGAAGACAGGTCCTCAACCAAGATCTTATGTCATAAAAGAGAATCATGGAACTGTGTATAGGAGAAACCGACATCGCATTCGTAAAGACAAGTCTATGTGTGAAATGACAGAGTGGAACAGAACAGCAGAAGATTTGTTTGGACTTGATCAATCAAAACTGGATCAACTTGTTCTTGTAGATAATGATAAGCAGGATTCACCCAAGGAACAGGAAAGTGATTCTACTAAACATTCTCAAATTCCAGGAAATGTGTCAACTGAACCACTGTTAAGACGGTCAAGTAGAAATAGAATAAAAGCTCTTCGATATAGAGGCAATTAGGAAGAACTTATTGATGCCAAAAAATTATACTTTATTTATAGACTAATTATGGAATTTAATGAACTGTTCAGAATTCTAAAATATCAGTTTAAGTAGTAAGTCACAATTTTAAAGATTTAAGTGAGTCCTCCAGCTATGTAATTTTGCTATGTTCTCTAAAGTCAACTGTTAAGCAATAATTTAATGTCAAAATGTTTTCTTAAGTTAACTGCTAAGTAAGTAATGATGTAAAATAATTATTGTATTAAGTTAGTAACATGCACTAGTCTTGTTCTATAAATAAAAAGGGCATGTTAGATATTAATTACTTTGCTTGCCGATAAATGGCAGTTTCTCTAACCTGACTAGTTAGGCAAGTGCACGGTATTTGTGCTGCGTCACACTCTCGGCACTTGCCGCCAACCATGTAGCATCAATGTCTATCTTATGTATAAGTAATCTAATTTAATCTTATACGAGGGCAATCCCAAAAAAAAGGTCTTCTATTTTTTGGGGACGCAGAGAAAGTTTTAATACGGTTGTTGGCAACACTGTTGTGAGTGGTGCCTTCTCCGCTACCACATAAGCACGCAGGCGTTTCGCTCGGATGCTCAGTCTTGGCTTGGCAGTCATTCGAAATGGAGCTCTCGATAAACGTTACCGCCAAGTGTGAAGTGCGCGCAGTTATTCAATTTTTGAACGCAAAACGCGTTAAACCGGTTGAAATTCACCGCCTATTGACAAAAGTGATTGACAGTCGTGCATGGATGTCAAAAACGTTCGCAAGTGGTGTAGAGAGTTTACAGCTGGTCGTACTGAAATTCATGACGAAGAAAGGAGCGGGAGGCCGTCAATTGCCGACAAGACAATCGTGAAAGTTGAGTCCTCAACTGTCGCGATTGTTGAGTTCGTATTCGTTGAGTTTCGCGATTGTTAAGTTGCGTAAAGATCGGAGGATCATCTGGATGCTCCTGAAGCTCTTCAACGCTTCCTGAAGGGCATGGCGGCAAGCTGGTATGACACGGGCATTGTAAAACTGCCACAGCGTCTACAAAAATGCATCGACCAAAATGGCGATTATGTTGAAAAATAAAGCATTCTGCAATCTTTAAAGTGATGTAGCAATTATAGAAAATAAACGGTTCTTTGTATATCTAAAAATCTAGGAGACCTTTTTTTTTGGGGATTACCCTCGTAAATAAACAGTAATTTATCTATGTTTGACAAGTCAACATATATAACACATAGGTCATCTGATATGTCAGTGTTGGCTTATTTGAACACCATTCAACGATTCATCCATTTAACGATACCTTCTTCTTGCAAAGCTTCCTCATTTAGTCTTTCTTTTGAATATAAAAGCAATTCTCTTGCTTTAACCACTGTACTGACCTTAAAACCAGAAAATTCACTGTCATCAATCTCATTTTCAATAAACAGAGAAGACGGCCATACATTACGCCAAGTATTTACTAATGTTGTTTGGGAAACAAAATTCCAAGATTCAGCTAATAAATAAATGCAGTCTTTGATAGTGAATTTTATTTTATAATCACAAAGTGAAATAGAAAGGTCACTTGAAAGAATTGTTTTCCAAAACTCTGATTTATATTGGCATTTAATACTGTGTATTATGCCCTGGTCCATTGGTTGGATCAATGATGTAGTATTTGGGCCCCCACCCAAAAAAAGGCCAGGACATTATCACATGTTAAAATGGTTGCATCTGGATGTGCAGAGCAGTTGTCTAACAATAATAAAATCTTGCAATTTGATGGTAACCCACACTGTTACAATGCCTTCTAGCCTCTTTAAAGAAACACTCCATGAACCATTTGGTCATAAGTTGTTTCATGACCAGGAATTTTTATTATTCCTACAAATCCCAGGTAAGGATTTTACTTCTTTCAGAGTTCTGGAATTGGTGCTCTTACCCAGTACCACTGGTTTACATTGGTAAGTTCCAGCTGCATTGCTACATACTAAAATAGTAAATCTTTCTTTAGCTTCTTTCACCCATGACGATGCACTTTCTTTGCTTGTCACAAATGTCTTTCTTGGCAAACATCACTAAAAAAGTCCAGTCTCGTCCATATTAAAAACCTGTTTTAGGCTAAGATTTTCATCTGCCACAAACACAGAAAATTCATCAAATTCTCCTGAAGTATCTTTATATTATAAGCTGAAGTTTTCCCCCATATGCTTTCAGATAACGTATACCATGTCTCTGCTTAAATCTGTTTAGCCAACCGCTGATGAAATCACATGGCTCCTCTATTTTTAAATCAACATGAAACTGTTTTCCCTTTTCTCTCAGGAGCAGTCCTGAAATTGGTTACCTCATCACTCCGTCGCTGCCGGAACCACTTGTACAAGACAGTATAGAGATTTGCCGTTTTTGGCTCCTGCATAGATTTCCGGTTTCGGATTCCTGCGTTATAAAACACTGCGGAAAATTTCAACGAGTTTTCTTTATTTTTCTGTATATTATACATGGTCCATGCCACAATTCCATACAATTCTGCTATAAACCAAGGAGGATTAGAGTAGACTTTAAGGTACCCCTTGTATTAAGGCTAAGTTGTTGTTTCATTTATCGCCAAGTTGTTCTTTCTTTTATGGTAGCCTGAGTAGTTGAATGTTATGGAAACCCTATTGTGACATAATCGGGTGCATGATTCTGTGAAATTTTGAAACATGGGATGTTTCGGGAACCAAAATCGCCGTTATGCATACCAAAATAATAAGTCAAAGAATTGCGCAAACTCGGTATCTATGAACTGCCAAAAATCGGCAAGTTTTGCCAAGGGGTACCCTAAAATATACTTTTACCCCAAGGAGTAGTACCTGCCTCCATCTTTTGCAAAATGTCTACTTTTTACATTATCGTCAATGAAAAGTGTTTACGTTTTTCAATGTTGAAAGCAGTAAAATCATGAATGTGTTTCTTATCTATCACTGTATTAAAAAGAGCTAAAAATATTTTTAATTTATCAATTGAATATCCCAATTAAAAAACAAAATGGCAGAATTAAACAATCTCGTGAAATAACAAAGCTGAGAAAATACAACAATGTAAATTGTGAACTTGAAAGAAAAGTTGAGTCAATCGTCTGCTTTTTTACCTCTGCAGATTAGAGGGGGGAAAACTTTTAGCTTGATGTCAATAATTTGGGGGAAGTGCAGAATCGCCTACTGCTTGGCGTGTTTTTTAAGAATTGCACTAACTCAGTATCCATGTGCACATTGACCTATTTTCACTTAAAAAAACATCCCAGAATTGCACAAAAATGGCACTGCGCACTCCCTTGACTTTATCCATGTACGCATCGACCTATTTTCACTTAAAAAGTCAAACAAAATAGACAAAAATCCAATTCTTCTTACTCTTGTAAAACGCGCCAAATAAAGAAGTGGGCGATTCTGCACTTTAGCCTAATTTGGTATTTCTGGCTGTGGTATTTCCATAATGACTCATTATTATTCAGTAATTACGACATAATTAATCGAGTTTTTTCTTTTGTATTTCATTTTCCATGTTGCGGTTTCTGGAACTTATAAATAGATTATTTATATTTTGAGCGGCAATGCGGATTTTCGGTATTGGACTGTATCGCCAAATCCTCAATGTATCGTACACTAGGATTAAACCATAAATTTGGATACATTCTGATCATCCGCATTCCCAGTTTCAACATTCAGTACAACTACCATGAAACGCGTACAAATCACACGCATATTTTTTAGTGCAGCAATAGGTGACCTATGCAAGACTTACCAGATATGTCTGAATACATATGGTCTACCACAGTCATTTTGCTGAACAACATTGACGGTCTGTAAAAATATAAACATTGGCCATATAATTTGTTCCTTCCCCTCATAAAATGCTTCTTTTTATTATTTATGAGCAGAACAGTATCTATCAGCGGCTTAATCCTAGTATCCGGTGCACACGGGATTTGGCTACTTTATGATGAGCAGTAAAAACGCGACATATACGATGAGTAGTAAACAGGTCATTCAAAGAATATATATGGTTATACATAATATATACACACATAGTATATAGTGTATAGTATATATATATACGTTCTTTGGATCATTTTTGGTGTTGGTGATAATTTTCAAAATCGCACCAAGGCTGCACCGTATACTAGGATTTTACCGAAAATTTTTGTAGATATCTTTATAGCTGATAGGGTAAAATCCTAGTATACGGTGCAGCCTTGGCGTGATTTTGAAAATTATCGCCAACACCAAAAATGATCCAAAGAACATATATATACATACTATACACTATATACTATGTGTGTATATACATAGTATATATACTATGTGTGTATATACATAGTATATATACTATGTGTGTATATATAGTATATATTATGTATAACCATATATATTCTTTGAATGACCTGTTTACTACTCATCGTATATGTCGCGTTTTTACTGCTCATCATAAAGTCGCCAAAAGTAGTGAAATCCCGTGTGCACCAGATACTAGGATTAAACCAAATTTTCTGCTAATCGCATTTGAGTTCAAATAATCAGAAAGTACCTAAATTTAATATGCTTGAATTAAAAACAAGTGTGAATTAATGAGGAAATTCAAAATAATATGTGTTTCCTGGATGAAAGACTCGCTGAAAATTTTTCATGATTTATCTAAATTACACATTTTTTCGGTTAAAATATAGTTTTCTTCTTTCTAGATTATATTTATTATTACTTTATATGTATATTATTTTAAATACAATGAACAAATGAAATTTATATTAAATGATTTTAAAAGAAGTTAACATTATCTTCTGAGTAACATACCTTGAAAGACACGAACTCATCTTGAATCTCAATATATATATCAACAATCGTGAATATATGCCAATACCATCTTCAACAGATTAGATCTGATGATAGAAGAATTGCTGCAGTCAGAAAAAAATAATTAGAAGGGGAGATTAAACACTGTATCGACGAAATCGAAATTAAAAATTTATAAAAACAGAAAATACCTATTTGCGTTATGATAGCAACTTAAATTTTGGTCAAATTATATTTTAAAGCTGGCAACCAATCAGCGTACAGAAAAATACAATGTTATCGCTGCAGTTACAGTTTGAAAAATATAAATAGCTATCTGAAGCTGGCACTGTTGATAGAACTTTGCTAGTTTTTGTTGTTACATGATAATTTGGTAAACAAGTCCTGAAAAGATAACAACGCTCTTAAATCAGCAGCATAGGTAAAAGTAAAACTAATCAAACTCAATTTAGTCAACATTTGGAGCAAAAACCTTCTTCAAACGTTGACTAAATAATGACTCTATAATTCGTAACGGTACTCAACAAAGTTACGTTATGTGCTTTTCACATGTCTTCTATTAAATCTTAAGATTAAAAAAGTATAAATTTATTAAGATCATTAAGGAAACATGTGAGAAGGTTTCAGCTCCATCACATGGCTTTTTAGTATTTTAGGGAGAGATTTCCTTTATTAAATTTTTGATAATATGATCGCTTTGGCTATTTAATTGTCTTTTCAGATAAATGCACATATGCTAAATTTTACCTGAAAAAGAAAATGTGCATTATTTTATCTTCATCAGAACACATTTCTTGGGATGAATATCTTTTTTAATTGGAAATGTACCTTTGTATGTTAATAATATAAAATTTATTCCTTTTCATTCCATTCATCCCAGAACTCCTTCAAAATTTTCAATAAAGAAAATGTGTACAATTTTAGCGCATTTGTCTTGTTCACGAATTATCTTCTATATTAAATATAAACATCGCTTCATCTTGTAACAAGTCAGTGTGGTAACCGTTGCGGGATGCGGCCTAACTTTTTCTATATCACATTAAATACTTTCACTGCATTCATCAAATGCTTTAATAAGATATAATACACAATAAACATTTACATTTATTTTGAGATTTCAGATATGAATACTACCCCTCGACAGCACTCAATAAAATCAGTCGGTCATTGTTCTCTGTCAACTTGTGGCGTTCCGACAGATACTTCAACTTCTATTCATGAGATGGCGCCACTTGTAAAATCCAGTTCTTAATCGGAGCAGCAAAGCGACGTCATTTCTCACTCTGACTTCTCGTCAGACAACTGTACGCGAAGGTAGCATGAACTGTGTTCCGACCTCTGCGTTGATCTCTGCAATGTAATTTAAATTGTAATTTAGTACTTAATATATTCTTTTGTTATAGGAGATTGTCTACTCTTATTTTCTTTAATTATATCATGCATTAAGCACACGACCACCAAAAGTGGTGACCTTTTGACTGAGCACGCTACTGACAATGGATTTTCAACGACCCTAAGCCACGTGCTTCCAAGGCATTCTGAAGAACTGACTAAAAATAACAACGAATATGGACATTAAACGTATGCTACAACGTACCGGGTCAATTATTTCTAGAAGTATTGACATATATTGCTTGTGTTTTTTTCAAAGTCGTGCATATCATCGCAAGGAGCTTCAGCAAATCATCAATGTGATCTGTTCCGTTCCGCTGACTTCGCCAGTCGTGCAATAATTCTTCGATCATTCAACTTTTGTGACAAATGTGATACAATAGTGATTTTCGCTAAATGTGCTACATCAGTAATTTTTCTGCAACGTGCTACGGCAAAATTCTTCCCTCAGTGTTCGAAAGTAGTGAATTTTTTTCCCATGTGCTACAGGAGTGATTTCCTTTTTCCTTCGAAAGTGCCTTAGCAGTGTGAAGTGGTGATATTGTGCGTGCGCAATACAAAATGAACGCATCATTTTTTTTTCTCAAATAAGGGTTTTTTTTTCAAATGCATTTCGGTAAAATATTATTTGTGTGTGTAATTGCTGACCCTGTATTTGTGTGTGTATCGTTACGTAAATTTTTTCTGCATGGTTAAAATATTTATTGTTATCATGGTAAAATATCAATAGTGTATCCTCATGCTACGATATTTGTGCTGTTAAGTGTTTATTAATTAAAGTGAAAATTATCTATCAGTATCCCGATATTGGACCAGAGCCACAAATCACATGCGTTGCGGTGAAGCCACCATATTTCTGGAAAAATAATCCTTCATTGTGGTTCGCTCAGATCGAAGTACAATTTTCTATCGCTCGCATTAGTGAGGATCCTACAAAATTCAACCATGTACTTGCAGCAATTGAGTATGATATTCTGAATTCAGTGCATGACTTAATTCTCAAACCACCTGATTGTGATAAATACTCCAAACTGAAACAGCGGCTCATTGAAATCTATTCAGAAAGTGAATCTTCAAAAATACGTACTTTACTACAAGGACTTGAACTTGGAGATCAGCGACCTTCATACTTGCTGTCACGAATGCGTGATCTGGCAGGAAGCCATTTTAGTGACGACTTGTTGAAGTCACTATGGCTTTCGCGTCTCCCTAATAACATATAAATAATAATTGCTGCTTCCAATGAAGATCTAACCCGTTTAGCAGCAATGGCTGACAAAATTAATGAACTTGTTACTCCAGCTTATGTCAGTGCTGCTAATGCTACACCTTCCAGTTCATCCCTCGAACAACAGGTGGCTGAATTGACCAAAAAAGTATCTGAACTCTCTACAAGTCTTCATACTTCACGGAGATACAATCGATCAAATCAGGGCTCACGTAATAAATTTCGTGCTCGAAGCAGGAATCGATCTCGTCACAATACTCGAACGCAGTACAAAGAACCCACAAGTGGCATATGTTTTTATCATATGAATTTTGGCACTCAAGCTCGCAAGTGTGCCCCTCCATGCACTTTTGAACAAGCGGGAAACTAAATGGGCGGTCTTCTGCTGGCCAACAGAATGTCCGCCACATCGACAGAATAGTACTGGCTGATCGTTCAACTCAGTTATGTTTTCTAGTAGATACTGGAGCTGACATATCAGTGCTCCCGAGAACTAAAACAAATGCTCACCAACTTAATAAACTTGTACTGTATGCAGCCAATGGTACCCAAATTGCAACTTACGGCACCAAACTATTGACACTTGATTTAAACTTGCGCCGGACTTTCAACTGGCCTTTTATTATTGCGGATTAACTCAAGCAATTATTGGTGTCGACTTCTTGACACATTTCCACCTTCTAGTGGATGTCAAGAATAATTGCTTAATTGATGCTACAACTCAGCTGACATCACAGGGCCAAGCTTCTCACATATCGAACGTACCTACCAACATAAGTGTTGTATCGGGCGGCACACGGTTTCGTCGGTTATTAGCAGAATTCCCTGACATTTTAAACCCATCCAAATCAGGGCAGCATACTCATCAGCCAGAAGTGTATCATCACATTGGAACACATGGCCCACCTGTATTTTCCAAGCCTCGTCGTCTTTCTCCAGAGATGCTAAAAGCTGCTCGCAAAGAATTTGAATACATGCTAGCATAGGGAACCATTCACCCATCTAAAAGTCCATGGGCCAGTCCACTTCACATGGTTAAAAAGTCTATAATGGTGACTGGCGGCCTTGTGGAGATTATCGTCGACTTAATGCCGTCACAGTCCCTGACAGATATCCATTCCCACATATCCAAGACTGTACCCATCTTTTTCATGGAACAAACATATTTTCTACCCTCGATCTTGCCAGAGCATATCATCAAATCCCAGTGCATGCTGAAGATGTGCCCAAGACCGCAGTGACTACACCCTTTGGTGTCTTTGAGTACTTATATATGCCATTTGGCCTTCGCAATGCTGGCCAAACATTTCAGCGTTTCATACAGCAAGTACTGTCTGGCCTCGATTTCTGCATCCCATATTTTGATGATATCCTGGTTGCATCTACAGATGCTGAAGAACATTTTCAACATCTGCGTCAGATTTTCACTCGCCTTAAAGATCATGGATTAAAACTAAATCCATCCAAATGTGTACTTGGTCAACCCTCGGTTTCCTTTCTTGGATGTCTTATCACCCAGAATGGAGTCAAACCTTTACCGGAAAGAGTCAAAGCAATTAACGACCTACCTCAGCCCAAAACCATCTCTGAACTGAAGCGTTTTCTAGCAATGTTAAATTTCTACCGACGCTTTCTGCCAAATGCCGCAAAAACACAAGCCTGCCTACATGAGTTTCTGAAGAATAGCAAAAAAAAAAAAAAAAAACGATCAACGAGCTGTCCCTTGGACTGAATCTGCATCTGCAGCATTCGTGCAATGCAAACACGATCTGGCAAATGCAGCCACACTTTCTTATCACTCACCTAGTGATCAGCTCTCTATAATGGTAGATGCATCCGACACGGCCATAGGAGCAGTGCTTCAAGCCCATACCACTAAAGGACTTTCCCCAATGGCATTCTTCTCCAGAAAACTTACTACTGCAGATAGGAAATACAGCACATATGACAGGGAGCTACTTGCTGTGTACTGTGCTGTTAAATACTTCCGGCACAACTTGGAAGGACACGACTTCATGATTTTCACCGATCATCGACCATTAACCTTCGCTTTTAGAAAAAACTCTGACTCATGTTCTCCTCGTCAGCTTCGACATCTGGATTTCATCGCCCAGTTTAGTACAGATATCAGATATGTCTCTGGTACTGATAATTGTGTCGCTGATGCCTTGTCTCGGGTAAACAATATCAACCTCACTACCCCAGATTTCTCTGAAATTGCAAAAACTCAATTGCATGATGAGGAACTTAAGAACCTAATCTCAAATCCACAAATCTCCCTTCAGTTATAACCGCTGCACATTGATCCAACGCTTAAAATTTACTGTGACATAGAGAACAATAGAATACGTCCCTATATTCCTGTCAATTTTAGACGTGAAGTGTTTAATGCCTTGCACAATTTGGCACATCCTGGAATCCGTGCCACCAAAAAGCTGATCGCAGACAGATTTGTCTGGCCAGCAATGAATCAAGACATCACAGAATGGAGTCGTTCATGTATTAGATGTCAACGGTGTAAAGTATCCCGTCACACTCACAGCCCCATTCAACAATTTAACCTTCCAGCAAGACGCTTTGATCATGTGCACTTGGAATTGGTTGGCCCATTGCGTCCTTCAAATGGTTACACTTACCTCCTCACTTGTATTGATCGGTAAACAAGATGGCCTGAAGCCATTCCTATTGAAAATATATCCGCTGAAACTGTAGCTCGAGCATTCATCTCCCAGTGGCTTTCAAGATTTGGCATGCCTACCACCATCACTACTGACCAAGGCCGACAATTTCAATGTGACTTGTTCGCACCCCTCACCTCTCTTCTTGGCATTCGCCATATTCGCACAACACCATACCATCCATCTGGAAATGGGATGGTGGAACGCTTTCACCGATCTCTCAAACAAGGTCTGAAGTGCCACAGTAGCACACACTGGACAGAAGCCTTACCCCTAGTCTTGCTTGGTCTCCGCACAGCATTCAAAGAAGATATTGGTAGCACTTGTGCTGAAATGTTATATGGTGCAACCCTCCGTCTGCCAGGTGAATTCTTTCACCCAGAATCTACTCCGGTTATCGACCCTCCAACATTCCTTCAACGTTTACGTGAGACCATGAGCAATATCTCGCCAACCCCAGCATCTTCTCATAACCAGCCAAGCTATTTTGTACATCCTGCGCTTGAGACATCTTCGCACGTATTCGTACGCAACGATGCAATTAAGCCAACTTTAACACCTTCATATGATTGTCCATTCAAAGTTGTCAAACGAACACCGAAACATTTCACCATCATCTGCAATGGCAAACAATCAGTGATTGGAATCGATCGTCTCAAACCAGCATTTCTAATGCAAGATCCAACAACTTCCTCATCAACATCACTCACGGAAGATAGCTTACATCCCGTTAAAGAGCAACCTAAAACTACCAGATCTGGAAGAAAGGTTAAATTTAACCCAAAGTACTTATAACGTACCGATGGTACTTGGGGGGGGGTACTGTGGCGTTCCGACAGATACTTCAACTTCTATTCATGAGATGGCGCCACTTGTAAAATCCAGTTCTTAATCGGAGCAGCAAAGCGACGTCATTACTCACTCTGACTTCTCGTCAGACAACTGTACGCGAAGGTAGCATGAACTGTGTTCCGAGCTCTGCGTTGATCTCTGCAATGTAATTTAAATTGTAATTTAGTACTTAATATATTCTTTTGTTATAGAAGATTGTCTACTCTTATTTTCTTTAATTATATCATGCATTAAGCACACGACCACCAAAAACTTTTCCAAAAGCTTCTCCTTAGGATTTTCGTATTTATCGGTAGCAACGGAGGAGGTGCAAGGCGCGTTCCTATTCGCAATCACCACAGAGTCTCTTCCAGTTCCTTTGATGGCAACTCAGAGGAACGACACCAAATTACCAATTGTTTGAGATCTGCATTGTCGAGGGTTTTTTTCCTTTAATGCAAAAATTAGAAGAGATATAAACGTGATTCAAGTTATGAAGGGTTAGGATGCACATATATCGGGTGGCCCAGAAGTCACTTTACATTTTGAAAATTAAATAACTTTTTCTTAAATGACTGTATTTAATTAATTCTTTTTTTATTACAAAGCTTAGAGTGTGTAAGTTAGTTCTGACTTAGTGACGAAAGATAATGTCTCTTAAATAGCCTCCATTCTCGTCTTCACAAAGTCGAGCTCTTTCTAAGGTATTCTCCATGACACTTCTTAACATCTGAGGTTGTAGGGAAAATGTTTGCCTTAAGTTCTTGAATAGATTGGGGCTTATTTGCATACACTTTGTCTTTAAGATATCCCTAAAGCCAAAAGTCCGGAGCTGTCAAATCAGGAGAACGTGGAGGCCATTCAAAATCGGATTTAAGAGAGATTATCCGATCCTGAAACATTGCAGTTAACAACTGCATTGTGGCTCTAGCAGTATGTGCAGTTGCTCCATCTTGTTGCCACCAATACCCTGCCATGTTTACTAACTGAGGTTGAACAAAATTCGCTAGGTCTCGATATTTCTCAGCAGTAAAATTCAATTATTAAAAGTAAAATTCAATTATCTTCACTCGTTGTTCTGTTGTAAACTTATCCATGCCAAAAATTTCCAGGAATTATATTTTTTAATTCTGAAAAGAGAAAAAAATATATTAATAGAAAAAAGTTATTTAATTTTCAAAATGTAAAGTGACTTCTGGGCCACCCTATACATAAATAAAGTATCAATAAAATGTTTCAGCGGAAATTGGAAAAAAAATGTAAGCTTTCAGATTTTATATTACACCCAAAGGTTTTTTTTTTTTTTTTTTTTTCATTCACACATACATACACATTTCGAGATCATTTGGGCTAACGCCCCTTCAGACTAAAAATAATTTAAAACAGCACATCTTTAAAATATCCGATAGACAGATTCGCACGTTGGAGATAAAGATATGTTATTTAGCAGAGTGTGCTGCTACTGCTCTTTTTGAAATAACTGACTTTCTTAACCAAACATTCGTTGAAGTTTAAAAAATATGGAATTACTAATAAAACAATTTTGAAATTACAGATTCGAGCTTCCAGGTGCTCATATTCGGGTGGAGGACAACGTCATTCAGAATTTGATGGCTCTAAGTATAGCTGTTTTATCGGTCTAAGAATCGCTGTTAAGCGTGAAACATGCACACGTCCAGGCAGATTCTTCTTTATTTAATTTCTTTAAATATAATGCAGGCGATAATATTTGGTGGCAAAAATTAAAAAAACTGATTCGCCGTTAATAGTGATTCAATGCAAAATGCCGGTTCAAGACTAATATCGCACTCGCGACTAACGTCCCTTTTGAGCTAAGAACTTAAGATTCAAGCAGATTTTATGTTACATTCTATCGATTTCAATACCGATTGACCAAGATACTTCTTTTTTCTGTAAGAAGCAGAACGGTTTCCACAGTTTTTGACAGAATTAATATAAAAAGAGATTGTGCTAAATCTTAGGAAAAGACATTTCTTATAGGTAGGGTAAAAGCTGTTTACTATGTCTCCCTCCCCGATGCTAAACTTCGTGATTATGAAGAGACTTACTAATTTAGTAAAAGTTTACAATAAAGTACACCTCAATATTTTTGACGATTTTATTGACTCTAAGAATGACGCCGAGAAGAAATGTTTCCCAGATGGCTGTACTTCAAAAAATGCCGAAAACATATGTTGCAAAAATGAGAAAAGTATTCACCTCGTTTGTTCTCGTTTGTTGCTACATCTTATTGTCAATGTCGAATGATTGCAACACATACAATTATTTTATGCAATTGATATAATTCCGGAACGGATCCTCCTCTTCCTGACCCCGGTAGTGACGACGCCACATAAAGTTCAGAAATTAGTAGTCGAAAATGTCATCCCATGATTTCCGAAGAGATCGCTTGCGAAAACCGCGCTTGTTGCGGATCCGCATGCTCTTGCTGGTTCTCCATGATCATCAGTTTCGAGCAGCTTTTTCAAGACAAATTCACTCCGATTGATTCCTTCTCTCTATCAAAAAGCATTTCTTTAGTACAAAACTGACCTTTATAGTGAAAGCTAATTAAACCTTCATTCACATACCAATTAGTTACAGCTTTCTAACCCTTTCGCTCTAAATCATGAAAAAAAAAAAAGAGTATTTGCATTGCCACAGATAATTTTTTGTGGAAGTGATAGGACAAGAATTAATTAGAATCAGCCAGCTACCGAAAATCAAAAGTCAATTAAGGACAATTAAAATTCTAATAATTGAAAATACGGTCAAAATTTAAAACACGTGATTTGTAGTACATGATGCACTCTTAACTGGTGATAAATATTTTGTTCCGTAAGAGCCAGTGTAAGGCCTTTATCTCGCTGCGTCGGCTTTGCAACTCAACGCTCGGAAATTTGAAAGAGTCGGAATTCTTGAACCTTGGACATAGGAGACTTGCGCTAGTGGTAGAGAATTTCGTTCTTATATAGAACAGACAGAGTTCTATATCCGAAGCCACCGAGGTATCTCGTACCACGCTTCCGATTTCGGACCTTAGATATAGCCACGAGCAAAAGTCACAGGTAGGAACACTGAAGGAGCCATAAATCAACCTCACTCAGCGGAGCAGCAAAATCTCAAAACACTTGGTTGCGTTGCCTTATTATCTTAGGTACTTGTGGATGAAAGAGAGACAAAAATCCGAACTATCTGTTCTTGGAATTCTTTTTCGTCGTAATAAAAATATGGGCAGGCCCGTATTCGAGGATATATTTAGGATAATAATATTATTTAATTTCTTAAACAGCCCGTTAAGGAGCACGCATATAAGAGCGAGATAATCTAGGATAAACCGTTTAAGAGTTAATTACGCTCCTCATATGTTCTTATAAAAGAGGCATTGCTGTCAAGGACACAACAATATTTTGAAGATTTCAAGGCAATGTTTCGAGAAAAACTTTATCATAACGACGCACACACTTTTGGATCTAAAATATAATGCTGTAGGTACAGTGTGTCGTCGGTGTAGGGCGTTGCAGGTGTGAGGATATGATGGAGAAGCGTGGATTAGAGAAACGGTGTTGGGGCGGTCCTCAGGAAAGAGCAAATAAATGTTCACTACAAGGGAGTAAGGATGCGATAGGGAATGATGTAACTAACTTACATTTCTGATTCAGTTTCGCCTTAGTCAACAATTCCAAATTAAAATAAAATAATTAACCTCTCAGCACGCGCGCGTCGTATTTTTTACGACATCCGTTATTTTAGCGTTTTGGGCACGAGAAACGACAGAAATGAGTGAATAATGATAATAAATTTGTTAAGAAATAAAATAATAACTTTATTATTGCAAAATACAAATGCTATCACATTCAAATATAATTATTTTTAAATTCTTGTATTAGTGAGATGGAAATGCAATGATGTATTTCATTATAGAAAATTAATTTATTATTTAATAATTATGTTTTAAAATCGAAGCTAATTTTAATATTCATCAAAGACAAGTAAAGATAATAAAAAAGGAAAACACCTTGGTAGACAAGAAAGTAAGTTTTGCATTATTTACTTCTGCAAGGAAATTTACTTCTTACTGGTTACAAAAACGCACTTTAAACTAACTTTAATGTTTTTATTTACTTCTAAAAAAATAGAAATAAAAGAAAATAAAGAATGGAAATCGCTATTGTTCTCCCATCCAAAGGTTTCCTTGTCTTCCGTTTCTTCAACAGATAATTCTTGAAGAATCCGAGCAAGATCAGCTGGCTGCACATATTTTTTTGCTATGAAAACCGATATAAAATTTACAGAGCCACATGTATTCAAATTAAAATAATACACGGAATTAATAACAAAAAATTACAAAATATTTGAGGAAAAAATATTTTCCGAATTTTAAAACACGACGACGCGCATGTCGTAAATTTTATGAAAAAGCTGCCACGTAGCACAAAAGCCCAGTTAAAAAAGAAAAACTCAAATGACTTCCTGTTGGCATATTCCATGATGTGGGGAAGGGTAGAAAGGAGGAATAGAAATGACCTTCAGAAGTCTCAGCTTCGATATGCGAAAAATGTGCATTAAAAACTGAATTTGTCATAAATTTTGCGCATACGCGGGTGCTGGAAGGTTAAAGTCTCTTACCTGGCAGACGAGATTGATTCAGTCAGTGACCTTAATCTAGTTTACTGATGACACAAGAATGCGCAACAAATGTGAAAACATACAAATCCAGTTACTTTGCACTTACAAAAATTATCCTTAAATATTGTTCGCTTTTGTTCCCAATTTCTAAGCCACTAAAGCATCTGAAAGGAACTCAGAGGTAGAGCGCTATTTGGCCCCTTTAATTTTAATTTCTGCAGGGTGCACTTAAAGCGGGCAAACAGAAACGCCAGTATACCCTTTCACTTTCTGAGTTTGCGTTATGTTTTTTACTTTGAAAATAAACCTTGAGTGTTTTTCTTATTTATTCTAAAAATTATGTCTCCTAAACGCGTCATTAAATCTATCTAAAAAAGTATTTAAAAATAATTATGCCTGCAAAACACCAGTAATCACCAAATGGAGAAAAACAAATCTCATCATCGAGCGTAGAGTAGATTCTACCGCTAGTAATGAACAAAATTGTATTAAGAAACCTGAGTGTAGCATCTGATTAAATATTTAGGCAATGACTGAGCCTTTATTTGTTTTCCTTGTGCATAATGCTACAATCAAAATTTTTTTCGACGTTTACTCTGATTTCTCACTGTTAAATTCAAGTTTCCATGAACAGAAGTGGTTTTATGATGTGATCACTGGGAGAAATTATTTTAAATCGAAATAAGACAGCATTTTTATGTTCATAAAATGCTAGCAGGGTGTATGTCTTTAACTGTTCAAGCAAATATTTAAATATTTGACAATAATAAAGATCTTTTTACTCTCTTGTTGATATAAGATGGCAGGTTTAAGTTGTGTAATATAATGTGAAAACAAAGTCGATTAGATAAGATGATGACTTCTGTGAAGCTCAGTTTTGTGAACTTAAGGATAACAGTACCCATCTATAACAATTTTTTATTTCCTTTTCTGAAATTCAAACTGATGTAAACTTACAATATTGTTTACGAAATTAATGTGCTTTGAATGAGATAGAGCAGCTACTTAGCCAATTTGTTAAGATAGAGAAGTAAGCATAGACCATGATTTTTTATCTTAATTGATTGTTTGGATCGTAAGAAATAGCTCCGGAATGTCAAAGGAATTAAAACATGACTTAGCGAGAAAATAAGATTTTTGGAGAGTAACTTTAAACTATCTTTTCTAAAAATTGTCACAAAAAATACGTTAAAAATGATAGTTAGACATGATAGGCTTTCGAATCGTGACCATTTTGACCGAGTTGAGCAAATGTAGTAAGGTTTGATTTGGTTTATGTGGTTGCGTCAAAACCTAGATGGCTATTTGGGTAAGGGGAGGGATGCCTTCATAGAGAATTTTTCTAAGGGAAACTGGTTCGTATACACGTTACACACGGACAGCAAACACACGCATGCAGCCAGCCCATTCGCGGGATTCGAACGTCGGACAAAACTACCAGTGTTCAGCGACTTTGCCGCTCTGCCGCTGGTTGACCTAATGCGGTAAGGAACATAATCTTTGTATTTTGCACACCACAATGATATTTTGAATCATCAACTATTTATACTGATAAATTAAACTGTTGTAGTTTATCTTCGAAATGTTTCACTGACTTCTGCTAAATGTATTTACGTATTTTAGAATTGTTAGCACCAACTACATGTGCAAATCTTTCTTGTATTAGATTTCGGAATATTTCCTCTTTCCTCTTCTTGAAAATTATTTTCCAGGACTGTTTTTGGAAGATATCCATCTTGTTTTGGAATGTTTCTCTTATCTTAAGAATACAAGTTGATTACTTTTAAGGGAACTGTTGTGTCCTATGCAGTGCCATCGTTACAGCACTGTGGATCCCCTGAGCAAACCTGTATGAAGGATCCTACTACAACCACTCGCAGAAATTGAATGCGAATGGATTAGCATAGGACCCATATGTTCGTGAGGTCCTTGGGCAACTGCCCAAAGGGCCCATGCGTTAAGACGGCCGGACGGCCCTGATCGTACCTTGAAAATGTTCCAACTACTCTTACTTAAGGTCACTCGATTCTTTTAGCCTTGATACCGATAAAAATGTACCATCTTTTTCGTACAGGTTTTATCAATGATTTTCTCCTTTGTATTGATGCTTTCGTATTGTTTTTAAAATATATCTTTCTTGTTTCGAAGTACTTTTGCCGTCAGAGACCTATTAAACGCTATGTAATGATTTTATATATTCGCTGTATATTAAAATAATGTTTATTCCTTTGTTTTTTTACAATATCTTTAAAATTAAGGGTTAAAACTTCAAAATATATCGGTGAAGAAAACATCAATCTATATACTCTTATTACAAATGGTGAGGTTTGACAGCAAGCTCTCTAGTTAGTTTTTATTCTGTGAATGTGGTATTTTACACAAAAACATTAACAGAAGGCTGTGATGTTTTACTTTGGGGATACTAATTCTTTGTCAGCGCTCTAGAGAAGTTGAGCAAAGGTAGTAACAGTCTTTTGACAAAATTGTCAAAAATTTAGATTTCAAATGTTCCTATTGTTTAATTCTGCTAAAGAGATAAAATTTCCTTTTCACTTTATAGAAATTTCTCTGCTTTATTTGCTCTGAGAGTATGCATGACATATATATTTTTACAACAAATAAAGCATTTCACATTTAAGCATCGATATTGCAACTAAAAGCATGAAAGTAGCTTTGAATGAATAATCCTTTCAGAATCTCTGGGTGGCGGGTCTCTGGGTGGCGGGTAAATATTTTTTGCAATGAAGTTATTGTTTTTGATGCATGAATCCTTCAATTATGATTAATGTTTTCTATGTTTTTGAACCATTCACATCAGATGACAAGTCAGCGCTATGTACACCGGCGTCTCAAGATATTTTCCGAATTCCTGATGACCTGCATTTACCTCTGACTGCTCAACCAGGAAGCAACTGGAGTATTTAATTTCCTGTCCAATTTTCTGACTTCATTTGACGTACTTATCTTTTCTAGTTAAGAGATTTCATGTGAGAAATTAATAATTATAAATAAAAAATAACTTTTTAATTTTCAGGATGTCCTAATGCAGTAAAAGGGGGATAAACTGTCATTCAGTGATTGGACGCTACGGATAATCCAGCTTGACTATTTCAGATATGAGCACGATCTGGAGAGACATTGAAAGCATTTGGAAATCATCTGAAGCTTTCAGCATTTCCTTCGGAAATCATTATACGTAAAGTGGGTGCCAGAAGAAATGGAAAAGAAGAGGAAATATGTTACCTAGTTACTTTATTTAAGGCTGCTGAAATATTAAACATAGAAATTTGCAAAAAAAATTAATCACAAAACACTGGAGAAGTGATGAACCTTCATATTCTCCCCAATGGTGGGTTGAGAATAAGGGAGGCATTCGAACACATTTGGTGATATGACAGTACAGCATCCAAAATTTAAATTGATTAAGAATGATAAATTTAGCATACTGCATTAGTTTGTCTTTTGGTACAGTTTCAATAATTAAATATATTTGTACAGATACCTATTCAGAAACGCATTGACGTTTAGAATTTTCCCCCTGCATTAACTTGACAAATCTGATAATAAAGCATATTTTATAATTTAGCATTGTCGAAATTACGTTGTTAATGATTTAGAAAATGTGTGGTAATCCATTTGGAAATGATGATATGATTTTGCTTGTTTTGTGCAAACAAAAATACATAGGATAAATAAAAAAAGAGTTCGCTAAAAATATAGTATTTTAGACAAACGAAAATGCAACTGCGACAGGGAAAATACAATGACGAGCCAAAACATTATGATCACCCTGACATCTTTCAATGAACTCATCTGAATGACGTGGAGAGTATGTGATTAAATAGGACTGGTATTTAACTGCTACTGGAGAAAGTAAGGAATAATTCTTGTGCTTACTTTTGAGAGTGATAAGAAAGGCTTCTGATCTAAGCGAATTTGATAGAGGGCAGATTGTAATGGCCGGAACTGTCATGGCCGGAAAGACTCGGAACGGATATCTTTGAAATTGCACGACTGGTTGGTTGTTCACGATCTGGTTTGTTAGCATTTATGCAAAGTGGATAAATGACGGTGAAACCAGCAGTAGACGCCAAGGTGTTGGACGTCCACACGTCGTCAAAGAAAAAGGAGGTCGCAGATTCCCTCGCTTGGTACAGTAAAACTCGGCGCCAGACAGTGGCTCAGCTGACAGCCCAACAATACAACACACGTCCAAGTACATATGTTTCGGAACAAGCAGTTCAGCGGACACTGTTGGATATGCGACTGCGCAGCAGACGTCCCACTATGTTGAACAAGTGTCATTGTTAACTACGCCTACAGTATTACCGGGAACATAGAGACTGGGCCACGGATAAGTGGAAGACAGATGCCTGGTCGGGTTAATCACGATTTCTCATTGGTCACGTCGACGATCGTTTCAGGGTACGCCGTCTTCTAGGCGAACAGTTGCCTTCCCCTGTACAGCAGATTATTAATGGCTACTGATGGTGGTATTGTGCTCTACGGGACGTTCTCATGGGCGGCTGTGGGACCTTTAGTTGTCGTAGAACAGGCCATAAAAGCTGCGATCTATCTGAACATACCTGCAGATCAGTTGCACCCTTACATGGCGTCTCTCTTCCCAACTGGAACCTTAAATTTCCAGCAGGATAACGCCCCATGTCACAAGACTCGAATTGAAGTGAATCGTTTAAGTGGTTCGAGGAGCATAAGAATGAATTCTAATTGATGTCCTGGACACTTAACTGACAGGATCTTAACCCCATAGAACACATGTGGGGTTTCATTGAGGGCAGCTCAGAGCTCAAACACCACCATGTCGGAATATATCGACTTTGGGCGACCGCTGCTGAGATACTTAGTACAGGCTTTCTCCAGTAATTTACTAAGAACTTGTGGGATACATGCAAGGAGAGTTGTAGCTGTTACGCAAGCCAAAGGTCACCAACACGTTATTGAGTGGATGGTCATAATGTTTTGGCTCTTCAGTGAAGATCGGCACATTGTCTTAAAACCATTTCGTTGATTCCTCTTTCTCCTGTGAGAAGTTTCATTGACTGTTCAGTCCTTCGTGTCTTCTTCTTCAGTTTTTATATTATATAAGACAATAGAGCCATTACTACTAAATGGCAAAAATTTGTCTAAGCTCTGAACAGCACCCGAACGCACTTCTAACAATACCCTCGGGGTATGATATTAACATATTGGCCAAGAAATGTACGCATGAAATCACCGCTGTTTATGAAAAACACTCTTCTACCAGAGCGCCCAAGAGTAAAGCATGAAAAGCATTTAATTTGAAAAATTTCATCAACTGGTAAACTGCCGGCAGAAAGTGGTAAAGAAGAAAACCATCTGATGAACAAATTCACAATAGATTCCATGACTCTGTGACGTCTCTTACATGTAAACGAGCACACCTCAGTTCGACAAATTATATTAATTCCCTTAATGGGTATGAAAATTTTACGTGGCGAGCTACGGTAAGCCTCGTGAATAGCTACAGAAACATTCCGCTGTTTAACGGCTCTATCAGAACCCACTATACCGAAATTGAGAAGGCAGAACTGAAACTTTAGCTAAGCATCTGGAACCTCAGTTTTGCACAAACAACATTCAACATGACCAAACACAACGTGATATTTCAGTTCAGATACACTACACCAATTCACAGCAAATCCACATGTAAACAACATCAGTCTCGTTTTCCCTTCTGAAGTCTATGACTGCACCAGAAAAATAAATAAGAAGAGCTTTGCTGTCGACAGTCACCATTAAAATAGTAAAGAAATTCTCACTTAAGGAGGGACTTCCGTTGAATATAATCAGCATCGTTCTGAAACAAGAATATTTCCCGTCACTCTGGAAAACGGCGGTCATCCCTCCTATAATTAAACCTAACAAATCCAATAAGCTAACCCTCAATAAATATGTTAGATCTTGCTAGTGAGACCTCTGAGATGGCAACACTTAACATGTTCACTGAAAAAAAAATTCATGACCACAACAGTTTTGCTGTCGTCGAACCATATTAACTACGCACCAGCTCCACAAGGTGTAGAACTTATTTTTGAGTGTATTAGAAAAGAAGTTCACTGTTTCACTTTTCCTTGTTATAGCGACAGCTTTTGATAAGACCTGTCTGGACGGTTTCATTCACAAATTACTCCGTTTGGAATACCAGGTGCCATCAAAAACATCAGTAAATCCTACTGACAAGTAGAAACTTTGTGGACTATTTACTGGAGCCTACACAATTCAGTTTGTAAGTGAACCACGTCCCACGATCAACACAACTCTAGTCTCTTATGCTGATCATAATGCGATTCTTTCACAAAATGCTTTTCATCATCCACTATTACAAGCACAACAAAATCACATCCATGCATTAAAGATCTGGCTGAAAACATGAAATAAATGTGAACAAATCCACATCAATTATCTTCACAAAGAAAAAGAAAATCATTGGCGATTTTTGCATGTATGAAACCACCTTCCCTTAGGCTAAGCAAGACATTTATTAAGTGTGATCTTTGACCGTAATCTTTCAGGGTCCCCATACATACACTCTATTATCTAAACATTCCGGGTATGTAAAGGGAAATTCTAAGCTTTAGTCATCCGGAACTGCGTTTTATCTATTTATAATAAGTGATACACAAAATTCTCTCTCATCCTATATTTTGTTAGGCCTGTCCAGTTTGGGCATAATCCTGCCGCACCAATCGTAAACAGTTGCAAATTTCTCAACACTGCATCCTATGACAAATACCTCGTTGCCTATGGTACATTAGAAATAATGAAATTTACGAGGAACTGGGTACTGCCCAGATAAGTGCCTAATTTTATTTTATGGTTCACAATTTTCAGTTAAGCCTCAGGAAAAATACCAATCTTTATACATAACTATGACTACTGTTCCCCAGAAAGTGTCAAGAGATCTATGGCCATTCTTAATAACCCAATGTGGACACCAGTCACTTATGACAATTATGTACCTTTTCGATGTTTATATTAATGTATTTTTCTGTTGCATGTTCTGATCCGATTTATCTTGCATGCTCATTCTTACTACGTCATGTTATTCCTGCAAGATCTTCCCGTACATGTGAGCTTTTATAATAAGCATTTCTCGAACGTCTGAACTATTACTGTGCTAGTGAACTGTCATAGTAGCGAAATAATTTTGAAATGTAGAATTTTATATGTAAATTAATCTGAACTGTGAATAATCAGAAATTTTACAATCAGTTTCGACAGATGTTGGGCTCTGTGCCTGTGTAATTCTGGTGAATATGTCAGGACTTGTGTGTCTTTCGATCTGCTTTGGAAATATTACGTGTCCTGAATAGAAACAGGGAGCTTACTCAAGCTATGTTCAAATGCGTGGAATGGACAACACCAGCAGGAAGGGTGCACTGAACCCTTTATTTTCTATAAAATTACAAGTGCTCCCGTGCTTCGGGATACAGAGTCCAACCACTTGTGGTCTGAACGTAAAATATAAAACTACTAATTAAAATTCTAAATAAGAGGTAACTGAATTATTTTGCAAATGCCTAACACTAAGACTGGCCTTTTTAAAAGGTTACGTACAGTGTCTCACAAAAGTGATGGGACACTTTTGTTTTACAAAAGGAAACTGTAGTAAAATAAATTAAAAAAACATGTAAAAATTTTTTGTGGGTGTGTTTTATACTTGAATTTAGTAACAATTATTGCATAAAATACATTTTCTCAAAATATTAAAATATTAATTTAACAAAAATACAATTGTTTAGAACGGAGCAAAAAATTGCTCACATAAGTGATGGGACACTTACTTTTCCATCAAATATTTATCCAAAAATTTTACTTTTTATAAGGTTTTAATATTTTGTTGGATTTCCTTTTACTTTTAAAACATGATTTAATCTTCTTGGGATGGATTCGACTAATTTTTTTTGTGATTTCTGGAGTGATTTTACTCCATTCTTCTTGAAGCACCGATTTTAATTGTTGTTTTGAAGAAATGGTGTGTTTGCCAATTCTTGATTCCAATTCTTGCCAAATATTCTCTATGGGATTTAAGTCTGGAGATTGTGGTAGTGTTTTTATTACACTCATGTCCATAAATTAAGGATAATGCAAAATCAGGCAAACGAAGAGTTAGAAGCAAAACAAATTTGACTTATTTGTAAAGCTTATTTATTAAACAAAAGGTAAAGAGCAAAAAAAAAGATGCTATATGTTTAATATTATTAAAAAATTAGCGATTTTTTCTCCCTGGAGCAAATTACAAAAGAAACCTATTTACAAAAAACCAATATTACATGGTTGGTAGGATTGTTAAATACATTGTATGTCCCCCAGACGTTGCAATACAGTCCGTACAAAGCCTAGGCATGCTGAGTATCAAATTATCGATCTGATCTTGGGGGATATTACACCACTCAAAAAGCAATGCTCTCCAAAGTTCCGGTAGACATGTTGGAGGAGGTGGACGGGCTGCTACTCGTCGACGAAGCATGTCCCACACGTGCTCTACTGGATTCAAGTCTGGTGAGAAGGCTGGCCAGTCCATACGGGTGATATCCTCCGATTGAAGGCATTCGCTTACGATGTTTGCACGGTGAGGACGGGCGTTGTCATCCATAAACACAAATTGTGTGCCCATGGCGCCCCGAAACAAACGTACATGTTGTTCCAGAATGACGTCCCGATAGACTTGGCTTGTCATAGTTCCAATTTGAACATGTAGGTCAGTTCTGGAACCCAGAACAATTCCACGCCAAACGAGAACTCCTGCACCACCGTAACGGTGTCGTTTAATGATGTTTTCTTGGTGGTAACGGGTACCTGGAGCTCTCCATATGAAAGTCCGGCGAGAATCAGACTGCAAGCTAAACCTGGAGTCGTCGGAACACATCACACAAGCCCACTGTTGCGGTGTCCACAATGCATGCTCTCTACTCCAGGCTAACCGCAGTCGACAGTGAGTTGCTGTAAGTGGAACGTATCTGACAGGTCTACGAGCATATAGACCAATCTGCCCTAAGCGTCTGTACACGGTCTGCCTTGAAATTGTCGTACCAGTGGCTGAAGATAGCTGACGAGACAGGTCTGAGGCTGTGCTCCGCCTGTTTCTTTTGACAGTAACTGCCAAATACCGGTCCTCATTCGGCGTTGTAACTCTGGGGCGACCTGTGCTGTAACGTCTAGTCACATTACCATCATCTTGGAATCTTTGCCAAAGCCTGGAGATGACACTCTGGGCAATTCCAAGTTCGTCTGATACTTCCAGTTGGGTACGCCCACATTCCAGACGGCCGATAATTCTACCACGTAAAAAATCATTCAAATGCGTCCTTTGTGTCATAACTATTCGGTTAGTGCACTGAAATGCTTATAAAGCGCCTGCGAACAATTTCACTTCTTTGTCTGTATTCCTTATATATCACTCTCTCACACTCTAGTCATTGTGACGTACCATCGGAGTCATCTGGTTACTTCCTGAAATTTGCATATTATTCTTGAAGATGTATGTAGTGATTTTACAGGTGATATATTTATTTTAGAGTTCGATTTCCGCGTGACTCCGAATTATCCTTAGTTTATGGACATGAGTGTATTTCAGGACAGTTATACAGAAGCCAGAGTCTAACATTCAAAGCAGTGTGCTTGGGGTCATTGTCCTGGTTAAATTTAAAATCGTTATGAAGGTTCAAGTTTCGTGCTGAAGATTTCAGATTTTGATTTAAAATGCCAATATACTTGTACTGATCCATTATACTGTCAATAAAAACAAGATTACTAACTCCAGCGGACGACATACACCCCCACACCACAGTTCCTCCTCCACCATGTTTTACTGTTGGCACCAAGTTCTGTTTGCAAAATTCTTTCTTGGGTTTTCTCCACACCAAGATTCTACCGTCAGAACCAAATATATTAAATTTACTCTCATCAGCAAATATAACTTCATTCCAGTAATCAGAATTCTTATTTATGTTGGATTTTGCGAAAGCCAGTCTGAGTTTTCTATTCTTTTCACTTACGAAGAATTGTTTCCTGGCTGTTCTACCGTGATATCCAGCAGATCGAATTACTCTTCTAATAGTCTCAAGATTAACAATTACTCCATATAATGCTTGTAAATCAGCAGCAACTTTAGGAGCACTCATTCTTGGATTTTTTTTAATATTTTGAACGATAATTCGCTTTATTCCATTGGATATCTTTGATGGTCGGCCAGGTCTTCTTTTATCCTGAATCATATTCTTTTTATATCGTTTAATGATATTGAAAACTGTTGAATGACTCAAGTTAACTGTTTCAGCAGTTTCTCTAATAGATTTTACAATTCAATATGCACATTAATAACTAATTTTCGAATTTCAGGCAAAGTTTCTTTTCGTTTAGCATTCATGGCTGCACAGAGCTAAAAAAAAAAAAAAAAAAAAAAAAATCCAAAACAAACTGGAGAGGAATACTGCAGATGATTTTATAAATTATTGCCAATTGCTTTTGAGTAAAAATAAAAAAAACCCAAAATATTTTTATTACTTACTTCAGACGATTTTTGCTGCATAGTACATAGTAGTATCTAATGGTGTGCCATCACTTATGTGAGCCATTTTTTGCTACGTTCTAAAAAATTGTATTTTTATTAAATTAATATTTTAATATTTTGAGAAAACGTATGTTATGTAATAATTGTTACTAAATTTAAGTATGAAACACACCCACAAAAAAGTTTTACATGTTTTTTTAATTAATTTTATTACAGTTTCCTTTTGTAAAGTACAAGTGTCCCATCACTTTTGTGAGACACTGTATGTAGTACGCACACTGCCGAAACTACAATACGTTTTAAATATCAAAGAGGATCAATCCTCTGCCCTTAAAGGCAAGCAGCAACTGATTGAAAACTCGTACAGAAATGCAGTGGCCATGCGGCCCACTTCCCCTTTCCCTCTAACTCTTGGCAAAAAGCCACAACTTAAATACTTGGGCGTTAGCAAGTACAATTTGCATAAACAAGTTAACGCATTTAATTCTGGCCGGAAGTGGAAAAGAATAAAAGATAATGCAGTTTTAAAATAAAATAAACGTTAATAAAATTTAAGATCTTTATAATTACACCGTTCAATCCCTGTGTATGTATTATATGTTATTTTACATTTATTCACATAGTTGACGATTTAAAAACAATTTATCGCATTAATTTGGACTAATTTCTGAAATTTAATTACCGATGTGTAACGTATCATCGTTTAATCATTTGTAGTATAACATTTAATCGTGTTTGAAAGGAAATGTAGATCAAGATATACTACAGCAAAGACAGTGTAGCGCTTGGAATTAATATAGCATCTTTTCTGAGAATGGAAAATCAGTGAACTCAAGTATAAAGATCAGTAGCAAAACTGCTAGGCATATTGTAGATGGTTTATAATTTGTCTCATGGAAATGAACTCAGAAAGAATGCAATGTCATACACTATAAATAAGCATATTAATAATACATTGTAAATTAGAATTGCGTGCTATCCGATTGCTTGCTACTAACAATTTTACAGTATCTAATGCCTGAGAAATGTTCTTTTAAGGATGCATATATTTTTTATGTATTCTGAACCTTAATAATGTTTCAAGGGTCAATAAAATGTTCATATTTCTTGAGAATTCTAGTGAAATCGCGAAAGCTATGCGCATATAATTTATATATATTTCTAAAATAATAAATGAATTTTTTAATTTCAAAATTTTCTAGAAATTTATTGTATTGTTACATAAAGAAATTAAATCCAAAATTAACTTGCTGCATTTTATATAATCTATTTATTGTGTCAGAAGTTTGCCCATTATGCGCTTATTTTTAAGATAAGACATCTGAATCTGATTTGGCAGTTTCAGCTTGACTTTTTTTACAGCATCATTCGAAGCCTAGAATTATAAATATCTAAGTATTTGTAATATAACACTAATTTATTTTACTGTTGTATATCTGTGCCTATGTACAATTCAGTATAGTAATAGAAGAAATAAAAGAAATTATCTCCTAGGAAATTCGAAGGGAAATTTAGTATGTATAGGCCTGCTATTGTGGTAGAAATTGGCAAGTAAGAAAGCATTTTTTAAGGCTAAAATGCACTATTATGGACAAAATGGAAGTACGAAACAGCAGTGTAAATTAAGAGCAAAACAGTAGAACAAAACTGAAGAATCACTGCCGGTTCCAAGGAAAGATGACTTTTCGAGGGGAATTGGAATCTCTCCATACAACTTTCAACAATATCTATCTATCTGTATATATATTATGCATTTATACATATGTATATATTTATTTTAAAATCTTTATGCCTATTACATATTATTTATTTATTTTTTAATATTATACATCTAAAACTGAGTTGGTCATTGAATTTCGAGTTTTTTCATTCACTCAATTTCTTATTTTCTGCAACAAAAAATTGCTTTCATTTTGCATGGACATAAATTTTTTTGTAGACGATACCTCTTCCCAATTCTAACTTTGTTATAAGTTACATATCCGATTGGCAATATTGTAGACGATCCATGTTTCGTCACCAATGATCATTCATTTCAAAAACGGTCGACTGCGTCATGTATGAAATGCTTATCATAAATATTGATTCGTTGTGTTAAGCAAATTTCTTTCATTTCATGTGGAAGTCAAATATCGTGCTTCTTCATCAGTTCAAGACATCTTTAGTGATTTTTCAATTGTTGTGTGCGAAACATTTAACCTTTTCTCAATCTCTCGCACAGATATATGACGGTTCAATTCAAATATGGCTTTAATTTTGTCATCATCAATTTCAGAAGGTCAGCTAGAACGTTGGTCATCTTCCAGTGAAAAATCTCCTGAACGAAATTTTTTAAACCAGTTCTCACAATATGTCCTTTTAAACAATCAAACCCTAACTCACGTATATCTTTGAGAGCCGCAGTTGCTTTCTTGCCTTTATGAAAATAAAAAAGTAAAATGTGTAGAAAATCTTTATTTTTGCACCCTATGTTAAAACTGACTATAAACTAACGGTGGCAAACAAAAATACACGGAATTTGTTTCAGTAGCAATCTACAGTTGTCAGCTGACAATTCTCAGAAGGAAAAAAATTATCAGATTGATAGAAGAATAACAAAATGAACACAACGCTATCTGTTTGTGCAAACCGAAATTACTTTTCTCCCCAACCCAGCGTATATATTATTTTTTTTTTCAATTTTTTTATTTCATTTTATTTATTCATTTCTTAACATTACACATCTAAATTTGAATTGGGCGTTCCAATTTCATTTTTTTTTGCAATATATTCCCTCTAAAACAAAAAGTGCTTGTATTTTGTCTGAAAGTAAACTTTATTACATTTACTTCCACTCAAATATTTCGTGTATTTAACGAAATAATGTAATATAAATGCCACAAATATGTTTCGTGCATTTCGTGCTGAAGCTTTAAAAATATAGTAAATTAAATGTGTAGTTTCATTTTATTCGAGGTAAACATTTGATTGTAAATAAATGCTTTGCAATATTTAAAGTCGGTTTCCATTATGAGAAAGGTGGAGAAGGTAAATGTTTGAATCGTTGACTTCAATATGTATATTTAAGTTTATTAAACGAAATTTTATATATTGAAGTTGCACTTACATAAATATAAAATAAATGAAAAGTACTTTTCTCCTCAGCTACGGAGTGCGATAACGCCCATTGAAAGAATACCGTGAAGTGAGGTTTATACAAATTTAGGTGTAATTATGGTGTCCATGAAAGTCTAGGATTTACGTAAAAATAAGCCTTGTTGGTGTAGTCTTGTCCATATTACATAGAACAATGGTTACCAGAGCCTACTCTAAAGAGAGGATGGACTTTATTTTGCACCCCCAGTTTTGAGGGAGAGTACCCTGAAGGTGGATCCGGAGGTCTCCCATCCACCTCCCCTTCCACCAATCCACACAAGAGGACTTTCGGTTCGCCGCATATTTAGAATGCCGCCATGCCACACCGACACTATACATTTACGAACATCCCTGTCTTCAGCAATTACTCTTCTGACGCTGGAAGATAGTAGCCATAAAGTACGAACTTGAGTCGTGTCTATGCCATTTCTAAGCACAGTTCTCTTAGAAATAGACATTGCACCTTCAGTATGGCATTAACTCTTGAACTGGCACATTTATTAACCTGAAGAGAGATTACTTGCTCTGCAAAGCATAGCAGTATGCACGTTAGAACTATATAAGCTAGTTCAAAATGTCAGGAACAGAGTATGTGATATGTATGTTCAATATGTAATTTTGTATTTATACTGTGCCATGTTTTCATACACAAAGTTTGTACTGTATCTGAATGCTGTACTATATATGTTTATATCTTTTATTAATGGTACCTAATTTATACTAAGGATCACGCGTACCTCAATGGCATGCTTCATGTAAAATTTAACTATTATGATAAGGTATATGTATAAAGGTATATATAAATATAAGTGAGAGTATGTATACTTTTATTTGTTTAGGAATATATATGTATGTAAGAGTGTATATATCTGTATCTGAGTTGGTATTTAATGTATATATATATATATATGTTTTGATTGTACTCTTGTTTAAGTGCCTTGTATGCACATGCATATTTCTTTTTTGCATTTTATAAATGTCGTCTGCTCAGATGGGGCTGCCCAGGGCTGCGGCCTGGCAGCTAGTTGTTAACTCCCGCTGAGTTGGTAACCAAATTTGCATGGATATATCTATACCTGGGTCGGAAGCCAACTCAGCGGTTTACTCCCCTGACTACTATACCGTCTGGGCAACAAAAAATGCTTTTGATATTCAATAACAAAAACGAAGCTTTCTGAAAATTAATGTGCCTCTAATTTCTAAAGCACAATAAAAGATATATTTAAGAGGATAACGAAAGATATTAGAAAAAACATGAATGAATAATACGAATATTATTATCAACTGAAACTTAACACAGATCAAAATCTCAGGAAGTGCAAATATAAAGTAGAAAAACTGAAGCGATTAATGTAAATAAGATGCATATAAAGGAAAGCATAGCTTTCCTTCATAAAATTTAAAGTGGCATTTTGTTACAAAGACTTGTCTTTTCTGAACATCTTCGTAACGCCTCATCTAAAACAAATATTTAGAAATGACACAGTAGAAGGCAGGAAGAGAGAAGGTAAGGGATAATATTTGACAGCGAAATATTTTCAAAACCTCTTGAACTAATCAGCGGAAATCTTGATGCATAATTAATGGGATTAAAATAACTTGACAGAGAAAATTTCTCTCACTTTCTAAAATGTAATTAAAATTAAGCTACTTATTAATGGTTGAACTGCTTGAATATGAATTATTTCATTAAGTATTTTCTAGAAAATGACATGATTTAAGCATGCTAGATTTCGTTTTGGCAGAGTTTAATTTGAAATATTTAGTTATTTATTACATTGCCTGGAAAGAGGATTGAGAAGTCAATAAATGCGTTATGAAATAAATTAGAATTTTACCATTTTTTTTTTAAACTTCAGACAGTGAAATGAGAGTTAAGAAGAATTTAATTTCTAAGAATTGCAACAGGTGGTATTTTTAAGATGACTTCTAGATTTTTCGCCTATCAATAACAGGCATTTAAAATTTCTTTTTTAGTTAATTTGATATTCAAACAATTAAAATGAGTCCAAAAGTAAATATATAATGTAATTTTAATATTTTAGTAAGTTGAATCTTAACTTTTTATATCAAACGTTTATAAACTTCTTGTTTCATTTTTGAACAATTCTTCCTTATTGCTTAGTATTACGGTTTGTTTCAGGTAACGTGATCAGCAGATAGAAAAAAAAATCTTATTACACTGGTTATCATAAATTAAGGAAAAATCACGATTACTGAAAATGTTACATGTAGAATTTTATGAAACTTACCCATAATATACAACACATAGTAAGGTATCAAATAACATAAAAAGAAATTACCAGATAATTATGGTAGTATAGAAATTAGCACATGTATAAAATGAACAAATCGAAGATGTCAGTTTGCTATAGTAAAAGTACCTTCAATATGGAATATAATGGCCTCTAGAAGCCTTACAGCACATTCAGGGATGTGTGATTCTTTCAATTATGCGGTCTATCAGTTCCATAGGAAGCGAGAGCCATTGCTCAAAGCCATTGCAAAGCAGTTGCAAGCGTGGCAAGGGTCTAAGGGGTGGATTGAGAGCAGCTAGACGTCTCCCTAAAGCATCTCAAACGTGCTAGATAGGTGCTAGAGTCTGGGGATCGAGCTAGACACTCCATGCGCATAATTGTTTTCCTGTTGAAGATAATCATATACGATGCGAGCCCTGTGTGGTCTTGCATTATCGTCCTGTAACAGGAAAGCATCACCTATTGCCCCGGCATATGGGCGCACATAAGCATCAAGGATGTCATCTCTATAAACAGGAGCATTCACGGTTCCCCTTGGAAAAACATGGAGGTCTGTGCGGCCACCCAAAGAGATGCCACCCCAAACACAGACACTGTCCCTTCCGTATGTTTGACGATGTTTGACGGATGATAACGGGTTCCAGGTTCTCTCCATATCAAATAACGCCTACTACCGCTTTCTAGACTAAACCTGGACTCATCCGTAAAGAGAATAGCCCTCCATTGCTCAGGCGTCCAGTGGACATGTTGTAGTGCCCACTGCAAACGGTCCCTGCTATGGCATGACTTGAGCGGCACGCAAATGTTTGTTCGCCTCGCATACAGACCACCTTCGTGAAGCCTTCTACGCACAGTTGACGTTGACACCAACCTTCCGGTGGCTGTAGCAAAGGAGGATCTAAGAAGAGTCGGAGTAGCGATTCTATTCCTGAGTGCACATAATATCAAATATCGGTCAAAAGTCTGCCAATTATTCACAAATCAAGCTTAATACGTCATAATGCATACCATTAAGGTAATTGTTGAAAAATGGAATTTTATCTATTACTAAAAAGAAAGCAATTTTGTATTGTTCATCAGATCATGTAAAATAGATTCAGATTCCCTGTATATAGAAAAGTAGCGGAAAGTTTGCATGCTTCTAAATGTTTAACTACTGTTGTCTTCTACAGGTTCGTGGATTTGGAGTGACTGATGGTAACACTTGATGAAGAATCAAAACGAATTTCATTCGCACACCTCTTTCAGGCAGCATACCGAAGTCTCCAGTCTCCCCAGATTTCATAATCATCTTCAAACCATTCTTTGACATGGGCCCTCTTCGTAATCCCCTTAAATGACGATATTCACGAAATACAGCTAAGCCATTGCTGCCGTTCTGAAAAAGCTCGATCTTTCTTTTGCAAGAGCATGATTAACGATGACAAAGGCACTCAGAATGATTTCCTTGCTCTGACTTAGAGTCTCTTTATAGGTTTGACTAATTTGCATACGGAAGTTTTGAAAATTGCCATCTGGTGGTCAAAATTTGAACAATTTTTATTGCAGAAATCTTTTACCCATATCCCATGTAACGAATATATCAAGTTTCATCAAAACAGATAAGCAGAACGGGTTTTACAGGGGTCTGAATAGGGTCACTTTAATTATGACCATCCTGTGGATTCCAAATAATTATTAAATACAAGTTTGAACTTTTTTCCTTTGCGATATGATTCTTATTGCTCATGCACGCTTTCATAAATATTTAGCAAACGAAATTTTAATAAGAATTTGTTTAAAATATTATTTTATTTTGTTAATAAAAATTTTTGTTTTGTTAAAAACATGTTTTGCCCATTAGCTGTTTTTAGATTTTCTTTCGGCTAGCATGCAACCTGAGTCAGAGACCAATGTCTTAAGGCACCTAGAAAGCATCTGATAATTACGTATTAAGGCGAAAAAATTTGAAAAGATATTCTCCCGTTTTGAGATTTGCTGACAAAAAATCGGTTGAGTGTCTAGTTATTTATGATTCCACTGAAATGATATGCCTCAGGATTTTAATTTAATTTTTGGGAGATTTGGTCATTTCAGTTGTTGGTTCTGAAAGAATTTCTTCTCCCCGTATTATTACCGAGATTGCAAGCTAGTTATTTGTGTTAGGCTTAAGTTTTTGGATCTATAGAGAGACAGGATTTTAAGAATTTACAATTAACGGCCCTAGTAGACACGTGAAAGAAGAAGTAAAGAAGTAAAGGCTACAAAAAGTCGTAAACTTCTACCAAAGTGATGATTTTTTTTGGTTGTTCATGAAACACTTTCTAGCAGACTATATGGCTTAAGTAAGGGGCGTTCCACCGACGATGTTCTATTTGACGTGGTAAATTTTGTTAAACAAAATAAAAGTCACACTTACGGATTTCATTCAATATCAGTAGAGCTAAGATGCTCTCAGGAGTCCAGCAGCTCGGCATTTTTATGTAATGTTACTATAAATAAACTGATGTGATAACACAGTCTTCTCATCTAGGCTCTGAATGGTACTATTATGCGGTAGAGCTCATTATTTGCATGTCTGATTCTTCTCTGGAGAATCTAGAGGAAAAAAACTACGGGAAATTATTGTTATTTTGAAAAAGTGGCGTGAGCTGAAGGAGCTTACTTTTAATTTAGAGAAGACTAATACGTTTCTTCCCCGGGGAGGAAATTGAAAATATAACAATTGCAGGGTTTCTTACTCTTTTTCTACTGAAACGAACATTGAGGAATCTAGAGAGCTGTTTAGCGACTTATCGCGGAGTTCAAACAACTAAAACGCAGACTCAAGAAGGGTTTAACTACCCCTTATTTCACTCAAATAAAAATAACAGTTGGCCCCTTTCTCGGGTTTACTACAAAGCCTTAATTCGGGTTTAAGCTCAGAATAAGAAATAAGAACTAATGTATAACTAACTAAGACGTATCAGAAGCTAACTATAAGTATCTAACGTAATTGGCCTTTAATTTAAACTAACCGGCGAATATCAAAAGGGATGTAATATACGACCGAGCGTAACAGCTTCAAGAGAGACTTGGCCTGAAGGCAAACATGCACTAATCAGGATTCCTAGCTCTCTCTCACGAAGTAAGTTGAACCTTCCTTAAATACTTCTTCTAACTCATTTGCATTCATCGCGATTCTAAAACCTCATTCTGGTAGAGAGTTGTAAGTGGAAACAAAAGTGGTAGGTAATGTTATCCAAATTAAAATAATTGTTCTAAAATTAAAATATACCTTACCGTGAAATAAAATTTGTTTCCAACTTGACTTATTGGGGTTTTATCTTGGACAGCAAACTGAACTTTTCTCATTTTAATTACATCAGTAAGCAAATAGATATGATTTTAAACAAATCTAAAAAGAATTTTTAGTTCAGACGTCCTTGCTTGAAAAATTGTACCCTTAAGCATATTAATAGAACTGTAATTATTCCCACTGCAATGTATGGTATCAGTGCCTGTGGGGCTAGAACGGTAGAATTATTACGATTGAGATTAAAACTGAATACTGTACAGAGAGGTTGGATACTGTTCCATTACGAGATTATTTAAGACTATACATCAATGGAAGTTGGTTGTTTGTTTGTCAGCCTTCCGCCACTCTCTTTGCTCTTCCAGTACTTTTATGATAAATTTTTATTAGGATCTCGTTGCCTGGAAATGAAATTATATGAAGATTTTTTAGTAACGAGAGGTGCCTTCTACACATTTAACATATACTTGATTGACCTCATAAATAAAATATCAATTTCCTTTCTTAAGACCCTTCTACAGGTCCACGAATGTGACACGTACACTAATGGCCCCGGGTTTGGAGAGTGCACAAATGCCGCTTTTGTTGAAACTATGAGAAGATAGGGAGCCATTAAACTAGACAACGTACCAAAATACAGAAGGTACAGCATCCCGCGAAGAAGAAAATCCCTTTCTATTCAATTAAATACGGTGTTGATTAAAAATTTGTCCCTTCCAGTGATTAAATAGCGTACCAGCAGACTCATTGGTGGATACAAGGCTACAAAGCAGTTTTTTGCCAGAAACATTTTAAACAGCACAGAGTTTTCGGCGTTGCGGGAGCGAAGGTGTTAGCGGCGCAGGGAATGCAGTGTGAATGTGTAGAGAAAGTAATCTTGAACGTGCAGGTGAAAAATGAGCACCAGAAAGTGGGGGGTTTTAGTCGAAAATTGACAGGCTATTGTTATTCTTAGAGTGGACGTTCTGATGGCTGCTGGCGCCAAAATTAACGTTCAGAAGGCTACAAAGCAGTTTTTTGGCAGAAAAATTTTAAACAGCACAGAGTTTTCGGCGTTGCGGGAGCGAAGGTGTTAGCGGCGCAGGGAATGCAGTGTGAATGTGTAGAGAAAGTAACCTTGAACGTGCAGGTGAAAAATGAGCACCAGAAAGTGGGGGGTTTTAGTCGAAAATTGACAGGCTTTTGTTATTCTTAGAGTGGACTTTCTGATGGCTGCTGGCGCCAAAATTAGCGTTCAGAAAGCTACAGTGAAAGAAGCTGCTGGAAAAAGATGTTCAGCCACCGGCTTTGGACTCAAAGAATTTGAACACGTAGAAGAGAGTTATGGTGGAGCAGTTAGTAAAAAAAAATTCAGAATTATTTGATGAGACACAGGGTTGGATGACTATATGGTATACCACGCGATAGAAACTGGAGACCATTATCCCCGCCAAGAAAAACTCGATCGCTGTAATAAGGTTAAGGAAAAGTAATTGAGCAACAGATGGTTAAAATGGTAAAAAAAATAAAATTATTATTCCCATAATTAACCCAGTAGTAGTGTGCCAAAAGAAAGGTAATCTCCTATCTACTGATTTTAAAACATGGCATTTCACTTTTGAC
Source organism: Stegodyphus dumicola (assembly GCF_044657685.1). Lineage (NCBI taxonomy): Eukaryota > Metazoa > Arthropoda > Arachnida > Araneae > Eresidae > Stegodyphus > Stegodyphus dumicola. The sequence continues at coordinate 81,901,936 of NC_140768.1, forward strand.
TACAGAAACTAAATAGCATAACAAAATATCAGGTTAATCAATACATTAATAGAGGAAATAATTAGAAAAATTAAACCTACAAGATACATGATAACTCTAGATCTCACTTCTGGATATTTTCAAGTATGTGTGAAATTAAAGGACGTGTTAAGAAAGGATATGTTATTACTAAATCAGAAGTTCATCCCTTACTTAAGAGGTTATCACACTTGGCTACAGTCTCTGCTGGACAGGACTTTTCTGAGAAACGAGATTCTGGAGGCACTAATTTAACCGGGAGGATTCCTAGAAAAAAGAGCCCCGTCTAGCTACGGAAACTATGTTGCGGCTACGCGGGAATTTTTTCAAACCTCACTGAAAATGTCTGGGCTGCACCACTGTCCCGGGTAGAGACAACTAATCAGACGAAAGTTCTGCTTCTGAAGCATCACGTGATTCCAATCTGAACGATAATCGATTAGTGTTTGGCGTTCAAGTCTTTGTAGTAAGTGAAAATGGTTACCTAGCTAATTGGGTTTCTTGGAATTGTGCGGGTTCTGAGAATTGTCCCTTTCGACGACAAGTCCCGTGTAACCCAAGCATAATGTGATGGGGACATTAGAATGACACTGGCCTATGCGGACAACCTGCTCAGTTTCAAAGGGTCATGTGTATTATACTAAGACCTGTCCTCAGAAAATCTACGTTTATTTACTAAGATGGCATACTAATTAACTATAGATACAGCTAATGACCACATTCGGGACTTACTTGAAGTCTTTTCGTTTCTAAAAAAAGCAGGTTTCAAGGTGAATGCCGTCAAAGAACTTGAATACCTCAGCTATCAAAGCTATCTCAGAAGGAAACTGAAACGGAAGACTAAAATTCTAGTTATAAAAAATTATCTACCATCTAATACGGCAAAGAAACTGGACTCATTTTTTTGCTCGTGCTTCAATCACAGACTTTCGTCAAAATTTTTCTCACATAGAAGAGTTTTATCAGATTTAAAAGAGAGAAAATCCAGATCCACAAATCCTCTTTTGGTTCACAGCTCCTTTCAAAGGCTTCCATTTATTCAGCTTTTCTTTTCAATTTACCCAGCTCTTGCTATCTGTGTAGTAATGATAGGATAAATGCCCTTTGAGTGGGATCTATAAGAACTAATTGAGTATGCAATGGGATTTTTAAGCGTTAGTTATGCTTGCACTGCATCGGATTATTTATTGAAGCTTGACAACTAACAGAATTATAACGATTAATAACTTCTCTATGAATTTACATAGTAAGAACACAACACAGTAAGAACAGAACATAAATATATTTTCTTCATAATATGCTCAAGGATAAACATTGAACGAAAATGCTTATATTGGTGTAACTGCTGCTTTGTGGTGGTGCTGTAAGAGCATTAGACTAATAATTTGCAAATTTTCGTTCCCTTGGGAATAAACCAAGGAGTAGCACGAATGGTATCTCTGCTACTCGCAATTTCCTTCATAGATTACGGGATGAGCTGTTCTCGCCGCGAGGTGACAAACCAGATGATAGTAGAAGCAATTTCTTGACGAAAACACATGATAAATGAAAATACTTTAGGGCAGATTAAGTTTCAGCAGAACTAATTGTGGATATTTTCAGCAATTTTAGCTTGCATCTCTTTTTTTACCAGCCATGTGACGATCTGCATTCCAAGTGCTCGAGTGCACGGGCCGAAGCCTCGCACCGGCCTTCGCGTCGTAGTCAGGAAAGAGGGAGGAAAACCTGTTTGGCGAATATTTATATGCACGTGTATTTCTGCGATTCCGATTAATGTTACGATAGTGTCCATGATGATAAACTGCGTGGTTTGAGAAACTTCCGTTCTCACACATGCGAGATTTGGTATAAAGATGAGTGACTATAATATTCGTAGAAATCAAGTGAACTTGCTCCCAAAATGTTTAGAAAAGTAAATTTTCCAAGCGTGTTTTTATTGCCCATATGTTTTTATTGCTCAGTGTCCTTCTACTTTCAGATCAGCAACGCTTTCTGCTAATATCTTCTCAGTGCTTATAGAAGGGCGGTATAGCAATCGTTGGGAATGATAAGTTAAATGTCTTAAATGATGAGTTAAGACACGGCTCATGTTACAGTCGATTGTGTATTAAGCAAAACTAACGTAATCTTTAATGTAATCCATTATTTAACGGGAAAGAATTCGAAATAACATTCATCATTGCAACCAAGCATGAGGCTCATATATATAGCCTCAGTTTGAATTATTGCAACATAAATCAAAGGAAAAGAATTAGTACATTTACAAATATAGTTATTAGGAAAACTCTTAATACATGACCAAAATATTGTTCGTAAGGAATGAAACGATGTTTACGACTTTACATTTGATATCTATCTAACATTTATGTATATACTATTTTCTCCTCTAATTGTTTTATATTTCTAACTGTTTTATATTTCACCTCTAATTGCCTTTTATTTTTGTCAGATATTTTAGAATCCCTCTGTCTAGGAATAAATCACGTGCTACTATACTGTCAAAATGCTGATTCTCGAAATTCTCAAATCCCGATTAATTCGATATGTACTGCTACTTTATCAATGAAGAGAAACCTTCTATTCTTAATAAAGAAGTATCCCTTGAAGACACAACTATAATAAGAAATCGAGTCAGTTCCTAAAAAAGGTAATGGGGGAGTATTTTAAGCAGGAAAAAATAAAGAGAAAACAATATTCCGAGAGGAATATAATTTTCCAATCACAACCAAACATATGTACATTGGAAAGCTCTTTTCAGCTGCTGGCGCTATTTTATACAAAAACTAAATCTCAATTAAGAGACTAAAGTTTGGGCAAATTATGTTTTCCTTCCTCCTACGTTTAAGAAGAACTTATTAATATTGAAAAATGATGAAATATTATACGAGTGAAGATTTATCTCAAAGGTTTCTGGGTTAAGAATAATGCATACACATAGAATGATTTGTCAACATATCGCAAAATGTCTTGACTTGCTTTTTACGTTTATGTTCATTATTTTTTATTTTATATTTAGAATTTAGTTTACTTTTATATAATTTTTTTAATAACTGTTTTAATGGATGCTGCATCCGAGATTTTGAATAATGTTTTGTAAAGAAAAATACAGCTAAACCGGTTTTAATTGGCGATTTTACCGAACTACGGCAATTGTAATTATCTGTAAATTTACTGTGAGGTTACTTTAATTTGATTAACTAGTTATTTTATGTAGCAAATTTACTTTTCTCTTTCGGTTTCCCGCAGAATGCAAATTGGTTCGGGAGTATTTGAGGGAGGTTTTGAGATTGTTAAGATACAATGTGTTCTGCCACTTTTTACCACGTTTGTAGGTTTGCTATTGTAGATACGAGTTCCTGTCTTCGGCCTTGCATTATAATTGCCGATAGTTGAACTTCACGCCTGTGAAATTCTGAGCCAACTTTGCGTTACGTTGCTCTGTGTAGCCTTTGACTATTTGTCTATTAAAATATACTGTCTATTTACTAGTTAAGACATTTTTCAATAAATAAGAATGTTTCATTAAAAGAAGAAGGGGGAAATTTTACAGGAAGATGTTTTATTAAAAAATAGAGAATAAGATTTTAAGTTATTTATGAAGAAACCAAGAGGACGAGAAGAAGATGAAATTAATGAAAAGGGAAGTGAAAATTTAAGAAGAAATAATTCATAATGATGGATTTCATATTTGTCCTTTATATGAAGAATAAAGGGAACATAACGGAAGTTACAGGAAGAGAAGAATAAGCTGCTGAGTAGAAGAAGCTTAAGGATTTGAGATATAGATGAATTTACTCCATAGTATAAAGATAACTATAAATTTAGGAAATAGGGAGTAGTATTCAAAATGATATAGCTAATGAAGGACTACTTAATCGTTTATGGAAAGGCAGAAGAAGGAGGCTTCAAAGGAAAAAGATTTTAAAGGAAAAAGGTATAAAATTTCAAATAAAGGTTTTAAAAAGAAAAAGGAAATTTTTCTGTAGAAGATGGAAAGAATATGTTAACAAGTATTTCATAAAGATGGATTTCTTATTCGCTATATTAAGTAAAAAGATAAAGGATATATAGGAAGAAAATACATGTAAAATGGAGGAAAGAAATTAAGATAGAAGAAAGGAAGATTTAACGAAGATTAAATGAAAGGAAGATTAAAGGAAAGAGAAGAACGAAGAAAAGAAGAAAAAAGAAAGAGAAGAACTTCTTGAAGAAGAACGAGGGAATGAGATTCATACGTTTTTTACTAAGGAAAAATTTCGACATTTTATAAAGAATTACTTACAAAGATACACTTCATGAAGGACTATAAAGTACTACTTTAAGATTTTTATTTTTATTTATTTTTTTATATGCACTATATGGCACACTATATATGGCAATGTAAAAAACTATTACTTGTTTTGTAATGTAAAAACTATTACTTTTTTTGTAATGTAAAAACCATTACAATGTTTACTATTACTTGTTACAATGTAAAATTGGATTTATTAATAAATACTAGATAAGGGCGGACGTGGGCAGAACCGATTAACCGTAATGGCAGAGGGATGGTGCCCACGTCCTCCGTTACTACTACTATTTGTCTATTTAAATTTAGCTTCACATTTGACTTACAGGCTTTGAAGTTTCTTGCCATAAATTCTTTGGAGTTGCAAGCACAACGAGTGCCCTAGGTTCAACTTATTTAGTTTCAAATAAAAGGTCTTTTACAACATTCTCAAGTCTCTGTGGTATTTTTAGACTCAGCCATAAGTCGCTTAGCATATATATGAAATTTTAATTGGATGATACACAAGAAAGTTAAACTTTACAATTCCCATTGTACACTGTTACAATAGAAATAGCATGCTGAATATTTAATTGGTCAACATAGTTCAAACATATTGTGGAATAAATCACCTTTAACAAAAGAATTGCACATTTACGCATATAGTTATCATGGACAAGTCTTTATTGCAATATTCTTGGCACAATACAAACATATCAATTAACAAGTCATAGTCAGTGGTTTAAACATATAACGACAATAAATTGTCTTATAAGATCAAAACTGATACTGGACAAATTAACACTGCACACACCAATTTTAATCGAAAGCATACAAAGTTACTCTCCTACTTCTAGTTAATGATACCATGATATACAATAAATGCATACATGAAAATTCAAGAACGTATTCGCAAAGTTTCGCATATTACGTTCAGAAAAGATTCAAAAATGGTAATAGAGAAAAAAGTTATGATGAAATTTTTTATTTCGATATTTTTTACAGCAACTGAATAAATATAGTTCATATATATGAACCTGTTACATGAAGATGAATATATATATTCCACTTCAAGACTGATATATGTGTCTTACTCTTCTATTAAACACAGCCTTTAGGAAATTAACCATGCAGCAAGAACCCAAGAACTGTTTTGACTTTATTAAACATTCATATAAATAAAAACTTCAGTTACTTATAATTAATAACGACATTTAATATAATCTAAACTCAGTTTTTGATTTCTTGACATATTTAATATGGCAGAAGTTTACAATTAAAAAAAAGGGGGAAGGAGAGTTCTATATCTCTCTTTCAACTGGGCCGATTGACGAAATTTAGCTTGCATTTTTCATGTCTCCAAAGCGCGACTTACAATATGTATTAGATTTATATATAACATTGTTCTAATATAGGTACTTTGAAATAAAATCAAACTTTTCTGAAAAGACATACCATTGTTTTCAATATTTCGATTCTACGACCCAAATTATGTCAAACTGCCAGGTTTTGTAAAAATCGCGAGAGTATTTTTTTAAAAATTAGCTCTCAAAATTAGCTTCTCAATGTTAATTGAATTTGAATATATATTTATTATACCTCTTGTTTTATTAAACTTAATTGATTCCTTCTTCCAGAATTCGAAAATTAGGTTCATTGGAAATAAAATTAGCTCATTTTTTATGATTTATTTTTAAAATCTCTATTTTTAAATAATTTTTATAAATTTTTCGAAAACATTTTGAATTATAACCTATAAAATATTTACTATCATCTTAAAGTAGATGCATTTCTAAGCATACTAGTAAAAATAGAGTTTTTTATTCAAAATTTCATAGGATATATACTTGAATTTATATATTGGCGCGTTTTGAAATTTGGCATATTTGTTATAAGCGATAATAACGCTAAATGTGGTTTACACACTTTTTAAAATTATTTGAAAAAATGAACGATGACTTTTCCTGCTCATTTACAATGAAAAAAAGGAAAGGAAAATAGGTTGCTATACATTAAGAAGTTCGCCAATTAAATTATTCTTGTCGCAAGCTAAAAGAAATGCGTCAAGGTAAATTTTTGAATTTCTCAGTTAAAATTACGTTAAGTTCGCGGGCCCACTAGCGGCCGAGCGGTAAAGTCGCTGAACACTGGTAGTTCGGTCCGAGGTTAGAATCCCGCGAATGGGCTGGCAGCATGGGCGTTTTCGTGGTTTTCCCCATGTGTAACGTGTATACAAGCCAGTTCCTATTAGAAAGTCCTCCACGAAGGTATCCCTCCCCTTAGGCAGATAGTCCTAGTGTGCTTTGCCATAATTAAATAAACCAAACCAAGCCGTTAAATTCGCACCAAATTTTACAAAATTAAATATTTAGCCATAATTTGAATCGTAGAATCGAAATATAGAACAATGCTATGTACAAATCTAAGATATATCCTGAGTCGCGCTTTCTAGACATGAAAAACGCAATTTGAATTTCGTCAATCGTCCCAGTAGAACGGGAGATATAGAACTGTCCCATTTGTTTTTTGCGCTGTGTACGTTTTTAAAAAATACACATTTATTTTCACAAGCTGTAAAGAAAATCGCTATTTATTAAAAATCGTAGCATCCGAAATAGCATTTAATTGCACGATCTGCCACAGGAGGGTGTAAAAAGCTTTTTTTTAAGCAGTTTACTTCATTAGGTGCACATTTTTCACTTGCATAAATGTAATATTATTTACAGAGAGATTTATTTTTATATGTCTCATTTTGATATATATATATATTTCTAACAAATGGTAGTTTGTAAAATTTATTTTTCGATTCTTATTATAAATTAGAGTTTATATGTATTGCTATAAGTTTTTGGTTAATTAAATAAAGTAAACATCAGTTCATGAGCATTCAATATAATGATAACTTCCAGTGAAAATGTGAAATAATAAATTAAATGTAAGCATGAAATTTCTGTTATCTATTAAAGTATTAAGACTCGAAAAGTATTAATTCAAAGAGTATTCTACAAATAGTTAAGATTTGCGAGATTATTTTATAACAACATTACTGCAGCAGCAGCATTATAGCAGTTTAAATATTTACGTATAAAACAAAATAACGCGAACAAATAAATATGACCTAGTTAAATAAATATTCTTAACGCGCAGCAGAAGTAGTGGAATTCGAAATTTAATTTCTTTAAATGTGTCAAATATTTGGGAGAAGCGGATAAGACAAAAATGTTTTCATTGTATTTAGATATATATGGTTAGATAGCATAGTTAAATTATCAGTTTACAATAATATAATATGAATTTTCTTCATTTAAAAGTTTTATCTTTGAAGCTAAATGGTTATCATAGTATGTCAATTTACAGTTCACATTAGCCCTTTCTTTATGCAAATATTTTTCAGTCTACTTAGAGAAAATGTTAAATATATGAAAATTTCTAGAAGAAAATGTATTAAAATGGACTTATAATGGGTCCATTTTAATACATTTTGCTGCAAAATAACAATTTTACATCTTAATTATTTTAATTACAGCCTTAATTTTTAACGATCACCCAAAAGAATTTGTCAATTTTTTTTTACGCTCTCGCTGAGGTAGCAGTCTAACCAGTCTGCTGTTGCACTCGCTCCTGCTACCTTTACTATAAAGCACCATTTTCTTCGTACTTACGCTATATACAATTCAGATTTTACAAAAATTGTAAAAGCAGCACAGCAGCATTTGTTTAGAATATCCGAGGCAATGCTAAATGCTAGCATACATTTATCTATTTTTTTTCAGTCTTTTTTTCAATTTGTCATATCAACAATTCAGTTTTCCTAGTAAGATGGCTTACAAAACTTTTTTTGCGTCTTTTTATTATTAACATTAAATTTCGTATTATGTTGCATTAAGTACTTATAACAGTATTTAAGATAAAGGTAATTCGAATGGCAGCAGTTTTACATGATATAATAATATTGGTAATTGAAAATGCGCTTAACTTTCTTAAGCATAATATTATGAAGAAAAATCTTCCAAAATATAAGAATCTTCTAAAATTAGAACAGTATATATACTGAATGACTGAGTTTCCTTTTATGTTTCATGTCACATCGCTTGTAGGAATTCGAGATCTTGATTTAAAAACTCTTTAACTCGATTTTAGAGAGAACCAAATTTTAATTCACTAGGAGTTACTAAATGATAAAACATGAATAAAAGCCTTACTATTACATTTATTAACCGATATTATAAAAGCAGAAATATGTTTAAGACCTTAGTTTTAAAAATAATGAATAAAACATATATGCGAATAATCAGTTTGAAAACCATTTCTGACCGAATAAATTAAAATTACTTGAAAACGACGAGTTTAGTTTAAATACAAGCTTTTAGTTAGAAAATACAGCATGCAAAATATCATAACACCACTACATTTAGTCACAATTTCTTTCAGACGACACATATAGTAATTTTAACGATTTTACGCCACTTAAAAAGACAAATACTGTGGTAAATAAGGAGATGACTTAAATGATAAATGAAAAAATCTGCTCAACTCTCATATATGTTAACATGTAAAAATTCCATTCTTCAGTACTTCATAAAATAAGTATTGGGCTTTGTATACTTACAAAATATTTATTAAGCAGTAAGAAATAAAATGAATTTATGAAATGCTTCCATTTAAATTTCAAAACTAGAAGAGTTTTTTACTGCACACTCTTAGTAAGTTCGTTTGGTAGCAAAAAGATATTCAGCAAAATCTTTGGATTCCAAATACTTGAGGATATGGAAATTTGGGCGATGAAATACTGAACCATAAAAGCTTCTAAGAGCCCTTCCTTACAGTCTCACTTAGTGTATTAAAAGTTCTTGAATTCTTTACATAAAAATATTATCATGTCCGAAGAGAAGCGCGTCAGCATTAAAAGTATTCTCCAGTTAATGGTTCGCCTTTTGTATGTGAAAATTATAGATTTGTCAAAAATCGATAACGACTTTTGACATCTGAGTCAAAAGTCATTTTGGCAAATATATTAGGCACCAAGTACATTTTTCATGACAGTTTTCTATCTTCTTTCAAAATTACACAGCTAAAGGAAAATTTCACTTTATAAATCGAGAATTATTTCCAGGTCAGTCAAATTATTAAAAGTACTTTGCACTGTTTTGTAGACCCGACGGGTATTGAATCTTATGGCAAGATTATTCTTCTGAGCAATATTTGAGAAAGTTTCACATCTAAGAATGACAGTATTTATAGTCCACAAAACAGCACAACATTTATGATAATATTTATGTTCCACTAACGCATAACATAAATTTACTTATATACAAGTATAAGTCTCCTGCATTATTTAATTACTAAGCTGTTAAAAGTGTATGCAGAAAACAATCGGCATACGAATCTTCTTAATATATTAAATGTTCCTGAAATGCATTACACGCAAATTCCCTTAAATTTTAATTATTTTTAATAAATATTGTTAAAACATATCATCAAAATTATTAAATCGAAAAATACTCCAGGTAGTGTAATGTAAATTATTTTCATTTGCTTGAGAAAACTAGTGGTAAAATTAAGTACTAATTTTATATTAATAGAAAAGAAAATGTCTATCAATATACATATTTCAGATAGTTTAAAATTTAAATATAGATTTAAAGATTCTTATTCACTGCTAGTATACATAGTAGTATACATATGTATGGTAAGGTTTTGTATATTATTAGCCACAGATATAATTCACTTTGACGGAAGTTTGACAGAAAGTAGGGGCTATCAATTTATAAAGTATTTAACGTAATAAACACTGTAATTTCTTTTTGCTTTGACTTCAGGTAATTAAGATATTACCTTAATTTTAATTAAGTATTACCTAATTTTTATATAATCTAAAAGCAACTTTCTATACACCTTCTTGTACATTTCAAATTTTCTTTAAGCACAGAAAAATTATATGACTATCAAATGAAGGTTACTATTAACTATTATAAAACTGTCAAATGAGGGTTAAATAATTTATAAAAGATATACATTTAATATGCTGTCTTCACTGACTTTTCTGATTTGAAAGTCTAGAGTCTTGAGTATAGAAATAAGCTTTTAAAACTTTAGAATAAAAACGTCAATGTATAAGACGAAAAATGAAAAATTATATAAAATATTATAATTTAGCTTTTTAAAATCTATTTTCCTAAAAATTGGACAATGAAGTGCCATCTTAAATGGTTTTCAATTACTTTAAACAGTAATGAAGTCGTTATAAGCCTGTTGATCTAGTTTTCAATGGTTTTTGCGTCCTAAATCGAAGTATAGCTCACAGTATTTAAATCAGAAGCACATTTTGTTTATTGCGTCAATTTGATACACATTTTCTACTTTCGTAAACTTTCTTGTATTTGAAATGAAAGGAAAATTCTGTTTGTGTCAACAATTATAATTTACATAGCGAGCATACAAAAAATTAACCCCGGGAATGCTACAGTTCTTGTTCTCCAATCATATGATGGTAAAAATGACTTGAACATGCCATTTGACATTAGTACGTAACAAACACACTTAACAAGTTTACACTGATAGATATCGAAGTTTAAATATCTGTAGATTAGAACATCTTCTTATATGATGTGGTATTCATATGGCATCATCTCGTACAGGAATTTGACTGTATGAACCGTTACTTGGTCTTTGTCCTGTAGGTTGAACAGATTTGGGGTAACTGCCCACCCATGTTCCGCTGGTCGACAAACTAATGCAGCTGGTTCTGTCACGCACACCTCTGTTTGCATAAAGACGAAATCCCCCATCTGTACTTCTGGATCCATCGATACGCATTTGTCTCCTGTTACTACCAAGACCTCTTTGGTCTTTCCACTGTTCAAGATGATGTCGAACAGATTTACGTACCTGAAAATGGAGAAACAGCAAAACGTTTAATATTATTTAGTTTTTCACGAACTGGTTATTTCGAACTGTCATTACAAAATAAAAGAGAAGAATAAGATTTGAAATGTTGAATTAAAAAAACTTAAGGGCACATTTGTTGTAGATTTACTAAACTATATCTGAACGCATTAATTTTTAACCGCACCCTTGTATCGACAGAAGATTTTTTTTTTCAAATATGAAAATTTAAACTACAAAATTGCCTTCTGTAAAACCTGTGATGTTGTGGGACGTAGTTTGTTTCACTACAAAAACTCTAAATTCCATCAGGTCGAAATTCAACAGAGAAATAGCTAGATAAATTAAGTTTAATTCGGTTTTTATATTAGGTTTTCTGCATACTTTTATTGTTGATCGTAATGTATTGCTAGAGGTGTTATCTAGGACAAATAAAATAACATCATTGTGCTATGCAATAGTGGAAACAATTTTTTTAAAATCAATGTGCTGTGCAATAGTGTGATGGGAGGATTAATAATTCTAGAACACTGGGTCTTGATAATAAACAGTATTAAGTTTTGTTTTTTTGATTGAATTGCTTAAGTATAAGTTTTCCATTATATTAAAAATCTATTACCGTTATATGGTATATAATGGCACAATTTCCTCTGTTTGATGTGTGTACATTTGAAATTGTGTTCTTTGATTCGCAATATAAGTGAGAATAAAAAAGTTCTTTCTTCGATATAATTTGATAAACAATATTAACGTTTCACAGAATGTAATTTCACTTTCTTTTTTTCATTTTTCACCAGGTAGAAATGCACAGTGATCTCAACTCTCCCCCCACAGTAGAATTAGCAATAGGTCGAATGAGCGAAATTTTTAGCTGAGTGATGGTATGTAAGGACACTTAACAGCTGTTTTAACTTTCGCGAGGTGAGTAGTGAAAGGATATTTAAAAGATCAAGCAGGATAGGGTCTTCATTTATTATTTTCGTAACTCCCAACTCAAGTTACAAAACTGCTCATTCTACCTATTCGTAACTGTGCTAGGCTCTTCCCAAAGTTCAAAAACTGGGATTTGTTTTGCTCTATATTTTCTAGCTTTCAGGAGCAATATCATGCCTTTTGAGTAAATATTTAGTTGCTGAAGTTTCCCCTCTACATTTTAACAATTTTGTATAATTTCTTTTGAAATTTCCAACAAACTTAAGGATATTTCTTCTCAACGTTTAGGATGTTTTCTCACTGTTTAGTAATATTCCTGTTAACAGAACATTGAAATGCCTGGAAGCCAGACGTAAAGAATTCCATTTTATTGATACTGAAATTGAGGAACTAATTTCTTTCCCTAAAGTTTGAGTAAAACATATTCAATCTTTTAGAATAATTATTGCTGACAAATTGAAATATTAACTACGGATAATCGCCTCAGTAAGTACTTGCTGACATATACACACAATTAGAATTAACACAATTAATTTAGAAACACAGAAGTCTACTGTTGCCCAGCATTGTTGGTCCAAATATCACACTTTGAATTTTTTCAGCAGCCAAAATTATTTAAAAAGCATCTTCTATTGGTGAATTAGATTTTCTAGAGGCATTTCACAATCAAAAGAATCTTTCTGTTCTAGTTAACGACCCTAATTCCAATCCATCTTAGCCTTCAGCTTTTAAGGAAATTATGTTTTAGTTCTCGTTTCATCAATAGATGACGCCAGTAGCTTAATTCCTATCCAGTCTTTCTTATCTTATCTAATCACTATAACTTATCTTGTTCATTTGCGCTTTGTAGCTGAGGCTGATGGCTCTGTAAAACCATCGAAACCAGTCCTGTGAAAATTTGAAAATATAATGCTGATTTTTGTTGTTTGACTTCTAAATTAATACTTGTTCGGCGTGTTATTGTATCTTAATATACACACTTGTTCTGAAAACAAATTAATTTGAGAACTATCGTTTTGGCTCTGGATTCGTTATGCAGATGACACATTCATTCTTTTTGATGGTATTAAAGATTTATCCTAGATTTTACCTGTTATGCATTCGATCAACCCAGCCATCCAATTCTCTTTCGAAATTGAATCTCATGGTTCCCTTTCTTCTAATTTATCCGCAAGGAACTCGATTCTAGACTATTTTTACTGTAAACTGTTTAGTTACCTTCCGATGCTCAATCATGTCACCTTGCTAAGCAAAAAATGGATTTTTTACTATTATGCACATAGCATCTCCCGAAATTTGTTCTTCAGAATCTTTGCTTTGTAATGAACTCAATTATTTGAATTCAGTTATTATTGACAGAAGATTTTTTGTCATGACCATTGACAAATCTTTTAAGAAATTTTCATATTGCCTTCAAAAGAGACATTCTATTGTTAGAAATAACACTAATAATCTTGTCATCATTCTATTTCATTCTTCCATCGGTTATAAAATAGCGCGGATTATCCAGAAATTAAAACTTGCAGGTCATTTTCTAAGCTATGAATAAAATTCGTTATTCAAACCATAAATATTTCGCCTTTCATTTTAATTCTTGAAGAATATACAGTATTTATTTTCATTGGAGTTTCAGAAATATCGATGAAACTAAAAATAATGTTAAATTTTAGAACGAACAAATCTTCTATAGCTAATCATAGTTGGAAAGACGATCAGAATTTTGACTCTTATGAAAAGTATCCATAAAGCTTTTTCAGTTGATGAAATGAATTTTCTTGAAGCTTTTCATGTTCACAAAAATTTATCTTCTATATTTAATGACATTAATTTCAATAGACTCCTTTCTAATTCTTTTAGAATTGTAATAGCTTCATTTTCATATTTATTACTAATTTTCTCGATGTTTTATTCTATTTCCACGTTTCTGCAGACTGGAAAATTTTTAAATGTACTTAAGAATTTTTTTTTTCTTCTTAAAGTTTCTCAAGTCATGTTAAATTCTTACAATTTTTCCTCAACTTTTGTTATGTATTTATTTCATTTTATGTTCACTGTTTAAAACTTATGCTCACTGTTTTAAAACTTATGATATGGTTGTTAAACATAGCAACTCCAAAACATATATATTTTGGTCCTTTGGCTCCTGAAGAAAAGAGGCTTGTATCTGATCCGTCTCGAAATCGTTAGTTTTGCTCAAAATCCTCGCCAAAATAAGGTTGCTGTTTTGCCTAATTTTGGGTTTTACAGTGTATTATTTCTCTTCTAATTTAAAAGAGAAATGCATTCAGTTAAAACGTTCAGGGTAAAGAGAAAGAAAATTAATTTCCAGCATCTAGCCTTTTATACTTGGTAGAAGTCTGGAATATATCAGTCTGAAAATGAGTACGCATTGAATGGGGAACCAAAGTCAATAATTTTAAGTTGACGCGGAGGGCGAAACCCTAGTTCTTTTTCATCTGTTTAAGATAAAACATATCCTGGCTATGTTAAACATCGAACTATGCTTGAAGTTCACAGATAGACGTGCCTTCTCACATTATTCAAAAAAAAAAAAAAAAAAAAAAATGTTTATTCACATATTTTGTAATCGCAAAAAATGCTTTTATGTCTTATGTGTATTAATTAGATAATGATAAATTGTATGCCGCATTCAGAAGTCATAAATGAGTATCATAACTCTAAAATATTTGGGATGCTGTAAATAGCTATGAAATTTGGGTAAGAAATTAGTCCATGGATGAATGAAACCTTTTCGCATATTTTTCAAAAAGAAAAAAAAATAATAGCAAAATTACTAATTCATTTTCCGGGCATATTTCAACCCTCACATATTCATCATATTCGATTACATGAATGAAACCGAAACGTTTAGTCCCATAATTTGAGAGCAATATTATTAAAATTCAGATAGAATGTTTTGGCTTTAGAGAAGCTCTAGAGATATTACTTTTTAAAATCGAAGTTTGTTAGACTATAGGATATACTCTTTCTTCCTTTCGCCTGCCTTCGTGGTTAACTGGAAGCATGCATACTCGACGCATATTTGAGAGCTCCGGAGTTTGAGTCCCAGCGAGTCAGCATCAAAAACCCTAATGACACTACAAATGGCGCCCGATGTAAAAGGTACTAGACAATAACTCGTCACGGCCAGGATTTGGCTACTGACCCTAATTCCCAGTGGCCTTTTAAAAGGGGGAGTATATAAGGTATTTTCTCCATCCTTGCAGAATGCTTTCGTGGTGTAACGGTAACACACTCGGTGCACATTCGAGAAGTCCATGTTCGAGTCCTGGCAAAGGCATTTTATTTTTTTCCATGTGCCCTGTTTCAAAAGAAAAACCTAATGATTCCACAGAGTTAACAAGGGGATATATGAATAATGATGTAAAATAATTTAAATAAATAAGTATAGTTTTCAAAAGATATAATTTTTAATCTTGCACAATTTAGAAAATTCTGCTAAACATTATGCATAATATAAAACTGAAAGTCAAAAATATTAATTATATCCATATTATTTTAAGTATAAATTTAATTTTAGGGGAAAAATGGGAATTTTGTACAGTAAAACACACTAAATCAAAATTTCACTTAAAATCGCACTTAAAATTTAAAGTAATTAAATTTTAAAGTTTGAATCATACCTCGCCGTTGAGAAAGCAATACAGGACCGCTACTGTAAAACCCTGAAAAAAAAAATCAAGATTAAAAAAGCTTCTTCTTTTAGAAGCTAAAAAAGTTATTAAAATGTGATATAATTTAATTCCATAAATTTTATTAAAAAAAGTTTTCCTGCTTTTTTTAAATACAATATTTGTATTTCATTTACTTTTCAGTATCAAATTATAACACTGTTTTACTGCGTGAAATGCTTCAACTGACAAACAATGGCTTGCAGAAGCCATACTTACATCAGGTAGAAATATGTAAGATTCTAGTCACAGCTGAAAGAAACAGGTGATGAACAGTGCGCTGTATCATCATACATATGTGTGCATATATATGTAAGATATAAAAAAATATGATAGCTGTTTCAAAAAAAATAATTGGCGACCTTAAAATTAACATTCTAAATTTTGTGATCTGCCCCCAAATTCATATCTTCTCTACAGCTTCCAGATTTTTCTATCTTACGTTTTAATGCAGATGCCTCTTGTCCAATCAAATAAATTGTAAACCAGGAGTCTGAAATGAAACTTTTCCGACTCCCTCCCTTCTTCCTCTGAAGTTCTATGATATTCTACCCTTTTTCGCATAGCTCTCCTGCTGCCAAGACGCTGTTAAAGCAAGCTCCTGCTGTTCACTTAAGATGACGTTCTAATTCAAAATGCAATTTATGTATTCAAATATAATTAGGGAACATCTTGTCTGAAAAAGGATGATTTGATATGCGTGGAAAAAATAAAAGATTGTAATTTTTCCAGATACTTTGTGCTAAATTACGTCATCAGACTTTCCACTTTGTCACTTTCAAGCCACTGCGGTCTTCTCCGTCATCTACGCAGCTTCGTAAGCTGTTAAGGGTTGCAGTATTTTCATCTACGCATTTTGAAATCATGACATATATATATATACATTCAGATGATATGCACACACACACACACATATAATATACTGTACCTGAAGTTGTCGAAATAAAAAGATTAACTAAATTATTCTTTCATATTACGGGATGGACAGACAACTAAGATTCAAAATATTTACAAATTCAAAGTTTAACTTTAAAGCTATGCTAACAACAGAATGTTAATAACAGAACAGTTATGCTAATACCAGAACTATGTTTAATAACATAGTTCTATTGTTCCACGTCTAACATAACTTTCAATCACAGATAAACACACCAGTTAGTAGAAATAGCGTTAAAGGGAGACGTAGCATACTTATACAGAAATTTTACCACTGAAAAGAAACGCTCAGGTTGATAATGTTCTCTTTCTTAAACTTTTGCTCCTTAATTAAAACTGACTTCATTTATATATATTGGCAACGTAGACGAGATAACAGAAGTGTAGGAAAGATTTAACATAAGAAATAACTAACGTAAACCTTATCCCTTGACTAACTTAATACCTTCAGCACTTATGTGTAGAAAGAAATTTCGGATTACCAGTTGGATATAGAAGGATTTTTATGTTCAGAATGAACTTTAGCATGTTCAGTAGGAACTTCAGGTTACATGTAGAAAGAATTGCATCACGTGCAGAGGATGAATTCTGATTTTTCAATTTGGTATGATCTTGAGCGATAAACAAAAATTTGACAAGGACTGCACTGCACCAGAGTTATAAGACAGTTCTAAGGTATTTCTCTCGCCTTCTTAGCGAGCCTTCGTGGTGTAGTGGTCTGCACGCTCAGCGCGTAATTGAGAGGTCCGCGGTTCCATTCCCGGCGAAGGCGTTGCACATTTTTCATTATGCCTGCTTCCAAAAATTGCCTAATGTCTCTACACAGTAACAAGGCAAATATGACATACACGAATTTAATATTAATTAAATTAATTATAACTTATATTAATATTGCATTGCTCTAATCTGAAAGTATCTGATAAGAAAGGAATATTGAACATAACATTTTTAATACGAGCATTGACCTCTTTTATGGTGTGACAAATCTAGACAGCAAAAAGCATAGTCCAAGATGTTACTTTCAAAGTTTAGCTTTTTTTTTTTAAATTTTAGTATACTTCATAGGGAAACAAACTGCATACTAATATAAATACATGTTTTTAAAATGAGATATTATTAACAGGGAATGTTTACAAAATGCTGGAAATATTTTTCAAGATGTGTGCAACTTATATAAAGTCACTCGAATAAATTTTCTGTACCTTACAATTTTAATTCCGACTTATATTCCATTTGCAAATTAGTTGTCAGCTGAGTTTAGAATAAAGAATATATCTAAATACATAATAAACCTCAAATTAAATTTTCTGATAGAATAACAGTGAACTTTTTTTAACATGACCTTGCCCGCACAGATCTTTAAGTCTGTTGCTTCCAGTATGAGAGTACTGTCATTTAAGCAATTTAATTTCGAAGTGTACCCTTTATAACATCATTTAGTGGTAACTTTTGGCTTTAAAAACGCATACTCAGCGCTATTAAGCAAGAATTTAAAGTCACTAAAGCATGAAATGGTTTCTCCATTTCAAATCCAGCAATTACAAAAACTGTAAGAAAGAGAAATCAGCGAACTCTCATAACCTTGAGCATCACATTTATTTAAAATCTTCAAAACTAGCATCAATACAATTTAAAGGCATCCACAGAACTGGGCAAATATTGAACGCTTCCTTTTTATCTGATAGCGAGAACTGATAATAATTACCCCAAAATAATAAATTACGAGCACTAGGAAAATAATCAATATAGATTAATATCTTTTTGCAATTTAAGCACTTATTATTAGTAAAAAACTATGAAGAATGGAACAAACTATATTGTTGCGTACGTACGGGTTGGTACTAGACTGAATGCACACAGGTCCGATGATAGGTTAATAAAATTTATTGTATCAAAAGAAACACTTTAGATTTTAGAATTTTCCACAGAAATACTCATACAGGTGTTCACAGTATCACAGAGTATAATTATGGTTACACTTCAAACTACTAAGGAAGTTAAACACAACGCAATGCAAAACGCATCTAAAGAGAAAGCTAACCCAGAGATATCTCAATATTCCGACTCGCAACAATATGAAATCGTAACAATAAAAACTGAGAGAAAATGCTCTCGCCGGCTTTATATAGTTTTCAACCGGCCGCCGAGATGTTTCTAGTACTTTCTGCTTCTCGAAATTACTAGAAAGCAGTATGAGGGTAGAATTACACTTGCAGCTAATATAGTGATGAATTACATTTATTGAATTACAATATTTATTAGGGTGATACAGGGACCGAAACTAAATGTCGCCAAATGGCCGTCAAGTTTGGCGATTTCTTACCAAATTACCGAGATACCCGTTTATTCAATGTTAAATGGACTTGCCCCTGTTTTCTTAGTATTCCGGCATAGCTTTTTTCTCTAGACAGAACAGAGACAAAGACAGAGACATTACAAAGAAAAATGCAGCGATTTCACATATAATTGCACTAAAATTATCTATCTGTATACAGAATTCGTATTAATATAATTAAATGTATTGCATAATTTTTGCTAGTGCTTTCTTTCGTGAAGCAAAAAGTTTCGCTAATATTAGAGATCAATTTTTTTCCTGCTACATTTTACAATTTGCTGCAGCACATAGCTACACTATTTTTATACCTGACTGCTACTTTTGTAGACATAGTGGCATATAACTGATCTGCTGAAATATATAATTTCCATTGTTTTCAATCAAACATTGTTCGCTTTTTATACTGCAAATTAAGAACTCTTTTTTATTATCTTTAATGGGAAGGCTAATTCTGAAATTTCTTATGCTTCAAAACAGGGCGTAAGAAACTCGCTATTTAGGTTTTCAGGAAGAGCGACATAAAGAAAGAAAGAAGTTTTTGAATTGTTATACATATTGTTATACATAAACATTTTTATTTTAGTTTTATCACATTTTACGCATGGGTAGAACGATTATCCAGTACCTTAACAATTCAGATACCTTTTTCGTTTCCATTTTGAATCCTTAAATGAAAAATATCGATTCTTGTAATAACATACCTGTGTTGAGAGTAGGGCGGCTTGGATGTAGGAAAAGATAACTCTGGCCGTTCGGTGTGTTGGTGTCACAATGAAAACTACATACGTAACACCGAGGAGAGGAATCAGAACCAGCAAAGCTTTAGCTGCTTTCCTAAATGAAAAGTTATGTAATATAAAAATATAGAATATGCTAAATATGAATACAAAAAGTTATATTTAGGATAAAAAATTACTTCTCATTTTTTTTTTTTTTTTTTTTTTTGCATTTTAACAAGCTTTTTGCTACATATATGGATGAAAGGAGTTTAAAGATCAAAAGAAGCTTCGATTCACGTCTTGAAAGACTCAACACATTTTAAATCATCGCTTAGCTCAGAATCTTATGATGGATCATGAATGGATCTACCTATGTGTCATTCATTTGTCAGTATGAACTTACTAACTTTGAGTTATGCGTCATCCCATAGATTACACGTTTTTATTTATTGATTATTTAAAAAAATTAAGATAAATAAAGTTATTTTTTAATTTAAAATACACTCTCCTTCATGCGTTGTTAATTCTATAAAAGTTTCGCTGGAATTGTAACCTGTCAGAGCCTGGAGAACGTTTTCGTCGAGCTCTGCATATCCTCTATGAAAAGACTTGAGTTCTAAGCCTCATTCTTCGGCTTGGAACCACCGTTTCTAGAACCATCGTTGACGCTGGCTTACTCTTATTGCCTGATCCCCATATATTGTATCAATATTTCGAATAATAATTATCTAACTAAACTCTTAAAGCAAAGCACGCCGAATATGCTCTTTTGGCAGTTCCATATAGCTTTGAAAAAGAAACGAACTGATAAAACCGGATTGGACTCTTCAAAATTATCTCAGAGAATAAGAAAATGTAAAATGTCTACATGCTTTCATAGTAATTTGATGCAGGTAGTTTATCTAATACTCCTGGACCTTTTGTACATGCAAATGAAAAAAAGTATTATTTATGATACATCCCAATATAAAGATACATTACAAGAGCTGCAAGAAGCTAATGGAAGCCACCATCACTCTAATGGTCCTAATTTCGAATATATCACGTTTGAGATAGTCTTTGGGTCGAGTTAGATTACTTTGGATTATAGTGAAGTACGCTGAGACTATCTGCTTAACAGAATAGATGTCACCTTAGAGAAATGTCTAAGAGAAGCTGGCTCTCATTCACGTGAAATATAGAGAAAATCCTGAAAACATTATTTCAGCCAGCCCATTAACTGAGATTTGAATCCCAGTCAAAGTTTTAAAGTGGGGCCTTACCAATCGGCTGTTGATGGACCAGATTATCACTGAATTGCTTAGGAGCGTAAGCATGTTAAACGTGCAAGAAAGTTATGTTATATGAATGGTACATGTAAAAGAAACATGCAATAACCTCAGATAATATCCTTTCGAAGTGATCTTGATTTTAAGTAGGATGTGTATTTTAAGAGCTTTTAATTTTAAGCGACTTTTAAGTGCTCTTAATTTTAAGTGGATTATTCTATGCACGATTTCTGCCTCACACTCATATTTATCAGCAGTTTATTGACATGATCCATACAATAACAACAGAATGAAAAATTTCATAACGAAATGATAAACCAGTTTTCTTATCAGGATATTAAAATGTCCAGTTATAAGATATTCATTGAACTTCACATTTATAAATTTCATAAAATTTCAGATAGCACTTGAATATGGTTCAAATCTGTTCAATAAAACTATTTCCTTTTTTAAGCAACGATTCATTGGATCATAATTTTCTAGACCAGATGTGTATTACTTCCTGTATAGTTTGTTTGATATATTAGTTCAAAAGAGAAAACTTAAAGTCAGATCAGATGCGTATACTTACTGAAATGAAGTTCAATATTTACACATTACAAGCACCTGATACCTCTTAAAATTATAGTGTTATCTAGAGTAAAATCGCAAAAGAATCAGCAGTTACGGACAATGATGTGTTGCGAACAACGCTTTTATGTTACATAAGAATATTTATTGCGTAAGTTTTAAGTTACATTTTATAACAAAAACAACTGCAGTAAACTAAAGTTTCGAACAAAGTCTTCATTTCAGAACTGAAATATATACAGTTTTATATAAAAAGTATTACCCAAATGAATTAAGAACAATTTTTCTTAGTTATAAACTAGTAAAATACTGACAGCTCAAAAGCCAACTCTTTCTAACACAACTGAGAAAAAACAGGAATTCTTAACACTTTAACAAGTATAACAGTTTGAATAATGGTTCCATGTCTGACGTAATAAGTATTTGTGAAGCATACAGATAATGCTTCCATTGTAGCTGCATATCCTTGAAGGTGAGAAATGCATTGTTAGAAATCTATTTGGTATATACTGATGCAGCACTGAGGCCAAGATAATTATTCGATTAACCTTCAGCATACAACAAGGTTGGCGAATTTTGGAGATGGTAGCAGATGTGGGTTATTGTCCCCAAATGATAATGCGACCGCTGTTGAGATGGCAGTCTTAAACTTTTTGAAACTCGAGTTGTAACGAAATGTAATTGGCAACAGCAGTAATTAAATAGTTGCAAAGAATTTCATATAACAGAATAGTAATTATGTATTTTCTTTTACTTTCTTCCGAAAAAAACAGAATAGTAATTATGTATTTTCGTTTTTCCTTCATATATTTCTTTTTTCCTTTTTTGTTAATAGATAAAGTGTACAGTTATTACAAAACCCTGCATAAACCTATTTAGCAAGAATACTGCTAGTGTATTTATCAGAAGCCTGAAATTTTAAACTAAAAGTATATTAACACTGTTCTAGTAGTATTTAAAAATTTAAATTTTGATAGCAATTCGAAAGCTGATACTTAAATGAGAAAATTACAGTTTAGGAGTTACATTGTAGAAATAAGATTGAATTCTTCTTTAGTGATTTACTTTTGTACGCAATGTGATTACGTCTGCAATTTTAGTAAGATGTCTGCATGAAGTACACTGCTGGCAGTTTAACTTGCAACACCAGGAAGGAATGATTTGATGAACGTCAAAATCACAAGCAAGGAAGAAGTTCGAATATGCAAATGAATTAGTATTTCAGCGTATTTTAGACGACGCAGGAGGAAGAAATGACATCTGAAGCATTGCATAAAAGAAAAGTTGTGTAGCGGATTTCTCATTCGAAAAGCCCTTTATAAGGTACGAATTTTCTCAGAATATCGTGTTATGCCTCAATAATAAGAAGAAATGCTTACCAACAAGTGTTGGAATTCGATAGACGCAGAATTGTTGTCTTTTAAGAGTGTGGATTAATGTTTCGTGATATCGCCCATCGCATTGGTCGACATCCAATCTCTGTCAAGGGAATATAGAATCAGTGGGTTGCTGTGGGTCATACTGAGCGGCATTCAGGATCTCAACGCCCTTCCATGAATAACGCCCGAGAGGACAGACATATTGTGAGGTCAGCCCTGCAAAACCGTTCAACCACATAACGGACCATTAGTCAGGAAATGGACAAGTTTTCAGCACGCCCAGTATCCGTCAAAGTTTGCAGCGGCGTGGTCTATCAGCACGGTGACCATTATTTCGGCTTCCCTTGACAGTGCAGCATAGAGAGAGACGGCGACTCTGGTGCGCTTAATGACAACGCTGAATACAGGAATGGCAAAATGCAATCTTTTCAGACGAATCCCGGATCTGCGTGCAGTAGTATTCTGTTGGCCGTATGCGTGTCTGGAGGCTCCAAGTAGACCGCACATCGCCTGCTTGCATTCGATATTGGCATAGGGGCTGTGCATCTGATGTGATGATTTGGGCAGCACGCACATCTCTACTTCGGATCGAAAGAAATTTAAACGCAGATCGGTACATTTCTGACATCTTACGTCCAGTGGTTGTGGCCTATCTTCGACACTTGGTTCAAAAACGAGACCATTTTCCAAACAAGATAATGCAAGAACACTTGTTGTATGTCGTGTTCTTTCTCGATACACAGAGTATCGACAAATCTGCGTGGTCTCCAGATTTGTCCCCCATTGAAAATATCTGGTCATGGGTTGCTGAGAGACTGGCCCGCCATCCATCTCCAGCTTACACGGTTGATGAAGTGTGGCATAGACTTGAAGCAGCATGGAATGAGTTGCCCGTTTCTGTCATCCAAGCTCAGTTCGACTCCGTGCCTAACCGGATAAGGGCCGTTTTATTTGCCAGTGGTGGCAACTGTTTCTACTAATTTCTCTCAGTGGAATGCGACCCTATGTTCTATGGTAATTATTGTTCACCTGGATGAGTACTATCACCCCTCTTAATTTGTAAAAACAATTTAGAATCACTCTGTACATTGTGTAAAAACCCTGTACATTGGCAAAGTGAATTTCTTATTCGGAAATCTCACTTAAGTACTGGTTGTTTTTGTGTAAAGGTTGTGTTATGCTTTGAGTAAGATCGTGGGCTATCGAGACTGAGGTTTATCTTTTGTGATATTACTGCAGGTGTTCGTCAGGAGTTTTTTATCACTGTCAGGTTAATATGGAATCTATGGTCCAAAAGGATCATGCTGAACGCTATGCAGGATCTCAGGGGGGCCGACCCACTCGAGAGGAAGGACATTTTGTTTTCTCGGTCTTCGGGAATTGAACAGTCACGTCACTTACCCTAAGACGGGAGCATGGCTTTCGTGCAAGATAATAAGTGTTCGCACGCACAGGGCGATGACGTCTGCAGCGTCACAAACTGTCAGCACGGAGACTATTGTTGGTGCTTCCTTTGATGCTGTAGCAGAGACAGGCGTGCCGACAATGTTGCGATGAACGGCAACACTCTGCCAAATCACCTTTACAGAAGAATGCTGTTTTAGCATGCAGTATCATCATAGACATATCCGTGCGTGAAGGCAATGAAGGGAAAGAACGTTGCATCTTGCATTCGTCCTCGTAATATGGCTTCAACATCTGGAGTGCTAGTATAGAGGGCCTTTGGGTATACATTCCGATACCCTCTTGTTCGTACAGCAGGTAATGTGGACAGATGCCGTTACATATATGATGAGTTAAGTCCCTAGTCTGTGTACTATCTTCGAAGCCAGCATCACGCCCTTTTTCAACAAGATAATTCACGACTGTATATTGCCCGTGCTATTCTGACCTTCATCGATACAAAGGGCGTTTCGTTGTTGCCTCTGGACAGCACATTCTCTAGATGTCTCAAATGAGAACATCTGGTCATGAACTGCTGGGTAGCTCGCATGCCACTATTTGCCAATCATTACAATTCAGTACCATGTATGTCAACCAAGCTTATTTCGCCTTAATGTTCAGCCAGATTACACAGCCTTAGTTGTTTGCTGAGATGGAAGCTCTGTGTACTGAATTCTGCACGCTGCGTACTCTAAAACTACCTTCATATTAAATTATATCTTCCTTGTATTATGAAGTATATATACAATAAATATGATTCTGCTATTTGCCTTCCTGCTATAATAATTTGAATGGCTAACACAGTATCAAGGTCAAATCATCTGTAACGCAAAGTGCATTAAATACTAGAAGTTTGCATTATTGCTTTGTGTAAATTAATACTTTTAAAACTGTTAACTATTCTAGGCCGCAGAGGCTTAGTAAAATTATTATTGTGCACCTTGAGTCAAGAAATTATGCGGATTTACAAAATTTACCTATCGATAACTACTAGAATTTTGTTTTCCCAATACAAAATTCCATTGGGGCTCTAGCGATCATATATCGTGTAATGGTCCTAGGATCAATGGGCATAGATGAGATGAGAACATAGAGATGAGAACATATTGAATCACATAGATGAGAACATATTGAACCACATAGATGAGAACATATTGAACCACATAGATGAGAACTCTAAGTATATGGTGGATTATTTCTCTCATCTTCACCTGCACGTATTGGCACTCAAAAGAAAATAAAGAAATGATCAAAACTGGAATGCGATGCCACTCTGAGCTCTTCGACTTTAAGTACATTCACGCCAATAGGATCAATTTAAAGGAAAACCGATCATATGGTTATATTATATTCGTGTCATCCATTTATGACGTATGGCACCTATTTTCTGCGGTTCTGCTCTCCCACGGTGCAATTGAGGGTGTGTAATTGACGATAAAATCTTAAAATAAAAAAACGTATTCCAAGCTCATTTTAAAAGCGAAAACAGAGAAACATAAACTATTTCTTTTACAATATTTCTAGAGAAGAGGGTATGATAAAATGCGTTAACCGTTTAGGTGTCTTAAATTCGAAAAGGATAGTAAAGGTAACAGCAGATTGCTTACTTAAAACACAGTATGCTTATTTTAATGTCAAGCTAGATATTAGCTCTATATTAAAGGGTGTTCGCAAATGGTGGGAATAATTTTAGTAAGTAATTATACGAAATGTAGGACAAATATCGAAACCATCTGAAAGGACAATCTCAGCGACCGCCTCTATGAGCGGGTAAGTTCATTTACAGTATACTGGATAGCATAAAATCTATACAGTCAGTAGACTGAAGGTATAGGTGGAAATATATTGGATAAAACTATTAAACTTTGTAGATATCTTCACGGATACAGTTTCCGGGATTAAATGAAATACATGCTTTTCTTGCAGAGCTACATTAAACGTATTTTTCCCACGTAATGTTCAAAAATTAAAAAATAGTACAAGCTTTCATCATATTCCTAAAAATAATACTAGAAAATGATAAGAGCTAGATCATTACGTGAACATTTAACGAGTTACATATGGTTCCTATGCTTAATGTTTGCACGTGAAAGTGGTATAAAAATTAGTTTTTTTCTTTCAGACGTTATCCATTTGATGCTGATATCAGTTTCTTTCCTTACATAATAAATTAGTGCATAATTACCATTGATTTTAAGCGCATTGTATAAAATGAAACTAATTTCAGTTTGTGTTTGTGCTTTCATCTGAAGAGCAATTTAAAATTATGAAACTATCAGCAACGATACAGTATAGTGAGTGTTACAACAGGATTAATCTAACTGATTATTCCTGCCAAATAAAACATCATACTTACTTAATATGATAATTTGACACAGGTTTCTTATTTGCCGCTAATCGGGCCCTAACGAAAGAATATTTAGAAAAAGGATATTGCAACAAAGGAAAAAAAAGAAACTAAGGAAAAACTGAAAATTGCTTAATTAAACATGCTTAAGTTCACAAATATTAAGATACATAAATAATGAATAGAAACACATAAAAACATTTGAAGAAAGATTACGAAAAAAAAAATAAAAAATGTGTATAATTTATGAAAGGTTTTTAATGACTATATGCAGACATTTTGAAAAAAAAATACAGTTTAATACTTTATAGCATATAGTTAGTATTTAATTTCTTTTTCATCAGAGAAGGCGGAAAAACTTACATTAGATAATTTTTGTTGAGGTAGAAGTTCATCTTAAACATTCACAACAATCAAAATGATTTTCTTTTAGAGCCCAGAAATTTTTGGCATTCAGTTTTATATCTATTTATTCAAAGAGTGCAGGGAGAGTGCACGTTTCTTAACTAATTTAATTAAGAGTTAGTAACTTCATAATAATAAAGGAAAATTAAAACTCAATACAGAGTTGAAAAAGCAAAAAAAAAGTCACAGAAAAAACTGCACATGCATGTACTGGAAGTTATTTTCTCCTTAATAATATAAAGCATAATTTGATCTGAAATCAAGGATTCATTTTAATCGCATATAAACATATTTTGAGTTAAATATCGAAAATGACATCAAATGAAATATTTTGTTTCGGATTAAAAAGAAACAAAATACTGATATTAAAACGCACATATTTTTCGCTTTTTTAATACAATGAACTTCTAACGGAAGAACGACCGGAGTACATTTTAGATACTTTAATTAACAAACTCCTTTAAAAGTTCTCTATTTTTCTATCAGTTTTATTCTCTTTTAGTGATTTTTAACAAATTTTGTATGTTAAAATATAGAAAAAGTATATGAGGTCTAATTACAAGTCAAGTTGACTATATGTGAAATCGTTGTAATCAAAATATTATTTTACTATACATTAAAAACAGAAAAGTTTTCAGTTAGTTTGCTTTGAAATACGCATACTTATATTTAGAGAAATATTTGTTAGTTGCATATTTCCTATTCCAAACTTAGTGATTCCATGAACCATATTATTACTTCAATAAGACTTATTAATACCTTTAATGATTATCTGAGCCAAATTATTATTCCAGTTACACATTCTTTCAAGTATATTGCTGAATGCTTTAATTATATTTGTTCGGGGTATTTTATTTGCTTTTCTAGCGCAGTGCATTTAATCGATTTTTAACTTTATTTTATTGCTGTGAAAAGATCAATGCCAACAGCAAGGAAAAGAGACTTCGTAGAAAGGTATTGATTACAAATGGAGTTTTGGAAGAAATAGCTGATACCAGAATTACCAGCTGGCAGACAGATGAAGAATACAAAAACGTTCTTGAACTTTGGGGTAAATTATGATTGTAAGATTTACCTACTTTTTCCAGTAGTGCCGAATAATTACATTTTATAAGAGCACAAGGTAGAAAGTAATCTATGAATGCCTTTTTCAAGCAGGTACTCTGTAAAACGCATTGTAGAAAACTTACAAAGTGATAAAAGGTGCAGAAATTAATTTTTAAGTAACTGATTTGTTGATTCAAAAATCTTTTGGATCTTTGGTAGGTAGAAACATGTAAACATTGAAGTAATTTGAATAAAGAAGCTATAAATGGTCTTTCTGGAATGAAATGTTTCATAAATGTTATTATGTTTTCAGTAAGTGGAACAAAAGAAATTAGACTTCACTTCATATAGTCAAGTCTTTGGGATTTGAATTTTTTGCAAGAATTCATAAACAAAGTTATATTTTTTGAAGTAACAAAACTCCCTATGTTGAATCCTAAATCGACATGTTTAACTCTGAACAGAAAGACTGAGTTATTTCCAAAATTTATAACTGTTTCCTTAGAATCTAAATACGAAACAGCCACCCATAGTTCCAGATGAATTTAGTCTTTTGGAGAAGTTCTCGCCTTCTAAAGCTGATATTTGAATGTTGGTTTGAACCAATATTTATTCATGTTGTCAGAACTGCTTATCACCTTTAGAAGCGATCTTCGCAGGGTCAGGATTGGTACTAGTGGGCACATTGCATTTTGTTCCTAGACTGATAAAAATATGACGATTGATGAACAACTATTTCTTAACATAATATTTGCTGATAACATAAGTTATTGCATGCAAACTAAGTAATGGAAGACAAAATTATAGATTTACTATAAATAACAAACTAAAAATCAAGTAATAAATTGCTTACTACACCTATGGAAAAGATGAAGCATAATCTTCCTTGCCTTTTCCAGTTTTTCGATTTTAATCCGACTGATTTAAAATCCGACTGAGGTTTACATTCGCAGTAATACGCTAATTACGAGGTTTAAGTGTTCCATACTTTTTAATCAAAATTTATTCTGTGGTAGAAACATTTTATAATGGTAATGAACAATACCACCGAATAATATCACAGATATTCAAGAATATCTTTGAGCCTTTAGAAATTTAAAAAGTAGAAGTTTCTGCATACTAGTCTTTTGGGAAATAATTAAATCACAGAAATTTTAAAGTTTACTTTTTAATGGAAAAATCACACTAACCAGTCTTTAAAAACAAAAATTTTCATACTATTCTGGATAACGGCTGTCATAATGGTACTGAAAGAATAAACTAAGAAGTTATTTGACAAGAAATGCAGTAGTTTCCATCTTAAAATCACTTGCTATTAACTCAAAACAAAAGCTCATTAAAAACATTTCATACACTTTTTATCGTCGTAAGACAGGATTTTATTCATAACTCCTTAAAATATTAAAAAACTTTAAAAAAAATCTAAAAGCTTTCACATTTTATACTACGCCCAAATGGGCGCTTTTCTCATTTACATATACATACACGTTTCGAGAGCACTTGGACTAAAAATATTTAAAAACAGCATATTTTTAGAATTCCCGATACACATTCTCGCGTGCGTGAGATAAAAAGCATTTTATTCCCTACAGTGTTGCTACTGCTCGCCTTGAAATCGTTGAGTTTCTTAATAAAAAGTTCGTTAAAGTTTAAAAATATGAAACAGATAATAAAACAAATTCAAAAGTCAAGATTCGGGCTTACAGATGCCCATATTCTGGTGCAGAACTAAGTTATTCAAAATTTGGTGGCTTTAGTTATCGTTGTTTTTTCACAATGAGAGAAACATACTTACATTCATGTAGATTCTTCGTTGTTTAATTTCTTTAAATATAACATAGGGGGATAATATTTCGTGGCAGATACAGCCGTTTCGAGTGATTCGACGCAAAATGCCGTTTCGAGATTAATAGCTCTTCTGAGCTAACGCTCCTTTGGACTAAAAATCATATAAAATAAACTATTGTTTCTTCTTCTTCTTTTTTTTTTTTTTTTGAAATTTTTCAATATTAGTTCATGTACAGAAAAAATATAGAAGCTCACTAGAGAATGGTTTACAAAAAGCATATTTAGAAATAGAAAAAGAGAAACAGTTTAGTTTATACAAAAATAATGATAACCGTAATCAAAATCTTCGTTCAGTAATCATCATAAAATATTTATATTTTAGAAATTACTATGATTGATCCTAAAGGAAAAGTTCTGGTCATAAAACTTAACAAGAATTGAGATTTCTCTAGACTGAGAACAACAGAATAAATAAATATAACAATAGAATAAGATAATGAAATAATTGAGAATAAGGGAAATAACTAGCAATAATTTACATTAAATTAATTAAAAGACAAGTGATGATTTCTGTAAACTAAAACACCAGCGGATTAAGGAAAAGGGGATCCACCTTCCTTGAATTTTGGAAGCGAACATCATCAGGCTAAACCTACTGTTTTTTTTAATTAATTAATGATTAGGAAGGCCCTTGGTTATTGAGTTTCTTACGACTAAAACTTCAGTGATTTCATAAACCGGCATCTGAACTACATTGAGACAAGATCTCACAAAAATGTAATAACTATGGTTCACAACAAAATGATCAGAAGGAAACTGCACTTTTCCTCCTTAATTTATGGTTACTTTTTATCTATTTAAATTATATGTGGATAGTCAGAATTTTATCTAAAATTTTCTGATTTATGAGGTCTAAAATTATATAAAAAATACACACAGTTGACTTCACTGAAAAATTAGCGTATTATATGGCGACTTAAGATAAAAAACAAAAATGTGGAATAGTTAATGATGTATTGTGAATTAAAGATACGCTATAGAAAAAGTATCTTACCTGTATTGCTTCGACTCTGCACTCGTAGCTGCTCTGAGTTTCGTAATGAGCACCCACATAATTCTTCCAAGGAAATAGATATTGAGCTATAGGGAGAAATATAATTTTAAAATGCATTAATAAAGTTATTCATAATATAAAACCAAATTCTCTTCATACACTGATTCTGCTATTTAGAAAGTCGTTTAAATGAATTAACATTCATAATCTTGCATCTTCGAACTTTAAAAAGGTATTCCAATCTAAAATATTTTTCCATAGGTAACCTTAATACAAATATTAATAAAGCATTCCTCCTATTGCCTATAGATGGCAGCACCATACACATTGGAAAATTTTTGGTATTCCTAAACTTGCTAAGTAATTTCAGAACGAACATTAAGAAAAAAAAAGTACGCGATTTTAAGATGATTGCATCTTGCACAGAAACAGATGTCTCGAGACAAATTCAAACTATCAATTAAATTTAATTTGGACTTCGACAAAGCAGGCAAGAAATAATTTTTCATTTAGTTTTCTGAGAAGTTTTTGGAAAAGATAATATTAACACTAGAAAGAATGGAGTTTTATATATTAGTATTTTTAATCTATTTATTTGCTTTAATTTTTATACGATTAGGTAAGACTAATGTTTGTAAAACATACCATCGAAGCAATTTGCTGCTCATGTTACACTGTCAGAAATTTTCTTTGTTTGTCTTCTAATAACATTGCATTAATAACATTTAATTTACATTAACTTTTAATAACATTAATAATTTTTAATGCCATAGTGCTGTTTTTACTGGTATAAATAGGAATTTTTGTCGTCTAAAATTAAAAAGCAGACTTTTTGATACATAAGCGAGACCAAAAGCATTCTCATTGCCTGTTGGTAGATATGGCAGAAACAGAGCTTAACTGCCGCTTAGTCTTTCTCCAGTGTACAGCTCAGCCTTCAAAACTGCAGCTGTGGCGCAAACAATCAAAGAGAGAAGGATCACCGTTTGCATCGAGAGACGTGTGTGAGATCCGATGAGCTATAGACAAATGCTGCGTAAAATCGACATTAATATACAGCTGATACTAGTTACCGGTACACGATTTACATGATAAAATAAAAAATTTCGAAAGGAATATAATAATGTAGATTAAGTCATATTTGTCTCCTGCACAGAATTGTCACCGGCATAATATCGATACTACATTGAACCGACACCGTGGTATAACTGACACTAGTTACTAGCGTATTACCAATATGATAAAATAGAAATTTAGATAATGATGTAATAAAGAGTAAGAGGATTAATGCCCATTTGTCATCGGCATATCATCGACATAGCGTAAGAATGACACGGCGTGCAATAGACATTGCATAATATAGCCAAAATCTATAATAAACAACAGCACATAATAAAGGAGAAAAACATTTGATTAAATTTTTGTTTTTTAAGGTACCAGCATAAGGATGCCTCTAGAAAGGACAAATACCGGTACAGAAATGACATCGGCATAGAGTCAAAAGCAATTTCTAAGTGCCTTGCCGATTCTATGCCAGTAAAGAAGTTGTTGGTTCTATGTAGTGTCCGTTCTGTGCTGCCGGATTTGTGAGAATGGATTAGGGTTGAGACCTGACTGTCGTTTTCTAAGATGAGCAAAAGCATTAGAAATAACAAAAAAAGTGGTGTTATTTGCCATGCTTGATCTCAGGCCGACTTCAGTATTTTCGGCGCCCCAAACGGCCATTCACACTAGGATTTACCTGCGCTAACGGAGTCGGTTCGGAGTTGCTCCATTACACCTGAAGTTCAGATTTTTGAACTCTCTCCGCTATGAAGAAAAACTGGGTTTGGAGCAGCGTCGGTGGGATCAGATGTCAACATTATGTCAGATAAACCCCAGTGTGAACAGCCCTTAAGCGATCAGAAGAGTTAGCACTCTGTACAAATAAAAAATGTAAATTATTCAAAGCAAAATATGCCTTTATTTAGTTGCTGTGTATAGGAAGAACTCAAGTAACGTTGTCACAAACATTGCTTATCCTTTTAGCTAATCTTTGATTCCATCTTTAAAGTAATGTAATTAAATAATATTTATTCATTAATTTCATTTATTGAATTTTTAAAACTAGCTCAGTAAACGAAATTTTTCTGGTGAAATATCTTTGCATATTTCATTACCTGGCAGATATATTGCCTACACGTTGCGTACTGTGTTTAGGTTAATTTGTTTTCAGAGAAGAATGATGTGAACTGTCGAATAAAATCTATACTCTAGTTTGATAACTAAATACCTCAATCATTTAATTTAAATATCATTTAGTAATCCAAACATTTCATTATCAATAGTTGAAATTATTCAATAGTAAAGTTAATAATGACTATATTCGATAATAATGAATAAATTAGAGTTCTTGCAGCTCCCGTATAACATTATTATCACGAATCATTTCAAAATGTGGGGCTTTTAAAAGATAAAGAAAATGCCTAATAATATCGAAACAGCGTTAATTGAAGTCTCAATGCATCTTTACAATGAGGACTATACGGAGTAAAATTTATCACAATGCAATCAGTTTAATATAAAAATTCAGTTCAAAATTCAATAACGCCTACTAACTCTAAACAGAGTTAACGTAGTGAAATCAATTACAGCGAATTTTGAATTCGCTGAAGGGGCGAGGTTTCAGTTTTAATAACTCAGAGTTAATACATTACAGTAAACCTTGTCGAACGCGGACTTGCGGAACATGATTTTGTGAATACGCGTTTCTCAATTGTCTCCATTCAATTTCTCCAACGCGAGAACTTCAGTTAGACACGTAGAGTGCAGAGCATCAGCCGCATTGTGATAGTCTTCTTTAATGACTGATTTGAAAATTCATTTATTAAAAAAGTCGAATATTACTAAAATTATTAAAAAGTCGAATATTATTAAAAGTAAAACATGAGCTTTAACGCTCTCTTAATTCTTGATTACTCTCCTGGACACAGAAATGAAACTCTCACAATAATTGCACCTAAATGTAGAGGTTTTATTCCTTCCACTGAACTCCACTTTCTTTATCTAATCAATAAATCATCAAGGAATCCAAAAAAAAAAAAAAAAAAAAAAAAAAAAAATCGAAGTATATGCTGTAAAGCATGTTTACGTTTCTGAAAATAACGTACTAGAAGACGGAAAGCACGACTCACTAATGGTTTTTGGGAAGCAATTTAACATAGGAAACTACTACATAGAAATAATTAAGCTCACATGGGAATGTGGTAATTTAATGGAAATCAAAATCTTTTATATAACAGATTCCTCTAAATAAAATATGTGTTCGTAAAATCGGTTCGGAAAATAAGTTAATAAATATGGATGGTGTTAAAAAACATGAATCTTTTGGGATGAAAGTAATAGTTTGCGAATATACACATTCATGTCTCTACATATCAATTTACTAATATTATCTGAAAAAGTTTCTCTAGAGCGCTGTTACATCCGATATATATCAAATTAATTTATGTTCTAGTCTGCAGTACGTCTCAAATAGCTCACGTCGTAATAACTTGAGTTATATACCATATAACCTCGAGGATTTCAAATCTAAGGCTATAGCAGATATGTATAATGCACTCAAAGGCTTCAATTTCTAGAATCCAGCTCAAGGCTGAGAAAAATTTCTTCTTTTTCATAAGTTACAAATGTGCCACAAAGTGGGAAAAACTGTAATCCAGGGGATAAAAGGTTAACCCCCACTTCATCCATCCTGAACATGGAGAGTTTGCAGGTTTTTAACATTAAGGGAATTAACGTGAGGATACGCTATAATACATCTTAAGTTTAAACTCCGCGTCATATGCTTGCATTTGACAACCTGGAGTGATTTATGCTGGCTTACCCAGCGACATTTAATTCCTTATTGCAATCCCAAAGGCAGCTCTCAAACATGGATTGTTTGTTTTATGTAGTCTAGCTTGGAAAGAGATTTTTATCTAAACGGATTTATTTTTTAAACCTTACCATATCATCAAATCGCCTACTGTTAATTCGGAAACTGTCTATTGTTAGGAATTCATAAAATAGTGATGGATTTTTATCTAATTTTAAACTACAGGGTGATTATAATTAAAGTTTAAGTTTCAAAACGCTATAGAAAAAGAACCACTCATGAAAATGACGCCAAATTTGAAAGGAATGTTATTGAAGAAGGCGGAAAGCGTATGGCAGAAGAAAAAATTTAGTTTCAAAAGTTAGCAACAGATCGCGCTGCAAGCGGAAGAAGACAAATTAAAATGTTAGTTAAATTTCAGTGTTATAAAGCCGTCAGGTACCAGGCTGTTCCTCATTTCGCGTCTCAGACGTTCGCCATGGGTGTTTCACTGCAGGACCGCGCTCTGCTGGTAAAGCTGTATTACAAGAATGATGATTGTGCAAGAGTAGCTCTGCAAAAATTCAGGACACTGAAGGGTATAAAAGAAAGCATTGGTCCAATGAGTGTCGTAGGTCTAAAGAAAATGATGCAAAAATTCGAAACGATAGGTTCGTTTGATGTGCAATCTGGTAGAGGGAGAAAACGAGTGCATTCGACGGTAGTTGAAGAAGTGGCCACAGCATTACAGGAGGGGTCGGCCGGTGGTGTGCAACCGTGCAGTGCACGAGGAATTGAACGAACATTGGACAGGCCTACGAGCACGGTGCTGAAAATTGTACGAAACATCCTGCAATGCTATCCGTACAAAATTGGCCATGTGCAGGAGTTGCTTCCGCCTGACCTGACAGCTAGGGAGACGTTTGCGTTAGAATTCCTGGCTCGCATGGAAGTGGATAATGAATGGCCGTGGAAAATTTTGTGGAGAGATGAAGCCCATTTCCATCTGACAGGATACGTGAATACCCAGAATTGTCGAATATGGGCAACAGAAAATCCACTGGCAACGCACCCCGTACCACTTCATCCTGAAAAGGTCACGGTATGGTGAGGCTTTACGGCATCATTTATCCTAAAACCATATTTTTTCGAACAGACGGGTGCTTCCGGTCCTGTTACTGCAACCGTCACTGGTCAGAGGTATGCGTCTCTTTTGCGCAACCACGTGATTCCAGCTCTGCAACAGCGTGGATGTGTGGATGCAATCATTTTTATGCAAGATGGCGCTCCTCCGCACATTGCACATCCCGTGAAGCAGCTGCTGAGGCGCCATTTCGGAAATGCTCGAATTATCGGCCGTCATTTCCCTACAGCCTGGCCGTCCCGATCGCCTGATCTTACTCCGTGTGATTTCTGGCTGTGGGGATATCTGAAGGATGTTGTGTTCCGTGCTCCAATTGCAAATTTAGCGGAATTAAAGGCACGCATTTCGCAACACATTCTGAACATCCCCCCGGAGACACTGCGATCCGTTGTGGAACATGCTGTTTGTCGCTTTCAACTTGTTGCACACAACACCATATTGAACATGTTTTGTGCCAGTCTCGCGACAGTTCAGAACTTCTTTGATGAATGGTTCTTATGCGGTATGTCGCCGCAAAACTCTTGAAACCGATTTGTCCCTTTCGATGTGATATGTACAGTCATGCAAATAAAATTATTCAACAATTCTAATTTGTCAATGCATTTTAATGTGTAACTTCCACCTTAGCCATTGTTTTACGAATCGCTTCTCGTTTCTCGTCGTGATTTTGCCGCTTACAGCGCCATCTGTTGCTAACTTTTGAAACTAAATTTTTTCTTCTGCCATACGCTTTCCGCCTTCTTCAATAACATTCCTTTCAAATTTCACATCATTTTCATCAGTGGTTCTTTTTTATAGCGTTTTGAAACTTAAACTTTAATTATAATCACCCTGTATATCTATTGATAACTGTTAGGAGATTAAAAAATAATGAATTGCTAAATCGATCGAATTTATATAGTAGGCGTGAGATGATTAAATATTTGCTAAATGAAATTAATTCAATTTTTAGCCAAAAAAGGCTTTAATCTCGAAACAGGAATTTGTGCTTTTATCCTATATGCGTCTTTTCATTTATCATTCGTGTCTGTTGTCATTCGGGAAAACCTAAGATATTATTCTTTCATAACCAAGAATACAACAAAGTATTACATATATAAATTGTTTTGTAATATTCTCACTAGTGTATTTCTCAGTTACTGTAGAAAGTGACGAATCTTAAGAAATAGTAGTCAGCGAATAATCGCTTAAGCTTGTGTAACAAGAAACAACAAGATGGAAGGGTAACTAACCCTTTATTATTCCAGTAAGATTTAAAAAAAAACTACGTCTTGGAGTGTACAATAAAAGCCGACACTTGGGCTTGAACTTAAGAGACTAAGAATTAAACTAAAACTAAGATTAACTAAAGAAATATAGCCGAAGCTATCAAGATTCTAATCGAGTTGGCCCGTCAACTCTATTTGACTACGAAGCTTATAAGGGGCCTGAGTACGGCCGAGCGTAATAACAGTTTTGAGAGAGAGGGTAGCCAAAAGGCAGACGCCCGCAAATCAGAAATTCTGATTTTCACTAACTCTGTAAGTAGACTTTGTGGTTTAAATACCGCTTCTCCTCATTAAGTATTCGGAATGATTCCAAAACTACGTTCTGGCCGGAAGTAGTAAGTTGAAGTTAAGAATTTGACAGGAAAAAAGCTTTAACTTAAAATTTAACTGTTAATAAAATTAACATAATCCTTACAGCTTTACTAATAAGTTATGAACATTTTCCTTTGAGTAGAATATATGAAGAATCTTCAAAATGAGCAACGAAACGTTAAGATTTTATTAAAAAGTAAAAAGATCTGTGCAACAGTGAGTGAGTGAGCGCCACCAAGGAAGACCACTGACCTGCCCTTAGCCTCACAGTGTGTTATCTTACTGGCAGAAACCATTTACTCTCTGCTTCACCTTGCTCCGGGAACGCAGCCGAATAGACAGCTAAGACCTTCATAAACACGTAAGCTTGGATGTTAACATGTAAGCTTGATATGCATGTAAGCTTAAACGTTGTTGTTAGGGGAAAGAGTATTCTGTTAGGAACTACTTAAAAGAATACTCTTTCCCCGAACAACAATATCCAAGCTTACATGTAGACTTTATGAGGCTCTTAGCCGTCGATTCGGCTGCGTTCCCAGAACAGTTGCCTGAATTTGTGCTGACAGGAAGCAAACATCATATTCCTTGAATCATTTGTATGATATGTAATAAAAATTAAAGTACAACCTCCGTCCTTCCATGCAACATTAGGCCTTTAAATAAGCAAAATTTTCTATACTGAGTATTTTTCACATAAGAAATGATTGAAAAACCAAAAAGTAGTTATATATTAGCATTGGGATGCGAACCAAATTTAATAAATAAGGAAATGGTAGAAAAATTAATAAAAAATGTAGAAAAATATAAATTATTTTTCGTAATAAGATAAGAATGTTTTTCGTTTGATTAGAAAGAAGTCAGAAGTATAAAACTGGCAAACTCTGGTCAGCCTTTAAGAGTCTGCTAAACACGTATTAAACACTTCTGTTAGTAAGATTCGACTTGAAATTACACAGATAGAAGGAAACATGACCTTTTTGAAATACTCTCTTGTACACTATTTACTATGTAACGAAATAAGTTAAATATAATTATGATCTACCAGAGCAATGCAGTGATTATATATAATTAAGTGTTCATTTCGAATGTGATAAAGAAGTTATTTACGAGTCAAAGAGAAATATTTTATAAAAGAATAATTATTATCCTCCTAGTAATCTAAATTAAAGGACAACTTATGTTTTGTATGAAAAAAATTGGTATTTTCTTAGATAAGTTTCTTATGATTATTAGTATAATATATTTCTAAAGTCTATGGCAATGCAAGTCAGT
Organism: Stegodyphus dumicola; assembly: GCF_044657685.1. NCBI lineage: Eukaryota > Metazoa > Arthropoda > Arachnida > Araneae > Eresidae > Stegodyphus > Stegodyphus dumicola. The sequence continues at coordinate 81,940,853 of NC_140768.1, forward strand.
GATCATACACAAATGGTTCAAAGTCCGCATGAAGAGGTTACAATCTCCATTATCATGATATGAATATAGTGTGAGAGAAATATAATCTACCATGGTAAGATATTAAGATAAATTCCATTTCCTTTCAAGCTGAAATTTCCAAATACGTAAAGTAACATTTTCCCCCAAATCCTTGGAAAGCAAAGCAAAAGGAAAAAGTAGTTATAGAAGAATAACCTGAAAATTTGGATGGTTAGCAGTGGTAGCAATGTAAAAAGAGATTAACATTCTAAGTGTCCAAAAGTTATCCATAAGAAATGTCCCCAAAAATCTTTTTCTGAAAACGTAATGATATTACAGTTATTCGCAAATGAATTCTGGGAAACTGAAAATTTTAAGATTTGTGCTTAAAAATTTATTTGGAATGAAATAAAGAAAGATTAAAATATTAAGAATGAGTAATTAAAAGATTAATAATGAAGAATTCATATGGGCCATCTTTATCGATAATGTCTACTTTAATAAATCATATTTAACATTATAACAGCTCTTTAGGACTATCTTTAAAATCTGAGCCCTTTCGGATTTTTTTTAATGTTTTAATCTTTTATTTTATTTTATTTTAGTCTTGAAAATAGACATAAGATTAGTCCATTATCTTTTACATTGAAATGCAGTGAATATGGTGTAAGTCTTTCTAGTATTAGACACCATAGTCCTATGTAAATACAGCTACTCGTGTTATTTTGTGTTGTAAGATATTTACATCAGCTTGTGGTTTAATCGTTATAATCAACACTTCAGTGGCTTTCTTTACGTAAAAAGAAATCAATAATATTTTTAGAGATATATTTCAATGAGTTGATATAATTTCATTTTAATAACTCTTAGAAATGTAAATTGTACTCGAATTCTACTGCTAAAACTTTAGAGTAAAAATTGCATTTTGATTGCATAATGTTTAATTTTAATATATAATACTTAAGGTATATAAATTATTCATGCATTTCATAACATTAATTTTACTGTTATAGCCCTAGCAATGTATTAGTTAAATTCCAAGAAACAATTTAAAATAAAATATTTGAAAGACTCATTTTAAGATGGCATTTTTTAATCCAAAAGTATATTCAATTGATGACGCGTCCGTAAAAGTTTCATTTCGTAATTAGCGAAGTTCTCACATTCATTTCATCGAAACAAGCTCTTGAAAAAGGTCAAAACTTAAATGAATATCCCATTTTTATCTAAATTAAAGTAATTCTTTGTCAAGCACAGGATTTAATTCTCGAAATAATAAAGTCTAAAAATTTAATTCAGGCACTTAAATTATGTATTCTTATATATTTCAATAGAAATTTGCTATTAAGGTTTAATCATGCGTTGCTACGAGAATTATTTTTAAAAATACTTAACCTATTATTTCTACTAGAGATAATTTTTACAGCTATCCTAGTGCTATAAAATAAAAATTTTCAAACAAAATTTTATTTACCCATTATACAGCAACGAACTAAAAAAAAGAGATATGATTAAAATTTCGGGGGCCTTTTAAAATTTGGAGTTATTACTTCCTTTAGAAGAATTATGAAAGTTACTAGCTGTGTCGGCCTTCTATCATAAATATTCATAAATAGATACTGACGTTTTATGAGGCGTGCCTGAATTAAGTTTGTTGACATTTTAGAAGTTTATTAAAAGTATTTTGTTTGTTCAAAACTAACGTGACGTATACCATGGTGATAGAATGTCAGTTAACATGTGCAGTTTCGAAGTATTTAATGGATTACAAGTCAAGATACGAAAATAAAATAGTTAGTTTGATTGCTTCTCAGCCTTCTGGCTAAGATTAAAGCATAATTTGTTTAAGACACGGCTGCGGAATATATTCGTAGTAAAAGACCAACCATATTTTAGTTAGCGAAAATTCTGTTAGGCCTACGAGATGAACATTTAATCTATAAAAATATATATTGTGCGCATAAATTTTAGTTTTATTTACATTTTTAACTGCTGCCTACTACAGCACCTAACATGATTCTTGTTTCAAGAATTTAAAATTAAACAATATATCATATATTTACAAAGATTATAACAACTCTCACTGTAGTACAATATAAGTAAAGATAATCAAAGACAATATTTTGCACGAGTTTACCCATACACTGAACTAAAACGACGTTAAACATTGCTCTAATTAACTTTTCAAATAAATTTCTTTCAATGAAATTTTAAAACTTTGATAAATTTGTGTCACGAATTAAAATTTTGATTCATGACCATATTTATAACAAAGCAAGATAAAATTTACGAGAGAACTGATGCATACACGGGTATTTAAAAGCAATTTCGATACTTAAAGATGAATTTTCTCCTGTTAAATATAAAATTGAGATTGATATTTAATTAGAAGGATGTTAATTCAGTCTTATGTTCAGGTATATTAATGATATGTTATAAGGTATTTCTCCCACCTTCTTAGCATGCCTTCGTGGTGTACTGATCAGCACGCTGAGCGCGTATTCCAGAGGCCCGTGGTTCGATTCCCGGAGACGGCGTTGCTCATTTTTTATATCTCTTGCTTCCAAAAAATTACTAATGTCTCTACAGTGGGGTGCCCTCGCCGGAAATCGAGCCACGGACCTCTGGAAAACGCGCCCAGCCTGCTGATCATTACACTACGAAGGCATGCTAAGAAGGCGGAAGAAATACTTTATAATGTGACCTTAGGCAAAACCAATGGAAAACCAATAATAATTGAGTGTTAATTTTAGCTCTTTGTTTGATAACTAGCAGCTTCAACAGGCTGGCTGTATGAAATTTTCTCTAGGTCTTTAGGTGTATGACTAAAATACAAGGCAAATTGTTTCTATAAATGTCACCAATTTAAGGCGGATGAAGCTCTCGAGGGCTTCAAAATGTGGCTTAAAATTATTTTATTTAGTTATTTTATTTTTAAAACTAGCTTCATGTAATTTTTAGTTTGGTGCTGTGAAACCAAATTGAAAGCGAATATTGCTTTTGAGACCTCACAGTACGATTTCTACTTGCATATTTGAGGCTATTTTAACGTTTGCTATTATTTTGAGAATTATATTTAATTTTATATTCATTTTTGTATACAAGCAGCTATATCTTCTCAGCACTGAATATCACATTTTGCATCATTACCTCTATCTAATATATGATTAATATACTATTTTGTATATTTTGCATTTTTTGTTATAGACAGGGTAGCTAATTTACTGGGGTAGTAACTTATCAGCTTTCTCAGTCCAGCTGGCAGATTTATCTGTTTTTAGAATAACCTGAATAGATGTTTTTTAGTACTGGAACGAGAGAGAGGCTTAAATAATCATCAAGGGTTATCTAAATATATTCGACAATAATTTAAATTATAACACACAATATTAATACTAGAATATATTAATTTGAGCTATCTAGACAGCACGCAAGTTTTTTATAATTAGGGCAATTCTGTTAATATGTATAAAATGTTCCCAGTCATCACTGCTGTATCAATGATAAATTCACAAATACGAGCCCTGTTAAGAAAAACGACCAACGTTTTTAAATTGTGAGGCAATAGCTGCAGGTGAGGTGCTTCGGCTATCATGCGTACCTAGCGTCATATCTTGTTAGAAATAGTCTTTTACTTGGCTCCGAACTATGAGTTAGTTGTAGAAACTTCCAGTTGACTGAGGGCGTCCATGAGAAGCTCGTCGGATTAGTAAGAAAGAAATAAAAGAGTTAGAGAAACAAACTGCCTGTGTGAAATTATGCGTAAAATTGGAGAATATTTCATGGAAATATTCCAAATGCTTAACCAAGCATGCAAAGATGACTGCATGAACAAGACATACTGTCACGACTGATTTCAGCTTCTTAAGAATGGCCGTTGCCGAGGATCTAAGGAGTGGATAACATTCTATGTGAACAGATGACCAATATATTCAGCATGCATAATGAGTTTGTACCACGTGGTCAGATAGAAAATAAGGAAGTCTACCGGAGAATTCTAACAGTCTTCAGAGATGCTGTGCTTAAGAAGAGACCTGAACTGCGGGGGAATCAGTCGTGGATGCTGCATCAAGACCATGTCTCAGCTCACACATGGGCTCCTTCGTATCAATTACCTGGTAAAACACTGAACTTCAGTTGCGTCCCTCCCACATATTCTCTGAAACTGGCCACGGCAAACTTTGTTCTCTTCCTCAAACTGAAAGCTGCTTTGGCAGAATGTTGTTTCAAATCCGTAAAAAAATTCAGGAAAATGCAATAAAAGTACTACACGCCATCGAAAAAAGTGATTTCTAGATCATTCCAAAAGTGGAAGAAACGATGGCAGCAGTGAACTACAGGGGGACTAATTTGAAGGGGTTAGTGATTAAGAGTATATATTATTAGCAATAAAGCAAGAACAGCGAAAGTTGAGTGTTTTTTGAACACTTCCTGTGCATAAAACAGTACACATAAGAATACTATTATGCAAGAACCCACATGAGGGTGCAGAAATATTAGCTAAATATAAATACATAAATGCAAAGCCTCAAGCGCCAAGACCAAAAAAAATATGTATAAGAGTTAGAAAATTGTGGTTTGCAATCTATATTTACGCTGATTTATTATTGTTAGATTTATGAATGACAGCAATGAAAGCGCGTTATACGTATGAGGTATAGTGATGATGGCGATATAATGTGTAATATCGGAGATACGTTTTGAACTTCAGACACATTTATAAATACGCTTGTACTTATATGTTTTTACAAGTGTTCATTCTTTTGTATATTCTCAGTTCGCGCATTTAGATCTCCATCTGCAGGCCTGTAAAGATGAAAGTTCACATTTTCTGAGCGTTCGAAAATATAGTGAATGGGGTAACCGCCTATCCAATACGTACACTTGTCATTTAAATGCAGCCTGAAAAGATGCATATAAAAATTGATAAAAGGGCCATGTCCTTCCAGATTTAGCGGCGGGAAGTGAGTAGAACCACAGATTAAAGCTCATCTGACCTTGACGAAGAGCTTATATAATCTTTTATCCATCGCTTCTCTAATCTATAGACATAACCACTGTTTAAAATAGTAGGGCTTAAATTACTTTTCTGAAATTATCTCACCAAGTGTGTATATGGTAGACTCGTAGTTGCTTTTCCTCAGTCAAATATTTTTTTTTTGACGGTAATAACGTACCGCAGTTTTGGTCTGAGATTATTTGAGATTATTTGGATAAGGAGGACATTTGAATATCACTCACTGTGGCGCCTTGAATGACGTGTAGTTGGTGAAAAACGATGACTGAAAAAAAATGACATTTGATGGCTGCGACAAATCTTAATGTTGCTCTTAGTGCTGTCATATGGGTTACACCGAGTTATGACTGTTTAACTTTACAGCCCAGGTTATATGTCAGGCTTTTACTATGTCTTGGTCCCTTTGCATTCATCTTTGTAAACTGCTCTGGTATCCACTTTCACTGGAGTGTTGCAAGATATATTAAAATCAAACATGACCGAATGGCATGAGAAACTTAGTTTTCCGAATTAATAATCAGTGTGAACACAGAGATTGTTCCACATATTTGCAGTTTATCTGACAGTATGAATTAGAGTACGTTTCTGCTGCGTCATTCGCGATACGTTAGTAACGTTATAGCAAAAAAGCAAAAACCGTTGTGACAGGTATCTGAAAGAACCTTCCCGAGTCTTCGGGAACCCATTGATGATCTCAGCATCGAGTTGGAGATTTTGTGCATTTTCTATTTGAGTTTCTTGATGTAATAAACCTACAGAGAATATCTTCGATTACGACGTCTAGGTATTTTAGCTGGCTTACTATCCGCGTATTTCTTCCTTGGAGGTTAATACAAAGAGTACGTCTATGTGTGTTACCAGGCGAGTTTAATATATCTTTAGTTTTGACAGATCAAGCTACCACCTTGCGCTTGCTTGCCCAATTAATGATCTTGTCCAGACGATTTTAGTGCCCGAATTTCATTAGTACTCCCGGAATGCCCTTTAATTGCAATTATGAAATCGTCCCTATAGACTAAAATGTTTGTATTTTCTTTACTTTCAAACAGAACACAGTTCTGCTGACACAGAGGTTCTCATTCGCCCCATGCCCCTCTTTCACTATCGTTAGATGATCATTTCCTTCTTCCTTTATAAAATTCGGAATCTATACTTTTTTATATCTATAACTATCTATCTCTCCATCTAGCTATATTTACATATACATATATATGTATATATACATTAATTATATTTAATTTAGATTTAGATTATTTTTCTTAATGTGTTTTGTGATTTAAACAGCAAATTGTACAGACATGTTAATAAATACCAAAACTCTAATAAAAGTAGTTGTTTTTAGTTTTTCACATTCATAAACTAAAATTATGCACTTAATAAGTAAATCAAAGAATAACCACATCATCCCCCGAAATCATGAAGGCGGAGCTTCCCACTGGTTGAGAACCACTATGTTATCCGGTTCTGCAGCAGGGGTCCACAGCAGGATACTTGTTTACAGCCACTGTTCATAATGAACGGCATAAAGCCTTTGCGTATCCTTTGAGACTTTTCAAGAAATCTTACCACCACAATGAATCAAGGCGTATTGGGTATCAGAAATATTGGATTTCGGTATATGATATGGTATTGCAGCCTTTGCAGAGTTATGCGTTCCAGTATTTTTCTGAGAGAAGGATTAGGTAGATGAGTCAATACCAGGTAGCCTCACAAGGATCCTGAGTTGTCTTTAAATATAATACATCTTCTGATATCTTCGTGTCTGAAAGACAGTATATGGCTTTTCGGCCGACTGAAAAGTGTGCGTGAAGAAGCACAAAGAATAACTCAGATATTGCCATTATCAACGTTATCTGGCTCTGTAGCTTTATTCGAATTCAACCTTTTTTTATTATACTACTCATCTTTGATCAGCTCAATCATGGTGCTGATATCTGCTCAATGATCATGCTGGTTGATCGTGCTCCCACCCCTTTCCCCTTCCACCAAACCACACGAGAGAACTTTTGGCTCGCCGCTTATTTAGAGTGCCGCCATGCCGCACCGACACTATACATTTACAAATATCCATGCCTTCTCCGGGATTAGAACACGTGGCCTTCGGCATGGCAGTCAGCGACAATAACCACTATACCGATTGGAAGACGCCAGAGAGGGATATCTCAGCTCGGTTGCTTAGTTAGCTACTGTCGTTATTGTTGATAGGATTAGCTTTCTCTGTGCTGTGGCTTGCGTTGTATTTAACGTCTTTAGTATGTTAAAGTATAACTATTGATTATTACTGCGTGATATTTTTAACACTTGTACAAATATTTTTGAGAATAATTCCAGCGTTCTAGTATTTTCCTTTTCATAGGAATAAATTTTATTATCCTTTTACTGGAATTGTGCATTCAATCTGTTACGAACCCGTACGCACGGAACACTTTTTGGTGTCAGACGTGGAATTAAATGCCAATGACAAGAGCGATGAAGGAACAATTAAGGCAGTTTATGGCAGCATTTTCTGCATTTAAAGAAGAGATGAAAGATTCCGTTAAAAAAGAGATGAAAGCTATTAAAGTAGAGATGAATGAAAGTGGGCCAAGAAACCGTTAAAAAGGTGATGAAAGCTGTTAAAGAGGTAATGAAAGCGAGCCAAGACCGGATGAAAGCTGACCAAGAATTTGTAAAAGAAAAGATAGAAGCTAGTCAAGTAACGTTTAAAGCAGAGTTGAAAACTGTACAAGAAAAGCAGGTAAAGAGGAAATGAAAAGAGAAACTACCTGCATAACAGAAACCAAATTCGAGGCTATGGAAGTCAGAGTTGACACAGTTGAAGACAAAGAGGGAGTTATTCAAGGAAGAGTTTCTTCAGTGGAGTAACAAATTCAAGAAAGAGCTTCTACCGCCCAAGAACAAATCGAACAACAAATTGAAATCAGGATTTCTGCTGCCGTCGCCAAAGAAGTTGACACGTTAAAGAAATGCAATGAGACAGCAGGAAGCAATTCTGATGGATTTAAATTTTTACCCGTGCCTTATCGTTCCTTTTTGGAGCTATCCACTTATAATGGTAAGACCTTTTCGTAAGTATATGAGACATAATTTTCTATAGTGGCAGAAGCGAGTGGATGGGATCCTCAAGCTAAGACCTGTCATCTCGCCGCATCTCTGAGAGCAGACGCAGAGGATACCATTCAGATTATTCTCGAAAACAAAAGGCTAGATTTCGAAGTTTCGTCCTGTGCGTCGGAGTTGTGCTTTGGAGAGAAGTGTTTGAAAGACTACAGGAGGCTTTAATTCAAATCCCGTGAACAGAAGCCCGAGGAAATTCTCCAGAAACTTGTCACGGATGTTGATAAGCTGTCTCGCCTTTTCAGAATGTCCGACAGAAACAAAGGAAATCTTGTCCCTGCAGCACTTCATCGACGGCATTCGGGATCTTGAAATACGAAAAGCTCTACGAATGGCGGATGTCAAGCAATTTAAAAAGCTCACTAGTGTACTCCATGAAATTCGAGCACGGCAAGCAACTCATAGAGACCGCCACCTAATCAGAGCTGCTCAAGTTCAGGAACCAGTGGATCAAGTTACTGCTCATCTAGACGATTTAACCAGACAACTCAATGCCTTGAGACGAAATATTAGGGACAAGAAACCGACCTTAAAGTGTTGATGGAATCTCGAGGGGCGGTTACCAGATAATGAGAAGTCCTACTTTAAAGCGTTTCAGATTTCTGCAGTGAGTGGCGGCAGTAATGGACTTTTCCTCATGGGCCATATCAGTGGAGTTACTTGCAATATGACGATAGATAAAGGAGCCAACTATACGATCATCCGAAAAGATTTGGCTCAACGATTGAAAAGTAAACTTATCTGGACGCCGTCCTGCATTATCCTGGAGGCTGTGTCCGGCAAGAAGATCTACATCGAGGGAAAATTAAACGTTAATATCACATTTGGAAGTGCCGCCTACAATCACACAGCATATGTAGCAGATATTACAGATCTTTGAATACTCAGATTGGGCTTTCTGAGGAAGCACAATTTTTGCTTGGACTTCGAAAATAACGAATTGTCTTCTGCCTCTGAAAATATAGATATATTCGGAATTAATGATCAAGGAGTTAAATCTAGCCACAAAATCATAACTCAAGACGATATCACAATACCAGCAAAAATAGAATTTTTACTTCCTGGATCCATAGCCGAAAATAGAAATTTCTGCCACGGGAAAATTGAATAACCAAAAAATTGTAATAGCATGAAAGGAGTAATAGCATCCTCAGCACTCACCGAACTATCGAGGAACGTTATCCCGGTGAGAATTGCCAATGTAACTGAGAACGCGAGAGTAATTAAGAAGGGTGAAGTGGTTTCAGAATGTACTCTAGTAAGCAGTATTGAAAGAAGCAGTAACATCCAAGAATCCGAGTCCTTAGAGAGCATTACATCGGAGTTATTGCATAATGCGCAATTAAGCGATGAAGAGAGGAATGCTGCAGAGCGTGTCATTAAAGATCTTGAAGATGTTTTCTCCAGCTGGTCTTCTGACGTGGGTCGAACCAGTTTTAAACAACATACAATCAATACCGGTGACCATCCACCAATCAAGCAACATTCAAGACGAATGCCAATTGCTAAACCGGAAGACGTATAAAAACTGCTAAAGGATATGCAAGAAAGCAATGACATCGAGCCTTCAGCTAGTCCCTGGACATCTCCCATCGTCTGGTGAAAAGGAAAGACGGTTCAATCAGATTTTGAGTTGACTATCGCCGGTTGAACGAGGTTACAAAGACAGCAATTACCCTCTTCCCAGAACTGGCGACATTCTGGACACTCCTTCTGGAAGCAAGTGGTTTTGGTAGGCAGAGATACATCCTGATGACTAAGATTAGACGACATTTACTACCGGGCAAGGACTGGCAGTTCAAGGTGATGCCTTTTGGATGACTTCGGAAACTTCAGGAAGATAATCTAAATTCAAGTAACGCCAAATGTAAATGACTCAGACAAGATGTTGCTTACCTCGGACATGTCATCTCTACGTAAGGAGTGCGTACGGATCCTGAAAAAATGTGAACAGTTAAAGAATGGAGAAGCCCCAAAAATGTTCCTCAGCTGAGAAGTTTCCTAGGGCTTTGCACCTACTACAGAAGAATCGTGAAGGACTTTTCTAACATTGCAAGACCCCTTCACAAGCTGACAGAGAGCAAGCAAACGTTCTTGTGGACGAAGGAATAGGACGATGCTTTTAACAACATGAAGGAAGCTTTAACATCTGCTCCAATCATGATGCATCTTCAGCTCAACAGGCCATTTATTCTCGACACGGATAGCAGCAATGAAAGTGTCGGTGCTGTTTTGTCCCAAGAAATAAACAGTCAAGAAAGTGTCGTGGCCTTCTGAAGCAAGTGCCTGTATAAACCGGACAGGAATTACTGTGGCATCAGGAAAGAGTTATTGACCATAGTTAAAGCCGTAGAACATTTAGAGCATTATCTCTACTGCAGAAAATTCCTGCTCCGCACGGATCATGCATCGTTCACCAGGCTTTAAAATTCTAAGAATTCCGAAAGTCAAATAGCCAGGTGGATTGATTCAGAAACTCTACGAAAATGACATATGTGACATCACTAACCGTCATCGGAAGGGATCATCACATGGAAACGCCGATGCCCTGTCTAGAGGACCTTGCCCAGAAAGCTACCGATATTTTTCCAGGGTAGAAGCGAAATATGAAAAGATTTATCCCGTCGCACGACAAATTACAGCATCAGCATCGGCTAATCGTGACCCATGAAGTGACAAAAGATTCAGGAAAGACCAACTGGAAGACAGCAACCCATAATTGATTTAATGGAGTCCTCAAACAGAAAACTTATCTGGCAGAACATTTTGATCTGTAGTCCGAGAACAAAACAATAGTGGGTCCTCTGAAATTCAGTCCAAATTCGAAACGTTGTCTTGCACTGAAATTTGAATCAAATGGTGGAAAAGCGTTTCGATGGCAGCTGATGCTTCTAAGTTTCCGGATCCCGAACATCTTTATAGAACTACATAGCAGCCCTACAGAAAGCCACTTCGGAATAATGAAGACTTCGCAGAGAGTTCGTGAATGCTTCTACTGGAGTAATGCAAAGGATGACGTGCAAAAGTGGTGTGATCTGCTCTGCCTGTGCGGGTCGGAAAGGACTCAAGAAAGACAGTCTATGCAAGCTGCAAAATTACGATGCAGGAGAACCTTTTTAACGTATGCCTTTCACATTCTGTGACCTCCGCCAGGAACTTCTGATGGGAACAAATACATCCTCGTTGTCATAGATTACTTCACCAGGTGGCCTAAAGCGTATCCTATCCTGGTGAAGACGCTCTCGCAGTAGCAGAAATAATGATACAGCATTGGATTTTTCCAGGTTCGGAGCGCCTTTTCAGTTACATTCCGATCAAGGAAGAAATTTTGTATCGGCTGCTAAAGAACTCTTAAAACTACTCGGTATCGACAAAATCCAAACGACACCTTTACATGCCCAGTCAAACGGCATGGTAGAAAGGTATAATCGAATCCTTAATATTTTCCCGTTGGCAGTTTTCTGAAAACAACAGGACTAGGACAAGAAGTTACGACTGTTTTTACTGGCTTACCGCAGTGCTGTCCGCGAGAGTACTGACCCCATCTCAGATGCTCTTCTGTCGTGACCTTCGTCTGCCTTGTGATCTCTTGTTTAGTCACCCTCCGGATGTGACTTCATCGCCTGAGAAGTACATCCAAGATATCCAGGCTCGCTTTGAAGTGATGCACAATTTTGCACGAGCGCGAGTCTACCTGCGACAGAAGAGCTACAGGACATCGATTCAACGATGGACACAAGGTATGGTTGTGGAATCCGATTCGATGGAAAGTACTCTGTTCTAAGTTACAGTCACTTTTGGATGGTCCGCACACAATCCTAAACAGACTGAAAGACGTCGTAGTTCGGATCCGTAAGCCATAAAACTTTAAGCTTAAAGTTGTTCATTATGACAGGCGAGCTTCTTACTATGGCCATAGTACGTAGTGTATGTAATGTAAATAGTATAAGACCGTGATCCTTCTTTGTTTCAAAATTTGTACACTCCTTTTATAAGGTATTTCTCCCGCCTTCTTAGCAGGCCTTCGTAGTGTGGTGGTCTGCACGCTGAACGCTTATTGCGAAACCGTTGCTCATTTTTCATCTCTACTGCTTTCAGAAAATACCTAATATCACTACAGTGTCGCCCGATCTAAAAGGATGGTGGCTGATGATTGATTCTCCACACCCATGATTTGGCGATTGGGTCTCCCAAAAACTCCAGTTGCCTTTTAAAAGGGAATTTTAAATCTCCCGTCTACTTGGCAGGCCTTCGTGGTGTGGTGGTCTGCACTCTGGGCGCGTATTCCGGAGGTCCGTGGTTCGATTCCCGGCGAGGGCGTTGCTCATTTTTCATTTTTCCTGCTTCCAAAAAATACCTAATGTCACTAGAATTTATTTATTTAGTATTAGATTTTTTGAAGTTACTTATTGCAATTATTGTTTATATTGTTAGTTATTGTAATGCAATGTTTATTACTGCGTCGATGCTTTAGTTGTAAGTTTGCCTTCCAGTCCAGGGATTATTAGCCGGGACGAGCAGTCATTTGGAAGGGGCAGGTATTACGAATTTTGCATTTAGATAGCTAATTGTAGTAGAATTATAATTAAAATTGTTTTATTTCTCCATGGAATGCAACGCGTGATAAAGTGTAAGAGAAAGGCTGCGCCGAAAAAGTAAAAATATAAGAGCTCGTGCATTTAGCATTGAATGAATGGATATCTCTTTTATTTGTATTGAAATTGAATACATGTAATTGACTACTGTGTTAGCTGTAACCTTAACTCCATCCTCTTGCTGGTTTCCTGAAATCTCGAAAAGTAAAAAAATTACTAGAACTCTCTCGCGGCCTACTGAAAGCTTTAAAAAGCCGGAGATACATCTCACCTCAGTTGCTATTGTTACTGTTGATCGGATTAACTTTCTTTGTACTGCGTTTTTCGTTCTATTTAAAGTTTTTAGTAATTTAAAATGTAACAACTGGTTATTACTACGTGATATTGTGAACACTTGTACAAATATTTCAGAGAAAATTTCCAGCGTTCTGTTATATTTCTTTTGATAAGAATAAAGTTCATTAACCTTTTATCGGATTTGTGCATTCACTCTGTTTCGAGCCCGTACTCACGCAACAATATAAATTTTCTAACATTTTAAATTTTTTAAAATGTTAACAATTTGATATAAATTTTCTAACGTTTTGAAAAATTAAAATGTTAACAATTTGCTGTCAACAGTTTAACTGTTTAACTACTAACAGTTGAACAGTTTGCATTAAATTACATTGTAGGTAATTATTTCACATTTAGCCCTAGTAAACATTCGAAAGGGGTTAAAGCACAAACTTAGGAAATGTGATGGTTTTTCTTTTGAATAGGAATTGTCGGGGTTTTATGAAAAATTAGCAGGCAGTAAATGCTGAAACAGAAGTGGTGGTGCTACTCGGCAATTTTTGAAAACAGTGTAATTATTTTTTTAATAAAAAACTGAACTATACAACTATAAAGTAAAAGAAAAATATGTTCTTATATTTTTTTGAGTATTTAACCTGTCGTTTATTGATAAGTACCACCAAAAAAGGAATCATTTAGATATTAATGAAAGAAACTTGAAAAATGTAATATAATTAATTTAACGTAATCTAAAAAAATATTTGAAAAAAATTGTAAAAAAATTTGAAAAATGTAATCTAAGGAATTCGAAGAGATGAATAATAAATTTTTAAAATGGCGTGGTAATGCACGCATATTGAGTAACCAATCAGGCAGCTGATTACATCACCAATAGAATTAAAATTCTTTATATATATAAGCGACTAAGTGTGTGTCTCCGATAGTTTATTGTTGCCATTCGGAAAAATAAGGGCGGAAATTAAAGTTTCCGCAGTTTTTAATTCATATCTCGGCCTATTAAAAGATGAGAACGGTATCGATGGATTCGGAGAAGGAAGCTGCGGATGCGCGTCTCGAATTTCAACTCGGCGCCGTTCCGTAGATATTCGAGAAAAAAATTTGGCACCTAACCAAATCCCTCTAATAGGAAAAATACAAGAAAGAAAGTGGAAAATGTAAGGAAAACGTAGGCGAAAATTAGTTTTTAATTAATATCTCGGCTACGAATTCCAACGAAGACGCGAATGGTCAAAATGGCCTGCCATGGACCTACGGAATCCAACGGTGTGCTTCGCTAAGCTCGGAAGCCAGCCGTTTCGGAAGAGATAATGTTACTTCACCCCATATATATATATATATGCGGCTTAAGTGTCTGTTTGTCGCCGATAGTTTATTGGTTGCTTGCGTACTAGCCAATAGGGTGAAGTTGCCACGGCACAGGTTTCCCGTTTCAATTGAGACGTAGACAATTTCCTGTAAAACTTGCCTTTGCTATGACCATCAATAAGTTTCAGGGCTAAACGCTTAAGTGTGTTGGCATTTTTTTACCTGAGCCTGCATTTGGACACGGTCAACTTTATGTTGCCTGTTTAACAGTTCGTGAAAGAAAACGGACATAAAGTTAAAAATAATGGACGGTCCTCTGCAAGGCGAACTGAAAAATGATGTAAAGATCTACACAAGAAATGTTGTGTACAAAGAGATCTTTGACATGTGAATTAACATTTCATTATTTAAATCACTTTTTCTGATTGAGATAGCGGTAGCTCTTAAGAAATATACCGCCAATGGTTTCCTTCATTGCACTCTAATTTAAATAATCAAGCAAGTAGAAGGGGGAAAACCCATGGGGCAGTAAGCAAAGGGCCGTCCTCGCCGCCTGCCCTGGGTAATTCAGTTTGAATTAGCAGAACCTTTGCACAAATCATTTTAATTACAATTTATAATATCTAGAACAGCGGTCATTTCGTATGACCGCCGGCCTTTCTAGTATTTAAATAACCTTACATAATAAAATCATTTAAAAAATGCAAAATTAAATTATATTTTAATATTTAACAGCCATAAATAATGTTAAAATATTAGATTAACTTAGGTATTAAAACCAATTACTTTTAAAGCAAGGTGACGTCCTTGATTGCATCATCCACAGCATAAAATTATATAAAATATCATAAACAATAACATTTTTATTTGAATTAAAAATGCAAAATTAAACTGATTTTTAACTTAAAAAGCTGAACTTATGCATAATGAAACGCATTATTTTTTTAATAAAATGGCAGCAAAGTATCGGTTACCGTAAATAACTTATCCAGCAATGGATTTATCATAAGTCGTATCGCTGCCCCTCCCCCCCCCCCCGAAAAAAAATCTCCAAAATCCGTGCAACCGTCTGCCAAAGAAGCACCTAAATTTTTCATTCATGCATATCTTCCATGCATAGAAGGTACACATTACTAATTGCTATAAAACTGCTATGCTTTTGCTTTTTAAGGATATGGATAAAATATCGTAGGAGCTCAATGCAAGAAAGTCTAAAAAGAGCCATCCAAAACATTTTTTGCTACTAGAACTTGCAGTGAATTTCTTATTCAAATTATTCTAATTTAGAACCGAAATACAATTTGCAGCCTAAATCTAAAATACGAAAGTTCTTTCGTCCACAAAATAAAATTAGCATCTAGACTTGGACCTTTTCGTAATTAAAAGCCACGACCATCTGCATCTTGGAAGAATCAAGTAGAAAGGGTGAGTTTCCTTTACTCAGTGCCTTCAAGACACGTTCTTTACTGAAAAATTGTGTATTGATTTCTACATTTATTTGTTACAAGATCTTTCTTCTCTTTGTTTTGTTTATTATATGAAAATAAACAGTGCAGTAAATATTAATATTATCGTCTTTATCTAAGTTTGCCTACAAATATTTTCTGAAAGCCTCCTTGGAATATTTTTTTAAAAAAATTATAAAATAGTGATTTCATGTCTAATAATTTTTATTAAAATTAAAATCAGCGATATGTTGAATAGAGTAACATCTGGAAATACAACGGCAAAATAGAGAGTTAAAAACTCGAAAGAAAAATATAAACACTTTTTAAAAGTAAATTATTTATGACATCATTTTTAATATATCCTTACCAATGATTTATTCTTTTGAACTAGCGTTGAAGAAATTTTATCTTCCACTTCTGATGGATTTCAGAATCTTATACAAAGCAATAGAATAGAGTTCAAAGTTTTTGTTATTGGGAAAGGTAAAACAGAACTGAGCTATCTTACAGCGTCTAAATTAATCATAAAACGGCAAAACTCTCATAAAGAACACAGTAGCAGCGTAAAAAAACGTGGTTTGGTTCCTGGATTAAGGAATCTTTCTTTTTCTGTAATTTATGGATATTAATTTAAGTAAGTGACCTTTTAGGTATTATTTAGTATAATTGTTTAGTTTGTAGAGAAATCAGGTATTTTTTGAAAACAGGAGAGATGAAAAATGAGCAATGCCCTCGCCGGTACTCGAACCACGGACCTCTCGAATACGCGTCGAGCGTGCTGAAGTCATGCTAAGAAGACGGGAGAAATACCTTATAAGTTATATTTCCCAGTTATTAGTCTTTTATATCGCCTTGTTTAAAAATGAAAGATAGAAAAGTAAAAATATATCACCTTATTTTTTTCTTCGATAACGTTTTTGTGTTGTTTTAGAAATACTGTAAAGGTTTTGCACCTTCATGACCGCGTGTCTTCGTTGTGTAATTGGAAGCACATGCGGCTACCAGTCCCTACGTCTGGAGTTCGAATTCTGGCTAGAGTAGTCTGAGATTTTTTTCCTGTTCCCAGCTTCGATAAACAACTCATCACTCTGGAATATTTCTCAGTAATTTTATTAGTTTCTGAAGAATAAGATCTCACTGTATATCATAGCTTATAATTAATATCCAATACATTTTTTCCTTTTACTATTTCCATTTACCATTTCCTAAAAATAGCAACTCGCAGTAACATCATAATTAAATACAGAGACTTAATTACAGAGATTGACGAATTATTTCCAGAAGTACAGTTAGTTCAGATAAACTTGTAGAGATATTAGGTGTTTTTTGGAAGCAGATGAAATGAAAAATGAGCAACGCCTTCGCTGGGAATCAAGCCACGGACCTCTGAAATATGCGCCCAGCATGCAGACCACTACACCACAAAGGCACGCTAAGATGGCGAAAAGAATATCTCATAAACTTCATTAATGTAAACGTTGTTGTTTAAGAAAAAGTCACTGACCTCTCTATTATTTACTATAGCCATATTTGTTTAAAAATGTATTATTTTATTAATAAAGAATGCAGCTTTTACTAATATATTAGCGGGCTGCAGCCAAAGTAAAATTTTTCTATATGTATCTGAAAAAAGAACGCATAAAACATTTCAATATGACTGAAATCAGTTCATTCTTTCCCTCGCCGGGAAAGAATATTTTAAAAGCAACAACCAACTCGTAAATAATTTGTTTTGTTGACAAACCAGGAAACACAAGTTTATGACAGGTTGATAAGCTTCCGTACGACGTCATGATTAAGATTTAATGTAATATAATAATTTTTCTCAATATCAATAAAAGAATTAACGTTGCAATTACATACAATGTCAATTACCCTAACCTAAAACAAAAAAGCTGCTAAAAATGCCGACATTAACGAAAGATTTTCCACATTCAGTGACGTCATATGTAAGCGCATACTTTTTTCAATGTAAGAATATGACCTTATATAATTTATACTATTAAAATCTGCGGGAATCTGTTTTCTTGCGGCATCATCGCGTTCGGAATGGAGGGGTGTTGAGTTTCGAGAAAAGAACGCCCGGTTTTCCAAAAATTTGTGACTAGCCATTTCGAAAATTCTCGCTTTCGTACGACTTAATCAGCCGAGATATTAATTAAAACTCTAAAGACTCTAATTTTTGCGCTCATTTTTCCGAGAAGCAACAGTCTCGCGCGCTGGAGATAAAAATCTGCTTTTTTTCGAAAAGTGTTGCCACTGTTCGCTTTCAGATCAATGAGTTTGTTAATAAAAAAAATTAAGTAATAATTGAAGAAAGAAATGATCTCTGCTCTAATTAGGAGTGTTCCTTAATATCTGGCAGAAACATTTTAAGAAAGCACTAATTAATATAACATTATTAAGATTAAAAATATTAAGATGCTTATGCATCGGAAGAATTACCGATCCCGACAACCAAGAAACAATAGGACTGTCAAATAGACGATTGCCAGTAGAATGGAATGGTTACAAACTAAAAAAACTTTCTTTGTTTGCACAGTTTTTTTTTGTGATTTTCCAGGGTATAAAATAATGTAATTTGTCTATAGTCATCTTCCGATTAACCATGACAGAAATACTAGAGAGGACGCCCACAATTAATCCGAGAGCAGTTAAAAGACACAAAAAATAGGAATTAACAGTATAATAATTAACAGAAAAAAATATTAAAATTTTACCTATATTTTCAAAAAGTTTAATCCAGGGAATCATTTGATAACATCAAACTCTAACCTAACGAAATCGCATATACGAGGTCTCTTAAATGTTACTATTTAATATCTCCAATGCTAGAATTCCCTTCACACGCTGTTTAATTTCATTTTCTTCAAGCTTAAATGCTTGATGGCATTCTCTTCAGCCAGAAGTTATCAATAACTTTAAATGAATTTCATTGATTGGAAATGATGCCAAAGAAGCCTGGCAAAGTGCAAAACCAATTTGAGGCAAAGGATTTTCAAATATGCAAAAAGGAAATGCCAAAGAATTAATCCAAATATGATAAATGAAGAATTATATGATTTTATAACAGCAGCCGATAAGCAGAATAATGAAAAGGTAATGAAAAAGAGCATAAAGCGCCTTTAACTTACAAGGAGTTAAAGGAATCGTTAAAGTAAGACCCAAGGAGGTTGTCTTATTTTGCAGGGGAGATCGACGTAAATGAAGAAAGAAGAAGACACTTACTTTATGAGAAACATTGTAAAACTCTGCGCTTCGTACTCCGTAGCTTTTAAAAAGATATATCAGACATTTTCCGGAGCAACGATCAAAGTAATTGTATCATGTACTTATTTATTAAGCAATAACATAAAACATTTCAATCAATACTTCTTTCTTTTTTTTTTTTTACTTTAATTACAAAAATATTTAGGGTTTTTTAAATTTATACATACTTCTTTATAATCTCAATTATGCCCAATGCGTTTTTTCCATGGAAAATTAACTTTGTAGAACGCGATTTTGCCGTATGCGAGATGTACTAGTTACGTAACGTATGAGTTCGGCAAACGTTTACTGTACCTGAATTAAATCAGTATTCAAGTTCTATCTCTCTTGAGCACATACCCACACCTCTTTCTCTCCCCCTTTTTCTTTGTTTGTTCCTATCCTTACTCTGTATTTCTTTCACGGTAAGCATAGATTTTGATTTTGTGTACATTACTCTTGTATTTCAATAGAGGCCACGTGAAATGGAAGATTAATGGCTGTATATCTAATTTATTCTGAAGTTTGATGGATTTACTTTTATGGAATGATTTTAACAATATTTGAATGCTCAGGGTTACGTACAATAAAATTACGGAATGCTGTGGATAAAAAACTTTTAAGTTACTGCTTTTATTGCCGTTAAACTGTTTTTTTTTTTATCAGATAGTTTTGCATTATACTGATAGTACGTAACACTATGTTTTTCCTCGTTGCACAAGAAAAAAAAATTAATTCTTTTAAATGGGGCTTGGTTAATCCTTCTCAGGACAATCTAAAGTTTACTACATTTCTGCTTGCAAATTCCTTGCTTAAGACCTTCTTAGAAAAGAGATAGCTCTGGCGTGCTTGTCTGAAACGTATTATTTACAGATTTGTTAAATAGACTGCGGACCATCGTAGAAACGCAAAATTTGCACTTAATTACGGCACTTAATGTTAATAATATTTATGTAATATTAAATAAGCTGCATAGCGTTCGATATAAGGACACTTGTAATGCATTTCGAAATTCTGGGAAAAGGTGTATTCGGATTGCTAAAACTAGTATTTGTTATTTTTCACTGGCCTTAAACATTGCTCTTTTACGTGAACCTTCACTTGCAAGTTTCTCGGAATAAATTAGTTAGTTAAAGAGAGATTCAACACTGTGTATAGGGGAATTCAGTGTATACAAAATCTAATTTTAATATGATCTCTGTAGAGCAAACATTTCGGTTAGTAAAATATTCATTATATTTACATGTAAGTTTCGGGATTTTCGACAGAGAATTTATTAATCACTTTTTATTGTCTTTGCTTATCCAGATACAACGTTTTCACTCAGTTTAAGAGAAAAGCATAAAATAAAGATTCCTCCTTTTGGTGGTTAAAGTTCTTTTTTGTGTTAAATAAATTTTTTGTTAAATCTGTAGCTGGCACTGTGAAATATTAATTGCTGATAGCTTTGTGAATTTTGAATACAAATTTGGAGAACCCATTTTATATCTTTCTCTTAAAGCATAATAAATATGAAAATTCATCATGTTTTAAGAAACTTGGTAACTAAACATGCATTCTTGGAATTAATATTTAAAAGGAAATGAAGTCTGTATCCATCTTTCCGAACACCCTAAATATTAAAATATATTTGCTTAAAATGAAACATGTCCTATGACTATAAAAACTAGTTTGTCATAAGACTTGCCTATAAAAACAGTTTTCAATTCCATTAAGACATGTTTACAATCTAATACGATTTTTTGTATTCCAATAATCTTTCATAAGTGGTTGTAGAGTGCTTTTTCAAAAAGGCAGTTGAGAGATTAAACAAATAATGCCTTTTATGATATGTGTGCTAAATTTACTTTTTTAAACAGGGAACTTAAAATATTTAAAATTTTACTTGTTAACAAGACAAAAACTCAGAAAAATCTAGATACGGAAGCGTTAAATGAGTTTTGATATGCATGGAAGGCGTCTACTAATTACTTGTTATTCCTTATACCGGAATAACTGAATAAAATGAATAAATTCTTTAGAAAAATTGAAATGAGCCTCTGAAGTTACTATTTGAAATAATAATTATTTAATTCGGAATATAATAGCAATTAAGTGTATAAAATATAAAATCATTTTATATAAAGCTATTGATATTCCGATTAGCTACTTTGTCGATTTTCTTCCCCAAACAGAAGCTTAGGAAGGAAAAGAAATGCAAAAAGCTTTTCGTCTCGCCCAAGATGTTATAGATTTCATTTATCATTGGTCAATAGATTTTAAGTTAAGGTTTAACCATGCAAAATCCAAGGCCATGTTTATTGATAGAAAAAATACTACTTATGAAGGATATCAATTGCTTTTAAATGACAATCCCCTTGAGAGGGTGAATGAAATTAAATATCTAGGTGTTTTTTTGGACAGCAAATTTAACTGGAAAAAGCATATTTCCTACATTTCTAATAAATGTGAGAGACTTCAGCGTGGGCTGAATCGAATTGCTTGTAATAGTTTTGGTGTTAAATCGAATGTTAGCGCAATTATTTATAAACAAGGCATTGTACCCCTTATTTCATATGGATGTAGAGCTTGGGGATTGTCTCTAAAAAAGAAAATTAACTCTAAACGCCTGCTTCGAGTTCAAAGACGAATTTTGCTGCGAGTTATAAGCGGTTACCGAACTATTAGTTACAATGCTGTTTTCTCTCTTGACGGATTTCCACCACTGGATTTGTTTATTCTGACTTTTATAGATTATAAGAATAGTCTTGCAAATTACTCCAATTTTCACTTTGATCGTTTATTGCCCTTGTCTGTTCTACCACATCCTTCTGTAAGACAACCAGTACAGATTCTGGATAGTACGGACACTGATGTTAATTCATTCTCATTTGTGCTGTATACGGATGGTAATAGGATTGATGATAAAGTTGGTTTTGCTTATGTTATTTTTAAAGATGATATTGAAATTGAGTGTCACCAATTTCGCATTAGAAATGAATGTACTATATATATTTCTGAACTTCTGTGTATTAATTTTGCAATCAAGTGGATAATTAGCCAGAATGGATATGGTTCCAGCTACTTAATCTGTACGGATTCTCTCTCTTCCCTGGAATCTCTTAAAAATACCTCTTTATGTAATGATATTATTGTGAATATACAGCAATCTCTCGGAGATCTGGAGAAGAGGGGTATTTCAGTGTTTTTTACATTTGTCCGTGGTCATTCGGGTAATTATGGAAACGAGAGAGCTGATTGGCTTGCTAAGAATGCAACTAAAAATGATATTAACGTTGGTGTAAATATTCCAAAATCTTATTTAAAAAAAAACATTCAAAGCTAAAATGATTGAGCGGTGGAAATGTGATTATATCTCTTCTGATAAGGGATCTGTTACAAAAGCATTCTTCCCAACTATTTTTGAAAGACTGAAAAGTAAGGACTTGTTGCTCAATTTTAAAGTTACGCAATTTTTGTCTGGACATGGTAAGTTTAATGTTTATCTTGAACGATTTAAGCTGATATCTTCCAATTTGTGTAATTGCAATCTTAGCGTTGAGCAAAGTGTTTTCCACCTGCTTTTTGATTGCCCACTGCTTGATAAAGCAAGAAATCTTTTGAAATGTAGATTGAAATTCATTGGAATTCATTGGCCGCCGAAATGTTAAGATTTTGTATTCTCGATTTCGGCCTACCGAGCTTTCAATGATTTTGTTGACTTTTATTTTAAACACTGTTAATGATTTCTTTATACATTTTTATACTTTTGTATTTACTTGTGTTTTTTTTTTCTTTGTTATGATTTCATTGTATTGTTGAAAACTGATGATATTACTAACTATTCTGCCTTTTTCACTTACGATTTGTAAGTCTCGTGCGATACTTTGTGGTGCACGAGGATTTCTTTTTCTTTAAATATATATAAAAAAAAAACAAAACAGAAGCTTAGAAACTGGTATCTGTATTGATATGTTATTATCTTTCCGCAAAGATAAATTATTTTAAATAGCAGTAATTAAAATATTTACTGCAGCAAGATAAATTCTGTTTATTATAAATATCCTATAAAAATTATTTTAATTCCATTAAGATTCAAAATACCGCTGAAAGAAAGGTATCAGCCGTTGAAAGAAACAATAAAACGAGAAATATGTGGAGATGAGAGGAATAAGTTTCGAACCCAGTTTCTAAGTGATGATTTAGCTTTGACATTCCAAAAAATTTGCTTTTGTGAGAAACCTTTTAATTCTTTATTTCTTCAAACTTTTAATTCTTCGGAAGAAAGCTGTTAATTCTTTATATTTTCTTTGACCTAAAGAAGACTAGAAAATGCCAGGAAAGTGACTACTGACAACTTCTAGTAATGACTACTATTCTCATCTACTCTTTTTATCTCGGGCGCGACATGTGCATTTCTTTAAAGAGTCACTGAGAAAAGTGCCATTATTCAGATTCGAACTCAATAATACCGAACAACCAGAACGGTATGCTGACCTTTGGTTTCTACAACATGCGGATAAAATGTTTTTAATAACTTGTAAGTATTGACAGGTAAAACTCTGTTTGGCATTATTATCTTAAAGTAGATATACTTTCATAACAGTCTTGGCAATCTTTGAAATCTTTCTGAATGTTCATTCTACTTGTCCCACTATTCCTTCGAAAGCACGTAAACTGTAATATTTATAAATGCTTCTGCAGCTGCAACAAGCAATTATCCCTTTGAAAGCAAATTTAAATTCAAATTATAATCTAGATCAACCATTTTATGGTAATTTCAAAGTCATTTTCAGACTGCTATATTGTGTTGAATTTAAAGGACTACTAAAGCCATATTAGAAATTTTGAGGTAATTGCTTTAGATTAAGAATATGAGACTATCGTTGTGCGTATTCAAAGCAACATGATGGGGGACATTTTAAGTGGACTTTTATGCGAGAAGCGAAGCCATAATAATTAGACTATGGAAATACATAAAGATTTCAAAATGTAATATTATTTGTCCCAAGAGAAGATTTTAATCGTTTCAGATGATGGTTGTAGATTCTTCTTTTTAATACCGAACATATAACTGTCGAAAATTGAAAAGTTTCAAGAAATAGCTGAAAAACTAAATTCAGTATTTTTTGACAGGTGCTTCAGGATTATCTTTAGCAATTAAAAATGCATTTTACATCCGTATTAGTATATTAATTTAATTCATGAATGAACTTGTGAGATGCTGAACAATCCACAGCATCAATATTTGAATATATTTTTAATCATGTTAAATTTAATTAATCATCTAACGGCATTTGTTTATCTCTCTTTATTCCGATGAATTACCGTACTCACAAATTAGCGGAAATCCAATTAAATTTCAATAATTCCGCTTAGAGATAACCCACTAAAAGGCCAATTAGTATGAACCTCATGATTTATAATTTAATATTAATAAATACTGGCCATTGCTGTTTGCGAGATTTCAGAAAATGAAGTATTTAAAAGAGTAAACCACAAAATCAAGCTTTCATCCATCTCTCGGCTCCGATGGTGGGGATTCTTATGGTACACTCCCCCCTTTTTAACAGATCAAAATTCTATTCCCCGATATGCAAGTCGGCTGGATGGAAGGCTCGTCTTATCAGGCTAGCATGCTGTGCTGTACTGTCTATTAAATTACAATGCTAATAAAACTCAAACTCGTTTGCCTTCTGGTGAAAGCTGATGCAAGAATATAGTAAAGAAAGAAAATAGTGATGACAGAGAAAACAGTTAACATGAAAAAATGGGAGAGCTGAAATAAATATGATAAAAATATTTTCTAGTTATATCTCAAAGTGCAATGTGGCATTATTAAATAGTAATCAAATCTGCGTGATTCTAAGATCAATTGAGTAAAATAAAAAATATGATGTGGACACCACATGACTTCCTTCTGCCTATTAAATTATAACCATTTTTTGCTGCATTTCATTCAAACTTATCTCCTCTGCTTTAGAGATAGATTTCTCATTCAATTAATTCAGTTCTCACTTCGTGACAAGGCAAAATAAAAACTCAAAACATCTGCATTCAAATTTGAAAAATATAGAAAAACATAAAACAATAAATACAATTAAAACAGTTAAAAAATTCATTCTACAATTAAAATTATAGTTTCTCCTAAAAAAAAAAAAAAAAAAAAAAACAATTCGGCCAGCGGGCAAGAAGGCAGATTTTTGGTGTATGAAACTGAAATTTTACCTTTGGTCCCATTTGGCAAAATGACACTGAAGGTTCACAAACTGACTAATTCACCATTCTACTAAGTTTCAAATGGAAATAAATACGGCTGCTCTCTTAGGCTTAGTCGGACTTAAACAACTTTTAAATTGTTCATAATTTTACAAGGATTGCATGCAGATTAACTAAAGGCATAAAAACCTTAATCAGAACATAAGAACAACATAATTCAATCAGTTTTAAAGAAAGAATGCACAATTTACAACATAAAGGAATAACAAAACTGAGCTCATTGAGCCGAGTAAGAGTCTGTAGCGATTGCATTATATTAGCAATTACTTTCTTGCCAAGGTGTTTTAAGTTCGCCAACGAAGCCAAAATGGCAAACTTTTACGTCACTACTGTACCGATGTTCATTGTTTCGATTGTGTTTTAATGAAAATGCTTGAAGTTTTTAATTGCATCTTATGAGTTTCAATTAAGTCTTTTCACTAAAGCTGTTATAATTTCACTTACGTTTTAAATTCTTTGGCTTATATGTTATTTGTTTAAAGGTAAAATTTGATTTGAATTTTTAACTGAAGTATTTTATTGTTTCACTTACGTTTTTGATTCTTTAACTAGAATACTCTTTATTTAAGATACAAGATTCTAAATAGAATTTACGTTTTTTCCTTGCTTTGGGGAGGGGCCAGAATTTTCGGGTGAACTATTATAATTAAAATACACTGAAATGGTTTATCGGCTAATTATGGATACAGAAAAGCAAGGATTTTTGTGGAAGAGAGATTTCAATGTTCTTCCTTCTGAAGGAGTGACATTGAAGTTGATGGAATTCCTCTTCTGTTATGTTCGCTTTTCTTTAAATTTCTTTAATTTTTTTGAATTTGGGTATTGCTTGTTTGAAAAGTTTTTTTGCTTTCAAACAAGTTTGAAAGCTTGTTTGAAAACTTTATTATATATATATATAGCTTGGGTGCGACCTATTTAAACCAAACAGGGTGGTGCACTATCATATATTATAGCAGTCCTATATACAAAATTTCAACGTTCTGAGGCTACTTGTTTTAGAGTTATGCGAGATATATACATACGAATGTACAGACGTCACGGAAAAAATCTCTTCTGAATCCATTTTAAATCAATTTTATAATTCATTTTGGGAAAACGAGTCCTTTATTCTGTCTCTACGTACAGGTGCCACGCAAAAACTCGTTAAATTGCATTTGATAAGGGTCAAAATGGATATTTTCGTTGAAATATGATACCCGAATTTTTTCGTTACAATAATTCCTTTACTTCGTAGAAGGAAGTAAAAAGTGAATGACAAAATAAAATGAAAATTAAAACTTCTAATGAAACTTCAGACCGTAAGATAAAGCCAAAATATGTTTTTGGCTGCAAAATATGTGATTTAAAAAATCAGAAATTTCAGATAGATATCAAAGAACAATATAATAATTCTCCTTTCTTATTTATATACATTTTGTTTTACACATGCAGGTACAAGAGGAAAATACTGTAAAATATAAACACTACAATCAGGCATCAATCTTAAAAGAAGTAAAAACAGATTTGATTATCATAGATAATTCTTAGATTAAGCGCATTGAACAATATTCTTATCTTTTCTTCCCTTACGCAATTTAGTGTAATTGAAAGCAGCATGTGTTTACAGAAATACATAAATAAAGTATTAAATACTTTATCAATTTGCATTTATGAATCCAAAACAGATAAATAACTAATGGTTTATTTATAACTTCCAGGATATATATGCATAAAAAAGAATCATATCTGCTTGAAATTCATTTATTCCAAAGTTGTAGAGAAAAGAAAACAAATATGCTTTCTAGTTTCCCTTAATTTTTATTAAATATCTGAAAAATTGTCGTTTCAATTATTTTTCTCAAGATAAATGTAAAATAAAGAAAATGTATAAAACATTTTGGACAATGAATTATCTAAGCATACAAATATTAAACATTTTTAAAAGAACATTCTAATATTTTAATAGTTTCTCCTGCAGTGCACTTTTTTGAAATTAATGCAAGACTGTAAATTCTTGACTAGACTGAAGAAGATTTTTCTCATCTGAACCTCTAAGTTTGGATAATTCATAGAACTTTGTTTTGTGAAACGCGTAATTTCCTATTTGAGAAGTTATCACCTGTAAAGCGTTTACTTATTTTGCAACAAACTCAGCTATATGCTAAACCAGTCTGAATAATATTTATTTAGAACTGTGGCTTGCAGTGTCAGTCGAGAAAAAAAAATCTTGGCATAAGATCTAGTGTGGGAGTATAAGAAATTGAGCAAAACTACAACTGGAAATTTTTGAGTAGGATACACATATTAAATCTATCGGTTACTATAAAATCCCGAACAATAGTATTTCCCATTTCCAACCGCTATCTCACCATAAAATAAATGCACACTTAAGTGTGAAAGCTTAAGGATAACTCATCTTTATAGATTAACCGCAAAACGCTTCCTTTTCTCCTCACAGCTATTTTCCATATACAGGCTGTTGGGAAAGTTTAAGACATTTTAGAACTTGGCATTCCCTTTAACATTTTCTCTAAATTCTTGCTGTATTGGTATATAAAGAGAAGCTATGAAGCAAGACAAAAGAGCATTCTTGTTAAACACTTTCTTTTAAACATGAGCTCTAGCAGGCCTTTAAGGAAGCTTTTCAGTTGTGGCTGACTGCTTGAAATTTCAATTCAAAGCTCTTAGGTCAAGCCACTGTATCAACATAACTTTCTACCAGACTATCGTGAGAAATGAAATCTAAGCTATTGATTTATGCGCTTTTATGATGAAATGTCTGAAACAGTAACCTACGTTTCTCGATGTTGCTGCATGTTTGGTGAGATTCTTTGGAAGAAATCCTTCAGATTTGTTTCCTCTACAGAAATAGTAATCTGCAACTAAAACATCGCATTAAGAAATTCTTGCTCCGCAGCGTGTTCAATCCACGTAAGACAGCTCAAGGTCACGTACGGGTTGAATTATCAGCCAGAAATCGCTAGACCTGGTTTGGGAATTTCTTCATATCTTCGGATACCCTAGATCAGAGGTTCTCAACCTTTTGACTAACGTGTACCATTTAAACAAATACTCAAAAACTTCAGTACCATCAGTATATTTTACAATGACTATTTTTCAATTTCTCAATAGAAAAATTTTAAAAAATAAATATTTAGCCATTTGAAAGACTTATTGGATATTTGAATTAAATATGCACACATTAAAAATTGACTTTTAATTAACAAAATTGAAGTTATTATACTTTTATTCTAAAATTTAGTGTGAAATTTGGGCCTGTTTAAGAGAGATCAACTTCTTTATGCCTGGTTTCACAGCTTGATTCAAAACTATTTTAAGGTATTCGGGGATTGTTTTGGCTCCTAAAGCTTCACAATGAATGAAGTAATGAGTAAGTTTAGTTTCAGGTGCGACTTTTCTTTATTTGAGAAATAACATCGGAATATTTTCCTGTTGAAGCCCGAGTTCCGTCACTGCATACGGTAATGCACTTATTCAAGGGAATATTGTTAATAACTTTGAAAATAATTACAATTACTTTGAAAATAATGTAATAAAATTGTCAATTACTTTAAAATTTCATTTGCAGTTGCTCTATCATGAAGAGATGCACAAAATAAATACCTTTCGGCAATTCGTGTATCTTCTTAGAAACGTATGTAAATTAATAATTGAACAAAGTTCGTTATGTCAGTACTTTCATTCAACTGCAGTGCGAAATACTCACTGTGTTTTATTTTTTGAACAAGTGTCTCCTTTATGGAATTTGCCATTTCATGAATTCTTCGACTCACTGTATCATTTTATAACGGAATGTCATTAAATTCATTAGCCGCTTTTTCATAGAATGATGTTAAAACGATATCTTTAGCTGCTGGTAATATAAAATATTCTTCAATACTGTGAGCCTGACCAGTCCCAGCAAATCTTAGGCTTTCTAGGTAACTAGCTTCCAAAGTGTTTTCACTTGAAGTAACAAAACATTTCATTACTCGTTTACTATATTTGAACTACGGTAATTTCCTTTTAAAATACTCTTCAGATTTATCCTTTAAATTCGCATGCTGAGATTCAAGATGTCCGTTAAGAAACGGTGGTTTCATACTTACATAGTTCACCGCAAACATTACATTGAGGTTGAAAGTCCATTTCCTCTCAATTGCAAATAATCCCAAATGATAAATAACTGTAATTTTATTTTCTATAAAATGTTTCTTTTCTTTTTAGTATTCTTAGTGGTAGTAGATTGTCCTGGATCCATCACCTGTGAATCATCGCTTTGCCATTTAGTCGATCCTAACCATCTTTGCATTTTGAAAAATCTAGGTTTGTTTTATTATTTTTTCACAAATATTTAAATGCACAATATATTATGAGTTCTTCAAAAACAAACGACGATATTCTCAAATCGAGTAGAAACGTAAGGAATACAAAGCAACAAGAAGACAAAATACCTACTGTTAGAGACAGCAAATCGACGCAAAAAATTATTCTAACTAAAAATATGGCAATTACAGCCCGGAAGTGGTGGCCAAATAAAATGTAGAAAAGCTAATAAATCTATCAACTCTAAAAGAATTAATGAGATATTATTATATTTTTAAAGGCACTTAATTTTATGTCCTATTAAATGCAACATCCATTACTATCACTTCTTTTGAAAACATCATTTATGACAAAATTTTTAATGTTTTTGGCTTAAAGAATATTTGTAAAAAAAAAAAAAAAAAAAAAAAAGGATTACTTCGCTGAAGTCTATGAGTGGCTACTGACCTTGAACAAAGCTCAGATCGCATACATTTAAGAGAGTTAAAGAAAAACTTAAACAGGTTGTTGGGGAATTTAATTTTTGAATTGCATAGTTAAAAATAATTTGATTCTTTTTGTACCATCTATTTTCCTCTTGCGTACCACCGGTTGAGAATAGCTGCCCTAGATCATTCATCAGCGGCTTGATTTGCGTCCTGCATAGGGCTTCTTCTACTAAGTTAAGAAAGAATGACAAATAGTCTTTTCCCATTTCATCTTTTAAACACAAATGATAGTTTTCATGACGTTTTTGTATATGATTGTTTTTACACTCTTGATACAGAGGGATTTTGCAATATTTATATCTATCCTATTTCTTTATTATCAGAATGAGGGTGATATTTAAATTTGTTTTGAATTTATTATTGCCACCATTTTATTGCATCTTGTAGCACCTAATTTGAATTTCAATTTACAGAGCTTAATTTTTTCTTATTTAAGTATTTTTTTTTGTGTGTGTATATGTGACCAATGGCCAATAACAATTACTCAATGCTGTACGTTTTCATAAATAAGTGACTTAAAATCAGTAATAAATTGAACTATACTTACGAGCAAGACTAAAATTACAGGGCACATAAAGATGTAATCGTAACTGTCTCTGCTCTGCCAAGGACACCTATTTACAAAAAAAGAAGAAAAAAGGAAATGAAACTATTTTTGTTAAGAAAAATATATATGTATATACTATATGTAATATAAAAAACTGAGTAAGCTTCTTAAATTCTTCTGTTCAGTTTAACAAATTATTACATTTATAATTAGAAATAATAATTTTATTTTCTTAATGAATAAAATTTAGCGATTCATTGTAATCAATGACAAATGCTTTAAAGGAATTATGATTATGGTTTTAAAGGAAAATCATTTTACTTA
This sequence comes from Stegodyphus dumicola, assembly GCF_044657685.1. Lineage (NCBI taxonomy): Eukaryota > Metazoa > Arthropoda > Arachnida > Araneae > Eresidae > Stegodyphus > Stegodyphus dumicola. The sequence goes on from NC_140768.1 coordinate 81,971,803, forward strand.
GAATTTAATTATTTTACTTAGAATAAAATAATTTTTGAATAAGAAACTAAAATTTGCTGATGAAAGAAGTCAGTGTTTCTAGTTAATTACATAATACAATTCTAAAATTCTATAAATAAAGAATTCTAAAATATAAATTTCATTCTGATAATTAAATAGTTTATCTTCTTTACTATTATTATTTTACATTCTTTAGTAGACTATATTAGAAAGCTAATTAATAGTTCAATGGAGACAATATACCTTTTTAGAATTAAGCGGAAAGAACAGCACAGTGTACAGAATAAAACATTTAGTTGCATTCAAAGCTAAATTATGGCGTGAAGGGAGTGTGCAGCAATATAACTTGCTAAAAAATTAGCAATTTTGTCACAGAATTGTGACCAAAGGTACAAAGTACCACAGAAACTATGAAAACGTGAAAACTTTCTTAGCAGCATAATAATAAGGCTGAGGTGATATACTAATGCAGTAAAGAAATTTTCAAACTAAAGAAAGAAGTACAGAAAAACAGTTGTGTTACTGTTGTCTGTCATAATTTGCTTTAAATTTGGTAATGGAAGTTGATGAGCGATCGATAGGTGCATAAGGAGAATTTGCTTTGTACTAAAAACGTGTATAAGTCATAAAGGTTTAGTTAAATTACGTGTCCTTGTCACTAGGATCGTGGGGAAGAGTCTACGATTATTCGCTGGTCTTCTTACAACTGTAAAGGCAAAATCCGAGGAAGGGTTAGAAAACCCTTTTATTCTATTCAAAGAATAATAATATAGATGGCCCCTCTCGGGCTTCCAGTAAAGCCTCCCCTTGGGCTTTAATTTAAGATAGAAAATAAGAACCTAACTTAATTCTGAGTACCTAAAACTTATCCGAAGCTGTACAGAAATAACTAAGCAAGTTGGCCCGTAATTAAACCTCACCGACGAATACTAGCGGGCACATAAGACTACGGCCGCGCGTAGTAAGATAGTCAACCACGTTGTCCGAAGGCAGAACACGCTCTACTGAGAACTTCTGAGCTCTTCTACGGAAGTTACTGAACTTCCTATTAAATATTAGTTCTACCTCATTTACATAAAACGTAAGTGGAAAAAATAATTTAAAGGAAGATGTTTCAAAATTAAAAATAACTATTAGAAAATTAAAATAATCCCCACATCTATCAATACGTGCAGTATATATGAAAAAATAACACGTATGATATGCATAATTTTATTGAAATCAGTTTCAAGAAAGAATTAGTCAATTCAAAATCGATCAAAGAATCACAGTTTTATTTGAAAATGCTTTAATAAGATATTGCCAGTAAAAGTAAAATCAAAAATGAAAGGATAAAATTATTTCTTTATTATTTAGATTTCAGCACATATTACTGAAAACAAAGTAATCAATCAAAATTATTAGTCCAAAGCGATTTTGTCCCTGAGAGACTATTGTTTCCGTTTTGCGATTTTGCGTCAAATCACCCTGAATGTCCGTTTCACTTTTCAAACTGTCGCCATCAAATATTATCGCCCTGTATTATATTTGAAGTATTTAAATAATGAAGAATCTGCATAAATGTCTGTAGGTTTCTCATATTGTGATAAAACAACGGTACCTAGAGCCATTTAAGTTTGAATAAAGTAATCCTACTGCGAATATGGGTATCTGGAAGCCCACATTTTAAATTTGGAATTAGTTTTATTATCGTGTAGAAGCCAACGTATAAACTTCTGTCTGTATACTGGAGTAGCAGGAAACTACACAGGAGAAGGGTTCACGTACCCTTTATGAACTCTTTAAAATTTACAATGCGTCAAATCGCCGCTAACAAACTTCGCCTCTACTTGGGCGGTAACTGAAAGTCAGTTAATTGAAACTAAAAGTTGAAATATTAACACGTGAGCCTACAGACCTCAGCGAGATCCCGAACTTTAACCTCCTTCTAAACTAGTGGCAGCAAAGCAATGCAGTTAAGCCACTTGAACCAGCAATAAGCAAACGTACCTACGGCAGAGACGGCAGCTAGAGCCTAAATCTCTCTTTCTTCTACCGAAACTCGGCTTATAACTACTTCCTTCAAAATGGAAAATTTGCATTCGTTCACGAGCGCTACAACATTTAACTATTCTGGCACTGACAATTAGGGAAAAAGGCTTATAGGAAAGTTTCAAATAAAAATTTAAATTATTAGTTAAAATAAATATAAATCCCTACAATCGATTTCATATTTTGTAAACCTCTAACGAATTTTTGATTAACAAACTCAAGGATTTTAAAGCGAGTAACGGCAACGTTGTACAGAAAAAAACAACTGTGTATCGGAAATTCTAAAGATATGCTCAATTTAAAATTATTTTGCGATATTGCTATTGAACTGAATTTTATGGTTTAATGGTTTAAGTGCGAAGAACATGATATTTAATAAATAAAGGTTAACATGTTAAGAAACATCCTTTGCACGTAATTTAAATCTGAAACCTTTTTCCTTTAATATAAAATAATACCGGAAAAAAGTCTGAAAACAGTATTAATTGTATTTGAGAAAATGGTAAACAGAAAAGTGTTGCAATGATATTAATTTATAAACTAATTTCGTAATGACATTTTATCTTCCGTAAATAAATTTCTTTGGAAAAGCTTCTTCTAGCATAAAAATATGATCATGTATTTGCCATTGCCATTTTTATGATTTTGGGAAAGGTATATGGAATCGAGGAAATTCGACAAGCTGTATAAATACTCTAGTAGTTTAAAACACCTGAAAGCTTATTTTCTGCTTCCTACCCTTTAATATTATATAAAAAGAACAACCGAAATCAAAGTAATAAAAAAGGTGCTGATTTTATTAGGCAGCAACATGTTCCTACGTTTACTGAGATTGATGCAAGAAAGATAATTTTGCCATTTACTAAATCTGGTATGATTTTTAACGAGTGTTAATGATGAACTATATAAGCTAAATTATTAGTCAAAAGAGCAGGTTTTACTATTTTAATAAATTTTCTGATTATTTATAATAAATATCGACTTCCGCAGAAGAATGGTTTTCATTCAGTGTATTAATAATTTTGTTTTACCTGTTAGCTAATTAATCACTGACTTAAAGTTAACTTTTAAAATGCGTTATTTCACGTAATTTATCGATCAAATCGAATACATCTTATGCAGCTTTCCCTTGTAACACCATTTCGCTACATCTAGATAGAAAATTTCACACCTTTCTCAGAAAGTTAAAACTACTGCATGAAAAAATTGACCATTGTCTGTTTTATATTCACATAGAATAAAAATTTGATGTGTACAACACATGACTTCCTTGTACGGAATATTAAATTATACGCATTTTTTCTTGCATTTCATTTAAACTTATTCGATTGAATTAAATCTACTTCGTCGACAGAGCATAAACAACAATAGAATAAATGCATTCTTTAAAATTCACTCTTTTTGTGTACCATAGCGACACTCTGGCGCTAGGTTCACTTCACAGCATAATATTTCGTTCATATTATAACTCAGAATGCACAAAATTTATATTATTCAAAGAATTATCTAATCGTTGCCACATGTTCTATTCAAATACTGTAATAAAGCTAAAACGATGCATAAAAGAAATTAAGCAAACAAAACAAAAAAGAAACAGTTTTCACAGACGATTGAGTATTTCTCATTCAGTTAATTCAGTTCTCACTTCGCGACAATGCGAAAATACATAAAAACTCAAAATATATGTATTAAAAATTAGAAAGTAAATCTTAAACGCTTATTTCATCGAAAAAATTTCAGAAAGAATTAAGCATGATTTAATTTGCAATAATAAATGAAGGCGTTATCTTTGTTTTTGCGAAGCTAAGTTTCTCTAGATTGGCAACAAATCCACTAGTCTGCTGTTTCAAATGTAAACAAGAAATGGCCACCATCAAAACAATTATTAGGCCTAGCGGCACTTAAACAACTTTAAAATTGTTACTAATTCTAAAAATATTGCATACAGATTTACTAAAGGCATAAAAACCTTAACCGGAAGATAAGAACAACATAATTCTATCATTTTTAAAGCAAAAAATGTACAATTTGCAAACAGATAAGAGTAAAGAAACTGAGATCACTGAGCCGGGTAACAGAGTGGATATATCTATAAATATATTTATATATATTATGTGCGGCCGATTGCAACCAAAATACGAGGTGCATATCTACATGTTATAGTAGTCCTATATACAAAATTTCAACGTTCTGCTGAGGCTAGTCGTTTTTGAGTTATGCAAGATACTTACGTACGTACGTACGTACATAAGTTCGTAGAGATGCCACGAAAAGTTTTTTTCAGAATTCATTTTAAAGCAGTTTTATAATTTTTTGGAGGAAAAGAGTCTTTTATTCTGTCCTTATGCACAGATATCACGCGAAAACATCGTTAAATTGCATTCGATTGCGGTCAAAATTGATATTTTCGTTGAAATATGCTGCCTGAAACATTTCGCGATTACAATAATTCCCTTTTACTTTGTACAAGGAAGTAGTACATAAAAACTCAAAATATCGGTATTAAAAATTACGAATTAAATCTTAAACACTTATTTCCTCGAAAAAACTACAAAATAGGATTAAGCATGATTTTATTCGCAATAATAAATGAAAGCGTTATTTTTGTAGTTGCGAAGCTTAGTCTCATTAGATTGGTAAAAAATCTACTTTTTGTTGTTTCAAATGTAAACGAATATGTCCACCATGTTATTTAAAACTTAACCGCACTTAAACAGCTTTTAATTTGTTGATGATTGTACAAATATTGCTTCCAGGTTTACGAAAGGCATAAAATTCTTAACCGGAAGGTAAGAGCATTATAATTCAATCATTTTAAAGCAAAAAATGTACAATTTACAATCATATAAGAGTAAAGAAACTGGGATTACTCAGCCGGGTAACAGAGTGGAGTGAATATATATGCAAATATATTTATATGTGTTCTGTGCGGCCGATTGCAACCAAAATACGAGGTGCACATCTACATGTCATAGTAGTCCTATATACGAAATTTCAACGTTCTGAGGCTATTCGTTTTTGAGTAATGCGAGATACGTACGTACGTACATACATACGTTCGTACAGACGCCACGAAAAATTCTCTTCAGAATTAATTTTAAAGCAGTTTTATATTTTTTTGGAGGAAAAGAGTCTTTTATTCTGTCTGTACGTACAGATATCACGCGAAAACATCGTTAAATTCTATTCGATAGCGGTCAAAATGGATATTTTCGTTGAAATATAATCTGCCTGAAACTTTTTGGGATTACAATACTTCCTTTTTACTTCGTACCAAGGAAGTAAAAACAATCATCTGTTGTCTTAAGTCTTCCGAGAACAGTATGAACAGTATTTTGCTTTATTCTGTAATAAGTCTAGTGCTTCCAGTATATTGGCATGTATAAAGTTTCCACAGACAGAAACATTTCCCTTAATGAACGTAAAAAAGAAAAAAAAAAAGACATCAATAATTTTCCTGAGCGAATTGGCTAAGATTATCCATTTACAGAGTCTGGATTCATAATATTCCTAATTATAATACACAGCTTGATGTGCTTTTTAATTGTGACTTGAATAAAGTCGTTATCTCAATTATCTGAAAGCAACTTAATTGTTACCATTATATCATACTTGTTATTCTTTCACAATCATCGACCACCTTGCTCATAAGACGTTTCCTAGGTAAAGATTTTATAGACTTGGTAATGCTCTAGTCCTTCTAGCTGTTGTGTTCAGAAAAAAAATTCTCATTTTACAAATGGAGGATTTGGAAGATTACAGTATTATATAGAACTATAGCAAAATACAGCATTTATCATGAAACTCACTGAATTAAATGCTCAACGCGCTCTTTGAACAGAATGGCAGTTATCTACGATTTTATTACTTGATTTGTGTTGCATGAGAAGAGATTCCTCATTCTTGAAGTAAAGCAGATTCAATTATTTATCTGTAATCAATAAGGACAACTTTTCTTCCAGTTCATAATAACCCTAATTAAAAGCTACTTATTTAACGTTTCGACAATAAAAAGATTCGCTCTTAAATGCTATGGTTTTATTAGTCAAACGTTGGCAACAGTTTTATTTCATCCATAGTTGTTATCCCCTTCAAGAAAGTGTGGGCAAAAATTGTTTTTACTATTCTCTCTACACATTGTCGAATGTATCTTAAATTTTGACTTACCATATCGAAAACAAAATGCAGTTTTTCAGCTTTGCGTTTTTCGAGTCATCTTGTACTATTTGCAGAAAAGCTCTTAACATTTGGAAATGTCAACAGCTTTCTTGTGTAACACTGCATCATTTATTGGAATTACATGTTCTGGATCCTGTGATATTCAAACCATTTTAGACAACTGCTTCGACATTAGAGAAGGAACATTTTTACAAACATTTGTATCTCGGATGCAATATTCTTGCGGCATTTTTCAAAATGCTTTCATTCTCCAAAACGTTAGTCACTGCGTTGAAAAGAATGCCATATTTTTCGCATAAGGTTTTGATGATCCCAGTGAAGTCCTCATAATATTGTAAAATTTAAGAACGTTTAATTCTTCATTCGATATTTTAATACATATCTGCAAATGTGTGAAAGATAATTTAACTCTGAGTTATTCCTTTTATCAAACCGAAATGCACGCAATCTACTGAATGCGACAAATGCCGTACAACAAAGAGTAGAATAAAGTGGAGGAATTGCTTAAATCAAATCAAAATGTCTACAACTTCTTTCCTATATCAATGTTTTGAAAATTACATCTCGAATAGAAAATGAATTCAATTTAACATACAATTTATAATTAAAACATCTGGCAATATAATAATACACTAGAATACTAAACTGAATACTTTCCTTTTCAATTTAGCAATTTCCTCTTCTCGACCTTTCCTAAAATATACTACTTATAATTAGTCATTCTGCTTCATCTCTAAGTTAGTAATCGTCATAAGCTACTTATGTAACTCTGGTAATGGTAATGAAAAACGCGGCATCATAACTCCAAAACGTAAAATGTCCATATTATGTGTAATAATATTCCTTTCTTAATTATAAAGATGAATAAAATTGGAGATATTTTCATTAATGGAATACGAGTATATTAACTAACTGTAGCCGTAAGGCATTAATACATTCTGCTTCCGGCTTTTTGCGTTGTTTCGCCGCTTAGGAAAAATTTTTCAACCGTTTTTGAGAATCTGTGGCACTGCGTTGAATGTAGCAACAAAATGATGGCTACTTTTAATCTTATATTCATAAACCTGGTTTGCTCTTCAAAGAGAAAGATATGTTATGAAGAATATTTTTAGGTCGAATTTAATTGTAACTCGGAACAGTAATGAATAGAATAGTTACAATATTTAATAAGATGACTTCGAGAAAGCTGCAATGGACTAGTGATGTTCTTTGCCTTTTAATAACTTGGAGAGGCTTTAATGCATAGTTAGACAGATGGCGCTCGAAGACAGACGTAGCCATAAATTCCCCACATAATTTTATTCCTTGATAATTAATTCTTAGGATACATATTCCTTTTCATCGCACATCATCATTGTGGGTGCACCCCTCAGTTTTATACAGATTAGATTCTTAGAACAATGAAAAATAGGTAGCAGATGCTAAACTAAGACGGGAAGAGAGTTAGAAGCAAAAAAAGTGTGCATTATCCAGTATGGCGAATCACCAAGAGACATGTTTCAGTTCTCGAAATTTTGAGTTCAAGTTCTGAGTTAGATGCGTCAAAGTTTAGGTTCCGCAATGCAGAAAAGGCATCACTAGTTTTAGAATAGATGGGAGAATAAGTAGGTTATTGCTAGTATAAAAATATAATTTTGTATTACATGCTTTTTATCTTACATACATATTACATTTAGTTTGAACACAACTGAATCATTGTTACTAATATTAGGGTATAATTCAGTATAACATATAAGTATCTGTTATTATTGACAACTATGATCGTGATCGTGCCGTGAGTTTATACAAAAGGAATTATAAAGTGATTAGGTGTGAAGTGTTTCTAAGACGACCAACCTCGGCCAACAAGATAGTCACCTTATTGTGAGAACAGTGTGACTACATCGATTCTTGTATCGTTATCACGCGCGAGCACGTGCGTCGAAAGGTATAAATACGGGAAGGACTGGTTTGTCTCTCTCTCTTTTTCCTGTTTCCCCGCTTGCTGCCTGACGTCGAGCTTAGCGAGTGTGTGGGCCTTCGGGCCACACACACTCAGCAGTCGCCATTTGTTCCTGTCTAATTTTGCCGAGAAAGAAGCAGAATGAAGAAATCCAGTACTTAAAGTAGATGTTTGATTTGTGAATAATATAATATACGCGCAAGTGTGTGGAATTTGTGAATAAAATAAACGCGCAAGCAGAATATAAGTAACTGTTCGACTTCAAGATGTGCTTGATCAGCAATGTGTCACCATGTGCGATGTGTGTAAGAATCATATGAATGTAAAAGGAAAAAAGAAGAGCTTATAAGTGTGTAACCAGACAGCGCGATAATATGAAGATAGAATTGATCAAGTCTCAACCGCAAAATTATTCGATGGAACAGGATTGCGCGAATAGTCACGCGTCGGCACTCCACGAACATTCCATTTGAGTTATCGCATTGCGTGTATCTAAGTTATGATATTTGAGTATTTATATATATGTGTGATAAATGTGTCTTATTTAATCCAGAAAGTATGTGTATTGAAATAAATATGAGATTGGAAAAAGAAAATAATCGGCTCATGCATGCATCAGTGGGTAAGTCTTGTTAATCTATTTAGTAATGATTAAGCAATGTACTAAACACTAAATTTTAGTTTAAGTATTTACGCAAAATTAATTTGTACGTGATATTCTTAGTATCGACACTTTATACGATCACGGCCAGCAACACCACATTTATGGTGCCGTGACCAGGATCATATTAATAAAGGCACATTTATGGTGCCGTGACCAGGATTATAATAATAAAGGCACATTTATGGTGCCGTGACAAAAAAAAAAAAAAAAAAAGAGAAAAATCCTCAAAAAAGAAAACAAAACATATTATTTCTAAATATGCATTTTAAAATTTTATAATATTTCATTTTGGAATGATGGGTAAAATATATCCTGTTTGTACACATGAGAACATACAGAATACATCTACCTTTTGTAATAACTGTTTTTCTTTTAAAAATATGCTAACGCTAAGTACGACAGACGTGCTATTAAGACTATAGAGTTGCGATACTGTAGTACAGCAAATCATTAATTTAATTATTTAATCATGAATTACCTTACGTAAAATTATCTCCCAGTCGGGAGTCTCATTGGAAAGTGTTAGAATTAAGGATGACTGTTAAGTCAGGTCATCCACAATCCTAAGACTTTCTAACTACAGATTATTGGAGACGTTTAGTATTGATTTCATAACTGCGTTCACTAATATGCGATATTTTATTTTGTCTTGAATATTCAGTATCACCGTAGTCACAGTTGATTTTCTACAGAGCTAGAAATATATATCCCCAGAATTCCTCTATCAGAATTCACTGAACACATGTTTTGACAAGTGTGATTGATCACCTTATCTTTCCTATTCGATAAAAATAACCAATATTTTTTCGTTCTGTTTCGTCTGAGGATTGGAGAAAGAAGTATAGCACATAAGGTTCGAAATGTTTTGATTCGCCAGTTCTTTCTTTCTTTCGCATTGCCAACTTGAAAATGCGAATGTAGATAAAAGTAAAATAAAATGAATGATGTAATGGTTACCCACCAGATCCGTAAAAATAACATCTACTGCACTGCGAATGGAGCCTTCTGTATTCATTCAAACTGCATGTAATGCAAGGAAGTTTTGAAATAGAATTTGCCTCTGGGTATTATTTGGCTGGGTGTTTCGAGAGAAAAGGTTATGCTTCGGGATATTGTACGCTTCAAGGGAGGGAAAGAATTTCGGGCGTTTTTTAGAAATTTCCAGTAACAGACTTCTACATTCATATATTTCTTGGAGGCATGTAAAACTGAGATTCTTGTGACATACAGGAAAGAAATACAAACTGAGTTTACTATTTTGAGTCTACGCAGGAACTTCAACAAATTTGCAGTTTTATAGTTATAATAAAATCCTGGAAAAGTATCTAAAAAACTGAATCATCTCTGCATAAAAGGAAATGTCTCAAAATAACGATTCTTGAAGACATGATGTACATTTTGTTGGAATCGTAACCCTTAAATATCTTGAGATACTTATGATATATTTCATGAATTAAATAAATAAGAAATCAGAATTTAGTTCGAACCGCCCCCCCACGTGGAGCACTATTTATTAACAGAAAAGGTTTTACCGCTTTTTATAAACTAGCCTGATTGTGAGTTACTTCTGTTCTTGCAACCATGCATTGTGTGGCGAAACGTCATTGCGTCGGCGTGTTCTATCAACCTTTAACATTTGTTGCATTATTTTAGAAACATCCTGTTCTATGCATTTTTAATGAAAAGTAAGTGTTTTTTTTAATTTTTATGGATTTTTCAGCTACGAATAAAGTTTTACGTATTGCATGAATCTTGCAGTTCAAAATTCAGAACAGCTGTTAGATTGTCGATAATTTTTTTGTTTCAGTTATGAGGTATTTCTCCCGCCTTCGTGGTGTAGTGGTCAGGACGCTCGACGCGTATTCGAGAGATCTGTGGTTCGAGTCCCGGCGAAGGCATTTCTCATTTTTAACATCTCCTGTTTTAAAAAATACCTAATGTCTCTGCACAGTAATTAGAGATGATTAGACGATTCTACGGAACCTAAGCTTAAAGCAACATCATGGCGAAGTGAAATATTTTTAATAACAATTTATAATATTTATTTAGTAATTATCACAATTTTTAAGTGTATTAAATACATTCCTTTTGCAAAATAAATTGATCATGTCAGAAACGTATAAAATTCTGAATGGATATTAAGCAGAGAATTAAATTTTGATGTTAATATTAACACATATGCCGAAGTATTTAACAGTAGAAGTATACTGACTATACCAAATGAATATGAAGCCCTATAATACTGGAATAATTTTAATCAGTAAAACTGAAAGATTTAATAGAAATAAAAATTCCTCAGATTTGATCACTTTCTTATTAATTACAATCGAATGAAGACCTCAAGAAAAGTATTCTATCCCTAATTTACTGAAGTAAATTTGAATTACGTGCTTTTGGAAGGCCGTTATGTTGAAAACAGAATTATTGTTAAGAATTACTATTTCAAGGGCTTAGGATTGCTGATATCGTCAAAACTGCCGAGGTTAGTAATTTGATCTGTTTGGAATCTCGACTAAGAGGCTGGCTGCATAGATGGTATTGCGTTTTTCGAAATAAAGGCTAGCTCTGATAAAGTAACACAATAAAGAACATATACCCAAAGTTAATTCGGTAGCTCCTAAAATGAAAAGATGGAATGACTCGTAACAAAACACAATTTAATTACATGAAAACCTACATTAAACATGCAAACATTTTTCTGACTACACCTGGTTACTAAGGCAATTACATCCCGTTGCTACATTCTAAAAATTTCAAATGTAACAGTTCATCACGTGACGTCAGCCATTAACATGTGCAGTCGGCGAATGAAATGATGCCATTCGCAAAAGATGGTTTCTCTATTTTTCTATGAGTAGCTTAAATAGGAGCCAAGTTCCCTTAAGAGATCCACCCCAAGGGCATCCCTAGTCTTAGTCATATGCTTTGCCACAGCTAGATAAGCAAACTAGCATCGTCTTAGAGCAGCAGCTGTATTACATCTAGTGCCTTTGAAGACAGCTCAGGTATTTCCACTTCAGTAACTATGCACATTACGAAGCTACTGGTATTTGGATAATAATATTTTACAATAGATTAAATTATCATTTTTAAACAAATATAAAATAGAAGCGTAGACATTTTCACTAAAATCCACTTTTACTTAGATTGAATCAATTGCTGCTAAAACAGAAAACATCATGTAGGATTGAATAAAAGTGTTATTAACATTCAGGTTTCTTCAAGAAATGGGATATAAAGTAACTGAAACTTCCAAATTTATGAACGGGGTTTACATGAAGGCATAAGTTTAGCGATTATACTTTTAATTATATGAAACGAAGAGAAAGTTATAATTGATAAACTTACGTCTGATATTTTGCCACTAAAATTTTCAAAACATATTGAAAACTTCTTAGTCCCAAATCATTTGTTTTTTTAATATCTTGTATCTTATCCTAAGATTTTAACAGTTATCTTTAGTTAAACTACTTTCCTATCCCTCCTAGTTTCAGATTAAAATTTCCTACCAGAATGTGTTTTTAGAATCGCGGTTAATGTAAATAAGTAGGGGCGATATTTAAGTCGAAGTTCCACTAACTTCCTTAGAGAGTCAGAGATTCTGAGTACGCGAGTTTGCCTTGTGGCTACGCTCTCTCTAAGCTATTACTACGCTCGGCCGTATTTCAGGCCCTTGATGCTTCGCCAGTTTAGTTGATATTTAGAGGCCAACTACTTAGAATTTTGATAGCTTCAGCTATATTTTTTTAGTTAAGCATTAGTTAAGTTGTATTTATCAGGACTCTTGAGTTCAATCCCAAGTGGAGGCTTTTCTGTACGCTCTGAGAAAGGAGCCGACTGTTAAATTCTTATTTTAGGAAATAAAAGTTAATTAACCCTTCTTGACTTTACATCTCTGTTCCTAAACTAAAGCGATTATTCGCTTACCAGTTCACGAGGTTCCTACACACTTAGCTGTTAGAGAAAAGGTTGGAATCCCACAGCCTTAAAGAAAGCAAAAGTAGATGTAAGTTCGTAATCTTTTCAAATCGTATAAAAAGGAAAAAAAAACTTGCATGATGTAGAAAATAAATTTGTTACACGACGATGCACATTAATTTTAATATTAGTATATATTTGTTTACAATTGTGCTCTTATGTGTTTTTAATTTGTTGTATATTTGCTATTCTCATTTTTATTTATTTATTAACTTTTGAATAGCACATTTTGTATACTAATTTTACGTTAATTATGCATTTTATTTAATTTTCGATTTGCAGTTATTTGCTGTGTTTGTATGCGTTTATTTGGCATACTATATCGTAGAGTTTTAAATTCCGAATTAAGTGACGCTAGAATTGCAAGGATGGCTCAATAGAACAAAATACGTGCGCGATCCTTCTCTGGGCTTTAACGAATATTTAATCATCAAGTTAGTGAAGCCTGGAAATTTCTTGCCAACTTAGCCACCTTAAGCAAGTTTTTAGAAAACGCATTTTTTAAGATCTAGGAGCCATTTTTCAAGAAGCTTCAGCTTCATGTCTTCAAGAAATCTATAAACAAAAGGCTGTAAGAAATCGTGAAACGGTTCCATCTAGTACTTCGATCAATTGCATATTGTTTAGCTTTCTTTTCGGTGAATATTGTTTTAGATTTTGTTCTGCGAGGGAATTGTGACGTTCCTCATACGTTAAGGAGAATGTCACCTTATTTTTGTTTCTATTCTTGGCTTATTTATAGATATTTATCTTGCCAGGAAGACTATTAGTTTCTTCAATAAAAATTCAATTTTTATGCTTAAGTGGCTTTGTTTTTTAAGGAGATCTCTAAGACTAATATTGCTGCACGAAAACAGTATTGTGAAAGAGACGTAATTCTCTCACTATCCATATTTAGTCTACAGAAATGAAAAATTTAATGAAACATCGTAAAATATAGTAAATCACCAACGTAGGTAGTAAGCGCATTTGAGAAAAATCTTTTACATACTATTTGAAAATAATTATGCTTAAACTGACAAGATCAAATAAAATTATTTTCGTAATTCGCTTAGGGTAGGGTAGTTGCACTGACGCTGAATAAAAATTTAAGGTAAAATATATATTTGGAAACAATAAGACTTAACGATAAAGAAAACCGCATTGATGATTTGCATGGAGACGAATGGCAACATCTTAACAGGAAGGATTCAGATGATTTTAGTTCGCATTTTTTTTTACTAGAGACTGAATATATCGCGTATATAATCTAATATGAAGTATTATTCGAAATTTTGATTGAGGAATAGTCAATGTTTGCTGCTGCATTCTAAACAGCAACAAGTGTGAGTCCATCCAACACGAGATTTTGTATGAAATTAATTACATGTGTTACCCAAATGGTATGCACCTCACCTGAAAATGATTGGAAAAAGTACAGTATATGAAAATAGTTTCTATTCCTTTTTTAGGGATCTGGAAAGACGGACTTCAGCCGTTAAGTTGCAGATAACTACATAAACAAAGAAATAGAACAAAAACAAAATAAAGCCTTCGGATGTTGTTCTTCTTGAACTTGCTAAAATCTTGTTAAAATCTGACGTTTGAACAGAACTGCTAGACCGAATTACGGCAAAATTAAAGGCAACATAAAGATTTTAGTATTTTCTTGTTCATTATTTTATCTCCGATAATTTATATATCGTTATATTTTTAAAAGTTATCATCGAAACTCAAATTTTTGTACATAAAATTATCATTATTTTCAGAGTCTTACCTTCCGTACTAGAAGTGCCTTTTGTGCTAAAAGTCTGTGTTCTACCTTCTATGGAAGCATAAACTAAATTGAGACTTTGGCTGAACATAAACGACTTATCGCTATGTCCAGTAAACAGATTAGAACTCAGTAATTTAGCAGCATGCACTTCATGTGCTTACAAAACGAACCAGCATTTGTGATGTAACTCAAAAGTAATGAATTCAAACCAAAACAAAGTTAAGTTAGCCAAAAATTACACAGAATTAATATTTTGCACTTTGGCTCAAACCTATGTCAGCGTGTCAAGCCTAATGGCAAGAATACCGCAACCCGGAGTCAGACTTCAGTCAAAACTATCAGCTAGTAACGTGGCCTTCAGCAGACGGGACACGCTGTGATTCCTAATCTAAACCTTTTTTCAAGTATTTTCTCTTTCTATCTCATTTGAACAACCGCAAACTTAAATCTGCAATCTGGCAGGAAAACGGAAAGCGAGAATGACAGAAAAGGTATTGAATACAAAATAACTGATTAGAATAAAAAAATAAATCCTTACATATTTATTTTATTGATTAATTAATTATTTAATTATTATTATTATTTATTTATATATATTTATTATTATTATTAATTTATTATTGGGGCAATTTGCCCAACAGGGCTATTAATTTCGTTTTGGAATTTTGCGTTAATTCATTATACGAGGCGAATCACTTTTTAAATTGTTGCCACCAGATATTAGAGTATTATACTTAAAGAAATTAAATAATTTAGTATTATACTTAAAGAAATTAAATAATGAAGAATCTGCATAAATGTATGTATGTTTCTCGCATTATGATAAAACAACGGTATCTTGATTCATCAAATTTTGAACAACTTACGTCTCCACCCGAGTATAGGCATCTGAAAGCTCAAATTTGCAATCTGTTTTATTAACTATTTCATATTTTGTAAAGCACTTATGAGTTTTTGATTAAGAATCTCAACGATTTCAAAGCGAGCAATGGCAACACTAAACGGAATTTTTTTTTTTTTACCTCCAGCGCTCGAATTGTCTTTAAAATGTTTTGTGATATTACTGTTGAATTGAATTTTATGCTTTAAGTGCGAAGAACATGAGATTAAATAAACAAAGGTAACACACAAAACGTGAAAAAACGCCCCTTTGGGTGTAATATAATATCTGAAAGTTTTCAGATTTTTTAAACTGTTCATTTTTATATTTAATATTTATTATTATTTTATACAGTTTGCACTTTAATTGTTAGATTAGTTGTCATTTGAGTTAATCTACGTTATTGATTCTTTTGCTCTTGAACCTTGCCTGACTTTTCGCTAGAAGATTGAAATTAATTTCTGTAAAAAATGGGTAGAAACGCTTAAGCGATTAGCATTACATTATATTGACTTCTTCTACTAATCGTAAATTCTACCAAACAACTCAATGGACTAAAACTCCATGGAGTAAAACTTAGAAGGAAAACGGTCTGAGTGCCAATTCCAGAGAAGGGAAATTTGACTCGCTCTGTTACGTGTTAAGAGCTTAAATTCTATTAACATAAATAGAGATCCCTAAGGTAAAAGCAAACCTTTCGTTATGAAGAACTTTATATAAATTAATTTCGATTAATTGCGGATGCTAAAAGTTATGAATATAGGAATCACAGCTATGTAATTAACAAATTCAGCCAAATTTTCTTTCCGTAAATCGTATAAAATAATTTCTGTTAGATACCGTTTTTTTCTTTGTAAATTTTATTTCTGTTAGATTCTGTAATTGCAAATTATATGTCACCATAAAATTGCTTTTAACTGCGTGAGGAATCTATGACTACGCTAACTGATTACCGATAATGTTTTCACTTAAATCTCTTTAGACTGATACATTCATTTAATTTAGTTTATTACTCTTAATAGAGTATTTATAGCGAATAGCGAACAAAACCTTGCCGTAAATAAAGTAAATTTGGCTGTGAATGCAAGAAAGAAATCTAGGTAAGGCAGCGAGATAATGATAACAAGAAAGCAAAATTGTATTATAAAATGCAAACACTTTCTTATTTTAAATCTTTTATGATTACTACTAGATTGTAAATATTTTACTACAATCATATTACAATTCAATGAAACACCGAGAATGAAGAGATATAACTCATTTAAAGAATGGACATATTTTTATCTTTACATTGTCTCTTTTGATTACTTTAGATTTACTGGATAAAGTACATATCCCAAATAATGCTCTCAGAATTTCAAAAAAAATCATAAGAGAAAAGAATTTTGAGTGATGAGTATCTCGTTTAAAGAGCATTTTTTGAAAACTTTTAGCACGAAGACAAGGAAACTCCATTTCCGCTCGAAAAATATTGAGAAGAGGAGTTTTAAAAGAGGAAGAAACAAATAAAGAGAAGCCCGAATAAATAAGGAGAAAGATCAACAGTTTTTTTGTGAGCTTATAAGAATTTTCTTAGATGAAATGTCATAACGTCAGGAAAAAGATATGAAAGAAAAGAGAAATTGTAAAACTTTAGAAAGTGTTTAAATTGCTTTTTGTAGTATTATATTATCCGTTCCCGTTAATATGCATTTAATTAATTTCAGATATAAGCTATCATTTATATGTTTCAATCCAGTTCTTTTGAAAATTTTTATGTCAACCATTTTTGGTTATAGACAATGTTTATTCAACGGGAATGGGTACAAAGTTAGAGTCATCACTAAACAGTCAGTCAAGAATGTTTCGTAAATTGAAAACTTTTCAATCTAATTTCAGTCCTAAATGAAATGAACAAACAAGCTATTTAGGAATTTGTAATAAATACAGAAACTATAATATAGCGTTTAGAGTTTATTTAAATTAGAGTGTGCGCCAGTTAACACTGCTTAGTTTCAAAGCAGAATAACACATTTATTTTACGCAGCAATAAATGCAATTGAAAACAGTTACACAAATCAGCGTCTTACATTTTCAGCAAGTTTCAAGTGTGATGTCAACTTTTTCTCTAACTTCCCTTTATTTATTCCAGTAACAATGCGTTACTTTGTTTTTATGCGTATTTTAGAAATACGGTTATTGGCCATGTTCACAACTCCGTTTAGTGCCAATGTTGCCAATTTATCATTATGCGTGTTTGTGGTTATCTATACAGGATTATCCATATATGTATGAATTGCATAGCATCATGTTTTCCTGTGTTTCTCCTCTTCCTTTTTTATGGATATGCGCTCTCAGCTACTTCGCTCTGTAAATAACCTAGAATATTCTCACAAATACCCCAACAGTCTCTTTTACATTTTATATTTATATTACTTCATTAATTAATTTATTTTCCTGTTTTCTTAGTCCTGTCGCTTTTGTTTCCAACAGGAATAGCTATTCGATCCCAGCATTAGACTTTCATGATTCACTAAAATACATGTATCTTCATTCTGTGCACAGAGCAAAATTAAATTAAAATTTCTCACGTAGTAGTACTAAACAATGCATGCCCATGTTTTCTGTTCCTGACACTTGGTCGTGTAACCGGTTCAAAGGCTTATTCAACCGGTGTATCTTCGTATTGATGTTAAAGGCCGATCCAGAACGTCATGCAAACCCATTTGTAAAATATAATTTTGATAATGAGTTGTTGGCCAAGATGAGTTTTTGGCTAATCCGCTCTAGTAGATGGATGCCCCATTATTGGCATATAAATAAAAGTAGCCTGGATTTACAAACAGGTATTTCTTCTTTTATGCAACATCTTGGGCATAAACTTGGCATAAATCTTGGCATGCAACATCTTCAGTGGCAGTCAAGGTATTGGTGTCATCTCCTACGCCTTGATTCAACGTATAGTGTTCTACTCAACGTATAGTGTCCTACTCAATTCAACGTATAGTGTCCTACTCACGTTCTTCAGACGAACAGCACTTTTAGGACTACTAATATCAGGTAGAGTGATCAGCTTTCAGATAGCTCCATAACATGTCTGCTACAGAAGAACTGAATGATGGCCAATGTATGTCACCAAAGAGAGAGAGAAATCCATCTCCCGGAGAATGGAGAATGCAGTAGATCTTTTGTAATGACTGTGGGATTTCAAACTAAGCAAAACCTTTAGTTTTGTGAAAACAGAGTAGTCGTTTTAATAAGAAGTTAAAGAGCTCTGTATAATTGAGATTTTCTTCTGTGTACTTGTTATGTCTCGCATATTTTGCAGACGGAAACAGCCAATGCGGCTATTGGGAGAACAACCTGCTCTCGGAATGAAGAACCGATCGACACATTGGCTTCTTGAGTCTTGAGTGCACTTTTGGCGTGGAGATTCAATTTGTAATCTCTACACAGCAGACCTCGTTTCAGTCACAAGATCATAAATACCTCAGTGATGCAATTAGCCGTTTGAGATGGCACCACCAGACGACGACAACAAATAAAAGAAAGCCAGGTCCGATACACATTATAATTCTTTAATTGCAAAGAACAGCGCTTGTTTTTTTATTTTTCTTAAAAACTTAAATTCAGAACAAATAAAACTCTAACATCAGTTCCTACTTCAAAAAAGTTTCTTATTTTTTAACTGTGGAGACCATCAAAATTTTCAGAGCGGAGACGTAAAAAATTAATTATGTTCTCTTCGAGATTCAAACAGTAGATTTTCTATTAGTTAACGGAATGCGCTAAACTTTAGGCACAAGAGAATTATGCACGGGGTAATGCGATAATTTCTGCAAAATTATACTTTGCATTATATTGTACTTTTCAAATTTCTTGGGAAATGATGGAAAAATAATTGTTTTTATAAAGCATGTAAACAGCTTCCTTAATATTTCAGCTTTATCTTTTGAAAACATATTTTTTACTCTTTACATCTTTCAAATCATATTTTTACAATCCAAATTTACCCACAAATGTAATAAATTAAAAGATACTACCATTGACAAAAACATTCCTTTCACCGGCCATTAATTCAGCTGTCAAAATCATAAGAATTCCTTTGGTTAAAAAATCGTAATATTACAGCAGCTTTTTACCTCACAGCTTCTTTTATCTTTGAAGAAAAAGGAAAAGTTTTCTTATTGGAAAGGTTTTTATGCAAAGCTTTAATACGTGAATTAAATACTATTCGGGTTTCCCTTTTTAAAAATAAGCTTTAGATTTAAACTTTCGCGAAATTTACAGCTTTTCTTAACAGTGCTTTTTATCAATTTACTCCAACATTTCGCAATCATTTTTCTCAATTAATATTTTTTTTTTGCTTTTATAGTCACCGAGATAGCTTCTTTCTCTCTTTTGATTAAGTTCTTTACATCTTCAAGCTCAAAACTAGCTAGAAATTTAAAAACTACAGCTGCTTTGCATAGATTAACACAGAGAAGTTGCCCAAACAAAAAACATCTGTTTTTCAGTTATACCCTAAATTTGGTCAAACGTTTAGAGGTAATTTAATTTGGATAGAAAATATAAATTTAAAAGGGATCTATGTCAGCAAATATGCTTCGAATATTTCGTCGAATTTTATATTCAATGCTATGGGCCTTCTTGGCGTCATTTATCTACTTTACTTTAATCCTTACATCACTGACATTTCATTCGTTACTATTAACCAGCAGAAGCAATATTTTCAGCATCTTGGTATTCGAAATCTTCACTAGAGATTTTTTTTAAACCTTTACAACACCGTTTTTTTTTTAAAAAAGTATATATTCTGAAAAGAAATAAAAATTCATTACGATTTTGATGAAGAGATATATGGTTTGCTATTTCATTTGCATTTAACACTTTGCACTTAAATCAAGTTTCCTGATTCACTTTAAATATTAAAATCATTATTGTCACATACAGTAAAATCTAATTTTGTTAATTTTGCTATTAATATTAAGCTGTGATAGGCAACATATCGACTTTATTGGATTTAATTTAATAAACACACAAATAGTTGTCTAATAATTAAAATAATTATTGATAATTAAGAATTAGCAGTTACATAGTCTAAGCAACTGCAAAACATAACCTGCCAATTACGAGTCAAACACATATGTATAGACCTGATAACAAATCTTATGAATAGGTAGATAGTTCATTCAGATCTCTACTTTCGAAAAATAAATAATTCTCATAAATTCTAAGTTAGAAGCCATTAAATTAAGTTTTAATCATAAAAACTGTTAGCACGTCTCCTATAGAAACATGCATATGCTTAAAGGTTTCCCTTGAAAGCATAGCTGTGAACAGATTCATGGTAGTTACTCGGGAACTCATATAAGGTTTGCTATAAATGCTATTTTTTAAAGCTAAATTAATTTTCGTATTTCTAGAAAAATCAAGCAGTTATGAAATACATATTAAAAATTTAACTATATGGTTAATAAACTATAATGGTTAATAAAACTCAGAACTAATGTTTATGGTAAATAATTACATATATGTTAAATGATGGATAAAAAGCGGCAACTGAAGCTCTGACCATTTTAAAAATCAAAGTTTTTTTCTTTAAGTTTCTTTCTTTTTTTCTTGTTCTCTACATTTGATATCGCAGATGTTATGTAAACACTTTTTATACGGTTCTTAAAACTGCTTACACGTAAAGTGGAAAATCGCTTGTCTGTTCAAATTGAGCTTTTGCAGGGTCAATAGCAATTTGTCCGTATTGAGCTTTTACGATCGCCCAGCATAAAACCACAACGGCTGGAAGACCTGAAATATATAAAATCACTATAAGTAATTTATGGTAGCTTTAAACATAGTAAATATTTAGAAAACATATAAATACATTTCTAATAATACGTGTATTTAATAAAACAGAAAGACATTTTTCTGTTTTCAAGAATACAAATAAAAATTCAGGAAAAATGAAATACGAAAAAACATGCGAAAAATTACAAACTGAAAATATATTGTCGCAAAAGATTTATTACACGAGGAAATATATGCTAATTATAAATGAGAAAAATTGATATTTCATGTAAAATGTTCAAGTTCTATGCAAATTCAAGTATTCAACATAAAATCTTACAGCGAAACATTTCAGTGCAGAGGAAATTTCACCCAGAATTCATATTGTTCACCGCACTGATTTTTCATTAATTATTTAATTATTATCCTACACTAACATGTATACATAGATAAGGAAGGTAATGTTTTTTATCCAAAACTGGATAGCGAGTTTCTGTGAATAAATAGGAATTACCTATTCCCTGCAACACATTTTCAAATGTGTTATAGTCGCGCAACACATTTTTACTACATTTACAATGATATCTGTCAGTGTGTATATGTGTGACGACATTTTCGGCCACGAAAACTCGCGT
Organism: Stegodyphus dumicola; assembly: GCF_044657685.1. Taxonomy (NCBI): domain Eukaryota; kingdom Metazoa; phylum Arthropoda; class Arachnida; order Araneae; family Eresidae; genus Stegodyphus; species Stegodyphus dumicola. Next base: position 81,993,631 of record NC_140768.1, read on the forward strand.
ACTAGACTTTCAAAAGTTTCTAATTTCCGTCTTTAAACTTTCTACAATCATATACCGACTTATTAGATTTTGGTTAAAACTGGAATAACGGAAGTAGTAATTTACTTGAAGCCCATATTATAATATAATTCAAAAATTTTCATTTCAAGACTAAATGAAAGCGTGGAAATAACATTATGTTAAAATCTGGTTAAAACTGATAAACCTGTGTGATAATTTGCTTGAAAATCTGAACAGGATTTTATGAAAAAATATATTATGATATAATCCAAAACTTCTCGGTTTGGTTTGGTTTATTTAATTATGGCAAAGCATACTAGGGCTATTTGCCTAAGGGTAGGGATGCCTTCGTGGAGGACTTCATAAGGTAAACTGGCTCGTATACACGTTATACACGGGAAAAACCACGAAAACGCCCATGCAGCCAGCCCGTTCGCGGGATTCGAACCTCGGATCGCACTACCAGTGTTCAGCGACTTTACCGCTCGGCCGCTGGTAGGACCCAAAACTTCTCGAATTTAGTATTTATAACTCGTATGTGCGTAGAAGATGCTTACACATAAATAAATTAAGTAAATTATGGTCTTCGCTTTAAAGCATTTATTTTAAATATAAAATAAATACTAAATATTCTAAATTAAAAACGAATTAAATTAAACGTTATTCAATTGCCGAATGAAATATAACTTTTAATAAAAAGAATGAGAAAACATTTCATTATGCTAATATAAATTTTAAAAAAATCAGGTTTTTAAACATGGACAGTTATCTGCTCAGGGCCCCATAATGGATAAGTTTGTAATCATGTAATGGGCTCAGCGATCAGTATAGGTTTATCGAAGCACAACACCTGTGCTTAAATAAATGTTCATGGCCCAAAATGAAAGAATTTTCAGGAATTGAACGGTGGGTTCATAAAGTACATGATAATCAGAGCATTTAAAAAATTACTCAATAGCTGTCAATTTTAATCAGTTAAATTAGTATATTTTGTAATCTTTTAACCAAATGAATTTTATCTAATCTAAATATATCTTTTTATTGCGGAGTTTCATTAGATTATGTGTGGAGTAATTATGAGGAGAACTTAATTTTCTGACAGAATTTGTTTTATTCTTTCTAGCTGAAAATTATTCTAATATTTTGCAGCTAAAGTCGTTTTGTTTTAAAAGTCATTTGAATATTTTTCAAATTCGAGATGTTTTTCTTACTTTCTATTTAAGAAGATATAATTATCTATTAGGAATAGCACAAATTAAAATGGCATCATAAACGTACAAAAAATAGAGTAAATCAGGTTATTAGCTCACGTAAATTCAGAACAAAATCATAACAGTTTTTAGAAGTTTAAAATATCTTGAAACAAGTAACCAAAAATCTGAAAGTTCATTTAAGTGTTCTAAAGATGCATTATAATACATTTCTGGTGCCAAAATGTCCGAGAATAAGACATTTTTACTTAATGGTGGACACAGGATGATGAAGTGTTTGCAGTGACGATTTTTTCCCATAGCCTTCTTACCAGAAGTAAAAGGTGAATAATGAATAAAGAGAAGCAGAAACGGAAAAAACAGAATATCACCGCCATTATGATAAACGTTACATTATCGATTTTCGTCTGGCTTGACGGTTCTGTGACGCCTCAGGGAGGGAAGAAGTGTCAGTGGAGGGAATTAATGCTTTTTTTTTATCTCCATATTTCCTCGTGTTTCTACATCTTGCTTCATCGGTGTTTGCTGTTGCAAGTTAATTAACCGGAACTACTATGAAAAAGAAGTAAGGTCTAAGTTTTATTTTTCATTTGGGTTCTAAAATATTTTGCTGAAACCAGAAGTTTAGATGTCTTTGCAAGCCAAGTGTTTGCTTTCAAGCACATTTTATTTAATGATTTTTATTCAGATACATAATAAATAACGTTGAAGGAAGTCGTCTATGAAATCAGTTTTGAAGCTTCTTGTTCGATATAAGAGGAAAAAATAATTCCACGACGGTGTATCTAATTTATTTGAAAATGCTCCTTACCTTAGGATTGAAAACCACATACAGGTCTAAGCAGTAAATGAACGAATCAAGTTATATTTATGGCAAAAAAATTTCAATAGATTATGCGAAGACAAATGAACCTTTACAATAACAATTTATAATTTTAAAGAAAAATTCTTGATGTATGGTTTAATGCAAATTGTTGTAAATAAGGAAGTTTACAAATACAAAATTGCGTTGTGAAAAAAGAATGGAATTTAAGTTACTGAAAGTGTAAATTATCTTACTGAAAACATTTTTTCGCCCACATAGTTTAATTTAGAGGGAAAATTGGTAGTGATGCATTCTAAGCTACGTATAATATTTTTAAGCACATAAGTACAGTAACTCAAGAGAAAGAATTTACTTCAGACGAATGATTTGAACAATTTCCGAATTCAGTAATTCGCCTCAGTAATTTCTTGAAATATTTTTAAACATATTTTTTGTGCTCATTCGTTTAGAAAACCTATAAAGAAATGGAAATAACAATGAATTTATGCGTACATTTTACTGGTTTTTGGCAAACATTTTAAATGTTTTTCTAGTCAAAGATATATGATCACAGATTTCTTGTCATATATGCAAGTACAAAACGCATATTAATGACAAGAGAGCAAAATCAAAACCAAAAGTTATCAATATATGTTTCAGAAAATATCTGGTTTTTAAGAGTTCATTCAATTCTAAATTTTCTACTTCTAAATATAATTTAAAACTCCTTTATTTTACTTTTATATCTAGTTACCTGGTAACAAGAAGATAATCAGAAGTGCCCTGTTGCCATGATATAAATGAACATTAAACTATTAAAACTTGCAAGTTGATTTATAAACTGGTTCTTATGAAATAACAGTTTAATTAAATTAAAAGCAAAGTAAAAATATTATTATTTTAAGCTCAAAGTAATGGGAAGATTATTCATTTTTAACTTTTGTATTTGTGTATAAAATAATAAAAAATAAAAATATGAGTAAAAAAGATGCGGGTTATGTTAAAACTAAATACTCTATAAGATCATGCTTTATTTTCGTTCAAAAAGTTTTCCTGTTTTCTAGTTTAGAAATCAAATACTGCATGCATGAAATATGCCAATGTCTGAACATCAATATCATGAAATACATCTGAATGCATACATACGTTTTTTAAGTGCAATTGCGTGATTTCTTGTTGGATGTTAGCATGTACACGTTAAATTAAAAGTTTGTATTTCATTTAAAAAATACTAATTTATAATTTAAACAAATAAAATGGATTTTTGCTTTGTTAATCAAAAGATTGTATAATTTCGATCGTGCGAAATATTAAAATTTTTTTATGATATTGAAGTGTGTGTGTGTGTGTGATTATGACAAAGCCTCGAGGGCTATCTGCCTAAGGGGAAGGATGCCTTCGTGGAGGACTTTCGAAGGGAACTGGCTCGTATACACGTTACACATGGGAAAAACCACGAAAACGCCCATGCAGCCAACCCGTTCGCGGGATTCGAACCTCGGACCGAACTACCAGTGTTCAGCGACTTTACCGCTCGGCCGCTGGTGGGCTTATGATATTGAAATCTTTTACTGATAAGGTGTCATTTGATATGACAAATGATTTTCTAGATGCATCCGTACATGCGGTAAGTTACTTGCTTTTCACGTTGACAACAAATTTCAATTACAGCTTACATTGTGCACGCAGGAAAAATAATATATTGTGCTTTTATGTGAATTAAAAAAAATAATTTGGATTTGCAAATTCTCTCTCTCTCTTTATTTTTTGGTTCAGCAAGTAATGTTTTGCTAAACAACGTTTGAAAACAATACTATATTTCAGGCAACAGCTACATTAAAAACTTTTAGAGAATGAAAGTTTGCGTCCTTTGCTAATAGAAAAAAATTCTTGGGCTTAGACTCTACTAATAAGCTCTCCGCAACTGCGAAGCGTAAACAACATTTCTGTATTTACATAGAGAGGAAATAACAGCCACATGCAAGTAGAAAATTGGAAATGATGAATGTCTCATTATTTTTTTTTATATGTTAGCCAAAATACTCAAGTAAAAAACCGAAGTAGAAAATTATACGTATGTAAAGGAGAGAAAATTGTAATGAATGCCCCCAATTACGTGTATACGTTGAGTACCTTAGTTTGATAAACAGACATTTTCTCCCTTTTTACTGTAAAAGAAGGAAAAACATTTGCTTTGCATTTTAACAGTTGAAAACTCAGATAAAACTGTATGTAATTACTCTTATTTTATATAATTCTTTAGGTATTATTAGGGTATGATATCATATTATATTCAATATTTTGTAACTGAGGAAAAATAATTTCTAACTGAATCTTTAAGAATGTTAATTTATATTTATTTGAAAAAAGGAAACAGCACTTGAAGGGTAAAGTGACACTGCAGACACTCTCCCCCATTACTTCATTTTAGTAACAAGAAGATAAAAAATAACACATTAGTTAGCGAATTAAAACGTTCATAAATGAAAATGTTGATTAGTAAAGTCAAATAAATTTTGCTGAAAGGAAAACCGATTGCAAAACTTAAGCGTCAATAATTCATGCTCGGTAAATAGTTTTCCCAACAAATACTAAATAATTGTAAGAAAACTTATTATAAGGAGCTAGGGCTAGTTAAAAATGTTTTGGAAAAATGTTTACATTTTTAAATGCATTTATGATTCCTTGATTATAACTGCTGTTTTTTTATAGAATAACTATTCATTCATCATACGCATGAAGCAAACGTTCGGCAATTTCGTTAGATTTTTAGCAGAAGCATTTTATCATATCTATTCGTTGTTACTATTTGCCTCGGACTTGGGGTAAATTGCAAGAGACCTATGGCAAATATCAACAATAAAAATGCATATTTAAAAATCATTTGGTAATTATTATTACTGGATAGAGTGACAATGAATGATATCAAGTGGTTTAAAGTAAAAGAAAGATAAAATTATTTTACCAATCAACATAAAAGGCATTCTTCATCAGAACTGCAGTTAACGAAAACACATGATAGACGCACATTCCCTTATGCATTTAATGTGTGCCCACATTTTACAACTAAATATTGCACCCAGTCTTCTTCAGAAGAACCATCGTAGGCATCTCTGCAAGTTAAGCACAATCAATGTTTTGTTCTAGAATCTGTACTTGAATTCAAAACCCTCTTCTTTTTCCATTTTACCTTCTTATTTCTTTAATGCATTTTTCTTTAACTATTCCGCTTCCTTTACCTTTCTTCCCTTTCTTGTTTCTAATTAATTATCTCTTCACATTCTTTTCCCAATGCTTCTGTTTTGGGTGTATTAGTTAGAAAGTTAGATTTCTTTCTGTGTCTGCCTCTGTTAGATTGTTTCCGAGGTGAAAGTACTTAAGTAAAAGTCTAATCTTTGAAGGCGAAAAACCGAGTTTTTATTTTGAGAATGAAAACTAGATCGAATAAAGTAATTTGCATGTTAACATTTAAAAAAAGTGCGTAAACGCATGAATCAAGATTTTAGCGTGGTCCATGGTTTTGTTGCGAATCGGCATATCATATCGTTTCGGACAGTTTTGTTGATTAATAAAGCATATTGAAATTAGTAGAAAAAGTAAACCAGCATTTGGAAACTTAATGCATAGACAAAATAAATGAATAAAACCATTTGAAAAAAAAATCTGAAACTTTTCTAATTTTATGTTACACCTAAAGGGGCGTTTTTTCCTTCATAGACACGCACACGTTTCGAAAGCATTTGAGCTAACGCCATTTTGGGTTAAAATATTTAAGAACAGTTTCGATAGACAATCTCGCGGGCTGGACATTAAAATGTTGCCACTGTAGTGTGCCACTGCTCGCTTTGAATCCCCTATAGTGTTGCCACTGCTCGCTTTGAAATTGTTCATTTTTTAAATCAAAAATTCGTGAAAAGTTATAAAAAATATGAAAAGAGGCAATAAAAAAATTCCAAAATTCAAGCTTACACTTGCCCATCTTCCGGTGGAGGACTATGCCATACAAAATTTGATGAATCTAGGTACCGTTGTTTTTCACAGTGCGATAACATATACATACATTCATGCGAATTCTTCATTATTTAATTTCTTTAAATATGATACACGTTAATAGCATTTCGTGGCAATAATCTGAAAAGTGAAACAGACATTTATACTGAATCCACGTCAAATGCCGTTTCGAGACTTCTGGGCTAACGCCTCTTTGGATTATAAAGATCAACTGACTTACCTTAAATAAAAATTTACGAAATACTTTTTCCCTGTTAAGTAACTAAGACGAAGCACGTGCATACAACATATCAATATCTGTTTCAGAAAAAGGGGCATTAATTATGCTCACGTGATAGTGCTAGCCATAGGAATTACCTTTAGTGCAAATTCTGATCAAAATTTTTAAAAAAAAAAAAAAAAAAAAAAAAACACCTGCGTTAACATGTTACTGCTTACTCCTGGAACAACTAACCCATACCGCCCTTACTCACTAATTCCACATTACTATTATTTCTCTATTTTCAAGAAAACTGCTAAATTATAGTATGGCTTATTGTTTTCAGGTAAAATTCAGTAATGTTTGGTATCTATATAAAATAGGATTCATCGACGTTTATTCATGACTGTTAAATGGATTTTTCAACAAATATCAAGTAGTTGCAGGAAAAACGCTTTATACACTAATATTGTACTCTATTAAGAATTTGGGCTTTATACCTAAAAAAAAAATTGTAAATAAATCACTTTAGATTATGTTCAAAGTCTTTAATTTGTTTCCATTTTCATAGAAATTTAATTAAATAATAGCAAGGAAACCTCCCAGTTGATTAGAATTTTATCTGAGCATTTAATAAAAATAATAATAATTTAAAAAGAATCTAAAGGTTTTCAGATTTATATTACGCCCAAAAGTTTTTTTAACGTTTTGTGCGTTACCTTTTATTTATTAAATATCATGCTCTTCGCACTTAAACGACACAAAATTCAATTCAACAGTAATAATACAAAATACTGAAAAACAGCATAGCTTTAGAATTTCGGATGCACAGTCTCACGCGTTGGAGATAAAAATGCTTTTTTCCGTACAGTGTTGCCATTGCTCGCTTTGAAATATTTGAGTTTTGTTAATCAAAAATTCGTTAAAGGTTTACAAAATTTGAAATAGATAATACACTGACTACCAATAAGTATTTGGACACCTGTGATAGAAAAGAAAAACTAACTTTATTCAAAATCAATAGTTGGTAGAGCCTCCACGAGAGGTATTTACAGCGTGGATCCTCCGGGGCATACTTTCCACAAGTCTTTGTATGACAGCTAGTGATATTTTTTTCCACTCGGCTTGGAGAAGACATAGAAGTTCCTTCACCGATTTTGCATGGGTAGTGCACCCCTGAATTCGGCGATGCAACTCGTCCCAAAGGTTCTCGATAAGGTTAAGGTCTGGACTCTGGGCAGGCCAGTCCATTCGATGAACTCCATTGGCACCATACCAAGCCTTGGTTAACGACGAAACATGACAACTGACATTGTCGTCCTGAAAGTAAGAGGGGTCCAACCCGTAAAACTGCCACAACGTAGGATGCACATTGTCATCCAAAATAGTGCAGTAGGCATCGGAGTTGAGCTTACCATGAATGGGGACCAAGGGTCCCAGCCCATACCAGGAGACCCCCAGACACCCCCAGACAATAATTCCACCTCCGCCGAACTTGACTGTTGCACAATGCATTCTGGCAGAAGACGATCTCCAGGTAGACGCCAGACCCAGACCCTGCCATCCGAACGGTAAAGGGTGAACCTTGATTTGTCACTCCAAAGAACCCGTTTCCACTGATCTACGGTCCAATTTCGATGTGCTTTGCACCACATTAACCGAGCAGCGCGGTTGGACTTTGTGATCAAAGGCTTATGGGCAGCAGCCCGACTATGAAAACCAAGCAGATGTGCTTCCTTACGGATGGTATTCATTGAAACAATACTCCCGGATATCTGTTGAAACACCTCGCGGATGAGGGCCATCGATTGGGTGCGGTTCTTCCGAATTTCTCTGGACAGCACTCGTCGGTCTCTATTCAGTAATGTTTGGTATCTATATAAAATAGGATTCATCGACGTTTATTCATGACTGTTAAATGGATTTTCCAACAAATATCAAGTAGTTGCAGGAAAAACGCTTTATACACTCTATTAAGAATTTGGGCTTTATACCTAAAAAAAAATTGTAAATAAATCACTTTAGATTATGTTCAAAGTCTTTAATTTGTTTCCATTTTCATAGAATTTTAATTAAATAATAGCAAGGAAACCTCCCAGTTGATTAGAATTTTATACCCAGTTTCGCTGGTCTGCTGACTCAGGGCACATTCCGACAATCACCGCTCAACTTCCACTTCTTAATCACATAAGCCACTGTCGAGTTTGGGTACTTCAGATCGCTAGATATGTCCCTTAAGGATCGGCCACATTTGTGATACCCGATAATTATACCTTTCTCGAAATCAGAGAGTTCGGAACTGCGAGAAATTTTGCATGCGACTAAAGCCGATGTTGTTTCCTACACGATATATACCGGCGGAGTCCGTGACGTACCTTAGGACCGCAGATATCGTCACTTGCATAGATGTCCAAATACTTATTGGTAGTCAGTGTAAAACAAATTCGAAATTCAAAATTCGGATTCCAAGTGACCATGTTTGGTTGGAGGACTACGTTATTCAAATTTGATAGCTCTAGGTACTGTTGTTTTTTTCACAGTGCGAGAAACTTTCATGCATTCAGGAAGATTTTTCGTTATTTAGTTTCTTTAAATATAATACATGGCAAAAATATTTGGTGGCCACTGTTTGAAAAGTGAACCAACGCAGAAACTGAAAGGACGCAAAATGCCGTTTTAAGACAAATAGCCCTTTGGGTCTACCCCCTGGAGCTAATAAATAAAGAACATTTTAAATTTTTAATTGATTACGGCGACGCATACAATGGACATAGAAAGGAATGTCGTTGGAGGTCATTTGAGGAAAATTTGCCCAGTATCCACATTACACGTGAGGAAAGCCACGAGAACGTCTAACCCGTTCGCCGGGATTCGAACCCTTGACCGAACTAGCAATGTTCAGCGACTTAACCGCTCGGCCGCTGGCGGAGCTACCATAAAACATTTTTTGTTTAAGTTTGCATTTCGACAAAAAGCGATTTCCGAACAAACAGTGTTTGAGTGAAGGTTAACAGACTGAAAAGCACGTAACCCAGTGGGCCAGCTGTTCCATCGATGGCGAAAAGAAAGTAAAGGTTAACCTGTTTGATAATTGCGGGATGCTCGTACTTCAAAGTATCTTATAAATTAATTGGGGAGGGAATTTAACATTTTTTTTTTTTTTTTGTTTTTATATCATGGTAGAGTAATATACAAACTTGTATGGTATTTTTAGGTTAGCAAGAAAAGGGAGCCAAAACTTTGTTGTTAAATAAATCCACTCTAAATAAATTTAAATAATTTATGAGAATATTCTTTTATTTAAACGTGATTGTAAATTAAGCAAATTATGAAATTGAGATAAATAAATCTCTAGAAAAATTAAATGCACCTTGAAATTAATTTTATTTCCGAGAACGGAAATTTTCTTATGATAAATGTATGAGGTTATTAAATTAAATAACATTTTAATTAAAATATTGTAAATTACTTAAATTCTGTTCCAGCAAACTTACATAAAATTAAACAAGTCACACATTATTTTAATATTTTTCTTGAGACCATGACTTTTCATCACATCAGATACTTATTAAGTTTTACATAGCATGTTAAAAAACCAAAACATTTTAATACTTTTTATCAGTAACTTCGTAAAAAGCTTGCCTTTTTTGATGAAATTCAATTTCTTTTCACATTAACTCCATTCCACGCGTTTTAGATAATAGGTTTTAAAGCCTTTTATAAAAATATTAAAAATTATCTTAGTAAATTATTTTTAATAAGATTTTTAAAATCTGAGGGATGAATAAGATTTGTGCAAGAAAGTCATTGTTATGAATGGAATTTAAGATGCCATTTAATTCCCGCATTTTTGCTTAAAATATCTGCACATCAAATACTAGAAAGAATAAAAGATTTAAATAATTTCAACTAATAATATTTTTTTGGATTAAAAACTTGCATCTATAATTAATTAAGTGAAATTAATGTATAACGTTTAGCAAATGCTTATAAATGTTTGATATTATGAACAAAACTGTTTTTAATCAATGATAAGAAAGTAACAAAATTAAAAATATTATTAGACAATATTAAAGATCAGTTCAGATATAAGTTATTCCTCCCGCTTTCTTAGCATGCCTTCGTGGTGAATATTGCAAAATTGAAACTTAAGAATATTACAAAATTTGCGTTCCCACTGAAGAATGGGCAAAACAGTGGAATAATGTAAAAAAGTTGCTTTTTTCAATATTAGGAGGAGTAGAATAGAAGAGAAACACGCTAATGTGACAATCAAAATCGTAAAAACAACCTTGTATTTAGCGTAAGTATAATGAAACACTCAATCGATTTAGAGGGCAGCTAAAGGTCCCTCCTCATCAGGAGAAAGAAATACCTAGAAAGAAGAAAATAAAGGAGAAGGAGTCTCAGAAACACGTGGTCCTTATCAGCACTGCACGTGGTTATAACTGGATTTTTAATCGGAGTTGCACTGGCAGCCTACTTTTACTGAGCCAGGCTATGTGATCAAGCATAAAGGGCAAGAAAAATTAGCAAAGTTAAAATAGGGAGCGAGGGGCAAATGCACCTTCACCCTCAAAATCTGAACTTCAAATAATGGAAAGCAATCACTGAACGGATTTTTATACCCTCTGGTAGTACCAAACGCGAGGAGGTAACGCCATCTATCGGCAAAAATAACTGAATTAAGATAGTAGAATTTTAAAGGCATTAGGAAGGACTGGATTGGACTTCAAATCATTAACTAAACCTGCTAAATCTTTGTGAATGTGAAAAGCCTCAAGAAAATCCAATTCACCTATGGAAGAAGCCTTTTGGATAATTTTTGCAGACCCAAAGTCAAAATTATGGTTAAATGTCCAACTATGATACGCTATTGAAGACTTGTTAATTTCGCCTTTTCTGACATAAGATTCATGTTCCTTGATACGAAGTGGAATGTCTTCTTTGATGGGAATCTGAAAATTTTTTAACGGCTTTATCAATAATCACGGGAGAAAAATCCACGGTCAATCGCAACTGCTCTCAAATATTTAAGTTCATTGGTAAGCAAAGATTCAGAGGAACAAACTTTAAGCGCGGAATACATAATAGTAAAAAGAAGCTATTTTTTGCTTAATAGGGTGGCATGACTTGGCATGGGGTGGTAAACCAACTGCAAAGGGTTTACGGTACACAGTGGTGCTCAAATCAGTTTCATTGCGGATTATAATAATATCAAGGAAGGGGAGGGAATTGTTGGTTTCAATTTCAAGAGTGAATTGGATGGCTGGATCAATTGAATTCATAATAGATAGAATCTCGGATAAATCCTCTTTATAACTGTCAAAAAGTGCGAAAGTGTCGTCAACATACCGAATCCAAAGACGAAAAGATAGTTTATCAAATAATTTCATCTCAAAATAGTGCATATAAATGTCAGCAAGTACCGGACTGAAAGGATTACCCATAGCAATCCTTCAACTTGACGAAAGTATGCATTTTGGAAAACAAAGTGGGTTTGACTTAGAGAAACTTTAGTAAGCGAAACCAACTCATTAATTTCAGTATGTCTTGAATTCTTGGGGAATTTATAGTATATCGTGTCAGTGTGGTTTAAGATATATTGGCCAAACAAAAAGAGCGTTGAAGTTTCGTATCAAGGAACATGAATATGTCAGAAAAGGCGAAATTAACAAGTCTTCAATAGTGTATCATAGTTGGACATTTAACCATAATTTTGACTTTGGGTCTGCAAAAATTATCCAAAAGGCTTCTTCCATAGGTGAATTGGATTTTCTTGAGGCTTTTCACATTCACAAAGATTTAGCAGGTTTAGTTAATAATTTGAAGTTCAATCCAGTCCTTCCTAATGCCTTTAAAATTCTACTATCTTAATTCAGTTATTTTTGCCGATAGATGGCGTTACCTCCTCGCGTTTGGTACTACCAGAGGGTATAAAAATCCGTTCAGTGATTGCTTTCCATTATTTGAAGTTCAGAGTTTGAGCGTGAAGGTGCATTTGCCCCTCGCTCCCTATTTTAACTTCGCTAATTTTTCTTGTCCTTTATGCTTGATCAGATAGCCTGGCTCAGTAAAAGTAGGCTGCCAGTGCAACTCCGATTAAAAATCCAGTTATAACCAAGTGCAGTGCTGATAAGGACCACGTGTTTCTGAGACTCCTTCTCCTTTATTTTCTTCTTTCTAGGTATTTCTTTCTCCTGATGAGGAGGGACCTTTAGCTGCCCTCTAAATCGATTGAGTGTTTCATTATACTTACGCTAAATACAAGGTTGTTTTTATGATTTTGAATAGGAGGAGTATCTAATAAAATTAGGTTTCAGGAACATTCCAAGAATGTTTCTTACGTAATTATCGCTCTTGTTCTTTTCGAAATAATTTATCATTTTATATATATTTGACTTTAAAGAAGAAATACATGTGGGGAGTTTTCGTTGATGTCCATTCGATTTACTGTTGCTTTCTTAACTAATGTAAAGAAATATTTTAATAAATCGCAAAAATAAAAAATGATGAAATACATATTGCCTTACATGACAGAGATGGTGTGTCCTAGGTAAGTCACTTTCTGTCTCAATAATTTGCATTTAGCGGTACTCAACTTTAGATTGGATTCTTTTAGTCTTTGAAGTAACTTTCTAAAATTTTCTAGATATTTTTCAAAACAGAAATTCGTAACAGTATGATTTTATGAACATTACGTTAATTCTTATTGCCTTAACATCTTCAATAACCAATATTTATTTCAAATTCTAAATCGTAAGCTGCCTTTTAAAATACCTAAATTTAATGACACTAATTTTTCACCAATTAGAAACTGGGAATAAAAAGCAATCTTTTTAATCTTTCATATTCCATTTTAGTTGTAAGATTAAAACACCTACTGCTTCTACTAAGAAAATATACCTCAGAAATTTATTCTGTTATAAGGTATTTCTCTCGCCTTCTTAACATGCCTTCGTAATGTAGTGGTCAGCACGCTCGACGCGTATTCGAGAGGTCCGTGGTTCGAGTCCCGACGAGGGCATTGCTCATTTTTCATCACTCCTGCTTCGAAATAACCTAATGCCCCTATACAGATCATAGCATTTAATTAGAGATAGCTGTTACAAGACATAAATTAGAGAAATTATGTTAATTAAATAGTTACAATAAACTCAGTATAGCTTTGTCTGACTTTCATAACACTAGAGTTAGTATATAAGACACACATGAAAACGATGAGCATTACTTATTTAAGTACTTTACAAACCTTTGGAAGTTTAAAAATTTATTGGTTAATATTTCCTCAAAGTATCTAACTTCTAAAAATATCGTTTGTAATATATAATATTCTTAAGTATAGTAGAAAAAAAGTTAAAACGAAATAATTAGTTTTCTGTTTCTCATGGTCGTAAGCAATTTTTATGCATTTTAAAAATTTTTACTTTCTGATATTATTTTAATATTGTTGCGTGCGTACGGGTTCGTTATGAAATGAACAAAAATTTATTATTATCACAACAGAAATGCTTAAATTTTCTCAAATTATCATGCAGTATCACAATATCTCACAGTAGTTATCTTTTAACTACTCAAATGTCCAATAGAACGTAATTCAAAACAGCTAAAGAACGCTAATCCGCGAATTCGCTATAATCAACAACGGCAGTTTTCTAAACAACAACAAACTAAGCAACTACTCCAAACTGAGATGTTTTCCTCCTTTTATAAGATTTTAAAATCACGCGCTAGAATTTTCCAGTACTTTCTCGAAATCAAAAAGAGATATTTATTTAATGCACGCGCTCTTGTATTTTCAATTTTCCGGCTTAGCTTTCTTTTAATATTCGTCACGCGCTGCACTGAGCGAGAAATAAAACCATTTAATTTATAATTGAACTAACATTAGCTTTTTAAATACCAAATTCGTAACACTATGAATGTTCCTTTTTATGTCTGATACGATGATAAAAACACTGTAATAAATCTCCAGAACAGTTAAATGGACCTTGAAATTAATTTTATTTCCGAGAACGGAAATTTTATTATCATAAATATATGATGTTATTAAATTAAATAACATTTTAATTAAAATATTTTACTATAGAAGATACGAATAATATGTATTTTCACAAGTTCTTACAAGTAGTACGTGAACGATTTTCCTTTCATTTTATGTATCACTTGTCATTCTAGCTTTAGAAATTTTAAAAATAGAGTCATCTGTAAAAGATGTAAAGATTTACTTCAGATAGGACTTGGAAAGATGACCAAGACAGTCGATGTTATTTGATGTTTGTGTTAATTTTGAGTAATGCAAATTTCTAAATATCAAAATTGTTAATTTTATTTAAAGTTACTGCATTTAAGTAATTTATAAAGTAAACGTACATTTGAAATGGTTCATGTAATTACTGGTTTTACATGAAACTCAAAAACTGAAATAAATAAAAATTAAAGTTTGCCACTAGACACGTATTAATATTGCACCGAAATTATAGCTTTCCAACAAATCCAAATCAATTGTGCACGTGAGCTATCCTCATTAAATGCAAAGGTAATATAGCTAAAACAAAAAACTGAAACGATAATAGATCCGAATTCAAATGATAAATGATAACGGAAAATGAAACTTCTACAAATAAATTTGAAGTTAAATACAGTTATATAAAAAGAAATATACAGAACTGAACTCAAATTTTAACTTTTTAAAATTCCATTTAAATGGATTGAAAATAAATTATCCTTTTCCGATCACAGTATCTAAAATATGCTTATAGAGTATGAAAATCACAAAGCGCATGCGCTATGAAAAATATGTTTCAACAGCTGCTTATCTTAAATATTTTCAAAATGGAATTTTTAAGAAAGGAAAAAAACCGTAAAATTTTTTTTCAGATCTCTGAACATGCCCTAGACTTAAGAAGCTTAGCAATTTTTTTAACCCTAACAAAGGTCTTTATACTTTACTTACGCTTCATGTGCATTTTATCAAATTTTGCCAAGCGTAATGATTCGGACTTACAGCTGATAATATTCTGCATAAGGAAGTCTTTCCTCTTTAGTTCCTCTCATTGGAATATTCTGTTCGCGCTTGCCTTAAATTTAAATATCGATTGCATTCAAATTCGATGCAGTGAGTGGCAGTTTCGGAATAGATTTTTCTTTCGAGACTGTGAACTGAAGTTTGCGTCCTGGTTGCTTTTGTTCAAAATAGGAAGAATTATTTCATTTAAAATCCAAGTAGCCCAGTCAACCTCTAATATTTTTCTAGATGCTCTTGTCGGAATTTTAGTATATTGTTGCATGTGACATTCATATAAGTTTTAAGTAATGAAAATTAAACAAGATATTTAATGTAATCAGTATTGGCATATAATCTCGCACACATTTATTCTTTAACTTTATATAAAAATGTTTCTCTATAAAACACTATAAGTCCTTTTTAAGATAAATTTCTCAATAAAATATAATGTACTAAAGAGAATCTAAATTTTAATTTAGTAGTAGCTTAAAACACTCAAGTTTGTACGCGAAATACAAGATTGTTATTGTCGCATTGGCGTGTTTCTCTTCTATTCTAGCGTAGCTTATTACAAAGAATCTTACAGTATTGTGCGTTTTGGGTTTTATAATGGAATTTTAGCTTATTGCAAAGAATGTTATAGCACGTACGCTTTGGGTTTAATAGTGAAATTTTGAAAATTCCTTAACTTTAATGCATGATAAAAGACTTTTCGAAAATATCTCTTTTTGCATTACCGATGTGAAATTACTCAGAATTTGAAATTATAGAGATATTTCACACATAAAATGATCCTTTTGTTTTGAATTACAACGAAATTCTAGGAATTCGTAATTCCAGCTATCAGAATGCTTGTTTGTTGGGTGCTAAAATTATTTTAATTTTATTTACTTATTTTTAATGTTAATAATATAAAAATATTATATTTTACAACACATTTTGTTTCAAGAAGCTATTAAATTAATACAGCCGCCCAGACGGTAGTGGTGAGGAAAGTCTACTGCGGTAAATGTTTAGCTATGAAAACTATGAAACTTCACCATGAAAAATACGCCTTCTTGAAAACGGGCTTAAAACGTGGGAGAATTAAATGCTAGAAAGAATGCATGAATTGAAATTCTCCATGTAAAGCTAAAATAAAATGAATTCGTAGTATTGCTTTTTTCCCTTCCAGTTGAATGAAAGGTAAGCAGATATGTATTCCTGAAGAACTGTCCTGAGGAAATTCATCTGTAATGTAATTGGTTTGTAAGATGTTGACTGTAAAAATTTGGCTCTAGTTTAGTTTCGAATTGCCCAGGAGAACGGTTAAAAGTACACTTTATTAACTCTTCATCTCGAAGCTAACACACTACGCCTCACTTAGGAGGTAACTGAAATCACAGAACTAAACTAAAAATTCGAAAATATGCACAAGAAGTAGAACTAATCTACAGGGCCCAGATATTCCCGTTTCGTAAACCCGCGTCGAAACTTTTAAAAAGCATTTATGTAAAGCATTTATGTAAGCACCTTCATCAGCAGCATTATACAAGATCGTATGACATGGAAATGCCTCAGTTTGCTTCAGTTATTAAATTGGAAATGCCTCAGTTTAGAGATATTTATTATAAGCGATTATTATTTTTGGGACTGAAAGGGGAAATTACCAAACGGAAATGGAGTGCCAAAGAATATTTTCAAATTACAGTTAGAATGCCTATGTACATATTTTTTTTTTGCCTTTTACACACACACACACACAAATGCATATATGTATATACTATATAAATATATACGCATACATACACACGAATACAGAAAAAGCACAATAGCATATTTTGAGACATTATTAACTGTGTGACTCACCGAAGAAATAAATATATTTTTACCAATTATTTTAACATCTTTAGGACAAAAAGATGCGCAAACCCATTCATAACAGAAACTCGCAAATTTCGTTCATCGTAAGTGAAAAAAGGAATGCAAAAAATGGGCATAAATAAACTTTGAGGCATTGATCTTCTTTCTAAAAAGTCGTTTTTTCTTGTTTTGTTGGTTTCTAGGTTTCTAAACTTTATGAACTAAATCTTTATGGGAATCAGAAGCCCAAGACAATACTTTCAGCTATTATTCCAATAGCTCCGTTTCAATCCATTTGATATAAGTTTCAAATGGAATCAACAAAAGGAGAGATTCGCGTAGAATTCAAAGTATTAAAGGACTTTTATGCTTCAAATCTTTCATCCCAATACATTGTACTAGATGTTTGTTGTATTTTATTTGCTTATTTTTTAAATTCGAAAGTAGAGTCTGTCTCCCGAGAATTTGATGTGATATTCTTTATAGTCACTAAAACTGTTGCCATAGATTCAAAGTTGATTTTTTAACTTGGCTTCATAAAGGCAATGTAAAAATGTCAGGAGTCGTCTGAAACTGTTTGTTTTATAAACATGCGATTTATAAAGTATAAGAAAATATCTTTCTTGTCTTAGAATATTTGTTGAAAAGCGGGCTAAAATAAAGAAGAAGCAACACAAAGAGAATGCGCTGTTCAAGATTGTAAAAAGAATGTTATTAGTATTAGTAGCATTATATTACTAAGACTTATTAAAAACACAGTTTTATGCAGTTAGATTAGATGTAAACTTGCCTAAATAATTTAATTTTTTTTTTTTTTATGTACGAGTATTTGAGTGTATAAGTATACTGTAATTTTTAAATATTTTATATTTATATAGGATGAGGATGGGCTTAATAACGAAGAAGGTAGTGGTATTTTAGACCTTTTAATAACGAAACAGTTAACATGAAGATAATACACTGACTACCAATAAGTATTTGGACACATATGCAAATGACGATATCTGAGGTCCTAAGGTAAGTCACGGACTCCGCCGGTATATATTGTGTAGGAAACAGCATCGACTTTAGTCGCATGCATCGTGTATCACAAATGTGGCCGATCCTTAAGAGACATAACTAGAGATCAGAAGTAGCTAAAATCGACAGTGGCCTATGTGATTAAGAAGTGGAAGGTGAGTGGTAATTGTTGGAATGAGCCCCGAGTCGGCAGACCAACGAATCTGGGAGATAGAGACCGATGAGTGCTGTCCAGAGAAATTCGGAAGAACCGCACCCAACTGATGGCCCTCATCCGCGAGGAGTTTCAACAGGCATCCGGGAGTATTGTTTCAATGAATACCATCCATAAGGAAGCAGATCTGCTTGGTTTTCATGGTCGTGATGCTGCCCATAAACCTTTGATCACAAAGTCCAACCGCGCTGCTCGGTTAATGTGGTGCAAAGCACATCGAAATCGGACCGTAGATCAGTGGAAACGGGTTCTTTGGAGTGACGAATCAAGGTTCACCCTTTACCGTTCGGATGGCAGGGTCTGAGTCTGGCGTCTACGTGGAGAACGTCTTCTGCCAGAATGCATTGTGCCAACAGTCAAGTTCGGCGGAGGTGGAATTATGGTCTGGGGGTGTTTCTCCCGGTATGGGCTGGGACCCTTGGTCCCCATTCATGGTAAGCTCAACTCCGATACCTACTGCACTATTTTGGATGAAAATGTGCATCCTACGTTTTGGCAGTTTTACGGGTTTGACCCCTCTTACTTTCAGGACGACAATGTCAGTTGTCGGGAGTTCAAGATGGCGGATAAAGAGCTTGACGCGTTTTACACGTCTCTTGAAAAACATTATGATACTATCAACACAGCACTTGCATCTAAATGTAATATGAACGGTGAGCTGCGTGAACATGCTAGGACGGCTTTGGGTGAGTTAAAATCTCTTATAATTAAAAATTTTGAAAGATTACAATCTGCTAATTATCGCGAAGCTTGTGTGGCAAGTTTGAAGACCTCTGTTATGAGACCTTCTTATGCTGAGGTGGTATCGCCATCTAGGGGAGAAAATGTAAACAAACAGTCAAATGATTGTAATTTGCTTGTTTCGGCAGCTGCTGAATTGGAAAACTTTACATCCCTTCATGTTAAAAAACTTTTGAAGGAAAAAATTAATCCGACAGAAAAGAAATTAGGTATAAAAAATATTAGGACGATTTCGAATAACAGAATTTTAGTGCAATGCTCTTCCTCAACTGATCGTGATAAACTAAAAGATGAAATCAACAACAACCTGAACTAATTTCTTCTCTTCCAAGACAGAAAAATCCTGCTCTACTTATTAAAAATGTGCCAAATGAAATTGATGATAAAGATGTATTAACTGTTCTCTTTGATCAAAATCCTGACATTTTTTATGGTAATGAATGTATTAATGACATGAAATTCTGTTTTACTCTTAAAAAATTCCAAAACTCAAAGCATATCGTTGTCGAAATGAAACCCGAGCTATACAGAAAATGCCTACCTTTGGGGTATTTGCATTTTGAGTGGTCGGCTTGTAAAGTAGAGGAGTTTATCATAATAAATAGATGCTTTAAATGCCTTGGCTATAATCACAAAGGAGCTAACTGCAGAAATTCTGTTGCTTGCTTTAAATGTGCAAAAGAACATAAAAGTGAGCACTGCCAAACTCAAGAAACCCAAGCTTGTGTAAATTGCATTCGTTATAATAGCAAAATCAAGGATGTTGGCAAGAAAGTTGATGTCAAGCATAAGCCTTTCTCGGAAAATTGTCCTTCTCACATTTTTATGAAGAATAGAATAATTTCTCAAATTAATTATGGCTAACTTTCCCTTTTCTGTTCTTAAAATTATTCAACTTAATCTTCATCGTTCGAAAATGGCTACTCAGCAGCTTGTTTTAAATATGGAAAATTCTAACATTGATATCGCTCTTGTTCAGGAGCCTCACTCTTATAAATGCTCTCTTCCCAACTTGCCTTCCTCTTACCGGGTTTACTTTGATGCTAATAGTGATACCATTAAAGCTGCTATTATTGTACGAAATCAAAAGCTGTCTACTCTGCTTGATATTAATAATCTTGATTATAATATGGTGTTTATTCATGTTACTCTCAATACTCAAGATTTTATCTTTTTTTCCTATTATTTTGAACCTAATAGAAATATCGACTTGGATCTGCATAAAATTAATGTAGCATTAGCTTCAAAAAATTGTAATAGATTGATTTGGGCTATGGATGCCAACAGCAAATCTGAAATTTGGCATAGTCCAGTTTCAGATTCTCTAGGGGTTAAACTTTGTGAATTTTTAAGTATGAATAATTTGTTCGTTCTAAACGAAGACTGTGGTCGTACTTTCTGTAGTACTCAAGGTTCAAGCTATATTGACATTACGGTTGTGGGATCTGATCTTCTTGCAGATATTTTGTGTTGGTGTCAACCAGACTATGAATCCCTTTCTGATCACTGTGCGATTGAGTTTGAACTTTCTGTAGCTTCTAATAACACTTTCTATGACAGAAAAAACAGCAAAACTGTCTTCAGTGTAAAGAAAGCTAACTGGAATATGTTTTACAATACATGTAAGCAGTCGATTGATGAGTTTTCGCAGTTTATTGAGTGCTGTACGGATAAGCATGCATTAAACTCTCGACTAGAAAATTTTGTCTCGATTCTCTATAACGCATCTAAGGCTTCCATGCCTCTAAAAAAGTCACGGGTTCATAAGGTACCTTGGTGGACTACTGAAATCGATTGTATGAGAAAACAGGTTAACGCTGCTAGACGTAGGTTTCAACGAAATCGTAACCCTACTCTTAGAGAGTTATATAAACAAAAATATCTTCACTTAAGGCATAGTTACAGTTTAAAGCTCCAGGATGCAAAGCTTAAGTCTTGGAGAGAATTCCTAATAAGTATAAATGAAAGGAATGTTTGGAAAAAAATATATACGAATGGTATAAAGAAAAATTTTATGAACGGAATTGAAGTCAGTGGAATTTATCTCCCATCTGGTAATTGTACAAAGTCGCTTGAAGAAACTGTTAATGAGGTTCTTAACAGAAGCTTTCCCACGGACCATTTTAGCACGGATAATTCGTTTCATAGAATGATTAGGGCTGAAGCTTCGTTAAATTATGTTGCTAATCCAGATCCTCCATTTACTATGTCAGAAATTAATAGTGTTATAGAAAAACTTAAATGCAATAAAGCTCCTGGTCTTGATTCTATTTCAAACGAAATTTTGAAGCAAGTTCATAGAATGTTTCCAAATTTATTCTCCAAAATCTTCAATACTTGTTTGAGGCTTGGTTCATTTCCTCGTTGCTGGAAAACAGCGAATGTCGTTTTAATCCCTAAGAATAGTGGTCCTCGTATCCCGCATTTAGATAACTTAAGATGCATTAGTCTTCTTCCCAGTTTAGGAAAATGCCTAGAAAAGCTGTTTGTTAATAGAATTACCTGGTTCTTGCATAATAAAAAACTGCTAAATAAAGCACAGTTTGGTTTTACCCCTCATAAGAGTTGTGAAGAGGCTCTTTTGTACTTAAAAGACATAGTGGACGAAGGTAAGAAGAGAAATTTACACACAGTTTTAGTGTTTCTTGATATCAAAGGTGCTTTCGACCACGCCTGGTGTCCTGGAATACTTGTTTTTTTAAGGAAAGCTGGTATTCCGTGTAATATTTACCACCTTATTAAAGATTTTCTGCATGACAGATCTGCATTGCTCTCCCTTGGCCACGTTTCTTCCTCCCGCATTTTGGAAAGAGGTTGCCCTCAAGGCTCGGTTTCCGGACCTTTATTGTGGAATTTAATTATGAATGATCTACTCAATAGACTCTCACATTGTCCGAGTTGTAAAACAATTGCTTTTGCTGATGATCTACTAATTTGCTTTCAAGAGAAGTGTCCCATTACTCTCTTTAATACGGCTCAAAACACCCTTACTATTATTTCCAATTGGTCCAGAGAACAGAAATTGGAATTCAATCCTAATAAATCTAAAATTATGATAATTAAAAGAAAGCATGTCAGCTATACAAACCAACAACTGTACTTGTATAATACCTTACTCGAAACGGTGAATGAAATTAAATATTTAGGCGTTATTCTTGATCATAAGTTTTGTTGGAAAAATCATATTATGTATTTATCCAATAAGTGTGAAAATATACTTAGAGGACTTAATCATGTCTCTTGCAATACTTTTGGTTTAAAAGTTAATGTTATTGATATGATTTATAAGCAGGGTATTGTCCCCTTTATTTGCTATGCTTCTAGAGTGTGGGGAACAGCTTTAGAAAAGAAGATTAATTCCCGTATACTTCGCAGAATTCAAAGAAGAATTTTACTAAGAGTTGTGCGTGGCTACAGAACAATTAGCTATGAAGCCTGTTTCGCAATTTCAGGATTTCCTCCGATTGACCTTCATGTTTTGAATGACAAAATATTTAAAGATACCATCAGCAAATTTATGTTCGATGCCAAGGTGTTGTTTGAAGATCTTCCTCATCCTGCCAATCGTTTGCCAATTCAAACTATCATTTATGACAATTCTGTTGATGATAATTTCCCTGTTGTGTGTTATACAGATCGCAGTAAAATTAATAATCGAGTTGGATTAGCTTATGTCGTTTTCCATAATGGTTCTGAACTGGAATACAAACTCTTTAGAATTCCCAATGAATGCAGTGTTTTCCAAGCCGAATTACTGTGCATTAGTGAGTCAATTAAGTGGATATCTAACAACTGTTCGCTAAGTGCTAAATTTCTTATTCGCACTGATTCTCTTTCATCCTTATTTTCTCTTAGGAATATCTTCTCATATAATAAATTAATTGTGACTTCCCATGCTCTTCTTAAAGACCTTAATAATAAAGGTGTTGATGTTATCTTTTCTCATGTACGTGGCCACACTGGCAATCTAGGAAATGAACGGGCTGATTGGTTGGCAAAACAAGCTACACATCTTCAAGTAATTACTCCAATGATACTTCCTAAGTCATTTTACAAGAACAAAAGTAGGGATGATACAATACTCTAGTGGAATGAACTATACAGGAATTCTACTACTGCCTCTTTGACTAAACTATATTTTCCTTCCATTCCTCACAGACTGAATAATAAACACTTTTTCTGCAATTTTGAAGTTACTCAATTTCTAACTGGACATGGTAAATTCAATTCATATCTGAAGAGATTTAGATTATCTAGTACAGACTTGTGTTCATGCAGTTTCGGGGGAGTGCAAAATGTCGAACATTTGTTGTTCTATTGTTCAAAGCTCAAGGAAGGACGAAAGGAACTCATTTCTAAGTTAAACTCTGTGAATATTTCATTTCCTCCCCCTCTTCATGTTTTTGTTCAACATAAAATGGCTTTCTCTTTTTTCTGTAAATTTATCTCTTACGTATCATCTGTGAATTTGTAAGTTTATTTTATTTTGTGTTGTGTTGTTGTATTTGTTTTTTTTTACTTACCTCTGTAAGCCTTGTGTAATACTATGTGGTGCACAAGAATTTAAAATTTTCAATAAAAAAAAAAAATGTCAGTTGTCATGTTTCGTCGTTAACCAAGGCTTGGTATGGTGCCAATGGAGTTCATCGAATGGACTGGCCTGCCCAGAGTCCAGACCTGAAACCTATCGAGAACCTCTGGGACGAGTTGCATCGCCGAATTCAGGGGTGCACTACCCGTGCAAAATCGGTGAAGGAACTTCTATGTCTTCACCAAGCCGAGTGGAAGAAAATACCACTAGCTGTCATACAAAGATTTGTGGAAAGTATGCCCCAGAGGGTCCACGCTGTAATCACCTCTCGTGAAGGCTCTACCAACTATTGATTTTGAATATAGTTTTTCTTTTCTATCACCAGGTGTCCAAATACTTATTAGTAGTCAGTGTATGTACAGAATGAAAGGAAGTACGATGAAAGATTCAGTCTATAGCAGCATAATAGCAGAGTAGTCTTCACATAGTCAAAGAAAGTTCAAAGTCTTTTGGTTCCGATCCCATCAAGCTGCATCATCCATGCTTCCGTTGTAGCGTCCCAACTCCCACCCGCGGAATCCTTTCACGCGGAGAAGGACGAGTTTGTTTACGCAGCTTGCGGAACCATCTAGCTGTTGTTGCTGTTGCCAGTTTGCTTGTAGAAAAGGGACGGGTGACCACATATTACTGGGTTTTGCGCGCTAAGGAACCAAGAAACAGTAATTTTATTAATTTGTCGACAACGCCACAGGTTGATGGTAATATAGCAGCATTTGGCGAAACACAGATAAATCAGTAACTATTCTTAATTAATGAAAACGTTGAAGCTAGTTGGTAAGATGATTTTGAGAATTTTGTCGATAGTTTTCACCGATATGTTACACATAAGTAGCATAACTGCAACTCAAATATCACATTCTACAGCGCTTTCTATTACTGCATTTGTCTCAGTTTGAAGGTTTGTGACAAAATTCTATCGAGCAGTTATGTTCTTTATGTTGCCAATCTATATGTTTGTGGGACGTCTCTGCTTTGCATTCAATAATTCTTCAAGTACTTTAGATTGTTTATCATTGGTATGAAAGTTTAAGAGGTTAGATTATTTAAATACGGAAAAGCCCACGAGAGTTATCTGCCTAAAGGGAGAGATGCTTTTGAGGAAGACTTGCTAAGGTATTCGCGTTATTACACAAGGGAAAAACCAACCATGCAGCAAGCCTGTGTTCAAATGCGGGCACAACTACAAGTGCTGAGAAATCTTAATAACTCAGCCACTGATAGAGCCAATTTTCGGAAGGAAAGTAGAAGCATTATTATAGTAAAGACATAAAAATAATAAAAAAAGTCACAGAGCAGTATTACAGTACTCATGAATTTGAAGGGTAAGATCTGTCTCTTCTATTCCACATAAACTAGACTAGATCCTACAATGAACCTGGCGAATTCTCGCATAGGCGTGAATTAAACACCAGCGCAAAAAAGGGTGAAAAGTAACCCTTTATTAATTCAACTTAGAACAGAAAGGCACGGACTTCCTGTTTACAATAACACCGACAAACAGCGGTGGTACTTAAACGTAGAATATAAATCAATTCAAATCTAAAATAGAATAGCGATGAATTAGTACGTTAAGTTACGTCTAACTTAGGCTGACTCAACAAAATGTAACAGGTGTGATGATTATCTGAAATGGCCAAGGGGCGTACTAATGTAACAGCGAGATAGTAATAAAACGTGTGCTGGCTAGCGAAAACACGCTCTGAATTAAACTCAGAGATTCACCCGTTTATATACTCATTTCCCTTAACTTTAAATTTACATCCTGGCGAGAAAACGCAAGGGGAAGTTGAGGAGTTCAGGAAAGGTATCGAACTTAAAATAATTTATTATGCAAGATAAGGGAAACACTAAAGAAGTACCTAGACAATGTAGTAATTAAAAAACGAGATTTCGTTTTTTTAAAAAAAAATCTTTGTACTTCTGGCAAATTAAAATTATATCGAATTTCGAAGAGCGTCATAGTGAAGCAGATGAGTTTTCACTACTGTGTTACAACGAACCGTTAGACTTGTGAAGTAATTAGGTTTAATCGATGCTGGAAGATGAAAAATATTTCGAATTATAAATACATTTGTAAATTCTACGACTTTTCAAGTTAAAAAAAATTACTTTTCATATTGAGAACAATGCATACTTTTATACGCTCAAGGAAACAAATAAACACAAAAATCGTATGATTGTTTCAGTGATATATTCATTTAATGACTTAAACGAGAAAATATCCCACAATAATTCGAAGTATACTACAAACTCTAAGACCAAGCTCATTGCGAAAAGAATGGTATTTCATTTGTCACATGCTACAGAATTTTAATTTTTACGATTTAAAGAACTCAAAGGCGAAGTGTAATACAGTGCAGAAAGAAGAAAAGCAGCAGCTCTTAAATGCTACTACTACCGTTCTACATGCTAAAGTTTACAGAATTTCTTCTAGCTTTCTGTATGCGTGTTTGCTATGGTGGATACACAAAGCTATTTGGAAAGGTTTATGCCATATTCTTGTTAAAAATCAGAAGAAAATATTTTTGAGGTTAGGTTATCTGATTGTAGAAGCACAGAAAGAAACCTTTCTTGGAGACTTTGTAAAGGAAATTAGCCTATAAGCACGTTACACAAGGATTTACTACGAAAACCAACTATGCAGCCATTCTGCTCGAACGCTGATCAAACTACCAGTAGTAATTAAGACACAATAACACGCCGAACAAATACTAATTCAGAAGTCAAACAACAAAAATCAGCGTTATATTTTCAAAATTTTCATAGGACTAGTTTCGATGGTTTTACCGAACCACCATCCTCAGCTGCAAAATCGCAAATGAACAAGATAGGAAATAATGATTAAATAAGATAAGCAAGCATAGACAAGTATAAGCAAGTGGCGCCACCTGTTGGTGAAATCAAAACTAAAACATAATTTCTTTAAAGGCGAAAGGCAAAGATGGATTTGAATTAGGATCGTTAACTAGAACAGAAAGATTTTTTTGAATATGAAATGTCTATGTTTTAGTTTTGGTTTCACCAACAGATGGCGCCACTTGCTTATTCTTGTCCATGCTTTCTTATCTTATCTAATCATTATTTCCTATCTTGTTCATTTGCGATTTTGCAGCTGAAGATGGTGGTTCAGTAAAACCATCGAAACTAGTCCTATGAAAATTTTGAAAATATAACGCTGATTTTTGTTGTTTGACTTCTGAATTCGTACCAGTAGTAGTCTTAACCATTCAGCCACTGATAAGGTTTTTGAGGTTTGTGGAAAAACTGCCAATCCTTTAATAAATTTGCATTGCTAGATTCCAGTCTCTTAATTCTTTAATCATACTCTAACAATCAGACGAAGAATGAACGTATATATCTGAACTCTGAAACTAAACAAAATTCAACTTCTTTTAATTCTGAGCAAAGTTCTGTGAATCTTAAAAGAATCTGTTATTTCTTGAGCAAGAATTTTATTTGTGTTGTTTTGAAACTTCGTTCTTCCTTATATAGACGAAGTAAAAATAAAGGTAATAATAAGCTTACCATGCGAAGTAGGAACGTTTTTATATTTCATTCTATTTTAGATTTAGGAATAACAGGAACAATTTTGATAAATGTTGAAAGATTAGAAAGATCCTAGTTAACAAAGTGAAAGAGCTTCAGATAATTTTAAAAGAGAAAAGTTAAAAGAATGGTTAAAAGAACACCAGTGACGAGGGATGAAAAATGTATTAAATTTACATTTTTCCTTCGTAGGAGTTTTATTCATTAAACGTAGGATTCTAAGGATTCAGTAGTTTAATATTTATATGAAAGTCATGCTAAGTAGAAATATTGCAAATCCCTCAAGAATTAAAATCCTACATTAAGCGTATCATAATATGAACAATGGTTTTTATTAACAAAAAGGAAAATAAACTGAAAATTGAGCTTGTTGAATATCCCGCTAACAATATGAATAAAAAAATATAAAGATATAAAATAAAAAAAAGATAAAAGCTTATTCTAACATTTTTAAACCAAAGGATATTTATAACGATGGAATAGAGAAATTATGTAAAGCCTTTGACGAAAGGAAAGAAACCCTTTTCAGTACCAAAAGCTTTCAAATAACTGAACTGCTGAGTGAAAGAATATTCCTAAGAATGAACGTTAAAGGTATAAAGAAACATAAGAGCAAGTTATTTTTTCTTCAGCAGAGTGGCTTTGTCATGAGCGAAAGATGAAAAAAAAAAAAAAAAAAAGGCTTCTGATAAAGTAATCTTAAATTATTACCATATTAAGGAACATAAATGAATTAGAAGAAATGGATTTTAGAGTGAAATGAAAAATAAAATAACTTATATTCATAATTGATTAGTTATTTATTGAATATTCTGCTTTGTCCTAGAAACATATGGGAAAAAACATAGGCACAACGAAACCAACATAGAAACATTCATATTCATATCACTAATATACATATATAGTATATCTATTTGTCTATCTATCTCTATACATTAAGATCGCTAGCTAGCTCATACAAATGCTGCAGTTATACACGGAAGAGGTGTATCTCATCGCGAATCATTTTACTTAATAATTGTAGTAACTGTTTTGGAATTAGCAGTAATTATTAGCAATTGTTTTGGAAAAAAAGCGCTATAAATGCTCATGACGGTTTTAGGGAAAAAGTAGTTGGAATGATTACCCAGTAATTATTCAGTTTCAGTATAACAGAAATTAAATTCCAAGGCTATATGCTTGCTTTATTATTCGTTGAAGTAGCAAAGAACTACAAATTTTTGTAACTACAATTAAAATGGTATATGAAAAGGACCATATTAGTGAATCAAATAAGAACAAAATCTAATATAAGACACTAGGACAAAAAAAGGCCCCTGAAAAGCAATAATATACACACAATATAATGATATATTAAAGAAGAATTATATTAGGTTTTAGTTTTATCAACAATTATTTTGCTTTTGTTCCTCGAAAATTCATGATTATGATTAAAGAAGTTGCAAACAATTCTCAGCATATTAACGTAAAGTATGTTTTTTCACATTTATTTCTCGCAAATCATTATTTGAAATCGAGGACAATAAATGATGTTTTATTGCATCTAGTATACACTGAATTCAATAAAAATAACTCAAAGTATCTTTAGCGACATTTTTCTTTTTTTCTGCCTTTCCGAAATTCAGATAGCTCCATTTCTTACACAAATACCCATTTCCACTAAAGCAGTGACACAGAAGCAAAAAAATGCAATCGAAATTTTGAACTGTAAAATTTCCTTCATAAAATGTACTAGAATAGAACTTTGCTGAAACGAAATTCAATCTTATTGCCGTCATCGGAAATGGATATTTTATTGCGATATTTTCTTGAATAGAATATGATAGCCACTTTAGAAAAGAACGCAAAGCTATCAAATTTGTAATTCCCCAAATCGTAGTTTTTTATACTGTGTATGAATTCTTCTTTATATTGATATGTATTGAACATAGGAATAATCCTAAATTTTGATGAAATTATGATTAAAGAAACAGAGGTAGTCTGTGTCATAAGAAATAGTGCTTGATGCCATTTCAATTTTCCGCAGGACCTGCGTTCATAACGTTTTGAAGTTAAGAAAAAATATGCAAAGATAAGTTTCACGTATGCATTTATTGCAGAAAATTATATGTTTAATTGGGAAAATATATACAGATGGAAGGCACGCTTGTAGAATGAATTGATTGCTTTCTTCAGATCTGTACGATAAAAAAATGTGAGTTACAGTCTATCAAGTATACTCTTTTATTTTAAGAATTTAATATCATTCAGAATACATAAAAATATCTCGAAATTTGATACCGTGGCAGTCTATCATAATCACTGAAACTGTTACATGGTATGAATAATATAGGCGGCGGTTTTTTTTCTATTATAACTTAATCTCCTCCATCCCCCATTAACGAAATAACATATACTAAATATATCGCATAAATATTCTATTTTATTTTGTCTGTTATGCTCTCCATATTTTACTATCTATATTGCTTTTATTCTTATTTTAGGTTTTAGTATGATATTACGAGTTTTTTTTTTTTTTTTTTTTTGAGGACATGATGAAGCTCAAATTTTTTTTTTTTCAAATTAACGTAATTGCTTCTTCGCTTTATACCAGTCCGACTTATAGAAGGTCACAGTAAACAGATATTAGCAAGAGGAATCTGTATCAGAAGTAAGGTCGTAAGCCATCTCTTCAAAATGCTATCACATCAAAGCATCTGGGCAATCTAGTAATATAAAAACTTAATAATATGCTGCATGTTTTAATAATATGCTTTAAAAGATAAAATGAGAGAGATGTAGAGCTAATAATAAATCCATAAGATCTCAAATAGGAAAAAGGCCATCTGCGTACCTGAAATATATAAGTATAGTTCAAATTTAGTTTGTTAAACCTCTAGAAATAAGTATGCTTCTTATAATTTTAGCTGGGTAATATGTAATTACAATATTATATGCAAGATCTCCCTTTCTATCATTTCGTTTATATGAAAAGCCATCAGCCCATTTCAGGTAACCGAAAGAAATGAAAAAAGACTTCTGTTTTTGCAGAAAAAAAAAAAGGAAAAGAATACTTTTAGTCAGTCTTTTAGTTGTAATGTATACATAAGTTTAAAGCTTATTTGAAGAGGTTTTAGTAACTACGGAAAACTGTTTGACAGGTAAACACATGAGATTAGGTAGTCAAGGACAATATCATATTTCAAGCTTTCCACATTAGCCGTAAAAGATAAATTTTTACATCAGACATCGAGGCGGATGGATATCGAATCTGCAGAAATTAGAGATCCGATTAACTAAGGATTTAAACAACAATGAGCTGTTAATAGCACGCACTGTTGCTCATTTTCTCACCTGCGAGTACGCAATTAATTTACATCAGCCGAACTTCTGACGATTCAAGGTGAAAGGTGGCTGAGGGTGTAACTGAACACTAGTAGTTCAAATCGGATTAAAATATCGGCAATGGGCTGCTTGCATGGGCTGCTTGTGGTTGTTTCCCATGATAAAATAAATATGAGCGAGATAACCCTAGTGCGCTTTTCTGTAACTCAATAAATCCAAGCAACTTTGACAATTTAGTTTAACAGGCCATCTTCGTTATCACCATTTTTCGCCTTCCAGTGCACTTGCTATTTTGCTGGCAACAATTAAATGAAAATACATTTTCCCACATGCTTTCTTAATATCATTTTAACTTTCATAAATTGTTTTGCCTAATTTCGTATGTTATATTCTGGTTTCAACAAGGACGTGAAAATTTGTCTCATATATTCATGAAAATTAGTTAGTTCTTCATGCTCACATTGTACTCAATTTTCGGCTTACGGATATTCTGGTTCTAGATGGTACCTAGAAAACATATTCCATTTAATATTTACTGTCTGTTCAGTAATATTTAATTAATAAAACTTCAGTCGGCAGAGTTAATCTTAGCAATCTGCAATTTCACTGGATGAGAATTTTGGATAACTATTTAAAATTGTTATCTGATACAGGTTTTGAATTTACTCCCAGATCAACGTAAGATCATTTTCAGTTAGAAGAAGTAATGATTATTGCAATAGCTTTCCGTATTTATGACTGCGTTCCTTTACTGCATAGATGTAAAACAAATATTCAGTTACCTGTTGTAACATGGAAGTGTTCGAGTAGTAATAAATATGATTATTCAACTTTATCCAAGTAATTGTTCAACTTTATTCAAGTAATTATCCAATAATTACTTGGATAAAGCTGTATAATCACATTTATTACTTCTTGAAAAACTGACATCTCTGAACTTATTATTTGAAAAATTGTTAATAAAACAGAGTAATTTATGGAATCAGTTTTGGATGCTAATATCGTTTCAAATCTGAATTTCAGTGAAAAAGATGTTTAATTAATTACTGGAATCATTTAAATCTGTTTTATGAAACAGTCAACAATAACTGTAAATCTTGTTTGAAGTTCATCAGTCATTTCCGACTGTAGCTGACTAATAATTTATAGCAAATTGCCGCTACTGACTATTCCCTAAAATAGATCAGCGTAATCTCACAGCGAGATCGACCTGGAGCAAGAACCACTTTTTAGCGTAATTTGAGGCTCTGAAATGAAGATGAAGATAATAATGATAATATTTATTATTATTAATAAAGAATCTTTATGTATGTATGAGTGCGTGTTCTTCGCATTCTGGAAAAATGGTATCACCTTCAACTTTCTTTTTTTTTTTTATTTCCTATTTTGCGTGAATTTAGTAAATTTAACAAATTCAGAGACTTAAAAGCGACGCGTTACAATTCGGTAAAGCGTAAGATATACATGTTTCAAATTTAAACAGAAAACTCAGCGGTTTAAAAGAATTCGGCAAAATGTAAGTTGTTTGTCTTTCAAAGTTAATCAATATCCCAGTGATTTAAAAGAAATATGTTGCCAGTGCTAAAACAGTTTTATCTTACCCTCACCAGGATGCTGCGTAAGAGATTTACTTTTTCTTCAAATTTAATTTGTCTATTAATGATGGCCCACCAGCGGCCGAGCGGTAAAGTCGCTGAACACTAGTAGTTCGGTCCGAGATCGAATCCCGAGAACTGGCTGGCTGCATAGGCGTTTTCGTGGTTTTCCCCCTGTGTAACGTGTATACGAGCCAGTTTCCCTTAGAAAGTCCTCCACGAAGGCATCTCTCCCCTTAGGAAGATAGCCTTAGTGTGCTTTGCCGTATTTAAATAAACCAAACCTTTTAATGATGAGTAAACTAAACTATTGAAAAGAAACGAGCCCATTTCGTAATCTGTATTATTACTAAGTTCTAACTTATTAAAATCATTATATGCACATAATTTTCTTTTTAAGAATAACTGTTTCAAGCAACTGACTACGTAACCGGTTTCTATTAATAGAAAGCTAATTGTTATAAAAATATAGTTACATATATCATAAATGTCGCCGAAGAATGTTTATAATAATATCGGTTTGTGCATACAAATATGTTCCTTTATTTGAACACCACCACCACCAGTCATTAACACCGCCAGATGCTTTTAGTATAACCTGAGTTCGAACATGAACAAATGGTCTAGCTGCCGGTGTGTTTTGAGTTTTTCTCTAAGAGTAATGTGAATGCGTGCAAGATCCTCTTAAACTCTTTTCTCGAAGGGAACCCTTCCCTTAGACAGATAGTCCTTGTGTATTTTGTAGTATTCAGAGGGTCTCATATAATGATTAATTGAAGAATCAAATTAAGCTGTACAAGAAAGCTACTACAATTTATTGATAATTTTGAAGCAAACTTTAAAATCTGAGTGAAACTCATTAATAGGAACTCGAACATTTGTGTGTACTTATATCAGTTAAAATATAAAAAAATACTGCAGCGGAACAGATCGCTGTAAATATGAACAAAATACTGCAGAGGAACAGAATTTACACATGTTTTTTGAAACATGTAACTCTCGTTTTTGATTATAGCACAAGTGTGAGAACTGTAATGCAGTCTTCCTTTGTTCCGCCAATTATAAAATTTGTATCATTTTTATACCGGTTAACTCAAATAAATTTCAACCGCATTAATTTTATTTAGCTCAATGATTGGAAAATAAATATGGTAATGACAAAGATATAAAGAATTTATTTGGAAAATAGTAAGCCTTTTTTTTCATGCAAAAGTTACATCTAATATTATTTACTATTCTTCTTACATTTTCTTTAGAACCACATGTTTTCATTCGCTGGCGTAACATTTTTGTGGTTGCAAACCGTTTTACCAGTTTAATAAAAAATTACTAGCCTTAACCTGATTTTTTTTATATTGGAAAACATACAGACTTCGCGTGAACCACAAATGTACAACACGGGGCTTACAGAAGTAAGTTAACTAAAACATTAAAAGTTACATGCATAAATAAAACGTACAAAAGCAGAGAATAGCAGTCTGGACTTTAGAAAAACAATTAAGTTCACTGGCCAAGTCACTCCGAGCATTTTCAAATCGTTCTGCAAGCATAATCTAGGGCCGTAAAATGTAGGGCATGAGAAAATCAAATATTCCACATCCTGAGATACTCTTTTTGAACATTCACATAAATTGTTTGGTCTTAGGATTAAAACGAAACAGCTAACTTACAAATTTACCGTAACCAGATAAAAACTGAGAAACTTTAATAGCCTTAATTAAAATTCATGTTCACATTATATACTTATATTATTTTATTAACTTATTATAGTAATAAGCAACCGCATAGCAATAGCGCAAAATTTAAAGTAATAAGAATATTTCGTAAGAGAGATCTGGCATCGTTTTACGTTAACCACGCTTCATCCGTTACAAAAGCAATGTATCTAAATCAAACGTAAACGTATCTTTTTTTCAGTTCACGATACACTGGCAAAGAGCCAATAAAAAACCGTTATTTAATGGCCCACCAAAATGACAATGAAGTATCTCATTCATCAATAAAAGCTAAATCTACTTCTTAGAGTTATATGGCAACTTTCATATATCAACATGTGAATCTTCTTCATAATGGTGTTTTTAGTTTTAGTGCACTGCCTTGTCATTTAATAAAGTAAGGAACCGTGTTTTTCCTTTATATTCCTGACCATTATTTCTTAAAATGACGGTATGTGATTGGTTTTAAGCTTTGTGACGTCATAAGCGATGATTGAGTAGTTCGAAGGTCGCTATTGCCAGGGCAACAGTACTAGCAACCAGTTGCGTAGCGTAGACGATTACAAGGCAAGAATGCGGAAGAGTTTTGCCTTCTTTGATGAAAATGGAGACTTTATTAGCTTGCTGAAAAGGACCTTTATAGAGTTCAGAAGATGAGGGGTCTTTACGATTTCGAAAGAGCAAAGACAATGATAAATCTTTCAGATATTTTCAGAGAATAAGTTTTATGATACATATATTGGGTTCATTCCAAATAGAATAGATTTCAAATCATTCTGGTTTGGCTGTTACATTTCAGTTTTTATATCTTATTGAATAAAGAAGATTCAATCCTTTTTTTTAGGTAGATATTTCTTTAAAAGCTTTTTAGCATCTTCAAAATATATTTTAGAAAGAGTAAAAATACAAAAGCCCTCTTAGGGAAAAAAAGCTAACAAAAGAAAGGTGTGGAGTCAATAAAATTTGAAATGTACGTTCACTAACTGTATTTATAAATATTGAACACCAGTAAGCATAAAAACAAACAGTTAATTATTGCACTTAATACAAGATACATAGATGACATCATAACATAAGCTTTTTTATGTGCATTAGTAGCTAAAAGCTGAACTGCAGATTATGAGTGTAGCCATATAAAAGTGCTGATAATTTTGAAACAAAGGTATGGCAAATTAGATTACAAAATTAAATTTTACTACGTAACCTTCACTTAAAAACATAAACTAATTTAATCAAACTAATTTAGGCCTCTTCTTGTGGATTCAGCAGATTTAATCATTTAAAAAGCAAAAAATTTAAAAAATAATAAAATCTGAAAGGTTTCAGATTTTAAATTACGTCCAAAGGGGCTTTTTTTTACATTTTGTGTGCTACATTATTTATTAAATATCATGTTCTTCGCACTTAAACCATAAAATTCACTTCAACAGCAATATCGCAAAATAGTTTTAAAACGAGCATATCTTTAGAATTTCTGATACAGAGACTCGTGTGCAAACAGTAATAAAAAAAAATAATAAAAAAAAAACAGCTGGAGATAAAAATGTTTTTTCTGAACAACGTTTGCCATTGCTCGCTTTGAAATCCTTGAGTTTGTTAATCAAAAATTTGTTAAAGTTTTACAAAATAAGAAATCAATAATATTCCAAATTTAAAATTTGGTCTTCCACATGTCCATATTTCTAGAAGGATTGCGTCATTCAAAATTCGATGGCTCTATGTTTGCAGTTTGTTTTATCACATTGCGAGAGATATACCTATATTTATGCAGATTTTTCATTATTTAATTTCTTCAAATATAATGCAGGACTAACATTTGGTGGCAACAGTTTGAAATGTGAAACGGACATTTATAGCGAACCAAAGCAAAATCGCAAAACAAAAACAATAGTTCTTCAGGGACAAAGTCCCTTTTGACTAAAAATGTTGTCACGCAATTCCAAAATTTATTTATAAAATAAATTGCAAGTTATGAAGGAAACAAAAGTTCATAGTGAAGAGATTTGTAAAAGGAATTCCAGGTTTAAGCTGACAACCTTTCAACATTGCACTTTTGGCAAGATATTCAGATGCCATCTTTCAAGTTTGGACAGAAAAGAGATAACTTCCACTTGGATAAATAAAATGACATTGATTATCTGTTTTATTCTCTGATGCTTTTGCATTAGAAATTCCTCTGTATAAAGTAATAAGCAAATAAATATTATCAAACAGTATCAGCATTACGTACGAATAATTATAAAGCTGAGCTCACCAATTTTCATACGCAGTCCTTAACCATTTCTCATTTCTGAGGAAGGACATTGATGTGAACTTCTGACCACAGATAGAGGGTTTGCAACACGAAGTGGGAACCACTATTTCAGGTAAAGTCACATTTGCTAGTTGTTTTCGTAGAAGACTGTTTCAAGAAGTCAACAGAAAAAGTGATAAAGGATTCGTTGATTGTGAATTTATGAGCATAGTAAAGAGATCATCATTTATGAGTTAAAATCGATATGGGTAATATGCAAGACTCCACAGCTTATACATCATTACAAAGCCATGTAGTTCGATGTACACTTTCAGATATATTAAAGCCTAAGAATTATCCTAACTTGAACTTTAGTAGGTTATTTGTTATGATACCTATGCACTGGAAACGGTGCCTCGTCTGCCAAACCAGACATGTAGCAATTGATAATGGATTTTAAGATAATATGCAATTAATTTTCAAATCTTATATTCTTATTTAATTATATTTATTTATTAAAATGAGAGTACTTTAATGTTGAAAAATATGTGACTGATTGCTAGCACAATATTTCTTCGAGGATAATACAAATAATTATAATTTCAAATAAGTACGTATTAGAGGACAGTTGTTCTTATTTGCAGTTTGCAATTGTTAAAATTAAAGCTGATTTCTTAACATTACAATAGTATTAATTTGAAACTCAGAGAAAATTAAATTATTGGAAATAAAATTTTTTAATGTATTATCTTTGCTAATAAAAGTAGTTTCCAGAATGCTACTCTTTAATTAGTTACACAGTTCTTACTTTTTAGATGTATAACTATGTCAATAGCTGTCACATCTGAATATTGTTTATATTTTTCCCATTAGTGGTTTGAGAAATTCATAACTAAATGTACAAATAAGTTTTTAAACAGACATAAGCAAGCCCGAAAACACAATGCACTGAATTTATTTCTTCTAAAGCATAACTTAACATGCGCCCATCCGAAGTTAACGGATCAATTTGCCGTTATTAGATAAATTGCATCACAGAGATTCCAAATCACTTTCTGCAGGAGTGCCATATTTTTAGGGTCCATTTGTCGGAAAGAAAAGCTATTAACCATGCTCTGCTGGCAATAAATCACAGCAAGTAGGACGGGATGAATTAATACAAATAACAGACGATCTGGATGAGCTACTTTGATGTAATAAGTCAAAAGGGATAGGCTGGAGCCTATTGGGGCCAGTGAATGTGTTCACGTACGATGTAAGATAGTTTCTTTTTCTTTCTGAATGAGAAGAAAGGCATGCTACATTGTTACCATAAAAAGAACAACTGAAATATTGCATTGTTGTGGAATTATTAAGTAGAAATTTATCAGACAATTATTAAATGAACAGACACATCGTAAAAATATGAAGCTTAATTGGTATTGCAGTCTTATATAAGCGAATAAAAATGTAGTGTAGAATTTTCAGAAAACCAAACATTTTGATCTACATAAAAATTGTGCTGCTCATGTAATATTGACTGGTGTAACTTACATGGAATTCTTTTCCAATGCAAAAAGAATATATACTAACGTGCTTATGAAAAAAATTAAGATGACTAACTTTAAGAAATTAAGATGACTTTTTAACTTTTAATTAACTAAATCAGAATACTATTCAAGAGCAATGCCATATAAGTGAAACTAAAAAACTTTAGTGTAAACTAAAAAGTGTATGCAACACAAAGCATTAAATAATACTGATATTATACATAGTATGAAAAATCAAAAAGCGAATACAAGAAGACAAAAATTTCAGGTCTTTGAATGGTTACATTTAATGAAAGCAACAGTTAGGCAACTTTAAACAATAATTTGAGGTTCGGGAATAGGTAATCTAGATAAGCCACTTTTGTTTTAAAGTTTTAGAAACACAAACGGATATCACATCTGATGAGATTTTGTTCTATTTGTGAGAATTCCTTCAGTAACATTCGCAAACTCTCCAGATTTTAAAAATTCAAACTGTGATAATAAATGTCGATTTTTTTTTCATTGATTTACCTTTCGCCGAAAAAATCAAAAATTTTTATATAACTACATACCTAAACTACAATTGAAAGTTAGTAATTTCTGTACTCTTACGAGACCTTACTTATTTTGATTTAATAAGCTCTTCGGTCATTTAGGTACTGTCGGTAGCTAAACTCGGCTTCTGTCAACAGAACATTGTAATAACTATCTAAATTTATTTCTTTGAGAATATGTATATTCTCGTAATATTTCTCATCAATGTGATTATTAACTTGTGTTTTATCCTCAGTTTGTATTTCGATTTTGATTTCTTTACCTTTAAGTACATTATTACTATTATTTTTTTTCCAGAATCATGGTTCAGTTTTTAAATGTAGTCACCCCTAAAATATTTATTTTGACTGCTTTCCTCATTACATTTCTACATTCGCTGTAAAACAGTTAATTCAGATTTAGAATATTTATAACGCACTATTTCAAAGAAAAACCTATGTTTAGAGCTATGGCTTATACCAAAATATTCGTTGTAGATCAATACAAGATCAATTTGTTTCGTCTTTTCGTTGTCATAAAAAAGGAGACGTAATTATTATGAGCATGGTTCAGACATTAATATCTGATACAATATTGCTTGCGATTCAGCGAGAAAATTCTTGCTTGAGCAATAAGCATAATAATTTATTCTTCTTTGGCATGAAATAGTAACACATTTTATTTCCTTCTTGCTGAGATATAAACAAAAGCACATGTCCGGCATCTCTGAACCACTCACTAAATATGGAATTCGAATGTTTTGCTAGTTAGACTTAGTGTAGGTGGAATTCTTAGTAGAATGCTTGCAGTTTATGGCAAAAAATTATGAGGAATGTATTAGAGAATGTTATAGAAAATTCCAAAATGATCGGATAGAAATGCATAGTGAAGAACATTAAAAACGGCCATCCGTAGTGACTGGTTATCTCGTTCAATAACTTGATTAACGCATTCACTCAAACCATTATTTGGAATTTGAACTATATTTCGAATTTTCTGAAGTTTTCAAACGGTGTTGCATGAAATATCAGAGAAATCTTTGGCTACCACATTTGTGCAAAATTGGGACTAAAAACGCGGATCGAAATAAACAAAACCTTAAGAATAAAAACAGTTATAAAGTTTTTGATTCAATATGGAATGAAAAAATTCGTTTTCTAACGATGAGTGGGTAAGTGGATGATTGGTAATGAGGACTGGGTGAGGTGTTTCAGTGCGGAAATTAAAGAACAATCTCCCTTAAGGATTCATACTAGTACTCTTTCTTTCACAGATGCATATAACCCCCCCCCCCCCAAGAAAGCACAGAATTTCAAGTCTTTCAGGTATCAAACAAAAGTTTTAATGGTAGCTTTGTTTTGAGACCGGATAAGAGCACTATATAAACTCATGAATCCTGAAAATGAAAATACTGTAACGAACATCTCATATTGCAAACCCTTTATAAAAGTTTCACAGGGAGATTCAGAATAAATAAAAAGGCAATTTGTAGTCAGGTGTAATGTTTCGTCAAGACAATGCAAGTCCTCACACAGCTGAACAAACACAAATACTGCTTTAAAAATATTGCTGGAATCTTAGATCTTGCCCTCAGTGATTTTTATCTTTTTCTGAGACTGAAGGTTTGGCTAGCTATACAGTGCTTGAAAAAGGGACTTCTACTTGTCTTCACAGACAGGAAAGAAATTTCTCTCTCTATGGCAAAGGAAACTTCCCATCCGTTCTAGCAAATTATGGTTATGTTGAAGAGTGGTTTACAGGTAAATACATTTTTGCGCATGAGAAAGCTTTTCTATCAATATATGTGCTGCACTGTTCCTCAAGTCAAGTTCCTCATTCTCATGAAATTTTAGAATGGATGACATCGCAGTTTCTCAGATTATTACAGTCGCTAACCATTAACATACAGTTTATGTTAAGAAATTACATCTCTAGATTTAGTATTTGAATTATTTAATCGTTTATTTAAATTTAGTATGTTTTCGAAAATCAGGAGTATTTCGTTTATAGAAATATAAAAATTTATGGGGAAAAAGGATATTTTTACATACATTGGCTAAGATATATTTACGCATTTTTCTATTGAAATAATTTAAATTGCACATTTCGCATCTCTCAGATTAAGTCGGATGTTTCATATGTATTCAGATTTTACACAGAAGAACATACCTGAATAGATAAAAAAGGAAATAAACGATATCTATATTTGACATCCAAAGCGTTAATTCTGCTATACCGTTTACACTTAAAACTGCTTTGAGAAAACAAGATACTTGATGTTTACATGGACAAAAAACGCAATTCCAAATTTTGCAGTTGTCCAGCGCTTAATAAATGCTCTTAGTCATTTCAAAGCTTCACCTTCGAGTATTCTCATTAATGAGGACGATCTGCAGAGGAGATAAAACATTCTAATACAGATTCGAACCAATGGCAAGTACTCTGTTACCTTTGACGTCAGACTTTCTTTTCTTAGCTTTGATGTGATCACAACATATAGGGTCGCAGCCTTTTAGTATCTTTATTTAAATACCGTAGTCTCACATACCTATTGTTAACGGTACTTAATAGAAATTTAATATTAATTAAAACCAAACGCAGGAAAATATTGAGAGATTCTTTTGAACGCGAAAGTCTGTTGAGAAAAGATTATCCATTGAAATTATCTATTCTTATTTTACACTTTGAATGTTTTTCCTTAATGCTGCCCAAAATGCATTTTTAAAAAGACTCATTCATTAGTTGTTTTAAAAGCTCTAGCAAGAAGCCTCTTTAAGGGGAAAGGGCCCACCAGCGGCCGAGCGGTAAAGACGCTGAACACTGGTAGTTCGGTCTGAGGTTTGAATCCCGCGAACGGGCTGGCTGCATGGGCGTTTTCGTGGTTTTTCCCAAGTGTAACGTGTATACGAGCCAGTTCCCTTAAAAAGTCCTCCACGAAGGCATCCCTCCCTTTAGGCAGATAGCCCTCGTATGCTTTGCCATAATTAAATAATTTAATCCAATCTTTAAGGAAAAAGAATTGTGTCTTAAACAGCTCACAGCATGAAACAGCTGCATATTTTATCCTAACGATAAAAATATCATTACATTATTAGTGATCACGTGTTATACGATTTTTA
Source organism: Stegodyphus dumicola (assembly GCF_044657685.1). NCBI lineage: Eukaryota > Metazoa > Arthropoda > Arachnida > Araneae > Eresidae > Stegodyphus > Stegodyphus dumicola. Next base: position 82,034,849 of record NC_140768.1, read on the forward strand.
TTCCGTAAGTTTAAGTAGTAGAAGTTTAAGCAAGTGTTTTGTGTTAGGTTGATTAAGAAATTCACGCCACTTTACTATATAGGGCAGATTCTTCGACTATGATTATAGATAGCTTTCTAAAATATGAGATAAAAATGTTTTTATCTCGAACTTTAGTTTTAATATTTTATTTTTTCTTCTGCTCAAATTCAGTGCTTTTTTAATTATTTAAAGAGTTTTAATGTTTATGATAAATGAGCTAGGATTGCATAATTTTAGTGCTATGATTATTAAATTCAAACGTTACTGATCTGAGATTTCTAAAAAAGAATCTGACCACAAAAATTGCTATTTTGTTCCTTTAGAATTTCCAAAATAAATTCTCCTTACTTCGCTAAGTAAGCTTATGCTTTGATTTCTACTTATTTCTCTGATTCATAATACTAGAGCTTTAACTTCAACTAGATTATGCAAAGTATTGTCTAAGTATTGAACCTGACAGTGAGATTTGGGCTGCCTTTCTGAAATGCATTTTTCTGTACGCCTTCCAGCCACTTGACAGATGAGCTTTAGATCCTTGCAAATGGCATTTGCTTCGCGGAATACTTAGGACCTGAAACAAACCTTACTTGTACAGGTGTTAATTTGTATTTCATATTTAAATTTAACTGGAACGTTTATTCTGCATTTTCCGCAAGTAGCGACTATTAAGTTTCTAATAACGTTTAGTTTGCCAATTTTGTTTAAAATCAGGTCGACGTGTTATTAATTAGTTTTATATTAGAATTTCAATTGATTTTGCATTTAATATCCTTGAATGGTAAGGCATCTATCTATCGTTATGGTACTAGAAGTCGGCATTTAAAGTAGTGTAGAACTGTACCGCTTTGTTGTATATTTTCCCTATTCGGAAGAATACTTCGATGGTTCTTGCGCTACAAATAGCTTATAATACATTATTATGCTCAGTTATATATTACATGACACTGAATAATATATTTTACTAAAAATTATCATCTAATAAACCAGAGTTAATCTGGAATTTATTTATTTACTTATTTTATTTATTTACATTACTCTTTACTTTGTCATTTTCAAACTTAGCATGAAAATACCGTCAAGAAATATTCAGCTTCTGTTTAAAAGAAATAAAAAGTTTAAAATTGTAGATTAACAAAATGAAATCTATTATTATAAAATGTATCGAATAAGCTTTTAGAGATCCAGGAAATTTCTGAAATGGTAATTTTTAATGTACGAAAATCTGTATTATTATTATATCAGGCGATAGATTTATAATAATATTTTTATAGTCCTTAAAATATCAAATGGTATCTATTCGTAAGATATCTAAGTAGGTTAAACATGAATTTTCTACAAGGTATACGCATGAAAGGTTAAGGAAAAATTACTCATGTCACAGATTTTCCTTATTTTCAAGCAGAGAGATATATAAAACCATTCGTATTTGATTACTGCAAAGTTACTAGTTTTTTAAACATTTTAGATAATTAAGAACGAATTTATTGATTTAGATTAATTTGCAACGATTATTACCAATCGAAATTCAATAAATGTTTAGCAAATTTAGAGAGCAACTACAAAACAAAGCGTTTAGCAACACATTTTGATTTACGGGTACAGATTCTATATCTGAAATAATATGCAGAGATATGGAGTCTTGTTTATAATTTACTAAAGCCAAATGAATTGTTTACTAAGAATACAGCTTCACTCGAAGCCCAGTGCGCAGCAGCACCACAGATCCAGGGTTCGATCCCCGGGCTGGGCAAGGTTGCCTCATCCTTTCATCCCTTGAGTGGATCGATAAAATGAGTACCAAGTTCGCTTGGGGACTGAGCACCGGGGGTTCTGCGACAAACTAACCACTTTTTCAGGGCCAATGCTCACGCAGCTTGGGGCCCACGGTCAAGAAAGCAGATTTTCGGGCACTGAAGGCTTTGGCCCACTAGGGCTGTTGCGCCACTGAGATAGTTTAGTACAGTTCACTCAAGAAGTTTAATTATTTAAAATCTGTTGTCTTTGCGTATATGCTCTTCTCTCAGGGTTATTGTTTATGCCGTTATAAAACTCCGCTCTCGCCATAATAAAAAATATTATTCTCTAAAAAGTAACCATAAGTTTCTTATTTTCACCTCATGTTAAAATTCTATTAGTTACAAAATTGCTCGAATTATATACAAGTTTAACATACAGGCTAAGGTTTCGCCTATCAATGAAATTAGTTTTTCAGTCTCTTAAAGAACCTTTGTCTGATTGATAGTCTAGGTGAAATTATAACATTCTTTGTCAGTGTGGTTTAGCATTAACCATCAGTGTTAAGAAATGTTCAAAATATGAATCTAGTGCTTTGAAAGGAAATATAAATAAATCTTCTATAGCTAATCACAACTGGTTTCCTAACTTGTAATTTTTGTTTTAATTCTATCTACGAAATTTCAGGTCACGATTTCAAATTCTTTAAAGACTTTCACATCCTCCAAAATTTATTTTCTTAAATGAATCAATAATATTAATTCCTATCCAGTTTTTGCTCCAGTACATCGTAGCTTCGAAATTTTCTTTTGATTTTTATTTCATTCAATAGAAAGCGCTATGGCCATCTATTCCTTTCTTTGTCTATTAAAATGTCTTTTTCTTCTGAAGAGAAGACATGTATAAGCAGCCAGCCTTGAAAATAATAGTATTTTAATTTATATTAGTCAATCGTACTTTCCCATTTTACATTGTCATATTCGTGTTAAAAAATATATGTTATTTTGAACACACGATAAAAACAATATTTCGTTTTCCTAACTTGAATTACATAAAATGGAATAAATGCTAAACTTTTAAAGCAGAATGTAATTTTTTACATTTAACTTACAGATTTAGTTTTTAGTTGCATTTTACTTTACTTCCGCTTTCCAGCTTGAGTCTAGTCTAGCAGTATTCCAATTCAGTTAGTATTTAAGAAGCAACTGCGATTGTCAAGATATTTTTTGAGAACTTCAGAACGAACATCCGTTTTCCAAACGACTTATTTCGTAGAAAGAATATAAATTGGGTCTACACCTGAATAAATGACTTATTTTAATTTACTAAATGTTGTACCAAGTTCCCTGGAGAACTTCGAATTTCAGTTACCCATCATTCTGATTGAGAGTAGCACGTCTTTGAAATAAGAACTGAATATCTATTATTGGATATGGAACTGATATTTCAGTCCTTTCAAGTTGCAATAAAAGAACTCGTTATTCCCTTTTTATTATGGCCTACAAGCTCTGGAATTAAATATACATTTACTTGGTTTGGTGTTCACATTCTATAGTTTATTTCGCTTCATTACAAAGCAATTTAAGTAACGTGTAAACGATAATTCGTCAAAATATTGAAAGTCTATTCCGTTACTTTACTAAGCCAACTAAGGTTAACAAAATAAAATCTAATAAACGAATAGGTAACGTAAACGACCAAATTTATTATTGTTTTATGAAAGGGATTCTTAAGTATTTTTCTGATTTTTATTTATACAAAAATATTTCATTCATTCAAGAAGCTTTCATTTTCTTATGTCCCTGCATGAATAATATGACCACAGTAATTTGATTTCAAATGTTAATGTCAGACATTATTGAAAATGACATACAGCCGGGTTTCAAAAGCTGAAAATGAAGAGATTAGAAAACAATCCTTTAGTCAAAGCCTCGAAGAAGAGTTAAAATCAATTTCGAATTCTAAGTTTCGAAATTTAGAATGACATATCGAGAATATTGAAATCCGAGGTAATTGAAAAATATACTGTCTGAGTATTAATCACTGTTGGAAACTTTTATTTATATGAAACATAAGCAGAAATTCAGATGCAGTCGATTTTCTAATTAGTAACATCGTAACTAATACTTCTTTGCTTGAACTAATTGTATTGTATCGAAACTCAAAATCAGATCTTCATCTACAATTTTTTTAAAGAAATTTAATTCTTAAAACGTAACTGAAAGAATTACACAAAAGAACAAGAAAGTAACAGCTTCTACAGCTTTAAGTTATACAATACGTGATATGATTTGAAATAATATAGCATTCAAGTTTTTCTAAATTTCAGCTATATTATCTAAGGCTTAAATATTCCATTCACTATGCTTCCTGAAATAGATACTAAAGCCTGCTAAAGTTCTTAAAATTATTCACCTTTAGACGACCATTATTAGAAAGCCGGCTTAATATAGCCGACCATTAATGGAAAGTTATGTTCGAAAAGATAACCCTAAAATGATAAATGCCGCAGATGCCTATCAGTCTATATTTAGTATTTAGTCAAATATTTTATGCATATTAAATATTTAATAGAACATTGGATCATAGATATTACTCCCATGTCTCATAACTTTCCTTTGAAGCATAATGGATCTTATGAAATTCTTATAATCAATTAATTGAGGTTAAGTTATGAGGCGGTTTACATTCAAACGAAGAAAACATTATCAATATATCTTATCTCGTTCATTTGCACTTTGGCAGGCGAGCAAGATGGTTCGGTAATTAAACCATTGAAACTAGTCTCGGAAAATTTACTAATATAACGCTGATTCTTGTTTGATTTCTACAAGAAAGAAGAGGTTCTTAATATTAAAGCTGAAATAGAAACGTGCACGTAATTACTTTTGTGTAATTCATCTATCTAATGGTAATTATTCATAAATGTAATTTAGGAATGCTTGCTGATTATGAGTAACAGTAAATAAAAAATACAGAATGATGTTTCGGTATTTATTAATAATATTTTAACTCTCTATATAAAACCTAACATTTTATTACATAAGTTCTGCAAAGTTGATTTAATGGTTAGAGGGAGTTTTATATCACAATGTAAACAAATGCATTACATTGATTTAAGAAGATTTCATAATAATAAAGAAAAGAGGAAGAGATTTCTGGTGCATTTTTACATAGATCTAAATTTTATGAATTCACGGAAAAGGGCGTCATTTGTATATATTGACCGATTGACACTTGAATTAATTTCTTGAATATATATATATATATATATATATATATATATATATATATATATATATTCATATATATACATATATATATATATATATATATATATATATATATATATATATTCATATATATACATATATATATATATATATATATACATGCATTTATATACGAGGGACAGACATAAAATTCACGGAATGTCGTTGCAACTCTTTATTATCACAAATAATTATTTTTTACTACCACTATATTTATTTACTATCGTAATTCGTAACAGACAGTGTAGCTGAAGGTAGGAGGGTGTGGTGATCAGTTGGTGTGATGTCAAAGTTCGAGCAAAGGGAGAACATCAATTTCATGTGCAGATTGGGGAAATCTGCTTCAGAGACTTAGTCAGCCATACAAACAGTTTATGAGGACAATTCGTTAAAGGAAACAGCCTTTTACGAGTGGTTTTTAAGATTTCGGGGTAGACAGGAATCACTGGAATACGAGAGTCGCAGTGGGAGACCTTCAACGTCCAGGAACGGAGGAATGGTCGAGCATGTGAGATAGTGAATCAGATCAGAGTGAAGAATGACCATCGACGAATTGGCGCAGGTGGGAATCTCTAATGGTCCATTCAGGTAACTCATGTCAGATGATTTGAAGACGAAACGCGTCAGTGCAAAGTTTGTCCCGCGGCTGCTGAATCCGAATGATTTGAAATAAGCAAAGAGAACATGATGTTTCATCAGACAATTGTAACTGGTGACGAGACCTGGATGTACCCTAACGATCCGGTGACAAAGATGCAGAATGGCACACAACGCCTTCTACTCGACGAAAGAAATCACGTCACGTCAAATACAACACAAAATTGATGACCATTGCGTTTTTCGATAACTAGGGTGTGGTGCACCGTAAATTTGTATCCAGCTGGTCAAACTGTTAACAGTCTTTTTTACACGCATGTTTTGAAAAGACTGAGGAAGGCAATTCGAAGAAAACGTCCCGCCAGATATCAAGGAGTTATATATCACAGTCGGTTATTGTATCACGACAATGCTCTCTCCCGCACATCGATTGCTCTGCAGACATGGCTCAAAGAAAAGAACATTTCACTCCTCCACCAGTCTCCTTATTCACCGGATTTAGCATTATCGGATTTCTGGCTTTTCCCCAAAATCAAAGTGGGTCTCAAACATAACCGTTTTGACACCGTAGAGAACATCAAAACCAACGCGACGACTGAACGTCGGAAGATACCGCAACAGAAATTTCATCGCTGTTTTCAGCAATGGCAGGAGCGGTGAAACAAGTGTGTTTCGACGGAGCCTACGTTGAAGGTGATTAAGGAAATGTATACTTGTATTGTAGTAATAAAAAACTACAACAAAATTGCTGGAAACTTTTGACTACCAGTCGCATATATACATATATATATTAAGAAAAATTATCATAGAATCAACTGTTTCAATGCAATTCATGGAGCATTTCAACAAAATTTATTAAGCTGCAGAGTATCAACTTCATGCTTTCAACCCAATCTGCACATGAAGTTGATGTATTTAAAAACATCAGAGTATTAACTCTGATATGCTGATGGATTTAAAAGTAAGATTAAGTTACACATTTGTAGTTATTTTCGCGTACATTTTCTCATGGAATAACTGGGTTAGCATGTCCACCTAGCAAAATAGGTTTATAATTTGAATATTGGTACAGCTGAATTTTCGTAATTTTTGACCTAAAAAATATAAGGGTCTGCACATAATTGGCAGGTATGATCTGTGTTTCTTTTTTTAAATTAAATTTCTATCCTCTTAGTCATAACATCAAGATACTTCCATGTTATCAAGCTACCTTTATAAATAAGGATTTGTATTTGATATCTTAATGAAACTGAGAAACTCATTATCTTCAAATGTGATTATTACATTTGCTATTTCAAATCTAGCGGGTAGCTCTTCCTGCAGTTCGTTACTTCAAACATTTCAAGGTCTTTTACCCCTTCCTTCATTTACGAGAGTTGCGTGGGTTTTCATCGTCACACAGCACCTATTTTTTTCACTTCATTTGTGATTACAGTCAAATCAGTCTTCATTTGTGCTCTTTTCACGAAGCAAAATACATGAAGAGAAATGAAATGGAAAAAAAAATCAATTAGAGAACTTGGCAATCTGCTCCAGCTCTCGTTTCTTTGGCTACAAGGGAAAGCGAGCATTAAAAAAAGCACTGAAATGCCTATTCTAAAGTAACAGACCAAGTATAAGGTCCGTTACTTTAGAATAGGCCTTATACTTTAGAACAGTCTTATACTTGGTTCATTAATGAACCAAGTATAAGACATGTTTGCAAATAGTATATAATAATGTTGCGAAATGCTCAGATTCGGTAAGATAGCTTCCTCTCAAAGCGGGTTTAAGGTTGCTAGAAAATGGCAAAGCAAGGTAGGGTTGCCAGATTTGGGGTAAAATTCTCCATATGGAGACAAAACTGGCGATATGCCATAGACGGAGTGAGAAAACTTTAGAGCGAATTTTCACCGTTTTTCCCGAGAATGTTCTCCAAGGCAGGTCAAAAGCTATAAATACTCTGTCTGTACGCGAAGTAGTAGTTTATCGTGAAGAGTATCTTGAGTGTGTTGAGTTCAGTAATAGTGTTCTGAGTTCAGAGATTAACTCGAGAGCAATCGACCGAGTCAGAAGCTGTACTTTAGTGATTTGCCGTGAAGCTGTCCTTCACCATTGTAGTCTGACAGCCTGAAGACTGTGTTGCTGATTGTTTCAGCGTATTTATCGTAGTCTTTCGACAGCTGTAAACAACGTGTCTTTGGAACTCTCCTGTGTAATACTGATGAATAAATTGGGTTTTTCGATTCTTCACCAAGTGTTGTAATCAATCATTCCAAACCCATGAACCCATAGAACGACACATATAATAGGAGATAAGTGATTAGAGATATGTTAAGACCCCGGTATGGCCTGAATTATGTTTTGTAAGCTTTCCGTTTCCACTTCCTTTTACGTTTTTAAATGCTTAATGCCATGTTAAATAATTTTATTTCAAATAATGCACATTCAAAATTAATTTTGATGAAATCGTTTTCATGTATGCATCTGATGATCCAAACGTCTGTCTGAGATATTCTATATCATACGCTTTAGGATTGTATTGAACCTGTAAAAATTATATACGTCCATGTCTTCTAAACAATCTATAATAATGTTTACGATAAAATATTGTTAATACTCGAAAATGGCTTTAGAATGATGAACCTAAAATGTTACAAATTTCTGAAAATATAACCAAAATGCTCATAATCTCATAATCAGGAACTGCCTCTCACATCTAGACTAAATAGAAATTCAAATTTTTATCTAAATTACGATTCAGAGCCATCATAAACCTCTGAAATCTGATATCTAAATACAATATGCAGTTAACAAGCATTTAAAGACAAGGCTGTGGTATTATTCATCTTCAAGTTGCTAGCCAATGGTATCAGCAAATAAAACATTTAGTTATTAAACACACGTTATAGTGGCCACTCTAATTTAAATGAAATTCGAATGTACAGTACATTTACCATCACTTTTTGGCGATAAAAACAAACAACACATACGCAATTACTTCAAAACCTTTTTCTCTTGAGCTATTCCTGTTTAGAGACGCTAGTAAACACGATATTGTGAATATCTGTGACCTGTCTAGTGGTTTTCTGCCTTTGACATTGGGCGTGTTTTTGTAGCACGTTGGGGTTGCGAATGCCAGCCCTATGTTCCTACATGATTATTGCTCGTTGTCGTGTGTCGAACCTCCATGCGCATTTCTAAACAACAGTTCTGAAGAACCCTGAATATTCGTTATTGATTTCTTCAGATACCCGCAATTCGAAAGAAATGTATGGAAATCACGTTCTTATTGACATCTGTTTGGAATGTAAGATGTGTAATAGTCTTTTCTCTACTTAACACAGTGTTCGTATTTTAAGAATCTTCATCTCAAGTATTTTATCAGTTATGTCTTACCTCATGACACGCTAATCAGAAAAGAGGTCAGTTTTGACGTCTTTCGTTCACAAAAAAGAACTGGTCTTTATTACTTAATTTTTTTATTCAGTTTTAAAGCAGGTCATTGTGTTTTCATACTCGAAACTTTAATGGATATCATATTTATACTTTTAGTTGCTTTGAACTTCGATTCAACTTCCACCCACCTCTCATTCAACATTCACCCACTTCATCATGCAATAAATCCTCATAACCCTTTTAATTTCATTGGCTTTACAACTTCGAATTGCTCAAACAGACATTTGGCACATTATGTCCTTTTCAAGTTGTAACCACGAACCTTACCATGCAATCCAATACAATCCTCTTTGCTTTATATAGCGAATATTTTATGTTTTATGGCATTCCGTTAAATAAATTAGCTCGATTATTGCAAACTGCAATATTTCTTCCCCAAAAATATAGAAATGGGTGAAGAATTCTTACAAAATATTTGAGGTACTTGTCAGTTTTTTGTTACATTCATACAGTAAATTTATATGCTTTAAGTTTTAATTTCATTCTGTCAAATTTATGCCATGAAATATTGCTTACGTAAATGCATGTAATATAATAACCTGACTGATGTCATTAACGGAGTAGAGATTTATAATTTAATCTAAATTTATAATCTTAAAGTGATGTTGCTAGTAACATGTTAATCGGATAGCATTCAGCGCTGTTATGGGCTTTGGATAATTGCGGAGGCAAGGTAAGATGTATCTTATTTTGAATACCGTACTAACATTGACGTTAATATCAGTACTGTCATTCAGGATTTCGTAGCCTGATGTAATTATGCCTAGTTCACAGAATACGTATTATTCGAAGAGGTGTCATGTTTTGGTATTAAAATTTGAAGATTAATCTCAATACAGATACGTCTGTAGCTTGATTGTAGTTAAATCTGTCATCTTTTTAAGGATTTTTAATACCGCTTAAAAGGCGCAAAGAGAAAAACTGCTTATGCATTTCTAGCTATCAATGCATAATCGAAATACTTCAACTAGTCGACCTTGACCTTTTGCTTGACCATTAGTGCTATGTCTGATAATTTCATTAGTTTGCTGTACCGCAGAGGTACTTATACCGATGTCATTAATTATAATGGTTTTTAAAGTTCTGAAATTTTAATCATATTTAGTTAGATTATTTTATTTGCAATCTCAACCAAGACGTATGTGTAAAATCACTTTCGAAATACAAACTTTGTACTTGATCAAGACATCTAACAAAATATTTTCTAGAGAGATAAATGAGATGATATTCGCATACTTTTTAATGTATTAAACATAGAAAGCTTTTCAAAGTAAATCCGTTACGCGACTTAAGGCGGACAGTAATTACAAAGAAATTAACCCGTGCTCTTTAGCATAGTGGAGATTTGAGATTGTGTTAAATTTATGAACCGAGTTCTGAATGTAAATCTTCAGTTATTGAGAGGTTTGAAAGAGATACTAAGGAAAGGACCAGTAATCAGTTACTTGAAATAAAATACTACAGAAATTAATATTGTTACATTTAACTCTCTATTATTTAATAAAAATTTATTTGAAACTGAAAAGATATTTCTAAAACAATAGAAATAAATAAATACATACGATGACAAAAAAGAGAAACCAAGAAAAGTATGAAATTCAAGGTGTATTTTTGCGCAGCAAAGAATTGCATTCTAGATTCTAAATCCATCCTTCAAAAGAGAGCTTGCGAAGCAGCTCAAGACCATAGTGATTTCAGCTTCCAAACTACTTATGCTGACTCAAAGAAACTCGAAAAATTTTGAAGTTTTCTGATTTTGAACTAGATACAGGCGTCTTTGTTATAACTCTTTGTTGAAAGTTTAGAAAAGGCCGTAGAAATATTCACTAAACTACCTTATACTTTCAAGTACTTTAGAAAAATCAGTCAGCCTATCGCAAGAAAGAAGATATGATATGAATGGAAAGAAAAGTTTATGCACAACAGGCAAATTAAAATTTCTTTTCATTGAATTAGGGGGGAATAGGGCTTATTATTACAAGGAAGTTCTAGAAATTTTCAGGTTTCAAAATGTTTTTTTTTAATTTGAAAAAATAAAAACCCTTTTTTTCAGTTACAAAAACATAAAGAAAAGTCTGAAAGGATTCATACTTAAAGTCACAACAAAGACTTTTATGCTCTCCTTGAGTAGGATACCGATCTGTGCTTGAACACACTGCTAGCAAACGTATGTTGTTATCTTTATTATTATTTCTCGCCTTTATTATTACCTCTTATATTTATTATTAAGAATCGCTTTTTTGCACTTACCCCACAATAAGTTAACAGCAAATTCACAAAATTTTAAAAACCAGAGTAGCAGCATATGTTTAGAATTTTTGATAAAGTACTGACACACATTTTTCTATTTTTTCAGTCTTTTCTCAGTACATCTTATAAATATTCAGTTTTCTTATTAAGGTGATTTACAAAACTTTTTTTTGTTTTTCTATTACTAAATCATTTACAAAACAACTTTATTTAACATTATTAATGCGTTTAACATTACTGATTAACTATCACATTCTTCGCACTTACACAACATAAAATTCAATAGAAAAATCACAAAATATTTAATATTTTGGGCTTCGAGGTGCACAAGTTCGGGTGAAGAATAATGTGCATTAACAATTGATAGCTCTAAGTACTGTCGTGTTTCCACGAGGTCATACATACAAATTCTTGATTCTTTAACATTTTTTAATAATATATGACGATAACAATTGGCAGCACAAATCCGAAAAGTGAATAGAACATAAAAGTGATACTGAGAAAGTGGGTTTCGAGACTAATAGCATTTCTGTTGCTAAACGAATCCCCTATTCTTTGACAATCTGATAACTTAGTTAACAGCTTATAAGGTATTTCTTTTACCTTCTTAGTGTAGTGGTTTGCACGCTGGGTGGGTATTCCAGAGGTCCGTGGTTCGATTCCCGGCGAGAGCGTTGCTCATTTTTCAATTCTCCTGCTTCCAATTAACCGAATATCTCCACAAGTGTGCAATACGAAAACACAACTTTTTTATCTATTCTTTAGAAATACTTATTGCTTTTATGGAAAACGCTCATTCGTTCACTAAGAGTACAACACCTTTAAAAATGAGGGAAAATTAGTTCATTTCTTTTTATAAAAATTTAGTTTTGAATATAATTATTAAATGCCCAAGCTCTGTATAATAAAAGGTTTCCAATACATTTTGCAGTTTTAAAACGGTTTGCGCAATATCAAATGGAAATAAATAAGTAACTCATTATAATAAAACTACGTAAATATGGTTAAAATATATACTTTTAGTAAGTTTTGTTAAAATTTAATATGCTATTTATTTTAGTTGTAGGGTCAACCTTTACCTTTTATCTCAACTTTATTATTCAAGTTACCTATCTAAAATTCTGAGACTTAACCAAAATGTGAAAAATATTTAAAATTAAATTGCATTTTCAGCACGCGAATCTGCATATGAAATTTTATACAATTGTCAAAAAGATAGATTTACAGATTTAAATCCGATTTTTAGGCAAATATTCAATCCCAAAAACAACAACAGAAAAGTATATTTCTCGGTAACTTAGTACAGAGAAATGCAATTTTTCGTTGCACAAACTGATCATTTATAATTTATATAACTGGAATTAGATACCTGAGATTCTACTGTATTACTAAAATTTGAATGATACGTGAATCTTTAGTTGTTGTACAGTTGATTTTTAGCTTTCTGTCATTATTAGTATAATTAGAAATTTGGGATACCTTATAAGCTTTTTTCTCTATACTTTCCGCATACCTTCGTGGCGTAACTGGAAACACTCTTGACGCGTGTTCGAAAGAACCGGAGTTCGAATTCCGGTCAGGGCACAGTGGATTTTTGTCAGTTTCCTGACATCGAAAAATTCTAAAAAGAGACTGTACAAGTGGTGCTCGAAATATTAACGTAGTGGAAGATAATTCGTCACCACCCAGGATTTACGGCATGCGGAAAAGAGGAAAAAAGGCACTTTAATAACTAGTTACCTTTTTTCCCTCTTTTCTGCATGACTTTGGGGTGTAACTGGAAGCACAATCGACACGTATTTGGAAGGTCCAGAGTTCGAATTTTGGAGAGGGCACTGAATATTTTAAACGTTTCTGCATCGATATATCATATTGAATCGACAATCTTAGCATGATCTAGAATTTAGTGTAATTAAAATTCATTACAATTCGGATAACTGAGATCCTACTACACAAGTGAAAATTAAATAAACCTGAAAATCTTTGGCTGTTACGAATGGTTTTTATCTTTTGTCACGATGCATTCATGATTTATACAGTTAGAATTCGGATAGGTGAAAATTTAATGAAACTTGAAAATTTGGCTGTACGATGGCGTTTTTATGTTTTTGTCGTGGTCTGTATAGTTCAAATTCGAATAACTGAGATCCTACTACAAAGTTAAATGAAACTTCATATTTTTGGGTGTAGGTTTATTATGCAGCTACCATTTATTATCATACTAATACAACTAATTTTAAGTGGCATTACTTTTAACTAACTATTTAAATATCCTTTAAATTTCCTTTAATTAATGATATATTTGGGGTATCACACACCCTAAGGCAATTTTCAGAAAAAACTCCTTCCCATTACACAACAAACAGATAACAAAACCAGTTTGTTTTATCTTTTTGGCTAAACGTCTTTTGTTCTAGAGAGAAATACTTTTATTTTATCCATCTATTCAACAGAGTGTGCTCTAGGCGACAATTGGGAAGGCTTAAGCTCTTATGTAACTTTAAAAAGAATCAATAATTCGGTTCTTTAAACAGACAGCAATCACTAAAGCCCATGGGAATCTTTACAAGAACTGTTTGCCCTGAAGAACTTTCATTCTAGAATTTTAGTTTTAGCCAAAGATTTCGGTTTAAGAATGTATGCACTCAGTATTACCGACTTTAATGAAAATTTTCTAGTGTTAAGGAATCTTTTTAAGAAGTAAAGGATAAAATATCTCCCTTTCCAGTTAAGTTAAATTCTAATTAAAGAAGAAATAACAGTTGTTCTTCACAATGCAGTGGAATCTAATGTCTATTTAGAAGAGCGAATTTTAAAACAAGATCCGATTTAATATACATCTGTGGTCGCAAAATTTGTTACGTCAGAGCAAGACACATATTGTACACTTTATTTCTTTTAATTTATATAAATGCTTTCAAATCTAAAAAGCGGTAATTAAAATTAATTATTAATAAACTATAGAATAGATGTAAATTCAGGAAATTTATAATTACTTCATGTAAATAATCGTAGTACTCTTATAAGCGTTTATTTATTAGTGCTATTAGTTTATAGTGTTTATCACTATAGTCGGAAGTGTGCTATTGATTATTAAACAATTTCTTGATAAGCTACATGTTCTAGTTCTGCACACTCATTGTTTATGGATGACATACAATCTGTGAAATGACGTTTCCAAAACTCGAATTATATATATATATATTTAATTTTATGTTAAAATGATTTTCATGATTTACATATCTTTGTTTAACGAAAAAATAACTATGTTTAACGATAACAAATTTCAGGATATTATTGCTTAGAGTCTAAATAATAAAATTCTGAAATGTTTGGTTTTTCTGCTCTGCCCGAAGGATGTAAACTTTACACAATCGGATCGAGTGGAAAAAGGACTTTTAGATGACATATATTTGAAATTTACCGAATTTATGATTTGTTGGCAAACCATTAAAAAATCGCACAATTTTGTTGCGCCCAGAATTTGCTTAAGGTATCTGTCATTATATGTCATGCTATTTTTCTTGTTTCAGTTAGCAGTTCTTCAATATTGACTTTACTCATGTATTTATTTATCACCTTTTCCATGTTAAAAAAGAATTACTTGAAAAAATATTCAGTTTATTATAAAAGTCTTCTGCCATTTGTTAAATACTATTTCTTTTCCTCAGTTTTTCGCAGATAGATTTTTCACTTATTATTAATTTCATATTATTAATGCAAAAGATGATACAGTTTAAGGACTGAGTAGCGTTTAAAATAGTTTGAAACGAAAATTTGAAGTCCTATTGAAAAGTTTTCCCATTTTATATGTTTACATACATTTTTCTAAACATTTCATCTTAATTGAATTTTCTTAATTTTGCTGTGAAATGTGACACCTAAAATATAATAACTGAATTGCACTGTCAAAAACAAAAGCCATTAAATTTATTAATTTTTTTTCAAACGCGCTCCCTTACTGATGAATTTTGCGAAGTGAATTATTTAATATCTTGTCTCCTTTAAACTAGCTGATAAATTACATTTCTTCACATAAAATTCATAATTAATTGTTAAAAAAATAATTTTCCAAGTTACAAGTCAAATAACAATTTTTCATCGAAATGAGTGTTATTTTTAGCATTATGGCGATCTCTTCCTTAAAATATAAAGACTTACGGTATTTTAAACAACTACTGGATGAACATAATTTTTTCTTAGCTGTAAGCGATGAATTTAATCTGTTATTTAAAGCACTACTATTCTAACTACAATAAAAATTACAATTCTTCGTATTCGTAACAGAGTGATATTGTAATTAAATCGCGCTTATAAGATTACATATGCCTGAAAGAGAAAACGTAGTGGAAAAAATTGAATATTTACTTAGAAGAAGGTAAAAAGTATGACTAGTAGTTTTGGTAGTATAAACTAGTATCAAACAGTACTAGTATCAAACAAATGTTAAGCGAATTGCAGAGCTACAAAGTATTAAGAAGGTTTTAAAGCGAACTCTTTCATTAAATCAGAACATAAATGCACAATCCGTGCTTACAGATCACTAATTTGCATTCTAAACTAATTTGCATTCCGGTAGGGAAACGAAACGGTGAAGTGAAAGTAAAGATTTAAATCACAATAACTGATTAAATTAACTTAAAGAAACGCTATAAAGTTATAAGAACTGAAAAATGTAAAACTAAGACAAATAATGTACAAACAGTAAATACTCGCTATTTTGAGTTCATTATCTGTAAATAAAAAACATACGTGTAAATTATTTAGGTCATTTTTTAAATCGGACCTGCCCGATTTTAATAGAACTTAAATTTGGGGCTCTAAACTACCTTTTTCACAGCTTCCAAAACCTGTAAGAAATTTCCCCCCGTCGAATATGTTTTCTTTTTCTACCTTTCGGACTTTGTTCTATTTATTTTGTTATATTGTACAGTTTGCTTGCTTTTTCACTAAGAATGTTATTTCAAGATTGCATCATTTTCTTGTGGTTTTATTTCATACAACACTCGCGCAATAGCTAAATCCACGTTGTACTAGAACATATTATAAAATGCTGCATTAATTTAACTTTATATACCTAGAAAGTTTTGTGAAAATAGAATGCTGATGGTATATTTTACACCATTTAATGTTTATCGAGTTTGATACCATGAATGTTAAGTAAGCACGTCATAATATCAGATGCACATTTTGCAATGATAATTTAATATTTTATATTGCGCAGAATAAATTACTGATCATTATTAGTGTTGTTTTCGTTAAAATTAATTATGGCAACATATGGATTGAGAATATTATCTTTGACATCGAATCTCTTTTCGCCACTGTCATGAGTTTTATCGAATTTGTTAATGTCAAGTGAAGTTTAATTTACATGTAAATTTATGTTTCGTTCAAAACCATCGTGTACTAAATGTCGTGCATTGTCTTAAAATGTACTTTAGGCATTAAATATGATTTAGAAGCGTCCCGAAAATTAATGTGTGATATTCTTGATTTCACTTCTCATTTCACTGATCAAATAATTTAAAATTTTGTCACATGAAGCAAACTCGATGAAGTCAAGCTTTCAAAATTTCAGTGATTTTAATTTTACTGCTATTTTATCAAAAATGAACTTTCTGAATAAAAAAGTGTGACAATTTAATTTTTTTTGTTGGTATCTTTCAGTTCCGTTTGAAGTATCAATGATAAAGTTATATCTATATACAACCAGTGCAACGGTTATAACACAAATACAGTACATACAGAGATTCACTTTAATATTTTACACGATTGTAACAATGTTATGCATAACGTACACGACAATATTTATTTTGAAAGTGTCCTTCTTCGGTAGCAGCATTAAATATTAAATAAACAAATATAAATATTTTTAAACAGTACTTATATAATAAATTTCTTCCTTAACGGACACTCTAATCGCTGTTAGATTTGAGGAATTTACATGCTGCTTGAATTCTGGAGCAAATTAGGTTTGTAATTAGGAAAAATGTACTTTGAATATTTTATGACATATGTATGCACATAAACATTCAATCTGTGGGAGCATATTAGAACAGAGTCTAACGTGTTGCTAAATCAAATGGATTTAATTGCAAAATATGTTTAATTCGAATTTGTTTAAATTCTTTGCGTAATATGCAAACAATGTTCACGATTTGTGAAAATGCTTGTGTTTATTCTGAATCAAATTAGCAGGTTTGAAATGTTACGAGAAAAGACCTGCACCCTTAATTAAAATTTACATTTCTCTCTCAATGAAACTAAGATGCAAACGTTTTAAAATAGCAAATTTGATTTTATTGTACTTCAAAAGGTTTAGCTTGAATTCATGAAATGTTCACAACTCAAACGATTTACAATTTTAACGCAAATTTTAAGACGATTACATTTAAAGTTTGGAAACTGTAATATTTGTCTTAGAATTAGCTTCCTCTGGCAGGCATTTGTTAGCCTGCAGTTAACCATACAGAGCTGGATTTGTTTATCTTTGAGTAAATACAACATGGATTTTAATACCTAAAATTATGGTTTCCATTACCATGATATTTCCGTAGAAATGAACTCAGTAATAAAAAATAATTGTTTGATAGGTGGAAGTATAGATTCGTTTTGAACTCATAATTCGTATTCAACTATAAGGTACTTTGTCCTTTCTTTCCGCATTTCATCGTGGGGAAACTAGAAGCACGCTCGGCGCATATTCGGCAGGCCCGGAGTTCGAAACTCGACAAGGCCATTGCTAATTTCTTCAGTTTTCTTACTTGGAAGAAATTCTAAATGACTCTACAAGTGGCGTCCTAACTAAATAAAAAAATAAGAAGAAAATTGCGGGAGATAATTCGTCAAAACCAGGATTTGGCGATTGGATACCCTAATTCCTTGTCGAAAAAAAGGAGAATAGAAGGCATTTACTCCCTCTTTTCAGCACACCTTCGTGGTGTAACTCGAAGCTCGCTGGACGCGTATTCGGAAGTTTGAATCTCGGTGAGGGCATAAAACATTTTTCATGTTCCTGCATCGATATAACCTAATGAGTCCACAAGACATCAGCAACAACTTTTTCTGTGACTAACCTAAGCAAAATACTGTTTTCTGTTTACTCGCAAATTCAAGAAAAGTAAAAAGATATCATTATTGCAGCAAAAAGATAAACAAAAATAGTTTGAAAATTATACATGTAAATCCTGTTTATCTTAACGATGAAATCGGCATTTAAAATTTACTCAGAGATAAGATTTTTCTGGGATTACTGCGATTATATCCATACGAAATGAACCAGATGTTACAATCTTATTCGTGAGAGAAAAATATTAAGAAAATGTTGGACATTTAGATAGATTTTACTTCAATTCAACTTTACCTTAAAAGGTTTTATGATAATTAAGCTATTTATCTTCATATCTTGGCTGCACTTTCGCTTTAGTATTGATCAACTACAATAATAATCAAAAATTAGTTAAAGTAAAAATAAAATAAAAGTTCTTTAGCAGCAGAGTTTCTGGCAGTGTAGGCTGACTACCACTTTGTTTCGCTTCCTTGCTGGCTAAATGGAACTGCCCTGGTTAAGGTTCAGTTAGCTGCTTTCCCTTTACGAATATTTACGACCGAATCAAAGTTTAACAAGAGAAGGTGAATTTGTATTTCGTATTCAGCTTGAATTTAAATATGTGTTCTGAATTACATGGAAGTAATAGAATTTTATTTGTCAGGTCAAAAGGGCAATTTGCCCAAAAGGACTGTTAATTTCGTTTTGGCATTTTGCGTCGTTTCACGATAAGCGTTGCTTCACTTTTCAAATTGTTGCCACCAAATATTATCGCCCTGTATTTATTTAAAGAAATTAAATAAAGATGAATGTGCGTGAATGTATGTATGCTTCTCGCACTGTGGTAAAACAACGGTATCTAGAGCCATAAAAATTTGAATAACGTAATCTTCCATAGAATATGGCCGTGTAGAAGCCCTAATTTGAACTTGAAATTAATTTTATTATCAATTTCATATTTTGTAAGACTTTAACGAATTTTTGGTTAAGAAACTAAACAATTTCAAAGCGAGCAATGGTAACACTGTTCGAAAAAAAAAAAAAAAAACTATTTTTATCTCCAGCTCGCGAGACTGTGTATCAGAAATTCTAAAGTTATGCTCATTTTAAAATTATTTTGCGATATTGCTGTTGAACTGAATTTTATGGTTTGAGTACGTAGAGCATGATGTTTAATAAATAAAAGTAACTCATGAAACGTTAAAAAAACGCCTCTTTGAACGTAATTTAAAATCTGAAACATTTCAGATTTTTTGTTACATGTTTTAGTTTTTGTAATCATCCGATGATTAAAGTGTTAATAAATAGCTTTTATATTAAACCTTTACTCTGAATCGTAATTTCTATAATTAGTAGTAAGACGCAAAGGTAAGTCAGCTGTAGGTTTCTGCGATTCTTTTGAAGCCTAGGCATGCTGAGTATCAAATTATCGATCTGATCTTGGATATTACACCACTCACAAAGCAATGCTCTCCGAAGTTCTGGTAGACATGTAGGAGGAGGTTGACGGTCTGTAACTCGTCAACCAAGCATGTCCCACACGTGTTCTACTGGATTCAAGTCCGGTGAGAATACTGGCCAGTCCATACGTGTGATATCCTCCGATTGAAGGCATTCGCTTACGATGTTTGCACGGTGAGGACGGGCGTTGTCATCCATAAACACAAATTGTGCGCCCATGGCGCCCCGAAACAAACGTACATGTTGTTTCAGAATGACGTCCCGATAAATTTGGCTTGTCATGGTTCCAATTTGAACATGCAGGTCAGTTCTGGAACCCAGAATAATTCCACCCCAAACGAGCACTCCTGCACCACCGTAACGGTGTCGTTCAATGATGTTTTCTTGGTGGTAATGGGTACCTGGAGATCTCCATATGAAAGTCCGGCAAGAATCAGACTGCAAGCTAAACCTGGACTCGTTGGAAAACATCACACAAGCCCACCGTTGCGGTGTATACAATGCATGCTCTCTACTCCAGGCTAACCGCAGGCGACAGTGAGTTGCAGTAAGTGGAACGCAACTGACAGGTCTACGAGCATATAGACCAATCTGCCCTAAGCGTCTGTACACGGTCTGCGTTGAAATTGTCGTACCAGTGGCTGAAGAGAGCTGACGAGACAGGTCTGAGGCTGTGCTCCACCTGTTTCTTTTGGCAGTAACTGCCAAATACCGGTCCTCATTCGGCGTTGTAACTCTGGGACGACCCGTGCTGTAACGTCTACTCATACTACCATCATCTTGGAATCGTTGCCAAAGCCTGGAGATGACACTCTGGGCAATTCCAAGTTCGTCTGATACGTCCAGTTGGGTACGCCCACATTCCAGACGGCCGATAATTCTACCACTTAAAAAATCATCCAAATGCGTCCTTTGTGTCATTACTATTCGGTTATGGCACTGAAATGCTTATAAAGCGCCTGCGAACAATTTTACTTCTTTGCCTGATTTCCTTATATATCACTCTCTTACACTCTCGTCATTGTGACGTACCATCGGTGTCATCTGGTTACTTCCTGAAATTTGCATATGATTCTTGAAGATGTATGTAGTGATTTTACAGGTGATATATTTATTTTAGGTTTCGATTTCCGCTTGACTCCGAATTATCCTTAATTTATGAACATAAGTGTAGTTAGAGCAGTTTAAATTTATTTATTAAAAATTCAAAGTGTGTGAATAAACTGAATTCATTTCCCCCGGGTTTTAATTTAATGTTATCATTACATACAATAATTATAATTTATATATTCAATTTGATTACAAAATACAATACTTCTGCTTGCTAGATTCAGTTTTGTAAATTCGAGATTATAGAACTATTCGAAAATGGAACACAGAAATTAATTTACTTAACTTTCAAAATCTGTCTATTTTTTTAAGTGTGTATTTGATACGGTGACTTGCAGACTCATAAGGTATTATAGAAACAAGAAACATTCAGTGTCCTAGCCAGGATTCGAGCTCTGGACCTCTCGACTGCCCTCCGGACATGCTTCCAACTACACCATGAAGGCACGCGATAAGAAGGAAGAAAATGCCTTATAAACACACCGAAAATTTTACTAAGAGTGTGTAAAAGGTGGTCAACAGTAGCTAAGCTTTAAAAATTAAGATACCATAATTAGATTTAATTATATCGAAACACATTTGTTTCACTAATCTAGGATATTAAATTTGCATTAGAAGCATTTTGCCATAAAGATTTTTTTTGCTGTAGTTATTACTACGTATATACAGTTCAAAAAGCCTACGGCAGATTAAATTCTGCGCTACGAGAGGCATATATTGTACTAAAACGTTAAGAATAAATGTCACGTTTATGACAATTTCAAACTGGAGACTTCCAATCAAAGTGAACTACATTTTGATTTTAAGTAATTTCAGATTTATGAAGGCACAGTGCGCTTCAGTAAGCATCGAATAACAGGCGTTAGGTCTCTGAACAGGAGACCAATTTGGGATACGAGCATAAAAGGATGCTTAATTAGTTCGCCTGGACAACTGCCTCGAAGGTATGTGTTAATGAAATGCAAATTAAGGGTGATGAGTTCCGCCTGGAGACATAGGTTTAACGGAATAAACTACATATACCTGAAGTGATTTCGTCTCCAAAAGTGTGAGATTTGCTGCTAGAATACATATTTGTAAATTTGATGTACAATCAGCTTGCGATTTACAGACATAATACCGGTAAGGACGTCCTCAGTGAACTCAAAATTTTGGTTATTCTTGAAAGAATTGTTTTTTGTTAATTATAATAACCATATTATAACTAACAGGAAATTATTAAAGTAAACTTCCAAATAGTGGAGTCAGATTAATCTTGTTTGAGATAAACCGGGCTTTATCTTAAAACAAGTTAAGCTTGTTTATCGCACAACGCTGGAAAAAGTACAATCGCAAACCATCAGAGCAAGTCAAATTTCTACTGAACAATATTACAGGGAAAAGTAAAAATGGCGATAGACATTTATGATTTAATTTGTATGATTATAAATTTATGTAGGTACTTTGAAATACACTATGATGGATTTAAAAGTTTTGATTTTCTAAATAGAATCTAAATTTCGATTTTACTAATTACTATTGTCGTGAGTACTTGCAAAATGGAAGCTAAAAATCTTGAATAGCAATATATTTTAGATACTGACCTTTCGAATGCAAATACTATTTGACCTCGAAGAAATATAATTTCCGGAAGAAGATTATAAAAACATTCCGTTTGTATTTCAGGCATATTCTTTTAGTGATTAAAGAAACAACGACTAAGATTGCGACTTAGCTTAGCAAACCGCACTAAAATAGCAAGAATGCTATACTTCGGCTTAAAACAGCTAATCCGGTAAATCGCATTTCATACATTCGTAACAAATGGACACCTCCTGTTTATAATTATTTAGCTGCTAAAGTTTAGGATAAATATTTGAGATGCTATTCTCCTGCCAATTATCTTAGATGTACCAGAGACTGCAGGTCTTATGAATGCCTTTTGAGGAAAAAGGTAAACTGACCTGTATCTCTTGCGGAAAAGGACAATTATCAAGACCTTAATTTCAAAATAAAGTTAGACTTTCTCAGTTTTGGGAAAGACAAAAATAGTGAAGTTCTCAAGTCTAACACTTGTAAATATCTGAATGAAAACGATAGCAAAAATATGGATGCAATTCAGTTGTTTAAATTCTCAGTTACAAAGGAAAACTTTTATAGTAATACTAACCAGTTCAAATTACGGAGACATATAAATCTCAAACTAATAAACTGTAGATGTCTACAAGAGCTCTATTTATTAACTGATATCTTAGAAGGATGTGGAATTTCAAATGGTCAGTATTATTGCAAATAAAGTTCTTCGTAGTTGGGGATTTAAACAATAGAACTGTATTCATATTTTCTGCCACACAATTGCATTTATTTAGATTTCTTCCAAGGATTAGTTTTGAGAATGTCATTGTTTCCGGATATCACAACAAAAGTCTTCATAACTTCATTTTACTGACCATCAAAATACTTTAATTGCTTTCAGATGAAGATGGCTCTAGGTTTCGCCAAGGAAGCGCCGAAAACAGTTTTTACCATGCAATTATTTTGCACACATTAAGATCTGTTTGCCAGAACGATTTAGTTATAGTCAAATGCCCAAGAGTGTATATCACGTGATGAGGCTACACTCTATAGGATTAAAAACATTTCTTCTTCCCGGATACAATGTTCAAAATAATTTCAAAAGACTAATTCTTATATATAAAAAGTAAAGAAATTTTTTTACCCCATCCGATTACGGCATAGACATGCATCTTTACTGTTTCTACCGAAAATGTCTTCACAACGAGGATGTACAAATACATGCCTTCAACGAACATCCAAAAGAAATTTGTGCCCATCAGATAAGTCAGCAAGATGACTAGAAAACATGCAACCTGTAAAATAAAATCAAAATTTAGAAATATTAGCGTAGATGACATTAATAATTTATCACTAAATAAGGAAAGTATTCGAAAATGCAGTAAGTCTTCATCATTATTGTGGGAAATCATACCGTCCAATGCTGAATGAGAATTGCCCGTTATGACGTCATCAGTATAGCATCACCCAGCGCAGTAAGAATCATCCCAGACAGCGCTGAGACCTGGTCGAGAGTGGATGGCAGACGTGAGCAGACGGCTCACACGTCTTCAAGAGTTATTAACTTGATGTTATGCCTTAAAAGGACTTATCTTATGTTAATCCTGCATACCGTTAACTTCATCTTTATATACTTTTTTTATTTACTTTTATTTCTTTCTATTAAATAAACCATTTAAATATTACTTCGTGATCTCATGCTGTGAATCAAGTCAAATTCTACAAAAAAATATGGCGACCAACCGTGCGGCCTCGAATTCCAAAATGTTCGAGTAGTAGAACTGTGCTTTGAACTGTGAACTGAGTGAACTGTTGTCACAAGTTATTCGATTTATTGGATTACTCGTATAAAGTGTGGATTACCCAATTGACGACGATCATCTGTCGGGTGAGTACAAAACTTTCTTTCCAATATGAAGTTAGTAGAAATTCCAGAATTGGAAGCAGCTTTAAAGAACAGTAAAAGTTCTGAAATCAAAAGTTTGCATAAGCTTATTTTTAATACTGATGGAGATCGAAATAACCGGAAAAGATTACGTGAATTTTCTGGCTTTATATTTAAACCAGATTCTGAAGAATTTAATAAGAAAATAGATGCAGTGCAGAATAGTTTTACTTTGAATGAGTTAATTAAAATTTGCAATGTACTGTGCATAAATTCAGAAGGTTTAAAGACGGAAGTCGTAACCCGAATTGTCTCTTACCTATGTGATTTATCTGTATTATTTGAAAATGTTTT
This sequence comes from Stegodyphus dumicola, assembly GCF_044657685.1. Classification (NCBI taxonomy): domain Eukaryota; kingdom Metazoa; phylum Arthropoda; class Arachnida; order Araneae; family Eresidae; genus Stegodyphus; species Stegodyphus dumicola. The sequence continues at coordinate 82,059,576 of NC_140768.1, forward strand.
GCATGAAGAAAATAGTGATATTGAAGATGAAACTATTAATAAATTTTCTGAAGTAATGCTTGATGATAATCAAAGAGACAATCCTGGTTTTAATGAGTCTCAAGTAAATAACAGTATGCAGCTTCCAATTCAAGATCATTTTAAACCTCATCTTAGTTTTTCTGATATTGAAAGTATTGTTAATCCTTTTTCTGGTAATGCATATGAAAATGTTGATAAATGGATTGATGAATTTGAAGATGTTATAAATTCTTTAAAATTGAGTGATTTGCATAAATTAGTTTTTGCTAAAAGATCATTAAAAGGTAAAGCGAAACTATTTATTCAGAGTGAACCTAAAGTTAATGACTGGTGTAAGTTAAAAAAGCTTTTGAAATCTGAATATGGTAAAGCTTTTAATTCTGCTAAGTTGCATGAAATGTTATGTAAACGTAAATTAATGCCTAATGAATCCTTAGATGAGTATTTTTTGAAAATGAAAGAAATGTGTTCGCGAGGTAACATTGAAGATGCTTCATTAATTAAATATGTTATTGATGGTATTCCTGATTCTGTGGTTAGGAAAACTATACTATATGGTTGCGGAACAATATCTGAATTTAAACAAAGGCTTAAAATTTATGATAAGATGAGATCGGACAATGATAAGTTTAAAAATCCGAAACCGAAAGTAGACACTCAAGTTAAAGATAGAAGTAAGCTTTCGTCATCAAACCGAAATCAATCTAACGTTAATAAGGTCAAATGTTTTAATTGCCAGGAATTTGGGCATTATTCTAAGCATTGTGTAAACAAATCAAAGGGTGTAAAATGTATAAAATCTAAGAAGTTCGGGCATTATTCAACGGACTGTCCAGATCAGACCACCGAGACACAACAAGCAGCTTTATTACAACGAATTTGTGACAAGGATAGAATTAGGAAGACTGTAGAAATAAATAATCATTTAGTTAATAGTTTAGTTGACACTGGTTCAGATGTAACGATATGCAGCGTAGAGTTACACAAGCAGATTGGTTCTCCTAATTTAAATTGTAGCGATATCACGTTAAACGGAATTGAATCAAAGCAAACGTACCCTATCGGCTTTTTTATTTCTGATATTTCAATTGATAGTTTTTCACTTCGTACGAAAATTTATGTTGTTAAGTCATTATGTAATCAAATTGTATTAGGTTCGGATGTATTGAGTCAGTTTAACTTCTCTTTTACCGAGAATGGCCTTCAAATAATTTCTCATCGGAATAAAAGTAATGTAAACTTGATAACTGCTGAGTCATCTCGAAATTCTAACGTACGTTGCGTTATGGGAAATTTGAATATTGCTATCTCATTGAAGAATGCTTATGATCCTTCGCGATCGTCTGGCGTCTCTGTTAATGTAAACAAAAGTCCCGAAAGCGGAAGTAGCTCGACGTTTAATTACCTTTCACATCTGGTGAATGCTATTTCTGTCAACGAGATTGATTTATCGCATATTTCGAATGCAGAACATAAAGAAAGACTGTGTAATTTAATTAATTCTTACCAACCACGGAAAAATAGACAATCTGACTTCAAGATGCAAATAAATTTATGCGATGATATTCCTGTCTGTCAAAATAGAAGATACATGTCTTTTGCGGAACAAAAAATTGTTGACGATCAAATTAAGGAATGGTTGAAAGAGGGCATAATAAAGCCTAGCAATTCTAATTATTCGGCGCCTATTGTTTTGTGTAACAAGCGTAATAACTCGAAACGTTTATGCGTGGACTATCGGAAATTAAATAAGAAGATTATTAAAGACAAATTTCCACTACCTTTAATTCCGGAAGTACTTGATCGCTTAGAACAGTCCAAAGTCTTCACGACACTAGATTTGAAAAATGGCTTTTTCCATGTAGACATAGACGAAAATTGCACCAAATATACCGCTTTTGTAACACATAATGGTATCTACGAATTTCTTAAAGCTCCTTTTGGTTTATGTATTAGTCCAAATGTTTTTCAAAGGTACATTTATTCAGTATTTCGTGACTTGTTAAATGAAGGTGTACTAATTATTTATATGGATGATATAGTCATACCGGCTAATGATGAAGTTGAATGTTTAGATAAATTAGAAAGAGTATTCAAAACTGCTTCGGAGTATGGATTACAAATAAATTTCAAAAAGTGCCAATTCTTAAAACGTAAAATTGAATTTTTGGGACATGTAATTGAAAACGGAACGATTCGACCATCACCTTCCAAAACTGTTGCTGTTCGAAACTTTCCACAACCGCGTAACTGTAAACAACTACAAAGCTTTTTAGGACTAACGGGATATTTTCGTAAATTCATTCCTCAGTATGCTAAAATAGCTAAACCTCTTAGTGACTTACTTAGAAAAGGTATTGGTTTTAAGTTCGATTCCGAACAACAGGAAGCTTTTTGCAGATTAAAAGAAATTCTCTCTCAGGCACCTGTTCTACACATATTTAGGCAAGGATATCCATTAGAACTTCATACTGATGCTAGTAGTCAAGGCTTTGGTGCGGTATTACTCCAATTGTCTGATGATGGTAATTATCACCCAATCCAGTATATGAGTAAGAAGACTTCACCGCAGCAAGAGAAACTCTGTAGTTACGAATTAGAAGCCCTTGCAGTAATAGAAGCTCTGAAGAAATTTCGAAACTATTTGTTAGGGACTAAATTCAAAATTGTAACTGATTGTAGCGCTTTTCAGAAAACTTTAGATAAGAAAGATTTAACTCCTAAAATTGCGAGATGGGCAATGTTTATTGAAGAATTCGATTACGAAATTGTACATCGTTCAGGAAGCCAAATGAAACATGCTGATGCTTTAAGTAGAAATGCTTTAATTTTAACATCATACACATCCGATGTAACTGAGAAGATTCGGTTAGTACAACAACAGAATGAAGATGAACATGTGAAGTTAATCAAGAATTTAGTTGAGAAGGGAGAAGAAAATGGATTCTTCGTGAGAAATGATATTTTGTACAAATTTGAAAATGGTAAAGATCTTCTACTAGTGCCAGAATCCTTACAGAATGAAATCATACAGAAGGTACATAAAAAAGGTCACTTTGCTGTAGATAAAACTGTGAATGCTGTAGAGCAAGAATTCTATATTCCCAGACTGAAATGTAAAGTTGAAAAAGTAATTACTAACTGTATAGAATGTATACTGTACAACAAGAAGCAAGGAAAAGCAGAAGGATTTCTTCATCCTGTACCGAAAGAAAACGTTCCCTTGAGTACGTATCATATCGACTTTATTGGACCTCTTCCATCAACGAACAAGAGATACCAACACATTCTAACTGTTGTCGATGCTTTTACGAAATTTACTTGGTTCTATCCAGTGAAATCACCAACTACACAAGAAGTTATTTCAAAATTGAAGCAACAACAGACTGTATTTGGAAATCCAGTCAGAATCATTTCAGATCGAGGTAGTGCCTTTACATCGAAAGAATTTTCAGCTTATTGTACTGAAGAAAGAATAGAACATGTCAAAATTACTACCGGTATTCCAAGAGGTAACGGACAAATTGAGCGAATTCTTATAATTTTGATTCCTGTTTTGTCAAAATTATCACATGAAGATTCAACGAAATGGTTTAAGTATATTCCAGATTTCCAGAGAATAATCAACAGTACAACTACAAGAAGTACAAAATATTCACCGTTTGAGCTTCTCATAGGCACGAAAATGAAGGACAAAGAAGATTTGAGAATTAGTGAGATATTGAATGAAGAATATCTAAAACAATTGATACAAGAACGTGATGAAATGAGAGAAGATGCTAAAAACAACATTTTGAAGATTCAAGAAGAGAATCGAAAACAATTCAACAAGAAACGTAAGAAACCGAAACTATACAAGATTGGCGACTTGGTAGCCATTCAGAGAACTCAATATGGGACTGGTTTGAAACTACGACCTAAGTTTCATGGACCGTATAAAATCATAGCTGTTCGATTAAATGATAGATATGAAGTCGAGAAAGTAGGATGCCATGAAGGACCAAATTTGACATCTACTGCGGCTGACCATATGAAGCCATGGTCAAATTGATTTAATGCTTGTATCAGCTCAAAACCTAAGGACCTGATACTCTCTTTCTTTCTTTTTTTTATTATCTTTGCAGGTACATGATAGTGATGTCCATTCAACAGACATCGAGGACGATGCCTCTTCAGGCTGGCCGAAGCTGTGGGAAATCATACCGTCCAATGCTGAATGAGAATTGCCCGTTATGACGTCATCAGTATAGCATCACCCAGCGCAGTAAGAATCATCCCAGACAGCGCTGAGACCTGGTCGAGAGTGGATGGCAGACGTGAGCAGACGGCTCACACGTCTTCAAGAGTTATTAACTTGATGTTATGCCTTAAAAGGACTTATCTTATGTTAATCCTGCATACCGTTAACTTCATCTTTATATACTTTTTTTATTTACTTTTATTTCTTTCTATTAAATAAACCATTTAAATATTACTTCGTGATCTCATGCTGTGAATCAAGTCAAATTCTACATTATCTATGTGAAACTTCATGAATTTAATTGTAACAAAAGTTCACATGAGGAATAGTTATAAGTTTTTGATAATGAGCTCTGAAATCGATCATCCAATACTTCATATTTATAATCTCCCCATGATGCTATACATTCTGATTTTCGCTCAGCAGCTGCGAAAATTACTGTTTAAATTAAAAATGATTTATTTCAAAAATAGAATAAATTAAATTTCTAACGTTATTGCTAACATACTAACAAATATCTTCGATTTTTTAGTTTAAGCTTTCTTTTCTATTTAGCTTCTGGCAGCTGCCTTTCTTCAAGGAAACTGTTCGCATTTAAGAAAGAGGAAAATTCTGCGAAAAATCTGTAGTAAACATACTAAAAGACCGACAGACGATAGATGGTTAGATAGAAAAATATAGCAAAAGTGGAGAAATATGATGCGACAGAAAAAATAATCAATTCAGAACATATCTCCAAGCAGCGAATTTTAAAGATATGATCAAGAAATTGACTTATTTAGTTAGATATTCGATATGAAAATTATTATGCTAAACATTTTGAGAAAGAGATAATTGTTTTTAGTATTTCTTCGGCTAAGCTAATTTAAAATGTATCCATTTTACTTGCTGCCTATTTTAGCATGAGTCTGTAGTTTGAGATAAATGAAACATTTTTATGTCTGATGTTGTAATTAAGTTAACTAAATGCACTGATTTAACCAGCACAGTACTGATTTTTAAGATTCACATGGTTTTAAATAGCTACTGAATTTTAAATTAGCAGTGATCAAGATATATAGAGCACATCATTAAAATCTCTGGAACAACTATGCAAAACAATTTCTTCAAAACATTAAGAAATGTGGAAATTATCAGAAGTTACGGGGCTGAAACCGATCATAACCAAGGCGTGTTTGAGACATAGGTTCACAAGATGCGTAGCTGGGTCTATAGGTTACAGAAGAGTTCAGATTAACTTGTAACTTTGACTAATCCTGCTCATAAAAAAAGGAAAGTCTATGATTATAATCTTTGAAAGAACCTATCTAGGGTCTATATGAATGAAGATATCCTCGTTTTTTCGCCCGCAAATGCATGATTCTATAAGTGCAAATATTTTCAGACTGCTCATATTCACAATTTTCAAGTTCTACAAATGTTAGTCGTTAAAACCATGGATTCTGATGTAGAATATCAAATCGATCACAGTTCATTCGAATGTCTGCTACACAATTTTCAGAGATAGAAAGCAAGTCATCTTTTGGGGATTGTTTCCAGGAATGAACCTGAGGGATTTCTTAACATTCCCCTGGAGAAAATGGAAGATAAGATCAATATCCGTAATGCCACTAAAGAAAATGGGAAACGGAAGAATGAAAAAAATTCCGAAAGCGGAAGTCACGACATCAGTGGTTGAGGATTGTCTAGGAGGGGAGGGATTGTGAAAAATCTCCGACGGGAATAGTGATCAGAGACGGGTTACCTTTGTAATACAGATTTCATTTTGTTTGTTTATTTTGATGGATAGAATCAGAAAGCTATTTTTTATATATAATTTAAGCTACATGGAATTGAACTCGTTCTGCCATAAAAACAGACAGAAACTAATGTAGCTAATATACGAGCTTTAGGTTTTATTTTTTAAATTCTTTAGAAAAATCAAGCAGTGATGTCTACTGTGAATTAAACTGCGAAACTAAATAAGCTATTTAAGATCTGAAAATAGCATATAATGTTTAAACACTATTAAATATGTTGTAACATATATATATTTTTCTAAAATAAGAAATTTTACTATTCACTTTCCTGTTAATAGTTATTTTTGACACACCCAACTAATTCAGGATTTTGTCAAAATTAGGGTTTATTAGATAACAATACGAAGCTATGCTGCTAACCTGCTTCCGAATTTCAGTTTATAAACTTGATTGAAGATATAAACAATTAGCAGAAAAGAGCTTAAGTTTTGATATGTAGTTTAGTTAAATTTCGCAGCTCTTCTAGGTTAGCTATTCTTCCATAAGGGATATATTCCAGCATTGGTATATATCAGTGGTCGCCAAACTTATGAAGCTTCTGAGCTACCTTTCCATTTTTAAACCCTGTTATTGAGCTACCAATCAAAAGAACTACCAATGTTTTTTTGAAAAAAATGCGACATTTCTTTATTGCCTAAAGCTTCCATTACTAGTAATTATGCCATCAATTTTAATTAAACTCTGAATAACAAAAAAAAAAAAAAAAAAAAAAAATGAACTGTGCATAAGAAAGAAATTGAAGTTTAGTTAGTAATAAATAAGATATGCAATTAACATATTTTTTAATCAGACTTATTAACTTTGACGAGAAAAATGGAACTCTTTTTTTGTCATCAACGAGTTTTTTTATGTTGGGAGTGTAAGGTAGTGGCTGCCATTCGAAAACAGTTGCCTAAGTGTTCATCAGTGAAAGGCGATTTAACAAACTGTAGTTTATTTGTTATGAACAGTTTCGTAGTCTAGAAGCTTTTAATTTGTAAAATTTTGCCATTATACATCTAAATCTGGTATGAATAAACTTTTATTTGTATTGATCTTCAGTTTAAATTTCGAATTTTTTATAACAAAGGTTGATCAATTTAAGCTTCTCTAAATATTTAGTGATAATTAAGACACATTCTGCGATAATATTGGCAGAATGTTGAAATAGAATATTTTAAGAGGAATAAAATTCCTGAAAAATATTTATATCTGTATGAAACAGTGCAGTCAGGTTGATGATTTCACAGGTATTTAATAAATGCTCTGCAGGATGTGCATTTCATAGCCTTTCCATGACTGACTACAAGCTATTCCAAGACTTTTCAAGCGCCACAATAACATTTATCTTAATTTTATAACCATACATGATGAATGGTGTACTAAATGAGTACGTACCATTGCTCTTATTTGTGTCTTAGAAATGATTGATATGCTAATGGGAAGCTGATAGTGCATCTGATTAGGGTTCCATAAACGATATATTCAGAGTTAAGATGTATTTTTATTTCACCACAATTTAGTATTTCAATATAGTTTACAAAAAGTATTAATTTTTACTTCAGTTTGAAACATCGTATGCAACTTATCTACTTAGGAAATTCTATGTTTTAGAAGCTAAACAGAAGTTTTGTTTATGGGATAAGCACGCTAGACTATTTTCTCTTTTTTCTAGACGTGAGCTTTTTCGCATGTGGCTAATAAATACGGATGCGCATGCCATAAATTTGGCAGCATATTTGAACTAGAATTTCATTGTGGCAACGGGATGCTACAGACTGCCTTAGCAACTTCTCCTATCTCCAACATAAATATCAGTCAAGTTTCCCCAGGAATGTCCTATGGGAAGGAATTCTCCGAAGGCAAGATACCTCTCACTTGCTCTAATGTCATGCACCACTTTCGGAATTCTTAAAGTTTCGGAATCCTATTCTTTGAAACTTTGAGGAAAATAAGTTCTGCATATTAGTATCGTATTCGGAAAAATAAGCATAAGTTTTTTTAAAAATTATGATGGCAAATTTTTAAAATGAAAATTCTTTTATTTAGGGATTAAATCTAGATTAAATTAAGTTTTAATGAAAACCGGTATTTGACAACTGACCATGTGTAGTTTTGAAAATTTTATTATTTATAACTTACAGTGGATGGACAAAAATATGGAAACACCTTGTGAAATGCATGTTTGAAAAAAAAGATTGATTTTAATGAAATATGTAGGTGGCGCTGGCGTTTTTGACTACTGACGCCACCTATACAACTTCGTAAATGTGCTAAACAGTTCAGTTGTTTGTCGGAGTACTGTTATGTGAGGTTGTCATTGCATTATGTCAGAGTTAACAGACTTCGAACGTGGGCAAATTGTTGGAGCACGTATGGTAGGTGCTTCTGTAAGCAAGGTAGCCGAGGTGTTTAGTGTTTCAAAAAATACTGTATCGAAAATTTATTCCGCATATTTGAAAAGCGGAAAAACATCATCTGCTAAATTACAGCGCGGATGAAAGTGTGTCCTGAGTGATCGTGACAGACGATCATTAAGGGCAATTTTGACGAAAAATAAGAAGACCACAGCTGCAAAAGTTACTGCTGAAATGAATGTTGTGTTACCCAACCCTGTGAGTACCAAAACAATTAGAAGGGAGCTTCATAAACAGGGAATTGCTGGCCGTGCTGCAATTGAGAAGCCACTCATCAGTGATGCTAATGCCCGTAACAGGAAAACGTGGTGTTTAAGTCATAAAGCCTGGACTATAGAGCAGTGGAAGCGAGTAATATGGTCTGACGAGTCTTCTTTCACATTGTTTCCCACTTCTGGCCGAGTTTACATCTGGAGAACGCCATCTCAAGCCTATAATACAGACTGCTTGTTGCCAAGAGTGAAACATGGCGGGGGTTCTGTTATGGTTTGGGCAGCCATATCGTGGTTCTCTGCTAGTCCCATGATAACTGTGTCAGGGTACATGACTGCCAAGACTTATGTGAACATTTTCATCCCATGGTGCAAACTTTGTTCCCCGATGGTGATGGTGTCTTCCCAGACAACAAAGCCCCTGTTCACACAGCTCACATTGTCCAGGACTGGTTTTCTGAGCACGAGGATGAGTTGTCCCATCTCCCCTGGCCACCACAGTCACCAGATCTGAATATAATCGAACCTTTGTGGTCTACACTGGAACGGAAAGTGCGTTCTCATTATCCACCGCCAACATCGTTATCTGAACTTGCCACCGTTTTGCAGGAAGAATGGTATAATATTCCCTTGGCAAACATACATGAACTGTATTTATCCATTCCGAGAAGACTGCAAGCTGTTTTGGATGCCAACGGGTTTCCTACACCATATTAAGCAAAGAAACATGTTTTTTTAAAGGTGTTTCCATATTTTTGTCCAACCCCTGTATGTATATATAATAAATATAAATTATTAATATATATTATAGTACATATAAACTTTCATCCGAATTAAAATACTAATTTAATTATGATAAACGACTCCGCTTTCTAGCATAATTCGGGTTAGTACTAAATTACAGCTCTGCAATAACAATGAATCTCTAGACTGCGATGACATACAGAATGGCCAGACGTCCAGGTTTCAACAGCATCGTCCGGTTTTGAAGGATTTAAACTGATGTCCACATTTGCAGGTAAACCGAGCGCGTTTTATTATTTTTTTATGGCTTTAATTCAATTTGTCAAAAACTTCATTCCAGCATAATGCTATAAAAATATCAATACCAACGGCGTGCTTGAGAAAAATTGTTGGCCATACGTTTTCCATATTATTAACTGTTATTGGTGTCATATACATGGGAGCGGTTAAATTGATTACAAAGGACCATGTGTAATCAAAGACGTAACCAACTATCTCAGTGATGTTCCCAGAATAGAGCCACTCAGGATCAAAAGGAAGAAGAATAAAGAATTTCAAGAAGATTTGAATCAATGATCAATTGAGTTATCTTCAAGAAGAATCAAGGATTTCATGAATGCGTAACAGTCCAGTAAAAAATATGGCCAGGATATAATGCTATTTGGTCAGACGGTAGGATCTTGTGCCATCTCTTGTCGAGTTATAGTTTTTATGATGTCTCGACCACCATTAATTTCACTCGTTTTTTATGGTATTTCGTCTAAGTTAATACCTTGCGATGACAGTTGCATCGTCAAGAATAATTTGATTATTATTATCATCGTTGATATTCCTTGCCTCTTTTCCAAGCCTGTCTATAATTTATTTTCCGGGAATACCAGTGTGAGCAGACATCCACACTACAGAATGCAGATCTTATTTAGACAGTAAATTCCTTCAGCTGATGCTGAATATCTTGAGAAAGTATTTATTGATCTTTATATATTGCCTTTAAAACAACCAAACCATTTGCTTTGTGAAATTTGAGGCAAAGGCAAATACGAGCTCATTATATGCTGAAATTGTTTAGATGTCCGCATTCCTTTTGCAAAAACAGATGTTGTTATTTCTTTTTTCGAGCACATTTCAGTGATGTTAGTACAAATTACAGTGCTCTTGGGAGTGGCTGTGAAGAATAAAAGTTCTTTCAGTATTGAAAGGCTGCAATGACCAGGACTGATCATTTACCTTATTTCAAAATCGGATTTTAAAGTAGATAATCTTTTAAGTCTAGTTTTTCTGGACCAATTCTCAAAGGTGTTTCATGAGATATGATGTGGATCACGGATTTTAAATTTGCTAATGAAGCTATCTAGTAGTTTGGAATTTCAACAAACCTCACAGAACAAGCAACTCTCTGAGGCTTCGAATTAGGATTGTACAGAATGCATTTTGTATGTATTTATTACACTGGTGTGCAAAACGTAAGCAACAGGTGTTCTTTTTGGCATAACTCCACGAGAAATCATCTGAGAGACATGAAATTCAGAATTAAGAGACAGCATTTTGTATTTAAACGATGACGAAAGCATAATTGTTCTAAAAATGAATACAATGCATACAGTATAGAATCAAACAAAAACAGGCTTTATTGAACTCATAGTATCGTTACACATGATTTTCTGTACAAGAGGAAGAACAACAAGTAGATGTTCCTTATTATGGAATATGCCTTCCCCTTACTGCAATGGTTGCTTCGAACTGTCTCTCCATACTCAGCACCAGATTGTCCAACAGATCTTGAGGTAAGAGGGCCCATTCCTCAATCAGCATTTGTTTCAGTTGCTGGGAGTTCCCCGGAGGATGTAATCGTGTCACAAGATTTTTCCCAAAGCATTCCACATATGTTCTATGGGGTTTAAATCAAGGGAGCACGCTGGCTAATCCATTCGAGTGATATCATTACTTTTCAGTAGCTTCTGAACAGCAAGAGTCCGGTGTGGCCGTGCATTGTAATCCATAAAAACGAAGTCTGCTCCAATGGAACCTCGGAACAGACGCACATGGGGAAGGATCACCTCCTGACGATAGCGATCTCCGGTTACAGAACTTCTGGCGAAAACGTGGAGCTCTCTGCGCCCGTTCAGCATAATGCTTCTCCAGACGAGATCTTCAGGACACCGTAAAGGTCTCTTTCTGTAATGTTACTGAGATTAAACCGTGTGCCGACCTCTCTCCAAATTAATTTGTCTAGAGAATCTCTTGTGGCACTAAAACGATTCTCATCCGTAAGGAGAATACGACTCCATTGATGAGATGCCCAGTTTTTGCGCTCCTTTCACCACTGTAAACGGTGAAGCCGATGGCCAACTTTCAAAGGAATGCAACGTTCAGGACGGCAGGCGCATAGGCCACTTTTGTGAAGGTGTTTGGACACAGTAAACCATGACAATTGTCGCCCGTTGCTGTTCACAGTTGTTCGGCTGTGGAGCTTGCTGACTGGTTTCGGACTCTTTTCGTCTGCGGGACTATATATCGGTTATTTGCTGCAGTTGTTTTCCTGGGATGGCCACCACCAACCTTTCTAATAGCTGTACCTATGGTTTGGAAGACTTTCTAAACGCGCGAAACGCCACTTTTGTTGATTCCAATCTCTTCAGCTATACTGGTCACACTTCGCCCCTACTCCAGATTTTCGATCATTCTTCCACGTGTGAAGTCATCCAGATCATTTCTTCTAGCCATATTTCACGAAAGAACTCCTTGCACCTGCAGCAGTGTTGCACCTGCAGCGAAAGAACTTCTTGCACTGCAGGTGTATTTAATTATGGCAAAGCACACTAGGGCTATCTGCCTAAGGGGAGGGATGCCTTCGTGGAAGACGTTCTAAGGGATACTGGCCCGTATACACGTTACACATGGGGAAAACCACGAAAACGCCCATGCAGCCAGCCTGTTCGCGGGATTCGAACCTCGGACCGAACTGCCAGTGTTCAGCAAATTTACCGCTCGGCCGCTGGTGGGCTGCACCTGCAGCGAATGTCTTTATTTGCATCTGCATCCTTCCTTTTATGGTAATTTCGAGTTGAGCGCGCCGACCGTACGCGCTTTGCGTACGTTCACGTAGCCTGTGACTTTTTTCTTGACATTTGCATACGCATGTCCTTTCTACTGAATTGCGTGTTCATTGTACTGAACCCCTTTTCAACAATTTCATGGCTATACGATTAAAATGTTGCTTAAGTTTTGCACACCAGTGTACAAAACACACGATTCATTGTGTTCGAGATTCTCGGTGGCATTTCTTATGTATTGTATTTCGTATTGAAGAGAAGGGCAGCACCAAAATCTCTTTCTGTCTGTGAATTATCACCGAAACACACTTAATGAATTAAAGCCCGCAAATAACATTACAAACCGGGAACATCTCAAAAGAAGATACGCAGATTTTTTGTTATTAAAATTAAATGTGTTCAACCTTGTACAGATGCACGTAGACGTTTCCTACACGTTTTAAACTTACACAGCTTTAGTGCACATTGAAAATCTGAATACTGAAGCTCGAGTGCAGTAAACAGTATGATGTTCAGTATCTCGAAATGATTAAGAAACTTTTTATGTTTACAGATGCCCCCTGAGTTAAAGCTGGGATTATACTTTGAAAAGAAAAGCTTGGCAAGTAGAAATATCTTAAAGTCAAAAATTCAACTAATGCAGGTAAGGTGCTAACTCAATACATTCGTACTGAAGATTTTCATTAGCCTGGTTTTGCAAACTTTAATACAAAACTTATTTAATGAAAAGCTCTTAATTCCTCGTTTAATTTCTTTAATGTACTAAAATGATGAGTAAAATGTCATCGTGGAAACTCTTGTAATTGAAAGCCTGATTTAATGCTAGAAGACAGACCACCAGCGGCCGAGCGGTAAAATCATTGAACACTGGTATTTCAGACCTGGGTTTGATTCCGTGCGAAAGGATTGGCTGCAAGGGCAGTTTCGTGGTTTTCCCCATGTGTAACGTGTATACAAACCAGTATCGATTATAATGTCCTCCCCGAAGGCTATCTCTCCTTTTAGGTAGATAACCTTAGTGTGCTTTGCCATAATCAACTATACCATTTAATGCTAGAAAGCACGGAATTTAAATTAACAACCGGATTGTGGGAATAATAGGATAGAGAGATTATCAAATTATCTTCTTTAATGGGACTTAAAATAGATTATAAATATTTAGTCATCTACATTTGTTGCAGGTTTCAGCTGCTATAATATTCACGAGAAAAATAGCACATTTTGACTGTACAGTTTGTTTTCCTTTGCAATAAGCAGTGAATCTTCTTATTTGTCTAAGAACAGTTTTACCAGTATGAATTGTATGTATGCGGTTACATAGCATTTCACAATCCGAAAATAAATTTACTATTTTAAATACTCTTTGAAAATTTGCAAAATGTTCGTAAGACAAAATATTCCTAAGTCAGAATATCATAAATCGAGAATCGCCTTTTTCCATGGGGTTTAAATAATTTAAAAATAACTCAAATTTATACTAAATACCAGTTATAAAAGTAAATTATCGAATCAAGATATTAAGATTGTTACATTCAACTGTGGTGTCAACTAGTTAATAACAAATATTACAAATAACCTGGAAATAGCAGCTTTAGATTTATTTCTGTAATACTAATTTTTATATTATTTACCCATTTCATGGCAAATACGCTTTCATTGGGACATTGGCAAAACCTTCCCGCAAAACAATTGCAAAACATACCAGCATGCTTCCAATACTTTCCAAGTCATATTTATCTTGTAAACTATTTGTATTTCAAAATATGTATTGCTCGTATCAACTGCACCATCAGAGTAAAATCTATTGGGCTCTTTTTTGTCAGTTGATTTGGATTCTGAATTATATAACCGTGCAGAATATTAGATATCTTTTGAATCGTTTTCTGACATAGTAGCGTCTATAGGAATAACGTTATGTCACAATTAACAGGGAATGATATCACAGGGAATTAATCCTGCAACAGTGGAGAGGAAATTAACCTGACTAATAAATTCGATCATCTTGTTTGTTGCATTCTCTAATCTCTTGAAAGTTGCACAGCAATGTATTCTACGAATTTCAGTTAAATGGTGGGCGTCTGCTGCAAGTTGTATGTATCCTATTTTAGATCGTTTGAGGCACAGTGTTAATGGGGAGATGGATAACACCAAAATATTTCCTTGCTTTCCATCGATAACAATTTGATAACATAAGGAGGTATCCGCGTCAGAGAATGGTTTCCAACAATTTGTAATCTAAAAGATATTTTAGTTCACTTCAGAGATGCTTAGCCTCCTTCAGAAAAATGCTTTTTATGCGTGTCAGGTTTTACCTCAGCTTCTTTGTGCTTAACCCTTATTTACTATTCACTTTCGCGCCTTTGTATTATGTTCAGATTCTTTCAAGTTAATGATTGCATCACTAAATTTTTGGAAAGAGTTCTTGCGCTAAATAATGCGCACACTATGGCACCATTCATTATTAACCATCTAGTTTAGTTACCAACAAGGGTAAATCTCCAAACAAGGGTAAAAGGACTGCTCTCGAAGGACATAAACCCTATAGTAAACTTTAGTTAGAGAACCCCGTTGTCTGAATCATTCAGGATAATACTCATTTATAGAGGATCAATTGTCCAGTCAATATAAAATGAATTAATACTGAATAGAAAAGTTAATTCCGACTTCCATTTTTCTTACGAAAGTACCAGACATACATACTTAGGCTTATAAACTTGCATCATACACTTGAGATTTCTGCTATAAAATAGGGCAAAATAAAGATAATTCAGACTCCGTAAGATCATCAACTATTTGACGAACATTATTTTAGTAACAGAGTGCCTTATTTGGTCGCTCATCATCTCATTTAGCGATTCGAGTTGTTTAAATAGAAATGCTATTTTTAAGATCAAAAGGTTAACGATGAGTAAAAAGAACTAATACTAATAACTTAAGTGAAAAGAAAAAATGAGGTCCATTATTAGCTCTATTATTAAAGAGATAATGAGTTTTCCCTACACTTGCATTATTAATCTGAGCTCTGAACGTTAGCTCTTTGATTACTGGTAGAAGCTAAAGATAATTTGGAATCCTTAGTCAAGCTTTTGAGAGTAATTTCAAGATAATTTAATCAGTAACACGATGAAGAAAAACTGTTCTAAAGATGAGATATTTAAAAATATGCTGAAATATGTCAGCAAATAAAAACCCGCAAAGGAAATTATAGCAGGAAAAATATTTTTGAAAATTAAATTAAAGAATATTACGGTATTATTTACAGGTTATTGATATTAATGCAATTAACTAAACAGATTTTCCTAATAAGCCCTGTTTTTACTTATGTTGTATATATTCATCCTAACTATTAGGAAATGATTTTTTAATATTGAAATGTAAGAAATAATAAGTAGCAAACAAGTATATACTGAAATAGTATATACTAAAAATATACTGAAAATTTTAAAATACCTTATTGGCTTCAGTGGATGAACTAGACTGAAGAACTGCAGTGATGATCCAAGTGAGATCTATGAAGAGGTATGTCACAAGCAGATTCGTATGGATAGTATTTCGTAGGCATCGAAGATCACTGGGGAAAAGAACGTAAATTCATTATTATTCAGTTACAGAAATAAGTTCAGACATCAGAATTTTAAAACTATACGAACTATTAAAAAATCTCTGTATTTTAAAAATTTTCTAGAACTGTGAATGTTTAAAAAATACTACCTAACTCTCACTGAAAGATACAAATTAAATATTAGATAAAAATATTATATTTCGATACTACAAGTATAATATAGAAAACTTTCCAACAACACAAGGACCTACGTTTACAGTTATTAAAATAAATGGAAATAGTTAAATATAGGCCTATCATAATGTACAAAAAATAAAAGTACTTAAATTCAGCAATTCGCCATTAATTTTAGAAATATTTTCTGCTTTGAAGCAGATAATCTGATGCCCGTTTTTTTTTCCTAAAGAAACATTAAGCTGGTATGTACTCGTTCGAGAATACCACATTTTGAAGCATGGCCTTCGGTTCACGGCGATTGTGGTGGCTGTCTATGATTTTCGTGGTTTTCCTCTTGCATAACGACATGTTTTTTTAACACAGATTCCCTTATTCTAGCAGATAAGCATCTTCTGCTTTGCCAAAATGATACAACGAATCAAATGATCTCTCAGTCTGTTAGTCGATGTAGACACATTATTTTCTAATTGCTTGCAGTTAAATAATAATAATAATCCAGACTCGTATAAAAATAATAATTTTGATGATTTTATCGAGTAAATCATCTTAGTTTTGAGCAGTTCCTGATTAATATCTATATCCAAGAGCTCTAAACCTTTGGATCATATAGTTATAACCTAGGGCTATATGTTTTATATGGCCACATAATCATCCTATAAATCTTCAGATATTGTTTTATTTTAATGGAAAAAAGGAAAATGGGCATTGATGGCTTTGAAATCTCTGCACTTAGGTCCCCCAAAACTAACTTAACAGAGTCCTAATTTGTAATTATTTGACCTAATAATTTGAGTTAATTCAATGTTTACAGTTTTAGCGAAAAAATTAATTTAATGTAGAAAAATACAAATAAACAAATTTTGAACCTGATCTTTAGGACTTTTACTTTTGAAATAAAAAAAAGTAGTAAAATTTCGGAACTATGAGCTGGCTTTCTGTTGAAAACTTCGATATAGAATCGAAATGTGAATTTTGGAAATACATAACAATCGAGAAGATTGAAACGCTGGATTTTCCAGTCTTGGAAGGAGTGTTTTCTTTTACAGATAACCTTTAGAAGAAAAGCGTAGAGTCAATTATATTTCTACTGCTTTGGTTTAATTGCGTCATGTACTTTGCTATCGCTTCGTTGTTTTCTTAGGTCTAAGATTTATTATTCGTATATTAAAATCGTTTTTATACTTATATTAATTTTATTAGAAGATGCAAGGTTTTCCATTAAATAATATCTTTTAGATTTAAGTTTTTGTAATTATTTTTCAGAGTATCAATAGGAGATAGAAGAAAAGCTCTGAAAGCTTTAAACAATTAAAACAAAAATTCAGTCTTAAATAGCCGTGAATTTTATGGAAACCTCTTATTGCATTTCGCAAAAACATGTTACCTACTTTTTTCCAAGATGTGACTGAATATCGAAGTACGTAGGTTGCTTTCAGAGTTTTAAGAATCGAGCTCTAGTTCAATTCCTAAAATGTATAAACAGCGCTATCTGCCTGAGACTTTCTTCAGAGAGATTTTTCTTTGTTAAACTTACCTTTTTTATCGATAAGGATTTTGAGTAAGATTAAAATTAGATTCTGTTTTAGCGTTTCTTAGTGATCGATACTGTAAGGCTTATCTATGATTAAATATAATTCAATTATTACAGTATTTTTTCTCCCACATGTGCTTCTCTTTCTTGGAGTTCTGAAAGCTTCACAAAAGAAAGTTCAGAAAAAACATGGAGAGTTAATATCCAGTATCCGGGTTAGTTTTTGGTTTCCAAAGCTGAAGCAAAAACTGTTAAATAACTCTTTTTAAAGTTTCAAATTTCTATAATATTTTTTATTTAGCATCCTTATGATTTTTACCTAGTATATCACACTCTTTGACAGTATTCTCTTTTCATTTATCATATCGTAGCTTGCAGAGACAATAAATACAAAGCCTTTTAACCACGCTCGAACGGAACTGAATTTTTATTCCGGTGGAATTAGGTATCATTCGTTGTGCGACTGCAAATACTTATACTGTTTATAAATGAATTGCTTCAGACTATAATGTTCAATACATCATTCCTGTGCTATTTAAAGGAAGAATTTGCATTAAATAATGAAATATATTTGATAATGTTCAGATTAATCTTATTTTTGCCATTTGTATTTTAGTTGTATTAAGTATCTGATACAATTTATAAAAACGGTAATAAGAGAGGAATAATGGCGTTCAATTAGGAACTAGTAAATGCTTAGGTCTATTTTTAAATCTCTTTGCCTATTGTATGAAAACTTAATTTGTCAAAATACTGCTCTTAACCCTATAGCAACTAATAAGGTAAGTTGATGATGTAAAAAGAAAATAAGCCAGTTGGTATTTGCAATTATTTAAAATACAGAAATATCATTAAAGCAAATAAAAATTATCCCACTATAATTTGGATACGAAAATTTATTATAATGTTTATCTCTAGAAAATACTAATCCCAGTTTATGATATCATTTTCTTATTAAAAAGTAGTCAATAGAAAAATATATTATTGTTAAAATTATTATTGTTAAAGTTAAAATTTTAACACTTAAATATAACCCTTATTACGATATTGAATCAAATACCGAAAATAAACTTACCACTATCCATTTCGATTCTCTTTTACTATTATATATTCAGTACTTCCTTATTACAGCTCCATATATTAAAAGCGAGAGAATTATCAATGAATAGTCAGTCGCAAGCCATCTTCAAACAGACGGTAGCCTTAATAACAATAATTTATTGTTTGCTCTCGCAGGAACTCCGAGTAAGCCCCATATTATCGTATTTTCATTTTTCGAAAAATGTGTAACAATATTTGATTTAGCCAAATGTGGTGAAGATATTACACATTTCTTCCTAGAAAGATGCATTTTACTTTTCTTTTGGATAGGCGGAAATGGCAACGAAAATAAAATTATATATAATTCAAAGCATTTGTAGTTGCATCATATGCTGTGGTTCAGGAGCTCGAGAATAGCGTTTGCAGCAGCACAGAGATTAATAGTTGGTCAGAGAAATTAACATTTTAATTGGTCTGATAAGCAACTCAACCTTTGCTAATACAACTCTTGACTGATACAGTTTCATGAGACGAACGTTTTCATCCTATCCGACATAGAAACTAGTCATGAGATAATTCATAAAAATTATGGAAATATGTTCATACGGCAGGAACTTCTTTTACAGATTTAACAAAAAAGAATTCACTAGCTCTGTACATAAGAAGCTGGTGAATTCTTTCTTGTTCAGTTTCAGAATAGAGAGAGAATCACACTCATGACAAAATTTGTGGATCATGTACATGATGGGTCGACGATTTATTCAAACTATTGGCGAGCGTATGAAGCAGACGAATTGAGAAAAGTAAGTTAGATTAATTTTACTGTGATTACCGTGAACCACACATTTCATTAGTTGATAGAAAAACAGCTGCTCACACACAAGACTGTGGGGCTTCTCTAAGTGCCAGAGTAAAAACTTTATGAGTTATGAGTATTACTGTATGGAATTGATGTGACGTTCTTGGGACTAAAGAAATACTTATGCCAGATTAGCCAATCAAGAAATGAGGTAAAGAATGCACCTCTAGGTAATCTCGGTAGCAACCTGGTGGTTAAAACACGGGACTTTTATTATCAGTAAGTACTAAACATTCTTGAATTTACATTAGTCATAGATGAAAAAATAATTTATAAAGTGTGTATTGTAATATCTAAAAGCTTTAAATAAGTTTTCATAATTTGAACGCTTCCTAATACGAATACTAGATTTACCGCACTTTACATAAAGTTTCTCAGCTGAAAGAAAATTTGTCAGTAGTTGGTGTTAATGAGTTAAAATGGATGCTTATCAGAAGCTGCACTGCATTTCATTTGGACTGTTACAAAAGAGATAAACTATATTATGAGTAGTAGAATTTAGGTGTTAGCAATAATGATTAAAAGTATTAGCTTCAGTATGTTTGAAACATAGCAGAAAATTACTGTGGATCACTAAGAATAATAAATATTACTAAGGATAATTTAATTTCATGTATTGGTATTTTCTGGTTACCAGCATCCTGGATTCAATATTCGGTAGACGTGCCGTGGTTTTGCCGTATTTTTGAGTATATAAGAGACAATAGGTAAATCAAAACATGAGCGTACCATACACATATTTGGGTTCAAGTGGATTTCCACGCTTTTTTATTTAATTGCTATTTTGCTGAATAGAATCTATCAGCTGTAAAAATGTAAACATCAGCTATGTAGACTGTTTTTTTACTTAATTTCATGCTTTTTAAAACCTGCTTCTTTTTGTCTTGGTTTATGAATAGAACAGTATCTATGAGCCATAAAGTTAGCCAAATGTACATTTTTCGCCAATTCCCAAAGTCAACAATGTGCTATTGACTTTGCGATTTGGCGAGATAAAATGGGGTTACGGATAATCAGAAAGTATCCAATTATATTTTTCCAATTTTGAGTAAATTGATGAATTAATGTTTCGTCAGCTCGAACATGTTCGAACAGAAATCTGTTCTTCAAATTGTTATATGGTTATATGGTTATGATTATGTTGTTATATGGTTTGAACCATACCTAATACGAATACTACATGTACTCCACTCAACATAAAAAACTTCTTAGCTCTGATGTTAAGCGCTATTAAAGTTTTTGTTTTATTAAAACAACAGAAAATTAAGAGTAATGCAAATTTGAAACACATTCAGAACTCGAATCGAAATTAATAGTACATTTTTTAAAGTAGGTAAGAATTTGTACTTTTAAATTTTAATTATCTTCTTTGGCTTTCATAATACATAATTTTAATAAAAAATTTTGTAATTTTTTCTTCTTTTAACTGTATATTTGAATTTTGTTTTGGTAGGTTGCTCCTAAATGGCGAGTAAATAAATAAATTGCTCAGCTTTCGAACCGAGAAGAACGTTTGAACTTGTTTCGTCAAATCTCTCTTTATTGTTTTTATCGCTATTACCTGCATTAAATTCCATCATATTATTTAGGATTATTTTAATTTCATCACAATAAAAATGTTATTAATTTTTGATTGTTACCTACGATAATAATAATATGACATAATAATTCGTCAGAATTACATCAATATTTTTAGGAAAAGAATTATTTGTAGATGAAGATGTGATTTTTTTATATCACATAAAAAGTTTAATATTAAAAATGATGACATATTTTGATTATTTTCTTATGACTTCGTTATCAAACAAGTCACAAAAGGTAAACTAAAAATGTTAAAGAATCTAAAATAAGAGCAAAGATTTAAAAGAATAAGTATTTTAAGCCAGACACTCACTTCTACAATTTTTTAAAAATAATCTCCCATTTCAAATCCCATCATCGCCTTTGAAGGATACCATGTCATCCAGGGAGCTTTTGATATCCTCCACAGAGGAAGGATAGTCAGAAATGGGAAAAAGAGGGAAAAATTTCAACGGAAGACCCTCTCTTATATCCTCTTCTTGATTTATTACTCTATGGTCTTTATGATCGTTTTGGTGCTTGCAAATACATGCATCGGAAGACAAGTTTTTTCTACCAAGAAGAAAATGGATTGTAAGACGGAATGTTGTGATATATGACGACGGTAAATAATTTAATGGGGTGGGATGTGTGAAGAGGATTCCAGATTATACGGTTATTTATTTACTGTAGTGTGATTTTTCATGCACGAGTAGATTTTTTGGGAGAAGAGTGATGGTACTTTTATGCATTTATTTATTATATTTTTTTTTTCTCGCTTTGAGGTTGCTGTGGGAAAACATTTGATATCATAAGATAAATACGGAATTCGCTTTGCCAAACTTTTAAGTTAGATGTATGAGTATCTACTTAATTTTTTGATACTACATATGCTCCTCTAGATTGGTTGTATTAATTTTTTAAAGTTGCAGTTTATTAAAATGTACTCTAATTAAACAGCGATCTAATTTTAATTATCTTCATTCATTTTATGGCATTTTATCGCAATTTTGTTTATATATTTATGGCCTTAACATACAATAAGATTTAATTTTATTCGGAGTATGTAATTAAAATTATAGTTTTATAGTTTGGTTAAAAATCTTGAATAAACGGGCCAGACGAAAACACAGACTTGGGTCTCCATAGCAGTTCCAAGTTATAAGTTATTACAAGTAATTAAGACCGTTAATTACAGCTCAAGTAGAACTTAATACGTTACTTTAATTCTCTTCAACAGAGAATCAAGTATCATATAGTTCTACAAGTCTGACTTGTTTCCATATGGTTAATGCTTCAGAGCTCAAAAAGCATAACATAATTGAAAATTGTATATTTCAACTAGTGATTGCTTGACTTCAGCTCCTGATTACAACAAACAGATTAAATTAAGCCATCTAGCTCTTCAGGTTTTTCCCATGTATTCTTATGATATCTGTCGCTAGAGAATCCATTTTGTTTTATAAAAATGGAAAACTCCGATTACACATACACATACATATAATTAATCAGTCTACATATATATATAATATAAGATTCTTCATTGGTAGAGAGATTCAGGTACTAGTTCAGGTTTATCAATCAAAAATTAAAACTGATTATCAGACAATTTGTTACGCTTCGACCAGGAAGTATTTTGAGTCATGCTAAAGGTAAAGATTACATTATTGCATTAGCACGTTACGTACATAATAAGCAAAACAAATGTTATCTTCGTGAGTATACAGTCACTAAATGGAAGATGGTAAATTTTTATATCGATAACAAAATATTGCTTCTTTTTCTTGTAATATGAGCAGCTTAAGTACACATCTTCTTTCTTTAAGCTGCATTACCTGCCAGCTACAAAATTACACAATTACATTAAAACAAAGACGTCACGTTCTTATTTATTAGGAACTTAACTATACTGAATCTTCCTTTCCACAAACTGACACACTCCTCAGCCGATTTTAAACTAAATGCCTGTGATATCTCCTGGCAGTTTACAAACTGGTACCTCATTATCATATTTTCCTTCTCTGAAAATAAGTAAAAAATTCTTAATGAATGATACTTGTATACCTTCAAAAGAAATTTTGTAATGATGGTAACATTCTTTCCATGCGCGCATCATGCTACAGGAAAATGCAGAAGCTAAACACGTGCCATACGCAGTTAATATTTTTTAAATGGGCCGATATATATGTAGTGCCGATCGCTTGAAGCTGTGATGAAAACCAGATGCCGTGACGTCATTCTCTCTACGAGCTGCGAAGGCGCCAAGCAAAAATTAGGGAAATTACCGTTTTGAGATGATAGACGATTGACGTGAAAGCAGAGACGCTGCTTCTGTTCAAAAAGAACTTTGACGAATCATTACTTGTTTAATTCTCTTAAATGTTAAATTTATGTAATAATCGTTTGTCTAATTAATTAATTTGTTCATCGTTTAAAATCCCCACAAAAATTTTCTCAGAAGTGGGATAGCACTTCAGCACTCGAATGAACTGTAGTTTTACCTGCTTTCCTGGATTACTACCGGTTTTGAAGAATAACTGTTGCTGTGCTGGACTGTTTTACGATTTATAATGAACTGTGTTTCGAACAAAAACCTCGTCAAACTCCTAGGAATGTATGCTGATTTACCTGAACTGAAACTGCGTAATAGTGAGTAAATAGTGTGCAGCTCTATTAAAGACTGTGGAATAAATTTTAATAATAGTGGATGTCAAGTGTCAAGACGTGAATTGTTACCAAAAATCCATCGGACATAATCTGTTTGTACTTGCCTTTTGTCGACACCATTTGTGATCCATTGGATGGTATAGAAGTAATTTGTTTCGTTTCTGTTTCCGAATTATAGAGCCAGGAAAATCGTGGATTACCATTATATGAAGTGAGTGATTTTCTAAATTTTATTAACTATGTTTCTAATTGATGTGCTGGGAATGGAAGATGTCCTGAAAAGTGAAAAAGCGCTTAATATAAAATTACTACACAAAATAATATTTAACGATGTGGGCGACAGAAATAATCGAAAAAGGTTAAGACAATTTAGTGGTTTCTCTTTAGAAGAGAATAGTAAAGAACTTCATGAAAAACTCGAAAAAATCAAACAAGATTTTCAGGCTTATGAATTAATTTCCATTGCCAATGTTTTATACATTGATAGCTCTGGCACACAAGATGACTTAGCAACCCGAATTGTTTCTTATCTGAATAATTTAGAATTGCTTAAAAATAATGTAATTTTAGAAGAAAGTGAAAACGAAAGTGATTTAGAGGGTGTGGATGGTGGGGATAAAAATGAAGTAGATGATAATGTTCGAGATGAAACGAAACTAAGAAACAATTCTGGTGCCACAGTGAGACAACTTCCTTCCCAATGTGCTAATGATAATATTCTTAGTACAATTGAAAACAAGTCGAACGTATTTCATAACTGTAGTATAAATGTTACTATTGAAGACATCAAATCTTTTGTTGCTCAATTTGATGGCCAAAGCCACGAAAATGTCAGTAGGTGGGTCGAAAGTTTTGAAGATGTAGCTACCATTCTTCAGTTAAATGATTTACAAAAACTGATTTTTGCTAAACGCCTGATGACAGGCAAAGCAAAACTATTTGTTCTTAGTGAACCAAAGTTGAACTCATGGCAAGTTTTTAAGAATGACATTCTTGATGAATTCCGGTGCAGCTGCAATTCGGCCGAACTGCATGAGTTATTATCAAAACAAAAAATGAAGAGCAATGAAACATTTGATGAGTTTTTTTTAAATATGAAAAGAATTGCTAAAAATGGTCAAATTGAAGATGTTGCTTTAATACTATATGTTATAGATGGTATACCAGGCTCCGCGTTTAAAAAATCTTGCTTGTATGGGTCACAAACATTAACTGATTTTAAGAACAAATTGAAGCTTTATCAACAGATATGTGATGATGAAGAAAAGTCGCGAACGTCTAAAACAAAATTTGAAAGTAAACAAAAAATTGAATCTAGGCATAAAATAAATTCATAAAGATAAGGGAGTCAAGTGTTTTAAATGTAAAGAATTTGGGCACCGAAGTTTCGAATGCTCAAATACGAATTCGAAACCAGAAGTATCAACCGTGAATATTGATGTAGTCTCGAAGTTGACCAAAGAAGTAAAAATTAATGATGTATATGTAACCGCGTTAATAGACACAGGAAGTCAAACTACTTTGTTACGTAGATCGACTTTTGATAAACTGAATATCGAAGGCCTCGTGCCCGTAAGTTCAAAGCTGAGTGGGTTCGGTAAATGTCAAGTAAAACCTCTAGGTTTCTTTAAAGGTAATATTAAAATTAATGATTTCCAGTGTACTGCAGATATTTGTGTTGTAGACAACAATGTGATGACACATGAAGCCATTTTAGGCTTAAACGTAATATTAAAAGGTGAAATATTAATAAATGAAAATGGGGTTACCATAAAAAGTAAGTCACAGAGTGTAGAGAAAGTAAATATTGTATCTGTTTTACCTGTTGAACTAGCTAGTAACGAAGAAGAAATAAACATTGCACCTAGTGTTCCAAACTACTTTAAAGAGACTGTTCAACAGTTAGTTTCGAACTATATGCCATGTAAGACCAAATCTACGGATATACAGTTAAAAATTTTCGTTAAAAATAACGAACCAGTATCGCATCAACCGCGTAGATTACCGTTTGCGGAAAAGAAAATTGTTGAAACCCAAATATCCGAATGGCTAAAGTCAGGAATTATAGAACAGAGTTCTTCGGAATATTCCAGCCCATTGGTCATCGTTAAAAAGAAAGACGGGACACCAAGAGTTTGCGTTGATTATCGTCGTTTAAACAAAGTTGTCGTAAAGGATAGATTTCCCCTTCCCCTGATTGAGGATATCCTAGACCGCCTTCAAGAAGCACTTATTTTCAGCACTATTGATCTCAAAAATGGCTTTTTTCACGTGGACGTCGAAAAGGAAAGTCGGAAGTACACATCATTTGTTACGCATGAAGGACAGTACCCGTTTTTGAAACTGCCGTTTGGACTCTGTAACTCACCAGCTGTATTCCAGAGATTCATAAATACCATTTTCCGACCGTTAGTTAACGATGGCATCGTTTTGCCGTACATGGACGATATCATCATTTTGTCCGCCTCATACGAAGAGGGAATCGAGAGGCTGAGTCAAGTTTTAAATCTAGCGAGTGAATACGGATTGGAAATAAAATTAAAAAAATCGCAATTCTTAAAGAAACGAATTGACTTTTTAGGTCATGTCATAGAAGAGGGTAAAATTTTCCCATCCACCTTGAAGACGCAAGCTGTTATAAATTTCCCTGAACCATCTAATTTAAAACAGATCCAAAGTTTTCTTGGGCTGACAGAGTATTTCAGAAAATTTATTAATAAATACTCTATAATTGCCAAGCCACTTAGCGACCTGCTAAAAAAGGGTAATAAGTTCGAATTCGGTGAAGAACAAAAGATCGCATTCAATCGTTTGAAATCAGCGCTAGCTGAGAAGCCTGTACTTGCAATTTATAACCCTAATTATGAAACCGAACTACACACAGACGCCAGTATAGAAGGATATGGGGCGATTCTAATGCAGAAACCTCCAGGTGATAGCAGTTTTCACCCCACTTATTTTATGAGTAGGAAAACCTCTGATGCAGAGAAAAAGTACTCAAGTTACGAGTTGGAGGTCCTCGCGATCGTAGAAGCACTGAAAAGGTTCCGTGTTTACCTTTTGGGAATTTCATTTAAGATAGTGACGGACTGTTCAGCATTTCAACGGACGATGGAAAAAAGAGATTTAGCGACGCGTGTTGCTCGTTGGGCTCTGTTGTTACAAGAATTCGATTATGTTATAGACCATCGTAAAGGTGTTAGAATGCCACATGTAGATGCTCTAAGTAGAGCTCCTGTAAACGTCTTATGCATTTCTATTGAAAATATCTTACCTAAATTAAAACTTGCACAAGAAAATGACACTGAAATAAAAATCATTAAGGAATTATTGAAAACCTCAAGTTATGAAAATTATTGTAATAGAAATGGCGTACTATACAAGTTTATTGACGGTAAAGAATTGATAGTCGTACCGGAAAGTATGCAGACTGAAATCATAAAAGATGCTCACGAGAAAGGGCACACCGGTATCAAACATACAGAGAAACACTTGGATGAATACTATTTTATTCCCAAACTTCGGCAGAAGATAGAAAACGTTATCGCGAATTGTGTTCATTGCATCTTAATAAATCGTAAGGCTGGGAAAAAGGAAGGATTTTTACATCCGCGATTCAAGGAGGACATTCCGTTGCATACTTATCATATAGATCACTTGGGTCCTCTGGAAAGTAACCATAAAAACTACAAGCACATATTAGTAGTGGTCGACGCCTTTACTAAATTTACTTGGATTTATCCAACAAAATCTACGACCTCAGCCGAGGTGATAGCGAAGTTAGAGAATCAGAAGGCCATTTTTGGAAGCCCTTGTCAGATCATTTCTGATAGAGGAACGGCTTTCACATCCAGTGAGTTTTCTGACTACTGTGCTAAAGAAGATATTAAACATCATCTAATCACCACAGGCCTGCCGAGAGCAAATGGACAAGTCGAACGAATCAAATAAGTCATTATATCAGTATTAGCGAAACTATCCTTAAAAAAACCAACCGAATGATATAAACACACACACGAAGTTCAGAGGACGCTTAACATATCAAAGAAGCATTAACACCACTCCGTTCGAATTACTCTTCAGTACTAAAATGAACAGTAAGGGCACCGATCAGCTTAAAGAACTGATAGAAAGTGAGTTTCAATCTCAATTCGAGTCTCAAAGAGAAGAATTACGAAAGCAAGCCAAGAGGCAAATTTTCCAAGTCCATCAGGAAAATAAAAAGACATATAATGCCAAAAGAAGACAAGCACAGCCGTACAAAGTTGGTGACATAGTGGCAATCAAAAGGACTCAATTCGGACCACACTTAAAATTAAGAGCGAAGTATTTCGGACCTTATAAGATCAAGAAAGTTAAGGGTGGTAACACCTATGACGTAATAAAGGAAGGATGCCATGAGGGGCCCATATGCACTACCACATGTGCCGAATTCCTCAAGAAATGGACGGCACCTTAAAATTTTTCACGAACATTTATTTCTGTTATTGTATATTCTTGCTTGTTGCTTTTTTTTTTTTTTTTTTTTTTTTTTTTGTATTTTGCAGTGTCCTGGAGGGCCAGTCCACCCTCGGATGGCCGAAATGTAGTGCCGATCGCTTGAAGCTGTGATGAAAACCAGATGCCGTGACGTCATTCTCTCTATGAGCTGCGAAGGCGCCAAGCAAAAATTAGGGAAATTACCGTTTTGAGATGATAGACGATTGACGTGAAAGCAGAGACGCTGCTTCTGTTCAAAAAGAACTTTGACGAATCATTACTTGTTTAATTCTCTTAAATGTTAAATTTATGTAATAATCGTTTGTCTAATTAAAATGTCTTTCGTTAATTAATTTGTTCATCCTTTAAAATCCCCACATATATCTCTTGCATTTGTTGAGAGTAGAAGAATTGATGATACTTTACTTGAGCACTATATGCTATATGCTAAGAGTTAATGGGAAATAAAATCTTTTTTACAAATACTGATGTTTTGTACGTCTAAGTAGGGTTATCAGATATCCGGAATTAGTTCGGAAAATGGATTTTTCAACTAATATCATGTAATTTTCAGAACGAGATAGATTGCAGGTGTAAACAGTAAAGGAAATTTTAAATTCGATAGTGGAAACTTAATATTCAGGTAGCAATAATTATTTTGAATACACTAAATCCAACAAAATGTTTCTGGGAAGGTATTCCCTAATTCGAAACACGCACAGAAAAGGTATGCTGCAGCAGGTATACAATCTACTTTCAATAATTTGTTACTCGGGCTGTATGATATTCAGTTATTTCGTCCTACCTATTTTTTCTCTATCATAAAGGAATGTATGAGCATAGGAATCCACAGAAAAGTTTCAAGCAGGAAACGGGGGTGGAGATCAGTAATTAATTTCCATAAATTTTAATTTTGGGAAACGGATTATAGAATACCATATAAAACCACACATATTGTATATGTAATTAACACTCATATTATACATACACGAAGTTGTGCAAGATATTTTTGCAAGTGAAAGTGACTTCTGTTCTTTTGTTTTAAAGGCAAATCTCATTTTATCACCTCCCTGTTTGAAGCCTCAAGCCAAAAAGCAAAAAGGCTGTGTAATTTGACAATGCGTGTTATTCGAATTTTGGAAAGATACTAATACTACAAAGGATCCCTGAAGGCTTTTCATGAATGCCAAAGATAGTCTGTTGCTTTAGGTCAGATAGATTTGATATTTGACTCGCCTCGTTCAGGATGAATAGAATCTGTTGTTAACGATGTTTTATGAGCACAGATAGAAGAAAATCCTTGCAAACATTCATAGATTTATTGGATGAGTTTCGCAAACCTTGGCTAACCATCCAAGGGTATTTGAAGCAGATAGGCATACACAAGAGAAATGTTTAGGTTTCACATATTATGTCAGAAAGAAACAAAGATAAGTTTTTTATCTCCAGTAATATGTTGTTGCAACGACATAACACAGAAACATTTCTCGATCGTGAAGTGACTAGTCATGAGAAATGGGTTCTTTATGACAATCCCAAATGTGAAAGGCAATGACTGTCTTTCAGTCAAATACCTAAAGGCCAGGCGTACAGCCTAGAAGGCCTTCTGCAGAACATTGTCTATTTGGTGGAATACTCTAGGCATAATCCATTTTGATATGCTAGAACCAGTCAAACCATAAGTGAAAACTTTTACTGGAAAAAATTAGGTCGAGTAAACAAATCTTTGAATCAAAAGTGGGAAGTTCTTGTTAAAAGAGAAGCCGTAATTCTACAGTATGACTTTGAATAAAATCAAAGAACTGGAATGGAGGTATTAATTACCTCATCCACTTTATCAACCTCATATCGCAACCTCTGATAATCATTTATATAGGTCGTGACAATATTTAATATTTTGGAAAATATTTTCGAAATCTTTAAGAAGTCAAAAGTAGAATTTTCAATTTATTTCTTTTATCAAAAAACCATCTTTGTTGTGCTGACTCAGAATGGAAAATTTGCCCGCTAGGTAGGAGGAACTAATTCATAAAAAGGGCTATTATAGCACTGAATAAAAAAATTAAAATATGTTAAAATTTATCTGTAGTAAAAGTAAAAGTGATTCTGAGCGGCATGGCCGTATATATACGGCCTAGAATATTTTTTATGATATCGTAAATTATCATGATTGGCAATTTTTGTTTTATGCGAAGATAATTCACCTATTGCTCGCAAGTGAATGCTAGAAAAGCACTATACCATTGCTATTATTACTGCATCTTCTTAAAGAAAGGTGAAGTACAGATTTAGATTTTTGAGGCAACAAGGGAAAAAAGTAAAATAATTTTGCAAATGATTTCTGGAGCCCACCAGTGGCCGATTAAAAGCCCTTTGAACACTCATAGTTCGGTCCGGAGTTCGAGTCATGGCGAGAGCGAGTTGGCTCCATGGACGTTTTGTGGTTTTACTCATGCTTAACGTGAAAAAGAGTCAGTTAGTCTTAGAATTTCCGCCACGGGGCATCATTCCTTTCCATGTAGCACCAATGGCGAAGGCGTAGTAAAAAAACATGATAATGAACGATTCCAGAATGAATTGGAAATCGTATACTTTAGTTTTTAAATAAAACTTCATTTTTTTCATTTTTCATTTTATGGTAAGTGCTTCAGCCATGTGAAAAGATTATAATTACTAATTTTACCCATTTTAGTCGCTTAAAGAAACTGTTTCGCATGCATTTGTAGTATCCTGCTTTTTTATTTTTCAGCATATTATTTTTTTACCGAAGTCTATTATTTTGGTTCATAACTTATTCAGAATCACAAAGAAATTGTCGACTTTGTTTTTTTGGTAAGTTACTGATTTCATTAGAGGAAATTGTGACTTTCTTTTAACCACTTTAGTTAAAAATTTGCAAAACAAGTTAGTTCACATATTTATTTAGGATTACAATGATTTAGAAACAAGTTCTACCAGTATTCATATTTCCTGTTTTTAACTGAATTTTAGCTTTTTGAAGCTTTATAAATAAGTCTTTTGATCTGTTAGAAAATATGTGATAATGGTTAGATAAAAATCTTAAGAATGAGGAAAACTGTCTATTTAATTTAGAATCAAGTAAGAATTACAATGTATTTTCTTCAAGTGCCTTGTATGCCCCTGTTACCCAACAGCACATGTTTAAATTATATCGCCTGTCGAGCCCTCCCGATCCTTGGCCGTGAAGCACAGCTAGTGGATAGCTTTCTCCAGAGGACACATAATAGCAGCCTAAGAAACATATCAGGCCTGTGGATCGCATTGGGGTGCAGACAGAGTGAGAGAGAGAGAGCATCCTTCTAAATAGTAACTGCATGAAAATAGCATTTTAAACATTTTGGTAAACTGGCACGTAGCCATTTTAGGTTCCTTCATTGGATCAGTCGCCTTTTTGAACAATACCAGTATCACCAACGGTAGAATCTTAGTACTTCATATGTTTAGTTTTTTCTGCTCTGCCTAAAGGAAGGGATTCTTTCGTGTAGAATATTTTAAGAAACACTGTCTCGTATTCAACTAAAATACACATGCAAACATTCGGTTTTCGGGAGTAAAACCTGGGTTAAACTAGAAATGTTCAGTGATTTACCGCTCGGCCACTGAGGGAGGCATGTGTTTGCTGCAAGGGCGGTTTCTGGGCTTCTTTCACATGTAACATATATACGATTTAGATTCCTTTAGAGAGACTTCTAGGAAAGCATCTCTACCCTTACAGCGATAGACTTACATGTTTTGTATTGTATCTTAATGAAATAATTTCTCTAGCCTGGAAACGTGACTATTGAAGGCAGGATTGAACGCTTTTGAAAGAAGAAGGCAGGATTAGAGTCGCGTTGAATGATATGAATGTGTAAATGCTGTAAAAAGCAAAAAGTTCCTTTCGTCTAACGAAGACATTGATCAGTGTCTCAGAAATAACTCGGCATTGATCATTCATATAATCACTGTCAAGTACAGTATAAAGAACAGGAAAAGTATCCCCAATCTGCATTCCTACAGACTCAAATGAAAAAATCTGATGTGAACACCACATGAATTCCTTGTATTGGAATATTAAATTATACGCATTTTTTCTTACATTTCATTTAAACTTATTGGATTGAATTAAATCTACTTCGCCGACAGCGCATAAACCACAATAGAATAAATGCATTCTTTAAAATTCACTCTAGCATTTGTTTACCATAGCGACACTCTGGCGCTAGTTTCACTTAACAGTATTAATAATTATATAATAGTTAACTTATATAATAATTATATAACGGAAACTAAGTTAATTGTTATATAATCCAATAATTATATAACAGTTAACGTATATATTTCGTTCATATTATAACTCATAATGCAGAAAATTTATATCATGTAAAGAATAGAATTATCTAATCGTTGCCACATGTTCTATTCAAATACTATAATAAAGCTAGAATGATATATAAAAGAAATTAAGCAAACAAAACAAAAAGGAAGCAGTTTTTCACAGACGATTGAGTATTTCTCATTTAATTAATTCAGTTCTCACTTCGCGAGAAGGCAAAAATACATAAAAACTCAAAATATCTATATTAAAAATTACGAAGTAAATCTCAAACTCTTATTTCCTCGAAAAAATTCCAGAAAGAATTAAGCAATTTTTAATTGGCAATAATAAATGAATGCGTTATCTTTGTTGTTGCAAAGCTAAGTTTCTCTAGATTGGCAACAAATCCACTAGTCTCCTGTTTCAAATGTAAACATCAATGGCCGCCATTAAAAACAGGCTTAGCGGCAATTAAACAACTTTAAAATTGCTGATAATTCTAAAAATATTGCACACAGATTTACTAAAGGCATAAAATCCTTAACCGGAAAATAAAAACAACATAATTCAATCATTTTTAAAGCAAAAAATGTACAATTTACAAACAGATAAGAGTAAAGAAACTGAGATCACTGAGCCGGGTAACAAAGTGGATATATGTAAATATATTTATATACGTTTGGTGCGGCCGATTGCAACCAAAATACGAGGTGCACATCTACATGTTATAGCAGTCCTATATACAAAATTTCAACATTATGAGGCTACTC
The DNA here is from genome assembly GCF_044657685.1 of Stegodyphus dumicola. Lineage (NCBI taxonomy): Eukaryota > Metazoa > Arthropoda > Arachnida > Araneae > Eresidae > Stegodyphus > Stegodyphus dumicola. Next base: position 82,093,005 of record NC_140768.1, read on the forward strand.
GTTTTTGAGTTATCCGAGATACGCACGTACGTACGTACGTTCGTACAGACGCCACGAAAAATTCTCTTCAGAATTAATTTAAAACAGTTCTATAACTTTTTTGAAGGAAAAGAGTCTTTTATTCTGTCCTTACGTACAGATATCACGCAAAAACATCGTTAAATTTCATTCGATAGCGGTCAAAATGGATATTTTCGTTGAAATATGCTGTCTGAAACTTTTCGCGATTACAATACTTCCTTTTTACTTCGTACAAGGAAGTAAAAACATAATGCCCACAAACTACAAGTCTTTTTTCTGAATGCCAATTATAAAATTGCAAGTAAATTTCCAGTTTTTTAAATTCATGTTTTAATGATATGACTAATTTTTTTAAAATGCATGCCATAATTCTGAGTTTTTTATATGTTAAAGAATTTAAGTGCATCCTTTTCGAATATTTATGAATAAAATGAATAATAAATGAAAGAATAAAAAATCGCATCACTCCTCAATTTACTTTGCAAAGTCTTTGCATTATCTTCAATTGTTATATACAGCTTCAAAAGAAACAGAAATCCCGACTAAGAGAAAAATAAAGCACTAACGTATTAATTTTATTTTAAGCATGAAAAATTTCATAGACGCTCATCCAGAAAATTAAGGCCATATTGTGAACAAATAACTTTGGTATTTTTGCTTAGATCCTCTTTGTATTTCTCTCACATATCGAAAATATATACTCATTTAAGCCTTTCGTGAAAGTAAGCTGATATAAAGCTTAGTCTCCCATAATAAAAAGATAGATGAATAGGCTGGAATTTAATTTAAATTTTAACTTAATTAACGTCTTCTCGAAGTATGTTAAAGAGCAACAGTATTGGTACCCTGCCGTGTTATATAGTGGAAACCAGCAGTTATTCGGAAGTAAATAGATATAAACATGATATTTTGTACAAAAACTTCCTTGAAAGGTTTTTTATTTTTATTAACGACCAGAAGGTAATAATAAAGAAGGAACAAACTTGAATTCTAGAGAATAACTGTCACTGTAATTTGCTTAATATTTTAGGATTCCTTTCCCAGTAAATAGAAAAATATCTCAAGCACCTTAAAGAATGCATTTAGGATAACTACTTAAAATACATAAGGACACGAACACAGTAAAATAGAATTTTATGAATTACTGAATTTTACGAAGAAGGAAGTGTTAATTCCTTTTATGAGCAGTCTTTTTAAGAAATAGTTTTTTATGGAAGTATTTAATATTTCATAAAACAATATTACTACACATATTAAGAAATGTATTAGTGTGACTACTTGTAGTCGATATGGCTTAATATGTTTACGATCAAAATCATTTAAAACAAGGACGAATCTACTTTATACAAGGCAATAATAAGACCTCTGGAACTTAAGCTATACATAACTCTTCTAAACATTTTTAAGTCCTATAAAATATTTAGATGCTTTATGTGACATAGATATAACAACTGATTATATAAATTACATAAAGAAAGTGATATTATTGAATGTACAGAAATTAGGTGCATGAAATTTTCTAATGGCGTTTAAGAAAGGAATTTTTCTTTTTTAGCATTTAAAAATTTTAACTGTAAATTAATAGGAAAACGAATCAGACAAAGACCTCAAGATTCCATGTCTGCCCCATATAAATGCGAATTCATTAAACTTAGCAAATGGAAAATTCTGGAGAAGAGGAGGATGGAATGGAACAGGGTACTGATGAGGTCCACGTCTCACCCTAGTTATGGCGTCAGTACAAAAAAACGTAATCAAAATTCGTATAATTAAATCTGAATTAGCAGGCCTGAAAACTTGTCTTTCGTAAGGAATGTTTTCCCCTTACTATTAAAAGTAAATATGCAGTTTTTTATGTAAACAAGTGATTACTGTATAAATGTGTAAATCATTAGAGGACTATAAAATCATTATCTTGGCGATAAACTTTAGAATTTTTTTCCATTGACAGACTACTTTAATTAAATTTTCAACGTATGAGAAGATTTCAAAAAAGGGGAATAAGTTATCACAAGCGACATAAGCTCTAAAGATTTCAAGAAACTCTAAAAAAAATATCCAGTATATCCCAAGTGAATGTTTGCATGATTTAAATAAAATTTAGATGAAAATTCTGATTGTTATTTTATTCTAAATACACTCAAAAACAACATTATTGTTGAAAACTATATATGCCAGAAAGAATTGTTTCTATTTTTTACCAAGACAAGATTAATTACATGCTATCCGAAAAAGATCCATATTCCGTTGAATTTTAGATAAGCGAATTCCCATTGTAACACAAAATTAATAGTGTACATGGTGAACACACTATTAGTGTAAGGATTGCCCAGAAATGGTTTAAAAAATTTAAAGTTAGAAAAAGCAGCATTGATGATGAATCCCATTTTCAGGACGTTCTCAACTGTTAGAACCAAATCAAACGACTAATTCAGAAGTTTATAGTGAACAACTTTGTCGTCTAAACTCAGAATTGATCAAAAAAACGCCCACGATTGGTGAATATCAAGAAAATGTTGTTTCATCATGATAACGCTAGACCGCATACGCCTCGAACAACGCTGCAAAAAATTAGTGAATTTAATAGGGAGCGTATTTAAATCCCAACAAATTGCAGCGTGACTAGACTTAAATTAGTGAAAATGCTTTCAACCAAATGTTGCAAATAGTGTACATAAAAAACACCATGCTTTTAAAACATTATCTATTGCGCAATATTTTTGTTTGTCATTTTCTATTTACAGTTCTTCTAAAAGCGGAGCAGTGGGTATTCGATCAATCAAAATTGACTTGTCAGGGACCATTGCTCTTCCTTCTTTGCCCAGAAACTTCTAATCTCACCAAAACCTGCCACGACTCGGAATAAAAGGAACAGAAAAGAAAGCAATAGTGAGCGAGAGACTTAAATCCGGTATCAGTCAACCCGCATCTGTTCTTAAAAAAAGAGAAATGCGATATTTAAGCTTCTTTAAAGCTTGCTGTTATTTCTCCCTCGACTTATTAGATGTGTCATATGTCATCAAAAAGACATAGTCATCTTTCATAAAGAAATATGAAGAAATATTTTACGGATGTAACATCGTGTTTGACTAGCTGATTTTAGTGATCGAATAAAAAATGAATAAGGCATAGAATTATAAAACTTTAATCAATTGCATAATATTTTTAATTTTTGTAATTAATCGAAAAACATATAAGTGCGAGTCAAAATTTAAAATAGAAATTTAATTCATTGTAATTTAAATAAACATAATTAATAACAACTAAAATTTTTATTACCACAGAAGGAAATATGACTACAGAATTGAAAGAACTTAATTAACTTGAAAGCTGATTATTATAGGTCTAATACACACTAAATCGGTGATCTAATGTAACTAATCAACTTAATCTGAATTTGCGTAAATAAATTTATTTATAGACAGAACCTCCAAACAACAACTAAAAATTCATATGTTACTGTTTACCAATCGAAGATTCTGTATTAGTGAATGTGAACCTCTTTTAACTGTTTTTGCTTCTTTACCGAAGTTTATTTAGAGCTGTTCTTAGAGAACGCATTTCCTTGTGTATATAAAATTAGAAAAAGATAAGAAAGTTTGTTCGCAACTTTCCAATTACGAAACATTAGAAGAAAACAGAAAATGACTTTCTTTAATGTATGTAAAATACATTCTTGGAGTCACCTCCATGCTAAAGACATAAGTACAAAATTACAGTTTTAAGAAAAATGCGCTAAAACGCTTGCCATCGAGAAAAATAGAATTATGGCTAGTGAGTAAAAAATCTGAAAAGCAAATCATCTATTATTTGCATTTCTGTCTTTCAACGTAGTGTAACAAAGTTAAAAACTAGCATAGATAACGAATGTAAAGGAAAATAGGAAAATGCAGGTACTTGATGCTTGCACTGACCAGACCATATGCAACGACATCATAAACATATCTTAACAGATAGGTAAATAAATATATATATAACAGATACTGTAGTAGTACACAGGCGGTTGAATCCATGATGAACAGCAAAAATTTTGATGTCGTAGAATATAAAGACGCCGTAAGAAATTTGGTAGTCAAGGTATATTTAATTCAACTTTTATTGTAGTAAACATGTTGTGGCCACAATAAAGTTAGCACATTTATTGTGAGTATTCCAAAAAGCTTACATTTTTGATAGATTTACAGTAAAAAGAAGGAGCAGACAAACAGCGGTGAAAGCAAGTGCGTTATATTCAGAGTGAAATCTTTATTCAGACTGAGTTAGTTTTGATTTTCAATGCATATTGATTGGATGGTTAATATTGCTGTAAAATTAGTATTGGTTGTTTGAGTTTTAGTTTCATTTACACCATCAGAATTATGTAAGAGTATTATGACATAGATTTTTCTCGAAATGACGCAGTGCAAATAGAGGTTGTTATTTTTAGAATACAGAAGGGAATTAATTTTCTCTTCTAATTTAATCTTTTACATATTCTTTATTTTTCTAACATATATATTCAATGAAATATAAATTAACAAATTATACGTTTAAAATTCATCCTATATTCAATTCGGAATAAACGTAAGCAAAAGCCAAAACCAGAAGTACAGTGGTTAACTGCAAGAAAAAAAGAAATAAAGCAAGCCAGAACCAATAATGAAAAAAGAAATTAGCATCTTTTGCTGCATTATAGTCAGAAGGTTGGTGCAAGGAAAGAAATTATTAAATCAGCTTATTTCTGAGCCAGTGAAAACACAAAATAAATCTAAGACTTAAAATAATCTTAGAAAAACAATCAAAGTATTCTGTGTTTACAGGTTGATATAAGCAGCGCAAACAGTTGCAGAATTATAGCATCAAAAACCGAAAAAAAATTTTAACAAATTAAAAAGATCAAAATTTAAAAAAAAAAAAAAATCTGAAATGTTTCAGATTTTAAATTACGTCCAAAGGGGCGTTTTTTTTTAACATTTTGTGTGTTACCTTTCTTTATTAAATATCATGTTCCTCGCACTTAAACCATAAGATCCAGTGCAACAGCAATATTGCAAAATAGTTTTAAAACGAGCATATCTTTAGAATTTCCGATACAGAGACTCACGCGTTGGAGATAAAAATGTTTTTTCTGCACAAATTTCAAATTTCAAATTTGGTCTTCCACATGCTCATATTCGTTGGAGGATTACGTTATTCAAAATTCGATGACTCTATGTACCGTTATTTTATGACAATGTGAGAAATATACATACATTTACGCAGATTTTCATTATTTAATTTCTTCAAATATAATGCAGGACTCTAACATTTTATGGCAACAGTTTGAAAAGTGAACCGACATTTATCCGTCCGACGCAAAATGCCAAAACGAAACGAATAGTCCTTCGGGATTCAAATCCCTTTGGACTAAAAATAATATATAGGAAATTATTTTGAGCAGAAACCAAAAAATAGAATCTGCAAATACAAGCAATCCAACATATTCAGATATGAAAACATATATAATTTTTTTTTCAGAGGTTATAGGCCAGGTTAAAAATTTTACAAAATCGTACAAAAAAAAAAAAAAAAAAAAAATTATAGAAATTAAATAAAGAAGCAAATATACTTGAAAAATTTTACAATAATAATAATTTTCAATTTAATCGGCCCGAGTTCAATAGTATATAAAACAGAGGCAATCCAACATATAAGACAAAAAAGAAAATTTTGTCCAAAAACAGAAAATTTAAAATAAAAATGTTCTTTCGGATTTTGTATTACGTCCAAAGAGGCCTTTTTCGCCATTACAGACGTACAGAGCATTTGAGCTAAAAATATTTAAAACCAGAATTTCTTTAGAATTTCCGATAGACAGTCTCGCGCGCTGGAGATAAACATGTTTTATTCTCTACAGTGTTACCACTGGTCGCTTTGAAATTGTTTTATCCAAACTTCGTTAAAGTTTTACAAATTATGAAATAGGCAATAAAATAAATTCGAAATTAAAAATTCGGGCTTTCAGGTGCTCATGTTCGTGTGGAGGACTATGTTATTCAATTTTGATGACTCTACCATTGTTTTTTCACAGGGTGAGAACTATACATAAACTCTTATAGATTCTCCATTATTTAGTTTCTTTAAATATAATACAGGGTGGCAATATTTGGTGGCAACATTTTGAAAAGTGATAGAGCCGTTTATAGTGATTTGACGCAAAATGCTGTTTAGAGAGTAATAGCACTTTTGGGTTAATGCCCATTTAGGATAAAATAAAAAAATAAAAGTAGTAGTTAGTTCATAAAATCTGTAATATTAGAGCAATAATGATTTTGAAATAAAAACATATAAGAAAACAAAAATTATAAATGAAAAATGTATTCAACCTATTTAGTAGTAAGTCTAAAATGTGCTAAATAATGAATGAATTTAGACAACTAAGAATTTAAAACTATGAATTTAACTAATTAACATAATTGAAAGAAAATTAGAAAATATTCCCTTTATAACATTAAATATGGTGCAGCAAAAATAAATAATTTGTAAAGAGGAAAAAAAAAAATAAAACTTCGAATTACCTGGAGCAAACCTAAAAGTAATATCCAAGCAACCGCCATAGAATGAAGTTCAAGTGAAGGATTATAAGGTATTTCTCCCACTTCCCTAGCGTGCCTTCGTAGTGTAACGGTAGCACGCTGGGCCGGTATTCCAGAGGTCCGTGGTTCAATTCCCAGCAAAGGCGGTTGCATATTTTTCATTTTTTCTGCTTCCAATTAACCCAATGACTTTACAAGTGGCGCCAGAACTAAAAGGGTTGTGGATGATGACACTCCGCACCCAGGATTTGGCGACTAGGTCCCCTAAAACCCTAATCCTCTTTAAGAAGGTGAGTATATAAGGTATTTCTCCCACTTCCCTAGCGTGCCTTCGTGGTGTAACGGTAGCACGCTGGGCCGGTATTCCAGAGGTCTGTGGTTCAATTCCCGGCGAATAGATTGCACATTTTTCATCTTTTCTGCTTCCAATTAACCTAATGACTCTACAGGATCAGCTCGCTTTATTTCAACAAATGAAAAACGTTCATTGTTTAGTTGAAAGAATAAAAAAGTTGTAGTGTTTAATACCAAAATTAAATTTTATTTAAAATTCAGTGATAGAGAAAGGTGTGAAAATGTCTTTGAAAAAGTTAAAAAATTGTAAAAAATAAAGAAATAAATTCAAAAAAGCTTAATGAATGTGATGAAGTTAGAGTAGTGTCTGATAAACGTGTTGTTGAGCAATGTCAGAGACTGAGAAACTTGGAATTTAGCAAAAATGTTAGAAGTTGTAGGTAACGTATAAGAGAATAAAGACAGGAAATAAATAATAAAAAAAAAAAAAAAAAAAAAAAAAAAATGTTGTCAAATGTTACAGATAATAAAATTTGCTCAAGCGGGATTTGTTGAGACTTGGAAACTGAAGTAGGCCCATTTTGTTAATAGTAAAAGAGATATTTAATTATTAGACAGTCTAATCTAAATTAAAACTAAGAATTTTGATAAAATGACTAATTCAACTGAATACTCAAATCTACAATGGTTTAGGTACAGCTGTTCACGAAAATTAGCAGTTTGGTGAAAAAAATAATTATTTGATTGACAAGTATAGTTTAGTTAGATGTTTTTTGATGAAATTAAATGAAATTTTATTGCCCTTTCATATTTTAAATAATAAACTAAGCTCTTTTGTAAAATCATTGCACTTACTACAAATAATTTTTATTTCGTTTTACTTCCTGGTACGAAGTAAATTAAGTATTGTAATCGCGAAAATGTTCAGATGTCATATTTTAACGAAAATATTCATTTTGACCTCTATCGAATGCAATTTAACGATGTTTTTCCATCTGTACGTAAGGAAAGACGGGTTGCAAAAAGAATTTAAAATGGATTCAGAAGAGATTTTTTTCGTGACGTATGTATCTCGCATAACTCAAAAACGAGTAGCCTCAGAACCTTAAAACTTTGTATACAGGATTGCTATAACATGTAGTTGTGCACATCCCATTTGATTGCAATCAGCCGCACCAAGAATATATAAATACAGATACACTCACTTTGTTACTCGACTCTGTGAGCTCACTAATTTTGATTCCCATATGTTAGTAAATTGCGCATTTTTTGCTTTAAAAAATAATTGAATTATGTCGTTCTTATCTTGCGATTAAGGTTTTTATTCCATTAGTTAATCTGCATGCAATAGTTGTTTAAAAGTTGTTTAAGTGCGGCTAAGCCTATTTTTTTACTATAGCAGCCATATTTGTTTACAATTGAAACTTAGCAGAATAGTGAATTAAGTCATTTTCTGCACCTTCAGTATCTTTTTGCCGAGTGGGACCAAAAGTAAACTTTCAATTTTACGTATTAAAAAAATTTACCTTCTTGCTCGCTGTCCGAATTCGTTGTTTTTGCTTAGAAAATCTAATTTTAATTATAAAAATTGTTTTTAATTGTTTTCATTGTATTTGGTTTTTTATATTTTTCTATATTTTTCAATTTTTAATAAAGATATTTTGAGTTTTTATGTATTTTTGCCTTGTCGCGAAGTGAGAGCTGAATTTATCTCTAATGAAATTCGAGGAAATAAGTTTAAATGAAATGCAGGAAAAAGTGCGTATAATTTAATATTCCGTACAAGTCATATGGTGTATACACCAGATTAATGATAGTGCTAGCAATCATTGTTCTGGAGATATTAGATTTCCAATCAATAAGTTTTATTGTTTTGAAATTGAGAAGTCTTCCTTTATCAAATAAAGCAATGTTGTTGGGATTGTACATTTGTAGATCAAGTTAATCAGCTACGGTTCCAGCTTTGTTAGTTTAACTAAGTTTAAGGCGTTTAGGATACACCTATCCTGTTTTTCAGTTTTATTGTAAATATTAATGACAATGATGTCATCAATGGACCTATAGGAAATTTCGGTTTATAGTAATTCCTAATAAAGCTAAAGTCTTAAATGGAGAGCAACAAGTTACAAATGACAGTTGATTAGCTTTTTCCCATAAGAATACCTTAAATTGTAGAGAATTTTATTTTAATATTTACTAAAATTGCGAAAAAGTGTATATTTAAGATAAAAGTCCATTCATCATCATCAATTAAGTTTTTAATGCTAGGAAATAGGTGACAAAACTCAATTAAACTATTCTAAATTCAATAATAACGCTTATTTTTTATGAATACGAAGCCTTTCGACAAATTAAATAAGCACACTAACATTTTCATGTATGCTTGTAATATATTAGTGAATTCTGCGTCACATCCAACTCAGAAAATTGTGTACTTACGCTTGCTTTTTAGAGTTTATTCTTTTATACAGCTAATGTATGCAATAACTAAGCAAGTAAGCTAAGAGTAAAACTTGGTTTTTGAAACAATAAGCTGTAGTCATCTAAACAATGCAATGCTGATAGCTGTAGAGATTATTTTAACAATAGAACTACTGAAGATTCAAGAATAATGCTATTTTGATAAAATGCAAATTTTAAAGTGCGCTATCGATGGCATAGAGTCAATCAGGGGCCATGTTTTACTTATCCGGATGAAATCAGGATGAAATTTTACGTTAAAACTTGAGTTTAAACAAACAATGGTTATTTAATGGTTATTAAAGGAGTTAATAATAAGAAATTGTCTGTAGATCTGTGTCGATATTGGTATGATATTAATGCGAGTAAATAAATCGTTTCTTCTATTAAACCTTGCATTTATATTTTGTCTGTAACAAATTTATTTTTCCTTAGCGAGAACAAAGAAATTAGTTATTTTAATCTTTTTGCATAGCTATTACCAACTGCTGAATTATAAACAGATTGAAGAATGAATTTAATGAATTTATCTTAACTTCAGGCGGCTCACCAGCGGCCGAGCGGTTAAGTCGCTGAACACTGTTAGTTCGGTCCGAGGTTCGAATCCCGCGAACGGGCTGGCTGCATGGGTGTTTTCATGATTTTCCGCATGTGTAACGTGTATACAAGCCAGTTTCTCTCAGACAGTCCTCCACGAAGGCATCCCTTCCCTTAGGCAGATAACACTCTAGGCTTTGCGTAATTAAAATAACCTAACCTTAACTTCAGGCAGTAGGAGGAACACTTTGGTTAACAACATATTTAGTTATTCACGCATTACGTTGCCAGTAAAACTTTAAGTTAATACATATTTGTGCAGTAATCTTTCTCGCTTTCACTTACAATGACATTTTGTTTTGCACTCAGGCTGCTGCAGCACTTTCATATGGTAAGAGAAATCAACAGTTTGAAGGCAATGAATAAAAACCGTCGTGTGGTATGCTGTTTTAATATCAACTGCATAAATGATGTCATAATTAACAAGGCATTTAATTTCCACGTTAATGATTAAAAATTCTTCTTTTCAGGAAATTGAAGATTTAGTTAATTGTGGTAGCAACTGCGGAAGTCCATGCACAATTTTTGACGTCAGTGATTCTTCGTAATTTCCCGTTTCTGGAAAACTCATTTTTAGTCCAATTATAAATAATCTGAAGTAATTAACATGATTTATTCTGCTTAATTTATACATTTTGAGCTGATGCTCCATCAATGTCTCGTAAGCAAAAGAAGGGTATTCAGTTAGTTAAAATCCCTATAATTGTTGTTAAAATTTGTATATATATGTAAATAATTTTATTGAAATGAAACGTAAATTGTAGTAACACTAGTGTAGTGTAATATGAAAGGCCTCAGGAAGGTGAAGCTTTGCCCGAAAATTAGGATTACAGTGGTTAAGTCTATTTGACATTAAGGTAAATAAATGACTATTAAACTGAAGAGGCAACTGAAGAGCAACACTAAGCTGGAAGGACAGCTGTGCGGTAATTAAAAAGTTCCAGAATTGTACTATGCTTCTTTTGAAAAAAAAAATTTATCAAGCTGTCGTCGGTTATGTGTGCATTAAATCCATTATGAACTCATACCCACGTAACATTATAAATGCTTATTAAAGATAATAATTTGGCCCTGCAAATAAAATGTGAACACAACACAGAGCGTCTTCACTGCTTTCTGCATTCAGGTGATAATCCCACTAAGCATGATTGCTGCCAACAGATTTGGTTTATTTTCATAAAGTGGTTATATCGACGAGTCGCCACCGAAATCTCTTGTAGCAGAAAACAATCAAAGGATAATTTGCCACCGATTCCACGTTAATTCCAATTGTCGTATCACATGGCTCACTTTCTAAAGGAATCAACCCAATCGCCATCTGGGGGATAAGGAATCAACTTCTTGAAATTTAATACCATTGGAGGAAAACGAATTAGTTATGGATTTCATAATGTCAGAAAGGAATAATTATGTATGGAAATAAAATAATGATCATTATTGAAATTCATTTAAAATCACATCTGCTCCAAGTTATCAAAGTAATGTAGTTTGGATACCTGGCATACACTTTCAGGTTGTCTCTAATAAAAGTATATCGCAACATATAAAATTTGGAAGGTTTTTGAATAATGCTTAGATGATGAATAATTCAGCATTAACATTTTAGCTGCAACCGTTAGATCCAACGGAAAAGCTCTATCTTCGTTTATATCTAACGCATAAAAATAACAAAGAAAATGTTATAATTCACTTTAAGAAATGTAATAATATAAGGTAAGATAATAATATAGGGTAAAAATTTCAAAGTTGGAAATACACTTCATAAATAAATATAATGTAAATATAAAAATAAATATAATATAAATAAATATAATGTAAATATAAAAATAAATATAATATAAATAAATACAATGAGCTACTAAAATGTAACTCCGTCAAAAAAGTTAATAACTATTCAGAAATGGAATTATAATTAATGTATTTATTTATTCTAAGCAATTATTTTGTGAGACTACATTCTATTTCAGTTTTGTTTTCTATGTAATGTAAAATCATGAATGCAGTAAAATATTGTAAGGTTTCGTTTTACGTTAGTTACAAATAAAACATTAATGACCCTTATAATCTGTTTATGCTCATTTAACAATATTCATTTCAGTGAATCTGGATGTAGTTAATTATATTTTTCCTTAATTTTTTAAGATAAATTATTTTTGGCTAATAAAAAAATAAACGAAATTTCATATTATAATCCAAGTCATAAATTTTTCAGATTCTTATGTTCTTTCTTTGTTAAATGCCTCACATATTAGCAGCAAAAATACATTAATACCTTTACATATTCTAAACCAAATGAATTTAGCAGCAAAAATATATTAATACCTTTACATATCCTAAACCAAATGAATTATGACTTACTGAATTAAAATTTAAAGAAGCTTTTGCCGTTGATGTTGACCTACGCACATAATTACTGGATTTTAGTCAGAAAAGAAGCACACTGTAGCATAGCCTGAAAGGAAGACAGTATGTCCTATCTGGATTAAATATGATTTCGTTTAAAACCAAAAAATCATTTTGCTACATTTATGTCACAGACAAAGAAGGAAAAGGGCCTTGTCCATCCTTTCTTATGAAGGAGTAGATATATTTTGTTATTATATCTGTATAAGAAACGTATGTCAGATTGCTTTCGAAACTGAGAGAGCTTTATTAAAATTATAAGCGAGCCTAAGGATTTCTTAACTTTTGGCTATTTTACTTTATTCTGATTTCATGGATCTATATTATATAAAGTAGGAATAAAACGTTTAAAGAATTAGTGAGTGTTAGAGGATTATAAACTCAGAAAAAGTGTTCATTATTGATTTTGCATAATTGTTCATTATTTAATATGCATTATTGAATATTCATTATTGAATATTCATATTTATGCATAAAATAATGCGTTCATTATTTTATGCATAAATACTATTAAATAACCGGAAGCATCATTTACAGAGGATTTTTACACATTTTTAGAACGACTTCAAGGTCGCTTAATTAATATTTAAAGTGTAAAGACTATTTTGTAAATATTCTGTCTGGTAGCCTCTTTTTCTGGACAATTTTTGGCGGACTATTTCTGGCGGCTGTTATGTAAGAAAACTTTGAGTTTGAGCAATGGCGCAATTTATTGTTTATTTGTTCATTGAACTATGATGTAAACAGAAGAGCAGGCAAATGTGCGATTTTCGTAAGAGACGTTTTGTTGTGCCATGATGTATCTTGGACAATATCATATGGAAAAAATACTCTGCTCGTCTTTCTTGGAGAGCAGTAGAAATCCGGTGCCTTATTTTGATTGTTACGTGGCTATAATTGTTCCGGGAAAATATGCGGCGGTTTGTGATAGACCAATAAATTTAAAGTGCGGAATGGTTTCAAAAAATGGCTTTTAAGTAATAATTAGATCCGAAGTTAAATAGGAAATATTTCGTCAAAAAGGCCATTCTGTTTTGGGATAGCTTCGTATCTGCTTTGAGTTGGATGAGGAGTTTAACGAAAAGAAAAAAACAAGAGCGCGACAGAATGCAGGTTATAGCTATAGAAAGATGTGTAGGTTTTCTAGACGGAGAACGAACATTTTACTGGAGATAATTTGCACAGTCGGAATAATATATATATATCTGTCCTTGGTTGATAATATATTCCAGTTTTACAGACGTTTAAGAAAAGAATTAGAGTTAAAAAGGTTCATGCCCAAATCTGACTAAATGTTTCAGCCTTACATACGTTTAAGAAATACGTGAGGATAAAGGCTCCTGCCCAACACTGATGAAATGGTTCAGTTTTGTAGATGTCGAAGAAAAGACCGAGAGATAAAGAATCTTGCCCTACACAGAATGATACGCGTTTATCCCAGTGTTCCGTTCCGGTTACCAACGTTTTATAAAGAGACTATTCCGCACTGATATCTAGAGGTAGGATAGCTCCCCTATACAAACAATAACGAACAGTATTAAAAACTGTGACTGTGTTCGGACAGATTGCATTAATTCATTTGTAGCCAGACCTTCGGCATGTTATCCTACTACCCTTCACCTACTCTTGGTTTGTAGAGTTGATCGTATAACTACGAATTTTTGAATGTAATTTTTAATTTTAGTGTATCCCGTTCTTTATGATTTCGTACAAAGAAGAGAAGTAAATTAGTAGATAAATTAAAGAAGTGCCTGTAAATGCTGTCTTGACTGATTGAATTGACTTCCATTAAACAAAATTGCTACTATGAACTATGACTGGCTTTACACTACACACATTTTGCTTATTTAAGTTGACTATCCATTAATTTTAATCGTGATTGCAGAATGCGGAAGGTAATCTGTAAATATAATATTTATAGCAGTTATAGTCGGGTTGCAGTCACTCACATCTAAATTTGAGGTGTTGGTCAAAATGACTATTTTACCTGCTGATATGAGTTTCTTTTACGTTTCTGTAAGACAAAAGTTACAGAAACAGTTTTATTGCTATTTAAGTTTTGGAGCATTTCATTAGTTGCTAATCGTGAACTCTTTAAGAATGCAATAGTTGTGTTCCAAAGGCTTAGAGATGTAAATGCATGCAATTGAGCACTTAGTATAACCCTAAAATTCCACGAATAATAATGCTGTACAATTTGTATAAAATATAACAAGTTTTGCTTATATTATATATAGAGAGAGAACTCTTCGTTTTGCTTTGTTCATGTTATATATAGCAAACTCTTCGTATTATTAGATTTATAGGTTTATGTTTTCTTTGAATTTTCTATTGTCAGCGAAATTTTGTTATATTTTTTCCCCATGATGAACATTTCAGAACTGTATTCATCTGTTCGCGTATTCTCTGCAACATGCTTGAAAGTTGTCTATCAAGTATCTAGTATAGGTTAGAGCACTGAGGAAACATACCATCGCAAAAAAGTAATATAGTTGACCAGAGAGTGTTTGAAATTTTGTCGCGTTTTTATTTACAATGGTCTTATACAATGGTATTTTACAATGGTCTTTAGTAAGCGTTCATAGTTAGTGACATGCTTCACGAATCTCTGAAGTCTCAAGTCACTAATCTCTGAAGTCTCAAGAAGAATCTCAAGTCATTTGTAACATAGTTTCAGATCATGCCTTTTTGATGAATCATATTTGAAAATAGCTAGAAAGAAATTCAAGAAAATTACTTAAATAATTTTACCGATCGCATTTCTAGTCGCTCTTTGAGAATCTAAACGTTTAGAGACACTAGGTATTTTGGAAGCAGGAGACATGAAAAATTAGTAACGTCTTCGCCGGGATACGAACCGCGGACCTCTGGAATACGCGCCCAGCATGCAGACCACCACACCGCGAAGGCATGCTAGGAAGGCGAGAGAAATACCTTATATACTCTCCCTTTTAAAAGGTGACTGATGTTTTTAGGGGTCCAATCGCCAAATGCTAGGTGTAGAGAATCATAATTCACCACTCTTTTAGTTCGGCCAACACTGTAGAGTCATTAGGTTATTTCGGAAGCAGGAGAGATGAAAAATGAACAACGCCTTCGCCGGGAATCTAACCGCGGACCTTTGGAATACGGGCCCAAAGTGCAGACCATCACACCATGAAGGTATGCTAGGGAGGCGGGAGAAATACCTTATAAGCTAACCTAGCATTCGTCAAAATGTCGGTCTCATGGTTGGCATGAATGATTAAAACTTTATTTGTAAACAGAGCCAATTTAAGCTATTATTTGCAGATATAAAATTATAAGAACTGTAATTAGGCATTAAAACGCCTCGTCGATTATGCGTACCTGGGTTTTAACTTATTTGTATTTGAGTATAACTAGTATTTATAATTGTCGCAAGCAATAATTTGCTTGCGACAAGTATTTTAATTGATTTGAGTAATTTTACTTTTAACTGATTTGAATAATTTTATGCTGTATTAAAATCTACATATTACAGGTGGCTATATGAATTTTTGTTGATTTTATCGCATGGATTTAAACAGAAATATCTCGTGTATTTAAACAGAAATTTATATCAAGGAGCCAAATTCAGGCTAGATTTAAAAATTTGTACTTTCGGTTAATAATCGAAATCATAGTTTTGCTTATTGTGACGTTGTCAGAAACATTTTGTCTGTACTAAATGTAAGAATTAAAAAGTTTTAATCAAGTACAGAATTATTGAAATTTACTAGAGATAATAAATTCACGTGAACACATTAGAAAAAACTTTAAAAAATAATGAAAGCAACGAATTAAACCATAATATTATGAAAGTGACATATGCTATTTATTGGCCCTAAGCATCGAAGAAAATGTTAAATAAAACTTTAAATGCTACTACCGAAGCACCTTCTTTTAGCGATTTACCTTTTAAGTAACGGAATTTGAAACATGAGATTGCGAAGCATTATTTTGTTCTGTACTTTATAATTGCAATGTTTTTCATCAGCTTAACTGTAGTTATTTCCTTATTTATCTGGCTAAAGGTTTCACTCCAGAAACTTTGGAGAGTACTGATAATTTATATTTCTCAGGAAATGTCTTCAGAGTTACCTGATATTACTCAGATAGAAAGAGAAAAAAAAACAATAATACATTTTCGAAATTTTATAAATTTTAAGTATTATTATACATTTAACATCTAAGAAGTTCTATTAACCAAACCCCAGAAATCAGGTACTTGTAAGGTTTGTTCTTAAGAAATTATTATACTTTGCGGATTATTAAGTAGCTTCACTCGTGATGGCCGAATTAAAGCCTTCAGGACAATGAATTAATTTAAAATACTGAAGTAAACACATTTTAAATTAACAACATACAACTTAAATATTTAAATTTGATTATCAAAGAATAAAAAAGTGATTAAGCGACAAATTAAACATTCTTGTACTTGCTTCGATGTTAAAGCCCAAAAATTAAGTTATACAATTAAGGGTTCAATTAAAAATTATTTTTTAAGCTATTTGACGACCAGTTAAATTTTTTAAGAAGTAATTACTTTTTAAATAGGACAATTATCCTAGTACCAACTAAAGGCAAAGCATTTGTTTTTGGTGTATTATCGTCCACATAGACCATTTATAACGGATTTTCCAAAGAAACTAACAGTAATAATATATACGAAATATGTAAAACAAAGCAACAATTATTAACTACTTATGTTGGCAATATAACAGTCACAAATAAAGTGTCTCTAACGATGTGACTAAAATTTCACATGTATAATGCGCTAGGTACTTTAAAGACCGATGCATAGAGCTTCCAAATTGTTGCAATGAAATCTCATTACAAAATTTAATTGAGTGCTTACTCGAGTAATCCCCTTATCGAATTCTCATATTAAACTCTTAGTAAGTAGAGTACTATGGTTGCAGCATGCCGTCAACACCGGTCTACAATTACACATGTTCCAGTTATTTCTATAGCTTATATACCCCTGGTCAGCACTTTCATACGCTTTATTTTTGACGTATAACTTGGAACTAGTGAGATGTAGGATTTCGCAATTATAAAAAACAGCACGGTCTCGAGCTTATTATCACTATGTATATGCAAGGTGTTCAATACAATGATGTAATAGCGCATAGCCATCTTAGGAAATTCCGCATTAACTTTTTTTCCACTATAAATAGTTTTTAACACTTTTTAATATCATTTCATCAGTTTCAGAGAGCCAGTGCTCTAGTACTGCAGCGCTGTGTTATGCCAAACAAAGAAAACATATGGCACAACTATAAGAACATCATATCTGCATATGAATTTGTACCGGTGTGTCACTGTCACGGCATTGTATACAAGTGCAAATATTTTTAACAGTACTTATATAGTATATTTCATATATAGTCTTCTCATTTATACCTGGGCTGATTTCCAAGTAAATTAAAGAAATAATCAGAGCCTAAGAAAAAGTAAAAAAAAATAAAGGAATAGTTAAACTGTAAGTACGAATACGTAGTAAAGTTACAGGTAAATTATATTTACATGCTTTTAAAAGCTAGATATTATTTATTTTAAAAGAAACACAAAATTTGAGGCATAATTTGTTACTGTAAATCATACAGCGTTTTATAATAAGTAACACATTTGCAGAAGGTGGCAATGATTTGTTGCAATGACATTTGAAGCGGAATCTTTCTGAATTTTCTGAGGCGTCACGCTATATGCTATGGTGATATATTACTATGCGTTATCATGTCAGTAATCATTCATGTGGCTTGGGAAATTTCGTTAATGCGCAAAACATAAGAGTTTTAAATTAACTTTCACACACCTTTAGAGTGCTTTCACTTGCTTTTCATGATATCTCTAAATTACTTTTCATATCATAACTTTATAACAAATATAAAAATTCCAAAGCAATAAAAATGTACTTTAAAAAGTAAAATAATAATTTTATTTTTTAACATTTTATCCATATGATGGAGTTAAACGTATATTAAGTTTATTATACATCAGATTCATATTAATGAAAATATGTTACTGTTTTGTATTAGCTGAGAAATACTTGGCGACAGAGCAGAATCTTGGCTAATAGCGCATGCGCTATTAGCCAAGATTATATTCTGTGAGAAACTTGATCTTTGTTGTACATTCGAAGTTACGATTCATGTAACTTCGAATGTACAACAAAGATCATGCTGTAAGGTGAAACCTAGCGCCAGATTGTCGCTATGGAAAATAAATGTATTGAACATTAGAGCGTGTGATTTCTGGATAATGTGTGTGGTGTTATTTTATTGTGATATATAGCTATCGTCGGGAATTAGAATAAGTCAATTCAATTATTATTTTAATTGGTTTGATTTTGTTTGGTTTATTGCATTATGGCAAAGCACTTGAGGTTTGTCTGCCTAAGGGGAGGGATGTCTTCATGAAAGACTATCTAAGGGAAGCTTGTGGTATACACGTCACACTAATGAAAAATCATGAAAACTATTTTAATTAGTAATAGGTGTTTTTTAACGTTATGTGTTTAGGTTACGAACCTTGGTATAACGAACCTCAGGATGGATTCATTTGTATTTTTACTTTAAAGTTAATTTTTTTGCTTATTTCTTCTTTATTAAAAATATATTGCTCATTATTTTGCAAATTCTTTGTAATACTAGAAAAGAAATCGTAATATTTTAATGCAGTGGTAGTCAGAAATAAGGAAAGCATCATAAATAAAATTATTTAACATTAGATATATTTGTTTAAATAAAAATGCACGAACGTGATTTAAAAAAAAGATATAAATGTGTTACTTAGTATTCATTGGCTTAAGGAGAAAAACTCTGATGTGACCCCACATAACTTCCTTGTACGACCTATAAAATTCTACACAATTTTTGCTGCATTTCATTAAAACTTATTTCTTCTCGAAATTCATTTTCTCAATAGCGTAGGTAAGAGAAGTCCCTTTTCAGCTATTCCATTTAGGATCAACGCTAAAATAAAAAATGTGATCAGACCTCACGTGACTGCAGCAAGTATATGAAATGATGCCACAAAGACGCTTCATTTAAAATCAGATATTGTGCACGTACAACTTAAATGTAACTGGTAATGATATCTAAAGCAGTAAATATTAGCTACTTGATAGAGTGTTACTATCATCTTGAGTTATGGTCAAATCGACTTAATATTCTATACTTCAAAAGAAAGCGAAAAATGAGAACTCTAAGGATTAAGCAAGCATTAAATCTAATTTAAGAAATATAATACTCCAAAGACTAATGGAAAACGCAAGTCACGATACTATCAGAATTTTATAATATAGATTCCTTATTTGAATGACGAATTTAAAAAAAAGTTTTTTTCGTCTTGGAGAATAAAGTTTAGCCATACATGGAGAAACGGATTTTTTTGGATCATCTGGTAAATAGAGTTACTATACAAATTTCAACTAAATATATACCCCTCTTTTCCAGTAGAAATAAGTGTTCATCATCCCATTTAAAAAACTCTGTTTTCTTTGAATTATTTCTTTTAAAAAAAAAAAAAAAAAAAAAAAAGTTTATCCAGGTTATGAAAAAAGTCTTTGAAATGGCATTAGTTTAATGCTTACACCCATAACAAAAGAAAACAACCTAAAGTGACACAGTTTTTGTTGCCATCAACAGAAAGTCTGAGGTGGGAAAGACTGAAAT
This sequence comes from Stegodyphus dumicola, assembly GCF_044657685.1. Lineage (NCBI taxonomy): Eukaryota > Metazoa > Arthropoda > Arachnida > Araneae > Eresidae > Stegodyphus > Stegodyphus dumicola. The sequence continues at coordinate 82,113,013 of NC_140768.1, forward strand.
GAAGCATAACGAAAAAAGTGCCATATTTGTCATCATAGTAAAACAAAAACAATTTATTCTTATGAACTGCAACCAGCGAAAGAGCGTCAAAAACCAAAATTATTATTTTAGTTTAAGAGCATAGTTCATAAAAAAAAAATGGAATTCCTTAATGATGCTTGTTAAATGGTTCAAAAAAGTTTACAGAATCAATATGTAATTGAATTTGAGAAGCAAACAAAATAAAACTGTTTAGCGATGATGAAAAATTGCGTTCCTTAAAGGTATAATTAATATCTTCAGATGTGGTTATTTGCTTTCTTTAAAAATTTAATTATGTTATGTCGTCAATTAACTTGTTTTTCTCCGGTTTTTTATTTTCCTCTTTATATTTTTTCCATAATACATTTAAATGTCCTTATGACGTTTATGCTAATTGCATTAATAATTAGCGTCAACAAAAAAACAATAGTGAAGTTACGTAAAATAGTTTAAATTTTTTCATAAAATCTTTTAATTATTCAAAATCTAATGTTATCCGTACTAGCTGATCTTAAAACAAACTAGAATCGAAATATTAAATAAATTTACTATTAAGAGGCATTTTTAAGTAATGCAGAATACTTGATTTTAAATTCAAATAATTCACTTAGAAGAGATATCCTTTAATAGTTACATCCTTTAATTTATGCAAATATTTTTTTACATAACTTAAAGGATTTTGCAATTTAAAATTCAAATTAATCTAAGATTTTATGTAAAATGATTAAATGCCAACAAAAATGTCAACGAAATGCAATAGTAATTATATAAATGATATTTTAAAAGAATCTCGTGTTCGTTCTGAATCATTAAAGTGAAAACATCTTTTTACACTGAAAGCAAATATTTGAACTTTTGATAATGATTCGATGGTTCAGGAAATCAAGCATTTTCAAGCATTAAAATCATACTTTTTATGCTTTTAAAATATTTTGTAATTGCTCTGTTCCCCAGGCTTTAATCTACACTACAGGGCAAAAGAAAAATAATATCATTTTATTTGGTGTAGGAATTAACGAGACAATGAATGATTACTTTCAGTCATTGATTAAAAGCATCGTTTGCATCTAAACAAACATATGGAACATACAAAGAATAAAGCAGCGTAGAACTGAGTAAAGTAAGTTTACTTTAGTTGTAAAAAAAAAAAGAAACCAGGATTTTGTTTATTTCTGAGGGTAACAGTACGTGACGAAATTAATTTCTTCAACTGATGGGATTACAATTGCTTTATCGTAAACTTTCCGATAAAGTAAATAAGTTCTGCTGTCTTTCTGGAGCACATCAAAAACGCGTTCAGAAAAAACAAAAGTTTATTCTTAGAAAGTTGAAGAAATCTTTCACAGAGAGCTTTCCAAAGCGGAAAATAATACTCCCTAAAACCAAATAAAAAAAAAAGAAAAAGAAAAAAAACCATTTTTATTATCTTCCAGTGTTATGTGTCTGTGTGTTACACTTTAATCCCTGACTCATAAAAAAGCATAAAAGGCAAAAGCAATAGAGTCTGCTCTTGATTAATTCCAAAGTTTGCATGCAAATTGCTATTTAAAGCTCACTAATGAATCTTTCGAGTCAAATAACTGTCTTTATTGCGTTATGATAACATTAATTCCTGTTCATTGAACTGCTATATTACCATCAACTATTTCATCACGTCATCTTTTCATTTTAGCGTCTTCGTATCACTGAGTACTTTTCATTAACATTTTAAAAATTTGTTCTGATAGTTACCGGAAGATCATTGCATAGGAAAGGCAAATGACACTGAACTGATTTAATTTTAGTCACCTTTTCTCTATGAATACTGTAACTTCGGAGGGAAATACTGATACGTGGATAAGCAAATATGCAGTACCAAAGATTTGCTTCATACATGAAAAATTGAAAGAATTATTAAGAAACTACTTAGTGTAATATTAATGAATAAATATAAAGAAATTAGCTAAGCGAAGAAATATGAAAGAAATATTAGTTTAGCGAAGAAATATGAAACCAGAGAAAGGTGACTAAAAGCACTTGTAGCGGCGTTGCTCCTTTTTATATTTCATCAGAAAATGGAAAAGCAAGCGCTATCAGTTTACGTGTAAGGGTACTTTCATGAAGAGCATCTTAACTGAAAAAAATAGTTCATACTCAGCTCACACACAGAGAAAATCACAAAAACTCAAATGGATCCAGCCCGTTCACCGAGATTTGAAACCCGGCTCGAACTACTAGAGTTCAACTATTTTTATCTCTAAGGCGTTAGTTAGCCACAGCTCCATTTTTGATATACTTTTTTATGTTCTCTGTCCACTTGCATTTTTAAAGTTTTCGAATATTATAACTCTCATATCTGTTCTTCTTAAGCAAGGTCTCTCAACAGATGTAATTTTATATGAAATTAATTATATTTCTTTCTGAATATGTACAATATTTTCATTCCTATATTTTTATTAATTAAAATTTTGCTAATTTTTTAATTTGCATGCAAGATGCAATTAAATTGAAATCTTTGTAATATTAGACTGTCTTCTAAAGAACTACAATGACACCTTATATGAAGCATCCTTTATTTTTATTTGGAACTTTGTTTATATTAAACATCATTTGTGAAATTTTCGTAAAATACAGTAATTAATATGTGCCTGAACTTATGATAACTTAAATATTTTATTTTAATTTATTAAATATTTTAATAGACAGTTTGCGACAGAATATTGTGGGCTTTCAAACAATCATGCGAGTATATCATTTCTCGTCGTGTTTGAAAAAAAAAAGACTAGAATATATGTTATATAAAAGCAGTAGAATTTCAAAATTAATTTACACACATTAATTAGTGCACATTAATTACAATTAATTACACATTACAATGAATTCACATTAGTGCATGAACAAAAAAACATTCTTAATTGCTTGCTCCTAATTTGTTTAGCCGAATAATGGTGAAATAACTGATGATTTTCTGTGCAAAAGGACTGCCTTCTTGAAGAACTTGAGGGAAATTGATTAGTGCTCATGTTACTAGTGGGATAAACATTGCTCTCTAAGATTACTTGTGAAATAAATAGCTCTCCAGCCAGCCCATTTGAATCCGGTTCAGGTGACCACAGTTCAAAATTTTAAATGATAAATAAGCTTATTGGAGAAGCCAAGCAACAAGAATCAGAGTTATATTTGTATACTTTTGCAGGACTAGTTTTGATGGTTTAACTACAGAAACATCTTCTTCAGCTGCCAAAGTACAAATGGATTCTTGTTGATTGACTTCTCCGATAATCATTATTCGGTTGTTATTTTAACCTAGATTAATAAGCTTTTATGAAATACATGTTCATAATTTTCTTTATCAGTGCTTTAATTCTGATGTTAGATCTGCTTTCTGCTCTTTTATTATTATTATTTTTTAAGTTTTCCCTGTTACGTTACTTTATTCTAGTATTTCGCCTTCTAGTCGTCTAACCATAATCTCATAATCATGGCTAACTGGGCAACTGCCAATGGAAAGCCTCCACACAGAACAGCAAATTGGTAGTTCGTCGAGATGATGCTATTCCACTGTCACAATATTTAATTTTTATATTTTATTGTCATAGTATTTAATTTCCTTTTAAATACAAAAACTTAAAGCATTAAGAAAGCGATTTTACCATAGTTATTCTAAACGTTGATACTATTTTCACGTTTCATACTTTTGTGAAATAACAAGATATTGTATATTACTTTTTATGTTTTGATATTCGTTCCTTTTAGAAAATTACTTTCAATTAAAGAATACATTTCTTACTTTGTTTTGATTTTAACTCACGTTATTTTAAGAAAAGGAGGGTGCATTTAAAATGAATGTTCCTTTCAGAGGCTGTGAGTTTAATATTCTGAGGTAATTACGAAAGTAAGTTTAGCGTATTACGTACGGCCATTTAAAAGTTTTGAAAACCTGGAATTTCGAAGAGAATGAACATCTGTCAGAACTCGTAAGAAATAAAATTTTAAAGTCTCCCTAAAACTTATGTTCGTAATTACTGTTACTTGTTTCCAACAGCTCACTCTAATTATAAATGGTGCAACCTTTTTCAAAATAAAAGTGCCACAGAAAACAATTATTCATAGTTAACTACTTTCTCTCGGCAGTTTTTGTCATGCATAAAACTCCCGGAATAGTTAAATGACTGATTTCGCATAACTACTTGTATGTTTAAAAAATTTCGATTTTATTTAAGCATTTCATTACATTTAGTAATGAGTATAGTAGTGTTGAAAGAAAATGTCTGATACTTTAATAGGATGTATGAGAAAGTATTTTGATATTATTGGATCGTTTTGCAATTGAAATAACAGAACTGTGATGAATATATTTCATGAACTATGAGTGGCAAAATGTAGAAAGTTTCGATAAAAAAGCTTAAAACGTGCAAAGTGACCACGTATTAAACTAGAAAAGTCTCTAATAATTCTAACTAAAATAATCATGAATGAAAAATTTTTGCTGATGTTATAAGGTTTTAAGCTTAAAACTGCTATCATAAGTGATGTTATACATTAGGTTTACGTTCTATTTTGTATTTTATTAAGATTTAATGTGTTTTATACTTTCCGCCGACATGCGACATGCGACGGGGGACGTGGGCACCACCCCGTTACCGTCGGTTAATCGGTGTAGCGCCACGTCCACCAATATCTAGAGTTGAACCTTGAGTCTTTCAAAAGAGCAATTACATGGCCATACAAGAGCTGTTAATATTTAGTATTACATTCTTGTTTGCTGGTTAACATATTCTTTGGATAACGTGATTTACAGAGTTACATACTGACTTTGTCTCTCATGCCGACACATGTTTCGCATCGCTTCTCCCAGAAGTAAATGTAAAAATGAATTCCCCATTCATAATTTTAATTTACTCATAATATTTACAGTGGCTCTTCAATTCTGTTGTTATTCCATTATGCAAAACAGGTTTATCTACCCACTTCATATGTATTAGTGGGATAATTCCACAAATTTCCAAAGCTGAAAAGATTTGAAAAGTTAACACGGATAACAGGCTTTGAATATTGTGTATAACATCTCTGATCTATTTTTTGAGTTTTCATACGTACATGGCGATTTTGCATTTTGGAACAAGTATTTTTGAAGCTGAGGCATGGCTTCATTTTAATGAAGATGATGTCTGTAGAAAAAATTATCGAACGGGGAGCTGCAAAATTCTGCATCCATGTACCAAATATCCTTTTCATCTTGTGAGAATTGATATTTGGAGTATTACTTCAATAATCTGACCATTGGATTGTTTAAAAAATTATGGACTGCTGAGTCCTATCAGGATATTACTTAAAAGTTCATAACTTTGCTGCAGAAGAATAAACGTCACTCTCTGGTACAGCAAGAATAAGCGAGTTGCCATTGGGTTTTACCATGAAACTGTTGGAGCAGATTTTTAGCAACAAAATCGTATCTAAAACATTTGTCAACTGATATTTTTAGATTTTACTAATTTTGTGTATTTTTTGTAAGGACAGGTTAACCAAACACATAAACAGTACACACATATTGAAAGAATTTGTGATGGATGTTATTACTTCTATTCAGAGTAATTAAAAGCTTCTTAAAGTTGTCAAGAACATGTTTGAAACATTAACACAAATACACTGAATTAGATGGACATTATTTTTGACATATGCTGTAAACAATGTGTGTTTTAAATATGTACGTTTATGTGCATAATTAAAAGACGAAGCATCTGCTTTCAAAATATGTAGATTAATCGACTCTACAACTTAATAAAACTTTTAATATTAAGCAAGAGGCCAAGCAGTTCAGTGGTCAAATCTAACCCACAGACAACGAAGCTAGCTGTGGAGTTAAAGTCTTCCACCCCCCCCCCCCCAGCGACGAGGAAAAGTCAAGAAAGACCAAGAATGTGCTAGACCAACTAATGTGTTAAAACACGGCCTATAGGATACGACTTAGCATACACCAGACAAGGGTGTATCCAACCCGGGAAGAATTTCTCGCCAGTGGGATGGCTGATAATTGCAAACAAAAGATGAGTTAAATTTATTTTTATTCACATATTCCAGTAGTTATTTTATATCGAAAAGTGCAACAGTTTCTATATTTTATATTTTGCTTCAAGGAGGCCATTTCAATTGTTGTGGAGTAGCAAGAAGCTCTGAATATAAGTATGCATTTATTCGCACTGAATCTTAAGTTAGTTTAGAAATAGAAATTCTGATATAGTCCGAGAGAATGATGTTTGAGGAAATTTTGGCTAAACTGCAAAGTAACTTCAAGCAATTATGTACATATAATTTGAAGTGTAATCTGAATTTTCTTAATATAATGAATTGTAAATATTGCATGAAGTATGCTTAATAGTTTAGCATTGCAAGCGTTAAAATTCTATTAATATATGCCTTAAGTAACATACAGTAGTGGCCAAAATTGTAGACACTTTTGGAAATTTTTATGTTTTTGAACTTTGTATGCTTATAGAAAACGTTACGTTCACAAAACGCAAACTTGTATATATCATTCTAAAGAGAATTTATTACTGAATTCAACGCAAAACGCAAAATTCAATTATTTGCAATACAAAAAAGTTAAACGATAATAGTTATCGATATACATTAGATAATGATGATTACAGTGAGTTATCAGTACTCAGTAGGGTACCCTTTATTTTTGATTACAGCTTCACATCAACGTTTCATTGAGCTGACCAGAGTTTTAAGCTCTTCTTTCGTTATTACATGATGCCAGGAAACAATTATAGCCTCAATTAGTTCCCTTTTATTTGATGGGCGCCTCATTCGGACAAGAGTTTTCAAACGGTGCCACAATTTTTGATAGGATTGAGGTCAGGACTGTTTTCTGGACATGACAACAATTTAATGCTCTTTGTACGAAACAACTCTTTCGATATTTTGGCAGTGTGGCAAGGAGCAGAATCCTGCTGAAAAATAAACGAAGCATTGTTGGAGAAGAGATCTCTGATGGAAGGCAGAAGTTTTGGTTCTAGAATAGTGTCAATGTATTTTCTGGTATTCAGTGTCCCATCGATGACATGAAGGCGACCAATACCATCTGCTGACATGCATGACCAAATCATAACACTAACTGGGTTCTTCACAGTTGCTTGAATGCAGTCAGGATGTAGCTCTTCTCCTATTCTACGTCTTACATATTTTCGCCCATCACTACCGAATAACGATATCTTAGTTTCATCACTCCATATAACTTGTGACCACTGGTCATCTGTCCAATTAATGTGTTCCTTTGCCACTGTAGTCTTTTTTTTCGTTGCTGAAAATTAAGATAAGGCTTTTTTCGTGGAATTCTACCTTTTAGTCCAACTTCTGTTAATCTTCTCCTGATTGTTCTTGAACTGACAGAAACACCAGCATCATTCAGATCACTTCTGATGGCCGCTGATGACATTTTTCTATCTTGAAGATATATTCGTTTTATTCTTCTGTCATCAATAGATGTGGTGCACCTTTTTCGGCCTTTTCCTTTTTTATTTTTTATTGAATTTGTCTCCTGATATCGTAAACAAAACTTTCGGACTCCAGATGTAGTCAGTGAACCACCCACCTGTCTTGCAATTTCAGCATAGGAAAGACCACTTTCTCGTAACACAATAATATTACATCTCTTTCTAGGTGTCCAATGTACTCTTTTATTTGATGTCATTGCTTCTTGACTAAATATTAAAAATTTTTACAAAAATTCCTACTTGTAATTGCAGTGTATAAGAAACAGGTCCTCCTTCTACAGAACAAAGCAAAATAATGAATTGTTTCAAGTGTAAACATGATGTCAGCTTCTACTGGCAGTTACTAACATTTGATTGGTTCTCACAACAAGTACAGTGATTGGACAGGAAAGCTAGACATTATAAACCACTTCATAACTGTGTTTTTTATTTATATTAAAGTACATATAACTTATTTTGTATTGCAAATAATTGAATTATGTGATCTGTATTGAATTCAGTAATAAATTCTCTTTAAAATGATATATACAAGTTTGCATTTTGCGAAACGTAACATTTTCTATAAGCATACAAAGTTCAAAAACATAAAAATTTCCAAAAGTGTCCACACTTTTGGCGACCACTTTAAATGCATGCATTTGTAAGAAATGATATTTTGTAGTGCGGATGAGATGATCAGTGTCAGTTAGCAAAGTGAGATAAAATTAAGTTAAAAACAAAAGCCAGAGGTATGCATGAAATTAAAGGTTAAGTTCCCAACCAACACAAAAGTTTAATCCTCTATTTCGTTAGCCCATTAAGTGCAATTTTAAAATTAAGGTGTTTTTGAAGTACAGTGTGTTCTAATATGTAGTTTCTAACATGTAGGATGTTGGCTAGAGGGAGTGTTGATATACTTATACCAGTGATACTTGCTTACACATTTCAGTACATTTTACTGGAGAGCAGTGAGGAAGAAATAAAATTATGGAATAAATGAAAATGTATGAAAGTTTGAAAATTCAGACAAAGTTATTTAAAAAGAAAATGATATGAATTTTGTTAAACACTTCTGCTAATGTTTCCCCCTTTCAGGTGACTGAAAGGCTACTGTGATATGAAGATTTGTACGTCCGAAGTTCCAGATGTTGTGAAATGCATTTTATCAGTTAGTTGTAAATTCGACTGGTTGGTCAAAATTTAAGATCTTAAGAAGATCCTTAAAAATCTTAGTTGTCATCACTTAAATTCTGGCAAGGAAAACTGCAAGTTTAACCAGTTATTTCATGTTCCGTGTCTGTACTGTCAGTTCTCCGTTTCAGTTTTCCTGCCATAGACAGAGCGTGTTCTGCCTGCTGAAGTCTACGTTACTAATTGTTATTCTTGTCTATGACGTTGCTTTATTCTTGTCGGTAGTGCTGTCAGGCTGGTGTAGGTTTGTTTCAGAGCGAACTTCCGCGTTTAAATATCTCTGCGTATCCTTTGGCTAATAACTACTTAGATTTAGCATTAATTTTTTTTAATTCTACATTTGAGTTCATGTCATAATTGCTGGTTGATTTGTAAGCACCAGGTATGCCTTCTTTTGAGAGTACTTAGTTTTAAATAAAAGGGTAATTTACACCCCTCATAGATTCTGTTTCATATTAGACGTAGACATACTCTGGAAGGATTTGCCCCAAGTTATATTTAGTTACAGGTACAAGCCTTACAATTTTATTACCTTTACAATTAAAGAATAATTGCTGGCAATATACTGGAGTTTATGTAATGTCCACGAACACAACAGAGCACCGGATAATATTAGCTGCGCAACAGAAATGGGATGGAAATGAAATTCAACTATGAAAATGTTCCCCAATCTGCTTTATATACTATTTTATATTAATTTTTTATCTAAAAAATTTCTTTTCGTTCTGGGCTCTTTTACAAACTTGTCAAATTTTCCATTTCATGACATTAAAAGTGGTTATTAAATATCGTATGAATTACTAATAAAAATTATCTTGCTATCCCGATTGCATCAGATATCAAATTATTTACTTGCATTTCCAGTTATACTTTATAACGAATCTTTGTTTAGCACATCGGATTTCTAGAAACTGTTTCCATTTGACTTTTTATCAAATTTTATTTACTTTACTTAAAAAAAGCCTTTTTCTATTTGCGTTGCTCAATGTTTGTTCATTCTATTCTTCGCTTATGGATGAAAGTGGTTATAAAAATTCTCTTTACTTAAGAATCTAATCGAAACCGACAGGAAGTGGTAAAAGAACGTTTTCCATCACACTTCTGTTATTATTGTAGCCAACCAGAAAGGATTAAATTTGTAATCCCCAAGTGTCTTAAATCTAAATGACAGTAAGTCGTTTTGTTGAAAAGTTTTGTTATCAGATTTACATTGTTTCACTTCTAAGATGTATTTTCGGTTTGGCAATTTTTCCCAAAACACAATCCGGTTGCTTTTATATTAAATACACTTTGTGGCTGCCAATAAAAGCTTCACAGATGTTAGAGAAATCCCAGATACCTTACAGGGGAAACATGTTTATTTCATCAGCTGTATTGTTGTTATTGAAAAATTACATTAAATGTTGTTGCGTGCCTACGGGTTCGTGATAGATTTAATACACAAATCCGATAAAAAGTCAATAAAATTTATTCTTATCACAAGAAATATAACAAAACGCTGTATTTTTCATCAAAGAAATTCGTACAACATCACGCAATATAATCAGCAGCTATATTTTAAACTACTAAAACATTATATAGAACGCAATCCAGCAATATAAAGCGCAGAGAAAGCTAATCTGATCTCAACGCAAATTCGCTACAATCGACAAACAACAGTTATCTAAACAACTACTGAGCTGAGATGTTTATCCCCGGCTTTTATAGCTTTTTAAATCAGCCACGCGAGATAGTTCCAGCAATTTCTGGAAAGCAAAAGGAGTAGAATTACGGTTATAGCTAAAACACTCGTCAATTACATTTATTCGAATTAAATATAATCAAACTTTTATTCGATGTTTTATTTTCCGGCGTAGTTTTCTCTTAAAATACGTAACGCGCTGCATTGGACGGGGAAATAAAACAATTTTAATTATAAATCTATTAAAAATATTTAAATAAATTCAAAATTTGTAACAATACATATAAGTAATTAACACTTCGAATTGAGTCACAAAAGTTGGCATAATCATTGCATTTATTTTTCTATTCAGAATGAAATAATATTTTCTTTCTATTAAATCAGAGACACACCAGCAGCGGGGAAGAAAAGTCGCTGAACACTGGTATTTCGTCCGAGCCTGAATCCTGGTGAAAAGGCTGATTGCATGGGGCTTTTCGTGGTTTTATAGATCTACAATATGTATGTGAACCACTTTCCCTTAGAAAGTTCGAAGACATTCCTCTCTTCAGACAGACAGAACTAAAGAGCTTTGCCACATTGAAATAAACCAGACTGTTTAATAAGAATTATTATTATATTTCTTTCGGAATACGATGTTATGCTTTATTTATCTAAAGCCCTCGCATAAGAAAAGTATCCTTTACCATAAATTTTAATAATTATTATTGACTAGCATTATAAATGATATTTTAATATGTACTGTAATTCATATTTTATCTTTCAAACATAGTTAATTTACAAGTGCATTCATCCCTAATGCTTGCAACCAAATTTCAGATTGCTTTTGATTTTTGGACGACGAATTGTTAAATTATTGCAAGATTAATAACCATAAACGTTTCCTCAAAACGTCCTCATCAATGAGATTTAAGACATTGCGTATCTAAGAGCTGCAGTTATACTGAATTATTTCGTGTCAGTTTGAAATTAAAAGATCAAAAGTGGATTTAAAACAAATTTTAAGCATTAATACTATAAGCCTGTGTTAAATATATCTAGAATTATAATCTGAAAATTAGCATTGTTATAATTCGTAAATTAGCTTTATTATAGTAATTCATAAAATAACTTTTATATTTAGCTGCGCGTAACTGCATATTCTATTACTGCCCTGAAGTACATGTAGTAATAGCAGCAGTTGCTTTTGGTTCAGAAATGCTATGGAGAGCAAGTAGTATGACGGCTAGTTAAGAGTACAACTGCTAGATGTAGTACCTGCCTGAGTCCGGATAGAAATATGTTGTTTGCAAAGATAAGAGGACATAGACTCGATCTATAGTTGCCTCATTTTTCGAGTTACATTTTAATTCGGAAAAATTAAATGCAACAGCCGTTTTACAGAAATGACAATCAGCGAACAAAAGTAATCTCTAAAATACTCCTAAACATAATAAGCAATGAAAACTATTAAATAAAACCTTAATAAATATATCTGAATGCTCATATATAGCTTAACATTTACCGTATGAATAATCGTTACTTAACATGTATCACCTTACATTTTACAATATCAAGGTGAATGAGAAAAGCAAAATGGCAAGTTATCGTTTTCTTATTGTAAAGGTTTGCACTCCTTTTATAATCTGTTAACATAATAAACACAAAAACCAAATGCTGGCTAGACAAATAAAGAATACTAACTGCGCAGAGAAGACGCAGTTCAAAAAGTAGGAGTTTTTTAACAATTAAGGCATTCCGGATAATGTTTCTGGGAGAGTTTATCCATTTCACGCAAATTGTACATGCTGTCTGTCATAGCTGAAGTATCTAAGTGCATCATATTATCCTTGGAGCCTCCCTTGTCGTTTTGTTGCGGGTAGCCTTAGATTATTATTAATGGCCAACGAAGACTAACACAGATGACATAAGCCAATTGTAACACTACAAGCAATCTCCTGCAGTTTCATCGACGAGTAAATCCATTTACAGCAGTCATTAACAGCAGATAATTCCCGTGAAAAATGGGAATTTGGCTTTCACCTTCCTACGAGGACAGCACAATTAATCTTTTCACAAAGGACTGCCTGCCCTGTGTGACTTAACACTTAAATATCAAATCGAACAGACTTAAATTTCGAAACAGTGACAGTGGAATATTGGTAAAGCTTATCAAACTGTTTATCGGTGAATAAATGAAAGACTGAGGGGAATGAAATTTCAAAATAAACGCGTCGGTATTTCAATACATTTCACAAAATGGCAAATGTATCGTTTCTTTTCTGCGATTTTTCTTTTTTTAATTTTTGCTTTGTATTTTGTTATACATCTCTACAATTTTCATAAATTAGATAAAAATCGATTAATATTAATCGCAATTAATATATTATATGGGATTTGGCATTGGTGATATTCATATATGAATGGCATAGGTTTTGAGCAATAGAAGCTTGCAGTTCCTTTATGAACGACAAAATCATTCATGAAATGACAATACTATTCACATGAGCATGACAGTACGTTCAACTGAAATTTTGGTAGTATTACATGAATATCGTCGTGAATTTTATAATGAGAATGAAAGTTTGAATAAAATAAACTAATTAGTACAATGTGAAAATTCGTATAAATCTTTATTAACGTGGAAAGGTGAGACATTGCCCGTGTATTTATCAATCAACCACGCATGCAGAAGTTGGGGAATCGACTCAGGAGTCTGTAATAGCCAATAATTTGTATTATGAAAAAACATCGCGAAGGTAAAATCACAAAGTAATGCTTTGTTGTGAATGTATGTCAGAAAATCTGAAAAGAACTATTATAGTTAAATTTAATGAATCCCGAAAATGTCTAAAATAAAGGTGAAATATTGAAACTGTTGCTCAGGTATCGCATCTCTTTGCTATTCTTGTTAGAACAAGGCTTATGCAGGAGGAATCTGAACAGGAAGGTAAAACTTTAAGGGATGATAGACGCCAGCTATGCGAGCAATATTCATCATAGAATATATGGTCGGAACGCAAGCGGTGAGAAGTTAAAGGGTAGTTTTCCACTCTCGCCTTTAAAGAATGAACTGAAGATTGAGAGGAAATACTTAAAAAAAAAACATGTTATTAACAGGAATGTAACTGATGTACATGATCAAAGAAACTGCTCAAAAGACCTTCCGCCAGCTGTTATGCAGGCTTCGCACCTGCGCGATTGAGACGGACGCACATTTGCGAAGACACCAGGCATTTCCCGAATATCGCCGGCAACAACGGCGATCCTGCCGACGAGATCCATATCGATTTCAACAGAGCTCTCGTAGATTAGGCTTTACATATGGCCCTACAGATAATAGTCCAAACACGAGAAATCCGGTGATTTTGGTGGCCAAGCTATGAGACCACTTCCACTAATCCATTGCCCTGGAAATTTCTAGCTTGTATAACCAGCCATCCTCTCGGCAATCCACAGATAGAAAATGCCGTTAGATTCGCCGTTTCTGTTCTGACCATGCATTTTATGATGAATATTGCTCGTATAGCTGCTTTCTATCACCTCCTAAAGTTTTACCCACATTTTTCAGATTCACCCTGTGTAGTATTGGACTGCATTACTTAGATTATGGAAAGCACGCAATAGCTATCTGTTTAAGGAAAGGACGCCTTTGTGATGGAGTTATTAATGGAAACTGGCTAATATTTACTTAAACATGGTGTAAAACCCCAAATCCTGCCGTGCGGCCAGGCCGTTTGCCAGAACTCAAACCCCGGACCGAAGTACCAGTGTTCAGCGGCATTCAGAAAGCCTTGTAGTAAACTGTTTTATTCCTTCGTTACAGCTTAAATAAGACATTCTGTGTGTTTTCAAGAAAAGATGACAAGATGAAATTCGTGCCTCTGTGATATTTCATACATTCTAAATAGATCTAGAGCTCATTTAGTGGATTCAATTCGAAAGACAGCCTTATTCTCGATCCATTTCTTTCCTGTTCTGTTCAATGATGCATTATCATATGCAAAAGGAAATGTTTCGCCATTGGTACAGGAAATAAATGAGTATGGCATTCAATAAGAGATTTAAAATGGTGGTTGCCAATTTGGTGCCATTGTCTAGAAATTGTAACTCAGCAGATTATGAAGCTATCGTACAACATGACAATCGCATCATCATAACAATATCTTTCTTGTATACTTGCATGCTGATTCACTGTTTATCCCTTTCATGCCAGATAAAATGACGTATGGAATCCAATTGCAGACCGAATCGACAAAACGTTAGCCCATTTTCTGTATCTTCTAATTTTTGGAAATCTGACCCGTTTGCAAATACACATCTTCTGCTATGATTTGTGGATAATGCCACACAGAGGATCGATCTTCGAATATAAAATTCTATGTAATTCCAATGTTTGAATCGTATTATGTGCAGGAACTCTTTCCTGTACTGTAATAGAGGAGAACTTAGAGTTGTTTCATTGGTTAAGTTGAAGCAACTTGAAGGGTATCTGCGTTTGCGGAAGAGATGGTTTTGTGAACGATTTTTTACGGGGAGCTGACTTATATCAGCATTACACATGGAGAGATCCGCAAATTTTCCATGCGGTCAATTATCTTCGTGGAAGGAAGATAGGTGGAATATGGTAGCAGTACTGTATCTAGAAAACATATTTTAGTCGTTTGAAATGGAGATAAAATATCGTGCGTTTTAAACTCCAGTGCAATTTCAACAACTCAGAGTCCCGACTATTCTTTAGCATTTAAAATCATCAAGATTATGCCTGTGAAATTTAATGAAAGTTTCATGTTTTAAGGCCAATTTTTCATGTTTAGAACTTTCAATAAATTCTAAACAATTTCTTCGCTTCCGACTTATCACGTGATCCATAAAAGCAAACTACGAAACTTTATATAGTCGTAGGCTTTCTTTCTCATGCGCATTTTTTAACTACGCAAATTACAGCATAATATTAGTTGGATTATACTGCGATAGTTTTGCATAATGATGTTCAGCTTTCAAATTTGAGCAGATACTTTGTAAACTGTTGTTTAATATGAAAGCAATTTCACTGTAATTCAGCGCAGATTTAAAAAAGCGTTATGCTGGTTAACCATTGGAAACTTGGTGCCATTGGAAACTACAGTGCAGTAGCATTTAGTTAGAAAAATACTATTTACTTTCCAGGATTCACTTTGAAAAATATAATGCTTACAATAATGGTATGATAATAGTAGAATGAGTTTAAGCGGAACTGAATACTTTCGCTAAACTTAGAAATTTACTTACTGTAAATCACAAGATGTTATAAAATTCTTAATTATTTTATTATTAAAAGCATGAATACTCTCAAACTTCTAATAGAATATATATAACGTCACAAAAATTGGTCACGGCGACAAATTTATTCTTAATCCTCTTAATACATTTATATTAGATTTCCGAACGGTGAATATCATAAAAATAGAACTATGATGTAGCTTTCTAATGTACAAGAATCTTCCTTGAAATAAAATATGTCGTAAACCTTTTCAAAGGAGAGCTAATTTCGAAAATGTATATCTATATAATTAGGAATGTTAATTTATATAAAATTAAGAAATTAAACTAATCATTATTCACATGTGATAGCCTGTTGTGTTATGTAAGCGGATCAAAAGCATTAAAAAGATTTTTTTAGAGAATTCCGATTTCAGTGAACTGTACTATAGACCTGGCACGTAACGTAATATAGACATAGATGTGGCTAACTGCTTTATGTCGAAATTTGCACAGATATTAAAGCATCTGATGCATTAAAACTTTGGGAAGCATACATATTACAGAACAATTTTGCTTTATAATAGATGTCATACTGTAGAGACATTATGATTTTTTGGAAGCAAGAGAGATTGAAAAATATGCAACCGCCTTCGCCGGGAATCGAACCACGGACCTCTGGAATACCGGCCCAGCGTGCTACCGTTACACCACGAAGGCACGATAGGAAAGTGGGAGAAATACCTTATATACTCCCCTTTTTAAAGGGCGACTAGGGTTTTAGGGGACCTAGTCGCCAAAATATGTAACCGCCTTCGCCGGGAATAGAACCATGGACCTGTGGAATACCGGCACAGCGTGCTACCGTTACACAACGAAGGCACGCTAGGGAAGTGGGAGAAATACCTTATAATACTATTGTCAAGCTTAACAATTACAGATGATAAAAGAGATAAATTTGGCAGTTTAGTATCATGAGTATTTTGATATCTGTTTAAAATACAATGTTGCTTTAAATTAAGTCATTGTTTTAAAATTATTCAAGTCGCAGTAGTTCTTTTACATAGATATAAGCAAATTACTTAGTTTTACATGCGAAAGATACTTTATTGGTTCTAAGTATAGGACAGTTTTACGTGTAGAAGGATCGTGCAGTTCTGAAGGTATCTGAAAAGAATAATAGAGACTGCCGTTTCAGAAGGTTTTGCACACATTAGCACCACCATCGTCAAAGGGTGTGTGAAAGATAATTGAATAGTTTTTTGTTGTGGTTTCTTATCTCATATATCTGATAGTTACATCAAATCAAGTTCACGAATATTATCGTGGCCAGGGAGCGCACTATTGTGTTCGCCTCTGGTGTGGGCCTTGGACATCTTACAGGAAAGACAGCATGAATTTGACTAACTTACCCCTCTCCCAATTTTGAATGAGAATATGAATGTCTCTTCAGAGGAGGATGGCTTAGAGAATCCTTCTCCGCTCTGTAGAGAGGACGTTTGATTTAAGAGCATTTTAGGTGCCCCTGTGTTGTAAAAATATTACGAATTTATTAATATCAATGCCTTCACCCGTATTTGAGACGAGATCCAAGGCTGCGGCAGCTTGCTGCCTTACCACCAGGCCACTACGGCGAATATTATACTGTTTTAAATACCATATATTAAACAAAAGTTAAAACGTGAGATTTTTATATAAATGATAAAGAATTAGTAGCATGTCGTAATATTACATTCTAACCGTCAAACTGCGCAAGCAATATGAATACGGGTTTCAAAACCACATTTTGAAGAGAAGAAAAACATCATCTTAATTAGATGCCATATGCAAGTTTTCTGAAGATTAACTCTTGGTTCAGAGTTATCTTTTCCTTCTTCAAGATATAAATTGTATTAGAGGTCATGGTATAAAAATCTTGAGGTTAATTATTTGCGTAAAATAAGACTAATATATTGATAGCAACATTTTTTAAGGATTAGTTTATATTTATGAATAGTAATTCGACATAGGCACTATGCTCATTTATGATTAATTCTTTAGCATAGTGGGATTATTCTTATTAAGGTTGCTATACAATTTCAGAATTATATTTTGCACATATTCAAGTGAAAAACACAAAATGTGATCTGAAGTTCAGACCAATGTTTAAACCTCAGTAATTTTTTTTCACTTAATTACATCATAATTCCGGTTTTTTAAGTAAAGTTTTTTCTTAGAACAAAAATTTATGATAGAAGATCGAGGTACTTTTAAAAGCAGAACTTTCACATTGTACTTCAGTTAAGTGAGCAGACTGTTATGAAATTGCATCGCGTATTTAAAATATTCCGCAAAAAGCCCAAATTATTAAAAGTTCTAATGTTTTTTGAAGTTCGAACTTGAAGATTTCGAACGAATTAGTTTAGTTTCATAAAAAGTTCTAAGCCTTTTAAATGGTATTTAGTAGAAATTTCAGAGTGTACTTCTATTAAGTGAACAACATAGGTATGAAATTGTATCGCTTATTTACAGCCCATTGCCGAAGCAAGCTTAAATTATTAAATATTCTAATGCTTTTTAAAGTTAAGCTTAGAAAATTTCCAAGTATTTCTGGAAAACGTTATAAGTATATTTGCACTTTAAATGCAAATAAAGTCAAATAAAGAGCAACAAATATAAATTAAAAAAGAAAGAAATGTTACTTATTTGATAGATCTGAATTATTTAATGCTATACTAGGCAGAAAGCAAAAGAATAGCAAGAAAATACATCTTATAGATATAGAAAGAAACAATAGTTTAAGAAATGAAAATGCGTTTCCAACAATTCGAATATCTAAACATACCTTATTTAAGTTAAAAAAAATTCGTTAGTAAACAAACTTTCTTCATTTTAATTTCACACAGCAGTGCAAATTTTATTTGCATAATTTCATAGGAGAAATCGATTAAAAAGATTCATAAAAGTTTAGTCGATTGTTCAAATGGAACGCAGAATTCGACTTGAATTTATTTGGCATAAAATATGGGAAAAATCTGTTGGTAGTATTGATTTCTCAAGTATGAATGTAATCGCTCTTCCCTCGAAATATATAAAATGTATTAAAGTCATACATGTATTCAACTAAACTGGTAGCTAAGTTTAATCTTGAATCTTTTTTTTAGCAGAAAAGCAACGTTAATCTCGAATAGAATATTGGTTTCCAAACGGCATTTTGCATTCAATCACAAGAAAAGACCTATCACTTTTCAAATTGTTGTCATCAGATATTATCGCTCTGTATTATATTTAAAGAAATTAAATAATGAAGAATCTTCATGAATGTACCTATGTTTCTCTTATTATATATATATATATATATATATAAACCGGTACTTAGAGTCATTAAATTCTGAATAACATTGTCCTCCACCCAAACATGAGCCTCTGGAAGTCAGAATTTTAAATTTCGAATTTGTTTTATTATGTATTTCATATTCTGAAAAATATTAACGAATTTTTTATTAACAAACTCGACGATTTCAAAGCAAGCAGTGGCAACACTGTACGAGAAAAGTACATTTTTATCTCCAACGCGCGAGTCTATGTATCGGAACAAATGATTCGATGCATTTCAGTATGCTAAACAAACACTTGAAATTTTGGTTCATTTCGTGATACTTCCGTAACTCCTCTTTGAAACCCCTTGCTTGTGTTGAAATAATATGCATTTGCGATTCGAACAAAATAAATTTCCCTTGTGCTGATAAACGTTGGGTACATTAGTATGCACCTGACACCATACTTTGCAGCTAGGGTCACATCTTGAAGAAACAAGAACTGTTTTATTTTCCGTATGAGCAATTTTCTTGCAGTCATATATATGTGACATATACGGACAGGAAGAATTGACTTTCATCATCATGTCCTGAACTTAGTCTCGACCAGCTGCGTTCCGCAGTTGGAAATATTATGCAAAGAATGCAGCTAGTTGTATGCACATGTGGCAGAGTGTTAAGCTTCTTGTGAATGTGTAATGAATATGGATAAATAATAAAACTTTAAATCTCATTCATGAAGCGCTTTTCTCCTTGTATAAACATACTTTAAATTCACGTTCGGTACATCATGCGGTTTCGCGCTAGTAGTGAATTTTAGAACTAGATGTTAAAACTTCTGTTGAGCAAAAGAAAAGGACAGATGTCATAAGCGTCATGTCCATTTGGATAACATATACAGCCCAGTGTATGTTTGCAAATTTGGAGCGTATGGGTCACTAAAAAGCTGCACGAAACCGCAGTTAAAAATGTTTAAAAACGATCTAATCCTTTTTTCTTTTGCCCACCAGCGGCCGAGCGGTAAAGGCAACACTGGTAGTCCGGTCCGAGGTTCGAATCCCGCTAACGTTCTGGTTGCATAGGCGTTTTCGGGGTTTTCCCCGTGTGTAACGTGTATATGAGCCAGTTTCCATTAGAAAGTCACCCACGAAGGCATCCTTTCCCTTAGGCAGATGGCCCTCGAGGCTTTGCCATAATCATTCTTCTTTTAGAAATTTGTATATTATCCTATTAATTTACTAAATGTAATTTACAACTGAAATTTATTTTGAACTTATTATGTTATTGGTATGAAATTATTTTGTAAGAAATGAAGCTAGATTTTATATTCTTAGAATGAAAGTTTTGTTAATGTTTGAATAATAATACTTCATCGCTGTACGCGACTTGACTTTCAAAAAGTTTCCGTAAAAAAGCTGTGCTTTAAAACCTGTGTGTGATAACTATAAATTCTCGAAGTGGTTTGTGCAAAAGGTTACTTGAAATTAAACCATCTTTTTCCGTGAGAGCGTATTTGATGCCCACAATGCGTATGTGCGGCTAACGATACTTCGCACATAACAAAGCAGCATTCCTATCAGCTAGCGCTCTCATTAAATATTTGGGTGGTTATTGTTTACGACTACTTGAAAAAGATGATATCTTTAACGGAACATCAGGAACGGAGGACATATCTCATTTTCTTGCTTCTGCTTCATTTGATAGTGCGTGTATTAAAAACCCTCCACTGAAAACAAATGCGGTTTTAGTATGATGCGATTGCATTTCAGCACTTAAACATATGGTCACTAGAAAGCTATATTTCCAGGCCAGTGGAGAGTCTGAAGTAGACAGACGTATCGCTGGGCCTCCACGCTTATGACATCTGTCCCTCCTGAAGTTTTCGTTTTTGGAGACAATGCGTTGTCCTCAAGCATTATGTTTTTCTCAAGCTAGTTGTCAAATTTTCAATCGTTCCTCCAGATCTCACAAAAATGGCTAGGCGCTTCGGGAATATGCGAACACTTTTACATCGACAGTGCGAAGAGTGTGCCAGGAGCGATCGATGGTTCTTTATGCGAACTTCCATAATTGCGTTTATAAATTTAATGTAATTTTTAAATTTATTTGAATTCTGCAACTTCCATTTAACTTAGAGGTACCAAATATTTGTTCGCGTTGTGTGTCTTACTATTTTGTCTATTTCGTTGTCTGATTTACTTTTTTTTTTCTTTTACTTGTGCCATTCTTCCCTTTGCTAGCGAAAGATGGCGTGTGGAGAAAAAGGAAAGCGCACCCCAGCGCTTAACCGTTTAACACACGATCATGCATTCTTAACGCAGAAAAGTACTTTTTCACTGCATTTTATCACATTTTAAAATTTGTTCCATTAATTTTGAAACACTATGCGTATACAAATCTTGAAAAAAGCAATTATATTTATGTATTTAAATTTGAGACAAAATGTAGTAGGATTGAAATATTGAATGCCATACCCAAGATGCAATTTATTTTGCTTGAATGGTTGTTTAGAATCGTAATAGAACGTTACTACAAATAAACAATTTATTTTCTATTAAATATACAGGTTTCTTTCGTAAGTAATAGTAAAGTAAATTACAAATTCGTTTTTAGGCACTAGAAAGCATATGTTTATTTACATTTTGAATTTTTGAATGCTAAACAATTTTGTACGTGGATAGATAATTTTAGTGAAATTATATCTGAGATGTTTGTATTTCTTTCTTATGATGTAACATGAAAATCTACAGGAGCGAAGCTTGTCGGAAAATTAAGTATACAGGGGCAATATCTATTTAACATTGAGTAAATAGCTATCTCGCTAATTTGCCCAAATATCGCCAAGCGACTAATTTTTGTTGCCAAATTTGGGAGGAAATTCTTTAAAGTCGCCGAACTTGGCAAGCATTTGGTGACATTTTGTCCGGTCACTGTATCATCATAATAGTTATTGCAATTGAATAACTGCGATTGATTTTAAGTGCAGAAAGATTTCCAGATTAGGTGAAAAATTTTAAGAAGCAGGAAGTACTCGAAAATCTCTTCGGTCGGGTGAAAACTATGTAAAGCCGGAGAGAGCATCTGCTCGGAGTAGTTGTTGTTGTGAGGTGTTAGTTCAGAGCGATTTCGGAGAATTGAAAGCTTCGTCTTTCAGATGCGTTTTGCTTGCGTAGTGTTTCACGTTCCTAGTAATGTGAAGTGTAACTACTGACTGTACTCGGTGATACTGTTAACATCTGTACGAATATTTCTGTGGAAAGTTCCAGAACTCTGAAGAGTTTCGTTTGATAAAATAAATTTTATCAACCTGCCATCGGAACTGTGTGCATTCAATCTATTACGAGCCGTACGCACGCAACAGTATTTTAGACCTACAAATGTACCCAATAAATAGTCACCAGAGTATGAGATGCCCTATGGAGTGTTTCTGGTTACTTTGAAATTCAGAACTTGGCTTAGTTATTAGTTTTTGTCTGCTTTGAAAGCTACTTATTCCTATGCACAATTTTTATGTCTACGTAATTTATATGTGTACTTAATAATAAATATTTAGTTACAAGAAATAAACTGCTCCATATATGACCCCTAGGCAGTTTCATTAGCTTTTACTAAATTTCGTTCCATTAGTTTAAAGTTTACATTACCAATTTTAAAGAAGCGTGCAACAATATAAATTTAAAACAGTATATTTATGTTATGTAACAGGGGCATTATTTTCATATATACACCCATACACGATTGGAGAGCATTTGGACTAATCTCCCTTTAGACCAAAAATATCTAAAAACAGCACATCTTTAGAATTTCCGAGAGACAGTCTCGTGCGCTGGAGATAAAATGTTTTTTTTTTTTGTACAGTGTTGCCACTACTGGGTTTGAAATCGTTGAGTTTGTTAATCAAAAATACATTGAAGTTTTACAAATTATGCAATAAACAATATAAAAAATTCCAAATTCCAAATTCGGGCTTCCAGGTGCCCATATCCGGGTGGAGGACTACGTTATTCAAAATTTGATATCTTTAGGTAGCGTAGCTATTTCACAGTGCAAGAAACATACATATATTCATGCAGTTTCTTCATTATTTAATTTATGTAAATATAATACAAGGAGATAATACTTGGAGGCAACAATTTGAAAAGTAGAAAGGACATTTATAGTAAATCGACGCAAAATGACGCTTCGACAATAATAGGCCTTGGGGGCTAACGCCATCTTGGGGTAAAGAATGATGAAATAATTAAAATGCAAGAAATGCATGCTAGAAATAATTAAAAAAACTATTCAAACAAAATTAATTTCTTCTAAGCTGAATAAGACATTAAAAATTATTCAGACAATGACATTACTTTTTTCCCTTTTCTTATTGATGTACCATGATTCACTTGACACTAATTGTGCAAACGCATTTAATTTCCATGTATTAAATTCTTAAAATAATTGGAAAATCACTGACAGTACAGTAAAAAACTATGCACGATTTATTATTTAAATCCATAATATTTGTCTTTACGCATCGTTAAAATTTATAAAACAGGATGGAAACTAAATATGGCAAGCGTGGGATGTAAAGCTTCATAACATGTTTAATGAAAGATGCACGGTACATTATACAATTTCTTAAGTAAAATTGCTTTTCTAAATTGATTGTTTAGTAAAGATAACTTGGTTATTTAACATGAAATGTAATTATTTTCTATGAATGCGTAATTGTTGGAAATAGCAAAGATATTCCACTTCAGGGTAAATTAAATGTTACGACATTTCTTCCCAACATATTAGTTAATTTTGGCAGCAATAAATTTGACGAAGAAATTGGAGAAATTCTGTGGAAGTACACAATTCCTTAAAAGCTTTCTTCAGGGTTAATATGTATTTTATAAAATCGGAGAATGTAAAGTATTGCAAAGGAAATTAATATTAAAAAACTATTTCTTTCCTCTTTCCCTCGATTACGAATAATCTGAATTGCCATTTTAATACGATGACAGATTAAAGTAAATATTAATGTACTAAAAGGAATCACTCTGAATTGACGTTTTGAAGAATTGGAAGGGAACTTTCCCAGAGTACGCCACAATGCATCCAAATCTATTTTGCCGCATATTTAATAATCTTTTCACTTTAAAGAACTTATTTTTTCTTAAGTCGAATATTAAAATCTGAAAATTTTTTATCCCCTTGTAAATAAAAATATAAATGGTTCTTGAGTTTTTTTTTTAATTTTAAAAGAAGAAAAATGTTGGTAATTTAAAGAAAAAAAAACAGATATGTATTTCTAAAATAAAATTAGGCATTAGAAAATATTTGAGCAGAATAGGATTTAGTATATTCTCTCATCTACTTCGCTTTCATTGCATTTTAAAGTTTTGAACTTTAGCATGGACAATTTTTAAGACATTTTTCCTGATTTAAAATGCGTTTTCATTCTCTTGATAAAAATCAGCAAATAAATTTTTCTGCTGTCTTTCCTTTTAAGCGATATTAGGAAAATAGTATGCTTTTGGAAAACGAAATTTTGCAGTAGGAAGTAGTTAAAAAACTATATTTAGCTTATATCTTTACCTTGTTTATGCAGGAGTTTTTCTCAACTTTTTTTTTTTTTTTTTGTTATTCGGAGACTTTTATTTTTTGGCATATTAACACTTGAATCATTTCCGTGAATTTGATAGGTTTTTGCTCTCTTGACAGGAAATTTCAAATTAATTAGCATAATTTTCGTTATTTTATATTCATGCAGACTAGCTTAGCTATAAAACGTTGTTCAACATGCTGTAGGATTTTCATAAAATTATGGTTACTAATTGAGCTTTTAACCTCTGGAATGAAACCTCTAGTGATGTTGAAGAAGAAAGAGGTTCAGTTTGATATTACTTCGTACACTAATATTTTAGTAAAATATAAAAATATACCTGAAATAAAGAAATATCCACAAGGCGATAGCCAGTGCAATTAGAGAAAGTCCATATCCAATCGAATATATGGTATGAGCATCTTTTACATCCCACAGCACCTAAAAATTAGAAAAGAATTTCCTATAATATAAAACCTCTATTCAAATAGGTAATTTGTATTTTCTACATTAAATATATTTAAATTTTAAGAAAACTTCCTTTTTACAAGGGCTTATACCATTTTTAAGAACATTTCTTAAATACAGCTGTTTTACATTTTTAATGTAATCTAATTTTTCTATATTTATCTTAAAAACCCACAGATATCAGCAAGAAATGAAAATGAGTATGCTTGTGACTTTTACGGACTAAAGTGCTTGCTAAGCACATTTTTTCAATTGGTATGTTGTGCTAAAATACGGAATTCAGTGTCTTGAAGTATAATGTTACGATCAGCAGAAGCTAATTTCAATAAACCAAAATGATTTATTTGGAAGGAACAGAAACACTTCTTCCTCTTCACTTTCGGTGAGACTGAGCAAGGTAATTAAAAATGTCTTCTTCACAATTTTTAAGAAAAGCATTTTGTTTTGATTAAAAAATTCTTATAACTGATATAAAAGATAGAATATCTTTCTTTTGATTAAAAAGTATACATGGTTCTCTTAAGTGCGTCAAGCTTCAGGAAGGGGTAGGTTACTCAAAGACGATTCAGAAATGCATAGTAACTTAGCTTTGGAAACGCATTCGAAGCGCGTTATTGTGGAACAGATAAAAGCACCCTGCAAAAAATTCAGCATATGAATAATCAACCACAGAGGAAGTAAGATGGAAGGTTTCAGTCATTCCGAGTTAGTAAATATACATCTAGCATATGGAGCGGCCGACTGTAATAGACTAACCGCTGTGCTCTTTCAGGGTGAGTGGTATAATAAGCGTATTACTGCTATTCCGCCTGTTCGAGCTACCTACTATTCGGATAATGGAGATTGTACGATACGGGATCTTTCGGGGAAAATAAAAAATATCAGTAACGAACGACGCGGACAACTGAAGTAGGACAGTTGATCAGATACATATCAGTACAGAAACGGTTGCTACAAACCTCGCTGTTTCCCAAACCATTGTCTGGACAATCCTGCACTCGAGCCACTTGTATCCATACCACGAGCATTTGGTACAACAACTGCTTCCTGTAAATTACGCACCGCGAGTTGCATATGCTGAATGCTACAAGCAGAAATGTGCAACGAAACTTCATTTTCCTCCTTTTCTATCCTATTCACCAGGCTGTTAAATTATGCCTCATCGGTGAACACACGTGTATGGCCAATATGTATTGGCACACATGTATGGGAAACTCCAAATGTACCTGAGCGCGGGCAGCATAACAACGGTTTTCCGTCAATGTTTGGGTGGGCATTGGATCCCCTAACAGGCATATAGTAACTCCGGCTTGTGCGTCTGAACGGGCGGTATTGGAAGAGTTTCTTGGAGGAAATCTAGTCGAGCGTTTTAGATGAGCAAAGCATCAAACAGTCAAGGCGCAATGATATGTCATCCCAGCAAGATAGCAACCCAATCCAATTTACGTTTTTAGTTCGGCAACATTTGAATTCAACATTTAGTCAGGGGTAGATTGGTCGTGGTGGTCCTATACATTGGCTTGCACATTCGCCGGACCTGTGGTGCCTAAATTTCTTTCTCTGAGATTACCTGGAAAGCCTGGTATACGCAAAACCCATGGCCAGTGAAAAGGATCTCTTTACACGTATAAGCGTAGCTAGAGAGATCCCCGTGAAACTCCCGATATATTCCAAAATGTCCGTGATTCTATGTTGCATGTCGCTTTTATGCTGTGACGCTTGTATCATAGCTAGCGGCTGTAACTTCGAATAAACCACTGAATATCGAACCTATAACGATTTCCTAAAACAGTATTAGTCACACAACTCTTTGTTTCAGTTTTTTTTTGTTTTGTCTCTGC
Source organism: Stegodyphus dumicola (assembly GCF_044657685.1). Lineage (NCBI taxonomy): Eukaryota > Metazoa > Arthropoda > Arachnida > Araneae > Eresidae > Stegodyphus > Stegodyphus dumicola. Next base: position 82,139,760 of record NC_140768.1, read on the forward strand.
ACACTAACACATGAGGACTGTGCTTCTTCTCCTCCATTGTTATGCAACTCATATTCGTCTTTGAATAACCTACCCTTCCTTGAATTTTTAAACGTTTAAACGAATCATAGTGCATAATATACAAAAATTCATGAAAAATGTAAACTGTTCTAAAATTTTAAATTATGTATTTTAGATAAATAGAGAACAAATAAGAAGGAAAGAATACATAACATAAAACATTTTTAGTCTGATAATTGATTCACCGTTTCACACAAAATTATACGTAAGTGTACAAAAGCTAAATGCTACGATGCTGGAATAGCAAACCAAATTCGTATTGTGCTTCCATATAAATGAAATCTTTTGGTTAATGCTACGATGCTGGAATAGCAAACCAAATTCGTATTGTGCTTCCATATAAATGAAATCTTTTGGTTAAAACGTTAGCTAGTTCTAATATTTAATAATAAATATGTTTCAAAATTTGGGTAACATTTTTAAATAAAAAACGGAATTGCATTTCCTCATTATCTGTCAACTAACAGATATTAAGGGTAGTACTCAAATTTAATTTCTGTTCTCGTAAAAAAATAAACAGCACATGTTTCTTTGAGGTTGTCATTAAAATTTTAATTATTTTTGTGGGAAAATTAAAATAACTGAGATAAGAAAAATATTTTAATGAGGGACAACTTGGTGAAATATAGCTGTACTCTATTTATCGGTTAGATGTTTTGTATTAGTGATTAATGGTAGTGGTGTAAGTGTTTAATTTAACAGGATTTCGCAGCAAAATAATTTTTGGGAAACTGGGTATTATGTACAATTAAGACTTTATTTTCTTCAAATACGTTTTTAAAAGGCCTCTAACGACCACTATTTTGAAAACTCATTTGATTTAAAGGGAAAAATGCATTTTAATTTGTAATATTTTTTCATTAAATGAAACTGATGCTACTACGGTAAAGGCTTTCAACATAGACTAGGTACAAATACGCGGGTGAATCCAAAAGAAATGTTACAAGGATCAGCATTTGATAAGTAATTATTGCGGAGGGAATACTTTATACCAGAGTGTAGATAAATGGCACTAATTATCTAGCAATGGTTCTGCGGATAGGTAAAATAAGTTCGCAGATGCGTCAGAGCGACTAAAATGGCATGACGTTTAGAAAAGTGGTCTCGCTTGCGGGTGCGAGCTATGATTCGTTGTCTTGTTTGAATATCTGAAGTGTGTCCATACTGTTACAGCTGATCGTTATTGGGCGACTCTGATGGACAATAATGATTAGGTTACATGAAGCCATCCAACGCAAGCGCCTTGGTATGTTGAGAAATGGTGTCATCCTCGAGCATTGACAATCCTCCGCCTATAATGCTCGCCAAACTCAAGAATTGCGGCAAACGTTTAAGTTTGGAGTCGCGCCTCATATAGCCCAGATTTAGCACCCAGTGATTATTCTCTTTTCCGAAATTGAAAGATCATTTATCTGGAATGAAGTTGTCTTCAGTCATTCACGTGAAAACAGTTACTGAGAACTGGCTCATGGGCAGGGACGTGATTACTATAAAGCCGGGCTAACTCAAAAGAGCGATATCACACACCAGGGTACCTGCGCCTCGAAGCCCTACCCATTGTAGAATAATTGTACACTTCGAATGTTTAAAAGTTAAATAACCTGTGATAGAGATTTAATAAATTTTTGTAAACAAATTGAGTTAAGAAGTTTAATAGTTCAAAAGCAAGTGGAACTATTAGGGCAAGGAATCATTTAAAATTGGAGGCACAAGGCTGTCGAGCTGGCGACTAGGTGAATAGGTGTGAAAAGAGATACATCATAACAGACAATGCAAATAAGGGGTCCTTCAAATCCAATAGGAATACATAATACACAGTAGACGACATAAAATATAACATAAAAAAAAGTTGGTTCTGCGTTCAGATAAATGCCGAAATAGATTTAATGATTAAGTGGAAACATGATAACGAAGTATACATCTTAGAATTCGTCGCTTTCCCCGGAATACAAAGATAGCAGAAGTAGCTTTTTTCCTAAAACAAGGAAGGGATCCAAAGTCTCCATTCTCATATCGACCAGTTTGTCTTCTTCCATCATTTGGAAAACTCTTAGAAAGGATCGTCTTGACCCGCCTCCTGTTTCACCTCAATAGGATCCAGGGCATCGATTTTCAAGAATATGGCTTGATAGCGGATTTTCTACAGAACATGCATTACAGCACTTATTAAGAACCATTTTATCTAACAGAAGCGAAGATCGACACACGACAACAAGTGAACTAGAAGTTAAAGGTGCTTTTGCTTCTCTCTGGTGGCCTGACATTATCCACAACTTCGAACTAACTAGCTGTACAGGTACCTTAATGGATCTTACAAGAAGTTTCTTGGAGGATAGATATGTACAGGTCACCTTAGAGGAGAAATGGCTATGAAACCCCTTACGAGAGGCTGCCCACACCGGAATCGTGTCTGGGCCCGACATTATGGAATATTGTTGCCAATTCCGTATTCCAACTCTATGACGGCAAAGAAGGGTTTTACTTACTGGAATATGCGGATGCCTTTCTCCTCATTGTATCAGGACGAAGTGATTTGGAACGAGGACCCAAGATAACAGTAACATCTTTTCAGAATGGGTAAAGAATCCCCCCCCGGGGGTCGACGTAGAGAACTCTGCGAAGCTACTGGCTAGGATCTGTACCTAGGCAGTCTCGGCCACGGGGTATAAAATTTATGAACTTGGTGGTTCTGAAGGCTCTGGGAAAGGTCACTTATTGGCCGGCCTCGGAGTCTGGCATGTTCTAGCGCGGCGTGGTGCTAGTAACCCGGGGGTTATCCCCCGGGGTCGCTGGGTAATGTCCCGCTGCGACGGGCTCGCCCGAGCGACTGGTGGGAGCATTAGACGACCGGTGCTGCCTGGGGCCCGTCCCCAGGTGGTGCGCGGCTCTTCTGGAGGGTAATAGTGGAGGTTGAACCTCCACGACGTGCCCAAAGGGAGAGTCGACCTGCAGTGAGATTAAGTTTCCTCGGAGCAGGGAAGCCCAAACGCCATAGTTAGTTCGCCGGGAATCGAACCACGTAAATCTGGAATACCGGCCCAGCGTGCAGAACCACTACACCACGAACGCACGCTAGGAAGGCAGGAGGAATATCTTATATGCTCTCCCTTTTAAGGATGACTGGAGTTTTAAAGGGGACCCAGTCCCCAAATCCTGAGTGTGGAGAATCCTCATCCAACACCATACAACACCAACACCCACAACATCAAACCCCATCCAACCTCCTCTGTCTGTTTAGTTTGGGCACCACTGTAGAGCCATTAGGATATTTTTGAAAAACCGGAGATATGAAAAATTATCAACGCCTTCACCGGGAATCGAACCGCGGACATCTGGAATACCGACCCAGCGTGCAGAACACCACGAAGGCGGGAGAAGTACCTCATACAATTATGAAATTAAATGACCTTAATAGTGCAGATGGAATATACACAGACGGTTCTAAATCTCTAGAGGGAACAGGCAGTGGCCTCTGCTGAATCGAAAAAAATAGAGTTACTTACCAGTGGCAAAGGAAACTGGGTACTTTTAAGTCAGTTTTTCAGGCAAAGTTGCTAGCGATTAGAGCAGCCATAATTTGTCTGGCATGTAATCACATGTATACGGACTCAGCTTCAAGTTCAACTGCAATAGCACGGACTGATTGTCGCAGTCCATTAGTGAATAATATTAGCCATTTGCTTCTACAAGTATTCCATTTAGGATCCCCGCACATGTTGGCATATATATGGCAATGAAATGGCTGACCATATTGCCAAAGAAGCGGCATGTTCTAGCACACTCCCAGAATTAGCAGCTCTCAAACCGGTCTCTTTTTCTCAAGCAACAAACAATGTTCCAACTTATGACTAAATGGCAAAACGAGTGAAATAAAAGCACCACAGGACGAAGAGTATATAACTACATCCCTAGGTCTCCCTGAGCACATATATTCTGACTTGCTCTACCATTCATTTTTTGACAAGTCACAGCCCCTTTTCCTTTTATCTCTACCGCTTTAAGATTACAGATAACGCATCTTGTATATTTGGTGAAGAAGGCCGCCCGGACCACTTTGCATTGAACTGCAATTTACTTAGGAATCAGAGACCCAGGCAGCCAAATGATAATAATAAGTCCATGTGGTATAAGAGCCTCCAATATAATAAATATGCAACAACCCGACTCAAAAACATTATTTACTGGTGTGCAGATAAATACTCTTAACATAGGCAAATGTTTCAGTTTATGCCTAATAAGTAAGAAAAAAAGTGGTATTTGATCAAAATATTTAGTATGTAATCAGGATCGTATCTATTTAAGTTATATGCTAATGAAATATTGTGCATAGTAATTGTATAACGTAATAGCGATTATAATATGTACTAGATATTATAAGACGTAATTATCTAGTAATGTAAGGGTATATAATCAATAAGTGGATAATAAACATCATAACTGAATTTCTTAATTAATGCACTTTTGTCATTTATCCGTAAATGTACTAGTTGTAATATACTTGCAATTGTATTAAATATTTGTAACTATGGAATGTACTGATATAACATATTTGTATAATGTACTTTATATAGTGTACTTGCGAAGTTTATTTTTGTATTTTGTGCAATAATACACTGGTTATCATAAATTAAGGAAAATTCACAAAAATACCGATAACTCCCTCAAAAATAAACCAAACCGTGTAAAATTGAATATGTTGCCAAGTAAGAGTAGCTGAGTAAAACTCCAATATGCAAATTAGTGGCGCTGCACTCGGAATACGTCATCTGCGAGGAGCATAAAAGTCCATGTTTGAGAGCAAGCGCACATATTTCACTGTGATAGTGACATCAGAAATCTGAGATAGCCAATTCATAACGATGATCTCCAGGCATCATTTGCCTGCAGAACTGCGATAGAAAGCCATTGGGAGACTAGAGGCAGGACAAAGTCAAGCAGAAGTGGCCAGATGCGTAAATGTGAGTACTTGTGTGGTTCATAGATTTTGGAGGCAATTTCAAATCACACATTCGGCACCTAGGAGGTTCAGCCAAAGACGACCAACTGCTACGACGAGCGCCGATGACCGATATTTGACATTATGTGCACTCAGGAATAGAACCGCTACTCCGACTCTTCTTAGATCCTCCCTTGCTGCAGCCACCGCAAGGTTGGTGTCAACGTCAACTGTGCGTAGAAGGCTTCACGAAGGTGGTCTGTATGCGAGGCGAACAACCATTTGCGTGCCGCTCAAGTCATGCCATAGCAGGGACCGTTTGCAGTGGGCACTACAACATGTCCACTGGTCGCCTGAGCAATGGAGGGCTATTCTCTTTACGGATGAGTCCAGGTTTAGTCTAGAAAGCGGTAGTAGGCGTTATTTGATATGGAGAGAACCTGGAACCCGTTATCATCCGTCAAACATCGTCAAACATACGGAAGGGGCAGTGTCTGTGTTTGGGGTGGCATCTCTTTGGGTGGACGCACAGACCTCCATGTTTTTCCAAGGAGAACCGTGAATGCTCATGTTTATAGAGATGATATGCTTGATGCTTATGTGCACCCATACGCCGGGGCAATAAGTGATGCTTTTCTGTTACAGGACGACAATGCAAGACCACACATCGTATATGATTATCTTCAACAAAAAAACAATTATGCGCATGGAGTGGCCAGTTCGATTCCCGGACTTGAGTCCTATCGAGCACCTTTGGGATGTTTTGGGAAGATGTCCAGCTGCTCTCAATCTGCCTCCTTAGACCCTTGTCGCGCTTGCAACTGCTTTGCAAGAGCAATGGCTCTCGCTTCCTATGGAACTGATAGACCGCATAATTGAAAGAATCACACATCCCTGAATGTGCTGTAATGCTTCTAGAGGCCATTATATTCCATATTGAAGGTACTTTTACTATAGCAAACTGACATCTTCGATTTGTTCATTTTATACATGTGCTAATTTCTATACTACCATAATTATCTGGTAATTTCTTTTTATGTTATTTGATACCTTACTATGTGTTGTATATTGTGGGTGAGATTCATAAAATTCTACATGTAACTTTTTCAGTAATCGTGATTTTTGTGATTTTTCCTTAATTTATGATAACCAGTGTATTATAAAGTATAGGAGACTGGATAAAGTACATACTGTACGGTAAATTTGCATGTGTGTAATGTATCAGTATTTAAAACAGTTTTAGTATTTACCTAGGAATGCAAAAGTACTCGTTAAGAAGCAGATTGATAAAACACTGCACTTGTACCTGGTTTATAATGCATTTCTATGTAAAAATATTCGTGAAGAAGTAAATTGATAATACATTGTATTTATACTTTCTGTATAATGAATGTCTGTAATAATTGGTCTATCAAGTACTGATAAATGTATAGTATATAGGTGTAAAGTACAGGTATTGGAAGCATACATTAGTTTCAGAAGATGTAATCATTTTTGTATAATTTTTTTAAAAACCCAGTATTTATTCAAGAATATATTATGTATTTGTATTATGGAATTGCATCAACTTTTTTGGATTGATATTTTATATTTGTATTATGTATTAGTAACTATGCATGTATTATGCACGATGAGCAAGAGCTTCGGATTCCTAACAAACACGGTGCAATTAATATCTTCAAGGGCGTTAAACTGTTGAGTTGGTAACCAATTCTGTATGGATTATGTAATACTCTGGGACGAAAGGCAAGATTTCAGGATGTCAGGTGAAGTATCCGTGATTATGATCTGTGTTTATAAACGTGAATTATGACTATCAGAATATTATTATCGGAATAGTCAGAGCTTAGATAACTTGGAAATTACAGACTTTACATCGACTTACCTAATGCAAGTCTAAAGGGCGCTTTACTCTGTAATGTGAATGAATTTCCTTCTATTTCGATAACGAATATTATATGTATGAAGAGAATCCTAGCGAGTTTGAATATTATTCCAACATTTACACTAGAGAGGCTATTAATGAAATCTCTATGCCAATCTATAAGATTCGTGTTAGTGATGTGCTTGTTTTTAGTTGTTTTTATTAAATATTTTTGTTTGTATTCAGATAGAACAGTTAAGGAAGAGACTAAATCAAGATTATATATATATATATATATATTAAAATATTCTGTTTCACAAGAAAAATGTGGCTATGAAGTCTTAGTGCACGAGAGAAAAGTTTATTTACTTCAATTTAAACTACGCATTGAACTATTTGTTAAAACCTTCCATAAAAAATGTTCTTTCCAAGAACAAATTCCTAGTACAAGTGAAAGGGTTCTTTACGTATCTTAAATCTGGCGAAAATTTGAAAAAAAAAATGACTCATATCAATGAAGCTACGTTAATTCTACAAAAATCAATCAAAATATTACGGTGAAAGAGAAAACAGTTTTTGAAATATATGTTAACACAAAGTGAAAATAGGTTTAAAGTACACATTAAGTTACACATTAATACATTAAGTTGATAAGTATGAGAATCTTATTATAATAGAGACTTAATAAGATATACTTATAATAGGGACTTAACTTATAATAGAGACTTAATAATCTTATTATAAACTGTCTCTATTATAATAAGATTATAATCTTATTATAATAGAGACAGTTTATTTCTAAATGAGTATAAGCGCGTAGAGGTATAGGTATAAAGAGTGATTTATTTACACAGAACATTCAAATGGAAACTGTCTAAGATTTAAACTACATTTGAAGCCTTCCGAAGCACATACTAAAACAGTCTGTAGCGTTATAAGCCGTTAAACATGAAACAGGTATGCTTCAGAAAAATAAATAAAAAAATTTTAAAAAATAATACAGGATTTATTTTGTTAAATATTAATTCTAGATGCACATTTCAGAAGTCTAATTTTTCATATTATCCCAGTAGAATAAAAATCGCAAATAATAAAACATTTGTATTTTTTTTCTCTTATTCTCATTTTCGTGAGTTTCAAATTAAAAGTTTAATTCGTTTATATACCAAATTTCTGAAGATATAAGACGCAGGACATCAGGTCAATAATAAAGCAGGTCCATTTATCTGGTTATTTAAGTTCTGTCGACTATTTTAAATATGACACACGCCTAGATTATGGTTACCAAGGACTGTCGTTGCATGAAAATGGACATATAAAAAGCCAAGGGTTAGCTGGTTAGCTTGAGACCACGCAACTGAATCTTTTTCTGATTTTTTGCAGGACTTTCTACTATTTTAATAAACTTATTATTTGTATATACTGTGTAAATAGTACTGTAGATTTTGAAAACTGGCTTTCCAGTAGCTAAATATCTGTAATTGCTGAAGGCTTCAGAGGCCTTCAGAGGCCAGTTTTAGTTAGAGAGCTATATTTAAATTTTTAGAAAGCATTAAATTTAGCACTGAAGCATAATGAACGATACATATTCATATTTTGCTTAACATTGTGTTCTTTATAATCATTCAAGTTGCATTGAAATAGTATAATTAAAAAAGTTAAAACATTTTCACTTCTGCATAAACTATATACTTTTATACAAAAGCTGAAAATAATTATATATGCTGCTATGCAAAAAATTAATTTAATTTTCTTAATAGTTTAAAACAAAATTTGGAAGATTTATTTCAGTGACGAGTACTAGCACTTCATTTGAAATTCAGTTCATCTATATATTTTATGCCATGTTTTAAAAGCTCTACAACGGTCTCAGGTTTATGTGGAAATAAGTCAGAAGGGGAACACAGCACATTTTCTGTTTTGATGTTCATCCGTTTCATACATATAAAACACATTCAAAGCTAGACTAAAATTTAATTACGTAAAAGAGGAAGAACTCCAGCAATGTTAAAATAAAAAATAAGCGAGGAGCTTTATTTGAAATCTTTTGAATACCTTCTTCAAGAATTTCATTCCCTTATTCACTCCACAGTCCAAAGCCATTTCACGCAAAATCACATTTTACAAGACGATCGTTCATGCAGAAAACTGTGACAAATATATAACATCCAAACACATGAAACTGGCTCAGAAATGCCTTTGTGGAAAAGTTTAGACACATTCCCTTTCGATTGTGGCGAAGAAACATCTTCGAAAGCTAGAAATTTTTCATTCCCTGTCAACGAGTGACTAACAAAGAACGTGTCAGTTTCAATATAAAAATGCCAATCTTGCATTCCACTGAACACTTTTCTATTTACAAGCAGGAAACTTCTTATAAATGCCCAGTGTTTGGACACTGAAGCTGTTTATTTCGTGAGCCTCTTTGTGGAATAAAAGCGCACTTAGGTTTTCTTTTATCAAATTTTACTGAACCGCAACTGAAAATGAACAGAGGTGATTACTCTAGTGCTGTCTCAAGCATTATATATAGGGTGTTTTAAAAAATAATACAGGATTTATTTTGTTAAATATTAATTCTAGATGCACATTTCAGAAGTCTAATTTTTCATATTATCCCAGTAGAATAAAAATCGCAAATAATAAAACATTTGTATTTTTTTTCTCTTATTCTCATTTTCGTGAGTTTCAAATTAAATGTTTAATCCGTTTATATACCAAATTTCTGAAGATATAAGACGCAGGACATCAGGTCAATAATAAAGCAGGTCCATTTATCTGGTTATTTAAGTTCTGTCGACTATTTTAAATATGACACACGCCTAGATTATGGTTACCAAGGACTGTCGTTGCATGAAAATGGACATAAAAAAAGCCAAGGGTTAGCTGGTTAGCTTGAGACCACGCAACTGAATCTTATTCTGATTTTTTGCAGGACTTTCTACTATTTTAATAAACTTATTATTTGTATATACTGTGTAAATAGTACTGTAGATTTTGAGAAAATATGTATTTAATATTTTATGCACTATATAATTATGTAAAATGCATTTTTTCTTGGTTTATGGACTTACGACCAGAAAATCAGATTTCACCGAGGGTTTCATCATCGTAAAACCGAGGGTTATCGTAAAACTTTCTACATGTATTTGACAGGCAACTCTTGTAAATATTAGTTGAAACGACTTGTAGATCATGAAGAAAATATGTTTTTGATGATTAAGTATTGTATTATTCTGTAAAATGCATCTTGTCATGACTCCCGGACTTTCATCTCTGCAACCAAGCCGATGGTTTTGCAGCCTACGTGGAAAAGTAGTCGCGACCCTCTTCAGCTTTCATCTTGACATCCGGACACACTTAGGCATATCTGAACCTGTATCGCTCTTTGTAGCAACTAACTCACGACAACAGGTATACAGCTTGCAAAAATAAAAAGCCAGACGCGGTAACAAGGGAACTAAAACTGGTTAGCTTGAGACAGTATACAAACTTGGGTTAGGGTATATGGAGGGAGTGAGCCATGACCTATTAACATGCTCATTCCGGTTTAAATGTGTAAATAATCTGTAAAAGAGACATAATATAATCAGTTAATAATCTGCAGAATATATGTGACAAGCATTATGAAGTACAGTATTCATTATGTAGGCAATATTGAAGAACCCGCATTGTAGAAAGGAAAACATAAATATGGCAAGATATGGTAAAGAAATCTCAACAGTAAATTTTATAACGCAGTCAAACTCCTAGAATGAACACTTAATGCATTTTTTAAACCACTAATGTTTTTTAGAATTTATAGAAATTCTTAATAAATTTATCTTCTCTTCCTTGTAGAACGTGCAATGAAAAAGAAAGGTTTCAAATCACGAGGATATACTAGAAATATGCTTAAATTTTGATTTGCTGATTTAAAAAAATCGAATGTAAACTTATCATAAATGTTCAAGTCAGCAGCATAATTGATATTTCCTATTTCACTCTTCAGAAACATAATAGCTTGTGGCATTTATATTTAAACGCTTTGCTGGGCTCACTATCTATTTGAATGTAATTTTAGACTTTTTATATGGACGAAATGTCTAATTTTGAATTGATAATTAATGTAAATTTTTTTAATTTAAAGTCAGGAAATATAGTGCCAGTCAGTGGAAATATAGTCAGTAAGAAATATAGTCCAGTCAGGGATGTAGAAACCTGTCATACACAGATTTCCACATCCCCCATGAGGTACTGTGTATTGAAATGCGCCCGCATTGTTTAACGTGGCGGTATCCCTAGTAGGCTTACAGCACGAAAAATTGCCAACGTAAAACTAAGGACATATTTTGAGAATTTCTTAAATATTTCTTCTTTTTTATTTATTAAATCAAATTTTTTAATCAGTTATAATTATCTGTCCTTAATTTTTTACGTATGGCATTTTTTTATAAATAACAATAACATTTTAACATTTTTATTTTTTATCACAATAATTTATTTCTCTTACTAATAACATGTATTTTAATGAAACTTATAATAACAAAATAATATATATATATAACATATATATAAAAATAATATACTAAATTTATAAAGCTTCTCTGTAGACAACAATCTTCGTACGTTTTTCTGGTTGAAGAACGATGAGATCCTCAGGTGAACTTACTCTTGAACACGCCACATAAAATTGACCATGAGAAAAACAGTCATTTTGTGAATCTACGCGAACTAATTTTAAACTTTGCCCTTGTGCTTTATTGACAGTCATCGCAAAGCAAACTCTAACCGGAAACTGGAAAGGCTTAAATTCAAAATGATAATCTGGTGGAATTAGTGGTATTCTTGGAATGAATACGTTTTAATCCTCATACTTTCCGGTAAAAATAGTCACTTCTATAACGTTTTCACTTTGAGTCTGGTGCCGTTACATATTGGGAGTATTCAAATTACGCAACAATATTAGTGACGTACCAATCCTTAGATCAGGGGTCGGCAATCTGTTTGTCCTTAAGGGCGCAATACTAAATTTGAAAATCACCGAGGGCGCATATTTTACAGATAATCAACAGGTATAAATAGGCATTAAAGAAACAGATTTTTTATAACTTTATTTTCTTGGTGTCATACATAATGATAGATATAATTCAGTGTGAAACTTGGGTGTCCATATTTTCTGCTAATTTCTTATAATTGGAGATAAATTTAGAGTTCCGGGTCCTTAAACAATTATCTAAACGTGAGTCAGTAAGCTTTGTTCAGTATTTTGATTTCAAATATTTCATATTTGAGAACAAAGACACGCAATTGTATGTTGTTGCACAATATGAATAAATTTTTAGCTCACATTTCCTTAAAATAGGATACTTATTTTCATCGACTAAGTTCCAAAATATTTTATCATTACTATGCGCTTTTATAATATCACTTTGCAAGTTTATTATTTCTAATTCTAGGTCTTCGATATTATGAAGCTCGAAATACACTGAAACTATTTCAAGGACATCATCTTCAGTAACAGTGAATGGATTTATAAAAAATCTTAGAACGGGTTCTAATGCTGCAAAATCTTCAAATCTAGAAAAAAAAAAACTCTTCTATTAGCTTATCTATAATTTCTAAATATGATGTAGCAGTAAAATTTTCATTATTCAAATTTAAACTCTCAACAGTATATTTTATATTTGGGAAATGTGATAATGATTTTTTCAATAGATGGGATTTCAACAACACTAACGTGAATTTGAATGTCTGCCGATTCATCCATCTGCAGCGAAAAGAAAATACAATTTTCCATATCATTTGCTAATTCTGCCTCTAAATTCTCCGCAATTACTTCAATTCTTCTAGTAACAGTTCGTGCTGATAATTGCAATGTGTTTATAGCTGAAACTATTTCCTTTTTATTTTTAAATTTTTCAAAAAGTGAATCAGCAGCTTCTAACATGGCTTCTTTCACTAATTCTCCATCTGTAAATGGTTTTTTATTCTTAGCTAGCAAATGCGATATTTTATATGATGCGATCGTTGCTGCTTTATGTTGTTGCAGTGGTTTAGTAAAAAAAAACTTTGCTGGTTAGTTTTTGAAGATTTTAAAGAAATAATTTTTTATCTTCTAATTTCAGAGTTAATTGGATAGTCACTATCAAAATTGGTATAAACGGTCTTAAAATGTCGTTCAATATTACTTTTCTTGTGAATCGCAACACTATTATTACACAACAAACAAATACACTTCCCTTTGTAATCAACGAAATAATATAGATGTTCCCATTCATGGTTAAAATAATATGTTCTTTTTCTTTTACATTTATCCATGAAGGGTTTTGAAAGAAAATAATTATTTCGGATTACTTGGTAGTTTTAAATGCACGGTCTACGCGTGGTCTATTCGAAATACGATCACACACTAACAAAAAATACGTGCGCGTTATTAGATACGCTCAAGGTTAGCAAACTGCTAATCTATGCACAATCCTAAACTCAATTGACTACTGTCTAACCACGCTAGCGAGAGCAGTTTGGCTGAGGGCCAAGATGGGTCAGTTTAATTGAAGGGGTGTGTGGGCGAAAAGCGCGGGTACGTTTCCCTCTCGAAGGTCGAAGGGGTGTGGGTGAAATCGAAGATCAGGGGACATTTAGTGTCTACCGGGCTACTGCACTCACCCCTACATAACTGATAGATGTGCCCACTTCCGCCCCAAACCGGATGTTTACATAGATCTGGAATACGTGGTCAGACAGTACTTGCTGTATATCGCCGTTTGACAAGAGTAAGTAAATCGCTTTGGCTATCATACATTTACATTAGTCCAGCGAGGGCGCATTAAAAATCGATTGGGGGCGCCATGGCGCCCGCGGGCGCCGCGTTTCCTACCCCTGCCTTAGATAAAGAATATGAGGCGGTGCTTATTCCAGAATTTATGCGGATTTGAGTGGCAATAGTTTTATTTTAAAGTTAGAAGAACTATTAATGGCTGTATGTACTACTTTTGGTCTGACAGCCGGAATTTCCTTGGCGTGTAAACATTTGCTTTGTTGGCTACTCCAAAGCTTGTCTTGAACTGAATATTGTAGAATAAATATAGCTTTGGTTGGTATTGAATATTGTAGAATAACTGAATATTGTAGAATAAGGATAAGGTAGTGAATTGTAGAATAAGGTAGTGAATACTGTAGAATAAGGATAGCTTTGGTATGTTTAAAGTCTGAATACCTATTGGCAAACTAGGCGAAACTTGTAGCCCTTAATATATTAGACTATTAAAATTTACTGTTGAGAATGTTGTGCTCAAACCACTTCCAGGTGACTGATAACCTCGTTTTATATACTTTTAATTTAACCCTCACAGAGTTGAGGTAGAAGAAATTTTAAATTTCTTTATTTCTGTGTCGGTTTGTTTGGCGGATTAGAAATTCTAGCAGTGATAAATCACCTCACGGAATCTAAGTAGCACCTTAGTTTGACGGTACTTGCGTTAGCTTACTTTATATGATTCCACAACATGTGTTATAGTTTTTAACAATAATGTTTGTAAATATTATTAGGAATTTATTAAAATTACATTTTTTTAGTTATTAAAACTGATATCCTGTCGAAGTTTATCCGAACTGACATCTTTCGATAGTGGAAATTTGTTTCGAATATATAGCAGAAATTATTTCAGATTACACTGAATTTTAATGGTACAGCATTTATCAATGAACATTTATTTATTATGAAATGCGAAAGAAGTTTTTAAACCATACGTGCAACAACAAATTAATATTAGTATGAGATTAACCGTAAGAAGAAACATAACTTAATATGGAGCCATAAGTCACTCAACAGTAGGGCAATGTATGCTGCAAAAATTACCAAAAAGCTCAAATCGTTTTTAGTAGATAATTAAAAGTCCTTTTAATCAATATATTCGTTCCTTTCTTTTCCTCAGATTTTCAACTAAATTGAAAACATTAAAGTTTGAAACTGATTACAAATTCATAATAACACAAAATATTTCTTTTCTAGCTGAAATCTTTCTTAATGAAGACTATAAAAATGGATTGCATGTATGCAGAATCTTGTCACCAACAACGTACAGATTATTTTTACAAACGCACTGTTTCATTTTATGAAATTTTAACTATAGGTACATTGATAAAATTATTATTTAAGGAAATAAAATTTGTGGCCGCCAGAACACTTTATGTAAACAATATGTTTTGAACACTTTATGTAAGTCACATGAAAGAAACCCACAAAATTCAGATTTAACGTATTCATAAGTTTTTAATTCGATAGCAAAAAAGATCAGATCCTGTTTTCTTTGTTCGAAACAGAAAATAGATAGAATGTGTTAGGTCTCATTACACAACAAATGAACAACAAATGTTTCTCTAAACGTATAAAAAATATTGCAATTACGGCATTAGATAAAAGACGTCAAGAGACGAAAAACCAAGCACAGCCAATTCCAGTGCCAGGGATTTAACAGGTCTGACTCATGATCGATTCAGGGGGGAACATATCTATCAATAGTATTGAGTGCAGCTTATCAAACTAGGGTGAGCCGAAATGGAAATGTTCCCAAATTGTGTGTAGAAGCAGGGAGATTTTCTTCCCACACCTGCGAACTCCAAGTATCGGACGAACTATCTTACGGATTTGTGTTTCCCATCCAGAACAAACTTCAACGAAAAAGATTTATAATTGGTGCCAAGCATGTAACGAGGAAGGATCTGACATTCTGCAAGCTTACTTTAATTCAAAATTTGAGGAAGGATATTCTATTCTATAATACATTTTAGAAACAAAAGAAAGTTCTAGATATTTGATGATTTCCAGAACAATTTTGGAAGAATAAAAAATTTTAATGACAGTATGGAACATTAATATTATATGCATATCATTTGCTAATCTTTTATACAGCAATTTCTAAAGTCATATCAGAAAACACAAGACAAAACTGAACCTTAACTATAGTAAAAGATCTTTCATGTTAAAACTTCAAAAATTATTTCTTCATTAATGTATATATCTAAAGAAAGAATGTCTGGGTGTTTGGTTGTCCTCTCATAACTCAGTCACTACTATAGCTATCGTCACCAAACTTTCTAAAATTCTTTTTTGTGTCCAGGAAAATGTTGACGTCCGCTTTTCTCCAAAAAAAAGTAGCTAAAATCAGAGATATTAATTAAAACTCGGAAAAAAGATAATTTTCGCCCTCATTTTTTCGAGTGGCAGCAGTATCGCCTGCTGGAGATGAAAATCTGCTTTATTTCGGAAGCTGTTGCCATTGCTCCCTTTCAAATCATAGAGTTTGTTAATAAAAAATTTCGAAGTTTTAAGCTGAAATAAAAATAGCATCGCCAAACATTAAGTACATTATTCCCGATTCCAAAAATTTCGACTATTCCGATCTTCGTATGACTTTAATCAGCCGAAATATTAATTAAAAACTTTGAAAGCGGATAATTTTACTACTCTTTTCCGCGGGACAACAGTCTCGCGCGTTGGAGATAAAAATGCTTTATTTCGAAAAGTGTTGTTACTGCTCCCTTTCAAATCGTAGAGTTTGTTAATCAAAAATTTGTAAGTTTTACAAAATCTGTGCATATAAAGAAGAATGTCTGTTTGTGTGTTTGCTGTTTGTCACGTTATTGATTTATGATCAATTCTGATAAATTTTTTGCCACACTTAATCCAATAAAATAGATTATAGGTGAAGAGCTTTTACGACTATTTGATTAGATTTACGAAAATCATTAAAAACTGCGTGCCATTGTTGCTGATATAATGAAAGAGAATTAGCTTATTTTTCTGTCGAAATTTTTTATGTGACTTCCACATCGCATCAAACTGTAAAATGGATGACTATGAATCGTATTTTTTGCATCTTTATTAGAGAAGGATCACAGCGGTATCATTCTCTCTATTGTTAGATGCATTACTCTCAATCTAACGTAAATGGCATCGGGTACTTCCGCTAGTAACTAAATAAAAAATACTATTATTTGAGTTCAAGCCCGGCATAGTGAATAAGCAAAATAAATTGTAAGAATATAAAAATTCTAAAAACTTCTGAAACGAAAACTTTAATCTACATTTGAAGTGTTTGAAGACTAATTAAATTATCGTTTCTAAATTTTCTTTAACACTGTGAAAACAGGAATAAATATCTGTTAAATTTTTATTTCCGTATTTTGTATTATTTCGAATGTGATATTTTTTACTTTAGATTGTTGCAAATATGTATAAATTTTCTTTACGTAATTTTCCTTTTAATTTATGCATGACTTGTGTGTATTCATGTGGAAATGTAACGTTGCAAAGACGGATTAATTGGATGTGTATTTTTCTGCAGTATGTTCAAATTTGGTGGTAAAATCACAAAGATAATGTTAATAGCTCCAATAGAGCAGGCAGTATTGAAATGGAAAAATTGCAATATTTCCAAAGGAAATGATGGAATAAAATATTCAAATCTACTAGGCTGGTGAACAGATTTTTAAGTAATACTTTGTTATGTTTGGAAGACCGCAAAACTTCTATTGTATTGACCGAAGAAGAGAAGAAAATTTCAGAAATTTCCTTTTACATCTTTTCCTTCCATACACCTACAGAATTTGGAGAAGATAGATAGCAAGAGCAACAGTCAGTCAATAAATGCAAAGGAATCAGTGTGAGATATTTGTGTCCTTATTTCAATAAATGAGTTTCGATTTTGATTCAATAAATGAGTTTCGATTGTGAGAAATTTGTATCCTAATTTCAATAAATGAGTTTTGATATCGAGAATGTTCGAAGTGAATTTTTGATTTCTTGTCTCCTTAGTGATAACGTATTTTCAAAATTGAATTTGTGATATCTATAAAGTTGGATCCCACAGTATCAGGCTAAAACCAGGAGTTTAAAGAAAGCAATCGCATGTTTGAAAGGTACCTGAAGCGTTGAAACCACAGGTGGAAAAATATATTGCTGATTTGTTAGAAAGAGGTTTAATTGAACCTTCAGCAACGGAAATAGCTTAGCCTATTTTATGCGCGGCGAAAATAATGGAAGTGTACCTTTGTGTTGTGATTATATAAGGCTTAACGCAGAAAGTCAAATAATCTCATTCCCTATGTAAAATGCAGAAGAATTCGATATAAGGCAGGGGCAGCACATTATTTGTCTACACTGGATATTCTTAAAGGGTACTGGGAAATCTCCATGGAGAAGGATAGTAGACATCTTACTAGTTTCGTTCTTCCGAAGTGTCAGTATCAACGGAAAGCAATGCCGCTCGGACTATCAGGTGCTTCCAAAGGGTTATGAATCAGGCTGTTGTACCACTTAGTGGTTACGCAGAAAGGTTCATTGATGACATAATTATTTACTGCTCTACATGAGAAGAAAATATTAAGCATTTAAGAGCGGTGTTGAGCACTCTACATAATTTGAACTTCACGGCCAACTTGGAAAAATGCTGTTTTCGTGAGTCAGAAGTGAAATATTTAGGCCATAGAGTAGGATCAGGCAAACATGGCACAGATTCAGAGAAATTACGCGTAGTTCCATGTTTGAGACCCCCAGACCTAAAAAAGGTTTTTAGTTAGGTGTTGGGATTATAAAACTGTTATAGCTAATATTTTCATGATTATGCAAATACAGCAAAACCTTTAACCGATATGACCAGAAAGTCTATACCTAATGGAATTTCTTGGTACCTGAGAAGTCATTCCTAAACCTCAATGAAGCATGAGCATTGTATACGGCATCGTCTTTGTATAGTGAAACCTTTGGAGATCAATACAGATGCCTCACCAATAGGTATTGGAATGTGTTTGCTACAACGTGATGAGACATGCGACATGCGACGGAGGACGTGGGCACCACCCCTCTACCAATACGCTTAATCGGTATAGCGCCACGTCCACCTTTATCTAGATAATCATACGTGTTCATTGTGCTAATATACTAATATATAAACATACATACAAATTTGGTACTTCATACAGTGGCGTTAAAGCTAATTAATGTTAGACACTGGATAATACATTGCCATGTTACAACGTGTATGCAAAAGCATGGATACGATAGCATATATACATAACGTGTGTACTCATATGTTGAGTACACTATGACCCTTTGAAGCATTATCATTAGATTACAGAAGACATGTACATACTGAAATATTAGGTGCGCAATGCTATGCTCGAATAAGTAATTAGTACAGTGAATTAAAAGTTAGACCCTAGATTAGTACTGTGTAGTACAGTGTCTTTGGTGCAATTAATTTTAGAGTGGGGCTCTAGTTAGTTCTTTGCGATACGGTGCCGTGTTACAGGATAAAATGTGCAGATGCATAGTTACATTATCATATATACAGAACATAAATTTATATACATATATACAGACACATTAGGTACATGATTATTCAGTGCGTAATAGATGTATATTAACTATACAGTGCCAAGATATGTGATAACACTAGTAGATACATGGGTACAATTACATATAAACAAGGACATACACAATTACATATAGACAAAAGCGTGTATACGCTTATATTTTGGTACACAATAGTCATTGGTGACATAAACATTTCGTACTTACTTCATATACTGAAACTCTAGATACATAAAATAATGTTATAACTAGTAATAGGTGCTTATTTAATTTCATAATAGGACACTACGTTGATGTTTTGCCTTACTGTGTCACGTTACGTAGAAATGTATGCGGGTGCATGGGTACAGCTTCCTATTTACAATGCTATACTGTTTTCTTATTTACAATGCTATACCTATTTACAATGCTTATATCATTCGATTTCATAATCAACAGGTACATGGCACATTTATATACATGAGCAGATGGTACATTGTAGAGTGCCGTTGAGGATAATTGATGCAATTAATTTTATAGTATTTTAAAAATAATGCATTTATACGCAATTATAGGGTGTATAATTGTCATTCGGTACATATACAATAGGCGCATAATACATATACATATTCATATATTAGTTTCTTAATACAATGCTAGGGCAAGTAATTAGTGCTGTTATTTTTACATGTTACATGATGCTGTAGGCGATTGGATGGATAAACTAATATATATACTAATATACATATACACAACTTTTAGGCACATAATAATCACTAGATTCTCAGACATTAGGTACATGGTATACATATACATATATAAACAGATGGTTCATAATACAGTGCTATGGAAAGTAATAAATGCAGTTAATTTTATAGTAAAATTCTAGTTTAACACTATGCGAAACGGCTTCATGTTACACAGTGTTAAATACTGACGCATGAATACAGTAATATTTCCACCTGTTAATACTATATATATATATAAAATATACAAATATTTTTAGGTGCATACTTAACATAGGATACATAATTATTAGATGCACTATGCATATACGTACATAATACATAAGATTAGTACAATGCTGGAACAATTCATTGGTGCTGTTAGTTTTAGTGTAAGATCCTAGTTTAACGCTATGTGGTACAGTGCCATACTACAGGATGATATGCGCGGAGCCATGGATGCAGTTATATACATACTAAAACACGTATACCCAATTATTAGGCACGCAGTAATCATTGGATTTATAAGCATAAAATACATGGTACATATACAGACGATACATAATATATAAACAAATATATATATAATAATAATGCTATAGAAGTTAGTTAATGCAATGGGGTTTTTAGAATTAAGACTTTAGATTAAGTAAAGTGTCATGTTGCGTGATGTTATATTCGGATGCATGGTTACATTATCATATATACGAGGATATATATACATATTATTAGGCACATAGTAATCATTGGGCTCACAATCTTAATACACATAGTGCCTTAGTCTCGTGGACTTGAAAGTACGTAATAAGGTTCAAATGGTGCTATTAATTTGATGATGCTAAATAATATTAATACAATAATGCAGCAATGATTAATACAGTTAATGATCAATACAGTAACATTTATACTAGAACACATATATACAAGTACAAGGGGCATAATTACATTGAGTATCGAAGCATTGGGTGCATTATACATATACATACATAAAACATAACTACATGGTGATGGTACTTAAGATACATTTATAAACAGGTACAGATGGTCCTTATTTACATATTGCGGTACAGATAATAGACATAATTCGTTTGGTTGGCATAATGCAAATTGATTAAATAGTTTATTCTTGCTATATTACTAGGAGTGTTGGACACTCCTTACGATAATTCACAGTTATTTTGTGGTGTTGGTAGTTGGTGCTAGACACTGAATTACTATTCGTCTACATGGCTAAGTATGGCACAGGTCTGTGTTAAGATCGGCCAGTTTATCCATTAAAAGCCCTATTTTTCTAACCAAGTGCCTCTGTTTTATCAAAAACTTACAGAAAGCTTGTCGATTGGTCGACGGAAGGTTGATGTGTAGCCCTTCTGTAAGGGGACAGGAGGTTAGATAGTGCTCCGGAGAGCCAGTCTGTCCACAGGCGCACTGGCTAGTGTTACTTATCCCGCGTTACTAACGTGATGAGTCATACCTTCCATATATGCAAGCCAAAAATTAACTGATGCCCAATTGAAGTGGAGTACCATCGAAAGCGTATGTAATTATTTGGGCCCTAAATAAATTCGAAACGTAGACCTATGGGAACAAAATTGTATTGCACACAGACCCTTTGAAATGTTTGAACGAACGGATAACTCTTACGGCTAGGTTACAGAGGCGGGCATTACAGAGGCAAGCTTTATCTAGATTCCAGGTAAGCATTAGGCATAAATCGGGAACAAAAAATCAGATGCAGATGCCTTGTCTAGAATCCCGCATGAGTGTAGGAGTGACAAATAAATGTCAAAGAATTCTATTGGTATTATAAAGTTTGTTTTTTGGTTGTTTTATGGTTATTCTAGAAAAGATAAATTAAATTGATATTGTAATGTTTTTTAGCCCACAAGGGTTATTAATTTCGTTTCGGCATTTTGAGTTGATTCACTTTCTGCTTTGATTAAACAATTGAATGAAGAAAAATCTGATAATTATGTTATATCCAAAGATTGATTGTAAAAGAGTCTTGTGGGGACCCAAATTCCTTCTTATTCGCTGAAAACTCACTATCGAAATTTTAGGCCTAAAATATTACCTTCCCTACCCATGTATATAGTTTGGCGGGATGTAGGAATGTGTTTTAAAGCATAGATCATTCGTATATTTTCTTGAACTTTGTTATTAATTTTTATTTCAAACTAACTAAATTTTACATAACGTACTTTTATTTTATTCAATTTAAAAACTCCACTTTTGGCAAAATAAATGATTCACAATTAATTAAAAGCTTTTCCAAAACAATTATAATTCCGGGCTGTGATGGAAATCATCGCTAAATATCAAAACGTTGTTTATTCAGATAGCCTGCATGGTCACAGCGGAAAGAATATCTATGTGAAGGAAGATATAAACTCTAAAGCCTGAAAACCTCCACCAGCTATATACCGAACATGCAGGCGAAACCACACCTCAGCGGAGACGTTAGTCAGAAAAAAATAACGTTGAATAATATTTTAAAAAATGGTCATGAAAAATATTTTAAAATTATTTCCTGCATCATTTCTTTAAAGAAAATACATATTTTCCGACGCAAAGATGGAATTTAAAATGTTTGCGAGTAAATCTTGGACAATGAAATCTCCACAGCCATCAACATCTACGACCACTGAAGGGTATACCAAGTAAAATCTACTTTGTATTAACATAATTTACAGAAAGAATAATCGTTACCTATCTTAAACGGAAGTAACAAAGCTTTAAATACACTGCAAGTATAGAGCAACCTCCAAAGAAATTTCACATTCTATGATAAAGTATTTCAGAGAACTACCACTGATATTAAAAAAGGCAATTTAAAATAGAAGCCAGTACCACAATCAAGAACATTACTTTTTTCAGGTCAATAACATAATTTGTTTCCAGACTTTAATTTTTTTAACATGCATATTTTTGTTATAAATACTGATGAATTCAAGGTAGAATTCTACTAGTAGATATGTTCATCATTTTTACGATTTCATCTGAGGACAGTGATTTAATAATTTAAAGAAGAAAACTGGAAGGAAGATAAAAGTTGACAACCGTTCTATATTTACAGAACACATGTAAGGATCTTAAGTTTTACTAACGTTTATTTTATTTTAAATCTTTACTATCACTTCTTATTTTCTACTTCCGGCCAGAATTATAAGCGTGAAGGAGTTTATGCAAAGTTGTCTGGCGAACGCCAAGTATTTAAGTGTGGCCTTTTTGCCAAGCAGAAGAGAGGAAGCCGTGAGTTCGAAGCAGGCCGCTTACCTTAGAAGTTACGCAGTTGCTACTTTGCCTTCCAGGCCAGAGGTTTTAATCCTCTTGATAAATTAAACGTATTGTAGTGTTCACAGTCTCTGTGCTACATACGCTTTCTGTTATTATAAGGCCAATCTTATTCTAAAGTTAAATTAGAGTTTAGTTTTATTTTGATATCTTTTAAGTTAGACCCCGAGTGGAGGGTCATTGTATTCCGAAGTACGGAAGTCATTGTATATAAAGAAAAAAATAAAGGGTTTTGTATACCCTTCGTCTGTATCCTGTCTACTTACTACAATTAGTGAACATAGCTTTAGTAAGCTCTCTGTTCTAGTCAGGTCATTGTATGTTTCCGAAGAAGGTTAGAAGAAACATTGAACCTGATAGTGGCGCCAAACGGAGAAGAATAACCATGGCCGAGTTTCAAGAAGAACCTGTGCTGCCTGCAGAAACAGCTCAGAATCCAGAAATGCCAGCTGCCGCCCTGGAAGGATTTGGGTATATTGTCCAGACCATGCGCGCTTCGATGAAACCAGAAGCAACGTTTAATGGAAACTCACAGGTAACCAGTTTTTTGGAAAAATTGGATGACCACTTCATGCTCTACCCCGTGCACGAGTTTCAAAAAGTTACCTTAGCTACCAGCGCTTTGAGGGGCCAAGCGCTTAACTGGTTCAAATGTATCGGCAGAAGTCTCTTGGGTCAAGCAGGAAGTCCCACCTATACCTACGAAAATTTCAAGACTGCCCTACTAAAAGCCTTCCCTGTTGTAAGGGATCGTGCGAAATTAGAAACAGAACTTTTCAGTATATATCAACAAAGAATGGAAAACCTCTCCAGGTTTATTTTAAGAAAAATTCACGTTTTCAAGCTCTTGTATGGAAACCGTCCGGATCCTGAAATAATTCAAGTGATTTTGCCGAGGTTACTACCCCAAGTGCAAGACTTTATTGAATTGAGAAATCCGACTACACTGGAAAAGTTATTTGAGCTAGCAATCCAGTTTGAAAGTAGAAGAACGGCGGACGTCGAAAGAAGACGCCAATATCAACAGCGAAACCAATTTGGTACGCCAAGACTACAGCAAACTCAAGCACATGGCTACGGAGAAAAAGCGAATCAGTGGGCAAGGAAACCCGAGCATTCAAAAACAGCCGGCGAACGTCGACAGTTCAATAGCAACCCAGAAAAAAAGTCTCAAGGCCAGTGGAGAAAGAAGGAAAGCACCGAAAGAAAAAATAATTTAAACTAAAACGGATTTCTGCTGACGAGAGGGTGCGGAAATCCGAAGGCCACGAAAACCCCTCTTCCTACAAGTTAAATACAGTAATGGTGATAAATTTAACTCTTCCGAAGATTGAAGTCTTGGTAAATAATATCCCGGCCACCGCACTCCTGGATACCGGCGCGCAGTGTTCCTGTGTGGCAGAAGTCTTTTTTAGAAAGTATTTTCGCAAATACCGCATATATAATGCGGATAATACAACAGTATTAGCGGCGCAAGGAGAACAATGTAAGTGCGTAGGTAAAGTACCTTTGTACATCCGTATCAAGGACGAACAAGTAAAGGTGATGTTTTTTATAGTAAAGAATTTGCAAGCACACTTAATACTAGGAATAGACTTTCTTTCAGACGCACAAGCTACACTGGATTTTAATGAAGCGTCTCTTAAGCTGACGATGAAACCAGTGCGTGTAGAAAAGGTTGAACCGCCAAGGTTAAATCTCGACCACCTGCCTAACGACGAGCAAGATAGAATCCGACAAGTGGTAAGTGAATTTGCTTCCTTATTTAGTGATATTCCAGGATTTACCCAGGTTACTAACCATAGTATTGACACCGGAGATGCATTGCCGGTTCGTCAAAAACCATACCGGTATGATAAGAATAAGGAAAAAATTATAGAATGGCATATTACCGATATGCTACGTAAAAAGATCGTAACGCCTATCTCAAGTAGTTATGCTAGTCCGGTGGTTTTATGTAAGAAAAATAATGATTATCCTTTGGAGCATCCAAAAAGGTGGAGATTCGCTATTGATTACCGTAAATTAAATTCCATAACGAAATATCCGGTATATCCGTTACCGATTATAGAAGAAATTTTAAGGAACATAAAATCAACCAAATTTATGACAACTTTAGACTTAACGAATGGTTATTTTCAAATAGGGATCAGGCCTGAGGACGTGCCTAAGACTGCTTTTATAACCAAGTCTGGCACTTATGCATTTTTGCGAATGCCGTTTGGCCTTTCAGGCGCCCCAGCAACATTTCAGCGATGCATGGACATTGTGTTAAGACCTGTTCTCGGAAAGTCCACATTTATCTATTTAGACGATATCATTATTACTAGTGATAATCTAGACCAACATGTACGGGATTTAAGACAGGTGTTTTCTTTATTAAATGAGGCCGGTCTAAAAGTTAATGTCGAAAAATGCAAATTTGCAGCCCCTGAATTAAAATATTTAGGTTACAAAATATCGCAAAAAGGGATCGAGACAGATGAATCAAAAATAATCGCTGTACAAAAGTATCCGACTCCAAACACGGCAAAGAAGCTCTCTTCTTTTCTAGGACTTTGTTCATATTATAGGTCCTTTATAAAAGATTTTGCGGCTATCGCTGAGCCATTGTTAAAATTAAAAAGGAAAAAGGCAAGATTCTCGTGGACGGCCGAAGCCAATAGTGCTTTCGAAAAATTAAAACAAGCATTAACGCAAGCCCCTGTGTTGAAATTTCCTGAAAAGGATGAAAATTTAGAAATTTCAGCGGATGCTTCGGATTATGCGGTAGGAGCGGTACTTTCGCAAAATCAGCAGCCAGTAGCATTTTTTAGCCGAACTTTAAATCAAACACAAAGAAACTATTCCGCGACCGAGAGAGAGGCACTTGCAGTTCTGTTAGCAGTGCAAAAGTTCCGAGTCTATTTTGGAAAGGCGCCGATAACAGTATATTCTGATCATGCGGCGGTAACTAGATTGTACTCTGGAAAAAATTTATCCCCAAGGTTAATAAGATGGGCACTCAAGCTGCAAGAATATAATCTGGTAATCAAGCATACCCCCGGAAAGGAAAATATCGTAGCAGATGCCCTGTCACGAATTAAATTAGACGAACAGGGTAATACCGTAAAAGTTGCAATGCTGACAGCGTGTACAATAAATTCCCGAGAAACTGTAATAACCGAACTGGGTAAGGATCCTGAGTTTGGAAGTATTTATGAGTATTTGAAGGATCCTGAAAATTTTAGCCACCAAGATATTGTGGCGATAAGAAATAGGGCGGCCCATTACGAACTAATAGATGGCCTATTATTTTATACAAAAACTACGAATTCCAACAACGAATTTCGACCTGTTATCCCAGCTAGTCTTAGATTAAATATCCTGCAAGAGCTCCATGACAGCCCTTTAGCTTCTCATGCTGGTATTCGAAAAACTACTCAACGCGTACGCGAGGCAGTCTACTTTCCTGAACTGCAAAAGTTAACAAGGGCGTATGTCCAGTCCTGCCCAACATGTCAAGCCGTTAATTATATTAATTTCCGCCCGGCCGGGTTTCTAAATAGTATTAAATCCGAATTTCCAAATGAAATAATCGGCATCGATTTATTGGGCCCTTTCCCAAAAAGTCAGTTAAACAAAAGTCGCTATCTCCTTGTTATAGTTGATCATTTTAGTAAATGGACCGAAATTGTTCCCTTAAAACGAGCCTCCGCGAAATTAGTTACCGATTCTATTTTAAATAAATATATTTTAAAATACGGGGCGCCCCTAAAAGTTATATCGGATAATGGTCCTCAATTTGTAAGTAATATATTTGAAGACATGTGCCAAAAACTGGGCATACGTCATTTAAAAATGGTCCCGTATCGGCCGCAATCAAATATAGCGGAACGGGTCAACAGAAATATAGTGAAAATTATCCGTAGTTATGTTAAAAATTTTCATAAAAGCTGGGATAACTATGTCAATGAATTTGCTTTCGCCCTTAGGACCGCAAAACATGATACAACGGGCAAAACTCCTGCTGAGTTATTTCTAGGCAGAAAGGTTATAACACCGTTAGATAAACTATTTTATGTGCAACAAAGAGCCCCAGTATTTAAAATGGGTGATATAGAAAAACTAATAAAAGAAGCAAAAAAGAATACGGAAGTAGCACAAAGAAAACAAAAATTGTATTATGACTTGAAACGACGGGGAGTAACTTATAAAGTAGGGGATGAAGTACTAAAAATTAAGCATTCACTTTCTTCAGCACCAGAAGATAAAACTGCCAAATTTTTTCCACGCTTTGAAGGACCATATGTTATAGAAAAAATAACTCACGCTGTTGTAGTGTTAAAGGCAAGAAATGGTGAAACCTGTTCCGCAAACATTGACCAGATAAAACCATTCTATGACCGTAATAAAATGCAAATCTTTTCAGATCTTTTGCAGGATCCGGTACGGCAGACACCGCAGGTACAAGTTCCAGAGGTGGGAAAACGACAAGTACAAGGGCAAGCCAATGAGAGACAGAAGCAAGTGAAAAGAAAATTGCCCCGCGGAAAAATTGAAGGTACAAAGAAAAAGAAGCCGTTCCACCGTCCAAAAAACAGAGTTCACGAACACCCCCAGAATGAAGAAGGGAGAAGGACGACGTATGTGGAAAAGACCGGGAGAAAGGACGGCAACTATAACCCGGCTGTGAAACGGAAGATTGACTCATCCGACAGAACTCTCCGCAGCAAAAGTCGCCGAACTGCGGAAGGGCCATCAGCGGCGGAGGAAAAAGTACAAGAAAAATTTGAACGGCCAACAACGAGGTCCAAGCAGGATCACGACAGAAGTTTCCCGGTTCCACCAAGACCAGCTGCCTTCAAACGGCCAAGACCACAAGCAGAGGACAGAAGGAAGATGTTCAAGGGTGGCCGTAGTGGTGAAAAACGGAAGCTTCCAGAGGAAAGCACTGAAGGGCGAGCCCGTACAAGAAGGAGGATCAACCAAGCTACGGTCTGCAGCACCTTTAAAGACTGGGCCCAGAAAAGGATGTCTGAATATTACAAAGATAAGTAAAATTTTATGTTACTTTACAAACTTAAGTTAATCTTTCATTCTTACTGCAAGTGGCAGATTTCAAGAAGTTTTACCTCATGCGAGGTCTACCTTTATCGCCAAAAGGGCGAGAAATGAGTTGTGACCGATTTTCTTATTATGTTTTTCAATTACTCGCGCGTAAAACTAAAGTTGATGTATAACAGCGTTGTATAAAGACTTAAATATTGTAAAAAGTTATTGTATAAATTTTATTTAAAACATTCTAACAAGAAAGAAGTTTTAGTCTGAAAGACTTTTTGAAATGTAGTATTATTTCAATGTAGAAAGAATTGGCACTTGCTTTGAAAAGAATAGAAGTTAACAATGTACTACTAATGTATGTTTTCAAATGTGTAAAATTAACGGCATCTTGATATGTTCTTGTATACATGTGAACTGTTATTTTGAATGTTTAGAAATAACGTGATATGGTAAAAGTGAAAGTAATGTTAAAAACTTTGTTATTCGTGTGACTGTAAAGATTAAATCATGGTGAATATGTGTTAAAGGTTGAATGATGTAGTTAGGCTCTCTGACGCTACACTTTAGAGTTAGCCACTTTCAGAATAGTACCTCAGGGTCTAGAGTTGAAATTAGGGTGTGTTAAGAGGTCTCGTATGTTGAATTTTAACACATTAGTGTTTTGATTGTAGGAGGAAGTGTTGAACACATAGACAGAAACACATTCGTGTTTGGTGTTTTTACAACACATGTCAGAGAGCACGGGGAGAGATAATTAAAATAGTCATGAATGAAATAAGAATGTTAAGAAAAGTATATTCTATATGTTATTTGCAATGTCATTCTGTAACATTTCATTAAACTAGTTTTCCTTCCAGATCTCTGGAAGGAACCAGAATTGAATAAAGCTCCTGTTTTGATGCAGTACAGATGAAAAAGAAAAAAGATTGTTGTATATTCCGGGAGCTGCTATTGTAACAAATTTCTTTCTTTTAAAATTTTCTAGTTTCTAGCTAAGTTATGTTTGTAAAAGTTTGGCCTCGCGTTAGTTTCTAGAGCTAAAAGTTTTCAACAAGGTCGTTTTAGACCTCAGTTTCAAACTAATTAACTCTGGCGGGAAGTATGTAAGGATCTTAAGTTTTACTAACGTTTATTTTATTTTAAATCTTTACTATCACTTCTTATTTTCTACTTCCGGCCAGAATTATAAGCGTGAAGGAGTTTATGCAAAGTTGTCTGGCGAACGCCAAGTATTTAAGTGTGGCCTTTTTGCCAAGCAGAAGAGAGGAAGCCGTGAGTTCGAAGCAGGCCGCTTACCTTAGAAGTTACGCAGTTGCTACTTTGCCTTCCAGGCCAGAGGTTTTAATCCTCTTGATAAATTAAACGTATTGTAGTGTTCACAGTCTCTGTGCTACATACGCTTTCTGTTATTATAAGGCCAATCTTATTCTAAAGTTAAATTAGAGTTTAGTTTTATTTTGATATCTTTTAAGTTAGACCCCGAGTGGAGGGTCATTGTATTCCGAAGTACGGAAGTCATTGTATATAAAGAAAAAAATAAAGGGTTTTGTATACCCTTCGTCTGTATCCTGTCTACTTACTACAATTAGTGAACATAGCTTTAGTAAGCTCTCTGTTCTAGTCAGGTCATTGTATGTTTCCGAAGAAGGTTAGAAGAAACATTGAACCTGATACACATATTATTTTATTCATGTCATTTAAATGAAAATAAAAGTTTAAAAATTTATTTTAAGAGAGATTTTTTTATAAATAACGTTATTTGTAGAGACAATGCGTTCAAAAATCAACAAATTCGTTTTTAAATTTTTTTAATATGAAATGGCTTAACCTAGAAAATATGTTAGCCAAAATATGTTATGTTAATAACTCAAACTATGTGATAAATAGGGATAGCTTATACGTGCATGCATAGTAATAAATAAAGAAGATAAAAGTCGAAATGTAACATTAGATTAAATGCTACATTTCCAAAGAAATGTAACATTAGAAATAATATTTGATTTAACAATTTAAAATCTGGAATATTTTTGCATGCGTAATAGTTTAACTAAGCATTCTTTTCGCTGCAATGTAAATAATGAATTACAGAGCAGATAACAGTAATTAATGATATTTGTTTTTGACGGAGTGCATTTGAGTAACCTTATCCTTCAGTAGCAATAAAATGTTTCACTAGACATAAACAATCTTTTCTGATTCAATCAGTACCATTAGAAATCAGTTGAATTTATTTTCACCGCCACATGAATTAAATGAACACAGTATATCGCCTTGAATATAAACTAACCATTAGGAAAAATATACAGCCGTAGAGAAACGGACACAGAAAATGATGTCAAGCGTGAAATTGGTTTGAGACATAAATCATGCAATGTTTCCTTACCTCGAAAGATTCATCGTTTTGGTAGAGGGGTCTGCATTTAGAGTAATCAGAGCGTAGAGCCCAAGTTCCGTTGTCGTAGCATTCACGGGTGGCATTTTCTGAAAGAGAATTACTATTAAGATGCATTTAGTTTTTAATGCTTAAACACCATGAAGTGTAAATAGCTGTTAATTTTAGAATATTATAACAGCGAATTACACTCACATTTATACAAAAAATAAAGTAACAATTTAAAGCTTTACTGATTTGTGCTGAAAAAGCTTAGCTAGCATGCTATTATCAATTTATTGCAAGTAATATTTAATGAAAATAATTTTTTTTTCAAGATTCAATTATATGTTCAGCTATAAATTATTATAATTATATGTTATAAATTAATGATATGTTTAGCCATTTAAACAGGGCTATAGAATAATTACCTTAATACATACATATATACACACATACATATCTATAAGATAAAAAAAAAGGTAAATCAAAACTCTAATTTTCAGTAGTTTCCTTTATCCCCGTTTTTAATTAGGTTATTTCTGCTTTCTGAGATAAAAATAGTAACTGATTATAAAAAAATTGCTTTAAATAGCATCGTTTTAAAACTAATCCATGTCATATGATTCTTGCAAACACTAAAGATACAGACATTTACATAATGCTTCAGCCAATACTAATTTCAAATAAGGGAATTGAAACTTATAATTAGCCAACGAAACTAAATTAATTCTGAGTTAAACTTTCATCTTGGACACACTGCGTTCGCACTCTGCTTCCTTATCTAGCTAGGTTGCTGTCGCTGCATTTCTTACTTCGACATCTGAAAAATATAATATTTATTCTAGAACAAGAGCGTATACTTTGCCAGTTTATCTGTGTTGGCTTGTAAAAACTGCTTGTCATCAAAAATAAAGAAAGTTTAGATTGACCATGACTCTGCAGTTACATTTTTATACGTCTTCACGTTCAACATTCATATTATATATATATATATATATATAGTATACATATTTGCAGGAGCTATGATAAACGGGACGATTTAATTATTTAATTAAAATAAGTATGGTGTAAATCATTAAATAAAGAATGGGAATGGCATATGACTGATACGAGGCAAAGTAACCCAGCAGCAATTTTAATGGTTGTTCAAAGAGTTCAGAGAATATATCCTAACGATTTTGAAATCGCGGTAATGAAGGCAACGGCATTATAAACCCTGAGCTCATTTGCCTTTAGTTTCTAATGGCCCCCTAAATGATGTAAACAGATAGGCGGTTCCGTATATTTTGTATATAGAGATTCCTTTTATGCAAAAAAAAAAAAAAAAAAAAAAAAAAAAAAATGCGGGATTTGTAAACAATCAGCCTAGTTACGAAATATATACATTAATAATTTATTTACATAATGATATAAAAACTAATTAATTTAAATTAACAAGTACAGTCATCTCAATTATTTCTCAACGCATAAACATATTTATAGAGTTTCATGGATTCAGGTAATAATAGCGTGAAATTGTGTAGATTAAAATTTTGGCACATTAACCTTTTATGCGTTTCAGGTATTTTACTAAAAACATTCAACCCAATTAAATCATCCCTAGGTATGAAGTATTAAAATAAAATCCTGAATATAACAGATGATTGTAATAAGGATACACGTTATTGTAGGTAAGGTAATATGGTTTCTCCAAGCGACATCTTTGTACTTTGGATGTCATATAAAGCTCGTTTTATCTGATAAGTGGACGAAGAAGGCGGGGATAATAGTTACAGTTAACAAAAGCTTTGAAAATGTATGATGTTGGATCTTAGGACGGCGACGAGCTCCAATCACATCATCAATCAGAGATATCGAGCTTGAACAACTATCGTCTCATTTTGAAGAATATGAAGAAAAATGGACAAGAGCATGACATATGAGAAATGGCTGCTTACCCACTCACATAGAGAAAGAACTAAATCATTTAATTTTAATAAATTATTTGATCCAAAGTAAAAGTATCTTAATTTATATTATATTACTTTCGTAAGCATAAAAATATTTTGTACATATATACATTAGGTGAAGATTTTTTTCAATTAAAAAAATAAGACGAGTGATAAACGTTGCATTTTATGAAAACTAATTGTGTTCTTTTGTAAGAAACCATTTATCTTGCTTTCTATGTAGGATTTAGATAAATCAAAAACATTCATGTTATTTATCTTTTATACCAGCTTCTGCAAATATGATCCTTAATATTAATTTCAAATCTCATTTTGTTCTCGCTGAGGCACTCTCTTGAGAATTGCTTTAAAATAATATTACAGCATATAGATTTTAAAATACATTTTAACTAAAATATTAGAATTCGTTTGACTGTTTTCAAATTAAAAGCCTTCCTTTTTTAAATACCATCTTATCTTTTAGATATCGTACATTAATGGTATAGCGGATGGGCTGAATGTATGGGTTATTAACACGTTTGCCGAAGAAAGTCCTCCAGGAAGACGTTCATCATTTTAGACAAATACTCTTTGCATGCTGCAAAACAAACCATTAGATATCTTCTATGTGCAGCACTTGTTCATTAATTATTCCTATGTGTATCATTTATTCATGAACGATGAATGATGATGCACATCATTTATTCTTCTGCGTGCATCATTTATTCATTAATATTCATTCATGTTCATTAATATTCTAACTTTTTTCTTTCCAGAGTTTGATTATGTATTGATTGTTATGGCTCTCATTAAAAATCATATACTGTAGAACCGAATAAAAACGTTAAGTTTTCATAAGTAATAAAATCTGGACCTCTTAATAAGTATGAACAGTAAAATAATTACATAAAACAATGCGAACTAACGAAACAGCTAGTAACATAGAAAAAGTAAGAAAAATGCTGTTTTTCTAGCCTCAAACTTAAATTTTCAGGTATTTATAGTCTTAAGGTTTAAAGATAAGAACGTCTGGTAATAATTTTTGCTTATTTTGCTATGAAAGTAACGAAATGCTATATTTATTACTGAGTTCTCTTTTACATCCACAACAACTTCAATTAGTTGATAATTAACAACTGGACCAGTAAATTACTCAATGATTGCGTTTTTAAAATATTAGAAAGAAATTGGATTTAATATTTACCATTTCATATCATCCATCTGGAAATGATCAGAGTGAAAAATTTACAGTAACCCTAAATTATGAAATTGCTGCATTTGCTCATAGGTATGCGAAATATTTCAAATAATTAATATTGCCACTGCACGTTTTTTACGTCGAATGAAAACTAAAAACAGGTGAAACTACTAAAATATTATTGTCAAATACGCGGCGTCTTTAATGCGTCTCTGTGACTATAACAATATTTGCTTTTCAATGTAACAGAGTGAGTCTATATGCTTCATAATAATATTTTGATATACTTCAGGGAAAACAAGATTGTTAACAAAATATCTGATATTTAAGCAATGATTTATATACAGTGGCTTCGTTATTATTTATCAATAGCAATACTATGCTCGTTTAATTTTCTCAAATACCTTCCAGTAAAACGTTGTGACGTTGACGTCACAAAACCGTTGTCCGGGCCACCTTATGAAGTCTATGAGCGCTGCAGGTTTTGAAAATAAAGAAAGGGGATTTCCACTTTCAAAAGGTGCAGAAAAGTGGCAAATATTATTTTACTTAGAGTAAGAACGCATTTATATCAAGCTTTAAAATAATGATATCGGTGGCTGTTTCTACAAAGAAAGTGGAGATTGAAAAGGTTAGCATCTGGAAGGAGAAGTTACACTGTAAACTATTCGCACACTAAAATCATCACTGAACAAACCAAATCTCGATGTCTTAAAATATTGAAGAAAACCGCGGGCATGTAGAATTCTAATATCCATTAAAATGGGGTTATTAATCACAAAATTCTATGAAATAATTATAAACGAGTTTATAGATACGTATAGTCAAGAACGTATTTTAAACTGGTTCGATTTTGGCGCATTATTTATTATAACCGATGTGCCACCAACTTTCATTTGCTCATGTTTTATACTGGCATAAGTAATTCAACGGAATGTAAAGTGATTAATGGTCTGGATAATATAATCGAGTAGTTTAGGCTATTGGATAAAAACACAGTGAAACATTCTTTTAAGAAAAAATTAGACCTTTATGGAATTTTAAAAAGGCAGACTCTGGCTATACTTCCAGGAGAGATTAGAAACACCTTGGACTTCTCTGACTTTCGTTTTGAGGTAAACTCTTATAAATTTATTTCTAAATGAAACAAGGTTTTATTGAATTTTGCGAAACTATTAAGGTAAACAGAAACAGTATAAATGTTTCTGGAGTCCTAAATTAGAAGCACTGAAGAAGAAACGAAATAGATTCTAAAATAATGTCCAAACGTCCGATTAATGGATTTCTAAAGATGCTGCGGAATGGAGAAGTAGCTCAGCAGTTTTAAAGACGAAGATTTTAATTATTAAATGAATTTCTTTTAGCCTTCTGAGCGGACAGGATTTTCGCTAAGAAAGCATAAATTTCCCAAAACTACTATGAGAACAAATTACTTTTTTTGATTTTAATGTAAAACCTCTCCTGGTACTTCATACCTGGATTTGTTTTCTTTTAATATATTGCCTTAATTTCTTTGACAAATTTTAATATGCACGTATATATACGTTCTTACAGGTATCACACAAATATTTTAGCCTACCTCTAAGCGGTAAGGCCGTATATATACGGCCTTACCGCTTAGAGGCTTTTAATGATTCTATTTCTAAAATTAATTTTAGAAAGTATTGTGAAGAGACATATGATATCATAATGGTTGATTTGCGATGTGTCGTTCGTGATACGTCACTCGTAAGGTATGTTCTAAATAAAATAAAGTAAAAACCTGAATTCCAATGGGGAGATTGTTAGAGCGTTCAGTTATTTTTATTTAGAAAACCAATCAAAAGTAGGATGTGTAAAGGATAACAATAGCTCTGTCTTTGCTATTCCACGTAAACTAAATTATATCTTACAATGAACTTGGTGAATTCTCGCACAGGCGTGAATCAATTACCAGCACAGAAGAAGGATGAAAATAACCTTTTATTAATTCAAATTAGAACAGAAAGTCACGATCTTCGTGCTTTACAAAAACACCGTCAACTAGCGGTGAGACTTAAACATAGAATATAAATCAATTCAAACCTAAAAGAGAATATCGCTGGATCAGCACGTTAAGTTCTCGTCTAACTGGCTGACTCAACAAAAATCTAACAGGCCGAATGGCCAAGAGGCTTACTAGCATAACAGCGAGATAGCATCGAAACGTGCGCTGGCCAGCGAAAACACGCTCTAAATAAACTCAGAGATTCACCCGTTTAAATATCACTTCACTCAACTTTAACTTTTACATCCTGGCGAGAAAATGCGAGGGGAAGCAGATGAGTTCAGGAACGGTATCAAACTTAAAATAAATTTGTTATGCAAAATAAGGGAAACCCTACAGAATTGAAAAAGAAAATTTCAGGATAACTGGCTGACTATCCTGTACTTGCCTTTTATAATGAATGTTTCGAATTTGAACTTGGTATAGCTGTTTAAGTAACCCTCAGATAGCTCCCTGAAAAAAAAAGCGGCATGTGTGCCGAATTTATTCATCATACAAACCTAGTTAGAAAGGTAAAATAATCGCTTGTAAGAATGTACAGAAACATTTAGAACTGTACTATTCCTTCGATCTGGAAAAATCAGCTGTTATACTTTTGTTGAAAAAAGTAATCCAAAAGGATTTCCCGATAGCTTAAAATAAATTTCATTAACTTGTATTCTTAAAAAAAAGTGTTGAATAGATTTATATGACGTGGTGTATGGAGTCTCTAGCTAATTATGTCCTGCTTAAGCAGACTTTAAAAAGCATCGATCAGTTGAGCAGCATATCAGAGTTACTAATCAGGTTACAAATATTATTAGCCAACAATTCATAAACGTGCCTTATTGAAATGCTATAACCATTACAAATACGAGTAATTTTAGATCGCTTTCTTCCAGAAGTGAAAAGCTGTTGTCTTTTTAATATATATGCCAACGATATTATATCTGTACCAAGAGATAAGAATGCGAAAGTGCCAATTAAATAACATAAATGCAAACAGCGAAAGACCAGTCGGATGATTTCCTTACTGCATCACGGACTCTTCGAGCTACATTGTCCTGAATCTTTAATCGATTTTGAAATTTCATTTAACAATATGTCAGTGAAGAAGTTTTAATATTTGTGAGAATAATCTTAAAAGAAATATGTCAAAGAATTCCCAATGGAAGAGCTAAAGTTAAGGGTAAAAATAATGAAACGTAATTAATTAATTATTAGCAGGAGTTCATTGGGATATGTGATTTTCATTTTATTCAAAATTTAGGAAATGTTTATCAAGTCTTTTACTAAATATTTCTACTCTCCCTTGCTGACTTTCAAAGTTTGAAAAATAAGGTGGAACGTTTCAAAAACCAGATGACACGTCTTGTTACTGGTGATACTATAAAAGTATCACCAGTAGACGCTCGGTCACATGATACTGGATAGATAAGTATGCCGTATGAAAACCAAGTTAACAAGTTAAACCTTTTATAATGCATTTTATGTAATATATTAGCGCAGTTTCATTATTTGGATCTCTACTATAATTTCTCATTTTTATTAACCCTCACCAGTATGCAAATAAGTTAGGATTGCTTAAAAAGAGGGTTTTTAATGTTTGAGATACAGAGCTTTATGGCAGCGAAGTCAGCAGCTTTGTATGTTTTCTTCGCTGAGTTCTGTTAGGCATAATTTTGGCATTAGCCATTTTGCTAGCCAAAGTTTAATCGCAGCATTAAAGTTTGAGCAAAGCTTAACTAGACCAAACTGTGCGGTCTAAGCTACAAAAACGAATTTTAAATTTTAGACTTTTCTATGAAAAACAACTATGAAAAGAAGAATGGCAAAACTGCGAATTGGAAGACATTCTCCCTTAAGTTTAAAGATGTTTCGCATAAGACATTTCCTCCCTTAAGTTTTAAAACATTTCGCATAAGACATTGCCTCCCTTAAATTAATATGAAAAGAACTCATGCTATACGCCAAATAAACTGGTATCTAATAGGCGACGGCATCTTTTACACATACTATGAAAGAAATATTGGGGGAAAGGGATGATCCAAACCACTTCCTCATCAGTTGCTCGCTAACAAGTAAATATCACATAAATCTCCCAGAAACCAATATCTACAAATATGTCAACTACGCAAAAAACCCCAAAAATTACGAAAACATGTACAGGCGATTATCAATTATCTCTTGAGTAAAGGAAAGGAAATAAATGCACTAAACTGAGCAAACAGTTATATAATATATTCGCAAGAAAAGTCAATAGAATAATGAATAGTATATTCGCAAGAAAAGTTAACAGAATGATGATTCTGTATTACTAAACAATGAGTGATATAATAAGAATTTCGTATCTTGCATAGAAGAGCTTTATATAAAGAAACACCACAAAGAGTAGCTTTACACTGCATTAACGAACTTCGTATAAATGAAATTTTCGCAGAAGTATTTCTACGCAGACAACCTACGTCTAGAGTAAATGAAAAAGAAAACTATATATAATAACGTACTTTACATAGCGTAAAAAAACTTTGTAAGTAAAAAATTTACATAAAAGGATTTTTCTATTAAGAATCTTTTCATAAACTAAGTAGTAAACGGATATTATGCACGAATACTTTATAACTAACAAGCATTTTATTCAAATGACACACAAATTATAGGAGATTTGGAAAGGTAAATTTTATAGGTGTGAAGAGCGCCAGTTGCAAAACATTTTTTCAGATACTCGGCTGATCATTTATGGGCGTCCTGTGATATGCTACTGCACAACGAGTTAATGCCTTAGATAATACCCGTATTACCTATGGTTAAATATTCTGTGTCCAGTGAACTTCAGCCTGACTTAATCTGTTATTTTAATACACCGTCTTAATCGGTATAACGGTTAGTGTGCTGACTTGACGTATCGATGGGCCTAGTATTGAATCAGAGAGAAGGCAGGGCAGCTTTCAAAATACCGGAGAGCCGAAAGTCCCGTTTAATGATTTAGTGGTAGGCGAAGAGGAGCAGAAGATTCTCGGACCGTCCTCCAGGCCGCTCTCCATCAAAACTAATGTCGAGCTGTTCAATTAGTGCAATGGGACTATACCATGCACAACTAATGGTGAAAATACTGTTCCCTCCCACTTTTAACAGTGTCTGTTATATTAATACCTGCAACTGGCGAAGTTTGATTTATGGACTATTTGTTCCTTTTGTTAATTTCAAGCTTAAGGAAAAAAATATTTAAAACCTTCATAAGATTTTGCCATATTTTTGGAGACGGGTTGATAACTTGCTTCCCAGTTTCGCTGGATGTAAAATACTTAGACACGCATTACACAAGTTAGCAATCTATGAGCTTTTTAAGAAAATTCTTAGATTTCCTCAGATGTCTAAATTACACACGATAAATTGTAAACCATGAAATTTAAAGCTCAGCATGGCTTGGTAAAATTTATTGTTAAGGATAAACTGAGTTATGAGATAATTTTTGAGCGATTTCTCTTATCATAAATCTGCATAATAATAAAATAAAGACGCTGAACACTGGTAGTTCGGTCTGAGGTTCGAATCCCACGAACGGGCTGGTTGCATGGGCGTTTTCGTGATTTTCCCCATGTGTAACGTGTATACGAGCCAATTTCCCTTAGAAAGTCATCCACGAAGGTATCCCTCCCTTTAGGCAGATAGCCCTCGTGTGCTTTGCCATAGTTAAATAATCCAATCCAATCCAATCCATAATAATAATGAGATTTTGTTTCAGCATTGAATCTTTGTCATCCTGTTCTGAAATTTGTCAGACTGTTCTGTTTTAGCCTCGTTACTACTATATTTTCCTTATCGATGGAAACGATTGAAGAACGTTATCCAAATACTGAATGGTTGTGCATTTTTACACAGATTGTTGTTCTAAGCTTGGTAACAAGGTGCTGATGTACCAAAATAATACAAGGCAATTTGTAACAAACATTATTTGAAATAACTTGTTAGGTCACAGATAAAAAGCTTAAAAGTTATTAGTCCAAAGGGATTTGAGTCCAAAAGGATTATTACTTTAGTTTTGGCATTTTGTGTCGGACTCCAATAAATGCCGGTTCACTTTTCAAACTGTTGTCACAAAATGTTAGAGTCCTGCATTACATTTGAGGAAATTCAATAACGAAAAATCTGCATAAAATGTATTATATTTCTCGCATTTTGATAAAACAACGGTATCTACAGCCATCCAATTTTGAATGACGTAATCCTACTGCGAATATGGGCATCTGAAATCCCAAATTTGAAATTTGGAATTTGTTTTATTGTCGATTTCATATTTTGTAAAATGCTAAAGAATTTTTGAGTAACAAACTCAACAATTTAAAAGCGAGTAATGGCAATACTCTACGGGGAAAATAAAACCTTTTTATCTCCAGCGCGTCGGACTGTGTATCAAAAATTCTAAAGATATGCTCATTTAAAAATTATTTTGCTACACTGCTATTGAACTAATTTTTATGGTTTAAATGCAAAGAACATGATATTTAATAAATAAAGGTAACACACAAAACGATAAAAAACACCCCTTTAGACGTAATTTAAAATCTGAAACATTTCAGATTTTTTTTAAATTTGTGATGGCTGTGGTCATCAAGGACAAACTCTTAAGCAAGGGTCTCGAAAATTCCTTCAATTACACTCCAAACATTGCAATGACTGCGTTTTGATTGGTAGTGGGACGTGACAAGTTGAGAACACTCCTGAACAAGACGGGAATCTACGACAACTTGAATGTCCTTTCTGGAATTCCGGCTTCAGATATAATGATCACCTTCTTTTTCGTTCTGTTCTAAAACAAACGCAGAGCTTTCTATTCAAACTCTATCGGAGAGGCTCGAGATCGAACGAGATTCTGAATTTTAGCTACATTTTTTTCTATCTAATCGCTTAGGAACAAATTTTAAAAGACGTTATATTGTAAAAAGCAACGGTAATTCTATATTATGTATTAAATTTAGTGAATTTTACAAGAAGAATTTTTGCCGATTACATAGAAAGATACTGACTTTTCAAGAGGAATTAGTGTCTTTCCATAAAATCACCAACAATAGCGCTTCGTCTTTGCCGCAGTATGTTAAACTTAAAATATGAATCAAGAGTTACTAAACTAAGTAAAAGTTTTTTTAAAAAATATTTTTATTTTTTTATACAAATGGCGGGCACTTGCCTATAACGGCATTGGCCACTACTAAGGTAAGGCCAGAGGTGGCAGCTATTTTATTGTGGAGGCACCTAATAGGCAGCCACGGTTACCTCCTATGAAGGGCCAGACAATTTTACATCCATACATTCGCCGGGATTCGAACCCGGGCTCTTTGGTATCG
Organism: Stegodyphus dumicola; assembly: GCF_044657685.1. Taxonomy (NCBI): domain Eukaryota; kingdom Metazoa; phylum Arthropoda; class Arachnida; order Araneae; family Eresidae; genus Stegodyphus; species Stegodyphus dumicola. The sequence goes on from NC_140768.1 coordinate 82,180,866, forward strand.
CAGTCAGGCTCCCCTAACCACTAAGTAAAACCTCTAAGTAACTAAGTAAAAGTCACTAAGTGGAAACATATGATACAACTAAAACTACTATATTAATATATATGTGGCTATATACATTTACTATATATGCGTACATCCATATTATTATTATATTGTATTATTATTATATTATTATTATATTATTATTATATTATTATTATATTATATTATTATTATATTATATTATTATTATATTATATTATTATTATATTATATTATTATTATATTATATTATTATTATATTATATTATTATTATACTATATTATTATATTATATTATTATTATATTATATTATTATTATTATATTTAACTGCTGTTCTAAAATATTTTAAAATTTTTTCTTCGTTTCTGTGTTTTTATGTTACTTCATTACCATTAACATCGTTTTAAACAGCAGAGTTCGGGAATTGATTTGAGAGGCATTGTAAAAACGTAGCAATGGAAAAATAGCCTACTTAAATAAGAAGTGGCAGCTGTTTTGCAAATGTTCCATCTGATTACTGACCGACAATGTTCCAGCGAAAAAGTCCGAAGGTCTCTTCCGAACAGGATTTAATAGCCTTCTAGAAAAGTCAAAGTTAGCAGAAGAGTTTGAAATAGCCAAATATAGTACAGAAGCATGTTGGACAAACAGGCATAAGTTGGTTAGGACATACGTCGACTATGAACTTAGTACGCACAAATGACGGTCATTCACAAAAGTAATATGCGAAATATAAATGAAAAAAACCCAAGTTCCATTATTTCCGTATGAGACTACGGTGTCGCGATCTCATGATTTGTATGTTGCATTGATCCTGCTCGTTTATTTCATACTATTTTAATGTTTCCTCTAATTATATTAAACGAAGATCTAAAACTCTATGATATGTATTAATCTAAATGACAGCAGTACGGTATCATTCAGCTTTATATTTACATTTCAGTTTCCTGTTGAGTTAAATAAATGCATCACGATTCTTTTTACAGCGATTTCTATAAATAAATACCCACAAGCAAGCAATTATTAATCTTCCGCCCGATTGATCAATGTCTTTTTCCGCTTGATTTCCAGGTGGAAATTATGCAAATAGATTTGCCAACGGCAGGCCCTGCTCGTCATTGAATAAAATCCCGAAATTACATCCGTTTATCGCTCCAAAATTCAGCATTGATTTCTTCGTAGTGATTGATAACATCTCATTCGTTCATGCTTTTACGAAATCGAGGTCTATTGATTTGGACTTTCTTCCATTGCTTTACTTTTTTCATTACATTCGCCACCATGAGTAATGGAATTGCTAGATATGATTCTAGTTTTCCTTTTTACGTATAGAAAAGAATTTCTGGTGTTAGGTTGGGTTTGGCTGCATTTTACTCTGGGTAATCGTTTTGATTTAGGTAATGAAGTTGTCACTTTGGCTTTCTATGTTAATAACGGATGCAGTTATGCAGTAATGTTAATTTCATTAATTTCTGAATTTATATTTTTTTAAGAACATAATACCGATTTTACATGCATATGTATTCTTTTAATATGTAGTTAACCTTAATCAAATAAAATAATCAAAGACTGTTTTTTACTTCCTTAAAAGAAGTAAAGAAAGTATTGTAAAGGCGAAACATTTCGGGTATTGTACTTCAACAAAAATATCCATTTTGACCACTGTCGATTCTATTTGAACGATTCTTCTGTTTAAAAGTCATATTGAAATACATTTAAAAACAGATTCCAAAAAATCCACTACTAAACATTTTTCTTCATTCTCCTTTTAAAAGAGGAAGAAGGGTTCGTTTTATGACCAGTAAAAATTCTAGAGAAGAATTAGAGAACTAGAGAAGATTAGAATTTAAAAATTTAAAATAGCAGAAATGGTCAGAAAAATCGCCAAAGTCACTATTACTCTCAAATTCCGGGACAAACTTTGTTTAAAAGCTGTTTTTACGATCTATCCGATGAAGTAAATAGTAAAATTTGGAGATTTTTTTGTTTGTTGGTTAACAGAAACAGCAATAAAAAAAGTCTCCAGACATTACAAAATGACATGCACAAAAATTGCTTCAACATTACATAAACAATGGCAAAATCTAATAAATCGCTTCGAAGTGAATATTTTCCTTATCTGGACAATATATGTTTGAAATTGGCACAACTTTGGGTCTATCCATCACTGCACCAAGCGTCGAACTCATATTACAGTAAGTCTCAGGGGCTTGTTATGTTTAATCTGTCCAGTGTACCATATTCAGTATTGAAAACTGGATGACTTAAATAATAGTGGTATGGTGAAAATGAGACTAAGTTTCTTGATGAAATAATATAATTAGATAGATGTTTCGCAAACATATATTTTAGATAATAAATGAAACAATTTGGAACTCCTGTCAGTTTTGTCTTCGGACTATAAAAATTTGACAGATGCAGACGTCACTTTTTTACATATTTATACACCGGAATATTTTTATTAGTCAGTTTTTGATGCTTAACAGGTACTTAGCCCAGAAGGCCGGTACAAGCTAGAGAATGCAGTTTTGAGAAAACGTCCTTCAAATATTTCAGTAAACATGCAGTTAATATTTCATTATTGAAAAATATAAATCAAAATATATTTTAGTTTTCTAATACAGATACATAAAGTTCTATTTTCAACCTTCTTATCGCATACCTTCGTGGTGTAAATAGATAGCACAGCATTCGGAAGGACCAGTCCCAACGAAGGAAATGCGCATTTTTCACGTTTCCTGTCTGAAAAATTCTAAATGATTCTACAAGTGGAGCCCGAACTAAAAATGTGGTATCCGATAGTTCGTTACTACCAGGATTTTTGTCAGTGGTAGGAAAAGGAGAAATTCGTTTCTCAGAAAAAAATTTCCTACTTAAATCGTCCACTAGTGGGCAGTAGGGACCAGGTTGACTATTCCTGGGTTAGTACTTCGGGTTGGCAATCGCAAGGTCGGGTGTTTGAATTTCGGCGAGGATAATGCACAGTTTTCATGCTCTTGTATAGATATAACCTAATAACTCTACAAGCTAACTGTAACAAGCATTGCATTCTTTTTGTCTCTTAAACTAACCCTTAAGAGAATTGTCTCAAACTCCAATTGTATGCAAAGGCTCAGGTGCGAAGCACATGAAAATAGGCTTTGGGATGGTATGCCGCATCCTGTATGTAACGCGTGGTGAAATGACATGACTTTTCTGCCATAACATTAGAAAATGTTGGCTGAGAATTCTGAAAAAAAAAAGGTTCTCGATTATGCGATGGATGAGCTTGCGTATAAGAATTTCGGGAGTTACCCCGACCAGAGAGATAAAACGGTCAGAATACTGCTGCACATGTAGTAAGGTAGAAATGAGAACGTGAAGTCAAGAATTGAGCTGCATAAATTCCCTGAAATCCTATTGGTAAGTCATAGAAGGAGTAATTATTCTTTTCTCATTTTCAGCCTCTGCAAAATTGATGAGTAGCATAGCTGCCTGAAAACCTGTCTGTAAATTTTCAGATGGACTTTTTGCGGCTCTGATTTTCCCGATGCATGATATGATTGAAGTTAGGAGTATGTTAATTTTGTAAAGCGCCTGATTAGATGAAAATGTTTTGAAAAATTAAAACTTTTCTTATATTTGTTAACAAAGTTTAGTTTTAGTTAGTTTTTAATTAGTGTTTTAATTTTATAACAATATAGTTTTTACGTCAATTTTTTATTTAATTTGCTAAATATTTGTCAATAATCAAATATACACGCTTTTGCAAAAAAATTGAAGCACCATGAAGGAAGTGTTTGTTTTTGATGAAATTGTATAAGTGTATAGCTTATACACAGATAATAAAATGATTAAAAAATCAAGGTCATAGTACCTTTTCACGGCTCGCAATCACCCATTGAGTGTTCAAATTAGTAGTTGGTCGAACCGCCCCTGGATGCAATTCATGCTTCAATTCGTAGAGGCAAGAAGTGGTTGAGGTTCCTAATGTCATCCTGCGGAACATTCTGCCAGGCATTCATCAGTTATCGCTCCATATCTGCGATATTTTGTGGTGCCCGAATCTGGCGGCTTATTATACCCCAGACACGCTCGATTGCTAAAAGGTATGGTGACCTTGCTGGCTAAGGAAGAGTATCAACCGCACGGAGACAGTCCAGAGATATGCGGTATGTGGCCTAGCATTACCTCGTTGGAAAATAGCCCCAGGATGACTTGAAGGAAGGGTAATGAAATCGGCAGCAGGATAGCATCAATATATAGTTGAGCTATTAAAGATGTACGGAGGATGAGTAAAGATTACCTGCTGTCATAAGAAATAGCGCCCCGCACCATCACACCAGGGGTTATGGCTGTATGCCTTTGTAAAACAAAGGCTGATTGAGGCAGCTGGTCCCGTTTTCTCCAGACACGAACCCGGTGGTCATCTGCTTCAAGAGTGAAGCGAGATTCATCTCTAAACACTATATGATGACAGTTTGATGGCAGCCATGATGATCGGCTACGACACCACTCCAAATGACTCCGCCGATGTTGTGGGGTCAAGTGATGTGATTTTTAATTTAAAATTTGATACATTAAAATTTATTTTAATATGTAAAATGTTATTATAAAATTTTTATAATAAATATTGTTATAACATATTACAAAATTATTTATTCTAAAACACGTATTTAACCAGAGGGAATATAATACTTTTATTATAAGATATGTATTATGATTTTATTATAAAATATGTATTATAGAAGAAATACAATAAAATTAAATCAATAATAATAATAGAAAAATACTGTATTAACGAAAAGGACAAAAATTTCGAAAAAAAATATGTTCGGTAAATTTGAAGTAAACTCCTAAAAATTCAGCGTTTTTAATTAAACTAAGTAATATATTTTTTAATTTTTAACCTGAATCAAAATTAGTGAGTGAACCAGACAGTAAGCGAAATAATAATTAAGTGAACTAAATAATATTTCTCCTGTAAATTCAAAAATTAGAGATTTGCTATTAAGCAAATATTCTTTGTTGTATGCGGTCAAAATTAATATTAATTTTCTGTGTTATTGAAGAAAGGAATAATCTAAAATTTAAAAAATGTAGAATTTTCTGCAATGTCTAAGGAAGCAGAAATTAGCAAGCGTATTAAACATATATCAGCGAGCATATTACAGTAGCTTTAATCCAAGTGAGAATGCAAAATGTGGAACTTTGGAAAAATGCTCCAATTTATGGTTTGCTCGGGATCAAAGATGTCCGAAATGCCATAAATATTTTAAATAAATTCAGGCTCATGGGCCTGAAAAGAAGAATTTTTACTTCTTTCCAGATGGGTAATTCAAGAGCGCTTATCTAAGAGTGCTGCTCCTAAGGTCTACTTCCCTTATGAAAAAATTATAGGCGGCCCAAGGAACTCGTTGTTCTTTATGTTTTTATGAGATACATTCCTTGTATTTGTGCTTTTACCCGTCGCAGAGAAAAAGTCTTACCAACAGTTGATATAGCCCAGATGTGGCGCTTTGGGATTCTTTCTCTATGGAATTATAACAGGTATGGCAATAAATTTGGAGAATGATGTCATATGTTTTGAAAGAGCAATAGTGGGAGAACGGTGAAACTATACTCCATAACGTGTTTTGACATGTCTGAGCTTAGCGTAAGAGTAAGGAAAATGAATTTCTATTTGTAACACTCTAGTCTGCAAAGGTGCAACAGTGATTGTAAACTGGAGTATTGAACAAATCTGCAGTTACATTTTAAGCTTGGTAAAGCCGCAAAAGAAAGTCATTACAAGTGGAAATAAGTTTACTGGATGAAATCGTATTTTTAAAGCGCTAATGAAGCGTTTTATCGTTTTACAGATGAAGGGATTCCACTCAAGACGTTACTCGACGTGTTAGTCCTACCATGTCTCGCACAGGCGAAAACATTGAAAATGCGAACATGATACTAGTGACACTAGTCAGGAAGCGCAACAATGAATACAAACATATAAAATGATGTACAAGAAAATTTATTGCAAATGATCCGTCCTGTACTTCGAGAATACGCCGAGGTGGGCTATTGGTTCTTGTTCCGTGATAAATAACCCTATTTTATTCTCGCCTTGAAACATGGCCTATAGTAAGCCATCGATAACTGACCGTATTCACGGTGCTTCAGACGAATTCTTATTGTTCTTGCACCTGAAAAGTTATTGAAACCTAGAAGAGTATGACGTTTGTATATTCCAGAAATTCAAAGGCCATATGACGAAACTCCATGCGATATTGTTCTGAAGAATCATTAATTGAAGTGAATTGCAAACGATGGACAATACTTCAGGGAAAATAAAACCCTTTCTTCTGATTTAGAAAAAAATCTTTTTATTATGAACACATTCACCGAGCTTTATTGCCATACCTTGTATTACCACCATTCTCATACTAGAGACACTAACACTCTCATATTCTGGAGGAATTCTTTTCATGCGGGAGCTCACGTTCCATACCGAGCCTTGTATCCCCCGGAGTCACCTGCACAGCAAGAACTATACATAATTATTACTCTCAAAACGTAAAATAATTAGATATTATTATGAGTGCTAATTATTGTATTTTAAAACTCTCACAAACCAATATTATTTTAAAAATTTGCATAACATTTTCTCATAATAATAATCACATTTTTTCTTTATTTCCATTCGTTCTCCCTATCTCAGTACAGTACTTGCCTTTCAAAGCGCCACCTTTCTGCCCGCCAGAATATTTACTTAGAATAAGTTTTAAGAGGATGGGGTGATGTCGATGCGCTGCGCTAATCCATGTAACGATTGGTAACTGACTGGTTTGCGATTTGCTTAGATTCCATGGTACTTACCGCATATAGAACTAAAATATATTATTATAAATATATGAGAAGCTGTATTAACGATATATAACAACACTGAAGACAAAGAAACAGTAGTTATAAGTAAAGTTACTGTTCTTATTATGTGAAGATAGATATTCTAGAGGCAAGAGTCTCTTTAGTCGATAGTTTAAGAGCATTTTCAGTACTTGCCTTGTCTAAAACAGTTTACAAACTGAGTTAGTCATGCCTTCTTAATTTTTTGGTTGCATTTTATGACACAGGATCATTGGTTCATCAGCCTCTCAGAAATCGAAAGGCTTTGGTGACAGACATAATGCAGATCGCTGATATCCCTTGACACTGGCCTTGAAGTTACGATTCTTGGAATGTCAAGTAGAGCTGTATAGCAGCCATCTCAGACAGCCGGAATAAAACTTGCTAATCCTGTAAGTTAATCAGCGGAGTGCCAGCGGAGTTTGGAACTTGGAACTGAACGAATTATGTTTCTGCAATGTCAGAGCCTGTCGCCTCACACTTCATAACAACTCGGACACTAGGACCTGCGGGGGATAGCACACGTGAATTTCTTATCCTTGTGTGATCCTCCGCAAAGATATATTAAAATAGAATTAAAATTACACTCGCTGTATAAAGCACCTGGTACTCTTTATCTGTGTTAATTTTCGAACATTTAATAATTTAATATGGGAATTTCATTATCAGAGTTCTTATAATGTTAAGTGATCTCGAAATCAAGAAGACTAGAACAGTCATAACGTATTTCCAATATAAATCTTATCAGAACTTTTTTATTGACCATAAGGTTAGTAGATCAACAGCAACGACTAGAAGAGGCTTTTTAAACTTATCTATACCATAATATATACTTTTTAAACTTACCTACAATAGATAGTAAAATGTAGACAATAAGTTCTGTTTCGATTATACCCATGTATTAAAAATTTCGGATTTATAAAATGAATTAAATTAAAAGTTGAAACAGGTTTTGTATGTATGCAATAAAACTTGATTGATAATAATGATTTTGTATGCATGCAATAAAACTTGAGGAAAAATTTCATTTTGACTTCAACAATTGTCTAGGGGCAAAATAGCACTGATAATTTTAAAGCTGGCAGTAAATTTAGCTCAGCCTCATAATGTTCGAGTCTGAAGATTTAATTTTCTTGGGTACTTGGCATTTAAAATATTCTGGCAATAAATAATTATGCACATATATACTTAGGTTTCTGTTATTTATCAAAGTCCTACAAAAATAAAAGAAATATGTAAAAAATGTTTCATAAAGTTCTTTTAGTTACATAATGTTCTGCCAGTCTTAGTCACTCGAATTTTTCAAAGCTTCGTTTCTTAAGTCACCATTAAATCTGTAAAATGCTTGAATCCTTACAAATACTTCTTTAAATTATGTACTATTTAGTGTATATGAAATCAGTATTACTGCTTTACAACAGGTTCAACTTGTCAAATTACATGTTTGTTAATGGTATCTTATTTCCCAGTAAAATACTTTCTCCACAAAGATTTTTCACCTGTAAGAAAAGCCTTTCGTTTTGTATTCTAGGAAGCATACTTGGATTATTTTTAATAAACTGAGCATAAAATAAATTTAGATTCTGTTCTATAGTTAGTTTACCTGAAAAACTCCATTAAATGATGTTCCTGATTTGGATCAAATTTTTCAATTTGATTATTTATATATTCAATTTCAATTATAAGTCAAATAATATTGAATAATCAAATTTTTCAATTTGATTATTCAATATTATTTGACGAATATTGTTTTGAGATGGAGACATATTAAAAAGGTTCGTGAAGATCTAAAACTAAGGTTTAAAAGGGAGTACTTAGGTTTTATCGACCGAAAGGTTAGTAGATCAACAGCCATAAGGTTAGTAGATCTTTTAATGGAAATTATATCTTTAGTTTTATGGAAAAATGACTATTAAAAATAAAAAATATTGAACTGAATGACTGACTAAAAAAACCAACCTGTAAAATCTTTTCTAAAAACGCAGGACTACAATAGAATTTAGTATAAGGCTAAATATATATAAAACTGTTTAAACTGGAGTGGTTTCGAACGCCTTTCGAATTTACACAATGATAAGATATGTAAGAATTAATATAATCCTAGACTATAAACACAGGTAAATTAAAGAAATTAAAAACCCATAAACTTCACTGAAAAATGCATTTTGAAAATATGAATCCATTTAAAAATGCAACACCAGTTCCAAATATTACATAATTATTTATAATAAATCATAAATTATACATCATTATAATTCAATGAATTATAATAATAATAAAATTGAAATTATTAATAATCATATTTTATAAATCATATACATAATTTTAGAAAGAGTTTTATAAGGAACCCAGAACATTTTACAAATTTAAAATATCAATCGTACTTTAAAAGTTTTGACAGAAAAAGAAACTTCCGAAAAACACAAATGTTGACAATTTTTGCTACAAATGTTGACAATTTGTGTCTAAGCCATAACCGAGAATTCACTCACTGCAACTATTTTTATGGTACAAATGTCCCCAAAATAAGCCCCAGTATTCTCTATACTTAACCTATTCAATATTTATCTTAAATATATGGATCGATTGATATATATGAAAGGAAAAGCCGAGCTATTTTTGTCATTCGTCTAGCTTATTTACGATGTAGATATTTATATGCTCAATGTTGAAATATCGATACATTTAGGAAATATTCTTCGGCAATGGAATCTGTAAACAATCAAGTTGTCAAATAAACTTAATCTAGAACCTTTCTATGAACTGCTAGTTCAGGAACGCATTTGTAATATAATGGATAGTTCTCATACTAATAAATATCAACTAAAATGATTATATTTAACGTAAAAGATAGAAATATGCATCTCATGGAATAACATCTATGAACTGTTCAATTCTCCATTTTTGCCTAACATAAATTTAACGATTATTTATGAGTAAAATAGGAAATGTAAATATCAGAATGATAAAAATTAGAAGCAGGAGTTGACTAGTATATATGAGTAGCGGAACATTTTATTCACAATTGAAGCGACTGTTGTTGATAGATTTTGTCCTCATGTTCATTTTTATTGCTAATTTATAAAAAGAGAAAAATATAAATTTCATATTACTATTATTGTTGCTTAACAATTAAGGATTAACAAACGTTTCAATTGGAGGAGCGTTTTTTAAATAATGTTATGAAGAGCTTCTTAGGCCTGCTCTGTGTCTTAAGAGTTAATGGCGATTAGGAGTAATGTTATAGAATGAAGAAAATGACAATAAAATAATGTAAGGTAATCAGGTTTTTAAGAAGTCGCTCGCTGTTCATGCGATTGAATGATATTCCTTAAATTTTTTAAAATTTATGATAATATCTGTTAAGGCAGAAGGGAAAAGGGAAGTGATGCTAAGATCTGTTAAGAGTATTGTCTAATTAGAGTGATCTGTCAACTACGAGCAAAACAGAACAACGTAGAAAGCTAGGGCCATTGATTGAATGGGTGCTGGTAGCTCGGGTTGGTAAGTGTATGTTATGGATGGCAAGATCGGTCCATCCGGTAAGAAATATATAAGTTCTCAGGTGTGTATAATGTCTGTTGACAGATGTAATAAAAATCTACAGTCCATTCAATTTAGTGGGCGTTTTAATAATATCTTACTTTATTTCAACTGCCAATCAATACAAACGATATCGAGAAGCCTTGGAAATACATGAAAGGTCTGCAATTCAATAAATCGAACTATTTGAATCACAACAGGATTTATATTATTGCTGAGAGAAATGATAAGACATAAGATTCAGAAAGTAAATTCAGTTCCTCCAATTTAATCATTGCGCCTAATCAAATTCAAATATATATTTTCATTATTTAGTTACTTAATTTTTTATTATTAATTATAAGAATTAATTTGAGTTTCATTTCATTAATTACAAGACAGCTAATATGCACTGCAGTGAAAATATAATCTTAAATTAAAACAACGTAAAATAACGTATATGGGAAATATATGGCAGCATTTCAGAGTTCGAACGTGCTAGTAGAACAGAAATAACGCTTTATAAATAAACACTAACTACACAGTTAAACCTCGAGAAGAAAATTCGCAGAAGAATCGTTAAGAAAATCGCAGTGTTATGCTATGAAAATTCTGTGTAAGGTGACTCTGAATCATCTATTTATATAGTGCTAGTTTTCCAGAAATTTCGATCAGATTCCATGAATTGTTGAAGATTGGAAAATTAGCGAGAAACTACTCGAATGTGCAGGTTTAAGAAATTATTCGGGCATTAAATTCCAAGAGGGACTATTTAAAATGTGCTAAACCACACGATGGGCGGACAGACCGGGACAACGCTCAACCTCGTAGTCTGTCCGTTAATAATTTTGAAGTTAAGATCATCTAAATTGACTACGATTTATCTGGTAAAGGAAGCAGTTGCAAATTTTCTTTGAGAACGAAATTTCTGGGTTTCTAATTTTTATTCCACTTTTTGTTTATTATTCTAATTTCATTCAATTTTTATTTTTTTTACTTTCCTGGAGGAGCACATGTTGCAAAATACGGTTTATATAAGTTTTATTAATGTGTTATTTTGAGTTGCTCGATCATACGTTTTTCTAAATAATCCCCATTATCCAGCCCCACAGGAAAAAAAAATACACGGCATTTTTTAAAATTAATTCTAGGTGTAGTTTAGTAATATTTAATAGTTCTTAATGCATTGGTATTTTTTATTAAAGAACAAACTATGTTTATTATCCACGTTTTAATGGATATACTTTTTTATTCGTCCTCATTTCTGAGATATGGTAATTCTTTGCACCTCGTTCCATCTCGTCTTCTCCCATTTCAGTCAGCCATATTTATCGTATTGGGCTAGAAGTATGTAAATACTTGCAAAATCTGTATGACAATAACTTGTTTTGACACACAAAAATCTAATTAGCTTATAAAGTTAATTAAGGCATTTTTATTATTTGGATCATTATAATACTCTTTTCCGTTAACCAGGATGGAAATGCATTAAAGAGCATTTAAGGCGAGGATTTTGAATGTTTTGCATTATAAGGCCTTTGGCAGAGCCTTTCTCAGCATTACTTGCGATTGTCCAGCTCTGCCAGTTAATATATCTTCATTATCCATTTGTTAACCAAAGTTTGAACGCGCCATTAAAACTATGTCAGCGCAGACCAAACTTGTATAATCTGGGACGACAACGTTTTTTAAATTTTAAATTTAACTTTATGTTTTTTTTTTACAGCCGCTAGCAACGGAGGCTGTTATTGCATACACAAATCATGCTTCCTGTTCAAACCAGGTTTATATAAAATGGTTTATTTAAATCTTCATAACATTTTATTTTACATTTTCAGAAAGAACGATAATTCACTTAGCAAAATAATAGAGTTTGATTTATTATTACTCTAGAAGTATTTTTAAACTGCAATACTCATAGCCAAACAATCTGTTTACAAGCCGTAATAATACTAATATCAATAGTGATACTAATATAATGACGCTAAGAATGCTAATATCAAGAAATTAAAAGTAATTTTGAAGTAAAGAGCCATGCATAAAATCGTTCTCTGAAGAATATTTAACATTGTCTTGAAAGTATTAATCGTACCTAAAAAGACAACACTTTGAACACAAGTAACTTCCAAGTTCAGTAACTTTCAAGTTTCTTCTAATTACTTTACACACACTTTTTTCATTTCTTTTGATTAATATGTACCAGCTCATTAAAAATCTGATTGGTAAACTGTTATTATTAAACGTATTATTAAATGTATAATAGTTAAGACATGTGTAATTTAACACTTCCATTAAACAAATAATCATAATTTTTTTTTTTTTAAAGAGAACACAAATTTCAAAAAGTGATGGTTTAACTAAGTTTAATGAAATGTAGTTTATTTGTCATTGTCTCCAGAAAGACATACGAATTTGCAAGAATGACTTTCCAAAGTTTCATGAATAAGCTTTATATCTGATTTACAGCCTTAAAATTTGTCAGTTCAGCTGTTCACATAGATGTTCCTGGTAAAATTCTCTATCAGCCATGAACCATTGCTTATTAGTTGATCTCTCTTAAACAATGTAATAAATGTAAATATCTTGGTTTAAACTTACAGTTAAATAATACTATTGTTCCTTGCGTATGAGGTCTTAACAGACTGAATGCTCACAGGTCCGATGATAAGCTGATAATGTATATTTTATCAAAAGAAACACTTTCAGAGTCCTTGAATGTTTCACAGAAATACTCGTAGTGTTCAAAGTATTGCAGAGTACGGTCATTAGTTACACTTCAAACTACTAAGAACGTTAAATGTAATACAAAGTTAACCGGGAAATAACGCAGTACTCTGGAGTCATGTTGAAATAACTAACAGCTAACCACAACTCACAAACTGATGCTCTCTCTCAGGTCTCATATAGTTTTTACCCGGCTGTGAAGATATTTCTAGTATTTTTTGCTTTGGAAATTACTGGAGGGCATGTGAGAGCCGGGTACAGTTACAGTTAATAATACGATCAATTACAAATACCTATTAAGAAGATACAGGGACTGGACCAAAATGTCGACAAATGGTCGCCACATGTGGCTATTTCTCGCCAAATCTGGAGACAGAAATTTGTCACCAAAACTGTTGCTAGCTTGGCGATATATCGCCTATTTAACGAGATTGTCATTCATTCAGTGACTCTATATTCTTATAGCCCCTGTATACTTTGTACTATTTATTTCTCTGTACTTGCCCTTGTATTCTTTATTTATCGGCGCAGCATCCTTCCTCTAGATTTTATGTAATACACTATACAAAAAAATACAACAATTTCAGGTATAATTTTGCTAAAATTATCCGTATATGTACAAAATTCATAACAATATTTAGAAAATAATTTAAGGTACATTTCTACAATTATTTCTTTTTTTTACTGTGATTTAAAAGTATATTTTAACATTAGAAAGTGTGCAATAAAAAGTATATTTCAACTTTTTCATATTTAAAATTCTTTAAAATTCCTATATTTTTACCTGTTATGGTTCTATCAATTGAATTTTCGGAACATTATATATAGCAATCTTTACCTGGGGTTCTACAAAAATATATCATTAAAAACTATTCAATATTACTATTAATACTCGTATTATCTTATTATAAGTTCTGATTAAATTCCTGTTTACTTTTTCAAACTGCTATTCGCTGCTGATGTAATCTAGTCTATCAATCTACTTAACATACATATTACACTAATATTCTATTGATAACATACATTAGCAATCCCTTTACGATAATTCAGCTGCGAGTTCGATTCAGGAAAGGAAAAATATCCATGAATTTCCCTTTGAATAAGAAGTCGGAAGTTAGCTATTATCTTCTATCCCACCGGTGTTTCATTAGATGTGGGGTTTGATTCCCTAGAGTAACTTCCGATATTATCATGAAAACTGGCACTACTTTTTCCAATTTTCAATCAAAAGTACTTCCTTTGAATAAATCTAAAGAAGGCAAAAGGATATTCAAATACAGGTTCTCCAATTTTCTCAGAAATCTAAGACGATGATTTTAGAGAACATATCACCGGCTCCTAGAGATTATTTACTTGAAAGATTCAAAATCACAATGATTCCTTCTTTATCAAAGTACGTCGAACAGAATCTTTCTTCCTTTATTCAATAGTAAATATAACTTTTTCGAGACGATGTTCTGAAATAATTCTTTGAAAATACGAGCTCTAACACTGCCTTCTGCGATAAAATATTCTATGAATTTACAACAGGACAGGAGATATCTCTTCCTTTTGAATTTATAGTACTGCACCGTTTAAAAGCTATTTCATACATATATATAGCTATATACCTATTTTTTATATTTCATATAGTATTTTCATTTCATATATGGCACACATTTTATTTAAAGCCAAATATAAACGATGAAGCCTTAAGAATTTATCTCTTTTTGATTTGTCAGAAATTTAACCTTATATCAAGACTCGAAAATAGATTAAAATTTATGACCATTGTTTCAAAGCTCTAGTATAAACGCGAGAGGCACAACAATTATAATTATCATAATCAGGCTTATCAAACATTTAAACGTCTTCGCAAGGTTTCTTTTTCATGACGAGAAAATGGTAAACACTAGCCTTAGTGGTAGGCCATAAAATTCATCAAATTTCCCAAAAGACGGATTGGATAGGATTTAGAGTAAAGGCTTCTACATGGCTGTTAGAAACGTACCTACGCAAATATGCAAAAGATTTCATAGCTCTTCACTGTATCCGCACCATCTTTCACTTGCATATTTTTCGACAATTTTAATACTGTTTTGTTCTTTGCTTCACCATTGGAAAAAATCTGATGTGTACACCACATGACTTCCTTGTACGGAATATTAAATTATACTCATTTTTTCTTGCATTTCATTTAAACTTATTGATTTGAATTAAATCTACTTCGCCGAAAGCGCATAAACCACAATAGAATAAATGCATTCTTTAAAATTCACTCTAGTATTTGTTTACCAAAGCGACACTCTGGCGCTAGATTCACTTAACAGTATTAATAATTATATAACAGTTAACTTATATATTTCGTTCATATTATAACTCACAATGCACAAAATTTATATCATTTAAAGAATAGAATTATCTAATCGTTGCCACATGTTCTATTCAAATACTACAATAAAGCTAGAATGATGTATAAAAGAAATTAAGCAAACAAAACAAAAAAGAAACAGTTTTTCACAGACGACTGAGTATTTCTCATTTAATTAATTCAGTTCTCACTTCGCGAGAAGGCAAAAATACATAAAAACTCAAAATATCTATATTAAAAATTACGAAGTAAATCTTAAACACTTATTTCCTCGAAAAAATTCCAGAAAGAATTAAGCACGATTTAATTGGCAATATAAATGAATGCGTTATCTTTGTTGTTGCGAAGCTAAGTTTCTCTAGATTGGCAATAAATCCACTAGTCTCCTCTTTCAAATGTAAACATCAATAGCCGCCATAAAAAATCTGATGTGTACACCACATGACTTCCTTGTACCGAATATTAAATTATACGCATTTTTTCTTGCATTTTATTTAAACTTATTAGATTGAATTAAACCTACTTCGCCCACAGCGCATAAACCACAATAGAATAAATGCATGAAAACTGGCACTACTTTTTCCAATTTTCAATCAAAAGTACTTCCTTTGAATAAATCTAAAGAAGGCAAAAGGATATTCAAATACAGGTTCTCCAATTTTCTCAGAAATCTAAGACGATGATTTTAGAGAACATATCACCGGCTCCTAGAGATTATTTACTTGAAAGATTCAAAATCACAATGATTCCTTCTTTATCAAAGTACGTCGAACAGAATCTTTCTTCCTTTATTCAATAGTAAATATAACTTTTTCGAGACGATGTTGTGAAATAATTCTTTGAAAATACGAGCTCTAACACTGCCTTCTGCGATAAAATATTCAATGAATTTACAACAGGACAGGAGATATCTCTTCCTTTTGAATTTATAGTACTGCACCGTTTAAAAGCTATTTCATACATATATATAGCTATATACCTATTTTTTATATTTCATATAGTATTTTCATTTCATATATGGCACACATTTTATTTAAAGCCAAATATAAACGATGAAGCCTTAAGAATTTATCTCTTTTTGATTTGTCAGAAATTTAACCTTATATCAAGACTCGAAAAAATCTGATCTTAAAATTCACTTTGTTTACCATAGCGACACTCTGGCGCTAGGTTTACTTAACAGTATTACATTTCATTCATATTATAACTCAGAATGCACAAAATTTATATCATTTAAAGAATTATCTAATGGTTGCCACATGTCCTATTCAAATACTATGATAAAGCTAGAACTATGTATAAAAGAAATTAAGCAAACAAAGCAAAAAAGAAACAGTTTTCACAGACGATTAAGTATTTCTCATTTAATTAATTCAGTTCTCACTTCGCGAGAAGGCAAAAATACATAAAAACTCAAAATGCAGTGCTAATGGACAGGGCAATGAGTTTTAAGAATAACAACAAATGTAGAATTACCTTCCCTGGCACTATTACAACACTCTTCATGGAATCGGCTAACACAATATATACACTCAAATCCGCAAATTAAGGATAATGCAAAATCAGGCAAACAAAGAGTTAGAAACAAAACGAATTTGACTTATTTGTAAAGCTTATTTATTAAACAAAAGAAAAAGAGCAAAAAAATATACTGTCTGTTTGATATTATTAAAATAAATTAGCGATTTTTTCTCTCTGGAGCAAATTACAAAAAACAAAACAACAACAACAACAAAAAACCTATTTACGAAAAACTAATATTACATGGTTGATATGATTGTTAATACATTGTATGTCTCTCAGACGATGCAACACAGTCCGTACAACGCCTAGGCATGCTGAGTATCAAATTATGGATCTGATCTTGGGGGATATTACACCACTCAAAAAGCAATGCGAAGCCTTCTGAAGCTATCCGAAGTTCCGGTAGACATGTAGGAGGAGGTTGACGGGCTGCAACTCGTCGGCCAAGCATGTCCCACACGTGCTCTACTGGATTCAAATCCGGTGAGAAAGCTGGCCACTCCATACGGGTGATATCCTCCGATTGAAGGCATTCGCTTACGATGTTTGCACGGTGAGGACGGGCGTTGTCATCCATAAACACAAATTGTGTGCCCATGGCGCCCCGAAACAAACGTACATGTTGTTCCAGAATGACGTCCCGATAGACTTGGCTTGTCATAGTTCCAATTTGAACATGTAGGTCAGTTCTGGAACCCAGAACAATTCCACGCCAAACGAGAACTCCTGCACCACCGTAACGGTGTCGTTTAATGATGTTTTCTTGGTGGTAACGGGTACCTGGAGCTCTCCATATGAAAGTCCGGCGAGAATCAGACTGCAAGCTAAACCTGGAGTCGTCGGAACACATCACACAAGCCCACTGTTGCGGTGTCCACAATGCATGCTCTCTACTCCAGGCTAACCGCAGTCGACAGTGAGTTGCTGTAAGTGGAACGTATCTGACAGGTCTACGAGCATATAGACCAATGTGCCCTAAGCGTCTGTACACGGTCTGCCTTGAAATTGTCGTACCAGTGGCTGAAGATAGCTGACGAGACAGGTCTGAGGCTGTGCTCCGCCTGTTTCTTTTGACAGTAACTGCCAAATACCGGTCCTCATTCGGAGTTGTAACTCTGGGGCGACCTGTGCTGTAACGTCTAGTCACATTACCATCATCTTGGAATCTTTGCCAAAGCCTGGAGATGACACTCTGGGCAATTCCAAGTTCGTCTGATACTTCCAGTTGGGTACGCCCACATTCCAGACGGCCGATAATTCTACCACGTAAAAAATCATCTAAATGCGTTCTTTGTGTCATAACTATTCGGTTATTGCACTGAAATGCTTATAAAGCGCCTGCGAACAATTTTACTTCTTTGCCTGTATTCCTTATATATCACTCTCTTACACTCTCGTCATTGTGACGTACCATCGGTGTCATCTGGTTACTTCTTGAAATTTGCAGATGATTCATGAAGATGTGTGTAGTGATTTTACAGGTGATATATTTATTTTAGAGTTCGATTTCTTCGTGACTCCGAATTATTCTTAATTTATGGAAATGAGTGTATGTATAAATGTAGAACAGAAAGAAGTAAGCGAGACACCAGAATTTGACCATTGGTTTTACATGAAAATTCATTGGATTAACTGCATTTCTACACCCCAGGTTTGAGGGAGAACATCTCGGGAGACGGATTGCAGGATATTTCCTCCTCTTTCTTTCTAAGCAAGCCTCTCGGGGGGCGTTACCTTAAGTGTTTCAATACCACGCAAACAATATGCGCTTATAAACAAAAATTCCTTCTTCAAAATTCAAACCAGACGATTCAGTTCAACGACACAGTATCTCACGTTGCTAACCAGTTTAAATTTTATAGACATGGTTTTTGAGCTAATTATTACCTGTCAATTGTGCTTAATATTTTCTTATATTAGGTCAACATTCGAGCTTTTTAGCTACGAAATGACGGTCAATTATAATGTGGATGTCCGTATAACGAAAGTTTAATCCTGATCCCATTCTCAGCGTTATAGCGAGTGAGATACATGAAAAGATACATTTTTAATTCGTCAGTTAATTTTTAAAAATTTTCTTATTTGTCTTCACGTCTATGTTTCAAAACTTACTATTTGAGAAATGCTCTATATTATGGTATTCTCCTGCTCTATAATTCACAAAGTATTTTATGTTTTTCCATATATACTGGCTTAAGGTATTTTACTAATCTGTTTTTATTTATTTTTATTGAAAATTCTGAAATTTGTGTTATTGTAACTATTTTCTCTTTAAAATCTTTCAGTACTTATATGCTTACTTTATACGGTATTTTCTCCTTTCTGTATGCCTTCATGGTATAACGGTAGCATACTCGGCGCGTATTCGAGAGGTCAAGGTTTGAGTTCTGGCGAGGCCATTGCACACTTTTCACATCTCCTGATTCAAAGTAACCTAATATCACTACAGTGGCGCTACTTAAAAAGGTGAGTAATGATGATTCTTTACCACCGGAATTTGGCGATTGGGTCCACTAATCCCCAATCCCTCTTTAAAAAGGGGAGTGTATAAGGTATTTTGTCCCTCTTTTCTGCAAGCCTTCGTGGTGTAACGGTAGCATACTCGGCGCGTATTCGAGAGGTCTAAGTTCGAGTCTAGGCTAGGTAATTGCTCTTTTTTCATGTATCCTATTTCAAAAATCCTAATGACTCTAAAAACCTATAAAGTATAAAACTAAGATTATTTAAACTATTGAGAAATAAATGTACAACGAAAAACAGTTAATTGACTTATTTAAAGCAATACTCTAAGCAAGCCAATAAAGAGAAGATGTAATACTTTTAAAGTGGTTAAATAAGTTTTCCTCACCATTCCGCGCTAACCTAATCTCTCTGACTGTCAAGCAGCTAAAATAAGTACCTTATTTATACTAAGGAGAAAACGCAAACCAGATCTCCGCCAAAGCTCAAAGACAACAATTAACTTCCCGACAGAGAAATAAACGTTAAAGGATCATTTATTTCTAATGTTAAAGTTCCTTATTCAATTCTATACGCCCTATAATCAAAGAAAGCCTCTTTCGCTCTGTCATTCATTTTCTCGTGGCTCGATAGTTTCTACGTTTGAGAGAAAGCATTTGCAACACTTTAATGAAAAGCCATTACTTAAGCACATAAATGCCTAAATTTATTATCCGTAATGTGTTTATTCGATGTTAACTGAAATTTTGTGCTTAATTTGGATTCAGACTTTGAAATGTTGAGAATTTAATTTTCTGTTATTTATTGGGAAAATATTTACTCCACAAACATTTCAAACTGATTGAGACATACGTGTACTTTGAAATAAATTTCGAATTTAAATTTATCATGTTTAAGAGAAGGTAAGTTAGAAGTAATTATTACAAATGCGGTTCAAGCTTTATTTTAAGCACTTAATTAAATATATGCCAATGAATATCGAAAAGAACAAATGGGAAAATTCGATTAAGTAGAATTAAATTTAGAAATAACTTTCTTATAAAGCATTTCATTTCTTAGACTTACTACACCGATATAGTCAAATGTATTCAATTTCAGTTTTTCATAAATGTATTCAATTTTCATTTACCATAGTATGTACACAAAAAGTCGCAAAATGAATTTATAAAAATAATTACATGCTAGTAAAATTCAATCTATAAGCTAAAGTTCAACTTATGTATTAAACACAGAGACGAGAGCATATAAAACTGTTTGATTTCCTTCAAGCATTCCCTTTCACAAATTGCTATAGTATCAAAGACAGATTGATACAACAGAAATATTATTTTTGGCTAATACCTCAAGATAAAGATTGCAGAACCAAGAAAAATTAATTTGTAACGAGTGCCAAAAAATTACTTCTAGTAATCAAATTAATTTTTCTTTGCTTATAAAGTTACTGATTAGGTGGTGTAATAAAGGCCTAATACCCAAGCATGACATTTGTTCCAATGCCGATTTTGTATTTGCTAACGAAATACGTTATGTTTTCTGGTACTTTCATGATCTAGTGAAACAAAACAACATGATTAATCATGTATGAAACGAAATTATTAATCATAAGTGGATGTGCGTTCGAGAAATATTCACGAAATGAATAATTTCATTTATACACTCTTAGAAAGTGATTATACTTATTACGCCAGACTCATATTAAATGCTATACCATTCTTAATTTTATTGCGCCGAAGTGATAATTTATTAAAGATGATTAGATAAAACATAATTTTACAAACGATATCTATAGTGACGTTTCTTAAACATATACTGTAACATATTTAAATACTTCAAAGGGCGACTTTAATACTTCAAAGGGCTATGTCAAAGAGTATGTAATGTTTCAAGGTCAAGAACAGGTCGCGCAACGGAAGGGCCATCTGAACAAAAGCAACAGCGTCTTTCAAGGGGAGGCACTGGCAATTCAAAAGGCAGTACAACATATTGCTTACCATAACATCAGGAATGCAGCAATAGTTTCCGACAGCATGTCAGCCCTACAAGCCATCCAAAATCCGGCACACACGTCCACAATTATCAAAGAAATTCAATACCCTCTAAGGCAGACAGAGCATCTCCATGTTCGCCTGGCATGGACGAAAGCCCACTCAGGAAACACATGTAAAGAGGCAGCCGACCTCCTCGCGAAAGACGCAGCCCTAAACATAGAAGCGGAGAAATTGGAAATTCCATGGCCACACTCTAATTTGAAACGACGTCTCCATCTGCAGGCTCTCGTTAAGTGGCAGGAAGAATGGGACACTGCACAAACAGGCAGGCGTACACACTACCATCTAATGTACGTAAACCCTGCCCGGCGATGTTCTAATACGCACTTGGTGCGCTATATCACGCGCCATGGGCTTTTCCCGGAGTACTTTGCCAGGCATGGCATCACTGACACAGATCAGTGCAGTTGTGGCCACGTGGGTACTCCGGAGCATTATGTCACAACCTGCCCACTTACCAGCGAACTGCACATACGTATTCCAACTGTCAATACGCAGGCCATCTGTAAATTCATGATTAAGCAGAAGCACCTGTGTCGACAGATCATTAAAATCATGAATTTACTTGCCAGACACGGCACTGACCTTTGCGCAGTCGAATAATTAGTGCAAGTCCTGCATGGCTTTTGAGACATGTCTCTGATCAAGCAAACTCTACCAACAGTAAGTGAAACATGCCAAGTATACCACGTATGTGTACATGTACTGTATATCCGAAGCGTACCGCAACATCTCAGCAGTACTAATCAAAATTATTATATAACCATTATATAAAATAGTTCATGCACATCAGCAAGTATGCGTGGACATCTCCACTAATTTAACAGTGAATATTAATATGGATGACGTGTCAGACAAGGAAAGTACACAGCTGACTTCGGCTCTGTCTAGACCTGAATTGTAAGTGTAATACTACCCAATGCCCATCCCCATAAGTGGCTGCACAACCTAACTACTTTAAATACGTGTATTTAAATGTAAATGTCGCATCGGATGTACTGAACAGTCAAAGGACAATATCTTAGAATCTGTATGCAAAAGCATGTGTACAGTACAATCCTGCGCATACCGCAGTGACATAGCAAGTTGCGCCTATGATCAGTAGAAATGTATACTTACATGCCCCGGCATGTCAGACATCCTAAGCTCATTTGCATAACTGCCAGAGTAATTATATTGCTCAATATGCTTCAAAATCTAATGCCACATTGGACATAATAAAAACACTGCTGAATCCGAACACCGCACAAACTGTAAATGTAATATCACGTAACGCAAGTGTAACGTCATTTTGAATAGTAATGTAAAGTCATATGTAATGTTGTATCGAATTACGTAACATAATATAGAAAATACTTACAGTACCGCATTGTATGCAAACACTGTCATAAATAAGTATCTATGTGTCTGTACAAAAATCTCACAGGTACAGCAGGACCTCATATGTAGCTGCCTTGAGCACCTATAATGTCTATATATCAGGTCTGTCTGTACGCCATCCTAAAGCTCAATCACATAAAAATAAGAGCAAGTATAGTGTTATAAATATGTTCTATATGCAATGTTGCTCCTGACAATGTATTTACAGAATTGAATCTGCATAATGTAATTCGTAAATGTAATGTCAATAATGGTAATGTAATAGCACTATTATCTCATATATAATGTCAATGGCGTATTGCATAGTGTATATATAAGACATGCAATGTCATAATTATGTAAATATGTATATGCACAGCACTATTTATACGTGCACTGAAGTCATTTAGTTGCAACCGCCTTCTGCACACATGTAGTGTATATGTACTAGTCCTGCATGAAAGCTCCCCTAAGCTCACTTGCGTAAACACAGGAAAAATTATGTTCTATGCGTAGCTATACGCAATCTCTAGCCGACTTTTAGATAAGGGTGGACGTGGTGCTGTACTGATTAATCTTTACAGCAAAGGGACAGTGCCCACGTCCACCGTCACTTATCACTTATAACATATTTAAATGTAGTTAGAATGACTGATTCAGCGATTAATTATCTGTTACGTGATTTTCGAAGATAAAGTTTAACAGCAGGTTTTCATCAGCTCTAAAGAAGCATCCCTCTTAGTAGTTGGAACAGTACTCAAGCAGCATAGCTCCGAAAATATAGGTATATAAAGAAAAGGTCCGAATGTAAAAAGGGGACACTGAACCAGCAAAAGAGCCTTCGCCCCGGAAGACACTGGGTCTCCCATTCAAAGTTTAAAGCACTCAATCACTAGAGGTTGCTCGAGGGAGCGCCAACCCCCCGGCCGATGCAGAGGGATAAAATCCCAATGCAGTTGGTGGAATCCTTCGGGCAAACACCAAAAGAACTAATTCAACGCTTGAGTTTCTGTGAGGGGGGTCACCACTCCCCCTCACAATTTAAATTTCACAAGTACAGTCACAAGACCATCCCTGTACACCGACCGAGGGGAGCCCATCCCGCCTCAGACAACCTTCGATATCAAAACGGGGAATTAAAACATACAATTTACATATGAGGTAGAATCTGCATCGCGAAATGCAAATAGGCAACAAAAATTAGCATAAAACGCAATCCCGCAGTCACACCAGAACGTTTTATTGACACACGTGCCGGACCTAAGAGTCAGCTTGCAAGCAGCGATAGTTCCGAGGAATCCAAGATAGTCAAAAAGCATGAGCCGAAGCCATCATTTGCAAGATGAAGTGCGTTGGAGGGTTGTCGGGATGTTGCAAGCTGGTGCAAGACAATCCGCTGTTGCGAGACTGTTAAATGTGCATCCTAGTGTCACCAGTAGGCTGTAGAATCGTTATTAAAGGGATCCAAATCCCTATAAAAGACGTGGGTCTGAACGCTGAAGGATCACAAAGGTAGAAAATTGCTTCCTGTTCCTATGTGCTGTAAATGATGTTGTTCCGTAAATCACTATCAGTACGACAGCTGGCGTCGCATCCCTCTGCTACTGCAGGACGGTCCATATCACTTCAAACTGTGTCGCGTCGACTGCATGAAGGTGAACTGTAAGCCCGATGACCTGTGGTTTGTGTTCTTTTTAACCCCATCGCATGTCACAGTGCTGTTGAACTAGGGCCGTGAACATCGCATTTGGCCATCGGAAAAGTGAAGCCATGTACTCTCTGCGGATGAGTCACGATTTAACATCCAGAACGATTGCCGAAAAGCAATGATATGGCGAGAGCCAGGGACACGCTATCAGGTGCCAGATATCGTTGAAAGAGACCATTATAGAGGATGAGGTTTACTTGCATGGGTTGTCATAACAACCGCACCGATCTCTGCATGATTACTGGTGGTTCCGTCACAACCTTCCGGTGGCTGCAGCAAGGGAGGATCTGAGTTCAGTCGGAGTTGTATTCCTTTGTACGCACAACAACAAATACGGGGCATCGGAGCTTGTCTCGTTCTTGACTGAACCTGTTGGATGCCAAATCTGTGGTTAGAAATTGTTGCCAAAAGGGAAGAATTAGAATGAATTTAGGATAAAGTCTACGAACTGATATTTAGCCATCTCGCCGCTTCTGTCGGACTTTGTACTGCCTCTAGTCTCCCAGTGGCTTTTTATCCCAATTTGTTGGGTAAATAATGCCTGTAGGTCATTGTTACGAGTTAGCTATCTCAGATTTCTTATCTCAGTATCAGATAAATTTGCACGCTTGCTCTCAAACATGCATCATCCTCCGAAATGACGTATTCTGATTGCAGCACCACTAATTCGCATACTGCAGTTTTACTCAGCAACTCTTATTTGACAGTATACTCAAATTTTATACGGTTGGTTAATTTCTGAACGAATTATCGCGATTTTTGTGAATATTTGGAAACCAGTGTATTTTTGGAACCATCTGTCAGAGTAATAAAAACCACTAATCCATTGGTTTGATCCTAAATAAACAACTAAATAAAAATGGTTTTGAGATCTATTAATAAAAGTCTTTTAATTGACTTTTTAAATGTTACATGCATATTTTCAGGAGAGATTAATTTATGCACAATCTTATTAAAATGTTATTTACCTTTAAATATGTTACTGATAGCATGTGAGGATTTTTGTTTCGTTGAGTATGGTCAGTATGGCTGAAAGCTCTTTTGAAGCAAGGAAGTGTTCTAGTAAATGGTAACCGCATCTTTCAATGGAAGCTTTCATCTGCATCTTTCATTCCAGTTCATAACTGGAGTGCACAAACAGTTATTTCCCAATACGATAATTTCTTCAATGTTTATTACTGTTTACCTAACATCCCTCTTTTTTCAATTGTTAAACAAATGCTTGTCCATTTGACATATTTTCTTTCGAACCTGATCAATATTTTTTTTCCTGTAGATTTAAAATACCTTAAAGAGCAAGTCATTCAAACACGATAAAACGATTTTTATTTGAAAGATTGAATGAAAACGGAAAGGTCAAAGCAATATCTATACCAAAATTTCATTATATAAAAAAATATACCAGTTTAAAAGTTTTAAAACATTTTTTATCCTTTATTGAAGTAAGAGAATGTTTTAAAAGGAAAGCTTAATTGCACTGATAATTTAGACAACAGGTGAAAGAATTTCAATATTTTTCTTAATTTGCATAAACGTTAAAGCGAAGGGTAAAATCAGTCTTCAAAGGAAATCTTTTGTTCTTACCTGAAGTCTTAAAAAATGATGTTTGCCGCAGGAAAAAAAATGAGCTTATATTTTTACATTTGTTTGAAAAATCTAGAAAAACTCAAAATCATTATCTGTAGAAACGCAATTGAAAAGAAGTTTAAACCAAATAATATGATATCGCAATTTTTCAGAGTCTAGAACCCTCTCCTTCATTGAAACTAAAGCATAAACACATAAGAAAAAAAGCATATATTAGTTATCACATTAGGGTTATATCTTGATATCTTTCGATTACATAAAAGCTGATTTAGAAAAATATTGTTTTGAAATATAATTTATTAGTCATAAAGCAATCAAACCGATTTCAGATAGACAACAAAAATAAACATTAACGAAAGCAAACATTTTGGATCCAAGAGGGAATATGCATGCCGTTGTAAATCTTTGGGATCAGCAGTTTCTCTCACAGTTGATTAACTATTCCATCATTAATATTACTGTGTGAAAACAGATGGAATAAAACTGTTTTAAGCTAGAACTAGAATTTTATTACGTTTCTTCTGTTTAAGCAATATTCTTAGAGATTATGAGAATATGTAGTAAACATTTTAATAAGAGCTGATTCATCTCGTTATATTTGGTTGGCCAGAATTATTGATTTTTAACAGCAGTTCAGCTGTTACGATTCTAAACTTCTGATTTCTTAAAAAATAATAATATTCACAATGCCATAAAATACTTCTATAAACCTTTCGAAGATAACTCTTGTTTAAGTAGAATTTAAAAGTCACTAACTAATTCAACAATTGAACAACACAGTTATACTGTACTAGAAAGTCCGGCGGTCATACGAAATGACCGCTGTTCTAGATATTATAAATTGTAATTAAAATGATTTGTGCAAAAATGTCTTCTAATTCAAACTGAATTACCCAGAGTAGGTGGCGCGGACGACCCTTTGCTTACTGCCCCACGGGGTTTTCCCGTTCTACTTGCTTAATTGCTTGAAGCAGTGTGCAGTGAAGGAAACCACTGGCGGTACATTTCTGAACAGCCACCGCTAGCTCAATAAACAAAGGTGATTTTAAATAATAAAATGTTAATTTACATGTCAAAGATCTCTTTGTACACAACATTTCTTGTGTAGATCTTTCCATCATTTTTAAGCTCCCCTTGCAGAGGACCCTCATATTATTTTTAATTTTACGTCCGTTCTTTCACGAACTCTTGAACAGGCAGCATAAAGTTGACCGTGTCCAAATGCAGGCTCAGGTAAAAAAAAAAATGCCAAGACGCTTAAGCGTTTGGCCCTGAGACTTATGGATGGTCATAGCAAAGGCAAGTTTTACAGGAAATTGTCTACGACTCAATTGAAACGGCAACCCTGTGCCGTGGCAACTTCACCCCATTGGCTAGTACAGTTACGCAAGCAACCAATAAACTATCGGCGACAAACAGACACTTAAGCCGCATATAATAAAGGTATTTATTTATTTCATTTTACTTGTTTTTTCATCGTTGCCGATTTTTGCCGGTTGCATATTTCCGAATTCTAATATATATAGATGTTAAATTTATTTATTAAATGTTAAATGCACGTGCTCTTGTATTTTTATTTTTTCCTAGCTTTCTCATAATATTCGTCACGCGCTGCACTTCACGGGGAATAAAACAATTTACAGTTACGCAAGCAACCAATGAACTATCGGCGACAAACAGATGTTAAATTTATTTATTAAATGTTAAATGCACGTGCTCTTGTATTTTTAATTTTTCCGGCTTAGCTTTCTCATAATATTCGTCAGGCGCTGCACTGCACGGGGAATAAAACAATTTACAGTTACGCAAGCAACCAATAAACTATCAGCGACAAACACTTAAGCCGCATATATGTCTATGATTGGCCTGGGTAGAAAAATATATTTTCTCTTCTTTTATGATTATTTAATTTATATAATGTAACATTCATAATATAACTCCTCGCTAGGAGAAACATATTCATTTAGATTTACTAAAAGGTATGGTACTTACATCATATTATTAGCGTTCTTGAAGAAGCCATTCAACCTAGCAAGTTCCTCCTATATTTAATATAGCAAGCTTCAAATATATGAGACCTAATATGCAAGCCCTTTCTTCTTTGCAAATAAACCTCTAAAAGTGCAGATACGTCTTACATGCCAAAGCGATTTACATTCGTGTAAAGGGGAAGGAATCTTATTGCAGCCATTAATTTTTGTTGAGTTTCTCGATGTTCTGATTCCATCTGTACTTGGTAATCAGTACCATTTTAACTGTTAGTCTATGCAGCTTGGAGTCGTTAATGGAGATGTTCGCTGACAGATGGCACTGGTGAAAATCGACATCCCTTTTTGTTGATTTGTTCAGATGGAGGCAAGAGTTTGGGATCGAATGAATCGTAGCACTGTTGCCCAAAACAGCTCTCGTATCACTTGTGGATTTGGAACGCTGTCTTAGGAACGAAAATTTATGATTTGGTTTTATGAATTACTAATAATCATATTGGACGTACATAATGGACGTCTAATCTCTAATAATATTTCGAAACGCAGAATATGTTTTATTTTTATTTTTTGTGCCTTATTAAGCACTTGAAAAATAAAAAGTGAAAATATAAATAAAATACCCCCTATTTTGCTTATTTTACCTCTTCTAAATACTAAAAAGTATAAGCAGAAAGGAAGCAAGAAACAACTTCTATAGTTTTTAGATTTGCCAGATTCGAGTTATTTTTCAGTCTGAGTAAAACACTAGAAAAAAGAATAATGGCAAAATCTGTACAATACCAACTGCATTTTTGAGTTCAAATGAACTTGAACCTTTTTCGCATTCATTTTACTACACAAAACGTAGTATTAAAATTCCTAATTTATTTATTTGCGTATTTTAAGGCTTGATGTGTGTTGTTGTTTGCAGTTGCAAGTCTGAGAAATCGGAAAGGATTTCTGAGTTTGATTCACCGAATGTATAATTTTCATTCCTTACGTAATTATACATATACATGCAATTGCGATGAAGGCCATTCAGGAATGCGTTATTTTATGTAAAAGTAGGTTGAGAGAAAAGAAGTTTGAAATATAAAAAAAATATTTCAGTTAATTTCCTTTCTTCTCATCGAACTCTTTTTTACGTTACTAATAGGTTTCTTGTAGTGAATTCAATTTGAAAAAGAGGAATACAAGACCAATACTTGAAACAAATATATTTAGCTTTACTTAAAAAGACATAACTGCAAATTATCCTTTTACTCAACTGAAGATAAAGAGTAACTCTGCATGTCACTGGCATTAGCTATTTTGTTAAAATATTTCGTTTTACTAAAACGTCATTCACAGCTTGGCATTTATATTATTTGTACGACATATTTAAAAAGACAGGAAAATTATGTTTTACTTTATACTAAAATTTAAACATAGTGCTGGCCTTAAAAGTTGCTTTATCATAAAAGGAAGCAGCTGGCAGAATCCTATTTATTTTACAATTATATTATAAGAGAAGAATTAAATAATTAAACCTTGAAGTACAAAATATGTAAAAATCAGTATCCTGAGTGTCCACCTTAAGCAGCTATTGTGAGGCTGGGCATGGAGTGGAACACACTACCTGTAGCAGTTGCAGATATTGTAGTCCTTTTCCAGATTTTATCTGCTGTATAAATTAGAGGATGTTGTCTTGGCAGCATCTCTACAAACATCGACAAAATATCGAGTTGAGAAGATATCTGGAGGACACTCCGTCGAAGGTAAAAATTAAGAATTCTTCTTGTTTGATTCTGTAGTAATGTCTCTGATGCCACTACTGCACTTTTACATACGTACTGAAGAAATGTAGGATACTTTGGCAACATGAGTTCTTGCATTGTCTCATTGAAAAGTTTGGCTCGATGTTACCGCATGCGTATACAATCATCATGCTGATGAATGCAAAAATGGAATTCCTGAGAAAAAAATGACGTTGCACCATTAATAAATTCGTGTGTGTCTCTGAGCATACTCGTAGCCACTGACTCCTGTGCTGTAGAATTAAAAGAAATTTTGGTCATCTTGCTGATAATTCGTAGTGTACATTGCGCTTGCAATGTATGTAACATGGACTCGCCGTATATATGGGATGAGATACTCTGTGTTATGCAACATACAGATACATAGGTTTCGTACTTGGGGTACACGATATGGCTGCCTGACAAGATATCCACCGTTTCGGTCATTGGTTAGTGTAAAAGTTGAAACCCCCATGTCTTTCAATCACACATCAATTGCAAAATTTCATAACAAGCATTGGATCTCGACCAACGCGATCGACGATTACGCAGCAAGATAATATTTTGTGACGGTAAACTATTATTCTCTTTCTCGCAATCGAATTCTGGGAGGTGACGGTATGAGTTTCTTCTTCTTAGATGAGGCATAACAAGATCTCCAACATGAAAAGCAAGTAGGAAACGAGATTTTTAAGGCGATTTAAAAACCGGTATTGAAATCTATCACTTTTTATTGTTTGAGAGTCATTAGTCTTGCCTGCTCGTGTGCCTGCTGTAAAATGCTTATCATTTACCTATCTTGGTAAATTATACCTTTCATACAAATATTAGATTTGTTAAGGCTATCTTCATGACGTAGCAATTTTAATGTCCAAGAGCGCACATTTAAATTGGTACATTTGAATTTGCAGCACGTGAAAGAGTCATGATAACGAACTTGCTAGAAATCTAACTTATTAACCCAAATATTATTTTCTATATTCGTTTCCTTTACGTTCTCCATATTCCCCGAAAGTTTCGAACTCATTTTTTATAGAGGAGGAGAAAATGTTAATTACTATTATTGTAGGCATTGATATGTGAATAACATAAATACGAGTATGTAAAAAACGTTGTTAATTCGATTTAATATTTTTAGAAAGTTTCTTTTTGCAGGTAGTGTGAACTAGGAGTTTACATAAACGTAAATATATATCAGCTATTTTTACATTGTTTCAGCAAATATTTGAATATTTCATGAATCAATTACTTAATTTAACTAGTCTATTCATTAAATTTAATTAAGTATTTCTATTTTAGACGCATTTGTCAAATATTTGGACGGTACGTGAAAACAACGATTAAAGACTTAAAATATCTTTAATTTATTAAACAGTTTCTTAATATTTTCACCAGTTCCCAAACTTTCCAACTTCTCAGTCTGCGCAGCTTTCTTTCAGTACATTTGCTATAGTTTAACACTTTATTATAATGTATCGCAAATACTGCGATGAGAAAAAAAAAGGACATGAACATAGTCTCTGTTTTTTACTTATGAAAAGGAGAAAAAGCAACCGAAACACAAGTAGTGATCAAGTAGTGAAGTAGTGATCAAGTAAGATTCATGACATCGAGAGTAATATTTTCAAACAGTTTTCTTTTTCAAAACCAAAGAAGGAGAAACATCGATGTTTAAAACACGAAGAGAAATTTATTTTTGAGTGACATTACAGGAAAAATACCAAAAGAAACCTATTTTCCGTCACATTAAACTGCACTTGTAAAATATAGCTTAAAATATCGATTACAAGAGAAATCACCACAGTTTAATCACATCAGGAGACATACGTGCAGACTATAAAATATCGATTATGCATGCTCCATGTGACAAATAGCATCATCTATTTGGCGACAGTCATAAAAGGGAAATAAATTTAAAACATTTTTCCAAGCATTAATCTTCTTTCTTACTTTCCGGGTGGCTACATCAAAGCAGAAAATCACTGAGGATGGTTATTAAATAGTTATCTGTATTTTCGGAAAGCATCCTTTATTGTCTCCTTTCCGCATTTTAGGGGAAAAGTGCATAAAATATTTTCAAACTTGTTGCTGATATGAAAATAAGATATTCTAAGAGTGTTAAGCCTATTTTACTCGAAAATCTCTATTTCTCCTGAAATATTTAACATTTCAATTAAATTCTTTTATGAAGAACCGCTGTATATATTTTATATCTTTGGCATATTTTATACTTGGATCCTATAACTTTAAAGACATCTTACCCATGACAAGTACAGGTGGTTGGGATTAATTTTAGCATCATATGACTAGTAAACTGGCATGTACACTGTGCACAAAAACAAAGCCAAATAAAATCAATTGCACATGTAGCGCTCTACTGGGCAGATTGACGAACTTTAACTTGCATTTTTTATATCTCGAAAGCGCGATGTAGGTTCCTTCTATAAATTCCTATTCACTTCTATAAATTCAGGGATCAGCGAGGTCATTTCTTTTAGTTTGTCCTGAACTAAGAAAAGGACAACCATGAAAACGCGAACTTTCGCAAACATTCGAAGAGAACCTATAAGTTCCATACTCTACAAATAAAGTTCGAACTGCTAAAGTGAAAATACTATTTCTTTTTTTGTGATTATTTACAGGTAGAAAAAAATCGCATTCAGTTGTTTGGCAGCACTGCACGATGTAGACGTCACCGAGTTAAAACGATCCTTCTTTTGGAAGAGAAGAGGAAGAATGCCAGATACTATTTGCCTTGCATACAAGGCACTCTCAGCTCTTTATTCGGTAAATAATATCCATGTTTGTTTTTGTACCAGTGATTGCTGCTAGATCAGATGCGAGTTAAAAGGAATTGCATGATAACTTCTCTGAAAAAAAGAATAGTTAACATCTCCACATACAGAAGCAGTTCTTGCACAACGTTATTAACTTCCCCAATGGCTGCTATTGGTAAAATCTTTATAGACTTAAAGTGGTGTTTTGGAGAATATTTCAAGTCTGCAAACGTCAGACAAAGACTAACAAACCACCTTTAAAACAATACAATATAAAATGATAGCGTGTTTAATTTATTCATAACATGGAATTTAATTTTATCGCATAACATAGTTTCTTTTTCAAAATTTATTGCAAAGCTCATAAAATATCACGGAGGAGGGGTATAATAAAATTAGTTACTTCAAAAATAACGGTCTTAATTTTATTTAAATTTCTATCCATATTTATCTTTCTGGATAGAAACTTAGATATATGTTAGTTAGAATATGTTTAACCAACGTTAACCATATTTAACGTTGACTGAAAAAGAACCCGCATGAGAAACCAAATTTGTAAACTTCATTTAATTAAATTAAGTTTCCATCACAATTTGACGAGATGCAATATTAATTTCTGTATTTCGGATACCAGGACTAGATTAGTTCTGGGATACTTTCTGATACTATTTTAATTAAAGCATGTGTACCAACCTTTCGCGATTTGCTCTGAATGCTTTTAAGAAATTTAAGAAGTATGTTCAATTCAGATTCCAGTTCAGGAAAGGCAAAAATACGAAGGCTGTAAAATATGTCAAATAGAAAGAATTAGTGATGGCAGAGAGTTCTCGGCTTAGTCAAAACGTATTGCAGCTTCTGAACATCATAGTTTGGTCTTTGTAATGGTGAAACATCCATTTATTATCTCTTCAAAGTTGAAGTCTTTTCGATTGGTATAGTGAAGCAGCCTGCTATCGTCTCTTAATTGCTGAGGTCTCTTGAGGGCAAATGCTGACTCTCAGTTATCTCTAAACATCGCAATGAAAATATATGATTTGGAAGTCTTAGCAAAATTCTCTTTTATATGGAAATTTAGACAACATATCTTCGATTGAACTCCTAGCTTTTCTTGCCTCTCTCTTTTGCTCTCCTTGAGAAATCTATGTTTGTATTTCTCAGGCGTTTGCTTTGGCCAGGGTACTAGCTACGAATGAAAATCTGTCCTCAGAAATGATACTAGAGAACATTCAAGTATAAAAGTAAATATTATGTACAAGCTTCAATCAAAAGACATTTTCATTTGTGGAGTCCATTCAAATATGCAAAAAGGGAAAACATTATAAAATATATATCTATTAAAATTTGGATAAATTTAAAGAATATTATAGTCTTTCTGCTTTCATTTTGATGAACTTAATTTCAGTTTGATGAACTTATTTTACGATAGCAGGTTGTTTAAGGATTGAAAACATAAATTTTGGAAGAAAAGCATCTGCTAAATATCATTCAAAGAAAACTTAATTAATACATTTCATTATTTTAGCTTTCGATCAGTGTGCTAATGCATTTCAGAACTTTAACGCATTTCTTTTCAATATTGTATACCAAACCCCGATTCCAAATCAGTTCACGATATGAACATTTGTTAGAGAATAAAGTACAAAAGATATAAAAAAGCGAAAGAAGACAGCGACATCAAAATACGGCAAAATATTACTAAGAGTTTAAATGAAATAAGTTTAATGCTATTATTAGTGAAATATATATACACTAAACCGTATATCTTCGCAGTTATAGGTTTTAGAGATTTTGAATAACTTGTAAGTAAATCTGTAAAAAAAAAGAGAAATGTAGACAACACGTAGAGTGTTACGTTGTTTAATATTCTACTTGTCTTATTTCTCCAAGGAATTCCCGAAATGTCTTCATGGGCTGAAGACAATTTCCTGTTGAGTTCCGAAAGACTCTGCATGCATGAATACGAAACAGTACACATGTCTATGTAAAATGTTACACACTGATGAATAAGGAATTACTAGAATTTTTTACTTAAAAATATATTTTTAAATTAGAGCTAAACAATGGACAATTTGTAATACAAATTCAATGTGGAGTTGAACTACCTAGAAAAAGACCTAAATCTGATGAAGCGAGGCTTTGGACAACTTGGAAAATATTCTCGTAGCTAAATCTCTAAAGGCAACAATCATTCAGTTTGAAACTTTTATTCTGATTCTTTTTTAACATTTATTTGGCATCAAGAACTCTCCTGAGAATCTCAAACCTCCCATATTTAACCATGAGTGATATTCTCTTTTTTGAGGCGCTTGAGTGAAATGCTTTCGATCTTTAAAACCTTACATGCTGTTTTCTTAATGCTTTATTAGCACCTATTTTCTGTAAACGAAACTTTGGAAAAGAAGAATTTTTAATATAAAACATCGATATTATTAAAATTTGTCCGTCTGCCTGTTTGTTTGCTGGTTTCAGGCTTTATCTCCGACGGAATGGCGAGGAGTTCAATTTCAAGAGAGGTACCCCGCCCGGATTCCAAAAATTCGTAGAAAGCCACTTCTCTCATTGTCATATTCTTACGACTTTAATCAGATGAGATATAAATTAAAAAATCTGAAAACGCTTATTTTCGCACTGACTTTTTTGAGTGGCAACAGTATCGCGCGTTGAAGGTAAAAATGCTTTAATTCGAAAAGTGTTGCCACTGCTCGCTTCAAATCGTAGAGTTTTTTAATAATAGTTTGTAAATTTTATAAAATATGAAATAAAATTAACATTGCCGAATACTGAACATATGCGGTTATATACGGTCATATTCTAGCTTTAAAGAAAACATGTGACTGCATGGGACGTCATTGCATATCGAAAACCTTTTGTTAATGTCAGCATTTTAAATAAATTGCTGCTGTCAAATTTTTGTTTCAGGTTTGTATAATTGAAACGATATTTTATTGCCATGTTAATTCCTCTTGAGAAAAAGTTATTACTTTATATTAAATTTACATCATGACATCTTACGTATACCTGAAGTTCGAAAAGGTTTTGTTTCCTGGTTTGAAAACAAAACAAAATAATGTTTACCATTTGGTTACTGCTGGAAAAGAATGAACTGGTTTAACTCAGATCAAAATGTTTTTCTACATTTTCTTTTCAGGTGTACATAGAATTTATAAATTTTGCTTCGGCCGCAGCGCGCTAGTCTATACTATTAAAAATTTTGCACGTCTGTATATTTGTTTCTTTGTAGCATCATCTCCTCTGGAATGGAGGGTATTGAGTTTCGAGAGAGCTATTCCCGGATACCTAAAATTCGTGGGAAGCCATTTCGTTCATTCTCATATTCGTACGATTTTAAATAGTTAAGATATTAATTAAAAACTCTAAAAATGCTGTATTGGCAACAACAAATTTATTTATGAATTGGGTGTTGCGATTTGCTTGAGACATTAATTATCGATTGCTGCAGGTTGTTGCGAGATATTTATTGAAAACTTTGAAAACACTAATTTGGTAACAAGAAAAATTATTTACGACTTCGTTGTTGCGGGTTGCGCGAGATATTAATTTTTTATTCTTGCGGATTGTTGCGATATATTAATTAAAAATTCTAAAAACGCCACTTTGGCAAAACATTTATTTACGAATTGGTTGTTTGCGTGAAACGCCGCTCCTCTGGAAGGCTTGCCAGCTAGTAGCGGTATAAAATTTGTGTCGGCAAAAACGGTGCAAACGTGCCTATAATAAGATTTAATAATAACGCAGGTAACGAATAAGTTATAAAGAATAATATTAAAAAAGCAAGTTTTTAAATTTTTTTCTTGAATCACTTATTAAAATGATAGATTTCCTTAAAGGCACATAATCTCAAAATATTAAATAGCAGAGTAACTTCAATTAGAATCGTAATGAAAAGTATCACATCCAATTACATTTTCTTGGAAATCATATTAGAAATACGAATGAAATTTATGGTATAGTTCATCATGCTAAAAAAATACATCAGCTGTATGCATATTTCACCTTTTGAACTGCACGTTAATAGATACTGCGTTTGATTAATCATAATTGACAGATACGGTAAGTTTTATTTCTTGAAATATTTTCAAGACTCTCTGATAACACAAGGTTCGCACCTAAAAGTAAAGAGAAAGAGATTAAAATTCTTTTTATATCTTCCTGAAACTCTGGTGGCTTTGTCTAGCTGTTGTATAATCTTCTGAGCTTAATTCCTTTCCAAACGTAGTAAGCATACCTTTAGATGAAGACTTAACGGCTTAGGGAATAAGATTTTAAGAACAGCAAAGGCATTTGTATCGGAGGATGATTGTAACGTATCAATGAGATTAACAATAATCATTTCGGAAAGCTAACAATTTCGTTTCTATAATAACTTCATCAGTGCATAAGCTAGCAGAATCACGTTTTACTAGAAATTAACAAAATGATGGATAGGTAGAAAAGCGTATATCTCAATATCACATATAAGTTACAATTATTTTGTATGTTTCAATGTTGAGATATCGGTGAAATGCTAAATTTTTAGAATAATATTTGTCTATGTACGAGTAATAACAAGTGTATGTTAGTTATCCATTTCCATTTAAATAACATTTTCTAGAAGATACGTTTTCTAAAACATTAGAAGAAAAAAAACCTGAGAAAAAGGTATACATAACTAGATTTTAAAAAGCTATTGATAGTTACCAAGAAATCCATAGACAGCTGAACACAGACATAGATGAAAGGAAATAAATTTGCCGAGAATGTGATAGATTTATCCTGCATCAACTTCTCAAGAGATTTTTATAAACCAGACTGTAGTTGAGGGGATCTACTCACAAAACGCAAGGAAAGTAGGTGTACCTAATATTGAGTTTAAATCATTCTTTTCTTTACCAGGCTCACCACTGGAGTCTGGTAAAGCTACAGTCCGGTGAATGTCTACATGATATTTGTTTAAAAATTAGATAATTGTTCTTTACGTGTTTCGTGACGCCCAACCGGTATAGTGGTTAGCGTCGCTGACTGGCGTGCCGTAAATCCCGGGTCCGAAACCCGAAGATGGTAGGACATTTGTAAATGTATAGTGTTGGTGCGGCATGGCGGCACTCTAAATATGCAGTGAGCAGAAAGTCCTCTCGTGTGGTTTGGTGGAAGGGAAGAGGGGTGAGAGACCCGGACCCGTCTCTCCCGGGATGCTCTCCATCAAAATTGGGGGCGGAACTGAACCAAATCGCACTGTCACCTGTTAGGTGCCCAAGGACGTTGCCAACGACAGGCGTAATCTAGCGCTCCTTGCCAAGAGGGATTTCGTGGGCTACGTCAGACAAGTGAGCATAAGCAACAACAACGTATTTCGTGTTTTTAGGTAGTTATAATGGTTGTTGTTTTGATTGTTTCTACAGCCGTTACTTTTCTCGTGAAGAAACCTGCACACAGTATCATCAAGAACTGAAAGGCATATTATGTATGTCTCATAATTGTATATAATGCGATTTCATCAAAATATTTCATTGAAATATTTGAAAGTGGGCAAGATTACAAACACAAGATATTAAAATCCTTTAAATCATTAAAAGTTAAATGTGTGTTACTGCCACTTTGCCATCGACAATACACCTCAGTTACCAGATCTCAAACGAGTTTTCGAACGAGTCTCAAACGAGTCGAATTGTCTTGTTTCCGTCTGTTCACGGTGTATGTCCAATGTTTAGCATCTGTCCACGATATGTGAATTGTTAAATCTTCGTGCTTTTAATCTACTGGCGACTGGCGAAATTCTTTGATACATATTTTGTACTTTGTTTTGATATTTAATACATTTGTGCTTTAATATATACTATTACAATAAATTTTTATTCTAATTTATTTCCACTTATTTAATTTGATTTAGATTTTAGATTTTAAACTGAAAATAGAAGTTATTTGTTTCGTTTAAATATTTATTCTGAACTAAAACGTTATTTCTCATTTTTAATTAACGCATTTTTAGAAATGTACCTCAGTACCGTGATCTGCATTTCTTTTCCACATTTGAAAGACTAATACTATTTTGTAGGAGCAAAAACGTTCATAATTTTCAAAAAAATTCAAATTTAAGTTCGCTTTCAGGGGCTTTTCTTGTCTAAAGTACTAGAATTTTTGCTCTCTAGCGAGGTCTGATAAAATTCTCTAAATGACATTTACATTTATAAAAATTAGCAAGTTCTATCAACTTACATTTTCCCAATGGCAATGACGTTACATTCACGATAACTGTTATCTCTTTAAAAAAATCTGAAAAACTGTCTAAGTATCTTTATCCGTTTTAGAGTGTGACGTGATATGAAAAAGATTTCATACTAGACGAGAATTGTAAAAATAAGGAAAACATTATTTGAATTTTTTAATAAGTTGCTAAATTATTCATTTATTATTTGGCTTTAAATTAAGCATTATTGGCATAGTATTTCTTAAAATATGCATGGTTATCTTTTAATGGATGTGACGAGCTGGGTAATAAATTGCACTTGCCTATTTTTTCAACTCCTCTTTAGAAGACAAATATAATTTCTCAAACACACACGAGATAATATTTCAAGCATGACGTCACGTTCAGTATGAGGGCAGGAGAATGATGCTATAGCATTTGACTTAAACTCCAATTTCGAAGGCACGTGTATATAATTGCCTATGAGTAACGGTGGTCGCATCCTGAGCAACATTCTCGGCCATGACAACGATTAAATGACTGACAGGTTTGGGCATTCTCCGTTAATGCTTGAACTAGCAAGTGCCTAAACATTGCGCAAATGAAATTAAAATAATAATTATTTCTCATATAATATTAAAAATTTTCCTAACTGCTTTACGATAGGAAACGTAATTCCATTTTATTTTCTTTCAATAAACTATTTATTACAAAACTTGGATAAACGCAACAGAAAATCCATTCATTCAGTTAATTAAAAAGATTATTTCCCGCCTGATTCGATTTTCTGTTGTTTATGATTTCATAGTTCTCCTTACACAAATCATAAATACTTTCCAGTTGCTCTTATGCAGTACATAATTCAGAGATTCCTGAAAAAATTAGCTTTACTACACTATACTTTTATCCTTACTTCACGTTATCCTCACTATGCTATATTATACTATTTAGCCAATCTGAAAACATTCGCTTTTCTTTAATTGTTTTACTTAGTTATGATAATTAATATCAGTTAAACAATCCGTATCGGATTGTAACTTGGTGTATCGTTAGAGAATTGGAATAATTTCAGTCTTGGTAAAATCCATTAAAACATATAGTTAAATAGGTCATTTTCGATAGAATAAAATATCATTAGGCATCTGCTCACACTGAATTTCATTTTGATTCTTTTAAAACGTTTAATTTTTTATTTTGTATATTTTGCCGTATTGAAAGCAAGCCAAATCTACTTTTCATAAAGTAGTAAACATATTTCTTAACTCAATTTATCTATTACGTACTATCTTCTCTAAATTATCTAATGGGAGAAGTTAAATGGAATGATGCCAGACTGACCTAATTGTAAAGTTTTCTATACCATGAAATGTAATCCGGCGCTTTGCAGAATATGTTACAATTAAGGAATGTTAATTGATTAATTAGAAATTAAGTGCATGCATTTCTAACTCATTATTAAGTGCAGGTCTATGCAAAAAATTTAAATAACGCCAGACTGAATTGAAAAATTTTAGATCTTGTACTAGTTTAGAAACCTCATCCAATCTCAGTTACCTCGTGCCCTTAAGAACGCAGTTAAGGTGATGATTAAAAATGATATCTAAAATAGGTTCTAAGTTTTCATTAATTTTATTTTGTAAAATTAGTTTTATTTCTTAAAGGCGCTTTAATCTTTTTCAGCCTTTTAGAGATCCCATAGTCCTTTCACAGTAATTACATTTAAAATCCTGGAAGTGAAATGAGTGCCAGGAGTTCAGTAAATTATGAACCAAGTACCAGTAGTAGCTGCAAACGGTGTTAGTAGAAATGGCAAACGGTGTTAATTGGAATGAGATTGCACATAAAGTGAAATTCCGCTTGACAATTATTAGGAGTTCAAACAACAGTTAGCAGCATTATAGTACTGTTGTCTGCAACGTTAGATTACTGTTGCCTGAACAACTAGTAATAATTATTATTCGTGGTGTTACTTTTCCTTTAATTACTCTTGACGAGTCGAAAGTTTCAGAAGTGGAAAGACATTCGTTGTTTCAAAAGAATATGAATTCAAATCAGTTATTTTTTCAATTAATAAAATTTGAAAGAGCCTTTTGGGAAATTCAGGAAAATTTGACCCGTTCTATATTTCATATTCTATATTCTAAAATTAGATAAATTAATGCAATAATAAATTTGAATTTAATTAATTTGAAGCAATGAAGAAAACTATAAAAAATAATCACATATTAATTTTACGTCGTTTTAATTTGTTTTAATTTGTTTCATTTGAAGCTATACTAAAAAATTAATGAACAAATAATATATTGCCATTTGAAATTAATAATGCTAATTTTTCATGAGTACTATTTCGCAAAGGCAATATTTCTTTTCAAAAATTGTAAACTGTCTTTACTATATTTTCGATTAACAACCTAAGCATAAAAAGCAAATGTCTAGTTTGATGATTTATATATAACTTCTTTAATGTGTTTTTGTGTTACCAGTTTTAAAGGATTTAGAACATTCGATAAGATTTGGAATATGGTTCCAGAATGCATTCTGAGGTTTTAAAAGAATTGTTTCACATACGTCAGTTCTAAAAGCAAATTATTTAATGCCAGATTGATGTGTAAATGTGTGCTGGGCTACAGTGAGCGAAAGATAAGGAACTGGGGCTATAGTGAGCGAAAGATAAGGAATATTTCGGTGTAGTAAGACAAAAATTTTAACAATAAAATAACCAGAAATCAATGTAGGGGAAACTTACATTTTCTAATCTTACAAAGTTATCAGACACGCGGTAGAAATACTTCCGTGCCAGAATGAAATTCAAACTAAAATCTTCAGGAACTAACGAAATGTATTACTTATGTAAGGAGTCAAAAATATATGATCAATACTAGTAAGCATTGTACGAAACGAATACATTGCGAGTAAAATGTTTCAAATTAAATTAAGAATTAGTAACCAAGGAAACAAAGAAAGCCTTTCAGATTCTATGCTGAAGTTAATGAAAGCTGTTGCTAAGAAAGGAAATGATAGGCGATAAAATGTTATGCATTTCTTTAAACCAAATGTTTTTATGAGCTGAATTGGACTGAATTATGGTAGAGCACTAGAGACTAGATTGTTGTGAACTACATAAGGGAAATGCTTTCGTGGAGGACATTTTAAGAGAAACAGGTTCGTATTTCCGTTACACATTAGGAAATCTAAGGGAACTACTAATTAGCTATCTCGTTTGCGGAGAACTGAATGTGGGTCAAACTAACAGAGTTCAGCGGTTATACCGTTTGGATGCTGCTGTGTTGAACCGGTTGAAAATGTTTCATTTGGATCTTAGAATTTTGATTTGATCAAATTTCACGTTGACACCTTTATACTTTACAGTGCATTTAGTGA
Source organism: Stegodyphus dumicola (assembly GCF_044657685.1). NCBI lineage: Eukaryota > Metazoa > Arthropoda > Arachnida > Araneae > Eresidae > Stegodyphus > Stegodyphus dumicola. The sequence goes on from NC_140768.1 coordinate 82,223,119, forward strand.
ACACTTATGTATTTATTTAAAGCACATAAAACAAGCTAGAGAACAGAAACCGTTTGGTTAATATTGTGCCCTCTGTAGTTGCACTAATGAAAGTTGTATTCATTATTAAGCTATCTTGCTACAATGCTAAATCATAAAATGCGTGTGCTTTTAATACAACGAATTCTTAGGTTCTCTGATCATGAAGTCTAAAAGCATTTCAGATTTTGGTCAGAAATTCGTAACAGAATATACTATATAAATTCTGTAAATTAGAGTACTATGCATTAAAAAATTTAAGTGTTACAGTTATCTATATCATGTTTTCAATAGTATCTGAGCAAAGGTAAATAAAATGTAGAATGACACCTTTAAAAAATCTGATGTGTACACTACATGACTTCCTTGTACGGAATATTAAATTATACGCATTTTTCTTGCATTACATTTAAACTTATTGGATTGAATTAAATCTACTTCGCAGACAGCGCATAAACCACAATAGAATAAATACATTCTTTAAAATTCACTCTATTTGTTTACCATAGAGACACTCTGGCGCTAGGTTTACTTAACCACATTATATTTCGTTCATATTATAACTCAGAATGCACAAAATTTATATAATTTAAAGAATAATCTGATCGTTGTCACATGTTCTATTCAAATACTATAATAAAGCTAGAACGATGTATAAAAAAAATTAAGCAAACAACACAAATAAGAAACAGTTTTTCACAGACGATTGAGTATTTCTCATTCAATTAATTCAGTTCTCACTTCCCGACAAGGCAAAAATACATAAAATCTCAAAATATCTCTATTAAAAATTACGACGTAAATCTTAGACACTTATTTCGTGGAAAAAATTCCAGAAAGGATTAAGCATGATTTAATTCGCAATAATAAATGAAGGCGTTATCTTTGTTGTTGCGAAGCTAAGTTTCTCTAGATTGGCAACAAATCCACATCTGCTGTTTCAAATGTAAACAAGCAGCCATAAAAAAATTATTAGGCTTAAGAGCACTTAAACAACTTTAAAATTGTTGATAATTCTAAAACTATTGCGTACAGGTTTACTAAAGGCATAAAACCCTTAACTGGAAGATAAGAACAACATAATTCAATAATTTTCAAAGCAAACAATGTACAATTTACAAATAGATAAGAGTAAAGAAACTGAGATCACTGAGCTGGGTAACCGAGTGGATATATATATATATATAAATATACGTTTGGTGAGGCAGATTGACACCAAAATACGAGGTGCACATCTACATGTTGTAGCAGTCCTATATACAAAATTTCAACGTTCTGAGGCTACTCGTTTTTGAGTTATGCGAGATACGTACGTACGTACAGACGTTCGTACAGACGCCACGAAAAATTGTTCTCAGAAATTATTTTAAAGCAGTTTTATAATTTTTTTGGAGGAAAAGAGTCTTTTATTCTGTCTTGTTATCACTGTTGTTGCGAAGCTAAGTTTCTCTAGATTGGCAACAAATCCACATCTGCTGTTTCAACTGTAAACAAGCAGCCATCAAAAAAATTATTAGGCTTAGCGGCACTTAAACAACTTTAAAACTGTTGATAATTCTAAAAATATTGCATACAGATTTACTAAAGGCATAAAAACCTTAACCAGAAGATAAAAACAACATGATTCAATCATTTTAAAGCCAAAAATGTACAATTTACAAACATATAAGAGTAAAGAAACTGAGCTTACTGAGCCTGGTAACAGAGTGGATACACATATATATATATATATATTTATATACGTTTGGTGGGGCCGATTGCAACCAAAATACGAGGACACATCTACATGTTATAGTAGTCCTATATACAAAATTTCAACGTTCTGAGAATACTCGTTTTTGAGTTATGCGAGATACGTACGTACGTACAGACGTTCGTACAGAAGCCACGAAAAATTCTTTTCGGAATTCATTTTAAAGCAGTTTTATAATTCTTTTTAAAGCAGTTTTATAACATCGTTAAATTGCATTCGATAGTGGTCAAAATGGATATTTTCGTTGAAATATGCTGCCTGAAACTTTTCGCGATTACAATATTTCCATTTTACTTCGTACAAGGAAGTAAAAAATGACCAGTATTGATTAGCAGAGATAAATTTTATATGATGCTTTTCTTAACTTTTATGTTCATGTTATTTTATATTATAACTTTTACATACTAAAATATCCTTCTGATTATTAATTTCTAAGAGATATCATTTTCCTTATTTTCGCCCTTTTAAATTAATAATGGCAGCTATAGTAAACATGCTAAACTAAAAAATGGGGAAAGGGAAAAAATTAAAAGGAAACGCCCTCCATAGGCAACATTCGCTACTGGTCTTAATTTCCGAAAAAAAAAAGGCCTTTTTAAATAAAATTAAATTTAGAAGAAGAAGAAATGCTTCGAAATTTTACGTGATTACAACTTATTCTAACGAGTTATCGCACTCCTTCCTCTCCAGTCCTCGCGTGATTTAAGCTGCTAGCAAATTGAAAAATCCTTAGTGCGAATCTTAGAGATGGAAGGCTTGATTTTTGGTGTTTCATTGTTTTGAAAAAATCTAATAGTCGGCGGCCGAGCTAAAATATGATCTGCAATAATACATCATTACCTGGATTTGGTCGACTGGGTCTTTTGCCTCTTCTTAGTCGCCCTTGAAATAGGAGAAAATCTAAAGAACTATGCATTTCTTTGTGAATGCTGTTATGGTGTAATGGGGTTATCACATCTAATGATATGTGGGGCTAGGAAATGTTTATCCAATAAACAACCTTTTTCATCTCCTACCATTGGAGGGTTCCTAGACGAAACATGTTCGACTGGAACCTGTATCCCGGGTAGTTAGTTACACGGGGAATTTTTTAAACTTCACCACTCGTACGATTTCTCCAAATAATTGGTTTTCGCGTAAGTCAACCAATCAGATATCTCGAATACAAAAATTCTGAGAAATGTTTATTTCGATGCATTATTGAGGGTAGCTTGTATATCGCTTTAAATGGTTAGCTAGTCTAGTAACATACGCTAAAATCCATAGCTCGAATATAAGCGAGGATACAGAAAATTACACATGTTTTCTAACTTCGAAAAATCTGATGATCTTTTACATTGGGATCATAGAACATAATGGTAGCTAAGGGAAAGAAGTTTTGCAATTATTGCTGTAGTTTGCAAAGTAAAGATAACATTACATTCTCATTAGAGACTAAACCTCATGGCTCCTTTAAAATACACTTTTAATTTTTATAGTACTTCTATTATTACAGAAGTTCTCTTCAAATATTTTAGTAGTAAATTGAAGAGTATTAATGATGTTTCATACATTATACCAAGCAACGAAGCAACGTATCTTCTATTGAGTAGGAGATGTTAAACAAATAGCAAAATTATAAACATGTGGATTTATATGTAATGTAATTTGGTTTGTTTGAATATGATAAAGCACTTTATGACTTTGTTTCCCAAAAGAAAGATGTCTTTGTTGAGGACTAAGAGAAATTCGCTGGTATATATATCTAATACATTGACAAAAACTACAAAATCTTCTTGCAGCCAGTCAACAGCTAGGAATAGAAGCTCATGTTCAGTACCAGAATAATATGTTCATAACATGGTTAAACAACAGCAACCTATGACAATTAGGTGTCGTAAAATGTTTAATACTGTAAGATTATTAACTAACATAAAATAATTTCACTTAACTTAATATTTTGCAAAGTTTTAGATATATAAATAATTATTATTTATTTCTGAGGGAGGAAGAAAATGTCCTAAATGTAAGGTCTGTACAGTTCTAGCCGTCTGCCTCTAAGAAAAAAATTCGACACGAGGAATAAATTTTGTGACCATATAATGCTTGTAAGAAATGTGGACATTATTTTCTTCAAAGATTAAAATATATTTTATTGTAAAATATATACTAGTTTAAATCAGTGCTCCGCAACCTTTTCTCACCTGCGACGCACAAAAAATCTTTCTGGAATTTCGTGGCACACCAAAGAGTTCCGAGTTATCAAGGAAGTTCCGAAAAAATTCAAATGCTGACACACTTACAATCACACACACAACCACACAACAGTGAAATATATAAAAACATTTAAAATAGACATTATTAAGGAAAAAATTGTCATTGTGTATTAAATACATGATAAAAAATTGCAAAATGTCAAATACATGTATTTGATTGCGGCACATCTATATCCTACTCATGGCACACCAATGTGCCGCGGCACACCGGTTGCGGAGCACTGGTTTAAATTAATGAATCTGAAAAAAGGAAGAGAATTTTGATTTAACCATGTTTCATTCTGTTGAAGATATAGAGATCATTAGGCATTTTATTTCGAAGCAGAGGTCGTGAGATATGTGCATTGATCTCGCCGAGATTCGAACTTTCCGATTGCTAGACTGATCTGCTTTCCAATTACACCACGAAGACACACGGTAAGGCCCGAGAAAATACTTTACATTATTTCTCACTTAAAAGTTGCCTTGGGGAGGAGAGGGCACAATTGCCAAATATTAGCGGCTACGAAATATAATATATCCCCTTTTTAGTTCGGACGCCATTTTAAGGGTCACTTTTTTATCGGAACCGGAAACGTGAAAAACAAACAGTGCTCTCATGGAGCTTCACATTCCGGACTTCCGACTGCTAGCCGGACATGCTTTCCACTTTCAGTGGGTAAGACACGTTGTAAGGAGGGAGAAAATTCTTACAAAGGAATCAAAATTATTTAAAATAAACTCCCTATGAAGAGTCTGGTGGCTTCAAGGGAGATATCAGCTCTACAGAGAATGGTGAGTTCGGGACAATACCTGTTTACCAGTCTTAACAACCCGTTGTGTCCGTCCTTTGTCATCTGTCACCTATCTAATGGACAATGCTTATAAGACTCAAGAAGGCATCTGAAGTATATTTAATAATTATCCTTTTAGGGAGAAATATACTTATTAGTTATCACATTAAGTTAACGTATGCTTGTTAATTATCATTTTAGGTAGAGTTCGGCGAACTGAAAATTTTTTGACTGTGTCACAAATGAAGAATCATAAGCGAAAGCAAATCTAGGTGAGAATTTTAACAAGTAATGTATTTTTAGTAGATCTGTATAGACGAACAGTGTTAAATATACATATATGTAATGAAGCAATAGACTTAAATGGGCAGTGCAGGAATTTTAATTGCATAGAAACTCATTTACATAAAGAAGAGCACTGTAATGAAGCAGACACTCATTGTAATGAAACAAACTTAGCTATAATGTTGTAAGATAAGGTGAAGGCGTTGAATCCTGAAATGCTCACCCCTAATGAAGAGCAAACTTAGGAGATTAAATTCATATTTATTTCAGTAAACACGCTGGGGCCACAAACAGGTTAGCATTCCAATTCTTGCCTATTTTAATACGTTTACAATTTTGATAGCTTTGCGGTAAGGAAAGAAGCAACAAACAGCAATGCAACTAGCTCGAAATACAGAGAGCAAATAAGTTGCGTTCCGGATGAAATCTTAATTCAGAATAAGTTAGCTCTTAACGCATTTGATTAGATAATTAATACTGTTGTAAAATTATTATTAGATTTCTAAGCTTTGTATCCCTTTACATCACCAGTTTTATATAAGAGTAATATATTGCATGGATTGTCTCGAAATAACGCCGTGCAGAAAAATGTATTACTGTTTTTAGAACAGCGGGAAAGCACTAAAATTAAAATTAAGTACTAAGGGGTTATTGCTAATTTAAATTGTATTTTTTATCTTTTTTGAATAACCCCCTCTTCAAGGAGGAAAAGACGTAGAGGCAAAGAAGACATTTTAAAGAAAAGCCCTAAAGCAAGAGCAAATGAAGACAAATGTAAATCATAAAATTTTAGTCAACATAATAAAACAAATAATTGTAATGTATAATTTTAGAATGTAAGTTTTTAAAGTAAATATTTAAATTTAATCTGATAATGTTATCTTCGCATCTACGCTATTATCATATTATCTTCATCATAATATCACAATTATAACGTATTCCTGTATTCAAAACTATTATGGGAAAAAATTAATCAACCATCTCTTCAAATCGACGACTGTGTAACGGAATTTAACAGCAATATGAAACAGTTAAAAAATAAATAAATAAAAACTACTGTGGTATTTTACCATTTCTTAAAAAATTAATTAGGCGTAGTGTTTACAGAATGAAAATAATCTCCCAGTGTGGTTCAAACGCGCTTTGAAGCTCACCAAACAGCGTATATTCTTCCGGCTCTTATGTGAACAAAGTGGATATTTTTCACCGATATTATGCTGGTGCTAGAAAATTGTTTTCTGTTGTGTTTCTCTCAATCGCAATTATATTCCGAATACTTTATTTATCAATTGGTTATATCCTGAAGCGTTTTAACCCATAATGTTGTTTTATCACTATATTGGGTTTAAAAAATGTAGCAAGGTTTGATAAGGTTATAAATTTAAAACTTCATACCATTAAAAATTTAATTTTCCATAATTATGTTGATAAAAAAGTAACGAATTTTAAGTTTTCCTAAATTATTTTTACGAAAACTTATTAAGATAAACAATTATATTTTTGAATTGATACTGAAAAAGTTGAATTGTTGACAAGAATTCTTAAATAAATGCAAAATAATTTGAAAAACTGGTATACAATATGATAAGCAAATAGTGGTTGAATATAAAAGAGAAAGTATAAATATTTTGATAGTGTATATTGTTTTAATAAATATAATTAATTTTAAAACATTAATAATTTTAGAAATTGCGTAATTGCAATAAAACTGATTATGAGTAATATAATTAAGAAATAAAATTAACACAGGTAAGTAATATGAGAATATGGTAAATGAAGTCGATGGATAATTATGTTAACATAGAAAAACCTTGAAGGATCTCGTCTTATGTAAGAATGCGATTTTTTCCATATATTTAGTATTATTTATGTTTTTTTATATAATAGGGAATATTTTAGTGCAGTTCAAAAAGGATAGTTGCCTTAAATAAGGAACAAAAGCCTTTTAAATGTAACTGTATAGCACTCCCGACCGCTCCGACTCCCGACCATAATTTTTCATGCAACAACTTGTTCAAGTGGATTTTACGCATAGGAGAAATATGTTAGTATTTAGAGAAGTCTGTGGGCTATTCCAGTTTGTACAAAATAATTAAATTAGAAATATTACAGTAATAATAAAGCGTAATGACAATAAATCTAGGGCTAATGGTTCATGTGATATAATAAGAGAAATTTGCTAAAATTCAAATATTAGCATTTAGCTATTTCAATGGCAAAAGTTTAGAGATACAAGTTGCCGTAATTTCGGTTTTAGAACGAATATTTATGCGGGATTTGTTTTAAAGCACGTTCAATATATAAGCAAATAAATTTTGATTTATTTAAATAATCAGAGCTACTTGATCTCTTAAATATTAAGAACAAATAAACTACGCAACTGCTCTACCTTGTTTTATTGTATCGAAACAAATGCAAACTCGTAAATGTTTTAATTTATATGTTTCCTAAATGTCGAATTGTTTGTTTTGACTCTTTCGCTCTCATAGTGGACATCTATATTGTAAACCTTATCGTCATCTATGGGTACCAGTATGTAACGGTCAACTAGAATCACAGCATACATGATACAGTTACAAAGATTTTAAGTACTAGCAGGGAATAAAGGCAAAATGCCATAACCTTCGCATCCCCACAAAAGGAATTAATTCTAAAGACTAGTGCCATAACTACTTTCGCATCATCTCCTTGCACTGTGATGTTTTTTATCCCTTAGCGGCAAATTTTGATTACTATACTCTTGCAACTGGATTAAATGAACAAGGCAAATTTTGACTGATATATTCTTTCTTACAAACGGTATTTGTTATTGTCTGCTGAAGGAAGTTGTAGACACCGTCTATTTTCCATAGGTTAGTCGGTATTTGCCTTCAAGGAGAGAACCTCGTATGTATATTTGTATTCAAGGAGAGAACCTCGCACAGGAAGCATAACATTCATTAGCATACCATCCACTAAGGAAGAAGTGCAATGTTACAGCATATTTGCTGTTTACCTGTTATGTCTTTTGTTATATTGTTACGTAGCATAACATAGTTCTCTCCGAGAGGGCAAAGCACGCAGAGAAATCGGAAAAGCATTATCTTTCCGATTTTCTGTATTAAGTGATAATTTTTAATTATAGTATGTCTGCTGAATGTTGGAGGACTGATGTTCAGGAACTTCATATAGAACATTTATATATTTGTAAGGTTGCTAAGTAGTGTTCCAAAGTAACCTAGAACACAGTCTTCATGAACAGGATACTAATCGCTGTTTTCATTCAGTTGTCTGGTTAGCAAGCTTTCTAATGTGTCCGAATAAATCCTCCCAGTAACATACAGGTATTTGCTATATTAACAAAAATGGACGCGTTGAACATTTGTAAAATGCGCAAAGCAGTAAAACACATATTAAGTTGAGATCAAATAGTTGATAAAATCAATGGGTGGAAAAAAAAAGAAATCGAACGTCGAACCATTCTTTTATAGGAAAACAGTAATCAAACGTGAAAGAGCTAAGATATTATGATTTTAAATGCGATGGGAGGCTTATAGTTGAAGACTTGCCCTTAACTAAAGAATGTAAATTTTTCTTGGTTCTATCAGTAGCTAAAACAATAAACGCTCTGTAAGTGATCTCGATCTTAGTCTATTTCTTGACGATGCTAATTTCATACATAAGTGTGTCGTAGTTATAATCCATTTGTAACATGAATTGTACAATTAACTACAGGTTCCATCCGCATGAATCATTAAATACACAGGCGTTTTAGGAATGTTCTCATTAAAGCAATGCATGTGTTAATTTGTAAAGTATATTTTGTATAAATTAATCCACCTTCATATCAATTAGAACTGTACTGTCATTTTTTTCTTTCGTTAGCTCTCATCAGGATGTTGATGAAATGAGAATATTTAAGACGTATTTCTTGAAAGTTTAGATAAAATGTTTTCCGCATTTCCGCTCTTATGCTGTTACGATTCTGTCGGCACCTCTGCTGCGCTTACTTAAATATAGCCTAATGAGCTTTGAATCATTAGAAATACATGAAAATGAAATATATGTTGGCGATTTTCATTATAATCGCCAACATGTATTTCATTTTCATTTTAAGTTCAGTTTATATTTCCTGATATCGCCGTTCAGATGGGATAGTGGTCAATAACGCTGACTGCTGTACTAAAGGGGCCAGATACGAGAAGGAAAGTATGTTTGTAAATGTATAATGCCTGTGCGACAAAGGGTAACTCACTTTATCCGGCTAGCCGAAATTCTTTCGAGAGGTTGGTAATAGGAGAAGAACAATCGAAGATCCTCGAATCTCCCTCCCACCGTACTCTTCTTCGTAATTCCAGTTGCCCCAGAAGCTTAGCAATTAGCAAAGCCGGGGATACTTAATATGTCTGTATTGATACACAGGTACTGACCTTGTTGCATAAATGTTTGTTATCATAAATATTGCATAATACGGAAATTTTATTTGTAATCATAAATCGTGCATTCATTCATTTTAAAATTTTAAATAAGAAAAGGATGTTAAAACTATAGTAGGACTCAGCTGTTTTTTACGCAGACGGGGCGAAAACTCGCTAACTTTCTTAGTAGGATTTAAGGATCTTTTGTTATTTTCAGAGAGAAACCCTACAAATTCTTATGCAGTTATTTAGTATTTAATTGGTATATTTCTGAATACTGATTAAGAAATCGATGCGTAAGAAATTTAGATGTTTTTTGAAAAATGGATTGTATTCAATTTTGTTTGGCATTAAGTAGAAAATTTTCAAGACAAATAATAAGGTATTGGTATTATTCAATTATGGCAAAGCACACGAGGGCTGTCTGCCTAAAGGGAGAGATGCTTCGTGGAGGACTTTCTCAGGGAAACTGGCTCGTATACACGTTACACATGGGGAAAACCATGAAACCGCCCATGCAGCCAGCCCGTTTGCGGGATTCAAACCTGGGTCTGAACTACCAGTGTTCAGCGTCTTTACCGCTCGGCCGCTGGCAAATAATAAGGTCTTCTGTTTATGGTTGAGACAAATTTATTGTCGTGTAATTAATTCAGAAATAATATGCTTTATTAATTATGTGTAGCTGCTTTAATGTTTCAGCATTTAACTTCTTACTTCATATTACATTAGTTTAAATACAAGAAACTTTTTAATCTTAGATTTGCAATTAATACTTTATGGATAACAACATAAATCTGTGCTTAAATTCGATGTATAGAAATATACAAAACAATTAACTCCATTAATTTCTGCATATTTCAAGTCCTCTAAAATGAAAAGCATTACTAAACAATGGTTTTACTTACGTGTCGTGTCATAAGGTACCCTATTCAAATATTCCATACAATGTATAACAGCTGATGTACCAGCACTCGTTGGCGGCCAGCAGGATAAACCATCCCAAGTGGTGTTGCAGAATACATCTACGGAAAGAAAGAAATACGTAATTTGAATTTTGCAATATCAATTACGTAATAAATGAATTAGTATTTCAATATTTGGGATCAATATTTGGGGTTGTATATGAACACATTTTACTATAAATAAAGTTGATAAACGGACTGTAGAAATTTTAAGTAATTTAGATTTGGTAGATGCATTCTTTGCTGGACAATATAATCATTGATAGTCTTTGTTTAAATATTATTTTCAATTTAAATGTCCCAGTTTCATTTGTAATTCGTTTCTTTTAATGCAGCATTTGTCTGGAATCTGTACGTTGATTTTATGATGAATGCTAAAAGAAAGATAGAAGCTTAGATCATTCTTATGAGAGAAAGCAAAGTATAACTTACTTTTGGATGGTTGATTGTGCATGGGACAAAACGTTTACCAAATATTATAATTAGAATGATCTCTGCAGTATTTTTAAAGTGAACTGCTTTATTTATTAATTTTTGTATTTTACTTCAGTTTATGTCGTTTTTGTGACGAAAACTTTGGGAATAAATGAAACGTGGTATTTTATTTGCATGGATGCAATTCATAAAAAATAATGCAGTTTATTTCAACTTTTCTGGTGATTAATCTGTTAGTTAAACTTGTTTCGTCTTTTTCGTTCCCGTTTCCACGAAATGACGGACACAGTTAAATGGAGACTGGAATGGAAAGAACTTCCAATTGAAAGAGGATAATGCTTAATTTTTGATATTGGCTAACGCTCCTGGAATTATATGGTTTAATCATTGTTATTGCTACTTGGCAGTTAGAAGGACAAACTCTGCATTGGAATCTAATGAATAATGATGTTAATTGAAATTCGGAACAGGAAACTCCAATAAACGTTTAAATCTCTATGAAACGACCACAAAATCCGCTTTTCTACATAAATTTAACACTCCAGTTTCTTTATTCAGTTTAGCAATTATCCGATAAAATTCAGTACGTGAAAATACATTAAGTCACCAAATTTGATTTAAATTTCTGAAAATAATAAATCTCACATGCTTGCGATTTTTTCCGTATATTCTGGTGCTATAAAAGATTTAAAAATGCACACAAGATTAAATATATCTTAAATATTTGTCAGCAAATTTATGATTTCTATTTAAAAATAAGCAAGAAGGTATATAATTTTGTTAATTTTATTCTTTTAGGAAAAATATACGAAACTTAGGGTCTTACATGTACTTTGTAGAAAAAAATACTCTGAGAGGAATAGATTTTATATAGTAAAATCAGAAGCAGCGAGCAACGAAAATGATCATTCTCTGTGTTCATTTTAGAGCGTAAAAATGATTCAAGACATACTATAACTGTGACAATGATTTCACGTCAATTTGTTTCGCGATTTTGCGCATTAAAGAGGCACAGATTAATATGTATGTACAGAAATTTGCTCATAGAAGGTCCATATCAAAATTGTAAATAATATTCATAAAAAATGTGCGAAGTTACTAAAAGGTGCCCAGGACCAAAACTGCCGTACATTGAACGGCTGCGTAATATGGTTCGCGTCTTCGCGTGGAAATATGAGTCAGAAACTATCATGCAAGAGGTACTTAGTTATGCAGTCGTTTTTGAAAAACCCTGCACTGTTAATAAAGAAACAAAATTAACTGACTTTAGTTGCATCTACCAATAATAAATGACTAAATAGACAATCAAATCTTTAAAATTGTATATAGTACAATTAGTATGTCAAGCTAAGAAAACTGCCATGTTTCTTCTCTGAAACTTTTTTCAAGTCATTATCCCTAATAGCTGTTCGAAGAGAATCTCACGTAAAGAAAATCTTACTGTGTAATTGAATTGACACGTAATACATTGGGAATACACGTAATACATGAAAAGCCGAGTACCATACGTAATACATGATGTGTTTCTTCAAATAATAGATACTGGGCTACATGTAATTTTTTTATTTATTTATTTTAATTTATATATATATATATATATATATATATATATATTTTTCAAAATTAAGCAGATTTGCAGAATAGCTGTCTGTTTTGCTACTACGAAATTGCAGCAGAATGTTTATTCGCAAAACTGAACACTGAAACATATTTTAAAATAAAAGCGTTTCAATATCAAATTTGGATAAAGAAAAATTAGCAATAAATTAATGGAGGGGATTTTATCATTTCTTGTTCAGTTATATAATATGAATAATGAAAGAAACTTTAAATTAATTTCACTCAAATTATTATTACCTTTCGCCAGAACATTATTTCGATTGACTAATCATATATCGGAATTTCGAACAATAAGAAATATTATATCAAAGAACGACATGAAACATGTATCATATGCAAATAATCGTTAATGATACCAATGCATACCTCAAGCTCAAAAGAATGAATATTGTAAAATAGATTAAGTTTTAATGTATAGTTCTAAAAAGTGAAAATATAAACTCAAACAATGATTCTAAAACCATAAATGCATCTTTAATTAATTTCTCACAAATAAATTTTTAAAACCGCAGTTGAATATCCAGTAATTTATAAATATTTAAATAGAACGCATAATCCGTTACAAAAGTCAGAGGAATACTGTTACAATTATAACTTTAAGGAATTAAAAGAATTATTTTTAATACTTTTACGTTAGTTTGCTAAGTAGTACGGAATGCAATACAACCGAACAACTCATGATTTTTGCTTCAAATGCAAGAATGTTTAGTAGCGAAACAGATGGCTTCATGAATGCTTACGTACTTTTTTATGTACAAGTATAAAGCATTCATGTGAGAATACCCAAAGCAACCACCTTACGAATATCGGAGAGGATAAAGGGCAGTGAACGTGGTTGTTTCGTCCGAAATTCGATTCTTGATGTCCGAAAGAGAAGTTACGTGGAAGTTTATGGCATTTCTCATGGGCAAAATGAACATTAAGCCGTTCCCATTAGAAATCATTCCATAAAAACATTCCTTCTAAGGCATAATGTACGTGTAGTTATGTGTTCCTTAGCATTTTGTTTTCTTTGCGTATCTTTTGACAGCTCATTTCCATGAATAGAACCCATCATATTACCAAAATGTTTGCATTTAGTGTGGCTGCTGATCATTTAACTTATATAGTAAAACTGTAAAAAAAAAAAAAAAAAAAAAAAAAAAAAAAAATCTGAAATGTTTCAGATTTTAAATTACGTCCAAAGGGGCGTTTTTTAACATTTTGTGTGTTACCTTTCTTTATTAAATATCATGTTCCTCGCACTTAAACCATAAGATCCAGTGCAACAGCAATATCGCAAAATAGTTTTAAAACGAGCATATCTTTAGAATTTCCGATACAGAGACTCACGCGCTGGAGATAAAAATGTTTTTTCTGCACAACGTTGCCATTGCTCGCTTTGAAATCCTTGAGTTTGTTAATCAAAAATTCGTCAAAGTTTTAAAAAATAGGAAATCGATCATAAAACAAATTTCAAATTTCAAATTTGGTCTTCCACATGCTCATATTCGTTGGGGGATTACGTTATTCAAAATTCGATGACTCTATGTACCGTTGTTTTATCACAATACGAGAAATATACATACATTTATGCAGATTTTTCATTATTTAATTTCTTCAAATATAATGCAGGACTCTAACATTTTGTGGCAACAGTTTGAAAAGTGAACCGACATTTATGAGTCCGACGCAAAATGCCAAAACGAAACTAATAGTCCTTCGGGATTCAAATCCCTTTGGACTAATAAATACAACAGTAGCACAAGTATAGAGCAATGAAATAATGAAATAAAAAAGCAGTGGATACATATTTAAACTCAAAACATAGCTTGGTTTATTTAATTCGGCAAAGCACTCGAAGGAAGTCCTTCCTGGAGGACTTTCGAAGGGAAAATGACTCTTAGACACGTTACGCATCGGGAAAACCATGAAAACTCCCATGCAACCAGCCCGTTAGCCGGGATTCGAGCCTCGGGTCGAACTACCAGTGTTCAACGAATTTACCGCTTGGCCGTTGGCGGGCCATAAGATAGATTAAATTCAAGTAAATACCTTGCTGATAGCATGAAAAACTGCGCTACACGACTGCTTTAATTTATTAATATCCGAAGCTTTGATTCTATGCGATTGCTTGTTTCGTGGGGGCGTGTGCTACGCATTTTAGTTAATAATTTATCAAATATGATAATAATTTAATTAGTTATGTTAATATTATAATTAATTTTTGTAGTTATTTTTCTTACAAAATATAATTTATGTAGATTTTTCTAGTAGTTTATATTACTTGTGTATGGATATAAGTTTTATGAATATCCATTGAACGTTTATACTCACGACACCCTTAGCTAAAATGTCATTAATATTAGAATCAAAATTTAAATAGATCATTTATGAGATATTAGTGTCCATGGGCTCATTAGAAATTTTTTTATTTTTTATTTTATTTTATTTTTTTTATTTTTTAAAAGCTTTTAGGAGATTTTGGCTAGTCACTAAATGGAACTTCCAAATACTTTCCGCAACTTGAAAAAAGAGAGAAAAGGAAAAACATAATTCAGTTTTCGCTTCATTATAAAAGATTTAGCTACTTTAGTTTCCTTATTTGCATCTATCCTCTCGTTTAGAAATTGCTTGGGACCCTTTAATTGTTTCAAATGTGCATTTTTTAAGTTAGGAAAATTCTGAAATACGCTTTAATGATAAATACCTAAACAGAGAATGCATCTAAATAAAAACACTTTTTTAAATGGAGTGAGATGATATAACTGGGACTCACTGGGGAAATTAGGCTACGTTAATTTATTTTATAAATTAAGCGTCTACTTTCCTAAATGTAGAGTGTAATTCTGAAAGAGAAATAATAGTTTATCCTCCGCAGTTGTTTCAATTAAAATCTCAAGATTTCATGCGACTTAAAGTACAGAGTTTAGTATACTTATTAAAATTAATTTAATTTGTATCAGTTTTTGCATTTTCTTAATGACTATTCACAATAAATGTAATTTTTGATCAAGAATTATGCAAATTAATAATCATGCAAATTTATATCACAGAATAAATAGCTGTTTGAATTTAAGAAACGACAGAACAGATATACTGATTTCTGCTATTTTCAATTTAATAGACTATTTGTTAAATGTATGTATTATTGAAAATTATGAAATAAAAATATTTTGGGGAGTAGTCATACAAACTCATAATACGCATAACGATGTGCGTAATATATAATTTGTTAATTTGCAAAATTGAACCTTGAGTTTTACTGAGGCGTCACAACTGGTTGAGGAAAAAAAATAGCTTGAGTTTATATTAAAATTTTAACAAATATATTCAACTAAGGATTTAATACATTATCTGCTCCATAAATGCATAATACTAGTAAATAAATAAAAAATATACAATTAATAATTAAAAGTATTTTCTGGCTTTTAATCTTTTAAATATTTCGTTTTGTTTCCATAAAAAATTTAAATAGGGAATTTGACCATCAATATGGATATTATAATAAAAGTGAAATATTCCTCTTAAAGCTTTATGTGCACTTACGAAGTAATTACAGTAAAACCAAAATTGGAGCTTGTAATTTAGTGAATAACATCTTAAACTATATTAAGTATCAAATAACATAAATATTAACATACTCAGAAGAAGGATGCAGTTAATGTAAAACAGTTTAGCATTAATAAAAAAAGTCATTATGCTATATATAAGAAAGATAATTAAATACATGTTGGAATCGCTCCAAAACCACCCAGTGTAAAAGTCTATTAGCATACAATTAAAATAGATGTTATTTTCAAGTTTTGGTTCAATTAATTTTTATACGGGAATATAACTTTAAATGTTTTATGAAAGAGACAGAAGTTTTTGATAATTAATGAGAACTGGGTGTGATTTCAGATAAACACACGAATTTAAGCATGAAAAGAAGTAAATATTAACAATTAATTTCTTGAAATCATATATAAATGATTTTAAGGGCTGTTAAATTTTTGGCAGTGTTAAAAGTGAAAAACTTGGCCAAGTCCTCACCGCGATTCAAACCACGACCTTGCAGTAAATATGACAAAAGTTTACTCCATGACACCACGCATTGAGGAGTGTGATATTCCTAAAACTCCAAATCCAAGTAGCAAAGTATTATCCACCACATTTTACTTCAATCACCGGAGTAGAAACTATTTTTTCAAAAGTGAGAACAAATTAAACATGCTCTCGCCGGATTCGAACCAGGGATCTTCCAACTGTAGCTGGATATGCTAGTTACTTTTACCACGATAGCATGCACAGAGAAAAGCCGCTTATACCACGAGAGCAAGTACAGGGTATAATTCCTTGAAACAATATCGGCTACTCTACTGATAAATTTCTTCCAACGAATATGATAAAGTTTTACTCCATAAGACCCCGCATTGATATTCCTAATACTAGTGTGATATTCCTAATACTTAGAATAATATTAATATAGTGTGATATTCCTAATACTTAGAAATTCCTATACTTAGAAATGGATACTTCTATTGGGAAGAAACATGAGACAGCTGGAACAGAAATACCCCGACAGACATCTACTTCGATGATGTAGTAATCCAAAAAATTCAATAGTCTAGGTAACAAAAGACATAATTTAAATAGACATGTATTTTAGGTATTGCCCTGAAACTGCTAATTTCATTTTATTATGGCAAAGTACTCGAAGGCTATCTGCCCGAATATGAATATATATTTTTAATAATTCAAGTATTTTTGAGTTACAAAATTTATCATTTCGGGATGATTTTTAACCTTCTTAAGTTTAGCTTATATCCTAGATCTATAATTAAGACACAATAACACGCAGAAAAAATACTAGTTCTGAAGTCAAACAACAAAAATCAGCGTTATATTTTCAAATTGTCACAGGACTAGTTTCGATGGTTTTACTGAACCATCTTTCTCAGCTGCAAAAGCGCAAATGAACTGTATTAACTCCTATATTAACAAAGAGGGGCCGTTTATTCAGAGTATCTAAACTTAATTCAATCCTTAAATATAATAATTAAGGTGAACACAAAATCACTTTCTGTAGATTATTTTAAATTTCTTGTGCAACACTGCGCATTTATATTCCGAGTAATAAAAGCACTAGAGTTTTACAAATATCTCTGCCTAAAAGAATGTATTTTTTATATAAGAAATAGTAATGAAAATTTCATATTTTCGTAAGTCCAGAAGTATCATATACTTTGTTATAGTAAGTATCGCCAATTTTATTCCTTGTTAGGTCTCAGTTATTCTCTAACATTCTTAGTAGATTATTATTTTATAATTTGTTTTCGAGGACAATTACTAATTGTTTCTTTGTTCATAATATCACATCATTATTACATAAATATAATTATTTTCATTGAAATAGTGAGCGATTCGTAAATTTTATATAAATTATACTTTATGCAAATATCAAAGCAACTTTTCTGTAACATTAAAAATAAAATAAGAAAGAAGGAAAAAATAAAGCCCTGAAGAGTATATTACCAATACATTATTGTAATAAAATCTCGATTTTGAAAAAATTATTGCTAAAACTACTAAAACTAATAATATTTGTTGATAGAGGAATTTAAATCATATTAGGAAAACTACATAACAAGCAACACTTAATGATTCGTCTTGAAATGAGCAATAACAATGCCGTTATTAGCAAATATCTGTCTTCACAGTTTCCAGGCAATCTTTTGAATAGATTACCAAGATCCGATTTTAATGTTCGGATCGGTAGTATCATATGGCAACTAATTTGCCAATAAATTCTCTTTAATGGCCTATATATCTTAAAGCCACATACAATAGTTAGGTCAATGCCTGTGAGTGGCGGAATAATCTTGGAGGTTTGGGATTACCTAACGGATGTGAGAAAAATATGAGATCATGGAAAACATTATTTACTGCATGTGAGATTACGTAGATTATTGAATATCTATTCAATTACACTTTAGTTTTTCGTGAAAATGTAAAACAAGCATTTAGAGGAAAAAGGGAGGGTAATACTTTTTTTAAGATGGTTAGTATTATGTATGGTTTTGAGCTAGTAAATTACTTACGGTTTGTGGAATAATAACTTTGTTACAGCTTGGTCTTAAAATTGTTAGCGAACTTCTGATAATTCAAAAAGTTGCCCATAAACTGTTTTCGAATATAATATTTCAAATACTTTTTGGTTATTAAAGACAGCATTTTTTACTTATAAGGAACCCAATCCTTTTGGTCAGGATAAAAATTCGTGGATTTCATCCGGCTTAGATTGATATCAGAATGAATAGTAACAACAGCAGATAACTGGCAAATTAATATCAATATTAACGATTTTTTCAATGCGTTGAGCATTTCTATTATATTGTGAGGATTTATTTTATTTTCCTGATGCTTAATCCTGATGCGTAAAAGGTTTAGAAACAACCTTTCTTTTATACTCTCAGTTTTAGAAACAGCCTTTCAATTACACCCCCATTTTCCTACCCACGCTTTCTGGCCAGAGTAAGTTTTCAGTTTCATGCTTTTATGCAAAGTGAGGTAGACACTACTATTTAAGATGAGGACTGAGCTACTTCAACACACACTACCTCTAATCCCAGCTCGTTCAGAGCTCACACGAGTTATCTACTCATTGATGCGTCCTCAGCGACTCAACTTCAGAGAGCCGGGAAACATCGCGCTACATAAAAGTTGAACAAGGAACTAGACTTCGGACAAAGCGTGTTCTGCCTTTCGGCCACGTTGTTCGTTATTAGTTAAAGCTTGCAATTTTACTCCTGTGCACATTAATTGCCTCTTAATCCACGTCGGGTGATGTTAGCCGAAGAACCAAATACGCGTTAATTATCTCTGTGCAGCTTCGGCTGATCAGCCAACTTAGAAATAGTTTAGTTTTACATTTTTAGCTTTGAAGCCATAAGTGCTGGCTATTTCTAAGCACAATTGGGACCAACTGTGAATATATTTAATTTAAAATAAATGGGTATTTTAACACTTCTGCTGTTGACTCACTTCTGTTATTTTGACACTTCTGACACTTCTGTTGTTTTAACGGTTGTTCTGTTGTTTTGAAGGTTGACACTTCTGTTGTTTTGACGCAGTAGAACTTAGCGAATAGTCACTTACAGTTCTAGTAGGTTCTAGAATTCAAGTAACTTTAATTTAGCTAGAACACTATAATGTATTTAATAAACATTTTGATAAAGATGATGCAGAATATGATGCAGCTAATGCGGCAAAATGAACCTGCAATCATAACTGATTCAGCACCTTTCATTCTTTAAGAAATCTTAATGAAATAGAAGTACGCAGTTAAACCGGAGCAAGACATAGGAGGGCTCTTTAAAAATTACATTCGTCTTCTAAATCTTAATTACAAAATATTTGACGTAAGAAAGACCACGTTCAATGTAGCAGAGAAGAAAGCAGTAGATTACAGTTTGAAGGTTAGGTAAAAAATGACACAGTTATAGTTTTATTTTATCCTTGATGGTTAATTAGGGTTTTGCTCGCCACTTTTAATATTATTTTTGGCTGAAGCTTTATACGGGTTCCTGCAGCATGAACGTTATATAAGAATCATAGAATCGTAGAAGAAGGATTAATTTTGAAATATCGGGGTTTAGAGAGACTCATTATAAACGTGATATTCGTTTTCAATAGAAGGGTGAAGTAAGAGACTTAAGAACTATTACAAATTATAGTTAGGATTTTATTTTACATATTCTTTGGATCAGACGTATAAAGTAAATATCACATTTTATATCAATATATAAACTCATAATATATATCATTTGAATTCTGTTGTCATTATGTTCGTTAGAGTCTAAACTGCAAATTTATACTATTAAGGGAGTTGTACTGCAAAATGCTTAGGAAAGAATGGGTAAGTGAAAAAAATTAGAGTATTAGGAATAATTCAAAATTCAAAAGAGTGTGATAACCTGAAAAAGAAGGGAAAATACAACCTTAAATGTGTAAATTTATTTAAATACAAAGGATTTAACAGTTTATTTAATTTGATGACCTTGACTTTACTGAATTTAAATGTTTGAGGTAAAAAATTGCTTTTATACCATTTCTACGCAATTTATGTTGAATATAGAAAAAATGAATACATCACGGAATTCAATCTAGCTTCGTAGGAAATATAATTTTAACACCATCTGATAGAGTATTTCATGTTACTAATACGGATATCTGACCCTTTCAAACACTTTTATGAGTCATAAACATTTTGGAAGTGGAATCTCAAAAATAATAAAACGTTCTGCTATAGAATGGATTAGGACAAGATCGCAGATTAGAAAATAATGGTAGGCAATTTAGAATCCAAGGAAGATAATTCTTAAGTATCCCAAAATAGGCTTAACATGGTTTGTGGTATGAAATCTTCAAACGAAGTAATGCGGCATAAAATGGCTTTCGGGGAAAATGTATTTGCGGAATAAATGCTCTATCTTTCTTTTAAAATGTTTAATTGTATTTAACTTTGTTTCCTTTTTTGTTGATTCGCTTAGTACAAAGTTTGAAATTGACGTTAAACGCCGTTCTACTGATTCTTGAAATTTTTCACATATAAAGATAAAAATATGTAATATCCTCTTTTTTTCATTATAATTTTGATATTTCCTTTTTCTGTCCTAAAAATATTAACTATTTATAATGTATTAAACTCAACTGCGCCATTCCAAATAATTTCTTTCATGCTATCGTATATAACGCTGCAATGCAGATACCTTTTATCCCACTGAATACGTTTCATTTGAGAACCGCATCCTTTTCTATCCACTCCAAAGCTTACTTCTGAATGCGTCACACCTTTCGCTTCCGTTTTGTTCTATGAAATCTTCAAAGATCTATTTGAAAAGTCTGTTGGTACTGATGTGAAAATTCTTTAAGAACTGGACTCTTAAATGCCTTTATGTCTGCGTTGATTCTATGAAAAATGTGTGTCAACCATGAATAAAAAGGAAATAATTAAAGTCGCCCACGTCTGCAACTCTCTAAATCGTTATACAAAAAATTTTTCCAAGATAGTGCATATATATCTCAATGATAATAAAATTCTTTATAGAAATGTTTCATCTAGATAGAAATGTTTCATCTAGATTTCAATCTAGATATTTTTTATTCATTGTCGAATTTTTAGCACAAACTGGAAAAAATGCAGAGAAGTCCTATTATTCTGGAAAAGGCATTTTGAGTCGAATCACTATAAAGCGCTTAATAACTTTTAAAATTGTTACCTCTAAATATTATCGCCCTGTATTATATTTAATTAAATAAACCAATGAAGAATCTGCATGAATGTATATATGTTTTTTGCATTGTGAAAAAGCAACGGTAACTAGAACCATCAAATTGTGAATAGCATAGTGTTCCCCTTAAATGTTGTCCCCTGGAAGCCCGAGTTTTGAATTTAGAAATTATTTTATTACATATTTCGTGTTTGTAAAACTTTAACAAATTTTTCATTAAAAATTCAACGATTTTAAACGGAACAGTGGCAACACTGTACGGAATAGAACATTTTATCTCCAGCGCGCGAGATTGTGTATCGGAAATTCTAAAGATATACTGTTTTTAAATATTTTAACTTAAATATGCATTAGCGCAAATGCTCTCGAAACAGGTATGTGTGTGTAATTGGAAAAAAAGTCCGTTTGGGCGTAATATAAAATCTGGAACCTTTCAGATTTTTATATATTTGTTTTTTTTCATTTACGTTTGTTTGCTGGTGCAAACGAATCATAGCAAAATATTGTTTAAGTACATCATCCAACGTATCAGAAAATAACTTTCAAAGCGAAGGTTTATTTTTCAAATGTCTTGTGTAATTTACAGAAATTTAGAGATTCCTTTTAAATCATTCGATTTTTTGGTTACGTGGCAATTGGTAATAAATTATATATTTTTAAAAACTTTATACTACTTTTCTAATATCTCCTTATTTTTAATTTATGATCAATCATAATTCTAAATAGAACTGAAAGTTAAAGAAACTGAATGTATCTGCACACAGAGATGGGAAAACCGTTCTATGCTGGTTAGGAAGAATGACTTTCATCATTTAGAGGCGATTTAGATATGATTTTTTGTTACTATTAAGCATTCGATTCACAAAAAAAGTAAAAAGTAAAACATTTATAATGCATACTAAGTTACACAGTTTTATTTAATGCCCTAAAACGTACTCTCATACCCGACTCAAAATAAAATCCTGCGGCTGTTAACATTGATGAATTTTAAATAAAAACTGTTGAATATAATCATTCATATACACTTATGTTATTTCGATTGCTCATTTGTATTGCTATCTTAAACAATTCGTCTATGAGCGCCTCATAATTTTTTTAAATACACATAATCAAGAATACTATGTTAATTCAAAACAGAATTTTTACATTTTAGTCACTATCTGAAACCATACAACTTAAATGTTTTAAAAATATTTTCAGTCTTTTAGATACACCAGTTTTGAAACACATCTAATGTCACATCTTTTATAGTGTTGCAATTTATCTGGTAAAGTTATTTTATTTCTGTAATCCTAACAGACGTGAAGCGAGTTATTGTTACGTCTGAGATAAGCGACAAAGTCTTAAGAAGGTTATTAAAAAATCCTTTTTTTATTTAAAAAGAACTTAGAACATAAAAAACGACTTTGTGCTACTATGACCACAGCTCGTGGCGATACAAATAAATAGAAAAACCAAATTTTAATTTAATATTAAACAGTTATCAAAGACTGCAAAATTAAATACTGAATAGAACTTGACGCAATAAATTTTCCGCGCGTCAGATTTAAATTATCCGCGGAGAGACCGCAAACCCGAATTATTACAAATTCGCTAGAGCTGACAGAAAATAACCACGTAGGCAAAAGATGTCAGAAACACTCTGTCTCAAATCCAAAAACTCAGCTAAATATGCACAACTAATTTTCATTCAGGTGAGGAATGCGGAAAGGAGAAGTTATACTAAAGAACGAAATCATTAAAAAAGTCTTAAAGCTTTCAGATTCAAAGAGGATTCTTCATGATTCAAAGGGGCGTTTTTTTAACGTATGTGTTTCCTTTATTTATTAAGTATGTTATTCGAACTTAAACCATAGAATCCAATTCAACAGCAATATCGCAAAATAATTTTTAAATGAGCACATTTATACAATTTCTTATACACAGTCCCTCGCGCAGGAGATAATTTTTTTTTTCTATACAGTGTTGCCATTGCTCGCTTTGAAATCGTTGAGTTTGTTAGTCAAAAATTTGTTAAAGTGTTACAAAATCAATAATGAAACAAATTCGGAATTCCAAATTAGGGCTTCCAGATGCTCATATTCGGGTGGAAACGTACGTTATTCAAAACTTGATGGCTCTGGGTACCGTTGTTTTATCACAATGTGAGAAACATGCACACGCTTATGCAGATTCTTCATAATTTAATTTCTTTAAATATAACACAGGACGATAATATTTGGTGGTAACAATTTGCAAAGTGAAAGATACATTTTAAGATTTCAACGGAAAATGCCGAAACGAAATTAATAGCCCTTCTGGACTAACGCCCTTTGGGCTAACAACTGGTTAATTTAAAATAATAGCCTTGCACAGCTACTGTTTATAATCATTCAAGCACTGCCAAACTATTATTAAAACGTTTATAGAGTTATCGTTAGTGATATTTCTGAGTTCATTTCATAATGGTAGCGCACTTTATGCCTGAAATAGGAAAACAAATATATATTATATAAATAAATATAAACAATATTCACACTTCATTCGATACTGAATCAAAACTGAATGTAATTTCAAACTTTGTAATGTACTTTTCTTGCCTGAGGAGTAGGCAGTTATAAGAGAAGTACTATTTCCTTGAGATAGTAAACAAATGGGAATTGAGAAAACGCATCCTTGAAGAAGCGTATATTTTTATCGCTTCTTGGCGTCTTGTGTCTAAACAATGCATAGAGAAACTAAACAAATCTGACTTGTCTCTAGATAGTGCTTAGTGTCGATACAAAATTTTATTCAAAGACCTTTCGCTGAGATTTCGACAGAATTCGTTTTATGTTATGGTGACTTTTCTTTTTTTCCCACTGAAAACTGTTCATGCGAAATATTATTCATGAGCTGAGCGACATCAGTGGAAACGTAGAAAAACACTGCCCCGATTTTTTTAAATGCACTTTTAAAATGTAGTTTCTTCTGTTTACACAGAAAGAGAAATATTCTTTTGTGTACTTTCATATGCTCAATAAGATCCCATTAACTTAGCCTTAGAATCAATTATTCTAAACTAGAATTCAGACCCGTACGCAAAAAAATAAATAAAATATTCAGTAAAAGAACTTTAGAAAGAATACGCACATAAATTCATGTTATGTTCAGGAATATATGTAGACTTCTTTAAAACATCCTTCACAAATCTATCTAATATATCGCATGTATCTATTAAAGTTCAAGAAATCTAAATCTGAGTGATATTAAAACTTGTTTAGTATGAAAGAAAGTTTTATAAGGAAGGAGACTAGTGTTTATACCTTTATTTCCACTGAAGACTGAGGAAATATTTTACTTTAGCAAGCAAACATTTCGAAAATTGGTGATAGTGATGCATTTCAGGATATGTTTCATCATATAAATAGCACCGGAAATGTTATTTATTACAACCATCTGCAAAGATACTAAAAGCACACTTCTTTTTGCTTTTCATTATTGTAAGAAAATTATTAAATAAATTTTCCACACTAAAATACGAGTGAAATGTTGATACAGATTTCTGGAGAACAAACTGATGAGTGTATATTATTAGAAGTGAATTAATCGCTTGACTTTTATTACCAATTACTTATATTTTTTTGTTTACTAGATTAGGTTATTGAATATGGTAAAGCTACGAAGGTTATCTGCCTGAGAGGAGAGAGGAAGTTCTAGGACAAACTGGGTCAATAATCAAATTATATATGTGAAAAACAACGGAAACCAGCCATGACGCCGGCCTGTTCGGCTGGGTTCGAACTCAAAGTAGGTTGGACCAGTATTCAGCGGTTTTAACTACATTGGTGGCGCCAAAAATTTCAAGTAATTTGAGGGAGCGAGACATCCGTTGTATTCAAATAAATTTACATAAAGAATATGTCATATTGAGAAATGCTTCAACATAGACGCTATACGCTTCCAAACATTTGTACCTTTCCCGGGAATGGAACTCGGGCCCACAGTTACTTCAATCAGCGTCGCTAACTACTATCACGTTCCAGTGGCATTTTAACTTTATTGAAATTAATTATTAACGAAACGTCGTAAGAAGTAGACATGACTATGTGACTTCTTGCAAACACATATATTGAAAAATTACAATAAGAAAATTGTATACAAACGGAATAAAAATTCATATAAATAAATAAATTATTATAAATAAGTAAGGTATCATAAATGAAATTTAGAGCCTTTCTCACGTTTCTGTAAGCAAATATCTAAGCGAATTTTATGAGATTAAATAGACTTGTAGATTTTCCTAAATATTTAAACTTTTTTAATTCAAAAATTAAACATAATATAAATGAATTAGTAATATTTTACCAAATTATATTAGAATAAGTTAAGCTGTTCAACGCAATTCATTATTTTTTAAATACTTTCTTATTGTATTTTATTATCTTATATTGATAATATATTGAATACATATTTTAAATAAACGGTTAAAATTAGTTTGCTTTGCACATTCCTACAACTGAATATTTATAATGATCATATAGACTAGTCATTTTCGTGTTTCCATAACTATATTTATCCATTTTCTGAACAGTTTCATATAACAGCGGTAAACACCAAATATTAAACATAATGTCGAAACTATCTCATATCTAGTCTCCTATTCATATTTCATTACCCTAGTCACGTTAGACCGAACAAACTCTTTGCATACTGAATCCTCTTGGCCAACATAATATCTGACTTCGCAATTTTGACGAGAGGTGTTACTCAGCCACTGCAAATACTAAGCTCGTATAACACATCGGAATCCATATGTTCATGTGGGTAGCTTAACAAACCGGTAAATACGAAATCAGTCGTATTTCTAAGCATTTTCAACTGAAGGGCATAAAATGATTATAATTAAAGTTTGTGGCATACGATTACAGCTGGAAGTATGTAATTTACATCTCGTATGGTAAACTAAGCTTCGAGTACGCTTCACAGGAATTAGTAAAACATTGTAAACAAACTTATGAAATGCAAAAAATGATTTTTAAAACTAATTTCAAAATAATTTTCAATATTTGATTACACTGCATGAAAAGGATATAAAATAAGGCATAGAGCTAACTACTACACTTTTTTTAACATATTACTATTTGAATCTCTTTTTCAAAATTTAATAAAATTTATCCTCCTGAAAAAATATTATTTTAAAATTCTTTCATTATAAGGTATTTCTCCTGCCTTCGTACTGGTAATGGTCAGGACACTCGGCGCGTATTCTAGAGGGGTGAGGTTCGAATCCCGGAGAGGGCATTACTCCTTTTTCACATCTCATGCTTCAAAATAACCTAATGACTCTACAGTGGCGCACAAACTAAAAGGTGGTGAATGATGATTCTTCATCACCAGGATTTGGCGATTAGGTCCCCTAAACCCCAGTCTCTCTTAAAACGGGGGAGTTTGTAAGGTGTCTCTCTCGCCTTTTTAGGATGTCTTCGTGGTGTAATGGTAGGCACACTTGGCGCGTACTCAAGAGGTCCCGGCAAAGGCATAGCTCATACTTCACGTCTCTCAGCATCATAAATCCTAACGTTTCTACATCCTTGCCTATAGTACTAAATTTGTTAAACTAATCGCTTAATTTTCGGGTAAATTGAAGAAAGATACATTAAATCTCTTAATTTTTGATAAAATTAAAAATCTTGAAATAGTGGTTTCTGTTCTTATTCATTCAGAATTCTACAATCTGACACAGATGTTTGGTTCTAAGAATTCATATCTGACGTTACTATGTTTCGTAACACCAGCATTAAGCTAATGATAAATTTTTTTAATTTAACAAAAATAAGAAATTTGCATTTAATTTACAACAAATATGACACTTAACAATATTCATTTAATTGCTGGGCACATTTTAAGGAAATTTTTAGTCTACTAATTAAAACTAATAAACTAATACTTCTTAATATAAATTATAAATTAAATAATTTATTTCGGTTTTAATATTTAAATTATTGTATGGTATATTTTAAATGTGTGGAAGCAACTTTCTATTTCATAAACAACTGGAAAAATAAAATAAAAAAACATACATTAGTTTTTTTTTCTTTTTCGTATAAAAAGCGATAGTTGTTTAGGATATAATATCGTAACTATCATCTTGAATCCTGCTCGAAACTGTCAAATGAAAGGGAACATTTTATATATAAACAGATCTTAAAATTGTCTCAAATGCAGACGTGTGTGTTATATTAAATTACGTTCTAATTTATTTAAATTATCATCAGTCTGGTATTCCTAAACATGAAATGCAAAACGTAGGAAGCTTTTAGAATTTATAAGAACTCTGAAGAGTTCCAGAAAACTGAATAAATTCTTGGTGTCTAACATTTTAATACCTGGAAGTTTCTTCTTAAAATCACTGAGATAAGGAAAACTTTCATAATATTAATTCAGAAACATGGGTTTAAAAAATTATGCATAACACTCCCGTGGTTTTTCTCACACTCTCCAACATTTTTTCGCATATCATAAGTAAATAATTCGCCTACCATTTTTATCACACATTCTAGATAAAAAAATCATTTATACTAAAAGGGAAAACTTTTAGCCTTGTTTTGTCTTTAAGTATAAATAGATATGTAACATCGGATTCATAATTTGCAATATAACTGCTAGCAGTATCAAGTATTCGCCATAAAATAAAATTGTACTTCATTTTAAATGCTTATAATGAAAATTAATTACTGTCTAGAAATTTAATCGTGTTTAATATAAGAACTATAATACATTCTCAAAGATATTCAAAGAACCTATAGTGGTCTAGTAGTAGAATCTATAGTGGTCTTTAATTAATGTTAGATGAAAGAACAGTATGGATATTATATATGCCATTACCTAAGAAAACATCATTCCTCTTATATTTCGCTTTTCCTCTTTCTTAATGAATGATGAAAAATCAAACGCTAAACCTCATTTCTGTTTAAAACTAGGCAAAACAACAATCTTGTATTTGGCATAGACTTTAATTGAAAATCTATCGACTAAAATCTACGCCAAAAGCGAGGTTGTTGTTTTGCAGAATTTTAAGTTTTTCTTGTTTCTATTCACTATTATTTGGGCTGCCAACATTATATGCATATTCTATCATATGTTCATAACTTTCTGCTTCATTTGTGTTTCCTGCTATATGGTTTCATGTTAATTCTACTTGAACTTATCTTCCAAGAAAAAACTTTAAATTAAAAATAATATTTTACATTGTTACATGAATTTCGTCTCAAAAAAGTGAAAATGCATCTAGTTCTATTCGTATATGGATTTGGTCTTGCTAAAAAGGACAGAACGTTTCATTCTGTTTCAGTTCATTCCGTGTAAGCCTTTCAAAAAAGCATTTCAAACTATGATACGATTCCTTATATTAATCGCAGTTAGTTACCCTTTTAATAGTCATATACTACTTGCTCCTAATAAAAATCATTAGTAATTGTTTTTTAGGTTTGATTAATTTAAAATAAATTACGCCATTGAAGTTCCACTAACCTCAAAAGACATGTCATTGCATATTTAAGTGAGGTATGGCTGATTGGTTGGGCGGAAAACGAATGATTGGGGTGTTTGAAATTGCAATATAACACCCATTTCACAATGTTTGGGGACAATTACAGTAAAAAATGTATTTATTGTCCAATCCGTAATATCCTCCTGATTGCTTTTTGTTGTTTTTTTTTCTTGCCTTTGACAAATAATATTCAAGTCAAATACCTTTCCCTATATACATTCCGGATTTTATGAAGTTGTCTCTGTGACCAGGAAGCTTTAATTAAATAGACGCCTTAATTAGATAGAAACCACATAGCTTTGAACAGACATAATTGACCAAATTGCTTAAAATATTGCTTAAATAGAAATAATTATTAAATAGTCTTCTCATGTAAAAGTGCTTAAATAAAAATAATTATTAAATAGTCTTCTCATGTAAGTAAATTGGCAATTCATTTACCTGAGAATGACTGGAAATATATGGGTCAGCTTTAATACGAGCACTTAGTAGAAGAATGTATGGTTTAGGATTGTGAGCTGTACACCCTTAGACGTTTTCAAACATTTTTGCAGTTACATTGAAATCATTGAACGACGACTTCTGAAATTCACTGTGAATGCTATAGAATCAGCACTTCAGTGCAACAGTTTTCACTTACTTTTATACGTAATATTAAACTCATAGAGACTATCATTAAAAAGGAAGAAAATTATTTCGTTTGATAATAATTTCTTTATAAATTAGATATTATTTGAAATGTGTTTTTTTCAACAAAGGCAGGGTGTATTCTCATGAAAGCTACTGAATTATGCCTATGGTTACATATAGTTCTTGATTAAATCATATATCTCTTTTAAAATCTAATATACTAATTAATTATAACGTAATATTTACGTAAATAGCTACTAATAGAAATGTGGTACTTACTCGTTAGCTCAACACCTTAGTAGAAGTTGCTAAATTTTTAAAATGTGCCAAAATCTGGCAACCATGCGCATAACGATTCATCCTTCTTTGTTGTATTTGAAGGGCTTTTATAAACAAATCATGGTATTTTATGCCTTTATTTTAAAATGTACTAAACTTGTGGAATTTGCCAGCGATGGAAAAAACTGCAGTAAAATTTCTTCAGAAGCATAGACATAAAATCTCTAAAGAGAATAACGAGAAGGAAATGCGTTTGGTAAGATAGCCTGTGCTGCCAAGGATTGAGCGATGTCAAGTTCGCAGATGTTCTTGCATTTTCCTAACTTCTTTCAAGCGAAGACAGATCACTGTGTACTCAAGAAGAAAAATAGCGCATTTTAATATATCTCGTAATCTTTATTTAAAAATTAAAATTTTATGTTAAATTGTTCAAGTATGTTGACTTTTGATACACTGATAATACTTGTCGACTTACAGTAATTATCAATACCTAGAGAATCTTGTTGAAAAAGTTGCGAAAACGAGGAACTTGCACTTTTACTTTTTCACCTGCAAAAAATCGCCAGACTGTGCCAAGGTGATTGCGTTAATACGTAAGTACCAAAAACATATACTATAAAATTTGTTTAAATAACTAAGAAAAAAGAATACCCTTAAATTACAAAAACAAAGACAGGATATCCTACGAACATCAAACTTTTACCTTAATGGATCGAGATAACTAATTTCCACAACTACATAATTAAATTTTGCAATTGATTTTAATATAAAAGAAAGCAATCAGGCACAAAAAGTATTTCGCCTTTTTGCCGTTAGTAACGAGAAAAAAACAAATGGCTTTCTTTAAATTAATTTGTAAGCCAGTGTAGAAGTAAACTCTATAGAAGTTTCCTGCACATGCGCTTTCATACGTAAAAGGAAGAAAATTGAGAATTCCTCAGTGGGATTAAAATCTGTATTCTTAAGATTATTCATTTAAGATTTGTTTTTTTAAACATAGTTCAAACTTTGAGAAATTTTATTTTTTTTATATAAGGTTAAAAATAATTTTGCTTAATTAATATATGCTTTATGGTACAAAGATGAATAAAAGTTTTGTTTTGTCTAAGGTTTGTTTTCTTAAATAATGACGGAAAAAATCATTCGCAAAAAGTGCTTTATCTATGCAGCTTATTTATAGAAATCATATACACAGGTACACAGTAAATCAATGAATTGCAAGTAAATCGAAGAATGGGAAAAATTAATAAGAACTGATTTCTCCTTTTATCTGATGTTACATTAGTCCCAACGGAGTTTAGTCCTTATGTATTGTCTAAACTACCTTAGTATAAATCGTCAAAGTTTCGAAGTGTTTCGAATTCTGGTCATGTCGCACATAACAATTTTTTAGGTAATTACGTGCATGACAAATTTTTAGTTTTAACAACCAGCGACGCCATTTTCTTATGCATTCTTTTTATTGTATTGCAGAAGTTTTTGAAGGCAAATCGTGGTATGTTTTTGTCTTAAATTAAATTTTAAAATACTTGCTTCTAGGATTTGCCTGCATTGGAAGGAACTGCAGTAAAAGTATTGTAGGACTGTAGTATTTTACTGCAAAATGGCTAAGGAGAACACCCAAATGTTTGGAATCTGTTCTTATAGCTATTGCTGCGAAATTTGCACGAGAACAAAAGCTCTCTTGTAATTAGGTGTTTTGTTTGTTTCTTTGATAAATACCTAGTTAAAACGTGTAATGGTACGTTTACATCCTGTAGTTAAATTTTTACTACTATAATGATCATTGTGTTTCTGCTATACAATTCTTCAAGTTGTTCGTTAAGTTGGTTACGCTAATACGTAAATATCCTCATTTTATTCCAGTATGAATTGATGATTATGCAATTAATCTCCTATATAAAAAGGATGGAAATTTGCTAAAAAAGAAAATTATTATGCATTGCACAAAATTTGAACTTTTGTGCAAATACGCAAGTATAAACAGAAATTATATGTTACAGCCAAATTTTTGTAATGTAGCAGATATTTTGTAAAAATATTTGTTCTAAAGCCAATTCAATAATTTTCATCATTTGTAAGTAGAGGTATTTTTCAAAATATTTAAAATTCTGGACGATTTACAAAACTGGAAAACTCGGAAGCTGTTAGAATGTTTTTACATCCTTATAATATACTATTTATCTCTATCTATCTATCTCTTTATACCATATAATCGGTGGCATCGATTTTGAACAATTTGGAAAAAAAATACCTATATAATTTCTTAAATTCTTCTTACATAAAATAATATGTCACGGTAAAATAAATTTCAACGCGCTGTAGAATAAATTAAAAAATAAATAAACAAAAAGGTAGATATTTGATATGTAAGCGTAACTAACCAGTATAATTTTATAATACGAAAATTAAACCTATGATCTTTCGCCACATGGATTTATAGCAGATTTGCTCCAAAATGTAATTTCTTGTATCTAAAAAAAGTCTTTTGCTGCTAAAAATGCCAAAATATTTGTGGCATCAAAATCATTATGAAATAATAGTTGCACGATACAGAGCCCGCATAATCTCCCAACGTCTGAGACGAAACAAACGTTCTCATTGATATTAAAAATTCACTTTTCTTAATATGTGTCATATATTTCAAATCATGATTCACTGCACAATGGAAAATCGTCAGAACCTTTAATTGTGCAAATCGAGGCTATTACATAACTCCAAAATGCATTTGATGTTATGGAGGACATTTTCGGAATTTTATATTATCCATTATTATATCCATTTATAGTACATGTTAAAATGGAACATCGAGAAAAACATAGCAATTAGATGAAAGCTATAAGTCTGCTAAATGAAATCATCCACTGAAAAAAAAAAAAAAAAAAAAAAAAAAAAAAAAAACCAGTTTTCAGCGGAGGCAATTTTCAAGGTTGTAGTAATTTATTTTTTGCATGCATACTCAGATCTTATCTAGAAGATACCACGATTTTGCTTGCTATGTGCCCAAAAATATGAAATATCGATGAATTGTTCCGAAACAAAACGGAAGCCTAATCAAATATTCAACAGTTAGAATTTCATTGCCCTCCAGGTCTGCTTCTGGGAGGACAATTCCCTATAGAAATAACCCTTTTAGATAAATCTAGAAGGACAGTCAGCTTTATTTCCAAAGTTATGTTCCGCTGAGAAATTTGCTTCAAATAAATAAGTTTCCAGTTGTGTTCAACGAATGATTGATAGCATCTCCGAAGCAATTCCAGTTGATCCCGATAGATTTCATATGCAAATTTAGTCAAGACGTCAGTCAAGTTTACTGTCTGAAGCAAAATATTCCAATATCTTTCAATAGATTGAGATTGTTTTTTAAATAAAGCGAGCCAGCTTGATAAATCTTTAAGAGATTTCGGTTTAAAAGCTGCTAGATACTTCCGATTAAATAGTTGCTGCAATTGACACTCTAAATGGCTTAAATCCAAGAATGTAATATCAATTACTGATTATCGTTTACGTTTGTTACAAGTGAAACAAGGCTGTTTATTCAGACTCAAATACAAGTATTCTTAGTCAATTACTTAAAGAAAAATATAATGCTGTTCTTATATTTCCCACTTTCCACAATTTATTTATAAAAGTTATTGGTAAATTAAAAAAAAAAAAAAAAAAAAAAAAAAAAAAAAAACACCCACCGAGTTTTAAATTTTGTTAGGAAAAGCTGCCTTTTCCTGAGAAAGAGACTCAAATGCCAGCAGCTGTAATGTTCCCTTGATTATGATGGAAAGAAGGAAGTTAAGATGCAAGTGTGTATTATGAAAAAAACAAATGTCGCCAGCACATGACCTCCTTCCAACTTTATATCAAGATATGGAATTGGCGGAAAATCAACGAGGTTTAAGTAAACTATCAACTTTCTGGTTGATCGTTTGTAAATACAATCTAGTTTGTTTATATGTTTTATTGCTCTCTTCTTCCATACAATGGACAACGATGTGCTGATGTACACATCTATTCTAATGCTTTCAATTGGAAATATCGCATTGATCGAAGTCCTCTGCCCATATAGTGTTTCGCACTCATAGATCAATGAATTAACAATCGCTAAGTTTTTAAAAATAGTATATTTTTTGAATTTCCGATAGAGTATTACGTATTGCCATATATTTATTTGCATATTAGGTAAATTATTTATATTTGCAACATGAGTTTTTTAAATGTATAGCGGTAACATTTAGTGTAGCATCCTTTTATTTAAAACGTTATTTGATACAAAAGTGAAGGGAACACATTGAAGGTTGAGGTTAATGTATTTATGACGACAGCTCGCTTGTCTTCATAATGAGCTTGTTCTCGTTGCATTTAGCATAATTCCAAGAATGAATTTAATACTTCTAACGTGATATATTCTTTTCAATCACATACCTATTTTAAATATAAAATTTTGGTTTATCTCAAAAAATTTATGCTGATTAGAAGTAAATCAGTTTAAGTCTGATTAGAAGTAAGTAAGTAAAGTAGCAATTTCGGTTTATCACATTTAGCCTCAATTTAATGTTTTTCCCATTGATATAAAAGCCTTAAATGCTAATGCTGAAAATTTTTTAACTATATTATAATATTAAAAAATATTATGTTTTAAAAAAAGAAAATCTGAAAGCTTTCAGATTTTATATTGCTCCCGAAATGGCATTTTTTAACGTTTTGTGTGTTACCTTTACTTATTAAATATCATGTTCTTCTCACTTAAAACACATAAAATTCAATTCAACAGCAATATCACAAAATATTAAAGAACAGCATATATTTAGAATTTCCGATACACGATCTCAAGCGCTGGAGATAAAAATTTTTATTTCCGTAGAGTGTTGCCATTGCTCACTTTGAAATCGTTGAGTTTGTTAAACAAAAATTCGTTTAAGTTTTACAAAATTTAAAATAGATAATAAAACAAATTCGAAATACAAAATACGGACATCCAAGTGTATGTTCGGTGAGAAGACTACGTTATTCAAAATTGGATGGCTCTAGTTACCGTTGTTTTTTGACAATGCGAAAAACATTCGTGCATTCATGCAGGTTCTTCATTGTTTAGTTTCTTTAAATATAACACAAGGCAATAATATTTGATCGCAACAGTTTGAAAAGTGAATCGACGCAAAAAGCGGTTTTAAAATTAATATCACTTCTGAGATAATGCCCTTTGGGCTAATAAAAACTTTATTATTTACTTTATTCCAATTCGGGATTTTCTTCAGTTTGATGTGTTTAAAATTTTCACTACCGGATTGCTTCTTCGTTCTCTCAGTAAGTTTTAAATTCATGTTTTTGGTTTATTTTTATTATATTTGTTTTTGCATTTTAATATTTATATTTCTTCTTTGCTTCAAATTTAAATTCAGTAAAAATGTCTAATTTTATTTCTTTACTGAATTTGACATTGGAATTTTTACCTTGCGTTAAGGAGGACCTTCAATATTTTTGGATGAACTGTCTTAATTAAATATTTTAGAATCAGTTAATTTTGGATACAGAAACGCAAGGCTTGACAAGTCGAAGTGGGATTGTAGTTGAGTCTAATGTAACTCAACTAAACCGTCGACTTAATAAATGTTCTTGTTCGACTTGATAAAATTATATCAGATTAGATTGAATTCCTCTTCTTTATTTTATTTCTTCTGGTTTTTATAATTTGTAGGTTTTAATTTCACATATCTTTAACTATTATTTAGATTGAATTCCTTTTCTTTATTTTATTTTTTCCGGTTTCTATAATTTATAGGTTTTAATTTCCTATTTCTTTAATTATTATTTTCCACACTTATAGGAAATTTTGTACCTTAATTGTATCGAATTTCACTTACGTTTAAGGTTCACCAGCGGCCGAGCGGTAAAGTCGCTGAACACTGGTAGTTCGCTGAACACTGGTAGTATGTATTTCTGGGTTAATTGCGTTATTGCATCTTATAAATTTACAGAAATATATATTTTAAAATTTTATCTGATAACCATAAATAAAGTCACAATTAAGAGTTAAATGCAACGAAACGCAACGAGTCTCAGAAAAGTTTCTTTGCAAAAGTGACTTGAAAATTCTGAGTGAAAATCTAAATAATTATGCATTCAGTTAAAATTTGAGCCATTCCTGAATGGAAACTGGAAATTCTTCTTATTACTTTATAATGTAAAATCTATTGAGCGCTTAGATGCATTGGTGAAAATTGGAATACAATTCTTCAATTAATAACTCCGTACTTTGCCCATAGGTTTATATTTAAACGATTTCTAATTGATAACTGATTGAGAGATGATAATATGCACTGCAGAGGAAGAAGTCAAACTGACAAAATTCTCGATAAATCTACACCATGATAACTTCTGATTTATATCTGTAATTTCGCCTTCATTTTTAGCCCAAAGTGATTTAATTAATATTTTATTAATTTCGCTTCGGCATTCTGCGTTAAAAACTTTAAAAGTCTGAATCACTTTTAAAATTGTTGTCACCAACAATTATCTCCCTGCATTACATTTAAAGAAATTAAATAATGAAGAATCTGCATAAATGTACGTATGTTTCTCGTATTGTGATAAAACAACGGTACCTAAATACATCAAATTTTGAATAACGTGTGTCTCCACCCGAATATAGGCATCTGAAAGCCCAAATTTGGAATTTATCTTATGATCTATTTCCTATTTGTAAAGCACTTATGCGATTTTTATTAAGAAACTCAACAATTTCAAAGCGAGCAATGGCAACATTGTACGGAAAAAAAAGATTTTTATCTCCAGCACGCAAGATTGTGTATCGGAAATTCTATAGATATGCTCATTGTAAAATTGAGATATTGCTGTTGAATTGGAATTTTATGGTTTAAGAGCAAAGAACATGATATTTAATAAATGAAGGTAACTTACAAGACGTTAAAAAAGTCTCTTTGGGCGTAATATAAAATCTGAAAGCTTTCAGACTTTTTTATTCGTTTTCATATTATTTTATTCTATTCTATTTTTGAGGGAGGAAAAGGGAAAGCCACCGTACTAAAAATTGCAATTTTGAAAACTATTTATAAATTACTACTGTGAATAGCATTCTTGCATGATGCGGTGTAGAAAGACATTTTGTTACATATATCCGAATGTCACTGCTTCCTTATTTTATATGAGGGACAAGAAAGGTACACAAACAAAACATGCACTATGTAACACTTACTGCAAATAAGGTAAATATTTAATCCGATAAGTGTTCTTAGATTTTAAATGTTAGCTAAAGGTAAAATTACTAATGACTGCTTAAATCCTTTTAAAAATGAAACACAGAAGAGTATTACTTCCACTTGAATTCAAAATCTATTTGTCATCCAATTATATAAAGTGAATTCCCGAAGTATATTATTTTCCATTGCTAAATTAAATGAATTCAATAAAAGTAATGAGTTAAACTGCAAAGTGTTTTCCTCCAAGTTCCTTCAATATTCGAAGAAAGGCTAGAAGTATATGTGCCTCTTGTGAATAATTAATTGGGGAAGTTTTATGGAAGAGTGATGATTATTGTTTATTTTGTGGTTCGTGCTCATAGTTTTGCTACATTTTGCTAAACGTATTTCATTCTTTCGTGAGAATTTAATTAAGATAAGATGATTTCTTAGAACAAAGACATCTACTTTGTAGCGAGTGCAACGTCTCTTAGGTAAGTAAATTATTTGAACCTCCCACGAATAAATCCGTTTGCCCTATTGCATATCCTCCATAAAATTATCTCCCCTTATATATCTTAATTTCATCAAATCGGGATCACCGAGAAGATAAGTGTGAGGTTAATCTAATTGAAACGACAGGTTTGT
Source organism: Stegodyphus dumicola (assembly GCF_044657685.1). Taxonomy (NCBI): domain Eukaryota; kingdom Metazoa; phylum Arthropoda; class Arachnida; order Araneae; family Eresidae; genus Stegodyphus; species Stegodyphus dumicola. The sequence goes on from NC_140768.1 coordinate 82,261,128, forward strand.
CTTTTCTGCCAGATGTAAATGAATTGCTAATAATAGGAAACGCAATTTTTCCAGATGAAATAGTGTACTTCCTTCTGATCTGGCCTAAGATTTATGGAACTTCTGCTTAGAAAATGAAATAAATTAAAAAAAAATATTGCCGAAATTTTTTTGGCAACAAAATGTGCAAAGTGTGAGGGTTGTAGCCGTTATGAATAAGCACTGAGCTTTAAGAAGTAATAATTTTTAGTAATAAATATAACATAAAAATGATAAAAATTCATACTACTGCTGTGTACTTTGTAACGTCATGTATTCTTTACTATCATAAAATATACGGGACATTAAAGACTATTTATAGAATTATCGCTATGTCTTTTAAAGTACTGCAGAGTAAGGAGAAGGGTGCATAGAACCCTCTATTAACTCAAATCAAATTTTAAAGTCGGCACCATGTCGTGCTTGCAAAAGCCAACAGTTTTGGCTTAAATCAAAAGGTAATGAAAAACTTAAAATTTAATGAAGTACAGCCTAACGGGTTAAGAGTTTAACTCTCGCGAAAGCTGGCTGTGACTCAACGTCCGTATAAACAAGTCGAATGGCAAGAATAACTCTACACCACAGAATTCTAATGGTTAGAGAATCTAAGTTAGCAACGTGGCCTTCAAAAAGGCAGAACACTTTCTGATTTCACCCTCCGAAACCTTCCTTTAAATACTTCCTTCTTTTCTCCTAATTTGAATATCGCGCAAGCAGGAAATTTGTATTCTGGCAGGAAAATTAAGGGAGGTTTGATAGGACACGTACTTTAACTTAAAATAACGGTTTAGAAAATTAAATGATACTTTAATGCTTTCAAATTTTGATCTAGAAACTAACTGTAAGTTTATGCAGTAGCTCTTTATTTATTTAAGCAGTATTCAATATTATTAAATTTTTAGTTTATTCAAATTTTTAGATCAAATTTATACTGTATTCTCAATGTACACTAAATCAGAATTTTCTGAGGATGCGAAATTAACTAAGATATTTATTAGGAAATGTACACCGAATTAATCAATTTCCTTTCTTTCCTGTTTGAAGTCTCTTTGTAGGAAAGGCCAGTTCACAGGAGGTCTGCTGGGAATTTCGTAGGCACAATACAAGGTGGTAAGAATAGCAACTCGCGCCATAGTACGTAATCATTCTACATTTAGACGTAAAAGGTTTCCTGTGGAAAAGAGGAATCTCATGGTTCTCCGCAAATGGTAATCGATCAAAACAGCATTCACATGATCACTCGACCATCGCCAGCGTATTAAAGCATGTATTTGAGACCTTATGATAATTTGAGGACTGTTGCTGGATGATTGCTGTCAGCTAAACATATTCCTCAAATCGCATGAGAATATCACTAGGATTCATCAGAACTTGCATTTTGTAGGTAATAACGTTGATTATAATTGTAACCAAATTTAGAGGCGAGAAAAGTAAGATATAAAAAGAAACGGATCATCAATAGCGCCGTTAGAAATCATAATTAATAACTGTTATGTTGGCAATTCGTTTTTATCTATGATTTTAACACCTCATTATCTTTGTAATAAAATTGCTTCAATAGCAATAAACAAGTTATAATGACCGTGGAACATGCCTGAAATATTTCAAAATATTTTACAGAAATCATATTTTTCATACACCAATTATTCTTCTGAAGCTACAAATTGTGATAAAGATATAGTTCTACACTGCAGTGGAGGGAAGGAACAGTTCTATATCTCTTGTTCTACTGGGTGCATTAACAAAATTCAAATTGCGTTTTTCATGTCTCGAAAGCGCGACTTCGGATATATATTAGATTTATACATAGCAATTGTTCTAATATACGTAATTTGACTCAAAATTGGACTTTTCTGAAATGACATGCCAAGTTTTTTCCATATTCCGATTCTACGACTTAAATTATGCCTAAATATTAAAGTCTGTAAAAAATGGTGCGAAATTTACGGAGAAATTCACAAATGTATCTTGGAGCATTTTTTTAGTTTACGCAAAGAATAATTCACTTGGTGAACTTCTTAATATATGGCAACCTATTTTCCTCTCCCTTTTTACGTTGCGCATTCAGCGGGAAAATACTGACATAGTTCCTGCTTTCATATAATTTTAACAAAGCGCCTAAAACATTTGATGTAAAGGGATAAAACATTTGATGTTATTATCGCTTTCATCAAATATATCAAATTTCAAAACGCGCCAATGTATAAATTCACATATATCTTCGGCAATTTTGAACAAAAAGGTCTAATTTTTTGCAGGTATGCTGAGAAATGTATCTACTTTAAGCTAATGGTAAAACTTTATAGATTATAATTCAAAATGGTTTTTCAAAAAATTATAAAAATTATTTAAAAATACAAATTTTAAAAATAAATCATAAAAAAATGGGCGAATTATATTTGGAACGAACATAAATTTCGAAATGTGAAAGGGAGAATCAGATAAATTAAAAAAAGTGAGATTAATGAATATATACGCAATTCAATTAACACTAATTTTTTTTTAAAAAACTACTCGTGCGATTTTTACACAACTTGTGAATTTGGCATAATTTGAGATGTAGAATCGAAATATGAAAATAAAATGGCATGTTATTTCAGAAAATGTTCAATTTTGTATCAAAATACCTATATTAGAACAAATATAAATATAAAATATAGCCTAAGTCGCGCTTTCGAGATATGAAAAACGCAAGTTCAATTTCGTCAGTCGAAGAGATATATATCTGTCCTCCCGCATTTTTTTTTAAAGTCCAGAGTTGTTTTTGTCCCTGAAGGACTATTGTTTTCGTTTTGCGATTTTGCGTTGAAAATGTTAAAAGGCTATATCACTTTTCGAATCGTTGCCACCAAATACTAATTAAATAATGAAGAATCTGCATAAATGTATGTATGTTTCTCGCATTGTGATAAAACAACGGTACCTAGAGTCATACAATTTTGAACGATATAATCCTACTGCGAGTATGGGCATCTGGAAGACCAAATTTGAAATTTGGAATTCGTTTTGTTATCGATTTTATATTTTGTAAAACTTTAACTAATATTTGATTAACAAACTCAATGATTTAAAAGCGAGCAATAGCAACACTCTACGAGGAAAAAACCTTTTTATCTCCAGCGCGCGGAACTATGTATCGGAAATTCTAAAGATATGATTATTTTAAAATTATTTTGCGACATTGCTGTTGAACTGAATTTTATGGTTTAAGTGCAAAGAACATGATATTTAATAAATAAAGGTAACAAATAAAACGTTAAAAAAATCCATTTAGACGTAATTTAAAATCCAAAAACTTTCTGATTTTGGTGCGAAATTTACGGAGAAATTACGGAGAAAGAGCCCCATGGTTTTATATCTGGAGACTTTTACCACGGGGCTTACTATGGAATGGACTTTTCTTCCGCATTGTATGTTATTAACAGAGATCATAATCAACAAATAATACCATTTGGTATTTCATTTTCTTTTAGACTAAATTTAAAAGCATTGTCTAAATAATCACTTCATTGACAGTAATCCAGTTTTAATAACAGTGAAATAATGTCGAAAATTTTTAGAAAAGTTTTGAAAAAATTTTTTTGTGTGCACCCATTTTTTGTAGAAGTACGGAACTCCGGAGAATTCTGTACGGAACTCCGAAGAATAGGTTTGTCGAAGAAGACATTCGTTCTTAGAATTGAAAGCAATCTAAGATTGCTTCTAATCTAAGATTGGGTTTCATTGAAGAGTGATTAATGCCAGTAATAGAGGAAAGATAAATAATGTTGCATAGATTTGCTTGTTAATTTAGAATCCATTATTCTCTATGATTTCTTCATATATTTGGGTAACTTTTCGATACTGTCTTGAATAACACTTTTAGTTTTCCCACAAAATTATTTTTGAAGCTTTTTCCTTTCCCGCATTGATTACATCTTCAATCTCCTACTAGCTCTGGAAATTTTCTTTAACACGAAAATGCTATAGTGATCTAAAGACGTAATCACTGGAAAAAGTAATATCTGGACTCAGACCGAAAAGAAAGTGTCCTATTAAATTTTTTCTCGGTTACACTTACAGTTATAAGATTTAGCGTTATCCTGCAAAATAACAACAATGTCATATACTGAAAATATTGGAAAATTTGCCTCCACATGATTTCTTGACAAAACTCACAATTTTGACGTCAGGAACACGCAACTTATCATGTATGCAACTTATTAACTTGCGGTGTGAATTTCACTTAAACTGAACCCTTAATTTAACACCTAACACACACGGCTATCTTAAACAGTTGGCGATTTATTGCCGCTAACAAATAACTAATTGAAATTGCAAAATAAATAAAATTTTTAAGCCTCTCCTTATGGGTTTTATTTATAATTTTAACACAGACTAAAGCAATACCCTGTCGTTGAAAATCAATTTAAAGATACGACCAGGCAGAAGAGATTTCAATTATTTACAAAACAATGTTCTATGTCCAAAATACAATAACTCTGAACTCGTCAATCCCTTACCAACAACACAGATAGTTACCTATGTTTCAGAGTTTCCTGAATTAAGCAGGAATTAGTTCTTGATAAGATGCGCGTTGAAGCAACAAACCCTCCAATAGGTTACAGTTACTCCTCCGTTTAAACTATACTGCATATTTTCAAATTTTTATAATTTTCTAGTTTGGATAAAATATTGTGATATTTAGATACAAAAATAGACTAGGGTTTAACTTAAATTTAGCTCTTAATCAACTTTAAGAACATCTGCCATCGTTTCTGATGAAAAAAATTAAAGAAACGTTAAATAAATGGAAATGAGAAAGTAAAAGCGTTTGTAGTAATATTGTAATAATCTCTAATGTTCCGATTGTAGAATCATTGTAGCATATTTCTACGTATTTAAAAATTTAAAAAGCTAAAAAGTACCGCATTATTTTCTTTATCCTGATACATGTTGCATAAAAATAAGATGGAACGATAATTATTCCAAATAAAATTAATGAATTGCTTTGATTACTTTCTGGGATGTAAATAACATATCCAGTCTCTTACTAAGATTTGCTCAAGTCTTACTTCAACCAAGCTTCATGTAGTTATTAATTTGCGAATACGAAGGCAATAATTTACTTTTAGTTTTACTAAAAGGCAATAGGATAAGGACTTACAGTGAAATTCCTCATAACGGGCACCCAATTAACCGACAATTTCAAATCAACGGTACTTTTGAAAATCTGAAATTTGAATCTGAAATTTAGGTTTTCAGTGTTATGTTTCAGCCACCCAACATATGAAGCCTAATGTAATTACTAAATCAAAGAATTATCCGGAATATAAAAATAAACTACTGATACATTTTTATTCCCCCTTACATGTGAACTTTAACTTGGGTTTGAGTTAAAGTAGCACGGTGAATAAGAATTAGTGGAGGATTTAAAGCAATGAGAATCGGCGTAATACTTTTAAATTTGTAGGACGAGTTTCAAAGTTTAAATATAGAACCTTCTCCTTCAGCTGCAGAAGTTCAAAACTAGCGCGTATTAGACCATATTACCGCATGCTGAATACCGCTTTTAGATTTAGACGTTTATCTGGCTTTCTGTTTGTTGATTATGTTTTTAACACATATTGCGAAAATTTTTATGAAAGACGTTTTTTATATGTTCGGAAAAAAACATTATTTTTAAGAGAAATAAATTATTTTTTGATTACTTTTTATCGCCTGTTGCGAAGCATTCATAAAATATTTTATTTACTTCTGGAAAAGTAATTTGATTTCTCGATAAAAATAATCTTTTATTTAAAAGATAAAAAAAAATATAATTCTATTTTACGCCAATACAAGAAATATCACAGAATCGTAAATTCTAAGAAGAATTCTTATAAATTTGAAAATAAAAAATAAAAATAAGCAGAAATGTTTTGCAGCCTTCTCATATGTCAGTTTATTGGGATTGTAGATTTCTTTTATTGGAGATAGACGAAAACCTCTCTTCTTAGAGGTACTTTACAGAGTTATTTTCCACTTCATGAAATATATATTACTAGGTTATAGTTAATAATCGGAGATGACCAATAGATCGAAGAAGCGAGGAGAAAAGTGAATCAAGTCAAAAGCCAAAAATTGCTATCTTGAATAGATGGACAAAATCTTTAGAAATGCTTTTAGGCATATTCACTAAAGGATTTTTAAATCTCCCAAAAGCATTATAGTCTCAGAATGGTTTAAGAAAAGTATATAACATTTCTAAGAAAAGCTATTATAGATTATGAAATAAGTAATGCAGCATAAAGAACAGCACACACAATAAATATCTAGAAAGGATATGCTATTTTAAGTTGAAAAGTTTCGAAACTTCTGGAATCCTTTTTGTTTAAAAATACATTATTGTAACGTTCCGCATTTATGCACGGAAAGCAAACAACAGTGATTTTAAAGGAATAACAATCTTCTATAATTGCACTTTAAAAGTATTTGCTTTTCTTAGGTGAACCATTTTAAAACATGGATTTTCCAGAGAATGAAAAATTCAAAATGTACATTATATTTTATGCACGTTCATTCATAACTAACAGAATCTAGTTTATATTTGACTTTAACATCAAATCAAAAATATTCATTCTTTAATATATAACTAATAACATTTAGATGTCTTCATTTAACATTTAGATGAGATTTAACATTCATGTTAACATTTAGATGATTAGAAGTAAATTATTTTATGAAAGCGTATTAGCACAAAACTTTTTTCACTGTATTAATGTATTGAAAAGTTCAGAAAATTATTTTTGACACCTCTCTCTCAAAAACACCGTTCATCAATAGCTAAGTGTTGAACAGACTTGAACACTGATAGTTCGTCACATGTTCGAACTCAAGGATTGAACGGGCTTGGTGCAAAGTTTTTCTGATTTTCTTCACGTCCACAGTTTCATGAGAGTCCGTTTTCATAAAATTATCAGCCCCATAGTATAGCTCCAGCTATAAATTTCCGAAGCCATCGCTGACGCTGGCCTACGTTTTTAGTTCGTTTCCCGTATGTTGCATTAATATCCCTATTAATAATTATTTAATTGAGCTCATAAAGAAAATATGCCTTTTTTAACTTCCATTTGATTTTAAAAAAATAGCTTTTGAAATAGTTGATTCAGGTATTTTATCCCGTTTCCTTTCGAATTTTATTTCAGTCGAAAAAACACGTTATTTATGGTATGACCCAATCTATTTATCTGTCTATACGTGTGTGTGTGTGTTTGTCCACATACACGACAGATAATGAAAATATAGAAACGAGTAGAGAAAGGTTTGGTTATAAAGTGATCTATTAGCAATGGATGGGTTGCCGCAGGGTAGAGTAACATAGGTTGTTGAATAAGATACGAATACTTTCAGTGAAGTGTGAATAGTTCATTTTAGTAAAATGGTTATACAGATACAAAAGGAGCAGCGAATACAGAAAATATTACATAAAGCGCAATATGAGAAATTCATGTAGTTATGGAAAAGGGTGCTTACATACAAAAAGTTTTAAATGCATATTATTATTCTGGGGATACATGATTGTACATCATGATATGGATACAGGGAAATTTTACAGTACTGTATGTCATTACAAAAATATATTATAAAATTAGTTACATAGAAATCATATCACTCATAGAGATATATTCGATACAAACTACAGAAATTATAAAATTATTCATTTTAAATTAAATGTTGTAAGCTAATTTTTTGCGTGATAATAATTATCACGCAACATAACAGCACAGTACAGAAACACATTTCTGATTGTCGATGTGTTACTAAACACACTACAGGATATTAGGAATTCAAGGCACTTTAAGGCACTATAAAAATTTAAATAGAAGCAAATAATGCGTATATATATAACATACATAAATAGATTAAATAGGATTAATCCTAATTAGCATCTGGAAAAGGCTGTTTGCAAGACGAAACTACTGCGAGTGGTATTATTTGTACGTAGGGGCAGGTCTTTTCATTTTGAATTATGTCGTACTCTGGCACCCCAACGCGTAGTGATCGGAGTATCCTTCTAGTGAAATTGATACTGTGCAAGGACTTTACTCTGTTTCAAAAATCTGTTCATAGGAAAATATTCAGACAATGGACAGAGACAAAGTTAACTCTCGAAAATTAAAGCCAGGTCTAATGTTGATGTCATTTATGACATCAACATTACAAGTTTCATTTATCAAACTTCATATTTGTTGATTGAGTTTTCATACATCCTACAAACGTTTCAATAAAATATTTTATTTACTTATGGAAATGCAATTTCATACCTCAATAAGAATAAATAATCTTTCATTTAAAATAGAAATATAATGCTGCTTTACATTCCAGTTAAGCACTAATACAAGAAATATCAAAATTTCTTAAATTCATAGAAATCTTACCAGTTTCAAAGCCAAACCACTTAAGAAAATAAAATAATTCTTTTTATGGCTAGTGACCGTTATACCATTTTAGTTAAGAGAAATGTAAGGGTCTTTGGTTTTAGAAAGGCTTTGATGAGGAAAATAAATCCGACTAATTTTTTTACATAATATAAATAGAAAAAGTAAATAAAAAAAGCTGAAAACATTCGTTGAGCTTAAAATTATTTCATGTAAGACCTCCAAATACTCATAATGTTATGTTCGAGAACTGTAAGGAATATACAATATGTATGATGCATATTTTTTAATTTTGAGATAATTGTTTTCGTTAAATGTAAACCTAATAAATTCAAGAAGATAAGGTTTCAAAAAACTTGTTTGCCTAAAATTCTGCACTCGTGTTAATACAAAATAAACATGATTTTACTTAAAGAAAAAGAGAATGGTGAAAAATTAAATAATTGTCGAATCAAACAGGGTGTTTTCCAGTTGAGTTGTCTTCATTAACTGAAAGTCAAGAACATATCATGAAGATATTCATTTGTCAATAAAACCATCACCTAAAATATATATACGTATTAAATCATTTTAATCTTGCGACCGATCAAAATATTGATTCACTTTCAGACAAAAATATGAAAAGGAAATTGCCAACTTAAAGCAAATATTTAACAACAATTTTCGTTAATTGCCTTACACCAAGACGGAATATCAAAACCCACATTTAATTTAGCTGATTCAAATACGAAATAATTTAGGAATAGAGCTGTTTAGTAATGTATACAATTTTCTTTAACATTTACTTTGATAGTATAAAAGAAGGAAATGCTAGAGACATACTTCTATTGCAGTTAGCAAAAGCTGTCTCTTTTCCTCTGTGCATGCATGCATGCATATATATTAATATTGCCTTAAAACTGAATCTGTAGATGGTTGAAGGTAGTGGCCTCATGGTTTCAGGGTAAGCCGTATGAAGTTACAGAATGAAGAGAGAATTTGAAGGCCTAGTTAAAGAAATCAATGCGAGAATTTTAGAAAATCGACGTTCTTATCATGAGTTTTTAAAATAATTCGTGAAATAATTGAGCAAAACTGTCATTAAAAATTAACGATTGCGTACGTTTTGAGCATAATGGATGCTAAAAATGTTGATCGATGTACATAGAAATCAAAGAATGATAGCTTGCAAAGAATGATAACTGCATCTAAAATGAAAGAGACAGAGGTGACAGGTCTTTTTCATATCATGACCTTGTACACAAAACATGGATTTTTTAATGTCGAAGCAGAATAATAATCCATGTATTGATGTCATTCAAATACATGCGAAACTCTTCTAGATGAAAAGTAACTACTAGTGGTTTACGAAAGGAAAACTTTATTATTTTGGCGGATTTTATGAAAATAGCAGCAGCAGTCATGACTGCGGTGTACTATGAAACATTGTACAAAGCTGAGATGTCTTATAAGGAATCAGAAATGTGAAACAATCACGTAAAGAATTATTAATTTTTACCATATAACTTGCACCCATATACTGCTGGCCCACGCTAGTCATATTTTCATTTCCGGTGTGAAATATTTGGCCATTCCCTTAATATTCTTGCATTTTGTGATTACAAAATTTTCCTTGACATGTGACATGACATGATTTTAAAGTTTCAAGGAATGTGCTGGACTGGAAATTGCAATGATGAAAAAGGTAAACTCCCTGGCTGAGTAGTTATCGGCCAGAGTACAAGTATTTTAAAGATATTGCTTGGAAAAGAATGGTGGCTACAAAGAAAAATGAATGAGGCATGCCCAAGTTCTGAACAAATAGCAAATATATTCTTTTAATGACTAAAAGGCCTTAAAGTTTGAAATATTTTAATGCTTTTAATGTTTCATTAGCGTATATTACATGAACCAATGTACACTGGCAAAAATAAAAATGGGACAGGTCTATTCCTCTCTTTCTACTGGGCCGATTGACGAAATTCATCTTGCGTTTTACATGTCTCGAAAGCGCTACTTAAGATAAGTATTAGATTTATATATAGCATTGTTCTAATATAGGTATTTTCACATTAAATTGGACTTTTATGAAATGACATGCCGATTATTTTCCATATAGCGATTCTACGACTCAAAGTATGCTCTAAACTGCGAAGTTTTATAAAAATCGCACAAGTAGTTTTTAAAAAGTTAGCTCTCAAATTTTAGCTCCCATGTTAATTGAGTCTTGCATATATTTATTAATATCTCCTTTTTTTATTAAATTTATTTGATTCTTCTTTCCCCATTTCGAAATTTAGGTTTATTTCAAATAAAATTCGCTCATTTTTTATAATTTATTTTTCAAATTTGTATTTTTAAACATTTTTTATAAATTTTCAAAAATCATTTTGAATTATAAGCTATAAAATTTTTGCCATCTTTTTAAAGCAGATGTATTTCTAAGCATACCTGCAAAAAATAGAGATTTTTATTAAAACGTTTCAAAGATATCCGTGATTTACATATTGGCACATTTTGAAATTTGGCATATTTGTTATCATAGCTAAAACATAACACCAAATGTGGTTTACGTACTTTGTTAAAATTATTTGAAAGTATGAACTAGGACTTTCTTTCTCTAGTCTACAATGAAACAAAAGGAAAGGAAAACAAGTTGCTTTAAATTAGGAAGTTCTACAAGTGAATTATTCTTGGCTCAAACTGAAAAAAATTGGCCAAAATAAATTTTTAAATTTCGCAATATTTAGGCAAAATTTGAGTCGTAGAATCGAAAGATTGAAAACAATTGACATGCCATTTCAGAAAAAGTCCGATTTTCTGTCAAAATATCTATGTTAAAACAATGTTATATATATAAATATAATATATATCTTAAATCGCGCTTTCGAAACATGGAAAACCCAATTTGAAGTTCGTCAATCAATTGAACTGCATCCTCCCCCCCTTTTTTTTTTTTTTTTTTTGCGCTGTGTACATATATTGATCATTTCTTTGCTGCCAAACACTTTGCAGACTCACTCCAACATGCGCGAAATAGAACTCTGATGATGTCTGGCATATAATTGAAGCCGCATGAACTGCAGTATCCCAAAATGCCATTTGATGTAATGTTCGATTCCAGAGTCAAATGTTCAGCTGCTACTGGTGCCAGAGAAGAATGATCGGGTACAACATAGATAAAGAATAGATAAAGAATATCTGGAAATAGATAAAGAATATCTGGAAAATTACCCGAACTTTTGATTACAATGCACTCGTAAAATAATTATGATTCTGATAGCTTTTTTTCTTCATGGTATAGCAATTTTAATAACCAGACGTGCATTAAACTATGCAGTGAAATATTTTATAATTGGTAAACAGCCGAGGATTAACGCAATAAAAATTCTTCAGAGCATGTAACGAATTTCCAAATATTAAGTGTGAATTGTTGTCAAGCTTACTAATTCCATACTTGCCTTATATCTAGTGTGGAACGCCTTAAAGTATGTATGTTTTAATTTGTGTTGTAATTTTGAATTCTAAAACTCCGTTAAATTTATAAATGTTGCAGATTAAGGAAACAGGTAAATGTCTCCCATAAGTAAAAAAATTAATTAAAGTAATAAATATTGACATAGATGTGCAGAACAAAACAATATTATTTTACTATTTATTATTTAGAATAAGAACGGATATTTTGTGCGTATAATCGAAAGAAATATATAACATATTTTATAAGTATATTTTTTTTTAATTAGGATGCATTTTTAAAAGAGAGATATTTTTGGCGGTTTGTTCCAAGAAGAGAAATGCCATCTTATATTTCGATCATTATAAAGTTTATAATTTTTTCCTTACAACTATTTGATACTTCAATAGAAATACAAAGTTGTAAAGTTTTACATTTATTAACAAATTATATATTATTTTACTTTTATTTAACTTCTGCTTTCGTCGGCTTCTACCGGAATGCAAAGCAGTTAATGTATTTAAACACAGAGTTCTTGAATTCAAGAGCGAGCTTTTGGCAACGATCGCTGACCGTCTCGTTGTTGCTCCCTTTAGAGTCTGTTTTGGCTTTAACTTCGCTAGCCGTAATACCTCGCGAAAAGTTTGAGAGCCTGAGCTAAAGTTTTTAGGCGCGCTTTACCTCGTAATTTAAGATTTGAGTTTTCTTTAATATTTTCTCTGTTTTCCAGCAAACTGTGGAGATTGTTTTCTGTTATTTACAAAGATTCTGTAACCGCCATCCGACCATCAAATAAGAAAGGTTTATGTTAAACATTCCTCTGTATTGAGGATATTTTACCTAACCAACGTGTACTACCTAACTAACGTGTAGATAATCGTCTGCTTGTCTTTACGTCTAGAAGTTAAAATATAAAAGAATTAGATGCGTGTAAATTATAGCAAAACTTTAAATGTAACAAAATTCGGGAAAGTTATTCTTAACTGTGACATAAGCATTCTGTGTGATATAACTTATTTGAAGCTAGTTGTTTCAAACTGCAAGTTCTACAAGCACGTTTTTGTTTCAAACCATTCCACCACTAAAACAACCCCATATCTTCAGTTTCCAGACACGTCCGAACTAACTGAACATAATGCGTTGGTCTCGTGGCAAGAGCACCAATTTCCATCAGAAAGAGGCTTTCTCTCAGATTCTCTTTCTCCTTAAATTCCATCTATATCTTTGTTTTTGTTCCTTTGAAGGCGCTAATTCTCCTATGTGCGTCGTGGATTGTATATTGAGGAGAGTGTAGGCAGTTCAGTATGTTGAAGCTGCGTTTAAGCTTACAGTACAGCACGTAATAACGTGACTACAAATGTATTTTACCCACAGGTTTACATGCGATATCTTTAAACCTAAAATGCTAGAAATTCATGATATCAAATACAGTTAAATTATTAAAAATTAGAAGGCGGAATATATAGTATACTATTTGTACTCCAACAGCCAGCAACGTGAAAAATTTGAAACTTCGAATAATTGTTAATTTTTTGATTAATGTATGAATGTAATTTAAATATGAGTTATGTTTAAATGATTTCTTAAGTGTAAGATAATAAAATGTAGAATAATAAATTTATTGATATGACTGATAATGACCTTCTCAAAAAATTTTGCGACCAAATGGTACAATCTAAATTGTCTATAAGTAATTATGGAACTCTACTGTCGCTTTAAAAGTGACAATTATTTTAACCTTAAATTTGCTAAATTAATATCTTAAGGGTTTTAGGAGATAGACCAAAAACAATAGTTTTTCATTGAAAAAATGCTTAACTGTAAATTGCGACGCACCTACAATATGATATATAGGGATCATTACAATTGAACAGTCCTGAGGTGATTTAGACTATCAAACAACTATTAAAACAACTATTAATATTTATTCTATAGATAAAATATGTATTTAGAGAATTATATGTAAAAATAATGATTTATAATGAACTGCCTTCCGTAAATACTTTCACCTAATTCATACTTTAAGAAACCTTTCCTATCGGAAATTTGATCACTTCCGTTTTCATTTCGAGTTCTAGTAGAATAAGATTATCAGAAATAAAAAGTAAAACGGGCTTCCATAGGTTACAGTTACAGTCAGTAACTTATAATTTTTCTTAATAGCAAAACTGAGTTTATTTATGAAGAACTACCGAACTATTTTAAAGGTAAATTCTCTGTTGCGTTTAATTTTATCATTGAAAATAAATGTTTATTGTTATATTTTAATATAAAATTAATGTACATTAAATATCTCCGAGGATTCTCAATTGTTCGAATTGGGAATCCTCGGAGAAAAAGAAAAATTATATGTGCATTATACAGATTTATAAAGCAAGAAAGTGCTATACTGATACAGATCTGAATCAGGTTTTGACGAGACATAGCCGTTTTCTCATATACTCGAATAGGTTTGCCTTGCAGAAAAACAATCTTTGTCTCATGTGTAGAGTAAGAAGTCAGAATGTTCACTTCGTTGAAACCTGTGGCCTGACTGCTAGTATTAGAGATAAAATGAGAATCGAATTTTCGAGAGTTCTTAAAAATTATAGTAAAATGCTGCTGTATTCCAGGGAAATAATGAATATCAATGTACAGATTTACTTGGCTGGAGTAGATGTGTGAATGATGCGTATCTGTTTTCTTTCCTTTATGTGTCGTTTTATTTCATATTCAACTTTTTTTTTCAGTTCGTTTTTGTTTTGTCTGGCTGGCCTCTAAAAGCTTTGTGGCTGAATCACACAATTCAAGATTATATTCAAAATCTTGCCAGAAATTTCTTCTATTCAGTTCTCACTCATCCTAACAACTGCATCAATTACCTTAGATGTTCTCCATTTCCCAGAGAAAAGCACAAATATCCATCTGACATTCTCCATCCTTAAAATTTTTTACTTATACTAGATTCTTCAGTTCACTGATTTGGACCTTCAACTAGACACTCACCTTTTTCGTCGACTGATGGCGGCCACCTGACGTTTACATTCATCTTTTTGTTTTACTGATGTTTTTCACGTGATACAGAGTAGAAGGAGGAGCTACTTTCTGAAACTCCAATTCCCTATATGTTCTTAGTGTCGGCCGGGAGAGCTGGGGGCTTCGCCTTTGTAGTAACATAGTAGTAACATATAAATACTTTTTATAATTATTTGTTTCTGCTTGTGCGTATTTCTTTATATTTATTTTATTTTTACCTTGAATTTTGTTTTCTTACATTTGTATACGTGTTTTTTTTATTGTGTGTTATTTCAAATTAAAAAAAAACACGACTATATGCATAATTATTTTATTACCTTGCAGTATAAAATTAGCGATACTATAGCATATGAGTGTAAATAACGCTGGAGTTTTGCAATCAGTCCCAGTAGAAACAATGTAATAAAGACAACAAGTTAATAATATCGCCTCTTGAAATCTATCGGGCTTGTTTTATGCAGTGCATATAATCAGATTCGGTGATTTTAGATAATTAGATTGGAGGGACGTCTGAAGAAAATTTTCAAGAAATTCTTGATTGTGTCTTCATTGCCACCGTTTGCTAAAAATCTATAAATATAAGCTTCGTTGCAGTTAGTAGATCAGTTTAATATTAAGTTCAGTACTTAGCATGAAGAATGGCAATCCGAGTAACTCTGTCAAATTGTTTGTCCTTTTTTACAGGAAATGAATCTTGAATTTTATTTGCCACATTTTGAGTTACAGCCTTACGTATGAAATGTGAAATTTCGAGAGGTGTTTATTTCAACGATCATAAATTTTGGAAATATATTTGCGGAATTTTTTGGAGAACTTTTAGCAACATTTCTTGTAATACTGAAAGCATATTTTAAATGCATTAATGGTAACCACTTTGAAAGAGTAATAGAGTTCAAAAGTTGCATATAATACGGAGTATTTGGAAATTCAAACATAATTCAATGCTATAGATGTCAAGAATATGGACATTCGCAACATCTCTGCTCAAATACTGAGCGATGCTGCAAGTGCGGACAGCGCCATAGAAGTAAAGAATGCCGTCTAAAGCCAGAGGAAAAACCTAAGTGCATCTTCTGCTCACTACCGCATGTAAGTTCATACAGGGGTTGCCCCGTGTACAAGAAACGATATGAAGCAAAGAAGCAGGAGGCGAAGCCAGAAGCTAAGATCCCTACGCCGGCAGATTTTCCGAAATTCATCGAAACAGAGGAAGACAGCAGTAAAATCCAGATGAAACTTCTGTACAGTGATAGAGTAAAGAAAAAATTGGAAAACCCACCCACAGAGTACAAGGATATCATAAACTGGATCCAAGATCCTAAAATCAAAAAATTTCTGAACAGTATGGTTGAGCACGTTGAGAAGATCCGCGCTGCAAAAACCACGGCTGAGAAGTTTACTGCCGTGTTCAAAGCAGCCATGGCACTGATGAGATTTGCTGAAAATGAAGCGTAATCACCAGCTTAGAAGCATTTGAGGGAATTTCAGTATGTTTACGATTTCTTTTCACTTTTTCAACACACAGGTTGTCCTGTTTACAGCAGCAGAGCTCGGGGTCAGTACTTGGGTGGGTGACCACCCACGTGACTGGCTTCGACGTATCATCTTTCTTCAACTAGTGAAGATACATCACAGCTTGTACGGCGGCCAGATGCTTGAACCCTCCTTCTCCAAAGTCTACTTGACCAACTCACGTGCATTAGCACATGCTCCTGCTTCACCTTTGTCGGTGCTTTGTAAATCACCTTAATTTTTTATTCTTCTCAACGCCTTAGGGCATATCTCCAACAAAGACGGTTAAAGTAGCAGAGGCTACTAAATGCCGCCTAACCATTCACTCGATTTCGATTTCGAAATTCAAACATTAATTGGACAAACATGCAAAAATAATCTTATGATCTTTATGAATACATATAAATTATGTCTATATTTGCTCTCAGTTTTTACATTTATTTCTATGTTTGTATTTGATAAATTCGTTGCATGTGTAGACAGAATAAAATGTATAAATCAAATGTGAAACTAAAATTTGAAGTAAAAAATATAGATTTCGACATTTTACTCATTTATTTATTTACAAAATTTATGATCGTTGAAAATGAAATACATCTCTTAAATTATAGTATATGTATAAATATAAACCGGCTGATATTGTAAGGTATTTCTCTGGCCTTCCTAGCTTATCTTCGTGGTGTAGTGGCCAGCACACTGAGCCGGTATTTCACAGGTCCGTGGTTCGATTCCCGGCGAAAGCGTTGCTAATTTTTCATCTTACCTGCTTTAAAAAAATACCTAATGTCTCTACAACATAGGAGTTATATTCTTCTTGAAAATGATGAAGCTGTTTAGTTTATATCCCTCAAAATTAATTTCTTATACCTCAATGCATCTGTGCAAGTTTGTGCAGTTCCTCGAAAGCATTCTTCGTTATATCCCTTTGTAACAGAATTAAGAAATTCCGCATATATTCTTCAACATTCTTGATACATATCCTTTAAAACAACACTGAGAAATTTCGCATGAAGTGTTAAAAGAAAATTTTTTTTTTTGGGTTAATTTTTTCTGAAACTATAGAAGCTCGATTGATGCTGGTTGACCCATCAGATGATCATGGCAGGTAATGAAAGAGAACACTTCGTTTGAGAGCCAAGTAATCACAAACCATCATTCATCGGTGTCATAATGCATGGCTGTGCAAAGGAAATCACTTACATTATACAGGTTGTAGAGACATTAGGTTATTTCGAAGCAAGACAGATGAAAACTGAGCAACGCCTTCTCCGGGAATCGAACCACGGACCTCTGGAATACGCGCCCAGCGTGCAGACCACCACACCCCGAAAGCACGCTAAAACGTTGAGAAAAATAACTTATATATTCCTCCTTTTAAAGGACAGCTGGGGATTTATAGGGGACCCAGTCGCCAAATCCTGGGTGTGCAGAATCAACATCCACCACCCTTTTAGTTCGGGCGCTACTGTAGAGACATTAGAATTCGAACCACAGACCTCTGGAATACGTGCGCAGCGTGCAGACTAACACATCACGAAGGCACGCTAAGAAGGCGGGAGAAAGACCTTATAATGTAATTTATAAATTTTTCCACACAAGCAGTTAAAAACATCTAAATAAATTAATAAATTGGTTGCTAAGGGTGTCACAGAGTGGAATCGAAGAACATGATATTCCCCATCTTGACACGTTATGTTGCAAGCGCACTTCCTTCGTTAGAAGACTCTTAGACTCTTCTTAAATTCGAGTTTTGTCTTCGTTAGAATTTAGCATTTTGTAATTGTTTTTATTGTAAAAGTCATTTTTATCTCCATTCAGGGCGAAAATGGTTTACAGGAATTTGATGTACCTTTCAATAATCTCATAAAATGTTGGATGCGTTCATCAGTAAGTAAAAGTGGAACATAATTTTCGTTTTTTTCTGATCATTCACATAACTGTGTTTAACAGTAAGTTTGTTTATTCCTCTGATAATTGTTCCTCCTTAATTGCTTATTATTGGAACTTTTTCTGCCCTTTGACATGGTGGCAGCTGGCTGTTATAGTCTTAGGGCAAGGTTGGAAACTTGTAGAAAGAATGGATGTTTCTAAGTTTATGCAATGCGGGGGCGCTTAAAATACTGTTGAGCCGAAAGTTCTACGGAGAGTTTGCGGAAGGTGGGGAAGGTTTTATTATCATTGCAATTTAATTGGCTATTTTAAAATCGTTTAGACTGCCTAAATATATCTGGATTGTCACCAAGATTTATTTTCAGCATGTCAAGCAAGTGTAAAAAACACTGCATATTTTAAATGTAGGGTTTCCTAATATGTAACAGTATGAATATGTAGAATATTCCTATTATGTAAAACAATAAATCCTAGCTATGCTCACGTTTAGTCATAGCTACTACCTTTCTTTTTAAACTTCTAACGCTTTATAAGTGCATTGTAACATTTTGAAATTCATATACATCTGATTAGAAAATTGTAAGTTATATTTGTTCAATGAACTATGGCATAGATCCTGAAAGTGGCCGGATATTTTATGAGCAAATCTGTCAATTCTGTTAATTTAAAAAATCCTACTAAATCAAATCCGCTCATTAAGTATTAAAATAAGTAACTTTGCAAGAAAGGAAAAGTGTTTCCTAAAAAAACTGAGTAAATTTTATTTAACATTTTGTTTCAAATATTTGCACATTAGGGCAAAATTTTATTAATAATCCGATTACTATATATATGTATGTATTTGTAAATATATACACTTTTTAAAGTAAGCCTACGTAAAATTCTTCCTGTTCTTCATTAAATAACTATTGTATTCTGGTACAATGTTGAAAAAGGAAATTTTGAAATGAAAGATGAAATTTTAAGCATTTTCTCTCATTTGTGAGCAATTAGCAGATAATGAAGTTTAAAAATTGCGCTAATTATCCGTCCTCATTAATGCTAATTGCTTTTGAATAATTATTGGCAATTGTTTCTGAAGAACAAGGAAGCAATAATAAATTAATTCTAAATGATCAGGCCTCGTTCCTTTTCCATACTATTATCCATCATTTTTGTTCTAAATGGTTTTATATTTTGAATAATTTGCACAGTTTTTATTTACAAAAATTAATTTTAACTTCTCAGTTCTGATTGAGTAAATTATTAATGACCCAGTGTTTGCCTTTTATCCTATATAGATTTCTGTTTAAATTAATTTATATTTTATGGTAATTACCCTCTTTAATTTTTTTTTCACTGTTCCTTTTGTTTTAATAATTTAAAAGGTAATTGTGAAGAACCATTTATTTCCATGAATATGTCGTTGAGTAAGCATTACCTTAAAATAAACAGCCGGAAATGGACTGAACTTTACATTTAGGCCATTAAGCATTATTTTGAAGCTTGGAAGGAAATATTTCTTGAATTTTTTGTATCTGACGATAAAAAGAAAAAGCGAGAGAACTGTACTATATAGACTTCTATACCCAAAATTAAGAAGGTAAGCTAAACCTTATCGATAATAACATATATTTTTAATGAGTATTGAAATATTTCATTCAAGAACACAGGTATTCACATGAATCAAATGAAGAATGTTATATGAGGAAAAATACAGTTTAGTATAATATTTAACATTAGAAAAACCCCGAACTAAGACTGTTGCTAGATTATAGGAAAACTAAATATATCTCCAAGGAGTTTGCCATTGTTTTTTTTTTTTTTTTTTTTTTTTTTTTTTTTTTTTTTTTGAAGAAAAATATTATTCTGCCCCAGTTTGATGGAAATAAGTCTTTAAGCAGAAATAAAAAATATAAATAGTAATAAAAATTAAAAAAAAAGTTTATTGCAACATCTTTTCAACAAAATCGAGATCGCTCGCGAGCGCGAATAATAATATTAAAATAGAGATTGGTGCGCGAGCTCTTTAGTACGTTATGGTTAGATCAGTTATCCAAAGTTAAATAGATATTTACCAATAGCTTCTGTTAGTACAGTCAATAGAGCACTACGTAAGATATTGTGTTCTTTGCTGTTATACAAGTTGGATCTTAATAGCAGCCTGGCGACTTCTCGCACAATCGTGAAGAGTAACAACACAGGGAAAGGGGTATAAACTGCCTTTTGTTTCTCAAACTCTTTAACCAAAAAAGTTACGTACTTCGTGCTCACAACAACGTCAACTACTTGCAGTGGTAACTTAAGGATAATTTAACAATAATTTCACAATTGCAACTAGTAGTATTAGACTACACAATTTACTTAAACCTAAGAAGCTGACTCAACAATCTACACTGGCGATAGAATTAATAAACAGCCAAAATGCGTAGCAACTAGTAAGATTAACAGCTGGAAGGCAAAAAAGCAACGTGCGCTAACTAGGGAAATCACGCTCTGTCTAACCTTATCGTTTCGCCCGTTTAAATACTCACTTCACTTAAATTAATTTACGTCCTGGCGAGGAAATGCGAGGGGAAATAAGAAGTTCATAAAAGATACCAAAGTTAAAATAATTAGTTATTCAAAGTAAGGAAAACCCTACAACTTTATCCACGAAGTGAATTCTTTGGGTTCGGTCTCCACCTGGCCCCTGGTTCTTACAAAAGATTAAGATACGTGTATGATGTGTGATGATATGTGATATATGAGATAAGGCTGCAGAGACATTAGGTTATTTTGATGTTACAGAGGTGAGTGTGTGTGTGTGTGTGTGTGTGTTTGTGAGTATGGCAAAGCCTCGAGGGCTATCTGCCTAAGAGGAGGGATGCCTTCGTGGAGGACTTTCTAAGGGAAACTGGCTCGTATACACGTTACACATGGGGAAAACCACGAAAACGCCCATGCAGCCAGCCCGTTCGCGGGATTCGAACCTCGGACCGAACTACCAGTGTTCCGCGACTTTACCGCTCGGCCGCTGGTGGGCCTGTTACAGAGGTGAAAAATGAGCATTGCCCTCCCCGGAACTCGAACCTGGACCTCTCAAACACGCACCGAGTGTGCTACCGTTACACCACAAAGGCATGCGGAAAGGAGGGAGAAAATACCTCATATTTAATTAACGCTTAAAATTTTATCAAACACTTTGGAAGAATCAAGATGAGAGTCGTAATTTAAAATTGATAGGTCTTGATGAATATGGAAGTCTTTTAAGGAAGCTAATTACTATTTAAAATATCCGTGTAATATAATTACTTCCATGTAGCTTTTAATTATATTCATCCAGCTTTTAATAACTTTCATCCAGTGTTTTTCTAAGTCCAGCATAAAGTGGAAATTGCCTAATTTTAAAGAGTATTACAATCAAATTAATACAGTTAAATTCGGTTATTTGATTGGAAATTATTACCTGTTATAGCCTTTGATTACTAGATTAAAAGTGCAACATATGCAAGAATTACATTCACTAAATCGTATAAGTTCAGAAAATTACTGTTGCTTTAAAAACTAGGATTAAACATTTTAAATGAAATTCAAATTAATCAACGAGTTTGTAATATACTACATTTTAATTTAGGAATAGATTATGGTAGAATTAGACTTGAACCTAACAATTCGGTTTTCAAGAGTATTGGTTGCTATCATATTTGCTCTTAACCCATTAGCCGCTGGTGTTGCGTTGACGCAAAGGTCAAAATAAATGCGTATATAAATATGACTATCTAAGATATTTTATACCAACAGATGATTTTGTGTAGGGAATATTATGAAGATTATTTCTGTAAAAAATATTTGCCTTCAACAATCATTTTGTTTATAATAATTAATCTCATACTTTAGGCAAAATTTAAGCAAAATTTTGACCGGATATTTTTGCTGAAAATATTTAAGGAAAGAATCGCCGTCTTTATGAATGATCTATTTTTAGTCAAGGTCACCGTTTATCAGAACATTACATCAGTCAGATGTTTACTCGTATATTTGTGTTGGGAAGGAAGGAAAAACAGGTGTTGCGGTGACATTACATCAGTCAGATGTTTATATTTGTGTTGGGAAGGAAGGAAAAACAGGTGTTGCGTTGACGCAACGTCAGCAGGAAACGGGTAGTCAATCTCCATTTTCACTCATTCCTTTCGATGTTCTGGTTCATGTTTTGGTTGTTTAAAAATGCCTAGAACGAGGTATCTTGCATTAGAAGAAGCCCTTCAAAGATTTTTTGATGAAGAAACAGATGATGATAATGTTAATAATGACCAGAATGAAACTGATATTGTTGTTTTTCCCCCAGAAATTGCAGAGGCTAGTGACGAAGAAGAAAGGAATGGCAATGTTTTAAATAATGATAATGATATTTTACCAAATGATACTGCTGGGGAAGTTGAAATTTACGAAAAATGTAAGAAGTAAGTTTCCGCCTTCTAAAAGCAGTTATATAGTCATACTAAAAAGTTTAAAAAGCAGAAGAATGAAATCTTGAAGTGGATAAAAAAGGAACTGTTAGTTATGTCTCAGGAAAAACATGAAGAAAGAGATAGAGGAGAAATTATAAAAGACAAAACACAAGGTAAAACTAGTGCACAGATTTTTGATTTTCTTTTTGGTTAGACATTTACTCTCTTCTCGTTGAACAGACAAATATATACGCTCAGCAAAAAAAAAAAAAAAAAAAAAAAAAAAAATGTTGCATTTGAAGTTTATATGAGAAGATTTATTGGAATAGGGTATCATTCTTTACCTCAAGAAAAAATGTATTGGTCTTTTGATAAAGACATTTCTGTTCCTGTTGTACGAGAATTGATATCACGTTTGCAGTACAGGAATATGAAGCAGAATTTGCATTTGACAATAGTCAAATGGACAATACTGATAAATTATATGAGGTGAGACCGTATCTAAACTTACTAAATATCACCACTTTTTACTACTGGAAATATAAAGTCTCTTTTAGGTATCAGAATGAGTTATTCCTTTTGCAAACTCCTATTGAGAGTGTAGAATTAGCCAGAAATAGATCAGGAACAGGAAGACCTAGTAAATTCGGCATTCAGAAACCATTGCATGGAGATGGTAGACATTTTATCGTAAAGTCCGTTGATAACAAAAGACTTTGTTGTACAGAGTACCACAGCTAGACTGTTTATAGATGCAAAGTATGTAATGTAGCTTTACATCATGATTGTAATCAAGCTTTTCATGCTTGAATCTTTCAAATGAAATAATCTGTATTTAATAAAGAAATACAATGTATATTTTAATATTAAATTAATTACAAGTAAAGTGTTTTGTACGCTCCACGCAAAAGAAACATCACACGAGTACAATCCTACTCACTAAACATCCGTAGTCTTATTCCGCTGACGTTGCGCGAACGCAACACTCGCTTTTTCCACAGGTAAGAGCATTTTTTTAATTTTCAATGTAAATTTATGTTATAAATGCTTAATTTAATATTTGTTATTATTTTCATGAGAAAAGAAACATTCCTTGTAGTTTTGGCGGTTAATGGATTAAATGAATTGATGAAAACCTGACTGCAAAACATATATTAATGTATATTTATATTGAACTCCTTATCTGGTTTGGAAGCACTAGCAGATGGTGATAACACTAATATTTTGGTCTCATATGTAAAAGATCTCCTTTCAAAAGCTGAGAAAACACTAGAAGTAAAAATGAACTCGTTGAAAGTCCATATTGGTGTTACAAGCAATGAGACGACCGACATGCTGGCCAAAGCGGCTGCTATGGGTAATGCCGGGGAGGCGTTCGATATTCAGGCATCAAAATGAATTGTTATTGGTAAGATCAAGGTTTTCTATTATGATTGCTGGAAAGATAAATGGAACATTTCGATAAAAAGGAAAGATTATTTGTTGAACTTTGAAGTTTCTAAAAGTATCAGAATGATACGTGATTTTGATTGCAATCAAATAATTACTGGACACGGACGCTTCCTGGAGTACCTGAAAAGTTTTAATTTGTAAATAATAAACTTTGTAGTTTTTGTAGTGCTGAAGGCAATGCACGACATTTCGTTGAAGACTGCATATTATTGCAACACGTTAGGAAAAATGTGGTAACATAAAGGGATTTTATTGCCGCAGGAAAGAGTTGAGAATTGAAAAGAATTTGATGAACTTTTATTGTGGCGATAGAAGAATATTGGGAATTTTGGTTTGATGCTTTTAACTGTATTTTTGTTTTAACCTCCGTTGGGCATGCTGCGTTAAACATGAGGCCAATTATTATCGTCCAGGAGGGTTGCAGCACACTCGTGTATTACATTATATTACTATATTTTAGCTGAAATGAAATATAATTAGAATAAAATTACATGATCTCCTGACAGGAATGCCCTAAAATGATAAGAACAAATTAAGAAATCTTGAATGTCCATTTATGTTGTAGGCAGTACTGGGCATTTTTGAAAGAAACAATACACAGGAAATGATCGCTATGCTGGATTTTATAGCATTTGATGCACGAAAAATATGTCTAGGGGGAATTTTATTATATTCTGGTTTCTTTGAAAGTAAAATAGGATTTATTTTCCTTGCTTATATATATATATATTTCTTCTTTTTTCATTGTTTTACCACTTGCATATTTCCTGTAACTACAGAAATAATTAGTGTAAGTCTTATTGTATATCTCTTGTAGATAAAGCAAAATAGTTTTCACATTTTTATATTTAATATCTTTTATTTATCCAAACGCATATTACGCAGGGATTACAAGCGTGATTTAAGACATCGTTTTCCATGTTTCCCTCCTTCACTTTGAATAATATGTACTGAATATTTCAGTAATTATGTAAAATTAAAGATAATTAAGACAAAAAAATCATATTAAGCATGAAAATTACTCTTTAATTAAAGATAATATGATTACAGGCTCAGTATGTGACGAACAAAAGATGGTAAAACAGATAAAAAATGTCTTAAATTTTATATGCAGTTTTCCTTCCCTCTCTGTTTATGCATATATTTAATTACAGTGTAAGAAAAGTAAGAAAATATGTTCCTTTAAACCCAATTAGCAATGAATAGTACCAAAATACTTATGCGTGCTATTAGCTGGTACAAAGAGATTAGGTCCATAAAAACTTTCACATAAAAATGCAAATATTGGGTTATTCTCTCACAATATGGCATATGTAACATAACTGAAACGTACAGAATGTGTCTGAAAAATAAGAAAAACAGTCTTATTGGAAGGAGAATTAAAAATAGAAATAAAGATAATAGGCTAATTATCTATTTTTTACAGGGAGGTAGTACATTATCCAAACTAAAAACTAAAATAAAATTATCCAAATTTCGATTCCATTTATTTTAGTTAAAAATTGAATATCTTCATTAAAATACATCGAAGAATAATCGGTGTAATGTTTGTTACAGCTAAAAAGAGTGTTAATATTATAATTAATGAAAAGTAAATTATTGTGATTTATATTAAGACGTTAAACTAACTATACACTTTAAACTAACTACGCATCAAGCTAACTATACACTTTTCTTTCGTAGTTAGCTAAGTTCTTTTAAGTGCAAAACAGATTAAATTACTAAACAGCATCCCTATGTGTCATATGAATTTTAGATATTAAAATAAGCGAATAATAATACTATATAGTTACGATTACAAAGGTAGGCAGTAGGCACAAACAGAAACAGAAAACGTGTCATAAAAGTGAGTACTGAGAAATTCAAAAATCTGTGAAAAATTAAGTAAAATCAAAATTTACAATGATTAGCTCTGAATAATAATTTATTTTGAAGGAAATGATCAAGTCGTACAAGTCAAATTTTGTACTAAATTTCTTTTTTTCCTTTCCGAATATTGATTAATTTAATTATTTCTTTAAGTACTAAATGCAGTTCATGGAATGGAGGCAAAAAAGAAATTAAATGTATCATGGCTTAAATGCTCGTTAAGTAAGTCGGAAGGAGCAACTCTGAGAAACTATGAAATCCCCGTTTTACTATACTTATAGTTTGTTGAGCGATTAAATAAATTAAAATTAGACCTCACTAAACGCCCGTCAGAGTACTTGAAAACGCAATTTGGAAAACTTTCAGCAAGTCTAAAAAAGAGTAAATGAATATCTATTAATATGATCTTTACAAAATTTTGAACATTCTATATACTGCTTTAAATCTTCATGTAGAAAACCAAAAGGATATAAGACTTTTCTGCTGAATTTGAGTTGGTGCGTTCTTCAATTATCCTTTTTCGTATCAGAAACATCGGGACAGGAACAAAGGATTGCAGCCTACGCACAAGAACTGTTACTGACAGAAAGCTATTTTCTTCCACGATGGACTTTTGTCTAAGGGCAAGCGCATCAAGCTATTCTTGTATAACATGCGGACGAAAATAGTTTGATATTTTTGCTGTTTTTTTATCTAAACAAAGGAGACTTTGATAAGGATATATTCTTCAAACGTTTTGGATGTTCAGGGTTACCTTTTGCAACAGATAACTAGTAAGAGATGAAAGAACAAGAACTCTTCACTGGCAATGAAGAATATGAAAATCAAAGTAAAATAAAATACTTCATAGTAAATTTTGAAACGGTGGATTTAAACTGAAAGATATTAGTAAGGAGTAAGAAAACTATTATATTTTAACTTACTTTTGTTATCATTCTAGCTGAGATTTAACTCCAAACGGTTTAAAAATACTCAATAGTCAATGTAAATTAATCATGAGCTACATTAATCGAAAAATAAATTTTTGAGTGGTATATGTAAGATTAGTTCAGAATTTTTATCCGAATATGAACTATATTTCTTTTCTTCATTAACATAAATAAAACTATAAAAATACCTCATTCCCCATCGTACATACCGGACCTACTTGCAACTCAATTATCCAGGAATCTGCTGAGTTTTAGGCTTATAATACTACGAAAGAAAGAATGACACTTTTTGTCCCGAGGTATTGAGCTGTTTTAGAAATTTAATGTATTCCGAATTTATTATAGAAATTCAATTTTGTTTTCGGTTCACAGTGGAGTTCTTTAAATTCGATGAAATATTTTATTTACAGTGGAAGAAGGGGAATAAAATTTCAAAAGTAAGAGTATAAGATTTAATATTTTGGATACTGTAAAAGATAATTAGAAGGCATTTGTACAAAGTATTATATACTTTTCATTTCATTTTTTTCATATTTTTGTAAAAGAATGGAAAAATACCTATTATGGGCCGGTATACCAGAGGTCCGTGGTTCGATCTTCGGCGAAGGCGTTTGCTGTTTTTCATCTTTCTTGCTTCGAAAAACATAACTAATGTCTCTACAAGCAAATTATGATATACTTGACAGAAAATGTCCTTTGCTTGAACTTGTTTTCTTAAATATAGTGCTAAATTTAAAACATTCTATTTGTATTGAAATTTAGCAATTGTATACATAGCAAGACGGATACATGATGAAGCGGGTATGGAACTTAAGGAAATTGCATAAGCTAACCTACAAAAACGATTTATATTTTTCATTTCAATAAATGCATGTGGAATTTAACAAAGAGGCGCTATTGCATAATCAAATGGGACATGTCATAATATTCACCAATTTAACGTAGACTGATAATGGATTTTTTTCCCTTTTCTGTTTCATATTCTAGATCTACAAATGAAATCAGATCCATGCATAATTATGGGATACAGCAGTATATAACTTTGATGTTTTCTGCAGAGTTTATACATCAGTAAGGAAAGTATGACTTTTCCCAGCTACAACATATTTATTGAAATATTTTATCATTTTCAACAAATCTAGTCCTTTCATCTTGGAAAAAAAAACATGCAAACAGCTCTTATAAAGGAGGTTAGAAGTGTAAATTGTACTAATGAACGCCCCAACGAAAAATGAATTGTCCGAAATCAAGCTTTCTAAGACCCTTTTTACTGTGATGCAGCTTAATTTTACCTTAAGTTAGATCCAGCTTAATTTTACCTTTAGTTTACATACCATGGAGCAGAAAGTTGCTAAGCTCTCCAGATCAGCTGCTCTACAGTGGTACAGCTACAGTACCTCTTAGCCTTTAAACAGCTTCTGTAAATGACTTTCAGATTGACAAATAACATGCCCGAAAATAAGACCTAATCGGACAAAAAATTTCAAGCGTGTATCTACAGCAGATTTTAAGAAAAGGTGCATCAAAAATGGGCAATTTAACATTGTCAGTATAGGGGTTGCTGATACCCCTTCAATAGTTCGGTAATGGCGTTGAGAGCCAGGTGACCTGAGTCAACAGATTGTCGAAGGAAATGTTCAGAAGCAAAATATATACTTTGTTTCTTTATATCTTTGCCGCAGTCAGCATTTCTTGAGTTGGAAGACATCATCTCTAAATGGATTTCTAACTGAACAGAAAATGTTTTATTTGTTGGCAGGATTGATATTCAAACTTTTGCCCTTACTCTTGCACCACAGTTAGACATATCGCCAAAAAATTCAGAACATCAAACTACTGGATATATGGCTTCCTTCAGCGATATAAACGCTCTCTGAGAATATCGAATTGCGTTCGTATAGCAGAAAGATTCTAAAATTGTCAGTTGTATACTTTCACACAAATATTTTGCTGATGGCATCGAACTTTCGAAATACCAGTTCCCAAGTTTGATTTCTAATGATGACACTACAATATTTATGGGTAATTAATCTCAAATGGCAGCTAATCAGATGAATGCCACATCTTTATTTAACCTCTACCGGTTGCGAAAGCGCATATGTTAGAGATATTTTGCCATTTCGTATGAAGAGAAAGAAAACTCAGCCTCTAATCCTCACTAAAGGAAAAAATATATGATTCAAGGTGTTTCAAGCATTCATGCTCTTCAAACAGGAAACCTAATGCCTAATCCTTGTACATCCTCCATCAGCTATATGGGGAAGAACCAATTTAATGTGCTGGGCAAGATAACTATTGAGATTTACTAATCTTGGATTTAGCCAGCATTCGTACCTGTAATAATATTAAGAAGATTCTTGCAGAAAGATAAGATCAAATAATGATTCGTGTAAGAATGGCCGTATATCTACAAATTCTTTATATTGCGATAAAAAGCCATTCAAGGACCATTCGCGTGCGAAAATTTATAACTATATTAAACACTGAATCTAAAAACCTCAGCATGGACACTTTGTAAAGCGTAGTTAGGAAGTGGTCGTGACTTAAGTGAAAAATCTCATGGGGCAAAGTCACAGACAGCTGTGCTTCCAGTGCTGACTACAGAGGCCAGAAATGCTTATTTAAAAGAGAGCTATTGCTAGACATGAGAAATTAGGGTCAGTGGTTCTACAGAAAATGGAGCTGTAAGAAATGCAGGCAAAAGTTCGAGGTTTGGGACTTTATGACAATGTTCCATGACTGTAGTTGGATAAATGTAAATTTGTGTGCTTGGATAAGTGAATAAATGCAGGTTTTTAAATCTATGGATAAATATCTATTGAATAAAATTGATAAATGTTAACTGTTGTGTATAAAAAATAAGATATCTTCTAAAATTAAGCCCTAATACCACTTTCCAAGAAAAACATTAAATATATTCGAGTCTCATTTTCGAGTATTACATATCTTTGATTTGCATAATTACTGCAACCAGAAATATCTACTATGCAATCGAAACTCCAACCGTAACTTGAAAACAGCCTAAGTTGATTGGCAAATTTATTGGTGTAACAAACGAATATCGTCGGCAATGCTCTCTACCGACGATATAGAGAAAATACTCAGTTCAACGCACGCAAGCTGCAGAAGTGAGAAATGATTGTTTGAACTCACGCTCTGAACTTAAAAACTATTTAAATGTTACTCCATTTTTGAGTATTATCATTTTCCTGTATGTTGTTGTTAGGTGTTAATAAAACGTCATTTAAAATTAACTGCTATTTGATTGATTGATTTTCTAAGGATATACTACAAAGAAACTGGCGCCCAACGTGGGGCAACAGTATAGAGTTGCAGAAAGCGTTGAATTTACTTTTGTTTCAGGCTACTTCATATACAGGGTGATTCAGAATTCATCATCAATATTTGGTGGGTAGGTGGGGAATAGGAAAAGAAAGATTTCACATAGGAAAGTAGGGGCGCAGACGAACGCATGGTGGTGTAGAGGGCGCTGTTTGTATACAACTTCCATACATAAGCACAGCTGTTTGACGTGTGCAGCCAGTCGACATTCGACTAGGGGACTTTGCAGAAGTAACATGAACCGGTATACGTGGAATGAACTTGCAGATATATATGTAACTGCCAGGTATAATTCAGAAGGTCCGGCTGTCCATGCAACGCTGTTGTGAGTCATGCATTCTAGCTATTGGTCAGCAGTTCGAGCACCTCTTGCAAGTCTAAAACCGATGCAGAGAAATGTTACTTGTAAGATAACAAATGTTATGTGTTCTTTTCATCGTTGAACTGGGGTCATTTTGCCCTTCTACATGGCATATGCGCCCATGTATTCCTATGTGAAATCTCCTTCTTTTTCTATTCCCTAATTCCCCACGAAATATTGATGATGCATTCTGAATTATCCTGTGGATGTTATGATAGCCATTTTGTTGTCTTATATGAAAGGAATGGATCTTCTTACCCCAGAGATGCATAGCTAACATCTACCCCGATGTGTATAATTAAGATAAGTAATCTTGACTTAAAACTATTGAATAATATTAGAATTTTAAATAAACTAAGTTCTGACAAATGTGTGAATTCTAAGTATTGCGAACCAGTGCTGTTTATTTCCAGTTATTGCGAATTTGATTTCCTTTTAATGACCATAAGTACTTAAAATTATCAACGACATCTAAGGACTGAAAGACGGTTTTAAATGCATTTAAAATTTAAACAAGTATAAAATTAGAATATTAGACTTTAAAACTTCTTGCCCTTCAACTGGATTTAGTTGTGGCAAACAATCTAAAAGTGGTACAATTAAAAGAACTTATAACGAAATGGAATAATTATGATGAAGAATTCGTGAAACATATTGTTACGAAATGTCAAGGCGCGGTAAGATAGCTTCTCCGCAAACGAGTTTTAGGGTTGCCATAAAATGCCAAGAGAAGGCAGGATTGCCACATTTGGCAAGAAATCGCCCATTTGGCGATATTTGCGACAAAATTAGATTTATACCATGGACAGATGGAGAACCTTCTGGAACGAATTCTTACCGGTTTACCCCAGATTGTTCTCGAACACAAGCCAAATGCTATATAAACCCTGCTGGTCCGCAGTCAGTTAGAGTGCCTCGTCTAGAGTGCGAGATAGCCTCGAGTTAGTCAGTCCGTGCGAAGTCGATCGAGTTGACAGCCGGGCCGCGAGTGCCGAATGGGTCATCGAGTGCATCGAAGAGTCTCTTAGTGTATCGCGGTTAGTGCATCGTCGAGACAGTGTTTGAAGCTCCGGGAACGACTGAACCGGAGTCGGGTGCTGTGTTCTGCGTGTCGTCGAGTGCATTCCGAGTTGTAGCTTGGAGAGTCTCGAGAGTGCTTGGAGTTCCGAGAGCGACCGAGCAGAGTTGGGAGCTGTATTCTGGTGCTTTACAGTGAAGCTGTCTTCACCGTTATTGACTGACAGTGTGAAGGCTGTGTCGCTGATTGTTCCAGCGTGTTTACAGTAGATCTTCGATGACTTTAAAATTGTTTTGGAGCTGTTCTGATTAATATTGGTAAATAAAGTGTGTTTCGATATTCCATCAAATGCTGTCGTCGTTATTCACTCCAAATCCACACGAACCCCGTAGGAACATGAAGGAAGAAAGAAACGTAACAACTGGTGTCAGAAAAAAAAATGTTACAATATGTTAACTAATATAATAGAAGAAAGACTTGAGAACGAGAAAGCTCAAGAAGAAGCTGCTAAGGAAGAAGACTTAGCCAAAGAAAAAGAAGCTGCTAAGGAAGAGAAATTAGCAAAGGAAAAGAAGAAGAGCGAGCTTATGAATTGGAACGCTTGGGACTTCAACTTGAAGTTCAGAAAACACCCCTCTCCACTACAGCAGGTCTGTAGTTGAAAAAGCCAGCTGGGATCTTGAGAGAATTTTACTTAAATATGATCCTAAGGATAATGAGATGGCCTTGTTCCTAAATATTTTTTAGAGACAACTGAAGTTTGTAAAGGTTCCAGAAGAAAAGTGGATTCCGTATTTCGATCGTTACCAACAGAAATTGGAAGATTGATTGTTCGGAGCCAGAAGAGGAATCAAGAATTACCAAAAGATGACGCAAATGCTTCTAAAGAGTACAAGCTCACCACTGACAAATTCAGACAACTATTCGCTCTACATCGGAAGAAACCAGAAAATACTTGACGTGATTTCTACTTTGAAATGACAAGTTATTTTGAAAATTGGCTTAGAGAATTAAACATTACAAAATTTGATGATTTGAAGCAACTCATAACAGCTGACCAAATGAAAAAGAGAGTTTTTCAAGAAATAAGACATCACTTTTTGGACATTTGGCCGAATTTAAATTCGCCTGCAGAATTAGCAGAAAAGTTGGACACTTACGATTGTTTACATAATAATCAAAGCAAAGTTGCAATCTCACCAACTCGAAAGAAAACTACCAATTCAGAAAGTGGTATCCCAAAATCCGCACCAGTGAAGAAGACATACAAATGTAACAGATAAACCAACCTTCTCTTGCTATGGTTGTGGCAAAGCTGGATTTACTAACTCAAAATGCTCGGATTGTCATCATTCCACGAGTTCAGTCTCAGCTCGTTTTGACAATATTTGTATACAAAAGTTAGAAAACACTAAGACAACTGCAGTGATGAATATATCCATTAATGGAGTATATGTCACAGCTTGTGCGGATAGTGGAGCAAGTCATTCAATCGCTGGGGAAAAACTGTACCAAATCTGGAAAGAAGATGGAGTAAAGTTCGAGAAATCCTCTTCCACTGTTTGTCTCGTTGACGGCATCCAAACAACGAAAGATGTTTACACAACTTGTGTGAAACTTGGCCTTGAAGGACAGACCTTCCCATGGCACTGATAGCTCTTCCTGATACTACAGGTAATCGAACACTGCTTGGAGAAAACTTCCTAAAAGAAGCTGGAGTAGTTCTAAACATTCGTGAGCAAAAGTGGTTTTTTGGGGACAATCCAAATAAATACTTTCCATTTGCTGAAAAAGTTCAAGTCCAATCCTAAGTCATGTTAACAAATCCTTGCCTACCACGTCCAGACGTAGGTGAAAATCTAACTGAAGAGCAGCGAAAACGATTAAAGGCCTTATCTTATTGAATGCCTTATCTTAAAAAAATATCACTACTTAAAACTTGAAAAATGAATAAAGCTGTGTTTCTAAAGGTCCATTGAAGATTATCATCGTAAGTAAGTTTGAAGCTAACTAATTGTACAGAATAAAAGAGAAGAGGCTGCTATTAGTTAGTATTTGCAGAAATACTCAAAGTCTAATGTCACTGGCGATAGTTAAATCAATATGAAATCCAAATAAAACAACAGAAAATGCGTCATGAACTTTGCTTAGTCAAAATGTTTCTAATGTAAACTCTTATACATTTACTGATTACAGTTAATATGGTATTATATCATTGCAAACATATAATGCAGTATTGCGGTTAATATAGCATTTATACTCTAAACGCTCTGCAGATATTTCAAGGCAGTCATATTATCTTCCAAATTCTAAATCTTACATTCCTGATAATATCTGAGTCCTTTGAAATAAAAATTAAATTTCTTTATTTTTCTGAAGTAGGTAGAGTTCTTTAATGCGACAAAAGAATTCCGGAAATAAAATTCATACTATTAATGCAACTTAAAAAGGCCTTGCAAATGCGCCTAGTGATATAATTAAGAATGATGACAACATGGAAAACTAGCATCAATACTTTTGGATAAATATAATTTTGCAGGTCTCTGATATTCATGATTTCATATCTGATAAATAATTTTGTGTAAGGAAGAATGATGTTTCATGAAAAAAATTTTAGGTCTTCCTAGAGATAAATATAAAATGTTTTGAAAAATAGTTTTGCACTATGCTAGAATAGCGTGCAAAAGGCGAAATAAACATGCATAGAACTCTTTCGAGGAGCAAAACTTTGCCACATAATTGAAAGTAAACAATACAAAAGATGAAACTCGAGCTAGGCAGCAAAGTTACATTATTTGTCTTTCATACTTTTGCTCGTAAATATATGTTAATCCACCTACAGCCATCGAAAAAAGCAATCTACAACAGGCAAAAAAGAAAAATAACATATTTTAAATTTCAGCTTATTTCTGTTCGAAAATTCCTTACTGCTGCCTAATGAAAGAGTAGATACATGAAATTCTAGAAAAATAAGAAAACAAATAACTTCAATCAAAATGAGGGATGGTTTTGAAGAAATATTTTTGCTCTCATAATTATGTGGAAGAAACATTTTTCTACAATTTGGAAACAGAGCAGCAGGAGAGACTTTAAGCTTTTATATTCGCTTTCTAAATGCTTGAACATATTTTTGAAACTTAAAATTCTAAAAGGAAATTATTGTTTTTGAACAGGTAAATAATGTAAATTGAAACTTTTAAATGAAAAACGCAGACTTTTTTTTAAGGTAGAGATCATACAATCAAATATTTCAACGCTATTTAATTTCTGCATTGAAAGAATAAATAGTATTACTGATTTTAGATCTGTAAGTTAATTTTATCCGTAAGAACTGCTCGCACGAAAAATTTTTATATTTTATAATGTAATTAAGTCTAAACTTCTGATGTTATCTCTGAGATTATTTTTAGCATGATGAATTAGGGGTGATAAAAAGAAACTGGAATCATTTAAATAAGGTAGAAGTTTTATGGCGATAAAAAATACAAAATGCTTTACGATGCCGTAAATTGCAAAATTTTTTCAGGCTGATTTTTAAGGTACCAATTTTGCTAAATATCCCGAGCTTAAGAATTTCAGCTAATATAAAAGATATCTACTGTACGGCATTGCTACGGCTGAATCTACTACACGGCTGATAAAAGTGGTTAATTTTATGGAACTTCAGAAAATGATCTATTTCAATGGTCGCAAATTAACTGGTTTCAGACGCAGGCAGCCCTCAAAGCAAATTCATGCGGTGCGCGGAGACATTTCAATTATAAATTTGTTATAAATACGGCATTGCAAAGAACTCAAGATTTTAGTTATATAAATCGAAGTTTATGTCATTTTACTTTCTATTAAAAACGAACATTAAAAGCACACCATAAAATCTATATATAGAGCTAATTAATTTACGATGTGATATAAATCTTATTCAAAGATCTAAAGGTACAGATTTTATACACCCTTCTTTAATCGTACTTGTCAAAAATAAATAAGATCAGTTACAACATTTTGCACTAAGAATGTAAGAGACGCCATCATAATAACAAATGAAGAATTTTATAAATATTTACATAAAAATGCGTAATTTTACCCATGCACTGAAGAAAATTTAATAAATTAGGGAAAGAAACTAGGCTGTATTTATTTATTTTGAAATTTTGTCTCACCTATAAATGGTCTCTAAAAACTATTCATAATTTGTTTATTCTAAATTAAATAAGTTATTTAATTATAAATTAAATGCATTATAATTATTTAAAGGAAATATCAGTCTAATTAGCTGAATACTTAGTTTTCAATATATTTGAATTGCAAAGCATAAACAGCAGAAATCTCTTCCGGGTATCAAATTTTAAATTTCAGATATCAAATAAATGTATATTTTTTTAGCGATCTGATAATAATTGTCAGCCCAAAAGAGGCTGTTACTCTCAGGATTTTGCGCTGTTTCGCTATGAACGGCGTATCACTTTTCAAATTGGAGCCAACAAATATTATCGCCTTCTAATGTTTTTAAACAAATTAAATAATGAAGAACTTGCATGTTTATACGTATCTGCATGTATGTTCCTCGTATTGTGAGAAAACGATGGTATATAGAGCCATCAAATTTTAAATAACGCAGTAGTTCATCCCAGCTGTGCATCTGGAAGCCCGAATTTTGTATTTCGGATTTGGTTTATTATTTTCTCATATTTTGTAAAACGTTAATGAATTTTTCATTAAAACGTTCAGTGATTTGAATACATGTCGTGGTAACACTATTCGAAATAAAGCATTTGTATCTCCAGCGCGGGAGACTCTAGCCATTCGAAAAAATGTAAGATAATTATCTTTCAATTTTAATTAACAAAATAGACTGTGTGAAAGCAATTTGTTGCTATTGCCGGTAATGTGTCGCCAAAGTGTTGCCTTATGAAAATTTTTTCACACATTTTAATGCGACTGATTTAATAAGCATGTTTTAAAATCATGAGATGTCTAATTAGAAATATTCAATATTTTATGAGATTACACTAACCAGATTCATTAAAACATTACGTACGCTTTTTTTATTATAAGTAGTTTAAGAGCTGGATGCACGAGCGTCTAATTTTAAAAGAAATAATATAGTGAATATAAAACTATGGATGGCAGCCTTTAGTATTCTAATGGGAATTCTAAAGATATGCGCTCTTTAAATATTTTGTGAATTTTATGTGGCGAAATTGCGAAGAACGTGATATTCAATAAATAAAGTTAACACATAAAACGTTTAAAAAGAAAAAAAATGTGATTTTGTTGCTGAACTGCATGTGACATACACTACTCGACATTGCAGAGTAGTTTGTAGGTCAGTAGGTTGTAGGACCACACTGGACGACGATATACGGAGCAACACGTCTACGTGTAAAGTCAGTGAGACTACAGATGGTGTCTCGAGAAATGGCACTTCATTCCCTGTCACACTTCATCTTCTGAACGCGGCAATGGCAGGGTCTGCATATGGCACCCAATCACATCTCATATGTACTCTATTGGTGAGAGATCGGCGGCCAGGGAAAGGAGGAATGTTCGGGCTTTATCCTGCTGATAAAGGGAAACTGGCGTACCCTGAAGGTAGGGAAGTGTCGCCAGCCGCAGCCCAAAACCCACGGATCATTTTGGACCATCATAGTTTGCGAGCTGAATACGAACTAAAAGTGACCTCAAATAGTATGCAGTTGCATCCCAATCCATGATGCCGCGTAGTCGCGTGATGGAGCGTTCCACAATTCCTGCGGGATTGGACCTGTCTCCACATCGACGCCACACTCGTACGCGGCGACTGTCACTGGAGAAACAGAAGTGTGACTCATCTGAGAACACGGCCCTGTGCCATTCCGTCGTTAGCGTCGCTCGAGCCTGGCACCATTGAAGGCGTTGGTATCTATGATATAGGGTCAATGGCAGTTTTCTTAACAGACGCCACGAGTGGAGGTTGCTAGGCACCAATCGATGGAAAATGGTTCTGATTGATATGGTAACATCCAGGGTGTCTTGAACCCGCTGAAAAATGGAGGTAGATACGGCACGCGGTTGTGCCTCAGCTTGTCGGCGGATGCGTCGATCCATGCTTGCTGACATCACTCTTGCTTCACCGGCACCCCTCGAGCTTGACATATTTCTTGTTCCAACCATTGTCGCTTCAGCCGGTGCACTATGGACGCGTCCAGGTGTGTGCTAGCTGTGATTTGCCGTATGGACCAACCTGCTCTTCTGAGTCCAATCACCATACTCCTCGTAAAATCATCTAATATAGGCATTGTTTCCGTTGACGACGGCATGGCATTCTCTGCTATTAAACGCGTTCTCTGAGATAAAAATAAATTTTCTGAGATGATTTCTCAGCAGAAGTTACGGCAGTAAACTGAACTTTCTGTAAGTTCCTTCTTCTTCAATGTACGCTGAAGAGCTACGCATTTCACACTTCGCATAAATCAGTGGCGTGCGTTTACCCTGAAATTTGCATAATTTTCGGGCCACTCAGTCTTGGTGTTGTATTGTCAATCTTCGTTAGTGTATTTGCGAAGAAAACGATGCTTAATAATAAAGCTAAAATTGTGAAAAAAGGGGTTAGTAGGAGTGAGTGTCTCATTTTGGCGATTGTTAAAATTTGAAAGCTTTCAGACTTTTAATATTTTTATGTATGCCTTAATAAATATTTAACAACAGAAATTTAAAATTTATTTTAAATACTTTTTGCGAGCCGAATGCAATTTTACTTTGAAACCACTGATCTGCTGTATTCCAAAAATCCACAATAACGGGGAAATGTTATGCGCTGTGATATAGCTATTAGAATGTAATTACTTTGCAGAGTTTTCGTGTGAAAGGTAGTATCAAAATTATTTAAATATAGCAAAAAAATTAAGAACAAAAAATGCCAAAAATGATGGCGAAATATCACACGTTCACTAATTTATTGAATGATCATGAAAAAAGTTATTCTCCAGACTTTTGCCTTAAAATTACCAAAGCTAATCACAGGCTTTTGCTGTGAGATATAATTATTATAATAAGTCATGGGTTATAATGTCGCTGAAATGAATAAACTGGGAAACAGTAAAGGAAACTTGTTTCGATGAAATCTAATTTAATTATACAGTTTTATAACTATCTAAAATCAGATGATGCGCGTAATCTTACTTTACAAGATATGCTGAAAAATTTTTTAATAATTATTTTGAGTGGTAAATGTTTAAGTAGGAAAAACTGCTGTCTTGTTATTTAACAAACAATTTTCTTTCCTTGGTAATATGCTATTTATCCAGGCAGAAGACATTAATATACAAGATGAATTATGTATTCTATAAATTTTGCTTTTGCATCGCGAATTTTTATAAACTGTGTTCAATGCAAATTTATGCCTTTCTTAATAGCAATTCTTCGCTAGTTAAAACTATCCCTATTGTATCTAATAATTTAATTCCTGTCAAATGTAACGTATACGACTCGATGTAAATTAAAATAAACTAGTACATTAAATGATAAAACACATGACAATAACATTATAGTTTACCAGAAATTAAGGCTCAGACACATAAACGGAACTGCAAACAAAAGAAAATTTACGAGGTTATTCTCTTCAACATAATACTTGAGAATAAGAGGTTATAAAATAAAGTAGGGAGCGTCAAACTCTAATCTCTTATGCACAATTCCATTAAGCAAAGACTAAGGGACGCCTCATTTAAGTTTCTAAGCAACTTAACAAAAGACAGTTCATTCAACATTCAAGGACAAATTTTAAAGCGTAAATCAAGACCCCGAATTTATTTTTAATAATTTCTTAAAACTTTAAAAGCACTCAGACTTTGCAGGAAATTTTCGTTATTTTTATTATAGACTTTCTATTTGGATAAAAACCATAAAGGAATAAGAAAGAAGCTCTGAAAGAGAAGATTAATTTGCATTTGAGGGGATAGCGATAGAAATTAATCGAAGTTTCATAGATTATATTTTACATTGCTTGTATTTTTCAGAACTCGAAGAAAAATACGCGTAAAGAGATTCCTTTATTGGAATTCTGTAGTAAAAGCTATTATACAGTTATGAAACTCCGCTATAACTAACCTGGTTTATGAAAAACTCACTGATACAACGCACGAACCTAAGGTCTTGTCCAATTTTCTAGATACTTAATTTTATTTTATACCGGTACAGCGAACTTTCAAAAGTATGAAATTCATGTGTAACGAACTTTATTGAATATCTTTGATTGAAACGATTTTGTATTTTTAATCATTTTTCCTGAATTTCTGAAAGTTAACCCTTAAAATTAACACTTAAAAATCGTCTCCGTTTAGGATGCTACGATCTTTATTTCACATTCAATTTGCAAAGAATACCACCTTTACATTGCTTTTCTTCTATTTTCAACTCCAGATTTTCTGTATTCGAAATAAAGACTATGCGAAATAGGTATGGCATCGAGTCAAGGAGAACGGAGACACAAAATGGAAAACGTAGGACGCCATATGACGTTCTTTATATATGGTACATTCAAACTAAGTGGCTTATGGATGACATTTCAAGGTTATTCAAAACTGGTATTATGATGGAAATTTTCATTATCCAGGGAAAGAGGAAGCAGTGAATCTTATCAGTACAGGTTATACAGTGTATTCATCTTTTAATGTACGAAAACTTTGTATCCTTATCTTTTGTTTTGTTTTTTGGAATATAAGTGCTGTGAAAGTTCTGTCGTCTAAATGGAGATTTTGTATATTTTACTTTTTTGAATAGAATAGGTCATCGGTTATTCTTTAAAAATGTTATTGAATCTTTTCTCTATAACTGTACATATCTTAAATAAAAGTTAAATGTAATTTCTTCAGTACTTTTTGTTATTCGCTTTTTCACGATAAAATCATTGTTTTTGTATTTTTGCGAGAGAATTTCTTTTTATTATGTAATCGAATGTAGGGAACTACAAAACACATCTAACAGAACTGCTGATTCTTTGAAGTTTGTTGTAGCGGGGTTCGATTGTATTACCTTCAGAATAGCTAGTACGTTCTTATCCATGTTAAAGAAAAGTGAATTAAGTGTTCCGCAAAATTATTACTTTCAGGAAAACACTGCAATTTTCTTGGAAGATTCACATATTGATGTTCACGAGAGTGTTTTATTGACTCCTCATTTTTTGAAGTGCGCATTATCAAAACTGATAAAAATTGTCATGAACAGACATAAAATGCAGCAATAATTATTATAAAAACACTCAAAAAATTATCAAACAAAATAAAAGTAATTTTCGAACAAGTAACTTCCAATCATAAGTAAGAAACCTGGAATTGTACCATAATGTAATTTTTCAATTATAATGCACCTATTATAATAATTTTTAATTTTTGTATTATAATACATCTACTATAATAGTGTCGAAATAACATTCACAGGCATAACAGAAAACTATACATCATACTCGTATATACGTTATACTGTAATATATATATTATGCGCTGTACTGTTAGAGAAAAATTCCACAAAATATAATGTTATAAAAAGACGCATTTATTTTAATAATGATTGAGGGATGAATAAAGAACACGTATGGAATTGCCTACATACAGTACATTACTCCTTTTCTATTAATGCATAAAAGCTGAATATTTACCAAACGATGCATGTCATTGCTGGTTGACGACATATCATCGAATTAGAAGAATGGGCATTGGTATGTTTATCAGCTTAGAATGAATTATTTTCTATTTTAAAGAAATTTCTTTTTTACATCATCACAGGAAATTAAGCTACTTAATAGTTTATTAAATTTACGCAGCATGTTGCTTTTAATTGTTATTTATTATTGTTATTTATTATAGCCAAAAATCTAAAATATTCTGAAATAAATTTTCAGCAATTTTAATTTTAATTGGCCTCCAAAGAAGAACAAGCAGTCCATTAAAAAGCGTTTTAGATAATATGAGTCCATCTAATTGGAGTTTCATTGTAGCGATATTTTCACTGCGTTAGCCATTTGTTTACCAAATAGTGATGTAAAGAAGAATGTACTGAATTCTTGATTTTATCTGCATGACTTAAGATTTTTTACTGACTTTTCTATCCATTGCATATTATTTTAACAATAGACTAATGTAATAATACTCCAGGAATTATGAAGTTTGGAAGAAGTCAAATATATGATAACAAGTTTGCTAAAAAACATCAGTAAACTCAATAAATTTATTAACTTAGTTTACAAAAGAGGATAGCTGAAGGTATCAAAAGAAGTTGAAGCTATCCATAAAATATAAATAAGGAAAACGACAAAACTTATTTTCCAGTAACTTTATGTTCCTTCCTAAAACATTTTGCAGCAGAGTTATAGATTTTATTTGAAAACAACGCTTTGTTTTATAAAAAGATTCTTCCTAGTCTTTTCAAACAGTTGAGTACGTTATTATTACAGCGAAGCCTGAAATATTGGACTATTAGGCTTTAGATTCGTTTACACTTGAGTATGGATTTAGACTTTCAACGAAACTTTCACTTCTTTCTTCATGCAGCGATATTGAATGCATTTACATTTCTGTGACTGAGTAGTTAATTTTTCGTTGGATCTGCGGTTTTTTAAATCTTCTGAAGCGTCATAAAAAGTATAAAACGTCTTTTGTATATTTTAGAAAGGATTTTAATTAGTCAGAACGGTGAAATAAGTAGATTGTATTTGGATACAATAGCTTTGAAGTAGAAATTTGTCTTCTGATATAGTCAAATAAAAATTACCCATTCTAGAAAATTTATTTTTGCTGAGACTTGGTGATTTATTCATGAAAAGGTACGGAAGAAAAAGAACAAAATTCTTGACGATAATTAATATAGGCTGTTAGTCCTCATAGGAGGAGTTCATGGTTAAAGGGATTTTCATCTTTTAGCTAACATATGAGTTAAAGCGTGCCCAAAAAAAAATCACGAAGGATTAAAAATGCATATCAAAATCTGGTGCAGCTTGTTGTTTCGTTATTGATGATAAATTTAGAAAGGAGGTCTTTTAAAAAGAAAGAAATTGTTTAAAAAAAGGATTTGTATGTAAGATATTAGTGATTTTTTTTTTAAATTTAAGAAATAGATAACTAGAGCTTTGAGTATGATTGACGGTACCAATGAAGAAATATAAAGCTGCGCAACAAACATGATAGCATCAGGAGACCCATTATTATCCCTCATTGAATATGCGCTGCAAATAAGCGCCTTAACAACTAACATAATTGATGTAGATGCTTCCTGCTATCGGATTTCACGGAGTTTACTGCTGTCTTTGCCAAGTTTACCGTTCTTTCCCTCATTATCAGACATTGCAAACTTGAGAAATGCTAAGGACTCAGACTTCCAGACTTAAATGCAAATATTGAAATAGCTAAGGAGATTAACTATGCTTCCTTAACGGAAGGTACGGAAAGTATCTTGGAAATGGAAAAAAAAAAAGGACAATTAATCCTTCCAGACGAGGATTCATTTGTGCCACTCTTGTTTTTCTCTACCATTCAAAGCCTGGCTTTCAACGCAACTATACTGGAAAATCAGACAAAGATTTCTTGTCCTCATAAAGTTTTACGATTTAAATTAGTTACAATATTCAGTTTTGTTCTTTGATACATGCCTAGAGACTTGATATTCACGTTTACATTTGCAGCCTTAAATTTTCCGCAGTTCAATGATTTAAGAACAAGCAAATTAACAAAATAAGGAAACAAAACAGAAAGGCAATTAACTTCTGCAACTAGGGATGGTTACTAATATATGGAATAATGAACTAATTACATTTAGGCTAGATTCTAGCCTTTAAAGGAACATGGGGCAGGTGATAATGCACTAAATTATGTAGCACTAGCAAAAATAAGATTAAATAAAAACAAGAGTAAAAGGGTTCATCTAAAAAGTACTTTTATAGGATTTTGTTGTTTTTTTAAAAGTTTGCAATTGTTTGCTTCGCAAATGAAAATGTTCATTCTCTGCCTTTGTACATAATCATTGTTTTAGAGATTTTCCATCTGTTATGAAATCTTTTTATAAAAATTCGCAGAAAAAGAAGTTTTATCTCCACAGTAAGGAAATGAGAAATTCAAATTCTTGTTTTATGCACGTCATTTATATTTAGAAATTTGGTATACCTTAAATTAATTGAAATCTGTTGATCAATGGTGCTTGATTATTAACTGAATTGTTCCCAGAAGAGTTTTGCTTTTGTTAACATGGTAAATTATTTATTATATGGAAATAAATGCTTAGTTATAGCTATAATATCTGACAATAATTTATTCCCTATATTGATAAGTAGCGTATTCGTAAATAGGTGAATGTGTTTTATAATTTTGAAATATTGAGTATAGATGCATATTT
The DNA here is from genome assembly GCF_044657685.1 of Stegodyphus dumicola. Classification (NCBI taxonomy): domain Eukaryota; kingdom Metazoa; phylum Arthropoda; class Arachnida; order Araneae; family Eresidae; genus Stegodyphus; species Stegodyphus dumicola. The sequence goes on from NC_140768.1 coordinate 82,305,132, forward strand.
CCATTTAAACGGTATATTAAAGAAGGTGGAGAATCTCATGAAAAAATATCAGGAGTTGGGTATAAGAAGGGTTATTCAATAAAAACAAAACTTTTAATACCCCTTTTCAAAAAACGAAATTAGCGGAGCTAGTTTAAAGGAAAATAAACCGAAGTAAGACATTTTTTTATTTCCTATTATTGCCTTTATTTAGTAATTTCGGAAAGAAACTTAAAACCAGCTGCTAAGCAATAACTGCTCTATTTACCGAGAAAGGCTTCCTTGAGTAATACAGCATTTGGTTTTGAATTCCCAGCTGCCACATAAAAATGTTCATTAATCAGATTTTCACGTAAAGAAATGAACTTTCATATTTAATTAACTACGGAGTAATTATAATTAATTTTTTAACTGCAACTTGTAGTCTAGGAGACTTTCGAAACATCAGAGCAATTTTACTGAATTGTGTTCGCTCAATTGTTTCGATAATACTTTGTAGGTTATTTTAAGAAGCATTTTTAATAAGAATCACATAATATGTCTAGATTTTATACCGAAAGAAATGGACCTATAGCCACCATTGAACTCTCCCGATATAAATGAGCATATTTATGAAACTAACTCCATACATTAAAGAACATTTATGAATTATTTGTTCACCTCCTAAAGTGTTAATGCTTTTACATTGAGTTCACAGTTAGTTATTTCAGGCTTTGCGTTTGTTCTGCAAAAGTGCTATTTGAAATAAGTAATTCAAAATTTGACAGATATTGAAAAAAAAACATCAATGGGAAATATAAATCAGAAAGTTACCAAAGATTTAATATGCACTTTCATTCAGCAAACAGATAAAGCTCGTATGCCATTTGCTGTCGCTGATGCAGAACTATCAAAGTAATGGGTTGAGGTATGAGAAAGTAAGAGCGTTTATACACCGTTTCCACAGAGTAGCTTTCTTGGTCCGATTACTAGCCGTGAATATAGCACAGCTCTACATACTTCGTAGTTTGGATTTTTTTACCTGAAGATATCTGAAAGCAGAAGTCTGAAAGTCATTTCTGAAAGCAGAAGTCTTTAAAACTGAGCCTCAGATCACTAACGAGCTCAAGGACGCAATATAATAGAAATTTTTACCAGTAACATTGCATGCGACAGGTACACAGAAATTCACGAGAGCTATCCTCGGGGTTAGGCTTCAGAAGTATACGAGTATACAACAGGAATGTAAATATTTGACGATGCTCTCTTAAAACAAAATTAAACGTTTTGGTCACATTGCAAAATGAGTGTTCATATTACGTAATACGAGGGTCACTCTGAAATGTTTTAGATGCAAATAAACGGTACAAGTAAAACTTACCAAATTATAAAGTTTAAAGTAGTTCACTTCAATATCAATGCACATTTGTAGGTGAACTTTCCAAAGATTAAACGTTTGATTAAAAAAATAATAAATAGGCTTTTATAGCCTCATTAATCTTATTTTTGGAATGAAAATGTAATACAGACATGTAAATTTTGTTTTAGATTAAAATATATGCAGAAGCCTTATAGAAAGATCAAGAGAGTAGGGTGGATGTTCTATGACTATATTATTATATAAGTATTTTTGTTCAATAAAAGATAGTTTCAGTCTTGCTGAACCAGAAAATTCATTATTATGGTGAAGAATGAGCCCTTTAAATTTTGCTTCTGAAAGAATTTGTGGAAGAAACTTTACCGGTGAACTAAGTTTGTTGTAATTATCTTCTGTTCCTCTTCTATACTTCTGAAGAAAAACACCATACGTTACTTTTTTCGTTGCTCGTTCTCCTTTCGCAGTGTCCTTCCATATCACTTAAGTCAATAAGTCATCTTTTAAGCCATAACTTTAGTCATCTTTAAATCACTGCTTTTGATTTGAAGTGTTATATTTTAATATATATTCGAAACCGTATATACGTTGCATCAACAGTTATGATTTTAGAAATAATGCGGTGTCCACCATCATTTGGAAAGTAGTTTGTTTAGGGACTCTAACATGCTCTGTGCTGTAGTGTTCTGTTAATTTATGGAGGACCCAACAACAAACTAAGTTGAACTATACGCAATTTTTCACGAATAGATTTATGTATTGCTGGAAATTTAATGCTAAGTTCCTTCTGTATCATGTGGTAGGTACAGTGATTACCACTGATTAAAATTTTTCGTGTGGCTAACATACTTTTTGAGGCTACAGCTGACAAAGATCTTTCTGTGTGTTCTTTATTCAGGAGAGAATTTTGACCTATACAAAATACTATAAACCATCTGAATACAGTGACACGAGATGGAGCTTTATTTTGATTAGCTAATTATAGGAGCTGATAGCATTTAATCCACTTTGAAGTCATACAAAATCTTACCCCGTTAGTGCTCTTGTTGGGTTCCATTTTCCTTTGCTTCAAAATTTATTTTACAAGAGATTATTATTTTGTTAAATTTTAAAGTCATATAAAATATTACTGTATTAGCGCTCTTGTTGCGCTCCGTTTTCCTTTCTTTTAAAATTTATTTTACGAGAGATAATTCGCAATTTTTGCAAACAATTATCATCTGCTGATATAAAAGACTTTAAATTTACATATATAACAAACAGTTTTCTTTAGGCAATCTATTTAATTCTAAACTAGATTGCTTGCTCTTTATTAATGCGTTAGGAACTCAGTTTGAAAATTACCTTTTAATAATTATTTTGATCTATAGTTAGTAAGTCAAATTTTGTGTAGTCGCTTGGCAAATTTTCATTTCGGCGCAACACTATACAACAGAAGTACAAAACGTTTTAGTGGAATCTTTACTTCTTCACAATTTTCTACAGATTTATTAACTTATTTATTTCATAAATATTTAATCTATCTTTAAACGTACGGTAATTGCATTGAAATCTAGAGATGTTTATGAAAACATATAGTTTTATATTCAGCTTTAAAACTTTTTTTTGAAAGGAGACCACACTAGATTCTGAAATGTAAAGAAACTATGTCCCTTCTCTTTTATTTCTATAATAAATAGAAGTTTAAAAAATACAGAGAAATTTTAGAAATCCTTTTAAAACTGTATGCTTTTATGTGCGCAGAACAACAGACAAAAGGTTTTTTCCCCCCCTTCCATCTGGCGTATTTCCCAAAAGCTTCTCCTAGAGTATATTTGCCGTGAAATGTTTAGAACACCAAATATTAAAATTTCTCAAAATGCCGTGCTTTTATTCTAAAATTGTGTGCATATTTAAATTGTTAAAATGTACAAAATTGATTTTAATAAAGGTATTCATCTTCCCAAATGAGACAAGCAAATGAAGCTAAAAACGAAATTTAAAATTTTAGTAGGTAATGTGATTACGAAAATATCGTAAATTTTTTTTTTCCTAATGCCCAAATCATTTTTACTCTAAAATAAAATAGAAGAATTATTACGTTTAATATGAATCGAGATTATTTTTATAATGCTAAATATCAAAATCGTAAAAAACAACCTTATATTTAGCGTAGGTATAATGAAACACTCAATCGATTTCGAGGGCAGCTAAAGGTCCCTCCTCATCAGGAGAAAGAAATACATAGAAAGAAGAAAATAGGAATCACAGAAACACGTGGTGCTCATCAGCACTGCACGTGGTTCTAACTAGATTTTTAATCAGAGTTGCACTGGCCGCCTACTTTTACTGAGCCAGGCTGTCTGATCAAGCATAAAGAAATATTAGCGAAGTTAAAATAGGGAGCGAGGGGCAAATGCACATTACGCTCAAAATCTGAACTTCAATTTTAACTTCGCTAATATTTCTTTATGCTTGATCAGACAGCCTGGCTCAGTAAAAGTAGGCGGCCAGTGCAACTCTGATTAAAAATCTAGTTAGAACCACGTGTTTCTGTGATTCCTATTTTCTTCTTTCTATGTATTTCTTTCTCCTGATGAGGAGGGACCTTTAGCTGCCCTCGAAATCGATTAAGTGTTTCATTATACCTACGCTAAATATAAGGTTGTTTTTTACGATTTTGATTGTCACATTAGCGTGTTTCTCTTCTAGTCTAATGCTAAATATGTTTAAAAAGATAGAATGGTTACTTACTTCTGCATTTTATATTTTTCATAAGCATAATTTCTTTAGATACGTATTACGTATTATTTACATTATTATATTTGATTCTTAATTGAGCGTAAACAGTTCAAGGCAATTCTTTCGGACAGAAATAAAGAAATTTAAGTATATTGCAAAACTGTAAACAACAGAATGTCGTTTCGCAGAATGTCGTTTCGTACATTTAATATACTTAATCTTCACTTATGTGCAAAATTTATAAATGAAATAAGCATCCATCTTCACAAAGCGCGAAGCTCGGCCGCTCGCGCTTTGTGAGAATTCGCTGAACACTGGTAGTTCAGCGACTTCTCCGTGCGCGCTTCGCGCTAAGTCGCTGAACACTGGTAGTCCGGTCCGAGGTTCGAATCCCGCGAACGGGCTGGCTGAATGGGTGTTTTCATGGTTTTCCCCATGTGTAACGTGTATACGAATCAGTTTCCCTTAGAACGTCCTGTATGAGTATAATTAGGCAGATAGCCCTAGTGTGCTTTGCCATAATTAAATACACCACCACCATAAAGCGCGTTTTCTTTCCACTTTTGTTTTGAAGTTGTTCTGAAAACACAATGAATTTTTATCAGGTGGTTTTAAATCTATTTTGCTACTTCCTTTGACTCTGAATACAGGTGAAATAAATATAAATCTTTCATTCCACATTGCAGTATTCATATATATCACAATATTGAATATGATATACTCAATAATTGGAAACGATTTTCATCTTTAAATGTAAAAACGTTACTTCCATTTGAAGGTATAATACCTAATATTTTACGAAGATCTCGTAGATTTTTTTGCTGGCAAAATTTAAGCAAAATATACGCTAAGATTACCAAAATAAAAACAAGAATGCACAAAGATGGATATATTCGAATTGGTCAAAATGAGTTACAAATATTGTATATGTTTGGAAATATAAACTTTTAATATTACAGAGGAATTAAATGCTTTATTACGGGGATAGGTTGTAATAAAATAATGACACAGTCAGCGCCTAGTCCGCCTAACAGGCAAAAATCTATGACCAGAAAAAGACTGGCTAGATTTAAAGTACACAAACTGCACATTATAGTATCACTGACCAGCGACAGTGTATAAACCATTGAAAACTGGTAGTTCATCCCAGAAACCGTTCACTGGGTAAATGATGAAGAGTTTCCTTGATATTCTCTATGTAGAATGACTTCAAATTGACTTCACTCTACATATGTGTCGAGGAAAGTTATCGCCAGCACAGGTATACGGAAGTTATATCTATGCAAGAAAGTTTGTTAGAAAGCTAAATAATAGTAACTATTATTTTAGTTTTACTACAATTTTTGATATAATTTAAAGTATTTATATTACAAGCTGAAGAATATTTAAATTGAATACAATTTTAATACCTAACATAAAGCCTGTAACAATTACTGAACTGTCTATTCCACTAGGTATTCAGAAATATCCTAACTGCAGAAACTCGGTTTGAATACTAATGTACCAAACTGCTGTCAGCCCACGGTTAACAAAGACCACAGAGAAACGCATTGAAGCAGAGGAAATTTTAATTTCCTTTAGCTATGAATTGAGTTAAGACGTTGCACACCTGAACTTAAATTCTGTGTAAACGAAATCCATAGAAGATTTCTGAATTGGGCAATCGTGTATTATGGAGGATAAGCAATATAAAATTAAAATTTATGTATAAAATGTTAGCATAATTATTATGATCTGAGTAAGCAGCTATTTCCCTCAATAAGTTCTTCATCAACGCAGCATAGTTCGTAAGGCAAATAGTCTCGGCGTGTTTTGTCACAATCAGTTCAGTGACCAATCTATCATCATTATAAATTTAGTACGCATCCTGTGTTCTGCAATTACGAGAGCCAATTCGGTTTAAAATCCAAATTAAAAAAGGAATTTTCCTTATTTAGAGAGACAAATAACTCAATGCAAAATATCGGCTTTTGGTAGTCAAAGACAATATGCGCAATAACACTAACCTTAGAAATTTACTTACAAGTAAGTACAACCCGATAGTTACCAAAGAACAAACTATTGATTTGCTGTCCAAGATAAATAGTCTTTTCTTAGAATAAATTCATAAAGCCTATTGATTTTTCCAACTAGATTTTGTTTGTGAGGTTTACCTTTCATTACACACTTTTCAACTTGTCCCCTCTGGAATAACGCTGAAGCATATAACTGGGTTACGAGATAAATTTACGTTGGAGAAAGGACCAAGTGCGATTTGTAACAGAGTATTACTGGCTACAAAATATTCGAATGATTTTCTTTTCTGGCCAATGAAATAAGAAATTTATTGTACTTAACAGTTATTGGGAATCAGTAGGTTTCAATGATTGAAAGTTTAGTTTAAGTATGTTTGTTCCATTAAATTTTAATTACCACTAGGTTTTATTTGATTGAAAGCTAAAAGTTTCCCATCGCGTCAAACATGACCGTTTTTATTTACAATATATATGTATATTTCTAACTGATATTTAAAATATATTTTACATAGGCTTGTTATTCTGCGAATTACATAAGTTCTTTCTTCTGTTTAGTTTCTAAAATACAAGAAATATTAGTAACAAATTGTTCTTTTAAAACTGTGCCATTACTGAGTTGCTTTTAGGAACAGATAACTTGCTATAAGATACTGGTAGTTAATTTAAATTTGTTTTAATGATAGTTAAGGAAAATATAAGAGAAGGTAGACTTAAAAACTGCCAAAAGTTACCTTCCGGATGAATAAAACTCTGAGATAAAATAGTTTCTTTTTTTCCTAATTTCTTTTCTTTTAATTTGAGTTTTTAACTCAGTTTTCTTTTATAAAAGCAATAAACGGTGATTTCAGGATAAAAAGATAATTTAAAGCTAAATTTGAAAATTACTTATAAAATGAGTCACAAGAATTAGTTTATCACGCAGAAAATTATTTAATAAGCATATAATAAAAATTCATCAGAAATATTTTTAGTATTATTTTATTATTTAAAATTATTGCATTAATGATGCTATAGTTTTAAAAAATGATCATTTAGAAAACATGGCTACAAATTATATTAGATAAATGTATTATAAATTAAATCAGATTAATGGCTATTACTAAAAATTATCCAAGGTATGAACTGTTAAGGGCTACGTAAATTAAATTGCTCGATTAGTAAGTATATTTTTAATTTTAAAGACATATTGCAGATAATTACGTAAATTTCATCTACATCTAGTGAATTTAAATACCGAGCTTTCATAGTTGTATGCTTATGCTGATTCTTTGCTAGACTGGTTCCTGTGTTCACAAAGGGGACATTGCATTTCAGAATTTGATCCTGCGTTGCTAACTCATCGATAATGTTGAGATCTTTTGTGAGGTTAGTGGAAGCTTTAAGGGGAGTTATACACCTTATAACCTATAAGATCTTCGAATATGTGACTGTTCCAAGAATTGGGATAACATATTTATTTTTGAAGCAATTAATTCCAACTTTTTACAGCTGATTGCATAATATAGCTGCTTTCTGAAATAGTAATCAGAAAGTTTGTGTTGCCGCAAATATTTTTATAATGTAATCCGCTTTGTGACAAAATTTTTTGTCATTTTTCCACCGCACAGATTGCGCGCACAGATTAAAACATTATGTTGCATAATTTAATTCTATATTTAATATATAGCTTTTATAACATTTTGAAACTACTCTGAACCAAAAATTCTAAGAATTTCATGTTAAAGTTTTATTTTATTTTGAGTTGAGTTTATAAAATGTATTTTATTAAAAAAAATCTGTAATCTGTTCCTGTATAATTTTTTTAATATTAAAATATTCATAAGATTTTTAGTTTAATTAGAAAATAGTGCCCATATAAAGAATTCCATGAAATTTCAAGTATGTACCATTAGCCATTTTTAAAATATTATGCGCGCAAGGTGGAAATATGACGAAAAATTTCATCCCAAAGTGGATTAAATTAAGAAAATATTTTTGGCAACACAAACTTTCTGGTTACTAGTTCCCAAAGTAGCTATATTATGTAGTCAGCTGTAAAAAGTTGGAAGTCATTGCTTTTAAAATGAATAAAATATCTCAATTCTTGCAACAGTCACATATTCGAAGAGTGTTAAGGGGTTTAAGGTGTATGAGCCCCCTTAATAATTTGAATATTTCCAGGTAGTTATATTTCAAAATTTGTGATTTTTATTCGATAATGGTAAGTTATTAAAGATGTTTCAATTCCTAATATTTAATATGCCGTATATTCTCGGTTAGCCTTAATTTTAAAAATATGTGGATTTGAGACATACATGCAAACTCCATTTATAAATAATTTTATAAATGCTCCAGGAAATATTTCATTTTTAATAACAAAAAATACTATGTTAAACAAATTCCTTTTTATTCACTTTTTTATAATGAAACTGGATGCAGTAGTAGTACCCAAAGGAGTATAAATCTAGCAGTCTCCCAACGGAATGAACCGGATTTCTTGACATCACAAAACTTTTAGGAGTGATCAACAATGGCAATAAATCAACTAGTGCAAAATGCGGCATTTTGTACTCGCCTACAAGCTTCAGTACAGGATGTATAAAGTGCCGCAATATTGTCAGCCATACTGATTGTCGAAGCCATACTGATGCATCTTGGCTTATTTCCCTCCCCACGCGTTTTGCTCTATACTAAATAAGGCAATACGATCGTAAATCGAAACAATTTTATAAAAAAAAAAGTGTCGAGGAAGAAAAAGCATGCGTTAGTTTTAGTCCTTTCGGGAATACATTTTTATCATTTCTCACAATTTTGTAACGTCCACTGTTTTGAACATGAGAACAAATAAGTGATTTTCCAATTACCTCTCACATGTAATTATTAAATCAACCGTTGTGTTGCGTGATCCGTTTGAAGTAAGCTTTGGTTTGCCAAACTCAATAGATATTATCTGTTGTTGATATCAGAAGCCCTCAAGTGTTTTTCCGTAATCTAAATATACCCAATCGTAACATCGACACAATAAATGATTCATCAATAACAAAAGTAATTGCCTGGACTAACAATCTGAGTTTACGTTAGGGTATCTTTCTTTTAAGAAACGAAGACTGCATAGCCATTTCGGAAAGGAAATACGCCATAACAAAAAACAAACTGTGAAATAGTATGGCTTTAAAGGAAAGTACCATTGTTGCGAAAGATTTTTGTTTCTGCCCATAAGATAAATAACTCCCATTCTTATACGTTATCACTGTCCCTTTGTTTTGGGTATTTCTATGTCACCTCTCTAATTTCATAACCTAGTATTTATACCATAACATAAGGTCAGTACACATTATTTGGCTAATAGTAAAACCAACTTATTACCTGCAAACACTACTTGTTTGTAGTCGAACGTTCCATGCTTTTTATTTCACTATTCATGCAATAATCTCTGCTCACCACTTGCCAGGACTGGGTATTATTACAAAACGACATCTTAATTTACATTTCTCAATGTATAGCTGTAAATTGCTAGCGCGCGAAATTTTAAATGCTCTGTTCTTGAAACTGAACGCGATTGCAAAATGTCATGTTGACATGCTTGATCACCACCGACCATTTCATGACGTTATTCATTGGGATGTTCAATAGTTTATATTGTCAACTGGATTTGGAGATCCTCCTCTCATTACCTCCAGCATTAGGAAACTACTAGCTCTTCAGCTATTACCCTATGTACGGCGTATCTAAAAATTGTTTTACTACTTTGTTCACAAATTAACTATAAAAGCATTTTAAGCATTTGTCTTAATGATTTTAAAAATGAATGAACTTGTTCTTCACAGGCACGATAAACAAGTTTATTTTATATCAAATAAAATTTGTTGTGTTTACATCTTTTGATCTTTATCTCCGCTTCAGCATTCAGCTCTCAACATCTTGATAAAGCGTTTAAAACTATGAGTTTAGGTTCAATTATATAAGTTGATTTTTGATTCATATAAGTTGGAACAGCTGAAAGGTCCTTGGTTTAAAGAGTTAAAATTGACGGTGATGAATATTTGAAACGTTTCTTATACGCGATGTATATAGTGACAGAAGGACAATTACCGGAAACATAATATTAAATAAATACATTTGCTAAAGTGGCTCGGGTGGAGAATAAATGAATATACATTCACTCTAATTTTACATACATGACATAAATAGCCAAAACAACACTACCTTACTTTATCACGTTGAAAAGCACATTACCAAGCTTTCTTTCTATTTATTCTCACTTTATATGCCAACGACTAGCTTAAATAATAAATTTCTTTAGTACCCAATATATTATATCCATTACGGTTCTATTACGTCCATTATACGCAGGAGCGAGTATAAAAAACAAGACAGAAAGGACACTTGAGAGATAGGGAGCATAAACAATTAATTCAAAGTACATAATTTTTAATAAACCCAAAGCAGCAATTCCTCAGAATGGAGAATACTTTCCCCACATTTCTCCCGTTACATTGACTAAACAAGTCTTAAGCAAAATATTAATCTGCGTGAATGTCAGAAGAGCCACTTACAATTTTGAAACTTAATTAAAAATTTCAAGTGATTTTCATTAGTGATGTAACTGCTCAAGATACCTCCAAATTATCTTAAAAGGAGTTCGGAATTTTTCAGCGAACTGTTTTTGTTCTCTCATTCGTTTAATACAGTATCAAAATAAAGCAGATTTCAAAGACCTGCTCACGTCATTAGATAATTTTATACCTAATAAGTATCGTGAGTTAATATAAATATATGTTTGTATTTTGTGTACATTGACTAAATTCGTTTTTATTAATGCAAATTAGTGTTTATTTTTTTGAAATTTATGTTCATTTCGTAGACCTTAAATTAACGAGCAATTATTATGTTTTGATATGTTAACAGCGAAACTGGGTGGAAGATATCTTTTTTTCCTAACAGAACAAAATGTCCTGCAGATATCACTCAGTGAAATGAAATAACTAGCATTTTATGCGTCACACACCCTGCGATCAACTGATCGCTTTGCAACAGCACAAGATGCCAGAATCGATTTGGAATTGGTACCAAACACAGTACCGCTAACTTGCTTCCGAAAATTACAACCTCGTCCCCCAAGAACTAGTTATAACACTAGATGCACCATACTACCCCATGGCTCCAAAGGGGTGGTGATCCTACGGAAAACCAGATGGCTTTTAGCACCCTTGGTGACCTCACCGCCAGCAACGAATACCTTCCTCCCGACCGTCATGAAGTACATATCTACACTAACATCAACAACGTAAACCCATATAATGGCAGTGACAAAAACTGCACTCTTACCAAAAGGCGGCGCAATGGCAGCTAATGAAAACACAGAATTTTATGATAACACCAACCAACAAATTAATCAACTAAATCACAGACCCAAAAGAACATATGCAGAAGTAGCCAGCATCCTATTAAACAAAAGTAAAAACAACTGGATTATATTATATTCAAAAGACGCCAGACTAGTAACATAAATCCTTTTACTATCCTATTTTAGGATAAATCCTTTTACTAATCTGGCGTAGGACAAGGATGTAGTACTAGGATGTAGTCGTAGGACTAGGATAGCGTAGGAATAGTCTGGCGTAGGAAAAAGGATAACCCCAATACGACAAGGCGGAATAGCAACCCAGTGTTGCAGACAAGAAGACGTACACAGAATTAACAACTCATTCAACAGCAAAGAGGCAGCTAAACATGTTATCAAAATCCGTATCCCACAAGCTCGTAGGCCAAAATGCACAGTCCATGATGTACCCAAAAACACTCAACCAGAAGAATTAATCAAGACTCTAGCCCAACAAACGCAATCAAAAGCAGAAGAAATTAAACCACTTTTCAAGCTAAATGAACCAAACAATACCAAAAAATAGGTGGTAGAATGTCTAGGCACGTCTTTCAAAATCTGCATGACCAAGAAACTGATTTACCTTGGTTCGAGGATAAACAGCGTCACAGAATTTATAGGCGACGAAGATGTTATAAATATCAAGATTTCGGGCATAAGAGTATCGACTATGAATTCACCTCAAGCTGTTCTTTCTGTGAAGGAATCACAATGTCTCGAACTGTACAACGCGAATTCCACATTGCATCAATTTCTGGATAACAAAAATATGGATAACTTCAACTGCGCACACCCAGCCTCGTCCATCTCTTGCACCACCTACCAAGCAGAAGTTCAAAAATATAGTACATCAAATACAAGTGAATATCCCCTCAACAGCGCAAGTAATCACCAACAACGATAACACCGCAATTACCTGCCTACAGATCAATCTCCACAAAACTAAAACCTCTACCGAACAAGTAACTCAACACCTAATGGATGATAATACAGCAGATCTCGCCTGTATACAAGAGCCATACATACTGCTTTGCTAGACACTCAAGCATAGTCCCAAATGCCTGGAAAATATACCATTCATCGAAAGACAGCCCATCGGAAAAACTCCCTCCTCGAGCTGCCATAATTTGCGCAAACAATAAATGGAACCCAACTATTATTACAAGTCAGTGAGATATTGTGATTCTTTCGCCAAAAACCCAAAACTCACATTTAATGACCACCAGTATTTTACATCTCACCATCGAAAAAGCCCACCTTCTTGATTTACTCAGGCATCAAATTCAGAGGTTCAACTGCCCCTATCAGTGGAGATTTCAACTGTCAGAGTACACTTTGGCGTTATTCACACACAGTCTCAAGAGGTTTGAAACTGGAAAAATTCATCAGCTCCAATAATCTAATCCTTCATAAACAACCAACCCTCCAACATTCAACAATATAAGAAGCCGAGGCTGGACAGATTTCCTCATCACTTCACCACATATAGCAAATAAAATCCACAACAGACAAATTCGAAATGATTACACCGAATCTGATCATAAATATGTTACCTTCGAAATCAACGGACCGACAACAAGCACAATAATCGCCAGATTCAAATTAACAAAGGAAGACAGAAAATATTTGTACGAAACCTGAATACGAAGAAGCCATGATACACTCAATCAAGCATTGGAGCACCAAAGAAGAAATGAACACAACTACAGAAGAAATAACAGAAAGAATACAAATCATCTGCGGCCAAACATTTAAGAAAAGAACATCAGCAATATTGAGCAATATAAACTGGTGGATAAAGTACCTACGGAGAGAAAAAAAAACTAAAGCCTTACGCAGAAAACTTAAATCCACAGAATCAGAGGAAGAAAGAGAGAACATCCTCTAGAAATTCAGGAAACAAAAGGCTAGTTATAAACTCCAAATCATAGAAACGAAACTTAAAGCCTTAAAGTTAACATACATACTGTAATAATAACGAAGATATCTATGGCTCTCTTTACAAGATGGCTACGAAGAAAATCTTCACACCCGCTCAACTTCACCTGCCACGAACCAGTAACTCCACCAACAAGAACAGCATTGATGTCACCCATACCAACCTTAACGCAATCCTAGACGCAGTCCTTCTAAACGATAACGAAGATGAAGACACAGAAGAACAGAAGATTATGCGCCATAATAAGCATCCTCCAGATTCAGGAAACGACTTACCATTCACCCAGGGCGAACTAACCGAAATTTTCAAAACTTTTAATAACAAGAAAGCTCTGGGCATCGATTGAATCTGCAATCATATCGTTAAACTTATAAACCATACCAACCCTGATATAATTCTGGAGTTTTGCAACAAACGTCTCGAATTTAATACCTTCCCAAAATATCTAAAAATTGGTCAAATCATCCTTTTCTTAGAAATAAATCATTCGATAGTCCAAATGCTTATCGTCCAATAAATTTGCTTTATGCTCTGGGTAATGTTCTGTAACGCTGTGTTCCTGGAAGGCTGAAACACGACTTCCACCATGAAGAGCATATCAGCGACCATCAGTATGGATTCAGAGAAGTCTTGGACTAGGACTGCTTGTATGGAATACACAACGTATTCCATACAAGCAGTCCTAGACCAAGTTAATATCAATAAAATAAGCAATCTGCATTCGGCCGTCCTGTCTTGATTTCAAACATGCTTTTGATTCATTATGGGGGCCCACCATCCTCCAGTCTCTCCGCAACATCTGCTACCCACTCAACATTTACAAAAATCATTGGAAACATCCTTCAAGACCGCAGTACTATCATATTGCACAATAACACCTTCACTGCTAGAGCACAATCAGGTGAATGTCCCCAGGAAGCCTGCATGAGCCCAATTCTTTGGAACATCACGTTCAACGATATTATAAACTAGCAATGGCCCAACTTCACCAAAATTACAGCGTTTGCAGACGATGTTGTTTTCATGGTCAGAGGGCGAACACAAAAGGTTCTTCAACAAAATTGCCAAGAAATATTTAATATATTACAGCATCACTGCAAGAGACATAAATTAAAAATCTTTATCCCCAAATCGCAAGTAATTATCATTCACAAGCCGGGACAGAACATTACAAAACCACTCTGAATGAAATTAGAAACAAATAAACTGAAAACATCAAATCCTTAAAATATCTAGGGTTACTGCTGGACCAAAAATTCAACTTCATGGAACATCTCCGGGATATAAAGATTCGCTCCCACCAAATTGGACAGAACCTTAGCAAGATGCAAAGATTTAACTGAGGATTAAATCCTCACATCACCAAGATACTATAAAAGACTGTCATCACAAAAATCGTCCCATATGGATATGCGATATGGGCCTTACCAATGACGGAGAGGAAAAAAATATTGCTGATATCCATACAGCGACATTTCATGCTACACATCACGCGTGGCTTTCGTACCACCTCCAGCTCAGCACTGAATGTCTTGGTATTATGCAGCTACATTTTCAAGCAATTGATGAGGCTATTTACTCTTCAGTCCTTCAACTCAGAAAAAGCATCATCTTCAAGGATTGCATCTATTCTACAGATTATTACGAACAACGCCCTCCTCCATACAAAAGCCGATCCCCATACCAAAATAAAAATCTAAAAGAACATTTACCCAAGCAAAAAGGAATTGAAGCTTACACTGATTGATCAAAAATCGAATGAAACGTCGGATGTGCAGCATGCATTCCAGTTCAACAACATCTGGGCTCTGAAATAAAATGGAAAGGATACTTAAACAACTCCAATAGCGTACATCAAGTGGAACTCTCAGCAATAAGAGCTGCCATCAACATTGCATTAATAACCAATTTCTCAAAATATCCATTAACTCAGACAGCTAAACAGCCATACTCTCCATCCGAAATCCAAACAACCGCTCCCACCTGGCTTATCAAATTAATCAAATCTCTAAAGATCGCAATACAGAAATAATCTTAACTTTGATCAACGGGTACAGTGATAACGTTGGCAACGATACCGCCGACAGTCTGGAAAAAACAGCAGCTCTTTTCCAAGAAGGCGAGTTCCTCAACATCAAGCTATCGAAATCGCAACTACGACAAATCCTAAACAAACATCTAAGACACGAATGGCAAGAAAAGTGGAATAATGCTACAGCAGGCCGACGCGCTCACCAGTTCTTCCCATGTGGTCCGCACTCTTTGTATACATATATTTTACGCTAATTTAAAGACATTTTTATTAAATACTCAAGCTTTGCTTTGCCACTCTGCAAAGCGTAAATATATGTATTTCAAATTTAATAATAATAAAAATAAATAAATAAATAAATAAATAAATAAAAAAACCTCAGTGATGTAAAAAAAATTGTGCTCCCATTCGGAAAATCGCAATTACATTAATTTGCCTCTAATTTAATAAACAAACTTGGCTATTTAAGAAAAATGTGTTTCTACTACCAAAATCAAAATATTTTAATGTGTGTTGTGTTATCGTTCAGCAGAGCATAATTTATTTAATTTTTCGCGCATTAACATGCGTGTTATGGTATCGCACGCATCTTCTTTGCTTTTTGAAAGTGAATTTCTAATAATCATCACAAGCATTGTTTTCTTTGTGAAATCAATTATGCCACCAAAAAGAAAATCGATTTCTCGATCTATACCTCAAGCACGAAAGATAAAGGAATCAAGAGCTTATAAAACAAACGAGCAACGGGAATCAAGTCTTAGAAACGTTCGATTACGCAATGATCAAGACGTTCGTATGAAACAAACGAGCAACGGGAAGCAAGCTTGGGAAACTTTCGAGTACGTATTGCTCAAGTTCGTTTGCCTGAAACAGACGACAAACAGGAAGAAAGACTGGAAAACGTTTAGGAACCCAATCGTGTGAGACAAACGTGCAACGAAAAGCAATGGTGGAAAACGTTCAAGTATGCATTCCTTGTTCTAGATGAATACTGCACGTGAAACAAAATCTTAGTGCATTCCATTACGATGCTAATTATGATTACAGTCTTCATCCAAGGGTAGTCGTTGGAAAGACGGATGAATTATGCGTATATTGCAGAACCCTCAAATTTAAGAATGACGTACAAGAAATGTGCTGCTAGGGTGGAAAAGAGAAAATGCCCGCACCAGATGGTAAAAAAAGAAATATTGTATATACAAAAGCACTTCAGAATTCAAACACAAACCTTTCTTTCCTTTAAGTAATATCCCAATAATTTCGCAGATATACCCTTCGAATTTAAACGTTTTCAGTTTCCGGTGCGACTCGCTTTTGCAATGACCATCAGCAAAGCACAGGGACAATCGCTACAAGTTTCTGGACTAAATTTGAAAAATTTGTGCTTTTCACATGTGTAGCTGCATGTGGCCTGCTCACGTGTCAGAAAATCATCCGATGTATTCGTGTACGCATCATATGGAAAAACAAAAATATTGGGTGTCTAATAGGATTTCAATGAACAGAATTAAAACACAAACACTTTCTTTTCTTTAAGTAGCATTGCAACGCATGCCGGGTGATAGCTAGTAGTTTCGGTACTATTCCGCTAGAAAAATTTGCAGTCAAAAATGCGATCTTATTTTTTCCACCAATTCTCGCCAAGTATAAAATTATAAAATAATAATAGAATTAAAAAGACTAAAAGAAAATTAGTTCTGTTAAAAGAAAAAATTTTTTAAATTTCTTAATTCTTAAAAACTGTAAATTTTTCTTTTTAATTTTTTAACCTAGAATATTTTATACATATATAAAAATAATGAAACAAAACGAAACTTAATCTAAACAGATGGCATAAAATTACAAATATTAATTATTGCAGAAAAAATTTCAGTTTCTGAATATAACCGACGCCACATAAATTCTTTCAAATTTGATTGTAAATGGTGGCGAGAAGTGCCCCACTGACGTTTATTACTCCACTTAGCACTGCCCAGCAATCGCTATACGGTTTGGATATGGCATCCAGTTTCGGGGTCTACAAAATTATAGCTGTGTTTCACAGTGAAAATGATCATACAGCAGTAGTTTTTTTTTTTTTTCCTTTCTTCCTTCTTTCTCTTTCATATATCGTACCATATATGTCTAAAAATATAATGCTGCCATCCGAGATGTTTTCCTGAATGAAAATCATCAATGTTTTAGCACAACGATCGGGAACGGCGACCAGAAACTTTCTTTGCTTTTTTGTCATAAACCTCCATGTCAATGCTACACGCACTCAGGGATCATCACCACACTTCACCCATCATCATAGATATACAGCAACTTTTACGCAATAATCATCAAGCCCGCTTTAACATGGTATGGGTGAAAGGACACTCCGACAACGAAGGGAATGACGTCGCAAACCGACTGGCTAATGAGGCTGCCAACAACATCCACGCTCAAACTATAAGAGCCCCTACCCCCGTCTCAAGAAAACTCTGCGTAATATCTGTAAAGAAAAGTGGCAAGAAGAATGGAATAGTGGCGACACAGGGAGAAGGACGTATAAATTCCTACCAAAGGTAGACACGGAACGTCTTATAACAATAGCCGCACTGACACAGTACATAACGGGTCATGGCCCATTTCCATCTTATTTTATGCGTCATGGCATCCCAACATCTGACAATTGTGTCTGTGGCATGCTAGGTTCTCCCGAGCACTACCTATTTGACTGTGGTCTAACAACAAATCACCACTTACCACATCCAACGAATGATAGAACACTTTACTATCGTTTTATAATCAAACACCCGTCAGCTATAAGGAGTATCTGCGCAGTTGTACAACAAATCAACGCCCTAGGGCAAGACATTTGCGAGCCACAATAGCATGGTACTGCAGACAATGTACTCAACGATTAGGTATTCGCAGTATGTACACATTCCGTATAAGCGCCACATTCAATTTTGAGCCTAATGTAATCATCTGCTTTCAATAGCCAGCAATGTGCAGAAATAATGTTACTGACATGTTTATCTGTGTAAAGCACTGAGCACCCAATGGAATGATGTGTTATCGTAAATCGAAATATATAATATCCGTACAATGCACGAATGTAGTGTATGCAACGAAATATGTAAATCATGCAACAGAAGCCCCTAATGAAAGTATGTACATTATGTATTATGGGTACTGAGCATATTTCCGCACAGCGCTTCTGCTTTACTCACACCTTACTATGTCTCATATGGACCCTATTGCTGAACCCTATTGCGATTTTACAATTGATTGCCATAAAGTGATTGTAAATGGCTATGGTTGAGCGAAGGTTCCCCCATTGAAAGAGAATCATTAAATAAAAATATGTATGCCTAATTGTTTCGGTGCACCATAGTTTCAGAATTTTGTAACAACAATCGAAATATTTCAAAATAGAAAACAACAAAATAGCTGGGGTATTAGCCTAAAAAAAAACAAGGTAAATTGATACGCAAGACACTGCACAAGAAATGTGCTCTTTTGATGTATTATTTGAAGTTACTTAAATTAAAGGAACATTATTAACAGCATGAAATGTAACATATTTTTCATGGATAAAGTTTCGGTAATTAGTTCATAATATCACTGAATTTCTCTCGGAAAAAATGGTGCCAAGAGTGCATTTTTTCACCAACCTCGTATATGTTTACCGTTACACTATGCAAACACGGTTTTACAGAGTCTGTCACAAATCATTTTCTGAAATCCCATTCCACTATCTGCCTTTCTTCAAGTCTTGTCCTGTCCCCTCCCCTACCTGCTTATCTCTTTTGGTTGCAAACAAACTGTTATATATCTCTCTTACTGTAGCTATATTCTAGAGGCATATATATTTTTTGAGACGGTTTTTACAGTTTTGAAAACTCTGTCGAGACATGGAATGAGACAACTAGATCATGAAATATTACAAACGATAGTCTCGCAAAGATGGAAAACTGTACTGGCAATAGATCGAAACCAGTGAGAGTCAGGGAACATAAGGGAGCTTTCTCAGAAGGTTTATTTATCGCTCACGCTTTCTTGTTGAGATGTAATCGATTAAAGTATGCTGCGGCTGAAATTTTGAAACTGAATTTGGAGAGGATTAAATTGGAGTGTTTCTTTCTAGGTCATTTATCAAAACACCCGCTGGATCAGATGTGTGGATGTCTATTGAATTTTAGCCTTCATATTATAGTAGCTTTGTTAAATTCAAGAAATGTTGTCTTCATAAAAGTTGCAAAATATAAGTTCTTTTAATTAAAGCCATTAAGTTTAATTTAGCAGTGTAATTTTCTATAATGTTTTAGCGTTTTTGGTCAATATGAATCTGCTCTGGTTTTGAATTTTCTGATTGTACGAAATTGCATGTTTTCTACAAAAGTTAAAAAGAAAAATCTGGCTTCAGTTTTGTAACTTTAGTTTTATTTGTTACGTCACTTATAAATCCAAACAGCAATTCACATTAAATGCAAACGAAAAAGATAATTTAAATCGTTGAAAAGTTTATCATAGAAAATTCTCCACAAGTGAAGCATTATTTCCCACATTTAACTTCCATCACGTCATTAAACATACTACTGATTTCAATTATCATGTAGGCGCACTTTATACATCCAATTAGATGTAGTAAATGGATATTCTTGAATATTCTTACAACTGAAAATAAAGGTCATTTTAGAGTGATGTCCGAGTATAATTGTGTTACACACTAAAACACAGCAGATTGGAAAATTCGTCAAATTTGGATTTGGTCAATTATTTGGCCCTATCGGTATTAGTGTAATATATATTTAATATACTTTATTTTATCAATACAGAGTTAATATATTCCGTTTCAGTTCATGTTGATCTTTTATATAGAGAGACAAAAAAAGAATAAAAAACAAGCAGTTCAAAACATAATTCAATTGCACGCTCAACAACGCAAAAATTAAAATAAATAATACATTTAAAATTCCTTTATTATCAGTTCGGAATAAATATCTGCAAGTACCAAAAAAGCGAAAAACAAAGAAAAAAAAAAGCAAACTTATAAACTTCAAGCAAAAGGAATCAAAACCATAAATGAAATAAGAAATTTGGATCATCGTCATCAGGGAATTTGGCTCAACAAAAGAAGAAGCAAATGGATATGGGTATGGAAATGTGTTGGATATGAAATGAATTTTTAAATAATAGTGCTTGTAATTTCCTTTACATTGTATATGATTTGCATTATATGTATCGACACACTTAGACAAAAAAAAAAAAAAAAAAAAAAAAAAAAAAAAACGACGCACCAAGAAGGAGTTATTCAAAAGGGACGAAAATCGGTAGAAGTGATGTACATGTACATAAAAACAAATTATTACAGTTTGAGAACAATTGGATAATTTATTGAAGTGATAGAGCATCACAAAGTGAAAAAGTCAGTAACGCGTTTGTCCACCTCTGGCCCTTATGCAAGCAGTTATTCGGCTTGGCATCGATTGATAGATGTTTCGGATGTCCTCCTGAGGGATATCATGCCAAATTCTGTTCACATGTAGCGTTAGATCGTCAACATCCCGAGCTGGTTGGAAGGCCCTGCCCATAATGCTCCGAACGTGCCCAATAGGAGAGAGATCCGGCGACCTTGCTGGCCAAAATAATGTTCGGCAAGCACTAAGGCAAGCAGTAGAAACGTGTAGTGTGGGAACGGGCATTACTTTTCTGAAATGTAAACCCAGGGTGTCGTGACGTGAAGGCCTAAGAACTTCGTCGACGTACCGCTGTGCTGTAAGGTTGAGACGAACTACAACCAAAGGGGTCCTCCTATGAAATGAAATGGCACCCCAGACCATCATTCCTGGTGGTCAGGCTGTCTGCCGGAAGACAGTCAGGTTGGTATCACACCGCTGTCCGGGGCGTCTCCAGACTCGCCTTCTTTTTGGTTTTCCCCATGTGTAAAATGTATACGAGCCAGTTTCCCTTAGAAAGTCCTCCACGAAAGGCATCCCTCCCCTTAGGCAGATAGCCCTAGTGTGCTTTGCCATAATTAAATTAAATACACAAATACACACACCAGACTCGCCTTCGCTGGTTATTGGGCTCAGTTCAAAGCGTGACTCATCACTGAAGACTATTCTACTCCAGTCAGTGATATTCCAGTGCGAATGAGCCTGACACCACTGCAAACGGGCTTGACGTTGTACAGAGATCAATGTCGGCGCAAGAGGAGCCATGACCTCATCTCCCTTTCTGTGAGCTTTCTGTGAGCTGTCTGTGAATGGTCTTTGCAGTCACTGAAGCACTATTTGCATGTACCATCGATGATAATGATGCATCTGGAGCTGTGAGTGCCGCTCTGACGATTGCTCGGTCTTCACGTTCTGTCGTTTCTCTGTGCCTACCGCTTCCTTCTTGACGCTGTGTTCGGCCATGGTTCACCCATTCCTGCCAACATCGTATAATAGTGGCATCGCTGCGGCTCAAATGTCGAGCTATTGGCCGATAAGACCAACCGGCTTCTTTGAGTCCAATTACACGACCTCTCTCAAATTCTGACATCTGCGCATATCGTTCGCGCACCTGTATGCGAGGCATAGTTACTGTCTACCAGAGTACACGGAATAAAATTCGTGAAGAATTTATGACCTGGAATCGTAATTTGTCCTCTTAAATATCCTGCCAATTGAGCAGATCAGATGCGCTGTAGCGACAACCGTTCATTCATTGGCAGCCAAAATGTAAAATTTTGCATTTTCCGTCGAAACCTGTATGCATATCAATTTGCGTCCAATTTGCTTTATATCTTCTCCGTGTGTCGTGGTGCGTCGTTTTTTTTTTTTTTTTTTTTTTTTTTTTTTTTGTCTAAGAGTGTATATCATTTTGGAAACTGCTACTGACAGATATGACTTTTATTTCCTTGAATTCTACAGATTATTACAGATTTCTACAGATTAAACAATCGTATGAATATAAATTAGGCATTAGATAGAATAGAACTTATTTGACTCATTTGAGAATGAGTTTGATTAAAATTGATGAGAAATTCCCAGCACAGAGTTCGGTTTAACTCATCGCTATAGGTATACAATTTATGCCTTTGGATGCTATTATAATGCCATGATATATTTTACTGGAATTTCAATTAAATTTTTATATCCAGATATAAAATGTGTAAGAAACTTACTTATAAAATGGTCGATAATTTTTATCTAACTTTAGTTGTAGCGTTTCTTTTCAAGACTTCATAACCGAAATTTTTCACGAAAACTATTTTCCGTCTTCGTTTATTATTAAAATGCGAATTTCATGCGCATTTTCGAAAATTTATCCTGCGCAATATTTCAAAAATTAACATCTATATACTTTTTTTTTTTCAAAAAAAAATCTTTAAACTTTCTGTGCGATACTTTGTACGTGGTATATTCCTGAAATGATTAGTTTTCTCCATTACTCCCAAATAATCAGCAATAATGGTATTTCTGATGTCTTCGTAGTGTAGCGGTTAGCTCGCTGGGCGCGTATTCCAGAGGTATCCTGCTTCTAATTAACCTAATGTCTCTACGTCATGATCACGCGAATGTAGAATAGGTTTTGGTTTTATGATCAGCTTTCCGTTGTTATTTCAGATTTGAAGCTGAGCAAAATGTTTCTGTACCAATTAAATACTCATTCCTCATCACTTGGACGTTTATTATTTCTTATAAGTATATTACAACAACTTTATATTATTATTAAAAAAATTAAATGCACATACTGCAATAAGTGAAAATGAAAATCTGACTGTGTACAAAAATATTTAATAATAATAATAATAATAATAATAATAATGTCTGCGTCGAATTACGTAGCTATGGCGTTAAAATGATTTTTCTTTATCAGAATAATGTTAAAAATATTTTTCTTAAAATATGTCTTAGGCATGGCTAATGCCAGTATTTTAGCAAATGGGTGTTTACCAAGAATCGCTAGAAGGATAATTTAAATCCCTAGTCTTGTGGAATGGCATCACTTGCCAAATTAAGCGGATAATAGGTGTCATGATAGCTTACATAGCAACATAATAAAACCTAAAAAAAATATAAAAAAAAAGCAAGAAAATACTATGAGCAAGTGTCTGAGTGAACTGAATTCTTATTCATTTGTGAGGGCATTCAGTTCGCGGCGATCTTCCTTCGTTCAGCGGTCAGCTAGACCACTGATGGATTTGTACTCAGATTACATATATGGAAAAAACATGCAAATATCTTAGAAAAAATTGACCTCATTGAAAGAAACGAAGGACCCATTCGTATTTGAATTGTGCATAAGAAAACAATTAAAAATCTTCATTTAGAACTTCATTGCCTCTACGATCAGAAAGCAGAATAAAATAACTAATTTGCCTTACCTATTATTGAAATAATTCATTTCTCTCTTTAGTTAATATATGTGAGAAAACTAATTTCATTAAGGAGGTATAAGAATGTCGGTTTACAAAATATTTTGTTTATTTATATACATTATTTTTGCCAAATGATAAATTTGGCATTAATGTTAGAGCAGCATTACTTTCATATTTTCTTAATATTTAATTGTAAGAAAAGTGGACAATAAATTTCATGGTTGGAGTTGAAAATCTAAAATTACTAAAATTTCTGAAATTCTTATTTATGTTAGCTGCGTGAAAAGATAGCTGAATAAAGATCCAAAATTTAAAATAAGGAATTAATATTATTATAAATTGAGTGAACAGTGAAATATCGCTCTATCAGTTTTGAAGATTGCTTTCTTACGCATATAATTTGAATTAAAAGGTATTATTCAAGTAATACTCGTACTAGTAAATAAAAGGTTACTACAGTAATTCATGTTTAGCAAATCTGTTTTTCCCATGTCTTCAGCTGCAGTACATATACTTATAAAACTACATATACTTATATATACTTATAAAACTACATATACTTATATATGCTTATAAAACTACATATAATAATAAAAAATACATATAAAACATACTTCTAAAAATATAATACCTTTTTCATAAAGTAGTAAAATATGCAAAAACTGTTTAAATTATACGACATTAACTAAACATTATATATAGAAGGAAAAATGATTATCTTCGCATTGTAACATTTTTGATTGCATCTGACTAAAACTATAAAAAAGGTTAGGCTGCTAATATTAGGGCATTTTAAATTAAAACTTTCAAAGCTTTATTCTTAGGACTGAATAAATGTTTTCTGCGTGTGTTATTTTTGTGTTGTGCTCTAACTTCTGTCTCAATATATATTTTTATAGACGCAAAAGGAATTTATTCGCCACATATTCCTATGAATATAGTAATTTCTATAATTATTTTTCAAATTTCATTGTATTTAATTAAAAACCTTATAATTTAAAAGTTTTATTTAAAGTAGTTTTTATTTTTTTTTAGTTCATAGAAAAGGAACAAAGTGATAAGCAAAAACAAGGAAGGTTCTTTAAGCAAAGAAAATTATTCGCTCTTATTAACATAGTAACGAAGTAAGTCACATTACTTACTTTCATAGTTGGTCTAATCTATGCGATGATGTAAAATTACAATAAACTCATTTAAATTACTATTTGACAGTTCTGATGAAACCATTGTTTCATCAGGTCCCCGTGGTTCGGTTCCCGGTGAAGGCGGTTGCTAATTTTTCATCTCTCCAGCTTCCAAAAAATTCCTATGTCTCTACAGTGGCGCCCGAACTATAAGGGTGTTCGATGAGGATTTTCCACACCCATGATTTGGCGATTGGGTCCTCTAAAACCCCAGTCGCCTTTAAAAAGGGAAGTATATAAGGTATTTCTCCCACTTTCCTAGGGTGCTTTCGTGGTGTAGTGGTTCTGCACGTTGGGGCGGTATTCTAGAGGTCCGTGGTTCGATTCCCGGCGAAGACGATTGCTATTTTCATCTTTCCTGCTTCCACAAAAAATCCTAATATCTCTACAGTTGAAGGTAAAAATAAGAAAATACAAATTAGAAACACGGACAATAAGCAAAAATTCGTAAGTTGTATTAGAGATTCCCAAAACAAATTTTACTTGGAAGATCGTTTTGTAGTTTATCCGTCTGCGGAAAGTTCAAATACTGTGTAAATTAGTTTCATCGTAAAGCAAGGATATGTGCCAGAAATCTTTAAAAATTCGCTTCGACATTAAGTACGCCTAACTAAGACAAAAAAACAAGAAAAAAAAAAGAGAGAACTAAATCCAAACAGCGTAATTACAAAAAGTAAAATATGAAATGCATTTTAACTGAAAAAAATTTCCGTATCTAAACATACCAAGTTTGAAAATGTTTCTCCTCAAAACCGAGAAATTCAGCAAGATATCGCAACTTCTAATTTTTCACCTTCTTGTGATCTTTCCTCCGTGGTATGAATAAAGAGTAACTCACATTTATCAGAATTCATCAGCCGCTCCAAATTGCTTCAATAATGATAGCTTTGAGGAGGAAAAAGTAAGGATTGAACTTGTCATCAGGTTCGAGGGAATTTTGATTAAGATGGATTGGTTAATCAATTCCAAAATTTTTTCATGTTTTTCACGTCAACTGGAATTTTAAAGTTCCAAAGTAATATTAATCAAACTTTCTTCAACTTTTCACACCCAATTTTAGCTCAATTAATTTCAAATCAACTGAGAAACAATTTACATTTTGTCTTTATCATACTAAAAACATAAAAATAAAAAAGCCGGTTTGCAGCAAGTATAATTTAAGGTGTTTTTGTAATCATAATATTGAACATATTTCAAAGATCTTCCAAACAAATTCATAGTTTGGTAAAATAGCTTTGAAATATTTAGAAAACTGTTTTGATAATCTGGCAGTGAACCTCGAGATAGACTGATAAATAGTTGAGTCTTATGTATTAATAGGATTAATTCATAAAATACAACTATTTAGTTAAATTTTCATCGTCCTAACTGTAGGATAATTGACTAGAAATATGACTATAACGATTGGTTTCATTATAATATCAGTTTTAAAAAAAGTCAAAGGTAAATGTTCAATGGCCTCTAAAAATTAATTATACTAGCTATGTAAAAGTATAAGGAAGTCAAGGGAATTCCTTTCATGCATTTATATATTGTAGTGGTTCAACTGTCGTTGAAGACAGAAGTTCGTTTCTCAGGCTTTCTTCGGTTAAAAAAATAACGGTTTTTGTAATGTCTCCAAATGAAGATGTAATAGTTGATATTTTGTCATCACATAGATCTGGTCAATTCATTCTCACTATTTCTCTTCAATTTTCCTTAAAGAATGGGATAATGTTAAGAATCTGAAGCATTTCTTAGTGTTTTCTTACCCTGCAGTAATTAACAAATCCAGATATCCTACTCGAACATCTAAGATTTGATTCCCGGCAGTCACACATTGTATTCTGTTCTCTTTATGCTTTGAAAAACGGCAGAATTCTTAATTTTGTTAAGAATAATGAGAGTTCCAAATAAAAAAAAAGCAATGGTAAACTAACTTGGATTTATTATGTAAAAAAAGTTTTAAATAGATGACACAAGTAATTCGTCTTGAATTCAGTTTGAAATAGAACAACTGATTGGAATTTACAGTATGTAAGGTATCAAATAGTATTTTAAGTAAATATAGTAGAGCTATACAAGAGACCTATAAGGAAGCAACTAGACATAAATAGATCAAAATTCTGTCAGTTTCAGATTATTAAATCTCCAGTTGAAAGAAAGAAAAGGATTAAATAGGAAGAAAGCTAGTGCATTAAACAAAATAAATACATAAAAATGAAAATTTTTTGAGGTAAAATATTCTTTTTTTAAGGATCTAAAGACCCCTTTTGCTTCCTTTCAAATCTTTTATAAGTTTCAAGAGCCCTTTCTTATAGGATGCGTGCTTCCTGGGATTCATAATCGTTAAACACCGCAGTTATTTATATTGCTTTTTTTTTTTCAAAACGAAATCAAGCACTAAATAAAAGGCTTTTCAAATAAAATTAGAAGGAAACTGTATGGCCTTAGCGTACAGTTAAGTTTTAATGTAAACGTAAGCATACTATCGTATAATTAGGCAATATTTTCTGTTAAGAATAGTTAATTAACGAACGTGTTTAAAAACTTTAATAATAAAGATCAGAAACTATTCACTCTTATTTAGATACAATTCAGTCAACAATGACACCGAATAGTTAGAATATATGTCATAAATGCTTAACATAAAAAGTGAAAAAATATCAAGCAGGTTACTGATTTCTTTCTGCAGACTGATACGTTTTTAACTCATATGGCTTCATACGTTACGGAGACGTTCACGGAAAAAAAGGGTAATGCACACGAAACGTTTTTTCAGCAGTGATGTATCCTGACACAAGATAGCTGCCACAGCAAATGGAATGGAAGAACTATCCGTTACATTGGTTATTACCCTCGGACTTTCGTTTGCCACATAGGAATGATAGTGACAATTTCAGCTAAGGGACGAAAAGGGGGGATATATTTGGTCCACCACGTCCGATCTCTCTGGCGCTCTCCCAAACAAAAGAAGAAAGAAAGAAAAATGAAAGCGGTGACTTTGGAGGGCAATCGAGAATGAAATCCTTGCTTCTATGAGGTTCTTTTTATCTTTATAGCCGTTTTCTGCTGAAATGTGCAAAGAAAGACCCAGTCAGAGTAGGTCATCTCTAGAATCAAGAAGTAGAGACTGCCAAATACATCACAAATAATTTTTCTATGTTTAAAATCTGACTTGCTCCTACTTAATACCTCAGTACCGCGTTGATGACAAATACATGATATTGAATCCTAGTGTATAAAATACCACTGACAACATAAGAACTAGATTTATTAAGCAGTGTAGTAATTTTATTTTGTAGAGAAGATTGTTTTGCATTTCGCCTTTCATATTGTTCTCTCTGGGTTTATTATCGATGCAAAATAAAAATGACGTTCGTATAAATTAGAGGGACTCGAATATATCATTCGGACACTCATAAATACTTTCATTTTAGATATTTTAATAGTTCACATAATTCATAGAAGAAATATGACGCACAAACGGTTCACAGTTGTTATATCAACAACACACAAAATCGCATAATAACACAGAAAAAACACACTCATATTTAAGAAGGAATTAATTGATAAATTGACATTCCGCTACATACAAGCGACCATTCTTGAGCAACTCATATTCGAGGCTCAAGGAAAGTTCTGAAGTATAGCATAGCCATTCTTTACGCAGAAAATCTCAAAATGATAGAAAAATGTTCAAGCAGTCGAATAAATTACATTACTCAAATTTGGGATATCTGAGCTGTCATGTATGAAATTACACGTTTAAAAGTAATTAAAAGCGTAAAATTGAAACGTGAAGTAGGATTAGTCATTTTTATCAGTTTTGTGAAGTTGCAGAGACATTAGGTTATTTTGAAGCAAGAGACATGAAAAATAAAGAATGCCCACACCGTGAGTCGAACCTGGACCTCTCGAATACTTGCCGAGTGTGCGGCCGTTACACCACGAAGGCAACCTGGAAGGAGGGAGAAAAAAAATCTTATGTACTCCCCCTTTTAAAGGGCGACTGGGGATTAGGGAACCCAATCGCCAAATTCTGGTGCTGACGAATTATTGTTCACCAACGTTTAGTTGGGCGTCACTGTAGAGACATTAGGTTATTTTGAAGCAAGAGGCTTGAAACATGAGTAACGCCCACGCTGTGACTCAAACATGGGCCTTTCGAATATGCGAAGAGTGTGTTACCGTTACACCACGAGGATGTTGGAAAGAAGGAGAAAATACCTTACAAAGTATTTTGGAAAAGTATGTTAGTGAGTGATTGTTGATCGTTATTAAAACTAATATTCTTACGCATTCAAAAGGCTGAACGCGAAATATCACTAAGAATGCAAAATTTAACTAAATATATAAAATTAATTAGGAATAGCCAGAGGGGCAAAAATGATCCTAAAAATACATAAAAAAACTACGCGAAACCTCTACAAAAGATGAAGAAACCAGAAATTAAGGAACTAAACTAACTAAATTAAAATACGTAGTGCATCTTTATCATGCGATGGTTGGCACATCCATCTAGGAAGTGAAAGATTTGTAGCAAAACACAACCAGATTGTAGTGATAGATTATATCCCAGCAAAACACAACCAGATTTTAATTTTTCTTGCTTGAAAAACGCCAAATATTGTCTAAAGTGAGGTCAGAATTACAATATGGTGGACAGTGATTCAACATCTGAAATTAGCCGATTATATCTGACCCCTCTCCCTAGTCGCCCTTTAAATGAAGAGGAAGAGAGATGTGAGGAATTATAACATTCCTGCGAAAGGCTAATGGTTGGTACATTCAGCTACTAAATGGGAAGACTCTTGATCCGATGTCCAGAGAAGGCATAAAAAATTTTTAACTGTTAAGCTATGAAAGCCTAGCAGGCGAAGAGGAGCTATTTTATAAATAGCTAATGTTTAATTTAATTATAAGGATCAGAAAATAAATTGTCAAAAATTTCCAAATAGAAACATAGTATTTAGACATTCTGATCGGTTTCAACGATGAAAGTAAACAAAATATGATAAGGGAAATACGTAAGCATAAGATATTAGAAAAATAAACAAAACTGTCACCATAAATGATCCATATTATAATGAATTATATTTTTTTAAGTATTAAAGGTTTTAAATATTAAGAAACAGCTATGAAGCTGGAGTAATGATGGTAAGACTCGTCCATTTCAATAATAAGCCTAAATATGGTTTACGGAATGGGTACATGTAGAAAAAATAGCTTCTTTTAATTGATAAAGTCTCATATTTTTCATGGATATTTAAAATTATATTTGAATCTAAATTTTCATAAAATGTGATACACCTTGTCCGAAGGTACACCTTATCCGGTCTTTGTTTTGACAACATTTGGTCGTCCTTCCATATATCCTTCCATATATATAGACATATCCTTTCAATTACAAAATGATTTAAAGAATGCAGATTCATATTTTCTTATTTCTAAATTTAAAAAAAATGAAATTTGGATAAAATGCCAAACTTTGCTTTTTTACACATTTGTCAGAAACCTACACTTGTATTCAGAAAAAAAAAATTGTGCTTATTATAAAAAATTAAACACAAGACAAAAATTGATCAAGACAATTTCAAAATTGCGATATTTGACGTCATTTTTAAGTTCGCATTGAGCGGTCGATTAATAAATAAATTAGGGTAGCTAGAGGTTGTTGCTTTTGCTTAAATATTATTCAATCACATTTTTTTGTGATTTGCTAGTATCTTTACATATTAGCCCAAAGGGATGTTAGCCCCGGGCTATTAGTCTCGAAACACCATTTTGCGTCAAATCACTAAAGACGGCTGTATGACTTTTTAAAGTGTTGCCACGAGATATTATCGCCCTATATTATATTTAAAGAAATTAAATAATGAAGTATCTATCTGCATGAATGTGTGAATGTTTCCCGCTGTGTCAAACTTTGAATAAGGCCCGAATATGGGCACCTGAAAGCCCGAGGTTTGAATTTCAAAGTAATTTTATTATCTACTTTATATTTCGAAAAGTTTTAACGAATTTTTTATTAAAAACTCAACGATTTCAAACCGAGTTGTGGGAACACACTATACGGAATAAAATATTTTATCTCCAGCGCGCGAAACTGTCTATCAGAAATTCTAAAGATATGCTGTTTCTGTATATTTTTAGACCAAAGGGAAATAAGGCCAAATGCTTTAAAACGTGTGTTGAGACATTAGGATTTTTTGGAAGCAGAAAAGATGAAAAATATGCAACGCCTTCACCGGGAATCGAACCGCGGACCTCTCAGTTATGCGCTGAGCGTACAGACCACTACACCACGAAGGCTCGCTAAGAAGGTGGGGGAAATACCTTATATACTCCTCCTTTTAAATGGCGACTGTGGTTTTCAGGGGACCCAATCGCCAAATCCTGGGTGAAGAGAATCATCATCCAACACCCTTTTAGTTCTGGCACCACTGTAGAGATATTAGGATTTTTTGGAAGCAGGAAAGATGAAAAATATGCAGCGCCTTCGCCGGGAATTGGGCTGCGAGCTTCTCAATTACGCGCTGAGCGTGCAGACCACTACACCACGAAGGCTTGCTAAGAAGGGGAGAGAAATACCTTATATGTGTAAATGATAAAAACGCCCCTTTAGGAGTAATATGAAATTTAAAAGTTTCAGATTTTTTATTATATTTAATATTAATTTTATTACATTTCATATACCGAATAGAATTTCTCATAAGTAATTTATAAGTTTTTAAAGCATAAAATTACGTTATTAATATTCTCATGAAATGTTATCACTTTAGGAACATAATTTGGTAATAGTAAAAAAATTCATTAACCTATATATGTTTTTCATTTTTAATTAATGCAAATAATATAAGTACTATAAGATAATGTAATATAATTGCTATAAGAATAAAATTGATATGGATAACAAATTTCTAACAAAATTACTTATATTCACAAAAAACATGATGCCTTTCTGCATTTTTATTTTTAAGGTTATCTCTAAATGTAGTAACTCCCCGTAACAGTTAATGATAATTGTACAAACTTTCATAAACTTTCCCTTAATTAAGTTTTAGATTTCTCTCATATTTTAACAATGATATGAAAATTAGATTTCGCTCAACTTTCGTTTTTTAAAAACATTGCTGTTAAATGGAACATGACTAGACTAGAATTTAAAGAAAATAAATTATGGAGTTTACGAAACATATATGAACCTACGCGAATCCTTAAATTTTAAAAAATGAGTGTGGTGCTCAGATGTATCGTTAAATAACGATTTTATGACCATTAAATCTAAAATTAGCTATCTAATCAGAAACAAATTTTCTCTGAAAATTCGTAAAAACGTGATTCTAGTGAACTTTCAATTTACTTAACATATTTAATATTAAGTGCTATAAAATACATTATAACTGGTTATTTTATTATCTATTTCTGAGAAACGGTTTACCCCGTCTCTAAAAATTGCTCAGGATACTTTTGATAAATTAAGCAATGAAATGTGTAACATTATACACTGGCGTGCAAAAATTAAGGACGAAGTCGAAAAATTAGCATTTCAGCTGAACGAAGAGGCAGAGCGGACAGAAAGACCAATCAGGAGATTAAGTAAGATGATGTACGGTAGCACATGCGCAGATATGCAGGTAGACGTAATGGGGGAGTGTCTGAGTAGTATAAAGCATGTTGCCGGTGTAAGATCAGTATTTCTGGCAAAGAGATTGCACGCCGTATAGCAGTTAAAATCACACCGAGTTGCTGCCTCAGCGAGAAATGACGAATAATCAATCTGTTAGACGACATCTGGATGCTTTTACCCGAGGTCGAATCATTGGGAAGTTGGAGGAAGGCCGCAGTGTGACAAGTGTGGCTGCAGAGTTTGGAATTGCTCACAGCATCGTTTCACTTTCACGACTTTGGAGACAATTTCAAACTACAGGAACAGCTATCCGGGGGTTCAGTAGTGGTCGTCCACGAGGAACCACACCCGCAGATGACCGGTATATTGCCTTACAGGCCAGAAGAAACAGGCGGCAGACAGCGGGAGAAATCGCGAGACACACGACACAGGCGACTGGACGACCGATATCGCGTTTTACCGTTGCCAGAAGACTGCACGGTGGTGGTCTGTTTGCACGACGCCCTGTACGGTGTGTACCTCTAACGCCTGCCCATCGGAGAAGGCGTTCTCTGTGGTGCCGGGAACACCGGAATCGGAGAGACAATGAATGGGGACGAGTACTCTTTACAAATGAGAGCAGATTCAGTCTGAGTAGCGATTCTTATCGCATACTCATCTGAAGACAGCGGGGAAGCCGCAATCATCCCCCGAACATCATTGAAAGGGACAGGTATGGAGGTGGCGGTGTTTTCGTTTGGGGAGGCATCATGCTTGGTAGTCGTACAGACCTTCACATCTTCGACGCAGGTTCAGTCAACGGGATCCGTTATTGTAACGAGATTCTTCTTCCATATGTGCGTCTTTTTAGAGGCGCTATGGGTCCGCAGTTCCTTTTCATAGACGACAATGCACCATGTCATCGCACAGTAGCTGCCGAACAGCTCTTAGAGAGTGAGGATATTGAACGTGTGGATTGGCCGGCACGATCTCCGGATCTCAATCCCATCGAGCATGTATGGGAGTTTCTAGGCAGACGCTTGGCAGCTCGTACCTTACCACCAGTAACGATTCCGGAGCTTCGATTGGCGCTGCTAGATGAATGGGCAGCAATGCCTCAACAACTCATTGACACCCTCAATCTCAGCACGGGCAGACGCTGTGAAACCTGTCTAGCAGTCAGGGGAGACATATCCCCTATTTAAAGACCGGATGTTTCTTGCTGGACACCCATCACACCAGTGTAATTGCATTAAATCATCGTTCTTCATTCTGATAGAGTGTTTTTTAATTCTTTTACCTCAAAAACATTAGCCTCGTTAGTTTAACTTAAACTTTTACTATAAACGTTGACCATATGGTAGCTGTTTTTTATATAATTTATATGAAACAAAGAAAGACTTTGTAAAAGTGTTTAAACAATTAATATTTGCTTTTCTTTGACATCAAAATTGTATCATTTACACCATAAATAGAAGGTTACCAATGT
The DNA here is from genome assembly GCF_044657685.1 of Stegodyphus dumicola. Lineage (NCBI taxonomy): Eukaryota > Metazoa > Arthropoda > Arachnida > Araneae > Eresidae > Stegodyphus > Stegodyphus dumicola. Next base: position 82,339,139 of record NC_140768.1, read on the forward strand.
TGCCTGTTGTTTAAAGCTTGTTATCAGTGCTTTACTTGACATAATTAAATTTCGTAGACATTTCACGCGTATGAATTTATTTCTCAAAACAATGTATAGCTGAAAGTTCCTTATGCCGGGAAATGTTCGTTTATCCCTCACTGGCAATATGAAATATATCTAACTCTTGCATATAAAGAATATGTAAAACATGAAATTAGCAACGTAAAGTTTCCTTCTGTATTCTAAAAATAGTATCCTCTATTTGCACTGCGTCATTTCGGGAATAATCTATGCCATATGATTCTTACGTAATTCTGATTACGTAAATGGAACTAAAACTCAGACAGCCAATAGTATTTTTACAGCAATAGGCACTATCCGATTAAAATGCATTGAGAGCCAAAACTAACTCAGTCTAAATTAAGATTTCATCCTGAACAAAACGCACTTGCATTCTACGCTTTGGCCTAACTTCACTGCAGTCTGTTTGCTCCCTCTGTATTACTTCAAATTTATCTAAAATGTAAACTTTTTGGAATAGGCACATTTAATGTGCCAACTTGTTTGTGGCTGTAACATGTTTGCTGAAGTAAAAAATCTGATATGTACACCACATGACGTCCTTGTACGGAATATTAAATTATACTCATTTTTCTTGCATTTCATTTAAACTTATTGGATTGAATTAAATCTACTTCGTCGATAGCGCATAAACCGCAATAGAATAAATGCACTCTTTAAAATTCACTATATTTGTTTACCATAGCGACAATCCGGCGCGTACATCTTAAACACATATTTCCTCGAAAACATTCCAGAAAGGATTAAGCATGATTTAATTCGCAATAATGAAAGAAGGCGTTATCTTTGTTGTTGCGAAGCTTAGTCTCTCTAGATTGGCAACAAATCTACTATTCTGCTGTTTCAAATGTAAACAAATATGTCCGCCATGTTATTTAAAAATTAGGCTTAATCGCACTTAAACAGCTTTTAATTTGTTGATAATTGTACAAATATTGCTTGCAGATTAACTAAATTCATAAAAACTTTAACCGGAAGAAGATAAGAACAATATAGTTGAATGTTTTTCAAAGCAAGAAATGCACAATTTACAAACATATAAGAGTAAAGAAACTGAGATCACTGAGCCGAGTAACAGAGTGGATATATATACAAATATATTTATATACGTTTGGTGCGGCCGATTGCAACCAAAATACGAGGTGTACATCTACATGTTATAGCAGTCCTATATACAAAATTTCAATATTCTGAGGCTGCTCGTTTTTGAGTTATGCGAGATACGTACGTACATACGTTCGTACAGACGCCACGAAATATTCTCTTCGGAATTCATTTTAAAGCAGTTTTATAATTTTTTTGGAGGAAAAGAGTCTTTTACTCTGTCCTTACGTACAGATGTCACGCAAAAACATCGTTAAATTGCATTCGATAGCGGTCAAAATGGATATTTTCGTTTAAATATGCTGCCTGAGACTTTTCGCGATTACAATACTTCCTCTTTACTTCGTACAAGGAAGTAAAAACGATTATTTAATCTGCCTTCGCCTCCAATTTTCTATTCATTATGGATCAACACCTGTACGCCAACAAAATTCCTTTTAGTCATTGCTTTTGTGTTTGTTTTCATCATATATATGTATATTTCTTTTGAGAATTAATTTTTTAACCTGAAACATTAAATTCTCAAACATTATACGAAACCTAGTCTATGTAGTTTACGCGATTATGTCTGAAGTCTCATTTGAAATCCTATCTAAGATACGAGAGGGAAAAAAATGCTAAAATGTAACTTTTATTTTAACTAACACCATTTTTATATTAATAATTTTTATTTCTAGTTACATCTTACATCAGCTTTTACCAAAATGCAAATTAAACTGAGTTTCATTAAGAAATCCACCAATCTGACCAATCTATTTCTTGAGTGAATTTTGTGTATAATACCATGTAAGATTGTAGTACCTGTAATTTTAAGATGAGCTATTAGAAATTGAAAATTAGGTCGCATGGTCGTTTAATGTATTTATTTAAATATTCAGGTTACAGGAACCCCGCACAATAACGGTGATCAGTATTTGTTAGTTTTTAGTTGCATACTTAATGCAAAACTTAGTTTTAAAAATACTCCTAATGTAATAAATACTATCTTAAAAATATTTTACCAATTAGACTACTCTTTTTTTAAAACCTTGATATCATTAACAAAAATAAAATTAAAAGCAGAGTACCAAAAGAAATAGTTTTGACCCAAAATGAATGTGAAGAGAATGATATGTGTTATTTAGTACAAGTCATTTTCTACTTAAATTACTTGTGTAAGGGAATTTCGCCTTTTAAACATAAGTGTGAATTAATAAAGACAAAATGAGATCTACGGTCAGTACCAAAATTCATTAAATAATCAGAAACGCCCTCTACTTAGAGGAATAGCATGATCGATCCGGGTTCAAAGCCGGTGCCTTATATAAACACTTGAAAAGCAGAATTACGATTTAAGTCACAATAAAGCAAAGCTAGTAGTCAAACACGAGCACTACTTTTAATAGCAGCTTACAAAACTAGTGAATTAACTAATGAAGGTAGTGTATCTCTTTCCCAAAGGAAAACCTAAGTAAGCAAATGGAAACATGTTTTCACAGAAAATCGATGCCAAAATCTAAAATCTAAGTCTGTTTTAAAGATCATGTAACGAAATCAATTTCTAATACGAAAGCTGTTACGAAGCAAAATTTTTAATTCTAAGGTTCTCTGTTAATAATTTCCATTTTCCCGAGAGGTTTCTGTATTAATGATGGATTAAAGTAGATAGAGAAGCCCACTTCACAACAAAATTATCATAAAACTTAGCCTTTAGAATGTATGGAATTAGAATTTTTTTTAATATAAACATGATAGAATATGTGAGGATTGAGTAATTGTATTGTAAGGTTTATCCTACGTTTTCTAATAGTTAATTTTTAGTTAAAATTAGTTTCCTTTCCATTCTTAATTTCAGCTTACAACTTCCGGCCAGAACGTATTTTCAGAATCGCGATCAAATGCAAATGAAGAGAAGAAGTATTTAACTTTGCAGTTCTACTAACTTCGTTAGAGAGCCAGACATTCTGAGCAGCGCGTATTCGCCTTTTAGGCTACTCTCTCTCTCTTAAGCTATTATTACGCTCGGCCGTACTTAAGGCCCTTGATAGCTTCGCCCTTAGTTAGCATTAAGTGTCCAATTCTGTTAGAAACTTGATAGATTCGGCTATATCTTTTTAGTTTAGTTAAGTTTTAATTCTTAGTATTCCTGAGTTCAACCAAGTCAGGAATCTTACAGTATGTATCCAGTAAATTAAAATTAAAAGTAATTTATTTTATATCGTTTAAAAACATTATTTCCTCTTAAAGGAGAAACCTCTACATAATAATACTTGAAATATTTTCTTTGTCCATTTTTCTTTCCTTTGAACTTGGTAACTATTCGTCTTCAAAAATGTTTCACGCTTTCACTAGACACATTGATTACCCGTTTCCATTTCAGTGCTTTAGAAAAACTAAGAAATCGTAGCAAAAATGAAATAAAATTGCTCCAGTGTAAAATTTTGGATTCTTTGAAAGACTAAACAAAGCACTAGCCATAATAAACAGTTTCAATGTTTTCTTACTGAAAAAAAACGTATTTGATAATAGTTCTGCTCTTTAAGGACAAGTACCTTTATCCTGATTTATTACAACATGTCTTATGAGGTTTCCTTTAAAGTCTTTAAATTAGGTCTTTAAATTAAACGGGTCTTAAGATTGAGTATGGACTTGGATAACCCTAGTGAATTCATCTACGCCCCTTTGTTGGACTCCGTGGTGGGTGGACAAACCGTCCGATTTTTTCTCTCTATGAAGTCTTTAAATATACCGAGTCCCGACGTAAATGCTTCGATTGCAAAGAACATTCAGACAAATATAAATGTCAAAGAAAACAAAAGTAAACCACAATTTCTGATGAGATATAGCACAATATCAGAGCTGCAAAACATGTCACCATCCCTGATAAAGAAATGTATACATTTATGCATCGGCGAACCAAGAAAACAGAAAACGGCTACGGTTTGGAGATCTTCTAACTGAAACAGCTTCTTGCTTCTTCTTCTTCAACTCAATTTGTTACTGTATAAGCTGTTTCTCTCGCTTTCTTAGCATGCCTTCGTAGTGTAATGGTCAGCACGCTCTACGCGTATTCGAGAAATCCGTGGTTCGAGTCCCGGCGAGGCCATTGCTCATTTTTTAAGTCTCCTGCTTCCAAAAAATCCTAATGTCTCTACAACTGAATTCGGATTAAAAATCGTTGGGCCAGTCAACATAAGTGTATTAGAACACAAAATGCTAAATTATTTTTGAGACGTAATTTCAGAATTCGACCTCCATTTCGTATCGGCACAGAAATTGTTACTGAGCTGTCTGACCAAAATGCCTGAACTGCTAGGTCGAATCAGGATGTGTACGGAAGGTCAGTCGATAGATACTAAACACGCGTGATTCTGACTTTTAGTTCGTCTGATCTGACAAACAGTATCGAAACTGGGTATTTATACCAAACCGCCTGCGATGCTTTCAGTGCCAACGTTTTGAATACTTGCCGCGCGGGACTCACACGTACTCGTTGCTATGTAGAAGACCTGACAGACATAGTCCATAATTTCCAACCCATTATGTACTAAATGCAAAGGATTGCACGCATCACTCTCTCGATTGCGCCCAAAACGAAGGTCCGAAATTGAAGTGTAGGCACTAAACATTGTAAAGAAAATTTAGTAGGCTGAAGCCAGAATTTTAGTAACAGAGATGCAACCACGAAAAAAACTATCTCACGCCAAAGTAATGAAATCAATCACATCGATAGGCACGTAAACACCAATAAATAAACAGGCGATCCAAACTACCAAATAATGAAGAAACTAAGGATACACTACAAAAAACAGTGAAGAAAAAAGAAAATTTGAGTACCTCCCGTGCCATATCCGGAATCAGAAGATCGACCCAATGTTATGGCAGCCGGTTTGCTATGCTTACGGAACCAATCTAGGAATTTTCGCCTTCGCTGTTTCGCCGTAGCCCTTCGTCGTCGATCTTTCGCCGTCAGGACAGTCCGCCGGCAGCTGATTCGCCGTGCGCCCTTTTGCCGTCAAGTAGAAATGAAATAAGTAATACAGGTTGCTTATAACAAATATAATTGTTTTCAAATATGGGATATAAAGAAATTATGGTTAGTTAAACATTTATGTCACATTTCATGATTTTGGTCTAAACCTCTGATATAACAGATGTTAAATTACAGTTCCTAAAATTATGCAGATACAATATTTACAGGATTCGTCAAAATTTTTTCAAATTTTCATCAAACCCATCCAAATAAATTCTTTCCTTAGAAAAAAAATCAATAATTCTAGGTAATTATTTTAGTAGTTCTAGAAGATGTGTTTAATTATGGAAGCTTTATTCTTTTAAAATTTAAGACAGCCAGAAGTATACAAAAGGGAAACAAAACTATTAAACTAAAAAGTCCATTATATAACATTTCAAGATATAATACAATTATGTTAAAGAAAAATATGTCTTGATGACGAAATAGCATGTTGATGAAACGGCCACGTAGAAACGACGGCGGTAAATACTAACATTCTCTTACGGAGAGGCATTACATAAAGTAAAACAAGTGTATACTAAGTTTTGACTTAGCAGAAGTAGAACTATTTTTAAAATCATTCTGCTTTTAAAAACACTGAAATTTTCCCTCGTTTTGGAAAAAAATACTTTATTTTATACATTACTAAAGCTACATATATAAACCATTTAACCTAACTACTTTATCACCCTACAGATCATCATGTTATCTTTTTTCATTCTTACCTGTTTAAATTAAAATTTTTCAAGAAAATAAATAGATTGAGGTATATTTATTTTCAAATAATATTTAACAAAAGTAAGTTATGTGTCATATTAAACTATGTGCAAAAAAAGCGGAGGATCAGTTTAGCTATGCCTATTTTATTGTTACAACATTTCTGAAACTTACATATTTCAGTTATCAAAATCACAGAATTCAATATAATTGTTTATTGTTAAAGACAGACTGAAACCTCTTACTGGAATACTTTCATTCAAGTTGAGTACATTCTGCAATATCATTTGAACAAGATCCGGAAGCACTGAGTTAAGATGAAATTTTAAACATTTATTTTCATTGCGTTTTTTTATTTTCTCAAATCATCGAAGCGAGAACTTATTTAACTGGCGTAAAATGGAGCAAAAGTTAAATTATGCAGATTTGTATCCGGTAGATATGGTAGGAATTGGCATCTAACCAAATGTGCCATACTGTAGCTGTAATGCATTTAAATTCTTTTTAGCGTTTCTCACATAAATAAGAACTGCGTTTAACTTTTTATTATTTTCCAGACTAGAACCTGCAAGTGAATTGAATTGAACTTTCGTGAACTGAATATAGATTTCCGAATAAATATATTCAAGAAGCAAATGCTGATTATTGATAAATAAAGAATTACAAAGATTCGGTACACATGCTTAAATCGCAACAAATTTAATGTCTTTTTCATCCTATATTCATACAATGAATACGAATCATGTAACTAATGCTAAGGCACAAGCATGTTATCCACCTAAGGTAAGGCAGCTTTCACAAAGAACTTTCTAAGAGAAGGTTTTATGCTGAGCTTATGAATTTATAATTAAGTATCATAAGTTATATCAAAAACAGAATCTTAAGAAGTAGAAGTGATTTTTGACTCAAAAGAAAGAATGTTTTGTAAAATAAATTTACGCTCAAAAAAGGGGGTGTTTAAGATTTTTAAAAATGAATTCGATTAAAAAAAATTTTTAAAAAGAGAACGTAATTTGAAATGAAACGTTTTGGCAATAGCTTATTATTTGAAACCAGAAATATGTCTGTCACTTCTGCAAAGAATAAGAAATATGGCTACTGTTCTTGTTTCAAAATGTAAAGTAGCTGTGCAAACGAAGTTGTGTTTCTGCGCTTTCCTAAGAGAAATATTCCCATTCCATAATTCCCATTATGTTGCATGTCCCATTCCCGTAATGTTGCATAAAATATGCAACATTATTAATCAGAAAGGGAATAGCCGTCAATCATAACTTTTACATAGAAAGAAGACTTATACCCGAAATACCGACTTAGAATACCCGAAAAAAGATACGCATTGTTTCTGTAATTAAATCGTTGGCAACAAGACAAAATTCGTCGACACATAAATCAATTGCAAGGTCTTTAAAACTATCCGGAGCAGAAATAAATAAAATAATATACCAAGACTTACAATTTAAAAAAGGTAAAAAACATAATGTTCAGCAGCCTTTACCGAGCCATCTGATTCAAAGCAGAACCTGTATAAAAACTATTTAGTAGGATATAAAGGGAAATATATTGTGATCCTTCATGAAGCATGGGTTTACCTGAATGACTGGCAAAAAACTCTGTTTATTATCGAAAATGAAGAGGCAAAAAGTACAAATCTCTTCATTGAATTCAAAGTAAGTTTCCGTAAGGGGTTTATGATTGTCACAGGATTCTCTTACAATGGAAAACTGAAATACGAAGAGCGGAGAAAATTGTTAAAATAAACTCAAATTACTATCAAGGGATACTTACGTTCGGTATTTACAGGAGAAATTCCAATTCTTCATCAAGATGACTTTCAGTGACGGAACCCTCTTCAAGTTCCAACACGGCCTGCTTTGAAATGCCTTCCTGCATTCTTGAAAACATTAAGACGGATACTTCACATATATCTTTTCAGGGTATTTCTGCAGAATACCCTGACTTTACACCTATGGACTATTATGCATTTGGCCTCTTAATAGGAGCTCTTGCTTAGCCTGAATACCACGATTGATGGGCTCTTAAAAGTGAGGGAAGAGGAATGGAAATTAGTAGCCCTGGAAGTTTTACGAAAAGCTTTTCTTGCATGGAAATTAAGATACGGACTTGCTGTATTCCTAAAACAAGACTGTCAAACCAAACATTAAAAAAATATTCTCTACATTTTAAACATTAGTTAAATGACCCAAAAATCGCTCTAAAAATGTGTAATGTATGCCTTCTCTTTCTCTGTATATGTACCGTTCTGTACACACTGCCCTCCAAAATTTAAGGAACAGCATGTGTTTTATGTCTAATTTGAGAATGAAGCAACATAGAAACAATAAATTTATAGGACATATTCACTAAAGTTCTTTAATGAATGCGACAAAGAATGTTTCTAAACTACAACGCAAACATGAATTACAACAAAAAATTATATTCTTGGCAGAGAGAAATCCAGTCTTGGAGAAACAGTATATCACAGTTTTTTGAGGAAAATGGAGTGGTAACATTACAAAAATGGGTTCTAATAAGGAATGTGTCCACCCCTAACTGCAGTACATTGGCCGTAGCAGCGTTCCTTGCTGTTAATTAAGTTGTCGGTCAGTGAAATGAGAAGCAACGATCAACACGGTGTAATCCTTGTTCAAGCTCATACAACGACCTAGGAGGATCACGTAAAGCAGCTACCTGTCTCCCAAGATAGTTTCCAAAGATGCTCTATCGCATTCATGTCTGGGGATTGAGCTGGCTATTCCATCCGCTCCATACCGTGACTCTCAAGATATTCATCAGCAACCCGAGTTCGGTGCGGTCTTGCATTGTTGTCCATCAAAAGAAATCCAGGATCAATAGTAGAGGCGTATGGGCGGACATATTAATCAAGGATCTCGTCTCGATATAGTCCAGGAGACGTGTTCCTTTGTCCAACATAAACGGACATCCCTGGGTCCTGGGGTCAAGGGGACACAAACAACTGGTTGTCTTGCATACAGACCTGTACTGTGCAGGCGTCTGTGCACTGTAGTAGCTGGTATTGCTGTTCCTGTTGCCACTAAATGATCTGCCATGAGGCACAATAATGTTACTCCTCCTTCGGGCCAAAAGAGCTAAATAACGGTCTTCTGCAGGTTACAACAACATGTAAACTCTACGTCTGCCAGGAACATGTCTTCTGGACACAGAATCCTTGGATTCACACTGATTCCATCCGTGGAACAGATTACGAGAGACATTGAGAAGTCTAGCAGTAGCAGCTTGTGACATCCCTATTTCTATCCATCCGATCGCCCGTCAGCTCAAAGAATCGGGCAAACGAAATCTCCTTTTCACTGATATACTCTCCTGGATATTGTACACTAAACTGGTATAACAACTGAATATCAACACTCGTGAACAAAAATTACAGTTTTTGCATTTTTTCACCAACACCTATATAAATATTCATTTCTATAAAATAAAAGCAGTTTTACTTAAATCAGAACCCTCCGAAGCAAAGGAAATATTATTTTTGATATCTGGTAGGTAATAGTAAATGCAGTAGAAGAATACATAGTATACCTGTTGGTCTAACCTGTGTGTGTGTAATAACTCTCATGGTGTTGGAAAGAAAGAAGGAAGTGTTATTGTCCTATGCTCTAACGAGAATGTTTGTAAACGATTACACTTGCTGATTGAAGACCAGCTGACCAGCTCATGTTGGTATTGCCAAACCGTTTCACAGATCCAGTCTACGCTAACGTGGAGAAACAAAGGGCAATATTTAACCTATAAAGGTATTTCTCCCACCTTCTCTGCGTGCCTTCGTGGTGTAGTGGTTCTGCACGCTGGGCCGGTATTCCAGAGGTCCGTGGTTAAATTCCCGGGGAAGGCCTTTACTAATTTTTCATCTCTCTTGCTTCTAAAAAATCCTAATGTCTCTACAGTGGCATTCGAACTAAAAGGGTTGTGGATGATGAATCTCCACACTTAGGATTTACGGACTGGTCCCCTAAAAACCCCAGTCGCCTTCTAAAAGGGAGAGTATATAAGGTAATTTCTCCCACCTTCTTAGCGTGCCTTTGTGATGTAGTGGTTCAGCACGCTGGGTCGGTATTTCAGAGGTCCGTGGTTCGATTCCCGGCGAAGGAGATTACTAATTTTTCATCTCTCTTGCTTCCAAAAAATCCTAATCTCTCTACAAACCTACGTGCCAATTTGTTTTAAGCAGCACTGCACTTTAGTTGAAGCTTTTATAAAATTTCTCATAGTGCTGGCAGATAATACGATGTTTTGAAGTGAAAATCGCAACTTTTATTTTGTATTAGAATACTTTATAATTTTTCAAATCATTTTTGCAATTAATAATACAGATTTTGATGAAATAGGTCACTATTTAATAGTTGATTAAAAAATGCAAATACTTTCAAAACATAAACGGAATATAATTATTTTCAGTATAGAACTTATTTCTATATAAATTTACTTCTAAAATTGTTAGACGTTGAGAGACAAAACAAGACATTTCTGGATTAAATATTCAGTACAATTATGAAAGAATTCTGATTCTTTCATAATTGTAAAATTTAAACAGAAGAACTTTAATGTTCCTGAAAATGACGGTGCGAAACTACTAAAAATTATAAAAGTACATTTCAATGCCTTTAATTCTTGATTTGATATCTGATGGCCCTTTACTAGATTGTTAATGTATTTTCTTACAGTAATGCTTACTGTGAATCAATAAGTACATTTCTTGCAAGACTTATTAATATTATGAAAATTAATTACCTTTTAATTACACGAAAATAAACACAATTTTTCTTAGTACTTAAATATTTAGTAGCTAAATAATTAAATTAATTATTGAAAGTTGCAGCATATCCATGAGTAAAAAAAATATTGTTAAAAATTAAATATTGTTACTTTTACTTTGTAAAACTAGTGTTATATTTACTTTATATTGTATATTTTTACTTTGTGTTGAATGTATATTATATATGTTTTCTTTTTTAATGCATATTTCATTGTATATATTTAATGTATATTGCATTTTTTTAACTTTGTTCATAATAGAATTTGCATGTTTATGTTCTAGGTTCTGTAATTCATTTATATACATCTAATAAATCGGCTCTGTCGTTATCCTAAAAGAATTCCCCACGCTTTTAGTTTTTGGTTCATTTCATTTATTATATACTATAATTTCAGGGACTATCTCAACTTTTATACTCAACCAAACTCTTAACATTCAATCCGCAGATGAAAACTTAAGCAATTTGATCCATATCAAGCAACACTCTAAAAACTATTTTTCGATGACTTTACTTTCCAGAATCAAAGATTAGGGTATTAAACAATACGTGATTGTTTATGAAGTTTTCCCTTTAACTCTAACTCTTTAGATTTGTATTATTTTTATTTTTGTCTTTTACTGACCACATTCAGCCTTTGGAGTTCGAGTCTTTTATTTAATAGATGAAGATTTGCTTTTGGATCTAACGATGAAATATAAATGCGTAGTTTGATAATTTATCATTGCTGTTTTCATAAATTTTATAAATTTATGTACTTTTTTTTTCTTTTTAGTTACTGTTTATGTTACAAACAAAATTTCATACCGTCTTCACAAGTTTAACATATTATAAATTATTTTCTCTCTCTCTAGTTTTTTCTCTTTCGTCATAGGTATTATTTTGTTGTCATAGCCAAAACCGTAACTAACTGTTAAATCAATTCCTTCTGCTAGCTTTTCGGTTTACACTAAACTATTCTATAAAATCGTATTCCACTTTTAAAAATACAGTAACAAACCTTTTAAGTTTTAAGGCCTTTGGATCTGATGATGGGAGATCATCCTTTCATGACTGGTATTCCAGCCGCTGTAGAATATTTCATCATCCACGGGTAAACTAATTTTTATCGTGTTTCTCTCGATTAGATAACATGTAAGACGTCTTCTCCTGTAGTGTAACTGGTATTCCAGCCAGTATTATTGCATTCTGTAAATTTTAGTGCAATGAGTGATTTATATATAGTAGTGTGTTAACGTGCATATTATGAAATGTATAGCGCATGGTAAATACGGTATTTAATGTATCTAGCACATGTAATTTTTTAACTGCAATTAATTTAATCTGTAATTTTTTCCCTCAATGTGTATTTCTAACAGTGTTTTTTATAAGCTTTTTGTATTAAGAATTATGTTGTATATAACAAAGAGTTACTACCACTGCCTATATTATTTAATCAAGAGTAATGTTCAATGTTATATATATAATGTTCATTATACTGGGCCAATACACACAGTGCATTAAGTGTAGAAATGAGTTTTGTAAGGTATCCTAAATATAGTGAAGTGTTTAATGTAATATATATTATAAAAATTTTAGCGTATTGGATGTTTTATATACAGCAGTATGTTAAGGTGCAATGTAACCAGTAGAATGTTTAATTACAAAGTTATTTTTGGTATGTTTTAAGAATACAGCAAAATTTATGCCACAGTTATTTAATTTTAATTTATTTAACTTTTAACATGTTATTTAATCAAAAGTAATATGGGCTGTACTATGTCCTTAAATCTGTATTTTGTATAGTATAAGTACAGCACAAAGTAAACAAAGAGGATTTCTGTGTGCAAAATGTGTAATATCTTTGTAATCTGCAATTTTGCTCTTTATTTAAGAGCTTTTAATTTATTTAACTGTTGTATCAAGTTATTTATTTAAGTCTGTCTTATATAACGAAGTTATGTACTATATAATCCAGTTATGTCTTATTTAAACAATTACATTGTTCAGAATCTATGTTGAATTGTCAAGAATAATGTTCATTGTAATATGTTGCAAAGTATAGTGTATTAAGTGTAGCATTGAGTTGTAAATGTGCCGTAAGTACAGTGCAATGATCAACGCAATGCATATTATGAAATGTATATTGTAGCGAGTATGTGTAGCAATGTGTTAACATGCGATGTAGCCAGGAAAATGTTTAATTTCGCATGCAGAAAAATCTATATTTTGCCCTTGTATGGCCATGTACTTTGCCCTTGTATTGTTTTCGGAGTGTAGCTTCAGATAGTTGCGGGTTCCGGACGATACCCGTCTAGTCTATGTAAGCCGTCCGTGTGTCCGGACCTGCTCTCACCTGTCACCTGTAGTGTAACGGTAGAGCACTCGACGCGTATTCAAGAGGCACAGGTTCGAGTCTCGGGAAGGGCATTGCTCATTTTTTCATGTCTTCTGCTTCAAAAAAGCCTAATATCTCTACATGTATTCTGGAGTTAATAATGTTCATGATAACCACTCAAACCCATCTTATAACTTCTTCCGGTTTGAATAGAAACTTTTCTCTGCCTCTGAATTGCAAAAGTCTGAACTTGAAAACTTGACTTTCGATTTGTTTTGACGCAGTTTGATTGCTGCCGATGAGATGTTGGAATAGGTATTAGAATTTGTGATCTTCCATAAAATTCGCTTTTAAACTAGATTGGGTATTTCGAATATAGAATTATCACTGAACCACTACTTGTAGAATTTTAGATGCTGCTTGTCTTAAACAGAATTATTGTAGAACTTCGGAGACAGCGCCATTTTGTCTATTATTCTAGCGAGCATAACTGATATATTACATTTTACTGTTATTGTTATTCCATTTTTGGCATTTTCATTGTCTGAGTTATAATAAATATTTTTTATTAAACATTAGCAAAATTCTGTTTATTATTACTTTTCCTGGGAATTTGTTAATTTTGTCTGAAGCGTATTTAAGTAAGAATACAGTTTAGGGAGTTATATTGGGTATTTTTTCACTAATGTATCTATATACATTTTTTTTAATTTCAAAAATACTGCCTTAAAATTAAATATTATGCTAATGTCATCTATAACTGTGGGATAACATATGATAAATTGCTTTAATTTCTTTTTAAATATTATACTGCGCTTTCTAATACTGTTAGACATTGCATTAAACACTAGGATTGATTTGATACAAGGTGGCACACATTGTATCTGCTAGTTTACGCTGGTAGTTGCCAGAATGCACATGCGCAAGTCTAGCGTACATACGTCTGTGTTGAGCTCGAAGTCAAGCATATTAGTATATCCTGAAAGGTTGAATGACGCATTGCGGATTGCGGCAGTAGAATCCTTTGCTCAAATAAGCTTTGTCACAGACGCTCAGCGGGTATTGCAAGGAAATTAGAATTGTGGGCAGTCTAGTTAGCGAACACAGTTTGGTTCATACAAAAGTACGCAATGTCTATACACCGACATTTCCGCTTTGATTTGGCCATTCCAGTCTCCAGATTTGACAGCTTCAGACTAGTTCCTCAAGGGTTACCTGAATGGAAGAGACTTTGCTCATTGTTTACGGATAACTGACGAACTAAAGATTGCCATCAGCCACGAAGTATATGTTTTCCGTAGTATATACTAAGACGGATCATCACAAAGGCTATTATTCAAGAACTGCATATTTACAAACAATCCCTCATGTGCCATTATTTGCTATAATAAACACGGAAATTTAACAAAATGCATAAACAATATATGCATATTCTGAAACCTGAGTTATGTATGCATAAGTGCATAATATCGTTTAAAAGTTCTAATATTATTCTAGCATTTAGGGGACTTTTAATAGTTGTTGCGATCGATATTCATCTTAGAGAAAATTAAACAATAATTTGAAATATTTCAAATATCGTTAAACTGTGCTTTGTTAAAGGGTAAATGACACTCTATTCATTTTTGCTGGTAATATTTAGTTCTTTTAGGGGACAGAAAAATATACTTGGATCCTCTTCTTTGATAATGCAATTTTTTTCCTCATTAATCAAACGTAAATGCGTCGCCTAAGGCAGAGGTTTAAGTGCTTGTAAATAGCCATTATTTTTTAAGCAAAAATTACCCTTATACTACATTTTGTTATTGAATAACTTAGAAGAATAGACAGATTATAATGCCAATAAAGAGTCTGAACCACTTTTCCTTGGGTTATGAGTTGAATAAATCATGTGCACACGAGGAACAATGATACAGAATGTCGCATAAATATTTATTTGCGCTTACTTAAGAATAAAAGAGTTTAAGTCTTCAAAGTTTTATAAGTTGTTAAGGGAGTCTTATGTGCTTCTTTTGTGACTGTTAGAAAAAGACGTTTCTCGAGTGAATAAAATTCTTTATTAGGACGTCCTTACCATGATTTTTTATTTAAAGAGATTCTAAATTTTTAATGTTTTCATTCTGTAGATCGCAATGCTATATTTCCACTCCAAAGATCATTTAACTTGGTTATCCAAAACTCTTGTAAGATTACCGAAAAAAGAAAGATAATAGAAAATGATAAAAAGAGAAGTTTGAATAATATTAGGAGTAAAAGTAAATTTTTAAAATCTGAAACTATAAAGTCTTCTTCATCCAGCTGTGGATAAATTCTTAGCAGCTTAGAATGCGAAAACTTGTTTTTCTGAATGTTTCTGAATGAGCTCGTTCTGAATGAGCTCGAATGTTTTTGAAAGAGCTCGAAGGAAAACAATACAAATTAAATCAGTAGCATTTTTAATTTAAACTGCTCTGCTTGAATTTCATAATGTAACACAAATTGGCATTTGGCAAAGTATAAGCAAGGGCTTAAGAACTAAATAACATAAAAGTAAAGAAATATAATTAAAGTAAATATAAATGTTAATTTAAAAAACTATGTAAAATGAATAACGCATTATAGTATAAATCGCTCGGTCTTTATGTCAAAACAAAACGTGTTATCGAAATACTACTCCTTATGCCAAGATAATGAAGCTTCTAAATTTTCTAAAAAGCGCAAAGCTGGGGATTAAAATAATACCTATTAACTGGTAATTATACCGTTGGCGGCGCTCCCTCAGATCCTCTTTTCTTGGACTAATCTTGATTATTTAAAATTATATTAATTTACATTTAGCACATTTTAGGTTATAGACTAAATAATTTTTTCTCGAGCAAGTAATGATTTTGAACATGGAAATTAGAAACACTGGTGTTTAACATAATTACTGAATCAAACGAATTTAATAAAATAAATATTTACATTCACTGTTTAAATTTTAATACAAGTTTAAGATTTAAATAGCCCTTAAATTATGATTAAAATCTGAGGTGTAAGGTAGATGTTTCATAAAATAGAATGAGATATATAAAACTAAATACTATATAAATATACATTTAGACTAACATACGAACTTATTTTTATATTCTGTGTGTCTCTAATATGTGTGTCTGTGCATATTTTCTGTGTGTCTCTAAAGTGATGTAATACATAACGTCACTGTATAAAAATATGTAAAGTTTTTGATTAGCTATACCATGAATGAAATGCATTTTCTTTAAATCATTCTGTATAAAAATACAAAAATAATAATTTTTTGTGCGTACGGATTCGTGATAGACTGAATGCATATGGTCCGATTATAGATTAATAAAATATATTTTGTGGAAAGAAATAATTCAAAGTTCTGGAACTCCCACTAAAATACTGGTACAATTCTTCGTAGTATTGCAGAGCACAATCAGTAGTGACACTTCAACTACTAAGAACTTTAAACACAACGCAATGCAAAGCGCAGCTAAGGAGCAAAGCTAAACTGGAGATAGTACTCGCAACTCCCGCTGAGCTAGCAGCTAACAGCAGCAACTACTCAGAGTAGATGCTCTCTCCTGTCTTACATAGTTTTCACCCAGCCGCCGAGATATTTCTAGTACTTTCTGCTTCTCGAAATAACTGGAAGGACATATGAGGGTCGAATTACGGGTACAGGGAATATAGTGATCAATTACATCTATTAAATTACAATACCTATTATGGTGATACAGGGCCGGACTAAAGTGTCTCCAATTGGTCTCCAACTTTGGCGATTTTTTCTACTTTTCGCCAAATTTGGCGACAAAATTAGTCGTCAAAATCTTTGCCAGCTTGGCGATATTTTGCCAAATTATCGAGCTAACAATTTACTAAATGTTAAACGGACTTGTCCCTGTATTCTTACTTTTCCGGCATAGCCTGTCTTTTGATATTAATGTTACACCAAATAAAAGAAATACATCAATTTCACATACAGTTACACTAAAAATATACTATGTACAAAATTCATAACAATATTCTGAAGAACTGCACTATTTCTTTTAAATATGCACAGTTTTACTTCATCTGCTAATGTTAATTAGTCGAAAACTTCTAATAGACATGAAACGAATTATCGCTATGTCTGAAGTAACGACAAAGTCTTGAGGAAGTTTAAATATTTTTTTAAAATTTAAACAGGATTAAAAACATAATCCCACTCTCTTATGCTACAATATTAGTCAAAGCTCGTAGTGATACAAACAAAACAGAAAAAAAATTAAGATGAGCAGTCCTCTAATACTAAACAATTAAATATTTAATAGAAGTTTGCCCAGTAACTGTAATACAGCTTCAAAATCAAAATATTCATAGCGACAGAATGCAAAGCCGAATAATTGGAACTATCAGAGCTGGCGGGAAAATAATATGTAACGTGTACGCGAAGCCAGAAATACGCTGTGTCTTAAAATCCAAAACTGTCAGGTTAAAAACTAGCTAACTCATTAACATTCTAGTGAGGAATCAGAAAAGAGAAATAATAGTAAAGCTCAGAATCGTAATATTTGGTTAATTAAAAGCAAACTTAAAAATACCTTAGTTTGTTAATCCATAATAGGCAAATTCACTTTGAAGGGTATATGTCCTACATTTTGCCGAAAGGCAATAGACTCCAATAAGAAGGTGAAACAGTGCGTTTACAATGGGCGACATTCAAAGTAAATCAACTCAAAATCGTGTTTCGAGATTAATGATGCTTTTGGGCTAATAATTATAAAAAAATAAAAGCTTGAATGCAACGGCAGATAATAATTCTGAATTCTGTTTTTAATATATGTTATTGTGAAACACCGCAATTTGGAGAATGTACACATTATCCGGTGAGTGTTAACATTCACCGAGTCTCTTGGCGTATGTCTGAAATATTTACTAAATATCCTTATTTCTCAGCCCTTATCCTTATTTCAGGCACATGTAAATAAGCAGTTGAACGTAAAACGGAAAGTGCATTCTGAATGAAAAAATAAAATAACATCTGCAATAAAATTACTAAATTATGGGACTAACGTTAAAAGAGTCTCATTTATTGCAACAACAATGGCCGATGATCCGAATGAACAAAAATATAGTCAAATATTGGGAACGTCTTTGGAGAAAGTCGACATTCTCCAATTTCAATCTTTCACGGTATCATAAATGGTGATAAAAGCTGTTTTTTATTGATGACCCAGAAATAAAATTATAGTCATCTACGTGTGTACAAGACCTTCTGTCACCGCCATGAAAATTTGGTTAAGAAGACTGGACCTGAAGTTCTTTTTAGTGGTTTAAATTACCTGGGAATAACGATAAGAAGTTTATACTCGAAGGGCATAAGATAAACTCCACACCCAGTAAAGATAAAATACTAGACTTCGAAAAAGAAATATCGCAACAGTCTAGAAATGGTTAAATCAGATAACACGTTCTTCCGTCATGAAAATGCGTCTTCGTACAATATAATGATTAACAATCTTTACATTGGAAGAAAAACTGTATTTGATCAGCCTTCTCTTTTGCTTAATTTGACCCCTTCAGAGCACCTTTCGTTTCCTAAATTAAAGCGTTTATTTAAAAAGCGTTGTGCTTAATATTCGAAATTTCAATATGGGTATTTAAAAAAAATTGAAAATTTCTTTTATCAGGAATTCCAAAGCATGGGAAAAAGAGTATTTTGTTGTTGATTTCTAAGAAACTATATATAAATAGTATTGCATTTTCTTCCTTTATTTCACGTTCGTAAGTACATAAGGGGGTTTGGTGAGGATTTGGAGTGAATAACGACGACACTTCATTAAGTATTGAAACACACTTATTTTAGCCAATATTAATCAGAACAGCTCCAAAGTCACGTTTTACAGTCATCGAAGGTCACTCGCTGGAAAAATTAGCAACGCAGACTTCAGGTTATCAGGCTATAACGGTGGAGACAGCTTCACTGCAAAGCACCAAAGTACAGCTCCTGACTCGTACGGTACTGGTCGCTCTTGGAATTCCACGTACTCTCGAGCCTTTCCACGCTACAACTCGCGATGCACTCGACGATACGCAGATCACAGCTCCCGACACTTCAGTTCAGTCGTGCTCGGAGCTCAACACACTCTCTCGACGATGCACTAACCGCGATACACTAAGAGACTCTTTCAATGTACTCAACGACCCACTCAGCACTCCCTGACCGAATGTCAACTCGATGGACTCCGCACGGACTAACTCGCAATGACTCTCCGCGTACCAGCAGGGTTTACATAGTTTTTGGCTTGTGTTCGAGAACATTCTGGGCTAAACCGATAAGAATTCGTTCCAGAAGGTTCTCCATCCGTCCATGGCATATCGGCAATTCTGTCGCGAAATGTAGCAACCCTGCTTCCCTTTGCCATTTTATGGCAACCCTAAAACTGCTTTGCGGAGAAGCTATCTTACCGCGCCTGGACATTTCGTAACACTGTCCCCTCCCAAGGACTGCACGTCCCAGGCAGTACAACCCTTGGTCAGAAGCCAAATTCAATACAAAAGAAACATAATAAAATAAATAACATAACTAATGAAACAAACATTTACACTATTTACAAGTTGTATACACAAATTAACACATAACAATTTTAAATTATACAAACTAAAGTTCAGAATAAATTTTAGTCTCAGGCCTTTCATTAAGATATACCCAGATAAAATACTTTTTCCTCTGCAGTTCTCAGATGTATATCTGGTGTGCATATCACTGTCTGAAGATGTAGTCCTTTCCGACTTTTCATCCACAGGAAGATCGGAAACAGTTTGTTCACCACTTTGTAGTTCATTCGCAGCATGGTTACAGTTTACCTTGGTATTTTTAGCACATGGTACATGCTTATTTACCTCTATTTCTTGAAAGCCAGTTCCGATGTTTGCACCAGGGTTATGAACGGAATCCGATTTTTTACAGACACAAGTATCCTCGCTTAAAATCAAATTCGTGTCTGAACAACTTGTATTAGGAGACACATACTCAGTTTGTGAAATGGGGGAATCTTCTTGCAATATTGATGCATTCTGCGTAAGCTGTGCGTAAGCTTCTTCCATCTCTGCATCACATGCATTTTCAGATGGTTCAACACTTACTGCCTACGATTTCGAAACTTCACTATCAGTTTTGACGAACTTAACAGTTTCATTTTCATTTTCTTCCACTTCAGGCACTTGAGAATCAGAAGCTTCTTTCCTGTCTTTTTATTCATCATGTTTTCGTTCTTTTTCTTTAATCCCGTTAGATGTTTCATCCTTCATTTCTTGATCTTCCTCAGACAGTTCATTAGCTACTTCCTTCATTTCTTCATCCTTTGATACTTCAGATGCCACTTCTCTCGTTTCCACATCGTCTTTTATGGCTCCAGTTTCTTCTGTAAGCTCCACTTTCACGTGAAGTTGCTCTCGCTCCTTTCCTTGGCCGAAATTTATTTCTTCTCGTCGGGCTTTCTTCTCTTCCAATCCGGTTTTCATCTCTTTCAGTCCGGCTTTGATCTCAGGCCTCATAGTATCATATCCGGCTTTTATCTCAGCTTAATCCGGCTTTTATCTCTTCTCGCCAGGCTTTGATCTCGGCTAAGAAGTCCATCAAAGTATTCGTTTCCTCCGCCATGGCTGTCCTCTGCAGGCGGGTCACTGGCATTCACTCGCAAATCCCACTTCTGACACCAGTTGTTATGTGTAACGTTCTTCATGGGTTCGTATGGATTTGAAGAGAAAACGACGACATTTTATGAAGTATCGAAATACAATTTATTTAGCCAATATTAATCAGGACAGCTCCAAAGTCACTTTTTACAGTCGTCGAAGAACACGCTGGAACAATCAGCGACACAGCCTTCAGGCTATCAGGCTATAACTGTGAAGGCAGCTTCACTGCAAAGCACAAGAGTACAGATCCCGACTCTTCGACTCATTCGTTCCCGGAGCTCAACACGCTCTCTCGACGATGCACTAACCGCGATACACTAAGAGACTCTTGAGATGCACTCGGCGACCCACTCGGCACTCACTGCCCGGCTGTCAACTGCCCGGCTGCCACACGACTGACTAACTCAAGATTGTCTCCGCGTACCAGCAGGGTTTATATAGTTTTTGCCTTGTTTCGAGAACATTCTGCGCTAAACCGGTAAGAATTCGTTCCATAAGTTTCTCCATCCATCCATGGCATTTCGCCAATTTTGTCGGCCAAATGGGCGATTCTCGTCCAATGTGGCAACATTAAAACTGCTTTGCGGAAAAGCTATCTTACCGCGCCTGTACATTTCGTAACAATATTATAAACCTGCTTAGAGATGCATAGTACTGAACTAAACATCATTTCATGAAATCTCAAATTTTGTAATAAACTGAATTAGGATTCTTTAAAGTGAGCTACGATTCCATTTGACCTGGAAAATGTTAAAATTTCATAAAGCATAAGATGTTTCAAGACTTAGTAAGACATAAGATCTTTTAAGATTCAAGGAGGCATAAAGTCTTTCATTTTCCATACACGCGGTGTAGCTAATTGCCATTCTTCAAATGTTGCCACTCAATAAGCTTTTTAATTTATCTTTCAAATTAAAACTGTGCATTGCTTAATTAATGAGCGATTGAAAAGCCATATACGTATATTATACTTAAAAACCAAACAGAAAAAAAAATAAGGACCATCTTTATAACTCCCAATTTAATTACAGCATCAGTATATTAGATTTATATATAGGCTAACATACATACATAACTTTTATTGGGTTTAAAATTAAAAATCTTGAATGAAAAGCTCAAATCTAACATTTATTGCAAAACGTTGTCTCAAAGGTTCTACAGGCTCATAAATAAAACTATGTATTTTACAAACAATGATAAATATTTAGTCCTTTACATATATGTAAAATGCTATAATTTTATTCTCCGAAAACAATGAGCTTAGGTTTCTTCTTTCACTAAAGTAATGAAAGCTCCGAGATACACAAGATAATCCTCAAGTGAATAGAAGAGGCTTCACTTGAAATTTTGAAATTCTAGTTCTTAGCTCCGAATTATAAATTCACTAAAGTTTTGAATTATATAAAACGAATTATTATGATTCATGTAATTCTGAAGAGGATTGAAGATAATTCCTGTATTACATTTACATTTATTTCACTCATTCTTACACGTAAGCTTTTATTATTAAAGAAATTTTCTATCGGCAATTGTTAACTCAGAAAAATTCCAAATATGAAATGACTTATGAGTAAAATTTTCACTATCTGAAAATAATTTTAGCACAATATTTGTCATACCTGACGTTTATTGATAAAACATTTTCGGATATTTAATACAAATTTTTAATCTTTCATGTAATAAGATATCATAAATAATAAATTCAATTATTATGTAAATAAAATATTAAAAACTTTGTCTTAAAATAAAATTTAAACATTCATTTGGTATTTTGATTAGCTGTAGAATATTCAAATTTAAATTCAATTCAGCTTCCTTTCAAAATAACACATGTATAGCTATTAACTAATAGAATTAATAAAGTAATTTAACCTGATATAGATTTTAGAACCAGCTTACTCATTGAAGAATGCGGAAAATTTTAGATTTAATAGAAATTAAAAGTTCGCTTTAAGAAATTGTTTTTAGCATTCCAAAAAATTAGAAAATTTGGAATAAAATTTGAATTTGAATAACTGCTAATCTACTAGTACTAATTTCACGAAATTTTGACTTTAGATATAATTTAACATCCACATCTATGGAAACATTCGGCACGTCACTTTATAAAAGTAACTATGTATAAATTCATAATTAAAATTTGCATAATTAATAATACATAATTAATAATTACTCAATTAAATTATTAATTTCATAATTATGAAATTAATTTTTCATAATTATTTTCCTATTATCTATATAGATTTACTATAAAACCTAACCCTCTAACCCTTAAAGATAGAAAAGATTATTCTAGAACAAAAGCTATGAAAGTGTATTTTTGCTTTGGAGAGTTTCTTAAATTTCAGCAGATATATGTATAAAATTTTATATATCTGCTAAATTTATAGTAATAATGTCTTAACTGATAAATTAGTAATATACCTTTGTTATGAATTGAAGGGATTGATAATAACTAATTAATAATTTTATGAGCATTTGAAACATTAGTTTTATTATTAAAAATGTTTCTAAGTGTATAAATTCAATAGCTCATGACAGAGTAGTCGTTTGCAGACCACCTAACAATGCGTTTCTCTTTTTCTATTCTCCACGTGTCATATGAAATTTCAGTTATTAAATAAGTGTCACTAGTCGCATTAAAAGAGTTGAAAAACATGAAACTGAGGCCTGCGCTCATTGGTCGTATATCAAGCCGTTACTGCGCAATCTCCTTTCTTCCTGTCATCTGTTTCAATGGACACCAAGTAGCGCGGGGAGGATACGGAGGCTGAAGGTGAAGGTTATGACGGTTCTGATATTGTTCTCTCTCTCTCTCTTTTTTTTTTTTTTTTCATTTTTTTCTCAGTTGGTTAAGATTTCATTGTTTCTAAAGTATCATGGATACGAAGAGGCAGCTGGTGACAAGTCATGCTACTTTGTGAAGAAATATTGCTTTGTGAGATTAAAATTGCGGAAATTCTTCAGGAAAAGAAATTATTTTTTAAAAGAATACGAAGCTTTTTCCAAACGAAAGATTTTTTTTTAATCCGTCTGGAAATTTTATGGAATCCACTCGCTGATATAAAGTACTGATGCAAGCATATCAAACAGAATTAATCAAAAAATTGCTACGAGTTTCAAATATTAATTAAATGCTTATGACCGGAAGTATTTTTAATAAACTAAACCTGTTCAATTCAGGCTAGTATATATATAATGATTTAGAAGTTGTTGATGCAGCAGAGAACATAATTATCGCGCTGACGGAGATTTGGCGCATAAAAGACATTAGCAGGCGTAATGGCCGATTTAACTCATTTTTTATTGATAAGCGCATTCTTAGTTTACATTACGCAACATAAGGGACGAAACATGCGTACCCGATCTTCACAACATTTTTACCTTTTCTGTATCTATAAAGATATAACTAAAATTTCGATGGAGGAATGAAGAATAGGTAGCAAGAAAGGTCACGGAGAAGTAAGAGAGAGAATGCGACGTGTCAAGAACAAAAAGCGTTCAGAATACTTTAGTTTTCGTTCAGCTGCATTTTCTTTGCTTAATTTGAATTCTCAGATCAGAAATTTGGCATTATTATTGGCTGAAGCGTTATGCAATTATATGCGACGTTGTAAGAATCATGTAAGTATGACGTAATTTTAAGAGATTTGTTATACCAATACCTACGTTTAGGACGAAAAAGTAAATGAAAGGGAGAGTTAAAGGGCAATTGCACATTAATCTTAGGAATTTGATTTACATATTTTTTATTTTGTACGCGTATATTTCATCTTTTGTCTTGAACTACTTAGCTACCTGTTTATCCATATAATAATAATAATAATAATATACATATATATATACATATAACATATAACAAACATATATATGTAATAAATTCACGAGCAGGAACTAGGATTGCGTAGAACTGTTGATCCATAATGACTAGGAAATTTGAGGCGAAGACAGATTAAATCTTCAGTTTTATTTTCAGGAACATTTTGCGGCTACACACACAAGGCGACACATTAAAATTATCTGTTCCAAAATGCTTACATTTTTGATAATTTTGTAACAAGAAACATCAGACAGACAGCAGTCAAGCTAAGGCAGAGCATAGAAAGCAAGTGGGTAATGTTCAGAATGAAATCTCAAGTCAAATTGTCAAGTCAAGTCAAAAAATAGTTTTGGTTTTCAAAGAATTTTGATTGGACAGTTAATATTGCTGTAAATGTAAGCAGCCAGTTCTGGCTGTCAATCTGAAAAAAGTAGACTCGTTTGCAGATGAATCGTTTGATTTGGACTCTTCAATAATACTATTTGGAAGAAATAAAGGATTATAATTTGCAAAAATATATTTGCAAATACATATTTGCTAAATGCTTTTGCTGTAATTAAAAAAAGTAATTTTATTGTGGCACTAATTTTAGTGGATTTCTTGAGCTTTCCTGGAAAATATATTTTAACGGAAATGTTAAATCAATTATCATCTTCAGAATTGTCCTATTATTTTTCTTAATTCTGTTATGATTTTTTTTATTTTCTTTCATATTCAAATAAATTTTATATTTTCCAAGATATGGAAATATTAGTTACGAAATCTAATTTTCAAATTTAAAAATGCATCAGAACATTGCGTATTGCATTAATGAAGTAAGCCTATATTTCGAAAATTTCACTGTTTAATTTTAAAATATAAATATCCATACAAAATGCTGTACAAATATAACTTTTATCTAATTACATAAAAGCTACTTGTAATACTGTTTAGTTATCTAACAGACTTGAGAAATATTAATGCAAATCCTCAACTACGAAATTTTCAAGATACTGTGAGTAAACAAAATCCCATACTTTGAAAGCTTATTATATAGAGTCTCGCTAATTTCGTAATTCTTATTTTACTAAATTTGCAATCTCACTGACTTCTAGTTATAAATGAAACTTTTACAAAATATTTTTCTTACTTTAAAATAGACAGCTTTCTACCATTGAAGCAGACAGCGCTTTGCTATTTCTCGTTCGTATTTATTATAAAACTGCCAAAATTATTCTGCGTAGGTTTAACTTCCATAAGTATTTACTGCTATCATAACTAAGAGTACAAGCTCTACGAGAAATATTGGATTTCAAAAACTGAGAAATTATAGCATCCCTTGCGAATTTAATTAATTAAGCGTTGATCAATCTAAGAGCGCTCTTTCTGAAATTTTGCGTTAAAAATAATGCAAACTGTAAGCTTGGTAAGATAAATTAATAAATATGTTTTCTCTAATCAACACTTTCTATCAAGAAGCAGTTTAATTCCAAGCAGTGAATTACTGTGCTGTAAGAAATAATCACTGCAATTTTAAATAAACTTGTTTTCTTTAAAACTAGCGTATGGGTTGAGATATTTTAATCGGAGAATTCGCCCAAAATCTTGTAAATCAGTTGTGATGAGCATTTTTGAGAAACGTCCAACCTACTCACAGTCATCAAACTTGCTGCAATATTACTTTAGAGTATGTCGTAATTACAAGTTGTCTACTAACGAGCAACATACCATTACACAGTCATTATAAAATATTTTGACGGGAGCCCTTAATCTGAAAAATATTTCAATGAATTACTACGTTAACTCAGATATGAAATAATGTACAAACGGATGTAAATATTACATTTGTTTAAAAGGCGTTAAATATTATTTACCGTTAAGAAAATATTACCGCATCAATTATCGTAAATTAATTACATGCCAATTAACGTTGTCAGAATATCTCAATGTAGCAAGATCTGCATTACTCGCATCACGTTCCTCATAAATAAAGAGAGAAACAGCAGATTCCTAAGCATTCCTTTCTCCTAGCGATACAAACTGGAATGCTCCTTTAATGGGCATTTATGCTCCCAGGAGATTAGAAAGCGCATCAAGGACATTGAGAATGTCTACCATTTGTGTTGATTAAAGTGTAGATATAAGCTGGGTTCGTGCTCTTTCCAATGATGCTTTAATGTAACGTATAAAGGATTTTAACGAGCACTTTTCCGAGCCTTTAACTCTGCGAATAGATCTTAAATAACTTTACAGATTTGTGCTTGGTATTACCGTCATGGATTCGCAAATGTTTGTTAGGCGAAGTTTTGTAATAACGAACAAACTTTGATAACTGTAAAACGTTTCCAGTTATCTCAAGCAAAATACAGTATAAATAGATACATAAAATACCAGTTTCCATGCTTGTGTAACTGCATCACTAATATACTTCTAAATAAAAGTCATTACATTAAAAATGAGTGCTAGTAGATTCCTTGAAATTGGTAATTTAAGTCTTCGACTCTACCGAAATCGAATGTAATACGAAATGGTACAGGCGGCGAAGAAACGTTGACAGAAGGTACGGGAAACGAAGGAATGCATTTTGAAATTTAGAAATTGATGTAAACGTTCGGTTAAAATATACGGCCATCTATGTTTTTAAGGCCTTGTGGATAAATATTAATGATACAGTTTCTCTTATTCTATTTCATTCTATTTTCGCTAAAGTTATATCAACAGCTAGAAATTTCTTTCCCAGTTCGAGGAAAATGTATTGGAGTAAAAGTCAACCTTTTTATTTCATTCGAAAAGTAAAATAAGGTTAAATCTGTGTTTGTTATTATAAGTTTGAAATCTCCCGATCTTACATTTCATGGAATCTTTGTTATCAATGGAATAATTTTCGTACATAGTTATGAAAGAGAAATGATTTTCTAGTGCGTTTAGATGTAAACTGTACAACAAAATAAACATAGTTTTAGCATATATGTATATAGAAAATACACACTTAGTGCCATGTTTACTTTCCTGTACGAAGTAAAAGAAGTATTTTAGTCTCGAAAAGTTGGATAGCATATTTTAATATAAGTATCCATTTTGACTGCTCTCGAATCCATTTGAATGATGTTTTTGCGTGATATCCGTACTTACGGACATAATAATGTAGAATCGGTACTTACTGTCTAGGAATATGATGTCTGTAAACTTACTTCCGATGTGGCTGTCTAGGGGCTAATAAACTAGTCCGATTTACAAATAAGTTGAATATTTAATGAAACATGAATAGTTGCAAAAAACTACAAAGTAATTACATACGTAGAAGGAAATAGGTGAGATAATTTACAGATGAAGAGAAGGAATCATCTTTAATATGCAAACATCTTTTAATCGCGTCATCGTCTTAATGGCGGAATCGTCTGACTTCTATCATCGGAAAAGTAAAAGATTTATTTTCACAGCTTGTCGCGTCATCTGATTATAATGAACGATGCCATCCCACAATAAGGACTCTTTTTTTCCCAAAACGGATTGTAAAATGGATTCGGAAGAGATTTTGTCGTGATGTACGCATGTATGTATCTCGCATAACTCAAAAACCATCAGTCTCAGAACTTTGAAATTTTGTATAAGATAATGTAGTTGTGTCCCGTGTGTACATGTAGTTGTGCACCTCCCTTTTTAGTTGCCAATGCGACACACCAAAATTATATATATATTTACTCACTCTGTTACTCAGCTCAGAAAGCGCACTCTTTTTTCTAATATATTGGTAAATTGTGCATTTTTTGCTTTAAAAGGGATTAAATTATGTTGTTCTTATGTCCCGTTAAGGTTTTTATGCCTTTAGTAATCTGTATGTAATAATTGTAGAATTATCAACAATTTCAGGTGCTACTAAGCCTAACGTAGTCGGCATTTGTTGAAGCTCTTAGTAGAATAGTGAATTAAATCTCTTTCTGCACCAACTTAAGTGTCTTTTTGCCGAGTGGGACCAAAATAAACTTTCAGTTTTGCGCACCGGAAAATGAGTCCTCTTGCCCGCTA
Source organism: Stegodyphus dumicola (assembly GCF_044657685.1). NCBI lineage: Eukaryota > Metazoa > Arthropoda > Arachnida > Araneae > Eresidae > Stegodyphus > Stegodyphus dumicola. The sequence continues at coordinate 82,367,617 of NC_140768.1, forward strand.
GCTGAATTGCTTGTTTTTGCTTAGAAACTCTAAGTTAAATTTCAAAATTTGTTTTCTTTTTTAACTGTTTTAACGGTATTTGGTGTTTTATGTTTTTCGTATTTTCCAATTTTTAATGAAGATGTTTTGAGTTTTGCATATTTTTGGTTTCCCGAGAATTGGAAACTGAACTAATTTTAATTTTATGAGAAACATATCTATAATGAAATTCGAGGAAATAAGTTTTCAATGAAATGCAGCAAAAATCCGTATAATTTAATAGACGCTACAAGGAAGTTATATGGTTTCCACATTAGATATTTGTAATCTTATAATCGAACTTTATGAACAGGTCAACTTTATGAAGTCATCTGGCTACAATAAACCGGGACATCTGTCCTCCGGTTGCCGTGCGCAACTGCTGAGCAATGTTCCCTGCTGTCTGCTTTCGGTCTGTTTTCGCCTACAGAGCGATATATCGGTCGTCTTAACCACTTGGTTTCCTTGACTGACCACCACCATCAGCCTTTCTTATAGCTATACCTGTCGTTTGAAGGCTTTCTGAATTCATCAAACAATACTTTTATCATTTCAAAAACCATGGACCATAGATATAATCTAAGCCTTGCTCAAGCTTGTGAATCATTATACCTTTTGTAAAGGCGTTTTGGTGTTTTCTTTCAGCCATACTGCACGTACAAACTCACTTTTACTTGCTGAAGAATGCCTGGAAAACGTCAGTTTTTCTTCTTAAGTTGCATTGCACTACGCCTGTTAACTCCTCGTGTTTTAAGCGCTCTGACGTACTCTCTGACGTCATTGTTGCATATGCATCATCTTTCTACTGATTACTGCGCTGAACGTAAAAAGCCCTTTTCAACAAATACATTTATCAACATGCAACCATGAATTATGTAAACGCAGTTATATATCAAGTAATATAAAAAATCAAAAACAAATATCACCCTCGAAGAACTAAATGCAGTATTTCCGAATTAAAGATTTAATTTCAGGTTCGTAATTGTGAGTTAGTGAAAAACGATACTGACGAATCGATAAGCATTTTATTGAAATTTTAAATATGAAAGAATAATCAAGTGTAATTACGTAAAGAATCCTGTTATTATTACGCAAAGATTCCACTTACTATTAATTGTGTTAGGTTAGATACGCTTCTCAAAACTCTTAAAATTGCAATTCGTTTTCTCTCCACATTTTCAAACTCAAGGGCAGCATCTAACCCTCAGCCAAAGTTTTGGTTTATAGATTTTCTTTCATTCTTTCTACTGTTATTTACATCGTATTTTTTTTAAGTTGTCCATGCAATTGAGAATAATTTCAATTACTGCTTCTTAATGTTCCATTTGAGGAAGCATTAAAATGTCTGTGAATTCAAACGCTTCCATTCTCGTGTATATAACATTCATTCAGAAATAGAAATTCAGCAACTGATTTTTGTCACTGAAGTTTCGTGGAATTACTTGTTGGAAGCAATTGAAACACCATTTGTTATACGAATTTTCGGATAAAATTAATAGCCTTCAACTACATCAAATAATGGAATCCCGTCATATAAAACCATTCGAAACTTTACAAGAAGATATTTTATTCATGAGAGGTCTCGCGGATAAATATTCTATTCATGATTATTCTCTGATTGAGTATGTTATAAAAGGTATTCCTGATTTATCAAACAATAAAATAATTTTATATAGCCTTAATCCATTCCTGACTTTAAGGAAAAACTGAAGATATGCGAAACTCTCTTTAACAGTTCAAAACTTTTGAGGCAAAATAAAATATTTCATATTTCCCTTCACAATGTTAAACTTGATAATAAATGTGCATCAAACACGCAGCCGATATGCTATAACTGTAGTTTAAAAGGGCATAAAAGCGTCAATTGTCCGAATAAATCAAATGGTAAATTTTATTATGGCTGCAAAAAATTATCATCATGTTCATGCAAACTGTCCCCAAAATCCTCGTACTTCTACCAAGTAATCTGATCCTAAGCATTCTACACTTGAGAGAACTGTGAACGCACTTTCTGCTCAATTTTTTCCAAATATGCAATGCATGTTGATATTCAACTTGCAGGAACCCCGTTAACTGCACTTTGTGACACTCGGTCGCAAGCCACACTTATGAATGAAACAACATACCGCAAGATTGGTTCTCCACCATTAGATCCCTCCATTACGTTCTTAGGAATTTGCCGAGATACATTTCAAGTCACTGGATCCTTGCAAGGCTCTATTAAAATACAAAACATTATTTCACCTGCTAAAATCCATGCACTAAATGATAACATGATTCCTCTTGATGCGATTATTGGAATCGGCGTTTTGCAAAAAAACTCAATTTATCTTTGATGAGGACGGTATTCATTTCTGTAACAGTATTGATAACGAAATTCTTGTTAATATTCTAATATTACGGATGAGCAACCCTGTCCATTTGATCTTTCAGAGATATCGAAAGCTGAAATCGCTAGGAAGTTCAACATAACTTTTCTTCTTACGAACTCCATAAAGTTAATACTGCTATGAAAGTTTTTAAAGGAATGAAAGGAAATGAAGATCATCTGAAGAAAACAGTTAAGGATGGCGATAATGATGACGCTCACAATTTGGGATTTGATTTGGATGATGACGATATTGATGACAATGAAGAAGGTAATGACAAGCATGAAACTGATAATGATGATGATGATGAACAAAGTGTGCAGAATGCTGAAGAAGCTGTGATAAAAATAAACTGAATCAGTTATAACAAGTTTCACAAAAAGTGCTGAAAAGGCAAAAGAGAAAACACATGTTAAAAGGACAGAAACATCCAAAAAAAAGAAACCATAAAAAACAGAAGGCGGAAAAGACTCCAAAGACCGGAAAAAGGAGCTTTCACTGAAGGCTATTGATGATGAAGTAAGAGATGCTAGAACCCTCTATCAAGAGATGATAACTTTACCTAGTGACATCACTACAGAAGAAATCAAAACTTTGTCTTGTGATATTTTAGATGTTGCTATGCCAAGAAAAAGATGCAAAGAAATGGAAAGTATTATATGCATTTTTAGAATTTAATAGCGAAGCTAAAGCTGAGGAAAATCACAAGATCCTGCAGGAGAAAAAAATTACGCCAGCACTTTACAGAAGATTTTGCTGGTGTGAAAAGCAAAATAGACCAAAAGCAGCATAAAAACAGGAAGAGATATAGTCTAATGAAGTTATTTGTCTCTGGCATTCCAGCCGATATTAAAATTTCTCAGATTGCTGAATGTTTTCCAAAAGCATCTCAGATAATTCTAAATTTATCACTTATACATAAAAACGCTACCGTAACTTGCATACATCATAAAGATTCAGTTGAAGCTTTTCAGACAACAAAGAATGCTGAAATAATTGGGGAAAAATTTACTGTTTTATATCCTTTAGTTGCTTCACGCCCAAAGGGCCTGGAAGCATAAACGAAGAAAATTTAAAAGGTCTCCAAAGAAAATTAAATTACAGACAGAGCGAGAGGATGGAAAGGACGCGTTACATACCCCGCTTATAGGAAGAAAATATACGACAGTATAAGAAACGTCGCAAACCTGCCTGTAAATACAAGCTCAGAGACTAAGTGATAATATAACGCACCCAGTTGGGGCCTGGTCTGAAACTTCGTCCCAAATTCTTCGGTCCTCATGAGGTAACGAAAGTTTATCCATCTGATTGTTATGAAGTACGAACGTTAGAAAGGCATGAAGGCCCCACAATAACGTCAAGTGCTGCTGATAAGATGAAACGGTGGTGCACAAACTTAACATTCGCCACCAGGACTTTGATTTATTTTTTATGTTTTCTGCTTGTTTTGTTCTTTTCAGATCTCGTGTTTGCTTCAACCAACCGTCTGCAAAATGCAACAAAGAGTTTGAAAATGTTAAAACCAAAACATTTCAAACAAGCAAAATCCCACTTAAAAAAATGTTTCTGAAATTTAATGAAAAATGAACAAAAACAGAAAAGGAATTCAATCAACCTCAATGTCAATTCATCAGGGGGAAGAACATTGAAATTAATTGAAATCATTGGTTTTAACATTTTAAAATTCTTTGCTGCGTTTATATGATTATTTGAAATTTATTAAGTATGAATTTAAATTTCGGGTCTTTGTGAAATATTAGTTTTAAATTTCTTACTTTACGTCTTTAATGATAATTTTTCTGCAGCTTAATGTGAGAAAATACTAGGCTTAATGTGAGAAAATATAATTTATTTTTTAAAGAATTGTTTTGTAATTATATATAGAGAGAGATAAAAACTGTGAGAGGCAGAAAAGGGGAAAGTAGAAATGCATTGAAGAAGAACAAGGAGATTATCTCCTAACAGTATTAAGAATTAACCGTATTTGCACCAAATTTGCAGTGAGAAGAAGCAACATTCTGCTTTTAGTTGGTAGTGGAGTAAGCCAATCAAACCAAACTGTGTTCTTGAAAGGTCATAACATCATCGCTTCAAGTATTACTTGGATAACATCGTCCAAATCTTTTCGCGAATGCTGTGGCGGAATACGCGTACGAGGAATCAGGAGATACTATTCACCTCACGTACGGTGAAGCAAAAGAGAATAGACGTGAAACACGAAGATTCTATGAACAGCGGTTTCCAACTCGTTGGAGTCTAAGTCATCCAACTTTTTCTAGTGTTGATCGAAGTATGCGAGAAACCAGTTTTTTTGCCATCTCCAAACGACCAATGAAGGAACATTCGTGAAATGAACGAACGCCAGTGGAAGAGAGAGTTTTGACTAGATTTGAAGCAACTCCTTCCACAAGTATACGAGCGGTTGCATATGAAATGAGTATTTCTCAGCAAGTGGTGCAGCGCATTTTAAGCGAGAAACGCATGCATCTTTACCATGTGCAAAAAGAGCAATCTTTGGACACAGATAATTATCTCTACTGGGCATACTTTACGCATTGGATGCTTGGAATGAGAAATAAACGATCCATAATAACTGCATTAATATTATTTAGTGGTGAGACAACATTCAGCAGAGAAGGCATTTTCAACATGCAATAATCAACACGTTTGGTCTGACAGCAATCGCCACTGCACTACCCCTGATAAATACCAGCGGAAATTTTCCGTTAATGTCTGGGCAGATATCCTAGGTGATTACCTGGTAGGCCGTTACATAATCCCAGACCGTTTGACTTGCGCAACATACCGCATCTTCTTGGCATAAGTGCTTCTCAGTTTATTGCAGGCTGTTCCGCTTCCCATCCAGAGAGATATGTGTTTCATACATAGTGAAGCCCCAACACATTTTTATGTCACGATCTGTAACTTTTTGAATGCTACATATCCCACATGATGGATTGGATGTGCAGACCTGTGGCTTGGCCTCCTCGCTCCCCGGACTTAAACCCACAGGACGTTTTGTTCTGGGAGCACGTAAAACATTTACTGTAAAAGACGCCTGAACTCAGCTGAAGATCTCGTGGCGAGACTTGTTGTTTGTCGAGGACAAAATTAACACGACACCAAGAATCTTCGAAAGGGTGCGCCAGTCGTTTCTTCGCCAATGTCGTCTGTGCAATGACACGTGTGGTTGGCATTTAAGCACTTTCTGCGAGTTTTTCACTAAACAATAAATTTGATTGCACAACTTTTGGTCTCGTTCATTCGCTTTCCCAACGCTGTTGTAAGTTCAGGTTGGAATTCTAATATTCGTCTGTTCTGGCTCTCATGAATAGAATGCGACCCTATGCTGTATGGTAATTATTGCTTGTCTGGATGGGTACTATCACCCCTCTTAATTTGTAAAATCAATTTAGAATCTCCCTGTATATATACATATATAAATGTAAAATATATAATATGTAACATATAAAATCTAGCTTTCAAATAATAAATTAATAGGCCTTTAACTTCCGTTTCATTCTAAAAACAACAGCAATAAAATTGTCTCCCTGCAGTTCTTATGCGCACTTACCGATGGAATCTGAACCCAAAATTCTGTACATTAAAGTGTCATGTGATCTGAAATGGAATTCGCATAAAAGCTTAATTACGTCGCAACTCCCTCTTCTTCTCTTCGCTCGTCTCTTCTGCTGTGTAGCTACGCAAAGTTTACTGTCCTAAATTTGTCCATTGTTTAAAATGTAAGATGAACAAAATTAGGTGGTGCATTGTGCACACACAGTGATAATGTGCATTATCATCCAGAAATAAAATTATGTGTGGAATTTACCATTATGTGTGTTCTTCGAGTGTCATCTTGCTAACTATACAGAAGTCTTCAAGTTATGATGCAGTCCTCTCCAATGCCAATACGTTGCACCTTTACTCACACCAAGTCACCTTTATCACAATAATAACGCAGTTTTATTTCAATAATGGAACTGTTTTATCACATTTTTTATAAATAGAGTGTATAGTGCAGTTCGAAAAGGCTAGTTGCCTTTTAACAAGGAATGGAGGTCTTTATAAGTTACTCCTAAAGCAACCCTTAACCACTGATATAGTGCATGAGTCAGTTTAAGTGGTTTTGCCTAATAGATGAAAATGTTTGAATCAGAGAAAGCTGTGGGGTCTTCTAGGTTTGTGTAAAATAAGAAAATTAGAGATGTAACAATGACAGTAAAAACCCTAATTTTAGTAATACTATTATAAAATGTATGATGTTAAAATATAAGTTATAATTTTGAAAATTAGTTATCTTTTGAACATTTCGAAAGTTGTTATGATTATTAGAAATGATGCATTGCAAACAGAGGTTAATAGTTTTTGAACTGAGAAGGGAAAATAATTTCTGCTGCTAATTTAATCTTTTACAAATTCTTTATTTTTCTTACATATGATTTATTGTGATAAGATTTCGTTATTAGATGAAATAAGTTGGAACATTAATTGTGACTATTTCAAAAGATATACATTTTAGATAAATTTGCAGTAAGAAAGTAGGAACAGACTGCAGTCAAGCTAGGCGAAAGCGTAGAAATCAAGTGCATTATGTTCAGAGTGAAATCTTAATTTAAACTGACTTAGTTTTTGTTTTCAATGCATTTTGATTGGATAGTTAATATTGCAATAAAATTACTATTGGCTGTTTGAGCTTTAGTTCCATTTACATCATCAGAATTATGTAAGAGTCATATGACATGGATTAGTCTCGAATTGACGCAGTGCAAATAGAGGTTACTATTTTTAGAATTGAGAAGGGAAATTAATTAACGATGCTAGTTTAATCTTTTACATATTCTTTATTTTTTTTTACATATACCTGCTGCCACAACCCAAGTGTGTTCATCTACAAAAAATTAAATCTGTCATATTTCTAAGCACAGTCGCGATGGCTGGAACACTCATCAGCTTTCGATGTCCGTCATGGCTGTGGTTAAGGCACACAGATGAAGATAATAAAAAATAAACTTGAAGAATTGCCGGTCTTTATTTTTACACATATCTAATTAATTTGGTATACGCTTATTCAGTCATAATTAAATATGATAAATTTCGATGTACATTGATTCTTAAAAATTAAGACGCAGGCAGTTTAGGCGGGGAAGGCAAGCGAGGAGGTATTAGCAAGGTGGAAGCTAGAAAAAGAGAGTGACGACATTAACTGCCAGGGGGGTTATACCAGAGCAGGTGCGATTCTAGAAACAAGCTATGATTGGTTTAGTTATTAGTTTTGGTTACTCATTTCAAGCAGCCTTACGTAACGTCGAAAAATCTCGAATTTGGGAGAACAGAAGAATTTAGGGGGAGTTCACCAAATCTATAATTTCCACTTTGAAATGATCATAAAATGAAAATTACTGGACCAGATGTTATCATATTTGGTAATCTTATGAAGGAGGTCATGGGAATTTATTTTCCGCGAAAAGAAAAAGGTCAAAAACTCATCACCAGGGGGCAAATGGTGCTGTATGCAACATTGTTAAACGAAATAAGACATGAAGATACCGGTTTAAAATGTGTTTAATCGTTTCTAAAAAGTGTTACAAAGCATGTTCAATGAGCCGTCAACCATTTTCTGAAAGCAAGTTAAATCGTATTACTGCATTCTCAAGAGCAGCTGCTACCACAACCCCAGTGTGTTCATCTAAAAAATTGGCTGTCAGGAGGAATGTTACGCACATATCGGCATATCGCATCTTTCAATTAAGCCAAATTGTTTAGATTATTTCCATAAATCATTTGCTTCTTCCTGCCGTAAGCCACGTATGAAACAACACGTACATTGCGCTTTTGCATCACCCCACAAACAATTTCGTTTTAGAAGCGATTAAAAATGTTTTGAACCGATATTTCCATGTCTTAGAGCCAAATTCTGACTTCAAAAATCACAACCGGAATGCGCACACTTTTGCAAATGATTTGCGATCTCAAATTTTCTAATCGCTAATTTGTGATTCTTACGGATGGATTTCTCCATTACACGGATGGCGCACTCGACTTTTATGGCCTTTAAGGACTTTATACGGTGATTTTGTTTAGTTTAATATTTCTTAGTGGTATAAACATGTTAAATCTGTGTAACAAAAGGTTAAGTTAGATTCCGACTCTTATTTCGTTTAACAATATTGTATACAGCGCCTTTTCCCCCGTGGTGATGAGTTTTTGAAACTTTTTTTTATCGCGGAAAATAAATTTCCGTGACCTCCTTTACACGATTAATAAGTTTGATAAGATTTGGTCCAGTAGTTTTCCTTTTATGACCATTTGAAAGTGGAAATTTAATTCTAACCCCGCTGTATAATAAAAAAAAAATAAAGAAGGCATTTTTTTACCCTTGCATGATCGTGATTTTAAGGTTTATTTGCGGAATGTTTTTTTCCTCAGGAACTCAATTATTTGAAATAGGCAACCTTAAACAAAGCATTTCCGCCCTAGTCATTGATAAAATTCTTTGAAATTTTTCTGTCGTCATCATAAGAAACATTTCGCTGTTAAGAATAACAGTAACATTAGAAGTATCGGAAGTAAACGAAAAATGCGATGCAACATATACTTCGAGTTCTTGCATTCCAATGTAAATATTTTCCCGTATCCTAAATTAATTGTATAAACCTAATTAAATGCATCCTTTTATGATATGTTAATTGACTAATTAACTGTAAAAACATACTTCAGAAATGGATTCAATCGGAGAACGAGAAAACAACAATACTCGAAATATGGAATTACAGGAAAAATCGCCAGAAGGTTTTCTCCTTGACTATACCTTTCTAAATAATTTATGAAACAACACGTATTTAGTGCAATTTTTCTTTAGGAATTCCTTCTGCAACTGAATTTTGAACTTGGAAACCCTAAAGCCATTCATTCAAGTGACACTTAATTAATAATGGCATTTGAAACATGTTACGTAATTTTAATGCTACTAAGAAGAAAGATTCGAAATAATATAAATTCCTAAGAAAGACAGAATGCGTATATTTAGAGCAACATTTCCTTAGACTGAAATTCTGTTTAGCAGATGCTTTACCTTAATTATTTTACACAACACAATATAGTTAAGAAAGGTCATTAGAGATGTTAGAAGCAAACATACAAAAGATACTACTGCGTAGAGAATTAAGTAAGATAATTTTAATTTAATGAGAATAATGTTCATGAGTTTAATGCAGTAATTTAATTATTGTTTGTTCTAAGATTGTTTCCTCTGCAGCAAGCATAGAAGAGAGTAAGTAGATAATGTTAGGGGTTTGCTCAGAGGAAGCCTCGAGGAAGACAGAGGCTTTCGGGTCAAGTTCATTCATCATATTCACTGCTGGATGTCACGGTTGGGTACCTTTTCTTCCTTCCGCTTTTCCCCTTTATCTCATATGGTTGCCTGACCACTACTGGTGTTGACAATCAGCAGCCTTCTGCAAGCTACGATTTCAAATTTTCCTTTCATACCCAAGACAAACATTATTGTATGTTTACTGAAGCAATTATCCTTACATCTGACATTTAATTTTAAAGCTATTCATTCTTATCTTTATATCTGACAGTTTGAAATACAATAAATGAGTATTCAGATAAACAAGAAAATTTTCCGCTGAAAGAATTAAAACTTTATTATTTATATATAACGCACGGAGAAGGGAAGAAATATTTTTAGCATACTATAATATTTTAAGTTTTAACATGGCGAAATGTTAACTCTTGTGGCAATACACATTCATCTCTTTACGTAAACATATTTTACGAACTTTCGTTTTTCTCATGCTCTGAAAATTTATTAGCAAATTCAGTAATTTTTAACCTGCAAAAGATTGATAAAATATTTAGCGAATATGTAGCTAGCAGGAACTGTGCTTAGAAACAGAAAAGTGTTTGCTAGCAACATACACCCAATAATTTACAATGCAAGTTATCAGCTATGCACACTGGTAAGGTGTTTTCTTTTGACACAGGAGCGAAATGAAATGTTTTTTCTGTACTCGATTTCGATTCATTTGTTCCATGCCGATTGTTCTATTTTGAATATTCACACTTGTTTAACTGCTTGTTGATTAATTTAATCGTTTGACCTGCACTGTTTTCATCACATTCTATAAACACATTCCTCACTTTTTTCACATTGTCATATTCATTAACATTACAATGCTTTTGTATATTTTCACTTTTGTATAATACTTATCTAGTATTGATGTGTTTATATGGTCACACGGCAGTATGTAAACCTGAAAAATTCTTCATATTATTCTGTAAAGAAATGAATTCCCGAAAACAAGCGAACGTTCATATAAATACAGTTACTCCTTTTTTTTCTGAGAGTTGGGCTAGTAATACGAATGCTTATAAAGTTACACTTAAGCACAAACTCATACGCGGTTTAAAAAAAATCCTGCATCAAATGTTACTTCTTTTATATTTATGTTACCTCTTTTACGTTAAAAATGAGCACCTGTTCATACAAGAAAAGCATACTTTCGGAGTACCTTCGCATTTGTCATACCGAAACTATGAACGTATAGGAAAGCAAAAGAATTGTTCAATCATACGGGATAGAATGTCATATTATTATCAGGATTTATAAGGAACTGTTGAATCCTTCATTAAACCGGCTTGTGAGAGTAACTTAGGTGACAGATTTGACATCATTTTGAGTATAAATAAATCAGTTAATACCATTTTGTTTATGATCTGGATGATTTTAAATAATATGAAAAGCTGTTGAAGTCATATATTCATGTCACACTGTGAGGGAAAGAAAACCAGGGAGCATCGAGAATTAATTATTAAACTGTGAAGAAATTTCGTATGAGAGTGTGTGTGTCCAACATGCAAATGGTTAAATTTAAGCAACAAATGAATGAATTACTGAACTACATGAACACTATAACAACACTACAACTGAACATCTGGATGATTTATTAAAGAGAAATTACAATTCTGCATCGTAATTCCGATTTGATTTCGTCTAGTAACTTCAGACGTACCAGTGCCTCGCAAATGGCCTTACATTATAAGCATATTTCACAAGTTAAAGCAGGTCGTACAGTCAGCCTAAAAGAAGAACATAATTAAATCGAATGACATTTTATTGGATATTTGGGTCGAAGCGTTGCCACCATTCGATAATGTTGGCGGTAATAATTGACCCATAGTATTTCACAACGTCAAAAGCTAAGCGGCCTATCTAAGAAGTCTACTAAATGTATAGTACAGAAAAGTCGTCAGAACGGTTTAACAGTATCGGATTCTTCATTATCAACTATCTAACATGCAACCGGCACACCAGTAGCCACAAAGACCATTGATAGACATCTCAGAGAAGAGTGTTAGAGCTCATCCATCTCTCTTCGCCGATTACTCGTTTCCTGTGCTCATCGACAAATGCGTTTGCAATGGTGCCAATCGAAAGAACGTTTCGACCTAGAATCTCACTAGGTAATGTCTCAAATTAGCCTAACCTCAAAACAGCCTTTATGGTTTTATTCCTAACTTAGCCCAAATCGAAAGTAGCTTTTGACCATCATTATCATTATTCGTTTTTCACCCCTTTGCGTAAACGTAAAAGAGACGGAGTTTATGACATTTCATCCTCGTTCGTTATATGAAAACAACCACGCAATTCACATTAGCCTATCTTCACATTTGTCTTTTCTGATCAATTCCTAGCAGCCCTTTTTACCTTTTCTTTTATTCATTTGTTAGTTTGTCGCACTATACTGTACTAGTTCAACCACTATGCAGCCAGATTGCATTAGTTCTTTTAACAAGGTCTTAGGAAACTGTAATACGATATAATTCAGGAGAACCAGAAAGCACTAGTTTATGAAGGCAGATCATTTCGATTAAAACGAATGTATAAAAGTGGAAATAGATACTTTTCGTTTCTTGACCTGATAATTTTAATGGAAGTTGATAAGCACAAACGAGAAAGTCATTGACCAGAAAAGTCATATTTGCTCAAGAGATGAAGCAAAAACTGAGGAGATAGATTTTTTGTATCTCTAAATCTTTTAAATTGGAATAACAGTTGAATTTTTATTTCATTCATTCATTTTGTAATTTATCTTTTTTCAGTTAACCTTATGCTGTTCAAGAGTTATCTGTGGCAACAAAATGGGTTCAACAAATGACGTGAATGATTTAAGGATAAACTTCATCTGAATTCACATTATTTAAGGATACGCTTCATCTCAATCAATATTGTTTTATAAAATGCTGGTTGAAATACTCGGCACAACCCAGGTTTACGCATAGTAAAGAGGCTTCATTTAATGGGACAGCGGTGGCTTTTTTCCAAATCTCATATGGACAACGATTTTACTCTTACTTTGATTTAAAATTAATTGTGCAAACTTTTACCAAGGTCGAATAAACTGTAGATCAGCATAGAAACAACACACGACTTTGTAACTATTTTAGTTAAGAACTGGTATTTAATTTGTTATCCATTGCGTCCTTTTTCAGAAATGAGTTTTCGGAAGATCAAAATCCACTATGGCCGATTTCTTCACCGTTTTCGAAATATTCGCGAAAAACTGATAGAGAAGGCACTTAAATTCTCCTTAAAGGGGGATGGTGGACTTTAAAAATTAGTTTTTTAAGTTTCTGTGTTTTCAACAAGAAATTTTATACATATATATATTATAACATCAGCTTATAAAATAATGTTCAAAGTTTCAATTTATTTTAAATTTAAAAAAATTAAAACAAATGATTGATTATTTTAATTAAAGATTTAAATGCTCCATGCGCGCTAATTTTCAATATTTTTCCTAAGTTTTCCTTTAAGTTAGTTATACAGACTTGACAAAAGTTTTTGTGCATCCGTTATTGAATATAATGGATCAGAAATTTTTAAAAAGGATTTTTGTAAAATTAATCTCATTTTTCTTAAAAAAGTCACCTTTTTTCAAACGTTATCACACGTTTAAACTTCTCAATAACCTCATATCCAAAACTGCATACACAGATCTACCGTAACATATAACAAGAAAGTTTTTTCCAAATATCATTCATTTTTAACTAAAAATGAGACGCATGGAGCATTTTTAAGACATACGAACTGAGAAAAGATTTGTTTTGAGAAAACCGAATTTAAAGTTTTTCTTCAAACTAACCTTTAATATATGGTCATGAGAAACAGCAAATTAACTTATATGAATGTATAGACACTGTATAATATTTTCGTGTCATTTAACTATTTTTAATCTCCTAATATTAAATTTGAGAAAAATAATCATATCGCAAATTGGTATGTGATTCAAAGTTAGAGGTAGAAACAATTTATGCATTATATCCAATGAAACTTTTAAAATTCACCTGAATCATATGTTTTACCTTCATTATCTTTAATGCTTTACAATATTTTTTACTATTTATGTTTTTTTCCAAGCAGGTAAACTTCTCTTTTTGCTTTGGTTCAAGCGACGTTAATCACGCATTTTTGCAACGAGTAGGCTTCCTCCTGTTCTAAGCCTATAGCATTTACATAATCAATAAGTTAAATTCATTAATAGTTGTCAATACATTAATAGTTGTCAATTAATAAGTTAAATTCATTAATAGTTGTCAATACATTAATAGTTGTCAATTAATAAGTTAAATTCATTAATAGTTGTCAATACTGACATTTCTAGTCTTTTTTAAAGAAATAAACACTTCTTTGTCAAATATATAAATTATAACATCAGTAATAACTATTGGAATAAATTTTTTTACATTTTCTCCAAAATTTAAAGGGCAAAGTTTTCGCTGTTTACACATTTTAAATGCTTGTAACTGCTTTAAAAGTTAGAATATTTGAACACTTCGTTTTGCATATGATGTAGTTACGTATGTGGAATTTTGCAAGAGTAAAAAAAACAAATTCAATATTTTGGTTGATTTTTAGCTATTTTAAAGTCCACCGTCCCCTTAGAGGTTCTTCACTCTTCTGAAATATTATATACTGTTCTAGAGTAAATGAATAAGGCTCCATCTAAAGGTTTTCAAGAACTGATAAGAACTGATAGCGGGACGGTAATAATGGCGACGCGAACCTAAGATGAGTGACATGTATACAAAATTGCTTGCTGCCGTGTCCACAAAGCTCTAATACAAATGCCTTGATTAGGGACCTCGCGGGGTGGTTTTTCGATACCTTATGTAGGTAGTGGAGCTTCTTCATATTTAGAATGTCAAGTCTCGAGATCAAAACCGAAATAAATGTGTAGATTTGTATGGATCAAACATCAAAGAAACAAACACTCTTCTTTATATAAACATAGAATTTTAATTAATCTAGCCAGTATAATTTCACAGGACCAGCCAGTGATTTTGAACCACAAAGCACAGATATGTGCAAGCTAAAGATATTTTAGCATTATTATTTTATTATTAGCATTATTAGCTTATTATTTTTGGCAGTATCAACACCATTCTCTTAAAATTCCTCATTATGTTTATTAAAATCGAAAGACAAATATAGCACGTTTTGCCAAATCGCAACGTACTTCTTTTATGACGCTGAATTTTCTAATTAAATTTGAAACTTAAATATCTTACGCTCAGTCAAAGTGTTTTAAGTCACTGAGCTTTTAATCAAAGGTTCATTAAATTCGCAGAAAATCTATAATGAGGGTAGATCCCGCGGAGTTGTTTTTTGAAATCTTACACAGACATTGACCTTCTTGCTCCTCGAAATCCAATTCACCAAATTTGTTAAGATTCCTATGTGTGATATGATTCATGCTACTTTGGGAAATACTTTAAGATCTATATAAACGACACTTAACTGTAAGAAATATTTCAATTGGTATAGTTGTGTAAATTTATTATAAAAATCTGCCATTGCTTAACTGCACATCCACAAACAAAATCATCCTGTTTTATATACGTATCTATTCTCATTTATCAAAAATATAGGCAGAGTATGTCAATTTTCATTTTACTATACGAAAATACAACCTATAAAAATAATTTATAAACTAATTCTTATTCCGTTAGATGAAACGTGTCTATTCTTCAGAAGAATAAAATTGAATTTACTTTCCACAGGAAATTTCTATCGCAACATACGCAAATAATAAACGAAGCAATTCTTTTCAAAATGATCATAGGCTAACTTCAATGCACTTCTATCAGGAACATACTTTTGGTTCATTCTGAAGAATTTTGCGTATATTTTCAGCGAGGGAATTCGTTTATTTTACACAGCCACGTTTTTTCCCACAGTTTTCTTTTTACATTGGTGGGGATGAAACAGGAAATTATGTTAGGTTTTAAGATTTGTTTCCTTGCCATTTTCTCTGAAAGCAAATCGTTCTTCCTTCGCGAATACTTCCATTAATTTAAAACACTTTTTCCAGACGGGAAGCGACGCCATTTTTTACCAACCGGATGTACCGTTGTGGAGAGCAAATATCAAAAACCACATAAAAAATAGTGGATCGTAAAATAGCTTTTGATTAATGAAACAACTTTTAAAAGAGGTAGTTGTATTTCAAAGATTATTCCTTAATTAATGTAACATTTCTGGCTTTACTTTCCTCATTAATTTCAGAACATAAAAACATGACTTCTTACAATATCTTTTGCATACACTGGACAAGAATCTTGAGAAAATTATGCTTTGAGATTTACTGATCTTCCATTTTTCAGATTGCACGCAATTCCATTTTTTTTAACGTTTTTGCACAAGAATTGGATTTAGCAGGGCTTAAAATTATCCTATTATTTCTCAGGATTTGTTTTGATCTAGTATGACCTTAAACACATCTAACATATCTTTTGTAAAATCAATAATATTTTCACTCCGAAAAAATACTTTTACTAAAATTAAATTTAATATTCAATTAATCAAAAATTAGTTTCAAGACACTTTTTTGATTATTTTAATCACATACCAAACATTTAATGTGATAATAGAAAATGAATATTAAATTAAATCTGGAGAGCTTTAAAGTGCTCAACAGAACAGTTTCGCTTGTGCCTTATACTGTAAGGATCTTAAGTTTTACTAACGTTTATTTTTATTTTGAATCTTTACTATCACTTCTTATTTTCTACTTCCGGCCAGAATTATAAGCGTTAAGGTTTTTATGCAAAGTTTGTCTGGCGAACGCCAAGTATTTAAGTTGTGGCTTTTTGCCAAGCGAGAGAGAGGAAGCAGTGAGTTCGAAGCAGGCCGCTTACCTTAGAAGTTACGCATTTTGCTTGTTGCCTTCCAGGCCAGAGGTTTTAATCCTCTTGATAACTTTTAAACGTATTGTAGTGTTCTCAGTTATCTGTACTACATACGCCTTCCTGTTAATATAAGGCCAATCTTCCACGTTTATTAGTTTAAAGTTAAATTAGAGTTTAGTTTTATTTTTATACTTTTACGTTAGTCCCCAAGTGGCGGGTCAGTGTATTCCGAAGTACGGAAGTTATTGTATATAGAGAAAAAATAAAGGGTTTTGTATACCCTTCATGTGTATCCTGTCTACTTACCACAATTCGTGAACATAGCTTTAGTAAGCTCTCTGTTCCGAGTCAGGTCCTTGTATGTTCCCGAAGAAGGTAAGAAGGAACATTGACCCTGATAGTGGCGCCAAACGGAGAAGAATAACCATGGCCGAGTTTCAAGAGGAACCTGTGCTGCCTGCAGAAACGGCTCAGAATCCAGAAATGCCAGCTGCCGCCCTGAAAGGATTTGGTTACATCGTCCAGACCATGCGCGCTTCGATGAAACCAGATGCAACATTTAATGGAAATTCACCGGTAACCAGTTTTTTGGAAAAATTGGATGACCACTTCATGCTCTACCCCGTGCACGAGTTTCAAAAAGTTACCTTAGCTACCAGCGCTTTGAGCGGCCAAGCGCTTAACTGGTTCAAATGTATAGGCAGAAGTCTCTTGGGTCAAGCAGGAAGTCCCACCTATACTTACGAAAATTTCAAGACTGCCCTACTAAAAGCCTTCCCTGTTGTAAGGGATCGTGCGAAATTAGAAACGGAACTTTTCAGTATATATCAACAAAGAATCAAAAACCTCTCGAGCTTTATTTTAAGAAAAATTCACGTTTTCAAGCTCTTGTATGGAAACCGTCCGGATCCTGAAATAATTCAAGTGATTTTGCCGAGGTTACTACCCCAAGTGCAAGACTTTATTGAATTAAGAAATCCGACTACACTGGAAAAGTTATTTGAGCTAGCAATCCAGTTTGAAAGTAGAAGAACGGCGGACGTCGAAAGAAGACGCCAATATCAACAGCGAAACCAATTTGGTACGCCAAGACTACAGCAAACTCAAACACACGGCTACGGAGGCAAAGCGAATCAGTGGGCAAGGAAGCCCGAGCATTCAAAAACAGCCGGCGAACGTCGACAGTTCAATAGCAACCCAGGAAAAAAGTCTCAAGGCCAGTGGAAAAAGAAGGAAAGCACGGAAAGGAAAAATAATTTAAACTAAAACGGATTTCTGCTGACGAGAGGGTGCGGAAATCCGAAGGCCACGAAAACCCCTCTTCCTAGAAGTTAAATAAAGTAATGGTGAAAAATTTGACTCTTCCGTAGATTGAAGTCTTGGTGAATAATATCCCAGCCACCACACTCCTGGATACCGGCGCGCAGTGTTCCTGTGTGGCAGAAGAGTTTTTTAGGAAGTATTTTCGCAAATACCGCATATATAATGCGGATAATACGACAGTGTTAGCGGCGCACGGAGAAAAATGTAAGTGCGTAGGTAAAGTACCTTTAAATATCCGTATCAAGGACGAACAAGTAAAGGTGATGTTTTTTATAGTAAAGAATCTGCAAGCACATTTAATTTTAGGAATAGATTTTCTTTCAGAAGCACAAGCTACGCGGATTTTAATGAAGCGTCCCTTAAGCTGACAATGAAACCAGTTCGTACAGAAAACGCTGAACCGCCGATGTTAAAACTTGACCACCTCCCTAATGACGAGCAAGGAAGAATCCGACAAATGGTAAGTGAATTTGCTTCGTTATTTAGTGATATTCCCGGATTTAATCAGGTTACTAACCATAGTATTGACACCGGAGATGCAATGCCAGTTCGTCAAAAACCATACCGGTATGATAAGAATAAGGAAAAAATTATAGAATGGCATATTACCGATATGCCACGTAAAAAGATCATAACGCCCATCTCAAGTAATTATGCTAGCCCGGTGGTTTTATGTAAGAAAAATAATGACTATCCTTTGACGCATCCAAAAAGATGGAGATTCGCTATTGATTACCGTAAATTAAACTCCATAACTAAATATCCGGTATATCCGTTACCGATTATAGAAGAAATTCTAAGGAACATAAAATCAACCAAATTTATGACGACTGTAGACTTTACGACTGGTTATTTTCAAATAGGGGTGAGGCCTGAGGACGTGCCTAAGACTGCTTTTATAACCAAGTCTGGCACTTATGCATTTTTGCGTATGCCGTTTGGCCTTTCAGGGGCCCCGGCAACATTTCAGCGATGCATGGACATTGTGTTAAGACCTGTTCTTGGAAGTCCACATTTATCTATTTAGACGATATCATTATTACTAGTGATAATCTCGACCAACATGTACAGGATTTAAGACAGGTGTTTTCTTTATTAAATGAGGCCGGTCTAAAAGTTAATGTCGAAAAGTGCAAATTTGCAGCCCCTGAATTAAAATATTTAGGTTACAAAATATCTCAAAAAGGGATCGAGACAGATGAATCAAAAATAATCGCTGTACAAAAGTATCCGACTCCAAACACGGCAAAGAAGCTCTCTTCTTTTCTAGGACTTTGTTCATATTATAGGTCCTTTATAAAAAATTTTGCAGCTATTGCTGAGCCATTGTTAAAATTAAAAAGGAAAAAGACAAGATTCTCGTGGACGGCCGAAGCCAATAGTGCTTTCGAAAAATTAAAACAAGCATTAACGCAAGCCCCTGTGTTGAAATTTCCTGAAAAGGATGAGAATTTAGAAATTTCAGCGGATGCTTCGGATTATGCGGTAGGAGCGGTACTTTCGCAAAATCAGCAGCCCGTGGCATTTTTTAGCCGAACTTTAAATCAAACACAAAGAAACTATTCCGCGACCGAGAGAGAGGCACTTGCAGTTCTGTTAGCAGTGCAAAAGTTCCGAGTCTATTTTGGAAAGGCGCCGATAACAGTGTACTCTGATCATGCGGCGGTAACTAGATTGTATTCAGGGAAAAATTTATCCCCAAGGTTAATAAGATGGGCACTCAAGCTGCAAGAATATAATCTGGTAATCAAGCATACCTCTGGAAAGGAAAATATCGTAGCAGATGCCCTATCAAGAATTAAAATAGATGAACAAGGGAATACCGTAAAGGTGGCAATGCTCACAGCATGTACAATAAATTCCCGAGAAACTGTAATAACTGAACTGGGTAAGGATCCTGAGTTTGGAAGCATTTATGAGTATTTGAAGGATTCTGAAAATTTTAGCCACCAAGATATTGTGGCGATAAGAAATAGGGCGGCCCATTACGAACTAATAGATGGTCTATTATTCTATACAAAAACTACGAATTCCAACAACGAATTTCGACCTGTTATCCCAGCTAGTCTTAGATTAAATATCCTGCAGGAGCTCCATGACAGCCCTTTAGCTTCTCATGCTGGTATTCGAAAAACTATCCAATGCGTACGCGAGGCAGTCTACTTTCCTGAACTGCAAAATTTAACAAGGGCGTATGTCCAGTCCTGCCCAACATGTCAAGCAGTTAATTATATTAATTTCCGCCCGGCCGGGTTTCTAAATAGTATTAAATCCGAATTTCCAAATGAAATAATTGGCATCGATTTATTGGGCCCTTTCCCAAAAGTCAGTTAAATAAAAGTCGCTATCTCCTTGTTATGGTTGATCATTTTAGTAAATGAACCGAAATTGTTCCCTTAAAACGAGCCTCCGCGAAATTAGTTACTGATTCTATTTTAAATAAATATATTTTAAAATACGGGGCGCCCCTAAAAGTTATATCGGATAATGGTCCTCAATTTGTAAGTAATATATTTGAAGACATGTGCCAAAAACTGGGCATACGTCATTTAAAAATGGTCCCGTATCGGCCGCAATCAAATATAGCGGAACGGGTCAATAGAAATATAGTGAAAATTATCCGTAGTTATGTTAAAAATTTTCATAAAAGCTGGGATAACTATGTCAATGAATTTGCTTTCGCCCTTAGGACCGCAAAACATGATACAACGGGCAAAACTCCTGCTGAGTTATTTCTAGGCAGAAAGATTATAACACCGTTAGATAAGTTATTTTATGTGCAACAAAGAGCCCCAGAATTTAAAATGGGTGATATAGAAAAACTAATAAAAGAAGCAAAAAAGAATACGGAAGTAGCACAAAGAAAACAGAAGCTCTATTATGATTTGAAAAGACGGGGAGTAACTTATAAAGTAGGGGATGAAGTTTTAAAAATTAAGCATTCACTTTCTTCAGCACCAGAAGATAAAACTGCCAAATTTTTTCCACGATTTGAAGGAGCATATGTTATAGAAAAAATAACTCACGCTGTAGTAGTGTTAAAAGCCAGAAATGGTGAAACCTGTTCCGCAAACATTGATCAAATCAAGCCCTACTTCGGTCGTAATAAAATGCAAATATTTTCAGATCTTTTGCAGGATCCGGCACGGCAGACACCGCAGGCACAAGCTCCAGAGGTGGAAAAACGACAAGTACAAGGGCAAGCCAATAAGAGGCAGGAGCAAGTGAAAAGAAAATTGCCCCGCGGAAAAATTGAAGGTAGCAAGAAAAAGAAGCCGTTCCACCGTCCAGAAAAGAGAGTTCACGAACACCCCCAGAATGAAGAATGGAGAAGGACGACGTATGTGAACAGAACCAGGAGAAATGACGGCAACTATAACCCGGCTCTAAAACAGAAGATCGACTCATCCGACAGGACTCTCCGCAGTAAATATAGCCGAACTGCGGAAGGGCCATCAGCGGCGGAGGAAAAGTTACAAGGAAAATTTGAACGGCCAACAACGAGGTCCAAGCAGGAACACGACAGAAGTTTCCCGGTTCCGCCAAGACCAGCTGCCATCAAACGGCCAAGACCACAAGCAGAGGAGAAAAAGAAGGTGTTCAAGGGTGACCGAACTGGTGAAAAAAGGAAGCTTCCAGAGGAAAGCACTGAAGGGCGAGCCCGTACAAGAAGGAGGATAAATCACACAACTATCTGCAATACCTTTAAAGACTGGGCCCAGAACAGGATGTCCGAATATCACAAAGATAAGTAAAATTTTATGTTATTTTGCAAACTTAAGTTAACCTTTCATTCTTACTGCAAGTGGCAGATTTCAAGAAGTTTTACCTCATGCGAGGTCTACCTTTATCGCCAAAAGGGCGAGAAATGAGTTCTTACCGATTTTGGTATTATGTTTTTCAATTACTCGCGCGTAAAATTAAAAGTTGATGTATAATAGCGTTGTGTAAAGACTTAAATATTGTAAAAGGTTATTGTATAAATTTTATTTAAAATATTCTAGCAAGAAAGAAGTTTTAGTCTGAAAGACTTTTTCAAGTGTATTATTTCAATGTAGAAAGAATTGGCACTTGCTTTGAAAAGAATAGAAGTTAACAATGTACTACTAATGTATGTTTCCAAATGTGTAAAATTAACGGCATGTTGATGTGTTCTTACATACAATGTGAACTGTTATTTTAAATGTTAAGAAATACCGTGATATGGTAAAAGTGAATGTTAAAATTTTTTTATTCGTGTGGCTGTAAAAAGACTAAAGCATGGCGAATATGTGTTAAAGGTTGAATGATGTAGTTAGGCTCTCTGACGCTACACTTTAGAGTTAGACACTTTCAGAATAGTACCTCAGGGTTTAGAGTTGAAATTAGGGTGTGTTAAGAGGTCTTGTTATGTTGAATTTTAACACGTTAGTGTTTTGATTGTAGGAGGAAGTGTGGAACACGTAGACAGAAACACATTCGTGTTTGGTGTTATTTTACAACACATGTCAGAGAGCACGGGGAGAGATAATTAAAATAGTCATGAATGAAATAAGAATGTTACGAGAAGTATAATTGTATATGTTACTTGCCATTTCATTGTGTAACATTTCTTTAAACTAGTTTTCCTTCCAGATCTCTGGAAGGAACCAGAATTGAATAAAAGCTCCTGTTTAGATGCAGTACAGATGAAAAAAAAATTGTTGTATATCCTGGGAGCTGCTATAGTAAAAAAAAAAATTCTTTCTTTTAAATTTCTAGTTTCTAGCGAAGTATGTTTGTAAAAGATTGGCCTCGCGTTAGATTCTAGAGCTAAAAGTTTTCAACAAGGTCGTTTTAGACCTCAGTTTCAAACTAATTAACTCTGGCGGAAAGTATGTAAGGATCTTAAGTTTTACTAACGTTTATTTTTATTTTGAATCTTTACTATCACTTCTTATTTTCTACTTCCGGCCAGAATTATAAGCGTTAAGGTTTTTATGCAAAGTTTGTCTGGCGAACGCCAAGTATTTAAGTTGTGGCTTTTTGCCAAGCGAGAGAGAGGAAGCAGTGAGTTCGAAGTGGGCCGCTTACCTTAGAAGTTACGCATTTTGCTTGTTGCCTTCCAGGCCAGAGGTTTTAATCCTCTTGATAACTTTTAAACGTATTGTAGTGTTCTCAGTTATCTGTACTACATACGCCTTCCTGTTAATATAAGGCCAATCTTCCACGTTTATTAGTTTAAAGTTAAATTAGAGTTTAGTTTTATTTTTATACTTTTACGTTAGACCCCAAGTGGCGGGTCAGTGTATTCCGAAGTACGGAAGTTATTGTATATAGAGAAAAAATAAACGGTTTTGTATACCCTTCATGTGTATCCTGTCTACTTACCACAATTAGTGAACATAGCTTTAGTAAGCTCTCTGTTCCGAGTCAGGTCCTTGTATGTTCCCGAAGAAGGTAAGAAGGAACATTGACCCTGATAATACAATAAAAACTGCTGCATATTTTAAGCAAACGTTTTACTAGTATTCAGAATTCATTGAAGTATTTTTTCTGATCACTACTTAGTCCACTTTTATTGAGAATTCAGCTATGAAAAGCATTACTGATTGTAAAAGTTGTTGTGTTGTGACTTATCTCACTTCTCTGAGAGCAACATCAGAAAAAGCTAAAAAAATTCATCTTTGCGAAAAGTGCAAGATTGCATCTGTCGTTGGCAAGAGCCTTGAATAACATACAGGTGATAGTGGGACTTTGTTCAGTTCTTCCTTCCCCCCAATTTTGACGAAAAGCTCCCGGGAGCATGGGTCCTAGGATATGCCACTCTTCCCCTACCATCCACCCCACCTCACGAGAGGACTTCTGTCTCGCCGTATATTTAGAGTGCCCCCATGCTTTATAGACACTATACATTTACAAACATCTATGCCTTCTCCTGTATTCGAACCCGGGCTCTTCGGTACGAAAGTCAACATCGTTAAACACTATCTCGTTTGGGCGGCGATTGTAAAAGTACCTTGCAGCGTTAATAACTATATTTTTTCAATATTTTTTCAGACATTTAACTTTTGCTATTTTGGTACGTTAGGTTTCCAGTCATAATTTGCTGCTGAATATATACACTAGAGATCGGCAAAGTCACTCATTTAAGAAATCATATCAAAACCGCTTGCTTACTATTCTTTTTATGACTCACTGCTCAATAATAATTATATTGATGAAAACGGTCTGGAACTGGGAGTGAATTAAAAATGTCTAGCGAGGATGGACAGAATAGCGAAAAGAACCGAACAAGCAGTGGGATCGGAAGAATTGACTTAATCAGACCATGAACATCCTGGACGTTTTTCTTGAAATAATACTTTTGATCCTTTAGATCTTTTACCTACATAGAACTATTAATAAAATTCTAAAATTAAAAAAAATCTAAAATTGGCTGGGAAATGATACAAATTAAACTATCTTGGGATGATAAACATTCTTTTCTACCCTAAAAAGGAAACATTGCAAGCACCCAATAAGACCTCACAGTAGGTGTGCACTAAAAGAGCTATCTCTCTTTTCTGAGGAATCAGAATTCATTTGCTCAGTAAAGAGAAACAGTTCTTTGAATCAGTTAGTGACCAAATAATACATCTCTAATGCGCGCTATCTGTTACATTTCAGTCAAATATTAAAACAATATCTTGAGAAATATCACACATTTTTTTTCTTGCAGCAATAGGACAGAAAATATCTAAAGGTGAGAAAACCAAATTGAAAATGAGGGCCCAGGAATTTTTTAGGTAAGTAAGAAAATTATCTTCCTAAAATTGCTTCCAATTGACGAAACATATCGCTTGCAAAGTTATAATGTACTGAAAATTAGTAGAAAAATAATTTTTTTTCTTGAACCTGTACAGCTTCAAAATAACTTTAACTTTTTAAGTAACGATTAGAAAAACTTATCTTTTTATTAAGCGACAAGTTCTTCTCTAAGTTATTAATTTTTCTGTGATACACCTTTGCACAAATTAACAAAGTTATTCATGAATATTATTTATACGTATTTTCAGGATCGCTTTCTAAACATTTCTGAAATCAAAAATGTTCTATACTAACTGTATAAAGTATTTGTTTGAACCTGTATGGGAAAGCGATGAAACTTTCTTAACCTCCTATAGGAAAAATGCTCATTTTATGTTAAGGTGTATTAAAGTGTATGATCATAGATGTTTAATGCTCTTGTTTGTTATACAATTGTGCTAAAATAACTAAACAAATACGTAACATTTCTGATACTTATTCACAAATCGCTTTTATTCACAAATTATTTGTACAGCCGTCTAATATCTGAGACATTATTGTTTCAAATTATGAAAATGCTGAGACCGACTTAATAAATAACGTCATCTTACCAAGCGGACTTAATAAAATATGCTTTACGGTACTTCTGAATTCGTCATAACATTCCAGCATCTTAATTACTTAAATATTTGCACATGACACTATTCTATTAACTTTGTCCGTCCTTCATTTCCGAAACCCACAAAAGTAAGAAAGTGGGATTATGTACTCTCTGTCATTTCCGTCTCGTTCTAGATCAGGAAGAAATGTGAATATATTTTGTATTTGCACAGCTTATCAGTTAGGAGGAACTGTTTGCGACAAAGTAATCAGAGAATTATAACATCGTGTCAGCACCGCTGCCGCTCATGGCGTCTGTGTAACGTTAAATCTTGCGTGACAGTTTCCGCCCATTTTCATTTGCATTTTCAAGAGCCAGATCTGAAATGGGAAGTATACTTCAGGCAACAATTACTTAACATGCGTAAACTGCACAGGATTAAGTGGTCTTTCGTGGTTTTCGCTCTGCTTTCTCCAAAGAAAAGATATGATAGAGGACCAATATTTTTTATTCCAATATTTCTTTCCATTAAAATTTGAGTAAAGAAAAGCAATACGGACATTATTAAATTAGGTTAATAAATCTACATAAAATAAAATTTTGCTGTTTTTTAGAATATTAACCATTTATCTCCTTGTCTTGATTCGTTTTAGGTATACTGACCCTGATACAAGTTGTTTTCTTGGCGAGTAATTAATGGTACGGTTTTCTATGCAACATGCACTAGATTTGAATTACGATGAAGTCACATGGCTTCACAGCAGTTTGAAATTCATTTTAAGTATGCTACTTAAACTCATTATGTTAAAAGTAAAAAAAAAGGTAAGAAAAATATTTTCATTTGAATTAAGCCTTGCCGAGATATTCCGCATTGTTGAAAAAACTTTTGCTGATGGAAATGTGAATAGAATGATTTCTATTATAATTCACTGAGAAATGAAGAAGACAAAAAGATGAAGGGTATGAAAATAACATGAGGTTTGAAATATGAACTACTTAAATACAGAAAAAAGAAG
The DNA here is from genome assembly GCF_044657685.1 of Stegodyphus dumicola. Lineage (NCBI taxonomy): Eukaryota > Metazoa > Arthropoda > Arachnida > Araneae > Eresidae > Stegodyphus > Stegodyphus dumicola. The sequence goes on from NC_140768.1 coordinate 82,393,890, forward strand.
AATGCCTTTAGAGTTTTTTTAAACTCAAACATTGCTGAAATTTCAACAATGAAATAGCAGTTTCAACAATGAGGTAGTATTTGATATTCATCACTTATCTAATAATTTTTCTTATAACATTGTCTTAAGTATATTTCCGTTCTGTTTCTGCATTTTAAGGTTTATTGAGAATATTTTATCTTGTGTATTAAAAATGAAATCTCGGCAGCATTTGTGTATGAAATAATATCAATTAAAGGAGAATCCGATTCTGTGTTTCCCTTCTCAGATCTTTATGCGCACGCCAGAACCTAGACTCAAAATAGTGCTGTCAGTCTGATTCAACTTTTCACAGTTTTTCCTCTGTGCAATGTAAGTATGAGGGAGTTTCCCTTAAAAGATCTCCACGAAAGCACTCATGGTAAAGAGCCTTCGCATGCTTCGTCATATCTGAATTAATCATTTCTGGAAGACACATAAAATTCAATCTCTTAAGCAAATAGTTTGCCTTCGCGCATGATTTTCTAAGCGATATTAGCAGATTTTCATTACACATCATGGCAAAACCCAAGAAAGTAGCCAGGGAATCAGTCCATTTCGCATTATTCGGAATGCCAGTGCTGAGCATTTAACTCGCCAGTTAATATGCACTATTTCACGAACAGAAGTGATCATTTTAAAGAGCAACTTGGAATTATGATAATGAACTGATATCATCAATTCCGTTCAACATACGAGAAATAATTATACATTTCAGTTTTTTTTTAATTCTTAGATTCTTAGATTTTTTTTATATTATAGAACAGGGTAGAAAGATCTTGTACCGACTACAGTAAAAAAAAAACGAGTTTTTAATATGTACGTAAAATTTATAAAAAATATTTAAAAATCCATGTTACATTTTGAAGAAAAATTGCAGCGATTTTACTGTATAATTTTATAATAATTCTTTGCTTTATTCAGAGATTTGAAAATAGCGTAAGCCCAAATAGCAAAATATTTCTTGCAGTTTTAATGACGGAAAGATGATAAATAAAATCCCTGGTCCTTTGGAGGAACTGAAAATTAAAATACGTGAGAGTGCATATAAAAGAAGCAAATAAATTTAAAATTACTAAATGAAACGTTAACGCTGACACTCAGTTCTAGAGAAACAGAAAATATACTTAACGACTACGTAAACAATAAACTGATTTCAAGAAAACGAAAAGATGAAATAAGTTAGCATGCTGGAAGAAAAAACAGCAAACTGCCTGATAACAAATGTAATACACAATTAATTATATGCTAAAACAAATTTTATAAGATAATTATTTAATTATTTTTTTATAATTTTTATAAGATATTGGTAAATTGTTTAACAAAGAAAAATAAAGGATGCAGAGCAATGTGAAATAATACAGAACAAAGGGAAAAACTTATTAAAAAATACTAGTATATTATTTGCAGGAAAAGTGATAATTCTGTTCGAAGAAACAGTTTCAGAAGTTATGTAATCTCTAATCAATGAAAGCAAATCTTGTACATCTGGAAAATTTACATACCGTATATTTGAGTGAACATTTGTAAGTAATGTTAATAATGTTAATTGTGATATTTAGACGTTGTTGAACGATATACTACTGTATACAATATATTATATACAGTAGTATATTGTATACAACTACTCGTAGCTTTAAAAAATATATATAATTTAATGCTGCCAACTCAATATAGTTTACAATGATTGTACATTGAATGGCTAACACTCAAATGCATAACTTTAAAAAGACACTTATAAAAATGTTTTTCAATATGCTGATATTAATTGTATTTGCTTAATATTTGTATCAGAAACCTATTTTTAAGCTATGATAATTCTTCTGTAATGTAAGAAGGCTATCAGTCATCCATCTGATACAAAACTCCGTTCATAAACTAATACTTAATAGCAGACATTTAGGTAAACTCTCTGTACTGGTGACTAGTTCTATTTCATGCTCAAATCTTCCCCTGCAGTTACCATGTTCTCATAAAATATTTATGCCGAAATTTTATTATACAGAGAATTCCAGCAGAAAATGCAAACCCATGCTTAGGATTTATTTGTTGAAAAGAGAAAAGTATATTTATTTATATTCGCGGTATTTTATGGAGGAGACACAAAAAAAATTAAATGAATTGTTTGGAATACAAAAGTGTGCTTTCTTGTTTTCTCAAGTGCATTTTACTGTTTCCGTTCAAATCAGCGCTTTTACGAAAATGAAATGTGGCAGTTTGATGTTGGTATTTTGGAGGCGGGGCATCTTTCCACAAAGCAAATAATGATTTTTGAAAAATTTTAACACTCTTCATTGAATAAAATAATTTCATAGCAAAAAGTTTTCTTAACATTTGTCAGTTCTTTTTTCTTTCTCTAGTCCTGATAAAAGAATAAATTATATATACTAATAAGATAATATACTGTTGCATTTTTCTTTCTTCTGACACCAGTTGTTACGTTATTTTCTTACTTCACGTTCGTACGGGGTTCGTAGATTTGGAATGAATAACGACGACACTGGATAAAGTATCGAAACACACTTTATTTATGAATATTAATAATATTAATCAGGACAGCTACAAAACACTTTTACAGTCGTCGAAGATCTACTCTAAACAAGCTGACACGATCAGCGAAATAGCCTTCAGGTTATCAGGCTATCACGACAGCTTCACTGCAAAGCACCAGACTCTGCTTTCCGGAGTACAGCTCCCGACTCTGCTTGGTCGTTCTCGGAACTTCACGTACTCTCGAGACTCTCCACGCTGCAACTCGCGATCACTCGAAGACACACGAGCACTGCTCCCGACTCTTCGGTTCAGTCGTTCCCGGAGCTCAACACGCTCTCTCGACGATGCACCTACTCGTGGTGCACTAAAAGACTCTCTCGATGCACTCGACGACCCACTCGGCACTCGCTGCCCGACTGTCAACTCGATCGACTCCGCAGGGATTGACTTGCTATACGAGGCACACTCTCGATGAGAGACATACACTAACTGACTGCGGACCAGCAAGGTTTATATAGTTTCGGCTTGTGTTCGAGAACCTTCTGGGCTAAACCGGTAAGAATTCGTTTCAGAAGGTTCTTCATCCGTCCATGCCATATCGTCAATTTTGTCGTCAAATGGGAGATTTATCGTCGAATGTGGGAACCCTGCATTCCACGTTATTTTATGGAAACTCTAAAACTGCTTTGCGGGGAAGCTATCTCACCGCGCCTGTACATTTCGTAACAATACTGTACAGGAAAATTGTCATCCAATTTTTGATAGCAAAATATCTTAGAAATTATATGTTACCATCTTACAAATCAGACTAAGCGAACGTTTAAGGAAATTATTATATTTTTAGATGAAAGTGCTGCCTTTCTTTTGAAGTATTATTCCTTTATTAATAAGAACTATTAACGACCATGTGAATGATCGAGCCACTAATGGCACTGTTCTCTAAATCAAATCGAATTCTAATCCTATAGAATGAACTAGCTGCATGGGCCATTTTGTGTTTTTTCTCGTGTCTTACATGAATGAGAGAATAATAAAACATTAGTATCTATCAATGAACAACAATACAATGATGAGAGAATTAAAATGCGGAAGTTGTAACGGTCAGTTGTGTTTATATTTTTATGGGCTGTTCAAAGTAAAGTTTTTGTATAATTTATGTGTTTATCTAATGTACAAGAGTGCTAGTTTTTCGTATTAGTACAAATAAACGCTAAACTCATACCGATAACGGCGGACTTCCCTTGTAAAATCCTTTTCGAAGATTTAAACCTTGGCACATAATACTTGCGAGACTTGACTTAACTAAAAATCATCCAGTCAAAAATCCTTACTAATAAATATGTGCTTTTTTATTATTTTGAAAAGAAGATTATCTAAAATATCAGTTTTTCACAGTTCATTGGTATTTTGAATTCCTTTCAGTGTGATGCTGAGAATAACATTCCGTGGAAAATTAAATTTGAGGTACCCAAATTTAATTTATTTATCTGACACAATGACATACATAATATGCAAAACAAATTATTGAATTTATTTCCATGGGCAGTGTTAGCTTAATTAGCTCTGTCAGATATAATCAAAATGTGTCAAGTATACATAATTGTTTATGCTGTCTAGCAAATTTATCTCAGATGCTTAAAAATGCAGGAATTTTACTAATTAAGCATATGATTTGTGTAGCAGCAGACTTAGAGTTTAGTAAATTGTAATATACACGAAAAATGTGTTAATTCTAGTTTTATTAATGCATAAAATGATTTCTTAAAAGCAAAAATAAGTAGAGCAGAAAGGCTGAAAGGTTTACTAATGTTTTGCTTTTCTTGGAAGATAAAATCCAGAATTTGAGGGAAAGTTGTTTTTTAAATAAATTCTGTGGCTTTCAATCTTTAAACATGCAATTTTTGATTTGTCAAAGTGCAAATATAATTTATACAAACTGGAACTTTTTTATAAAGCATTCTTTGTGAAAGGAAAAGCAGGCAAAGCTAAAATGTACTATACGAAATTAGTAGAGAGATTACAAAATTAGATATCATATGCGTAATAAATTCTAACTAAATGAAAATGCTCAAAGGGAAACAAAATATTAGCATTTGTAACAGACCTATTTAAGTGTAATTGAACTATTTTATTCACGCCATGAACTCATGAACTGTAACCGAACTATTTTATTTAAACGCCATCTCGTGGCGATATGAAATAACGTCAGTCGACCTCCAGCCGCCATGATGATAGATTACTATGTTATGTTATTCTCAATGTTTGATGTTCCATTTGGTATATGTTTCATTTTTTATGTATATTTCTTTTGTTTGTAACCATTCCTGTGTGCTCTGTTAATAAATCCTTTTAAAGCTAGCCGGCATTAGTGTCTATTGAGGAACGGCTACATCACATTGGCGCCCAACTAAATTTGAATCCAAAATGGCGCAACAAAATGTTTAGAATTTCCGTTTGGCTTTAACAAGCTCTTACTCCCGAATTTAACTTTTAGTTGCTGGAGATCGGCTCAGTTTCTTTTCAGGTGTGGACTACTGGTCAAATATTCTGGAAACCAATTCTGGAATTAAAATTGTCATACCGTGCTGCTAGCACATCGAATCATCAACTGGACAATTTCAAGGGAAAAGATAAGTTTCGTTTACATTATCGTTTAATCTGAGTTTAAAGTTCTTTTAAACTGATTATTTATTATAAGCTGCTTCTTAAAGCAAATGTAAATTCTTTACTGAAATCTCATTTATTGATACTACATAAGAGTATTAAACGAAAGCAAACAGCTTTCTGTTAACAAACGTTATTTCTTGAATTGTAATTTGTTATTTTAAAATGTTAATGCGCATAGTAAATTAATTTGTGAATAATATTGTTTCACTGAATACATGTTTTGATGTTAAAGTTTGAATATATTCATGGACGTTGTTCATTAGAATTTATTAGTTTCGATTCTGACATACAGCAGCAGATGTTTTCCCCCCGCGGAAATGTTTAGACTAGCGATGATTTATGATGTGTTTACGTCAAATCTTTTATTATTTTTATTTCCTTTGAGTGCTGTTGTTCCTTATTAAATGTTTTATTCTACATAAAATAAAATATTGTACTTGTTGATTTATCTTTCGACGAACATTTTGAGAAAATGATTATAGTATAATACTTTAAGAAAATACGATTGTTTTCCTTTAATGAATGCATGTCTTAAAATATATTTCTTGAAGCGAAAGAAAATAATTATGAATAAAATCGAATGACTATTTAAATAAAGTAAAAGAGTTACTAAGTGTGTGTTGCTTAATCAGCTTAATATTTTGTTAAGATTAAGATTTCGAAGAATTCAGCTTAAATATAAAAGCTTATGGTAAGACATTTATGTATGTTTTGTATGTTTTGCTAACTAGTAAACAATTTTTGAGCAATTTATTATATGTTATTTTCTTGATACAAGTTGAATTTATGAGGGCATTTTATGATATTTTTACGACTTCGAAATAATAAACTTTGTGAATATTATTGTTTACATTTATAAATACTGTTTAATAGTGATATATAAATGTACGAGTAACATTGTTTACATTCATACATGCTGTTTAATAGGGGTATATACATTTTACTTAAAGGTATAATTATTAATTCTAAAATACTGTATTGTGAATAAAATCGAAATAACAACAAATTCAACTTCATCTCTTCCCTTCCCCCTGACCTCTCATATAATTATGGCTTACCTTGCCAAAGCACGAAAAGAGGATTTAAAAACTCTCGCTGCAGAACTGGGTTTCACTGTAAACGACACTATGCGAGTAATAGATCTTAAAGATCTTATTGTCAATTCTGACACTTATGATTAGGCTTTTACCAGGAATCTTCTGGAAACTTTAATCGAAACTAGACAACAAAAACAACGTGAAAGCAACGATCTGGAGACACGTCAAAGAAAAGAACAAGAACTTTTATTAGAATTGGAACGTTTAAAATTAAACCTGGCAGCTGCTAGCTCAAACCCTAACCCTTTGCTTCAAATGCAGCTATTGGAACAAATATTCAACACCTAATCCCTAAATTTAAATTTACAGGAACTTCTGACATTGCAACCTACCTGAAAATTTTTGAAAGACAATGTGAGAAAGTTAATATAAAACAAATAGATTACATCACTCATCTCCTACCTCTTCTGCCTATAGACATTTCGCAAATTATTTTAAGAGAACCAAAAGACAAATTAGAAGATTATTCTTATATCAAGAAGATTCTGATACAAAGATTCAAATTAAATGCTGAATCATTTCGAATTAAACTTACTACACACAAAAAACACCCTGGGTCTTTATGGAAAGATTTTACTTACGAATTAAACAATTATCTCGAAGAGTGGCTTCATAGTCTCGATGTTACAGACTTTGAATCACTCAAAGACTTGGTCCTGACGGATCAGCTTAAAAGAAGAGTCAGTAGTGACGTTAAGGAGCATTTTATTGATACTTGGGGAAAAATAAAGAGTTCATCTGAATTAGTACAGAAATTGGATGATTATGAAGCTGTACGTGTTAAAAATACGAACTATAAAACTGAACTTCCTGGCAGGCGGAACTATTCTTACAAACCGACTAATCCATCCAAACACAAAGTAGAAAATCGAACAAGTGACATACAGGGAACTCATAAAACCTTTTCAAATCGTGTTCAGCAACAAACAGAGGAAAAGCGACCTCCTTTAACATGCTATGGGTGCGGAAAAACTGGTTTTATCAAGTCTAAATGTCCAGACTGTAACCCCCCAAAGACTTCAAATTCATCAAATTTTGGCACTATCCAAATCCGATCCTGTTTATCTTCCACTCGGACTGCTGTATTTCCAATTAGTATTGGTGGTGTTTCCGGTACAGCTTTCGCCGACACTGGTGCTAGTCACTCAATTGCAAGTGAATCCCTCTATCATATTCTGCAAAAACAAGATGCAGTATTTGAAAAGATAACACTACAGGTGTCTTTCGCTGATGGTTTGGTATCTGAAAAAGAGGTACTTCGCACCGAACAAATCATTCTTCTCGAAGGCAGAGAGTTCAAAACTCCGCTCCTTGTGTTGCCTGATGCCAAAAATAACTCGACTCTGTTAGGAACTGACTTTCTTCAAAAAGCTAAAATTGTTTTAAATCTTGCTGAAAATAAGTGGAACTTTTCTGATGAACCTCGAAGAAAATATAGCTTCGTGAAACCTCATCAATCCCAAGTACTGGAAGAAACCCCAGTTGTTGTAAACAACTGCCGACTACGAGAAAATGAAGGACAGCAATTAACTACAGCCCAACGGCTTGCAACTGATGCATTGCTTAACAAATATCACACTGTCTTCAAAGTAGGGGGAGAAGCCACTAATCAAAAGCCATGTGGCTTACTTCAAATTCCAGTCTATGCTCAACGTTTTGAAACCTTGTCAATTGATCTTTTCGGTCCCCTTCCTGAAACACCGTCTGGTGAAAAATGGATTTTTATTGTGCAGGACCGTGCTACGAAGTGGACAGAACTATTTGCTTTAAAGGAAGCCACGGCCAGAGAATGTGCCACTATTCTTTTGGAGGAAGTTGCCCTTCGATTTGGGTTACCCAGGAAAATAATAAGTGATAATGGTACCCAGTTTACTAGTGCTGTTATGCAACAACTATGCTATATCTTGAAAATTGATCAAAGTCTTACTCCTGTCTATCACCCACAATCTAACCCAGTTGAAAGGAAGAATAGAGATCTGAAACCACGTTTAGCAATACTTGTTGGTAACGACCATCAGTCATGGAAGGATAAACTGCCATTAATAAGGTTTGCTTTGAATACAGCCAAATGTGATTCAACTGGACATTCTGCTGCTTTTCTTCAATTTGCACGAGAGTTACGAACCTTAGACGATGTAAAGCATGATATAAAAGCCGTAATTGAGAACGATAATTTTGTTCCCGAAATTACTCCATATTTGAAACGTTTTGCAAGAAATGTACAACAGGTACGAGAAAGAGTCGAAATGCATCAAGATAAGCAGAAACGATATGCTGACAAAAAACGAAGAGAAACACCGAAATTCGTTCCTGGAGATAAAGTTTGGGTCACCCTCCACCCAATCAGCAAAGGTCCACTGAAGAAAACTGCTAAATTCATGCCCAAGAGAGATGGTCCTTATGTGATAGTGACTACAAGATCTCCAACCACTTATGATATTGCCGATCCTCATGAACCAGACAAAATTCTCGGCAAGTATCATGTTTCAGCCTTGAATCCATATCAAGATCGAAATAAGTTTCAAAACACAGCTCGTGTAACTCCAGTGGTTCCCTTAAAGAAAAGAGGACGCCCGAAACGTGTAATACCATCCGAATCTGCACCTGTTGCACAAGGTGCTGGTGACGCAAAATCTACTCCTCTTCAAACTGGAGCCCGTCCATCTGATTCTCCGCCCGCTGCACAAAGTAGACAAAGGTCAGTTCCTGACTTCTTGCCGAGACGTCTACGAAGTCAGAGGGGGAGGATGTAACAGACCTATTTAAGTGTAATTGAACTATTTTATTCACGCCATGAACTCATGAACTGTAACCGAACTATTTTATTTAAACGCCATCTCGTGGCGATATGAAATAACGTCAGTCGACCTCCAGCCGCCATGATGATAGATTACTATGTTATGTTATTCTCAATGTTTGATGTTCCATTTGGTATATGTTTCATTTTTATGTATATTTCTTTTGTTTGTAACCCTTCCTGTGTGCTCTGTTAATAAATCCTTTTAAAGCTAGCCGGCATTAGTGTCTATTGAGGAACGGCTACATCACACATTTAGTTTAATACACTCGAGCGTAAAAGAGAAATTTTAGTCAAAGAAATTTTAGTTTTTTTGTAAAGGTTAGTTTCAGAATGGTTTTATTCTATAAGTTTTAGAGCTTTTTTATTACTTTTTATCGATTACATCATATGTTTAGTTTCTTTTTAACTACGATGGCTCTCGAAACATTTACCATTTTTATTTACTTAAGAACATTCAGCTCGTCTTTTACTAATCAACAAAACTGTGAAGAAACATAATAAATTCTACTATCCCTGACTACTGATTCACAACCCCTTCTCTGACGAGTTTTGGTGCAGAGATACTTCTTCATCAAAGCTTATCTCCTTTTCTAAAGTTTGCTTTTCTGTATTATATGAATTCCTACAATATTTTATTAAAAATAATCAATGATGATAATACAGTATTTTAAATTTGAAAATATTTCGTTCTTACAGTAACGGCAAAGTGAACAGGAAGTGATAAATATAATGTAATCATGGTTAGAACACAGAAGAAACTCAAGTATACATATCACTACATAATTTTGTATTCTGGTTTTTAATTCGTTTCTTTGTTCGTCGTTGTCCAATAATTCGGTCATTGATCGTACCAGCAGTCCGAAGTTATACATTGAATAACTTGGCAAAAATATTGATTACTTGCCCATTTTATACTTGAAAACTTATTATTGATACTTGAAAATTTATTTCTCAATGTCCCATGTTTTTGAATAACAGCTAGCACAGCTGTAAATAAATAACGAGAACTATACTCTTTTCATATGTGGTATGACTAAGGTTTAGAGTCTTACTTTGAGATCTTAATATTATAAAGAAAGGAGTTCGGTGCTCCTAGATTTATTTCGCATAACAAACGTGTAGCAATTAATTTATTTACCTTAGTTGTTTCCCAGGAGAATGATACTTAACTTCTCTATTTAGTTCTCTTCATCATTCATCAGCGTTCTTCTGTTCTTAAACATTCCTTCTCTTTACTTTCTCTTCAGACCAATACCCCAGTTACCCCGTTTTCATAAAACGCTAGTTAGTTTTTAATTCATTTCCGAGAAATATTCGAGAAGTTGCCAAGACTTTCACTATGATGCTTCTTATAATGCACATTTGCTGTCAAATGGGCTTAAATATTTGGTACTTAAGCAGACATTCTGGCTTTTGAAATGTCTGGTTCTGAAACAGCCAAAACTGACAACAGGCTCTTTCTTACAGTTTAAAGACCGCTGGTGTTTGATGCGTTGTAGTACTAATGAAAGTTTGAGGGATGTTGTGGAACAAATAAAACGAAATAAATATTTTGCATATATTAAGTTTTATTTTATTTTTATTTATTACATTCATTCATTCAAAACGCCCCTAGGTAAAATTAGGCGATAATATAAGAAATAAGATACATAATTTAAGATGTCTGCAGTTATATGTCTAGTAAATGTTAAATCTGTAAATGTAACTGCCAAGTGTACTTGGAACCATATTGATATTAAAATGATGTTTCATAAAATGTCTTTTCATTTCGTTTGATGTCAACATTGAAATCGCCCATCATAATAATAATAATATCTGCATATAGAGTAAACTTTTCATTGATCAATAAAATAGTTTCAGAATATTTCATCAATGCACTAAACAAGAACATCTTCAAATCTCCTGAATTAACAGTTGGATGAATATATACAGATGTTAGAATAAATCTGGACTGTCTATTAACAATTTCGTCAACCATACAAACATCGCCTGTTTCTAAATCCTGTATTCTCTTACGTTGTACTAATAAATTCTGTAAGTACGCAGTCTTATACACTGTACAAATTTCTATAAATCGCAATACAATTAGCTTGGTGAAATATAATAAAATGCAGCAAAAACCACTCGAACACACTGAGTATCTACGCGCGACTGTCAACCAGACGACCTTGCCATTCGCACGTGGTCTCGCTCATGCGCACGGAGCTTCACCAAAAGTTTGCTATTTTTGACACGTTACTGTGCCTATACTCTTTGTCCAATTAAATTTCTTTATGTTTACTAATGCACTGTTTCATCTATCTAATCATGAAGTATTTAGATTGAATGTAACATTTGTAGTTTCAAAGATGTAAGCATTAGCGCCCACCTCAAAAAGCGTCTCAATTTTTGCATTCAAATCAGACCATTATGAGAGAACAAAATCCTGCGTTAAGTTAAGCTGCGCTGTTAAAATTTAAGATTTTGTTCACGTCTTAATTTCTTTCGAAGCGCATTAAAAAGTGACTCACTCACTTAAAGGCATTGAGTGACTCATCTTTAAAACTGAGGAATAAAAGAGTCAGGACTGAGGAATAAAACTGAAGAATAAAAATTTTTGATTCCTGAATAACAAAATTAACCGAAATGGCGTATATCATTAACTTACACTATTTTAAATTAGGGTTAAGTAAATTGCATTTCCAATTAATGCACTGCAGTTTATACGAGTGTTATAAGTAAGCTGTATATAGAAGTCATCTCTTTTTTCTCTACTTTGATTATTTTAAATGTATAATCACACAAGAGAGAATTAAGAGGATGAAGTGTATTTGGGGGGTTTGGATCATCAGATATTTAGGCTGGCTAATGTGCAACTGCTTTTTTTAGTCCTCGAAATCCTATGAAACAATATTAGTAGAATTTATAAAGTAGAACTCAATTTATAAAGTAGTTGTTCATACATATGTATGTCGTGATATGAATGATTTAGAACTTGGTGGTGACGTAGTAAATGCCTAGCGAAGAAATTCGGCAAGACAGATAAGGCCGGATTCAAGATAATTTTATTCTTGAGAGAGAAATTCTGGATTCGCAATATTTGGTTCACATACGGACGGGCGTCTTATGAGCTCTACATTTTCGTTAGCTCAGCAAATATTCAGTGAACAAAGAAGGTAGCCGCAAAGCGTCTTGCCAGGAGGAAAGTGTAAGCGAAAGTGTCGCAGCAATTCAGAGGAAGAAGGGACGGAGTCAAAAAGTTTCAGTTCGAGGTAAAAACGTTTTGTTTTACAATTTAGTCACTGGGCAAGAGGTATCTGCATTAAGCGTTACGTAGGATCGCGTGATTAATTTAAATGACCCAGTTTACATTTGCGCAGTTTTTAAGATAGAGAGAGGAAGTTCCCAAATTAAATATAAAACAAAATAAATTATAGCCAATTAAAATTAGAAATTTGCTTTTATATTTTTTATCTTACAAATATATATAAATATAAGTTTCCTAACTTATATGTTTTTAAATTATTTTGATGATTTATTTCAAGACGTTATATCACTAGTTTCTCAGCAACACTTCGTAGTACAACCATGAGTCATGAAGCCATTTCAATTCTGCGTCTATTAAAGCCCTTTGCAATAGATGGAAAGTTGCAACCCAACATCCCTTTTGAAGGTTTAGTATTACTCAACAAGAGTATAAGCACTAAAAAGTTTCTTACCTTCTCGAAGCAAAATAAATTTAGCGTTATTGCATTGGTCGTCACAGCATTGAATAAGCATTGAATACTGCGTTACAGGATGCATTTAATTTCTCACTTGTTTACTCCCTTAACCGTTTGGAGACAAAAAGACATTCAGAACTTCCAGTTGTCCAGAAAAGAAGTCCTACTTCTTGTACGATTCATGCAATCAGTCAAAGTTCATTTACAGAAGCCTTATTGGTCAATGTTGTGTGCTGCTAACTCTTATTGCCTTATTTTTTTTAGTTGTCTAACAATCAAAGAGGAAAGATACGGGAGACGGAATTCAGTCGTGTCTTTATGTAGGTTTCTTTGTAGTGAGTGATCAAATGTTTCTTATAAAAGATTTTTGGCAAACGTGCTTACACAATAGGAAGTGCGTCAGAGTAATAGAGAGTCCCTAAGAGAAGAGAAAATAGACTTATTTTTCCTCATTGTAGCAAGAGAAAATTTAACGCATATCAGAAGGCTGTGAGTAATAAAAGAATTGGTTTGTGTTAGGAAGGCAATACAAATATAAATTAAACGTTTTAAATCATTATGATAAAGCTAAGTTTTAAATCTACTATGTTTTAAATGCAAATTTATCGAAAGCATTCTTTTCGCCTGGGAAATATATTAATTTAGAACCGTTATTCAAAATTACCTTTTAAAAATGTGTTTAAATCCAAAATATTGTATTTTTCTAAAATTTAACTTTCGGTAAGATGTAATTTTTAATAATTTAACTAAAATTTAGCTTGATGATCATGTTTATTCAATTTTATGTCAAGTGAAATTAGTTTATGTCACATAGTTTTCAGAGCTTTTATTACAAACAATTCTGCACATTATGGTTCGAAGTGTTTTTAAAAGATTTACACTACCACAAGTTGAATTTAGAAAGGATACATATCCCGTCTTTTAAATAAATTCAATTTCGTTCATTTCCTTTAAAATGTTTAACTATAAGTTATTCAATAGTCTGAAAGCCTACATTAAACTGAGCCGCGATTTTATGTTAACAGTTGACTAAGCATTTAGTCGTTCACTCTTCCAGACTCTTTGTATAACGCGATCATTTTCAGAAAAATAAGTATTTAAAAAATCTAATGAAATAAATTACAAGCGTTCTAGACTAAATATATGCTTGACAGGTTTTAGAAAAAACAGTTCTTGCGCTTTAAATAGCGATAAAACTAATAATTTTATTAAAGAAAGTGATGATTGAATTATTATCTTGTAAGGTATTTCTCCAGCCTTCTTAGCATGCCTCCGTGGTGTAATGGTCAGCACACTCGGCGCGTATTCGAGAAGTCCGAGGTTCGAGTTCTGGCGAAAGCACTGTACATTTTTCAGGTCTCCAGAATCAAAATACCCTAACGACTCTAAAGTGGCGACCGAAATAAATACTATGCTGGTGTATGATGGTTCTCACCGCGAAGATTTGGCGATTAGGTCCCAGTCACCCAGTTCTTTCGGCATAAAATGTCGATCTACGCGTAAAAATTCTCTACATAAAAGGTAGTTTGAATAATACATCTAGTACTAATAGCATTAAATAAATAATGACGTATATAAAGTTTGTTATGCAAACTTTAGCAAATTTAGCAGATAATTCTGTTAAAAAAAGCTAATAAATCAGATAAAATATCCTTTCCGAATATTAATTTCACCATTTGAATAAATACTATACACTACGAGGGGGGGAGTGGGACTGCTCTCTATTTCCAGTTGTACTGGGCCGATTGACTAAATTCAACTTGCGTTTTTCATGTTTCGAAAGCGCTAGTTAGGATATGTATAAGCTTTATATATAGCATTGTTCTAATATAGGTATTTTGACAAAAAACGTTAATACTTTTCTGAAATGACATGCCAATGTTTTTGAATATTTCGATTCTAAAACTCAGTTAGGTCAAACTGCGAAATTTTGTGAAAATCGTACGAGTTGCTTTAAAATAAGCTCTCAAAATTTAAACTCCTCAATATTAATTAAATTTGAGAATTTGATACATATTTAATACTATCTCTTTTTTTAATAAACGTAATTTATTCTTCCTTTCCCATTTCAAAATTTATGTTCATTTCAAATAAAATTCGCCCATTTTTTTGATTTATTTTTAAAATTTGTATTTTTAAATAATTTTTCGAAAAATATTTTTAATTATAATCTGTAAAGGTTTTACCATCACCTTAAAGTAGATGTATTTCTAAGTATACCTACAAAAAAGTACAATTTTTTATTCAAAATTTCCGAAGATATCCTTGAATTAATATATTGGCACGCTTTGAAATTTGGCATATTTGTTGAAAGTGATGATAACATCAAATATGGTTTAGTCACTTCGCTAAAATTATTCGGAAGTAGGAACGATGTGACATTTTTCCGCTCATACAATAAAAAAAAAAAAAAAAAAAAAAAAACAATGTAAACAAGTAGGAACTTTTTTTCTGTTCCTTCACAATGGAAGAGAAAGGAAAATAGGGTGCCATATACTAAGAAGTTCGCCAAGTGAATTATTCTCGGCGCAAACTGAAAAAAAATGCGCCAAGGTAAATTTTTTAATTTCTCCGTAAATTTTGCACCAAATTTTACAAAAATTAATATTTAGGTATAATTTGATTTGCAGAATCAAAATATGGAAAAAAAATGGTATGTTATTTCAAGAAACGTCGTATTTTGTGCCAAAATACCTATGTTAGAACAATGCTGTAATATATATCTTAAATCGCGCTTTAGAGAGATGAAAATTTGAATTTCGTTCAATAGGCTCAGTAGAACGGGGGACATAGAATTGTGCCCTTTTTTTCGCAGTGTACACCTTTCATGGATACTGAAAATAACAGAATACATTTGTAGAAGAAATATTCGTCTTCTGATAAGTTAATATCTGCTAATACATTAAAAAAAAGTGCCAGGCCTTTTTTCAGTTCATATTTAAAAAATTATTTCGTAATTAATGAAAAGATTAATGAATGTGTTTGGGTATAAAATATTATTTCTGCTGACAGAATTGCCCACCAGCGGCCGAGCGGTAAAGTCGCTGAACACTGGTAGTTTGGTCCGAGGTTCGAATCCCGCGAACGGGCTGGCTGCATGGGGTTTTCGTGGTTTTCCCCATGTGTAACGTGTATACGAGCCAGTTTCCCTTAGAAAGTCCTCCACGAAGGCCTCCCTCCCCTTAGGCTGATGGCCCTCGAGGCTTTGCCGTAATTAAATAACCTAACCTAACCTAACCTAACCTGCTGACAGAATAATTACAAATTGATAGATTAATATACTTATTACCTGTCGTACTGTCAACAGGATTCAGCCTTGCTATTCGCTTGCAATAGGGAAAACACACTAATTTAAAGGTTGCGATTAATTTAGCAAGAATGCAGTAGTTTCAGGAAAGTTTAAAAAGAAAATACAGTAACTAAGGAATTTTTTTTCATGGCGCTAAAAGATGCTCGTGCATGACATAAGTGCCCACATGTCGTTGATAAGAAATTTTAAGAGAAATGAACATCACGTTCTCCAACTTTCCCTACGCTAGAATACTTTTTGTCTTCAGAGATCATATGATGGATATTATCTACATTATTCTAGACTTAATCTTCATGAACTTTATGTAATGATCAGCTGCACTATTTATTGCCTGCATCTTCCATGAAATCCTGTAACAGATGCAAATAAATTTCAAACATGTTTAAAGTCATAATGTTCGTTTTATTTATATGTGAAATTACATGCATTATTCAATTAAATTCATAAATTTAGTAGTATGTAAAAGTGTACAGAAGGCCAAAATTATTTTATAAATATAAATTATTATTTTATAAATATTTATATATATAAAGAGAATTATTTTATAAATATTAGTAATGCTTATATTGTTTAGAAACGGCTCTTATTAAGAAAATATTTTCCACCTTTTCAGAATTCAGTCATTCTTAACCCCCCAAAAAATTAAATTACTACTTTATTACATGCGACCGCAAGCTTTGAATGAAGCTACTTCATTACAGACATGAAAATGAAATATTTTTTTTAATTAAATTATGCATCTGTACACTGCGCACAAAAAAAAAAAAAAAAAAAAAAAAAGAAAGAAAGAAAGAAAGAAAGAAAAGAGAGAGACAGTTTTATATCTCTCATTTTACTGGGCCGATTGACGAAATTCAAGTTGCGTTTTTCATCCCTCGAAAGCGCGACTTTGGATTTATATTAATTTTATATATAGCTTTGTTCTAATATAAGCATTTTGACAAAAAATTGGACTTGTTCTGAAATGACATGCTAAATTGTTTCATATTTCGATTCTACTACTCATTATTTTGCCTATTAGTGCTAGGTTTTGTAAAAACCGCACGTGCAGTATTTAAAAAAATTATCTCTCAAAATTTTAGTTCGTCCATGTTAATTGAATTTGGTATATATTTATTAATACATCCGTTTTTTAATTAAGCTTATTTAATTCTTCCTTTCACAGTTCGAAATTTAGTTTATTCCAAATAAAATTCAACTATTTTTTATTCGTATTATTTATTATTTATTTATTTATTTAGTCGAAGGACTATTAAAATTAAGACACAATAACACGCCGAATAAATACTAATTCAGAAGTCAAACAACAAAAATCAGCGTTATATTTACAAAATTTTCACAGGACTAGTTTCGATGGTGATTCGGTAAAACCATCGAAACTAGTCCTGTGAAAATTTTGTAAATATAACGCTGATTTTTGTTGTTTGACTTCTGAATGACTATTAAAATATTCGAATTAGACATGAAAAGTATTTTTAAAATTTGCCTTTTTTAATATTTTTGATTTTTTTTTTTTTTTTTTTTTTTTTTTTGAAAACATTTTTACACAACATTTTAGTATCTTTTTAAAGTGGATGTATTTCTAGGCCCAGCGGCAAAGATATTAGCGTTTTTTATTCAAAATTTAGAAGATATACGTTAATTTATATATTGGCGCGTTTAGAATTTTTATATAATTTTTATGTTTATTGTAAGCGATAATAACGAGAGTGTGGTTTACGCACTTTGTTAAAATTATTTGAAGGAATGAACAGTGGACCTTTTTTTTTCACTCGTCCATCAATGAAAAAAAGGAAAGTAAGTAGGTTGCTGTAAATTAAGAATTTCGTCAAATTAGTTATTCTTGCCGCAAACTGAAAAAAAAAAAAAATGCGCAAAGATAAATTTTTGAATTTCTCCGAAAATTTCCCACCAAATTTTATAAAATTTAATATTTAGACATAATTTGACATAATTTTTTCGTAGAATCGAAATATGAAAAAACATTGCCATGTTATTTTAGAAAAAGTCCTTTTGTGTCAAAATACCTATGTTAGAACAATGCTGTATATAAATCTAATATATATTCTAATTTGTGTTTTCGAGACATGAAAAAAGCAAGTTGAATTTCGTCAATCGGCCCAGTAGAACAAAAGATATAGAAGTGTCTTTTTTTTACCCCGCAGTGTACAATGAAGCTTCTTATGAAAAGTATTTGACATAGATGAGCATTTCTGAGAACAGAAACAGGCATCGGTTTTGATAATTTCTTGTTACTTAAGATAACCACTCCCAATTCCGACCAAGCGTCACCAACTCCCTGTCCCTATCCGACTCTTCAATGCTGCTACCAAAATGATGATCTAATCTAATCATGCCAGCATTTTTAAGTATTTTAAGTACCAAAAAAATCCAAAATTCTACCTCCAATTATTACTGCGAGAGAAAAAGTATTTTATAGAAAACTACAGCTAATAATTTTTTAATCATTAATAATATATTTATCATGCTATTATGTAATTTATCATATAGAGTCGATAGCATTATATTCTTAAAATAAATGCACCAATTCGTTTCGTTTCATGTCTGTGCAGCTAGTACTAAATGAATGTTTAAAGAGTCTAATTAAATTTCAGATGCCTTTTTTTCTAAAACAAATTAAAACAAGGTAACTTTCTGAGATATAATAAAACAGCTGATTTATATTCATGGAATGAACATTTTAGAGAGCAATAATAGTTTCAGAAATTACTCAATAAAAGCTGTACTGTAAACTTTTGCACTCTTAAAATTTTATAAGCTTTTAATAAATAATCTTTTATTAATATCTTAATAAATTTTTTAAGCTTATATCTTAATAAAATTTTAAAGCTTATTATGCACATATAATCTATTTTCCACATTTTAAAGCATTATCCCTTAAGTATTTTAGAATATTGATTATGGAATCCTATTTTCTAAATGTCGTTTAACGTTACTTTATTTAATAATCACTTTACCAGCTAATACTCAATTTCATTAATAAATAAATATATACATTCTACTTCTTTAACTGACACTAACAACCTTCAACAACAAATCTATAATGTAAATCGATAATTACCATTATCCATAGTCGTTAGTTCTGATACGATCTTCCTCCACAAATCAAAATCATCTGGATTAAATATTAGGTGATAGACTTATAAAGAGTGTGAGAGCTGTATTCTGACAGCCTAGCTCTGGGGGCATATTGTACACTAATGGGGTTCCTATTTCCATTCTGCTGCAGGCTTCGCGGCTAACCAATCTCAGATTGGATTGTGAGTGAGGTGACCAGGCTTCACATCAGAATAAACGTTACCTTTTGGAGTATAAAACCCCTTACTATATACATTGCCTTGATATCATTCAAAAAAACGTCGACCCAGTCACGTAGGCGGTCCGCAAAGCGGTTAGTGCATAGTAGCACAGTTGGATGTTTTGACTCTAAGTTGTAAAAGTTATTTGTGCTGCTTCAGGTACCCTAGGGTACACAAAAATGTCTTTCTTTAGTGCAGTGGACGATCTAAGGACGATGATGGCCTGAATGCTCAATACGATCTACGAAGTCACAACCAGTTACGTGGAAAAAATAAGATTTTGTGAAGAAAGGTAAAAAGAAGACAAATAAAACCTGCGCTGATAAAATACCTGACACCCCGGCCACTGAAAATAAAGATCACACTGGAGCAATAATGACGCTAATGAAAGAATTTGGAGTAGAAAATGTTGTGAGAACATGCTCTAAAAGTATATAACTCACTTCATAACCAGATGGCCGAAACGTCGATAAAGCAGAATCCAAAGAAATTCAAACGGAACGAAAGTCAACAAGATGAGGCGGAAAATCAAATGAAGAGTGAAAAAGAAAATGAAAAATCGGACAGTGAATAGAAATTTAAAAAGAAAACAACAAAATCGTCGGAAAAAGGAGAAGCTATGGACATAGCACATGAAAATCGCTTCAAACAGCTTGAAAGCAAAGATGCTAATGAGGAAGGCGGAGCAACCCTGAAAGAAACACCTCCTCCCATTGTATTCCCTCAGATTCAACAGACTGGCTGAAAATAAATGAAATTTTCCAAAATTCCTGTACAGAAGAATGTGAAGCAAATTTGAAGACACATAATATCTATGTATATGCCAAGAACTCTGATGACAAGTATATTGAGCGAAAGAGGTATCCCGTTTCACACGTATCAACTTGCGAGCGAGAAAAATGTAAAAGCAATTCTAAAGAATATTCCAGTAAACAGTCTCAGAAGAAGCGATATTCAATGGCTTACAACGCCGTAAATTCCCAATCATAAAGGTAAGACAGTTCACCAGAACAAGAACATGAGTTGGGGAAAAATACCAATATTCTTCCTGAAGCTGAAAAGGAATAATACTGGAAGTGCCATCTTTAACCTGAATAATATGTTCAGTATCAATATCAGAATAAAGAAGTTTGTCCCCAGAAAGCACCCGACGCAGTGTTATAGATGCCAAGAAGACGGCCACACTCAGCATATATGCAAGTACAGAGAAAGATGTTGCAACTGCGGAGGAAGTCATAGCACAAAGCTATGCCCAAAGAAACCGGAAGAAAAACCAACCTGCATATTTTGCTGTGAAGGACACGTTAGTAACTATCGTGGTTGCAGAGCGTACAAAGAAAAATTCGAGAATATAGACAAGAAAAGGCCTCCTGCACATACCACGACAGAAAAAGATTTCTCAAAGCTAAAGAATTCAGAAAAAATAGATGTAAAAGCAGATAAAAAGACAGGTTCCAGATCTCTGTTCCGCGAAAACGTGAAGGGAAAAAGACTTCGTGTTCCAAAAGGAGCGAACGATTATATCATCTTGGATCCAAGATTTTCGAATATCGTCATGCATATCGAAAAGATCAGCCAAGCTAAGACAGTTGCAGAAAAACTTTCCGCTGGTTTCCGAACTGCTATGTACTTCATGAAAATTGCAGAGGAAGAAGATTAGAGTGTATCTCTTCGAATTAATGGGAATTAAGGACTGATTTCATTTTCTTAACTATTTTTTTTATCTCAGAGGTCCTCCTGTTTAAGCATCTGATATCGGGGTCAGTCCTTGGAAGGGCGACCACACACGTGACCGGCCTCGACGTATCAACGTTTTCTACAATTAGTAAAGGAAGTTCTACAGATGATAGAAAGTCTACGCTGTCCACATGGCTTCGCCACCTTCAAAACTTTTTTTTTTTGTCCCTAGGACGCGGTGCTCGCGACAGAGCACCTTTCAATTCATCTAAAAATACGCTTTCGCCTAAGGGCAAACTAATGACTAGCTTATACTCCTAGAATTAGTTACGAGGATTAAAAACATGATTCTAGATTCCTGCCTTGTATGTAAATGGCAAATTTATCTTTTGTCACATGAAAAGGGATAGCAACATTAAGTTAGAAAGTGTTCTCTGTATATTTTTAACTCTGTTTACAATTATAAGTTTGTAATTGATGGCAACAGCTTGAAAAGTGAAATGGACATTCATAGTGAACAGACGAAAAATACTGTAATGAGACTAATAACACTTCTGGGCTAAAACGTAGCGACTTTGCTTGTAGATCTGGGTTCGAATTTCAGATGTTTGCGATTGCCCTGCCGAGAAAAAGGGAAAGTAAAATCTGTCCTTTAAAAGGCACTCGAGTGTGTTCGTTGCAGAAGAGCAGTTAAGGAATTTTCCCATATTATCTCTCGGATATTATCTCTCTTCACTTTAAACTTTGTATTTATTCGGTTGACACATAGCGTTCGTTGATTTATTAGCTTTTAAGATTTATTTTGCTGTATAGTTATCATAAAAATGTTGGAACAATTATTTACATAATCGATGGTTGGAATTCACATACTACTTCCTAAACTGAACTACGTATAATATTTTTTGCTTTGATCTAGTATTTAGCAACCATTTGTTTATTTTTAAAAGGACTCATTATCATATAAATGAATTTAGATAACGCAAATCTTATTTGGTGAATTTCATTAATTTTAATATCTTTTATTTTAGTACCTAATAAATCTGAGTTATGCATTTATAATAATTGAATGATTATTAATAATATAACTCAGATATTCATAATAACCTTAACATTGAGATTATCCGATTATTCCGTGGTTAGAAATTCTTAAATTTTACACTTTCGAAAGAGTGAAATATAAGGTTAACTTCGAATGTTCGATCGGATTATATAAGAAAAAAATAAGGAATGAGCTTCTTAGAAAATTCATTGCAACTTGCATTTATTATTTTTGATAAAATTTCTGTAGAATACAATTTAACTACTGCAACTGTCTTCCTACTGTTTAACGAAGCACAGTAAAGTTATTTACCTCATTTGGTTTAGATGTTCGGACTTCGTTTTATTATTACTTGGTTTCCATGTTTATAACAACCGGCTTATGGATAAAAATAACTATACAATACAAATGGACACAAATGGTCGTGCAGAAAAGACTTCTAGAAATATTTGTTTTGATTCTCTCAGAAATGAAATGTTAAAAGAAGTAAAAACTATTTTCTGAAGCCTTGGAAGGGAAATTTATATTTACTTTTATTCGTAGAATTTTTTCCGCTGCAATTTTTTTTTTTTTTTTTTTTTTTTTTTTGTATGGCTCGAAATGTTTGTGGGGTTTTTTATACGCAGTTTGTAATATCTGGTATTTCTTTTTAGTTTAAAATTAAAATATGCAGCAGAGATCAAAATCCGAACTCTTTTGGTGTTTGTTGCTTGTTTCCAATAAATTTAAACTAGACAGTGTATGTTTACTGCCTAGTTTAGAGTAATGTTTTAGATTATAGTGCTAGATCATCCTATAAATAATGCGATTGTTTTATAGTTCTTTTATTTTTTAGAATTAAGATAAATAAAGTTATTTTTAAATCTAAAACATCTCCTTCATCTTCTGCTAGTTCTTTAACAGTTACAGTGGAATTGTTTACCCGCAAGCGTTAGCAGGACGTCCTCGACAAAGCCTACAGATCTTCCAGTAAGAGACTCGTATTATAGGCTATAGTTTTCGATTCAAATTTCTGAAACCACCACTGAGAGTGACTTAAGCTTATTGTACGATCCCCACACTGTACTAATATTTCAATTAATAATTATTTAATTGAACTTGTAAGGCAAATTGTGCCGAATATGCTCCTTTATCACATAACTTTAAACAAATAACTGCTCACATCGAAATGCAGTTTTTAAAACGTGCACTAAGAACAAGGTAAAATTGCTACCTGCTGTGATCGCAAGTTGCTACAAGTAGTTTTTCCTGTTCTTCATTTGAATTTTAGGTCCACTGAGGAAGAAAATCGTATTTTATGGGATGCCCAATAGAAATATATCACCTTAAGGTAACATGAATTACCTTGCATGCCTTATACTAAAAGTCCAAATGTTCTTACTTTGCCTTTTTATACATGCATTAAACAGGTGGGATTGACAGCGAGTGTATTATTAGCAGTGTAGCGTAAATAGGGGGAAACGAACTTTATTAAATAAAATACAAAATGATTTGACTGATAACAGACGCATTGTCCTTGGAATAAGAAATTACATTTGTTACAGTGCATGAGAAGCTGCATAATGTAAATGAGCCACGGGGTTTATTGATTCCCATGAATTAGATTGCAAAGTGATTGAACGCATAGCGAAGTATTACATGAATTTACAAGAAAATAAATTATTTCCAAGTGCTTCGGTTTGATAGGTAAGACGACACAATATTGCAAACACAATTAGATTATAGTATCTGCTTTCGCAATCTAGAGAAAGAAGAGATATTCTGTTCATTAAAATAAAAAAAAAGAAAGAAATACCAAAAGAGAGTTTGTAAAATATGTCTTGTTATAATGGATTTTAGAGGTATAACAGTTTTTAGGATAACATAAAATGATTTGATTACCTAAATGCTTAATTTGTTGAGGAATTCGATTATTAATATAATTACTTGAATGAATATTAAAACTGTATGTCTAAATTTAAATGGAATACATATTTAATACACCATCGAAGGGAATAACGTTAATGACTCCGACTGGCGAAGGTTATTTCCGAATCAAATATGAAAGAAGGAAAGAGTCACATTTCATATTTTTTAACTGCTCTATTATACATTTTACGAAATATAACATCCGACATTGTATTTATATATTTTCTCCATACTTCTAATAAAAAATGAAGCTATACTTCTTTTAAAGAAGTACAGAAAACATTTAGTTAAATGTACTTTTAAATGACTCTTATGACTCTGAAGCTTGCGTTTTCCTTGAAATTTATGTTTGAGTTTACTTGAATGCATGAATTTAGATTATCTTACTTAAATGTATGCGATTTACGTTTATTTAATTGTAATGTCAAAATGAGGACCTCCTGAAAGTAGTCGGCCTGTCAACCTATTTTTACTGCTCACTTATTTATCTTGTATCATTACAAAATGTATAATTTTCAAAATTCTAGAATAGCAACATTCGTTCCGAACTTGAACATGTTTGCAAAATGCTTGTAAGATTAGAAAGATTAATTAAACACTTTTCAGCAACAAATTATAGATTTCGATTTAAAGATACAAAATATAAGCAGAGATTGAGAATGATATATTTTATGATAAATTTACAACATTTAACGGTTGATATAAAATGATTCACTTTATACGTCAAAATTATTAAAGGTTATAAATAAATTTAAAAAATAAATTCATTATTGTTAAAAGTTGAAATATGGTAAATAAATTAAACAACTTTTATTTGTACACTGCTGGATATTAAAATTGCAACACCATGAAGGAAAGCAAATAAGTAAAAGCCATTTATTGCACGTAAACACTATGGAATGCAACCAAATGATTAAATTTGTTAGCAGTTTGGGGTTTTATAGGGGTGCGAATTTAGTCGAAACAGCTGCACCCCTGGCAGCTAAAACGGCTCTTAACCCACAAGATATGGGCTTGGATGACAGAAATGGGCAACTATTCTATGCTACTTCAAGTCTGTGCCACACTTCATCAACCGTATTAGCTTGAGGCGGTGGCGAGCCAGTCTCTCAGCAACCCATGACCACATGTTTTCAATGAGTAACATACCTGGAGACCGTGCAGGCCAGGGCAGTAATCGAATACCCTGTGTATCAAGAAAGATCAGAACACGACATGCAGCATGTGTTCTTGCATTACCTTGTTGGAACATGACGTTTAGTAGCCCCGGAGACAGGGCACAACCTCTGGACTTAAGATGTCACATCTGCGTTCAAATTACCATAGATCCGAACTAGAGATGCGCATGTCGTGTACCCAATAACTGCTCAAACCTTCACATGAAGTGTAGAGCCTGTATGCTGACATCGAATGCAAGCAGGCAACGTGCGGTCTCCTCGGACATTCCAGACACTTATACGGCCACCAGAACCGGGACTCGTTTGAAAAGGTGACATTGTGCCACTCCTTCATTGTTAAGGAAGCCGAAGTAATGGTCACTCTGCTGATAGTCCACGATGCTGCAAACGTCGAAGCACTTTACAAGCTGATACTGGGCGTGATGCAAACATGCCTATTTCCTGATTCCGTGATGTGGTCGAACGATTTTGCAGGGCTGACCTCACAATATGTCTGTCCACTTTGGTGTTAGTCATGGGACGGCATTGATATCTTGCATGTCGTTCAGTACGACGCCCAGCAATCCATTGATACCATATTCGCATGACAGTACTCGGATGTCGAACAGTGCGACGGGCGATATCACGGAATGCTAATCTACACTTTTGATAGGCAACGATCCTGCCTCTATCGAATTTCGAAACTTGCTGGTAAGCATTTCCTCTTCTTCTTATTCAAGGCATAACACGATATTCTGAGCAAACTTTAACCTTACAAAGCACTTTTCGAATGAGGAAATACACAACACAACTTTTCTTTTATGCAGTGGTTAAGATGCCTTTTCTCCCTCCTGCGCCGCCTAAATGCGCTGAAATACTAATCATTTGAATATCCCATTTTCTTCTTCCTTTCATGTGATTTCGACGTTCGTCATATCATTCTTTTCTGGCGTTACAATTTTAATGGCCAGAATGGCTAGTAGCATAAATAAAGTATGATGATGAACTTATTGTACACTCATGTGACTAGACCGTCAATATCGGAACGGCTACTTTTGTTAGCTGGGCGAGTTCAATTTACGCAGGTAAGAGGAAGAGAATAGAAAGGCTCCGGAATGGCTTGAAACGGGAAGAGTTGAGATCGCGGAATGGCTTTTAGTAGGCACTAGAGATATACTTGCTGGCTTATTCCTAAACCGTGGCAGAGTTTCACTGCGTATTTTTTTACTCTGTGTTTTATTGAACGTCTTGTTTAAGGACGAATTAATTTTTATAAATT
The DNA here is from genome assembly GCF_044657685.1 of Stegodyphus dumicola. Classification (NCBI taxonomy): domain Eukaryota; kingdom Metazoa; phylum Arthropoda; class Arachnida; order Araneae; family Eresidae; genus Stegodyphus; species Stegodyphus dumicola. Next base: position 82,420,356 of record NC_140768.1, read on the forward strand.
CATGAAACAAAAATAATATTTCGAAGAGAAATACCTGTTTGAAATGTAAAACTGTACGGATTCTATGCTTATTTAACTTTCTCAAAGCATAAAGTTTTGGCGAAATTACATAATCTTGTTTATTCCAACGAAATCTAATATTTACTAGAACTCTTATTTCGGTAAAGTAACTGAGTAGTACATGAAGTTACAATAAATAACTGTAAAGTTTTTATTTACTTGAGGTATTGTAGAAAATTGTAGGTGTAAATTTTTAATATTTATAATATTTATCGCTAATATGATAACAACAAAACATAATTATTGATCTTTTTTAAAATCTGGTACACAAAATATGTAATGTGTTTTAGTATGATATATTTTGATGAAGCTTTGAAAGACCTATCTTTATGCGAAAAGAGTACTGTATTCACTTGTGAAAGAACAAGTTTTAATTCCATTTTGTATAAAGAACAAGTATTATTTATTTCCAGATTTTATTTAAATTTAACGCAGAATTTTTAAAATTAGGTAATCAAAATTGAAAAATGAGCAGTCGATCAATAAAAATAAGAATAATAAATATTAATTCGTACTAACGAAACTGTAGCTGCAAAGCACGAACCGGAAATGATACAGCGTCTTTTTCTCTCTTCCTACCTCATCACTACTTTCAAAGTACCATACCAACAAACCTTGGACTCTTCCAGCAAACAAAAGCAGCCGTTCCGGGTTTGAGCGCCTTCTCACTCAATAATGTGTATTCTTATGTTTCTTTGTATCTATAATTATTGTTACTATATGTTTTATTAAGTGTTGCTAAACCTATAGTTATGATACAGAACATTTATCCCACACAGACTGTGCTTTATTAATCCATCTTTACTCTATAACGTTGCTATATTATTGACGTTGCTATATTTCGTTACCTGTTTCTATATTATTGAACATTACCAATTAAACTCATTGTTATAAAATGCAGATATATTACTTAGCATATTTATATTTATATTTATATTTTATATTTATAGCATCGGTTATTTTTTGGCGGTATGCTATTGAACTAGGAGGCTAGAAAATTTTATTTAAATTTGTTAGCAAAGTTAAGTATTCATATTTTAAATTGATAAACATGGTAAATAAATGTAATATTAATATCTTCAAAGTTTATGCACATATTTAAGTTGTTTGAAGTACATTTTAGTTTAAATATCGACTGCTAAGCTTCAGTGCTCTTGAACACACAGTTACAATGTCCTTGCACCCAGTATCATTACTCTTTCAAAGATAAATTATTTTAAAAACACGTTACACTTAATTTACTCAACATATTAAATCCCAATAAATTTTGGTTTGATGTAATGTTAATCGAACATTAAAAATGCTGTAAAGTAAAAATTTTATTTTCATAAGTTGCTTTATATAACAGTTGAGGCATTGTAAATTAGATTTAAACAATAACATTCATTATATTTCTCATTACTCACAAAAATTAATTAAATCTCATGTCACAAGAGAAAAGGAACTCTTCTGATGCTCATAATTAACTTAAACAATTCCTTTGTCATAAGTGTTTCTAAAGAAACAAAGAAATGACAGTCATAAATTAAACGTTTTCCCCAACTTATGAATTTCTCAATGTAATATCTTCGCTTTTCTAATTTATATTCAAAAATAAGTGCTGTTCATAAAATAAAACAATAGAAAGGAATGTATATTATTTTTATTAATTTGAATTCATGTCATGATAAATGAGGGAAATGCTTATAAACGTGTCTGATGTTTGTGAGACGGAAACGCGATTTTAGACTGATATATAAAAGTAAAGAACTATTCTTCTTAGCGATTTTCTATCTCCTCATATACGCACACGCACACACACACACACACACACACAAAAAAAAAAAAAAAAAAAAAAAAAAAAAAAAAGCTGCTTGAAATGTAAGATTGGTGTATTAAAACGTAAGATATCAAAACTCACATTAAAATTTTATCATCTTTTATTAAATTTAGAATATGTAATAGTCATTTATGCTGTCATCTTTTCCTGGCAATTGCAATAGATTATGAAAAGAGAAAAATTTGCCGGAATGTTGTTAGTTTTCTAGTTAGTGTGTGGGGCTAATACCTACTTACTTAGGGTAAATATTAGGTGGCCCCTTCACTTCTGCATAATATATCACTCAGTCTTTGCTTAATGTATGTTATAACAACATTACCAATAGTTAAACATTGCGTTTTCCATTATACTTCAACCTAATCTGGCTTAACCTGTCACTTCTGCTTTCGTGGACTCCACCGGGATAAGAATTCCTTCCATTTTTACGGTTTTGGGCCTCTCATTTCCTTCCTTTCTGAATGGTCAACCTCCACTTGGATTTATTTTAGTCAATTTATTTTAAAGTATAAAGTTCTTGAGTTCGAGAGACAGCTTTTGGCAGTTACGGCTGATTGTCTCGCAACTGTTTCTTTCAGCATTTAAAACTACTCGGCTTCCTCTTTGCTTGCAATAACTGCTCGCGAGTGTTTGGGGACTTGTTAAGTTTGTTGGCAAGCTTTATCTTGAAATTTTAATGTTTTAAACTTTAATTTATACTTCGTTTCTATTAAACCAGCAAGCTGCAAAGTTTGATTTCCGTTGTTTGTGTAACTGATAAGTTGGTGAACTAATAACACGGTTTCTTCTAAACCTTATTTTGTGTTGGAGTTTCATTCTTGACACATTAATACGGGGTGAAAATTGACTGACTGTCTTAACTGATCCAGATATTAACATCAAGTTAAGGTTAATATTAGTACAGCTTTTAAGGTTCGTAAAACTTCAGCTATTTACTGGAACTAAAGTATTCATATACCTTGCAGTAAATAGCTAAGGCTTAACGTTTTAGGAAACTTTTAAATAATGTTTCGAACCTCATAAAACTAACCGAACCGCATTTAGTTTTTAACATAAATTATTTCCATTGTTCGAACGTTTGATTTGTTTATTAAACAGTTTGCATTAATGACTTGGATTAATTTAGAGTTACGTTTTTAATGGAAGCATGTGACTTGAGAAAAAACTGTGGTCTAAATATCTTGCTTCTTCGAAGGCCTAGTGGACAAACATATTTTTACTAAGTAATTTTTAACGACACAAGTGCAGGAATTTTTCAGCCGGATTACGACCTTACCCAAATTTTGACCGGTCATGGAAATATTAGAATTCACTTACTTTGTTTCAATATTGTAACTAGTGGACTTTGTGTTTTCAGTGATGCTGTGGAACATGTGGAACATATTTCATTGCATTGTAGGTTGTATGCGAATGCCAGAAGTACATTTAAAGTGAGAGTTTAGGGTAGCTCTGTATTTGCTAGCCTCCCGTTTTTTATGATATTGTTAGGAGTTCCGAAGCCTTTGCAGTCTTGCGAGACAAATTTGCTGTTTATACATTTTAGTATTATTAAAAAATTGAGCAATATTTCCTTAAATACAGAGATTTGTTTCTATGAAACAGATTTCATTCATTTCGTCAGTATACTTAATTGGAAAATATCTTTTATGATGTTCTTATTTTCATGTTAGCAAATATCTAAAGCGGAATACCTTAACTGTGTCCTGCGAAAAGAAACCATTATTCCAAACAATGAATGACATAAAAACGTCATTATACCTACACTATCATATGCATGAAACTTGCATTTAATTGGCTCATGCCAAGGATTTGAAAAATCATCATTAGGTTTGCCTTGTGGGATTTTAATTGAAGATAATAAAGTAAAAGAAAATATGGAAAGTTAAGCTTAAATGAAATAATGAACATAGATTAAATTAAATACTGAATTAGATTACCAAAAAGAATAGTTTTAATTTTAAATCCATGCTTTGGTATCATTTTGAATATAAAAAATAGTATAGGGTTTGGGCGAAAGCTAAAAAATGAAAACCAAAACTTCACAAGAAAGAAATGAAAATGGTACAGCGAATCCCGAGCGAAGTAAAATGTAAAAAACAAAATTCTCCAAAAAGATCTATAAATAATTTCTATGGAAGAAAATTAGTGATTATTATTTTTTTTTAATTTTATATTATGGATCATATCAATATATTGATTACATTTATAAGTCGCAATTATAATAAGTTTTAAGAGATTCTGAAAATTCTGAGAATAATTTTAAATGTTCTATTATTAATTTTTTTCTCGCGAATAAGAAGCAGACATTAAAAACTGTTATTTAGAACGGCCGTAAGTCAGTTCAGATTATAAACAACTCAATACAGCTTCAAAAAATGCTGTGACTTCCTCACTAGAGTTCTGCCATTCAGTGGTTTCTAATCTCGGTTCCTTTTCAAACATTACTATAATCCTACATATTCGTACAATTCTTGAATAATGCTGAGAACATCTCAATCGCAAAGATTATGCATATAAATTAACCGATAGTGTAAAAATAAAAAATTATTTCGTTAAAAGAGAAAACCTAAAACCGATGTTATTTTTCTCTTTGGTTCACTAAATGGTATCATACACAAACTAAGTCAGTAAGCAAGACTATTTACTTCATTTACTGTTAAAACTAAAAATATTAAGCCTCGAACATTCTAAGCCTGTCTTATTTAATGGAATTTTAAATTACAACGTCTCTTAAAAATTCAAAAGATGAAAGAAAGAAAAAGTAGTTAAACTATTGTTTTCAATTAAATTTATTCAACTTTTTGTTTTGCTTTCAAAATTTCTTGCATTATTTATAATCCTAATGATCATGACTCCACAGTACATGATTTGTCGATAATTAATAATGCAGTCTAGGTTCTCAAGATTCAAGTCATTAGAAGTTTATCATTATATTTACTTTAGTAATAATAATCCACTGGAATTTAATGAACTACGTCATAAATGTCGAGTTATTTTGACTAATACTGTAAGGAGAACAGCTAGCAATTAATTAAGTAAATGAGGACTTCATATTACTAATATCAAATACATTTATCACTGCTGCCGTTGAAAGCATTATAAATGAATATCCTAGAAACACAGCCCTAAATAATGATTAATTTATTATTTTCATGACAAATGGTGGAACAGCTAGAATTAGACGGTTGCTTTATTTTTAAAGGATATGTAATTGACACAAAGAAGAATTCTTTTGAATTGACTAAAATGAACTATTAATTACATTTATACATAAAAATAAAATTCTAAATCAGAAATATCTTGCCAAGGAAAAGTATCAAAACATTAAAAAAAAATATTGGATTGTTCATTCAAGTACAAGATGCATTCAAAATAAAAAAAATTCAAAAATTCAAAATGTGAATTCCTGTGAAATTTTAAAGCATAATGCTACAATTACAATGTAAAATACCGTAATTATAACGAATCTGATATTCGATTGTTATTATCGATTCACAAGTAAATCAGCAAATCTAAAGCAATTGTAAGCCGCAAAGAAAATGTCATATGTCATACAGGTCATAATGTCTTGTGAAATACGCTTATTTTCAAACGTATGTCTTCTACTACTTGCAAAAAATCAAAATCAGATGTTATCCAATCATTTCTGTGAGAGATTTTGTTATGTAAAATTTTTAATTGCAATTATATTCTTTGAAAAACACTTCAGCCAAAAAGGTCGAAAAATGCTTTAAATGCATAATGTGACAACCAACTTTTCTGAGTATAGATAACGAATTAAGATCTAGAGGGAAAAGAAAAAATTTCATTAAAAGGTGTTTAATACTTGTTTATACCACTGGACATCACTGATCGTTTTGATTTCAGGTGGTCCTTCAAAACGAAAATCATAAGAATTCAGGTCTAGAGATCTGGAAGGTTATTTTTACTGGGACGGCTTAAGATAGGTTCTGGCAAGGGACAAGTTACGGCTTAAGACAGGTTCTGGTCTAGGTATTTCAAGTAAGCGTCGATAACAGGAGGTGCAATATGGAGTGATTTTTCATTTTGTATTTAATGTCTCAAAATCCACTATTTTGGATACACATCTGATTTTGATTTTTTGTAAGTAGTATAAGAAATATGTTTGAAAATTAGCTTATTTCTCAAGACATTATGACTGTATGACATATGACATTTTGTTTGCGGGTTACAATTGCTTTAGATTTACTGATTTACTTGTAAATCGATAACTACAATCGATTATCAGATTCGTTATAATTATATTACTTAGCATCGATTACTCTTCAATGATATTCCAAGAAGCTGTAGTTTTCTTAACAACGTACTCTGTTTATATTGGATCTAAGTGGATCGGATGACTTAGCCACGGCTAGTCTACTAATATACAAAATTTTACACTATAGAACTTCTACATATTTATAAAGCTATGTTAAAGAACTCGTTTTCTTGCCATCTTCTGCCCCAAAATCTTTCTTATGATATTTTGTATGCGAGTTAGAGTTCCTTTAAATTTACTTGTAAGTCGATAAATACAGTCGAATATCAGATTCGTTTTAATTACTATATTTACTTAGCACTGATTATTCTTAAGTGATACTCCAAGAAGCTGTAGTTTTCTTAACAACATACTTTGTCTGTGTTGGATCTATTTAAATGGATTAAATGATTTAGTCACGGTTAGTCTACTAATATACAAAATCGTTAACCATAGAACTTCTACGTAGATATAAAGCTGTGCTACAGAACTTGTATTCTTGCCGCCCTTTTGCCCCAAAATCTTTCTTAATGGCTATATTGTTACTTTTCTCAAGGACAGTACGAAAAAATATATTGCAGCATACATGGTAGGTTAGAAAAAGTGCTGTTTCGGCAGCGGAAGTGTTGCCCTGCGACAGTGATAGATCAGAAATATAGTCACAAGTTCATGATTACAAGCTACAAGGTCGTCTAATTTAGTTTAACTACCTGAGTATGATAAAGCACACGAAGGCTGTCCGCCTATAATGAGGGATGTCCTTTGTGAAGCACTTTATAAGGAAAACTGGCACGTATTCACGTTACACATGGAGAAAACAACAGAGGCCCATCATGCAGCCAAACCCGTTCACCTGGAGTCGAACCCAGGTAGAACAACCAGTAGTCAACAGACCTAGCCATTCGGTCACTGATGGGGCTACAGCTTATAAATACAAAGTCTTCTAATATCAGTGATTATAACCAGAAAGACTGGATAAAACTTTTAAACTTTTAAGTAGAATTCTGTTTTTCAATTACGAACTACTTACATTACCATATTAGTAGTTATAAGTAAGTAGTTACATTATTACATATAAGTAGTTACATTATTATAAGTCGTACATTCACTGAAATACGAAATTTATTAATTTTTACTTACTTTGGGATCTCCTGTAATTTCAGCTGCTTTAAGTAATTCAAATAACTAAAATTATATTGTAATTTTAAGAGGTTACTCATATTATAGATATTTATGTTACAAACAGGGTATGAAAACTTTATTCTAATTAACGTTCATAAAAAAGAATGCTCACGTTTTGCTGCAATGGGAGTTCCGTCTGTTTCGACTAAAATCTAGGTTTGCTTTCTTAGAGTGTTTCTTTTTAAGTCTTTATTGGGTAAACATATATAAGTAGATTACTTATTGTTCCAAGTCTGAAAATTAGCATATTTTCGAAAGAAATTTCATCTCACAGTAGGAAATATTCTATGTGTGTTTTATTTAGATTTCAATCATGATCTAACTTTATTAACAAAATCCATTCACCACCTAATATTTTTAGGTGATTACAACGATTCATAGAAATCAGACAATCATTAACCATACGAATTTTACTTTTACGAATATGTTGAAGAGCTTCTGTTGATGCCACTATTCCCCATAAGTTTGTTTTAAACGCACATGCAATACTTCTGTAAATATGATAATAAATGACATTTTGAAATATTTACGACGATATTTTGTAATACTTAAGGTTTTAACTAATGTTCATAGAGAGATTAAATAAAATAACACGACATATTTGCAGCTAAAACTCGAGACAGTTTTATTTCATATTATTTTTCTCTTTGTACATGCGTATTTAACGATTGAAGCCATTTGAAATTGTGTGTGTGTGTGTGTGTGTGGCAATGTTATCTTTATTCCATAAATGTGTTTTTGAGTTCTAGCTTTCGTTTGGTTTCAAATGTAAATATTAATAAATTTGAAGTTAAGTGAAAGATCTGGAATCTTCTTTTAGAGTTTGACACGTGCCTCAGTTCCGGACAGGAAAATATTTGTAATTAGAGTCTACTATATCGTTTCCTTCTTTTGTTTAGAACAGCTGCCATCATTTAAACTGTTAAAGCGGTGAGAAGTTCCGAGCCAACTTAGATTTAAATTAAATTGTCCAGTCTTCAACTACTACTAAGTTTTAATTCTGAATTTGACTGTTACTTTAAGTTGCATCGTCACAAGTGATGGCTGATCCTGTAAGCACAATAACTGAGCTTATGTTCTAAGTTCTCTTAAATACATGGCTTGTTTTAAACCTTTCCAAGGCTCTGTGTTTCATTTCAGATTCAGCGATGATTCATTTAACGTCTGTTGATTGTAGGAGTTATTAGTTAATCTTCTTTGTGATAGTCTTACGTTCGGCTGCGCTCGCTTCCAGATGACGTCAGGTCGTTTTCGTAAAAATGGCATGCGCGACCAGCAAACTCTCTCGCATTGCCTTTATCTCGAGTATAAGGAAGGTTAGAGTATTCGTGTAGACGGTTTACTGTTAATAAAGTTGTATTTTAGCGATGTGGAGTCATGTATTCTAAGAATATTCACCGAACCATATTCTTCACGCTTATATCCTAAAGAAAGTCGAACTCTATAACTATATAAATGGCATGAGAAATTCTTAACATACAAAAATTAAAATAAATTTAAAAAAATAGTCAAGATTTTGTATCAGTTTTTCTGTCCTCATTCATATATATCAGTATATAAAAACTACATTTATTTTAAGGTAGACGAACATTATTTTAACTAATTTGAAAATAATTTGTATCTAAATATGTAGTCTTAAGAGTTATACAAGTTGCCCACAATGGAATACTCTAACTTAAATCTATTAAAACTATTACAGATTTTGAATCATCTTGCTGAACTTACGCAAATGAGAAGAAGCCTCACGGTTATTAACAAAATAATGTCAATATTCTTCTAAGCGCGTTCTTTGAGAAACACACAGAATTTCAAGTCCACATGCACAATAGATTATCTCTGTAATTCTCTTAAACTTTGAAAGATGATGGAAAACAATATAAACGCAAAATTTTATGCCTTATTTTCACAGCATAGAGTTTGTCTTTCGTTTATCTTCTTCGGAGAGTATCAAATTGTATTAAAATGACCAGTTAACTCTGTTGTCTGATCAATTGCTCAGAAAGTCAAGTGTTGCAAGTATCTTCAAATTCACTGTACGTCTTTTAAAAAATTCTGAACGAAACATTATAATTTCATGCATCATATGCATCCAACATATCAAATTTTGCTGTTCTTTAAAACTAAATGTTATGAAACTAGGGTGTTTAATTTATATATCCTGTAAAACATACTTCTTATAACATCTCAACAGAATACAGTTTTATTTACAGACCACTTTATAGTTGAACTAAAAATAAATTTTATTATTTCTCCCTCTTTCTTTTTTCCTGGGTACTCAATTAGATTTTATAAAGCCGAATGTACAAAGTAAGTCTTCCGTATCTGAAATAAATGCCGCAGTGGAATATTTGATTTAGCTGGACATAGCCAAAGAATCTTTCTATGAAAAACACAGTAGGCATGTACGTTTTCAAGAAATATTTCTTTTGTAAAATATATTTACAAGTAAAACGGTAGATCCTAAAAACTATAAATGATGTGTTATGGCCAACTTATTGAACCCTATCTCTTCTCTGAGTTGATGGAATAAAGTAAGAATTTGGCATGAAAATTATTAATTTGCCTTTTTTAATTGTTTGAATAAAAGCATTATTGAGTATCTTGAGTCATAACTTCGTTTCTCAACACTAAGATCTATACCTGCGAATAAATTTCTACTGTTTACTGTAAATAATTACACATCTGAAAAATAACAATATTATTAATTTAATTTAGTTTTCTTCTGTTTATATGTATGTTATATGAAATGAAAGCTGTATAAAGACAGATGTTTCTTTAACAAATAGTTTAAAGATTTTTTTAATTGGATCATATGTTTTACAAAACTTGATGCTCAGTTTGTTTAACATGTTAACAAAAGATTCTACCTGTTTAACTTTAATCTCGACTTAGATTAATTATGAATTTATCAACAAAGTCATTTTTAAAGTTTCTCATTTTTCTCTAAGCCTTCTTTAATAAAAGGTAGGGCTTAGTTAATAATCAATAAATCATTATTTTCTAATTAGTATGTCATTACCGTATGCAATATTTTTCAAACACTGATCATGCAGGTTTGGAAAGAGTAAAACAGTTACATTAGAAAAACATCATTCTTGTTGTTTATTCAGAAACACTCATCAAACATGAGACCTTCTAATTTTAGACATATTTTTACCACACGTTTAGGCTGTTTTTTATTGTGCTTTCAGAAAGTGGCAGAATTCGAATTAATTTTAATCCATCGTTTCATAAATAAAGAATGGACATTTGATTATTCTCACCTTCTCATGGATCCATTGACAATATTAAACAAATGATGACATTAAAAAACGAGAAAAATATACATCTAATAAACTGTAAGCGCAGTTTAACTACTTTATTGAGCTAAAAACATACACGATAGTTTAAAAATATATGATAAAACATATCATTAACAATTTTCAAATAGAAAGGATGAGTACGAAAAGCATAATAACTTGTCAATTTTTATTTATGCAGCGTTTATAAAAGTGGTCAAATTTACAGTCAGTTTTCGTTTATAAAACTGGTCGAGGTTCTAGTCAGAATTTACTTCCTTAGCTTTTATCAAATTGGCGAGTTTTTTTTAAACTCCGACCAACGGTGTCAGAGGAATCATGTGCGTAAGTAGAAAAATTTTCGCATTTCAGAAATGTTAAATTAAGACATGCATACGTGATACTTGTTCCATCAGAATATACTTAAACTTTCATGAGTAACTTCATACTATGTAAATGCAAATTATGTTCGTGATATTAATGACTAAATATAAAAATATATATATAAATTGTCACGATTTTGTTCATTTTAACTAATAAGTTCGCTTTTAATTTGCATCTTTCCTATCAATTTTTGCTTATTCACGCAGCTCGCTCTCTCCAGAAGGTTATATAGATTTTTATGAGACGAGCCTAGGAGTATAAATAGGTTAACTGGAATCGTAGAATTCTCTGTCTGAAGAGCGTCTGAGCTTAAGGGTGGTGAATAAGGAGTTGCGAGGAGTTAGCCATTGGTGTCTACTGTTGTTTATCCTGGCTAATGTAGAGTTCCCAGTGAGGTACTTGCCCAGAACGGTAAGCTACAGTCGAAAGTTTAACAAGTAAAAAATTAGATAAAATTGTGGTTCTTCCTAGGGTAAAATTGAGTTGTGAATTTTATCCTGAAACTAAAGTTTAGTCAAGCAGACTTGTACTATAATTTTATGATAAATCTTAAGAAGAAATTTATTAAAATTGAAATTGAATTTTATAGTGTTCTTATCTGCGTGTTCCTTGAAATGTCACTTTCAACCCGATAACTCGTGTTCGGAATTTACTAGCACTATTACTTTTAATCTACATAACTGTCTATAAACTTAACGAACTTAAGCACTCTCAAATCTAACAGTAGGTGTCATAAAGTTTGCAGATTTGCATAATTATATGTGTGAAGAGCTTTGTATACTAATGACCATGATTTTAATTATCATAGTGAATGAAGTAAGAGTTTTAGAAACTTTCATATCCTTTCAAATTTAATTATAGTTTTAAAAGAACACAAACTGAATTATTGAACATTTATAGGTGCTATGGTTACACGATTCATTAAATTGTTTTGAAGTTCTGACAAGCCGGGTTCAGAGAAATCATGCATGCAGGTAAGAAAATCACATTTGTATGAAATCTCAATTGAAAAAAAAAATTACTGTGGAAACGTTATAAGCATTTACTTTCTTAAAGTTAATAATTATGTAAATACATATGTTAAGAGATTAACATTTTTATCGTTGGCAATGATTTATTTGCGTAAAACTGTAGAGAGGAACATTTTTTGATACAGTTAAGTGTATATGATATGGGTAGCTGGCTGAAATGCGAATGTAAATATACCATTTGCCGCTTTAAGCGGCAAATATTTAGAAACATGCTTAAGTTTGGTTCTTCAATTAAATTTTATATGGCCTTTGTTTTATAACACAAATTGCAATAAATAGAGTTTTAATGTAAAAATTCTGTTTTTTTTTAATTATTCGAAGGTATTTAACACCTTAAAAGTGTATGAAGAAAAAACGCTAATACTATAAAATTCTATGAATAAAGTATAAGTTTATAGCTTACGTACTCAAAAATAAAACAGTTACTTTTTCAATAAACAATGCAATTATTTAGCAACTGCATTCGATATATGCACTTTTTCTAGAAAACTGATATACACGCATTAACTAACACATTTTGAGAATGGTAAAGAAGTGCGATAATTGAAAAGACATATCAGATTAAACACTCCAAGCTAGAGTAATCCCAAAGAGAAGCCGTCCTGAATTCGATATCCAAGTAACGGAATGGAAGACGACAGAGAGCAAAAAGCTCGCCACCACAAACGTAATAATGAAAGAACGTTAGAACTGAAAGTCTTCGAAGTAGATTATTTACTAGCCCTGAAAGTTAAGGAGAGAGCAGAGCAAATTGTCTACTCTTAGCGTTTCCTTTTTTCTATTATCTAACGCGCAAACTAATTTACTGGATTTTACTTTGGCTTCTCTTGGGTCCAAATGCTTTGTATGTGATCGGAAGCACCTATTTAGTGTTCCTTCTTCCTTTTCTCCTTTCAGAATCAATTGACAAAGATGCGATTGCGTCTCAGATGTTAATGTTCTTCAACATTTTCTCTGTTATTTATCAGAATAAACGAGTTATTTGTCCTCTGTACTCTGAAAGTATGTTAATGCTTCACTAAACTATATTCTGATGAAACAAATATGAGTCACATAATTATCCATTTTATCATCAACTGTTTCGTAGGACTAGTAAAGCAGGGTTATGAATTTTAGTAGTTTAGTCTCAAGTGCCAGCACTTTATTCTCATAAAAAATAAAGCTCCTGCGTCTGAACATTAAGTTTTAAAGAACCAGATATCTTTAGGGAGGGAAGTTTCAGAAAAGCTTGTATATCAAATCTATCAGATAAATACACACAAGCATATTTATAGCAATAATGCCTGTAATACATGTATGGATGTAATACATAATAGTAATAGAGAAAGCAAAATAAAAGATTTAAATTTACAAAATGATAACAAATAAAGAGCGGTTTACAAAACAAAAATGTAGAATGCGTTGAAATAAGTGATTTGAAGTAAAACGAATTTCTTGTTCAGAAAGAGGCTTGAGATTTAAATATTTCAGCCTTTTTAAAATGTCTTTCATAATAACGTATATACTAGCTGTAAAAGCTATTACATTCTAAATTTTACGATGGGATGACCTACCTATCAATACAATTATAAGACTTACATGCGTTTAACATTTTTTTTCAAATCTTGTTGCAATGAATTGCTATTGGTTTTTTTAGTTGCAACTATATCTACACTTTTTACGAGTAGGCTGCCTTTCCTCATTGCATGCTTCATTTTATTCATTACACAAAGGTACAGCGTGGACTGTTCGAGAGTTGTGTTGACTGTGTTGCTGGAAATGGTGTTCGAAAACAAAGTTAAAACTCTTACTATTGAAGACTGCTGAAATCTATCATCCGAGCTTGGAAATAAAGTTTCACTCATTTTGGGATCGCACTTAAAATCGGTACTGAATAATTTTGGGCCAGCCACAATTCTTCATCTTGTGAACATTACCACTTTTCTGGTGTTACACTGCACTGCTCTCCAAAAGTTAAGGAATAGCATATTTTTTGTGTCTATCTAGAGAATGAAGCAACAAAGAAACAAGAAATTTACAGGATATGTTCACTACACAGTTCTTTAATGAATCGAGCAGAGAATGTTTCTAAAGTTCAAAACAGACATGAATTACAACAAAAACTTGCATTCTTAACTGAGAAATCCAATCTTGGATAAACTGATATGACAGTATTTTAAGAAAAAATGGGGTGGTAACATTACAAAAATAGGTTCTAATACGGAATGTGTCCACCTCTAGCTGAATCGGGCAAACGACTTCTCCTGGGCATTGATAGATTCTCCTGGATATTTTCGACGAAAATGTAATAACAAGTGAAGATCAACACTCGTGAACAAAAATTACAATTTTTCTTTTTTTTCTCCAACCCCTACATTCTGCAAAATAAAAGTGGTAGCTATTGTTTTTACATGTATTTTCTTAAACTTCGTTACTGTCTTGAATATGAACTGTGAATTTAAACGTTACTGAAATTTTTGTAATGGTGAGCTTTGAAAAACATGATGTTTCTTAACTTTTAGAGCGCAGCGTATATATTCATATTTATTTTTTTCAGCTTTGCAAGGGCTCCTCAAGTGATTGAGAGATTAAAACTGATGATTACTTCTAGTTTCATAGAGCCAATGTCCTGCTAAAAATAAGTAAGAGAGATTTTAGTCAAATGCAAGTAAATGATGATGTTTTTCTTTAAAGCTCTCCAAAAGTGATAAATAAGATATCTAAATGACATAACTATGGATTGATGGCCTGTGCTAACGGCGTGACTCTATGTGGTAACTGATGTTATCTGCGTTTGTTACGGTTGGGTATTACTTACAGTATGTAGAATAAAAATACACTTAATATAAATCTATGAGAAATTCTAATACTACATAGCAACACTAAAGGCATAGAAATAATTATTTTAGGTTATTGTCCTCATCATGTGAGGATTTCAGTAGTAGAACGAGTCTCTCTAGTCCAGAGTTTAAGATCATTCTAAATTCTTGCCTTGTATAAAACTGTTAATATACTGAATTAGACACACCTTCTTTACTTTTCAGTTGTATTTTACGTTCTTTGATTCGTTATACTTGAAATAATATCAGAGGAGCAACAGGATCATTGATCCGTCAGTTTCCCTGAAGTCGAGAATCTTTGGCGTCAGGCAGACGGCAGATCACTAAAAATACTTGACATAGTTAATGAAGTTGTAATTCTCGCAATGTATTTCGTACTGAAAAAATTATTGCATCTGCAATAGGACTCTTTTTAAATTATAAGCGCCCAAAATGAAATACCCGAATTAAATCGATTCTTTTCATCTTGCAAATTAAACTCAGCTTATAACGGCATTCCTTATATCTTTCCTTCATCTTCTTTTCATCAGGTTAAAATTCCTGCCACTCAGTGTTTAGAATCCCGGAAAGGCACAGTTGATTTTTAATGTTTCTTGCTCCGAAAGTCCTAAAATCTTTACAGGCGAAGTTCCAATAAATACTCTGATACGCTGGTCTTTATTTTCGAAAAACTTCAAAGCTGAGTATACGTTGATTTCTTACCATTTCATCTTTTAATCATATTTTATTCGACTTCAAATTGTTGTGGAGGTTTATTTAATTACAGTTGTTCTATGTTACTGCTTTCCTATCGCTCTTGGTTTCAACTCACATTTTCTTACCAGAATACAAATCGATTAGAGCCACGTATTCAAATCAGGTAGAAAGAAGTTAGTTTTTAAGGAAGGTTTAGAAGATGAAATCAGAGCGTGTTCTACATACCTAAAAGAACGTTGTTATCTTTGTTTTTCTAGCGAATAGAATTCTGTGCTTTGAGCTATTCTTGCCATTAGGCTTGTTTACGCCACCTTTCCGATTCTGAGCCAGCTTGCTTGATAGATATTCTGTGAAGCTGTTAGGCTAACTTAACTTCATGACTTTTAAGTTATTTATTAGTTTATGAGCTATGGCAAAAGTCTTGAATTTTGTAAGCACGAGATGATACAATCTGTGAACTTTATTGGAGTTAATAAAAAGGTTCTTTACACCCTTCTCTCGACTTACTTAGTGATAGTACTTAGTGATTATTCACTAAACAGTCTTCTAGCGTCAAGCTCAGTTTAGAATAACCAAGCATTCAAGACATTATACTGTGACAACAAATGTGAGTCAAATGTAATTCGAATTGTGTATTAAGCTGAGAGTATTGGGAGTGGAAAATGTCGCGCCATATTTTTAAGACTTCCAGATCCATATCGTACGAACATATAACTGATACATCTTGTAGGTTAAAAAACTGCACCTAATCTTCCTGATTGTTGGAATCATTCGCCAGTTATCATTTTTTTTAAACCTGGACTGCTGTCGTTTGGATAAGAGATAAATTAGTGAGTCATCTAACATGTAAAAAAATTAACTGACAAAAACAACCTATACAACCTGTAGTTGGCAGCAATCTAATCTAGCCGACTTTTGAATATTATTATTTAAGAGACTTTCTTGTTCTTTTTCTGTCTTGGTCTTTCTAGCATATCATTGTTGCTTCTACATAAATTTGGTTATTTCATTTACAGCAATCTGATATTAACTGCAGAATCTCTATTTCTTAGTGACCTATTTTATCAATACCTTAATTCGCCAGAAAAAATTTTAATATATAATGATCTTTACAGACAATTCTTTTATTTTAACTCAAGCTCTTTTATCCTCTTTCTTTCTTCCTGTATTTTCATTCGAAGCTGTAACGTATACATTCTGTTGTACTCATAACTGACAAAAATATTTACTCGGGTAGGGCAAAATAATTTAGTTCGATAAACCTGAGTTAACTCGAATGAATGCATTAATGGATTAGTTAATTACAACACAGATCTACTAGGCGTTTTGTCAATATAGGCTTTATTCTTGAGGATGAGTAAGTGAAGCCGATTCATATAATATATATACATATATTACGACAAAACAACGAAAGCACTAAACTAACGTGACTGTTATTTTCACAGAGGCATAAATAAAGAATTCTACATCTGTAGTAATAGGCCTACGTTAGACCTAACGTAATGGGCAAAGGGAAAATGATTTGTTTTCAATGCGATTATTATATCAAACTTAGTTAGAAATAAGTTCAACTTATTCTACTAAGCTGAAAATAAAAATTTAATGTACTTCTATTTAAAAGTTTCATTCAGCTTAAAGAAAGAAACTGGAGTAATAAAGTTATTGAGAGAAATTTTTTTGGGTTTGAAGAGTTTATCGCTTAAAATGTTTTCCTAAAATTTTGTTTTAACTCTTCTAAGACTGCTTTTTGAGCAGAAGACAAATGGAAACAAGTGATACTTCTCCCTAAAAGTTTACGCGATCAACAACTTTCTCTAAGTTGCGTCCATTGCCTAAGGACGAAAAACAGTTTCTTCTAAACTTTATGGCAACCCTAACAGATGTTGGCGGGTCGAAAATGGATTCTCAAAATGGCTTCTCTTCAAATGAGTTCATTAATCTTGTATGTGAGTAGGAAATCGAAGACTTTTCATAGTTCCTCACGCAGACGACGTTTCTTCCAGGAATCAGAGAAAAAAGTCATCCTTTTCCGGATTAAAAAAAACAGAAGGGTAAAAAAGGAATTTTAAGCCGAGAAAACTGATCTTCAGTTGTTTTTTTTTTCCCTTAGGGAACATTCATTCGAAAGATCAGATAATAGGTTTCTTAATGACACTTCTTTCTTTACGAACACGTTTGCACGATGTTGGAAGCTGTTGATGAGATTTTGAATTAAGGTAAAGTGAATTTCTACTCTTGTAACGAAAGATGTCTTAATGTCACGAAATTACTCTTTTAAACTCGAGGAAAAATATAAATTCTCTTCTTTTCTCTAGTATGGCTCCAGGTGTTATTCTTAGCCCGCTTTGGAAAAACCATGTTCCATGGGTTGAAAAGCAACGTGATAATAAAATATCTTAGGAACTTAATGCAATTTCTTCCTCACACAATAGGTTCTAGCGATGAATTCCTTCCTCCTTTCCTTCTTTGATTTTATTATAATTAAAGCTAAAATCTGAGAAATTTCAGATTTTAGCTTTAATTGTAATAGTTATTTTTCCTTTTTGTAAGATTAACGTATATTTAAAAATACGTTTATACCCTTAAAGCATTTTATAATAGATTATTTCCAAAAAACTAAATTTGGCAGAAGTTTCATATAGAAATTTCGAATAGAAGTAGTGAACCGTTTTTCGAAATTTCAGTATTCTACTTAATTATTAACAATTATAGCTTTAAAAGAACTATAATAAAAAGTATTTAAGTCAGTAAATACCTAGTTATTTCAAAACATTTAAACGAATTTGATTAACGTTTTAATGAACTGGGAAAACACTGTATACTAAAATGTTGCAAAAATGTTTCTTTACTAATTATAATTACTAAGTTATAATTTTTAATGTATTTTATTTGCCTTTTTACTTACTTTAACTCCCGTCACAAACACTTTAAGTAAGACTTTACTTATGCCTTGTGAACAGAGATGTGCAAATGCAAGGTGGTCTTATTAAAAAAACCTTCTTCGATACATGTACCCCAAACGGCTGTTCTGCTCAGCCAATCAAAATACAATTTCAGATTTTGTTATTTGAAGATATTGCTCGAAATTGCTATGATTTAAAACAATAAAACTGTCACGTTTGCGGTTACAGTGAGAAACTTGGCGTTAGAACGATACATTTATGTGACGAAAATTTCCGACGAACTGCATTTGCAAAGAAGACCGTTGTAAAGAATTAATGACAATACACGATGTGGAGAGATAAAGAAAACTTTTATTGGAATTAGAAGTTTTCAACATGCCTCCTTCGCAGACGATAATGCATTGAACGTGGAAGATTGTTGAGAACAATGAAAAATATAACATCTCAGGAGAGAGACATGTGTATAATTTCCCACTTTATGGCATCTATCAATTCTGACAAATCTCGTGGATCTGATGTGCAAACCTTAGATTTCGGATAACGCCAGGAACCGAAATCCATTGGAGTGAGGTCGGAGGATTGCGATGGCCACGAAACTGGGATATGACTATTAGAAAATACATAGAAGTTTATGGGATATGACTGTATCTTGAAACGTGGTACATGTTAAAAATTTGTAATCCCAGTAAAAGTGTTTTTTCCTCTTTTCTCTTGGGTTGTCATTCTTCTTTTACAATGCCCTTGTTTGCAAATGTTTTACAACGGCGATTTTCTTAATACGTTTATCGTTCCGATGCCATTCATGGTTTTTTTTAATGCGCTAATCAGTTTGCGCATAATTAAATTGGATGTTGCCAGTCCAAAATTTCGAATTTTTCCACTGCTGTATTCCTGGAACGAAGTATCCCCCTTTTTATCCATTTTTATTCAGATTAAATTCGTATTTTAAACACTCCACTCCACATACAATACATTTACAACAGCACATTAGAGCCTTCATTATACGGTGATAGGTCACATGGATTTCTCCTTTACTTAACACATTGTTAGTTTCACATTGGGATACATTCATGGTTAGATCTTGTTATCATGCTTCTCTTTCATTTTGTCTATCTTATTTAGGCCAACAAATAGTTTTTTTTCTATATCGTCTGAGCCTAATCTTTTTAACCAACATTTTTACCTGGCTTTAAAAAATTTCATATCAGATGCTACAAAATTATTTTATCTCTCAAACAAAATTGTCCTCTTTCTATTTGTCTTTCCTTCGCACCTAAGCTTGATTTTTCGCCCTGCGAGTAGAAAGGCTTAGCGGATGCAAAACAAGACATCTGTCTATTCGTCAGTCTGCGTGTCATCACAGTCTCGTGCACATATTTTCAGATAACAAGATCTGAAAATTCATTTCGATTGGTTTAACGGATAAGCCATTTAGGGTTCATATATCGGAGAAGTTTTTTATGATTATCCTTTAGGACTTTCTTATTCATATAGCAGTGTGTTTACGAGCAAAAAAAACCACTAGCGTGAGAAAGGTCTTGTTATACATTTCAAGAGCTATTTTGTGTGTACTGTGGACAATGCCAGCCCCGCCTTTCACCCTATAATTATATGTTATTTGGCTTTTATTTCGATTTTGGCTAGAGAGGTATTCATTATGTTATACCCCTCTAGGTTTCGAAATTCTAAATTCGACCCAGAGATTGAAATTTTCACTTCGGAACTTCGTTTACTTCTGTTGATACTAGAATTCATTAGTAGCATTTGCGTATCCTAAAAAACCTCTTCAGACTGATATTTGTAATTTTTTTGTGCCGCAAAATTCATAAAACTTGATGTGGAGAGTGTACAGTCTATCCTACCTATTCACTGAGGTACACTTTTCAATCCTATCCATTGAGATAAGTCTGTAACCATATTCATTGAGATGGGCTCTTAAATATTAAGAAAGAAAATGAGGAGTTCTTTTAATAATTTCACTTAGCCTGCATGAATTCAGCACTTTGGAATGCAACAAGCAAGTAATCCGTAGGAATGTCATCCAACATATAGATCGGAGCAAAGCGGTAGTAAATAAAATTGCTGTGAGCAGTATTCGAGCAAACAATATATTCGCAAAAAAAATGGTGGACAGCAGTTAAAATCTGTGGTAGAGCAGTTGTGAATATCAGACTGTAGGCCATTGCAATTTATTGTGTGCCGTCATTTATAGATAGACATATATCACAATTAGACGACTTCAAAAGAAGAAATGCATTCTTAGATCCCATTTTGCTACTTTCAAATGGCAAGGGAATATTACCGAGACTCTCTTCAACAGTACCTGTGCTGAAAATGTGTGATTACAACCAGCGATTAAGGTGATCTTCAATGATGAATCGGGCCCACCAGCGGCCGAGCGGTAAAGTCGCTGAACACTGGTAGTTCGGTCCGAGGTTCGAATCCCGCTAACGGGCTGGCTGCATGGGCGTTTTCGTGGTTTTCCCCCTGTGTAACGTGTATACGAGCCAGTTTCCCTTAGAAAGTCCTCCACGAAGGCATTCCTCCCCTTAGGCAGATAGCCCTAATGTGCTTTGCCGTAATTAAATACACCACACCACCATCAATGATGAATCGATGAAATATCCGTTAGGACAAAACATTTCTTGCCAAGCACAAAACATCGGCTTGTATACATCCCCAGATGGACCAAAAAGTACACAGAATCTATCATTATTGTAGAACGTAGTTGTTCCCACTGAGATTGGAGTGACTCAACTTCTGCAGCAATCAAATATCCTTGGAAGTCCTCCATATTTATACGTACTGTAGCACAGTATGCAACAAAATCATAAGATCAGTTTATTACATTGCTCAAAGCATTTCATTTCAGTTTTCATTAGAAAAATACCTGTCTAGAAATGATATATTTCTTCCAAAACTGGTTCTGTAAAGTCGAAACCATTGAGAGACAGTGCAATTGTTTGATCTTATTGACGTAGGCATTTCAAGCCAACGTTCTATCCGAACGCAGAATGCCGATCAACTGATTAGTCAGTTGAATTACATCTAGCCTTATTTCTTAAACCTAACATCTCTAAACTGCTAGTGCACTGTTTAATTTGAAGCAAGCAATACACTGATGCTTTTTTTTTTTTTTTTTTTTTTTTTTTTGTCAGCAATAATATTGTCGTATTGTAATGATTTTATTTCTTATTTTTTCATGCACGTTACATAAACTAAGTTTTATCATGCTTATAGATGATTCTTTCCAGGTTCTTCCTTTTTCGCCTTGGTTTTTGCTTCATTTCGTGCATTTATTTGTTAGGAAATGAATTTTTATTATTGTTTACAACACTCGTTTATATTTTCAGTTATTGAAATGATACTGATTTAGATACGTGATATTTTACAAAGTCTTCATTTTGATAAGTCAGGTAATTTCAGGAAATTGAAACCATACAGCTATACTTGCGGTAGTTTTAGAGGCATTAAGCTATAATTAAAATTAGTTATTGAGAAGTAAACATGAGATTTTGCACTTCATGATTATCAAGAATAGCGCACATTATTATCTACTTCTGCAAAACCTACGCATTACTTTTCTGCAGTTATTTTTAAAATTCACATAAATTATAATACCTAATAATGTAATAATTTCTATTACCTAAATCTGTGTGTTCTGCATTCTATCAAGTGACTTATCTGAAGTCATTTGCTAGAATACTTCAATAGAATGGCAATACTTCAATAGAATGGCAAGTTATCGTTTCTCTTAACGTTCGCTATGAAGCACAAGGTTAAATTCAAAGGAAAATGGAAAAGTGTTCTGTGTTTGAGTTCCAGTTTCAAGAAAACCAAATTTGAAGTTATAATATAATTATTTCGAATGGAAAAACTACTAATATTCGATATTGACAAATGTTGCCAATGTCGAGCATGCAAACGTTTTACTATTGCATGAGGCTACAGCGGTGACGGTTCTGCTTCAGAATGTCAGGTAAGGTCACATTCCAATTTTAACGTATGTCGCTAGACACGCATTTTGCATTAAAGTTTTGCCTGAGCAAGAACAAA
Organism: Stegodyphus dumicola; assembly: GCF_044657685.1. Classification (NCBI taxonomy): domain Eukaryota; kingdom Metazoa; phylum Arthropoda; class Arachnida; order Araneae; family Eresidae; genus Stegodyphus; species Stegodyphus dumicola. The sequence continues at coordinate 82,442,839 of NC_140768.1, forward strand.
TCAAAGTATACAGGAAATAAATTATTTTTAAAATGCAATAGCCGATAATTAATATGAATTTTTAGTAAAACGTAATTCATAAATGGCATAAAGTTACCGAAAAGAGACATAGGAAAGACTTACATTAGGAACATTTGATTAGGTATAGATATTTAGAAAATAAACCTTATTTACAAACTCAACCTTAAAATCAAAAACTTAGTTGCATGTAAAATGTATACTTCTGCTATGGGAATAAGATAATTTTAAAAGGAACAAAACATTTTCTCTTACAAATACTTCAAATACTTTTAAAATACAGAATTAATGTTTATAAAGTACAGTTTCCATTGTTTACAGTAATTTTAATGTAAATAATAGTTTTTAAGCTGAATATCAAAATAAACCTTTGATACATCTTAACTAGTTATGGATGATTAAATTTTGATAAAAATTGAATGAAATATTTAATAACATAGTTGGGAATATAAACCCTTTTTTAACACCATAAATAAAAAGAATATTTCATTTCGTTTTCGTCGAGTATCCAGAAAGTTCAGTCATAATTCACTGTGCTAAAGACGAGTTTAGACATTTATTTTCTTATTCTTATCTAAAGCTATCAACTCTTCGTAGTATATGAAAGTAAATAGTATTACGGATGATACCAGATATTCGGCATTTACTGTGCAAAGTATCTCTAAACGCAGGAAACTTAAATTTTAGAAATGCATTATTTGCAATATGCAGGAAACAACATTCAGTGAGTATGTTAAAAAAACCGATGACTTGTCACATTACATGTTTTTTTACTAAAACGATCTTCCAAACGTTTTATCTGCTTAAGATTTGAAGTTTTAATTACTTTCTGAGGTATTCCATGAAGAGAAGCTCACAAGAACAGGATTAAAATTGCGGAAAATGTAGAAGCTTACATCTTCCACAATTCATAGAATATGTGCAGTTTAGAAAACCTAGCGTATACTGAAGCGGATGGCTTTCAACCTGAGTTGTGACGCACGTCGTTGCATCCAACTTAGTTACATCTTTCAACAAGATTAATTGTTCTGCTGACTACCACAGGCATCATTATCAAATACGTTTGCAAGCATATTTAATCAAAAGTTGCAAAGAAATAGAAAGCATTTGCGAGAGTACCTTAATCAAAATGTGCTATTAACTTTTATCTATCTCATTCTTAGGGAGATGAAATGGAAATGCAATTATCACCCAGTTTTCCAACTTAATCATTTGATGCTTTGACAGTTTTCACAGATACTGACTTTATGCTGCCACCTTTGCTACGACTGGGATTTTCATAGCCCTGTATGATTCTGGTCAACTTTTCTATGCTGGCATGCCTGTGTTTATGTGCTATGGATTTCTATATGTTTCTTGGTATTGTAAGTAACCCTTCAGAAATAATCAGCTTAACGTTACTACTATATTTTCATACTAAATTGTGAATTATTTTTATTAGGAAATAACGGTACCTTAAATTTCATGCTAGAATATTGTTAACAATATGTTTTAGCTTTTGCTGAAATATTCAATGTTCGTACCGAAAACTAATAAAGAAATTGCATATTCATCAAAAACTTACTTTTATTGCATTTCAGTACACAGTTTTGACACCTAGCAGTCAGATGTAACATTAAATTAACATTAATTTGTTATTGCCTGTTGTGATACGATACTTTCTTTTGTTACGCCTTTTTCATTCAAAGAAATGCTTTTTTCTTTCCAAACGAAAGAAGAAAGTAGTATACCACAGTACTTTGTAATGGTATTACGTTATACTAGTAAACAAAAGCTGCTGAAAGTGGCTTACAATTAAAATTGTTTTCGAGTATACAGAAGACCTAATTTCTGAAAATTAATGACACTAATTTTAATACACTAATACTTCTTCATGAGTGAATAAATGAGGGAAAAAAATCTTAATTATCTTAATTTTCAGTTTCGCTTCTTCATTATACAATTATAAAATATTAAAAGCGTCTTTATGTAGTATATAAAAATGGTATTTTAAAAATCACTAATGTTTTAGATGATCTATAGATACACAATAAACAATATTAGAAAATATTCTTGAAAGATATTAATGAAAGCGTTGCATAAATGTTATATAGTGCACTAAAAAATCGTGAAAATATATGTTTTAAGAACATGCTACCAGTACCAGCATTTAAGATTATAAAACTGTCATATGTATATGTAACTCAGAACATAATTATACAGCGTAGTAAAATTGCCATTTACAGAACGTTTTGCTTGTTATATGAGACTGAAGTTCGTGAAACACTTGCATCGACGTCTTCCAAACGTTCTTGTGCTAGGTGGGTATGTACTTTCGATAAAATGCTTGACAATTAAATATTTGAAATGTTTTCCTATTTGTAGCATATGTTGCTGCTATTGACTATCGTCTTTCATGCTCGGTCTATTTCAAACTCCGACGTAACGAAAGGGTTAATAATGTAAGCTATTTTGAAGTACAATCTGCCTCTTCTGACTCATGCTCATTTAAATGTTATTTGAAGGTGGTGTGGTGTATTTAATTATGGCAAAGCACACTAGGACTATCTGCCTAAGAGGAGGGATGCCTTTCGTGGAGGACTTTCTAAGGGAAACTGGCTCGTATGCACGTTACACATGGGGAAAACCACGAAAACACCCATGCAGCCAGCCCGTTCGCGGGATTCGAACCTCGGACCGAACTACCAGTGTTCAGCGACTTTACCGCTCGGCCGCTGGTGGGCCGTTATTTGAAGGAAGATATTCCGGTCTGAAAGGCAAGAAGATTGTTGTTAAGAGAATCTTTTTAGTAGCTTTTCAAGTAAATAAATCTTTCTGTTGATAAACTTAATCATAAAGTTAACGCATTGTTGTTCATACCCGCAGCCACTTGCGTTTGAACGCAAAAGTTCATTTACAAATATATGTTCAGTAATCCCCCCCACACACACATCACAACAGGAGAACTATGCAGAGAACGTGATGATGCACACCGCTTAGAGGTGATGATTTACGCTACTTCGTTGTACGTTCGACTGCAAACAAGTATCTTCTGCAATTATCTTCTAAAATATTTTAAAGTTACCTTTTGCATTGGTCTAAAACTATACTGGTCCCCAAAGCAATTTTATGTGGCCCCCGAATATATTTAAATTTGTTTCGAATACAGTGTTGCAACATTTCAAGATTTTAGTTACTTGAAGTACATGAGTTATATTACCATTAAAAACAAACATTTATGACCCACTGAAAATCTAAAAATGGAGCTGCTTAATTTATTGTAGGATGTGAAACTTATTCAAAGACCTAAAGATACAAATTTTTATTAACATTTATTTATACGTGTAAAAAATAAATACAATTTATAAGGTATTTTTTCCTCAAAATAAATACGATTTCTGAGGTATTTTCTCCCTCTTCTACATGCTTTCGTGGTGTAACGGTCGCACGCTCGGTGCATATTCGAGAGGTTCAGGTTCGAGTCCCGACGAGGGCATTGCTCAATTTTCGTGTTTACTACTTCAAAAATCCTAATGCCGCCTTAACCAAAAGTTAGTGGAAAATGATTCTTCACCACCAGGATTTGGCAAATGAGTTCCTTAATTCCCAGCCGCCTTAAGGGGGGAGTATATAAGCTATTTTCTCTATCCTTTCTGCATTCCTACGTGGTGTAATGGTAGGTACACACTCGGCGCGGTAGCACACTCGTGGTAGCATACTCGGCGCGTTTTTGAGAGGTACTGGTTGAAGTTCCTCCTTCAAAAATCCTAATGACTCTACAAATTCAGTAACAATTTTCGCACTGAGAATATTCGGTTTGCTTTAGAATAGATTATATATGAGCAATTTTATTTATTTATTTTTTATTTAGTTGAAAATTTGAAACTTGATAAGAAAAGACATACATCATAGGCTATTATATACATTATAGGCTGTCTCTGGATGTTTGTCCAAATCAGAAAAAATTTCCTAATTTGTTTAGTTTTAGTTTAAATTCAAGTAAGTTACTTAATGTTTAATTAACTATATTAGAATTATTTGAAATAAATGTCAGACTAAAAATTTGATATTTAACTGACAATATATTTGAATTACAAAATGAACCAAAAGAAATGCCTTGCAGGTATAAAATTTTAGATTTTAGACAGAAAATAATTATAAATTTGAAATTTTTAGCCCAAAGGGCATAAGTTTTTTTTAGCCCAAAGGGTTATTAACATCGTTTTAGCATTTTGTGTTGATTCACTTTTCAAACCGTTGCCACCAACTATTACAGCCCTCTATTATAGTTAAAGAAATTAAATAATAAAGAATCTGCATTAAGTATATATATTTCTCTCATTGTGATAAAAAACAATGGTACCTAGAGCCATCCAATTTTGAATAATGTAATCCTCCACCGAATATGGGCATCTGGAAGCCCTAATTTGGATTTCGGAATTTGTGTTATTATCGATTTCCTATTTTGTCAGACATTAAAGAATTTTCGACCTACTAAATTTCAAGCCAGTGCAAGTGCTTAAGAGCACGTGTTTAAAAACACAGTATTTTAGACTTAATTATTTTGAAATATACACATATAATTAATTTTATAATTTTCACATCTATATACTTTCGGAAATGGAATTTAGATGTATTATCAGATAAGAAATAGCAGTAGAAATTACTAACAAACATAAACGGAAAACTGTTTAAAGATTCAAAAAATGGACTGATGCGAAATGATAGAAATAAATTAAGGAAAACATCGTGAACACCAGTGGTTATGTTCACTATTTTGTTGACGTATAGGCAGGCTGTCTCGTTTTTATGGAGCAGTAGCGAGAAATGATTGATGATAATGCTAAAAAGTGGTTGAATAACAGAAGAATAAGACACTAGTTTTTGAGAAAACTTAACTTACCAGAAATGGTTTTTCATCACTGAACCACATTAATGCGCAAAATGTCTGAAATGATTACCGAACGAATCCATCATTTCTTATTTCCTTCTTTCGGCCCAATTTAAATAAATAAATGGGTTAAACCATTGATCTCAAACTCAGATTGTATATGAGCCAAATGCATGACTTGAAAATAGCTGACAGGCCGCAATTAAAAAAAATATGTGTCGTTGCTTTTAACAAAAATAAATAGTTACTTAACATAAAACAAAAATGTATGCTAGATAGTTGTTAAAATATATATATATAAATGACGCAAAGAAAAAAAAATCAAATTAATACTAATTTTCTGCCTCAAATTTAAAGTTTTGTATCTTCAAGAAATTTTTATTGGTCAGAATTTGTAATTCAAACTTATTGGCAGCTAAATGTTAAAATTTTCAGACGGACATGTAATCAAATATTTCTAATACATTGAAGGTATCACTAAATAACTTACTGTTCATTTAAACTAGAAATAACTTTACGGAAACTTCCCAAGAGCGACAAAACTTGAGAACAAATAATGACAACTTACTCTCTTTCTTTTATTTATTACATGTTTCTATTCAGCATACAAAAAACACATATTTGTATGCCAAATAGTCATTAACTTCTTTGTTTCTTACTACAACTTACATCCTGCAATACCTCATGGCGTTTCGATTTGACACAGTTTGTAACTCTGAAAGAAAATTTCTAGAAATTAACTTCATCACCAATTGTAAACATTCATCGGCAGTCTGGTTGATTTGATAGATTCATTAAATTTTATTTATGGAAAAAAAAACTCTTCGCAAATTCATAACTGAGGATATTTATCTTTTGACAAGTATTAAAAAATGTTAATCAGACTAGTATCTTCAAATCATTGAATAAGATTTATATGACAGTGTAAATTAATTAGCTCCATTTCTAGATTTTCCGGAGTGTTACCTACGTTTTTTTATAATAATCGAGATAATGTGAAATCGAAATCGAAACCATTAAAATCTTAAACTCTTCTCCAAATTCTTGTCATTATAATGGTAATTAATGTATTTAAAATGTATTCGCGGACAACATAAAGTTGTTTGGGGTCCGCCAGTTTGAAAATACTGGGTTAAATGTACATTCTGGGTGTTTTCAGAAGAATAAATATGTCTTCGTCCATTAAGCCAAATTTAGAATCTTCAGTTTTTCGTGTTTCCATTTTCATGGATTTTAAGATTGTTTTTCAATGTACTGAAAGAGAGGTAGATATCAAACAAGCAAAACAATTATAAGAAAAATGCTTCTATCTAGATTTTGTTTTTAAACAGACACTGAAGACAATTTTAATTGCTATTCTCCCGACCAACAAATTTATAAATTTTAGATTTTTAATTGATGGTTTACCGGATATATGTTTTTCAATATGAAATAATACAATAAATTCAGTTAGTAAATTCCAAATATATCTGTATGTTTCTGTTGTGCTTCCGTTCTAGTCAACCTGATTTAATGCTGCTGAAATTTTAGATTATTTTTCTGTATTCATTTAGATTTGATCTTAACATTTTACCTGGTATACAAAACTTCGATTTTGCGCTGAAGTAAGAGGAGTATCACACAGTAATAAAATGAGCCTGCAAGTTCTAAAAACAAATAAAACTTGTACGCATGTTTATAATGAAGATATATATTTACTTACCTGATGGAGACGTTTGGTTGAAGAAGCTCAAAAGACATTCCAGTTCTTGTATGGTGATTGAAGAGTCATTTAACAACTGATGATAATCAGTAAGATCATAAGTTTCATTAAAATTCAAGCTGTCCAAAATTACTTCCATTTTGTTGTAGTTACCTAAATTCACAAAAAATGATTTTCTTTACTTTCATTGAACGTTTCAGGACATTTAGCAAACATGCCAAGTTGAACGACAGAAAAACCACATTAAACACTTTTCAAATTTATGACAAAACCCATTCAGTGGGAGAAAATAAAGTTACTTGAGTGGATTATATACTTATTCTTTTTATTGTCTTTTAAAAAAGAATGAATGGCTGAAGAGCGTTCAAGATAGCAAAATAAGTCTTTCAAGCTTGTGTTCTTTGCGCTAATGTCCATGCATAACAATGGCCAAAAAGGTTTGAGGGTCCTTACTCCGTAACTTACAGGAAATCCATTTATTTAAACAAATATTTGCTTCCCTTAAGCTTTATGTTCTTATGAGTGAATGCGCTTTCATTTCATGAAAGTTATTACTTGACAAAAGGTTCGATGATCGAAATCCCAAATTTATGTCCGTGCTCTCTCTCCGTAGAAAACACAATGACCCATTGTTGTATCATTATTTAGAAGGCAGACAGAAGAGTCTTGCATCATTTCTTCTCCTTGCTGAAAGTTGTACTTATTATACTTAAATGTTCCACTTCATGTATTTCAAATTTCAAGTAAACGTTTGAGGCAGTATATCCTAATGAGTTCACAAAGTTTTGCCCCCGGCAGATTTATTTTACCGAGTAAGACCGTTTCGGCCTTTTTTTAGGTTTATGATACAGTATTGAGATTTTAGTTTTTATGTATTATTGCTATTATACCTCAAATATCTAACTGCATTTTTTCAAGTAGGTGGATACGAGATAAGAAAATTAATTATTTAAATACTGTTGTTTAATATTTCTACTATTTTCTTTTAATTTATTAACCAAAATTATTTTTCATACATTTCCAGTTTTGTTTTCAAAATGTTTCCTTTTTGATTAATAATTTAATATTAATAATAAATTTTAATTTTAATTTTTGATAAGAAGTTTTGTTTGCAAACATCCATTGAATAGAAAAGGCATGTTGTTTTGTATTTCATTACTTAAATAATGAAATATATCTGTTAGATGCTCTATAATCGCTTAATCGCTTCGTGCAGTGTTTTCCTATACAAAGCAGTCTTTATTTCGGTCTTTAAATTAAAGTTTGCTGATAGTATTATTATTATTGCCTTTTAATTTAATGAAGTTCAGCAGAACAAGAAGAATCTCTGCTTTTAAAGTCTACTAAAAGTTTCAGCTTTCAGTAATTTAATTAACTATTTTTAAAGCTATTAACTATTTTTAAATTCTGTTAAGCTTATCGTAATAATAGCGTTATTATGCAAGATGTTATTAACTCTCAAATATTATTTTAGAAGGAGAGTTCAAAAGCTTTTAAATGATTACAATATCCATTAAGAATAATTCAGCATTCCTCAGTGTTCGGTATTGATTTTTATAACAGCAAAAAATGTTAAATAGACTTACAAGCAAAGTATTATTTATTAAAACATTTTCTAAGCATAAAAATACAAGGAAATTTCTTTTATTGCCTCAGTTGTTGTGAAGAAACGCTTAGCTATAACAGCAATAATACTTAATAATTATCCGAATAGAAACCGATTTTCAGTTATTATGAAAGTGTAATTTATTCGCTGATTTATTTGAAGTTAACATTTTATAGTAATAAATGTTATAATTTCTTAGATTCTTCATAATTTAATTAAACTGAAGCGAGTTAATTCTGTTGCCTGAAATCATATGATACTCCAGTATTTTTATAATGTTTAATTAAATTAATTCAGATGAAATTAGTATTCATTAGTAGCTATGCATTACTATATCTTATAAATCTGTTTGGTCAAAAATCAGTTCACATATCTCCCTGGGCCTTTCTACATCACATGCTTATTGTATATTCACGTATGGAAGTCTTTTAAATTTACTGAATTATTTTTAAAATTGTTTTCTTTTAAAATGCAGAGATGCAAATTGATTTTATAGTTTTTCTACGAAGCTGTGGGCTCTAAAATGCATAACTTTGAGTAAATTTTTCAAAAACTATTATTCTTCCAAAAGCAATTGTTATAGCTCCAAATTCAACCTGAAAAGAGAAAAACATTTTTGAAACAATCAGTTTGATTTTTTAAAATAAAATAATAAATGAATATATTAATTTTGATAATAGGTTATATGGAAATTATTTCAATAAAATTTTATCATAGTAATCCAAATTAAGAAATGTTATGAAATCCGATTTTTCATATCTAATATGATATCATATAAGATTATTTGTCATATAAGTTTTATTTCGATCATTTAAAACTCTGTTTAATTAAATTTCGCTTAGTTAAAACTCCGCTTAAATGAGCTTGGCTTAACAGAACTCTGCTTAACAGAATTTAGTTTAAATTAAAAGTTCACTTTAATGACCTTAGCGTGACTGAAATCCATCTTAACGGAAACAGAAAAGAAGTAAAGTAGGTCTGAATCGAACAGATTGGAAAGCAGATATTTTAATATTTCTTAACGAACGCCTTTTTCTATTGAGTCATTATTCAATAGCAAAGACGTACTGAATGTTGTACATATCGTCTCACACATTATATGTAAAAGCAATGAGCTGTGAAATTTCCATTCCAGAAATACTTGCATTCATTGAAAGAACTAATGAAATGTAATTTAGCCGTACGAAGATTTCTTGGGAAGTAAAGAAATTACCACAAATGGAAGCTTAATAGATATCAATATATCGTAAGAGAAAAGTTTTGTAATATATCTTAAGTACGGTTTTGTTATAAAGACGGCGGGACACACCAGCAGACGAATGAATAAGACCCATATTAGCATTGCTAGTTGAACACTAATTCATATCCCACTAAACGAACCACTGTTCCTTAATATTTTTACTAATATTTATTCTTTTTAATCCAAAATTATTTTCCATAAATTTGCAAAATCTTTTCATATTTTTTCCTTTTTGATCATTCATTTAGATTTTTGATAAGAAGTTTTATTTAAAAGAACATCCGTAGAATACAACTGGTATATTTTTATATATATAAAGAAGAAAGTCTGTGTCTTTGCCCTCTAATAACTCAGTTACTACTATAGCTATCGTCGCCAAACTTTCTACGATTCTTTTCTTGGTCCTGGGAAAGGTCGACCTCCACTTCCCCCCCAAAAAAAATAGGTAAAATCAGAGATATTAATTAAAAACTCGGAAAAACGATAATTTTCGCCCTCATTCTTCCGAGTGGCAACAGTCTCGCAAGCTGTTGAGTTAGTTTACTGAGATGAAAATTTGCTTTATTTCGAAAGTTGTTGCCACTGCTCGATTTCAAATCCTATAGTTTGTTAATAAAAACTTTCTATGTTTTACCATGAACTAAAAATAGCATCGCCAAACATTAAATACATTATTCCCGATTCCAAAAATTCGTGGGAAGTCATTTCGACTACGTATGACTTTAATCAGCCGAGATACTAATTAAAAACTCCAATAACATTCATTTTCGCACACATTTTTTCCGAGTGGCAACAATCTCTCGAGTTGGAGAAAAGATGCTTCATTTCGAAACGCTACTGCTTGCTTTCAAATCGTAGAGTTTGTTAATCAAAAATTTGTAAGTTTTACAAAATCTCTCTCTATATAAGGAAGAATGTCTGTTTGTGTGGTTGTTCGCGTTATTGATTTCTGTTTAATTATGATCAATTATTTCCCACAATTAATAGACTAAAATTGAATATAGGTGAAGTATTGGATGGAACTTGAGAGCTTTCACGAGCATTCGATTAGAAAGACGAAAATCATTAAAAACTGCGTGCCATTGTTGATGATATAATGAGAGAGAATTAGCTTATTTTTCTATTGAAATTTTTTCTGTGGGTTCCATATCATCAGGCTGAAAAACGTATGACTATAAATCGTATTTTTTGCATCGTTATTAGAGGAGGATTGCAGAAGTATCGTTCTCTCTGTTGTTAGATGCATTACTCTCAAGCTAATTTAACTGGCATCGGGTACTTTCGCTAGTTGGTATATAAAACTGGTGGGAATTTTCTCTGTTTCGATTGTTTTGCAAATAGTAATTTGCATCATTTTCTTAAATGCAATTATTAACGACTTCAATAACATAATTTCCTCTGTTTTACCTCTAAATGTAAACTGCATAAATCAGAGTGATTACGTGCAGTTTACATTCTGTATAAAAAGATGCAGTTTCAAAACTGTTTTAATGTAAGTATTCATTACTTAATCTCCTTTATTTACTTAACCATCAGGCTAATGAAAGAAATTATCTTTCTTTTAGCTAATGCAATCCTCTAATCATTATGGCAAATTAGTACTTAACATACGCTCTTTTGATTCAGATTATTTCTACGCACAGCATGTTAAAACTCCATTCATTTATGTAGAAAACCAAACACGTGAAACTTCCGTAACGTTGTTTTACGGCCCAAAAAATATACTCCTTATTTTCTCATCTCAATTTCTTTTCTTCCATCTCAAACAGTTTTTCATTAGAGGGCGACCAATCTTCCCCCGAGAGCTACTCATTTAGAAAATTAGTTTCCACCCCTTCTGTAGTAATGAAGCAGTTATGTACTCTTCGAGAAAGACAGGGACAGCTGCATCTCTGATTAATTAAATTTGAAAGGAATACATGCACCCTTAGGCACTTGAGGGGGTGTAAGCAATTAACGCAAATTTATCCACCAGAATTCAGACGTTAACAACTTATTTTATTGCAGTCATAGTTAGTGCCCGTTTGTACGAAAATGGTGCGAGTCCAACACGTGAAACCAGGTACATGAAACGTTTAGAACATATGTATGTGTAAAACAACGTGAAGATTAATAATAACCGAAAATTCCGGTCGTTATGAAGAGAAAACCGAAGATCTTTTGGACGGAGAAAAGTAGTACTTTTATGTTTAATCTTACCTTTCTTATTTAATCACCAATATCACCTGGCAGATGGAACTCGAAATTTTGAATGTAGGTATTATATGGAATATGATAAATGTCATCAAACTCCTAAACATTAGTATTATTTCTCATTAGAAGTATTCTTAAACGTTAATATCATTCCTAAACATTAGTCTCGTTAAAATTAGAGTAGAAAACTGGGCCAATCGATTAATTTTATGATCAAGAAAATACTATATCTGTTATTGCTTCCTTGTACGAAGTAAAGGAAGTACTGTAATCGCGAAAATTTTCGGTTATCATATTTTTAAGGAAAATATAAATTTTGATCGCTATCGAATGCAATTTAAAGATGTTTTTGCGTACCATCTGTACTTAATGACAGAATGAAGGATTCTTTTTCCCTAAACGAATTATAAAACTTATTTAAAATTCAGAAGAGATTTTTTCGTGGAGTCTGTACGTATGAATGTATCTCGCATAACTCAAAAACGAGTAGCCTAGGACATACAATTGTGCACCTCACTTTTTGGTTACAAGCGGCTGCAGGAAAAGTACATATATATATGTATTCCACCCTGTTACTTGGCTCCGAGAGCTCAATATTTTTAGTTTTTATATGTTTGTAAAGTGTGCATTTTTTGGTTTAAAAATGTTTGAATTATGTTGTTCTTATCTTCCGGTTAAGGCTTTTATGCCTTTAGCTAATCTGCATGCAGTAGTTGTAGAATTATCAACAAATTAAAAGTTGTTAAAGTGCAGCTAAGCCTAATATTTTTTACCATAACAGCCATATTTGTTTACATTTGAAACTTTGCAGAATAGTGAATTAAGTCAGTTTCTGCACCTTAGTGTCTTTTTGCAAAATGGGACCAAAATTAATCTTTCAGAGTTGCGCACCGAAAAATCTGCCTTCTTGCCCATCGTCCGAATCACTTGTTTTTGCGTAGGATCTGTAATTTTAATTATATTTTTTTTTCAATTGTTGTAATTGTATTTGGTGTTTTGTATTTTTCAATTTTTAATAAAGGTGGTTTGAGGTTTTATGTATTTTTGCCTTGCTACGAAGTCAGAATGGAATTAATTGAATCAGAGATGTATTTTCAATGAATATCGAGGAAATAAGTTTAAGTGAAATGCAACAAAAATGCGTATAATTTAATATTCCATAGAAGAAAGTCATGTGGTGTGAACATCAGATTTTTTGTTTATTGCATATGTATTACATGTCGGTGATAAAAATTCAAAATAGTAAAGCAAAACACTGTCTTATAAACAGAAAATTGACTGTATGTATTTCCGTTATAAAATTTTTGGAACGGCTATTCCTAGAACGTGAAAGAAATCTAGAGATATTTGAGTTTTGCTTGTAACTATTCTATTGTTATGAGCGTGTACAAGTTTAACACTTAATATGTTCCTTATTGTTATTTACAGAATTATATATTTTATTTTTTGCTGCTTTCTATAATATAATGAAGTTTTACCCGATCTCTGTTCATACGAAAATCTGGAATACTGTACAAGTTGGTTCTATGGTAAGCTTAAAAGCCTAACTTCTCACACTGTTTCTAGTTCGAGCAACAAGAACTGCTCAAACTTATAAAAGCTGCTATTTTGATTCCTTGAATTCCAGAACCGTCATCACAAGATTAGTAAACTTACTATTTTATGTTTATTCGATAAACCTGCTTTACAGTTGTCTGCGCCACCTTGTATGGATTATCAAAAGCTGGTTTTTTAGCTTTAAAGCAGAAGTCTGGGTTTGTCTCATCTCTGTCGAAGGGTGCAATATCTGTCGTTCCCTGTAATACACCTGGGCAAAGCTTCGGTGATGAGATGCCTGAATGACTAAATAGGTTCGGCTATAATTCCATATAAATATTTAACCAATATATACCCGGCCTCTGAATGAGGAGAACTATTCGAATGTCAGTTTAGCTTCGCTGTCAATATAATATCTATCCGAGATGAGCGGAATAAATGCATATGATGCAAGATATATTAAAGCAAATTTTAAAATGTATATAAAATTGGCTACGTATTTAATCAAAAAAGAATTAACACAGTAGATTAATATAAGATTTTAGTAGTCATGGTTTGAAAAACTGAAGAAAATCAATATCTAGCTTAACATTGCAAAAACGGAAACAAGATTTTAGTAATCATGGTTTGAAATAAGGACGAAAATCAATATCTAGTTTAATATACGCAAAAACGGAAGAAGCAACATGTATCTTTCGTGAACTATTTTGAAAATTCAAGGAAAACAACATGTGTTTTCTAAAATGGATGAAACCGATCGCATCTAAAAGTTTACAGCTTTTCAGTTTACAACATATCTCTTTCAAAAAAAATATTAAATCTCACTTCACGAGGAAGAAAGCGCTAATACCACATTTTAATGCACAGTGCAATTCACCAAAGAAAATTAAATGCTTCTATAATTTATTACCTTTCGTTTTAAGAGCTTTATCTTTCTAGGTGGGTTAGTTGTAAAGTAATTAATTATGTTGGAAATTTTCAAAAAAACTTCGTTATTTCATGATTACCAACATTTTAAACTTTTTATAATATGTAATTTATCTGACATTGAATTTTTAAAGACAAAAAGAAGATGTATTAGTGTTTCCCTCAACAAATGCTTTGCTGCACTCCGATAAAAATTACGTTTCCTGACTGAAAGTAAATATTATACCAGCTGAGTACCTTTCATGAATTGAAACCAGGGCCAGATCGAGACGTTTTTCCGTCCGGTGCAAACGCCGCGAATCCAAAACTCTGCAGTCCGATTTCTTCCTAACTTCTAACAATTTTGCCGACTCTAAATTCTTCTGCCGGTTGCACATGCTCTGGCGCCGGGCCTGATTGAATTAAACTGAGTTATGCGCTATCAAATATCAAACTTGAATTACCAGATAGCAAAATGTTATTGATACCAATCCCTCAGATGTTGGGCAATGGTCAGCACAAGCCCACGACATTCATCGTGGCAAGGAGTCAAATGCGTTTGTCATTGGCAAGAAACTTGAGCATCATATATAAGGAACAACCTGACTTAACTCAGTTCTGCCCCAGTTCTCAGTGAGATCACTCCGGGGTGGCTGGGTCTGAGGATCGCCCACCCTATTTCCCCTGCTACTACCTCTCGCGAGGACATTTGACTCACAGCATATATGCCCATGCTGCGTAGAAAATATACATTTACAAAAATACATGCTTTCTCCGGGATTTGAGCTGGGCCCTTTGGTACGGTATACGCAAACCACTACACAGCTGGGCGGCACGCACTAAAAGTTTCGGCAAAACTGTATGAGAGATTACGCAGACAGGGTAAATACCAGAGGTAATTTGTAGGTAACTCGTCGAAATCTTGGAGAATTTGACTTAAAATTTTGGCACAAAGTAGGCATTGCTGACTTAAATAGTCAAGTCATTTATCGATTTAAAAGTATTAGAAAACTTAATACCGCCTTTTTCCGCAACCACACCTTCAGGCTACATTCATCTGACACATAATGGAAAAACACTTTTTTTAATAAAGTAACAATGAACTTATCACATTGCAAAACAATAATTAGAATTTACACAGATGACTATTTAATCAAAAACAATGCCGGTTGCAATTCGTTCTATTTGATGGTGATTGATGGTATCAATGAAAGGTTTTAACAAAAAAGGTTTCTTCCAATCGGAAGCCTAATTGTAATTAAAAGAATTTAATACAGTGAAACCAACATAATTGCTCATTAAACATGTGTACTAATAGTATTTCAGTTTTTTTGACAATTTTAAATTATTTAAATTATTTGCATTAGAATGAATAGCTTGTAGATTTTATTTTAGCTAACATATACTACTTCTTTTCCGTACTTTCAATGTTTTCCAACACATGAAACCAAAATACAAATTAAACCGAGTTTAAAAAGCAAGTATAAGTATAGTTTAGAGAGCATTCTATGGCAATTGATTAACCCGTTGAATACTATGGGCGCATATATGCGTCTAGCAAAATCCATCGGTATCGTATATGGGCTCATATACGCGTTCAACGCAAGCCATCGATGTAGACTATAGACGCAAATGCACGGTCGGCGATGGCTTTGATTGTTTACTGCTATATCATGTGTATGTTCGGAAATTATGTCTGTCGTTATATGTCCAAAACTCGTAGAAATCTCATTTCTCGTTCATTGTTTGTATAATCTCGCAGTTCGTTCTTCGTAGAAAAAATAAAATCTCGTTTATTTGGTCTGTCATTCTGTGGCCACGTGCCGCTCACGTGAAGCTCTTCAACTTAGAGCAGTTAGCAGTCAAAGGGTTAATAAAACCTTTTATCCTGAGAACACTCAAGTACATCTGATTAGTGCATCGGGAGAGTGAATTTTTTATTTTATAACGCGCTGCGAGTTTTTACTATTCACTTTAGCTACAACCAACTTAGTTTATCCTTGAAATTTAGTTTCTGTAATGGACGTATTTAAATACTCTAGTTGCCAAGACTCCACAAATGTGGATAGTTAGCATTTATTAAATTTTAGTTGTAGTCGAAGTCATAATTTTTAACAAATATTTTAGCTAAATTTATATCTGTTCTCTTTATTTCGGAGTCTGAAACTTCCGGAAGATGCTAAGGATAAAATTCGACTAAAACCCAGCAAAATTTAAACAGGTTTAGTGTAATAGCTAATTAGAATTAAACCTTACAGTCTTGATTTAGGAAAATGTAATTTTTTTAGTATCCTAGTATTAGTAATAGTTGAATTAATATTCAAAAGTCGATATCTGGTTAGAAATATTAAACTGCATTTCCAGATAGCAAATATATGCATTTATTTTTTTTTTACTGAAATGCGAGTAATAGTTGTACGATATTTTACTCATTCAGGAAACGAGATATATGAGCTATTCAGACGACCAGAAATGTCAAGCATTTTCAAAACAGAAAAAAAAAATCACTTTTCAATAACAGCTATCTTGTTAAAAAGTAAGTTTATTTTTTACTTTTAGTTATGAAAATAGTTCCTTACTTAAAAATATTCTTTTCCTTAACTATAAAAATATAATTGTAATGAAAATATTTTATCTGATCCTATCTAACTCAAGTAACTATTCTCTAGGTAACAAGATTAGTCTAATTTGATTCCGCTCCCAAGCAAAGTGACTAAAGGCAACACTTTTTTAATCATCATTAACTTTGGCTCTCAGTTAAATTAATTAGAAAACTTATCGTACTTATCATAATACAGTGGCCAATTCTCGGAGGCTGAAAACATTACCTGTAATGTGTGCTCCGTTTTTCCCCGTAGTTGCCGAATCTGAAATAATTTGATTTATATGTGTTATCTTTAGATGCTCCTTTTCGTTCCCCTTTTTTATGTCATAATGCGAACTCACTAAGAGTAAATATATTAGTGATTTGAGCGAAACTGATAAAATAACATTAATACAAAGTTGTATTAAATTATGAGTATCAAAATGGGTATATGTGAGTTGGATAAAATAAAACAAAGTATTATTTAGGACCCCCCAAGTTCAGGTTATTTATTTTGTTAGAGTCGATGGTTAACTCTTTCATAGACAGGATGCTATTTAAATTTTGCAAGGAGTGTATACTTATCACGTTGCACCTGCAAAAATGGATGAAAATCTCATTTAGTGCATATGTCAATCCTAGGAAATGATGAAAATGAGTGAATGCGATGATTAAAGTGTCGAGTATGACGGTTCTTCTTCTTTTAGATGCATATGCATACAAACAAGAAGGTGCAAGCAGTTCAAAAAGCTAAATTTTATAGCAGATGATTATTGTAAACCGTGTTAAATTATCTCAGACATTAGTTCAGCGTGTGAAAGCATCCTTGATATTTTACAAGCGTTATTTGATATCAAAATTTATGATATCATTGTTGAAATGCACTGTAAGTCCATTTTGCTGAATTCTATCTATATAATTCCAGCTTTTGACGTTTTGCCCATAAAACAAACATTTGTTTTTAATTATCAGAACTACATATTAGCGAAAGAAAATGTGACGCTCAATTTGATACACATGATGTTTGAAGCTCTTAAGAGCGATTTCGGTCTGTTTAATTAAAGTTTAAATGTAAAAAGTAATTTAAATGTTGCATAAAATAGTGTGTTTTCTAGACTGTATGTCTACAACGTGATCTCTATGGTTGAAGAAATTTTCCTAAAATTTCAAGGGGTATTTTTTCAATTTCTCTTCCACGATTTTCCAGAGTCGTGGTGGATTTCCACTTACAACAGGTGCTTTCAATAGACCAAAACTACAATGCCATAGGGAAAATATCAGGGGATTTGCGGGAAAACGTTGAAAAGGTACAAGTAGGGTTATCATAAAAGAGCTTTCCCAATATACGAATCCCCAGAGGTCTATCCGGTCAACCAGTTGAAATGAAACTCCAGATATTGTTATTTGAAGGCATGCTGTGCGACTGTATTGCTTCAAATTACCTTTGTGTGATTTAAAACAATAGAGCTCCTAGAATTAAGGTAACGCGAAAAATTCCGAAATTTCGAATGGCAACACCCACTGTTTTTGCTCAAATAGATCAGCTTATTGAAAAACCATTAATGGCGTTGGAACTATGCACATATGATGCAAATTGGCGGTGTAAAACATTTGCAGAGAACAACATTATGTAAAGGACCAATGACAACACAAGAGAGGAGAGGGAAAATGTTTTATTGGAATTTATTATCATTTATTTCCTCGTGCCATTTTCGCAGACGATAACGCAGACAACAATGCCTGAGGGAGATTGTTGATAACAATTAAGAACGTAAAACCATAGGAGCAATTTCTATATTTTCACGTTTTATGACATTTTGCAATTTCGACAAATCTCGTGGATTTGATGTGTACACCTTAAATTTCCGATTACCGCGGAACCAGAAATCCATCAGTCTGAGGTCGGGGGATCCCAGTGGTTACGAAACTGAAAGGTTAAGAAAAATGACTCTGGCTTTAATCATGGTACATGTGAAAACTTGTAATATATACCCCTTCCTCTCTTGTATTGTCATACTGCAATGTTCCTCTTTGCAAAACGTTTTCGCCGGAAATTTTCATCATACTGGTATTCGTTTCAACACCATTTTTATGACGTTTTAAATGTATTGATCAATTTACGCACGGAAAAAAGTGGGTTTTGAGATTCAAAAATTCCGAAATGTTTTCACTGTACACGTAACAGCGAAATATGTTTGAAATTATCACAGTCTCTAGGCATACCTTCAAATGACAATATCTGACATTTTATTTCAATTTTTTGAGCAGATAGGCTGCTAGGGGTTCATATACAGGAGAAGTTTTTTATAACCACCCTTGTGTACAACGCCTGTATCAGTCTTCAATTTTCAAGGAATGCAGTGGTATTTTTCGAAGTATGACTTGTTACGTTTTATTGATGAAATTTCACTCTTTGGAAGTCACTAGGATAAAGAAACAGGATTTCTTCTATAAATATGGAACATAAAATGTTCTTTTGATAGTACTTTGAATTGAATTTAACACCATCCCCCCACTATACTTCTATTTAATTTTCCACCGTAAGAGAATCCTGCGATTATCATAAACCCTTACTGAAATTTTCTTTACATTGACGAAAACAAGTTTGCACATTTTTTTCTTTTCGTTTTCGATAATAAACTGACCTTTTTATTGTCACAGGCATTTAGGGGCACTCATGTCTCATCAAGGGGTCACAATGTATTTCCATTTATTTCCTGTTAATTAGTTTTCATACAGGATACTGAAATTCTCCTGCATTGAACGACATGCATCTGCAAGAGCTGGTAAACATAATGTTTTTTTAGCATTTTTTAAACTATAAATCTCGATTATTATTATTATTTTGCTACAGATGTACGTACTTAAAGACTTTGCAATTGATTTCTATGTCGGCGGATTTTTATCTTGCAACCAATGATTTTAAATTTAGAAACACAAGAAATAGGTTTAAGAGTATTTCTAATGATTATCGATTTTTCTCTTTCTGATTATTAACGTTGTTTATTCTGCACTTAGACATTTTAATACCATGAATTTCACAACGTATGAGTTATGTAATAAAAATATTTCTTTTCGGAAAGCTCAGAAACATATGATTCAATCCACTGCTTGTTTACATGCAACATTTGGAAAGAAGAATCGGTCTAAAAGTGGCAGACGATATTTCTGATTTTAAATAATACACTGTTGCAGGAATGTTTATTCTAAAACATTTGCTTTTTCAAATTATTTATCGAAATCGTTCTGAAAATGGGTAAACATCCTCATTGTTAAGTTACATTGTCATACAACCTATTCTAAATACCATGGAATACCCATGCTCATAGGTTGAGTTTATCGGAGACACAAGTAGTTAAATATAGTACGCCTAATGAGCTGAATGTTAGAAAACTAATAACTAACAAAAAGGACTAGCGTAACATCGCCTATTTAGACTATAAGTCTTTTAAGCATTTCGAAGTTGGAAACACAATAATCTTGCAGTGTCTCCGCCGGGATTCAAACTCCAAACCTTCAGACTGCCTGCTGAACATGGTACCAATTACATTAAGAAGGCACATAAATTTCTTATAACACATATTCTAAGCACTATATTTTTGAATATACTCTTAAATTTTATGCTCTCAGTCTTCTCAGACATTTCTTTCAGCAAAAAATTCATAATATATATTCCTTAGTAAAATCGTATATAAAAAGATATTCGTGATGAACCTGTAGAGTCATTAGGATTTTCTGAAGCAGGATCATATGAAAAATGAGCAATGCTCTCCCCGGAACTCGAACCTCGAGCTCTCTAATACACGCCGAGTGTGCTAATGTTGCACCACAAAAGCAAAGGAGGGAGAAAATACCTTATAAACTACAATCTAAAAATACAGAAAAGTAAATATGATGAAGGTGCCCCCTCCCTTTTTTTTTTTTTTTTTTTTTTGCTTAATTTTGCAAACTTAAAACTCTCTACTTTCTTTTTCTTTTTGACTTATCATTCAATAGAAAATAAATCTATAAAATCATTAAATATAGTTTCAATGATGACACTTTCCGAGCCATTACGTTGCTGTTCAGCTGAAGAAGACTGTAAGAAATTGCTAGCAGCTTACCCTTAATAATTCTATTAACCTAGCTAATATATTCGGCATTTGTCTAGTTCAGTGATGTACAAACTGGATTCCTCAAAGCCGTGGATTAAGTGCAGGTCCAAAAGAGCTTCGAAAGTCAAAATCAAAATTCAAAATTATTCAGATTATTTATTTTACTACGCAGTTTATTATCTGGCAACTATAAAACCTTGATTTTGCACTTCGAAGTTTGAAGTTTCTTTCGGGAAAAATTTTTGAACTGATATTTTGAGTTAAAGGATGAAGTTAGAATTTTTTTTTAATTGAGTTAAAAGATAAAGTTATTCTTTTAAAATTTAATTAAAATTAAAAATGTTTAATGTGGTTTATGTGATATGTTCCAAAATAATATTATAAAATGTTCTTGCAATCTTCGCAATATTTAGTAGGTAACATTATACATGCAAATGAAATTAATGTACAGCTTGAGCATAAAAGTCTACACGCAGGCTTGTCAAGTTGAAGTCCTGTAATTGCTGTGTTGAGAATTCCGACTAACTTATCAATCGAAATTTTTCCGTTTTCAGTAACTTTCTTCACTACCGATAACGGTATTTTCTGTATCTAGAACAATCATACTACAAATTCCGCCCTCCATTAAATTGCTTGATTGAGGAGCATTGTCATCACAATAAAAAATTTCATTTATATCATCTTCATTTCCCATGTAGCACACGACGTTGCAAAGTGGTTGTGGTAACTTCTACGGCGTCTTTGCAACGTTGCGACGACGCAAAATATTTGCCGTTGCATCTTGGCAATTTGGCAACGTCGCTGAAACGTCATGATATGTCCGCTCTTAGACGTGGTCGTTTTAGCAATTTTCTCATAATCCATTAGCGTTATTTTTAGAATGAAAAGAGACTAAATCTGCCCTTTCAAGAATCTGAAGTCCGCATAAGATATATTTCGCAATGTTTCATTACTTTATTTCATCTAAATATATTAATCTAAAATAGATTCATCTAATGAAATATAAATTTAATATAAATACTTTTGAATTATTACATTTAATTAGTACTAAAAATACATGCTAAATTATTGATTTAAATTTTGTTAAAATAATTAATACTTAAAATATTTTTTATAAATATTATAGCAAAATATTTAAAAATGAAAGTAATCTATGAAATAAGTTGTGCACTTTACATATTTAAAAAAATCTTGTTTCCGAAATCAATGCAAATCACATGTTAGCAATTACTTCACTACTAAAATATGACTTTATTTATTATTTTTGAAGTAAGGACGAATTTATTTGAATTAATAAGGTGACAGAACTGAAAAATTAATGAAAAAGAGAAAGAAATATTAATACTTTTCATGGAAAACAACAAATTTAATGGATTTGATAAATTACTAATGGCATAAAAATTAGAGAAACTGTACATTGCTCTTCAACCTGTGACATTCCATGTACATTATTTACTTTACTGGATGCTTAAACGAACGTCTCGAAGTTTTGCGCGCTTTGGCTAGCTGCCAAATTCGAAGTTAAAGTTCGAAGAATTTAACTGAGCAGTTACCTGAAAGCTAGACTTTCTAGCTGAGTGGCGAACAACGGTAAACGGAACAAAAAGATTCCAGCAGTTCTTTCCAAGTAATTTGGTAAAGGGACAATCTGTAAGGCATTTGAAAAGACTGACTTCATGTGTGAACTTGAATCAAGCAATGACTGATATAAATAATTTTGCTTATATTAAAAGTAAATATCAATATCACTGTCAATCAAAGAACGCACTGTGAATCTTCTCATTGTTCTGTCCCTATCTACTTACTTCAACTGCCTTCAGCAAGTGAATTTGCATTGCTGTGAGCTCCTGTTTGGAAGCCTCTGAATTGAGGAAAACTCATCGTGAGAATGTGGAATTTTTGCTTATTTTGTTTGTGAATATGTGCTCTACAAGAAGGCACCAAATTTTTGGATGCATCATTTAAAAAATATTGAATGCAACAAGTTACAATGCTAATCGTGAATATAGTGTTCATGAAATTGTGTTCTGTTTTGGTGTTTTATGTGTTGCGGGTGATTAAAATGTTATATAGTGGTTTGTGCGTCGGTTATAACGTCCTAAGTGCTATGTCGTATATCATGCATATAAACGGATTATTGTGTTCATATTGAAAGGTTTGTTCTCAGAATTAATTCACATAAAACCAAAAATAACATACAACGGTAAGGAACTTTCTGGTTTTGCTGTAAATGCAATCAGTGCAGAGGAAACAACAATTCAAGCTGTTATGGTATTTTCAATATTTTCAAAATGCAAAGAAATTATTGGAAAGGTACCAGTACTTAATATGACTGCTGAAGATGAATTAGATATCTGTAACAACACGAAGCAGTATATTAAAATTAATAATATTGCACATCCTATACTATGTTGTCTTTTGGTATAGTATGCAGAAAAGGTTAACGTAATGTTAATTTTAAACAGTGTATGAAATGTATGATCGAAAAAATAGTGTTAAAGAAACATTAGTATTTCTATAAAATATTGGAATCTATAATTATGTGATATTTATACCATGTAGGCTTAATCCTAGTATACGGTGCACATGAGAGTTGGCAAAATTCGGGTTTAAGAGACTAATAAGCGCGCCAATTGTGGTAACCAAGCCGATTTTGGATGCTCTGGAGGAGAGTGCATTTGGGAGCATTTTCGCGCATGCTCATTAAATATTTTAAATTGAGAAGTTTTGATTGGTGCAGATGGAAGAGAAGCATTATTTCAAACCATTGTTTGAAGTTCCGTTAATCTTCGGTCTTCGGCTGAACGGAATGAGAAAGGATAACGCATGTTCAGGTAAAATTTATTTATCTTTTATTTTTTGTATTTTTTAAAATAACAGTAGTGGTTCCGCCGAGTTTCTGATTGGTTAATATTTTTTAATTAATCGATTTTTGGTCAGATGCTGAATATGATTTTAGTTTGATAACGTCTTTTATTCTACAGTTCGAGTTGCTAAAGTATTTTGTTCTACAGTTGGATAACGTTACTTTTCGATTATGATATGCAGTGCTATGAATTGCGAATATTTCGAATATTTAAACACGAAATTTTTTGGAAGTTAGAACTGGAAGGAAAGCTTACTGTAATTCAATGGGCAGTAGATGCCAGATTGCTGCCGAATTTTAAAAATCGCGCTATGGCCTCACCGTATACTAGGATTTGGAAGGAACGTGGAGAGTGCTGTTAAGCGTGGGATGAAGGGGACGAAAAAGGTAAGCGAAGAGTTTGACTCTTATTTGGTGGAATATATGTGGCGACGCCTGAAAAATAATAAATCGTCATCCGAAAAAATGAATAATATATCTGGAATAAATGAATAATATATTAAATATATATAAATGACTTTATATTTGCAATAAAAAATATATATATCCGCCACCCGAGTTTGAGGGCTATGGCATTTGAGTTATGATATAGACCCTATAAAACATATGTGATACTGAGCCATGATATTTAATTTATTATATTTGATATGTGAATGTTTTGTATTTGTTGCAATGCATGTTGAAAATTATATTTTTATTTGTTATAAAGTCTGTTAAAAATTATTTTTAATTTATAAATGCTTGCTTTTTTTCTTGTGTCTCACCGTATGCTTAGGATTTATTATCTTATGATTATCATTTTGTTTACTTTTTTTGCCGACTCAAACTTGTAGTGACGCTTTACTTTGAGGTTGCCAAAAATTTGGCCACAAACGTAAACGCATCATTTTGGTGTTGGCAACAATTTTAAAATTCGCGCCAAGGCCGCACCGTATACTAGGATTTTACCAATTGTGTAATATTAAAAAACACTAAATATTTTTTATTGATTGCAAATTGCAGTTTTATTACTTTTCGTTTGGTATCTATTCTTCCAAACAGTGTGTAGTTCGCGTTTTTTTTTAAATATTGCCGTTATTGTATGTTTATTAGATTATCTCAATAAATGAATGTTGGAAATTAGGTTTTATTTTTTATTAAATTTAAGTATTTTCTATTGCCGTTATGTATGCTTATTAGTTTATCTTAGTAAATGAATGTTGGAAATTAGGTTTTATTTATCTCAATAAATGAATATTGGAAATTAGGTTTTATTTATCTCAATAAATGAATGCTGGAAATTAGGTTTTATTTTTTATTAAATTTAAGTATATTCATTTTTCTTCACTTACTTTTTATGTGCTTGTGATAACAAAGAAATTTATAATAAGTAGAAACAAAAAGTTTCATCGTGTGCTATTTAACGTACTTAGCTTACTATTACCGCTTCTCCACATCTCTTTAAAATACTCGTTAACTGGAATATTTCACCTTTGTTTTGACATATCCAAAAACCTTCAAAATTAGCGGCTATCGTCACAAAATTTATCTATCGTTCACTATACATATCTGGCTATATATCATAAGATTGGCGATTAACAACAAGTTGTTCCGCTAAATTTTGTCTTGCTTATCGTGCTCTGAGACAATTAAGCCTGAATTGTATTAGTTTAGTTATTTATTATACTTATGTCTATTTCTTGCACATGCTTATCCAAGTCCTGAATAAATCAACTCCCACTTACTGAGGGCCGGCGTAAGAGCCCGATGCAGTCTCTGTGGAACCTGAATTCTACCAAGTGCTTTTCCTAAATTCTGCTGGCCGCGTACGATCATACGAAACCTAGCACTGGTTCTGGTTTTATGTGAATCACAAATCAGTTATTCTTAATTCAAATAGCACTAAGTTTAATCTTTTGCAGTATGAGTATTATTAATAAAATCTATTTTAGCATTTGGAAAGAAATTTTTGTTAATTTTTTTTTTCGTCAACATTTCTTAGCGCATTTAACTTAAATCTGTAATCATCGCCAAGCATAATGTCAAAATAAAAGGTTACCCTAATCTTTATTATTCAATTACTAACATAAAAAATTGTTTACACATCGCTACATGAGTCATTACTCAAGTTGTCATATGTTGATAAATATGCGGTGATAAAAGCAAAATATAATAAATAATGATTCGCCAGGTTGGTGTTAGGGTTATGTATCTATGTGAAATGTTTCAGAAATGTATGCTAAGCAGATATGCAGCAACGGAGCCAAATTATTGATCACAAAAATGTATGCTAAAATGATTGTTTCTTTAATAATGAGGTGTTTTATTTACTGACAAAGTGAAATTAAGAATTGTAATATATTATCCCTACAAGTTTTATTATGCGCGGAGGCGGAAAGAAAATGAGCATGCGTTATGTGAAATGTTTCAGAAATGTATGCTAAGCAGATATGCAGCAACGGAGCCAAATTATTGATCACAAAAATGTATGCTAAAATGATTGTTTCTTTAATAATGAGGTGTTTTATTTACTGACAAAGTGAAATTAAGAATTGTAATATATTATCCCTACAAGTTTTATTATGCGCGGAGGCGGAAAGAAAATGAGCATGCGTAAAGCATACAAAAAAAAGTTTGTGGTAGCTTTGAGGTCCGGATTTTAGATCATTCCAGATATTGGACGTCCGGATCTCGGACTTTGTACTGTATTAGCGTAGATATGTACTTCCAATTTCAGAAAGGTTTCAAACGACGTAAATATTCATGCTATAGTAATTTTTAATTTTTTAAAATCAATTTTGTGAAATTTAAGAAAACTTAGCATTTATCCGGTGCAATCATATTTAGTAAAAATTTATGTTTACTCTCGAAACGAAAACACAAAATGTTAAACTAGTACTATGCGTTAAATGTGATTCGACCATTTACGACCATTCAGTGATAAACCTTTGTAATTTATAGTGTGTAACATAATTTAATTTATAATTTAGTTATATTTATTATGCCGAAAGCATTTTCTTACAAGTAATTTATACGTTTTCCAGTGTTAAAAATATGTTGATAATATTCACATGCTTTTTTTTTTTTTTACTTTAGGATCATAATTTATTCGTAATAAACGTTCAAGGCCTAGAAATGTATTCTCTTTTCTAATTTATGTAAGTTATATTATGATTTGAACATGCGCCACTGCTTCAAGATTGTGATTTTATTTTAAAACGAAATCTATGAGATATTTTGAGTAAGATCACGTTTGGGAAAAGAAAATATTGATCAAAACATTTCACGACTTATATCAATGATCGTCATTTAAACTATTAACGTCACACGTTAATGTATGATTTATTTGCTCTTTCACAAGTTAATGTGTGCTTTATTAAAAATTCAAACGTTTTTCAGTTTGTTTACGGTACTTGAATTTTAAGAAAAATTATCTTTAAGTTAATAATTAAATATCTCTGCCAGTTTCTGTATGTTTCGTACTTCATTTTTTAGATTAAAAACTTTATTTTTGACTTCACTTTACATTACAAGCATTTACTAAATATAGCTATATTGATCATATGAAACGCGTAAAAAATAAGATTTCGTAATTTTTACTAAACTGATTCTACAGATTTTAAAAACACAAAAATATGAACCTTTGCCTAATTAAAATATCTTTTCCATTGGAAATATATAAATGGCTGAAAAAAAAAAAAGAAAAGGCCACGCTAGGACTTATGTACGCGCTTTATACCGGACTTAAGATGATAGTTTTGTTAATTAATGAAGAACATGATGTATTACTTTTACAATTAGGTGACTAGACATCATATATAGAAAACAACACAGTGCCTTGAAAAAAAGAGGGAAAATGAATCAAATTTGTGTGACAATGTTGAATTTGTAAATTATGTCACATTTTTCAGCTGAAAAATTGTAAAAGAAATTCCTCAGGAAATTAAGGCATATATGGCTGGATTAAAACTCCACTTGAGAATTTAATATATCAGATGATGGTTTAATGACTGAAGAAAAAATAGTAATTAAAGATTAAATGCGAGAAACATTCCTATATATTGTTTTCCAAATTCAGGCAGAATATCTCAGAATTTCTGAGAAAGCTATAGAGACCTCATAGTCTACTACAACTCACCCTATTAGCCCACCAAAACTCATTTGAGCGAAAAATAGTTTTAAACTTATGTAGAAAAATGCGCGGGAGAGAGAAGAAGCGAGAAAATAAAAGAATAAAGTGGGAAAAAATAAAGCGAATTTAATATAGGAAATGGGTTTACAGGTAATATCAACATATTATTGGAAAAGACTAAAGCAATAAGACAACATATTAAAGCAATAAGAATCAGCGTAATATTCAACAACAATCAGCGTAATATATTTTTGCACTTCTGCAACTGAAGAAGAAAAATTCTATATTAAACCTTCGAAACTAGACCAGCAAATTTGTGAGTATTACGCTGATTCTTGTTCCTTTAATTTCTCCTTTAATCGTTATTCGGAGTGTTACTTTAACTCAAAACTCAACATAGTCAGATTTTGATGATTTGAGCAGAAAAAAAGAGATCCTAACTTACATGACGTAGGAATTATTAATAAATTAATAACTACAATTATAAAATTTGTGTTCAAATTGTTCTTTAAAAATACAATAAAATATTGATTTTCCTTTTATTTTTCGCATGAAATGCATGCAGCATTGTTATATTTTCAGAGCTTTTTAGTCTTACTTCCTTAAGGATAGTAAAGATTCCAAAAAAAAAAGCCAATAAAGTAAAATAAATAGTAAAATCACAGTTCTGCGCAAAGTTAGGCGATTATTGGTCTACATTTTAGTGTTATAACTTAAGAAACTATATAGCCTCTCTTCTTGGTATACATTTAGTTAACATTGTAGGGTTTCCCTTATTTTGCATAACAAGTTATCTGAAGTTTGATATCTATTCTGAACCTTTTATTTCCTTGCCAGGATGTTAATTTAAAGTTAAGTGAAGTGAGTAGTTAAACAGGTGAATCTCTGCATTTAGTCAGAACGTGTTTTCGCTAGACAGCGGGCGTTTCATTCCTGATATTGTTGTTACGTTAATAAGCACCTTGGCCATTTTGGACAGTCGTCACATCTGCTAGGTTTCTGAGTCAACCTAAGCTAGCCATAACATAACGTGCAAATCCAGGACTATTCTAGTTAGATTTGAATTGATTTATGTATTACATTTACATTCCACCGCAAGTTGTCGGTGTTATTGTAAAGCACGAAGGACGTGCCTTTTCTGTTCGTAGTTTCAATTAAAAAAGGGTGGTGGATGGTAATTCAACACCACCAGGATTTTGCGATTGGGTCCCCTAATCCCCAGTCACCCTTTAAAAGGTGAAGTATATAAGGCATTTCTCCCGCCTTCTTAGCATGCTTTCGTGGTGTAGTGGTCAGCACACTCGGTGCGTATTCGAGTGGCCAGTGGTTCGAGTCCCGGTGAGGGCATTGCCCGTTTTTCACATCTCCTGCTTCGAAAT
This sequence comes from Stegodyphus dumicola, assembly GCF_044657685.1. Lineage (NCBI taxonomy): Eukaryota > Metazoa > Arthropoda > Arachnida > Araneae > Eresidae > Stegodyphus > Stegodyphus dumicola. Next base: position 82,471,944 of record NC_140768.1, read on the forward strand.
AACCTCTACAATGATAGCAGAAAAATTGATAAGAGCAATAAAGAGTATTTTATTCTTAAAAGATGGCAAATTAATTAGAAGTTGGACCATAAAAAGATTCTTGACATATTATGCATGCCACCTTGATGTTAGAGTATTTAATTAAAGAAACTTTTTTCAGTTTTAGTTTATCTAACTGAAATTATTTGTTACATATACGAGGAAAATATTTAAAAAAAAATCTAAGCTTAGACTGATAAAAAATAATAGACTGTGATGGAAAATGTTTTACGTTTAATAGCAAAAGACATAATATATTAAAAAAGTCTGACGTAAATACTGTATGTATGCGTTTAGAAGTTACTGCTAGCTTAAAGGCATAATCTACATTTCTCTAACGTATTTATCATTCTTATGTAGGAATAAATTTTCTGAAGTGATCTCTCTTAAAAGAATATTAAAGTTTGATGCTATTACTTAAAAAAAAAAAAAAAAAAAAAAAAAGCGTTTTTAAGCATCTACTTCCTTAATATAATATAAAAGGCAGGGCGTTTCTAAAGCTATTGGAAATATACCCTCCAGTTAAGTTTTTCACTTAACGCCTTTTACAACCGCTTTTATTTTAATTAAATATTTTTCAATTTGAAACATTTCGCTGAGTTTTAGTCACTGAATCATGATTAATTAATATTTTTTCTGCACGATTAATTAAAAGAATATGAGTTATTATTTAGTAGCCGTATCAAAAAAATTATATCTTCTAAACTGTGAATAATGTTTCTCATTGCAGAAAGAATGTAAGTGTTTATTTTTCCTATAAAAAGAAAGGTTTAAAACAAATGCATATCATTTCCATGGGTAAAGCGGCAGTTAATAAAGTTTATTTTTGTCTCTTTTCTTTTATTTTTTTACTTTTTCTTCATTTCTTTTACTTTATTTTTTTTTACTTTACCTTTGTTCCTTTCACTTTATTTTTTTACGTTTTCTTTTATTTTGAGCTAGAAACAAATCTGATGAAAAATGAATAAAATGCAAATTCGTAAAATATTTTGACATTGAAATATGCGAGGTTACCACCTTTCAAAAAAAATCTCAGAAAAGTCGGCACACTGGAAGTGACTGAGTCTTTTTAAACTGAATTCTACATAGAGAGTTCAACTCCTTACCAATTTGGAATACAGAACAGGTATAACTAACCTTGCGGCTTGTTTTTTTTCTTTAGCTTAAGTAAAACTAAGCTTGCTGTTAACTTGTTTATTGATTTAAATTACATAAAATGCTAGCAGGGGCAGTATGTACCTTTTAGGAACTATTATGCAACTGTAAGTGAATACATACATGTAAACTGGCTTACAATATTAGGAAATATAGGAAACTAGCTACGTACTGTATGCTAGCCTACTGTTCTCCGTTTACGCTGCGAGTTAATTAGCTATAATAAACTTTCAAAGAAAAACTAAATAACGTTACATAACGTTAAGGGGACGTTACATAAGTTCCATCTAACAGCGAGAGAATTTTGCGTCACGATATCTAACAAAACATATAACAAAATTATCCTTTTACTAAGGCCTTGGTGTATGGAAGTTAGGTTTCGTTGCGTATATTTATATTAGGAAAAATTTTATTACATATAAATGTAAATAGATGTTTGGCAAAAATGCACATTTGGCCTACAGAAAAATCACATTCTAATTAATTGAAATGTTTGTATAAGGAAAGTTTTCTTTTAAATTATTATAATTTATGTATGTAAAATGTAATATCTATCCTTCAAATAATACATTTATAAAACTTTAATTCTTGTCTTCATTATAAAAATAACAGAGCAATAAATTTTCTAAGCTAAACTCAAAATATCCGTCATTTAATATCTATTGCACACTTATCTATGAAAGCTGAACCCAACAACTGGAGATAAGTCTCATGTGATCTGAAATGGTATAAAATGTAAATTGCGTCGTAAACTCCCCTTCCGTTCTCCCTTTCCTTCTACTTCTAGAAGCTTGTGTTGGCTTGCCACGCAGAGTTTATTCTTCCAATTTCTTCTTTTGAGAAGATGTAATCTTTATAAAATTGGGGAGTGCATAGGACACCCACAGTGATGATGTGCTTTATCTAAAAATAAAATTAGTAATGGAATTTATGCCATGTCTGCAAGTTTTTTTGTTTTATGCATCCATCGTTCTAACGACGCAAACAAGTTGTCTTCAAGTTATGATACACAGAACCACCGCCAATCCTTTGCGACTTATTTCTACCAAGTCACCTTACTACAATAATGTAGTTATATCACAATAATGCAACAGTTTTATTACATCAATTGCATAGCCGAACTCGAATCTCAGCAAAATGATCCCTGCTTGATTCAACATTGGTAACGGAACTACATTGCAAATTTAAAAGTGTTAAAATGTCTAGCAGCATCAAGAAAGAAAAGGAAAAAAATATCATTTTACCCTACCTTTCTACTGACTGAATTTGTAATCTACATCTGCTATATAACTAGTGATCAACAGTTGGAAATAAAAAGAAAATATCCATCTTCATATATTACAAGTGGTTCAACGTTCTTAGGCTGATGTTTCATCTACAACCGTTTTTAGTGTGTGGGATCTATCTTTGTATTAATCTTTATGCCGTAATTAAATAAACCAAACCAAACCAAACCGTATTAATCTTTATTCTTCAGTTATTTTATCAGCTAAATTAATGGAGGTTCTTTTCAGTGGTTCAAAAAATGAGAATTATGCAACGGAGATTAAACTTTGCATCTAAATTTAGTGACACATTGCTGAAATTTAATGTTATTGATTTGCCAAAAATTCTTTAAAAAATTATTCAATATTTTCGATTGAGAAATTTTGTGAGTTTATTTAATGTTATTTTGTAAATGATGTATCTAAACATTTTTCATTACTATGAAGTTAGTGATTTTTCATTAAGTACTGCTTTCAAATTTAGGAATCTAATGTTTGTATTAGATTTTAAAAGTTTAGTACTATTTTTATGAAAAGGATCAGAATTGTATAATACCAAAAAATTTAGTTTTTCTAATTATGTTTTACATAATTAACTAACTAATTTAAAGATTTATAATTATTTTACTTGGGGAAGGTTACAAAAATTATTGTAGTAATAATTAGAAATGATGTTATTGTTTAAAAATTTGAATTTTAAAAATTTTGAATTATTTTATGAATGAATTAATTCTGAAAAATCTGGTACAAAAAATATAGAGAATTCTATTTTGAATATAATGTAGAAAATATGTAATGTTTAGAATACTGATCATAGTACGATGAATATAAAAATACTAAAAAGAATAATTGCATGTAAAGATAAGAAAGAGTATGATGAGAGAATACTGGTTCAAAAAAAAAAAAGCGAAGATATAACCTTTCAAGGCTCCCACCTTATAATTTTTTATATTGTTACGAAACGTGCAGCCGCGGTAAGACAGCTTCCCCCCAAAGCAGTTTTAGAGTTGCCGGAAAATGGCAAGGGAAGGCAAATTTGCCACATTTGGTGAGAAATCTCCCATTTGGCGACAAAATTCGCGATATGCCATAGACGGATGGAGAACCTTCTGGAACAAATTCTAACCGGTTTAGTTCAGAATGTTCTCGAACACAAGCAAAAAGCTATATAAACCCTGCTGGTACGCGGAGAATTAGTCAGTCAATGCGGAGTCCATCGAGTTAATAGTCAGTCAATGAGTGCCGAGTTCGTCGTCGAGCGCACCGAAAGAGTCTCTTAGTGTATCGCGATTAGTTCATCGTCGAGAGAGTGTGTTGAGCTCCGGGAACGACGGTATCGAGGAGTCGGAAGCTCTCTAATTCATCGAGCGCATCGCGAGCTATAGCGTGGAGAGTCTCGAGAATACGTGGAGTTCCGAGAACGATCATTCAGAGTCGGGAGCTGTACTCTGGTAATTTGCAGAGAAACTGTCTCCAACCGTTATAGCTTGATATTCTGAAGGGTGTATCGCTGATTGATTCGGCGTGTTTATTGTAGTTCTTCGATGACTGTAAACGTGTTTTGGAGCTGTCTGGAATAATACTGGCTAATAAATTGTGTTTTTATACTTCAACAAGTGCTGTTGTCATTATTCATTCCAAATCAACACTAAATTCGTACGAAAGTAAATAAGGAAGGAATAAACGTAACAATATAATTATTTTTATATATAACTGGAGTGTGTTATTTTTTTTTTATAAATGAAATGTATAGTGCAGCTCAAAAAGGCCAGTTGCATTTTAATAACGGAGGCTTTTATAAGCAACTGCCGAAGCAACCTTTAACCACTCATGATATAGTAGAATGTAGACCTACCGAGGGCCAATCAAACGTTAGTATAGGAGAGTGAGGGCCAGAGACATTAAAGAAAGAAAATGAATTACATATAAATCACTACTTTAATATATCACTTTATTTTACAGCCTAGAAATCAAATGCCAATTTTAATTTCAGTAAGGCAAAGAGGCTCGGAAGCACTTTCAACGTTATTTCTCGTTTTTGATTTAATTTGTTTGACAGCAGAGAAAGCACGTTCAAACACATATGTAGTGCCATACAGCGATGACATTTGCAAAGAGAATTAATGCAACTTGGGAAAACGTTCTTTAGGAATCGGTTTCCAGAAATGTTCAGTGACATCACACTTGAGTCTGATTGAATCGTCTGAAGTGTTATGGTAATGAAGTGTAATGGTGTGTTATTATTTATTTATCTTAATAAAAATCGCATGGAAGACAGCTGAAAATGCAATCACGATTACAGGAACGGGCACAATAACTAATCGATAATGAAACATGGACTATCACTCGACCCTGAAATACAAGCGGGAATCCACCGATGCAAACAAAATTTCACCTCCGAGACTCAGGTCGTAGTTTGCTTGCAGCTTATCTTCTCTTACCCCATAAACACCTGCTATAGATAATGAGATGCACATTTTCATCACGCCTATGCGCAAATCAACTTCTTTTCTGCTACAAAAATTTATTTACTGTTCATTGCTACAAAGCTGTTTCTAGGAATAGTCATATTGCAGCCAATTCAAATAATACTAAAGTTTTTAGAAGACACAGTTAATGTAAAATTATGCAAATATATGGTGAGAGAAGCATGTCAATGTCTTGTTTATTGCATTCTTATTAATTACAGGGAATCATTAAATATCTTTGCGAGAATTGAGCTTGCATTCAGGTACTGGCATTCAAAGTAGCATAAATCTGGCACGGAATAGTTCCGTTCTGCGTATAGTTGATACTACGCTGTTATAAAATTAAATTTTAATAATTGTTACAGCCATGCTCACTAGATTACTAGTCCAACAGCTTACGATTTTCCTAATTGTCAAGAATCTGAACTTTCGCATGAACATTTAAGGCTTTTTACTGTACTGAGTATTTTGAAATTTGCATTGTACATTTAATACGTTTAATGATATATTATATTTGTATACCCTTATGATTCACAAAGTGTAGTCTTCTACTGAGATATGCATTGATGCCCATTCACTTGATGTTACCTAAATATCTACCACACCCAGTTTAATTTGCTTATTAAAATAGAAGATTTAAACCTAAAAAAGGAAGTTTTACCGATCCAGAAATCAACTGCTAGATAAAAGTTCGAGTTTTGGTTTTAATATGATCATTAAATTCCTTAATAATTGCTCAATCACGTTGAAGAAATTTGATGATTATGAAATTAGTAACAATAAGTTTAATCCTCTAAATACAAAATAATTATTAAGCACTACTATTCATTTATTAAATGCTCATTTAGAACAGTACAAATGAACATTACAATACAAGAAAAAAGGAAATTTTTCCACTCTAAGATATTAACCCTCAAAGTGATATGGCGTTTTTGAATGTGCTTATCAAGACCTGTATTTAAATATCATTTATTAGAATATTACAACCGCATAATTTTAAAATCGGTAGAATAAGTTCTGTTATATCAGAAGTTTAGCCCCAGTTCTCTGATACAGACATAATTTTCCAACTAATTATGTGTAAATTCTTTATATCTCATACTTGTAAATAACTATATATATTAAAAGCAACATTTATTAAGTATACGAAAGGTAAACACAATTATTAAAGAAAAATATGTCTTGACGGCGAAACGTACCGACGATGAAACGGCCATGGTGAAATGGTCACGGCAAAAAGTCGTAGATCCATTAATTGGTTAGGGACAAGCATGCCAGTGTGCAAGTGTTTAAAATACAGCACTCCTTTTATCACTTTGAGTGAGCTAGTTAAAAATGCTGCTTTTCAATATGTTTCAGAATTGAAAATTAACGGTCTTTCGTTTCTTAAATGCATTTCTAAAATTTCGCAGCTAAATTAGCTCTCTTCTAGCCGTTCAGACCTGGCTGTGTCTGGACTGACTGTATAATCAAATTCAATATTCGGTTTATGCAGAAAAAATATGCAGATATCGGTTCAATTAATATAATTATTTAACAAATAAAACTCTATAAATTATTTTTATAACATAATTTACAAGTACACAAGGACTGAACGTGGCTTTTAATTGATACACGATTAGTATAAAATTCGAATGATTTCCAACCTATTCACTTTATGTAAAATTTAAGTTAAATCAGCTTTGATAATGATAAATTTCAAAGTACTCACTGTCCATTGCATGCATCCATGAAATAATTTCTAAGGCGAAAACATGTATTACGCTCAAAATGATAGCCCTAAACGTCTAAAACATCGACCTTTGCGTTACAGCTGGCGTATCCCTATCTAAGAAGAATAAACCGAAACATTATGAATTCACTAGGTGCTATGTTCGGAATGAACTCTTTTTCAAATAGAAATTGTTAAATTTAATTTATGACATCACTAACATCAATGAAATAAAGTACGCATAAGCTTAAATATAATTTTCTAGTAATAAAATAAAATAAATATTTCTAAAGAAGAGAAAACGTGTAGATCATATTAAACGCTAAATTTGTTTAAAAAATATATATATTAATAATTTTCACATATTAAGTCTCTTGTTTGTATGCAAATACAAACTATCACTAATTATATTTATTTATTTGTGTCTTGTTGTAACAATATGAAATAATCTTTCTTCCTCTAACATTTTATCTTCCAACGTTTTAAAATCAAGAATGTGATAATCAATTAAATCATTACAAATCGAAAGCTTAAGAATTTATTTATTTATTTTTATTTTTAAATTTATTTAAAGCATTATATTTTTTCTTTTTTGTAATATTTGTCCTAAGCTAACTGCATAACATCTAGTATCTTAAAAAAATCTAATGCTATAAATTTAAGCTTAATTTTTTAAATAAAATAAGCGTGTGTTCTTTAATAATTACGCTTGCAGTGAACAAAGTAAGAATTTGTCTTTCTAATGTATTGTTTTGTTGAATTATTTATTAGTTTTAGAAGGTTTAAGCAAATATAAGAACGGTATTGTGAAATGAGATTGAATGTAAGGGAATATTGCGTATTTTGTAATGTTTCAATATACTTTTCTATAGAAAAAGCACAGTAAGCGCGGCAATGCAAATGTGTCGAAATATTTAAATTTTATAAGATGATTAATCATACGCAGATTTGGTGGCATTTCAGTAACTTATAATAATTCATAATTCTTAGCTCCCATATCAGAAAATTCACTTTCTATGTCTCTTCCTCAATTTATTTACACTTCATTTACATAAGAAATTGGGAGTATGAAACCAAAAAAAAAAAAAAAAAAAAAAAAAAAAAAAAAAAAAAACCGTTTAATGCTTAAAATACATTAAAAAGAAACATGAATATTTTATATTTCAAAGAAACATTATAACTTCCTTAATACTATTTAAGAAAATCAAAGAGGTATGCGAACCTCCAGCTTTCCTATTAATTAAGAAGTAAAGTAAGAAGCTTTATTACCTGCAAGGTCTTTTATTCACCAGAAAATATTCATTATTTTCCTGATAATGGAATGTTTTTCATTCATTATTCTTAAATGAAACTCTTTTTCGGCGCTAAGAATAAAAAAGTCCCATTGAATACATTAAATCATTTCTCAGAATCAAAAAATACATTAATCAACTATAAAGATGGTTCCCGCGATGTTTATTTTACGAAAATGAGTTTAAAACTTTTTTTCCATTTAAATAAGAAATATTCTTACAGGTCTTACGTAGCAAACTTAATATTTATATGCATTAAAACCAACAACAGCTCATGAGGAAAAGTACATTAATGTAGTTTCCATTATGCCATTGTACAGGAGAGAATTGAAAATTATGAAATAATTAAGAGAGTAGTATTCTAGTCTTTGATAAAATTAAATTGAATGATAATATTCATTCTTACAGTTTTCAGAATTCTAATGTATTGGTCAAAGAATTCAAATAATCCAAATTTTACCCCAAATAGAGAAATTCGTTATCAAAATCATTGTACAGTCATTAGGATTCTTTGATGCGAGAGAAATAAAAAATGAGCAATTCCCTCGCCAGAACTCGCACACGCGTCGAGCGCGTTGCCGTTACACTACGAAGACATGCTTAAAGGAGAGAGAAAATACCTCATATCATAACTCTTTTCATATCACAATCGGATTTTTATAAATCAGTTTGAAATAACTTTTTAATAATGCTTTATAATACTGAAGATACCTAAAATTTGTTTATCTTATTAAAGTGAAATATGTTAAAATACATTCTGTTCATACATGTATACATACAGAAAAATTTAAAATTGAGCTATAGCGTGACTTTTGGCACACGAATCTAGCCCTAAGAGTTATATATAGATGACTAGAACTTCAATGCCAATAATGTTAAGGAATTAATTCACGCTCATGAGAAAGTCCAACCGCATCTTGCAGCATTTAAATGCATCAATATTCTCCCTTAGAGTAATTTTAACCTAATTCTCCACTTTACTAATCAAATTTAAGAACAAAGATATCTTTGTAAAAACCTCCATGACAATAAGACTTGTCTGATTTAGAAACATACCACATAATAAATCTACGAAAACCGTTATGTTAGATGGCGTCAAATGGCAGCTGCTGGTTTTTGCTGTAATAAAATCAGAGAAAATATGTATGATTGAGGGGGAGTCAAGACATTCCAGCTCTATAAATGCTAGAAGGAACAACTTTGATTGTACAAATACCATCGCTGGCTATAAATGAACGCATTTTCCATCTTTTACATAACTTTTCCTAGCACAGGTTACCATTAAGGGATTACTCGAATGCATTTCAGTATTAATTAAAAGGGCTGTTGCTAACTATTACGATTTCAAACATCCGATATAACAACCAGTTCCTCGCTTTTTGTCACCAATACCTTTTTATTCAAAGCTGATTATGTGGAAGATTAGCAGCTAATGCTCCGATAGAGCTTCTGCTATCAAGCTACACTTCCCAACTGGTGTCAAGCTAGCCACAGGAGTCACGACTGGTATCAAAGGTGGAAGTAAAGATTTGGAAAGGACATTTCTTTCGTGCATTTTTTAAACTTTGTCATATGATGAAAAAGAGTCAACCAATACGGATCCTCAAAAGTTACAATATTCAGGAAACTAGCCGCTTCTTAATAACCACAGAGATGAAGTTTTGATTCAGGCACTTGATTAATTGAAATGTAAAATATCTGCAAGTTTTAGCAAAAAGGGAGGAAAACGTTGCGTGTATTTCGCTTTCAGTAGTGACTCCAATCAAAAATAGTTCGAAACAAGCTGGCTATTCGAAGCAGAGGGAAGTCGGGCTGAGAAAAGTTATTGATGACTCGTATATATGTTGACGGAGTTCAGTTCGCAGACGATTGTACTCTCTATAGTATCAAGATTCCCAAGTGCCATTTACCAGCAATACATCACATGACCAACTAGTGCACAATATTTTCAATAACAGTTTTGAGGATTTAATACCCATCTGCGGCTCTTCCGGTATACTGTTTTTCGAGAAAATGTGAATAATTAATAATCGTAGTCCCTAATTAACAGAAGTAATTAAAATATATCCTTCTATAGGTTTCCTGTTAATACTCGTACATTGCGATATCCTGTGCGTTTTTCTCTGATGGTCTTAAAGTATGTTTTATTAAACTTCATGTCTCTATACTATGATAATCAGCGCGTTTTTTTCTAATACATTAATAAACTACATACCACATCATGATAATACTGAAACAAAGAATGAAACAGGTAACAAACGGGTATTTGTTTCACTATATTAATAATAAAGGAAGAAAAATATAATTTTACAGTATTTACCTTCTTGTTATGATTACAATAATATGTTTTCACATAAATAAGGTGCAATTGTTTTATTTTCGGAATACATTTTAAATTAAATCTTTGAAGGAAAGTGTCCTTATTTAACAATATTGTTACGGATTTGTATTTATTTAGCTATTATTAGTAGAATGCAATGCAGCTTATTTGAAGTGCAAATTACGCCGAAAGTTTTTCTTTCCGGAAAACTTGAGAAAATACCAGAATATTCTCATGCTTGATTTAAAAAAGCTTATAACAGCTGGAGGAAAGCAGTTGTTTACTTATTGCTGTTAATGGTTGCTGCGAATTCACGGTAAAATCGGATTAGCTTACTCTGTTTTGAATAGTGTTCTGTAAAACGTTTTCGTAGTTTAAAATATAACTACTGTGAGATATTGCGATACTGTACGATTATCTCTGAGGAAATTTAAGCATTTTGCATTTATTCTTGGGATAAGAATAAATTTTATTCACTTTTCATTAGACTGGTGCATTCAATTCACTACGAACCCGTAAGCACGCAACAATATAATGTAAAAGGTAATAAAATATATTTTTTTAAATTTTGATTGCAAAAATAATCGGAGAATGCGAGAAGCAAATTTACATAATTTTACTCACATGAAGTTCAGGAAATTCCAAAACCCAGCATGTATTTAAAAATTTATATTTCGGCTAGTTTTAAATTCAGGACATTTAGACATCTCCTAAGTAAATTTTGTTATTATGTTATGCATCTCTTGTTATGTTAACAAAACCGGACTTCTGCTAAAGGACCAGACTACCGCAAAATAAATCTCATAGCCATCATAAATTCACCTTATCTGAAGATAAGATTAGCTGTACGGGTAGGAGAATCAGCCTTTCTACAATCATTAACACATGCCGTCGCATAGCGTTTTTCACATTGCGAGTTTCACATTGAGTTTTTCACATTGCGAGTGAAGTTAAATGATCTCTCGACCTATAAGTAATTTATGGTAGGCTTAATTATAGAATATCAAAATAAAAAAATAGCTTATTATTTCTTTTTTCGTCAACAACTAAGATTAATAGATGATTAGTAAAGGTTGATGTTGAAGGTATGTTATAATTCTGAAGCTTGTCTTTATTCCAGGTTATGAAAAATGATGGGACATAGCTTGTAAATCTAATGCTAACAAATGATAAAGTAATTTCAGAAGTAAAGTTTGATACTCAGATTTTCAAGAAACAAACATCATCAGGAAGGAATATTGGAAATGTATTTAATAAATGCTCTCAAAAAGGAAATACGTACTTTCTTGTGTTTGTGTGTTGGTTTTACGGTGAAAATTCGCTAAAATAAAAAAGTATAAACTTGTTGACTGTAAAACGAAAATTTGCATCATAAATTATCTCATCAGAAAAATGATCACAATGAAAACATTAACACTTTATGTAATTTAAGGTGTAACGTAAGAAATGTTTCGCCTATTAAATGGAAAAGTCAACAAACACTGAAAGCGTACATGAATTCCCTCTTATCTCACGCTAAATGGCAAAATTCGCAAATACATATTAGTACTGCTTGATAGCTTCCAAATATTAACTCTAACCTTTAGCTCCACACTTATTCATTACACTTGCGCTGTTTAGCGACAGTTACAACTGCAAGGGATTTTTAATTCAAAAGTTAAAACAATATCAGCCTAAAAACCAGTATAAAAACAAAGATAATTAGAAATTAAATTTCTGCAATTTACAGATAGATAACCGCTGAGTAACGTGATTATAAATTGAATAAAACTAGTAACTTACCTACAATGATACAATTAATTAGGACTCGCAGCTTTTATTCTGAGAGAATTAAATAATTTCAAGTTTCACACAGTGTCACCTTGTACAATATATTAAATTGAGCCTTACTTTTCAAAAACGTGAGACATTAAGATTTTTTTTTTTTTTTATGAAGCAGGAGACTTGAAAAATAAGCAACACCTTATATTAAATTGAGCCTTACTTTTCAAAAACGTGAGACATTAGAATTTTTTTGGAAGCAGGAGACTTGAAAAATAAGCAACACCTTCGCCGGGAAACGAACTACGGACCTCTGGAATACGCGCCCAGCGTGCAGACCACCACACCACGAAGGCATGCTAGAAAGGCGTGAGAAATACCTTATATACTCCCTCTTTTAAAGGGCGACCGGAGTTTTTTGGAGACCCAATCGCCAAATCCTGTGTGGAGTGAATCATCATCCACCACCCTTTTAGTTCGGGCGCCACTCTAGAGATATTAGAATTTTTTTGGAAACAGGTGACTTAAAAAATGAGCAACGCCTTCGCCGGGAATCGAACCACGGAACTAATGAACTAGGCTCACATATAATTTAAAAGGAAAATGCACGTTTTAAACAGCAACAGATATATATATATATATATAATTCATGTCGATGAAATAGATAGCTGTAGCAATTTTCTTCGGACGGCATATTCGATGAGGTGTTCAAAACGAGATGCTAGGTCTTTCGCCTAGCAATCATGCACATTCGTAGTAAATTCGCCACAGAACATAGTGGAAAGTTCAGAGAAAAGCAAATCCGTGTCAACTCATCTCCCAGATGCTCAAGAGGATTCACATCTGCGAATATTGGAAGTCAGATGAGTATTCCAATTTCACTATGATGCTCGTTGTACCGCTCTTCCGAAACATATAACAGATGGGGTGGCTAATTATTCGCTCGAAAGAGAGTGTCATTCTGTGTAAACAACAAGCATATGAAGAAGGGTAAATGATTCACCAGCAATTCAAACGATTCTATCCAACTGAATAATAGAACTCAACGAAACACAGGTAAAAATGCCACAGATATATGTACCGAAATCACATTACTGTAAAATGCCTGTGTGACACGAGATGTTCAGGCTTTCTTAGCAAAGTTCGTGTACGCCGTACACGAACTTTGCTAGCCGTCTAACAGCAGATGGAATCTCGATTCTTCAAGTCAGATGGCAAGTTTCGAATCATCTGTCGAGCAGTGGTCTCGCGCTTTAGAAAGTTACAATCTCAGCAATTGACGTGTTCGCATTAGCAGGGGAACCCCAGACGGTTTATAATTGACTTGCGCCTGCCGATGCTCAGTCCTTATGTAGACACTGGACGAAGTACTTGTATTAATGTCTCTTGTAATCTGACCTAAATTTGAGCTTTTTGTTATCGATACTATATTTGAGGAAATTGTTATATTAATGTTGGTACACACAAATTCTACAATACTGCGTGAAATCTCGACAGTTCGGTGGTAGCTAATATCTCACTTCTGGCCTTGTGATCAATCGGACTTTCTTAGGCCGCTGTGGGCTTTACGCCTATGATAATACTCTGACATGTCCATCGCAGTCCTAATATTTTACACTCCGTAACATCAACGAAAACCGCTCGCACATCATTAGTTCCCATTTTGTTTATTTTCTTGATGCATCGTACATGCGTGCAAATTGCCTTTTCAGTATAAATATATATTATTAGAAAAGTTTTTTATATATCCCACCAATTGGATCACCAATTTAATTAATGCGATGAATTATTGGAATAAATTTGAGTTAGTATTTTAAGTATAAGTAAGACTGGAAAATTCTAAAAAGTAAAATTAAAACGTAAAATTTAAAGTACTAAAAAGGTAGCCATTATTTTTGACCATAGATCAATTGACTTGTCAAGGGAAACAAATCAATTCACTATCAAATAACAATAACCGAATTAAGTGAGAGTGTTTCGTCTTTTTTCAAGTAAGGATTAAATTAGTTTTTTTCCTAGAGTTAAATCATAAGGTTACGAGCAAAATTTGAAAAAGAGAAAGATAATTATTCTTCTTGAATCAAAATACTTGTTATAAGCAAAATCAAGAAAATGAGTAAGATTTTCTTTTAATTTAAGATACTTGTTAAGAACTGAATTAAGTGAGATCTTCACTTTAGAAAACCATTCACCGACACTCTCAAATTATAGTAAAAATAATAAAACACTATTGAGACCTGTACAAATTAATATAAAATAATTGAAATATGTACAAACGACGATAATTGAAAACAATAGAAATATGTACAAATTAATACATTCTTTTAGATTTAAATGTAAAATCAGAAGGAGGTGTGTATTCAAACATAAATTTAGGTACAAATCGAACCTTATCCTACTAAATACGACATGCCTATTACATTCCATCACTGAGTACTTTTATGTTTACAGCCATTTCGTTTCAAATTTTTCAAACAAGTAAGTTAATTTTAATTTCCTTTCTGGCATCGATTTGTACCTAAATTTGTGTTAAAATACCTATTTTGATTTTGCTTTTAAATCTATTAGAATGTATTAATTTGTATATATTTCTATTGTTTTCAACTATCTTGTTTTGTATATATTTCCATTATTTTATATTAATTTGAACAGGTGTCTGTACTGTTTTATTATTTTACTGTGCTGAGAGAGTGTCGGGGATGCTTTTACTAAAGTGAGGATTTTAACTGCTATACGGCGTGCAATCTCTTTGCCAGAAATACTGATCTTACACCGACAACATGCTTTATACTACTCAGACACTCCCCCATCACGTCTACCTGCATATCTGCGCATGTGCTACCGTACATCACCTTACTTAATCTCCTGATTGGTCTTTCTGTCCGCTCTGCCTCTTCGTTCAGCTGATATGCTAATTTTTCGACTTCGTCCTTAATTTTTGCACACCAGTGTATTTTAGAAAGTTTCTTCAAACGTTTCTAGACATATGTTACCAACTCCAAAAGTAAATTTCATCTTTTTTTGTAGAATCCCGTACATTAAGTATTAATTTGAAACAGGTAGATCTGTGAAATATCATACCACTCTTTAACAGCATTTTTGTGTCAGTTCCACCTGATGCAACGTACATATTGCATTCGTAATAAAACCTTTATTTCTTCAAGCTAATTCCTGATAATGCTTGATATTACTCAAGTCCAAATTTAGGCATGAAATATATGATTTTGCATCGAAATTATCAATAACGTTTTGATATTTCGTAAAAATACTATAATTTTGGATTAATAAATTATTTATAATTTCAAACTTTGATATATATTCTCCTTTCCGTTTCCTCACCAGAAATGTAAATGAGTTAATATTTAAGCTGAGATTTCTGAATGGTAAGACAGAGCGTGTTTCTGCTCCTCGAGGTCACCCTACTTGGTTTTGCCGGTTCTGATAAGATAAGATTTTAATCATTCGGCTTTGAGTTATAAACGCCATCATTTAAATTGTTACGTTTCTTATGTTTTTGGAAAATAAAATATTGTTGTTAAGTCATTTTTTGTCATTGAAATTGATACTAATGATAAATGATATAAAATGATACAGTAATATAATGATAAAATAATATGATGATACATATAATGATACAGTAATATGACGCACATTAATTTCTTAGTGTATCTTGAAAAGATGACTAAAGGCTTTATTTTCTTAAATATTAATCCTACAAATATACTTTAAACTACAAAGATCCTTAAACAAAGCTCAATAAATTTATGAAATGTTCCTGAAAAAAATTAAATTTGGAATTTAATTCGCGTAAGTAAATTTCTAACCAAACTTTAAGATATACGACCACATCAGAAAATTGAAAGGCATGATTCACATTTAAACATAGCACACGAAATGCAGACATGGAAACAGTAAATTTAACCGTAGCTAAGACATTCTTACCAAGATTAAGTGATTTACCCATTATATTACTGAAACCTTCTTAAGCAGGAAATGAATTTAATCAGTTTTACATATGAAATTTTGATAAAAGTAACTCAGCTTTGTATAGTACTCTAAATACCTACATACTGAACTAACTAATTAACGAAAATCTTTCTGGTCTACCAAATCATGCATTTTACGTTAATGCACAAATCTGCTTCATAATCAGTTTAATCCTCTAAGACCTTTGTTAATTAACTTATTTCAGTTAAATCCAATAATATATAAATCCATCATTCCTCTTATGCGTTCACTAGCTTTTCACTTTCAAGATAAATTGTTAGTTAACTAGACTACAACAGGAATAAAGTTAAAAAAGAAACAATTTCTTAAAGGATCGTTATTTTCATGTCCGACAATTTATATTAAAACTTCTGTTTTTAAGTAAAAACAAAAGCAGTTTATTTTAATTAGATTAGGTTATTTAAGTACGGCAAAGCAAACAAGGGCTATCTGCCTAAGGTTTTTATCCTGTCTTTGTGAAGAAAAAAGCCTCATATTCACGTTATGCATGGTGATTATTTTGGTTTATTTTATTTTATTATGGGAAAGTACTTTAAAGCTACCTGCCCAAGGAGAGGGATGCCTTCATGGAGGACTTTCTAAGGGAAATTGGCTCATATCCTCGATACACTTGAGGAAAGCAACGAAAACGTTAATGCAGCCAGCCCGTTCGCAGATTTCAACCCCAAACCGAATTACCAGCGTTACACGTGGAGAAAATCAGGAAAGCTAACACTCAGCAAGTAGCCGCCCAGATGGTATGGTGGTTAAGGCAGTTTGACTGCGATACGAAAAGCCCGGGTTCGAATTTCGGAAAAGGCATGAATGTAATAATTGTCTGTACCTTCATAGGAGGCAATGGTGACCCACCTATTGGATGCCTCCATAATAAAGAAACCCCCACATCTGGCCTTAGGACTTCTGATGCCGGCTATAGGCAATAGCGCGCCATTACAGAAAAAACATTCAGTCAGTCCATTCGCCTGGACATAGTTCGAACTACCAGTGTTCAGTGGTCGCAATAACTCAGCCACTGATGGGGCCTATTCTAATTAGAATTCGTTGTATGTTAAGAGTTATAAGAAACTATTGCTTTCTTCCGCGCTTGCTGTCGTGATATAAGTGATTAGCAGATATTGCTATTGAAAAGAGGTTCAGTTTGATTACCTAGCAAGCACCGGACCACACGGGTATAGCTAGCAATTTCTGTGGTTCGAATCCCAAAGAGGGAACAGTTTCTTCAGTATTCTTGGCTCCGTAAAACCTATTATTCTCCACAGTGGCGGGCAAACTAAACTAGGAGACGATAACATGTTACCACCTGGCTAATGTCCAACGGGTCTCGTGCCAGCCCTCAGTCGCTTTTTAAATAGGGTAGAATAAAAGAAATTATCCCATTCCCTCTAGCGTGCTCTTGTAGGTAAGCAATCCGGAATTCCACATAACGAGTGGAAGATCCATGATTCGTATCCCAGTGAGATAATAGAAGGTTTTTTTACTGGCTCTGACAAATGTAAGAGTAATAACATACTGATTAAAATACGAGTATTTCGTATACATGTTTTACATGCTTTTGTCTAGTATTAGTTTTATTTATAATTTTGTGAATATTTTTGCTTTTATGCAAAGATTATTATGTTAACTCAAGAAGCTATATTCTAAACCATTCACAGCATATTACCTGTAGATTGAAATGTCGACTTTAGAAGTCCAAAAGTAGGTAACTATGGCTAAATATATGGGCAGTTAGTCTTTCCATATGGACTGTACAAAGATGCTGTGAAAAACAAAAGAATTATGCAGAAATGTTTTTTAATCATTGCCGAATCAGTCATTATTTTCTTAATCATACATCCGAACAAATTTTAATATATATCTAAATTTTAACAACTTGAAGATGCCTCCTTACAGGTGTTATTGTATCCACTACACAAATTTTGTAGTTTTTTGAGGACAAAATGAAAATGATAATAATAAACAAATAAATAAAAATTTTTCCTCCGCCCTTGAGGGAAATATTTGTTCCGATACACCTGAAATCCAACCTGTGAAAACAATTTGAATTGCATGTTCAGTAATTAAATCTTTTCTTTAAAAAACAATTCCACATTTTCCATATGGCATTAACTCATAGTGAAATACTATTCCAGAAAGAAATTATCTTTATTTCAACTATTTGCACTAAATTTCTTTTACATTACATAGCTCGAATTTCTGAGAGTTCATTCTTAAATTACCAGGTCTATCGTAATTATTTAGCTTGAAATCTATCGTAATTATTTAGCTTGAATTTCTGGTGCTAAAACAAAATCGGAACATGAAAATCAACAATTGTAAATATTTTTATGGTTTATTTTTAATTTTAGCATTCTTGCAATATTTTCAAAATTTTAAATTTAAATTATTTTCAAGGGACCTTCGTGCAAGGTAAAATTTCCAAATCACTGTTTTCAGCGATTTTAATTTTTTTTACTATAAATCATCCGTATAAGGCATCAAGAGTATTTAATATAGCCTAAAAATCATTAAACACTCAGGAATGATCCTCCCCATGCTAGCCTATGTTAGAAATGAATAAATAACAATAATTAATAATTAAGCAATACAAATATTAACAAACTTAAAAAGGAAACAAAAAGTGGCGAAATTTTATTCGTGTGTTACTGCCTTGTTTTCTAGAAATACTTTTAAAATGGATTTTCAAATTTTGTGGTAGGTTTCAAAGTATGCCTTAGTAATTACTGGTGTGAAATAGTATTCGAATGATTAAGTGATCAAACAAGCATTACATATTACCTAACGAACACATTTTCATTCGAAAAGTTGATTTTATGCCTAACCATCGTCTTTTAGAAATTCTCTTTAGATAACTGCAAATTGGAAGCCACTGTTACGGTCAGAGATTCTGAGAAAAGTGGTGTTTATAATCCGAAAATGAAATATTTAGCTCTCACCTTTCAGATCAAACAGCCATAACAGCACTTTCCGTGCAAGGGCTGGAAGTGAACTTAAATTAATTAAAAGATTATGAGTCAGCTGTATGTAACGCCAAGTAAGTTCGTGGCCCTAAGCTTCTCAGATAAGTATAGAATACAAATCTTCATTATTTAAATTTAATAAATTTAATCTTCTAATTTAATAAGTTTAAATAACTTTAATAACAATAGTTCTAAAACGATTCTCTTAATTACATTGCGAAGTACTAAATTTAAGGAATCTAATTTATACGTAGTTTAAATACTTATTAAGTCAGATAGATTTTTAACAGTCATGAAAAAGCAATTATTTGTAGCTGTTTAGATGACATATTTACTTAAACCGTAGATTAGTAATAAAATTCATATTCTTATCGTTTCGTATATCACTGATGAAAATTACCTTTAGAAGCAAGAGTAGTTTAAATTTACATTCTTTGAAATTATCTGTTCCTGCCCTTTGGAATGAAAACAAGAATTGAAATGCAACAAATTATATTCATCGGGATTCATTCTTCGCACTGAATGAAACATTTCTGTGAAATAATACTTTTCGAATAATAATACTCCATTAATTGTATTTTAGTATTTGTTTTTCAGAAACCTTATAAGGTATTTCGTCCCTTCATCCAGCATACCTTCGTGGTATAACGGTAGCACATGCGGCGCGTATTCGAGAGGTCCAGGTTCGAGTCCTGGTGATGGCTCATTTTTCATGTAATCCTACTTCAAAACAACCTACTGACTTTGCAACTATATGATAAATATGACGTAATTATACAGCCATATCTCGTTATAAAGTTTCCTGTTTTGCGTATCTTCTAAATTACGAATTTCTTTTGAAAGTAATCTTTTCTTAAAAATCTTCAAGATTTTGCCATCCAACGCAAAACCATACTTCATAGGTCACCATTGCTATGGAAGTGCCGCCTGAGAATCTAAATTCGAATGAATAAATATTACGAAAGAAATAAATAGTAAAGGCGAGGTCTTCGTATAATATGATATAACATTTTTAGAGCTGCATGTATATATATATATATATATACACATATATATATTAATCGATAATAATCTTTAATATTTGAATCGATATTTAAAATTACAATATTTGCGCATGAAACAGCTTGACATATACTTGAAAATGGTCAGGGACTTTACCGCGAGCATTGAAACATAAGATAATTCGTGAAATTTGCATGTTTTCTTTGTCTTTTAGATAAAAAAACAGGCTAAACTTATTCGATCGTACCAAAATTCTGGATGATTTAGTTGTTTTAAAACTCAGGTAGATGCTAACGTTTTCAGTACACCAACAGATTAACTGTGAATTTCCTGTGATTATATCCTGGTTTAAGTTATTCTATTAAGACAAAGCAATTCAAGTACTATCAGCCTATGAGGAAAGGTGCAGGGATGCCTTAGCGATGGAATTTCTAAGGAAACTTGCCCGTGTCAGAGCGACAGATGGAAAAATATGCGAAAAGAACGAATGAGCCCACGAAGCCAGGCCATTTGCCGTCTCTGAATGCAGGTCCGAATTGTCAAATGTTTAGCAAATATACTGCGTCATGTCCTGCTAAACTACATCTGGAAAACAACGAAATTGCTTTCACTTTGAGGAACGAGACACAATTTCAATATTTCGGCAATTTCATACAGGCAATTATATTCTAAGGTATTTCTCCCACATTCTTGGCGTGCCTTCATAGTGTAGTGGTTCTGCACGCTGGGCCGGTATTCCAGAGATCCATGGTTCGATTCCCGGCGAAGGCGATTGCTCATTTTTCATCTTGCCTGCTTCTAAAAATACCTTAATGTCTCTACAATATTATCAGCCACTTTTGAGAAGTTTATAATACATACTACCCCGGAATCCGGTTTCGATGAATACATATCATTCATTCCACGGAATTCAGTTTCATTAGCCTCGTGCTTAAAAATGTTTTGAGAATAAATTACTAATGCAGGTATGTAGTGATATTGCTAAATATATAAATCTGAAAATTCCGTTAGGGAATCCTATGCTTTCTTTTAGGATTGTTTAGTTATATCCTAATTTTTTACAGAAATATTTAAAATTGAGTATCGTTCTCTGATTATACTTTTAATTCAGAAGGATCTTAATCTCAAAAAGTAGAAACCGAAAAAAGATAAAGAAATCAAACAATGTTTGGATTATGCGTATGCTGATTTTTCTGTGTCTCTTTTTACAGTGAAAGAAGTAGATAAAAAACGTACTTCTTTGTCATAATGTCCCCCTATCATATTTGGCGATTTTAGATTTTATCCCAAGATCTCAGTTATAGCTTCGTCAAAATCGTGAAGTATCAAAGCAAAATTAAACAATACAATATATAATAATAATTATAGTAACAGTAGCATTTACAATAAACGGTCTTCGTATGCAGTTATTACTCGACCGCTCTTAACCAGGCTGTCTATTTCTTTGTGTTTTCCATTCCCTTGAATACATCAATTAACTGGCTGTTTTTCCTTGCATTTAAATAATGTCTTTGAGATAAAGATAAGAATACTAGGGACAGCATGTATTCACATTAGGAAATCATATTAACTTTAATCAACAATTCACACCTGAATTTCAGCACCTGCCCATTGCATAATTAATTGCCTAAGTAATCCTTGGTGAGCTCATAAGGTGTTTCTCCCTCCTTATTGGTTTGCCTTCGTGGTGTAGTGGTCTGCATGCTGGACGTGTATTACAGATGTCCGTGGTTCGATTCCTGTCGAAGGCGTTGCTCATTTTTCATCTCTCCGGCCTCGAAATAAACTAATGTCTCTACAGTGCCGCTCGAACTAAACGGGTGGTGGATGATGATTCTCCAGACCCGGGATTTGGCGATCGGGTCCCCTAAAATACCGTAGTCGCCCTTTAAAAGGTGGAGTATATAAAGTATTTCTCCCACCTTCTTGACATGCCTTCGTGGTGTAGCGGTCTGCATGTTGGGCGCGTATTCCAGAGGTCCGTGATTCGATCCCCGGGAATGGCGTTGCTCATTTTTGATCTCTCCGCCCTCGAAATAACCTAATGTCTTCTCTATAAGCTAATCTATGAAAATGACACCAATTTAGCTTTAATTTGCAGACAGTAAGTATAAATAATCAAATTACTGTATACTGCTAAAAGTTTTAATCAGTAAGTGTACTTCACGTTTCTTTTAATTTTGACGAGTAGTGTAATTCACATTTATAAACATAAAAATTCAAATTTCATGATAGGATATTAAACGTATATGCTTACTCTTCTTATACGTATATGATGTTTACAGAATTTATAGAAATATGGTGCAGTTTGCTGATTTTTAAAATACTGAGGAGATGAAAATAACATTCGTGAAGTCACTATTTTAACTAAAGTTCCGCGATATGATTTATGGGCATGCTGTTAAAGGTTTTCTACGTTTCCAGTTATTTCTTTTCTGGTATTCGTATAGTCGTTTACTACATTGGCTGTAAAAAGGAATTATTTCACACCTGTGAAATTTATTTATATTTTCCCAAGTATTTTTCTTTTTAACTTTTTAAAAATAAATGTGCAATTATACTTGATTTTCTATTAAAATTATGTTTGCGATTAATTTTAAATACTGCTTAGTTTTGCATTCAGAATATTGAAATTCTAATGTTATTACTATCATATCTCGAAAAACGTATGACATAGATTTGCAAGTCAGTTAATATTTAAACTCATAAGCGTCTCTAAATCAGTGTCACTTCATTGAAACTATAAAAATACTTCCATAAGTATGTCTACTTTAACAAGAATGATTATTTTTAAGTTGATGTAAGGAAGTCATTGCATCTTATAGAGTACATTTTTGCACCGCTTTAAACTTTTTAAATACAGAGAACCACCCTACAACGTTCAAAACCCTATTTAAATAAGTTTCTCTAGCTACAGCAATATTGCTTCGGACACTCCTCTATTTTATAGAATGCATTTCATTTTCTAAAATTTGCAGATGATAGGAAGATTCATACAGAATTTAATTATTTCGATACTCTAATGTTTGTTAGTGGAATTATGCAAATAAATTTATGTATACACTTATGCAATTTTGGAAAAGTTAATGTTTTACAAATGAAAAAATTCCGAATAAACGCTTTGCAAAAACCTATTTTAAATATTCTAAATATTCTATTTTTTCATAATTTCCGGCGCCGGAAATGTTTTTGAAAAAATTTTATTTCCCTTTCATGTTATTTTTAAATTGCCTGTTCCTTAATTATCTTAGATTCTATTTAAGTAAAATTAACCCTCATTTGTGAGCAGTGTAAAAAAATTCAGTTCTTACAGTAATGGCAAGAAAAATTAGTTTGTTTTTATTATTTGTTTGGATGAACTAGAATATGTGAATTACTTTTAATGGTTTTATCTGGCCATATGTTTTTATTATTCATCTATTTATTTATTGAGATCGTTGAAAAAAAATTTTTTTTTCGGAATTTAGACAGAGTATAATATTAGCAAAACAAAACAAATCTTAGTGAACATTTTTAATGTTTGAAAATAGAATAAAACTATTTTTATGCATTTTATTTTAGAAAATAATTACATCTAAAATTCCATTAACATCTTTTTACAAATTCTGAACTTGACAGGAGCATACATGAGAATGTCCTATTCTTTATCTGTCGCAGCTTACTGTAGCTTACAATAAGTACATTTATTAAATTACGTAATATTTTAGAAACGGATTTAGAAGTTCGGGATTACGTTCTATGAAGCCATAAATGAGCAATAAAAAATACTAATCAAGGATACTTCAGGAGCAGTTAATATATCTAGAATATTAAAAAACAGTGAAAAAAGGAAAGAGAAAAAATCGCAAAGCTCAAATCAACTAACCCTCTTTCTTACATCAATTAAATTATGACATCCGTCAGAACTACTTATTTTATCAAAAACCATAGTTTGTTTTCATTGAAAATAATCTAGGTAATTAACCCCTTGGCTTATAACCACGAGTCTGACTCGTGGTAAAGAATTTGTACCATAAACAAAAGCCACGAGTTTGACTCGTGGTAAAGAATTTGTGTCGTAAATAAAAGCCACGAGACTAACTCGTGACGAGGAATTTATGCATAAAATGACGCTTATTATTATTAGAACAAGCGATTGGAGTTATTCTACATCGAGTATTTTTCCTTTGATCGTAACGTCAGTATTTTGTTTTTTTAAGTTGCTTCTGACGATGGATTCTGGATGATTTGTTACTTTAGTTCATCGTAAACCTTCGTTGCGTTCACACGTTTCAAATATAATTTCGTATAAAGAATTAAAAAACTCGTATACCCATCATGCCAAACTCTTATACCCATCATACCCCTGCCATGAGACAGTTATGTCAGGAGGGCGATGATCTTCTAAGTTCTTACCCATCATACCCAAACCATGAGGCAGCAATTCCAGGCGGGTGGGCTTCGTCCCAGATTCTTACCCATCGTACCCATCATGCAATTATTTTTGTCAACTGATAAATTGATTATGATTACACCCTAAACGTCTTCAAATTACTCTTTGTACCTAAACATTGTTTAATTATTTCGTAATTCCTTTCGTTACACTGAAATATATATGTCAAGAAAAGTATGCATTTTACTCCAGTTCGGGTACACGGCTGAACAGTTGAATGGCACGGCGCGTGACCGACTTTCTTGTTTACTATAGCCCGCGCAATTGGCAGATATCGTGTAGGCTAAGGGGTTAAGTTCCTTAGTTATGTGTATTCTGAGAAATAATGTACATTTCATAATATGTTATGGCAAAGTATTATTTCAAAAATCATCAGACAGTAGACTTCAGATGAGTAAACGATAAAAAATATATAGTACGGGATAATTAA
The DNA here is from genome assembly GCF_044657685.1 of Stegodyphus dumicola. NCBI lineage: Eukaryota > Metazoa > Arthropoda > Arachnida > Araneae > Eresidae > Stegodyphus > Stegodyphus dumicola. The sequence continues at coordinate 82,496,784 of NC_140768.1, forward strand.
AAAACAGGAAGAGAATAGTCAATATTTTTCGAAATATTCTAATAATATTGCAGTCAAGAAAGATGATATACATTTGTTTTGTTATTTTCCCTCTTTTTGTTCTTCACTTGCCTTCAACGATGTACAGTGTGGTCCACAATCATTCAGCTCATTTCGTTTTTGGAAAAAATAAGAAGAACAAAATGAGGTACATATACATGTTTATTGTTTTCTTGGACAGGCAAATTTAAACCAGTTTTATACAACACATTTTTAAAGATTAAACAACTTACCATTTGTGGCACGCAAAATATCTACTCGATATGCAATTTAACGCCAAGTGATTTGCAGCATTTCAGCAGGTATTTCTCCAGTAACTTCAGTGATTAGCCGATTTAGGTCATCAATATTCGGAACTGGAGTTACGTACATTCAGTCCTTAACATACCCCCAAAAGAAAAAGTTAAGTGGTGTAATGCCGGAGAATCTTAGCGACCATGGTATCGGTCCGCACGATCAATTCAAGCATTTCGGCAGGTATTCCTTCAGTGATTAGTCGTTTTAGGTCATCGATATTCGGAACTGAAGTTACGTTCTTCAGTGCTTAACATACCCCCAAAAGAGAAAGTTAAGTGGTGTAATGTAGGAGATTCTTAGCGGCCACAATCAATCCAACACTCAAGAAATGTTTTGGTACTTAACGGAAAATCTCATTGACCAATCGCGACAAGCCAAAAAAAATTACTAAATACAACAAAAAACGTTCTATTCTTATTTTCCTTTCAAATTTATTATATTATTATTTATTTATATTTCATTTTTCATTAAAAAGTTCCATTATTTTTTAAAGAGATATACTGTAAAAGCCATTATTTTCGCTAGGTGTTTCGCTAGGCGCCATTTCGTGGCAATTAAGGCCGGTAAGACTCCATAACTTTGTAAATATTCAACAGCATGCTCTTCTGTAGTAGGCAGGTCCCAAATTTTAATCATTTTTCTTTCGAAAATGCGTGATAGAAGGAAAAAAAGGAGTCTTTACTCAAGATTAAAGACTAGGACGTGTAATCAAGGTTACACCAAACCCAGCGTGTTTCAAGAAGACTTTTCCATTTTTGGCGAACAAGCGCATAGTTTGGCTTATTTTCTTTAATGGGCAAAAATGGTCGACGGGGTTTTCCGTGAGTATCAATGTTTTGGCCGGCTGCGTTAGAACTATAGAACTCCAGTGTGGTTGAGCACTGTCTTGAACGATAACTCTACGCTCAATCTGATGGCGTTCAGATTGAGGAAAACCATAGCACTCTAGCATTTCCAGATATCTAAAGCTTGTCACTGACAATTTAATGAAGAAAAATGGTCCGAAGGTTTCATCTGCAGGCAATGCGCACGAAAGATTCACTTTCGAGCTACTGTGCGCTTTTTTTCTTACTGCATGTGGAGATTCATTTCTCCAGACGCGAGAGTTATGATGGTTAATAACCAGAAACATAGAAAGTAAAATTGTTGTGTAAAACTGTTTTAAGCTATCTTTGCAAATAAATAAATAAATAAACATGTACGTACCTCATTCCGTTTTATTTTTTTTAACAGGAAATGCGCTTTATAAGTTTTCACTACCCTGTATTATTTCAAACAATAGCACTAGATTAGCATATGATTCAGGAATAAAAAGTATATTAATTTATTTTTTAAACTTTTGAGTTATAAAAAAATAAGTACTAATAACAATACAGCCTGCATTCAAATCAAACGTATAGTTTCGATTAACTGTGTTCTTAGAAAATTTATTGCTGTCATCTTACTTAGGAAATATAATTTAAATAAACTTACCTTATGATAGTTTAAATTTGCCTTGCCCAAGCAGCTAATGTAAACATCTCTTATTTATAAACTAAAGCTCATAGTCTGCCCAATGGGAAACACATTTAAAGATTTAGTAATCATTAAACATCACTCGGTCAAAGCGTTCAATCAAGTTAAGTTTCTTCTTGTTAAGTTACATTCAAGTTATGTTTTGTTTGATCAAGTACTCGCATTCAATGTCCTTTACATTTTTACTTTTTAGGAGAAAACAGCGAAGAAAGAGTCTAAATATTGACGAGACAGGAAGCATAAGATGAAAACTGGTTACAAAATTGAAACATTTAACACATAAAACACCTTATTACGTAAGACGAAAAATCGATGAAACGGAGGAACTGTGAACAACAATTGTTTTAACACGAGGAACGCGTTTGAATAGTTCTGAATTGTAACAGTTTTTAACGAGAATAATTGTTAATAAGGTATAATTTTTAATAAATCTACGAAAATGAGAATAAAGGTTGTTTAAAAAATGGAAAAAATAAAATCGAATATTTGGGAATCGTAATTATTTTCTGAACGAGAGTATTTCATATACTGCGTGCGTCTGATATGTATAAAGTGTAGCTAAACTATAAAAAAATTAAAAGCAAAAACCAAATCATTATCTTACCAGATGATATAAACGTTGAATTTATAGCATAATGAAATTATTCATTTGAAGGCATATTTTAATCTTTCGCTGTCTAGAGGGTGTTTCATAGATCATGGGACAAACTTGGAGGGGTGGTGGAGCGTACTAAAACATGCAATTTTTTATAAGAATGTAAGGTCTAAAGCGACGAATTGAGGAACGCAAAAAATGGCACGAGAAGAAAATGTGTTTATGTAGAAAATCAAAGTGCTTCTTTGTAGCAATACAGCATTCACAAATAAATGTTCAAAATTGTGACCAACAGCAGTAATACATGCTGGTAACGTCGCAGAAGGGATTGACGATCATTTTTGAAAATGACAGGCATTTCGCGCACGTTTGCAGCCGCAATGGATAGTCGTGCAACGAGGTCTTCCAGTGAGTCAACGGGAATCTCGTAAATGATGCTCTTCAGATGGCCCCATAAAAAATCCAAACTGGATAAATCTGGCGAACGGAGTGGCCATCGAACGGGTTCACTATGGCCAATCCATCGGCCCGGAAATGTCCCATTCAAGTAATTGCGGACCCGCACGTGGTTATGGGCTGGTGCACCATCATGATCATTCTGTAACCAATGCGATCACGAACGACAGTCGGAACATCCTGTAGCAATTCCGGTATTATCTCTTGCAGAAAAATATGATAACATAAGCCATTTGTACGAGCAGGTAAGAGGTATGGGCCTATGAGGTAGTCGTTAACAATACCCGCTCACACATTCACGGAGAAGCGGGTTTGGAATGCATGTGGACGTGTGCCGTGTGGATTATGAGTTGCCCACACGTGTATGTTGTGGCTATTGAAGATGCTGTCCTGTGAGAAAGTTGCCTCGTCCGTGAATAGCACATCCGATGGGAAATCCGCCTGCGCCGCACACTGCTGCGATAACCAATGACAGAAGGGAACTAGAAGAGGGTAATATGTCTCTTGCAAGGCTTGGAATCTCTGCAAATGGTATGGATGCCAACCATTTTCATGAAATACTCTCCAAACGGTGGAATGACTTAGCTGCAGATGACGTGCAATAGTTCTTTTACTTGTCTGAGGTGATTCATGCACAATGTTCAAGATGGATTCTTCAATGCGAGGTTGTCGTGCACTTCTTTTTCCACTCCTAGTGTCAGAGGTGGCTTCAAATGACCCGTTTTCACACAGAATTCAACACCGATGCAACCTCTCGAACATTTTCAACACCGATGCAACCTCTCGAACATTGTGTGCTTCGGCATACGCCTTTTCGGAAACCGTTCCTGGTACAACCGTATCGCTGTTCTACCGTTCCCATTAGCAGCACTATACATGAGATGCATGTCAGATTTTTCCCTGTGCATAAACTTACCCATCACGCTCGACATCAGAGTTGCAAATGATCCCCTGATGCATCAGATCGTGGTTTGTCCGGCTCACTACCGCCCTCTACCGCTGCATTGCCAGCCCAATCACAACTGTAGTTCCTATTGCTGTTAGTGTTCCCTTTTTTGAACATTTATTGTGAATACTGTATTACTGCAAAGAAGCACTTTGCGTTGATTTTGTATATAAACACATTTTTCTCTCGTGTCGTTTTTTCCGTTCCTGCCTTAACCCGTCACTTTAGACAATACATTCTTATACAAAAAATGCATGTTTTAGTACGCTTCACCACCCCTCCAAGTTTGTCCCTTGATCTATGAAACATCCTGTATAATCAGAATAATATAATATATACGACACGCCGAAAATAATACAACATTTTTAACATGTTAAAAATGAATAATACAGCAATTAATGGATTAGTTGAGATGAGATATCCAGTAGTTCATTTATAAAGAAATGTTGTGTGAAATATTTGGATGACTCGAGTCAGTGTATTTTTACTTCTCATATCCTGATTCTGAACAGCAAACTATTCATATTACTGAACTGGTAAGATTCTCTGAAGTTAATATTTTACCGTTTCAGTTAGATTTATTAGGATTATTCACTTTAAATTATATATAATTTAAAAAGTTAATGCAAACTTTTTCTTTTACTCATTGCGTGATCCGCCCTTAGGCACTACACGGAAAGGAAAGCACTCCTCGTGGAGAGCTTTCAAGGGAAACTGTCTCTTATCCACGTTACACATGGTGAAAACCACGACAACTCCCATGCAGCCGGCCCGTTCGCCGGGACTTGAATTCCGAACCGAACTGCCAGTGTTCAGCAGCTTTTTACCGCTCGGCCGCTGGTGGGCCTTGCATACTGCTTTCCTTGATCATTTTTTCCTCTCCTTCTTTCCAAAACTCTAAATATATGTATATATTTAATTAAAATTAGATTTTCGTTTTCAAGTCTTTTACAAATGAAACAGGAAGTAGTACAGAAAATGTTGATAAATAGCAGAACTTTAGAAAATATTTTTTATATTCACAAACTAAGACTAAATATTTCAATAAAAAGCAAATCGCATTCCTCCTGATACTATGAAATTCCTCCAAGAGGGAAATCCACCAATGGTTAAGAACCTCTGTTACAGAGGAAATTAGGTTCTTCGAAAGAAACTAATTAATAAAATGCATACATTCATTCTGAAAGTGAAAAAACTTTTTGAAATATTTGGTATATTTACTGAATTGTTAATTTCTGTGCATTAGAGTGTTTACCGACAATTATCTTAGTTTGAAAATGGAAGTCTACACGTATAATTTCATACCTATCATATTATCTAAGAGATTTTTAAAGAGAAGTAATATAACAAATATTTTAAGAAATAACGTCACATATACCTTCCTAATTATCGTTTAAAAATAAATTTGGCCAAGTTCGAGAAGATAGATAATTATGATAAAAATATGTAAGTCAAAATATTAACTTTGATTCACAATAGCCCCTTATTCCTCTTTTTATGTTTATTCCTCTCAGTATCCCCTTCATTTTAGTTTAGATATTTCCCCTTTCCATCCTTTACATAACTTTGAAGAAACAGATAATTTTAAAAGAGAAACTGACATTGCAGACCTAAACTCAAATACTTTTACTGAGTTTTCATCTTAAAGTATTTCACATTTCGCTTCATTTCTGACCCCTTGCTGCTGCCTGCTTTCTTAGAAATGTGATAAATTCTATATTAGGTGCGCTTATTGCGCTACGTTATTTTACTTCGATTTACAAAGATCTGTTTTAACCTAAAATAAAAAAGAAATATTGAAATCCGGTCACATCTGGAAGTTTTTTCTGTTGTGCACCACGATTTGAACATTTTTCAAATCCTCAAAACACACATTGTATATAATAAATATATTGATATGAATAAAGGTAAGCTATTTTCTACCAGGTTGTATTGATTAGTTTCCTTTTCACTCTGTGTTTTACTGCTCTTGTAACCTGTCAGAATTTGATGATGAATTTGATATTGCATTATACTAGTCCTAACTGACCTGAAGCCCGCTGAAAATCGATCTGAACCCCATTGAAATCGAGAAAAAATATTTATTTAAAAACATTATAATTATTTTTACAAATAAATCAACTTTTTAATTTTAAGATACGCGTTTTCTAGACACAGCTTCTCGGGATAGAGATTTACTTTTTAAATCCGAAATATTTTGAATATTAATTTAAACATTATCCACAATCGATAACATTGGGAAGGTTAAAAGACTTATTATAAGATTTCAATTTATAAAAGCAATAATTTTATTAAAATATGTAATTATATCGAAGACTTAAGATCTAGATAATTACAAACTGAATGATATTTTTTTAAAGAATGCACTGGGAAGAAGTTAAGTTTTGCTATTACTTTTATTTCTTCGCACAAATTTGGAAGAAAATAAACTTCCGTAGTTTGCAACTAAATATCTTTATGATATTCGTTAGATTTAAAATACAATTATTCAGCCGAATTTTAACCTATCAAAATCTACTCAACGATGACCATCCACTACAATTAACAACTGAAATATAAAACCCAATTGAAATACATTGGAATAAAGTATCTAGTTATGGAATTTAAATTTTCGTAACTGTCTGTGATTTTGAAGACTAACTGGAGCATTATGTGGAAAATGTCATTTCCATTTCCAAGGAATATTAGTCATGCAAATGATGTTTATTTTCAAAGCAACTAAATAATTCCGTTATTTAGTAATAAATATATGTTAAATTGCATATTTAGGTTGAATACAAAAATGACATTTAAGAAAGCACATTAATTGAACTAAAGCTGAGTTAAATGAATGAAAAGGATATCTAACTTACACAAGACGCATTACGGTAAAAGAAATACGTCTTTATACGGAAGAGTGGGTCTTTGATAAATAGCCTTAGAATTCTCTCACGCAGGGATCAGTCACCCCGAAGCCAGGAATTCTCCATGCAGTTGCGGAAAGTGCCCAGGCATCACTAAAAGGGGATGATACGCGTACTAGAGATGGCTTTGCTTGAGACGCCACCCTTTCCCAATCTTGATATTGCATTTCTTTTTCACTGTGGCACGAGCTGCTCTAAAAAATCTTTGGAATGTCTCTAAGCTAACTTTTTTTCTTTAGGTACATTTGCATTTACAAAGGGAAATATTTCTAGAAGTAATCTAGATTCGTATTATACGAAAAAGAAACTTAATTTTCAGTTGCTATCCAAATACTCGTCTATATTCATCAGAAACATTCGACGCAAATTATGTCACAGAAATAAGTTTTGAAATAAAATACCGAATCTTGTTGCTTCGCAAGAAAAGCAACAAAGATTTGCTACAAATAACTGAAGAAAAGGTCTCAAATTTATTTTTACATTCATGTGGTGAAACATTTTTCAATGAATGTTATTTAAGATACGAAATAGATACATTTTTTCTATGATTTCCGTTATTAAATTTTATAAGTTATTTTTGCTTCTTTCCTTTAGTAGCTGTATTTATGCAAATTTCATCATTATTACCAAGATGATATACAAGATATAAAGAGTAATTAAATAATTCTATAGATTTTGAGTTGTCAAATAGAGCTTGAAATAATTATGAAAACTATATACATCCCTTGAGAGTAAGTATTATCATAGCCATCATTAAAAGTAAGTATTATTTTTATTCAGTGATTTGATGCTGATCTGGGAGTATTATTATCCCTTGTAATGTTTAAAAATGTTCTGTTACTTTTTATTTAGGATAATGTTTTAAAAATATGCATTTACCAATTTTAGATTTATGACATCCTAAATAGTTGTGTAAAATCCTCAATTAATTTTCTATTTTTTAATTTCCTTTGACCTCTGGGTTCCTTTGACCTTATCTTTTGTACAGAGAAAAATGAAAAAGCTGAAAAACTCCAATTAAAAACTAACAGTTTCTTAAATTGTGGAACTTATTAAGCGAATAAAGAATCACAACAGAGCGAAATCTCATATTTACTTAAAAACTGACCAGAATGCTAAGGAAATATTTTTCTTTTGCCTTTAATTTCAGAGAAATAACATCTAGAAACACATAACTGATTTCGAGTACTTTACGTTTGAAACAAAGAAGCTGTCTGCGCCTTGAAACGTACTTACATTAACTTTATAACACTCAAAACCTGTTAATGAATGGTCCAGGAATGATCAAATTACGTTTTCAATTAAGCAGAAACATAAAGAACCCGGCATTATATATGTATACTACTATATTTATATAAGAATAAGACAGAATATATATCTGTATGAAAATAGCAAGCTCTCAAATACGAAGAAGTCGTAAATCAAATACTAACTTGAAGATAAACTTAGCAATGAATCCTTACACAGAAGTAAATTAATACAAAAAAAAAAAAAATAAATAAAATAAAAATCTGAAATGTTTCAGATTTTAAATTACGTCTAAAGGGGCGTTTTTTTAACGTTTTGTGTGTTACCTTTATTTATTAAATATCATGTGTTTTGTATTTAAACCATAAAATTTAGTTTAACACCAATGTCGCAAAATAATTTTCAAATGAGCATATCTTGAGAATTTCCGATACACAGTTCCGCGCGCTGGAGATAAAGAGGTTTTATTTTCCCCGTAGAGTGTTGCCATTGCTCGCTTTTAAATTGTTGAAATTGTTAATCAAAAATTCGTTTAAGTTTTATAAAATATGAAAACAATCATAAAACAAATTACAAATTTCAAATTTGGGCTTTCAGATGCCCATATTCGCAGTACGATTACGTCATTCAAAATTCGATACCTCTAGATACCGTTGTTTTATCACGATGTAAGAAACATGCATACATTTATGCAGATTTTTGATTATTTAATTTCTTCAAATATAATACAGGGCGATAGTATTTGATGACAAGGATTTGAAAAGTGACACAGCATTTTAGAGTTTTCAACGCAAAATCACAAAACGAAAACAATAGTCCTTCAGTGACAAAGCTTCATTGGACTAACAATAAAATAAATAACTATATAGAGTGATTAGGATTTTTTTAGAGGCAAAAAAGATGAAAAATAGTAAACGCCTTCGCCGGGAATCGAACCACAGACCTCTGGAATACCGGCCCAGCGTGCAGAACCACTACACCACGAAGGCACGCTAGGAAAGCAGGAGGATTCCTTATACCTAAACAACCTTTGATACGTCTTTGGTGTTTTTCAAGGATCAGCTGAGTGAATTCAGATACACAGCCATATGTTTCTGAATTGTATCTTGACAAACTCGAAAGGAAATATATATTTTAATTCGCATCTCTTTCAAGACTAATTTTTAGGTTTAAGGTTAATGTCATTTGATTTGGACTATCTTCATTTTTCGTCGCTAGCCAATTTTGAGAGATTTATATACTTGTTTATTCCATTTTCTCACTCTTTAATTTATACGCATTTTTAAATTCTAATATCAAATGGACCAAATATAGAAAATATGCACAAAGTAAAGTTATATGCTATGTTCTCCCTCCTTAACGAGATTTTTCTTGGTGTAACTGAAAGGACGTCCAACTAGCAAGCTGACAGGTCTAGAGTTCGAATTCGAATGAAGGCATTGAACATTTCCCAGATCTCCTTCTCTGAAATAAAATGTTTAAAACTCTCTCTAAAGTAACTAAGTATTTAAGATAGAAAGCACTTTTGGTTACTTGTACATGCATTACTGCAATGCTAATAACCTAATGAGCTGAAATGAAACTCTTTAAATCTTTCAAAAACCATTATAAAACGTAGTTTGTATTTTGAAATTTCATCCTGTGTTATACAGTATATTTCAGTATGCTTTTTTACCTTGCAGTGACAAATCAGTTATAGATTAATAATTGCAACGGTTTGTTGCGTACCGTAGAATTTCACTTTCTTTTTGTATGGACTTGTTGACTTTAGAACAATAAGATCAGCTTATTACCATGAGTTTTGCACTGATCAAGGACGGATTCGGATTTTACAAAGCCAGCAAGCTTGAATTTTGACTGGACTTAGCGAAACTGTTTTCTAATTTTTTTTTCCTCGCACAGTTTTCTAAGACTACATTTATAAGCAGTTATCGTACTTTCTTGTACATGCTGTTGCGGTGCAAATTGTTGAAACATAATCACATTTGAACTGTCAGAGGTTCAAATTTCATAGACAGTATATTGTATTTTTGATACTTATTATTTTGATAAACCTAATAGTCTTTACAGTGAGTGCAGCCTGAACTGTAATGTGCCCTATGACCATTCTAACAAGTCCGATATAAAATAAAATAAAATGCCAATATAACATGGATTTCGCTACTATTTCATATAATACTTAAAAACCTTACTTACCCACAATATGAAAAAATATTCTGTTATTTAGCTTCTATTAGAAAAGACTATGTAGACCGAAAATTTACTCGGCGAGAGTTAATCAAATATCAATTTGCCACTCAAACTACGACTTCATTTTCAGGATAAAACGTTATGTTAATATAGTGAATATATTGATTTAAAAGAGAATTAATATCAGGAAAAAATATCTTACATGAGCTCCAGACAGGAAATAAAAACTGTTGAACACTTCAGTAGAGAAAATGGATTCAAATTTTAATCTTCTATTCTCGAAAAATACCAGGAAATTAAATTTTTTTGAATAGTAAAATATTGCTTTCTTTTTCACTAATAAGTCAGTAATCACTCAGCAATTCTCAATATAATTATGATTGAAAATTTAATTTTATTCCCTTTCCGTCATTGAATAATACGTCATAATATATATATATATATATATAATATTATTGTGAATTGCATAATTTACACCTCTTTGAAAAGAATAGCAAAGTTTACAAGCTTTATAAACGATTTTTAATTCTGCTTAGGTTTTGATTTATTTAAGTATGGCAAAGCACACTATGGTTATCTGTCTAAGGGAAGGGATGCCTTCGTGGAGGACTTTCTAAGGGAGACTGGCTCGTATACACGTTACACACGGGGAAAACCACGAAAACGCCCATGCAGCCAGCCCTTTCGCGGGATTCGAACTTCGAACCGAACTACCAGAGTTCAGCAACTTTACCGCTAGGCCGCTGGTGGACCCAATTCTGCTTATGAATTACGTTCTTATACAGATGTCGGCGTGTTTAAAATAACGAAAAGTGCTCCCTCTTAATTTATAAAAAAGATTTTCTTAGAGTTTGAAGAAATTTATTTCGTAGAAATTGATTTTAAGAGAAAATGAACGGTAGGTTATTAAAAGAAGCTGTGGAAGAAATTCGAAATAAAATCAAAAATTTTTTATACTTCATGAACCTATATTATGTAAATTTAAAGGGATACGTTTCTAACTTTGAAAAAATAGCATTCATTAAAATGCTTATAAGGTTAAGTTACTTTATTTGAATATGGAAAAGCACGAAGGCTATCTATCTGAGCGAAGAGACACCTTCGTAAAGGATTCGTATTTACACTGCACATGGTACAAACCAGGAAAAATCAACTATGCAGCTAGCCCGTTTGCTCGGGTTTGAACCGGGTCGAACTACCAGTATTTAGTGGTGCCACTTGACCACTGCTATATTACTTGCGTATCAGGGAAACGATTCTTAAAATGCTTATAGATTCATTCTTTAACTGTTAATAATCTATTTAATGCAACAGATATATAAAGACATATTTTTGTGCTCTGATATTAACATTTTTGGTTTACGTACAGAGTATAACTTTTGGATTATGAACATATCCAATACAAAGAACTTATGAAGTGTTTCATTTTGATAATAAAATCTTGGATCTACAATGGAAATGTCTGGATATCAAATTTAAAACTTTAAACATATTTGAGTTTCATAACACCAACAATATAGCAATTCAGTTATATAAAGGCAATTTAATTGTTCAATAGTATATCATCAATAGAAAGTTAACACTAATCATAGAGACTGTAATAATAATAAAACACTCATTGTGCAGTAAAACCTGATTCTAGCCATAACACCCATGAGAGTTGCAATATCACACTCATAATTATCTTCATTGTTGTTCAAGTCTTAGCATCTGTAACCAGAGAGTAATTTTCTTAATATTGGATCTTGTGTGTTTTATCTTTGTATTCTGTGAATTACAGCGTTCGTAAAATATAGGATCTTGATGTTATTGGTATTATGACAGTGCTAGGGGGAAATGTATGTTTTCCGAAGAAATGGATCATTTCCGAAACAGTTGGACAATTCTTCCTATTGGAAAGTTTGAGGTAACGTTACGATTAACAATTGAAACCTTCTGCCGAGTAGCAAAAAACTGGCTCTGAAAAAAATATAAGAAAATGTGCAAGCGCACAAGCAGTGAAGGTGATCTAGATGATTACATTTCTATATTTAAGAAAACAGAAAGGCTAGAAGTTATTGAAAAGATTGAAGATGAGGGGTAAAAATGAGGTTAAGCACTATCTGCCTTATTCTCCTGTAATTCAAGAAAATAGCCGAACCTCAAAAATCACACTAGTCTTTGATACTTCAGGAAAGGAGGCAAATCAGCCAGCCTTAAATTTGATTAACTTAAGTTTTTATTAAAATACCAAACCTAATTGAATTATTCCGCGATATAATGGAACGATTTAGTTTGTATTCCATAGGATTAAATTCCGAGATTGAAAAGGACTTTCTAAAGTTAAGTATTAATCCACAGCACAGAAAATTTCTTATTTACCCTCCCTTTCTGAAATTGAAAAAACAATTCGTAGAATTCCAGATAGAATCTTACAGGTAATTAAATGCATAAATGATAGCTCTGGTGAACTGTAACACCTATCAGGACTCAAAAGACCATAATCATTAAAGACTGTCAAGACTACCCCAATTTTGTAATAATTGTAAATCATTATTTTAATGACTTAATAAAACAGCTCTGAATTCTGTTCAAAATTTCAGTGTAATGACAAAACACCAGATTCTGTCTTCTGGAACTGCAGCTCAAAACATCATTGTAAATATTTATCAAATTTTGTTTTCATAATTTTTAAAATCTCAGTATCTATAAGTTCCAGTTCCACATAATGTACGCTGTTTTGCATCTGTAAGCTATTATTGTAATTCTACTTACACAAAAATAAATGTGCCATTGGTGTCCGACCCGGTCTTCGGGCTGTAGTTGGCTAAATAACAGTTTTCCAATGACTGGAAAAGTAGCTTTAGAACATCAGTAGCGAGTGAGTAGTTGGAGGTAAAACAATTCATAGGAAAATTTTAATATCTTTCTTCTATCGTGTTGAATTAAAATGCGTCATTCAGTGTACACATTCAATACATTCACTTCTGAAACAGGAGATGAGTATATTATTGCAACAATTTATATGAAATAAATGCCCTTCATTTAAGAACTGCACACAATTTAATACCTTTCTTTAAAATTCTATAACTGAATTCTGTGAATTATGATACCCGAAAATTTCCTCTAAGCAATCGAAATAAATCAAACAATCCAGTCTAAGAAACTTGCCAATCTTTCAGACCTATCAACATGAAGCTTAATAGGAAACGTTCCTGCGAAATACGTTCCGGTCAGAAGTACAAAGGAAGACATCTATATTTATATTACAGAAGTAGAACCTGTATCTGTTAGGTCTACTTCTTCCTCTGTTAAGCAAGACAATTCTGGCAGTGCAACGTTTACTCCCATAATAGTAAAATATCGTGACTGCGTACGCGAAATAGATGGTTTAAAGAGAATGTCATCCAAACGCTGCCTGTTCTCCCATTCTAGCTTCTGGAAAAAAATTCTTATTGCGGTGCGTGCAATTAGATCTGATAATGCCAAAATTTTACAGTGAAAATGATTATGATATTTTCAATAAAAAACCTGCTACGGCTCATTGTAATATTCTGACTAGCACATAAAGAATTCTCAATCCTATAAAATCTTAAATTTCGTGTTCTAAGTAATATATACATCTTTCTTTGATGAGCACCCATATTACAGTAATATGTGTCTTGTATAAATTAATGTTACCAGCCGTCTGGTGGTAATTCTGGCGTTCTGTTTTCAGCAGGATTTGATTTCTGCTCTTAGAGTTAAGGCTAGTAATCTCAAGGATCATGCTTAATATTCTTATTAATGAAAGCTGTGCAATATTTATGTAAAAACGAGTATATATGTGATAAGGAAAATCACATCACACAAGATATTCATAGATCATTGGTTAATTAATATTCTAACTTAAAAATTATTGCACTAATTTAGAGTCACTGCCTTCACACTGTTTCACAAATGAAAGGCCTCTGCCTGCACAGTAAAATGTAATGGAGTCACTATCTATCTACACTCCACAGTCAAGTAACAGATAACTTAAGAATTAAATTCATCTCTTAAAGGAACAGAAAACATACGAGGAAAGGACCTATCATATCTAACAGCATATGAGGTAAAAACGGAAGTGAAATCTATTAAATTTTAAATTATTTTTACTTGCATTGAACTAACGCGAGTGACTTCTCGACGTTACGCTGTGTATAAGTCAATATCACTTATCTCAAGGTTTATTACTTCATTATGAAATAAATTCAAAATCATCATTGTGACAATCTCTAAAACACGCGAAGTGTGTTTTAGAGATTGTCACAATGATCTTGACCCATCTGGGAACGTGATGCTCTCTCCGTCCATTTGTTTAATCAATTCATTGTTTGATCAATTGATCTTGCATCACAGATTTAAGTAAAACAGAGATTTTCATGAATGCATTGAAACACTACAGAGAAAACGAGAAAAATAAAACCATCTATTTTCAAGAAAAATTTTTTTCATCTTCAGAAAGGCTTTTCATTACATTTAATGGAATTCTAAATCGTAACACAGAAAAGCGACACATGCAAAAACGTTATTATGAATTACCGTATTTGAGGCGCATAAGACGCACCCCTTTTTTATACACATTTTTGAAAGATAAAACGTTATTACTAATCATTATAATAAATTTACAGTATTTTAAATATAAAGTAATACAAGTACAAAGTAATATACAATTACCCAATCCATGAGTTGCTTTTTTTAGATCCTCTTCTTGGTTCCACCAACTTCTTATCATTTTCTCAGTAGAAGGGTGGCCCGAAATGCCTCTTTACAGCCGTGTTTCCGTGTTCTTTAGCATGCGCAATCGCAATTGTAAAGTATGTTATACCAATGCCGACATTGCTTTTGAGCCATAATTTGCCAGCAAAGTTAAGAAAATTGAACAGTAGAAATTTCACATACTTAAAAGTCGTTCACAAAAATTGGTTTTACGAGTTTAAACGAACTCAGGTGTGATAGTCGATGACAGCGCATGCGTATTCACTGAACTCTACGTAACTGTAATGTTCCCACACTCCGCAAGGAAACAAGAAAAAAATCGCATAATTGCAAATACAGGAAATTTAGAGAAATGAATATAATCAAAAACTGAGTATCAACGCATAAATCTCAGTATCGACGTATAAGACGCACCCCGTTTTTCAGACCTATTTTCAAAGAAAAACAGGGCATCTTATACGTCGGAAAATACGGTATGTTACTTGTTTATTATATATTATATATATATATTATAAAAGTGCCAGGCATAAAATATAATTAATTTGTGGCTGATCCCTTGAAGCAAAATGCAATTGGTGGAAATCGTTGGATTAGCCAACAAGTCCAAAATTAGAAATACGCGAGTAAACAAATAGTGACAACTACTTAGATCGGGAAAGAGTCCATGATAATGATCATTTTATTTCCCTTATGGCTATCCTACAAGTAAGTAAATAAGTAACCGACTTAATGAAATCGGGACGGGCAGCATGTTACATCCTTGTGAAGATCACATTGCTTTGTTTCCAAGGAAATTACGTGCTCCGCAGAAACCACTCAATTGTAGCAATCTCTAAAATGTCTAAGGCAATACCGCATTCAATTTAGAAGGAAATTAAATTTTTTAATCCTTCTTTTTAAATAAAATAAAATTAATTCCATTATTTAGCTTCTCCTTTCTTCAACACTAGATAATTTTCTGGTAAGAAAAGTAAAAGATTTGCTGAGTTAAGAGATAACGACATTCATTATAGTGCTTTCAATGCTAAAATTCATAGAAACAAAAAACTAAGTTCTGTAGGTATGTTTGAACCTGTAAACTAATTTAAGAAAATTCTCGAGACCAAGAGGTGTAATTCTTATTATATATATTTACTTAATTAACACATTTATTGTTATTGTATAATATGAAATGTTTCACTTTATGCACATTTAAGAAGGAATATTGTTCAAAAGCTTTTATCACTTAATATAAAAATTAACACTCATAAATCTGCTAAACGGTTACCTATTAAATGGCGATTATTATGCAACAATTATTTTTTGATAACAATTAAGCTTACTTTAACATTGTTCTATTTTCTCTCTCGTTCATATCACATATATTCTTTTAGATAAGAAAGATATGCAAAATACGACCACGGAAAGAAGCGTTTAAAAATCATGTACGTTAATCATAAATCATGGCTAACGGAGTGACAGTCTATATGCTGCTCGGGAGAACTTAAAGCCATTTTGTATTTGTCGAATGGCACAATATTTTTGTTTACATTTCGAGGAACGTAACTGAATATAAGAGATAGACTGATATGAGAAATGAAATGTAGTTTTTGAGAGCAACTTGGTCTTGGTAATTGTTGGTAACTGTAATACTAAAACAATGTAGAGTCAAATTAATTTTATTTCAGAGCAAGATACATTTATTTCGTAAATTTTATTTCGCATTTAATATATCGAACCTTTTTGTTTTGCACATTTTAGCTTTACTTCCAACTTATTAACTGTTACCTTCGAAATGTTAATAAACTTTTTTTGTGTTGCACGCTTTACGTCCAATTCCTAACAACTATGGATGTTATATTAGTCGACTCTTTTTGTGTTGCACATTAACAGCCATTGGTGATAAGTTAATCGAGATTTGACTTGCATATTATAGCTTTATTTCTAACTCACCAGAAGCGGACAAATAAAGTGTTGCTGAGTTTTAATCTTCCTGTGCGTGCAAGTCGATTTTATCATAGCGATAGCTTTCTTCAACAACGAAGAATCTTGCCAGTTCTTAAAAAACATGTTTAGTGAAATATCTTTATAAAGACGTACTTCAAATAATAAATACGTAGCAAAGTTCTTAAATTATTGAAGCTACTTAAAAATTTAATCTTAGAATGATTTTCATTACATAGATTCCTTAATTTACATTTCTGTATCCGCCGGTACACCACTAAAATTCTGTTGGTGCCTTTCAGCAATGAATTATGTCTTCGGCATCAGAAGATTGATGAAACAAACTTTTGTGATTTCTGACCGGTATTGTTTGACTATTACATTTAAAACTGCATCAAAGATCTTATTATTTTCCACAACATATTCCTACATCTACATGAACATTATTCAAGATGAAGGAAAGCAACTTCTGTCCAACCGATAGCCAACTTTTATTTTGAAACTTTGTCGAGTATTACATTTCCATTCCACATCTTCTACCATATATAGTTTCACTGCGTGAGAACGGGGACACTCGCAGTTTTATATCCAAATAAGTATATGTCTAAAATTAATGGATTGCTTCTGCGTATTTTTAGAAAAATGAATTAAATGCATAATGCAAAACGTAAGTAAATATGTGGAGCACCAGAAGTTAACCATTGCTCGTCCAAATGTAATCCCAAACTGTGCAACTTCACTTCAGTTTTGATGGAAAACATTCTAGAAGATGGATTCTCAGTGTATTCCACCATTTTCCTCTACCACCAAACCACTCAAGAAGAGTTTCGAATCGTTACTGTTCAAATGCCGTTTGGTGTTCCATGTATTTTAAAACATATTTCCTTTCTTCGGGATTTTAACTCCAGTTTCACGATAGGCCACTAAATCGATCAGGATGGCGATGTGAAATGCAGTAAATACTAGCACAAAACTAACCAGCAATGTCCCAAGATTTTCCCAGGAAAACGGTTACCAAAAATGGCGCGATATAGATATGCACTTCCTATAATTGTATTTCCTGCAAGTTTGTGTTGAAATAAAAACCGCCATCCCACTCTCACTTAATGCAAAAGAGAGAGAAAGAAAGAGGAAAAACATTAGTAAAGGAAATAAAAGGAAAGAGGAAGAAATACAAATCTTATTGTTCTAGAAGTGTGTAGAACAACTTGACAAATATTAGAACTGGTTAACTCAAGTTTTATAGCGATGTATCGATACTGTGTGCTAGATGATGAATCCGCTAATGAAAAAGTACCTTTAAATTTTAAAAATGCTATTTTTAATGAAATTTTTAAAAATATTGTTTAACTTTTTGAATAACTAGAGCAATGACACAGGAATAAGAATTCTTTAGAAATATATATAAATTAAACTGTTAACTCTCCACACTGTAAAAAAAAAGTTCGCTCTTTAGAGGCAAAAGTTTTGTAAAGTTACAGAAATCAAAAAGTTACACAAGAATTTCCTGTAATGGTAACAGGTTGAAAGCAAACTGTGGCTGGTACAGCTAATTTGCCTGTAACATTACAGATAATGTTTCAGTAGCCGCGCGGAAGAATCACGTGACTGACTGGAAATCAGCCAATCAGAAGAAAAGTGTTTGAAAGCTAGTTGCAGAAAGAAACATGGCTGAATGCATGTTGGTTGTATAGCGCAGGTAAGTAAGAAAATGTTTACAATTACGTTTGAAATATTTTTTGTTCATTTTATGCAGATTATTCTCATGCACTTTGCAGTGTTATATGTAGTGAGTAAGTATTTAAACGTTTAAGCTTTGCGATTAATTAATATCAGCGTTCGTAATGAGTTGAAAGAGTGCAGAATATTTATTCCAAATGCAGATCTAATAGTAGTATTTTGTCATTGCGCATCCGATAAATTACGCCTTAAATTGCCCGTATTATTATTTATAACTAATTATTCCAAAATTTAATCACTGTTGTGGTATTTAATTGAAACGGTAATGTGGTTGTTGAAAACAAAATTAATCATGTTAGCGTTCGTTTGCAATCGTCTGACCAAAGAACGTTTGACATCTTTTTCCCGGCAGGCCTTGCGAGAAACGTTTATGTAAACATTTAGAATTCTGAATGTAATGTATATATTTTTTTTGCTTACTAGGTTTAGTTTATTCTTTTTCTAGGATTACCTAATTAATTATACTCGGTTTATAATTCAGTCTAATATGTTTATATACGAGTGTGTTATGAAGTAAAATTACAAAAACTTGAACAATGCGGTCGAGAATCTCGTTTATTCTTTAGTGTAATAATATTATTTTTTCAATGGTATTAATTTCTTACGAATATGTTATAATTCCAAAATGAAGTAATTATATTGATTAAAAATATGTCGCATCATACTTTTCGTAATGTTTTGGTTTACTAACTAGATGCAACTTAATTATTCCATATATTTTAATATACCAATATCAACAGGGAAAAGATGGAAATGACCTAAAATATTTTTCTAAAAATTCGTTAAACTAGTTATAAAAGAAAACTAAAATTTTGTACATTATTTCCAAAAATATTCCATTAATATTTTATAAGTTACAAAATTTATTATATTGTATATATAACTACCACTGCATACTTACAAGTTTTTAAACATTTAACGTAGAATTTATGTTGATTTTATTTTGCCCAATTTTAATACAGTTTTGAAGTATGATAGTCTTGTTACTAGGATATCATGAAACTGCTAATACAAGTTTAATATATTTCTTGACAAATGTTTCTCTTATTCATGTAATATAATATATAAATCATAAAATAAGTTTTTTTAAAATAAATTATGATTGTGTATTGGAATTTAACACAATTCTGTATCTATATGTTAGTATTAAAAATAAAATAATAATAAATTTTTAATGAAGCATTGATTTTAGGATTAACAACTGTAAATATATATATATATACTCACACATGAATAAATGGGAATGCCAGTTACGTTTCCTTACAAAGCCGTCCATGAATATATACTTCCCTTTAGACTGATAGCCTTTGCATGCTTTGCCATATTCTATCAATCCAAATGATGCAAATATGCAGAAAATTTTACTTTCTTTGAAAGTTAATGCAGGAAATAAAATTCAGTGCATTTGTAAACTACATTAGTTCTCTTATAGCTTGGTATTTAATTGTCCAATGATTTACTAGTCCAAACTAATGCAGAATTCAGATATTGTTCAAATAAAAGAAAATTAATAAGGTCTGATTGTTAGACGTATATATGAAGATTTATTTTTTTTAAATATTATTTTAAGTCAACTATTTCATTCCTTTCAGTAGCATTATTTTTGGAAATCTTAAATTAAATAACTGAATGCAATATTTCTTGTTAATAAAAGAAAAGCAATGTTATGAAAGACTAGCGAAGTGGATTTGCAAGTTCTAATTACGAAAGGTCCCATGCTCTAAGGGGTCATTTTTAAAAATACTTAATTAAAAAAAAGTATTTAACATAAAACTTCCAGCTTCACACATGTGCAATATTAATTCTATATATTTTATCTCATTTTATTGATTAATTTCATAGCATTTCGTGTGACACTAGTAGAAATTATTTATTAAATTTTATGCAGTTTCTAATCTACGTTTTGATTTTGTTATTAATTACGTTAGGTTACATAAGATTTAAAATTATGTAAGGTACAAAAACCTTCTGCATCTATTAATATATACTGAAGTGAATGAAATTATGCCAGTGAAATTTTTTAAAATCAAAAACAAATTTCTGTGGAAAACTAAAGTTATAAATTCTAAATGCAAACAAAGGAGTGAATTTGAAAGTTATCAAATAAGCCAAAGTGTTGGTAATTTTTGCAGTTTTGCAGAAGAATTTTTATACTGTGCAGAATGGGAATGTGATGTTTGGTTTTGTTAGTACAGTCAAAAGTCGTTAATCCGGATTCGTCGGACTTCGGCGATTCCGGATTATCAATTTTTCCGGATTACAGATCATCAGTTTAAATCTGGTAAGATGGCATGCAGAAATTTTAAAATTAAAAATATGAAACCGTAATTTATGAAATAAAGAACAATTATGATCTAAAGGGTATCAAAATTTACAAAAAAAAAAAAAAAAAAAAAGCTTAATATTTATTTGTTTACTTTATTAAACATTTCTTTCAATGTAAGTTGTTTAAGTTGCTTCGTTTTATGTGATAATACTTTCTCTTTAATTCTATAAACAGCCATAATTTCTTCTTCAGTGGACAAAGTTCCGCTGTTGAAGTCCTATAATTGCTGTGTCGAGAATACCGACTAATTTGTCAATCGAAATTTTTTCGTTTTCAATAACCTCTGTATCACTTTCTTCACTATCGGAAGCGAATTATATTGACGAGGAATTTGATTTAAATCATAAACAAGACGGAGTACATCGAGATGAAATACTACATTTAGTAAGGAATTATAAGCCAAATAAAATAAAAACATCTGCCCTGAAGATAAAGATTGCTGACAGATGAACATCCAATACATTGCGCGTCCCCCCCCGCCGCCGCACAGTAGCGCGAAATTGATAAACAGCAGATTTCTGAATGGTTAGATAAACAAAGGATTATGCCTTTATCCATTTTTTTGCAGCAATTCCACTTTTTGTTTAATGGACTTCGAAACATACTTTCGCTTTGTAGATCCTTTACATATTAGTAAATATATATCGGAAATTCTATTTGACATAATTGAAAGTTCAAGCTTACTTTTATAAAATTGCTCTAACAGTCTTCAAAAAATAATAAGCCGGATCTAATTCGAAGATTAAGGAACAACGCAATCTGTAACATTAATTGAATTAGATAATTTTAGCTTAGCTTATACCATCCGTTATACATTAAACGCACATGTGTAAACGTATTATGCGCATGCGCACACGCATATTCGCAGCCGTAAAGGTCTTACGCGCATGCCTCAACGCGACACATGCGCAGAAAGTTTGTAGCTTTGAGGTCCGGATTATAGATCAAACTGAAGTATTGCAACTTAAACACGTAATTTAGCTTAAAATTTATTTGAACTTAATTTTCTAATTTATTTTGATCATGTATATTTCATGTGTCATAAGTCTTTAAAATGAACTTAATTCCCATCCTATTTATTAACACAAATTTTTGAAAGAAGAAAAAGTCACATTTGTTTTGCTTAGTTGCCCACGAAAATTTAAAAAAAAAATATTTGCATAATTATCCCCCTTTTAATGCATTTAGGAAATGAATATCCCAAGATTTTAAAATGGATTTATCGACATAATGATATATAGAGAGGAGTTATGTTTACTTGCAGATTTTTTCCTCCTTTTTACTAATATTATAGTATGAAAATCAAGGGGGAAATTAAGCAATAATTTAATTTTGAAGGATGTGATTACAGTAAGACCATAACCAATCAAAAATATTCATAAATGAACTACTGGTAACTATCATAGTATTATTATATAAAAGAAACCTACATTCCAATAAGAATGTTTAGTAACATTAACGTTTCAGTATCTGATAATAATAATCTTCATTCCTACTTCCCTATACCTTGAATTTCATTCTTATTATTGCCCAATGCTATTCCCTAGACCTCAAAGCATTTAATGCATCTGGAACTGCAATTTGTGCCGTCTTCTACAGCATGTAATCACCACTCCGTTTGTACTACCACGAGCAATGATCTTCAGAATTACAGTATTGCGTTGCATATTCCATCCCACCCAGCTTTAGAACCACATTTTGAAAATTAAAAAAAATATTTTCATAATTTTCCCCCTTTTAATGCATTTAGAAAATGAATATCCTAAGATTTTAAAATGGATTTATCGACATACTGATTGTTTTCGTCATACTAACAAAGGCAAACTTTAGTACACTAAAGGCCCCGTTGAATCTTTCTCTTCTAACTGTTGAATATTATGTCAGCCTAATACAAAAAATGATCTATGATAGTGAAAGGAAATACCAACTGCCATTCACTGTGCAATTTTGCCATATCAGCTGCATATTCATCTTCTCTAATTATTTATGTATGATCTGAGGCTTAAGGAATTGCAAGAACAACAATGAGAATGAGAGAAATTCAAATTATAAAGAAATGAGATAACTTATTAGATGTTGCAATTATGTGTATTCTTATTGAAATAGAGGTTTCTTTTAAAGAAATAATATTGTGATAGTAGTAGTTTATACATGATTACTTTTCATTTGTTATATTCCTACTGTGACTGTGTCCTTTGGAAATTAAATTATTCGTTTAATTTTTCCCTCTCAATTTTCGGAAGATAAAATTAGTAAAAATAAGTGGGAATATAGCATCAAGAGCATTAGATATCCCCATTTTCTTGAAGCTGTTCACTATTATTGTTTCATAAATAATAGGCCATGCACCCAAAATCCACTAGCAAATCAGTTAGTAAGATGAAAATGACCACTATGCAGACGAAAAATTTAGGGTAACTTGTTTTGTGAGCGCCTTAAGAGAGACAAACATTACCTAAATCATTAAAACAATTTCAGAATCCTGTTGCTAAAAGAAAGCTTGGGGGAAAATGTTGTCCGAGTCCCAGTGATTCATTTGGACCAATATGTAATATTGTTTTAGAAATTTAAGGTAATAAATATAATATTTTTCGAATGCTAAAACAGTTCGAGAAATTTATTCAAGTTCTGAATTCTGAATATAAGTATACTGTATATTATATTTAATAACTATGGTGGCTTCATTTATGAAAAGATTTGCATATTGGCTGTTTTTGTACAATGAACCTTCTCTAAGCTAGCTATGCGTGATTCCTAAAGATTTTGATCTTTAATGATATTGGGCATCTTAGAGAAGTTATGTTTACTAATTAATTATTTTATGAGGAATGCTGGTTAAATTTAAAAAGTGATTGACTGAGGTAGCTTGTAGTAATGAGACGGTTCACTGTAATGCAATTTTTTAAAGTATTTAAGCTGTTCCTGATTACTTAAGATATTATAAAGAAATATGATTAAAAGTGTTATATGAGCACATGTTTAAAACATCTATTAAAATAATTTTTATAAGCTTTTTAAGAGCATGATTATGATTTTAAAAGAAATGTTTTTTTCTTTATTTAGGAGACATGGTTTACAAAGAAGGGGAAAAACCATTCATTTTTTCCAAGCAGTCGAAACGAATTTTTATGAAATGTTATATTGTGTTATTTTTTAATTAATTCTTTTTTTAAGGTTTTATGTAAAGTTTATGAATTAAGTAATAAATTATTTTTACTTCTGTATTTTAATTAGCATATTATTTGCTTCATAATGTTTCACAATAAAATTATGAATTTAATAAACTTCATAATTAACATGCTGTAATATATATATAGAGAGAGAGCATAAAGTTTGTTTTCTGTTGTCACATGTATATTTCACAATTTTGTATGCAAATCTCGAAATTTATAATAACTAAGAATACTTTATCACTTTCTAAATGGTAACTATTAAGCTTAAAGTTTTATTACATATCACGTTTGTAAAAAATTATAGGTAAAATTAAAATGCATTAAATTTTAAGTTAAACTGAAGTATTAGTTTTTGAAACCAATTTGTTAAAGGCATAATTGTATTAAGCATCAAGAATTTTAATGGAAGCAAGTCTTTTAAAATTAAGGTCAGTTGGTGAAGTTTTATGCTTATTCAAAAAGCATGATATTAGGTTTTTAATGAAAGACTTCTATCTGTTAATTCAAAGGAAATTATTTGAAGGTAGGGTAAAAACGTTATGCAGTTGCCATCTATTACTTCAAACAATAGCAGACTGTTGTCAAACGCTGAGTGCAGATAAGAATAAAAAGGTTAGTTGGACGTTGTAATTCAAGCTTATGAACAAAATTTTGAATTCCTTGTAGTAACAAAATAAAGTTCATTGCTATGTTGAATTCTTTAATTTACTGAAAATGTCATTTTTTAGAAGGAGAGAATATAATATTTTTGAAACATAAAGAACAGCTGTTCTGAGTTCTTCATAGAAATATTTCACAAAATGTCTTTTATTGTAATAATATGATCATATCAACATGCAACACGTTTACTCATATAAGTTAAATCTAAAGGAACATGTGTCTATTTTAACTAAAATTACTAAAAAGAAAGTTCTAGAACATATCTTAATAATTCACACTAAAACATGCAAATAAAGCATACTTTTTTTTTTCTATTTTACAGGCCAAATATAAATTCCAGATGACTTTCCATTATTTTATGTAAAGGATATACATGTAATTTAATATAAGGAGTAGCATATCAATTTGAACTTAATTATCAAATTAAGCTCAAATCGATTATTAATCAAAATTATATATATACCTACAGATATCATTGCTTTATATGCATTTCAATGTATTTTATTATAATAAGCATTATTTTAGACCAAAAATCTATTACTTTTATAGACATATCCTTTAGTATTTCATCTATGAAAAATATATTCTACACACATATAATTACTTAATGAGATATTAGAAGGAAATAATGTGAAACCTTTACAGATACAACCATTGGAATTTTACGTAAGAAAAGTATCTTCTATTCACATAATAACGTGCTGTAATAATACAAGCAAATAACCTGTAACGGTTACAGATATATCTGTTGAGATCTTACATGAGAAAAACATGTTCTTTTTACATAATTATTTGTGTAATATTACACGCAAATAATCTGTAACCATTACAGATATATCGTTTGGGATTTTACATAAGAAGTTTGGGATTTTACATAAGATTTACATGTTCTACTTACATAACTATATGCTGTGATATTACAAGAAAAAGATCTGTAACCATTACAGGCAAAACTCTTGTAAAGTTACAAAGAAAACACCTGTTGCTGTTACTCAAATAACCCATGGCATCCCAGTTTCCATGAGTTTTCTTAGTAACCTTACAGATTTTTTTTTTACAGTGCAGGCTATAGCATAAGTTTCTTTCAATAGAAATTATATATACACTTCAGATATTATCTTATGAACTGAAACACCTAGATTGAATATTTTACATCATAAACATACAAGGCTCAGCAAATAATATTCTAAACTCAGAATTGTTGGGTTCTGCTCCTGAAATTATTTTATCACTATTCTTCAATAATCATAGCTCTGAATCCGACGTCGATTGACTCAGTTTTGTTTAAACTGATTTTCTTTCAATTTAGCATAAATGTTTCGTATTTAATTGTGTACATATGCCTTCTTTTTCATATCTTTCTAGGATGTGTTACATTAAATTTAATATTTCTTTTAGCAACACCAAAGTTGCGAAATAATTGCGTTTTCTTAGCGATAAGCAACAAAACGATTTTACTAATAAAATTATTATTCCAGCTTTAGTTTAAGGGCTCTAAACTTTCGTGTTTTTCTCTTTTCGTATATCGAACGAAAACGAAGCCTTTAATAAACAAATTAGCAAATCCAAGTACGTAAATACTTCGGTTCCAAATTAATTTGGAAATAAAATAATGTAGTATGAAACTAATGAACCAATTATCTATGATAAGAAATTTTACAGGAACTACTTTCAGCGTGTGTATTCAAAACAAATATGTTGGCAAATAGTAGATATAATATCTCAGTTACTCAGTCCTTAATTTTTGTAGCAAAATAATAATACACATATATTATAAAGTCGTCACCATATGACGATATGTATAATGGGCCGATACAGCATAAAATACAATATAAAATATAAAATGAAAACAAAATGAGTTATATATTAAAAGTACATACATCTAGCTATATAAAAGGAAAATTCTGGAATCAAAGTCAAGAACATACGTTTTTCTCATAGCACTTTGGGGACTTATTCATCTCGCAAATTTCACAAAAGCACGCCATTGTATTAAAATAGGCATGTGAGCAAATAGGTATGTGCCTATCAATTATATATGATTTGTTTATATAGTATTAAAATGTACTCCTAGCAATAGTCTATTTCCCAGATACGGAAGAAATTCATACGAGCAGTACGTAATTCTATGTGAAGAGAATACACGAATAATGAGTCTGTAATGATGAAATGTGTTCAAGTGTAGATTTCGTAGTTTCAGTATTTTGACTCTGCCAAAACGAAAATTGTATCAGTTCCCGTCTTAGATTTTGTTGTGTTGTCGTTGTGACTATTCTCACTTATCTGACCTAACCAGAACAAGTTCACCGATTTTATCGTGAAAAAGGAATACAACATAGCAACTGTTGTTGGCAAGATCCTTGGACGTCATATAGTGGATGGTACGACTTTCCTCAGTTACACCTCAGCTTTGAGCTTCAGCACCGAAAACCGTAGTCCTAGAGTCTCACTCCCGTCTGTCTCCACAACCAAATCACATGGGATGAATTTAGGCTTGCCATATATTTAGAAGTACCCTATTTTTCAAAGACACTATACAATTACATTATCTACTCTTCTGCGGGATTCGATCCCGAGCCCTTCGTTACGGCAGTCAGAATAGTGTTGTTGACAATGCTTCCATTCGATATTATTTTCTTAAAATGATTTCAAATATATTATGTTTATTTGCCTGAAGTCTTGAAGTTTTTATTTCACACTGTCGTTGTTAACATAAACTTTTAGGGAATGTTGAAAATGGCCAAATAGCAAAACACGATAGCAATTGACAAAATACGATAACAGCTTTCATTATAGTAGCTCAAAATTATATTCAGGAGCATTTTTAGAACAGCTTTCCTGTAATAGCCTCATGGGTGCCATTTCGATAAATATTTATCATGGCTAGAAGGTTAAACGATTATGTTCCAATTTTTTGCTCCATTGTACCCAGAATATGTATACATTCAAATTACTTTCTTTCTGCTTTTCACTAATTTCAGAAACAAAAACTGATAAATACATAAATTTTCTAAACCTTTATAAAAGGATTTAAAAATAGAGATTAGAAAACGAAATAAAGGATGAGAATTTGATTAAATAATAACCCAAAATGCATCGAGATGTTTTCGCAAATAAAAAAAAGGTTAGTTAAAAATCCATTGAATAAGTCATAACAGATAGCTATAAATCTATCAATGGAAACTTCTTGGAAATATGTTTTCGATGTTTCGATCGAAAGTGTCTATGAATACATCATTAGGAATATTTTCGGAAATATTTAGAGAAGGGTAAAAGTAGTTCATTTCAAAGATTGCACTTTAATGAAACTATGCATCTAAGCAAATTTTGTTTAAGGAAAAATGTACAATTGTAGGGTTCTATTATTTTTACTAATAGTTATTTTAATTTGCTAGCCTTTTCTTATTTCCCTCGCGTTTCCTCGCCAGTATGTAAATCAGTTAGAATGAATGGGGGCGTATTTAAACTGAAGTAGCGAAAACTTTAGTTAGAGCGTGGTTGAGAGCTATTGAAATTGCGCACATTATTACTTTTAGCCCCTGTTGAACTTTGTGATTTTTGTTTATACATTTTATGTTTATAAACACTTTTATGTATATAAATTTCTTGTGATATTATAAAATAGTGTAACTATAACGAAGAGAGCTGGAAAAATTCGGATTCATGGCCAAGGAAACAGAATGTGTTACGATAAAAAGCAGATACAGAATCATTTTTAAATTTCATCATTAGAATACAAAAACGGAAATAGCATGAAAATGGTGTTCTAAGAAATACACTATAACTCTATTAATGAAATGCTTTCTTAAGTGTAACTAAAGTATTTTCTAACATCAACTATATTTTTATAGCTACCTTACAAAAAAATACTCCTTTCGTATCAATTCATGGGGCTGGAAAAAATTGACGTACAGGGAGAGGAATGTAAGTAAATCAAATCAAATCATAAATAACTCTTATTCCGACTTTATTTCAACTTTAATTCCTTAACCAAACCATAACTAATTAAATTTATTTAGTAATAATTCCAGTAACGATGACTTACCGTTACAGGTGAGGATAAATAAATAAAAACCTAATGATTATCAAATTTTTAATATACAAAGTTAGAAAGCGTTTTAGTTTTCACAGAAGCTCTGTAAATATCATGGATTAAGTTATTAGTTTGCTATGTTATTAATTAAATGCATTTTAAATTACGTCAATTTGTTAGACTTTATAATATAAAAATGCGACGTACCCAAGAGGAATTTTCCAAATGGGACAAATTTGCGTATTCCAATACCTTACTATAGCATATGTAAAGGATTAGCATTTGGCGGCCAACTTGCCGACTAGCTGGACTAACGCACTGCGACGAAGGATCCAGATGACGTTTAAAACAGAGGACATTCTTTTGCTAAGGCATTATTTCCATACGAATGTGGTTCCGCCGATCTACGTGACCACGGACTATGCCAATGTCTCGTACATGGGTTCGAGAACAATATGAGCAGATGTCCCCTCTTAAAAGATGACATGGAATTGCACTAAAGGAAGCAAGGTGGTCAGATCGCAGGATTGCTAGACATTTCGGTTAGAAGCAGGGCTACCATTCTACGCTGTTCCGGTTTAATTAGAAACTTGTCTTTGCCTCGGAATGGCAACGATCAGAACTTGACTTTCGAATTGTGTTAACGCAGCTCGAAAATTTGATTGAAAATTTTGATCATAGAATCATAACTCAACCACCACTCATAGAAATTTAGATGTGGCATATAGATTCGTCGTAGGTGCGCAGTTAGATGCTTAGGCAGTACCATTCGTCTGTTCGATTAGTGTACATTACTGCGCACATATGATGTAGACAGAAATGGATGATCCAAAAAAGAATGATCATCTGATTGGCACTAATAGCCACTGGTGTGTCCATATCAACAATAAGTCGCATTTTATCAACGATATCGCATTTTATCCGTCGCAATTTATCAACAATCCAACGTGTAGCCAGGGCACTAGTAAATGGAGACTGGAGATCATCAATTAAGCCAGCTGCATGGCCGTTACGTATTTTCAGCTTTATTGCTTAACTGATAAAAAAGGGCACTAATAGGCGACTCAGCGAACGGCGGCTGAGGTTGCGAATTTCATTTCGTCGTCTGCCCCTCATCATTACGCACCGCCAGACATATATGTAGTGATTTTTGACGCATTAGACTGAGATCTCACGGACTGGAGAAGGATTATTTTTCAGCCATGAGTCCCTCTTCGAACTGAGCCCAATAATCAGCGAAGACTTGTCTGGAGACGTCCAGAACAGCTGTATGATGCTCATCTGATTGTCGTCCGCCACACAGCCGGAAAACAAGGAATTACGGTATGGGGTACTATTTCATTCGAGAGCTGGGTCCCTTTGGTTGCTATCCGTGACACCTTTACAGCATGGCGGTACGTCGAAGAGATTCTACGCCTCGTAGTTTGCTCCTTTCACGGAAGTTTACCTTTCAAAAGATTAATGCCCAAGTACACACAATACACTTTTATACTGCGTACCCTGTACTTCTTCAACACTTCCCTGACTGATGCGATAGCCAGATCTCTCTCCTATAGGGCATATTTAAGAAGGCATCTCCGACTGTCTCTGAATCGCACTGAACTAACTCCAGTTGGAACAGTATGGCAAGCAGTCTGGCAGGAGGACATCCGCTAATTCTAAGAGCCAGTGCCCAGCTAGATAAAAGTTTGCATTAGGGATCAACGCATTACTGACTTTTTTTCCTTTTGTAGCTGTATTTCCTGAATAAAGCGTTCAATTTCTATGATGTCTTTAGCTTTTCGTTTTCAATGCATGTACATCACATATATCAATTTTCGTCCCATTCGGATTACTCCTTCTTTGTGAGTTGCCATAAGCTATAGATGAGCATAAAAAATGCAAATTATTAAGAAATATTTTATTGTTTTTGAAACACCCTGTTTGTGAAGTAATGAAATTATAATTTACAAAACAAATAAGTTTAGAGCACAATTTTGTTTTATGTTGCACAATAAAAAATGCTATAAGACCAAAGTGTTTTATGAGAGTGCTATGGATTTCTTTCATCTTCCCTAGCTAACGATTAGGTCTGAAGCTTTCAGAAAGCATCATTCTAGTTTTCCAAAAAGAACTATCCCTCAAATAAATCCTATCACAAGGAGAAAAAAAAAAAAAAAAAAACTCCAATCTGTAGAACAAGTAAGTAGAAGCCAAGTCTTGGGGGAATGGCTAGAGATTATTGTATTATTCATGGAGAGAATAAAAAAAGGCTATGACGATCTTGGGAAAGTTGGCCGACTGTTGCTTGTTTACGAGACAAACTGTCTCAAATATTTGATCGTAACACGAGTACAGATTTTATATCACGCTGAATGGTAACACTCTAGAAATCGCTGTTTATTAGGTCCAATGAAAGAATATCGGGAAAGCCATGTTCCCTGGCAAACTAGGGGAGAGTAGTACTTATGCGTCGAATATCTGAAAAACTGCCCATTAACCTATTACTCTACATAGCCTTTCTGAGAATCGGATAATAGTTCGGATTAGAGCATAACAGTAACACCAAGCTGTCTTAATTCGTGTGTTATTTTTCCTTTTTATTTTTCAGGCAGCATATTTCAACGAAAATGTCCATATTGACCGTTATCGAATGCAATTTAACGATGTTTTTGCGCGATATCTGTACGTAAGAACAGAATAAAAGACTCGTTACTCCCAAAAAATTATAAAACTGCTTTAAACTAATTCTGAAGAGAATTTTTCGGGGCGTCTGCACGAACGTATGTACGTACGTGCGTACGTACTGACGTATCTCGCATAACTCAAAAACGAGTAGCCTCAGAACGTTGAAATTTTGTATATAGGACTGCTATAACATGCAGATGTGCACCTCGTATTTTGGTTGCAATCGGCCGCACCAAACGTATATAAATATATTTATATATATATCAACTCTGTTACCCGCTGATTGATCTCAGTTTCTTTACTCTTTTCAACAATTTTAAAGTTGTTTACGTGCCGCTAAGTCTAATAATGTTTTTGATGGCGGCCATTGCTTGTTTACATTTGAAACAACAAAATAGTGGATTCGTTGCCAGTATAGAGAAACTTACCTTCGCAACAACAAAGATAACGCCTTCATTTATTATTGCGAATTAAATCATTCTTAATCCTTTCTGGAATTTTTTTGAGGAAATAAGTGTTTATGATTTACTTCGTAATTTTTAATACAGATATTTTGAATTTTTATGTATTTTTGCCTTTTCGCGAAGTGAAAACTGAATTAATTGAATGGGAACTACTCAATCGTCTGTGAAAAGCTGTTTCTTTTTTGTTTTGCTTGCTTAATTTCTTTTATACATCGTTCTAGCTTTATTATAATATTTGAATAGAACATGTGGCAACGATTAGATAATTCTTTAAATTTTGTGCATAATTGCTTTATAATATGACTACAATTTATTTCCAAAAGTACCCTTCCAGAAGATATATCAACAATATCACAATTAATAATATCTCCATCCCAAATGAAAAATGTGTTAAATATTTAGGCGTTTATCTCTATCAAAAACCAACCTTCAAGAACCATATCGAAAATATCTGTAAAAAAGCCAACCAAGCAGTAGGCAGTATCTATGCACTCATAGGGAGAAATTCTAAACTTAGTCTCGCTACAAAAAGAGTTATTTATCTACAAGCTATCCGCCCGATTTTACTGTATGCTTCCCCAACGTCGGCTGCAACTGCAAGAACTCATCACCAAAAAATACAAATAATTTAAAACAAGGCCATCCGAATAATAACAAATGCGCCTTGGTTCGTACGAAACAGCACTCTTCACAATGACTTAAAAATTAAACCCACAGATTCTGAAATTCTAAAAGCTTCTCATAACGTTTTTATGAAATGTGACAGTCATCTTAAGAATATCATCAAAAAACTAGGAAATTATGATTTCACAACTGAACAACGCCACAAGAGGGCCCGCTCTATTCACCATAATAGTCGGTGGTAATGTATATATTTTCGTTTTCTTTTTATTTAGCCAAGATTTTACTTCATTTTTTTACTTATAGATTTACTTATCAAATTAAAAAGCGCTATGGACTTTGTTCCTGCCAAAGCAGGTAGTTTGTGTGTATATAATTTTCACTCTTGTGAAACGTTTGAATGTACTGCAAATTGTGTTTTTCATTAGTTTACTTGCTAATTATTGCTTATCAGAAGAATAATTTTAATGAAATTTTAAAAATGCCTTACAATAGATCCTGCAAGAGATGGCGCAACCAGAGCTCCAGTCAACTAAAATGCTTTTGATCCCTACTAATAGATGGCGTCACACGAGCACCTCATTTGTTCAAAATTTACTTATTCTACGGACGGCGGCACAGGAGCCTCCGTCGCTAGTAATCTCTGAGTTCTAGCACAGCATGTATACAAGTACTTCCATGTTATTGGATACAACTTACTCGATTCTTCAAGCATTTAAAAATCAAGTATCATGTATTGGTAAAAGCTGTTAATGGTCAATTGCCTCTTACTAAGTGATAAGACATAGACATAGTTATAATATGAACGAAATATAATACGGTTAAGTGAACCTAGCGCCAGAGTGTCGCTATTGTAAACAAATAGAGTGAATTTTAAAGAATGCATTTATTCTATTGTGGTTTATGCGCTGTCGGCGAAGTAGATTTAATTCAATTCAATTAGTTTAAATGAAATGCAAGAAAAAATGCGTACAATTTAATATTCCGTATAAGGATGTCATGTGATGTACACATCAGATTTTTTATATATATAATACATTTTTATTGATTTTTTTTTTTTTTTTTTTTTTTTTTTTTTTTTGATAAAGTACCTCTGCAGAGTAAAATTGTGCACGGAATGTTTTGTTTTTTGAGTTTCTTTCATGTTATATTTTGCTTATTTCACTATTTGTAAGATATTGAAAAGTTTTGCATGATTTTTTTTTTTCTTCAACGGAAAGTTGGTTAATTTTTCTTATTAGGATAATTATTTTTTATATTAAGCGATATATCTTATTTCATTGTAATTTTTTTTCTCTTGAAAATATAAGATAAAATATCATTAATTACACTTTGCTTTTCAGAATTTTTTGTTTTTTGTATTCTTTTATGCCATTTATTGCTCATTTCACTGTTTTTAAGATACTGAAAAGTTTTGAGTGATTTTTTTAGGAAACAAAGTTCATAACCTCCTTTATACCATTTGAGTTTTTAAGATTTTGCTAAGGGAAGTTGGTTAATTTATTTATTAGGATAATTAATACTTGTATTAAGGGATATTGCTTATTTCATTGTAATTTTGTTATACGTAATAACTTCTTTTTTATGAAGTTGTTCTGCAGAGTAAAATTCTACGCAGTTTTTAAATTTAACGTTTGGTTCAGCCATTTTTCTGGTACATTTAAAAGCCAGACGAAGGCTGGCAGCGAAGCTGCTAGTTATTAGAATAATACGTATAATAGTATTTATTTAAAAAAATTCTAAATAATTCTCTTTGCTATTTAATTGAAATATGATTAGCTTTAGTGCAAGATTATACGTCACTGTGTTTGATATTTTAATTATCTCTGTAAAAGTGTGTTCTTATCTTTGGTCTGTACTGGAATGGATCACGATTAAAGTGCATTAATTAACAATTACGAATAATCTTTTAAGAGCTAAATACAAATAATATACCTTTCCCTACTGTACTCAAAATAATTTTTAAATATATAATATATGGCTGGTACTTTCTATTAATCTTAAATCGGTATTAGTAATGTAACAAGCTGCTTCATTGAGCACACTAAATTGCATTAACTAAATTAAAATACATTATTAATATATTAACAAATAATGAAACCAAAGGGAAAATTTAAAGAAAAGCTTAAAATAAAACGAGCAAACAGAGAAATATCATTTAAAATAACTTGCAGCAATAAATTAAAATAGAACCCAAGGGAATATTGGATTACATACAAAGATAACTTAATTGATGAAATAAGAACAAAAAAAAATGCCTCATTTATTTAAAATCATATTCAAAGACTACCTGTTTT
This sequence comes from Stegodyphus dumicola, assembly GCF_044657685.1. Lineage (NCBI taxonomy): Eukaryota > Metazoa > Arthropoda > Arachnida > Araneae > Eresidae > Stegodyphus > Stegodyphus dumicola. The sequence continues at coordinate 82,531,596 of NC_140768.1, forward strand.
TCGCGGAAATGCTACTTTAATGGCATCTAAGAAATCCAAGATGAATTTATCGAGATTTTAGTGCACATGCTTCTCCATTGATAAGACAAAATTTCTTTCTCATTTTTTGAATAAATGGTTACTTCTGATTTATATAAAATTCTACTTAAATTTTTCTACAAAGCATTTTTCCTAACAGACATATCCGCATTTCTCAAGTTTAGATGTTGCAGTTTCATTTAATAATTAACAATGATTCATTAGACCATAACAGCTGTCGAAACATAATTATGCTAAATAACAGAACTGAAAATTTCAATAACTCGACAGTATCATCGATTATTGTCCTGATTTGTAAAGCCATTAGTATTTTTGAGAGAAACAATGTTGAAAACACAAATGTACCTTCGCTGGACCTGGACCTTCTAGTGCTATTTGGATTCGCTGACATTACCCCATGAGGACACTTCTGAGGCATGCCTTTTTTCTTCCTTATATTGCACCGAACTTAAAAGGAATACTGAGGAAGTAGGAAGTAGGTAGAAATTAAAATAATGATAGATTATCACCCACTAGGTGTTTTCGTGAACATACATTTTAAAATAATCAAGCCAATTTTCGCCGAACCGCTAAATTCCTAGAATTAGCGGATTACACTAGACATTACTACTAATAAAAAAATCTGATCTGTATACCACATGACTTTCGTTACGGAATATTAAATTGTACTCATTTTTTCCTGCACTTCTTTTAAATTTATTTCGTCGAATTTCATTAGAGATATATTTATCATTCAATTAATTCAGTTCTCACTTCGTGGGAAGGCAAAAATATATAAAAACCTCAAAATATCTTCATTAAAAATTGAAAGATACAGAAAAACATAAAACACCAAATACAGTTCAAACAATTTTAAAAAAAATTAACAATTAAAAATACAGTTTTAACGCAAAAACAAGGAATTCGGCCAGCAGGTGAGAAGGCAGATAGCCCTCGTGTGCTTTGCCATAATTAAAATACATACATACATACATACATACATACTTCGTGGAAGGAAGTAAAAAGGGGATACATGGGAATTTTGTTTTGCAGTGTGTCGTGTACGTTCCTCTCATACTTCCAAAAAATAAGGCATGCCTCCAGTTTATTACAGTTGCGCTCTATACGACCGCAATAAAATTGATAGCACATTAATGTTAAATGGGTTTTTTAGTTGCCCACTGCATGCAAAACGTATGTCTATACTATAGATGTTATATTATACAAGAAAGTTCCTTTTTTTAGCATTCGCATTGCTTAAGAAGCAATTTTAATTTCCTTTGGAAAATTTTCCTCGGCGACAACAACTAATTTTTCTATCTAAGAAAATGGATTGAACTCTACGCTGGCATTAGACGGGCTTTCCTGTTCGAAAATTAAACAAGCAAAAACAAACATTCTTTAAGTTCTTTAAGATTAATTATCTCTAGGTTTTGTGTCAAAATGCCAAACAAAATACTAATCCTTACAGTTCAATAAATAGAGGACAGATGTATAGCTTTCAAGTTGTATGGATTTATATTTATTTTAACTAACAAGTTAAAATTTAATTTAAAAATCTTTCCTAAAAGCCTTCATTCCCCTAATTGTCAGTGCCTGAATAGTTAAATTTTGTAGAGCGCGTGAAGGAATGCAAATTTCTACTTTGAAGAAAGTATTTAAAAGCCGAGTTTCGGTAGGAGAAAAGAGAGAGTTAAACTCTAGTCGCCACTCTGCCGTAGATATGTTTGCTTATTGTTGGTTCAAGTGGCTTAATTGAATTTATTTGATGCCACTAGTTTCGAAGGGGGTTTAAGTTACGGGATCTCGCTGAGCCCTGTAGGTTAGTTTATCATTTGTTAATATCTTCAGATTTTAGTTTCGTTACTTGATTTTTCAGTTACCCCCAAGCAGAGGCGAAGTTTGTTTAACGTCGAGTTGACGCACTGTAAATTTTCAAAGGTTTAATAAAGGGTACTTTAAAATCCTTCTCTTGTATAGTTTTCTTCTATTCCAGTTTTCATACAGAAGTTTATCAAAACTACTACTCATACTGAAATTAAGAACTTAAAATTTATACAGTTGCCTCTAATTGTTGAGTTTTAAATATTGAGAAGAAGCGCAATATATAAAATGTGTAGAAATGTGTAGGATTTGACCAACCCTATGTATATAAAGAAGAATATCTGTTCGTGTGTTTGTTCAGTCAGAACTATAGGTATCGTCCCCAAACTTTCTACAATTCTTTTCTGGGTCTTGGAAGAGGTCGACGTCCACTAGTTTCCAAAAAAAGAAGCTAAAATTAGAAATATTAATTAAAAACTCTGGAAACGCTCATTTTCACCCTCATATTTCTGACTGGCAGCAGTCTCCTACCCTGGAAATAAAAATCTGCTTTATTTCGAGAACACTTGCCACCGCTCTCTTTCAAATCTTAGACTTTGTTAATAAAAAAATTCTAATATTTACAATGAAATAAAAATAGCATTGCCAAACATTAAATACATTATTCCCGATTCCAAAATTTCGTGGGAAGCCATTTCGACTTTTCCCATCTTTGTACGACTAGAATCAGCCGAGATATCAATTAAAAACTCTGAAAACACTAATTTTCGCAATCCTTTTTCCGAGTGGCAACAGTCTCGCGCGTTGAAAATAAAAATGCTTTATTTCGAAAAGTGTTGCTACTGCTCGCTTTCAAATCGTAGAATTTGTTAATAAAAAATTTGTAACTTATAGAATATCCATACATATAAAGAAGAATGTCTGTTTGTGTGTTTGTGTGTTCGCGTTATGGATTTATGATCAATTATGATATCTTTTTGCCACAATCGCCTAAAATTGAATATAGGTGAAATATTGCATGAAACTCGAGCTTTTATGGCCATCTGATCAGAAAGATGAAAATCATCAAACCCTGCATGGCATTGTTGCTGATATAATGAGAGAGAATTGACTTATTTTTCTATCGAAATTTCTATGTGGGTTCCATATCGCATCAGAGTGAAAAATGTATGACTATGAATCGTATTTTTTGCTTCGTTATTAGAGAAGGATTACAGCGGTATTGTTTTGTCTGTTGTTAGATACATTACTCTCAATCTAATTAAAGTAACATCGGGTACTTCCACTACTAATGAAATATATAGAACTCTTTCATACTTGATACTTCAAAATTGTTTCCTATTAGTGGCCGATTTAAAAGTCGAGAAATAATGACACAGGTTTCAACCACTTTACGAAAGTGTTCCTGGGAAAACCTAATTGGTGTAAAAGGGAGAAATAGTGAGTACTTTCTTACATAGATAAATATTATTAAGTTTCCCCGATGTTTGAAAAATATCGATGAAACTATTACCAACCATCTCTTAAAAATCTAAGAAACAGTTATATGATACATTTGTTAACTGAATGAATAGAAATAAAAATATACGACGTAGTTTTCTCTTTCAAAATTGAAAAAGGAGCCATCATATTGGAAATCATAAAAGTAGTGACAGTCCCCACATGGTGGTTGAACTTTCCAAAATTCAATAGTGAAAGATACAAAGGGAACGAGAGAGGACGAATATCATCTATTATCTTATCGACTTTTGTATCCACGAGTTAACTACATCTACAGTTTCCATATATGTCTTGTCTGATGTCAAAAGTCGGAATTTGTTTCCTTCTTTTTTTCTTTCGCAAAAACCTTGAAATAAGATGGTATTAATTGTTCTGAGATTGGAACATTGGTTTCTATTGTATAATTTTTTGCAGCAATTAAAATATCTAGTTAAACCTGCCTTAAAATTGAATGGTATAGGTAATCATATTTTTATGCAATTATGGCAGGAAAAAATTCCAAATCTAATTTCCGTTTTCAACTTTTATTATAAAAGCGAAAACTCTCTTTTGGTTTCTTTCATTGAGCTGTTTTACAGGATGCTCAGCAAAGGAGTCTGTGATTTCAAAACTAAAAATGTCGAAAACTAAGATGGATACAAGAATACAACAAGCGCTATATTTACTGCAAAAGTATTAAAAATTTTATTCAGAAGTTTCGATACAACAGGACAAAGAATTACGTCCTTTTGCCGCATATCTCCTAAACGATTTAAATTTTCCCACATAAACTCTACACAAGCACTGTATGTAATTGCATATATTGTATTTGGTTATTCTTCTGTCTCTTTTTGAAGTCTTATTTGTATTTTGTGTATCCATTTTCACTTCTATTATGTTTTAATCTCATCAGGACCATTAGACACTTGTTTGATATCTCAAACCTAGGAGGAAATGTTCTCCCGTTTTCCAAATTTATTAAATTTTCTCTCCTGGGAATCAAATGTTTTACGTGAAATGCCTTTAGAGCAACATTTTTATTGAGTCCGATACATTGTTAAATTAGCAATATCGATGCATGACGTTACCGATACCGATACTAATATGACTTTCCATGCTATGTGGATGATACTGCAATAACAATAAATCTACAAATCCCAGGCATGAGGTTTTGAAATTGCAAAAGAAAATGACCGACGTTGAATTCTGGTGCCAAAAATGGTGCATTAATATTCAGTGCATCTAAATCCCAACTTATCCGCATCCAAAGCAAGAAATCAAAAAGAGTTTGAATTGCGATATCAAGCTTTTCACTATCCTCAAAGTTCAAATTATGAAATATCTGGGAATCACCCTGAATAGAACTCTTACTCTGATTGACCATGGGACGCTTGGGAAAAAAAAAGATTAACAAATTTATTCACAGTCTGTTCTTTTCACAGGAAAATATTCGTCTTTTAGCCTCCAAAGCAAAAGACATACCTAACTTGCTGTTATCAGGCCAATAATCCCATACGCTTCCCGCGCATAGGCGACAGCTACAAAAAGCATCACCGAAACACTCCAGACGCTGCAAACTCGTGTATTCAGAATAACTACGAATGCCCACTATGCTGTCAGCACTGAATCCTACACAAAACCTCAAAATCACAAGAATGAAAGAGACTTTTCGCAGCTTGAGTAATAAGTTTTTCCGGAAAGAAGTTGACTGCCAATTGACAAATCATTCGCTTACTTAATATGAAATTTTAGAAAATCATAAGTCGCTACGACCATTCGCTGCTCACCTTCTAGGAGATGAGAAATTTGTTACGTGATCATTTGAGCTGCTGCAGCAAATGCAACTGTGCATTTTGTATCTATTGTATATATTTTCTTTATTTCATTTATTCAATTTCAAATTTTGTGTTTTCCATGTTTTATGAGTGTATTTGTATGTTGCAAAGACTTGATTTTGGAAGCAAACTTCTCACTTCACGCTCCTGACCTCGTGACATCTGCCTTAGCTGCTTTCACGTAACCTGCCATGCAAATCCTCCAGCTCAAACCTCCGTCGGATAAGGCAGGGGCCAATCAGTAAGCTTCCAGGAGGATACTTCGCTACAGGTCCGTGACAGTCACATGACACCTATGATACCCTCGTTTCATCAGACGAGCTAGCCAGCCTTTTCAGAGAAGCTTCTTCTCTTACTGGTTCACATTTACCGTGACAAAAGGTCACGCTCTTTTTGGCCAATTCAGACTTCCGTTCCTATGGGATGAACTGTCAAGGAAACCTCAGCATCACGTGAAGAGCTCAAACTTCCTCTGAGTTGCTAAAATTGCTCTTCTCGCAATAATATGCCATATTCGAACTTGTATTCGTGAAAGCAATCAGAGCTACCGTTGAAACGGAGCGTATCGAAAGGAAGAGTTCGATATCATGTATTCCACTGAATAACAGATGTTTCTGATACTGGTATACGACAGACTAGAACACCGTCCTACGGCAGCAAGTAGTGGATTTGATTCCCTATCAGATTGTCAGATATGTCTGATTCCCTATCAGATTTGAATGTTAGCCACATTCAAACTGCAGTTATTCCTGAAAATACCGCCATTGTTCCCGGAATTATTCAGCAAACTCCAAGGAAATCCTTCCAAAGAATTGCAGCAGAAACTAGTTTGAAGGATTCCCGCTTGCAGAAAGTAAGGGAAATAGTCTAGGCATGTTTCCATCCAAAATATAAAGCCACCGTGTCATAACTCATACGAACTGTGCGACAAGGCGCTGACTTTGAGATCCAGGTTCTCGCAATGATTAATAATGAAGAATTTGGCATAGGCTGTATCAGGTCCATAGATGAACCACACTTTCACCAGAATAGATGCATAAATAAATAAAACTGTCGATTTGAGGGTTCCAAAAATCTCTATTTGTTTGAAGCAAAAGCACTACATTCTGCTAAAGTTATTGCTTGATCTGGGGTAAGCAGCAGATGCATTATCGGCCCTTCTGTCACGCCAGAATCAAGCATTGCATATGTTACATTGCAATTTTGGTGCTATTTGTCACCACACATCAGACATTGGAGGATCAAAGCGGTACAGACTAGTTTATGCAAGATGGAGCCCAGCCACATCGCACCTGAAACAGGTGTTTCGCTTTCTTGATGAATACTTTGAGAGTAGAATCACTGTGTTGGAATTATTATTTCATATTTACTGGCGTAACCACACGAATCAGATCTGATACTTTGTGTTGAATACTTTGAGAGTAGAATCACTATGTTGGAATTATTATTTCATATTTACTAGCGTAACCAGACGAAGGCAGATCAGACGAATATGGATTGGCCACCATATTCGTCTGATCTGCCTTTGATGTAACTCCTTGTGACTGCTTTTTTGTGCCATATGTTAGTAACTTCTGTAATTATTATTTCTAAACTTCTGTATAACAAACGTACAGCTTTGATAATAAATATACCTTTGCTGTATACCTCTCTCTATCTCCGTTTTCGAGATTTTTAATTTTGAAAGCAGAGATTCCTTTGCTGAACACCCTGTATTTGGGTTCCATAGTTCCCTCAAACGAAACTCATATGTCGCCCATATTTTTCTTAAAACATTCTCATGAAGATATTCTTTTCCTTGGGCATATTATTCTCGATATATTACTATAATCGTGTAGCTTATTTCAGTCCAATGTCACATTTGCCATCAAATTAAAACCGAAAATGTCCCACAGAATTCAAACGAAAATGAGAAGATTAGCGGAAACCATACTTAAGAGAATTCAGAATTATATTTTGAAACGGAAAGATCATTCAGATCCACTCATAATAAAAGAAAATAAGTGTAAAATTAATAACGGAAACAATTATACAATTTAAATATGATACATCATGCTATTCAACATTTATCTTTGGAATTAAAAATAGGGTTCAGTAGTATTAAAGAATCAGAGCGCTCTCTTTAATCTTAAGATCTCAGTATACTGTTTACAGGATTTCTTGCCCTCAGGAGTGAGAAATTTAATTACACTTTAGAATATAGGATTAAAATTGCTTCAAATCCTATAAATTTGATTCTTTATCAGCTTAGATCGTATCTTCAGCAAAATATCCTATTATATCTGAATTGAATTAAAGTTAATGTACTAAATTCTCAGTTTAATCTTTCTATGTTCCGATTCAACACAATTATCAGTTGTGTAACGTAACTTTACCGTCCCACCTCCGCTGAGATAAATTAAACGTTATTCAGATGTATTTTACAACTAATAATTACACGAAGTATACATTACTCTAATTTTAAAACAAAACATTGAATTTCCAGGCAGCTTACTTCCTGAAATATATTTCTATTTTTGGGTAATATACTGCATACTTTTTTATGTGTGTAGGTATCTTTTCGAAATTATGCTGGCTGGGTTATAGCTATCCATCATAACATTCTTCTAAAACCTACTTAAAGTTACAATATTTTATTCTTAAAAATATTTATGACTAAAAACAACTTTAAAATCTTTCGACTCAATAAATTTAACTAACAATATTTAAATACAGTGAAAGCATGCTTAAAGAGGTGTAAATGTGCATAATCATCCCCTTTGTATAACTTTCATTAAAAGTAAGATATGTGTCCATGGATTGGCGGGTGATTTCCAGCTTGATATGATAAACGATTTCTGTCATTGCAGTAAGTTAGTTGAGAAATCTATTTTTCTTGCTCTGCTCTGATGAACTGAAAAAAAAAAATATTATGAAGTGAAAAGTATAAGAGCAATAGAAGTTTAATTCTTAAAGAGTGTCAAGGGAGAAATCTCACTCCAATTAGTTTTATTTTAACATTGATGGAAAACTTGGCACAATCTAAAGCTGTGTTTGAGGCATTTATAATGTCTGCTGTTCAAAATACGTTCTCATGTAACGTTTACCATATCACATGTTTCTCTATACTTCAACATAACATCTTTTGATGATATTTTTAGAATTAAATGCAAACGGTTGTAAGGTATGTCATTAGGTTATTTCGTTGCTGGAGACATGAAAAATGAGCAAGCAATACCCTCACCGGGACTCGAACCACGGACCTCTCGAATACGCGCCGAAGGTGCTGACCACTACACCACGAAGGCTTGCTAAGAAGGCGGAAGACATACCTTTTCCAGTTAGATTAATAAATATCAAAGATCACAAAATGTTTAAATGCATGATTCAGAGGAAATCCATTTCATTGATTTTAATGTGCAACTGGAAACTTCAAAGATTTTTCAGGAAAATTCATTAAACCTGAAAACTATGTGCTGTAATGAAGAGAAGACTTTATACAAGAGCATGATAAAGCATAGAAAGACCTAATGCTTGATGGATGATTGTAAAGATTCACCGTCATTAAATTATGTAGAATTGGACACATGTTCAACGAAATGATATATCATGTTTCACTGTAGCAAATCTGGGTTTGCACGAAATCATTTTCAGCTTGAATGGAATGTACCAACCGGAGAATTTTGCAGAGAAGAGAGCATCAAGATACAAATTTCGTTTCTGTTATTTGAGTTACATGTTTTACCTATTACTCGAAGGTATGTTAATAACTAAATTCTATGAAAGTATTCTATTTCTTATCATTATTGTAAATAATAGATATCAGTTTAAAAGAAGAAACCATGTTTTATTTTTCTATAACTGCATCTGAATCAACAGCTAATCGTAAACACTTTATTTAATTTCTTTCTCAGCGTAACATGATAATGTTTGGATCTCAACTGAGTGCCGTCACTCGGTTAATGCGTGAAACCTTTCTTGGTTGTTAGGGATAATATGAAAAATTAAAACTTGTATCACGTTTTAGTTTCTACATTTATCTTCAAACGTATGACGCTACAAAGAGGAGGCAAAACGAACTGTCTAAAATCTTTAATGCCACTTAGCCTATTAACATTTCAACAAAATGTGTTATGGAGGTAAAACGCGCAATGCAGCAAAAGCGAAAATATTTCCTAATCGTCATTAGCGTTTAAGAGAAACTGCTTAGCTTTCGTACGAGAGAAGGATTATAAATTACTCTGCAATCTATGACCAAGTTAATTAGAAAACCCGTAAATTCATGAGAAAATAAAGAATCATCTACAACAAACGTTTTTGTTGGTTTTCTGAAGATCAGGTCCTCGATGCCACAATTTTTCGCACTGCACAAAAATCTCATAGAATACTGGATGGGATAAAAATATATAGATTTGTAGGGTCTACTTGCCTAACTTCTAAATGAGAACTGTAGTTTTCTGAATCTGAACTGCACAAAAGAAGGGTTAAAAGTACCCTTTGTACATTTTGTACACCTCTTTAAAATTTATAGTGTGTCAACTCGAAGCTAATACATTACGCCTTCCTTAGGCGGTAACTGAAATCGCAGAACTAAACTAAAAATTCGAATATATGCACAAGTAGTAGAACTAAGCTACAGGGCTTAGATAAATCATGTTTCTTACACCCGCGTCGAAACTAGTGGCAGCAAGTAAATACATTTATGCCACGTAAACCAGCAATAACTCCGGGAGCAGAAGCTTACGCAACAGAGGTGACGGCAATAGCCTAACTCTCTCTAACTTTCCTACTAAACCTCGGTTTCTAAACTGTTTCTTCACAAGGTAGAATTTGCATTCCTTCACGAGGCGCTACCAAATTTAAAAGTTCTAGCACTGACAATTAGGGGGATGAAGGCTTATAGGAAAGCTTAAAATTAAAACGCAACTTGTCAGTTAAAAATAAATATAAATCCCTACAGTTTATTGAGCTTGGTCTAACACTGCTTAGGACCAACGCTTCTCTATCTGTTGTCCTCGAAGCTTGTCTACGTGATCATCCTAATTAAAAAACAAAAATATAAAATATAAGAAAAATCTAAAAACTTTTAGGTTCTATATTACGTCCAAAGGGACGTTTGTTAACGTTTCATGTGTTACTTTATTAAATACCATGATTTTCGCACTTAAGCCATAAAATTCAGTTAAACAGAAATATTACAAAATATTTAAATGAGCATATCTGGAGATAAATGTGTTCTTTTTTTCGTACATTGCTTGCTATGAGTTGCCATTGCTCGTTATGAAATCGCTGAGTTTGTTAATAAAATTTCTTTAATGTTTGACAAAATATGAAATAGATAATAAAGCGAATTCGAAATTCTAGATCTAGGCTTCCAAATACCCGTATTTGAGGGGAGGACTACTTTATTCAGAATTGTTTACCGTTGTTTTTTCACAATGCAAGAAACTACACTGTTGGCCATTAAAACCACAACACATAAAGGAAAGCAAATACAAAAAAAGATGTTTATTGTACGTAAACAATATAGCATGAAGACAAAATGATTAAATTTGCAAGAAGTTTTGGGGTTTACAGGGGTGAGAAATCAGTAGAAACAACTAGCACCTGTGGTAGCTAAAACGGCCCTTACCCGATTAGGCATGGAGTTGAACTGGTCTTCGATGACAGAGACGGGCAACTCATTCCATGCTGCTTTAATTCTATGCCACACTTCATAAACCATATTAGCTGGAGAGGGATGGCGGGTCCGTCTCTTAGCAACCTATGACCAGATATTTTCAATGGGTTTCAGACCTGGACACTGTGCAGGCCAATCGAACGACGTGCAACATGTCGTCCTGCATTATCTTGTTGGATGATGGCGTTTGAGGGCCTCAAAGATAGGGCACAACTACTGGACGTAGGATTTCAGAAATGTCCCTGTCTGCGTCGATACGAGAATTTATTACCATCGATACGAGATAAAGATGGTCGTGTATCTAATGGATGCCCAAACCATCACAACAGGAGCAGGGTCCGTATGCCGATATAGAATGCAAGCAGGCGACATGAAGTTTCTTCCGAACCTCCAGATAAGTATACGGCCATCAGAATACTGCACGCAGAACCGGGACTCGTCTTAAAAGACGATATTGTGCCACTCTGCTGTATCCAGCTTTGACGTTTAGCGCACCAGTGTCGTCGTCTATCTCTATACTGAATTGTCAAGTGGTTGTCAAAGTGAACGTGTTCCGCCATAAAATACTGACGTGGCACTACACGCCCTGCTCGACACTCTTAAGTCCTCCGTATTGGGCGGGAGGCAAAAGAAAATTGCTACATGAGTGATTTTGGTATCTCGTTCCCTATCAATCGTCTCACACTTACAAGCCGAAGTTTGTAGTTGAACTCTTCCCAACCAATCTGACTGCAGACTCGGGTCCCCACTCTTGGTTCCCAGTCTCATTGGAGGATATGGAATTATATACGTCTGACAGTTTGACCGGTCGTCAGAGATGAAACCTTCCAGTACCATACAGGGTGCCGCCTGCCGATGGTATTGGAACTTAAACTCAGAACTTATCCATCCTCACCTTATGGGGCACCCAAACGAGTACAGGGGCAGTTTCCTGCTACACCCGCAGGTCACGGGAAACCGCCAAGTCAGTGATTATGTGCCCTCGTGGCTGAGACTGCCTAGGTACAGATCCTAGCCAGTACTTCACTCTGCGTCGACCCCCAGGGGTGCTGCATTGTCAAGGAAAACCAAAGTAATGATCACCGTGCTGATAGTTCACGCTGCTGCAAACGTCGACGCGCCGTACAAGCTGATAATTGGGCGTGCTGCAAACATGCCCTGACTAATGGTAAGTGATGTTGTACGGTTTTCCAGAGCTGACCTTACAATATGTCTGTCTTCTCTGCCGTTAGTCAGGGGAGGGCGTTAAGATCCTGCATGCCGTTCAGTATGACCCTCAGTAACCCATTGATTCCATATTTGCATGGCAGTGGTTGTATGTCGACCAGTGCGACGGGTGATGTCACGGAACGATAATCCACACTCTGGATAGGCAAAAGATCCTGCCTCTATAGAATTCCGACTCTTGCTTGTAAACATTTCTTCTTCTTATTCGAAACATAATACGATTTTCTGAGAAAACGCCGATCTTACAAAGCGCTTTCCGATTGAAAAATGCACTACACAACTTTTCTTTTATGCAGTGTTTCAGATGTCGTTTCTCCCTCCTGGGCCGTCTAAATGCGCCGAAATACTAATCATTTGCATGTCCCAACCTAAAGTATTAAAAACCTAAAATATTAAAAATTGAACGTAAAAATGTCAGTTTTTAAAATTCGCATGTATGATATGGTCATAGTCATATAGTCATTCTTCCTTTCATGTGATTGATTTCATTGATGTTCGTCAGATCATTCATTCATGGTTTTACAGTTTTAATGGTCAGCAGTGTACATACTTTCATATAGATTTTTCATTACCTAATTTCTTTAAATATAATACAGAGGGCTCTAATATTTAGTGGCAACAATCTGAGAAGTGAACCGCCGTTTTATAGTGGATGGACGCAAAATGCCAAAACGAAATTAATAGCATTACCCATTCCATACTATACCTGAAAACCTCAAGATCTGAAAATTATGCATGGAAATCGTTTGCCTTACTTTCTTAAAAGACTGTCATGCTATAAGGTGTATTACCGATTAGTCTATCGACTGTAGAAAGAGAACTCTTCAACAAAACAAGGATTCAAATCAAAGCGACTGTGGCGCTTCTTGCCAACATACATCCAAAGCATACAACAGCTATGCAAAAATTGGCATGAACATGCTAAAAAGTTACTTTCAAAGAAAAACAAAGCAAGGTGATCCACAGAACTTCTACTTTATACTCGTACAAGTAATCTTTAAAAGTAATCCACTATAAAAAACGTTTGAGGAACGCTCTAGAAGAACCAGACATATTCTTATATATTTGGTAAGATTTGATCATCTTTCGTTATTTCTGAATTAAATATCCTTAACTAAGGATAACTTTTAATTTTTTATATTAAACGTCCTTCTGAAAGTAAAAATCTTATCATAAATAATGAAAATATTAAAAAGTGAACGTAAAAATGTCAGTTTTTAAAATTCGCTTATATGATATGGTCATAGTCATATATTTTACCCCTTTACTTTTGATGCCATTCACTGTTTATTAGCTGTCTTTTCGCAAGAGGTTGAAGGATTGCCCTGAAATTTGGAATTAATTTCCATCTAGAAATTCAGAAATGTCTTCTTAGCGACAGATCTTCTGTCATCATTTCAACCATAGGACCGCATGGTATATTTGAGAAACTTTCTTTATTCTGAATAGTTGATATTTTTTCTAACTTTCATAAAATACTTTTAAGAAGTCATTTCTTAAAATTAGTATACTAATTGCACTTACGATAGGAATATTTATAATTTTTTTCAATTCGATTCCCTATATATTACGCTAGTTTTGAATATTAAGAAATAAATAGAATGAGGATAAAATTATTAAGATACATCGTACACCTTAATCATTATTTTGTTTTTAAACATGCCTGTTTGTAAGTTGTTTTAATATATCTTTGTTTTTACACTAATATTCAATTACCACTGAATATATAAAATAAATGGTATTCTCTCGCATGATTGATAATAACCCTTTGAATCAGCAGTTTTCTAAGTTTTTACAGTTCTGCTAGCTTAATTACATTAACTAGGTCTCTTCTGAGACTACCAAAGAATTTATCACTCCATTTCTGAAAGGAACTACAGAAAAAGATGAAAGCTTAAACGAGTCGTTTTATTTAAAACCTTGAGCATAACAAATGCACCATTAATGCTCACAATTTGATCTCTGCAGTTTGAAAAATTTTAGAGACCACAAATATAATTTCTAGGAATGCTTTAAGTTGTATAGCTATGTTTGAAACTTTTGACAATGAAACTTCAATAAAGCTATTGTCTTTACCTGGAAATCTGATTAACAATGTATTAATTAAATCTCAATGCAAAACTGGGAAATTTGAGTAATGTTTAATTGATTTGGGTAACATCCAATATTAAACTCTATTCAGACTTTAAATGACTTAATGCTAAGTCTTAAACTACCACAGAAACTTTGAAAGGGTGTGAAAGACCCTTTATTCAAAACTAACTAAGTTGAACAGAAGGCATTCCTGGTGCTTTCAGCTCCGCCAGCATTTCTGGAGATAACTTAAATGCAGTAAGTCAAATGTAAAACTAAAATTTAAATTAATTAATCATCAAAGACCTTAAAATTAATAACCAAAGACCGCAGAGCAGCGAAGTTGGCTCAAAACTTCATCGGCGTGAATTTCCTAAAATAGCAAATCTAGTAACGTGGCTACGAGTGACAGAGTGCCGATTTCTAACTGGATACCAAAAGTGAACTAAAACGCGAAAATAAAAATACAAGTGTTTCCTATTGGAATTCATCTTACGCGTATGTTGGTCTAAAAGCAATCGCTTTATACAACAGCTCCCTCCTATTGTATAAATTAAGAAAGAAAATGCAGATTTCATACGGGAAAACATTTGTGCCATGAATGTAAAACAGCAGTTTCTTATTAATATATTTCATTATATGTAACATTTGGCAAAATTATTGACATAAAATATGGATGTGCTACATAAGAATTCTTCATATCAACAGATGATCATACATTTGCAAAGATGTAAAAATCAACATATCAGTTGTTATTTTTGTCACAGATCAGTTCTGTGGAATTAGTAAGGTTGAAATGGAATGATCCGTGAAGCAAAAGGAGACAGATTTCATAAAAATGAGTTCTTTTATGGAGTTTTCATTCATACGAATAATGCAACATTTTCTCATGGAGTTATTTTAGTCTTCAGCTATGACCGAGAATACTATCGGTGATATATGTCAAATAGAAGTAACAGTCTTGCAACACCTGCATATATGTCCAATAAAATGGAAAAAAGAAAGTAATAAATCAAACTCCTATTTGTTTATTTAATCCTTTTAGAGTTCTAAGAGATGACAGCTGTAAAGTATTGTGCTTTTGAATATCCACTGGAATATATGTTCTATCAGAATATAAATTCATGTTATTTTCGAAGAAAATAGTCAAAAGCATTTTTTAACGTTATAAATCACATTTAGTTTTGTTTAAAGTAAATGAAACCGGCGATAGAAAACTATTTATATTACAATTCCTAACATTAGTAAAAAGAATTGCAATTAAAAATATAGCTATTTAACTTATTTACTGCTGAAAAGGTAATTCTCTGCTTCGCTTTAGATTAACTCTTGACAATTCTTGTATATTACTGAACATTAATAAAGAAAAGCATATTAATATTAAAGACGAAATGTATTTTGAACGATTTTATGTGTTTATATTATTTCTCATAAAATAAATGCGAAGAAAAATAATTTATCATTAAGCAATGAACTGGTTCTAGTTAACGACATGTGTAGCATTGAAATAATAATGTTTCATATTTAATATTGTATCATATTTAATATTGTATCATATTTAATGATTGTATCATATTTAATATTGAAGAGCATAAAATTCTAATTGTTAAATATAATTGTTGCACAAAATAAATTGATAAGAGCGTTCGGCACATGTATGTTCTATTTTTTTTTTTTTTTTTTGCTGCATAAAATAGTTATTTCTAACGTAACAGATATCTTTTAATAGCGGGGTCTAACCATTTTTAGGCTTTGGCCTGTGTTAAAGCCAAAAGTGGTAATCATTTTATTAATAGAGACACCTAATAGGCAGCCTTCATTACCTGCTATGAAGGGACAAAAATTTACATCCATTGCGGTTTCCAGTATTCATACACGGGTTCTTCGGTATGAAAGCCAGCGTCATTAACTACCTTTCAATCTGGGGCATGTAATGGACATACAATCAAAAAACTTATGCATGAAATTTAGCTAAGATATGGGCAATTAACCAATTATTGTGATTGCAGTTATTCAATTGTTTTAGAGATTGTGATAATTTAGTTGATTTTAACTAATAAGTTGATTTTTCAATTTCCACTTTTACTATCACTTAGGTACTCAGCTCGTTTTTTCCACATGTTTATGTAGGGTTTGAGACAAGTGTAGGAGTATAAGTAGGTTAACTGGAACTATAGAATTGGCTATCTGAAGAGCATCAGTCCACGTCTGACGGTCTGACATCAGGGATGGTGAATGATGGATCCATGAAGAGCTAGCTGTTGGTGATTGCTGCTGCTTGTCCTGTCCAATATAGAGCTCCCAATGAGGTACTTGTCCAATACGGTTAGCTACTGTCGAAAGCGTACCGCATTAAAAATTTCATAGAACTGTGGTTCCTCCTACAGAAAAACTGAGATGTGAATTTTTATCATTAAACTAATGTTTAGTCAAGCAGACTGTCACCTGTATTTTTATGTTAGTTCTCAAACAAAGACTCATTAAAGTTTAAGTTGAATTGTACTGTGTTCTTGTCTGTATGAACCATAAAATTTCGCTTCATCACTGTAACTCGTGTGAGGAAATTTATTGGCACCTAATATTTTAGTTCAGACAGTCAGATGTAAAATTAAGAATACGAGCGCTGTCAGATCTAACAGTAGTTGTCATAAGATGTTGAAACATTACAAGGAAGAATTAGGGCATAATCTTCCAAGACCTAAATATTCTCCACGTTCTTCTCAACTGCATGATAATGTTCCTGCCTTCAGTCAAAAATATCAGATAAATATAGTGCACTTCTTTGATTTGCCAAATCAAACATCAACAAATCAGCACATGCAGGATATATCAAATTAAACATCAACAAATCAAATGTGTTTTATAAACCGAACATTAAGAAATCAAATATCAACAGACAAAACGTGGAGTTTCAAATATAGTTTTATAGTAGTTCACATTAAATTTTTGAAAGTTAGATAGAATACAAACTCCCAGGTTTCTCCCTAAAGTTTAAACCTGAGGCTAACTTCCTTTGATTACATTTCAGTCAGAAGCACTGTAATATCCGGGGAAAAAATAAAAATACCTTAAGATGATTCTCAGGTCTGATGGAAATGCTATATTTGGTATAGCAGAACAATATAACACTGCACATAAAAGCAGCCTAACTAATACAGTATTGTGAAAATGTCTACGACAGGCTAGAAATAATGCTTATCCTATTGATGGCTGTCATAATGTTATTTTTAGAAATGAAAGCATATTTCGTTTACATTAGTGGGTGATCTTCGGCACGAACGGAATTCAATGTCGCGTCTGAGCTATAAACTTGGATAAAAGATGTCTTGAATACTAGCTGATAAAGTTACACAATGTACAGAATATGTGGAATTGATAAATCTTTCAGGTCCATGAATAATTCTCAATTTACGGACCTCATGGACCGAATCTGGTACCTATTTAGTATTCTTATCCCATTCTACATATTCTTACACCAAAATATCATATTATGCTCTGAAAATATATAGCTTGACGCAAATTAATTATTTATACATTGAGAACTTGGATAGAGCTAACTAAGCAGCTTGAGAACTTCTCAGTCAAAAATCGTATTTAAAATATTTGGTGTATTTCTAACAAAACTTTAAAAGAGTATGAAGGAATTTGAAACATATGGTAATTACAGTTAGATAATGATGCTACATGTTGTTTAAGTATGAACGTTTTGAGCATTTAAAAAGGGAAGGTTGCTTTAACACTGTTTCCTTTGACTAAATTATTCCTTTGACTAAATTATTTCCTTTGACTAAATTATTAAGTTCTCTTCTCAATACTTTCAATCCACTTAATTTTAAAATTATTCGTAAGAACTTCGGTCTTTTTAAATAAAACCTAATTTTATATATCCAACTGATTTATTTTGCAGAAATTAATATCCTTGCTCACACATTTTCAATCACGTACAAATTAACGTCAGATTTATGAGAGGAATTTCTCATCATGGTTCATAAAATGATTAAAAGATCAAAATCGAAAAATCAACCTTGTATTTAGCGTAAGTGATTAAAAGATGTACAATAGCTTACAGTTTTCACATCCTGTTATAATTATGGCTACCAGTGAACTTTTAGCATTAATTAATAGCCCACTAAAACAACAAAACATTAATTAGAACGCAGTCTTTACAATTCAATGGTAATTACAAATAACATTTTAGAAATGAGATTTGCATTAATTTCTTTAGTTGCTAGCAAAATGTCGCAAATTCATCTTTCGATTAAAGACAAATTTTATGCATCATTTAGCAGCATCTCTAGAGTTCACTGTCTAGACAGCGTATTGAATTTTCTGTTAGCAAATTATTATCTATCAATCATTAAATTATTTTAGTTAGAACTCATTCGACCATTCACAGCGAATATTTTTATACGTTCTTCTGTCTCTGTATTACGTTGTTTACTAATTAAATAATAACTTCATGAATAATAACAACGACTGACTGAAAATGACCATAATTAATTCTCTACGTTTGCATGCAACGGTGATTTATTTATTCAGAAATAGCTTTTATGAAATTAAAGCTCTAAGCAAAAACGGAAACATTAAATTAATATTTTCGACCAACAACTTGAAACAAAATTTTAATTTCTTTTTGTTTCCTTTGCTTCATTACTGGTATGTTTTCAGTGATCTTAAAGCTGCTTAAATTTGTATTTGTGTCAAAAATAATTATAAGATTAATTTTCATCGATGTAAATTGACTGTTAAATTTACATGCGTATACTTCTTTTTCCCCCAGAATTATCTTTAAATTTTTCCTTTCAAAGTCTCTAAAATTTATCATCAAATTTAATGGTGATTTGTAGTTCATAATAAAACGAAACTATAAAAGATTTATTTGCTTAGAAATGTTAGAAATAGATTTATAATAGACCTTTCCAAATTAAAAATATTTATTTATTTATATATTCTTCTAATATGCTTAATCATAGGAAGCAATCAAAAGTCATAAATAAGAAAAGGACTTTACGTTGCTGCATCTTAAAAACATCAAAATATATTGCATCTTTAATCGATACTTGCAGCATCGTTGTGTCCCCAATAATTTCTGAGGATCTAGAAAACTTCGCAAACAAAAATAAAGTCAAAATATATTGTCATGCGCGTTCATTTCAAGAATTGAAATGAATAAAATCATCCATTGAATTCCGCGCAGACTTTTGTTCTGACATTAATTAATTCAGAAATTCTAAGCTGTAAAATAAACAATCTTGTATTAAAATTCTTCCTCGAGAAATATATACAAGGGTCAGAACTGGATAAGAACAGACTGAGAAATAATTATAAGCCTATTTACTGGGATGCTTTCTAAGAAATAAAATATGTGATCTATAATTACGAAATAGGTTTGTCTATGAAACTTTTTATTAGCTACAAATACTACATACCTTGACTATATTTATATGCTAATTTTTCTGATGATCGGCTAAACCTCATGCTCTTTAACATGCATCGAATTGGCACGACAAATAAATGACTCAACTGTAAATATAGTCTTTTAATGATTATTCTATGAAGCTGTGGTCGGACAGCAGAGTTCGGAAGAAGGAAGTATGAGAAGTAGAAAAATTGCTAACAATGAGAGACAAACTTGATGGATTTGAAAAGCCAAGTTTAAATTAAATTGAGGAACAAACAATTGTGGAAGCTTTTAAAACTTCGACTAAATTCTTTTCCTATGTTCTTCTAGAATAAAATACATTGGGTTATGTTATTGTTTAGCAGAGTTTCTCCAAATTTAAAGCTGTCCTAAGCTCAGAGTGCCCCGTCATACCTGTGAAAGCATAAATAAAAAATCTGATGTGGACACCACATGACTTTCTTATACGGAATATTAAATTATACGCATTTTTTTCTTGAATTTCATTTAAATTGATTGAATTGAATTAAATCTACTTCGTCGACATCACATAAACCCCAATGCACTATTTAAAATTCACTATATTTGTTTACTATAGCGACACTCTGAATGCACAAAATTTATATCATTTGAAGAATTATCTTATCGTTGCCACATGTTCTATTCAAATACTATAATAAAGCTAGAACGATGTATGAAAGAAATTAAGCAAAGAAAACAGAAAAGAAACAGTTTTTCACAGACGATTGAGTATTTCTCATTCAATTAATTCAGTTCTCACTTCGCGACAAGGCAAGAATACATAAAAACTCAAAATATCCGTATTAAAAATTACGAAGTAAATCTTAAACACTTATTTCTTCGAAAAAATTCCAAAAAGCATTAAGCATGATTTAATTCGCAATAATAAATGAAAGCGTTATTTTTGTTGTTGCGAAGCTTAGTCTCTCCAGATCGGCAACAAAATTACAATTCTGCTGTTTCAAATGTAAACAAATATGTCCGCCATGTTATTTAAAACTTAACCGCACTTAAACAGCTTTTAAATTGTTGATAATTGTACAAATATTGCTTCCAGAATTACGAAAGGCATAAAAACCTTAACCGGAAGATAAGAACAACATAATTCAACCATTTTTAAAGCAAAAAAATGTACAATTTACAAACATATAAGAGTAAAGAAACTGAGATCACTGCGCCGAGTAACAGAGTGGATATATATATAAATATAGTATTTATATACGTTTGGTGCGGCCGATTGCAACCAAAATACGAGGTGCACATATACATGTTAAAGCAGTCCTATATACAAAATTTCAACGTTCTGAGGCTACTTGTTTTCGAGTTATGCGAGATACTTACGTACGCACGTAAGTACATACGTTCATACAGACGCCACGAAAAGTTCTCTTCAGAATTAAATTTAAAGCAGTTTTATCATTTTTTGGAGGAAACGAGAATTTTTTTCTGTCCTTACGTACAGATATCACGCAAAAACATCGTTAAATTGCATTCGATAGCGGTCAAAATGGATATTTTCGTTGAAATATGCTGATCGAAACTTTTCGCGATTACAGTACTTCCTTTTTACTTCGTACAAGGAAGTAAAAATTACTGACGTTACACAACAGGCGGAGCATTTCAAACGCAATGCGTTAATAACAATATTTTACTTTACTTACTGATATCGATCAGCATAAGATTGAAAGAATCATTGGTACCCCTGAAACTTATTTACTTACATAGATATGACTATCGACAATCACAGAGTTTTAAAGCAATTATAAAACAGTTCCCAAACTGATATTTATCCAAATTAAAGAATAGACCATACAGAATATAGCAAAAACACGACACAATTTCATTGAAAAAGGGAGATCTCGGCATTTTACTCACATCATTTTTTCATGTACGTAATTAGAAGCATGGTACTATTTATTATCGTATTGATTTAAATATGAATGGGAGTTCTTGAAGCGATAACTGTTCAAAAATAATTTATATTCCAAAACGTGTTTAGAAGATGCAAAAAATAATATTTTAAATTATTCAAAATCGCAAATTGATTAATTTAAATTTATCGATTAGTAAGCTAAATTTAAGTTAAATTCCTATTTAAACTTATCGGTATGTCTGATATATAACATTCAGCAAACATAGCTTGGGAAACGGAACTTTGGATATCTTTTACAGAACATTTTCAAGAATTAGCAAACTAGATAGATGAAAAACTCTCAGGAAAATTTGCGTACGATGATTTTTCCTTGTTGTGGCATTTAATGATCAAACCCGGTTTTACAACAAGTAATATGATTCTAATGGCCTTCTCTTTAATGTCATTATGTAAAATACGGCTTTATAACATAATTCTCACAGCTTTTCATTTCTTTTATGTAGCGATAATGAGTTAGTTAGTTAGTTCTAAGAAATGGCCCCCAGCTCACCTAGCAGGCGAGACCTGCCATATGGTTATGAGGGGACAAGCCAAGCCGCAAAGCATAAAAAAAAAAAAAAAAAAAAAAAACCGTCAAACAGATACATACGTTCCAAACACTCTCGGTGAAATAGTATATAAGTGTGTCGTTTCCCTTTCTGTGTTTTTACCTAAGTTTAAAATCTTTATATGTTTTACTTTCAATTAGTTATTATTATTCAAATCTTCTTTATATTATCAAAATTCATCTTAAATTTATACTTCAGTTATTTCTGCTTTGTTATATCTCAAAACCAATATTCTTCTTATTCTCATTCACAGTTTGCATAATATCTCTTGTAAATTTTCTAAGCAATTTATAGTTACTAAATAAATCCTCAGACTTCGCAAATTTATATTTTTCTCTCACACTTCCAGTCAGGAAACAGTCCTCTACGAAATGCTTTGAATCGCCGAATTTATTACAAACTTTACATATATCATTTTCCTGGAGGTGGTACGTTTTTAAGTAAGCAGGGAACCTTCCATATGCAGTGAGAATGTGATTGGCATCTACATCTCCTAAAATTCCCATTTATTTTGCTAATTTTTAAACATTTTAGATAGTTTTTGTTTCTTTCAGAGAGATCCCATACATTTTTCCAGTCTCTAATAAGCTTGTCATCTATTATAATACATGCCTTCTTTTTCGAATCTTTAATAAAAACCTTTTCGGTTCCAATCCCCAGGGCGGCTTCTTTCGCTAGAGCATCCGCTCTCTCATTCTCATAATGACCAGCGTGAACTTTGATCCAATGTAAATTCAAAATATGCTTCTTTCGTAGTTCTAAATACATATGATTAATTTCAGATTAATTTCATTAACAATATTATTCTTTCGAAAGGGGCGGGAGAGCGCCATAAGAGCAGATAAGGCATCTGAGTATAAATTAATGTAATACCCCACGGATAAATCCATTTTAATTGCCAACAATTCTGCTTGATGAACTGAATTTCTTGGTTTTAAAGTAAACGTTTTGTAATCAAGTTCAATACCGTGGAAAAATACAACGAAGGCACAGCCGATGCTCTCCGCAAACCCTGATCCATCTGTATAAATTTCAATTTCTACAGCTGAAGTATAGTCTTTATCGTAGGATATACCGTAATATTCGCTAGGATGGCTTTGAGTTATGATATCAATGGCAATGAGTTGCAATGTGTTATGATAGCAAAGGTAATGTAAATCTTCTTGTTTTCATAGTAACGTCTGTTAAAATGTAAGTTTATGGCATGGGAGCTAGCTATATAAATCAAAAATTACCCTTATCGTTTATCTATTCTAAGCCCTCAGATCAATTTACACCTTACACACCATGTTATTTATTATATTATGTCGGCCTAGTGCTTCATTTATTGGAGATGATTTCAGTTTCCCTCACACACATTAAAAAAAATCCTTAGGTTTGTGGTGTTGATATACGTACGCAACTGGGAATTTTGACTGTTTAATTTGGATATTAGAACATGAACACTAATACTTATTTCGTTGTTAACAGCCGCTGGTGGGCAACATGAGTTTGGCATACGGGTTATTAAATAAAAGGGAGGGTGATTCGTAATATGTTACTGGTCTTAATATTCTTCCTTTACTAACCGTTTTGAACCTATTAAATAATTTAACAATGGCAAATTTCGAGTGAATGTCTAGAATAACATTTCTAGTCGAATATAGAATACTAACAATAATGAAATGATAAGTTACAATGAGCCTCATCCGCTCTTTGAACAAACTATGATGCGACCGAAATTATCTGAGTAGCTTACAATAACGTACCTTTATGAGAAATGGGTTTAATTCAAATGTGCCGTCTATTCCTTAAAAAAATCAAGAGTAATCATGAAGCTAATCACAAAGGTAATTTCAAAATAGCTGGAATCACCTAGCGAAGAAACATTCTGTGCAAGGCTATCGGTATTAATATGTATATGCACTAATCTGTTAGTGATATTAAAATGTAAATGTGTGTTTATTTATTAATTGCGTTAAAAGAGTAGATTAATTTTAACATCACTAAAATATAACATTTACTGTCATTTTAGATATACATTTAATAGGGTTTCAAATATGAAAGAAGATTTAAATCTCTTTGAATAGATGACCTTTAACAATTGTTATAGATAAAATTGCCATCCTTTCTTAGTATCAGCACATTTTTTTTCTGATCTCAATACGCATAGAATGAACGATATAAAAATAACTGATTGAATACCATATAATGTAATAAGAAAAATAAATTTCATCAAAAACATCATAAAAATAAAAGCAGAAAGTGTCGTTTTGTAGGAAATATTGTAGATGTTCAGTTGCAGTTGTCTTCCGCTGATAACAAGGTTTTATGAGAATCCACTTCGTTTTTCTTACAGTTTGTCAGTCCAAAGGAATTTGGACATATTTTAAGCAAACAAGAATACTGTGTCGGTATCTTATCAAAGGAGCTGCAATTTGAGTCACCTAAATATTGTTTTTAGAAGCAAGTTTCCTATAGCAACCGCATTAACATTCGACTTGTGCAATAAAAATTCATTTCATTTATTGGAGATAATATACTATTAAATTAATCAATATTTTTAAAATTTAACTTTTAACGTTAGACAAAAGAATGAAAAGAATTTTCATTTGGTATTTTTTTTACTCATACACAAATGTGAATATAATGCACTAAAGACTGAGTTAAAATATTCATCTGGTTTCTAGATATGATAGGCAAACCGGAACGCGCAACCGCCATATACTTCTTGCTGGGATCATGATTTCTGAATAATTTTTTTCAGTTTAAAATTACGGAAAAAATTTATCGTCCATACTTTATTCTACAAGGTTTCTAAGTATCTGAAATGTGAGTTCTAATTTAGTGGTTTGAAATCTGCATTTAATCAATAGTTGTACACTTTATATTTGAAATTGATAGTAGACAGAATACCAGTGCTTTATCGAAGGGTAAACGGGTAGGAAAGCAGATTTTACAAATAGAATTCTATATTTTTGACGACACAATGCTTGTGATGAGTTACGCGGACATTAGCTTGTCTGAAATTTAATAACTTGTTACAGGAAGGAATAACTTGTTACACGAAAGCTGATAATTTTATCCATTTGAGGTAAGTAAGAATCTTCAAAAAAAAAAAATGAAAGGATGTGGGAAGAAAGCTTTTTAGTGCACTGGAATTTATATTCGGCAGCAGTATTTTGTGTAAATCATACGTGTTTACAGCATGTCAGTGTATGAATATTATTTTAGAGATGCCTTTCAAATGATTAATATACTTCTTCAAATAATTTGGATTACTAACTTAACTTCAGATGTTCGTAGATTTAGTCCGTATTTAACAGCACTTTAGGAAAATAACATAGCACAATTTATAAACAATTTTAGAAGTTAAACGAAGTAATTAAGCGAAATAGTATTATTGCTGACTACGTCGCAGCACTCTTAGACCTGGAGTGCTTGTTATAAAAATCAGGTGAAAGTTAAAACAGATTTTTCCTATAATTATAGTTATTTGCTATTATTTATGTAAATATAATAAATCTCTTAAACACGAAAAACTTCAAATGCTGTCTTTCCCTGCCAAAAATAGAGGGCATTATTTTACAAGTATATCTCATAAACATTATGTCCATTAGAAGATTTTTTGGAAATTCGTCTATAAAAAACTAATGAAAGCAACTTTGAGCTTTACAGTTACCCTCTATATTAATGTTTGTTTTACATTTTGGCTTTCAAATCATAAAACATCAAATACCTGTTACTTCAGCGAAACGAACTGACGACTAATTATTCGTAAAATATTCTAACAACTTCGAATTAGGTATTAACATAATTTGTGGATGCATCATTTTCGTTTTAATTACTTTAATAAAAATTACGCTCAGGTAATATTTGACTTTAGAGAGTTATACACTTTAGCCCAAAGGGGTGTTAGCCCAGAAGGGCAGTCTTGAAACGGCATTTTGCGTCGAATCACTAAAAGCGTTGAATAACTTTTCAAATTGTTCCACCAAATATTACCGTCCTGTATTATATTTAAAGAAATTAAATAATGAAGAATCATCATGGATGTATAAAAGTTTTTCGCATCGTAAAATAAAACGATACCTGGAGCCATCAAATTTTGAAAAACGTAGTCCTCCATCCGAATATGGGCACCTGAAGATCCGAATTTCGTATTTGTTCTATTATCTATTTCATATTTTGTAAAACTTTAAGGAATTTTTTATTAACTAACTCAAAGATTTCAAATCGAGCATTGGCAACACTCTCCGTAATAAAACATTTTTATCTCCAGCGCGCGAGATTGTCTATTAGAAGTTCTAAAGATATGCTGTTCTTAAATATGTTGAGCCCAAATGCTCTCGAAACGTGTATGTATGAGTAAATGAAAAAATGCCCCCTTTGAGCGTAATATAAAATTTGAAGGCTTTCAATTTTTTCTTCTTTGAAACTTATTTTTTTAATTAATTCATTTTTGTTACGGATCGTTCGTTCCAAAAATTAGTTGCCTTCGTTAAAACTGAAACAATAGCTTGACTTTAATGTGGTTTTTTTCTGCATTTATTCCACATAATATTCAATAAAATTTTTCCCCATTCTATTGTGCGTTTGTTTTATTTATTTTGTTAGAGCTGTAACTTTCTTGTGTAAGCCTTGTGGTCTAGTTTCTGGAACACTATGAGCTAAAATTAGAGATAACAATTTATGTAAAGTAAGCGAACAAAACCCATACTTCAATATGTTATAAAATAATAAATCCAGATATAAGTAAAGCTTATTGGCAACATTTTGCTGTGGAATTATTAGAGATTTAATAAAGTAACTTAAAATTTAAATGCACATTTTCCATTAAAAATTAAAGTTGAGTTATACCAAAGACTCATTCGCTAGATTTACTGAAATTAAGTTATATTTTGAAATTTTATGCGATATCGAGGTGAACAAATCAACGGATATTTTGTGTGAAACATTTCTAAATACATACCTTAATTTCGATGGTGTGGAAACAATTATGCATATTGGTAATGCCTGCGCATGTTACTAATATGTTATTCACGATTTTTGTCACACAGAGATGTCATCAACTCACCTGAGAGTTTTCCGATTCAACTAGTAGTTTGTATTCATTGAATTGTATGCTGAAACATGGCCCCTTATTCTGCAAAACACTTGCGTTCTACAAATATCCGATTCAGATCTATAAAACTTCCTTTTCTGTCCACATAAGGAACATATCGTAACAGTTTCTTTTTAGGAAGATTTAAAAAAAAATTTTTAATTTTAATTTCAGTAATATAAAATCTGAGGTCCTTTTTTAAACGCTTTGTGTCTTATCTTAATTTACTAAATACCATGTTCTTCGCACTTAAACCATAAAATGCAATTCAAAGGCAACATCACAAAATAATTTAAAAAGAGCATATCTTTAGAACTTCCGATACACAGTCTCGTGCATTGGAGATATTTTTTTTTTCGTACAGTGCTGTCATTGCTCTCTTTGAAATCATTGAGCTTGTTAATAAAAAATTCATTAAAGGTTTACAAAATATGAAATAGATAATAAAACAAATTTGGGCTTCCACATGCTCATATTCGAGTGGAGGACTACGGTATTCAAAATTTGATCCCTAAGTACCGTTGTTTTATCACAATGCGAGAAACATACATACATTATGGACATTCTTCATTATCTAATTTCTTTAAATATTAAACACGGCGATAACATTTGGTGGCAGCAATTTGAAAGGTAATACGCCGTTTCTAGCGATTCGACGCAAAATTCCAAAATCCCTTTAGATCTTCTCGGCTAACGCCCTTTGGGCTAAAAATAAAATAAAGAACGGCTGCAAGAAAAGAGATATACCCTATTATCCCAAATATATATAGTTGTGTAGTTTAATATACGGTTATTTAAACATATATTTGATTATAAGCACATTGAGGGATTCGTGACAGACAAACGGAATCTTATCCCAAGGCTGCTACAGTAATATTCATAGAGTTTCACATTTGATAATAGTCTACGAAAATGCGTTCGAGAAAGCAAATGAGTTTCAGTCTTAACAGACGCTAATGCTTTGCCTTAGAGGCACAGAGTTTGCATGAGAACATTTGGCGCAAGTTTAAACAGGGCTATTACATATAATACTGTAGAGTCATTAGGCTCTTTTTTAAGCAGGAGACAGGAAATATGAGCAATGCCCTCACTGGGGCTCGAACGTGCACCTCTCGAATACGCACCGAGTGTACTACCGTTACACCAAGAAAGCATGCAGAAAGGAGGGAGAAAATACCTTATATCCTACCCCTTTTAAAAGGTTACTGGGGATTAGGGGACGCAGTCGCCAAATCCTGGTGGTGAAGAATCCTCATCCACCACCTTTTAGTTCGGGCGCCCCTGTGGTATCAATAGGATATTTTGAAACAGGATATATGAAAAATGAGCAATGAATGCCCTTGCCGGGACTCGAACCTGGACTTCTCGAATACGTACGGAGTGTGCTACCGTCACACCACGAAGGCATGCCGAAAGGAGGGAGAAAACGCCTTATAATACATGACTTCTTTATCCATTATTTTGCTGCAGATTTTCACTTACCGGTAAGACTCAGAGATTGCAACTCTCAGATAGATTAAACGATTATGAATGGACTTCATCGGGCACTTCATCATAATAATGTGGATCATCTTTGATATCGAGTATGTGGCTGCCAGAAACATACGAGATCAAGTTGAACAAATCGTGAAGAGGAATAACTTTATTTCAAATACTGCCGTAAACATTGTTGAAAAGGTCTGAGAGAAATTAAATTTATACCAAAACGTACTAGACAGCGTAGTGAAACCTTGCCGCACGAAACTCGGATGTGTTCTAGCAAGGTTGCATTAGCAGATGGCAAGAAAAATCCGAAAAAGCTCGAAGATTACTTTTCTGACCACTTTATTTTTGATTGTGACTTCCAAATTCATCTAAATATAGGCCTCCTAACTGTTACTTCTGGAGCGCAGCTGAAAGGATTGCTTATCAAGACTGCATGTAACTATAAATGTAAGTTGAGGATGTGAATCAAGCAAGTATTTCAAAGTTTGTTTCCTGAAGTATGCTCTCGTTTCCAAGGTCACTTTAATTCTAAATCTTTATTTTTGCAACGAAGAAAATATTTAAACATGTCTTGGATGGAAGTTCTGTTTTACTACTTGAAGATTAAGAATCTCTAAAATAGGAATTTCGATTCTCATCAATATTTTCTTCTACTATTATTACCAATAAATTTCTCAAAATAATAATTTATCGATTTCTGTTCTATTTCCATGAAAACATATATGCATATATTCATATTCAATGATTATGTTTGTTACTTAATGCCATTTCAAATTGCTGGTCCATTTGGGCAAAAACCTTACCTTGTGTTATACTTCTTTTAAAATGAATTAACTGTTAAGTATTAAGCTGCGATTAACTTTCAAATACAGCATGTATTTCCTCTTTTCTCGTTTCTTTGCAACATCGAGTTTTGTAAACGATTTCGAGCTCAAAGACAAACGCTAATGCTCATGAAACAGATTGAAGTCTATATACATTCATTAAAAGTGAAAATGAGTTGTTAGTTTACAGTTATTTGTTTACATCGGAAGGCAATGAATATATTGGAATGGTTACAAATTTGAAATTAAGTGCATTTACAGCAGCCATCAATTCATGTGTTGCAAGGAGAGAGAAAATCTCCCATTACGGATAACGCAGCAAATTTTAATGGTATTTCTACAGAATTAAAAGGCTTCTAAAATATTATTTAGAAAATAAACAGAGGTTGTAGCTGTTCTACTCTATAGTTTGGAAATTAATCCTCTTAAAACTCCTAATTCTGGTGGTTTCTGGGTAATAAGGATTGATTCCTTTAAACATTATCTTGACCGACATCTATAGGATGCAATAAATTGGACATAAGAATTTCTCGTGATCTATTCTGAATCTGTAGGAATTTTAAATTGTTCGATTTTAATTCTTAGATTTAATAATAATGATACTTAAATAGCAGTATACATTTTATCGTGTTATCCGATTATATGTATCTATAAACCTGAAATAGAATTTCAATTAAGAACAACATATCAATATGACAGGCCATAAATATGATTGTTCATATTAAGAGAAAACGGATGTAACGTTTAACAAAAGTGCAGCGAGATTTTCTCAGCCATTTAAAGTAGTAAGATAAATGACAATTTTAAAAAGACAGCGAACGAAATATGTGTATTAATTTAGAAGTCAGACAACAAAAATCAGCGTTATACTTTCAAATTTTCGCAGGACTAGTTTCGATAGTTTTACCAAACCATCATCCTCAGCTGCAAAAGCGAAAAACAAAATCTGGATGCGTTCGCTTGTAAAGACGCTATAAGTTGAAAATTAAATTCTTCTTTTAGAAAAGTGCTAAGAAACTGACAAATGAAAACTTCTTTAAATATTTTTAATAGAAGGAAGTCAGTATTTGATTTAATAATAAATTAAAATGTCATTGTATTGAGACTGTTTATACATAAAACTAGCTTTTCTGTTAAAGGCACAGCACACATATCAAAATTAGCTATAATTATTGAAGTATTTTCGTAAATTATGTGCATGACTGCGCTTCTTGAACCAAATGAAATCTGAATATGTGCATATTTGCAAAATAACTTCAACCGTTAATTTGTTGATTAATATTTTAAGCACACTTAAACTAGATTTGTGCAAATAATTTTCAAAGACGTTCTTTATTTTATAGGCTATCTTATATATTATGGTTGAACTCATTTTTTTAAAATATTGAATGTAAAATTTAAAATAAAGATAACATTGTGCATATTACTCCACAACAATTTAAATTTATATTTTTTCTATGCAAATATTTGAAAAGAAATTTAACAGTTTATAGGACTTTAGTGTTTTATATGCTATAATACTACCGACCGCATTTTGTAACTCGGTGTTGGATAAAAAGGTGCCTTCAAAGTTTTCATCCTTATGAAAGTTACATTCAAATATTTTTCTGCGATTTCAAATCCAGTTTTCGCTTCTCCTCCCCAAAAATGCCATTTTAATAAAGCCGCCTCGTCTAAAATTCACCTTCTTAGAATAAAGCTTTAAAGGATCATGCTTAGGTGCCGCATATACGATTATTTCGCTCCGAACGTCATCTACTATTAAAACAATTATCTAAATGTTTACATAAAGTATAATTTATATATATTATTAATTATATGAAACTGACGTATTGTGAGTTGCATCACTTGTAAACATTAAAACAAAAAATAAAAAGATAAATTTAAAAAATTATCATTTTAATCGTTCAATTAATTAAATAATGGAAAATGCAAAATTATATTCCTACGTCAATTTGTCAGATCTAGACATAGAAAATATAAGAGGGTAAAAATAGTGTATAATAATACATTAATTAATATTCAATAATATATACTATAATCTTGAATTTAAATAATGCAGAATTTTAATTTTAAAGGTAAATAAAATGGTATGTGTCACGATGGATGGCGACAATGCCCACAAATTCTTAAGAAAGAAGAATGGCAACGCTTGCAAGGAAAAGTGATATTTTATTGTTGAATTAGGCAAATTTAAAGGCTGACTTTCTTGTCTATTCCCATACTTCATTTTCAATCCTTAATCATTAAGAATAATTTGAAAATAATCATATTATTTACAAAATGGAAACAGCTTTCTAATGGTACAACTTTTATTAGGCTTCTTTAATTTAAATAAACAAAGGAAAGAGGTTCTATTGGGAAAGTAATTTGCATTAGTATTTTAAATTCTCAAGCGTTTCATATTTTATTCTAGGATTATAATTAATATTTATATTATTTAAGATCATTTTATTTGGAATCGTTATGAAAGTAGTCAAGGTTTTCGGAAAATGCATTCACAGATATCTGAGAGATGCGAGCATTAGTCGGCAATGGCTGGATTTTGTATCAAATTACAAAGCCTCATAAGTCACCGACCAATGTAGAAAATATCTTCAGAGTTATCTACGTTCACAGGAAGGCGATTATTTTGACAAAATGTACCTCATACATCATTTGTGGAAGAATCCGAGTGCAGGTAAATTAATTGTTTGTTTCTTTCTGTACATTCTGTGCAGATAACTTAGGACCTTCTTCTTAAAGAAACATTTTGGAAAGTAACTGTTGCGGATGATGTGGTTTTTCAATGTAGACAATTGTTACTACTAAACTTTACTGCATGTATATACTGTATTTACTTTAATAAGAGTTTTGCTTTTAATAAGATTTTTGCTTAAGAATTTTGCTTTAATAAGATTTTTATTATTTAATT
This sequence comes from Stegodyphus dumicola, assembly GCF_044657685.1. Lineage (NCBI taxonomy): Eukaryota > Metazoa > Arthropoda > Arachnida > Araneae > Eresidae > Stegodyphus > Stegodyphus dumicola. The sequence goes on from NC_140768.1 coordinate 82,563,920, forward strand.
TTAATTCAAAGAGTTTGGAATGACATGTCGGAGAAGCTCTTCAGTAGTGTAAGACTACCTGAGAGTTAACTATTCAAAAGTTAAACTAAATTATAGCAGCTTATTATTTCGCAATGTCGAAAGGAACGAAGCATGTTATTCAGTACTCATTAATCTAACTGGTTTAATGTTTAAATACTTACCCCTTGAAATGTTCTGTTTGAAACATTAAGTAGGGGTGATTAATTTTTTATTTGTTATTTTATGTTTCATTGCTACTTAATTTTAGTGATTTCAGAAATATTTAACAAGTATTAACATCTCATACAAAAAGCTTAGATGGCTATTTTTGATTAATATAAATAATCACTTATACTTTTAAAACTTCTTAAATATTCCCCAACCTATACCTGTTCCTGAGACTGGATTTTCATAATTTTTGCTATTTTTGAACTTATATATTCCTTTAATTTCTTTCAGAGGTTTTAGCTTTGTTCATAATTTCTTTTCTGCCTTTTTATTGAGCAGTGGTGCACGTTGTGTCACATATACTTCGCCCAATTTCATTGGTTTCAAATGAATGCTTAATTTGCCTATATCCATATAAATCGACATTTGAAATATTTGAAATAACTCTAAACCTATATTAATAAAATGGTTTACAGTCTGCTATAGATGACAGTAATGTTATACAGGTTTCAAATTTATATCAAACTGAAATCTGTGAGCTCATATCTTGAAACTCCTTATAATTATTATTTCTTACAGAGTTTAAGTTCAAAGGTACGATTTATAGATTAATACTATGTACTTAGAATGTAATCTTAAAAAGCTTTCTAAATACTATTACATAGTAGTCTTATAAAATAACTAACTAAAATAATAGATCTAAAATATCCAACGAAATTCCCAGACAGCTATAAAATGGATTTAATATTTCTCCTCCAGCCTTTACTCTAATAAAGCACTTAAAAGTTCTTGACGGATCTTATGGATGATATAAGTCGTTTGCTTTAAAACTTTGTTGATATTTCGTATGAAGATTACGTACTTAAAAGCTCCTTTAAAGGTAGTTACGCGAAGAAACTTTCAATATCGAAAATTAATCTCCTGAGATACATCACTTGCTACGCCGATGTCTCTACAAAAATCGAAGTTATCTACAGATATGAAACGAGTCAGTTCTTCAGTGTTTCAGCTTGATCGATTTTTGACGAATAGTTTCTGTTATATTATTCTACATCAGTAATGTATTATAAATTGATTAGAAAGTTATAAAGCCATGCTTGTTATAGAAAACAGAATATAAATGATATAACCTATTTTAAAGAAAGATGCGCAATAAAATAAATTTAGATATAACAATCAATTTTTGTTATTAGAATCGGTAGATATTTTTTGTCTTGTTATCTGATTACTGTAAAGCGCAGAAAAAAGTCGTCTGCTTAAGAAAAAGAATGCCTCCGTAAAGAATCTTATAATGGCAAATGACTGGTGCTTATATTGCATTTGGATAAAACCATGGAAACGCTTTTTCTGCTAGCCGCTCATAAACATTTGAACCAGAATAGAGATAATCAACACTTCGAGTTTGATATCAAGAAATTCTAATGTTTCATGGATTACCGAAGGTATGCTTTTACATTCACAAATGGAATTTATACATTTAGTTAAAAGCACTTAATGTGATTTATTGTTCTGCATGCGTACTTATCAGTACCTTATTGAACGCTTATTCTGCGTATTAATAATTTATGATGTAATTGAAACTATTTCCGATTAGTAAAATAATATTTGAAGTAAACTTAGCAAAAAAAGTTATATTTAAAAATTTAATGACTATTTCTGCTGGATTTTAAGGTTAATTGGAATTACAATAAACTAGGCTACTGATTACCAGTGATCATTGATTTCATAAATATTTTTGATTTCTACTGTTACCAAAAAACATAAATTCTATCGACAACCGAGCAGAAAGCCTCCTTTTCTAAAAAACTAGAATTATCCTTTTTCTATGAAGCTGGCAAAAAATGTGCATGACGATTAAATTTCGACGCTTAGTGAAAGATCCTACGCTGAATGAAAACCCATCGCGATTCCAATTCTAATTACTGAAGTTAATGAGTCTTCCATATAACTTGAAATGGGAATTGGCATTTGAACAACCTAACTTGTGCTGATTCACTTAGGCAGAAAGCACATTGCAAGGGGAATCAAGCATTTTATTTTGGAACAGGACACAGAAAAATACGCAGTTTTCTCATCGGAACTCAAAACCTTCCGATTTCCAGCCGGACGTGCTTTCCATTCATGCCACAAGGCTCGAGATAAGAAAGGAAAAAAAAATATCTGGCATTCTTCTCAACTTAAAAGACGATTGTAACTTACTTACTGCTTCTCTAATCAAAGGAGAAAAAGACCAAAACGCGAACCTTCGTTGTCAAGAATTATCGTCCAGCACCTTTCAATTCGAACTCCACTTGTAGAGACCAATAGGTACATTATTTTGGAGCAGAAAACGCGAAAATTCCAGACCTTCTGATTGCTAGCAAGATGTGCTTTCCAGCACTACGATGTCATGCGGTAAGGAAGAAGAAAAAATTTACAACATATCTTGCTTGGTGTAACATATTGAGCGCTCTTTTATTATAATCATTTAACTTCAAGAGCAGTCTAACAAGGGTAACAAACGGATCCGCAGTTTCCTCCTAGACAAAGAAAATTCAGTGTCTCAAACAAATTACAATAGATGGCGCCACCTAAACCTTATTACATCTCTCGTTGCTGTGCTTTCTGTTAAATGACAAAGAGAGATTCAATTCTTCTAATGATCAAACTGAAGTCTTTCATACATTGAAGCTAATATGTTGAGAAAATTAATTTTAATTACATTTATGATATTTAGTCGCATTAAATTCTTTTGGAAAGACCTGATAAAACAAAGAATTAAAATTAATACAGGAGAAAGTAATTTATTTATATTCGTAATTAACGAAAGCAAAATAAGAAAAATTAGACTTCTAAAGACTTTTAGCTCAATAAACATTTAAGTTGATGATTAAGAGCGAGGTAAAACTGGAGCTCTAAGGAAAAGTATCACTAATATCTATGATCAATAACTCTGAAAACAAAAGGTGTCCTTGACTTTTCATTCTCAAATCCAAGGTTATATTTAATTATAAGCCAGAGATCAATAATTCATTCTCTTGTTGAAAAATTGGTGAAGGTATACAATATTTTTATTGACTCATTTAATAGCTGCGTTTTAATATAATGAATTATATAATCGTATTTCTAGATTCAAACTAAGATTGTTTTTGTAAACGGCACTGAGTTTGCGTACATTTTAATAGCAGTAAAAGACATAAAATAAAATGTATATTAAAAAAAATGCATGAGCTAATTATTTTATTTGGAAGCAATGCATCGTATTAAATAAGTATGATTCTAGCCGCGCTGTTCACATATACGATTGGGTGAAAAAAAATTAAGAACAAAATGCTTAATTTATAATTTTTATTAATTTTAAAAACAGCTGGTATTATTTCGTTAATAATAAGTAAGTTAGAGACATTATCACTTCTATCTAACCCTTATCACTTCTTATCACCCTTATCACGCGCGCGGCTAGGCTATTTCCGAGAAACGAGATCCTAGTAGCACTGGTTTATACGGGAGGCTTCCGAGAAATGTTTCCTCTAACTAGGCGCAACATGTCTCGGCTATGAGCAACATTTTGGAACCTTCCCGAAAATGTTTTGTCTGGAGACGTGTTCCGCGTACGTTCAACCAATCAGACGAAAGTTCTGCTGCTGAAGGATCACGGATAATTTTCAATATGGTTATGGCTCTCGCTGTGAAATCATGGACGGTGGAAATAGATGCTGATTTAATTGAAGAAATATGGAAAAAGCCGTATATATATTGCTGTTCTGTTGCAGTATAACTAATTCATTTTTAAATGTTTATATATTCATTAAATTTATAATCGTGGAAATTGCAGAGTAGACAATATTTTATGACGTTCTCGGTGATGACGTGCTATTTCTGATGATTTCTGTACAAATTATTCGCCAAATTTGTCGTATTTCGGGCTGATCGTGTGAAAAGAATGTTACTGTTATATAAGAGAATTTTTTTATTAAGGGGAATAATTTTTTAAAAAATATGTTTGTATATGCGGGACTTTACTTTTCTTCTAATTACTTTAATTACTTTAAAATTGAAATTGCATACTCAGCGATTATGTATATTTATTAAAACATAGATTATTTAATAATGAGGATCATCCTGTTATGAATGAAATGCTTTTTAGATTATAAACACATTATGAACTATATTATAAATGCTACATATTGAAACACTGAAAATCTAGGAATTTATTATTATGAATGATGAAAAACATTTGTATACACATTCATTAATAAAAATCTTATTCATTACATTAATACTAATAAACATACATCAGCAACTTCTAAACCATCGCACCTCTCTCGCTGTGTGTAGGTAAATATATGACTTATTAGATGTGTGTATATATATATACTAGAAAGCCCGGCGGTCATACGAAATGACCACTGTTCTAGATATTATAAATTGTAATTAAAATGATTTGTGCAAAGTTGTCTGCTAATTCAAACTGAATTACCCCGGGTAGGCGGCGAGGACGGCCCTTTGCTTACTGCCCCACAGGGATTTTCCCTTCTATTTGCTTAATTCCTTAAAGTAGAGTGCAATGAAGGAAACCACTGGCGGTACATTTCTTAAAAGCCATCCCTAGCTCAATAAATAAAGTTGATTTAAATAATAAAATGTTAATTCACATGTCAAAGATCTCATTGTACACAACATTTTTTTTTTTTTTTTTTTTTTTTTGTAGATCTTACCAGAATTTTTAAGCTCGCCTTGCAGAGGACCATTCATTATTTATAATTTTACGTCCGTTCTTTCACAAACTCTTGAACAGGCAGCATAAAGTTGACCGTGTCCAAATGCAGGTAAAAAAATGCCTGAGACTTAGTGATCATTATAGCAGAGGCAAGTTTTGCAGGAAATTGTCTACGTCTCAATTGAAACGGCAACCCTGTGCCGTGGCAACTTTCCCCCATTATTGGTTACGTAAGCAACCAATAAACTATCGGCGACAAACAGACACTTAAGCCTCATATAATAAAAATATTTATTTATTTAATTTGATTTGATTTTTCATCGTTGCCGATTTTTGCCGGTTGCATATTTCTGAATTCTATTATATATAGATATTAAATTTATTTATTAAATGTTAAATGCACGTGCTCTTGTATTTTTAATTTTTCCGTCTTAGCTTTCTCATAATATTCGTCACGCGCTGCACTGCACGGGGAATAAAACAATTTACAGTTACGCAAGCAACCAATAAACTATCGGCGACAAACACTTAAGCCGCATATATATAATATGTATGAATGCAAAAATAAACATTGCCAAAACGTTTATTTGAAGTTACTTCTAATTCATATAAAGATTATGTAATTTTCAGCAACTGTAGTCATCAGTTCTTTGCACATTATCATGGATATGGAATACACAATGGAAAAATAGTCGAAGTGCATTTTGTGCATTAGGCTAGTCAATAAAATTCACCCACTTACACACAACCTTTGCATTTGTAACTATACTTGGGAATTTAAACAAAAAAATTTGATGTGTACACCACATGACTTCCTTGTATTGGAACATTAAATTATACGCATTTTTAAACTTGTTGGATTGAATTAAATCTACTTCGCCGACAGCGCATAAATCACAATAGAATAAATGCATTCTTTAAAATTCACTCTAGTATTTGTCTACCATAGCGACACTCTGGCGCTAGATTCACTTAACAGTATTAATAATTATATAACAGTTAACTTATATAATAATTATATAACGGAAACTAAGTTAACTGTTATATAATCCAATAATTATATAACAGTTAACGTATATATTTCGTTCATATTATAACTCATAATGCACAACATTTATATCATTTAAAGAATAGAAGTATCTAATCGTTGCCACATGTTCCATTCAAATACTATAATAAAGCTAGAATGATGTATAAAAGAAATTAAGCAAACAAAACAAAAAGGAAACAGTTTTTCACAGACCATCGAGTATTTCCCCTTCAATTAATTAGGTTCTCACTTCGCGAGAAGGCAAAAATACATAAAAACTCAAAATATCTATATTAAAAATTACGAAGTAAATCTCAAACACTTATTTCCTCGAAAAAATTTCAGAAAAAAATTAAGCATGATTTAATTGGCAATAATAAAGGAATGCGTTATCTTTGTTATTGCGAAGCTAAGTTTCTCTAGATTGGCAACAAATCCACTAGTCTCCCGTTTCAAATGTAAACATCAATGGACGCCATTAAAAACAGGCTTAGCGGCAATTAAACAACTTTAAAATTGCTGATAATTCTAAAAATATTGCACGCAGATTTACTAAAGGCATAAAATCCTTAACCGGAAGATAAAAACAACATAATACTATCATTTTTAAAGCAAAAAATGTACAATTTACAAACATATAGGAGTAGAGAAACTGAGATCACTGAGCCGGGTAACAGAGTGGATATATATATAAATATATTTATATACGTTTGGTGCGGCCGATTGCAACCAAAATACGAGGTGCACATCTACATGTTATAGCAGTCCTATATACAAAATTTCAACGTTCTGAGGCTACTCATTTCCGAGTTATGCGAGATACATTCGTACGCACGCACGTACATACATTTGTACAGACGCCACGGAAAATTGTGTTCAGAATTAATTTTAAAGCAGTTTTATAATTTTTTTGAAGGAAAAGAGTATTTTATTCTGTCCTTACGTACAGATATCACGCAAAAACATCGTTAAATTGCATTCGATAGCGGTGAAAATGGATATTTTCGTTGAAATATGCTGCCTGAAACTTTTCGCGATTGCAATACTTCCTTTTTACTTCGTACAAGGAAGTAAAAATTGAGCAATTAGCCTTTATGAATAACATTTTGGGGATAAAATAAACATTTTTAACTGATCACAAAACAAATATAAGTAAATGGCGTCATATCATGTACATCAAAGTTATTAAATAAATATATGGATACAAAAATAACTATTTACAATAATAAAATCAAATATATACAACAGATCATTACAAAGAATAGGACTCCTTTTTGCACGTTTTTTTCTGTTTAGCTTTTAGAATCGCCAGATTCGAGATAAAAGTGATTTACTTAATAGCCATTACTTTTCTGTTATTTTCCTTACTTTTCTGTTATTTCTGTTATTATGTTATTTAAACAATAAAGTTTAAAACGAAAAGTGTATGAGCAACACAATATAGAACACGGAAAAACAATTGTCACATGAAAGGAAACGTCACTTTCGCCAATCTGAGCGATAAGTGATTTTTGTTTGGCTTTCAGCCTGCTTACTAAGTGAAGATGGTAACCCGATTTCGCGCAAGCTCACTTCCCAGAATTGTTCCTTCCAACGTTATGTTTCGGCAATAAATACCATATGTGAAAGCTGCCTTAAGCTATTTCGGAAGCAGAAGATATGAAAAATGAGCAACATCCCTGCCGGGAATCGAACCACGGAACTCTGCAGTACGCGCCCAGCGTGCTGACCACTACACTAAGAAGGCATGCTAAGAAAGCGGGAGAAATACCTTATAACTAAAATCGCAGAACACAAAGCAGTTCTTTTAAAATCCGACAATTTTTCTTTCATTCTTTTTATATCTTTATTTCTATTGTATAATATCATAAAATCTGTATAAACGTCATAATTGTTTGCAGAGAGAAATATAATTATAATAAGGAAGTTCTTGTTAGGCTTTCACTTACAGAAAATATGGCTAAAAGAATTGAGAAACGTTTACAAGTTTTGTTTTTTGAGTGTTGGAGAATTATGTAAGTGAGTAAGTAAAGTAAGGGAGCATAACATAATAGACCATAGAAATAAAAGAATAAACGAAAGACATTTAAAAATGAATGCCAGATTACACTCCTCCTCATAAAGTCATTTGTCACTTAAAGTTTTTGGATAAATAAGAAAACTTTGATTACAGTTCTCAACATGATTTAACATTTCTTGCGGCATATATATATATATATATATATATATATATATATATACTCCTCTCTAGGCATTTAGGTCTATCTGTAATGGGAAAGTAGTTATTATATTCAGAACTTTCGGTCGTTGTCTATAAAAATTATACTTAAATTTTCGTTAAGAACCGAATCTCAACTGAGTTCATAAAATTCTATTAAAACTTCTTGAGGGAATAAATTATTATGGAATTCTGCATTATAATGACGACAAAATCTGGAATACTTTTCAGTGTATGAATGTTTATTATTTTTCATGATTCTTAGGCACCCCGTTGCCTGTCGTCAACCAATTTTCGTTCCGAAATGACGCCATTTATTATCAAAATTGCAGACGCTTATAATAAAGTGAAAAACAAAAAATTGCTAGGAAAGTGAATTTATGCATTTCACAGAGAAATTCTTAAGACTCGTTTTCTTTATAGTAAGAAAACCATAGATTATTCAGCAACGGATTATTCATCAGTAGTTAATGTAAAGCAAGAAGAAATTAAATAGTTCAAAAAATTTATTTATAACTCAAAAAACTTGTTTATTATTTTTAAAATTTTATTTAACCTCCCTAATATTTACAAGCGTGTCTTGAATTAATTTTCAAAAAGACACGTATGAGGTTAAGTATTTTGACTAAAATTCCAAACCGCTCTTGCGATTTCGATTCTAAACTAATTCTTTATTTAAATATCTTCATTAATTTTACGTCATACAAGATCCAAGAATACATTAGTTATCCGAAGGAAAGTATATAGATGTATCCCTTTTATTTTGAAATGCTGATCTCAGATTGTCTAGTATACATTAAGTCCACTTAAGTGAGTAACTATAGAGCTCATTAATAATATATCTAAGGCCTTAACAAATTTAAATCTTCAGAATGATATGGAAGCCAATAGTCACTTACAAAGTTTTATAATAACATCTGCTTTCTATAAATGGATGTCTAAAAATTATCTAAAGCAGGTAATAATTATGAGTTGTCGGTTATGGAATTAAATTAATTATAGAATGGACTTTGGCTTAAAACATGGTTATAAGAAACATTTTATTGCATTATTTCATTACATTTACATTGTGGTAAAATTTCTATTTGTTTGTCATTTCTTTCGTACGAATGAATTTCGAAAGTACGTAGAATTGCTTTTGGAGTTCCCTTTCCACGTTTCAATTATAATCCACGTGCTTAGATCAGCACTTCAGAATCCATACTTGGAATTGAAAAGCTATATCTCAAGAGAGATCTACCGCAATGTCTGAAACACCCGAATGTCTAAGCTGCTATTTGTAAGGCTATAAAACATTGCACTTAAAATATGAAATATACAAATTACGTTAAAATTTCTACGTGCTACTGTAAGATGATAGTGCAGTATGGTGATTATAAACGTAATTGTCACAGGTGTGGTATGATCATTTTCAGTCTTGATTCACCTACGGGAAGTATGACCCACGTGTTACTTCTTAAAATCAGTTCCAAGGCAATTTACTTTGTCAGTATGTCGAGACTAGACAGATCAAGTTGCTTCACATGCTATCTATTGAGGTTCATCTCTACCATTTCAAGACTAAGTACGAAAGCGGTGGAAAAGGCATGAAAGATTTAACTCATCAATGAGTGTTACAAATTTTGAAGAAAGATTATATTTATTATGTATGTCAAAAATATTATCAAGTAGTTATCAATATATAAGTGATTTTAAACCCATGTTTTTGTCAACGCAATGCATTCCGTGGTCACATAATGTATAAGTGTTAAACGTAAACGTATTTCTAGACCTTGATTCTCTGTAATCAAGTTAATGATAGATATGTTTAAAATTGGCCGTTTACCTTTTCGACATTTTGTGAACTAGGCTTAACAAATTCTAAATTTGCCATTAAGATGAAATGAAGTTATTTTCATTCGATTGAGCGTCCATTTTACTAGAAAAATCTCTAACGTAAACAGTCGGGGAATATTCCTGTGGAAATAAAGAAAGTGAGTGTGGACGTTTACTTTATTCCCATGTATGTTTTTTACAGAATTAGGGGGCATGTATTTGAATGCATAAACGTGGCTTTGAAGGTTGAAAGATGGTATAACGTAGATTATTTACATAATAGTAATTCTGATGAAATGCTTATGCCTACTAGCTTTCTGCATTTGAAAATATATTTTACAGAAATTAATATTATTAAGTTCAAAATTGCTCCTTTCATTCATGAAATACTATTGCAATATGCAGAGATAATATATGTATGTTATGAATGTATGAACATGTGCTCATACATTTATAACAACATACTATCTTAGCTTATATGCTTTTAATGTTTGTTGAAATTTTCGACTGCCTTCCAGGTTCGAGATTATATATGAGCTTTAAATACTGCTCTATGTCAAGTGTCTAGTTAATTAATAATATTAATGGTACAGCGTTCTCGTAGTGTCAAAACTGAGGAGTTCAACTTTGTATAGAAAGAAAGAATTGCCGTCTAAATTTTACAAAATTTTGCGCTGTGTATTTCTCAAAAATAACAATATTACTGTGAATATTTTTTATTATATTGGTAATTTTCTTATTACTGTTTAGTATCATTAATTAGGTGAAAAATATTTTGGACACTGAAGACAGGAATAAAATTATATAAAGCTTAAAATAGTCAAAATTCTTTATGATAAACACTGAAACGTAAATCGAAGTCTCTTTTACAGATGTAGGTATTTTCTTTAATAAATTTCAAATTCTCTTAGTTTTATGATAATAATTCTTCTTTTTTCCACAAACGAGTGCAACTTTCTCCCTTAATAATGAATAGGCTTTCCCAAAATAGCAACCATATGGCATATAATATTATAACATGAAGCGGCCGTGATTAAAACTGTTGATTTTCAGCCTTTAGAAAAAAATTACTCTATAACATTGATGTAGTTTGTTTTTTACTTTTAGACATCAATTAATTTGTAACTCTACGTTCAACAATTTTTTTCTCTTTTTAAATATTATTTTTGCTAAAATTAAGCAAAACTTTCTTACTCTTTTTTCCCAAAAAGCAATTTACAAAATTCAACAAAACGTTCTTTGTCATGTCACTGTTTTGAATTGAAAGCTATATCTCAAGAGCTGTATTCTGCAATGGCATAAAAATCAGAGATATTCATGTTCATCCGGGTTTTGAACATAGATAAAATGATGTCTGTTTTTAAACATGCTCGAGCTGCCAAACCACGAGGATGACAAAAGGTGAAGCATATGTTACCTGTTTACTGGTAGTCAGGAAAAGGAATGCGATTATTCAGTATAAATTTTAAGAACAATACACTGCAATTCTAATTAGTGTCCTAATTCAGTTTCATCTATGCCAGTTATTTGAATTTCCGTACTGAACTCAGTATTTTTATATTCCGCCAAGTAATGGGGGAAACACGTTTGAATTTAGGTTTGCGAGGTATCATATTTCAAGAAGCAAGAGTCCCTCGTACCATTTCTGCGTTATGAAATATTATTTACTAATTATCGTTCATATTACTATATGATTACATGGTTTTAACTTTATTTCGCGCCAGGATGTTACGGCGATTAGAAAAAGCTGACAGAACAAATACCTTTGAATCTAAGGCAGGCCTAAACCCTGCCAAATCAGACCTCCGAAAAACTTAATGTTAGGGTAAAGAGGCATGAGATCCTTGCTTGTGTCTTCTAGACTGATAAAGGTCGAAACTAGAATAACATTTACTCAGATGATGCCTTTTTGCTTTGCCTAAATGAAGTATTCCGTTTCGCTCCTTAAATATTTTAATTTGCGAAATGCTGTTAAACAGTCGAAATTCCTTCATGCATTACCACTCAAATCTATCTTCTGACACACAGAATATCGTACTTCAAGAAAGACAGTTTTTAATAAATAAATAACTATCTGCTTCTTAGAATGCTGCCTGCTGTTCGTAAAAAACAAGAACGTTTAGAAATATATTCTTTGACCATCCCCAGAGAGGTCGAAATCTGGCTTACAGCCAAATTTGTTACAGAATCGTAATGCTGATTTTCTTTTGTTTCCACAATATGTCTCATATTTATTTGCTGATGGACACGAAACCATCTGGAAAGCATACAAAAGCAAAGTAATATTTATATGATTTATTAAATTGGAGTTCTAGGCATATAGATCCAGAGAAAACTGTCAGGAATATTTCGGTCTCGAGAGAATAGCTGCCTCAACAATGGATTTTAGAATTTTATTTTTGTGAGATCTTAAAACATTTATTGTGATATTATTCAGTGTATATATTTCTTTACTATGCTCAGTTACTCTCAAACAAGACTATTTACTGGGTGTACTAGGTATTCTTTTTATCATTGAATGAAATAAAGAAGACAACATAAACGGAGATATGAAAATTATTTTTGTTCTTAAAGCTTCAAATAGACCACACCATACTTCGTTATTCTCTCGCAAAGTATTTTCTTTGAAAAACATTGATCATCGATAGCGATATATTTCAATTAAACATATTCTTTCAATTTCCTCTCATCACGGTAAAATAATATCATTCTAGTGCAAGGGTTCTCAAGTATTTTTACCTTATGACCCACTTTAACCATTGCATATTGATAGAAGATCATCCCTCTGCTCCTATAACAGGCATAAAATCGGGATTCATTGGAAAGAATGTCTTGTTGCCCGATACCTTTCTTTTCACATCATTGTCCAGACTTGTGAATAAATTTAATCTAGAAAAGCACTGGTGTAACTCATGGTTACTCCACTGGAAGAAGTAACCTGAGCGATCATCTAATGAAATTTGCGGATTTTGTAGTATGTGAAGAAAACTTTTTATCGGCTATTACTTAAACAACATTATTACTAAGTATACTTTTCAGCACAACAGTACCCCACTCCAATGAAAATACTTTCTTTCAACGTAATAATGTCCTAGGCGATACTGATTGGATTCATCGAGAATAATGCTTTGAATAAGAGAAAAAATGTTTGCTTTTCCGGGGTCTTATGACTTCATTTATTTTTTGAAGTATCAGATATTAATCTGCCTACCTTAAGTGATGTAAAGTACAGGTTGCGTAAAGCTTTTGGTAAAATTTTAGAAATTCTACTTTAGAGGAAAAATGTCATGACTTACCTGGGTATAAATCAATATGACAGTATATAATGATCAATATGATGTTAGCCTTATTATTGCTTTTGAGTCATTATATTTTACAGAAGTGGTTTTGAGTGAGGAGTAAAATTAGGAATTATCAGAGGTAATCTGAAATTATTTTTTTCACAATTTTTATTTCACAAAAGGAATGCATCAGATCCCCATGTAGGAAACAAAGCGGCAATGATATTGATATAAAAGATTAAAGATAATGTCTGCTGCCAAGAAATTTTAATAAAGGATTATAAATAAAGAAAAGACAAAACAAATAATATCAAATTTCTGAAGAAGATAAATACTAAGAGAACATAGGGTAAAACAAAAGGGGAACTCTGAAAAGCCTAGAAAGGCTCCAGTGACACAAAGAACAGACAAAGACTCCTCTAATGCTGAACCATCATCAATGTCGGGCATTTTCAATTCCGACACCGAGTCCTGGGTGAAAAGAGACCAAAGAAAGAGAAGAAAAAGAGCAGAATCTGCAGCAGAAATTTTATGTTTAACTAGGAACAAAAGGTCATGGTTTTGAACATAATGAAGACACATAATTGAATTTAATTAAAAAGAAACACGTCCAGTGAAGGTTCAAAGAAACTGCATCAACCATGACCGCCTACATGAAAAAAGGTTTTTTAAAGATGTATAAGTGAGCATTAAGTTATTAAAGTAGAAATTGAAAAATATATTTTAAACAAAAAATGCGAGTGTAAAATTTTAGGTAGTAACATTACTGCAAACTGTAACAAAGAAGCCCTTACAAAATCAAAAGTAGAAAATGTACAGAGAGTAAAACAATAACGTGTGTGTTTACGAAGTTCGTAAAATATACCTTCAAATTTTCTTCCAAGAACTAGGAATAAAAATGTCAAAATTGTAATATTCAGGAAAAACAAATTTAAATGATAGAGAATGATGGCAGAATTTAAAATGACAGAGATATGAAAGAATAGAGATTGAAGCATCAAAGACTGCTTTTCGCAAGTTATAGGAGGAAATGTAGAAACTCACGATGTAAGTATCCGTATGAGCAAATAAGAGAAGGAATACATATTGCACTTATATCCAAGTAGTATTACAAAGTATAAAAAGGTATTTGACTCTAAAGTTTCACGATGAAAGTGTCCCTATGAGAAAATAAAAGGAGAAATACATATTACACTGATATCCAGGAAGTGTTTCGTAGTATAAAGAATTGTATTTGACTTTAAAGTTTAGAAATAAGTAGAAGCATACTATGCAATAAATAGGAATGACAAAGGTTTACCTGGAGAAAACAATCAAAACTCCCACTTCATTTTTTGTTCTCGTAGAAAAAATGATTTATGGTCCAATAATAAATAAATTGTACGTGAATTTTCTTAATCGGTTACGTCAAAATATTAAATTTCGCAGAGCAGGAAAGACGAAAAATTAATTATACCTTCGCCAGAATTTGAACCATCGAACCACGCCTGTTTTAGTGCTAGATGAGCTTGCTACCAGTTACGCCACGAATGCATGCACGAGGTGTAGAGATATAACCGAATTTTCAGAATGCATTCTTGAGGACGGGAAAGTTTTAGTCTAAAGCAATTTTGGTAGCGAACATGTTAATTCCAAAGTCTTCAGGTAATGGGAGAGTATTAAATCAAGACTGTAATAAGAGCTCTTCATATACAATGGCGATCCAAAACAATCTGATCATCTCCATATTTTTCAATGAACTCGTCTGGGTAACGTGGAGGACACGTGATTAAGTAGGCAATTGCATTTAACTATTGCTGGAGAAAATAAGGAATCATTTTTGCACTTTTGCGAGTGATGGAAAAGGTTGCTGATTTAAGCTTATTTGACAGAGGGCAAATTGCAATGGCCCGAAGACAGGGAACATGTATCTGCGAAACTGCCCGACTATTAGGTTGTTCACGATCCTCCGTTGTTAGTATTTGTGCAAAATGGATAAACGAGGGGAGAAACCAGTAGTAGATGGCAAGGTGTTGACGTCCACGCGTCATTAAAGAAAAGGATTGTCGGATACCTTTGGTACAGGAAAATCGGAGCCAAACAGTGGCTCAGCTTACATCTCAATACAATGCTTGTCCAAGTGCAAGTCTTTTGGAACACACACTTCAGCAGACACTGTTCGATGCGAGACTGCGCAGCAGACTCTCCACTCGTGTGCCTCTGTTGATGAAGCATCATCGTCAACTGCACCTATAATGGGCCCAAAAACATCAAGACTGTACCATGGATATGTGGAAGAGAGTTGCCTGGTCAGTTAATCACGATTTTTTATTCACCACGTCGATGGTCGTGTCAGAGTACGCAGTCTTCCAGGCGAACTAATGTTCTTCCTTATACAGCAGGTTATATACATGCTGGTGGTGGCGGTATTATTCTTTGAGTGACTTTTTATGGGCGGATCTAGGACCCTTAGTTGTGGGAGTACAAACCATGAAAGCTGCGGGATATCTGAATGCAACTGCCGATTAGTTGCACCCTTACATGAAGTCTGTTTTCTCAACTGAAATTGGAATCCTCCAACAGGACAACGTCCCGTGTCATAAGGTTCGAATTGTGTTGCAATGGTTCAAAGATCATAAGGATGAATTCCAGTCAATGTCCTGTCCACCTAACTTGCCGGATCCTAATCCGATAGAGCACTTTGGGATGTCATGAAGCGGCAGCTCAGAGCTCAAACACCACCCTGTCAGAATATCTCGACTTTGTAAAATCGCTGCTCAGAGATTTGGTACAACCTGCCTCCGGTTATCTACCAAGAACTTCTGACATCCGTGTCAAGGCGAGTTGAAGCTGTTTTGCAGGAGAAATGTGGCGCAACGTGTTGTTGAGTAGGTAGTCAGAATGTTTGGGCTCTTTAGTGTAGTACTCTCATATGATTCTCTTAATAATAAAATTTAGGTTAAATCCTATAAATGTCTATTTTCTGTACGAATATGTCACCTTAGTATGCAGAAATTAACAAGGAATCAAACGAAGCCTGCACGATATCAAGCATATTAATTGATAAAATAATTATTACGACTCTTAAATGAGAACAAAGTATTTCCATTATCCTTTTAATCAGTTCTCTTTTCCATATTGTTAAGGAGCTAGCTAACGTAATTGAAAGAGCTACTACTCAATTAGTTATTAAAATATGAACGTACATTTTAGAAGGTGAGAATTTAATTAGAAATCTTTTTACAGTAAATCGGAATATTGCCAAGTAGTCTTTTATGTTAACATTGTAAATATTTGCCATAGTGACTATTAATTAACATTTAAATAATGAAATTTTGATTTGTTACTTAAAGATTAGTTCTTACTTTTACACTTAAACATTAGGCTAAACTAAACTAAAGTTGCAAAAAAATATTTTGAGGTTATAATTTTACTTTCAAACTGTTTATTATATTCTAGAGACATTAGGTTTTTTTTTTGAGAAGCAGAAGAAGTGAAAAATCAGCAACGCCTTCGCCGGGAATCGAACCACGGACCTCTGGAATACTCGCCCAACATGCAGATGACTACACCACCGAGGCACGCTAAGAAGGCAGGCGAAATACCTTATACACCTCCCTTTTAAAGGGCGACTGGGGTTTTGGGAAACAAGATAGCCAAATTCTGGGTGTGGAGAATCATCATCCACAATCCTTTTAGTTCGGGTGCCGCTGAAGAGATATTAGGTATTTTTGAAAGCAGAAAATATGAAAAATGAAGAACGCCTTCGCCGGGAATCGAACCACGGACCTCTGGATACGCGCCCAGCATGCAGACCGCTGCACCACGAAGGCATGCTAAGAAGGCGGGAGAAATACCTTATAATGTGATTTACGCAAGCTCTTTTCGTTCTAATTGAGCTGCGGTTAGTTCGGTTACAGTTAACAACTAAGAGAGAGACAAATGTACGTATTAATATTAAAATTATTACTCCCATTATTCAGTCACTGCATACATAAGTATTATTTCTTCTACTCATTTGGAATATGAATACGGTACTAATAATATACTATACATTCATGCTCCTCATCAATACGCTGCCGAAAACAGAAATAGTAATATTGTATCTAGAATGTGTCAATATCAAACAGAGGCCTTAAATTCAAAATGTTCTCTTAAAAATACCTCTTTATTGCAGCAACTAAAATTGAAAATTAAAACAATATACCAGTAATAACAAGAAATCCTGTAGCAATGTAAAATGTTAAACTATCCTTTTTCCGTGGTCTACAGCGACCAAATTTTATGTATTAGAGCCATTTAGTCAGCTATTTTGGTAGGAAAGAGCAGTAAAACAGATCAGCGGGGTCTTACACTTATCGTAAGTCATGAAAGTTTAAATTTACTCCATATTAAAGAATAATTTTTAAACCTTCATAACTTACTGAAACTTCCTGAGACACATTTAAAGTAGTGAACATGCGGAACATACATGTCGCAGCCTCTGGAACAGGCTATATAGTACTGGCAAGAGCGGAAGAGTTTAAGCTCGAAGTCAGTGGTACTAATAAAAGAACTTCAAGAAAAATTTACAAAAATGTACAAATGAGTGAACTAGACAGCTGTTCAGTTATGTTTTTACAAGCAGCATATAATATACTTTATTACATTTTACAGCAGTTCTACAATACTTTTAGCTTTTAGTATTTAAAACTCGCAAGAATTTGGAACACCGTTTGCATTAAAATTTGACTGATACAGTATTTTTTAAAGCACGCATCTAACTGTTGAAGTTCATTGAAGTGTTTATAAAGACTAAATGTTTTAAATCTCAGAACAAAAAAACATAAACAAATTATAAATACTCGGTTAGCAAATTATACATCTATAAGGGCACTATATGATATTCAGTAAAATTGTTCCATGCAAAATGTAGAAATATTAACAACAGTTTTCTTTCAAATTTAGAAATGATCCTGAATAGTAAAAGAGGTAAATATTAAAATGAAGAACATTAATGCAAACGCAAAATAAGTGTCATTCAAAACATAAAAAATTTCATGTAGAAAAAATAAACATGTATTTTGCAAACTCTCTCAAAGCGCAGAAAATAACGTACTTTGGGTAACATCTTATGAAGAGTAACATTTTATGAAAGGATAAATTTTAGTAGAGTAGAATCTAAGAAAATATCGAAAATATGTTTGAGGCAATTTTTTATGAGCCATATATTTTAGTTTTGAAATGTGTTGCAAAATATGGACGTGTAAACAGAATAAATAAGGAATTTGTGTAAAGGAAAATATAAATGCGCCCGCAACTTAGCTGTCTATTGATTTTTTTTTTTTTTTTTTTTTTTTTTTTTTTTTTTTTTTTTTATTTTCCAAAATACGTTAAACAGAATTTCAAGTGTGAAATATTATTTTAAACGCTGTTAGCAAAGCTTATTTCTGTGCAAAATAATTTCTGTTGCATATTTATTTCTATCTTGAGCATGTCTGAATCCGCATTTAAAGCATTTCTACTAAAATAATTTTCTTTAATTTCTATTGCACAGAATTCGTTTTTGACATATAACAGCTTCATCCAACATAGAACTACGTTTAAAACTCTTTGAATAAAAGTGATTTTCGTACCGTGATTTATGTTGCCTATGTATACATTCAGCATTCCTAAAACAAGGTAAAACCTAAACTTATTATTAAAATATTGAAACTTAAAATAATAACAAGGACAATGCTTAATGCCAGTGCATATCTGGGATATAGGGCACACATTAACATGTAGAAAAACCAGGAAATCTGACTTAGAACACCGTTACTGAAAAATTATTCCAGCAATGTAATTTTCCTTGCGCGCGTTTAGTTTCACTATTCTCTAAAGTAGTAACACATAAAATTACATTCATGTTGCAGGTTAACAAGTTTCTCAGGAATAGAATTTCACTGTCATATCAATATTTTCATTGAATGCGAGTATAATTAAATGCATTATTTTAAAAATTAATTGAACCGAAGAATAACTTTAAAAAGATGAATTGAGAAAGCCTTATTAAAATTAATTCAGAAATCGATTATTTTAAATTAATTAAAAATATTTTTAAAAAATTTAACGTAACTCAGGTGTCTATAAAATTGGGTTTGATTTAATGTTTTGACTAAGGCAGAGCACACTGAGGCTACCTGTCTAAGGGGATGTATGCCTTCGTGGAGAATGTTTTAAGGGTCCGTATACTCGTTACACATGGGGAAAATCACAAAAAAATTCCCATGCAGCCAGCCCGTTTGCCTAGAAACGAACCCAACTGGAACTACCTGCGTGCAGCGATTTTAACATTTGGACGCTGAAGGACCTCTGTCTAAAACCTCAAACACTAATTTATAAATAATAGGTATACTACATGTTTAATGTCCTTTTTGGTAAAACGCATGTTTGTTTCTAATATTTAATTTAGCTATGAAGGACTATTGATCTTAAAATATTCCAAGCGTAACTAATTTCAAGAAATTGAAATAAAGTAGAATAATAGCACGTTAGAATATAGATGTAATATTTTCCACCTTAATACTGTGATTCGTTTACTTACGATTGGCTACGCTATGGTATTTTGAATGTTTGCAAAGAACACGAGGGCTATCAACCTAATGGTGGGAATCTCTTCGTGCAGAAAAGTTTTAAAACTAAACTGGTTGGTGTTCACGTCATACGTGAGGTAAATATCAAAAACATCCAAGCAGATACCCTTTCGAAGGGGATTAGAACCCTTGTCGCTTTTAGCGTTTCTACCGCTCGGCTACTGTTGGGCAAATTACATTTGGGCGAAGTAGCCAGGATCAAGTTATGCGAGTCTTGTAATGATGTCCCAGTTATTCGGAGCTGATTATTAGGTCCAAATGACTTCAAGAATTCTTATATGCGGAGCAGGAGATCATTAGTTTGATTCTTAGATATTATCAATGTCTTTAAGATCATATTACTAATGCTATTCAGTATTCCGAATACATTAAAAATGTTACAAAACAGCGCCTCCTGTTTTAAACCAAATATGTATACTTCACTTTTTATATTTCTAATGTGGCCTCAAACTGATATTAAAATTTTCTGTTTTTATTCACATTCGTAAGCAATAGAATTTTTGGAGCATGATAAACATTAATGCAGTTTCCCCAAGGCTTGTTTGACACATATCAACGAATATAATGCAGTTGCATTTATAAGAAAGGTTGCATTTCTTAGAACACCGAGAGATTTCCTTTCCGCAACTAAATCTTCAAACTTTTGAAAATACGCTTCCTTAAAGAATTGAGGAATTCATATGGGAAAGGAGAAATTAAGCGTATTTTAACGCACTTTGTGCCTTTATAAAAGAAAAAAGCAGTATGAAAATTTTCGGAAAGGGTTATTCCAAGTAATAATAGGTTTGAATTCTTCTCGGTTTCGTAATACTTGAAGAGGTACTCTGAACTCTGAGAAGACTTGGCTACACTGGATTGGCTGATTCTTATATCTGAAAGTCACAAGGTCATCCATTACTGACGAGAAAGAGCAGCGAAGAAGGGATCATCAAAAGCACGTACCCGTGGAGGAAAAGATTTAAAAAAAGAAAAAAAAAAAAAAAAAAAACAAGATTACTAACATTTTGGTGCAACCACCTTGGAGAAGTTCGGCAATTCTTTACAGAAGAAAAAGTTGATTCGGTGAACTTTATCGATTGCAACTTACAGTGTTTATAGTTAAGAAAGAAGAAATGCTGTGCTCGTGGTCGCCAGTGTTTGGCAGTTCTAGTAAGGTGGTTACAATAATACGTAAGTTAAGGAGGAAAAATTAAATTTTTTTGTGATTCTGGTACTTATATAAGTTAGTTCAAGAGTTTTAGCAACGTTATCTCTGATCTATTTAATTGTTTGATACTTTGTTGGTTATTCTGGCATGCAGCGGGAGATGTAATAAGATGCTTCGTTTACTCTCATCCTACTAAGTGATACTATTACTCGAGTTTTTAAATTCAAATTCTCCTTTTTTATATATAAGTTTATTCTTAAATTAAAATTCTCCTTTTTTATATATAAGTTTATTATTCTCCGAAGTGTCACTGCGTATAATATAAAACTAGAATTGAAATCCTTTAATAATATATAATGCACTGGCTACATTGTAATTATGTGTATTAAATAAAGATAGGATATTGTTCTTATACATATTGCATCGGTATTATTTATTTCCTTACCCACTGAACTACTTTCTCTTTTTTATAACTCTTCGGTGTCGTGAAATTTCACTTATATATTAAAAGGAATGATGTAATAGTTTTAATATGCTACTAGTATGCCTCTTTCCTTTTAAAAGCTGATACACAATAATGTGTTACCTAATTCTGATATTTAACAATATTTTTAGTGAGTGTTAGGAGAGAAAATGAATTTATTATGGTAAATAATAAAACAATTAGGACATTTGTTTTAAAATTGGGATATATGTTCAACTGCAGTTTTCAATATATAAATTTTTATTGACTTATTGAAATAGAATCAGACACATTTAGTTAAAACAAAACCGTAAAATTATTTGCGATATTTTTTAACGTTGCGATATTAATACTGTCAGCAGAGTCTTACTGAATATTTATTCCTGTTAGGAGTAATACCTTAATTAAAAAGAAAAATTGTTTTAAAATAAAGCTGAAGAAACAAAAAGGATATATATTTTTTTCTTTCCATTTCCTAAGAAAATATTTTACCGTGATGTGTAACAATAAAGATCTCATTATAAGGAAAAAACTTTTACAGTGCAATGATTTGAACCAGCTAAAAACGTTTGACAGTTATTTAAGGAAAGCATAGATAAACTTTTAAGCTGATTTGATTTACATGTGATTCAAGACTGGCAATCAGTGTTAAAGAAAAAAAAAGGTTTAAACATAAAAAAGCCTGTAGAATAAATTAAGAATACTCTAACAACGTAGAATACTCTAACAACGAAATTTTACTCTGTTTCTGCAAACACTAAATTCTGTAAAAGCAATAAAGAGTATTATGAATAACGTTTCCTTTCGGTATAAAAGTTTCGAAGATTCTAGATGACTGTGAATATGATTTTATACTTTTAATTGCTGCGTTTAATTTCTTAAAAACTCAAAATTCATTTAACGTTAACAATTTAAAGTCTTTTTTTTTTCTAATTTTAATCAGGAAAACACTATTTGTAGCAGAAAGGTTTTCACAGAAACTATTTTTTCATCGCATGACTGCATGATTTCATTGTAATTATTGGATATTACTCAATTAATTTAAATAAAACTTAAAAGATGGTATATTTTGGGACAATAGCATGTACAGAAATATTTCTGTGGAAACTTCAAAGAGCAATTAACGTGAAGTACTTTTGAATCGTTCATATATACCTTTATCCGGCAAAGAGGAAGTGAAATTTACAAAGTGCAAGTTTACGTTTTTGCTTGAAAGCTTAAATAAATTGCAGTTAGATTCATTAGAAGAAAAATGTATGTTTCCCATAAATATAATAAGATATTTGCTTTTGTGCAGTTCAGAGCTAACATGTAATCATGTAGAGATACAGTATAAACATGGCAGAGATAATTTATGACTTTCTTTTACGTGAAGCTATCTTATAATTAGGCTATTAGATTTACCGAGAAAATTTTGACTAAATAATTATTACCTATCTTTCTTCGTGTTTAAAACTACAAGAGATTTGATCTCAAAGAATTTTCGCTTTTGAGAATGAAGGTTTAACATAATATTATTTCTCTATCATGCTTACTTTTTACGCAGCTATATGTATACACAAATAAAAAAATTAAAAATTCACATTGAAAAGTAAAGGCAACTCCTGATAAATTTAAACAATCTTAAAGCATTGCCACATATTTCTGACGAAGATAAGCAAGCAAAATAAAAGAAAACATTTGAACTGGAATATATTTATTTTACTCGTTCTTCAATAGGAAATAATAAAATTACGAAAAAAAATTAAGAGATGTTATGAGAATTTTTCAGCTGAATATCTTTAAAAATATCTATATTTATTTTCTGATTACATAATATGTTTAAAATTAGTTTTGGCATCAGAAAAGAAGTGTTATTTTTTCCGCTATTCTATTTTTATACTCGAAATAAATATAATTCGTTGCCATTTTTATTTGCAGGCGATATTTATTGCAAGCTTAAGCGATGTAAAGAAAACGCTTGCACAGCTAACATTTTAATAACTACGATTTCTTCATTAAATATGTGCAATTATCTCTACGAAATAATACAGCAAGCTTTCTTCCTGTTGTTTGGCATTGCTGTTTTCAACAGTTCATTTTAAATAATACAACAAAGCTTGTAGAGACATTAGGATTTTTTGGAAGCCAGAGAGATGAAAAATTAGCAACCGCCTTCGCCGGGAATCGAACCACGGACCTCTGGAATACCGGCCCAGCGTGCAGAACCACTACACCACGAAGGACGCTAGGAAAGTGGGAGAAATACCTTATAAGCTTTCTTCCTGTTGCTTGGCATTGTTTTCAATAGTTCCTTTTTAAATATCGTGTCTCATAAAAGTTGCTGAACATTTTTGTTTCCAAAGAAAAAACGCTAGAAATTTAAAATACATGAAATCAAACTTATATATTGCAGATTTAATTGAATAATAGGTTTGCTTAGTCTGCTTTTAGAATAAATATCTTTTAAAACAAAAATACTGAGCTTAAAATTTAACAGATTTTTTTTAAGTAGAAAAATCATATCTAAAATCTTTCAAATAACGATGACAAAACATCTTCAACAGGTACAATATGTAAGCTTACATACTGAACTGCAAAAAAGACAATAAAGAGAATACGTAATTTAATGGCAGTATGTTTTATCAAAGCAACAGGTAACATCTAAAATAAGTATGCTTGAATTTTCATGTGAACAATGTTTAGAATTTCTATTATTTAAAACGTTTTGTTTTCATGTCTGAATCAAGAAAGAACATAAAATTGGAAATTAGTAATTTGTTTGTTAAATTGGGCCTAAAAATAACAATTTTGGTACAGAAGTGTGGGAGTGGTTCATTTACAGCATTCAACCGTTTTGGGTACTTTGAAATTCGATTTATGACATGAAAGAATACTAAATGGAGAAGAAATTCGGAGGCTTTGAAGCTATTGCGTGCAATTGAAAGTATGTGTTTCCCAGACTTGCAGCAGAATACTGTTGAATGTACATAACTCATGTTAATCAAGAGACCATACAATTTTAACTAATGTCTTGATCAAGTTGTCAAGAGGAATGTAAAAAATACATCAGTAAAGAATACATATCTTATTTTTTCTCAGTACCTACAAGAAATAAGGATTCCAAACACCAAATGAAGGTAAGATTCTGTGAAGGAATTTAAACTGAATTACAATCATCTTCCGTTGGGATGCTCAATTTAGGATATAGATAATTTAGGATATAGAGTATTTAAGAAGTTGAATTCCAAAACAGACCGGTTCCTTGACTAAAACCTAACAGATTTCGTATCCATAGAAAGGGAGCGAATTATCAGAATGTTGTTGTGATTTTAAAACATCACAGAAATTGAGAATATATAAAATAAACCAGATAGATATGTACAGCGGGGTCATAAAAAAATTCCCCGATATGGACCCATAGCGATTTATTCGCTACTTGAGATCTGCTCAAATTTTTACAGTTTTCCTCATGAGAATTTATCGAGTCAGGCGTAGAAAAGACTTTTTTAATTTGAATACGTATATGAACTCGTATGAGAATTCAAATATGTAACGAATACCAACATATTTGAATACGTTACAGATGAAACTCAAAATTTTGATGAAATGTAAAAGACCTGATTACCCCATAGAAATGATATTTGATTGTCTATTTCCAGTTATAAAATATGGCGGTGTAAGAATAACGTTATAACAGGTCTGTTCATTATTGAAACTGTAATCGTAAGCTTAGTGATGTTGGAATGTACTAATACCAGATATACGGAATTTCTGAAATGGAATTTGAAATTCGAAAATAAAGGCTCTGAACATTCTTTTATAAATGTTCAACTTTAGCTGTTACTCGTTTGTACATAAATAGTTAAAACTCATTAATGTCCAGATTCGTACCTTATAAAAAATTCACGAGCAGTGAAATGTGTCCGCAATGTGTTAATTGCCAAAATCCGCTGAACATTTGTAATTCGGTCCCGGCGAAGTTGGGTTGGCTGCATGAACGTTTTCGTGTTTTTCCCATATGTAACGTGGATGAGGGCCAATTTCCGTTTAAATTTCTCCAAAGGGCATTCCAGCTTTTCCGTATAGTGCTTAATGGTGCTACATCTAATAAACAAAAACGCAGTGAAATTTAAAACTCAAATATGAAAATGTTTTTAAAGCAAAAGTTGAA
Source organism: Stegodyphus dumicola (assembly GCF_044657685.1). NCBI lineage: Eukaryota > Metazoa > Arthropoda > Arachnida > Araneae > Eresidae > Stegodyphus > Stegodyphus dumicola. Next base: position 82,589,487 of record NC_140768.1, read on the forward strand.
ATTAGCAATGGATTGTGATTGTAGACAATAAACACAGAGACAATAATAACACACTATGAATCATGCCGTAAAAATAAAATTACATTTAAAAAAGTTCTAACATAATAAAACTATTTAAAAAAAATCAATTATTTTTTGACAGAACAATTGTAAGAAATTATTGTATTCTCTCCAATCCTTTAATGCATGTTCTTGCGGTGTAAGCGCGGTTAGCACGTGTAATTAGTAAATGTAAGATTCGTATTTCAAATCCCAGCGAGAATAAACGTTACATGACTAATCAGTCCCTACACAGTCAGCATTCAGTGACTTATGTGACAGGTACAAACGAGAAGATATTCAATCCAAGATTTTATTTTTAGATATACTTTTTAGCATATAAAGAAAATTGGATAAACTCCCAGTTCAAAGAAAATTACTATTTAATATTTCATTTTAATGCATTTGACATTAGTTTCAAAATGTTTGAAGCGCTTAACGTTAGTTTCAGAAATGTGTCTGCTCACTTTTAGGGAATACTGTGTATGATTTTATGTTCTGTGTCTATGAAATTCTGGGTGTTCATTTTTAAACTAGTAGGCCTGTTGTAATGGTTTAACTCAAATCTTCCAAATGTACAACCGGAATTTCAATACAAAAATACGAAGTTCAAATTGCAAAGGTTTCAAATTTTTATGAGTTTTACGTTTAAAATATGTTTTCAATTTAAAAAAATGAATGGTGATTTTTTTATTTTTTAAGATATGTAACCATATAGAATTTTCTCTCTTCTTACCTTGCGTCTTCATAGCATAATTAGAAGCACATCCAAAAATTGCGAGGTTCAGAATTCTAATCCCCACTTGGCAAGGCTGATTTTTCATGTTTATGTTAAACTAATAGAATATATGTGTATAGCATAATAGATACAGTATATATGTGTATATAGTATTATAGATAGTATGTTTAACTAATAGAAAATCATATAAAATTCATAATTAAGAAACTTTAGTGCTCTTTTTCTAACAGTTTTTATACGTACCTAAAAATCTACATTTTAGTTTGCGTTACAGAGGGAATAAATGGTCATCCTAAATAACGAAAAATTAAGCTAGTCTTAAATGATGGGTTACTCGGTCTTGCCTCACTCGGCCTACCCGATCTTACCCCGAGTAGAGAGACTATAAACACGAAAGAGAGCCATGCTATTGTTGAACTAAACCTTTAATAGTTACGATATAAATCCTTAGTAAATGTATAATAATAAATCAACTGAAGGTAGATTTCCTAACTGTAATTAATATTAAAAAATGATAGTTTAAAAATAGAATAAAATTAGACAGCTGGCACAAAAAACAAACTCCCATCACCTACACATAAGCCGTGAGTTGAACAGCAACAACAAGCCAATACTGCAACTTCTTCTTCTTGGAGTACATTTTAGAATTTGCCTGATAGAAAACAGAAACAATAACGCCAGTATCAAGGTACCCGATCATACATTATTCTCCCATATAAAATTTTCGTATGCTTTTAACGTAACTATATCAGTTTTGGCGCATCCTTTCGAAATATGTGGTCTATCGCATTTATCTATAAGTAAATGAAGTTTAATATTCACGGAACAGGTTTAACATTCACCCTTATATTAGTTTAACGTTCACACTTATATTACAGCTGCCATCTCCTCCAGTTTTACCGGGAGACTCGTTTTTCAACACACCTCTCGATTTCTCGGTAGATCACAGAATCTCTCTGTTTTTATTTTTAGCCATTACTAAGCAAAATATTTCTCACCAATAAATGAAAGGTAATGAATTCATGACAATTAAAGTAAACAATTCATTTCGCACATCCCTAGTGATATACTGCGTAACGTTTCTTACTAAATTTTATTTGATCTGAATTTTCTTAATCTAGTGTAGATATTTTTTATTTAATGCAATTTTCTAAAATTCACCCAATGTTTAATCATTTTATAATATGAATTGAATTGTGCTTTACTACTAGGTATAGTAGTATTAAGTATACTCTCAAAAATGGTATGCACATGAATGATTAATTTTATTTTCATCTAATTTAAAAGGATTTCGATAAATATAGATTTTTGTTTCCTACTCAGGTTTTTCTTAGTATAAAAGTGTAACAGAATAAAAAATTGAAATTAGCAAATCAATGTAAAATTTAGAATATATAATTAAATTGCAGAGACATTAGGTAACTTTTGGAAGCAGGCAAGATGGAAAATATGCAACGCCTTCGCCGGGAATCGAACCACGGACCTCTGGAATACGTGCCCAGCGTGCAGACTACTGCACCTCGAAAGCATGTTAATAAGGCGGGAGAAATACCTTATATACTCCCCTTTTAAAGGGGGACTGGGGTTTTTAGGGGACCCAACCGCCAAATCCTAGGGGTAGAGAATCATCATCCAACACCCTTTTAGTTCGGGCGCCACTTTATAGACATTTTATAATTTTTGGAAGCAGGCAAGATGAAAAATATGCAACGCCTTCACCGGGAATCGAATTACGGACCTCTGGAATACGCACCCAGCGTGCAGACCACCACACCATTTATTTTAGGTGAATTTTCGGCAATCTGGATTCTTTGGAAATGGCGTCACCGCGCAACACCAAAATCTCTCCGAAATATCAAGATTTCGAACAAGAAAGTGAGGGTTTTTCATTATTTCAAAAGTGGCAGCTATGTGTTATATTAAAGCACAATAATTGTTAATTAACGTCATACTGCATTACAGTAGCGTATTCGAATTCGAGGTAATGAAAGAAATTCTTATTTTCTATATTTTCAAAGCTTTCTTACGGTGATTCCTGTGTCAAATAGTGCCCTAGTAAATAAGGTGAAATCCCGGCGAATGTGCTGCCTGCATTTGTGTTTTTCGTGTTTCCCACTGTGTATAATGTTCACATGAGCCAATTTCCCTTAGGAAGCCTTTCCCACCTTTTTTTCTTTCTATTTAGGTAGACAGTTCTGGGATGCTTTGCCATATTCAGATAGGCAAACAAACGATTGACTAGACATGATTCCCCTCCTCTTGAAATTTTAAAGGTAAGTTAAACTAGGTGTCAGTTACATGGACTAGGTTTCAGTGCATCTGTAGAGAACGGCTGATGAGTAAATTAAAAGGGGGATAAACGTACATCGCAAGGAAAATGATGCATAAATTAGGTGTCAGATGAAATGGACTTCAACGCCACTGGAGAGAACGGCGGATGAGTGAAGGAAAAAAAAAAAACTTATCCCACACTGCAACATCCAACCTCTCATACAATTTTTGATCTTTTAATTAGACGAATACGATATAAACCTTGCTGCAGTTTTCATTGTATGGCGTGATACGCGAGCCTGATAAAAGAAAGAGAACTATCGAGGACACAAAATCGTTTTTTAATTTTTTTCCCGTCTGTGTGTGTGCGGAATAATTATAGTATGATACGATTCATTATACTATGACTGTTGTACCAAAATAACCATCGTAATGTTCATAGATCTATGCCACTGATGTCACGCAACAGAGACAAAAATGTTCAATATTAATTTTAGCCACCGACTTAGAATCTTGAGGTGATTTTATAGCTGGATTAATCTTTCCTACAGAACTGGAAATTACCCAGCTGTCATGTGAATACTTAGTTCAGTTTGAATTCAGCATCACTAGTCTGTCTTGTAAAACCTTCATTTTTTCTGACCCCAAATAAATGACTCTTATATATGAAACTGATTCTATTATTAAGGATTAACAGCTTCCTCCTTCCACAGAAGAATTACCGCTTTGGCGATGGAAATAAACGCAAGAGGATGCAAAAATACTTTACTCCCTTAGCAGCCGATATCACAGTATTACCCTCATCGTAAAAAACTCTAGTGCAAATTCACTATCCAAATCTGTATGATGCGCGCTACAATTGCTTACTTTGTGCGAAGCCAACAATGATATTTGCATAATTTCTGTTAGAGCCTGTCAACTTTAATTTGCATCATAGGTACCATTAAGACATGTCATAACATAGTTTGCTGAAGACGTTGCGCTACTGAATATTCTGATTATAAGAAATGCTACTTATAAACATAGCTAACATCATAAGACATCTTAATTTCGAAGTGATTTCTTATACCACATGATTTCCAGATCTTCCGCTGATGAAGAATCTGTGGGATGTAATTTGCCATGATCTGAATCTTTTAACACAAAGATGAAGAGCGGATATTAGTAATATTACATAATGTACAAAATCTCTGCACATTACATGAGGATTCATTCCATCAGTACAGTTCCTGGTTAATGACTCGAACATTCCAAATTTTGATTTAATAATGAATTATTACTCAATAATTGGATACGTGTGAATATTGAAAAATAAAAAATTTTTATAAGGGACTTCTCTACTTGTATACCAGGTTCTCCACATTTCAAACGTTCTTCATGTTTTTTCATTTTCCCTGCGAAGTTTGTTCTCAGTTTTAAGTCTTATTTTAATAGCTAGACACCATCAAAATTTGAATTTTTATATTGATTGGCTTTCAACATGAAAATTAATTTTTTTCTTTTGTGTTTCTCCACTGGAGGAAAAACCTGAAGGGCTAACATAAAACCTCATGTAACTTCAATAATTCTACAGTTACAAACATGGACGAGGACAAGATCTTTTTTTTTTCATCATGTCTGGCATATTTTCAAGACGTAGAATTGCATATTTCTCTAAAAAATCAATTTGAATGAGAGCATAAAAATATGATAAAAAGTTTAATAGAGTAAAATTATAAAATTAGCGTTACAATCATTTAGAGATGTATAGAAAAATGCAATAATGTTTGCGGTCAGCCTTGACCGAAACGCCAGCTCCACCGCCATTTCCCATGCTTTCTGTAAATTGTTCAAAGCCTCTTGTTGTAACAAAGTGTATTCCCGATGAAAAGCGTTTCGAAGTTTCTGGATAGTTATAGACGGGGGTTTGCGATGATGCAAGCTGGCATCTTAGTTCCTACCACACAATTTCTCTCTGATGTAAATCCCAAGAATATATAGGACATTCCTTCCGCTCAACTCATTTGCGCTCAAGATAATCAGTCACCAGTTAAAAATCATCCAGCTAAGCATTCAAGCACCATCTAAAGAAAGAAATGATTCTCAGTTGTCGATCTAAACAATCTGAAACCTATGATAAAATAATGATGGAATCATTGTAATTCAGCACCATGGAAACCGATATCTTCATTAGCTTTGCTTCGATCTTGTTGGTGTTGTAACTAATCTGATATCAGATCTTTTAATCTTATCTAATGTCAGAGTAAGCTCACGTAATTCATCGTGGGAAGAGGGCAAGATCGCGCCAGTCGTTAACAAGAGCCTTTGGCCCCATACAGGTAGAAATACCTGTATGGGGCCGAAGTACTTTTTTACCTCCAAAAAATTATAAAACTGCTTTAAAATGAATTCTGAAGAGAATTTTTCATGATGTCTGTACGTACCTTTGTGTGTATCTCGCATAACGCAAAAACGAGTAGCCTCAGAACGTTGAAATTTTGTATATAGGACTGCTATAACATGTAGATGTGCACCTCGTATTTTGATTGCAATCGGCTGCACCAAATGTATATAAATATATTTATATATATATATCCACTCTGTTACCCGGCTCAGTTTCCTTACTCTTAAATGTTTGTAAGTTGTGCATTTTTTTTGCTTTAAAAATAATTGATTTATGTTGTTCTTATCTTTCGGTTAAGACTTTTATGCCTTTAGGAAATCTGCAAGCAATATTTGTAGAATTATCAACAATTTAAAAGCTGTTTGAGTGCGGTTAAGCCTAATTTTTAAATAACATGGATGACATATTTTTTTACATTTGATACAGCAGAATAGTAGATTTGTTGCCAATGTAGAGAAAGACTAAGCTTCGCAATAACAATTATAACACCTTCATTTATTATTGCGAATTAAATCATGCTTAATCCTTTCTGGAATTTTTCGAGGAAATAAGTAATTAAGATTTACTTCAAATTTTTTAATATAGATATTTTGGGTTTTTATGTATTTTTGCCTTGGCGGGAAGTAAGAACTGAATTAACTGAATGAGAAATACTGAATCGTCTGTGAAAAACTATTTCTTTTTTGTTTTGTTTGCTTAATTTCTTTTATACATCTTTTTAGATTTATTATAGTATTTGAATCGAACACGTGGCAACGATTAGATAATGCTTCAAATGATATAAATTTTATGCATTTTGAATTATAATATGAACGAAGTATAACGCTGTTAAGTACACTTAGCTCCAGAGTGTCGCTATAGTAAACAAATATAGTGAATTTTAAGAGTGTATTTATTCTATTGTGGTTTATGCGCTATCGACGAAGTAGATTTAATTCAATCCAATAAGTTTAAATGAAATGCAAGAAAAAATGCGTATAATTTAATATTGCGTAGGAAGTCATCTGGTGTACACATCAGATTCTTTTATTTTAATTTTTCCCTAAAACTTGCCTGGTGTAGCTGAGTGATGCAAACTAAAGAATACTATATTAAGTAGCAGCGAAGTAACGTTCCTGTATTTAGTAAAACCAACTCATCTGACAGTTCGTTTATTCAATAAACCTTAATCACGTTCTAAAATTTTAAAGAAAAAGTAATTACATATATTTTAAGAAACAATAAACACATATGTACAGAAAGAGAGAGATAATTGCAATAGTAATGGAACGCATTTTAATGGAAGACGTGGCTAAACGCCCAAACGAACATTTTTAATCACTAAGGTGCTTCCATTTCTTCACCAGCCGTCCTTTGCAGTGCAATTATTCAGGACACTTTCAGCAGAGAGTATAAAAGTGGTATTTGATGCATGCACTATCATTATTCTTTTTAATCTTTATTTTAGTTTTAATTTGAACTTTTTTCTTATATTTTATTTGGTTATGTTCTCTGGTTGCAGAATAGCTTAGCTTACTATTTAATAATTTTATGCGATGTTTTTCACTGACCGTAATCTTAAAGTTCTGTCAAAGAACCCAAAAATATTTTGTCAGCGAGACACAGATCTCACTACCTTTTTACTTTCCATCTTTATCATCCTTTGACCTCAGCTGCAGATTTAATTATGTCCTATACCTTCCAAGATTATATTTTCAGTGAGTTGAACACTTAGCATTTCGTACGGTATTCTTGGTTAAGTCGTTAGTTCACACCATCTGGTATCTGGAATGGACAAGAAGAATGCGGGCATAATCATCTGTCTTTCAGCGATAAAAGACGCTGTGTATAAGGTAAAGGATAGCGCCCTGTACTGTCTAACTGTTTAATATGCCACCGTGTATTCTATGGTGAGAAATGTTTGCTTCAGTGCGTTTTGCTCCCCATTAAAGTTTCTCTCATTAGCTGTGAAATACTCTTATGCTGCAAGCATGCATTTCAAGAAAGTAAATCATCAAATTAAACAATCTTCATAGAATGTGAAACGTGAATTAATGTGCAGATTGTTAACCATTATTAATGAGGGTCATGTATTTTTGTTATCCCAGTAATGAAAACAGAAGCTAAGTAAGTAATAGTTGGTTAGGAAATTTGACATTAGTATTGCTCATTAACTATGTAAGTTAAAATTTTATTCGAAGATAAATTTAACCCAAATTTTAGCTTCCAAAGTTTTTCGAGCAAAAAGATACTATTTTTTTAAAGGAAAAATAAAAAAACGTTTATAATATTTCAAATCAATCAGTGTTATGCGTAGAAATTAGACACTGTTTAGAAAAGTTATATAATCTCTAATTTTAATTTCCATACGGGGCCAATTTAACTATGGTCTCTTCATGGACAGTAAGCAGTCCAATACGAATAGCTCCTCTGGTTTTACCTTGAGGGGTAAATGGACATTTTAGGCATCGTTGCCATCAGTGATATCGTTCTGGTTCGTGATTGATGTTCTTCCTTGATATATATCTTTATGGACTGCAGTAGTCGGGTGCTCAGAAACACATTCTAGAGAGCACAGGGAAAAGGTATCACTTCACTCGATCATTAAATGGTGCGTATGACAGCAAACGTATTTTCTGAGAATCACTTTGGTCCTCAGGAAGTGTAAATAGAAAGTATAGAAAAAGGACGATTATATTATACACAGAGGAATGTAGTTATTAATTCATGAAATCGTTATACAAATGTTTAGAAATGAGTATATATATGCTATATAAATTTTATGTAAATAAAATGTTTGCTTTTTACATTTCTTTATTTACTGCAGTTTTTGTAGTTTTATTTAAATACATATTAGAACTCTAGAAATAGGTTGAGGAAAGGCGGGGAGGTCAAAGCGGTAAGTTTTCAAAGTCTGCCGGGCCTTGAGAGCAAAATAATTAATTAAGAATGATTCGCTAGCCTAAAGTGCTAGCTTAAGTACTTCAAAATTATAATAGCCTTTGCTTAATGGAAGATTTAGCAATTCGCGGTACTGTGGTTATATAAAGCAGACAGTAGTAATAATGTGGTTTTTCTTCGTCAAAAACACACTTTAGACCCTTTCTTTTAAACTACGCTCTACCATAATGCAATAAGCAGTTTAGTAAGCATCTGAGGATAAAATATCTATGTGAATAAGTTTGTGAAATGTAAGAATTCTGAAAAAATATTCTTGCTTTCATATGATGTTTCAGAATTTCTCATAAGCAGTACCATTTCATTTAAAAAATAAATTATTATTATTGTTAACGGTATACTTCAGCTATGCAACAGCTTTCTGAACTTTTCATTAGTACATTACTACTAAGGATAAATATATTATCTGAATTGCAAAGCAAGTCACAGAGTTTGAATGACACTGATAAAGCCCTTTCACTCCGTTTCTCCGCAACAATTTTCTCTGAATTCTTTCAGTACAACTGACATTTTTATCTTTTAAGGATGAAACCTAGAGTCGTTATTCTACGTCTATCTTGAATGATTTGCGACATTCTTATGACGCCAGCATGTTATCTATATTGTGTCAGAGCAAAGTTTTAGATTACCGAAATACTAAAGAATCGTCAGAAAAATTGGCAAAACAAAATATAGTGAATTCTATTATTAGATATTTTTTAAACCTTGTAAATTAAAATTGACGCAAGTAGGTATTGGAAATATGTTACAGTACATTAAATAATCAACTGAAACACGGAAGTTACAGTATAAATCGAGACTTGTGTAAAAAAAATATAATATAATTAGTAGATATACTATAATATCACCTTAAAATGTCTCAAATAAACAAATGTCTGTGCTGTGATTAATATTAGACTGGGTGCGTTTCGTGAGTACGTTGGATCTAAACATTTTTTACATTTTGCTTGTTTTCGAAGAAAATACGACTTCTCAGCATTTTCTTCTAGAACCATCTTTTATGCAATAACCTATAATAAATATTATACAGAAAAGAAGAATCAGTTGGCTTTGCTTGATTTATAAAAAGAAAGGGTGTACTTTTAAGTTAACGTTATTTCATATTTTAAATTCAATTAGGTGAGAGGTCAGTTAATGAATAGCATTAAATTATTACCGCAATAGGATGCCTTAATTTGTTTAATATTTGAAGCAATAAAAATTACCGAATTACTGCAAAATAAAGCATAATGAGTGGATTAATATTACTTAATTATCCTTACTAAATTACATTTCTTTATAATTCTATTCTTACAGTTTTCGCATATCTAATTAAACCTAATAAATGGCTCTGCTTAACTTTATTATTTTTTGAATGGAAAATGCGTGAAACAAATTTATATCTACACTCAAAATTCAGTGATTAATATTTTTTGTATAATAGAGTAATAACGGATAATATAGTATTAATAATAGTAATAATGGGTAACTATACGATAATAATTAAACCTGATCCACTCTTAAGTATGTTTCCTTTTGTAGAATTGCATGGAATTATGCATAACTTATTCTAAGCTTAATTATTAATTAAAATATTATTTGATTTTTCTTATTTGTGTTTCAAACGACTGGACATTTGCAACCTAATTCATTCGTCGGTAACTGTCAATACCTAACGATTATTTAACCCTCTTATCACTGAGATTGCTGGTCAAGGACACAGGGAAAAAAAGAACGAGGAAGTAGTGTCCCAGTTTCGACGGAGAGCACGCCGAGGGACGAATCCGACAATATCTTACCCCTACCTACCAACAATCCTCTGTATTCCTCTGAAGAGACATTTTGCTCGCCAGTGTTTACATGCAGCACAGTCAGTAAATAAGTATAAATATCCAAGCTTTTCCAGGATTCGATCCCGGGGCTAGTGATACCTCATTCAATAGTTCTAACCATTATATTGATCAGGTTAACTTACTCGAGTATTACCTGGGAATATAATATATGGAAAATATTGTTGCTCATACTAAATCATTAATGATATTGAACAATAAATAAAATATTTAAATTACATATATGAAAAAACAATTACAATTATAGATGTAGAATTTTTTAACATTTGCAAACATTTTAGTGCTAATTATATCAATCTTTTTTCAGTTCATGAAACTAATAAATAATTTATCTTACGGGTAACATTTACCCTTTTTGATTCGAGGAATAAAGAATAAATCAACAGTTAATTTGCCTTGCTTCAAATTTAACTTCACCCATTTTTAAAACTTACTTTACTTTTAATTAATCAGATTACAACACAGGGGTAAAATGAGCACTTACATTTTTTAAATACGTATATATATCAGCTTCTAAGGAAAGCAAGAAAGTATTTGATAGATCAGATAAGATTAAAACGCTTTTAGAAAATTGTTAATGACTATTAATTAGATTATTCAATTAAAAGTTCATAAATATTTTCAGCTTTTACTAAATATTTTCGATGCAAATGAAAAACAAACTCACCTTCAAATACGTGGCATTTGCGTACGATCCGGAATATGATACACTTAAAATGATTATCAGTTACAAAGCACGAGACTAGGCTGTAGGAATTTGCAACAACGCGCTCGTGTTTCACTGAAACACAGAAATCGAAATGCCTTCTTGTTAATGCCGCTCTTGGAGGCTCCAAAAACTCTTTACTTCTGCGCCATCTGTGAGTAGCTTTCCGAAATAGGAGATTTCTCCCGAATTCACGTGCTTGGTTTAAATAATACTGGTATAATTTCGATAATGATATTCTATACAGAGAGTAAACATCCAATCAACAGATCATGTATAATTTATGCATAGATGCAGGATATGTAATTGATAAATTCGGTTGCTTTCGTTTAAAACAATTTACTTCAAATTTTCATTTTTAAAACTGTAAACTGTATGTATTTTCGTCTCTTCTAATATTTTCCTGACCTTACTAAAATTGATAATTGATCTTACTAAAATTCCTGAGCTACTAAAATTATTAGGAAGTCTCACATTGGCATGACAGAACAAGATTTTATGATTCAAAGGGAATGGACTTTCCTGCTAAACGTCGCAGTGTTTCCTTAATTTTCTACAGACTTGTGTGGGAGACATTAGGAGAGATAATTCGCTTCTTAGTGACAGCAAGATTTTACAACTAAACGAAAGTTTTGGTGTTACACAGGCATTATCATTTATTCCGAAATATGTCTATTAAACGGGGTGCTTCAATAGTACTCGAGTTCGAGATTTCCTCGTTCTTTAATAGCTACATTTCCTCTGTACTACTGAAACCAAGAACTAATTTCCATAAATTTTTCTTCAAGTGTAATTTAACTAATTATACTTGATAATAGTATATAACGAATATAATTTTCATAATGCTTAAAGGGATCCTTATTTAGTGCCTTTACTTCTGGCAGTATGTATCCCGAACATATGCATATATATGAACTGTCAGGTATATCCCGAACATAAGATCATTCTTGTAAATTACTTATAGTTATCCACAGTCTAACTACGTATCAACTAGCTCGATGATGCCAGACGCTAGTTTGGAGTCTGGCACGTAAATTCTATGCACTTTAGACCATTGGGAGCAGACGGCCAGGTTCTGACAGATCACCTAGTGTTAGAAGAAATGATGAACAATATTTTTGGTAGCATTTATCATTTCCAACGGGCTTTTCATTTTTCTACGCATTTTTCCTTATATTGAGAGCCATGTGAATTTTTCCTAATACAGTTGTAAGCCTAGTCGGAATCCAATGTTAACAGTACTCCAACGGCGACAAAAAGTACAGAAATGAATATATGTTCTTTGACAGATTATTGATCATTTATACGTCCTTACCAATGGTAACTGAGGTCCCTGGATGCATAGTTTGGTAGATGCAGGATATATAATTGATAACTGACTGCATAGTTGGGTACATGCAGAATATGTAATTGATAACTGACTGCATCGTTGGATAGATGCAGGATATGTAATTGACACAGCGAAATACTACGAACTTATGGGTAACGCTCTTAGCTGGAACCAAGTCCCCAATATTTAAGCAGAGTAATCCCTAGCAATTGTCAAGTACCTGAATGTAGCTGTAGATTAAGTTTACTAACTCGTGCCACGTGTTTATTGCTGTTGATAGCAATTACACGTCATGAGAAATTGGTGATCATGATCGTCAAAGAGGGTTTCGAAGAAAATTTTTCTCTAAATGCGATAGCTTCCACATTCACAGTAGATTAACCCATATGAAATTTGTGTACTGAATATCTGTTCAAAGCAGCTGATTCAAAATATCGAAATATATAGGATTTAAAGTGGTTCCTGCTGAGTTTATAATATTAGTAACATATTGTAATTACCATTATAGGATATACTGAATGCTTAGAAAAGCGGCAGCAGATTTGAAGACTAATTGAACTCCTATTTCTTGTTATACTTGGTAAAAGGGTAAATACTCTCCGGTCTCGTTTGCAGCTTTACATATATCTGTTAACGAATTTAATAAGCCGTAGATTTTATTGGATTGTTTTGATTACAAAAAAGAGCGTGAAAGGTATTTGCTTATGGGATGGATCACTGTGTTGAGAAGGATTATAACCTGTATTTATGTTGCACATGAATTAAACCATTGAAACATTATGCACTCAGCTCGCATACTGTCACCAATAATGCGTACAGAAAACTAACTGTTGTTCGCCGCTATAGTTCATCGGCCTTGAAAAGTTGATATATATGCATTTTCATTCAAAATTTAAGATACCTAATGGCTTTACCTGTACATTGCAGATATTATAAAAATGTATTGCATTAATAAATACTCTGCATTTCTTCTCTTAATTTATTAAACTTGTAGAGACATTAAGTACTTTTTGGAAGCAGGAGAAATAAAAAATGAGCAACGCCTTCTCCGGAAATCGAACCACGGATCTCTGGAATGCACGACCACCACACTACGAAGGCACGCTAAAACGGTGGAAGAAATACCTTATATACTCCTCCTTTTAAAGGGCGACTGGGTTTTTTTTTTTCAGGGGACCCAATCGCCAAATTCTGGGTGTGGAGAGTCATCATCGACCACCCTTTTAGTTGATGCGCCACTGTAGAAACATTAGGTATTTTTTTCGCAGGAGAGATATGGTCACTTTACTTAACCTGTTCCGCCAAACTGAGTTAATGGCACTACAGGGTTAGGAAGTTATCCTATTCATTGCTAGCAATCTGACGGTTAGGCCGCCTTTCTACATTTTACTTTAATCTGTAGTTTCTTGGATGTAATTATTTTCATTCACTTGCTTCATTATCTCTAAGATGCCCTTGTTGCAGTAATAGTCCGTGAACAGTCTATTCACAGGATATGTGATGTAGTCGGAAGGAAAGAACTGCTGTCGAAGGTGCTCTGTCAGAGGGCAGGAGAGCAGGTAATGAAGTGCGTCCGCGTCTTCCCCGCGAAAACCGCAAGAACAGTTGACGTCCCGTCTGAGGAAACGTCTGTAATACGCTGGGAATTTCCCGTGGTTGGTACAGGCTTGGAGGAAGAGTCGGTTGCATTTCAGCCTCTTGAGAGAAGGTATTGGGAAGATGTTGTAAGTAAATCTTCCTGTCTCTTCTTCCTGCCATCGTGATGACCATGTCTCTTGAAATGCTGTCTTGAGGAGCCTTTTTGCAACTTCTGCGGAAAGCGGAACTTCCTTGTCAATTTCTGGTTTGAGAGCTGCAGTCTTAGCTAGTTCATCCGCTCGTTCGTTGCCTTTCTGCCCGGTATGTCCTTTTATCCAGTTGATCTTTAAAGGTATGGAAGAGCCTAACGTCAAGAAGATCTCTCTAAGTGCTGCCGTGTGCGGATGTTTTGGAGGAAAGGAATTCAGCGCATTCAGAACGCTCATGCTATCTGTGAAGAATGAAGTGTGAGCTGCTGGTTGTGTACCTAACCATAGTGCTGCTTCTTTGAGTGCTAGGGACTCGGCTTGGAAGACTGAAGCATGATCGCTTAGACGGAATTGTGCTTGATAAATTTCTTCATTTTTCGAAAAGACCGTGAACGCTGCCCCTACTCGTCCTGAAATTTTTGAACCGTCAGAAAAAATCTCTGTTGTCCTGAGGGTGGCGATTTGCACCAGGAAAGGATGGGTAGATCTCCTGGGTGTAAGTTAGGGGAATCTTGGAAGCTTTCTATGCTGGCATATGATAGATGTAAATCTTTTTTAGTGTGAAGGTCCTCTTTGTAATGTAAAAGTCGATAGATTGATCTTTCTAATTCTGCTTTTAGATCGAGTGGGAGCGTGCCAGCTAAGACCTGAAGTGCTGCGGTTGATGTGGTGCTATACGCACTGGTGATTTTTAACAGGATTACTCGCTGTATTTGATGTAGTTTTTGACATATTCTTGCTGTGCCATTCATCCAGACTGGGCAGCCGTAGAGGATCATGCGTTCAATTGCATTAAGGTATAGATGTTTTAACAGGCGGCCCTTTTGGCTCCACTTGTCTGTGATTATCCTGTTTAGTTTATTGATGATTCGATGCTTCTTATCTCGGACTTCTGTAAGATGTGATACCCACGTGAGCTTCTTATCAAGCGTGAATCCGAGGTATTTAATGGTATTCTGGCGTCGCAGTGGATGCCCTTCCCACTTTATGCGTGGTGGATTCGCGTCTATTTTTGAACTTTTTGGAAATACTATCATCTGTGTCTTTTCAATACTGAAACACAGTTTGTTGTCTTGACTCCATTTTGCAAGCAATTTGAGTGCTGCGTCTGCTTTACGCTCTATTGTTGTCCTATTGCCTCCGTCTATTATGAGTATAATATCGTCGGCGTAAGCTTGTATCTTGGCATTGTCTCCAAAGTTGATGTTCAGCGCTGAGTCTGCAATTATGTTCCACAAGATGGGTCCGAGATTAGACCCCTGTGGGGCTCCTTTGTGATAATTCATCGTGATATTTAAGCCGTCTCTTTTGTAGGTCACTTGACGTTCTGTGAGGTAGCTTGCGATCAGTTGGTAAAGATTCTTTGGACATCGCAGGTCTTTTAGTTTTGTTTTGAGCGCTGGCCACCATAGTTTATTGAATGCGGAAGCTACGCCAAGCGATATTATACACGTATGGAGGTTATTTTGTCTGTTATTTAAGATGATGTCTTGAACACGGTTGAGGGCGTCGGTGGTGCTCCGCCCTTTAGTAAACCCGAATTGGGCGGGGTTTAGTAGTTTGTTTTTGACCAGGTAATACGTTAATCTCTGCGTAAGCATCTTGTCAAGGACCTTGCCCCACGCTGAGAGTAAGCAGATAGGTCTGTAAGAACTGGGCATGGACTTTGGTTTTCCCTCTTTCTGGAACAATACTAGCTCTGCGTTTTTCCATTCCTTTGGAAAATAACCTAATTCAAGGCACTTGTTAAAGAGTGCTAGAATTTGTTTGTCGTCCGCGAGCCTAAGCTCTTCAATGGTTTCAATCGTGAGGCCATCCAGCCCAGGAGCTTTACCTCGGCGTGTTGAGTTTATCGTACGTTGCATTTCTTCGAGTGTGAACGGCTGATCGTCTTCCGAGTTTGGAATCTCGGTTGATTGGGAACGAATATCTGCATGGTATGTAGAGTCCTCGTTGGGGTCGTCTTCTGGAAAATGGAACCTCATGATTTCTCTAATTGTATCCTCAATTGTGCTCGTCATTGTGCCATCTTCTTTTTGAACTGAACCTATCTGTAATGGATCCATGCTCTTCCCTTTAGCTAGATCGAAGTATGTTCCGAACGGAGAGCTAACAGTGATTTTGTTCCATGTCATGTCCCATGCTTTTTTCTTTTCTTTATACATCTTTTGCCGGTATTGTGCACGTACCCTCTGGTAAAGCAGCCTGTTATGGGTCCTTTCCTCTCCAGTTGTTTTTTGGAATCTTTTCCTTGTTGCTTTGACCTTTTTCCTGAGAATAGTGAGATCTTTTGTCCACCATGGACAGGTGCGCGATCTTGGTTTCGAGTTATGTGAGAGAACTGTTCTTTGATAGATCTCGTGAAGACTAGTGGTAACTTCTCTTACATATTTATCAATTTCTTCGATAGTTGTCAGATTTCTAGGGTCTGCTAAAGATTTTGAGACATACCTTTTGAAACTTAGCCAGTCGGTATGTCGTACATTGATTTTCGATCTTCTCCATGTTGGGTAATGAATGCTGGAGACGTCAAAATAGATATTATTATGATCGCTATTGTTTGCTTCGTCCGTTACCTTCCAATTATCGATCCGGATTCATGTTTACAGATTTCTTAGATAATTGGAAATTAATTGAACCCTCATTTAAAAACTTTGTAACAATATTTATAAAACACAATACAAATGCTTTTCGAATAGCATATGTGCAATACAGTCCTGCATTAAAACTCATAATTTTTTACAGAAAAGTTCAATAAATCCTAATATTCAACGAATTTGACAAATTTTAATTTTTATCTCAATTCTTGATGTATGGACCTTCTTTCGTTATTTCCATTTCCCTCCACCCCGAAGCCTTTAATTTAGTGGTTGACGACACATGATAGATATATTTTAGTATCAGAATCACTTAGATTTGGTCAATATATTCCTTTCTAATTTCTCGCAAGGAATCCGTGTTTAGAATTTGAATTCAGTGTGTGTATGTGTGTAATGTGAGTCTATAAGGCGTGTAGTCCTAGCACCCAAATTCAAACAATTCAGATTTACCCAAATCTAAGCAATCCAATATAAGTCTAGAACGATTTAAAAAGTCCGTATAGCATTTGTTAATTATGATATGTATGACATTTATTGTTTAGGAGCTCTCATTACTCATTTTCTAGTTAACAAATGGTATGAAGTTATAATATAATAAACGGAATGAAAAGTTTTCGTAAACCATTATGATACACTTTTTCTCTATTAATAATAATTGCAATGACAGTTAAAATATTATAATTTATAGCAATACCCTTATTTCCATACAGGGCAATTCATTCTTAAATAATTATATTTGTTGTAAAGAAAGCTCATTTCCGACTGCTATTCGTTCCCATAACAAGCTTTCTTCCACTTTTAGAAGTAAAAATAAAAATATATGTGAACTCCTTTGCAGTACTGTTGTTTTCTGTGAAAGCATTCGAATAAATTTAATTAGAAAGAAGTTTCATTTCAAGTGGCTGTTAATCAGATTTATTACCATTGTACTTCTACGGAACAAGAACATCTTTATTTCCTTTGACGCTGTGAAAATAGCCAGTGGCTGTTAGAAATAATTGTTTTAATGAATGTAAGGGAAACATAAACATTAAAATTCAGAAGAACTGAACTTATTGTTGAGTTTAATTAAATGTTCTGTGCATTTAGGTGTCATAATCTGACTCGATCTTTGTTTTTAAAGAACGAAATGAACGTATACTTAATTAATATCAAGATAACCAGCACAATACAATGTATCCCGAGGTCGAATCTGGTCTCATTTTAAAGTAACTGGAGGTTAAATAAATTTGTAAAAAAGGAAAAGAGTTCCTTGTATTTTCATTTTTCCTTTTCTTTATTTAAATAATATACAAAATCTCTGATAAATGCATGTTATTTATTTCGGCTCATTTAAGAGTTTCAAAAAATGTTAGATATATCATTAAAGGATTTGAAAGAATAATAATATATGAGGGAATAAGACACTGACATCATACTATGCATAATGATTTTATGATAAATACTTACAATGCAATGAGTTCTTTGTGTTTATTATGCTTTCGTGATTATAGCGCTATTGAGCTAAAAAGAACTCTTAAAATAACTTTTTGAAGAATGGCAATTTTAAGTAAATTTTCTTATTTTCTTAAAACATATAACCTGGAATAAGTAGCTTTTTATAAAAACTCATTTACTAAAGGAAATGTAAACAGAAAGTTAAGGATTACATTGGAACATAGCAAAGCATGCGAAGGTTATCTGCCTAGCGTACTAGTCAGAGCCCTCGGAAAACGATGATTTCTAGGAAATGGAGGTTTTGGTGAAGGAATTTTTAAAAGACACTAGCTCATAATCATTTTACACATAGGGAATACCAGGGTCTACCCATACGAACAGGTGCAGGTTGAAGCAAGGCCGGCACCTGTGAATTGCCGTATGTATATATTGGGTATCGCCTAGCCTTACTAACTGTTAAGCGTCCGGCCCAGTTTTGAGGAAGGACACTCCAGAATCTGATCGAGAGTCTCCCATCCCTTTTTACCAACAAACACCCTCTCGAGAGGACATTCGGCTCTCCATTTCTTTTGAGCAGTCCCTTGCCGCACAAATAGTATACGCTTAGAAGCTTCCATTCCTTCTACGGGATTTGAACTTGGACACATTAGTACGGCAGTCAGCGTCACTAACCACTATAATGGCTGGCCGGCAGTCCAAACAGAGAACATGTTCGCCGAAATTTGAACCCATGTAGTGGTACCCATGTAGTTTGAACCATGTAAGGGTTCAATGTTCAGTGTTTCCGGAGATTGGCAACTGGAAAGCTAAAAGATATAGCGTTATGCATAATGTTTCTTTCTTAATTTTTGTCATTTAGAAAAGATTCAACGAATAACGAATTTTTTACTTAGACACAATTAGAATTTTTTACTTAGACTTGTGGACAAGGTACGTTTCAATCATTGTATAATTCGATAGTATGAATTCGTTCACTTACGGATAGTGCTACTTTTATGTTGACCAGCGAACGACTGTTAAAAAGCAACTGTTGTCGTCAGCTGGGCGAGTGAAAATATTGAAAACTAAGCATGTTATAGCATGAGAATAATAGAGAAAATTTTCCCGAAAACCTATATAACTAAACCAAAGTGTCCGTGCATTTGTATTTTATACAAATCTAAATTTTTATTCCGATCATGATGGAACTTCGCAACCTGACCTTCAAAACAAGATAAAAGTCACTGTCCAGGAAAGATTTCTAAAAAATCATCTTACGGGATCCGCACTTTGTATGTAAATATATTTAACATTAATTTAACAAACTTTAGGTTAAAAACTCGGCGATTTGAAAGAATTGAATTGCCATTCTGCAAAGCGTTAGATATTTATGTTTCAAAATTTAAAACTCGGCGATATAAAAGAAATGTGTTGCCACTCAGGAAAACGCAATATATTTATTTGTCTTAACAAACTCAGGGATTTAAGAAATTGTCACAGTCCAAATTGATTTTTTAAAAGTGTGATGGGGTTTAGGGAAGGTATATTATATTTAATATTTCTTTTAAATTTATTCTGTTATTAATTAACAAACTAAGCGATTTAAAAGCTGTAAACTCAGATAGTTTCTATTAATTATTACCTAAAACCGTTAAATTACACTAATTTGGCGTCTTGCCATGATATACTATATATATATATATAAAGTTTTACGAATTTTGTATTTAGTTAGATAATTTTAGTGAAATTATAATTAAAATTGTTGTATTTCACCGTGCAATGCAGCAAGAAACAAAGTTTAAGCGAAAGCTATACCAGAAAAAATACAGCATAAATAAGTAAAAATACAGCATCACGTGCTTTTAACATTGAGTAAACGATTATCTCGGTAATTTGTATAAAGAATTGTATTAAAATTGAATAAATGTAATTGACCACTAAGTTAGCTGTAACTGTAATTCCATCCTCTTATTGCTTTCCAGAAATCTCGAGAAGCAGAAATTACTAGGAATATCTCGTAACCGATTGAAATCTATAAAACGTCGGAGAGAGCGTTTTAATCAGTTGCTTAGTTACTGTTATTTCGAGTTGTTAAGTTCCGCGTGAAGTGAGATACCAAATTTAGCTTTCTCTTTAGATACGCTGTGTATTGTATTGTTTTTTGACGTAGTTGATAGTAAAAAGTATTACTACTGATTGTGTGATATTATAAACATTTGCACGAATATCTCTGAAGAAAATTCTGATGTATTTTTATCTATCAGAATAAATTTTATTAACCTATTATCGGATTTCTGCTTTGAGTCTGTTACGAATCCGCACGCAAGCAACAATATATATACATATATTTATATATAATATCAACCACAAATAGTTTTTGTATTTTAACCTTTATTGTCCTTATAATGCAAGGATGTCAAACTCGCGGCCCACAACAAATATTTTTGCAGCCCGGCCAATATATCGGCAAATAATAATATATAATAATAAAATAACATATCGACGAAGAAAAAAATTAAATGTTTACTGCTAAGTAATTAACGATAATTTATTCAGTGTTGTTAGATTACTCACAGCGAGCTGACACACACACTACTTAAATTACAAATGCGTGTGAGTAGCTTGCGTTCAGCTAGCTACCTTCCGCTTTTGGGGGACACGTGCACTCAGAACTTGTACGCATCCCCCGATAGCCGAATGTGGCCGAACTCATGGTCTCAGTTTTCAAATCATAGTTTTGTACGATATATTGGTGCATGCATGTGCATGCACTTTGCTTTATTATTAATTATTACTTAATTCATATTGTTACGGATTTCATAGTTATTTATTTAGTTAGTTTTCTTTATTTAGAATTGTAATTAGATTTGCTTTATGTTGCCTTAGCAACGCAGACGATTTTTGAAAAGACAGCTGCTTTGGAAGGTTAAAAATAGAACAGCGCGTGCATTTAATACCTAATAAATAAATATCTCGTAATTGCTGTTGCCATCCACAAAAATCCAGATATTTATAGATGTTTCCAGTATATTCGAGAAATTAATTATGAAGCTTATAAAAGCCGAGAACAGACAACTCATCTCAGTAGTAGCTGTGGTTCTAGCGAACTGTTTGTTTACTTAATGCTGTGATTGATTTGTAGCGATTTCGCTGTGAGATAGAATTAGTTTCTCTGTTTTGAATTGATTTTGCTAAACGTTTGACATTTTGTGATATTGTTAAAATATTTTTGAAGAAATATTTCTGCATTTTGATTTATCTCTTGTGGAAAGAATAAATTTTTGTTAACTTTTTAACGTTAACCGTGTTAATTCCAGCCCTTTGTATTCAGTATGTCTATATCAAAACCAAGTGGGAGTAAAATTAAACGAAAAATCGCTGACGAACATAGAATATTCCAAGTAAAATGGGAATTAGAATATTTTTGCTGTGAAATAAAAGATAAAATAATCTGCTTGATATGTAATAATGCTATTAATGTACCAAAGGTATATAATATTAAACGTCATTACGAACAACACAAATCGAAATATAACAATTACGAAGGATTAATGAGAGAAGAAAAGTTGAAAGAGCTCAAGTTAGGAGTGAAAAAGCAACAGTCCATGTTTAGTAAAGTATTGCAAGAAAGTGAAGCGGCGGTACTTGCAAGCTACGTCTTGTCCGAGTTGATAGCTAAACATTCGAAGCCTTTTACTGACGGTGATTTCATCAAGGAATGCCTAATGAAAGCTGGAGAAATTGTTTGTCCTGGAAATGTGAAGGCTTTTCAATCAATTTCATTGTCTCGAAATACAGTTGCGGAAAGAGTTACTGATTTAGCCGCGAATTTAAGTGATCAGATCAAAGCAAAATCATCTAGTTTCGAAAGTTTCTCCATTGCCTGTGACGAGAGCACGGGCATTAGTGGCAAAGCTCAATTAGCAGTGTTTCTTCGTTCTTGTGACAAGAATTTTAGCATTTTTGAGGAATTACTGGAACTAATACCCATGCCTGGTACTACCACAGGAGAAGATATATTTACTTGTGTTTTTGGACTTCTGCAGAAATACATTCTACCTTTGGCAAAATTAAATTCTGTAGCTACAGATGGAGCTCCATCAATGACCGGGAAAAACAAGGGCTTCGTAGCATTACTAAGAAAAAAAAACTTAGTGAAATTCAACGGTTCAAACATTCATCGTATGCATTGTATTATACATCAAGAAGTTCTATGCACGAAAGTAATAAATATGGAGAATGTTTTGTCATATATAAAAAGAGTTATAAATTTTATAAGATCTCGAGGTTTAAATCAGCGTCAATTCACTGCTTTCTTAAGTGAGTTAGATAGTGAATATTCGGGTTTGTCCTACTATACCGAGGTACGTTGATTATCTTGCTCCAAGATTCTCAAACAATTCTGGGATTTGAAAGAAGAAATATGTCAGTTTTTAAAAACGAAATATCAAGACGTAAGTTTGTTTTACGATCCAATATGGATACAAGATTTATCTTTCTTGGTTGATATAACCAAACACTTAACCGATTTAAATTTATAGTTACAAGGAAAAGATCATATCATTACGAACATGTTTGACATAATTAAAGCATTCAAATGTCAACTAGTTCTTTGGGAAAAACACTTAAAAATGAAGATTTGACGCACTTCCCGACGTGCAGCATGAACAAATCAAGTTTAGATGATACTTGTTCGTATAAAAAATACACAGAAAAAAATTGCAAATTTAACAACTGAATTTGAAACGAGGTTTAATGATTTTAGTTCCCTCGAAGACAATTTTTTTTTTGTTTTCTTCGATTTTCTTAATACGTATTGACTCAGTACCTAGCCATATGCAAATGGAGGTGATCGAAATTCAACGCAACTCAAATTTGAAAGCAAATTCATTGAAGTGGGCGTGCCTGAATTTTACAAATATTTACCAGCCAGGTTTGAAAATACTCGAAAATTCGCATATGAAATTATTTCCATGTTTGGTAGCAGTTATCGGTGCGAGCAGTTGTTTTCAGTCATGAAAGGTAATAAGTCTCCTATTAGAAACCGTATTAATGATGCTCACCTTGGGTCAGCGTTGAAAGTTATCACTGCAAACAAAATTTCTCCGGAAATAGGAAAGGTAATAGCAGAGAAGAGATGTCAAGTATCAGGACGTAAACATTAAAGTTTTCTTGGTTTTTTCTATATAAATATATATATATATATATGCTTATTATTGTATTATTCGAAATAAATCTACGTTTCTATGAATATTGATTTTTTTTTTTTTTTTTTTTTTTTCCCGGCCCGCCTAATGTTAAACCTTGTTTGTTTGGCCCAATTGTACCTATAAATTTGACATCCCTGTTATAATGCAAGGTTTGCCATCTTCAGATTAATTACTAGCTGGATTAGTAAAATGAGACAAAACTGAACTCATTAATGTCATTATACAGGGTGTCCCGTAAATGCTGCGGCAAACTTCTGGGGCAGGTAGGACACATCATAAGGATTAAGAATTGCGTAGGAACCCATAACCAGAAACGTCATGGTACGCCGCCAGAGGGTGCTAATGGAAAGTAAGGATTGCCTCATTCGAGGTGTAGGTACCATACGAAGAGCATGGAACTCTATACGAACCGGGAGCTTACAGACATGCACAGCTGAGAGTAATGGACGAACCGCTGCACGCATTTATCAAGAACACTTCTCCGACAGACATCAATTATACCACAGTTTGTTTGCACGTCTGCATCAAAATTTGTGAGACTACGGGTCATTAATAGGTGGATTCGTTTTAGACTGGATGTTCGTAGCCATTTGAACAGATCATTCCCGCATCGATGGACCAGTTCCCTGGCCCCTCACGCTCACCGGTTTATCAGGCCTTAAATTCGTTTTGTGGGAAGCCATCAAAAGTGTCTTGTATCACAACCCTGTTGTGCTTGAAATGGATCTCGTGGCAAGATTCGCCTGCGCAGCTGCTACAGTCAAAGAAACTCCCGGCGTGTTTGAACATGACCGGTAATAAATGGTCCGGTATCAGGCAAGTCGGTACACACTTTGAGCATCTGTTGTAACATTCAGGTTGTTGGACACTATTTGTATTCATGTTCAATAAATGTTTCATATTAATCACTCTTGTTTCTTTTCCCAATCTTTTACCTCTGCTACCACTTACCCCTGACATTTCCGGGCATGGGTTCCTATGCAATTTTTAATCCTTATGACGTTCTCAACCTCCCCCAGAAGTTTGCCGCAACATTTAGGGAACGCCCTGTATATTGAAAAAACACATTGCACCGAAAGTTTGCCGATAGATAATGTTATGGAAAGAGTCAAGTGCATCTGTAAACGAGCTCTGAATCACTGAGAATTTGTTTCATCAGACAAATATTTTTTTAAAAATTCCTGATAATATGCTATAGTTGACCATTCTTTTTTTTACCAATTTCTATTTGCTTTTGATTGGATTTCATTGCATTTCTTAATGATCTTCATTTATTTGGAAATTTGTCACTGTTACTGTTGAAATTTTAAAAATGTGTAAATACTTCGTTATTTTTTTTTTCACTTTCACTGATTTGTGCTTTGATATTTCGTTAATATATTTCTGAGTTTCTTAACATTACTTAATTCGGTTCATTCCTGGAAGACGCAGCAAAGATCAAGACGTTTACTTTGTGTCAATCTTGGACACGCCTCTTAATGACGTAGCATTTGCTACGCCTTTTTCTAGAAACAAGTTACAATCATGCTATAGCTTCATATTTGAAGCAAATTTATACTCACATATTTATTTATTTGAATAGTTAGGTTTATAATTCTCATGCTTTGTTATAGTTTCATATTTAAAAAATAAATTGTATTTTAATTGAAATGAAATGTTAAATTTGTAATGTTCCTACTCAAGATATTTTATTATAAATCTATCTTATTGCGGGTTGTGTGCTATTGTCGGCATACACACAACGAGTTATCGCTCAAACGTGCATTGTTATTATTCTTATAAGAGCTACCAAATGATTGAAAATATTGAATGGATGATTTGAAATTTATAACCGTAACTTCGCAAAATGTAGAAAATAATCCTTTGACTCAAAGAATTATTTCATCATTGAATATACTCGCCATTTGTGTTTACACTCAATCCGTATGTATGAAGTCGGTGCTTTCTGCAGTATAAATCAAAATATGAATGTGTATTGTTTTTAGCTGTTGGAGAGAAAGGATTAAAAAAGTATGGTGTAAAAAATGTGTATGGTGAAAATTTTTATTGCAAGATCTTATAAATGTCCGATTTTTGAAACGAATAAAAACTCGTAGAGCAAAAAAACCGTATAGTTGTTTTGCGTGGATGAATCGAATTACGAGAAGATAATATGAATGTCGAATTATTCAACAAGGTCTGTTCGGAATATGCAGTGCTCTGTTCAAGATGGGACATATCTAGAGTATTGAATGGTCTTGGGGAGCTATTAACGTATATTGCGAGTTAGTGCACATTACACATCTGCATAAACATCCCTCATAATCTCGAGAATGGCAAATTCCAAAGAGTCCAATCCAAATCTCTGCAATGATGAAATAATAACGCTGCTCTAAAAATATCAGATGCGAAGCCAATTGAATCAAGGTAAAAGTTCAGAATAGGCTGCAGAAACAAAACTGAGGAGGAGGAGTTTAGCGATGTCATAGATGGGTGGGACTAAGGTTCAAAACAGTGTGTTCTCGACACTACGCGCATGTACTCTTTTATACTGAATATAATAATAATCAGTTGCTTATTGTTGTAAATTAACATTTAATTGTGTTGTAAATTAAATTTCTTTATTTTAAATTTACATTTCTAACAGTTAAGTTTGTGTTTTTAATGAAAGCAAGTATAATAAATTGTTTACATTTAAAATTGCACGATAGAGTAATTCAATTCTACTAGTTATTAAAACAGTAAATAACGTAGTAGTTATCTCATACCTGTATTTCCTATAGTTTCAACATTTTCACATATTTTTAAATATTAAGATTTATACAAATATAAAAATATTTAAATTTAAATCCATACTATAGAGCAATTTAATTTTATCATTTTCACACATTACTTTACTGCTACATAATCCCTTACATAAAGGCAATCTTCATTATTTCTAAAAATTTTTTAATTTAAGATTAATAAGAAAAGAAAAATATTTTTGTATGGCAAATTAACGACATGCACAGCTTTCATATCGCTGTTTCTTAAATTCTCAAATGATGTCAAAATCTCTATACGCATACTAGAATTTTCTGCATTAATAACTTATAAAATACGTATAATGTCTCACAATAAGAAAAATAAGATAAGAAAAGGGAAAGTACAAATTTGAATTGTTTCAAGAAGTAAACATATTAAGTGCAATTACAATTTCATCGAATTACCAATATTTACCGCAAGTTGAAAAATATTATCAACATATGAAAAGAAAACAATTAAAAATACAGTTTCGATGGAAAAAATTATGATTAAAATATAATTTACTATTAAATAACAGTACAAATTTAAAATACATGAACTATATGTTAAACATTTCGCAACATATACGATACATTAGAGTTGTTCGACCCATGTGCACAGCGATCTGCTTTCACTAAACAAAAATTAGCGTATTGCACAAACTGACATTGCGCATGTACACTGTGATGTGTTTTCACTTAAAGAAATCAAAGTTCATCACCTACAACCTCGGTATTGCGCATAAGCAAAGCGATCTATTTTTACGGAAAAAAAACATCAAAGATTTGCATAAACTCAGCGTCGTGCAGAACCTCGCATTGAGCATGTACGCAGCATCCCTTAAAAAATCACAGAATTGCACAAACTTGGGATCGCGAACAATCTCGGCATTGCGCATCTACACAGCCAACTGTTTTAGCCGTGCATTACCTCGGCATTTCCCACTGCCTGGTATTGCGCATGTACACAGCGATCTGTATTGACTTAAAAAAAAAAAATCAAAGAACTGCATAAACTCGTCATCGCGCAGGACCTCGGCATTGAGCACCAGCCATGATCAGAACCTCTGTAGAAGAGTTGCAACTTCAACATACGTTCCAATGTAATGAAAATAAAAAAAGGAGTTCCTGCTTTTAGCCTTTTAAAAACAGGCCATTTTAAAATAATAGGCAGCATTCAGAATGGTAGAACAAATAGCCGAAAGAGATAAATTACACAACTCCATTGATTCGAGTTATAAAAAAATAAAATTCCGAGAAAAATGAGCCAGCAACGAAATAGAGCTACCAGAATAAAGCACTTACCTAAAACGAAATTGCTAAACTTGGCGTACACCCTATATTTGACTGTGTTACATTCTAATTATTTATTTATGATTTTAAGTATATTTCGGTCAAGTGGCAAATTTATTAGTCAATCTGTTATTTTTAATTATGATTCGAAGCAGTAATATTATCATATTGTTTGTGTTTGCTTTTCGTTTGATTTTGTTTTGCTACTTTATGGAATGTATTAACTACATAGATTTGCTAAAATAAAGCTTTGACTTTCCGTTGGCAAATCTATGAGTTTACTGGGTTTTGAGTAACTGGCTTCTTAAATTAAATATTACGTAGTAAAATATGATATCCTTTCTTTTTCTAACGAAGCTTCGCAAACTCAAATCTTTTAAAACTGTTGTATTCGAATACGGGAGAGATTAGGGGTCCGCCGAGGGAGTAAGACGTGTCTGTAAGCGCTCCGCAATTATTCCCTGTAATTAGTGGAAATTTTAATTACAAGTGATAGAAAAGTTGTTTTTAAGTTGAGTGAGTGTTGGAGGAGCATTTTGATATAAGTTATGTGTTTGTGCGTCTAGTGGTTTTTGTGAAATTAGTGTTTTTGTTATTCGTCCATTGTTCTTGTCTTCGTAGCGTCTCTTTTGTGTGTGTCAACAGTGTTAACCTTACGAAATTTATTCTAAGTCCAAGAAATCATTGATAAAAGTGTTTAAAAATTCATTACCCAGGATTACATTGGATTACCATGTTCGTCTTATCACTGCCAAGGTAGGCTTCTTACATTCTATCTATTGAGCTGTGAGTAACATTGAATAACTGACCAGCTTCATTTTGCGTCAGCCTTATTGTCAACAACAACTCGACCTTGACTAAGGTCGTATGCACAGTTCGGTAGAGCCTAGTAACAGGCACTTTATATTTTAACATTTGATTCTGTGGTCTTGATTACTGAATATAACTAAATCTTATTATTTAATCCTACTTCAAATTCTTGATAATGCTCAATTGTTGTTAGTAGTAAGAGCGTATTCAGTTTTAATATCATTTATATGTGAATTTAATGCTGTAAGTTCTGTTCATTCAATAGTATAGAGGCAGCTGGTTCTGTTCTATGTAACTGCTTTTTTATACAGCCTATTTCTATACATTATGTCAACATTTTAATATTATCCTAGAAACTTTAGTTACATTAAGTCTGATCTGGAAGACTTATCTAACCAGATTTTTGATATCACTTTTAATTAAATTATTAAAAATTAATTTGTAAATTTGCAATAGCCTCTGGTTCCGATTTGCATAACCGGGACTTACACAACCGGGTTTTCACAAGAGCTGATAGCTTTTGTGCTAAATAGGTACTTTCAAAGGGCTATTACTAAAAACTGAATACATATGTGTCAATAACAGTATTTTTTCATAACTTTATACTTATAGTACAAAGCACTAATGGTATTTTAGGTCTCCGATAGCTATCTAATTATTGTTAAGTAATTTTCCAAAGTGGGATATATGAGTTTTATTCACCACGTGTGTTTGTTTATATTTTGTACTTAGCTATTTTGCCCATATTTTTAGTATTCTGTGGTAGTATTGTGTTATACAACGTTTTAAAGGCATATTAAATTATGATCTAAAACTATAATTTAGCTCTATTTGATATTTTTTTCTCATACTGTATTTATTTATTAAACATATTATGTGTTTATTTGCAATTATTGTGCTTTTTTAATGGTTTTATTACCCTGCAAGATATGTTCACCAGTGCATTTTTGTTCAACGGAGAAATTTTTCTAAGTCTCATACCAGAATTATAAAGGAAAATTTTAGGGATAAGTACCCCACACACAGAAACACTTTTTAGACTAATCATACGCTAAGCCTCCCCCCAATTTCTTTTTTTTTTTTAAACCCAAGCTAGCCCCACAAAATTACATACATAGGTTCCCCTTTCCTTCCTATTGACATCCCCAGTTCCCCCTCTTCTCTAACTCCATTAGTTTCAGTGCTATTCCTATTTTAATTACGTTTAATTGTATTTAATTACGTTTTATTTCTCTTGCAGCTCTTCCCTGTAACATTCTAACACCTTCTTTTCTTTTTATTCACTCTCTAAACAAAATTCCCTTTTCGTAGACACCTTACTTATAGTTAAGAAGTTATAAGCCCCTACCCTTCTTCTTTCCCCCTTTTAATTCACAACCCCCCACTTTTTAATTCTCTAATAACTCAGCAGCCACACCACCTAGAGCCTCCATTCCACCTTCGTTTGTCTTCCCTCCTTATTACCTCTCCGATTTTACCTCTCACTTTTCTCTACGACCCTTCTTTCCCCCCTTTTGATTCTAACCCCCTTTTTTTATTTCTCTTATTACTCAGTAACTATTTAACCCAAAGTTTCCACTCCACCACAGTTTGACTTCACTTCTTCTCCCTTATTAACAATTTCATCTACTATTCATCTACCCCCTCTTTCTTGCCCCCTTTCTAATTTGTTTCTTTCATCTGTTCTCAGTGTCCATCCCTCTTCTTTCTTAGTTTTCCCGACACATAGTGGACTTAGAGGAATTTCTCTAACCACGGTTCTTTTACTAGATGGTCAATGAATAATCCTTGTATATTACTAACTGTAATGTTAATCTACTGAGGTAAAACTACCTCATCTTTCTTGCATTCTGAGATAAACAGGGAGCAGTAGGCCCGTATATTAACAATCTCAAACTACACTTCAGAACATTTTGTGGTTAGTGCAAGGTATAATACACTGACATCCCCAGGTGTGATATCCCCAGGTGTGACTTCTTACTAGGCTTACTGTTTAAATTGTACTTACTCACAGCCTACCCTAATTATAGTGTCACTTTGTCTCTGTTATCTGTACTGCTATAGTGATAGTGTTATTTTAACATAGTGTATGCCACACATACATTAGAACCTGCATCAAAGCAACAAGTTCTTTATTTACTGTGACAGCTTTTACACTAGGCTTTTAATAGTCCACAGTGTAACATATTTCTCACTGAACTGAGTTAGTCCTATCTGTGACACTGACTAAACTTTAATGCAGTAATACCCTGTACCGAACTTTGAACTATTATTATTATTATTATTATTATTATTATTATTATTATTATTATTATTTGTTCAGTACTGCTATCTTGATAATATTCCCTGTATTACTGAACTGTGCAATCAACTGCATTTTCAAACACAACTGCATACCTCTCTATCATATTCGTGAATGTTAAGAATCAGTGTTGTGTGACATCAATTTTGAATAGTGTTGCAATATTGAATAGTGCTTCTTGCCATGCAACGAAAATCTGCTGTGCCGACTGAAGAAGATCATACCCCTATCAATGGCATACTAGACCCTTTTGCCTTACTTTCTTCAGATCGGACGCACGCAGAGAAAATTGTAGCATTAGCAGAAGATATCAGACAGGCCTCGGCGACATCCAGAAGGAACAAGTACCTCTTGCCAAACGACGTAAGGATACGCATACAAAAGTCGTTAGAAGTTTTACAAGGGCTAGTTCTAGAAGGCCCGGAATACACACTGAAGCCTGAGACAACTGAAATTGGGGTCAACACATCCACCCTCGTCTGTTGCGAAGCAGTACGTGCACAGATTTCTACAACCTCGAGCGATCTTCCTGCACTGAGTGCATCAGTTTCTTACGCAGCAACATCAGCAGTTATACAGGAGCCACCCCCACGCTCTTTTGCAGAAGTAGTGAAACTAACACAGAGGCCTAGTTTAATAATAAAGCCTACTGGTAAGAAGATAGAAGCACAACTCAGGAAGGAGCTCCAAGAAAAAGCCCCGATTAGCAGCCTACAAATTGCGGTGGAGCATATCTCCTCAACATCGAAAGGAGAGTTAGAGGTCTTTTGCAAATCAACTAAAGACATAGATCAATTAGAAGAGAAATTACAAAATGCCAACCTTGAGATTGATCTGCAAAGACGGAAAAGAAGAAAGACACGCTGCACAGTTCATAGCGTCCCGGACAACATCATGCCCGAGGAACTCATCGGGGAAATCGCTGCAACAGCAGAAATCCCATCCACAGGCATCAAAGCGCTCTTCAGACTCCGAGAACGGAACCCAAAGCGAGTCAAATGGGTTTTGGAGTGCGAACCGTCCATCCTTCCGGCAGTTCTTAGGGCAAGACGAATTTTCACAGGCTGGCACGCACACGCAATCACAGAGTACCTGGGCATCCGTCGCTGCTACAAGTGCCAGCAGCTCGGACATACCCAGAATAAATGCACATGCAAGAAGAACTTCTGTGCCTACTGCGCCGGACCGCACAATGTCAAAAACTGCAAAGCAGAACTACCAGAATGTATTAACTGCCGTGACGCAAACGACAGACATGGAACCATGCACGACTGTAGGCACCCAGCCTACGCAACTGAATGCGCACAATACCAGCGAGCAGCTGCCTACATCCGCAGCATCACCCAATATTAATAACAACACACTACGTAATTGCGAAAGTCAACAAGCGCAAAACGTTCAGATAAATACAGTGTTTAACTCAAACGAAGAACCCATCAGATTTTTACAAATCAATATGCAGCGAGCCAGGGCTGCGGTCGCTCAGACAGTTCAATTCGCAATTGATAATAAAATAGACTTTATCATAGGTCAAGAGCCATATACCCGCGATGGCGCAGCAGCAGGTTTTCCATTGCAATGGACTGTATTTCAAAGTTCCAATCACGACCATCCACCAAGAGCTATAATAATAAGCTGTAATCCAGACTGGTCTCCAACATCTATCTCACTCGATCAAGATCATGTAGCAGTGCTCGTAGAAGTACATTCCTTCTCTGTTATCTTAGCGTCGATCTATTCTCCTCCAACAGCGGATATTGGCCCGACGACAAGATTCATCCAAAGTGTCATACATCGATTTAAAATCCCAAATATGATCTTCGCAGGCGATTACAATTCACATAATACGGCCTGGGGATATCGAACTACAGACCCGAAAGGGAGAGAACTAGAGGACTTCATATCCTCAAGTAATCTAATAGTCCAGAATACAGCAGATGCACCACCATCCTTCGACAGGGTCTTTGCGCAGGGATGGCCAGACCTCACCCTGACCACTCTGCACGTAGCACCTCTTTTGCAGGACTGGAAAGTCGAAGAGGAAGAGAGCCTCAGTGATCACAAGTTCATTACCTTCTCTATATCGCAGACCACCTCCGTGTCCAAGATCAAACGCTATAACCTTCCTGGCCGAAAATTAACAACATTTACGAAGAAAATTAAAGTGCAGCTAATGCGCCTCGAACCTTCGCTCCAACTAGCTAACACGTCAGCAGAATTAGAAGACTTCTCCGTAACATTACAAGAAACAATGCAAGCCATATGTAATGAAAATCTCCCTCTTAGAAAATCTAAGAGACTCCAAGGCATTCACTGGTGGTCGAGTGCGCTCAGAATACAGCAACGAAAGTGCAGAGCACTGCGAAGAAAACTCAAAAGCGAAAGACGGTTGGAGATAGAGTCCAACACCCTCACCATATTTCAACGGGAGCGGGCGCGGTACAAAAAGATGATTATTCAGGCTAAGATTACTTCCTGGAGGGAATTCTGCACCCAAGCAAAAAAGACGTATGGTATTCACCACAAAATAGCTACCGGTAAAATTTTTAAACCTTCGCAGCTACAGATCCCTCTCTCAATCACCAACAGTCAGGAGTACACGGCAGACACCCTACGTACGCTCCTAAACGCAGTTTTCTGCAATGATGATGTACAGCAGGACACAACAGAACAAGCTCTTCTCAGGACAGTAACAACCACACTGGACACCCCAACAGACCCGGATATTACAATTAATGAACTTCAAAAAGTTCTTGCAACTCTGCCGCGCAAGAAAGCCCCTGGGCCCGATGGGATGGACTATGCTATCACCAAAGCAACGATCAAAACTCACCCTAAATTCTTTGTTGACTATTTCAACAAGCTTCTGGCAGCAGGTATATTCCCAAAACCATACAAGATAGGGCAAGTTATTTTATTTCTGAAAAAGAACCGGAACCCAGCCGAGGCCACATCCTTTCGTCCTATCTGTCTCTTATCGGCAATGGGTAAGGTACTAGAAAGGATTATCATGAACAGGCTACGGTACCATTTACACACGCAAGGATTCTTAAGCCCGAGACAATACGGGTTTAAGACGGGCACTTCTACAGTCCACCTACTCTTCGACATTAGAGAAGCAATTTTAGAGAATCGACATAGCGGCCACCATACTGCCATGATAAGCATAGATCTCAAAAACGCTTTTGATACATTATGGTGGCCGGCTATCAAACAGGCTCTGCGGAAGGCAAAATGTCCGAGCAACCTGTATAAGATGCTAAGCAACTATCTACAGGATAGAAGACTACTAGCAGTTCACAACTCAGGCATAATAGAACAGGAGCAGACGAGAGGCTGTCCACAAGGGTCGTGCGCTGGTCCACACCTGTGGAATCTAACTTTCAACGAAGTTTTAACAGCTTCATGGCCAGCGCACACAAAGATCTACGCCTACGCAGACGATGCAGCGCTAATAGTGAAAGGTCGAACCCGAAGAGAATTAGAGACTCACTGTAACGAAGTGTGCCAACAATTCTATGCCCTATGTGACAACCTTAAACTGAAAATTGCAGAGCACAAATCCAAAGTGTTATTAATACCTAAAAAGGGAGGTTCTCTTTCAAGAAGACCAACCATTAAGATCAACAATCAGAGGATACAAATAGTCAATCAACTAAAATATCTGGGCCTTACGTTCGACCACAAGATGACCTGGATACCACATATCCAGGACATCAAAATTAGAACAGTGACAATAGCGAAGCAAATGCGATTATTTCATGGCCACAAATGGGGCCTCAATCCTCATATTCAGAAGGTCCTCTTCACCACAGTGGTAGAAAAGATAGTCACTTATGCAGCAGCAGTATGGGCTCACCCAATGCAAAGCAGGAAAATTAAACACCTTTCTACCATTCAAAGACCTTTTGCATTGAGTATCACTAGAGCCTACCGCACGACGTCTTCAGACGCGATCAACGTGCTGGCTGGCCTTCTTCCCCTACACATCCGTGTCGAAGAGGAGGCAGCAAGACAAATCGTCCTGCAGCTTAAAAGACCTGTCACCTTTGAGGAAGAATATTTTAATCCAGAGGACTATGAAGCTAAATGCTGCCCCCTGAAAATCCATCCAGCAGCCAAAGGCACCGGAATAAGCATAATTACCAATCCAACTACGGCCCACCGTCCAGCACAGATTACTATCTTCACTGACGGGTCGAAGATAGACGAAAACGTGGGAAGTGCCTATGTGGTCATGCTGCAAGATACAGTCATAGATCAATGGAAGGGTCAACTAAGGCAATTTAATAGCGTTTTTCAGGGAGAAGCAGTGGCAATTGCGCAAGCAATCCGCTACCTGCAATCCCACCACTCCCGCAACGCTACAATAAAGACAGACAGTCTTTCTTCGCTATACGCAATAGGAAACCCTGACCACCCATCCGATATTATTCAGGGAATACAGGAAGATCTGCGAAAAAATTCCCAACTCCATACAAGACTTGAATGGATCAAAGCTCATGCCGGCCACCACGGCAATGAGTTGGCTGACCATCTAGCCAAAGAAGCTGCCACAGGAGCAACATTTCAACAAATCAACATCCCATGGCCAGTGTCTTACCTGAAAAGAACATTGCGCTTAAAGGCAATCGGGAAATGGCAGCAGACATGGGACAACAGCGATACCGGCCGACGGACTTATTACCATGTCAGCTACGTGGACACTACCAAAAATTTTGCAAACATGCAATTGGTAAGATACATTACGGGTCACGGACCATTTCCCGAGTACTTTAACAAACGCGGGATAAGTAACACTAGCCAGTGCGCCTGTGGACAGACTGGCTCTCCGGAGCATTATCTAACCTCCTGTCCCCTTACAGAAGGGCTACACATCAACCTTCCGTCGACCAATCGACAAGCTTTCTGTAAGTTTTTGATAAAACAGAGGCACTTGGTTAGAAAAATAGGGCTTTTAATGGATAAACTGGCCGATCTTAACACAGACCTGTGCCATACTTAGCCATGTAGACGAATAGTAATTCAGTGTCTAGCACCAACTACCAACACCACAAAATAACTGTGAATTATCGTAAGGAGTGTCCAACACTCCTAGTAATATAGCAAGAATAAACTATTTAATCAATTTGCATTATGCCAACCAAACGAATTATGTCTATTATCTGTACCGCAATATGTAAATAAGGACCATCTGTACCTGTTTATAAATGTATCTTAAGTACCACCATGTAGTTATGTTTTATGTATGTATATGTATAATGCACCCAATGCTTCTATACTCAATGTAATTATGCGCCTTGTACTTGTATATATGTGTTCTAGTATACATGTTACTGTATTGATCATTAACTGTATTAATCATTGCTGCATTATTGTATTAATATTATTTAGCATCATCAAATTAATAGCACCATTTGAACCTTATTACGTACTTTCAAGTCCACGAGACTAAGGCACTATGTGCATTAAGATTGTGAGCCCAATGATTACTATGTGCCTAATAATATGTATATATATCCTCGTATATATGATAATGTAACCATGCATCCGAATATAACATCACGCAACATGACACTTTACCGCATAGTGTTAATCTAAAGTCTTAATTCTAAAAACCCCATTGCATTAACTAACTTCTATAGCATTATTATTATATATATATTTGTTTATATATTATGTATCGTCTGTTTATGTACCATGTATATTATGCTTATAAATCCAATGATTACTGCGTGCCTAATAATTGGGTATACGTGTTTTAGTATGTATATAACTGCATCCATGGCTCCGCGCATATCATCCTGTAGTATGGCACTGTACCACATAGCGTTAAACTAGGATCTTACACTAAAACTAACAGCACCAATGAATTGTTCCAGCATTGTACTAATCTTATGTATTATGTACGTATATGCATAGTACATCTAATAATTATGTATCCTATGTTAAGTATGCACCTAAAAATATTTGTATATTTTTATATATATATAGTATTAACAAGTAGAAATATTACTGTATTCATGCGTCAGTATTTAACACTGTGTAACATGAAGCCGTTTCGCATAGTGTTAAACTAGAATTTTACTATAAAATTAACTGCATTTATTACTTTCCATAGCACTGTATTATGAACCATCTGTTTATATATGTATATGTATACCATGTACCTAATGTCTGAGAATCTAGTGATTATTATGTGCCTAAAAGTTGTGTATATGTATATTAGTATATATATTAGTTTATCCATCCAATTGCCTACAGCATCATGTAACATGTAAAAATAACAGCACCAATTACTTGCCCTAGCATTGTATTAAGAAACTAATATATGAATATGTATATGTACCCAATGACAATTATACACCCTATAATTGCGTATAAATGCATTATTTTTAAAATACTATAAAATCAATTGCATCAATTATCCTCAACGGCACTCTACAATGTACCATCTGCTCATGTATATAAATGTGCCATGTACCTATTGATTATGAAATCGAATGATATAAGCATTGTAAATAGGTATAGCATTGTAAATAAGAAAACAGTATAGCATTGTATATAGGAAGCTGTACCCATGCACCCGCATACATTTCTACGTAACGTGACACAGTAACGCAAAACATCAACGTAGTGTCCTATTATGAAATTAAATAAGCACCTATTACTATTACTAGTTATAACATTATTTTATGGATCTAGAGTTTCAGTATATGAAGTAAGTACGAAATGTTTATGTCACCAATGACTATTGTGTACCAAAATATAAGCGTATACACGCTTTTGTCTATATGTAATTGTGTATGTCCTTGTTTATATGTAATTGTACCCATGTATCTACTAGTGTTATCACGTATCTTGGCACTGTATAGTTAATATACATCTATTACGCACTGAATAATCATGTACCTAATGTGTCTGTATATATGTATATGAATTTATGTTCTGTATATATGATAATGTAACTATGCATCTGCACATTTTATCCTGTAACACGGCACCGTATCGCAAAGAACTAACTAGAGCCCTACTCTAAAATTAATTGCACCAAAGACACTGTACTACACAGTACTAATCTAGGGTCTAACTTTTAATTCACTGTACTAATTACTTATTCGAGCATAACATTGCGCACCTAATATTTCAGTATGTACATGTCTTCTGTAATCTAATGATAATGCTTCAAAGGGTCATAGTGTACTCAACATATGAGTACACACGTTATGTATATATGCTATCGTATCCATGCTTTTGCATACACGTTGTAACATGGCAATGTATTATCCAGTGTCTAACATTAATTAGCTTTAACGCCACTGTATGAAGTACCAAATTTGTATGTATGTTTATATATTAGTATATTAGCACAATGAACACGTATGATTATCTAGATAAAGGTGGACGTGGCGCTATACCGATTAACCGTATTGGTAGAGGAGTGGTGCCCACGTCCTCCGTCGCATGTCGCATGTATTCGAATACGCTTTTGACAGAATTTTTAAAATTCTCTTTACTATATATGTAAAATTTATACGTTACTATGCACATTGTACGCTGAAATAAATGCCTCAAAGAGTGGTTTCAATCAACTATCAGAAGTTAATGTTACTTAGGAGTTTGTTTAAAGGTGGTTACATGCTTTAGTTTCTCATTCACTCATTTTAAACACGTATTTCAAGTTATAATATTTCTTTACAATAATATAGACAATTTTATGAAGGATTTTCAAAGATTTTCAAACTATGAAATGCGACATTTTACTTGATCTTCATAGTCTTTTCACATGATCTTTCTATGGTCATCTGTCTCCCTTACAGAAAAAAAAAATATTTCTCAAATGTCATATTTTCAATAATTAACATAGGAAATGTTTCCGTACCTTTAGGTGCAAAATTAGGAAGATATGAGCAATTAATACTTTCCGTTAGGCCGGGTACGAAAGTAAAGCTGGTGATGATTTTATTAACAAAGTTTTATTAATCACTTTTATTTAGTAGTTATTCCACGAGGTTCTGCATCATCTGTTTAGCCTAAATTAAATACTCCAATTCAGTTATATTCCCGAGGTGCAAGGATATTTAGAGAAAATTAAAGGGATATTTATTTTTATTCGTTAAATTTACCTTTGCATATCTTCGCGAATTTTATTTGTAAAGGTACGGAATTTTTCCATTTAAATTATTTGATACTGTAATATTTTAAATGACAACTTCTAGAACAGTAAAGACAGGCAGATGACGTGTCTCCCCGTCTTACTTCGTCTTCTTCCGTAAATGCAAATTCAAATGAATTTTAAAATAATCAGACATGTGAACTCACGGTTACACAAATTAATATGTTTTAAAATACGGAATGCAAAGTAATATGCGTCTAAAATAAGCTTTGAACTCGTGACAGTGGTCTAGAACAGCTTTCTTAAACTTTTTTCCTATTGGATTTTACTTTCATGAATTAGAATACTCTGCGGAACACATTGCACTTCTCTTCTTCTAACGCAATATTTTAGCGTATGTTACTGCAAGTATCCTTATACTATTTTAAAAGTATACTTGTATAAAATTAGTTTAATTTTGTGTTAGTATTAAATAAGGAAATTAAAGAATGTAACTTTATACTATAAGTTTTTAATAATTCAAAGCTACTAGAGTCGGAATAATCCGTATAATACCAATTAAAAAT
Organism: Stegodyphus dumicola; assembly: GCF_044657685.1. Classification (NCBI taxonomy): domain Eukaryota; kingdom Metazoa; phylum Arthropoda; class Arachnida; order Araneae; family Eresidae; genus Stegodyphus; species Stegodyphus dumicola. The sequence continues at coordinate 82,628,583 of NC_140768.1, forward strand.
TAAATAAATGTTATCACTCATATTAAAGAACTGGATAAGCCTACTTCTTGCAAAGCTATTCTATGCTTGGAATGTATGCTTAAGCACTACAGTCATAGTGCTTTAAATTCTTCTCTTATTGCTGAGACTAAATTGGGCCGTCCTTAGATAGGCTAATGTGTAAAAAATTTCATTAAATGTCAGTTTCAGAACAAAATGTGAGTAACGATTTCCATGTATAATTTCCAGACTCTGATATTCTCAGCTATAGTGAGGTAGGTATACGCAGATAATTTGAATTTTATTTTTATTTTTTCTTGGAAATCTAGGAGGACCACAAAAATAGGAAGACCACAGATTGAGAAACACTGGTCCAGAAGCAAAAGCTTCTTATCGAAACTAAAGATTATCAATCAATTATGTAGCAGGGAATGTAAATAGAATAGAACTAATTTGCATTTTAGTGGAATTTGCAAAAGTAGAAGTTACAGTAAAGACCAGATAGCAAGATATCTGGATTATTTCTACATATAAGGAAAGAAAAGGTCTGTCTGTGTGTGTGTCTTTCGTCCGTGCTGCGCGTAAGCTGATAGACCCAGGGCCACAAAATTAGGTAAACAGATGCACCTAGACGAGAGGCCAGTGCACCTCGAAGCTATTTCTTCAGAATTCGTATCAGCTGTATTTTATTTTATCTTTTTTTGATGAAATAGCATCATTTTTAATAGTTTCATTCTTTTAGAAATGTAGTTTTGGCAACAGGTTTTCATTCAATGCTTTGTATACTGGACTGCTGACTGTTGAAAATATGAGATAAAATATTACTAATTATACTTTCCTTTGCAGAGTTTTTTATTTTATGTGTTTTTTTAATGTTATTTATCGCTTATTTCACTGTTTTTAAGATATTAAAAGTTTTGCATGTTTTTTTTTTTTTTTTTTTTTTTTTTTTTTTTTTTTTTAAGTAAACGAAGTTTTTAAATTTTTATTGATTTTTTTTATAAAGTTTTTCTGCAGAGCAAAACTGTGCAGTTTTTAAATTGAATGCTTGGTGTTCGCTTTAGGCATTTATCAGGTATATTTAAAAGCTAGATGAAGGCTGGCCACGTAGCGGCTAGTTTAACATAAAACACTCTAATCCCGCTAACATATGAAGAACACGTTTCTGCCAGTTGTTTTATTCTATAGAAATCCTACCAGAAAATATGTTTTCTACTTACAAAACAGTTCTGCCTCATTAGCTAAAGTATCCGCATTAAAAATGTTACATTGCAGAAACTTGTTGCTGCTGCCAGTCTTGCTTGTCTGACAATAGTCAGCACAAGTTCATGACATTAGTCGTAGCAAGGAGTGCAATGCATCCGTTGACGCAAGAGCCAAGAGACATCTCGACTTAAGATCAGTTCCACCTCCAGTTTTGAGAAAGGGCAGCAGAGGGGGCGTCCGAGAGTCTCCCACTCTTGTACCCCTACCAACAGCCTCTCAAGAGGACGTTCGCATCACCGCGTATTTACTGTGCCTTCATTCCGCACAGACACTATACCTTTGCAAACATCCATGCCATCTCCAGGATTCGAACCCGGCTCTTTCGGTACGGCGGTACGGCAACAGAATCACTCACCACGATCCCGGTTAGGCAGCTAGAGAAACTTTGTAAGTGTAAATGACGCACTGTGTGAAAACGTAAGAAAACTTGTAACAACTTTGCATGTTGGTGTTTACAGCACCTTCTATTTACAGCGCATCTAGTGGCCAGATCAATGAAATCATAAGATTAATTTACTGCCAATAATCCCAAATTACAAGTAGTAAAATCCATTGTAATACATAAACACACAACAACCAACACAAATTATAATTAGAGGAAAACTTTGGTTGAGCTAGCGATATTTATGATGACAGTTTTAGACAGTAAAATTGCCAAACCAAACCAGCGATGCTTACAAATCTCCATGGGGTATCAGTATCAGTAGTGGGCGTAGCCCGACCCGCCTAACCAAACAAGTTGGTTACATGCTCATGACAGGCCAAGCCCATTTCAACAAAGGAAAAAATTGAAACATAAAATATCTAAATTAAAATAATCATGTGTTAATAAAAAATTATAAACATAAAAGTGAAGAAAAAGAATAAATACAAACATTTAAACGACGAAAACAGACTCACACACAAAAAAAAAAAAAAAAAAAAAAAAAAAAAACTCGAACAACAAACACAAACAATGGTAACAACAAACTAATAAAATAGACCAAATAGTGATTGCAATAAAAAGCAAAAATCATACACTGATCCTATCGCAGATTTACATAATTGTGCGAAATTTTATAGTATAAAAGGGATTTTCAAAATCAATATTTTTATTCTTTCCTAAGCTATTAAAGTAGGGACAGACCTCGAGGAAGTGCTTAGCATCACCAAACGGACAACATAGTTTACGTTTATCGTCGTTCTGTATGGAATATGGGTTTAACGGGTATGAATTCTTTCTTCAATCATTACTTCAAACGTGGTTTCTCGTTACCATTTCCTTCATTAGATGGCGCTGGCTTTCCCTTCTCTACTTTTCATTTGAAAATTATTTTCGCAAGCACTACTTTCCCATATTACTCTCGACAATGGCCTTTTCGGCCAGCCGCTCAAAGTTTTTATCAGTTTAGCACAGGTGTTTCTCGAATGATCACATTTTCATTAATTATTTATTTTGAGTTTGGTTTAGGGTGATATAAAATAATAATGTAATTCGTAAATTTTAATGAAAACCTACATAAATGATTTAAGCCATTGATGAAGTAATTAGCATTTTTATACTACCTTTAAATAATCATAACTTTAATGGACAGAAAGACAGGTTAGAGACAAGGTTTGGACGTGTATGAAATATGCATAACGATTCAGGATTAAGATAAGTGTATATTTAGTTAAGTGTGTTACATCGATGTCGGTTTTATTCTAATCTTCAGTGTTAAAACTCTATTAAGATGCATATACGTTAACTGAAAGCTGTAATGTAATTCAGCTTTAGTGCTGTCAGAAATTAATTCACTGTTCTTTTTTAGGAAATTTGCGTCATTCAGGCAAATGAGTTTTACGTAAAAGTAAAGAAATCAAAAGGATAGCATAACTAAAAGATTTGTTGCTACTCAAAGAAGGAAAAGAAAACTTATAATCTTAATTTTAAGTAATAAAAACAGTAAATAAGAAATTATTAATCTTTTGTTTGTATTTTAATTATTACAACTGTATTTATTTAATTATTACAACTGTTTATATTTTAATTATTACGGATGTAGCCACATCACATTTTAAGATCTTAAGCCAATGTAATCATTTTATTTTTATTTTTTATTTTTATTGTTTTTTATTTTATTTTATTTGTTTTTTTCTTTTTGTCTATTGAAATTCCGATACTATTTATTGGTACAAATTATTTAAAAGTACTAAATATTTATTTAGCGCTGATTAGTTCCTACCATTAATTTTGTACGCATTATTTATTTTATACTGACATGAAATCCTGATTATTTTTTGAGGCTGTGCAGACAGTGATCCGGGTGATGTATCTAATATTTGTTCATTTTTTCAATGAGTGAATTACAGCTTCTAATTTGCCTAAAGCAAGTACCATTTAAAATTTCAAAAGTAGTATTTCAAAAACGTTAATCCAGATTTCATGCATTCTCCCTGTAGGCTACCATTTTATTTTAAATCGTTTTTTTAAATATTTAACACATTTTTATGTTAAACTTTTTTGTCATTAAGAACTCTTAGAAGCCTGCATGCAATTAGGCAACCTTTCTTGGTTCAAATCAAGCGCAAAGTTGTTCGTTTTCTTAATTGCATGTTTTACTTCGGCGTGTTTCTCTTCTTTCTTAGAAGCTTGGTCCCGATTTGAAGTTTAATAGAGATTTCATTTAAAGAAAATTTTTTACGTTCTTTTCTAAGTTTCTACACAAATTAGGAAACCCAGAAAAACGGTAACGTGAAGAAAAATATCTGGCATTTGATATGCTAATGAAAGGATCTTTAAGAGGTGGGGAAAAAGGTAAGAATATCTGAAAGGATTGAGATTTTAAAGTCTCACCAAAAGATTTATTAAGCTTTTTAACAATCACTTTGAGCTCGAAGTTTACCAATCTAATCTTGGATTCACCTCACCTTCTTCTCACTTACGTTACAAGAAAATACATCAGGAAAATCATTGTGTTAGGAAAATAAACAATATGTAGAAGATTATTGAATTAGCAACGTAAATTTTCCTTTTGAATTCTAAAAATAGTAATCTCTCTGTACTGGGTAATTTCTAGATTAATCTATGTCATATGCCTCTTACATAATTTTGGTTATGTAAATGGAACTAAAAATCAAGCAACCAATAGTAATTTTACAGCAATATTAACTATTCATTCAAAATGCGTTGAAAACCACAACTTATTCAGTCTGAATTAAGATTTCACCTTGAACATAACGCACTTCCTTCCTACGCTTTGGCTTAGCTGGACTGCTTGCTGTCTGTCTGCTCCTTCTGTCTTACCACAAATTTACCTAAAATGTGTACTTTTTGGAATAGACACAATTAATGTGCCAACTTGTTTGTGGCCGTAATATGTTTGCTGAAATAAAGAAAATGAAGATTTAATCTGCCTTCGCCTCCAATTTTCTATTCATTATGGATCAACTCTTCTACCGCCATCAAGATTTCTGCTCCTTTTTACTTCTATGTTTGTTTTTATCACACACACACACACATACACATATAGACTATAAAACACTACTGGTCGATATTTCGTTTTGTCTGTATTTTTAGCTGGAACTATCACAACGAATGTAAAGACTAATAAAAATATTTATTAACTCGTTGAATTGACGTTTACATAAATAAAGATTCATAGAAATTGATCTTCATGAACTTGTGAAAACTTCAATTCAAATTCACGTTAAATTTATTCTGATATTTTTCAATATACTTAAAGCTTTTGTTTATGTATTAAAAATTATAGTGATACTGTAAAGATATTTTTTCTCTTTTATGGTAACCTCTTGGTATGCGATTACTACCGATCGTACATTAGGTTTATAATTCTATGCCATTGTTTTATTATTAATATCATAAGTTGTATGACGTAACACATGCAACTATTTAATATTAATTTATTTTAAAATAATCAATAAGTCTATTACCAAACTTAATCTAATATAACATTGCTATAGAAAGCATTTCAAGGCTTACCGATGTGAGTTCTAAAAAGTTATGTTTTCTATTTTAATAAAAATGAAGTTGTCATAAATATAAATCGCACATTAAAACGCCATATTTAAATACAAAATTATATTAAATTATGGAATATTAAATTATGGAAAAAAGAAATTAATAGCAGATATCTTATTTCTTTAACTTACGTTTTGCATAATTGCATGGAAAATCTAAAAATAAGTGTTTGTCACAATAAAAAAGTTACATAGAAGGTTATTTTAAAAGGTAGCATTAAAAAAGCGTTTTTAGTGAAACATAAATTTGAAGAGTTCAGAAATGTGTCGCATAAAAAATTTAAATCCTAGAGACGCATCGTTAAGCGAATTACTTGTCATTAAAGAAAGCATAAAATAGGAAATATAAATAATTAATGCTCACGTAAAAAAAAAATCAAAAAAGCTATTAATTTTTTTAGCTTAACTTTATGATGTCAAATAAAGAAATAAATAGTAAAAAATAAAAATAAATACATAACTAATATATATTATGGGAAATAATTAAAGTAAAAATTTAAATGTGTCCTTATGAAATTAAATATTAATCACTGATGCGAAATGCTCTAAAATTTTTTGGGAAAAATGTTTTATTTCTAGAAAAGATTTAAAGGAGAAAAGCAATAAGATTTACCTCGAGAAAACGTAAATAAAATTGAAAACTTAAACTAATGTAGCGTTTTATTTTTGTTAATTCACAGTCGAGACATGGAAGGTTTGTAGAGAATCGTTTCGCTGCTGTGACTTCTGTCATTTGGCTGACAGTAACATCAGGCCAAATCTACGAATTTTATGTTAGCTTACGGATAATGTTTGCGCTTGTCGTTCGCTAAGGCTCTAGGTATTTGCCTAACTCCGTCCCCCTTTTTAACACTTCGAAAACCAAAGCCTTCGCTAGCATGTATGTTTAAAATACCGAAACGTCCGTTCTTGTCTATTACCCATCCCTTTCGTTCCTCCCCTCCTCCTCCATTAATACACAGAGAGATGTGAAGATTTGAAATGACATTCTTTTTATTTCCTAACAAAGAAGCTTCTATTAGCCTTTTTGGACACGCTGTCTGTAATAAACTGATACAATGCATTTGGTGAAACCGCGGCTGCTACTGCATACCATAGGTGGGGGGGGAAACATCGCAATCTCGGCTGTTTCGGACGGTTGTGGTCATTTGAATGAGAGACTGTCTCGGGAGTTTGGCCTTCAAAGGTTTAAAGAAAAATCCTAGGAAATGAATACACCTAAAATATCAAATTAAATTTCAGGTTCAGCCAGACACATAATGCTGAATATGCTTATATTATAGAACTGTGTTAGATAAATATGAGAAAGTTTCAGTTAGTCGTTCCTTTGTAGAATTATACTTTTCTTCAGGGAAATAAACATAGAGATGGGTATTTAATAAGTTCCAACCTTAGAACTGCTGCAGAAACGAACAAAATCGAACTCTTGGCAGTTAAATGAAAGTTGTGATTTGGTGGCTAATTTGTCGAAGTTGTATGATTTTTGTTATTCTTCTAACACCTGGAAAAGTATCCTCCAAATTCATGGCAGACGGAAACATAATGGAGAAAATAACACAGGGCTGTCCTCGTACAAAATATAGTGGGAAAAAAGCAAGAAGGAAACAACGTAGTTACAAAACATCGTCATTGAAAATAAAGCGGTTAAAGAACTTTTCTTTGAAAACACCATCGCCTAAAATAGCGTGGTATAAAATAAAGCACCTAGAAATTATCACGCTACGATAACACTGAACATTTTTCAGATATGATCTATTAGACGGAGACTGATCCTAAATATACTTCGTAGGGGAATTTTTTAATATTACAACTGCTGCTCTTAACTAGGCACAAACTTACAATTTCTGGGGTTATTATTAAAATTTCAATAAAAACGCTGTCTAGCATAAAAATAAATTGGCATAAGGTAGTAAGAATTGGTTAGCGTCGCCTTTGTTTAGAGAAGAATTTCTTTTAAATGTAAATACCGAAATTTCAAACTAGACATTATTGACAAATTCTGTCAATGACCCCCTTGAACTTTTGCATATTATAGGGTATATTTATGTTTATTTTACCAATTATTTTATGCTCTGAATCTGTGCTCTCACTTCTGTCTTTCCGTTTTCCTGCCAAAATGCAAATTAGCTCGAGTGCATTTAAGTGAGGGATGGATACTGTTTAGACAGAGCGTTGTCCACCTACTGAAGGCCATGTTACTAGTTGTTATTCGAAGATAAGAGTTCCTTTATTTGACGTTGCTTTGTTGTTGCCGTTAGTACGTTACGCCGGTGTAAGCTTAAGAGCCAACTTTCGCGTTTAAATTTCTCTGCATAGCCTGGTCTAGGTACTTAGGTTTAGTTTCTCTGCTTTTGAATTCCCTCCATAATCGCTGGCTGAATTGTAAGTACCAGGAGTACGTTCTGTTCAACTTACTTAGTTTTTTTAAAAAAAGGCCTTTTAGACCCTTCTTACGTTTCTGCTTCATATTAGACATAGCGACTAGTCGCTTGTCTAATATCTTATTTATTTATGTCTAATATCTTAATATATCTACTGTCTAATCGACAGTCTTGTTGAGAATTTGACACAAATTATATTTAGTAAAAGGCATATTCACTATAATATAATGCAACATTTTATTTTCAGTTTATGCTGTTAGCTTTAAAAACCGTTTGTTTGGTCGAAGTAATGGTGCATGTTTCCTTACAGAACTTTTTTTATGATTGAGCATTACTTTGTAACGCATAAATTTGATTACTTTGACAGCTTTGTCACATTATTTGTTGGCGATTGAAACGTTTTATTCTTGATTACTTCCAGTTTGTCCAAAGTCAAAAGAAACGGACGGCCATTTCATTTACGGCAACCGCTTTTAATTTCTTAAATTCGGTTACCAAGCGAAAAGTCAGCTCTTGGGTTTCCGAATATTTGGAAATGTCTTTAAGAGCTTTTCGAAAGAATGCATTGCCTATAATAATAAATTATCATAAAATTCTATTCTGCGTGTAAAGCCTCAAACAATTGTTTCAAAACTAACAGCATAAACTGCAACTGAATTTCAAATTATATACTTCTAACAGTGAGTCCATACATAAAAAAAATTGCCATTAATATCCATTTCGGAATTCACACAGTTTCTGATAATTTGATTAAAGCAGATATTGGATCATTCTGCATAACAGAACTTTATCTGGATTACTGGGTCACAGTTCATCTGGATATTGGGAAAAACGAACCGAATATCGAAATTAGTCTTTTTCTGGAGGTCATATATATATTTACTCCACGTGGGAAAAATTTTTTATTTGTTCATCTCATACTAATTCAATAAAATTATAAAGTCTAATATTTAATATTTTTCTTTGCGTAAAATAAAATAGAAATAGATTTTTTTTTTTATTTTCGACAAAATTAAGCAACAAAAAATGACTTCGCTTTTCTAAATACACATTCGGTTTCCATATAAACTAAAATAAACATTTAAATAGATTTTCATTTGCATATATCGCAAACATCGCAAAGGCGCAATTTTATATTAGTGTCAAACAACAAATGATATAATTAGTAATGTAACAATGCTTTACAAAGTGAACATTGAGCAGCAGGCATATATAAAATGTGTTATTCCTTAGTATTATGCTTGCAAATCCCTAATTCTCTAAATGAATCGAATAACGTATTTAATTAAAATATCACACAACGTACATATCTCTTATACAAAGTTCAACCCTTGTTTTCAATGCACATTCAATTAATTATTTTTGTTTTACAAGTGCATGGAAAGAACTAAACATTTTTGCCTGCTCAGTGATCTATCTCAGGTTGTTTGTTATTACCAACATTTTCGAAAGCATCACTTGTAAACTTTGATCAGCTGAGCGCGTCTCTAGCGGTTTAAAATCAAATTGTCAATATATTTTCATTCCCTGTCGTGCATATGCATATTGTTATGAATTTTGCATATATGTAAAAAATTTCAGTTTAATTGCATGTGAAATTGTGGTATCTCCCGTGAAAGACCTCAAGAGGAAGAAGCTTCGACGAAAAATAATCTTACAGGGGCATACATTTAACACTCGTTATATCGTCACAGTAGCGAGATAGCGCCAAGCTGGCGATAGTTTTGGCGACTAATTTTTGTCACCATATTTGGCAAAAAATCACCCAAAGTCGTAAACTTGTAGACGATTTGTTGACATTTTGCTCCGATCTTTGTATAACTGTAATAGCCCCAATTCGTACGTATTTGTAACTGTATCCGTTATATAACTATAACTGTATCCGTTATGTAACTATGACTGTGTATGCCTTATAGTAATTTCAGGAAATGGAAGGTACTAGAAATTTCTAGCGACCTGGAGAAAACTATATAAGACCATAGACAGCATCAATTCTCAGTTTTATTTCAGATTTGTGTTCGGATTATTGAGAGGTTTTCCGTGTGAGCTTCGCTCTTTAGATCAGATTTGCATTGCATTGTGTTTAATGTTGTTAGTTATACAAAATATAAAATAAAAATGCAGTGAAACCACAGAACTGATAAAAATAAGAAATGCTAATTATGGAATTAAAATCTTTATTGTTACATATTATTTTCCTTCTCCTTTTACTTGTAGGTCCACCAGCGGCCGAGCGGTAAAGTCGCTGAACACTGGTAGTTCGGTCTGAGGTTCGAATCCCGCGAACGGGCTGGTTGCATGGGTGTTTTCGTCGTTTTCCCCATGTGTAACGTTTATACGAGCCAGTTTCCCTTAGAAAGTCCTCCACGAAGGCATTCCTCCCCTTAAGCAGATAGCCTTCGAGGCTTTGCCATAATCACACACACACCATATGTGTAACGCGTATACGAGACATTTTCTCTTAAAACGTCCTTCACGAAGGCATCTCTCCTCTTAGGCAGATAGCCCTCGAGACTTTCCCGTATTACATAAACCATACCAAACCCATACTTCAACCAGACTTCCCAAAATTTCCAGTGAAAACTCTGTTCTCAGTATGAGAGCTAATAACTTATTTCTTTAAAGTCCCAGGGCCTGCACTCGTATTTGTTAAAGTGCCAATAAACTGTAATTGTTAATTAATATTCTTGATATTCTTTTAATGCTCATTAATAATTTTTGCGGTTCCCTTAGATAAGATTAAATATTCTTCAGCCCAATATGAGAGCAGTTCACTACCTAGAACACGCGATTGATGCAACATGCAATCCAGTTCCAATCGCGTTCAAAGAAATTTTGTAAAATAGTTTGAAGAATTTCATGATTCTCTAGTGTTCGAATAGGAGAATTACCCAGGGCCAGTTTTAAAGACTTATTTTCGTCCAGATCAGAAAGAGCATATTACATTTTCTCGCAAACTTTCAAAGTTTCATTTCGTGTTTTAGTTCCTAAGCACACGAGAACACAAGCATTGCGTTTTAGATATATACGAGAATATTTTATTGATATGAATAACGTCACGAACTTTACTTAGTAAATTGCTTCTAAGGTAATTCTAACACCTGCAATATAACGATTCAGCATCAGAAATATCAAAGGAAATTTATGATAAAAATATTGACGATTGCTTCTTTTAATGATACATTTCCAGGTTGATGGCAAGCTAAATGCTACAAAAACGCCGAGGACACCGTATACATCACAATACTTAAGAATCTGTGCTGGGACTGCTCTTCTAATGTAACGCAGTTGGTAAGTCCATTTCATACTGAACGCCGCACAAAACATTACTCGAGCTCACTTAGGAATGCCTTTTTAAGAGAAAGCGATATAGTTTGTTATTTGGTCTACAAACGTGAAGACTAATAAATTGTAATATTGGTCAGAACGTGCGTAATATATTAGTCGGAAATATACTAGTGGAGATTTATCCTGGAACCATAGCAGTTTTCACCGTCAGATGTAGAGTTCTAAATGTGAAGAACTTTAAATCACTGCCTTTCTAACCCTATTAGACTGACAAAGGAGTTATCGCTCTAATCTGAATCAAAATTATAAAGTCCTACTAAGGCTAAAATAACCTTTTCATGAACTCTTTAAATTGAACAGAAAGCACCACATCTGCATAAAGGCGAAACTATGCTACTTGCAGATATTTAAATTACCGTAAGTTGAAATTCAAATTCAAGTAACGTAGTCGGATTGCACGATATATTCTACTTAAGCTGGCTCAAATATTTTAATGGCACGTTCTGACATCAGTCAGCAAAACGGCTTTAAGCCGAAATACCTCTGGCAGAGCTGGCTATAGAATGCAACCTGCAAGCGAGGCTGCCAAAAGGTCCAACACTAAAACTCAAACCTTTGGCTTAAATACTCTCACAGCTAATTTTCGTTCTGATTAGGACTACGGAAAGAAGTTATAGTAAAAGTTTAGATCACAATATTTGGTTAATTGACATAAAATTCTTAAACAACTATTTAGGAAAGACTTGAGCGATCTGCAAACAAGGAACTATTGGGAATACATTTTGTCTATCCTCCTTAAATTCACGTAGAGAGATTCACACCCAGATACTACGAATGAAAATTATTCACCCTCTGGCTTTCCATCCACCTGAAGGCCATAGTATAATTTTGAAAGTCAGTGTTTTCCAAAGTTGAATTATTTATTCTTTAATTTAGTTCATTGTTCATTTATACTTCTGTTCCTCCGCTGTTTTTTACACTCTTTTCCCTTCTTGTAAAAAGAAGAATCTAATAAATGACATACAAATTCTAGCTACAAAACATCTCCAAACAAGTTTCTGTGGAGGGTGAGAACATTAAGCTCCTTCTAATCCGATAGCACTCAAGTCACTTACATGCTATGTTTAAATATATAAGATGGAGGCACAAAAGCCACACATTTGCATTCAGCATTTGTAGTATCATTCGAAACCACTGTCAGTTGCATTCCTTCAACAAAATCCCACTTCGTATTTTCAAGCAAGCACACAGTGAATAATAGCCGCCGTAGTAGCTACTTCGCTGCTCTACGATTACTATGAGAAAGCTGTTATCAGAGTACAAGTTTAAGCTACTAGCAACGAATGTAGGAGCAACGAAAGTTAAAGTTCCTAGCAATTCAACCTAAGCAGTAAAGCAGATAGAAAACAAAGTCATAATTCGCTTCTTTCCTAATTGAACTTGATCTAAATTGTGAATACATCTTTCATAAAAGAATAATTATCCAATAAATTCAAGAATAATTTCCGTGAGAAAATATGAACTTTTATCAGCAACCATTAGCAAATATCATAAAAACAGCTAGGAACAGTAGAGGAACTTCAGTAGTTACAGACTCCTCACTTAAATATACGCGAGCTAAAATTTGCATTCTTGCAGGAAAACGGAAAGGGTGAAGTGGATTCGCTTTACGTGATTACGGCAAAGACTCAAGGGACTAAGGAAAGGGATGCCTTCGTGGTAGAATTTCTAAGGGAAACTCGCTCGTATATACGTTACACATAGGAAAAAACACGAAAATGCCCATGCAGCCAGCTTTCTTGCGGGATTCGAACATTGGACCGAACTACGAGTGTTCAACAAATTTACCGCTCGGCCACTGGTGAATCTGAAAGGGAGAAGTGACAGTCAAGATACTTAACATAAAACAACTCAGCATTTACAAGGTATTTATGTTAATTAACGATTCGTTATATTGCTGAATCGTCAATCGTTGTATGCTGAATCGTTAACATAAATACCTTGTAAATTAAGAACGTTACTTATATTAAGAATCTACCATTATTTAATTTTTTAAAGTTCGGCATTTTTTGGCTACGTCTTTTACATGCATATTCCATCAATAAATATGTGATAGTCAAAATGTACAATAACTGAAATATTTTCTTAAAGCCATCATCGTAACTGAAGTCATAAAGAAATTTTTTCCACACCTCATTATTTTTGCATATAGTAGATTATTATAAAATAATTTAACACGAAATGTATGTTTACTTTTAAAGAAAGAAATAATGAGAATTTTAGCTTCAGAATTTTCGAAAATGACTGGGTTCAGGGTCCTTTCTGCACTGTAATTTTCCTCCAATGTTTTGGTTAAGTAACTTTTATTCTATAATAATTATTCTGTCTATAAATGTTTAGGAGTATCAGTAGCATTTTTACATACTTTCATAAAAGTAATTTAAAATTTGTTGATTCGTTTCGCCCTCAAAAACTATCGATCAAAATTTAGTGCATATGTTTTACTAGTCTTAGGAGTAAATATTAATCGTAATATTAGAGACGAGATTCCAATTGTCCAGTCTGGTTGCAAAGTAGTCTGGCTTGGTAGCTTCAGCAACTTAAGAAATAAAGAAATAAAACATGTGCATTCCTAGATGAAAAAACTGAACTTATGCAACTGAAAGAAATAAACTATATAATTTTATTTTAGCTTTTAGAAATGCCACAAGGAATGTTTCTGCGTATGTTAGAATTCGTAACTCTGTCAGATAATTAAACCATTTGTATCATTAATAAAAGTATGCAATTCGGAATAACCTTTTTTGTTTTGCTTCCAAGTCCTTAAATGTTCAGCAATATTTCATGATACGCGAAAGGTAATCTTGTTTCAAGAAATATAGTAATATATTTGTAATAATTTAATGTACGAAGCTCCTGGTTGAAATACAAAAACCATGCAGTAATGAAAATGCTTTTGCGAAGCTTAAATATTAACGAAATCGGTGTACCAGGGGTTCTCAACCAGAGGGAAATTTCATAGTTTCAGGTGGGGAATTCGGTCAGCTTTTTATTTAGTTGTTAATTATTTAGTTTTACTTTATGACTATAAAAAACTCCTTTTACTCGAATTTTGGTATTTACCATAATTTTGTTGTTTAACTTAACCCTTTGTTGCATCATGTCCACTCTAGTAGACAAAAGTTTAAATTTGTTTATTCTTCTGTAAATGCCTTAACAGATTCCATTCCTATGTTTATTCAATCTATATTATTAGAACTTTCAACTGTCGATCATAGATGGCTGTATAGCATCACTAAGTAAAGCATTGCTATTTAGAAAATGGCTGCTCTTTCTGTTTCCAAGGTAGTACAATTTCTCATAGTAAACATTATATAATATTGCTTACATCTTCTTATGCTGCCATTTTTTATTCATAATTAGTAATTTTAGACATTTTATTTTAAATGTCAGTTCGAGAGAATTGTGGAGTAAGTAGATAAAGATCTACCGAAAAGAGTGATTTGAAACCCAAATGTACTGCTTATCTAGACAAAACACCACTAAAAATGTTTATGTTTGGCAAGAAATTTCTAGAACATTTCACATTTGAATCTAATAGGTACAGGTTACAAAATCGTAGCAAAATGAATTCAATAACAATTGACGAAATGAAGGTATTTTGGGGGATCTGTATGTACATGTCAGTTGTAAATTTACCACTTAGAAGATGGTAATGATCACTGCAAACAAGGCAGAAAAGGATTTCAAATTCAATGACCGTAAATCGTTGGGAAGAGATTTGTATGCATGTACGTATAGGCATGCTGTCCACTGTAATGAACAAACTGTAGCAATTATTTAAAGTGAAATTTGAATAAAATTATTTTTTTATTATTACCAAGCTTATTTTAATAGAAAAAACACAAACATTTTCGTTTAACTTCTCTAGATTATTTGCAACAAAGTGTTAAAAAACACGTTGGAAAATAACCTAAATCTAAATAAAATAAATATACATTTTTCAAGTTTTGGAAAGAACGGGAGAATGATCTTCTAGCAATGGTAAAAGGGATGCATGGGGCCAAAAAAGTAGAGAACCGCTCAGATATATTCATTATCATTGTAGGTGAAAAGTTTGTTACTTTTCTGTTAAATGGGCGCCACTCGCCAAATGTGCACCAAAGCGCTAAATGCGTTATCCTTTTTTAATCGCATGACTTACACTATTGTATGTCCATAAATGACGCGATGAGGAATTTGTGCAATTATCTGATGTTTTACTTAAAAATACCAAAGAGTTGCACACCTTCGTCCTTGTGTACCTTAAACGCTGTATATTTATACACGATCCATTGCATTTGTAACAAGTTAATTTTTTTTTATGAAACTTGACGTATTTAGCCTTGCTGCCATCCTGTTAGATTTTGAGCCGAAGGTTATGTTTGGCGCAAAGTGAAGACATTTAACAGAAACATATTATGTGTTTTTAATATTTTACACTAGAATATACAGTAAAGTTAAAACACATTCCACTTCACTGATGGATTTGTTAAATAATGCAATTTTTTTATGAAGAAATATATTTTAATCTTGATCAATAATATATTTATTACTTCAGTTAAACTTTTCACGTAATTTAAGTATAAATTAAAACACAATTTTCAAAGAAAATTATCCCAAATAATGGCAAAAAGTTCCTATTAAACCTCTGACTGGAGGAGGGTTTGGCTTCAAAATACCAAATTTCCAGAAACTCTAGGAAGAATGAGATATTTTCGTCAATAAAGGTACTAAAATGCCGCTGCTACTTAGAATATTTTTCGTTTAATATATTTCTTTAATTTCTAGGACGTATTTCAAGTTGCATGTATATATACTTATTTAAGGATGTTAGAAAATATATGGTCGGATAGTGCAGTTTAAATGAAAATTTGCAGTAAATGCAAGGTGCTTCAAAATCATTTGACATCTCAAGAAGAAATATTGATATACGTGATTATCGTAGCAGATTATATTTTGGCCAAGATTATAGAACGGGGAGTAGATTATATTTTATTATGTAATTTTGTACTGGATAACGTCAGATCACGATCACCTTGTAGAATGATTAGGATTTTTGAAACAGGAGACGTGAAAAGTGTGCAGAGCCCTCGCCGAGACTCGAACCAGGATCTTTTGAATACGCACCGAGTGGGCTTACCGTTACATCTCGAAGGTATGCTTGAAAGAGGGAGAAACTACCTTATACACTCCTCCTTTTAATAGGCGACTGGGGATTAAGGGATCCAATCGTCAAATACCGGTGGTGAAGAATCATCATTCTCTACCTTTTAGTTTGGGCACCACTGTAGAGTCATTTGATTATTTTGAAGCATGAGCTATGAGAAATGAGCAATGCCCTCGTTGGGACTCGAACTTGGACCTCTGGAATATGCGACGAGTGTGCTAACTGTTACACCACGAAGACATGCTTGAAAGACGTAGAAAATACCTTATGTTGTCTGTTATGACCATAGGACCAACTTGTTTGGTTATGTGGGTGGGGCTGCGCCCACTTCTGGTACCTTATAATCTTAATTCGAGAAAACTTCGGTTCATGAACACATTTTCTCAATAAAAGATGCCTCAAATGACGAACGGTGTCTCGAATTAAGACGCCAACATGTCATTTACACAGTTGTTTTGAGGTTGCACAATTAACACTCAGGAATTTCTAGAAACACCATTTCTAGACACACCAGTCTTAATTTTCATTTAAAACCTGACAGCAAATGTCTAACAAGACCATGAATTCGGCTTGAAGAAATGATGGCCCGATTGGTTTGCAGGCGGAGTGTTTCAACGCTTAGATTGTTCTGATCATCTATGATATTCTTTCACTAGACAAAACTACGGGCTAGGTAATAACCAGTGAAGACGTGGAGCAGTTACTGGAGTACCATAAAAATTATCTCAACAAGAATGAACTATTTAAACTTCAGGAGCCACAACAAAAGTCAATTCTATAATTAATGCCTTCAGAAGAAAAAGAAGATTAAATAGTAATTTAATGAATGTGAATTTTGCAACAAAACAATAACATTTTCCTCATTATTTTCCACTTCTGCCATCTTTTCACCTTCATAAGGGACAGTGAATTAGTTTTCGTATCTTCTATTTTTTGCTTTATATTTAACGATTTCCGTTGTTTGGTTCTGGCAAATTAATGTTTATGTTTGGTTATGATTTTGGAATATAAAACTTGCGATGTACAAAACTCGCGATGTACTGCTATAAAGTTTAAACCAGCAATCAGGTGTGATCCAAAAACGAATTAATTTCTCATTAGATCCTATGAAATAAATTCTTTCGGTTTACAAATATTTCGGTTGAAGAACAACCTTTAGGAACGAACTTAATTCGTGAATCGAAGCTTTATTGTATTTTATCACGTTTATGTTTCCAAGCTAGGGCTTCTTTGTAATTATAATTTTAAATTGTCTACATTAGCAGAAAAATTGTTTGGCTCTGCATAACTGTTACAAAAATTATTATAACTGGATGAACTACTTTCTTGAAAATTTTATTTATCACATTTGTATAACTAAGAAACTATTTACATTAAAAAAGGAAAAATTTGATTTTCCTTATTTCGCAAAGGCATTAGAAACTGTCATATTTGCGAATGGTTTAAAAGCGAATTTTCATTTGTTAACTTCCTGCGTGTAATTGATTATTTTAACGACGTACGGAAGTAATTAACGAATCAGAGAAATTGTCCCACTTGGCATTGGAGAGAATATTTATTTGACTGGCAACTGCAAGTTAAACAAACGGCATTCTCCTCTTTGTTTACTTAGCAATATATCTCCGATGGTATTCAGAAGTCTAATATGATATGTAAATGTCATAAAGAAAGGCTTGGAAAGAGAGAATCTATATTTACCTTCACCTGGAACATTACTGAAACGAAAACAATGTTCTCTATCATTATAATGGTATGACAATGAAAACAGTAATATTTAAATACTGCCTCATCTCGTCAAGATCACGAGCACATTATTAAGATTCAAAAGCTAAGTCCCTAGAGATGAGATATTAAGATTTTTCATTTATATGATAAACTATAATTATACTTTGCTTAATAAAACGATAATTAAAGGAAATTATTCTAAATATTCCTGATATCAAATTTCAACTTTAAATATTAATCAACGTAAAGAGGCTTAACATGAAAAGGAAAACCTGCCAAAACTATGAGTTCTTGAAAACTCATATTCGCTAATTAATTAGCCTAACAGATAATTGAATACTTTCAACTGAATTTAGGAATTTTATTTGGGACAATAAAGTCGTAGATTCGTATCCGCTGATTCAGGATCCTCTGTTTCACTTACCCACTTTTTAATGCACGAAAGAAGAGAATAGTGGAAGTTTCGATATTCAAAGAAAGTGGCGGCAGTTTGTAAAAGGTTTTACAGAAACGGATCAAAAACGTCCTGTATAGCAATCTGATGCATCTGCTAAAGTTTCAGCTTAATTTAATATGGGAATGAAAATGCTGTTTGCGAAATATTTTTCATATTTTCAAGTTACAGGGAATCTTCAAACTCTAAGACTGCCTTTGTACTTAATGATCATAAATATGTTGATGGGAGTGTTGATTATCAATGAAAAGTAAGTATTTGGCTTTTTTCTGCAAACGTAGTCCTTATTAAATTCACTTTAACTTTTCCTCTTCACATTCATCTTATTCTCATTAGTGACATGTTGCCTCAGCTGTTATAGTTATTACGGTCTTTTTTTTTTTTTTTTTTTTTTTTTTTTTTTTTTTTTTTTTGCAATAATAACCCAAGTTATGTAGTGAGGCTACACGTGTTTGGAATGTATTATTAGGTTGCTATAAGTGCAAGAAAAATCCATGCTTCGTATTTCTATCATGCCTAGAAATATTGTGTTGTCCTGTAGAATGTATAAAAATTATTTTACGCTCATTTCTTACTCCTCTTTTGCGTATTACGTTACGATATCAGAACTACTTGCATTCAGAGATACGAAAGAAATATAAAATGTTGTACAATGTACTTTCTATCTTTTTATTTAATACAACAGTATACAATGCATCGTACTGTGAAAAATACTAGGTATAATCTTAAACTAGAAAATTTCTTATAAATATTAAAAAATGACTAACCTCCAGATAAATTTATGTCCTTCAAAGAAATCACCACAGGAGTCTACAATTTTTCCAACGTTTCTTCAGGCTATGGAAACACTATCGAACATGAAACATTATGAAAACATTATCGGCGTAGGAATCAAACGGTCGCAAAATACGAGTAACATTTCATTTAACACCCAAGACATTTTCAAATGTCTGTCCTTTCATGGCCATCTTAAGCTTCAGAAAACGAAAACTATAATCAGCGGGCTATAATTCGGTAGGATACGTGGGTAATTTATCATTGCAACTGAATACTTAGCAATATATGGTTGTACAAATAATGCTATATGGCGCGTAGGATTTTCGCATAAAATTAACTGCCTAGAATCGAAATATTCCTTCCTAGCATGCCTTATATCGAATAAATTACAAAAATACTGAGAAAATTTATTTATTTTCAGGCATAAATTCATAGTGAATAAGTGCTTAGAAATCAAAACATAAATCAACATCACCTTAGTCTTTAACTTCGACATCCGTGCTGTCTTTCTCATGGGAGAAGAGGGTCCTTTCCATATACGCTTTGTCCTTTTTTTCTTTTTATTTTAAATTGGTCTATTTAAGTTATGGCAAAGCACTCGAGGACTATCTGCCTAAGAGGAGGTCGTAGATAACATTCTAAGGAAAACTGGCTCGTATACCGTTACACATGAGAAAAACCATGAAAACGTCCATGCAGTCAGCCCGTGCGTCGAGATTCGAACCCGGGTCGAATCAACAGTGTTCAGCGACTTTAACTCTCAGCCGCTGAATGAACCCAATTATGATATTACGAAGTGTCATACTGCAAGATGCGTTCCTCGTTTTTGCTACTATGAGTTGCAAGAAAGTGGCAAGGAAAGGCAGGACGGCCAGATTTGGCGACAAGTATCCCATTTGGCGATGAAGTTGGCGATATGCCATAGACGGCGAGAGAACATTCTAGAACGAATTCTTACTATTTTTGCCGCGAATGTTCTCTAAGGCTGGACAAAAGCTACATTTACTCTGCCTGTACTCCGGGTATCTTGAGTAATGGAGAGTATGTTGATTTGAGAGATTAGATTGAGCGCAACCGAACCGATTCGGGAGCTTATTTTGGTGCTTTGCCTGGAAGCTGTCTTCACCTTCGTAGCCTGAAGGCTCTGTTGCTAATTGTTTAAATGTGTTTATCGTAGTGTTTTGACGACTGTAAACGTGTCTTTGGAATTCTCCTGTGCAATACTGGCGAATAAATTGTGTTTTGATTCTCCATCTCATTAATTATTCTCATTAATTATTCTAAATCTGCGAAGCCGTAGAACGCATTCATTTATACTATTCCTTTACTTAACATTCATAGCAATTTAATACTTACTAATCATTTATATTGTCAAAATTTGTGTGGTTTGGGTCCATATTGGGATAAAAAAGAAACGCAGGAACAATAACATATTATTAATGAAGCATATTATTAATATAATTAATGAAAACAGGGTGAATGGTAGAGACAATAGTGTTAGTAATTTTAAAGAGAATAAATGTGGATGCGAAAAAAAGTCAAATGCTTTTTGTTGATAGCTGACACTTTCAACAACATATTTGTGAACAATTAGATAAAACGCAATCTCAGAGTTTGAAGATTTCGGGTAACATGAAAATACACAAAAGGTTCTCCGAAGATTATTTACGTTCCATGTGTTAAATTACATTGGCTGAAAACAAGCGTGCAGAATATTTAGAGAACAACGTTGGGCATGATCGAAATGTTTTATTTTCAACTCGCTTACGATATGCGACCACTTCGCTTGCATTTCAGAATTTAATGAAACGTATGCAAATAGCTTTCTTCTTGCCACTCTAAACTGCAGAGAAATGAAACTGTTATGTAATCAGCAGACGCCAAAAACAGGTGTGTTATAATGTCGCATATTTAATGATTACTTAGCTTCCTGAAGGAATTTCCATTTTAAAAATATTTCATTACGAAAATATGATTTTACATGCTTCTGTAAGATCATGTTTTACCATAATCTTCCAGACTTAAAAAAATATAAGTTTTGGGGGGAAGGGGAGACAAACTCATAATTAGAGACTTTTGGGTTCCGGGGCATCAGATGGTAATGGAATCTCCTTTTCATTGTTTCTTTCCAACATAAAACCTTTTTTTCCTAGCTATGGTTGATCACTTTGATAAAAATTAAAGTAGCTTTAATCGAGTGATTTTTTTTTAAATTAAATGTCTCTTTGATGTGGTATTACATATTATTTTTGATCCATGTTTAATTCCGTTTGATCAAAACGAATATGATATCCGAAGCTATCAGACGTTATACAACGAGTATTATGATTGAACTCAATAATTTGATAAAGGTTGACTTTTTGTACTAAAATATTTTTAATTGAGAACAAAGCTAAACTGGTCCGCCTTTACTGCTCCATACTGCTTCGCAAATAGCCTTCTATTACTTTCAGTTTTGAAAATGATCATTCAGTTTTACTTTGTAGTCACAACCGTTAAGTACGTGAGGAATGCTGTACACACCAGTAACGCTCGATAATAATACTTGTTAATAATAGAAATACTCGTAATCAGTGAACTGCGATTTATTATCAAACATTCTGCTGATCTGTTTGATGCTATTGGTTTTTACAAGCTTTTTCTTAAAAGTCGCCGTGAATAAAGATAACTGGAATAGAAATATTGATGAAATATATCTTAATAAGTTTCGTAAAAATTAACTGCTTTGTGTGGATCTATTTTAATTTGTTTTCATAAGAAATTCGGGTTTAACTGCTTGATAAGCACCAAGAAAATTATTTATACCTCGCAAATGCTGATGAAATAGCGTGCATAAAGTATCTATCATTGGATACAACACAGTTACCGTAAAATACGATTCTCGATCTTTTATATAATCATCTCCGTATAATTCATCTGAATGTTTTTTCTGTTTAATAAACCTACTCTAACAAAATTCTTTAATTATTCTCGAAGACCCAAAGATCTCTGAAACTATCCATCTCCGATTTTCTGCGCATTTCGATAATCTTAAGCGTTCAGGTAATCCATACGCTGAAAACAGATCTACAGTTGGAGAGTTCAAAGATTTTGAAAAAGAATTTAGGACTTTTAAAACTTTACCTTGGGTAACTAAGAGTAGGTCAAAGTAAAAAGCGACTTGTTTTGTTTCAGTTGTATCGCTTCATTTCTTTCATTGTGCTTTGATCAAATCATAATAATATGGTTGAGAAACTTCATCACACCAAAACGCTATACTTTAAAACATGCACTGCCTCATATTTAGCAACTCATTGAATTAGGTTTAGAAATTCAAGTGTCATTTTCCTGTTGCCCGGTCCAATCTAATATAACTTAATTCGATAATAAATTTTTAATTCGCAGGTTTCCCTGTTTCGTAATTCTCTATTTTTACGTATCTGTAAGCTTCATTCAATTGGTCAAACTTAGAGACATTTTGGGTTGCATTTAAAATTAGTCAAAACAAGGAGTGCATTTTGAAGTTCTCGATTAATGTTAACTTTAACTTCAGATGTTAAATAACTCAGGCTTGAAAACTGAAAATATAAATATTGTTAGCAAAATTTAGTCTTTCAATTTTTTAAAATATAATCTGTAAGAACTAATATCTATTTGTTTGCCTACTAGCGGGCATTGACCGTATCTCCTTGTTTTAGTTACGGCTGTAGATGGAGAATAAACTGAAAGAGCTAAATCGAATCTGTTGATGAAATCACCACACCTTTTAATATAGAATTTCGTAATTCTGTTCTGCAAAATATTAAATGCAGAATTATGCATTAATTCCTTTTATTTTACACTTACGTGCTTCTTAATTGCAAGTAATTAATAAAGCTACATTATTCAGGCCCTAAAGTTAAGAAATTTACGTTAGGCAAATTAAGAAATTAATTACAGAATGTTAAATGATAAGACATGAATGAAAATAAACAGCATGCAGATAAGACATTGCTAGTTAGAAAACGTTTTATGAGAATTGTGTATTATGTGACATGAAAAGTCTGAAGAAATGCGAGGTTTTGAAGGAAAAATAATATTATAGGGGCAAGGCTATTTAACACTGAGATAAATAGCTATCACTTTAAATTGCCGAAATACAGCCGAACTAGCGATGGTTTTGGCCAAGATAGCTTTGGAGGTTGGTTAATCTTTGTCACCAAATTTGGAGATAAATTCTCAAAAGCCGCCAAATGTTTTAACATTTTGGTATGGTCTCTGTATAATAACTGGTACTGAAATTCATCCCTATTTGACTCTGTAATCGTAACCGGCCCTTATATGTAATTTTAACCATATATGCCTTGCAACAATTTTCAGATATGTATGGTGTTGAATAATTTGAAAGGAGAAAAGGCTAGAGGGCGCTGATGCTCGCATTGTTGGGGGTGAATAAAGGTTGTTTATGTTGAAGGCGGCGGCCTAAGAATACGCTCTGTACACATAGTGAATTAAAATATTATTAAAAATGTTAAAATGTTAAAATTAGTAAACCACTGAAACACCATCATCTGTTTTAGAAACTTGCAATATTAAAGATGGTATTAGAGATTTCTCAACTTCCCGGGAGAATATTATAAAAGGCTAGAGAGAGAATCAGTTCTAAATTTTTAGTTCAGAATCGAATTCGGAGTATTGAGAGTATTGCGAGCTTAACTTGTAGAGACATTAGGTTATTTTCAAGCAGGGAGAGATGAAAAATGAGCAACGCCTTCGCCGGGACTCGAACCACGGACCTCTCGAATACGCGTCGAGCGCGCTGACCACTACACCACGAAGGCATGTTAAGAAGGCGGGAGAAATACCTTATGTACTCCCTCTTTTAAAGGGCGCCTGGAGTTTTAGGGGACCCAATCGCCAAATGCTGGTGGTGACGAATCATCATTCACCACCTTTTTAGTTCGAGCGCCACTGTAGAGACATTAGGATTTTTTGGAAGCAGGAGACGGGGAAAGTAAGCAATGCCCTTGCCAAGACTCTAACCACGGACCTATCGAATACGCGTCGAGCGTGCTGACCACTACACCACGAAGCCAGGCTAAAAAGGAGGGAAAAATACCTTATACACTTCAATACCTTATACACTTCTTAGATGCGTTTTGCATTGTGTTGTGCTTAAAATTCTTTGTATTTTGAAGTGGTAACTACTAATTATGCTATATCATACTGCGAAGAGTTGTACAAGCATTTCTGTGGAAAGCCTTTTTTTTGGGGGGGAATGAAATTTATCAAGTTATCATCGATTTTGTATGTATTCAATGCATTACGAACCCGTTCGTACGCAACATTATACAATGAATTTATGTGAGATAATTAAATTAATAGCACTAACAGAAATGCAATTTTCTGAGTCTTAAGGTTAAAAACCCAAAGCTCTAAAAGAAGATTGAGTGGAAAATGAATCAAATAAAAATTTAAAACTTTAAGAAGGTCAATTTAAATATATCTGTTATAATGAATATATATGTTTTACAGAATATTAAATATTTCGCCGTAACCAGTAGTTTTAGTTACTCCACATTGCCTATACTTAACTATCTCCGCTAACTATCGGTATGATGATTAGCGGAAGCATCTCTCTTCCCTGGGTTAGGACCCTGAAATTTTCTTATTCATCTAAGCTTGTAGTAAGGGCATTTTAAATCATCGGTATGGAAAATTATTCGTGTACTGATGGTAAGAGACCATTAAGAGATATATTTTACTTCAATCGCTATGGTATGGTAGTCAGCACAGAATATCATACTGTGATCACTAGTGTGCAAATACAAATCCAAGCAACACATAAATCCATTTGTTTCACAAACGATTCTTCAGAGGCATGCTTGTTTGATATTTGATACAATAAGAACATAAATAATTTTAGACTTAATTTTAAATACATCCTTCCAAATGTTGAGAAAAAAAGAAATGTAAGTAACTACTGCAGAAAATTACTAATTAGGGCTAACTGGGAATTTTACTGCCCAAACAAATCCCATTAACCTGAAAGATACAAAAAAACCGCATGAAAAGTCACAAAAATATGAAAATATGTTTCAAAATTTTATAATCTCGATAGACTCGCTTTTAAAACCTTGTTTATTGTATGTTAGTAAATTTAGGTTCGTTTTCAATGCGTTTAATTCCTAAGATCTTCTTCGGATGAACTATCGTTATTACAGCAAAACTTGTAATTAAAACTTTAATAACTACTTACAAATAATACTCAATAGAAACACATTTTGCTATAACCTCGTACAATTTAGAGAAACTCGGGTTTATCAAAGCATATCCACAGCGAAATGTAGAATATGCAAGTAATTCCAACGTTTAATACACAATTGTAAGTTTAATTGAAGATCCCTAGTTCCAAATCTGCTAACCTTCAAAAGCTAAGTACAAATTCCTGCTACAAGAACAGCAATTCAAAATTCAGCAGCTGCGAGGATATCGTAAACGCCACACCGTTGCCAACGTGAGCTAATTGAATACCTACCTGTTCTTTATTTAAATTTATTATAAGTTGTATACTCGTGAAGGTCGACGGAAAATTTGAATGAAATAAAATAAATTTGGCAAAATAACTGGTTTTTATGTAAACCTTTAATAGCAAACATATGTAATTCTTCAGATAATTCTAATCGTTTAGGATAATTTCACATGGGGATAATTGTTGAGGATAATTTAAAATTTAATTTAACATTTAAACTTTGTCGTGGGGCAAATAATCTAGTCTCAAGTATTTGATGACTTTGTATAGCTTACTATTAAATAGTTAAATTATGAATTAGTTACAATTAAATAGCTATTAATTAGTTATTATTAACTAGCTAATTTAAAATTCATACAGATTATATTCTATTATATCCAAAAGACATTTTAATTGTTCGTAACATATTTTCTTTTCCGTGATAACCCAACATTTCAGGGTGAAGACGTACTCGAAGTTTTAATTTTTTTTCCAACAGAAGCAAAACTGAAAGTAATTTATTTCTGCCTACAAAATTTCAAATTCTGAAACGTTAAGCTGTTTTGCACTTTTTCTAATCTTTTTTATAGTCACCAGCTGCTAGATTCCCTAATTTCAACACTTTATTCAGATACTAAATAAGGTATTTCTCCCGCCTTCTTAGCATGCCGTCGTTGTGTAGTGGTCAGTACGCTGGGCGCGTATTCCAGAGGTCCATAGTTCGATTCCTGGCGAAGCTCATTTTGCACTTCTTCCTGTTTCAAAAAAACCTAATGACTCTACAACGTTTGCTTATAAAAAGATGTAACTGTACAGATGAAGCCTTAGTCGAGTGGGTTTTTTACTAAGATATATTAGATCAAGTGGATTAGATATTAGACATATTAAGATCAAGTGGGTTCATATATACCCACATTTTACACTGATATCAAATTTATGAATATATAATAATATTATTTTGCTGTCTCTTCAAATAATAGCAGTTCCGATTAATGAGCCAGAATTACTAAGACTTTACGAAATTTCCAGTTGGCTCAATCTGATTTTAAAAGACTCGAGTATAAAATATGCCTATTTCATAGCGAAAATTATAGTACTTGAACTTCTTGAACAATATACACTAGATTTATGTCTTGACTTAAAAACATAATTCTTTACATTTCGCATTCTAATTTATGCACTCAGTTTTTGTGTAAATATCTGTACCAAGAAGTTACACAGACACACAAACGAACATGCACACACAGAGACAAACGAACCTAATTCATATTCAATATATTACCTAAGGCGAGAAGTTGTGATGAAATACTAATTCTTACGGCATTTATCTCGACTAAACTCAGCGCAAATAAATGGTGCATATGATTTATGAAATGAATTCGGAAAGGTAAACCTTTCATCTTAGAAATATTAAAAATTGTTTTCTTCGCAAATTAATAACTTTCTGCAGAACTACTAATCACAAAGTCAATATTGACCGGAGATAAAATGCAATTCTTAATTCTTTACATTATCGAAAATTATACATAGTCAGCTCATTGGTCATTCATTATTTACCTTCAGAATCTTAATAACTTACAGGGAAAAAATCGGATATCCCAAGTAAACACATTAGTTCTTTCCCAGCTCTTTGTACATTGTTAGGTATTTGTTAAGGAACATGACATCAGCCAAGTAAGGTTATGATGAGTTGTCCTAA
The DNA here is from genome assembly GCF_044657685.1 of Stegodyphus dumicola. Lineage (NCBI taxonomy): Eukaryota > Metazoa > Arthropoda > Arachnida > Araneae > Eresidae > Stegodyphus > Stegodyphus dumicola. The sequence goes on from NC_140768.1 coordinate 82,655,829, forward strand.
CTCTAAAAGGTATCTAATATATAAAAAATTCAGTAATATACAGTAATGATTCTTCATAAGGAAAAACATACGAGATAAAAGATTACACATTTTAATTTCCTTTCGAATTCATATGGAAAGGCTGAATGCATTCGAGTCAGCGCCTCTGATATATTTTACTCTTCACAGAGAAAAGATCTCCTCCAGTAAAACGTACGACTGCCTGAATTCTAAACACTCGGAGTTCCATATGACTGTAGTAAATATTTTAAAAACGGTTAAATACGTTTGGATGAATGTATGCAAAATTCATTTGATCTAAAAAGTAAAGGCAATTACCTAACGTTTAATATTGTATTGTTTTCTATTTATTAAATGATCCATTGCTTATTCAAGATAAATGTTCCTTTTCTAAAAACTAATTAAAACAGCGATTTTATGTTAATTTCTACACGCAGGGAATAATTTTCAAATAATATATAGAACAACTGTAATGATTCACTTTTTATTATCCTTTTGATAAGCATTGTGGTCTTTTCTAGTGTCTGTACGATAAGTAATGAATAATGTATCATTATTTTATTTACTAAATAAACTTTTAACTCCCTAATCTTTGTTAAAATGAAACATAATAAAAATAAAATAAAACTTTCTTGCCTTTGTGTGCTTTTTTACTTCCTTGTATAAAGTAAAGAAAGTATTGTAATCCCGAAAATTTTCGGGCATCGTATTTCAAAGAAAATATCTATTTTGACCGGTATCGAATGTAATTTAACGACATTTTTGCATGACATCTGTACGTAAGGACAGAATAGAGAACTCGTTTTCACAAGAAGAGTTGCAAAAATGATTTAAAATTGATTCTGAAGAGAATTTTTTCGTGACGTACGCATGTATGTATGTATCTCGCTTAAGTCAAAAGCGAATAGCCTTAGAACGTGAAATTTCGTGTGTAGGGCTGCTATAACATGTAGCTGTGCACCTCCATTTTCGATTGGAATCGGCCACACAAATATGTAAATATATATATATACTCACCCTGTTGCTCAGTTTTTTTTATTCGTATATGTTGGTAAATTGCGCAGTTTTTGCTTTAAAAATGATTGAATTATGTTGTTCTTATCTGTGTTCTTAACCGAAAAATCTGCCTTCTTAACCGCTGACTGAATTGCTTGTCTCTGCGTAGAAACTCTAATTTTAATTATAAAAATTGTTCTTTTAACTGTTTAAACTGTATTTGAGGTTTTATGTTTTTCTGTCTTTTTACTTCCTTGTACGAAGTAAAAAGGAAGTATTGTTATCGCAAAAAGTTTCAGGCAGCATATTTCAACAAAAATATCTATTTTGACCGCTATCGAATGCAATTTAACGATGTTTTTGCGTGATATCTGTACGTAAGGACATAATAAAATACTCTTTTCCTTCAAAAAAATTATAAAACTGCTTTAAAATTAATTCTGAAGAGAATGTTTCGTGGCGTCTGTACGAACGTATGTACGTACGTGCGTGCGTACGTACTTATCTTGCATAACTCGAAAACGAGTAGCCTCAGAACGTTGAAATTTTGTATATAGGACTGCTATAACATGTAGATGTGCACCTCGTATTTTGGTTGCAATCGGCCGCACCAAACGTATATAAATATATTTATATATATACCCACTCTGTTACCCGGCTCAGTGATCCCAGTTTCTTCACTCTTATATGTTTGTAAATTGTACATTTTTTGATTTAAAAATGATTGAATTATGTTGATTTTATCTTCCGGTTAAGGATTTTATGCCTTTAGTAAATCTGTGTGCAATATTTTTAGAATTATCAGCAATTTTAAAGTTGTTTAAGTGCCACTAAGCTTTTTTTGATGGCGGCCATTGATTGTTTACATTTGAAACATGGTGGATTTGTTGCCAATCTACAGAAACTTAGCTTCGCAACAACAAAGATAACGCATTCATTTATTATTGCGAATTAAATCATGCTTAATTCTTTCTGGAATTTTTTCGAGGAAATAAGTGTTTGAGATTTACTTCGTAATTTTTAATATAGATATTTTAAGTTTTTATGTATTTTTGCCTTCTCGCGAAGTGAGAACTGAATTAATTAAATGAGAAATACTCAATCGTCTGTGAAAAACTGTTCCTTTTTTGTTTTGTTTGCTTAATTTCTTTTATACATCATTGTAGCTTTATTATAGTATTTGAATAGAACATGTGGCAACGATTAGATACTTCTATTCTTTAAATGATATAAATGTTGTGCATTATGAGTTATAATATGAACGAAATATATACGTTAACTGTTATATAATTATTGTATAGTTTAGTTTCCGTTATATAATTATTATATAAGTTAACTGTTATATAATTATTAAACCTGTTAATTGAATCTAGCGCCAGAGTGACGCTATGGTAAACAAATACTAGAGTGAATTTTAAAGAATGCATTTATTAATGCAATTATTTAAAGAATGCATTTAATTTTATTATTAAAGAATGCATTGTGGTTTATGCGCTGTCGGCGAAGTAGATTTAATTCAATCCAATAACAAGAAAAAATGCGTTTAATTTAATATTCCAATACAAGGAAGTCATGTGGTGTTGACATGAGATTTTTTAACTTTTAAGGAAGATGTTTCGAGGTTTTATGTATTTTTTACTCTGCTGCGAAGTGAGAACTGAATTAATTGAATGAGAAATATATCTTCAATGAAGTTCGAGGAAATAAGTTTAAATGAAATGCAGTAAAAATGTATGTAATTGAATATGCTATAATTCTAATTCTAATTGAATTCTTTTCTAGATAGAAAATAAATCAAATAAATGTGCGACGAAATCTGCCGCGTCTTCAGTGATTTTTCCGTCTTTCTAAACTTCCAGAACAAGCAAAGGAACAAATCAACGAAGCTCTTTGGAGATTCAGTAGTTAAGATAATTTGAGCTTCAATAATTATATAAGAGGAAAGATTCAGAGGTTTATGCAATAAATATCAATTTTATATGTGCTCAGGTGACAATAAATACATCAATACAAATGCAATGAAGTCTGACGGAACATATTCAAATATTTTATTCAAAATAATTAAATTTTATGTACCATACAAATAACATTAATCATGCAATTTTCTTTTAATTAAGTATTTTTTTTTAATTTTAAGTGATGAAAGTAAGAGCTAAAATTAAGAAACACTGTTTTCGTTTTACATTTCAATATTCTTTCTTATGGAGACTAAACGTTAAAAGTATGAATTTCTTTCAAATTCGAAGTAACATGCAACATGAAAAATCACTCTCTTTCCTATGCAGTGTTTAGTAGAATTTTACAGACATAAAATAGGAGATATTCTGCCTACTAATGTATTGGTAACTTGAGAATGTACATGTTAAAACATTCCCAATCGACATAACGAGGAAACTTTTTTTAGCATATGTTATATCATGCATTTTACTGTCCTACTTGAGCAGGAAAATGCTTTATTTCCTTTCAACCACCTAAAAAATTATAAAAAGCTAAATAATAAATATTAATGTAATGTTTACAAAAAATATTTTAAAGGTTAAAAAATGATTTTTAGAGTAATATTTCCTCTAATTATCTCCTCCACGAGGAAGTAATTATATGTTTGAACTTGAGTGAGCAATTTTACAAAATAGCAGGAGTTATGTAGTATACACTCTACTTGGTACACCTTACACACAAAAAAGTGTTTGAAATCATCGTAATTACATGTTGCAGTGGTGCAAATGTTAACAGGTCCGTCTGAGAATTGAGAAATCCATAATCTGATTCACGAAGAGTGCACTACACGTATCCTGCATAGAATAACCCCTTAAAGGCTTTTAGCAGAATAAGATATTACTTAAACAGAAACTGCTATTGTGTAACTAGTAGGATAATATCGATTTCATTACTAAAACAAAATCTGAAATCTTTCAGATTTTACATTCCGCCAAAGGGGTATTTTCTAACGTTTTCTGTGTTACCTTTATTTATTAAATATCATGTTCTTCGCACTTGAAACATAAAATTCAATTCATCGGCAAAGTAATTTTAAAATGAGCACATCTTCAGAATTTCGGGCACACAGACTCGCGCTGGAAGATAATTTTTTCTGTACACTATTGCCATTTGTTAATCAAAAATTCGTTAAAGATTTATAAAATATGAAGTAGATATTAAAACAAATTCCAAGTTCCAAATTTGGGCTTCCAGCTGCCCATACTCGGGTGGAGACGTACGTTATTCAAAATTTGATGACTTTGTTTTATCACCAGGAGAGAAACAAACATGCATTTATCACACCCTTTATTATTTAATCTCTTTAAATAATACAAAATTTTAAAATTTGGTGGCAGCAATTTTGAAAGTGAATCAACGTTTATAGTGGATCAAAGCAAAATGCCAAAACGATATTAATGGTCCTCCCGGACAAATTGTCCCTTTTGAGTAAAATAAATAAATAAATAAATAAATAAATAAAATCTGAAAGATTTTAGTTTTTATATTACGACAAAAGAAGAATTTTTTAACGTTTTGTATGTTACCTTTATTTATTAAATATCATGTCCTTCGCACTTAAGCCATAAAATTCAATTCAACAGCAATATCACAAAATAATTTATAAAGAGCATATCTTTAGAATTTCGGATACACAGTTCCGCGCTTTGGATATGAAATTTTTTTCGTATAGTGTTGCCATTGTTCGCTTTAAATCGTTAAGTTTGCTAATAAAAAATTCGTTAAAGTCTTACAAAATATGAATTAGATTATAAAGCAAATTCAAAATTGGAGCTCCCAAGTTCCCATGTCTGAGTGGGGGATTACGTTATTCAGAATTTGATGGCTCTAGGTACCGTTGTTTTATCACAATTCGAGCAAAATACATACATTTGTGCAGATTCTTCATTATTTAATTTATTTAAATACAATGCAGAACTCTAACATTTGGTGGCAACAATTTCAAAAGTGATAAGTCGTTTATAGTTATTCGACGCAAAATTCCGAAACGAAATTAATAGTCCTTCTGGGCTAACGCCGTTTGGGCTAAAAAACACTTCTATATCTCCCGTTCTACTGGACGAATTGAATTTGAATCCTTCATGTCTCGAAAGTGCGTTTCAGATATATATTATATTTATATATAAAATTGTTCTAACATCGATATTTTGACAAAAAATCGGTTTTTTTCTGAAATGGTATACTGATGTTTTTCCATATTTCGATTCCACGACTCAAATGGTGCCCAGATATTAATTATATTTAATAAACGTTGTTGACAGACTTAGCGAGGAATTAAAAAATTGATCTTAGCGCACGTTTTTTTAAGTTTACGCCAAGAATGATTCACTTGGCGAAACTCTTAATTTATAGAAATCTATCTTCCTTTCCCTTTTTACTTCCTTGTACGAAGGAAAAAGGAAGTATTGTAATCGCGAAAATTTTCCGGCAGCATATTTCAACGAAAATATCCCATTTTGACCTCTTTCAAATGCAATTTAACGATGTATTTCAGTGATAACTGTATGTAAGGACAGAATAAAACACACTTTTCCTCCAAAAAAATTATAAAACTGCTTCAAAAGGAATTCTGAAGAGAATTTTTCGAGACGTCTGTACGAACGTATGTACGTACGTACGTATCTCGCATAACTCAAAAACGAGTAGCCTCAGAACGTTAAAATTTTGTACATAGAACTGCTATAACATGTAGATGTGCACCTCGTAATTTGGTTTCAATCCGCCGCACCAAACGTATATAAATATATTTATATATATATCCACTCTGTTACCCGGCTCGGTTATCTCAGTTTCTTTACTCTTATATGTTTGTAAATTGTACATATTTTTGCTTTAAAAATGATTGAATTATGTTGTTTTTATCTTCCGGTTAAGGTTTTTATGGCTTTAGTAAATCTGTATGCAATAATTTTAGAATTATCAACAATTTTAAAGTTGTTTAATTGCCGCTAAGCCTTTTTTTTTATGCGACCTTTAATTGTTTACATTTGAAACAGCAGACTAGTGGATTTGTTGCCAATCTAGAGAAACTTAGCTTCGCAACAACAAAGATAACGTCTTCATTTATTATTGCGAATTAAATCATGCTTAATCCTTTCTGGAATTTTTTCGAGAAAATAAGTGTTTAAGATTTACTATTTTAAGTTTTTATGTATTTTTGCCTTGTCGCAAAGTAAGAACTGAATTAATTGAATGAGAAATACTCAATCGTCTGTGAAAAACTGTGTCTTTTTTGTTTTGTTTGCTTAATTTCTTTTATACATCGTTCTAGCTTTATTATAGTATTTGAATAGAACATGTGGCAACGATTCAATAATTCTTTAAATGATATAAATTTTGTGCATTATGAGTTATAATATGAGAATTCTTCAAATGATATAAATTTCGTGCATTCTGAGTTATAATATGAGATTTTGAGTTATAATAGATGGATTCTGAGTTATAATATGAGACAGGATTCTGAGTTAAAAAATGACATGGATGAGATATGAGTTTCTCTCTTGCGACGACGACTGCTCTTCTCTCTTTTGGTAAATATTATTTTTGCTTGTTTTCCTCGATATGGCCAGTAGTAGCGAACCACCAGATAGAGGCAAAATTCTTTGGCATGCTACTTTCAGCGAGTATGATAGCGGTAATGATTCTACTTATTAGAATTATTCAAGAAAATCGACTACATCCAAAGAGATGCCTGTAATTGCTTCAGATGACCCGGCGCTTCAAAGTATAATTGCTACTCAAATTTGTACTAAGAAAAGTAAATCTCAGAGAAAAGAAAAGAAAACCGCAGTCCTAAGAAAATAGCCAATAATAAAGAAATTCAAACCCTCCCCTTTAAATTTTGAAGCAGTAGTTAACAAACACATAAAAGTTTTTCCTAATTTAACAGAAGCTATCTCGCAAGAATATCTTAATACTCAGCTTCCGACTAACCCAAAAGATCTCTCACACAAATTAGAAAACGAAATCGCCGATAAATTAAACTGTATTATTAACATTAACTTCCCCACCAGCGATAGAAATGCGTTCAAAGTTACAAGAAGAAATTCAACAAAATTAGTTCATTGTAGCTAGCATTCAGAACACCCCGAAGCTCGCAAACTCTAAAACAGATGATAAAACAATAAATCAGAAGGATTGGCAAACTCCAAAGAAAACAGCGAAAAATTCCAAGTCTATCCCACCACCAGATATTCCGCAAAATGACAGATTTGAAACTCTTAACGAAAATAACGAAGCTATGGAAGTTACAGATGAAACGCAGATGACTACAACACAGAATAACGCAGAAAATAAAATGAAAATTCCCCCATTAGTTATTCCAGAAAACGATGTTGATTGGCCTGAAATAGGCAAAATGCTCAGAGAAATATGTAAAAACGAATTTGAAGTTACAATTAAAGCCAGACAGATTTTCCTTTACACTACCACCGAAACCGATTATAAAGCTACAGTTGATAAATTCCAGAAAGCACAGATTAGTTTTTATACGTACTAAATTTCCTCAGCTTCTTCAATTAAAGTTATACTTAAGAATATTCAAAGATCCTACACAGAGCAAACAATTCGCGCAGACTTAGAACGCAAAAGCTTCCCTATAATTAAAGTAAAGCAATTCACGAAGAAAGCAGGAGACCAAATTATTCGTTTACCTATATATTTCCTTGAACTAAAAAGAAATTATACAGGAGAGAAAATTCATCAATTAAACAACATGTTCGAAATCGATATCACAATAGAAAAATATCAGCCCAGAAAACGCCCAATTCAATGTTTCAATTGCCAGGAGTTCGGGCACTCCCAAAATAACTGCTTTAAAAAAGTCAGGTGCTGTAAGTGCGGACAAAATCACAGATCCAATACCTATAAATTAAAACCAGATGAAAAAGCAACTTGCATTTACTGTCACGAAAATCACGTTTCTTCTTATCGTAGTTGTAAGGTATACAGAAAAAGATTCAATCGTTTAGAGAAGATAGAAAAACCACAGGAAATTCCCACTAAAAATGACTTCCCCGAATTCATTCAAGCTTCACGCCAAACTAATCAAGAAATACCTAAAAACCTTTTCAGTGACAAAGTTAAGCAGAAAACCCCGCAGGAAACTTTAGCAGAAATCATTAACATTTTCAAAGATCAGAAAACCCTTTGTCTCATGAAATCAATAACCACAATAGTTCAGAGAATTAAATCAGCTAAATCAAATATGCAGACACTTTGCCTAGCTTTTCAAGCCATTGAGATGATTTTGAACTTTGCAGATAAAGATTAATTCGCAGCTTCTCTCAAGACAAGCATAGCCCAGCGGCAGAAATCCTCAGGCTGCAGATCCTCACATCGTGGGGCCACGTTTACTTCTCTTCTAGAGACTCTGCACTAGGTGCAAAAGTACGTTCCATCTTACTGGATTCAACTCATCATTAAAGACACCCTACTTATAATATATTGGTAAAGGCCGTACTAGGCCTATTGCCTCTTAATTGTGTTATGACATTGACATCGACATTGTTATAATATGAACGAAATATAATACTGTTAAGTGAACTTAGCGCCAGAGTGTCGCTATGGTAAACAAATAGAGTGAATTTTAAAGAATGCATTTATTCTATTATGGTTTATGCGCTGTCGGGGAAGTAGATTTAATTCAATCCAATAAGTTTAAATGAAATGCAAGAAAAAATGCGTGTAATTTAATACTGCGTACAAGGAAGTCATGTGGTGTACACATCAGATTTTTTTCATTAAGCAAAAGCGGAATAAAAGGTGCATCGTTCATTCTTTCAGATAACTTTAACAAATTGCGTAAAGCATATTATTGGCGTTATTATCGCTTATAACAAATATACCAAAATTTTAAAATTTGAATAAAAAGCTCTAACATTTTGCAGGTATGCTTAGAATTACATCTACTTAAGGTGATGGTAAAAATTTTATAGGTAATTATTCAAATATTTCTTAGAAAAATTTATAAAAATTACTAAAAATTAAATCAGAAAATAAATGAGAATTTTATTTGGATTGAACCTACATTTCGAATTGTGAAAGGAAGAATCAAGTAAGTTTAATATAAAAAGAGATATTAATAAATATATACCTAGTTTAAGTTGCACTGTGGAGCTAAAAATTTTGAGAGCTAATTTTTAAAAAACAGCTCTTGCGTGTTTTACAAAACTTGGCACTTTGGCACATTTTTGCCTTTCTCGAGCACTTTAAGTTAGTTCTGCCAGCTCTAATTATAGAATTGATGAGCCAGCTTAGATTAAAACTTCTTTACTAGAATGTTATGTTTTATATTGAAATTGATTGCTACTTTAGTTGCATCACCACGAGTTGTGGCTGATTCCGTTAGCACAAGAGCGTGTACATACTTTTTAAGTCCTGTTTAAATGAAAAAGTGTATTTAAACCTTTTTAAATCTCTATAGATACTTCAGACATAGCGATAATTCGTTTTATATCTGTTAGAGGTTTGGAACTATTTAACTTTTACCAGATCACGTAAAACCCTATAACTCTGCATAGTTATTAATGTACTCATTTATGGAACCCTACGAAATTTTATAACAAACAAGGAATCTTACTTAAAAATTAATAATGTACTGCTTTTAAAATTATATTTACGAATACACTGTAAGGTTTGAACGTCTGCTGTGTTATTTCTCTCTTAATTTTTAAAATAGAACTGTGTTCCTCGATGAACGTATTAGGTACAAAAATATTTTAAGACACAGATCATTTCTTAGTCGTACGCTTATATCTCAAAAACACCGAAAGCTATTGTTTTCGTTTATGGCTTATTTGATAGATAAAAGAAACCATTAAAAACACGAAAACAAGTTTGAAAATTGGAACTATATTTGAGCCACACTAATGTTTCAAATTTAAGTAAAAATAAACAATATTTTGATGACGTCACAAGTGCGCGCGCACGAGTTAGATTAAAAACACCGTTCAATTCTATGTTGGAGTGGACGATGAGCGGTTGCGGGACCTACGTAATGATTTTATCTGCAGAAAATTAAATATAAAATGTCAAAAAATAAGGATGCATCGTTGTATTCAAGAATAATGCTAAGAAATAAATAATTAATGTATTACTATTAGTTTCATTTTATTTTTCTCAATTTCCTTAAACGTTTTTTCTTTAAAGCTACAAAATAACACGTAAAATAAACAAAAAGAACATTTAATCAATAAAATAAAAATTAAGGAGCTTTAAGAATCTTAGAATTCTATGCATTTAAACCCAGCTGCCGTTTGCAAAAAATGTAAGAGACAGCCTTTTTGTCAGATATTTTTAATATTTGTACTATACATATTACATCATTCCTCGCTTTATCTTACGTTTTTCTTATTGTATCTATTCTTAGGCCACAAATTCTGCGTTGTCCCTGTTATTTCTACATATACCTTTATTCCATCCAATAATATAACTCTTTCTTCGCATCCTCTTACAAGCAGCGCTACTTACTCATTAGTATGCTGTCAGTAATTAATACATGATGTATTGTTGACTTCATTGATCCTTTCGAAACCTTATTTTATCTTACACACTCATATTATTGTTCATAAGGTATTTACGTTATTATACATGAGTTTCATTCTCTTAGTTATCAAAGTTTGTACTGCATTTCTACAGTTTTGTTGTAATTTATTGCGCATGTATCAGCTGCTGTAACATCTTTATTTTGTTTACATATGCTGTTTGTAGTATCAGAATTTCAGAATATTCTAAAAAGCCTTTTCACTCCCTGGAAATACCAAACTGTAATTTTAAGCAATGGCAGCTGCTTATTTAGCGAGAGAAAGAGAAATGAATGAACAAAGAGAAGAAATCTGTATTATTTCTTGAGAAAGAAAAGAATATTCACCATTAATTAATCTTCCGCACTGACGTTTCTTTTTCCTTTTGTTACTTGCTTTGGATTAGAATCACATAGCCCAGAAATGCAAAATTTGAAACGAGCATCAGCTTTGCAGTATTTCACGCTATAAGAGGAAAAAATAAAATAATATTACTGCATTTTCTTTTGTCAAAAAAATACCAACTAAAGATTTATTTTCTTTCACGTCCCATCCAAAAGTCTATTACAAATATGAGGCAATTTCAGAGAAAAGTAATTTACCAAAATGGGCCTTTCCTGAAAATATGATTAAAGCTGATAGGCTTCCAAAGTTAAGAACTACATGAACACGATTTAGAATAAAAATATATGATAATATTTTATAAACTTAACCTCATGCACGCAGGGCAAGCGAAAGGATTTCAAAGAAGATAAGAATCCATCAAACAGAAAAATTCCTTATACGCCATTTTTACTTCACATAATTAAAACAATTAGTACCTAAGGCATCCTAAAATCCTTCTTAAACTGGAGAATAGCACCGCTGACTCAAACGGAACGGAAAACTAGAATAAGAATGACAAATAAATGACAAAATATATTTATCAAATTTTTGTAGATGAGTTTCAATAAGTGAAATTCTAGAGAACAAAAACCCTTAATAATTATAGAAACCAATGATTTTATTTATCACGATTTCCTCATTTTTAAGTAATTAAAGCCGATTTGATTTTATTCTCTCTTGAAATATTTTTATTCTCTTGATTTTATTCTCTCTTGAAGTTTGTAAATAACGGTATTTTTCTTTCTGTCATATTATTTCGATTTATGCTGCGACAAGTGGACTTTTTATGTAAAAAGGATTTTTTTACTTCAAGCCCTCTGATTCATGAATCTCCATTTTATCCAGGTTTTATATTTCTCTGCTTCTTAAGCTTCAAGCCTAAATTAATGAAACTGATGCTTACCGCATAAAATCTTGTCATGGAAGTCCATTTAATTTCATTCAGCATACATATCAGATGCCACACTCTTCATGCATCAAAGTGTTTCAACATAAAATAGACCCTCTACTAAAATGTCTTTCATGGAAGGAAAGCAGTTCCCAAACACCCGTACCTATGATAAACGAATATGGAACAAGTTATGTATACGATTTTGAGTTATGAATAATGCATTATATCTGAGATATTGCTATGTAAATCCTCTTCCACTCTCCTGCACTTCCTTCGAAGGAAGCACTTAGAGTAAAAGTTTGCTTTGGAGATTTGTTTTGCAGTATTTGTGACACTGCCACTGGAAATGAGTTAAAAGAAACATTCCTTTTACTCTTGGAAATGCGTTTGAAAAATCCATTCCACATAAAATTATTCTCCACACCCCAATATGTATTTGAAAGAGTTACATTCCATATTTTTCTTCTTTTCAAAATGAGATTTATTTTATTTTCACAGTCATGAACTTTAAGTTATTAAAACGGCAAGATTAACCCCAACCAATATTTCTTTGTTTATGGTTTTATATACATTATATATATAAATTATTTTTTTCTTTTAGTCCCTTATATTGTTGAGATTTATACTAGAAACACGCATTATAGCAGATTTTTTCTTATGTTCTAAATATAGTAATGTTACGGCATGATTAGGCAACGAGTCACTCTACCATCCTGTCCTCCTGAAGACAGGGGGGCTAATTTTTACCTGAGATAATAGTGTACAGATAAAGTAAATGGATCAATATATCTGTACACCTTTTATTCAATAATGATTTTAATACCACAACTCTTATAATACTTTTAATCACGGCTTTTCCTACATTCTCAAACATAAGAACAATATGGGAAAGAGTAACAGCAAGAGCGGTCCAGATTACATGAATCTGCATTTTATCATAATTACATATTAAAATGATATAGCACCTTTTCGGATTCCATGCATATAGAACTGCTGTCTTTATGGACCTATGAAAAAATATACTATTGTTCTGAGCAATATTCCTCCAAATTTAGATGTTTGTGCATAGTTAGGTCAGAGACAAATTTTACGATAGCTGGATTCGGAAGCTAACTATTTTCAAAATGCGTTCAATGGAGGAGTGGTAGGGCAAAGAGGACAACCATGAGAGAGATGCCATGCTGCGGTCAAAGTTCATAGCGACGCAATTGATCATTGCCTGTTGAAAAATAGCTCTCGATACTATTACTTCAATAGGTCGCTGGTTATCCACAGTCGAACGTTAATCGGTCATGGTAGAATCGTTACTCTATCTCATAAGGGTCGTTCCCACTGGGGTTTATCTGAGCTAACGGAGTCAGTTCCATGTGTTTACTAGCTCCGCTATGCCTGCAGTTCAGATTTTTCAACTTGCTGCCCTTTTCAACTTTCCCTATGGGAAAAACTGTTTTTGGAGATGAGTTGGCTACGTCAGTTGTCTCCGTTAGCTCAGATAAACCCCCTTGGGAACGGCTCTGTAGGATTACTTAAAAATGACCAGGTATCATACATAATAGCACTTCATATGTAACGTGATGGAAGTATGCCGCTCTATAACAACGTGGAATGAACAGCGTTGATATAGTCGTCTCCAAAATTACATTACGTGTTCCTCCGAACCAGGCAAGAATCCTGATTCATTATTGAAAACGGTATGGTTCAAGTCCGCTTCATTCCCCCCGCGGCGTGCGCATCAAGCAGCATTACAGATATTATTGTTGACAAATTCCGACGTTAGTGGTAGACATCGTAAGGGGAGCTTACAATGCAGTCCATTCTCCGTCAGTCATCGTGCAATGGTATTACTATAAAATACTATAAAGTTACAAAGGGCCATTTACACTGGGGTATATCTGAGCTAACTGAGTCAGTTCTATGCGTCGAGTGCGTTACGGAAACTTGTTTTGGAGATGGGTCAGCTACGTCAGCTGTGTCCGTTAGCTCAGATAAACCCCAGTGAGAACGGCCCTTAAGAGGTACACAGAATAACGTTTTTCATTTTTTTAAATATTTAGAAAGAGAAATATATTTTGTTATTATGAAAATTTGAGTGTTTTAAATATTTATTTGGAAATTTTGTCGTTTTTCACTTAATTCATTGTGTCAGTAAAAATACCGTTTCGTTGTAAAGATGAAAAGCATTATTTAATTATTCTTGCTCCTGAATTAAACTGAGTTGTAATAACTGAAAGTATGAGTTTTGGTATTAAAAATGATATAATAAAGCAAGAAAATGATGAGAATTTCGTTAAAAATATGTTGGATAGCATTATTAATGGAAAATTAATTCGAAAAGAAGAAGGAAAGTATAGAGAAGGTAAATAAGAAATCGAAAACGTTAGAAAAGTCAAAAAAAAGGAGAAAAACACAATTTTCAAATTAGAAAAATTGGTATTAAAAAGTAATAAATATTATTAACGAGATCGAAACTCATTTGAATTCTGATAATACTACAAGCGCACAACATTGTGCTCAGATGTTAATACAAGTTGATTTAAAAGAAGGTGATACTAATGTTTTATTTAATATTTCTTAACAAGTATGCTCGAAGAACGAATTTATGAAGATAATCGGGCATTATTAATATCAGATCTTTGAAAATCTTAGTAGGTTGCACATTTAGAGAAGCTTGAAATGAAAGGATATATCAAATGATTGTAAATACACCAAAAAATATATTACTCAAACGATTTAAACTAAACCACAAAAGTTCAGATAGAAGTTTGTTGTCATCAAAGAATTTTAATACCTCGGGGAAGAATTTTGTTTTTGAATTGCATAATTACTATGAGGAATGGGTTTCGGGCTAAAATTCCAAAGTTTAATATTTTAATAGAAATAATTATGAAGAATACTCTTAAAATAACGTTTTATTTGTTAATCAGATCTTATTTAATTGATGGTTATGCTAAATTTATAAATGCAAGTAAACTCGTTGACGAAGATTATACAGTGCTGGCCATTAAAATTGCAACACCATGAAGGAAAGCAAATACAAAAAAGATAATTATTGCACGTAACCGGTATGGCATGCAGACAAAATGATTAAATTTATAAACATCGCGGAGGTTTACAGGGATACGAAATAAGTAGAAACAGCTGCCACCCCTCGCAGCTAAAACTACCCTTACCCGATTAGGCATGGAGTCAAACTGGACTTGGATGATAGAAATGGGAAACTCATTCCGTGTAGCTTCAAGTCTATGCCACACTTCATCAGGCAGGCCAGTAATCGAATACCCTGTGTATCAAGGAAGGTCAGAAGATATGACATGCAGCATGTGTTCTTGCATTATTTTGTTGGAAAATGGCATTTGAAGGCCCGGAATATAGAGCGAAACCACTGGACGTAAGATGTCAGGACCCATCTGCGTTCAAATTACTGTCGATCCTGTGGTGTATTGGTCGAAACCGCTATACAAACTCTGGGTTATAATACAGGTTTGAAATGAACTTCAAACTCAAGTTCTAACAATAACATGAATTTTAATAAGCTAAAAATATTAACACTTGCGATTCTTGACAGTATGGGACTTTTATATATTTAGCCCCGTAATTTCAGAATTTTGTTAACAGAAAAAATGCTCTATCGCATTATACGCGAGGAACTACAGTTCTAGGGGGCCAACATGCCCATAGCTCTAGCAGAAAAGAAATCCCCTTTTTTCTCAGGAAACCGCCTTTTATATCTCACTGTGTCGTTACTTGCGCTGTACTCCTGGAGGGGGATAATTCCTCCACTCGTACAACAAAAGTGTCCATCTTATGACCCCGATGAAATTATTTATTTTACCTCTTTGTGAATTGGAGTTACCTTCGAGGCTGCACTCGGAATCAATAACAAATGTCCCTCATTGCACCAGGATTTCACCACTGAAAATGGCAGTATTGCAATCTGAAATCATTCATCTTAGACAAAGACACTGTATGCGACCTTATCACAATCCGAACTAGAGATGTGCTTGTCATGTACCTAATGGCTGCCCAAACCATCACAGCAGGTACAGGGACCCTATGCCGATATCGAATGTAAGCAGGCGACGTGCGGTCTCCTCGGACACTCCAGACACGTATACGGCCAATCAGAATACTGCACGTAGAACTGGGACTCGTTTGAAAAGGCGACATTGTGTCACTCCTGTACTCAGCTTTGTCGTTTGGCACACCAGAGTCACCGTCTCTCTCTATGCTGCATTGTCAAAGGAAGCCAAAGTAATGATCACCCTGCTCATAGGCCACGCTGCTGTAAACGTCGACGCACCTTGCAAGCTGGTACTGTACGTGCTTCAAACATGCCCATTTCCTGACTAATGGTCGATGATGTAGTCGTACGGTTTTGGAGTGATGACCTCACAGCATGTCTGTCCTCTCTGGCACTATTCATGGGAGGGCGTTGAGATCCTGAATGCGTCCAGTATGACCCTCAGCAATCCACATATTTCATATTCGCATAACAGTGGCTGGATGTCGACCGGCGATATCACGGAACGTAAACTTTCGATAGGCAACGATCGAATTTCCATCGAATTTCGAAACTTGCTGGTAAACATTTCTTGTTCTTAATCGAGGCATAACACGATATTCGGAGCAAACTCCCACCTTAAAAAGCACTTTTCGAATGAGAAATCCACTACACAACTTTTGTTTTTGCAGTGCTTCTCCCTCCTGCGTCGTCTAAATGCGCTGAAATGGTAATTATTTGTATATCCTAAATACTTCTTCCTTTCATGTGATTTTGACGTTCGTCAGACTATTCGTTCCTGGTGTTGCAATTTAATGGCCAGCAGTGTATGTATATTACAAACAGAACAAACCAGAAAAATTCACAGAAAAACCAGAAAATTCACAGAAAAACCAGAAAAATTCCAGAATTTTAGATGCAAATACGCTGAATATATATTATAGCAGAGGCTGGTGTACTTTAAATCTTATACATGACGTTATTCCTTCGGATCCATTTAACTAATTCTCATATAACACTGCATTCTTGCAAATTTGTTCTCCGAGAAGAAGGTTGCCAGATTAAGATTTTAGTCCTATGCTGATATTGAGTCCCTATGCCGATATCGAATGCAAGCAAGCGACGTGCGTTTTCCTCGGGCACTCAAGACACGTATACGAACATCAGAATACTGCACGTAGAATAGGGACTCGTTTGAAAAGGTGACATTGTGCCACTCCTGTACACAGCTTTGTCGTTTGGCGCACCGGAGTCGCCGTCACTCTTTCTATGCTGCATTATCAAGGGAAGCCGAAGTAATGGTCCCACTGCTGATAGTCCACGCTGCTGCAAATGTTGACGCACCTTACGATCTGATACTGGGCGTGCTGCAAACATGCCCTTTCCTGACTAATGGTCCGTGATGTGGTCGTACGGTTTTGCGGAGCTGACCTCACAATATGTTTCTCCTCTTTGGCATTAGTCATGGGAGGGCGTTGAGATTCTGTATGCCTTTCAATATGACCCTCAAAAATCTATTGCTTCCATATTCCTATGAGAGCGGTTGGATGTCGACCAGTGCGACCAGCGATATCACGGAACGATAATCTACACTTTCGATAGGCAATGATCCTGCCTCTATGGAATTTCGAAACTTGTTGATAAGCATTTCCTCTTCTTATTCAAGGCATGAGACGATATTCTTAGTAACCGCGAACCTTATAAAGCGTTTGTCGAATGAGAAATCCACTACACGACTATTCTTTTATGCAGTGTTTCAGATGTCGTCGTTTAAATACCCTGAAATACTGATTATTTCCATTTCCAAACTTCTTTCTTTCATGTGATTTTGACGTCAGTCAGATCATTCCTTCCTGGTGTTGCAATTCTAATGGCCATCAGTGTATAAGTAACAAAGAAACTAAGAAATATAAATTGTACCACACAGCAATTTATTTTACCCGAAACACGTCATCTATATCAAAAATAGCTAAATAGCAAATCAAATATTTGACGGACAGGAATTCACTTAAAGACCCAAATCAAAATAAAACTGGGGTGAAATGCTTCAAATAACTTGTTGTGAAAAAGGAGATTACTCTGAACCAAAGACACACATATTTTGCACTAATTACAAAAACGAAACAAAGGTATGTATGACTATGTTCAGCAATTAGCTAAGGCTACGTGTTCAACGGCTTCAGAACAAGAACTGCAAAAATTAAAACGATTATTATTGTTGAAATACAATTTAATACAATAACGGATATTGCTACTGAAATTAGTATATTTCAAGAATAAAACTGGTGTCTAAATATCTAGCGAAGTGAAAACTCCATTCGAAATACAGGAAGACTTAGAAAATCTTTCAGAATCGCAAAAAAAAAGGAAGCATTAATTGATAACTTCAGTTTTATGTAATTTCTGATGATACTTATGAAGGAACCCATGCTGTCATCAGTAATAACGTAATAGATTTAGGCGATCTGGTAATGGTCAGAAAAGGAGGTAAATTGAAATTAAATGACATAACAAAATGCGAAATTTGAAACAAGGTCCAGATTGTGAAAATAAACTTCGAACTGGTTTTAAAGCTTGAAAAATGTTAATATTGAGCATCAAAGAATGAAATTAGTAGCTCTAATGAGTAATTATGAAATTCTTTTATCATTTGCAACAAAGGAGCTATTGAAAATTTTAATAATGCTTGTCAAAAATCGTAAATTCTTGATGACAAAATGAATGTATCAATTATAAAGACTAGCATGAAAGCTTTCAATTGAAAAGAAAAATACAAATTTTGCTAGTAATTTTAATTACTGAAATTACTGAAGAAAATATATCGCAAGCACAGGAAAACTGTGCCATACAAAGTACTTTTATAACAAAAAAATATTCTTAGATCTTATGTCGTGACAAAATTAATATAAATGCCAAATTAACGGATCAGAAATGAGGATGCCTTTATAAATTGCTGAATAAGTTCCGTTCATGTACAACATTAAAAACCATAGAAGGGTGAATACATTAACACTACGGTTATATATATTAAAGAAATATTTCTAAGTAAACTAGCTGCATGCTCGTCATACCATACCTCACATCGAGAAAGACAAATTTTGCGTAAAACTACAAAAAATAAAAGATCAGGATGCTGAAAATGACAGTGATTCAGAATATAGTAGTCCTGTACTACCTGGTACCAAAGGAAACATATCAATATCGTATGCTTTTAGACTAAAGACAGCTGAAATCTTTGAGTATTAATCATAAATTTACGCTACCGTGTCTCGATGATTTTCTCAGTTGGTTTTCCAAATTTTAAATGTTTTGTGCTCTTCACGCATGTCAGTGACTTAATAACATTCCAATGGGTGAGGAGTCAGCATGAAGAGCAGCTTTAACAACGCCTTGATGAACGTAACGTAATGAACCTACTGGTATATTTTTGACCTAACCAATGGATCACCTGCATTCAAAAGAGCCATGTTTAGAGTCTTTGGTGATTAGATATGGAAAACTGCAATATGTTTTGTTCATAGTACCTTTTTTGTATGCTATGATTTTGAAAATTTAATCATCAAGTTTTGTCATATCCTAGAAAGATTACTTAACGTTGAAATCACATAAAAGCTGTATAAATGTAAATTAAAAAAATCAAATGCGATATTTAGGATTTATTGCAAGCAGTGAATATGTATGGCCTGGCTTTTCACAGTCTCAAAAACAAAAAAACAAAAGAAGACGCTCATTTCTTATGTTTGGAAAGTTTCTTTTGACAGTTTGTTCCAGTACGTTTCCTCAAAAACTGCTCTTTTAACTTCTCTAATTAAACGTTTTGCAATATCTAGCTCTACTTTAGAATCAATCTGAATTATTTGTTTTAATTTTTCTAACAATAAATTCAAAATTATAAATGTTCCTTTTTCATTTCTTTGATATTCAAGCATCTTAAAACAAATTTTAATTAAAAAAAATTACATTACCTTTTTCAACTCCAATTTTCACATAAAATAAAACTAACGGACCGATTCACTTATTCCATCAATAGCACACTGATTATTAAGAGCTAAGTTAATAATTACACTAATTATTAAGCTGATCTTTTGGAATACTTCCATTTAACATCAAATTAAAGGAGCAAACTATGCACCTTTGTAGTTGTTGCTAGCTATTGCTTATGCTGCTTAAAATATCGTGTAATTCTTTTAATATATATTAGTATGCTTTAAATACATATTATTGTTTAATGCATAATTTTTCTGAATGGCTTGAAATGCATTAGATCAGAATTTCGTGAAATATCTCTGGAACTATCTTTAATTCTTACTCGTATTAAAATACTGCTTCTTTACATGTCAGTTGAGAAACATCGTAATACAGGAGACAACTGAAAGATATTTGTGCATTGAATCGTGCGGAAAATCGACATTTAGAATGAAAATTTCAATGCGCATAAAGGACATTTATTGTATATTATTTAATATAGTTTATTTAGTTATGTATTCAATGCAAATAATCGAATGTTTAAAAGAAGTGTATTTCTGGTCATAGATCATCTTTCTAATCTTTGTTGCAAACGCAACTTTATGCTAATCTTATTTAAACTGTTTATTTATTCCTAAAATTTTACCACTGTCTTGATTTGTGGCAGTTATTCAAAATAAATGCGCTACGTCTATGTCATAATTAGAATGTCACTAAGTACTTTATTCGCTTGGTTCTTAAATCATCTGTTTCAAATAGAAGAACAAATAATAGATAAAACTCAGACTGTCGCAGGTTCAAGTTTCAAAATCAAACATATTAAAGGTGAAATTTTTGTCCTCATTTAAAAATCGAACAAACACTTTAAACTTCTTAAACAGCGGAATGAAAATAACTCCCTCTTTTTTTTTTCTTTTTTTCAAATGACTTTGCTACAGTAAAATGAATTTCGAATTGCGCAGTACTGTAATATTTTGTAGATAAATGAAGTGGAGAACTATGCAAAATCAACAATAGGTCATTGTCATTTAACTAGCTAAATACAGCACGTAGAAAACTGAAACCGATCTTCCATTTGAGTGTAATTTTAGCTCAAAATACATTTCTACATATGAAATTTTGATATATTTTCAACGTCAGCATAAATCATAGCAAACATAGTAGCCTCTAAATCTTTCATTTGAAAAATTAAAAAAATCTAACAAAGTGAAATGAATAGATGTTACAGTTTATTTTATAGATTCATTGTTATGCTTGTAATAAAAATGACTGAAACTAAACAATAGACTAATGTAATAGATTCCTTGATTTATCGAAAGGACTATTTCGTCTCTATCTATTTTCTGATTTTGCTTCTAGTTCTTTATTATTATTATAGGCATTTTTCTAGTATTTACTTCATGTTTAAAATAAAGGAAAACGGCACAGATGCCCGAAATTCCTCATGAAAATAAAAATAATGGAAAAGTGTAAATTAATGCTTAGAAATGTAGACAGGTTATCAAAGCAGCATTTCGTAACTGCTTTTGAGAATAAGTAAATTGTAGGTAAAGATAAGAATGTGTAGAATACGAAACGAAATACTTTGGATTACTGTACCAATATACAATTTATTTTCTGGTCAACTAAAATTTATAAATATTACGAGAACGAAATCTTATGCTTTGTTAACATTTAACATTTCAAAATAAACAAGAAAGAAAATTATTCGGGAAATATCAGACAAGAAATGAGAAGAACTTAATTCTAAATTTCTCTTTGCCATGAATACAGATACAGAGAGGATATCTCTGCGATTGCAAAGCATTTTTTAAATTGTTTAAACTGTCATTTTTATTTTTTTTACTGAATTGGAACAAATTCAGTAAATACTATTTATTTCAAATTCAGCTATAGGATCCCATATTTCGCTATCACTGGTTATCAATTGGTTCATAAGGAAGTTATTCTGATATATGTGTTGGAGCTGCAAGCTGCTTAGTAAAACTTTTTTAATTTCAGAATGTCTTTGTAAGGAGTGGTACAAGTATCACAATACAGAGATGAAATATAAGATTGTACTTATAAAAATATGAAATATAAGATTCCAAAACTAAAATACTGCTATACTCATAAAAGGCCAGTAAATATTTCCCGCATAATGTTACCATAAACGAAAAAAAAACGATTTATAGTGCAGTGCAAGTTTAGAAAGCACTGAGCGCAAGCATGTGGGGAAAAATTCAGTAAAGTCAATTTTCAACTCTATTTACCGGAAATCTGTGAGACAACTTTGTTCCATATTACCAAAAAAATATGAAAATATTTACACATCAGGAAGTCTGCGATCGATAATAATAATAATAATAATAATAATATTAAATTTTATAAATAATTTAGTTGCAAGCCACCTACATATTAAGGTATAATAAACATAAGTAAATAAACATAAGTAATTTTTAAGCATGGAAACAATTATTCGGAGTAATGTAAAAATATTAAAGGTGACGCCAAAGGCCCTAGAAAAATAATGAGACGTCCAAAAATTATTCTACACTAGCTTCTCTGAAACGTTTTCTTTCAATACTCTTCCCAGAGTCTTTTTGTCAGTCAGTCCTCCCCACTCTAACATAAATTATTTGATGACTTATGCATAGGCATTTATCATAAACTCATAAAACTTTTAAGTGCTTATTACAGCTGCAGTATATCGGATTAATAGCTGAAGTTCATTGAGCTATATGGAAAGAGAATGGTAACAATTAAAGACTTTAATTAAAGACTCAGAGAATTTGCAGTAATGATCCTAAGGTATGCGACTGTAATATCTGCATATAATAAAATGTATATGCAGATATCCCCTCTCCATCCTTAAAGATGTACTATACGGTGCTAGAAACATATTTAAATAACTGCAATATTGGTACTCACTTCAAATGTTTAGTGAGGCACATTTAAAATTCTTGCAATCAAATGTAGTGTGCATGATACCAAATAGATACATTATTAAATTCGTGCTATTAGCTCACACTCTCCGTACATTGTGTTTAAATTTTCAATCGTTAATAAAATACTTTTTATTCATCCACACAATACATTTTTTAAACTTGTAGTGGATGACACTTGATATTTATATAGTTTTTCTATATTCCTACTTTATTTATTCCTGTTTATTGGACTAAAGATATGCTGTTTTTAAATATATTATAAAACTTATACCAACTTACATATTATAAGACATTTCAGCAGTTACTGTGAAATAATGGCGCTTACATAATCGAGCCAATATCAGTGCAATTTCCCACCAAACGCAGCTA
Organism: Stegodyphus dumicola; assembly: GCF_044657685.1. Classification (NCBI taxonomy): domain Eukaryota; kingdom Metazoa; phylum Arthropoda; class Arachnida; order Araneae; family Eresidae; genus Stegodyphus; species Stegodyphus dumicola. The sequence continues at coordinate 82,678,884 of NC_140768.1, forward strand.
CGGTACTGCTGAAGAAAGAATGCTAAAATTATTACTATCATGGCAAACAACAGTACATAAGATACAAGATAGCACTGTATATTATGCACTAATATAACTAGGAAGAAAACGCTTCACAGCAGATCAAGCATATGTCGCCTTGAGTCGTGTGAAATTATTAATTGAATTAATTGAATATTAATTGAAGAACTGGACTGCTCAAAACTCACTGGAAAGGCTCCTTGCAATAATGAAGCATTACAGGAGATAGATAGAAAGAGAAATTATAGACCACCATCAGCTTCATAAATTAGAAATGAAAATATGTTAATAATGTTAATAAAAAGTAACTAAAATAAAATTTTCCTTTGCTGATCTAAGTAGGAATTTATTTTTTCTTATATCACTTGTATAAGAAAATCTAATATGGGCACCACATGACTTCCTTATATGGCCTATTAAATTATATACATTTTTGCTGCATTTCATTTAAACGTATTTCCCCAAATTTCATAAGTGATAGATTTATCATTTAATTAATTCAGTTCTCCCTTCGCGGCAAAACAAAAATACATAAAAACTCAGAACCCCTTCATTAAAAATTGTAAAGTACAGAAAAACATAAATACCCAAAGAGTTAGAAAACAATTTTTACAATTAAAATGAAAGTGTCCTCGTAAAAGACAAGGCAATCTGTCCAGATTTTTCGGAGCACAAAACTTTAGTTACTTTAAAACATTAAAATAAGTTTACTTTTGATCCCACTCGACAAAAAGGCACTGAAGATGAAGAAACTGACTTAAATTCACTAGTCTACTGAGTTTCAAATGGATACAAACTTTCCACTTAAAGTTACAACTATCTCATGTAGTTTAACTAAAGGTACAAAACCGTAACCAGAACATAAAAACTACATAATTCAATTACTTTTATAGCAAAAAATGCATCATTTACCAACTAAGCTTATATATATACGTTATATATATTTGTGTAACGTATATTGCGGCGTATAACGTGCACTTTTAATATAAAACGTAGGACCAAAATTTACGGATGCAGATTATACACCGGATGTAAAAATGGTAGTCTAAAAATAAGGAGAAAATCAGATTTCTACATGCACCCCAAAATACTGCTTATTTAAAAGAAATGACTGACGTTATGAAATTAAGCATTATGAGTTTGTCATGCTCGTCTTCTGTTATATCTTCAGGCGTATCATCGAATTATGTTTCATCTTAACCATTATTGCTATTTAGTCCCATAAATAAATAATGATTATCCGTTCCATTTTTCACCAACACCGAACATCCTTGCTGCAGCACAACTTCCATTTTCCTTTTCAAGATGAATGCCTTTGCATTTGAAACCAGTACTGTGTTTGTTTCTTTTCTTGGGAGCCATATTTACTACTAAAAGGAACACTAGATCTGTATTTCAACTAAAGCAAATGCGATTTTCACTTCAAAATCACGGCTTCAAATGAGTGCAGAAATAGAAAACATGTAACTCCTAATTCCATGAATTTATTCAGGTTTGAAGTTCATTCTTGTTCCAAACTATATCCCCTTTCCCCTTTTCTCGAAATCCTACAATAACGTTCTTTTGGAAACTTGCACTGACTATAATCCAACCTTCTTGCAGGAATATTTAGTCTCTCAAGCATTTAACAGAAAAACACATATTGTTGTTCCCCTTCGCTAAACAATTGTTCGATAGGTTTGTAAAATATAAAAAATTAAAAACTACAGCTTGAAATTTTAGATGCGCGTTATACACTAGTGCGCGTTACACGTCGAAACCTACGTTGTGTATATTTATATACAATTGTTGCAGCCGACTGCAAGCAAAATAAGAGGTGCACATCTACGTACTTTCACGTTTCTATAATTATATTACGTTCGATTTAAATAAATGAGAGACACATGTAAAACCTCGGGTGATTAAAAGTATTTTTGACCAAACTATTGTTTGCTTTCAAACGCAAAATGAGGAATTATACTTTAAGTTATAAAAAACATATGCTTCTGATATACAGAAATTTTTAAGTTTCAGTCTTAAGATAACAGTTTTGTAATAAAATGAGGATCTCATTCAAAGAAAATGATCCCATTTTAAATTACAAAAGTTAATTTTTCAACTTTCTTTTAAAATATAAGCAAAATGAAATGAAACCAAATAAGGAAGCGTTGCGGAAAGCGTTTTATGATTTACAAAAATGTATCACTTGAAACTTTGCTATTAATTCATGATAGGATCCATTAATATAAGTATACTGGATAGAACATTCAGATTTTAGAAACAAGCAAACTAAATCAATCAAACTGATTTTAAATTTTACACCGCAAATTTTATTATCAGAGTTCATGATAATTGAAATTAAATGAGTAAAACATTTTATGCTTCAAATCCAAACATTTTGAAAAGCAGCTTGTATGTTGAACATCGCAACCACTCATGACATTTGCAGTCGACGGCAAACATTTATTAGGGCAATTACGAGATCACTGTCGCATTAATACCAGTAAATCTAATTCCGTTAAACAGTGCAGCTTGTCAAGCAAGCTAATGAATGAAATCAGATTGGGGGAATTAGTGAGTTGTTAGGCTCGACGAGATTTAATTGCGCCAAATCTATTGATGCAAGGAAATGGGCTGTACAACTGGCAGCTGACTAAGCGACTTCTAGTTGATAATCCGGTTGCCTCAGAGATTAGTTGCCCAGGTATTGCACTTAAGAAATCATTTACAGGAAAGGCTTTCGCGAGAGAATTGATTAATGAGAATTAGCTGTTACTGGTGAATCCTTATATAAATTCATCAGGCTTTTCTTGAGATGATTTCTTGATTACTTAATGTGATATGAATGAGAATTCGAAACATGAATTTGAATTGGCTGTAAGGATATTTATCTTTTCTTATTTAATTCCTTTTTATGACAAATGCTTTGTAATTTGTAATTAAAAATGCATATTTTGGAGATTTTTGCATCATTTTTGATACACAAAATTCGCCGTAACAGGTATTTTTAAGGTGAACAAAATTTCCGAAATTCGTTATGCTTTTTAAAATAAGCGTATAAAACATTAGAAACTTTGTATAATAGATTGAGACTTTTTAAAGAAGAGGGAATTCTCTCGGCAATAATAATGGAGATTCGGATTGTCGCCAATGACATATTTTAGGAAGGCTTAAACAAATTTTTCTTATTTAAATGTTAGTTAAAATAAATGGTAGATAAAAACGGTACGAAATATGACTTGTGAAAACGGTTTTACAGTCAACGTCCGATTAGGGAATAACGTCTGTGATTAACTGAAAAAAGCATGGTCAATCTGACCCAAATTTAAAAAAAAATTAGGAACGAGAAACAGCCCATATTACAATTAATACGAGTAAAAAATACTGCTGAAACGTGTCTTATATTTTCGAGACTACTTTGTATAAATGTTCATTTGACTACATAAATTAAATTAGAATTTTAAATAAAACAACACAACACAAATAATGGAGGATATTTAAAAACTGAAGGAACTGAATTATAATTTGCGTTGAAAAACAATATTTAAACAGAATTTAAAACGATGTCATTGCGCTCTAACTCGACTAAAAATGATCTTTAGAACTTTTGTTTCCTATTAGAGTTTATCCGGCAAATATCATCTGCTACTGCTGTTATTCCTCACCATTTTCTTTGCCGTTCTGCAATTTCCGCAAAGAATTTGTTTGTTTTTTTTTTTGTGAGAAAATATTTTCCATCTTTTTTTAAATAAAGAAATTTATTTATTTTTAGAAATGGCTCAGTTATTCCGCATTCGGTTAACCTACGTCTGGCAAATCGAGAATTGGCTGTATTTTGTGACATAAACTATTAACCACTGCATATTTTAAATAGAATTAGTAGATCTTGAAGTATTTTTCCAGGGTTAGGTTAGGTTAGGTTATTTGAGTATGGCAAAGTCACGAGGGTTATATACTTAAGAGGAGAGATCCCTTCGAGGACTTTCTAAGGGAACCTATCTCATATTCACGTTACACATGGGGATAGCCACGAAACCCAACCATGCAGCCAGCCCGTTCGCCTGAAACTGAACGCAAGGCAGATCGAACTACCAGTATTCAGCAGTCATTTGTCTACGAAAGGATTATCAGGTACCTACGGTTCTATGAGAGATTATGCCAACTAAAATGAATAAATTACCTAAAACAAATGCATCGGTGATTTCTATAAATTTATAAAACAATTTCAGGTATATCTCACTCTGTGAGGCAGTTTGTAGTCAACATCTTTACGTGATATATTTACATTATCCCAATACAAATTCCTAAAGCTACGAATGAACCCGCATGGATGTAATATGCCCCTTTAAATTTCATGCATTTTGATAAATAACATAATTCTAATAAACTTCATATATTCAAGTTAATTCACTATTAAATTCCATTTTAAGTTTTCTCTACTTCACCTGTGGAAGTTATTTTAACCTCTTCGTCGTCCGTAACGCGTCTAGCGCGTTCAAGTGAAACTTCCGCAGGGCGGCCGCCGTAACGCGCCTCAAGCGTTCTTCTACATTTTCAAACCTTCAAACGTTTAAAACGCTTTCTAAATGTTTACTTGTTTGAGTTTTTATTTTTGTTTGTTCTTATACCTCCTAGAGGGTAGCACTAATCAGGCATCCTATTTCTAATTGAATTTGCCCTGGGTTTTATGAATATTCGCGCCAGCTTCAACGTCTACTCAACAGAAAAAAAAAGAAAAAATGAGGTTGTGAATTGGAAAGACAAGAAGGATATACGTTTGATGAGTAAAGTCCATAATAACTCGATGATTGATGTTGGAACACGGAAAAGAACTGTAAAAAAACCAATAATTGTAAAAGATTACAACAACAAAATGGGAGGAGTGGACCGCCTGGATCAGATGTTATCAAATTATCCTGTTATTAGAAATAAGCAGAGATATTAGTATTTTTCCACTATGCTTTATTTCTTTATAATTTTACTTAATATTCATTGAAATCCATCCACTGCGAAATTCATGTATGGAAAGTTATGATGTACAGTGAAAACAACATTACACGCTACGAAAAACAGACGGCTGCTGAGGGGAAATTTTCGCGGACAGGAGAGGACGGCGAAAGGGTTAATAGTTAAAAACATAAGGTTTTTATGCTAATTAACTCAGCTATCTCATTATTTTATCTTAATTTTCCTTTATGATTATGTCAGCTTCGACCAAAAATGCAAATTAGTTAATTCTTTAGCAGTGAAAACTTGTTTTATCTGTTATAACTTTCGCACCGTGAAGACCAGTATATTTATCTCAATTTAGGTTTTTGCTCTTTGTGCTCTAAAACTTTGTGTTTCAATGTTGATTTTGAGTGTTTGGGGTATCTACATCTTACGGCATGGCAGATAATTGTTGGAGCAGGGATAGATAAACACTTACTTCAGCTTCTGTTAGACGGAAACAAGAACTAGATGAGCATTTTAAATGTCATTTACCTGAAACGTACCGAAAAATTTTTGTAACTTCCGTAATGTAAAATTTGTAGAATGGAGTAATATTAAGGCATCTTTCAGTCCTCTTTCATATGGGAAAAATCACCATAGGTGAAGCTCAAAACGTGCAGGTACAATTGTGATAGAAAATTCACAACAGCTTTTCCATCAATTGTTTTTTATTTCCTTCCGGTTTGCTATTACTTGCTGTTCTCCTGAACTAATGTTTTTAAAATAGTAATTCATTCTTTCTTCAACGAGATTTAAACTTTTGTATAAATTTGAAGCCAGCATGTTTTCCCGCTATCAACTGTAGAAATATTCAGCTTTTTCACTTTCTTCAAGATTACTTTCGCAAAATTCCGGAAGACCGTCTAATCTGTGTTCCTGATACCACAGTTGAAACATGGGCGTTTTCGTGGCTTTCCCCATGTGTAACGTGTATACGAGCCAGTTCCCTTAGAAAGTGCTCCACGAAGGCATCCCTCCTCTTAGGCAGATTGCCCTCGAGGCTTTGTCATAACCACACACATACACACCACAGTTAAAATTCTGCTCTGCGAATGCAGTAAACTACAAACGAAATTCGTTTATTTTTATTAAGATAGGCAATGTAATATAAGCCAGAGCAACTTTAAGTCAGTGCTTAACTTCATCGCAAAATGAATTCGATATGAATTTGAAAAAATAAAAATATCAATTAAAAGACAATATTAAGAAATAATTATTATTAAGATAAAATATTCTTATTATAATAAAGGCAAATTGAGTTGTATTTGGGGTAAACGCAAGTGCATTCATTACAGTATCAAATCAATGGAAAATATTTAAGTAGCAAGTAAAAGTAGCCATGTTTGTCTTTAAGCTTAGAAAATGAAATTGTATTCAGGTTCAGGTGACCTTCAATGTAATAAAAAGAAGCTCGCAGAGCAGCCCCATTTTTCATTTATCAAATGCTTGTTTTTCCACAATAACTCACCTCTTTCCATCTATTGTATTGAGCGATTTATTAACACAGTTCTGTGGTTAGCGTAATGGTCACATAATCTCAAAGGCAAAACGGAAAACCAAGATTAATCTTACATTGTGACATTTTTGAAAAATGGTATATCATTACTTATTTTCCAAATTTAAAAGTAAGAAAATCTACTATTCCTGTCTTATATCTCAGGTTAAGGCTGTAGGTGGACAAAAAAATTAGTAAATTTTTAAATAAATAAAACTTTGGCGCAAGTTTATGGAACTCAGCAGTCCAGCGCCATTTTAACTATATAGGAATAATCTAAAATCAAGAAAAATTTCATTTTAAACTTTCTTCCTCAAAGTCAAATATATAAGTTTAAAAAGAACTTAAATTTCCACAGACTAGGACTTGTTTACCGACAGTTCTCCACTTTGATTTACAGTTATAAATCCTTCGAAGTCTGGTATTTCTAAACATTTATAAAAATTTCCGTTTTCTTGGTCAGTTGGCCAAAGTCCAGTTTTAGCTTTCTTAAATGCATTGATCTTTTTTTTTTTTTTTTTTTTTTTTTTTTTGCTCCTCTATGTTGGATTTACGTTGATTGAAAAGAAAGACGACTGGAAAAAAATTACTCCTCTTTCTTTAAGAAAAAGAAATCTAATTTTATATTTCTTTCAATAATAAATAATTCATAAACGAGAATTGTAAAAAATAAACAATGGTTTAACTTTAGTCGTTTAAAGTAATTTGATGGAAAACATGAGCATAATATAATGAAACAGGCAACAAACAGAAATAGTTTTTTAAGTCTCAAAAACTATTTCTGCTAAATTGTGTGTCTTGTTTATTTCAGTCTGAAACATAATTCTTCTCAGAACGCAGTGGTAGATAAAATATGACTACGACTGAATTTCGTTTTCAAACGCCATCTATGGTAAAATGTGAACTTCAGCTTGTGAACTTTGCGTGATGTAAGAAAATAAATTTGGAAACGGCTAGTGAAAATTCGTGACCTGCAAATAGAGTAGAAAGTTGGAAAAAATTTTTAAAGCTGGGTATGAAGATGGTGTGCAAACAGCTGTGAACACTGCATGTGTGAAATGAGTAAAATGTTGTGTAGGTAGCATGTTAAGATAACATAATAATATCACTCTAATATTCTTGAAAAATTCTACTATGAAAACTTCTGCTGTGGATATTACAATGGAATGTTTTATCGCATCGGGAGAAACTAGATTTCAACTGGGAACAATTTTGCAGGAAAAAAACATATGTCATATTTTTTTTCCTTTTTACGTTTTTATGAATTTTGTACCCGCAGCAGAGGTTTAATATCCAGGAGGAAAATTAATTAATTGGCTTCATGCATATTTTCATGGCCATTTCTTCGAGGCATAAAACTCAAAACAACTTGTATGAAATTATTTTTCAGAAATACATTCAAATCAATGTTTTATGTTCCTTTAGTATGAATGAAATATTAGATAAAGTGGCTGTTGATAATTCTGATAGTTCCTATAAATTAGGTAACGAATTTATGTATGAGTACTTATCGATTAGAATAATTGTCTCCAGAAATTTTTTTTACGTTGATGATTAACACAATTTTTAGGCTCTTTTGATGCAGTCTAGAGCAGGGGTTCTCAACCGGTGGTACGCAAAAGAAAAATAGGTGGTACGCAAAGAAGCAAAGTATTTTTAATTAATAAATTCAAAAATTAGACCCCCAACATCCTGATTAAGTTTTTCTCTAACACTCGCAAATTTATGCGATCTGAGCTTTGTTCAAGCGTGGTGGAGGTTATAGTACTTTGTAGTGGTGGTACTAAAAGTTTCCAATTTTTGTTTAGATGGTACGCATTAGTCAAAAGGCTGAGAATCGCTAGTCTAGAGTATATCATTTCCACAATGCTGAGTACGAAGTTGAACATTTTCTCTCCGACATTTGGGTAACGTAATGTGGGTCATGCATGTTGACCTGTTTGCTACGAAGCCCCGAACTCGTGTTCCGGTAAGATAAATTTTTCAAAGATTTCTTGTTCACGGACTACTTTTTTTACCACGTCTGGTGTCAGAATAAAAAATTTAAACGATAGTTTAACTCCACGTATGATTATGGTAGGCGGTGGTCTGCCCTTTCGAATTTTGGATTTAAGTTTATTTGATTAAAGCACTTGAGGGCTATCAGTCTAGGAAGTGATGCCTTCGTGGAGGACTTTATAAGGGCTCGTATACAGGCTACACATGGAGAAAACTACGAAACTGCCCGTGCAGCCAGTCCTTCCGCTGGGATTCCAAACCCGGACCGGACTATCAGAGCTCAGCGGTTTTACCGCTCGGCTGCTGGTAAGCCCCTCTCTTTCGAAATCTATTTTAAAGAGAATGCATTTTCCATTTTGCTTATCTTAGGATTTTTCATCCGTCTCATACGTTTTTGTCATCTAGATAGCGTTCGAAAAATTCAAAAGAAATGTTCTACTGAGATAGCGCTATGTCCAAGCACCCAAGAAAACCGAACGATAGTTCACGACGAAAAGAATGTAATTCACTTTTTACAGCAGTGAGATCAGTCCGAATTCAAAGACATCGATTTCAACTCAAAGACGGTACATTATGTATTTTAACCAATCCTTGATCTTAAATCCTCTCTTCTCCCCGAAATTATAATAAATATGATTAAAGAATTATATCTATAATCATACTAACCAGCTTTGTTATATTTGCTCTCTCTAAAAATAAAATAAATCATTAATATCATTGTGAGTTTAGTGTAGTTAGTTATTACTTACCTCTTTTTTTAATTTTATTTTGTAAAACTTAATTAATATCATTATCTCCGCAAAATTACATCCTCAGAACAAAAATCAAACTGTCATAATGTCAAGATCTAATGCAACGATTACCTTGAGTACGCAGCGGCTATTAATGTTAGAATGTTACGCAGACATAAAAAACTTGAGGTTGATGCATGTGCTAATTATTTTACGAAGTATCTTTTTCAACTAGAAGGTAATTCACAGTTAACCAATATTAAATTGTTAAATATTTATTGAAGATATTATTTCCTGCCGAACCAGTATTATTTTATACTGAATGCTTGTGGAATAACTTTTCACCATTTGCGGATTAATAAGACCGAGGAGTTGATTTCTGTTGTCTTTGAAAAACTTTGCTTTGAAGTTCGTAATTTTTTTTAAAGTTAATGCATTTTTATTTTGGGTAAGATACATTAGTTAGTATTTTGGGTAAGTTAGCATTTCAGTACCTTTTCACAGCACAGGTGACAACTGGTCACATTCCTCGCTACATCCATGCCTGTCCTTCTGGGCCCACAATTCAGTATTTGCCTACTCGAAGCGCTGCTGCAGTACAATAATTTATGATATCCGGAACACAGCACGCAATATGCGTGCTAATGAAGGCATATATTTGGAGTTAGCATTTCAAATAAATACCACCTAGTAATTTAGGTTTAATAGGTTCTCTGCAAGTTGTAGTATTCTGGCTAATTCATTTAAATTTACAAGACTTATGGATTATTAGATAGCTAAAACGAGCTTAGATCAGAGAAGAAATTATTTAAATGCAAGCGCATTGCGAGAGTTCATTCATTTCCTTTTTTTAATGCTGCGTCTGAGAATTACAATTTCAAGTTTTTATTTGCTTGAAACTTCTGTGGCGTAAAAATGTCTAAGATTTTGTAATAACTTGTAGACATTTCTATATTTTTGTATTTACTTAGTTATTTAAATATACCAAAGCACACAAGAAGTAACCTCGTGAGAACCTTCGGTTTTTATCGCATATGCAGCATATCAGTATAATTTCTCTTCTGAGGGTGTTCGCAGTAAATGTGCGTCAGAAAAGGATTTTTTCTTGGAGGCTTGTATTAACATTATACGATAAACCACGAAAATAAACAGGCAGTAGACCATTTTTCGTTATTTGAAAAGTTGTCGAAGTACTAGCGTTTAAAAATTTTAACCAATCAACTACTGGTAGGTTCATTTTTGTTTTCGCAACCGTTGGTCGTAGATATATACTTTCCATTACAAAACTGCTTTTAACAGCACAACTATTCTCGTTTCCTCATGTTTAAATTTAAAAAAGTACATTGTTGAATAACTGAAAACCTAAATTTTGTCTCATTATATTTTATTTATTTTACAAATGCCAAACACCTAGGGTTTAAGCCATTAGTTCATTCGCTCTCTAGTACTTTTTTAACACATACCGAGGAAGTGCAATACAATTATTTAAATGTTCAAAAATCATAGGCTGATTGGAGTCACACAAAATATACTTTGGGGAATCCACCACTCCAATTCTGTAGAGTTGGTCTCGCAAACAGTCATGTCCGGTCAGACGTCTAAATAGAGCTTGGAAAACTGGGAATGAAAGTTGTCTCTTCTCCCGGAATCCTCCATCCTCCAACTCTTATCCATAGCACGTTGAATCATATCCTGCTTAAGAATTTTCTTAACAGTCAGGTTAATAAACAATTTAGTCGTATGACATGAAAGCGGTCGATCAATGCGTTCATTATGAAAATTTCTTTCTTAGCCAAAGTATAAGCTTTTTAATTTCCCATAATTCCACAGTGGGCTGGAATCCATTGGAAAAAAAATTCTGCCTTAAGCAAAGGCGTACAGTCTAAGATTATTTGGAAACTATTTTGATTATTCAGAAGAGCTTGAAGCGCAATTTTGGAGTCTAAAACTATGACTGCTTTACAAAAGAGTGGCTGCAAATCGACAGTTGTTGAACAGCCACAGCAATAGCTACGATTTCACCATCAAAAAAAGGCAGCAGTAAAAGGCTCCATTGGTAAGTAGAAACTGAAAAGCTCGTCATGGATACTTGCTCCAGAACCACGCGTTCTCTATATACTCATTATATACAAAAATGTGATTTCCATATATGAAAAATTATCCAAGATTTAAAACAGAAAATCGTAACTAAGGCCCGTACATCAACTGAAAAATGAACTAACTAAAAATAAAATTTCTGTTTGGAAAGAGCTGGTTGATGTTTGTAAATTAAGTAGCTAATTATTTCTGTGCAGATTATTGTGAAAAATATTAGCCGATAACACTTTGTCCCTAAAAACGGAATTTTATTCACAGAAATTTACGAAATTCGTGTGCTAAAAAACACAGGCAAAATTCAGCATTGTGACATACCCAACTCGTAACATTGTTTATATAAACTAAAAATTAAAAAAATATTTCTAGTTTTATGAATTTTTTCTTTTATTAAATTATGGTTCTAAAGTAGTAACTGTAAGAATATTAATAACGTATTTCTGGCGTTTGAAAATTTAGAAATTATTTCCGTGAAAATTTTTTACAGCTTGTGTGCGAAGAATAATAAATTACCGAACAATTACATCAGAACAAGCCCAAGAAATTCACCGTAGCAAGGAGTGCAAGATTGCGCCTGTCGTTGGCAAGGCTCGGAGCACTATGCAGGTGACAGTACGACTTTGCTCTGTTTCGCCCCCCAATTTTTGATGTAAGGTACTCCGGGGGACTGGTTCAAGGGTCTCCCACCCCTATTTCCCTACCATCAATCTCACAAGAGGACTTTCGGCTCCCCGAGTGTTTTGAATGCCCCCATCCTGAACAGATAATATATATTTACAAACATCCATACCTCCTCCGATATTTGAACCCCGACCCTCGTACAGGAGTCTGCAGTCGGCATCTCTAACCACTACTCTGGTTGGGTGGCATAATTGCGTTTTTGTGAGTTTTTTGTGTTATTTCTATAATGAGTATAAAATTTTTATAAATAAATATTTAAGGATCGAAGAACAGTACGAAACATTAAATATCATATTTTCACAAAATTTATCCTTTTAAATAAAAAATACGGAAACCTGAATATTTCCTTCATTTAACGCATTTTTCTTATTCAAAGTACATGTCTATGACCAACGACTACGAAAATAGAGGTTCGGTAAGGACTTCTGCTGAAAAGTTCTACAACTTCTTTAATAACAAATTCTAAAGCAAAACGATCCCAGATAATTAAAAAAAAAGATAAGATGATAATGGAATAAGTCTACAGAAATTTGAATTTCATTATCCGTATAATGTATACTTAAGTAGATAACATGTATCGAGCGCAGTACAAATTCCTGGAAAAATTTACCTCGTCAGCAACGTAAAAGTATACACAAGCTCATAATTTAAATTGATTTTTTTAAAAGAAATGTAACATAAAAGAGACTGCATAACTAAGACGAACAAACTTATAGTATACGAAAAGAGGTTAATTATATTTAACAAGTAACATATGTATTTTATGAGATGAACATCTTGGAAAAAACGCTGGCTTCTTTTCCTGTAAACTGTAAACATATTTACCAGGAAGTTCCACGTGATTCTGTATCATTTTTACTGTAAGATTTCCAAAAATATTATGATGCTTCGAAATTAATATTAAAATCTTTTTGTTGTAATTTAGATTACAAATTCAACACATGCAGTCGTATTCGAAACATTAAATTCCACATACCTTTCCGCCTTGTTCTAGCGCATAAATTATTACTCCATGCAATCCGTATTTTGTAGTCAAATATTTTGATTCGTAGAAGTAAAATTTAATAAATGGAAAAGAAATTAAATTCGTAACGTATTTTTATAGCATTTCTAAACCAATCCGAGATATACTTTATGAAAAATCTGCACGCTATATAATTTTTAACTTTTGAGATATTTTTAAATGTTCAGGGTAACATATACTCTAACTAATGCTCTGCTAAAAAATTCTCTGGAGCCATAAAAAGGCGTGAAATTTCTTAAAGCGTCATAAAGTGCAAATAAAAATTTCTTATCTCGTACAAACATAGCGGAAAATGTTTGCGTTGCTTAATTACGTTCATAAATATCGGATGTTTTCACCTCAGGAAGCGCAATTTAAGATTCGTGTAAAGTAAGAAAAATTTTTTCGTTTATACTATTTTTGACGGTTGCCAAAGAGCATTAAACTGTCATCAATTTTCATATTCACGCTTGGCTTAAGAAAAATTGTCCGGCATTCTGTGTCTACTCAAACGTGTGCAAAATTGTGAATTTTACAGAATTTTGAGTAAGAATGTGGAAAATTATCAATATTTCCTTTCGAACATGATTATAAATTTTAAATATAGCATAAAATTATTTTTATCGCAACTTTTTATATAAAATTAATTCTTTTCTTAAGAAATATATTTTAACTTCAGTGTTAAGAATTTATCAGACTATCTCATATGCCTGTTTTGAAAGAAAGTCTTTAATAAAAAATGCTGAAGTACACATTCTGATATATTACACTATGCTAAGTACACATTTTTCTATCAAACAATTTATTTTGAGGAGGATTTTATCCTTTTTTATTTTTTGAATTTTATTGCATATAATTCTTTATTTTTCTAATAAATTATTAAAAAATAGCTTTCTTTTATTTCATCCTAATCTAATAAAATATAATATAAAAGGTTTTATAGACTTTATATTCCATTATTAACATATTCCTGCTATGAACATGGCAATACCATGAAAGAATCACATAAATCAATTGAAACTTACAGAAAATGCAAAACAAAGTACTGTATGCAAACTATCAGAATTCTAGTATCCTAGCGTAAGCATCAGGTAAGCAATTTTCTCTGAATTGTCCTGCTAGACAAATAAACACAGGGCTCTAACGGAATACTAAAAGCAATGATATTTCCAAAAGATTTAAGGAACAAACAATACATGAGTAGTCGTCAATGATAAAAGACCTCACTTTGTTTGAAGAGGGCAATGACTGTCTTGACATGAGAAGGATTTTTCTATCGCGAAATCGTAGGCCATATTGGGGTATAAAGCATATTGGGGATGCAAATATGGAAAGGGTTTGATCAAGAAAACTATGATTTCCACCTGAAAACTCTTAGTTATAAGTTATGAGTGCTAATAGTACAATATTTGCCACGGGAAACTAGTAACTTAAGGGGACTCATACACCTTAAACCTTTCATGATCTTCGAATATGTGACTGTTGCAAGAATTGGGATATTTTAAAAGCAATTACTTCCAACGTTTCACAGCTGACTACATAATATAGCTGCTTTGGAAACTACTAACCATAAAGTTTGTGTTGCCACAAATATTTTTGTAATTTAATCCTCTTTGTGACAAAATATTTCGCCATGTTTCCACCTTGCGCGCATGATATTTTAAAAATGGCTAATGGTACATACTTGAAATTGGATGAAATTCTTTATATGGGTACTATTTTGTAACTGAACCAACAACCTGATGAATATTTTAATATTGAAAAATTTTACGGACGAAAACATTACGAATTTTGTTAATAAAATACGTTTTATAAATTCAACTCAAAATAAAATAAAAATTTAACAGGAAATTTTTAGAATTTTAGGTTCACAGTAGTTTCCAAATGTTATAAAGGCTATATATTAAATATGGAATTAAATTATGAAACAGAATGTTTTAAACTGTGCGCGCAAGTTGGAAACATGACGAAAAATGTTGTCACAAAGCGGATTAAATTATGAAAATATTTGTGGCAACACAAACTTTCTGATTACTATTTCAGAAAGCAGCTATATTATGTAGTCAGCTGTAAAAAGTTGGTAGTAATTGCTTTTAAAATAAATAAGTTACCCCAATTCTTGCAACAGTCACCTATTCGAACATCGTATGGGTTTTAAGGTGTATGAGTCCCCTTAAATAAAACTGGTAACTTAAATAAAAGCTATCGTAGGAAAACAAAAGAAAACTAATAACTAAATTTATTAATAAACACAGAAGCCCTCTTGTAATTTAAATTTGAATCTATGAGTAAGTTTATATATTAAGAAAACTTGATGTAATGCAATATTAAAATTTTCTTAGGTGAACTTTGCGAAAATAAAGATTAGGTAATATATATCAAACAACCTAACTTTTGCGAAATAACTTTCGTTAAATTTACGTGAAAAAGTAAAGGCATTTCTTGCGAAAAAATTTTTTGATTTACGAAAATAATAAAATGTGTAGCAAAGGTATTGATACTATATTTAAACAATGATGAATATCAGTAGTAATTTTAATAATTAATAAATAAATTTTAAAATTAAAATAAAATAAAATTTTATAAAAACTTTAAGTTAAAAAATATTTAAAAATAACAATAAAATTTTAGAAATAACGAAATATTTTTAAAACTTTAAAAGAACACCGATATTCTGAAATTCACTTGAATTTGTAGAAAATAATAATCAACCAGAAAACTGTGGCTGTTTCTTCATGAAATTCGAGATATGTGTTTAAAACGAATAGAATTTGTCCTTGCTTCTGACAAGTCAGTATGTCTTCTAGACACAGTTTTATGTTAGTCATTTCGAAGACTAAATGAACTTCTGGTAAATTATATTGATATATATAATAACTGACACATACACTGTATGATACTGAGAAGAGCTGTGCAGTATTTCTGTGGAAATTTCCAGAACTGTAGACGGTTTCTTTTGGTAAAATAAATTTTATCAAGCTATCATCATCATCGGATATGTGTACATTCAATCCATTCGCACGTAACAGAAGTTTTATTAATGAAAAAGAAAGCGTTTATTTGTACATTTTCGTGAAAAATTCTCGAAGATATTAAAGAAACATCTATCGTTGATCCTTTTTTTATACTTCAAACCCAAATAATTTAAGACAATTTTGGAAAAATTTACGAAGTAGTTAAAAGGCATCTTTTTACATAGTAGCCATTAATATTTCCTCTTTGCTAAAATAGCATTCGTTGTTAAATCTTTGTTTCCTGGGACGTATAAATTAAACATCTATCTTCGAATTATAGATGCAAAATTTTAAACGGCAGCATTTGATTTTTAAATAACTAAGGCGTATAATAGATACTGTAGAAATAATATATAATGTTGTAGAGACATTAGGATTTTTTAGAAGCAAAAGAGATTGAAAAAGGGCAAACGCCTTCCCCGGAAATCAAATCACTGACCTCTGGATACGCACCCAGCGTGCAGATAAAGTGCTCTGATATACTGCGTATGATGAAGTACAAGCTTGCAGTGGGCAATGGTTCGAAGCAAAGTAAAAGCTAGCGTAGTGAATTTAAGTATTTAAAATTTAGACCACTATAATGAAAGACTATACTATAAGATTTAATGAAAATTAAGCTTAGAACATTAGGCGCAGTCTTGAAATAAAATGTTGTTGAGTTATAGTATATCTAAATTATTAACATGTAGAGTTTTGGTGAGTAGGTATTTTGCGAAACACTGCACATTTTCCCATGCACTTTTTAGATATATTAAAATTTTGGAGAGCAGGGGTGACAACTAATTTTAGAGGGAACCAAAAAAAGTTTAAAAAGTGATGAAGCTCAAACCTGAAAGTTAAAATGTTTAAATGTTCAATATTTTTTTTACTAAACTATTTTTTCGTGAAAGGAGATGAGATTGAATTAATAGTGATGATAAAGTCTTGTCCAAAGATATCCAAACTTCTGTAAAAAAATTTAATTTAGTTTTACACATTTAACTTCATGATTTTCATGATTCATGAAGATTTTATTGCTTCTTTTGAATTTGAAACCTTAGAAAGGTCGTTAAAGACCTTGAGATTGCTTAAATTTTGGTGGAAAAAATATAGGGAATCTTATGTTAATTAAACAGTTATTTTGATTTCAGCCTTTACTATAACTTCTCTTTTCCGTATTCGTCACCAAAATGAAAATTAATAGTGCTTATTTAAACTGAGGTTTGGAGATTTGAAACAAAGAGTGCTTCTGGCACTGCATGCGAGCTACGTGGTTAGTTTTCGCTGCCAGCTCTGACAGTTATAATTGCTCGGTTTGGCAGTTTCTCGCTGCTGACAATTTGATTCCGTTGCGCTGGTAGAGTCTTTCAGACTGCTCCTATTATAGCATTTAATTTTTCAGTCTTTAATTACTGTTCAACGTTTAGTTTAAATTGGAATGTTCTATTTAATTCCATCACCACGAACTGGGGTTTTTTTCTGGCACAACAGAGTGCTCTAACGTTCCTAGTCCGGTTTAAATTAAAAGGATGTTTTAACCTTCTCATAACTTTGTCGTTGGTTTTAGATATAGAGATCATTCTCTTCACGTCTGTAGAGTAATAACAGTATAATTACAAACAATTATAGAGTAATAACAGCGGTATCAGATCAATCGTAACCCTTTAATATATATATATATATATATATATATATATATATACATATTATATAACTACTTCAAAAGACCAAAGTTATATTTAATTTTAAATAATTCTCTTACGCCATTGCCGCAAGGAATGAAATTTGAATTTAACCAACATTCTCTATTTGAAATAGGCAAATTAAAGTTAATAAATTTAAATGATATTTAATGCAAACAAATAAATGATTAATTATTGTTTCAAACTAATCTACAACATCATTTAAATTCTGAGAGCGTATGTAAATCAAGTGCAAGTATCAACATCCATTAATAAATATAAAATTCCAAAAATTCTTTAATCATAAAAAATTTGTTTGTAAAAATGCATAAGTGAATGATTGTTGAACAGGCAGGAGACAGACTTATCAAGGAGAAGTTGCCTCCAAACCTAACTTTTCAATCATTCAATGGTGTTTCGTCATCCATGTAGACAAGGGTAAAAGTCAAAACCAAAAGTAATACCAAATGTAGTGAATTAATAAAAAAAATTTTAGCAAGTGGAATTTTGAGAAATTATCAATTAAAAGATCATAATTAAAATTAAAAAATAATAAATAAGAGTAGAAAACCAAAGTAATTTAGAAACTCTTGCCTACAGAACCTTCCCCGACACGAATAATGCATACAAATCAAAAAGAAACTAGACATTATCTATAAAAATAATAAATTACACTTACATAATACTATAAGGCAAGTACATAGTAATTTTTAATTTAACTTACCCACTATATTTGTTTTTGGGGAGTGGAGAAGCATTGCCAAACTAAGTGATGTTAAATAGTGTGCTCTGAAACTTTAAATAGAGGGAGCTAATGTAAGGTTAAGTTGAATGTAAAGCATATCTGTTATCAATTTATAAAACCTATTCTGTAGACTTTTAATTAATGTAAAATGTGTGTTCTGTTGTAAAAATGTGTAAAAAATTGTAAAATGCAAACTGTATCGTTATGTGAAAAATGTTGCAAACTGTTAAGGGATGTAAAATATTAAGGATGTAAAAATTGAAAATGTTTTTGAAAAAAAAGTACGAATAAAATTAGTTTAAAGTAAAGTTTAATTTTAATTTAGATTTTGAAAAAAAATTTCAATGTTATATTTAACGAAAGAAATTTATTGTAATATTAATAGTATAGATTCTAAACTTATTAAAACTGGACTTCAACTGGTTTAATCAAAACTTTACTAAATAATGGACAAAAGTAAGGAAATTAGAAAAAGATAAAAATCTTCACTCAATTTGGGCTATAATTAAAGTTTTGAAAAGGGGCCAACTCTTTTCAAAAATCTCAATTATCATTCACTTATGCATTTTTATAAATAAATTTTTAGGACTAAATAATTTTTTTAATTTTATATTTATTAATGAATTTTGATACTTGCATTGGATTTACATATGCTCTCTGAATTTAAATGATATTGTATATTAGTTCGCAACAATTATTAATCATTTATTTGTTTGCATTAAATTTCATTTACATTTATTAAGTTTAATTTGCTTATTACGAATAGAGAATGTTTGTTAAATTCAAATATACATTTATATATATACTATGTAGTGTGCATTTATTTTAATGTATTTTGAAGTTTTCTGTTTTGCTTCCTTCATATTGTTATTTGAAATTTCCTGTTTTTCAGTCGCATTTTTTTTATTAAAATTACAAAATGCGCTTTTTGAATTAGGTGTACCCACATCGATTATTCATTTTTCGTTTACCATATAAGTATCTGAATATTTTCATGAATATATACTCGACTTTCAGTATAATATGAATTTAATTTAGCTTTCAGCTTTAATGTATGTTAACAAGCACTCGTGTTATAGCGAGAAAAATCTATGCATAGATACAAGAATATTCTATCTCTCATACTTATATTTTAGATCTACCAAAAATATAGAGGCACAATCCAAGAGGCGATTGCTTCCCTAGTATATCCCAACTACTTCTGTAACTCTCGCTTTTACGATTCACAAAATGAGAAACTTGGGACTTAGAGATTCCCTCTATATTTACGATGATTTCCCCAATTTCCTGGTATTGCTCAAGGTGGCATGCTTTCTTCGGTTTATTGTCTCTCACAAGCTAAGGCTTTCGTGAGGGGTCACCCTTTCAACGTCCGGCTCGGCGCCAACTGATTGATTGATGAGAAATATTTTATTTCACGACTTTAATGAAACCGTTCCGAAATGATCTATGAAGTTTTGCAGTGGCTTTAAGGCTGAGATTTCTAGCTAGTTGAAATGAGAAATAGTTTGGTAAATGTATGAAATTGATTTATTTTCTTTCTAGCAGAACAAACAACCAATCAAGGAAAGAAAATCGCTTATTGATTGTGACTTCTGATACTCACAACCAATAAAAAAGACATAGCTTTATGTCATTAGCATAGCTTTATGTTATTAGACATAGCTTTATGAAGCATTAGTTTATTTTTCAAGAAACACTAATTTAGTTTCCTTCATTGAACTTCCAAACACTATGCCTGCGTTTCCATCTAATTGATAATGTGGGCTATTAATAATGTAGGGACATTTATTTTGAAAAAAAAATATTAAAGAACAAAAACTGTAGTTTTATATATAGTATATATTAAAAAACGTTTAACTTATAAAGCAATTAAAATTACTAATTAGTATGTAACTAAGTTAATTCTCATCTGGCTTTCCTCAGGGCAAATCTAACTAGTTTAATAAATTAAAAACTTTAAAAAATCTGAAAGCTTTCAGATTTTACAGTACGCCCAAAGGGACTTTTTTTCACGAGAGATTCGAAATGGGATTTGAAAAGTGATACAGACAATTCAAAGTTCTTTCGACGCAAAATACCGTTAGACGTTGTAACGTCCTTGCGTTGCTACGTTATTAACATAATACCAGTAAGAAATGTAAAGAAACCTCCCGCATAAAATATCCGTGCTTGAAGGTGCACACGATGCTAATGTTAATGGAAAGTTGTTGAGTTTGTTAATGAAAAATTCGTCAAATTTTTACAAAACATGAAATAGATAATAAGAAAATTCCAAATTTGGGCTTCCGGATGGACATATTCAAGCGGACGAATACTTTATTCAAAATTAGATGTCTCTAGGTACCGTTGTTTTTTCACAATGCGAGAAACATACATATAGTCATGCAAATTCTTCATCATTTAATTTCTTTAAATATAATGCAGGGCTCTATTATTTGGCGGCAACAATCTGAAAAGTGATTCAGATTTTTATAATTAACCAACGTAAAATGCTAAAACGAAATTAATAGCACTTTTCGGCTAATTCCCTTTCGAGATAAAAATTAGAAGTTAAGCTGAGCAAATCATCATCGTCAACAAATTCAGTCAACAAACCTAATTATTAAAAAAAATCCATTTTTACCAGAAAAATCTAAATTTACAGTGAATCTAAAAGAAAATCAAGGAAACGAGAAAATAACTTTAGAATGAGACGAAACATTTGTAAAACGTAGAAGGAAAAAGTGGAAAAAAAGTGTACCAAATTTATATTAATTCTAAAAGCTTTTTAAAATGGAATAAAATTTACAAAAGTGAATTTATTTTTAAGAGAGATAATAAGGATACATAATATAAATGAGAGCCAATAAATTGGTTTTATAATAAGTAAAAGATCAATTACAAAACTATAGCTATCTAAAAAATTCTTATTAATAAACGGGAAAGGTGATATGTAAAACAAATTTTCTCACCTTGAAATTATATATCAACAAATAATATGATTTGCAAAAATACTTAGAAATATTTATCAGTTAAAGAACTGCTATCCTTTTTTTCCTCTGATTTTTATTTAAATCCCAAAATGTACAATAATGAATATCCTTGCAGTATAAAATATACCACATCCTTTGAAAACCAAACCAAATGTTTAGCATTTGGAAATGGATGTTATTGTTCGTATTATGGAAAAATTAAAAATCGCATCTTGAATAAATTAGTAACAATTACTAGTAAGCGATTCGTATAATATTTAATCTGTATATAATGTAAATAAAAGTATATCACCAACGTATAAAAGTGAATTAGTTAAAAACAGTGCATTTTAACAGCATTTTTAACGGAATTTATTAATATCAGAAAAA
Organism: Stegodyphus dumicola; assembly: GCF_044657685.1. Lineage (NCBI taxonomy): Eukaryota > Metazoa > Arthropoda > Arachnida > Araneae > Eresidae > Stegodyphus > Stegodyphus dumicola. The sequence continues at coordinate 82,700,642 of NC_140768.1, forward strand.
TTGATTCGGAAATAACATGTGCTGTGAGTACAAAATTTCTAACTCAGTTTCGTGTTACTTCTCTTCCCTCTACATAAAAAATAAAATAAAATGGTAATGGCAAAATTCTAACACAGTATATAGCTTAAATCTGCTGCTTATATTTCTAATACATTTTTTCTTCCAAACCAGATTTACAGAATAAGCTGTAGTTAAGGTATATAATATACTAGATTAAAACTCATTTTATTAATTAAAATTACATTAATTGATAATGTAAGCATTAAATGTACTTGTTACACATCGATATTAAGAATTATTAAAAATAGTTTTAAAAGCTTCTTTTTTTTTTTTTTTTTTTTTTTTTTAGACTGAGCAACATTCTTTGATCCCGTAAAGTAAATGCAAGACTCTATATCGCGAATATTGAAACCAGTTTCATTTTATGTTTTGGGCTTGATTTAGGATGTCGAACGTGATCTTAACATTGGATTGAATTATTCGTTAGGTTGGATTGGATAGATCATAATTGTATTGTATTATGACAACGCCGTCAAAGTGTATTTTGGACGTTATCCGAGCGCTGGATTTGAACTATTTGGATTAGGATAAAACCTTTAAGGGTACATATTGAAGAAGAGGATGCCTTTATGGAGAACATTTTGAAGGAAAAATCCTTCGTATTCCTTATCACAGGTGAAAAAAATGACGAAAACTCTCTTATGAATTTGAGCAATCATTGTTCAGCAAACTTAGAGTAGGCGTCTGGTGAGCATATGATCCAGGTGGAATGAAAGAATTAATACCAAAATAATATTTCAGGTGTTAGAGGAGTAAACCTTTTACAACATTTTCGTTAATTACTTTAGGCTTTTCATATATTATTACATTATCACACGGTGGCGTAATTTCTCCCGAAGATCTAGGGATATAACTACGGCTTATCATGCTGTTCCATTATGTTATTGTTTTTTCTCATTCCCAATAACAGTTTCCAGATCTTATTTCTTTAAAAACACTTTTAGATAATATTTTAAGTTTTAGTTTTTAATAATTTATGTATATTAGATGGGTTGATGGATAAACCGATAGCTAGACACAGAGCTGTTTCCTTTTAGTGCTTAATATTTTTTCTGATAATGTATTAATATTAATTTTCCTATAAAAAGTCTAAAGATTTTTCGCATGAAAGGGAAAACTTATTTCTTTAGGTATTTAATTTCAGTCCAAATTATCAAATTTCTGTGTTTCCTTTCTCAGTAGAAATTCTAAGAATTTGTAAAAAGAAATTCCATTTCATTGTTGGCACGCATCTGCGCTGCTTATGAGTAATGATGTCAAGCTAAATTAGGAATTTACGAATCTTCTCAGAAAGGAAGAAAATAATTTATCTACTTTTGGAGCATATAGAAAGAAAATTACTATTTCGAAAAAACTCGAAAGAATGTAATTTGTGAGAATTTAAACAGGAACCCATTTCGAGAAAAGAAAAAAATTGTTAATATCCTGACTTTAAACTTTTCTCATATTTGAACTGTCAGTTCTATGTAATTATGACAATGTCTAGTTCTTTGAAGTGTAAGTTAATACAGAACGGTTCTTCATTTCCGTTACTTTCGTGATATTTGAAAATTTTGAAACTTGCAAATGCAATATGATTCTCCTTTATGATTTTTTATGCTTGTCGAAGAAAAAAATGACGGCTGTATCTGATTAAAAAAGAAATGGAAATCGAATTTTCCTGAATTTGTGATATCGAGGAGTAAGTCTTAAGCAAGCTTATTAACTTTTTAAGTTTGATTAAATGTTTTAAACCTCAACAAAAGTAATTATGAATATGAAAAATTCCACATGAATATGCAAAGAAATAAGATCAATTGTATTCAAAAACAGTCTAGATATATATACTTCTAAACCATGATCAATAATAAACTAAAGAACCATGATACCTTCATAAAATATCACACAAATTTATCAATACTATAATAGCATTTTTTCCTTGGTTATTTATATGTGTGTGTACACACATGTGATAAAGTCTATATTACATGAAATGTATGCAAAATTTTGCTTTTATATGAATGTTTTCCTGAAAATAACGTTGCCACATTATGCCTTTTAAATATTTTGGTCGATATAAGTCATATTCGTTTTCAGTCACTTACATTTAGAACCGAATATTGACAGAATTGAAATCGACCCCATTTCTACTGTCGAATGTTGAAAAGATTTCTGTTATATGATCTTTTATAATTTTCTTTATTTGTGAATTAAATGCCATTTGCTTACAAAAAGTAGTTCATAGAAACAACTCGCCTGGTGGATAAGTAACTGCAATGTGTGATTTATCTTAATCAAATAATCACGTGTTATATTTCGCTTTTTATTCAGAATATTTTTGAATTTTAAACTGCGTCCAAAGACAAAATAAAAAAAAAAAAAGCTTACGAGTACTTGCGATTTAAAAAAATTTCTAATTGTCTCAAAACTTCCTGTAAATTATAAAAGACTTAATCTGTGTACTAACAGACTGATTTCCTTGATATAATGCTGCTTCAATAAAAGATCTTGCGCCAATTTTCCTCAAAATACATTATTTTTGTTTGTAATACATACTTCAATCTAAGATCGAGCTTTTCTTAATTTAAACAGGTTTCACATATGCGAGAAAATGATCAAGTGCTAAGATTAGTGGCCTGCCCTTCATTTTTTGAGAAATCTGGTTGTAGGATTCCCCACTGTGTAATTCTTAGTTACAGTTAAAAGTGAAGAATCGTAACATTGTTAAATTACATACTAGACCTCACAAGACTCCCTACACGCCAACGCTTTCCTAACGTACTAAGCGAAAGCTTAAATTTACCTTAAAGTGTTAGCTGGAGAGCCTAACATTAAACACATACACATACACACACACATATATATATGTGGGTTCTTTAGTTTCAAAATCACAATTTATATTCAAACAAAACACATTTAATGAAACATTAATACATCTATAAGATCGTTCATCTATTAATACAGCATCTATATCATCTTACATCTATAAAACAACATCTTACATCGATAAAACAACATTTTACATCTATAAAACAACATCCTACATCTATAAAACAAAGTGGCGAGAGTTCTATCAATTTCACTCGTGCTAACAGCTAAAATTTAGACTGCGCGCGAGGAAAAATATTAAGGATTTAAAATTATGGATTTAAAATCCCACATTCGGCCTTCCTGCTATGCGTCGACCTCGACGACATTATTCTACTCTTGACAACATAAATCATTGTTCATCTTACATCATCGATGTTTTCGGTAAAAGAACCATCATCGTGAATAAGCCGAAATCTGAAAAGAAATACGAAGGGAGAGGGAAAGATTGTGTGCTAAGGACAAAACTGAAAGGAAACATCTTAATTGTCCTTCATCTTTGACACAATAACATCGTCAACAGTCCCTTCTATTTTTCAGAAAATTTCATCTAAATCGAAAAATATCTTCAATCTTTAACATTTTCGAAAACTTCATTTCATCTTAATATTAACTAAAAGTCATTATTAGATGAAAAATCACAGTTCGGTTATCAGTTGTATCAATCCAGGTTAAATGTCATAATCAGTATTATTTTATACATCTTCTTCTGCTTTGGTCCATTGTTTTATGTACTCAGCGCATGTAGTTGTTTTAGTGGGTCCTTCATGATCTCCTTCTTTTACAACATCATAGTAATCATTATTCTTTACTTTGATAATCTTATACGGGCCTAAATACTTTGATTTTAACTTAACGTTTGATCGAAATTGCGTTCTTTTGATTGCTACTAAATCTTTAATTTTATAACATTTTGGAGAACGTCTTCGAGGTTTATATGCTTTCTTATTTTCTTTCTGTACCTTAAATATTTGTTTCTTCGCGTCTTTTCGGAGTTCTTCTTGGTAAGTTTGAAAACTATTTTGAATTTCTGAGTCAATTATTTCTTTAGTGTTTTCTTTTCCAGAAGTATAATCTGTATCTGCTTGAAAATTAGAAGCATTCTGTTTGCTTACTCCAGATATAAAATTAACAGCTGATATTGCTTTAAGGAATCTTCTTTTTGGAACAGAAGGTTCGTCAAGGACAGATTTACGCCTCTTATATGACGTTGTCGTATGTTTAGTTGATTTGTAAGTTGATGTTAAAGTTGCGCTAGATGGTGTTGGAACAGCATCAGCACCACATAGGTCTCCATAATGTTCCCAATCATCATCATTAAGAATTTCTCGCAACTGACGAAATTCTTCATCTGTGATACACATTTTTCTTTCCAATTCTGCTTGTTTGTCAGATAATCTCTTCTTCATAATTTTTCTCATGCGATTCTTTTCAAAAGCTGTTCTTTCATTTTCAGTTTAACATGTTGAACTTCTTCTTTCTCAGATAGGATTTTATCTTCGGTTCTCACCTGACATTTTGCACCTTGTACTTCATTCTTTGCTTCTGATAGTTGTTTCTGTAATATTTCTACAGTCTGTTCTGATATGGAAACTTTTCTTTCCAAAGATCTAACTTGTTGCTCAGGAGCATCCAAATCCATTTGTAAAATAGTTTTTTCCTGCTTTAGTTGTTCTGTACCTGTAATTTGTAAACGTCTGGGTCTCAAAGAAAGAGGTTGGTTATCTTTTAAAATAGCATGCATTTCGGTATTAGTCGATTTTCGTTTGGCTTGTGTTCCCTTAACGTTTTCAGACATACCAGGATCCAGTTCTTTAGCTGGAAATTTCACTTGCTGTTTACTCTTTCCCACTGTTGATATTCCTGTTTCACCAGAATTATCTTCAACCAGTTTCTTAAATTCTGAATTCTTTCTTTTTCTAGAACTTCTTGGCTCTGAAGTGGGTTTTTTGGAATCATTAATGTTTCTATTACTCTCTTTGATTTCCTGAACTTTCATAGGTGGATGTTTTCTTCTTCCTTTAGGAATGGAATTCTTCCTTTCCTCTACATTTTGCAAATTACCTTTTCCATGTTTAACATCATTTTTTTCTTCCTGAGACTCTTCTTCCTTTAATTCATTTTCAACAGCATCTGCTACTTCTATAGGGTTTTCAGTTTTATTGGGAATATAACTTTCAATTAAGTGGTTTACTTTGGACTCGCACGCTTTATTAATATCCGAATAATTATCTAACTCATCTTCTTGATGTATATTTACATACATTAAATCCGATTCATTTTCATCTTCTACTGCTTTCACAGATATGCCTTTCTGGTTTATAATAATTTCCATTTGCGAAAGCAATTCATTTCCAATAACAGCATTTTCTTTCATTGTTCCTTGAGGCACAACATAAATATTTGATTTAATTTCACAATCATCGATTCGTATAGAGTCTTTAAAATAACCAATAGGTTTTACTTTATTGTTACCAAAGCCTACTAGAATCAAACTGGAAGAATTAGTATTAGGTGAACCAATTATTTTATAAATATTTTCCGATACTATATTTATATCACTTCCTGTATCAATGAGAGCTTTTATTTCTATATTATCTATTGATACAGTTTTATGCATATCATTTACCTGCTTCTTAACAAATATATGATTCACTCTGGCAAGATCTTTTGTGTTTGTCTTATTTTTTATACATTCTGCAGCTACGAGTCCAAATAAATTACAACGAAAGCATTTTTTTCCCTTGAGCTTATTTTTACAAAAATTCTCCGCGTGACCAAGATTTCCGCAGTTATAGCAACGAATATTTGTTTTTATTTTAAATTCAAATTGGTCGCTTCTGGTTTTAGAATTAGGCTTAACGGGTTTGTTTTTATCATTATCAAATTTAATTTTTTTCATATATCTTTAGTTTTTCCTGAAATTCTGCTAACGTTTTACAACCATAAAGAATAGCTTTATTAAATGCAGAATCGTTTATACCTTTAATAACATATTCAAATAAAGCGGCGTTTTCAATATTACCTTTAGAACACATATTTTTAATTACTAAAAATATTCATATAGCGATTGTTTTTCCTGCATTTTACGTTTTGATAATAATTCATGTAACTGAGCAGAGTTATACTGAACACCATATTCATTTATTAATAAAGCCTTAACTGCATACCACGAATTAATTTTCGTTTCACTTTCAATAAATAATTTTGCTTTACCAGTTAAAGATCTTTTGGCGAATATCAGTTTCTGCAATTCATTTAGTTTTAACAAATTAGATACATCCTCAAAGTTTTCAATAAATTTGTCAACCGAATTATACGGATTACCATCAAATTTAGAAATCAAGCTTTCAATATCATTAAAATTTATATACGCATTTGAAAACTGTGAAAATGGAAATTGAACTGATAACTTACTAATATTTTGTTTTACCTCGTGATCTTCATCAAAAACAGCAAAAGAAGAGTCGTTGAAAATTCGAGCAGTTGATGCATCGATTTCACTATTAACAGAAATATTCCTTCTTTCATCCAATATTGCTTCATACACTCTATTTGTTGTTTGTAATTTGATCCCAATTCTGACACCAATTTTGTGGGTTCTTTAGTTTCAAAATCGCATTTTATATTCAAACAAAACACATTTAATGAAACATTAATACATCTATAAGATCGTTCATCTATAAATACAGCATTTATATCATCTTACATCTATAAAACAATATCTTACATCGATAAAACAACATTTTACATCTATAAAACAACATCTTACATCTATAAAACAAAGTGGCGAGAGTTCTATCAATTTCACTCGTGCTAACAGGTAAAATTTAGACAGCGCGCGAGGAAAAATTTTGGCCTCCATGTAAATGAATGTGTGAAAGAATTGAATGTTTGTGAATATATATACATATATATTCACAAACATTCAATTCTTTCACACATTCATTTACATGGAGGCCAAAATTTATGTCTTGTAAAAATTTTAATTTATAACACTTTAACACACATATTTAACATTTTCTACTTTAACATAAACATTCAGATATTTACACATCACTTTTAAATTGACTTTACATCAAAAAGCCCACCAGCGGCCGAGCGGTAAAGTTGCTGAACACTGGTAGTTCGGTCCGAGGTTCGAATCCCGCGAACGGGCTGGCTTAATGGGCGTTTTCGTGGTTTTTCCCATGTGTAACGTTTATACGAGTCAGTTTCCCTTAGAAAGTCCTCCACGAAGGCATCCCTCCCTTAGGCAGATAGCCCTAGTGTGCTTTGCCATAATTAAATACACCACCACCTACACCACAACTTTACATCAAAAGTCATTAGTTGCTCAATAACAATTTACCATCTTTACACGAAATCTTAAATTTAAGTTACAGATTTCAATACTCAAAGAGCCTTTCCGACTAAACATATTCACAATTTAATTCGCGTAACTTGCGGGTTCTTAAAAAAGTATTTACTGCTAGTATCTTCTCGCCAAATTCCGCTGATTACAAGCTATTTACAACTAAGTTCTCGCTATTTATGATTTAATTTTTCTAAAACTCTTTAGCAACTTAGAACAAGTGGATATAATTTGAACTCTTCTCAAATTAAAATAAGCAAATAAATTTTCACTTATCTTTTCTGTACTCCTCCATTCAGATATGAAGAATTGTTCAAATGTGGGATATTTCAGGACCTCCAACTTCTTCTGGAACTTTGATGCTCTGTGCCGTTTGCTTCACTTCTTTTCCTCTTCTGTTCTTTGTGTACGAATCTCGGGTTTTTGCCGGACGGCTGCGGGTTTTGGAACTTCATTCTCCTCTTGAGTTCTGGTGGGGCCATTCGTCCTTCAGGGTCTTTGAACTTGCGCTTGGACATTCTAACTTCTTGGTCAGGCCCGGCTGTATCGGCTGGTCTTTTATCTCATTTCGTCCTCAAATCTGGATCTCATTGGGCCTCCCTCATAGTTGTTGCCGCTGGAAAACGTGGCTTGCGTCTTGTTGATTCCGCCCGTCGTTGAAATTGCTGTTTCGCTGGAAACTCCTCAGCAGGCCTCACTCACTAAGAGGGCCGTATACCTTAGAAACCGAAATTTTGGTCAAAAACCTCCATTTTTTTCTTTCGCTCGATGAAAGTCTTATTTCTTATGTTTCCAAAACTGTTTGAATTTTGTTGATACATTCATTTAAACCGGAGTTATGATACTTTATTTGACACCGTGTAATTAAAAAGCATACCAGAAGTGAACAAGACATAAATATTTAAAAGGCCGAAGTGGTGTGTCAGAGTTGTTTACTTTTATTTCCGGGGCTTAAAACTTTATTTAATTGCATTTTAAAGACCAAGAAGAATTTTTAGGATGGGAACAAAATAAAGTTCCAGCATATTTTCAACCTCTGTGTTATGAATTCACTACCGCATTTTCGCTCGTGTTTTGATTCTGTTTTTGTATTACTAATAAGTGTTTTTTATTTAGTACTGAGTAATATTCAAAGGCAAAGGCAGTAGAAGGCAAAAAAAAAAATGTAAATTCTGGAAACGAAGAGGGCGTTAGTTATAAATTAGGAGAATTTTAAGTTACAAACTGATTAAAAGTAGGTAATCGAGTGTTTGAATTCTTTAAGTGCGTTTACCTCGTTTTTCATTTTTCGTGTTTTAATGCTAACAAGAAACACAATATCTTAAAATTGTGATTGAAATCTTATGCAATTTGGTATACATGTTCAGAACACTTCGTATAAGGAGACATACTATTTACTAATAAATAAATGCATTTTTTATAAACTTATGTGTTAAAATGAATTTTAATGAGAAAATATGCTTTTTCTTTGTTATATTACACATTCTAGCTTAAAATGTTTTTTAATATTTTCCTAGCTTTAATATAATAGTCTGCCTCCTTGGGAATATGATTATGATGGGTTTGTATTTTACAAAATATGAAAATATATTATACTTTTTTAACACAATGTTTCTAATTTATCGTAAATATTGCTGGTTTTTTTTCCTTGTTTTTTTACTTTACTCCAAAAATGCAAAATTAATGGTCATTAAATAACTCAGCCTCTTCATGTTTTTCATCATTTATTACTTTAAATTCAAAATTAAATGCACAAACTTAAAAATTAAAAAAAAAAGTGTTCTAAGGTATACAGCCCTCTTACGGCGGTACCGATGTTTTCGTTGAATTCTCGGTTCTGGCTCGTTGGTCTGTCAGCGTTACCTTCCTCCGTTTCTATGTGCCTGGACCTTTTCCGGGTTGGATCCGCTTGGTCAGTCATTGATCTGTCTGTTTCCTTTTTTTGTGCTGTGGGACTCCAGCTGGGCTTATGAGCTGGCGGAATTCTTTTCTCCCTTCCAGGATGCTGTAAAAAATCCTGTAAAATTTGAAAATCATTACGGTTGTAGTAAAGCTTTATTTGGTCTATATTTGCAACCAATTGTTGGCCATTTTCGGCCTTTAAATAAAAAGTGGCTTCCTTTATTCTCTCAACTATGTACGGGCCTTCAAACCTGGGTTCAAATTTTGCCACCCTGTTTTCGAGTGCGGATGATAACGAGTGTTTAAACTTGAGCAATTTCTGCCCCACTTTATATTCCATTTCCCTTCTATTTCTATCATAATAAATTTTCTGTTTCTGCCTTGCTACATCAGAGTTCTAAACTGCTTCATCGATAATTCTCTGTATATTTTTTAACTTGAAATCTTCTTGCTTTTGCTGTACAAAGAACAGCTTATCCAAAGGCGTTAGAATTTTTCTTCCTAAAAATAACTTCGCAGGGGCCTTCTGTGTAGTATCGTGCTTTGTTGTTCTCAAGGAAAAACCCAACTCATTGACACAGCTGTCCCAGCAGTCATGGTAATTCTTAACGTATTCCCTGATAATTTTTACAATATTCTTATTTACGGGTTCCGTAGTATTCGATTGTGGTGTATATGGTACCATTTTTAGATGCGTATGCCAAGTGCTGTGCACAAATTTTTAAATATACTGCAAACAGTTTTTCATTATCTGATATTACTTCTAGTGGAGCTGCTATAACATGTAATTGTGCTGCAATAGGCCGCATAAAATATATATAAATATATATATTGCTTCATTAGAAACTAATTAGTAAAGTTAAATAAATTTAAATAATAATCTTGGGCCAATGCTGCAAGAAATGAAATAGAAATTTAACAAATACAATATTATTATCTCATTCATATAAAGCAAGTTAAAAATTTAAATTATGTATATTAATTTGCAAATAACATAATATGATTAATTATAGCTGCGAACTAATTTACAGTATCATTCAAATTCAGAAAATATACATAAATGAAGTTCAAGCATGTAAATACATGGAAAAATATAATAAAATCCAAAAATTTTATTAAAAAAATGTAAAACTAAATTTAATTTCCATAATGTTGTAACGTTGCGTGCCTCCAACTTGCACGCAACCAAGAGGTGACTGTGAAAACAGGATAAAACACAGAGTCTTGTAAAGGGTTTAAGTCCCTTTTTATTCAACGTAATAAATTACAATTGCGTGCTCTTGACGCTTACAGACGGCGCCAACTCGGCGGTCAAATAAAAATAATAACCTGAAAAGAAACTAAAGACAAGACTCTAACTACGAGGCTCTCTAAAATAACTAACTCACCGCGTTTTACAACACCGCTGCTAATTCAGCAGACTTGAAGCTCACTTGAACGATTAACACTACTTCCCGCCAAGCACATAGGCCGAAACGCGGGGTTCTTCAATTTCTCGCTCACTACCTCCGCGCTCGTGAAGTAAGAATATCACACTCCGAACTTGTTTCCTCTCTATTTAAATCATAATACTTCCGCTGATAATTTGAATCCTTGCGCGTTCTACTCAAATTTACATATTCTGGCATTGGCAGTTAGAGGGGAAAGTAAGGCTTGACAGGAAAGATAGTTTAAACTTAAAATAAATGTTAGTTAAAATAAATATAAACCCTACATTTGCCGCTGCCAGAATTTGGAAAACTTGGAAGCAGGTCCTACAAACGACCTGTTGTAAGTTTCTCTAATTCTGAACTAACTGGCTAGAACCTCGTTTACACAAAAAAATCTTATGTAAGAAATTGTATACTAAAATTCTGTTGATCGTTATAAAGCTCTCTTCTTACAGCAACTTTTCCTGGACTTCATCAATCAATCTTGGTCTTTCCTTCCAGCATCTGGAAGGAATAAGTATCAGTATCTTTCTACATACATTATAATTTACACTTTCTTGACACAATAAATGTTTGTTTTTAAACCATTCGTTTTTCTTACTTATTGCTTAATTCACATTCATTCAATTTTTCAAGCATTAATTTAACTTTACCCTGGCTCTCCACCATGTGTGGTGTCAAACGGGAATATTCGTGTTTTAGTCTTACAACACTTCCCCTAACCACCATGATTTGTTAGAATTCAACGACCAAATAGACACACCTTACTCGACATTCTACAACTCCATGAGCTAATTTAATAGTCTTAAAAATTCAAATGTAGGTGGAGAACCCTACAAAACACATTCATTCTAACTTCCCCCTCATTCATCTTTAAACATGCAGGCTTTCGCTCTAAAGCATGACTTTACAGTTTAATACTTAAATTTTGACTTCATTGCTTTTAAGCATTCACTTTTAGCATCTACAATTTTATGCTTCTAGACTAAATTCTACTTTTACATAACATTCAAGTATTTACGTACATTTACAAAATTTAAATACATATGATTTTTACAATTTACCATAAAATGAATAAGAGAAAATAAATTTTTACTTTACTCATTCTTCGCCAAGCTGGCGGCATTGAAACTAAAATTCTTATTAGTACAAGAATACGAAGTTATTTTTATCTTCGGCCAAATTTTGGCTTTAACATAACAGAATTAGTCTTTCGACCAACAGAAAATGCTTGTTTTTAGCTTTTACACTTAAAGAACATAATACTTTTGCCTTAGCTAAATAAAGTAAAACAAAACTAAGTCTCAACCGAGACATATTGACTTTCGTCAAAACATAGAACTTCTTACTTATGCATAACATTTCGGAACAAAAGAGAAAAAAAAAATTATAGAAGGTTTTAACTTATCTTTGAGTTTTCGATGCTTGAAACTCCGTCATTCGTTTTTGGCAGAATTGGCAGAAGTTAGAGGTTTCATGGATGTTAATCTTCTCCTTACTGCCCTCCGAGTGTCGTCCACCTGACTTTTTCTTTTGCGTCCTCTACATGCTGGCCTCTTGGCGGAGTAATCGTCTGGTTGTTGGCATTTCCGTTTCTCCCTGGGACGGCTGGTCTTGACGTCCTCCGGTCTGGAGTCCTTCTTGAATTTCTTCTGTTCCTCGTATTTTTGTGCCTCCTGTTGCCGTTTCAGTTTCCGGAACGGCGGCCTTGCTGGCACCTGACTCTGTGGCCGTGTGCGCGTTCTCCTTGATGTGTAATTTCTCCTGCTATCATTTGTAGGTGGTGTTTTTCTCTTTACCACGGTTTCTTTACCCGGTTCATCTGTATTTTTGTTTTTCTTAAACGCTGGGGTTTGAAAATTATTTTTTTCTTTTTGATACCGACGTCCGGGTTGTAGAAGGGCTAGGACTCTCTTCAGTTCTCTGTTTCTTGGGTGGTGGAATAGTTGTTGTCTCTGGACCTTCTATTTCGTTTAGACTTGAGTCCTGCAAGAAACTTTTAAGGATTTCAAAATCATTTGGATTATAGTATTTTTTCACCTGGTCGGGACTTGCTTTACAGATTTCCCCTCTCTCGTTCTTAAGATATAAGACTACTCCTTTGATTTCCTGAATTACATAGGGGCCTTTAAACTTTGGAGCTAGCTTTGCCATAAAATTGTCTGGGGCACTTGATAAAGAAAATTTCCGCTTCAATACTTTATCCCCAACTTTAAAATCTGCTTCACGGCGTTTTCTATCGTAATATAGTTTCTGCCTATTTCTTGCCGTATCCGAGCTTTTAAGTGCCTGATCAATTAGCTTTTGCACATCTTTTTGTTTAAACTCCTGCTCTCTTTGTTGCACAAAGAATAATTTATCTAAAGGCGTAATTAATTTTCGGCCTAAGAATAATTCTGCTGGAGTTTTTCCCGTAGTATCATGATGTGCCGTTCTTAAAGCATAAGCTAATTCATTTATGTAGCCATCCCAGCGCTTATGATGTGTGCTCACGTAACTGCGAATTATTTTTACTATGTTTTTATTAACTCTTTCTGCTATGTTAGCCTGTGGTCTATACGGAACCATTTTGATATGGCGTATGCCAAGTCCATTGCATATGTTTTCAAATATTTGACTAATGAATTGTTTTCCGTTATCGCTAATGACTTTTATCGGTGCACCGTATTTTAAAATGTATCTGTGTAAGAATGCATCTGCGACTGTTTTGGCTGACGCGCGTTTAAGAGGAAAAATTTCTATCCATTTTGAAAAATGATCTACTATTACTAAAAGAAAACGATTTTTATTTAACTCGCTCTGGGGGAAGGGACCAAGAAGATCTATGCCTAAAATTTCATTCGGAAATGTAGCGCGAATGCTATTTAAGTACCCGGCCGGGCTGTAATTAATATCATTTATTAACTGACATTGATTGCAGGACCTGACATACGCCGTTACTGTTTTGTATAATTGCGGGAAATATACCGCCTCGCGTACCCTTTTTAAAGTCTTTCTGACCCCTAGGTGGCCGGCTGTTTTTGCTTCGTGTAACTCCTTCAAAATGCTTAATCGAAGCGAGGCTGGGATGACTGGCTTATACTCAAGATTTTCGTTTGTTGTTTTCGTATAGAATAATAAATTATCTATTATTTCATAGGTTTTTGCTCTATTTCTTATCGCATCGATATCTGTGTGCTCGAAGCTTTCGGGGTCTTTCAAATAAGCATAGATATTTCCAAATTCAGGATCAGCTTTCAGTTCAGTAATAACCGTATCTCTAGAATCTAAAATTTTTGAAGTCAACACAGCGCATTTAAGTTCATTTCCTTCATCGTCCAGTTTTATACGAGAAAGTGCGTCAGCTACATTGTTTTCCTTACCCGGTTTATATTTTATTGTGATATTATATTCTTGGAGTTTTAAAGCCCATCTTATTAACCTGGGCGTTAGGTTTTTCCCCGAGTAAAGTCTACCAACAGCCGCATGATCCGAAAAGACTGTTACTGGCGATTTGCCGAAATAAACTCGAAATTTGTGTACAGCCATTAATACGGCTAATGTTTCTCTTTCTGTAGCTGTATAATTCCTTTGTGTCTGATTCAACGTTTTACTAAAAAATGCCAGCGGATGGTTATTTTGCATAAGAACCGCACCCACCGCATAGTCTGACGCATCTGCTGCAATTTTTCCAGGTTTTCGTCCCCCTCCGGGAATTTTAAAACAGGGGCATTAATAAGCGCTTCTTTTAATCTTTCAAAAGCTGTGTTAGCTTCCGCTGTCCACGTAAATTTAGCCCTTTTTCTTTTGATTACTAAGAGTGGTTCAAAATATTAGCGAAATCTTTTATGAAAGATCGATAGTAAGAACATAATCCAAGGAAAGAAGAAAGTTTCTTGGCGGTGTTGGGCTGTGGGAAATTCTTAATAGCTTTTATTTTTGAATCTTGCGTTTCTATACCCTTTTGCGAAATTTTATAACCGAAATATTTAAGTTCTTTAGTTGCGAACTTGCATTTTGAGGCGTTAATTGTAAGACCGGCCTCTTTTAATAATTTAAAAACTTGTTCTATATCATTAATATGTTGTTCCAACGTACTACTCGTTATAATTATATCATCTAGATAAATTAAAGTTGACTTTCCTAGGACAGGCTTTAGAACAATGTCCATAGCTCTCTGGAATGTTGATGGGGCCCCACACAACCCAAAAGGCATGCGTAAAAATGCATAAGTGCCCGATTTTGTTATAAACGCGGCTTTATGTATATCTTCGGGTCTCATAGCTATTTGATAGTAGCCAGACGTTAAGTCCAAAGTAGACATATATCTTGTCGATTTGATCTGTCTAATGATCTCGTCTATAACCGGCAAAGGGTAAACTGGAAATTTGGTAATACTATTTAGTTTTCTGTAATCAATAGCAAACCTCCAAGCCCTTTTATCCGAAGGAGGAAACTCGTTCTTTTTCCTACATAGTACGACTGGACTCGTGTACTCACTATTTATGGGCGTTATTATTTTATTCTTTAACATCTCCTGAATATGTTCTTCGATGATTAAGTCTTTTTGTTTGTCATAACGGTATGGCTTAGTCCTACAAGGTTTTTCGCATTTAATTGAATCTTGTGCGTCACTATTTTGCAGTATCCTGGTTTTTCTGAAAACAAATGAGAAAAATTACTCACCACTTGTTGTATTGCTTTCCTTTCATGGTCATTCAGATGGCTATTGCGGTGTCTCCACAGGTTCCACCACCCTCTGGTCTATCTCCAACACCACGGAACTATCTTGAAAATTTAATTTGGCCCTCGCGGCCCTTAAAAAGTCCATACCTAAAATAAGAGAATGTTGCAGATCTTTCACCACAAAAATTAATACTTTGAGACTTTCCTCTTTTACCTGTAAGTTTAATGATAATTTCCCGATGCAGTGACATGTTTTTCCTTGCGCCGCTATAATTTCCGTATTTTTGGTTTTAAATAATCGTATCCTATAAAAATTCTTTTTGAAGAAATTTTCACTCATCAAATTTCCTTCTGCTCCTGTATCGATGAGGGCTTCTACTGGTACATCGCCAACCAGGACTTGTATAATTGGTAGCTGTGAGTTTTTACGATGACCGTATTTAAATGTGTATTTGAGGGTTTTTTTAAAACTTCCGGGGTCTGGACCCTCCCTTTCACAGGCCCCTCTATTCGTTTAAAGCTTTCCTTTCAATCTGTGTCTTCTGGGTACGCGGATGTTTATTTTCAAATTTTCTTTTTGGGCCTTGACCTTCGAGTTTCGATGCGTTAGCTTGATAGCTCTTTCCCCCATAAGAGCGATTTCCATTTCTGGTTTCCTCATTTGAAGATTTCCTTCGGGTACTTTGAGAATATGTTTCCCCTCTCGCTTTTTCCGCTATTCTGCGATTTTGAAACTTCACCGCCAATTCGAAGAGTTCCTGCAATGTGCTTGGGTTTCTAATTTCAAAGTAGTCTTGAACAGCGGGTAACAATCTTGGTAATATTATTTCAATAATCTCCGCATCGGGTTTCTTTCCATACAGCATATCCGTAAGCTTGATTTTTCGTAGAATAAAGTCCGTCAATTCTGCTGTATCCCGTTGATAAAAACTATATAGCTCGGCTTCCAGCCGTGCGCGATCTTTCACTATGGGAAAGGCCTTTACTAACGATTTTTTGAAATTTTCAAATGTATACGTCTGGCTTCCAAATTCCCCTAATAAAAATTTGCCTATGTTTTCCACCATAGCGCGGCCTGTCCTCTTAGTGCTGATGTGGCGATGGCAACTTTTTGTCTTTCAGGCACAGGGTAGAGCTGAAAGTGGTTTTCTAGACCTTCTAGAAATACCGCCACCGAATTTTTTCCGTCGAAATGGACGTTTGGCTTGATTGATGCTCTCAAAGTCTGGACCAGATATCCAAATCCTTCTAACTGGCTTGTCATTTCTTGGTGTTGTCCAGCGGCTTCCATCCAATTTTCGGCCATTTCAGTTCGATAAGTGTTCGGGCGCCAATGTAACGTTGCGTGCTTCCAACTTGCACGCAACCAAGAGGTGACTGTGAAAACAGGATAAAACACAGAGTCTTGTAAAGGGTTTGAATCCCTTTTTATTCAACGTAATAAATTACAATTGCGTGCTCTTGACGCTTACAGACGGCGCCAACTCGGCGGTCAAATAAAAATAATAACCTGAAAAGAAACTAAAGACGAGACTCTAACTACGAGGCTCTCTAAAATAACTAACTCACCGCGTTTTACAACACCGCTGCTAATTCAGCAGACTTGAAGCTCACTTGAACGATTAACACTACTTCCCGCCAAGCACATAGGCCGAAACGCGGGGTTCTTCAATTTCTCGCTCACTACCTCCGCGCTCGTGAAGTAAGAATATCACACTCCGAACTTGTTTCCTCTCTATTTAAATCATAATACTTCCGCTGATAATTTGAATCCTTGCGCGTTCTACTCAAATTTACATATTCTGGCATCGGCAGTTCCAGGGGAAAGTAAGGCTTGACAGGAAAGATAGTTTAAACTTAAAATAAATGTTAGTTAAAATAAATATAAACCCTACAATGTGAATAATTGTTGAGCAGGCAGGAGACAGATCTTTCCAAGGAGACGTTGCCCTCCAACCTAACTCTTCAATTACTCAATTCGTGTTTCGTCATCCATATAGGCATGGGTTAAGAATTACACAAAACCAAAAGTAGAGAAATGTTTAAATGAGAAATTTAGTAGTTATAGAATTATGAAAAAATTATTAATTAAAAGTGCATGACTGAAAAGCGTTTTAGCTCTGACCATTCAAATATCAACCCATTTATTAATAGAATATTAGCAGGTGTTTCGTAAATTATCAAAAAACATAAATGGTTTGTACATCAGAAGTTTAGTAATTTAATATTAAACTTTGCTCCCATAAAAATTATTTGAAGACAGATTTTTCTCCTGAAATCGTAAACAAATATTATGCATCAAATATGAAATTTACATTATAACGAAACCATTTCCAACATTTCTCATGCTAAAATTATCATATTTGGAAAGAGTTAAGAATTTTAATTAATCCTTGCACAGTGCTTAACAATTTTAGTGCATTATGAAAGACATTCCGGATTTGCATTTTCAAAAAATTAAATTTTCAAAAAGGTGCTAAAATTGTTTACCTTAAAAACGTAGAAAAACAGAAAGATATTCTTCCATAGATACATCTTAGAGACGACATATTTTCAGAAGATATTTAAATAATTAAAACTATAGAAGACGTTCGTAAATGCAGTTGAAAATCCACAAAATAATTGCCTGTTTACTTTTGAAATATGTACATGAAACAAATCATGTACATATTTCGTGCAGTGGAAACACAAGCTATAGTTTCATTTCATTCTCTGTGGAAAAAAATAATGTAAGCATTTTAACTTTAGATGTCTTTCTGATGTCAAGCTATCTGAAGTGTATTTAAGTGTTCAGACATCAGTTCTAAACATCAATATATCTTCATACCAGCCATTTCGTCTTAAGTTACAACAATCATTAATCTGTCTGTGCCAGAACTCAACTCAAAACTTTTATTCCTTGTTATTTTTTTCCCATTTTAAATCTTGCATTTCTAAAAGATGTTTTCCGCTGATAAACTAAATACTGATAAATCGTTAGTTCTTTTTCATGCAGAATTTCTGCAAACAAGTGGGAATATAATATTTTTTTAAAATTTTTATTTATAAACATTTTAAAGTTAAATATTGATTAATGTAGTCTATTTACTATAAATTTAAGAACGGATTAATTTTATTAATGTATGCATAGAAATGCCTGTAAACTGTGTTATATTTGATACAAATGAAGCTCTGAACAAATGAAACCTTTTGTGCAGTTATTAAGAAAGGAGAGTATAATGTCATGTTAATGAAACTTTACTTGTTTTCTTTTCGCTCAAACGTAACTTGAAAGCTTTCTGATACAAATGTTAAAGTAAAATTTTTTGACCACATTTGCAATTTTTCCCACTGGATTGAAAAAATACCCTAAGGAATTGTATTTATGACAGAAATTAATTGCTTATTATTACCTTAGGGACATCCATCGTAATTTCAGGTATGACTGAAAAAGTTATATTAATGCTAAATAATTATATATAAATTTTTATGAAAGAGTATTCAAGGTATTAAATGACATAAATTTGCCAGACAGTTGCGTTAGACATGTAGCATTATATTTGAGTTTTGCTATAAACATTTTCTTTAATTTGCATCTATCTTAAAGTATCTTTAATTTTCCTATTGCCTTATTTCGCCACTAGGTTAGAAGAAAGGTTAGTTTCTTTGCAGAAGAAATTAGATATTGTAATTAAGAGCAGTTTAATGCTGGTATCACACATTCATTTTTATTTTCAGACGAACAACTTTTTCAGACAATTTTTCTACTTGCTTTATTATCGAAAGAAAGAAGTACGATATTTTTTCCTTTCTTTCGTAAAATACGTTGTTCATTTTCACTAACCAATCACCCATCAGCACCGAATTCCTCGATAGCAGCCATTATTTGTATTGCAAAACTTGTTGCACCTATATATAGTAACCCCAAAATGATCTGCCGTGACTGGCTATTTCATATCATGAGACAAAACAGAAAAATTGTTCAAAAGTGTTGCTCTTTAGAAATACTTTGAATGCGTGGTATGACTTTAAAGAAGAACATTGTGTTTACAGCCAAGTCCAGGAGACTGCTAATTTTGTGCCACAGTATTCTTAGTTTATCTCTCCTGAGTTATGAGGTAGAATAAATTTAAAGTATTGGGTCAGTCCATGAATTCGTGCGAATTTTTTGGTAAATTTTTAAATAATATAAAAAACGCAATTACATTTTAATAAATTATATATTTTCCTCCATTATCTACAATATCTTGCCATCTTACAGGCAGCCTTTTTATGCCATTGCTGTAGAAAGACTGATTTTGATGCAAAAAAACTTGAAAGTTCATTGTGTACAGCCTGCTTAGAATTTTGTTTTCAGTAAAAATTTATGTAAGGCACGAAATAAGTGAAAATTGCTTGGGGCAATATCTGGGGAGTAAGCAGGATGTGACAAAAGCTCCCAATTAAATTCACTAATTTTTCGCAGCTTTGTTCGAGCCGTATGGGGGTCTAGCGTTATCATGATGAAACAACAGTTTCTTGATATTCACCAATCGTGGGCGTTTTATGATCAATTATGAGTTTATGCGGCAAAGTTGTTCACTATAAACTTCTGAATTAATCGTTTGATTTGGTTCCAACAGTTCAAAATGTCCTGAACGGGGTTCATCATCCATTCTGCTTTTTCCAATATTAAAATTTTTAAACCATTTCTGGGCAGTCCTTACACTAATAGTGTGTTCACCATGTACACTATTAATTTTTATCGCTGCAAACCTGTCAGATTCACTACACGAAAATAAAAAAAAAAAATAGCACAGCACGTTTGTACTGATTATCTATATTCATCTTGTATGGGTACTAAACTGCGTTCGATATTTACGAAAGTTGGTGATGAGCTGAACAGTATGTTAGTCAAACGATGACAAGTTTCAACAGGTTCGAAATTGTATTGTTTTAGTAAATGCGTCATAGTGAATTCCACGCATACTCTTAATGCGCACGAACTTATGGACTGACCCGATATATCTGCATCTGCTTGCTTGAAGAGTTTAATTGTTCTAGCCAAGGAATTAAACATCATCTAGATTAACTTGAAATTTGAGATACATGAGTTTACCAAATAGTTGTTAATTACCAAGTAATTGAATATTGATTACATTGAAATATTTTTATTATTATTAATTAATCATGAGTAATAACATAATATTGCAATGTATATTTGAGACGTCAACTATCAGTAGCAATGCAAGCATCGATTAGTTTAGAAGACATAGCAATATATTCTCAAGAAATTGTAAATGTCCTATAGTGTTGAACTTGATCAGAAAATATTGATCCCATCAGACGCAAAGTGAATTATCGCTCTTTCTAAGTAACTACAAGCCATGAAAAGGTTTAAATAAGCTTTTTTCTTAAACAGATACTAGAACATCATTGCACGTTCTTGTTCTAACAATATCAACCACAATTCCCTGACCTTAGATCTGCTCGAGAGTTAAATCTACTGCTGCCTCTTCCTGGCACCTGCCTCCGGCTCATGATTGGTACTCTATCATGGGCAGCCGGGAGGTGCTATTGCTTTTGGGTGTAATCGTGCTCAGCAGACTTCTCTGACGAGGCCCCTAAGTGGACACCTGAAACGCCTTAAATCTGACCGGGAAAATAAGATCCACCCCATTTGTAGGAAATGCAATACTGATCATTTCCCTTTT
Organism: Stegodyphus dumicola; assembly: GCF_044657685.1. Lineage (NCBI taxonomy): Eukaryota > Metazoa > Arthropoda > Arachnida > Araneae > Eresidae > Stegodyphus > Stegodyphus dumicola. Next base: position 82,721,572 of record NC_140768.1, read on the forward strand.
GGACATCTTCTCTCTTGTTTGGGACTTGTAAAAGAGGACGCATTAAAAAGACCTACTTTCGTATTCTAAATACTAACCGCTCTTGGATTCATGGATCTGGTATAGCCTAATGTCTAACGAGTTAAGATCAGTAACAGTAACAACAACAACACTCTAACTCGTAATGCAAATAAAGGAACAGTAAATTTTCAATTTTGAACTTAGACTAGTAATCAAAGAGTACACAATTAAATTTAAATCTCAGCCAGCTCAAAAACTCTAGCGGCGTAACAAGTTCGAATGTCGGAAGCAATAACACAAGGCCGAATAAAAATAACTTATCATAGATGACAGAACTAACGTAACGTACCCGCGAAAATGCAGAAACACGCTCTGACTTACACTCCAAAAACTTCAGTTTAAATGCCATCTAACTGGTTCATTTTGCATTCAGGTGAGGAAATGGAAAGAAAAAGTTATAGTAAAGCTGAAATTATAAGTAGCTGATTAATTTAAATAAACAATAACCATACAAATTTTAATCATCTTTTCAAAGGGAAAACGTACACTGTGTGAATCCACTGAAAGATCGTTCTGCATGATGCTCAAGCTTTGATTGCGAGTTGACAGACTCTTCCATGAATTCCAAGTCTTCCATGAATCACTTGATTGCTGTAGCTATTAAAAATAATACCTATGTAATAGAATATGCGTAAATTTTGAAAGTCATCAGTACTAAAAATTTGCGCCCATACTAAACTCATTCTGAAATTCTTGATGGAAATTTAGGCGTGAAATAAAGTATGTTAGTTTCGCTTGGAATTCAGAATGCTGAACTCGTTATTTTTTATCGTAATTAATGCGACTGTAAGAATATTCGTAGTTTATTTATACCCAAATTCCATTTCATTTACAATAGCTTTAAAGACTTATCAATGGCTGTTGATCAGTACATTCCAGAATCGAAGTCGTTTTACAGAAGCGATTTAAAATAACGTAAATATATTTTTTACCTCATTTTCTGTTTCAGTTAACTACATTTTCTTATTTAATTACCTGATATTAAGGTAGCATTCAACCATATTTTAAAACATACCTTCAAAATAAAATCGCCTCTGTGCATCTCATACTGATGATGTAACGTATAATTTTCTCCCTTCTTTTTTTTTTTCTGTCTGAAAGTTTAATTTTACCTGAGATAAAGGCTTTGGAAATGGGGAATGCTTTAAAACCTGCTTAAAAATTTTTATTTTTTTTTATTTGTCTTAGAAAACAATAAAGAGGTTATAAACGAAAGAATGAAAATACTAGATACACTAATAATTTATGACAGATTAAGTTTTGTATTGCTGTAGTGGGTGAAATCCTAAGCAAACAAGTTATGTCTTTTAATACATCAAATTTAATTAAGTAGTTGTTAACCGCAAATTCCCGACTTCATTTCCATTTTAGATTTCAAACAATTTTCTTGAAAATACAGCGTGTTTCAAAAAGAGTATACGTATTTCGAATGCATATATCTATTAAACTGTATGACATACGACTATAAAACTTTACACACATACGTACGAATCTCTCAAGTTCAAATTACAGATGTTCAATATGTCCTCCATCAGCGATACGAACAATATTACAGCGATACTCAAATTCCTAGCAAACTCGGGCAAGCATGTCCGTCGTCACTGATGTTATGACAGTGAGGATCCGGTTCACCTCTTCCAAGATTTGTGGGAGTGGTGGTACATAAACGTTGTCTTTAATGACACCTCACAGGAAGAAGTCACAGGGTGTCAAATCCGGTAACCGTGGAGGCCAGCTGACATATGCTAAGTCGCCAGCTCCTTTACGACCAATCCAACGGTTCGGTAGTATTTCATTCAGATAATGACGCTCTTGGCGACACCAGTGAGGGGGTTCCGCATCTTGTTAAAAAATGAAGTTGTCTTCGTGCAGCCTCCGAAACAGCCAGTTTTGTAACATAGCGAGATACAATAAAGAGTTAACCGTGTTTCCATCAAAGAAGAATGGGCCGTAAACAGATGATCGGGATATCGCACAAAACCCATTGATTTTGGACAAATCTCGTACACGTTCAACGGCTGCATGTGGGTTCTCTAGGCCCCAAATTCGAACATGAAAAGTCGCTTCATCACTAAATACGATGCGTTGTGTGAAAGTATTATCATTGCCAATAGCATCAATAATCTCGTTACAAAATGCCACACGTTTGCGTTTGTCCTCAGGACCCAGAGCCTGTAACAAATGTAACTTGTAAAGCTTCATAACCAACCGACGTCTCAAAATACGCCAAGTTGTTGTTGTAGGCAGTTGTAACTCACGACTGCCACGGCGAGTTGATTTTGAAGGACCACGTTGGAAAGCAGTCTGAATTCGTGCAACATTTTCGTCGGGGACACGAGGGCGGGCAGGACTCTTTCCTTTACATACACATCTTGTATTTGCAAACCATCGATACCATCTGCGAGTGTTCCACCCATTCGGTGGTGTGTGAGAGTGTGATTATGACAAAGCCTCGAAGGCTATCTGCCTGAGGGAAAGGATGCCTTCGTGGAGGGCTTTCTAAGGGAAACTGGCTCGTATACACGTTACACATGGAGAAAACCACGAAAACGCCCATGCAGCCAGCCCGTTCGCGAGATTCGAACCTCGGACCGAACTACCAGTGTTCAGCGACTTTACCGCTCGGCCGCTGGTGGGCCCCGTCCACCCATTCAGAGGATCACTTTGGTACCTCAACTTAAAAAGTCTTTGCACTGTAATCACGGAATTGCATTTCGCAAACTCGAGAACACAAAAGGATTTCTGCTGTGGAGTAGCCATTTTAAACATGTGACGGTTTCACGCAAAACAGAAGACAATTGACATCTAGCAGCTATTAATATAAACTAGACTATGTATTCGTTTCGCCAATAGCCGAGCCGAGGCGCAGCGATCGATAATTTAGACAAAATAACACTTTGTAATACGCATATTCGTTTTAAAACAAGGTGTATAATAACTAGTCTATTAAGTTTTTCAATTAGGGATTATTTAGATTTCATTAGTAAGACAAAAGAATAGTATCTACCGAATATGATGACGGAGTTTTATAGTTTTATTATTGTTAGTCTTCTTTACGACAGCAGACATCAAATTCGCATGCGCGAGCTGAATAATATGTTTATTCTGTTTAGCCGGTATTAAGAAGTATGTTCGGAAACAATTTTCATTATGCCTACATAGTACATTTGCTCATAAACATCCATTCTTTATATATAAAATACTACATTAAAATTTACCTCTGCACCGAAAAAAGATTGAAATGGTCATACAGGGAATCGTATTACGTAAACGTATTAAACACATGACATCTTTAAATCTATAAAACTAATAATTTAATATAAGAAATTTGGAAAAGCAACAGCCTTGTGTTTGGCGTAGATTTAATCAGGACTCTATCGATTTCGAGGGAAAACAGGTGCAAGGTCGCTCTTCATCAGGAGAAAACAATATGTAACCAAGGGAAAGGTATGGTTGCATTTATATCCAAGATGATTTCGAGGGAAAACAGGTGCAAGGTCGCTCTTCATCAGGAGAAAACAATATGTAACCAAGGGAAAGGTATGGTTGCATTTATATCCAAGATGATTTCGAGGGAAAACAGGTGCAAGGTCGCTCTTCATCAGGAGAAAACAATATGTAACCAAGGGAAAGGTATGGTTGCATTTATATCCAAGATGATTTCGAGGGAAAACAGGTGCAAGGTCGCTCTTCATCAGGAGAAAACAATATGTAACCAAGGGAAAGGTATGGTTGCATTTATATCCAAGATGATTTCGAGGGAAAACAGGTGCAAGGTCGCTCTTCATCAGGAGAAAACAATATGTAACCAAGGGAAAGGTATGGTTGCATTTATATCCAAGATGATTTCGAGGGAAAACAGGTGCAAGGTCGCTCTTCATCAGGAGAAAACAATATGTAACCAAGGGAAAGGTATGGTTGCATTTATATCCAAGATGATTTCGAGGGAAAACAGGTGCAAGGTCGCTCTTCATCAGGAGAAAACAATATGTAACCAAGGGAAAGGTATGGTTGCATTTATATCCAAGATGATTTCGAGGGAAAACAGGTGCAAGGTCGCTCTTCATCAGGAGAAAACAATATGTAACCAAGGGAAAGGTATGGTTGCATTTATATCCAAGATGATTTCGAGGGAAAACAGGTGCAAGGTCGCTCTTCATCAGGAGAAAACAATATGTAACCAAGGGAAAGGTATGGTTGCATTTATATCCAAGATGATTTCGAGGGAAAACAGGTGCAAGGTCGCTCTTCATCAGGAGAAAACAATATGTAACCAAGGGAAAGGTATGGTTGCATTTATATCCAAGATGATTTCGAGGGAAAACAGGTGCAAGGTCGCTCTTCATCAGGAGAAAACAATATGTAACCAAGGGAAAGGTATGGTTGCATTTATATCCAAGATGATTTCGAGGGAAAACAGGTGCAAGGTCGCTCTTCATCAGGAGAAAACAATATGTAACCAAGGGAAAGGTATGGTTGCATTTATATCCAAGATGATTTCGAGGGAAAACAGGTGCAAGGTCGCTCTTCATCAGGAGAAAACAATATGTAACCAAGGGAAAGGTATGGTTGCATTTATATCCAAGATGATTTCGAGGGAAAACAGGTGCAAGGTCGCTCTTCATCAGGAGAAAACAATATGTAACCAAGGGAAAGGTATGGTTGCATTTATATCCAAGATGATTTCGAGGGAAAACAGGTGCAAGGTCGCTCTTCATCAGGAGAAAACAATATGTAACCAAGGGAAAGGTATGGTTGCATTTATATCCAAGATGAGTAAAGCGAACGAGAAGTTAGCGCGATTTATCACAACGAAAACTGAAAAGTTAACAGAATATTTAAAGTTGAAAATTTTAAAAACACTAATAATTTAATTATATTAACTGTAAACTGTTTTTGTTTAAAAATATTATTTTTGCAATAAGTCTGACAAAATATTTTAATTTAGAATAATGCGAACAAAAAGGCAAGTTTCTTCCATTCATGCTAAAACATTACATTTTTGCAGAGGAAGCTATATTAAACGTGAAGTACATTTCGATCAAAAGGCAAAAATGTATTTTGACTTTTTGGACAAGTATTCTGAGACGAAACTTACGAAACACTTACGAAGTTCATACACAATAATGAAAAATTTAATTACATAATCTCTCATTTCTAAATTTCATTCAAAACAAAATATAAAAGGAATTATTCACATAACCTACATATGCTTTCCAGTGATCTGAATTTTCAAAAAATTCGAAAAACAAAATTAATAAAACTTCTGATTTCTGTGAATCGACTAAGTCTAGCATGCATTTTATTTCTGATTTTACTGAGATATAACTTCGCATCTTTCTTTAAAAACTGCTTGTAAGCAAGAAGATAAATATAACAAATATTTTCTCTTTTTATATGCTCATATGCTTACTCAGAATTTTATTTAAGAATGCGTTCATTGGGCCGAATACGAATGTGATGCATTTTACTTTCTCTTCTTCTTATGTAGTAAATATTTGACTACAAATGATGAATGATGTTCATAGAGCTATGTTTGCAACGAAAAAGAAGATTTGCCAATCCGAGACAAGTTTTCCTATTTTTTTTATCACTTCTAAAATAGAAAAAGACATAATAACTTCCATGATATTTGTTCGTGCGTTAAATCTTTAAAAGTTTCTTATTTGTTAGAACGTGTTCTTTGTTTGGAGGCTAAAAGTAAATACACAAAAATAAATATAGCGTATTTTCACCGAAATTCACAAAATTGTTACAAAGATGCAAAAGCATCGGTAATGTAATTACAGTTCATATATCATTCATTACTACAAAGAATGCGGGCACTGCTCTGATATTTGGCTGGAAAATCACCCATGCTTTACCCAAATTCATCCATTTTAGCGAAACAAACGGCATTAATCATCCAGACTCCAAATATTCGTAAGTCCAAATCGAATAGCTTGCTCTGGTTTCTAGGCTTCTAAAAAATTAATCTAATACAACAATTTAGACATTTGTAATCTTTTCGTCGATTTCGAATCATTTGAAAAATTAATAAAGAAAAGTGCATATTTTTAAGGAACTGTTAAACTAATTTTGCTAAAAGTGTACGGCATGTGGATTGCTTAACAGTACCAGGCAAATAACAGTATTACTGTTCAAATAATTTAATAAGAAGCTAGCGAAATTTGTAATGATCATTAATGATACTAACTGGTTTATAAAATTAGTTTTACTAACTGGTCATGTTTTAGTAACTATATAAGGTTTTACGTTTTCTGAAATTAGTAATTAGTCCAATAACCCCAACAGACGTAAAGCGACTCATCATTATGTCTGAAGTAAGTACAAATTCTACAGTAGGTTTAAATAACATTTTTATTTAAATATAATTTAGAATATAAACGCATGTTTATGTGCTAAGAATATCAGCACAGCTCGTGGTGATGCAACTAAAGACAACACACAAATTTAAGTCACACTTGGAAAAGTAGTCAAAGACTACACAATTGGATATTACTGTAAGTTGTCTCACTAACTCTAATGAAGCGTCAAAATTGGCAGCGCACGAACGCAAAGCTGAATAATCACGCCTATCAGAGCTGGCAGGAAAATATCACATAGCAAGCGAAAGCAGAAACAACCATAAACCATAAACCTCCATAAAATTCCATAAACCTCAGCTTAAATACTGCAATATCATTTGCGTTCTTGTGAGGAATACTGAAAGTAGAAGACATAATAAAGGTCCGAATTGTAGCAACTATTTAATCTAAATAACCTTACAAGTTTTTCATCACTTTTTACTAAATGGTCATTTTTAAATTTCTGATCAATTTTTATGTTATTTTTATTATTTTTATGTATGTTATTTTTATGATCTATTTTTTTCATTAGTGTTACTAACTGGTCCTTTTAAATAGCAAGTTGTTGATGATTAAATGGTCATTTTTAAGTGTAAAAACTATTAACGTAAATTTGTGCGCTGGGTGTTGCATTATTACATTTTCAGATATGTGCATATTTCTTAAAAAATGTATGTAAAATAATCCCAGTTCTAAAAAAATTAAATACATAATATCGCGTTATACGCTCTGTTGCGTAGCGTTTTTTGTTCCAGTGCCAGAATTGTCAAACGTTTGCATGTGTAACGTAACGTTTATGCGAGCGTGAATATTTTTAGTGAATTGTTTGAATATTACGATTCAGTTTTAACAATCAATCAGTTAAATCAAAAGTAATTTGAAATATGATTCAAACGAAAGAACTGAACTACACTGGAATATAACGAACCGTCAATGAAATATAACTGCGTATTGTTTTTTATTTATTAAATGAGCCAGGTCTCACCATTGATCGAGTAGTTAAAGAAGGGTAACTACTGGTAGTATGACTTAAGTTCGCACTCAGGCAGATGGTCGCTATGTCGTTGATTTGTGTTGCTTATCACACATGTTACGTGAATACAGGCGAATTTCTTTTGAGAAATCCTCCGAGAAGACATCCCACTTCTTAAGCAGATAGCTTTTATGTGCTTTGTTATACTCATATTACTTAACCTAAGCTTAATGAGTTACAGACGACATAAAACTGCGAAGAATACTTGCACTTAGAATTTCCGTGCAAATATAACAGAAAGTATAACAAAAAGCTAAAATTATGTTCGGCCCACCAGCGGCCGAGCGGTAAAGTCGCTGAGCACTGATAGTTCGGTCCGAGGTTCGAATTCCGCGAACGGGCTGGCTGCATGGGCGTGTTCGTGGTTTGTCCCATGTGCAACGTGTATACGACTCAGTTTGCCTTAGAAAATCCTCCACGAAGGCATCCCATGCCTTAGGCAGATAGCCCTAGTGTGCATTGCCATAATTAAATAAACCAAAACCAAATTAAAATTATGTTCATATATATACAGCGCAATCACAAAATTATTGAATCTTTTGAAAACGTTGGAAACAAGTAAGAATATGGAAATTTTGCTTCATTATCCACCACTTTAAAAGCCGCTTCAGATATCATTCAACAATCTTTAGAGCGGGATTCTCTTTCCGTGGGATTTGTTAGTCGTCATCTAACACAAGTATCACAGTTGACACCACTGCGTAATTAAATGTGCTTACTTGGTCCAAAGAACGTAGTCTTCGAATGAGCCACGCAGCTAATTTTAGCAGAATGTACATATCACTAAGTGAATGATACGGCACTTACGTAACATATCAGCGAGGTATCTTGCGACATTATTTTTTCAGGTATAGAAAATAGAATGTTACTTGACTGAGAAGACATAAACACATCGTAGCAACTCGATTTTGTTTTCTTAATAGCGTCGATCGCGATATCCCAATGCCGATGGCTCTCATCAAGAAGATAATTCAAGTCATCTAAAGTGCACGACAGAGCACGGATCCAGCTTAATGAATATTCTACTGCACTCGCCCGTACGCTTGTTATTTAAATCCTACTGTGGGCTTAATAAGAACCTTTACAGATCTAAGAATGTTGGAATGATATCTAAGTAATTGTGCTACAGAATGGCCAGTCAAGGCAACATGTTTAATTTGGTACATCCCCAGGGCCTCCACATAACTAATGGTAACACCAGCGATTTGCAATACGTATACGAATGTATAGTAAGACTATACGTTGTTAGTTATACGAAATAACTTCGCTCTGCTGTTTACTAAGAGAACTTTAAAGCCGTCTCAGATGGGATGTAACATAGTACTATCCCATTATCCGGATAAACGGATAATAATTATGCAAAAAAAATTTCCCATGCTTGCTTCACAAAATACTCAAGTATCACCATTCATCACAGTCAACGTTAGGTTTATCGATAATTTTGAAATCCTTATTGCAAACTGTTAGAAATGCATATACACGGTGTGCACAAAAATCTACGCGGTTTTAATTCTTGAAGCCATTGGTCGTAGATATGTGCTTCCAGTTATAAAAATGTTTTAAATGACACAAACATTCGAATTTTGGCATTTTCAAGAAATCAGTTTCGTAAAAATTACAAAATCTAATTTTTCACATGTTCCTTCCGTCCCTATACTTAGGAAAATTTTCCTCTCATTATAAAAAAACAAAACACAAAATGTTTTTCTCTCGAACGGAAAAAAATATTTAACCGATATATTTAATTTAAGAATTTGCTTTTTTTACGTCTGTTCAATTGTCCTTGAGGGGTAAAATATGACCCCTGAAGGCTAAATGAGTTCAATGCAAATTTATAAATTTGAATATTTTGAGGTTAATGCTTTACATTTAAGCGCCATCTAATGATATTGTATTGGGACTTAATTTTGTACTTTAATATTATCATGAAGGTTCATTACTTAAGAATACTCATAATCTGATAATCGTGTATCAAATTCGATAAATTAGAAATGCTTTTCATTTTTTACGGCAAATAATATTATGAGTTGGCTGATTTTCAATACTGACGCCTGCCAGTGTTTTCAAGAAAACAAATTCTCTGAACAACATCTCTACTTTGAGAACAATTATTTTGATCACTACGTTTCACATTAATATGCTCGTTACTTAATGTCTTTGTGTACGACTGTTAAATCTCTGACTCTAGTGCTAAATATCTTGGCCAGTGTTTGTGGTACGGAAGTCAAACATCTGTGTTTTTGGTTTTTTACGAAGAGGGCAGAATTTTCTTATATATAAGGATAGGCACCACGAGAACGCATTAAAAGTTTTTTTTTTTTTTTTTTTTTTTTTTTTTTTTTTTTTTTTTAAATTTAAAAATCTGAAAACATCAATCTTAATTTCATTGAAAACATTTTTAACTAAAGGTATACTTCTAAGACCACTGTTTGCGAATATGGAGGCTTAGTAAGAACTTTGGAGAGTATGGTAGTTATATGCAGAAGGAATCCATTGGTAAATTTTCAGTGAGATGCGAAACGCAGAATACAGGAAATGAATGTTATTGCGGATTGCTGTAATCCATTTTAACGATGATTTTCATTAAGTTGCATTACAAAAATTCATCCTTTTAATACGATACTGAAGTCACATCGTTTTTATTAGCACAAAGGAGATTTCACGGGACATGCAATTTTTGTTATGTCATAATTTTCAAGTATTAATTTTTTTTAAGTTCAATTATCTGCAAAGATATTAAATATCTGGAAAGACATCTTTGTTGAAAATTGCTGGAACATTATTGTCATGCAGATCAATGGTTTGGTTTATTTGGTTTATTTCATTATGGCAAAGCACACTACGGCTATCTGCCTAATGGGAGGGATGCCTTCTAAGGGAAACTGGCTCGTATCCACGTTACACATGGGGAAAACCACGAAAACGCCCATGCAGCCAGCCCGTTCGCGGGATTCGAACCTCGGACCGAACTTCCAGTGTTCAGCGAATCGGCCGCTGGTGGGCACAGATCAATGAATCAGATATCAGTGTTGCTAATACATCATATACAAAAGACTCGCATATTTTCAGGGATTAGTAAACTTAACAATACATCGTACGATTTATCTTGCATATGTTAAATCACATGAAAACAATTTTTGATAATCTTCAAAACATTTAAAATAAATAAGCTCATAATTATATAAAATTCCTTCTTTTTTTCGGGTTCTTAAATAAATTTCCATTTTGTTATAAGACACGGCATGTTAGCACTATCTGACGACATTTAGTCTTAATATAATCTCTTTTCCAGATCTTTAAATTTTAGAAAAATACAGAGAAAGTTCAAAATAAAAATTAGCACAAATAAGCAATAAATAAATAAATAAAACATTATCTCTAACTGCAGTTTCAGGATACCTCATTAAATTTTGTTAGATCTGAATTTATTGGACATGGGTGAATATTGAACGTCAATGCTGCGCTCTCGAGTCGAGATTTCTAGTCGATGTCAATTTACACAGCGTTGAAATGCAATAAAGTACTACAATATTTAGTAATAAAACACATTTTATTGTTACAACAATGATTTACAAAATGTAATGAAAATCTGCAAGGGAATGAACTGTTGCAAGTTCACATGAACTCGGTGCAGCAGATTAAACTGAACACCTTTTAGTCTTTTATTAGTTTGTATGATTCAATATGCAAGTTTAAGCTCGTTCCGAGTTTTACACTGTACAATGAAACTGAGCAAATAATAATGTTACAGGCAGTGCTAAATATAAGACTAGAAAATTTTAAATGCTGTTAATAAAAACAAGCTTTCAACCAAAAATGTTTTTTGGTATTAAATATAAAAAAATGCCAGTTTGTTTTAAACAATAATAAGAATAAATTGTTATAATTACTTAATTTTAAATATTAGCCGAAGAAGAAGTGACATATATTTTAACATTCTATTAAGAACATTTCTAAAATTATAATATTCCTTAATATGCATGGAAAAATTACATCGGTCTTACTTATCATTGTGCAATATTTTGCTCAAGAAATCATATATTCAAAGTAAATTACGAACAGTATCTTGAATTTAATTTCTGTTGAACACAATGCACAGTAATGGTTTCAAAAGCCTCTCTAAATAAAAATCAGTCAAAAATATTTGATAAAATGTTTTTTAATCTTAGAGAATATTTCAGAAAACGAAACTTGCGAAAAGTGCCAAATTGAAACATGCCGAAAATTAAAATATTGTTACGTGTCTTTGAGATAATAATTCGTACAAAGTTAATAAATCAGAATTTTAAAGATTTGTAGAAAGTATTAAACACGTTTCTAAAAATATTTACATGATAACTGTAGAAAATTTATAAAGTCATGCATGAAATGTAAAAACCCTACTTAGGATATTTGAAATAAAAACAAGGTTAACAAAGTTAACAGATCAGCAAATAGATAAAATGCAGAAAAATCTTAAAAAAAAAAAAAAAAAAAAAAAAAAAAAAAAAAAAAAGACGCTTTAATAATGAGCTCAACGAAAATTAGATAATGCGTTATTTTATTGATCACTGCGATGTATAGCATAAAAAAGTGTAAGGAATTGATAAAACTGTATTTGCAAAATCCTTATTACAATATTAAATATCATATCGGATTCCGCAATGAAGTAATCAAAAACTCTGTTTAAAATAAATTCATTTATCCAGTTTATTCATATAAATAGATTTCCATTATAACAAAGTTCCGAATGTTTGTATAACACAAAACCTATCTATAAAAGTTTTAGTCTAAACCTCTTACGACGTCTGGAAGTACTTTCCAACGTCTTCATGTTCCCGAACACATACACCGTGCCCAAAAAAAAATTACCCGCTCTTTATTTTGCAAACCGATAATCGTAAACATGTGCATATTTCCAGCTACAAAAAATGTTTTAAACGCAAATACTCATGTTTTGGCATTTTCAAAATAAAAAATGCCATTTTGTGAAAATTGTGATATCTAACATTTTATCTGTCTCTCTGGTTCTAATAGTTCTGTTACAGGAAACTTTTCTACAAAGCTTGTTACAAAAATTGGTAGAGATACTTGATATTGAATTCAGCGAAAATATACAGACGCGCATTAATTGAAGAGTAATATGTTTGCATCTGTACATACATAAAAGTAAAATATCAGATCAGAAAAAATTCCTGATGTTAAGAAATTGCGTTACCAGCATTTCTATGCAAAATGTTGTGAAAAGTGTTGATTAATGTAAATTTTCAGCCCAAAGGGCGTTAGCCTAGAAGAAAGGGCTGTTCATTTCGTTTTGGCATTCTGCGTTGAAAACTTTAAATGGCGGTTCACTTTTCGAATTGTTGCCACCAAATATTACATTTAAAGATATTAAATAGTGAAGAATTTGCATAAATATATGTATGTTTCTCGTATTGTGATAAAACAGCGGTAACTAGAGCCATCGAATTTTGAATAACGTACGTTTATTGCCCATAATATATGTTTATGCCCATAATAACGTGGGCATCTGGATGCCCAAATTCGGAATTTGGAATTTGTTTTATTTGAATTTGTTATCTCTTTCATATTTTGTAAACCTTTAACGAATTTTTGATTAACAAAGTCAACGATTTCAAAGCGAGTAATGGCAACGCTGTGCGGGGAAAAAAAAAAATTATCTCCAGGCGCGCGAGACTGTGTATCGGAAGTTCTAAAGATAAGCTCATTTAAAAATTATTTTGCGATATTGCTGTTGAACTGAATTTTATATTTTAAGTGCAAAGAACTTGATATTTAAGAAATAGAGGTAACACACTAAACATTAAAAAAAAAAAAAAAAACGCCCTTTGTGGATATCTTTGTAAATCTGTGCCCTTTGTAAAATCTGATAGCTTTTAGATTTTTTATTTTTCTTTTTTTCTGTGTGTGTAATGTTTTTTTTTTTTTTTTTTTTTTTTTTTTTTTTGTATGTGTGTGTGCGTGTGCGTAAATGTAAATTTCTGGAAAAGGCTGGCAGACTTCAGTATTTCCAATTTAGTTTAGTTAGTAGTTTAAAAAATTTTTGTAAGAAATATTAGATTATGACTCTGATTTAAAGTAATAAAATTTTTACGAGAATATTAATAACGTAATTTTAAACTTATAAATTTTAAAACGAAAATTTATATAGTGAGTATACTAAATGTAACAAATTATAAATTAAAGAGGTCAGTAATCACAAAAAATTATCTTTGATTGGCTTTTAAGGAGAAAAATAAACCTTAAATTATTCTAATTTATTTATTAACCTATCTCTTAATGCAAATCGAAAATGGCATCATGTCGGTCAGTTTTTATGATATCAGTTTTTATCAGTCAAACATTTTGTGTTTTATTTTTACAAGAAGCTTTGCATTTTCTTAAATATACGTAAAGCGGAGAGTACAGCGTGTTAAAAGTTATTTTTCGGGACGTTTACAAAACTGAATTTGTGAAATTTTACAGTGCAACCAAATGCATATAGGGGCCATTTAAAACCTTTTTCTAACTGGAATTGCGACTAACAGTAGCTAAAATAAAGGCCGGGTAAATAAATTGTGAATGCGGTGTATAAATAGAAATTTCCATGAAAAGAGCACTTACCTACCTTTCTAATATTTCAAGAAATATTTACAATCATGCTTTCTTCAGAAAATATTTTGATGAAATACCTTTTTACGAAAATCCTTTTTAAAGAAGTTCTTTCAACTTTTAACATACAAAATGCTCGTATAACATTGTTCATTGCGTTTGCATAACTTGAACAGATTTTGCTGAGACTATGACTATCTTCATATGGTGCTACATATATCTATCGCGATTACAGAAATTACTCCGTTTTATAAGATGTGCTTCATGATATAAACTCAGAAAATTCTTCATTACTTTCCTTTAGAAGCACGGGGAGATTTTTCTGTGCTTAATAAGGCAATCTTTTGTTTTCTGACCATAAAATACCACTTTTTTTATTCATCTGGCATTACTTCTCTCAAACTTATTCTCAGATGTCGCCAGTTTTACTTTACCAATATCATACACAGTTTCCACAAATTTAATCTCTTATGCGTTTTATATTATCTTCCGGAATGTTAAGAAATGTATAAATAAAATATAAATGCAGTTTGTTTTCATCTCCGTGGAATTAATTTGACCTTGATGCCATTTCTTGACCTTAAAACCATTTCTGCTGCCAGTTTCAGTTTGTCTCTCTGCTCCATGGACTGGATTCTGAAATGTCTCAGAACGTTTGCAATCATAGTTTTCTCTTCCATCATTGCAAATTTCTGACCTGAAAAAAGGAAAATAACTGTAAAAGGATATCATACATATTAAAAAATGCATTAATACATTCATGCTTTTCTTCATTCGTTAATATTTTGCAAGTGAAAATGTCGCCCAGAAAATTGTCTTTAAATTTCGATACGGCATTTTTTCATCATATTCCATTCGGTTTAGCATAACTTTACAATGGTATATTGTTCTATGCTAGGTCCATTTGAGTGTCCTTAAAACCTCGGTTACCGCTGACTACGCTGATCCGTCCGGCGCCCACCAGCAACCGACCAGGAGACAAGACCGCTAAACACTGGTACTTCAGCAGTGTCCACACTTAAAGAATGGGATCACTGCGTAGGTGTTTGAGTGATTTTCATCACGTAAATACGAGCTAGTTTTCTTCGGAAAGCCTCATACTAAGGTATCCTTTCTCAAATAGAGATAGCGATAGTGTATTTTGATATAATGAAATAATTCAGTTTCGTCAATCTGTCTTAAATTATCTTATATCTCTAATGCTGCACAGTGCGGTGCGAAAAGCCCGGGTTTGAATCCCTTAGAAGGAATGGATGTTTGTAAATGTATATTGTCTTTGCGCGCGTAAATATAGAGTGGCATGGAGTCACTCTAAATATATAGAGAGCCAAAAGTCCCCTCGAAAGGTTGGTGGTAGGGGAAGAGGGATAGAAGACCCTCAGACCCCTCTCGCCGGGGCGCTCTCCATGAAAACTGGGAGTGGAATCGAGCGAAATTGCATGGTCACCTGTACGGTGCTTAAGTGCACTTGCCAACGACAGGATCAACCTTGCTCTCCTTGCCACGATGAATTTCGGGGCTTGGTCTGATGTTACTTTCAGACAAGTGAGATAAGTCACAACACCAACACACAATATATCCGTAATTTATTCAAACATTTAGACTGAGGTATTGTTATTAATATTGAATGGCTAGAATCTTTCTAGATATCTAGAAATCGTATGCACTTTATTTCAATGACAGCAAGAATTGTTACTAAATTTACAATTTAATATATAATTTTTAAAGTATTAAAATTAAACAATAGAAATATCTCTAACAGCATTAAAAAAAGAAAAAAAAAAGAAAAAAAAAACATTTTTCTATTCAATATATAACTCTTATACTATATCTAATATTTCTTTACTGAAGTAGAACGATAAATTATTAAAATTTACTATATAATTCATAATTTTAAAAAGGAGCCTTATGTACAGCTAAACAAACGTACATGAAAGAAAAAAAAGGCCAAAAGTTCTATAAAAGCGGGAAATGAGTTCTAAAAATAAACACGCTAAAAATTCAAAGTATGCTTTATTTTGCTAAGTTTAAACAGAATAACCATACATTTGGATGACTTGAATTTCGGTCAAACGGAATTCTGCTATTATGTAAAACTGTGCAATTATTCTTGCGAACGCTATAAAAATATAAATATTAAATGCACGTTACAATTAGAAGCTAGTTCCAATGCATACAGTATCAAAAAAAATTAAAACCAAAATTCAAATAGTTTGCAAAAAAAATATTTCTCCGATAGATGGCAGCAGTATGTCAAAAAATAATCTCTCAAGTGAAGCGATTTCAGGCGAATTAATATCATGAACTTCTTAAATTATTTCTGAAACGATTTTACGTTCTCTAGCCTTTTTTAAAAAAATTTCATATCTTTTAAAACAAGTGATGTGAATTTTTTAAAACGACTGCATATCGTTTCGGTCTATAAACGCAGAATACTTGAAATTCAAAATTTCAGAAAAATTAGTATGATGCTTCTTAAATTACCTTTCAAATGATGTTTTGTTCTCTAGAACTTCTTAGGATCTCTTATCTTTTAAAACGTGTAATGGAAATCGTTTAAAACTTTCGCATATCATTTCGCTGTATAAACACAGAATATCGGAAATTTCTGCCTTTCCCAAAAATGTTTAAAGAAAGCTGAAAAAAATTCCTGTCTGGAATATTAAAATTAAAAACTAATTTCTGAAAGAACTTTCCAGAATATATTTTAAAAAGCGTACTTAATTTAAGGAATTAAAATAAAACATACTCGTATTAAAATAACTCTTCCAAAACGAATTAAAATAATTTTGAAAAATGTTTAAACGATGATTCTGAAACATCGTAAAAATTAAACAAAAAACAAATTAACAGTTACTAAAATTAGAGCAAACTCATCTGGATTATGTTGCAAATTCTGAGTTTAAAGCAGAAACCTTTTTACATCAGATTATACATTTCATCTAAGTGATAATTACGTGTAATAAGCCTGTTAAAGTTTTATGATGAGTTTTAAGTACAAAAGAATCATAATTTATTGTTTAATTTGTATTTTAAAAGTTTAATTTTTTGAAAAATAAAATAAATAGTTATTTAAAATTTTAAAATTGAAACTAGTTTACTCATGCAACAATTTTAACCCACCAGTGGCCGAGCGGTAAAGTCGCTGAACACTGGTAGTTCGGTCCGAGGTTCGAATCCCGCGAACGGACTGGCTGCACGGGCGTTTTCGTGGTTTTCCCCATGTGTAATATGTATACGAGCCAGTTTCCCTTAGAAAGTCCTCCACGAAGGCATCCCTCCCCTTAGGCAGATAGCCCTCGTGTGCTTTGCCATAATTAAATACACCAACATGCAGCAATTTTAGCGCACAAGAACGCTAATCAATAGGCATATAAATAATAAATAATGTTAGGTCTCTAACGAATCAAAATTGATCATTTGTTTTAGTAAAATAGCAAATATTAGGAAGTCTGTCTTTGCACATGTGTAACAACCCGATGAAGTGTTGCCATACTGCCATCAGTAAAATGTGAGTATATCTCCAGAAAAGTTGCAAAAGCTTAATTCCGTTACCTAGAATTAAAAGTACTTTTATGTATTGCCTAAGTTTCTACTGTATTTGATTGAAATCACGAAGTTTGTTTACCAGGTAAAAGTTATTTAAACTAATGTGAATCACGAGTTTTATGTCTCATATTCCTAATTAGTAAAATATAAAATTTCGTAAGAGAGCAAAATTTTAGAAATGCATAATTTGATTTCTGCACAGCCTGCATGGACAGGATGTTCGATAATTTATAATAGTTGATATATATTATTTTAAAAGTAAGCTAGGAGCACCAATAGACAAGTTGCGAGCATCTTACTTGTGAACAGAGCGATGACTTCACATTTACTAAATTACTAAATTATTAAAGCAGGAAATGAACAACTTCACGCTATTAAATAAAGCTTATGAAAATGATTCTGTTGGCGAACTCAGAATTAATAGATCGTATCAGGAAGTTTACGCGATAGAGAACTGACTGTTAAGTTATTATAACACTAACAAACTTTATACCAAGGAGGATAAATTATATTCTTAAAGATATAAATATGCAGATGAATAAATAAGACACGAATGACACTTATTAAAAGAGGCAATAAATTCCTATACAGTTTGTGTTTTAAAGAACTCAGTTTGATAGGTTTTATGATTTTCTGGGTCACCTGTGACAATATAAACAACACGTTTGATAAATTTCGATGCACGTGTAAAATTTTGAATAATCAATTACTTAGTGTCACTGAATCTTTATTTTCACTCGTTACAATAATTTTTAAATCTATTTTTAAATTCAATCTCTTTATTTGAGGACCTGTAAATTACACTGGTCGTTGGTGAATTTACCATGCCCAACATATATTAAAAAAAAAAAAAAAAAAAACATTGTTGTGAAATTTACTCGATCTGATCTTTTGTAAGTTACTCTGATACGTATACTTACAATTACTAAAATTTTACCCTCATTCTAAAAAGTAAAATACAAATGTATGACACGCGTATGATAAAAATTGATCGAGATAATTTCATTTTAAAGTTGACTATAGAAGAGTTAAACCTTTGCATTTTTAAACAACTAAAGTAATAGTTTAGACAAAGATTTCTTATGTTAATAGATAAACTGATAAGCATTGCTATACTAATGTTCATGAAAAATACTGAGCAATACAACTTCTTCTAAAACAGGTGAATAATGTACCCGTTTCTAGGATTCGTATTCTAGAAAACAATATTATACTTCATGTGTTGGCACATAACGAACGCATAACATTATCTGCATAAGCTAAAAAAGAAAAATTGGTTTTAACTTAATGGGTTTTTTAAATGATTATTAAACTATGATTATAAAGTAATAAAACTTCATGAGAATTTTAATAATGCATTTTTAGCTTTTCAGAACTTATAAACTACTTTCATGAAAATTCTTTCGGCGTAGCGGTTGCAATAAAATTGTACATTAAAAAATATACACACTAGTGAATCACAATAGTACATTATTGAATGGCATAAGGGAAAAATGAACTTCGAATTATATTAACTTATTTAGTTATCAACCCCTAAAAACAAGCGGAAAATATTCTAAATTTTAAAATTTAATATTTCAGTCAATTTTTGTAGTACGGAAATTAAGCTTCTTGTCTTTTATTTTTGAAGTGAGTATATTTTTTAATGTGAGTGTAGGATTTTATAACGTCCAAAATTTTATACGAATTTTATACCGCCCCAAATTAAGAATTATAAGAATTTTATAACGCCCCAAATTAGGAATTATAAGAATTTTATACCGCCCCAAATTAAGAATTATAAGAATTTTATACCGTCCCCCGGCAACAGGGACGGTATAAAATTGTTCCTAATGCTCATTTATCTGATTTATCGTCAGCTTAAGCCTACGAAATTCCTCGTGGCAAGTTTACGCCTGTCGCTGGCAACAGCCTTAAGCAATTACAGGTGACAGTGCGATGTAGCTCAGTTCCATCCCTAATTTTGATGGAGACCACGGGTTCCGAGTGTCTCCACCAGTCTTTCCCTACCAAAAACCTCTCGAAAGGACTTTCGCATATTTAGAGCATTAGACTCGCCGCATGTTTAGAGTGTTCCCATGCCGCACGGACACTATACATTTACAAACATCCATGCACTTCGGAATTCGAGCCCGGGCCCTTCGGCAGGGCAGTCAGCGAAACTAACCTCTATACCGGTTACGCAGCCGTAAAAGTTTAGATTTTGTAATTTTCATAAGATGATTTCCTCAAATTTGAAAACGCCAAAACATGAATATTAGCATTATTTAAAACATGAATGAAACATTAAATGAGAGTAAAAGCCTGCCTACCATTATTAACAGCAAATAAAAGCCTAGTAGAGACTTTTGTAGACGCGGTGTACAACAGTCATGTCAAACTTAGAATCTCAAGTGTGCCAAATGGTCATCAACGTAAGAAATTGCATGCCACAAAAAAAGGCCTTTTCCTAGTTAATGACGTAATGAGTATAAAAGAGAAAAAAATGCAAAAAAAAATCTTACCTAATACAGTTATTCATAAAAAAGAAAAGGAAAGGGAAAAAAAGAAAGAAAACTGGATAAAAGATGAATGCATTTTCTGCAGCCAACTTTTGAGTATTTGGAGACATGTTGCTCGCATTAACAATTTTCAGAGCAGAGGTCGAGTGAATGCCTTTTAAACTTGGCTATCGAGGGGGAATTATTCCTTTCCGTAAGTGAGTTGCAAATACTATAGAAATCATATACGGTGCAAATATTTGTCTTTCTGAGATACGTGCAGCAATTATTTATATAATTCGGGATACCTACTTCACTAAATTTTTGCTTTAGAGCTGAGTATTACTCAGTTTCTATCAAATTCCATCTCTAAATGAGATGGCACTTCCTCAATGTCAATCGAGAAAGCGTTTTTGCAAAGAGAAAATCTCCAGTTTTAGCACCAGACTTTGCTTATGTCGCGACATTTGGTGGAAATTAAATTTTTATTAATATATTATAATTGCATATTGCATATTATAATTATACTCGAGATGAGCCGCAGAAAAAAGAGCTACGATCTGCACGTTTGTTATGTCCGGTGTATAATATTAATAGTTACACAATACCAAGGGGGTAATTCTCCAGTATAATTTCTACGGATAGCCATTAAATAGTAAACTTAATTATTTCAAACCAAGAAGTTATACTCTGGCAAAAAAAAGTGTGATAGGTTTCATATTTAAATGGTCGTCCAAAAAGGGTTTGCTAAGTTTTTACGCTTTTACTGATCCTGCAGTCTACCAGACTGCTACTGAACACCTGTTAACCCTCCCTATTTTGTGGGCCGTGTCTTTTTTCACAAAATTTTCACAAAATCTCACACAAAGTCTCACAAAATTTTAAAAGGAATACCGTGGTATATATTTAGAAATCCCGATGTAGTATTAAGTGTTGGCATGCATTTTTCTATTTTTCAGTCTTTTCTCAGTTCATCATATCAATGCTTATTTTTCTTAGTAAGATTGGCTTACACTTTTTTGTCTTTTTATTATGACCGCTTTGTGTACCTTGCTGTTGAATTGAATTTTATGTGGTTTGAGAGCGAAGACCATGATATTTATTAAATAAAGGTAATGTATAAAATATTTTTAAAATGCCTCTTTGTACGTAATATAAAATCTGAATGCTTTCAGAATTTTTTTTTCATGTTGTGTGCGATTGTTACCATTTATTACGGTGAGTTAACGCTCAAGAAAGACTAATTAAGATTTAAAAAATGATTGAAAATTTTGAATGAATGGTTTGAAATTTTTAATTTAAATTGTTCAAAATAATAACAAAAAAAAAAAAACGCTGTAGCTTTGTCGGTATGAGTTTTTGTTTTATTGGTGCAACTCTAGACACAATGAGCGCAACCTGCTCTTCATCAACCGATCTAAAATATGTGACTGCACAGTACGCCTTAATCGATGCATCACGGAATAAATGCAATTCTTTACTTTTATCTTGATTCAATTTGCCGGAGAAATATTTGCGAGAAATTTACCATTCCAACAGCTCGATTTCTCTATGTGGTTTTTAGTGCAGGTCAGAATGAAAGCTTTACATGACACTCCAAGAGGTACGCGAGTCATTCTATAATGTTTCAAGTTGTAACTATTATCAAGTATAAAAACGCCTCTATCAATTTCAGAAATTCCGATCTGGAGAAAGGGCTTTCAATATCGGCTGAAAACGCATGTTTATGTTGTCTGAAACGCTATATTAAGTCCAAAACAGAGGTATTCAAATTTGGACAAAACATCAAACAGTGGTTCAGAGATACCTACCTCACTGTTACACATCGAAGATGCGTCAAACACGATACGGATCTTAGGTTTTGATACATTGTTTCTTATCACTGGAGAACGTCGCATGTATCACATTTTATTACTGTCAAGACTTTCAATTTCGCACTTATCAATTATTTCATTTTTTAAATGACCGTTTATTATGCTATCATAATTCTAAGCCATTCATCATTTTTAGTTTGTTAACTAATGTTACTAAACGTCGCTTGGCATTTTTAAAATTATTACGCAACTTTTAATGATGTAATTTATATTTACCATAATGGAATGCAATTATTTTTCAAATTTCCGAAAAGTTAATTTATCCTCAGGATTCTCATTCTCCCATAATCCCATGTTGTCTACAGTCGAAACCTTCGTAAACAGTCATTAATTGAATTATCATCTTCCTTCAAGCAATGAGAAACGTCAGGAACTAGACTGAACAAAGGAACTAGAATGATCACTTTCAAAAAAATCCAAGCAAATATAGAAAAAAAAACGCAAATAATTTCTTACTTACTCTTTTCCTTTCGCCAGTTAACACATCTCATCATGAATCAGATCCCAGCAATATCTTTATTTCAGCTACCATTATCAGCTATTTTTAAATTTTCTGATTTTAATATTTCCAAAATGTTTTTCGAGGTAATTTTCATGATCATTTCAGAAATAGCTTCTGTAACAAGAGCTTCAATTGTAATTGAATCAGTTGGGCAGTACACACTTTTAAGGGTAATTTGAACTATATTCCATTAGTTGACCTGGATATACCCAAAAGAATAAATAATATATAATATTTCGTTCCTTAAAGTCTTTAGTCCTAATTTATTAACTGCCATTCCAAGAGCAAAGAAATCGTAAAACACTCTGAATCTATCAGCTTCTCTACGTAAATCATCTTGTTCCGTTCATTGCAAAGAAATAATTTTCAACAACATACATAGAAACTGCGTCATTTAGAGTTATCGTCTGCTTCTAAAATGCATTCTGAAATCTCGAAAAGACTGTTCGTGTGCAACTGTTGAGCGGCAAACTATATAATAAATATAAATTCTAAAAGGTTCCATGTATATGGTTTCAAGAAGTATTATTTTAAATTCAAAATAGAGCATAATTAAGGGACAAAGAATATACTTATCATTTTTTAAATTTGAAAGTTTACCTTGCTCCATCACGCACTTTTCTTTACTGGCGTTGCCCGATCAAAAATAAAGAAAACGTGAGTCATGAAGCAATTACGCCCTCTATAAGCATTTAAGAGAAACTTTCTTACAGGGCCCATTCACCGCAATATGAATATAGAAATATTTCTTCATTTTAATAATAAGGTCCATGAATCTATATAAAGATATGTCAGTAAAAACTATTTATTATCGAAGGGTAGGTTAACAAGATCTTATTTCTGATTTCCGAATAAAATATCGAATGAGGATTTCGGTAATTCAGGATCACAATTTTAAATTAATAATCAAATAAAGTTTGTATAAATACAATTTCTAATATTTATTATTTATTTATTAAAGTAAAAGCTGTTTACATGAGCGCATATTGATTCACTTGCAACAAACAAAAGTAAATTATGTTCTTATTTTATTAAAAACACCAAAGAACTTCAAAGTTTAAAACCAAATTAACACGTTTCTGTTTTATCTGTTTTAAAAAAAATGTCAGACAAACACTTCATTTCCGAAGCTTGTTTTAGTATTTCTACTGAAGAAGTTTCAGTTAAATTTTAAAAGACATGCGAAATTAGGCTAATTAATTTCATTTGATTATTCCGCTAATCAGAGCAGGTTATTACTTCATTCTAATATATTTTTCTAAGTTACTGGTATTTGCATATTTAATAATAGCATAATAATAGCATATTTCAACAGTTTCCAATCAGAAAGAAATGAAGCGGAGATTGTTTTTCTTAGGTTACAAATGAAATCTATGCTTGTTTGGACCCAGATTGACATTTTCTTACCTATACAATTTCTTGGTCCAGCAGAAAATGGACAGTACGCAAATGGATGCCTTTTTATAGAATTCTCTGGAAGAAAGCGATCTGGATCGAAAGTTTCTGGATCCGGAAACATATCTTTGTTTCTATGTAACATGTAAATGACCAGCATACATGTTGTACCTTTGGGAATTTTTAAACCATCTGCAAAGAAAATGAATTAATTGCATGTCATTAAAAAATACTATACTGTGGTAATGTTAACTTATTTAGCTGGCGAGGTTAAAAAGAAAATGCACTAAGAGCAGTACTATTGATAAACCACCCCTTTATTCAGAATCAGTATGAATAACTAAAGATTCAAAGTTTTTCCCGTTCACACTCATCATAATCTGTGACAATCCTATTAGATTCTATAAAAAGTAAATAAATAAACCCGTTTTAAATTAATGCAGTAAATATTTTTAGCCACTCTCAAAAATCGATAATGTTTCGATAACTCACGCGCTTTTATCTTCTTGCATTTGAGAAATAAGGTACTATTTACAACAGATAACTTAAATATCTTATAAGGTATTTTCTCCCTCCTTTCACCATACCCTCGTGGTGTAACGGTAGCACACTCAGCGCGTATTCGACAGGTCCCAGGTTCGAGTCTGCACATTTTTCACGTCTCCCGCTTCAAAATAAACAAATGACTTTACATTGGTGCCCGAACTAAAAGGTGTGGAAAATAATTTGTCACCACCAGGATTTGGTGATTGGGTCCTCTATTCTCCAATCGCCCTTTAAAAGGTGGAGTATATAAGTTATTTTCTCTCTCCTTTCAGCATGGCTTTGTGGTGTAATGGTAGCATACTCGGCGAGTATTTCAGAGATCTAGGTTCGAGTTCCAGCGAGGGCATTGCTCATTTTTCTTGTCTCCTCCTTAAAATAACCTAATGTCTCTGCAAACTTTGCACCATAATTTTCGTTTAAAGTTAGAAATTTTGCACGCCATTTTCATGTTATCATTCTTATTTGAATTCTAGATGCATAAATTTTAAAAAATATGCATAACATGATTATTAACGATATGTGCTCATTTGTCTATTAATCAATTAAAGTTCTTTCTTTGTTTTCAAAACAACGGAGAGAACTCTATGAGTTTTAAAATCAGGCTTTTGATCATACCGTTTTCTAAATTATTAATGCCAAAATAAGTGATAAAATACTACTTCCTCATGGTTTATCTAATCCTGAAAAGATAGATGCCCTTTTACAAATTCCCCAAATGACGACCACATTGTTGGAACAGTGCTTCAGTGTAATTTTAAGCTGTCTTACGTTTTAACTGCATTAAAAGCATGAATTCCCTTTCTCCCTAGCACATTTAACCCTTCAGTTCCTGCAGTTGTGAGAAATTAGGAGACTTTCTGAGAAAGATATAACTTTGCAATTAAGTCTGTTAATGGCTTGAAGCGCATCAGAATATTTTAAAATTCGTCACTTACCAATTTCTACGTCTTCTTGTGTGTGCCGAGCTATGAAGGGTGCTGGAGGATAAATCCTCTGTGACTCCTAGAAGAAAGAGATTATGATTCCACATGACTATTTATGAAAATAGCATCTTTAAAGCAAACCAGAAGATGATTGTGATTTTTGTCACTGTAATTGAGAGACTTTAAAAGTGAATTGTGTGTATGAGTGGCAGAATCCTCATAAAATTGGCACTTATTGATTATTTTAACCAGCACTGGATAATATTTCTAGTTTAGGAGAAGTTTTACGCCACCAAGAGTAAACTTTGTACCATACCTGCTACATAATTCAACTCGAAAATAATTAAAGAAACATGCGGATTGCTTTTTCTATTCTTTTCGAAACTGAGAATATGAGTAAGTTTAATATCACTTATGTATGTTTCTTAACGAAACAACACAAAAAAATTAGTTAGATCAATGAGCTATGCGCTTTGGATTCGAAAATTTTCACATAATACAGAAATAGAAACTTTAGTTCCTTGTTATATCATTTGTAAGTTTTAAAATTATACGGGCTCATTTCCATTGTTAAATGAGAGCTTAGCGAAAATACTTGAAATTCTCTATATGATTTAGTTCAATATCAAGTGATAAATCAAAGGTCTTTGCTTCCTAATTGCTAACAACTGCTTCCTAAATTTCGTCTAAAATGTTTGAAATTTCTTTCATAATAGGAATTGAAAAGTGGTCTAAGTAATAAATTCCTTCTCAAAGTTTTCAGGTAAGTTTTGTTTTTGTAGATAAAAAAAGGTTTATGAATAATACTTTAGGCGTATCGTATATATTACTAACTGAATCTTTTCTCTACAGTTACTTTAAAAAATTAGATTTTACTCTTCAACCCACCCAACTATTTGTAAAATATATATTTAGAAAATTCTTTAACTGTTTTGAGAAATTTGCTCTTTGAAGGAAAGATGAACATAAACAATTACTCTTGAAAACAATTGTTTTGAGTTAAACGAAAATAAATCTGTAGCTGTAGTTTTGAACACTCTCTCTCTCTCTCTGTATATATATATATATACATAAATAATTGTATCATGACATTTAAACTCAAGTTGATTATTTAGCTGCCACGATACAATTCCCACTGGTTTTCCTAGTCCTTATTTTTTAGTTACATATAATACCTTTGTATTATAATTTATTTTAGTCGCATTTATACAAATGGCTCAGATGTGTTCATGACGGAGAAAAATGTGACAAGTGAAAGAAAGACAGGCCAAAGTGAATTTAACAAAATGTTTAAATGAGTTATGTTTTAAAGCAGATGCTCGAACGAATATTTACTAATCCGAAAACGAACTTCCTGCTGTCGACGCACTCAAGACAGTGTATTTTAAAAGGTAGTCCGTAACATCTTCACCAGCAACAGCTAAAGTGACGACGAGATCCTGCTCGGCTTCAATGGGCTATCGGATACGTGTTTTTCAAATGCCCCCACATGAAGAAACCAAAGCATAACAAATTTGGTGATCGTGGTGGCGGTGGAACAGATTTATCCCCATCTATCTAGCGGCTTCTCTTAGTGGCGTGGGGATATTTTCTGACATCAGTGCTAAAAATGTGTGGGAACAACATCATGCGGGAACCGGATAGTGCTTCGAATAGAAGCAGGGATGTAAAGCCAGCAATTCCGCCAATATTTCTTGCAAGAAGATGGTTATTCGCATCCGTTCGAGCTACTAGATGGTAGGACGTGCGATCTAATCAAATAACTATGCACCAAACCAGCAGAAACATGGCTCAAAAATCTTCACTGGTATTCGGCTTTGTTGCGTGCGGAATTTCATGTAACAAAACACGTGCATTGCAGAAATTAAACAGTCCTTTTCGTGTAAATATAGCATCGTCTCTAAGTAATACATATGCGGGAAGCCAGACTGTACTGCAGGCTGTTGTAGGTAACAATGGGTGAACTCTGCACAGAGTGGATAGTCTTCCACTGTCAATGCCTGCCTGTACCTTCTAAACGTGTGATGGGTGCGTGCCTTCATTATAAAGAACGAGTGAACGAGTTATATACGAGTGAATATCTCAGACCCAGATCATGCAAAACAGATCTCGTGCTTATGAAAGGATTGAGTTGAATTATAATGGATTTCGTTGTTGCACTTAAAAGAGGATTCCGCTGCTGCATGTCATTATGAAAGGATTGCGCTGCTGCACGTAAAACAGTTTGTTCCACTCCCAAAATTCTGATACACCACAAATCACATCTGCTAGCACTGAAAGACGTACTTTCGATAAGCTGGTGGGTTTCACGCTCAGGTATTTGTCGATTAAGCAGTTATTTCGTCGGAATCGTTTCGCGTACAATATCTGAACGCTTAGCCGTTTCCTTTCGCTGTCCCGTATGTTAGATGGAAATCTGCAAGCTTTACGTTTCTAAAGCGACGTATGTTGTGCTTTGTTTGTTTGCGGCTTATCCCATCCGACTGACATTAACATGAGATCATGTCTCTGTTATCAGAGCAAACCCACTAGAAGGACTATCCTCTATTGTAGAAAGGAGGTCAAGATTACCCCTGTCGCTGGCAAGAATCTTGAGCATCATACACCGACAGTGCGGCCTTTCTCTGTTCCGCCCCCCAATTTTGAGAGAGAGCACTGAGAGGGGACGGGTCCGAGGATCTCCCACCATCTTTCCCTACCACTAACCTCTCGAGAAGACTTTCGGCTCGCCGCATATGTAGAGTGCGCACATGCCGCACAGACACTATACATTTACAAAGGTCCGGGCCTTCTCCAAAATTTGAACACGGGCGGTGGGTACTGCTGTCAGCGTCGCTAACCACAATCTCCGTTGGGCGGCACGAATGTTATAAATTCCAGTTGGAAGATGGCAGCTTTATTACCAAAGCTTATCGCTTCTCTAACCAGCGCCACCTATTGGTGATTAAAAGTGTATTTCCGGGCAAAATTCTATGACAAAAAAATGCTTGTTTTGGTCTCTTCTGTCACCCTTTAAAATGTTGCAAGATATTTTCAAAGCACACTGTTTTTCTTTACAAATTTGTTTCATGATAGTCATTTTCGTTCGTAATTTTATTGTTTATTTGTTTATACCAATTCTTTGAGAATGCATTTATATGTACTCTGTTTAAGGATTGGAAATGTCATTAGTAAGAATATCGTGAATAATTTCTCAAGACATTCATTCCAGTTTTAAAAAGTCAAACTTACTTTAATAACACATTCTAAATACTTTAGTTCTCGCAGGCAATCTTCGGTGATCGGCTTATTTATATCATTTCCAAAAACTGCATCTATTTCCTCGATTAATTTTTCTTGCACTTCGGGATACAGTCCTATCATATATAGTGTCCAACTTGTTCCAACAGCAGTGGTGTCGTGACCCTTCAATGACAAAATAAGAATGTAAAACACAGTGCATTTCTACAGATTTTCGAAAAAAATCATAATTACTTACGCATATAATTGGTATTAACGAAGAGTCATAGTATTAGTTATCAGTTAAATTTTAATTGTATAAACATTTGTTCAACGCTACAGTTTGATTCTTTACCGTGAACGTAACTTATGTAAAACATTAATATATTTTTCTTGGGAGCCAAGCGAAAAAATGCATATTTCATGCTTAAAACAGATGGATTAAGATACGCTTTAAATTTATATATAGCACAGAGCTAACACGGTTTATCCTTAACCCCCTCCCAAATTTTTTTTTTTTTTAATTGCCTTGCGAACATAGGAAGACATTCAAGACAAAGTCTTCAAGAATATATGTGTGAGGAAAATCCATTATAAACTATCTTCATTTTTAGAACCCGAAAACTTTCAGTTATATGCACCCATTGATAGTCAGATTTATCAGATACACTCCTGCCCCGAAAAAATAAAATCCCTAATGGTTGAAGAAGTAGAAAATCATTAGATCTTCAGTTTTTTACTTCTATTCTTGAAACACAGTAATACCGAATAGTATTAATTGATAAATTAATGTCTAATAAACTCTGCAACCAGATATTAGCGAAAACTGGACAACAATATAAATGGATTAAAAGAAAAACACCGTCGACTATAAGAATGAATGCAGTTCTATGTAAATTGTCATTACTAACGCGAAATGAACCTACTAAATCCCCCAAAAATATATAAAAAAAGGTCTTAAACATGGATTTCTGAAGTACTTAATTTTTTTTTTTTTTGAAATAATAAAAAATGGCAAGGCAAGCATAAATGGGCCAAACGCTTGAAATGATTTGTTGAATAACATTCAAAACTTAAGATAATTTCAGCATTTACAACTATCAGATACCTTGCTTTCACGTACTAATACGTATTTCATGCATCGAAGTAACATTAACTAGCATATGTCTAAATTGAAAATTTCTTGAATGTTATCTTTTCAGGAGAAACAACAAAACCTCAAAGAATAAAAAGAGGTCTTATGAAATTCAAAACAGAATTCAATAAATATTTAGTTTAAGAATGTGAATTAAAGAAATGCCTCTTACAGCAAACATAAAGGAATCTACTTCTTCTTGAATGTCTTCTTCAGTAAATTTTTCTGGGTCACATAAATGCAGATCCAAAAGCAAATCTAAGAAAACCTTTCTTTTCTTTTCAGATCCTGATTCTTCGCCTATTTGTAATTTGGATAAAACTTCGGCTTTTTTTTCCTGTATTACCTGAAATGAAAGAATTTATAAAGAGTAATTACCTGTAAATGGTTAAATAGTTACATAAAAACAAGATTTCAAGTGGGTAAGATTTTAATAACATTTTCAGTAATACATTATTCTCAGGCATTGTTATTATTATTATTATTATTATTATTATTGTTATTAATATAATCGTCATCATCAACACCCTCATCATCAGTATTTATTGAGCAATGTCAAGTCACTGATCGTCTTAGGACATTCGGTATAGTCTGCGATTCTTTCGACATTTTCGGGGATTATGATCATGGAAATTCTTTCAAGTGTCATCTCAGTTTCAAGAAACGTTTCCTCGCTTTTGAAGCATCTGTGGAAATCAAAACTCTGTGTAGATCAGATTACCAAATCGTTTGTAGGGTTTATATTTATTTTAACTAACATTTATTTTAAGTTTAAACTATCTTTCCTGTCAAGCCTTATTTTCCCCTGGAATTGCCAATGCCAGAGTATGTAAATTTTAGTAAACCGCGCAAAGTATTCAAAATAGTCAGCGGAAGTATTCTGAGTTAAATAGAAGAGAAACGAGTTCGAAAGTGTGCTTTCTTGCTTCACGAGCGTGGAGGTGGCTAGGTAGAAATTGAAGAATCACGCATTTTGGCCGATGTGCTCGCCTCGACAGATAGTCGAATCTTTAAA
Organism: Stegodyphus dumicola; assembly: GCF_044657685.1. Lineage (NCBI taxonomy): Eukaryota > Metazoa > Arthropoda > Arachnida > Araneae > Eresidae > Stegodyphus > Stegodyphus dumicola. The sequence goes on from NC_140768.1 coordinate 82,752,241, forward strand.
CTTAATATTCATAAGTTTGCTGAAATATCAGCGGTATCTTAGAACGCGGTTAGGTTAGTTACGTTTAGAGAGCCTCGTAGGTAGTCACTTGTAGGTAGTCATTCATTTTTAGTTTCTTATTTTTATTTTACCGCCGGGTCGGCGTAGTTTGTGAGCGTCAAGAGCACGCATCTGTAATTTCTAAAGTTGAATAAAAAGGGATTTAAACCCTTCTCAAGACTTTGTGTACTTTCCAGCTCATAGCAGTCACCACTATTGTTGCGTGCAGGTTGGGAGCGCGCAACATTGCACGTTAAATCTCTTTATAACATATTTGCACAGTTTAATGCAGAACTCCAAACTGGTTCATTGTTACACATTTTTTTATGATAAAGTAATCGCAGATTATCATCCACACAAGCGTGGTTGCAAAACTCCGTTATTATAACTTGTAATATTAACATAGCGCAGTTTCTTGACATACGACTTTATCAAGTTAGGTCACTGTAACTACTAGCTTAACCCTGTGCTGCCGTTTGTTGGCACCACGCAGAGCATCTGGTGGTATTTAGGTTTTAGGATATCCGGTTGAGAATTTCAAGATCATTGGTTCGAATCTTGCTGAGGGCACAGTTGATTTTTCAGGGTACTTCCTTCGAAAATCCAAATAACTTCTATATTGCCTACCAATCTGAAATAAACATAGTGGGTGATAATTTATCGTCTTCAGGATTTGATCGACCGCCTCTCGTGTCTTTCTGTATTTGTTCTTTGTGTAGGGAAGAATGTAAGAAAACGATAATATCCTGGTCTCTTCATGTCGTGTAAGTGTTTTAACACATCCAGAAGATTCACAGACTGAATGCCAACATGACAACTGATGATTTTTAATGTTTCACAGCCCCAAATCCGTAATCTCTAAAACACCATTACCGTAGACCCAATAAATTACGTTAAATCTAGGAATGTCATATGCAAATTTAAAAAACATTTTTAAACATAAATAAAAATAATAAAAGTTTAAAAAATATTAGCACATAAATAACAAAAATCATCGTATATAAACATATGAATGAAGTATTAGGTACAAAATAAATAAAAAGCAAACATAGGAATAAAAGTATTCGTTGTCAGGTAGTGAGCAAACCGAAGTACGTAATACCCGGTGTTATAAACATTTTTATTAATTGCAGTAATGATGCATGTAATGAGAACTGCGATATTAGTTAATATCCCTTTATTCTTTATTTTAATTTTATTTATCAAATTACATCAGATAAGTAAATAAAATAATATTATAAATTATTAAGAGTTAAGCGTATTATTTTTAAATCATGCTGTAAGTAAACAGTTAATTATTTGAATTCTTAAATTTAGACATACATTCGACAGGATTTAGTCGAATAGCAGTATCTTTAAGAAATGGGCATTCTTCAAGCCCCGTCGGTCAAATATAGGCTAAAAATTTGCATATCCAGTTAAAGCAGCGCAAACGGCCACCAATAAAAGGTTACCTCTTAAACAGCTCTTTTGCTAGACCCGTAACGGTTTTCTTTCCTCTCCCTTTAGTGACTGCTTATCATTATTTAATTCATTTTCTTAACGATGATGCAGAGGTAATTGCAATTAATCCCCAAAGGCACTCCGTAACCAAAACTACTTGGTCCTTGATCCAATAAAAGGGTCTCTCATCTCATTAACAATGAGAATGTTCTGACATAATCTAACACATGAGCATTTTAAATACTCTACATTTTGTACATAACAATTTAATTTTCCATTTCATTGTATCCGAATACCACCTGAACTTTATTAAAAGGAACATCCCATTTGACGACCGGAGCAGATTAATTATTAAATAAGATTCTACGGGAAGGAAGCAGCTCGGTGTTCAGCACGCAATGCTACGGACCACCAGATTGAGGCTTCGTTTCCCGACGGCAACATCGCATTTATTTCTTCCTAACGCTACCCTTCCATGCTTTTACACCAGCTGATGAACTATTATTTTGTTTTTACATATATACCTAAATCTCTTTTTATTACCTGCTATACGTTTTCCTCCGATAGGGAGCAACTGAAGACTTACCTATATTAATGGCCTTTATGGCATTACTTAGTCGAGCAGGAGACGTCGCGGTGCGATATTCTCGGCCATATTTGATAAATTAGATTATAGTATCTCTGTTTAGATTCGAGCAGAACAGCGCCAGGCAGAATAAAAGGGTTGAAAGCATCCATCCCCAAAAGAGGTTGAGTCCTTTTGAGGAACCCGGGCTGATCAAGTCCAATTAGTCGAATGGATTCTACAGAATGCGATTATGATGCATTTTACTTTTCACTTTCCTTCTGAAGTAAAATATATTTGACTGCAAGTTAGCAGGCGAGTGGATCTACAGCTGAGGTCAAATCTAGAGTATCCGAATGCCTTGTTTTCTAGAGAGATTGAGTGGAATGGCCTTATTCCACAGCTTCCAAACGGAATGCCCCCAAGCGACATCTCATCATTGCGAGTGTGAGAAAGTAGGGGATTATACCATGAGATGGCCAGCTGCCCCTAAGATGCTGTTTTTGTTAAAATTTCTACGTTGTGTTAAAACTCTTCAATTCAAGTTGGATTCAGTAAAATTATACGTCTCATTAAATAGTAGGTCGCCGCCCAGTATAGTACGGTATAGTGGTTATGGAAGCCTGACTGCGATACTGAAGGGCCTGGGTTCGAATTCCGGAGAAGGCATGGTTGTAACTGTCCGTCCGTTCATAGGAGGCAATGGTGGCCCACCTATTAGGTGCCTCTATAATAAAGAGACCACCTCATCTGGCCTTGTGTAGATTAATGGACTGTATTACACTGTAACTGCTCACAATCTGCCATTGGAAAAAAAAAGTAGTTCTATTGGATTTTAAAAGCCTTAGTAGGGTAATGTGACGATGAAGAGAAAGGTAGATTATTGTCTACAGAAATTTCTGACAAGAAAATATTCAGCTTAGTAGCTAGCAAAGATAGTGTGTCTACTTATCAAGAGCCGCATATTAGGCAAATATGGAGAGCTTCAAAATATATAAAGAACATGAACTTTCGAAACGTTTCATGAATTGTATTTAAAAAGAAACATAATCTTTCTAAGAAGTAAGAAAACTGAGAAATTGCTTTCATAAATAAAGCGAATGTTAGCTTGAGATTTCCTGCAGTCGTGATCCATGACTATGTGGGTACCGAGTTTTCAACATTAGTAGTTGAAATTTCCATCCGTTTCATTGATTGCTTTGTGTGATATTTTGGTGAGCTATGAGTAGGATTCCAATGCTGAAGTCAGATTATAGCTTCAATATTAATTATAAGGCAGATTGTGAGTAACATGAAAAAAATCAGAACTAATTTCAAAATGGAAGGCCTAAAATACCCATGTTTGAGAATCAGCTAAAATGAATGAAACAAATAAGATAAAAGCTTACTGAAGGTTATGTAAATGTGAAATGAAAAAAAATTAATTAATTTACTGAAGCATAGTTTTCTTCCTTAAAGAAAACAAAATTTTATATTTTAAAAGAGAAAGCTGTTTTACAATGCTTTCGCTGTGTTTGTTCTGTAATATATTTTTATTTCAAACGCTACTTCATTAATTTTAAAATGAAAAATTTTAAAAATAATTTACATACACAGTCAAAAGAAAATAGATTGAAACTCCTAGAAGTTAAGCCTCGAATATATGTTCAAAACTGAAATAAATATTGCAAAGAGAAGCACAGATAAATTTAAAAGCGAAAGAAGTTTCTGTCAGCAATCAGAATTTGGTGAAGCGAAATAAGGTAAACAATCAGAACGAAATGTTAACTAAAATGTATGAATAATTAAAGTAAAGCTAAAAGCGATGAATAAAAAAATAAAACCACTAACTCAAAAGATTCAGTATAATAATGTTAAAAATTCAAAAAGGAGAAGTCACCTAACGGTGGGTATAAATAAATTAATAAAGAAATAACAACCCTAATTAACTCTTAATTAATGGAAGAAATGGAGATTTAAACAATGGGAAGTTAACAATCAGGTATTAAGATTTCCGTCAAAACTAACATGCGTCACATAACGTCCAAGAATCGAACGACAATCCGTAACCTACGGAACCTTTGGAAATTGAATTTATGATGACGTCAGAGGTCATATGAGCTTACGAATCAATGAAATCAAAAACCACGTGAAATCTGACTTCCATTTGCTACTTTTTGCGATATATCGTTACTTCTCTTGCTACTTCAGCTCAAAAGTTTCTGACAACACTGCACTCCTTACACATTGCTTACTGATAAAACCTTAAATTTGTTCGAAACACGTATGTTAAGTTTACACCCAGTCAAGTCATGACTTATACAAGTACCATGTCAGAAGGAATACCCGAATTGTAAGAATTAGCAAGAACTGGACAAAAGTGCAAAACCCGTATGTCAATACACCACATTTATATTATTGGAATTTTCTGGCTTTTCAGATAACATGATTTTCCTTTAACATGAATTTTTAATCTGGTAGACCTGATTTCAACAGGTAATATGCTGTAGAATTATAGAAATTATATATTAAGATTATGTTATAATGTTTTAAGGATTTATTTATAATTCCCTATCTTTGTTAGTGTAAATTTTCCCTCAGGAGTATCGTATTATACGAGTTTTTAAGCATAGATTGAGTATAAATTTAAGCTGAAGATTTCTACTTCTTTAAACTACTAAATAAAAATATGAATATTAAAAAATACATCTTTGTTTTACACATACCAAATTCATTATTTTTTAAGTATTTTAATGTAGCATAATTTGTATAGTGTAAATGAAAAACTATATACTGTTTTAAAACTTATTTTAGGCAAAAAGATAAACAATAATTGCATTCTATTTCTTAGTAAAATATTCAATAGTGAAAGCCAAAATAGAAAGCATTATCGACTTATTAGCTCTAACAAATCTGTAGCTTTGACACAAAAATTATTATAAAATTTTACATTCATACATATTATCAAAGGAACGTCGACGAGAATACAAAACATGCAATTAAAGATAATTTCAATATAATCTCTAATTGCAGTATACGCTTTAAAATTCAATAAATTATTTTCACCTACTTGCCTGGTAAACTTGTCCATTGCAAAGATGTTTTCTTTGAACATTTTCCCTTCATGAGTGTTAAAATATATCCAGTTAGGCCAGAGCCATGGCCTAAGTAACCTCGATATAAAGGCTTCACAGACCCTGCAAAAACACCCGAACACAATTCCACAACCATATAAAGATATATCTAAGATTTTACCTGCATTTATTCTAGAACGATTATATAAAGCTTACTCATCATATTAGATTCACATCAAATACTGAATTTATTGAAATATGTAAGAGCTAATATTTAATTTAAGTATTATTTAATTAAGTAATTTTGAAGAGCATGGAATGAAAATGGGAACTAAAGAAAACTAACATATGCAAAAAAACTGCATATTTTGTTATGCTATTTGTCACAATTATTTTTCAGCCCATACATTTCTGCTTTACTTGAACTCTACATAAGTAAAATCGAAATTCAAGTGCCAAATGCAAGATTTGTTTTTATTATATTTCCTTATCCTAAAGACCAAAATGCAACTAAAGTTCATTACGGAATGTAAGAGGTCAATAAATTTAACTGCACGAGTGATAGTACTGAATGTTAAGTTTCATAAAGATAGTAAAAGTATGCGTGATCCAAAAGATTGAAGATAAAAGACTGTGGCAACTGATTTTTCCTTTTTAATTATATAGCGGCTTCGTTTGGTGAGCTGGTGTAAAAGCTACTATGGCAACACTATTCAACCACTGGAGGTACTTTGTAATAAATATTTTAAATGAGAAAGCAGCTGCGTGAAAAAATATCTATACTATTATAAATCTGTGCTTGTCTGTTTGTTTGTTTGTAGAATTCTCTCATCCGGAACGGCGAGGACTTGAGTTTCGAGAGAGAAATCCCCCGTATTCCAAACCTTCATATGAAGCCATTTCGAACACTCATCTTCGTAAGACTTTAATCAGTCGAGATATTAATTAAAAACTCTAAAACGCTGATTTTCGCCTTCATTTTTCTTAGTGGCAAGAGTCTCGTGCGCTGGAAATAAAAACCAGCTTTTTATTTTGAAAAGTGTTGCTATTGATCGCTTTGAAATCGTTCAAATCGTAGAACTTGTTAGCAAAAAATTTGTAAGTTTAGAAAATACGAAATACAAAAGGCACCTCGTTTCTACCTTTTTACATTGTGCATGAGCGGGAAAAAAGTAACTTCGTTGCTACTTCCAAACAAAGCCCCTTTGGACTAAAAATCTGAAAGGTTTCAGATTTTAAATTACGTCGTTTATTTAACGTTTTGCGTGTTACCTTTATTTATTAAATATCATGTTCTTTGCACTTAAACCATACAACTCAGTTCAGTAGCAATGTCACAAAATATTTTAAAATGAGCCTATCTTTAGAAATTCCGATACAGAGTTCCGAGTCCGCTGGAGACAAAAAGGTATTTTGTTCCTTGTAGAGTGTTGAATTTGCTCTCTTTGAAATCCTTGAGTTTGTTAATCAAAAATTCATTAGTGTTCAAAATATAAAATCGGTAATAAAACAAATTCCAAATTTCAAATTGGTCTTCCACATACCCATATTCCTAGGAGGTTTACGTCATTCAAAATTCGATGGCTCTATGTACCGTTGTTTTAAAACAATGCGAGAAATAGGCATACATTTATGCAGAGTTTTCATTATTTAATTTCTTCAAATATAATCCAAGAACTCTAACATTTGGTGGCAACAGTTTGAAAAGTGAAACGGACATTTATAGTGATTAAACGCGAAATCGCAAATTGAAAACAATAGTCCTTCAGAGACAAAGCCCCTTTGGACTAAAAATAGCACTGTCAAACATTAAATATATTATTTCGAATTCCAAAATTTTGCAGGAAGCCATTTCGACCGTTCTGATCTTTGTACGACTTTAAGCCGAGATATTAATTAAAAAACTCTGAAAACGCTAATTATCATACTGTTATGTAGAGAAATTACCGGATAGCGTTATAAAAATTAGGTGAATGATTTTTTGATTTATGGAAATTTAAATTTTATTTTGATTCTGAATTATTTAATTTAAGGCTTTAATTTTGGTGAGAAACAGATGCTTCGGGAAATATTATTTAGTATAAATGAATATTATTTATTTTCTTTTATTTGTAAATCTTGTACAAACTTTTATTCATTGTGAAAGAAGCAGGGAAAGGGAGGCAATTTTCGCCAAGTCATGATTTCGCGCGCTTTAGAATGTTCGAGAAAGAATTTTCATTGTTAGTTGACCTTAAGAGAGGAAAGTACGTGACGGAAAGGTCAAAGGTTGCTACTTGTCTTTCAATGTAAGTCATTCAGGTTTTGGCGATTGAGGGTCCGGTTGTTGGCTAAGTGAAGAAGGGCGCGCATGCGCGATCACCCTTTTTTCCGCATTCTGGAGTTGAAAACGAAGATTTTGCCATAATTAAGGGGGCGATAAGTGAAGCCATAGTGGGAGCCCGTTTTGTGAAGGGGACGAAGGAAATTCGAGTTGGATACACACTTACTCTAGACACACTGACTGACTGACTCACTGACTGACTCGCTGATTTTCGGCCTTGCTGGACTTGTTGACGGAGACTGAGAAAAAACTTGTGGGTGTTGCGAAGGAGAAAGGAAAAGATTTAGTCGGCATCGAGCAGTGCTTCCGGCGGGGAGCGGCAATTATGCTCCCCGGCCGCGGGTTTTCTCAAAAATGCGAAGAAAAAAAAAACTGTTGAGCGAATAACAAAAAAATTAACAGAGACTTGGGTCTCTATCTGTATCGGCAAAAGTCAGGACGAAGTCCTCTGAACTCCGACTTGAAAACAGAAGGAATTATGTCACCTTAGTCAACTGGAAGCCTGCGTTAGCCGTTCTCTAAAATGCCTAGCTTAATTGTCTACGTTTTCCTTGGTGGAGCTGAGAGTCTAGGCAGACAGCCGTGCGGTGTAAGCTGTTCTCTTGCTTCCAGTGGGAATAATTTTCTTCTATGGAAACCAGTAGCAGGCGTAAGATTTGACGGTATAGCTGATGTAATTTATTGTCGTGCCGTTCGAGTCTCTGGCTTGCGGATTTGCCAAGTGACGTAAGGATAGAGCTAAGATATGAGCTCTCCTCCACTTCAAGATGTCCACTCAAGATAAGTATTATTTTTTTTGGTGTGTTGGAACTTTAGGCAAGTTTTTTCTAAAACGTCCTTAGCAGTAAAAACAACGTCGAATCTAAAATTTAACTCTCAGGCCATAAATTGTTTCCCTTCCCTTTCTTTTAAATCACCAGACAAACCTTAAGTTTTTTTTATGAATTTAAATGAACAGACTCTCAGATGAGGTTAAGATTTTTCTTATTGTGTTGTAATTGAATAAACTGATATTTAATCTGGAACCTCTTGCAGTATGCTTTCTTTATATATTTAATATGAACTTTTCCTTTATATCTTGTATATGTTTTATGTTTTCGATCCTCTCACGGCGCGGTCCCGGAATGCATTTTTTTCACAACGCAAAAATGCTGTACACGTTTCACTATACGATCACTCCCTTTAACGGCAAGTAGTTTCATATTTAACATTTAACAATATAGGAATTTCAGATATAACATGGTACCTAGAAGTAAAACTATTTAACCTTGGTGTCGAAACTTTTTAACATAACAATACTCATTTTTCCGGGTGGTAACAGTCTCATGTGCTGAAGACAAAAATCTGCTTTATTTCGAGAGGTGTTGCCAAAATCATAGAGTTTGTTAATAAAACATTTTTGAGTCTCACAAAATATTAAATAAAAATAAGCATTGCCAAACATTAAACAAATTATTATTATATAAGTCTCTATTATGACGTTGAAGAAAGCATGTGACTGCATATGACATCATTGCCTGTAGAAAATGTTTCTTTAATGTCAGCATTTTAAGTAAATAGCTGCTGTCAGCAACCTTTTTGTTTCGGGTTAGGATAACTGATACAATATGTTATCGCCGTTGTTATTATATTTATGATGTTATATTTTTAATTCTTTTATTGATATTGATTAAGTTATTATATTACGTTAAACTTAAATTATAATGCCATACGTATACGTATTAACCTAAAGTGGCAAAAAATTTGTTTCCTGGTTTGGAAAAAAAAAATCTGAAAACTTTCAGATTTTATATTACGCCTAAACGGGCGTTTTTTAACGTTTTGTGTGTTACCTTCGTTTATCAAATATCATGTCCTTCGCACCTAAACCCTAAAATTAAATTCAACGGCAATATCCCAAAATAATTTTAAAAGAACATACCTTTAGAATTTCTGATGTACAAACTTGAGCGCTGGAGATAAAAATATTTATTTATATACAGTGTTGAGATTGTCGCTTTGAAATTGTTGAGTTTCTTAACTTTTCAGTATCTCTTACTTAAAGAACTTCTAAATGATATAATTTTGTTTCAATCAAATAACACAGAATTATTATGTTTTACTATAGCTTGCCTAAAGTCCCAAACTGATTTTATTGTCATAAAATAATGACCAAACTTTGAACTTCCACGTACATATACGTAGAAATCGTAAACACAATCTGTAGTTGTCTACTATAGATGAAAGTAGTTAATTATTTACTTGTAAAACAATGCATTAACTCCATAACTCAAAAGTGATCCATAAAATTAATATTAACGCATGTATAAAAGTGTTTATAAAAATAATTATTAAATAACTTCTATTACTTGTGCATACTTGTCAAGTAAACTGCATCGCCGTCATCTTGAGCTCTGAGTTTGATTCCCATAGAAGTTTCTAAAAATAATAAAATGAAATCACTATTATATTATGTTGCCATAATTAAATGAAATTTTACTTTTGACGAGAGCTTTTTTGTTATTTGTTAATGACGGATTAACATAGTAATGAATATAAAATACATAAAAATAAAAAATGATATGGTAGTCATCAGTTGCGCCCTGCGAATAGGAATAACTTAAAACGAGAATAGCACTCCGAAAAGAAAAATTTAGTTTTCTAATTTACCAAAATAGAAAATAATAGGAAAAGAAAAATTAATTTACGAACTTTTTATTTATTTTAATACATTTCTAAAAATATATTAAAAACATCGTCATAGAAAAAACGCGAAAAGTAATTTTTTGAATAATAAGATGCAATTAAATTGACAAAAAGATCAAACTCTTCCCTTAGCTGCATTGTATATCTTCAGTTGATATTAATGAGGTATCAAAAATACACTAATAACACGTATACTTACACAGGAAAGGAGTTTGGATGTTCAAGAAAAAGGGCTACAGGTTTTTCTTTTCTTAAATATTGATCTTAGGTACTTATTTTCAATTTCAAAGTTTCTCAAAATAAGTATAGAATATTATGAAACAGTTTGCAATCTGTGGGTACGTAGTCCTCTGAATAATTATAACTTTTTATATAAAAAGCATAAACTAAAAATTTCAGTAGTAAAATATTTTGCCTTAGGTGTGAAAATGAAATATTCCTTATCTTTACGTGTAAAGTTTGCTGAGATACGTCTATTTCCTTTAATGTTGGGCACTAGCCATTTTTAGGCTTTCGCCATTACTTAAGGTCAGAAATGGTTGTCAATTTACTATGGAGGCACCTAATAGGCGCCTACCCATTACCTCCTATGACTGGACAGACAATTTACATTCCATGCATTGTCTGGGATTCGAACTTATTTTAAGAAAATCTAAAAACTGAAGCGCATGTCTAGGATAAGTTTTGAAGTGAGTTTGGCTCACAGCCATATTTAATGAATAACTTATAATCATGATTTTCCGTTTTATGCCCCGAAGGTATTCCTTTCTAAAGGCAGATAACTCTCATAACTCTTAACTTAACAGTAATCTGAATAAACCTTTCACTTGTATCTTTATGCATCATTTCATAACTAAAGTCATTCGAGTTCCAGCAGCTCGATTTAGAAATAGGAAGTAACTATGCCTTGTCGGTTCAGAATGTCTTACCCAAGGGCTTTTATTTTTGAAGGAATTAGAATTTCTCTCACGAAAACGAAGCAAGTTGCTGTTTTTAATTACAGAAAGTTTTACCGTTTTTATTTAGAAAATGCAAGTTGTAGGTAAGTTACTGAAGTATGGCACTATACACCATTGCTATCATTTAGAAAAAGGGCATAACCCTCTCATTTTTCTAATTTTTCTCTATTCTTATTACATGTATTAGCTGAAAACAAAGGGACGAATGAATGGTGATATTTATATTAATGACTGATTTAAAACGAGATATTTCTGAAATGATGCCTCTAAGCATCCTAACGCCTCTACACATCTGACAGCGCAAACAATTTTCAGTGCAATTCGTCGTCTCCGAAAATTGGAAACATAATTCAACGTTTACAAACCTATTGATCAATAAGAACCAATAAATGCCTGCCGGTTGAAATATCTCCAGTCTATTTGCAAAGCTATCAATTAAGTCTGTGATAATTTCATTGAAGGTATCGGCATCATATACCTGTCTGGGTAGACTTAAGTGTCCGATAATCCGACATCTATTGTATTAACATTTCTGCCCCGAGATATGTTAAAAATTCTCCAAATTACATATGCGTCCATTCATTTTTATCTGTAATGTTATAAGGTACTTTCTCTCTCCTTCCAGCTTCCCTTCGTAGTGTATCGGCAACCCATTCGACAAATTTTCGAGAGATCCCAGTTTCGAATCCCGGCGACGACACTGCACAGTTTTCACATTTCCTGCTTTAAAAGAAAAAAACCTAATGACTCTACAATGGGAAATATTCATAAAACTAACAGCTCTAGTACAGCTCTAGCTGAACTATAAAATAATATACTATTTTTATTACTTATGCACAAAACTTTTTACTGTTTTTTATTCTCTCATTTGATTCCTTAATTCAAGAATTCTTGAATCTTGAATTCCCAAGATCTTCATTTTTGAATTCTTCATCTTTGATGTTTGTTCTCTTAGATTTCTTCTGTAGTACTTCGTAAGGGAGCAAGTTTACAATACGTCGCAAACAAACACACAAGATTTAAATAATCACATATCCAAAGTTTGCAAGAAGTGAATTTTCCATCGTTACTATAGTCAGCAATGACCACCAATGACCCGCCACGGACCAAATGACAGAGACCTTTGAAAATCGGTAGTTTCGAAATCGAATCTGGAGAATATGCTGGGTGCATGAATATTTTCTGTTTGTTCCACAGGTGTAATGGATCTACCAGCTAGCTTCCTAAACAAAATCCTCTTAGAAACATATTTAGCTGGGGGTAGACGTACCATGGGCAAGTATATGTATGCGCTTTACTATAGTATATTAAATAAATTAACGTTCTCAACAAGATAATTTATCTTCAGTTCAAATGTGCATTACAGTGAAGGCTATAATTTTAAATAGAATCTTTCGTGCAGATATTAAGCATTTAGAAAACATTGTTTCCTGATTGTAAATGGGACGCCTATGCACCTAGCATATTTCCTCATTTTTGTGCACATATGATAGACATATACAATTTTTATATTTTAAATACACAACACTGTACTGTTTTTTGGATAAAAATAAACGTCTATCCATTTTCACTGACGACACAGAAATTCAAATTTCTCTTTCTGCCGTTCAAGATATTGCACACTCGTTAACTTGATTCATGCCATGTGATCAAGCTCTTTTTATAAATCTCCGTTTCCTTATCTGTTTACAAAAAAATCGAATTGAATGTTATACAGAAGCATTATGACTTGTGAGACAGCCTTTTATATTTCATATAAAGATAAACTTTAAGCTTTATATAATATAGTTATTGCAAAGAAATAACACAGAGGCTTCCGTTAAATTCTTAGAATATATTTACCACAATGGTTTGAAGTCAAATACCAATTATTTTATGTTTAAATGCGAAGCGCCATTGGTGAAGAAAAAGTACAATGATGGGTACTCCACGATCTTCTTTGAAGTATATAAGAACTTACATTAAAAAATAGGTTTTTTTATTCTGCATTCTGCAGCATCAACTGTGAGAAATGAAAATATAAACTAACTGCATGTAACATCGACAGTTTAGAACATCAACAGCATTTTGTGATTGAATGATATGTAGCCTTGGTTATCCATGTTTAGGAAAACTTTTGAATATAGGAAAGGCAGCTGTCCGTTCTTGAATGTTTATATCTTTGAGATCTAAAGAATATAGTATGAAGGAGAATCAACTTTTCGAGGGAGTTCCATTACATGAAATATTCAAACCTGTCAGAACTGAAAATATGTATTTTTTTTTTCGAATTCTTGAATTTGCGAAATTGTATGTCAGACGTGCTGGTTCCTGTCAGCTAAAAACATAAATAAAAAAAGCATTTTTGTTATTCTCACTTGTAGTAGAATTAAGACAAATCTTAGTATATCAAGAACTGTCTTCCTGATCATATAAAGAAAATTTCATGTTTTCCTGAAAAGGGCACTTACTTACTCTTAAATACAAGATTCAAGATTCGTAGCTGCATTGAATTGACTGCTGCTTAATAATGTAAGAAAATAATTATCGCATTTATTCATATTACTCACCGCATATTATGTCGAGGGTGCACTTAGTGGTGTAAGGGACGATATCCACGACCTTTCCTCCAGCTGTAGCTTCCTTTAGTTTTTTAATCATGAAATTGGACTGGCAGTCAAATACGCTTACGAAATCTTCCAAGATCCGGAAGTGGAAAGCTGAAGTGATTGCTTTTCTTCTTTGTTTCCATTTGTTGCCTTCACTGTAAGAAAGATGTTGCCATTTTATGAATGTTATTTTAAAAGGATCGCACAAGTTAAAGCTTCTTCAGTTACTGGCTTTCATTTTGAAAGCGTATTAAATAAGGTAGACAATTAGATTGCGTTAATTTGGGTCACGCGATACATTTTAATATATATTTTAGTATATATATTTAGTATATATTTATTATTTAGAACATATTTTATATTTTGTATCTATTTTAGTATATATTTAGTTTTATTTTTTCGAATTTGGCAGTGAAATCCATCTTTATACAACCAAAGTTATCCGAGTCCATTAATATTTTTGGACCCCATATACAAATGTAGCTAAAGAGAATAAATCATCACATACATTTTTAATGCGTATTTCTGAAAGATAATATTTAAATTAGAAAAAAATTAGAAGCGATGTTTCAAATGACCATTTTTAAAAATTCTTCTAAATTTTTAATTTAATGTATGAGGTATTTCTCCCGCCTTCTTAGCGTGCCTTCCTAGTGCAGTAATCAGCACGCTGGCAGCGTATTCCAGAGGTCCGTGGTTCGATTCCCAGCAAGGGCATTGCTCATTTTTGTCTTTCTTTCTTCAAAAAGATAATCCTAATGTCTCTACAGTGGCGCCCGAACGTCCCTTAAACACCCCAGTCGCCATTTGAAAGGGGGAGTATATAAAGTATTTCTCCCGCCTTCTTAGAATGCTTTCGTAGTGTAGTGGTCAGCACGCTGGGTGCGTATTCGAGAGGTTCGTGGTTCGATTTCCGCCAGGGCGTTGCTCATTTTTCATCACTCCTGCTTTAAAAATAACCTAATGACTCTACAAATGAAATTAAAAATTAATGTAATGAAATTCACTATTATAGGTCGACACTTCTTATTCTTTCTAGCAGACGAATGTAGTTTAAGTAGTTTGAATGTTAAAATTATATTCAAATTTGATTTTCCATAATTCGAAACGATCTTCGTCCGATTTTTCAAGAAAAGTAATATTTTCAATAATATTAAGAGCAAATTGCCAATTCAAATGTTTATGTAGCTATCCCATATAAAAATTGCGTGCATCTTTATAGCATGTGACTCAAATAACAGAAACGTTGCTTAAATTATTTATTTCCTGAAAAGAAGATTTCATTTATTATTTTTAATCATGAATTGTTTGCCAATTTCTAGTAATTTGATTAGATATAGAGAAGTTATTACCAGAGCTTACTCACAACGTGTCCTACAGAGTTTAATATAACTTATAAAAATTAGTGCTTTTTTCTTAGGGTAACTACTAGCATGAATATCTCTCTTATAGCTATAGGAGTTAAAATAAATTGCAGAATATTTAATTCTACTAGATTAATATTCAACTAAAGCGCAAAAAATTATTAAAAGAGTATAAGATTAATTTATAATACTTAACATTTTGATACCTATTATACAGTAATACCTTGCATAATTAATTAATCGACAACATTTTGCGTCGAACGACTATGACAGACTGTATCACTTTTCAAATTTTGCAACCAAATATTAACGACCTTTATTATATTTAAAGAAACTAAATAATGTAGAATCTGCATGAATGTATGTATGTTTCTCGCATTGTGATAAAACAACGGTAACTAAACTCATCCAGTTTAGAATAACATAGTTCTCCGCCCGATATAAGCACCTGGAAGCCCGAATTAGGAATTTGGCTTATTGTCTATTTCATATTAAGTAAAATTTTAACGAATTTTGTATTAAAATGCTCAACAATTTCAAAGTGAGCAGTGGTTACACTGAAGGAAATAAAAATATTTTATCTCCAGTGCTTGAGACTGTCTAACGAAAATTCTACAGTTATGCTGTTTTTAATTATGTTTAGCTCAAAGGGGCATTAGCCCAGATACTCTCGAAATGTGTCCGTCTGTAAATGAAACAAATTCTTCTTTGGACGTAATAGATTACGGATTCAGATTATAAAGCTTATTCAGATCATTAAACTTCCAGATTTTATATTATTATTATATCTGAAATTCTCATTTTATGTTATTTTATTTTACTTTATTTTTTTTTTTATCTTTTACATTAGTATATGACTTGATGCATTTTCATCCATTGACAGAGATTAATTCACAGAAACCAAATCGTTGTCCAATTTCCACTATGTAATTACTGATCTATAGATTTCAAAAAAATTTATTCCAAAACGAATGAAATCATTCGCCTATTGTAGTACAATATGTTTTCACCCTACTCTAATTTTTCTACTCGTAATTTCATACCATGCTTCACGCATGGTTTCGATAACATTTCTGATGTTGAAGATTTTCCGAAATTCCGTAAAATAGACTCATTTTCTCCCGTTGTCGCAATAAATACGTTCATCTAATTGGTTGGTATTAGCAACCTGTAAATAGGTACGTACATACACGAAATATGTCCGTATAATGTGAAGAAAAGCAGATTTGATTTGATCAAAGCAGCCATGAATAACATTTATCTCATTTGAGGACACGAATCCTTGGATATTATGATTGTGTGTCTTATTTACATAAATCTGTCTCTAGTGTTAATGATGAATAATTCATTTCCTCGAAGGACTCTTAAAATATTCCTTTGTTCATGACAGCTCATCCCAAATTTTCACGCTTTCTCTCTCAGTAATATACTTAGCCTCAATTTTTCCCTTTTAAACATAGTTTAGCTTGAGTGACACATCTCTTAAATAACACAGATGACCGCTAATTACGGAGGAAAAGACTTGAGTAATTGAATGTTTGGATTTTTTTTTATTTCTCTTTTTATTTACGTATTTTTAGTTGGAAAGAAAACATTTTCTTAAAAAGTCCTGATCCCGTTTATATAGCAAACCTGTTTGACTAGGATAGTTTTTCATTTTTGTAACATTTATTTTTAGTTTCTATGAAAAATATTGAATTCTTTAATTTTCTCTTCGTTTTCGGTTTGCAGGTGAGAATAAATGCTTGTATTGCAAAATGGTATTTAAATACTGGAAGACATTTTTTCTATGATTTATAATTAATGGCTTTATATTACATAAACGAAAATGGGCAAATATTTTCTTACCGACATTTTTACATTGCTAAATTAATTAATCACTGCGCATGTAGAAAGCAGAGAAGTGGTTTAGAAGATCTGAACATATGATTTAACAACAACTCCTTTTCTTTTAAATTTAATGATATTAAGCTTAAATCATATTATATGCAAACTTTTGCAAACTAATCCCCCCCCCAAAAAAAAGAACAAAGATGATCAGTGTCGAATATTACCAAGATATGCCTTGCACGAAGTTACAATATTCACGAATAAATAATAACTCTAAATTCGGTATTTTACAGACATTTAGAAATACAATGGCACGTCAAAGATGGTCTAAGTCTTCTAAAGTCTTACAATAATTCATAGAATAATACCAAATTCCGCAACGTCTTCTTTTTTGCTTATAATACAGAGACCTACTCAAGCTACCACTCTCGTAACACATTGTAGGGTTTATATTTATTTTAACTAACATTTATTTTAAGTTTAAACTATCTTTCCTGTCAAGCCTTACTTTCCCCTGGAACTGCCAATGCCAGAGTATGTAAATTTTAGTAGAACGCGCAAGGATTCAAATTATCAGCGGAAGTATCCTGAGTTAAATAGAAATGAAACGAGTTCCAGGTGTGCTGTTCTTACTTCACGAGCGCGGAGGTAGTTAGCCAGAAATTGAAGAACCCCGCGTTTCGGCCTGTGTGCTTGCCTGGAAGTATTGTTGATCGTTCAACGTGATCTTCAAGTTTGCTGAATTAGCAGCGGTATTGTAAAACGCGGTGAGGTTAGTTACTTTTAGAGAGCCTCGTAGTTAGAGTCTTGTCTTTAGTTTCTTTTCAGGTTATTATTTTTATTTGACCGCCGAGTTGGCGCAGTTTGTGAGCGTCAAGACCACGCACTTGTAATTTATTACGTTGAATAAAAAGGGACTTAAACCATTAACAAGACTCTGTCTTTTATCCAGTTTTCACAGTCACCTCTTGGTTGCGTGCAAGTTGGAGGCGCGCAACGCTACAACATATTGGATGACTATAGGATCAGCCGCACAATAAGCGGCTAATAAAATTTGAACTTTTTGAGTGCTTCCCAGTAATGTCAACTCTTCATGAAATATACTAAAATCTGGAGGATGAATATTTATGGGCTTATATTTATAAGACACCCTCATGTAATGTAAAAATTATCTAATGTCTTTCAATAAGCTGTTTCGTTTGAAGTTTCAAATTTCTATGTATTTTGCCGTAGCATATTAAATATCTTATGTATAATAAACATCACATTTCTAGAAATATAAATTTGTAATGAAAGTTTAAAACATATTTTCGCACTCCAAAGTGTTCATTTGAGGGTATGTTTCTTAGATCTTCTTAGATCTTGAATCCTGCTACATTTTCTATAATACAAAACATGCAAAATGCATACATTTAAAGAAAATGATTGCAATTTGTTATAAAATGCAGCCTTCTAGAGCCCTTGCAGGCACAATGCATTCACAAGCGTTTTTAATTTCCAGCTGTAACTATCAGTTTCTAAAGCAGTTATTTAATAAAAACATATCTTTTATTATCTATACGTTTATTATTCTACCCTGAAAAGAATACTTTTGAACGAGAGTTAACTAGAATCAAAATAAAATTTTCTGCAAAATGAATTCTCAACTTTGAGAACTTTTCTTAAAGACTCAAGAGAGTGTGCATATTTAAAGAATTATCAGAAAATTCATAGTAAGTTATCTTAAAGTCTTATAATCTTTAGGTAATTTGGTCATTCATCTAATAAATGAATATCGCATAGTCTAGATTGTACCAACATTTACTATACGATAATAGCATAAAAGAGATATTTTAGAGTTGTGGTTGTTTTATATTCTAAATGAATATAAAAATATTTGAAATAGACATTTTGTTAGGAAAGGTGTATACATCATACTTCAAGAGAACTGTTGATCTGAAGTATTATACTTAATTGACAATTCAATTAAGCGATATTATATTGTATGTCATTTCTTTTGCTCTTCAATGACAGTAGAATTGGTTACTAAACATATATTCTTTATTTCGAAGGTTCAGACAAAAAAATATATAAATAATATTGGTTTCGGATGTTTAAGCCCGCTTTTGCTCCAGATATCTTAAATTATGTCTTAACATTCCACCACATATGTCAGAAATTATGAATTATTACCTTACAATCAAGCCTTCTTTCAACCACAGTGACAGAAATGTATAACCAAACGATTTCTGAAGATTGCTTGGGTTCTTTAATATAGCCTAAAAGTAAAAGTAAAAAATATAATTAAAATTATAAATGAATCGCGACATTTTATCTTCTTGGGATTCATTAAAAACAAAATACAATTATTACTTAATACCCTTAAATATTAAATAACTGAATCATATAAATCATCAAAAAGTATGAAAGTAAAAGCTCAAAAGAATTTAAAATTATTATATGTGAAATATGACCGGAAATCCAATTGATAAACCAACTCGCTCATTAAATGCAAGCTTCACAAGTAATGTAGCCTCAGTTGAAGCATAAATCGAAGTATAAAATATTTCTATAATGTAGCGTAACATATATTTTTTTTCTCTCACTAATACTACTTTGCTTTCGAAGATTAATGAGACCAAAAATCTTAGGAAGTAAAGCAGTATATTATTAAGCGGAAAAAATATATCTTAAACTACAATTATAGAATTATTTTTATCTGGGAATTTTGTTTTATCTCTATACATAAGTAAAGCAATAAAGTAAGGCAATTTTGTCCATTCTACATTTCTTCCATTTCTTAGTACTATTTTACAATAATATGATTACGCACAAATATAAAACTGACAATTATTAGAAAATTTTCTAGTTAGAATATGGTAATAATAGGTCTTAATATTTATTAGAGCTTATACATAATATGCATCTAGCCTAAAATTTGACTCGAACGTAATCCTGACGAGCACCTATAAATACTTGTTACGCTATTTCACTGTGAATGCCTGTTACACTTTCGTACATTGAATTTCCGGCATCAATTTTACTTTGAATTTCAATTCACCTTTTATATTAATCTATACTATATTAAATGCCGCAACGTGTGCATATTTAAATTGTAAGTATAAGCAGTACATTTGTTAAGTTTTAAATAAGAAAGGTAATTTAACCCTTCTTTTGACTCAGTTGTTATCTCCATAGCCGGGACGATAAGTCGCTTTAGAATTTCAGCATGGACAAAGTTAAATTAATTAAAGAGTGAAACCCTACATAGTCGGTTCTTGCAGTAGGATATTTACATTAGTCAGTGCCCTCCTTGTTACATGAGAGCAACGTTTCTGTACTCCAAATAAGCCTTATGAACAATAACGGTGTTCGGTTTAATACAGCGCCCTCTTGTGAGAGGAGTCAAATTTAGTTGAGTTGGTTGTTGAAGAAGGTACGCAGCGGACCTATGGTGCGTTCGTTCGTTCCACTTTGTCTGTGCTCATGGAGCACTTACTTTGTACATTATGTAAATAATTAAATATTTGTGTGGCCTAACTTAGTCTTATTTTGGAACCAGCGCCATTATCTCTAGTAACTCATAGCATTTTATACCAAAATAATTAAATATTTGTGTGGCCTAACTTAGTTTTATTTTGGAACCAGCGCCTTTATCTTTAGTAACTCATAGCATTTTATACCAAACAAAATTTTTGGTCTGCTCGCGGAGTTGTTTTGTTTTTGTTAACTAAGTTCGTATTATTATAGAATGTCCACTATAGTTGCTTTAAATCGAAAGAAGGGCTCACTGAAAGCCCAGCTAACTAGAATAGAGACTGTCATGACGGATAGTACCAGCAAATGGACTAAAATCAAAATAGATGCCAAGCTCAAGGCATTGGAAAAGATGTCTGTTGCTTTGGATGCACTTCGATCGAAATATTATATTGCTGTGCCTGAAAAGAATGACACTTCTGAATTAGAAGAGGAATTATTAGATCTAGAAACAAGAATCGACGATCTAGAGCTAAGTTTCAATCAAATGTTAATTGATAATGTTGCTAATATTAATAAGGTTGATATCGCAAAGAGTAGTTGTAAAATAAAGTTACCTGAAATTCCACTTCCGCAATTTATCGGAAAGTATGAAGAATGGAGCATGTTTAAAATTGAATTTAATAATATTGTTACCTCGAATACTCAATTAACAGATGCACAAAAGCTACATTATCTGCATGCCGGTGTTAAGGGAGAAGCAAAATTGTTGCAAACTCAGGAAGAAAATTGTTGAAAACTCAGGAAACTTTTGAATCATTATTTAGGGCTTTAGAAAATCGCTTCGAAAACAAGAGAATTCTTGTTAATATTCACATTAAAGCTATTTTAGAATTCGAAAAAATTATTCATGAATCATCGAAAGAATTAAGGCGTCTAGTAGATGCTGTGAATAAAAACATTAGAGCTTTAAATAATTTGGGTTTCGAACGAAACAAATTCTCTGATATTTTAATTACTACTGTCATTTTAGACAAAATAGACAAGGAAACTCGAAAACAATTCGAATTATCGGTAAACGCTTCAGATGTTCCTAATTTCGGTAACTTGATGACATTCTTAGAAAAAAGAAGTCACACTTTGGAAAACATCCAAAAACACACAATAAAATCAAAACAAACGAATGAAATAAAACCAAAAAAACCTCCTTGTTCATTCAAATAATTCGGAAAGAAACTGCGTTATATGTAATTCGCCACATTCCCTTTTTAAATGTAGTAAATTCCTTGATATGAACTTTGGGGAAAGATTTATTATAGTAAAACGAAATAACTTATGTCTATACTATTTGGGAAAAAAAAGCACATTGCTTAGCAATGTCGATCGAATCATTTTTGCAATATTTGCCATTCAAAACATCATACATTGCTTCATAAGGATGAGTCATTGAATTCGGATTCTGTTTCAAATAAACATCCGCAGACGATAGAGCAGAAGACAGCTGGGGAGAAGGATATTTCTCCGGAGCCTAATGAGAAGGCGACGAGTCTTTCAAATTGTTTATTAGCTACGAATAAAAGTGTTATCTTGCCATCTGCGATAGTTATGATGAAATCTTCGAAAGGGACATTCATCAAAGGAAAGGCTCTTCTTGACAGCTGCTCACAGATTAACTGCGTGTCTGCTCATTTTGCAAAACAATTGGAGATTAAAAGAACAAAGGTTTTTCGCTTCGATTTCAGGATTAAATGGAACTGATATTACTTTAAATTATAAATTGAGGACTTCAATTGCCAATAAGGAAAAAACATTCTCTAGAGAACTTAATTTTTTTATTATTCCCAAAATTACAGAAATGACTCCCCTTACCCCCATACCTATTGAAAATATTGACATTCCCAGGGATATTTCCTTAGTTGATTACAGATTTAACACACCTGAGGAAATTGATTTATTACTGGGTGCAGAATGTTTCTTTGACTTATTAAAATCGGGTCAAGTTCGCAGCGCGACAAAAGACTTATTGTTCCAGAAAACGGTTTTTGGATTCGTAGTTAGTGGTATTGTGCAAAATTCACCACTTGAATCACAATACTGTGGTCTGATTACTCAAAATGAAAAAATTGAAGAAACATTGCAAAAATTTTGGGAGGTAGAAAATATTAATTTTCCGTATTCAGCACTTAGTCCTGAAGAGAAATATTGCGAAAAACATTTTAATGAAACTCATTATCGAACCTTTGAAGGTCAGTACATCGTATGCATGCCCATGAAGGACTCTGAATTGTTAGGCGAGTCTAGAAATTTAGCAGAGAAATGACTTAATCAGGTTTGGGAACGATTGGGTCGGGACTCGAATTTACAACGATTGTATTCTGAATTCATGCAAGAATACAAAGATTTAAAGCATATGGAACTAGCTGAGGGATCTGAATCCATAACTGATTCGTACTACCTACCTCACCATGGGGTTTACAGATCAGACAAAAGTAGTACACGTTTAAGAGTGGTTTTTAACGCCTCAACTGCCACGACATCGGGATTGTCATTAAACGATATTTTGTTGAAGGGAAGAATTCCACAGTAGGAATTATTTTCTATAAGGGTTAGATTTAGAAAACATCGCTACGCCTTCACAGCAGATGTACAAAAAATTTATCATCAGATTCTAGTACATCCTCCACAAAGAGACTTGCTCAGAATTCTATGTAAGGACAGTGTTGATGCACCAGTGCAAACTTATAAGCTCAACACAGTAACGTATGGGACGTCAAACGCTCTCTATCTAGCAACTCGAGCTCTTAAACAGTTAGCTACAGATGAAAACCAAAACTTACCTCTAGCATCGTCCGTCGCTCTTACTAACTTTGTTTACGATGACCGTTCCTCACTCTAACAGTTATAGTAAACGAGATGTTCTGTCACTAATTTCGAAAATATTCGATCCCCTTGGTTCAGTGGTCACAAAGGCCAAAATATTCATGCAAAGGCTCTGGCTTGCTAAACTCAATTGGAATGACACAAGGCGTCGATTAATTTCGTTTCCAAGCTCTCTGAACTAAGTAATCTTAAGATTCCTAGATTTGTGTTCCAAAAAGATCACATAGTGATCCATGGGTTTGCAGATGCATCTTCTTCGGCATACGGAGCTGCAATCTATGTTCAAGCTTTACCAGTTTCGGGATTGCCAACCGCTCGACTTTTGTATAGCAAGTCACGAGTTGCACCTATAAAAACCTTATCAGTTCCTAGATTGGAACTTCCAGGTTGCCTTCTATTATCCAGATTAATGGATAAAGTGATATCTTCGTTGAATATTAAAGTAGAAAAAGTAATTCTTTGGTCTGATTATACGATTTCTCTTGCTTGGATTAGAAAATCACCACACTTACTAAAAACTTTGAGTAACAGAGTTGCTTTAATACAAGAGCTTACGGGGTCATACCAATGGAAATATGTGCCATCTGAATGTAACCCAGCTGATGTCATATCGCGTTGACTGGATGCAAACGACATTCTTACGTGTGATATCTGGTGGAATGGACCAGACCTTCTCTGTGAGGACATGCATTATTCAGAACAACCACTTGAGCCTACCACTGATAATGACTATGTCAAGAAACTAAAATGTTTATCAGACTCTAACTTTGCAATGTTAGAAAATAATTATAGTTTAACCTCCCTCTTAAATCGAACAAATAATTATATAAAATTAATCAAAATTTGTAGTTTTATTTTTAGGTTCTTCAGAATCATTAAGAATAAGGAAAAGGTTTCAGAGCCTATATCCTTAGAGGAACGGAAAGGGGCCGAGTTAACATTGATTCGGGAAGTGCAGAAAGGTGAGTTTTATTCTGATATTGAGTCACTTAAAAGGGATAGCCAGGTACCTCGTAGGAGCAAGCTTAAGTCGTTAAATCCATTCATCGATAATGATGGAATCTTGCGCGTCGGTAGCAGACTTGCGCAATCTCAGGTAAGTTGTGATTGTAAATATCCAATTATTTTGCCAGCTAGACATAGGTTGACATATTTAATCACGTACTATTTATCATCTGAAATATTTGCATCTTGGACCAAAAGCTCTATTGAGTACTGTTAGACAAAAATTTTGGCCCATCAGCGGCAGGAATCTTGCTAGAAAAATAGTACATGAATGCGTACAGTGTTTCAAACACAGACCTGTACCAATAAATCAGATAATGGGTGATCTGCCTGCTGAACGAGTGTCAGTTGAATCAACCTTTAACAAATGTGGACTCGATTTTTGTGGTCCGTTTCATATAAAGGAAAAAAATCAAAGAAAAGGAGTTTTTCAAAAAATGTATGTTCCAGTATTTGTGTGCCTTGCTACAAAAGCAATTCACTTAAAAATTGTCTCAGACTTATCTTCGGAAGCATTAATTGCTGCCCTAAAGAAATTTTTCGCTAGGAGAGGGAAAAGATCAACCATATTTAGCGATAATGCTACAAACTTTCGTGGAGCTCGAAATGAATTAAGCAAGCTGTTTAAATTAACCAAAGTACCAGAACAAGGATTATCCGACTATTTGTTGTCAGAGGAGATTGAGTGGAATATACCTCCTAGAGCACCGTATTTTGGTGGGCTTTGGGAGGCTGGCGTTAAATCGTTCAAAATGCCTTTTAAAAAAACGGTTGGGAATTAAAAATTAACTATGGAAGAATTTTTAACTTTAGTAACACAAATAGAGGGAATATTAAACTCCAGACCAATTTCTCCTCTCTCTTCAGATGCAAGGGAATTTAATGCGTTAACGCCTGGACATTTTTTAATTGGCCGTTCTATAACATTTTTAATTGGCCGTTCTATAACAGCTCCTGAAGAACCAGAAATTATAAATAAGCCTGACAACAGATTGTCTAGATGGGAAAGAGTCACCAAAATGACCCAAAATATTTGGAAAAGGTGGCAACGGGATTATTTATCGCAACTTCATGAGCGAACCAAATGGCAATTTAAAGAAGATAACGTTAAATCAGGAACTATGGCGCTCATGAAGGAAAACAATTTGCCTATTTGTCACTGGATTTTAGGTCGAGTTGAAGAAGTTATACCCGGATTGGTAAAGAAGTTAGAGTATTTAGTGCACGCACGGCAAAGGGTCTCTTTAAAGGCCTATCACAAAATTAAGTATTTTGCCCATACCAGACAACTATCAGATATGAAATTTCCATATTATGAATGGACATTATTACATCATTCCTTTAGTGCAAGTGTAATGTTTTTATGTGTGAAATTTTTATTTTTTATTATATAATACTGAATTTAATTGTAATTGAAATAATTTGTGTTAAATTGCATTTCATTGTGTATTTCATATGTATGTCTAAATTTGAATTTGATTGTGAAACTTTTATGGCATTATTGAAACTTGTTTCAATGGGGGCCGGAATGTTCGGTTTAGTACAGCGCCCTCTTGTGAGAGGATTCTTGTTGAGTTTGTTGTTGAAGAAGGTACGCAGCGGACCTATGGCGCGTTCGTTCGTTCCACTTTGTCTGTGCTAATGGAGCACTTAACTTGTAACTTTGTACATTATGTAAATAATTAAATATTTGTGTGGCCTAACTTAGGTAGTTTTATTTTGGAACCAGCGCCATTATCTCTAGTAACTCATAGCATTTTATACCAAATAAACGGTCTATATTTGCTAGTGTTACCTTTTCTACATAATGTCTTTGCAGAGATTGAAGACTCGGTCAGATGTTTTCACTCAGTTACGATTAACGCGCAGAATAATAATTAGTGCTAACAATTAACCAACATATAACAACAGTTTTTCCTTTGCTGAAAAGAATTTAAATGAAATATTGTATTTGATCTTAAGCAAACATTGTCTGGTATTGCTGATTCTACGATTAACATGGGAAAAAATATGAGAATTTTATAAAAATATCAGTAATTCTGAATTTTGTATGTAAATCTTTAATTTGACAAAAGCCAAGGTCTTATAACAGCTCATGTATTTAATTTCTTTATTATATTCCAAAAGTAACAATTTTTAACGTGTAAGAAAATGGCAGACCATGTAGTACATGGGTAAGAGAAGGCTTACGTCCAACAGAAAACTTCGGTTTCGGAAGTCTGAAAAAAAGACAGTGTTGGTGTTTTTTATTTTTTCTTAGCCAGGAGTAAATCATAGTGGAGACATTAGACCCCACCAGATCTTAAGGCACTAAGCCCAGGGCTGCAAGCCTTCTATCTGGATTGCAGTAATATTTTAGATGATTTTAATTGTGTCAGGCGAGGTATGTCGAAGAAATTTAAATAGAACAGTTAATAAATACACAGTACAGTATTCAGCTAATAAATGAATAAATGAAAATTTAATAATTATCTAAAACTTCAAATAGTATTTGAAACTAAAACTTGCGTAAAACATGTAGGTAGAAACGTGAAAGTGACTAATCGTAATTTGAGTTATATTTCTTATGGCTAATCATACTAACAAATCAGCAAGTCCTTATGAATTGTTCAAATGATAGATGCTGCAATGGGTAACTGCTATCTCTTCTATACACTAACTGCACTGTGTTCACTTCTTCTGTGCTACATCAATTTACATATTTCTGAAATGAAATATTTAATTTCGAAACAGAAGAATAGCTTATAAGTTTAACTGTTTATAGGACTTCAACGTAACAAGATTATCCCCTACTATTCATATCATTGCAGACATAACTATTTTACTGAGTTGATATTTTAACAATAAAAGAAATGAATTGAATATTACAATTAACAAATTGCGATACTTTAGGAAGTCCAAAATTAAAAGTACGTAAAGAATAATAAAAGAATTAATAAGGACACATTTAATTCTTAAAAACAACCTTAAAACCGACATAATGATATTTATACCCTGTTGTGTAATTTGAAGAAAAAGTGCTAGAGGGCGCAGTTGCTCGCTTAGTTGTAGGAGAATAAAGTTTGTTCATGTTGAAGGCGGCGGCCTAAGAATACGCTCTGTATATAGTAATTAAAATATTGTTAAAAACGTAAAAGTGTTAAAATTAGTGAACTCACTGAACCACCATCATCTGATTTGAAAGATGCACAAATATTAATATATGGTGCATCGCTCGCGGAGGCACAGGATTTTTCCTTTCATTTAATACTAGATTTGAAACTTCCCTGCATTCTATTTCCGTTTTAATAAATTGCGTTAATTCCGAAACTTCAACTTTATCTTTCGATCCTCTTTGCCGATTAAATTCTAAAACTAAATCGTCCGGAATTAATTTTAATAATATTGGGATTAGTAAATGTCCATATGAGCCAGAAGTTACTTCTAAAGTTTCCAAATTACGAATCGAAACTTCTAATTTGTCATACAATTTACGTAAAGCCTTTACGTTAGCAGAATTTTTAATAGCTTCTAAATTGAGAATTTTATTCATGAATGAATTAATGATCAGGTCTTTTCGACCATATCTGTCCTTTAGTAATGCTACACAACTATCATAATTACTTTCTGTTAACTCAAAGCCTGACACAACATTCGAAGCTTGTCCCGTTAAGAATGTTTTCAAGTATACAAATTTTTGTATTTTTGAAAGCGTTTCGTTTTTATGTATCGAATTTTCGAAACTACTCCAAAATTCATTCCATTGTTTGGGGTCTCCCCAAAATTTATCAATCATTAATTTTGGTAATTTCAGCGTACTACTCCCACTAGAACTGGAACTTACATGCAAAATTCCATTACCACTAGACTGGTTTAAATCAGAACTTTGGGGATTCCTCGCTGGCGGTACTGCGGTAACCGCACCTAGAAACTGCTTAATTTGACTACAAGCAATTATACATTTGTCATTGTATTCTTCGCTTATACTATGATCTTCTTCAATTAAGTTAACATCAATTAACTCTTGTATTTCATCATCAAGCGCTCTCAAATTATTTTTCTTTTCGGTTAATAATTGAAACAATTCCCGTAATTCTTTAATCGAATTTTCCTCCCCTTCAATTTTTAATTTGTCTTCAATCACTTTAATTAACCTAGTAACAGACGATCTCAATGTGGAACGTTTACGTTTCAACCTATCTAACTTATCTTCCATTTTATTTAATTTAAATACACTCACGACAGCAATAATAAATACTTGCTAATGTACTACAAATAATCACTAAATAATTAATTTAAGATTTCCCTACCTTTATTTGGAATTCCATTGTCCCTCGAGTATGAAATATCCATTGAAATCGAAACACTTGGATCGAACACCTAAAATCTTCACAAAGCCTTAATTCCTTACGCCGATGCACCATATAATAATATTTTGTGCATCTCCAAGTCAGATACGACCTAGTAAAACTACTAAGGTAAGAATTGTGTACGATGCTAGCTCAAGGACAGAGGACACGAATTCGTTAAATGACTGCCTTGAATCGGGACCTAATCTAAATCCAAATATACTAGACATTATGTTAAATTTTCGTACGTTTAAGATAGCGTTTTGTGGAGACGTTGAAAAAGCCTTTTTGATGATAGGAATTGCTGAAGGTGATAGAAAATTTCTAAAATTTCTTTAGTTTAATGAAAATAATGACTCCTTTAAGATTATGCAAATGTGTCGCGTAGCTTTCGGTTTGACTATTTCTCCTTTCATTTTAGCCGCCACTATAAAATATCACATTCGAAAATATAAAGATAAAATGCAGGACAGTTTCCAAATGTTAAATTCTTCTGTCTATGTCGACGACTTATATTTTGGAGCAGGAACGGTTGAAGATGCATATCGGTTATCTGTAGATGCGGTTAACATATTTAAGGATGCTGGGATGAATTTCAGAAAATTAAGAACTAATTCTAAAGCATTAAACGATTTATGTGTCTCAAATGGGATTAAGGAATCAGATAACAAATTAACTAGCGAATCGAATTTCTTAGGCATGATTTGGAATTCCATTGAAGACGATATAAAGTTAAATTTAAAAAATTTAATTGACTTTTCTACTGGAAACGATTTTGCTACAAAAAGGAAACTTTTGCAAAGCATCGCCCAAATATACGATCCATTTGGATTTATTGCACCCTTTGTTATTCGGGCGAAAATTATTATGCAAGAAATATGGTGTTCTTCCGGTTCTGACTGGGATGAGGTCCTTCCTGCAGAGATTTATGACAAATTCAACATTTGGCGGGAGGAACTTAGTGATTTAACTGAAATATCGATACAGCGAAATTTCTTTGATGACGATCCGATGAATATAAGCCTTCACCTATTTTCGGACGCTAGTCCTAAAGCATATGGGGCTATCGCATATTTCAGATATTGTACGAGTGATTCTGAAATTAAAACTTCCTTTATCATGTCGAAATGCAGGTTGCACCTTTAAGATCAATCACGCTTCCTCGTTTAGAGTTGATGGGAGCACTCGTGGCTGCTCGAATGTATAAATATTTTTAAAAATTGTCTGGTGATTTAATTGAAGATGTTTATTTTTGGAGTGATTCCGAAATCGCCATTACTTGGATTAAAGGTTCGCCAAATAATTGGAAACCATTTATCGCCAATCGTGTTACAGAAATACAGGGTATATGCAACAAAAAATTGTGGAACCACTGCGAAGGAAAACAAAATACTTCCGATTTACTGAATCGAGGAATTAGTGCTCAGGCACTAATTAAGAATGATCTGTGGTGGCATGGGCCACACTGGTTACGTTTTCCTACTGAAAACTTTCCGAAACAAAAGAAATTACAACCAAATTCAGAATCGTTGGAGTTAAGAAAAAGTATTATTTTGACTGTACCTGTGATTAACAATGAATCCCCAACTTTGCATATAGAAAAATTTAGTTCTTTAGGAAAATTACTTCGAATTACTGCCTATGTATTTAGATTTATTGGGAGGCTTCGGAAAAGGTCTACAGAGAATGGACCTTTAAGTGCTTTTGAGATTAAGGCAGCTGAACATTATTGGGTAAAATTTACGCAACGAGAATCGTATCAAGTGGAAATAATTAAGTTATCAAATAACAAATCAATTCTCGATTCTTCCATCTACTCCTTTAATCCAAGGTTTGATGAGGAGGGAATTCTTCGGTTGAAAGGTCGCATTCAATTTGCAGACTGTCACGAGAATTTAAAGCATCCTGTTCTATTACCCTCAAAATGCAAGTTTACCGAGTTGATCATCATGGACTCGCATGAAAGGGTATTCCATGCTGGAGTTAATTCGACATTAACTCAGATCAGAGCCAAATATTGGATCATTAAGGGAAGACAGCGTGTTAAGACTATCATCAACAAATGTGTGATATACAAACGATATAGTGCTCGTCCTGGGGTACAGGATATCGCTCCACTTCCTCCAGACAGAATCCAAGAGTCGCCTCCATTTGCTGTGACCGGGTTGGACTTCGCCGGTCCATTTTTTACGAAAGACAGGCAAGGTAAAGTTTACTTGCTGTTGTTAACATGTGCGGTCACTCGTGCCTTACATATAGAGATAGTAACTGATCTCAGCACTGAAAGTTTTTTGCTAGCTTTCCGAAGATTTTTAGCTCGCCGAGGACTGTGTACCACCGTGTACTCCGATAACACGACTTTTAAAAGAGATGACAAAGAACTAAAACATATTTTCAAAACTTTGAGTGACTCATCTGTGAAAGAATTATTTTCTGCTAGAGGCATAAATTGGAAATTTATTATTGAGAGGGGTCCATGGTGGGGAGGGTTTTGGGAGCGTATGGTACGAACCATAAAATCCAGCTTGCGAAAAATTATTGGTCGATCATCCCTTACTGTGAAAGAACTTGAAACAGTGCTCATTGAAATCGAGGCAATGATTAATTGTAGATCAATTACCTACGTGTTTACCGATCCCAATGAACCTTCTCCACTAACACCCTCTCATTTTCTGGTTGGTAGACGATTGCTATCTCTCCCTGCTAATAAAATAACATCAAATAATTTGATTGGATCAAGAAATTCAATTATTAAACGATATAAATACCATCAAGATATTTTAAATCATTTTTGGAAGCATTGGAGATCAGAGTATCTTTTTAATCTGAGATCTGCCAATATTTGTCCTCCACACTCTAACGCATCTCAGTTTAAAATCAACGATATTGTCTTGATTCATGACGACAAACATCCCACAAATCTCTGGACAATAGGTAAAATTTTGGAATTAATGCCAGGCAGAGATGGTAAAATAAGATCTTGCATAATTAAAACACCTACTGGTACCTTAAAAAGGCCTAAACGATTGTTATATAATATGGAACTTAACTAATATTTGTATTTTGTATTTTTAGGTTTGATTCTCCTGACCTTGCTGATAGGTATCATTTAATGTTTTGTAAAATTTTATGTGCTTATAATTATGTATGCATGTTTGTTATATTTAACCATTTCTCCAGGATTTATTGTCGAAATATTAATTGAATATTCTAGGATTTATTATTGAAAGATGAACTCTCCACCGAGTTCAGGTGGGGAGTGTTGTGTAATTTGAAAAAAAAAGGCTAGAGGGCGCAGTTGCTCGCTTAGTTGTAGGAGAATAAAATTTGTTCATGTTGAAGGCGGCGGCCTAAGAATACGCTCTGTATATAGTAATTAAAATATTGTTAAAAACGTAAAAGTGTTAAAATTAGTGAACTCACTGAACCACCATCATCTGATTTGAAAGATGCACAAATATTAATATACCCCTTATTTCAGTTAGACTTTGATTCTTTCTCTAGAACTTCAAGATTTCAGTTTTTAATTGCTTAACAAACTAAAGTAGTTTTAAAGAGAATTAAAAGGAAAACACGAAACTGACAATGGGTCCTTTCGGCATAAATTTTTTTGCAGACTCCGAAAATGAAAATTTACTTTAACTAAATGAGAAATATTTGAAATATATTTACTATTATCTTATTTATTTTACAAGAAATGAGAAATTTGTTTTTTTTTTTTTTTAAAATTTCTTTTAATTTTTTTAAAGGAAGTGATGGTCTTCATGAAACCAGTATACCAGGATAAAGTATATATTGCTATATACATTTCTGAATTCTTACTTCGTATGTAAATTTCTAACTGAAAATTCATCTTTTTCAATAAATTACTCATTTGAATGGAATCAATGGAAACCAAAAATCATTGCTTATCTTATAAGTTAACTTGATTTTGCCTCAACACGAGTAATATCAACAAATATAGTGCAAGGAAGTTAACAGTTATTATTACTCGATATCATATTACTTTGCCTTATAAATTCATACTAAATATGCCTTAAAAGGCTTAAAACCAAATATAATCGATTATAAAGAAAGTTAACCTAGAAAATTTTATATCGTATCAAATTATTTTGAGAAAAATAATCTCACCTCAAAAAATTCTGGTGAAAATGCAAATACTACGGGTCGGAAACCGGTCCATATGTAGAAAGCTCCAATGTTCAACATTTGATGGTATTTAATCATCCCACGAAGTAACTGGAAGAACACTAGAGGAAACATAAATAATATTTAGGTAATCTTATTTATGAAATATCTCACTATAAAAATTCATTGTCAAAAGCAAAACTAAAAAACATAGAAACTTTTAGTGGCCCACTTGATTAAAATTTAATATTCTTCTGGAACATCCATCATTTCCAATTAAAAGTTCGCATGTAAGTATTCTAGATTGAATACGTAAAATGCTCAAACATTATAAATCGCAAAAAGGGACCCATCAAAGTGCATTCAAGTGCCCAATAAACGTTCATTCAAGAAAATGTTTCTAAGAAACAACACGAAAAAGCAGGCTTTACCAAAATTCAGAGAGAAAAAGGATTTAAAGCATGTGAGAAAGATGAATGAAGCTAACCGATATTGAATGCAGTTGGGCTCAAAGTGGCCATTTAATGTATCTCCAGATAGTGCCCAGTATTACAGGTCAGAAATTCTCTGAATGCAGACGCCAATAATTTAGAAAACAAATTCCATGTACAAGAATGCTTTAAGTGGCCAGAATCATCACCCAAACTCCTTAAAGCACGTCAATTTCCCCAATGACATCTGCAAATATTCTTGTGTCACCTGCTCCAATATGAGAAGACTTGGAGAGAAACGAAAACGCTTTATAGTAACTTTTTTTCGCTTACATGTTGTGCACACACTATTGGCAGGGCAGTTTCTATCTAGACATGTCGACTTCAGTGGGAAGTCAAGATCCATTAAGGAAGTTAGTAGATTACGCATATATATGAGATGCTTGGCATAAGGAATGTCATCATAGTGAAATGTCATACTTCTTTCACACTAAACGCAACGTTTTAGGAAACCATAGGGAAGAATCACTTCTTGACCATAATGATTCCCATCAAAAATACGGAATATTAAAAATACGGCTTTACGTCCATCAAAAATACGGAGGTCAATACGATTATTGAGAGTAATGCTTCCCAACATAAGCTCTCCAGAAATATCGTAACGCCTTCTTGCCCTGATATTACTAGAATGAAACAGTGTTACAACTCTTTTTATATCCGCTGATTCGTGTATGTTACTCAAACAAATCTCTTTTTAAAAAGAATTTATAGGCAGGTTTCCCTCGTGACTTAACCATATTCAAATAACCTAACTTAATTTTAAAGAGAAATCCAGTCTTTATTTTTTTAACCAATTTAAACTTCGCCGCCGATGTGTATCTACCAACGGGATGCAACGCTAAGGTGAATAAGCCACATTTATGAAGCGTCTAACCATTGTAAATGGCGACACTTGTTGCCCTTCTTCGGTAAACAGATATTAGTAATAGTGCCCCGCTGACCGGTAATGGTTACCTTTAGCCTGCACTGGCCATCCGTCTGCATTGTTTTTCTTTTCCGATTACTATCAACCTTTCTTGAAGCCGTACAATAGATTAAATGGCTGTTTAAGTACGATAAACGACACCTCAATCGAAACTAATGTCTTAGGCTATAATCGTGACGCTGCGCTCCTTGTCAAGCTTATGTTTCATTTTAATGCGCATGAAATGTTTCAGATGATTTCCTTTATACGGTGTTATATGTACTACTCACGTAAGACTTGCAGTTTATTTCTTTAATTATTCGTCCATCCTCTCTTTACAGATCGTCATGCATTGCTGGCGCATATTGCGAGTGTTTTATATGCTCTCGCGTGACTTATGGTGTTTTTTCCCCACTACTTGTATATAAATCATCTTTTCACCAGGCCAGGTGTTAATTGCGGTAATCACTACAAGACCCGTTCTTCAATTTTATGACTGCATATCTTCAAAATTACAGTTTTGCTTTGCAGGCTAGTTTATAAAAACGTCATAGTCTAAAGCTTAAAGTTTTTTTTATTTGGTACAATTCATATCAAAGGACAGTTAATAGTTATGAAATTACGTTCAAAAGAAATCGTGATTATAGCACTGAATATGTCTAATTAGTAGATAACTCGCAGTTCTAAAGCGATTTATAAAAATGACCCAGCTTCTTTTTATACTATACTTGGTTACTCATTCATTAATTTCATTGCTTCACTACCTTTCTTATTAAGATTGGTAACATGACAAAAACACTTTACTAAATCGTTTGATTTCATTACGCAAGGTCGTTTTCAGTATATAAATTTGATTCAGGGCATTTTCTCTCTCACCAGATTTAGTTCTTCTTTGTATTCTCGATTATCCAGACTAATGCCAGGGAAGCAGGTCACGGATAATTGAAAACACGGATAATCCAAACTATCAATTTTTATGCATATTGTATGCGCTTATTTCTTAAAAAATCATTAATTTTACTTTATTATTGAGAGCCTTTAAGTATTATCGAATTTCACTGCGTATTTTTCGAAGTGTTATTTTATCATCATATTCGAATCCCGTTTGTTCAATGAAGTTCAGTAGAGTTTCAATAAAAACCATTACTCTGACTCGGCACTAATGTTGTTGTCTGTTATCTTCTTTGCTTGTATTTTTAATATCACTCCCTTCCTCTTCTGTTCACGTGATGTTTGAATTGATATCAGCATCACTCAAACATTTAAAGCCCAGCTCAGTCGAATCAGCATCGAAATATTCTTCTATGTTTTCCTAATCGGCATTTACGTACGTTTAAAATCATTTTAAATGAGTATCATAATATTGAACATTTTAGAAATACAGATTCTAAATGAGGTATATAAATTCAATTTGTCTGGATAGGAATCCAATAATTTAAAGTCCTCAGTTAATGAATCAATAAGATCAAATATTACTTTTAAAAGAGCGGAATTCTGGCCACACGAATACATATTGATCTACTTGCTATCACAATAGTTTGTGAAAAATATTGTTTTTGTTATGAATTTGATCTAAATGTAATCTAGATCGGGTCCACAATTTCGTTGGGGACAAAAGGAAGAGGGCTGCGACTGTCTTTATTAAAGGTCTTAGGCAAGTCCATGGATGACAGTACGAGTCTGCCTAACTTCGATCTAATTTGATGAAGAATACACCTGGGGAAGCACCCAACGCTCTCCTCTACCTCTGTTTTCTTTTCATGAAGTTGAAACAAGCAGATATACACTGCGCAGCAGTCTAACAGTAGAGCTTTTATATGATAATATTCTTTTTCGTACTTTTTTAGTGTGTCTGTGATGTTTGAAAGCAAATAGAAGAATTAACAACATCTAAAAAACTTGAAGTTGCCAATAAACATGGAAACATGTTTGAAAACCTCCCAGAAACCAGTACCTACGAATATATCAACTCTGGAATAAAAACCAAAAACAACTGAGAAAAAACGCAATAATAAACTACCACTCAAGTACAGAAAATAAATATATGATCTAAACCAGATAAACAGTTATTTCATGCATTCACAAGAAAAGTTGACAGGCTATTGGTTCTAACAAGAATTTCCTAGCTTTAACAAAAAACTTTATGTGAAGAAACTTTGCATAATGGATCGCTGAACAGAGTAACTTTACACAGCATTGATCAACTTTACATAAATGACATATTATCAAAATAATTTCTACAAGGATAAACTGTGTGTGGATCCCTGCGTTTTGTGAGGGTCTAAATAGCTAGTTCGGTTAGAATTTGCCTATGGTTAAACATTACATTGTGTGTCAACTGTAGTCTGACCTGACCTGCCCCTGCAACTACTGACTTATCTTTGAGTCAGTAGTTATCTTTGAGTTGTTCGCTTATTCGTAATATGCGCTATAACGCATCTCAGAAGTTAGATTATCTGAAAGTGGCACATATTATATTAAAATAATCGCGCAGAGTTGCGTGATCTACTTTATGCAGGGGAATATTTGCGGCTTTTAAACTATTTCCAAAGTACTGTCAATATGATTTTTCATTTTGGCATTAATTTTCACTTGAAAACTATCATCAATTGCAGTTAACCACATGTTTCTTCTTTTTATTGACTAGCACGAATTATATGCTTTACTAAAGTATCCTTTTCCTAAGCGTTTAAAAGAACATGGCAATATTTACCAGTAACGATATGCGTGTCACTTAAATCTAAGCCTTTTAAACTATGCATTTATTATTGCTTTGTATTAAGAAAATGGAACAAAAGAAAAGAGCGCCGTTACCAGAGTTTTTGACACGAATGCACTGATTGAGAGAGACAGCTATCGCGGTACATGAGAGTAATGACATGCCTCATTTTTTACACGTAAGATTCAGTCACGTAAATTAAACAAGATATGTTTAAACTATTGATTATTTCTGACCAAGTGTCTTTCAAAAAGACTCATAAACTACATTTTGCGTTTGATTTCGAATAGTATTAAATTTTGGGTTTATTCGCAGCTATTTCGTTAATTACGAAAATTACGAATCCCTTTTATAATTTAAAGTGATAAATACGTTAGGCAACGTGCATAAGTAATTTGAATTTGGAAATGGTAGGGAATATACTTTTTTGTATAAAATTGGTATCAGCACAAAAGGAGAAAAACATCTCCGATTTTAGACGATTTTTTTGTTTTGTTTTCTCGTTATTTAACCTAGATTTATATTCCTAGTAGATAAATAAATAGACTGTTTTTGTATATTTGCATAATATTTGAATACAATATCTTGGTAACTGTGAAAACCATTACTACAAACCTGGATTCAGTAGTGCACATTAGTGTACATTCATTTTAAAGTAAAGAAATGATGCAGTCACATCAGTTCATATTAATCCATGCTTCTAATGCAAAACCTTCTAGTGCACATCAATCCATGCTTCTAGTGCTAAGTCTTCCAAAACAGCAATAGTTAGCGGAACCCCAAACTTATGGGTTAGATTTCAGCGTAAAATGTGGATTTTGTGTTGACTTCTTTTCCTTCTTCTCATGGATTTCACATCGGTCAGCCGCAGTGATACACACTGCTCAGCACATTTGGTGATGAGATGATTAAATAGCCAATGTGCTTAATTGTTTCCAGCAATGCTTAATGAGAAAGTGTATATTAATAGAAAAGAAAAAGCAATAAAACTAAACGCGTAGCAGTAGATCTTCGCTGCTACGCTCTTAGGAAAAAAAATCACAAGTTCTGTATACGTTCCTCTTCTACTGCTGGGCAAGCTCAGTCATCTTTGCCTCTCCCTATGTTAATTTCGGAGATTTTCAACTTAAGGCATGTGTTCCTTCCACGCTAGATCTGTTATTATTTATTAGCTGGCTGACAAGCTTTCTAATTTTGGATATGCATATTTCCTGTCTCCCAAGGACAAATCCTGGGGAGCATGCCCCTAGGATATAATTATAAAATATTTCCGATAATTGGGCTTTTCATCGAAAAACTAACCGAGACCATATGTGTGAAACTATTCAGTGGAAATAACAGAAAAGTATAATTTTGCTATACGCCATTCAGCGAAAGGAAATGAAGTATACTTTTCACGCATGATTTTTCATTTACTATTTCTTTTATTTCTCAATACAGATGTCAACATAAGTTGGAGTATGAATATAATTTCTACATTATGGAAAAATTTCTCTCTTTATTTAGCGAAACAAGAAACAAAAAATTTACCTTCTAAACTATCAGCAGTATTAATTTTACTGTCTTAATACCTCAAACAATAAATATTAATAATACGAAGGAATATTTACCTTAATAATTGATTAAGTGTCTATATATCTTCCTAGGTTAAAAATATTTTTTTTTTGTTTATAGCTCCGAAATATGAAATAATCTCAAAATGCTCAAGAGATTAAAAGAAGTAAACATCTGCTACCAAAAACTATGCATATACAATGTCAATCATATTTTAGAAAACTTAATAATACTATATTGCATGATACTTTGAAACGTGTTTTATCCTTCCTTTCCCGAAGAAGCAAAGATTACATGCTCAATGACAAAGTGAAACCAGCAATTTCACAGTAACCTGAGGTCTTAAATCGACCATGCAAGACATGCAGCTCTTAATGCCATTAGTACTACTTCGCTAAACTGAATGGTTTTTGCGTCTGATTTTCGTTTTGTTTTGTGTCAGTTCGCTGATTATAACAAATGAGAAGACGTATGACAGTGAAGCCACTGAGCCGTGGAGTTTACCAGGGTTTTCTTAGTTCTTTTTCAAAAAGTCTACAATAAATTAACCAGTTCAAGTATTTTCAGCATTATTACTGAAGTTAACATTTCAGGTATGGAGTAATAATATGGGTTTCCCTGTAAACAGGTATCCTGAATAATTCCCTGTAATCAGGTATCCTGAATAATTCCCTGTAATCAGTTTGCATGCAATAAATGTATAGTTTCATTTAAAATTGCTTTATACAAAATGTAAAACATTTTTGGTAACTATTTAATTTTAAATTATAATTGCATTAAGTTTATTTTTAACATAATTTTCCGTGGGGGGAAACATAGTTTTTATTTATCATTTACTGCAAACTTATATTTTGAGATTCGTATGAATTCTTTTAAAATGCCTGCTTATTTACTTGCTTCTTATTTCAAAGTAAATTTATGAACATGTAGCACAAATAATTTCATATGCGAAGCAGCATATGTAATTTAGACATATGTCTTCCCTAATAGTATTTCCCCTTCATAACATTTATGCCTTTAATCTAGCTAATTGATAATATTACGAAAAAAAATAAAAGAAACTTAATTTCGTAGGAAAACGTTAATATTCCTGGTAAAGTATTAATCAGAGCAAAAGTCTGAGAAAGATTTTGGCACGATGCATGACATTTCTTTCAAATAAAAATATTCACGAGCAAGAAAATATGAATTTCGCAAATATTCCTATGAACCAAATCAATTACTTTAATTTTAGTTTCGGAACTCTTATACACAAGAATTTTTTGCTTGTTATCGTCATTTTGGTATTAAAGTAATTGTTCAGGAACGTGCACGAACTCAGTTAATACACAATAATTTAATATGTTCATTATAATGTAGATTTTTGTGGCAACAGTGATGTTTTGTTATATATTACTTTGAGAGTGATAACGCATGGAATGTTATTCTTTTTGGATATGTTTAGAATGCTAAATAAATAGTTCGTTGTTAATTAAAAAGGTTTTCTCTTCTAAATATATTACCATTTGTCCGAAGTTATTAAATAAGTAAAGAAATTGATTAATTTCAAACAACTGGCGTCCCGTGACAGGGCGGAATGGCTATTTGAAGAAAACAAAACAACGGTTTGAAAACGAAACATCGATTTCGTATTGGAATTTATCAAGTGAGTTTATGATTTATTTGATTATATCCTTTATTATTTGAATATATTGGACATATTGAATTTAAAATCATGGAATTTTTATTACGAAAGCGTAAACCTTTAAGGCAATCGGTTACGATTACTGCCAGTGCTTTAGATGCTGAAATTCTAAAACCTGACGTGGAGGTTAATCAACTCCAAGTATTGAGCTCACAGTTGGAAGAAACATTTAAGAGATTAGATGCAGTTCAATCACAAATTTCCGAACTTTTGTTGAAAAGTGAAAACGAAAGTGAATATTTAGCTGATTTTGACATGAATGAAACATATCGTGATAAATATATCAGTTTAAAAACAAAAGTAGAAAACAAAATGGTGAATTCCACTCCTGTAATTACACCTGGAATTTTAGAAAATTCCACAGAAAGGAACTTTAATCTACCAAAATTGGAGCTTCAAAAATTCAATGGGGAGACCCGGAATTGGTTAGGATTTTGGGGACAGTATAAGAAGATCGACGATGATGTAAATATAGATGACGATGATAAATTTTAGTACCTATTGCAGGCAACGGTCGTTGGATCCTGAGCGAGAGAGCTCATAGATAGTTATCCTCCCTGAGGCGCGAATTATAAAGAAGCTTTCAAGCAGCTAAAATCTCGATTTGCACGCGACGAATTACTCGTAGAAATCTATGTTCGCGAATTATTAAAGTTGGTTTTGGCTCAAGCTAGCAAAAAAGGAAATATGATTCTATCCAACTTATATGACAAGTTAGAGACGCAGCTCAGAGCTTTGGAGACGTTGGGGGTAAAAAGTGAGATTTATGCAGCTATGCTGTATCCCCTTGTAGAGTCTTCACTACCTGAAGAAATTCTGAGGGCATGGGAGCGATCTCGCCAGCGTAGGGAAAGTGTTGCACACACT
This sequence comes from Stegodyphus dumicola, assembly GCF_044657685.1. NCBI lineage: Eukaryota > Metazoa > Arthropoda > Arachnida > Araneae > Eresidae > Stegodyphus > Stegodyphus dumicola. The sequence continues at coordinate 82,793,106 of NC_140768.1, forward strand.
GAAAATTTGGAAAATTTATTGCATTTTCTCCGAATTGAAGTTGAAAGTGAAGAGCGTCTTTAGTTGGCCCGTACAAGTTTGTCTGCTCCAGACAAATATGACTCGGTTCCAGCCAGAGCAGCTTGTATTTATGCAGGAGATTCAAAGAAGAAACAGCTTAATTTTTGTGTTTGGTGTGACAAGGAAACACATAATTCTTATGAGTGCTTTAAGCTGCACAGCCTTTCATTGGAAGATAAGAAAAATTTACTAAGAAAGAAAAAAGCTTGTTTTAACTGCCTAAAAATTGGGCATGCTGCCGAAAAGTGTAGAAGTTCTGTGAAATGCCTAGTTTGCGACAAACGTCATGTAACGGTGATGTGCAGAGAACTAAAAGGTTTTAGAAGTTCAAGAAAGGAAGCACCTAAAGCAGCTAACGAAACGAGTGAGATTTTTTTGTCTAACCCAAAACTGCAAACAACTCTTCTCCAAACTATTATGGTGAAGAATGTCCATAATGGAAAAAAGGAGCTTGTGAGAACGCTTTTTGACAGTGAGTCACAAAGATCTTACTTACGGAAAGACATAATAAAGATAGTAGATTTAGTCCCATTAGATCAAGAGACTTTGAGCCACAATTTGTTTGGTGGAGTTGAAACTGAATCTCAGGTCCATGGTATTTTTGATATCGAAATACAAGGAACGGAAAATAAATTCAAATACGAATTATTAGTTTTAGATAAAGACAAAATTTGTGGATACATTCCTATAGTGAAACTCAAACATATATGCTCCTCACTTCGAGAACATAAAATCAAAATCAGTGATTCTGGTAGAGATACACCAGATATCGGATTGTTAATAGGAGCTGACTATTCCGGACAGTTGATGACGAATAATATCATTCCAATTGACAAAATCCTTATTGCCATTGAAACAAAATTGGGTTGGACCTTACAAGGCCCGATGTAAAGTCATAATACCTTGCTTGATACTGTCGGACTTTGTTATTTGGATCTCAGAGAACTATGGAATTTAGAGACAATTGGCATAAAAGATCCGGAGGAAGTGAAGACTAAGGAGAATTTAGAAAATGAAACGATCAAATTTTTCCTAGAGAACATTAAAGTAATCGAGGACAATAGGTATGAATTCTGTTTGCCTTGGAAGGATAGTCATCGGATTCTTGAAGATAATAAAGATAAAGCGAAAAAAAGACTTTTCGCCAATACACGAAGACTGCAGAAGATGGGATTTTTCGATGAATATGATGGTATTATTAAATGCTGGAACAAGGAAGGTATAATTGAAATAGCTCCGAATAATAGTGATACTGGTCACTATTTATCTCATCAAGCAGTAATCAAGGATTCCAGTCTGACTACGAAAGTGCGACCTGTACTCGATGCATCATTGAAGGATGAAAATGGGAATTCCTTGAATGCTTGCCTCGCAAAGGAGCCGAATTTAATAGAATTTTTTCCAAAACTTTTGATACAATTGGTATTATGTAAATCAAGAGTAGCGCCTGCCAAAGAAGTAACTATTCCTAGATTAGAGTTGCTTGAAGCACTTATAGCTACTCGGCTGTATCGTCAAATCACTGATGTTCTTAAATTGACAAAGTGCCAAGTGTGCCTTTGGAGTGACTCATCTGAAGTTCTGACATGGATCAAAAAAAGACTCCCACTGGAGTGTTTTGGTGACAAATCATGTAGCTGAAATAAGGAGATGCACAAATCCGGACGACTGGCATTCTGTACCAAACTCAAGCAATCCAGCTGATCTTCCCTCTAGAGGGTGCGATGCCAAAGTGTTGCTACAGAGCAGATGGTGGAAGTGGCTAGATTGGCTTAAAAAAGAGCCGGATAAATGACCTCTCTCTGAGGAATCAGAACTAGAAACAGATGAAGTGAGTAGAGAATATGTTGCAGTTTCCTAAAATTGCAAGGTGGGAGGATGTTCAGGAACGTGCACAAACTCAGTTAATACACAATAATTTAATATGTTCATTATAATGTAGATTTTTTGTGGCAACAGTGATGTTTTGTTATATATTACTTTGAGCGTGATAACGCATGGAATGTTATTCTTTTTGGATATGTTTAGAATGCTAAATAAATAGTTCGTTTGTTAATTAAAAAGGTTTTCTCTGCTAAATATATTACCATTCGACCGAAGTTATTAAATAAGTAAAGAAATTGATTAATTTCAAACATTAATAGATACTGATAGCTTAATCATAAAAATGAAGTAAAGGGGTAGACGGTTTTTCTCATAAAAGAGATAACGGATGGCAAGTTCCATAGCCGTTCCTGGTACTATTCCATTAGAGCGGCGTCACAGTTAAAAATTCGCCACTATTGTAAGCACGACTGTAAATTATTTATTGTTATTAGACAAAATATCTATTGAGAAACGGCAACAGCTAATTTCTGGATGTCGTTCTATTTTATAATTTTTAAACATATTTAGATGATGTACGCTTGAAATGTAATTCGGTATGATGCAGTAAGAACGTCTGTTATGTTATGTACGTTTACGAATACGTTACGTGTAGGTTACTAAGCAATGAGTACTATTTATCTCTAAATAAATGTTTTCTTGTCTTTTACAAACGTTTTATGAGTGATTAATTCAATTACAAAAGGAAGCTAACACAAATCAGAAGTGGATTATTCTGAAACCTGAGCCTAAAGCTACAAGGATTTGCTACATGTAAATAAGTTGAAAAGAATTTGAATTTCAATGTATGTGCATTGATTGATGTAACATATTTATTATAGAATTTAATTTTGTTATTTTTTTTTTGGTTATTTTGGAAAAAGAGTTTAATTTCTTTTATTTTTTTTCATTTCTTTAAATTTTTATATATATTTAGAACGTCAAACAAACTTATAAAATACCAATAACTGTGTTGTACTAAGATGTCTAACTGGAAGTTAATAAATAATAATAGCATATATATATGTTATAATAAAATTTCATAGTCAAGAATACACTTAAAATTCTAACTGTATGTTCTTTTCATTTTTAATGGCGACGGTCTCTTATTTGAAAGTACGTGGAATTAAATCCACAGCCCCGTAGTCAAGTTGTTTTTCCCGCCTTTTCTACACATACAGTTATAGAATGTTCTGGAGATATTTAAAGCGAACTGGAATGGCTGACGAGGCTGACTTCATTTCTTGGGAGCTCCGCCTTTCCAGAGGCTATAAAAGGACTCCAAAAGGAATATCGGGGTCTTTTCTTTAATGTAACGATGCAGTAAACTTCACACAAAAAGTTATTAGTAATTCTTTTTTATTTACTCCGGAAATATTATTTTTGTAACTGCTATTTCTCCTGACCAATAATAAATGGATCCTGTTTTTTAAACTTATCGTCTGATAATTTAAGCTACGACTACATCTATATTTCTTCACAAATCTATTTATTCCGGACAAAGCTGGTACATCACACACATATATATTTGCATTTTAATAAGTACGAAAATGTCTGTTTTCGGTAACGCAAAGAAATGCGATTTAAGAATATTGGCTGAAGAACTGGGAGAAGATGTAAATGAGAGTTATAAAATGAGCGATTTGAAAAAGATAATTTTGGCTAGAAAGAGTACGATGAAGAATGCGCCAAAGAATGGTTAAACATTATAATAAATGAAAGAAAAGAAAAAGAAGAAATTGAAGAACGAAAACGTCAAGATGAAGGACGCAGGTGAAAAGAAGGATATGAGGAACGAAAACGAAAGTCTGTAATGGAATTTGAACTGCAAAAATTACGTATTGAAGCAGAAAATAGGTCTACAAATTCTGGCACCAATGAAATTGCTAGTGGTATGCACATGAATCCAAAGTTAGAGCTTCATCGTTTGATACAAAACTTTAAACCTGACGAGGACGATATCAGTTTATATTTAATCATGTTTAAACGTTTAGCTAAACAAGCTGAAATACCAGAAAATACTTGAGTTGCTCATTTGCTTGGCTTATTGCCGTATAATATTGCTCAGTTAATCGCCAGAGAAACGGATAAAATTGCAAACGATTATAAAGAAATTAAAAGGATCTTATTAAAACGGTACAAGATGACACCTGCAAAATTTCGCTAGAAATCTTTTACGCATAGTAAGAGTGTAGGACGCACATGGAAGAATTTTTCGTATAAGTTAAGGAATTTTTTTAATGAATGGATAAGTGAAATTAAAGTAGATACTTTTGAGAAACTGAGTGACCTTATTATAGCGGATCAGATAAAACGTAAAGTGTCTCCAGAAGTAATAGATCATTTTATTGACGTCTGGTCCAAGTTAATTTCACCAACTGATTTAGTCGATAAACTAGATGATTATGATACCTTGAAGTCAACTTTCAACAATAAACAATCGCGTAAAGAAGGGCCTTTTGACAAACGAAACTTCTTTAAAGATGGACCAGTTGCTACAATCAACGAAAAGAAAAATACGTTATCACACATAATGAAAAAGGTGAACCAAAATGCTTCAGCTGTAATAATTTTGGACACATTTCAAGGGACTGTTCGCTGCCCAAACCAGTAGTAACATAATTAAGACACAATAACGCGCCGAATAAATAATAATTCAGAGGTCAAACAACAAAAATCAGCGTTATATTTACAAAATTTTCACAGGACTAGTTTCGATGGTTTTACCGAACCACCATCCTCAGCTGCAAAACCGCAAATGAACAAGATAGGAAATAATGATTAGATAAGATAAGGTAGCCTGGACAATAATAAGCAAGTGGCGCCATCTATTGGTAAAACAAGAACAAAAACATAATTTCTTTAACCCCTTAACTGCCGCGGGCGTATATATACGCCTTGCTCAGCCGATGCGTTAACTGCCCCGGGCGTATATATACGCCCTTACAAAATACTATCAGTTGCTTTGCGCTGCTACCCGTTAAATTATTCGCAAACTTTTGGAATGCAACACCAGAATGACCTTGACGAAGTATGTGAAGGAGGATATTATTTCAGAGAAGTGTGGGGAGAAATTGGAGAGAGGGACGTGTCTAAAGTGCTGAAAGTAATGACTGCGTGGTATTGGCTAGTGTTGTTTGAGTAAAACGTATTTTTTTTTTATTCTGTGTCCTCCGTTTTCGTTTACTTTTTGTAGTAGGTTCCAGGAATAAAGAAAGATATAACGGATGTTTCAAATCCATTTATCTTTTTTGAATTATTTTTTGATGAACTGCTCGTGCTTTATATTGCTACTGAAACTAACCGTTCTGTAGACGAGTATATGAACCAACAACACCTTGCAAACGAAAAATCAAGAACAATATCGTGGCATTCAGAAGAATATATGTTTTTATAGGCATACTGATTTCACAAGGTATATAACACTGAAACGTGATACTACACTTTACTGGTCTAAAAATGAATTGATCGAAAACCCATTATAGGGACTTTTTTTTATTATAAAAACATCATTTTTATTATACTTACATCTTTTTATTATATTTTTACTCAAAATATTAAATTTTGTGCATTCATTTTTTTTTCTTTTACTGTTTATTTTGTGAAAGTAAACAATTTTTAGAAAGTAAAACTTGCTCTTATTTTCCCCCTAATAAATCGCATAACTACGCGCGGATATGTGAAAAACCGTGGCACTGGGGAATGAATCTTGTACGTTTTCCGCGGCAGTTAAGGGGTTAAAGGCCGAAGGCAAATTTGGATTGGAGTTAGGATCGTTAACAAGAACAGAAAGATTTTTATGAATGTGAAATGCCTCTAGAAAATCCAGTTTTCCAATGGAAGATGTTTTTTGAATAATTTTGGCAGCAGAAAAATTGAAAGTGTGATTTTCGGACCAACAATGTTGAGCAACAGAAGACTTCTGTGTTTCTTTTTTCCTAACACATGCCTCATGTTCCTTGACGCGAAATTTTAAGGCTCTCTTAGTTTGGCCAATGCAAATTAAACCACACTGGCAAGGAATCCTTAAATACCCCAGGAATTCATATCCGGAATGGGGTCCTTGAGTATTTAACTCGGAATTTTATTGATGGAAGAACAAACGACCCGAAAGTTAAATTTCTGCAAAATATGTGCAACTTTATAGCTAATTGATGGAAAGAAGGAAAGGACAACAGAATTTTTATAATCTCCTAAAACAAGAGTGTGCCTTTTAGTGTGTTGAGAAGAGAATTTTTTAACTGCTTGATTAATAATGTTGGGTGAAAAGCCCATGTCAATAGCTATTGCTTTTAAATAATTTAGTTCTTCATTCATGCATTAAGATCTCTAGAAACCAGACTTCGCGGATTTCATTTCTCTTGCATCGAAATTGATGAGCTAATTTCTCTCATTCAACTCTGTTTGAAACAAACACATTTTGTTTTCCAAAATAAATATTACAAGCAAACTCAGGGATTAGCCATGGGAAGCCCCTTCAGTACCATCCTGGCTGATATCCACATGCATTATTATGAATCAAAATTGTTTGAAACTTTAAACTTCCCGGCATGGTTCCGCTACGGAGACGATACTTTTACCCTGTTTGAAGGTAATAAAGATGATTTAAATAAAGTTCTTTCAACAATGAATTCTATTGATCCTGCTATTCAGTTCACTTTTGAACTTGAGACTTGCAATTCTCTTCCGTTTCTCGACATTCTGGTCACACGTAACACATCCAACTTCAGTACTGCGGTTTACCGTAAACCTTCATCGGTTTGCCTTCCACCACACTTTAAATCATGTCATCCGACTAAACAAAAGTTAGCTTAATTTTATCCCTATGTTTTCCGTGCTCTTCACGTTTGCTCCTCCAAACTAGCCCTTGATGAAGAACTAAATTATTTTAAACCAATAGCTATTGACAGGGGCTTTTCACCCAACATCAAGCAGTTAAAATCAATCAAGCAGTTAAAAAATTCTCTTCTCAACACACTAAAAGGCACACTCTTGTTTTAGGAGATTATAAAAATTCTGTTGTCCTTCCCTTCTTTCCATCAGTTAATAAATATAAATATACTATAAAGTTGCACATATTTTGCAGAAATTTAACTTTCGGGTCGTTTGTTCTCCCATCAATAAAATTCCGAGTTCCATACTCAAGGACCCCATTCCGGATATGAATTCCTGGGGTATTTATAGGATTCCTTGCCAGTGTGGTTTAATTTACATTAGCCAAACTCTTAGTTTGGCTTACTCTTAGTTGAAAACTCTTAGTTGAAAATTTTAAGGCTCTCTTAGAGCCTTAAAATTTCGCGTCAAGGAACATGAGGCATATGTTAGAAAAAAGGAAACACAGAAGTCTTCTGTTGCTCAACATTGTTGGTCCGAAAATCCCACTTTCAATTTTTCTGCTGCCAAAATTATTCAAAAACATCTTCCATTGGAGAATTGGATTTTCTAGAGGCATTTCACATTCATAAAAATCTTTCTGTTCTAGTTAACGATCCTAACTCCAATCCAAATTTGCCTTCGGCCTTTAAAGAAATTATGTTTTAGTTCTTGTTTCACCAATAGATGGCGCCACTTGCTTATTATTGTCCAGGCTTTCTTATCTTATCTAATCATTATTTCCTATCTTGTTCATTTGCGGTTTTGCAGCTGAGGATGGTGGTTCGGTAAAACCATCGAAACTAGTCCTGTGAAAATTTTGTAAATATAACGCTGATTTTTGTTGTTTGACCTCTGAATCAGTAGTAACATGCCGAAAATGTAATACAACAGGTCATAAAGCTAAAAATTATGTTACCAAAGCTGAAAATAATCATCCAAATGATAAAAATTATTCTGTTAAACAAATTGGCGAAAATCCAGGAGAGAAACATTCATATTTGAAGAAAGCAAAACTGAATAATTCTGAAGAAGTACAGGCTTTAATTGATAAGGAGAGTTCTTGTTGTCTCTTAAGGATTTCAGTTGCTCAGAAACAAAGTGAAACCCGAATCTGCTATGAATGAATTGTATGGTTTTAGAAATCAAAGGGTGCCACCTTTATAAGGAATGATTAAAGCCGATATTGAAGTTGATAATTTAAAATGCCAGGCATAAATATATACCTTGTTCCCGGTAATGCACAGCCAGTTGATCTAATCATCGGACGGACATGGCTTGATCTCCCTCACATCGCTTATGTCAGAAAAGGAAAAAGATTTCACTTCCAGTATAGGGAACATGAACAATTTAGTAACCTCCAAATTGATGAAAAAATAAATCGAGTCTGCCTTAAAGCTCTTGAGGCAAATAAATTAGAGCAAAATACGATAAGTCTTTTGTAGTTCTCAAATAGATTCTTTAGATAATGGATTAATTATGATAGAAATCCTTCCGAAGTTATCGTCTGTTTATTACAAATTAAAAATGGCGAAACTTGTATACCAGTGATTAATGTTGGCGATAGAAGTTGTTAAGGCAGAAGTGATCTGGCAACCACGATGGGAGAAAACGACAACGTGGTTAGCTAGCGGCCATTATTAGTGTGCTTGATTGCGTGCTGAGAGGTGCACCTATGCTATGGCAAGAGTGTCCATCCAAACAGAAGTTAAAAGAAATAAAGCTACAGTCCATTAAAGCTTAGTGTTTGTGTTTCATGAGTACTTATATGCTCGAACATAATTGTGATCCGTGCAAACCGGTAGGAAGATTAGTGCCTATGGATAAAGTGCTGGTTAAAAAGCTTAAAGGTGAAGTGTTAAATTGATAAAAAAGTGTGATATGTTACTTCGCATTCGACTTAAAAATTAGTGTGTGTTTGGATTTACAAATTTCGGGTTCATTTGGATTACCTCAAACGGAGGTAAGTGAATTTCCTCATATATGTTCGGTATTATTAATTAACGTTAATTATGGAAGCATTTTTAATTAAGAAAAGAAATTTAAAGTCAAATATAACGAAAGCGACATCAGATTTCGAAAAATATACTTGTGATGAATTTCAGTTACAACTTTTTGAAAATAAATGTGCAAAATTTAATAATGAATGTTCAGATATTTTTGATAAATTATTTGTAGTAGTAGATGAAGAAGAGTTTGACAAATATGTAACTGAACAACAAACTGTTCAAGACAGTATTGATACTTTGTGGATTAAGGTTAAACGACAAATGTCAAAATTTAGTGCTAAAGATGCAAGTAATGTAAAGATTGAAAATACCAGTGCACAAGGTATGAAATTACCTAAATTAAACTTGCCGTCTTTTAGTGGAAATATTCAAGATTGGTTAAGCTTTCGGGATCTTTTCATTTCAAGCATTCATAATAATAATGTATTATCGGATTCCCAAAAGCTCTCGTGGTACTTTTCCGTTTTGCCGGCGCAAACGATAAAATCGCCAATAATGGTTTAACTGATGCCAGACGAAATATCTTCGCTGGTAACCTTTTACGCCTCAGTTTCAAAACAAGTTGAAGCCATTTCTTATCAGATTGTTTCTTTCAATACTGGCATATAGAATTTTTACACGATATTTAAATTTTATCCGCTAAGACAATTCACGGTAATAAGTCAATTAGAACGCAATTACACCGCTCATCCGAAGGCGAAATCAAGTGTTAAATTCATCAATTCTAATGAGAATGCACTAGCGAAGTAAAGCACTGCGGTTTTACATAATTTCTGAGTAAGCTATTCGTACGAATTGAAATAATTCTTGCATTTAAACTTGTATTCCAAATTAAGATTTAACTTGAAATTAATGTAGATAATTACTGAGCGAATTAGATTTTAGTAGCGTAGTTTACGTGAGATGAGATCACTTGGGGTCACGTGATACGAACCGGCGAATCAGAATTTTGAACCATGAAATCATAGTAAATTCTTAAATTAATGTCTTTTTACAAATTTATTGGCTTTTTACAAAATTTTAAACCATATTAAAATGTTTATGCCTTCAAAATAAAAAAAAAATCTTAGAATTAACATTTTTTATGTGTATACTGTATGTTGTCGCCAACAAAGTCTGCTTGGCGAGATTTGCGCCGGCGAAAAGGAAAAGTACCGCTCTCGTATTTGAAGTTATTGCTTCATGGCGAAGCAACTAGGATTATTCAATCAGTCACAATTTGTGACAATAACTATAAAATTGCTTGGGATTTTTTAGAAGAGAGATACTCCAATAAACGTGATCAGGTGTTCTCCCAGATAAAGCGATTCATGTCAATTTCTCCCATACAAAATGAAAGCCCGTCTTCTATTTTAAAATTAGTAGACACAGTGAATGAAAGTGTAAGGTCTTTGGAAATATTAGACCAAAAAATAGAGGGATTCGCAGAAACATTTCTTGCATATATTTTGCTGCAAAAATTGGATGTTTCCACTCGTCTTTGGTGGGAAAGAGATTCAAAAACAAGTGAGTTACCTAAATTATCTGAGCTTATTACATTTCTAAAAATTCATGCTAGAACTTTGCAGTCGTCAAAGTCATCTAATGTGTTTAATGCAAAAAAGAGTCAAAAGGTGACTGCCTTGGTGTCAAATGTTAAAGATCAAGATTTTAAATGTATTTGTTGTAAAAGTATCAATTTTCACAAGTTGTATAAATGTAATTCTTTCTTAAAAATGACTGTAAGTGAACGTCTTGAATTTGTTAAGAAACACAAGTTATGCTTTAATTGCTTGGGTTTTAATCCGACTTATACTGCAAAGAACTGTCGTTCAGAATTCAGCTGTTCAAAATGCATGAAAAAACACCATAGTTTACTGCATTTTCCCAATCAAGACATTTCGCATTCACCTGCTACTATAGCGAGTTGTGTGGGGAAGGAGGAAGCACCGGCTAATAATTCTGACCCTCCTTTAGTAGACAACTCGAATCTAAACCCTGACGCCAGACGTTTTGAAATGTTATCTAATTGCAACCAAATAAACAATTCGGAATTTATTGGTTCGTCTGTAACTGCTTCACAAGTGATTTCGAAGGAGGTATTACTATCTACTGCTATTATTTATGTTAAAGATTCTTGCGGGAATTTTATTGCTTGTCGAGCTTTACTTGGCTGCGGAAGTCAGTGTTCGTGTTTCACCTATGATTTCGCTAATAGGCTTGGAATAAAAGGGAGTAAAATTAACATATCAATTTCATGTTTAAATGGAAAAGCTCTATCGGTAAAATCCAAGCTTACTGCTGTGATATCAAACAAGCGTGATTACCACCGTGCTCTCGAATTCTTTGTTGTACCTAAAATTAATGATTTGGTACCAGTGAATTATTTTAAATTTTCATTTTCACAGCTTCCGCAAAAGATCAAACTAGCGGATCCTCATTTTAACAAGCCCCAGAAAATAGATGCCTTGTTAGGTGCAGAATGCTTTTATGAACTATTGAAGGCTGATCAAATTCATCCACGAAATTCTAATTTAACTCTTCAAAATTCCGTATTTGGATACATTGCTACCGGTGTAAATGTTGGTTCAAATTCAGGCAATACGATTCAGTGCGGATTTATAAAAGTCGAAGAAGACTTAAATTCACTAATCAAGTCCTTTTGGGAAATTGAGGCTGTTACAGAATCTCTCAAAATAAAAAATAAAGAAAAAGTAGAATGTGAGGAACATTTTAGAAAAACCCATCAGAGGGATATTGAGGGTAGATATGTAGTGACGCTACCATTGAGGCAAGATGTTCATTTGGGTGATTCTTCGCAATTAGCCACCCAACGGTTAAATAATTTGTGGAAGAAACTAGACAAAATCCCTGACATGTCTAGGATGTATTGTGAGTTCATGAGTGAATATGAAGCGTTAGGGCATATGCAAAAAATGCAGAGTGTGACGGAAACTCCTAAATACATAATGCCTCATCATGGTGTTTATAAGGCAGACAGCAGTACAACTAAGTTACGAGTGGTATTCGACGCATCGGCTCCTTCATCGTCTGGTTTTTCATTAAACGACTGTTTGATGAATGGAGGTGTAGTTCAAGATGACCTGTTTGCTATCTTGCTACGATTTAGAAAACACAAGGTGGCTTTCAAAATGTATCGGCAGATTCGTATAGATTCTGAGCAACGCAAACTTTAATGCATCCTTTGGAAACATACGTTGAATGATGCATCTAAACTTTATCAATTACTTACGGTAACATATGGAACAAAATCAGCGCCTTTTTTAGCAACAAGAGTGTTGAAGCAGTTAGCCTTAGATGAAAAGGATAAGTATCCATTGGCTTCTAAAACGACACTCAACGATTTTTATGTTGATGACATTTTGTCTGGTGCAGAAGATGTCACCTCTGCTGTAGAATTGCAGCGGCAGTTAATAGACATGCTACAATCTGCGAAAATGGAATTGCACGAGTGGTGCTCAAACGAAAAAATTCTTTTAGAACAAGTTCCATTCGAAAAACAAGAGTATCGTTTTGGAGAATCTTCACAAAGCACCGTAAAGACTCTGGGTTTAAGATGGAATCCAAAAGAAGACTCTTTTAGTTTTACTGTGTCTAGTTCGTCAAAAATCTGTACAAAACGCACGGTTTTGGCAGATATTGCTAAACTGTTTGATCCTTTAGGTTTCCTAGGGCCTGTAATCATGCGTGCTAAGATATTCCTGCAAAGGCTGTGGCTTTTACATCTAGAGTGGGATGATCCACTTCCTTTCAAAGAGCGACAAGAATGGGAGACATTTCAAAAGGCCCTACCAGAGTTGAAACAAATCAAAGTCCCTCATTGCACTCTAATAGAATCGATTAAAGAAATTGAGCTCCACTGTTTTGCTGATGCTTCAAAGTTTGGATATGGTGGAGTAATTTACTTGCGCTGTGTCTCTAAAATTGGCGAAGTTAAAGTGACTTTACTTTGCAGCAAATCTCGAGTATCGCCTATCAAGGTAATAACCATTCCTCGTCTGGAGTTGTGTGCAGCAGAGCTCCTTTCCAAACTTGTGTGTAAGGTAATAACATCTTTGAGTTTATATGTTGACAAAGTTATTCTGTACACAGATTCAACAATTGTGTTAGCCTGGATTGCTACATCTCCTCATCTTCTAAAAGTGTTTGTGTCAAATAGAGTAGCTCGTATGCAAGAGCTAACTAAGGATTTCTGATGGCAACATGTCAGAGCAGCAGACAATCCCGCTGACCTAATTTCTCGCGGTCTGAGACCGGAAATTATTGCTGACAACTCTTTGTGGTTTCAAGGACCAAATTTTCTGCATCAACAGGTCATCAATTATAGTGTTAATAATAACTTTGAAAATTCAAATGAGAACTATGTGCGCGAACTGAAACTTATTTCTAATGTAAATTTGACCGTAACTGTTAAAAATTCTCTTTTGGATTATGTTTTTAGTATTACTAATTGTTATGCTAAATTAATTAATGTTTTTGCTTATGTTTTAAGATTTATAAGAAATTGTAGATCCAAGGAAAAACAAGTAGGTAATCTGACAGTAGATGAGGTTTCGTTAAGCGAAAATAAATTACTTTCCTTAGTCCAATGTCAAAACTTTCCTGAAGAATTCAAGAACTTAAGTAAGAGAAGGGAAGTATGTAAAAATAGTCAGTTAAAATTTTTATGTCCCTTTCTAGATGAATCTCAAGTTATTAGAGTAGGTGGTAGACTGCAGGAAGCTAACTTACCCTTTAACACAAAGCACCCTGCTGTCCTGCCAAAAAATCATAAACTGACTCATTTAATTATGTTACACTACCATATTCGAAACTTTCATACTGGAGCACAAGCGCTCTTGCATAGTGTTAGACAAAAATTTTGGCCGATAAGTGGGCGTAATCTTGCTAGAAAGATAGTAAGAGAATGTGTTACGTGTGCCAAAGTAAAACCATTATTGCTGGATCAAAAGATGGGAAATTTACCATTAGAGAGACTGAATCCATCCTTTCCCTTTAACCATACTGGTGTTGACTTTTGTGGTCCTTTTGGTATAAAGTATACAACTGAAAAGAAGAGCGTAGTGCACAAGATTTATGTTGCAATTTTTGTTTGCCTCTTGACTCATGCAGTCCACCTCGAGATCGTTTCAAATTTGTCTACAGAATCATTTATTGCTGCTTTGAAGCAATTTATTTCTAGAAGGGGTAAATGCGCAACCTTATTTAGCGATAACGCTCGAAATTTTGTTGGGGCTAGCAATGAATTGAAGCGACTATACAATTTGTTAAAATACCCTGATGAATTAACCAAATATCTGACATCTGAAAGAATTCATTGGAAGTTTATCCCTCCCAGGGCTCCTCACTTTGGAGGTATCTGGGAGGCAGGTGTTAAGTCGTTTAAGTTTTATCTTAAGCGTGCAGTTGGGAGATTGATTTTTACATTTGAGGAGTTTCTTACAATTTTGAACCAGATTGAAGGAATTTTAAATTCACGTCCAATATCCCCTTTGTCAAATGACACCAATGATTTAGAAGCTCTTACGCCCGCACACTTTCTAGTCGGGCGACCTTTAACATCAATAACAGAGCCTCATTTAACTGATTTTTCTGATAGTTCTTTAAAGCGCTGGCAGCGCACTACTAAAGTAACGCAATATTTGTGGAAAAGATGGCAAAATGATTACATCAGTCATTTACAGCAACGATTTAAGTGGTATTTCTCTAAGGATAACGTTAAAAAGGGCACTATAGTTTTAGTAAAGGAAGACAACATGCCCACTTCGACTTGGTTACTGAGTAAAATAGAAGAGGTAATTTATGGTAAGGATAAAAAGGTTGGAGTTTGTATTGTAAGAACCAAGTCAGGTTTTTTAAAAAGACCAATAACTAAATTAGCTGTACTACCAGTAGATGTTACATAATTTCATGTATATTTCCTGAGTTCAAAAAATTGTTATATATATGCATTGTACTTTAATTTAGATGTTGTGCATTTCATGTTGTGTGGTTAATTATGTTTATTGCTTTTGTTCATGTGTATCAATTTAAATTTTGTGATATATGATTTGGACTGTATGGTGATTTAAAACTGTTTAATTTTGGTCATTGGGTTGATCTTTACATTATGGTAAATTGGCGATTTTTTGGCGAAAATTTGCCGACCAACTCTCCTACAGCAACCCTCCATTTTTTCCCCGCCGCCATTTTGTCTTCACGAAGTAAAGAAATGCTTTTTTTTTTATCTCCTGAACACTTCTTCCAACAATCTACTAGCCGAATTACACTTATGCTAGAAATTTTATCAAACAAAACTGCTTAATCATGACAAATATTCACTGCAAAATTAGGAAAAACTGCACAATACCATTCTCCTTACGCATTTTTCAAAATAACACATACACATAAACCATGTACACGCCGACTTATTTTTACTTAAAAAAAATTTCAGAATTGCACAAAAATGGCATTGCGCACACTCTTCACTATATCCATGTACACTGCTTTTTTCTCATAAATTACAAAAATTTCACGAAAATACATGACAATTTTCTCAATCTTTAAACCCGGTAAAAAGAACATATATGAAATTACCTGATCGCGAAAAAGTATTTACCCTTTACAAATATGAACATTTCCACATATAAAATAAATAAAATATCCAAGAACTTTTACCTCTAAATCATCTATTACATTATACACGTCACCAATGAATTCATACCGCAAGCATTACAAATACTTAGTATCAAATATTTAAATTATTTCCATGCACGTTTATTTCAACTTAAGCGTATACCAAATTCCTACAAGCATAAAATTCACAAAATAACTATCATTTCATTAAAATATCACTAAACCATGTACACGTTGACTTATTTTTACTTAAAAAGACATCCCAGAATTGCACAAAAATGGCATTGCGCACACTCTTCACTATATCCATGTACACTGCTTTTTTCTCATAAATTAAAAAAATTTCACGAAAATACATGACAATTTTCTCAATCTTTAAACCCGGTAAAAAGAACATATATGAAATTACATGATCGCGAAAAAAGTATTTACCCTTTACAAATATCAACATTTCCACATATAAAATAAATAGAATATCCAAAAACTTTTATCTCTAAATCATCTATTACATTATACACGTCACCAACGAATTCATACCTCAAGCATTACAAATACTTAGTATCAAATATTTAAATTATTTCCATGCACGTTTATTTCAACTTAAGCGTATACCAAATTCCTACAAGCATAAAATTCACAAAATAACTATCATTTCATTAAAATATCACTAAACCATGTACACGTTGACTTATTTTTACTTAAAAAGACATCCCAGAATTGCACAAAAATGGCATTGCGCACACTCTTCACTATATCCATGTACACTGCTTTTTTCTCATAAATTAAAAAAATTTCACGAAAATACATGACAATTTTCTCAATCTTTAAACCCGGTAAAAAGAACATATATGAAATTACATGATCGCGAAAAAAGTATTTACCCTTTACAAATATCAACATTTCCACATATAAAATAAATAGAATATCCAAAAACTTTTATCTCTAAATCATCTATTACATTATACACGTCACCAACGAATTCATACCTCAAGCATTACAAATACTTAATATCAAATATTTAAATTATTTCCATGTACGTTTATTTCAACTTAAACGTATACCAAATTCCTACAAACATAAAATTCACAAAATAACTATCATTTCATTAAAATATAATTAAATTCAAAAACACTACTTAAAATATAAATGAGCACATACATTAAATTAATAAAAATTACCTTACAATCCTAATTACTTTAAACTAAATCATTGCTAATAACAATTTTCCCAATAATACCAAATTCCTTTCCACCTTACATTTACAACAATGCATAAAAATAATATCCTCAAATAATTAAAAATACTAACTTACCTAATCTTCTTCAGAATCTTGATTACGTGGCGGATACACTTTTCGTACTTCTGTTTCAGAATCTTTAAAATCATACTTATCTTTCAAAGCAAGATACCAGGTAAAATAAACAACATAATAAAACATCTTTATTTCTCTCTCGCACAACCTTGAAAAACATTTATTAGTATCCTTTTCAATACCACTAAATACCCATTTCGAATTCACTTTAGTTACGGCCATGGGATCCAAAAATTCACAAACACTATTTCACACAACACAGAATAAAGCCAAATACAAAATTGCCAGATTTTTTCCCGATTAAAGAACAGTAATTCGACCACTAATATCACATAACATATCCCATGATCTTTCATTTCCCTCACACAAAATAATGCGTAATCAGAACTGAATACTACTCACATTCTTAACAAAGTCTAACTAACCTAATCTTCTTCCGAATCTTCCTTACATGGTGGATACACTTTTATTATGGATTCAATAAAATTACTGAACGATTTTTTTTCCGAATTTGATAGAATTTGATAAAAAAAAATTCTCTTTATCAC
This sequence comes from Stegodyphus dumicola, assembly GCF_044657685.1. Taxonomy (NCBI): domain Eukaryota; kingdom Metazoa; phylum Arthropoda; class Arachnida; order Araneae; family Eresidae; genus Stegodyphus; species Stegodyphus dumicola. The sequence continues at coordinate 82,810,385 of NC_140768.1, forward strand.
ATCTACAATTCACTTTAGACAGCGCCATACAATCCCAAAATTATTCAACCCTACTTCACACAACACACAATGAAGCTTAATACAAAATAATATACATCCACAGATACTTGTCCAAATTCCCCCCTTTTCCGATTAAAGAACCGTAATTCGTCCATTAATATCACATGACATATCCCATAATCTCTCATTTCCCCCACACAAAATAATGCGTAATCGGAACTGAGTACTGCTCACATTATTACCAAAGTCCCAGGTTTATCGCCTCCAAAATGTCGCCAAACTACCAGTTACCATATTGTAAAGATCAACCGGTCATTGTTAACTATGTAACAAATGCCCAACCCGGGCGGTATGTTAAGGCAGAAGTGATCTGCCAACCACGATGGGAGAAAACGACAACGTGGTTAGCTAGCGGCCATTATTAGTGTGCTTGATTGCGTGCTGAGAGGTGAACCTATGCTATGGCAAGAGTGTCCATCCAAACAGAAGTTAAAAGAAATAAAGCTACAGTCCATTAAAGCTTAGTGTTTGTGTTTCATGAGTACTTATATGCTCGAACAGAAGTGTTAGGCTCCAAAAAGATCAGTGTGTTGGGAGAGTAGAAGAAGTTGAACTATGTTTAAATACTGAAATTTCTGAATGAACCTCGAACCCAGCAAAAAGGGAAAATATTAAGAACATAAAAGTTCCTATAAGTTTAAGCGAAGTTAAAATTGACTCGGATCTCGAAGTTGATCACCAGCAAGAGTTATTGCGTCTTCTGAATGAATACAGAGATTGCTTTGCACAAAATATTTAAGAACTAGGGTGCACAGATCTCCTAAAAATGGACATTAAGGAAATCGAAAGTTCAAAGCCAGTATGTATGAAGCCTTACAGAAGAAATGCCTCTGAAAGAGCTTCGATCGAAGAATTAGTTTAATAATGGAAAGAAAATGGAACTGTAACAGAAACTCGATCCCCATATGATAGTCCTGTCATATTAGTAAAGAAAAGACCGGTGAATGCAGATTAGTTGTTGATTACAGGCGTCTCAACAGTTAAACTATAAAGTATAAATTTCCCCTGCCTAAAATACACACACACGGATATTTAGAGCACACGGATATTTACAGATTCCATTAACTGTACCCCACCAGTGTCCGAGCGGTAAAGTTGCAGAACAGTGGTAGTTCGGTCTGAGGTTCGAATCCCGCTAACGGGCTGGCTGCACGGGCGTTTTCGTGGTTTTTCCCATGTGTAACGTGTATACGAGCCAGTTTCCTTTAGAAAGTCCTCCACGAAGGCATTCCTCCCCTTAGGCAGATAGCCCTTGAGACCTTGCCAATAATCACACACACACCATTAACTGTAAGTGCAAAATTGAAAACTGCTTTCTTAACACCGGCTGAAAGTGGACAATTTGAAAGAATGATTTTTGGCTTGACTATCGCTCCTGCGAAATTTCAACGATTGATGTATCATGCATTATCCTCATTATGTAATAAAGAAGTGTTGTGCTACCTTGACGATATACTTGTTCAAGCAAGGACTTGGGAAGAAATGATTCAGAAATTAATAAAAGTATTCGAAGCACTACGTGCAGCTAAGCTAACCCTGAAGTTACCGAAATATGAATTTGCCAAACAAGAAATAGAATACTTAGGCTTTATTATCAATAAAAACGGAATACAGCCAGGATCGAGAAAAGTTGAAGTAATATCAAAATTCCCAGAGCCTTAAAACCTCCCCGAAGTTCGACGATTTCTTGGTTTAACAAGTATTTTTAGAAGGTTTATTCCAAATTATGCCATTAAAGCTGGACCATTGACTCAACTAACTAAGAAAAATCAAACATTCAGATGAGAAGAAAGTCAGCGGAATTCTTTTACAGTGCTGAAAAAATAACTGATGAATCAACCAATTTTAGATTTGTACAACCCTAAATCTCAAACAGAAGTCCATACTGATTTGCATGCTCAGAGGGTATTGCTGGCATGTTACTTCAACTCGGAAGTGACGGCAAATGGTGTCTTGTCTACTGCGTGAGTAAAAAAGACAACGGGAGCTGAAAAGAATTATCACTCGAGTAAACTTTAGCTAATGGCAATTGTCTGGACTCTAGGTAGACTTCGACAATTCTTACTCGGAATTGAATTTACGGTAGTTACCGACTGCCAAGCATTGGTTTATATGAATGCAAAGATATCTAGAAAGCCCCAAATTGCTCGTTGGATTATCCTTATTCAAGAGTGTAATTTTGAAATACGCCACGAACCAGGAATTAATGTCTCATATCGATGCAATCAGTAGAGCTCCTGTAATTAATTCGTAAGACACCATGCATTCTTTGATAGAAGATAATTTAGAAGTTTGTCTGACTTTAAATTTATACGAACAAATTCATATGATACAGCATGCAGATGAAAAGTTAAGAGAATTAATAACAATTTTGAAGAAAAACCTAAGTGAAAGAACCAAAGAAGAAAATCAAAATGTGGAGAATTCTATTTTGAAAAGGAATAGACTGTTCCGTATTGTGGAGGATGTAGAAAAGAAGAAGTTATTATACGTCGTACCTAAAAGCATGAGAAAAAGCATAGTTGCGAAGTTTCATGACCTTATGGAACATTTTGCTGTTGATAGAACTGTCTCAAAAATCAAAGAACTCTACTGGTTTTCTGCTATGAAAAAATATGTTCGTCGACATATATCAGTGTGTTTCGAATGCCGCGTCAACAAAGTTCCAGGTGGAAAAAGGCAGGGGCTTCTGCATCCTATTCCTCCAGGCCTCAGACCATTTGCAACAATACACATCGCTCCTCTTGGACCTTTCATCACAAGCTCTAAAAGAAATGAGGAATTGTTAATCGTCATTGATAATATGGCCAGATTCCTTCGATTGTTTACTGTGTAAAACACATCTTCGAAAAACGTACTGAAATCACTGATGCGTTTCATAGAAGAATTTGGATTACTAGGTCCTATAATATCAGATCGAGGTTCTTGTTTTACTTCAAAGGAATTTCAAAACTTTTGCAAGGAAAAGTGAATTCTTCCCACGCACAAGGGAATGGTACGGTCGAGAGATCGAACAGAACAATTTTATCAACGACAGTAACATCAATGAAAAGAAAAGATCAAAAGGATTGGGACAAAAGAATTAAAGAAGTTGAGAGAAACTTAGATAGTACAATCAATGAAACTATTGGGAAAACACCATTTGAAATACTTCATGGATATACGCCACGATTTAAAGATGGAGTTTTGAGATTAGTTGCTGATGAAGAAGCAGAAGTTTGGAAGGAACCGGAAAAATTACAAAAAGAAGCTACAGAAAAGATTGTTAGAGAACAAGAAGAAATGAAAACTTATCATGACAAGAAGAAATCGGGATATACCGGGTGGCCATAATTAAACTGACAGTGCTCACAGTGTTCTGTAGCGCGATCTATTTGCGAGAATGACGCCACATTTTGTAGGAAGATTAAACAAGACGGGGGAGGAAGGATTTCGCGAAAAAACAAATTAGTTCCAAAAGTCACCGTTTGGGGAATATTTGGCGCTGTGTAATAGAAAATAGAGTGTTAACAAATGCAAATTAATACGGAATAAAATTACCTTTTATTATGCACATTTTCTGATTTAGTTCAAGTGCAATATGGCAATACTATTAAAAAAGCGTAAAATCAACATAAACACCGATAAAGTCTTGTGATCTGAAATATCACGTACGCTGAGCAGAAGAAGTTCTTTATTCAAATTCCACGTTACATCCATTCGCACAGTGTCAGCTGCTTGGGTTTTAAAAGGCAATGTGTTACGGATTGAAAGTTTATGTGCAATGTCTCCTTCTTTAGTCGAGCGTGCATTACTGGTCAAATTCTTTTACCTCAACCAGTGCAACGCGTCAGCCGCTCTTCGTGCTTTTAGAACGCACAAAAGAATGCGTAAAGGTAATGGTCCTGTGTCAGTTAAGGGGCTAAAAGCAATGGTTGCGACGTTTGAGAAAACAGGTTCTCTGAAGGTTCAGTCAGGCAGAGGACGAAAACTTGTACCACAGGATACAATTGAAGCAATTGCCAATTGCAGTTACGGCAGTTACGGCGATTGTCGACAAAGGACCAGACAATATTGCTGCCGCCTCTAGCGTTCGTGGAGTAGCTCCGAATATGGATATGCCTTACAGTGCGGTATGGAAAATCTTACGAAAGATTATCAACTTCTATCTGTATAAGATCAGCCGTGTACAGGAGTTACTGTACCCCGACCATGATAAGCGATTGACTTTTGCTCTCACCTTTCTTGCCAGAATGGAGGTGGATGATGCTTGGCCGTGGAAAATCTTATGGGGAGACAAGGCCCACTTTTACCTGAATGGAACTGTGAATACCCAGAACTGCCGAGTTTGGGATGACAAATCACCACATGCAGTCACAGCAATTCCCTTACATTCACCAAAGGAAACTGTTTGGTGTGGGTTCACAGCGTAATTTATCGTAGGTCCATTCTTCTATGAGAACATTATTCCGACAGAACCGGAAACCTGTTCTGTTACCGGAGAGAAATTTCGCCACATGTTGAACAGCTTTGTCATTCCCGCACTTCAACAAAGACAATGCCTGAGGGAAATCATTTTCATGCAAGATGGAGACACTCCACACGTTGCTGTATTGGTGCATAGATGCTACGACAGAAATTCACAACAGAAAGAGTCATTAGCCGCTACTTTCCAACTGCCCATGCGACTTTTGGCTTTGGGGTTAGCTTAAGTCGAAGGTCTATCAAAGACTGGTCCAGGACCTGGCTACGTTGAAAGATAACATATCACGGACTGTACGGGAGATTCCTGCAGACATGTTACTTTCTGCTGTTGTGCATACTGTGCACAGAATGCAGTATGTGGTCCAGAACAACGGCAGCCACACTGAACCTCATTTGAATGCAAAATAAAAGGTAATTTGCATTTGTTAACACTATTTTCTATTACACAGCGTCAAATATTCCACTAGCGGTGACTTTTGGAACTGATTTGTTTTTTTCGCGGAATCGTTCGTCCCCCGTCTTGTTTAATCTTCCTACAAAATGTGGCGTCATTCTCGCAAATAGATCGCGCTACAGAACACTGTGAGCACTGTCAGTTTAATTATGGCCACCCGGTATATCATTTGAACAAGGAGAAATAGTAGTAGTTAAAAGAAATTCAAAATCTACAGCAGGAGAACCAACCAAAACCTCAACCTAAGTACCGTGGTCCAATGTTTGTGACAGAAGTACTTCCGGACGACATTTATAGAATATCACCCTGATATTCTATAAGAAGAAGCCTGCGATAGTCACTTTTATGCATCAACTGCTCATGTAAGTCAACTAAAATCTTGGAAAAATGCAGAAGCAAAAGATGATGATGACAATGACGAACCTTAAAGGCCCAAGCGAGCAGTGCGCAAACCATTGAGCTATAGAGACTTTGTGTAGGACATTTAAATTTAAAAAAAGTAATTTTAATTTTAATTAAAAAAAATTAGAATTAAAAAAAATTCTATGGGAATTTTTTTAAAATTATATTTCATTTTATTTTTTACCTACCTATTATTATATATATATATTTTTGTTTATTTGTCGTTTTAATCTATGATAAGATCTAGTTCAATTGAGGACAATTGAAAAGTCAGGATGGTCGAATGTAAGCACGATAGTTAAATATTTATTGTTATTAGACAAAATATCTATTTAGAAATGGCAACAGCTAATTTCTGGATGTCTTTCTATTTTATAATTGTTAAATATATTCAGATGATGTACGCTTAAAATGTATATTGGTATGATGCAGTAAGAACGTCTGTTATGTTATGTACGTTTACGAATACGTTACGTGTAGGTTATTAAGTAACGAGTACGATTTATCTCGAAATAAATGTGTGTTTGTCTTTTACAATCGTTTAATGATTAATTTAACTACAAAAGGAAGCTAACACTATTTTTCTCCCACCAAATGTTTCCAAGTTTAAAATTATAAAACAATAATAGATCTCAAAAGACTAAAAAAAAATAACTTCTGTAAAAAGTATTTTTTTTTAATTTCATAATTCTTTAAAAAATGAAATTTTTCTTTTTAATTTTTTAATCTACAAAATTCTTGACATAGAAAATAACAAAGTGTAACGAAATTTAATCTAAACAGGTGGCATAAAGAATATTCTACACATAAATAAAAAATAACAGAAGAAAAGGAAATTCAATCAGTTGGTATAAAATTAAAAATATCGTTCAATATTATAGAACAGATTTCAGGTTTTGAATATAACCCACGCCACATCAATTCTGTCAAATATGGTTCTAAATTGTGGCGAGCAGTGCCCCGCTGACGATTATTTCTCCATTTAGCCCTGCCCCACAATCGTTCCACAGTATGGCCTCCGGTTTCATTACTTTTTGTGAAAAGACTTTGGTCTATTTCTATGATTTTTCATCAATTTTATTTCTTTTAAAAGGTACCAAATTATTATTTGCACATATCTCCCTTACGTATTTATTCCAATTTATCGTCGTAATGTGACTGATTTCTAACTGATGTTGCCAAAATTAAATCGACATCAATTCCTGATTTCACATATAGTTAAAACGAACGCCATTGAGAAAAGGAAGACGCCAACCTTCAAACCTTGTTTTGATACTCATCCTTTTTTACAGCAAGAATGTACATAACAACGCCATATAGGAGCTTTGTTCAAGTCAAAAGTTAACTTCATCAATTGATTTTGAGGACAAAGTCAATTGCCATGAGTGCCTTTGCCTTCAAGGAATCTTATGGCAGCCTCTTCGTCATTAGATAATTTCCAAACTGTGTAGTCAATCGTACTACAAAAATGGTGAAATATGACCTAAAAAGTAATGTGTGATGATATTTCAAACGAAAACCGATTGTTGCTCGGAAATCTCGAGCCACAATATTTCAAACGTTAAATTCTCGAGCCTCGATATTTGGCATTGTTGTCGTAGCATTGTTTTCTTCTCATTTTATCTTCATTTTGAACTGACGGTGCTCTAAAGGAATAGTACACAGTTCCTTTAATCATACCTGTAGGAATGTACAACATTCTTCAATTCATTTAAAAAATACAATTTATTACTTTCAATTCATTTAAAAAATACAATTTATCGGATTTCAAAGAAAGGCAAGTTTTAATTGTTAATAAATTACGTTAAAAATTGTCTTCTCCAATTAGAAATAAACTTGCCAAGTTCGAAATCCGAAATCAAAGAAAGTAATAATTTTTTTTTTAATGAATTGAAGAACATCTTGTAATCCTACAGTTATTAAGGAACTGCTGTGGAACTTGCCATCGGTTAGATCTCAACCCTTTTCTCGGTGTGACCGACTACACGAAATGTCGTTTCTCCCAGACTTAGCCATTTTTTCACCTTTATCTTGCTATGATATCATTAATTTCTGAAAAGCTAAATTAAAGGTTATGTTCTTATTTAGACACGTAATTAATAAAGCGGCTAAACAAATACTTGATTTTCAATGTCCCCTCCCTCTTTGCTTTACGCTGCACTGGTTTTCTGGTGTTTTAGATTTTTAAAGGATGTAACAATATAAACAATAAGTTTAAACAGCTATTTTTAATTATTAAGCGAAATAAATGTTGAAATCTTATTTTAAAGTATAGATTCGCCTTTCCTTTTTTTTATTTTCTCTCGTTTTACTTGCATCTGGCATCTGCTTCATAACATAAATTTGAGTTACTGAACGGCAACGCTTTTTTAATTTAAAAGCTGTTTACATTCTTTTCGCAATATCCCTGTAGTTAGGCCCGAAAGCAGAACCAAAATGAAAAAAAAAAAAAAAAAAAATCCGGTCCTGCACTTAACCTCTGCGCTCTCATTTCATCTGTTATAAACGGATTTTTATTCTTCATTTTCGGCAAAGTCATTGTCAAATGCTCGTTATGAGTGTTATTTGGTTTAATCTCGATAGTAATGTATTTTTGAAGTTTTAGATTTTTTCTTTGCATGTGCCTAATGTTCTGCCTTGATACCAAATTGAAATTTTTAAGTCAATTAGAAGTGGTCTAGGTTTTTGATGAGTTAGTCGATGAGTGATATAAATGACGCTCTTCATTCCATAACTATGAGAGCAGATTAATGGGTACTTTTCCGTTTTGCCGGCCCAGGCGATAAAGTCGCCAATAATGGTACAACTGATGCCAAACGGAATATTCTCGCTGGTAGCCTTTTACGCCTCCTTTTCAAAACTAGTCGGAGCCATTTCTTATGAGATTGATTTTTTTTTTTTTTTTTTTTTTTTTTTCAATACTGGCATACAATTACATAGAATTTTTACCGGATAGTTCAATTTTATGCTTATGCCCTAAGGCCATTAGCGGTACTTAAGTCAATTAGGATGCAATAACACAACTCATCCGAAGGCGAAGATATAGAAAAGGCAAACTCAAAGGATAAATTCATCAATTTTTAATGAGAATGTACTAGCGAAGTAAAGCACTGCGGTTTTACATAATTTCTGAGTAAGCTATTCGTACGAATTGAAATAATTCTTGCATTTAAACTTGTATTTTAAATTAAGATTTAACTTGGAATTAATCTAGATAATTACTGAGAGTATTAGAATTTTTTAGCGTTGTTTACGTGAGATGAAATCACTTGGGGTCACGTGATACGAACCGGCGAATCAGGATGTTGAACCATAAAAGCATAGTAAATTCTTAAATTAGTGCCTTTTTTACAAATTTATTGTCTTTATGTATTGGCTTTTTACAGAATTTTAAATGATATTAAAATGTCTATGTCTTCAAAATAAAAAATTCTTAGAACTAACATTTGTTAACATTTTTTATGTGTGTACTTTATGTTGTCGCCAATAAAGTCTCCTTGGCGAGATTTGCGCCGGGGAAACGGAAAAGTACCGATTAATGAAATTTGGGGTTCTGTGTGTTCAAAAGAGCTCTGTTAGACGTACAAAATTGCAACTGTGTAGGTCTAATAATTTTTGACTAATGGAGGGGTCGAAAGTAGCTTGAAATGGTTCGTGTGTGATAAACATGGCAGCTGTCGCACTGTTTTCCTTTCCGTCTGTTCCGAACTTGGCTAACACACTGAATATTTCGAAAAATTACGAAACCGTTTCTGGTAATTAAACAAAACAAAAAAAAACAAAAAAAAAAAAAAATGAAAAACTAGCAAAGATCGATAACATTACAAAGTTTATTCAAATTAGTTAATTTTTTGAACAAATTTAACAAAATAATTAGAGTGAAATAATTTATTTCGCCTATACCTTTAAATGCATGATTTCTATATGGCAAAGTAAATTAAGTTTATATTTTGAAGCATTTAAAATTAAATAACTCAAATAATTAAAAAACCGGGGCATAACTTATGAATTATCGACAGGATCGCGGATTATCTAGACTCTGGGTTATCGTTTCACAACATTGTTGGTCAGCGTCTTGTGAATGCCAAGCCTATATGGCATCGATGGGTCCATAAAGTGCACACGATATGTTAAGCAGAATCTCAGCTGAAACGAGTCAACGCTCGAAAGGACAGACATGATGTCCTCTCATACTTGCGTGTTCGTGCAGCCACTCCACCTACCGGATTCAGGAACTTGGTCATGTGGAGGACGTCAAGGATCAGCACGAATAGTGCTACGACATCTGTACCATCACGAATTGTGAGCGCGGCGACCATTCTTGTGGCTACCCTTGACGCTTCAGCATATACAAGTGTGCCTAGAGTAGTGAGACGACGACACTGGTGTAGGACTGCCACCAAATCATATTTTCTATCGAATTACAGGAACCTTGTCAGCTTGCATTCATTATCGTTATATGGGACCGAAACCTACGTGCTGTTATAAGGTGTCATGCTTTACACATTCTGCTCACCTCAAGTTTGCATAACCGGTAATGTGGACAGCCGTCGTTACATTTCTCACATGTTAAGGCTCGGCTCATGGCTGTGCCGTCTTTGTGGTTTGCGTGATGCAATCTTTTAGAAAGATAATGCACTTCCGCCTGTTGCTCTTCTTGTCTTGGATTTGCTCATTATAGGGGTCCTTTAGCCCAACCAGCACGTTCTCCACATTTCCGACCCATTCAGAACATCTAGTCATGGTTTGTCAAGAGATTTGCACGCCCCTAAGCGCCAGCTCCTACGATAACTCTGACATAAAGCTGAAGCCTCATGGAATGAAGTACCCATATCTTTCATCGAAGCTCAGTTTGACACGAAGCGTGAATTGTTGCTGCCAAAGGTGTCAGCTTTGCGTATTGAATTCTGCAAGCTGTCAGCCCCAAAGTATCTGCAAATTTAATTATGCTGTCTTAGCATTGTACCGTAGATGTTCAATAAATAAGATTCTGTTTTTCGTTTTCCTCCCTGGTGTAGCAATTGTTACACCTTATATGCTAGCTCAACGAAATGAATTTTTCTGCGGTGGTAAGCAGCACAGTAAATACCAGTCTGAAGAATTTTGTCGTCCGTTTCAAATAAAGTTAGTTTATACTGTTAGTTTCTGTCCCTGGCTCTACGTCCCCCCTCTGTACGAAGAAGGAAGCTTGTTGTGTTAAATCACAACCCTGCGTTGTCGACAGCCAAATAACTTCTAAAGCATCGCAAGCATCCGAAGAAGAGAGAGATAGTTTCGTTCTTCAAGAGAAGTTGAAAATTCCTGTGGCTAATTCTTTTGTAACGCTGACTACTAACGGTAGTCTTTTGGAAAAGGCAAAATATTGTTGCGTGCTTACGGGTTCGTTTGAATTGAATGCACAAGTCCGATGAAAAAGGAACAAAAATTTATTATTATCACAACAAATATGCTTAAATTTCCTCAAATTATCGTGCAGTATTACAATATCTCACAGTAGTTATCTTTTAACTACTCAAACATTCAACAGAACGTAATTCAAAACAACTGAAGAAGCTAATCCGCGAATTCGCTACAATCAACAAGAGCAGTTTTCTAAACAAACTCTTAAAACAACAACAAACTAAGTAACTAACTAAAATCACTGACAAACTGTTCCAAGTTACCTTAAAGATTCCTTAATGAAGGTCACCAACATACTTAGTTGTTGGAACATTTGTTTGGCCTCTGCCATCATTTTCATAGCTTCCGGTGCGAGTCCCGTAGTTAATGCCTGAGCATATGATTTATTCGTCACTATACGTTCATTGAATGTTTTAGCTTTAGGAGTCACTTTCTGCTGTGGAAATTTCTCACATCCTCTATAGTTGGCTGTGTGTCCAACTTGCAAACAGTTGGCACATTTCGGAGGTTCAGATTTATCCTTTGAACAATTGAAAGTTTCGTGCGCCTCAGCGCAACGAACACAACGCGGCTCGTGATTGCAGTTCGCTTGCGAGTGGTGGAAGCCTTGGCAGCGATAACACTGCAAGGGTTCCGCTCTGCCCTTGTAATCCTGAACTTTGATTTTCATTCCCATAAGGAAAGATTATTGATGGATTCTCTTATTTTTGTCATTTCACTTAAGAGTAATGAGAAAGAGGGGGAGGTTGATTACATCACCATTTCTTCGTCTTTTCAATTGGTTGACACGGATGACGTCATAATTTTTGGCGACTAATTCTTCAGCAATTTCATTAATGTCCATGTAAGCCGGTAAATGCCGGATTACTACTTTTAAGTTTTTAGGTGCAGGTAGCTCAAAACAGTGGAAACTCACCTTTTCATCTTTCAGAATTTGACTTGTTTAAAAATAGTTGGTATTTTTACCAATATCTTGAATTCGTCCTGGATTTGCTGACCGAAGTAGTCACTTTCAGAGTACAGTCCATGCTTCTTTAAGAGCGCTCTAGCTTTATTCCAGTTGAAGTTGGTATCTCTTACAATGAAGGGCGGAAGCCGTCCGACATTCTTGTTAGGATTTACTGATTCCGGTGGAATTTCATCTATTTTTCCATTATCAATGGGTGCTGTTTCCATGGATTCTGGTTCAGCAGTGCTGGGATTATCTATGAGCGAATTAGGGTTCGTTGCGGCTGCTTGGAGTGGTGCCGGCTTTCTGATTGGTTGCTTTCGGGGTCTCCGGCTGGTATCTCCTCTGGGAGCGTAGTCGTCAGAGTCCGAACTGGCATCTAGTGCTTTATATTTCGTAAAATCTTCTTCAGACTTTTCTGGGCTCTCCACTCTTCTGACATTAGCTTTAATATTAGGACGGGGAGGAAAATCATTTTTCATGCTGTTTGCTGATGGGGGAACCGCAGCAGTAGCAGGAGAATCCTTAGAACCATCCTCTGGTTTGTCATCTTTTAGTCGTCCGCATTCATCATTGGCAAGCGTCCTAAATTTGCAGAACAGAGCCAGGTCACGAGCTTCTCTTTCAGTCAGATAGCCTCTATCTTCCTGAATCATCTGTAGGTTCGTGATTTCCGAACCTATGAAGTCGAAAAATCGATCCATTTGTGAAAATAAAACAGTACGTCGCAAGGCCTTTTTACGGCAAACTGATGAACATAGTTCAACGTAATAGAACAAGTACAAGTAAAATCAGATAGTAAAACGCAAAGTAATCAAAATGCAAGAGCGAGGGGACAGAGCACCTTCACGCTCAGAGACGCAATGGAAAACTCAATAATAATCCGTAGGACGCAAATACGTTAAATAGAACGCAATAATCCTTTTTCATCTAACTAAATTACTCAACTCATCATCCCTGACAAACTGAGAGGTTTTCCTCCTTTTTATATGATTTTAAATCGCGCGCGAGAAATTTCTGGAACTTTCTCGAAGTCAAAAAGAGATATTTATTTATTAAATATTAAATGCACTTGCTCTTGTATTTTTAACTTTCCGGCTTAGCTTTCCTTTAATATTAGTCACGCGCTGCACTGCACGGGGAATAAAACAATTTCATTTATAATTCTACCAACATTAGCTATTTAAATGCCAAATCCGTAACAATATGCTTTTACAGTGTAAACTGAAGGTATTTACTTCTGTCGCTCGAGCTAATCATATGTTAGGCACTTAAGAGCACCGAATATACTCTGGCAAATCACTTCGTGATGGTTTCATCATCCCGAGGTACCTCGGGCAAATCAGGGAGAGCGTTAATGGACAACAGTTACGTTAGGTTATTTCATTACTGTGAAGTAGTATATTTTCTTAAGAATATGAATGGGAAGATCTAGGATGCCGACTTGCATCATTGCAATCCCCACCTAGCACTCTCCAGAAACTTCGAGATTCTATTCATCCTGAATATATTTTGTTACCGCAAGAACCTTTGAACAGTCTAAAAGCATGGAAAACTACTTTAAAACCTACAGTTATTAGGTTCAGAAATGACACACACTTTATTAAATTTTTTATATGTCTCTAAACGATTGTAACATTGACTTTTCCCTGCTCCACTTTGAATCCCACTTCATATTAAATTTATTTTTGACAGAAGCAGGCAATTCTGCAATCATGTCAGGCATGACAAAATAAAAGTGTTTTTATATATATGCATATATATACATATAGGTAAATAGGATTACCTATCTTTAATGTTCGCTTTTCCATAATAATATTATATTGAATAATAAATTTCCTACAAATGCAAAAAATTTCGATTTTTAAACTTTTATTTGCGATCTTTTTCTTTTTATACAAAAATTCAGTTTTATGGAAAATTATGATCAAATTGATTAAATTCATCTTACTTTTAGATACACTGACGCACTTATCAATAATTCTTGATTAATTGAAACAGATAATATTTGTAATAACTTTTTAAAACATGACAAAAAAAATTCCAATAATTTCGAATTTGATTTATATGGACGTTTAAATTTTGCAACGGGAAAAAAAAGGAGTGTCCTCACCATGATTCGAAACCTGGACCTCTCGAATACGCATCAAGTATGCTTCGAATTACATTATGAAGGCATGGTGATAGGAGGAGGAAAATAAGTTATGAAATTCTTTGATCAAAAAATACTTTTTATCTTTTTACCATTAAAGTTATTTATTGGGTTTCTTCTGAAAACATTATTGCAAACATCATTATCAACCAGATGCCAAGAATCAAGAATATTTGCATTTCAGGTGATGAAATTAATCAAGAAATTCATTATCTGTAATTCACGCTCATTAGTAATCTAAATCCTTTCAATATTTTTAACTTAATTCTTCAAACATGAAACATTAGGTCATTTTAGTTTTAATTAATTTTTACTTATGGTAGCATTTACTTAAATTAAGTTTGGGGGTATTTACTTGCTGCGTAAATATTGTAAATATACTTGTGAATTTGTATATGATCATTCTATCTCTTTTGTTAACAAATGGGTATTTCTATTCCAATATTTCTATACGCCAGAAAGGAATTTTTATTGTTAGCGCACTTTTGTCTTTTCAAAAGTTCATCCACTCGCCATATTACTCCTATTAATTATTTCATATATTTTATACACTTACTTTTAATTAAAATATTATTTCTTTCTAGATATTCAGACTTCTAAACGATATTTTTTAAATTACATTTAAAAATTAATAATATTTTTTAAAAGTGTTTCTAATTTTTCTACTGTATAGTGTTTGAATTTTCAGTATATTTTAAAATTTATTTATTTAATTTTAAGAAATGAATGTCAATTCGGTATCCAGTTTTCCTCTACATTTTCAGTTTTCATTTTCAAGATTTAACAATTATTGCAACTCAACTGAATTTCTTGCATTACATTTTATTTTGATTTTATTGAAGCTTCAGAACTGCAATTTAATTCAATTCTTTCTTTAAGACAACTTTTTGAGACAAGACTTTGAGACAATTTCTTTGAGACAAGACTCATTCAATCGGCTTAAATCGCGCGGGTTTTTTTTCAGCATAGATTTCTCTTCCTTTAGATTTTACATTCATTTTTTTTTATTTCACAGTTTAATTTATTTGAATTAAGTAAATCTTTTGAACTGATTAAGAATTAAATTCCACTTTTATTTTTTCCAATTTCCAATATATTACATTTCGGGCATATAGCTTTTTTTAAAGCAGTTCCCTTTGATTTATGAAGTTTTTTAACTGTACTACTTTTTCATTTGCATAT
This sequence comes from Stegodyphus dumicola, assembly GCF_044657685.1. Lineage (NCBI taxonomy): Eukaryota > Metazoa > Arthropoda > Arachnida > Araneae > Eresidae > Stegodyphus > Stegodyphus dumicola. Next base: position 82,825,448 of record NC_140768.1, read on the forward strand.
AATTTAATTAATATTTGTTTAGCACATTTCTTTTCACTTTTTAATGCATAATGGGAAAACAAATTATTTTAATACCTTTATACATACATTCGTGTGCAAAATTAAGGCAATTTGCCCATTATGTAGAATACTCGAAAACGTAATGACCAGATGTTAATGAAACTGGTATGAATATACATGTGTATATCAGAGAAAGAGATACACCATTCAAAAGTCATTTCATTTTGTTCATGATTATAAGTAAAGCGCTCTGCAGGGATGTCCCAAATTCCCGTTGTGTTATCGAATTGGAAATGAGTCTAATTTGGGATGTGGTCCCTTTTTACAACCAGAAAGGTCACGCAGCGTGAAGATGTACTAGGCAGGAGGCAGCTGAGGAGTCCCTTTGGCAATTGATTCCACTCCTACAGCAACGCGATTTTCAATTCCTCAGAGGGAGATGGCGAGGTAAAATTTTCTTCCCAGACATGTCTATCGAATTAATCTCGGGAGATCTGGGTGGCCAATCCATGCGGCGAATATCCTTACTCTCCAGGTAATTGTGGACTACCTGATCCCTATGTGGACGAGTGATGTCGTCCATTAACAGGAAACCAGAACCAACTGTTCCCCTGAAGATTCAAAAATAGGGGTTTACGATCTCTTCTCTATACCTCAAAACAGCCAGGGAGCCTTTGTTAAACAAATGGAGATGTGTGCGGTCGTCCAACATAATAACGTAACGCCTGCCCAAACCATCACACCTCTAGCACCGCAATGATGCTTTCCTCTGACGACAGAGGTATCTTATCATGTTCTAGGCTCCTTCTATGTACAGGTACGAAACGAATCGAACAGGCTGAATCTTGTTTCATCTGTACAAAGCATGGTGCTTCATTAAAACCTGGTCTAACCCCATGTTGTCTGCCCCATGCTAAACGCGTTTTTTTTTTTTTTTTTTTTCCCTTGAACTGTAGTAAGCGGGACGCAAACAACAGAAATTCTGACATACAACCCTATCTCATAAAGTTTTCAAGCAATTGTAGTCCGGGAATCTCGGGTTTCAGTGGCAGCATATAGCTCATGTTAGAGCTATGAAGCCGTAGCAGTCCTACGTCGCCGCCCATGAAGTACCAAATAACGAACCTTGTTCGATGTTGTGGATATTGTTCAACGTTTTGTAGGTCTTACTGAGATGGAACCAGTGTTTTAAACATGTTTCCACAAACTGCAGACAACAATGAACGTTACATTCAGCTGTCTAGGCACGGCATTTGTGATTAGACTGCGTCCAATCTACCGAGAGTTCTTGATCTCATCTCTCTATCCATCAAGACATGGACATCTCATTTCGTCACCCATAAGTTTGTGGCTATTCATTTTACCTTTCCTTACATCATTACTCGAGTGCATATTTTTAGTACACTCTTTTCGATTTATTTGCACAATAATTATTCAAATTATTTACACATTTTTCAAATTGCCTATAGATTACGTTTGATTTACCTATTGCTTTACTCAAATTTTCTTTTTTAAATTTTTTGGGCCACGTTGGAGAAAGTTAGATCTTGATTATTATTAAATTTAAAATTAAAATATTACTTTGTTGCACTTTTAAAACCTTTTATCTTAATTTTAAGTAAATTTTCTTTATACACATTTTCTATAATTTTTTAATTCCACCTATTTTTAAAAATCATATAGATATAATTCAGAAACTTAGCTCTGTCGAAAATTGTTCGGCTGCTCCTTGGAAAAGACCCAGGAATTTTAATCAATATTTTCTAATATTTTTTCTGTATATTTTGCAATTTTAAAATTTTTCAATTGTTTTTATATTTTGAAAAGTTTATATTTTTGTTTTGTGCTTTTTCTTTTAGGGCGAAGTCCGCATTTCACAATCGAATTTTGATTTAGTTTTTATCTCTTGATTTTATATATACAGAGAGATAAATTCATGTCCACAAAATTCTTTACCCGATCTTCACATTGGCAACCATTGATCGTAGACATATACGGTGGTACTTCGGTATATGTCTGCTTTAAAATGCGTCCAACTTGGTGTACATCCTATTTGGATGCGAAACATTTGATTTGGTATGCATTAATTTATTCTTTCCACAGAATGCTAAGACTGCCTATAACCATCAGTACTTACAATACACTACCCGAGCTGTAACCCTTTAGTTTGTAAGTGACTTTACCGCGACATTTTTTATGTAAATTCGTTAATAATGAAAATTTAAGAATTTTACTGTGAAGTATCATATAGAGAAGGAAATGGTTAGGAAATATATCACTACGGAGTAAAAAACGAAATTGAAAAATATGAAGACGCATGCCGAGTGTGATAGTATCTCAGTTGTGAAAAAAAAACGATATTAAATCCACTTAAATTGAGGAGGTAGTGAAATTGATTACCAATCGATCAGAGACTTTAGAAAATGCTAAAAAGATTATATCCACATTTATATGCAATAACATGTGCAGTGCTTGATTTATGTCCAGTATTCACCCACTATATCTGTGTTTTAATATTCAATTCAATTGTTTTAATAATTACATAGTACTTTTTTATCACAACGGATTAATTATTTATCCTTTATTTCCCTATTCGAAACGTTTGCTTGGTATATGTCCAAGGATCTGGAACGGATTAATGACGTATACCAAGGAACCACTATGTATTTAAACATGTATGTACATGTGTATAAGCGAGAAGTAGTCATCCTATTTCAGGAACTATTTAAAATTTTTGTTTATATATCTAACTTATGTGTTTATGTTTCCTGTTCTGAAGATTCATTATTATATTTATACTTTTTTGTAATAATTTTATTCTGTTTAATTATAATCTTTTGTGAAATTCACATTTAAACTTATTGTGCTATTATACAGGCTACGTTTACATATTTTTATGCCTAACCTTTACTTGCCTTTGCAAACAGCATGCTGTAAATTGTGCAGCACACAGAATGAACTAATGTTTTAAAATTTAAAAAAATGGTAATATCAGGAATAAGGCAAAACTTGAAAAAAAATCAATTAAGAAGAAGACATGAAGATATCTTTTAAATGCTAAGCAGACGCAACAGAGTTCATCCAAATAAATAATTGGCAAAAACCTGAAAATGTTATGGAATGAAACTTCCTCAAGTATAATAAATAGGCGTTTACATACATTGGTTTGCGTATTCTTAAAGCCACGCCTTATGTTTTTATTAATGCAAAGAAAGCAAAAAGTTATTTTGGTATGGGGACCTTTTCAAATTCAGGATAATATATGCTTTTCCTCATATAAACTGGGCATACATTAATTATGAAGATAACTTAGGGTCGTGGTAGGGGAACACCAGAAATGATCGCAAAGATTGCATTAAATTGCGTATTAAAAGCTTACTACTGACACTGTTCATTCAAAGTTTTGTGTTATCTATACAGCAAGCAAATTTCATCTGTGTACTCGATTTGTAAAATTCAAAAGTTGTAGGAAAATTATGGATTATGTTTCACTAAAGACTATTGGAAAGCATTTTAGTTTCTACTTCAATTATCAGTTTCTATTTTAGAATTGAATTGCGTGCGTCTATATATCTTGGATTATTTAAGAATGATTTAAAGAATACAGTAGAAATGCAAATAAATGGTTTTCAAACAGATCAGGAGATTCTACAGAATCTCAGTCTTACTGAAAATATTTGACGTATTTGTAAAAATAGGAGTTGGACGAAACATTTGGCCAAATGAGTCTTACAACTTGTGAGATCTAGTATGATTTGCAACCATACAATTGTAACTAGATATCCTTGACTAGTTCTCGCGTAGGAATGAAGATGAAAACAACAGGGAAAGGGTGTAAAAGCTCTATTTGTTTATCACAAACTAGTTAATAGATGGCACGGACTTACGTGCTTACAAACAAAACATCGTTCACTTGAGGAGAGAGCTTAAATGATAATGTAACAATAAATTTAAAAGGTAAAGATGTAGTGCTAGATTTCACAGCTCAATTTAATCTAATGACTCAGAAGTCTACACCGGCTAGATGGTCACCTAACTTGATAGTCAGAATGCGTATCCTTTACTAATATTATCAGTTTTAGAACAAACTAGCAAACGTGAGCTTTAACTAGCGAAATCACGCTCTGTCTAATCTTTTCGCTCCAACAATTTACTCGTTCACCTGTTTCATTTGCATCCGGTCGAGGATATGCGAGGGGAAATGATATCATTCAGGAAAAGCTTACAAATTAAAATAACTATTAATAAAACTAAATATGAGCCTAGTAGGATACTATTTTTAAGTTCTGGGTTCATAACAAATAGTTATGAAAATGTAATACTAATTTGAATTCTTGCTACCTATAAAGCTAAAATTGTCCAAATAGAAATAAATGCACTAGTTCTTATTTCCAACTGAAAAGATTAATGAGAAAATATGTCTTAACATTAAATTAGAAATCAGATTTTATATGAAATTTGTATTTTACTCTAAATCATATTTATCTTTATACTTTCAAATGTACATCTTAATATTTCCACTAAACAATATTTAAATTCTTTAAATAGACCTCCTATCATGATAAAATTTAAGAAACATTTCTTAAACTTTTTCTTTCAATTTCAAAACATTTTTCTACATTTAAAAGTTGGTTACTTTTCAAATGCTATATAACGGGGATTAGTAAACAGATTCTTCAATGTTATTCTGGCTACACGAGAAACCAACACTCCAGGACACCGGAATAAAAACAGGAGCTATTAAAAATTTTAGTGGCTTCTAGTATAAATTAGTCTAATTTTGAACAGTACCGTGTTAACAAAGCATGATAATATTTCAGAAATATCTATAATAGAGCTAAAAACTACGAATTAAAATTGCATTAGAAGGCTCAAAGGTTTCATATGACGAAACGAGTTCATTAAAAATTCATTGCTTCTCCTTTCAGTTAGTTTTCTATTTCATCTTATACTAGCTGAGACAACAAGAGAAAAACTTGCAATAAACTTAATTCAACAATTTCTTTTTTTAAATGATTATTACTCATTAATTCCAGCGAACATGAACCGAATCCAAAGACAGTTTCCTTCCTTGAAAATATGAATTAGAAAGTAAACTATTAAACATAGGAAATATATCTCAGGAAGAGAGTTTCTGGTGTCACGGCTTCAGATACACTCAGAGAATGTTGCCCTTGCTCAATCCCTTCATGGTTGAGATTCTACACGGTCAGCTAGATGAATTTTCTCACTGAATCGAAACATTACATTTGCTTTTTAGATTCTGCAAAAAGGAAGTAAAGAGGATTAATTACTTATCAGGAAACTTGATTAAATGTTCTTGATTTTAACTATATTTTCTTCCTTAAATTCCTGCTTTGAAAGAAACAGAAACTGAGAAAAATAAGATTCTTCAAGTATGGAAAGCAATGTTGCGAATTTAATGAATTCTATCTTTACTCATTTAGTTTACTTTTACAATGTTAGTGATAAAGAAACTTTTAACAACGTCTCAGGAAAAGATATTTTTATGGGAGGTACTTTTATATTTAAATGCAAAATGACAGAATGTATATTATTTCCTAACGTATCTTCTTCATTGAACTAGAATCATTGTCTAGAAATGTCATTACCTAATAAAACCCTATAATAATTTCTCATAAGAATTATCATTGTAATTAATGAATACATTTTATAATGAATTTAAAAATATCATCTGACAATAAATACAAGAAAAAATAAAAATGTTCTAAGTTTTGAAATAAGCATTTACAACATATTATATTTAAATTTTTATTCACCATAAACAATCTATCGTGAATAATACGAGTCAAAACACTGAAACGATAAAATTTGTTTACTTAAATTTCAGAAAACATGTTCACTGAAAAGATAAGATGTGAAATCGTAAAAATAAAGTTCTCTTTTCTCATAAATTTGTTATCATATATTGATCGCAATCGTTAATAAAACGAGACAAACACAGAGTACGGATTTATGTGCTTTAAGTTATGAAAGTTAGAAGTTTTCTGAATAATGTCTTTTAAGAAGTCTATTTTTATGGCGTTTGGTAAAATTGAAGTATTGGCTAAAATGTTAAAAATTACCCTAATTGGTTTTCTTTTTATAAAAATCTCATTATATCACTATTTGATATAGTTTTTTCCCTTATTAATGTTTTATAAAAATAAATATTTGAGTCCCTGTTACCTTATTCAATTTTTGCGCATGATATAATTGGTAAATTTAGTCTTTGTCTATTAAATAATCAAAGTATATTGAATTTTTTCTGCTCGTAAATTCTAAAATATTTACGTATATCATTTATGACTCAGAGTTCTGAAATCGTATTAATAGACAATATATTTTACCTCTTATATTTTACTTCAATATATTTTACTTCAATATATTTTATAAACCAATTATGGTAATTTTTAACATTTTAGCCAATACTTCAATTTTACCAAACGTTATAAAAATATACTTCTTAAAAGACATTATTCAGAAAACTTCTAACTTTCATAACTTAAAAAAGCACATAAATCCATACTCTGTGTTTCTCTCGTTTCATTAACGATTGCGATTAATGTTCTATGTATGTTTGTTCAAATAAATTTGTGTGAGTTGAAGTTTGACGTATAAAAATTAAGCTCATAATAATTTGTTAATTTAAATTTTAAAAAAAACCTTCACCGAAAAATTAAAAATATTAAATTTTTTAATATTCTTTTTTCATAGTTCTGTTTTTACCATCCACCATTTACGGATCATTAAAGGATGTATATATTTTCAAACTAGAGACTTTCAGAAATAGAGTGACTACAAAGAAATACTTCCCATGCCTCGCAAAAAGTTAAGCGGAAAAAAAAAATTAATGATTACAGATCTGATTGGAAACTCTCTAGACAACTAGGTAAGTCAAATTTTCCTAATGCATATATTTACAACAGTTTGTATAATTCAATGCCTTTTAAAAATATTAATGATAATATAATACTTAGTTATTTACTCCCAAATTTGAGCTAAGTGTAGCAATTCAGCTCATTCAAACTAATTTTTTTAAAAGTTAAAATACTGTTCTGCCCCTTTTTCAAACAAAATTTTAACTAATTCATATTATAAACTCATGATAATTGTTTCAGCAGAATCAAAGTTCTGAGATGATGGGCTCTGGGGGTAGTGTAGCCATAGATATTAAATGTAGGGATGTGTAGCCATAGATATTAAGTGCTTAATACATACTGATAATATGTCTCTGGGGCTAGTGTAGCCATAGATATTAAATGTAGAGATGTGTAGCCACAGATATTAAGTGCTTAATACATACTGATAATATGTCTTTGGCAAGGGGGAAGGAAAGTTAATATTCAACATACAAAAAGAGATAACAAGACCTAAAAAATTACTAATACTGATATTAGACTAACACGTATTTAGAAATCTTTGACTAAATAGCATCAGAAGCAGATAAGAGTAGTGCTAGAAAAAGTACAGTAAGTCAGTAGATCAGTTTTTATGAAATGTTCATCTCTGTGTAATAAATTCCATAAAGTATTCACACTGGACTGTAGAATAATTTACCAATAAAATTACATTGAACTAAGGTGCCTCTCTTTACATTTCAAAGATATTTTCCACCAGCAATCAAGTCTATAACCCAAAGCATGCTCTAAGTTTTCTATAAGCTATACTTTGACAGCAGAAGCAGTAGAAATACTTCAAACAGTGCATGGTTCACCATAGAGTTCACTTCTCAATTGAATGCCAGTAGAGATCTCTACCTTAAAATACAGGGATTATATCCGAAGTTAAATTTAAATAAGGCATGCAATCTTACAAGAAGAGAAACTCCAGTAAAATTATTCCTTCACGGTATAAGATAAATTGAAAATTACGATTCAAGTGAAACTGATCTCATAAAAATATTAATTTTGCATCTAATTTGTATTTACAATGAAGCAAAAGTAATGCTAGTGTTACTTGTATTGGATGAATAAAAATTTTCTCATTTATAATGATTAATGAAAATTGTTTTAAAGCATACTTATGGTAGTGTACGTATGATGATTATGATCATACATTTAAGTATTACTTATGATAATTATATCACGATAATGCATAAAAACTATCTGTAGTTATAGTATTAGTCTTTAATTAGTGATATAATAGCGAACAAATTATAATAATTCATAGTTATTATTGTTATTCAAGTACGCTGTTCACAAAAAATCAAAACTGTTCTAACAACTTATAATAAGGCTTCAGAAAAATAAATAAAATTAAAATCGAGTATTTAAGAAAATTCTGAATTATTCAGCAACAAGAGATCGCTTCATTCTCGCTTTTGATTTGAAAAAAAAAAAAAATGTCAAACAATTTTTAAATAGTTCTTATGACATTTTAAATACTTTCCCAAATGTACGATGAACGTTGCAATGAATATTATATAACACTTAACAGTTCAATCGAATAAGAAAGAAATGACCAGCCATGCTGAAAAACTGGTAGTGAAGCGCCTAAGTGAAGTAAGTGGTAGTGAAGCGCCAAATGTCCCGGTAGTTTGTCCCCGCATGTTGTTTGTTCTCGGAGGCCGAATGAATTGATTGCGTGGGTATCTTCGCGATTTTTGTCATGTGTAAAGTAAAATGATAACGAATTTTATTTAAAATCACGAAGGACTTTCGACTTTCATATATAATACTTTCACTCCTTTTATACCTTCGTATATATGTTTGTAACAATATTTTAACACTCTAGAAATTTCAGATGGCATTTGGATTTTCCATTAATTTATTGGAATATACAATCGTAATTGCTATAATATTAAACTGCAAAAGTTAATATCTCTTATATTATAATTATTATTATTTGTATAGCCTCGAACTTCTATTAATAAAATTTAGCGTTATATTTGCAAATTTTCCAGAACAAGTTTCGATGGTTTTACCGAACCATCATGCAAATGTATTTGCGCTTTGGCAGCTGAGGATGATGGTCTTAGTTAGTCCTGTTAAAATTTTCAAATATAACGCTGACTTTTGTTGTTTGAATTCTAAATCAATCTTATGGCATATTTAAGTTTTAAATTCACAAGACAAATACCTAACAATTATAGTAAAATTTGTTTCGAGAAAAACATCTACAATTAATTTTAAATACATTAAATAAATAAGAAATTTATCTAGCATATAACATACTCAACTATTCATCTTGTGTGTTTAATAACACTTCATGAGGAATCAAAGAATTTTATTTTATGAACTCTTTGGACTTCTACGCGATATTAAGGAGAGAAAGTTTATTTAATAAACATGTAAAAGAACACAGAGAAAACTATGATAACCTATAATTTGAGCAATAATGTATTTTTTCATTAGACAACTTTAAAGATGTCTTTTCTAGCTTAGGAATAATAAGAATGTGTATTCAATTTATAACACATAACATTTAAACACAAAAACTAAAGTTTACATTACGTTGAGGATATAATCTGAGAAGAAGAGAAAGAATTGACAAGAAGAGAAGCATAACCTATCAAAGTCTTTTTGAGGAATATTTTATTTGAATATACGTATCAGTTATACTTTACCAAGAGAAATACTTTTTACTCACAAACATTAGCATCTGTTGTCTTGTTTTTGAAGATTGAAGATAATATAGTGAGGGTGATAAGGACTTGATATGTGCTGTTTGATGTAGGCAGCGTGGAGTAACCCTTGATATTTCGTTTCCACCATATCCAGTAGGCCACTGTGATTATAGTTGAAAGTATCAAAGGTATCAAGAGAGGCCATAAATATCCAAGTCCTTTCGATAAAGGCGCATTCTGTAAAATAATTTCGAACATTTCCTAGAAATTAAACTTCCCAAAAAAAGCTCTCTTTCCCTTGCTCTTTAGTTTTTGATGCGAGAAATCCTGAGGAGCAAAATTGTATGACAGTTTTCCCCGTAAAAAGACTGGTTTTTGTTTCCACCGCCGTGTTCCACATTAGTGAAATGATGTAACTTCTCTTATGTCATTTCCGGTTGGCGATAAGCATAAAGAAAGAACTCATGCGTATTTATTTTTTTACCTTCCCTTGGTTTTTATATCAATTTTTAATAAGCGTACTGTTGGAGCATTAAATTTCTTGCATTTGACTGCATAGAGTGTGACTGCGCTATAACAATTCAAGTAAGTCTTAGTTGAATTTAATAAAATACATTTTTCCACTGAACATCACCATTTACGTTGAAATTACCATAATTTCAGATATTCATAAGATCACGTCCTTGTACAGTCATTAGGTTATTTTGAAGCAGGAGACATGAAAAATTAGCATTGTCCTCGCTGGGATTCAAGCCTAGACCTCCCGAATACGCTCTGAGTGTGCTACCGCTACACCACGAAGGCATGCTGGGAGGAAGGAGAAAACACTTTATATTCTTTTTGAAGAGCTTTTGAGGAGGGGACCCAATTGCCAAATCCTAGTGGTGACGAACTATTGCCCACCACCTTTTAGTTCGTGCGCCATTGTAGTGTCATTACGTTATTTTGAAGCAAAAGATGTGAAAAATGTGCTATACCCTCGCCGGGACTCGAACCTGGATCTCTCGAATATGCGCCAAGTGTGCTACCGTTACACCACTAAGGCATACTATAAGGAGGGAGAATATGCCTTATATCCTTTCGCACGTGTTTATCAGATATCCTCTTAATAAAGACTGAATATACTAATTCAGAAGTCAAACAACAAAAATCAGGGTTACATTTACAAAATTTTCACAGGACTAGTTTCGATGGTTTTACCGAACCACCATCTTCAGCTGCAAAACCGCAAATGAACAAGATAGGAAATAATGATTAGATAAGATAAAGAAAGCCTGGACAAGAATAAGCAAGTGGCGCCATATGTTGGTGAAACCAGAACTAAAACATAATTTCTTTAAAGGCCGAAGGCAAATTTGGATTGGAATTAGGATCGTTAACTAGAACAGAAAGATTTTTATGAATGTGAAATGCCTCTAGAAAATCCAGTTCTCCAATGGAAGATGTTTTTTGAATAATTTTGGCAGCAGAAAAACTGAAAGTGTGGTTTAAGTTATGCTTCTTCAATGCCTAAGATGTTCATTAAAAATTATGAGTTGTTTCAAAATTTAGGGAATAATGTAGTCAAAAATATACCTCATTTCCTTTTTGCGTAGGCATACCGAATAATGAACAGTGAATATAGATTTAAAACTTAAAAAATACTCATCGCTGTGACGTTTCCCTGGTGTTTTAATTTCTTTGCCACATTTTTTTCCTCTTTGCTTTCCTTTTTACACTATATTCTTTGTGACAGTTTTTTCCCTCCGCGTTATTTTCTTCTACACGTTTCCATTTGCATTTTTTTTTTCCGGCAACCGAAATACTAGCTTCACAATGATCTAGTTATACATTCACACGTCGATTTTTAACCTTGAACCTTTTCATTTTATGTTGTATGTGCCTAACAAGGGGCAAAATATTGAAAGTAGTATTTTTAAATTCGCATAATCATTTTAATTTCTACTCAATTTACTCAAATTATATTTTCGGTTTTACATTTACTGATGAAAAATGTAGAATTACCTAGCCTTTTAGCATTTCATTTTTGCTTTACATTTGATCAGTATTTTTGAAGATTTGTGCAGTGTTACGTAATGCCATCATTAAAAATCGCAAAGTCATTAAACGTTTAGTGAGTAGTACTATTAATAGATCTGTCATGCACTTGCCTAGAACTGAATGTGAAACCTTGCAGTTGCTGTTGGATGTTACGACTATGTTACGGTGAAACACCGAAATCTGGAGAATGTCAACATTCACATAGCCGCTTGGTATATGTCCGAAATATTTTCCAAATACTCTTATTTCTGTCTTAAACTGGTAAATGTTGACATTCACCATACACTAATGGTGAATGTTGAACATATAAGAATATTATATTTTCTTCTCCGTAATTCAGTAGCAAAAAAACGCACTTGAGACTTAAAATAAGAACTTAAGAACATAAGTACACAGTACACGTTACCTAAAACACACATTACATTCAAAATGAGAAAGGAAAATAATAGAAGATAAAAACTTACTAAATTATGTGATTCAAATCTTATTTATTGCAACAACTTAAACTAGTATTATGACACATTTAATTGCACAAGAAGCCCTTGCTTTTACAGCTGCATTTGTTTGTGGAACACTTCCTTTTGCAATGGCAGAGGGTACATATACTTATCTCTTTTCGACCTGTACCAGAGCATATCTGTGATTGTCGACTTACACCGGTGAGGGTCCGAATGTACAAGAATGTAATGCAATATTGATCTTTCGCCGACTTATTTGGTGAATGTTGACATTCTCCAGTGAAAGTCGACATTCTTCAATTTCGGTCTTTCACGGTAACAACTACACAGCACTGGCAAAACCAACAGGAAGAAAATACTTTGAATTTCTTACAGTGCTGTCTTACACTTAAAGAACGACTGGGAGAAAAGAATGGGAGACGCAATTACGCCTTCACTCCCAACTGCCAATTAGATTTATGACAACCGTAAGATCTTTGACCTAACAGTAAATCTGAATCTTGAGAGATCAACTGTGTCTTGGCTGAAAATCGAACCTGCGATCTTCCTGTTTCTAACTAGATATGCCAACCATTACACTGTAGGTATACAACAGGAGGAACGTCTTAATTTATTCCGCAATAACAATCTACTTGTTACCTTAATTGAGACTGCTTGTCTTTTAATATAGGGGCTTTGAGGTTATAGATATCCGCAAAGGGCATTTGCCTTCCAGATAGAATAAAGTGAAAATTTATTTGTATATTGAATATGTGTGATATGCATATTTTTAAACCAAAGCAATATAATATTCTACAATCTGCTTTTGAAACCTGAAAATTAAATTATTTATTGATGTAAGGAATTGTCTCTCCTTGATATATTTTCTCTCCTTGATAATTTTCTGCAGAGAGTAGTTAGTATACATTGATACCTCTGTCCTTTGTTAATATGAATATTTACCAGCTACAATTATCAGTTGTCTAATTAGGCATTTCTTAGCATAATTTTTCCACACGTTTAGTAAAATTTTATCGTTTCAGATGGTTGATTATACGCATCCTCTGTATATATGCATAAATATATTAAATATATCTTTATTTAAATATGCATGTTTCTGCATGTTACACAGACATTTATCGCAGTAACACTGAAATTGCAAAATGATTAATTTCAATTTGATTTGACTTCAGGGGATGCATGAAATTAATGATGCAACATAAAAATGAAAATTTTAAATTCTAGAACTAAAGCATTAAATTTTTAAAGAGTACATAAATTGATTTTACACCCAAATATTGTGCAATGAAAGTTTAACCTGAATTTTCATAAAACGTTAAGCTGTTTCACAGCATATTTTGAATGCATTTTAACGAGAAACGGAAATACTTTAAGATGGTTTATTTAGGCTAGGCTACGTTATTTGAATAGAAAAATCACAGGTGGACTATCATTCTTCATGGAGTACTTTCTAAGAAACACATCTTCCCACGTGGGAAAAAACTCGAAAACGATTTATGGAGGCAGCCGTTTTTCCCTAGGTTCGAACTCAGGTCAAACTATCAGTGTTCAGGAGGTCTTAACCTTATATAGTCATTTATATTAGCTTTGGCCTCGAAGAGTTTTTTTTGCAGCTTACGTTATTATGCTAAGTTGTAATCTTCCTTAGGAAATTTAATATTTTATTTCTAATTTATTTTTTATGTAAAGGCATGAAATAACAATCAGCGTCAATATAGTGTATACCTTTATAATTAAAAGGTAAGATTTAAAAATGCATGTCATATCCTCTTGATGTAACATTCATTTATTTGTTACATGGTCATATTTAATGAAATTTGATTGTTAATTTAAATATATTATGTATCAGGTCTTTCGAAGTTTTGTCGAAATAGCATTTAATAAATGAATTTCCATTCTGATGACTAATGTATATGTTTTTTAAATTTTACTTTTAGAAAATTCACAAAAATCATCCAAAAATAAAATGTAACTGCTGATCTATTTGTAATTAACCACTCAAAATACATAAAACTTTGCGTTCGAAATTTTATAGAAGTTTTTACGTGTAAGCGAACTTAATATTTTTAATCGTGTAATTTTTATTCCCATTCCTGAATTACATTCAAGTTAATAATCCGGATATTTCAGTTCACGTCTGGATAGTTTACTTGGAATTTCAAAATTGAGTTTCCTATATGTGAAGCCTCAAAAGCCAATTAGCTCTTTCATGACTAAAGCGCCCAAGACTATCATTCAAACGACCATTGGCAACCCGAACGGCCGTAATCACGTGCTTTGTTTCTGCCCTTTCCCTGAAGTACACAGTAGCTTAAGGTGTAGTTTCCTCAAAGACATTGCATCAGTTAATCGTTATCATTGACAGTGTTGCATAAAAAGTTTCTTTATTGGTTCCTCATTTTCAGGTTAAAAGTGCCGTAGTAAATACTTGGTGGCTGAGTAACTAATGGAAGCCCCCTTTGTTAAGAACTAGAAATGATATTATTTGAAACTTTCACACCTCTTTGTTCATTAATGAATGCGGGGGGGGGACTATTGCGAATCTGAAAAGGAATTTGAGAACGTTTTGGTATTTTAAGCAAATAGGTGAGTGTAGGGCTTGGCTTTAAAAACATTAAGAGACTGATACCATCTCTAACAGCGAAGAACATCAATATTAAGCCTATATTTCTGTAAGGAGTAAATCATATTCGATACTGAAGCAAACTGTTCGAAGACATTTCTATGCATTTATCATGAACTTTTATATTTGAATATTGTAAACTTATCTGATTAAATGTTCAAGAACTCTGCTCGTGTTTATTTGTATTATTCATGAAGTTCCATTCGCGTTTCGATTTTTTTCACTTGAGGACTGTCTCTACTCCCTACACACACGCGTATACCAATGAAAGGTAACTGAGACCAACACTTGAATTACAGAAGAAAATTTTCAGTTGTAATAACTTCAATGTTGTTATGCAAAATAATTTTAAGATATTTTCATTTTTCAGATTTTATCTGTGATAATAATGTACATGTAAGTTTTAATTTTTTCCCAATGCTTTGTATTTAGTTCTTTGTATTCCAGCATCTAATCTTACCTATATACTGATTTTACACCAAAATTATTTATCAGTTGGAAAAAACTTTAAAAATTTTGCAACTCATACTTCTTCTCAGATCCAATAGCATCTACTATGTAAGTTCTTATCGTCCGTGACTTTCCAACATTTTCTTAACTTAGATATCACACTTTTTGATAAACGTTTGACTATGAAGTATTGCATTAAGATGTGGTTGTAATTATGGAAATTTATATAGTATAAGTTTTAGCGAAATATCTGAGACCTGAGAGGAATTAAAATTATTGAAAACCTCAAAACCTTGTCCCATTCTTCTGTACTCCACCTATAATGAATACCATCTCATGTAAATCTAAAATAGTGATATAGCTGATAGACTGGCAAAGGAGGGTACTTCCATGCCTCAGGTGTATGCTGAATCTTTGACCTACTTTTAACTATACTCGAGAAGAACGGCTTTAATTAACAATTCCTGGGGACAGCTAATGACACACCCATGCTATCGTGGCACAGGACATGATTCTACTATTGCTTTCAAGGATGATAGAAAGGGCCAAAGGACTCTGGCTCGTGTCAATTTAGGAAGTTTAATAAGGATCCTCAGATATTAAAACCTTTCCTAATGCCAAATGCAAAATCCATAACGTTACTGAGCAATATTTACTTAGTTGGTAGTATTGTATTTAGTTGGTTGTGTTCTACTTAGTTGGCTTTGGTGCGAGAAGATCTGCTGCAGAGACCTAATTTCCTTTTGGAAGTTATGAAGGCGAATGAACTTATGAATCTGATCTGACTCAGATTAGAGGAATTAGACTTCTGATGTCACTGCTCGCATTTTTTTTTTCTTTCGGTGCTGAAAACAACTGTCATAAAGATTTTAAGCGAAGTGTTATATAAAGAGAAAGTAGATATATACAGTGAACCCTTGTCGAACGCGAGTGTTATGCCATTAATACATTGCGGTTACAAAAAAAATGGCGCTCCACAAAATTCTATCGGAAAAACGGGTTAGGCATGGCTCGGATTAAACGTGTCGCGGGCAGGAATGCAAAGACTTTCAGTTAGCTGTCATGAAGTATCCATTTCCTTTTCCTTGGTTCAATTTCCATTACAAAATCAAACAGTTCCTGTGCCTTTTTTTAACAATTCATATTATTTCTTGTAAGTCAAAGGCTCTTTAGACTTGTATTTTTCAGTATCGCAGCTTTCACCGTCTACTAATGTTATAAGATCATATGATTCTTCATTTCTCATTTCACAATTGAATTCTCGACTAAGTCGTTGGTTTCTCCTTTTTTCCATATTTAAGCTCCTTCGCCGTTTATAGCTTTTCAGTTTGTGCTATTTCCTTGGCTTCATTTTCAACAGATGGAAATGCTTTAAAATTCTTGATAACTTCTGGCCAGAGCTGATGTCAGTAAGCATTCATTGTTCATGAACTCACTTATTCCCATGTTTTAATCATTTCCGTACAGTGGTCTTATGTTAAATTGCTTCGAAAATGTCATTTGTGTGTCCTGCTTTACGTCTAGTGCTTTATTTGCAGAAATGCATGCATACCTGACATAATAAGCTTCGATTAACTTTATTATTCCTTAATCCACTGGTTGAATTAATGAAGTGATAACCAGTGGCAAGAATAGAACCTATACCTTTGGATGCATTGTTATGAGGCTTCAGCACTGTGCCCTGATCAAAAATTAGAAAAACGTTAAAGCTCAGATTTTTTTTTGTTTGTTCTGAACAATGTTCAACTGCTTTAATAAAGGAATTTTCAAACCAAACATCAAAGAGGGCTATTGAAGCGATAATTTTCTGCATCAGCATACATAAAATTAACAAACGCATATTTAAAATTACATGAAATTAGTGAATGAGCTTTGTAATTAGACATTTTCAATAAAGTAAAGCTTCGGTAACTATTCGTATGTTTGTATATTTTGCCTAATAATGAGATTTTACAATTGCAGTAGTATATCGCAATACTGGTATTTTTTAATTGCTTTAATGGCATTTTATAATTAATATAAAATGCATAAAAAATATAAGGAATTTGTAGCAACTCTAAAGCAAAAACTACTAATTTAGAAAAATGTAAGGCATTCGAATTAAATGATTCATTAAAAATGAACTAAAGCTTATAAATGTCTTCTTAAAAGCGGTTCTTTTGCATGTCGCAAATGTACGTTTACTTAAAAAAATATATAATATTTTTTTGCATAATTTCTATAATATTTATTACATGCATTAAATTATTTAATTTCAAGTTCCATTATATGAGCAAATTTAATGAAATGGTCTTTCGAAAATGGCGAAAATTCAACAACTGATCATTTCGTCGTGTATTTCTTCTTATCTACGAATTCAATATCTTTGAAAACATTATTCTATTTTGTATCTTTTCTTTTTAGCTAAACAGATGCAACGTTTTTGATCCTATCTTGGATTTGTGATTTTCCTTCCTTCTAAACAACCACTTAGCCTCAAGCGTAGAAAGCTATAGAAGCAGATCTAAATCGTTGGCAGATTAAATTCTACTATAATAAGAGGTGGAATCAAGAGTTTTTTCGGATGTTCTCTAGTTAAGCAAATATCCCTCAGTTTCTGATTTTTATTACTTTGTAGCCTTTATTATTTAAATTAAGTGTACTTTTCCGTTTCGCAGGCGCAAATCTCGCCAAAGCAGACTTTGTTGGCGACAGCATACAGTATACAAATAAAAAATGTTAATAAATGTTAGTTCTAAGAATTTTTTATTCTGAAGGCATAAACATTTTTGTCATGACGTGATCACCACGCATGCGCAGTTTAGCCGAACGGCCTGCAACGCCTCTCTCTCATGAGACTTACTAGAGAAGAGTAGTTAGTAGGTAGTAGCGAAGTAACGAAGGAAACGTGCTGTATGTCAGCTTAGATGCAAAATACGCAGTTATACTTGTGTGTTAATCGTTTGTACTTATTATTTTATTTGGTGTATTAATAAAGTTTTGTGCTGTTAAAATGGCTGTTTATGCAAGGCCCACATTACGATACACCTACGGTAGGAATTAAATGCATATCCAGAATCTAAAAGCCCAACAAGAAGGATATGACAATTTTAATGCGGTTTAAAATTTTGTAAAAAGCCAGTAAATAAAGACAATAAATTTGAAAAAGACATTAATTTAAAATTTACTATGCTTTCATGGTTCTACATCCTGATTCGCCGGTTCGTATCACGTGACCCCAAGTGATCTCATCTCACGTAAACTACGCTCATAAACCTAATTCTCTCAGTAATTATCTACATTAATTTCAGGTTAAATCTTAATTTGGAATACTAGTTTAAATGCAAGAATTATTTCAATTCGTACGAATAGCTTACTCAGAAATTATGTAAAACCGCATTGCTTTACTTCGCTAGTGCATTTTCATTAGAATGGATGAATTTAACCCTTAATTTTGCCTTTTCTATTTTTCGCCTTCGGGTGAGTGGTGATTGCATCCTAATTGACTTAATTACCGTGAATGGTCTTAGGACATAAAATTTAACTATCTAGGTAAAACTTCTATGTAATTGTATGCCAGTATTGAAAGAAACAATCAATCCGACAAGAAATGGATGCGACTTGTTATGAAAATGAAGCGTAAAAGGTTACCAGGGAAGATATTCTGTTTGGCATCAGTTATACCATTATTGGCGACTTTATTGTTTGCGCCAGCAAAACGGAAAAGTACCAAATTAAGCAGTTATTTATAAATTTAGTCTTTAACTTCCGCTTTCCGTTTTCTTACCATTAATTTAAACGAGTTAGACAGTTTTACAGGTGAGGTTTTTGGATTGTAAGACAGCGCATTTCTGCCTGTCGAGACCAAGGTAGAGGCTCTGCCATCTTAATTAAGTTTGTAATTATTCGTCTTTGCTTATTTGCTGCCGGCATTTAAAGTGTTACGCCAGTTAGAGTTTTGAGACAATTTCGATTTATATTTATTTGTGTAATCTTTGACTACCCGTGAACATTTTAATTTAAATTTGACTGTTACTTTAACTGCATCGTCACAAGTGGTGGTTGATTTCTGTGAGCAAGAGAAATGCATTTATGTTCTAAGCCATGCTAAATAAAAATTCTATTTTTCAAGTCTCTATACTTGTTTCAGATCCAGCGATAATTCGCTTTACGGCTGTTAGGAGTTTAAAACTAGTTTATGATTCCGAAGCACGTGAAACTGTATGACTACAGATTAGCGATAAAATCCATAAAACTATAACGGATTATGAAGTTTTTTATTTTTTCATTAATAATTAAAGTTGCAATTTGCTGTTTCCTTTTCCCTGTTATTGACGCTTCAGTGAACATTGGGAAAGAAGGGCAAATGTTAAGTGACAAACGGCCATGCAAATTTAGGTCGAAATTTTCGTTGTCGTATAGAAACAGAATTTTATGTAGAGAGAATGAGTGAAATCTTTGAAAATGACTGAAACTCTTTCATTCCTGCCTAATAATTTCTCTTAGGGAAGGCTAGATCATTCTTAAAAGAAAATAATTTTTGAATGTTTTGTCTGATGGCATATGTAAATTCTCTCTTTTTAATTTTGAAATGCAGTTGACTCTTTATTTAGTTG
This sequence comes from Stegodyphus dumicola, assembly GCF_044657685.1. Lineage (NCBI taxonomy): Eukaryota > Metazoa > Arthropoda > Arachnida > Araneae > Eresidae > Stegodyphus > Stegodyphus dumicola. The sequence goes on from NC_140768.1 coordinate 82,845,182, forward strand.
AATTTGTACACTACGGGTTTTTTTTTCATAGTTTTTCTTCCAGTAATTGAAGAGAAAAAGATTTTGAAGATTTCCTGTATTTAAAAATAAACTCTGAGAGAAGCTTAGAAAAATCGCTAATTTTAAGAAAATATTTTTGCATGCTGTGAATATAAAATACACTTGCATTCACATATTCATTTATTTTACTATATGTAATAATAAAATAATGTACTTCTACTCGAACATTTTATATTTTTAGTGTGACGTTAGAACTCTCTATAAACATGTATAACACATCACTCTATAATACTTTTGTATTGCAGAAGAATATATTGATGTGTTTACGATAGGTAGAGAGAGGGTCCTGTAGAGATGTAAAGTTGCATGTACGTACATAGATACATAGACCACGATACAATACTGTTAGTTTGATGCGTAAATGAACAGTGCATTTAATTTCCCGCTAATTAAATTAAGAAATTCAAGATATATCGTAGTTTAAAAAAATATCGTTTCCAGCGTTGATTGTTTTATGCTAAATACATTTATAATGATTTTAGGTATAATTGCCTTATTAGAATTTTCCTTTTTGTGTGTGTTCTCACAAATATCATGCTTGATGAATAAATTAGCCAAACCTGGATGCTTACGTTTAATTTAATTTAAAAATTTGCTTGAAATACTCAGCTCTTTTCCGCTGTAAAATACTAAATAAATATCGAATTCAAATTTATTAGACAGCCGCCCAGACGGTACAGTGGTTACAGAAGCCTGCTGAAGGCCCGGGCTCGAATCCCGGAGAAGGCATGGTTGTAAATATCTGTCCTTTCGTAGGACACAACGATGGCCGCCTATTAGGTACCTACACATTCAAATGCCCAATACTTCTGGACTCACGAGTTGCCTATGCTAAACAGGCAAGTGCCCGCCACTTGATTAAAAATATGATTATACTTAAGTATGAAATTTCGATTTTTACGGTATTCTGAATACACTCCAAGTGGCTATCTGGCGAATGAATATCACTTTCCAGTATTGTTTGCAACTGAGATTTCTTTAGGATTTGCTACAGAAGTGTTTATCTATAAGATAAGTTATTTTTATGTTTTCTTTTAATTCATTTCAATCTAAGGACGACATCTAATTGCTAAGTAAACTTCCTTTCAGCATTTTTTCATACGTCACTCACCCTGCAAATGACTTCCCGGTAACTACTGCTGAGCAAATAAAATACTATTATCGCATTTCTAGATCATTTTACTATAAACTGATTCACATTTAATCAGTAAATATTTAGTAGCATTGCCATATCTATTTATTTTATTTTTTAAACGTGACGACAATAGTGATTCAAGAATTTAGGACTCAGGATGTGATTCATGCAGATTGATGGATAGCATTGTTTTGCTTTCAAAAATGAGTGGTTAATGAAATATCTTTATTTGTTTTTTGCATAATCAGTGTTTTTTATAGATGCAATATATTTTTGTTTTCGTTCCTTCATTCGTGTGGAAACAGATCTGATTTACACAAAATATTAGATATTTATTATATGTACAGGTAATATTAGGTTGTTGCACATAATGCGTCGGATTTTGATAAAAAAAAGGCGATAAATATCGGATTTTTGAAAGAATTCATGCAATAACACCTTTTCGGATAGCTTTAGTATATTAGGGATTAAACGGGAAAGAACTCTACATAGACTAAGGAATCATTTGTATTTTAATTGATATATGATGTTATGAACAAAATATGAAATATCAGGCAAAAATGGGTATCTTTTCTTTATGCATTTAAACTTTTCCATAGCACAGTTGAGGTAGCCAGTAGTATTTGTAGCTGACACAGTAAACAAAGGAACCAAATACTGATGGTTAAAATATTTTGATCTGGCGGTATAATGTTCGAGAGTATGCAACTTTGATTCTCAACAGCAACCTTCAAAATCGACGAATAGGAGAACTAGTGAAGTCTCACTGGACCAGATTGTAAAGAACATGACAAAGCAATTGACTTTCTGTTATTTGACAGTCCCCATCACTTGCAAGCACTTGGTAGTCATCACCTGAAAGTGAATTTGCTCGATTTTAAACATTTGTAAGGTATATTTTAATTTTATAACAGTTATTTTAATTTAGATAGCCTTTCGTATCAGTTCTTGTTTCCACTTATTACTCCCTACCAGAAGGAGGATTTAGAATCGCGTTGAATGCAAATGACTTAGTATTTAAGGAATATTCAATTTAATTCGTGAGAGAGAGCTAGGAACTCTGATTAGAACATACAAGTCTATCATGAAGCTGTTACGTTCGGCCGTATAATAACGCGCATTTTGATATTCGCCGGCCAGTTTAAATTAAAAACGAACTACGTTAGATTCTTGTGTTTAGCTTTGACTAAGTCTCCTTTAGTTAGTTATAGTTTAGTTCTTATTTCTTGTTTTGAGTTCAAGCCCGAGGGGAGACTTTGTTATAAGCCCGAGAAAGGGGCCAATTGTTATTCTTATTGGAGTAAAATATAGAGCAGTTTAACTTTTCTTCAGTTTACATCTTTAGTTATTTGAACTCAGCGATAAGTAGCTAAACAGTTGACTAGGTTCCTCCAAGTTCATCATAGATAAAAAGTGTGAGGAACCCTGCACAGTAATTGATGCAACTTTTCTCAATGGCCAAATGTTGATGGAGTCGCAAACCTTAAAGCGAAATTAAACCTATATCCGAAGAAAATAGTGATAACAATTTGGTCATATTCATCTGGTAGTTTTTTAATGTGGTAAAACAATAAATGGTGAGAATTATTGTGTTCAGTTAGTTAAAACACATTCAGATTTGTATGTTAACCGTCCTAGATTTGTACTCAGAAATAGTGTTATATCGCTCTATGTTACATATATATGTTATGTTGCTATAATATACGTAAAGAAAAACATTCAAAAATATAAAAGTTGCACTTCAAGGCTTTCCATCCACCAACATTTTCAGACTATTTGCCATCTGTCGTTGCTTTCTTGAACACTTGGCTGACTTTTTATGTGCAAACGTTTAACGACGACACAGCAATTAGAAAATATGTCAAAGAAATTGTTATTTTTAGAACATTAGATTTCTGTAAAATAGGCATGAATGCATTTATAGCCTATTTGATGAAGTACATTGCATATAATAGAGCATATCTTGATTAATTAAAAGGCCTTTTAAAAGTGTTATCATTATCAGAATTTTACTACCAAATCTGATATGTCATATTCAACAATCTAATAGCTGAAATACTTGGCTTACTTTATACTGCGAGCTTAATATCTGAAATATACATATTCTTAGACCAGATGTTATGGATGTTTCAGCACGAAACCACATTAAGTGTTCTAGTCTTACATAAAAATGAGGGTTCATTTTTAGATGAGAATAAAGTATTATGAGTTGGAGGAAGATTAAAAAAACGAGCATCTATCAGAGAATAAAAAACATCCAATCTTATTACCTTCAAGATACAATCTCGCAAAAATCACAATTAGACACCTCCATGACAAACGTATACATGCAGCACCAGAATTTCTTCTATCTTTAATCGGACTGCAATATTGGATCACAGCTGCTTGATCTGTTATTCGAAAATTAGCAGAAACTTGTGTGGTATGTTGCAAACATAGAGTTCAAACCGGCAAGTCAAATAATGACTGATCTACCAGCACCTACAGTCACGACCATTTTCCTGAGTTGGAGTAGATTTTTTAGGACCGCTCATGATCAAACATGTGCCGAACTTGGGCAGAATTCATTTAAATGTTACGTATGTATGTGCTTGTAATCAAAGATCTGTCAACAAAGGCACTTTAATGTGCATTCAAATGATTTATTTTAAGAATAGGGAAACTACTCTAGATTTACAATGATTACGGTACTAACTTTAAAGGTGCTGCAGTGCAATCAAAATCATCAAATTTACGAATTTTTATTTTTAGAGGAAATAAAATGGATATTTAATACATCTTCATCTTCCCATTTTGGTGGACTACGAGAATTAACTGTCTATTCGATGAAATTTCATCTAAATAGAATTGTTGGTGATAATGTGCTGACATATTCTGAGTTTCAAACTTTGATTACGCAAGTTTAGGCTTGTCTCAGCTATAAGCCGCTGTGTTCAACATCGTCTGACCCAAATGATTTAACTGCGTTAACACCTGGTCATTTTCTGGTAGAAACATCTTTAACTTCCATACCTACGCAAGATTCAAGTCACAGTTCCTTGAATCAACTTGACAGATGGCATGTGAAATAGGTTCATCTATCCACAATCTTGGAAAAGATGGAGTCGGGAATAACTGTTTCAAATTTAGCAAATACCGAAGTGACAAAAAAATTGAAAGGATTCAGAAGTTAATGATTTGGTTACTGTTCTATTTTAATTTGTCTTTTTCGTAAGTCAAACTGTACAGTGATAGTAAAATATCACATAAAAAATAAAAATATTAATACTTTGAACATTCATTACATCTCTTGCATGGTAGATATAATGTTATGAAAGCATCATCTTCCGTCTTCTTTATTGCAACGCATTCAAATTTTGTTTGAAAACATCATGTCACTTTAATTTTATTTCAAAACATTTTATTCCTCATGTGTGTCTTTTCTTTATTTATTTTTCCTTTTTCCCACTTTTTTCTCTTAATGCATTTGGAATGTCTTCACTCGCAAACAGTCACATAAAATCTTGCAGCATAATTACATACTTATCATAACGAATAAATTACCTGTAAATGAATTCAAGATTATAGTTAAAAAGAACACGCAGACAAGTTTCCGTTACATTATTAAACGTCTTACGCCGTTATATTAAACATTTAAAAAACAGTTACATATAAATTTTCTCTTATTATTCTAGTTTCATTATAACTGTTCGTTTCAAGCTACATCGTATTACGTATCGGTTAGTTACAAAATAGGTTTACAATTCATCATCAGTTCTTCATGGGGATAACATAATATTCGCTGTAAAGTGGTCTTCGCCAAACTATTCTGGTTAAGTCTGGAATAAAATTCAGCGAACTTCATGGCGACCACTTTCCGAAAACGAAACCTCTGAACATGAACAAAAATTCTGAGAGTATAATTAAATGATGCTACTGAACGTAGCGATTGTCATACTCTCTAAGACGACCACACTTACCAGACACGAAAATCATGTGGAATCATGCATGACATTTATACGGAAGTTTAAATTGCGCAAAAGAATCTTTAAACATCAGTCCGTGCACATCATTAACAAACAAATTTAATGTTGAAAAAAAATTGTAAAATTAAGTAGTTATAAGTAAAATCTAGGCAACTAGAATGTTATAACAGTTTCGTGAAAGAATCAAAACTAAGTGATGAATCATATCCTGCTTCTTTATTATATGCTTTTAATTGGGAAATGAAGACTGGAATTGGGAAATGAAGACTGGAGCTTAAAACGAATTCTAAAGAATAAACTTGTAGAGACATTAGGTCAATTGGAAAAGCCGGAGAGATGAAAAATTAGCAACCGCCTTCGCCGGGAATCGAACCACGGACCTCTGGAATACTGGCCCAGCGTGCAGAACCACTACACCACGAAGGCACGTTAGGAAAGTGTCAGAAATACCTTATATACTCCCCTTTTTAAAGGAAGGCTGGGGTTTTTAGAGGACCCAATTGCCAAATCCTGGGTGTGGAAAATCCTCATCCAACACCCTTTTAGTTCGATCGCCACTGTAGATACATTAGGTATACTTTTTAGAAGCAGGAAATATAAAAAATAGCAGCCGCCTTTGCCTGAAATCGAACCACGGACCTCTGGAATACCGGCCCAGCGTGCAGAACAACTACATCACGAAGGCACGGTTGGAAATCGGGAGAAATACCTTATAAACTCAAAACAATCAATCATGTCTTCTCTGCTCCTTCTCTGCTTACATTTATTAACTAAGTAGTGAAGTTTATTATTGTCATATGTTCTGGCGGGAAAAGCAGTGAGAAATTTATTGTATTGCTAAGATAAACAATTTAACTGCTGACTGGAAAACGATAATAAAAATAAACCTAATAATATGAAATTAAACTCAGATAATATGTTTTTTTTAATTTATGTTATTTATTAAATATATATTTACACTTCATTATCGCATAATATTTTTATGCTGTATATATGTAAAGTAAAAATTAGGTAGATAAAATGCTAACTTTAGTTTGCACTATTCTCAACTCTCATTTTTAATTCTATCCTTTACTTTTTGTATCTTAAAAATAGTGACATACTTATGATAAATCTGTCTATACGCCTTCATTTCAAAATTAGTCTACTTTAAATAGATACTTTGATGAACTGATACTCAATGTTATGGGTTTAGATACTTAGATGGTTTACTACCTTGCGTTATAGCAGTTTCAGAGCATTAGGCTATTTCTTGCACCTTAGAGAACATCATGCAGCCATAGCACCATAGGACGCCATAAATAAAATTTTATACTGGAGATTTCAGAAAAGCAATAAAACAATATGAGGCTTATGTCTTGTGGAAAAGAATACTGCCGGTGATGTCCAGGATTATTTTGCACGCTCTTGGACCTGGGAAATGGATTAAAAAATTCTGTGACCATTTAGGCATGAGAGCAAGGTCAAATTTTGAACTTTGAAAGAGAGATGATGAAGTTTAGTTGCTTGCGGAAATCAAGAATTTTAAGTAAATTAATTTGGATAAAGTGTAAATTTGGCGATTCGCGAAATTATTTTATTAAAGAAGTTCTTTTGTCGAATTTTTTTTCCCTATCCGTATTGATGATGCTATAGATAAGGATTTTATGCCCAGTATTTTCCGGCCACACGGGAATCGTTATGTCAACGATACAGGACCTGCGTAAAGAGTGGCAGTCGCCATTTTGAATAGCTTTCATAAGTTGATTTCGTTTCAGCATTTACTGATTTTTATACACGTAATATGATTTATGCCTTTTGTTAAATGTACTATTCTGTAATTTATGCAGGTATATTTTATTATGTAGTATTTTCCGGCCACACGGGAATCGTTATGTCAACGATACAGGACCTGCGTAAAGAGTGGCAGTCGCCATTTTGAATAGCTTTCATAAGTTGATTTCGTTTCAGCATTTACTGATTTTTATACACGTAATATGATTTATGCCTTTTGTTAAATGGACTATTCTGTAATTTATGCAGGTATATTTTATTATGTAGTATTTTCCGGCCACACGGGAATCGTTATGTCAACGATACAGGACCTGCGTAAAGAGTGGCAGTCGCCATTTTGAATAGCTTTCATAAGTTGATTTCGTTTCAGCATTTACTGATTTTTATACACGTAATATGATTTATGCCTTTTGTTAAATGGACTATTCTGTAATTTATGCGGTATATTTTATTATGTAGTCTTTCCAAATCATTTCTGATATTTGTTTGTTTTCCTAAAGCTCTTTTCGATGTTTCGTATCTCTGCTGTCTTACTTTCGTCGGATAGGGTCTACGTGTGCCGAAATAAAAGGCTCCCTCTCGTATGTAATAACTACACTTGTAACTATATATTATATGGTGAAAATTATTTCTTTTAGTAAGTTCAATCCCTAACTTTCGTTACATTAGTTTAGAAACTCTCTATCTATTTATAGTTTGAGTCTTCGCAGCAAACTAATTTACTTCATTTTTATAATAAATATAAATAAATGAATGAACAAATAATAATCTGCAATCAAAAGCATATCACAAACAAAACACAGTGGTCGACAACTACAAAATTTTATTTTGTATTTAATTTTAACTTATTTATGCGATCTTTCATGAATTTGTTTTCTTAGAATTAACTTGGAAATCTTTAAAGTAAATGTAGTAAAATAATTTTTGAGCAATGAATATATTTGGATTGATTTTCAAATGATGATCAAAATTTAAGTTACTCGCATAGCCAAATAAACCAGAACTGAAGATTTAAATAACATCTAACGACCTCATAGGAAAAGGAATCACTTATTTACTTGAAAATTAATTACGAATTTCAAACAGAAAGTATTGAAATCTTGAAAGATGTTTTCTTTTCTCCTGAAACTAAATACTAGAACTCATTATTTAACTGAACATCAGATGCACACTTTAGAGCAAGCTTTGGTCAATAATGCTAAAAACTAATCACAATTGCCAATTTAGAGATAGTGTCAAACATTCCGCAGTAAAAAGAATTTATTCCTATTTAGAAATCAGACAAATAAGATGATTATTCACGTGATGTATTGTAGAATCGGTACTTACTGTCTAGGAATATGATGTTCGTAAACTTACTTCCGATGTGGCTGTCTAGGGGCTAATAAACTAGTCCAATTTACAAATAACTTGAATATTTAATGAAACATGAATAGTTGCTACAAACTACAAAGTAATTACATACATAGAAGGAAATAGATGAGATTATTTACAAATGAAGAGAAGGAATCGTCTTTTTAGATGCAAACATCTTTCAGTCGCGTCATCGTCTTAATGGCGGAATCGTCTGCCTTCTATCATCGGAAAAGTAAAAGATTTATTCTCACAGCTTGTCACGTCATCCGATTATAATGAACGATGCCATCCCACAATTGCTCGTCCATCCTGATGGAATGCGGCCTCGCATTCTCGTAGCACCACCATGTACATCTAGGGATCTGAAAAATAAAATTTAAGAAAAAAAAAAAAAAGATTTTTAGTTACTATTGAGGAAAACGTCGTCCTAAATAGTTTATTTCAGCCATCTTTTCTCATCATCTTAACATCTTCAGAAATAACGGCTTTATCTCTTCTTCAACATTCGTTCATCTTTAACAGTCTATCTGAATGCATGTATTTCCCAAACACGTCTTCCTTTCATGTTGTCTGGAACAATTCGTCTTCGTATTTACGTCTTCTTAAACATCGTCTGAATACGTCTTCTGAATGCGTCTTCATAGATACCGTCTGGATACGTCTTCTCAAAATCATATTCTTTAAGCCGTCTTCCTTCATACATTTCATCCTTAGACATCATCTTCAGTCTTCTTAAATTAGTTCATTAGTCAAATCGGGAGAAATTTGTCTAGTCGGGAGAAACGTCTAAATCAGGAATCATCAAAATCGGTATTTCATGATCAAAGATTTTTCAATTTTCTGCTTGGATCTTCTGAATCTGCTTTTTCGCTTTTTTTTCTCACCTTCTTTAGTTTCTTTTGTTCCGTCTTTGCTAACTGTATCAGCGTCGTTGTCATCAGGTTTTCTGACTGACTTCTGCTTTTCAATCTTCTCTTCTTCTTCGGTGGTCTCTGTAGTTTCTTCGTCTCCAGTGGCTTCTTTTGCTTCTCTATTGCAAGGTATTTTATTGAAATTGTTCTAGTAGAATTAACATTTAATTCATCATCTTTAGCAAATGACTCTTCTTCGGAAAAATGATTCTCTTCAAAATCTCCTTCTGCAGTGTTGTTTCTCCTCGTTGGCTTCGAAGCTAATTGTATTGTGCTTGAGTTTCCTTTTTGCACTAATTCAAATTCATCTTTAATAGCATCCTTTTCACTTATATCAGAATCTGCATCACTCGGGACGTCGTCAGAATTCACAATCAGAAAATCATTGCCACTTGCTTTGATTGTGGATGAGGTATCCAGTTTGATCACATTCTGTACTGTAACAGGAACTATACTAACAGGATCAGTTTCTGGTTTTGGAAGTAAAAAATCATAATTAACAACTTTTTCAAATCCTTCTTCAGAACCATTTCCATTGCAATGAGCATTTTTCTGCTCTTCAAAATCATTCTCAGATTTCTTGTTTTCTGCGATAACACAAATATTGGACTGATATGACGAACCATTAGTTTCGAATTCACCTTCAAACCTTCCTATAGGCTTAGTTTTCCCATTACCAAATCCCGTTAACTGTAGATCTGCCGACTTAAGTTCAGGAGAACCTATCTTCTTATGTATATCTTCTCGGATTAACGTTACCTGACTACCAGTATCTATTAAAGCATCAATTTGCAAATTACCCAAATTAACAATTTTATGCATTTCTTTCTGACAAGTCTGAGTTATCGGAGTAACAGCTTTGGCATCTTGGATATTTTTAGATGATGTTTTCGAACAATCTATGGCCTTGTGTCCAAACAAATTGCATTTAAAACACTTAACTCTTATTGTTACAAAAACTTTACTCTTATTGTTACAAAAATTAGACTTATGACCTAAACTTCCGCAATTATAACACCTTGGTTCTTTAATCTTACTAGGTACAGCGCGTGTTTTATTTTGTGTGTTAGTACTTGAATATCCCTTATTCTTCGTATCTGGAACGCATATTTTCTCATAAATTTTTAATTTCTCTTTGAATTCAGAAATAGTTTTACAACCGTACAAAACAATTTTGTTACTACTATGATCTGGTATCCCATTGATTACATAATCAAGAATTGATGAATCATCAACAGAACCGCGACTGGCTATTTCACGCATGGCAATTAAATATTCGGAAAGTGATTCACCAGGTTTTAAGTGTCGTTTCTGTAACAAATTATGAAGTTGTGCACTGTTTATTTTAGAACCAAATTCAGATAAAAGATTTTCTTTTAATTTTTTCCATGATATTATACCTTTCAAAGACCTAATAAATACTGTAGCAGAACCAGTAAGCAATTTTTTAGCAAACACAATTTTCTGTAATTCCGATAACTTAAATAATTTAAAAGATTCTTCTAAATCACCAATGAAGGATTCAACTGGATATATATCAGTGCCATTAAATTCAGAAACAGTTTCTAAGATATCACGAAAATGTAAGGAAATATTGCTACGCATTATAATGTTTTCATCCACTGAGTTATTTATGGGAGGTGATTCTGACCGAACAGAATTAATATCATCATTTTTATCAGAATCATAAACACTTTCGTTTTCCGATAACTCATCATCGTCATCACTTTCGGATTTTAAAAGCTTAAAATCACAAAGACTATTCAATATTAAATCACAGTTTTTATCAGGATTTGAATCATAATTAAGATGTAACAAATTACACACAGAAATAAAATCATTTGCAGTAAGAGTTTTAAGTAATTTTTGTTTTGTTTCTTCAATATTAAAATCAGATGGAAAACCACAAAAGTTACGCAGTCTAGCTCTATTTTTTCGATCACCCAAAGTTCCAAACACAGTTTGATGTAAAAGTTTAATTGACTTAGTAGGCCCAGTCTTTAAAGAATTTGAAATTCTAGGAATAGAATTTAAGGTAGTCATCTTAATTCACAGTATCATAAAACACTATTCTTAGAAGTAACAATGTGGAAATAATCGAAACAAAACTTACTTCTCTTCTTTTGTAATATTCATCATGCTTCTTCCTAGGCTCATCGCGGCCTAAGCGCCCAAATCTGTAGAATCGGTACTTACTGTCTAGGAATATGATGTTCGTAAACTTACTTCCGATGTGGCTGTCTAGGGGCTAATAAACTAGTCCAATTTACAAATAACTTGAATATTTAATGAAACATGAATAGTTGCTACAAACTACAAAGTAATTACATACATAGAAGGAAATAGATGAGATTATTTACAAATGAAGAGAAGGAATCGTCTTTTTAGATGCAAACATCTTTCAGTCGCGTCATCGTCTTAATGGCGGAATCGTCTGCCTTCTATCATCGGAAAAGTAAAAGATTTATTCTCACAGCTTGTCACCTCATCCGATTATAATGAACGATGCCATCCCACAGTATTTTGAGCAGCAACTCATCCGGAACGCTGGCCAGTTGAGTTTCAAGAGAGGTACCCCCCCCCGCAATTCCAAAAGTTCGGGGGAAGCCATTTCGACCCCTCATCTTCGTACGACTTTTATTAGCCGAGAAACGATAATTTTCGCATTCATTTTTCCGAGTGGCAACAGTCTCGCGCGCTGGAGATAAAAATCTGCTTTGTTTCGAAAAGTGTTGCCACTGCTCGCTTTCATATCATAGAGTTTCTTAATAAAAAATTTGTAAGTTTTACAAAATTTGAAATAAAAGTTGCATTGCCAAACATCAAATACATTATATTCTGACTTTTGACGTCATTTTAAGTCGAAAATGTCTCGTTAACGTTTAAATAGCTAACGTTTTAAACGATATTTACGCTTTAAATAGCTGCTATTGGCAACTTTTTTGTTTCAGAACACGATATGTTATTGCCACGTTAATTTTTTTATTGATACTGAGAAAACGTTGTTGTATTACATTAAATTTAAATCATGACTTATTAACCTACGTATTAACCTGAAATGTCAATCTACGTATTAACCTGAAATGTCAAAAGTTTATTTCCCTGCTTTGGCAACAAAAAAAATTATTTACGAATTCGATGTTGCTTGGAAAGATTGAACTCATTTCATTTATATTGAAATGTTTTTTTTTTTATATATTTCCTTTTAATGTGTAAATCGAACATATAATTTTTGCTTTGGTCGTATCCCACCAGTTTAATTTTAATTTTGTGACACTTTTATATCTTTATTACATATCCATTATTTTCTACTCCATTCGACGTTCTAGAAGAACAAAAAATTTTCCTTCTACTGTGCATCAAACACAAACCATTGAAATAAATGTGCTTTCATTCTTAACGTGCAATGTTAATTTAAACAAATAACTTCATAGAATGGTTCACTTTCTTTCGCCTGTATCATGCATAACAACTATATAAGGAGTTCTTTCAATCTTCTGGTGCAATTTAAGAGACATTGAGCGTATCATAATCTTTCAAACATCATAATGTCTTCCAAAGAATATAATTCTAAAGTTAAATAGGAATATTATAATAAATGAATGAAGTCAAGTATCGAGGAAAATGTCAAATATATATAAATTAAAGGCTGAAAGTTTTTAGAAGAATGATAATTAGATTATATAATCTACGTGAGTAAACTAAGCAAATATATTTTCTTTTCATATAAAAATTAAAAGACAGGCTATGAATTCCCTTCGGTACTATTCTCTTTTGAGGGCCGTAAGAAAATTGCAGCGAAAATGTATGCGCAAAAGCGCCAAATCTAGCAAACGCGCCCATTCAACAGCGCGCCAAATCTAGCGTACGCGTTGAGTTCAGATTGCGTACGTTTATATAGTTCTATATTTCTTAAGACGCCATTGAAATACTAGTTTAATTTTTAAATCCTTTTTTTTATTTTAAATCCTTTTTTTGATATCCTATAGATTTAACAATTTGGGACTTGTCCATCTGTCGGGAATAGAATTTTGGGTAAAGTGCAGAATCACCCACTGCTTGACGCGTTTTTATCCATGTGCACATAGACCTATTTTCACTTAAAAAAAAAAAAAAAAAAAAAAAAAAAATCCTAGAATTGCACAAAAATGGCACTGCGCACACCCTTGACTTTATCTATGTACACATCGACCTATTTTCACTTAAAAAGTAAAAGAAAATTGACAAAAATCCAATTGTTTTTACCCTTGTAAAAAGCGGCAAACAAATAAGTGAGCGATTCTGCACTTTATCGAGAATATTTTCAAAGAAAAGGCATCATTCATTATAGAAAATTACGTTTGAACAACCAACGAGATTAAATTATGCTTTAGCGATAAGTCGGTAGCGAAATAGCGATGCAGGCATCCATTCAGAATAATGATCTGAAATAGTTATTAACTCTTATGCTTCCATTCAGTCATGTTTAGCCTTTTTCATATAAATTATAGTAATAAAAAAGTATTATATGAAGTTAATCTTTCATCTAAATTAAAACATCAATTTTAGATAGTTATTTACTATTATACTTCCTTTCTTGCCGCAATTATTAAAGGTTGCCGCAATTCTTTTTGGTAGCATTGGCATCAACAATAATTTGGCGATTTTTTACGGCCCTCGAAACCGAATCGTACCTTTTCTTCATATGTTTTTAAATATCATTCTGTGCTCTAATAAGACAGATCTTTATTTCTAGAAGAGTATTTTAAAAGGAGACTTCTTCTATACATTAATAATTTTTTCAAAATGTTTTATTTGTTCTTTTTAATATTTTGTTCTTAATTTTTTTATCTTAATAACTAGAGTTTCGTTTTTTTCTGACACTATTTAATATGGCATTATTAATATATAAAATTCAACCTATGATTGTTAGTTGTTTTAATATATATGTGTGTGTGTGTATGTCTGTAAGTATATATAAAACATGAAGGAAAGTTTTTACAAATTATTAACTTATTGGAAAAAAATATTAACTTAACTTTTAAATTCCTAATTTTAATTTTAATACAAGCCCCTTCAAAGCATCTTTACTGCATCATTGACATAATTCTTTCCTTGCGGTAAACCACAATGCGAAAGCTTTTGACCAATCGTCACTTAAAATTCAAACACAGAATTTACGTACTATAAATTCTCCAGCTGGATAATACACATTCTTTTTTGTTGTTTGCTCTGCGTGAATAACTCATGTCTGTTCGCTTGGCTGTATCCTATATTATTTAAAAGCTAAGCTACATATATAGAAATCACAGGACGCTTATAACAAGTCCAGTGTTGCTTCAACCAAGCATATATATCCTATGAAATTAAGTGTTAAATTTATTATTTTTGTTTCCATTTTCCATAATTCAACCAATGCAACAGTTACAAGCTATCTGCTAACGCTGCTCATTAGTTTTTAATCTCCCGCCCAAACTACAATATTATACAGTCAAAAGTCGTTAATTCGGACACCCACGATCCGGAATGATCTATAATCCGGACCTCAAAGCTTTGACGCATGCGCATAAGTCCTTTACGGCTGCGAATATGCGTATGCGCATGCCCAAAATACGTTTACGCATGCTCGTTTATTGTATAACGGACGGTATATGATAAGCTAAAATTATCTAATTCAGTTAATGTTGCAGATTGCGTTGTTCCTTAATCTTCGAATTGGACCCGGCTTATTATTTTTTGCAGACTGTTAGAGCAATTTTATAAAAGTAAGCTTAAACTTTCGATTATGTCAAATAGAATTTCGGATAGATGTTTAATAATATGTAAAGGATCTACAAAGCGAAAGTATGTTTCGAAGTCCATTAAACAAAAAGTGGAATTGCTGCAAAAAATGGATAAAGGCATATCCTTTGTTTATCTAACCATTCCGAAATCTGTTTATCAATTTCACGATGCTCTGCGGCGGAGGGACGCCGCGGCGCGCAATGAACTGGAAGTTGATGTGTCAGCACTATCCTTATCTTCAGGGCAGATGTTTTTATTTTATTTGGCTTATAATTTCTTATAATTTCTTACTAAATGTAGTATTTCATCTCGATGTACTCCGTCTTTGATATGATTTAAATCAAATTCCTCGTCATTATAATTCGCTTCCGATAGCGAAGAAAGTAAAGCAAACAAATAAATATTAAGCTTTTTTTTTTTTTTTTGTAAATTTTGATACCCTTTAGATCATAATTGTTCTTTATTTCATAAATTAGGTTTCATATTTTTAATTTTATTATTTCTGCATGGCATTTTACCAGATTTAAACTGATGGTCTATAATCCGGAAAAATCGATAATCCGGAGTCGCCGAAGTCCCGGCGAGTCCGGATTAACGACTTTTGACTGTATATATATACATATATGGGGTTGTAAAGGGTATTTCGAAAGTCGCGCACTTCAAAATTCTAAGAATTGGAGGAATGGTTTTTAATTACAAATTTCTTGACAGAATGGCACCGCAATGAAGGAAAGGTTTACAGATCTCTCATTTCAAATGAAAAATTAGAAATGCTTACGTCTTGAAATAGATATTTAAAGCCGTGATAGAAGACGTCAAACAATTTTGAATTATGAATGTAGAAGTAAAAATTATAATTAAAATTATAAATGTTGTTCTAACAAATGCACAAATTCTAAAACAGAAAAATTCCTCTTGGTTTTTCACCCTCTGTTTCTATTCCTCTTGACCTGGCATGCGTGATAAAGACACATGATTTTACATACTTTTTGAAACCAAAACTTTCCATTGACATTTTTGTTTTAAGTTTCACTTCGTTGAAATGGACTTGAACTAGATTTTGTATGCTTCGAAATATGCTTCTATTTTTTTGATGAAATTCAATGTATTTAGACATTTTGAAAAGTATGATTCCTTCTTTAACGAGCCTCGGTAAAATCGTTCTCTTTTTGTATGATTCACTTAAAAAATTGTTATTTTTTTAATGAGCCTTTGTAAGATCTATCAATCTTTATATTATTCATTTGCACGCTTCAACAAAATTGTATTTCATTACTTCTTTATTATTCAATAATGCCTGAAATCGGGTAGAATCCCCCATGTGTGAAGCGCCCGTTGAGCTTTTTACTTTTAGCATTATGTTCTACCACAGTGGGGAAAAACAGCCAGAAGCGCGAAGACATACTTAAAAAAGAGTTGATAAAAGTGGTTTTAACTTTTTCACGATATTCGCCAGAAAATAATTCAGAACCCCGGCAAGATTATCGTAATTACATTTCCGGAAACCTGTCATCTCTTCACTCAACATTTTAATTATTTTCTCTTTCTTCCTCTATTCTCTTCTGTGAAATTAAACTTCCCTGCACGACATCTCTACTGCAAACAAATGAAATGAATTCGGTTGCGTCAAGAGTAGGTGTGAACAATTTCATAACAAAGACTTCCGTCCGCTGTCAAGGTATATAACTTGAATCTTGAGTGTATTGCAACAAAATACCATTTGTTCTGATATATGCTCTTAAGAAGTGAATTATGCAGGAAAATTCTTTAAACATAAAATTTTATTTTCTGATATTTCCTTTAACTTCAACCAACCGGAAAAACGGAAGCATGTGCTTGCAAAAGGTTTGTTTAAATGCTAATAATCTGCAAATTCGTTAGGATTAAGAAATACTTACGCTGTATCACTACATATATATTCCCATAAAATGAAATTGTTAATTTTTCAGCAATTTAAAGCCGGTAATTTTTCTTACTTTACCCATTTTCCCGGTTTTTGTTTTATTAAATATTACATAAGTAACAACTGTAAAGTGGGATATTTTATTATGGTTAAAATAATTTCTAGACAATTATTTTTATTCTGTATAAAATACAAAGTTTCATTATTGATCTTTTCAGTGCTTCGTATATGATATTAAAGCAGTTTTCCATTAAATCACTTCATCGATCCCAGTTTTCAAAAATGAAGCTTTTAAAAGCAATGACATATGAAATTATCTAAACTTGAAATGAATCTCCCAAAGCCCTATGACCTTAAATTTAAATTAGCTACTTCTATTGATTTATTTTCAAAATAACGTAGCATGTCTCGTTTAGTTTAAGTCTGAGCTTTAGAAAAAGAAAAGCAATTTTACGAAGAGAAACATTACGAAGGACAAAAAATTATCTGTGGTTCTTTACTTCGTGACCCAGATATGATCATAAATTAACTTCCTTAGAAATTACTGCAGTTGAACTGAGTGTTATAATTCATTGTCTACTTAATTTAAAACGGTGGCGTTCGACCATGGTTCACGGACAGTATAGGGTGCTCAAAATTCAATGATGTGTTTCGAGTTCTCTAATTGAAATAATGACGTAAGTTTATACAGCGAAGTTGAATTTTAAAATAATAATATTTTGGGCGGCATTAGAGGATCTAGCTTCTCAAATAAATAAACTTATGATGTAGCTTTAGTTGTATCTAAGGCCAAAAGTAACAACAAAATGTAAATTTCAGAAAATTATGGCAATAGAAATTAATTTGCGACTAACGAGTCTTACATGAGCAATAACGTCTTCACTCTGCTCTGCATCATATCATGGAGTGTTATGAGTAAAATGAGAATTGATTGTATTTTGATGAAATGACATTGAGAATAGCGTTAAAGGTTTCAAAAAACAGTAACATAAGAACACATGCTTCTCTATCCTCAGTTGACATCAAAGTTTTTTATTTATTTTTTATGGAGGGCATTAGCTATTTTAGTCTTTGAAGGCCATTTTAAGTCATTCCATACTCCAGAACTGATGATCATTTTATTACAGAGATATCTAATAGGCAACCACCATAAAGGGACCCACAATTTTATATCCATGTCTTATCAGGGATTCGAATCCGGACCCTCCGTTACAGCAGTCAGAGTCACTTAGCTGTTTCCCGTCTGGGCGACTTGTCATCAAATTTTATGTGTGAATTTGCAAATTAATTATATTAAATTAGCCATCCCTGCTAAAAATGCCCCATAGAAGCCAGTAAAACTTTTTATGGGTACCTATAAGATTTTATGGGTATTTATTGACTTTTACTGGTTTCTGTTGGTCTCTGTGGGTTTTTCTTACTGGTTTCAAAATGACCCATAGAAACCAGTAAAACTTTCTACTGGTACCTATAGAATTTTTTATGGTCTCTATTGACTTTTACTGGTTTCTATTGATGGTCTGTGGTTTTTTCTTACTGGTATCAATTGACATCCATACAACCAACATCAATGTCAGAACTTTTTACTGGTTTGTATTGGTTTATATTGACTTTTACTGGTTTTCTAACTGGTATCAATATAATAATAAATCTTCTGTTGGTTTATATGGGTTTATGCTATTTTTCTATCTGACGTTAATAGACTTCTTGTAAACAATAAAATTAACAGAATGAAAATATGATCACTTTAAGACCATCAGAGTAACCAGGAAACGCATGTGGTCGTTTTAGAGAGGGTTTTTACTAAATATGCTTATTTATTTGATTAAACAATTTTTTTCGAAAACAATAACAGTAGTCATATACACCACACACAACGAGGTCTCTCTAAGGCGACTAGCCGCAAATAAAAATTCATTTTTGCAAGTGGTCGCCTTAGAAAGGTGATGCTCAATACCAATATATACTCACGTTCGCAGAAATACGTTTATCTTTTAGAGGTGGTCGTCTTAGGGAGATTGCATCTACGAAATGAATCTCTCTAAGGCGACCAGCCACACTTGCAGAATTTTCTTTGTGAATGCAGAGGGAATGTTCAATACCGAAATATACTTATGTTTTCAGAAATACTGGTTTCTTTCAGAGGCGGTCGTCTTAGGGAGGTGGTTTTTGCTACGAGTTTGTTCTTTGAATACACATAAGCACTTACATTTCTGATATTACAAATAAACACCGGTATCAACCAACATCTCTTTAACGCGACCAAGTTCATTCACAATCGCGAAACTTTTCTCCGTGTTAATTCTGACGCGAGGAAAAAAATTCCTCCTCCCTCCCATGCTCCCTCCCCCACTCTCAGAAGTTTCTCAAACAATCAATATGGCGCCGTTCTAGTTGTTGTTGTGCGATGGTGGTGTTATTATCTTCGTGGATGTAATAATGCAATATATCATTTACTATGATTTACTGTATTACAAATTTTACTATGTTTTATCAGATGCAGAAATATAGTTTTTGTATTCTACTGAAACTGTATTTTGGAAAATTTGTTTTTTTTTTATTACAGTTTAGAAATACTTTTTAGAGCTTGTTCATGTAGATGCTTTATCATTTGGATATTTTGTACTAATAAATTTGAGCATACCTTACTTAAAAATGATCTTGCATGATTCAATTTTCAATTTTTCGACTAATGTGATATGGCCGAGCAAAAAGAATGTTTTTTTTTTTGTGTCTTAAAAAATGTACTAATTATATTTCGCTAGCAAAAAAGGTAAGTTTTATTAATACAGCAAACATTGAAATATTTAATGTGCTTATTGAATGGGGTAGACAAGACATACAAGCTTATGGAATCTTTTTCCATTACTAAAATTATGTGAAAATTTAGATGATCATAGTAGCTTACATTGTTTTTTTCTTTTGGGTCTATTTTTCTTTACAAGTATGAGACTAGAACCACATTTTTACATTAAATATTTTGTGCTATTTTGTTAAAACACATATAATCATTTTTATGCATACTTTAATTTTCATATTTATTAGTTGCCCACCAGCGGCCGAGCGGTAAAGTCGCTGAACACTGGTAGTTCGGTCCGAGGTTCGAATCCCGCGAACGGGCTGGCTGCATGGGTGTTTTCGTGGTTTTCCCCATGTGTAACGTGTATACGAGCCAGTTTCCCTTAGAAAGTCCTCCACGAAGGCATCCCTCCCCTTAGGCAGATAGCCCTAGTGTGCTTTGCCATAATTAAATACACACACACATATTTATTAGTTTGATGAAGAAAATTGCAAATGTGTTTTTCATAAATTGCTTTTGAAATAGAAATAGATTTGTGAATAAGATTTATGTAACATTAAATGTACTAGTTTTGGGAATATAAAAAGTGAATTATTTATTTGAAAAAAATTACATTAAGTAAAACCTCATATAGAGATTATTTTCTTGAATGACAGTGATACATTTGTCAGAAACATAATTAAATAGCAGTACTTAAAATCACTCATAGTTTCGTTAGGCTACAGGAAACTGGCATTATCTGGAATTGTGGAATTGATTGTTTTAGGAAATTTTCACTGTATAATCAATTGATTTAGGTGTAGTAATTTTTACGTGGGTATGAATTTTGGAGAAGTAATTAAAAGTTTTTACAAGACAATTAAAACTAAAGCTTTTCGGATCACGAGTCTTTTAAGGGCACTGTTTTAGCATTGCTTTCAAATATAGTTAGAGTAATATTTAAACATTATTTTTTTCATTAGTTTTATTGCGGAAATGGTAGTTACAATTTTCTGCACTAAATTTATTTGTTTGTATAGATATTAACATAAATAAAACAAATGTAACTATATGTGCTATATCCGCTTAATTGCAATGACAGTAATTTTAACTGCATTTGGATAAGGCTGTACAGAAGATTTATTTATATTGCTAAATACTGCAGTATATAAATTTCATTTGGCATTGTAAATACAGAAAATGCTCAGCATGAGGTATTTTTATATTATATAATCTACTGTAAAAAACAATAGCTACCTGTTCAGTACTTTAACTTTTACTATTCAGAATTTTTATGGTTCAAAATAATATTTCTATACACTTTCTAAAGTATTCTTTCTACAATAGAAATCTAAATAACTTATACCTAAAACACTGACTCAAATTTATTCCAGTAATGCATCGCTTTAATTAAATTTATGTTCCTTTGAGATGATATATGAAAAACCTTTTGTAATAATAAATTATTAATATATATATAGGAAAATGGTATTTTTATACATTGTTTCGGGTAAAGTGCAGAATCGCCCACTTATTTATTTGGCGTTTGTTTAGTGCTTTTTAAAAGAGTAAAAAGAATTGGATTTTCGTCAATTTTCTTTTCACTTTTTAAGTGAAAATAGGTCGATGTGTACATTGATAAAGTCGAAGGAGTGCGCAGTGCCATTTTTGTGCAATTCTGGGATTTTTTTTAAAGTTGAAATAGGTCGATGTGTACATGGATACCGAGTACATGCAATTCTTAAAAACGCGCCAAGCAGTGGGCGATTCTACACTTTCCCCATTTTTCAATAGGAATTTAGTTTCATTAAATTAGTTATTTAATAAATAGATACATATAATTATGTGTATATGAGCATATTCATCCATATTCACATAGATGGAATTTTTACAGTACGAAAGTTAATCTTTTTTACATCAAGAACTACATATAGTATAAATACCCATTATGTTATAGATTTTATTTATATAAAATCTGTGGAAGATTATATAGCAATAAAGATGAGATACGGAATAAAATATTATACGCCATGAGATATTTCCTTAATTCCCGAACTGTGAGTTGAGAACTGGTATTTGTTGAGACTTGTAAATTTTTTAAAGTTCGTTTTGTTACAATATAATTTATTGTACTTCGGTTATTATTAAGTTTATGATATTTCATCTTCATGTTCCATTTATTTTCTGAGAGATACAGGTAACATTCAAAGTATTGTAATAGGAAGTCGACACAGTGTTTGTATATTGTTATTTCTTCACTACATTATATTCTAGGATTCATCCTTTCTTCCACGCAAAACATCTATGTGTATGCGTGTCATAATAAGCTGTAGAGTGTTACTGTCAGTGGTAAACGAGCTTTAAGGGGATAGCAAGTATGCTAAATTTGAACTCTATATTAAGTTTCTAATTTGCAAGTCCCTTATTCTTTTTGCTTGCTTGTTAATACTGTTTCTCTTCCTAAAAATTAGGCTTTCTTCTAGTTTTGTTTTTAAATTTGGTTTAGTGCATTGTAGGTAACTTAAAAGCAGATGCTAGAAAGTACCATCCCTTGGCAATACATTTCTCATTAGGTATCAAATTGTTAAACAAGCTGATGTGATTAAATACCGTTGTTGAATTTCCCAATTAAAGAACTGAAATACAAGTATATGCGATGAGATACAGTACTAATAAAATTTTGTAGTCGAATACAAGCAGCTGAATCCGTAATGAACAGCAAGCATTTTGATTGCTTAGAGATGTTGAAACTCCAATCCATAATGAATAAGAAATTTGGCAGTCGAGGTAGATTTAATTCAACTTTTCGTTCAGCAAATATATTGCAGCTACAAACAAGTTGGCACATTATTTACGCCTATTCCAAAAATTAACATTTTTGATAAATGTGTGGTAAGAAACAAGGAGCAGACAGACTGCAATCCAGCTAGGCCAAAGCGTAGAAAGCAAATGCGTTATGTTAACGGTGAAATCTTAATTCAGACTGAGTTAATTTTGGTTCTCGATTCATTTTTATTTGATAATTAATACTGCTGTAAAATTATTTTTAACTGTTTGAGTTTTAGTTCCTTTAAATTATCTCATATGACATGAATTAATCTCGAAATGATGCAAAGCAGAGAGATTACTATTTTTAGAAATAGAGAAGGAAAATTAATTTTACGCTGCTAATTTAATCTTTTGCATATTCTTTATTTTTCTTACATATATATATGTACATATATCATTCGATGGTTTTAAATCATGACTTTGATTTTTATCGTTCTATTCATTTTATTTTCAAAATTATATAAAGGGAGTTTAAAAGTTTGTAAAGAGAATTTATACAAATATTTTGTAATATGCTTATAGATATTGACGTGCATTGAGAAGGACAGGGGCATGTAGGCTTCTATATATTTTAAAAATTTTATTTATTCGCGTTGAATTTTATTTAAAATTACTCTACATGCTTTCTCTGCCATTTAGTTCTGTACATTTTATCAGTGCTATTTATGTACTTCTGCTGATTTCTGTTTTTATGAAAATTTGATCTACAGTTCTACTTTTGTGTATTCTTTTCATAGGTATTCTGCATATGGATACCCGTTCTATGTACGATTCTATGTATTGTTACTCCATTATGATATAATTCTATTGGTTTTGTTTATGAGTTTTTGTGTATTGTTTTGTGCAGCGATTTTTGCAAGAGGTACCTTTATTGGTCTGTGGATTTTTGTGTAGTGGGTTTTACAGGATTTGGCTTATGTGTGACTGTACGTGCTTTTGTCTACTGGTTTTTACGGGGCATAGACCTACGGAATATCCTTTTTTTTAATGGAGATTTGGCCAATGGCTATGCATAAAGTTCTGATTTCTGGCTATGGGTATTTATTGGGATTTCGTTTATAGTGTCTACAGTTCTACAGGTTTCTACAGAGATTTGGCCTACTCGTATCCGTACAGTCGTACAGGTTTCTGTTTACAGATTTTTTACGGGTATTTGGTCTGCGGGTACCCGTACACCTGTACAGGTTTCTTTCTATGGGTTTTTACGGGGATTTGGCCTACGGGTACCTGTACAGTTGTGCGGGTTTCTGTCTGTGGGTTTTTACGGAGATTTGGCCTATGGGTACCCGTAGGCCAAATCCCCGTAAAAACATTTTATGGGTTTCTACGGGGCATTTTTAGCAGGGATCTATATGAACTAAAAAAAGAGAAGGCTTGCAATGGGATTCACAATTATATTCCAATTTAAGACTTGAAAGCTGAATTAAAAATGTTACAAGAAAGAGTATCTACCCTCACAAAAACATCTTTAAAGTCTATACAAAAAAAAAAAAAAAAAAAAAATCGCTACCTATTTCCCAAAGCAATTAATTTTACAAGATATTCTATATCACAAAGCTAAATAGAAACATTAAAGACCTGTAATCACTACACATCGTAAAAATGCATATTTATAGACTCATATCATAGCTTTATATTATATAGGATATCATAGGCTTTTATTATAGGCTTATTTCCTAGATAGTGAAGATATGGTATATAACTCTTCACTATCTAAGAAATTCCAAGACAGTAAATTTCTTAGATAATAAGTGCTACGGGTTAATATCATACATTTGGCGAATTGACAGCCTAAATGTGAACTACTCAAAATCATTGATAAACGATTGTATGCAACGAGTTGGAGACTAAATCTGACACATTAATGTAAATACTGGAAATCTTTATTCGGGTTTGTTTCAGGTAATACCCCATGATCAAATCTATGATTTAATTTTACGTATGCCATAGCAACGTGAACCATCATGAAGGTCGAGGGCAGCACACAAAATATTTGTTCCTCAAAGCCTTCTACAGTACAGATGCAGGTATCCTTTCATTAACACAGTATAAGCTATATCCTAATTTTATAACAATTAACTTTAAGTTAAAGCTCTTTTCCCGTCTCTTCTAGCTTCAGCTTACAATTCCTTACCAGAATGAGATTTTAGAACCGCGTTAAATGCAAATGAGTAGTAGAGATAATTTAAGTTCCACTACCTTCTAGAGAGTGAATTAGATTTCCTGAATAGAGTGCGTTTGCCTTTTGTTTACGTCTCTTTAAATCTGTTACTACGCTCGGCCGTATTACGTGCTCTTGTTGGCTTCGCTAGCTAATTTAATATTAGGATTCAACTAGTTTAAAAATTGTGTTAGCTTCAGCTAAATCTCTTTAGTTAGTCATTAGATAAGTTCTTATTTCTTACGTTTTTGAGTTTAAATCCAAGTGGAAGCTCTGTTATACGTCCTGAGAAAGGGACCATCTGTCAATCTTTATTTTGAGCAATAAAGGGTAATTAACCCTTCTTGAGATTTAAGTTTCTGTTTCTGGATATAAGCAATTATTTGCTTAGTACTTCACTAGGTTTCTCCACACTTAGCTAAGACATATAAGTAAGGATCCCTACATCGGTGCTCGAAGTATTTTTGGCGAGCCATGACGTTGAAACTTTTATGCTGACCTTTCAAGTCCCTCAGCCACCAGCAAACCTATGGAGGGATTCGGTTTCATCCTGAAAACCATAGCACCTATGAAGCCAGCTGCAATATTTCATAGCAAAGGTTTTGCGGTGACTTAAATGCAGAGATGGAATATGAAATGCAGGTCCAGGTGCAGAGCAGCTGGACCTGCATTTCATATTCCACCGCCCTTCAAACAGCAGCAGAAAGTTATAATGGCTACGGCTAACCTAAAAGGCGAGACCATGAGTTGGTTTAAGGGTATCGGAAAGTTTCTGTTGGAGGATCCAGGATCGAAAACCTACACATAGGAAAATTTTAAAACCGCGAAGATTTGACGGACTTTATTCTTAGGAAATTTCAAATATTTAATTTGAAAAGATGCCGGATAACAAATTAATCGAAGTGATTTTGCCGCGACTTCTTCCGTCGATTCACGATTTCCTGGAGATAAGAAATCCCCAGACAAAAGAAAATCTATTTCAGCTGGTCAGGAAGTTCCAAAGCAGACAAGATGCTGAAAACGCGCGTTCAGAAAAGTTCCTCCAGTATTCGAGGTTTTCGCTCCACAGAAACCTCAAAGTAAGCAGAATTCTTATCGGCACTGGGAAGGGAGATAGGTGACAGGTGACGGAGGACGGGGACGCCTGAAGTTTAACAGAGGTTAACAGGCATATGTCCCGCGTCCTCCCCTGGAGTTTATTTAATAGTTATAAGTGTGGATACATGGCCATACAGGGGCAACTGTTTGACATCTGGCATTTGAAGTACATTTGAATTAACATACAGGCACGGTTTAAAAAAAAAAAAAAAAAAAAACACTTAATAGGTTATAACAAAAGAAGAAAATTAAACACCTAAAAATGGTGTTCAGTTTTCTTCTGCTCCCTATGCAGTCAGAGATTAGATGGTAGAGCATTAGAGTGCATATGTCAGTGCAAGTAATGCATGTAAGCCATATTACTCTGGTTGACAGAGGTCCTGGCCATATGCTGCAATGGTGGTTATTATTTTGCAGATTTTATTTATGGCCGCTCTGTTTTTGGCTAGGAACTTGTGAAATGCTGAGATATTGGCTGGTATCGGGAAGTGGAACTGTTCCGTGAGTGGGCACTGAAAGATATAATGGTCCGGTGACCCCTCACCCCCGCAAACACAGCGATCCGTGGTTGAGATGGTGCGGCGGTAGAAGTAATCCGGGAAGGGACCATGACCAGTAATGAAGTTGGTAAGGGGAGCAATTGCCATAAGGCGCTCCGCGGTTACTTTTGGCAAGAAGCTATGCGCTCTCCTTCCCGTGTCGCCCTGATCCCATTCTCTTTGCCACCACTGGATAGCGGCATTTCGCAGTTGACTTTTGAGGAAAGATGGTGGTGCTGATACTGATATCGGTCTGGCATTTTGGTTCGAAGCAGCCTCTTTAGCGAGTTCATCCGCTGTCTCATTACCCATGTTACCTGCATGGGCTTTAATCCATACTAGGTCAACATGTGCGTGCCGATTATCTTTTAGGATATGCTGCAGTCGTATGATCAGCGGGGAGGCGTGACTATGTTTGTCAAGAGCAAGCAGTGTCGACATACTGTCTGTATAAAGCTGCACATGTGTGATGTTGTTGAGCGCCACGTATTCAATGGCAGCTGTTATGGCAACTACTTCTGCTTGAAAAATGCTATTATTTGGATTGAGGTGCCCTTTCCAATGGTGTGCAGCATGGCCTTGCCTGTAGTATATAAAGGCACTACCTACACCCTCAGCAGTTTTCGAGCCATCTGTGTAGAACGCGTGCATATTAGGGTTTCCTTCTGGTTGACTTCGTGACGGTTTGAGGACAGTGTGAATGCCAAGTCCCTTGTGTGCTGGGTGCGTGTGGAGAGGAGTACATGGATGTTCGTAATTTGCAGGGCTATGTAAGGTGCCTGCAAAGGTTGCGTCTTTCTTTAGATGTATTATTTTAGTATATGTGGCCTCTAGCTCCGCTTGGATATGAAGTGGTATGATGCCTGCCAAGGTGAGTGCTGCATAAGTTGCAGTGGTGCGGTAGGCTCTGCATAAGCCTATGGCGAATGGGCGCTGTAGTGATAGGAGTTGCTTAACCTTGCGTGCGGTCATGGGTTGTGCCCATATAGCTGCCGCATAGAGTGCCACCTTCTCAGCTACAGTTTTGTAAAGTACCTTTTGAATGTGGGGATTCCGTCCCCAGTTCCGGCCTTGGAATTGTCGTGATCTCCTGGCAATTGCAGATGTTTTAATCTTTTGTGCCTGGATATGCGGAAGCCAAGTCAGACTTGGGTCCCATATTACCCCAAGGTATCTTAAAGTTTTTACGACTTTAATATTCCGGCCTTGTAGTTTGATACATGGGCTACGTGTTGGATTTGTACCCTTTCTTGGAAAGATGATAGCAATGGACTTTGTGGTGGATATTTTGAGTTTTAGCTCTTCGCAGAGGTTGGCAAAGATAGTGCATGACTCACTGCCATGGGCTTCAAACTCAGCGCGTGTGCGGCCTCTGACCAGTAATGCCGCGACGTCCGCGTATGCAACTAACACAGTATGTTGTGGCCACCTTGCCTCTAAGACTTTATTAAAGGTGAGGTTCCATAGCAGAGGCCCTGCACAGGACCCCTGTGGACATCCTCTCACTTGTGTTATTGAAACAGTACTACTGTTGTTAGAGATCATCAGTTGCCGGTCTGCCAGATAGTTGTCCAGAACTTGAAAGATATTTCTTGGGCATCTTGCCTCTCTGAGGGCCTGCCTGATGGCAGGCCACCAGAGGGTATCGAACGCACTTTGCAAATCTATCGATATAAAAGCCGTCTGGTAGCCCTGCGATTTGTTCTGAATTATGACTTCATGGATTCGCTGCAGGGCATGAATGGTAGAACTGCCTTGTTTGAAGCCAAATTGTCTTGGGCTAATGCTTTGGTATTGATGTAGATGAAATTTTAGCCTGTTGACGATGAGCTTCTCGTAAATCTTTCCCATCGCTGACAGAAGGCAAATTGGCCTAAAGGAACTCGATACTAGGGGGTCTTTATCCTTTTTTAAAAATAATACCACATTGCCTTTTTTGAAAGCTGTGGGGAATATTTTATAATGCAGAAGCTGGTTGTAGTATTTATGGAAGTAGGATGGTCGTGCCTGATATGCAACTTTGATAATTGCGTAATCGAGTCCGTCTGGACCCGGGGCCTTTTTTAGTGGCAGATACCGGAATATATTACGTATCTCCTGTGCAGAAAACTGTATATCGTTCGGTGTGCATGGCGTGCTTGTATCTTCTCTAATTTGCCTCTGTTCTGAAGTATCTGCTTGTGTATCATCTGTGGGAAAGATAGCATTTAAAAGTTCCTTGGCGGTGGAGGCCGCTACGTCCATAGTATGTGGTGCTGTTGTTTGAACTGGTACTTGCGCTGGTTGGAAGATCTTCTGCTTTGCCAGTTTGTGTAAAATTCCATATGGATTACTGTTACTGGTGCAGAAAGATCTCCAGCTGTTAATTTTAGCTTCAAGAATTGCTTTCTTGTAGGCGGCCCTTTCTTGCCGAAAGGCCGTAAGGATGTTGGAAGCTACAATTTCGTTGGTAGCAGATCTGAGGCGGCGGCGCAGAGCTCTGCACCTCTGTTTCATCTCTCTCAGTCTTCCCGTCCACCAGGATATGCCTTGGAGTTTTTTGGCGGTCCTTGTAGGGAGGATCTGCTGACAGATTTGTCTGAGTAATGACAGAATGTGGTCTGTGTAATCATCCAGTTCTTGGGGGTTGGTAAGGTCTTCTAGTATGTCTTCTTCTCTGATGAGCAGCTCCTGAAAGGCATTCTTCAGTCGTCGTATCTTTCCGCCCGGTAGTTTGAATCTCTGGAGGATATTAATGCTGGCTTCAAGTGTTAGTGTGAAGTGGATGTATCGATGATCTGAGTTACTCTCATCATCTAGAACATCCCATGAGCTAAAGTTGTTGGCAAAATTAGCAGTTGAGAGTGTAAGATCAGGCCATCCTTTATGATAAGTATTGTCATAGGTTGGTTGTGCCCCTTGACTATTATGTAAATGCAGATCGTGACAGGCCATAAAGTCTTCCATGTCTCGCCCTTTAGGCGTTGTGTCTTGGTAGCCCCATATAGTATTATGTGCATTGAAATCTCCTCCAACGACGTGAGGTACTGTTGGGCATTTCTGTTTCACTCGTATAAAGTTGCAAGTCACATCCGTAAGACCTTCCGTGGGCGGGGAGTAGACGGAGGTTAGGAGGAATTGCTGCTCTTCAAAGATGGCTAGAATAGTAACGAAGTCTCTTTCTGTGGTTACTACGTATGGAGACCAGGAGGGGTTGCAGCAGACAATGGCTGCCCGTGGTGCTTGTTCTGCATTGGCTTTCTTCTGAAAAATTTTCCATGCCATTGGTAGGCTTGCCACTTGTCCTTCGCGACAATAAGGTTCTTGAATTATCAAGAAATCTAAGTTATATTGAATAGCATGCTGGACTACCTGCGTGGTCGCGGCTACCGCCCGTTGTAAGTTAATTTGTGTGCACTTTATCTGTGCTTGATTAGAATTAGCTTCCGCACTTGAAGTTTCTTGGGTTGGCCCACGTATCGCTTGTTCTGTTGTCGTGCTGTTCGGCTGTTGTTCATTATTCATAGAGAGTGCTCCTTCTGACGCGTTCGATGTATCGTCCATACGTTGGGCACTTGGTATCATAGGTCGGATGGTTGCATGGCATTGTGCTGCGCGTTTTATAGTTGGCGTCTGAACAGTTGATGCATGTTGGCCTGCTGGCGTGACAGTCCTTAACACTGTGACTTCCAGAGCAGAAGGCACAGTAGATTCTATTGGTGCATGTTTGCTGCAGATGGCCAAACTCCTAGCATCGGAAACATCTTTTTGTGTCGAAGTGCTCAGCAATCCTATGTCCTCTCCACCCAATGAAGAGCTTGGATGACTGGAGGAGGCTTCTAAATGCTGCTGGTTGACATTCAAGTATCCATTTGACGGTGTTTCCTCTGTCCTTGAGTCGGTACATGACTTTGGCTGTTGTTTTGGTGAGGTGGAGTTCTGAGGCGAGTGCATTTTCTATCTCTTCTGGCTGGACGTCAGGAGATACGTTGTGGATAGCCACTCGTGGTAGTCTAGTCAGTGGTTGCTTGATCTTGACTATTACTTGTCCCTGCGTGCTTTGTAAACTAGTAGTGAGCTTGGTCACGTCCTCTTTGGAAACACAGTCTACAGCTAGTCCTCCTTTCTGTAGATTTCTAATGGAGGAGATTTTAACTCCAAGCTTCTGAATAGGGAAATTTTCGTTAAGGACAGCTTTTAGGTCCTTATTACCCTGTGCAGTACCCTCAGAGGGATAAATTAAAACCGTATGTTTTGGCTTCGGTCTGGTTGCTTGCGCGTATGTTTTGACTCTGACGACGGTATCGCTAAGCGTTGATGAATCGTTGGGAGCTGTGCCGTGCAATGAACCGCAACAGACTATGGAGGGAGTGTTGGTACAGGCGTCTGCTGCTTCAGGTTTCGGTATGTAATTTGGACCTTCGAGTGCCAAAGTGTGCACTGCGTCTATCAAATCCAGGAGAGATACCTTTACGTCTGAAGGAAGAAGGTATCTGCCTCGTCTTTGTATGGAGGCTGTTTTTCTAAGACTTTCGCAGAGCTTATTGATTTTTGTGTGATAGTCTAATTCTGAGCCAGCAAGAGTTGCGGGATCAGAGTCGCAGTTAGAATTGTCGTACTCAGCCACTGAGGTTGATGGCCGTGTCATAGTAGCAATCACTTGCACTATACAGTGCGAGAAACAGTTGTGGACTTGAGATGGCGCACTGAATTTGATGCAAAGAGTAAAATCACATAGAGACACACAGAAGTCGCTTCACAGGTATCACTGTTACACTTAAAGATCACTTATACATTTCACTGTAGTAAAAATTTCACTGTGACACTTACTCTGCTCGTAAATGCACTCACTGAACGTAAATGCACTTGTGCTAATCAGCACTAATCACTAATGCACTTTTTGTGCACTAATTACTTGCACACGTATCACTGTAAGCACTTAATAATCACTTATTCACTTTCACTGTAGTGAAATTTCACTGTGACACTAACTCTAATCAGCACTAATCACTAATGCACTTTTTGTGCACTAATTACTTGCACACGTATCACTGTAAGCATTTAATATCACTTATTCACTTTCACTGTGACACTAACTCTAATCACTAATACACTTTTTGTGCACTAATTACTTGCACACTTATCACTGTAAGCACTTAATAATCACTTATTCACTTTCACTGTAGTAAAATTTCACTGTGACACTAACTCTAATCAGCACTAATCACTAATGCACTTTTTGTGCACTAATTGCTTGCACACGTATCACTGTAAGCACTTAATAATCACTTATTCCCTTTCACTGCAGTAAAATTTCACTGTGACACTAACTCTGCTCGTAATTCACACACACTTGCACTTTAAGTAACGCTAATGCTCTTATTCGAAGAAATTTGTAATGGTCAACAAATTAATTAATACTAATTAATAAAATAGAATAATCAAAAGGTGACCAGAATGCTGTAATAGTACTATTATACATTCACGGAATAAATAATATGCACAGGGATACACACAAATAATATAGTATTACTATTTATGTTTAATTACTGCCTGATTAAAACACGTTGGTAAGCCAATTACCACACGTAAAAGTTTAGAATAAAGTACAGAGAAACTAAATCATAATGCTCTGATAAGAAATGCTACTGTTTATGCATTCCGTAAAAACATATTATCAAATACTGATACAAGAGAATTATACTGGCAATTAATATAATTAATGAGCCAGTTTGAACTGAGGTAAATAAAACAGATTTGTAATGGGAGCTAGAGCCTTCTGTGCAGAGTACAAATTAAATGCACACGATCACAGCAAAATTGTAGCGTTAGAAACTGTAATTAAATTAACATAGCAGTAATAGATATTATTAGATAGCGCAAAATGACACAAATTGACATAGTTTGATAATTATACAGTATCCGGTGTTATACCTGAAGCCTATTTTATAATATGAGAAGACGGGTCAGTCGAAAGCATTTGGAGGTCTCAGTAAGAAGCAAGGGGAGGAAGCAAAGTTTTAAACTAATGAGGGTGGCCGAGAAGAGGACCCGGTCCTATCCTGGGAAGAAAACTCTTTCGGAAATTAAAATTAAATACGGTAATTGTACAAAGTTTGGCCTTGCCAGAAATGCATATTATATTGAACAATGTCCCTACGACCACCTTACTGGACACTGGAGCACAATGCAACTTTTTGGCGCGAAACTTCTTTGAGAAGAATTTTCGCCGTTACAGACTGTTTAAAACTACGGAACAGAGCATAATTGCCGTCCAAGGAAAATAGTGTGTCTACATTGGAAAAGTAGCGTTCAAATAAAGAACGAGACACAAAAAGTAAATTTTTTGGT
This sequence comes from Stegodyphus dumicola, assembly GCF_044657685.1. Lineage (NCBI taxonomy): Eukaryota > Metazoa > Arthropoda > Arachnida > Araneae > Eresidae > Stegodyphus > Stegodyphus dumicola. The sequence goes on from NC_140768.1 coordinate 82,877,784, forward strand.
AGTGAAAGACCTATTAAGTTCGGTTATCTTGGGGGTCGACGTTTTACGCACAGCAAGCGTGAAATTAAATTTTAAGAACTCTACAGGTTTAGATGGATACTGTTCAAGAAGAGCAGGCCTTTTCAGATGTCAACCTCAACCATCTCCAAATGGAGGAGAAAAACAAAAGGGAAAATTTTGGTAAGACAATTTTGTAAATATTCGATGAGAAACTTGGTTTCAGTGAGGTGGTGCAGCATGAGATAAATGTAAGGGATGCCCCCAGTCCGGTCGAAGCCTTACCGCTACAACCAGGTGAAGGAAGAAATCCTGGAACAGCATATTAGGCAGATGCTGGCAAATAAAAGAACTGTTTCGAATAGCAGCTCCTGCGCATGCCCGGTAGTTTTATATAGAAAGAAAAACAACATCCCACCCTCAGATCCGAATTCATGGAGATTCGCCGTTGATTACCGTACATTAAATAATATAATGAAATATCCCACGTATCCTTTGCTGATAATTGATAATTAGAAGTATCCTATCTACTAAATATATGACTACGCTAGACCTAACGTCGGGATATTTTCAAATTGCGGTAAAATCCGGAAATGCCGAGAAAACAGCTGTCATTACGAAGTCAGACGTATATGTCTTTTTGAGAATGCCGTTTGGCTTAAGCGGAATTCCAGCTATATTTCAGAAAGTTATCGATATCGTATTAAGACTCGTCTTAGGCAAAAGTACAGTCAGGCAAAAGTACATTTAGATGATATAATTGTTACAAGCGAAACGATAGACGAACATTTTAAACATCTGAGGAAGTTTTTGCATTAATAAATGAAGCCGGCCTCACGGTGAATCCAGAGAAAGCCAAGTTTGCGTTAAAGGAACTTAGATATCTCGGATATAAGTTATCAAAAAAGGAATGGAAAGCGATAATTCTACAATCTTAGCAATCAGGAGTTATCCACTTAAAACAGGCAAAACATTAGCATCCTTATTCTGCATGTGCTCGTATTACAGAGTATTCATCAAAGAATTTGCGAAGATAGTTGAAATCCTGCTGGCTCTCAAATGCAAAAAACTAGATTCACGTATACCACAGAGGCGAACACTGCGTCCTAAGAATTAAAGTACGCATTAATTAACTCCTGAGTTCTCAAGTTCCCGGAAGGTGGCTAGAATTTAGACATTACTGCAGACGTTTCTGGATTTTGCAGCTGGCGCCGTCTTCTCCCAATATGGGCAGCAAGTTGCCTTTTTAAGTAAAACGCTGAATCAAACTCAATGGAACTACACCGCGACAGAAAGAGAAACTCTCGCTGTCTTACTAGCGGTGCAAAACTACCGATCTCCGGTAATGGTCTACTCAGACCATGCAGCAGTTTGTCGCTTGTATTCTGAGAAAAATCTTTTCCCCGGCCTATAGGTTGGACGTTAAAGTTACAGGAGTTTAATGTAATTATAAAATATACGCCGGGGAAGGAAAACATTGTCGCAGATGCCCTATCAAGAATTAAGATTGACTAAGAGGACAATACAGTCAGATGTACGATGCTGACTTCGATAATAATTGAGTTCCGTGAAACAATTATTTCAGACTGAAGGCGCACCCTGAATTCAAGGATCTTTATGCATACCTTGAAGACTCCAAGCATTTTCAGAATGTGGACATAACGGCAATTTCGAAAAGGACGGACCACTATGAAGTTATTTATAAATTGCTGTTTTATACAAAAATAAGTAACGAGAATCAGGAATATCGTCCATTGATCCCAATGAGACTGCGGTTAAATATTTTAGGGGAGCTGCATGATTCGCCCGTTTCGCATCACTTAGGTATCAGGAAATCATTGCAACGCGGTTTATTTTCCTCAGTTATAGAGGGTGGTAAAGGAGTATGTCAGGTCATGTCACATGTGCCAATTGACAACGTTAATAATAACCCAGCCGAGTAATAAATAACATTAAAAACAGTTTCCCCAATGAATTGGCTCGTATTGATTTGCTGGGAACTTATAATAGAAATAAGATTAAATGCGAATATTTATCCTTTAACTATCATTGATCACTTTTCGAAGTGGGTGGAAATAATTCCCCTTAAAAAAACATCAAAAATAATATCAGATTCGTTTTTAAATAAATATATTTTAGAATACGGGGTCCCAGTTAAAGTAATATCTGATAATGGGAAACAATTTGTTAGTCACTTATTTAAAAACCTTTTCACAGGACTTGGCATACGCCATCTTAAAATGATACCATATAGGCCGCAATCGAATATAGCGGAACGTGTAAACAAGAATATTGTTAAAACTTTTCGGGGATACGTTAAAAATTATCATGACTTTTGGGATAGCTGCGTCAATAAATTAGGGTTTGCTTTAAGAACGGCGAAACATGATACGATACAAAAGACCCACGCAGAACTCTTTTTAGGAAGGAAAATTTCAAATCCCTAAGATAAACTCTTTTTTTGTGCAGCAAAGGGAAGAAGATGTAACTTGAAGGAAATTAAAAAAATTACTAATGCAGGAATCAAAAATTCTGATGTAGCGAGCCATAAACAGAAAGTCTACTATGACAGGAATAGACGGGAGGTAGAATATTCTGTTAAAAGGTTTTGAAAATGAAGCCTTGTTTATCATCTCCGCCAGAAAACGGAGTCGCAAAGTTCGAGGCCAGGTTCGAAGGACCTTTTGTTATTGAAAGGATCAGAGTTGCAAAAGTTTATTTAAAAGCTGCAATGGCCAGGTAATAGTTGCTAACGTTGACCAAATTAAACTCTATTACAGTCGAACAGATTTTGAAACCATAAGAGATCTCTTGTAAGATCCTGAAAGAGTACTAAGAACTGCAAATAGCCAAGCAACAAACTGAAATCCCACAGCAGAAAAATAGCAGCAGACGGAGTGTACGGAGGAAAGGCCAGCTAAACAAATCCAGCAGCGAAATTCCAGAACCTGCGGAAAAGAGAAAAAGGGCAACTTGGAAAAGGTCAGTAAAGAAAGCCCCGCCGCAAAAACGAGTTCCAGTGCCAGCGGAGAAAAGAAAAATAACAACGAACGGAAAACCAGTGAAACGAGTGGTACCACAGAGGGATCCGGACACAACAAAGGAAGCCTCACCAGATAGTCATCGTTACCCTTCGGCAACTACCCCAAGGAAGGTCGGAAGAGATCCACGACGGAGAATCATCAGGGGGAAAAGAACAGCCGACGCGGTATCCATGCCATTCCAGAAATTAAGGAAGTTCAAAAGGATGTATAAAGACCTGCAGGAAGGGAGTGTCCAAGGTCAGACTAGAGACCCTGGAGCGCCCTAACTGGAAAGTCTACTGCCAAAAGAGAATGGAAGAGTACAAAAAGCAAAAAGTTAAGTGAAAATTTCCTTTGATTTCTCATTTAAAATTAAAGTTCAATTTATATCATTTTGGGCAGAGTTGCTCTTCTTAAATGTTAAAAGCTGCTAGAAGCAAGAAGCTAGAAGCATGTTGAATTCAAAAGCTATGAGAAAGCATATTGTAAATATGTTTTAGTCGAAAAGACTTGAAGTGACGATGAAAATTGTTGTAAAATTAAAATTAAATTAAAATAAAATATTGCAAACTAAGTATAGCAACTGTGTAACTTGTGATGTAAAATGAATTTAAAATTTTATAGGTTAAATGTGAAAAAAAATAGTTGCTGAAAAAAAAATTTAAACGTCGATTGTAAAGGTGCTTTAAAGTTAAACTTTGCTTAAATGCAAACTTTATGTAAATGCAAAATCTTGTTTAAATGAACGATTGGATAAAAAGTATAGAATAATTGTATGTTAAAAGTTTGAATTAAGCTCTCTTTAGCACAGGAGCTGCAGTTTTGTGAATAGAGAGTCCTTGAGGTCTCGTATGTCAAGTTCTAACAACTCGCAGATGATGGTTAGTTGGTAGCGTTTATTTACGGTGACACAACACTGACACGCTCAGTTTATATCAGAACAAATTTCTGGAGAGCATGGAGTCCAAATAAATGCGAAAATGTAATTGGAAAAGGAAAATGGCATTTTTTTCTTAGGAACAAGTACTAATGCTCTTAACTTCCAGATAGTTTGAAAGGATTAAAGTATGTATCAGATTGGTGTCAAGATGAAGAAGATGTATATGCTGAGCAAGAAAGGCTGAAAAAATAATTTTATTTCCTCTTAGTTTTAACTTAGCTTTAGATCATTTGTAAGGTTGGCCCTAACATTAAGATTTCAATAATGAGATTGAATTAAAACTTGAAAGTTTTAGAGGTTAAACTTTTCATTGTTAGAAAGTTTTCTAGAATTTAAACTGTTAACAAGATCGGTGTGAGACCTTTATCCTTTGAGTACTTAAATTCTGGTGTTGAAAGTTGTAAGGTACAAGGTGGCGCCTGGCATGGATTTTAAAAGGTCGTTGCTCCCTTCCCAACGCCCGTAGAGGACTTGAAAGGGGCGTGGTTCTAAAGAGGGAGAGCGGAAGTTGTTTCCCCAATCAAGGTCAATTCCCAAGAGAGAGTGGTCCGTGAAGCAACGTGCATTTTGTGCGGAAGCCTATTTTTCCAACGCCCGCTTGATCATCCGCGTGCAGAGTGCCTTCCGTTTTAAGTTCAATATCGCCCGTCGCGGTTGTGTTCCCGATCGAAATCGAATTCTCGCGTGAGTTAATGCCTTCAGGGATACCTAGAGTGTGCCTACGATAAGAAGGGGCCTTAAGAGAACTGTCTTTAGCCGAAAAAAAACGTCGAGCGGGTTTAAGCTGCAATTGAACAATCTTCCAAGCGTTCAATTCGTAAACAGACAGGCCCCCTTGGCATTTCGAAACGTTCCATTTAACGAATCGTTAAAGAACACCTTTATTTATACTCCTACAAGATGGTTGTTTTCCAGGAATTGAAACTATGTGATTTTGAAGTGCTGAAACATGCTTTCTGCGTTGCCTCGAAACGCTAGCCTTTTCTACTCTAGCGAGGCATATTTTCACCTCAGCGGTTGTGTCAACAAGCAGACTAGGCGCTACTGGAGTGGGACAAACCCTAGGAAGCTCCACACCAGAAGCCCCTACACACAAATGGAGTCACAGTGTGGTGTGGTGTCGAGGGGGTTGATCGGCCCTTACGGTTTTGAAGAAAATGATCGAGCGGTAACTGTCACTTCTGCACTTTACCTGAACATGATCAAGGAATTTCTCTTGCCTAAACTGGAGCAGATGGACCCGGAAGATGTCTGGTTTCAGCAAGATGAAGCCACAGCCCATACAGAAAGAGTCTGCATGGACGTTTTGCTTTCCCGATTGCCCGGACGCTTCATCTACCAACGAGGCGATTTAAACTGGCCAGCGCATTTTCCAGATTTGGCCTCCTGTGATTTTGTCTTTTGGGGATACCTAAAATCCCTTGTTTAAAACGGACGTCCCAAAAACCTGGAAGCACTCAAAGACAACATTCGGACCAACATCCTCCAAATTCCTGTGGAAATGCTGGAAAGAGTCCACGAAAACTTCAGAAAGGCTTACGCAATGTTTGGTCGGTGAGGGCTGCTTTTGGCCGATACATTATTCAAAACTGTTTAAACTCAAACCTTCCATGTAAGAAAAAAAACAAAGATAATGGTCATTGTTGAATATTTTAATATATATATATATATATATATGTGTGTATTGAAATCCATCGGTCTGCCGCGCGCCACCCTGTATATCCTAATTTTATAACAGTTATTTTAAGTTAAAACTCCTTTCCTGTCTCTCCTAGCGTCAGTTTAAAATTCCCTACCAGAATGAGTTTTTAACATCACGTGGAATGCAAATGAATGTTAGAGAGTATTTAAATCGAAGTTCTACTGACTTTGAAAGGATGAGAGAATTAGATTTCCTGAATAGCTCGCGTTTGCCTTTTGGCTACGTCACTCTAAAGCTATTACTAAGCTCGGCCGTATTACAAGATTTTGATAGCTTCGCAAGCTAATTTAAAATTAGGAGCCAACTAGCTTAGAAATTGTGTTAGCTTCGACTAAATCTATTTAGTTAGTCATTAGTTAAGTTCTTATTTCTTACATTTTTTAGTTTAAGCCCATGTGAGGCTTTGTTGTACGTCCTGAGGAAAGGACCATCTGTCAATCTTTGTTTTGAGCAATAAAGGGTACTTAACCTTTCTTGAGTTTTATGTTTCTTTTTCTGGACTTAAGCGATTATTCGCTTAGTAAATCACTAGGTTCCTTCACACTTAGTTAAGAGTTCAAAGTAAAGATCCCTACAACGGCTTCATAGAATACTGTTTCGCTCTTACTCTGCAATAAGAAAACTGCTGAAACTGCAAATCCGTTTAATTCTAGCACATTAATGACTATGCATAATTCCTCTTATAACGCTTTATGCATGTTCATGTTTCGATAACATGATTTTTATTTTATGCGTTTATAAAATTAAGATTCATACTATGTCATCCTGTGTACTACACAGAAATAACCTATTTATTTATGCACAAAAAATAAACTCTGCGATCTGCAGCGTTGTGCTTCCTAAGCAATTAGGAGCGTTAGGTTGAATGGTACATGAAATGTTTGCTCGTAAGAGCTTTTGGATGGCGAAAAGAATAGTAGAAGAGGTCTCCGTAGCAGCTACAGTCATCATGCATATTGTGAAAATCTATAGCACTAGGAGAAAATCCATGTATGCGGCGGCTAAAAGGAGTGTTCCTGATTGTGAGAATAGTGTTAGCTTTCAGGTGCCGGTGTCCTATCTATGCAACACACGAGAAAGGAAATTATACAGTATTTAAGAATTTACATCGCGAAGTGCAACAGTCAGTTCAGCCATGTGTAGGTGAGGGGTGAAACCGTCTAACAAGGATAAATCCTTCTTTGTCTTAAAAGATGTGCATCATAATGACGAATGAAAAGTTCGCCCACTAGGGTTTCATAATTTAGAAGTGCAGCAAAGTTTGCGATAGTAATAATGGCTTCTGCCTTGTTATATAATTTCAGATTAATCTTTTTTATGTATTCCTTTATCGTTCCATGTAAATTTCCAAATGATGGTGCAAAATTTCATTTCGTATGAAGTAAGGGGCATCCACTCCATGAATGCCCATTGTCAAGGTTTTTATATGTCTCGGGCTTATTTTCCTTCTCCTCTTCACATCGAGATTATTTGTAGATGTAAATAACCAATCATATCGCACCAGATAGGTCCTACCGATTGGTCCCTTAGCAGTCATTTCTTAGTAGTTCTTAGTAGTCCGCTTTTTTCACTTCAGTTCTTTTGAAATTGAGTTATGCCTTCATTTTCGCAGTATGTGTCTTGTGTTCGAAATGCTCAGTTAGTAGACTGCATAAATTACTTAATTGTCATTTTGGAAGAAACTTTTTTTTTAAATTGTTCATGTGTTGTTAATTAGCTTTTCCGTTTATAGGAGTAATTATTGCGATATTATATTTCAGTCCCTAACGATGTCTGAAAGTAAGAAAACTGCTTTTAAAAGAAAATTTATTTCTTCGAATATAAAAACACAAATTTTAAATCATTTGCTAAAAGAAGAGAAGGCATCCCACATTGCAAAATGTCAAAAACTAGAGAACTATGGGAACCATTAAAAATGAAAAAGAAATTAGTAAAAACTAAATAAATAGAATTAAAATAACAGAAATAGAAATTAATAGAAAATAGAAAAAACACTTGCATTTATCTTCAAGATTTTTGGACCAAATGATTCCATTTCGCAGTAATATCGCTAGAGAGAATGTTCTCAAAATTTTTGAAACATCTTAAAAAAGGTGGAGAATTTTCTGCCCAATTTAAAAAACGTTTTGTAATTCATAGCGTAATAATTCTCGCGTCAGCTGATCACGAAATTGCCAAAATATATATAGAGAAAAAGATTCAAAGCATAACTGAAGAGCGAAGATATATGTAGTACATTAAGTTATAAATGCCAATGAAAAATAGGCTTTGTGGAAAAATTACCTAAAGAATCTTTCCATCAAAAATAGTAAAACATTCATCGGGGTTAAGGCATGTAAAGATAAAGTAACGCTAGCAGTGTGCCGGTGGAATTAAATCACAAAATCCTTGCTAGATTGTAGATCTTATAATCCCCATGCCCTTAAAGGCTTGAATAAATACACTTTACCAGTACACTGGACAGCAAACTCAAAAGCTTGAGCGACAGGAGATTTATTTAAAGAATGGTTTACAACTGTTTTGTCCCAATGTTAAAAAATATTTAAAGAAAAATATATGGTCCTCAAGGTACTACTGGATAAGATACAAATTACTACTAGATAAACTCCAGGTCGCCCTCTGAATTTAGCAGATCCCAATGTCAAAGTTTAGATTTTACCATCGAACACTACTTCGTAAATCAAACCTAGATCAAGGTATTATTTATACCTTTAAAATGTTCTGTATGAGACGATCATTTCAGTGGATTTTAGACACAAGTTATTCAAAATCAGTTAATGTAATGAAGGCTTAGAAGGAGCTAAACGTATTGAAATCGCATCGCTTTCATTAAAACAACTGAAAAAATCGACTTTGTATAATGCGTGAAATGCGTGATAGAAGACGATATCGGCAATAATCAGTAGAATATATTAGAATAGTGGTATATCTGTAGAATATAGTAGAATATATTAGAATGTGCTAAATCAGATGGATAGAAAAGTTTTCTAGGTATCGTGAATGAAAACGTCCAAGAATTATTAGGGGAAGATGAAATCAGAGACCAGATTCAGTGGCGCCCGAAATTGTTATTTATATCGTTCTGAAGATGGTCTCTGATGGAAATTGTGAAATTATTAATTTTACTTTAAACATTTTACGGGAAGGACTTACCTTTGTGAAAAATACTAAATCCTTTTTCTTGAGTGAAGACCCTTGTTCCGAAACAAGTCGAAAATTTTAAAGGGAGCTAGAAAATTGTCTTTTCCCTTACAACGAGATATATTACGAACTTCAAAGAGCCAGAAAAGCAGTTTAAATGACAGAACTTTTTAAGTCGGCAAAAGATGCAATAATATTCTACCGAATAAGTAGGTTCTGAAAGCAATGGCATCTTTAGATTAAAAAAAAGATTTCTTCTCATTTTGCTGAACAGTGATAAGTTTAATAAAAATCAGAAATGAATGAAAAAGGAAATTAAATGAAAATATTTTGATTTTAAAAGTTTTCGGAACATATCTCTCCATCTTGTATTGATCGATAGTCTCGTAAAAAAAGGTTTTACACAAAAGGGAGTTTTCCAGTAACCCAACCACCCTGTTATAGGAAGCACACCTGTATTTTACTTTTGCTCTATCGTAGTCAGTGCCTATTTTTTACGATAATTACGGTTGTGATTGTGAGTTTCGTTTTTACTAAAGTTGGGCCGCCTACATTTCTTTATGTATTTTTTATTTTTATCTTTTAGAATAGATAGGTATTGTGTCGTTCATTTTTACACAAGTTGTATTAATAGGGATAACCATATCTATTCATATAATAAAAATATAGTGTTTAAGGAACAAAATTGTCACATTTTTGTTTTTTTAGATTATTTGCAAATATTCATGGTGGTTTTATGTACCTTAAATATTGTTTCCTATAAAAAGGCTGCAGCATATGATACCAGTTTTGCCTATCATTTTATATACGAATTACGTACGTACTTTTTAAATTCTTATCCCGCGAATAGTTCAGATAGATAAACAAGGCAGTTAGCTACCTGTAAATCCTTGCATGAATCTTTTAGTATTTATCCTAACGCGTATGTTAATACGATCCTGTTTCCCTCATCACCTTTGCAGCTTTTGTCCTTATAGACTGAACAACAATAAAGTTCTAGAAAATATATTATTATTTTTATACATTTAATAAACCAATCTAAACTACTAAAAAGTATACTGAATTAAATAAGAATTAAATATATTAAATAAGATTATAAAAAAATAAGATTATAAGAAGGTTTTGTAATTGTTTTTTGCAAATTTTTGAATGATTCATTTTTGATTTCAATAAATCATGGCATAGTATTCGTGTAATATCGCTTTACATGTTTACCTGCTATGCTGTCTCGCCGCTAGTCAGCAGAAAAACATGAAGCAGACGTTTATATATATTACTTATCGATTTTGAGCCCCTACCCCCAGTTATATATTTTACACATTTCCTGTTAATCTTATATTTTATATTGCACATTTATTTACTACTTTAATTATTTATTTGTAGCCAAAGAAAAGCCTTAGGAAAGGAGATATAAGACATTATTGCATTACTCTGTGCTTATTGTTTTGTTTTTAACTGCTAACACGTCTAACTAGCATTGTGAGATTCACAGTTGGAATCCTACATAAGCCATGTCTCAGATTTTCTGTCTGCAAAAAGCATTATGCCTCTACGAACTGATCACAGAAGAACATACAGTGTTTTAACTAATGTTTTTCTTCACGACCAAACTGAGGTCCAAGTTCTCACTCCTGTTAACTTTTCTTGATTTAAAAGACAAAGTGGAAGCAAATTCAGACTCTGGACCTGATAGACCTAGTCAAATCTGACCTGAAATTTTCTAGTGAAAGAAAAATCTTTTGTCGCGCCTTTTGCCTTGTAGCCTTGTAAATTAAAAAATACTCGAGTAATTTTCCCCCTGCTCATTGTGTTCAGAAAAAAAGCTGCCATAAATTTTTAAATGCAATCGTTTACATAGAAACTGCTTTCGTCCTACTAACAAATACAAACCCTCGTAAAATACATGCGAAATTCAAGGCGAATCTTTCTCTTCTATTTGTTGAATTTTATGCCGCTGAGTAGGCTGCACACCTTCTCTAATTATTTATAGATGATTTGAGGTCTAAAGTGAACAATTAGAACGGTTGAAATTCAAGTTACAGGGAAATGGATGTGAAGATAGTTAATTAGAATTGTAATGTTAATATTACGATGCATTCTCATTGGAATATATATGGCTTTCTTTTATACAAATAATAATGTTATAGTTACACGTAGTTTACCCTGTGGAGAAATTAGGTATTTTTCTAAAGCAGGAGACTTGAAAAATGAGGAACATCTTTGCCGGGAATCAAACCAGGGACCTCTGGAATATGCGCCCAGCGTGCAGACCACTACACTACGACGGCATGCTAAGAAGACGGAAGAAATACCTTATAACCCATGAAAACTTCTCAATCAATTTAATTTCCGAAGGAAGCGTTTACAGTAGTAAACGCGTCATTTGGAAATTAAACTGCCCGCATAATTTTCCCCTCTCGCTCTTCAGACGATAAAAAATGAGAAAAACACGCGATGAAATACGATATTAAATATTGGTTCCCTTTTTACCTTAATAATTCATAGCCTTATCACGCGTAACTAATTCTATAATCTTTGCAGATCATATTCTGCTTTTTTTAGGCCTTTGCATTCTCACCATATGCAGCTCACATCTTGCGATTAAAGGTCTAAATTCAAGAAAATATTTTTTATTTATTAAATCGAAACCTTTTCAAACGGCAATGGATGATTTTTTTTTTTTTTTTTACTTTTATCTTTTACATAACATAGCCCTGAATAAAAGTCCATTTCTGTAACCTCAAATGCACATACTTCCTTAATTCTTTCAAGATGCGGTGAGGTGTTATTTAAGCTTCTTAACATAAACTTGAATCTTTTGTATTTATAACAATTATTCAACACCATTTTTAATGCTTTGGAGACTTCTTATGATCAAGTAACGATTTCTAATTTCAACAAGCGTATAATCAGAAACACCGGATTTTAACACATTTTGATGTTCTCGTATAATTAACATTTCTTACTAGCATTTAGTAAAATCATGTTCTGACAAATAAAAATCACAATTCAATTAACATACTTGGAGCTAACTCAATACTTTGAACGAACTGTATAAACTAATGTATTTGGAATTTAAAATGTATAAAATAATTAAAATAAACAACTTGTACGATGTGTATTCTAGTGAGAATCCATCAAGCCTGGAAACAGCCCTGTCACATTTCGATACAGATTGCCTTAATCAATAAAATATATACAAAAGCTTCACAAAAGTAAAATCACCAAGCAGCACAAAAGAAAAATTGAAAATTTATTTATGTGGAATTAATATCAAAGTAATACTTGTAGTTATTTAAAAAGAAATATTCATATAAAAGTTTCAAAACGTTTGATTACAAATTTAAATTTTTCGCCTAAAAATTTAGAAAAAAACCTCAACTAAAGTATAGCTAAAGTTCGGAAAATCAGAGGTCATGGAAAACTTTCTAAAACATTCGAAGTAATAGAATTACGAAATATTTCCTTCTTCTGAAGTGTTTATGAACATGACTGTAATGAGAAGACTGTCATGACTTTAATAAATGACTGTAATGACCGCGGTGTAGACAAATGTCTTGATATACGCCTACGAAATCAATAAACTGGAAGCTTCCTGCTTCTCTGACAGATACCTTCCAGTACCCTGTAAGATAGACCCTGAGCTAGATCTATGCTATTAAAAGTATTTTTAATTCTTGTTTTTAAGATGAAGTAAAATATTTTTCTTCTTATCCGAGGAGATATAAATTTCTTCTAGTGAAGAGTATGCTTTCAAAATTAAGCAAGACAGTAGCCTATTTTTTAATAAACTTTAAAATAATGAGAAAGCATGCTTTATCATCAGTATAAGGAGTCTTTCTCTGGAAACTTGGGCACACGAATTTGTAATTTTTATAATCATTAGCATGGTATTTGTAGATAAAGGTAACAGGTAATATACTAAGCTTAGCAAGCAGAATAGTGAGATTTTAAGTAAACTTTTGCAATAAATTTCTGCTCTAAAATAACAAATAAGACACAGTAGTAAATTCTTCTTTCGTATCTAAAAATATTTCTACAAATAGGATCACTCAAATTGAGGAGAATGTTTTGACCATGTCCTAAAACTGAGATACTCCTTTCACGTATGAATAAAAGTCCATATAGCGACGAAGTTCAAAACTTCCCTTAATAATAGAAGGAAGTTTCACACCGAGAACAGAAAAGCTTTATTAAGAGGGAAAATGGTTAAAGTTGATACTTTCTTTTATCTTCTCACTCTATAGTTGGTAATTTGGCGCACTATTCATTCAATGCTCTGTACTCTACAGTTCCATGCAATAGATTCATGAGTACAAAAGGTGTACGAAGGGAAGTAGGTAACTAAAGTTGTCTTTAATTCTATCTCTCTCAACAGGTTTGGAAGAGTTGCCCATTACGATGTTTCACACCTTCCCATTCTATAGCAAAGTACAGTGAGCGCTATTCTCTCTCTGTGTGTTACGCTAAATTTAATTTTCGGTACGGAAGCATTTGAGTTTGACAGCAAGAACTCTATTCAGCAATCGTACCTCGTTGCTGCATTTACTGTTTACTTTACCCTTAGAATCGGAATTTAGTTTCCTTGTATGCTTGCCCCATTTATTTCATTCAGTACTGCAAATACGGCAGAAAGAGTTTAATATGCAAATACCATTACATAAAGACCTTCTGACTAGAACCCCCAAAAAAACTGAGAGAAATTTTAGCGAAGAATTTAAGGAAACACATTAATTAAGCATATGATATACCTTCCATTCTTTTGAAACTGTGCAAAATTAGTTATGTTAAGATCCACTACGTAAAACGTAACTAACACGTTCTTCCAAATATTGCTTTGCAATTAGTTGAATATTAAGGGAATATGTGTAATACGCTCCTTTCTTTAATTCAGTCGAAAACAGAGTTATTCTCTTATCAGCTTAGCTGCTTACCAGCATCCTCAGAAAATTTAATTGCACTCCCTATTTCAAGAATTTATGATATTTATTTTAAATTTAATTATAATAACTTCTTATCATTTTTTTAAATTCCTGTACAAATGAACAAAATATATTAAAATAAGAATAACTAAAACATTAGATTTAGAAGGAGATGATTAAATCAAAACCATTTTAATGTTATAGCTTAAAAAGGAAATGAAAATTTAGTAAAAATATGGCCTAAAATCATACTCTGAATTTGGGATATTGCACTCGTATATGAAAAATTACAGAACTCTATGATCTAAAATCATCTATTCCGAATTTTCTACCGTATGGGATATTAGACTCGAATATGAAAAAATGCAGAACTTATTCACATAAGAAATGGAAATCAATTAATTTCTAAGATATGGTTCAAGCGTTCCTGAAACACTTCTGGCTTATTTCATTTTCTTACACGAGGCGTTTATCTAATGTAGGGCGTTTTCCAATGTTTCTTAACTTTTTTTGACTTTGCTTCTCCCTTTGTCTGAACACGACAACAAATGAGAGAATTATTAACATTAATATAATATCTTACAAAACTATCTATTAATAAAAAAGAATACTCAAAACATCACGTATTCACTGAAAATATTGTGAATTTTAATACCGTTTTATAGAATTTAGAAATAGAAATTCTTTGTCAAAGATCGTTGAAAACCTCCGTTTTTAGCTAAAATCTGGTAATCCTATGGTTTGTTTTAGTTGACACGTTATTTCTTACGCTAAATCTTTCCTTAACTTTTATTACTCCGTTTAGGGTAACAGAAAAATAAAATGAACGAGTTTAAGTAACTATAAGCAATCCAAATTCAGAAAGAAAGCTTTTCAGCCCGGAACTCAATGATCCCACTTTCTTACGGCTGGTGTACTGATTCTTGGTGAGTGAAGTTTGAGCGTAAAGTTACATGAGAAGCCGCATTTTCTCCAGAGCCAGGTTTATAGCTATTTTGATTTTTAAATATCAAGTGATAATTATATTATCGAGCCACAAGTAGCGGAAGTTTAGTTTGGTAATATCTTTAGATGTAAACTTTAAGATGAAATGTAAATGAACGTCTTTCCCAAAAATGCCACATAAAAAGGAATTAAAAACATTGTAGAAGGATGGGGTCTACTGATACCCTTAGAAAAAACAAGTAGACTTATAAGGGTACCCGAAGCCAAATCCCCATCATATAAACAATGAATTTATTATAATTTATTATATTATTAAACAAACACCTGTTTAATAATATAATAAATTTGATAATAATACGTAATATATATAATGCAAAATAAAAGTGAAAAGTAATAAAATAAAAAATAAAAAATACGTTTAAATTAGTTGATTTGTTAAAAACTTAATTTGTTTAATCGGTTGGATTTTGAACTTCTTTTTACTTTATTACTTGTATATAAATGAATAAATACAACATCAAAAGCAGTTCAAAACCTAATCCAGTTGTGCGCTGATAGCAGCAACAAGTGGTGGTAAAACGTAAATAAAATAAAATTAAAATATGTTTAAAAGTCATCGCAAATTCAGTTCGGATGGACTATGAAATTTACAATGAAAAAATGGACCATGAAATTTATATTTTTCGCTGTATCGCCATCAGGGGCTTGGCGCAACGAAAGAATTAAATAAATTAATAGCCTGTGGTATGAGCCGACAAAGACATAAATTAATGTTAAAAATTTAACAATAACCTTAAAAAACAATAAAAATAATCTGTGTCTTTAGCAGTCCCATACCAGAGTTACAGATGAATCTTTACTTATGATAAAATTACATTCGCATCGTTATATAGCGTAAGTTTAAAACATGTAAAAAGTGCCTCTAATTTGCAACTAACTTGCAGAATATCAAACGTTTGCATACTGTGAAATTATTTTAAACTTAGTCTTAATTCAGATTTGCATTAAGCTAGCTTTAAGGAAAAAAATTCAATGCAAAGCTAATTTTATGATACATTTTGAGTCTCATACATAATTTATTGAAAACTGCAATATGAACGTGCAAATATTGATGTTTTACATGTATTAATAAATTACATTCGTGGCTAAGAACAATTAGATTACTCAATATTCGAAACTTTGATTTAAAGAAACATGTCATAAACTTGGGAAGCACGTCATAAATTTTTTTGTCTTCTGTTGAGATTGTAAAATAGCTTATAAAAGATAATGAAGTACGACATCAGCTGAGAGGTTAGAAGCATAATATTCTTCATAACTATGCATATTATCTATGCGTTTCATCCTTTATTTTTATGGTTTATATAGCACGGAACAGATCATGTAACTGACTTAAATAACCTTATTTTGCATTTTTTTAAATATCTCATTTCAGGAAAAGGATTAAAACTGAGTGCTGCAGTACACTTTTATTATCATCTTAAATTTTCTTAACTTAAAATTAAAATCTTTTAAATCTACTCCATAAATAGTAAACTGTCTGAAATCTTGTGGAAGAGGGACCTATTGCTGATTGCGCACAGAATGAAGACAGTTTTTTTCAACATTTAAGATCTATACCTATAGAATATCTACGCGTTTTCAATAACTATGCCCACTTGTCTTTCTAATTCTAATTTCTTCATTGGCATGACTCTGTTCTAAACTCTTACCACCCCGGGACGTATGTACTGGCTTAGTATTATAGTTTGATAGTCTCGGCTCTGGGGTAGCCCAATATACAGACTCGGTTCCTATTATACGGAAAGGTAGCCTATGCTGTTCCGGAGGATAGTGCTGCAGGCCATTCGAGTGGGTAGCGCGATGGTCAGATAGAGATTTTTCAATTTACTTCCATACCGTTCGTGGTATTTCTTCTCCCAGAAATAGTAACCCTGGAAAGCCGGTTCAGCTAAGTGATGTTAAGGCGATTTCAATTTAAAAATCCCTCTGCTCGTGGAATGGGAATCCCAAGGGCATTGAAGGAAGTTATAACGCAAGGGGTACGGAGCTTTGGGGGTCAGTCCTTGCAGTGCCCATATCGGATGGCGTCAAAACTTGTATTTGCAGATGACTTCTTTTCTAAACTATCCGTACCTGACACTACTCTTGACTGCGGAATGATTTAAAAGTTTGCTTCTATTCGAATATCTCTGATTTACAGCCACAGTTAAATTTTCGCAATTGTGAGGACCTCCTTAACCTATATTAATGTGAGTTGCTTAGCAGTTAAAGGAAATGGAAACATCCTGATGCTTATTTTGAAAATTTTAGTAATTAAGCAGTGTTAAAAGTGTTTTGATCTTAATTGCCTGTTACAACCAAATAACTAGATATGAGAAAGAACATGCAGTGTCAGTACAGCTGGATGATCCCTTTTACAGAGTTGCTAATTTGAAAACAAGTTAACCTGTAAAACTACTCTTCATACTGGTTTGCTTTAGATTCATTTGGTAACAAATATGCCATTAAAGTCTGTACCAATCAATCAATAAACCTTGTTACAAGCAAATTTTTGTTTGCAGGATGCTGTTCATAATTGACTTTCTTTTGGTGGTATAGCAACAGCGAAGAGAGAAAGATTCTGGGTAATTTAAATTCAACTAACATAGCAAATTCCATTCTTCTGTAAGTTTATAATTTGATACAGCTTTATTTTTCAGAATTTTATTTATACCACTATTTCATCCATTGCAGACAAATTCCACAAGTGCATATTTTAAAATTAATTTCACATTTAAAAAAGTATGATTTGTTTATAAATGATTTGTTATAAAAATAAAAATGAGTTATAAAAATCATTGTAACTTGGACAAATACACACACACACACACACAAAAGGGGGGGAAACAAAAAATAAATAAATAAAAAACATACAAAAATGGCGATGCTGCTTATTAAAAACTGAAGAATTGTTATATGCACATACACATGGTTGACACTGTTTGGTGCATCCTGCGAAATTTGTTATGGTAATATGGTAGCAAAAAAATTTTTTGTCATTTTGTATTAAAATTATTAAGGTTTTGACGGCTATGCTAAGTTACACAAAACAAGGTAACGTACAATAAGAGCTATGTACCTTAGGTAAAAGGATGCCTTTGAGAAGGTATTTCTAGGAGAAATTGACTTGTATTCACATAATACATAAGGAAAAACAGGAAAATCAGCTATCCCATTCACCAGTATTTGTACCTGAATCAAACATCCAGTGTTCAGCTATCTTATCTGCTAGCCTACTGGTACCAGTCAAAATAGACAGTACAGTAAGACCCCGCTTAACGCTGTTTCGTTTAGCGCTGTTTCGGTTTAGCGCTCTTTTATTTCAACCCGGGGAAGTAAATTATCCTATTTACTTGGACTTTTATGCAGCTATGTATAATTACTCCATAAGTATTAAAGGTAGTTTATTAATGCATTATGCACAGCGTCCCATAATAAAATATCTAATAAAATTTGAAAAATTAATTAGTTAATGGCATAAAAGAAATTCGTACTACCACTCTAAGCCCATGTTGGAGATGGCATCAATCCCAAATTGTTGTTGCAATAACTTTTAATTCATCGTAAGGCAGCATACCGGTAACGGCTAATTCAACATTTTTCCTTTTGACAGGAATATATTGGTTCAATTGCTCGGCTTCAGCGAAGCAAGAAAAGAGAATAAAAGCTCAGGATAAGAGCTCTAAATGGATGAAAACGTTTTGAAGAATTTGATGTTCTCTTATGTGTTCTGTCGTCAAATTTTCACGGTTGAAGTTATGCCCACTGGGCAGATTTAGATTGATTTAACGATACCTTTGACAATGTCGCCAATACCAATTCCACGGTCACTAACTGAAATGGAAGGAAATTATAGAAAAGAAAGCAAAAAGAAGGAAAAGAAAAACGAAGAGGAAATAAATCCTTTTGATCTGACCTCTACTCAACATTTGGATTTCCTCTTGCATGTTTATTTAGCAGTAATTTTAAACGCAAATACGCAAATATATTCTTTTGAGGTGTTACCGATTTATATTCCAAACGAAATCTATATTGTATGATTGTATATGTACCTATGCTGTATAATTCTTTAATAACAGTTCTCGCTTTTGAAATTGTGATGCATTTGGATTTCTTCGATACAGAAACAAATATTTCTGCTTCGCTGCTTTCGAAGTAGTTTGTATGCATGCAGACATGCGAACTGTCTGAAGACATTTGAATTACAAAGTATTACAATTTAGAATATTGGAGATGAGAGAAACTATCATAATCATAGATTAGCCTATATAATTTGATGGATTAAACGTTTTCACTGTGTTAAGTAAGATAGTTTCCTTGGTTAATCGAGATATCTACGTATAACACATTCTTGTGATGGCTGAAAAGCTGTAGAGCGTACTAATGTGAATTTAGATAACAAATCATTAGAAAAATTTATATGAATTTTGTGCCTTTTGTATTTCCATTTTCAGTTTGACAATCTTTTCAAATTTTATTTAAATCTGACAAAGAGGATGCTAAATTGTTTTCAGATAACTTTTCTAAATTTTAGATTCTTTAAATTTCGATTGTTTTATAATGAATCCTCAAAGCATCTGCTTAGGGAAATAATTTCTTATCAATAACATTTACTAAATTTTTGTGTACCCACGTTGCCCACGTTGGAGATGGCATCAATCCCAAGAACAAACTCGCTTACTGATAAAGGCTAGTCACTGAAGACGAAGCAAATATATAATACTTTTGATTCCGGCATATGACTTCTAAATTACATTTAATATTAATGAGAAATGAGATAAACTTTAATTTAATTAATGTAAATAAAATGTTTATTTTCGAATAAGGCTTGATCGAGTTTTATACTACATTAAAAATTCTTTTGTTTTCAACCTGAAAATCATAAAAGATGAGATTGGTTTTGAAATATTATCTCAGTAAAGAAAGGAATAACATTCTCTGTATTTTAAACTTCTTTTGAAAGATTCTTTTAAACTTATTAATAAGCATGTTAGTTGATGAAATTGAAAAGTGTGATAGTAATGACAGTAAATTAGGAAGCGAAATCATGTAGTACCCTTTTTAGAAGTTAGTACTGTACGTCTGACGACGCAATTCTGATCCCAAATATCATTAACTAAGGATTCGCAACAATTTTATTTATTTTCGGTTTATCTACTAGCATCCTCTTCCAATCAGATCTGATCCTAACGAAAGGGCTGACTGCAGTACATTTCGTTCTTCTTTCTCCGCTCCCCCATAGGTAAAATAAATATGAACGCTCAAGATAAAGTACTCTACGATAGCATCTTCTTGATAGAAAGATAACCATCATGCGCTTTGTCTTAATCAGTTGAAATTTTCATTTAGTACTCTCTTTTTTTCCCAAATACTCAGCTTTTTGATTTCCTTACGCCCTCTTGATGACTCCATCAATTCTAAATGTAGACGGAAATCGTAAGCTGCGTTCATTATTCCTTTAAGTTCCGAAGCTCCTTCCACAGTCACTTTTTGTCTTAAGGAACTCAACATTCATTCGCTTATTTTCAAATGTTGTTAACAACCGAAGTAATTCATTCAATGCTGAGTTTAATGTATCTCTAAAATTGTTTAATGTAACCCTAATGTTCATTTAATGTAACTCTAAAGTTGTGGACGTTGGAGCACTTACTATTTCCAAACTTTTATCCTCTTCTCTCTCACTTCCGTACAATAATTTAGGATTTTCTACCTTCCTGTGTAAACTTCGGTATATAATGTCATTAACTATGTGGCAGATTCATTGGTAACTTTTGAATAAAATAAAACATTATCAATATTTTCGTAATGGGCGGCCCTGTTTCTTATGGCTATTAAATCTGGATGCTTAAAGTCTATTAAATCTGGATCCTGTAAATATGCATGAATGTTTTTAAATTATAGATCCGTTTTTAGTTCAGCAATAATTGTATCTCGAGAGTCCAAGATTTTTGACGTTAGCATAGTTAACTTGATTCCCCTATTCGTATAATTTAATGCGAGAAAGAGCATCCGCAACGATATTTTCTTTCCCCGATAAATGTTTCAAGACTAAATTATATTCCAGCAGTTTCAGTGCCCACCTTATCAAACGAGGTGATAAGTTTCGAGTAAAGTCTAAGAGTAGCAGCGTGGGCAGTGTAAATTTTTACGGGTTACTTTCCGAAACATACACGGAATTTTTGTACGGCCAGTAATACAACTAGTGTTTCACGTTCTGTCGCCGTGTAATTCCTTTGGGTGGGGTTCAACGTTTTACTAAAAAAAGCAACTGGCTCCTCCCCTTGGGATAAAATGGTTCCCACGGCAAAGTCTGATGCATCTGCAGATATTTCAGTCTGACCTTCTGGGTCAAAACCTTTAGCACTGGTGCTGACATTAAAGCTGCTTTTAACTGTTCCAAATTTGAATTTGGCTTCCGCCGTCCAACAAAATTTTGTTTTTTTTCTTTTTAGTGTTAGAGAGGGTCAGCTATATGTGCAAACATTTTAATGAAAGATCTGTAATAAGAGCACATGGCCAAGAAAAGAAGAAAGTTTTTTGTAGTACTTGGAGGAGGGTAATTTTTGATTGCGATAATTTCCAAATTTTCGGTTTCAATACCTTTAGTGGATATTATATATCCTAAGTATTTCAATTCCTTTGCGGCGAATTTACATTTATTAGGGTTCACTTTTAGACCAGCATCTTGTAAGAGTGTAAAGACTTCCGTGAAATGTTTTATGTGCTCATCTATTGTATTACTGGCGACGATAATATTGTCTAGATCAGTGTTTCCCAACCTTTTTTGTGCTATGCCCCACCTAATCCTCTCTAAAATTTTTAAGTTCCCTAGCATATACATAATTTTTAATATTTAAAAATTGAAATATTCACGAAAGAAACTTGAATGATAGCTTTTAGGAAGAAATGACTACGAAATTTTGTGAGCAAACACAGTATGTGAACTTTCAAAACATGGAGAACTGAAATTCAAGAAAAAACTCATTTTAATGAAAGTTTTTTATTTTAAGTATTAGTAATTTTTATTATTTAAATTTAGCGAACTCCTTGCGCGTGATACATGCTGCAAAGAAATTTTATGTTACGTTCCAATTTAAATAACTTGAGTCTCAATTCTCCCGGTTTCATTATATCCAACCGATTTTTTTTTTAGCAGCAAATCATTTATGGTACTAAATCCGCATTCAGCAAAATATGGAGATGGAAACGGTAACAATAGTTCTCTTGAAAATTTTGTTGCATTTGGATATTTGATTCTGGTTTCCTCACAAAGCTATGTCATCGCTCCTTTTATATTAAATAAAGTTTCAATTGACTCATCATTTTGCATTTCTGCGAGTTCTTTTTACTGCATATTTGAAATATCAGCCAAATCCACTAGCATTAGCTGCATCATCCAAGTTGAAAAATCAATTTGTTTTAAGTTACAAAATCTTTTAAATCAGCCGATAAAATTTTCAGATGATCGACAATAACAACTATAGCGTCACATTTTTGGAGCCAATGAGACTTTTCAAAATTTTTGTGGTAAATAGTGTATGCCTGACATAATTCAATAAAGATATAAAACCAAATATCTTCCTTTTGCATCATAAGTTTTATTTGCTCCTTAAAGTTGTTTACTTAATATATTTAATTTTTCAATGAGTGTGTGTGTGAGTATTTAATTATGGCAAAGCACACGAGGGCTATCTGCCTAAGGGGAGGGATGCCTTTCGTGGAGGACTTTCTAAGGGAAACTGGCTCATATACACGTTACACATGGGGAAAACCACGAAAACGCCCATGCAGCCAGCCCGTTCGCGGGATTCGAACCTCGGACCGAACTACCAGTGTTCAGCGACTTTACCGCTCGGCCGCTGGTGGGCTAATTTTTCAATGATATCGGCTAAATAACTCACAATTGCCTTATCATCCGTTAACGGATTTTTCATTTCAGGTTTGTCGCTTAAAAAATAACTAATAGTATCAAATAGTTCCATAAATCTTTCCAAGCGGTTCCCTTTCGACAGCCTTCTTACTTCAGTGGGAAGTACAAGTCTTATATAGTCTTCATTTTGTTCTTCATAAAATAACTTGAAAAGACGTTCACATTTGGCCCTAGCTTTAATAGCATTGATACACTTTATAACTGAATTTAGTACTTCATTTAAAACAGGCGAATTGTTTTTAGCTACCAGGTTTTCTCTATGAATAACACAATGCGCAAGAAGCATTTCTGGATTCTCATCTTTTATCAATTTTAAGCAACCCTTTTTCTTATTCCGTGTTTTATTTTATTTTTCAACCATCATATTAGGAGCACTATCTGCAGTACAAGATGCATTATATTTTTATATCTAAGTAATTTTTTAGCTTATTATAAATATCTTTGGAGGTAGCGATGCTTTCTAATGATTTACAGAACATTTCTTCGGCAAAATCCCCTTTATGAATATATCTTACACAAGTTACAAGTACTCACTGTCTCTCAAAGTTGCTTCATCCATTCGCACCGAAAATTTTCTTGTTTTCAGCTTTTCAACAAGTTGTATTTCAATATCCTCACTCATTTAATCTTTCTTCTGCAAACAGTATTGTTATTTAGTGGCATAGCTTTAACGTCTTTGTCCTCTTTTTCTAGAACAGTTTTAAATGCTGATATTGATGGTTTGATTAAATTCTCCCCTATAGTACGGCTTTTTCCAGATTAAGCGATGAGTAATGAAATTTGATAAATAGCCTCAAGAGCACGATTAACATTTGCAATATGAGAAGTAAATAGACACTTTAATATCACTCTTTTTCAAAAATTTTCCTTAAAGAGGGAAAATAATTCAAATCTGAATTAATATCAGCATTTTGTTTCGCCTTCAAATGTGCCTAGTTTCATTGATTTGTTGGTCAGGCATTATTGCCATAAAAGGACAAAAGGTGACCGTTTATGGACTGGGTATGAAACCCAAATTTTAAATATGCCTCCGAATAGCGACAAACGTTTTTTCTTGCTTGCACCCCTCATTTCACTAAGGGCTGAAAGAAATAAATATAAGATCAATATAAACAAAGTTGAAAGCAGCTGCTGTTGCGATTCAAGGAAAGAATAATACACCGGTTGCCATTCCTACAGTAAAAAATAAAATAAATTCCTTGGCTGAAATGTGCGAGAAATGTATGGAAAGCATAATGTGTCAGTTATTTAAATGCCTTTAAAAGCATTTAAATGTCTATGTGTACAGCGAGAATTCTTTATAAAATATTTAAAATGCACCGCAATTTAAAAACTTTTTTACGTATACATCACTTACATTTTTCTCTATTTTGGGAAATAAAAAATGAAATTTCTAAAAATTTTGACTTCATGAAACATATTTAGAGCGTCCTTTGTCTCCTTAAACTCTGGACGAGTCCATTTTCGAATTGCCCCCCCTTAACAGTCGTATTGCCCCCTTGTCGTTGTGGGCGTGGGCCCCACGTTGAGAAACACGGATCTAGATAGATGTGCGTGGATTTTCCAAGAACTGGCCGAAGAATTATGTCCATTGCTTGTTGAAAGATAGCGGGGGAACCACATAGATCAAATGGCATACGTAAAAATTCGTATACGGCAGATTTTCTGATAAGCGTTGTTTTGTTAACATCCTCCGATTTCATACTGATTTGAAAATAGCTAGAGGTAAGATCGAACGTCGTCATATTTTGCGAATTTATTTGTCTAATAATCTCTTCTACAATGAGTAAGAGGTATACCGGATATTTTGTTATGTTAGGTAGTGTCTTGTAATCTATGGCGAAACGCCATGTTTTACTTTCCTTACCGGGTAATCTGTGTTTCATACGGTATAATATGACGGGGCTTGCGAACGGACTACTAGAAGTCCAATTATTTTATTTTTTAGCATTTCTCTGACGTGTTCCAAGTAATTCTAACTTCTTAGTTACAACCAGAAGTTAGTTACTGCTGTAGTGTCAATAAAAAATTCAGATAAAGTACGGAAAATGAGTATTTCTAAAGAGCATATTTAATCTGCCTTGAAAATTAAAGAACAAAAATGTGTTGATCATTACAAATCCTAAATCGAATCTTGAAGCTCACGGGGTTAAAAGTAATATACAAACAATTCTCTTAACATGCGCTATCAGTGCATGATCGAGAGAAGAAATCCTCTTAAAGTTATGTCGCTTTTTTATATACACAGAAAAATATTCTCAAAGAAAAAATGCTTCTATTTTAGACGTTATTGCAATAAAGGTTTAGTAAGGCAATTTCCCCGACAGTGTTCTGTTGGTTTACATAGATTCTCTAGGTTTTTATCGAACCACCAAAACTCTAAATGCAAACTAGGAAAATGACTGAAAGTTCTTACTGGTATCTATAAGAAACTAATTAGTGTTCAATGCACTCTTTTGATTCTTTTCTCTTTTATATTGATTTTAAGATTATTCAACTTTGTAACCAACAGAATTTAATATAAATAATAAAACGTTACTGATTGTTTGCCTTCTGCATATCTTTTCTAAGATTTGGGGCAACATCAGCAATAGTGATATCTACACAATGTTACGGTTTTTAATTTTTAATGCAATGATGTAAAAGAGATTATTAAATAATTTTAAGTACATTTTGCAATTTAAATTCACATTTCATAGTTTATGTGGCCAAAGAAACTAAATACATATATTACATTGCTCAAAAATTTATTTATTTTTCTTATTAATTATAATTAATTAAATTTATTTTTCTGATTTTAAATATTTCACACTAAAATATGTGAAATCGTTAAAATAAATTAATTTGGTTTGTCTAAAATTTTATATATTTCCTTATTATTATATTTTTGTGATTTTTTTCTAATGCCTAGTAAATATATTGCAGCTTTTAACCACATATATTGCAAGACAGAGAAAAAATAAATCAGATGGATCTTCCATGAAATGCATGTTTCTTAGTAACGTGCAAGAAAATTAGGTTAAGCATTTTCCTTACTTCATTTTCTGTAATTTTTTTTTTTTCATCCGCAGGATAAAAAGCGTTTTCTGGGGCATTTTCTCGCTTTTGAAAGGAACTTAACATTTTTAGTCACTTCTTTCAGGATCAAAAACTCTATTTTTACTGCGTTAACACTGAAAATACTCACACAATTTCACGGAAAAGGATTTCTCTTGATGTAAGGGATTTGCAAACCTGTAATAAGCTTCTCCAAAGAATAGCCTTCCTCCTTTTTGAGAGCAGGATTGCTTTTAAATATCATCGAGGCATACACAGTTTTTACTGTAATCTGATAACCACAATGAGTCCTGAAATCTTGTTTGAAATAAATAGAAATAGAAAAATATTTCATTTACTTTTAATGCGATAAAGGTGTTATAAATAATTTACATAAAGAAAGTGCAGTGTGCATAAAATAATAATTTACACGTGGTTCTGATAGCTGAACTATATGTACGTGTAGCCTAAAAACTTGACTGAACTTCTGAGATTTCCGTGTCTGCTTTCACATTTGTTGCAAGTGTAAGATGTAATCCGCATTTTCTGCTGAAATATCTACTGAACTATGCATCTTTGAGGCCTAGACTCTCCAAAGACTTTAATAAAAAACATTACACATCCAAGATTCTCAAATAAAAATGTTTTTGTTTACAGCATATAATTCTACCAAACAAGTCGAGAGAATCTCCCATTCTTATATACATAAATTTAAAGATTATTATTTGTAGAGTAACAATAAACTGAAATTAAATCTTGTTCGCGTTCACAAATTATGTTAATAAAATATCGTTTGTATTTACTAAAAGCTAATGCGCTGATATTAAAATAAATTAATTCTTAATGCGCGGATAACATCCTACCACTTTCTGATTATGCATTATGTTCAAAAACATGCATTGTACATTATGTTTATTA
This sequence comes from Stegodyphus dumicola, assembly GCF_044657685.1. NCBI lineage: Eukaryota > Metazoa > Arthropoda > Arachnida > Araneae > Eresidae > Stegodyphus > Stegodyphus dumicola. The sequence goes on from NC_140768.1 coordinate 82,904,380, forward strand.
GATCTCAATTTAATTTTCTAACCAATTGTTTTAAGTTACTTCCCTAATAAGCCGCCGTGTTTCATTTTCCTGCCGGAATGTAAAACCCTTTTGATTTTAGAAAGGTATTTATTCAAGTCATGGAACCATCCAGACAGTCCTAGACAGCAAATAACTGGAAATAAAACGATTTTTTTAATGGAAATCCAAACTAAAGAAACTTTATCTTTTGAAGGGGAAATAATACTTAAACTGTAAGAATCTCAGGGTGAAAATACTGTAGAACACGGCCGTTTCAAAATTAAGGACGTAACCGATATGCATTATATTAGCTGAAACTTTAGATGTCACAGAAAAGGAAATAAAATGTATTCTCGATTATCCGGGCTAATGCTGGAAAGCAAGTTACGGATAATTGAAAAGCGCGGATAATACAAACTCTCAATTTTCATGTATATTGAATTCGTTTATTTCCTTAAAAATTAGCAATTTTACTTTGGTTTTAGAGCGTTTAAATATATGTCTAAATCCACTTCGTATTTTTCAAAGTATTGTTTTAGAATTGTGTTCGATGGTTGACTAAGTCCCTATGGTTGACTAAGTCCGCAGAGTTTCAATAAACATTATTGCTGTCTCGGGACTAATGCAACTGTCAGTGTCTTTTTCGACAGCATTTTCGGTATCGCTCTCTGGCTGTAGCTTGCTCTTTATTCATTTTTCAGGTCTAAAATTTAAAATCAGTTTTCAAAAGAATATGAGAAAAATATGCACGAAAATACATATGGCACAAAAAAATCTCAGTGATCAACCGAAACGATGCCTTCAAGTATGCACTTCGACAACGATTTGAACGAAATAAATGAGGAAACTAATGACTGGATTACTAATGATTAGTGGCTGATGACTGGATGTCTTATGTGTATTTATTCTTCAAGCTAGTTGGAACGTTGTCTGCAACCTAGACAACTACAGTCAGAAAGCGGGGGCAACAGGTTAATTGGGCATCTATTTCTGCATCTTAGTAGAACTGCAGTATTATTTTATAGATGCAGTCCCGAGTAATGTTATGGGGAACAAGAACTAATAGATACGGGAATTTTACAAATTTTGAAGCTAGAATTTGACAGATATTTACCATCAAAAACTGATTTAAAGAATCCAGCTCTATTTTTATGAAAGCTGCTACTCCACGCATGATCTCATATCCGTTTAGTAGAAGCATCTACACCCTCCTTAGTCTAATAAACAGTTATTCGCTAAAATTTTCGCAAGAATTAGAAGGACGTGATCATTCATGGGCGTCCGAGAATCGGGTCGTTGCGTCGTCTAAATGCGAAAATGAACGATGTGAACCGCACCTGTCAATATTCACATAACCAGGTTTTTACACTTTTTTTAATTTATGAGCTAGCTTTGCGGTATTAATCCCATAAACCTGTGAGTAATAACATGTCTCAGATCACTGAACCACGGAAATTTTGCAAGTTCCTATCTTCTTATCTTACATAAATGTATCGCAGTATATTTGATTTGGCACAAAAAGTTCTTTGCTTAAGAATTTAAAAACATTAATTCTATAAAATATCGGAAAAACTTCTGAAAATTCTTTCAACTATTACATGTAATTATTTATCTTTTCTCATGTACAGAAAACTACGCCTTTTCCTATTTTCAGCGTATGTATTTTTTCTAACCTTTGTGCTGCCTAAAGATTACCAAATTAATGCATTTAAAGGGATTTTTAAGATTATTTAAACAGTTAGCCTGTTACATAGTAATTTCACATTGAAGTTAAATTTTATTATTTATTCATTGTTTTTTTAATAATATGTCATGCCATATTCATATGTTACAAGCTACAAATTTTCATTTACTTTGTTTTCTGGTAGCTGAAACAAACTTGAATATATCTAGAAATCTGTTCATATTTAATTGATAGATGTTTCCTCATAATGTATTCTTAGCAATGATTTATCAATATAATTTATGTCTTAGTTATTTTTCTGTACCATTATTTTCTGTTAATATGCTCTATTTTTTAGCCACAAAAAGCGTTCCTTTTATTTTACTGTTGGAAATCTGATCAGTCGTTTAGTTGTATGGTTTGGGACAACATATTGGTGGCCGGGAGGTTGCAAAGAGATGCTGCTGACACAAAAAAGGATGCGTAATAGGTAGATGGAATATGGAAAGCCGCACATAGATGGCTATTTATCACATAATTTTCTTGAAGAGTAATCTCTTAGTATTTATAAACTTGGTTCTCACATCACTATGGATGCGATAATATAAATGTGTGTGTGTGTGAGAGTGTGCATATGTATTATGTATAGCTGAGCATAGTTCATATGAAATATTTTAGTTGTCTTCTTCATTTATTGCGATGTGACACATCAAGCATAGACTTGTCAGAAATGTAAACAATAGAATAATCCATCCTCTAAAACATACTGTAAAAAGAAAAACGTATTCAGTTCGAAAATGGATTTTCCAGTCTTTCTATAATACTCCCCCCAAGGGGATCGACGTAGAAAACTCTGGAAAGCTACTGGCTAGGATCTGTACCTAGGCAGTTTCGGCCACGGAAGTATACAAATTATGAACCTAGTGGTTCTGGAGGCTCCAGAAAGGTCACTTATTGGCCAGCCTGTGGTCTGGCATGTCTTACAGCGGATGACTTTAGTAACTCGTGGTGGCGTCCCGGGGACGCTGGGTAATGTCCCTCTGCGACGGGCAACCCGAGCGACTGACAGGTAGCAAATCATAGTTAACGACCAGTGTCGCAAAAGCGATGCGTAAGGCGGAGGTTAAACCTGTGTGCCTGGTTCTAAGGGGTGAGAGGGTTCACAGAGCGATTTAGTCTCGCGGAGTGAGAAATGAAATCCTTAATTCTCATAATACTTTCATTAATTATAAACTTCCCACTATTTTTCCACTATGATCATGTTAATACATTTCGCTGATGTCAATTGTTTGTTTGGTATACTTATAAATTTTTGAAAAATGTTTAGCTTACTTTTAAGGAGCGAAAAGTTCATAAATTTCTTATTATCAGAAATTTAAAGTATTACTGTCAGATATGTAGTAGATAATAAGTTAATATTTGTTGTTTTGTGCTGCGAAAGTTGACTTTCTACATTTGGCATGAATAACTCCACGTGAGTTACGTTCTCATGAGCCATTAATGCTCACACATTTTAGGGGGAATTTTATGTGGTAAAAGATCAAGAACCATTGGTCCGTCTAAAGATGACGCATTGAGATGCTCAGCGGTGGTCATCTAATGATAAGAGACAGCTTCGCCTTTCGAGGCTTTGAGAAATGTTGAATCAGTAATTCTTATTTACAAATTATTTTCATTTTTAGTTTTATTCAATGATGTGTTTGAGAGATTAAACGTTATCTGGCAATTATCCTAAATGCCCAGAATTAATTGATAAAATAAATAGGCGCGTTTTATGAAACTGCTGAACAGTTGTACACTCCAACAAAATTTATCATCACTGCATCATCTCGTATAATTATCTTTTATTGTGTGTCTTATTCATTAATTTTATAATTTTCAATACAACAGCGTCAAATAAATTGTGGACATTTTTCGTTTAATCTATTTTAATTAATCGCTATACGGGAAAAAAATGTCATGGCAAAAATTTACAGCAAAAATATATATTTTAATTTATTATTTTTACAACTAACCAGGTTTAGTATGCTGGTAAACCTAGAGCCTCAGACAAAGACACATATTGTTTGTCTCTTGATATGACTGTTATAATATAGGAAAATATATCTGTACAGTAATCCGAAGATTCCTAATATGCACAAGTATGCAAATTCCAACAACTCAAGATTTCTCATTTATTCGATTATCTAGAGAATTGATGGATGTCGGGAACTGATGGGCAAATGTTAATAACATTTTGTTCGGACATAACAGAAACATATATACCATAAAACCTTCCTGGTACATTTGCATGATTGCATTGCTCATGGGTGCAAGAAATATGTAACAGAAAGGTTGCTGGATCAAGCAAAAAAGGAGGCCAATAAGGATGTATGGTCATCTAAGTCATAAAATTCTCGCAAAGTGACTTCCTACTGGAAATAAAGAACTTTATGCGAAGTAATGCTATTTTCTTACCCTGGAAAATCCTGGAAGGGGCTGGACTGGACGTTGTTGTAGAATTGGCAATGTATCTTTTTGCAGAAATGTCTAGGACTGGAAAATAGTGTTGCTGAAAAGTGGGGACTGATTTCCATAGATACTCAGTAACTGCCTCACTTCCAGTATGAAGTCACGTTGTGAGTGCAGCATGGCTGTTTCAGGAGACAATACCCTGCAATTAGTTGCCTTTTTTGTTCAATCTTGCTTCTTCTGTTTTAGAACTTCCTGTGCGATTTGCCTTATGCTCGATCAGGCGTGTAATGACTGCTTTATGGTTTTCTGTGTTATATCATTCTTTGTCAGTACCAAATTTTATCAATAACTGTCCATCTGTTCTACTGACAATCGACAAAATGTCAAAATTATCATACCTTTAAACATTAGTATATTTCAAATTCATTGAATTTATCAGTTGTAAGAATAAAACACTAGAAACTGCTTTGTTTAGTTTCTTCAGAATTATTTGTCCATCAACTATTTGGGAAGATTATAAAAAACAAGATATGTTACATGACCATTTTCTTACTTTTACATGGTCAAAGGAAGTGTAATTGATATTCAGTTAATTTTATCCTGTTCAATAGCTTATAATGCTGTTGAGTACTATTAAAATTAATAGCAGGGCTAGTTAGAGCTCAAATAAATTAACAGCTGTTTGTGTAAGGGCTAAGTTTACAATGTAAAGTAGAGCTTTTCATACTGAGGTAGTAGAACAGTGACAAAAGTGACTTTTAAGGATATGGATATCTAAAGATGTGTTCTAACAACTTATAAACCTGTTTAGGCACTAATTCATTGTATATATATGTCATAATAAGAGCACAAAGAAAAAAGACGGAGCAGTGTCGATCTGTGCTTAGATTCATATTGAAGAAGAATTTTGATTGCGTAGTATTTAAAGAACTTGGCAGTCGAGGCAGTTTTAATTCCATTTTTATTTCCAATTGATATTTGTGGCCACAATCACTTGGCACTCTAGTCGTGCCTTTCCACAGAAGATTTACATTTTTGATATTGTTGGGATAGCAAGCAAGCCAGCGAAATTACATCTTAGCAGAGTAAAGAGCAAAGCTGAAGTGCGTAGTTATGAAAGATGGAAGCACGCGAAGAGAAAAGTTTTGGTTTACAATTCGGTGATTGGTTGTCAAGAGGCATCTGGTATTAACGGTTACGTAAGATCGCGTGATTAATTTGAATGACGCAATGCAGATAAGTTATTACGATTTTAGAATAGAGAGGAAGATTTTATGTTTATAGTTATATTATAATTCTGATTCATACAATTTTATCTTACATATTCCCCCCTTCAAAAAGAAAAAGGCGTAGCGACAGAGAAGCCTTTTTAAAGAGAAAGAGTTAAAGCACTAGCAAATGTTAAAAAAATATAAATAATAAAATTTTGATCCTGTAAAGTATAATTTATAAATATCAATTTTTTTAAAAAATATTTTTAATTTTTAGAGTCCTATTGAATTTTCAACATTTCAGTCCAAAAGTCTTTTTGTTTGAGAGTTCACATAATCATAATTCTTCAGGGAAAGTTCTTATTATCGCAGAATATCACAAAATAAACTTTTACATAATCATTACTTATAATTAAATGTAATGCACATAAATATTTATGATATTTATTTTTATACTGATAAGTTATAATTTAACATCATAAATAATAGGATTAAGATTTTCAGAATTTATAGTTTCACCGTTATCATCTTTCATTTACAATTCCTGTATTTTACCAACTGGGAGGCCTCGCAATACTTCTAAACAAACCATATCCATCAGTAGGGCTGTCCTCTTGAGCTAACCAGTGTGTTCTATGCACTGGTGGCCCAGGGTGCCTAGGCAGTTACTTGAAAAGACCTCCGTTCCTTGCATTAAGGTAACTGGCCTTTGAGAACTGCATTAATACATTCCATAATAATATAATAATAATATAAAAAATTTACATGCATTCATAAAATGAGAGCTTCCAACATTATCTTGCATGAAGAGGGTAAAAGGAACAACTGTACAGAGGTAATTACAGGCCTCTGTTGAAGGAACCAGTACACCCTCATCATACTATACTTAACACACAATAACCCATAAATTTTAACATGCATTTACCATAATTTCATATTACGTATCTGTAATAATTTCACTTATTTTTTACACCAACTTCATTTTTAGAATAATTATAAAATTCTCAACAAAATTTCAAAAACATAAAAACTTATCTTAATATCCTTCCCTATGAATAATTTAAATAGCTTACAATTAATTACTTAATTTGCTCACACATAATTATGAAAAATTAGAAAAATTAATGAACAAGAATTTCAGATTTTCTCAAAACAAATTGCAGAAATTTTAACCAAAGTTGAAATATAAACTATAGAATCCGCAGCACATTAAATAATTTAGTTCCTGAGCTAGATTCACACTAATGTAATAATTTTTGAGCTGTTGAAAAAGCGGAAGTGCAAATAATTTTCTGTCGCACATACTTGCAAACACTAACTCGGATCGACCTTGAACCCGCTGTAATGCTTAATTCCTAAACGGTAATTCATTGATGATTTCTTTTTCACTAGGCATTCGAACTTCTCAATTTATCGAGATATTACTTTCAATCTGTAAACACTACGCGTGATTATTTATTTGAAGCACTTGCAAAACACCACAGCAGAAGAATGATCTGTTATTTTTTAAACACTGAAAAAACAAATTTGATGATTCACTTCTTTCACATTATCTTGGATTTATCACAAAACGATGATTTGAAGAGCTGAATTAAATTTTCCATTGAGGTTTCAGGCTGCAGGAAACTATCCTACCGGCTTTATTGTCATAATAAGAGCACAAAGAAAAAAGACGGAGCAGTGTCGATCTGTGCTTAGATTCATATTGAAGAAGAATTTTGATTGCGTAGTATTTAAAGAACTTGGCAGTCGAGGCAGTTTTAATTCCATTTTTATTTCCAATTGATATTTGTGGCCACAATCACTTGGCACTCTAGTCGTGCCTTTCCACAGAAGATTTACATTTTTGATATTGTTGGGATAGCAAGCAAGCCAGCGAAATTACATCTTAGCAGAGTAAAGAGCAAAGCTGAAGTGCGTAGTTATGAAAGATGGAAGCACGCGAAGAGAAAAGTTTTGGTTTACAATTCGGTGATTGGTTGTCAAGAGGCATCTGGTATTAACGGTTACGTAAGATCGCGTGATTAATTTGAATGACGCAATGCAGATAAGTTATTACGATTTTAGAATAGAGAGGAAGATTTTATGTTTATAGTTATATTATAATTCTGATTCATACAATTTTATCTTACATATATATATATCTTCCGTGTATATATCGTGAGAGTATTTTATCGTATAATGATTAGCAGTGCCTTTACTTGAGAATCTGGCTCACTTGCATTGCTTAACTTGTCATTATTAACAATGGAGAATGCACGTAATCTACTCCATTTACATTTATTTTTCATTACTATTACTATTCGATAAATGCTTCAGTGATTTCGGTTACATTTTCGTTCTGCCTGCTCATGAGGGCAGTTAGATTGAAGCTTAGCGCATGAATTGTTTTGTTAACCATAACAAATCTACATGGTTAATCCGAACAAAGTCCAACATTCTGAACAGATAATGCCTGTAAGCATGTAAAAATATTTTCCGCGTTTTAAAAAATGAATTTTTTTGCACACGTATTAAATCCGGCGCTTTTTTTGAAACAGTCTAAAAAGGTGAAAACTTTCACTCTCTATTTCTGAGCTGAAAACATTTCCCTTTGATGACGAAAGACTGAATGCTTGATGATATTCATATGATCTGAACTGAATCTGTATGTCATTTTAACTTAAGTAATAGTACATCATATTAAAGACTTTCATTTCTTGGATTAAAGAAAATCTCTCGATCTTGATTTGTTTTTTCCGAAATGCTAGTATAAAACTGATGTCAATTTAAAAAATGACCATTCATTTTTTTAGTTTAAGAAATGTAAAAAATTAAAAAATCTTGAACATTTCAAAAATTGAAGAAAAACAAAAATGTCTATTCTAGTTTCGTTCAAACAATCGAAACTGAATTGTTACTGGACTTGAGAAGGGAATCGTCGTTTATTTCTGAATAGGTTTTCAAAGATTAAGATTAAAACTAAGAAACCATCGGTTACTTCTTCCTGGAACTGGCGCAGTGAATAGCAATTCAAATAGTTTAAAAAATGAATCAAGGTTAAATTAGTGAAATAATCGATATTAACGCGCATATTTCGAATACGTTGACTCTGCCATTGCCGGAACAAGTCGATAATATAAAGATCAAATCTAGTTCGTTAGTGGATCAAAATTTTGCTCACCCCAAAGAAAGTACTTTAATTTTAAGACCTGATTATGTCTTCTCTGACCTATGGCGTGGCCAAATGTACGATTCGAAAAATGAACCTGTAGCTCAAAATAGAATTCTCGGTTGTGTGATTGATGGAAAAGTTGGAACGAATATATTAGATCCAAAACAGCTAATTCACACTCCATAAAGCTGAAAGATAATTTAAATTTTGATTACAAACTTAAACGTTTCTGGGAAATATAAGAAGTTGTCGAGTTTGAGAAGAATGAACGTCTGACACCTGAGGAACAATTTTGTAAGTCACATTTTCAAAACACCCGTTCTTATAAATCAGATGGGAGATTTGTTTTAAAATTTCCATTTTGTGAAACGCATCTGAAGTTGATTCGAAATGGAATCAATTTCTAGGTTTCATTCCATAGAACGGAAATTCAAGGATAATCCGGAATTTGAAAAACAATGTAAAGATTTTATGTATAAATATGAGCAGTCATATGAGTGTGATCAATGATAATTTATCTAACAATTCGGATGCAGAAAAATTTTATCTTTGTCAGCTCGCTTTCATTAAGCCTGCAAGTATAATGGCAAAATTAAGAGTAGTGTTTGAAGCATCCTGTAAATCTAAAAACAGTGTATCATTGAATTCATTCTTAGGGATACATTAGAAATTATAAGAATATATTTTTGAGATTTTTGATTTCCTAAAATTGCTATAACTTAGCTGATAGTGTAAAAATATATCGTCTGGTAACCTATCAAGCTAAGAATTGTCCTTTGATGCTATGGCGATACTATTCCAGTGATAGAAATATGCATATACGTGTTGAAAAGGTTTACATGAGATCTTTCCTCAACTTCATTTTTAGCAACTAGATGTCTCATGCAGATAGCTTTAGATTAAAATGATCCAGATGTATCTCATGTATTTGGAGGAAGATATGCATATAGACGACCTATTATCCGATGCAAACACAGTTAATGATGAAATATCAGTTTACAAGAAAGTATCTTCGATTTTACATGACCATGGTTTTAATTTGAGGAAGAGAAATTCAAATTCTATAGAATTCTTAACTGAATTCAAATAATAGTGCTCACTGAATTCCGATTTTCAGATATCTCTTAAACTGAAATTCGAAAATCTTAGGGTGTTTTTAGAATTCATGTACTAATACTTTCAGTTTTAAAACAACACATTGCAACGCAACAGTCCTACATCGCAAAAAAAAAAAAAAAAAAAAAAAAAAAAAACCGAATACTGGCAGAATAACCCCTCATTTTTTATCCTCTAGGTCTCTTATCTCCCTGTAAAAGTACTATACTGATTAAAATATTCTATCAAAAGCTATGGTCAGTTAAGGGTGACTGAGATTCAGTTATTCTCCAACTCCTCTCTAAGGGCTAGTTGAAATTTCAGTAGACGTTAAGTCTACTCAATAATTGTGTAATTCAAAAATGTGTCGAACTTGCAACAGGCGATGCTATTTAACTATATGTATTTTATGATGCTTTCTCACTGGAAAATGCAGCAGTTATGTACTTTCGCCAAACATTCAATAGTACGGTTCATATTATTATTTTAGCATCAAACACTAAAGTCAAGACTATTAAGCAAGTATTGATTCCTCTTTGTGCAGTATATTTATTGACCAGATTATTTCGATCACTTTTGAACACTATAAAGAAGTTTATTTTAAAATCTATTCTTGGACATATTTCAGGGTAGTTCTTCCTTGACTGACCGCTCATCCAAGCAAGTGGAAATTTTTGTTACAAATAGAGCACCAAAAATCATAGAAATGGTACTAAACACTGGAATCATATTCCGTCTAAAGGAAAATCCTGAAGACATTGCATCTCATGGTACTAAACCTCAACTTCTACTGACATGTACTCTGTGGCGGAATGAACCAACATGGCTTCATCAGGATGAGAAAAACTGGCCTAAATATGAATTAAGATCTTACGTTGATACCGAAGTAAAGGCTGAACAAAGAACTGATCCTATTTATATTTCTCATATCGAATGATTGATTAGTTCAGTTATTCGAACATTACTAATCTCTTTATTATATTATTCACATTCTGGCTTTTCTTCTAACGATTCCTTACTACATGAAAGAAGCATAATAATACTCAAAATATTTTGAGTAATGGTACTCATTCCAGCTGCATTTCTAGCGGAAATGATTATTATTCGTTGCATTTAGATGTATTTATTTCCAAGATGATTTGGAAACTATCAAGAGTAAGAAACCTTTACCCAAGAAGAGCCAACTGCGCTCTCTTTATCCATTGATAGACAAAGACGGTATCTTGAGGGTAGAAGAAGACCTTCAAAGCTCATCTTTAGCACTTAACGCCATGCATCCCTTAATCCTTCCTTCTCAAAAAACATTTAATGAATTAATAGTACTTTAGTATTAATAGTATTTTAACTGTCGTATGTTTATGATATGTGATTTGTATAAAGTTGAAGTAATTCAATCAATTAAATTTATAACTTAAACGAAACTTCGCACTGTATTTCGGCGCAATTTGATTAGCGCCATTAGGCAATAACATTAATGAAAAAAAGAGAAAAGTTACCTACTCCGCCCTCTTTTCTTTGAAAACGATATCCAGTATGTTTTGTTCCTATAATTTGCAAATGTAATAGAGAAGAAAATTGCTATCTCTCTAGATACTGTTTATACCGTTACTCCAGAAAAAGCTGTGTTATTTCATTGCTATTTTATTTCTTTTCATGGGCCACCATGTAAAGAAATAGCATTAGCTTTGTATTGATATCAAAACAGAAAGCTTTTAGAAAGTATTAAGCAAATGAAATATCGATTAAAGTCTTCAATATTATTAAAAACCCCAAGATCTTAGAATATTATTTAGCGTTTAGCCATTACAAATATAAAAGGTCTTCCTCTTTTGTTATTTATCTTTCTCTTCTGAAGTGAATGATGCATTATCAGTTTAAGACGCATCTAAAAGTTTCCCACAAATTGCTCTTTTTAGTTTTATATTGTACATCAATATAAGCTAATTTTTCTGAAAACACTGAAAATGATTTCAGTGTCACTCTTCAACGCTTAGGTTGTTTGTGTATTAAGTTTTACCTGATTTTTTTCAACGTTAGTAGTTCACAGCAATAAATAATTGTAGCATTTCTACCTTAATAGTTTGGGAAACTGCAGAAAACATTAATTTCACAACTCCCTTATAATCTCTCTTGGCTTTCATGCATTTAGTTATTTGTTAGCAACAGGAGACTCGTACTGCTGCGCATGCGAAAGAAAGATTTTGTTTTATGAACTACTGTTTTGGAAAAGAAGATTTAAATTTAAGTCTTTTTCCGAAATTTCATTCTGCTGAAAAAAAGCGTAATTGTGTATAAAATAAAATATTTTATGGAATTATTTTATTACGAGATTTTATTAACTGCTCAGTTTATAAGAAAATTGGCACGACTGTGTTTCTATAAAAGTAAATGTATGCTGAAATATAAAAAATAATCGACTTCTAAGAATGTGTCTTATAGGAATATTGTAAAAAACGACCAAAGAAAAACGTTTCTTAACACTTTTCGGAAGTGCTCACTGCAAAGCGTATAAATGAGTACTTCTGATTCAGTATGAATTTCTCGATCTACTTTTATCGGTAAACTCTAGAAAGAATACTTTCGTTATCTGCAAATTGCCACGTGCACTGGACAGTGTTTAGTAAGCTCTTTAGCAATACGGCCACACTGGACGATGTCTAATTTTTTATCTGACTATAACATCCGAAGCAAATACGATTTACTCCAAAACAAAAAAAAAAATAAAGCTGAAATTGGAAAAACTAGCTAGAAAATTAAATAAACCTCAAAACTGTTCTTTTAAAAGAAACAATTTTGCATTTCAAAATTTCTTAGCATTTTTTTAATAAAAGTACTATATTAGCTATGTTTGGAGAAATTGCTAAGCTGCTCAAGTTGTGCAAGTTTAATAATGAAGTTCGAGACATTTCTGAAGACGGAAACCAGAGTTCTGATTTTATTTATGTAATTCGTCCATTGATGATAGCATTTTTGATGATTGGAGTGGATATTAGGCCAAATATGAATATATCATATAAGTTTGATTTTCGAGAAATGTTAATTAAAGTAGCTGAATTAATTGGACATTCAATCTCATTTCTAGTGCTTTTGCAAACTATTTTTCAACTAATTTCTACAAAAAATGATTCAAACATTGACATTGCGAACCGTCTTTTGGAAACCACGGTTATAATTTTAAGATATACTTTATTCATTAAGAGACGTAAAATTTCAAGCATATTGCAAGACGTTTCGAAATCATATGCAGAAACATCCGAAAAACCAAAATATCTTAGTAAAACTATAATTTCTATAGTGTGCTCGGTTTGGTGCAGTATTAACTTAATGATGTATGTCGTTATTTACATAGATACTGTAAAAAGAAACCGTGAACTTTTTAGAGTTTACGTGAAAAATAGATTTTTTAATATTCCTACACTACAGCCTCCTACTTACATATATCCTTTATTGGTAATTTTTGATTTTATTGCCTACATAGTTCCAGCAATGGGAAAAAATTGTTTCATAGTTTTATATGCTGTTACATGTGCAGGACTTCGTAATGTTTTATTGGACTACAGAAAATCCCTTCGGCAACTGGATAGCAGTTTCTCATCATTGTCAGATTTATTTTCCAGTATTAAGAAAGTGATTTCAAAGGTGGATGAGTGTTTGTCTTTTCCGCTGCTTATAGCTTTATTTCTGGAGACTACATACCTATTCTTCGCAGTGCATTGGTCTGTAAAATACGGGTGCAACAATGAAAATAGTGCACTTTGTATTTACATGTGTGTAGCTATCATTGAACAAATTCTGGGTGTCTTAAATTTAACAGCATTTGCAGTAGCTGTGCATAAAGAAATGCAAAATGTAAGATATGATGTTCATGAGTTGACTTCAAATTTCTCTAAATCTGGTATTGAACAAAACATATTGCTGAATTTGAAAATAAATGGAAGTTCAGATACATGTTTAACAGTCTGGGGAGCTTTCAAAATTACGAAAAGTTTTGTTTTCTCTATGACTGGAGGAATATTAACATATAGCGTTTTATTGTCTTCTTTTGCGCAGCCTTAACATATTAGCTACTTGTATATAAAAGTAATTGAATTCCTAGATGTCACAATAAATACTTCAGTAAATATAATTTTAATTAACTTAAAAGTAATAAAACATGCGTTAAAATGCAGAAAAAATTCTTTGTTTGCTTCCATTATGGGATCAGTTATAATTCTGATGACATCTAACAGCAATTTTTAAAATATTTCACAAGTACGACCAGTGATTTTTAAGAAAATCTGACAACTTTCGAAGGTTTAAATATAGAGCTTCAGTTGCAGAAATGCAAAATGAAGAAAGAGAAGCCCGTGCTCAGGCGGTAACAATGAGAGAAAGGCCAAGTTACTAGTACCGTCGATTGTTGAAAAATAAAAATATCTAAGAAATAATTTCCTTAAAAGCTGAGGATACAGTTTGATTGGAATTGGAATCATGAACTAGATTTCAAACGCCTCTACAAAATCTAATTTGTCAAAGAATATGTTTTTCGAAAACTCTTGGCTGCCTAAAAATGGAAAATGTGATTTTATGACAAACAGTTTCGGTCAGCAGAGTATCATAGTGCTTGCAATCATATGTAGGATGTTTAAAATAATAATTCCATATTTCTATTCTTTTAATATTCAACTTACTCTTTTATTACAAAATTGGTAAAAAAAACAGTGCATTTTATAAAAACAGCTTTGGCAACATGAGTAGAAGAGTTCTGTAAATAAAATATAATTTTTTATATGATCTACCTCGAATAAAAGGTAAAAATTGAGTCACATGTTCAATATGCTGTAATAAATTAAACGCAATGTGCCATTAGATATTCCCAAGACGAAATATTTTTGTATATTACTTTTGGCATGTATTTCTGTAGACCAGATTTTCATTAGATTAAGAAAAAACATAGCAGATATTTCATGCGTACGCTTACACTGTTAAGCTGAAATAGTATTAAATCATCATTAACTTTGTAAATAGGTTGCATGATACTTACAATTATTAATAATTATGCGAAACTTATTTAATAGTGTGTAATATTCTCCTATTTATTATGTAATATAGTACTAACTAAATTTATATTAATAACATATAATTTTTATAATAAATATAACATATAATTATTATAATAATTGGATATTTTGTTATACACGTACAGCACAAAATGTTATATTTGTTTTTACGGAACACAAAATGTTGCATTTTCCATGGTATTTATACACTACCGTTTAGTTCATACAATTAATTCCATTTCTAATGATGAAAATATTTTCAAGAAATTTTCTATTATTCTAGACGTTTATCTAGAATCAATATTTAAGTAATAAAACCCATAACCACCTTTTGTAAATTCCGTATATGACATGACAGCCCTATACTAATGAGACCGAAGTCAGCTACATGAACACTTCCAGTATGTTTTGTTGCATGATATAAAACTTTATTCGCAAATCAGGTTCTTAGAAAATACTCATTTAGGAGATCCTTGAGAAATGCGCGCAAATTTGAAGATACAGTACTCAAATTTAGAAAACGTCCCGGAAGATAATCAGATTGCTTATCAATTGTTTTCCGACAGTAGATGTTTTAGAACAAAATAACGGTAATTTTGTAATTATGTGAAAATTTTTATAAAATGTCTCATAAAGCATTTATGTGTTAGATGAAGAAAAAACGTTTAAATTGCAGTGTCTTTTCTGGTACTCCGCCTCAGATTCAACGTCTCTATTTTATGAATCCACTTTCGTTTTATTCAGAGTGACCTGTTTGTTAGTTGTTATTAAACAGTAATGCATAATAAAGCATTGTGATTTTCCAGTTTGTAATAATTAGAAAGTGGATAAGAGGATATTATTTAGTACGAAAAGAGTGGAAGGACTTCAATAATAAATATATGCAGTTAAACCATAATACAAAATCGCATGTGGATACCACATGCCTTCCTTGTATAGCCTATTAAATTATACACACTTTTTGTGTCACTTTATATAAATTAATTTACTCGAATAATTCTAACTTAATTAACCGATTCCTCAAGGAAAATTGAAAATGATATATAAAATTGCAAATTTTGAAAAATTAAATACCTCGGATAATTTTTTCATACCGGAGTCAAACTCCTTATAATTTTATTTTTTCATAAAGTAGGAATTTGAGTATAAAACCTTCCCAAACATAAATATAGGAATTGGGACATCGCATTAAAAGCTAGATTTCGTTATTTGTCGCAATTCTGATTTTCAAATTTTGCATTGCTATATATGAATATTTTCGTCATTTAAAACACTTCTGTAATTGAAAGTATATGATTAAGACCAACTATTGCAAAAGTAAAGGCCGATTAAGGACTTTTAAGCTGAGTAAGGGGATGAATCTATATATATATAGTTAAAAGAAAATTCCTATTTCGTACGCTAAAAAATTGCTAGGTCTTTTTTCGTTTGTTCTTTTTACTTTAATTATATATATATATATATACGCTTGGTACTACTGACTGCAATAAAAAAGGGAAGCCCACAATTAAATGTTGTAGCAGTCTCGTATACTAAATCCCAACCTTCTACGGCTAACAGATTAGAGTTATACAAGATACATACATAGATACGTACAGACGTCACGAAAAAAAAAAATCCCATTAGAAACCGTTTTACAATACATTTTGGAAAACAGTAGTCTTAATTTTGTCCATATGTACGTAACGTACAGACGTCACGGACAAAAATCATCGAATTGGATTCAGGAACGGTCAAAATGGACATTTCCGCTGAAATATGATACCAGAAATTTTAAGAGATTATAATACTTCCTTTACATCCTATAAGGAAGTAAAAAAATATCAATGCTAAATCGATGCTTGGTGAAATATAGCATATCTGTTTCGAAATGTGAAAATATTCACGTATATTTGGAAGAGCCGGAAACAACAGGAGTACAATTTCAATAAATTTTCTACCTCATTCTAATGTCTTTATGTGAAAATGCACTTTTCTTATAAAAGGAAATTGGAATCAAATAACCCTCAATAATGATGATGGATAATCTCTTACATATGTATAAACCCGAATAAAGCAAAGAGTCATCCCCATTCAGGATAAAATAAATCACATATGTACAGTTAATCACATATATACAGTCAGTTTGTATACACTTTAGAGTCACGTTAAAAAAAATATTAATACTTTAAAGAATTTAATAGTTTATAAAACATGCGAATTGTTTTATTGAAATGTGAATGGTTTTATCACGTTTAAATTAAAAGTTCATCTGGAAAAGAAATTAATAGAAAAAGTTGATTTTGCTCTGCATCTGATTGTTGTGAATATCCTTGAAATTGTGATAGATAACATTTTTGTAACGGCTGCTCTTTAATACATAATAATGTTTCTCTACCAAAACATCATGAAGAATCGTTAAAATCTTGAGTTATTCCTGTTCAGTGAGCCAAATAGCGCATAACATTTACAGTTTTGCGTCGGATAATGCGGAATCTATGAAATCAGAATTCCATATAACTTGATTTGTACCGCAGTTCCATATGCAAGGTCTGCGTAATTCCACTAATTTTCTAACAACAATCATCCGATGTACCTAAACAATCCCATGAAACTATAAAGTTTAACCTGAAGGTTTACACATATAAAGTTATATTTAACAGAATATTTATAAACATTTTATTTCTCACAATATTAATGGAAATAAGGTGTTCATTCTCCCCCCTTTTTTTTAACTCGATGGATTTACACGCTCATTATCGCTGTCTGGTTTTGTAGACGTTCGCCACTTCCGTTAGAAGACTTTGGTTTCACTGTCGTCCAAAGTGGTACTTTTCCAGTTGACTGATTTTTGTGGACGCATGGAAGAATATCCAGTTTCAGTTCCAGACACTGAGGAAATGAAATGTTTAATGAGATTTCTTTCACATAATCCACGTTTAACGTTTTGAAAGCGACTCGGGCCTCGATCGGACGTTATGGATGAATTATGATTGTATAATTGAGCGATTTGCAAGATTCAGTGCAGCTGATGCGTGCCAGATAGAGACGGGATCGATTTTACAACTCAGTTTATCTTGAGAATGAACTTTTTTTAAAATTTTAGTAAATTAAATTTAAGCTGTCCTTGTAATATTTTAGAAGAGAAGATTACCATGAAATGCACAAAGAATACTGTAGAAAAAAATTAATGTATCTCAAGTTTAATAAAATGGACTTAAAAAATATACTTGATATTTTTTCACTCTGCAGTATCATTAGCATTAAACTATTATACAGAGAGATTTTTAGAAATGTATAATAATTACACATTCTTATAGTATTAATTATCTATTTTTTATTTTCAGTTGCTGTGAGTAATTAACCTGTAAAACACGGCTTTCATAAAAGTTTGTTGCACGGTCTATTTACTTAAATATTAAACCTTGTACTTTCAAATATAAAATTTCTTAGGAGAAATAGGGAATTTTTTAAACCAGTTTCAAACTTTCGGAAAGAGATATCTCTAAAAATAAAATATAAAGTTTTGTATAATCTCCGTTGAGAGCCATTTCACATTAAAAATTATTCATTATTATTTTACTAGTTAAAAATTTTCCTTAATTTTAAATGTAATATTCAGGGCGACAACCTTTATAATAACACGGCATATAAAATAGAAAGCTTCAAATTAAGTAATGGATTCTATTCTTTTGAAGACAAAAATCATTCAGTTCTGAAAAAACGAGCAGAACTTTCCTTGTGTTCTTCTCACCTTAAATTTATTCATCTATTCACATATATCTTAAATTCAAGTCAAAATTGTCACGGAAAGTAAGTCCGTAAGTCGTTCTAGAAATTGCAGAGGTTGTTAAAAGTAAGTGTATGGAATTGTTTAACTTATTAAGGAATTCATTACTGTTTTCACCCTAAAACTTTGTATAATCTGAGAATAATTTAAAGAATTAATATAAACCATAAAATTTCATTTTTACGGATTCTGCAATCCATACTGATGACATTAGTTTCACGAAATTACGTATTTTATGTTCAGAACTGGAGAATTGTTCAGAATTTTATTGTTTCGTTTTGGAAATGAATATTTTTCCCGCAATGGCGGGCACAAGGCCAGAAGAGGTGGCCATTTTATTGTGGAGGCACCTAATGGGCAGCCACCACTACCTCCTATGAAGGAACAGACAATTTTACATCCATGCCTTCTCCCGTATACGCACCCGGGGCCTTCGGTATCTCCCTCAGACTTCCCTAATCGCTATACCCTCTGGGCGGCCGAAAATAAATAACTAGAGTTAATATTTATAGTAACAAAAATTATGCTTGAAGTACACTCTATGTATATGCGGATACCAGCAGAATTAGTGTAATGAAGTGACATGATGAAATGAAAAAGGATTGAAAAGTATGGTAAAAGTCGTGCAATAAAAATAATGAAGTGAAAAAAAAAGAAAGTATCTAACAACTGCAGGAGATGCATTCTAGCATCAGTTTGATTAAATAGGGAGATATTCATTATTAATTCGAAATTACATTAGTGATATAAAAAGAATTTTTTATCTCATTCCTAAAGTCCAAGCTAAGTTTTCAAAACAGAGTAACGAATAAAATTAGTTTCCTTATTTCATTCAAGTGCATATACTTTCTACTTCAGGCCGCTATTCCACCAACGTACAGAGAATTCAGAGTTTGGAAGAAATAATTTTCTTTATCATCGTTTCATTCAATTTAGAATTCCATCAAGCTTTATTCAACCTTGACAGCAGTATATCTTTAGAAAGAAGTTAGAAAGAAGATGATAATCTAGCCAATATTCCTGAATAATTTTCCTGGATAAATTTGAGTAAACAGTGAATATTCTGCTGCTTACTGAAATTTTGCAATTCATTTCTTGCATTTATTTGATCCATACATGTAAATTGCATTATTAAAAGAATACAAAACGTTGGCCATAAATTTTCTTAATAATATCATGCCATTAAATTTTTTGAAGCAATTGACCATTTTAAGTTACGTTAAATTTGAAATATTTTGAATATTTCTAAATAGTTGTAGTGTAGAGTCTTTAGGGGTTTTACTGCTGGATACATAAAAAATGCACATTGGAACCTTGGACCCTGGACTATGCGTCAAATGTGCTTCCAAGTACACCATAAAGGCATACGGAAAGGAGGGACAGAATATACTTCCCCTTATAAAGGGCGAGTATGGATTGGGGGACCCAATCACCGAATCCTGGTGGTGACGAAGTAACGTCCACAACCTTATAGGAAATGCCTCCCGTCTTCGTAGTGTAGTGATCAGCACGGTATTCGAGAGGCCCGTGGTTTGAGTCACTACAGTGGCGCCCGAACTAAAAGGGTGATGGATAATGATTCTCCACCCCCAGGATTTGGCAATCGGGTCCCCTAATCTGCAGTCGCCCTTTAAAAGGGGGAATACATAAGGCATTTCCCCCGCCTTCTTAGCATGCCTTTGTAGTGTAGTGATCAGCACGCTCAGCGCGTATTCGAGAGGCCCATGGTTCGAGTCAGGGCGAAGGCGCTGCTCATTTTTCATCTCTCCTGCTTCCGAAATAACCTAATGTCTCTAAAACACCTTATAGTTTGACAGCCACTCGTTAGAGTCATTATGTTATTTGAAGCAGGGAATTGAAAAATGTGCAGTGCCCTAGCTGACTCTCAAAGCCTGGATCTCTCCAAATACTCCTGGAGTCTGCTTCCAATTACACCACGAAGATATGCGGAAAGGAGGGAGAAAATACCCTATAGTATATCCTTGGAATTAAGCTTCACTGCGTTTTAGGAAGGGAAATTTTTAAACTAAAAGCTTCAGAAGCATTTTTCGTATGTTTCTGTTAACGCAAGAAGTTAGCAAAGCACATTTGTTTTTTCAGTGGGCAGAGCCTCAAACTGACGATTTCAGGTTAAGCAAACTGAAAAATGTCAATCATTTTGTTGCCTCTTTGCACGTTCTCTTTACCTCGTCTTCCCTCAGCTTAACCTACTTCCTCGATAGCTCTTTACACAAAAGTTGCATAATAAGGGATGAAATAATTTGCAAGTGAGGAAATGGTTGTTTAAGTTCCCGAGCTTGGAAATACTTACGAAACAAGTGTTGTCTCTTCGATTATTTGTTCTTACTTCTAATTCCTTGCTACTTGACATATTTCTGTGCTACTGAACATTCAAGTCTTTAAATACCAATATCTATATAATTTGATCATCATCATTTATTATTTTCGCTTTTTAAAATGAAATAGATGTTATTCTTTATTAATTTTTTAATCTTTTACGATAGTAAAGCATGCAACTAAGATAAGTCATGCATTGATTTCATGATATCATTACTCTCTTTCTCTGAGATATTAATTTTTAATACTTCAGAAATTCAGGTCTCATTTTGAAAATCATTTGTGTATATTCCCAATGCATTGTTTGATGATTTTTGAAGTAACATTACGGTATACAGAATTCAAGAGATTATTTTCATGAATTTTGGGGAAACTTTTCGAAGTTTCTCAACTATCAAACGTTGCCTTTATACGAAACAAATTTTGGATATTTTCCCCCATTATTATTTTTTTTCATAACTGTTATACGGTTATTCATGTTTGAATAATTTTAATGATACTTTCCATTATAACTTACGCGAAGAACATGCTGCAAAGGAATTCAAATAGTCGATCGGAAATTTTGAACACTAAATTGAGTTCGCTAGATTTCTGACAAATGAAGGAAAGTAATTTTCGTATGTTATATAAAGCTGCTCTGCATTGAATATTAGTACAAAAAAAGGTAGTGATCGTGGTTTTAAACTTAAAAACATTGCATACGTAAATTCGCCCGTCTGTGCTTACAATAAGTTGAAATGTAATCTACATAAATTTAAAATCTGTGCCTTTATATAACGGGTTCACTAATTAGTATTAAAACTTCCCAGTTAGCCCCACCAGTAGCCGAGTTAGGTCTGTTGAGTATTGGGAGTTTGGTGTGGATTAAATCTCAGACGTATGAGATGACTGTTTGGTTGGTTTTCGTAGAATATGTTTCTTCGAGTATAACGTAAATATTGGCAAGTTTCGCTTCGAATGTCCTCCATGATAGCAGATGACTCTCGTGTACTTTACCGCATTCAAATAACCTATCCTGATCAATTTAGAAATATAAGTTTAATTTTTTTCAAATGTGTAACAGAATGGCTTTTTTAAACGCATAATGTTTTGGGGTTACCTTCCAGCAAATTTAGTATTTTTTTAGCCATAAAATTATTGCTTTAATAACGATTAAACATGAAAACAAAGCTGTCAAAGAAATTAAAGGGTTCTTTATGTCTTAACACACAAGAATCTGAGAGCAAGTTAATGCTTAATCAAAAGACTTTACACAACAAGTGTTAGAAATAAACACAAGCTTCACTGTTAGCTGATAATATCTACATAACTATAAAACTTTTAGGGAATAATTCTAAATAACAATTTTCGGTTTTTCACTACATATTAAATATGTGACGTAGACATACAAATACTTTTATTATTTATTAGCATGCAATATTTACCAAAATGATAAATAGCAGTAATAAATGCAAATTTTTGTTGCTACTATTAATGTTAAATTTCATAACTTATCACTGCTGCACTGTCTTACGGAACGAAGACACATTTTTTACTACAAAATTTAAAATTTCTTCACTTTCGCAAACAACACTGTCTTTGGGTTATGTAATCATCTTAAGTACATGATTCACTTAACACACTTTACAAAACAAATTACACGTTTCACAAAAAGCAACAAAAAAGATAAAGTAACAAGAGTAATTTAAGCTTTCGGTTAAGCTACGGAGTGCCGAGGTCTGAAATTCATTTTCAGACCACTTTCTGATCTTAAAACCAGTTCGTCCACAATGTGTATTTTGTCGAGTGGTTCCATAGATTTGATTTCAAATTTTCTGAGTATTGTTGCCATCACTGTTATAGCCTCGAAGGTAGCAAATCTTTGCCCTAGAACGAAATAAAAGTATAATAAGTTTTTTTAAATTTTGAGTTGTCTATTAGATAAAAACATCAACTAATCATTCGTAGATTATTATTACAGTTGGAATTGAAAGGTTTATTTTTTAAAAATATTTCTTGTACATTCCATATTGCAACTAGTGCTGCCTATTTAAATTTAGATAAAACTAATATTTCAGTGTGTCAAAATTTAAATATGAAATATGTATTCATTTATTTTTTATTTCGATTATTTCGATAGAAAGCGAAAGTTAATATTGGAATTGGTACCTATAACGCGTTTTACCAGTATTTCTGAAGAGCAGACGTGAAATGAATATTACAGGAACTTAGATTTGTAGAGAAGAATTCGATGCAAAATACTGTTTGTTGTTCATTTTATTAGCTAAATTTGGTTGATAAGATAAAGTTTTATCTAGTTACTTATCATGATTTCGTTACGTTCCAGCGCTTTACACTTTGTGCTGTAAATCTTCAAATAAAGACCATTCTAAAAAATTTAATATGTTATTACCAATTTCTCTCACTATACGAAGAAAAGAGTTCTTATGAAACTTTTCGCAAACAGAAATCCTGTAAATCGAAGAAGCAACTACCACTAATTATACGGAAAAGGCTTTTGAGGTTTTGCATTACATCAAACATGTTATCAAAGATAGCTGTATAATCCTACCCAACTGATTTTAAAATATAAATTAATATTAAATTATAATAATGATATAATAAACACGCAGTTCGTAAAAATAGAAATAATATATTTGCTACGTAATTTCAATCACTTAAACTAAAAAGAGACCACTTGTACAGAAAAATTTAAATGTGATGCATTATTGCATTTATTAAATTTATATTTAAATAATTCAAATAGTGCACACACTTGTATCGCAATGATGGTCGTGAGCTGAGTCTTTGGAAATATGGTGGTAAGATGTACAAGAATACAGTACAGTTATCTAAAGGTACTTTAATTAATCTCTGATAAAGTTATATTGGTCGTTTTTCATGCAAAATATAATGTAAAAAATATTAGAAAAGTAAAGCATGAAGACACATACATTATAGTTGTTAAATTAATTATCAAATTGTAAATTTACTTCCTTTTACTCTTATTAAACTGATATTCTTTTAGTTAAAATTAAAGTCTTGTTTTGTTTCAGTTTATTCGTTTTCATAAAGTCTTGTTTTATTAACATTTTCATGCACAGAGCGTAGTTAACCATTTGGATAATACTAATGTTTATTTATATTCTTAGAAATAGGTAGTCTTGGAAGACAGTCGCTAAGAGGGCTCAAGATAATTACATATTATTTCTGGGAAAAAAAAAAAGAAAAAAAAAGAAAAAAAAAAAAAAAAAAAAAACTAAATTTAATTTTTTGGCTGTAATTTAAAATTTGAGTTCTTCCCAATTATTGATGTAAAAACGAACTAGTTACTGTTAATGAATGTTTCTGTTAATAAACTGTTTCCGAAATGACCGTCAGTAGACGAGTGAAAATGCTTCTGAGCGAGCACTGGTAGTTCAACCCGACGAACGAGCTGGCTTCATGATATTTTTTGGGGTTTTCCTAATATATGGCCTAGATATCAGTCAGTTCCTGACAAAGTCCCCAGCAAAGGCATCCCTATTCTTCAGCAACATCCAAACGATTAGTTGCACACTGCATACTGTGCATAACACTTTAAAAAGGCGAATAAAACAAAACAAGACTTAATTTTTATTAAGAGAATATCAGATTAGCAAAAGTAAAATACAATAATTTTATGACTTGGTACTTAATTAAATAATTTAAATGTAGGTAACTTTATGCAAATATTCATCTTCCCTTTCCTAATCTCTTTTACACTGTATTTTTCATGAAAATCTACCAATGATACAAAATATCTAAGCTTTTGAACCATTTATACCACAATGTTTTCTCCGTCCTTTCTTTTCTCCCAAGATGTTTTTTACAACAACGTTTTCTCCTTGCGTCATTTTATCGGCGATGTTTACTTTTGCGATATTTTGCAACGATTTCTTAGGTGGTAACCGCTCTGAAAATGCAATGAGTGGAAGAAACAAAATGAATATATTGAATTCGGTTTGTCTAAATACAGGTAAACAAGAAATTAGCCTTATCTAATTCCGCTATCTTAAGTTCGCCTGTAACCTTCAGAGCAAAAGAAAGTTTTCTAGTGCCTCTAAGCATCTTTATGTTTAGGTAACCTAAAGTTAATCTAAAACCTAAAATTCTTGCAATGGTAGACCTAACATAACAGATTCCTGCAAACAGTGAGATTTTCAACATAGACATACACCTCAAATTACAAAAATATTTTATATGACGTTTTGGACTTTTTAAATTTAGAAAAGAAAATTTTCTCAAATTACGAAATCTGACATTTTGCACATTTCTCTTATCCCTGCACTTATGTTTAGAAAAATTTTTCCTTTCGTTATAAAAAAATAAAACACAAAAGGTTTGATCCCCATACAACAAAAATTGACCGAGATATTTCATATCAAAATCGGGAATCATATTCAGGGTTGTAGACAAATCGAAGAATCGGTAATAAAATTTATGGACGCGTTTTTTGCATGTGTACGTAACAGATAAAATATCCTTTAGAAAAGTGTGTTTGGTGTTAAGAGATAAAGTGACGGGTAGTGGCACGTAGTCAACTCGTAATATTATCTGCATTACCTTATAACGTTGCGCGCCTCCAACTTGCACGCAACCAAGAGGTGACTGTGAAAACTTGTATAAAAGATAGAGCCTTGTGAAGGGTTTAAGTCCCTTTTTATTCAACGTAATAAAATTACAATTGCGTCCTCTTGACGCTTACAGACTGTGCCAACTTGGCAGTCAAATAAAAATAATAACCTGAAAAGAAAGTCAAGACAAGATTCTAACTACGAGGCTCTCTAAAATAACTAACTCACCGCGTTTTACAATACCGCTGCTAATTCAGCAGACTTGAAGCTCACTGGAAAGATCACCACTACTTCCCGCCAAGCACATAGGCCGCAACGCGGGGTTCTTCAATTCTCGCTAACTACCTCCGCGCTCGTGCAGTAAGAATATCACTCACCGAACTTGTTTCCTTCTATTTAAATCAGAATACTTCCGCTGATAATTTGAATGCTTGCGCGTTCTACTAAAATTTACATATTCTGGCATTGGCAGTTCCAGGGGAAAGTAAGGCTTGACAGGAAAGATAGTTTAAACTTAAAATAAATGTTAGTTAAAATAAATATAAACCCTACAACCTTGAATAATTCTTATTTGTTTAATGACTCCTGAATACAAACTCAAAATCATGTCAAATGTCACAAATTTTGAAATTAACTATTTCGTCAATTTTTTCGTACGAAAATCAATTATTTTGTGTCTCATTTTTATAACGAGTACAATTTTTTTTTTACAATATAAATGTATTTACCAAAGGAATGTGTAAAAATTTAAAATTCGTATTTTAAGTAAAATTAAATTTTTAAAATAAAAATATCAATAAAAATAAAAATATCATGAATATTTGCATCATTTAAAACGTTTTCATAATTGGAAGTACATGTTTACTACGAACAACTGGGAAAATAAAGGCAGGGTAATAAAATTTATGGGCGGGGTGTATATTTATCTCTTTGTACGGGAATGATTTATATCTAAAATAATATGTTCAGAAAATATTAATCTTACCGATGCAGTTTCTAGGCCCTGCAGAAAAAGGAACATACGCAAACGGGTGCCTTCCAGTGGAATTTGACAGCTGAAAACGGTCAGGATCAAATACTTCAGGATTCGGAAAGACATCTGGGTCACGATGCAGCATATATATCAAAATTCCGCAACTTGTACCTTTTGGTATCATGTATCCATCTACCAGAAAAATTATTTTCTTATGAAATACATTTAGCATCACTCAGAAAAATGGTAGCATGTATAAGATACATAGTTCATGTTTTGAATCAGGATTTATTACTTATAGATAATGTCAACCATTGTTTTAGGAAAGACAAAACTGAAGTAAGCCGGCTTATTAATTAACATTTCAAGGAAACGAATGAGCTAAATTTTTCCTGTCAAAAGCAGAGAGTTTAAAGTAAAAAATTCACAAAAGAAATATTTGGTAAATATAAATTTTATCCTTTAATGTACAGAGGGGGTTCGAACATTTTTTAGACGATTTTGGTAAGGGGTAATAAAAATCGTTTGCTGCAAAAGAAGTAATTGCAATTGTACTATGTTTTTAAAAGTCAAAATTATTGTCTGTGGCTTCAAAGTTTTGTTTTTATTCAAAATGGCGAATTTAACAAAGCAGTGGTTCGAAGGCTACATTTACGCTCTTTCCGAAGAGAAATATGCCTACTCCGTTATCCAAAAACGATGTGAGAGTCATGGTTTTGTGATATCTACAGCGTCGATAGGTAATATCATCAACAAGAAAGGAAAAAAAAAAACGTCAAATTGGAGCTTCAAGTGGGACAAAAATTCCAAACAAATATCCAAGGAAAAAAAGGACATCTTCGACTATTGCAAAGGTACGTTGTTTAATGTTAAAAGAAAATCCCCCTAGTCAAAGGACAGTAGCAAAATCATCAAAATGCTCGGTGTCCACTGTAAACAAAATGATAAACGTTGATTTAAATCTTAAGAAAGGGAAAAACGCAATGTGCATCGTCTTCTTCCGAAGCATATCGCTCAACGCAGGACACGCTGCAGAATTCTATATGAGAAGCACTTATCCAAAGAAAAATGGAAAACAATTGTCACAATAGATGAAGCATGGGTGTATTTAAATGATTGTAACAAAAAAAGAGCCATTTATTATCATAAAAGGGGAGAAAAAATTTAAGTACATGGTTCAAAGAATCGAAAGAAAGTTTTTCTAAGGGATTCATGATTGTTGCTGGTTTTTCTTATAATGGCAAGTTAAAAATAAAGAGAGTGCAAAAAAATGTCAAGATTAACTCCAAATACTATCAGGAACATATTTTATCGCCAATTTTTCTGAATGAAATACCATCGCTTTACCCACAGTGCCATCAATCTGTGAGACTCCATGAGGACAAAGCTAGCAGTCACATATCAAAACCCACTGAAATTTCCTAAAAGAAATGGAACAAAAAACTCGTATCAAGGCCATACACTTCATTCATATCCCTACTAAATCTCCCGATGTGTCACCTATGGACTTTTGTGCTTTCGGACTTTTAAAAACTGCATTATCCAAACGTTGTCCCAAAACCCTCAGAGGACTCTGGAAAGCTGTTCAGGAGGAATGGGATAGAATACCTCTTCTGCCATTTCAAAAGGTTATTATTATCGTAGACATTGCGGTGTCGAAAGATAGTTCAGAATAAGGGATGTCAAATAGAACATTTAAAACACAAGAATTTTATGTAATTTAGTTTTGTGAATACAATATACATCGTCTAAAAAATGTGTGAACAGCCTCTGTACTAGACTCCTTTCACTTTGAAACCTATTTCGACTCTCTTTAAATGGCTGCATTTTTAACTAGCTGTATTTTCATCGTAAATTTATTCTTCTAATGCAATTTCCTTTCAATTATAAATTTCAGCTATTATTCTTAGCAGCAACGTATTACTTAGTCCAAAATGTAAGATAAAACAATAGCGCTGTTAAGTATAGTCTCGACACTTCTTGAACGTACATTTCATTTGGAGGTTATCTTTATTATATACATTTTAGCTGTCTTCATCGTGGAACGGTGTTTGATACACCAGGGTGCCTAGGCTGACTACCCCAAATCTAACATAGTTGAAAGCTTCGAAATATTTTACAAAGTAATTTATTTGAGATGCAGTATTTCTTTATTTAAATTTTAAAAAGATCCACGCACTATAAATTCAAGCCTCAGAGCTGTCTATGTCTAATCTATGTTATCAAGATAATTTCGAATCAATAGATGTCAGGTGGTGAACAAATAAATACAATACACCCAAGATATAAATATACATAAATTAAAACAAAAGAATACCAAATAACATGACAAAGTAAATATAAAAATTCAAACTTTCATGATTACATTTGGATTGAGAATGGACATTGCCCTTTTTTATTGGTATCGTTCTTATAATCGTAATTATAAATTCTGAGTTCAGAGTTACTTATATCACATAAAAGAATGTGAAACTGTCTGGCCAGGTGCTAGTAAAAACTTCTCGGTGGAATTATGCCTTGTTCCGCATGAATTGCATTGTGTTTAACACAGTACTGTGCGTTTGCAATTTGCCGCAGAAACATGACTTCCTAAAAAACTAAAACAAAATTTGGCAACAGTACAAAACTTATCGAACCTCGCAACAATGAAAACGAAAACATCGGGAAAGAGACTGTTGAAATTCGGTAAAGTAGAGTGAGGTTTAGACCACTTTCGGAATATTAGACACTAATTTAAAAGGATGATATAATTCTAAAACTATATAAATAGGAGATCACTAAAATCGCTTACTTTTCCACCTGAAATACATGTAATCGTTGTTGGAAAACTATTGCCAATTAGTGTAAACAATATTCTGACCTAAAAGTGCAAGAAATTCAAATATTCTCAAATATTTGTTTCAAATATGTATACTCAAATATTTGTCTAATTCCTCCATAGAATCTTTCTACAATATGTATCATCTCATTGTGGCATACTTGACAATGAGGCGAAGGATACTCTGACAAAGAAAGGTACCAAATTAAAACAAAATCCTTCCGAACAAACATAATTTAAAACAGCTTCTGAGATCACAGCAACAAATTAAAAAATTATTTTATTTGTTATCTCCAAAGTCTGTCTAAACAAAATCTGGAGCAATAGCCTTGATGATTTACCACACTGCCCTAGAGAGAGTGCAATGGCTGTATTCCGACTGACAAGTTAAACATGACTACTTGATACTTATTTGAACATGATTGGAAGCATGAGGGAAGGAAATACAAAGTAACTACTTTTTCATTTAGCTGTCCATTCAAATCCATGATTACAAAAATTTATATTTCAGAAATCTTTCAATGAATCGTAATTTCTCAATTTATTGCTTAAATATCTAGATTTAACAATTACCCCCAAGTTCTGTAAAACAGAATTGAAACAGAATTTAGAGCTTCCTTTCTAAATGAACTAGATGTCGTGTTAAGCGATTGAAATATGATAAAAGGAACTAACTAAGAAGTAAAATAACGATGGAAAGCATCATGCAAATGATTATTCTGCACCAAGGTATGTGATATATGATGCTAATAAGCAGATTTTATTAATTATAATAAGTACACAATTATTCCTAAGAATTATCATTTTTAAACATAAAGGGCATTCATAAAAGGAATTTTATTAAATTAAATTAATCAATTATATTTAAAAAATAAAGATATATAC
This sequence comes from Stegodyphus dumicola, assembly GCF_044657685.1. Classification (NCBI taxonomy): domain Eukaryota; kingdom Metazoa; phylum Arthropoda; class Arachnida; order Araneae; family Eresidae; genus Stegodyphus; species Stegodyphus dumicola. Next base: position 82,934,352 of record NC_140768.1, read on the forward strand.
TAGCAATAAATTTTAAATTGCTCCATTATTAAGCAACAAGTTAAAAAATTAAACGTAAATTAATTCATGAAACATCAAATAGTATTCATTCTGAAAATTAGCTATTTGGCAAGTTGCGTGGAAGATAAATGCTATGGAAGTGCATCGCAACATGACGTAACCAATCCAGCATTTAGAAAGACTTCATTACACATGTTCGTAAAGGCAAATGCAAGCCTTGCATGTATTTAAATTTTCCTTTATAAGGGAATTTTAAATACATGCCCCTTATAAGGGAATAATTAAACTGCACGGCCTGTCAAATAAATAGCCAAAGTATTCAATAAGTTGCAGATGAATATGTTATTTTGCAATAAATATTAAACAATGCATTATATACATTATACATTATATTCTTCATAAAATATGTTGATTTTTACATGTGTAATGTATTCCCATTTTAACTTAGAATAAAGGAATTTTAGGCTGGTAAAATAAAAAGAATTTATTTTTATTTCAGTTTTGCAGACTTTCAAAAATTAAACTTTGATAAGGGGATATTTTTTAACCTAAAATTTTTTATTGAAAATACAAATATATTAAAAAGTATTAAATTAGATATATTCTCATTGATAATAAGTAAATTAAATTAGGATAATAGGTTTAAATCTTGTAATTTTTGTAACATGAACTAATTAAAGAAATAATTATTCGATAATCCTAAGTAGCAATTTGAGGAAAAAAATTATAAGACTTATGTTTTCCCTTATGACAAAAAAATTATGGACAAATTAATATCCTTTAAGAACTCCTAATTGGATAAATGTATTACTTATACATGAAACATAAAATATTCTATTTCCGACACCGATGTTGCTACATTCATAAGATTTTCTGATGTTTTATCTATTATATATTTTATTGCTCTTTAAAAATATAAAGCAATATATTCCTGAAAATAATTTAAATTTCTATTCTAACATTTAGGCTGCTGTATTACTCGGTTGTAACATATTAACGTTTTTCCAGTCTCTTTTGGGGCTCTTAATAGCAACATAGTAACTGTAATTGTATTATCAGCAAAAAATGAAAATACTTACATTATTAACTATTTTAAAAATCTAGCTTTTAAGCAGAAACATAAAACTTTCTTATATTTCTAATAAAATTGCTTTTGAGCTTTTTAATTAGACTATGAAAAAGTATTTATTGTGGGTCTAATTTACCTTTTAATTATTTTTCCTCTCAGTGCTATCGAAAAAATATATATCTCTGTACAATATTCGAAATGTGCTGTCAATTTACTTCTTCCATGGAGTTTAAATAATCTCATGTTAAGACAAATCTCTCATATTGAATATTACTCCTTGTTCTTTAGTCTTCATGTCAGTCGCGGTTGAAACCGATTTCTAAAATGATTGTATTATTCTGTTATAAACAGTTTATCCGTTGTGTTTTTTGTTATATATTTATTTTAAAAAGTTATTCCTTTAAAATATATAGAAAGCCTATTCATTTCTTTCTTTTTCATTAAATATTAAAACAAAAATATGTCATTATGACTGATTTATAAATAGTCATCGTCACTACCATACATATACAAAAGGAAAATACCAACAGATATCATACATATATCAACAACGCAATGTGAGGCAAATTACCAACGAAACTGCGGTGAAAATTGCTTATAATAAATTTTTCATGTGACTTAGTTGAGAAAAGCGATCAAGACAAGTTCAGCATATTCATTTATAAAAAAGTAAATCAAGCTTTCAGTCCAACAGTTAAAATCTAAACGAACAAAATAAAATAGTAATTTTTCAGTCTGTAATATAGTTATATGCAATGGGTCTATTTCCAATTTCTAAATGTGAATAGATAATTCAAATTATGTTTCACATTTGTTCTTATAATTATTTAAAAAATATTAAGAAAGCGTTTTATTATTATTACACCTATTCTAGTGGGAAACACTTAGCGTTTTGCATTTAATGGTATATAATGTATAATACTTTAAGGCAATACACTCCTTTTACTTTTCTATAATATAAAATATAATATAATAAAAAAAATATATTTTTAAAGAAAAATTTGCGTAATAATTAAGAATTAGTTTAATTGCTTGTATGTATCGATTGATATTATCTATTTGGGGATATAAACAGTGTTTTATTTTATAAATTATAAAGAAAGGGTATAAAAATTCTTCTTTTTTATATTTAATTAATTGTAACAAATGTAACCATTTATTTGTAAACAACTAAGTTCTAATCCAAAAGCAAGAGTTTGTGATAAAACGTTGTAAATAACAGTAAAAATTCCGTTGATAAAAGACACGCAATCTCAGAAATCCAGTTACAAAATTCTAGACATATAAACGTAATTACAAAATTATAGACATCATCTAGAAACTGTTTATTGTGTCTAATTATTGAAATTCTAGACATCATCTAGAATATTCTAGACATCATTGTAGAATTACAAAATTCTAGACATATAAACGTAAACGCAAATCCTGACCTGTTATTAAATGCAATTTAAGCCTTACGTATTAAAATAGAAATTTTTAAAAAAGGCTCTAATTGCAATCCTTATTGTATAAAAATAAAAATCCTATTTCACTTCCCTTATGTTACTTATTCTCCATAATTTCATGCTTTACTGCTTAGAGTATTTCTAAGAAAGATAAAGAGGAGATATGCTTCATATGTCAAATGTTTGCAAATGTTTGCATTTAAATTTCTATTAGGAAAACTGGAAGTTATAAAAGGAGAGATTCAGCAGCATGGAAAACCAGTTTAAAAAGGTCAAGCGGGGAGAAAGACAGCAAAACGAAAATATATGTATATTTGTTCAAAGTCCAGTTTTTATCTTTTAGCAAATAAAAATCTGGCACAAGCTGCTTCTTAAGAATGTGTCAAACTTATTTATCTTCTTTAGGTTACAATCGGAAAGCAAAGGGAAATGATAGGGATAGTTAAATCATTCAGTATTCATTTTTCTCCGATTTCTCGCATGAAAGGTTTATAGTTTTTAAGATGATAACAGTTTTCTTCATGGTAATTACTTAAGATAAATTTGATAGCATAAAGTTGTTTTTAAAGAAAATATATTTTGCATGTTCCTATGATGCACGTAAGTTAAGATTCTGTTATTTATGTTTTATTTTATTTTAATAAGTATTAACATAACTGATTAGGTAATTTACACGGTTTAACGGACATATGGTTTTAATCAGATATCAAAAAGTAAGAAAATACATTTTTGAACTCTTTGGAATGTTATTAATTTCTGCTTTGTTAATTTCCGGGATGAAATGGAAGTAGATGTTACGCATGTTAACTCCCATATATATGTATATATATCGAGAGAGAGAGAAGAGTTTTCGTAAAGTTTCAAACCAAAATAAACTTTAAGTAATTATAATTGCCGATTATGAAAGTAATTTTAGACATTAAAACTGTTAAACAGAAAGGTTCCAAGGGAAAATTCAATTAATCTTTGGGGTATACCTAAAAGAACTTTCAGAGTTTTATTATGGAAATATGATACATTGTAAATTATGATTTGCTGTTATAACGAAATTGTAAATTATGATTTGCCGTTATAACGAAATTTTTCTGTTGTGTAAGTTCTTCATTTTAGAAAATAATGTTAAAAGTAAAGAGATTAAAGAAATAAATTTGACTTAGGAAGAGTAATTTAATTCAATATCTGTAGCTAATAATATGATACGCGTGAAACTTCAGATGGCAACTATAGAGAAGACGTAGCAGAAACAAATGCCAGAATTTTAAAATCTAATTATTATATTAATGAATGAGATACAAAATTAAATGTAAAATGCAATTGAATTGTTAAAAATTGCGTATTTTCTGGGTAACTTAAAAAAGTATAAAACCCTAGGATAAAAATTATTCCAAACATATTTAGAGAGCATTTCCTATTGTGGTTCTTAATAATGTTTAAATGCATTAATAATTTTTATATGCAGTATTCGCTCTTACATAGTCACATTTCAGAACATAAGATAAGAAAATTATTTTATTGTTGACAATGTCTTTTTAAAGAAATATATCATACTGGAATTTCAAACAGAATATCCTAAAATCCAAATTAATTTTGCTTTAATAATTTTAATTTGTTTAATGTTGTAACGTTACAACTTGGAGAGTCAATGTAGGTGCATTTAAATGGATGGCTATAACGCTTAAATCCGAGCATGTGAAGAAAACGTTATGGCTTTAATGACTATATTTTAGTAATAAAGGTAATAAAATATTAATGATAATAAAGATAATAAAATAGTAATAACAGAAGTAATAAATTTTTTTAAAAAAAAATCTGAAAATTTTCAGATTTTATATTACGCCAAAAGGTTTTTTTTTTTTTTTTTTTTTGCATTTACATACACATACATGTTTCGAGAGCATTTAGGATAATATCCCTTTGGTTAAAAATGTTTAGAAATAGCATATCTTTTTTATATTTAAGAATATCCGTTAGACAGTCTCGCGCGCTGGAGATAATTTTTTTTTTATTCCATATAGAATTGCCATTGCTCGCTTTGCATTCGTTGAGGTTGTTAATTAAAAATCCGTTAAAGTTTTACAAAATATGAAACACACAATAAAATATTTAAAAACAACATATCCTTATAATTTCCGATAGACAGTCTTGTGCACTGGACATAAAAATGTCTTTTCCTGTACAGTGTTGCCAATGCTCGCTTTGAAATCATTGAGTTTGTTAATCCCAAATTAGTTAAAGTTTTACAAAATATGAAATAGACAATAAAACAAATTCCAAATTCGGACTTCCAGTTGCTCATATTAGGGTGTAAAACTCCTTTTTTCAAAATTTGATGGCTCTAGGTGCCGCTGTTTTTTCACAATGCAAAAACCATACATGCATTCATGCAGATTCTTCATTATTTAATTTTTTCTAAATATAATACAGGGCAATAATATTTGATGGCAATAATTTAAAAAATGATAAGCTGTTTATTGTGACCGAAGCAAAATGCCGTTTCGAGACTAATAGCCCTTCTGGGCTAACGTTTCTTTGGGCTAATAATAATAATGCTTAATACTGTGTCGCTACAACTTCGGGTAAGTGCATTTAAATGGTTGGCTATAGTGCTCAGATTAAATTCGAGCATATGAAAAAAACGTTATGGCTTTAACGGTTGTATTTTAGTAACAAAGTTAGTAAAAATATAATAATAAAGCCTAAACAATCTAACATGTAACACAATTTCAGGCACTTATTTCATGGTCTGATTAAAGTATCTGAGTCTATTCTGAAGAAATGTAATAATCCTCACTGATAAGGTACTTATTTTAGCACGTCTACATACTTAACATTCCATCTTATAACTTACCTAAATTAGAATGAAATTTCAGACATTTTCTTTGTGAGTATCCTGCTTTTATGCCTTACACTCTGGAGGTATGTATGAAATTTGATTATTTATCGTAGCCAATAGAGTAATTTTATTGAACGTTAATAAAATTCATATTAAAAGAATTTTCAAATTACGTTGATGCCAGGTTACATCTCATCATGATTACATTTCAACATTAGTATCATCTGAGGTTCTTGCTCTACAGCATCAGATAAGCTGCCCTCTAAAATGATTTGTTATCAGAATGTATTCCAGCTATCAAATCTTAATGTATCAAACCGCGATTTTTATAACTGTTGACATTTTTTTACCAGTTAACCCGATAGGGGAGGGGATACGGAATAACGCAGAAGATTAAGATGAAACAGCGATTGATTTTCTTGCGATTATGGAGAAACATTCGCAGAAAATTATAAGTCGATCAGTTTTTCAATGAGAGGGGAAAACAATTTCCAAATGTAATTATGGTGGTAGTGGTATAATTATGATCTCATAATTATAATGTATTGAAAACCTATACTAAATATATTTTGTACGGAGTGTAAAAATATATCTTGAAGTAAATAGATACAGTACTTTTGTGTTCCCCAGTATATTATAAAAGTCCTTCCACAAAAGGATGCTGTGACGCTTCCAAAATAATCAGAACCTCTCTAGACTGCTAAGTCCTAAATGCTTCCTAAACTGTTAGAATCTCTTTAGACCACAAGCAGAGCAATATTTCGCTTGATGCAAACTCTCTTGTAAAATCATCCATCACCGCTTATACAGCGTAGGACTCTGGAATTTTCTTTTTTCTTTCTTTTCACTATCGGCAGAACCAGATGGTCCATTGGGTTAGATGCTCGACTAGGTATGTCGTCTGCAGGAGTTCTTTTCTGAGTAAACGCATTGTTATTTTATAAAAACAGTTTACTTAATATCTTCCAATCTCGTTCTCCCTTTCTGTCTCGGTAACAAGTGTTTCAGAAAGAAATATTTATTATAGACGGAAATATAATAATACTTGAAAAGGAAGCGAGACCAATATAAAAATCAAAATTAGAAAATTTTAACTTAAATTGTCTTGATTAAAATGTGCAGATCAAAGTCAATCTATGCAATATGCTTATTAGGAATTACTCAGTAATAATAGTAAATTTGTATGCTGCCCCAGGCGGTATAGTGGTTAAAGAAGCCTGACTGCGATACCGAAGAACCTGGGTTCGAATCCCAGGGAAGGCATGGTTGTAACTGTCCGTCCCTTCATAGGAGGCAATGGTGGCCCACAGGTGCCTCCATAATAAAGAGAGAGACCGCCACAGCTGGCCTTGTATAGATTAATGGACTTGGTTACACTGTAACGATTCACAAACTTCCATTAGGAAAAAAAGTAAATTTTTATTCTTTTTGTAAACATAAACATAAAGTAGTTATTATCAAATTCTACATTGCCTTTTGAATAAAGGCGTTTTTTGTAGTCTAAATAATGCTTTATAACAGCAGTATGAAATTTTTTATTAAGAACATTTTTCTTCATTCCAAGAAATTCTCTTCTCTCATTTATCTCATTAAAATAATTCTGTCATGTATTTAGTGTAGAACAAATAAAATAAAATAATTACAAATAAAATTAGTTAGTAATTGTATTTACATTATTTCCATGGCAGTAGTTCATAGTCATTATTCATAAAATTAATTTACTTTTGTAAAATTAATCCTCAGTATCAAAATTTAAATAATCGAACATATCACTTATTCTAAGGTTCGAGCTTTCACACATAATATAGTAAAATGTCTAACACATTGATGGAAAATAGAATACAAAATAAGCCAAGAAAAATAATATAAGGAATATCTAAAACTGATCATTTTCTCTGAAATTTGAAGAAAATTCTTGGCTTGTAATAACAAATAACAGATATTTGTATTTCTAAAATTTTTAGCAACTTAAAAATTGACACTTTAATATCATTTAAATTAAACGTACCATTTTAGTGAGATTGAGAGACTTAATGGGTTGTAAGTGTTTTATCAATAAATAAATATCAATACATTATAATAATTAGAATAAGCAAAATTTAACGGTAATCAATTTTCAAAAGAAAATTGGCATAGCAAATTACAAAATCTCGTATTTGGGTTTCGGCTTTTTGCTCTATAAAACTGAGGAAAAAATACCAGTTGATCTGTATGTGTAAAGATCAAAATACATTTTTTCAATCCTATCGTGTTCAATACTTTGAATCATAAAACCAAGTTTGGAAATTTATTGAAATACTTATACTTACTTATATTTGTATCCTCATCAAGATCTCTGGCGATGAAAGGAGTTGGCGGTAATAAACGTCTTGTCTCCTGTAAAATGTGCACCTTGTATGTTATATGATTACATAAAGCAAAATTATCATATATCACTTTCATATCTCTACTTAAAATGAAATTTTAAAAAGCAACTGAACAAATATTTAACATTAGTAAAACTAATATATTTCTTTCCATCACGTGAAAACAAATGTTATAAAATCAAATTTGGTTCACATTTATTAGAATGACGTTTGTCCAACCGGCGACTATCTAAACTCCTCGATTATCCATTACTTTAACTTATCTCTCCTTTTTTACCACGAACACACTTCTCAGCTTCTCATGTCTAAATAAATGTCAAATGCTGATGATAGACTTTAATAAATTTGCGCATAATATAAATAAATAAGAAGATAAAATGCATAGAAGTTTAGGTTAGGCTATTGGAATATGACACACGAGAGCAATGTGCTTAAGGGAAAAGATGACTTCATGGAGAACTTTCCAGCGGAAATTGGTCCGTTTTCACGTCACACATAGAAAACCCTCAGACAATACCTACGAAGTTGTCTGTGTGTTATAAAGATAAAGGCTTAGCATTAGGCGACATTTGACTACAAGCAGAACGTACCATTGGTAAGCTACGGATATTTATCAGAAAATAAAAGTCTTTGTGAAAACACTTTGAAGCAATTTTTTTAAGTATAATCCAGTATTTTACAATTCAAAAGATGTTCAAAATTACATCGTATTAATGACAATTAAATAATTAAATATTAAAACAATATTAAAACTAAAAACATATCGTTTCAAATAGGGAATTATAAGGTAATTTTAATCTACATTTTCGTAAATTTTCTGGTTAATTACATTTGGGATATTTTCTATCTAAGTATATCAGAGCAGTTTTTATCTATTATTTCTTCAAAATAAACAAGACCTGGTAGATATACGGAGCTAATAATACACTTCTTGTCTTAGATGCTTATTTAGATGCTTAATAATAAGCATCTAAGACATTTTCGTACGCTTTAAAATAACTCTAATTTATCTAAATAATTAGGATAAATTTTTGATAATGTTGTTATCTAGAACAGATAATTCGAAACCTTATTACACAACAAACTCTATAATTAAGATTAAACTCGTAAGCGACAGTATATTATTGATTTATTTTTCTAAGATTGCATTTACTTTCGCTTTTCTTTCTGTTTTGGGTTTTGAATATTTCAGACTGCAAGATTAAAATGAAAATGTAAGCTTATAGGTATAGTTTATACTTCTCTTGAATTTTTCTTATGACATATTCTGCTAGACATTTTTTCCTTTTATTGAGAGATATGCATTTCTTTCGCAATGCTTTGTGATAATAAATGAATTAAAGAAAAAAAATCTGAAAACTTTCAGATTTTACATTAAACCTAAGGGGTCATTTTTCTAACGTTTCGTCTGTTAGCTTTATTTATTAAATATCATGTTCTTCGCACTTAAACAACAAAATTCAGTTCAACAGCAATATCGCAAAATAATTTTAAAATTAGAATATCTTTAGAATTTCTGATACATAGACTCGCGCGCTAGAGGGTGTTTTTTTTTTTTTTTTTTTTTTTTTTTTTTATAATTTTAGTGTTGGCATTGCTCGCTTCGAAATGGCTGAGTTTATTAATCAAAAATTCGTTAAAGTTTTACAAAATATGAAAGAGATAAAAAACAAATTCCAGATTTAGGCTTCCAGACGCCCATATTCGGTGGAAGCGTACGTTATTCAAACTTTGATGGCTCTAGGTACCGTCGTTTTATCACAATGCGAGAAACATACATACATTTATGGAGATTCTTCATTATTTAATTTCTTTAAATATAATACAGGGCTGTAATATTTGCTGGCAACAGTTTGAAAGTTGAACCGATATTTAAAGTTTCAACGCAAAATGTCAAAACAAAATTAATAGCCCTTCTGGGATAAGCCCTTTGGGCTAATAAACACATTTTGAAATAAATTAGCTTTCTATTAAAAAGAATTTGCACCAAACCTACTTTCAAGACGCAGTCGAGATATTTGAGCTCCTTAATATCCTCCAACATAATGGGTTTATCTTCATCATCTCCTAATACATCATCCAATTCTTCATGTACTTTCTTTTGAATTTCCGGATGAAGGCCCAGCATATACAACGCCCAACTTAGCCCAGAGGAAGTTGTATCATGACCCTGTGGAAACGAAACATATATTTAGATACGGACCAGTCTGACTTAATTGCACTAGGTTATTATAAAAGTAATCAGTTTATAAAAATCTAGTTACCTCTTATTATTTATTTACCTCAACTTTTAATTTCCGTTTCAGTTCATTTTTCACTTTATGGGAATATTATTACTGTGTTCATAAATTTATAAGAACTGAATTCGTAGGAGATTTAAACTTAAACCCTACTTAGATTTGCAAAATTCTTCCTTTTCTTTTTTTTTTTTTTCAACTTAATAGAAATACTGAATAAAATCTTCACTTGTGTAATAGTACGATTGATCTGTTGATTAGATTTTGAACCAATCTTCAAGTGAACAGTTAGACTTTATTCACTAAAGCCTTAAAGCAAATGGATGTGGATGTAACAATAGCGAAACATCAGTTCCATGAGATTTTTAGTTACGATTATTAGGCTAAGATTCTTAGTTGTAATCTACACTTTTAAAAATCGAATTCATTTAGCTCATTTCATTCCCTTCCGGCTTGAAATGAGTTTTCAAGTTATTATATATGATAAAAATTTAAGACGTGACGTTGAAGATGATGATGATAAATAATTGGTGCATAAAGATATAGATAGTTTTCAATGACGATACAATGATGGCACTTTTAGAGATAATTTTAATTTAGACGGCACTGCACGCGTTAAAATAGAACTGAAGCTGTATGTTAACTAAGCGACAGCAAAAAACTAAAGCGAAATATATTGTTCAATTACTTAATTTGTCATTGGAGGAAAATAGCTTGAATTTCACCCACACATATTCGATTGGTGACAGGTTAGGAGAGTACGGTAGCCAGGGAAGCACCTGCATACCTTGCAGAGCATGTTGACAGATGGCGAGCACTGTGTGGTCCGGCGTTATCCTGCTGGAAAATTGCATTAGGTAGCCCCTGAACGTAAGGGATTGCCACCGGCCGCAGTACATTATCCAAGTATCGTTGGGCCGTCATAGTGCCCTGAATACGAACTAGAGGTGGCCTGGAATCGTAGGCAATAGCGCCCTAAACCATTATGCCACGTTGTCGTGCGGTGGGGCGTTCCACAGTTACTAGCGGATTAGATCTGTCTCCACGTCGACGCCACACACGTATGCGGCGACTGAAATTGGATAAACAGAATCGTGACTCATTTAAGAACACGACGTTTCGCCATTCTGTCATCCACCTCGTTCCAGTCCGGCACCATTCTAAACGTGCTTGCACCGTTCCAAACGTGTCTATGCTGTGGGGTCAATAGCAGTCTTCTTAACGGAAGCCGTGAGTGCAAGCCACGTTCAACCAATCGACGCGAAATGGTTCTGGTCGACACGGGAGCATCTAGGGCATCTTGCACATGCTGCAGAATCACGGTACAAGTGACTTGCGGGACCGCCACAGCTTGTCGGCGGATGCGTAGATCCACGCGTGCTGACGTCACTCTGGCTGCACCTGCACCCCTCCTTCTTTCCACATTTCCTTGTTCCAACTATGTTCGCCATAGCCGATGCGCCGTTCTGGCATCAATGTGTGTATCAACTGCGATTTGACAGGTGACGGAGGACGGGGACGCCTGGTGTTTAACGGAGGTAAACAGGCATATGTCCCACGCCCTCCCCTATATAGATACAAGAACTCCCTGGGGTCCCACAAGGGCGCACCGGGAGTTACTGAGCCTTCATTAAAAAGTTTACATGGCCATACAGGGGCTATTCCAGTTTGACATTGGTTCTGTACAGATTCTTATGTTAATGGTTGACCTGGGTGTTCATAGGCCATAATGCATACATGAAACATAACATTACATACATGATATATGACATGACATTAAACTTATACATAATACTTGCATGAATTAGTACATACATACTTTACACTTCACATGACATTAGACTACATATACATAATGCATGACATTAATCTACACTTATTAGAGTTATAACCTGACTGTATACTACGTTAAGCTAATTGTATTGCGAACTTGCTAAGTTACTTTATAACTGGATTACTTATAGTTTACATTATTGCTATTACTTCTTAAATGACATTATGCTATATAACAAGATAGACACACATACTTTGCCTTATAATCATATATGCGTTACTTAAAATAATACACATGGGGCACGCGTTACACGCGCTAATGACTACATTACCGATTACGTTATGTTAAAAGTACACATAGGAGGACGTATTACACTCATTGATTAAATTACTTACATTACACTATTACTTACATTACTTACATTACACAGTTACTTATACACTTACATATTTACAATTTTAGACATAACACCTGCTAAGTTACAATAGAGACATAGAATTATTGCGCTGTGTATGCTATTATTCCTATGTTGGTTGGCAGACATCCTGCCCTAGGGCGCTCAGCTGCTGTATAATTTTACATATATTTCTTATCGCAGGTGCGTGTTTGATGATGAACCTCTTATAAGGTACTATATCCTAGTGGGATATGGTAGGTGATGGCTCGTCGTGAGGCTACAGTTGAACACGTAGTGGTCGGGGGAGCCAATTTTCCCACACACATACGCTTCTGTCATGGAGATAGCACGCTTATAAAAGAAGGTGGGAAAAGGGCCCTGCCCCGTGATATAGTTTACTAAAGGGGGTATGGTCTGTAAGCGTTCTTTATCTACTACAGGGTAGAATTCGAAAGTCCTTCTGCCGGTATCTCCATTCTCCCATTCGTGTTGCCATTGTTTATTCCCTATGTCTCTTAGTTGTCTTTTTAAAATGACGGCGGGATTAGTGCTGAGACAGCCTGTGCATTATTGTTGATTGCTGCCTCATTGGCCAGTTGATCTGCCATCTCATTGCCTGCGATCCCAGAGTGGCCTCTTACCCATTTTAGCTTGATGTTAGATTGCTGGTTGCTATGCAATGTCTGTTGGATTTGCAGGATTATGGGAGATGTGTGATGATGATTCTTTAATGCCTGCAGCACTGACATGCTGTCTGTGCAGATTTCTGTTCGTGCAAGTTGTATGTCATGTGCGTACTGTATTGCCGCTTCAATTGCTATGGCCTCCGCGATTTGACATAAGGACTGCGATTTGACATAAGGACCAACCCGTCCTATCTCAGTCCGATCACCATACCCCTCGTAAAATCGTCTATCTGCTGGAAGTGGCTTCGTTGACAGTGGCCTGGCATTCTCTATTATAACACGTATCCTGCGGGACAAAAACCAGCTTTCTTCCATAATTTCGAACGAACAAACGTTTAGAATGTACTGTTACTTATGATACAAAGTTATTTTAACGACATATATGTTCATTACGTATATTATATTAAATTACAGATACTTATTAAATTACTATAACTTTTTTCTATATAGTTTAATGCATTAAACTATATAGAAAAAAGTTATAGTAATTTAATGCATTAAACTATATATAAATAATTTATACGTAAATAAATTATGAAATACAACAAAAAAATGTCCTGTAGTCAAACAACTGATTCCTATAAAACATTTTGTTATACAATATAAGCATTTTCTTAAAACAAGCATTCTCTTTCCCTCAAACTAATCATAGTAGAGCGACTCTACAAAAATAGATTTAACAAAAATGACCAATCTCTAAATATTTGCTACTGTTGTTTTCCTTTTATAAGACCCTAAAAGACATTCGATTTATCTCCGAAATCCGTATAAGACAGGAAATAAATCTGAGCCATTAACTTCACCATTGCTGCGTCGTTGTTTGTTCCCAACTGCATTGAAAAAATATGAAATATATTAATTTCTGTTTATAAAGAGTACTGGGGAAAATTTCATTCATGTAATATGAATGTTCTTTTGCATATTCTATACACGAAATGTTATTCATTGCGTGTGAAATGTAAACAGCAGAAGCAATCCTGTAGAATGAAAATGTTATATACAGAAACGTTTCAGGTAAATAAATGTGTGCTATTTTAAGTGGAGTAACTCTCATAGAAAGAAGTTTATTGCTTTGTGAAAAATGAAATGTATCAAATACGGTTAAAAAAATTATATTCTATTAATTCATACAGAGAAATTTATTGTTCTCTGTGAAATGTATTAAATACGGTAAATAAAATTATATTCTATTAATTCTATACATTTTTCAAAAGTGATAGTTGCAGGCTTTAATTCTTGAAATACGGGTCCAGAAATATTACTTTTTTTTTGCAAGTTAATTACAATTGGATAGTGAATTTCATGAAAGCAGTTTTTTTAAAGTGAAAAGGCTATGTTAAATGAAATCTCAACTTCTGTATCCTCCTATAAGAGGAAAATTTCCAATTACTGAATTTCTCGGTGTGATTTAATAAGTTCCATACAAAAGATTCCATAACGTTTTATGAAAGATTTGGTAGTGCCTTGGACAATAAATTCATCAGATTAAACTAATTTTTTGTGCTTTCATAGAGCTAATCCGAAGAATTTTCGTTTAGATTTAAAGAAAATTTTCATTTAAAAGTGGCTGTTTCGGGAGATTGGTAGTTTTGTGTTGGATGCAACAGCACGCTTTATTAATTTTCAGATGGTGTTGTGAAACTATTGATTAGGTATAACTCTTTGAATTTTGTTCAGAAAGACGCGGAAATTTTTCATGATTTTAAATCTCAGAGAGTACTAGAAAATTTGCCATACGGGACCATATATAAAATGTCATATTTAATATCTCTGGAGAGTAATTCAAGTGGTTAATAATTTCAAGAAGATATATCTAGGAAGAACATACAATATGTGTTGAAATATGATTCGGTTAAAATTAGGAAAATAAAAAAGGCAAACGCTTATCTTCTGTTTTGCCGGGCAATTTATTAAGTTCCTCAACTGCTTAAAATATTGTGATCATTATTACAAACAACAATGATTTAAATACCAGCTGTGCTAGAAAAGAAAAGGATATTCATCTTTCTACTGACTTCAAATATGGATTGGTTCAAAATGTCCAAAATCCACCTTAAGTTCTTACTCGTCTATATCTTGCATTTAGCAATACACTTTTTAGAATTTTAGTATACTTGTATAAAATTGGGGTGGCAACTATATTAATTGCCCAGGACGCTGGAAATGCTAATTTCTGGCTTTTAAATCGTTAGTAGTAGGTAGGTAGGTGACGGAAGACGGGGACGCCTGGTGGCTACCAGAGATAAACAGGCATGTGTCCCTCGCCTTCCACTATCTAATGGCAACAACTCCCTGTGGCCTCAAGAGTCCACACTGGGAGCTTATTAAGGGTGCAGGAGTTTACATGGCCAAACAGGGGCGACTTATTAACATTGCTTGACTAATTACATAATTACAGGTATGAGACTTGTGGGACGGATTTACAGGTGAGGGGCTCAGAGCTAGGTACTAAATGTATGAAAACACAAAAACATGAAAATGTACAGAAAACACACACGCAGAGGGGAAAAAAGTGGGGAGAGGGATACACTTGATTAACACTGAAGACTTATGACAAATAAAGCACACTTAAAAAATAATAATACACATATACCACATGTCAGATACATATTTGGCCTCATTGATCACATATACAGTACATTGTGGGGGGTGTTTACAGACGAGGGGACATAAGATGGGAATAGCATGTGATTGCTGGACATTGATATGGGGGACACGTAGAGGTCCGGCGAATATATATTTGTGGAGCGCATAGGTTGCTGAGTATATGAGCATGCCGAGCGCGGTGACATGTTAGCAGCACAGGGTGATATTCATGTTGACTTCTGTTAGTGGCGGACGTTGTGGGATTATGCAGCGTCGCATATATCTTGGCCCATAGCGGCGAGCTGGTCAATGACCTTACAGATTTTATTGATTGTAGGTTTGTTTTTAATAATGAACCGTTGAAAGGCGTCTGTAGGAGGAGTGGGATGCTTAATGTGGTTGTCTGCTGTGAGTGGGCAAGAGTAGATATAGTGGTCTGGTGATCCAAGTTGGCCGCACACGCAAGCATCTGTAGTGGAGATGTTGTGCCTATAATAATACGCTGGATAGGGACCATGTCCCGTTATGAACCGGGTGAGTTGGGGTATAGCTATGAGGCGTGATAGAGAGACTTTGGGTAGGAGATTGTAGGTCCGTCGTCCGGTGTCACACGCGTTCCATTCCTCTTGCCATATTTTGAGTAGGTCTTCTTTGAGAAGCCTCTTTAGATGCGATGGTGGTGCACGGATACGGATTTGCTGAACTTCAGAACTGATGGCGGCTTCTTTGGCTAGAGTGTGTGCTGCCTCGTTTCCAACTAGACCAGCATGCGCCTTGACCCAGGTGAGGTGAATGCGTTGCTGGTAGTTTACAGAGAGTAGCTTTTGGATTTCGGAGATAATTGGGGAGGTGTGGCTTAAGTTTTGAATCGCCAGGAGTGAAGATTGGCTGTCTGTACAGATGCATGCTTGGTGGTAGCCGTTACTTAGTATGTCGTTGGTGGTGTTGAGGATGGCCAAGGCTTCTGCCTGGAACACACTATTGAAGTGCCGAAGTGCTGCCTTCCAACTGGTATGTTCATCAATTTGGTGGTAGCAAATGTAGGCGCTACCAACTCCGTCTTCAATCTTGGATCCATCGGTGTAGTAGACGTACGTAGCGTTGGGAATACTAGAATTGCTAGTGTTGTCTATGGTGATGCGGAAGTTTCTTCCTTGAATGCCTGGGTGTAGGCGTTGGGTGGGGCGAGGGTTTTCATATAAGGTCGGACTGTGGGTTGTATCGTGGAAGGTGGCGTCTTTGCGTAATTGCAGGACTCTGGTTATTGTAGCTTCTTGCTCGGCTCTAAGATATAGTGGCGGTACCTGCAAGGATGATGGCCGCAGAGGTGGCTGTGGTGCGAAAACCTTTGCATATCATTAGTGCGAAAGGTCTTTGGATGGTCTGTAGTTGTTTACGTTTCCGGCTTTGCATCGGCTTCGCCCATATTGCGGCAGCGTACAGGACTATGGGTTCAATCACTGTCGTGTACAAAATCTTGTTAATATATGGGTTTCGTCCCCAATTTATACCTTGAAATTGACGGGCCTTGCGTGCAATGGCTTGTTTCTTAATTTTGAGTTGCTGTAGGTGTGGGATCCATGTAAGGCCTTTGTCCCATATTAAGCCTAAATACTTGAGCTCTTTGACGATTTTTAGATTTTTCTGTTGGAGTTTAATACATGGATTTCTGCTTGGGTTGGTGCCTGGTTTGGGAATGATAAGAGCGGTTGATTTGGCAGTGGAGATGGTTAATTTGAGTTCTTGACAGAGGAAGCTGAATTTTTGTAATATTTGAGTGCTTCTGAGTTCCAATTCGTTTCTGGTGCGACCCTGGATTAGGAACGCAACGTCGTCTGCATAGGCAACTAGTTGTGTATGCTGTGGCCAGTTGGTGGAGATGATGCTGTTGAAAGTTAGATTCCAGAGCACTGGGCCGGCGCAAGATCCTTGCGGGCATCCTCTCTCCTGCTGTTTGATGGTTGTCCCGTTGTTGTGTGGGACCAGGAGGAAACGATTCTGGAGGTAACTGTCATAAATATGCCATAGATGTTACGGGGGCATCGAGATGAGCGGAGAGCTTGTTTAATGGCCGGCCACCAGAGGGTGTCAAAGGCACTCTGAAGGTCAATTGAGACAAAGGCCGTGTGAAGCTGTTGTTCTTTGTTATGGTGGATTATCCGTCGAACTTCCTCCAGAGCATGCAGTGTGGAGAGGCCGGAGTGGAAGCCGAACTGCCTGCTGCTTAGGATGCGGTTGTCTTGCAGATGAAAGATGAGTCTTTGTACTATTAGTTTTTCGTAGACTTTCCCTAGAGCCGGCAACAGGCAGATCGGTCGGAGAGAGCTTGGGCTTTGGGGATCTTTGTTCTTTTTAGTGAAGAAGACTACATGACCAGTTTTAAAGGCGCTTGGGAAGAGCTCATGTTTCAGTTGGTTGTTGAAGAAGTGAAGAAAGAATATGGGATGTGATTTGTAGGCGACCTTGAGGATGCAATAGTCTAGGCCGTCAGGGCCTGGTGCTTTCTTCTTGGGCAGGGTACGATAGATTTGTGTGATTTCTTGCCTGGTGAAGGGAATGTCGTCTTGGGTCATCGGTGCTGCGTGGTTATTTCTAAGAATCTTTTGTTCCGGTGAATCATCAGCTGGGTTATCTGAGGGAAAGACGGTGCTCAAGATAATTGCAGCAGTGTTTGAGGTAAGGCTGGTGTTCGAGTTGGCAGTTTGTTGCTGCAAGTAGATTTGGTGGGGTCGAAAAACTTTGCTTGTTGAGATTTTGTGGAGAATTCCGAAGGGATCAGAGTTCTCGCTGCAGAATTTCTTCCAGGTGGTAGTTTTTGCAGTCAGTATGCTTCGTTTGTATGTAGCTCTCTCTTTTCTGAACTGTGTTAGGAAGAAGGCGCGTTCCTCTGGGGTGTCTGCTTTGGTAAGGCGGCGTCTTAGTGCCCGGAATTTTTGGCGTTGCTGGCGAAGGTCCTTCGACCACCATGAAAGACCTTGGATTTTCTTGGCTGTGCGGATGGGGAGAGTACTGTCACAGCATTTTTGTAGCTCCTGCGTTAGATGGTTTGTGTACTGGTCGAGGTCTGCGGCGTTGTGGCAGCTCTGCAGGGTTACAGCCGAAAACATCGCGGCAAAAACATCGCGGACGAAAACGTCGCGGAGAAAACAACGCAAGGCGAAAACGTCGTGCTACAAAACATCGTGGGAGAAAACATCGCAACGAGAAAACATCGCAGTCCTAAAACATCGTGGTACAAAACATCGTCGTCGAAAATAAAGCGGTTCAAAAACTTCGCAGTTTAAAAACATCGTCGTCGAAAATATCGTGGTAAAAAATAAAGTATCTACAAATCATCGCATGACGATAACATCGCGCTTTTCGGAGACATTCTTTTATAACTGTAAATGGATATTCCCATAATGATTTGTGAGCGCAAGATGGAAAGAAAGATAATTTTTGCTTTCATATTTTTTATTAACTAATACATTTTTGCTGAGAAAATAAGAAGGAAACTTAAGCATAGAAAATTAATGCAACTTATAGCACTTAATAGAATTTTAAACCGACATAGTTAACTAACAAAGGCCATTAATAAATAATTTTTGTAATGCTTTTACTGGTAATTTTTCATGAAAAGTTGCATTTAATTATTTATGCTTAAATTTCCTTCTTACTTTTTCAGCAAAAATTTATTAGTTATTTAAAAAATATGAAAGTAAAAATTATCCTTCTTTACATCTTGCGCTCACAAATCATTATGGGAATATCCATTTCCAATTATTTAAACCCGAAAAAAGAATGTCTGCGATGTTATCGTCATGCGATCATCTGTAGATACTTTATTTTTTCCACGATATTTTCGACGACGATGTTTTCAAACTGCGAAATTTTTGAACCGCTTTGTTTTCGACGACGATGTTTTGTACCACGATGTTTTAGAACTGCGATGTTTTCTCTTTGCGATGTTTTCTCCCACGATGTTTTGTAGCACGACGTTTTCTCCTTGCGTTGTTTTCTCCGCGACGTTTTCGTCCGCGATGTTTTCGCCGCGATGTTATCGGCGGAAACCGCTCTGCAGTGATGGAAGTTCTCTGCTAAGTAGGTCGTGAAGTTGCCTTTTCAGTGTCTTGATTTTTGCTTTCGGTAGTCTGTAGCGTTTAAGTATTGGGATGGTGGTGCTGGTGCTTATACTGAAGTGGATGTATTTGTGATCCGACAGGCTACAATCGTGTGATACCTCCCAGTTTTGCAATAAGTGGCTGGCGTTGTTGCTGGTAAGGGTCAGGTCTGGTCATCCTTTGTTGTAGGTGTTGTCAAACGTAGGGGGGATCTATGGAATTGTGAAGGTGGAGGTTGTTGGCGGCTATGTAGTCTTCAAATTCGTGACCTTTCCTATTGATGTCGGTATAGCCCCAGATTGTGTGATGGTCATTAAAGTCACCGCTGAAGATGGTGGGAGCGGAAGGGCATTTGAGACGAATTCTGTCCATTGCGGCAGTTGCTTCTGTGATGGTGTCTGCTGGGGAGGAGTAGATGGATCTGAGGATGAAACTCATGTCTGAAGTTTCGAGGAGGATAGCGACACAGTCTCTTTCTGTTGTTACTATTACGGGAGTCCAAATCGGGTTGCATATTATGATGGCTGCTCGTGGGGCTTGGGTATTTTCGGTCACTTGGATTGTTCTCCAGGAAAGCGGGAAGGAAACTACTTGGCCGTTCTTGCAATAAGGCTCCTGGATGAGAAGGATGTCGGTATCGTTTTGAATGGCATGTGCTGTTGCTTGTATGGTTGCCGCCTTTGCTCGTTGCAAATTAATTTGAATGCACTTGAGGAGGCTGTCTGGAGTTGTGACTGTTAAATTGCATATAACTGGTGGGGAATGACCTGGCGGCAGATTGTAACACGATCTGGAGCTCTGAAGTGGTAGATTGTAAGCTTGTGCAGAATTTGGGTAAGACTGACTTGGTTGGGGAATGGTAGGATTAGTAGTTGGTGCTGCGTCGAATCCTCTCGATGTACTTCTGGTAGGTTGGACAGGTGGGGTGGTACGCTGGGTGTCCACAAGGGATTGTGCCTTTTGTCTTGTGATTGAAATCTGAGCAGTTGATGCATGTTGGATGGATCGCGGCGCAGTCTTTGACGTTATGTGCGCCGGAGCAGAAGGCGCAGTATTCCTTGTTGTGGCAGCCTTGTTGTAAGTGGCCAAACTCTTGACATCTATAACAGCGTTTGGTACTGAAATATTCTGTGATCCTGTGCGCATGCCATCCGATGTAGATGCGGCCAGTTTGCATAATTTGTCTGAAGGCAGGTGGTTGGCATTCGGCGATCCACTTGACATTATTATTCTTGTCTTTAAGCCGGTGTAATAGTTTGAACGCTGTTTTGTTGAGGCTGAATTCCAATTCTATGATGTTCGCGAGTTCTTTCTTCTGCAGGGAGGTTGGGATATTGTGTATGGCTATGCGCGGGTATCTTGTGACAGGAAACTTTGTTGAGACGAGCTGTTTGCATTTGTCGCTTTGAAGCGTGGTGGAGAGTTTGGAGAGGTCTGCTTGGGTGGCACACTCAACAGCGATACATCCGTTCTGTATATGCCAGATCTTGCGCACCTTGATGCCAATCTGCGAAAAGGGAAATTCTTCAGCGAGTTTATGTCGTAGTGTATTGCTCGTGGCTTGTTCTTGTGGGTAGATGAGCAGAGTAGGCGGGGGTTGAAATGCGTGGGTCAGACCCTGAGCGTAGGTTGGGTGACAGGCTGGTTGGAGCCTGCTGTTTTGGTTGGTACTGGCCAATTCAAAGTCCGTAGTATTCCTTGGTGGAGAAGAGACGTGGTCCGTGTTGGTCGCGCAATCTTTTGTTGTCTTTAGATTGGGGCCGCTTAGGGCTAAGGTCTTGAGCGCTTGCAGGAACCGCACTAAAGTTTCTCTTAAGTTGGTTGGCAGTAAGTGCCGGCCGGTTCGTTTAGATGTACAGATTTCGAGGCACTCCTCGTGCAGGGCAGAAATTTTATCTTCGTGAGAGAGAGAGGTGGAGTCTAGGATTGCGTCCAAATTGAGTTTGCTGACGTAGTATGAGGTATCTGTATTTGGCATTTTGTGAAGAAGCACCGTTGCGCTGTGCGCTGCAAGGACCAAGCTTAGAGTCCCTAAATGTGGTAAGCACACTAGGAAATTGCTTGAGAGGTCGTGTCACTAGAGTTGCGCACGCACTATTGCACGCGCAGTTGCTGAAGAGTCCCAGTTGAAGTGCTATATAGTTGGTAGTCACTACTTTGCAAAGTCACAGAGACGATGGCAGACACTGAGGAGTTGTTATATAGTTGGAAGTCACTAAGTCACAGAGTCACTAGTTGACAGTCACTAAAGATTTACAGATGATTAATGTGTGTGGTAAGTTGTGTGCTCATCGATTGCGGGTGTTTGAATGGTATGAAACAGGTATACATGGAAGAACAATAAATTGCGGGCAATCAATTAAATGTAGCTATACAGATTAAATCAATCATATAACGATAAGAACAATCAATAGTAATCTGGATGCGGTATAAATCAAATATGAAGGACAAGGAATGGATTAATTCATATATAAGAATCAGATATGGTGAGGTTAACCAGAATACAGTCAATTAGGAAGTATTGCTTACTATTATAATTGCTAATGGTTTCAGTAAATCCTGGCCTTTGATATTGAGGACACACATATTCGTACAATTAGTTAGCCAATTAATGCAATCGTTTAGACATTACATTTGTATGCATAATCCTTGAAAATGGCGTTTGTACCGGTAATCCGATCAAAATAAACACTATTTATGCAGAAACAGGTAGGCTATACAAAAGACTAAATTGCAAAACTTAACGCTAATTACACAAGGACCAGTCAGATCGTAATTTCAACTATGCAAGAACTAGCTTATGGGAGTTCAATTTGCTATATTGAAAAGTTACAAAGCTAATTATTACATAAAAAAAATATTATAATGATTTATAATGATTAATGGTAAGGTAATGAAATAAAGCTAATAATACTGGATAGATGAGTTGTGTCCTAATAAACCAATTAAAGTTGTCAGCAAAAGAACTATATTGTCGAAAATACTTAGATGTAATATAAACACATAGATTTAAAATTTGAATGAAAGTAAGCATAATCACTATTAAGGCAATTTGAGAAGAAATTCCAAGATTCTGGGTAAAATTGAGATAATTAAAACTAGCTGACAGCGTAATTAAATGTATGTAAATAGTCGCATACCTTGGCCACAAAACTTCATCTGTTCTTTTGTGCTTGTAAGTATAATGGTAATACAGTAAGGAATACACAAGAAGTTATAAACACACAAGTAAGCTGAAGAAACATACTGTGTATTGGAATCCAATTAGCGTTGTTGTTGATCGCACAAAGCTGAAACACTGGCACAACACAAGCACAACACTAAAACACGAAGAAAACTCAAGGCATTAATTAATGAGGCACTTAGTTAAAGTGCACAAATTCGTTAGAAATAGTTTAAAAAAAAAAAAAAAACCTATAGAAATGACCGATTTTCTCAATTTTTTTTTTCCCTTTTTCCCCTCTTTTTTTTAAACTTGTGTCGCGCAAACGATGAGATCGACTTTAGACATGGCTCTGTGAAGGTACGATGCTAATTAGTTGAGTAATTGAATTAATTAAAATCTTCAAGTACCTTGTATTGCCGAGGGAGGCAACTTTCTTTGGTTAACAGTCGTTAAGTCCGAAAATTAGGCGGAAAGTTGTAAAAATTCAACTAATTGTCCGATTAACTTGAAATTTAGAATCTTGTGTCATTCAGGCGATGAAAATAACTTCCGTCCTGGTACTATCAGGATCCGATTGTAATTAGCAGGGTTATGAAGATAAGTAAAAACTCTCAGTTCCCTTTGTTATCGTTAGTAGTAGTTAATTTAATGTTTTTGCATAATATAGTCACTTTTTGTTTCATGCATATGAGCTAGATTCTGTAACTCACCGTTATATGTTTTGACATTGTGCCCTATTCTTGATTTGATTCATTTTAATGTCAATTGAGTCTTCTTATATCGCATACATTGGGTCGTTACATCCCTCATTACAGCCCATAGATACTCTCTCCAGGACTTTCGCTGGTTACCTGTACCAAATGGAATGCTAAACGCTTAGCTTAATTAAAATGATATGTTAGTGATTAATGTTTTATAAAACTGCAGGTTTAGAATTCTAATATTTTTATAGCTTAATTTTAGCATATTTAAAACAGCTTAATTTTCTTCTCAATTTATTTGAGAGAAATCAAGTTCGTAAACTCCTATACCAGAGAAACATTTACTTGAAAAATTTTCAGTTTCATATCTTTGAAGGATAGACTAGGGCAAGAATGCCCACGAAGAAGTATGTGTAAGTATGTTTTTCAGTATGTTTTTCAGTATGTTTAAGAAGAAGTATGTTTTTCAGTATGTTTAAGAAGAAGTATGTTTTTCAGTATGTGTACCACGAAGAAGTCGCTTACTTTTATTCCCCTTACACATACTGAAAAACAAGAAAACCAACCATGGAGTTAGTATTTTCGCCTGAGTTGGAACTACCAACATTCAGCGGTCTTAACCCTTTGGCTACATTTGACGTATCAGTATGTCATGTATTTGTTTAGACAAAGACGCACATGGCATTCTGATACGTCATTGAAACTGAGACGAGACTAACCCTTTTAGCTGCATTTGACATATTAGTACGTCATGCATTTGTTTGGGCAAAGACGCATATGACGTTCTGATGTTCATTGAAATTGAGACGAGATTTAGCTAGCTCATTCTGGCTTGTTTCAAAGTAATGTGTATCTGTTGCAACAGAACAAATAATTTCAGTAGTTATTTAACCATTATTTGTTTAAAAGTATTTTGTAATACTAACTGCCTAAAGCTATTTCAGTATTATGTAGAAGTATATATAATGAATAATACGAAATAAGTTAATTCTTGCATAAAATCTACTGTTCTTACTTGCCCATAAAATTAAATATTTTCTAACTGCAAAAACATCTTCAAATAAATGTGTACCGAAGGGGTTAATTATTCGACTCCTGGTGAGGCTGACTTTTTCACTAACTCTTCAATCAAAAAGAAATATTTATTTTAAGTGAACATCTTCATGAGAAATATAAAGTAAACTGAATGAATGTAAATGTAAGGTTTAGAAAATAAATTTTTTACTATTTTCATTAATATTCATTTAAAAGATGTAATCATTAAGAAAGTTGTTGATGATGATGAACTATTACTAAACTTTAGAAATAACTATGTCCTTAATCATATAAATTGTTTATATTGATAGTCTGAAGTATGCAATAAAATAAAAAATTGAAAAAAATTCCCTTAATCATATACCTTGATACAGTTAGTTAAGATAAGTCATCTGTTACAAAGCTTTTGTTATTTAGCAAGTCTCAGTATAATATTTGTAGCTGCTTTACAAAACAAGAAGACAATATGAAGTATCTTTTGTTACCTCAACAAGTTTTAATGCATTAGCAATTTTTCATACGAAATTAGCATCCTATTTAATATGATTTTTGTTACTTCTTAAAAGTAATATGTACATTTTAGGGCAAAGTTTTAACCTAAGATTCTCATCAAACCGGTTGACATAATAGCTAGAAGCGCACATTATTACCGGTTGACAAAATAACCTAACATTCTCATCAAACCGGTTGACAGAATAGTGAAATATTATAATAAATGTTTCACAGCATCTTTATTTTGTTTAAATTAAAATTTTTGTTTTTTTACCACTGTTTAATAAATTAGTTTTGCACTGGTATTAATGAAATACTAATATTCATTTACTTCTACTCTAAATTTACTTCAGAGCTATTATTTGAATATTTTATAATTATAGAGATTGAAGTTAGTTTTCATACATCTAATTCTATGCTTAAAGTGTTTGTTTTTCACTCCTTATCTTCGTACATGACACAAATGAGTTAAAGATTGTCCCCTCTTGCAACTTGCTTTCTAATTTGCTTTGTTTTGAAGTAAGTCTGATTTGATATGAAAAATATTTTAGCCAAGACCATTATGAATAAAATCTTTTCACGTTCTATCGAATAAATGTTTTCTAAGTAAATATTTATCATGTATTCCCTGCATTTACTTCTTAATTCAAGGGAGCGCAACATTAGTTCTTTCGCAAATAGAAACATTATTGTCGGCACAATCAAAAGCTTTATTTTTACTCCTCGCAGTTAAATTAAATTTTCACTTTGTTTGTCTCATCTAAATATGTTCTGTAGGATATGTAAAAACTGACAGATGCTTATGGAAACAATTGTAATACAAATGCCATTACCTTTTAGTATTTCCACCAGAGTATCAAATTTTTAAATGAGTTTGAAACAATGACAAGTTACAGTTTTGCCATGCTGGTCGAAGATATCTTTTGCCCGTGTACGACTTAAGGGATTACATAATGTAAATTTTAAAAAGTGTAATTATATCTAGGATTGAAGAAGGGCAACTGATGTTTTGTAATTTAGTTTAAATTCCAAATACGAATGCTTCAATATTTTGTTGAAATGGTTGAGGGGTATAAAGAATTACTGACCGCAAACATGAAGTTGTCCACCTCTTCCGCAATGTCTTCCAGAGTGAAACTCTCGTCTTTGAGATGCAAATCGAGAAGCAAATCCAGCAAAGCCAGACGGCGCCGGCATTTACGGCCGATCATCTCGTCATCCATCGCACCATTTTCGTGATCACGTACTTCGCGTTCTTTCAGTTTTTCTTCTTTCCGTTCAACCACAACCTGAAACAGCATAATTTAAAACCGAATAAATCCAAGTTCTTGGTAGGACACTTTACATTTTCTTCCCAATTTATTACACATTGTACTACATCATATTCCACGTACAATCATAATATGAAGTTCTTAGAACAACTGTCAAGTATAATTTTATTATCATTCATTGTGATTAAAAAAAATGCTTCTTTAAAATAAATTACAGACATTTGTAGATAATAAAGGTACATTTATAAAGTAAAATTGCATATAAAAGATATCTAAAAAATAAAAAACATAATCCATTAAATTAGTGAAAAAGAAATTAGAAACTCAGAAATTAAAACAAGACTGGAAAATACTAAATGCATAAACATTTAAACTTTGAAAGCTAATTTATAAGCAAACTTTATAAGAATCGTTTTAATTAAAAAAATTAGAAAGCCGAAAACTTTAATCATAGCATATTAGAAGAAGACGTAAGAATGACGTAAGAATTTTTTTATAACAGTTTGGTGCCAATGCTAAGTTTAAATGATTTATGCTCTCCAGTTCTCTTATGTCTGAATAGTTTAAGTTCCGTTTATATACAATAGGACTGGAAATTTTAAATATACTTTTCACTGCATTCAGCGAGGTAGTGAAGTTTTTATGTTAGGGATTGTTAAAATTGATTTTGAGGGAAAATTCTTTAAAAAGCAAAAAATGTATTAAAAATAATAAATTATTATATTATTTTAATAATTGTTAATTTAATTAATTCATAAAAAATAATTATAAAAAATAATAAATTTTTGCTAATTAATGGTGGAGATTATTCTGATTGCAATTTTGCACTTGAAAAAAAAAATTGTTTACGATTAGAGTTCCGAACTATTAAAATAGAGTTAATTATTTCGCAGTTATCTTTGAATAAAAAGTATGCCGAAGAAAAAACATATAATAAAACAGTACAATGATAAAACATCCCATGAGGTGGTTTGAAATAGAAAGGTTTTACCGAGAAATTTTAAAGCTGATATTAGATACTTCTTTTGTTGTATGGGAAAGGTGGAAAAGAATAATGGTATATGATTAATTTGAAGAAGGAACAAAATCGAAGAATCAGCGTAATCCGTAACTGATTTGATGTATGAGCAATCATCTTTCTTGCCATCAAAGAAAAAGCAAAAATAGATTCGACATAGCAAACAAAACAGATGAAAAAGAATTTTTTTTTAATATTTGAATATAATAATAAGAATTATTAATGCATTACATAGAACTGTTTTTTTTAAAGAGCGGAAAAGGAAACATCAGTAAAATTTCTTTTTTTTTTCACATAAAATGTATGAACAATAAACTTATTGCTGCGTAAATTAATATTAAAAAATAATTTTTATCACATTTCTGTCTTCATATCAGTGTTATTTTAAGAAACTTCGTGAACTTCTGAATCTATAATTCTATATTTCTTACACATTTTTTAAACCTAGAAGTGCAAGCAACAGACAGAAACATTTTTTCAATCAGAAAACACTTAAAACGTGTAGAAAAATAATTTAAATTGAAGATATCCAGTGAATTTATATGGAAATATTTGACATGAAAATTTAACTAAATTAAAAGAAGACAAAGTATTTTGTTGAAATAATTTGGAAATCCCATACTAACTGGAATGAACTAGTTTAACAAACTTTCATTCTAGTTATGATTTCTTTAGTTAGGACTTTTAAGTAACTGAACGTATTTCTTCAATAAATACGTTTTCAGAATCTAATGATTTCTTTCAGCTCAATTGAATTAACCACATGTGATTACAGTGCAAGTAACATTTATATGTATTATTCACCTAGTTTCAATTTTCCTTCAGCTGTGTGAATTGCAACATTTAAACAATTGTCATTTTCTTGATAGTTTTTTAAATAAATAAAACGAGGGACCTTCTAATACACCTTTTAAATGTTTAAAGTTAAATAATTAAAATTAATGGGTATATATTCGAGCCGCCCAACCTAGTAGCTAGCGTCGCTGATTACCGTACCGAATGGCCCGAGTTTGAATCCCGGAGAAGGTATAGATGTTCGTAAATGTAGAGCGTCTGTGCGGTATGGGGGCAGTCTAAATATTGGGCGAGCAGGAAGTTCTCTCGAGAGGTTGGTGTTAAGGGACGAGGGGTGGAAGATCCTCTGACCCGTCTTCCGGGGGTGCCTTTCAGCAAAATTGGGGGCGGAACTGAGCTGAATCGAACTGTAACATGTAAGGTGTTCAAGCCTGTTGCCAACGATAGGGGTAAATTTGCTCTCCTTGCCTGAGGAATTTCGTGGGATTGGCTTGACTATAGGTCAGACAAGCGAGCATTAGCAACAACAGGTATATATACAGAATATTTTTAATTAGTGTCTTTCCTAAAGGAAAAGCAAATAGTGAATTAAAAGTCATTTGAAATTACTTTATGTCTGCAAAAAACGTCTGAACTCCTTCACAAGCAAGGCGTATAATAATAAGTAATGATAGTAATAAAAAAAAATGTTTCTGCATTCTAATGCACATTTTCTGATTCAGACAATGCATTTAAATACCATAATGAACTGAACCGTGCCTTTGGTAATTTTCCGCTTCAGGGCTTAGTATAAATATCCATAAATTACAGCTACAGACACGAATTTCATAAAGCAGTATTTCGTACTATGCACTTGATTGAATATACGTCTATAATAATGCCAATGCAACTTTTATTTTTAAAATTAAGTATGCAAATTCCGATTACCGTAGAGTACTCGTATATATTTATTTTCACAATAAATGAAAGAAAAGACTAGTTTTTAAGAAATTGGTGATTAGTTATGAAGAAATTTCTGGAAAATGTGTAGAAAATTTTGGAAGTAATTCGTTTCATGTGAGAGATCTTTTAAAAATTTTCAATGCAGGGACATCACTCTTACTTTCTCTTTATATATATATACTTTGTAAATCTAACAAATTTACCACTGCTTTGTCTTTCTGTTTTTCTTACAATTATAAGTATCGATTGAAAATTAAATAATTTCTATTATTGAAAGAAAAATTCTGAAGTTTTGTAAGTAAGTTTTTATCTTTTTATTTATTTTTCTTTTTTTAAGTAAGTTATTTTGAGCCAATAACTTTGCTTTCGTTAATTTAGTTAAAACATATTCTGAATAACATTTACATTTGACACATGTCGCTTTCAATCACAGATAAGTAGTTTGATCTCGCTCATTGAAACAATTTTTTGTGCGTTCATAAACCACGTTCGTAAGTGAAGGAACCAGAAGTATGACGTTTACATTACGCTGTAATTGATTCCAGTGGTGACGATTGGGCTTCTTCAGGTAATTAGAGAACAAATATCTGTAAAAATGTGAACATTTTAAGACTTTTTATGGCAAAAATATTGCGTATGGTATTTTATTATTCATTAATAAAAACTACAACTAAAACTTCATGTTTTAAATTAGGTTAAACTCGAATTTAAACTGACTTTAATTTTAAAGAAAAAAGTTTGCACTTTGTGATAATTGCTGCAGAAGTTTCTTTTCAGAAACAAACAAAACAAATTTTGAGCCATACTACCTGAATTCCATTGGTTACACATACAAAATAAAAATAAGGAAATAATAATATAGGAACAATTATAGCGCGATGTATAAAATCCCAAATTAGAACTGAATGTGATATATATATATATATATATATATATATATATATTAGCCATGTGTATGCATGTATGCAAAATCCATGCATGGATGTAACGATGGCTGTCATGTACAAGTGAAAGAACTAGATAGTTATACAGCTCGCATATCTTTTAGACCTCTTGAGAACGGGACGGAAAGGAAATCATAAACTGAATTTGAAAGATTTCGATGAATGATGTTGCAGGCTTCAGGAAATTTAACTACGCAGCATAGGAAATGTTTGGATTAAATTTAGATAAACTAAAGTTAAATTAATGGTTAGAGATAGAAGACTCCTAAATTTATAATTCTTTCCTGAAAGAGGTTTCATGTGCTTTAACGCAAGATTTCGAAGTTCTCTTAATCTCACCTGTGAATGTTAAAGTATTCGACTGTTTTGTGAATAACAAAAGACAGAAATCAGATGACCGTAAGGTTATTGCAGTTGTTTCTACTATGTGAATGCTAAAACAGAAAAAAATAATTGTAAGAGTGCAAAAATATGAGATTATAAATATTGATTAAGAAAAGAATAGAGTGCATACTAACATTTCTCATAAGATGGTTCCAAACATGATGGTTCTCATGAGGTTGTTCAAAAGAGAAAAGTATTTTCGAGAAGTTTTAGATCTGAAATCAGATTGCTCGCTTGATATGTTAAAAAGAGAAACAAGCTAATGATTCGCTAAATGATTCATTTCAAGAAGAAACTAAATGGAACGATCAATGTATTTTGAAACTTGTATGAAAAATCCTCCTTCTTACCATAAAAAATGCAAAATAATGTTATAAATATTGAGAAAAGAAACAGGAAAAAAGTTTATTTTTATGTAATTTTTAATCTTTGTTGGGCTGCAAAGCATATGTGGCCTGCTTGCTGATGGAGAAGATACTACCTTTACAGAAGACATTCCGTGCTATCTCATATTAACAACATACATACAGCATGTGCAACACAAGACCAACGGCCTGATTCTAACGGCAGGCGAAGGCTGTTCCAAACATAACTGAATCTGGCTGTTAACTGTTGAAATTTGAACAACAAACATTTGTAGTCAAAATTAGTCAAAATACAGCACAGCTTTGTTCTGAAGACAAAAATCAAGGATATTACACTAATTGATTTTATTAAAAACCATTTTCCACGTGACGAGTGCCCAATGCTGACAGCCTTTGCCTTGTAAAAAATGACGCTAGTTAGAAGCAACTATAAATGTTAGCAACATTTTTCAAGGGTGAGCTCGTGAAAACCAAGACACAAATTACTGTCAAAGTTGCGAGAGACTGAAATTACGAAAGACCACTGTAAAATTCTGCAGAAATATTAGTTCATGATTTGTATTCAATAGTCTTAAAAACAGTTCATTCTTCAGCTGGAAAACAAAAAGATATGACTACACATGCCATGAAAAGCTTCATGTTAACTGTACCATTGTAGAATCATTAGGATTTTTTGGAAGCAGGAAAGATAGAAAATGAGCAACGCCTTCTCCGGGAATCGAACCATAGGCCTCTGGAACACGCGCCCAGCGTGCAGACCACCACACCACAAAGGCATGCCAAGAAGGTGGCAGAAATACCTTATATGCTCTCCCTTTTAAAAGACGACTGGGGTTTTTACGGGACCCAATCGCCAAATCTTGGGTGTGGAGGATCAGTTATGTTTGAACCACCCTTTTAGTTCGGGCGCCTTTGTAGAGACGTTAGGATATTTTTTGGAAGCAAGAGAGACTGAAAAATGAGCAACGCCTTCGCCGGGAATCGAACCACAGACCCCGGAATACGCGCCCAGCGTGCAGACCACCACACCACGAAGGCATGCCAAGAAGGCGGGAGAAATACCTAAGCTCTACATAATAGTCTAGAAGGTAATAAGAAGCTCAGAGGTATGGCATCCTATGAATAGATTTCTGTAAATAAAGCTTTGGAATATCTTATGGAGATAAAGAATGGAATAGATTTGTGTTAAAAATAAAAAGATACTCTATGTTTATCCTTTCATAAAATGCATAGAGTTTTCTAGACTCCAACTTTTTCTATTCTAAAAATACGAATTTAAGAATGAAATTTGCTTAAATTCTATACATATCTGCAAGTATTGCTACTGGATATTAAGGATGTCCAACACTTAACATGCAGATTGTGGACAAAAAAAAATGTCATTAGCGTTCCTCATTTTCAATTCATCAAATTTTAAGTCATCAGAAATCACAATATATGGAGTACATTTAAATCATTAAAATATTTCATCTGGTTGAAAATGTTAATCTTCTTTATCTGTTATATTATACACATTAATTTGTAAAAATGTAGGTCTACTTACGTTGAGAGTGAAACCATTTCTTCTTTATGGTATTTAAAAACTGCTTAGGAAGTTAAATGCTTCATAGCTTTCTAAAATTAACTGCATAAAACTAATAAGACGTACTGAAGGACAGGAATAGTTAATACCCAAATATTTTCGCAAGGGATTCTCAACAAATGGGTATAAGAGGGCATTTCATATCTTCAGGGGATGAATACGCTGACACTTTTATTTACCTGTTAAAAATTTTAATTTATGAATATAAAAAAACTACTTTTATGCAAATTTTGATATTTATCAATATTTTTTATATTTTTCCTTGTTTAATTTATAAAACACGTTAAAAATAATCTAAATTTCAATAAATGAATATGTATATTTCGAGCTTGGTAAAGGGGGTGGAGGAATGATCGTAACTAGGCAAAAGGGGTAAGGTTAAGAATCACTGAAATATACCCTTTTTCCCTTTTGTGTTAGAAGAAAATAACTGAAGCTTGACTTGTGCTGCCATCTACTGCGGAATGGGTTAAATATAATCAAGAGTTTACATACACGTACAAAATATTCACCTGTCTCGTAAAGTTATCCATGATTTCTAAGCAATTTTTGAAAGTTTTGCCTTCGGTTGTTCTGTAATAAATGAAATCGGGCCACATCCATGGTCTTAGGAGTCTGTCAGTTGCAGCTTTGCATAGTCTAAAGAAGAAAAGTATTTGAATTCAGGTGACAGGTTAACAAATTTCCTATGAAATATAATATGATACAAACGAAATTTCTTAAAATATTTGTCTCATTATATATCATATTTATGCTTTTTAAATAGAACAAATAGTACAAATTGTTGTTAATCACAATTCTCGTTAATCACAATTGCTGTTAATCACAATTTATTATTAATCACAATTTACTTGTGCAGAGCTTGTACATAGGGAGATGTACTGTTTCCTTGTGCGTTAATCTTCTTACCCATAGCAGTTTCTGAAATAATGAAAAATGAAATAAGTTTTTGTTTGCTTAAACTATTAAAGCATGTAATTTAAATTAAATGTCAAAAGATTTATATACTATTAGGATATTAGGAACGAGTTGGATTATGTATGCTACCAATAAAAACAACTTGATAATGAAATATACGTGGAACACTTTGAAAACTTTAGAAAATAATAAGTATAAATTTAGAAATACTCAAAATTATTTTTACTTATATAGAAAAATAATTAGACTTCTTATAATAATTTAAACAGAAAACATAGTTTAGAAGACTATGTTTATGTTCTAAATTCACTCAAAGATATTAAATGTTAAAATCATATTACTAAATGCTTTAAAAACTAAATTTAAATTTAAAATGTCTACATTTTTTCAAATATGTAAAACCTTTTTCTTTTTTCTTTTTCTTTCTTTTCTTTCTTTTTTTTTTTTTTTTTTTTTTTTTTTTTTTTTTTTTTTAACATTTAACTGTGATAACTGCAGTTTTTTGAAAACATTTTGTGAATGCTGAACCTATATGAAAGTATATTTGAAAGTTAAAATTTTAAAATCTCAGGAATAAAAATTATTGAGTTTAAAAAGCTCTCGAAATATTTTACTGCATCAGCAATAAACTGATCATAACTAATGATTTTACAACCATTACAAGCTCTGATCGGCGCTGTAGTTTTTGTTTGTGGCTGTTATATCGTTCGTTGAGTTCGAGTTCGGATGGACGTTCTTAAATATAGTATATTCTGAATAGGTCAAACAAGTGAGATAAGTCACAAACAAAAAATAAACATATCGTTGAATCATTTTAGTGGAATTTAGTTGAATTTTAGTTGAATCAATTAGTTAAGAAACAGTTTTCGTTTAAAATATCAGTGTTTGGTTTGAAGTTTAATATAAAAAATCATGGAAGAAAATGTTTTGATTTATAAAAAAAATGTAGGAATATTTATGAATATTATTGCAACATAGAAAGCATAGCATTTGATAGAGATTTGTTGATAAGTGAAAGTAACTAATTACAATCACACTTTATTTGGTAAATTAAAAGTTATACCTCGAAGACTAAAGTTTTTTGTAATAAAATTATTCTTCAGGTATAGGCTTTGCCATAATCAAATAAACCGAAAACTGATTCATAAAAAGCAATTAAATTAGGAATTTATTTAAT
Source organism: Stegodyphus dumicola (assembly GCF_044657685.1). NCBI lineage: Eukaryota > Metazoa > Arthropoda > Arachnida > Araneae > Eresidae > Stegodyphus > Stegodyphus dumicola. The sequence continues at coordinate 82,968,635 of NC_140768.1, forward strand.
ATCTCGATCACATTAACGATAAACTTTAAATCAAGCAAAACACAATTTTTCTTGGCACTATATAAAAACTAAGTAACTGTTGATTAATTAAAAATAAATACCTTATTAAGTGGTGCTGTGTATTATTCTATACCAAGATGCATACCATAAAGTCTAAAATCTTTTTTCATTACAATAATTTTGCAAATGTTTATAAAAACTATTAATTAGGCACAGGATTATAAATCATAAATATGATTATAAATCACAGGTTAGTGTATTGTAAACAACACCAATCATATATATTATTAAAAATTAAAAACAAGCTAAAAAATAAGAAATAAATTAAAAAAATTCTAAAGAAAATTAGATACATATGTGCAGTGCTTTTAAATCAGTTCAGTATGGTAAGCATTGGTTTAAATTGAGAAATTATTTAAAGTGGCACGTCCGAAGGGCAACGCCTCAAAAACCTCCACATGCAATAGGCAGCATGAATGGTAAATTAAAGATAATATGTTGCATAAAAAACGGCACATTTACAAATCAAGCGGACAATAAATGTCCTAGTAACGTAAAAAACACCTAGTAACATTAATTACTTTTGTTATATCTTCAAGCAGTGCGATATCGTTATTTGCAGATCTGCAAATTATACAGAAAAAATTAGTTTAGAACCACTTAAGTTCACATTAAAATTAATATTAAACATTATTGTCGTTTCACATGATGCACAACTTTAATTGAAATCAAAAAGCTAAATTAAATCACGTTTTCTTTTTACATAATATCATTCATTAAGTTTCTTGAGCTTTATTTTGTACACACGAATTTTCACTATTGGTTATAATTCATTTGGATAGATGGCGCCACGACTCTGAACAGATACAAACCCACTTTCATTGCGTAATTTATAAGTTTGAAGTGACAGGTAATTGTGGCAGCCTGTCATTAGCGGAAACATTAAAGAAAAAATAATCTTATTTCTAAATGGACTCTCGTGGTTTGTTTTCATCATATACTTGTGATATTTATGAAAATTATTTCCCATTTCCCCCTGATATATAGATTTTGTGTTAGTACCCCCGCTACAGGGCTTTTCATTACATTAAGTCTATTATCTCGTCTGACACTTCCTGTCCATTCCATTACTTATTTTTTTGAGAGAATTGCTTTCAGGAGTTTCCAGTTTCATATATGGAAATCCTTTTGAATATAGCAGCAGAATTCGTACGCAACACTGCAACACATTTGCACTTTATCGGATTTTGTAAGCCAAATTAAAAATTATTTCGAGTGACACATTTTCTGAAAATTGTTTAAGCATTACCAGTTCTGCCATATTTATTTAAACATTTAATTAATATTATAATACACTACATTGCACTTTACAAATGATAATGTTGCAGTTAAGCTACACAAAACAAATCAAATCAAATATAACAAAGTATATCTTTCTTTCTTTTCTTTTTTTAATAATATAGAAACACATTCCAAGAAACTATTAAAATGCTGTGATTAATAATTTTCACTGTAACGTTATTAGTGCTGTATTTAGTGCAAATATGCAATTTATTCTAAAAATCTGGACACATTTGAAAAAGTTATGTAATAGCAACAAACTGACGCAGAAAATGCTGTTTGCACTTACTACGTTTGGTGTGGGAGGGGCTGAGAGAGGGGTGAAATGAAGAATGCTTTTTTGGGAGGTAGTCATTAGGTAAACTCTAGTTCAAATTTTTATCATGGCGCTGTTAGTATCATATTTTACGAACACAGTGACATCAAGCTTTGATTCATTTGCATTTATGAGAATACTACGAATAATTCAGCAGCCCATCACAAGTTCTCGATTATAAATCTTGTTTCAATGGATTTTAATTTGCATATGTTTGCAGTCGACTGTATAACACCAACTGTCAGAAAACATTTGATATATTTCATAATAAAAAAGGGGGAATTCTCTCCTGGGCATGGGAGTAGCTAGAGGGAGAAAAGGAGGCATCTGCCCCTGGGCTCAGCAGCCAGGGGAAGCCAAACTGATGTTACTAAATTTTAGAATTAAATATTTTCCATTCTTAGCAAACAGCAAGAGGCGCGAAATCTTCAGCTGTCCCTGGGTGCTGAGAACTTTATCTAGGACTCTCCTCCTGGGGGAAAATTTCATAGTTTCAGAGGGGTCGTACTATCGGTCGTACTATCCAGTACCGATCCTAGACTGCCGGCCGCCCACGTGCAAATAAAAACTATCCGCCCTTTTTTACGGAAATATAATATGTTTTATAATCATTTCATCGCCCTTAAATGTGGTCGCCCACGTACTGTGCACCATCTTGGCCTTCTCTAAAATCGGCCCTGGCCTTTTCTTTAGATATTCAAGTATCTAATTTTAGTTTATAACTATATAGGGTTCCTCACTTTGTAAATGCTACGTTACAGTTAAACGTGAAGAATCTTAAGAACTAGTAAGCGAATAATCGCTTGAGTTCGTGCAACAAGAAACAACAAGATGGAAGGGTAAATAACCCTTTATTATTCAGATAAGTTTTAACATAACTCCGTCTTGGAGTGTACAATAAAAGCCGACACTTGGGCTTGAACTTAAGAGGCTAAGAAGTAAACTAAAACTAATCTAAACTAAAGAGATGTAGCCTAAGCTGTCAAGATTCTAACCGAGTTGGCTCTTAAAGCTAATTTACTACGAAGCTATCAAGCGTAATAACAGCTTTGCGAGAGAGTAGCCAGAAAAAGCAGACGCGCGCTAATCAGAAACTCTGATTCTCTCTAACTCAGAAAGTAGAACTTCGCGTTTAAATACAGCTCTTCCTCATTATGTATTCACACGTGATTCTAAAAATGCGTCCTGGCCGGAAAGAGTAAGTTAAGAATTTGACAGGAAAGAAGTTCAACTCAAAATTTAACTGTTAATAAAATTAACATAATCCTTACAACTATATTAAGCAAGTTTCGGTATTTCTCAAAGTTTTTTTAATACATAAAAGCACGCTAAAATCACAACTAATGAAGTTAAAACATACTTTTCTAAACAAAGTATATTTTAATTTTTCCATTCATTTGGTTTGAGAAAAATCGAGTTACGAATTCCATAGAGAAATCTTTTATAAGCTCTTCAGAGAACAGGAATCTCTTTTAGTACACTGGTTATCATGTTATCATAAATTAAGAAAAAATCCCACAAATAGCGATAATTCTCTCAAAAATAAGCCAAACCGTGTAAAATTTTAATATGTTGCCAAGTAAGTGTAGCTGAGTAAAACTGCAATATGCAAATTAGTGGCACTGCACTCGGAATACGTCATCTGCGAGGAGAATAAAAGTCCATGTTTGAGAGCAAGCCCACATATTTCACTGTGATAGTGACGTCAGAAATCTGAGATAGCCAATTAGTAACAATGACCTCCAGGCATCATTTGCCTGCAGAACTACGATGGAGAGCCATTGGGAGACTAGAGGTAGGATAAAGTCAAACAGAAGTGGCCAGATGGCTAAATAGACTATGGAGGCGATTTCAAACCACAGATTCGGACTCTAGGAGCTTCAACCAAGGACGGCCATCTGCTACGACGAGCGATGATGAATGATTTTGACATTATATGCACGCAGGACTAGAACCACTACTCCGACTCTTCTTAGATACTCCCTTGCTGCAGCCACCGGAAGGTTGGTGTCAACGTTAACTGTGTGTATAAGGCTTAGTAGGCACGAGAACATGTCCACTGGACGCTTGATCAGTGGAGGGCTGTTCTCTATACGGATGAGTCCAGGTTTAGTCTAGAAAGTAGAAAGCGATAGTATGCGTTATTTGATATGGAGAGAACCTGGAACCCGTTATCACCCGTCAAACATCCGTTAAAAAGATGCATACGGAAGAGGCAGTGTCTGTGTTTGGGGTGGCATCTCTTTGGGTGGACGCACAGACCTCCATGTCTTTCCAACGAAAACGCTCCGGTTTATAGAAATGACATCCTTGATGCTTATGTGCGCCCATGTGCCGGGACAATAGGTGATGCTTTCCTGTTACAGGACGACAACGCAAGACCACACAGGGCTCGCATCGTAAATGATTATCTTCAACAGGAAACAATTATGCGCATGGAGTGGCCAGCTCGATCCCCGGACTTGAATCCTATCGAGCACGTTTGGCATGATTTAGAGAGACGTCTGGGTGCTCTCAGTCTGCCCTCTCAGACTCTTGCCGCGCTTGCAACAGCTTTGAAAGAGCAATGGCTCTCGCTTCCTATGGAACTGATAGATCGCATAATTGAAAGCATCACGCATCACAGTATGTGCTGTATTGCTTCTAGAGGCGAACATATTCCCTATTGAAGGTACGTTTCCTATAGATTTGTTCATTTTATACATGTGCTAATTTCTATACTACCATAATTGTCTGGTAATTTCTTTTTATGTTATTTGATACCTTACTATGTGTTGTATATTGCGGGTAAGTTTCATAAAATTCTACATGTAACTTTTTCAGTAATCGTGATTTTTGTGATTTTCTTTAATCTTTGTGATTTTCTTTTGTGATCTTCTTTTCTTCAGTATACATGGTAAAAGAGAGAAAAGCAACCTCGAATGAAAGCATGTCAGTGAAAACAGCAAACCGATACAGTTTTGAATATTTGCTATGGTGCTGATGCTGTTTAGGCAGTGTCGCATTAAGAATAAAAAACGCCCTAAGCACTTTAATGCCCCTACATACATTTACAGTATAAAGCCCAGTCCTTTTTCCCATTCTTTCGCTCTTGGATTTGGTTTAGCTGCACCATTTATTCAATGGCAAAACCTGCAATTAGAAATTTTTGTGGTGAAACATTCCTTGGACCCTAAGTAGCTTTATGTTGTGCATCCTACTTTTGATTCCCGAAGCTCGTGTTTGTTTGTTTCGCTTAATAGTGAATCCATCTCTCCTGGTTGGTCACAGATGATCGGTCATAAACTCTCTGAGAACAAATACATGAAGAAAGGCAAAGGTAAAATTTAGCAGAAAAACCAATCAAAACTTCACGTTATTTGGAATTTAGCTGAACGTGATTCAACATGGTAATATACTATTTTGAAATGAGTTCTAAAATTCTGAAGCCACATTTAGTTGAATCAACACGCATGAAACCATAAGTAATATTTCTTTGATAACCTATAGGTTATATAACCAGACCTATATATAGTCAAGACAATAGCGACAGTTTATAAAACCTATATAATAATAGTTTATATAACCTATAATCATAGTAAAAATTAAAAGTTGCTTATTTTTTTCTGCGACATTATTTGTGATTACATTTAGCATCCTTCAAAATTCCCACTTGAAAATATTTTAATTAAACAATATGATGGAAATATTATGCTCAGAGACAGGTAAAAGCTCTAATCTTCAATCTTGATGTTTTTAGTAATTTATTTATGTTGAGCAAAACCTTTTAATACTGAGCAAGTTTCAGTTTCCGTTATCTATCAGTTAAGTTCGGTATTTAAAGTCATCTTCGTGAAAGAGATTTCATTCTTACTATATATTTGTTCACGAATACAATGTGGTCATTAAAATGGTTTTTATGTTAATTAACCAATTATCTTATTATTTTGTCTGCTTCCATCAAGATGCAAAATAGTTAATGTATTAAGGCGCACAGTTCTTGATTCGAGGGTGCGAAATTTTGATAACCATGTCTCCCAATGAGTAAATTACTTAAATCGGCTTTAACTCTGCTAGCCATACTTGCTTCGTGAAGTATTAAGGACTGAGCCAATGCTTGGCAGGCGAGCTTTACTTTGTGTTTCATATTGGAACTTGACTTCAGCATCCGTTTTAATTTCCCGCAAGCTGCGGAAATTTTACTTTCTATTATGCATAGCGTAACCGTCATGCTGGAAAGTAAATACAAATCTTTATTTTAAACCTTCATCTCACTTAATTTTTCTGTGCTTTAGAAGTTACTGTGATAAATCGTCTGATTGTCAGACGATAAATCTTTCGACTGTTTTTACGTTAACTTAACATTTAAAATGCTGTTGAAGAGAACAGCTTTGCACATTATAAATGAAGCATCAGTTATTACTAAAAAATATGTTTGTACATTTGAGCAATGATATCAGGATATCTGATTAAAATTAAATTATTTAGTTAAATAAGGAAATGAGTGGTTATCAGTCTTACAAGTTTAAGTTTTAGTTTAGTTAAGTGGGGTTTAGGTTAAGAGAAGTTCGATTAATCGCACAGAAGTCGAACTACAAAGCAAAAAGAATCAAGGTAGAGCTGAAACCAGGTTTATCTGAGGTCTCTAACTAGAAGAATGATACCTTACTTGCGAAGTAATCACTATGAAGAAAAATGACTGCGACCCTTTTGACGTAAAGTGGATATACTGTGTGTTTATTTTAATTTCTATCCCTTTTTGTCGACAGATTTAGTTTTAAGCTGCCAAACTCCTTCAATTTGTACCTTTGTTTTATGGAATTTTACTGATTAGCTGGAACAAATTTAGATCAAACTTGAAAAAAAAAAAAAAAAAAAAAAAAAAAAAAAAGGCTTCATTTCATTCAAAGGTTAAATGCTCCTTTTTATAATAATTACTCAGTTAGTTAACAAGCATCTGTTTACAGGAGGCGTTCTGTAACAGATTTTGGTGTCTCAGAGTTTGGTTTTCATGTTTATCACGTATCAAATATGCAGGATCATCTTGAAAAATCAAAACGAAAGGATAAAACATTGAAGCTGGTAATATAAAATAAGATTAGGTTACTTCCTTGCCTTGAATCCCAACCCTGTTTTGCTGTCGTTGTTTTCCAGCTGAATGAAGTAGTTTGCATTTTAAGATGTACAATTTTCTAATGGTATGAAATAGAGCAGGTCTGGATAGTAACCTTTCTTGATTGTGTATTTAAAGAGTGAAACTTTTACGTTAAACTTCTATGTTATGAACTGTCCTATTGAAAATACACGATGCTTGCTCAATATGTGAGGAAAATATAAATTTTACACATATATTGTTAACTTTTTTTCGCAAAGTTTGCCGACATCCAGTTCATCCTCCGGTGTTACTGATACCTTGTCATCGACCTTTCTCAGCACTTTCTCAGAGATCAGATCTCTCTCAGAGATCTTTCTCTACTTTAAGAAAATGAAACTTAGACTTACCACATATGATATCTAATGTGCACAATGAAGTCAGAGGAGCAATATCAATCCAAGTTTCCTTCGCTATCCGTGCGGCGATCTTAGAAGCAAAAATTTGAGCCTGCTCATTAAAGATCGGTATAAACTCATCTAAAATACGGAAATGGAAGGCTGGTGTCAGGAGTTTCCTTCGGTATCTCCATTTGTTTCCCTTGCTGATGAACGAAAGAAAATTGAAATAAAAGAACTCGCTCTGTACAGACAAATTACAACAATTTTATATCAGTATAAAAAATTTCAAATTAAAGGAAGGCGATATACATTATATTATTCCTTACTTCTGAAACATGAATGTGCTACATGCATACAGACAAGAAGCAGTGCTATAATTTAGGATTCTAACTGCATGGAATTACTATAGGAATAAAATATTACAGCAGTTATAAAATGTATCCTGAAACTTAAATCATTAATGAAGAAGAAGCATGTTCAAACATGAAACATACATTGTGCCATAAAGAATAACCCTATGGCATGATGTTTAGATAACCTAGCCTAAATAACTGTTGATTATAATAGTTAAATATAAAAATCGTAATTAATACATGCATTTCTCGAAGAGATTTGAGATTATGCGTTTTACTGAATATTTGCACTCAGTGGTATTGCAGTTTTTTTCCACTTTACTAAAATCTTTCCTCATCAGTTAATATTTAAAATATCCTATACATTTCTTTTTTTGGGGGGTGGAGAAATTTTTCTTCTTTAACCAGAAACGTCAGTAGTGACTTCAAAGCGCTTACTTGGTTTATGTAAAAAATAAAATATGACAAATTACTTAATCTTTCCTTTTTTTATATTTTGTTGTCTGTAAGATTTACAACTGAACATATTTTACAAATTCTCTCAGTCGAATTGTCAATTTTATTTTGAATATAAATCAATATTACTTTCAAGCAAATTAGATAGTCGATGATTTGCATATATATATATATATATATATATATATATATAAGTAGATAGTAGTAAATTAAAAAATTTGTGAGACCCCATTTGGCGATGAAACCCCACTTCTGGTTACCATGATAGTTTAACTTTGTTTTAGCTTCCTGATTTTTTTTTTTAAAGTGAAAACAGATAGACGTGTACTTGGAGAAAGTTAAGGCAGTGCGCAATGCCTAGTTTGTGCAATTCTTTGGTTTTCTTAAAGTGAAAATAGATCGACGTGTACATGGACACCGAGTTTGTGCAATTTTTTAACTTCTTATTTTTTGTGTAGCGGCCATCTTGAAATTGTGCCTTCCTGGCGCCGAACTTGGCGTCAAAAAAGAATCGCCAAAAAAACAAGGGGCGCCCAATAGTAAACTTTAACCGAAATATTTACTGTATAAAATATAGAACAACTAAATACTTTGCTGGAAAAAATAGAGCAAGATATTTTGCTTGTGAACAGCATTTAAAGATCAGCAGCTTGATTTCAGAATTTTCTCGCAATAATCCATTTGCAAGATAGTCAACTTCTTATAGTTTTCACAGATCTTTGCGTGAATATTTATTACGTTGCTCAAAACTTATGCTTGCAGCAGGAGTCAGGTTCAAATTATTATTTGAACGAAATTTAACAAGTAATTTTATCAAAATTAAATTTTATCCACGTAAATTTCGTCAATCGTAATCAAGACTTTTATATGGTGATATCCGTAAAGATATTCTCGCATTACTTAATGAAATGAAGTAACTTCTTTAAAGAACCTGATTATCATTGTACTTTTTCTACTGTGTTAATTTTTGTGCGTTTTAAAACATATAGTGGCTGACAGACGAAAAAGCGGACCGTATTTGGGAAACACCTGTCACTAGGGGCGTTGACAGTTTTAGTAGTTTCTGTTTCGAAACCAGAAGCGTCTTAGATAGCTAGAAGGGCTAAAATCAAAACAATTACTAAATTAGAAGGAAATCCTTGAGCACAGTAAGATTCAAAACAGTTCAACAGGGTGTCTTAATAATAATATAAAAATTTTGGAAAATTAAATCGAAAGAATGTTGAAATAGCTCGAAAGTGATGTATTACGTTGTAACGGCATAAAATGTACGTAATTAGTTTGAAAGTAACTTATAAATATTTTTAATAATTATAAATATTTAATTTGCAAATTATTGTATTATCATTTTTTGGCAAAAGTTTTTTCCTTCGGAATGCAATCTGTTAAAAATAAAAGAAGATGAGTTTTCTTACTACTGAGTTGGTGAATAAAATTATATTTCGTGTTGATATGGTTATGTTTTTATTTTTTTTTTGTAGTTCAGTCAAACATCTCTGGAATAGTAAAATTTTGTCTGCATCTTTTTACGTTGTAATAGTTGAGGATTCATAACAGGCGCACTTATAACGTTATATGATTTCTGGATCTATACTTTTTTAACTTAGATTCATCAGAACAGTTTTTTCTATTGATATTTTCTCCACCAGGAACTTTATTTCGAAAATTTTCTATTAATATGGCAATGTGAGATTTCTTCACATTGTACCTATGGGTTAAATCTCTCAAATATGATTTTAAATATTTGTTGCTTTCCTGGTCGGCGCTGTAGTATTTGTTCTTTTTAATATGACAGTGTGATATTTTTCACATTGCATCTATTGGTTAAATCTCTCAATTACGATTTTAAATATTTTCTGCTTTTCTGACTGGGGCAGTATATTTATCAGTATACTGCCCAGCTCAGTATTTGTTCTTATCTCTAAAATGGTGAAAAGTTGGAGGTTTTTATCAAATTTCGAGCAGATTTTTGAGAAAGTTAACTCTGCACCTTGGGGCCCGGGTTAGAATCTTCGAGAAGGCATGAATGTTTATAAGTGTATTGTGTTTATGTGGGAAAGGGAACTCAAAGTGGGTGGCGAAAGAGTGATGCTGTAAACTGCTTTTGACGCATTTCAGCACTTGTGGTGGTGTTGTAAGATCTGTCTCTGTTATTCCACACAAACTAACTTCGATCCTACAATGAACCTGGCGAATTCTCGCACAGGCGTGACTTAAATACCAGCAGAGAAGAAGGGTGAAAAATAACCATTTAAATAATTCAAATATGATTTTAAATATTTGTTGCTTTCCTGATCGACGCTGTAGTATTTGTTCTTTTTAATATGACAGTGTAGTTTCTGTTTCGAAAGTAATTAACAGAAAGGCACGGACTTCGTGCGTGGAAACTAAAACGTAGAATATAATAAAAATCAACCTAAAATAAATAGTGCAAGAGCGCACTTAAGTTTACGCCTAATTAGATGGACTCACAGGTATCTAACCAGCGTGATACTAATCTGATGAGCCCAAGAGGCTTACTAGCGTGACAGCGAAGTAACAACGAATCGAGCCCTTGGCTAGCGAAACACGCTGTAAATAAACTGAGATATTCACACGTTTAAATAGCACTTCACTTAACTTTAAATGTACAACCTGGCGAGAGACAGTGAGAGGAAGTTGAGAAGTTTAGAACAGGTACCAAACTTAAAATAAATATGGGTTGGATCCTAGCACAGCCCACACCCTTGGCGCGCCCACTTGTATGGTGCGTATCGATGCGTACATGGACAAAGTCAAAGCAGTGTGCAATGCCAAGGTTGTGCAATTCTGGGAAGTTTTTCTAAGTGAAAATAGGTCGATGTGTGCATGGATACCGAGTTTGTGCTATTTTTTGCCTTGTTATTTTCAAGTTGGCGATTTTGAGAAACGCGCGAATCAGTGGGTGATTCTGCACTTTTCTAGTTTGTCGCCAAGGGTGTGGGCTCTCCTAGGATTTTACCTAAATTTGTTAGACAAAATAGAGAAAACCTTACAGTGTAAACTGCAATAAATACATTCCAGATTTTGGTTTAGTTTGAAAATCGCAATCTTAAATTTTGGCGGCATTTAATGCAGAAATGTTGTTGAATAATACAGCATTTCTCAATTATACGTTGTTCCAAGTATAAGTAGTGGTGCATACATTGTGAATAATAGGTTTCTTGACGCCTTTTATGGTGAAACAAGCCTATCGATTAACTGAGAATCAAGCCTATCGATTAACTGAGAATCAAGCCTATGACTATTGGTAGGCAGGGAAGGAATATTTTGCAAATAAGTTTTACCGTTGCATAAGATTTAAAATTTAAATTTTCATTTATTTCTAAGAGCACTTTCTTGAGCTGCTTGAGTGCGTTAGCAAAAAGAATTTTTTGATCAGCAAAAGTCCCCCCCCCCCAATTAAACGAGCGATTTATTTGCTTAAAAAATTGAATAAAAGCTCGAATCTAAAAATTAAGCTCGTTGTTAGAATCTCTTATCATTCCTAACAATAAACTCCTTCGAGTCACGGATCTATTTTGCACTACGTCCCTGAGAATGACCGCTGAGCTGCCAGTATTTATTTATCATTCTCTACATTGTCTCTAATCTATGGCCCTCACAGTTCTCACAAAAGACGTCCTTCACCTTCCACAGGAGTTGAAAGCGAGCAGTTTAAAAAATAAGTTATCTGAACGAAATGTCGTCTTGCGACTGGTTCACTAACGAAAGAATTGAAGATACCTTTTTTTTAACCAATTAATCCCCGTTTATAACAACTTAATTATTAACAAGGGTGTATTGTAGTTTTACACTACAGTAAAAAATAAACATAAGCTATAATTTGTAATTTTTGTACACATTTATATTTCTGATCTGCATAATTGATATTTATCTCTTTTTTATGGTCGACATTTAAAATTAATATATTCTTGCGAGATTAATCTCGAGAATCAAGTAACTATTACTTAATGATTTAATACATATATCTGAAATCTATTCTTATTTTATTACCCTTAAATTGATAGCTAATCATGTTAATTAAGGACATACATCTAAATTTATGAATTTCAAATATATCGGTTTTATATACGTCCAGAATTTATTTCGTTCAAAGGAAGAGGTATTTAAGATAATATTTACCTTGTTAACAATCCTTCTTTCAGCATAGGAGTTACAAATTCATATTCAAAACCTTTGTTCAAGATTTCATTGCTGTTGAGCACAGGCTAATAAAGAACAGGGAAATTATTTATGTTTGAGACACTATAAAAATTAGTAGCATTGTGAATGACTAAAGGTAAAAAATATTTTAAAATTAAAATCTAAAAGCTTATCGTGTTCTTCGCACTTAAACCATAAAATTCAATTCAACAGCTATATCACAAAATATTTAAAAGAGCATATCTTTAGAATTTCCGATGCCCAGTCTCGCGCGTTGGAGATAATTTTTTTTTCCCCGTACAATGTTGCTGTTGCTCACTTTGAAATCGTTGAATTTCTTAATCAAAAACTCATAAATGCTTTACAAAATATGAAATAGATAATAAAACAAATTCCAAATCTGGTCTTCCAGATGCCCATATTTGGGTGGAGACGTACTTTATTCAAAGTTTGATGGCGGCTCTTGTTACCGTTGTTTTATCACAATGCGAGAAATATGCATATATTTATGCAGATTTTTCATTATTTAGTTTCTTTAAATATAATACAGGGATCTAATATTTGGTGGCAACAATTTAAAAAGTGATTCGCCGTTTATAGTGAATCCTCACAAAATGCCAAAATAAAATTAATAGCCCTTCTGGCCTAACGCCCCTTGGGCTAAAAATCATTGAAAATACATGTCATAGATTTATGAATGAAGGATACACTCAAATAACATGAAAAAAAGGAAACTATTTCAAGGAAGACCATGCATTGGTTCTAATAAGTAAAAAAACTTGCTAAATATATTTAAAAAGCAAATATTTTGGAACATAAAACTGAAATCATTTATGTTCAGTAGTGTTAAAGCGTAGTTTACCTTTACTGTTCATAATATCACAGTTTGTTTCTAAGATCAAAGATTTCCATAGTTAAATATATCTTTAAGGGAGAGCTATGGAATTAGTTGCTATTCAGATTTACAGAGCTCGTATAAGGACCAGACGACACGATTAGAATTCTGAGATATCAACTAGGTAAGGTTGCTATTCAAAAGAAAAAGAAAAAGTTCCATAGTAACTGATCTACGGATTCTTTTTCGAAACTTTATTGCAAAGGCTATTTATACATTTTTTGAAAGATTTCAGAATCGTTTAATTAATGTTTTTTTAATGTTCGATCTGATAGCATTTTTTGCTGGGCTATAAGTCTGCGTTGTTATTTTCATGGTATAAAAGCTTTTTGTAAAATTTATTTATTATTTATTATTTATTAAAATTTATAAGAGGTTATTGACTTCAACCCGCGCCCACTACTTTCCATAATCCATCAATCGTGGTGTGCTTACGCTTAGAAAGAGTGTTTTTCAAAGGGATGAAAAGTGCAATAGTCTGTAAGTGAAACGTCTGGAGACTTCGCAAGAATACGTTGAAAACGTGTATATTCATTACCTGTACGTCTTCATTTTTTTCTGCGAATGCAGTAGTACTTTTCCAAGTATCACTTGTTGCTTTAGTCTTGTTAAAAGGTTTCACTCTTTGAAAATCCTTGAGATAGAGAAATGAAGTTTCTTTTGTAAATATCGTAAATAAAACTTTATCTTGATAGGAATTTTAACATTTTTCCCTACGCTTCTTATTTTAAACTTATTATAACAGAATCCCCATGACAATCATAAATCTCTTCCTGAAACCTTCTTTGAATGACGGAACTAGGTTTGTAAAACTTTTTCTCTTCGTTTTCTATGATAAATAAACTTTTTTGTCAATCAGCTAAACTCATCCTTTCCTTAAGATAAACCCATGCTTCATCAAGGGTCATAATATATTTCCATTTATCTCCTTCTAAATAGTTTTCATACAGGATTCTAAAAACTGCGTTCAGCAACATTCCTCCGTAAAAGCTGATGATCATTGAGTTTTTGAAGTTGTAAATCTTGGTTTATTATTTTACTTGTTGTTGACACAAATAAAAGATAAAAATATATAGACTTTGTAATTGATTTCTGCGTCGGCGGATTTCCTCTTGTTACCAAAGATTTAATTTTAGAAACATAAGAAACAGTACGTACCTTTTCCGAGTATTCGTTTGGAGTCTTCTTTCTGTGCGTAAAATTTTGCTTATTTTGCACTTATAAATTTTAATATTATGCATCTCAAAACATTTCTGAATCATACGGAAAGCGCAAAAACATATCCTTCCACAGTTTGTTTACACTCGACATTTTGCAGGAAGTATAAATTTAAAAGTAGAAGGCGATATTTATCATTTTAAATAATAAACTGTTGCCAGAAATTGTTATTTCAAAACATTTCTTTTAATTGGCTATCGAAATCGTTCAAAAAGTGTGTAAACACCATCTGTAGCTTGCAATAATTTATTAGCTTGTATAGTTTTTCTCGACAGCGGTATATAGTGCGTTTGAAATACCATACTTAAAACATTAAACGCTAAAAAATATTCCGTAAATAGTGCTGCAAATCAGGCTTATACAACGTAATAAAGCATTATTCTTAACCATTTCAGATTTTTCCAAGGGTCGAAAATTTCTAAAAATTCAAGTAGTACTTTTTGGTAAAAATGATATCCACATGTCAGAATTTCTAACGTTTACAGTTGAATATAAATGCCTGAGGGATGTATTCGTGGAGGACCTTCTAAGGAAAACTGGCTCATATACACGTTACACATGAAGGAAACCACGAAAACACCCATGAAGCCAGCCCATTTGCAGGATTCACAAATAATTTAAGGTAAGTATTTAAAAAAAATATTTGCTTTAAAAAAAGTTCTTGTTAGACCTCAGTCGGAGATTTTTGGCTGGTAAAGAGATTGTATATATGTGATTTACATGTATAAATTTATATATCTTTAGAAAAAACTTGCATACGTTAGATAATATGCATGACTAATATCATACAACCATTATTTATTCGCATAAAATTGCATTTCAAAGGTATCAAGAATGCCTCTTTTTCAAAATACCGCGCATTAGTACTGGATAACTAACTATGAACTATAATTAAAGCTTCTATTAAAAGCGTTTTCAGTTGAAACAATAATAAATATGAATGAGAAAAACTACCTCTTTCGCATTACATACAGTGGCTCACAAAAGAGTTCGTACGCTTAAGAGTTTCAGTAAAATATTACTTTATTCAATAACACAAATTAATACTTTAAATTGAAAATTTTGTAATAATATCTATAAATTTCTATTAGTAAAACTACAATAATTATTTTATGAACATATTAAAACTTGTTTTTGGAAAATAAATGATAAAAAAGTAACAGAAAAGTTACTTCACAAAAGTCTTCGTACACTTTAAAGAAATTTAGATATCTTAGTAAATATTGTAGTATATCCATCAGTTAGCATTTTGCAGTATATCCTGCAGTATTTATGACAGCTTTCAAACGTTTGGGCATATAGCTAACCAGATTTTTTTTGTAATATCAGCATTAATGTCCCTCCATTCTTCCATCATTACTGTTTTTAGTTCGGGTTTTGTTTTAATTTTGCGTCTTCTTACTTTAACTTCTAATTCTCTAGAAATATGCTCTGTTGGGTTTAAGTCTGGTGATTGAGGTGGTGTTTTCAGAACTTGTGGACAATTATAGGTGAAGTTAAGGGCTGTGTGCTTAGGAGCGTTAACCTGATAAAAAATAAAGTTATTTTCAGTACCCAAAGTTTGGGTGGATAATTTTAAATTATCTTTTAAAATATTTAAATAAAAAGCATAGTTCATTGTGCTATTAATAAATACTAAATTATTTAATCCTGATGCTGATATGCACCCTCACATTAGAACACCTCCATCGCCATGCTTTACTGTTCCAACCAAGGTCTTTAAGATTAAGCTCCTCAGTTTTTTTTCGTCCATATGCCCGTCGGAACCCCAAATGTTAAATTTGCTTTCATCTGCAAATAAGACACGATACCAATATGTCTTAGGCTTATTTGACATTCATTTTGAGAAGAGAGGTCTAAGCTTGCTATTTTTTGCACTTCCAGAAAAATTTCTTCGAGCAGAGCGTCCATATAATCCAGCGGATCTCAGCACTCGTCGAACAATTTTAAGTGAAAGTGAAGTAGAAAATTTTCAGTAAATTCTGTAGAAATTTTCAGAACACTCAAACGTGGATTTTTCTCAGATTTTCTAACTATAGATCTCTTATCACGTTGAGTCACGTCCAATCATCTTTGCCGGACAACCTCTTCTTACTTTATTTTGGATCCCATTTTCTTCTTTAGAGCATTTTATCACATACTGCACCCATAGAATGGGATAAATTTACTAATTTACCGATATCCCGAATCGATTTGCCACCCTTATGATAAAAAATGATGAATTATCGAATGCTGTTCATTGCTTCCTTACGACTATGACACATTTTGAAACATTAACTAAAATATATCGAAATAAGTAAGCAAAAAATAAAACCAAAATTTTTTTAAACGTTACCAAAATTCAAAAATAAAAAGAAAGGTGGCAGACGATAATTTTATTTATGCAATTTTACGAAAATGCTTCGGTGTAAGATCACTTTTATAGCATGTTTTATCTATCCCTCCTTAGATTTTCAATTTTAGAAAAAGAAAATAACTCAGTATTAAAAATTAAAAAGTTTGGTTTTATTCAAAATCACATAGAGATTATATGAAAAAATATTGGGCTTTCAATTCATTCGAATTCAATTCCGGGTTACAGTGCTTTTTCTGCAAATTCTTAAAGTACGCAAACACTTTTGTGAGGCAGTGTATATACCTTCTATTGATTGTATCACTAAACAACAAATAAATATCTCAGGTAAATAAATATCAGAAATCTCAGGAACACGGCATTAACTTTATCCCGTTAGATTTTAGGCATTTCTTCAAGGCATTATTGTGTGGTAGTTAGCGGCTGAAAAATGCTACACTTGCTATTATAAAACGAAAATGTTGTATTTCTGCTGCTGAACAATAATGAGATACTACCTTAATAACAGTTAAAAATTCCCTGTACGTTTAGTCTGAAGGAAAACAGCGCAATAATTATCAAACCTTTAGACCTTGTGCCGAGTAAAACATGACAATTGGTTTAAAACAGCCTTCAGTAGTTTAAGATAACGTTCATTTAAGATAGCGATTGCCATTATGTTATTTGTTATATTGTTATCAATCTCAACTAATTAAATTCCGAATAAATTTCACATCTGTCATACGGTGAATTTCTGTATTGCATTCCCTTCTGCATGCCGCCGAGCTATAAATAGTGAGCACATCTAACTAGCAGGTGAGTAAGGTCTATAGTATAACAATAGCAGTGTCGCGCAGTTTATTTCTTCCTTTGTTTATTACGGTCAAATTGTATAACTGAAATAAATGAATTCGCAGACGAAATTTAAGAAATGTTTCAATCAAATTTGGTGTGGTTTGATTTGGTTTATTTAATTATGGAAAAGCACGCAAGGGCTATCTGCTTAAGGGAAGGGATGCCTTAATGGAGGACTTTCTAAAGAAACACTAAGAAAACGCCCATGCAGCTAGCCCATTCACCTGGAATCGAACAAGATACGTTTAATTAGCTGGCTCGATATGCTGACCGTTACAAGGAGAAATGGAAGATCTGATTTCTTTCGTTACGCTTTGTGAATATTTAAATGCACAATTTAATAGTCAAAATGCTCTTAACATTCATCAAGATCAAATAAATGCTACTTTCTTAATCTTATAGTGGACTTGGAGGTAGAACGAGTTAGTAATCTACATAAATTAAACAAAAATTACCAGTGTCTTCGAATATAACACTTATCATCTTCACGCGCCAGCGTGTGGCCATTCAGTAAAGAGACAGATACTTAACTTCCAAATTTTAAATTTCTGCTATTGAGTTGCAAACCAAGTAACTGAAAAATAGTAAATGCAGTTCTTAAAAATATTCCTTCTATTTTTTAATCTGATCGATTTAAATAAGAATGCTTTTTAATCATTAGACGTCTAATTATGAATATTAAACATGTTTTAGGAAATGACACTAATTGAACTCATTAAAATCATTATATACTTTTTTTATGTTTGTGTGATAACACTTTTAGACAGCTCGAGCGACTAGTCTTCAAAGAAATAATATGAAGAATTTAAAAATATATATCTTGAGACTCGAACGGAAATTCTGAAGGTATGCTGTTTTTATATATTTTGTGTTGATTTCTTTTGAAGTCTACATGGCATAAGTGGGAAGAAAATGGTACTTAACTGTAAATGTAAAAAGACCCCCCCCCCCAAGGAAAAAAAACTGTGTTAGTAGGAGATGGCCTAAGAGCAGATTGGTAACTTGCAATGCTCAGCGAGGGCATAAAAAAACGTAACGAAGCTTCTGGTCCGAAGTTAAAATCTGAATCCTTTCAGATATTTTTCTCTTTTTTTATAAATATATAAAATTATTTCAGATACGATTTACTGGATAAGAAAATGGCTACAGCGAAGTACGAGACTGTGAACTCCGAACCTGTTTACATCTTCAATATAGCAGTTTATATCTCTCATCTTTAATAGTTTTTTAACTTAAAGAAGTGATTTCGTTTTCTTGAAAAAGAATCAACTCTTGTTTTTTCGTTCTGGCTCTGTGCACGTTCTAGTACACGGTTTCGTTTAATTTTGTTCCTTTTTAATGTTTTACTAGCTATTCCTTTTGCACAAAAATTACTGCGCATACAGGAAAGAGCTTAACTTTTCGATTTTACAGGAAGAAACAACTGTGGTAGATTTAGATTGAAAGGATGAATAAAATTATTTTCCTGATTTCAGTGAAATAAAACTCAGCAATTAATTGAGATGAATACGAATAAAAGACTTTTGAATGAATCAGAAAATCTCAGTATTGAAAGATTCTTCTCATTTTTTAGGAATCTAACATAAACCTAATTGATGCGGGGCCCAACAGCAGCCGAGCGCTACAGTTGCTGAGCGTTGGTAGTTCAATCCGAGGCTCAAATCCAGGAGTGCTGGCTGCAGAGACGTTTCCGTGGTTTTTCTTATGTGTAACGTGGATACCAGCCAGTTTTCCTTAGAAAGTCCTCCACGAAGGATCCCTCCCCTTAAGCATAAAACCCTCAGCTGCTCTGTCATAATCAAACTAACCAAACCAACCTCCTAAATGTTAAATAATTCAGAAATATTTTAGTACGTTCGTTTAACCATAAACATAAAATTTCCGTTCCAGTATTTTGAAGTATGCTTAGTAAGGAACATTTGATAGCTAAAATTCAAATCCTTACGTGAAGCGAAATGTTTTACTAAATTTATGCCCTAAAGCAAGTTTTATCTTCTAGGCTTCAGCCCTCGATCAATTATCTAACATTTGAAGAAAAATAATGAAAAAGCACATAGCAGTTATCTTACCTCAACTGTTTCTGCTTTGTAGAGAATAAGAACTTGCTTCAATCCACCCCAGAACAGCCACATACCCTCCTTTCGAAACACATGGGAATAGGCACAGATCACTTGGAAGAACACTAGAAACATCTCATAAAATAGGTTATTGAATTATTTAATAATGCAACACACAACAAAAAAGCTGCATTAAAAATGAAATAAAATTTTATAGACAAAATGTTGCGTCACTAACTGAACATCAAAGAATTTGAATAAAGGTCCGAATCGTCTAAAGGTGTTTAAATATTATAATTTAGATTTATTAATCTAAATAATTATCACGAATTTTACCAGAGGACTTCTTCATTTCGCAGCAAATAAGTACATATATCTAAAGTTTTCAGTAAAAAACAAAAAAGGAATCAACTATGCATATTTTAGTTGTTGGTATTCTAACGACTAGCTGGTATAAGATTAAGAAAATGGGGACATTATTTCGCATATTTTAAATAAGATGTAATTTAGGAAATAAAGAAAGTATTTATTAAAGAGTATGTATTTTATATGCAATACAGGCAGTTTTTGGAATCTTCTTTTTATATACATGAAGATGTTCTGGGTAGTACTTTTCACCAAAGCACTAATATGCTTGATCTTGAAGGATACTTGGAAAGTATGTTTAACAAACAATAATTAAATTTTATGTAAATGAAAATATATGATAATTTAAAACTATCAAACCGAAAAATTGACACCTGAGCCTCTACTGTCAAAAACATAAGTCGGAATAAGAAAACATGAATGAATGAATTGAGAATCCACATAAAGAACTTGGTACACCCCAGTTGTAACGAAATTTTCTATTAAGTTGTTTAAATATTGTTAAACATACCTCGGTCATGTCAAGTATCCTTCAAGATCAAGCATATCAGTGCTTTGGTGAAAAATACTACCCAGAGCATCTTCATGTAGATAAAAAGAAGATTCCAAAAACTGCCTGTATTGCATATAAATTACATACTCTTTAATAAATACTTTCTTGATTTCCTAAATTAAATCTTATTTAAAATATTTAAAATATGCGAAATTAGTACGAATCAGATCATGTCAGTTAGACGAATGCTAATGTAGTCAGTAGGTGTTAGTACAAAATCTGCTTATTTGGAGTCGCGCATCATCGAAGACACTTCTTTTGCAGAAAACATCATGTCATTGACATTGGACTGATATTTTATTGCTAGAACTTTAGTCTTACGCAAGATAAAAGTGTTCCGAGGGTAGTGAAATATCTGGAAAAGGCCATCTGCCGCTTCCGAGAGTAAAGTCTTCAGAATTTGCAACATGTCTGACTTTGCAGCAGTTGCTAACATGAAAGCAACTGCTGCAAAGTCAATGTAGGATTATTGCTTATTAAATTTGAAAGAAAGTATAATGTATGCAAGATGGCCAATTCTTTTCAACCGGTTTATTTTGTTTTCCCAGGTTGAAGCGTTTAACTCGAAATCCTTGGTAAAACTCGAATGAATGATTCCGAATTCTCTTCAGTGACAAGCTGAAGTTCCGTTTAAATACTGATATTAAACGTCTTTTCATTTAAACAATAACAGAAAGTAAGAAATTGCTCATGGGATATACGAGTAAGTCTAAGTTTTATCGCAGTGGTCAAGAAGGTACTACAGTACATCATTCCACTAATCTGAACATTTACACTAAAACATTGTAATTTTTTAAAAGTATGTAAAGGATGTCCTGCATGCTCAAATAATATTTTTAAGGATCTGTAGCCCCTGGTTTTCCCTTACAGGATAATAATTTATCGATTCTCGCACGGGATGCACAACTTAAAGCAGATGACACTTATTCGGCAGGAATGACTAGCATACTTGACACGAATCAGTTCCTTTGAAAATGCTTAGGATGTCTAAGATAGAGTTAACCGGATCAGCTTCCAATTGTAGTCTTCAACAACTCAGATCTGTCTTTACAGAAGAATAAGTTAAGATCCAACAGTGTTAGGTTAACAATCTGTGAAGATATTGGGGGCAGGGGAGAGAATGCTATGTGTATATGTCCTCTATGAAGTTTTATTTCTCAATAATTTTCATGTAAATAGAATTAATATGTTTGCATTAAAATGTGTGTAAATTACGGAATTTTTTTCCTTCATCAAAAATAATATTAAATTTTCTATTTTATCTTTATAAAATTTTCTCTTCCATACGAAATCTTAGGCAAAAGTGAATGGAAATGCTTTAGTGGGCAAAACTAAAACTAATTTCTTTAAAGACACGTATTCTTTATCAGGTGAAGATAATTATAATACTGAAATCTGTAATTACATATTTAGTATAGGTGTGTAGTAAGCTATACGACAATGAGAAGAATAGCTAGTTAAAAAAAGGAAAAACGTAATGAGGAACATCCTAGAAAATATACATTTCAATTAAGTTTGGAATACAATAACATTCCTTCATTTTTACGAATACCGAAATATTCGCAAGAGTTAATGGGAAAGATTGTATTGTTGCTTTTAACAGAAACAATTGTTATTCGCCTTTATGAAAACCTGCAACAAAATGTTAAGGATATAAAGATATACTCAGAAAATGGGGCTATCGTTTAAGAACACGAGAGTATAAATTCGTAAAACTGCATAATGTATTTTCTGAGAAATAACCATTATGCCTGTGAAACCGGATTTTGCTACCATTTTAATCTGAACAATTGGATCTTTTCTCAATAAATAATAGCAATATTAGCGGATATTAAAGGAAAGAGAAACGTACTACCTTATTTTATTATTCGAAGATGATCGAAGTTTTCAGTGTAGGAATTTTAAACAGTAAACCTACTAGTCTAAACAGACGGTGACAGAAATACGCTTACAATTTTAAAAGTATAAGAAATGCCTACTGTAATAAAACTTTCAACTCTCGTGCTCTTTTTCTCGCTTACAGCAATCTTTGATGCAACTAGTGCATTAAAATTCATAAAAATATAAAACTAGCAAATTGATGCAGTTTATGGACTACGCAGTTAAAAAAATTGGAGCTAAAATGCTGATGTTATCACCAATAGACTGAGGAAAGCACGCAAAGGTGAAGTTATTATCATCATTTTTCTCTGTCAAGGAAAGTCTTTGAAAAATAAGGAATGCTGTCTACGTAAATGGCTCTTTGGTTAAGCAACTTAAAATGAAAATTATAGCAATCTGGTATCGTCATTTGTTAAGAAGCAGTCACAGATATCAACAATAAAATAAATGTTTTGCATAGGAAATGTAGGGATACAGTTGTTGAAAAGTGCACCAGACAGTATCAAAATGAATTCAAAACAGCGAAACTGAGCCAACATTCAACTATAATTTGTAAATATTTTCAGTTGAGGGTGACGCTATGTCGTAAAAGAGGATAGTAAGGATATTCCTTTATTTGAAATATTTATTTCGTCGGTTTGTGAATAATATACTTCTATATATATTTTAAATTTTTAAATTAGACTGCACAATCGTAAAAATATGACTCAAAGTGATCTCATTTATTTCTACAATAAATTAATAAGCAAAATTGAGATTTCTTCCGAGATAGTGCTACTGTGTTATTTGCGTGTTCTATGACTTTATTTGGTTTTGAAATATTTAATTCTAAACGAAACTCAAACTGAATGAAACAGATGCTTTACTCTGGGAAAGTTCAAAACTGAATAGCGGTTTATAAGTAAAAGCTTAACTCGGAATCTTAAAAGGCTATAAATGCGCCACTTAAACGAAATGGAGTCCCACCAGGGGCCAAAAGTAAAGTAGCTGAACACTAGTAATTCGAACCGGGATTAAAAGCCGGCGAACGACATTCGAGCCAGTTTATTTATAAAACGTCCTCCACAAATGCATCTCTTTCCTCAGGCACGTAGCTCTCGAGTTATTTCGCCTTACATACATAACTAACAAAGGTGATATAGTTAAATTGTTTCTTAATTAAATTTTCTTTTATAGTAATTTATTTCTATATTATATTTGCATTTTCTTCTCAGATTTTACGGATCTTTAACCTGGATTTAAAAAAAAAAAAGATAATATATCAGTTATAATTAAAATTACAGTTATAATTAAAATTACAGATACTGATAATATATAACTGATATAATACAATATCAGTTATAATTAAAATTACAGATTTCTCCAGAAATGGAAAGTAAGAGATTTTATGACGGGAATTAATGTATTTATTTGTTTCTATTCTCCTGTTATAATAATTTTATTCGATTAATTCAGTATTAAATTATAATTACTTAATTTTTCTGTCAGAAAAATAAATCACCTCAAAGTTTTGAGACGTCCAGTCGACAACAGTCGTTTTGTATTATCAAACAATAGTATTAATAATAACAATAATGTACATATAAGTATCATATAAAGTGGTATCTTTCATCCCTTTACATTTTTATTTAAGGTAACCTCCAAATAATTGTAAAGAAAAAAGTAAGCATTATTCGAAAACGAAGTAACTTTGTTTTTACAAAGATTCTCAATGAGGTTTAAGTTAAGAAAATTTTCGGCATGTATCGCATTTACATTCTGCGCAATTTGAAATTTAACCGTTAATGATTTATGACAGCCTCGATATTATTGATTATTAAAAAGAGTTTCTGCCGTTTCCTACTGGAGGATTACTAAAAAAGGTATTTGTTGTTTCCTATTACTTTCATTTTCCCTTTATTCCTTGCCCATAGAATGCAAAAAGTAATTCAGCATGCCTGGAAAGATCATTATTTTAATTAATACCTTAAACTGAGAAAGAAAGCCTACGGGAAATGTCAGCTAATTATTTCCCTAATTTAAGTAAAATGTTCCAATACATTCGTTTTCATCCACACAGAACAAGCCACACCACTTCTACATGGTTAGAGGTGGAATGAAGGTAAATGTGACTGCATGTCATATAGCTGAAATTTTTTTTCAAGTTTATACATTATTACTGCTTTATTCTTATGTCTAAAAACTAGCTACTGCCTCTAGATAAAGGAAATTCACGTTGTTAAACATACATTTTTTTCTTTCACAAGCAAACTTAAATACCTATTAATTATTTAATTTTAATAAGCTTTATGCACGTTAAATATCAGTTATGTTTCATGATTTGTGTTTCGTGCTTTGTTTTCCTTTCGTTTATTTTGTATATTATTATATCGTTTCACACACACAATTTTAAACGTTTAAAACTAATGTAACGATGTATTAATGCATGCAGGAGCTGCAAAATACTTTTCAAATTAATGTTTGATAAAAATCTGCTTCGACTGTCATCGATGTCAGTCGAAGAAGATGCATTTGCATATAAAAATGAATTGTCTTATAATGCAGTTTTCGTATCTAGTTTAAACAAAATCTAAACAAAGGGCGCATTTTGTTCTTTTTATCCCTTATGTTTATGAATACATGCATTTTTGAAGTTAATGTATTCTTGCTTTATATATCCAAATATGAATTGAAATTAATTAATAAAATAATACTAATTAACCACACTGTCTAAGAAAGAAAGTTAAAAAATGCAGTTATACTATTTTATCAAAAACACAACTTATTATTTATGATATATTTTAAATACTTACGCACTCTGTTGCTGGCTGCCTTGTTCCTAAAAATGCTAATTAAAGGCACAACATTAGTGATGAAACCATTCACCTTTGGTCCTGGAATTCTTTTCGCAGGAGCTTTACATTTTTTTGTGTTATAAATATAATATATAATGCTCAACGTTATCATAAGCACGGAAGTCGTTAACGTCCATACTGCTGATGACTTTTGCAACCTGAAATAATCTTCAAACCTTTGCAGAAAGAAGGCTTGTGCGGATGCCATTGTTCTCACAATGTTACGACGTTGTCAGAGAATTTGTAAAATTATTGCTAAAACCTGAACACAGTAAGTTCTCAGTAAATATAATAAATAATTATAAATTTGAAAATAGGATGGTTTACTTTATATTTCAATGAAACTCATAGCTCCAGTTTTCACTCAGAAATCATCCATTAATATCGGAGTGTAAGAAAATGTTATCTTGATAAACCGTGAATTCATTCTTTCATTTCGACTGTTGATTAATGTAACTGAGTTTTTAAATGTTTAATAAGAGCGAATTTATTATACTGACATATAATAATTCAATACTGATAAAAGTTCCATCAGATAAGAAATAATCTGTCTTAGATTACCACACATTTATGCTATTTACCTTTCAAATCTCTTTAATATATTTTCTCGACACAGCCACTTAACAATGCTCCTTATATCCTTTCACTTTGCTGCATATATTCCATGCTTCCCTGTATTTTTTACACTTTCTAAATATTTATTTCCTATATGGAAACAAACTATTATTTCGTCCGGCTAATTACATTTATTCAAAGCATTTAAATGAGAAAATGTCATTCGTTGCTTATAATGGTATCATTAAGGAGATGCAATCCGTATTCAAATATCCTATTATTTTCCAATGAAATTTCGTTTACTTTCAAGCGCAAATTAACTTCTGTAATTGCACTTATATCGTTAAAAATTCTCTTTTAAAGTACATAAATTCTTCAGTATCGTGATCATACACTAGACAACAAACTCAGTCGGCCTAAACTACTTTTCAGGTAAATCAACTAATGAAAATAATAAATGAAATGAGATTCAGGTAATTTCCGATAAAAAGCAAACAAAATCTGTCGTACTGGCAATTCACATCTTGAAGATGTACTTTTTTAAATACAAAACATTTCTTGATGCATCAAGAGCACTTGCGATCCTCTCCAAATTTCAAGAAGCGCTTAGAACAAGCCCTTTCATTTCAGCGCGTTCAATTGGTATGATACTCGCACTTGGAAGTCAAGTTTATCGCGAGAGCTCTTTTTTTTTTTAATTTGCTTGATCTTTGACAAGTCAAAACGCTTACGTTCAAGGTCGAGCACCTTTTTTGCTTTTGTTTATTTATTTCGGTACTTTCAACCATGGACATCCAGAGCTATTGGCTATCAACTGAGCAAAACAAATACAAAAGCAGTTCCATCCATTCTTTCGCAAGACAGTCTAGTTGATTGGGCCACTTTCATTCGCAGAATGAAGGAAAAGAAACTCTGAAACATGCCAAGAAATTAAACTTCTCTATTATATTTTGAATATATATTGTTAACTGACTTTAATTTACTACCTAAACTGTGGTCTGACACACAAATTGCATGCAGTCCGTATGCACGAACTGAAAACGACTGATCGGTCAGACTTTTTATTTAATAGCAAAATTTAAATTTTTTATCAATAAAATAAACTAGATTTTAAATTTTGCTTACTAAGTAATTATTAAAACATACATAAACATTAATAATAATAACGTAAGGCAGAAAAAAGTCCAAATTTATATTTATTTATCTGAAATTTTAAGTTTAGTATCTACAAGAAATTTTTGTTTGTTATTCTTTGTAATTCAAACTTACTGACGGCTGTTTCAAATAGTTCTAACATGTTTAAATAATCATTTAATAAATTACTTAATTTAAGCTAAAAATGAACAAATTGTGAAAGATTTCTAAGTTTCAGAGAAAACTACATGTTTGTTGTATATAATTATAAATTTTGTAATACAAAATTTGTGTGTATAATATCTATGCAGTGAAGAAAAATTTCTGAAAACTATCTTCATCATGGATTGTAAGTGCTTATCGACAAGCAGGTCTTTTTTTTTTTCTATTTAATTTTCAGTTACGGAAAAGGAGATATCCACATATAAATGCATTTGCAAATAAGGCTCACCAGCGGCCGAGCGGTAAAGTCGCTGAACACTGGTAGTTCGGTCCGAGGTTCTAATCCCGCGAACGGGCTGGCTGCATGGGTGTTTTCGTGGTTTTCCCCATGTGTAACGTGTATACGAGCCAGTTTCCCTTAGAAAGTCCTCCACGAAAGGCATCCCTCCTCTTAGGCAGATAGCCCTAGTGTGCTTTGCCGTAATTAAATACACCAACACCAGCATTTGCAAATAAAGCTATTATTCTTAATACAAAAATTCGTAACTGAGTGTAGCTTTTTTATGAGTACGAATAAAAGTATGTAAAATATTTGAATAATATTTATATCACACTGTATATTAATTAACTCCATTTATAGATTTTCTGGTCGTTTTTAATAGTACTGAAAATAGTAACAAACTCTGATTTCAAATCTTAAAATCTTTTCTTTCAGCATATTTGCAACAAATACATAACTGAAATATATTTTCATACAGCATGAGTTGCTTCTGAGGGCCGCCAGTTTGAGACCATTGACATAAAACATCCTCTGTCAATAACATAATTACGTTTAAAAATCTGAGATGAAATCTGAGAAAGTAATCTGAAAAGTAAAAAAAGAAAAGTAATCTGAGATGCAGTGTAGTATATTTTATAATCTTTTAAAACAGGGGTTCTTTTATCGAGGGAAAGAACATAAGCAGGGGTTCCCGTAAAACTGCTTGGGATCTCAAGAAGAGAAGCATTTAAAGTACAGAATAATATTTTTTTTTTACGAATGAAGCACTGCGACTCAATAAATGAACGAGCATTTATTTTGGTCCTGGTATGCAAAACATTA
This sequence comes from Stegodyphus dumicola, assembly GCF_044657685.1. Classification (NCBI taxonomy): domain Eukaryota; kingdom Metazoa; phylum Arthropoda; class Arachnida; order Araneae; family Eresidae; genus Stegodyphus; species Stegodyphus dumicola. The sequence continues at coordinate 82,996,681 of NC_140768.1, forward strand.
TTTCAAAGCTGCGCATTAGTTTTTAAAGTTTCCTGTTACGCATATGCATATTGGTTTTAAAAATTCTTATACGACTCTTAATAAATTCCGTAAACCTAATTACTAATACATGAAAGTTTACAGAGAATTAAATTTTTACTCAAGGGAATGAGAGAGAAAAAGAAAGGAACATGAAATTTCGTTTTATTTAAAAGGTTTAGAAAATGAAAAATCTTATTTCAAAAATATTTTGCTTTAAACCATCTCGAAATATTATTTTACTGTATTTATGATATATTAAGGTGTGCCTACTTTAATCCAAATAAGAGAAATCGGTTAAAAAAAAAGGTTTTATAAAAATTGTAATTACAGTTTGAGTAAGAAAATTAATTATTAAAAATTTATTTGCATAAGGAAATTATAAATAATTGTAGGATTTTTCTACTCGGAATAGCGATTTATCATTCTTATGCCCAATTTGAAAGTAATATTCTTTATGACATGATCCTGGGGAATAGCAATAAAAGTTACGTCGAATAACGAAACAGATCATATGATAAAAATTCTTTAGTTTGGTAACTACCATTCTATACATTTACTTGTCACGTTTTTATATTTTAATGCTTGTATATCGAACATTAGTGACATGACATTCCTCAATAGCTTGAAACTTCGTAAGATCTGAATCTTTAAATTTAGAAGAATCCTATTTATTGTTAGCAAATTCAACGACAATAATGTTCGACGCCAGTTCAGCAAATCATTTTTGAAAAAAGATGCTTCCAAATTTATCAGTTTGGTATTAGACTGTTTGGTATTAGTGCGTTTTAAGATTTAAAAAATTACTCATTCTCCCAGTTGCTCTATTTTCGTTCGACTTTTTTATTTGAATGAAATAATTTTAATCAATCAGAAATATTTACGATATGAGAAATGCAAGACATGGAAATAAATATGCTGTTAAAAAAAGTCCCTAGAAAGTACAAAAATATTTGTTAACAAATCATATATATCAGAGAGTTTTTACGTAGCTTTATTGCAATCAAAATTACCACATTCCTAAAAAAAGAAAGAAAAGAAAAAAAAATTGATGAAATCCATGGAACTCCGTATACCTTATACCTTTTGTCATCTACCAGATAATATAAAGAACCAAACGCAAGTTAGTTGCAACAAAATTAAAAGAGAACTTGCGTTTTTAGCGGTGACACTCACTTTTAATTATATATACGTATGTTAACAAACAGAAATGGGAGCATCGTTTGACAGATAATCCACACTTCGACATTTATAGCCCTTCAATACTACACGTGTTGCGAGATTTCGTCTAAAGCAGTCATTGGCCCAATACATGCAATATAATGTCCCTTGATAAAATTATTAGCAACTGTCAGATGGAGAATCCGTATCCAAAGCTTCTCATCACTACACGAGCCGCTATCATTAGTTTATGGAAAATTTTGCCCGTTCCCAGAGAACCAAAGCTATTTTTGCTTGGGTAAAAATAACATTCAATGAAAGAATATTTGGATCGGTTGAAGAAAAATGAATTGTAAATTGTATTCAATAGCTCTCATTCAGTGAACATTATAAGAAAGTTCCAAATTCAATAACATGGGCGTTTTCGTGGTTTTCCCCATGTGTAACGTGTATACGAGCCAGTTTCCCTTAGAAAGTCCTCCACGAAAGGCATCCCTCCCCTTAGGCAGATAGCCCTAGTGTGCTTTGCCATAATTAAATACACCACCACACACACCACCAAATTCAATAAAGGAAGTAAAATGATCGATTATCCACATGATTAAAATTATAAACTCTGCCGCGATATAGCAAAACTCTGGTGTAATACTAGGCTTCGGGCGCCAACTGTATATAATAAAAATTCCAGAACGCATATTATATTTAAAAAACTAACTATGGTGTGAAGACTATCTGTGAAACATAATTAACTCTAAACTGCTAAAATTGACTTAAATATAATTATCTTTTCCAGTTGGTTCGTAATCATAGCTCTGGAACGTTAATTTTAGCAAGATATCATTTTGCTAAAATTAACCTTCCAGAGCATTATATTATTTCTAATATATAATTAATTATGCTGCTGATCTAAAATTATCTCGATCTATACTAAAATATACTAAAACAGATTAAAGATTTCTATGATTTTCAGTATTATTCTCATTATTGCTATAGCCTTTTATCATGTTAATGTTAGAATAAATTAGTGTCGCTTTTGCATAATAAAATAGGCAACGTCAGAAACCATGAAGCGCTGAACGACATATTGACCAGAGAGGATTCTACCTGTATTTTTAAGATGCAAGAAAGTCTTAAAAGGATGTTATACTATATTGCTTAATATAATAAGCCTGAAGCTATTTGAAGTATAGTATCTTAGAAATTCTTTATTTCAGCACTTTAATTTAAGTGTTTGTAAAGACTGTTAACTTTTATTTTATGTTCTATCTGAGCTAAGCAAACTGGCTGTTAAATCAAGATTTCATAGTTATTCTAACTTATGATTCTTTAATAAAACTGTGCTAAAATAGAGGATAGTGTACTCAAAGGCTTTAATTATGTTAAATGCACGAAATATCAGTTATTCATTGATGTTCCTCGAAGTTCTTCACACAAATAGCATAAATTATTTCGAAATTGTGCGAAAAATGTGCATAGAAATCGAGAATAAATAGGTACGGCTGAAAAAATTTGATTATCGAGCAAACGAAGGGCATTCAGTGTAGCTCTTTCTAATAATTTTACAAGTGAGTTATTTAAAACCAAATTCTTATGAGCTAATGGTTTTCTTACGTAACTCTACTAGTACGATGTTATCTGTGAAATGTAGCTTAATAGCATTGGCTGGTAAGGGTGAGGCGTATGGGTGGTGCTTGTAGGGATCCGCAAAAATAACAATCTGTCGTTGGGAGGCATTTAACCGAAACAAGTAATGTTAACGAGTCGAAGTTAAGAATTTTCAAACTTGATTATTTCATTAAACTGCGGCGTTCATTAAAATATTACATATTTTTCCAGTCATTTTTCTGTTCTCTACGAAGTTTTATTAGACTCATCTGCTTATTTTTTACTGCTCCAAAGCGATCTTACTAAGTTTGCTATTAATTCATCATTCCACGTGTAGAGACAGTAGGTATTTTTCGGAGCAGGAGAAATGAAAAATGACCGGGAATCGAACTACGCGCCCAGCGTGCAGTCCACTACACCACGAGAGCACGCTAAGAAGGCGGGAGAAATACCTTATATACTCACCCTTTTAAAGAGCGACTTGGGTTTAGGGAAGCCAGTCGCTAAATCCTGGGTGTGGAGAATCATCATCCACCACACTTTTAGTTCAGGAGCCACTGTAGAGACATTAGATTATTTCGAAGCAGAAGAGATAAAAAATTAGCAATTCCATCTCCGGGATTCGAGCCATGAACCTCTCGAATACGCTTCGAGCCTGCCGACAACCACACCGCGAAGGCATGCCAAGAAGGCGGGAGATATACCTTATACACGAATCACTTATTTCTGCATAAACTTGCTTGCAATTTTACATTTCTGCAAGACCAAGATTTACTTTCTTATTTGATAACTGGAGCAATGTCAAAACCGAAACTTCAATCCTACGCCATCAAAATGTTGATCCATCTCACTAGCCCCCTGCTACTAAACTTCTAGAAGCTCCCATAGAAGCCTAGCACTTTATATGAGCAACTAGTGACTGTCATAAGTAGCTTTACTAGGTACTCATTTGCCCAAGTATAGGCTCATTTGTTCAAACATTTGCTTACTTATTTTATTTTATTTTACTTTTAAATATTTTAAAATTTTTAATTAAAATTTTAAAATTTTTTATTTTGCTTTTATTTATTTATTTTTTATTTTCAGTCTTTCAATGAAAAATAAAGCCTTCTTAATATGAGTTTAATCTTTTTGTGAAGTCATTTTAGAGATGTTGACTATCGGCAAAGATCAATAATACTCTTATGTAACTGTTTCCCGAAACACTGACCAACCTCAGAGGCGATAGTTTTGGAAAAATAATAGATAAGGATTTCATTGTTTTTTAATTAAAATATTCGAATAATATTCATTAAATTAAACACATGAAACTTGATTGTAAAATATAAAATGAGTGGAATATCAGCTTCTTCCTGATTCAGAAAGATGTTCCTATCCGCATCTGGGCGCAAATTTGTTATCGTCTAGGTTATTAAATTCATCTAGCAGTAAAGTAGTCTTGGGGGTATTTCCAATTTGTGGGTATTTCCAATACCCACAAATTAGAAAGCATCTTTTCCACTTAGAAAACTTAGGAAAGCTACTCGTCTACAGTATGAGAACTGGTCGTAAGCTCTTCCGATAACGAATTAAAATAAGCATATTTAATTTAAAACTGATTAATTTTCTTCGAGATATCTATTTCGAAATGTCGTACGTTTCCTTTCGCTAAAATTAATAGTCTATTTTAATTAAAATTTTATTACCTTTCTCACATTTATATTACTTCATTTTTTAAAATTTCTTTCCTTCCACCTCTTGACAGAGTATCTCAAAAAATACAAATCAGTCAGATATTTAGTAATCAAGCGTGAAAAAATTTTAACAGCCTTAGGATTTAACAGATATGCTTATTTTATTTGATCTTTCAAACAGTGAGGAAGCCACTTCACAGCGAACTGAGTTTTGTTTGTTTCAGCACTGTATATTTTGGGTAAGCGAAGTTTTAAACTTCTGCTAGTGAGGAGATAGTTAAGTGAACAGTAACTCAATGTGCAGTTACTTATTGCCATAGTTAAGCTTTCAAATATTTCAATATTTCTGTAGTGAATCGTTTACTTGAACCTTCACTCAAATTGCAAGTCTACTAAATTATAAGTATAAATACATTCTTTTAAATATCTTTTAAGGGACAGATTTTATTTAATCTCTTGTGATCTTTCTAAAACATGTACCGAAATCTATCCTAGGAAGCAGAAGGACAGAATGAGATTTTAAATATCAATAACAATATTTTCAGCTTCATTCTTGTTCATATTCAATTTTGAAATAATATCTTTATGATTCCCATTGCCTTCTTTTTTATCACACGACTTTTAATTAACAAAGATAGTTCAATTTGTTGCATTTCTATTCATCTACCACTCAACAAATAAGTTTATTAATTAACTACTGAGTTTATTATTTGATACAGGCAGCAAGTGCAAATTATTTTGTGCAATAAATTTTCATCTAATAGACAGATTTCTCTTCTTGCTAGCAGCAAACGTTTCAGTCATTCGCCTGCACGTGCAGCAGTTTCATTTGTATCCCAGAAAATTACTTATTAGTATTCCTCGTCAAGCAACATTAGGCGTCGTAAATAGCTCTCTCCGATATCACAGTGACCATTGTTTTAGACTTGGAATTTTGTCCTTCACATGATCTCTCTCTAACGAAATAAACAACTCTGCTTCAAGTTGATCCAAAGATTGCAATGAAGACATCTGGTTCTCCTTGGAAATCTAGCCTAAGGCTTGTTGCGGGTCAAAGCTAGATTTCACTCTTGTTTTTATTGGTTTACTTTCTATCTATTTAAGTGAATGAAATGAGAAAAATGGACAGAAAACAGTTGCATAGAAAGTGAAATCGCGAAAATATACATCCATATACTTTGTGCAATCAAAATGTATTTCATCTCAATGTGTGAAAGACTATTTATTAACCACATAAATTTACAGAAGAGAGATGCTTTTTAAGAGATATAAGTCAATTCATCACTTTTTTCGGAATCATGCGGATATTTATGTTCTTTAAAGCTTTTGTTCATGCACTGTCATTTGTTAGAATAGTATGTATTTCAAAATTACATTAAAATACTATTATATAGAAAAAAATATTCATTAGAATCAATTATTGTTACTTGCGATCTTGACCTTGAAGCTTTCTTTTTGTGTTCTTTTAGAATCCTTAAGGACTTTTTCCTGAATGCTTATCGAACTAATACACTAGCAACTTGTGCCAAAAGACGGTACCAACTTATACCGGCCAATCAGCTGGTGCAAAAGGGAAAGTTTCGACTCATTATAGCCGATTTATTTTAAGATATTAAATGACAGTACCTTAAAGTAAATTATAATATATGTATTTACATAACATTGTATGTACTATATGCATGTATGTAATACATATACGGTGCATGCAATATATATATGCAACACATATACATTGCATGTAATATATACATAATCTATAGTAATAATAATTTATGTATTTACATATATTGAACGCATTTTTTGCAAGCTTTTTTTAGCATTTGTAGATTTCATGGCTTTGCCTGCTAGTCAATCGCTTGAAAATCTTCAGGTGCATTTAAAGAAACTCCCATATCAGCAGAGATTCGCAAAATTTAAACCTGCGTCATTCTAAGATCAATTCACTTAAATTTCGATAATATTTGAACTCCGTCTCGAACAAAATATTTTTTGGATTTCCAGAAACAATTTATAACATACTATTTAGTTGTTGAAGATGTTAAGGCAACATGAATCAGCGTAACATTTATAAATTTGCAGGACTAGTTTCGAAGATGCTATACCTAAACCTACGAAACTAGTCCTGCAAATTTATGAACGTTATGTTAATTATTTTTCCAACAGTAATCGCCATTTAGCGTGCTATTTTAACGCAGGCACTATTTGGTATTTTAAAACGTACTAATAAACTACTTAAAAATGTACTATTTATAGTGATATCATGCATCACAACATCGAATGTTTTAACGGAGAAAAACGAAATTATTTTTATTTTCTCTAGTGATTTTAACTAGTGAGTGATAACTATGTAAGTGAAGACAACTGTCAATATTCATTTGCTAATGATGCCCAGTTAACCGTTCTTTGCCAATTTAGTAATTATTTTCTACCATTTTAGATATAAATAATTAAATTTCAACTCGTAGACATTAAAATTTGAAGGTACCGTTAATGCTTACGAAATATTTTATTTTAAGATATTTATTTACATCAGTAAAAATAATTAAAACTGATTTTATATTATTACTAGATTAAATATTTTTTTAAAAAAAGCATTGATGCGTTCATTAGAATTTCACATTTTATTTTTAACATTTTCTCGCAGTTTATTAACAATAAGAACCTATATTATGAGTTTCTTATGAACGCGTAATTTTCCATAATCTTTTATGTGTCACTGTTTTCATTTAACTTATCATTCTCAAAACAAAATTCATGGCATAAAATCTTCTATTTACCTTTCGAAATTTAACTGTATATTGCTTATCAGATAACAAAACGAATAACAAGTCAATATATATTTCCAAATAATATTTTCATATCTTTTCTTTCGCAGATTTTATATATTTATTTTCATTCCGTTTTTGTTTTGTAACTCGGCCGGGTTTTCAACTCGTTTGTTTCCGCAGCATTATCTCTATGAAAAACAAAAGTCAATTGTGATATTTTGTAATTATAATCCTTATAAATGATATTTTTCTTATATATTTTTATCTTTTCATAGATTTATACAAATGGAAAAAGTTGAATAATATGGGGAAAATAAATAGTATGTTTGCATATAAATTGGTGCAAAATACTTTATGATTTCTTTTGCTTTTTTGCTTGTAGAAAGGTTGATTCATACAGCACAGTAGCTCTTCCTGTTTCGTTCACTTAAACACTAGAATGTCCACCTATCGTTCGCGCATATGTCACTTTTCATTTTTAGTTCAGAATACGATTCTGTATGAATAGCATTATTTATTTAATAATTCCCCGTTTCCCGAGCTATGATTTTAGTTGAAAATCAAGCTTCCTGTGTGCAACTCTCTTACTGATCATTTATGGAGAGATTAAGTAAGGTTATCAGGTATTTCTCCCGCTTTCTTAGAATGCCTTATCGTAGTGTAGTGGTCAGCACGATGGGCGCGTATTCCAGAAGTCCGTAGTTCGTTTCCCGGCGAGGGCGTTGCTCATTTTTCATCACTTCTGCTTTAAAAATTACCTAATGTCTCTACAGCGGCGCGCGAACTAAAAGGGTGGTGGATGATGAATCTCCACACCCAGGATTTGGCGATTGATTCCCCTAAAAACCCCAGTCGCCTTTAAAAGGGGAAGTATGTAAGGCATTTCTCACATCATTTTTCACATCTCCTGCTTTCAAAAATTACTTAATGTCTCTACAAGGTACGTATTTATCATTTACGTTCCTTTCTGTAGATTATAAATCTTGCTGCAAAGTAACACGGTAACGCTTCACATGTGCCCTTAACTCCATGTCCTCATTAATCGCGTCGTTTCAAACTATTGTTTTGCTGCAATAATTTTATTCATTTTAGTTTTCATAAGTTTTTCACTGTTCACTTTCAGGAGTTTCAGGGTTAGTTTTTACTTTCGATAATAAGATGCTGAACTTCATCAAGACTTATAAAATTTTATGGAAAGTTAAAGCTGTGTATTATGACATCACATATGAAGCACAAAAGGGAAGCGACGTTCCCAGAGAAACATTTTAAATCACAGAAAGTCATATTTTTAGTTGAAGCAAGATTCAACATAGAAGCAAAAAGACAGCGCACGATTTATTTGAAAAAAAAAAAAAAAAAAAAAAAAAAAAAAAAAAAGACAGATTTTTAATTTAATGTTTCTATGTTAGAAAACTTAAATGTTATTTATTTTAAATATGTTATTTGCGTAGCAGGTAATAATTCCTAGCTTAATTGTCTTCTCGCATTCATCGTTTTCCCATCATCCTCTTGAAAAGTCTTAGATCGAGTTCTTACTTTCTGTGTACATACAAATAAATATTGCACTGTGTATGATATTTTTCCCTTCCTTGTCATTTGCCTTCGTGGTACAACTGAATTATTCTATGGCAATGCATATTTCGTGGTACAACTGAAAAGTATGTACCGGCTACCAGTCGGAAAGTCTGGAGTTCGAACCCGTCGAGGTCAACACATATTTTTCATGTTCTTGCTTCGATGTAACTAATAACTCTTACACTGTAATAATAATAATTAAAAAGTGAAAATCTCATAACCCATTTTAAGAGAAAGAATTATCCATATATACTAGTTATTTTTATAACTAAATCTATTTCGGTTATTTTGATATATTCTCATGCTCTTTTTTTCTTAAATAATAGGTTTTAAGATTTTAATCAAGTCATAATTTGAATTTTTTTAATTCCCTCTTTTATCTTTCTTTGTTCTTAAGTACTGAAATTTTGATTTTAAGAATATTTGATCCATGAATCAAAACCATTTAGAATGAATAAGTAAAAATATGATTGATTGCTAAAATTTGTATATTGAGGTATCATGATCGATGAACTTATTGAGCTACAAGTGCTGGACAACGACACCGTGAAGATCATGAATAGGACAATTGAACATAATATTCGCTAACCTTGTGAAACCACAGACGAGCGATACATTTCTTTTTATGATTATTATGTCTCGCCTGTTTGAGCCAGAACATTGGAGAATCTCTCAGGAATTGACGGTATCCGTGGAGCAGCCTGCATGCTCCTCAACCTCATTAAAGCATACATAAAGTACTAGTAGGATGAGACAAACTGTAGTTCTCTGATCTTTGGCAGTAAATAAGTAAGACCTACTTCACGCTCTAAAGAAGCTATGGAAAAATCTGATCGAATAATTCCTAATTCAAGTAGTAATGAGCGTTTCATGTATTGTAATTGCCGCGTCACGGTTCAATGTAAAGTTTTGCCCTCTGAGAAATTTAAACTACTAGGGACTGATTTGCAACTTTCATTCCTTCTTCACTTATTTCCAACTTCTAACTGCACATAACCTTTCTGCAAAATTTCCAACAAGTAGTTAGTTATCATCTTGTTTTTTCGGAAATAAGTATTTTACTATATTTATCCTTTTTCATTTATGCACATTATAAGCATATAATGTATACAGAAAACACAATATTTTCTCTCATCCCTTTAGTTTCAGTCGTGTATATACACCTGTAGTTAATATAAAAATCATGTATTCAGTATATACTTCATTATTTATTGCGCGTTCAAATCCACGTGTTAGTTCGACTCAAAAAGGAAAGAAGAAAACTACTATTATTCTATAACAATGCATATTTATTTACTGTCAAATAAAGATTCGGTACTTGACAAAATCGAGCATAATATGGTATAGCTATTTTAGTTTCTAGGTTTCACCCAGTAATACTATGACCTAGGGTATCTGCAGTGCAATCATTGAGATAACAATAGCATATGGTGTCAGGGCAACATTCATTTCTGGAATAGCATACTTCATCTCTCATTTTGACATGAAGCAATGTTGTAAACTTGAATAGCAGAAAAAGATCAATTTGAGATATATTTCTCAGCGTTCAAAGCACAGATGATAAGTTAAAATTGATAAGAACTCAAAAATGTTTAGTAATCGAAAGCTCTAGTTCATGAGAGAAATTAATATTAATTTTGAATTCTACGTTCGACATGCAATTCGATTCAACGCAAATTTCTATTTACTAAATTTCAAGTAATCGAAATTTTAAGATTAACTAACAACTTCTTAATTAATGGATACGATACTCCAGCTGTTTCAAAACAAAATTTTGAAAGTTAGTTGCATATACGCTGAGGATTATATTTTTATTATCACAATAATCATATAATATAATATCATAATAATAATATCATAATAATTTTAGTATAAAAACAGCAGTTTGGTTAGGTGTTTTTCGAATACGAAGCAAGAAATAACAGTTGCCCGAAATTTGATCTCTAGCACTTATAATGCTGTGCTTTGTGCCGAAATTCTGGACAATTAACAACAATTTGAAGTATAGTCCTTTTCCCCTTTTAATTTGCTTAGTTATTATGACAGATTCTCTCGTCTTAGTTTCTAATCAACTTTTATTCTTCGAATAAATATTCTACTTTTCGAATCAAGGGCCGGTATTCATGAGGTCCGTGGCTCGATTCCCGGCGAAGGCGTTGCTAATTTTTCATCTCTCTGTCTTCGAAAAAAAAACTCTAATGTCTTTATAGTGGCGCCCGAACAAAAAAGGGTGTTGGATGTGATTCTTCACACCCAGGATTTGGCGACTGGGTCCCCTAAAAAGTCCAGTCGCCTTTTAAAAGGGGGGAGTATATAAAGTATTTCTTCCACCTTCTTCGCACGCCTTCGCGGTGTGGTGGTCTGCACCCTGGGCGCGTATTCCAGAGGTCCGTGGTTTGATTCCCGGCGAAGGCGTTGCTAATTTTTAATCTCTCTGGTTTCGAAAAAAATCCTAATGTCTCTACATACTAATAAAATTCTTCGTAAATTACTAAGATAATTTTAATTTAATATCTTTTCATAATTCCTCACATTCGTGTTTTGAATCTGATAGTAAGCAATGTCCAAAATACTTTATTGTGTTTATTGGAACTAACCTTCTGAAAGGCTTAATTTATGATTAAATGCAGTCATTTGTTGTTAAGTTTGCGAGAAACAACAATTAGTGCTTCTTTTAATTTGGAATCATAAAAAAATAAATTTTGGATTCTGTGCAAATTTGAACTTTGCGATAATATTCTTAAAATTAATAATCTGTTTTTCTATTTTTTTGCTGATATGCTATTAAAAATGCATTTGCTTTACTTCTTCATTAACATAAATAAAAATATGCCTTTTTGTTTACTCCATTGGTCCTCTAGGGGGCTGTATCGCCCCCGAGTGGCAATAAGAGATGGGCGGTTTTCTTTTGTACCTTTTTCATCTAGATTAAATTCCCAAATTAATTTTCTTTTCAACTAATTTTTTCTGATTTGAGTTTAAGAAAAGTTATGATTAACTTATTTCAGTTCCTTTCGATTTTACCTAAATGTTAATTTTTCACAATTCCATTACATCAGAATTATTATATTCCATAAAATAAATCTGCAAAACACTGTGCCTTGAAAACTGATTTAAGAACAATTTATCTATGAAATATGATCTTCACTGCTTTAAAAAGTTTGAAATGAACCGAGTTTTTAATTTCTAACCTTGGAGTGAAACTAGTTTTTTCGTCTATCTTTTGCCTTAAAGCTATGATTCTGAGGTTTATAACCTTTATCAAGTAGCCTTGGCTGGAAATAAGAGTAATTTGTTCAGGGACTTTGACAAGAATCCTGTTTCCCTTTCAGGAATTTTTTACAGTTTCTTGACCATAAAGTTAAAAAACCTTTCTTTGCACCTATCTTGTAAGAAAATTAAATATAGTTGTCAACTTTTATAAAATCTTTTTACGTTTATTGTTTCTTATTTGCGATTTTGACTTGAAAAAAAAAAAAAAAATCATTCGCATGAGCATTTTTCTTTCACTTATAGCTTCGTTTCTGTGCTGAGTATTGTTATTTGATAAGGAGTTATCATTTCTAGCTACCTACATCTTTGTAATTATCCAGACTGTAATTTTTACTCCTAAATTTTACAGATGATATTTGAGGAATGCGAATTAATCGAATATTTTACTAGATATTCGCAAATAATTGATATTAATAAATGACAATGAAACTACCTAATGGAAATAAATATTTTTTTTTACATAAAAGCATTCAGAAATAAATATTTTCATAAAACGCTTGCTCTCTTGATAAGTATTAAAATGTTACTAAGTAGCGTGGTTTTTATTTTTCTGAGCACATAAACAGTATCTGATTTTTATGGCTTAGAAAGAGAGTTTTAAGCGAGGGAAGAAAGTTTCTATAGGCACTTTTTATATTTTTATAAAAATGGCCGGACCTCTGTGAAGCATTTGCACAAAAATTCCGTCTTCGTATGTAAGTTCGTCAATTTTATCTTTAATGTGATAATGATGTAATTAAGTTCCTTTTTAATAATATTGAATGGAAACGGCAAAAGAGGAAACTGCAGTGAAACTTTTGATATAAAGTGTTAAAAACTCTTAAAAGTTTAAAATTTAATTTTTTCAATATGAATAATTCAAATAATTCTGACTATTTAAAGGTTGTCTTTAAAAAATTAAAATTTTTAAAATTCCTTTTCATTTTATAAAATTACGTATTATAGTTGGCTTGTTATATTAATAACTAATGTGTAAATAATTTAATTTTACATTAATTCAAAAATAGCCTAATCCCTCAATCATAGCTCCCACTTTCTTGTGAATTTTCCATATACTCTACTATCTGTTCTTCTCTTCATAACTGTATAAAGCTCAATCCTTCAGGTAATTCCTTCCTCTTCTCACTTTCAAATCTTGTTCAAAATCAATATGAAGTTAAATCTTATTTGAAGGCTTTCTAGTTAAAGAACGTTTTTAAACGTACATTTATTAAAACTGAGGTAATGACTTATATATGTAAAGAATATATCGTAGAACAATGTGCAGGGTGAAGTTGAAAAGTTGAAAAATATAGGGAATATATTTTATCCTGGCTGCAACTTAAATATATAACGCGGAGAACGAAAATTACTAAATGTGCTAAAGAAAGTACCACAAATCATTCTAAAAGTTTATCATTTTTTAAAAATTCTCTCGCAATGTTTAATATGAATTATTTCTCTTAAATATGAGAAGTATTTTACTGCTTTCGATAAATCTAATTTAATTTTTTTCAAATTTCCTTAAAAATAAAGTATGTGTAATACGTATCTTATTGATTGTAAGCTAATTTGATATAGTAAAACACACCTAAGACTGTTTGCTGAGCAAGAGATGTCCTCAAGAAAATTGTATTATATATTAAAAAACTACTATAAAATTATAGAATGAAATGCCGGTTTAATCTACCTAACTAATGCCAGTTAAATCTACCTATAACCGCTTAGAGTACAGGAGGCATCAAGTAAGGAAAAAAAAAAATACAGCAACAAAAATAAATTTTAAAAAATAATCTGAAAGCTTTCAGTCCGTATGTTACATCCAAAGGGGCGTTTTGTTTCATTTATACATACATACAGGTTTCGATGGCATTTGGATTAATGTCCCTTTGTACTAAAAATATTTAAAAACATCATATCTTTAAAATTTCCGATAGACAGTCTTGTGAGCTTGAGATAAAAATATATTGTTTCTTACAATGTTGCCAGTGCTCGCTTTGAAATCTTTGAGTTCGTTAATCAAAAATTCGAGAATAAAATGTCCCCAACAGAGTCAATAGTCAGTATTATGTTGAGCGTTTCAAAAAATTCCTTTTGTAGCGTGCTGTAAGAAAATTTTGTATCTTTCTTGAACAAGTAATGCAGGAATTTGCGACATCACAGAAGTTTCCGATAAACCGTTCTTAATAGTAGCCCAGACCCATAAATTTTCATCATCGGTGATATATTCTGGAACACTAAACATTGTTATAATCTCTATATTTTGTGGATTGGGATTGATTCCATGTTGAACGACTAAGTATCCTAGTATAGTCAATTTCTTTTTTCCGAATGTCTTTTAATTTAACGTCAGCCCTGATTAGATACATTTCAGAACTTTCCTCAAGGGTTAGTGGTGATCTTAGAACTTAGGTGTATGCACAATATATCTAGATATCAAACACAAATATTCCAAATGAAACCTCTTAGTACCCTGTCCATCATTCATTCGAATGTCGCTGGGATATTGCATAATCCAAATGGCATACCTGTAAATTAATAGAGATCATCCGGTGTCACGAAGGCTCTATTTTCTTTGTCTTTATCATCAACATCTGTTTACTAGTAGCCTGGCAGATCCATCATAGAGAAAAACTTTGCACCAGCCAGGCAGTTCAAAGCATCATCGATGCAAGGTAACGGATAGATGTCATTTTTGGCCACTTTGTTAAATCTTCTATAATCGATACAAAAACGTCATTTACCATATTTATTCTTAACTAGCACGACTGGATATAATCATGGATTGTCTGATGGTTTTATCAAGTCTTCGTTTAGCTTTCTCTGAACTTCTTTTTCAATCACATGTCTCTCAGTAGCTGATACACGAAACGACCTTTGCTTCATTGACGAGCTGTTACCTATACCGATTTTGTGCTTCACCACTTTGCAACGACAGCTTTAATGACGTAGCTATTGGTGAGACAAAAAATAAGCAAATTAATTAATTAATTAAGCAAAGAAATATGTCCTTTGTTGAAATATATTCCTGAACAGATATGGTTTTTAAATCAAAAGCTGCAGAGAGCTGACAGCTGATCAGTTGTCCAAAACAAATGGAAGATAAGGAAAGCAAATCGGGAGATGATATAAATTTATTTAGTGACATGGATTCAAATACTGATGATATAAACGATGAAGGTGATAGTAATGATCAGGAGTAGAATGAGAAAAATTCTGTTCACAAAATACCTAAAGGATAACAAATACTGAGCTCCCAAAACAAACTGAAAGAATCAAAAAAAAAAAAAAAATTATTTACAAATACCAGGCGTCTTCACCAAAGATTAATTGATCGTGTTAAGACAAATAAAGACTGTGTAAAGTATTCAAAAGTTTCAGCTGAATACTTTATTATTCGAACTGAATAAGTAACCACTTATATACACTTAATGAATGAGTTGAAATATTCCAGACTTGAACTCTAGAGAATGGAGACATTTCTACAATAATTGGAACATAAAAGAAATAAATTAACAGGAGGGAAATTTAAACAAAAATCAACTTGATTTTGATTGGAAAATCAATTTGGAAAGGACTTGGTTTTGGTGGGTTTACAACTCTTTCAAAACTTTTTCCATATACGACGTCTTAACCACTGAGCCACAATGCGAACCGTCGAAAAGAACAGTTTTCGCTGCAATGTTGTTACCAGACGTTTGGCAAGATTCTTACGGTTCGCACTTCAGAATTAACTTTTCCACACATTTTGCTCATTTACGAATTATAGCATAGAAATTGATAAAAATTGCATTTATACCATATTCGATTTCCTCCATCTCAGCAGTGTATGGAAACATTAAAATGTTCTTAATTTTCAATTTATTCTGTGTTATATTATTCCATAAATGTATGATTAATATTATCGAAATCAGAAATTTTAGTTGATTTTTATTATTTAGCGAACTGAAATCATAGACTATTAGTTTTTTTAGCAGAATATTTAGGAATATTTTATGTAGTCGAATCCAACAAGACATCAGTTGCTAGCTGTATAGACACACAACGGAACAATGGTACTTAGGTAGAATGATTTTAGTTCTTTATCTCTCCTCGCTACTTGTCGGCGACTGTTAAGGGAAAAACTCATCTTTGCATAATCTAGTTGATTTCAAATTATTGTCCTCCAGATTTTACCTGAAGCGCTACTGTATAGATTATTCACCTTCTTGGAGTGAAACTCGTGAAAAATCAGCAAACTGTTTCTAGAAACAGAACCACGGAAATCCAACTACGAACTAGGAACACGCAGGAAAAATACTACCAAGACCAATCAAAGTATTTTTGGTTTCCTGTTCTTATTTCTTGGCTTGGGAAGAATCAACCCGCAGTCGAAAGCTTACTCTGTTTGTAACTCTGGTGGATTCTAAGAAATTTTCTTTTCAAGTTGAGATTACCATCATAGCTAACAGAACGGAGGCTACGAAACTATAGCATAATGAAGTCTAACCTGCGCTTGAACGCATTGGCGTTTGAGATCATATAAATCAAATGTAGCAAATTTAGCTCTCACTTGTGATAGTACCTTTGGATCTGTTTCTTTCTAAACTCACCTGATACGGGACGTTTTAGTTTGTAATCTTTTGTACGGCCCACCACCGGCAAGCGTAAAGTCTCTGAACACTGTTAGTTTCACTTGTGAACATGGCTATTTAGTTTGTTATCAGGGATTTCCCCATGTGTAACATGGACACGAGTTATTTTCCCTTTAAAAATTCCTTCACGAAAACACCCCCCATAGGTAGATAGCCCTCGAGTTGCTTTTCTTAATCAATCAGCCTAACACCTCTCTTTTTTTACTGAAACTGATTTTGCTAGTATTTTATAAATAGGAACAGAAGGTCCTTTGACTTTTGTCAGTATAACGAAGTAAATATATTCATCATAAAAATTTCTATCAAACTGTTACAACAGTTTGGTAGAGATTTTTTAAGATATGGTAGCAGTAACTAACTTCTAATCAAGAATTTAATGTATTATAACATTCTGAGTGTGGTATGTTATATTAAAGATTTTATGATAATAACAACAAGAATTAATGTAACTTGCATACATTCGTTCGACTATAGTTTTGAAGGCTAATTAGAACCTTCTTCTTCAATTTATGGTTTTATTATAATTGAGACATGTTATATTCAACATCGATGAGTAACTGTGGTCTTTGCCTGTTTCCTGCAAGATTTATCTTGTTCAAGATATTTCCTAGAAAATGTATGATAATTATACGAATAATTTACAGCTTGTTCGGTGACTGGTTTCCAGCTTTAAACACGGTAAATATTTTATCATAATTCGCTTCTAGGGGCGGTTCTTACTTCATGATTTTGGATTATGAACACTAACGAAAGGTATATAATTTCCTATTAAAGCTAGTTTTAATATAAATCTTTCATAATTTTCTTTCATTTTCATCTGTGTAACTCATTTTATTATAAAATATAAATACTTATTAATTATTTTAGTTGTAATATTTAAAGCAGGTACTTGCTTCTTTTTGACTTGAAATTTTGTTATGTTAATCTAGTTCGCATTTTCCAAAAACTTATTTTCCATCTCCTAATTTTACGCATTTATCTCATAAACCAAATGTCTTAGATTTCAGAAAATTGCAACATAAACTATTTAAATATAACGAAAGCACTATAAGGAGAAATAATAATTCGTTTAAATTACCTGTTGCAAAATAAGTTTAAAATAGCAATGATTAAATATGAAGACTCTATTGAATGAATGGCATAATATAAAATAAACCGCTGATACCATTGTTTTTGTAGCAATTCGACAGAACAAATCACATGTCTGTGTTTGTGTGCAGAATACATGGCATGTCACGCGGCATTTATTGTCACACTATTGCTTTTTAAATGTATTGCTTTAATCATCTATTGAAATTGTAACCTTGACTTTGTTTTCTCATTTCGATACATTCTCAGGAAAGACAAGCTCCTTGTAAATTTATTATTCATTACAAGAGTCAAGACATAATTAACTTTTTGCGTTAAGTCCTTGTGTTATATCATAAATTTATATCACTATTTGTGATTCTCTAAGTGAACTAATTTACTTTCTGATTGCAAGGAATGAAATTAATGGAGTGTTTTCTGTGGATTGGGCAAATTTACATTCAGTAGTCATATAGCAAAATAAAACCTTGCTCCAGGCCAGGTACAGCAAATATTGTATGTTTCCATGCATCAGCCTAGAAGTTTTCGCTACAGATGAGTCAGATTCCACTTATGTGCGAGTTAAAAATGTTTTACAATGTAATTCGATTCCAGAAATGATAATGTAGAATAAATATTTGAAAAAAAAAGATATTTTATTTAATCCTAATAGATTTAAATCAAATTTCTCTAAATCGGTATCCGACTGGTAGCTTTCTCTAAATTCTGGTATATATTTTCAAGAAGGAAACGCAGGTAAATGTCAACATTCTCCACTTTAAAAAAATCGTCATTAACCTCGTAGATAACGTCGGTCTTCAGTTTCTGTCCATAACATTTTTGATGGTATATATTTGTTGCGAAAGGTATGATGATCGTTTCCATTCGAAACTGACCCCGCTGATTCTACTTAATCGGCGATCGATGCAATATCTCTACCTTTTAGGTTTGTACCGCTTTTGACCATTTTGTATGTGGACATCATCAAAGAAAGTCTTATGAAGCGCGCTACATTGACAGGTTGCAACAGAGATGCAAGACCGCCAGGAATCACATCATCAAATGTCTTTATTTCTTAACGTCTGTTCTTCAATTTTCTGAACAACGGTGGTTTATTGGAAACGAATTCCTACTATATCCTTTATCCAGCTATTATATGGTGTTAAATACTTTTTTATATTTCCAGTTTGTGATGCTTCAAAGTTATATTAGTTTCGAAGTTGAATACACAAAAATTTTAATGCATCAGTATTTGTTTTTAACTCTGCTGATAATTTTTGGCAGAGCATAATATGAGTTCTTATAAACTAGTCGTAAATGTTCATGAAACGACTGCACTGATCTACAAGATCAGGAGAGTCTATTGGTTTTACTACATATTATTCAGGATCTTTAGTCATATTTAACATACCTGATTTGTATATTTTTGAGTAACACTCTATCCGTTCTGTGGCGATTCTAAAACGTCGCCATGTAAGTTTCTTCTATAATTCAGGGAAAATGATTAATGTACATGTGCAGCTTTTTATGTCTTGCGCATTTTAAAAATTTCAGATTTTTCGGGACTTGCGTTGTAAACTTAGCAGGATGAGCAGTAGTTTTTTTTTCCCTAACGTATTTTGTTACGTAGGGGGGGAATGAAGAATTGTTATGTAGCAAAGCAAGAACACAGTTGAGGAGGAAGTTCTCTCGTGATTACTTGAGAATTTTTATCACAACTGGGAAAGAAAGTGAAATTTCCTCACTTATTTGGCCAAAACGTCACGTGCGCATGTTTTAAAGTTGGAAGAACTGAGAAAGAGGAACTGTTGGCTCTAAAAAATTCTCTTTTATCCTGCAATGCTGCAACTCATATTTTTTTGAATGGATGAGGATTTATACTTACATTTCCGTTCGTCTAACCCAGTTGATTTGGTTCAGTATAATGCATCAGAACAACTTCTTGTATACAAGTTAACACTGACTTCTAAAGTAAACATTCTCTGTAAACTCAGAATAATAATGCTTAAAACATTGCTAAAATTCTCATTCAGCACAGTCAAAGTCTTGAAAAGGTCTCTTAAATAACCACAGGTCACAAATACCCATCTTCCGAAGTAACTTTATTAATTCCACACCACATTTTAATATTCTATAGCAATTTTTGGCTCGGCCTAGCGACAATAAAATGCACCACCAATTGAGTACAAATACTGATAGTCATATAACAGGCGGTACAGCAACTCAGCTCGCGGCAAGTAAATAAGTAATAGTTATATCTACACTAGTTAATATGTAACTAGATTTGAAGGTCAAACTGACACTAGACTTAGAGATGAGCTTTCCGACTTTTGCTGAATTTTTATCTGAAAAATCATACCTGTCGTCTTATTATGCGAACCAACTGACATTTAAAATCATGCAACGACTGCCTACATCTACTTATCAACATTTTAATAAAATAAAAATAATCAGAACATGAATATTGATAGTATATAAATTCAACAGTTCTATTTTCCTCGCTCTTTTTTCTTAGCATAAAATATAAAACAATTAAATACACACCGATGCTTTATTTAAATATGCAGAAATTTTGAACTCACCTCCAGTGTGCACGAATTCAGTTTCCTGATTTCTTATTTCTAACATGATGTTCATTTTTTAATTTTTAGTAATCGTACTAGAATTGACAATAATTTGAGGTGTGCTATGTGCGTAATCTGTATGCAAGTAATCGCAAAATTTTTCTTTACAAAACGCCCATTTTGTACATTTTTCTGTTCAAAAAGGAAGTAGGAAAAGGGATTTTATTTTTAGGAAGAAAGACAAAGAAGGAAAAATATTATTAATTGTTTATTCTTTGTAATATTTTAAGGCAAAATATAACTACAGCAATGAACGAATAAACAATTTTAAAATGTCTTTAAAATATACTTTTTCTCATCATATCAGCGAGAAAATAAAATAAAAAGATGATAGGAAAGGAATGGTGGGCGGGACACCGGAATTTCACCATTGGTTGTATAGGTATACTTTTACTGCACTAACTCCCCTCTCCAGTTTTGATGGAGAACACCTAGGGGGGGCGAATCCAGGTCTCACAGCTTTCTACTGTGCGCTATGTCTTATGAAATCTGGTACTACATATACACTCGCATGCAAAATTAAGAGACTTGACACATTTTGTAGAATTTCTAAAAAACTAGTGGAGAGATTTCAGTTAAAACTGGTGTGAATATACATTTACAACATAGAAAAAGATGTACCGTTCAAAAGTCATTTTATGTTCGCATGATTATCAATAAACCTCATAGTGCAGGGTAGTTCAAAACCCACGTTGTAATAGCGAACAAAAAAATGATTCGAACATGGGGTATGCTCCCTTCTCACAACCAAACCAGTCACGCAGTGTTCCGGCAGACTAGACGGGAGGCAGTGTGGGAGTCTTATTTTGAAGTCTGTGGCAGTTAATCCCATTCTTGCAACAATGCAGTTTTCAATTCCGGAATAGTTCTCGGAGGGAGATGCCGAGATAAAATCGCCCTCCCAAAAGCATCCCAAGCATGCTCTATATCAGTGGTGCGCAAACCTTTTTCGACTGCGACCCCTTTTGTAGAGAGAAAATTTTTGGCTACCATTAGAGATAAATGTTCACAAATACGATGTATATTCCCCGCATTTCTTTCGTTTCATTGAATAAAAATATCATCATATCTGACTCATATTAATTTTATTTATAATTTTAAGAAAATACTTTTTGTATAACACAAAAATCAGCAAATTGCCCTTTAATGAGACGTATGTGGCTGCAAGTTTCTAATTATCTCATCGATGTTTGGATGTATGTTGCTAACTGCAATTCGCATATCATCTTCAGGGTCTAAACGCGATCGGTATTTAGTTTTTATTGAAACTAGTTTGCTAAATCCAGTTTCACATAAATACGTTGATGCAAATTGTATTAACACTCTGATCGCATTCTTGCATAAAACGGGATATTGTTTTTCCACGGATAGCCAAAATTTTTGGCAAGGCTGAGTCTTAAATTGATTTCGAAGAGTATAATCACTAATTAGATCTATCAACTGCTCTTTCTCACTAATTTGAAGAGCTGAACTGCGCATGTCAAAGGAAAATGGATCACGAATCCAACCAAGATCGTTTTCAGGAAAATCCTCGAAAAATTTTTCTTTAACTTTTCAATGTGATTGGAAATGATGTTTTTAAATGTAAATATATCTAGATTATTTTTCTTGATCAAATCGTTAAAGCAAGGGAACATGTAGGTGCTGTTTTTATTCAGCTCAATTTACCAGAGACTAAGCTTATTCTTAAAAGCTTGAATTTTACTGGCTGAAGTTATGATAGTTGAATTCTCACCCTGCAAGCTCAAATTTAAGTCGTTAAGTTTTTCAAAAATAAAATATCAACTAAATAGCTCAGCTTCCCTAGCCAAACTTCATTGATATAATAACTTGCCAATCTATGTTTCTTTTCGATTAAAAACATGTACACTTCATTTCTCAAATCAAATATCCGTCGTAGTATTTTCCCACGTGAAAGCCATCTGATTTCGGTGTGTAATAGTAATCTCTCATACGTTGAGCCCTTCTGATTGCAAGGTATTGAAAAGAGACGGCTGTTGTGGCTGTTGCATTTAATGTAGTTAATTGAACTAACAGCGTCTTGTAATACGTTGTGCAACTCTTCATCATATCTTTTGCAACAAGTGCTTGCCGATGAATCATACAGTGATTAAATACCATATGAGGCGCCACCTTCTGAATTAAGCCTCTGAGCCCTTTATTCGAACCTGCTAATGCTGCAGCACCATCAGTACAAACCGCAACACAGTTTGCCTTGCCCAGGTAAGGAACTTTGTTTCAAAATATTCATTTATTACTTCGAATATTTTTTCTCAAGTTGTTTTTCCTTCCAAACGTTTGCAACATAAAAACGTTTCTGTTATATCTTCATTAAAAATAAACCTAACGTAAATAATTAGTTGTGACATTTTAGTAATATCGGTAGTCTCGTCCAGTTGTAAAGCAAATACAGATGAATTTTGTATGCGTTTTATGACTTCTGACTCGATATTTCGTGACATTTCGGAAATCCGCCGAGACACGGTATCTCTTGATAATGGTATTGTTTTTAGTTCATTTCTATATTTATCGCCATGCATAATTGATGTCATCTTAGTTGCTGCAAGAAGGATAAGGGATTCTCCAATTGTATAGGGGTTTCATTGTTTTTCCTATTAGATAAAAAACTTCTAAAGAAGCTCGTAATGCTTTCTGAGGTATTATTGAAAATTTCCTTAAATGTGCACTTTGAATTTTCAGATTTTTAGTTCGTCTTTGAAAAAAATCGGCATGTTTATTTTGAAGTTCTTTATGTTTAGTTTCCAGGTGCCTTTTTAATTTAGCTGGTTTCATGCTCTCATTTGCTAATTTTTCGTTGCAAATGACATATATCGAGCGTTCTCCATAATCAACAACACCATACTTAATAAATTCCTCATTGTATTTTCTTATTTTTTTAGATTGGGCATTTAGTTCAGTATTTTGCGAGTCCTCATCAGTATTTGTTCGTTTGTTAGCTGAAGATGTACCTGGTGTACGTATTTCGCATTTATCCATTATGAAGATAGATGTTAAGTTATTTAAACTAAAACAAATAATATATAAAATTTTATCATTTTTTTTTTTTCGAGAAATTCAATAAAATTAACAGAGATCTTTCTCTAATGTTAGTACATAACTGATAACAAAGAGTAGAAAAACCCGATAAAAACATAAAAAATCATAATTACACAACGTCACATGATAAAACTCGAGGATAAACTAAAACAATTGCAGGCCAACTGCTACATGCTACAACTTCATGCGAACACTGGTATGCAGCATGCAGGCATAATGCATTTCATAAAAATTTGGCTACCCCCAAAAAACTTCTGGCGACCCCCACAGGGGTCGCGACCCCTAGTTTGCGCACCACTGCTCTATATGCTTAAAGTCAGGAGATCTGGCTGGCCAATCCATCCAGCGGATACCCTCACTTATTAGGTAAGCGACGGTCATCTGACTCTTACGTGCATGAGCGTTGTCGTCCATTAACAGAAATTCTGGGCCAACTGCACCGATAAAAAATCAAACATAGGGCTCTAAGATCTCCTCTCTGTACCTCATAGCAGTCACATAGCCTGCCAAACAGAACATACATAAAACCTGCCGAAACCTTTTCACGTCCATCATAGTAATGATCCTTTTCTCTGAAGAGAGAAGGATGATATCGGGTTGCAGGTTTTCTCCAGGCACAGATACGTCGAGAACAGGGTTCAGTCTGAATTTCGATTCATCTGTAGCACGGTGCTTCACTGTCATCTGGTCCAAGGCACATGTTGTCTACACCATGGCTAAACGCCCACTCATGTGTGTTGCAGTAACCGGGACGTTGAGAATCTCTGGGCTTAGCTATTAATCGAAGATATAATTTGGTAGGTAGATCGTAGCTTCCTTCGAAAGCCTGCAGTCCAAAGGTTTTTACTTTCATATATCAAACAGCTTCTAACTGCCTAAAAAATAAAAGTAAAATGCAGTGGAAAGTGCAGAGAAATTGAGTTAACGTTTTGTCAAAGAGGTGCCGCCATCTATCGTGCGTCGGGTGAATTACTATATTTTAAACAAAGGTGTCCATGATGTAAGAAAATAATAATTTGCAGTAGTAAAAAATCTATATTCAATAATGGTATAATTTTTTTGTCTCCGTTTTTTTTTCCCTTTTTATCTCGCGCGACAGTCACGAGATCAACCTGCATCTTACATCATCTGCATGACTTGTTCCGCTACGTATTCCCCGAAATTTGCATATTCATACGGCAGAAGCTTCATATGTCGGGCATTGTATTTAGAGCTTAAATAAGTTTTTGAATTATTTCACTGTGTGAGAAAAATGAGCTTAGAAAGTATTTCAAACAAATGTTTCACATAATTTCCAGCAATTTAAAAATTTTACTAGTGATTACTTTATGGAAATTAAACAATCTTTCAGATCATGCTTTGGCCTTTTTTTCTGCAATCATTCCTAATGTGATGCATAATATGATTTTAGTTATTATTTAAAATGTTCTGATTTTTCACAGATGAGAGCACATCTGATTTTAGTTAAACAATGTGCATTTAATACACTATCAAAATCAAAGTTATTGTAAAAAATTTGAGTATGAATGGCAACTGTAAAGACCAGAGCTTAAATTGCGCAGGAGCCCGGCTCCGGTACTTCTTAGTTTTTAGGATAAATCATAATTCTAGCCGGAGCGCACCGGAGCCCTAAATCAGAAGGCTCCAAACAATTTCAGTAGAAATTTGATCTCGAAAATTTTATTTTTTGCAATAAAATTATATTACAAATCGCTTATTAAATTTTAGTTTATCTCTTTACATTTTATTTAATTTTAATTTAATTATTTAGATATCGAAAATTTTATTTTTTGCAATAAAATTATATTACAAATCGTTTATTAAATTTTAATTTATCTCTTTACATTTTATTTAATTTTAATTTAATTATTTAGTTACGTTTATCTTTAATTATTTAATTCTTTTAATAATAACAATTAATTATTTTTTTAATTAAGTAATAATCGTTAATAAGGTAATAATTGACAAATAATAATTATTAAAATTAATTAAATAATAATTAACTATTTAATTTTTAAATTATTAATGATTTTTAATAGTCATTTTATTTATTTATTTACTTTTGTTCCTCTTTGCTGACGGTTTTTCATAGGGCTCCGGCACTTCTAATTTTAGAAATTAAGCCCTGGTAAAGACTAACAGTTTTTCTTGTGCAGGAACAATTATTTCATTATTAAATTCAAATTTAGATACTTAAAAGTATGTCATCTATCTAAATCAAAAGAAATCATACAGAATAGAAATTTTCTATTCCTTTTCTTATTAAAACTGTAAGAACAATTTCCTTGTAAAATTGGAACGGAATGTATTGTTTCTATAAATTATAATGTACAAATATATTAAATCTTTATGAGAGGGAAGTCTGAATGATCGTTTAGAAATTAATAACGTAAATGAAAAGAGTGAAGTCCATCTATAATATTATTAAGTAAAAATTATTACATTGTAATTAAACATTTTCATTTTCATTACTTCTAATTTAAACGTTTTCTTAGGTGTAAAGAAATTAACCAATTAAAAATAAACAAGCATGAAAATGTTATTTCATGAAAAATTTTATTAGAGAAATTACAACAACATAACTAAATCCCTTCAGGGGTTATGCATATTTCTTTCATTAATGTTCTCATCAAGTGCTACAGATAAGCAGTTAAATACGTATGCTCCATGTACAACTCAAAGGAAATACATATAATTGTCAGTATGAATGAATGTAAATACCAGTTATATAGATTAATATACTCTATACAGTATGACGGTATACCTATTTTTTATTAATATATAGCTTATTTCAATATAAATGCACAGAGTGCAGAAAAATGAGTACATGATATTTAGCAATAGTAGGTAAAATGTCTGTACACTTAAACAGTGGAATTTCATAATGTATAATTAATTATACACGAAAGATATTAAAATCACACTCTGATAAATTTTTCAAAGCATATTTTAATTACAGCTTATCACAGTTTCATATTATGTCAAATAAAAATAAAAATTATTGAGCTCTTCTTTCCTGAAATAACATCTTTAAATATATCTTAGGATTGAAAACTAATAATAAATATTATGAAACAAATCAGAAATAATTTATACACTATAAATATCTTCTGTTCATTAATTCATAAAAATATATGAAAATGTATTATGTAAATGAGGGACACTGAAGATTTTATGTGAAAGACCTTAAAAGTCTCTTCCTAAATTTAATCAAATGTATATGCTTTTTAACACGCCTGCTCAAACAAAGGTACATAAAAATTAACTGGTGCGTTCTATTGAAAAAAAAAATTTTTCTTAGTTTGCTTGTAAAAATATTGAAATATTATTTATTTTTAAATGATTTTCAAAATCATAAATCTATGGCTAATTATTAGATTAACGGATCAGTTACTTGTTAGTACATGAAGTCTGTGTATTTGATTTCTTTAAATACGTAATTTCAAATTGTGAATTTGAACTCTGATAATACTTTTTAATATATGATAAAATAATTCCAAAAGAGCTCGTTATGTGTATTAAAAAAAAGCTTAGGTATGCCATAAAAATAAAGTTTTAAGTTTAATGTAAAGAAGTGGAGTTTCCATAATGTATAAATATATAAAATTGATACAAAATTAAGTAATACAAATTATAACTAGTACAATAATAACATAGCTAAAACTATTACTGAAATTACATATTTGTCAGAAAATATTACATTTTTTCTAGCTCAAAGTATCTGTGTATTAGAAATTTCTGTAAATTAATATTTTTTTGGTAAATGATATTTTCAGGTGATTAAGCACCTTAGTTCCTAATACTTTAATTCCGGGAATATTAGACATCATTAACTTAAATATTTATATTTTTGAGATACTGTAGCTGTATCTCAAACAATATAGTTAGATTTTATTATTATATGGTACTAAAAAGAGGCTTGAAATCTATATTTTGTGAATTTATGTCATAATTTACTTGCATTTTGTGACTGTGTGTTATAATTTATGTTAATATAGTTTAATAAAAAAATAAAAAGGTCCTAATACAGAAATGAAGTGTATGGAATAATTACATATTTATCACGTAGTTTTACTTGAAAATATGTAATGTTACCAAATATTGCTTATATTGTTCTTCCAAAGCTATAAAATATACAGAAGAAGATCTGTGTATTGACTAGCAGGATATTTTCTAAGGGCTCATTAAAAAGGAAATAAAATTCTTTGACAAAGTATTACCCTCTTGAGACGTTGAAATGATTCCAACTTCAATTTAAATATCAAGTCTTAAATTAATTAAGATGGTAAGCCTCCTGGAAGGACTTTCTAAGGGAAACTGGCTCGTATACATGCTACTCATGGGTAAAATCACGGAAATGCCCATACAGCCAGCCTATTCGTCGGGATTCGAACCCTTTTGCTTGTAAGACATAAAGTATGTAAAAATACATAAAGTATGCACTATTAAAATGAGTAGTTGCTTTAAGAAAGACTATTAAATTTGCTCTGTGGTAAAAGCAGCGTAATGTAACATAATAGTATTGCACTAATATTAATTAACTGCACTTTTGAACTTTTATAAATATTACATTTAAATTGAATTTAATTAATATTTCAATATACGTGTTACATCACCACTTATAAAGGAAGAAAACTTGAAAATAGAACATTTAAGCTTTACAGACATACATAACAACTGATAAGTCTTGATTGAGACTTTAATGTAATTTATGTCTACAACAGTCCAGTTAATGTGATTGATTGTTGTAAATAGCAGGTTAATAAAAGCTTGCTATTATTATTATATTAATATATATATGTATATATATCTTATTTATTTCTACAATGAGTATTGTAAATTGCGGAAGAGTAAATATGGAGTAAATACTTATCATGAAATGCTATAAATCAGTAGACATCATTGATGATAAAGGAAAGAAGCTTTATACTCAGCTATATAATAAAATATGCTAATTTGTATTAATTACACAAAATAAAATTAGTTGAAGTATATTAAACAGAAAACATTGTATTGAAGCTAATTTAATCAGAAATAATATTATGTTTGGACAAGGCATAATGCAGATAAATTTATTTAAAATAAGTGAAAACGTTTTTCAATTTTGTTTGCTTGCATATGGGAATAATATTCCTGTCAACAAAAGAAATGATTACAAGTAAGTTCATTTGCTTGCTAACGTTATGCTGGCATATTATTCATAGATTTAGGTGAATAATAATGTACATGTGATATTCAGAGCCAATTCATTTAACATTCATACACCAAATAACTGTTACCAGTTTGCATTATCTGAGCTTTGCAAATCGACACCTTAAGGAAAAATTGCTTTGAATGCGCTGATATTTGGATGCTATGTTTTCTGCGACAGTAATATTTTGAGTGGATTATTTCTTTCGTAATTTGAGTTGTTGAATGTGCTAATAACTGGATTCTTCTTGTGTAGCTCTCAGTACGTTTCAGATATTATCATAGGTTTCAACATTTGTCAATATGACTTTCCAAACACATGCTGATAAGTTCAAGACACAGGAACGAGTTCGACATGTACTGACAAGTTTAAGGCACAAAGATTAAGACACACGCTCACAATTTCAAGACATACATTACGCGTCCACATAATTAAGTCAGCGTTAGCAATAGTTGCCTTTTATTCAGGACACTGATTGTCTAATTAATTTATATCAGTTCACCATATTCATCGTGTGGTATCTTGTATTTTTACAAAGCTGATTACATTAACTGCGTAAAAAAGTATAACATTCACACGACCAAGACTGACGGTAAAAAGTTTATATGGAGACTGTACACCAATTACAGTGTCTAAATGTGTTCCTCACGAGGTAGTCCATAGTTTGGGAAATTAAATAACATCCTGAGTGTAATTCTCTTCTTTTTCTCCATTCATCTACTTCTAGGAGTTATCTGCATAATAATTCCATTGCGCGACCTGAGGACCATTTCGGCTGTTAGATGAAGCTGGTCTCTTGGGACGAGGGACTTGACTTCATAATTCATCAAAACATGTGCAAGAACCACCTTCTGTTCCATCATGGCGAATCTTTGGCCTGTAAAGAATGAGTGAGGATTTATTTTGAAATGAGCATAATCGTCCTAATTTAGTAAATAAATAAAAAACACATACTCTGGCACCAAAAATGTTTATATGCTGGTTGGATTAACTAAAATTTTGAGAACACAAAGACTTTTCCTTGAGCTATTTTTCTGAAAAAAATACAACAATTTCTTTTAAATTAGCTTTAAAATTTTCGGAAAGAACTCCTGCTTATTATTTTTTTACTACTCAATTTTATGTTATGTTTATTTAAACATTTAAAGAATTGTTTCGTTACATTGTGGAATTACAATTAAGTTTAACTGACCAAAATATTTAATTTACATCTCGATGCGTCGTTTTTTCTCGGACTCGCTTATTCCAGAGAATTATACAGATTTGAGTGGGAAGCAGTTTATTATAAATTCAAGAAAGAATTTGTAACCTTTTAAGTATATATTGTATCAAAGTTTGGATATTAACCGCTAAGCTTCCCTATTAGCGAAAAGCCGCTTTTGAGATGGAATTAGAGATTTAAGATAGCTTGGCTGGTAAGCTTAGATTTGATCTAGAGTTTAGTTAGCGACCCCATCTTGATTAGAAAGTTCTTAGCTCTGCAAATAAAGACACGGTCAAATGTCAGATTGTTTCACTTCATTTACCAGACGACAGGAAATTTTATTTTGTAATATATTTTAATCTGTCCTTCACAAACGGTAAGGTAGAATATATTTATCTATTTGTGTTTGCATGCTTTCATTATTTAGTTCACATATCAGTAAGTGTTAACTCACATCGTAGCTTTTAAGTAACATTTGGAAAGTAAGAGTTAAATTTGAAATAGTTAATAAGCAGAAATTGCCTCAAACAATTGCTCCACTATAACTGTTTTACTAATTTTAAAGTAAAATCATTATTTTAAGAATTTTACAATTTTATATAATTATTTACCTATAGTTGATACAAACTGAACTTAAGTATTCATTCTTAGTACTAAATTTATGAAATTCTATAAAGCTGTTCCGATTACGTTAACATTATTTTGGTATCAAATTTCCCAAATCATTTACAGTTAAATATTTCTGTCAAACAATTTAGACAAGCTTTACACAAATCAGAAGTTTTTAAATCCAAGCTGTGGAACTCTTAATTTGGATTACACGTCCATTTCTATAATATTACGTTTTAATCAACATAAAGTAAACTCAAAAATCATTACATCGAGTCCTAGCTAATGTTCCAAGCACGCAATATTTAGTGTTTTTTTAATATAAAATGCGTTCAGAAGATATGAATCACGTTAAAACATGAAAATATCATTCACCACGAAACATATTTTATAAAAATTAAATTAATATTTTATTTAATTTATTGAATATCATATTGAAAATATGGAAGAGTATGGTCAGAGGAATAATCATTATAAAGATACACGGCTGAAGTGCTGTTGAATCTCATAAATTATTTAAGTGACATATAACATAGAAATTTTCATATTTTAAATTTTGGGCGAAAAAATAAAGTAGACTGAGAAGATTCTAAAAATATATAATTTGTGTAGGTTTCGAAATTTTGAGAGACCGAAATATTTTTTTACAAAATATAAACTAGCAAGTCCACTAGTTTAGAACGGACAGATGTCTGGTGTGGCCACAATAAAGCATTTCAGCTGGTAAAAAGCATATTCATAAACATTATTTGCCAGAACCTGTTTTATTAGCTGTTAAAAGTGTGTTTATAAGTCTCTCTGGAAAGAAAAAAAACTACTGTCGAAATGCATTCATAGAAAAACTCAAAACCCGAATGAAAGTTTTAACAATTGCATCTGGACACGCATACCAAAAACTCTGAGTCATAACATTAAAGTTTTGATTATAATTTTTTCCTGATTTTTATTATTTTTCATTATGGCAAAAAAAATTCTGTACTAAATCCGAATTACTGTGCTTGAATTACTCTTTTTGGTATTAATGCATAATACATTTTCACTACCGTAAAGTCGAAAGATAGAACCGTGAAATTTCGAAGGCTTCTTCTACTGCTCTGGTGAACTATCAAAAAAAAAAAAAAAAAAAAAAAAAAAAAAAAAAAAAAAAAACTTGCTGTTTACCTTTGAGTCTGATTACAATGTATTATGAACAATTAACCCTTTCGCTGTCCTCTTCTGTCCGCGAAAATTTCTTCCCAGCGACCCTTTGTTTTTCTCAGCGTGTAATGTTGTTTTCTCTGTACATGCATAAGTTTCCATACATAACTTTCGTAGTGGATGAATGTAAATGACTACTAAGTAAAATTATAAGGAAATAAAGCATAATGGAAAAGTAATAATATCTCTGCTTATTTCTAATAGCAGGATTAATTTGATATCATCTGATCCAGGCGGTCCACTCCTCCCAATTTTGTTGTTGTAATCTTTTTTAATTATTGGTTTTTTAAAGTTATTTTCCGTGCTTCAACTTTAATCATAGAGTTATTATGGACTGTACTCATCAAACGTATATCCTTCTCGTCTTTTCAATTCACAACCTCATTTTTTCTCATTTTCTGCTGAGTAGATGTTGAAGATCTTTCACTGTCTTGTATCTTATGCAAAATGGCGCAAATATTCATGAAACCGGAAGGGAAATTCAATTAGAAATAGAATGCCTGATTAGTACTGCCCTCTAGGAGGTTTTAGAACAAACAAAAATAAAAACTCAAACAAGTAAACATTTAGAAAGTGTTTTAAACGTTTAAAAGTTTTAAAATGTAGAAGAACGCTTGAAGCGCGTTACGGCCGCCCTGCAGAAGTTTCACTTGAACGCGCTAGACGCATTACGGATGGCGAAGAGGTTAATAGTTCATTACTTAGCTATACAACAATATAATCTGTGTTACATTATATTTCAGATGGTAGTAGCATTTGTCACCCATTTTTTTTATAAAAATTGAGAGTTCGAAGAAAATTTCTCATTTTAAATACATAAATTTGAGATCGCTCTCAGAAGTTTTCATTTTTTTCATTTTCTCTGTTCATATAAAACACTAACAGTAAATTTTTTACTTCTCCTTTTAAGACAAACGTACTTTTTAAAAACGAATCATTATGTTTCAAGCTTTTCAGAAACCTTAGAATATAACTTAAAAACAAATGTTCCGAAGATTGTACTACAATTAGTACAACTGGGATATACCGACCTATACAATTTCTTGGACCAGCTGAAAATGGTACATAAGCGTACGGATGCCGTCCCACAGCATTTTCTGGCAGAAAGCGATCAGGATCAAATTTTTCTGGGTTAGGATATACTTCTGCATCTCTGTGTAACATATAAGTGAAGATCATGCAGTTTGTGCCAGCTGGTATGGTATATCCATCTGTATGAGTAAGAAATACAACATAAAATTAAATATTTTTATAACAAAATTCTTTGATTCATCAGTTATTTAATATTTCATATATATATATATATATATACGTAATTTGAGTAAAATATTCACTTTATATATTATATAGCAATATGAACTATAACATATTACAAAATAATATAATACACTTTAAGTGTGAATATATACACGCATTTAATAAAATTAGGCAGGACGGCAAATTACACAAGCGAAAACACAGCAAGCGGTAAAGGAGTGCCTAAAAGTCTGAAGCATAAAATCTAAATGTTTTTGCAAATAGTCAGAGGAAATAAGGAAATAAAAATTAAGGAACAATTATGCAGTAGAGTAGATTTAGAATGGTGAAATTAATTTATTCTCGATAAAGAGAATTAATTAAATTTTATATGTTAGTAAAAGTCTTGTAAATATCTTATAGACTTTTCATAGCATTAATTATAACTTCAATACACGTCAGAAATGGTGTTAGGCTCCAGACTACCCTATGAATGATTAAAGAATTAATGAATAATTACTTAATGAATGATTAAAGGTAGAAAATAATGATCAGCCCTACAAAAGGCAATTTTGCACTTTTCATCGCTACTAGGCAAGTGACACTTTCGAACTACAATAAATAACACTTTTGAGCGCTTCTCAATTACGGCACCACCATCTTGCACTGCACCGAAATACTAAAACTTCTAGGTAGCATCTTACACGAATAATTTACATTTATATACATTTATATATTGTATTTAAAATTTATGTGACTAACGAGATACGTACAATACTTATATGTGTTTTTCAATGAAGAGTCAAAACTGGTATAAGCTTAGGAGATGATACCAAATTAAGTCTACACTCGTTTTCTATCAAATTTAGTTTAATCATGCAACTCCTGTTTGGGATGCAAGGCCAAAAACCTTTTAGAAACATACTTCATTTTTGCATAAGAATATTCGAAACAAACTGAGCTCTGAATGAAATTTAACCATGCACCAAAATTTGAAAAGCAAGGAAAGTTGGGAAAGAAATTACTAACTAACGTGTCTAAAATATATCATACCTAGGAAAGCCACAATCTAATTTAAAGCATCGGGAATTTTGCCTACCTGGTTGACCAGCCACTAAAATACCTTCTCAGCACGTTTCATAGTAAAAAGTGGTAAAGATTGTTATCTTAGAAAGTAATTTTCTCGACATGGTAACTTTCATCAAATATTCCTAGGATGTATTCCGATAGGAGTGCAACTCCTTCCTCTTTTATGGCTACAAAGTGATGGTCTCAGAGCTCTACTGTATAAAAGATTTTAATTTTTACCTTCTGTATATGAAAGCATATGCGTCAGCAACACAAATAGCCCAAGGAACCTTTAATTCAAGCATTTCAAAATATGGATCACGAGCATGTTACCATTGTTAAGATAGAAAGTGTAAATAACTGAATTAAGAAATATACTTTAGAGCAGGAGTTCTCAACCGGTGGTGC
This sequence comes from Stegodyphus dumicola, assembly GCF_044657685.1. Classification (NCBI taxonomy): domain Eukaryota; kingdom Metazoa; phylum Arthropoda; class Arachnida; order Araneae; family Eresidae; genus Stegodyphus; species Stegodyphus dumicola. The sequence continues at coordinate 83,031,029 of NC_140768.1, forward strand.
GCAAGAGAAAAGTAGGTGGTACGCAAAGAAGCAAAATATTTTTAGCTATTAAATTCAAAAATTAAAACCCCAACATCCTTACTGAGGTTTTTCTCTAACAGTCGTAAATTTGTACGATTTGAGTTTGTTCCAGAATGGTGGTGGTAGTAGTACTTTGTAGTGGTGGTACTAAAGGTTTTCAATTTCTGTTTAGATGGTGTATTTTAATTATGGCAAAGCACACTAGGGCTATCTGCCTAAGGGGAGGGATGCCTTTCGTGGAGGACTTTCTAAGGGAAACTGGCTCGTATACACGTTACACATGGGGAAAACCACGAAAACGCCCATGCAGCCAGCCCGTTCGCGGGATTCGAACCTCGGACCGAACTACCAGTGTTCAGCGTCTTTACCGCTCGGCCGCTGGTGGGCCTTTCTGTTTAGATGGTACGCGTTAGTCAAAAGGCTGAGAACCGCTGCTTTAGAGGCTATTACAGATTAAAGATAAAATGTTATCTTAAGCGTACAGGATATGTACATATTTTCTACTATTATTTAAAAAAATAAAATTAACCATTCATTTCAGTATTTTATAAAACACTATATTATAAAAAAGCAGCAAAATATATATTTTTAAAACTTACATAAATGTCGTTGCTTTGTAGTACGGATGCTAATGTAAATAAAGATATTATGTGCCTATTTAACCAAAGTAAATAGATAAATAAGTAATTGAAAAAAAAAACATGTTTTTATTTTATTTGTTTAATAGTACATATATGTAAATGCTTGCTTTTGATAGAAACGCTGGCGCAGAAGTAACACTGAAAATGACAATTACGACGCAAAAAATCTAGAAATAATAAACTTCCTAAAATGATTAAATTCCTAAGATAGTAATTTAAAAATGATTAAATTTATGATACGTATTCCTTATAGGTATAATAATGTATCCTTAAAATACACATTAAAATTTTTATTATATCTTTCAATGTGTAATGTGCGTTTCGATAATATGTAACTCAGCAAAGCAATATTCTGCGTACCGATTTTGAAGCAATTCACAAAATTAATTCGCCCTGCACTAATGAGAATTAGTCTGATATGATATCGCAGTTTTAAATATGGAAATATGTTAGGAATATGTATGACTATAAAGTAACAACGCAATAGGATATTATATTTTTTTTTCTAAAATTTAAATGAGAAATGCAATATTGACGCATTAGTTCAGAAGCCACGGAGAAAACAAACATAAAGATGATATGATATTTTACTTACTAACGACTACATCGCAACTTGATTCTCGGCCAATATAAGGAAGTGATGGGTAAAGTCGCTGGCTTTCCTAAGGAATACAAATCATAAAAACATTGTAAGCGTTTATAGCAACGATAATTTAATTCTTTATATTTTTTTCAATATATCTTTCGTTTGTCTAAAACTTTAACTAAATGTATTACCAGAATATACCTGTAATATCGTTAGTCTGACGGAGATAGATTCGTACGAAGTTTTCATAATCAGATAATTGATCAGAATATTATTCACATAATTACTTGGAAAGTTGGTCAAGTATTAGCAAATTGATGTAACAGGTTTTCTCAAGAGACTATAAAAATAATTTTAAGGCATCTTGAAATGGATTTAAATATATTTTATATTTTAATAGGATCCTTGAAAAAATGCAGTGCTTCTTTATGCCAGAAAATTGCTCGAAAGTAGTTAAATATTTAATAAAATGTGCATTCATATAGTCTTTCTTGTTTCGTCTCCTCTTTTTAATAAGATATTTAAGATCAACAGTACATAAAAAAAACATAAATAAATTCAATATAAGAACAGAATTATTCAAATATATATAATAATTTATTTGTCTATTTTACAGTTCTAAGCGACTACGTTTTCTTTCGACTAATATTTGTGAGATATAAAGAAATTCGTATTTCTTTCATATAGAGAGAATCCGCTCCAGGCATAGTCAGCAACCTATAGCACTGATTGTTGGAAGTCAGCTGAGTTGTTCTTACACGTGACAATAAAATAAAGGTAAATTTTGTTTTGAATTGTTAATATGATTACTTCATATGGTGTGATAATGCACTGAGCGACTAGGACGCTGAAAATGCTAGAATTAGTCCTGCATAGAAAACAGAAATTACCATCAAAAATTAAATTTAACATAGCTTAACACATGTTTAAAATGTTACTGATACTTCTACAATCCGAGACATATAATGCAGCACTATTGTGTTCATTATAAATCTAAAAACTTCATTCATCCTTTTCCCTGTAGTGCCTAAGGGGGGAGTACGTAATAAGTAAAAAAAAAGAAAAGAAAAAATTATTACAGATTAAAAGGTTTTTTACATGACATGCATGTTCTGTTCTAAAGGTATGTCATTGTCTATGAGGTTCCAATTCATTGCGTTTTGAAAATAATAATATTATCTGTAAATCAAAGATTTACAGAAATCTGCTAGCGTTCCTTTTCAAAATTACTTTCATTTTTTAAAAGACGTTTAGCCTCTGTATGACATTTTGGTAATTCTCTTAATATTTCAAAATTCTCATTGTTTGAGTTAATCTATAATACTGAAATTAGACGAAATAATAATAATAAAAGGCCTTTTAAGTGTTTTTAAGTAATAATGTATTCACCCTTTCGGTCATTTAAAGAAACATTACTTAATTTTGTCTATTGTTAAAACCGATTATGTCTCATAAGTTTCTCTTTCTTTTGAATACTAAAATATTTACAAAGACTTTTTCACATATGATCATGAACTTTTAATTCTCTTAATAGTTCAATGTTAATGTCATAGAAATTAAGATAATTAATAAGTTTAAAACTGTTAGTGTCGCAAGTCTTCCATTTTAAATCAAGAATTAGAATTGATTTATCTTAGTTAAACTAGCAAAAAAGCAGTTAACCAAAATGTGAATTCAAAATTCATAAAGAAAACATTTTACCAATATTCTAGTAAAAGCAAGAGCTATAAAAAAGGGAAAGAGATTTATTTATTTGTTTACAGATTATGAATTAATGCAAGTACTATCTTAGACATGTGAATCTCATGCATATTTTGGGGAATAATAAAAGTGTATGTGAGTTGTTTCATTGCTATAGTCACCTTGTAACAATGCAGGAAAATCGACCTCGGACAATATGTAGAGGCAACATGTAGAGTACATTTATTATGTTTTAGAAAATCTTATGGAAGCTTCAAAACAGAAAGTGGAAACTGCATAAATAAATAAAATGCTGAATTTCAAATTAAAACTTCCTGCAGAAAGAGCTTTTGAAACACTGTAGTTTTAAAATTCGTTTAGTTTTAAATTGCATTTAATAAAAATTAATTTAATATTTTTATGGAACAACCATAAATTTTCAAACTGTCAGTTACTAGCAAGGTATTGATTTTTTTAACTGCAGAGATACCAATTATAAATGATCATGTTAATAAATCTATTAATTTGATGTCGTTCAAAGATTTTGCAAACTAATAATTTAATGATAAAGTTTAGCTTTAAGATACTAAATGGTAAGTTTATATATAGGAATTATGTTAAAATCAGATGTGTCATGGAATATCAAAAGGCTGATCAGAGGCCAACTAATAAAGTCGCTGAACAGTAGTAGTTCGGTTTCGGGGTTCGAATCACAGAACTATAGGGGCTGTATGGGCGTGTTCGTGGTCTTACCCATGTGTAAGGGCTATACGAGCCACTTTCCCTTAGAAAATCCTTTACGAAGGTATCCTTCGCCTGAAGCGGATAACGCAGTAAATTAAACCAAACCATGGAGAATGAAAATGATAATTTGTTGAGAAAATCCAAAATTTGAAGTTACTCGCTTCTTAAATTTGTTATTTCTTTCTAAAATAAATTAATAAAATAGCATTAGATCATAAACAAACACGTATGTAAGAAAAACATACAGTTATAAAATAATACTGCTTATGTTGGTTATATCATTTCCAAATATTTCAGATTTGTGAACAATTTGAAAAATTTTCAAATTAAGGCAAGTGAATAACTGCTTACTTTCAGGACACACTCTAAATACTTGAGATTTTTCACATCATCGACAGTGAACGGCCTGTCCCAGTCGTCACCAAATATTTCTTCTAGTTCTTCTTGCACTTTTTCCTGCACTTCCGGGTCCTGCCCAATTAAGTATAGAGCCCAGCTCATTCCAACAGCGGTAGTATCGTGACCCTGCTCAAAAAAAAAAAAAAAAAAAAAAAAGCTTTACAAATTAAAAATTTTTACTAAGCATTTAGTCTAAATTTTGTATGATAAATTCACGTAAACTTAAGAAATGGAACATAATCAACAAGACCATTTAAGATTAATAGCATTTAAATATCATTTAATAAAATCATCTGGCAGCTTAAAAACCCTCACAGGATTTCATAATATAATTCAATGGCCGAAAGCGACTTTTGATAATATGTACAGGGTGTCCAGTGGAAAACAACTGATGAAAAAGAAAGACGCATGTATCCGAAATCGGTATATTCAATTGCACTGTGATTTACATAGGTTTACTCAACTCATCTCTATGTAAATGCCATTTTAGTATGGGCTATATTAAGGCGATACTCTAACTCACTTCATACTTTCGAAAGTACCACTAATATGACTTAATCCTATTATTTCCTTTATTCGAGCGCACAAATATAAAAAGATCAAGTCCCTTCCATACCAGTATTTCCGGTGAATTGCTTTCCAGCTATATAAGTCACAGTGCAATAAACACTAACATAGAATATGAGAGTTATTCGTTTTTGTCATTTGTTTCTTGGACACCCTATGCTTTCGCGACTGGACGGTATATACAGAATGAAAACTCATATAAAATGCATGGTACTTGGCAGTTGGCCACTTTTAGCACTTTTTAGCACACGTGTTCCGTGGCTTTGAGTTTCAGCGTCAGATGCGGAAGACAACAGAAATTATGCAGGGAAATGATTAAGACAGCCTGTTTGGTAAATGTGCTTTGATTGTTCACATATGTTTGAAACAAAATTTGATTTTGGATGCTACCATGTATTAGACTGCGTTTATTTACATGGTAATAATGCAATTCAGTTCGAAGTTGTTTAGCAGTTTGCATACCAAGAAATAATTTGTACGAATGCTGAAATGCCTTTAAAAGAATTTTCAGTCTAGAAAGTAGAGCAAAAAATTTCATTATTGTGAGGGCGATTTAATATTAGAAAGAACTATAACTAGAAATTGTATGGTGATTACCACTGCAAACGATTATTACCAAGAAGTAGGAAATTAATGAGATGATTTTTAGTGCTTCTAAAAATTGTACGTTGATAAAAAACAAACCACTAAAGCAGCCAATATAATTAAAAAATTAAGATTTTTATTATTTCATGCAGTGTTATACTTCGAAAATTTTTGTACCAGTAATATTTGAAAACTACTTCTAGTATTTTATGACACATTTTGTAAATATATTCGTTTTTGTCTTACATGCATTATTTCTCTGGTAAGCGTTTAGTTAAGAATAATCAATTATGCATTAGTCGCACATATGTGTTGGATGTTGAGCTCTTATAAAATTATTTATTGTCATTCATTATGCCTGAAAGAAAAAAGTTCTGAAAATACTTTTTTTTAATTTATGCAATATTGAATAAATATAATTAGACAATGTTAAAACTTACCGCAAACATGAATGTGTTCACTTCTTCTGTTATATCTTCTTCTGTAAAACATGGATCAGTAAGATGCTCATGAAGCAAAAGATCTAAAAAGGCCTTTCGACGTTTCATTCCAAAGTCGTCCTTTTTAAATGCTTCCTCTATGTCCATGCCGCCTTTTATTTCTTTCAAGACATAACCTTTCCTTTCTCTTATGACCTTAGAAAATTAAATGAATTATTCAAAATACTGTGCAAAAACGCATATGAATATGTATTTTCATAAGTGTAAGCGTTAGCAAAATAGTTCATTGAGAAATAATTTAACATATGGAGGCATCAATTCATGTCGTATGAATATAAAAATGTAAAAATGTCTAATAACATATTTTCGAATAAACTTATGCACATAGCATTATGTTATTTCTAACTTCTTATGTTATTTACTTATACACTGGAGTTTATTATTAATTTATACAAAAAAATACCATTTGTCCCAAATAATGAGGTCGAAGCCGTTTTGGATAACGCATTTGTGGATAATGTAGGAAAACAGTTTCGGTAGCTGAGACAGAAATAAACATGCATTATGTTAATATCAAAGTTTATGAGTTTAGCATGCAACTTAAAACTACGCAAAAACGAAACCTTAATTTGGCATAATAAAAAAAATTGTATTGGTTTCAAGGGCGATCTCGCAACTGTCTCCCTTTTTCAGGAGAAGAAGTGGGGGAAAAGTTTTTTTTTTTTTTTTTTTTCTTTTTGCAGATATTTTTTTCGCAACGTTTTGGTAGCGTATCTGATCACTCTCGACTTTTATTCAAGTTCTACATTAAACTAACGTTCTTTTTTGCGCAAATAAAAATTTTAAATTGACACGCTTTTCTTCTTAATTGCTTTAGAATGCAATATATAGAAATATCTTGTCACCATTTTAAAATACAAACTTTCCTCTAATGAACGAGATAAAACGAAATGCAGTTAAGCTACGTTTTAGTGTATATTATTATTTATTTTAAGCGTTGTATTTTAAACGAATAAGTAATAATTATTTCTTAAGTAAAACAAATGAATGCTCAATCTCATTCCTTCAAATATTTTTTTTTTTTCAATACCTAACGATAATGAATAAAGGAGTTAAACTTATGCTAAGTTATTAAAGTTAATTTAATGTTGTGAAAACAAGCAATGAGTTTGTTTCTTCAAACGTGCTTTTTTTACATCTGGGAATTATGATTGGGATTTGTTTAAGATCCTAGCTAAACTCAGGTTGAACATTTTTATTAACCTAACCAAAACCAATGTATCACTGTTAGTATTCCAAAATTTAATTCCCAGATTTCTTTTAGAGACTACTTTTGTGGCGAATCAAAGCATTCTGTTGATTATGTATTGTAACTCTGGTAACTATCAAGCGGAATGTCTGTCATATAAAACTATGATCAAAATGTGGAAAACAAAGTTTGATGTGATGTAAGTACTAAGAAGATAAATAAAATTTTTGTTTGACTTGAAAAAGACGAGAAAATTTTAAAATAAATGGAAAGTAGATATTAAAAATTATAACAAAATAAATACAAGTACAAATTTTGAGTTCTAGCTTCGTAAAAGAAATGCACTGATCAGATATGAACATGGGATTATTGAAATATTCCACTTCGAGCGTTTGACAGCAATATCAAAATAGATTTGGTTTAATTCGATTTCCGAAAATTTTTAGACTGACTGCTTTTGATTATACTGTCTTTATATTTCTTATCCATTCTGTGGTATTCATCAAAATACTGAAAGATTCTGGGATTCGTATTGAACCATTTATGCATCGCATTCGCTGGTTTTTATCTATGTTTCACTGTTGGAACTGAATTCCCTTTTGAATCTGGTTCACCTATACTTGCTGTGTGTTCCTTATATTAGACGAGTGACATATGATAGAAATTTTAATTCTTCCTTAGGCTTTACTTCAAAGTGTTTTAGATTTTAAATTAAAATTAGACATACAAGTGAAACACTATGAAATTTTATTTATTCAAAGACAATGTTTCGTTTTAATCTGATAGCGAAATAGAATTCTTGCAAGTGAAAGGTGTTTTTCACTTGCAAGAATTATATTTCAAGGCAAGTGAAAGGTGTTTTTAATGCCTTAAAATAAGTTGCAATAATCTCTTAGATTGCAAGTATAGCTAGGTTATATTATTCCATTGTATGAATAAGACTTTTGTTGAGATCAGTTTAAGGATTGTATATTTAAACTGGGGAATACATAAGCAGAACGTTTCTCCAAGTACCGTTTTCTCATGCCACAATCTGCCACATCCAGATTTAATTGGGTAACTTCACTAAATGCATTATCATTTAATATTAAAATAACAGGAGTCACTGTGTCGGATCCCCTGTCCGTTTGTATTAAAACTTCTAATATATGTAATTTCGCACTGAAAAACTGAAGGCAGAAACACTTGTAAATCAATCACACTTGATTCCATACATTCCACAGACGAATACTCGGACCTAATGAGGTGAAGTCCATACCTTTTATTATATTAATTTCAGTATTTGCAACATATTTCAGAGAACCTGGTATTCGACGAATAATTGCGCTTCATGGTCAAATCTGCATAAATATGTGTACGTTTCTCGCAATGTGATAAAACAACGGTACTTAGAGCCATCAAATTTTGAATAACGTAATCTTCCTGAGAATATGGGCATCTGGAAATCCAAATTTGAAATTTGCTTTATTATCAAGTTCAAATTTTGTTAAACTTCAGCGAATTTTTGATTAACAAACTGAAGGATTTCGGAGCGAGCAATGGCAATATTGTACAGAAAAAAACATTTTTATCTCCAGCGCGCGAGACTGTATCGGAAATTCTAAAGATACGATCATTTAAAAATTATTTTGCTATATTGCTCTTGAATTGAATTTTATGGTTTAAGTGCGAAAAACGCCCCTTTGGACGTAATTTAAAATCGGAAACATTTCAGATTTTTTTTTTATGTTTTCTTCTGTAATCCGTAAATAAAGTTTATATCTGTGTTTTATGAGTTATTTGTTAATGGATTTGGTTTACGGTATTGATGGAATTTATTTCCAATAGGCATGTCTGGCGATTAAATTTTCATTCAAATAAATGAAAAGAAAAATCTAGCAATGCTGAGAAAGAATTATTAAACGAAATAGAAGATCACATAAAAGAATGCAGAAGGGATAAAACTATTTTGGATGTCCCTTCTAATTTGGAATATATTAATGGAAAACGGCTTTTATATGATTTTGTTACAATGTTAATTATACCTTTCAAATGGAATTTATTAAGTTTAATAAGAATGAAGCCCATTTTGATGAAAATGTCGAGAAAAATGTGAAATAGGAATTTCCTTTCGGAACGAGGGAGATTGTGGATAAATTAAGTTCTATTAACAATTTCAGATCAGATTACTCTGTTTACCTTCTTTAAATGCTGCTCTAAAGTGAAAGTTAATTCCCCCTATTTTTTCCTAAATTGGTTACTAAACTTTGCTACGGAAAGGAAGAAACAGAATTTTCGATTTTTTAAATGAATATGCTTGATTGCTAATACATTTGTTCTCATAGGATATAAATAGATTTTTTAATTAAATCCATACTTTTGATCCTAAAATATAAAATTATAAAGCTAAATAAAACTGTTTACTAATTCATAGTCAACTGCGAAACAAATTAACGACTGCTACCAGATAAAACAGACATTTGAAATCTACAATTATTTATTTAACTGAACTGTAAGATTAGGATTTCGTTTTGACAATTCTGGAGCCGACTCTATTCTAAATACCTAATCTGGAACTAGGCTTCCCAAATTTTTATAAATATTTTTTCTTTGTTTTAGAAACGATTTGAATTCGAATGTGTTTTCAGTGCTGCCATCTACAATAGTTATTTCCAACTACTCTGGTAAATTGAAAAGAAAAAAAAAAAAAAAAAAAAAAAAAACCCGCTAAATTGAGTAATGTTGGCGTTTGTAAATTATGGTAATTTGTTTAGAAGTTTTAAAAATATTTAAATTGGGATGGACGAGCAAAATATCGAAACTATTAAATACACTCATTTCAAATGATCACCTATGTAAACCGCAATTTTATGTTAAATGCTTGTTCATTTCTAATCATTTCTAATAATAATTAATTGCTAATTCATTCCTCTGTCACTTCATTTCCTCAGTTTAGTACTTAAAATATCCATTAAAACGTGTATTATTTCCATTTGCATGTTTATAATATTGGAATAAAAAACAAATAAATAATATATGTCTTATAATACAGAACTAGAAATGTAAATTAAATTATATTGCTTGCAATTAAATTTTTCCGCGTCTCAGTTTTAAAACATTTGGTCTGCTTTTCGACTTCCTGTGTGTAGTGCATATAATCTGTACATTTACATAGGTGTAAACATTTGACAAAAAATATGTTTTGATTATTTTTTATAATCTGGAATATTTATTTCTTATGTGTATTAAGTTTTATCAGTTGATTTGTATAAAAGTTATCTTTTTATTTAAAATATCATCATTTTATTTAAAATACCATCATTTTAAATAGACATTTAATTCAGTACAAAGAGGAATCATTTCGATTTAGATATTAAAAATAATTTATGAATAATTGTTCAATCACATGTAAATATTCGCATGCATTCCTCATAAAGCATATTCTGAATGTCATTAAGTCAAGAATATTCAATCTCTAAACATCTTCTTCTCTAAAATCTCAAATAATCGCAAATAACAACTGAAAAAAAAAAAAAAAAAAAAAGGACTGTTAGGATTTTTTTGGAAAGATAAAAGAATAATGTATATGATTTAATTTTTCTCAACGAATCAACTGGTTGTCCATTTAAACCTTGTTAAAAAAATCTGATTCTTCGACAAGTTAATGAACTGTCATAGAATCAATTTATACTAGGTTAAAAATGCCGGTTTATTCTGAAGATTCAGTATAATCATCCAAAGAGGAGCACTTCCCCGCCTTATTTTAAGTTTCCAAACAAAATCAAAGCCAACTACTAATATATATGTTAACAAAATATTAAAAATGTTACACATACACTCCTTGTGAATTCGTCCATGATATCTGTGCTCTCCTTAAATTTCCTTCCCTCTGCCGTGTTCTTGAAAATGAACTCAGGCCACAGCCAGGGTTTCATAAATCGCGTACCAAAGAGGTGAGATGCTCTGTCAAAAAAAATACTACAATACTAGGAAGGAAACATTTTATCATACTTTTTATTATACTTCATACTGACGACAAAAATCTTACTAAATTATTAAAGTAAAATATATTCACTATTTTAACTCTATATCTATCCATTTATCTTTATATATATATATATATATCATATTCCTTTCAAATTAATATTAATTAATTAATTGAATGCCTGCATGCTCATTTACATAGCAAATAAAACGGAGAAGGAGAAATGAAATGAGGGGGAATTCTTATAAACCAATATTTTATTTATTATTTATTCACCTGATTAAGAACAAAGCTAGCAGCAAATTTTTGCAATATAAATAGAGACTAAAATGAGATATCTTTTGCGGAAAATTCTAAAATTGTTCCTGCTTTTGACAGCACAGCTAAAAAACGTCTTTCCATAACAGTCGGCACTGTTTTCCAAAGTTTCCTTTCTTTATTTCATGTTTAAATTTTAAACATATTACCGTGAATTTCTAGACTCTATTTCTAGACTCTCGCATTTTAGTGCAGCGCTTCGTCCGGTAGTAATATAACAAAAAAAAAAAAAAAAAAAAAAAAACTTTTTGCTCAGGAAGAAATGCGAATGAATACTGTCCAAGAAATGAATCCAAAGTTTAAAACTGCAATAATCATGGGACTTTGATTTATGTCATTTGAGACAGTGAATGTTCTCCCAAACTGCAGTGAATAAACAACTCTTATTTTAAAAATTCTCTTATGATTTCCCAAATCTAGAAAAACAACGCCTTATTTCAGAGATAACAGCTTCAAAGTAGATTATGTTTCATAAATAATGTTTGGACTATCTTCTTATATATTTTTTATTCTTTTTCTTCACTTGATTTCATCGTCCTCGTTTATGACCTGATTTCTGCTCTTTCGCTATCACCTGATGTAAATTTGTACAACTTTCTGTCCATTTATCTCTAGCCAGCTGTATAATTTCGACAATTATCTACTTATGTAAGTTTATTTATTTTACTCACATTTTCGTAATTATCATTTTTAATTCTGTTTAAGAATTTAGATCTGCATTTTCTATCCATTTATACCTACATCTTTCAATATGTTTCTAAAGTATTACATCTACCTATATACCTATCATATAAATCTTCCGCTTCAGTTGATAACTTAATTAAAATTACAACTAATCAACTAATTAATTTCCGTTATGTTAAATCTATTCACATTTGTTCTATTATCTGCATGCTCATTTACAATTAACATAACAGATTTAACATAACGGAAAATTTTGATTTTACGCACTCGTATTTTATATCTTTTATCCTACATATATATTACTGTTTAGTTATATCAAATCGTGTACTATTAAGTGAGAAGGGATTCGTTAATGAATTGAATGCACACCGAACCGATGAAAGCTTGATGAAATTTACTAAAAAAACTTTATAGTTCTGAAACTTAAAAAAAAAGTACTCGTACAGCTCTTCTCAGTATGACAGAGTGCAGACAGTAGTTACCACTTCAAACTACTAAAAGCGTTTAACACAAGGCAATGCAAAGAGCCTCAAATTGTTGCCTCGCTGGGTTGTTAGGTTAAAATAATAATAATTGGCAGTTAACCATTTTATTTGCTTTTGTTAAAGCTAATTGTTAATTACTCTAATAAATTTGAAAATAAATGACGTAAAATATCGCTTACGCATTCAGGGCTTTGACGTAAGGAGTATCTTTCTTCTGCGCTCCAACATATTTGCCCATAGCAGTTTCTGAAAAGAAATAGTTAGTTTACTAAAACAATTCAACAAATTAGCTTAATTAATAGTCTTTTTAAATCAATCCCGATTCTTTTTTTATTTATATAATTTTAACATTAATTATTTAATAGCATTAATGATTCAATGGTTTAGAATTTGCATAAAAGAATATTTTGTTTAACTCTTGCATGTGCAATAATTTATGTCCAGTTGCAATAATTTATGTAGCACGTATTTGTTATTTTAATGATATAAATAAATACTACTAAAAGGGCTGTTATTAATCATTATTTGCAATATATTTCGACTTAAATATTTCATTTCTCTCCCCCCCCCGGCCCGATTTTTTTATTGTAATGGCTAAGATCTATACTCTAACATTCTCGTCTTTGGGGTTCTCTTAATATTAATTGAAAAAGATCATGGTTCAAGCATGATGAATGATCACAAATCACATGGAAAGCTAAATTGCGTCAGGGAAAGATCATGCTATCAGTTTGGTGGTATAAAAGTCACTGTTTATTTTGACTCCTTCCAAACAACCGGACGATCAACCGAGATGTTTACTGAAAATAACTTACGAAACTGAAGTAAGCAATCAAAGAGAAAAGGTCAGAATTGGCAAATCGCAAAGGAATCGTGTTCCACTACAACAATCGAAGGCCCCATACATCTTTAGGCAATACGCACAAAATTATTGAGGGTTGTCTGGGAAGGGATGTCACATTCCCCATATAGCCCAAGGTTATTGCGCCATTGGATGGTCATTTATTTCGAAGTTTACAAAACTTCTTAAATGATTAAAAATTTCGGTAATAATGATGACCTGAAATCGTACTTGATTGAGTTTTATGCTGATAAAGACCAGAAGTTCAATAAGCACGGAATCATGAAATTACTAGAAAGATGACAAAACGTCATCGAACAGAACGGAAGATATTTCACTGATTTAAGGTCATCTATTGTATAGAAAAAAAAAGAGTTTTATTTCACACTAAAAATAGAAATTACTTTCTTGCCAACCCGATAACTAATATATTTTGGAAACAACTATACATTTTAATTATAGATCGCATAAGGAAGGTAAGGATAAAATATTATTTCTGATGAAAGTTTACCGCTCAAGATTACTAATTCAATATATCAACTGTTACTCCGCTGTTTTGTAATTTATCGCTGATTTAAAGGTGAAATATTTCGCAAGCCAGCAAATTTGAAATCTCAAAGTAATTTAGAATTTTGATAAGATTTACTCTAATTTCATTTAGGTCAACAAGTGCGCTGTCAGGAAGTATTTATTCATAACTTTCTACTTTCACTCATTTCTCTTGTTTACAAACACCACCGGTGGCTATGTTCTGAGTTCATCATGCTCAGTCAGTCATGCAAACAGAAATATTTGAAACACGTGAGTTTTGCAAACAAATGGGCGGCACAAATCATCTCGAACAATCTGATCTTGATTGTCATAGTAATTGGATTTTTAATAACATAATCTGGGACCTGAACAGCATGCGATAAGCTGAAACAAGTTACAGATTACAAGCATTTTTTCATGAAATATTTTAATCCTTTCACAATTCATTTATTTTGAAAATAAGTATTACAGTGGTCAAACTATACTATTAGCTTATTTTAAATCTGATTAGTTTGAAACAATCCTTTTGTTTAAATAATCTTTTTACTTTTATTCCAGTAACTTATAAATTAATAAAAGTAAAATAATTTTTAAAAGTAAATAACTAAAATATTTCAATAACAATAACTAACTATAACAATAACTAAAATATTTCGATAGCGCAGAATAAAAGTGTCTGTTACGGCATCAATTATTATAATTTTCCAAATAATGGTACTAAGAAAATGCCTTTGGAAATGCCAAGGCGAATAATTATTTTCAACAATGTAAGGATTGTACACATGTGTATGAACACGTGTTTTCTAACTTTCAGGGCATGTTCATAAAACACTATTTATTTCCTTTCATTTACAAAATTATAAAATGATAATTGCTACAGATTACAAATGTCATTTATTACAGAGATATTAATTATTTTAATAACATTACTAAAATTATATATAAGTACTAGATAAAATAAAGACGACCTAGGAAAAATTTCCTATATTATCAAGACATTAAGTTGTATTTTAAAACATTTAGAGCATAAAAAATATTTTTAAAGTACATTTATTAAAAGTCGAATCAGTTTATTTTTTGAACATATTCAGAAATTTCTAATTTTCTGCTTTTAGGATATTTACTCATAGATACTAAAGATTAGAAAAATTAAAAATATATAAGCTACATAAATTTTTAAATTCTAATATGGTAAATTGCAAGCAAAAATGCAGAACTCTTGAACTGAGCATACATAATTCAAGATGATAGGGAACAGATAAAAGATTGCTCCATAAGCATAGACAACAGACTACATTACATTTTATAGGTAAACTATAAAACTTATACAAGAAAGAATGATTAAAAAAAACTACAGTCTTTTTAAGCACTCACCAAGATATAAACTTCTCCAAATTGGCTCCCCCTCCCCAACAAAAAGTACTGAATAAAATTAATAAATTTAAAATCAGTATAAATATCATTATAAGTTTCTAATTTCAAATTTTGTTGCAAGATATCCATTAATTATGGCATCTAACTTCAAATATTATTATTTTATACTATTTAAATTTAATGACAGTGTTTTTTTTTTTTTTTTTTTTGCTGACGTTGGTGCAGATTTTATCATATATATATATGATTTATTAAAAATACTTAATTGTTTAGTTTAATGTTATTGCATTGTTTACTGTATTATAAACATTTTAATAGGCCTTACATTTTTTTCACTCAATCTTGATTTTCGTCATGAATTTACAATCATTCAGATATTATTCAGAAATGTAATTTTGTTGAAAATTTACTTGAGAAAAACCAATGATGTTTCAACCATTTGTTTAGATTTTTTTTAAAGTCAATTATTTTGATTTTGTTCCAGTTTTCATATATGTTCCTGCTGTTAGACTGTTAACCACTAATTTATATTTCATTTTTGTATCTTAATTATTTAATCAATTTCTTAGCATACTGTGCGACTTTCAGAATTTATAAGCTTAATTTAAAATCATTAAATCTCTGTACAATTCATTTAACCACGAACAATAGAGCCCGTTAGGAACTGGCAATATTCGCAGCCATTAACCAGGTCATTTGTGGATCTCATAAAGGACTTTTTTGCGAAGAACATATTCAGGAAATGAGCAAAACGAGTGAATAAGAAGTGTCGGCAGTGACACGAGGGCAAGTATAAAAAATGATAAGTCAAAATCCAAGCTTTGCGGGTCGAGTACGTTAAGCCGATAGAGTTTCAGAAAAGACATTTTATGGCTTCCTTTTGAGAGATTTAAAAACGATCACAATTCAAGACCGAAAAGAATGAGGGTGTATCCTGAAAATTGGTAAAGATGCTAAAAACATTTTTAAAATATAAACAAAAGAACAGAGACAATTCCAGATTATCTTTGGCTGGCGCTAATAATTCAATGCAATGGCATCTTTTTTCGGGTGACTGCAAAGCTTTTTCTGTAGCTATAGGAATCACGCTGTCTCGCTTGGCAGTAACAAAATGATTTCAAAGGCAAATGCTTTACAAAAACAATAATTAATATGTATCGCTTGATAATCTACACAGGAGAGGGCACAATTACGGTGGCATCTTGGAACTGTCTACTGTAGCATTTAGTGGTTGATC
Source organism: Stegodyphus dumicola (assembly GCF_044657685.1). Lineage (NCBI taxonomy): Eukaryota > Metazoa > Arthropoda > Arachnida > Araneae > Eresidae > Stegodyphus > Stegodyphus dumicola. The sequence continues at coordinate 83,047,375 of NC_140768.1, forward strand.
TAGTCAACTGATCAGTAGGAGACCGATAGCGCTTTCTGGCTGACTTTTGACGATTCCGAAATATGACCGAACGTGACAGACATATTAACATTCATCGCGTGCGTGAAGGGGTACATCTACACAAGTTCAAGATTACATAATGTAGGTAGTCATACGTTCCGTGATACTTTTTAAAGAGTTCCCATGGAAATATGTTTTTGAATTTAATATGGCATTATGAAATGTCTTTAATAAAATGTCTTTCGCTGTTTATTTTGTTTTGAATAATTATATCTCGTTTCCCAGTTTCAGAATTATATTATAGGTAATGATTATCACGAAATTTCATTCAGAAATGTTAAATGCATAAATTTATTTCCCAAAACATTATGACCACCATTTAAGGCTAGAAAATTTTTACATTGCACCGAATTCGAACTAAAAAACATTTGCGAAGATATTCTTGAATTTGCGAGTAAGTTTTATTTGCTTTCGTTCTGGATCTTGCAATCAGCAATACAGCCGACATTAATTTTGATTGTCTTAGAGGATTGAACAAGATTTTTACTCAGTCTTTCCACGTGGGCTTGAAACACAATATTGTTCCTTCGCTGGAGACTCTTTGCTCGGTGGTTAACGAAAGGGGAGAAAGAAATGATCGCTTGGAGTCTTGAGTATGAGGTGATTAGTGGCCTTTTGTCGGCTGGAAGGGAAACCCTTAAAGTTGCCTTTTAATCCATTTCAAACCTCTAAGTGTCAGAGTATGTGAAGTGTCCTATTGGCATTTATTTTGCAGATAGGTTACTGCAGTTTTTTCTCGAAACACTAGTTATCATTTCGTCTTCAAACAAAATGCTTGGTATCACTACTGAGTTTTGTGCCGCCCAAACGGAAAGTTGTTAACGATGCTGACCGCTGTACGGGCTAGGGCTCGGAGAAGGCATGGATGTTTGTAAATGTAGTATAGTGTCTATGTGAATGTATAGTGAACTCAAAGTATGAGCCGAGCCGAAACTCCTCTCGAGAGTTTGTTGGTAAGAGAAAAGGTGGGAGATTCTCGATTCCGCCCCCCAGGTTGCTGTCCTTCAAAACTCAGGCGGAAATGAGCATAAAGTCGGGATGTCCCTTGTATGGCGCTCTGGCTAATGACAGACGCAAGTTTGACTCCTTGCGATGGTAATATTCGTGGGCTTTTTATGATTAGATCAGTCAAGTAAGATTAGCAACAACAAGAACAAAAACAGAGAGTTTTGCACAAAAAATATTCCGTTTCATGATTAAAATACTTATTTTAATCTTTAAATTTTTTGAGGATCGTTATTTGGCCCCCTTCAGCGCGGCGACACGGAACTGCTGCAGCTTCGCAGTTCTCACGTGAGCAGTATACTGCGACTAGAATCTCAGTTTCATGGTCAACAGTTGCACGAAGTATTCTTGAAATAGAGCTGTTTGCGTCTCGCTCACTGCAGCCAAAGAAGCACCGTGCTTTCTATAGATGAATCGAAATTCAATCTGAACCCTGTTCTCGGCGTACCTGTATCTGGAGAGAACCTAGAACACGATATCATCCCCCATCAGAGAAAAGGATCATTACTGTGGTGGAGGAGTAAAGGTTTTGGCAGGCATTGGGTTGTACGGATGCACACCCCCGCATGTGATTATCAAAGTTTCTCTGCCTGCTATAAGGTACAGAGAGGCCCTATACTTACTCTTAAAGCCCTATACTTGATTTTTCACGAGCGCAGTTGGTTTTTTTTTCTGTTTATGTACGACAATGCTCATCCACATAGGGGTCAGCTGACCGTCGATTACCTGGAAAGTGAGTATATTCGCCGCATGTATTATATTTCCTGACTTTAACCTCTATAGAGCTTGAGAGGACAATTTCATCTCGGCATCTTCCTTCGAGAACCATCTCGAAATTGGAAAACTGCCTTGTTGCAGGAGTGGGATTGACTGCTACAGAGACTCCTGAACTGCCTCCTGTCTATCTACCGGAAACGCTGCGTGAGCGGTTTGGCTGTCAGAGGGGATCATACCCCAGGTTAGACTCATTTTCCATTCGATATTACAACGTGGGTTTTGAACTTCCCTGCGCTATAATTACTGATAATCATCCGAACATAAAATGGCTTTTGAATGGTACGTCTCTTTCTCTGTTATAAATGTATACTCGTTTCAAATCTCATTAAAATCTGTCAATTAGCCCTTAAAAAATTCGACGTAATATGCAATTTTCTTAAATTTTGTACACAAATATAAGTAGTTTATTATTTTTCTTTTCATTACAGTCTATGTGAAGGATTCGAACCTGTAATACGCAGTTTACTATTGCCATTATAACCTTTTAGTAATTAGCAAAATTTAATCACTTTCTGCTATCACACATTTTTATAGTAAAATAAAGATCTTGCCCAAAAATTTTGAAAAAGTAACTTTACATTTTCACTTCCTTGTACGAAGTAAAGAAGTATTGAAATCGTGAAAAATTTCGGGTATCATACTTCAAGTGAAATATAAATTTTGACCGTTCCTGAATGTACTTGGATTATTTTCTTTTTGCGTGACTTTTGTACGCACGGATAGAACAAAGGACACCTTTCTCCAAAATAGATTTTAAAATGGATTCAAAAGGGACTTTTTCGTGACGTCTGTACGTACGTACATATGGATGAATATATCTCGCATAACTCAAAATCGATTAGCCATAGAACATTAAAATTTTGTATATGGGACTGCTATAACATCTAGATGCGATTCGTTTATTGTTGCAATCGGCAGTACTAAACGTATATATATATCTATATCTATCTATCTATCTACCTATATATATATATATATATATACAAAGAAATATAAAAATAGGCTAAAAATTAGAATTTAAAAAAAATTAAACGTGCCCTGCGTATATAGCTGCAGGATTGAAGTAAACTTACATCATCCAAATTTATTATTAAATTGGAATAAAAACAAGCCTCTACAATATAATAATTGGAACCGTGTATAAGAGGTTTAACACAATATCAAAACAAATCCAATTAAAGAAAAAATTCATAGTAGAACAAACTCGAAAAATAAAAATGCGAAAGGTAAAATATACAAAATTATATAAATAAAAATTAACCTCCTTACATTCAAACTCCAATTCATAACTCATCAAGGGAAAATGAATAAAATTTGAGTTGAAAATGAATTAAATTTGAGCCATTTTGTGTTGACGATCACCTCCTCCTCGTCGGTAATAATTTTTACAAACCGCACCCAACCGTTGACACCCCCGCTCACAACAAGTATAACAGGGTAGGACATTTTGAAAACGTCTTAAAATACTTAGTTCTACTATTGAGCACTTTGAACCTTATCACATACATTTTTCAAGAACTACAAAATTTCGGCTTCTCCAGAGCAGTTTGAATTCTACTTTCATTAGCAAGAACACAGCTATTCATCTTTAGAATTCAGTTAGATTACGCGTAGAAGGTCGTGTTAAGACTTCAGTAACTTTGCGTTTTTCAATTTTTTTCAATTATTGTTTCAAATAGGTTTTTCAGGTTTTAGCTCTTTAGGCTCATTTGATTTTGCTTGCTTATAGAAATCTCTAATGTACAGTTGTCAGTTTTCTTGGTATTAAAAAGTTTAGTTTAGCATAATCAGGACCTCCCAAATTTTTAGTTTTGTTTAAATGACTATTAGTTTTACTCTTTATTTATACTTGCTTTTGATTGCCTTTTATTTCAATGCACAATCTAAAGTTCTACGGTTTTTTAATTTTCATTTTGGCATAATGTTATGTTTTATTCTTTTTTCCAAGTGTTTTGAAAATGTGTAGGGAAAATTCTGGTACATTTGAGATTCGAGTTTTCAGTTTTATATGAATTTTAAAGTCTTTAAGAAAAATTTGATGAAATATTTTTACGGTTTTTGATCTCAAATGGACCAGGAGAAAGAAACATATTTTAGAAACATCGACTTTTATGAAGCTTTAATTCATTTTCCTTTGATGAGTTCTGAATTGGAGTTTAAATGAAAGGAGATTAATTTTTATTTGTTTAATTTTGTATATTTTTCCTTTCGCATTTTTATTTTTCGAGTTTATTCTACTAAATTCTTCCTTTAATTGGATATATGATATTGTGTTAAACAATACACGGTTGCAATAATTATATTATAGAGGAATTGCCTTGATTTTATTCCAATTTAATAATAAATTTAGATACTTTACGTTTATATATATATATAATTTATTTCCTAAACAATATTGATTAATTGATTATATTATCTCCTAAGTTTAATTAAAGTAGAATTATTTTAAAAGAGCGAATCCATACTAGTAATTTATATTTTGAAAGATGTTAGAGAAAGAGATAATTACAAAAAAAAAAAAAAAATTAAAAATATAATATAATCCTGCCTAGTATTTTCGCGCATTAAGCTGCTGAAAATTATCAGTATACATAATATATACCCATTCTACTATGGGTGTATAAAAATAATTTTCGACAAATAACGAAGTCTAGCTAGATACATAATAACAGTTTATTTATGTACTTAGTCTAACAATAAATAATTTACAATATTTAATATTAGTTCAATGTTGCAGCAAAAAGTGTGTATAATTTAATAGGTTATATATGGAATTCATGTGGTGTCCACACAAATAATTTTATTTGAATAATGCGATTTTATTTAAATAATGCGAGATTTAAATTTAAAAAAATGTACCAGTTGAAAGAATAGAATTAGTGAATGTTTTTACAACAATCATACGGAAGAAAACTAACGGAGGATCTTAAAAGGCAAATATGTCAGAACCAGGCTTAAGGCTCAGTGAGAACGAAGACAACTTACATATTTTCTTTGTTGAAAAGATTTTTTATATAGAATCAAAATTGTAAACATGCCATGTGGGTTTGAAAGACGAAAATTTCTCCTTACACACTAACGGGGTCCAACTAAAGAACGCCCTCTCCTGATGTCGCAAAATAATCTTCAAACAACAAGTGCTAGAGTTAATTCCCCTGCAACTGTGAGAAAGTGTGTCGAGCCTTCAAGTGCTTCGGACAGACCCTGTGAATTGATTGAACCATATCTATACTTGTTAATCTGACTGTAGTCAAATACGTTTCCTCATTTGTCACATAAATGATGTCTCTATACATGAAACGCAGCAATAAATCAGACCTCCTGATGTTCTTCATATCACAATCGAACAACTGCCTTATTTAAGAATACTTTTCTTTTCAGTTCCTACATCAGCAGAGATTCAATGACAGCATTTGTTTATTTATTCTTATGTTAAACCATTTTCAATGAAGCAAGTTTTGTGACATTCCTGCTTTTTTTAGAATATTTTCTTTTACACTTCGTTAATAACACACCTCGCATGACTACTGTTTATGCTATGTTCACGTCGGCAAGTGTTACTATTAACTCATTAATCTCTTAAAACCTCCAGTTTAGATGAATATTTCCCTGTTCCGCATTTTAAATGTCGTTTGTCCTTGTACCAAAAAACAATGTACCTAAATAAAATGAAAGATATTTAAAATATTCGTTTCACTGAATTTTGTTCCTGTTTTTACAACTAAGAGTGTTTTTTAGAGTTTTTTAACATTCCTTTCTTCCGTTTTTGAATATTTTCAAACTTCTCCGAAGATAAACTTGTTCGAAGATTTATTTTTCGACGTAATTAAATAGATCAAAATACATAAACATTGCTTTTAAATTGCTGAAATTAGTTAAGCTAAATAAAATTTTAATCTGAAAAGTAGATTAGAAACGTTATACCATATTTAATGGTAAACAAACCTCTGATCATTTTGCAAAGAAGAGTCAAAGATCAATTAGATCTGTACATTTTGAAATAGCAATGTTTTGCCAAGTCGCATAAATAATAAATACTATTGTAACGGCAACGCAACGAATGCAAGTGAGCACGATAATGCGAAAAATCGGAGAGTTAACTATAGACGCATTAACCCCAGTGAAAAACACAGTATTATATATATATGAAAGGAGTGTTAAAAATGTAAACTTTCTGATAAGGTTAAGCGACATAAAGGAAAAAAATATAAAAGGAAATAAAAGCTGAACAAGAAATCTACTATAAAAATATACATTTGGAATTTACATATAATATTTTATTTATGTATAATTACGAATTTACGTATAATAATAAATTTTAAGCAACTTTAAATTGTTATATTGAGGAGATTTTCTAAAACTCATCTAGAAAAGAAAGATAATAGGAAATATGCTACGAATTAATGTAACTTTTCTTAATCATTCATATCCAGTAATATGTTATCAAATTCCTAGCGTAAGTAAATTTTTACCGAATTAAAAAAATAAATAATAAAAGATTACTTTACAAAAATGAATTTATTTATTTGTTACTTAAAAAAAAATTGGCTTCAAACGTATCTTTACTTTAAGTAAGAGCAAATTTTCTAAATAATGCATAGAGAAATTCATAAAGTCAAACGCTTGAAATATGAAATTTACATTCTGGAATTAGCATGTTAAGTAAATTTACGAGGTATCAGTCATACAAGTTGAGATAATTTCTGTGTTTACTCTTTTATTATTAAAGGGATATGCGAAGAGATATCCTAAGGTAAAGGTGAAAATTACCAATGCATAAAATTTTGTATTTTATAAAGCATTTTTAAGTAGTAAATTAAAAAATGCATATATTACCACATACGGATAAGTTTTACTATGTAGCAAACATTTATTATTTCCATATTAAATATCTACCAAAAAAGGAAGAGATGTAGTATGTTTGTTTTATTTCAATTATGGCGAAACAAACGCAGGCTCTCTGCCTGTGTTAAGTGATGCATTTGGAGAGGAATTTTTAAGGGAAACTGGCTCATATTCACGTTACACATGAAGTAGAACTACGAAAACTGTCATGCAGCAAGCCGAGAATTGAACTCGAGTCAAAATATTAGTATTTAGGGACTTTACTGCTTGGTCGCTGGTAAACTGCAGAACTCTTGAAATTCAATCTAATGAGATGTTATGAGTTGAAGAATTAAATTTATCTGTATGCTGTTATGAAATACTACGAATATAACATAAAAATATTCAACGAAGAAGGAAATGAAATCTAAGCCATTATAATCTAAATGCATAGCAATTGGAGTATATACTGTTAATTCCAATATTGATGAACAATTTTATAAAAACTATAAATGATGTATATTATAAATCACATAAGTTAACAACAGTTAGAAATATTAATTAGCATGATTTAACGACTATCTTGCTTGATGACTAAGTCATTGAAGCATGTACGTAGATTTGAAAATAAACTGCATTGTGAGGATTAATCTGTGCCAAAGCGTTAGAAACAACTCCTGTGATATAAAAGTTCATAAAAATTATTATTTAAATATAAATTGGTATGAATATAATACAACCGTATACAAATTATACATACATCAAAACTTGTATACAATACAACAATATATGAAAAAGGAATTGATGAAGAGGATATTAAAAATCCCAAGACATAAATATAAGAGAGTTCGGAATTATTTATTAATTATGGAAATGCTGCTGATGCTCAGAATTCTCAAGTATTATTAATTAAATATATAATATGTCAAATTATATAGGTTAGAGTGATTGAAAATAAAATAAATATTTAAACGTTTCTAATATTAAAATATGGAATTTGTAAGAAAATTAAATAACTTTAAAATAATATCAGTGAGATAAAAAATAGAAAGCTCAATAAGACACGCATTACAATAATATTGGTGTAAATTTAGAACCACTTTAACAGTAATATTGGTGTAAATTTAGAACCGTTTAATAAAGAGAATTTTTTTTATTAAATTAGAACTATTTACTTAAAATGGTTAATATGAAAGCTAAAACCATTCTATAAGAAGATTTGTTAATATTTATCTAAGCAATTCAAGCTGCCCAATAAATTAATATTAGTATTTTCTCTCGAATCTGATATTTAATTGGTTGATTACACATACAGGCGGACCTCGACTTTCGCACATATTTGGTTTCTGAAAGTGTGTGCGAATGCTGAATTGTTCGAAAGTAGAAGGATGTAAAAAATATGAACCAAAAACTGTTTTAAAATATTTATTTATCAATATGTATACATAGTAAAGTTAGTGAGGCTTGTTTAAGTGCTTTTGGGTATTTTCTTTATAAACTTTTCAAGAGTTAGTTGAATACCATCGAGTTTTTTCCCTTTGATAAAGATTTCTATAACATTCTATGTCTTTCTTAATCGCCCTACGTGCTTGAGGTATATGTCTTCATTGGAATTACATTCTTTCATGACTGCGAAAAACTTGTCAAGATGTCTGAAGGCTTCATTCATTTTTTTAATTCTCAAAGTCTGGACGTTTTTGTAAGCTTCTTCTTCCACATTTTCATAGTGTATTTCATTATTGCTCAGTTCAATATTCATTTGGCACAGGTACTTAGTGAGATTCCATCAACTCCTCAACGTTTTCATTGTTGATGTTCAAATTTATATGAATCATTATGCTAACTATTTGATCTGTTATAGCTTCCGGTGTTTTTCCAAAATTTATAAAAATTGCTCATCATTTGTGGACATTCTTGTTTTCAGGAACCTTTCATTATAAATTCTTTTAATTCAGCTTATGAGTCTCTAGTATAGTTTGTTGTGCTTCATATATAATAGTTCTTCAAAAAATCTGCTAATCTTCCTTTCAGTTGCCTTGATATCCTAATTCAGGGGTTCTCAGCCGGTGGTACGCAAGAGAAAAATGAGTGGTACTCAAAGAAGCAAAATATTTTTAACTATTAGATTCAAAAATTAAAACCCTAGCATCCTCATTGAGTTTTTTTCCTAATACTCGTAAATTTATACTTTGTTCAAGAGTGGTGGTGGTAGTAGTACTTTGTAGTGGTGGTACTAAAAGTTTTCAATTTTTGTTTAGATGGTACGTGTTAGTCAAAAGGTTGAGAACCGCTGGCCAAATTCATTATTGCTCTTATATAATATCTTTTAAACGTAGCTATTACAATTTTCTATTACTGTTACCATGAGTAGAATGACCTAGATAGTATTAAGACGAAGGAACATAACACTGATTTCCAGGTATAAATTCTGCAGAGAGTTTGGGTATTCTAGAACGCTATCTAATATTAACAATGTTTTAAATTTTAAATTATTATTTTTTATAATATTGCTTAACTGTAGGCATGAAATGAAAATTGAACCCATCTTTAAATATTAACGCAGTAATCCTGACATTTTAATTTGATTTCCAAATGACTGGAAGCAATTATTTATCTTTTCCTTTCAATACTTTGGGATTTTCCGTTTGGTGAATTAACAGTGGCTTCCATTTTAAATCACCAGCTAAGTTTTCACAAGAAGCAATCAATCGGCTTCATGCGCAGGGGCAACTGATTCGTACATCGATAAAAATGTACGATCAGGCATTTTTTTCCAAAACAAATCCGTCTCATCTATATTAAATATTTGACAAGGCATTAAGATAATATTCTCTATCTGCAATAAATTTGGATAATGAGGAATTCTTACGTAGCATCTTTATCTGCATCAACCGACTCTCCACTGAATTTTATATTATGTAAGGAATATCTTATTTTAAATTTGTCAAACCAACCATTACTTGCTTGAAACACCGTGTTTGAATCTGATTTTAATCTTGTTAGTCTTCGTGGAAACTAACAGACTCAGCTTGAATAATTGGAAAACTGAGAGAGGCATTATTCTGATGTTAATCATCAATCAGTGATAGCAAAGATGTTTCTATTTCATCCATCACTATGCTGTGTCTTTTGATAACAATCTTTGACGATATTTATTTCTACAAATTTCGAACGTATTATTTAATTTTACTCTTATTTTCCAAAACTGAACATATCGTAGATCTGTCTACATTGTACAAACATCCGATTGAAGAAAAAGAATCCCCGTTTTCAGAACATTTAATTATTTCCGTCTTTGCCTCGATTTTATGAAGTTTATGAGTCCTAAATTTCTTTTTGTTTGTATCAACCCTGCAGTTTTTTCGTTTCTCACTAATGCGTATCGGTTTACAAAAACGAAGTCCGTACTTCCTCAGTGGCACAACAGCCCGTGGTGGGCCCTGGCCTTCTCAAGAATTTTCTTCCAGGCCGAAGTATTTAAATATAAACAAAAAATTGGTAAACACACACACGTTGAAGTACGCCCTATTGCAAGAGTGAAACTGTTTTGACCTCTTGTTCGGCACAACACAGTAGTTATTACGATTTCGAGTTCTTTATTGGGGCAGGAAGTAATGTGTGTCTATGACGTATGTTACCCCACCTCAGCCTTCGCCACGGCCGCGAACGCCTCCTGCTAACGAGAGTAAGGGGGAAAAAAACGAATGAATCGGTCGAAAACAGTTGAAGCGCGAGTAAATTTTTATCGACAAACATTTTTTTAAATGTGCGGAAATAACGAATTTTGCAAAAGCACAATGTACGAAAGTCAAGGGCCGCCTGTATATATATCAGTTTTATGTATGTCATCCATCTATCATATTTATTTATGTGAAAACTGATATATCAGCAGCTAAAAGCTAAGTGTTGGAAATTTTTTAATTCCTGTGGAGCATAAAGACGAGATTGATCATTATTCTTTTAAGCATTATAAATCTATAGTAAGAGTATAAAGGAAATTCACTTTAGTACCTACCAAATTTTCATTTAGTATTGTTTTTGCATGCACAATGTTCGCAATATCGGAAAAATGAAAATAGAGGCTTGTAGTCTCAATCAAATGTCCCATTAATTAGGATAAATGACTTTGTAGCAGCTACATTCTTGGGAATTACAGTTCTTAAAGCAAAGTCTTGCAGTATATGGTTTTTCTTTGTTCTGTTCAGCGTTTGGATACTAAGTGGCGGTTGGAAAAGTTGGCTATTATTTGTTGTTGCCGAGAAACTGGCATATGGATAAGGCCCTCTCGTAATTAAATTCCGCGCAGTTGGTAAACTACACACAGGAACCGAGTCAGAGTATGTTGAATAATAATATAGTGCCGCTAGAGAGATTAGAATCAAATACATTACAATAAAAGTGGTTCATCATATATGATGAGTTTCTATCTGTTTCCGCATGAAATAAATTGATTATAAATTTTTAGATCGTTTTACTGCTCGAAATCTTAGTTCTCTTTTGTGCTTTTGAGCCATATTTTTGTTGTACGATTTTAAGTCCAAATCTGTCTCTATCTGATGTTCTTTTAATTTCAGTAGATAAGCTTTAAAGTAAACTAACAAATCGAAAAATTAGGTTTCCAGACAAAATTTCATTTAACCATTTTCATAAAAAGCTTTTACTTCTTCGGACCCATTTTCAGAACTTTTGACTGATAGGCAGGTGTCCTCGCTCTCAATGTTGTTTAAAAACGTGATAAAACCTTAATGTTGATATTTGGTTATTTTCATAATATTTAAGCATATAGATGTAGAAATACTGAAATATGAAGCGCATTAATTACACCAAGTATATATTTTTGATTCCAAAAATGGTTTTTCGCGTTAGCAGTGACAGTGGCAAGAAATACTTTGATATGTGTTTAATACGCAGTTTATATTGCATTTAGGAACCATTACTTTGAATTATTGCACATGAAACAATGAAATCAAGTTTTATTTTCTAATTTTGATAAGTTTCCTCTATACCGAAGTCTTGCTTTATTTACAGTTGTACCCACAATTTTTAAAAAGGAAATGGAATATCTTTCCACTTTCAATATATAAGTAATTATCATGAGCAAGGGTTTCATTAGTGACAGTTTGAAAATTATTAATGATATTTTATACCTCCTCTCCTCATTCTGAGTCAAATATTAAATATTGTAAATATTATGCTGGATATATTAAAATTTGAAATAAATGCCCCCATGAAAAATTAGTAACTTTAAATAAACAGGGACTTTTTGACTATCTGCTCTCTAGTTTTAACTATCGATAAAACTTCTCTGTTTTAGTGTATTTCGAGTATACATCATAGAGCAGTAAAGTTAGTTTCCTTTTTATTTCCACGGTATACGCGTGACAACAGCCAAACCCGAATGCATTTCACATATATGTGTTTGGTACATGTATACATGTATGGTACGTTAATTGGGATTTGTCGGTTTGATAGTTGATTAAATAGTATCTTCCAGTTATAAAAACATAAATATTGGCCATATAGATTTTTACTTTTCCGCATAAATTTTTTTTTTTTTATAAAGTGCATTTTTGCTGTTTATGTAAAAAATAAAACTTACAAGGCATAAAGTTAGCCAAACATATCTTTCTCATCAATTCATAAAATGGTGAATGAGTTGGAAGCTTTACACGAGGATGCGAATAATCTGAAAGTGATAATAAGGATATAACAATCATGTGAACTTTATTGAAGCTGGAACTTTGTCTGAATTATATTATGTTTTAATATGCATGTATAAGGGAATAAGATGTCTCACATGGGGCAGTTTAAATTTCTTTATTCAGAATTTATTATCAGAATTTATTATTTATCAGAATTTATTAAATTATCAATAAGGAATATCTTTCTCAAGCTTGGATAATTTGAGCTATATAATATGGTATTACTGATGCTTAGATTTGAAACAAGAGTGTATATTCTGAATACAAAAATAACAATTACGATAATTAACATTGTTACCCAGAAAGGGGCTATTAGCCTCGAAATGGGATTTTGCGTCGGTTTACTATAAACGGCGTATTATCTTTTAAACTGTTGCCACAAACACCCTGTACTTTTTCTCTTTCTTTTTCTCTTCTTCCCCCTCCCCCGTCCTCTTATATTTGCTTCTAGCTTTTTGGCTGGAATCAAAATTTATTGCGGAATGCGCGATTTATTATTATTATTATATTTATATTTGAGCACAGAGATTTTTCCTCTTTGTCATCAAATTTAGAAAAGCGTTCTGTTTATTTCTTATAATATTGCTTAAATGCGATGCTCTTTGTCACGATTGTAGCATTTAAATGCAACTGTTATTTTTTTGACGAAAATGAAACTTTGTCACCATAACAAATTTTTATTACTGATGTTATGTGCTTAATTTTATAATATTTAAGCACAGGGATTTTGCTTGCACAGTGATTTCTTATCTAAGATGCTCTTTAACTATTTAGCTTCAGCAGTTTAGATTCTTATCTGTTAAATTGGTGTCTGATAGACCCGTAAAATAACTGTTTCTAACTAGTTAATAAGAGCAGTCGATAAAGCGTGATACTCTACTTTGTCTTTGTCTCATTTGAGTTAAGTTGATACCTAATTTAATATCTAATTTACAGTTAAGTTCTAACACTTTCTCAAAAGTTGCTAACAATAGTTCAGTAAAATGCATAAAACGCCCGAAGGGACGTTAAAATGATTGTCATTCTAAAGAAACTATACTAGAACGGTATCAAGAAGCTGGAATTTAGTTTTAGTGATTATAGCCAAGCAAAAGATTTTCATACGGATGGCGACAGATAAAGGGATTAATTTTTAAAAATGGAGGTGAAATTAGAGAAGATTATGTTGATGAAAAATATTCGAACGTTCTTCAAAGCATCGAACTCATGGGTGACTAACAGCATCTTCTGTTGTCATATAATTGTTCCTGTTAAGAGCTCTACAGCTAACCAGTATTAAAAAAAAATATCTAAGAGTTAAGAAAAAATATGTTTGAAAATCCATTAGCAACTTATAAAAGAAGATGCAAATTTTAGAGTTACGTCCTAGAAGAAAGTATAAAATTAGAAAGGGTCCTTGTCTAACATTACCTACTAACAGTGCAAGACGTTAATGCATGATTTTGAGATTTGCTGGATTCTCCACTTCCCTAATTGACTTTTATTACATTTTGGTAATTTCATCTCGTACAAAATGGCGTCATGAAAAATTCGGATTTTTGGTTTTATTTTTACGTTTTCAGACATAAACTGAAAACAAATATTTCCTTACTCATGACATTTCATTTAGGGATTCGCTGATTCCTTTTCATTTTGTTTAATATTTTTTTACTCTTAATTTGATATGAGAATTTAATGATCTCGTTTATAAGAAATACTTAGCTTATTTTATTCGCAGTATTTCGATCTCTTAAAACATTATGCAGTATAATTTTAAATATTTGGTAACAAATATAGTTACATAGATTAATATACTCAGGTACTGAGTAAAATTAGATTAGATTATCTAAGAGAAGGGATACCGTAGTAGAAAATTTTAATTCGGTTAATTGAAGACGACAAAACATACGAGGACTGACTGCGTAAGAAGGAAGAATGCTTGAGGGTTTTTCTAGGAGAAACTGTCTTGTATTTACCTTACACAAAAGGAACTATAAAAATCCATATAAGCAAATCGGAAAAGATTTTCGAAAGTAAAAAACTACTCGTATTTATGTTAACTACGGAGTGCAAAAAATATATATCCGAATTATTCAACCGTGAGAAGAGAACCGTAAATTATTACCAATCTTTCGTCTTTTTATCCACTTTGGCATTATTGATTCTAGTCAGAATGTTAAAGAATGTCATACTGGTAGAAATGTAAAGGACATTTCTTCCGAAAATGAGTTTTAAATCAATGTTAAGAATGTGTAGTTAAATTAAATTTTACTTTTAAGTGTCACTATGATGAAACGTTGTTAATTCATCTGATTAACTTAGCGTGTCCATTTCTATAAAAATGTCTGTTGAGAAGCTTCAGTGATTTCTTTAAGGCTTTCAGAGTAATTACAGTTCTTAAATTTGCAGTGTCATTCCACTAAAAACGGACTGTTTATCGAAAATGGATATCGAAAAATAGCCTCAATTTTTAATATACTTTATATTTTTCGAATAATAATTTTCCATTTGACTGTATGATACCTCTCGCTGATTTAATGAAATGACTTGATGAAAATTAGGGAATTAATGCCTCAGGAATTCTTAACCCTTTACTTATATCGATCCCTTTTAAAAAAACAGTTTTCTTTATCAACTCCCTTCCATTTTTATCTATCACTGTTCTATAATCGCTGCTATCCGTTCTACTGTATATTCCTTCCGCCCCCCTTTTTTTTTATCACAACGGACGTAGTAACACGGATCAAAATTTTCTTTTTCTGTGACACGGAGGAAAAAGGAAAGCAGCAGTTAGCTTATAGAGTACTTGTCGAATGAAGGGTATACTTATATATTGATAATGTAATTGCTATCTGGCTAGAACGTGTCTTAAAAAATTTCAACAGTTGGCATAGACGAAAGAATAGATATAGATTTTGCAGTTTTGTAGTTTGCTTTCTTCATTTTTGGAGGGGAAGTGGTTGCAATTTTGTGTGTTACTGCTGCTTTCTATTTTTTTATACTGCACTTATTGCATAAAAAAATTACGCGCTTAAAAATAACATTTATTTTTAAAAATATGTTAAATAATTGTACTGTATATTTTCCCTTATATTTATTCTTCCCAACTGTATCATGTAGCTTTACAGCAATAAACAATGGCATTATCAATTTTATTAAATTGTTTTTTATAATCAATGGGATCTTGATTATGCTGATCAGATGCCGGTTCATGTTCGTTCATGATCTCCAGTGAAACCCTTGATTATCGCTGATCTCTTTTAAAGTTTCAACCTCAAGTAATCAATACCGATTTGTTGAAAACTGTTGCTTTGGATGCATGTATCTGAATGTGGGGATGGTCTTACAAATAATTGCCTCAGAGGTAGTAATTTAAAAATGTATATCTCAAGATGGTTTCATTTCTCCTAAAATCAAATGTAATTATATTCTT
Organism: Stegodyphus dumicola; assembly: GCF_044657685.1. Classification (NCBI taxonomy): domain Eukaryota; kingdom Metazoa; phylum Arthropoda; class Arachnida; order Araneae; family Eresidae; genus Stegodyphus; species Stegodyphus dumicola. The sequence goes on from NC_140768.1 coordinate 83,063,155, forward strand.
TCATATATCTTTGATTTATTTCCGAATTAAGGAAATGTCGCTCGAAAATAAGCGTTTATAAATAAAAGCTCTTAAAAACGGACAAGACTGTCATCTTCATGCAGTTTGAATAGTCAACGAGCTTAACGAACAGTGACATGCAATGTAATTTCTCTAAGACATAAACACGCGCCATCGATTATTTGAAAGCTTAGAAAATATTTTCAGATTGTTTAACCATACACAAAATCAAAAGCAGTAAATACCTTTTAACTAAATTTTTAGTGGCTATATTTTGCATTTCTTTACTTGCGAATTTACAGAACAAATAATAGTTGTTATATAAATTACGTTATGAAATTGGAATCAATACAGCAAAATTTTCTGAAAAAGGAAAAACCAAACTTATTATTACGTAATATTACTTAGTAATACTTTAATTCTTTGAAATATTTAGCAAATATTTTTGCTGAAAATCATATGCAATTCAATTCAATCAAATACTTTAGGAATGCATATAAATGAGCTCACCATCTTTTATCCTATTATTAAGCAAAATTCAACTTGGTAGCATCAACCTAAAATCGAGTTTTGCCTAGTTTAACACTATTTAAATAGGAAAAGATAGTCTATAAACATTATTTACTTGCCTTTACAGAATTTTTATGTTCAAACAATGATTATATTCTTGGAGAATACTATTCATTTAATATACTGCGTAGAGTTTCAGATTTTATAATCAGTTTATTAGGAGCTACTTATGTTCTATCATTTCCATTGCTTCACTTGAACTCTAAGTTGAAAATTATATTATCTGAAGCTTCATATATATGCAGTTTGATGTACACAGCTCATAGAGCCTGAACACTATATTCGGCCTCCCAGACAGTCCAGTGTTTAGGGAAGCCTACTGCGGTACCGAAGGGTCCGGTTTCGAATTCCGAGGAAGGCATGCATGTTTGTAAATGTATAGTGTCTTTTCGCACTCTAAATATATGGCGAGCCTAATTTCCTCTGGAAAGATTGGTGATAGGAGAAGAGAGAGGGGAGAGAGACCCTCGGCTGGACGTCATAGTGCATGATTTGGTAGTATTTCCTCTAATAACGGAGCGTAGTTTCGCAGCTGTCATATATATTTTAGTGAGCGCACTGAATTGGCATCCGTTTATATTTTGACAGCACCTACTTCCAAGTGTTAAAAAATGTTACATCAGTACACAGCATCACCGTTATAATTGCATGTCAGTGCAGTTTTATTAATGTTTTACGGCTTTGAAATAAGTTACACGTAGTTTAGGCCAGATATATAATAAATAAAAATGTCTTAAGGATTTAGTTCATGAAATTAAAATTTACTTATGTTACGGAAATAGATTTGAAGTATCAACCAATTATTATATCCCAAAAATTATTATTAAAAACAAATATATTATTATTATTATTAAAAAGACCATTTTACATTAAACTTTAATCCTAATTTTATATATATATAATTACATAACATTTAAATTTTAAAATGAATTTAATCTTGCATCTGATGCACATGTCTCTTCTTAACTTTAAGTAAAACCTCCAAAACCAAAAAGAAAACCAGAACAACAAACAACAAACGAATCGTTACTAGTAACAAAATAGCACACAAACCATTACTAGTAATTATTGTTCAAAAATACATTTTATAGATAAAAGTAACAAAGAAGATGATGATTAGAAAAGATTCTTTTCCGATTTTCTCACAACAGCACTATTTTAGGAAGAAACTTAATGTTTTCGGAGAAGTTTCTGAACGTAACCACTCATTAGCAAATTTTCAAATCCAGCATCAAATTACAGAACTGTAGCCTGAGCTAACTTAACGGATTATTGGAATAAAATTTGTAAAACCTAACTGGATACGAAAGTAAGCCATTATCGATAACAGCGTTTTCCATCAGTGTAACAAAGTAATATGAAAAAAAAATGGATTTCCTCAAGGAAAAACTTAAAAATACAGCTCAACGAGAATATTAAACATCCAGCATACTATGACCCAGCAAAGCATATATTTAGCTTTGCCTCAAATATGCAATGTAATAATATGCAATGTAATAATATCAAATATGCCTCAAATACGCATTTGCATGTATTATGAAACTTTTAAACATAATCGCATGAATGATTGAGAAACGATAAATGACTTCAAGTAATGGATGGATGACTTTAAAATGAAGTAAGCGAAATAGAAACTTAAAAGGATGAAAAATGATGTAAAATATAGGTTTCGTCTATATAATGATACTGGACAGGAATATATCATAGTTCACTAAAGTGGAAAAGTTATTCCAGATGAATTTTCTTTCATAACTATCTCTGCTTGAAAAACCCGAGATACAAATTTAGAGCTTTTCGGATTATTCTAAACCTTTACTTGTAAAGTAAATTATCAGTTCTTTTTTAAATCTTGTTTGAAGAAATGTTAGCTAACATAACGAGAAAACCTTGAAAATGTATAGTACTACAAGTGCGTTTAAAAGTCGTCAAGATCGTTCTGCTGCTCTTAATACCTAGTTCGTAACAGATTTGTTTGATTTCAATATTTGTTTTATTCACTACTCCTTTTCTTTACTAAATCTACCCTACCTTGGCATTTCTTATTTCAAACTAATTTTATTCACTCTGCTCAAATCCTTAAGAAGGACGAAAATATCTCTTTTATAACAGTATTAATTATGTTACTTAAACGCAAAAATTTACGTTTAAGTAACATAATTTATACCCAATTAAATGATTATTAGTGAATTAAAAATATATTTATTTTAAATAGAAGTATTTATTAAGTCATTAAAAGCATGTTTTGCTATAGTACAAAGCATGGCTTCAGGATAAATGGTACGATTTTAAATGCCTTTTATAGAACAAGGAATTCCGAGATCCGAACAAAGCCGATATTTGGACGCATCCAGTTCTTTTCGGCTTCAGATAACCATAAACTTATTTAAACACCTCGCAATGAAAGGCCATAATGATCTTCTTGATACCATCAATTGTTTCACTACAGTAAGGATAGCACTAACTGTTCCCAGAGTAACTGAAGTTACTGATTTACTAATGCGGGCTTGTATGTCACGATCCCGGAAAACCACGAATAATCAACCACGAATGCGAACTTCCACAACGGCTTTAAAGAAACTAAAGTTTTAATCAGAGCTTAAATTGCCGGTACTTCTTAGTTTTAGGATAGATCATAGTTCTAGCCAGAGCGGCACCTGAGCCCTAAATAAGAAGGCTGCGGCACTCGTTTTATGTAACTGAGTAACAATTTCAATAGAAATTTGATCTCGAAATTTTCATTTTTAGTACTAAAATATTAAAAATTGCTTATTTAATTTTATCTCTTCTCATTTTATTAAATTTTAATTATTTAATTTCTTTCTTTCTTTAATTATTTTAATGATTAATTATTAGTGATTTTATTCATTTTATTCTTGTTTCTCTTTCCTAACGATATTCCGTAGGGCTCTGGCACTTTAGAAATTAAGCCCTGGTTTTTAATAATAATAGCCTGGCGGTTTTATTCGAATTTATTGGAAAAAATAATGAATTCTAAAAATATCTAGCCTCGTTGCATATTCGAAAGATATTTATCAGGAAAATAGGGTGACTTCGATGATAGTTACATTCATAGACCTTTCTTCACAGAACGTATTTTAGAATTACCAAACGAGGCGCTGCGAAAGTGAATAATAGCTAACCATTGCTCTCTCCACCCGTACTCCTCCAAAGAAAATCTGTGACATGTTAATAATGAGTTTCGATTTATGCCATGAAGAAAACATGAAACAATCCTTAACTAATAGAAAGAGAAGATAGCACGTGTAGTTCTTTCTATCTTACAAAAGCGAATGCGTATGAAATAAGCAATTTTTTTAATTTTAAAAGAACAATTAATTAATTAATTAATTTTAATTTTAAAAGAAACACAAGAAGTTCCCCATGTACCACATAGTATCACATGGGGCTTACAGAAGTAAGTATGAAACACAATACAAAATAAACAGAAGAGGAGAAAACTGAAACAAAATTGAGAAGAATTACAAAGTTTTACAATGAATTGACGAAAACTGTTTAAAGGCACTTCTCTCGGAAATAAGTTGGTAAAATTCTGGAGGCCAGTTAATATTAAAATTTTTCAGTCCCAGTTTCAACATTTTTCTTTCGATCTCATATTTAGGACATAGAAGAAGCACATGTTCAACATTCTCCTCTCCACCGACGCTACAACCACAAACAGACTCTGGGCTCAATTTAAATCTGCTCAGATAACTTTTGAAATTTCCGTGGCCAGTAAGAAATTGGGTTAATTTATAGTTTGTGAAGAAGTGATGACATCACAATCTTATTTTGATGGAAGGGAAAAGTCTGTTAGTTAAGCTTCCTTTATTTGAGTTAATGAATTCTTGGTTCAAAGACTCCACAATACTTTCATACATGACCTTGGTGGCAGTCTTAGCAAGAAAATCAGCTCCTTCGTTCTGAACAACACCTGCATGACCAGAAACAAATGCAAATTCAACCGAAATATTTTTATCTTTTAGGCTTTTAAGGTCGTTTTTGAAACTCAATGATGATTATATTATTAGAGGAAGAAATGCATTTTAGGATCTCCAAGGATGATAAGGAAAATAAACAACCTTTCGACAGAAATTTCGTTAAAATGCGAAAAAAATATTCATTTTTAAAAACTACGTGTTTATGCAATAGTTAATCTGGCAGTCTGGAATGAAGTTGCATGGAAATATTTTATTGTGTGAGTTATTTTATTACCTCAACGAGCTGCTAATATCATCTTATTAACCGCAATGTTAAATTTAAAATTTATATTTCCTTTTTATTTGCTCTTAAGTAAAGACCACTGAATGACAAAAATTATCAACATAACATATCATATAACTCTATAGTGACGACAATAGTTAAATACAGTTGAATTTAGTAAAACATGCATAGACAAAATAAGATGGCAGCTGGAAGAATAGAATGGATGTAATAAATTAAATAAATTCATACTCATGAAATAGCTTAAAGTGTCACAATATTACATTGATAACAGAAGATTTTCTGCATTGTTCTCCTGATATTGCTTATTTTTATCCCTTAGAAAACCGAGGCCTTCGCTAATATGTATGCTTAAAAAAACCGTAACGTTTGTCCGCGTCCCTTCCCGTCTCATCCTTTTTCTCCTTTCTCCGTCCATTAACGTGCAAAGTTTTGTGAAGATTTCAAATGATGTTCTTTCTACCTTCTAACAAAAAAGCTTCTATTAGCCTTTTATGACAAACTGTCTGCAGTAAACTAATACAATGCATGTGGAGAAACTGCACCTGCTACTACTTTGAGGATGAAGAAAACAACATCGCAACCTCAGCCATTTCGGGCAATTGTGGTCGTTTGAATGAAGGCTGTCTCGGGCGTCTTGGCATTCAAAGGGTTAAGCTCAGCTGTAGTTTGATTGGGAAAATATTTATGATAATTCACTTTATCCTATGTAGTTTTCCGTAAAATTGTATATAGGACTTTGAAAAAAAATCATATAAATATACGGTTTACACATACTTCAACTTTTCTTCAAATATGTAAAACAGATCACTATTTTAGTTAATGTTATTAATTAATTACAAAAAATAAGGAAGTATTAAAATCAGTCAAATATAGTTTCATTTTTAAAATGTCAGGAATATTGACGTTTACGTAGCTAGATAAATTGGCAGAATACAATTTTTTGCAATATGAACGGTTCCGGATTCGGAACACCTTCGAAATAAAGGCTTCGCAATAATAGTTATTTTAATGTTTTAATATCCCGGTCATTAGAAATCTCAGATACCAAAGGAGTACAGTAGGAATGAAATTTAAAACACACGATTTATTGTTATTATCCTGAAAACTTGGAAATGGATTTATGATTATTATTCCAAAATCATTCTAAAAACGATTTGGACCGAATAGCGACTGTAAAATGCTTTTTAACTTCTTTGCATATTTTCATCATATATCCAAATTGTGCTTAAATTTAATCAATAGATATTTTGCTTCAGTGTTATATGTTACTGTTAAATGAATATTCACTTACATATTCTATGAGAAAATTTGTAATTCTGTTATCAGGTACCATTAGGATTCTTACCGCAAAGGATGTCTAGAGAGCAAAGGGTGATATAAGGAACCAAATCGAACGATTTGCTGCCCACTTCCTGCTTTAGCTTCTCGGCTAAAAAACGAGCGTGGTTGTCGATGACCGGTAAGAAGTCGTCCAGGATGCGGAAATGGAAGGCAGGGGTCAGGAGCTTCCTCCTCTTCTTCCATTTTATTCCAGAACTAGGTAAGGGAAGCAAAATAAAGAATAGTGAAATTTTATGAAATGCAAGTCAGTTTAATGTAAACGGTATATAAGATCATTTTCATTAGATCCACTCACGAATTTTCTAAAGAAAGTGAAACTGCAATTGTGTTGCAATCTACTTAAAGTATTGTTTACCTCAGGTTTTCTACTGCAGGCATATTAAAATTTCGCCTTTTATGTACAGTTGTTCCATTTTATCGATGAAAGGAACATAGTTAATATAATTATTAATTCTTTTAAAAAATATAAAGAGTAAAATGTACTTTAAATTTGAGCATGCTCACGAAATCTCGTTTCATTATTAGTTAAAAAAGGACGTTTCGTCAAAAAATAAATGAATAAAATTATAAAAATAAAAGAGAAAGGTCTCCAAGAATAGTGCTTTAAAGTAATCTTCAGAGTTTTTTCTTTAATCCAATTTTTAAAAATTAACAAACTAGCGACTGAACAGGTTAAGTACATGCATGGAGCACGAGAAAGGGGTGGGGGACTTAGCAAAGATGATACGTGTTTCAGCTTAGAAAAGTGTTTAAATTTGTCTAAAAATTACAAGAAAAGATGCTTAAAAATGCGCTGCAGTTAAGGTTTATTTAATTATGAAAGAGCACTCCAGGGCAATCTGCCTGAGGTAGAGATGCTTTTGTGGAGGACTTTCTAAGGAAAACGTGCTAGTATGCATCTTATACACGAAAAAAAGCACAAAAACGCCTAGTCCTGTTTCAGGGATTCGAATGCCCTTAAATTAACGAAATTTTATAGAGCTGACTAACTAGTTTAGTTAAGCTTATTTCTTAATTTTCATTATATTGTTTATTTCTCCCAAAGCATGCACATTTTAAGTGGAGTAACTTAACAAAGTATGAATCTGTGCTGAAAGGTGAGATAGAGGACAGATACCCACTTGTTACTTATAATAGCATTATCAACTTAAAGCTTAGGGCACACTAGTGGCCAGGAAAAGACACCGGCATCTCGAAGAGGTTTTAAAACACACGAATAGGTTGGCTGCATGGGTTTTATCCTCAAAGAATATCTCATTATAGTGAATATCAATTGACATTTGGGGTTCCGTAATCCATTTCTCCATTGCAGAAATATTTATACTTTATAATGATTCTAGGATGAAATTTATGTCTTGAAATATTGCTGCCTAAAATTTTAGATTCAATTTAAAATTTATAATTTGTTTTTGAAGTTTGTTTCTCGATTGTCATCGCTTCTGAGGAATTCACATTCAACATTATCTCTGTGCGAGTTGCTGTTGCAAAATTTGGGATTCTGTAGCAGAACAAGAGCTTCTAATTGCAAAGGTTAAAGATACTTAGAAAATCCAAATGATACCTCAGAAGCGTGCTAAACAATCTACACACTATTTACTGCAACTTCAGTTTTGGGAATCATGACACTTGTGAGACAGGACAATTTGTGTAGAATATGGGGGGGGGGTATAATTCAAAGATTGAATACTTTATTTAGATGCTTAGAAAGATTTCACAGAAGTTGATAGAATAGTTATATTCATTTTTTTCATCAGCATTTTCCCTAAATGACAGCTTGCATCTGGTTGATATTATTCTGGATGCTATTAAATGTACATAAGTTAAGAGATCAGCACTAGTGTACGTACAGTGGGCAGAAACCTGAGTGATATCTGCAGTGCTATTTTACCGGTTTAAGGAAAAAAGATTCAGCATTCAAATTGTCATTTTTACAATTTACTATGTAGAGAGATTAGGTTTGTTTCGTAATAGGAGATATGAGAAAAGAGAAATTTCCTCGCCGGGACTCGAATTACTGACCTCTCGAGTGTGCTGACTACTACACCGCGAAGGCATGCTAAGAAGGCGAGAGAAATACCTTATATACTCCCCCCCTTTTAAAGGGCAACTGGGAATTAGGGGACCCATTTGCCACATCCTGGCGGCAAAGAATCATTATCCACCCCCTTTTTTTAGTTCGGGCGCCACTGTAGGTACATTAGGTTATTTGGAAGCAGAAGACATGAAAAACGTGCAATGCCCTCGCCGGGACTCGAATCTCGGACCTCTAGAATACGCGCCGAGTGTGCTGACCATTACACCACGAAGGCATGCTAAGAATGCGGGAGAAATACCTTATAACTATATCAAAAACTAGCTCAGCCTTCTGTTTTCTAATTGTTCAGGTAAAGTTGAAATCTATTATTCAATAATATGCTTGAATTAATAGAAAACGTTAATTGGGGATGTTACAGCTACGATTATAAACATTGCTTTATGAGTTTTTCTGCAACATTTGGCATTCACATCTTTGTTACTAAAAATATCACAATATTACAGCATTTCTTTTATTTCAAAATTCTCACTAACGGTTCCATGCAAATATTCTTACCCGTAGAGAAATACTATTTTCTCTTTCAGCAAAGAATTCTTTCTGTAGTAAGATCATCATAGCAATATTCTTAAAAATAATATTTATAAAATATCAATCAATTATCTCAATTATCCCAGAATCACTATGCTTCAACATCGCTTCATATCAGAATTTTAGAATTATATAACAGTAAGGATATCCATAATGATATTATTAATTAATTAATCGAAATTTTAAAGAAAATAAGCAGAATTTTTTTTAAAAAATTCAAAAGTCATAAAGAAAATATTCACATTAACAAATAAAATTATACTTATTAATAGATAATGCTCTAAACTCTTCTTCTACATCTTTGATTATAATGTAATTTCACAGACTTGTAGTATTGGGATTGTAATTTCATTAGCTAGAATGTTTCTTTGTACTTTTTCTAATGACTGAAAAAGTAGATTAAAAAAATGAATGTTTTGATGAAAATTAGTATAATTTAATATACGTTAAAAGAAATTTCTGAAAAATATATCATTTTTAAATGAAGGAAATATTCTGTTATTTGAAAAACCACATATATTTGTGAATGATCAAACGTATCAAATAACATTGTATCAGGTAGCACAGATTTTATGTGAAACTAGCTAATCGCTTCAATAGAGCAACAGCAGCAATTTCCTCTGTCGATGAAGGAAAGCTAATGCCAATACCAGTATGCACAGATTTTAGTTAGCTATCGGATCCAGAAACACAAGAAAAACTCGGAACATTTTTCAGAATCTTCGCAGATCAGTTTGGAAGATGGATTCGCATGTATAACATTTAACTTCCAAAGTGTTGCCTGAATGAGAAATCCAAAGTGTTGCCTGAATGAGATATTTAGGTCATTTAGTAAATCATAATTTGGAGTTCCATATCGGCTACTTACAAAAGACTCTAACGTAACTAAATAAAAAATAATTCTGGGAATTGCTGTTGTTAACTGTCAGTTACAAGAAATGTTTTTAATAAACTTAATGCACCTAACATTGCATTAACTTTGAATCTGTTAGAAGTAAGCGGATGTTTATCGTCGTTTAACATGGAAAGAAAACTATAAAAAGGGCATGTTGATGAAATCACATTTTTCTAAGCATTTTGAAATATGAAAAGCTATAGTAGCACGAAGATTGAAAGGTTAAAATGATTTTGGAATCGCCCTTCAGTTAAAACCAGACCTTATATGTCTATCATCCCAGTTTCAAATAACTTTCATTCAGTTTGAAAGAGTATGTTTGTATCAAATGAATTATATACTATTTCGAGTGAAGTAAGTTAAAATAAAATGGTTTTATCATATACTTTAATTTTTATGCTTAGCTTTATGATAACTGAAAATTCCTTATTCACCTGTGAAAATCAATTAATTTTATTTGATTTTTTCTGTGGGCATAATAAATATGTACGTAGTTCCAAATGGAAAATCATTACATTAAAAGGCTATATTTATAAAGTGCCTTACCTTGTTATGAGGCCTTGTTTGAACCAGGGAGCCAGAAAATCATACACGAAAGTTTTTTCTAGTAGTGCATTGCTACTGAGAACAACCTATAACAAATTTTTTAAAAAATATGTTAGGTTCAAAGATAATAAATAATATGTATCATGTAGGTAATATCAGAAAATAAAAATATAATAATTTAAATGATTAAATTAAAAATATATGGTTTTTACATTCAAATGTATTTTGGGAGGATTCTGTAACGCAGTTATAAATTTCAAATTAAAATTAGAACAGAAATGAATCACTATTCTCAAGAAGGAAATAAGAGGAAAAAATGAAAGGAGATAGAAAGAATTTTGTCTTTACTTATTTCCTTTGGTAGGATATGCAGGTCAATTGAAAGGCTGGGAATTTAACAATTCTTTAATACTTAAACGAGCTATGTTAGAGAGAAGGCTAAAGCATTTTTCGTCTTCTTCCAAAAAACGCTTCTTTTCGATTCCTTTCCTTTTTGAAAATAATCCTTTCAAGAAAGCAATCCTTTTAAAATTGCCCCATTAGAATATTGAACAAATAACGATTAATTATTAATAAAACAAATTACAATTTAATTATATATTTAGCACACAATTCACAAAATAAAAAACTGCTTGCATTATTTGGAAGAGCTACTCTTATAAAAATATGGGATAGAATAATCGATTCAGAAAACTTTCATGCATAGCGTTCTCTCAAAATCTTATGCGATTTAAGGCAAAAGCTTGTAAATTTTAACAAAAAAGGATGAGTGTACGCAATTATATCTTGCTTGTATTGTATGCAAGCAAGCCAATATAGTTCTGATATTATTTTAATTTCTCCTTTGAAAAAATTTAAGTGTAGATAATTTAATTAAAAATATATCAACCAGCTAAAAGATTCCCAAGTTAGATTCGATTTGGATTTAAAATGTTAAGCAATATTTATTTACTTTTTATTTATTTGTTTCAAATATTTGAAAAAGAAACTATTTTAACACCTCAAAAATTTTATAGGATGTACCAATATCTCTGCCCAAATAATACCTGGATAGCAGAATTAATTATCACATAAGTTTTTTTAATTATAAAGGTAATCTGATTGAGTAACCGTTATTTCTAGCCAAAATGATAAGACAATGAGCACAAAGTGGCATAGAGATTGTGAAGCAATCAAAATCATGTTATTAACTTAATTCCTAGAAATATGACATACTATTCATGTTCATTTAAAACAGACTATCCGTTTTAAAAATAGCTTCTTAATGTTTCTAACATAAAGTAATTATAATAATGAAACCGATTCAGAATAACTACCACAGTTGTCAAAATATTATTCTTCAAGTTCAATGAAGTTTTAACTTCTTAATTGTTTCTATTTTTAAGCGTAGCATCCTGGAGGACATAAAGACTCATCTGATAATTACAGTTGCTCCTAAGCTGGCCCTGATTTTTCTGCGTAAACTCTATTAAGTGTCACTTCACTTTTACCATATTATGTTACATAATACGAGGTCTTGCCCCCAATAATACAAGGTTTTGTATAGTCGCTCCATGCTGGGCATATTAATTTCACTTATTTTTGTATTTAAAGGACCTTTAAACTAGTTATTATATCAAAAACATATTTCTATTTGTAATAACATGGCTAATTAATTTGCCTTCATAATAACAATGGCAAGTTAGTTTACATTATAATCAACGCAGAAGCACTATAACGTTATAACCAGAGCTTAATTTTTAAAAGTAGGAGTGCTAGAGCCCTATGGAAAATCGTATAAGAAGACAAACAAAAATAAATAAATAATAAACTAATTTATAATTAAAATAATAAAAAATGTAATTAAAATTCAATTAAATGTAGACACATTAGTAGAAATTTAATGACTATAGTTAGACTAATGATAAATAGTTAAATAATAGGAAACTAGATCGTATCTTATTTGGGATTCTGGAATTACTATTTCACTTGGAAGGAAATAGCGGAGCCAGGCTTCGGCTGACTTTAATTCCTGAATATGCGGTATAATGTACTATATCAAGGAATAATAAAAAAAAAAAAATCATTCGTCCTTTGCAGCAGCACACCAATACAAAATGGTAAGCGTCGCTAATGAAACGAGAGAGAATGCTAGATATAGTATGAGAAAATGGAAGGAAATTTCAATGGAGTAATTAAATATGAAAAGAAAGAGAGAAAATTAGAAAGGGAAACAAAGACAAGTACTGAAAAGTTATACATTTCTAAGTTAGACTTATTACTAAAATTAAATTTTATGCGATGAAACATTTTTTGTTGAAATCGTGGTTTCATTTCATAAAAGACGTGCTGAAACCCCTGTCATTTACGGCTTCGGCTATAAGATTTTCTTTAAAGACTGAGAAGTATCGGAGCCGAGTTCTGTTGGGTTCCAGTGTAATTTAAGCTCTGGTTATAGCGTATTAAATTGCTTCGTTCATTATGATGTTACAACATAACTTGTAAACCTTCATTAAAAAAATCTGCCTTTCCTTTCACAATAGCATGCCTTATGTACGTATAGAAACTATTACTTCTTATGCATATATATCAGTCACTCATTTTGTTTAAAGATTTAGAGTTTCACTAGTTCTGATGTGAAGAGATAGATGCATAAATAGAGTAATTAAATAAATGTCTGCTAATACTCAGAAGTTAACACTGTGCCTGCGATTATCTGTGTTCTTTAAGATGATCTGTGTTAGAAACTTTAATTATTTGATATAAACGAAGTAGTGTGAAATTTAATTAATGAGCTTGAAGCATTTTACATTAAAAACATTTAAGGAATATGTTTCGGTGACACTTGAATGGTGTTTTCCTGTTGACATTACGATATTAAATTTGGAATAACTGATGATGCATGAAGTTCAAGATCATTTTTATTATTATAAAAGATTAAAATGTATTAAAAAATTAAAAAAGTCAGAATTATAAATTGGTAAAGAATATCTCTTTTTATAACTTCTTTTTTAATTTAATTTTTTGAAAAGGAATTTGAGGATTTTTCCTCCTTTATCGGTGATAGTAAAGCGGATTTCCACGTTAATCGTATTAACCGAATGAAAACTATTTTCTCCAAGCTATATTTGACTAACTTTCCGCACATATCTTTAATACATATTTACATGAAGATTTCATTATGAAATCTAGATCTTGTACAGATATAGTTAAACCTAAATTCGTCGAAATAAATTTTGCGCAATGCAGTGAAAAAGGGATCAATTTGAATCAATAAGTCCTTGGTTATTTTAATTCAAAGTAACGATACTATGAAATTATGAATTTTTTTTTGAAAAATATTATATTTCATTTCATGCATTTTCTTCAACATGCATGTTATATTCTAGCAATTAAAATTTTATTTATATGTAATTATAGATTTGGTTTTGGCTTCTTGTTACTGCGTTTTCAGTATACTTCATCTGTTGCAGTAAATCAAATACACTGAATTACCAATGAATTAGAGATAGACATGGCTATGCAAACTGTGTAGCGCTAAGAGTACCATTGCTTAATGCATGCCATGAAGTTGCACGTCTTGCCTGGGCAAGAGAACACAGAGAATGAACTCTAGAGGACTGTAAACAAGTAGCATGGAATGATGAATCTCGTTTCCGAATGCTTAACAACGACGGGAGGCTGAGAATATAGCGTCAGGTTCATGAAGCCATAGATCCTGCATGTCAAGTGAGTTGCATTAGTCCATGGCGGCTCAGTTATGGTTTGAGGTGTTTTGTTGGCAGTGGTTGGTACTTGCATCAACCTCCCTCGGTATAATTCGGTACGTAAAGATGATTCGATACGTAAAGATGATCATCCTCAACCATATTTGTTGTCATGTCATTCACACGGAAATGGAGTATTCCAGCAAGATAACTGTAGTTCTCACAGGTCCTTGTTGGCTACTGCCTACTTGGATGAGCTGAGTTCTGAGTTCTGTCATGAAATTATTATCTAGAATCCCTGACTTATACCACTACTACCTACAGACCACTGTGGGAATGTTTTGGAGAAAGATGTGAAACCACATCACACAAAACTAGAGACCTTTCCTGAATTATGGACAGCTCTATCCGATATTTAGCAAGCCATTCCGGTAGAATGCTTCCTCAAACTTATTGAATCTATGCCTCTTCGTGGGGCAGCCATTATCAAGGCCAGAGGAGGTCCAACTCCTTATTGATTTCCTATCTCTAATTCAATGGCACTTCATTGTATAATTATTACTACTTTGAAATAGATAAACATTAATACATTTTTGATCGAACAGAGTTTTCCTGAGCATATAAATTTATAGGAGCTAAGTATAGGGTGATTTTGCTGTATTTAATAAAATGATAATCAAAGAAAGAATCCGTTGCATTTCAACGTAAAAATAGATTTTGTTAAAAATGAAATTTTATTTAACCATGTTACAATCATAATTAGTGAAACGATCCTTAAGAATATTATCGATCTACTGACAGATTTGGAATAAAATAAAGCGTTTTCTTAAGAAACGCCTGAAATCAATAAATAATCCTATGAAATCAGTTGTAACAGGCAGACTGACAGATATTTAGAAGGTGTAACACGAAGATTCTTTTAACCTTTCAGTTAAATTTAAGCCGATAATTGAGAAAATATTATTTCTCCTTCCGATGATGATCTATTTTATATTGCCTACTTATTTATCGGCCGAATAAGCATTGCTGTGAAACATGAGAAATTTTAGTTGGAGTTCTTTCCGATTGCAAAAGGGATGTTTGATTATTTCACCGTGTTTAATATAAGCAGTTGTCTGTAATACTCCACAAAGACATTTCTGTTTAAGGACAGATTCCGTGAGGGCTTTGTAACAAATTATTTACTTAAATATTTTAGGTAAAAATCACAAGTCTGTTCACAGAATAAAATATTTGTTCTTAAAACTGGGAACTATGTGCAGAGGAAACATTCTTCTTTTTTTAATTAAATTTATATATTTGTTACATTAACAGAAATCATCGCTTTAACGTTTTAACTTAGCTGTAACTTAAATACAATGAATATTTAAAGAAAACAGGAAAATTACTTTCACAAGAGTGTTTCCTAATTTTGTTTACTTCGAATTATATCAACATAGAATTGCTTAATAATATCAAAAATTAATTTATGCATTTTAATTAGATTGCGACTTTACTTACTTCAACTGTTTCTGGCTTGAAGAACAAAACAACAGGCTTTAGACCGAACCAAAATCTTAATAGCCTTTCTTTATCATATATGTGGGCTATGCCGCATAGTGCTTGGAAAGATACTGAAAGAGAAATGAGAGATGTATATACAGGATAGTGTAATAAGTAAATACAAAGACATTATCCTTTTTTTTAGATTGTATAAAATTTCACATATTAGAAATGAACACGCTATAAAGAATTCAGTAAATATATAACACAAAAAAATTCACTAAGTAATGGTTCGTTCTGGCGCATACGAATGATAATCGATTATAACTGTGATATAAGATTTTTAGTATATCACATATTAAGATTTTTTGGTCAGAATTAATACAGATGAGAAAAAGAAAAATTCAATATTTTTTTAATTTAATTCTAAAAGAAAAGTTCTGAAAACCAAGTAAGTTTCTAAACACAAGTTCGAAATTTCAGAAGTAAATTATGCTGTGCTTATTTTGCCATTGATACAACTTTAGCGCCAGCTATGCGTGCATTAGATGGTTCTTCCTATCGGAAGCTTCAGAGAAGTCGTGCATTTTTATGGGCTACTTTGGTTTCCTACAGTTATGTTTTTTAATTAAAATAAGTGAAATTTCTGCTAGATAAAAACTTATTTTATTTCTTGCTTTATATGCCAAAAGCAAGCGTACAAAAGAAGAAGGAAGAGATGGGTTATATTAATACGTGAGAGACGACTGTAGCAACGAAATTCAAATAATTTTAATGAGGAGATACACTTGAACGACATCAAAAGTTTCTAATTACATTCGCATGGCGCATCATCCATCTGAACAATAATTTTCATCAGAATATCTGAGAAAAGCACCGTTTGGAGGATAGAAAAAGAATATCCGAGAAAAAAATCATTGTATATATCTAATTTGTTTTACTTATGAATGATAATTAAAAGTTCTTAGTTGCATCTTTCGATTTCAAAGAGTAAGTTTTTCATAAATTAAGACACTATGAAATGTGTTTCATTATGTATGTAGTACTTTCCTTATAAAACTGGTTTTAATTAATGTAATAAAAAATTATATTTTCTTATAATGTATGTAGGATTTATAGGGTAACCCAACATCACACTTGAAATGAGAAAATAAAAAAATACATTAAAAATATATTCTGCCTTATGTATATATGTTTTACCTTTAAATGTCACTGTAGTTATTTCAATTAGTCATTCACATATTAATCAAAAGTTGCTGTCTGATGTTTTATCTAATAAAGTCACTTTAATCTAAAACTCACTAAAGTAACTGCATTTTATATAATATTTCTTTTCTGTTTTGAAAATTAAATTGCACAGTTAGTAAAGTAGCTAATGCTCATGCAAGTGTTCTTTAAAGTACTGAAAAACTATTATCAAGATTAAAGTTTTGGCTTGATTAAAATTTGTGTAAAAAATGGTCATTAATTTTAAGAAAAAGTCTGTAGTTTTCCGAAAACGCTTTCAATTAGATCTTGTTCTTATTGTTCGTTGTTATAGGAAAGATAATGCGTATATAACCGAAAATCTCATTTGTAGTCATTGAAAAATAAATCAAATTCCTTGTGCAAAAAAGAAAAAAAAAAAGAGTTGTGGTAGGTAAAAATTTAGTGAATTCGCACAGGCATCAAAAAAGAGAAAACGCACGGTCCGAACCTGAATACTGGTTTTTGATCTTTGAGTTCAGAGAACTAAATAAGTATCTGTACTGAAGCTAGCGATAAACATTTATATATATACGGCCAATTTTCGGCTCCGGGGGCCAACGCTTTTTCCCTTAGACCAGCTTTCTTAAACTGTGGGTCACGGCTCACAGAGGGGTCCGGGACCTGCTGCAGGGGATCGCAAAAAATTAGCAGTTTTAATATTTCTTTAACTTATTATAATAATTTTACAATTACGAAACTTTTTTACACAATGTACCTGAAAATAGATAAAGATAAGACAAGACAGACAAAGAAAAAAGGAAAACGTTTCAACGCATTCTTTTTATAATAGAAACGTTCATTTTACTTGCTTTGCATGTGACATGGGCTGTCATTTCGTCTGCTACTTATTTAAAATTTTCCCATTGTTGTATGTCTTAAAATTAGAAATTAAAGTTATTGACCAAAAACTGCAATAGTGTATTACAGTACAAGTAAAAAAAATTGCCAGTTTCACACACGCGCGTGTCAGACTTGCATAATGCTTATGGGGTCCCACAAAAGTTTCGCAAATATTATGAGGTCCTGGGAGTCTTGAAAAAAATCTCAGCGATAAAAAGGGATCGCGATTGAAAAACGTTTAAGAAGCCCTGCCTTAGAGAACTGAAGGCTGTTGAAACAAGCTTAAAATGGTATAGATTTTAAGTAAAACTCAAAATGTAGAATTTTGAAATCTCTCATTGTTTTCTAGCAACAATTTAATGCTCTAGTGTATTATCAACCATATCTGATTTATGGTTGATAATTAAGGTTAATTACATTTAACAAACTTCAGAATTTTCTTTTAAATAATGTATTTAATTACAGTATTAATTTATACATTTTTAACTATCCACTGAAATTGTTTTATTAATCAATTTGAATTCATGTTTTCTTCAAAAAGCATATTTATTTAAAAACTATGATAAAACTAGACTTTTGAAACGGAATGTCTGAAACCGACGCGGCAATGGCAAAAAGTTAAATCAACTCGCGCGGTCACCGGCCATATGGAAAATACCGCTTCTGAACACGTTTCTGATGGGTTACCACTTTACGCTTCAACTGCGTTGGTGTAAATTTGGCTTTCAGAAGAAACGTGTTTGATGAGAAAAGTCGTACAAATTGTGGATATTGTCTAGACTGGATAGATCTGACAAGGAATAATGTATTCCTGCTAGACATAAGAAGTTAGTATTAATGTTATTCACACAATTTTATAATATGGAAAAGAGTCAAGAAAATCTAATACAACACTCATGATAGTTTCAAAAAAGAAAAACTGTAAGTACTGAGGTAACAAGATTTTCGCATAACCTATGTCAGATATTATTTTGAGATCTTTAATCAGGAAATTAGGTAGAATATAAAGCTAATACGACAGAGCAATTATTTTTAAACACTTTTTATTTCCCTCCAGTATTAGATAAAATGATTCTGTTACACAGTAAATAGCCATAACTATTTTTACTTTCATTTCACCAAAATTCTTCGATTACATTAACATAATCAAGAACTTAATTTTATAAAATTCGTTAGATTTTTTTAAAATATTTAACAATCGTTTCGAGCCCTTAACTCCTTCTTTAAGCAACTCAAAAGTTAATTTCGTACAAACGAATGTATACATAGTGGTCTTGTTAGAAGTGGTTGATAGTTGCAATATAGTTCATTGATATCTGAGACTTAAGCTGCATAACAGTACCATAATCAAACTGATGTGCGCAAATATCATAGTTTCCTTGTCATATTTATTTCAGGGCCATTTTTGTCCTCTTCTTCTACCTGGGGACCTGTTACACCTGTACAAATACGGGCTGACTTTGGACAATAAATTAACAGATTTGCTAATTTTGAACCACTGCATATTTATTAGTTTTTGCTTTCTTAATCTTTGTTTCTTAAAGAGAAATTGCAAACACTTTGAGTTTTGTACACATTACAATATATGCTAAAAATTCGCCTAGAGTTTAGTCCGTTCAAGGCTTTTAAAAAACCAAACTATGAGAAAAGAAAATAATTTGGATATTAATCCTGTGCAACATCTGGGCAATTTGGCAACTAACAGAAGAGCAAACATGAATAAGAAAAAGATTACTGCGATTCTATTCAGAAAGATGGTTCTGTTGTAAAAGAAAGAAGTGTTAAGAAGTAATTTATTTAAAGCTTTTAACTCATAACCAAATAATAAGCTGTGTCAGCAATATCTATACACACACAGAGTGGGAAGAAGCCTTTCTGGTTGCCAAAATAAGTAATATAAAAAAAGTAAAAAATAAAAATCTGAAAGGTTTCAGATTTTAAATAATGTCCAAAGGAGCGTTTTTTTAACATTTTGTCCGTTACCTTTATTTATTAAATATCACGTTCTTCGCACTTAAACCATAAAATTCAGTTCAAGAGCAATATCGGAAAATAGTTTTAAATTTAGCGGTACTAATCTGTTTTGAGGGCCGTAAAAAAATTGCAGCGAAAATGTATGCGCAAAAGCGCCAAATCTAGCAAACGCGCCCATTTAACAGCTCGCCAAATCTAGCGTACGCGCTGATTTCAGATTGCGTAAGTTTATACAGTTCTATATTTCTTAACACGCCATTGAAATACTAGTTTAATTTTTAAATACTTTTTTTATTTTAAATCCTTTCTTGATATCCTATGGATTTAGCAATTGCCCATGACGAAAAGTCGGCAATAGAATTTTGGTTAAAGTGCAGAATCATCCACTGCTTGACGCGTTTTTAAGAACTGTACATACTCGATATCCACGTGCACATCGACCTATTTTGACTTAAAAAAATCCTAGAATTGCACAAAAATGGCACTGCGCACACCCTGGACTTTATCTATGTACATATCGACCTGTTTTCACTTAAAAAGTAAAAGAAAATTGACAAAAATCTAATTGTTTTTTTACCCTTGTAAAAAGCGGCGAACAAATAAGTGAGCGATTCTGCACTTTAGTGAGAATATTTTCAAAAATGCATCATTCATTATAGAAAATTACGTTTGAACAACCAACGAGATGAAATTATGCTTTAGCGATAAGTCGGTAGCGAAATAGCGATGCAGGCATCCATTCAGTTATGTTTAGCAATTTTTATATAAATTATAATAATCATCTGAAATAGTTATTTACTCTTATGCTTCCCTTCAGTCATGTTTATCCTTTTCCATATAAATTATAAAAATAAAAATGTATTATATGAAATTAACCTTTCATCTAAATTAAAACATCAATCTTAGATAGTTATTTACTACTATACTTCCTTTCTTGCCGCAATTATTAGGGTTGAATCAATTATTTTTAGCAGCATTGGCATCAACAATAGTTTATCGATTTTTTACGGCCCTCGAAACCGAATAGTACCAATTTAGCATATCTTTAGAATTTCCGATACGCTGTCTAACGCGCTGGAGATAAAAAAAGTTTTTTCTGTACAACGTTACCTTGAGTTTCGCTTTGAAATCCCTGAGTTTGTTAATAAAAAATTCCTTAAAGATTTACAAAATATGAAATCGATAATGAACCAAATTTCAAATTTCAAATTTGGGCTTCTACATGTCCATATTCGCTGTAGGATTACGTCATTCAAAATTCGATGGCTCTATGTACCGTTGTTTTATCACAATGCAAGAAATATACATACATTTACGCAGATTTTTCATTATTTAATTCCTTCAAATATAATGCAGGTCTCTAACATTTGGTGGCAACAGTTTGAAATGCGAAACGGCCATTTATAGTGAACCAACGCAAAATCGCAAAACGGAAACAACAGTTCTTCAGGGACAAAGCCCCTCTTTGGGCTAAAAAAAATCAAAGTCAATTCCTACTTAGGTCAACAAAGAAAAGTTTTATTTTAGTTACTTTTTATTAACATTATTAAAATATTTTCGTTTCTAATATATGATCCTAGCGTTTATAATTACTCACTCTATCCATCTCTTGTAATGCTTCATTATTGCGAGGAACCTATCCAGTGAGTTTTCGAGTAGTTCAGTTCTTCAATCAATATTCCACCTAATGATTTCACACGACTCAACGCGACATATGCTTGACCTACTGGGATGAGATTTCGTCCTAGATATATTACTGCATAATCTACAGTGGTACCTTGCATCTTATGTACGGTTGTTGCCCATGATAGGATTAATGGTAGCATTCTTCGTTCAGCAGTACCGTAGCTGCGCTTGTGAAGCAAGGTTCAATTTAAAGGGTTATATTTTAAACATATAATATTATTATCACGTTAACATAGAAATATGGGGAGAGTTTTCGCTACATAATGGGACATGACATCCGCTTCATCCAACTCTATAAAACTACAGTTCTTTAATTCCATACACTTAAAAAATCTTCAGTCAACTGTCTTACTGTTGCCACTTATTTTTGTTAAGTACTACAATCCCATTTATTACAGTCATGTAATATTATTTATAAGTTGTTATAAAATTGATTTTTACAGCACGTGAGAATTCTTAATAAATGGTCATTATTTGTAAGTCTTAAAATATATTAAAAAAACAGTATATCTTTAGTTCTGATAAACAGGAATAAATAAATAGGAATTAACTTTAATATGTGAAAAATCTGTATTAACATTAAGTTTTACCTACTACAAGTTTAAAAAAATGCATTTGAAGTTGAGTGGATGAATAAAAATATTTTATTAACGATTGAAAATTTGAACAAGAGAGTGTGAGCTAAGAGTAGGAATTTAGTAAGAACTATTAATAAAGCTGCACAGTCCTAAACAATTTTGATAGATCTTGGTTTTGAAATTTTATTTATTGCTTTAAATTAATACAACAATCAATATATATATATATATATATATATATATATATCCGCTTCTCTTTGAAGAGTAAACAACAGAGATTATATTTAGTGTTTCATATTTTTCACCTTTCTTCGCAATGCTTCATGTGTACTTTTCTTGGCTGCTTTAATCATAGGAAGGCAAGAGTGTCCACCTATTAGGTGCCTCCACAATAAAATAGTCACCACTTTCGGCCTAGGGCGTGGCCAGTGCTGAATAGGCAAGTGCCCACCTATTATATATGTATATATGTATATATGCGTTTATTTTTTAAATTAAACCAGAAAATAAACTGTTTTTTTAATAATGATAATTTTTTAATCATGGGTATGAACAATACGCAAATTCAAATGAAAATGGGGAACATAAATTTATTTGATGAGTTGGCAGCATTTTCTGCATTGGTAAAACATTAACTATCCCAACATGATTTCTCTCGCAAAGAAGAAATTACATGTATTTTAAATATTAATAATAAAAAATAAAATATAAAGTTACACTTTAAATAATATCGACTACTTTTTAAATAGGTTATATCTAGGCACTTAAAGCACTAATTAAAAAAATGTCAAGAAGTTAAACCTAATTAAAAGTAAAATGTTTTCAGTACACTGCAAACGTTTAAATTTCTAGAGATGGGAAGGAATTATTTAATAATAAAAATAATCATAACTAAGTAAGAAATAGTAATGGGCTAGCTAATAAGTATAATAACGGCGGTAGAAACTCTCGAGCAGATTCTAAAATCCAAAACATCTCTTCATATGTTTTTAAAAGAAAAAACAGTGCCTTCATGGAACCTATGCTCTTTTTTATTTCCGTAAAAATGGTAAATAATCTCTCCCAATTCACAAGCTCAACTATGATCTAATTTAATTGAGTATAATGATATGTAGTATTATCCGAATAAGTAAAGGAAGTGACCTTCAGCATGATAATAATCCATTGTTATGATTTTGAGATTTATCCTGTCAGAAAAGAGAACAGAATTTTGCCTTGAAGTAAGATTAACAAGATAAATAGAAGAATAGCAGTTTTTCTCGATTTTTTTCACATTTCACTCAAGTTCAGTTAGTTTAAAAAGTGAAATACGTGAAAGATTAGCTTTATAAGCCGCTTAAATCGAAAAAATGAATTAATTGCTTAGTATAAGAAGTAAGTTTATTGAGTCTGATTCGTAAACATAACCTTTCTGCACTATTTGAATTCCCGGCCATACAAAATGAAGAGAAAAGTATCTTATATTTTTTCAAGACTATTGGATGTTTCAGCCTGGAGGAGGGACGGGGGCGACGGTACACTGTTTTGCTATGGCGACTCTGTAGGATAGGTAACTGACTAATTTGCTTTTTGTTTAGGTTGTATATTACTCACTGGATATAAAACATATTTATTATAACTATACGATAAGCTCTATTATTAACACAATGGTGACAACTGAAAATTAATAATGAATGTGTAGGTAAAATAAAAATTGTAAGTTATTGTCCTCATTACATGAGGATTTTGCTAGCGGTAAGAGTCCTTTTAGGCAAGAGTTTAAGATGCTTCTGAGTTCTTGCCTTGTCTAAAACAGTTTTCAAATTGAATTAGCTACGCCTTCTTAATTCTTCGGTTGTATTTTACGTCCTCTGATTCGTTGTAGTTGAAACGATATCAGAGGAGAAACAGGATCGTTGGTTCGTCATCTTCCCTGAAATTGAGAGGCTTTAGTGACAAACGTATGGCAGATCGCTAAAATCCCTCGACAACTGTGATGGATGACGTAAATTCAAAATTGAAAAATATTTATTTTCTGTAAGAAAAACAATTCTTGCTTAGCATGTATAACAGTTGGCTAGTGGAAAGATTAAGCAGTGAATACTATTAATTTAGATTAAATCTATAAATCTATTTCTTAGATAGATAATCTGCCTGTATTTTGCGTAAGTCAGTTAATCTAAGCAAACCATACTAAATAACGCTTAGCAAAAAATTGCAATAAAACTTATGATTTTATTTTGTTAATGTTTCATGTCAGTTTATAAACTGATGTCAGTATATATATGTAAGATAAAATAAAATATGATGGTTGCTTTAAAAAATAATCAGTGACCTCAAAATTAACATTCTAAATTTGGTGCTCTGCCCCTAAATTCAAAATTCTCCCAAATTCGAGATCATTCCAAATTACGTAGCACTGCTTGGAAAAGGTAACTAAAACTGATATTGACCAATCATAGCTTAGAATTCTCTCTGCGCATACGAGGTATAAAGGCTGAGTCAATACTACGCTCTTGCCACGCAGACAGCTCTGTGCCGCTTATGCTTCCCTGCTTAAAATGACGTCGTAGCTTTTTATCAGTGTATATAAATATTATTTGTATTCAAGGACGATCGAAAAGTAATTTGTCTGCCAAGGAAATAATTTTTGATGTGCCTAGAAATAAAGATGGTGATTAGTCGAAATTAGTTTTGTCAACATCATATTCCTACCTGACACGCGGCCATGCCTACAAGCCAGAAGTTAAAACTACCGTATCCATGACTGCGCACTTAGTGATATTACATATATACACTGCTAGACAAAAAAAATATTGACGCACCGAAGAGATATAAAGCAAATTGGACACAGATTGATATGCATACAGGTTTCGACTGAAAATGCAAAATTTTACGTTTTGGCTGCCAATGAATGAACGGTTCACGCTACAGCGCATCTGATCTGCGCAACTGGCAGGATATTTAAGAGGAGAAATAACGATTCTGGGTCATAAATTCTGCACGAATTTCATTCGTTGTACTCTGGTAGACAGTAACTATGACTCGCATACAGGTACGCGAACGATATGCGCAGATGTCAGAATTTGAGAGAGGTGGTATAGTTGGGCTCAAAGAAGCCGGTTGGTCTTATCGGCGAATAGCTCGACATTTGAGCAGAAGCGATGACACAATTAGAAGATTTTGGCAGGAATTGGTGAACCATGGCCGCACACAGCGTCAAGAAGGAAGCGGTAAGCCTAGAGAAACGACAGAACGTTAAGATCGAGCAATCGTCAGAGCGGCACTCAAAGCCCCACATGCATCATTATCATTGATTGTACGTGCAACTAGTGCTTCAGTGACCGCAAGGACCATTCATAGACGCTCACAGAAAGGGGGCTGAGGCCACGGCGCCCCTTGCGTCGACTACCATTGACCTCTGTACAACGTTAAGCCCGTTTGCAGTGGTGTCGGGCTCATTCGCACTGGAATGTCACTGACTAGAGTAGAATATTCTTCAGTGATGAGTTCCGCTTTGAACTGAGCCCCGATGAATAGAGAAGGCGAGTCTGGAGACGCCCCGGACAGCGGTGTGATACTAACCTGACTTTCTTTCGGCAGACAGGACGACAACCAGGAGTGATGGTCTGGGGTGCCATTTCATTTCATAGTAGAACCCCTTTGGTTGTCATCCGTTGCAACCTTACAGCACAGAGGTACATCGACGAAGTTCTAAGGCCCGTTGTGTTGCCCTTCCTGTCACATCATCCTGGGCTTACATTTCAGCAAGATAATGCCCGCCCCCACACTGCAATTGTTTCTAATGCTTGCCTTAATGCTTGTCGAACATTACCTTGGCCAGCAAAGGTCACCGGATCTCTTTCCTGTTAAGCACGTTTGGAGCACTATGGGCAGGGCCCCCAACCAGCTCGGGATGTTGACGATCTAACGCGCCAATTGGACAGAATTTGGAACGATATCCCTCAGGAGGACATCCGCAACCTCTATCACTCGATGCTAAGCCGAATAACTGCTTGCATAAGGGCCAGAGGTGGACAAACGCGTTACTGATTTTTTTCACTTTGTGAGGCTCTATCACTTCAATAAATCATCTCGTTTTTCTCAAACTGTAATCATTTGTTTTCTGTACATAAACATCACTTCTACCGATTTTCGTCCCATTCGGATAACTCCTTCTTGGTGCATCTTTTTTTTTTTTTTTTTTTTTTTTTTTGTCTAAGAGTGTATATACCGGTATATTTAATAAATGCCGGTTACTGGATTCCTGTAACTCCGACAATCGATGGTGCAACGGAATCATCCAACACATTTTATAACTCTCACTTAGCATTTTATAACTCTCACTTAGCACTTACAAAAAATTAATTTCTAATTCTGTCACATTTAAGCAGACATTTGCCAGCTGATAGTTGGAGATATAAAATCCAACAACAAAAACAATGTCCTTTATTTTTTATATCGCTTCTAAATCACTCGATTTGCTGCAGTACAATGGTTTAAAACACTAAGTTAAAAAAAATTTTAATTTTAATGATTTTTTTTTAAATGTACACTTATTGGGTTATGGTTCTGCCATCAAAACATATGTTTGAAGAAATCCCAAAGGGACAGCCCATTGCTTCAAAGGCTTCATAAGATATCCCGTTAAACAATGCTTTTATCTGACTACTTTTGTTATCTTGATCGTGTCCGCACTTGCGGGCAAAATACTTAACTTTCGTTCATTCAGCAGTAATTACGAAGTAAACGAATTACAAACCTTTGGCTTCATTTTTCTTTACTCTTGCATTCGTTTGTAAAGGAAGTAAACCTCACAAAAGTGGAATAATAAGCGTTTAGTTTGGGCGAGATAATTTAGCATTCTAGATCAAATCTTCAAATGAGAAGTAAATTTTTAATTTTTTCAGAACTTTTTTAAGACAGCAGAATTTGATATGTCCTACTTTTATAACAAAGCTGTGGGTTTACCTAATCACATTAAAAATATATCATGAATGAAATGTATCATTATGTCTATTCAACACATATTTTTCCGGAAAAGGGGGAATATTATGTTTTGTAAAATAAATAACATATAATATTACATTAACTTTGTATTTGCGTTTAAATAGTTTTAAAAAAATGTTAAGGGATCTCTGTATTGAGAAAAGTGGAAAATATAGTTTTATGCGTATATAAAAACTATATTTTGTTTCGTAACATTTCAGTACTTTTCTGTAATGTATTTTTAGTTCTTTTGCTTTTAGGCATCATCTTTAACTGAACGAAATACTTTGAAGACAAAAGCAAAGAACCACCATTTTGTGAAAATTTTAGCTTACACTTAAATATATAAAGAAACTTTGCAGTTAAGCCTATCGATAGACAAGCTTAAAACATTCGACATTAGACTTTAATATACAGGGTGCTTATATAGTCCCGGACCGATTTTGATGTTTAATAACTCATAAAATAATGAAGATATAAGCAAACTTATTATATAACTATACTTATTATAAACTTATTATACTTACAAGCATTTATTGATGGAATAACTTATATATTTTCCTTTTCAGGTTTGAATATCTTTACTTTTGTAAATATCGTCTGCGCGTATGGTTAATTTCAGATAATTTCAATTTCCAGTCTAAGTATCTGTAATTTTCTGAATATCGTCTGCTGAATAATTCCATTTTTCTCTCTTTTGTTTTTGGCAACTATTGCTATGTTATGGATTTTTCCCTTTGGTGATTTGTAAAGGACAATGTTTACAGGAGGAGAGTGTCGAACATTGATGACCTAAAAGCCAGAATTACAACCGCAATAGCCTCTGTGGATGCTGACGGGCTTGCCGGTACCTGGCGTGAAATTGAATATCGACTTGATAATCTCCGTGCGACGAAGGGGGCACACGTGGAAGTTCATTGACAAGGGTCATGAAACTTTTTGAGTCTATATAACCATTTATGTTATTAATTTTAATCTATCTTTATTATTTTATGAGTTATTAAACATCAAAATGGGTCCGGGACTTTATAAACACCCTGTATATATATATATATATTGCAAAAATGATGTCCGATATTTTACTAATTCGTAAATTTCAGACTTCAATTAGAGTTAATATCAAACGGAAAGTATTAATGCATTTTCAAAGTGCAAAATGAATGGCCTTTTTTCCATAAAGAAAGCTTGAAATGATTGCCCCAGATTATAATATGATCAAAAGAACACGAAGCTATTAGATGTGCAGAAAATATCTGTATAAAAGTATGATGTGAAAGTATACCTGAGAGGCATAATGAAAATCATGAATATCTAAATTCACATTCAAAATTCCGTAACAAAACACGAAGCACAATGTAAAATTTATTACTTTCCATATGTAATAAATAAATTAGTCCAAACGGCAAATAACAATGCCTAAGCTTTGTAGGTAAAATACTTTTGAAACCTAATTAATGTAGTTGATAACAGTTAGCCTATGAAAGCTTAATAATAAATGCAGTGGCATTCGTTTAAAATTAACGAGAAAAAAAAACTATTGAATTGATTATCAATTATGTGATCAAACATACCTGCATAGTTCGCAAAAAAAAAAAAAAAAAAAAAAAAAAAAAACAAGCAACTTTTCACAGGGACAGGGAAAAGTGGAGAGCACCAGATGCTTGCATATGCTCACATAGATATTGCTCCGTCGCACTGTAGTACAAAACCAAATATACCCACAGGGCCCAAAAGGCTCGAGTGGCCCAACACTAAACAGCGAATGATAGCTACCCATAACTCCAGGGTCGGTTCCTCCGGTGGGTATCTGGCCTTTCATCCGCTGGTTTAGCATTTATTAATTTTGTACAAAATTTACAATTGTATACCATTTACAGTGGTGCATATAATATTCTTTGCACTAATCGTTAACAAATATCGTAACAACTCTTCACTATATTCATCGCCTTAAAGCCAATAATAGGAAAATTTCCGGCTTTCATTCGCTGGGCGTATTTCATTCATGTTGCGAATTTCATGGCGTGTAATTGCGGTATATTTCTGTAATGTCTGGCCATGGAGAGCGTCACCACGAACTCAAAAATGCATGCAAAATTCTGACAGACTGAAATAAGTGTGATTTTCATGAAAAGAATGTTTTACGTTTCAGATTTTTAGAGTTGTTAGCAAGCAATCTGAATGTCTGTATAAAAAGAGCAAAAGAGAACCTTCCAGAGTAACTTTCAGAAGCGCCTTTTTTCCAACAGATATCGTGTCATATTTAAGGATTTTACAGGAGTACAACATAAAGATGTACTACTCGTAATCGTAGTCAAGAAATAATGCATATTTACAATGGGTTCCGAAGTAGATATACATTATTATTTCTTTTTTCATATACCAGTTACTTAAGCAACAAATTTTTACTTATTGCCTAAATAAGCAACAAATAAGTTGAGGAACCTTGAGCAACAAATTTTGTTTTTCAACATACAACCACGAAATTGTCGAAAAAAGCACCTACCTGTCTGCACCGACTCAGGAGACAAGTCATGCATATGCAAATATCAGCCCCGTGATGTCAGAGAAAACGTCAGGGAACGTAAAACGCGAGGCGTAAGCGCCCGCAGTGCAAGGCAACTTAAGAAAAAAAGTTCATGTTCAGGCATTCTTCTGAAAGTGAAAGTGAGACTGTACGTGCAGTATGACTACAAGGAAACATCAAGACGCCTATACATGTGGTAGAATGATTGGGAAGCTTAAAGAGGGCGGTAGTTTGACTTCGCCCATTTTAAATTCATAAAAGTATTGTTTCAGGAGCTTAGAAAGCCCTCCAGCCTTAGAACAGATATAGCTGCAAGAGTGATTGGTGATGATCCTATTTGCTGCAGTTGAACGACTTCATAAATGTGGCCTATTCGCTGTCCTGAACGCCGTATATCATTGACAGCAGCCTGTCAGCGGCACCGTTTATAGCATCGTAGAAAGCTCAAGGACGAGACCTCGTTAGTAGTCACAGCTTTTTTACCGTTGCGAGCCATTTTAGTCTCACGAGCGAATCTCGGTATCCCTTGATTTAAAAAGGTAGGATCACGCTTTAATTTCATTAACATTAGGGAAAGAGACCACTGGGATGGTCATGACATGCTTGTATGGGGAGGCATTATAATAAACGAACGGATGTAGATTCACATTTTCGTCAGAGGTTCATTTACCAGAGATCGTTACTGTGATAAATTTATACTTCTCTACTGTGGATGAAAATGCTTCTGGGTAGTGATGATATCCACAGAATGGAATAGCCAGCGTACTCCCCGGATTCAAATCCCACAGAACATGTGTAGGATGCTTTAAGAAGACGCCTAACGGCATGACATATGCTACGGATGCTTCTTAGAGAATGGGAACTCAAGAACTGTTAGATAATCTGGTGTTGAATATCGACAGATAGTGCAACGGAAAACGCATCATATCTGGAAATTAATTCTGTACCCTCTGCATTGCGCTTAACTTCTCGTCCAAGTAAATTAAGCAAAATTCTCAATATAAATAGCTACTAACTGCGTGGTCGCTCTGTTTTTTATTCCGCCACTTCGCCTACATGCTGACAATACGTCCCTTAGCCTCTGCTAGCTATTCTTCATTATGTAAGATATAATGGCATATCTTAAATTATAAGGCGCGTTCAGCACCACTGGTCTTCTACCGATTATGAAGATATGTGCTAAAGAACTCTTCATTCAAAAATAAATTATGTTTAATTATTAAGCTGATCGTACTTGTTCCAAAATTCCACCCGGTCACTCCACTACGCCGCAGCTCCCATTCATCTACGCAGCAGTTTTTTCGGCCATGACTAAAAGTGAATTGTTTATATCTTCAGCTAAAGTTACAATATATGACATATATATGACATATGACATATATATATATAGATAGTGGCATATATACATATATATATAGAGAGATAGTGGCATATATACATATATATAGTGATAAATGTATTTGTAAACAATATTTAAATTTTCCCAGTTCTTTATATTAAGAAATCTCTTTTGCGTTCTAAAAAAATACGTATATTAAATTTTTACACTTTTGAAATGTATTTAGTTTGTAATTTTCTCTGGAAACTTATTGTTATATTATTTCTAGTAAAGAATGTTAAGCTTTTAACCCATACGATATATTAAATTTCTCGCTGAATAACTATAGCATTTATTGCGATAAGATATTTTCTGAAAGGTGATTTTTCAAATTATTTGGAAGTGAGCGAAACTTTTAATCGTTCTGTTAATTCTCTAATTCTGAAATTTAAGGATGTAAAATTTTAAGCAGTGTGCACAAATTACTATATGCCCTTTCAAATGTTTATTATTTCATTAAGCTATTTTAAGGTGATCATCTAAAAATAGTTGAGCAAAAGAAATAAAAACTATATGCACCATAAAATTGCATAATTAATTTTTAAATGCAATACTATTTATTACAAAAAATAAAACAAGAAAAAATTTAAAAAAATTAAAATAAAAAAGTAAGAGAATGAAAATATAAACTTATGAATATTACGAAAATAATCGTTTGAGCCACTTAAAAAACGTTGAGTTAATGTAGTCTATGGATCTTTTTTCCACTGCCACATACATTAGTCTCATTTATCAAAATTAAACAAAGACGAGAAATTTCATTTAAATGACGGGAAATATTTAAAGAGTAAATGTAAGACAAAGAAAAGTTTTAGATTCAAATATCTTGCTTAGCAGAAATATGAATTAAAAAAGTTTATATACCTAGAGTTGAAAAAATAATGGCTTTGTCCTATCACTAACAACAATGGTTAAAAAGCTTATATTGCATCACTGTCTTACGCTTAAAATATTAAAAATGCTGTCGCCATAATTTCCCACTCGACTGTTTTCTTTACGGAATGCATTAAAATCTTAAGAATTAACTTAAAAAGATATAATAAAATAAACTATTAAAATTGTTCTTTAGATTCCCTAACTCGGTGTTATTTTTTGCTAAAAACAAGTTTTTTAAGAACTTCTGTTGGATGAAGGTTTGATGCATACAAAAACATATAGTTCTCTGCAAAAGCTGTATACAGAAATACTATTTCTTTCATACGCAGATTAAAAAAATTGCGTCTATGCTATATAATGAAGACAGGATGTGGGCATAGTGCAGAAAAATGGCATTCAACAGAGGTTCCAAGTTTATTCTACGAATCTTTTTCATATATTTTGCTTTTCAGTAATGATATATCTGCTTCAATCCATTAATGGTTGTCTATTTTCTGCAATAAGTTATTACAAGACATCAGAAACATTAATTATGTTGCAGATTACTGTGCAGCTTTTAATACAACTTTTAGTTTTCACAGAGTAAAAAAAAAAAAAAAAAAAAAAAAAAAAAAAAAAAATGGAAAGAAAAAGAAACACTTATGGAATAACCTACAATAGATCTGAAAATTAAGCTGTGACAGTGATAGTCATAATACCACACCTATCACTCAAAAGTAAAAGTGGATAAAGAAGAATTGCAAGGGACTGGCGATTAATATTTGAAGTAATAATAGGGGTCAGAAGCAATAGTAAAAGCATTTCTATTGTTTTTATTCGAAGTATGAAGAATTATTTTAAGGTGTTTGGAAAATAGGTTCCTGCTTGTTAATAATCTGCGCAGTGGACGAATAAATAAATTAATTATGATTTTGATTTATGAAATGAATTTAAAACACAACAATAAAACATTTATTTAAAAGACAACCATTTAGCGTTTCTGCCGTTTACAAGCGAAGAAGGATATGACAGAGGCTGAACAATGGATATGACAAGGATAGTAATAATATCACAACTGTCACTAAAAAGTGAAAATAGATAATGAAGAATTTCAAAAATTAGGATTAATATTTGAAATAATAATCGTAAAGATATCAGAAGCAATAACAGCAAAAACACAGACAATTGTATTTTATTCGGAGTATGATGAATTATTTCTAGGTTTTTCAGAGAATAGGTTTTTTTGAATGGAATCCGTGCAATAAATGAGCCATTACTTTAGGTTATTTTGAAGCAAGAGCGGGAAGAATGTGAAGTGCCCTATCTGGGACTCGGACCCTGGATCTCTCGCATTCACTTCCAGTGTGCTTCCAGTTGCACCACGAAGGCATGCGGAAAGAAGGAAAAAATACCTTCTAATTTTAATTTATGAAGCTTGAATTCAAAATATAACAATAAATCATTTATTTAAAAGACGAGCATTTTCCTTATCTGTCTTTACAGGATAGAGTTTCTTTCACGCTGAACTGATCCAAACATTTATAGCGCCATCTATGCATAAACTCTAGCTTCCCTCCCCGGGATGAACTCAAATTTTTGTACATACTAAAATTTTGGGATAAATTCTTAAATGCTTACTGCAATTTGTTTTAATACTCCTATCCTAAATGCGAGCAATTCTGAATAAGGAACTTACTTTTGAAGTATTGACAACACTTTTGACAAAATCATGAAATAAAATTAGAAAGTTTTGACGTTAGTTCTGGAGAAAGTTATCTGTATATGGCATATCACACGAAGGCTGTCTGTCTAAAGGGGAGGGATGCTTTTTTGACAGACTTTCTAAGGGAAACTGGCTTTTATTCTCGGAACATAGGGAAAAACACAATAGGAAAAAACTACGAAAACCAAACATGAAGCGTTCATTCAACACGGGACAAACTACCAGTATTCAGCGGAACAGGATTAGAAGAGGTATCCTGGCTCTCCACTAACAGCTCGATTCATTCCAACAGTTCCGTCAACAGCTGCTCCTCCACTTTGGGCCAAAACACTTTCTTCATACTAATACAAGTGTGGTGAGAAGATGGTATTTTCAGAGAAATAGTGAGAATTTTCTTCTTTTTCGGGGGGGGGGGGAGACTGAAATTTTTTGGAGGGAGAGGACCCACGTTTATTTAAAAAATTTATTGCTAATTATTTAGTAGCTATTTCAGATATTTACATGCAATTCAATATTTTTATGTAAAATTGCTACAATGCAATATTTATTCCAAAACAATGCAATATTTATCCCAAAAGTTTTACAATAATCTGCTCTTTCAAACATACAAACTCGTACATCCAAAACCGAATTTGATTTTTCCAGGCATTTCATCATATTTAAAAATTTTACTACACAATTTTACTCAACGTGATACCTTTTTGTTCATAAAGTATGTTATTTAGCTTTCACATGAGAACTCCCAGACATTAGCTTTATAGCCACCAAATAGCACCAAATAGCAAGCGTATTCACATTTCGATTATTTCCGATTCCAATAGCGTCCAGGTCTATATCATGTGGATTAAGTGTGATACAAGTGTGTTTAAGTAATTTCAGATATTTATATATATTTGTGTTATTTCGTCTGAAATACGTTTTATGTTCAGAATCACATTTTAATTCGCGAAGCAAAACACGTGTTTTATTGCGCGCTCGGATAAATGCACCCTACGCAATCATTCCAGATCTTGCAGAGGTCGAAATCGAGAGCAGATTTCTAGGTTATCCCGCAGGGCCTTAAATCACGTGACACTATTCTAATTATTTATGCATTCCAACTAAGTGGACAAAATGTATGCCCTGTATGATGACGCTCACCAAACACGGTGGTTACAACTTCCGATTTGCAAGCACGCAGTGGTCGAACTTCCGGGTACACGATATGTTTGTCGATTAACGACAATGAAAACCACGAAAAGAGGAAGTCTTCGGTTCAGATATGCATACCGTTGTGTAAAAAAAAAAAAAAAAAAAAAAAAAAAAAAAAAAAAAACTGTAATCGACAACCAGGGATTGAACGAAAATCAGGTTCAGTTAACTGCTCCTTTTCACAAAAGAAAACTAGCAAGCTATGCTATCGAAGGCCTTTGCGATTACAGCTAGACATAGATTCTGAATACTGTAACGTTATACATTATGTTCAGAAGCAGAAGGCGATTTTACTTTTAACTGCTTCTTGGTATATTCAAAATAACGTTCGAAAGTAGGACGACCTTAATACTCTTTGCATAGCTTGAAGAGCTGAAGCATGTAATAGATGACCAGTAAAGTTATTCCTTTTCCTTTAATTATTAGTAGTGTAAACTAGATTTGGATTCATACTTTAAATACATATTTAAAATTTAAATTTATTAAAATCTTAATAACAAAATGGTAAAAATAAGAGAAGAATAACTTGATATATTGCTTATCAAAAAAAAAAAAAAAAAAAAAAAAAAAAAAAAAAAAAAAGCAGGCCTATTATTCCGTAATAACAGAAGAGAAATCTTCACACACATATACACATATGAAGGGTTCTCCGTTTCATATGGTAGCGGTTTATATTAATATTTGCGTAATGTAATTGTATTAAATAAATGTGCTCATTTTCTTCGTCAAATCTACCGTTAAATTACCGGTTACTATAATCATTCATTTGCATTATGTTATCAGTAAGTTCCTGAACTTAAGATTGTAACAGAACTATTTAAGTGTAATTGAACTATTTTATTCAACGCCATGAACTCATGAACTGTAACCGAACTATTTTATTTAAACGCCATCTCGTGGCGATATGAAAAACGTCAGTCGACCTCCAGCCGCCATGATGATAGTTTACTATGTTATGTTATTCAAATGTTTGATGTTCCATTTGGTATCTGTTTCATTTTTATGTATATTTCTTTTGTTTGTAACCGTTCCTGTGTGCTCTGTTAATAAATCCTTTTAAAGCTAGCCGGCATTAGTGTCTATTGAGGAACGGCTACATCACAAGATGCAATGTTTTTCTATTTAAGGATGAAAAAGGTAAAATGAGCTATCAAAATGTGTGCAAGTCTAGGTGTATAAAAATAATTTAGGTGTATTAAAATATTTTATTTTGAAAACTGGAAGTAATTGAAGCATAATATTATAACAGAATACTATAATTATAAATATATAATAGTTTTAGATTTAGTGTTTATGTGTCATGTCTTTGCCTTCATTTACCCTCTGCCTCGAATTCTTCATAAAAGAATTGATGAATTATATAAGGAATTAAGCCATAGCTTTTTACTTCGAGAAAACACCCTACTTGTTAAAGATTCTGGATTAGATCAGAAAAATTGAACTTACAAAGATGAATCGAACACTTTTCTATTCAGAAGACAATTTGAGAAACATGCCTTCTTTTGATGACTATCCATCATCATTTGCAGTTCATAATATTTTAAGGTATTTGGTAAGGCCCTCTTTAAATTGCAAACCCGTCAACTATGCTTTAGCTTCCGAGAAGAAACTAAAAGCATGTCACTATTATGATGCTGGTAGTTATTCTGTTTATTTTATCAATGCGAAAATTGACTCATAAAAAATTAAGCATACATGTAATTTACCCATACGAAAGTATGCATAAACTGTGAACACGCAATAGCTGCAAAGTCAGATTCGGCATAATATTTTACCTTCTTTGGTGCAGCTGAGTTATGCTTGCTAACAGCTGTGAATTTATTTGCGTAATTGTTTGTGATTTTTCAAAAATCCCCCCCCGAGCTAATAGAACTAAATTTATGTAAGAGAATGCCTCAAGGAGCACGGGATATTTTGATTGGACACTTTTAAAGTAAAATACTTTTTCCTTTCTACGTTCGCATGACTGACCCGTCTTAGGTACAAAATACGGATTAACTAGTCATAAAAAATAAGGAAAACATAAAGTCTTAAGAACAAATAATAAAAAACATGGAAGAAATGGTATCAATTCCTGGTAATGTTGGAAAATATGTATATTTGATAAAATTATTATAATTCATAACATGTGCCACACAATATGCGATCTAGAAGTCCTGCAGATTTAAGAAAATTGTAAAATCGATCAAACACATGTAAAGGAATGTAGTTTGCCAAAAATTAATTTTTTAGAAGTCTATTTTGGGGGAGGAGAAAGAAATATAAATACTCATTTGAACTTGATACAAGATTTTAGTACAATATGGAAGTAACAAATATAAACAGAATAACATTGATAACTGTAGTAAAAGCTTATTTCGTAGGTGAATACTTTGAACAATATTTTATGACTTTGGCAATAGTTAACTGACACCTTGCATGTGAAAAAAAGGACTTTGAATGTTATTGTGAGTCTGATTATAACTCAGTACTCTATCTGGATATTTATCACTCTTCCATAGTATATATTTTACTGCAATTACATTTATTCAGCATTCACCTTTCATTTTGTTATATTCTTTTCTTTCGTTTGATTTATGTAAGATATAGAAATTTGTATCAATTTTTAAGTCATACTTTATTAAGCATAATATTTCAAGGAACGCATTGAATTCTTTTAGAAGTGTTTTAAATCTGGAAATGTAATTAAAAGGAATATTTTTGTGAATCATTAAATCGACATTTTAATCTTAACTGCTTATCGCCTATTGTTATATGTTGTATTAACGAACTGTATTTAGACCTGCTTAGCTATTTGTAAAATATGACATGAAACAAAATTTTTAAAGTAAATTGCAAGAGCATAAATTATATAAAGGTCATGAGTAGAAATTATAAATGTATTTTAAGAATAACGTCATTAAAAACCTTCAAGGTGATCTTTACCATATACAGAATTCATTTATAACATTTGTTTTAGAAATGAATTAAAATATTTCCATGGTGAAATCCTTATCATTAAACTTTCCCCAAATTTACTTCTGCTGCTTTGAAAAGTTTCTAGAGTAGGTTATTTCGTAAATAATGTTCTAAAAATTTTTAATTTAAACTTGTTTTGTTAATTACAAAAGAAGAAAAAAACGGTAAATTGCGCTAAATGTCAGAAATGTCAGTTACTTTGAGGATATGGAATCAAAATCTAGTTTTCGCCACTGGAAGAAAACAAATCTTTAATTTAATTTCATAACTTCGATTTCATACTCAATAATTAAAATATATATGCGATATTTCAAATACAACAATTACGAAACATGTGCAATTTTTTTTGCCGTCAAGTAGTAGAATAAACTGCGCAACAAAAACAAAAATCATAATAACCGCCAAAAATTAGAAATTACGAAGGATTAAGTCAAAATGAAGAAATTTCTGCAACCATTATGTAACTTTAACTTCATATGTGAGGTTTAATGCATTTCGATAAGATACGTATGAAACAGTAACTACTTCAAACACAAAATTTAAATAGAACGTCAAAACATTTACTTCTAAAGCTGTGTCTCAAAAATTAAACTAAACGCTTTAAATTCTTTCTTCGTCAAATGAGGTCATTATTTTTAGATTTACTGCAAAGCTGTTTTCCATTGTAGTGCGTTTTAATCAACGAAGCAATGTTTGAAGTTTGGAACTTATTAATTTAATTTTTAAGTAAAGCTCTTTTACGAATATCATTTGGAATTTCACGCGTGTATGAGAATGAGCGAACTTAGATGCTCCCGGCATTCTTTGCAAAGAATCCGACTTTACTTAAGTCTATACGCTTCCTAGCATATGATTAACATGTAAGAAAATCGAGCGATCCGCCGATTGTGAAATGCGTCAATTCATCTGGCTTATAAAATAAATGTGAAATATGAAAAAAGTAAGAAACATAGCGGATATGACTATGCAAGTGAATAACTGTAAAGCGCAAAAATGGGGAAGAATGTTAAAGAAATGTCGAAAAAGTGATATAGCGAAACTGAGTAAAAACAACCCTGGGCAATTAGCAGTCATCATAGACGGCACATCTCTATGAAGAAAGTATACAATTATTTATTTTTCATTACGATAAATGTTTAAACCGATAAGGTTATTTATTATACAGAGAAATAGAGAATTGCATGCAAATTTAATTTTTGAATAAGACAGACTGCAAATATACAGACTGTTATGAAGGGAGATACTATAGGTGGCGCTGACACTCCTCAAGAGTTAGGCCTTGTAACTCATCGTGTGAAGAAGCGTATCTTGAAGCGTCAATAGGGAGCGCAATCTTGTAGCGCCACTCTTTAATCTTCTGTCTGTTTATTTTATATAATGCTGTATTGTGTATTATCATCGTAATAAATGTTGTGTGTGAATTTCGCTTAATCCTTGAAAAGCCACCGACCGCGGACAGCATCTTGTAACTACACCTCTGAATACTTGGAGCTTTTATGATTGTTCACACAAACAGACATTAAGAAACATGAAATAAAGGAAAAATTACGAAGTAATTATATCATATAAACTTCAGCTAAGTAGCGAAAAAAATATGTTATTTCAAACTAAGCAGTTATATTAAATGTGCATTTAACTTTTCTCTTTAGCCATGCCAATAGTTTAACAGTAGGAAGCTACTTCTGAGCCTTCATTTTATTTTATATAGAATTCATTTTATATAGAACTCAAAATCGTTTACTATTCTGAAATCACAAAGTTACTTAAAAATTTATGAAAGAATGAATGGCTTATGAAAAGACGTAATTAAAAATTTAAATTGCTTTTTAAAATCACTGCAATTTTCCCTGACGTCCGAAATTGGGCTGCATAAAAATGGTTATTGCTTGTTTTAAAACTTTACAGAGTTTTTTTATTGCGATCATGAATTTCTTTTAGGCTAGATTAAATAATGTCATTTCGTAACAAAGTAATTATGCATGCTGAAATTATTGCATTACATAAGGAAGGATTATCTTGCCATCAATTTCCTACGAAATTTAGCTGTCATCATACCATAGCAGAGGCATAAATAAAATCAATTTATCTGGAAATTTACAAGATTCAAACAGAAGAGGGGAAGGATAAGTTAAAAATACGATAAGGAATGACCTATGTCTTAAAAAGATTGTCTTGAATATTATATTAAATCTGAAGTGGCCGGTAAAAATGCCAGTTATACCTCAGCTCTCTAGGTGAACTGTAAATTGAAGATCCTATGAAAATGTTTTAAGTGCTCATAAGACTGCAAAGATATCTATCGTTAATGTAAAATAGACGCTTAAGCCACTAAAATGGGTATATGAACTGTGGATCTGTAGCTTAAAATTATTTCTATTGGTGAAACAAAACATTTACTTTGATACCCAATAAAGAAGCCGGCTTTATATGATGTAATCGTAAGGAAAGATATAAATCATAATGTACTTCAGTACCTGTAAAGCATCCTACTGCATGTATAATGTGCGGTAACACTCAATCCATAGAATCTGTCGTTATAGCATCGTAGTAGGAAACATGATCGCGGTCGAGCATGTTAATGAGCCTGGAAAAAAAATACTTCCTACAGCTATTAATGTGTTTCTAAATCATGTTTACATTTTTCAGGACTCATATGCACCGTGCATCAAAATTGAGCAGCCCACACAAATGGGTTTTCGTCTAAATCAATTCAAAAAGGGTAGTGGCTTGTCCATTCACCATATCTCAATCCAGTGCAAGATATTTGAATACTATTGAAACAGATCAGTCTAAGTTATATAAGTAATAAAGCAAAATTAACTGAAAATGTGATTTCATTATACCTAATTCTAGTGAATGACGTTGAGAAACATTTAAATAGTACACTCTAGCAATGTGCATTTGTAATAAAAACAGCGATTTTTTACAATTTAATATTAATAATTTGTAAATCTTAAAACATGTTTAAGAGTAATTTATTAATGTAAAATATGTAACATCTCATAATTTGACTTAATTATTTTCTTTTGAATTTTTAAAATTATTTTTAATTCACAAGAATTATTAAAGAATTACTGCTAGCTTTTCACTTTCCGTATCTTATGTTTAATATTTACAATAATAGGAGTTTTATTTTAAATTTCGAATGCCTTCTGAATTCTCTGTAAAATCATGATAAGAGTTACACATTAATTTTTAGCATTAGTATTTAAATTATTTTTAAATTACTATTATCATTGTATTTAAATTAATCTTTCCGTTTAATAAATAACAAAATGAATCATTTTTCCAGCTCAATCCATTCTAGAGTTATGTAAGTTTAATTAATGATTTAGAATTAAACTTACATAATTCTATAATTCTTTACATTAAACAGAGATCAAACATATCAGTTTGAGCATTAAAATTCTGCTTAGTTATAGTTGCATTTTTATTTAATAAACAAATGCGTTTCTTGTTAATGAAGTTTTTCGTTTTTTCTAATTTTCTGTAAGGATATACTAAATTAGTAATTAGCATCTAGGATCTATTCTAATATTTATATTTGCTCAAGCTTTTTTTTGAGATAGACATATTTCTTAAGAAATCTGAAGAAAGGCAAGCAATTTATCCCTTTTGATATTCTTCGAAATTGTGTCCTTTTAATTTATTGAAAACAGTTGCTGACTACTTTGCAATAAAGAGAAAAGAAGTCAGGAATGGAAATTGATTTCCTAATCATTCAAATGCACAAGTTCTGGCGGTATGACTTAGAAACTGTACAATAATTGGAGGATTTTTATACTGTAACAATACTGTGAAAATTATATTTGCTTTTTCTTGTCTTTTACTTAGAATTTTTTATACTGTACAGCAGGGTTTATCAGCGACATCGATAGACTTGCATCGCGTGCTAACACTTCCAAAACTCGCATTTCATAGATATCAGTTAAGCACTGAATTTCTGTCACATACTTCTCCAACTACAAACAGATTCTCTTATCTTAATAGATCCCAATAAACACATTTGTGCTATTCATAGAATCAACATCACGTCCGCTTAAGTGATGGATAGGTTGTACCTGCCGTTTTATAGGAATTATTTCCTTCCAAGTAAGGTGTGCGTCAGTGATGGATTGATGTGAATAACAATGGGTAAGTTCGTTCAGGACAAACGTGGTAACTCAGCTACACAGATATGTAAGAAAGATGTATTGTTTTAGTTCTAGATCTAATTCTTGTTAGCAATGGAAATTCTTTATGTGAGAAACCGATGTTAATAAAACATAAATTGCTTGCTTAACTTATGCTCTTTTCCAGATTATTTACATAAGATGCTTCTGATAAGGTAATCTTGCATTCACATCTATCGTGGTTCATTTATTCTTCTTAAACTGGCCATGGAGAAGAAGCTTTAGAGGAAGATCTTTATCAGAAAAATTCTATACTTTTAAAAATTGTACATGGCTCATAAAACGGCTTTTGTTAATATCGCCGGTAGAAATTCTTATGAATAGTTCTTTTCACTTGCTTTAACTGCCTTAAGCTGCATTTGGAATCTTTTAGCCCTGACAGAACACATATGAAAGTCGCTAACGTACCAGATGAACAGAAGACTTTCATGTACATTTCATTTGACTTTATGCCATTCATTATCCTCCCCAAAAGTTATACATTGAGTTCCTAGAGTGCTAGACAGATAGAATGATAAGCCTGTACTTTGAGATGAGCAATTGTGTAAAGCTGATATCTTTCGTACTTGTTACTGTGTTTAACAGAGTGCAAATAAATAAGATAAAAAATAACTAAAATAACATGAAGAGAAATAATCCAGAACTAAAAGCAGTATCTGTAGATACTCTTGGTAGCGAAATTAAATTAATTACTCTTTGTGGTACCAATAGTCTTGGTAGCAAAATTAAAATAACTACTCTTTGAAGTACCAGCCTTGGTAGCGATAATTACTCTTTGTAGTACCAATAGTCTTGGTAGCGTAAATTAACACATTAAAGGCGCAGGATCTTGACGAAAGTATGCTAGGTAACGCGGCGACCGCTTCGCCTCGTTTTTCGTCCTAGAGCGGGTGATATTTTGTGTAATCATAAAAAAATTTAGACTTAAAAAAATTATTTAAACTCTTAAAACTACAAGAAACATTAAAAAAGAACTAAACACTAATTACAAAAAATGTTTTAAAGTATATATTTATGAGAACAATCTAGTATTTTTTATGAGTGTGATAATGTTGATAACACTCGCCACGGTGAAGAGGTGCATTGCAAAACTCGCATTTGAAACAAGTCAACTTTCTTTTTTTACGTGCCGCACAAACTGCGCAGTTTTGTTGGGCATATAGCTTTTTGCCTTTATTTTCTATCCGAATTAATTTGTGCTTTTTGATGCCTAGCGAAAGCCGTCCAGGCGAATCAATTTTATATCGTGGAGTCCGTGGTGCCAAGTTCGATGTACCAGGTTGTGGCTCTTCAATGTTCATCAATTCCAGATCTTCGGTTTTTTTGTCAGTCATAAGACAGCGTGATAATTCTAACAAATATCTTTTATATATCAAGCTACTATTATTATGCATGTTATATACTAAATAGAAATTGAAAAATGCACAATTTAACAAATACATTACAGCCCGCTTGGTCCACTTTCTTGTTTTTCGCAATATTGAGTAATACGAAAGGTACTGGTCTGCCCTATCAACACCTTTCATATAGTTGTTGTTTTCTGTTACGCATTTTGGTTTCATTATTATTGTATTTCTGAGCCAATCTGTATTGGAACAGCTTCAAACCACAAAACATTCTAAATACAAATGTAAAGTGGCGCATAATTGCGCAATGTGGTTGCAAACCGTAATAATACGACTACCGTCTTTAAGCTACAGTTGAGATAAATCGTAGTACTTCGACTCCCGCCTTTAATGTGTTAAAATAATTACTCTCGGGAGCACGAATAGTCTTGGTAGCGTAATCAAAAATCTCCTGTAGCTGACAACAATGAAACTATGCACTATCAGAACATAAATCCAAAACTGAGTCCCACTATCGTCCTCTGTTAGAAAGATATATGATTTTCTAGCTCTCATTTTCTTTGTGGATTTAATTTATAAAAGTAATTAAGTAACTTGTTTACGGTTTTGGGGATATCTGTAGTATTCATTCTGACAGCGGATCCAATGCTGTGCATACACGCTAGAGTCTTTAAGAATTAGACAGCAGGTTATCTTCGTGCAGCTTAATTCTATTATTATCGCTTGCTTTAATTAACGCAGTGTGCGTCTTCTAAATCATTGATTAAATATAAGTAATTCTAGAATGAGTTGAGCTGGAAAATGACGCATTCAAAAAATTTAAAGTGCTATTCAAATGTCTTACACTGAATGCAACTAAAAATACCAAGTCATAAAAATCAGTTCGAAAATGTTACTCAAATATGTTTTAACAATGATTGCAGTTAAAAATATGAAGTCATATTCAATACATGTACATACTTTTTTAAGAATACTGATTTTTACGCAAGCATTGCGGCAATGAAGCATTGAAAATTATGATATCGCATTTTTAATGTTTCAGTGCAACATCGTTAATTAAAATACAAGAGAAAGTGAGCAATTTCTGAAGAATAGCCTATATTTACATCTTTCAAAGTAGAACTTATTTTTATGATACGAACTAGATGTGTAAGCCGAATGATAAATTATTTAATGCTTAATCACCAGTTATATCTGTAGGAAGATCAGCTCGATGTTTCATCAATTTTACAAATTCTATTAAAATTCTGGAACCTAAATAAGGTTTGGACTACAACTTTATTATTTATTAGACAGATATTTAAAACACTTATGTAAAATCCTTATAATTATTTAAAATTAACTAGTCAATCTAAACTGTACCATTTCAGAATTAATCCCTGCTATATGATTCTTGCATAACTAGACACGGGCACATACAGATATGAAGCATGAGCATAATGAAGCGGGCATTTATCTAATGCTCCAGTCAGTTTTAAAGTTAACTAATCAAAATCAAAATTAATAAAAAAATCTGAAAGCTTTCCGATTTTATGTTACGCCCAAATGGGCGTTTTTTTTAACGTTTTGGTTTTGTTTGTTACCTTTATTTATTAAATACCATGTTCTTCGCACTTAAACCATAAAATTTAATCCAACAGCAATATCACAAAATATTTAAAAGAGCATATCTACAATTTGCGATACACAGTCTTCTACGCTGGCCATAAAAATGCTTTTTCCCCGGTTCAGTGTTGCCTTTGCTCAATTTAAAATAGCTTAATTTCTTAATCAAAAACTCATAAATGCTTTACAAAATATGAAATAGATAGTAAAACAAACTCCCAATTCCAAATTTGGGCTTCCAGATGCCTGTTTTCAAGTGGAAACGTACGTTATACAAAATTTGATGGCTCTAGGTACAGTTGTTTTATCACACTGCGAGAAACATGCATACGTTTATGCAGATTCTTCATTATTTAATTTCTTTAAATATAATACAGAGCTCTAATATTTGGTGGCGAAAATTTGAAAAGTGAACCGACATTTATAGTGAACCAATGTAAAATACCAAAACGAAATTAATAGCCCTTCTGGGCTAACGCTCTTTTGGATAAAGAGGAAAATGAAATTAATGAAATCCATGGGACTTTTTCCATACCCGTTATATATTTTGCCATCTTC
Organism: Stegodyphus dumicola; assembly: GCF_044657685.1. Classification (NCBI taxonomy): domain Eukaryota; kingdom Metazoa; phylum Arthropoda; class Arachnida; order Araneae; family Eresidae; genus Stegodyphus; species Stegodyphus dumicola. Next base: position 83,108,126 of record NC_140768.1, read on the forward strand.
TAGAGAATATGAAGAACAAAAGGCAAATTAGTTTCGATAAAATTAGGAGGAATGATATTAAATGGACTCTGGGGAGATATTAGTGAAAAAAATATCCGGATTAATCATAATATTCACTTTTAATTAAATACTTATGTTAACAACGGAATGGGAGCATTTTTTGACAGATAATCCACACTTCGGTATTTATAGCCCTTCATTATTACACATGTTGCGCGATTTCGTCTAAAGCAGTATTTGGCCCAATGCAATATAACGTCTCTTGATAAAACTATTAGCAATTGTCAAAAGGAGATTGTGTATCCAAAGCTTCTCATCACTACACGAACCACTATTATTATTATTTAATGGATTATTAGTTAATGGAGAATTTAGTTCATCCCCAGAGAACCAAAGCTATTTTTAATCGGATAAAAATAACATTCAGTGAAAGAATATTTGGACTAGTTGAAGGAAAATTAATCGTAAATTGTATGCAATAGCTCTCATTCAGCTAACATTATAAGAAAGTCCCAAATTCCCTAAAGTAAGTAAAATCAAAGATTATCCGTATGATTAAAATTATAAACTCCCGCTATATTTCAAAACTCTGGTGTAATACTGGGCTTAGAGTGCCACCTGTATATATTAAAAACTCCAGGAAGCATATTATATTTAAAAAACTAACTAACTATGGTCCGAAGACTTTGGCGATGAAATTCGTTAACGTTTTACAAAATATGAAATAGATAATGAAACAAATTCCAAATTTGGGCTTCCAGACGCCCATATTCGGGTGGAAACGTACGTTATTCAGAATTTGATGGCTCTGGGTACCGTTATTTTATCACAATGCGAGAAATATATACGAATTATGCAGATTCTTCATTATTTAATTTCTTTAAATATAATACAGGGCAATAATATTTGGTGCCAACAATTTCAAAAAGCGATTCACCGTTTATAGTGAATCGAAGTAAAATGCAAAACAAAATTAATAGCCCTTCTGAGCTAAAGCTCCTTTGGACTTTCCATTTTTTTCCATCGAAATCCATCCTCATAAAGATGTAGGAAAGACACATATGTAATGAACGGGATCGTACATTGCGCCTATTGCTCTGCGTGATTCGAAATAAGAATGTGCATTAAAGCGCAACAGACGTGTTAAAACGGTCTCTACGACTGACATCTTTTATGCAATAAGTTCCGTAAATCACGCTCTCCGGTGCGTCATCACTTCTAATTGTCTCATGTATACACACAGCACATACTATATAACGAATTATAAGTATTTTTTAATAAGTACATTTTTGAACACAGAATTCAATCAAAAATTAAATAAATAATCGTTTAACTTAGTGAACAATAAAAAAGATAGTGAAGTTGAAAAAAAATTGTTTAATTGTATTAGGAAGTATAAATGTTATGCTTCATTTAGAGAAAATGACAGTTCTTTTTACTCAATGAGTGTAGATATATATAGTTTTAAATATGATATATACTAATTGCAGAAAAACTCGATAGTATTTAGCTATTCTACTTCTTTCAGGGCAAAAAGATAAAACTGATCGAATTCTTATGATAGGCGTTTAAGAGTCAGACGCAAAAAGGTAAAAAACAAAAGGAAAAGTTTAAGAAATTCCAAACAAAGCAGTTTTTATCTGACTTTTCATTTCATGCTTCTTTTTCTTTCGTTTGTTTGCTTCTTGGAATTGTTTACATTTTCTCTTTTAACTTTTTAGGGCGTTTCTAATTATTGTTTACCTGTGCAAATTGATCACTGTTACCATTTTCTCCTGAGTAAGGAATAATGATGGAATTAAAAGCTACTAAATCAAGGGTTCTCATCCAGGAGAGAAATTCTTCCCTGGAGGGAGATTTCATATTTTCGCAGGGTTTTGTTTATTTGCTAAATATTTAATTTTAATTTATGAATATAAAAAATTACTTTTATTGAAGTTCTGTTATTTATCAATATTTTCTATGCTTCTATAACACATAAAATATTAAAAAAAACGCCTCTTTGGACGTAATTTAAAATCTGAAACCTTTCAGATTTTTTTACCTTTATTATTTTTATTGTACAACAGATTTGGTGCGTTAGAAAAGATGTTAAATAAAAAAAAACTATACTTTTGTCTTTTTTTTTCTCTCTCTCTCTCTTTCTGTGCGCATACATACACCGTGTCCGCAGGCGTCCTTAATTGGCTTTAGTTTCGCTACAGTTAGTCTTCCAGTTTTTCTTTCGCAACTGTTCCAGTTGGTAGATCACATTTACAAAAGTATTTTAAATGACGCAAATATTCATATTTCAGCATTTTAAGTTAAAAAAAATCAATCAAGCTTGTTAAAATTAAGAAATCTAACTCTTTATACATTCCCCAGATTCCTATACTTACATTTAGGAAAACTCCAATCATTATTAAAAATACTATACAAAACGCTTGATTCCCGTTCGACAAAAGTTGACTGACCATATGTTATATGTTATAGGCAGACTGAAGGAAAAGATCAGTTAGAAAACGTTTCTAATGTAAATAAATGAAGTAAGGTGCATTTTGAGCATTTTTAAGTAAATTATATTTATAGAAATATTATAAGCTTTTATCAATATAATTTAACTTCAAATTTGATTTTTCAGTTCATTTGTCTTCAACTTCAACTCACTAAAATCTTCTTTAAGGTATGCTATTTTCGAAAACTCTTTTTACTGCCTTGTACGAAGTAAAAAGGAAGTATTGTAATCGCGAAAAGTTTCAGGCAGCATGTTTCAACGAAAATATCCATTTTGACCGCTATCGAATGCAATTTAACGATGTTTTTGCGTGATATCTGTACGTAAGGACAGAATAAAAGACTCGTTTCCTCCAAAAAAATTATAAAACTGCTTTAAAATTAATTCTGAAGAGAATTTTTCGTGGCGTCCGTACGAACGTATGTACGTACGTGCGTATGTATGTATCTCGCATAACTCGGAAACGAGTAGCCTCAGATCGTTGAAATTTTGTATATAGGACTGCTATAACATGTAGATGTGCACCTCGTATTTTGGTTGCAATCGGCCGCACCAAACGTATATAAATACTATATTTATATATATATCTACTTTGTTACTCGGCACAGTGATCCCAGTTTCTTTACTCTTATAAGTTTGTAAATTGTATATTTTTTGCTTTAAAAATGATTGAATTATGTTATTCTTATCTTCCGGTTAAGGGTTTTATGCCTTTCGTAATTCTGGAAGCAATATTTGTACAATTATCAACAATTTAAAAGCTGTTTAAGTGCGGTTACGTTTTAAATAACATGGCGGACATATTTGTTTACATTTGAAACAGCAGAATTGTAGATTTGTTGCCAATCTAGAGAGACTAATCTTCGCAACAACAAAAATAACGCCTTCATTTATTATTGCGAATTAAATCATGCTTAATCCTTTCTGGAAATATTTTGGAGGAAATAAGTGTTTAAGATTTACTTCGTAATTTTTAATACGGATATTTTGAGTTTTTATGTATTTTTGCCTTGTCGCGAAGTGAGAACTGAATTAATTGAATGAGAAATACTAAATCGTCTGTGAAAAACTGTTTCTTTTCTGTTTTGTTTGCTTAATTTATTTCATACATCGTTCTAGCTTTAGTATAGTATTTGAATAGAACATGTGGCTACGATAAGATAATTCTTCAAATGATATAAATTTTGAGCATTCAGAGTGTCGTTAAAGTAAACAAATAGAGTGAATTTTAAAGAGTGCATTTATTCTCTTGTGGTTTATGCGCTGTCGACGAAGTAGATTTAATTCAATCCAATCAATTTAAATGAAATCCAAGAAAAAATGCGTATAACTTAATATTCCGTATAAGGAAGTCATGTGGTGTCCCCATCAGAATTTTTTTTTTTTAAATTTTCCCCTTTTTGCGATACATAATTAAACAAAATATTTATTTGACTTCGCACACAAAAAGAATAACTGGTTCATTATTAGTTATAAAGAAATAAAAAAATGGTTTTAGTAGTCAAAATGACAGGAAATTTTAATGTCAAAAGTTTAACCTGGTGCTCCTTTTCAGAACAGAGGTGATGCGTTTGTACTGTGTTAAAACTGATCTTTTGAAAATGTGATAATTCATCATTAAATGTAACACAGATAGGTTAAATTAACTGAAATATGTAATTAGAATGTTGATACAAGAGTACCGAGGCTGCAAATTGAAAAACAAATCAATAAAAATGACAATATTACAATATAGAGAAAATTAAGTCATTAAATATCCAGAAAACAAAATTAGCTTTGACGTGGATGAAGACATTAAACAAGCAATGAATACTGGTAGATGGCACACCATATGCTTCCTTTGTCAAAGAGGTTACATTCCTTTCATTGTCTATTCTTTTTTACAGCATCTAAAGGCTGCAATGGTGTAAAACCATTTATGTCAACTTTTGGCCTGAGCCATTAGTTCCGGAACGTAAATTCACTAGCGGAACTCTTAAGGGGCATGACTCATCTGAATGAGCATATTTTCACTGTTTAAATTGCTAAGCTGGAGTAAAAGAAGGGCAGTTGACAGACACTCAGATGGCTTTATATCTTGGAAAGGTGTGACTTCATTCAATATTCTTTTCATGCCAAGTCTACGATAAAGTCTTAAAGGTGTGACTTGCGAAAATATGTAATTAGAATGTTGATGTAAGAGTACGCGAAGCAAATCGAAAAACAAATCAATAAAAATGATCAGAAAAAAAGGTACATGCTTCAGCTTAGCCAACAGAGCATTCAGTTCACCTTAAGCGACAGGAAATATTTGTAATAATTTTCTTTCAAAAATTCTAAATATTTTAAAAGAATGTTTTTGCATTACAAAAAGCATGCATAAAAGGTAAAATCAATTTATGCTTTGAGGAAAATGTGTTTTTTTATCACTTATGATTCCTCAAAATATAATGAAAGTGTTTAAAAAAGTAAGTGAAATGATTATTCAGATTATGTTACATTCAAATATGTTTTTATTCTTTTGCTTACTTCGTTTAAGAGTCACCGTATTTAAAAAATAAATGAAATGTCTGATCAGGTAGTGTTATCGGATATTGTTATAGTAACCGATCAGTTGATACAGCTATTACTGTATCTTAATTTACTATTCTTAAATGCTAGATATTACAAATTTTATACAGGTCTTTTTTCTTAACTTCTCAAAACATCTAACTAACTAAACAAATGGAACCTCCTACTTTGTATGTTGCAAAAATAAGAAATGTTAAATATTAACCACCCCTGCTTAAAGGAAACAAAATGGCGGTCGTAGAGCTAACTCGCTTCCGTAGGATTGAAGATGATCAAAGCCTCAAGGAGTACATTATGTAAAATCTAATAATAATGGTTAGTACATTATCAACGTTACAGCTGGATTGACGGATTGTCAAATAGAAATCAAGCATATATCTGATCTTTGGCAGGCTGAAATATTCCCTCCCTTCTGTTCTTTTTATCTACGCAAGAGAGATACCTTAAAAATTCCCTCAAACTGGCCTCTTCTGAAGGATTTGAAGATAAATATTAGAAAAGAAGGGGTAGAATTAGTTAAAATAAAACGGTTAGAAATGAAAAACATTCTAAGGGAAAGACGAGAAACCAAACGTTTTAATTATGCTTCAGTAAGCACAATTAAAAATTTCAATAGCAACGGGTAGCATATATGAGTTCTTCTTCTTCTAAATAATGCTGTATTTTCCCAAAATTTAAATTCTGCCGGGTGTTAATTTTAAATGAAAATATTTGATGCAAATTAGTCTTTAAAAGTCGTAACATTGATATTAATGAAATTAATTAGCTGTTATATAAAGTACAAAAGTAATTTGTAAAGCTATCTGGCGATTCAAACTTAAAACTTGAGTTTTGACGAAAAAAACTTTACTGAATTCTGGATCATAGTTAGAACTAGATTTTTTACTATTTCTGAAATGTCATTAAATGTTCTTTTCTCGTTCAGCACCACATAGTTTTATAAAACTACTTTTCCTGCTTTAACGCTGATTAAAACCAAATGTCGTTCAACGTTGCAAAATATTAAAGATGCTTTATATTTAGAACTAACATTTAATTTGTTATGCAGCAGAAAACAAGCACATCGGTCTCTTTAGATTTTTCTTTAAATTTTGTTTACTTAAAATAAATCCTAAAACTGCCTTCTTTTTATATGTGTACTGTTTACCAACGAAGTAAAATATTTGCGGGAGGATATTTACTTTTATATCTTTATTTTATATTTAATAGCTGGGGTCGTGAAAAAAATCTCAGTGCTAAAAAGGGGATCGCGATTGAAAGAAGTTTAAGAAACCCTGTTTTAAACCATTACCGCCAGCTAATTTTTTGTCCATAAGTTTACTTTTCACATTATTTAACATCCAGTTTTACTTGTAAACGCTTTGTCCTTTATTTACTGCGTACCATCGTCTTGAAAGCATGGACAGCTGGTAGTTGAGAGGTTCGAAGTTCGAATCCCCGAGAGGTAATAGCTGATTTTTCTTTCTTCCTGCTCCTGTAAATGTATAATCGTTCTAGATATTTATGAATAAATAGAATTTGTATGCTTGGTGATGAATTTTAAAGATGTGGGTTGACATAAGTTTCTCAATACTTTTTTTCTCAAGTAGAAGAAAACAACGGATCATAATAATACGCATAAATAGCTTACTTTCGTAAAAAGATAAGTCATTATACGCATCATGTGAATTGCACCACAAGACATCCCCGATTTTTCCAAGCAGAAAACTGAATCTTTTAGTCTAAAAATAGCGTTTTTATTTATTTATTTCGCAATAAATTTAATTCAGTATTTTACTACTAAATTCTAAAATACGAAATAACACTCAATTACAATGAAAAGACTGAATGGGTTTTAGATCCTCAAATATTTTATATGTATTTATATCTGTTAAATTTCTGATATCTACTCATACGTAACGGTTGTTTCAAAACAAGTTCTAAGTTTACAGAGTAAAAGAGTAAAAAGTAATAAGAGGAAAATGCACGCATGGTATTCCTTTTTTAATTTCTGTCCAGGAAGTCATTTATGTGGATTTTCCTTTAAATGTCCCATTGCACGCTTAGACCCATTAATTATGCCTGTCACTGGAGTACTTAAAAAAATTATATTCAGTTCATTCAGATTCTTCCTCTAAAACAAACATTGTCTTTCGCTTACATCTTACTTTATTTATTTATATTACTGTAATGAGTAAGTAAGATCACATATTTAATTTGGAATATTGAAATGTCTCTCAGTTTAAGGAAAGAATTTCAGTTTTCTTCAAAATAGTAGCATCAGTAAATAGTCAGGTTAGTGAATCTATAAGTAGATAGTGGTTATTCAGTTAATAGTGAGCACAGGCTTTATTTCTTTTAGTGTTGATCCTAGATACCTATTTTCAGCTGCAAATTTTATTATAACAAGACAGAATACTTTATGAAAATTTCGATGTTCTGGGTGAAGAATTCCTTCAGGTTTCTATATAATTTCAATAATATTATCTTCAGGCTTAAAAAGTATCATACTTTTCTCATAAATTTAAATACTTTAGTGAGTCATTTGCAGAAAATTCTATTCTTTTTCTGTACAAAATTAGTTGAGATATTCAAAAACAAATTTACGGAATTTAGTCATTTTTCCATTCTGACTCATTAGAGACTAAAATTTAAAATATTTAGAGAGACAGTTTCACAGCAATTGGAGAACAAAAGTTGGCACTTTCAGCAGTCAATAATTCCATTTGATACAACATTTGATATTAAATTTGTAGCTAATTCATTGAAAACATTTACCGCGAAAGCATTTACTCATATATCTGTGAACATGGAACATAAAGATGCGGATTATTTTTATTTTAACTGACTGAAACAAAATAACAGTTTTACTAACTGGAATGTTTTCTCAATGGGGATAGTATAAAATGTTAGATTTTAATATTTACAGAATCTTGTCACCCAGATTGTTGAGACTGTTTTTATACTTTTGTCTAACTGTATAGAAATACTTGTCTAGGGTTAGTTTAAGAAAAGAAAACGTCTATACATTACTTATACAAAATTACTGCAATTAATGAATATTTTACTATTTTACCCATTCAATTAAATATAATGTATTTTTCTTTAATGCAATCAATGAACTAAATATTATCAACATACGGATCATCCTAACGAAGTCTTTAGGATCTGAACCTTAAAACAAATATATATAATAAAGTAATAGAATCATAACTTAAAAAAAAGAAAAGGAGTTAGCAATCTCATTAGAAGCCCACACATCAAAATCGAAACAAAAACAATTCAGTAAAACAGCATAATAAAAGAAATGTAAAATCATAAAATTAAAGTAAAAACAGTTGTTTAAAAATTAGTTTTGAAGAAGCATCCGACAAATTTTCAACAGAGCCATGTTTCTGAATCATATCTGAATGGTTGTGAGTTCTTGAAGTAATACAAAAGAAATAATTAAAAGAAGAATAATAAAGAACAAGGAACTAAAATAAATTATTTCTGAGTTATTTCAAGAATTCCCAATCATCTAGATATAATTCAAAACCATGGCTGTATTGCAAATTCTTCCGTTATTCCAAGAAGAACGGCATAATAGACTCCAAGATAATTTTGAATAACAATTTTTATATTAATTTTATTATGTTTTATTATGCTATTTTAATTAGTGTGTTTTTATTTCGATTTTGATGCTTCGCTTTTGACTGTCAATAACCTTTCTGGGTTTTCATATTTTAAACTTTTGCCCATTTGTTTATATGTATATACATATTTTTATACATATTACATAAAATTACTTTTAAATTGCAAGTAAACAATGATTATGGAAGCACTGAACCTGTTTGCATTATGAGGATTAACTGGCGTCCCTTATACTCCAAAGTAATACTGAACTATAGTGAAGAGTGAAGTACGTAATATACGTGTTTAGACACATTTTATTGCTTACAATTAGGGTACACATGTTTATAAAAATTATCATAATTAGCTAATTTCAAAGTCACTTAAAAGGGTTGCATAATACTATTCAAAAGGAAAATGTCATAAAAAATAAAATTGAGATATATATTATTAAGACATATGTACACTGATTGCCACATTATACCATCACTATCCAATGCGAATTCACTGGCCGGAGTGACATAAATGGCATGTGACAAGGTGGAGATGATATTTAGCGGTTGCTAGAGATAGTGAGGTATCATTTTGCAGAATGTATGTGCGTGCAATGGTGAAGACTGCTAAAGTAAGTTGCCGTTGTTAGTTCCTATGAAAAGTGAAAGAAAGTCAGTGAAATCGGTAATAGATTCCAAGGCATCAGACATTTACGCAGAATCAACGAATCTAACTATGAGCAACTAAGACTATCTCGTTGGGTGAAGGCACAAAGGTGGTTTTGGGTGGTTCAAATGGCAGCTGAATACAATGCAGATCCAAGTGCAGGTGCATCTGAGTACACAGTTCATCACACTTTGTTGGATATGAAGGCAGCAGCAGACGTGCCTCAGATACGCTTCTGTTAATTCAGCATCATCGACATTTATGATAAATTGGACCTGTGTACATCATGACTAAATATATGCAATAATGGAAAAGAGTCCTATAATCATATGATCACGATTTCGTTTTTATCATTTCAAGAGCCATGTCAGGGTGGGTCAACTTCCAGGGGAACAGTTGATTGATATATGGAAGACGAGAAGAAAGTAGGTGAGTAGTAGTGATATTATGCTTTAGTGCTCGTGGCCATAGGCGTTCCAGGTATTGTGATTCTTGCAGAACACACAATTACAGCTGCAGATAATCAATCAGTTCAAATCTTTCTCGGCATCTGTCTCCCTCACTGCTCTCCTTATCAGAGAGCAAGAATACTTCCCCTATCAAAAAACAGAAATTGTGCCATAGTAATTTGAAGAATATGCTGAAGAATTTCAATTGATGTCGTGGAATATTAGTGGCATATTAATTAACTGGAATAAATCTTATTGAGCATATCTGGGATACAATGGAAAAGCAACTCAGAATTCGTCTATACCTCCTCGTAACTATGGAAACTGAGAGCTTTGCCTGCAGGAATTACACAGATTTTCCCCCGAACGCTTACCAAAGACTTAAAGAATACTTTGCCACGATGGATTTTAGTTGCTTTGCTACTTAAAGATGAACAATAATAGAAGGATAGTTATAATATTTTGGCAGTGAGGGATAGTGTATTATCCATTAATAGGGAATGTCCATTAGTGAAGGTTCGGCTGTATTTAAGTTGGGAAGTACATTCAAATTTTTCATTATGTCACATAAGAACGTCCCTGAGAACGTGTAATTTTTTCAGACCGTGTGGATGATAAATGTGCTAGCACCATCACCTAACGTAACGGAATTCCAAAAATGAAAAAACAAAATTAACATATTCTTAATATTCAAAGGTCTATTTAATATAGCTATATACTTTTAGTAATTTTCATAATATTTTTCACTGCTTCATATTTTAATGTACTTATGAAATTAAACTTTTGAATTTATAATTTGTATTAATTAAAAAGTACTTTCAGAGGCGTTAAGCTTATAAAATTTTTACTTATTAACCCTAAAGAAGAGAGTGTTTTATTTGCAACTTCCAAATAGAATATTTAATAACATGAGGGAAATTTAAGGGTAAATGAAAGCTTAAGTTTTTTCTGCCTAAATTTGCAGATAGCTCAGAAGTTTGAAAATTGATAAAATCGTAAAACATAAAGTACCTACTGCATACTTTGTTCAAACGGTGCTCGATAATAGAAATAATATTATATAGAATACATTTTAATTTAAAGTAATATCAATCTAGAGAGAAAAGATACAACTATATTAAAAAGTTAACTTATTAGCATTAAAATAAGATAAAAATTTTCAATATTTATTACTAATTAAATAATCAGAAAATTATGTAACAGTTTTCGTTTTTTCGTGTATTTCAGGACGGATGATTCAAATATATTGCACATGGCATCTGAGCTTAACACCAAATTGTATAGTTTAGGGAACGATACTGCAGATAAAAAAATGTTTCTGAATTGAAAAATTTTCCCCTAATATAGAAAATAAAGTCATGAAATTGGTCATAAAAGTGGAGTTATAGTTTCTAAACAACAGATCTAGCAATAACATCACTGATGCTTAGATTCATGCTACATAAAAACGTGTAAAAATGCTAAAAAAGAGCTAATGAGAGTAACAAATAAAAGAAATCCGTGTAACATTAGTAATACTGTTGCCGATGGGAAATCAAAAGATGATAATTTATCAAGAAGCTAACGCTCTCAGTTTAATGATGCTCAGAAGAGAAGAAATAAAATATCCTGCTTCATTAAAGAGCAACATGGTATAATAATTAATGGATATGGTGAATTATTGATATTTTAAGAAAGATATTGCTGATAGTTGTTACAGGAAAAGGTTACTACTTTATTAATATTTAAGACCAATTCAGTTTTTATGCAAGATTGCGCCATAATGTTTCAAAAATATAAGTTTTATGTTTTATAGAAAGTGTATTCATCAAGTAGGAGTAGTGAAACTCCAATATTAAATTCTTCATTCGCAGAATCTTTTGCTCGTGAAAAAAAGGGACCTCTGTTCATCACCCTCGTAATCGATAGTTTATTTAAAACTAACTCCATAGTAAGGTTTGCTGATATGTCTAATTTTAAGTGTATGCTGATATATAATGACATATTACCCAGTTATTTAAGAATTCTTGTAGCTATAAATCTATGTTACAATGTCCATAGCCTAAAGTATGCGGAAAAAGTACACAATATAACATCTTACCAGAAATAAACTATTGTTTATTTCTGCAAGACATATATTTCACAAGAATCTAAGCCGTGAAAATGCTTCTGATTTAATAACAGCTTGCTATAAGGAAAAAAGAAAAAAAAACTGTCTACAAGCATTCTTGTTAAACAATGACGTTTAGTGTAACATTTCAAGCACTGCTGACTAAATGCAGTCAACCAAAAAGGAGTCATGTTGTCATTTCGTCTATAATGGTGTTTGCTAAGTGGCTTGAACTCGTGTCAGTTGCTTAACCTTAACCATTTCTTTGTCAGTTCTTCTCATAGGTAATACTTCGTAAAATAATTGATATTTTTATTTTTTCCAGTTTTACGTTTTACTTTTGCCAAATGTCACTGCTGGAACTGATTTTACATATATTGTGTTTTACAGAAAAAAAAAAAAATCCGGTCATTAATGAATACAAGTCGGTCTTTTATATAAGATGATTCTTCATCTTTGAATGCATTTTAGAAGATAAAAAACAGTCTATGTGAGCCTTAGAGTATTTTGAAAATGTTCTGTAATGTTATTAAGTGGATTTAATTGCTATGAAACTAACTATATAAAAATTCATATACTAAATTGCCAAATGTCATATAAATGTTAAATAAATGTTATAAATTCGTATAAATGTTAAGCCGTGAGTTTCGAATTACTTTAATGTATTTTTAAATGGTATGCTGCCTACACATTTAGAGCGGGTAGGATTTTTATAAAGATACTTAAAAAAATAAACATTCTCATGTGTTTGAGCCAATAAGATAGTTAAATTTTAAAAATGTAATTATTTAAAAAATTTAACTTACTCTTTTATAATTTCGCAATCATATAAGGATTAGATTTATGGATGGGGAATGCAAAGGTGTTAATTAGCGCTTGTGTGTTTAATCGATTATGGCACAACATGTAGAGAAATTCTGCTAAAAGTATAAATGTCTTTAAAGAAAGGGACTAAGGGAAACTGTCCCATATCCACGATGCATATGGAAAAAACTACGAAAACACCTAGGCAGCCAGCAGATCATCGAATTTCGAACCTTGATCAAACTAGTGCGATCAGCTATCTTATCCACTCGTTCACTGAAATATGAATGTAGAAGTCAATGTATGCATTAGATATAATAGATGCTTCCATAAGGAAACATGCTAAAATAATTTGTATGCAATTTTCCTCTTTCGCAATAGTTACGTTAAAATTAAATGACATGGAAATAAAAAAAAAACAATATAACTGAATTCGGCGGATAAATGTCAAGCATATAAATACTTGTAAATTTCAAGTAAAGGTTCAATAAAAACAATGAAAGTATCAAAAGATGGCTCATTTTGTGCTAGTCGTTTAGAATGTTTTGTTACTATTAGTCTTTTTGCCTCTAATTTACGGTATAGTTTAAATTTCCTACAGTTACATTCAATAAAAATTTTAATGCTTAATTTCTACCTTCGAAATAGTATTAATCGCTTCAGAGCTGCTTGCAATAAAGCAAGTACTGAATATTAGTTTCTTAAATAATAAAATATCCTGCTTCATTAAAGAGCAACATGGTATAATAATTAATGCAAAAGGGTTCATTTAATAAGTTTAGATTTACATAATTTCTATTTAGATTATTAAACAACAAGAAATGCATTTTTACTTCCTTGTACGAAGTAAAGAAAGGATTATAATCGCGAAAAATTTCGGATATCGCATTTCAACGAAAATATCCATTTTGACAGCTCTCGATTCCATTTGAAAAAAGTTTTCGCGTTTACATATGTACGTAAGGACAGAATATAGAACTTCATTTTCCCCAAACGGATTGTGAAATGGATTTAAAATGGATTCAGAAGATATTTTCTTCGTGACATCTATACGTACATAACTCAAAAACAAGTAGCCTCCGAACGTTTAAATTTTGTATATGGGTCTGCTATAACATTTAGATGGGCACCTTCCTTCTTGGTTGCAATCGGCAGCACCAAAGATATCTAAATATATATATGCAGATATACCCAATCTGTTACCCGGCTCGGTGAGCTAAGTTTTTTATTCTTTTAAGTTGGTAAATTGAGTCTTTTTTGCTTTAAATGTGACTGTATTGTATTGGTCTTATGTTCCGGTTAACGTTTTTGTGCCTTTAATTTAATATGCTTGCAATAGCTATAGAATTTTCAACAATTTAAGAGTCGTTTAAGTTTCACTTCGGATAACGATGCCACTATTTGTTTACATTTCAAACTTAGTAGCATGATAAGTTAAATCAGTTTCTGCACAAACGTGTTTTTTGCCGGACTGGGGCCAAACGTTTTGTGCACCGGAGAATATGTCTTTCTGCCTAATTTTAATTAATTTAAATGTTAAATTTAATTGTTTTTAACGGTTTTTAACTCTATTTGGTGTTTTAGGTTTTCTTGTATTTTATAATTTTTAAAGAAGACATTTTGAGTTTTTATGTACTTTTTCCTTGCCGCGAAGTGAGAACTAATTTGATTAAATGAGAAATATATATCTAGTGAAATTGGAGAAAATAAGTTCATTTGAAAATACGTTTGCTGCATTTCATTTAAAATGCAGCAAAAATTGCGCATAATTTAGTAGGCTGCACAAGTAAGTCATGTGATATCCATATCAGATATTTTCCCTTAACATTGCTAACTGCACACTTTTGAGCCCTATTATATAAATTAGCGCTTGTTCATCAGCTGTAGTCATTTCGTCGGGTCAATAAATATTTTCATAACTCAATAATTTTTTAAGACCTCGATTGATTTAAAATCGCAGTGGATCAGAATCCGGTGTTTTATTTTCGGTATATCATTGCAATCTAAAGTTTTACGCAGAATGGATGGACGCGCCAGTAGAGATCAGGCAGTGTATTCGTGCTTACACGTTTACAAATTTTTATTTGAATGAAAAGTTACTTTAAGTAAAATACATACATACTTTATTTTATTATATGTTTCTAAACTCACCTGTTGTTTATGGAAGACTTAATTAAACTGCTTTAGTGCCGATGATATTCTCTATTTTGGCACCATCGATGCTCTTTGCCGAACAAAAGGAAATGCGCTGCAAGGTCATATTAACATACCTCAGTGAATTATTTGAGCATCGTAATGTCTGTTTTCTAGAAATATAGCTTTTATGATTACCACGGCTGGATTTAGACTTGATTAGGCCCTAAGCTATTTGAAATATGGGGCCCTTTATAAGTCTTTTATACTATATTTTAATACAATATTTATACTATATTTTAAATTTTATGGGACCTCCAAGAAAGTGGAGACACTAAGCTAGAGCTTGTATAGCTTATACATTAATCCTGCACTGATGATTACTTATTATAATCAGAAGTAAAAGCAAGATCAGGGGTAAGTGAATTAAGAAATCAATGTAATGACAAAAATATCTCTTAAGGGAGATGAGATGTACCGAGAGAAGTGGCATGAACTTAAAGTCAAATAAAATAAATAGTATGGTGAAAATTTTAAAATAGGTAATTAAGGGGTAAAATTATCAGATTTGCTTCAAATATTAAAAGCTGTTGCCATGCTGTGTTTCGTAGACAAAATTCATAATGGTATGATATTTTTCTTCGAGTGACTTCACAATAAGGATTAGTAAATTTCTTTAGCAGTTGCAATCTTTTGCATATTTCTTGTAGGACCTTTCGAAATGTTACCTTTCCTTCAAAGGATTATCTGCATGTTGGTTTCGGTTTGGTAGCATATTTTGCCGTATTTTAACAGCCAATTTCACTGATTTCAAAGAACTGATTTTGAAAGAATAACATTGCAAAGGTAAGGGACCGAATTTATTCCTTTACAAATAGCTTAGCTGAAGTAACGTTTCTTGAAATTGAGAAGCAAATTGTGTAATGAAGAGGAAGAAACTATTGAAAGTGCGTTGATAAGTATTTGGCTCAGATAAGTTGAAAATATTTGTCAGCGCTTGATATATACCGTCAGGCAACAGCAATCATAAAACAAATGCAAGACAAATGCAAAACAATTGCAAACAAACGTAAAGCAATTGCAGATACTATAAAATGTTTCTCAATCGGCACTCTTTATTTAACACTGAATGTACAAGAAACTGGCCTTCAATACTCTATGAAGTACTATCATATTGGTATTTTACAATACAAAAAATACAGTATGTGATATAGTAGGCTTAACACGCTGTGTTATGCTAAAAGTTATTTAACGAAAATACATTTATCTACTCAGTGAGAACGTATACTGTGACATAAGGTCAGAAATTTGTAATAGAATCATTAACTCTGGTGGCTTATCTGACTTTATTAAGCAGTAAAAATAAGAATTCTCTTATAAATTTTATAAATGTAAATAATTTTGCTTATGAGGAATCAATGTTAAGTTCTTGAAGTTTCAAGTGTGTTCTCGTTCTTTTACACCAGAAAACAATAGCTCCTACTCTTCAAATATTTCTACTATATCTTCTCTTGCAGATTTCTGTTTATAATTCTGTCATATAAAATCAGTTACTTGAGTTTTATCATATAAAACTGAGCAACAAAAATAAAATTAATGCGTATAATTTCGATTTAGTTTTTAATCGTGGTGAAACTCAATAGTTAACAATTTAGTGTAATTTGTTGAAAGCAAAAGAAGAAACTTTACGTTGAAAATTCCAAATACATTTCATAAAAAATTCTGTTTCGTAAATATCAAACTTGATAGCATTACTAAAATTAAGCTTTGCTGAAATTATTCGCATTCGAATTGTTGGAAGTCAATCTTTTACCTTTATCATCTCTAAAATCAGTTCCTCGGTATTTCGTAAAAAGCAGTCTTCGTAGCTTTGATGAAATTAAATCTTAAACTGAAGTGAAACTTATTTGAAAATTTTAATTTTGTAAATTAAGTATATTAATTTATCCTAAAGTTGAACGCTGTTAGGTTTGAATAAAACAAGAATTGTCAATTTATTTTAATTAAAAAAGTTCACATAAATATTTTTAAAGGTTTCCCACATAAAGCTCCATTACATTAATTATGGAATAAATACAGGCGATACATAAATATGCTTGCTTAGATAGTTGATATGTTCATAGTAATAGCTAAAAGTTTTCTTTATCTAGATTAGAAATTACAGAACTTAAAAATGAAGTTGTTTGTAGCTCCTTAACCAAAATGTGTCTTAAAAATAGCATGGAGGTCGCTCCATTTTACTAAGACTTTTAAATTTTTTAAATTAGAAAAACAAAATTAAAAAGTATATTTAAAAAAGTGTGATATTTATTTTTAAATTAAACTTTTCTTATTTCGTCAACGATGTTAAGGTTGATACTTTTTATCAAAAATCAGAATATCTTAATTAATAATAAGAATGCCCAACTCGTTTGTTTCCAAATTTTGCAGCGAAACGTTTTTCGCCCGGAAATATGCCCCTTGTGAAATTGTCATTTGTCAAAGTTACTTAGTGTACTAATTTAAGGGAAGAAAAATTCAAGAGAATTCCTTACGAAATTCGGTTCACACTCTTAACGATGGATTTAAGAAGCAGTATCAAATGTAGTAAAAACTGCGATATTTATATTGAATACAGGAAGGTAAATAGGCGGAAAAAGCAGGCAGATCGTGTCTACAGTCCGTCTGGCAATGTGGCAATTACTATTAATTTCCTTCAGGAAGTTTCATCTTTGAATCTTCTTGGGTGACAGGTTTCCTTTTATCTATTAAGGGCATACACAGCTCCACTTCGAGAAGCGTAATAATAGAGATGAGGGCACAACCTTGATAAGGTCGTTTTATACTTTTGCAATAACTTACTCCTGAGAAAGGTATCATTTCCCTTTCGTGAATTTTTTGGGTCAATGCGTAAATTTGTCATGTATGAAAAAAGTAAAAATTTGTGAGCTTTTTTCACGAGTTTAGGTGTTTATAAACTAGATTCATGTGAATAAGATAATTCAGCATTTTTATTTTGCAGTAGCTAAAATGTACAACTTTTATATAAAGTGCCGTATCAAAAAAAAAAAAAAAAAAAAAAAAAAAAAAAGTATTTTGAGGCGTATTTGTAAAATAAAATTTTAACTCTTTAATCTTTTACATTGGTTGTTTCCTCTTTCCATGTTAAAGCTAGTAAAAAGTCTAAACAACAAAGCTTTCCGAAGTAAGTTTTTTTCTTTTTTTTTAAACTTATCTGTATCATATGATTTTTATGTGACGCAAATAACGCATGCAGTATTTACATAACAACAAAAATAAGGGCAATTCTGTTACATAACTGTAATTTTGTTAACGAGTATTGATGTAAAATAAAACTTCTGTTAAACCAATACTAACAAAGAGATAAAATTTTCCTTAACAAAGTAATTTAAACATTCTTAATATAACGTCAAAACCGTAGTCTGCTTTTTCCTTATACTTCTCTTGCTAGTATTTCGTCAGCCACTTCTCAATTGTAATGCTACGTAATATACGAACATATGCCTGGAATTAATTATGAATTAAAGGGCGCCCTTGCCTAAACAACTGACTGAAAAATTTGAAGCAAAATGGTGAGTAAATATGTGCGTAGAGACATTAGTTTATTTCGAAGCAGGAAACATGAAAAATGAGTAATGCCCTCGCCGGGATTGAAACTCGGACTTCTCGAATACGCGCCGAGCGTGTTGACCATTATACTACGAAGGCGGGAGAAATACCCTATATACCCCTCCTTTTAAAGGGCGACTGGGGATTAGGGGACTTAATCGCCAAATCCTGGTGGTGGAGAATCATCATCCACCACCTTTCTTAATACCGCTTGTTTTTAATTCAAGCGCCACTGTAGAGCCATTAGGAGTTTTTAAATAGGAAATGTGAAAAATGTGCAATGCCCTCGCCGGGACTCGAACCTGAATCTCTTGAATATGCGCCGAGTGTACTAACCTATACACCACGAAGGCATGCTAAGAAGGCGGGAAAAATATTTTATATGTGCATTGTTGAAGTCAAAGAAGATTTCCGTTTTCACAGAATACTGTAATGTATATGAATTTTGCCAAAGTGAATGTGGTGAAGGTGATGAGTAGTATCTTGTCAAAACTACGGAATGGATGTAAAACAATTGCTTGCTTTCCTCAAAGCCGAATACATAATCCAAAACGCATAAAGAAATATATTTATCATGTCTGAATAAGAATTACTGTTATTTAGAAAAATTATTTCTAGAATTAATTTTTTTTTAAATTTTGCTTCCCACAAAACAATACGCGAATTTTCTTTCTTTATATTGCTAAGAATTTTAAAGCAGTGTTATTCTTTACAGCTTTAAAACTCCCTGGTCAAACTTATTTTTGAAACATGACAGTCAATGGCTCATTTCTGTATACCTCAAGTAATATTGTTTAAAAGAACGTTTACCTGAAATGTATATATTTGAGAACATCACTTTAAAATATTTCATTTTTCATTTCACTTGAAAGATTGAATAAATATGTACTTTTAATACTATTATCACTTTAAGCCATTGATGCAATGTGCCATGCAAGTACGTTGGAACAACCTAAACTGAAAATTGAAAGCGAAAACCACATACTCTTAATGAACAGGTTCAAAACCTTTTCTTATACTGTCAAAACTAAAGCTTGACTACTGATAAATTGTTCTCAAATTTAAATTTGACTTGCATTTTGAGATTTTATTTACAATCTAATTCAAACTATAACACTTCCTTTCCCCGTAATTTGTTCACTTTTGAAGAAGTATATTATTATACTGCAAAATTTTATTACATATTCCATTAATAAAGTTCATTTCCTAGGAACATTTTAAAGCACAGTGTAGATCATCTGCTTGCATCATAAATTGCTTTTAAGAAATGAAACTCAGTTAAGAAAAACTGCAAATGGTTGGGCTTCTTTTTTTTCGGTTAATTAAAGCTTTCGTTTACAAAGGTTTTCCTGTATTTGAAAAACGTTTAGAAGAGAAAAAAATCCTTTTTTTAATTTTTGTTTTTTAATATTTGCGCAATATATTTAAAAATAAAGGTAAGCATTAATATTTTTTGTATCGTAGCAAGAGATAGATCCCATGAAACGTGAAATCGTTTTGAAAATCTGAAGAGAAACATAAATTTAATTTGTTTTCTTTATTAAGAAATGGAAGTTTTTCCTACAAACGTTGTAAAAAATATTTTTTCTTGAAAGTATTATTTTTGCATTTTTATTTATTTACTTACTTATTATTTGTTAGGTTTATGTTATTATGTTTGTCAATGTTATATTCCTTCTAAGGTTAATTGCATTTTGCATTGTTTTAAAACAAGAAAATAAGAAAAACCTAAACCTAAACTTTATGGGTTTTTTTCATTCAGCGATGGGAAAGTAGTTTCAAACTGCTTTCCCTTAAGCAAAAGAAATGTAGCTTGAAAGGGTTTTTATGTCACGTACACATTAAATCTAGAACATGAATGAAGTAATGAAGATTAAATTGTAGGCTAAACGTCTAAAAGCAATAACATGTCCATAAACCTGGAAAAACCTTCAAAACTTTCGTAAAAGAATCTTTCGTAACATATTAAGCCAAACCGCACTTTTGCATTTCCGGGTTATGTGTGAATAACCTCTGATCCCACATTTCCTCAGCTTTCAATACCCAAATCGTAAGTGCGATAACACGCAGCATCTGCAGGGCATGTTAAGCTAATGGCTAAAAATAATGTCAGGAAGGTTTGTCGAGAGGGACATGGGAGGTCCAAAGCAAAATATCTTCAGTGAACTGCACAATGACAGCCGTGAATTTGGGTAAGGACTATTACTGGGTTACAGCTGCATACAAGGAAACCTCTGAGTCTGAAATATTCAGTGAAAGTCTCATTAAAATTTATTATTAGTTTATTAGATGCATCTAAAATGTCATTATATGTTGAGACATAAGACATATGAAAAATGAGGTATAATTTCTAGCTATAGTCATAGTAATCAACTAAGTAATGATACGTAGTACACTCATCATTTATAAAACATAGTTAAGAAAAATTTATGAAAATGGTTTTACTAAAAATGTATTATACAAACATACTGCATGGCATACAGAGTACGCTTTGCCATCATTCACTCTGTTATACTTTGCCATTTTTATCAGAAGATCATTTTCTTTTGCTTAAGAAAATTCGTTAAGAAGTCTACCAGCAACTATTCAAATTATGATTACAGAATCATTATATAGAGTAGAATAATACCCCAACTATTCGGGTTCAAGATTTCAGGAACTCCAATCTCTACATATTTACCATACACACACAAACCCACAAAAAAAAAAAAAAAAAAAAAAAAAAATATTGCAAAATAATGGAATTTGTTCTGTAATTAATAGTAAGTAAAACAAGGCAGTGGTAAATGAAAGTATCCCTTCCGTCATACATCAGAGAGAGAATGTAAATTTATTTACCTTGTAGAGACATTAGGAATTTTTGAAAGCAAGAGTGATTGAAAAATTAACAACACTTTCGCCGGGAATCGAACCACGAACCTCTGGAATGCGCGCCCAGCGTGCAAACCACGAAGCGCCAGCATGCACACCACGAAGGCATGCCAAGAAGGCGAGAGAAGTACTTTATATACTTTCCCTTTTAAAAGGCGACAGGGGTTTTCAGGGGACCAAATCGCTAAATCCTGGGTGAGGAGAATCATCATCCAACACCCTTTTAGCTCGGGCGCCACTGTAGAGACATTAGGATTTTTGGAAGCAAGAGAGATTGAAAAAAGAGCAACGCTTTCTCCGGGAATCGAACCACGGACCTCTGAAATACGCGCTTAGCGTGCAGACAATGACACCACGAAGGCATGCCAAGAAGGCGGGAGAAATACCTTATAACCTTAATGTTTCTTCGAAACTCAAAATTTCTATTCATTTCCCAATTAGAATTATCAGTTTCTGTGAGATAAAGTTATGTACTGTATGACAAGTACATAAAACAAACACAGTGCAAGGGCAAGTTCGTCACACGTATAGCTTTTATGCATGCCTTCGTACGCTTAAAACATTTTTGCGCTTACCATGCAGTTTTCTTGTGGTATTCAGAAATCTGTTGCGTGAATTTTTGTATAATATTCTATAATAGCGTAGTGTAACATCCGGCAACAATTTCTTGACAGGAATTCATTCTAGATTTCTTGGTGGCTTTTCTACATCATTTTTCAAGAGTGAGTTGAATTTTCTTACTTAAGAAAAATGCCCCCTTCAGGTAAGAAAATACAACTCAATCTTACAATAATATATCACGATTTTAAAATTTATTTTTAAACTTAACGAAACTGCCACTTTCTTACAGAATTCTATGCAACGCTTTTTCTCACTTCACTTATCTTAAACTCATCTTACTTTGAAACGTTTTTGGCATAATAATTTTTACTTGAGAAAAAGACGAAACACCTTCGTATTTATTAATTATTGCTAATTGATCAAAAGTTGGTTTGTTCCCCTTGAAATATCAATTAATTTCTGGTCATTGACGATAATTACTTGGTTTATTGATTACATTTTCAATTTTAATTATACGTTTTAAAAGTTGCCATTTTCAGTTTATTCAAGACTCATTTTTAATGTTTCCGTTTTTAAATTCTTTCAAGATTCCATTTTTAAATTTGCTTATAAGTTCCTTCTTTTCAATAGAATTTTAACTACCTTTTTAAGGAGAATAATATACTAAATAATCCACTGGTAAATAAATTATTATTTTATTACTTTGCAGCTTTTGCGCAAGTATTAGGCAATTAATTACGATTAATTAAATTATATATAAGATATAAAAAAATTAAAAAGTTCTTAAATTTGCATTAGCCTCTAACTGTTCTTTTTAATTTGATTGTTTTCTCTTTTCATTAATAACTGCTTTATAATATATGTCTGTAAACTGTGATAGCCTTTCTTAGTCAGTCCTTCTTACAAGATTTTTATATAGCGTTGCCTAAAATTAGTCGTTCTTACATAATGTTAATGACACAGGCATTTATATACCACTTCTGCCAATAATAGGTTTAAATTTTGAGAATTAAAATTCAAATAACCAATCACATGAAAACAAGAAACCATGACTGAATCAGTCTTAACCAAATTTTCGTTTAAAAAAATACTCATTCTGCTCTTGCTAAAATGGCCTGAAAGTTTGCTGCTGTTTTGTTTCTCAAATATTCCGAAAAGAATAAAAATACTAGCTTAACTATTCAACAAACAGAGCGTCTTTTGTGACAAATTATTTGTGACTGTATTAAAATATGAACTGAACAACAAAAGAAGTTTTCAACCAGCTATGATGCTCATATCATCTTTATGCACGAAGCTGCTGCGTTAGTCCGTAAATCATGCTCTCCGCTGCGTCATTAATATCTTAATTATTACATAGATAATAATAATTATTCATGTAATAATTGGTAAAGGTATCTTAATTATTACATTACCAAGACAGTGTTTGAATTATATCAACAACTGATATAAGACTGATTATTTATTATTTTTATTAATAATCGGAATAAAATCTATTATTTTGCATTTCTGGTCAGTTTGTTTCGGTGGCGACGATTTTGCACATAACATGATTAGTATGGAACTAATTATGGCTGGATTAAATGATTATGATTGAATGCTTTCTCTTGAAAATCTTTCCTCATAGACCTTTCACACATAAAGTTCTTAAACATGTAATCTTCTCCATGGGCTTTTTCTTCTCTCACAGTTAGTTTCCTAACTGCTGGTTGGAAAAGATATTTCCAGTGTCTAGTCTAAATGATGGCCTCCTAGCCTAAGTCAAAGGAGGAGACCAATGTCCTTTCTTTGTTGCAATGAGTAATATTTTGTATGCTTTTATTATTTATTATTCTATTTATGGTTATCATGTGATGCTTCGTCATATTTCATCTTGCATAAAATATAATGTTTGATATTAACGATGTCTCCATATAAGTATGCAGAAAAGAGGTGAGAAGAATTGCAGACTGTTCGTCATTTGCAAGTCTCCCCCCCCCCAATTTGAAGAAAGAAATACTAAATAAAAATAATCGCTAAAAAGAACAGAAAGTAAAAAATGCAAACTCTAAAAAAACTTTTATTTCCTATATCAAAAAATCTCTTATTTAATTAATTTAGTGTCTTGTCATTTTTTGGGGGGAGGTGAATGCATGAATAGTGAATCATTCTAAGAACGAAAGCAACTAACAGGCCTCTTCAGGTATGTTTGAATTGCCATTTACTTCTCTGTTTTAATACGCTTTAGTAGTTCAAAATACTGTTTTTACTTCACTTCATGTAGTTAAGATATATTAAATTCAGAAAAAATAGTAATCTTAATCTGGTGTGGACTTAGACTGCTGTTTGATCTAATTCTAAATTTACGCTGGCGTGATTCTCTTTAATTTCACACACTATTTTATGTAAATTTTATGCGACGTTATTTAATAAACAAAATATAAATAATCACCTAATTATAATATTAATAATACCATTATTAAGTACCTTTAAAAAATAAATATTTAGATATTGTAAATGAAAAAAGAAATTAAGGTATTTATTACTATACTAAATGTCAACAAAATCGCTTTAAACTGTCAAAATAATCATATTAATAATAATAAACTGCAGGTGTTATATTCAATTTTCTGCATTTTCGGCAACATATTATACTATATTACTAACCCTGTTTTCTCTCTTGTATTAATTAATTTATTATTAGCGGTTTCATTTACTTTTATCTCTATTTATATAGCTTTCGAGATTTAAACTTTCTAAAGCAGGGATTCCCAACCTTTTTGTACCTTAGAGCACATTCTAGAACACATTTATTTTTTCAAGGAAAATGTATAGGCTGACAGTAGTTAATAACATACGTAATATACAAAAAAATATTCCAAAAATGTAATTTTATGATATAAAAATTTACGATGGTATTTTTGTATAAAATAAATAATTAATAAATAGTACAGAAAAAGGTTTACAAATTTTTTGGTTTACAATTCGTTGGTATAAAAGTCCTTTATAAAAGGGTAATTCGTAGAATTAATGCGTTATTTGGCACTGCAATTCATAAGCCAATGCTTCAGAATTAGGAGAGTATAATATATTCCTTCTCGTAAGAAATCATCAAGAAATTCATCTGTAAGTCGAGATCTGTATCTCGAGATTTTAATTTTTAACAAAACGCTGAATTAAAATGACAAATTAGCCGTGATGCCAGAACCATGCATTCAGACTGAGGCAATCTCCATCAAACCGGGAAGTCTGGTAAGCACATTTAAAATTATAAGTAAATAATTTTTAAACAAATATGCTCATACTTCTCTAATTAATAACTAATTATACAAAATGTTTCTTAAAAAAGCGTTTTAATAAAACTTTGCATGCAAGCTAGTTTTCCTTCACGAAGGCATCCTTCCCCTTAGGAAGATAGTGCTGCCATAATTGAATAAATCAAATCAAACTACTTTTAAATCATTTTTGAAATCATCATGTTTCATTTTAGTGCGTGAAGAAATGGTTTCTTTTAAAATTCTCATCTCTGAGACTTTGAATTTGACCTTCCTTGACTTCCAAGAAAAGTATTTCGATCCATAAAAATAGAACCCATAGTTCATTAGAAAGGGTATTTTATAGGCTTAGACAGCAAGCAAATGCTGAATAGGCAATAATGTATGAAAAGTGAGTATATAACTTCGTAAAGTAACAGAGAGTAACTCAAAAAACGTGCAAAACTGATCGAAAATGAAATACATGTATTTAGCAGTATAATGTAGTAGATATTTACCTGAGAAAAGTTGAAGAGCGGAATAAAATCTATTTTATATTTTTTAAGTGTTCAAAATCATAATTTTGGGAATACGAACTTTGGCAAAATATATGGGTGCCTACATATCGTCATTATTAAATAATGCTAATGAGCTGCATTTCAGAATTATTGCGCTAGTATTGAAATTAGCCATATGTTCTTTGCAAGGTGTTAGAGGAAGTTGATTTGGGATGGTAGGCATGAGTAATTTGAAGGTTAGATCGCCGAATTAGTTAATCTAAGATCCTGTGTTAAGTTCTTGGCAAAAGTTTATGTAATATAACTATAAAAAGTATAAAAATATTTAATTTGTTGCTATTTGCTTCCTATAAACATCCATATATACATACCTTCTTTTGGAACCTTCTATAGTATATTGTTTAAAATGCATACCAAGGTATCAAAAGTGAATGGTTGTGCAGTTATTTAAAAGTATGCTTACTCTGCATGTATATTTAGCAATATATGTGACTATGTACAGATGTGAATAATGCATAAGTCTGGTTACATATTCAAGAGACCTGTATCGGAATGAACGAATTCCGAAATACATGCTCCTCATTTTAGAGTATACAATATACATATTTGTTCCCCTCTTTAGGACTTCCGCCATATAAATCAGTCTCCATAGATGACGAAATCCGATAAGTGGAAAAGTGTTTCACTTTCAGTTTTCTCCAGCTGGTTCGGAACTGGGCCAAATATCGACCTCGGAAAGCGTCTCGGTTAAAAGGCGGCAAGCCTCTTCCTCGTGAAAGGAAGTGGAACGCATACCTTCGACCGCCCCCGGGTGGAAAAAGAACATTTCCAGTGACATTACAAAATGGAACTGGGCGACATCCGGCCAAAAATAACAGATACCCAATCGTACCATTTTAAATTTACATTCCCGTCTCTGTAGAGACTGTGTTAACATTTCAGTAATTTAAGTGACGCCTGTATTCGATGACATGACTTTTCTTAATATTCTTAAGTAGTTTTATCCTCTCCCCTTTGTTTTTAGCTAATACAATACACCTGAATTAAGTTTATCAAATTATTAGATTAAAACAGCTCAGACATCCTGGCTAATCCTCTGCTAAAAGTGGAGAAATTACTATATATATATATATATATATATATATAATTTATTTACTAAAGAAATATTGATTACATTATCTCCTAAGGTTAATTTTAGTAGAATTATCTTAAAAGAGTGAATCCATACTTAGTAAGTTACATTTCGAAAATTGTTTTAAAGTAACTTGAATGTAACTTTTTAAAAATGTTTAACAGGGACTTGAATTAAATCATGAACAACGAAATTTCAATTGTAAAAAGAAATAAATTAAAAGCAAGTAATTAAATTAAATGCAAGTAATCATTGCCATTGATCGGAAATGAGTTGACTTTTCAAGGGGAACAAACCAACTCCCGTTCAATGAACAATAATTAAGAAATAAATACGAAGGTGTTTCGTCCTTTACTCGAGTAATAAGGCGATGTCAAACCGACAATTCAAGCTAAGCCAAACATTTCCGTGAATAGAAGGGATTAAGAACTAATGCAGAGAACCAAAGAACTCATTCCGATTAAGCATTTTAGCTAATTCAATTCTGAGTGAAAAGCAATTTCTGCAGTAAAATTGATATTGCTCGAGTCACCCCGACACTCTCGCGTCTATGCATTTTAATTCAAAACTATTTGTAAAAATTAAGCATTGAAAATTGGCATTATGAAATAGAATTCAAAGTAATTGAAATAAACATTAGAACATTACAAAATATAAGAAATATAATACAATCTTTGCAGAAACAAATCAAAAAATAAAAATTTAAATTTAAAAATTATATAATAAGAAAAGGGAAAGTACATGAAGATATAAAGGCCAGAAAAAGCATTAATTAACTTACTTTCTTTTTAGTGGGAAGTGGGCAAAGTGTTTTCTTCGCGTCTGACTGAGAAGAGTTGTGTTTCCGAAATTATTTATCGGCAACGGGGGCTTTGAATTATATCAGTCGGTAAGACTTGAAGTAATTTATGGTAGTGGGAGGGACTGGGAATTCTTGAGGGACGTATGTATTCTCACCACAGTTTTGAATTAAAATGCATAAACGCGAGGGTGTCGGGGGACAATTAATCGAGCACTATCAATTTTATTGCAGAAATTGCTTTTCACTCAAAATTGAATTAGCTAAAATGCTTAATCGGAATGAGTTATTTGGTTCTCTTCATTGGTTCTTAATCCCTTCTATTCACGGAAATGTTTGGCCTGGCTTGAATTGTCGGTTTGGCATCGCCTTGTTACTCGAGTAAAGGACGAAACACCTTCGTATTTATTTCTTAATTATTATTCATTGAACGGGAGTTGGTTTCTTCCCTTTGAAAAGCAAACTAATTTCCGATCAATGGCAATTATTACACTGTAAAAAAAAACCTCGAAGTTTACAGACAAAAGTCTTGTATAGTTACAGAAATGCGAACAATTACGAAGGAAATACCTGTAACGAACACAGAACCAAACGAAACTGTAAACTCTACAGGAGTTTTTCAAGAAGTTTTGCTTGGATTTTGTCCGTAGCGTGAGATCACGTGGCTTAAAACGGCTGAGAGAGAAGAACCAATCAGGAAGAAGGTGGAAAAACAGCGTCTTAGCGGGAGAGTTCAACGATAGTCGCCATGTTAGCCATTATTTTTGCTATGGTCGAGGTAAGTTCGAAATAGTGTTTGACGTGTATTTTACTAATTTTATGTAATGTATTTGTTATGTTCTTTACACTATCTATAATTAAATTCTTTTAATGTTTAGCTTATAATTCTAATGCTCCTAAATAAACCTGTGTTGAATTATTGTTCGAGTTCAAATCACAGAGCTTATGTTCCATTTAGTAAAATAACAACTTTTATTCGTTACATCTGCAGGTGTCTGCAGTTAAACTGCTCATATTTATAAAAAGAAACAAATTTGTTAATATGTTAGTTTAAAAACAAATAAGCTTAATATTAATGTTCGATCTATAGTCTAATAATTCTCATGTTAAATATTTATGTATCTTTTAAAACATATCGCGTTAGAATATTCATATTTTTCATTTTGTTGACAGATGTAACATTATTATTGCATACATGTTATCATTAATCCCAGCGTGAACTGCTTTAGAATATTTTTCAGAGCATTATTACACTATGTATGTTATTATTAATCTCAACGAAAAAGAAAAAATAAATGTAATATATTTTAAAAAAATAATAAAATAAATGTAATATATTTAAAAAATTCGACAAAATAACTTAACATACATTAAAAATGGAATATCATTTCATTAATACATGCGATAAGTTCGCCTTAAAAGATTGTATAGTCGGATAGCAATTACATATTTGTAAAAGTATTCAATGTATATTATTTTTTGTGTTAAAGATAGTTTTAATCCAGGACAGTCTTTACCAACTTATAAAGCATCTATTAAGTTAGATTATAACCAACATTTACAAAAGGCAATCGAAATGCCGTGACTTTGACATATTTTTAACTATGATGTAACATACTAGGAACATTAAAGAAAAAAAATTCTATTTTTTCCTTTATGCTTGTTGAAAAGTAAAATATTAATAAAATGGTACAACATTCATTCTAGTACTTACAATGTAAATTTACATATAAATTTACTATAAATTTTGGTGCAAAGTTCATTATAAAATGCATTTGCTAATATTTAATAGTTATAGCATTCAATATCAAATCATGGAAATATTAGTAATGATACGTCAGTTGCATATATTAATTTCAATACTCAGCTCAATGCCAAATTTCTTCTATATCTGAGATAACATGTATTTTTTGAGAATAATTCTTTTGTGTCATCTTTTCATTTAAAAATCTCTTTGAGATATATTTTAATGTGAATTATTTTCAAAATTATCCTCATTAGAATGAATGTTGTTCTCTTTATTATGTTTGAAACTGCCGTTACGCTAAAAAATATATTCAGAAAACTATTTATTGCTGAATGTTTAAAATAAGTTCTACTGCTCCTTTTTGACAAAGAGTATCCATTTGAATTGCAGTTGGTTTTAATTAATCGTTGGTTGTATTTTTAAGAACTACTTGATAAAATTCAACAAATTAGTTCAATCTATGAGTTCATCTGAAAAACCTAAAATTTTTATTCCAATTCTGTCATGTGTATATATTTCAAGAATGAAAAAGAATTACAAATTCACTATCCAACAATACTGAGTAATATGTTGTTGATGTAGCCAAACTTAAAATGACCCATTTTAAAACCAGATTAAATAAATCATCGCGTATTTTCGGTCATCGAATTTCTTTGGCGTTAAAAGTGTCATAGATTTAGTAAATCCAAGGGTCAAGGTAAGCTCAAATATTTTTTTTCATAGTTCATATTTGCTAAGTTATAAATTTTGCTGATGCAAAAGTTATGTAACTTATGCAAACATATGCTTAGAGTATTTGAACTAGTGTTGAAAAATCACTGGAATTTAAAATGTAATTGACAGTATGCCTTAAAGCTTGTTTTGGTAAAAGCATATTTATGGGTGCCCCTTGGCAAAATTTGGCGATTTTTGGCAGTACATGGATACCGAGTTTGTGCAATATGACCATGTTATTTTGGCTTGTGTAGCGACGATTTGTGTGCCAAAAACTGCCGCTACACGAAGACAGATTGCACATACTCGGTATCCATGTACACATCGACCTATTTTCACTTAAAAAAAATCTGTGAATTGTACAAACTTGGCATCGCACACTCCCTTGACTTTATCCGTGTACACATCGACCTATTTTCACTTAAGAAAACATCAGAGAATTGCACAAACTTGCGCTCCCTTGATAATACAGGGAGCACCCTTCAATATACTCTAACTGCTGTTTTTCATAAATTAAAACATTTTAGGCATTTAAGATATCTTCCTGTAAGTTACAACTAAATGAATGACTCTTAAGCATAAAAATTTCAAATTTTTATGCTTAAGAGTAGAAGGAGTTATACACTTTTTAAATAACAGTGTCAGAAAAATATACTTTTTAAAATATGTAAACCATTGTTTGAAGTATAGAACAACCTTCCTTAGCAACTATACCTCTTTAAGTGATTATGTCAAGTATTCTGGTGATACAAACATTGATATTAATTATCACTGAGAATCATGCTTTGTGAAGTAACCACCTCCATTAAATATCAAAATTGTACAAAATTATGGAAAAGTTATAGAGTGGTTTTACTGTATACTTAAAGTATATCATATCACTGTTAGATATTGATGATGTAAAAGATATTATATAATCATAAATATTTCAAGCATTAAATAGCTTAGTGTAAGTCAATAAGTTTTCAGATTCTGACTTTGTACCCTGTCTTTCACTATGTAATATTTTTCTAGCAACTGTGTTAAGTACCAGTAAGTAAGTTTCTGTCTTAAATACCACTTAATGTAATCAGGTATCATCTGTTCTGTCTGTAAAACTTAATCGTAATAAGTGAACAAATGAATATCTGTAAAACTAAAGATGACACTCTATGTAAAAAATACAAGTATTAAAATGTCTATGAGAGGAACATTTAAAATATTAAATCCACGATCAATTTTTGCGACATCTAAGATAGAAAATACCCAAACTGACTAGTTAATTCAGAGGATGAATGCATGTAACATCATTGTTCATGTGTTTGTTAATTGTGTAAGTATTGAAGTTCATGCATTAATTGTTGATAACTATATTATTGGCCTTATATATATATATATATATACTTGCATTTCAAAATTTTGTATATTTTGCCAGTGAGCTAAGTATTAAATGCTGTTACGTATAAGTTCATATTATGTGGAAAAGTAGTTTTTGATCTAACACTTTCTGAGAATTTTTTAATGTTGATCATCAAGCTTAAAGCATATGGCTGAAATTACCAGTATTAACCATAATTTAATTATTCTCCTGTTTCAGCGTTTCTCAAACTTTTTTCGAATAGAGATTATGTGAATTATCATAATTTGTGAATCACCTTGCTGCTGTTCCCTTCGAAAGCAATTTTTTAGCATATATTACTACTAGTACACTTATATTTTAATATATAATTAAAATCCGTTATATTTCATAATTAAGTCCATTGAAGAAAAGTTATATTTCTAATATTTCAAGATTATTAATGAGAAGGATGATTTGTAATTCTTGCATGGCTCTTCTATATTTGGATATATGATGGTAAGACCACAGTCTTAGTGGATATATGATAGTATATTTGGATATATGGTGGTAAGTACCACGGTTATAGTGCTTTAAATCCATCTTTTACTGCTAAGACTGAGTGGGAAGTCTGTAAGTAGGGTAACCAATAATAAATTTCATAAAATGTCTATCTTACGAGAAAAGGTGATAGATGATTGTCATATGTAACTTTTTAAACTCTGAGATTTTTCAACTAAATTTTTTTGTCTCCTTTGGAAACTTCGGAGGACCATGAGGGCAAGCTGTATGATCCACAGATTGAGAAGTGCTACCTTAATACATTTCAATTTCTAGAGAAATTAATCTTAAAAAAAATCTGATCATTATTAAAACTACTTTACAGATTTATTTTATATTACAAATAAATATAGTAAATATCTAATAAACCTCAAATTATTTTCTGCAAAATGAATTATTTAAATTTGTACTGTTTTTGCTTCAAAAATGGATGATACATGCAATTTATGATTTCATGAAAGGACCAAAAGGAATCTTGTTTGCAATTTAATTATTTAATTTAAAAAAAGATTTAAATCATTTGGAATATGTGCAAGTGCATGCAATTATTATGAAGAGATTCTAAATTAAAATGTCACATAACAAATTTAGAATATGTTATGTACTTCTAACGAATGTGATTTTTTCTTTATTTAGGAGCCATGCTTTGAATCCTAAGAAGAAGAGGACTGCACCTTCACAAAATAATTAAAAATAACAATAATATAAATTTTACCTATTTTTTATTTTATTTTCCTTTTGGATAGTTTTCAAATAAAAATAAACCTATTTTTGTTTCTATATTCTGTGTATTGGAACAAAGAGTCGAAATCCATTGCAATATCCAATATTTTCAAAATATGATATTTTTTGAAATAAAATATATGATTATGGAATATTACATTAAAATGAAATGGTTCCTTATGTAACCTGTATGTTACACTAAAAGGCTTCATCGAATACTTGTAAAGTAATGAGCAAATACTAAGTTAATATCTTGTGTGAATGAATATTATCTTACAGAATTTTTTATTCCATAAAAATCTATCTAAAAATATAATTTTGTTGAATGAAGATTTAAACATTTTTCCCGAAGATTTAAAAAGTCGTTTGAAATAATGATAACAAAAACATTAATCTGAACCATTTAATAAATGAATAGAAAATTTTGAGAACAATTAAATCATCCACAGGAATTTTGAAATAATCATCGTATTTTTGACGTCAGTTAAAGAAAGAAAATCTGAGTCATTTTGATTATAGTGATAAATTAGTTCCATTAATAGTAGGATAGAAAATTAAAATTTTAAGGAGCCATTATGCATTATCAATTTTTCATTAAAAAATTTTTAGTTTATTACTACTATCATATCAATTATTAATGCTGAATTCTTTATCTTCAGTTTTTACATTCTTTTCTTAATTTTCTAGGCATAGCAGAGAAAAATATAATTATAGGATCAAGGCATTTCCAAATACATTATATTTTCTTCCTTAAATTTTTAAGATCATTCTATATTCATCATGTATTATAGACACAGTATCAGGGGATTCTGTTCAATTTTTCAGTTAGAATTTGGGAAGAAGTTGTGAAGTCATACCTACATTAAATGCTTGAATTGATTATTTGAAATATGACAAAGCAAGAGAGGGCCATCTGTCCAAGGAAAGGAATATTTTAAGGAAAACTTCATGTTACACAAACATTTACACAGGCAGCCCATTCTCTAGGATTTAAATCTAGAGCCAAATGCTAGTGTTCAGCTTACTGTCTGGCTGCCTGTAGGCAATAAATGTTTTAGTAGAAGGAATACTTGAAAAATTAAATTTAGGACTAACTAATTCTTCAATTTTGTATTCAATGAGAAGAATGTAATTTATTAATAAAGTTTTAAATCTGGGAAAATACCTGTACAACTGTCCGATTAATTATTATTTCAATTAATGGTCAGTAGCAGAAGAGATTAAAAAGCATTTATGCCTAAAAGAATTATATGTTGTAATTAAAATGAATAATGCAATTAAGCATGAAAATAATTTTGGATAACTTGTGATAACTGAATTTAAGTTCATTGTTGAGTTACATAAGTAATTTTTTTTAGAATTTGAAAAAATATTTAGAATTGTTTATTGAAACAATTTCATTAAAATATTTTTTTACTGTAATCATATCCAATTGCAGTCTCTTTAGATTACACTGTTGGGTATAAGGAGAATGATTTGGTTTAGTTTACTTAAGTATGGCAAAACACACTAGGACTATCTGCCTAAGTGGAGAAATGCCTTTGTGGAGGACTTTCGAAGGGAAACTGACTTATATACATGTTACACATGGAGAAAACCATGAAAATACCCATACAACCAGCCCATTCGCGGGATTTGAACCTCGGACCGAACTACCAGTGTTCAG
Source organism: Stegodyphus dumicola (assembly GCF_044657685.1). Classification (NCBI taxonomy): domain Eukaryota; kingdom Metazoa; phylum Arthropoda; class Arachnida; order Araneae; family Eresidae; genus Stegodyphus; species Stegodyphus dumicola. The sequence goes on from NC_140768.1 coordinate 83,142,345, forward strand.
CGGGGGAATTCTAGAACATTACTAATTTATTGCCAAAAAACCATTAAGTCTAATACACAAGTTTTTTTTCCAGCTATTTCGTGATGCATATGTAACTTTGAGATGTCTTAAAATTCAATAAAGGAAAGTAATGCAGATGTAAGAAAAACATAAAATTTGAGCTTCTTTTTAACATTGGAAATATTTTGAAAGAAAATGTTATATATCTTTTAGAAAATCTAAGGTATTTTTCCTTAAAAAAAACTTAATATTTAAAGTTACATAAATTCCCTTTCCCCACAAATAAATAAATGCAGCATATTTTGTTACAAGCAGTAGCTGTAGACATTTCACATAAAACATATGTTCTACATGTGTAATTATTTATAGTAATATTACAATCAAAATATTTAATATTTAGGAATACATCATTTTTGTATTTTGTATAAGACAAATATGTTCTATATGCATAATTATTTGGAAGAACTTTTAAGTAAATTATCTGCAACTTTTACATATATATCCTTTAAAATTTCACATGAAAATACATGTTCTTACATAATCACTTGCAATAACCTTACAAGCAGAACACTAGTAATCTACAAATATTCCCTTTAGTAATTCATATTCAAAAATTACGATCTACTTACACTATTATTTCCTGTAATCTTTACAGATGTTTACATTGGTAAATCACATATGAAAAACATGTTATACTTACACGATAATTTCCTGTAACATTACAGACCAAAGATCTGTAACCTTTACAGGCATATGCTTCGGTAATCAACATACAAAAACTTTGTTATGCCTACAGAATAACTTCCTGTAACATTACATGCCAAACATCTGTAACCATTACAGGTATAATCTCTGTAAAGTTACTAAGAAAATTCCTGTTTTGATTACTCAAATAATCCATGGCATCCCAGTTTCCACGACTTTTCTTAGTAACTTTACAGATTTTTTTTACAGTGTACTTGCATTTAATTTAATTACTTGTTTTTAATTTATTTCTTTTTACAATTGAAATTTTGTTATTCATGATTTAATTCAAGTCACCGTTAAACATTTTTACAAATTTACATTCAAGTTACTTTAAAACAATTTTCGAAATTGAACTCATTAAGTATGGATTCACTCTTTTAAGATAATTCTACTAAAATTAATCTTAGGAGATAATATAATCAATATTTCTTTAGTAAATAAATTATTATTAACTTACTTTGCAGCAACTGCGCAAGTAGTAGAATAACTCGATTTCGCACTAAGTGAATATAAGATCATACAACATTATATTTATATAAAGAAATATATATTTTATATCATGTAAGTATTTGCAGCACATTTACATTATTAATTTTTTTTTAATTAACAGTAACCTTTGGCCCAGCATAGGAGGGATTTTGTTACTTTATTACTTATTGAGCAGTATATTAGCTTCTGTAAGTTTTTTCTTTTGTTCAGAGAAATGTAAACCACACGAATTCCTTGAGTTGCAGTATCTGCAATGCTTTGGTAAAATAATTCTCTTTAAAGGGTATAATATTTAAATAAAACAAATACTGTTGACCGTAGAAAAGGGCACCGTCAATTTATCATATATTAGTCGGTCTTCGGCCAGGTCCACCACTGTCGAGTAGGACAGCGCTCGGTAAGGAGGCAAGCGTCCGCAGTGTGAAAATAAAGGCACAGTGTATCTGTAATTGCATTTCCATTGTTCATCTGGCAAAAGGCAGCTATAACGCTGTAGGCTGCATGCTTATACTGAATTCTACTACGATTATAGACATAATAATGTACAAAAGAATATAGTAACATTCAACAGGATACTGTAATACAAATAGGCAATAAAATACGATTGAATTCACTCAACAGAACATAGCATATTAAATGAATTATAATTAATACATAGGTATGCGAATGAATTACCCAATTCTATTTTTGATTACCCGTAAAGTGTTAAATTAGTCTAGAACAAATGTAGAAAATTCATAATCATGTTTAAATCACATCTCCTATGTTATTTGTTCTGCAAAGATTTTATGGCCCTGTATGAAATGTCCATTAATATTTTAAACCTTTAGGAAGTACTGTTATGCTATAAAATACACATCGTGGTAAATTGTTGTGATCTGAGTTATTTTATTATGCAGTGCGCCTTTGTGCTGGGAGGCACACATCCATACAAATAAATACCAAGGATCTATAAGTGTCAAGTGTGCTTAACGCTGCGAATTTCACTTTGATCACATGACCATGTGTTGGTTAAGCCGGAATTCATCTAAGATAATTTAGATTACGTCATATTTTATTATGTTTATAAATGTAAGTAAACTTTTTATCTAAAGCTTTCTACTAATTTTACATTTTTCAGGTCATAATTTCACTTTGAAAAGCATGAATCATTTTTGGAATAGCTTCGGAAAACGAATGCTTGCCATTTGCATATGAGCACAGTTTCAACCAGGATGTGGCAATGACTGACGCAACTGACAGAATTATTTAAGAAAAGATAAAATTTTATGATCAAAGCTGGCGTATCCTTTGGATTTTTATATCATAATATGTTAAATAATGGTCTGTGTGTTTTATGTGGCAATAAATGTTGAAAGTCTGCAATAAGCCTGAGGAATAAAACATTTTTCGCTTTTTTTTAATAGGCATATCATATAAGTATTCTCTTCATTCCCCAATTACATATGACAATAACTTTCGGGAATCAAATTGGAAAGCAACAGTTTCTGTTTTAAGCTAGGATGTCCTTGGGTTATATAAGATATTAGAAATTTTGATTCCATTGCACATACGGCCTTCTCATGCCTAGGTTGAAAATTGTAAAGCCAGTACTTCTACCCTAAGAAGCCGCTTGCTAAAAAGCTATAAGTGTATTTGCCACATATCCAATGAAAAATATATTATTAAATCATTACTGATGAGAAATTGCTAAAGAAATATACACAGAACTTCAAACAGGATGTCACTAAGCAAGATGGAAGAAGGAAAAAACGAAAGAGTAAAACAAATGATTAAAATAACAGCTCAAATGCTAATTCGTAACTGAAAGGTATATTTTAGTGTGCAAAACAATGCACTCCCGTTTTTCAACATCTAACTTGACACGAAAAAATTAAAAAGGACTTCAAATTAACATAAACATTATATTAGTCTCAAGGGCTTCTAAGTATACACTAACCTAATTATGATATACGTGGTGATGGTTTAAAAGCCTTTTAACTTTCGACTTACTTCCATCATGAAAAGTGTTGGAATGATACATTTCCTGGCCCATAATTCCTGACATTTTGTGTGATTAACGTGATTTCTTGCGAGGATTATAAAAAATATACCCAAAAATATCCTGCTCTGATAAGCTAATTAAATTAGGCTACTCAAAGAAATTATCTATAGCTGAATTAAGCTACTTATAATCCATTCGACAAACGCACTCTGCCCATGGATTAGGAAGATTATAGGTTCCGAGTCTTTAAGAAGTTTTGTAGTGTTTTGTTACTTGATATTTTTTAAAGAAGGTGAGTCAAAGATTGGTGTTAGCAGAGATTCATGCCTAAATTTTAATAGTTCTAAAAATACCCGAAAAACAATTTTCCGAAGAAAACAAATCAAGCAGACTTTATTACAACATATCATGGCTTTACAAAATCATGTCGTATACTCTTAAGCTCAGTAAAATAATAAAAAAATATGTAAAACATATAAGCGTCGTTCATAAGTTCAGCATACGTCTAGAGTGAGATACAGGCATATGAAAATACCTTCTGGGTCACTATAACTCATATGCACGTTTATTACTGCCTGTCCAGTATATTTTTAATAGATATACAATAAAATACAATAAATGATCTATACCTTCGTGGGATTCAAATTCAGACATTCTGATTACACCAGATGTGCCTTTTAGTTTACATCACGAAGGTACTCAGTGAGTAGGAAGAAAAACCTTACATTCTCTCCCACTTAGAGAGTTATTAAAGAACAAAGCAAGAACAGGGCATCCAATCGCCAAATTCTGATGGCGACGAATTGCCGTCCACTACATTTGAGTTCGAGCGCCGTTTGTTGAGCCATTAGGTTTGTCAGAGCAGGAAACACAAGGAACCAGCAATGCCTTCGCCGGAATTCGAAAATTCGGACTTTCCGACTGCTAGCCGGTTACCAAGTCAATGGGAAAAATCTTACAAATAAAGTAAAGGATTCGGAATAAATTTTATGCGTTTAAGCTTAGTTTCTAATCTTTTGAAAGGAAAGTCTGACATTTCTGCGATGTTATTTCGATTGTTAGGTAAATGCATATGAGAAGAATTAGTATAAAAATGCTTTATTATTTTTAATAGAAATATCTAAATAGTGTTAAAACAAAGACTTTAAGGTATGAATCTAGGAATCCTTATGTCGGATTTCAAGCCTCGTGGCTTTTCCATCTTTTCACTGTGCCATATATATACATATATATAGAAAAATTTATAGGTGCTTGCATTCATTATCATAGATTACATGCCTTCTTAAATAACAAAACCTGAGCAATTTTAATAACTAAACGAAAAAGTTAAAGTGAGTAAACTAACAAAGCTTTTTATTGTCTTGCTAATAAACGACGTTTAAAACCTTTATCTATTTATTTATTTTTTTACGTTTTTAAGTTCAACATTTTCTTTCCTCTTTCCTTCCACAGTGAGTAGTTAATTTAATGGCAATGATATGTTGACGATACGGGGAGAAATAAATAACAGGTTAAATATAAAATTTTTTATAAACATGTGAAGACAGATGATTGACTGGTTGATTGATTCAACTCCAGTGAAAATATAGTTTGCTGCAATACTCCGGTCTGACAATGTTTGATGTCTGATTGTAGACATTGCTGGTTTACCAAGAGGAAGTTAAACGCACGTGCAATAAAAGCTGCAATTAATTTAGTTTAGAAAAGAAAGGATAAGAACCAGAAGTAAGTATTCTGCTGGTATTAGTTCGTTTGCGCGTTCTTGCTTCATTGTTACTCAAGTAAAATCGTACTAGTAAACCAGTCTATAGATCAGTATCAATTTTTGCTTTATTTCGGCTGTCAGTTTTTAATTTTCATTTCAGTTTTCCAAATTTACACTTAAATAAATTTTGTTTGGCTTAACTTTATGAGTTAATTTTTAAATCTCAAATAATTTTGAATACCTTGTAAATTGTTTTTTATATTTGAAATGATCTATTCCTTGAAAAGTAAATGATTTTTCATAGTGAACTTCACTTTTATAACACATGACACTAATATCAGTCGTTACGCATTTCAGCAAAGGAATCAAACATTTTTTATTGGAATTGATAAATTACATATATATGTTTAAAGCCGCTGTATGTAGGTCTTAAGTTAAGATTAAAAATGAATTTTTTTGACTTGAATTCACCCAGCTTCTGCAAAATTCTGGATTTATTTTATATAAGAGTTATTATCGTAAAATTAGGAAAAACGTACCTGATTTGCGCGTAGCTTCTAAATAAAACTCTATCGAATTTGAGAGCGATCAGACACAGGTCCCTCTTCTTCAAGAGCCTCCCGCGCAAAAAACTTTTCTTTGTTCATAATTGGCTCATACCAGTTGAATTTTAACATAGCTAATGGACAGTACTTCTGTTTTTTTTTTTTTTTTTTGCAAAAATTTAGTAACTAAGGAAACAAATGTAACTACAAAAATGAAAGAGGTGTAAAAAATTAATCTAGGATTAAAACTTGAGTTTAGTAATACAGCAGAAACAGAGAAATGGCCGAATATGGAGAGAAAAAGACTTCAAGAATCTAAAAATTATTATTTGACTCTAGTGTTCCATGCATAAAAACGCAAATAGGAAAAAAATCTGAAACTTACAATGACAAAAATATGTTCACCTAGCTCACTAATTTTAGTTCATTTAGAGAAACAAGGCTTTTAATTATCAAGAAATCAATACGAACAAATCAAGCAGACATTTTGATTCAAATCTCATAATCATTGTTTGGAAGTACAACAATGCAAAACAGAGATCGACCGAAAATTGAAAGAACTTGAGGAAAAATCGCTTGTAGCATTTAGGTACCAGCCGCATCTGTGCTTCGTTTCTCTGCAATTTCATCTCACAACTTAAACATACTTTCACGCCATTCTAGAACACATGTTTGTCTGAGTTACTAGGTGCCGATAGAAAAAATTATGAGGTCTGGCTGCAGCTTTACGAACACTGTCAATTAATTCAAGCTGGTGATGAATTATCATCCATTAACTTTTAGACTCAACAGCAGATGTACGTAAAAGGCCAGGAAACGAGAAATAGTGAAAGTGTGGCCATGCGTTTGCACAAATTTTTCAGACTCTTAAATATTCGGCTTGATGTGGTTACCGTCACAACTCAGTAACGTATGGAAGTAAAGGAAATGACCTCTACCATATTCCTCACTTATTTTTTGTAAAGTATTGACTTATTTATATTTTTCTTTTTTGAAGTAAGAGACCTAATTACGAACGTAGAAATGGATAAAACAGAAGGAAAGAAAAAATGAAATTATGTAACATCAAACGTAAACAAACTATGATAGAAGGAAAAGAGAAATGAAATACTCGTAATACAATCTTAAAAGCTAGTTTAAGCAAGCTAAGATTAGTGTACCTTACGAATATACTATTAGTGATAGTAATTATATTATAAAATTATTAAATCTTGTGGGTTTTACAATCTAACTTATCTTGAATACATTCTTGATTGAATAATAAAACGCGTTCGTGTATAAACAAAATTAAGGAAAACTAGATAAACCAGCAACTGGCAGAAATTCAAAGCAAATACAGCCATTCGTACACACAAGCAAAACGTAAGAATATGCGATTTATTAATCTATTAATTTTATCTCAGATACTTTATAATATGTGTATAACCCCTTCTTGAAATATTTTTATTTAATCAAGTGAAAGTTAACTTCCTAACGAATGTATACTGATTTTTTACTTTCTTTGCTTTACCCAAGTTGAAAGTGAAGTTTCCGAGTAATCTGGAAGCAACAGCCCTTCGGGTAAGAATTTTTCCTCGGTCCACTTTCCAGCCATGATTCAGATGTTTTCACCCGTCACGTAGTTAGGACGCCTCGTTCTACTTCCGATAGATGATAGCGCAGGAGGTAATGAGCAAAACTGTTCGTCCCATTTCTGTACGATTTAGGAATTATTACCAAAGGTTTCGGCAGCAATTAGCCTGCCCTTAATGTTGACAAAACACTATAGCAAAATTGCGAAATATTTCTGAAAAATTTCCCACACTGATGAAATTGTGTCTTTCCGGTATTCAACAGTTCAAAGACAAAGTGCCCTCTGTGGTCAAACATGCTTGAAGGAATTTACAGAAAGTAGACAAGATGAGAATAATGATCAAGTACGCACGTGCTCGATGAAAATAATATTTCATTTTCAGAGAATTTAATCCAATTAAGGTATCCAAATAATGGAACCATAGTATCCAGTAGAAATAAAAGCAAACTTCATATATAGTACTATCATAAAATAATTTTGTGTTCTGATTTTGTAATTGTCTCATTGGAATTATGATAACGGGACTAAACTGAGGTTTACAAAAATTATAAAAGTGGTTTGCAACTATTATGGAAACACGTTCTATTTTAGTGACAATATTTTCAATAATCGAAACAAAGATTTAAAATCAATATCAACAAAAATCAGTGTCAGAATAAGAAATGCTCAATGGGTCATGTTTTTCTTAGGTTAACACATACTTTTTCATAATTTAGATACACAGTGAACATTCTCTAATAGGACCACACGCAGTTCCTGATCTTCTGTGGAGGACTACGTCTTTATTACAAGCATCATATAAATTTTGAATACTGTTTCATTAGTGAGGTCATGAATTTAGTTAAAAATAAGCAAAGAATAGTATAGCTAATAGAAATTTAGGAAACAATATCTTATTCTAATTTTTTTAAATACTGTACAAGAATGGTATTTTAAATAAAAAATAAAAAACTAAAAAAAAAGATAGATCCTCCGTTTACTGTTTGTTTGTTACATATATGTTCACTTCGCATTTTTTAATAGAATATCTATAAAACTATGTAATTTAAAAAAACATTTTTATAGGTTATGCACTTGCAAATGAATTTTATAGACATCCAAAATTTTACTGATATTATAGAAACTTTCCGAAAAAGAAAACCGAACGAATTCAGTGTTCAGCGATGGACTAGAACGTAACTAGAAATCAAAAAACATTATATGAATTTTAAGGCATTTTTCAATAAAGAATTTATGGAATGATTTCCGAAACGACAGGATTTGAATTTATTACATAATGGTAAATACATAAGAGCTGTCTAACTAAGGCAAGAGATACCTTAAAGGAGAAATATGAGGTAAACTGCTAATGAGAAAAAACATTAAAACACCCGCCACTCTGTTAGCCGGAATTTGAATTAGAATCGAATTTCTAATGATCAACTAGTTGTATTAACTAGTCGAGGACTGATGGTCCAAAATGGGATAAACCTTTGAACTGCTGTTACACTCAGTGTCATGTAATAGTCGAAAAATAATTTCGAAAGGAAATATTTACAATTAAAGATTTATTTTTATAAAACTTTAGCCATTTTAGTTTAAACAAAGAAGCATGTTTTTTATTTCACTGTTAACCAATCATTATAGATAAACGAACAGTAATTTTTATTACCTATTTCTAAAACCAAATATCGAAAAAAGGGGAGACATAAAAATTTCGATATCTAATATTATCAACAGCAATAGTAGGTTTAGTTTGAATTTGTTTAAAAATACCAAAACACCAAAAATAAAAATAAAACTTAACAGGAAAAGTCGTTTTTTTTGGGGGGGGGGGAGTGATCAAGATTTGGGGAGAGCTTTTACTATTTAACTTAACGATCCTTCAAAGATTTGGTATATTCCTATCACCTTAAAGTCTTTAAATGGTATACTTTCCTTTATTTCGTGCTGTTAAAATAATAAAAAAAACAAAGCTATTAAAAATACCCTACAAAGAACGTACCCGTCTACACTCTTTAATATGTACACTGTTCCGAATCGCATATGTGCTTGTACTTGCGATCTTAGTTGCGGTATAATAACTATTCGCGTCCGGAATATATTAATATGTGTTGTAAAGACACATAAAATTTTATCTCAGGATATTTTCGAAATTCTTATAAGTGAAAGAAGCAGCCGTTCTAAAAGCTCTGAGTTCAGGAAACGATTCCATACGAAACCATACTCTTAATCACATGCAGCTGATAAATAATACAGAGCCACCGGTCATCTTGCCGAATAAAGGTTTTCCTTAATATCTCGTGTTATGTGACATGTGGAGTTGCCTAGAAATAAAGAAACACAGACTCAGAGATTATAAAGAAATGCTTCGATTCTGCGCGTCGTTAATAATTCTCAACACGTGCTGTGCAGGAAACCGGACTCTTCATCTCAGCTAGTCTGATATAAATGGCCAAACGAACCGGAAAAGTTTTTTTAGAATTTTATGCTGCGAAGTGAGCAATCTATTTATTTCCTGTTATGTTTAAGCATCATAGAAGCAGCAAATTATTTAAAAAATGGTAGAATTATTTTTTTATTTCTCGAAGAAAGCAATGATCCTTTTTTACTTCCTGTTCAAAGAATAAAATTGCTAGAAATGCACAGCTAAATGAAAGAGGAGTTTATTCAACGGATCTAAACAAGAATGCTTTTTATATCAGGTATTCTTCCTTCTGCTCTATGCCTCTTGAAAAATATTAACGATACAGACATTAAAAATTTTGTGCAATAAATATACTCATCTACCCTTTTGTAATTAAGCACACTGTTCCGCATGCTTGCTTGTTCTTAAGTTAGTTGCCATAAACTAATCACTGGTATTCAAAAATCGTGTGTTGCAAAGATATAAAATTTGATCTCACGGTGTTTTCAGAATCCTATCCATCTTCGAGTTCGCAAAAAATGTATATATATCTCTCTTCACAAATAAAAGTGCTCGGTATAACGTTTCTCATATGTTCTCAAAAACTAGTGAAAAGTTGCTCGAACTAGTAAAAAATTGACACTTTGAACTGCGAAAGCTTCAAACTTATTATGGTGTAAATATAAATATCATTTCTGGCTGGGCACTGTAAAACTTTATGTGATGTAGCTAAAAAACGATGTTTTAGAGTTGGTTCCGAAATAAGAATTGTGCGAGCAATAACAACCAAATTTAAAATCGGGAAAGTATATTTCAGATTAAATATTATTTAATAAACTAAGTAAAATATGTAGTAAATTATGCTTAACTATTAGTATTCCTATAATTGTGTTATGATAGAAATTATTCATTGCCTATTCAACGATTAGTTTGCTAATATGCAGAACTGCATGATAGTGCAATTGCCCTAAGTAAAAAGTTCCAACTTGGTCTAGATCAGAAATCATGTTGGCTTTTAAGCAGTTTGAAAAATAGGAACTATTGTGTAAACTTTAAACCATCGCAAACGGAAGTGGATATTTCAGAACACTCAATATGCACTTATGGAAGGAAATTCTTTCGATGTCTCTTATAGCAACTTTTTGTAAAATTCATCGCAAGACATTTGAACCGTTACATATGAACTATTTGAAAATGTTGGCAGCAGATTTTCATTCCTTAAATATTTATCCTATATGTGAACTTTCTTTCACAAAGTACCACAAATGAAGAGTGGTAATTTTACGAAAATAGTTTCAGCGTTAAGATTAAAATAGGTCCTGTAAATATATAACGTATTCAAAAAGTATAAATGGAATATTCTGTGAAAATAATTTACTCGGTAAAAGTAACTTTCTGTTTTCCATGAGGCAAACTCCTCATCCAAACATCTTTTCTCTTAATCAAAATCGTAAAAACAACCTTGTATTTAGCGTAAGTAACACTCAATCGATTTCGAGGGCAGCTAAAAGTCCCTCCTCATCAGGAGAAAGAAATACCTGGAAAGAAGAAAATAAAGGGGAAGGAGTCTCAGAAACACGTGGTCCTTATCAGCACTGCACGTGGTTATAACTGTATTTTTAATCAGAGTTGCACTGGCCGCCTACTTTTACTCAGCCAGGCTATCGTCCATCGTTATAACCACGTGTTTCTGAGACTCCTTCCCCTTTATTTTCTTCTTTCCAGGTATTTCTTTCTCCTGATGAGGAGGGACCTTTAGCTGCCCTCGAAATCGATTGAGTGTTACAGTATACTTACGCTAAATACAAGGTTGTTTTTACGATTTTGATTGTCACATTAGCGTGTTTCTCTTCTAGTCTATCTTTTCTCTTTCTCTTTTTTATTACTTTTCACTTATGTCATCAATACAGATATAATAAAATTAAGTTATGTGTTCATCTATTTTATTTATTTAATATTTCATTTACATTGCATGATTTTTAATAGCTGTGAAATACACATCTGTGCACAAGAAACTCTTTCAAAATTTCAATAAGCAATCATCTGAATGAATTAATCTATTTCATATAAATTCCTATAGAGGAATAAAGTTTCAGCTTACAAACATTTCAGATGACTAAAGCATTCGGAAAACGAATTGCATATATTGACTGAAGTTTCACTGTATTTAGTTATTATCCAATTACAGACATATTTTAGTACATTAATAAAAAACTATCCTTACATTTCCACTTAAAATTAATGCAACTCTTAAGTAATAAATAGTCTCAAGAGTCTGCAACTGCAAATTAGTAAAGCGAACTGCTTATCAACATGGAATCATTAATAAATAGTGTAGTAATCGTAAAGAAGAATAGTTATTATATAAGGTATATCAGCCGCCTTCTTAGCATGGCTTCATGATGTAGTGGTCAGCACGCTCGACGCGTATTCGAGAAATCCGTGGTTCGAGTCCCGGAGAGGACAATGCCCATTTTTCAACTCTCCTACTTTACAAAAATATCTAATGTCTCTAAAACTATTAATAAGAATTATAATAAAATCGCAACTTTTGTTCTTTGTAATTTTTAGTTAAATTTAGTAAAAATATCATCGAAACCACTCATTAATAAACAACGAAATGAGATATAAGTGATAAAGTTTCTTGATATCAGCTTGAAAATTTTGTAACTAAAAGCACTTAATTCAAGTAAAATTTAAAAACATTAAGCATCTAATTATCTTTTTGAAATACCTCATATATAAAGAATATCGAAAAAAAGAACTATGTTTTACATCAATAATAAAATTATCCTCTCTCCATTAAATTAAAGACATTTCGAAATTAAAGGCATAGCTATTTTCTCATCATCATAATAATATTTTACTGACAATATGCATATGAGATTTATACTTACAATATAACGGGTGATCCGGTCAAAGTAATTTCTACTTAACATGATGATTCCGTTTCCAGATTTGTTGCGCAGATTTTGATTTAGTTGCACTACAGGTCAAAAATAAATAACGAACAGATTACTGTGACTAAAAAATGCACTATTAAAAGGATTTATGTAGATAAAATATACTAGGTTGTAAGAAACGAAATTATGACAAGGAAACGATTTCGGATTATTTTCCAGCACATCCACAGGTTAACACCTAAATTGAAATGCTCTATTTCTAGTAATTACTTTACAGTATATAAGACGGCCGCGTTCTTTAAAACAACAGCCAATACTATAAATCAAATTTTGAGTAACACCCTTTCTTAAAAAATCAAGTATCGAAGCTGAAAAAAGTACGAAATGGTACAATTTGGAACCCGCTTTCCTAGCATGTATTCAAATATACGATAGAGGAACACGTATGGAATAGTGGATGATTAAAATGTAAGCAATTATTTTGATTCAACAACCCAGTTGTTTTTCTAGGTAAAAAACATCATAATACATAAATATGGAATTTGTGTGCATTGCAGTTCTAAGTGGATGAATATATTTGTAGGGAATTATTTGTATTATACTGTAAACAGTAACAGATTCACTAAACCAAAAGTGAAGCTGAATGCAACCATTCATTGCTCTCCTTGCCAATATTATCAAAGAACTTCATTTACAAATACGAATTCTCAAGACATATTTTTGAGGGTGCATATCTGAGGCCTTGTCCAATGTGAAACACGTCAACGGTTAATAAAGATTAAACTGGAATCCATCAACTAAAAGAATGCAAATCCACTCATTTAGGTTTCAGCTCACTGTGGCAGAACCATATCATTCAGAAAAATATCTGAAAGTCTTGAAAGAGTGAAAGAATGAGTTAATTTCTTCACATATAATGCATTCTCGTGAAACCTTTAAGACACTCAGACACTGTCTGGCACAACGATTTTATAGATTTACAAATGTCTGAATCAAACCAGTATACTGCTGCAAAATGAGACCCAGGAAGCAATATTCGGTTGTAGGTATAGTCCTTGTACCTCGAGATACACTTTCATCAGAACCATATCATTTAAACAACAATTTTAAAGATGTGCATGGTGCTACAGCGTACTTTAGGTTTCAGGATTTCTTTCACCTTTAGGTTTCAAAGTTATCTTGCTGCCTCGATTTGAGTTCGTGTAGTCTACAATATGTTTACAACTCTCGAAACCATTTCATCGTTTAGATGGTTCTTTCTACAAATTTTTAACAGTGCAGGTATCTTAATACTTCGAACAATTCCTTCAATTTAAAACATTGCAGTGAGAGTGAGCTAGTTTAACTGAATTTGTTTCAACTATCTGGGAGTAGGGATTATGCCAGTTTAGTTTGCGAACCTGAAATTAACACTACATATATAAAGACAAAAAAAAAATCAGATTTAATTGTATCCAGGATGGTTCGATTTCGCTTAATCTGCAAGATCAGCAAACAGCCTGTTTTAAAATTAAATAGAAGAAAAGGGATGAGATTTTTCAATTATGGCAAAGCACACGAGGGATGCCTTCGTGGAGGATTTTCTAAGGGAAACTGGCTCGTATGCACGTTACACATGGGGAAAACCACGAAAACGCCCATGCAGCCAGCCCATTCGCGCGACTCGATTCTCGGACCGAACTACCAGTGTTCAGCGTCTTTACCACTCGGCCGCTGGTGGGCTAGAAGAAAAGGAAATCCATTGCTGCAAGCAAAATAAAATGTCATTTTCAAGAGTAGATTCGATAGCCACCAATAACTTAGCAACAGGCTATTGTACAAAATTCGCTTTTAAGGATCGTAAAATTAATAGATAGTATAGGCACTATGTAATTCGCGAACTCTATAATTATGTAAATAATTTTTGTAGAAAATTTTAAACTTTTTGAATAATTTAATGCTTATTTATGATATTATTTTTATCGTATGTCTGAAATAAATGCAATTAGGCAGTTTAACATAAAAAAATAATTTATTATATTTATTACATGCTCAGTTATGAGTTCCTATTTTACTCAGAACGAGATAAATAACACTATACGGAAATATTATATAATATTTCAAATATGTAGAAATTATATAATAATTTAGCTTGAACTGTGCTAAATTATTATATAATTTCTACATATTAGAATTTTCTTGTTTTATTTATACTATTTCTTGTTTTATTTCTAAGTAAATACCCACTCGTAATTTACTTAGAAATAAAACAAGGCTGTAATATGATTAATGTCTAGAAGCAAAGAAATATCAGATGAGTTGATTAATTGGATTATATGGAAACTGAAAAGACGAATAATGAAAGGTATTACATTGTGCAAGTGCTCTGGAACTCCTTCGTAATTAGAACTCTAAAATATCACCCTTTACATGAAGGCAATTTAACCATTTGTTTCTTCGAAATACATGTATACGCCTTTTTCAGAAACTTCCTGTCATTATTGAAGGCTTTGAGCTTCGAAGGGGCTACACCTATGCCCGAAGTAATGCATGGGTAGAGGTTTAGGCTTTACAGACATCAAAACCTTTAGAAATGACAGAGACATAAATTGAGGGCAAAGGTCAACAACAGTCAAGAAACTCTGACATTGAAAGTCAAGAAGAAGGCTTTTTAAAGTCATTCGTATGCAATATTTCAATTCAGTATCGGCAGGATCACGTGATAATACTGTCTTTTTTAACTGCACTTTATTAAAAGCTTAGTTCTATTGAAAGGCAATAAAGAGCTTCCGAAGAAGCATTTAACTTAAGAAGAAATGAGCGTTTTTGCTAAATTTCAGTTTCTGAAAATTTCTGTACATTTACTTTCTTAATTTTTTAAAACTTGTATTCGTTAAAATACTACACTGAAAAATATTTTTATAAAGTAAAATTTTGATTATGTAAATGAATTTTCAGAGTCCATAATATTTTTTAAAGATAGCTTCTGTAAAGAGCTAAAGTTGACTAAATCAGCTTTTCATAAAAAGGTTGATATTTTAAAAAGGCTAATGTATAAGCTCCTCCAAAATACAGATAAATAATGCATTAAATTTATGTTAAAGAAATCAGTCTGCTTTGATAGATAAACCATTATTAAGAAAAATCAGACAGCCAGTTTAATAAACCTACATTGTTCTTTTAATAATATTAACGCTATTTTACATATTTTTATGCTTTATTTTTAATTCTCGAATCATATTCTTCAGATTTCAAATTATCGTTATTATTATTATTGAAAATACAGTTTGTCAGTATATGAGCATATTCATAATTTATGATAGATTTTTACCAAAATCTAATGCATAGCTTCAGAGTCGTTAGTTATCATTGATACATAACAGCGAATATTTTTATTCTAATAAAATAAGCATTATATTCCAATAAATCAGCTAAATTTGTCTTGAATGTTGTTTATAAATTTTATTCAGATAGAGTATTTAAGTCATTAATACTTTTATTTCTAGAGAAGATTTTAGTTCACATGGTTTTATTTGGGAAAAACGCCTTAGAACAATGTCTCAAATACAAAGTTCGACCATAAAATTACATACAACGTTGGAATTCTTAGAAATAAAATGTGTACTGAGGAATATTTTAATTCTCATAACTGAAGAATTATCGATTCAGTTTTTTTTTATAATTTTACTATAAATATTGATATAAGCTAACTGGTTTCAGTTAAAATAAAATGTAAAACAGAATGATAGTTTAAAAGAATTTTACATTGAAATACCTGCAAAGAAATATATACATTTCAGCAGCCGCTCAACCGGTATAGTGGTTAGCGTCGCTGACTGTCGCGCCGAGGAGAGGCATGGATGTTTGTAAATATATAGTGATCCTGCGGCACACACTAAACATGCGACGAGCCGAAAGTCCTCTCGAGAAATTGTGGTAGGGAAAGAGAAGTGTGAGACCCTTGGACCTGTCCCCTCCGGAGTAGTCTCCATCCAAAATTAAGGGCGGAACCAAGCTAAATCGCATTGTCACCGATAAGGTACTCAAGGCTGTTGCCAACGGCAGGCGTAAACTTAGGCCCCTTGCCACGAGGAATTTCGTGGGCTTGGGCTGACTATAGATTATACAAGTGAGCATTAGTAACAACAACAATAATAACATTTCAACAGTTTAAGTTTATCTTCAGTGTTATTGAGATTCATATCTTTGGAGCCAACCTGAGCATCAAATACTTCAATGTATTTGTGTTCTGTCAGCATAAATTTAGCTTAATTTAGTTGTAACAATATTACAGCGATGGCTAAACATAGTTAAATTATGTTCAATTTTCATATGTTTCAATTCCGTCCAAGAAAAATATTACCCAACAGAACTTCTTAGCTTTTTTAATTTTCCTTTAAAAATTTATTTTTACATAATATCCGTTCATTCTAGATAAGCAAGCTTATTTAATGAACGCTTGAGGCTCCTGCATGTTTATGAGAAAAACGATGTTATTTCATTGCTGCACTGTGTTTTCTTTGGGGGCGTATTGAGCAAAAAGAAAGAAGGAAAGCCATAAAAGATCGTAATCTTTCCCATTTTTCGCATCACATATAATCCAAGGAAAGAAGGATATTTCGCCATAGTCATAACATCTAAAATATTATTTGGTTTATTTGATTATGACAAAGCATTCGAGGCCTATGTATCTAACAACTCAATAAAATAATTTTTCCCGTAGTACTGAAACGGGAAATTTCATGTTATGAATTCGAGCTAAATCATTTCGAAATATAGACATGAAATTCATGAGAATGATTTTCATTTTAGCGGTAATGAACATTACCGCTAAAATATGAATTAAATTGCAATATGAATATGAATTAATATGAATAAATATGAATTACAATATTAATTAATGTGAATTCATATGAATTAAAACTTCTGTGGACGTATTCAACTGCCATTAGTCGGGAGAAATCTGAAATCATTTATGCTTGGATCAATGAAAAAGTTATAGAATAACATAAATTCTTATGACAAAATATTTATGTGTCTATTATCATAAAATTATAGTTAAAATGTGTAATAAACTCGAAATATAAATTAATGATTTTGATTGCATTGCCAACGACGGTAAAACAAAAATGCAAATGCAACAGCTGCAATTTCTCGTAAATGCCAATTCAAGTGCTTTTGTAATGTTTGATTTCAAATAAATAGAATCGGTGCGTATTAATTTGAATCTATTAAATGCATAATTCAAATTTTTAACTCAGAGTGTTATTAGATATTTTTCATTTATAGATGAAAGAGTAAAATTGCAAAATTTTTGTCAGGTATAACAATGTCTCATTTGTTTTTAAGGTGCAGGACTATCAGGTAGAGAGCCATTGCATTTATTTCGTGGAATCGCAAATAGCGACATGCAAAAAAAAAAAAAAAAAAAAAAAAAAAAAAAAAAAAAAATAACGATTACAAATCAGATTAAACTGGAAAATGTAATCAATAAAAGATTGATGACATTAATGAAGAAATAACTGAAAATCAATATTTATTTCTTTAATTTCAATTTATAAAACTTAACTTTTTCATTTACATTATTTGAATTAACAAGAAACACCAAAATGCTGCTTAACTATAATCCAAAACTTTATTTAAGACAAAATCAAATTAACACCACACGAAAGGAAAAAGAAATTGAAAAGAAAATAATTCAAACTGCAAAAATAATTTTGTTCTACAATCTACACGGTATTTGATGAAAAAACACAAATATTAGTTTAGCAGAATAATGCAGATTTATAACAGCATTAGAATAGTTTTCTTTGCAGCATTACGCTTTCTGCTGCAGAGAAAGCTACTCAAATGCTAACAGCGACAGAAAATGATCCTAAATACCAGATTGTGTAAAAATATATTGTATAGAGACTGTAAGCAATAAACGCGGGTAAAATATTTTCGCAGAAAAGTAACACAGCCATTCTAAAATACCATCTTAATCTCTCGCTCAAAGGCTACGAGTCACGTGTCCTATATCCTATGTCCAGATATCAATAAATGGAAGCAGGAAGTCATTTAACAGATACAAAGAGATCATTATGCAGCTCTCGTAAACAATGCACCGAATCCTGCTAGAATGACTTTTCATTACGCTTATTTTTTTTATGGAGTGGATCGTGAGAAAGTTTATGGGCGAATAATAAAGTCTCATAGTACATATTCCCTTTAAACGAAATAAACAGGTATAAGAATTAAAACAGTGT
Organism: Stegodyphus dumicola; assembly: GCF_044657685.1. Lineage (NCBI taxonomy): Eukaryota > Metazoa > Arthropoda > Arachnida > Araneae > Eresidae > Stegodyphus > Stegodyphus dumicola. The sequence goes on from NC_140768.1 coordinate 83,160,904, forward strand.
TGCTCAAGAGTGACAAAAGAAATTATACACAACGCAATGAATATTTTCTTTGTGTCTTTCACGAGACAGAGAAAAGAAAAAGCCTTTAAAATTCAGCATCAGTAACCCAGATCTTTAGTCGAGATATTTAAGAGGTTAAATAAACTAATGTTCGTAATTTTCACGGATATAATAATGAAATTCTGCTTGTTTAAATCTGTACGTGATGCAAGTTTATAATTAAAAATATATTTCAAATAAATATCAAGGAATGTCGAGGAAATGTTCAAAAAGAAGGTAATCTTGAGAAATCTTCTCAACACAACAAGCTATGAGTTTTTATAAATATTGTACTGTACGTATCTGCTTCTTAAAGTTACTTTGCTGCTAAATGACATGCATCACTAAATTTTTCAGCTAACAAATAAACTTGAAAAGTATTTTTGCTTTTAATAAAAATTACGAAGCACAAAAGTATTGTTCAACATTTGCTTCTCTGAAGATAAGCATTATCTTAATTGTGAAGGATCACGAAAATCAAGAGCCGTTTTGTAGGATGTTTACATTACTTAAAACGAAGTCCGTAATGGAGAAAAAAGCAGTCACTACATAATAAGACATATATTTTATTTTTTAAGGCTTTACCATCAGCCAGAACTCAGGATTAATCTAGATTTTCAAGATGGATTTTTAAGCTGTTAAAACTGTTAAAACAGTTATCTGATTGACCCAAGAAGCTGGCTAGATTTTAACACGCGATCTTTGCTTTTCTACTACGGTCTTGTTCGTACGACACGATCTTTGCTCTTTTGATCTGGGTTACTTCTACACCGTAATTTGAATATCTTCTTCTTCAGCGTTTCGACAGCCCTTGGTGGACCCTGGCATTCTCTAGATGTCGTCTCTAGGCATCTGTACTTTTGGCAAATGTTTTCCAGTTTTTTAACCTTTAAAATATTAAGATCTTTTTCGACACAATCAAACCATCATAGCAGGGCTCTGCTCCGAGGTCCGTTTCTCAAGGGCTTTGCCAGAAAGATTCTCTTGCAGCAACGATCTTCTTTCATTCTAGCCAGATGGCCATCCCATTTAAGTCTCTGTAGTTTGATTTTCTCCTCTACCAAAGCTCTCTTTGCTCGACTTAATGTGTCACTGTAATTACTACCAGCTTAATCTTCAAGTATGTCTGCTGCTTTGCTAATTTCAGAAGATTAAAGTGTGTTTATTTGTATATTATTTTCTATTTATATGGATAACCTATTATATAGGTCTTTTATGTTTATTTTAGTTTTTAAGAGTAATTTATTTATTTATTAGGACTTGATAGGTTATTTTGCCTAAGAAATGTCTCATGATATGGCTCTTGTGGACATGCTCATTTTGTAAGATTGATTTTATGATTGCGCAACACTTTGCTAGGTGATCTGGAAAACAAAACATATTAATGGCAGGAAACTTCTACCGAGAGTATTTTTATTTCTTAGTAATTTATCTTATTTCTATTGGTCAACAATACAACATGCACCCCCAAAACTGGATTATAAGCATGAGAAAATACCCAGGAAAGCTAAAAATTTTTTTCAGCATATATTAATGGTAATTTCTTCTTTATTCACATATTTCGCTACGAATATTTAGATTTTCATATTTATTTTGTATTTATTTTATTTTCTTAAAAAAGAAGACGGCTGTATTGAATTTAGTTTCACTGGTTATGCTATAAATATTTCTTTTTATGATTTACTATTTCTTTTCAAAATTTTGTATTAGAATTTTATTGGCATAGCTGTAAATGTTTGCTATGAAAGACGATAACTTTAACGAAAATAAATGAGTTAAAATATTGGCTTGAAGTGGGAGTCTTTTTCAGAAAAATTACAATTATAAAAATCGAAAGATCCTTAAACTACCAAAATAAATATTCTGTGATTGTGAAAACTGTGCATGAATGTTATAAAGCTTTATGCTGACTTAAAACAATAACTGCTTAGATTTATGTTACCTTCCTTTTCTCCTTTCTGTTCTCAATTTCCAGTGATATTGACTTGAGAAAAATAAAAAAAAATACTGTTAGAGTTCACATAAAGACACTATATAGTTATGAAATATACTAAAGTAACTTAGCATTCATCTGTACTTATTACATGCTTTATCGGTGCTTATGATTGATTAGACTTTCTTAAGTCTTCTTAAGAAAGGGCTCTTCATCGTGAATAAATAAATTTTTAATTTTGTTTAGATGTTTCTTTTATACTTATCCTTTGAGAATTTAAAGAATATTAATTTAAAAAAGATTTTTGTAACAAAAAATGATTACTTTACTATATTTCGAACGCTGTTTACCAAATGCAAATAGTAGAAACCCTTTTACCCACTTTGTAGTTATTTGATTAACTTTAGTTTGCAGTTTTGGTGAGAAATTGGTTGATTTCAAAAGGACAAAAATAATTTGATGATGAGATAAAAGTTTGATTAGAAATATCATTAAAGAGATAATGTTAAGAAGTAAATGCCATTGCAGATAATCGGATAACTTTCCGTAAAGTGAAATACATAGTCATATTTTACGTAGAAAACCATAAATGCAAACACGAAAATTTTAAGTCTCAAATTTGTGTTGCTGTTTAGATTGAAGTAATAGACATCAGTGAAACAAAAGAAAAACCAATGATTATCATAAATCAACCAATTTTTACGGTTCAGTTTAATTTATTTGATTGAGACAAAGCAAAACTAAGGCTATCTGCCTGCGTGGAGAGATGCTTTAGAAGAATTAGCTATGAGAAGGTATTTGATTAATTATCTCATCTCAAGACCGAGTTGTAGAATTTCAGATGGAAGCGGATTTCAAAATATATCAAAAGTAAATACTTAATAAAATTTTATTCTACTACGAAATTAAAAAAATACAGACGATAATAATAAACAAGCAGGAAATTCTGAAATAGTGCGATCTATGTATGAAAATTAAAAAAAAAGCCAATTATAATCCGATATTTCTAGTCTAGTTATATATTATATATGTATATATATATTTGTGTGTATGTGTGTGTAAGCAAAATAGAAATATCAGAGAGAGAGAGGGAGCGAGACTCCTGTGATTACTGTACAGTTCTACTACAGTGAAGACGAAGTGGTAGACAAACCAACCGACATCTTTATTCTTAAAGTCTGACCTCTTTTTTTACCATTTCAGAGCATTTTCCCATCAGCTCCCCGTACTTATATAATCGCGTTTTTAGCCATTAGATACATATGGTCATTGAAAGCTTAGTCACTGACATTCAGTTTTCATATTCTGATACATAGATTATTTAGTATTTACCGCGTTTCTGTTCTTTCGCTGCAGTTTAGCAGGAATTTATTCATAATTATAAGCTTGTTCATTTATTATAAAGCTTTTACTAGCAATAATTTCATCTTCCTTGAAAGGGTTCTTATTACGATTTTAAATATTTAGCTTTCACAGTAGAAGTAAGAAACAAAGAATCTGGTGTCATAATTTATTACTGTAGATTCTCAGATTATTGAACAGAATACTGAAACCATTGACATTAAAATCGAAGCCACTAACAGCAGTCTAAAGATGAAAAAATATGATATTTTATTTGGCCAATGTGCAAATGATATTAAGTTTCAGTTAACAAGAGAATTTAACAATTATGTCAATAGTAACAGAAAACGAAGGAAAATCTAGATTTGAGTTTAAATGATAAAATGAGGAACATTTGGAAAGGATTCGTCATGTTTATTAAATTTATTTGCTACTATTTTAATTAAACCGTAAAAGGGTTTTGATATAATAAATTACAAATTTATAAATTAATTGAAAAACTTCAATATAAATTTAAACATTCTGCTGTTGCATGTATTGATATATTTAATTGCTGTAACATATATGTTGCATTTTATTGCAGATGACGAATATACTACATGATACGTGCATACAATGAATTTGTCCTGAGTATACAGTTTTATGTAGGGATGTAATCTATATATTCCATTTTAAAGAAATGCATTCCATGAATAGATTCAGAGATGACATTATTCAGGAGAAATGTTCTTGTTATGTATGTGGATCACAATTTTTCTCCTGGAAACTAGTTCCTATTTATTAAAGAATTGAGAAATTTAGGGCGACATGTTATATTTATTTATTTATCACGCATATTAAAGAATTGTGGATACATGATCGAATATGAGATTTTGTAAGAAGAGTAAATAAAATGTCAAAAGAAACATAATATAAACTGTTATCGAAATATTTTCGAAGAAATCTCGGCGCTTAGATAAATTAATTCACTTTTGAAAAGAAGATTCCCTTTCTTTATTTGGAGAAATTTCATGCAAACTAATTGAAACAATAATTGTAAATGAAAGAAAGATACTTTCATAGAATTAATATCAGAAACAAAGGGGACATTAAATAAAATATGACGAAGTAAATTTTCACTTAGTAAAGAACTGGGAAGGGAAGAACTGCCACATTTCTGTATAAACAGAAACGATATTTTCCAACCGGCTTCTCGGAGATAACATTTTTAGAAAACAGAAAACTAGACACCAGATTCATATTTTTATTTCATTGCATTTTTTTAAAAAAATTTCGAAATTACATTAAAACTTCAATTTTTAGATATATAGCTAATTTCTAATCAGCTAAAAATTTCCTGCGCTAGTTAAAATAATTAAAATTTTGATAAATAATTTTACATATTACATATCTTGAAGTATAAAAATAGATTGATTTTTTAAAAGAACCATATGATTAATTTAGAGAGAAATTTCCCCAGATTATATAGTTAATGTACATTGGCATGACATGAAAAATATAGCATACATACCAAGATCCTATTTTTATTTTCTTCTTTCTTTTTGTTGCGTTAAATAAAACTATAATAATGAATGATTTTCATTATGAATAATTTAAATACTTTGCCATCATTTGAACGTTAACTAGTGGTGACAATATGCTGCCAGTAATGATTTCTAAGAGACAATTATTTCTAATGAAAATAGGGTTTTGTCATCACCTCAATTATATTTAAGTGATCTATATTTATTTATTTGTTTATTTTTTTGGGGGGGGAGGGAGACATGGGGACATTTCTTCAAACATTACTTACTTCAGCTGCTCAAAGTAATGCTTTATTCGAACCTTGAGCATTTCAATTACGTGTAGATTAACAAATGTTAGTTCTGTGTGTTTTAAAACACAACCTGAAGATGTTGACTATTAGCTCATAGTAGGAAAACGACGCTTCTGTTATCTGTGAGTCTTTTGTTTTGGAGAGCTGCGAGAATAGCTTGATAAAGCAACTCTGATTATAATCATATTGATGACGATTTATAGTTTTACAGACTCTGAGGAATAGATCTTAACCCTGGCATATTAGAAATGCAACACAGCGACAGCCGTAAGTGTTCCAGAACAAAAATATTTTTATGAGGGCTATACAAGAGCGAAAGGAATGACTAAACCAATAAAAAGAAATAAATCTAGAATTGAAGCTTTTGTTAATTTATTGCAATAATTCGCATTAAAATAATATTTTTATATAAACTACAAAGGTATACAGCATAACAATGAAATCCATCATTTATTATTTTATCATTTATCTCATTAATACAGTAATCAGCCAACGATTATAAGTTACATAAGAAACTAATCATCTGAGATAAAGTATAATTTTCCATTTCTGTCAATTAGTGTCAATCCGTGGAATTTTCTGCAAGCGGATATCTACGTTCAAGTATATTTTTATTGCAGACTTTTCGCTTAACCGTATCACTTAAACACTCATAACACAAATTACTGCATTCCTATCGATTGCTCCCACTTGAATTTCATAACTAATAATGATAGCACTATACATTAGTAAAAAAATTCTGCGTTTAAGTTTAAATTGAAGAATCATGAATCTTAGAAAAAATTATGTTCATCTTGTTACAGAAATTTATTTCGAATGTTTTTATCAAAGAATAAATTATCTGCAAGATAAGTTATAGATTTTTTAATTAATATATACATTTCATCAAAGCTGTTCTATTAAAGGATTGCTGCATTAGTTCCATTTTATTTTAAACAAAAAGGTAAATATGAATTTGTAAATATAATTGGTTTGATTTTTGGATATATACAATTCGTAAAATACCGAAATGTTTTATTAAAAAAATTCTGATTTTATAATAATATAATAATTATGTAATCTTTAGTATTACATAATATTACTTTATTCACAAGATTCTTGAGGTAGAAGTTGCAATATATTAATAGTGTAAACACCTTTAGTAATTTCGCATAAACAGCCAACAACAAATCCTCCTACATTTTTATGACTTTCTTCTCACACAGATAAGGAAGATAGGCGTTGAAAAGACATGGAAGAATGCTATACATAGAATCCCTAAACTGTCTTAATCGGATATGGAATATGCAAAATGAATCTGCCGTGATAAACTGGGCTTATAAAAATGCAGCAGAATGTTTGGTGCTATTGGCTTACTTGCGGAAAGGAAATAAAAGAAATGAAAGGTGGTTTTTCACAAGGAGATAATTATATAAGTTTGTGCAATAAATCCTACTTTAAATTACATCGCAAAAAAGTGATTATGAAACTCTTTGTTTATACACAGATCATTATTTTATAACACGTGTTATAGCCGCATATTTTATTATCATGAATATGCACTCAAAATACGTAAAAGATGTATCTGGGTGATTTACTGTCATTAAATAAGAAACACTAAAACCTATAATCATACGCGTTAAATCATCGCCCTCTCCACATTGCAAATTGAGAAACTTCTAAATTAATTAATGTAAAGGGCAGTTAAAAGATCAATAATTTGGTAGAATTATTGCACACAAGAATAAAATATAGTTACATTATCTATGTGTCAAGCTTAGCTGAAGTATCTGTTTATCAAAGAAGAAATCACGAAAGGTCGTGGGAAACTAGTAAAGGTTACTAACGTGCATTGAAGTTTACTTAAGTGAAGTCAAATAGACCTTTAAAACTAATACGAATAAAAAGAGTTTAAAATAAGCCTTTCTTTGTTTCACAAAAGTCATGCGAGATCAAGATGAAAAAAAATTCTGAAACTTATAACGGCATTAATGGGACCAAAAGAACATAAAATTTGGGGCTTAGAATTATTCAACAATCCTCGATTTAAAATTCTTATAATGGAATAAAATAAACTGATACATCTACAAAGTTTCAAACATCAAATAAATAAAGTTAAAAACAATAAAAAAATTAGCTTCATCGACAACATAATTATACATATGCTATAGAAATGTATCATAAACTAAGTTTGAAATTCTTAATTTTTGCTATATAAACCTTGTAATCTTGAACTAGTAATCCAGTGCTTTAAAGTTTTACAATTAACTGCACTTTAATTCGAAAAAAAAAATAACACACGTTTGAACTTATTTGTAAAGTAATATATATTTTATAAGCAAAATAAATAAATAAATAAAATAAAAAATAATCGTGCAATTTTAAAGGTATTCCAGGAAATTAAAACGGATAAGTTTTAATAAAAAAGTTCCAAAGAGAAAATATCTTAAAATTTACTTTGACATGTTTCTAAATTTAAGTTACAGATACGACTTAAAACATATGTAGGAAAATTCTCTACTGAAAATATAAATGCGTCTTTGCTTAGTAAGCTTTAAATTGATCAGAACATGAAACCTGATTTTGTATCTCGCGCCGTTTTAAACAATACTAAATGAATAACAAAGAAAAAAAAAAAAAATCCTCTTCTCATTATTTAGTGAAAAATAACCAAGTAACCTCAAGACAGCTCAAAATTCTCTCTGTTTGTAAGAAACAATCTTCTTTTCCCGTGGCTAGATAAATAATCTCAAAATAATAGAAAATGATTTCGTTTACAAGAAAAATAAATAAATAAATAATCTGAATGCTTTCAGATTTCGTATCAGTCCAAAGGAGCATTTTTTTAAAACATTTTGTGAGTTACCTTTATTTATTAAATATCATTTTCTTCGCACTTAGATGACAAAATTCAATTCAACGCACAAAATAATTTAAAAAGAGCGTATCTTTAAACTTTCGGCTACACAGTCTCGCGCGCTGAAGATAGAAAAGTTTCTCCCCCCCGTACAGTGTTACCATTGCTCTTTTTAAAATTGTTGTGTTTGTTAATCAAAAATTCGTTAAATGTTCAAAATATGAAATAGATAATAAAACAAATTCCAAATGCCAATATTTAAGTGGAAGACTACGTTATTAAAAATATTTTGTCTCCAGGTGCCGTTGTTTTTTCACAGTGCGAGAAACATACATACATTCGTGCAGATTCTCCGTTACTTTTATTTCTCTAAATATAATGAAGGGCTCTAATATTTGGTGGCAATAATTTGAAAAATAAAACGCCGTTTATAGTGAACCAATGCAAAATGCCAAAACGAAATTAATAACACTTCTGAGCGTTTCGATTTGGGGTAATTTGCTCAGAAAATGCTTTAACGTTTGACAAGTAAAAGTGATAAATGTCATACTTTAGAAATTCATAAAAATCTCATAATATTACAATGTTTATTTTACATTAGTTTAAATATTTCTCACATTTCGTATTGAATTTAATTCTGTGTAATTAAATACGAGACTTCTAATTCTATGTCCACCTTATATGGAAGCGTATGAAGCATACGTTTTGCTTCATTGAAATCAATGACAGGAAGCTCAAAATCTATGAGCTGTGAAAGACAAATTGTTTAATTTTTAAATAAACAAATAGATGTGTATGAAAAACAGAAATTCCATGTGAATTAGCAATGAATATGTAAAATACGTTTACTTACTGACATTGTGATGTGCAACTTTGTTGCGACAAACAGCATTCACTATGGCCAGCGCCACAAAAAAATTCGATGCATTTGAACCAGGAGCAGCCAAAAGTGCATGACTAGAATATTTATATTTAATGTACAGAAAAGTCACAGTAAATGCAATCATAAATATTATTGCAGCCCACCATAAAGATCTGTAGGAATAGTCCGTTATGAATGAAATCAAAGGCACTGGATAAAATGTTTTCTCCGCAGACATAATTTCTGCTCGTATCTAAAATATTAGCAACACATTAGAAACTTTACTCCACCATCGAAAGGGTTTCTTGATATGCGACTGACCCACTCAAAAATCGGAAACAAACTTTCCCTTTCCTGCTGTAACAAAAGCGTTTAAGAATTGGCGCGACCCGACTATCATGACTGCGGCCGATAAAACGCATGCGCAGTTGCTCTACGCCCTCTTTTTCCACTCTCGTTCCCCTAGATTGACCAATGCAGTAGTTACGAGGACTGACGTTTTTTATTTTAGAAATTAACAGCTGAGACAGACCGGCTTTTGGGTAGAAACAGATAAAAAGAATCGGAAGTTTCGCAAAAGCTAACAAAACGTGAGAGCATTTTTTAATGCTATTTTCATAGCTACTAAACGGAAAATGGGTTAGCAGTGAAAGTATTGTATAAATTGGTTATAGGTAAGTTCTCAGTCATCAACTGGTTTACGCCGGTTTTCTCCAAGCCCGGGGAAGCGCTAAAAGTTGATGTAAGAGAGGAAGCGGTTATACATCTTTGAAAGATGAAAGAGCGGAAGCGGTTGTACATCTTGAAAATATTTCGCAGTTGCAGATAATCAATAAGTTTTTCTTTTTTGGTTCAGGATATTGCTAAGAATCCTAAATTTACGAATTTCTTCAATGTGTATAGTTTTCCAAAAGATTATTTTAAATCACAGATACTGCATGAAAACAGACAATTAGGTGCTGAACTCGATTTCTCAGCGCTGAACTTCTCTGTTTTCATTTGTTGTTGAAACATTCAATCCTACATTTATTGCAATTTTTTTAATCCACCTTAAAAATAATTAAAACAATATAGACATAACTTTTTGGCGAGCTCACTACAATTTTTCTTCATATTATTTCATTTTTGCAGCATATTGCGCAAAAAATTTTTAAGACCAAATAGGTCTTACAGCACAATACTTACTAGCTTTTCAATTTTATTTCTTTTTAGCAGCTATAAGCGCAAAAAGTTTCAGTAAGTTTTAGATGAATTTTGATTTTTAACTTTTTTAAGTTTTAGCTATTGAGTTACCGAAAACTGTTTACAGTTCCACTTTTACGATAAGTTAGTCTTCCTTCCAAAAAACACTGTAAAGCAGGCTAGCTCCCTCTTTACTTTCAATTCACTGGCTCAGATCAATAACATAGAGATAATTAAATGAAGCGACATGATTTGAAAAACCGGTAAGGCTAATGCTAATCTCACAAAAAATAGTCAGCATACTGCAATTCTTGAGCATTATAATATACATAATTTTGATAACATAGAAATTACTGTGCTTGATATTGTACCAAACACCAAACTTAGACTGTTCAAGGAATCCATTTACATACTTAAAAAAAAGTCACTGTATCCTTACGGACTGAATGCCTATCTAAGTAATACCGCCAATAGACCGACAGAAGTCTCAATATATGGACAATTCAGAATTTTTAGCAATATTACTACCAGAGGATCGAGAGGAGGTGATTCCAAAAACAAAAAATTTTTTTCTTCACAAGATCTAAAATTAATAATTAAAAATCTTCATTCCTACCTTAACCATAAAGAATTCGCTAAGAATGCCATTAAACTTCTTCATACGTTTAAGAATACTACCTTATGGAATCTAATTAAAATAATAGATCAACATTCTCAATGTTTACAAATAGTTAAAGACTTGATTATTGACTTTTGCAATTTTAAACTAAAGAATAGTAATTTTTTTCACAAAAAACTTTTTTGTACTGTACAATTCAAGCACCCTTATTACGATCAACTAAAAATGCCAAGCATTTTTAAAAAATAGCAACACTTGCTTCCTGACCAACAACTTCAAATTAAGCCCTGTTTTAAGTTTGAAAAGACCTTAGGTCAACTCATTATCAACCACCACGATGTACAAGAAAATAGCATATGTAATTGCCAACAGCCTATGTACCATAAATATGTCGATCCTTTCCACCAACATGTTATCACTGGAGATCTCAATATCATTGAAGAATTAAAATTGCGAGCCCTTTTACAACTTGGCACTAAATTTCGTCCTACTTTCAGTATCAATAAGCACTTTTGCCTCAAACAATTCAATCAAGATCTTGATAAATTTATCATCTTAGTTAGTAATAAATACAATTTACCTACTACTACTTTTCTTGAATGGATAGCTGCACTAATTAAAGAATTTCAACATTTACTTTTCAAGACTCCTTATTCCAACTCTTTACATAATAAAAAGCAACTAAATAATCTTATTCAAAAACTGCAAGATAACTTTACCATTTCAAAAATTGACAAAGCCAGCAACAATTTTAGTGTTATTTGAAAAACGTTTTACTTCAAACTTTTGCATAATGGATTAAATAACAATTGCATTTACCAAAAAATTACTACCAGCACTAAAATGCTTCTCAATAAATTTAACGCACTACATAAAAGACTAAAAATACATCCCCGGAAAAATATAATAACAGATTTGTCAATCTCTATGCACTACCAAAATTTCATAAGTCTCCTGTTAAATTCAGGTTCATTGCCAAAAGTACCAAAAGTTATCTTAAAGAAATAGATTATCTTTTTGCACAAAAACCTCGCCTTATACGTGACTTAATTAATAACTATGATTTTAAGGATCTACATTGCAACTGGATGATTTCAAGTAACGAGCTAGTTCCAAAAACTATAAATTCACTTAAAATAGACCATATACAATGCTACGACTTTGAAAACCTCTATACTACCTTACCACTTCAAGAAATATATACAAACTTACTTGCTCTTCCGGATATATTTCCGCAAATTTCTACAATAATAAGTACCGAAAAATGGCAACTTTTTCTCTCAAGCGTGCTTTTCAATAATTTTATTCAATTTAACAATAGCATCTTTAAACAAATTCAAGGAATTCCAATGTGAGGTAATTTTTCCAGTTCTGTATGTGAATTATTCCTTTTTACAAAAGAATTGACCTTTGTCCGTTCACTCCGTAAAGTAGAACATAAATTTTACCAACACATCTATCGTTATATCTATCGCTATTATATATATATATATATAATAGCCTTTAACAACCACAACAAAATAGAAGTTGCTAATATCTACCCCACTTGCTTAAAATTAAATAATACAAATACAGTGCAACATAATGTAGTTTACCTTGACTTACATATTATTGATTACACTTTTATAAAAGTTTACGACAAGAGAAGAGAATTCACTTTTTCTACACTAAAGTTAACCAATTCAAATATTTCCAAAAGAATCATCTTAAACACAATTTATTCACAGCTACTTAGAATAAAAAGAATATGCAATACCACAAAACACCTTCAAGAAGAAATACTTTACTTCGTGACAATTTTGAAAAATAATCTAATACTTCATAAAATAATTAAAAATACATTAAAAAAGCTGGCATTAGCCTTACCAATTTTTAGTTTTAGATTATTTGAGTTAGATAATGAAATTTTATACTTAAAGCCCAATGGGACGGTATAAAGTGGATAACCAATTTAAGGATTTAATAGATTAGCATCAGAACTAATCCTTTAAACAGCGGATTGACTTTTACAATGTAACAAATTGTTATAATTTAGAAAACACAAAAAATGAGCGAATAATTTAGAATGCAGTTTTATTACAAATTTTTCATCGAGTTTTGTGGTAATATAAATTTTAAGTTGTATCTCAGGCTTGTGTTTGACGTTTAGACAAACGAAATAAAATATCTCAATTTTAAAATTTATAATTATAGATTTTCTTTGTAGTAAATCTTGTAACAGATGTGAATTCCATTTGTTAAACGACGAGTATACGGCAAAAAGGCATTTTGTGCTTTCAGATACATGAATTAAGTGATCATCCATTAATACGGAGCAACAAGATTTAGAAGGCATAATATTACACATCCGCCAAGCCGCCAGAACGTTTTGTGATGATATTAACCAGTTCAATGATATCGGCCGAACTCACAAGCATTTCTAATGAAATGGTACCGAAAATCAGTTTTGCTTACAAATCAGTAGCCTGCAAAATCACCAAATCACTTTGAGAATTTTGTCTTCCTCAGCTAATTCTTCGGAAGAATTTACGATAACAGTTGCAATTAAGACCATATCGTTTGCAGGTATTGCAACATTCAAAAAAGGACATTATATAAAGCGATAAGAATTTTGTAGTCGCATGGTAAACATCACAAGTCGATTGATTATTTTATCATCCATGTTTTATCGTGGAAACGATACTTAATTTTTACAATATGGTAAACTGGCAAAATGCTTGGATAGGGGACATGCGAAATTGCCACGCTTTCTTGAGCAGAAACGGGATTCTCCAGAACTACAAATTTTCCCCGCTATTTCATAGGAAAGAATAATATGTAGGCATGTTTTTTTTTTCTTTTTGAGAACGCTGTGCTACGTTTATCGTGTCTTGATATGGTGCGGTTGTAAATTTTTTCCTCAAATGTAAAATATTCCACGAATTTCATATTTCATCAAGATGGGGCTCCATTTAATTGGCCATTGAGACACTTTGCTACTTGATGACAAACTCCCGCATCAATGGATTGATCAACATGGTGAAAATAATTTAACGTTCTTCAAATGCCACAAGGATCTCCCGACTTTAAGCAAACTAATTAATGTTTTATTTTTCTCTATATATTAATTTTCTCTTCTAACATCCAAATTCTCGGTTATGCTACTTTAATTTGACTTCCAAAGAGATGCTACCAGCAGTTGAAATCGCTAAACACTGGTATTTCGGCCCTGGTTCAAATCCTGAGAAAGGACTCTTCCATGGATGCTCTCGTAATTTTCGTTATCAGTAAGATGGGCACAAAGCAATTTCTTTAAGGCTTAGTTCAGACGACAGTTTCGTGTTCGTGGTCACAAAGCTTTCTGGTTTAAGTCCGTAAGTCCGTCCGTAAGTTTCGGTAATTCATGTTCTTTTCATGTTGAAGGCAATCTAAAGCCGTATTATAAGGAAAAAAATTAAATCAAGTTCATTCTAAGACATCAATCAAGTAAAAGCAACTTCACACTATGAAAGACTTCTGAAGCCGTTTTTACTTGTTTTACTTTGCAGAAGCAGAGGAAGGGGGAGGAACTGAAACATAAAGGACTTAAGGACTCTTCCAACTCTGGTTTGTTCATATATTTTTTTTTCCTCTTAGAGAAAGTTATAAAAGCTGCAGTGAAAATCTTGTGTCATTTTAAAACCCATCCACATTAGTAATACTCATTTGATTGTGTTTTAAATTACATAAAGAAATGATAATGGGTAGAAACTAATTTTATATATATATATATATATATATATATATATATATATATAATTAAGTCCGCCACGAAGATAATTACCTACATATAACTAACAGATGGAAACTTTTAATCAGTGATATGATGAACAATGGAAATTTAAGTTATAAATAAGAGTTGTTTTAACATTGAAAAAAATTTATAACTAAATTATTATTCATTTTTTAAAAACATTATAACATACACTATTTAAATACAAAAGAAGATGATTTTTATGGACATATGAGTAATATATGTGATTATTGTTTGTTTTTGTTTCAAAAAATGTAAATTCTGTGATATGATATATTATTTCCATCTGTACATTTTAGTGAAACTAGTCCATATCTTTGGCTTGTGAAGCGTAGGAAGCTTAGGATAATGATAGGAGGACAGGTGAGGGAAAATTTTATCGTTACGATTTATTTCTGTTAATACGTTTATCAACCTATACTCTATAATTTTAGCAATTCGATAACTGTAAAATCAGCAGATATTATGGCTCAAAATCGATAAAGAGCAGAGCTGTGCTACTTCTTTCAAATTTAATTATGCTTATTTTTCTTTCAATATTATTTTTTAATTTCTTTGAATCCAACCAATATATTGAATTTTGTCCTTCCGATTATTAATCTTTAATATTTTGTGTACTTCGTTATTTCCTTCCACATTAATATTACCAATTTTATATCCTTTACACTTTTGTAACATTTTATTCAGCTCTATAGTACACATTTTATTTTTAAATCGCAAGTATTTCCTTGCATTTCCATCAAAATCTCGGCAGGCACATTATTTTATTTCAGAATCTTGTTTCGGAAGTAAAAAGATCTTTTTAAATTTAATTTTACTTGATTACACTTTATCTTATTTCTCTTAATGTTCTTTATCTATTTGTTCATTTTTAAATCGTTTGCTTTGTACATCTTACATTCTTATTTATTTCTTGCATTGTTATATCTTTTTTTAATCACTATTGTTAATATAATCGCCATAAAACTTATGTTCTCACTCTTTTTTTTTGTATTTTACATAGTATAAAATAGTGCATTCAAGGATGACGAAAGTTGTCAAGGAAAATAATCCGAAAAGAAAGGTTTATAGAAAAAGACACGCACTGAAGGACTTAAAGGTGGCAGTGAAAAAAAAAAATTAAGAGATGAAATTACAACTAGACAACGATTAAAATCATGAAATAAGTTGACAAATTTTGTCGAATTAAAAACAAACTTCAGTTTATCCACTGTATTAAAACATTTTCTGAGTAATTTTAGAAGATGAAAGATTGAGAGATTGGTCCTTACGCTAAAAATGCTTTCCAACAATAATTATTTTCACAAATTCACTAACGAAGGGTTTTTAATACTAAGAACTATCTCGATAAATATCAGATATATTTTAAAATGTTATTTGACAAGTTCTTGACCTACTTAAAACTTTTCATGATTTTAAGATTTATTATCAATTAGGAGTACATAGTGTACTTAGCAATGTATAAGGGTAAAATTAATGAGAACTGTATATTTCCAGTCAAACAAAATACCGTTTGATTCATTTACTTACAACTTAAACACAATTTTACAATAATAAATAAGTTGAAGGTATGAAACAAGTAATTTTCTGTTGAGACCAAGCGATTCTGCTACTAAATTTGCATTTTTGAAAACTGTTCCATTTGAACTTTTTGTGATGAAGAACCCTTAATTACTAAAATTTTTCACGGTACGTGTTTCATTTCAATCCTAGAAAATTCGCGATACAGTTGTAAAATTTAAGTTTTAAGGCAACACTTTACTATCGTTTTATGCATCATGTGATTTTCTTTAAAATTACATATTTTCATACTCTTAATATTAACTTAAAAAAAGAATTCTACCGTTCTCTGTAACAAATGCTAACGTTACTTACCTTTAACTTGTCATTAGCGCTTCAGACATCACTCTCTTAGATGTTATTTTAAACTCAACATGAACTAAAGACAAAAATTTTTATCATATATAAATCAAGCAAAAAACATAACTGTTTGGTAGTTTTTGAAAGTATGAACATGGATGAATAACAAATCTGCTAATTCCAGTCCCTTCTACACTTTTGCCAGAATTTTTACTTGCTGGGACATGTTTGAACGGATGTTTTTATGTTTTGCTAAATATTACATCATGGCCTTTTGAACTCGAAGGCAATTCTTTTAAATAAGATAATTAGTACACAAGCCAATGCAAGTGATGAACTGTCTGCAGAACAGATTGAGGAAATGGCAGGGTATGGTGAGCAGTATTATCTAGAACTTACGTATGTCCTACTTGTCACGTAATAACAAGATTAATTTAAGCAATAATCATTAAAATAAAATGAAAAACAGCTGTATTTGATCACAAATCATAATTTGTTGTGCCAAAATGAGAAAAGGCGCAAAAACGGGTATGATTGCCTAATATTTATGTTATTCATTTGGTTTATTTGCTAGGAATTGAATTCGGGTCAAATTACAAATATTCAGCGTTGTTATGCATTTTGTCATTAGTGAGGCAGAATGGACTGCCCTCGCTAAGAATTTTATAAGAAATACTGGCCCATATTTATTTTATATATTAAAAACATGAGATCTCATGCAGTCAGCTCCTACAGTTCTCCGCCCACTAGTGACCAAGCTGAAAAGTCGTTGGACACTGGCAATTTGATCTGGGATTTGAATTCTACCATATGGGCTAGCTGCACGGACATTTTCGTAGTTTTCCCATGTATAATGTGTATACGAGCCAATTTCCTTAGACGTTCTTCACGAAGGATATCCCTCCTCTTAGACAGATAGCTCTCGAGTGATCTGCCATAATTAAATAAACCATACCGAACATACATTTCTCCAGAAATAGAACCCAGAACGAACTACCAGTGTAGTTGTTTTGGGCTCCTTCTGTGATTGAAATTGGAATTTGGAAATGATTATGCAAACGATATTAATGAGTAATATTTTAAATATATTACTTTTAAACTCAGACAGATAAAAATAAAAGAATTTCACATGTGTTAAAATAGAAACTTCAGAAAGTTATCATCAGATTAATTTATCTTTACAAGATTTTAATACTAGTTATAATAAGATTTTAATATTAGAAGAAAACTAATATTATTGTTTAATAGTACAATTTTGAAATTTTTTGCGCTCTTAGATAATTCTTTTTTTTTCACAGTCAGGTCTGAAAAAGCTTCTTTTTTAGAAATGGGATTATAGGGTAGTCATAAAAGTGAAAATGCGAATTAAATGTGAAGTAAACACTTGCTATGCCGTAAAGCAATAAGAATTTTTATAATTATGTGGAAATTCAGTCAATAAAAAATTTATAACTAGATTTTTAACACTTTTTAATTTTCGACAAAACATTCCTGTTATTGCTTTATACAAGTATAACAAAATAGTGTACTTTTTAAAAACGAAAGGTTTTGAAGATTGCTTTACACAATATTCTGTTACTGCACATGATAACGTAATTGTGCATTAAAGGCTGCAAAGTTCATTTTGCATCCATTCAAGAGCTTTTCTTTTTTAAAAAATCATTTGTTCTAGAAGCTAAATTTGATCAAAATTATATAAAAGAGGATTATTTATTTTATATGTGCCGCTCATCTAAGGTTCTATTTCTTTAACATCATATTTTGCATTAGTTTGTTGTGGTATTAATTGTAAAATTTATTTTCATGACGCCACTTAGTGAGAAAAGGTAAGATAGTTTATTTTTTTCATTTGATATTGTTCAATTGGTGTTTGTCGTAGGATATCAAAATTCCAACACCAACTGAAAAAAGAAAAAAAGTGCCTGGAAAGATATATGAGCAATTATGAATCGAAATTCAGCTGAAAACACGTTTAACTAGTAATCATTTTAAAACAGTGCCTTGAAAATTAAAGTAGAGGCAATGAGAGAGAGGGAAGTAAGAGTAAAGAGAGAGAAAAACGAGGAATACTCTCTTCTACTCCCCTTTTTGCTCATTCACGAGGCAGAAGAATAGCTGTGTATTTGGGGAAAGATTTACCTCTTAAAATATAGAAAGTTTGGACGAACTCGTACACCGGAATATAAGAGCAAGCATAATATTTTATTGTGTGTTTCATTTTAATCTTTCCGTTGAACTGCGAATTTGAAAAATTTAGGTGTTGTTGGAATCCTACAGTTAGCCTGTCGAACCATTTTGAAACCGGATTTGTTTTTTCCTTCGCGTATGTGCTCAATACTCTAATAGGCCTTACTTTATTTCAAACTTCTCCATTTATATTCTACTTAAAATATACGATTAATTTCCTTTTTGATATTGCTGTATTCATTATTTAAGACGTCAAAAGACAATTACCTAATTTAGTTTGCTCTTAAAAACAATCTCCTGAACTTATAGTTCTTTGGTATAATACAGGATTTATTTAAATTTCATGAATTTAATTTATGACCTATTAATTCTCATAATAATTCAAACTCTTTCATTCTTACTGAAATTAGGATTGTTAAGAATAGAACATAAGAAGGCAAGATTAAGCATATGGGCCTTTTAAATATCGTTACGTTACTTTAAAATAAAAAAAAATCGGAAGTCTCGTTTTGAGTCAAAGTCAAAATAATATTAGAGGAAAAAAACGTGTCGAAAGGCGCAAGTGGCTGGAAAAGATTCTCTTAAATACTCAACTCTTACGTCGCATTTTCGTAGAAGGAAACTTTGAATGTTGGTTTAGTTGGTTTATTCGATTATGGCAAACATTCGTGAGCTATCTGCCTAAAGGGAGGGATGCCGCCGTGGAGCACTTTCTAAGGGAAACTGGCTCGTAAACATGTCACACATAGAGAAAACAAAGAAAACGTCTAAACCTCGGATCAAATTATCAGTGTTCAGGGATATTATCTCTCGGCCGCTGACGAGCACCAGAAATTTTGAATGTCCATTGTGAAAATGTGTATTATCTGATTGACAAGTATGATTATGTATTGTATACAGCGCTTATTCCAGCTCTGTAGCATACGGACAAATTTTTAAAATAAAACACAACTGCTACTATAAATGTACAAGAGAAACGATTTTATTGTTTTCAAAACTGTAAAAGGCCATGCAGCCTGTATGTGTACTGGGAAGCCAACAATTTCAGATGATACATTTTACACCGAAATTCACTTTATTGCAACGAACTGGAAGAACTGGAATCCAGCTGCCAATGCTCTACATATTTGTTCATAACATAAAAATTACAGATATTATCGAACAGAAAAATTTTCTCTCCATTTCTAGAAATGTATTTTTTTAGTCCAAAGGGGCTTTGTTCCTCAAGGACTATTATTTTCGCTTTGCGATTTTGCATTGGCTCAGTATAATTGTCCGTTTCACTTTTTAAACTGTTGCCACCAAATGTTAGAGTCCTGCATTATATTTGAAGAAATTAAATAATGAAAACTCTGCATAATAATGAAAAAACATTTTTATCTCCAGCGCATGAAACTACCTATCGGAAATTCTAAAGGTATGCTCAGTTTAAAACTATTTTGCGATATTGCTCTTGAACTGAATTTTATGGTTTAAGTGCGAAGAACGTTATATTTAATAAATAAGGGTAACAAAATTTTTTTTAAAAAACGCCCCTTTGGACGTAATTTAAAATCGAAAACCTTTCAGATTTTTATTTTTATTTTTTTAAAGTTTTCTTACATTTTTTTTTTTTTTTCCTTCAACTTCAATTTACTTAAAATACATTTTTTTCATTGCCATGATATTCTTCCTTCACTTCCCCAATTAATTTTTGCATATTGTCCGCTTAGTCTTTAATTTATTTCATTGCTATAGTTAGGTTTATCATTGAGTGCTTTTCTAAAGGTACTTCCTGAGGAGATTTAGTAATCACTACAGTCTTTTAAATTACACTGACCGACTTTGAAACCTGTATTTACGTCCGTCGTCATTTGAGTAATCCCTTATAATTTCGCTCCTAATCTGCAACAGAGTTAGTTGCCTTGCAACATCAATGAAATTGAAGCACATTTACATTTAATCTAGATGTGGAAACAAAACTTAAGAATGATTAGTATGTAATATAAGTTCATGCTAATCCCACACATTTGTTATCAGTCGTTAGATCAAGAAAGACATATAATGATAGTGTAAGAGACAGCAGTTTAAGAATCGATTTATTTTGCTTAGATTCACAAAAACCTTAAAACATAAAGTACGTTAAGAAAATATTTTAAAAAAGAAGGAATTGCAAGCCTTGAAGCTATTACTTCAAGAAAACTGGCGAATTCCACTACATCATCTCAGCTCTGACAGGTTGTCATTTTGTGGGATGATAGCTCTAAGAACTCAAACTTGTAAGTGTTAAATGTAATGTGCTGTAGGAAAAATATTAAAAAAATAAATAAATAAATAAATTGAAACTACACAAAAAAAATCTGTCAGTCATTGACTGAGTCTTGTGATTTTATATATTGACGGTATTAAATCTCAAGGATACTCATGATCCTAGACCGTAGTTTTCGGAAAACGTAATAAATAAGCAAACATTTTCAAAACCCGTGGATATCGAATACGAAGAGAAAGCAATCTAATGACATTTAAAATTAAGCAAAAAAGTAAGCAATTTGTTTTAGCCGATGAATAAATAAAAGTATCTTTATTTCGAAGGAGGTCAGACGTAGGCTTTCTTCTTCAGGAGCCAACAACAATTGCCTAAATTTTATATGAAAAGATGCCTAAAGAGTAAACGCTTTGAAGCCAGAGAAATAATTTCACTCGGATGAAATGTTACATTTACTTTTTATGAGTATCTTTTAATATTATATTAGGAACTTGTGTTTGCCTTTATGAATATAAACTCTTCCCAAACGATGGTTGATACAAAACAGAATTGCTTCTGTCATGTAATTTTCTAAATAATTACTTTTTTCAGTTTGCTTATTAATAGGTTTCGGTATCTAATTTATTACATACAAAAATTACTATGATTTATTTAATTAATCTTAATTTCTTTCCTACAATTCTGAAATTTGCAGCCTTCGAATCGTTTGTTTGACCGTATTATAAATAAATAATTAATATTCATAGGCAATGGTCTGCATTTGCAGTTCAACTGATAATGCATTTTGGACATCCATTTCCGATTAAATCTTCTTTAAAATAATGTATGGAGTTTTCATGAGTATTATTTCAATACTATGGACCAATCTGTAAATGCAAAATTAGACTATTTATATGATCCCTATAAAAGTTCAAATTAGTAAAATGCTCATTAAGCCTGAGAGGAAATAGTTTATATTTCAGTTCTTAAAATAAGTGAAAGATAAACTATTTCATATCTTACATGGAAAATCATCAAAGGCACTGTTAATTAACATTTTCTTGGTCCCGGGGCAAATATCATAGAAGTTTTTTAACCCAACATGAAATTTTGGATTGCCAAAGAAGAAGGCTTTTGCATTTTAGTTTCTTTTCTAAATCTGGTAGAAAAATATTACATTTCGATCCATAAGAAACAAAATGTCAATCATTTTGCACTGGAATATTGCTGCAAATTCTTCCTTTAACCGTATTCAAATATTCATACTCAAATTACACCCCAAGCGGTTAAAATCACCGACCTATAGTAGTTATAACCAGCGCGAACGACCTGGCTGTATGCGTGCTTTCGTTTGAATGGCCTGCCTATGCAACATGCGCAGGAGTCAGTTTCCCTTAGAAGTTCCTCCACAAAGACATCCCTCCCAATAGATAGCCATTATGTGCATTGCGTTATTAAAATAACCTAACTGATTTTATGATTTATTTCAGTAAAAACATTTAAGTTTCTACAGTTTTCTTTTGCACGCAAATTTGTCGTCGATTTCCTGTGATAAAAGGAAATATAATAAGGTGAAGTAAAAGAAGAATAAATAAATAAAATTAAATTGCAATTTAAAGACTTCAGATCATCATCTCTATCTCGAATAATTATTTTTTTTAATTAAAAATATCATACAAATACCTCGCTTCGCTTCCTTAATAGAAATAATATTTATTGCCAATTCTTAAGATTAAATCTTTATTACTGAATAACGTTTTGAACGTGAAATGGCCCGAATTGTAATTATGAAGCCTAGATAAGATGACATTTCCTGTCATTTACTTTCTAAAGCTGATGAGCAAAATACATCTATAGTGTTTAAGAAAAATAGAAGGTTTTATACAACTTCGATTGGTAAGAATGTAGTCTCACAGTTTTAATTCTTATTTGTAATGGAAATGATTATAAAGTTAACTGAAACCAACCCACTCTTTGAGATATTAGAGAAAATATTGTAAGAAACATTTCTTTTGATCCTTGAGCTCATAAATCATATATTTGGTAATTTATTTCACGAAACGTGTACATAAACTAATTAAAATAAACAATTCATTAAATTAGTTTATTTAAAATTCCTTTTGAAATTGACTATTCCTTTTAAGACATATTTAGATTTTAAAAAAAATTCGATCGTCTCCACCTCCCTCCGAGTAGAGAAAGCAACTGCATTTCGAAAACAAAATATTCAATCATAGCTTCAAAATTTCTTTGCATAAGTAAACTTATATTAAGGAATTAGAATAAAAATTGTAATTAAATATGGCCAGTTAAATACAAAAATCTTCCAAAAGCCTATTTAAAAATACCATATTCAGCATATTCTATTTAAAAGTAAGAATAGCGATAGACAATACATAACTTAAAAATGTAATAAAATTATTACAAGAGAAAAATTATTTTAGTCCTGCAGCTGAGGAAACCAAATTGAGACACTATCATTTGCTTGCTGTTAAATATTAAACACCGAGTTTAATATAAAAAATTTGAAATCTCTAAATATATAAATCAACTTATATTTTTCCTTGCTGTCGAAAGGTTTTGAAATGGTATTCCTTGTTGCGAGATTTTGTGATATTATTATTATTCAACTTATTCTGTTAAAATGCGCTTCATACCATGAATTACATTGATATATTTTTCAAATACCCCATCACGTTTCACTAAGAGTATTTAAAAGCAATAATGAAATTAAGGAAACCTAATATGAATTAAATGCAGCCTATATGCTTAAGTTAGAAGCAGAAAATAATTAAACTTATTTAAAAACAAAACTACTTTAAAAACATAGGGATGATCTTTATTAATAGAAGTCATGCACTTCCGCCTGACATACAAATTTGCAGTTTTTGAGAGTATTTAGAAACTGGCAGGCAAATGAGCTTAAAAAATTCTTTATAAACTTAGAGAAATGTGAACAATATAGGAAGGATGAAATGTATATGAAAACAAAGTTAAAGAACTTACCAACATTAAAATGTGCAACTTTGTTTTGAGCGACAGAGCTTAAGATTACCATTCCGGCAATAATTTGAGATAGCAGAGAAATTGAGGACCCAGGAGCTTTCCAGAGAATACTGACTTGAATTTTATAGTAAATGTAATACCAAAGTGTCAATATAAATAAAATGGCAAATATAAATGCTGTCCACCATAAAGATCTATAGGAGTAGTCCACTGCAAAAGAACTAAATCGTAATGGATTCAACACCTTCTCCAAAGCCATAGTTGACTTTTCGTGTGAGCTCTGGAGCCAAGAAAATCGTTCAGATTTATCTCCTCATCATGCGACTGAAGCACTCAAAATTCGGATGCTAACTTTCCTTTTCCGATGTCTACAAAATCGTTTAAGAAAGGCGCTACCCGCGTTCTAGAGGCACCTGATGGCGCGACGCATGCGCAGTTACTTTGAGCCCTCTTTCTCCATCTTTTCCATTGCTTTTATCTAAGCAGGAGGTGGTAGATTATTGCTTTGTGAGGTTTTTCCTTTCGGAATTAACAACTGTGACAAATCCGCTTTCAGTAAAAAAAAAATCAACAAAATGAACCAAATAAAAAGGAGTTCGAAACGAGTTTTGAAAATGTTAACAAAACAAAAATATATCAGTAATTATTATGAATACATCCATAGTTCTATGCCTCCAGATTGTTAAAGAAGGCACACATTGGTTAAAGCTAAATATTTAACAGCAGTTCGTTCTGCATCTGATTTCTTGAAAGAGAATGAAAAGACAGTTTCAAGAATCAAGAAAAACCTAGCAGGCAAATGATAAACAATAAAATGAAGTATTGAAGTTGACGAAAGCTGGTGTGTACAACTACGTACACAATTACCGCATGATGTAAATACTTTTATTGAATCATAGTTTAAATTTAATATGCTTTAATATAACTTTCAGACGCCTTTTTTGTAAAAAATTTAAAATATACATTTTGAGGAAAGAATAAAAATAAAAAATTCTCTTGATAAATAAAAGTTGATGATTTTCGGGAAATTAACATAGTTTATTTCACCTTTCATCATACCAATTTTTTACATTTTACTGAATTCTCTGTTTTTCAGGCTATCTAATGCATAGATAAGCACAGATAACTGGAAAACAGAGATAATACAAAATTACTACTAACTTATAGTTGAGCCGCAGATATTGTACGGTGTACCTACAATTAATAGTTTTAAATATTTTACTATACCTACAATTAAAATTAAGTTTATAGAAAAAATATTTTATAATCCTTTTGTTTATTTTAGTTCTCAATATTTATAACTGAATAATGTCACAATGAAATTATTTCAAAATATTATATTTTCGAGCTTCTCTGCTCTGAGGAATGTGTTCAGTAGGCTCTGGTGCTGTTACCGCTTCATCAGCCAGGCAAAATCGGAGATCGGATTTCTCCATAAATTAATTTTTCTATTTCATTCCAAATCTTAGCAACAAGACTCATTGCATCAACAAGCAAACGTTTTTTCACAGTATATCAAAAGTTTTTCATCTTCTCAGAGTACTGGTCTAAGAATGTTCAAATTATATGTAATCCATGCACTGATAGTTAATTGGAAGGTCAATGCATTTATTAAAACGAATTTATCATATCTTAATACTTAAAATTGGTATTTCATTCAAAATGCCTACTTAGATGCCTATATTTTGATAAATTCATGTTTTAATGCTTTACTCTTCAAAATATTATGTTTTATAAATCAGGTATTCAAACATAATTCCACTTAGAACTGCATCGTCAATCGGCAGCTAAGTAAATTGTTTCTTTTTTTTTTTTAAATTTAGGGTACAAACTAAAAATATTTAGTAATGTATCGAGTTATACTTGTCCATGCTGGTTGCTGATTTCCTCAATGAAACAATCTTATGCTGAGGAAAACAAAATCTTATATCATAACTGCAATTGCGTTTAGGAAAGTCCAGAAATAAAGATGAAATACATATAATTCCATTATCATTGGGTACATAATATTAAAAGGTTATATGAGATGAAAAGGAGTAGGTTTCGTAAATTCATTTCCGAAACAAAATCACATAGTACACGACGAAGTCACTAATAACGCTGCAAGTATCAAATTCAAAATATATCAGCTCAAAATTTGCTCTAAAACTGCCACCTTTTCCACTGAGGTAAACAGCAAGCGCTTTGACTTCTTTCGTGTCTGCTCAGCCTAACTATTCTGTCTCACTCACTAGCAGAGGCGAAACTTATATATATGTGTGTGTGTTACTCACACCAATAATATTGATAATTCAGGCCAACCCAGGAATCTTTAGTTTTCACCAATTCCAGAATGTTGTACGGTAAATACAGAGTTGGTGTCTCCAGCAGTGTGTCAAAAGTAGCCCACATAAAAGCAACGAATAAACACGCCCTATTTCTGCTATTAAATACACTAAACAGGTTAATACTCGGTTAGGTTAAAAGTGCAAATCTTCTAAATTACCTGTAACAAATATATCAAAATAGCACTTTAACGTTTAACTTCAACGAGCATATTAATCCATTACCTTAAAAGCTGCAAAAGCAGCTTTTGTACACATTTCTTAAGCATAATTCCAAATTACTAAGTGGGAAATAGACGTGTAATTCATCTAAAATGATCATACTCATAATTTCATTTGCAACACCGCTACTGAATGCATTACATAACCAATAATCAAATTTTTAATCCTTCAACACAAACATACAGTAATAATGTGTTACTTCCGGTTATTTCTTTATTACAGTATATACACTTATTGCAATTCCATTAAAAGTGAATTCAAACAAACACTTATTTATAACTATCGCAAATTTTTGGCAAGCATGAATGGCTTCAATGATTAGTGAAGGCTGGCTACCATGCATTTGAGACTGAAGTTCTAACACCTGATAAGGTACCAATATTTATGATTTATGCAGAAATTTTCCGCAAAGGGCACTTAAAATGCTTTGACTCTTAAGTCCTGTAAAGAAGCTGGTACAAAAACAGGAGTGAGAGACCTCAGATACCATTTTCCTAGATTTTCTAGATCAGAATTTTTATGAAGTTGAAAAATTCCTTCTTTCAGTGCGGGTACCCAAATCTTTGGGAAATACTTAGTGATGCAAACTGAAAATATACAAATTATATCCATTTCAGGTATGGCGCTTACTATGAATACAAGATACACCAGAAAGAAAAAAAGGGAGGTTACTTCATTGTAGTTATCTTAAACTCCATAAATAGAAAATTTCATGTACAATAACATAAAAAAATTGCTGATGCTTTGTTCGCTAATATTTCGGTGTTTTGTGCTACATTTGTCACAAAATTGATAAAGTTTGATAGATTGCCTTTATAACAATTACACTCACCACTATTATATGCAGATATTTCACAAGCTATTTGTATGTAAACCATTTGTATGTAATTATAATAAAATAATCGCATAGAAAAAAAGCTTTAAATTTGTAAAAAAAAAATCTGGAATGCTTCAGATTTTAAATTACGTCCAAAGGGGCGTTTTCTTAATGTTTTGTGTGTTACCTTTATTTATTAAATATCATGCTCTTTGCACTTAAACCATAAAATTTAGTTCAATAGTAATGTCGCAAAATAATTTTAAAATAAGCTTATCTTTAGAATTTCCAATACACAGTTCGACGCGATGAAGATAAAAAGGTTTTTTCTCCCCCGTAGATTGTTGCCATTCCTTGCTTTTAAATCGTTGAGTTTGTTACTCAAAAGTTCGACTTGTTAAAGTTTTACAAAATATGAAATCGATAATAAAACAAATTCCAAATTTCAAATTTGGGATTTCAAATGCTCATTTTCGCAGTAGGATTACGGCATTCAAAATTGCATGGCTCTAGATACCGTTGTTTTATCACAATGTGAGAAATATGCATACATTTATGCAGATTTTTCATTGTTTAATTTCTTCAAATATAATGCAGGACTCTAACATTTTGTGGCAACAGTTTGAAAAGTGAACCGACATTTATAGGAGTCCGACGCAAAATGCCAAAACGAAAGTAATAGTCCTTCGGGACTCAGATCCCTTTGGACTAATAATAAATTTAAAATAACATCAAATACAAAAGAATATACACAAACGGCGGCATAAAATATTAAAAAATAGTCTGCAACGGATCTTTTAGAATATAAACAAATCTGTTAGATCGGGAAATAACTATAAAATTGTACACAAAATGCAAAACAATGTTTTGATTATTTTACAATAATTCATAAAGCTTATAATTAAAAACAATAGCGAGCGCATTAAAGCAGATAAATATTCGTTATTTTTTCGGTTTCATAGTACATAGGAGGAGTATTATGTTAGAAAGATCTCCATCAACATATAATCTCTCCAGGTAGATAATCATTGTGTACTTCACCATAATTAACATCTATAATCTCAGCCACATGATAACGCATAATTTTACCCGCTAAATCAAACGCTGTTATAAAGATATTACTTAACAGTAGTTTAAAGAAGGATGGAAATTTAGAATGAGAAGTAAAAAACTAATATTCAGTTGATTTTCGCTCTTTATAACAATTAGATTCATTGAATATGTTAATGCTGGAACTTTTGGAGATGGCAGTAAATTCAGTCTTCTCCGCAAATACACTAGTCTCATTACGCAACTAAAGCAATAAGGATACTATCGAAAAGTAGAAGTAATTATTTAAGTTGATAATAAATGTATGAAAGAGCTTGATCACTTTAAGCATTATATCTCATATAGTCAGCCATTGCCCTATTCATGCATGTTCAAGAAAGTTAAGGAATGAAGTAATAAACCAAAGATAGTATTCATGACTAGAAGACATTTTCACGAAAGGGGTATGTATGTGATGCTACATCCCTGATATAATTACCTATACAAAGAAAAATTCTGTTTCAAGAATAAACAAAACTTTTGCAAGTTTGAACATTTTCGTGGGAATTTTAAAAGTCTAGGAGAAGCTCCTTCGTTGTTATCTATAGATAATGACATAATCCGAATTAATTTCCAAAGAAACCAATAGATATTCTTATTACTATTAAAATCATAGCCAACCGTAACCGTATTAAAATCATAATGTCATTGCATAATTGTGAAACAAAATTCTGTGTGTTGTGTGAGGAAGTGTATCATTGGGAATGCCTAGAAAGGTGTTGGTGAAAAGAAATGGGATGAACAATGCGGAAAAGTACTTTTTCTAGCAGTTTGCAATAATCCAGCCGAAGATTCACCCAAATTGCCAAAGAGCCAGTTTGGCATTAACAGCGGTTACTTCATTCTAGTGTACTAGGGAAAATTTATCTATAAATGTTAATAAGCTTCTGAAAAGAAACATTGTAGAGACCCGTCATTGCCGAACTAATCGGTTAAAAGTCGCAAAGCATGACTAAAGCACTTTTCATCCCGCCCCCAGAAGAAATTAAAACTTGTTAACATGAGAGTCATCAGGGCGCGACGTTCGAATGAAAGTTTTAATGCATTTTAGAAAAAACGCATCTCTTTTGCGAACTTATTTTCAAATAAAAGCATCCACTATTATAAAATAGGGACATTTATGCTATTATAAAACAGGGAAATTTATGCTGCTTCAAAATATATGACAAATTGTGCCATATGGCTGGAAGAAATAAATATATGGAGGTTTTCAATTTTTACTTAAGTATGAGATTCAGCTTATCCTCGAAGTTTCCATAAGTGCAGTTAATATTTTGATCAATGTTTAAGAAAGTTTCGATTTGGCCATAACCTAGCTAACTATTAGAAGAGTGGAAAATCAGCTATATTAAATTTACGACGATATGAGTTTGAAAATATGCTGCAGGAAAACTTAAGCGTAGCATCTTTTCAAAAAATGAACAATGACTAGATTAGTCATTATAAATAAATATATAGTTTTTGAACTGTAACTGAATTTGCAGAATAATGCAAAAGGGGCGAAGAGAATTATAGCCTTTTGATTTCTTTGATATGACAAAGTAGAACTGAAATATTCAGTGCAAACATTTGTTTAATACAGTGAGCCATGGCAGGGAATTGGAATGCAGGCTTCCGTGAATGAATGTAAAGTAAATCATATTTTGAAGCCAACCATATCTCACAGTGAACTCACTGTGATTCACAGTGAGAAGAATAGGAAAATGAAGTCAGTAATCAAAATCTTCAAAATCTTAAGATATTTCTAAAATGCAGCGGTTGATTTCTGAAGTGTCGGAAGATATATTTGTCAGAAGTCTATTTCTTTTCATAACTGCCCCTGGAAGACCGAGAACACGATATAAGCAGGCATTAAGAACGTGCCATAAGATGCAATAGAATACGATATGTAGCAATACTTCAAGGAAAGGAAATTTCCTGTGACTAAAATTATAAAATTTAGGATGAAAGATAATGTATTAAGGCGACTGCCTTTCTGTTTAATCAAAAATTCACGAGCTGATAAATCAATTTTTAATTTATCCCACATCTATCATTTACGTCACAGACGACGCATTGTTTTAAATGTGAGAAGATTTGCCATAGCCAAATGAACTGCTACTATCCTACAAGATGCTTTAAACATGCTGGAAGTCACAGAAAGTTATTTGTAAATTCCCACTTGAAAAAGGTATTAAACCAACCTTATCATTTGGATACAAAGAGCATATAGCCAGTTGTAAAGGTTGGGCTACATTCTTTAAATGAAACAATTTAGGAAAAACAAAACTTGAATTTAAAAAAAATACCGGGAAACATTCTTAATTTTGGAAAAAATACAAATAGAGAAATTCTGAAGTCCAAGTAAGGAAAATATCTGAAGAAAGACCAGCAGAAGTTTCAAATGAAATTTCATTTCTTTGCTCATCTGCTAGGACAAGACTATTTTAAACATCATTCACCTGACAAAATAGCTGAGAACTTTTAAGACTGCACTTGATTGATGACAGTAGCTAAATTCCTATAAATATTATTACTTGCATTTCTTTAAAGACGGCTAGAGCTCTGGAATAGGCGGAGGTAAAAACAAACATATTTCAGAAACTCGAACGTTGGAAACATCAGTTAGCAGACAGATGGCTTAAGTGCTCAGTCCTGGCCCACACATGAGGAGACTTATCATAAGATGAGGCTATAGATTACAGAGTTAGCTAAATTAATTAAAAATAACATAGCATTTCTTTCAATAAACCGGTAAAATCCCACCCTTAAGTTTAAAACCATCAAAAGAGCCAATAAAATGAATAATGCTGCTGACATTGACTTACCACCCATTTTGAATCATTACATTAACCATTCATCCAGGCTCTTTTTTACTACTAAATTAAAGAAATTTGCAAGTTGATCTCTTTTATAAACTAATGTGAGCTTTGATGCCTGGAACCTAAGCATGAGCTGTTAAGTTGAATTTGAGATCATTTTTTACAACAGGCATCTTCATAATTATAAGAGAAACATGCATTCTCGTGAGTTTAAAATCATCTGGTTTTTCCTTCAATTGGCTGAAATAACCGCAGAAAGATTTTAAAATAAGTATAAATAATTTCTGAGACTTTGTAGCCAGTTTATAAACTGGCATTCAAAACAAGAAACATTTGTATACAAATGTTTTTGATAATAAAAATGGAAATCCTAATTACCTCTGTTTCTAAGACAAGAAATGATTATCATATAGGTCTTTCATAAACATGAAAATTTATCCACATCGCCGTACAATTCACTTTCTGTAGAAATTAAAAATTCGTTATGAGTGCTTAACTGAATATGAGAATTTTTTCAGTCATTTGAGAAGTAAAGATATGAGAATAGGGGAAGTGTTCTTAAAGGATGAAGAACCAGTTACTCCGGAGTGCAAACCCCCGATTTATAACACTTCAGAATTTAGAATTTTGTAATTGAAACTGGCAACCAATTTAACAAATGTAAGCGTACATATAATTTATTATAAATATATAATACACACATGAGAATTTAGAATTCCAGTCAGTTCTCTGCTGTATTCTAAACTTACGTGCTAAGAAAATAAATAAGTCGCATTAGTCGAAACAGAAATCTTTTTATTTTTATATGGAATTAGCATTAAGAAATATATGTGTGATAATAATCAGCATTATAATAATGGTAAATATTCATAAAATGTGAACACCTATTTCAGCATCATGTGCCAAAACTGATGAACTGAAGAAAGAGAATCAATGTGATAATGCACTACAATTATTTATAGAAATACAACTTTTCCAGGAAAACAACCGATTAGCACATTAAGGCAAAAATGTTTGGGCTGAAAATTAGCAAAATAAAAAATCCTTGCATTTAAACGTGGATTTTCAAACCTCTGTCGATTTTCGAAGTGATCAGGCACAGGCCCTTTTTCGTCAGGAGTAAAATAATTCTTCGGAGTTTTAGCAGAATGATTTCGACGGATTTATTGGCGAAGACGGATGTGCGCCTGTTCTGGAAAACACCCAATGAGCTATAATTCAGAGCTTTAAGAAAAGTAAATATTTAGACCTTTGAAGCTACTTCAAACTAATTGAGGATAAAAACAACTTTTGAAATCAACATTAATCATATTAATATTCTCATTGGGAAAAAATTAGGATCTATGTTTAACTTATTATGGAAGTTTCTGATGTTTTACAATACTAAATTACAAAATTTTGAAATTTAATCCGGTACTTAAATCTAATTTAAACTTTTTTTCATTTTGCTTTTTTTGTATTAATTAAAAGGATAGGTGTTCATTTATAAGTATGAATTATTGTAAAAGTGTGAACAAATAGTTTCTAAAACAAATGTTATTTTTAACCAAAAAATAATAATTTAAATAATAAAAAATAAATAATAATAATTTAAATAATAAATTTGAAAAATAAATGGAAAAAAAAGGCATTCAAATTAAGATCCTAAATGATCTAGTATTTGTTTGTTTCCTTTCGACAGTTATATCAGAAAAAATATTTTATCGTAAGCATGTGACATGCTATTTGAGTTTAACTAGCAGTTAAGACTTTAAATATACATATAGTATTATGTATGCGCAAGCCTATAATCCAAATGTATTGTCATTCACTCAAAAAATATTGCCAAAATAACCAAAGTTCAGTGAGGTGAATGCTCTAAAGAATAGCAGATGAAAGAAGTATGATGCACTGAGGATTTTGATATGTATTTCCAGTGGTAATACTTTAGATATGTAACCATAAAACAAGTGAAACAGATACGATCATAGAAGTGTAAAACACGGAGTCAGTAAGTGAAATCAAACTATGAATTACACAAGAAAAATTCAAACTGTACGATTCTGCACAGAGTTCTAATTCTCAAACACTAAGAACGCAATATAGATGATAACCTAAATGTACGGAAAAAATAAAAGTAAAGCGAAAACCTGTGTACAAATCAACATGCATTAATGACTATAAATTATAAATCAAACGTTTGTGTAAACTTCTTTCGCCCTTGCGTACTATTCAGAGAATGCCGCTGGTCTAATACTGCAAGAAGTATATTTGTACATTCCAGCTATTCTCTGCAAAGTCAAGGCGAATAATATTTCGATTTTGTATTATTTTAATTTACACTGACAGATGGTAATGGAGTGAAGTTCAATTTTAGGTGCTTGTTTATGTGTGTTTCCACAAGTTTGTTAAGCTAACGACTATAACTCGCATCATAGCTTTACGAAACACTGAGGAGGGGGAGTAGGATTTAAGTACTACACTAATGTTTGTGAAAAATGAAACACCATGAAGGAATTGTTGGAAATGAATGAAATTTATTCCGCGTATTGCTGATAGTGATGCAATACGCGGTTAAATTTACAAGAAAAAAAATTAACGTCGGAAATCAGTTCTTTGTGTGTCCGCCACGCTGAACGATGAGAGCCTGTACAAGTCGCGGCATTGAATCCTTCAGGTTCTGAATGAAATTCCATGTGGCTTCAACTTGCCGCCAAAGTTCGTTCTTAGTGTGTGCCCCACCTCTTATACGAGCGAGTCACCGACCAATGACATTCCAGACATGCTCAAGGGAAAACATATCCGGGGAAAAAGCAGGCCATGGAAGAAGCGAAACCTGTTGCGTTCTAAAAAGGCGTGTTCAGTATGAGAACATGTGCACGGATATTATCCTGCTGTAATACAGCCCCCGGAATGCGTCGAAGAATGGAAAGGACCTCTAGCTCTTCAACTTTCCTTATGTAGCTATCACTGTTGAGATTGCCGCAATATGCACTAGATGAGATCGAAAATTATACCTAATAGCTCCCCACACCATGATGCCAGGCGATTGAGCGGTATGACGCTGGATAACACGCTGTGAGAGCGGATGTTTCCCTATGTAACGTCTGACGCATACTCTTCCGTTATTGTATATTGAGAAATCTTTTCAGCTCCAGATTGTAGCACGATTCATCGGAAAAAATAATTTGTTGCCACAGGGCAAGTCACACACTGTGTTGCAGTGTCCATTGAAGTCGAATTCAGTGACAGGGGAATCCTGCGTAGGAGAACCCTTGGACACAGTTCATGCTGCAGCAGACGGCGACGAAACGTGTTATGCTATTGCGTGCCCCACTGCCAGAATTTCGTCTTGTTTGAAGTCTTAAATTGTCCATTTCTTCCAAACACGCATCACTTTGTGGCAATACGTTGCGTGTGGACTGCGATTGCTCGATACGAAAGTCCTCCCTTTCGCATACTCACGATGCGTCCCTCGGTTAGTTGTTGGTATGGCATCCTCCACTGTTGACGAGACATAGTTACTAATAATTAAACGCTCACCGCAGACAGAGGACGATAAAATAAACAGATTTCAGTGCTATGTTATTTTGATGCTATTGTTATTATCCTGGCATGCAGCGGGCAATTCCTGCAATTCCTGTCCCTGCTATTTCCAGATTTCCAGATTCGTGATTAAATCCTGAATTGGGCCTGACGTCTGAGGAAGTCCGTAAATAGTATTCTCCAGATCGGGTGTAAACTGAGATAGGAAACATTTTAAAGCCCATTGCTTCCTGCAAGAAAATGCCAAGACTGGACGGAGCTGTAGAAGGGGCTGTGGTCAGGCACTGTTTAGCTGGTCACGTGTCCCAAAGAAGCGCATCTAATGTCATGAAGGGGAATGGATTGCTGACTACTGCACTAAATGAAACGATATATGCACATAATTCAAAATAACTACATGCGAATTTCAGAAATTGCTAAGTACACTATTTTCGTGGTGAAGAAATAAATAAAATGGCTTTTACTTTTCAGGTTGCTGGGGACCGGAGATTGCCTGCTTGAGCGGTGTCATGCAAAGTCCAGTATGTAAAAAATCACAATAAAGGAGTAAGCAGTCTTAAAATTACTTGGTAGTCAATTGCCATGTATTAATTAACGAAAACAAAGAGCTAATTAAATCCGACGACCATAGGAGGCTTTTACAATCCTTTATATACAAGGTACAAACAACCGGTTCTTATTCCACGCATGCGCAATAGCTTTGTAATTCTAATTTTTGCATGTATTTACCTCACTTTATATTTCCTGTAAGTTTCGTTCAATTTGCATAAATTCCTTCATGGTGCAGCAATTTTCACAAACGTTATTGTAAATTACTTAGAAATAACCTCTTAGTTGTTAAAAACCTCGTACTACATTATCAGATAGTCTTATATTTATATCTTTTTGGTTGCGCTTCAAAGTTTCAGCAGCTACTTTTGCTTAACAATATGTATATTGTTTAAGAAATATATTAATATAATTTTTTCTTTATAAATTAAAAAATGTTTGACACATTTTATAGCAGAAAGTCTAAATACAGCCATTTAAAAATATGTAAACAAATGATTATTTACAATGATATGTTTAATTATAATGTAGCACAAATCTTTAGCATATGTTTGGAAGTGAACATTTCTTTTTCAAATGCACTGACAATCATTATACTGGATCAGAAATCATTTAATTAGAGTTACTATTCTTTTTAATTTCCTGTACAAAGCCAGCTGTATTCCTTGTGATTTCAATATTCAGCGAGTATTGTAATCGCGAAACATTTCGGGTATCATATTTCAACGTAAACATCCATTGCGATGTCACTCGAATACATTTGAACACTGTTTCTGCGTGACATCTGTACGTACGGACAGAATAAAGGACTCTTTTTCCCAAATTTGTGAAATGGATTCAGAAGAGATACTTTTTCATGATATCTCTACGTACGTACGTATGTATGTATCTCGTATAACTCAAAAACAAGTAGCCTCAGAACGTTAAAATTTTGTATATGGCAATGTTATAACATGTAGATGAGCAACTCCTTTCTTGGTTGCAATCGGCGGCACCGAAGATGTCTAAATATATGTCTTATATGTACCCATTATGTTACTCGTCTCGGTGAGTAAGCTAAGTTTTTATTCTTATAAGTTGATAAATTGTGCATTTTCTGCTTTAAAACTGATTGAATTGTATTGTTCTTATGTTCCGGTTAAGGGTTTTATGCTTTTAATTTAAGCTACACGCAAACGTTATAGAATTATAGACAATTTAAAAGTTGAACGATTTTTAACTCTATTTGGTGTTTTAAATTTTTCTGTATTTTATAATTTTTAACGAAGTCGTTTTGAGTTTTAATGTATTTTTCCTTGCTGCGAAGTGAAAATTAAATTAATTGAATGAGAAATATATATCTAATGAAATTGGAGGAAATAAGTTTAATTGAAATGCAGCAAAAATTGGGCACAATTTAATAGGCTACACATTAAGGAAGTCATATGATATCCACATCAGATTTTTTTCCTTATCATTGCTAACTGCACACGTTTGAGCCCTATTATATAAATTAGCACTTGTTCATCAGCTGTAGTCATTACGTCGGGTCAATAAATATTTTTATAACTCAATAATTTTTTAAGACCTCGATTAATTTAAAATCGCAGTGGATCAAAATCCGATATTTTATTTTCGGTATATCATTGCACTCTAAATGTTTACGCAGAATTGATGGACGCACCAGTAGACATCACGCAGTGATCATCACGACTTACACATTTACAAATTTTTATTTGCAGGAAAAATTAGTTTAAGTAAAATGCATACATACTTTATTTTATTTTATGTTTCTAAACTCACTTGTTGCTTATTTGAAGACTAAATTAAACTCCTTTATTGTTGATGCTATTTTCTACATAGATGCCCCTTGCCGAACTAATGAAAATACTCTGCAAGATCATATTAACATACCTCAGTGAATTATTTGAGCATCTTAATACAAGTTTTCTAAGCAGAAAACTTCTTTGATTACTTATTAGTTAGAAGTAAAAGCAAGATCAGTGGTAAATGAATTAAATTAATGTAATGACAGAAATACCTCTTAAGGGTGATGTACCCGTTAAAAATATTATGAAATTAAAGTAAAATAAATTAAATAGTAAGGTGAAAAATATCTAGCACAAATATAAATATAAAAATAAAATAAAAAGCACAAAGTATAAAAAAGGCTAATTAAGCGGTAAAATTATCATATTTGCTTCAAGTATTAAAAGCTGTTACCATGCTGTGTTTTGTAGCCAAAGTTCATAATGGTATGATATTTTTTCCGGGTAACTTCACAACAAGGATTAGTAAATTTCTTCAGCAATTGAAATCTTTTGCATATTTCTTAGAATACCTTTCGAAATAATACCTTTCCTTTGAAAGATTGTAGTATGTCGGTTTGACATGCAGACAATCCTCTGCTAAACAGTTTGGTTGCACGTTTTTCCATATTTAGCAACAGATTGCACCGATTTTCAAATGACTAAGGTCAGGAGTTAAGAACTGAATTTCAAAGAATAATACTCAAAGGTGCTTAAAAACAGAATCACGGACTCTTTCTTTCAAAATGGGTTATAAAATGGATTCAGAAGAGAATTTTTCGTGACATCTGTACTACATGTGCACTTACGTATGTGAGTACCTCGCATAACTCAAAAACGAGTAGCCTTAGAACATTCAAATTTTGTATATGGCACTGCTATAACATGTAGCTGTGCATCTCTCCTGTTTGTTGGAATCGGACGCACCAAACGTATGTGTATGATATAACAAAATATGATTTAAAAATAATTGGCAACCTCAAAATTAACTAGTCTAAATTTGGTGCTCTACCCTAAATTCATCTGTTCTCCCAAAGTCCAGTTCCTTTCATGTTACATAAAGACCTCTGAACCACCTTAGCAATCGTCTTTGAATAAAAATCTGGTATAAAATCCAGATTTCAAAATGTGGTATTAGAGTTTTTTTCTCCTCATCTGCTAAGCTATTGGGGACATACACAACATTTTTTGAATGGAAAAAGTCTGAAAAGAAGGAAAGGCAGGATAGGAAAGGGGCCAGATTGGGAAAGGTAAAAATCAGGAAAAATAAATTGTCCTAGTTAGGGTTTAAAGTCTAGATCAGGTTTTTTAAATTTCATAATCGGTAAAAATATTTTTGATGCAGAATTTTGAAAACTAAAATAAATTAATTTTGGACAGCGACAAGGATTCTACTCTTCCTAACATTTCATTTAAATTCACTGTCTGGTTTCAAAGGTCTAAGTCTGGATTGAATGAACAATTTCTGATTTCATTTTAGTAAGAGGATTAGGCTTCTCTATTTCAAAAATAACTTCAGAATATTGTTTTAAAATTTTGTAAAGTTTTTAAAAAGAAGGGAAAAGTTTACGGGTATTAGGATATTGAAATTCTCCATACAATCATCTGTTACAAAATTACTGGGTTTATAATGGGTACCATATCTTTCTTTATTTATATTATGGTAATCATCAGATCTTTTTATGCAATTCTTCTAGCTTCTTCATTTGATGGATATACTTCTTGATTTTCAAGATTCTTCACTTACAGTATGCCTTCGTGGTGTAACGCTTAGCACACTCAGCGTGTATTTGAGATGTCCATGTTCGAATCCCAACGAAGACACTGCACATTTCTCACTTTAAAAAATCCTAATCACTCTACAGTGGCGCCCGAATTGAAAAGGTGATATTTAAAAAAGTGGTGGATGATGGTTCTTTACCACCAGGATTTGGCGACTTTTTTCCCTAATGCTCAGTGACCCTTAAAAGGGGGGAGTATGCAAGGTACTTTCTCTTTCCTTCTTGCATGCCTCAGTGGCATAACTGTAACACACTTGACGCATATTCCAGAGGTCCAGGTTCGAGTCCCGGCGAGTGTATTACTCATATTTAATATCTCCTACTTTAAAATAACCTAATGACTATACACCGCGACTTACAAAAAAAGCTGTAGTAGAGTGAAGAATGGGACTGAGAACTGCCCGTTTCCGGTTATGTTGTATCACAAATTTTAGAAGCCAATTTTCGTGATGTGCAGGTTCATTAAACTGTACTTGCCAGTTTCTTAAAAATATAAGCTATTTTTTATTATATTTTGGTTTTATTTAAACCTTAAAAAAGTAAATTTAAGAACAGGCTCAAACTTACTTCGCCAGAAAAGAAGAATAGTAATTCGGATAACTAAAATTCTGAGTATCCAGAATCTGGATAAGTCTACTGCGGTTAGCAAAGCCCTTTGATAAGCTTTCAAATAATTAACCTATGAGCAATAAAATGATAATTTGAGAATGTTACTGAGCAATCGGGAGGAAGAACTAACAATTTAGGTCAACTTCTACCATCTGCTCTATTTCAGGAAAAGATGTTTCTTATAATATATTCACCTCTAAGCTATTTTCATCTCCCATCCATGAGGAGTTAGGCAAAAAGGGAAAAAGTTCTAGCATTACCTGCAACACGTGTCTGAAACAGCAAGTAAATAAAATTAATTTCCTGTACGCCTCACGTGTTAGATATTTAAATTTCTGGGAGCGCAGCGTGATGTTTACGTTTCGTTTTGAACCGCCATTTTCGTTTCGTTCAGCAATCGTTCGTTTCGTTTAAATATAACTTTAAATTAAAGGGCAATAGTAAATTCATTTTAGCGTTAAATTATTTATATTAAAAGCAGTTAGTTTAAAAAAAACTGAAAGGCTTCAGATTTTAATGGCCACCTAAAAGAGTTTGTTAAGGATTTTTACGCTCTCGCTGAGCTCGCAGTCTACTAGTCTGCTCTTCTACTCATTCCTGCTAACCCATTTTTTTTTTGGTTCTTTTTAGCTTTATTATTAAAACACCGTTCCTTTGCACTTACATATATGTCAAAAACAAAATCACAATATATTTAAAAGTTGTATATCAGCATGGGTTTAGAATTCCGGATGTAGTGTTTTCGCATACATTTTTATATTATCAGTCTTTTCTCTGTTTATCATATCAATATTCCGTTTTCTGAGTAAAATGGTTGACAGAAATATGTTTTTTGTCTTTTTATTATTAGCGTTTTTGTGTTAAATTATTAAATATCACTTTCTTCCCTCTTAAGTCACTAAAATTCAATTCAACAGCAAAATCACAAAATATTCAAAAACAGCTTATCATTAGAATTACCGATAGAGTGTTAGAGGTTGCCAGATAAATATCTTACACATTTTCGAATAGCAAGTTTCGCACGCTGGAGATAAAAATATTTTATTTCGAACAATGTTGCCACTGTTAACATTTTTGCGATAAAAACACACTGTATTTTCCTAGAAAATTACAAGCTTTGAAACAGCACATCATGTATGTACTTTGATTCTTTTTAGCCTGCAAAGTATCTGGAAGATCAGCAGTGAAGTTTGGATTGTTAAATTTTAAGATGACAATTAATTTCATTCGAATATTTTGTGGGCAAGAAAGTCTACCTATGTACAAAATGACACTGTGAAGAGACGTCCCTGATTCCAGACATATCGGCACGGAAATACAGAGTCAAGTCGTAAAACCATGTGATATATAAATCTCTAGGGCGGCTTTTGAAGAATAATATATATTAAAGTAATAAAAAGCGTTTAAATATTATAAATATAGGTTTGATTAGATATAAGTGCAGGTGCCACCTATTATTTCTCCTAAGTAAGTAAGTAAAGGTCCCAAACACTAACTATCCAGATTAACAACGCCTTCCTTGGACCCACGGTGCAGTTCCGATCCACTGGTGTAATCAACAGCGCTGCCACCGCTGGTTATCCCGTCTTAAGGCCAAAATTACAGCATTATTGAAACATTTATGGTATATCATTTACGTCCAATGGTTACACAGCTGTTACATGATCTAGGTTACACCATAGGAAACTTGATCAGATTGAATACTCGTTGTCTACAGTTACCTACAAAACACAATATTTTACGATTTTGAATATAGAATGTATAGATAAAAGTTCATGCAGTTTGTTCACATGTACATGATATGCATACAATGGTTTCAGTATGATTACATATATTAAAAATATACTTAATACTCATAAATAATATTTAACTCATATTATTTATTATAAATATAGCTGACGTTTTACATTCTGAACTTTTATAAAATTTGATATTTCACATAATACGTAGTTATAGCCTGAAGGACACTAGCAAATAAAGTACTATGGCACAATGATTTAAAGTTCTTTTTTATC
The DNA here is from genome assembly GCF_044657685.1 of Stegodyphus dumicola. Classification (NCBI taxonomy): domain Eukaryota; kingdom Metazoa; phylum Arthropoda; class Arachnida; order Araneae; family Eresidae; genus Stegodyphus; species Stegodyphus dumicola. Next base: position 83,202,100 of record NC_140768.1, read on the forward strand.
AGTAATTGATAGAAACAGAAGTTCATTAACTTATTGCAAATGACTTCAGAAATTACTCCGTTGGAACTTTTCTACGGAGTAATTTATAGTTAAATGTCTTATAAAGAGTACCGTCTTTAAATCTTAAACATAGGATGACATCTGCATGTAACAGTACAAACGCAGAGATATTGTAAAGTATATTTTTGTTGCACATATATACGATAAGCCTACGTATTTGCTGATGCTATATATTTGAATTTTATGATCTAATAGACACATTTTATAGGATTCTTATGTCTAAATGTTTGGTTGCCTTCTCGGTGTTTTGGATTATATGTGCTAGTTTTTAATGAGTCATTTTATACTGACTTTGTAAGACATTTTTTTTTTTCATTTATTGTGTGTTCCGCCATTGGTGACTGCACAGAAAGGGAGAGATGCCCCATGGAGAAGTTTTTAAGGAAGCTGGCTTATATCCACGTTACAAATGGGTAAAACCACAAAAAAACCTATGCAGTCAGCCCCTTTTCCGGGATTCGATCCCCGCACCGAATTACCAGTGCTCAATACCTTTTACTGCAAGGCCGATGGTGGGCTTTGCAAGCTTTTATAGCCATTTTTCCCGTGCATTTATATTAATCGTCATGCAGCCTTACAATTTTGTCTATCTTCCGAATGTTATTCTACATAAAGGGGTTCGATTATGAAGGTGCGAGCACTTTTCTTACCAGTCAGCCCGAGAAAACCTGCATGAAAGTAGTCCAATATCAGTGTGCCCAGACGCTTATGAAGATCACGCTTTAACTTAAAAAAAGCATCTTTATTAAAAAAAGCATCATTCTCTTTAAAATAAAAGACAGCACTTCTTAAAGCAATGATCCGTAAAATATATCCGTATGTTTCGCCTGTATGAAACATCGTAAACAATATGAACCTAAATGAATTACAGTTTCTACGAAATAAAATTCTCAGTCATAGAAAATTCTCAATTATTACAAATATCCTCTGTTTCTTGCGTAACAAGACCTTCTGTGAGGATCTCAATATTAAATATGTTAAAAACTAACATCAACTTAATAACAACTTCTAAAATAAAGCAGTTGACTGCGAAAGAGTATTTATTAAAATATGCCTACGAAATTTTCGAAACAGTTGCAACTACCTTTTCCATTCTGTTTCTTCAAAGGACTGTTGCAGCTAGCTGAGTGGTCAACGCCCGTGAATAAAAAGGAATAAAAGCGGTCTCATTATTATCGTAATTCAACATTCTTTTTCTATTTTCGTGAATTTGGGTTTATAAAACTACTTTTCTCATTTTTTGGAACGTGTTTCTTATATTTAATAATGAATCAGTTTATCTATTATTCTTATAGTTTCAATTCTAGTTTCAAAATGTTCGTTATACATATAAACCAGTAACCCATTATATAACGATATATCTGCAATTTTTTTATAAGTTATATCTTTACTTTTACCTCGTTGCATATTTTTTTCGGTACATAATTTTACAAAATCTGTTCAAAGTTTAAACCTCATCTTAAATACAAAAATAAAAAGTATACGCCAATAATAAAATTATTTACAGTATCAAAGGTATCAACTTACGCATTATCGCAAAATTCTTGGTGAGGAGAAGCATCATTCAACACCATCCAATAATGAAAAATTATCAACCGCCTTCGCCGGGAATCGAACCACAGGCCTCTGTAATACCGGCTCAGTGTGCTGACCACTCCACCACAAAGGCACGCTAAAAAGGCGGGAAAAATACCTTATAAATTTATAGAAATGAACAATACCTTATAGGTACTAAATATCAAAATGTAATACTTTAATAAATATATTTACCCTTTATACATAAAAAGGCACATTTACATTTCGGCTCTACTCTTATATGCGCCCTAATATCACCAAATGTGGCGATATGTGTTCTGCGCTAGTTTTTGACGCGATTGCGTGTTGTATGGCAACCCTGTTGACGCTGAAAAATCTTTTGCTGGAGTAGTTTAATTGCTCGTTGGTTCGTGTAGTGCGTGTGTTGAAATGGCTTATGTTGCAATGAGAGACGTGCTGGGACGATTTCAGTCCCGTATTTTAGATTGTGTGCAAAAGAAATTTAGTATTAAAAGGTACGATGTTGGAATTGTTAACGAGTATGCTCTTTGTCTGAGAAGACGGGGGGGGGAAGATAAAGTCAATAACAAGGAAATATCATCGTGGCCATCCTGTTGAGGGGCAGTGGATATTTGGAGTTGTGCAAAGAGAGTCTGGGAGATTTTTTTTTGTGGATGTGCATGATAGAAGTAGGGAAACGCTGATGCAGTGTATTAAAAAGTGGACTGAGCTTGGTACAACTATTTTTTCGGATGGATGGAAATCTTACAAGGATTTAGGAAAAGGTTTTGAACATTTATTTGTGAACAATACTATAAATTTTCTGGATAGTGTGTCTGGCTGTCATACAAATAGGATAGTGATTATGTGGTGGCATGTTAAAGGCGGTATGAAATTGGTATTTCTGCTGTTCGAAAAAACATTCATTCATGGTAACTGCATTTTATTTTATTCTTGTTCTTATTTTGTAGAATGTTATGTTCATTGTTTTTTGAGTATGAATTTCTGTCGTTATTGTTGTTTTTTCGAATTGTTTGAAATTTATTTTATTTTATTTTGTTGATTAGTGCGTAGTACCTAGATTGTGCAATTCGTAGATGTTTTTTAAAGTTGAAACAGAACGCTGAGTACATAGTATATGAAATGTATTGTTGGTATGTTAATTTATTAACGCGAGTTGTGCCTAGTTCGTAGATTCGTTCATTGCCTAGATTGTGCAATTCGTAGATGTTTTTTTAAGTTTAATCAGGATGCTGTGTACATGGTATTCTTTGAAATTTATTGTTGCTATGTTAATTTATTAAAAGGTGTGCCTAGTTTGTAGATTTGTTCGTTGCTTAAATTGTGCAATTCGTAGATTTTTTTAAAGCTTAAACAGGATGATGTGTACATGGAAATCTTTGAAATTTATTGTTGTTATGTTAATTTATTAAAGCGAATTGTGCTTAGTTCGTAGATTCGTTCGTTGCCTAGATTGTGCAATTCGTAGATGTTTTTTTAAGTTTAAACAGGATACTGTGTACATGGTAGTCTTTGAAATTTATTGTTGTTATGTTAATTTATTAAGCGAGGTGTGCTAGTTCGTAGATTCGTTCGTTGCCTAGATTATGCTATTCGTAGATGTTAAAACATATCGCTGTGTACCTGGATTCTTGTCAAATATTTTTGGTTAGAAACTTTACGTTTTTGCTATCTAAACTTTTTGTTTTTGTTACGGATTTTTAGCTTAAATTTTGTGTTCAAAACGTGGTTTTTGCATGTGCGAAAACCGCGTTTTTGGAGATATTTTAAAAAGTAAATTGGAAAGTAATGCTTAAAGTTCGAAATGTAGACAAAAAATTTAGATAGTAATATGACAGCAACTCCACGCTGTCATATTACTATTTAAATGTTTGGCGAGAAATTTGGCGACTTGAGGGGGCATACAAGAGTAGTTCCTATATTTTTAATAGAAAAATCACTTCATTTTAATCTTTTGTTATGAATTGCTATTTTTTCTAAAATCTATTAAATTTACAACGAATAAATTCTACGGATGAATTTTTTTCTAGTATATGTGTAACAATAATTAGAGAATAATCAAATAATACATAAATACATGAACATAAATACATGTTAGATTGATTATATGGTGGGCGGCATTTCAAGTCCTTCAGTTCTCGTATTCATTATAATTTGAAAGCCATTTTATAAATCTTAATTTACATAAAACTTATTTGTAAGTATAATAAATGTTTAATCTTTCTATGTTGTCTGGTTAAATTGCTTAATAAACAAAATTTCACAATAAACTGAATTGATTGTAACATTTTTCTGACCAGACTACCAAGCAGGAGATGATACGCTTTGCGTTTGAAGTCTTCTATAAGTGCCACGTGATTTTTTTTCTTTTTAATTATTCTGCTGGCTAAACGCAAATTTTGCTCGTGTCTTCGTTTGGAAGAATTTTTGACGACAACGTGTAGTTCGTTCTCCGATTTACGTAGCCAGAGTAGTCGTGTGGACGCATCTTTAATAGGTGATAAAGTTTGGAAAAGTTTCACTTTGACGACAAATAGGAGTATGAGTAGTATGAGTGCAGAAATTTGGACAGCAAGTGAATAATGTGAAATACTCTGAAATATTTTTGTCCCGAGCTAACATTCTGCTATTGAGGGAAAACGAAATGGAATTTGCGAAAGCTTATTGTTGTGAGTAGGCATGACTAGGCACGAATGTCATCGGACAAGGGCAGGTAAGGTCATCGGACCATGACTATCACCGAAACCTTGAGCGGTAGGGAAGGACAAAATTTGTCTTGTCAATATTTCAGTCGGAGTCGTCTTTTCGAGTACGCTGCATATATTCAATCATCGTCTTCCAAGTATTAAATACTACAAGGGTCCCGGTCCTTTTCCGTAGGACGCACACAGTAATTTTCATCGATTTGCCGCCGATGAATGTTATAAACTATTTTGTACCATCTAAAGACGTGACAATCATGGACCACAAATATCGGTGTATACAAATTCAAGTATGTCACGGCTTACTGTATGTGTTTCTTTTGGTCTAATCTAGCTTGTTTATATTCTGTACATATTTCACAAAAGAAGGTTTCATTTTTACATTTGCGAATTTAAACTGTTCTCCACCTATTTAGGATGCAATACCAGCTAGATTTAAGCGACCGCAGCTTTCATGCAAATATTTCGGTTATTGCATTACCCTTTGCAATATTTGAAACCTCGGGTACTTTCCATTGATTTACAGCACATATATTTACAATATACAGCATTTTACATCATACAGCTTATAAAGCTAGGCGTTTTTTTTTTTTTTTTTTTTTTTTTTTTTTTTTTTTTTTTTGACTTCAACCCAACCATGGTTTTTTCTAAAGTAAACGGTACATGTACGTTGCGTCACTAAATTAACAGAAATTAGGTAATTTTCAGGTCAAGAACGTATTATGATACATCAACAAGCATTATATGCTGTGAGTTGAATTGACATTTTACAGAACTTTCAACTTTCTCTTTCCTTTTAAAGTCTAGAAATTCTTTATTTACTCTCTGAATTTTATTTTCCACTGCAGTTGTTAATGTGAATTTATTTCTGTCATAGCATATGTGTGCTTTGCTCTTGAATCATGGAACCGGTTAAATGTTTCTGATTCTCGAGTTATATTGATAATGATGAAGAAACAATTTTATTTGGAGATTCTTAATAAGGATTTGTTTTAATTTTTCTACATTCTGACTCTTTGTCTCCATTTCTCTTGCAATCATAGCACAGAAAATCTTTGACAATCTTAGCCTTTCGCGTTGTCGTGGTATTTAGTAGCTAACGCATTCTGTACTTGACTGTTTGTCTTGCGCTTTAAACTTAGTGTACTAATAACTTAGCTTTTAGAGTATTTAAATCGGGCAATCTATCACGATACTTTTATGCCGATTCTGAAATTTTCAAATTCTGCGGTAAAACTATATAGTTACGTAGTAGCAAAAGAGTTTGGAATTCTTCTGGAGTTTCAGATTCTATTTCTGTAAGTTTGTCTACAATTCCGAAGAAAGATGTTAAATAATCCTGGACTTTTTCAATTGCATTCATATTTTTTCTGGATAAATTTTCAAAAAAGTCATTTAGAGTGATGAATTTCGAACAGTTTTATCTATGCTTCATAAAACGTTTGACATGTTTCAATGTGCACTATCTCAGATAATTTTGTGTTCAGAGCAACAATTGCTAAAGCTTTTTTTTACCTTTTACTACCAATTCATGATGATGAGTTTTGGAAGTTTCTGGCTCGGTTGACTGCCCTCTCAAATTTTTGGAAACTGAGGAAACTGCCCAATCGCAGTTAACTGGTTTGGTTAACTGCAACTTCTTGAACTTCTGACTGGATTAAAACCATTTTCATCTGGAAACGGCACATTTCAAAGTTCGTGTTATTTAACTTCTCAGTTTGAATATTCGTATTCATCCCTTTTATTAATTATATATAATTTTAGTAAAGCAAAAAAAGAATAATTTTGTTTACCTTGTTTGCCACTAAAAACACATACGCTTAACTCATTGCTTAGAAGTATATCTCCAATGGACTTCTGTGCACTTGGGAACCTGGAATTTATAATCTGTTGTCTGGTTTTTGATGTTGTTGTTGGGAGTTACTACGCAGTTGAAAGCATGATTGCCTAATAAAAGAGCACACTTAATGTAAGTGAAACGTAAATTTTAATGGGTGCTTTCCTTGAGTTTTACAAAACAAATAAGCCGGGTATGTCAACCAATGAAATGTGAGGGGGGAAACATAAAAGGTGGTTAACTTTGGTGTAAACTGCTGCGTTTGCTCGATAGAGTTAATTTGGCAATCTATTTTGGTAGGCAGGTACTTGGCTTTGCAGTAAGAACTATCCGGGCTACTCTGGAAGAATTATATTCCCATTCTAGCCTTCGATAGCTATATTCTATGTTCGGATTCCCTGCATCACAGTGTCGCATCACGCTGCACAGAATCACGGCTACTGGCTTCTGGCTAATCTCGATAACCAGACCCACACCGCAAATAGGTACTTTCTAGCGATCCACATTAATCACACATTTCTTGGCTTCTACCGCGTGATTATATCAGTTGTTCTCTGTAAATTACGTTATTTTGCTACTTCTGAAGAATGCTTTGTTACCTAATTTAAACACAAATTTTGCACGAGTTATAGTTTTTCCTTTCTTTGTTCATGAAAAAGTACAAAGCAATTATTTTGCATTTGGAAAAACGTTTTATAATTTAAAATTAACGTAAAGTTCATTGGTTGAACATAAAGTTCATTGGAACTTTACCGGGAAGGCAAAATTAAAGTAAATTTGGATCTGAGAAATCTTAAAATAATAATAATAATAATAATAATGGAAATTAGAATTACCAAATAGAAATTTATGAAAAATTATCGTAAAGTAAGGTTTTGCAGACGGCGCCAAAAATGTTGACATAGGCATTTAAATCAGAAACATAAAGGTATCTTCTTTTATTTTATAACTTGACAATATTTTTCAAAAAGTCAAAGATGTTGTCAATGTTGAATGTTGTCAATTTATTCGATTTTCGGGCCATTTTAAAGGTGTACTGCTCCCCCTCAAAAGATTACTAGGTTTCTCGACATTTTTCATATTCATCCTTATATGTTGAAAGGTGTACATTCTCTAATGTAAAACTGTAAATCATTATTCACGTAAAAACTTATGTAAACAATTCTCAATAAATGCCCGTTAAACAAGCAACCTCCTTTGGCTTGGTGTAGCACACAGTATATGGTATTCATCGATGGAGAATCAATTGCCGAAAGTTGTAATGATGGTGCGGCTGCTCCATTGATGGTCTTCTTCCATCTGTCAGTTATCCTAACCTGAAACACAAAAGAAAAAGCTTCGTGCAGCTCTTTCTAAGGGAAACTGCGTCGTATTCACGTTGCAAGGGATCCATAATAAAAACATTTAAATTTCATCAATTTAGGTTATAGCGCATCATGGCATACTTTAAAGATTTACTTCATTTAATTAACTTCTTAAATCAGATTTATGGGTTTCGATCAACTGTTTAAGAAACACTGAAAAGTGAAATCCTTTTTCCAACCGTCTCGCGCAAGTAAAATGACGCACATGATTCTATGTTATTTCGCTTGTTATAAAAATAATTTGTCAATATAACACTCAAATAAAATTTTTCAACGTAAAGGAGACTAAGCTGAAAATTGTAAATGAACCATTTTCCAGACCATCGAAGCATAATCTTTAACTGACGTACGTACGTACGTACGTAAAAATCAATAGCTTTTACAAACACGGAAACACATGCTGAGAAAAAAAGAGACAAGTTTTTCCAAATAATTTAGTTCATGTTACATTTTGTATCAGCAATAAATAAAAACTCATGAATCTTTTTTTTAATTGTACGTGCGTAAGTAGCACTTTATACGTAAATTTTGAATTGCATTATTTTACAGTAACAATTTTCTGCCAACCATCGCTTTATTGTGATCTTTTTTAACCTTACGCAATAATATGCTACTGAAATAAATATTGCTTTTGACTGTGATAAGCATGTAACTTATTCTGCGGTATATTTCTAACTCACTAAAAGGGTAAAATATTGAAGATATGCTTCGTCGGGGAAGCAGACAAGTTTGCGGATTGAATTCATAATCTGCTTAACTTTGCACTGCATGGGTCGAAATAGTGCAGAGAAAATACAGGTTTCAACACGTGCATATGACAGAGATTTACTGAGAGTAATAAGCTATAAGCTTTGATTTTGGAAATTAATCCATTTTAATTAAATGGTAGACAAATTATCTACGTAAATGAAATGAAATTTCTAGGTAAAGCATTTAATAGAATAAAATTTCATAAAATTTCAAGAAATAGGGATTCTTTGACACAAAATCATTATTTATAGTTCCGTCTTAAATTTCTTCAATATATTCTGATTTCACATAAAACAGGGTAATAGGTTAGAATTAAGAAGTAGGAATAAATTAATAGCTTAGGAAAATTCTTTAAGAATTGCAAAGTTGCAGAGAATTATAAAAACTTGAAGCACATTTCTTTTCTCATTATAAATTTCACTTACCTACTTGTTTGTAAAAATTTATTATCAGTTTTTTTTGTAATTGAATCGAGATATGATATAGTTAACATATTTACCAATTTATACTTTGAAAAAAAAAACAAGAATAACCAATATTTAAATTAGTTAGAATTAATTAGTTCAGAATTAAGAAACATATTCACATTTTGATAAACTGGTGCCCAGGATATGTTTATAAGACATAAATTAAAATGAAAGGTTTCAAAACGGGTTATGCAACTTTCCATAAGAGCAAAAATATGTAAATAGCAATCAACAGCTTGTTGATTTTCCAAATAAAGAGTGTCGCTTGAAGTTTTAACATGTTTAAACTCAATATGACCGCCTCCAGTAATCTGGGATGCTAACCATTCAAATGTATTTATTTCCATTGCCAGATCAGTATATCTATTGTAATTTCAGTAACGATTACAGTAATTCTGGAAGGCTATTCATCAACAGTGTTTCTTAATTCTGATATATGAATTTGTTCACTTGGAAAGCCGCACAGTAAACTTTAGGATAAAGTGTTAATGTTTCACTCTATATATTGTTTTTTTAATAATCAAGCTGTGGTTTGGTCTTTTTTAAGAAAACAATCTTCAGATATTGTCAGACGTGTTGTCTGGTTTTGATTTTATGTCATGCTCTACTTTCAAATGACAGTCGAATGTATCCTATAATTTTAAGCAAGGCAGAGTGAAACCAATATAAATTTGAAGGATGTTTTTGCATTAGTGTCGCGATAGAGAAATTTCTAAATGTGCGAACTTAACGCATTGCATTTTAGGGAAAAATGCGGTTATGCTTCACTTTCTTCTCAAAAACCGTCATTTAAATTTTCTTCCAAAAATCTGTATTAGTAAGTTGTTCCAATGTCATAATCCTGATGTTATTACACTGGCATCACAGTTTATATATTCCTCAAATTAATGTCTTTGGGGAGATTCCAGTTCCCACCATCTTCAAGTCACTTCAGTTGTCAACGCTTTTATGGAAACCATCTTTTAATGAAACATTTTTCATCAGGTTTTATCCTACTTGAGTACAAACACGGAAGACCATATTCATAGCCTCCAGTATATTTAACTTCCTTTATAGCTTGATGTAATACTCCGCAGATAAATTTGAATTAATTTCTTTCTATAGAACATTTTTGATTGTGTCTGTATATAAAGATTGCAATGCCAACGTAGAGTTTGACAGTATCTCTTCTACATTTTCCCAAAAATGGTAGTTCAAGTTAAGTTGTATATGGATGTATTAAAAATAAACTTTCATTGCGTATCTTCTCAAAAATTTGTCTATTTTTTGAGCAATATGTAATATTGTTTCCAGCCATGCATGTCATTTTATGCTATTCGTGCTATAATGGCAGGATGTTGGATGGAAAATGGTTTCAATTATTTCATGTAAATATCATCTTTTTCATTCCTTTAGCTTTTACATAGGATAAAACAGTGAATTTATTTTTCTTTACTACATTGCTTAGACTTCCTTTAAAAATTATGTGTGTGGAGGCATGAAGTAATAGAAATCTATCCATATTTTTGATAACTACTTAGTCAACAACAAATTTAACTGAAACAGTTTTTGCTCTCTATCTGCGAAATGGCATAAAATTTAGTGTTGCAACTGACCTTCATGTAGCGATTTAGTTGAAAGAGAAGCGTTCTTTAAATTGAAATTCAGATCTTCCGATTTTCCCATTGCGATATTACATACATTAATCATTATCAGCACTGGAATTAAACATCCTTTAACACCGGAATATTTTATTCAAGTACAATTCTTCTTTAAAATTTTCCCGGTCTTGGAAAATTTCCGCATTGAACATGCAGCTTCATTGAAGCGGATATATACCAAACTATTGCTCATTTGTCTATTCTCCTTGTTTCATAAAAAGGTTGTATTCGGTTTTTGAGACGAATATCTGGTTTTCTTTGACAGTTACAATTTTGTTTTCCCTTGTAACAAAGAGTACCTATTCTTTTCTAATCAATTTAGCAGCAAGTTTGTGCAAAGAAGAACGCAAAAGGTAAATAACACTTGAATTAAAGCGTATTTACTAGATGATACAAGACAGAGCATCCTGCAATTAGCAAACTTAATGTAGTCACTGGAAACTACTTCTATTTCATCCAAGTAACTCCATTTTCTTCAATCTACCATATTTCAATCCCTGTATGAATTTGAACATAAATAGTTCTTTAAACAGTTCTTGTTTTCGTTTCCTTTCTTTTGTCAAATATTACAACTTCCAAGTACTGCCGAAGGACAGAAAAGATTTCCAGAAAACATTTTATGAGACGTAAAAAAACATTGATGGATAAGTCTTCAATAAAATGACGTATAAATGAAATTAAAAATGAAACACTATTAAGACGAATAGGAATAAATCGGGGCAGAAGTCAGATGACTGTAAATGTAAAATAGTACATATAAATGAGCAAAGAGATTTAAACAGTGTTTCAGTGTAGTAGGTACTATTTTAAGTTTTCTTTGGATGTACCCGTAGAAAGAGACATCTACTAAAAACAGATCACGAGTTGTTTTGTTTAAATTTAAACATATTCAAGAAGTTAACTCAAATTGAAGTAACTTGCCTATTTGAAACTGATAGAGAAAATTCACTTTTGTATACATATTTAAAATCATTCAGCTAAGCGTATTCTTCTTTAGTAATACCTCTTGCAAAATGTCAACAAAAGAACGTATCAACAAAGAACGCTTTTCATTCTTTATGTAAACAATAATGTTTTAAGAGTTACAATGATGTTTCTGTAAACAATAATGTTTCCTTTTTTATTCGCACAAATTTTTATTTAGTTATTGTTAACGGATGTATTATTTACGACAGTCACTGAAATAAACATTTTATTTTTTTGCAATGAGTATTGGTGAAAAAAATTTTCAAAACAGTCTGTGTTAAAAACTTAAAATTATACTGTACTCTTTTATAAATGCTAGGGATTTAAATGCGCAAAAGTAACGAGTTTTGTAATGTTACCCTGATCGCAATATTTTTGGTGATGCAAAGGAGCGTTCTGAGGTGATTTATTTTAAGTACATTACATATAAAACGCATATTTGCTTATAACAGGCTCTATTTTATTGCAGCTATTATTATTTTAAAAGTTCTAAATACAATGACAGTGAATCTTCTTAATCTATGCATAAATCATATGAATGTGTTCTCAGAATGAGTTATTGTTTAGCTTAAAAATTAGTTTATATACCTAATCTATTAAATACATTAATTTATGTGTTTGTATTATGTAAACAATGTATGATTTTTCTTTAGATCGTTAACTAAGTGAGAAATTAAAAATAAACAACAATATTTTCTAATTATGCAAAGCCAGCATGCTCTTGAAACGTTGTAAGGTTTATTCTAAGTTGTTAACTGTTTAGTTAAAGCCACTTTTCTGTCGTTCCTAATTTCAGCTTATAATTTCCTACCAGAATGTGTTTTCAGAATCGCGATAAAATGCAATTAAAGGAAGACAAGTACCAACCTAAGCTATAATAAAATAGAAATGTGAAAACGTTTTTAGATACAAACAAATCCTTAACATTTTTTGAAAAATTATTATATAAATAACATTATTATATAAAATTATTATATAAAAATATTTATTAGAAGTTAAGAAGTAATTTTCTTTTTATATTTCTTAATTACTGAGTAACTTTTAATTAATGGTTGTATTGAAAGAGGACACTGTTATTTTTTAAGATAGCAGTCTGTCATTTTTAGCTATATTTTTCTTGTTTACTCTATGTCTTTTCACTAATTAAATTAATCATGTTACACATTGTAATAAGTCTATGTTCATGTCGTTTTCTGAAGTCAATTACTTGAATGTTTCATTTTATCTTTTACCAATCATTTAATTTTAATGTTCGATGTGTATTTTCCAATCGATCGAAAAAAAAGACTAAATTCCAAGTGTTCAAACGCTGGTAAATGATAATAATTGTAAACCGAGGAAAACAGTATTTATTAAACAAAAAGGCTTGGTTCAACAAAAGTTTTTAAAATCAATTTTTACTGATGATTTGGAAATTATCAGCTCAAAAAGTTGAAAAACCATACTTGAAGAAAGGATTGAATGCTTATGGACCTGAAAAAAATGGTTGATATCAATCTACTTCGGTTTAAGGAAAATATTTTAGACTGAAAAGCTTAATATATGGGATATTCAGTAAACAGTAAAATTGATAAAACATTAATTAATATTTTACTGAATCTGAATGATTATTATTTAATTCGTTCAGTTGCGTTTATTCTTTTTAATATACCTGTGTATATCCTTGCTAAAAAATCGGAGAAGCGTGTTTATTTACTATTAGGTATCTTTTAGTAATAAACTCATCTCCTCAACTAGCACAGAAACATCACACTGCCTAAAACATAATTGCCTAAAAGCTGTCTGTGTAGTAAGATTGTTTAGTGGACAGTAAAGAATCCAGCGTCAGTGGTAGTCTGCAGCGTTCAGCGTATTAAACATAGAGAAAGGCTACGTATTGCTGGAGCAATTATGAGATGAGAATAATGTATATTAACGTTTTAAGATACAGCAAGTCGCCCAGACGGTATAGTGGTTAGGAAGCCTACTACAGTACCGAAGAGCCCGGTCCGAATCCCGGCATGGCGGCACAAATATGCGGTGAGCCGAAAGTCCTCTCTCGTGGATTGATGGAGAGGAGAGGGTGGGAGACCCCGGGATCGCCCCTCGGTGTGCACATGGAGGTAGCAAGTTTCCTACCTGCATGATCGGAATGGTTGAAAACCAAAAGATACGTTTACTGGGCTCAGCCCAAAATCTTGGGTTGATTATGTAATCTAATGGTCCAGGGATTTCAGCTCATTAAATTTATTCATGTCACATTATGAAGCGAAATATATTGACAACTTAAAATTCTAAATGTTATGGAATGGTTGAGATAGTAATTAACAAGATATTACCTGGCAGGATAATAATATTATATATAATATATATATATATATATAATAAAATAAAGAGGATTCAATGAATTATACTATATTAGGCATTGCACTACACATAGTTTTTTTTTAGTTAAAATATTTCCAAAAGCAGTATACAATTCAGTATTTGTTTCAAACGAAGCTATTTATTGCTTTTGCATCTTAATTTCACATGTAGTATCCACCGTCCAAACAAGGTAGTGGTTAATGACCATGATTATCGTGCCGAAGGACCCGCGTTCGAATCCCGGAGAAGGCACGAATATTTGTAAATGCAATAGTGTCTTGGCGACATAGAGGCGCTCTAAATATATGGCGAGCGGAAAGTCCTCTTGTATGGATTAGTGGCAGGGGAAGAGAGTAAGAGATCCTCGGACCCATCCCCCCAGGTGCTGTTCCTCAAAATTGGGGTGCAAATGGACAAAATCGTATTATCACTTATATGGTATCCAAGGTTCTTGCCAGCAACAGGCTAAGACTTGTATTCCGTATTACGATGAATTTCATGGCCTTGTTCTGATATTAGATAAGCGCAACACAACAACAGCACATGCAATGTATTGGGAGAACGAAAAACAAATTAGTACGTAACTAAATAAGAGTGAAATGATTTGAATTTTAACGTATTTGTTACATTATTTCATTCATGATATACCCTTCCTATATTTCTAATGTAACCTAGGTACATTTCCTAATGTAAAGCTTAGGTTAAAAAAGCAAGTAGTACTTTCTATGATTATGCGTCAATGACCTGATTTCTGTCCAAAATCTTTAACATTTTCGGAGACAGCATAAATAAAAACTATTTAAAAGTAACGACTGAGACACGTTCATAAAAAAAATCCCGATTTGGTGCAAATTTTACCACTCCTTAATTTTTCCCTTTTACTATCGCCTTCCTACCCCCATACAGGTTGGTTAGCAAAGGTTGACTGACAGATATTAATTTAGGTTTAATCTTGTTTGATCTTTAATTGTTTAAGGTGAGGATATTTGTGAATATAGGACGTTTGAGAAAATAGACACACTTCACTCGATCCTAAAATCCTCTGCAGAGGTTGATATTAAGGAAAGATGGGCACAAGACTGTCGAATTCGCTTGCCTGCAAACCTCTGGCTGTAAAGTAGGATCGGGCTGAGGCAGATAGTTCTTACGCATTTTATTTTAATAAAACATACCGGAGATTTATACCGTACCTATCTTAGCATGTCCATTAAGCTTCTAGTTTTGCCTTAGATGTAAAACATTGATAAATACTTCCTCGTAACTGTTTTTTTTAATTTCTAAAATACTCTGAGGATGTTATTTTAATGTGAGACTTCCTTTTAGAGAAGTGGGAGTTTTCAGATCACAAATCTGACGATTTTGTGTATGGTCAAGAAGAGATAAACTTTTATCTAAAATAAACTGCTTGATCATAGTCTTAGCTTTGAGAAATGGTATTATCGAGCAACAAAACTTAGCTATCTGATCGACAATTTTTCCATTAGGACGTAGGGAAGTACGTTGAAAAGTTGATTTATTACTCGCTGGTATAGCACAGAGTTTATTTTTGATTCTTTAGACTCAAATTCTTTGTAAATTTATCCTTCCTAATCAAATAAAAATCATCAGTCTTCCTTCGGGACTTATGAATCTGAACTATGAATAGACAAAACACACTTTTTCTTATTCATGTAGGTGTAGCATTTTGGGCTGCTTTTTGTTAAAAAAAAGAGCAATTCTTTTAGGTCGTCTAATTTATTTTCTTTTCATAAACATTTCCCGAACTCTAGCTTTGTTAACACTAGTTCGTTTACTATCGATGCGGAGATACAAATGACGATTTAGTTTTTCTTTCGATAACTCGAAAAAGGTTCAAAAGCTTTGAATTTGATAAATGAGGTTCGCTCGATAAAAACTGGAATGGAGCTTATTAGATAATCCTCGTATAATTCATCGCATTTAAATAATCCATTGCTTATGACTGACTGCCATAACTCTTAAGTGTTATCATTCATGCCAGATTTTGAAGATTGTTAAATCCTGAATTCCTAATCAGCATGTTCTGTCCATTTCAAAACTGTTGATACAACAAAAAATGATCCTTTTAAATGCCTGATTTCCATAAACTTTAAATATCATTCCAAAAAAATCATCTATAGAGTTTAGCTGAATTAATATTCCACTAGTCTTCACTGTTTAATCGGTTAATCTGTAACACCAGGTATCGGTTGCATAAAGTGAAGCATATATTTCACTTAACATCTTTTTGTATACATGTGAAACTTAAAGCGCAAAATGAAATGAAGTAACAAGCATTATTACTCTCTGTTCTTTGGCAGCTTCATTTGGATTTATTAGAAATATTCTACTTTTAAAATTTTATGAAAGCTGCATGTGCAGTGAGTGTAGTATTGTTCATTTTCATAAAATAATTACGTATTGTTATTTTTGATAATAATAAGGCAATTCGGAATGTTTTCAGTGCTCACAGTTGCATAACAGACTAGTTCTCTCACTGGATATATACTGACATTGGTGTATTCGAACCATAACAAATACACAGTACATTTTACACCGGAATATGATTAGAAACTAAGCCCAATATTATCCATTATTGTAAATTAATAACGCTTATGATTTACTAACGTCAGACTTCCATATTTTTAACATAATATTATAACATACACTCCCATATTTTTAAATTGTCTTCTATTGTATCACTCCTAAAAATTCTTTTTTTTTTTTTTTCAATTTTATTTTAAGAAGTACAGTAAACTTAGGAATTTCTAAAATAAATGTAAAATAATGTAAGCAGTTTATCTTGCAAACATCTTACATTTAAAGCAAGTATTGATAAATTAAATTAATAAAATATGATTGTTTAACGATATAGCAAACTCAGATGTGCTCTTTCTGAAGATACCCGGGTTAACAAATAGTTTTCGAAAGTTTTAACTCAGTCAATCAACATTTTTTCCTAATTGCTGAGTATCTTTCACGTAGAAAATGTATTCATGAACATTTTGTTTCAGAATCAAATTGCTTAGTAACAAAGAAACTTTTCAAATGTTTGAATTTAAGAAGATTATTTTAGAGCTTTTAAAAACATAATACAGACTCACGCTTTTGTCCAAAAAATGTTAGACAAAAGTCGTCCTCAACTTGGTTTTGTATTTATAGGAAATTTAAAAGTCAAAGAGAGTCAGGTAACGAGGGCTATCTTCTATAAAGACAAAACAACCCAGATATAAGCCGTTTGAAAAGATAGCAAGGAAGCAGATAGTAGGATTAACTTAAAAGAGTGAATGCAACTTGTAACTTATTTTCGCACTAAATGAATTTATGATTATATATATATATATATATATATGTTGTATGAAATGTTGTATGAACTTAAATCCATTTAGTGCGAATACAAGTTATTATTACTTGCGCGATTGCTGCAAAGTTAGTTAATAATAATTTATTTCCTAAACAGTATTGATTAATTGATTATATTATCTCCTAAGTTTAATTAAAGTAGAATTATTTTAAAAGTGTGCATCCATACTGGTAAGTTATATTTTGAAAGATGTTTTGAAGTAATTTAAAAGCAAAATGTTAATAATGTTTTAACGGGAACTGGAGTTAAATCATCACGAAGAATAATATTTCAATTGTAAAAGGAAAATTAAAACACGTAATTATTGTCATTGATCGGAAATTAGTTGACTTTTCAAGGGGAACAAACCAACTCCCGTTCAATGAACAATAATTGATAAAAATACGTAAATATGAAAGTGTTTCGTCTTTACTCGAGTTATAAGTTAAAGCCAAACCGGCAGTTCTAGTCAGGCCAAATATTTCCATATATATATATATATATATAAGAATACTTCCCAGAAACAAAAGAGAAATAGCGTATTCGTACCTGGCTTAAGACAAAGCAAATTAGGAACCATCCTACCTGCCTAAAAGGAGGGATACCTTCATGAAGAAATTTTAAAGGAAACTAGTTTGTGTGTATATTACACATGATTAAAACCCTCAGGTTGCCAAGCAACCGGCTCTTTCGATAGAAGTTTTTACTCAGGTCGAATCTTCGCTTTTAAGCGTTACCCACTGTAGGCGTCGCTCAAAGTAATTAAGACCCGCAAATTTGTAAAAAATTAAAATTTAGATAGAATATTTGGTAGGATTGTAAGAAATTTACTCCAAATATAAAGCAAGATAAAAACCTATCGTATGTTGGCGTTGAATTTATAGAAAAGCTTTAAACTTTTGCCTTTTTTAGATGATCTTTAGCTACATAACTAGATATATATGTATTCGTTTTAGATACATTCTTTAAACTATTATTTTTATTTTTTTCCCTGCAGTAAGTCCCAGATTTCTGCTTGTAATCTTACCGGGACTTTTTTTTGGCCAAGACATATTGTAAAGACATTTGTAATGTTGTAGATAAGAAAAATTGTTCACTTGGTGGCAGGCGGATTATTATGCGTTAAAGGACAGTTATATTCAAAATCTCCTGTCTCATATTTCAGGAAATGGTTTTTTTAAATATTGCTGTATTTTTTTTTCTGTTATTTTGTCTATATTACATGGAAAAATGGTTGCCGGAGCCTACTCCGAAGAGGATGGACTTCTATTTTCCACCCCCAATTTTGAGGGAGTGCACACCCATGGAGGTAGGAAAGGAAGGAGGAGCCAACCGACACTAGAAGTGAAGCACTGCTTTGAAGCTTAGGTCACCATATGGGGTGTTCTTTGTTTACATTCAGAAGCTCGCTTAACAGGGTTCTGATAGTATTTCGACACACGACAGTTCCATACAAATCGAAAAAGGGACACTTTCGCATGAAAGAAGCATTCATAGTGTGATGGATAATAGCAATTTGTATAGTTTAGTGGCATTTACGCAAAAATCACATCTTGGTTATTTTTATAATAACTAACAACAGCGATATTGATTATGAATTTGTTTTATAAAATTCTAAGCTGTTGAACTACAAAAATATAGATTTTAAGAAAAATGTTATGCTTAAAGAATGAAAAATACCTTACGGTACATTTAAAATGCAGAGTAAGGCAATCAAGATTGCGATCTGATGACAATACGGTTAATTATGTGAATTGGATGGTTATTATTTATTATATTATCAAAGAATTATTAAATTGTGTAAAATTGCTAAAAG
This sequence comes from Stegodyphus dumicola, assembly GCF_044657685.1. NCBI lineage: Eukaryota > Metazoa > Arthropoda > Arachnida > Araneae > Eresidae > Stegodyphus > Stegodyphus dumicola. Next base: position 83,220,945 of record NC_140768.1, read on the forward strand.
AAATACTGACCATTGAGTGGGTATTAAAAATAATGCATATAATTTTCATTCAAATTATATTCATATATATTTTTTATGTAAAACTTTCGGGTGTATGCTAAATTAGTGTAAATTACTTTACACGAAAAACATAGTGAATGCACAGAAATTAAAGATTTGCACATGCCGGAAATGAAAAATAGGAAATATGTATGGGTATTTATGCATGTGCTTGCAAAAAGCATGTATCTGCCTTTGACAAAATACATAAATATTCGTTAAATTATTTATAAACGTATTTGAAATGAAGAATTTATTCACTTATAAACAACTGTGAAAGTACTGTGAAGAAATCTAATTATTAAATGTATCTAATTTATAATGATCATAAATGTTATCTAAATATATAATAACCTTAATATTGAATTGCAAACATAAATTGAAATCCTGTTAACAAATACGTTATAAAACTATTTAAGCAAGAATTGTTCGTATTGGAAAGCAATCTGTTAAAAGGTATTGTAAAGCAAATGCTATGAGATGCGCACTTAAGAACGTAATAAAGAGTTTTGGAATATGTATTGTTGAAATGAAGGGTAAAAAAAAAATCTGATAAGTATAATTAAAAGAACTATTCCCCTTACATTTTATAATAACTCAGTTACAAGTCTTAAATAATACTTAAAAAAAAAAACTAATTTATTCCCTTTCAGAAATATTCAGAGAAATTCAGAGGTATCAAGTACTATTTAAAGTACTATTTAAAGTATTTCGCTAATTCCTAATAATTCTCTAATTTAAAATGAACCGAATAGAGCATTAATTATAAATTGACTTACATTTTTCGATTTAAAAGATGCCCAGAAGCCAAAAAACCATGTCATATTTAAGAAAGTATTTTAGGAAGAAGCTCTATAAATAGAAAAGAAATAATGCATAATTTTAATATTAATAATACAATAAACTTTTATCTTAATTTTTGTACCTTAACCGAATAAAATCGAATTACCTTATCTTTTTTTTCTAATGTAATTAACGAAAACTTGTGAAAATATTTCATTCAAATTAAACGGTTCTGAGAAAACTATCCTATGAAAAGTATAGCATTTAATTCCGTTCAGAATGAAATGTTGTTTAAAATATGTTGTTTTCATATACTTAGGACTCTGAAGTGTTGTAGAAAAAGAAAATATTTACATTTATATGTATATTTACGACGTAATTACAAAATATTTACATCCGAACGCGTCAAATCCCATTGAACTCAATGGTAAATGACCCAATGTTTTGGTCACCACGTTGGGATCGCCGGTGCTTCAGAGTAGGGTACGGGAGAAACTTGTTTAGGGCTACTCCATCTTACTTCCTACCTCCATGATTACGATGGTGTACGTATTTATTCTTAGTATGGATAATAATTTTTAAATGAAGAAATATACTTATTTCTTCATTTAAAAATTTTTCCTTTAATTAAATATATTGCAATCCTGTCCAAAAATATTTCGGAATCTACTTGTCAGTCCTTTATTATAGAATATAAGAGAAAAATATAAAGCGTGTTCATAAAACTTCTTACGCAGTGGGAAATAGTATTGTCAAAGAAAATATACAAGCGGTTTTTTAACTTTTCACACAAATGTTTTCGAATTTTATTTTGGTTTTAATATATTTCGATATGTCACTCAAGGCTTTTCCCACGCAAAATCATTCGACTTCTTAAAAAAAAAAAAAAAAAAAAAAAAAAAAAAATATATATATATATATATATATATATATATATATATATAAACAATATTTACTTGTAAGTTTGTACTCTTGTATTTACAACTGGTGTTTGATCATATTTATTTCTGCTTTATAATACTTCTTAAAAGTTATAATGGCATTTAGATGTTTAAAATAATTTAATATATTTTCCAAATTTTGCATGTAATGTAATGTAATTGTGCACGTAATGTGTTTTCCTTACTTGGAATAACTTTTGACATTACATAAGAAACTAAGTTGTGAAGACAATAAGTAACGTCTTTGGTAACGAAAGGTGATTTAGAGTCTTAATTAACTGCAAATTATTAGTAATACTAGATACCACGATAATTAAAAGTCGATGAAAGGAATTTAAAAGCATCGAGAACAAAATTCGCTAAACCGAAAATGTGACTTATAAATAACCTTAATTTCCAGTACCACACTACGATTTATTAAACTTTTGGTAAGCGAAGCTCAATTATGTACATATAATAAACTGTATGTGTCTTTATATATGTGTATGTAAATGTGTAATGATGTAGAAAATATTGCTTGCGGAGGTGTTGAAGATGTTGATACATAATGAACATCAAGTTGGCAGCCGATGTAGATTTAATATTCAATTTTATCTCTGTTAACATTTGTGGCCACGATTTATTTGGCACTCTATTCGTGCCTATTTCAAAAACATTTACATTTTTGATGTTGTTGCGAGAGGAAGAAAGCAGCGCAGCAGTCTTTTAGCGGCTACAGAGCTGCAAGCGAAGTGCATAGTTATCCAATATGGAAGCTCATTAACAGAAAGGTTTCGGTTTCAAGAAATTTTGATTTCCGACTTAGCTACGTCATTACCGTTATATAAATGTCATATGATATGCATTGATACAATGAAGTGACAAAAGTCATGGGATACCTCCTAATATTTTGTCGGTCCTCCGTTTGCCCGGCGAAGTGCAGCAACTCGACGTGGCATGGACTCAACAAGTCGTTGGAAGTCCCCTGCAGGAATATTGAGCCATGCTGCCTCGTCCATAATTGTGAAAGTGTTGACTGTGCAGGGTTTTGGGCACGATCTGACCTCTCGATGATGTCCCATAAATGTTCGATAGGATTCATGTCGGTCTATCTAGCGGGCCAGATCATTCGCTGGATTTGTCCAGAATGTTCTTCTAACCAATCGCGGACAATTGTGGCCCGGTGACATGGCGCATTGTCATCCATAAAACTCCCATCGTTGTTTGAGTACGTGAAGTCCATGAATGGCTGTAAGTGATCTCCAAGTAGCTGAAGGTATCCATTTCCAGTCAATGATCGGTTCAGTTGCACCAGAGGACCGAGTCCATGCCATGTAAAAACAGCCCAGACCATTATGAAACCACCACCAGCTTGAACAGTTCCTTGTTGACAACTTGGGTCCATAGCTTCGTGGGGTCTGCGCCACACTCGAACCCTACCATCAGCTCTTACCAACTGAAATCGTGACTCATCTGACCAATCCACGGTTTCCATTCGTTTAGGGACAATCCGATATGCTCATGAGCCCACGAGAGTCGCTGCAGGCGATGTCGTGCTGTCAGTAAAGGCACTCGAGTCGGTCTTCTGCTGACATAGTCCAAGGAAGACAAATTTCGACGCACTGTCCTATCGGACACGTCCCTCGTACGTTCCACATTGATTTCTGCGGTTATTTGACGTAGTGTTGCTTGTCTGTGAACATTAACAACTCTACGCAGACGTCGCTGGTCTCGGTCGTTAAGTGCAGGTGGTCGGTTACTGCGCTGTCCATGGTGGGATGTTATGCCTGAAATTAGATACTCTCGGCACACTCTTGACACTGTGGATCTCGGAATGTTGAATTCCCTAACGATATCCGAAATGGAATGACCCATGCGTCTAGCTCCAACTACCATTCCGCGTTCAAAGTCTGTTAATTCTCGTCGTGCGGCCATAATCACGTCAAAGCCTCTTCACATGAATAACTTGAACACAAATGAAAGCCCTGCCAAAGCACTTCGCATTTATACATTTTCTATGCGATACTACTGCCATCTGTATATTTGCATATTTATATCCCATGACTTTTGTCACTTCAGTGTATAGAAATGAAGCAGTCCGAAAAAGTTATTAAGCAACTGCTCTTTTTAGATCAGAGAGTGGAAATACCTAAATTAAAGTGAAGAATGAAAGGGCTTTTGCTAATTTAGGTTACAATTTTGATTGAATTATTTTGATATTATATATGCATATGTATTGCATCTGACTGCGTCAATTAACAAAAGGCTTATATAAAATCTTAATTTAAGTTCCGCTAAATGAAAAGAATTTATAATTTTGTGATTCTATTAAACACAATATTATCAATTTATATTCATATTAAATAACTCTAATTTTTACTCTGAAAATATATTCTCACAGAATTGCAAGAAAAAGATTCTAAGATTTGAGCCTCTCAAAGTCTAATCATAAAATCAACATTTAAATATATCGAATTGCAGACTTTTAACCAGCAAGAAATGCAAGCATCATCAAAATTAAATACTTTCTATCTTTCGCGAGCATGGATGCAGAATATTTGACAGCTTTTCATCTTGAAAGAAATCTCCAGATAAAACGCAGCACTCGAAAGAGAATGGGATTTTTCACTACGGTGAAACTTAAGTTAAATTGCCATTCTACTAGATTTTAGCCTCTACGGTTCCAGACTGCTTTAGTCTTATAGAAAGGTGGGCGCCATACGCTAAGAAACAGTAATTACATCCAAACAAAGAGGCTTCCAAAATCCTACGAAATGCCGTTTACAGTGAGAAGATCCACTGTATTCATTTGGAACAGCGAATTTGGGTGAAAACTTTTTATTCTAAAGAAAGAAAGTTCTACGAGAAAGGTAATTCGGCTTTCCCTGTTATAGAACTCTTCTTTAGCATTTTTTTTTTTTTTACCTTTTCATTCTTGTAGAAATGATAAGTCTGGCAACCAATGCAAAATATTTCTTCTTTTCTAGCGCGCTTTACCCAAACAGACAGCTGAATCCACCCGCAGATGACAAAGAAAAGATAGGTGTGCAGGAATTTCAGCTAATAGTTATTCCTCGAGGCAGAGCAAAGCAGAAGGAAGTTTCTGAAGTGAACAATAAAATGATTTGGTAATGGAGAGTGCGACGACACTCATACATAATTTGAGTTTCACACCGACATACACCCATCTGCATATATTATTAAACTGAAAATCCGAATGAAAAGCAAAACTTGAAAATGTTTCCGTTACTATTACTGAGAGTTAAGAAATACAAGATATGTTAAGAAATAAATAATTTAAAGCATATAAGTTAAACGATGAATGAAATATTTGATAAATATTTTACAATTCTTGTTATTATACATATTTAGGGACAAAAACAACCTACCCGCAAATTTTACGAAATAAGTGTTAAGTGTTTCTCTTTGCACATGAATAAAAGCTAGTTTTTCCACCCTGAAAAGATAGTTTACGCATTTTTATATCAAGTAATTTAAGGCTGCACATTAAAAACGCATTGAAGGATAAATTAGCATAAAATGTGCCATAATAATTATGACATATAGTTTTGGAAATTGATCATTATCACCATAATCTAAACTGAAAGTACAAAGTGTTGAAATGATGTCGTGTTATAAACGAAACTGTGTTTTAAAAGCATGTTGCTGTTTTTAAGATAATGAAAAATATTGCTTTAAAATGTTACTTGAGATTTTGTAGTGCACATGTTGTAATAAAAAGGAGATTTTGTAGTGCACATTTGTAATTAAAATGAGATTTCGTAGTGCATATGTTGCAATAAAAATAGGTTCATTTACAAACGCTATTCTATATTTCTAAGCAAATTAAGTAAGTTTCTATGAAAAACTGTGTCTAGGCCTGATGTTATAGAGAACGTTTTCAGCATTTTCGACTAAAAATGCTATTATATTTATAAACTTCTTAATACAATAATAATGCATATTTCTCACAAAATAATATTTTGTTTTACATTTATATGCTTTGAAAATGTTGAGATTATTTAAACCCAAATTGCCAAGTTTTGCTTTGTGTAAAAGCAAATAGGAGTCAGATTTAATAATGATGATGAATTATATTACATATAATATGTTTTCAGAGAGCGGAGATACATTTAAGCATAAAATCTACCTCTTTTGTCTTACCTTTGACCAATTATAATAATTAATCTTTGAGTTGAAAAGCTTTCATTCTTCCAGTTGCAAATACTCTTGATTTTATGTACAGATTATTCAGTGCATTAATTATAGTTACTAACTACCTTCTCATCACAAGAAAAGAAGTTAAAATTAATGTGATAATACCATGGAAATTCTTTACATCAGTTCTACCGTAAAATGATTTCAGAAGCAGCAGTCATCCAAAGCAAACAAGCAGCTAATTAAGATCAATTACTCTTGCAATCGAGGTATTTGAAGCATAACGTGCATATTACGCTATGTGAATAAATAAATTCCCTCACATTTCCATTGGCTCTTTCAAACTGATTCACATGATAGGAGAATTTTTTATTTCTTCCGTAATATACCTGCGTCTCGGAGGATTTAAATTTCTCTGCCAATCACATGAGGAAATAACAGTGCAGTTTATTCCAAATATTTTTATTCTCGATCAATCCAGACTTTTCCAAGGCGCTTTATGTCAAAACCTAACAAATAACTGTTGAAAAATAGCCAACGACTTAAAACAAAATTCTGAAAGGTTTCAAATCTTAACGGTCACCCGAAAGGGTTTGTAAAGGTTTTTTACGTGCTTCGCTGAGCCGCACCAGTCAGCTGTTTATACTCACTACTACTTTTTTGTCTTTTTTAGTTAAATTATTAAGCATAATTTTCTTCGCACTTACGCCATATTACAAAAACTTTAAAAACAGCATAGTATACATTTAGAATTTCCGATACAACGATAAGTTTTGACATACAATTTTTTTTTTTTTTTTTTTTTTTTTAATGTCTTTTCTCAGTTCATTATATCTGTGTTTAGTTTTCTTACTACGATTACATTACAAAACATTTTTTTTTATTAAACGTTATGTGACGTTATGTGTTTACTTTATTTATTAAATATCACGTATCGCGTTCTTGGCGTTTACGACACATAAAATTCAATTCAACAGCAAAATCACAAAATATTTAAACATAGCATATCTTCAGAATTTCCGATAGAGAGTCTTGCGAGCTGGAGATAAAAATATTTTGTGGGGAACAGTGTTGCCACTGCTCGGTTTCAAATCATTGATTTTGTTAGTTGAAAATTCATTAAAGTTTTACAAATTAAGAAATACATTTTTTAAAAGAATTGAAGTTCAAAATTCGCGCTTCCAGGTGCCCATGCTGAGTGGAAGACTACGTTCTTCAAAATTTGATCGCCCTAAGTACCGCTGTTTTCTCAGAGTGCGAGAAACATGCATATGTTCTTGTCGATTCTTCATAATTTAATTTCTCTAAATATAATACATGACTATAATAGTTGGTTGCAACAATTTGAAAAGTGATACGCCATTTATTGTGATTCAACGCAAAATGCTATTTCGAGACTAATATCCCATTCGGGTCTAATGACCCTCTTGGGCTAAAAACACGTTTTATATCATAAAAAAATGTGTAATTGAACCAATTTTACTAGGTATAATGCCTCTTAATCATGTCGCATTTGTTTTTCCAAACTTTAAATTAAACTTGACAGAGCCACTGTCCTTTCTTTTTTGTCACTGATTTTCGTGCGGTGCTTATGTTTTATCGCATCAACTGCCAAAAATCCAGTTTTACACAAATGAGAAGTAAAAGTTGAGATCGAAATTTTCTGAGCTCTGGTACCTAAAACTGCATATTCATCTAACCAAAATTGAGTTAATACATCGGTACTAAATTTTATTTTTAACCTATTGTTATAAGACAGTTCAATTAGATTTTCATCTTCTGAAGCATCAAATTCAGAGAAGTGGCATTAAATGGGTTTTGAATCAATGTAAATTTATCAATGTTAACATTTTAAAAGTATTTCGCAAATCGCATTTTTGGGTTTTCGAGCAAAAATTTCTTTTATGACTTTACCGGCGGTAATGCTAACGCGACCGCATTACCGGTGGTAACTCTAACACACACACACACACACACACACCAAAAAAAAATTGCACATATAACATAGAAATGAAAATGAAATAAAATTATTAAAGTTGTATAATATTTGGTGTCGTCCTTTTGACGAAATAGTGACTCTCCAATTCTGAAAGACGCACTTTTTGGGAACCACTACGTGTAAGGAATTAGAATTTTTTTTTCTATGTATAACATCATTAACTATAATTAAGACACAATAACACGCCGAATAAATACTGATTCAGAAGCCAAACAACAAAAATCAGCGTCAATTCACAAAATTTTCACAGGACTAGTTTCGATGGTTTTACCGAACCATCATCTTCAGCTGCAAAACCGCAAATGAGCAAAATGTAAGCCTGTTTGGGGCTTCTATAATTAAGACACAATAACACGCCGAATAAATACTGATTCAGAAGCCAAACAACAAAAATCAGCGTCAATTCACAAAATTTTCACAGGACTAGTTTCGATGGTTTTACCGAACCATCATCTTCAGCTGCAAAACCGCAAATCATTTGCGGTTTTGCAGCTGAAGATGATGGTTCGGTAAAACCATCGAAACTAGTCCTGTGAAAATTTTGTGAATTGACGCTGATTTTTGTTGTTTGGCTTCTGAATCAGTATCATTAACTATGTTTGATTAACTTCATATCATCCACTTTTCTCTAGTTGTCTTTAGGTATAATGCTAGTAATCTAAGTACATTAGTAGTAATATATAATTAGAAAAGGGGACAGAGGGGCTTTCGAAAGAGGTAAGAGGAAGATCGTCTGCCGAACATCCTAATGTATAATAATGGTCGCTGTTGGGAAACAGTTTGATAAATAATGTTACACATTATTTAAAATTAATTTTGTTAAAAACCTTGTAGCTAGGCATATTAATTTTATAAAGTAAATTTCACTTTTAAAGTACTGGTTTTAAGTTTTATTTGAATGCTAGTTATCTTAAATTAGGAAAAATCAATAAGTTAAAAATATTTCGATAGGTGGAATCAATAAGTTAAAAATATTTCTGACATGGTCTATTGTTATGTATCGCTTGGATTATCAATCAATAATTCAATTTAATAAGTCAAAAATTACGGTTTTGATTACAATCTACCTTACTGGTATTTATTTTAAATAACTTTTCTCTCAAATTCCTCTGTGTCTAGGTCCTATACGAAAGGAATGGTGAAAAGAAAATTGTCACCAGACTACGATTAGGCATTTTCAAATATAATCCAGCTTTCTTTAGATGGGAATGTGTAAGAGACTAAGACATTCCTTCCTTGCGGTTTTCATTCTGTAAAGTTGCCATATTGAACGATTACTTGAAAATCCCTAACTGGACTCTAGGGAATGGCACAAATTGTTCTCAAGGATTCATAATTTGAGCAATTATAGGTTTCTACCGTGAATGTTCCGAAAAATCTTAAATTTTCATTCTCTTTCATTCAGGATGGCAGAATGGATATGAGGGTAGAACTCTAGCGGTGCGACTCGAGCTCGATGATGTATTTAGTTATGGCAAAGCACACTAGGGCTATCTGCCTAAGGAAGGGATGCCTTCGTGGAGGACTTTCTAAGGGAAACTGGCTCGTATACACGTTACACATGGGGAAAACCACGAAAACGCCCATGCAGCCAGCCCGTTCGCGGGATTCGAACCTCGGACCGAACTACCAGTGTTTAGCGACTTTACCGCTGGGCCGCTGGTAGGCTGCGACTCGAGCTCGAAAAACGTTGGTGAGCGAGCTGGCTGTGCAATAATTTTGTTATCCTTCTTATGTGTAATGAATGTCCAAGCCATTGTCTCTTAAAACGTCGTCTCGAAACCATCTTTTTCACAGACAGATAGTCTCCGTCTGCTTTGCCATTTGTAATTAAGCAAACGAATTACTTAATTTTATGAGATGAGTAGTTTTGTACATAACTGATCCAATTCATTTTCGTTAATTTTCAATGCTGACTTTGGAATTGTGAAATTTACAATTCTAATTTTTCTGACATGCCAAATTATAGGCTTAAAGAACAGTCTTTTGAAAATCTGTACTTCCGTGTTAATTTCCATGTGATTACTTGTCTTTTTTAAATGAGATATTTGTGAGTAATTTTTACATCGTTTCTAAGATTTAAGAGTATTTAGAATTTCTAGACTTACTTCCTTTTTTTGAGCCATAACATAATGCTAATCTTCTAATAGGTTCCTAGATCAAATTGAAATAATGTAATCATTAACCATCAGCTGTTTTTAGTTACGAAGTTTTAAAGTTTTCGTGTAGATTTCTGTGATAAATATTCGCCTCCTTTATATTCATTCATAAAATATTTCCATATTTTGTCAAATTTATTACGAGTATTGTCATATTATTTTCCTAATAAGCACTATATTAGTTGTGATATTTTTATTTGTTTATATTTCGAGAACTCATGCATGAAACTCTCATACGTATGCAGAATTTTATGAATCTCTGCAGGAGCAGGTTAAAGACAGAAAAATCAGTGAAGTGCTGGTTAAATTCCTAAATGACAACTAAATTTGGATAATACATGAGATTCATTTTAGAGTTTACTTTTAAAAATCGCATAAATTATGCCAAAACATGAAATACTCTTCAACATCTGTTTGGTTATTCACCCAGTTCTGTCATGTAAACCGAAAGAACATCGTTTCTCTTTTTGAAGTGATTATGCTAAACCTATATTTGCGTCTTTAATATGAGTGTTGGTAGGGGAGACAAATAAACTGAACGTCTTTCGAGATCTTTGAAACAATGTTTTAGATAGCATCCTCATTGCTCCTAAATTTCTGAGAAATTCCTTTCACAACTATATTTAAAATGCCCACCATTGGCCGAGCGGCAACGTCGCTGAACACTGGTAGTTCCGTCCGAGGTTCGAATCCCGCGAACGGGCTGGCTGCATGAGTGTTTTCGTGGTTTTCCCATGTGTAACGTGTATACGAGCCAGTTTCCCTTAAAAAGTCCTCCACGAAGGCATCCCTCCCTTAAGGCAGATAGCCCTCGAGTGCTTTGCCGTAATCTAATAAACCAAACCAACTATATTTAAATCTGTTGTTTAAGGAATATTTATGCCTGAGACATGCTATTACAAAATTATGAGAACCACAAATCCCATCCTATCAATAGTTAAGGAAAGAATCACAAAATCTCATATCAATAACAGCCATGGGAAAATACGCATTTTTGCGATACTGCGATTTAAATCCCTAACGACTATTCACGACAATGTCAAATGAAATTCCTTAAAATAGTCATATATTGATGAAAGAAATAATATCCCTATGCATAAAATAATACAATATGAATAAATACTAAATAATAATAATAATAAAGAAAATCTGAAAGGTTTCAGATTTTAAATTACGTCCAAAGGGGCGTTTTTTTACATTTTTTGTATTACCTTTATTTATTAAATATAACGTTCTTCTTACTTAAACCATAAAATTTAGTTCAAGAACAATATCGCAAATTAATTTTAAATTGAGCATATCTTTAGAATTTCCAATACGCAGTCTCGCGCGCTGGAGATAAAAGTGTTTTTTCTGCACAGCGTTCATTTCTCGCTTTGAAATCGTTTAGTGTTTTTAATCAAAAATTCGTTGAAGTATTACAAAATATGAAATCGATAATGAAATAAATTTCAAATGCAAATTAGGGTTTCCACATGCCCATATTCTATGGAAGATTACGTTAGTCAAATTTGAATGGCTCTAGGTAACGTTGTTGTATCACAATACGAGAACATATATACATTTATGTAGATTCTTCATTATTGAATTTCTTCAGATATAATACAGAGCTATAATATTTGGTGGCAACGATTTGAAAAGTGATACAGCCTTTTAAATGTTTCAACGCAAAATCGCAAAACAAAAGCAATAGTGCTTCAAGGCAACTTGCCCCTTTGAACAAATAATACTATAATCTGTCTATAGTAACATCTGATTAAACGGTATAGACATTTTCTAATTCTAATTTACTTAAATGTATACAGTTCGTAGCTGCATTTTGCACTGTGAAAGATGAATATGCAAATTGCCTTGTATTCTTGAAAAATTAATTTACTGCTTAGCAAATCTGTTGAATAAAAATCTTTCATATATTATTTAATTTTTTGTATTAAATCTTACATACTGAACTGGAAAGATTTTAAAAGACTTAAACACGTTACAGAAATAACGTAATCACACTTTAATTTTACTTTAGGTTTATTTTCACAATAGCGATACTCAGACGCTATTCTCAAAACATCTACCAATTCTTAATTTCATTGCAGAAAAAGAATGCACAAGAACATATATCATATAATGAGTTATCAAATCGTTGTTATATGTTTGATGCAAATACCGTAATAAAACTAAAACGATGTATAACAGAAATTAAACAAAGAAAAATAAAAGAAAAATAAAAACATTTTTCAGAAAAGATACCACAAAACTTACTATTAACGCGCATGCGCCGCTTCTAAACGTTCTCCTCTGTCCGAGATAGACTGCCGACAGTATTTTTCTGTCATATTTCTCAACAAACTGCACATTAAATTAAAACATTAATGAATAATTAATTAATTTTCTTCTAATATCTATTCTTTCTAAAAGTAATTTATAATTTATTCTAATGTCAACTTTGAGTATTTGTAGAACGAAAAGAAAGCATTTAACAGTTTTCAGGGATTTCTTTGAAACCATATAGAAATATTGAATTCTTTTTATAATGTTCCTTTTAAGACGCATTTTGGAGACAATTTTTAATGCTTTAAATTAAGTTAAGAAAGAAAGAGAAGCAGATTTCGTTAGAGGCATATAAAGGCAATTTGTACATAAAGCAAAATTTACTGTTCTCATGATCAAACGTGATGATTATAATTTGATTATAGAAAATTTTCACGAATATCTTGAAATTTCAGAAATATGTGTGGAATAAAGCTGCAAATCAGTGATGCAGCATTTCAGCTTCGAAAAGTGTGTGCTGACAAATTAAGCGTTTTGGGCAAGTGTAATTTGTGGAATCACTGCGGAAGCACTTTTACGTATTTTTTAAATACTGCGGATGTGTGTGTATTAATGTCGTGGAAAGCAATTATTTTCTTCATGCAAAATGTTTTTTCAGAAACGTATCACTTCCTGTTAATATTTTCTGACATGTAAATCTTAAACACCTGTCATGCAGCCATAATAAAAGTTAGTTCGAAAAAAATTGCAATTAATTGTGTGCTGTCTGTGCATAAAACCTCTTTCCCATTTATCATAATTAAGGCTGTTAATTCATGAATTAAATGACTGCTGAAGACGCGTAAAGTCCTAAATCGATCAATTAATGCACAAAGAGTGTTCATTTTACCTACTTTTAGTTGGTAAAAAAAAGAATGATTGAAATGCATGAAAATTACTTTGCTGTTAGTGCATGTAACATGAACAATGCAGGCTTTCATATTTTTAAACAACTTTTCCCGACATGCAACTCACTGTCATCCTTCCAATAAAAAACAAAATATTTTTTATTGCTTTAAATATGTTCGTTTACCATAATTAGGTTTCAAATTTGTGATTGGTTATTTCCTTCCTGTAAAGACATCTAGCAGTAGGCACGTGATGTATGTATATCATGTAAGTGTACAGTGTAATATTTTTTTTCAATTGCATATTTTCTATGCTATGGTATCTGAACAGTGCTGAATTCCTTTTCTTGGAATTATTGTGGTTTTAATTCATTAAAATGGGTGCAAGAGTCAGTACGTTTTTTAGCAAATAACTTATAGCTTTCAGTAGTTTTATAACAGTTATTTTATGACAAATTTCATGCAATTGTGTTGATTTTAGAAAATGGTATATTTTATATGGTAGTAGCTAAAACTTTATGAGGTTCCAACGTAGAATTTACAGCTAAGTGTATGGAATCTTGAGAACTGGTTAGAGAATAATCGCTTAAGTTCAGGAGACATACACGTAAACTTGAGAAGTGTTAATTACCCTTTATTGCTCAAAATAAAGTTCACAAATGGTCCTTTCTCAGGACGTACATAAAAGCCTCCACTTGGGCTTGAACTCAAGCATACTAAGAAATAAAACTTAACTAAAAAGATGTAGCCGAAGCTATCAAAATTCTACAGGAGTTGGCCCCTTAAACGCTAAATGGCGAAGCTATCAAAGGCCTGAAATACGGCCGAGCGTAGTAATAGCTTAGAGAGAGTGTATCCAAAAGGCGAACGCGTGCTAATCAGAATCTCAGGTTCTCTAACGAAGTCAGTGAAACTTCGATTTTTAATATGGTAAAGCATACGGAGGGGTAGGAATGTGTTCGTGGAGAATTTTCTAAGAAACATTGGCTCGTATTAACGTTGCACATAGAGAAGGTCACGAAAGCCAACCGCGTCGAACTCCGGGTAAGCAGCAAGCTTAACAACTCAACCATTGGCAAGGTTCCACTGTATTCTGTAAATTTAACAACAAGGTTATATTTATTCTGTTGTACTTATATGAGCTGAAATACAAAGCATTTTTTACGTATTTGAGCCGCTAAATCTCAGTATACCTTAACTACTGTGTTCCTACTTCTTCCTGTTCTTTATGAAAAAGAAAATCTTGGTTGCCATTTTATTAATTTTCGATTTTCCACAATATTGCTGTTCTTAGTCTAAGGTATATTTATCATTCGCTTCCATAGGGTGAGTTCACATTATGGCATTAAGTATCGAAAGTAGTCTACATTGCGTTGAAGGGTTTTCCTTATTTTGCATAACAAATTTATTTCAAGTTTGATTATCTGCTCTAAACTTCTCAACTTCCCCTAACATTCTCTCGTCGGGATGTGAATTTAAAGTCAAGTGAAGTGCTGTTTAAACGTATGAATATCTCAGTTTATTCAGCGCGTGTTTCGCTAACTAAGCGCACGTTTCGTTGTTATTTCGCGGTCACGCTAGTAAGTCTCTTAGCCTTATCAGATTAGTATCCCGCCTGTTAGATTCCTATGAGTCCACCTCTTAGGCGTAAACTTAGTGCGCTCTTGCAATATTTTGACTTGTATGATATTCTACGTTTTAGTTTCCACCACAAGTGGACGGTGTTTTTGTAACGCACGAAGTCCATGCCTTTCTGTTAAATTAATTTGAATTAATAAAGGGTTATTTTCACCCTCTTTCTCTGCTGGTAATTAATTCAGGCCTGTGCGAGAATTCGTCAGAGTCATTGTAGGATCTAATTTAGTTTGTGTGGAATAACAGACACAGATCTTATAGCGTTATATCACAAATCGAAACCCTAGGGCATAATATGGTATAATATGAAGACAAAATATTTCTCACTACCTACCTCTATTTACCTCATGCAAAGGGATGAAGGGATTCACTGGCTGGAGGGGGATTCTTTAAAAAGCAAATCGTAAAAGGAATTTTCACTTAGTTTCAACGCAGTTCTCATTGGCAGAGCATCATAGATTGGAATAGGACGTTTCTGTAACTTTTTTATATTACCAATACCTTCTTCAAATGACTTTCCGATAAATGGATTTGAAGTTGCCCTGGTCTTAAAGCCATTAAAATCACTGGCCGTAAAGACATACATCTGATTTTGATTCTAGGATTCAAATCGAAGCAACCAACTTAACCAATTCCAACAACTCCAACGAAGCTGCTGAAGGTGACAGGGCCGGTGGTGTGGAATGGATCAAGCGCGTATCCTTTTTATACCTATAACTATCGCTGCTCCTTGTGCCAGGCACGGACAAAATTTGAAAAGAAATATCAACAGCACAGAAATAAATGACGGATCTCCTGAAGCACGGTGTGGTTATTACGAAATGATTTAAGAGTTGAAAAACGTTTTCTTGGAATGACTGTATCGCTTTCAATTTACAGACTTCAAATGTTTCAAAGTTTTATTACGTTTAAATAAAATATAGGTGATTTTTATAACTTATTATAATAATAACAGTGCATTTTCTTCCTCAGAAACAGTTTATAAATACACGCGAAATTTAAGATTTGTATAATAGTTATATCATAAGTTAATATAGGACGACTAATAATCCCACAATAAGCACTTAAACACTTAATGGTAGCCAGGGTGACCACGTTTGGGAATTTTTTACTGAGTCTAGAAAAGAGTTGGATATATGAAATTATTCCTTATTTTGAAGGCAGGAAAAGATGGCATTTAACAAACCTATGGTATTTAAGCTATATTCAATCGTTATACCATTCTTCTTATCTTTAATAAATTCAAGCAGTCGTTCTAAATTTAGATAAGGACTTTTGTTTAAGTATTTCCTTCTACAAACCAATATACCGCAGCATTTTACAAACCAACATACCGCACCAACAATTAAGGAAATTCTAGACAATGTCTTCTGTCAAAACATGCCGGATGAGGACACAGAACATCATAAATATATAAGAAATAACCTATCTGTGCCATCTACCCCAGAAGATTTGGACTTCACACTATTAGAAGTTAAACAAGTACTCAGGAATCTTCCACGTAAAACGGCTCCTAGCACGGATGGGATCAACTATACTATAATAATAGTAGTAATAACAGCTTCACTGCATTTCTTAATAACTTATTTCAACAAACTATTACACGCAAGCACTTTTCCGATGTTATTAATGTGCTAGCTGGTATTCTACCCCTACCTATACGCATAGAGGAAGAAGCAGTTAAGTAAATGGTCAAACAGCTAAGATGTCGTGCCACTTTTCATGATGAAACACTTTTCCCAGATCAGTTCGAACAACGAGCACCACACCTACACATTCATCCGGAATAAAAGGCGCCGGAGTTGATCTTTCTCGTGACTAAGGGCAAACAGCCCCATCAGATGACTTATCAATCTATATCACAAACCCTTCGTTATCTAATAGATATCAATATCCACAAAGCTACAGCATATCAATAGTCTCTCCTTAATGTATGCCATTGCGAACGTTGAACATTCTTCACCAATTATTGCCGAAATACGGAGAGATTCTAGAGAACATGCATATGCTAATTATCTAGTTAAGTGGACCAAAGCTCATATAGGACTCTATGTAAAGGAATTAGATGATGGCCTAGCAAAGGAAGCAGCCACAGGCAATAATATACCGCGCATCAGTGTTCCATGGCCAACTTCATCTCTTAAAAAGACTTAAAAAGACAAAAGTCTATTGCAAAATGGCAAAACGACTGGGATAATAGCCAGACAGGAAGGATAACACACTATTTCATAACATATGTAGATACGGACAGAATTATTGTAAATCCACTTATTGTCCGTTTTATTTCGGGACACGGCCCCTTCCCACAATATTTTGAACGAATTTCCATCAGTAACACCGACATTTATACTTGTGGCGAAATGGGGTCTCCAAACCATTATGTAATAAGCTGTTCCTTAACAGATGAACAGCACATCAAAATCTCTGATGTCAATAGACAAGCGTTTTGTAAATTTTTAGTTAAACAACGCCACCTCAAACGAAAAATAACTACCATCATGGCTAAACTAACAGCGCTAGGAACAGACTTAGGTCAAACTGTGTAGAGCCTTGAGCAATTACAATGTGTAAAACATTTTATAGAAATATATCTCGACCAAACAGCAAAAGCAATATCAATGTTGTTTCCCACCTATATACTCGTAGTTCTATGTATATAATGTGTGTTTAAAGATTATAGTATTGCAGCGTACCCCAACAGAGTGCAATATGTATCATGGTGCTGTATAAGACACATTTTTTATTTATATGTCTTTCTGTATTCTCTAACACCCTATATGTATCATGCAGTGTCATATAATGTTATGCCATTAGTTTTACGCAGTAACATATGGTACTCCAACAAAGTGTAATAAGTATCATGATCCTATATTGGACAAATTATTGATTTGTATATCTTTATGTATTCTCTATCACCCAATATGTATCATGTAGTATCATATAATGCTATGCGTTAGTTTTATGTAGTAACATGGTATCGTCCATACAATCCTGTTGTCACACAAAGTAATACATGGTAATGCAAGTATCCTGTATGTATCATGTGGTACTGTGTAGTATCATTTAGTACTATGTGGTATTATGTTGTATTATTTTATGTAGTATTATGTTGTACTATGATATGTCTATTGTGTATTATGCTAGGTTACGCTCTCTTCAGCATATAGTGTAATAGTATATTTTCATGCAGTAATAAATGCATCATGTATGTTAAGTAGTATAAAATAGTAACATAGTCTCAACGGAATCGCCTGTTATTTAGTACAAATCATGTAGAAAGTTATTTTCTATGTATGTAGCATCTTATAATCATGTAATTATACAGCATAAATGTATCTGTAGAATAATGTAGAATCATGATGTATTATAGTCTCACTAGTATTATATCTTCACATACTGTATCATGTTGCATTATGCCTTGCGTGGTGTCATACAGCATGTTATTTTTAGTAGCATTCGCATCATATGGTATCAAGCATAATAAGTTATCCTGCATCATGCATATCATTCAAAGTTAGTTTTCATATGGCTTTATATCTTTATACCATATATAATGCAGCAATATGTTATATCGTGCAAAATCATTATTATTTTAATTATTGTCATCTCTTAGTCTCTTATATCATGTAATCTGTAGTCCTTTTGCAATATATAGCCTGTAACCTCTATGCAGTATATGGTCTGTAGTCTCTATATAGTATATAGTCATGTCTTCCTGATTCATGTTATATATAGTTTTCATGTATCGTGTAATATGCAACAGTCTAAATGTTATACAGCTAACCAATGTCATTAGTACCATTGACTATCATCCAGTAACATATCACGTAGTTATCTCATTTCATATGGATATGGAGAAATCTCGTGGACACCCATTGTTTGACCATTGGCAATGTGGGTATTGTCCAGCCACACTAGATATCCAGATAAATTACACCCCAGAGGACCTTACAGGGGATCCTGCCAGGCGTTGCTTGCAATTCTCTGTATTTTACCAGACTGCGGGCAGTGCCTTTCTTTTTCCCTTAAATATACATTGGTGTTTTTACAGTTGGTGCCTTTCGCACGTACATGCTAGGAAGGGCAGCTCCAGGTCTGCTTCATACTATGTTTTAAGTAATAGCTTTCTTATATTATTATAGGTTGTGCTGCATAGCCCGGTACCACTTGTGGACAGGTAGCTCATTATAATTATGATTTTTTTTTTCAGAGATGGATGTTCCTGATAGTGTATCTAATAAAGGGAGTCACTTCACTCTCTGAATTCGGGACTTTTAGATGATGTTCAGCTGTAAGGGGGCATTTGAATATATAATGGTCGGAAACGCCTTTTTCTCCACATGCACATTGATCTGAAGTTGCTAGTTTCCTTGCATAGAAGTACGTGGGAAAAGGGCCATGCCCTGATAAGAACCACGTTATTTCTCTAGTTATTAAATTGGCCTACTTTTGGGAACAACTGATAAGTCCTTCTTCCTTGTTCGGCGTTGTCCCACCAGTTCTGCCATTCAGCTTTAGATTTGATGGTTATGATTTTTTAAGGTGGGAGCCAGGCCATGGTACTGACAAATTTTGTGCATTTTGACCCCTAGCTGCTTCTTTGGCTGGGATATCAGCCTTCTCGTTGCCTTTTGTTCCTGCATGTGCCTTCAGCCAAGTGACAAAGAAGTGATTTTGTGATGCTGAAGTTCTTTCTGTAATCTCCTGGATTAAATTTGATCGGTGGCGCGAGTTTGTGATGGTATGCATCGCTGAAAGACTGTCTGTAAAGATATGTGCTGCTTTTAGGGAGTTTGTGATGCTGTATTTTATTGCTTCAAGGAGCGCTACTGATTCCGCTTGGAATCCACTATTTTGTTGATCTAGGTGGAACTTCTGTTCTGTTGTCGAATTGGGATCTAGGAAGATTTTGATTGCGCTGCTTTTACCTTCTTCTATGCCGGAACCGTCTGTAAAGAGTTGGGGGAATTTCTTTTCGCTTACTTCTTTTTTCATGCTTAATGTGATATTATTTTTCTTTCCTGGGTGGTGTTCATATGAGTGTGCCGGTGTCTCGTAATTCTCTGCTAAAAGATCTAATGATTTGTAATGGCTCTTCTTTCGTAGTTTTAGTTCTGTTATCTTATGGAATTCTTGTTCAGCGCGTATAAAAAGTGGAGTGTTGTTATAGATTTGGAAGAGCGCCGCATTTGATGTTGCTATTTAGCTTCCTGTATAGTTAAGAAGGAAGGGTCGCTGGATTGTATGAAGCGTTTTTTGCTTTCTTATTGTCATTGGTTCTGCCCATATGGCTGCTCCGTATAGGGCAATCTTCTGGATTACTGTATGGTAGACGAGGTGTTGGACTGGTCTGCTCATTCTCCATCCTATTCCGTTCATTCGCTTTAGATTGGTTACTATTTTGGAGGTCTTGCTTTTAATGTAGTCTAGATGGTCTATAAAGTTAAGTTTTTTTTATCAATGATGACACCCACGTATTTTAGGGAGTTAAAAATTTTTATTTTAATTCCTTCTATTCCTTACATTTCATGTATTAATCACATTTCATGTATTAATCACATTTCATGTATCATTGAATGTCTCATGCAATACTATGCTGCGTATGTATGTCACTTAAAGCACTAATTGTGGCAAAGTACTTATCTGCCATGGTCCTTGTTTGGCATTTTTTCAATTTTAATTTAGTTTTATTTCACTTTTTTATTTATTTTATTTATTTATTTATTTCAATCACATGACATTCATTAAATATACTGGGTCTCGGCGACTGTACTGGGGGGTTTGTGGGGCTCCCTTCCTTCCCCATACCATCATGTGGTGCTTTAGATAAAGGGGGACGCCGTGCTATACCAATTAACCGCCATGATAGAGGGGTGGTACTCGCGTCCTCCGTGACTAAACTAAACTAAGTATTTCCTTCATTTTGTAATTTCATCAATAGGAAATAAAATAAAAATTATCGTGAAATTTTATCGTGCTATGAATATCACCAAATAAAAATAATAAAGCTAGCAGACATTATTTAATTTTTAGACACGGACGATATACATTTATTATCAAGAGTTGAAGCTTTTCTGAAATGAGTTTCGAACAGAGTGAAGTTCCAGAAGGAGACATAACTGAGAAAAACAGAAATAAGACTTCATGGGAAACAGTATCTATTGAGGCCTGTAAAAACATGGAAAATAGGAAGAATTCCTCGTTTAGGGGATTAAAATACTTGCAATCAAAATTATCACTGAAAACCAAATGATTCGTAATTGAAAAATATTAGTTACAGTTCCACTGTACTCGCATTATTGGCTACCAACAGTCTAAAAGAATATTTCCAGCAGTGTCAATAAACATGAATAAAATAAACATTCAACTACAAGCTTACTTTAAAAATGACAACATTGGACAGAGGGAAAATTAAAACATTCACCATCGACGTTTTCAATATCTGTTAAGAATTAAATAATTTACAAAAATCTGCTACAATAATGAATAAATATTTTCAGTGTTTTTTCTTGCAAGAATATCTGCAACTAGCAAATAAATTAAATATGTATGTTTGAATTGCATAATAAATAATTAGATTATCTACATGGATAAATAGAAAAATTACATAATTAAAAACGTAAGATATTTAAAGGACTATAATGAAATAAAGTTTGCTATTTTTGTGTTCTTAATTGTCGGATATACGTTAACTTGGAGTTTTAAATTGAATCTATGACTTAATATAGTCAGGACTCGATCAGATCTTAAACCCACAAGGTCCTAAGGCCCCCATGTTTTAAGGCACTCTTAAATCCTCGTATGTCCTCTCATAATCCAGTATTTATCTAGTAAAAGCAAAGAAAGTAAGCACTGAGGAACTTAGAATGAAAGCTATGCATAAAGCATGAGGCTATCCTAAAAGGACCCTGAAGAGAGTAATAACGTAATGCGCTCTAAACAAAATGAAACAAATTCATCAAATATTAATGTAGTACTTTTCCTCCTGTACTTTATAATTTAATAGAAAACATTTTTCTTGCGTCGACATCCTGATTACGGCATTATCTTGAACCTTAGAAGCCTTCGCTAGAAACAAACGGTATTTATGGCGATTGAAACTTGCATATGTGACAAATGAGATTACTATTGCATAACAGAAAGTACTCTCATTTCCTTTACAAGTTTATTAAAGTCGCCCTTAAAAATTAATGCTGGTCTAAAAATTGCTTTTTTTATTTTTTAATAAAAACTTCTTTAAATGAATTGTAGAGACATTATGTTATTTGCAAGCAGGAGACATGAAAAATGTGCAATGCCCTCGCCGAGGCTCGAAACTCGGACCTCTCGAATACGCGTCGAGCGTGCCAACCACTACGCCACGAAGGCATGCTAAGAACGCGAGAGAAATAGCTTATCGAATGATTATTATAAAATTTTAAATATTTCCTTAGTTTACTCCTGTGTTATTTTTCTCTCTTCCGTTTCTTTTTTCAAAGGGTCTCTATTCAAGAGACCCTTTCAATTCTATTTCTTATGATTCCTATCTTTTCCTGAATTAGGAATTTCATAGTCAGTGTATGTATATGTGTATTTTGTTACCATAGCTACATACGTACATCTACACTGAAAATAGTTTATTAAATTTTCAGAAATACTGAAATACCAGTAAATAGAACTTTCCAAATGTCCCATAGTTTACGAGTGAATAATTACATACGAATTATGCTTATACTCCTATCAGTCGTTGTTTTCTACTAGGTTTATAACATTCTTACTTATTTTGTATCCGCTTAAGGAAAAGGTACACGGGTACGCGTTTTAATTTAATTCACTAGAGATAAGTCTGCAAACACCCTATAAAAAGCTATAAAAAGATTCCTAACAATTGGTTAACCAGATTGAGTTGCAATTTACCTGCGGTTAATCCATGAGTTGTTGGTGTATTTTACTTTTCATTCAGAAATAACTGGTTGTTGGCATTTACACCATTAGTCATTTCACCTCCCAATATATACAAGAATATCAATTTTATAGGTTACAGAATTAAAGCTGTTAGTGCAGAGAATCTGTTTAAATGTATTCTGTTTTAAATATTTCCATGCTTAGTAATATCTTAGCAGAATTAGAGGTTATTAAATTTCTAAGTTTTTATAGGAGAATCGTTGCTTCCTGTGTCAAGAATCATTTCTATCTTCTTCGCAATAAGCTGACATACACTGGAATACTTTAGAGTCGTCAAGAGGACGGCGACTTTGGAAAACGTGGTTATAAGATCCCTGTAACATGCAGCAATCAAAAAGCTCCTGTTAGCAAGAGGAAGGTTATAAAATATTTTCTCCATCCTTCCAGCATGCCTTCGTGTTGTAACGGTTAGTACACTTGGCGCATATTCAAGAGGTCCAGGTTCGAGTCGCGGCGAATGCATTGCACATTTTTCACATTTCCTACTTAAAAAAATCCTAATGACTCTACAGTGGCGCCCGAATTAAAAACAAAGGGTATTAAAAGAGGTGGTGAATGATGATTCTTCACCACCAGGATTTGCGATTGAGTCCTCTAATCTCCAATCGCCCTTCAAAGGGGGGAGTATACAAAGTACTTTCTCCTTCCTTCCACCATACCTCTTTGGTGTAACGGTTAGCACACTCGGTGTGCATTAGAGAGTCCTGGGTTCGAGTCCCGGCGAGGGCATTGCTCATTTTTCAGGTATCCTGCTTCAAGAATCCTAATGACTCTACAATATGTGCGCCCATCCAGCGTGATGCCTGTCCAGAACATCAACCGTTAGCTGCCCTATTGGTCCCTTTCTTGGTTGTTAGGAGACAGTAACAAATCCTTGGTTCTCTCCATATGAAAGTTCGAGAATCAGTGTTTTGTCTGAATCGGGACTCACTCATGCTTGGTGTAAAACTGATGTCCTCGCACCATGCTAAATGGGTTTTCTTGTGCGCAGAAATGTGTCTAACTCAAAAAGCGGATCTTCTTGTAAAGATACAATATCTTAGAGCCCTGTGTTCGCGTTTTCAGGAGTGCAGTTGGCCATCCTTTTTTTATAGAAGACAATGCTCATCAATATTAGGCGAATTATAGTTGCAAAGTGAAATTAACAACAAAAGAAGTAATCAGAGAGATTAGAACAAAATCCTACAGAATACGCGTGGGATACTCTTGGGAGAACAATCAAACTTCTCTTCTTTCTCTTATAATACTACCGGATCTGAAAAGAGCGTTGAGACGGAGTGTCAACACGGTTCCATATACTATTTCATTTCTAGTTATGAGAGTTGTATGGCTGTGTTAGAGACCATGTTAAAGTTCCTATTTTGTTCCATTCACAGATTAGTCTTTCCTGAGCCTTTGAGAAGTTGATCCCATTATCCTTGAAATAGCAGATTACACTGAATATGAGAAATTGTTCATGTCTACTTGAATTACTGAGCGGTTTACATGCTGCAGAAAAAGGATTTAGAAGTGGTAAGTATGCACAAAAGTTTGACGAATGTAAATTGATTGCCTCCTAGTTTAAGAGTACAAAAGAAGTTCTAGGCAAATAGCTAGACGTCTGCTTCAGCATCTTTGCCAATTCGTTTTCTTAAAACCGTATATCAGATGCTGTATTTATTTATTAAATACGTTTTCTTGCACATATGATCGAGTCTCCTTTTCCTAATGTTTTAAAATTTTCGATGAAATGACAGTAACTTTACTGCCAAAGTAAAGGTTCTGATTTTAAAACATTGTTGCTATAAATTATTTCGGTCAACTCAAAATTATTTTCTGCTTCAATGTTTTTTGTGATCAATAAAAAGAAATTTAAGGGAAAAGTACTTTGTACGTAAAATTCTTTTTCTGTATATTTTGTAATAAACAGCTAAAATAATTTATTACTAAGCTGTGAATATTTTGAATAATTTGAAAAAAAAAATCTGTAAAGAATTATTTAAACCTTCTTTTTTATTCAAATTCATTTTTCAAAATGTTACCTCATTTATTAAAATGCTACTTGAGTGCAAACTAATTTTTTTAAGCAGTGCAAAATTACAGTTGAACATATCAAAATTTGGATTAAATTTAAGATCAACTACTATTTAAAACTAAGTTTTTAAGAAAAATTAATGTATTAATTTTAGTACGAGTTTAGAAAATAAAGAATTCAATTTCTTAATTCGTCTAAATTTTTGTATTTAGAAATTATAACACATAAAATATTTGAAATGGAATTTAAAATAATCACTTAATGAAATACTTAGAGACCAGTTTATAAATACACAGAGCAAATTAAATTCATTAGCGAAATGATACGTGCGAAGTTAAAGGATCATGTTCCTGCCCCAAAATTATTTTTCGGCAAAATGCCCCCCCCCCACTCCTTAGAGTTATATATGTGAAATCACGTAGCAGCGGGACAGACAATGTAAGATGAAAAGAGTAAAATTTCGCTCGTAATCAAAGTGACTAAATGAACTTAAATAAATGCAGTTTTAATATCAAAAAGAAATTAGCTCTGTAACAGTGTATTTCTAAATTATTTAAGTTCAGGATCGGAAACAGTGTTACTTTCAAAAATCTGATTAAATTTTTCCTAACCATGAACTCTGCTAAATTACCTTTTGATAAAATTCAGAAGTTATGATCTATTCAGTACAAACTTTATCCTTCAACATAACCTTTCCTGGGGCACTTCCCACTTCCCTCACCTGACCTACAAACGCGCAGCCGTAGGCTTTGAAATGTTCCGTAATATCTGCCTCAGAATGTTACGTAACAACTTTCACCTTCATTTCACCTTGTATCGCATGGCGCCCGCACTCATCTTCGTTTCCCCTCCCTCATTTCCTACATCACATTTTTACTCAGAAAAGAATTTTAAACTGCTCATTGCAAATTTTCCATGGTTGCTTCTTCCATTAACAGAGCGATTGAGAAATTTGAAGTCTTTCCTGGTACATTTTTCTTTTTCTGGGTCAGAAACATGGATTGTTAAAAGCTTTAGTGAAAATTTGATATCAACCGAAAACACATCCGTGCTTAAATCTGACATCATCTTCTCCGTTATGTTATATATCAAATAGCAGGTTAAACTTTCAGAAGGAAAACAAAATTGTATTCGTATTGTACTTCTGTGGAAATAATGCTGAATTACGTAATTAACTCTGAATTCGGTACATGAAATGGGAGATAAATATTTTCAGTAAATTGATCAACGTTGGAACTTTGATTTCCTCTTATATGCTTTGCAATAAAATGTAATGATGTGTATTTCCAATTCCTAATTGTCTCGATGAATCAGATGGGTAAAATTTTTAGAAACTCTTTTGTAAATGAAAATATGTTAAGAATAATTAAAATTTATCAAATGTGCTCATTTTTAACATTTTTAATTTAATAATTTTATTATATTGCTTAAAATATATTATTTTGTTGTACATCACTGAGCAGTTAATCTTATACAGTTAAATACTAATAAGCATTCCTGTGATAAGGTAGTATAATCATTTGTCTTTTATTTTAAGGTCAATATGAAAGATTTAACATCTTAATTTCTTTCTTTAATTATTTAAATTATCCTAAGCATAAAAAGATATTTATAACTAAGAAAGTCGACAAGACCCAAACTTTACTTTAGTTTAGTTCAGTTGTACATCTGTTACAAGAATACTTCAAAAGAATAACATTAGGCATTATCTCAGAGCTACAAGGTCGTATATACAAATTGTAAAGTTTTGTATTAATTAACAGATTATCTTATTATTTTGTCTGCACGTCTGTTTTCGTCGGTGGCTACCAGGATGCAAATTATTTAAAGTAATAAAGCGCCGAGTTCTTTAGTTTGAAACAGAACATCTGAGGCAACTATCGCGGACCGTCTATCTGATACGTCTCAGTAGAACCGAATTATTTAAATCGGCTTTAGCTTGGCTAGCAATAATTGTTTTGTGAAATACTGATTGCTGAGGTAAAGCTTACTACACGGGTTTTACTTTTATTTAATCTCTTAATTTGGTTTAAGCATTAGTTTCTGAATTCCTCGCAATCCTCGGAATTGTTTTTTACGAGATTGTGTAATCATCAGGCTGACGAGTAAATGAAAGGTCCATTTTAAATCTTCTCTAGGTTTTTAGTTATTCCTTTTAGATTCCATGTTTTTATGGCTCCAGAAGTTAAATTTGGAAACGTACTATTAACCGTGTATACGTACTATTCCAAATAAGTTTAAATAAAATTACTATTCTAAATAAAATAACAGAAAACATATCTAGCTGTAAGATTTCTGCGTGCTTGTTTAAACGTAAACACTATTCTGATTGCTTCAAAAATTCGTTGGGTTACTCATATTATTAAGATATACCTATGGGCTAGGAGCAGACATATAACACAAATCAGTATCTACAAATAAATATTATGATTCCGATATACGCATATAACAGCACAAACATATCAGAAGCAGTTTCATAACTTCCTAAAATTTTAGAATCTTTTACGAAAATGGTGCCTTGTTAAAGTGTTTGCATATAGTAATAGACTTATACATTTAACAGAATAAAGATAAAACACTTAAAAGCAGGTAAAATCACAAGTAAATATTCTAATCCAATAAATACTTTCGCCATTAGATACATATAATGGAGAAAGTAAAATTAAAAATATAATATGCAGGGCGATTTAAAAATATTTGGCTAAACTATAAAGGCAGGTAGGGAGAACTGAAATAAGTAGTTTTTATAATGGAATGTGCGTGCGAATATGGCATGTTGGATTGGTAGAGGGTATTGTTAAGGGTAGGTAAAAGCGTTTTACTGGCATAAATTGCCCTCTCTGTGCGATTTTCGATCGTTAAGCGACACTACACGACGTTACACAACATATATACAGGGCTGCGACTCCAGCCGAGCAGCTACTCAGAGGATATACAGAGAAATTTCCAAAGTACTTCCTCTGAAGAGTCCGTTTCCATTCACTGCCCCATACCTACAATGCATGCTGACAAGCTCCGCTTTCGTGAAGCATTGTATATCGTAGGAAATTTACACAGGGACTGCCAATTTACATCAGCAAAATACCTTTATCAACAGCTCTATAGCGCGGTATACCACTTGAGCGGCCTATTTCTGTACGCAGATTCCAATATAAAACCTGCCAATTCCAGTACCCTTTACAATTTTGCCAGAATTTGTTTTGCTGGCATATGCTTCAATGGTCGTTTTTATGTTTTGCTAAATATTACATCATGGCTTTTGAACTCGAAAATGCAATTCTGTTAAGCTTAGATAATTACTACGCAAGCCAGTGCAAGTGATGAACTGTATGCAGAACAGATTGAGGAAATGGCAGCGCATAGTGAGCAATATTATATAGCTGAACTTACATATGTACTATTTGTCATGTAATAACAAGATTAATTTAAGCAATAGTCATTAAAATATACTGAACAACAGCCATATTTGATCACAAATAAAAATTTGTTGTGCCAAAATGAGAAAAGGAGCAAAAACGGGTTTTTTTTTTTTTTATTTATCAAATACTAACCTGTTGACCCACATTAAGGCTGCGTACTCTCCAATAGCTTTTCAGAAGATAATTATAATTAGATAATGCGGATAATGTGAGTAGCAGTCATATCGTATCCAGATGAACACAAAAGTCGACAATATTGAAACGAAATAAATGGGCACGGAGACAGTTAGATCCAGTCAACAGTCTAAACGTAGCCACCGCAGCTGCATGAGGAGCATTAAAAAAAATAGGAATTAATTTCGAGCACACTTCAGGATTTAGTACAGCAGGTGTGAGCCGATACTGTATGAACGGACCGTTTGAAGATTTTTTTAATCTCCAGTTTTGAAGCACGAAAGAGCAAATTTTTATTTGGTTTCTCAATTACATTCCAACTTCTATTTGCAAAACAGTCCACTTTCTTATTTCAATCAAAATCACAATAGGAGGGTACCCACTGAAAATCCATTTTATGTTGAACTCTCTCAAGTAGAAAGCTACACTATCGGATACGAGTGCTTTTATTCCCCTGATTAGATAATAAAGCCTGAAGAGCAGGTGTTGAATCAGGAGGATCAAATCCTCACAAAAAATTCCAGCGAATGGAAAATTTCTGGAGAGTTATATAGATTGATTCCATCTCAATCAGCATCAAAATAGGTCAAAATAGCATGTTCAAAAGCAGTTCAAAATCAGCATCAAAATAAGTCGTGAAATTTCCAGCTGGCAGGTAAAAACAAAACGTTCACAAAAAAAGTAATAGGCCCAGCTCCTTAAGTGAAGTCCAGATGGGAACCGTAGGTATAGGTGTGAAGTCATTCATGAAAGGATTTTGGATAGTTTCCAAAGCAATCGCACAGAGTGCTTCAGGACAATAGCCTGACTTTTTTTTAAATTTAGGTTCATGCAATCCAAGGGGTTGGCAAGAGTAATTCAAAAGGTGTATTGTTAATGAAATGGAATCATTCAATTTCATATGCACATTGGATAAAACGCTTTGAGCTTTCAGGTTACGTTCTTGATTATCATTGTAGTCTCTCCGAAAATAGTTATTAGGTAGCCTAATTAATTTATTATAAAGAACAGATAATCGTTTTTAATCACATTTATAAAAAATTAGTTTTTGCTGTCAATAGCTGCATCACCAACACAGGGATGGTCTTAACTGCTCTAGAAATGATTTGTAAAACCTGGTTTCCAAAAGTCTGTAAGTTATTAATCACCCTATCAAAAGCAGAAACAAATACTTCTTTACAATAGCTGAATACACGTCTTATAAGTTGCATTTAAAGCTTCTCTGTTACAGCCCTATTTAGCTCTGGCTACTAGTTTAAAAATAAGGAGACTTTTTTCTGCCTTTATAGAAAAGAAAAGAGATAAAAGAAGAAAGGAAAGAATGCTCAGCAGATTCCCTCCAAGTTGGCTTGTTGTTGTAGATGCAGCCTAAGTAAATTGAAAAATCATTAAGTTGTATATGTCTATCCTGAAAAACTCTTGAATTTGGAAACAAAGGGTTATTGTTTAACTGTAAAACATTGGTCGGTACCTTTTTTTATGTTTCCTAACATATTGTATCCTTTCACCAATCTTCAAGTCGCTGCAGGCTTGGGTTCAAAATAGGGTTAAGCTCGGTTTGGTTCTTTTTTTACAGAGCTACACCAAAGGACTAGATCGTCTACAAATAGAGCCAATCCATCAGAAGTCATCAGGTCAAGGAGGTCATTTATGAAAACCTGAATAGCATGTGACTAATTACAATGCCCTGTGGCACATGCGTTTAAAGTCTACAAACACGGCAAAGACTACAAACACGGCAAAGACAGAATATCGAAGATTCAATGCGTGTTTTATAAACAGGGTCAAGAAGAAGACCTGTTGGCTAGCTGATTGGAATTTTCTAAACCCTCCTGGGTTGTAGACAAACGATATTTTTATCAAAATACCAGTTAAGATGAGAAACTATAAACCTCTCCATGACTTTTAGCAAAACGCAAGTCAAAGAAACAGGTTAGTAACTATTCAAGTCAGCTGGAGGTTTATTTTTTTACGAAGTGAAATAACGATAGTTTTTTTCCAAATGTCAAATACTCCAAAATTCCAGCTACAGTTATATAATTTCAAAGGCGCAGAAAGTGCATTTTTGCCGAGATATTTAAAAAATTCCGGGAAAAAGTTATTCGACTTAGACACTTTCCATGGTTTCCTTGAGTTCCAGTATGCCGAAATCACTATGGAAGATTTCAAATCCTGATTTTTTTGTGCTAGAAAGAATAAAGTTCTTTAACATGCCTTTTCATGAGCTTCTGCTTTTTCTTAAGATCGTAATTCAACCTTTATCTTTCAGAATGAAAAAAGGTTAAAGCATTAGAAATCTCTTTGTCATCAATTAAAAATTGTCTCCCAAATCCCATTCATTCAATAATTTTCTCATTAGATTTTTCTCCAATTTATTCACAGAATTATAGATCCTGTTACCGTCCTTTCTATAGTCAACCTTAGTCGTCAAATCGTTAACGCTTTGCGGCACAGTGTGTCCGGTTTGGACACATCTAAACATTTCCTTCTGTACGCACAGAAAAATTGAATTAAAAAAAAATTGTAGGTTACTATAGGTTACTCTGAACCTTCTTTATTTATAGTAGATGGCAGCTCAACACAAACCAGTCGATATATTTTAGCCATGTTTAGTTTTTTAAGACCCTCATTTTTCAAAGAAATATTCCAGATTTCTTTTAGGGTATAAAAGAAATTGTTTGAAAAGAAATTTCTATGTTATTTTTTTGGCTGTGTGCTAATCTCCTTATTCTATATCAGTTTTAAATTTTTACCTTGAAATCTTTATCTAAAATCAAACGACGAACCCTGAGTGTGCCCAGACCGGGCTCACCGATTATCTAGGACAACTGAGAGTCTGTATTCTTTATTTCTCTGCATCTCATCGGTCAGTTCATTGACAACAATGCTCGTTTCAGCACTCGTTTCGAAGCTCTATTCAATCAGTGTGCCCTTTTCGGGCACACCCACAGAAATAAACAATAAGTGCTTTCTTCACAAAATTTTACTTGTGTACTCCTCTAGGCCTAGTTAGACTGCCTACCCTTTTTTTTATCAAAACTCCGAATTTAAAAGGTAGCCTGCCGGAAAGGGTTAAAGCAATCGGATTTTACAGTTAAAATTTCTTTGCATAGAATAGCGATAATCTCCTTCAGAAATGGATGTCTCCTTGTTAATTCTGCAGTATTGGCAGTAATTAGATTTCAAATAATCAAGCTTTACGTTCAAGAATGGTTTAAAATTGTGTTGTTTTCTTCTAAGAATTCATTTTCCAGAGCATGAAAATATAATCTTTTGGAATCTAGAAAAGTTTTATTAGTACTTTCTTTCGGGACGAGGAATTAATTTGAAGGAGAAAAGGAATGTTCTTTTGAGAATTGAACCCAGTTGGCCGTTTTAAAGTTTTAACACTTTTTTTAATAGAAGTGTTAAAGGGTAATTTAATCCCTTAATAATGATACAGTGACTCGAATGAGGGTCGAAGATAAGTTTTATGCTGGTAATTTCAGCAGACAGGCATATAGAGATAGAACATAAATGGGGGTCTGATTTCAATGATAGTTGCACTTTTTTTCCTCACGGTGAGCACAATCTTCTTCGTGTTTTGTCCGGCCAACATCAAGAATTTTATGTGTTACGCCTTTAATCTGTAAGCATGCCGAATAAGAGGCCTTTAATCTGTAAGCATATCGAATAAGCATACACATAAAAGTCAAACGGAGAACCAACTGCAAATTGAGATGTGTCGTCAGCAGTGCAACCAATGTACGCGAGAATCCAAACAAATGCTACACAGACACTGCTGCCATTTATTAGTTCGTTGGTGAACTAAAATATGTATTGTATTACTGGCGCATAGAAGACGATTTCGTATGTTGGGAATGGTCACATCTCGAAATTCCTACTTTCACAGTTGTGCCAGTATTGCAGTTTTTCATCATTCTGCCATGAACGAAATATTTTGTTCATTTCGTTAGTTTTGTATTCCGAAATGATAAATTTATTTGTACTTAATCATATTTATCACATTTCTAAAACAGTACCTATCATTTCTTATGACGTAAGGAAAATATTGGTTACTTTTTTTAGGAAATATGCACTGAACATATACGTAGATTGATCGGCTGCTTGAATGTACAAATGGTTATTTTCAAATATTATACTTTTGAAATCAAATGATCGAAACAAACTTACAGATGCAGTTTTAAATAACGGCTCAAGAGCAGGAAATTTTAATTTTATATATGATTAGAATAAATTAGCATAAGAATTACATTGTCAAATTTCATATTACGTTTTTACATATAATAATTACTCGTGCTTTACTTAACTTGATTTTGTAGATATTACATGCTCATGTAATATTTACTTTTTATAATATTTCAAAACATAATTATTTATTCACCAAAAGGGACAATTTGCCCAGAAGGGCTATTAATTTAGCTTTAGAATTTTGCGTCGGTTCACTATGAATGGCGTTTCACTTTTCGAAATGTTGCCACCAAATATTAGAGCTCTGTATTATATTTAAAGAAATTAAATAATGAAGGGTCTGCTTAAATGCATGTATTTTTCTCGCATTGTGATAAAACAACGGTACCTAGAGGCATCAAATTT
Source organism: Stegodyphus dumicola (assembly GCF_044657685.1). Lineage (NCBI taxonomy): Eukaryota > Metazoa > Arthropoda > Arachnida > Araneae > Eresidae > Stegodyphus > Stegodyphus dumicola. Next base: position 83,253,934 of record NC_140768.1, read on the forward strand.
TGAATAACGTATGTTTGCATTCGAATATGGACATCTGGAAGCTCAAATTTGGTACTTCGAATTTGTTTTAATATCTATTTCATATTTTATAAATCTTTAACGAATTTTTTAATTAGCAGACTCAATGATTTCAAAGCGAGCAATCGCAATACTGTACAGAAAAAAAAATTATCTGCCAGCGTGAGTCTGTGTGCCCGAAATTCTGAAGATGTGCTCATTTTAAAATTACTTTGCGATATTGCTGTTGAATTGAATTTTATGGTTTTATGATATTTAATAAATAAAGGTAACACACAAAACTTTAAAAAGCGCCCCTTTGAGCGGAATGTAAAATCTGAAAGCTTTCAGATTTTTTTTAGTAATGAAATCGATATTATCCTACTAGTTACACAATAGTAGTTTCTGTTTAAGTAATATCTTATTCTGCTAAATGCCTTTAACTTATTCTATGCAAGAAACGTGTAGTGCACTCTTCGTAGTATATATATATATATACACACACATATATATATACACACACACACACACACATATATATATACACACACGCACACACATATATATAAAACTTTTTTCCTGCCTTTTGCGTTATTCCCATGAAGAAATAGTTTCGTTCCATCACCAAATTTCCATGTAAGAGCTTTCTGATTCTGGGTTTCAAAGCTTCGCCTAAAATCAAATTTCATATTCAAACTGAAAGCTATAAATTCGATGACAGCAGAAAGTTGTCTGCAACTTTGGAGAAAGAAGTAAATATAAAATTAAGTTTTCGTTTTAAGGTTAATATAACATATTTTGAAGTCCGTAATTTAAGTTACTGTCCCCAACAGCTCTCTAACTGTTTATGGGAATATTTTAAATATAATCCTTAGATAAATAATGTTGCTTATTGCAACTAGAGATAGAAAGGGAGCAAGTAAATGTTTTAAATGTAGAAAATATGTTTAAAAAATTACAACAACACTGAAGCCTAATCTAATGTAAAACTGCGGATGAATTTACTACCACATGTCTTCCTTACTGCGTGTCTTCACGGTGTAATTGGAAAGCACGTTCAGCTAAGCCTGGAAAATCCCGACGAGAGTAGTGCTATTTTTTCCCGTCTCCTCCTAAAATGCCTAATGGCCTTTACAAGTGTGGCTCGAACTAAGGTTTGGTAGCCGATAATTCACCGCCAGGGTTGGCGATTGGGTCCCGGCCTTCCCAGTCACGCTTTATGTAGGAGAGTATGTAAGGTTTTTCTTCCTTCTTTCCAGGTGCCTTTGTGGTGTAAATGGAAAGCACATCCGTTTAGCATATGCATCCCCCCCAGAGTTCGAATGCCGATGAGGGCACTGCGCAATTTTCATATCTACTGCTCCAAAATAAAATGCTTAACTAACTCTGCACACAGATGACACTGCCATTTCAAGAGTTTACTCATCTGTAAAATATAAGCTATTTACCTAGCTTGATAAAAGATAAGATTAATCATATAATAATTAAATTCCCATCTTCTTGTAAGGAAATTATGTATAAGGCACATAAATGAATTATACGTGACCTTGATTTGAACTAGCAGAGAAATTTGCAGAATTTCATACAATTTGTACAATAAAAATAGAAAATCATAAAGCCAAAAATTTGGTTTCAGCCTACCTGTACATTTATTTTAATGTTTTCCTGAAATCTGCGACTTTTGTGCACTTGAATAGAAATTCATAACACATTCAACTCCAAAAAATAGTTAGATATTGGTTAGATGTTGCTTTTAATGCTATGCATCTAAACCGCATTTACTTACTCTATTGACTACAGGGTCAGCTAAATAATTAAGAATTTTTATTTTGGTTATAATATCAGAACTGTAATCTGTCCCGCAATTCCCAGTCTTTTAAAATTAAAATCAAATGTTTCAGATTAATTCCGTATAGGATACGAAGAAGAAACCTGAAACAAAAGAAGTCATTAGTCGGACATCATTATGCCAACAGCCAGAGCGGAACGCCATCTTAGAAATTGAATCTTTGTTCCGGCGGCTTCGAAGACGGAAATACGGTTTCAAAGACAGAATTACTGTCCCTTAACAACTAAATCGTGACAAACGTTGTCATACAGATCTACCTGTCGTCGCTGAGAAATGAATAATTTATAAATAATTAATGGTCTGAGACTAAAAAGAAAAGAGGAATGTTTTTGTTACAGTAATTCCGGAGACTACTATTTTGAGAAATTAGTAAGGCTTTATTAGTGAAACTTCAAATTACCAAAGCACACTTTAAGTTACTTTTCAAAAAAATTACGTCAATTAAGCTGATAATTAAATTTAAGTATTGGCAACCATTAATTTTGTTTTAATATCTTCAAAAGGTATTCTCACTCCAAAGCACGTGTAAATTCGAATTCGACGAAGACACAAGACCGTGCCGTCAAAACTGTTTCCATCTTGCATTTTACATCTTTAATCCCCTCCATTTAGCCTTCAAATTATATAAAAGCAATATTTTTTAGCATTACGTTCTGAGATATTTGAGAATTTTCAATTATTTTTCATTCTTTATTTTTCAATAATATTTACTTATTTTTCAAGTGTAACAATATTATTCGAATTCCATGCGATGATTTCATCATTGGTGAGGAACACTGATTTTTACTTCCTTGTACAAAGTATTGTAGTTTCTCAAATTTTCGGGTTTCATATTTCAATGAAAATATCCATTTTGATCGCTCTCGAATGGAATTTAACGGTGTTTTTGAGTGACATCTGCACGTACAGACAGAATAAAGGATTCTTTTTCTCAAATCAGATTGGAAAATGGATTCAAAAGAGATTTTTTTCATGACATCTATATGTACATTACGTATGTGTCTCGCATAACTAAAAACCTTTTAGCCTCAGAACGTTGAAGTTTTGTATATGGGACTGTAGATGTGAATCTTCCCTTTTGGTTGCAACCGGGCGCAGCAAACGTATATAAAATATATATATGTATACACACTCTCTGTTACCCGGATCAATGAGATCAGTAATTTTGGTAAATTGCGCATTTTTTGGTTTAAATGTGACTGAATTATGTTTTTCTTATGTTTTGTTTAAGGCATGGATGTATAAATAAACTATGACCATTTGAGGGCCGCATTGTAAAGGAAAAACATTTGCGGGGCCGCATTTCAAAGACAAAAAAATTTGCGGGATAACACATACAATATTTTTTAACAAATTGAAATAAAAATTAGCTCTATGTTGTTTTATTAAAATAAATTAACTTTTTTTATTAATTTTTTTAATTCGAATTAGCTATGTACAGGTACATATTCATTATTAATTTGTAAACGTTTCTTTACATTTAGTTTGGATTTCATTAAGATGAAAAAAATCTGATGTGTACACCACATGACTTCCTTGTATTGGAATATTAAATTGAAATATTAAATTATACGCATTTTTTCTTGCATTTCATTTAAACTTATTGGATTGAATTAAATCTACTTCACCGACAGCGCATAAACCCCAATAGAATAAATGTTAAAAATTAAAATAAATGTTAAAATAAATCTTTAAAATTCACTCTAGTATTTGTTTACCATAGCCACACTCTGGCGCTAGATTCACTTAACAGTATTAATAATTATATAACAGTTAACTTATATAATAATTATATAACGGAAACTAAGTTAACTGTTATATAATCCAATAATTATATAACAGTTAACTTATATATTTCGTTCATATTATAACTCATAATGCACAAATTTTATATCATTTAATGAATCAAATATCAAAAAATGAAGATTGCCATTATTTTCAACATTTCTATAAGTAGAAATGTATTTTCTGAAGTTCTTTAGTGGATATGATGTATAAAAATCTGATGTGTACACCACATGACTTCCTTGTACGGAATATTAAATTATACGCATTTTTTTTTGTATTTCATTTAGACTTATTGGATTGAATTAAATCTCCTTCGCCGACAGCGCATAAATCACAATAGAATAAATGCATTCTTTAAAATTCACTCTAGTATTTGTTTACTATAGCGACACTCTGGCGCTAGATTCACTTAACAGTATTAATAATTATATGACAGTTATATAATAATTATATAACGGAAACTAAGTAAACTAATTATAATCCAATAATTATATAACAGTTAACTTATAGATTTCGTTCATATTATAACTCATAATGCACAAAATTTATATCATTTAAAGAATAGAATTATCTAATCGTTGCCACATGTTCTATTCAAATACTATAATAAAGCTAGAATGATGTATAAAAGAAATTAAGCAAACAAAATAAAAAAGAAACAGTTTTTCACAGACGATTAAGTATTTCTCATTTATTTAATTCAGTTCTCACTTCGCGAGAAGGCAAAAATACATAAAAACTCAAAATATCTATATTAAAAATTACGAAGTAAATCTCAAACACTTATTTCCTCGAAAAAATTCCAGAAAGAATTAAGCATGATTTAATTGGCAATAATAAATGAATGCTATATCTTTGTTGTTGCGAAGCTAAGTTTCTCTAGATTGGCAACAAATCCACTAGTCTCCTGTTTCAAATGTAAACATCAATGGCCGCCATTAAAAAAGGCTTAGCGACAATTAAACAACTTTAAAATTGCTGATAATTCTAAAAATATTGCACACAGATTTACTAAAGGCATAAATTCCTTAACCGGAAGATAAAATCAACATAATTCAATCATTTTTAAAACAAAAAATGTACAATTTACAAACATATAAGAGTAAAGAAACTGAGATCACTGAGCCGGGTAACAGAGTGGATATATATATAAATATATTTATATACGTTTGGTGCAGCCGATTGCAACCAAAATACGAGGTGCACATCTACATGTTATAGCAGTCCCATATACAAAATTTCAATGTTCTGAGGCTACTCGTTTTTGAGTTATGCGAGATACAAACGTACGCACGTACGTACATACGTTCGTACAGGCGCCACGAAAAATTCTCTTCAGAATTTATTTTAAAGCAGTTTTATAATTTTTTTAAGGAAAAGAGTATTTTATTCTGTCCTTACATACAGATATCACGCAAAAACATCGTTAAAAACTATCGAGAGCGGTCAAAATGGATATTTTCGTTGAAATATGCTGCCTGAAACTTTTCGCGATTACAATACTTCCTTTTTACTCCGAACAAGGAAGTAAAAATTCAAATTAATGAGATGGGATGAATTTGCTTTTGCTGAACAAGCAAATCGATATCGGGTTCAATAGAGGAGGTTGCAATTCTTAATGCATTTTCAAGATGTTTGTCAGTGATCTTTGTTTTATTTTTGTTTTTTTGTATGATTCATTTTTGAAAATAATTGTTCACAAAATTAGTATTGCCAAAAGCTGAAGACATTCATAAAGCATGATTGTGAAAATCTTTATAAAACTCCATTAAAGAAAAGTTTTCAAATTTTTCTTTCAGTTGAATGTCACTTTGCAAATACATCATGACATACTAAAATATTTTTATTTAATTTTTTATTTTAAAAGAAATGCCAATGTGTGTGTATTTAATTATGGCAAAGCACACTAGGGCTATCTGCCTAAGAGGAGGGATGCCTTCGTGGAGGACTTTCTAAGGGAAACTGGCTCGTATACACGTTACACATGAGGAAAACCACGAAAACGCCCATGCAGCCAGCCCGTTCGAAGGATTCGAACCTCGGACCGAACTACCAGTGTTCAGCGACTTTACCGCTCGGCCGCTGGTGGGTCGAAATGCCAATGAATCGATTATATAAGAATCAAATTCAAATATTTATGCTTTTAAAAAATGTGGAAATTTGATTTTGGATGATTATTTTTTTTTTTTTTTTTTTTTTCATAATTCGCGTTTAGGCTGCATTTTAAAGACTTTTGTGGCGCATGCCGCTCGTGGCCTGCACTTTAGACCCCCATGGTGTAAGGTTTTTATGCCTTTATAGGTATGCTTTTTTATGCTTATAGATGATAGTTGTAGAATTATCGACCATTTAAAAGTTGTTCACTCTTGCTAAGCCTAACGAATTTGTTTACATTTGAAACTCTTAGTACAACATTTAATTAAGTTAGTTTGTGCACCAACTGTGTGTCTTTTGCGCAGTAGGACTAAATGTAGACTTTTAGATTTCTGCTCCAAAAGATCTGTCTTTCTAACCGCCGGCCGAATTGCTTGCGTTTGCATAGGAACTCTAATTTTAATTCTATAAAGGTTTTTTTTAAAAACTCTTTTTAACTGTATCTAGTGTTTTATGTTTTTTCTGTATTTTATAATTTTTAATGAAGATGATTTGAAATTTTATGTGTTTTTGCTTTGCCGAAGGGAGAAAATTAATTGAATGAGAAATATATCTCTAACGAAATTCGACGAAATGAGTTTGAATGAAATGCAGCAAAAAATATGTATCATTTAATAGGCCTTACCAGGTTTTGTAAGGCCTATTAAATGATACATATTTTTTGTCATGTAGTGGCCACATCAGATTTTTTTATATATATGTTAAAATTCTCGTGATTTTAAAAAGGATGGAAATTGTAATATGATATTTTTTATATCTTAACATATAAATATGATATGAACTTGCCTCTTTGTACATAGAAACAAGCGATCAAGAAATTAAAATTTATTTTATATTTACTCGAGCATGCATATGTTACCTAAACTAAATACTGAGAATTTTAAATAATGAGCAAGATTATGCCTGCGTGCTCTAAACTATAAATAATTGATTATGTAGATTTAGAAAATGATACATTGTACATTGGTTATGATTATGTACAATATATCATTTGTACACTGCGAAAAAAAAAAAAAAACTGGGACAGTTCTGTATCTCCCCTTCTACTGGCCCGATTGAGGAAATTCAACTTGTGTTTTTCATGTCACGAAAGCGCGACATAGAATATGTATTAGATTTATATATAGCATTGTTCTAATGTAGGTATTTTTAAACAAAATCGTACTTTTTCTGAAATAACATACCAATTTTTTTTTTTCATATGTCGATTCTACGACTCAAATTACGCCAAACTATTAAGTTCTGTAAAAATCGCACAAGTAGTTTTATTTAAAAATTAGTTCTAAGAATTTTAGCTCCTCAATGTCAATTAGTTTATATATTTATTAATCTCTCTCTTTTTTTATTAAACTTATTTGATTCTTCCTTTCACATTTCGAAATTCAGGTTCATTCCAAATAAAATTCACCCATTTTTTGTGATTTATTTTCAAAATTTGTTTTAAATAATATTTATAATTTTTTCAAAAAAAAAACTTGAATTATAATCTATAAAACTTTTACCATCACTTTAAAATAGACGTATTTCTAAGCATACCTGAAAAAAATTACAGTTTCTTATTCAAAATTTCCGAAGATATACGTGAATTTAGATATTTTCGGGTCTTGAAATGTGGTATATTTGCTGAAGGCGATGAAACATCAAATGTGGTTTAAACACTTTGCTAAAATTATTTGTAGTAGTAGGAACGATGGAACATTTATGTCACTCATGCGCAATGTAAAAAGGTAGAAACGAGGTACTACTTTTTTTTCCGCTCCGGCATAATGGGAGGGAAAGAAAAATTGGTTGCCATACATTAAGAAGTTCGCCAAGTGAACTATTGGCGCAAACTGAAAAAAAAAAAAAAAAAAAAATTGCGCAAACATAAATTTTTGAATTTCTCCGTAAATTTTGCACCAAATTTTACAAAATTTAATATCTAGGCATAATTTGAGCCGTAGTATCGAAATATGAAAAAAAAATTGGTATGCTATTTCAGAAAAAATTCAATTTTTTTTTGTCAAAATACCTATGTTAGAGCAATGTTATATATAAATCTAATATATATCCTAAGTCGAGCTTTCAAGACATGAAAAAAGCAATTTGAATTTTGTCAATCGGCCCAGTAGAACAGGAGATATAGAACTGTCCCTTTTTTTTTTTCGCAGTGTACATCTCATAAGGAATGATTCCATTGGGTAATTAAGTTACCTCCTCAGTTATTAATTCGATTAAAGTAAAATTCCTTACAATTTTACAAAATAGAAGGATTGGCCCTTAAAAAGCACTGTTTTCATGATTCGTGCAGCCGTATACATTATGAAGTCATGCAGCATTGTCGAAAAATAGTGATCACTTTCATTAGCGCTCCTCAACCATGCTTCTGAGAGATAATTTGCAAGTATTTGTGGTGTAGTGCTCTGCATGTGCTTGGAGACGTTGTAACTACAGCTGTAGAAGCTGTAGTTACAACGTCTCCAAGTATAAATCAGTTACTTAGTACTGTGTTAGTATTAGTACCATTTGCGGGATTAACTAATTTCTTTCGTGGTTTACAGTTCCATGATCGTATCCTGATCGGCCCAGCCTCTTTATAAGGAGATCATTCGACACTCATTATAATTGATAAACTCATAGTTTCCGCTGAATTATGGATAATGACGTGGCTTAATAATATAAAACAAGTATTATTAGAAAAATATAAAGTCAATTCCTACTTAAGTCAACAAAGAGAAATTTAAAAAAAATAAAAATAATTAAAAAATTAAAATTACAAAAAAAATTTAATATGTGAAAAAACTGTACACAAACTGTGAAAAACATCAAGTGTCATCCACTACAAGTTTAAAAAAATGTATTTGAACTTGAGTGGATGAATAAAAAGGGTTTTATTAACGATTGAAAATTTGAACAAGATATAGGGAGAATGTGACTTAATAGTAGGAATTTAAAAAAGTCGATAGCTTTAGTCGATATTCGAACACGCGATACAATGGCGAGGAAAAGAAATGATTGAAATAACATCCAATTTTATTGACGCCATCAAAAATATAATTAACTTAGATGGTAGATAGCATATCGCAACATTATTAAATCATTTTTGCGTTTATTTGTGTTAGGAATATTATCTTTATTCGCTCTGTTTTTGAATTTTCAGTTACATAAGTTTAGGAATTTCAGTTACGTAAGTTAAAGAACAGCAAAAAGTATACTCTGGTTCGTAATAGAGAACGGACCTCCTGAGTGCTCGCCAAACATACTATCTAGTTATATCACGAAGGCATGTGTTAAAGAGGGAGAAAATACCTCACAATTTATTGATTTATTATTTATTAATTTACAATATAGAAATAATTAATTCTCTTATAAGGGTCAAAATAAACAGAAGAATCAGCCTTTGAAATTCTGAATCTTTTGATTCACTATAAATGGCGAATCACTTTTTAAATTGTTGCCACCAAATTTTAGATCCCTGATACTATTTAATGAAGTTAAATAATGAAGTATTTGCGTAAATGTATGTATGTTCCTCACATTGTGATAAAACGATGGTACCTAGAGCCATAAAATTTTGAATAACGTGCGTTTCCATCCGAATATGGCCATCTGGAAGCCCAAATTTGGAATTTGATTTATTATCGATTTTATATTTTGAAACACTGTAACGAATTTTTTGATTAAGAAACTCGACAATTTCAAAGCGAGCAATGGCAACACTGTACGAAAAAAATATTTTTATCTTTTAAAATTATTTTGCGATATTGCTGTTGAATTGAATTTTATGGTTTAAGTGCGAAAAACATGATAATTTAATAAATAAAGGTAACGCACAAAACGTTAAATAAACGCCCTTTTGTGCGTAACATAAAATCTGAAAGCTTTTAGATGTTTTTAACAAGTTCTTTCAATAAAATAAGAAATAATTGATTATATTTTTGTCTTCCATAAGATTTTAATTTTTTTACCGTCTTTTACCTGTTTCTGGCATTAATATCTTTCTCGCATTCAGCTGAGCAAATGTAAATACGTGCGCGTCTTCATTCATCTGTTTGCATGAGAACGGCAATTTTAAACTAATCTGTAAAAGATAAAAGCAATTCTACTTCAAATTCAGCTATTTACTTTAGAAAGCCCAATATTGTTTTCAGATATTCAACTTCCCTTTCAAATATTATTTATAAGCAGTCTTCTTTGAAAAATGGTACTATTATACAAGTAATCGCTACAAAAATTGACGTCTTCTTAAAATAATATAAAAATATAATTACACAAAGAAAAAAATCGATGCGCTTAATTAGAATTCAAAACTTGAAGCGCCTAACATGAATGAAATGTTAATTTAAGAAATGTGTTTCCTTGCAGAACTGTATATCCGTAATATGCCAAATTATAGCAGCTAAATATTAGTTACGCATTTCCTGCTACAGTTCGGCAAAAACCATTATCAGACAGCATGGTGTCATTTAGAAACTTTAAGATTGTAAATTGATTCTTATTTTTTGCAAATTTAGCTAAATATAGTTTTAACAAATCACATTATAAGGTATTTCTCCCGCCTTCTTAGCCTGCCTTCGTGGTGTAGTGCTCTGCATGCTGGGCGCGTATCCAGAGGTCCGCGGTTCGATTTCCGACGAAGATGTTCGCTCATGTTTTACCTCTGCCTGCTTCCACAAGTAACCTAATGTCTCTACACTGGCTCCCGAACTAAAAGGGTGGTGGATGATGATTCGCCACACCCAGGATTTGGCGATTGGGTCCTCAAAATACCCCAGTCGCCCATTAAAAGGGGGCGTATATAAGGCATTTTTCTCGCATTATTAGCGTGCCTTCGTGGTGTAGTGTTCTACATGCTGGGCGCGTATCCAGAGGTCGGCGGTTCGATTCCCGGCGAAAGCGTTGCTCATTTTTCATCTTACCATTCAAAAACAACCTAATGTCTGTACAACATAATCTCATGGTTAAGGGCAAAATACTTTGGAAAGTTCAAACCAAGGAATATACTTTTTATTATTATTATGGCCAGTTTAAGGATTTAATTATCAATTATCAGGCTTGTCCACGTAGACCAGGTCATTCTGAAATTCGCGCAAACCAATATTCAAAATTATTGGAGGTCCAAAATATATAACCTGTGAGAGAAAGTTTGAAATGCTTTGAACGTTTTTTAGAAAATTTAAATTCTGAAATACTTAAAAATATTTTAGAAACAGCTCCATTAAACAGACTCTTCCAAATTCCATACCTATTAAATGCAAGTATAATTAATTACAGAAATTTGTGTTACCTAATCCTCGAAAAACACTGAAATAAAACAGATTCCATGCCATTTGTAACACAAGAAAGAACAAACACTTCCCTTTCTATGCGAAATATGTAATAAATATCATCAAATTTCCATTTGAAAAAATGGGTTAATGTAATTAAAACGAAATTGAAGAGTTTAGCAATAATAATTAATTATATTAAGGTTATCTGGCTTTGTTACTATTGTCATGTGTTTGGTATAGCTAAATTTAATAGCTTTCGTGCATTAAACCCAACTATTCATTCATGCATTACAATTAAAATTAGTGTAACGTCAATTAAATAATTTTTGTTGCTATGGACGACTGGACATTTTTAGTTTAATGACAGAGAATGTATTGTCTCCATACATCTCTAATAATTTTTTGTCTATATTTATAGATAGCGACGCAAAATCAATCGATCAAATATATGCATGCGAGAAATTCTTTGCTAATTTTGCAACTTTCAAAACTTCGCTTTACATCTCAATTTGGAGCCTATTCCAGGTTGTGAAATGTCTATTCATTAAACAGTAACCGATGTCATACGATCAGTGAAATCTAACAGTGTGAAATGAGGTCGTGCTTACCAGTTCTTAGTATTTTGATTTCTTTTAACGTAGACATGTTCAAAGAAAATTCTGTAAGTTTTAATTTTTCTAATTCATTAAAGAAAATTTCGGATTTCGTAATAAAAGAAACTGGGATTTGTTACCTCAATTATTGCAAAATATCGGAGTGAAAATATCTTTTATTAATCCGACATTTTGCTTAGAATTTGCTCCAAGTTTCAAAATTTTGCTGAAATTTAGCTCATTAAAAATTAAAAAACAACCTTCTGTATTTTAAAAATAATTTTCTAATGTCTTTACTATTGAGAAGACATTTCTGGAGTTAGCGCTGCGTATTTTATTACTGTAGTAATTCAAATGTCAAGCAAACATTTAAGATCCAATGAAAGGAGATTATGTTTATTAAATTGTTTGTAACATGAGATGTGCTATCTCATACTCGTACACGCGAATTACAAACAAGACAGTTTTTAATAATTCATCTTTATTTTCTTTTATAAGTATCTTCATTCTCAAATGGATTTTTTTTATATGTGGTGTATTCCAGCAAGAGCAAAATTATTCATTTTGATCTATTATAAATATTTTTGTTTTTACTAAAATTAGGAAAGAAGTCTTAGTTGTTATTCCTCATACTTCTAATATCCATTTAACAGTTTGATGGCTAAGAAAATGTTAACTTTCAGATACTGTAATTGATATTTGCAAAGCAGTGTAAATCCTCTAAATGTTGCAGATCATTGACGATTGGTGAGAAAACGTGACTTTGTAAACACTATAAATAAGTATTTGCATAGCGTAGGAAATGATTAGTGTTTTTCATTTCAATGTTGCAGATCATTTGCGCCTAATGAAAAAAAATTCGGTTGAGTTGCTTTATAAAGGCGGAAGTGAAATTTGGAAAAACAACTTCATTAAGGGATTGACGTGACTTCTTTTTAATTTTTTTTTCTCACGTCAGAAGATCTAAATTATCTTCGGTCACAGAAAAAACGGTAAGATGGAATTTGAGAACTACAAATTTCGATTCAGGACGTCAATTGAGCAATCTCAGATCTCGTGCCTTATTTTCAAATAGCAAAGGTATCTCCATATGCAGCCAATCGTATCTATCTGGGTCATGAATGCAAATGTTCGGCAGGTGCTGACCTTTACTTGTTGAAACTTTCTAACTTCCTGCATATTCTCAATTGCTAATTTCTTCTTTTCTCGCTATCTATAATATTGCACACTAGAAGGTACCTACTTTAGAAACTCGAAGGCCTAAAACCAGACGTAAATTTGCTTGAGGTGCCAATTATATGTGAATTTACCTCTTATTGTTATAATATTCATGCTACAACAGCACATTTAATGCAACTAGCATGCGTGATGAATTACATTAACTATTCAAGATGTTTAGATTAAAAACGAAGGGCTAAACATACTACTAGTTTTGTGTTTGAGAAAGGAATTTTAACGCGGAAAGTGCTATGATTATACGTAATTAATTTGTGAATGAAAACAAATATTTACCTTAATGATTACTAATTAATGATTACCTACTAATTCATGGTTACTGCTTAATGATTACCTAACATAATGCGTACTAAAAATAATTAAAATAAAAATAAAATGGGAGAAATTCAGCTGTTTTACATTCGCAAATCACTTTTCATGAAGGAAAAATGTAAACATTCTCTACGTGCATATAAATCTCTGAAAACGATCACCTCCATTAAATAACATATACCATGGTGTATGAAATTATTAGTAATTTCCTAGGTCTATGAGGTAACATGCTTATTTGTTTGAAGAGATATCTTTTAAAATATTTACTGTATAAGGTATTTCTCCCGCCTTCTTAGCGTGCCTTAGTGGTGTTGTGGTCTGCATGTTGCGTGCGTATTCCAGAGGTCCGTGGTTCGATTCTCGACGATGGCGTTGCTCATTTTTGATTTCTCCTACTTCCAAAAAATCCCAATATCTCTACAACTGAATTAAAAGTAAAGAATTTAAGGAGACATTAACAACGGCCTTGCAAGACAGTATGAGACCGTATGCGCGCAATTACTTAAGCGTCCTTCAAACACACTTGTATAATATTTATGAAGAAAAATGTAAAATATTAAGCATTTATCTCAATGGAATTTAAGACCATAGACTTTTGCCTCTGTGACCCTCTTACGTGTGGTTAAGTAAGTAAAAATGTAAACGTATTGCTTATTGGTGTACCTAATAAACATTAGAAGCATATATATGCTCCCTTTAAAGAACTACAAAAATATTTTTTGTCAGTTATGAAACTGAAAGTTATGAACAGGGTCTAACTGAGGACCTTTGCAGACTTTATGCAAAATAGTGTTTATTTATACTCTCTATTTATCACATACAGATGGCATATGAATGACGAATGTACTTATATTCTGACGTATCCTGTCGCCAAATACACATACAATTTCTTAAAAATTCTATATACATAAAATCGTATAGTAACATAATCCATATTAAGAAGTAAATAATTATTTAATCAAATGTCTGCTATACACAAATGCTTATTCTTCAAAAGCTATTTTGTCACTTTGCTGCTAAGTCTAATATAAAATTTTATTTTTATTTAACTCATATGTATCAAATAACTGACCCATCTATTTAATTGTTTTTGCATGCAATGGTTGTCATATTCTTGTCTGCATACTAGTTTAGATCCCGCTGTATAAAAATCTTTGCTTCTTATTTCAAAATCCTGTGATCATTTTATAGTAAACCTAAATTTTAATATATAAAATCAGTAAAAGTTGAAGTTTCAAAGCGAATTTTAAAGGCAATATTTAACTCTTTAGTGTTATATTTATGGAGTAGTTCCCACTAATATTACAGCATTGAAATCCTTACACCTATTTCACTTTATGAATGAAACATGGAGATTTTAAAAGAAATTGAGTGTACTAGTTAGAGCAATGATTGAAGAGATTACTTTGTCAAGTTAAATTGACCGTTTGATTTTCTGTCATACATCAATCTGTTTTGATGTGCACTATAATTATAAATTGTAGTTATTAGCTTTGTAGTCTTCATGCTTTGTCCTTTGTTTCGATTGATCTTTATGCTTTGTCCTTTGTTTGGATTGATCTTTATGCTTTGTTCTTTGTTTGGATTGATCTTTATTCATTGTCATTTGTTTGGATTGATCTATATTCTTTTTCCTTTGTTTGGAATTATCTTTATTCTTTGTCCATTGTTTTGCGTTGATCTTTATTCTTTGTCTTTATTTGGACTGATCTTTATTCTTTGTCTTTTCGCAGCTTCTTTTCTCTTTGCGTCAGATCGCTTTGGATGAAAATTTAAGACAGATCTATGATACTAACTCGAGACATTTAAATTGTAAGAAATCACTGAATGTTTCTGCTCTCGTAAGCTTTTGTTTTAAACTACACGTTTGAACGGCCAATCTAAATTAGTTATTTTAAAAAATAAAAATATGTTATTATTTTAATGAGCCAAATAACTTTTTTAAATAAAATATTTAATTACTTAATAATGAGCTAAACGTATCGCTTTTTTGATTAAGTTAAACTTTTCAGTCCAGCGATTCCTTACTTTAAATGAAGCAAAAATGATACAATGAACAGAGCTAAATACTAAAGCTCTTCGTACAATTCCTATAATAGGACTTCTTTTAATTATGTTTCGAAAAGGTATGGAATGAAGAAAAAAGTGTTTCAAAATATTTTATTTTTCAGTGCATAAAAGCATTTAATTTCTTAACCGATTTAATACAGAGAATGAAATATCAGAACCAGCTCATTTCTTTTCTTCAAATCTTCTCAACATTATTCATATTAGTTGCGGTAAGGTATTCTATTTGTTAGTATCCATTTGCTATATTCAGATGTAGTTACCTCAGATGTCGACTATTTCATAATTTTTTCACTTGTCTTCTCTTCTCTACATATAATAAAAGAAAGTCTATGTGTGTGTGTCTTTCGTTCGTGCTGCGCGTAAGCTTATAAACCCACGGCTACGAAATTTGGTACATAGGTGCATCTAGTCAAGAGCCAGCGCACCTCGAAGCGATTTTTTCGAAATTCGAATTCGAATTTTTTTTTTATTTTATGTTTTGTGACGAAATCGCGTTATTATGAGACATAATGGGCTATAGGAAAGCGAGATTTTACTCTACACACTCCATTTTCACATCGTCATGAAACGTAGGGACTTAGCTATTTTACGAAATGTCGTATTATTTTACTAAATTTCGTGTTTCAATAAATCGATTAAATACGCATTTATTTAACAAAGGGAGCTTAACACCTTTTCAACGGGATTTTTTCTAAAAAGGTTTATTTTTGAAAATGTACAGCTTATTTTTCTTTGATTTTTGGACACGTTAAAATTTAATCCTTGCGACTGCTTTTACAAAAAGAATTTTGGAAAAATGATAATATTTTGTATTAAAAAAAAATTAATTGAAGCTTCCGAGTACACTTCTCACATCTCACATCTTTAAAAATGTGATTTTGGCAACAATTTTCCTGTCTTATTGTTGTTGACAGATTTTTGATGAAATCGCATCATTTTGACTTGTTTCATTATTTTAGAAATATCGGTTTGGCAAAAAGTTTCCATCGTATTTCTTATGTCACTGTTTTTAAGAGATTGGCATATTTAATTGTCATTTATATATATATATATGTAGAATTGGTACTTGCTATCTGGGAATATGATGTTTGTAAACTTACTTCCGATGTGGCTGTCTAGGGGCTAATAAACTAGTCCGATTTATGTAAAACTTGAATATTTAATGAAACATGAACAGTTGCTACAGACTACAAAATGATTACATGTGTAGAAAGATGAATTTACATAGATGATATATACAGATGAAGAGAATCAACTGTCTTTTACATTTAAACATCTTTTAATCGCGTCATCGTCTTAATGGCGGAATCGTCTGACTTCTATCATCGGAAAAGTAAAAAATTTATTCTCACAGCTTGTCGCGTCATTCGATTATAATGAACGATGCCATCCCACAAATGCTCGTCCATCCTGATGGAATGCGGCCTCGCATTCTCGTAACACCACCATCTACAGCTAGGGATCTGAAAAATGAAATTTAAAAAAAAAAAAAAAAAAGTTTTTAGTTAATATTGAGGGAAAAGTCGTCTTAAAAGGTTTATTTCAGCCATCTTTTCTCATCATCTTAACATCTACAGAAATAACGGCTTTATCCCTTCTTCAATGCTCTTTCAGTGTTCGTTCATCTTTAACAGTCCATCTGAATACATACATTTCACAAACACGTCTTCTTTGATGTTGTCTGGTACAATTCGTCTGGATTCGTCTTTACATAAGTTTTAATATCGTCTGAATGCGTCTTCTTAGATACCGTCTGGATACGTCTTCTGAATGCGTGTTAGATATCTTCAAGATCCGTCATTCGAATGCGTCTTCTTAAAATCCTCAGATGTCGACTATTACTTCTTCTTTAAGCCGTCTTCCTTCATACATTTCATCCTTAGACATCGTCTTCAGTCTTCTTAAATTAGTTCACGTCTTTAAAATAATAGTCCATTAGTCAAATCGGGAGAAATTTGTCAACTTGGGAAAAAGTCTATAATTAGAAATTATCAAAATCGGTATTTCATTGTCAAAGCCTTTCGGGTTTCTTCCTATATCTTCTGAATTTGCTTTTTCGCTTCTTTTTTCTCACCTTCTTTAGTTTCTTTTGTTCCGTCTTTGCTTTCTGTATCAACGTCGTTGTCGTCAGGTTTTCTGATCGACTTCTCCTTTTCAATCTTCTCCTCTTCGTTGGTCTCTGTAGTTTCTTCGACTCTATCATCTTCTTTTGCTTCTCTATTGCAAGGTATTTTACTGAAAGAAATTGTTTTAGAAATTGTTCTAGTAGAATTCGCATTTGATTCATCATCTTTAGCAAATTTCTCTTGTTCGGGAAAATGCTTCTCTTCAGAATCTCCTTCTGCAGTGGTATTTCTCCTCGTTGGCTTCAGAGTTAATTGTATTGTGCTTGAGTTTCCTTTTTGCACTAATTCATCTTTAATAGCATCATTTTCATTTATATCAGAATCTACATCACTCGGAATGTCGTCCGAATTCACAGTCAGGGAATCATTGCTACTTGCTTTGATTGTAAATGAAGTATCCAGTTTGATCACATTCTGTACTGTATCAGGAACTTTATTAACAGGATCAGTTTCTGGTTTTGGATGTAAAAAACCATAATTAACAACTTTTTCAAATCCTTCTTCAGAACCATTTCCATTGCAATAAGCATTTTTTTTTTTTTTTTTTTTTCTCTTCAGAATCATTCTTAGATTTCTTGTTTTCTGCGATAACACAAATATTGGATAGAAACGACGAACTATCAGCTTCGAATTCACCTTCAAACCTTCCTATAGGCTTAATTTTCTCATTACCAAACCCCGTTAATTGTAGACCTGCCGACTTAAGTTCAGGAGAACCTATCTTCTTATGTATATCTTCTCGGATTAGCGTTACTTGACTACCAGTATCTATTAAAGCATCAATTTGCAAATTACCCAAATTAACAGGTTTATGCATTTCTTTCTGACAAGTCTGAGTTATTGGAGTACAGGTTTTGGCATCTTGGATATTTTTAGATGATGCTTTCGAACAATCTACGGCTTTGTGTCCAAACAAATCGCATTTAAAACACTTAAATCCTTTACTCTTATTGTTACAGAAATTCGATTTATGGCTTAAACTTCCACAATTATAACACCTTGGCTCTTTAATCTTACTAGGTACAGCGCGTGTTTTATTTTGTGTGTTAGTACTTGAATAACCCTTATTTTTCGTATCTGGAACGCGAATTTTCTCATAAATTTTTAATTTCTCTTTGAATTCAGAAACAGTTTTACACCCATACAAAACAATTTTGTTACTACTCTGATCTGGTATCCCATTGCTTACATAATCAAGAATTGATGAATCATCAACAGAACCGCGACTGGCTATTTCAAGCATGGCAATTAAATATTCGGAAAGTGATTCACCAGGTTTTAAGTGTCGTTTCTGTAACAAATTATGAAGTTGTGCACTGTTTATTTTAGAACCAAATTCAGATAAAAATTTTCTTTTAATTTGTCCCATGATATTATACCCTTCAAAGACCTAATAAATACTTTAGCAGAACCAGTAAGCAATTTTTTAGCAAACACAATTTTCTGTAATTCCGATAACTTAAATAATTTAAAAGATTCTTCTAAATCACCAATGAAGGATTCAACTGGATATGTATCAGTGCCATTAAATTCACAAACAATTTCTAAAATATCGCGAAAATGTAAGGAAATATTGCTAGGCATTATAATGTTTTCATCCACTGAGTTATTTATGGGAGGTGATTCTGACCGAACAGAATTAATATCATCATTTTTATCAGAATCATAAACACTTTCGTTTTCAGATAACTCATCATCGTCATCACTTTCGGATTTAAAAGCTTAAAATCACAAAGACTATTCAATATTAAATCACAGTTTTTATCAGGATTTGAATCATAATTAAGATGTAACATATTACACACAGAAATAAAATCATTTGCAGTAAGAGTTTTAAGTAATTTTTGTTTTGTTTTTCAATATTAAAATCAGATGGAAAACCACAAAGTTACGCAATCTAGCTCTATTTTTTCGATCACCCAAAGTTCCAAACACAATTTGATGTAAAAGTTTAATTGGTGCTACTTTGTTTAATTGACTTAGTAGGCCCAGTCTTTAAAGAATTTGAAATTCTAGGAATAGAATTTAAGGTAGTCATCTTAATTCACAGTATCATAGAACACTATTCTTAAAAGTAACAATGTGGAAATAGTCGAAACAAAACTTACTTCTCTTCTTTTGTAATATTCATCATGCTTCTTCCTAGGCTCATAGCGGCCTGAGCGCCCAAATCTGTAGAATCGGTACTTACTATGTACTAGGAATATGATTTCTGTAAACTTACTTCCGATGTGGCTGTCTAGGGGCTAATAAACTAGTCCGATTTATGTAAAACTTGAATATTTAATGAAACATGAACAGTTGCTACAGACTACAAAATGATTACATGTGTAGAAAGATGAATTTACATAGATGATATATACAGATGAAGAGAATCGACTGTCTTTTACATTTAAACATCTTTTAATCGCGTCATCGTCTTAATGGCGGAATCGTCTGACTTCTATCATCGGAAATATAAAAGATTTATTCTCACAGCTTGTCGCGTCATCCGATTATAATGAACGATGCCATCCCACATATATAATACATTTTTATTTATTTTTTTGATAAAGTTGTTCTGTAGAGTAAAATTCTGAGCGGAATTTTATGTTTTTTGAGTTGCTTTCATGTTATTTTTTGCTTATTTCACTGTTTGTAAGGTATTGAAAAGTTTTGCATGATTTGTTTTTTTCAACGGAAAGTTGGTTAATTTTTTTAATACGATAATTAATATTTGTATTAAGGGATATAGCTTATTTCATTGTAATTTTTTTCTCTTGAAAATATAAGATAAAATATCATTAATTATACTTTGCTTTTCAGAATTTTTTGTTTTTTGTATTCTTTTATATTATTTATTGTTCATTTCACTGTTTTCAAGATACTGAAAAGTTTTGAATGATTTTTTTAGGAAGCAAAGTTCTTAACCTCCTTTATACCATTTGAGTTCTTAAGATTTTGCAAAGGGAAGTTGTGCTTATTTCATTGTAATTCTGTTATACGTAATAACTTTTTTTAATGAAGTTGTTCTTCAGAGTAAAATTCTACGAAGTTTTAAAATTTAACGTTTGGTGTTCCCTTCAGCCATTTTTACGGTACATTTAAAAGCCAGACGAAGGATGGCAGCAAAGCTGCTAGTTATTGAATAAATCAATGATAGGGAACACAACTGTCGTTCTGTAACAGCCTTTGTGTATATTATTCTTGTAGTAAAATTCCTTTTTTCTCTTTGTCTATGCAATGAAACCAGACGAATCTTTCTTAAAGAAATAAAAAAGTTCAAGAAAGGACCTTAACGACAGTATCAAAAGATAGAAGGAATAGTCCTGGATGGACTAAAAGTAACGAATACTAAATACGACTTCGCTAACATGGTTCCAGCTGAGAAAGGCTCTTATCTTAAGGGGACTCGTACACCTTAAAACCCGTAAGATCTTCAAATATGTGACTGTTGCAAGAATTGAGATAACTTATTTATTTTAATAGCAATTACTTCCAACTTTTTACAGCTGACTACATAATACAGCTGCTTTCTGAAATAGTCATCAGAAAGTTTATGTTGCCACAAATATTTTTATAATTTAATCCGCTTTGTGACAAAATATTTCGTCAAGGTTCCACCTAGCGCGCACAGTTTAAAACATTCTGCTGCATAATTTATTTCAATATTTAACATATAGCTTTTATAACATTTGGAAACTACTGTGAACCTAAAATTCTAAAAATTTCATGTTAAATTTTTATTTTATTTGGAGTTGAGTTTATAAAATGTATTTTATTAAAAAAATGTGTAATGTTTTCGTTCATAAAATTTTTCAATATTAAAATATTTATCAGATTTTTGGTTCAGTTAGAAAATAGTACTCATATAAAGAATTCCATCAAATTTCAAGTATGTACCATTAGCCATTTCTAAAATATCATGCGCGCAAGGTGGAAACATGGCGAAATATTTTGTCACAAAGAGGATTAAATTACAAAAATATTTGTGGCAACACAAACTTTCTGGTTACTAGTTTCCAAAGCAGCTATATTATGTAGTCAGCTGTAAAAGTTTGGAAGTAATTGCTTTTAAAATAAATAAAATATCCCAATTCTTGCAACAGTCACATATTCGAAGGTCATAAGGAGTTTAAGGTGTATGAGCCCCTTTAAGTTTTCAGATTAAGATATAACATATGAAAGAAGGAATTAATTTTAAAAATTCTAAAAGACCATAAAAATGTAAGAAAAAATGATTCTTATCATTTACGTACCATATGAATTATTAATTAGAAAAATTATTAGAAATTAATTAGAACAATTATTTATAATTTACAAATAAAAAAGACAAATGTTCATAAAATCTTTCAATTACATATATCAAAAACTAAATGCATTTTCATTTGAATGAAAGAAATACGTTACTAAAAAAGGCAAAAAACGGATGTTATTGAACCTGTTTATCAGCAACAGACAGATAAAATTTGGAACGTAAATTAAATTTCTTACGATTCGCTGAACGGCTGAATGGAAAATAAAGAATTTTATGTCGATGAGGCAATACATTACTTTAAAATCGCTGAGTTTGTTGATGAAATTGAAAGGATACATATCTTATTCTCTGTCAAATAGATTGGCCAAAAACACATTGGCGCGTGCAATATAAAAGCATATAGCATATAGGCACTAGTAAGAGCTTGCATCTAAGCTGTTGAGTTTGTTATTAAAAATGCATCGTGTTCGCCTAAATATTTAGTAGTTCTAAGGCTAAGATGGGCAAAACAAGCCGGCAGGTAGCCTAATTACTTATTAAGGCCCGTTATGAAATACATTTTCCTCTCCTTCCTGCCCGATTTTGTAAGCAAACTGCCGAAATCAGCAGCACGATTACGCATATGTTGTTACAGTGTTACATGCGCATGTAAATGCATGATTATACTACTAGCGATTAATCTCAGCTGAGAATACTCGATATGATAGAACGCATTTGCCCTCGAGACAGAATCGAGTCCTATAATTTCTAGGAGCTTTAATTTAGAAATTACACAATGAAATATGAGTTTTGTTACGCCGAAGCAAAGATCTGAAAAGGAGCTTAGGAAAAGAAAACTTCAATGCTGTATTTTTATTTAAAAAAAAAAAAAAGAAAGAAAGAAACAGTATACTTGCCAATCATTTGACGACCAATAGGAACAGATCGCATTTTTGGCTTATTTGTGTTTTACGTTTTAATTTTCTTAACTGAAATTATAATTTAAAAATAATTATACCTCTAAAGGGTGTTTCTCTCCCTCCCTCCATCGCTTCTTTTTAGAAAGAGGGGTACCGCAAAAGGTAGCCCAGTCCGTAGGATGCACTAAAAAAGACATTCTTTCCGTGGTTAAAATTATTTGCCTAGCCGCCCAAACGGGTTAGTGGTTAGCGTCGTTGACTGCCGTACCGAAGGGCCGAAATTCGAATCCCGGACAAGCATGGATGCTTGTAAACGTATAGTGTCTGTGCGGGATGGGGACATTTTAAATATATGGCTAGCCGAAAGTCCTCTCGAGAGACTAGTGATAGGGGAAGAGGGGTAGGAGACCCTCGGAGCTGTTCTCCCCTTCCCGAGTGCTCTCCACCAAAATTGGTAGCGGAGCTGAGCAAAGTTGTGTTTTCATGTGTATGGTGCTCAAGGCTCTTCCCAAAGACAGGAACAATCTTGAACTCCTTGCCGCGAAGAATTTCGTGGGCTTGTTCTGATGTTGCTGTCAGACAAGGAGATAAGTCACAACATAATAATAAATATTTGCCTACCTCTGTTCTAATAAGGTGTAATCGTCTTTGTACATTATGAAGCACAAACATGCTACAAAATCTTCATTACTTCATTATACATAACTGCGAAAACTATGTAGCATCGTTTTATAATCCACAAGCCATTTGCTCGGAAAGCCACCTAAAATAATTATTGTAAAAAATAAAATAAATAAATAATGGTTTTTAATGAGCTCAGCTAGCGTAATTTCACCACTCCAGCTGATGTTAGTCAGGAATGTTGTGAAATGAAACATGAGTTTAATTGCTCTTAAATCGATTAGTTTGTTAATCAGTAACGGATAGATTAAATGTGAAAGAAAATTAAGTGCCTCACGCTTAACGGCAAAACACTAGAGCGTGAAAGATAAAAATATTTTATTTCGAGCAATGGAAACACGTTTCTTTTAAATCGGCGTGTTTATTAATTAAATTTGAACGACAAAAATATTATTACTTTTTGCTGAGTGGTAGCATACTGCTTTTAAATTGCAGAATTTTTTGGTTAAATTTGAAGCATAAATAATTTACCCTTTGCCCAGTGGCAACATATTGCTTTTAAATCGTTGAGTTTGTTACTCAAAAGCATATAATTCCTAAAAAATATGAAAAAAATTAAAAGCAATTAGAAAAGTAAAATTTGTGTTTCAAGGTGCACATGTGTGAGAGGCGGATAATTTGTTTTCAAAATCTGGAGGATCTAAGAGCTGAAAGTGAGGAACGCGTATACATGCATGCATACATACATGACACATACATACGTAAAAAACGAATCTTCGTTATATAAGAACAAAAATCATGACCATTTATTGTAAATTATTTTGCTTTCCGTCTATAAGTTGTTCTAATTATTTGTTTCACAAAAGCATGTGGGACGTATACACGTGCTTTCTAATCAGTAAAGCATAGAGAAAACTACTCATTCTATGTTTTAGTTTATTTTAAGGCGGATTAACTTTTTGAATGAAAGCAACTGAAAACAAACGAAACTTGAAAACGAATAATACACTTCCGCATGTCTCTAATCAATATAGATCGGTTTAAAGTAAGTTCGGGAATCAATGCATTGGCTCATTTGCGTAGGATGACAAAACCAAAGCCATTTTTAATCTGCTTAAGAGCTAGTTATTCAGTAAAATTTCAGTTCTTTAAAATAATTGAAAAAAGAGAAATTTTCTATTATTTCCACTTTTTCTTTTAGATATGACGCAACTTTAAATGCGAACAAAGATTTTAAAATAAAGAAAACACTAAAATGGCTCTAATAAGCGGTAAACTATACGCAGAATTAGTTCTTCTATTAAATGGAATTATTCAAGGAAGTTTAACTTTAATAAACCAAAAGAATAAAACGGTTTAGAAATGCTTCGTAAATGAAAAATTGGCTTTAACAAATTATATTCTCTTAAATTAGCTGAATTAAAAAAATTGTTTCATAAAAATAATTTGAACGCGTATTTTTGCTGAATAGTTGCAAATTCAGTGCATAATATTTCTACATAGGATCATGCAAAATTTCCGAAAATCTTAAGTAAATGAAAATGCTTAAATGTGTTTAATAATTATGACATATTTTAAACAAATATTTTATTTAAATAATGCAATAAACATAGTTCCTGTGGTCTTTGTTAAAATTCTATTAGATAATGTGTAAAGTGAAAAGAGTTAAGGTTTGAAAAATACCTTGCAATAGACAAAAGAAACCAAATGGCTTTTTTATAAGCCAAAATAATACAATGGGTAAAAGTACTTAATAAATTTAAAACCCAAATAGTTTTCATTTACCGTGATATTTGCCCATAGTCTAATTCAATGAAATAAATTTATTCTTTCCCTAATAATTTAGTAAGTAAAGTTTCTATAAGTATATACACCTTGCGTATAAAGGGGGGGCAGTTCTATATATTGAGTTCCACTGGGGCGACTTTAAAAATTTAACTTGCGTTTTTCCTGTCTCGAAAGAGCGATTTAGAATATATATTAGATTTATATATAGAATTGTTCTAACATAGGTGTTTGACGCAAAATCGGACTTTTTCTGAAAAGTCATACCTATTTCCTTCCATATTTCGATCCTACCATTCAAATTAAGTACCAAGTTTTGTAAATATGAGACGAGTAGTTTAAAAAAAAAATAGTTCTCAAAATTTTAGCTCGTCAGTGTTAATAGAATTTGGTATATATTTATTAATATCTCTTTTTTTAATTAAACGTACTGGACACCATCTTTCACAATTCGAAATTTAGATTGAATTCAAACAAAATTCGCAGCTGTTTTCTAATTTGTTTTTATAAATTTTTAAGTTTGTAATTTTTATAAATTTTTCAAAAACCTCTTTGTATTATAACCAATGAAATTTTTGCCATCATCTTAGTGCGAATAACATGATATTTAATAAATAAAGAAAACGCACAAAACGTTAAAAAAGCGTCCCTTTGGGCGTAATATAAAAACTTTTAGATTTTTTTACTTGTTGTTATTTCCCCCCCCCCTTTTTTTTTCCTTTCTGCAACATTTACTAAATATGTTACAGCAAAGCAAAATGTCATAATCATGGTATAACTTTATAATGTTTTAACACAGAAATTCGAAAGACATTAATTTCAACAAACCATGCTTGCCGTTTAGTTTCTAAATTTTTAATAACTTTTTACAGAAGATCAATAGAAAAATTATTATTTAACTCTTTCAAATTTTGCATAAATTGCGGAGTTTAAATGTTTTTAAAATTTGGTAGCTTTCATGTGTGATCCTGTTTAATTGAAAAAACTTATAAAAATTATTTTATTATTGTTTTATTTGTTTAAGTATTATTTTATTTAGTTTATTTGTTTAAATATTTTTAGAAGTTTTTCTTCTACAGCACGTTAAAATAAGACCTTTCTTTAAGGTTAAAAAAATTTTATAAGTGAAAAAAATTGAATACTTGTAAGCGAAAGTGATGCTTCGTGTTTACAAAGAACAGCTTGATTATTTTTTTTTTTTTTTTTTAATCTTCTGCCCGAAAAGGATCATAGTATTTATTGAACCTTAATTTTTACCGAAAATAATACGAAATAAGTATAGAATTTATTTAGTTACTTGAATTTTTATAGTAGATTTCTTAATCAGTTTTTGCCATCGGTTAGGTTGTATACTTGAACATAATGCACCTGAGTGAGATTTTTAATCATAACTGTATTCAAAATACATTTTAAATCATTTTAAAAGTCATCAGTTTTAAAGTCAAATTTAATTACATTAATTTTTTTAAAATTCGTTTTTTAAATTTCGGAAATTAGAAAAATAATTAAATAAAAATAATTCGTGACCTCATTTTTATGAAACTTCTCAATAAAGCATATCATATAAAACTAAGTTAAAAATTTGATTGCAACTTTTTAAAGGTTTCGAAGTTTATTATTTCATGAATTAGTTATTAATTTAAAAAATAATGTAAAAGCGTTGAAATTCTCAGCAACAAAGAAGAATCGAAAAATAATTTTAAGCCTTCTTAAGAATCATGTTATTGGTCCTTTCAGAACACAGAAATATTACATTTGAGAAGAATTATATGAAACCTCTATAAACGCCAGTCTTATAAATTAAGATTTGCAACAATGCTTAAGGTGCTTGGAACGGTTAATGTTGTGAAAGCAATTCAACACTAGTTCTTTCACCATTAGTGTTATTTAAATATAATTTTTTTTAAAAGTCTTATCAAAAATTTCACATTTTATCTTTTACAAGACTTCCGTCTAAATCCTCTCCTAAATATGTAAATTATTAGAGCATTTAACTAGTAAAAGAATAGTTAATGCAGATTAGGTTTTACATTGTTAGGTTTTGTTATTCAAAGCTGCTGCAGCTTCGTTTTGAAGCACTGCTGCTTAACCAGATTAACCAGTATAATAAAACAAATTTAAATCATTACTAAAGTTCTAAATTCGTTGAGAACTTTATGCGATTACTATGAATGAGTGTATCATTTTTATTTAAGTCTAGTCTTATCTTACCTTTCAAATGGGACACTGTTGTGCATAGTCCGAGTAATCTATTCCGCCAGTATACCTGGCTATTTGAAAATGAACCAATGGACACTAAATGCGTTTAAAATTGATAATTGGTTGAACAAATTGCTTTCTGTTTTTTAAGAATATAAAAAGTGATTAATAAATTCAAATGCCTTTATTGAAACTGTTAAAAATGCACGTTTTTAGTAATGCTTTTCTTATTCTCTAAAAACTGCAAGACGTCCAGCCGGGATAGTGGTTAGTGACGGTGAGTTCAGTAAAGGTCCCGGGTTCGAATCATAGAGAAGGCATGGGTGTTTGTAAATGTATGATGTCTGTGTAGCATGGGGGCACTTTAAATGTGCGGCGAGCTGAAAGTTCCGTCGAGAAGTTAGTGGTTGGGGAAGAGAGATGGGAGACTCTCAGACCCGTCCCGCCGCGTGTTCTCTTTCGAAATTGGGAGAGGTGCTGAGCAAAGTCGTACTGTCACCTATATGGTGCTCAAGGCTGTTGCCAACGACAGACGCAAACTTACCTCCTTACCCCGATGAATTTCGTGGGCTTGTAATGATATTAAACAAGCGAGATTAGTCACGACAATAGCAAGAAAAAAATAGCAAAATCGATATCTAGACTTTATTTTTATTTATTTTTTTTTTTTTGTTTTTGTCTTTACTCTTGATACATTTGTTTGTAGCAAAAAATTACATCGCTTGTCTTAAGACTGACTGTAAAACAGTTTTTTTTTTTCTTAAGACTGACTGTAAAGCTGTCTCCAGTATTAGGATTAATTTCCATAATATGCTTTGAGAATGTTTTAACCATTCCATTAAGTTTGATGGCTGTTAATTTTTATGCAGGCTGTTAAACGTTTTCTTTGACTTGAATTCTAAAGTAAGCTTATAATATCAATACCGTACGTGGTACATTTTACTATTTTATAGTTCAAACATAAATTCAAATGAAATATTTCGATATAGCCTTTTGCTCATAGTATCTATTTCATTATTAGAGAAATTCATCTTTTGTGGGTGAAAATTTGGTAGTAGATAAAAGATATAACTGAACAAAATAATTAGATATTCAGGTTACGAATTAGAGGCAAGATAGAAAGCAAAGTTGTAGTCGCTAAGGCAGAAGATACCAACTCCCATTCAACTTAATAGTTCCTTGAACGTTGTAACCCTTGTTACTTGAACATTCATCACTTAGCTTCTTGAAGTCGCTATAAATCATTTTGATGGTTTCCTAATTAAATATATTTTTTTAGGTACGTAAGGTGTTATGAATGCATATTTCATTGTTTTTTCTTAAGTGCTTAAATGTTTCTCTTAATTTTTCTAATCAAAGACTACAAATTAATGAAATTCCTCTTTGAGCTGTATGGCAAAATATGGTAGTTTGTTGTACGCTTTGCATAAATTTATACCTGCAATAATGTTTTTTTTTTGTTGTTAAATATTAATATGCGATATGTTTTTAATTTCCGTTTCGGTATTTTTCTAATTATTAGCAATAATGAATATAACATATTTTTAACATAACGGCAAATTGATAGTTTCGAATTTTTGTTTCCTTTTAGATGCAGTTTAAGGTAAGCCTTTCATTTATTTTCTCTAATGTACTCAAAATAATAATAATCACTAATAGTTCTAAAATTAATTACCTGTAAAAGAAGTTTTAGGCAGGTTATTTTAACTTTTCTAAAGCCAAACATGTTAAAAGTTTAAATACGTTTCTGACGCAACACAGATTTTCATAACATATGTTCTGATGCAAGCAGGCTTAATTTATGCCATGACAAATGGACATGTCCTCCCCTTTCAAGATGTCCTCAGAATTCAGCTCTAATATTTAAAATGTATAACATTTAAAACACTTTTTAAGTCCAAAAATATAAAACTAGAACTCAGGAACGAAATTCAAAATTTCAATGTTTAATTAGCCCAGAAGAGCTATTAATTTCGTTTTGGCATTTTGTGTTGAAAACTTTTCCTTTAATGTCCGTTTCACTTTTCAAATTGTTGCCACCAAATATTATCGCTGTGTGTTTTATTTAAAGAAATGAAATAATAAAAAATCTGCATAAATGTAGGTATCTTTCTCGCATTGCGATAAAACAACGGTACCTAGAGCCATCCAATTTTGAATAACGTAATCCACCACCGAATATGGGCATCTGGAAGCCCTAATTTGGAATTTGGAATTTGATTTCTTACAGATTTCATATTTTGTAACATTTTAATGAATTTTTAATTAAAAAACTCAACGATTTCAAAGCGAGCAGCGGCAATACTGTATGAAAAAAAAAAATTATCTCCAGCGCACGAGACGATCTATCGGAAATTCTAAACATATGTTTATTTTAAAATTATTTTACGATATTGCTGTTTAATTGAATTTTATGGTTTAAGTGTGAGTAGCATGGTATTTAATAAATAAAGGTAACTCACAAAATGTTAAAAACACGCCCCCTTGGACGTAATGTAACGTCTGAAAATTTTCAGATTTTTTTAGTCCAAAGGGACTTGAGTCCCGAAGGACTATTACTTTCGTTTTGGCATTTTGCGTCGGACGGATAAATGTCGGTTCACTTTTCAAACTGTTGCCATAAAATGTTAGAGTCCTGCATTATATTTGAAGAAATTAAATAATTAAAATCTGCGTAAATGTATGTATATTTCTCACATTGTCATAAAATAACGGTACATAGTGTCATCGAATTTTGAATGACGTAATCCTCCAACGAATATGAGCATGTGGAAGACCAAATTTAAAATTTGAAATTTGTTTTATGATCGATTTCCTATTTTTTAAAACTTTGACGAATTTTTGATTAACAAACTCAAGGATTTCAAAGCGAGCAATGGCAACGTTGTGCAGAAAAAACATTTTTATCTCCAGCGCGTGAGTCTCTGTATCGGAAATTCTAAAGATTTTTTTAGCTCGTTTTAAAACTATTTTGCGATATTGCTGTTGCACTGGATCTTATGGTTTAAGTGCGAGGAACATGATATTTAATAAAGAAAGGTAACACACAAAATGTTAAAAAACGCCTTTTGGACGTAATTTAAAATCTGAAACATTTCAGATTTTTTTTTTTTTTTCTTTCTTTAAAACTTAGACACAGAGCCTTTATCTTGCTGTTCTCACTGGCGACTGATGTCGTTTATCGAAACCATGATTTCAGGCTAACGCTAGCTTGCATAGCAGTCTCTGCTATCACATGCTACTACACGACCATCACATTTGACTCGAATGATGTCACCTAAATGAGAGGGGGATTATTTTGATTGTTGTAGGAATGATCAAGCATAAGATTATTAAGTTGGTATTTAATTATATTATTTCTGAATTTATTTTATTAACTTTTGTAACAATTTCTGTAAGAATTCTTTAGGTTGTTTTTTCTTTTATTCCAGGTTTTGCAAGTAAAAAACAAGACGCTGATTTAAAAAGGGCGTGATTATATAAACTTAAGCACGTAAACAAAGCATATAGAAAAGTAAAATACGCTTTTTTAAAATAATTTTAAACGAAAACAATAGTAAATTATTAGATTATTTCACGAAATATTTCATTAATTCCCATCTATTACATAAAAGCAAATAGAGAAGGAAGAATCTGCATAAGATGTTCTGCCTTGGTCTTCCATTTTTGTAAATTGAGGTCTGTTCTGATGTAATGTCTACGATATCTCTATATGTGGTAAGATTATTTCAAATAAGTCCTGTTTTACCAGTTACCTCTTGTTTTTTTTTTCGAAACGTAATCTTGCTGCTTTAGTATTATGCAGGATTAGGATTAGAAAATATTTTCTGATGTTTACTAAAACCCCAGGATTGATTTGTTTTTCCAAATGGTACGAAAAGATTTAAAATAATGCACCTGAATCCGGTAATTTGCAAAGTAACCCTATAAGAAACTGTATTACTACACGTGCGTATAAAATTCATAGTCCAGTTTTCTTCTTGCTCAACAGGGCGTAATAAATCTCAGTTTAGTTTGCAAGGTAATCAATAGTCGATTACACATATTTTGAACTTCATCAAATCTTCCACGTACTTGTGCATGTGACGCTGCACGCAAAAAACAACTAACTAGCACACTGAAGTAAGGATTATGCGCTGCCGATTCCAATCGCTTTTATCACGAAGTCTAGAAAATGGGTAATTCTTCGGTATAATACATGGTGCGGAACAGCAGCAAATTTACGCTGGGAATTTGGGAGCAACAAACGTAAGCAATATCATAAAGTCAACTATCAGGGTTATAGGTCAAATATGCTTTCTTTTTTTAAAATTATGTTATGAGTCGTGATGGTTTTAAGAGTTATTAGCCTGTGATTATGTATATTAACTTCAAATCTTTCAACCTGAACAGATCTGGGTACGGAAGTAGCGCGTGCATGGCACATGCTTGCAAAATAAATGGCATTGTTTTGTTTAATATTAAAAAGATGAAATTAAAAGACTTAGAAGGCTGATATTGAGCAGTATTAGAAAGATGAAATTAATTGACAGGACGTAACCAAATGTAACTGGTATCAGTGAGATACAGTATAATTTAAGACACTGAAATTTATATGCGTTATTATTTTATAACGTTAATTAATGTGGTTGCATATCGTAGTGACGGTAAAGATTACCTATGCCAGGGGTTCTCAACCGGTGGTGACACAAAAGAAAAATGGGTGGTACACAAAGAAGCAAAGTATTTTTAACAATTAAATTCAAAAATTAAAACCCCAACATCATGATTGAGTTTTTTCTCTAACACTCGTAAATTTATGCGATCTGAGCTTTGTTCAACAGTGGTGGTGGTAGTAATACTTTGTAGTGGTGATACTTAAGGTTTTTCAATTTGTGCTTAGTTGGTACGCGTTGGTCAAAAGGTTGAGAACCGCTGACCTATGTCATTCATTGTAACAATCTAATAAGTACATCTATACAGAAAAAGAAGAGTGACCATATGTTTATCTTTCATATATATCTACAATTTTATTCCGATCTTCCGTCCATCTATATTTTTGAACTTCCTCCCCGTTCATTCACACTGAGCGAATATTATTCCGATCTTCATGAAACCTGGTAAATTTGAATTGCAGGTCACAGTTTTCATGAGAAGGTCACAACGTGCATGAGATATTTCAAAAACCACTCTACGGGGTCCGCGCACTTTATATGTATATTTTACGATAATTTAAAGGATTTTTTGATGAAAATTTCGGCAGTTTAAAAGCTTTATTTTGCCACACTGCAAAGCGTACGACATTTATGTTTCAAATTTAATCCAAAAACTCGTCGATAGAAAAGAGTTGACACTTGGGAAAGCGCAATACATTTATTTATATCTCGAATTTAATAAACAAACTCAGTGATTTAAGAATAATGTGTTGCCACTGACAAAATTAAAATATTTTTACGTGTGTTAGCCTTCAGCAAAGGTAAAATGTTTAATTTTTCTTTCAGATTTATTCTGTTATAAATTAACAAACTAATCAATTTAAAAGCAATAAACGCAGATTCATTTCGGTATTATTAATTAATAGCTAAAACCTTAAAATTAGACTAGTTGGACTCATTAAAGTCACCTATGTAAAAATATATAATACATATTTAGTGTTTCATACAAATATATAGTGTGATCATACAAATCCACACTTTCGTTTCGATCTAAATGAAATTTTGCACATTTGACCTTCAAAAGAAAAGTAAGGTTGTAGGATTCTCCACTGTGTAATTCTAAGTTACAGTTGAAAGGGAAGAATCTTAAGAACTAGTAAGCGAATAATCGCTTGAGTTCGGAAACAACAAGTAAGAAGGGTGAAATAACCCTTTATTATTTCAATTAAAGTTTAACAAAACTCCGTCTTGGAGTTGTAAAATAAAGCTGTCACTTGGGCTTGAACTTAAGAAACTAAGAATTTAAAAAAAAACTAATCTTAACTAAAGAGATATAGCCGAAGCTATCAAGATTCTAACAGAGTTGGCCCCTTAACGCTAATTGACTGCGAAGCTATCAAGGGCCTAAAGTACGGCTGAGCGTAATAATAACTTACGAGAAAGTAACCTAAAAAGGTGGACGCGTGCAGCCAGAATATCTGGTATCCCTCTCACTAAACTGTAGAACTTCTCGGTTATATACCACTCTTCTTCATTAGCATTCAGAAGTGATTCTAAAACTGCGTTCTGGCCGAAAGTGGTAAGTTGAAGTAAGAATCGATAGGAAAGGAAGTTTAACTCAAAATTTAACTCTTAATAAAATTAACATAATTCTTACATAGCTCCCGACTAGACGTTAAATAGTAGTAGGCTACAGGTCTTTAAACGGCCTTGATTAAGACTTTAAAGTCTAAAAACTTTCTGACGTTAAACTATACACTTCTAACTCTTTCATTAACTAGATTCACTTTAAACAGCTGTTGTTAGGGCCAACTTTACAGCAATTCTAAAGCTAGAAAATTTTACAGAATTTTACAATTTTCATCTGTTTTTGGACAAACATCAACTTCTTTGATTCCATCAGTTATTCTGCTGCTTTTAGTCTTCATCTTTCCATATGTGGAAGGAAACAATATTAGTTTTTAGAAACAATATTACTTTACAAAGTTTTCCTTACAATTACTACTTTATTGCCTCTTTTGGACCTCATACGCGTTCATTCATACTTAAGCTTCTGTTTCCCCCTGCTCTCCAGAAATATGTTCTGAAATAAACTTGCAAGGATCTTAAGTTTTACTAACGTTTATTTTTATTTTAAATCTTTACTATCACTTCTTATTTTCTACTTCCGGCAAGAATTAAAAGCTTTAACTTATTTATGCAAATTTGTCTGGCGAACGCCAAGTACTTAAGTTGTGGCTTTTTGCCAAGCGAAGAGAAGAAGGAGTTAGTCGAAGCAGGCCGCTTACCTTAGCAGTTTTACTCGGTTGCTGGTTGCCTTCCAGGCCAGAGGTTTAATCCTCGTGATAATTTTAAACGTATTGTAGTGTTAACAGTTCTCTGTACTACATACGGCTTCCTGTTAATATACGGCCAATCTTCCACGTAGGCCCTTGTTTATTATTCCAAATTTAAGTTAAAGTATAGTTAATATTTTTATATTCTTACGTTCAGACCACAAGTAGTTGGTCTCTGTATTCCGAATTACGGAAATTATTGTAAAGAGTGAAAAATAAAGGGTTTCGTATACCCTTCCTGTGTATCTTGTCTACTTCCCACATTTATTGAACATAGCTTTAGTAAGCTCCCTGTTCCGAGTCAGGTTCCTCAATATTCCCCAAGCAAGTAAGGAGAAACACTGAACCTGATAGTGCCGCCCAACGAAGAAGAATAACCATGGCCGAGTTTCAAGAAGAACCTGTGCTGCCTGCAGAAGCGGCTCAGAATCCAGAAATGCCAGCTGCCGCCCTGGAAGGATTTGGTTACATCGTCCAGACCATGCGCGCTTCGATGAAACTAGAAGCAACATTTAATGGAAACTCACCGGTAACCAGTTTTTTGGAAAAATTGGAGGACCACTTCATGATGTATCCAATGTACGAGTTCCAAAAAGTCACCTTAGCTACCAGCGCTTTGAGGGGCCAAGCGCTTAACTGGTTCAAATGTATAGGCAGAAGTCTCTTGGGTCAAGCAGAAAGTCCCACCTATACTTACGAAAATTTCAAGACTGCCCTAGTAAAAGCCTTCCCTGTCGTAAGGGATCGTGCGAAATTAGAAACGGAACTCTTCAGCATATATCAGCAAAGAATCGAAAATCTCTCAAGCTTTATTTTAAGAAAAATTCACGCCTTCAAACTCTTGTATGGAAACCGTCCGGATCCTGAGATAATTCAAGTGATTTTGCCGAGGTTACTTCCCCAAGTACAAGACTTTATTGAATTAAGGAATCCGACTACACTGGAAAAGTTATTTGAGCTAGCAATCCAGTTTGAAAGTAGAAGAACGGCGGACATTGAAAGAAGACGCCAATATCAACAACGAAACCAATTTGGTGCGCCAAGACCACAGCAAAGTCAAGCACACGGCTACGGAAGCAAAGCAAATCAGTGGGCAAGGAAACCCGAGCATACAAAAAACAGCCGGCGAACGTCGACAGTTCAATAGCAATCCAGGAAAAAAGTCTGAAGGCCAGTGGAAAAAGAAGGAAAGCATGGAAAGGAAAAAACAAGATTTAAACTAAAACGGATTTCTGCTGACGGGAGGGTGCGGAAATCCGAAGGCAAAGAAAATCCCTCTTCCTTCAAGTTAAATACAGAAATGGTGAAAAATTTGACTCTTCCGAAGATTGAAGTGTTGGTGAATAATATCCCAGCCACCGCACTCCTGGATACAGGCGCGCAGTGTTCCTGTGTGGCAGAAGACTTTTTTAGAAAGTATTTTCGTAAATATCGCATATATAATTCGGATAATACGACAGTGTTAGCTGCGCAAGGAGAAAGATGTCAGTGCATAGGTAAATTACCGATATACGTCCTTATCAAGGACGAACAAGTAAAGGTTATGTTTTTTATAGTAAAGAATCTGCAAGCACATATTATCTTAGGAATAGATTTTCTTTCAGAGGCACAAGCAACGCTGGATTTTAATGAAGCGTCCCTTAAGCTGACGATGAAACCAGTTCGAGAAGAAAAATCGGAGTCGCCGATGTTAAACCTTGACCACCTGCCTAATGAAGAGCAACAAAGAATCCGACAAGTGGTAAGTGAATTTGCTTCGTTATTTAGTGATATTCCAGGATTTACTCAAGTTACTAACCATAGTATTGACACCGGAGATTCAATGCCAGTTCGCCACAAAGCATACCGGTATGATAAGAATAAAGAAAAAATTATAGAATGGCACATCAGCGATATGCTACGTAAAACGATCATAACGCCCATCTCAAGTAGTTATGCTAGCCCGGTGGTTTTATGTAAGAAAAATAATGACTATCCATTAACACATCCAAAAAGGTGGCGTTTCGCAATCGACTATCGTAAATTAAACTCCATAACTAAATATCCGGTATATCCGTTACCTATTATTGAAGAAATTCTAAGGAACATAACGTCTACCAAATATATGACGACTTTAGACTTAACGACTGGTTATTTTCAAATAGGGGTTAGACCTGAGGATGTGCCTAAGACTGCTTTTATAACCAAGTCTGGCACTTATGCATTTCTGCGTATGCCGTTTGGCCTTTCAGGGCCACCGGCAACATTTCAGCGATGTATGGACATTGTGTTAAGGCCTGTTCTTGGAAAGTCCACATTTATCTATTTAGACGATATCATTATTACTAGTGATAATCTCGACCAACATGTACAGGATTTAAGACAGGTGTTTTCTTTATTAAATGAGGCCGGTCTTAAAGTTAATGTCGAAAAGTGCAAATTTGCAGCCCCTGAATTTAAATATTTAGGTTACAAAATATCTCAGAAAGGAATCGAGACAGACGAATCAAAAATAATCGCTGTGAAAAAGTATCCGCCGCCAAACACGGCGAAGAAGCTCTCTTCTTTTCTAGGACTTTGTTCATATTATAGGTCCTTTATAAAAGATTTTGCGGCTATCGCTGAGCCATTGTTAAAATTAAAAATGAAAAAGGAAAGATTCTCGTGGACGGCCGAAGCCAATAGTGCTTTCGAAAAATTAAAGCAAGCATTAACGCAAGCCCCTGTGTTGAAATTTCCTGAAAAGGATGAGAATTTAGAAATTTCAGCGGATGCTTCGGATTATGCGGTAGGAGCGGTACTTTCGCAAAATCAGCAGCCCCTGGCATTTTTTAGCCGAACTTTAAATCAAACACAAAGAAATTATTCCGCGACCGAGAGAGAGGCACTTGCAGTTCTGTTAGCAGTGCAAAAGTTCTGAGTCTATTTTGGAAAGGCGCCAATAACAGTGTATTCTGATCATGCGGCGGTAACTAGATTGTACTCAGGGAAAAACTTATCCCCAAAGTTAATAAGATGGGCACTCAAGCTACAAGAATATAATCTGGTAATCAAGCATACCCCCGGAAACAAAAATATCGTAGCAGATGCCCTATCCAGAATTAAAATAGATGAAGAAGGTAATACTGTAAAGGTGGCAATGCTCACAGCATGTACAATAAATTCCCGAGAAACTGTAATAACCGAACTGGGTAAGGATCCTGAGTTTGGAAGCATTTATGAGTATTTAAAGGATCCTGAAAATTTTAGCCACCAAGATATTGTGGCGATAAGAAATAGGGTGGCCCATTACGAACTAATAGATGGTCTATTATTTTATACAAAAATTACAAATTCCAACAACGAATTTCGACCTGTTATCCCAGCTAGTCTTAGATTAAATATCCTGCAGGAGTTGCATGACAGCCCTTTAGCTTCCCATGCTGGTATTCGAAAAACTATCCAACGCGTACGCGAGGCAGTCTGATTTCCTGAACTGCAAAAGTTAACAAAGGCGTATGTCCAGTCCTGCCCAACATGTCAAACAGTTAATTATATTAATTTCCGCCCGGCCGGGTTTCTAAATAGTATTAAATCCGAATTTCCAAATGAAATAATTGGCATCGATTTATTGGGCCCTTTCCCAAAAAGTCAGTTAAATAAAAGTCGCTATCTCCTTGTTATGGTTGATCATTTTAGTAAGTGGACCGAAATTGTTCCCTTAAAACGAGCCTCCGCGAAATTAGTTACTGATTCTATTTTAAATAAATATATTTTAAAATACGGGGCGCCCCTAAAAGTTATATCGGATAATGGTCCTCAATTTGTAAGTAATATATTTGAAGACGTGTGCCAAAAACTGGGCATACGTCATTTAAAAATGGTCCCGTATCGGCCGCAATCAAATATAGCGGAACGGGTCAATAGAAATATAATGAAAATTATCCGTAGTTATGTTAAAAATTTTCATAAAAGCTGGGATAACTATGTCAATGAATTTGCTTTCGCCCTTAGGACCGCAAAACATGATACAACGGGCAAAACTCCTGCTGAGTTATTTTTAGGCAGAAAGATTATAACGCCGTTAGATAAATTATTTTATGTGCAACATAGAGCCCCAGAATTTAAAATGGGTGATATAGAAAAATTAATTAAAGAAACAAAAAAGAATACTGAAGTAGCACAGAGAAAACAAAAACTTTATTACGACTTGAAACGACGGGGAGTAACTTATAAAGTAGGAGATGAAGTATTAAGAATTAAGCATTCACTTTCTTCAGCACCAGAAGATAAAACCGCCAAATTTTTTCCACGATTTGAAGGACCATATGTCATAGAAAAAATAACTCACGCTGTAGTGGTGTTAAAAGCCAGGAATGGTGAAACATGCTCCGCAAACATTGATCAAATAAAACCATATTATGATCGTAATAAAATGCAAATTTTCAAAGATCTTTTGCAGGATCCGGCACGGCAGACACCGCAGGCACAAGCCACAGAGGTGGAACAACGACAAGTACAAGGGCAAGCCATTAAGAGGCAGGAGCAAGTGAAAAGAAAGTTTCCCCGCGGGAAAATTGAAGGTAACAAGAAAAAGAAGCCGTTCCACCGTCCAGAAAAGAGAGCGCACGACCACCCCCAGAATGAAGAAGGGAGAAGTACGACGAATGCAAAGAGAGCCAGGAGAAATAACGGCAACTATAACCCGGCTCCCAACCGGAAGATTTACTCATCGGACAGGACAATCCGCAGCAAATGTCGCCGAACTGCGGAAAGGCCACCAGAGGCGGAGGAAAAGATACAAGGAAAATTTGAACGGCCAGCAACGAGGTCT
This sequence comes from Stegodyphus dumicola, assembly GCF_044657685.1. Classification (NCBI taxonomy): domain Eukaryota; kingdom Metazoa; phylum Arthropoda; class Arachnida; order Araneae; family Eresidae; genus Stegodyphus; species Stegodyphus dumicola. The sequence goes on from NC_140768.1 coordinate 83,292,811, forward strand.
AAGCAAGAACGAGAGAGAAGTGTCCCGGTTCCGCCAAGACCAGCTGCCATCAAACGGCCAAGACCACAGGCAGAGGCGAAAAAGAAGGTATTAAAGGGTGACCGAATTGGAGGAAAAAGAAAGCTGATAGAGGAAGGCACTGAAGGGCGAGCCCGCACAAGAAGGAGGATAAATCAAACTAGAGTCTTCGCTACCTTCCAGGACTGGGCTGAGAAAAGAATGTCCGAATATCACAAAGATAAGTAAAATTTTATGTTACTTTGCAAACTTAAGTTATTCTTTCATTCTTACTGCAAGTGGCAGATTTCAAGAAGTTTTACCTCATGTGAGGTCTACCTTTATCGCCAAAAAGGCGAGAAGTGAGTTGTTACCTATTTTGGTATTATGTTTTTCAATTACTCGCGAGTAAAACTAAAGTTAATGTATAATAGGAATGTGTAAATACTTGAATATTGTAAAAGTTATTGTATAAATTTTATTTAAAACATTCTGGCAAGAAAGAAGTTTTAGTCTGAAAGACTTTTGAAATGTACAGTTTCAATGTAGAAGAATTGGCACTTGCTTGGAAAAGAATAGAAGTTAACAATGTACTACTAATGTATGTTTTAAAATGCGTAAAATTAACGGCATGTTAATATGTTCTTATATACAATGTGAACTGTTATTTTAAATGTTAAGAAATACTGTGATATGGTAAAAGTGAAAGCAATGCAAAAAAATTTTTAACTTATTCGTGTGACTGTAAAAAGACCAAATTATGGTGAATATGTGTTAAAGGTTGAATGAATGTAGTTAGGGTCTCTGACGCTACACTTCAGAGTTAGCCACTTTCAGAATAGTACCTCAGGGTTTAGAGTTGAAGATAGGGTGTGTTACGAGGTCTTGTTATGTTGAATTTTAACACGTTAGTGATTGATTGTAGGCGGCAGTGTTGAACACGTATACATAAGCACATTCGTGTTTGGTGTTTTCTTTTACAACACATGTCAGAGAGCACGGGGAGAGATAATTAAAATAAAGTCATGAATGAAATAAGAATGTTAAGAGAAATGTAAATATTCATGTTACTTGCCATTTAATTGTGTAACATTTTATTAAACTAGTTTTCCTTCCAGAGATCTGGAAGGAACCAGATTTGAATAAAAGCTCCTGTTTAGATGCAGTACAGATGAAAAATTGGTTGTCCATGGAGCTGATATTGTAAAAACAATTTTTTTTTTTTAAATTTCTAGTTTCTAGTGAGAAATGTTTGTAAAAGATTGGCCTCGCGTTAGATTCTAGAGCTAAAAGTTTTCAACAAGGTCGTTTTAGACCTCAGTTTCAAACTAATTAACTCTGGCGGGAAGTATGTAAGGATCTTAAGTTTTACTAACGTTTATTTTTATTTTAAATCTTTACTATCACTTCTTATTTTCTACTTCCGGCCAGAATTAAAAGCTTTAACTTATTTATGCAAATTTGTCTGGCTAACGCCAAGTACTTAAGTTGTAGCTTTTTGCCAAGCGAAGAGAGGAAGGAGTTAGTCGAAGCAGGCCGCTTACCTTAGCAGTTTTACTCGGTTGCTGGTTGGCTTCCAGGCCAGAGGTTTAATCCTCGTGATAATTTTAAACGTATTGTAGTGTTAACAGTTCTCTGTACTACATACGGCTTCCTGTTAATATACGGCCAATCTTCCACGTAGGCCCTTGTTTATTATTCCAAATTTAAGTTAAAGTTTAGTTAATATTTTTATATTCTTACGTTCAGACCACAAGTAGTTGGTCTCTGTATTCCGAAGTACGGAAATTATTGTAAAGAGCGAAAAATAAAGGTTTTCGTATACCCTTCCTGTGTATCTTGTCTACATCCCACATTTATTGAACATAGCTTTAGTAAGCTCCCTGTTCCGAGTCAGGTTCTTCAATGTTCCCCAAGCAAGTAAGGAGGAACACTGAACCTGATAAACTTAGGGTACTTATGATGTGTTACCGCGAACAAAACTACCGCTACGCAACATTTAACTTGTTAAATTTGATATACTAGACCTCACAAGACTCCCTACACGCCAACACTTTCCTAATGTACTAAGCGATAGCTTAAATTTACTTTTAAAATGTTAACTGGAGAGCCTAACATTAAATACACATACATATCCTAAAACATTCAATTCTTTCAAAAATTCATTTACACGGAGGCCAAAATTTACCTTTTGTACAAGTTTACTTTACGACACTTTAACACAGAAATAAAACATTTCTACTTTAAGATAAACATTTAGATATTTACACATCACTTTTAAATTCACTTTACATCAAAAGTCATAGTTGCAATTTACCATCTTTACACGAAATTTTAACTTTAATTAACAGATTTCAGTATTCAAAGAGTCTTTACGACTAAACATATTCACAATTAAATTCTCGCAACTTGCGAGTTCTTAACAAAAATATTTACTGCTAGTAGCTTCTCGCCAAATTGCTAACATAAAAATCTATGATTACAGCTATTTACAACTCGCTATCTGCTATTTAACTTTTCTAAACATCTTTAGCAACTTAGAACAAGATGATATAAATTGAAATCTGTTTTCAAAGTAAAATAAGCAAAGACATTTTCACGTATCTTTTTCTGTACTTCTCCATTCTGATCTAACAGAACTGTACAAATGTAGGGTACCTCAGAACCTCCAATCTTCTTCTAGAACTTTGATGTCCCGTGCCGTTTGAATCTCTCCTTGTCCTCTTCTATTCCTTTTCTGCGACCCTCGGATTTTTGCGGGACGGCTGGGGGTTTTGGAACTTCAGTCTCCTCTTGAGTTCTGGTGGGGCCATTCGTCATTCAGGATCTTCGAACTTGCGCTTGGACTTTCTAACTTCTTGATCAGGCCCGGTTGTATCGGCTGGTCTTTTATCTCTTTTCGTCCTCAATTCTGGATCTCCTTGGGCCTCCCTCATAGTCGTTGCCGCTGGAAAACGTGGCTTGCGTCTTGTTGATTCCGTCCGTCGTTGAAATTGCTGTTTCGCTGGAAACTCCTCAGCAGGCCTCAATCTCTAAGGGGGCTGCTGAGCATTTAAAATGAATTTTAAAGAGAATTTTTCGTGGCGTCTGTACGTACGTACATACGTATGTATCTCGCATAACTCAAAAATGAGTAGCCTCAGAACGTTGAAATTTTGCATGTAGGATTGCTATAACATGTAGATGTGCACCTCGTACTTTGGTTGCAATCGGCCACACCAAACGTATATACAGTGGTGGCCAAAATTGTGGGAACTTTGGAAAATTTTTATGTTTTTGAACTTTGTATGCTTATAGAAAACGTTACGTTTCACAAAATGCAAACTTGTATATATCATTTTAAAGCGAATTTATTACTGAATTCAATACAAAACACAAAATTCAATTATTTGCAATACAAAAAAGTTAAAAACGATAATAGTTATCGATATACATTAGACAGTGATGATTTCAGTGAGTTATCAGTACTTAGTAGGGTACCCTTTATTTTTGATTACAGCTTCACATCGACGTTTCATTGAGCTGACAAGAGTTTTAAGCTCTTCTTTCGTTATTACTATTTTTGTTATTATTATTGCCAGGAAACAATTATAGCCTCAATTAGTTCCCTTTTATTTGATGGGCAGCTCATTCGGACAAGAGTTTTCAAACGGTGCCACAAATTTTCGATAGGATTGAGGTCAGGACTGTTTCCTGGCCATAACAACAATTTAATGCTCTTTGTACGAAACCACTCTTTCTATATTTTGGCCGTGTGACAAGGAGCAGAATCCTGCTGAAAAGTAAACGAAGCATTGTTGGGAAAGAAATCTCTGACGGAAGGTAGAAGTTTTGTTTTAGAATAGTGCCAATGTATTTTCTGGCATTCAGTGTCCCATCGATGACATGAAGGCGACCAATACCACCTGCTGACATGCATGACCAAATCATAACACTAACTGGGTTCTTCACAGTGTCTTGAATGCAGTCAGGATGTAGCTCTTCTCCTATTCTACGTCATACATATTTTCGCCCATCACTACCGAATAACGATATCTTAGTTTCATCACTCCATATAACTTATGACCACTGATAATCTGTCCAATTAATGTATTCCTTTGCCCACTGTAGTCTTTTTTTTTTTTTTTTTTTTTTTTCGTTGCTGAAAATTAAGATAAGGCTTTTTTCGTGGAATTCTACCTCTCAGTCTAACATCTGTTAATCTTCTCCTGATTATTCTTGAACTGACAGAAACACCAGCATCATTCAGATCACTTCTGATGGTCGCTGATGACATTTTTCTATCTTGGAGACATAGTATTTTTATTCTTCTGTCATCAATAAATGTGGTGCACCTTTTTCGGCCATTTCCTTCTTTGTTTTTTATTGAATTTGTCTCCTGATATCGTAAACAAAACTTTCGGACTCCAGATGTAATCACTGAAGCACAGGAAAGTCAAGATGAGCTATTAGAAGAAATTACTTTTTCTCTAAACATATCTATGTTGCGTATATCAAATTTCTGGTTAATATTTCTTAAACCTTGAATGTATTAAATATAAATATCGAAGTTAGTTGTTCATTGAAACAGATATACATTTTCAAGCATTGCATCAAATCTAACGCATCTTATGGTTAAAGAAAAATCTAGTTAGTGGTATTATATTACGTTTCGTTACAAATGCTGTAATTACAATTTTTATTTTTAACCGAAATTGTTTTCAGAAATATTCAGCAGAAAATGTTTCCTTTTAACAGAATGTTTCTAGAACTAAATTTTAGATTCTAATTATTTGTGTAGTGGAATATAAATAGCTCGTATACATGAAAATATTTCCTTCTCTTGTTCTAAGAAAACGTACAAAATTAATGAATGGTAAAGTTTTCCATGAAATGTATATGGCTATGAAATGTCATGAAGCATAACAACCACTGCTGCAATATATATACATTCTTATAATTACCCTTTTCAAAGTGCAGTAAACTTATATAATTTTCAAAGGAAATTTAATTTCAACAGAGAACAGAGACTCACTAAAGTAAGATTTAAAATTACACAAAACAGCAGCCATATGTTGGGCACAGAATTTTATTGAAACTCTATCGATTTTGAGAGAAAAAAATGTAAGTCTATCTTCGTCAGGTGCAAAGAAATTGGCCTCCTCGTATTGATGTTCGCTAGATCAACTTCAGAAATTAATGAGGCCCCTTTTAAATATTTGTTTCTTAGATTTACAGGGAAGAACTACGCTACGCAGTACAAACCTTATATAACCACAAACGTATCAATCCCCTTTGCATATATATATATGACCTTAAATTTACTTAGTGCGAAATATATATATATATTTGCTCCTGGCGAATCAGAACCTATACCTGTTCGTCCTCGAAATTGAAAAATTTTAACTAAACTTAACGCCAAACACAAAAGTTTTGCCTAACTTTAAATCATCTTATTTCTTGAATTATTATTAAGATGTGATTTGTTTTTAAAGCTTAAAGAAAAAACACATAATTAAAGGTATTATAAATATCCATATTTTATTTCATAAATTTCCCGTCTGTTAGTAAATTTAAAATGTTACATATTTTAATTTTTAAGGCAATAGATTAATGTTGATGAATTCTGTTTTGGCAGTTTATAACAATTATCTTATTAATAGACATCGTTATTGAAAAACACCTTTTTATGATGAAAGCAAATGTAATGAATTTTCTTTCTTGTGATTCTTACAATGTATAATCAATGCAATAGATTACTGAAAATGATAAAGCCATGAAAATACTGCATTTTTCAAATATGTTTCAAACGTGTAGAAACTGTTTTGAGACAAAGCAATCCATTGTGCATACGTAAAATTCTGACATGAACAGTCATTTCAGTCATTAGTTGAAATCAAATCAAAATATCCGATCCGACGAAAATTATGTTGCTTTCAGCTCTCATTGACAAATGGAGACACCATCGATGCAAGCAAAGCAGCTAAGAATTAGGAATAAAATTGCAATGAATTTCTATTTTTAGGGGAATAAAAGAAAACATTCTGCTGCGAATTTAAGAAAACAACATAGAGTGCTTTTTCTTTTTCATCTAAAAAAATTAAATAACACAGTCGGTTATGAAGTTAATGAATTTAGAACTAAATTTCAGTAAATATGCAGTTTTAAAAGAATTATAAAAAAACAGTCAGTTACGAATAGATTGAAATTTGTCTATATATAGTTTTAAAAGACTACACGAAAGCTATGATTTCGTCTGTGAGTAAACAGTATACGCCTTGTGTTGAACGTGACGTACGATTTTAAAATTTCCAACCTAGTATTATCAGGACTTGTGTTCCTCTTTACTTGCTTTGGAAACATGAACTGTCCTGACTCGGAACAGGGAGCTTACTCAAGCTATGTTCAATAAATTGTGAAGTAGACAATACACAGGAAAACCCTTTATTTTTTCTATCTTTACAGAGATTTCCGGAACTGCGGAATACAGAGACCAACCACTTGTGGTCTGAACGTAAGAATATAAAACTACTAACTATAACTAAAACTAACTTTGGATTAATATACAAGTGCCTAACTTTAAGATTGGCCGTTATTTAACAAAATCCGTATGTAGTACAGAGAGCTGCTAAAACTACGATACGTTTGAAATTATCAAGAAGACTAAACCTCTGGCCTTTAAAATTCAACCAGCAACCGAGTAAAACTACTATGGCAAGCAGCCTGCTTCTAATAACTCCTTCCTCTCTCTTGCTTGGCAAAAAGCCACAACTTAAGTACTTGGCGTTAGCAAGACTAATTTGCATAAATAAGTTAAAGCTTTTAATTCTGGCCGGAAGTAGAAAATAAGAAGTGATAGTAAAGATTTAAAATAAAATAAACGTTAGTAAAACTTAGGATCCTTACAATATTACATGTTTCGATTATCCGAGTTAGTATTTCACCCAATTCCATTTCATATAAAAGGCTAAAAATTTCTTTTTTCCCTTAATTGAGAAACGAAAAGATGTCGAAGAAATGAGATATAAAAATGCAAATATTAGTATTGTATTTGTATCTCCAATATGAGGCAATACTAAACTTTCATTGTAGTGATAAAATGAAGTTAAATTCTTTTCTACTGATTTTAAAGAAAACATATTTTCCAAGTAAGCAGATTACAAGAGCTTAGGTTATTTCTACAGTAAGTACTTCCTAAGTTTTCAAAATACCTTTTGCAATCCAAAATAACTAGCATTTCATAACAAAAGAAGTTAAGTATGAATTATAATTTAGAAAAAAGATAAATTTTTAATCTTTAATGCAATTACTGTTCTATAAATAAGAGTTTTTAATACATTAAAAAGAATAAAATGTCATGAATGTCAAAATCGCATAAACTATCCGCACAAGACAGCGTTTCTTTCACAACTTCTTCCGAGCCTATTTGCATATTTTAGTTACCCTTTTCCTGAATCATTATTCCATCTCTGATGTAATAACTAATTAGAGATTTTTAGGCCATAAAGATATTTCACAGTGAAAAGGAAGCTGAAGAAAGATAAAAAGAAAAGAGGTTAAAGAAATAAACTGTTAGAAACAGCTTTGTGCTCTTGGAAAAATAAGTTAAATACTACAGGGAAATGACAAATGCGTATGTGTTTCTAGAAAATACATTTTCGTTTTAAAATTTTTATTCCCAATTAAGACTCAAAAACGCATTATAAAGATAAAATACACCAAAAAATATATTTTAATATTCTTAGTAATGCATTTGATGATTATTACTAAAGTTGCTGTAAAATGTACATCACAAATGTGGGTAACTTTCTGTTGAAGACACTAGCATGAAATGAACAGAATTTCTGAAGAATTTATATTAATTTTTACAAAAGAAGGAGTTGGTTGCTCAAGTGAAACATTTAATTATCAAAGCTTGACAACTATAATGTTTAATAATTCCATTTTAATTTCTCTGTCCTTGATTACCAAAGTTCCCGATTTATCTAAGGTGAAGGTCTAAGTGTAGTAAGCTATCCTTTTCATAATTCTTAAAACATTATTCGCCAACATTGGCTCCAAACGCTCACAATATCCTCACAAACATAGAATACCCACTACCTGTGGATTGAATGAAAGCAAAGAAATAGCTATTTTATGTTCTGCCAGCAGGCAAATTCTTAAGTCCAGCTTACTATGTGGCAGATCTGCCGAACCTAAACGAGAAGCCAATAATCGCAAAATAAATCGCATCAAAAGTAAACAGTTCTCAACAAAAATCCAAATTTTGTAAAAACTGAAGATCATCTTTAGTCTTCTTTTCATCTTCAGACTGAATACTTCAGGTGAAATAACAACAGTGATAAAGCGATATGAATATAAGCAAAATTCGTTGAAATCTAAAACTCTAAGCGTTTAATAATACTGTCGCATTCTTACAGGGTAGGATACGAACTGCGCGAAATTTAATTGAAGACACCCCTTCTTATCTAATCCACGAACTGCGCGACGCTTTCCTGTCTCCTCTTTCTAAGAACCTGAATTCCCAAGAAGATGGGTGCTACAAAAAGTCATTTATAGCCATTAATTTAAAATTTTATTGAGACTACAGGCCTCTATTTTCGTTTATCAGATATTGTAAAAATTGTGCATACAAAACAAACATTAATTTAAAATCTGGCGTGCCCTAAAGTAGAAATGAATTTCTTTTACACTCATATTAAAGTTTTATGATGCTTAAAAGAATAATGAGCGAGATATGTTTTATTCTCTATAAGAATTAAAAACTTTCCAAGTTTGGCGATATCTCGCCAATTTAACGAGATAGCGATTTAGTCAATGTTAAAGAGACTTGTAGTCTTATCTTAAAAAAAAAAAAAAAAAAAAAAAAAAAAAACTAAACTAATTTTAGTGAAATTTTCATCTAATTTCACTAAAATTATTTATTTACATATGTACAAATTCGCAACAATACGTACTAACAGACGTATTTTCATCAAATATTCTTGCTTGTACAACTTTTTTATTTTATACTTGTTTTCCTTACCTGGCATTTTCATTCAAAAATCTTATAAAAATTCTTAAAAGTAATACTGTGTAATATAAATTGTTGAAAATTTAATTTCCGAAATTTTAACTTGAAAATGGGCGTGATCTTCCGTTACATCTCAATTTCCGTCTATCCGAGGACTCTCGGCCTACAATATCTGGAATAATCGAAATTTGCATTCAGTCATATATTAAAAATTAATGTTTTTCAACGAAAATCACAAGCCATGGAAAGTCACTACTGACGTTTGAAGTAAACTTTGAAATTAAAAATGACATGCTATAGGATATTAAGTTTTCGGGAACGAGAAGCGTTAACAGTCTACTACATCTTAGCCGGAATTCATGTCAGTCTTCCGACTGATAGCTGAATATGTAAAATATTTATAAAAGATGATTCGCAGAACAAAAGGCATGATTTCATACACCCATCTCCCGTGGGGCAGCTAATATGGGCGCAGCTCCTTTGCTTCATTAGACGAGCTTCGCTTGTCAGGCGGGCCGTACTGTGTCCTAAATAAACAAATAAACACCAATCTCCCGACGTGTTAGGGAAAAACATGATAACATAAAAGAATTCTACTGCCGCAATAAAGTTTGGATTTGCAGAGGATTTTATGAATTTTATTAATGACAATAGAACAATACTGGGAATTTTGTTTTGATGTTTTCAACTGTATTTCTGTTTTAATCTTTTGTTTGTTTGTGTCTAGTGTGCTGGCCTACCCATGAGACCGATTATTATCGACCAGGAGGGTTGCAGCACACCCGTATATTACATTACATTACATCCATCTACCGCCATTTAAAGGTTGACGGGAGACAGTTAAGAAACCTTAGCTGGTCAAATTCTGATGCTGATATATTACCGTACACCGCATTTTAGCTTCGATGCCACTTTGTCAGTTGGATTTGTGCCTCAAGATCCAGCCCCCATGGAAAGAATGCAAAAATTTCTTAGAATATCATCTTTTTATGAGCAGACGTTCAAGTCGTTCAGGTATGTTGGACTAACACCGGACATAGTGCTTGCAATTTTTGTCTATCCGGCCGCAGAATTACTTCTGCGGCCGGATAGACGCGAAAATTAGTCATGAAGCGCTAAAATAATGTAAGTTGGTGAAAAGTACTAAATCGTAATGCAGAAATTTCTCTCTTTTTACTTTCGTTACGATTTAGTATTGTTTTGTTCGTAATTTAAGTATATTTTGCGAATACTTGCATTAAGTAAACAACGTTAAACGGAATTTGCATATTTCTTCAGTACACAGTCTAAGTTTTGATTAGTAACAGGTATTTTTTTTAATATGAAAATGAATAATAAGCTCTTTAAGGAATTATCGTATTTACCCCTTCGTTAGAGGATCCACGGGTAGAATCTCGGCAAGGGTATACCTGCTTTTCTCTATAGGGCGTATCAAAAGATAACTTTATTTTCAGATTAATTTTCCAGCGATAGTATTCGTTTTGTTGAGCAGTAATAAAATCATAACCATATAAAATGCATAACTTTATTTTATATTTTATTATAACATTAAGTTATAAAAGAACTTTAAAAATTCCTTGCTGAAATCATGTGTTTTGATTTCTGTTTACTTCATAATGAAAAAAAAGAGATATTCTGCAATAAAATACTAAATCGCAATCAACAGTTAAAAGTTATCACTATGGTAATATTCATGTCATCTTTTAAACACTATATCTTTGTTATTTCAGTAAATGGACGAAATATTTTTTAGAACTCTCTCAATCAATGCAATGATTGCACTGATTAACAAATTTTACTTTTCCTTACGTACTTTGCCAAAACTGTGAACAAAAAGTTTCAAGAAAATTCATAGCTCTGGTATCAAAAAGAGATATGTATAAAATAATGTTTCGAAATTCCAGCTGATGCTGCTGCACTTCCTTGTGAATTCTTACAGAATATGTATCCTTTGCTTTCACTTTTACTCATTTTTTTCTAAAACAATGAAACCATTTTGTTTACGAGAAAGCTAACTCATTCATCCATAAAATTGCAACACAATGCAATCGTTTGAAAGAAAATGTTCCGGAAATGTTAGAAGTTGAAATAATATCAGCCATTTTGTCAGATATAGGTCACTACCACATACGGTGAACATAGTTTTAAATCCTAAAGAACATATAGACTTTGTTGAAACATAGGTACTGACTAAAGATAAAGTGCTGCGGAAATGGGTACTACCGGGGTCCTGCGGTTATTCTGATTGATTGACAGATGTCTGTAACCTTAAAAAGTTAAGCACTTCCGGAGCAAAATACGTGTTTCCGAGATGTTATTAATAGTAATTTTTCTTAAGTAGCATTTGGTAACCTGGATACGTCATTCGTTATATGTGTGACGTTTTTCGGAAAGGTGCTGATGATGGTTTGGAATTTTTCGCTCCAAATATAGACGAAAGTGAAAGTTATTATTATTATTTTTCTTTTCTTTAAATTTCTTCATTTCCATTTCCCTTTTTCTTACACTCAGTCTCTTTCTGTCAGGGAACAATATGAATTAAGATAAAACCCCGGAAGTACTCCATGTTTAGAGAAGTTATGACTATTTACTGATGTGAATGAAATAAAATGTGAGAGAATTATTATTGAAGTTTGAGCTTACACAAAATCCATATTAACAGATGTTAGTTGTATATAATGGAAATATTATTTCCGTTCAAAATTTTATTGTACATAGGATACCATTATTTAAGTTACGATCTAGAAAAAATATTGCTACTAATTCCGCTATGTAAATGCGCCTATAAATATGGATATTAAAGTCATCTGAGTCACATGGCGCTTTGCTTCGGTTGTAAAGTAGTCTTAACTTTGATGAAACACATCATTGTTTATTTTTTTGGGAGTATCACACACCACAATATTAACACACTTGGCATAATAAATTTAATTAAATAATATTTAAGAAATACATGTAAATAAAGAACAGGCATATAAATGCATTTAACATAAACGCAAGTATCTTAATATGCGAAGAGACAAATGAAGGTATATAAATATTCATAGAAAAGCGAAAGATGAAACTGACTTCTGTTTGCTTTTAATACATTTAAAGAAATATTCCTTGAGTTTTAAATTAATTTGCGTCATAAATTAATACGTAATTTATTTCTCTGTGTTGTACAGATGGAGAGGCGATTACTTTATTATTTAGGATCTATTTTATTATTCAGGATTATATAGGATTTCTGTAGGATTTAGTTCTCAAAGCAATTAAAAGGATTTGTTGGTAGTGCATAGATATAATATAAGCTCTGAATCTTTGAAAACTATTTTAAGCGTCGCGACTTAAACCAGGTAATGCTTGTTGAAACCAAAAGCTTTGACCAGCTTTGACTGACCCATTATTAAATAGATGAAATAAAAACGGAAATATAAAAATAATAAAAAAATTACTTGATGTCAAAATATTTGCAAAGTACTGTTTATTATGTTTTGCTCATTCTCTTGATATTATCTGCATGTAGATAAAAGTGCAAATATGATTCGTGACTTTTACAAAGATTTACACCAGTGAAAATTCACTTTTTGCATATTAAAAGTTTAGTTATCATTTCTTAATTTTACTACTTTTGCATGCTTACTAAGTATTTCTAAATCTTTAACTATATTTAAAATTCCACAGTCGGTTTTCGTTAGAAGTACAACTCTGAGATAATCCTAAAGAGAATTTCAAAAATTTTCAAAAAATCCATCGCTTACTTTATATTTATGAAGTAAATTTTACATTCTTGCATTTGTATTTCAAGTCTGAGATTAAGAACAACAGAATTAACATTTCTTTTTTCAAACATTTAAATTGCAAAAACGATTTACTAGCAATCAATTTCCACCAACTAATCGCAGAGGCCTTACAGAAGTTATTTTTGCAGCAATAGAAAATTGGAAGGGACGAAAATATTCAAGTGTTTTCTCTGTGGGTGGTAAGGACAACCGGATGACCCTTACACTGCTGCATGTAATTTTAGATTTTTACCTTCATATTTCATCTTAACGACATCCACCCGCCATTTCACGGCGGGATGTAAGTCAATCTTTCGAAAAGCATTTTATTGATTTTCTTTTCTTATACAGCATGTTTCAAGGTTAAACTTTCTTGGCCATTAATTTTATGACATCAGTTAGAAATACATTTCGCGGAAACTGCACTTCTTTTCTTTTGGTACGACTTAACCTTATTCTTAAAGCGCAGTTTGCATTCAAATTGAAATTTTCTTCATCTAATGCCTGAAAATAAAAATAACATATTTTCATATTTGTAGATGTTTTCATCGTACAATACTTTCCTGATTATAATGGTGATAGAACAAGGTGCTCCTAATGGATTCGTTCTAAGAATTTCTAAATTATCTACCTTAGACAGTTTGATTTATTTAATTACGCCAAAGCAATCAAGGGCTGCCTAAGAAGAGGGATGCCTTCATGAAGGACATGATAAGGCAGACTGTTTTGAATACACGTTACACATGGGGAAAACAACGAAAACGCCCATGCAGCTAATATGTATGCTGGGATTTGAACTATCAGTGTTCAGCGATTTTACTGCTCGGCCACTGGCGGACGTTATGTTTTAGAAATTAACTAATTGTTTCTTGAAGGAGATATTACGTAGGTCTTTCATTGCTTTTACTATCATAATAATAACAAAATATAATAAAATTTAAAATTATCTCATACTTTTTTACATTTAATTATTGCATTAAATATACTAATCTCAAGAGGTTGTATCTGCTACTCATTTAAAAAGTACTATCATAAATTACTATACAATTACATTATCCAAAACATTCACTATGCATGTTCTATGTTACTTATGATGATCATATCAAAAGAAATTTATCATCATATCATTAAGACAGAACCGCGTGTGCTTGGTTTGTAAGATTAATTTCATTCATATTCAGGATAAATGCAATAGGTTTACTTCTATGACTCTTTCAACTGAGTACAGACTATTTCCAAAAACTAATACAACACATTATTTTCCTATTACTTCATTGTGAAGCTTCTACTCGACAAAGAACATCCTATAGTTTTCTTTCTACGTACTTTTCCTTTCCTGAACGAATGACATAATGTGAATTTTAAGGAAAAAAAAAATCTTAAGTAATTTATTACCAAGGACACGTGACTGGAAGTCAAGAATACGCCACTTTAATTCCACCCATGTGCCTTTACTGCAATCCTATACTGTACTTTGATTTCGAAGGGATTGACAAAACGTGAAATCGAAACAGAAGACTACAAATTGTAAAGGTATAATTTATTAATAAAGAATTTCAAATTTGAATTAGAACGAAAAACATTTTCTGTAAAATATCTATCATGATTAATTAGCTGCCAAATATGTCAATTAACATGAAATAATTTATTGCTTGATTCTAATGTGACTTCAGGATAATGATTAGGGAAGTATTTGTATAAATGTAATCAAGTGTAAATATAAATTTTTAATTTATTCTTTGTTTTCATCTGTATATTCAACACGTTTTCTTAGCTTTCTTGCTAAATTAGTTTTAAGCTATAAGGTATTTCTCCCTCTTTCCTAGCGTGCCTTCGTGGTGTATTGGTTCTGCAGGCTGGGTCGGTATTTCAGAAGTCCGTGGTTCGATTCCCGGCCAAGGCGGTTGCTAATTTTTAAATCTCTCTTATTCCAAAAAATCCTAATGTCTCTACAAAGCAAATGGCACAGTATAGAAGATGTACTCAATTTGCTAATTGTTCTGTCATTTCAGGATACTTTTACTCTTCATCTTTGATAAGTATTGCAAAAGCTCTGTTATTACATTTAATTAACTTAGTATCTAGGAACATTTATTTTGTTTCTTCTGTTAAACATTTGCTAGCACTTATGTAAGCATTTCTGTTTGGTTAATTTAATGTAAGCTTTTACATTTAATTTTCCAATCCTTGTATTATAGCGATTATTAATTCCCACATGAATTTTCTTTTTATTCTATGACTGCCGTCATAAAATGGCTTGCGAAAATTTTGTTATGTAATTCCAATAGCTGAACGGCTAAGGCTCCGTATGCTAGTTGTTAGACCCGGTTTTGAGCTGAGTGAATGGGCTGACTGCATGCTTGGTTTCGTTGTTTCCGCTTGTATAATGTGAATACGAGCCTTTTTTCCTTAAAAACGTCTTCCACAAAGGCATCCTTTCTCTTATTCAACGACTTGTTTAGTTAGATAATATCAAAAGTCTCAAACAAAGTTAGTTGACAAAGCAAAGACATTAATAGTTCTCAATTTCGTAAGAAGTAAAAATAAACAACCATGATGAAGACTAAAAAAATAAACTATGGATAAAAATAAACAATTAAAATTAGGGCACCCTCTTAAAAATACTTTCAAAAATGCCTCATATTGCTTATTTAAAAAGTTTTAAGCCTGCATATTGCATTCTATTAGATATTATCAAATTTTAATAAAAATGTTGTAAGTTTCTTAGTCTTGCATTTTATTTCAAAATTTAAGAGTTAAAAAACATTAATTTTATAATTTTAAACTAAATACTTTCATATCGATAGTATTCAACTTGGATTTAAGTTATTTGTCATCGCATGCGCATTAAGGTTATTCGGAACTTCAGAATGCTAATTTCATAATTTAATTATATGCAATTCAGGATGTAGAATGTGACATTCAGCAGAAAAATTAATTTTTACGTCACATGTGACTAAACAGGAAAACCTTTCGAATAACTCTCATTTTTTTAAATATGTTTCAATTACATAAAAAGAAATAACTCGAATGGATAATAAGGACTATTTTACAACAACATTTTTTAGGTGAGATTTCTAAAGGTATTGAAAAGAATAAGAAATGGAAATAAAAAAAAATAAATAAATGTATTAAACATCAACACTATAAAATGTACTCGCTTACTTATGCTTCACAAATTGACGAACCTAAGCCATTTCTCCTATATTCTAATTCGTTTGTAGTAATTTCTTCGGCATAATTAACAAAATGTTTCGACGTATTTCTCTGAAACCAAATTGTTAAACAGGTATCGTCTTGGAAATATCTCTCTAAGGAAGGGTTACATAAGTAAATTTCAACGTCAAAATTTATATTTTTATCTGAAGAACAGATAGCAATACCACTACAGCTCTTCGGAAGCCTTAGGCTAAGTGATTCCATGAAAACGTAGCGCATTATTTATGTGATTGACAAGAAATACTGACAATCTAAATCAAATTGAACTTTCTTCAGAGAGAAAACTGTTAACATTACATACTTGGACATACTAATAACAGTTCATCCCTCATATTCAAGCCTTGAAGTATGAAATTCGTCTTTGACAAGATGACGCTCCAATATGTTAACACAGCAGAATTAGACAATAATTGTCAGATTTTCCTTTTTATTAGTCATTGGACTGATTGCATTGTCTCTAAAACCTGTTGATTCTATGATTAGTACAACATTTGAGATCCTAATAAGGAAAGGTTCCTCGAGATTAAAATATGCAAAATTTCTGCTGAACAGAAGAACTCCTTGATACGATTAACAACTATAAATTCCTTGATTTTTTTTCCAATGGCGGGCACTTACCTATAACGGCATTGGCCGTTACTAAGCACAGAAGTGGTAGACTTCAGTACGGAAGTCAGCCTTCCCTAACCACTGTACCGTCCGAGCATCAATTCCTTGAATTTTAAAGCATCCGTTTCCAAAAGTCCTGGATTCCGTCCTCATTCTTACCTCGTTTTTTTTCTCTTTCATCCTCACAGAATTCCTTTTTTTTCGATTATGTTGACGACAGATTTAATGTAAACGGAAATAAAATTCCTTGAGAAGCTTCACCAGTACACCATTGGTATCCTAAACGAAGGATAATAGAAACGAAAACGAAATCAAATTTATACTTCATTTTATAGTTAAGTAAGATAAAAGAAATAATGCGAATATATATATGAAGAAAGAATTAAGCTAAAATATAACCTATAAAAATTTTCAATTTGTTTATTTAAAATGAATCGAAATATTTTGATTAAATAAGAGTGGAATTAAATGATTATTAAATATATGTTCTGTAGACTATGAAATATTTAAATAAAAAATAAGAATATGCGTTTCTTATCTGAAATACGAATAAAAATAATGTATGGCAATTAACATCTTCTAGTTATCAATGTGTAACAATTGGCAGTATCAACTGCTTATTAATCATTAATAAATACGTTTCAGAATTTTAGATGTACCAAATAATTTCCCATTATATCAGCCAAATCTTGATAAAGAAAAACTTCTAATTCCCGACGCAAGTAAATAATTAATACTTTTGTTCACTTATATAATGGAAAATTTAAGCAAAAAGCAAGAATTTTCATGCTATAATTTAGATTTTCCGTGTGTCACTTTTTGAATTTCCAAATAATTCAAAGAAATTCTTTAAACCGCACCTTTAGCAATAATTGAAAATAAAAAATGCTATTATTAATTTTTTTTTTTTTTTGCTTCAGATGAACCTACGACTATATGAAAGGCGAAATGAAATGTGGCAAAATAAAGAATGACAACAGAAAACTTCTCTACAAATCTTTTGATCAGAGAGACAAATACGTAACATATTTTCGCTTGAAATATAATTAGGTAACTACTTAAATTATTTAAATACGTTTCTTTTATTCAATTTTATAAATTGCTTTTCTTCTTTTCTACAGATACTTCCTGCATTACAGAATTGAAAAGTGGAAAAAAAAAAAAAAAAAAAAAGTTGTATTCCGTTCCTTTTAAATCACATGTCATCCAGAAAACCCTTCGTCCCCCCTCCCATCATTTTTAACTTGCGGTTTCTTTCTCTGCATGAAGTTTTCTGGCCTTGTCAAACTGAATGATGGATTACTTAAGGATTGACGTTCATATATTTCGCGACCAACGGTTTAACACTTTTGCGAAGAGCATTATTTAGTTATTCGTTTAAAATCTGCTCGTGAAAAATGGCTTGCCGGAAGTAACGTCATTTCACTGTCAAGTTTCAGGTTGAAGTGAAAAATGTTACCCTTAAATTTTAACTTGCTAATGAAGAACATTAAGAATAATCATAATCGTATAAAACACCGATTTTTATCTCCTTAATGCATATTTTTACTTTGTTTAAAGTAATAAAATATAAAAAAATATTTTCAGCAGACCTAGATGAAAATTACGTACATTTTTTAATAAAAAATTTACATTTATTGTAATTACAGTAAAGCATCCTAAGCGTAAGAAAGTCTTCATGGAGAACTTGTTTAGAGAAAATGGCCAGTAAACTGGTTACGCACGACGAACCCGTCAAAACTTCCATAAAGCCAGCCTGTTCACTCAGATATGGACCCAGGTTGAACTAAAATTTTTCCGTTCAGCCAATTGGCGGGCTGAAAAACATATGATAGATCGTCTCTATTTTTAGGCCGCTTAAGAAAATGACGTCTTTTCTCTTTGTCTTAACGATTTATTTAAATTTATTGAAGACTGGCAGAAATTTACCATCAGTTGGATCAGGCTTATTACAAATATTTTATAAGACTTAGCAATGGAAATAGAGTCTTTAGGATTTAATTATATATATAAACAAATATATGTATTATATATTAAACGATTACATATTTTATACTTATAATCTGTATAAAGGCAAATCTTGTGTAGAATTCTTCGACATATCATTTAATATGAACAGTGGAATCTGTCAAAATATCTTACCAGTGATTTTTAAATCATCACATCTTTTAAGTGAGAAATATACTTCAGCCTGTATTCTGAAGAAATCACCGAGAAAATGCGTCGATTACAATCACTTACCTATAATAAAAAGCGTCAGGAAGTAAACGATGCTCTAAGCTAATATTTAATAGTTTTCTGAGGCTGTGTTTCTTTGTATAATCCCGTTCAAATTCTTTTACCAATTCTTGATTTCGATGAGTTGCGAATTTTCTAGTAGTTTTTCTTATCACGATGAAATCTTGGAGGCGTATGTAGTTTCACAAAATATAATGTTTTGCAAACATAATCAATAATATGAACACTAAAAGTAAAATTATATAAAATTAAAGTGTGAATTAGTGTCTCAAGACATTTCCCTTATAACGCTATACTTCAGTTCTTTTTTTTTAGACACCGGCCTTTTTTTTATGCCATGCACGTTTTTCTTGCACGTCTTTTTATGTCATGCACGTCACGTTTAAGTAAATCTCAGCAGAAAAAAATTTCATCCAACTTTATCAGAATTTCATTGATTCTACACCAGTTTACCATTTTCGCAAAAGAATGAATCAATGGACTATCATTATATTATTGACGCAGAAATAAGAGCTAAAACAATACTGAAATAGTTAATTACGCGTAGTAATTGCTTATTGTTTGGTGGTAGCAAAGCTAAGAATTTGAAGTTAAGATTTAATTCGTTTAGTTTTTATTCTTTCAATTTCTAAGAATTATTCAATTTTTGAGCCGCCCAGACGGTATAGTGGTTCGGAAAGCCTGACTGCGATACCGAAGGGCCTGGGTTGGAATCCTGGAGAAGGCATAGTTATAACTGTCCGTCCCCTTCATAGGAGGCGATGGTGGCCGACCTATTAGATGCTTCCATAATAAAGGGACCACCCCATCTGCATTTGTATAGATTAATGATTGTGTTACACTGTAACTGCTCGCAATCTGCCATTGAGAAAAAAAATTAAATTTTTGAAATGAATTATTTCATTACGAATTGTGTCATTATTATTATCAGTATACATTGTAGTTCCTTAAGCATTAGATTACAATTCGAAATACAGATAATTATTAGAATGAATGCAAAAAATAATAGATATACTCTCTGACAATTTTTATATTCGTATTTTACTATATTAAAATCAGCACAGTTTTGAAATATTTCATAAATAAAACAAAGTTTCTTAAACCTTTTTCAAAGTTTTTCATTGAGGACTTTTGACATTTAAGAACTCTCGGAAGTATTTCAGAGAATTTGTAATTTCTTCCTTATTTTTTTCCATCATTTTCTAAATTATTATTATTGTTGTTGTTGTTGCTAATGCTCCTTTTCTGACTTATAGTCAGCTCAAGCCCACGAAATTCCTCGTGGCAAGGAATGCAAGTTTACGCCTGTCGTTGGTAACAGCCTTGAGCACCTTACAGGTGACATTGCGATTTAGCTCAGTTCCGCCGCCTCCAATTTTGATGGAGAGCACCCCGGGGGGGGACGTGTCCGAGGGTCTCTCACCCCTCTTCCCCTACCACCAACTCTCGAAAGAGCTTTCGGATCGCCGTATATTTAGAGTGCCCCATGCCTCACGGACACTATACATTTGCAAACATCCATGCCTTCTCCGGGATTCGAAACCGGGCCTTTCGGCAGGGCAGTCGGCGACGCTAAACACTATATCAGTTACACTAAATTATATTATCTATCAAATGGTATATCTGATAAACAGTACTAAAATTTTATTTTAAAAATGAAGAAAATAAATTAAAAGAATTATTTTGGGATTTCTGTTCCTTTAAATTCGCAAAATCTGTAATGTAGTATGAATTTTTCGCATTTTACATTTTTGAAATATAATAAATACAGTGAACTCTCTCGTAACAGGCACCTAATTAACCGGTATAATCAAAATAACAGCATTTTTGGTAATCTAACTTTAAATCCGAAATTTAGGCTTATGAAATTTTAAAAAAATATTTAATTAATTAAAAACTTAACAATGGAAAACGTTTGTGTTATATTTCTGCCGTCTAACGTAGCAAGCCTTATCCAATCAGTATAAGAAAGACTTATTTAGAATATAAAATGAACATACTTTAATAATATTAATAATTAGAATATAAAATGAACATATATCACTTTTTATGTATCCATGTGTGAACTTTGAAAATAGTGTCCATGATTTCCTTGATATTGAAGGACATCACATTTACTCGCATGGAAATGATGTAAAGAACATTATTGCGTCTCTCTTGTAGTAAATTATGGTTTATGATCATATTCGCATGGTGAATAGAGTGAGAGGGATTCTCTGGATTTTAAAATCTTCCAGCGTCCATGGCCATCATCTTGAATTTAGTTATATGTTTGGATAAGGTCAGTTCTGATAAAAAGGAGGTACTGGCTTGGGTGTATATAGTCATTTGTGTTTCTGGTATACACTCTCAAGATAATAATAATCTAGAAATAATCTGACATGTAGTAAGAAATTGGAAAGATAATGAGAAGGAAGGGATGATGAAGATGAAGCCGACAAGCAGAGTAAGGAAGTTACTTGGAAGAAAGCTGACGAAGGATTGCAAAGTTTCAATGGATTTTCCCAGAAATATACATCTACGTCAGCATATGATGCTATAAAGCTCCTCTGTGTCTCAGGGAAGTTTCAAACTATGATGGCAGTCTCGCAAGCACACAGGCTATATACCATCACACTAAGAAATTCGTAATTTTAATGTGATAATATTTACTGTAATTTTAAAATTTTGTTTAATTTTATTTTTGTAAAATATGAAAAATCACGTATATGTCTTTTAATCTGAAGTAATTTGAAAGATTTTCGACATCCTTTCCACAAAAAACACTGAAATATGTTATTACCAAAAGAAAAAATTCAATTAGTGGACTAACGGTCAATTAGCTAAATAGGCGGTGGGGGGGGGGGTAAACTAGAAATGTCAAACCCAAGCAACATTAAATTTAAATATAATTTTGGTGAGGATGATACCTTTTATGTAACTGACAAAAAAATAGGTAGGCTGGCAATCTTAAAAAATAGAAATCGACCATTATTATATCCTAATGGTACAAGAATTTAAAAAAAAAAAAAAAAAAAAAAAAAGGACATGATGCATGTACTTCCAACAACATGACTTTTACAGGACATTAAGAACAGAACAAGGAGATAAAAATTTAGATTTAGATATCTTGGAACAAGAAGATTTTTGTTATGCTAAATAAACATAAAATAGAAAATATTATTGAATTATTATTACATAAATTTCTTATCTTTTAGAGTTAAGATGTTGCCACTGTCCCAATAAATACTTGCGTTTTTATTTACACATTCGTACATATCTTGTTTTTTTTTCAGAGTCAGTCCTTAAAAATTGCTTTATATAGTTTTCTGATCAAATTAATAAACCAAAAATTTTAAAAATAATGAATTAGAAAATCTTAATATTCTCAGTTTTTGTTTTCTGGACTTCAGCTCATAGGTTTCTGAACGACTCGGTTAGAGTCATATGATGGCCATTAAATTTGAACTGACACAGTTTAGAAAAATTTATTACAAGCAATTATAATTTTTAGAACAAAAAGAAGGAAATACACAAATTAAAATGAAGTATTGAAAATTAAAGTTAGTATTTTCATTTGCATCGCCAAAAGAGTTATTCTAAATTCTAAATACAATACATACTTAACTCCTTAGAATAAAAAGAATCATTCCTTGCTGATGTTGCAATTTTAATGTCCAGCAATTTATTTAATCGAAATGAAATTTTTTTCAACTGTTGTTTTTGATTTTTCGATATAAAGGTTACGTATTTGCTGCTAAATAAAAAAAAAAGGTAAATTTTAAACTTTCTGCGTTGGAGGTATTATATTTAGAGGTTTAAGACGAGAAAATAAGTCATTTGATCATCTCTATGTTTCCAGGAGTTAAGAGTTAGAATAGGGTGGATCGATACATTTGCTTGGCAAGAATTAAAGTGCGTATTATGTAGACGTCTACCGTTCACAAAGAACCTCCATATTAAACATCTGTGCATGCCCATCGATATTTCTAGAGTTATATTTCCATCTTATATCTAAATTTATTAAATGAATTCATTACAATAATCATAGATATACTATATTATTACTGTGTTATTAATTCTGAATTACCTATATTTGAAAAAGAGCACAAAATTCAACAACCATGGAGTTCGACTGATAGACAACTGGAATATGCGCTCGACGCACCGTTGATAAACCGCGGCACAAGTTGCCATATTTATTAGTGGTATGTTATCTATATCCACAATTATTCAGAAGATTTCAAAGATAGTTTTTTTTTGAATTTTCAACAACGCACTGTTTACTAATTAAAATTCTGCAGATTTCACTGATGCCGTCATGAAATATGTATTATTCAAAGCATCCATGGTGATTCATTATACTTATGATTTAGATACTACTAAAAGTGCAGTTGTCTCCTTTATTTAATGAATTTTCTTTACAGGGCATAGTTCAAACCGGTCATTCCACAGTTTTGACTTAAAATGTTGTAACAATTATTTAGATAAGTATTCGAATAATTCGAATGATGAAAAACACCCAAGATTCGAAAGTCCTAACTTCAGAAAAAATAGTTGTTGTCTAATTAGAAGTTGATAGAAGATTTACAGTCGCAACTTATAACGTGTAACTTATTATTCAGTGCGTATCCAAAGAATTAATTCAAATATTTAAAGTTAGACTTAATCTCAGTATGTGGGTACTGATTGTGTTGAAAATAAAATTATTAAGTTTTATGTAAAAGCAACTTATGCAAAGCAATTATTAATTTTTATGCAAAGTTAAATGCTTGCTTTAATTTTTTTTTTCTTTCTCGCATAACAATTTCTCTACAATGCGCGCTGTGCCATATCACTAATTTTATTTTATCAAAAAGACTGAGTTTGAGTTGAGGGAAAAAAACACTCAAACTGTTTTGAAAGTTAGTGATTTATGCTTCACTTAAATGAAAAACAAAAAACTTTTTTTCGATGTTGTGTTTCTAAAGATCAATTCTTCCAATTTCAGTTAATTTCTAGTAAAACCAGACAAAAATTATAAACGGAGGAGAGAAATAAAACCAAAAAATGCTTGTCAATCATTTTCTTTTGGTTTTCCTACTTGAAAAAAAAAATTGAGTTGCAGCGTACGATAGTTTCAAATTCGTATTTTCTTGAAGCTTACTTTCTGAAATTAGAACAGGAGTTATCGATATTTATAACTAACCACATTAATTACATAGAAAATGAGAAATTTTCCTTATTTACTTAAGTTTCTTTCTATTCAAATCACATCTTATTATTTTTGAAAAGATACAAACATGTATTTGCGGCTTTTAAAAAATCCAACTGATGCTCTCGAACTTTGATGAACACTTACCATGCGGCTTCTATCGTCACGAAGCTTCCTTCCCTACTGTAAATTGTCGATCGCATTGCGATATTATTCTTTAAAGAGTGATTTGGAAATTCATTCATTAAAAAATTACTTATAACAGCAAATTCTGAGCTTTAATGCTTTTCTAAATCCTCAATAATGTTCCAGGACACGGCTCTGAAGCTCTCACAGCATCCATATGTAGAGGTTTTATTCTTACTACCGATTTCCAATTCCGTTATCCAACCAATGGATCAAGGAACAGTAAAATATTAAAAGGCTAGTATGTCAGGCATGTTTACATCTCTGTAAATAAAGCATTCGACGAAAGAAAGCACAACAAACTAATGGTATTTGGGAAGCAATATTAAACCTAAGACACTACATCGAAATAATTAAATTCATATGGGAACAAGTGAATTCATCAACAATGAATGCTTGCTAACATCAGCGCTGGCCAGAAGTTGTGAACAATTTTAAAAGTTGTCCATCGATTAAAAATAATGCCGGTGAAAGCCTTCAAGCTGCAAAAACAAAATACGGCGAAGGATTTTATGTAAGAAGGAGAAAGTCGAGAATGATGATTGTGAAATGATAAATGAAGATTTGGATGACTGCGAAGAGTAACCGATAGTAAAAGCAACGATAGTGTAAGATCCTTAATATACAAACAGTTAAAACACATTGATAAAAGCGACAAAGGGATTGTTAGATTTTTCTAATGAAGCAAGAAGAGGACATTCTATGAGCGGTATTGAAAACCTCTGCACTCCTTACCGCGAAATGTTTAAGGAGTTGCGTCAGACATCGCCCCAAGCAAAAATCACCAGGTATTTATAAAAAATAACTGTATCGTGTACCTACTTGTTAAGCAATAAATAGAAATCATTTCAATTAACATTTAACTTTTCCCTTTTAATTACAATAAAATTTAGAGTTATGTCATTTATGCATATTTCTAAACTGAACTGAACCTGCTTTTTCCATAACAAGTTAACTACGTGGAACTGGATTTTGTCGTAGGCTCAATATATTCATGACGTAACTCTCGCGTCCGGCAAGGGTTTATTGTTTATCAGCTCCTAAATTAAGCTGAACACCATCTGCATATTGCATGGAGTCAAGAATTTCTGTAAAGATTCTTTCAAGGTACCACCAGAATTCGATTAGCCGTGTAATACTCATTTTTTTAGGAAATAACATTAGTTTGCTATCGATATTAAACAGTTTATTTTACGTACGAAGAGATGGGGTCTTTGTGGAGAATGAACAATTTGTTCATGTTATAAGGTATTTCTTCCGCCTTCTTAGCGTGCCTTCGTGGTGTAGTAGTCTGCACGCTGGGCACGTATTCCAGAGCTCTGTGGTTCGATTCTCGGCGAAAGCGTTGCTCATTTTTCATCACGCCTCCTTCCAAAAAATACCTAATGTCTGTACAAGGTATCTAAAATGGTCTCTAATTGAAATATTTTATATTTATGTGTCTGTTTGCGATAGCATAAGTTTCCCGCTTAATTGAGGAATATATATAAAGTTCTAATAGAAACTAGACTAATATTATGTCATAATAAAGAACGCAAAGCTATTTATTTATAGTAGCCATTCTTAGGTTAGACTGCAAGTGAATTTCACCGTTTTTGTATTTGATTTTGTCACTGATTGACTCTATTGGAAGTTAAGTAAATTAATTTATGAAAACTGCATATTTTGAGGCTAAGCTTATTGTTATTTTTGTTTCTAAAGGAAGGAATGTAAATAACTAAATAAGTACAAAAAAAAAAAAAAAAAAAAAAAAAAAAAAAAAAAAAAAAAAAGAAGAAAAAAGAAAAAAAAAAAAAAGAAAAGAAAAATCAAAACATTCCTCTCAGTTTTCCCGCATTGTAAATGCAAATTTATGCAAAAATTTATAGTTATAAAACTTTCAGGAAGTAAAGACAAAAACACCTGAAAAACTGATAATAAGCACATCAATGAGACTTTTAATTAAAAAGAATTAAGACTTTTAATTAAGAAAATTAAAGTCCTCAACAAAATTTTTAAATACTGAAACTGCTTTCTTTCACATCGAGTCAGAGATATAGATAGTCACATTTTCGAACAGTTGAAATAAGTTTGAAACCATCTGTGCAATAAAACTGTATTCTTTCTAAAAATCATTTTATCTGTTATTACTGTAAGAAGAACCAAATGTTAAACAATAATTTCATGAAAAAGGCGTCATTAATGTCATTTTCCAAGATAAAAATCGTTCATAACTAAATATTTTTGAAAGGAACAGTATTCTGTTTAATTTAATATATTCTTTATGGAAAACTTTTAAGAATTATTAAAAAATAAACAGACATGCCTTTTCCGAATTTTAAATTTTAATGAATAAACCTGCGCAAGTTTGTGTAAAACAATTACGTGTATTAGTTAAAGTAAATATTTCTTTCTATTAAAAGTTAATAAAACTTTCTAAAATGGTCTTATAAAGAGGAAACTTGAACTTTTATTTCAGTTTTGTTTCAAGCGGTAGGAAATTGCCCCTTTGGAAGAAAAAAATCTGAAAGGTTGCAGATTTTAAATTACGTCCAAAGGTGCATTTTTTTAGCGTTTTGTGTGTTACTTTTGTTTATAAAACACGTTCTACGTACTAAAACTATAAAACTCAATTCAACAGCAATATCGCAAAATAATTTTAAAATGAGCATGTCTTTAGAATTTCGGTTACAGTCTCGCGTGCTGGAGATAACATTTTTTTTTCCCGTACTGCCATTGCTCTCTTTGAAATCGTTTTGTTTTTTAATCCAAAATTCGTCAGAGGTCTACAAAATATGATATCGATAATAAAACACATTCCAAATTTCAAATTTTGGCTTCCAGATGCCCATATTCGCAGGAGGATTACGTTTTTCAAAATTGGATTTCTCTAGATACCTTTGTTTTGTCACGATGCGAAAAACATACATACAGTTATACATACAGTTATTCTTCATTATTTAATTTCTATAAATATAATACAGGGCGATAATGTTTGGTGGCAACAATTTGAAAAATGAAACAACGCTTATAGTAAATCAATGCGAAATGCGAAAACGAAATGAATAGTTCTTCTGGGCAAATTGGCCCTTTGGACAAAAAATAATATTAATAATAATAATAATAATAATAATAATAATTTGTAATCGTAAGAGACTCACTTTTATCATAAAGCAATCAAAATGACTTTCTTTTTATCCGAATGTTGCCCTTCTCCCAATCATGAAATAACTTGAGTTCACTAAAAATACAATTTTCAGGTTTTTTGGCCATCTATCGATGAAATCCATTCATATCCTGCAAGGTTCTATTTCTGACTTTTATTTCTTAACGAAATAACCATGTACCTTATCAATATAGTTTTACAGATACCATTCAGACTGCGATTTCATGTTAAGGAACTCGAATTCTTTATTAGAAAGAGAGAAGTAAATCAAACTTCAAGAACTAATTCCAGCTTATTTCTTTACTACAGTTTTTATATTAGTTCTGACATTATTCAAAGAGTTTTATCTTTCGGGCAGTTCAATTTTCTTGTAAGCTATCACATTCACAAAAATCTACTTTAAAAATATTTTAATCCACATCCAGTTTTCCCCAAAACTACAAAATTCAAAGTTCTATTTTTTTTTTTCTTGATTTCGTTTCTGCTCACTAGATGGCACCATGTCGTTTTTAGCTCGTTTGCTCATTTATTTTTACCTACATTTACCGTATATACCCGCGTATAAGTCGAAATATTTTGAGCAAAAAAAAAAAGACTTCAAAGTGTGTGTGTGTGGGAGGGGGGGGGGTCGACTTATACGCGGGGCCATAAAAAATTAAAAGAATCGGGAGTTCAAAAATTTCTTTGTATAATGCAGTTGTTTTCTTCCCGCACTCGAACTTATCAAATAAGTCACTTACTTGAAGTAATTTCATGACTTAAATTATGTGACGAACTACAGTGGTGGCCAAAATTGTGGACACTTTTGGAAATTTTTATGTTTTTGCCCCTGAAAAATGCGAATGCCTGCGAAATACCCTCTGAATGATTATAAAATCATTTAAAAAATGTTGTATTAGCAACGAACTAGACAACACGGAAGATGATGCTGTTTTTGAAAGTGAAAATGACGATGAAGGCTGTAGTAGTGATTGTAACAATACAGAGTTCGAGATTGAAAATATGTATGATGACGAGCCAATGACGACAGAAGAGTTCTATGAAATGTTTGGCGAATCTGACCATGAATCAGACGTTGAAGGATTTTGATTTTGTTTATTTACCAAGGTATTTTTTATCGTATATTTACTTTTTTTCTCAGATGATTTTGAATAAATGTAGTACTTAAAAAAAATTTTTCGAAATTTCTCGATCGATTTCGGAAGTGGGGGATCGACTTATACGCGGGTTTCTTATTTTCTACGAATTTTTTATGTCGAAGTGGGGGGGGTCGACTTATACGCGGTATCGACTTATACGCGAGTATATACGGTATTTAGAAGTTCGTCTCGCGCCTCTTCCCTTAGCACAAAATCTTTTTTGCGCCAGAAGAAGAGGTTAATCGGCCTCGATATTGAACGCGTCTTATATAAAATCTACGCCAAACTAAGCAGAGTATTTTTATTTATACAATATAATACGGGTTTTCTTCCGCTAAGCGCATGTTAATTTTTTACCTAACTTTACATTAAAACATTCTAATTCAGCTTCATCAATTTTTAGTAATATATTTTACTGGTTATTTTATTCATCCTTTCTGATTTGAATCTGAAATTTTCATTCTAAAATTTCGATATTATTCTGAATCCATTATTTTTTAAATAAATTATTATTTCTTAATTATTTTATTTTTTTTTCTCTCTGCTACTTTATATTTCTCATGGATTTCATTTATCACTAAATAGCTAAAGGATATGTCTTTGCGGTTTTCTTGATCGTGTAATTTAATTTTACAAGTTACTCTTTATTCATGAATAAATCCCATATGTACAGCTTCTTGTAAATGTGCTGGACCTTTTTTTCATTTACCTTTTCTTTGTCTCCAGATGAAGGGTTTTGCAAAGTTTGAGCTATGCCATAAAAAATCAACTGGTAGAAAGGTATGCTGAAGTATGTTCACTGATTTGCTGAAGAATCACTTGATATATCAAAGGAATACCACTAAAATAAAACAGTTCTCACAGCAATAAAGTGGTACACACGAAGAGGCAGACGTAACAAAAACACTGAAAAAATTTGTAACTAATTATTTTATTTACTTTTTCCTTTCCATTTCATATAGGGAAAGAATTTTTATTAGTTTTTATATGAAGTCAGAAAACTTACCAAAAACAGAGAATTTTATTTTCAAAGTCATAGATCAATCAACCAGATACCAAGGATTATGTTTTACGGAGTACCTATGGTTAAAAACCATTTACCTTCACATCAGAACATACTAGATAGAGAGCAGAAATAGGAAAATTACATAATAATAATTAAAAAGGAAAAAGCTAGAGGGAGCCACATGGCTCGAGAAAGATTAGGTAAAGGAAAAATAATTGAAATCGCAAGTTTGATTTTTTTACAAGTTTTAATAATTACTTTGTATTTCAAAATTTTTATTTATTTATTTATTTGGTCATTGATCAATCATTTCAATGCAACTTGCTTATCATCACGATTCTAATATTAAATTACTGGTCACAGGTTGCATGTATAAAATATTTTATTTTCTCAAAATTTCTGTATTAACTATTCATACAAAAACTTACAATTAAGTTTAGCATTTAGGTCATGAAACCTGGTCATTAAAGCTTTGAAACTAACTATTGATTTTATTTTCAATCTCTCCGTGACTTCATTTCAGAGAAGAAAAGAATCTTTCCTTGTTGGTGTTACTACCACTGAAAAAACTACGCTTTCACCAAAACTCCTGTGATTTGGCCTTTCTGCGCTACGACTGTGCTCATTCATTCTCTTCGATTTGTGAAGTTTAATCGTAACTTCAATATTTAGTGCTGCCATCTATTGTAAACACTTTCAACCAATGGGAATCCCCTCCTATATACGGTATGTATATATATAATTTTCTGAATGATATCATAATATTATTCAAATTACTGTAATTAATGATAATAAACATAAATCATAAATACAAAGAATTATTATTCAAATATATTATATTTTTATTTCATATTTTAAACGAAATAAAAATTATATTGCTTTCAGTGACGTTAAAAAAGTACAAATCTGTGCGAACATTTTCCATTTTTTACGTCGTTATTTGTAGATAAAAGTTGCAACAATATAGTATATTATGTATTTATTGCGCAATGTGTAGCATTGTAATGCACTGCAAAGCAATACAACTTTTAATATTTTTTATTCCTTTTAACGTGTTTAAAATATGTGGATTATTTAAATAATTATAATCATGAACATAATTTGCGACTTTAAAATTATAATAGAATTTTGAAATTTATGGAAACGTAATTTATTATTAAAGTAATTATTTTTTTAACGTAAACTTAGATAATTTAAAAATCTTAATAGGATAGATTTAATAATTTAAGCACGAATTGCAAGTTTATATAAAGCAAGTAAACGTGCTTTAATTTTAAGTATAATAACGATAAGAACTGCTTTCAAATCGCTGAATTCATTACAAAACGTTGTTAAAATGAATCAACTTTATTAAAAAAAGTGCTTTTCAATGAAAGTTTAGTTATTTCGAAGACAACATGTGAAACATACTCTCAAATGACATATTGCACATGATTTTTGCAAACAGGCATGTATAGGAGGATAATGAGGAGAGTAAATACGAATAGGATAATCCGAGCTTTCCTTGCTCGAAGCTACTACGGCTCTTAGAAGAGCCATTTTATTTTTAATGTTATACGGCATGCATCTGAATTGAGCATCCATTTGTTATTATTTTTTCAGTTACCTTACTTTTCAATTTTTATTTTGTTATCTGCAATTTATTGTATTTGTATTTTAAATTATTTATTTTTGTTTTATTCTTTTTACTTTATTATTAGTTATATTTAATTTGTATTTTGTTATTTATACTTATAAAATAATAACCACGTGAATTTTTAAGAGAAAATACATTTATAACCGTAAGATAAAACAATATAGTGCGAAGCATTACTGAATATAGGTGTAGTTAATGCATGGAAAATTAATGCTGTATTTGCAAAAATGTAGCTGAGAAATAGTAAGGCAGAAACCACATGTTTGTAATTTGCAGAATTAGATTGATCATGCAAAAATAAAAGCTTTATGGTCGGCAGTTTGAAATTAAAATCCAAACATTCATCTGACATTTTATACATAATATATATTGAATCATTAATTTTAAATCTACTTTCTTCTTATTTATTTATTTATTTAAAGGACAAATTAAATTAAGTTCTCCAAGGTGAAAATCATTAACCAAAATATGATGGTACGTAACTGTGGTATGTAATAACATTAATATCGAACAATTTCCAAGCAGTATGTTCTCGTTTAAAGCTACTGTCTGTATTACAGTGTTCAATAAAATGCCTTTTTCTGGCGCGACTAAGATTATCAAATGTATATTAACGATCACTAAATGTCTAGTTTTCTTAATAAATTAAAGTATATTAGGCTAAGATTGCTAAGGATTTAAAATTTCATGTCAGTGCTATGTTAAAAACTGCTTCTAAAAGTACAGTAATCAACTAAAATTTTCTTAATAAATTCACATCTTTTTCAATTATATTCAATTATATAAATCAAGGGATTGCAAAGAAATTATATTGTATGTTATACTGTGTAGAAAACTACTTCTAAAAGTACAAAAATTTTATTATAATCTTTTTAATAAATTAAAATGTATTGGGCACCAAACAAACCAGAAGTTTACTAGATAATTAAATGTTCATGTTATACTGTGTTGAAAACTACTTCTAAAAGTACAGTAATAATTATAATATCCTTAATAAATTAAATATATTATGTACCCAACAAATCAGAAGAGAGCTAAGGAATTAAACTTCCATATTAAACTATGTAGATAATTATTTCTAAAAGTACAGCAATTAATTATACTTTCCGAATCATTAAGATTATCATTTGTGGGTCTCTCCAGCGTTTGAGTAGTAAATTCGCTGAACACTAACAATCTGACCCAGGTTCTATCTCCGTCGAACGGTTTGGCTGCATAAAACTTTTCCTGCCTTTCTCTCCACGTGAGATAAATAAAAGCAGTTTCCCTTAAAAGAAATTATTCCAAGTTATAGCTTTAAACAGATAGTCGTTTTGTACTTTCTGTATTCAAACAATCATATCTGATGCTGAAACAGTATTGATTCTCAATTTTTTTTTACGGTGAAAGTAAAATTCTCTATGAGAATGTTATAGTAGATAGTGGTAGGTAAAAATAGAGCAGTGCTAAATGTACAAAGAAGTATAACGATTTCAAAAACATTTAAGACCGTTACCTTAAAGTTAAAATGCATGCGGGACGAACGCTCGGTTTAAAAACAGCTGACGGGCCAAATTTTTTTATGAAAATAATTTTTGATAAATTCAAAATTTCCTAAGTATTTATAAAAGCAATATAATAAACAATAAAATAATATAACAAACATTGTATACAATAATATTCGTGTACAATAATTAAAATATTAATAAATGCATGTAAAAATTAATTTGTATAATACAACAATCTAACATTGTACACAAACAATAATAATAATATCCAAATAAAGAATTTAAATGTAGTATAGTTATTTTCTATTTGAAATCTAAAGTTTGGTATCTGCAAGACCTTTTCGTTCCTTACATTTTCTAGTTCAAATATGCTGTTGGCAAAATATTACATTTTCGGATTCATATTTATTTCAAATAATTCTAAAATGTTTCATTGATCATTAAATAACTTACTTTAATTTAAAATATACGTTGGCAAATTTAGAAGAAATCAGCAAAAAAATCAGCAGAAAGTTTTTTTTTTAAATTATCATTAAGGTTTTATGCACACATGTCTTTCCAGTGTCTTGCTTACCTTTACATATATCAAACATATCAGTTTAAATTATTAAAAAAAATGAATATGGGCTTGCAGATGGCCATATTGGCAGGAGGATTACGTTTTTCAAAATTTGATGGTTCTAGGTACCATTGTTTTGTCACGATGCGAGAAACATATATACATTTATATAGATTCTTCATCATTTAATTTCTTTAAATATAATACATGGCAATAATATTTGGTGGCAACGATTTGAAAAGTGATTCGCCGTTTATAGTGAATCGACACCAAATATCAAAACTAAATTAATAGTCCTTTTTGGCTAACGCTCTTCGGGTTAAAAAACTATGAGATATTTTTTTCCAAATTTTATTGTCTCTGACCTTTCACTTATGAGTATATTAATGATAAATAATAGTACAGAATGAGGAAAATAAATGCATGACCTTTGTGGCTTTATCTTTAAACAACATACCAGTTATTTTACATAAAAAATAACTGTTAGAACAAAAAAACATGCTCGTGTTTATCTTGAAGTGACGTATCATTCTAATATTCGCTTTTGCGGGGAAGAGATAAGTGAATGGCAACTTTTAATGTTAGAAAGATGAAGGTGTTATCATTATAGTAGTTGTTATCATTATAGTTATTCAGTATGTCATGAAAGAAATAAATATGATGTTTAGTTACATATCAGTAATAAAAACTATTAGTATAGAAAATGCAGGGAGTACATCAACTTTCGCTCAGACAGCTGGGGAAAAAGAAAGCCATATTCTCCAAAATATTACATGTACTCTCGCTCCCTTTTCTCAGATTCTACTACAGAGGCTGCGCGATAAGTAATTTATTGACCATAAAAATGTGCATTACTTCTTGTTTTTACTTATGCACTCTAGACTTCCAGAAGAATATTGCGTAAAAATATATTTCGTTGACTAAATTTGTGGGGAAATGCACATTTTGATCCTACTGAAATCCTGTTTGATATGTTTACGGTGATGTCAGTATGCATATGCGTCACAAAATTTTATGAAATTCTAGCTGGAAATCCATTTTGAGGTTTCTGTGATATTTTTAGTATATGTAGATCAACGTCGCATAATAAAAATTTAAAAATATCCAATCAAATTTGTTTTACATATAATACATCTGTAACAGCAATATTAATAGCTACGAATTCAACCTGAGTAAACTATTCGGAAAAATAATTGCTTTTGTTTGATTTCAATATTTAACAAAAAATCTCAGCCTGTTCGAAGAGATAAAACTTTAACTAAAATCTGTGATAATTTCAAAAAACTATAATTACAAGTTTGATGTATAAAAGGCAGAATTTTCTTCCAAAATACAGTCAAACGTATTTAATTCGCGTAGCAAATTATTTCGTGGGCAAATAAATGTGTCAGTTATAAAAATCTGAGCTAGCTTTTTTTCCGTTAATTACATTTACAAGTTTAGTGAGAACGGAGGGATTGGACATCCGGTACGCAGAGACGCATTCTATAATAATCACATTAGCTAGCTCCTAAAAACGAAAAGGGCTTCCAGAAAAACAGAATTCCCTTGCCCAAAGACGTTCCTTTAATTCTCGAAGGAGAATTTTTTAAAAAAGTTTTATATACATACTCTTTGTGGTCTGGCGACAAGACTATCTGCATAAAGTATTTAAATAAATTTGTAGAGGTGTCTTGCTGTGTCAGCAAAATTTGCAGCTGTTAGATCGTATGCACATTTATCCTTTTTATAAAATCAAGAAACCTTTGGTAACATAGGTGACACGATTCGACAAACCATTTTATTGAAGGCAGTCCTAACGTCAAGTGTCAGAACTTGTGAAACAAATATATTAATGGATTTAACCACGTGCAGATATCTAGCGTAGAAGCTTAAGCTGGTCACATTTGATTTCTTTTGAAGTTGAACGTCGAATTTCAAAAATTAGCGGTGTTTTTCGATCTATTTCTGACTCATCAATGGTTAGATGGATAAGACCGCTGAAGACTGATATTTCGATGTAACTTCTAATCCTAACGAATAGATTTTTGTGGTATTTCCCTTATACAAAGTGAAAATGAGCCAGTGTCCCTTAGAACATCCTTCAAGAAAGCATCCATTCTTTTAGGAAGACTGCCTTTGTGTGCTTTGCCTTAATTAAATAATCCAGTTGGTGCATTTCTAAATATACATCGCATTTCATCTATAAGGTGTTTCTAGGAGTTCATATATGAATGCTAAAGAATATATCGATGATAAAGATCAGGCGCAGCAAACAATGTGTTACATACATCAACGCTTAGATGATAGAACTTCGATACATGGAAATATGTCAATTGGAATGATAAGCAGTATTTCCGCCTGCAGGCTAGATTCTTCCATGACACACACATCTCTTCTTTCAAAATTGGGTTCAAAAGGCCAACGAAAATATTGTTACGAATTTGGTATTTAAATAACTAATGTTAGTAGAATTATGAATTAAATTATTTTATTCCCCGTACATTGCTGCGAGTGACGAATATTAAGAGAAAGCTAAGCTGTAAAATTTAAAATACAAGAGCAGGTGCGTTTAACATTTAATAAATAAATATCTGTTTTTGATTTCGAGAAATTGCTAGAACAATCTTATGCGACTGATTTAAAAAGCTATAAAGGCCGGAGAAAGAACATCTCAGCTCGGGTTCTTTGGAAAAGGGCTGTTGTTCAGTGTTGCGAATCCACGGCGAGATTGGATTAGCTTTCTCTACGTTTCTCTATTTTGAATTAGTTCTGTTGAACGGTTTTAGTAGTTTAAAAGATAACTACTGTGAGATATTGGGCTATTGTACGAATATCTGAGGAAATTTAAGCATTTTGTTTTATTTGTTGTGATATTAATAAATTTTATTCATTTTGTGCATTCAATTCATAAAGAACCCGTACGCACGCAACAACATGTTACAGTTAGACAATTTTTTTCTTGGAATCAAAAATTATATCGTGCACGATACAGAAACATGTGAAATGATCATCCAAATCAAATCCATAACTGAAAAAAGACCTACCCGGACCACATATATCAATAAACTGACCACACATATCAATAAACTATCACATATTGCATGATTCTGTGCAACAGTTTATAGTTTTGTAAAACTATTGAGTGACTGAAGAAACACATCAACATATTCGTCTCAAACTTTCCTGAAGTTAACCAAACTGAACATTAGTAGAGTATAATAAACTGGACATGAGAGATTCTGATAATTTCTAAATATTACGCTTGAGGTCTCTGAGCAGCTATAGAGAACAGGTGTCTAATTATGCGCAGAAGATTCTCAAAAATCTGTGCATTATGTTTTAGGCTTTCTCAGCTACATTCATGGCTTACTTAAATTGATTGAGTTATCACCGCCCAAGGTTTTATTTTTCAAGCAAATTCACAAATAATACTCTCGTATAATAAACTGGCCACGCCCGATATAGGCATCGAGAGTTAATATGCATCATACGATTTCTACTCTCATTACTAAGGAACGTTTTCTAAATACCAAAAGAGGCATTTGTAGTTCCATCCACGTATCTTCTAGTGACCGAATGTAACATTCCCACTGAAAGCAGCCATCCACATGCTGCGATGCACCAGAGCGAAGTGAAGAATAGAATATGCTCTTTTTACTTGCTAAGAAACTACTTTCTTTTCGAATATACAGCCTGCCTCCACCTGAATAGGAGGTTTAATCAAGAAGAAAACAAATACAATTCCTCAAGTAGGCCAGGATCGGAATCAAGTTTAATACTTCAGTAAATTAGATGTTTCCTGAATATTCACACGGCAATCAGATTCAGAATTTCCTTCAGAAGAAGCCATCTTATCAGTCAAGTTCCTTACTACAGAAGGCATTAAAGCATTTTTAAACAGATAATGCAGATGATAGACAATGGAAATAATAAAGGACTCTCTTCGATGCTAAAGTTCAGAGATATTTTAAAAAGCTTGTGATAAGGATTTAATGGAGTGTGGGAGAACATAGAAATCTTGCTGTGAGATTTTATTATTCATGTGAGTCACAAGTAAAATGTATTGCTTTCAGTTTTGATATTTTTTGCGCAGGAAATACTACTTTGGAGGCAATAATATCATTTGTATTACATATCTGAATTATTTTTTACAAAGATCAGTATGTAAATTTACTATTCTTAGTATTGCTGTAGTCATAGAGGACCTTGCTGAAATAAATTACAATTATTTACGAAGATCAGTATGTAAATTTATTGAGTATTGCTGTAGTCATAGTGCACCTTGCTGAAATAAATGACTATTACATTGTCATGCGAAGACGATCGATCGCATTAACTAGTTTCAGATGTTGCAAGAAAGAATGGTAAAAGTCAGTATTTGGGTGGGCCCCGGAAAGAAAAGAAAGGAAAAAAAGGCCTTTAGTAAAAGCAAGGCAACTTCTTCCATTAGTACAGCAGACATTTCCTGAGTAATGAGCTGTGAAGACAGAACCTCTTATCGGCTAAGATGTTATTGTCTGTCGAAATTAAACGCGGTAATGGACGAACAAATCTCTCACTGAATCCCAAATAAAAATCCAAATGTCCGAAAACGTTCTCAGATGCAAAAGTAATGAATAAGGTTCAGAAGTATCTTAGAACTTATTATTAGGTTTTATAAAGTGTTTTGGGGATCCATTGCACTATTTTAAATGTATTTAACTGGAATTTTTGTCAGCATAAATTTACGTCTTTAGGTTACTGTTACTTATGTCGTAGGTGTTTGTATCCTATTTTAAATTCGTAATATACCCGTTCGTCATACAAGAAAACAAACTTATAGAAATCTTTGCAACAGCTGATTTTCTCGATCAGAAATAATTCATGCACGCTTGCAAATAAAAAACATGGTATTGTTTCACATATAACAGAAGCAAACTCTCTTTTATTGCAAGAAAATAAAATGATAAATATTCTGAAATTTTTTATATGTAAATATAAAATAAAATCTTACGATTCATGTATGTTTTTAATCAATTAATATGTAAACTAGTAAAGGAAAATATTTTTGCGAAAAATCTGTACATGTGCTTTATTAGCAATAACGCACGACAGAGCTTTGCATCTGAGAAAAAAACAATTTTCACATTTTATCTTATCCCTTTTTACTGGTGAAAGAAAATTTTTTAATTGCGTGTGAATGTGTATTTCTGCAGTTTTAAATATTAAGTAGCTTGATGAAATATAAAATAAATTGAGCTGATTCAGAAATGGAACTCATGTAAAATTTAATTTCTCAGTTCTCAGTTTCAGCTAATTCATTAACCTTTATTAGTAGGACATTACTGACTAATGGTCCGAGAAAATTTTGACAAATAGTAATTAGCTGTATTTATGCTTCATTTAATAGACGTTCACAAAATACATACAGAAAAATGTCATTACCTAAAAAAACTATAGCTGATTGCAGAATAAATACATAAATGTTAATTCGCATGCACAAATGAAATAAGTAGATAAAACCGCAATCAATTAGTTTACAAATTGTTTGCATCGAGTGTTACTACTTTTTTTCCCGTAATGAACAGAACAAAGGGCCACAAAATGATGTAATTTCAGACTAAATATAAGATTGTAAGGTTATTATTTAAATTAAGAAATTATTTACAATTTTAGCCTTTATTGCAGTTTTACCTTTCCGTTTTCTCACCAAAATATAAATGAGTTAGCTGTCGTTTAAACTGAGGTTTTTGTATTTTAAGACAGAGCGTCTTTCTAGATGCACGTGCGCGCTTCGCTTATTTTCTGCAAGCCCTGATTGTTGTAACATTCAGCTTTGCGTTATTCCGCAAGTGACGACTTGATCTTAACACTCCGGTTAGAATTACTCAGCCAGATTAGAGTATATTAGAATTGTGTAGTCTTTGACTATTACTTCGCGTTTTAGCCTAAATTCGACTGTTTCTGGTTATTTACCTCACCACCAGTCGTGGCTGATATTGTTAGCACAAGAAAGGAATTTATATTCAAATTTCTGTTTAATAAAAAAAATTATCAAAACCCTATCATGAATTATAGTTACTTCAGATCTAGTGATAATTCGCTTCAAGTGTGATGGGGTTATTAGTTTCCGATCGAGTTAAACCTCCTGACGTAAATGTATAAAATTAATACTTTAGTATCCAATACTCCCATAGTTTTTACTTTTTATATTATTTAACTTTTATGTAATCATGAAGTAAAATTATATAGATTAGATTAATATAAAGCAAAAAACAGTTTCAAATACACAGCTTTGGAAATATTGTTATTATTTCCATAAAACCTGCATCTATATAATGTTTACGGCTAATTTATCGAAAAAAATGCAAGACGCTTCCTGGGAATAATTATCATCGTTAATTGCTATGATATCTCAATTTGCTTTTGGTAAAATACCTTTTGCTTACGGGTGGAATTTTCTATGCAGTTAACTGCTTGCTTTGATCCTGTGTAATAGATTCGAAGGCTGAGTAAAGAACAGCAATGAATTTTTTATGGAAAGCAAAGTGAACGGCAACGGATGCAATGGATACAACAATATAGAGTTAGGCATGGTCTGAGGCTTTTCATTGGTAAAAATTATTTTGTTGTGAAGACGAAGATACTGATAATAAACGCAGGAAACAGTAGCCCTTTGCAGTCGGAACAGATGAGAGCATCTAAAAAGTTCTTTAAAAGTGGCTAAAAGACATCACCTGTATCTAGGAATGATAACTGATGAATTTACCATCAATGAAGACATTACTTCCAAAATTATCATAGAAGGTCTCGAGAAAAGAATAC
This sequence comes from Stegodyphus dumicola, assembly GCF_044657685.1. Taxonomy (NCBI): domain Eukaryota; kingdom Metazoa; phylum Arthropoda; class Arachnida; order Araneae; family Eresidae; genus Stegodyphus; species Stegodyphus dumicola. The sequence goes on from NC_140768.1 coordinate 83,332,747, forward strand.
TTTTTTCTTGCATTGTTCTTTACGCTTTCAATATAGATCAAAAAGAAGAAGGAATTTCTACATAACATGATTTGGTTCAAATGGCAGATATTATAACTACCTTTTTTGTAAATTAATCTGTGATCGGAAATTAAAAATTGGTGCTTTGTTTAGATTGATTCAGAACTGCCACAAAATCTTTGGTTCCAGAAATCTCGAGACATTTTTCTGTAAAGACCATGTTGGTGACATTTTGTGACTGGAAAGAAGAAATTCACGAGGATTTCATTCTGGAGAATAGATGGCAAACATTATATCTCATTAGGTTATAATGAGCAGACTTCTGAAGAGCCTGATAAAAATCAATGGAATAACTGGTTTCCGGCCACATGATAATGCGCCATCACATAATTCCTAATTGTCTAATGAAGAAATGTGTCACGGTTCTTATGCTTTGTAGAAAAGAAATGATGAATATTTTCATTCTTAAACAACTTTTATTGGATTCTTATTAATCAATATCCTTTAATATAACCATGTACAACCGAAGTGACTTCAATCCAGACTCAATTTTATAAAATAATTTGGAATTCTTAGAGCTGTACTGTGGTGAACAGGCAAACAACATAAAAGTCACAAAAAGACATTTTTAATATTTCCTTAGGTTTTTGCGTTATTAAAACTGTAGAGACATTAGGTTAATTGGAAGCAGGAAAGATAAAAAAATATGCAACCACCTTCGCCGGTAATCGAACCACGGACCTCTGGAATACCGGCCCAGCGTGCCACGAAGGCACGCTAGGGAAGTGGGAGAAATATCTTATATACTCCCCTTTTTAAAGGGCGATTAGGGTTTTAGGGGACCTAGTCACCAAATCCTGGGTGCGGAGAATTATTATCCACAACCCTTTTAGTTCGGGTGCCACTTTTAGAGACACTAGGTTAATTGGAAGCAGGAAAGATGAAAAATATGCAACCGCCTTCGCCGGGAATCGAACCACGGAACTCTGGAATACCGGCCCAGCGTGCTACCGTTACACCACGAAGGCACGCTAGGGAAGTGGGAGAAATACCTTATAACACATATGTCAATATTTGATACGGTATACATCACTGCAATGATATTAGGTCAAAAATACGCATATAAATACCAGTAAATTCGCAAATTCAAAATCGTAATAAATATTTATAAAAAAATGAAAGGTCTCAGATCTTATAATAGGCCCAAAGGGGCTTTATTTAATGTTTTGTGTGTTACGTTTATTTATTAAATATCATGTTCTTCGCACTTAAACCACGTAAAATTCAGTTCAACAGCAATATTACAATGCCATTTTTAGAATTTCCGAGAAACAGTCTCGCTTTCTGGAGATAAAAAGTCATTTTTCTGTACAGTGTTGCCATTGCTCGCTTGTTAAATTCTTGAGTTTGTTAAGCAAAAATTAGTTAAAGTTTTACAAAATGTGAAATAGATAATAAAACAAATTCGAAATTCAAAGTTCGGCCTTTGAGGTGCCCATGTTCCGGTGGAAGATTACATTATTCAAAATTTGATGGCTCTAGGTAGCGTCGTTTTTTTTTTTTTTTTTTTTTTTTTTTTTTTTTTCCCACAATGCGAGAAACATGCCTACATTCATGCCCATTCTTCATTATTTAATTTATTTAAATATAATACAGATTTATAATATTTGGTGTTAACAATTTAAAAACCGATTTGCCGTTTATATTGAAATGCCACAAAATGGAGTTTCGAGACTAATAGTCTTTCTGGGCTACTTCTCCTTGAGGGTAACAAACTTGACGTGGCTAGAACTAAGCGAAGGTTTGTTTCCAAAAATTACAAAAGTCAATTCTAGACGCTAAGAGAAGGTGAGGAGTACTTATAAAGGTTGAAATAAAACTTTTGGGAGTAGTTACATAGTTTTTTTCTTCGTTACGTTCGAAATTCCTTCCGACAAATAGGCCTGAATAGTAACTGATAGTAACCGATGAATATATCATACTGAAAGCGGGTTCCAAATTCAAGCACACCATGATCATCAGCTCGCATCGGAAACTGTACCTGAATACGATGCCGTATAGTGGAACCTTACGCACCATCGACAGTAATTTAATCAAAATTAATCACAGAAATTGAAACTCCAAATAGAATCCAAATAGCATTCATGGAATATGATGCTGCAGACTAGAACACTACACACTATTTGAATCTCATTTCATCGAATTAAAAAGGGGAACTCTATATCCTCCAAAGCTAAAGAAACAGAAAGGATCCCAGGAACCAGTGGCTTTCTAATTAGCATACTTGAGCATTTCATCATCGTCGAAACAAGAAATTTTATAAATCTGTCTCTTCTTAAGTATCAGTATCAAAATCAACTCCATTTTTATTTCAGATTCTTTTTTGGGGAGTTTGCTTTCTAGTCACAACAAAACTCCTTCTTAACATCAGTCCCTTACGCCTCTTCTTTTATTTTGCCTTTTCTATTTCTTTGCAGCTCTTCCTCTTATTCCTAGAATATTTTAAAGTATTAACTCCTGACCTAGTTATTAAGTAAAATTGACTTTTGACTCATGAGCGACGAAATTGAATTTATGCACCGCAGTTTCCATGTTACCTCTGAGAAAAAAAAAGACTAATATATTTTTGAACCCGCTTCTATAAGATCCAGGCAAAAGGCATAAGACCCAGACAAAAAACAAAATAAGCCTGGTAAACATCTGTCTATATTTTTATTTCTTTGTGTGTCCAAATGCCAATCGAACAATAAAATGGCTCCTTACTCAAAGGAAAGCATTTTTTCAAATCTGTCTCTTATATCTTGCCACAAAAAATGAATTTTTATAGCTACATGTATACGTCAAATGTCCTTAATTTTAACTTCTAGCTATTTATTCAGTCATGCCCCAGGAAGCGCTTTCTTTCACAGCAATGCCCTTTCCTTCACAATAAGCTCCCATGGCTCTGAAATAATTTGGCTGATTAACAAGACCAGATACAAGGTACAAGTGGGCATGACACCAGAACTTCACCATTGTTCGCACAGGTTTAGTCCCGCCACACTAACTGTGACGACCTGCTCCAGTTTTGAGCGACGGACCGAGTGTCTCCCATCCCTCCTCCATCAACTACTCGAAAGGATTTTCGGCACGCACGTATTTTTAGTACCATCATGACGGACAGACATTATACTTTTACAAAAAAGCATGCCTTCTCCGAAATTCGAACCCGGGCCATTTCTGCAGCACTCAGGTTCACTGACCTATCAAGATGCCTTATTAACACGACAGGAAGTATTATGTCTTATTATAGGAAGCTAAGAGAAAAGGATCGTTTAATTTAAGTATTTTTATTCATCTATTTTTCCTGGCGTCTGCAACTTATCTTTTATCACATCCATAACTACGTGCCTTTCTTTTCATGGAATTAAAATAAATAACTAGAACTGTTTAACACTTTCTGAAGCAGATTGCTGCTTACCACCTTTTTTAAGCTACCCTATTCACCAGATTTGCCACCTACATACTAAGTGCTATAAAGTTCATTTGTAGCTCAAAAACTATTTTTTAAATATTATTCGAGGATTTAGAAAAGCACGTCAAACACTTAACCAGTATTCCAAAGACGCGTTTGCGGAGAAATGAAACAATTGTTTGAAAGTGACAACTATTGTATGGACTTAAAGACAATATATTGAAAGCATTGTTTTCTTCAATCTCCGATTTTGAGCAACTTAGTTCTGAAACATTGAAGACGCACTGTGTATTTTTTAAAAAATTGCCGTTTAATATTTTGTTAGGACTATCAAATATTTACCTTGTTATATTACGAAATGCATTCTTTTTCCTTCCCATCTGTTTACTCTAATCACAGCTGCGCACGAAAATATTATTAATAATATCTAGAATAATCCTAGCGTAAATAAAGGCTTCCGATAAGTATTAACATAAATGCTACTAGAAGCAACGCAGAAGGACTTAGAACCAATAATAATCATTGACATTTGCCGAGTAATAACAAGGAGATACATGTTCCCATTTCTCAGATGCATTGTTCGCATTTCTGGAGAGAAACAAAGAAAGTACAGAGCAGAATATACTTAAGACTTCCCTAGTCAGCAGAAAGGATTGTCTATAAATGTAAATAATATTATATGTTATGTCCATAATTAGAAAAGTCACAAGATATTTTTCTAAAGAGAAAATTTAAGCAAGTATTGAGGAACGAAAATGAGTCGATTATTTTTGTATATGATTTGTACTAAGATATGCCAGTCTTTCCAGCTATGCATAGTCAGAAAATTAATTTTAAAAGAAGAACAAACTTTGGCAATAAAGTACGAAATGTAAAAGTATTTAATCATGATACATTATTATTTATATATTATTAGCCAATACGAATTATAGAGATTTGCGAAAAGGATTATTAATTTTTTAGGAATGGTTTGAATGGAAGGGCATTCTCTGGAAGATTAATTTTACACCTCCTTTAATCTTTCTAGCATCCATATTTATCTCTAACTCAAAGTAAAACTTAAACTCACTTGAACAGCATATTGCTTATAATGTTAATTAAAAGTTTATACAGTACTTTTTACTTTTTATTAATTAATTAACTAACTGCAGAAAAATGAATTAATTAATTAGCAATAAAATGTATTTTAAATATAGACTGGGATCACAAATTTATTCTTCTACTTCTGCTCTATTTTTTTAAGAAGGTTTTTACTTTATGCCAAATAGTAACTTTTACTTCCTGATTTTAAATTTGAAAGCGAAAATGAACATTTCGTAAATTGATAAAATATTGAATTATTCAGTAAAAGTGCACAGTGTAGGGCAATGTATAACATTTATTTCTAAGCTTAATACTTAACATTCCATATCCAAAATCTTAAGAAGAAATTTCATGCATTGTGTAATTACTTTATTATGCAATTGCTTATTTAATTTCAATGTGCAATTACTCTATTAATTACTTACAATTATGGTTGTTGTGTGCGCGACATAAAGTAGCATTACTTTCTTCTATTTTGATCTAACTTCCTTAAAATAAAATAAACATTTTAATTAAGTTTAATATACATTATATATGTAACTAATTACGTTTAATATACGAATTAACTACGTTACGTTATTAGCACGTTGATTATACGAATTAACTACGTTACGTTATTAGCACGTTGATTATACGAATTAACTACGTTACGTTATTAACACGTTGAATATACGAATTAAGTACGTTATTAACGAGGTTTAATATACGTTAGGAATATACTTTCTACAATACCCCAAAAAATAAATACATGTTATGCAGTAAGACTGCGGATATTATAAACTAATTATTCTTGCAAAATACCAGATCTCCAAGAAGGAATAATGGAATTTCATAAAGTTTTAGTAGAAATGGATTAAAAACGTTTTTATTTAGCACCATGACTCACAAGAGTCATGCACATGGGTTTTTAATTTGTATATACGAGGCATAAAAAGACAGCAAACATTTGCCAACTCAAACTGGTCGTAGTCTTCCAAAGTCCATTCTAACCCTCAGTGAAGCGCTCAGTTTTCCTGGTGGAAATAGTGCCATCTGGTGTGTCCTCGAGTCTGGTGTCGAATCCCACAGAAGACATGGATGTTTGTAGGTATACGGTGCCTCTTTAGTACGAGGGCACTTAAAATGTTGTCCGACCGAAATTTCTGTCGAGAGGTTAGTGGAAAGGAAAGAGTGACGCGACATTTCAGGTTTCGTCATCTATCAGGTTCCAGTGGGCTAAACCAATGACAGGCTTAACTTTCGTCTCTAGGTCCCAATAAAATCCGTGGAAATGTTTTGATGTTACTGTAGGATAAATGAGATACGTCACAACAGCACTTGGGTTTTATTTAATTTCTTTCAAGATGTACATTCCATGGGCCGAAAAGTCAAAATTAAATATTTCAAATAAAATCGAAATCAGCAATTATTTAAAATATATTTTTCATGTGAAGATTAAGCATCTTATTTATATAAATATTCGCTATAAATGGTGCATGAAAATGCATCAAACTGCTTGCCAAGCTCGAAGGGAGGCGACTGAATCAAAAGAAATAAACTAATACCACAAAAGTTATTTTCAGATGAATCAACACACTTTTAGTAATATAATAGCTCTAATGAGCAGATTTTATATACACAAAATTAAAAAAATACGTCATGCATTCTTCATTATTATGAACATATATACTTTCTGTGTCAAAAAATGTTTTAAATGATGCAAATATAAAGTTTCGGCATTTTAAAATTTAAATAATTAATTTTTGTGCAAATTATGAAATCTAACTTTACACAATTTTGTGAACTTATATTTAGCAAACGCTATAAAAATTATAAAAAATAAAACCAAAAAAAAGGGGCGAAATATGAAAGCTTTCCCATTACGCCCAAATGGGCGTTTTTTTAACGTTTTGTGTGTTAACTTTGTTTATTAAATATACTCTTCGCACTTAAACCACATAAAATTCAATTCAACAGCAGTATCACAAAATATTTAAAAACCGCATATTTTTAAAATTTCCGATACACAGACTCGCGCGCTGTGTTTAAAAGTGTTTTTCCGCACACTATTGCCATTGCTAGCTTTGAAATCGGTGAGTTTGTTAATCAAAAATTTGTTAAAGTTTTACAAAATTTTAAATAGATAATATAGCAAGTTTAAAATTCAAAATTCGGGCTTCCAAGTGCTCATGTTCGGTTGGAGGACTACGTTATTAGAAATTTAATGGTTCTATAGTCTGTTGGTTTTTCAAAATGTGACAAAAATCTATGCATTTATGAAGATTCTTCATTATTTAGTTTCTTTAAATATAATACATGGCGATAATATTTGGTAGAAACAGTTTGAAAAGTGAACCAATGCAGAAAGTGAAACGACGCAAAATGCCGTTTAGAGACTAATAGCGTTTTGGATCTAACCCTCCTTTGGCTAAAAGTTTGACTTGCGTACGACAAAAATTGACACAAATATTTAATTTTTAACTTTGGAAATTTTATAGATTTTACAGCATTAGCAATTCAAACTTACCACCCTTATCAGCAGTTAAAAATAAATTAAGAGAATCCGAGGTTAATATTTCCCTATTTAACGTCATTCGAGAATATTCCCTTTCATTTACTTCAATTCATTTTTCTTTTATAATTTTATTACATTTGTTAATTTGTTAATTAAATAACATTCCAGTAATTATAAGTTTTTAAAGATATTTGTATCAATAATAGTTTCATTAAGTTTTATTATTTTAGGATAATAATCTGATAGCCGTATCAAAAGCTCAATAGAATTAAAATATTTTCCATTTTTACTCACTTATTTTTACTCACTATTTTTACTTTACTTATTGCACATTTTAGCAAAAATGTGCAATATTTGAAACTACCACAATTTTCCAAAATGAATTTTATAGAAATTTGCAAATAAGGTCTCTTTTTTGAAAACATTTGTATTGATTAACACTTCTCACGATAGTCTGCATATTAATGTTCGTTATTTAATAAGTGACCATCAGAAATCTTTTACTGAACTGATATTTCATTTTTAGTACCCTGTTATTTCTATATTTCTTTCTTCAATTAGCATACGAGTTTTCAGAAAACATAATCTCATATAAAATTAAATATCTCGGTGAGATTTTGTTGTGTGGGAAACGAAAATTTTAAAGTTTTATTTTTTGGAACTTTTAATATTTTTATGTAAAGTTTTAGTAAATATCATTAGAAGAGCTAGGATATTATAAAATGTTACATCTCGTAATTTTTACAGTGCAATTTATGAATATTTGAAACGTTTCAAATATTTTTGTCATTGGAAATTTATCTCTATGTCTAATAGCAGAAAAGAAAAGGAAAGAAAAAGGCTCCGTATATATATATATATATATATATATATATATATTTTATGGACACCGTGTATAAATTCAGTTAACTTCTGATTAATATCAGGATTTGAATAACCTTAAAAATGAAAAAAAGGATATGAAAATGTAAATATAAGGATTCAGGATAAAAAATTTACCACTTATTCATCACTGGCCACGAAAATAAATACGTAATTTTTGCTTTAAAAAACGGAATTTGCAAAAATGAAAATTCAGAAATGAAAATTTCATGTCTGCTAGGAGGAGAGAGCACAAGTAAATGCATAAAATAAAATAGAAATCAGGAAATAAATAAATAAAAATTAAGAAATACAGATCACTGTTTTCGCAACCAAATAAATTAAGGCAGTATTGTTAAAAGAATTAATCATATATTTCAGCGGCTATTACAATTACTCACTTGTTTGTTTCTTACTGCTTTTTTTCTGGAAATAGGCGCTAAATATCTCTCGCTAATATGCGATATAGGCGCTAATATGCGGTATATATTACTTACGTCTCAAAGTTTCTCCAGAAGGAAGATTATCTGAAGGAAAAACGCATTTTGCTAAGTAATCACGCATAGCTGGGTGATCTAATTTATGCAGCGAAATATTGGCTTTAAACGACATTTTTACCGCATGCTGAATTAATTCTTTTTTCATTTTGACACGTTTTTACACTTGAAAACTACTATCCGCAATTGTAGTTTATCACTGAATCTGAGTGAGACTGATGCGAGTACATTTTTCTTCTTTAAACCACTAGAATTAATCATACGTTTCGTTAGAGCCTCCCTTTCTGGCTAACTAGGTCAGCATGTAGAGTCATTAAGCAAAAAAGATGAAAAATATGCAACCGCCTTCGCCGGGAATCAAACCACGGACCTCTGGAATACCGGCTAGGCGTGCTACCGTTACACCACTAAGGCAAGCTAGGGAAGTGGGAGAAATAACTTCTTAAAGGGCGACTAGGGTTTTAGGGGACCTAGTCGCCAAATCCTGGGTGTGGAGAATCATCATCCACAACTCCTTTAGTTCGGGCGCCACTTGTAGAGACATTAGGTTAATTGGAAGCAGGAAAGATGAAAAATATGCAACCGCCTTCGCCGGGAATCGAACCACGAACTCTGGAATACCGGCCCAGCGTGCTACCGTTACACCACGAAGGCACGCTAGGGAAGTGGGAGAAATACCTTATAAACATTACAATATGTACATATAATGTATGTAACTTAAGTCACTTAAGTACTAACGATCTTACACAAATTCTTTTATTCTGCCAATTGTTTTCAATTTTATGAAGAATCGTGGTGATATAAATTATGATCACTAAGCTGAACTATGTATTTAGGAAATAAAAACAAACACGCGCTCTTGTAAATTTCAGTCTAAACTATTTTACGTTGTGCCACAAATTCTGGCTGAAATAAAATGTTAGTTACTTTATAAGGTATTTCTCTGACTTTCCTAGCGTGCCTTCGTGGTGTAGTGGTTCTGCACTCTGGGCCGGTATTCCAGAAGTCCGTGGTTCGATTCCCGGCGAAGGCAGTTGTTAGTTTTTCATCTCTCCGGCTTTTCCAAAAAACCTAATATCTCTACAACTTTTCATTTAATTATTTATAAAATCTTTATGCTTTCGCTGAAGATGCCTCCCATTTGCCTTTGTAATCTAACCTACGTCAGTAGGTTAAAGCCATGTCGACAAATTCGATTTGAGTATTACAGGACAGAATGACACAATTATGTAAGAAACTGATGTGATTCCATCTTCATCAAAACATATAAATATTGTACCGTTTTTCCTCAATAGATGGAATAAAGGTAAATTATGATAAATAGGAGGCATTTTTTGAACAAAATAGAAAATAAAGAACTACAAAATGTGCAGTTAAAGCTTTTTAACAGTTGGGAATAAAGGAAATAACAGTTAACTGGAATCTGCGAGAAAATTTATTTCGCGCACCGAAGACGCCTTTTTATATTTTTAAGGGAACTAAAGTGAATAATCTATGTAAATGCGATGATTTTAAAACAAATCTAGGATTGTATTTTGGATCATTATAATGGATAGGCGATAACGCAAATTAAATAACCAGCAGTCAAATGAATTTAAATGTTGATCAGTAATTTAAGACTACAAAGTTGAATACTAAGCTACAAGCTGACTCTCATATATTAACAGCTCGTAAGTTTAAAATATCGAACTGCGGGAGAATGAAATAGTTACGTTTAGCTAGATCTGACATAAATCTAATTACGCCTACACGCGAGTGGCAAAACTCTGCCTTTGTCTCAATATTAAAAAAATCCTCAGCTTAAATACTCTAAAATTAATTTGCATTCTGGCGAGGAATATGGAAAGAAAAAATTAAAGTAAAGATGAAAATCATAATAATAGGTTATTTTAACATTAAGTATCCTACGAGTGAAATCTAAATTCTATATTTTGTACTTGAATTAATTTATTAATCATTACCATTCTTATCATAATTTAAATTATGTGTTATTAATTGCAAAATCAGAAAAATTTTAAATACTTCAATGCCCATACAAATGAAAGGTACACACGGAAGGACTGATACCAGTGCTAAAAAATAAGAGCGCATAATCTTAAAGCGCTCTTGTATAGCTGTAAGTAGACCTGTGCCTAAAAATTAATTATTCAGAGGTTTCAAAGTAATTACTTGCAGGGCGTTTATTGAAAAGGGTTTAATTAAAATTAAATAAATTTACATATATTTTGAATATTTTTTAGAATAAACTTTTACATTTCTTTTCTTGATTCCCATGTTGAATTCCTTCAGACCATATGAAAAAAGTGATGCCATAATGATTTTGAAAAATGATTTTTAAGTTTATTCACCCATATAATTTAACAGCATTGTTTTACATTTCAGGGCAACTATTATTTTTATTTCACTATTATTTTTATTTCTATTATTTTACTATTACTATTATTTTTATTTCACTGCCATTATCAGTATTATCTTCGTTGTTTTCTGCTGGATTCTCTTCAGTCGTAACTTCAGAAATATTTTGGTTAGAAGCTTGCATTATTCTTCATCCAGATTTCTGTGTTTTATTTACTTTTCAAATTCTTCAAAATCCTTAAATTATTCAATTGATATTCTATGCTATTAGCTCATCAACAAAAATTCTTACTTTACTGCATCAGCCTCAAGTATTTTTCTGCCGTGACGAAAGCCGAAATTTTTATTTTACAAAACCCGCGAATTTCTTCTAAAATTTCTTAGTTTTACTGATTGAAGTAGAGGACTATATTGCCAGCAATGACCTTGTATTCCACAATACACCAGACTGTCTTCCGACATTTGAAGCGATCATGCGAAAGGGCTGGCCTGATCTGACTGCTGCCCTTGCTTCGAACTTGTCAATTGCTGTCCTTGCTTCGAAAATCGAGAAGTGAACTGACAAGGATGTCTCTTCAAATTCAGATCATCGGTACATCACATTGAGTATAAGCCATCCCCATACCATATTCACCGATCGAAGATATAAAACCTCACAGCGCCAGCTAAAGCAATTCACAAATAAAGTGGGTCCATCACTGGCATGAATAGAGGATGCTCTAATAGTGTGCAGAGATACAAAAGAAGCTGAAACCATCATGAATAACTTTATAAAGGAGCTGCAGTCCATATGTAACACTAACTTTATCATCAAGTCCCCAAAACGTCTTAAGGCAGTTAACTGGTCGACTAAGGAGTTTAGAATTCTACGAAGCCGTACAAGAGCCATGAGGGGCAAAATGAAAAAGGAGCGAGAAGCGGCACGAAAACAAGAACTCAGCATAATTTATAACAAAGCACAAGCGCATTACAAAAAGGCAATTTTAAACGCGAAATTACACTCATGTCCATAAATTAAGGATAATGCAAAATCAGGCAAAGGAAGAAAAGCAAAACAAATTTGACTTATTTGTAAAGCTAATTTATTAAACAAAAGGTAAAGAGCAAAAAAGATGCTATATGTTTGATATTATTTAAGAAATTAGCTATTTTTTCTCCCTGGAGCAAATTACAAAAAACACCTATTTACAAAAAACCAATATTATATGGTTGGTATGATTGTTAATGCATTGTATGTCTCCCAGACGATGCAATACAGTCCATACAATGCCTAGGCATGCTGAGTATCAAATTATCGATCTGATCTTGGGGGATATTATACCACTCAAAACGCATTGCTCTCCAAAGCTCCGGTAGACATGTAGGAGGAGGTTGACTGGCTGCAAATCGTCGGCAAAGCATGTCCCACACGTGCTCTACTGGATTCAAGTCCGGTGAGAATGCTGGCCAGTCCATACGGATGACATCCTCCGAATGAAGGCATTCGCTTACGATGTTTGCACGCTGAGAACGGGCGTTGTCATCCATAAACACAAATTGTGCGCTCATGGCGCCCTGAAACAAACGTACATGTTGTTCCAGAATGATGTCCCGATAGATTTGGCTTGTCATGGTTCCAATTTGAACATGCAGGTCAGTTCTGGAATCCAGAATAATTCCACCCCAAACGAGCAGTCCTGCACTACCGTAACGGTGTTGTTCAATGATGTTTTCTTGGTGGTAACGGGTACCTGGAGCTCTCCATATGAATGTCCGGCGAGAATCGGACTGCGAGCTAAACCTCGACTCGTCGGAAAACATCACACAAGCCCACTGTTGCGGTGTCCACAATGCATGCTCTCTACTCCAGGCTAACCGCAGGCGACAGTGAGTTGCAGTAAGTGGAACGCATCTGACAGGTATACGAGCATATAGAGCAATCTGCTCTAAGCGTCTGTACACGATCTGCCTTGAAATTGTCGTACCAGTGGCTGAACAGAGCTGACGAGACAGGTCTGACGCTGTGCTCCGCCTGTTTCTTTTGGCAGTAACTGCCAAATAAAGGTCCTCATTCGGCGTTGTAACTATGGGGCGACCTGTGCTGTAACGTCTACTCACATTACCATCATCTTGGAATGGTTGCCAAAGCCTGAAGATGACACTCTGGGTAATTCCAAATTCGTCTGATATTTCCAGTTGGGTATGCCCACATTCCAGACGGCCGATAATTCTACCACGTAAAAAATTATCTAAATGCGTCCTTTGTGTCAAAACTATTTGGTTATTGCACTGAAATGCTTATAAAACGCCTGCGAACAATTTTACTTCTTTGCCTGTATTCCTTATATATCACAAATTATTATCTCTTACACTCTCGTCATTGTGACGTACCATCGGTGTCATCTGGTTACTTCCTGAAATTTGCATATGATTCTTGAAGATATGTGTAGTGATTTTACAGGTGATATATTTATTTTAGAGTTCGATTTCCGCGTGACTCCGAATTATCCTTAATTTATGGACATGAGTGTAAAACGCTGTACGGACTTTTGCACGAGAAACACTGAAATTTATGGAGTCCTGCATAAAATAGGGTCAAACAAGGTATTTCGTCCTCCTCATCATCGAATCTATGCAAGTCTACATACATGGCCTACTGGCATAATGGAGGATATCCTTCGGAAAATTCTGGATGCGGTTTTCCTAATGCAGACCCGGAAGACAGAGATACTCACCCGGCTTACAATCTGATAACCAGCACGCCAAATAACGTACCATTCAAGAATCAACAATACAGTCATTAGGTCACTTCCTATTAATAAAGCACTAGGCCCTAAGCCCCGATTATAGAATTCTGCATAGGCAATGCACAGAGGACGCCCAGGTTGTCTGGCAAAACAAGTTCCTGGAACTTAAATACTTCCCTAAAGCTTTCAAGACAGGGAAAGTGATTCTCTTCGCCAAGGAAGGGAAGGATCAAAGTAATCCAGCGTCCATCAGACCAATCTGGCTCTTACCAGTGTTAGGCAAGCTATATGAGAAGTTGATCCCCCTGAGACTAAAATACTTTCTAGCGCATAAACAAACTCTCTCAGAAACACAGTTCGGCTTCCAAGAACAGCGATCAACACTTAACGCATTAGACGTAATATGTAGGCAGATGAAATATTTCCATAACAACAAACCTCATACAGCAGTCTTAAGTCTGGACCTGCAAAGCGCGTTTGGTTCCCTGTGGTGGCCGGCAATGTTAGAGGCACTTCACAAAGCTCAAATACTTGACAACATATTACAAGTTTTCAAGAGTTATCTCAGTAACAGGACCTTCATAGCAGAGCATAATGGAGGACGTTTCACCAAACGGCAATTAAGGGGCTGTCCGCAGGTATCGTGTACAGGCCCGGATTTATGGGATATCACCTTCAATTCCATTCTCAACGCGAACTGGCCAGCTCACTCGAAGGTAATTGGATGTGCAGACGATTCAACCTTAGTAGTTAGTGGCAGGAGCAGAGACATTCTAGAAAATAATTGTAATGAAGTTATCTCAATGTTTTATAATTTGTGCAGGGAAAAGGAGTTAAAAATTGTTGAGGCCAAGTCGAAATACATGATATTTCATAAGCCGGGGCAAACAATCACACGAAATCCATGTATCTCTCTAAACTCGAAGCGCTTGGACAAGAGTTGTGTCAAGCAGAATAATGTCTAAGAAGCTGCAAGTTGAGCTAAGTTATGTTCAGCTAAATATTCGCTTAGTAAGTCTATTTTTATATGCCAGGTAACACTCCATATGTAGTGCTTGACGTCCTGTTTTTGTCTTTTCGTGCTAATTCACAAAAATTCACGTTTCTGTATGCAATGTTGTGAAGGTCATGTAAAGTTGTTAATACTATACAGCAGTACATTATGATTTGAAATGTATTCGTAGTGTATGATACGTTATGCAGAGAATTCCATATGGCAAAGTGTTTAATAATAATATGCAGATTTGTGTAGGTTATGTAACACTGTATATTTTTGCTGTTGTAAATACGTTATGTCATGATGTTAAGTTGCCAAGATATGTCCATGTGCTACGTTATATCATGTCGCTATGTATGCTTATGCATGCATATGCTATGCTATGTTCAATTACTTTTGTCTACGCTATGCTATGTCCACCTGCTGTACAGGTTATGTTACGCTGTTTATATATATATATATTGTTTAAAAATGTTTTGTCAATATATATGCCTCCATGCTATGTTCATATGCAAGGCTATGTTCTGTATGCCGTGTAGGCTATATGACGCTGTGTATTTTATGTTATAAATCTGTGACGTCAATATATGATATCGCAATATTATGTATGTTACGTCGCAATACTATGTATGTTATGCCTATGATATGTTATGGTATGTCTCTATGCTATATCCACCATTCATGTAGTTACTTTGTGTATTTAATGCTGTAAATATGTAATTCTTATGCTATGCTATGTCATATCATGTTGCAATGCTGTGTCATGTTATGCCTACGCTACGCTATGATATGTCACCACGCAATGTCCACCTGTCGTATAGGTCATGCCACACTGCGAATTGTATGTTGTAACCTCAATATGTTATGTCGCTATGTCTTATCTATGCTTAACTATGTCGCTATACTATGTCCTCCCGTCGTTTAAGTTCCATTACCTTGTGTAATTAATGTTGTAAATATGTTTTTGTTGCTATGCAATAACTATTTTCTATACTATGTCACGTCGAAATGCTATGCCATGTCATGTCTGTGGTGAGCTATGTTATGTCACCATGCAATGTCCACCTGTCGTGTAGGTAATGCAACGCTAGGTATTTTATGTTGTAAACATGTTATGCTCTAGATGAAGCGGGTCCCGGACAATACCCGATTAATCTTTGAAAGCCGTCCGGGTGTCCGGCCCTGCTGTCACCTGTCACCTGATCTCACTTACGAATTGAAGTAAGTTTTAAAAGCCATTGTGTCTAGGTAATCTGGACACATAACGGAGAATTCAATACTAATTCAACATTTTAAACCTCGATTTCATCAACAATTATTTTTTCTCAGCTTTATAATATTTCGATAGGATACTCAAATTAATTTTGTTTCTAATTATTTATACAGCATAAATTATCGCATCTATACATCGCGCACCTCTCCTTCATATTAGAAAGGCCATTAGAAAAATATAGGGCGATAAAATATAATAATTTGATGTTAATCGTTAATCTCCTTAATCTCGTTTAAAAGTATTTTTTGAGCTGCAGGAGCATGCACACTCTCGCAAATACTTATACATTTTGTTTTACCACAAGAAATCGTTTTTGGCAAAGAAGAATCTGGAAATAGACTGCTTTAACAATTTGTGCAATTCTGGCTATTAAAAGTGTGATGGTGCTTAATCCTATGATAGACTGAAGTAATTTCAATTGCTAACAGATTGTCCTGTTTATCTGAAAATTTCTTCATGAAAAAGTTCGAAACCGATTGCGAAGAATCCCTATTCAATATTAACGACTGGTGTTTCTTGCTTTGAGAATGTACAGTTAAAGCTCTAACATCCTCGTACTTAATATTAACCGTTTTCCTACATACTTTACATTCTCCGTTAAAGGTGTCTCTCTTCATAAGCTAATCAAATTGAGTTTAACCACCTGTCTTGAAACGACGTCGAATATTTTGTCCTTTTTTTTTTTTTTTTTTTGTGGGACTTGTTTATTTGCAGAATCAGAATCGTTTTTTTTTCACTAGACATTATTATGAAAGTATTTAAATAATTTCAAAATACGCATTGTTTATAGATAGCTAGCTAACTGCTGACTAAATGAAAGAATGAATTGAAAATGAGAGAATGAGGGGAGATGAGGACGCATGCGCCCGACACGCCGGCAGGAAACCACGACACTATCCCGTAAGGCACTTAACTCACCGCTCACCGTAGATCGCTGCTGCATAGAATATGTATTGACATAGACGTTCTTTGGCTGCTGTGCGCGATCGTGTAAGTTTCGATGCTCTCAACCATTTCGTCCGTGCACATTGTGTCGTTATTTTCGAGAAACATGATATTCCGGGAGAGTAATATTTATTTTAAATTCTTTCCGGGAATCGGGAGATTTTAATTTTCAGGACTCAAATCCGGGAGAATCCCGAATTTCCGGGAGAGGTAGGAACCCTAGATGTGAAGGCGACAAGTAAATCCATACCTTTTAGCAGTGCGATGCGAGCTCTAATTTTCTGTTAAAATAACTTGGCAACTTCCTAACTCATTCTATTGTTGTCTGAGAATTGAATAAGTGATTGTCGGAAACGTTCGTCGTGTTCAAATCAAAATCAACAGATTTTGAAACACGACTACCATAAAAAATAACTATCAGATTGTTCTGACGTAGCTCATTTATCTGATAGTAACAGCAGAACCAGTCAACGAATTTTACTATCACGGAGAGCGTTAGTTTGTGTCTGTCGTTTTCATGGGCCTTGTGCATCGTATAGGTGACAATGCGACCTTTAGCAGCTCAATCCTAGTAGTTGTGAATGAGTGTACTACGAGGGAATTATTCAAGAGGCTAAACTGCAATCAACTTTCTTAACAGCCTGCCTCGTTCCCAGTCACAAAACCTCTGAAGAGAACGTTCGGTCCACCGAGTATTTTAAGTGATTCCAAATTCGCAAAGACAACTTACAAACTTCCAAACCTTTTCTGGATTCGAAACATGGCCAGTGATACGGCAGCTAGCATCGTTAACCAAAATGCTGATCAGAAGATTATTTGTTGGATTGTTAATATTCTCAAAGATAGTTTCATAAATCGTATCAAGAATTTTGTTAGCATACTTAACAAGTTTCGAGTTACATTTGATGCAGAAATTTTTTCTACTAACCATTGCAGAACCTGCAGACAAAACAAAACAAGATGTTAAAAAGGAATTCAAGATGAAAGCGTTATGTGCCCACATCTCGACGTTAACAGATAAAATGATGCAAGATCAACGAAGAATTAACTTCTGACTTACCTTTTGTCTTTCTGTTTAATTTAGCAGCTGCAACAATAAAAGATGTGAAATTTCCTCTAGACGTGGTTTAGTAATTTCACAGATAGAAATCGCGATTTAAGAACTTAGTAAATTTTGATGATGGCCACTCTATGTGTAAGAATAAGGAATAAAAAATATATACGATCGTTTAAAACGTTTTTAAGTGACACAAGACGAATGTGATTCAAAAAGACAGAAAGAATTCTGCTTTTATAAATGGATTTTATTGAAGAAGCTGTATGTTTTGAAATAAAGTACCTCACAAAATGACAAGGAAAGGATTTAAAAAAATACTAATAAAATAATTCTGAACAGCTTTGACCTTTCAGAAATGTCAAAGCAAGAAAAAACGACATGTAACTGCTGTTGTAAATGTCACATTGGAAAGAGGGGAAACCGTTTAAAAAGCACTTCATATATACCAACTATTTTCCTTTAAAAGGACTTTTTTCAGCATGAGCTGACCAAAAATTAAACAGAAAAGTTCTTAAAAATAAAAATATTCTGTTTAATTAATTTTATGAATAAACTCAATTTCAACGAGGAAATAATAAATAATTTTGTCATTTAGTACTTATTATGTTTAATGTATTAATTTAAAATTCAACCTTTAAGCACAGCATGTCTACTTTAAAATAAATATTTCTCTATTCACTAAATGTCGAAAAACAAGTTTTATTCAATATAAAGTGTTCGAAATGAAATACATTATGAATATACGTACAAAAATGCAAAAACCATTTCAGCACCGTAACCACCTGCATAAAGGAGAAACAGTTTAAAAACTAAACAAGGGAAGAAAGAGAAGTCTGGAAAGAGTAATGTAATAATGAAATAATAGTATTCAAATAGATATAATTAAATAAAAGTTAATAGTTAATTAAACAATTAAGTAAATATAACATTTAAGCGAAAATGTATCAAAACGTTCGCGATAAATTCATATTATGAGGTGAAACTTACAAAATTTAAATTGGCTGTTAGAAGACATTAATGAATAGAAGAAATACACGAAATTACATCATCCAAGAAAATATATTTCATGATGTAATGCAATCGGAAGCAAATCATCTTCGTGTCACTCAAAGCTATGTCATATTTCAAACAGAGAAATTTTCATTTCTTTCATTAGAATTAAATCTTGATCATTCTCATCAGGCAAATTTCTAATCATCCGATTTTCCTGTCCCCTCTTCGCGACTCTACGAACAATGGTTCTATGGTATCAACGTTATAATTCAATTCAAATTGCCCAAAAGAAGGAGATATGTAGTCTATAACAGTTACCAGAAGAATCTTTCTTCCAGTGCTTTGAAGAATGTCAGGAGCAATGCAAGTGCGTTTGTTTTTGATAGATACTACTTAGAAATTGAAAACGAATAATATTTTACGTTTCAAATAAAATCATATTCTCTGAAAATGTAGTGAGGGAACCGCCGCATTTTGCAAAGCTAACATAATATTGTAATTTTACATAGCAAGTACATATCATATAATATACACCATATCATATAATATACACCATATCATATAATATACATCATATCATATAATATACAGCAAATACAGGTAAAACGTAGCAAATGCAGGTAAAACGTGGCAAATACAAGTAAACGTGGGCACCCAGTACATGCATTAACGAATTTATGGCAAGTTATCTAATCTTGTCTGTGTGATGTATGATGTAATTTTATCACTCAAAAAACTTAGTTTAATTTTTTTGTTCTATAAATTTCAATTTCATATACTACTCAGCCTACCTGAAGTCTAATGCGAAACAAACTGTTGGTGTTTTTATTCTGTAGTATACTAAATTATCCATTTTTACTTCCTTCTACAAATTAAAGAAGTGTTGTAATCGCGAAATATTTCGGGTATCGTATTACAACAAAGATATATATATTGTCCGCTCTGGCATCTATTTGAACCTTTTTTGCGTGTAACTCTTTTGTTGCAACTGGTCATACCAAACGTGTATATATATATAAGAAGAAGAAATATTGTAGCGAGCTTGCTAAAACGTTACCAGGAGCTGTAGCTCCATGAAATAGTTCAACGCAGTAGTACTAAAATATTAACATAGAAGAAATTTTTTAAAAAAATTATTAACATGGAAAAAAGAAAAAACTGCTTACACGCGAAATAAAACTGTTAAAAATCAATGTTGGAAAACATGTGAATGCACGAAAAAACTAATCTGACCGTTGTGACATGTGAAAAGTTAATACATATAAAAATATAGAAAAATAGATCGACGAAACAAGTTAAAACATAATAAAATTAAAAAATAATTAAATAATTAAAACATAAATTGCAAAAATTATAATTAAAACATAAATTGCAAAATTAAAAAAATTATAAAACTTACAAAGCGGAAAATGGTAAATTAGCCCAATCGGACCCTCAACCAGGCTTTTCAAGGGAAAAATGATTGAATGTCGAACTAAGCCAAATACTATCACGCGTCTCGCCGAAACAGACCATTGAAGCTCTTGTTTGATGAAAAAATTTTTTAAATAAATATGAATTGTCCCGAAAGAATTTTTTTGGAGCTTCAATTCTCTGTTCCTTTTTCCCGACGCGACCGCAGAAAAAACACATTAAGGTGTAAAAAAAGTAAATGCAACTCCGAGCAATACAAAATTAAAATCAAAATAAAATAAATAGCGGTCTGCTATTAGTCAAAATTACAATAACGTACGGGCTGGTCCTGCTAGCTTAAAAAAGAAAAAAACCTTTATAAAGATTATGGTACTGAAATCAAATTAATATGCAATTAAACTCGCATGAAAACAAACGCCGTTGGGTCTTACTAGGACCAAAAAAGTTTTTAAGAAACGCATAAAACAAAAGAAACAAAAAAAAAAAAACAGACCTGGGTTGGGCCGACCTCTGGATCGCGTAACAGATTTGAAAAGGGTGTTCTACCAACCATCCCTCTCGTCGTGTGACGTAAGTGGGTGAAACAATGCTATTCCGAATAGGCCAATGCGCTTAGATTGTAATTTGGCGGGAACTCTTATCCCCCTCCTTTGCTAAAGAGGGTTTGAGAGACGCGAAAAGACATGGAAAGAACTCAAAATGGCGTCAGTCAAGTTGTTAGAAGAACAAAACTGCTTCAAAAAGGTGAAAATAGCTAATTCAGCTAAGATTACTTACTTTGGCCACAAAAGAAAGAGTAAAATGGAAAAAAGTCATTTGTTAGTAAAAGTCGTCATTCTTCAAGCTAGAGGGCGGTCAAGCTGCTATGAAAAATGAAAAGGCCCGATTTGTTAATAATAGTAGAATTTGGCCATCTAAGTAATTCAAAACTATTAAAACAATAGTATTAAATTATAGTGCCAAAATCTTTGGAGGAAAGAAAATGTACTGACGAGAATAATCTGTACATTTTTACAATTTTTACATTAGATTATCTGAATCAGCCATCCACTTTATACTGTCGCATTGGGCTTTAAGTATAAAATTTCATTATTCAAAACAAATTATCTAAAATTGGAAAGGCTA
The DNA here is from genome assembly GCF_044657685.1 of Stegodyphus dumicola. NCBI lineage: Eukaryota > Metazoa > Arthropoda > Arachnida > Araneae > Eresidae > Stegodyphus > Stegodyphus dumicola. Next base: position 83,354,020 of record NC_140768.1, read on the forward strand.
ATGCCAGCTTTTTTTAAAGTATTTTTAATTATTTTATGAGGAATTTGGTTATTTTTCAAAATTGTGACGAAGTAAAGTATTTCTTCTTGTAAGTGTTCTGTAGTATTACATATTCTTTTTATTCTAAGTAGCTGTGAAAAAATTGTGTTAATGATGATTCTTTTGAAAATATTAGAATTCCAGTTGGTTAACTTTAGTGAAGAAAAAGTGAATTCTCTCCTCTTGACGTAAACTTTAATAAAATTGTAATCAATAATATTTAAGTCAAGGTAGGCTACATTATTTTGCACCGTATTTGTATTATTTAGTTTTAAGCAAGTTGGGTAGATATTAGCAGCTTCTATTTTGTTGTGGTTGTTAAAGGCAATGATATCATCAATGTAACGATAGATGTGTTGGTAAAATTTATGTTCTTCTTTACTTAGTGAACGGACAAAGGTCAATTCTTTTGTGAAAAGAATAATTCACACACAGCACTTGAAAAATTACCACCCATTGGTATTCCTTGAATTTGTTTAAAGATGCTATTGTTAAATAGAATAAAATTATTGAAAAGCACGCTTGAAAGAAAAAGTTGCCATTTTTCGGTATTAATTATTGTCGAAATCTGTGGAATTATATCTGGTAGAGCAAGTAAGCTTGTATATATTTCTTCAAGTGGTAAGGTGGTATATAGGTTCTCGAAATCGTAGCATTGTATATGGTCTATTTTAAGTGAATTAATTGTCTTGATCACTAGCTCTTTAGTTGAAATCATCCAGTTGCAATGAAGATCCTTAAAATCATAGTTATTAATTAAGTCACGTATTAAACGAAGTTTTTTTGCAAAAAGATAATCTATTTCTTTAAGATAACTTTTGGTACTATTGGCAATAAACCTGAATTTAATAGGAGACTTATGAAATTTTGGTAGCGTATAGAGATTTGCAAATCTGTTATTATAGTTCCCGGGATGTATCTTGAGTCTTTTATGTAAAGCGTTAAATTTATTGATAAGAATTTTAGTGCTGGCAGTGATTTTTTGATATATATATATATATATACCCACCAATTTACCCGTTTCGGTAATATCTGTTTTTTTTTATTGTTATATGTTAGTAAATAGTGCATTTTTTGCTTAAAATGATTGAATTCTGCTGATTTATGTTCCGGTTAAAGTTTTATGCCTTTAGTTAATTTGCGTGCAATAGTTGTAGAATTATCAACAATTTAAAAATTGAAGTGCTGGGTCTAACGAGGCCGTCATTTGCTTACATTTGAAACTCTTAAAAAATAAAGTTACTTGGTGCATCAAATTCGGTGTCTTTTTTGACCAGTGTGGCCAAAAATTAAACTTTTGTGCACCTAAAAGTTTGGTTTCTTCTCGTCCTTTGGACGAATTGTTTAATCTTGCGTAGAAACTCTAATTTTAATTAAAATATTTTTTTAATGTTTTAACCGTATTTTGAATTTTAGGGTTTTTTTTAATTTTACAATTTTAAATGAAGATATTTTGAATTTTTATGTATTTTTGCTTTGCCGCGAAGTATGAACTGAATTGATTAAATGATAAATATATCTGTAAGGAAATCCGAGGAAATAAGTTTAAATGGAGGCAGAAAACAATGTCTATAATTTAATTGGTCGTACAAGGAAGTCATGTGGTGTCCACATTAGAATTTTTTTTACATTTGTGATAAACGGAACTGCTCAGCACATTATAGAATGCAAATGGTATACGCCTTAAAAATTACGTTTTTGTCTATTTGGAAAATAATTCTTGAATTCACAACTAATTATTTTTATCGTAAGATATTCTGATATCACATAAATATCATCATTTTGGGTTTCGTTGATGAAATATTGCATTAGAATGGAGTTTAGATTGAAATATTGCATTTAATATATAATCTCGAAAAAAAAAGTATAAAGCGCTTCGCTTGGCACATGAACTTAGAAATCTAGCGAACTAATTTTTTACCATACAGATCACGAAAGATTATAAGTCTTACATAAAGTAACAGAAATAGCCCGCTGAAAAAGGAACTAATTAAGTTCATTATCATTTATAGTTGTTTGAGGCAAAGCTATCTTATTGATTTAAAACTATTTTATTGTTTTAAATCTATCGAGTTTATTGAAAATCTAAATTATTATTCAATGGTCATCGAAAACAGGTTTCAAGGAGTAAATGGACTAATGACGTTACAGGTATCAATGTAAAAACTTGTAAATTTCAAATGTTTTTCACCAGTGTATAGTTTTAAATTAATACGTACGAGATTGGCTGCCATTGGTGGAGTGATTAAAGCAGCAGAATCCTGCTAAACTTATCCTGGTTCTTTTCCTGTAGTCGGCTTAATTATTGTGATTGAGCTAAAGTTAGTCAATTTGATTTTGAGTTAGATTGGAATTTTTAGCCAAGTTTTGAATTGTTTTGTTAGACAAGGACTATAAATTTATAAAAATACTATTGTGTATTACTTCATTAGAGGTTCAGCGTCAAAACTCTGATTTCGCCTGACTGTTTTGCTCATCGTTTCATCATGGAACGTATGACTGATTTCATTAGCGCTGGAATTACGAATCTGCAGTGCATAGAAGAAGCGGATGGTCCTCTTAGTGAACAAGATGCCAGGGATCTATTTTTTCAAAGACTAAAACTTTTCATAGAAAATGAGATCATCCAGAAAAGAACCGTCGCTGCACCGAAGCCTAATATCCCTGCTGCTAAAACATTTGATGATGAATTTCCGATTCTTGGTCAGATCAAACCTAACGCTCGAAGAGCCAACAGCCCAGCCCGTTCTGATGAGGAAGGCTCCAAAAAATATAAAGCCCTAGACGATGATAGCAGCAATTCTGATATAGGACCCAGAGGAGAAACCACCATACGTCGAAGAAAGCCTGTCCGGAAAACCAACTCTTCGGATAGTTCTGATTCGTCGAGAATACCGCCTCCGGAGACGACTGCAAATGAAACTTCTGAAAATATGGAAAAGGTCCCTAACGAAACTCCAGCTCAAGACGCAGCCAGTCTGGATGCAGTACCTTTTAAAAGAACACCGCCGATAATAATTAAAGACCAAAGGAAAAATTTCATGCAACTCAAAGCCTTATTAATCGGATATAACCTCTCTACTAACAGAGATTACTACGGACAACTTATTAGCGGAGGAATTAAAATACATGCTCACAATCCTACCATCTACCGCCAAATCATTACTCAAAGATAAAGGTGTGTTTTATTATTGTTACGAGCTGCCAGAGACCAGATATGTAAAAGCATTCATCAGAAACCTACCATCTTATATGAAATCGGAAGATATAGAGGAAGAACTCAGAGAAAAAGGATATAGTGTTATCAGAGTCAACCAAATGAAGTGTCGCCATGACGGAGAAATAATAAGTTTACCACTGTTCCTTGTGACTTTAAAAAGAGAGGAAAAGAGCAATGTCATCTTCCATGAACATTTTGTGCTTGGAATGAAAATCAAAGTCGAAGGTTATAAAGGAAGAGCTGGGCCCTTACAGTGGTTTCGCTGGCAAGGGTTCCACCACTCTCAAAGTAATTGTCATCACGCCCCGCGCTGTGTTCGCATATGGTGCCGTGACAAAAGAAATAACTTAAAATCATTTAGTTCAGGTTGAGAATTCAAATAAAATGTGTGACCTATAGTATATTTGCTGCACATATGATTTATATTGTTGAAAATTTATGATAAATGATAGGTAATATGCCATGAAAGAGTAATTCTATTTTGGATAATTCAAAAATTCAATTTCATATGTATTGTTATATATATATGTGCATATTTAAAGAAAGTTTTAAGATATTTGAATCAAAAGCTGATTTCAGTAATTTCATTGGATTGTGGTATGTAATGATAAAATAATGTTCAACAGTATTAGAATCCAGAAGTGTTAATGATCAATGTACTTATATTGCATCACTAATTTGATATATGCATGGTTGAAGTTACAGGAGATCCTAATTAATTACTAAATAAAAAAAAAATAAACAAATAAAAAAATAAAAAAAAAAATTACCTTAACTTTGCTATCTACTCTTATATGCATGTTTGGTAAATGTATATGTAAATTATCAGAGAGAGTGCTAAGTGTTTGTGTAAAATAATGTAGATCTCAATAACATTAAAATAGAAATAGCAGATTGTAAGGTAATGCAACATAAGTAACTATATTTCTTCATCCATGTCAAAGCTTAAAGGTAGATCTAACACTGGTATGGCAACTTCCCTAGCTTCTGCTCTACCCACATTTAGTGGCAACTTATCTGAAAATGTAAATTTCTTTCTTGATCAAATAAATAGTGTTGCTAAATTAGAAAAATGGTCAGATGAAAAGAAAATAATCATTCTGAAAATAAACTGTAGGGATAAAGCTCTAGATTTCCTAATTAATGATCCAAGAGTGGCTAAGGAAAATAAATTTGAAAATTTAGAAAAATTATTAAAGAATAAATTTGCACGAGTTGAATCCTTTCAGGACATTCTACAGCAATTCTCAAACATTTCTCAAAAGTGTAACCAATCTGTTAGGGAATTAGCTGACGAGATTACTACAACAGCGACAAAATACATAAATGAAGATTCGGTTGAGGATTCTAGTTTACATAAATTAAAAGAGAAAGTGAAGCTCACTAAATTTCTTGAGGCCCCCAGAACAGATATTAGGATTGAAGTTAAGAAATTAGGTCCATCTTCCTTTGATAAGGCTGTAGAATTGGCAAGTAATATAGAAAATGCATTGAATGATGAGAAAACATATTTGAACAGTATAAATGTTGAGAAAAATTTAGAGATTAATAATCTTCTCAAAGAAAGACTTGAACAGAATAAAATTATTCAGGAGCTAACAGATAAAGTAAATCAACTTTCTCAAAATAAGCCTATAAACACATCTTATACAAGAATAAATCACAATGCTTCTACATCTCAAAATTCTAGCAACTTTAATAGTGTGTCTTGTCATATATGTAGCAAAAGACACTTAACAACAGATTGTTGGTATTTTCCTAGGCAACACCAGCATAATTTTAGAAACAACACATTCAGGGGACACAGACAATTTCGAAACACTCGGCGGAGGAACTATCATCCTTACAGAAATAATAGTCAATACAAAAAAGGTCAGAATAAGCATTTAAACTAGCTAAGGATTCTTGCCAGATATATTACAACAAAAATTTTAGACCCCTTGCAGGAATCCGCAGAGACTGGGGTTATAAAGAACGCCTGTATAGACATCATAATCCAAAAAAGATCCAAAGTAACAGCAATAATGTCCAACACAAGTTTGCAAAAAATAAAAGATGTAATAATAGAAACTCAACCAAATTGTTGATGTCTTGTAACTCAGAAAATTCTAATTATCTGCCAATAATCAAACTTAAAATTGGTTCTCTGACTTATGAAGCTCTTCTTGATACTGGTGCTAATTTATCTTTAGTCCAACCAGATGTTATTGAGGAAATTAAACAATTCACTAAAGTTGAATTTGTTTCTCGGATGGTAAGAATAAAAACTATTGAAGATTCATGCATCCCTTACATGTCTGCAGTTAATTTAAAATTTAAAATTCAAAGTAAATGGTTCACTAATTTATTTTATGTCACCAAAAACAATTGGAATTCTACTTATCAGATAATCCTAGGTTATGACTTCATTCAAAATAACAATATTTTGTTAGATTCCATAAATAAGAAACTCATAGTAGATAATACTCATTTGGACTTTGAAGAAAATTATCCCAATAAAAAATTAAGCAACTCAGTTAATGTAAGAAGAAAAAATTGTAATTTAAACTCATTAAGAATGGTTTCTAACATAACTGTCCAGCCAGGTCAATCTCAAATCATTTCTTTAGCTGTTCCTGAAGCTTTAAAACAATTTAAAGAAATTTTGCTTTCTCCAAAGCCATCAAAAAATAAGTTCCATATCAATGAATCTTTACATATAGTTGATTGTCACAACCACATTCAAACTATTGTTGAAAACAACACCAATGAGAAATTAATTTTTAGGAAGAATTCTGTTATTAAGACACAATAACACGCCGAATAAATACTAATTCAGAAGTCAAACAACAAAAATCAGCGTTATACCTACAAAATTTTCACAGGACTATTTGCGGTTTTGCAGCTGAAGATGATGGTTCGGTAAAACCATCGAAACTAGTCCTGTGAAAATTTTGTAGGTATAACGCTGATTTTTGTTGTTTGACTTCTGAATAATTCTGTTATTGGAACTGCTGTGCCATTTCACTTTGAGGATATTGTTAGTCCCAAAAATCATGAGACTTTACAAATCAACACACTAAATCTGCAAGAAGTAATTAAACTTAGAAAAGAGGAATTAAATGTATCAGACTTTAAACTAGATCATTTAAATGAACAAGCAAAAAATGAAATGATAGAATTGCTAATGAATAACTATGCTGTGTTTTCAAAATCATATAATACTTTAGGATCTACTGATAAAGTTGTACCAGAATTTAAACTTCTTCACAATTTTCCAATTCAAACTAGACCTTACCCTATTCCTAAACTTGCAAAACAGTATGCTCAACAAGAAATTGCAAAATTATTAGAAGCAGGCATAATAGAACCCTCTTCTTCAAGTTATAGTTTTCCTGTAATATTTGTTAGGAAAAAGAATTTACGTGGTGAAGATAAAAATGCACCAAAATTTCGTATGGTTGTAGATTATCGTCTATTAAACTGTATCACAGAATCATACAAAATTTTTTACCAAAAATTTCTGAGATTTTGCATAACATTGCTGGTAGGAAATTGTATTGTGTACTGGATTTGAAGTCAGCCTTTTTCCAGATCAATTTGCAGGACTCTGATAAAGAAAAGTTGGCATTTTGCACCGAACTGGGTAATTTTCATCCTTGTAGACTTCCCTTTGGAGCTCGCAATAGCACTTCTTATTTCCATACATTAATTTCAAAATGTTTAAATGACATTAAAGGTAGTAATGTTCAATTTTTTCTAGACGACATTATTATTGCAGCTGATAGTATGAGTGAGTTAAAAGTAATTCTTCAAAAAGTGTTTGACAGATTAAAATCATTTAATTTAACTCTAGATCCAGCTAAAGTGCAGCTCTGTAAATCTGAAATAACTTGTTTGGGTTTCAATATTTCACAAGCAGGTTTTTCTCCTTCTGAAGAAAATATTTCAAAGGTTACAAGATTTCCTATTCCAAAGGATGTAAAACAAGTTCAGGCTTTTCTTGGCATGATGAACTATTTTAGACATTTAATCCATAATTTTGCTGAGATCACTCAGCCAATAGTACACTTAACTAAAAGACATGTTCCCTTTGTTTGGAATCAAGATTGCCAAGATGCTTTTGATAAATTACAATCAATAATGTTGGACAAACCAACTATAAGGAACATTGATGATAATCATGAGATATTTTTGATCACTGATGCTTCTAAAGTAGCTATGTGTGGTATTCTGTTACAAAAGATTGATGATAAATTCTTTCCTGTAGAATTTTATTCGAAACTTCTCACTCCTGCTGAGTCTAGATACCCATCGATCAGGCGTGAGCTTTATGCTATTTTTTCTTCTGTCAAGCATTTTCATGAACATTTATATGGCAAAAAATTTACTATTTTAACTGATGCTAGACCACTCACTTTTCATATGCAGCTGGATAAGCAGCCTGACATTGTTGCCAGATGGTTGTTGTATTTACAAGATTTTGATTACTCTCTAAAACATATACCTGGTTTTTCCAATCCTGCAGATTTTCTTTCTAGAGTTCCTGAAGCATCTCATAGTGTAAACAATATCAACTTATTTCATTCAGATAATACTCAGTTAAGCATCCAAAATATAGTTAATCACCAAAGAAATGACAAAAATATTAAGGATATCTTAAGCCAAGTTAACAATAATAAAGCTGATATTTGTGGAAAATATTTTATTGATAAAAACAAATTGTGTAGTAATGATAAAATTAAGACCTAGAGCGCATCATTTAAAGACAAGGCATTTAGAAAATAAAATTCTACTTCCAAATTCTTTAGTAAAACCTTGTTTAGAGATTGCTCATGCTCCGCATTTTGGTACTAGTAAAACTTATGAATTCATTAAGAAAAAGTATTTCTGGAAGGGCATGTTTTTAGATACAAAAAACTTTTGTGAAAAATGTCAACAGTGTTTGGAGAATAAACCAAGGTCATGTAAAACAATTACAAGCAATATAAAAAAATCTGAGTTAGCACCTGGAGAAATGTTAGCAATTGACATTGTGGGTAAATTGCCCAGATCACATGATGGCGAATTTTTCATTCTAACTATTATTGATCATTATTCAAGATATTTAGAAGCTATTCCTCTGTCAAATATTACATCTGCTACAATAATAAGGTGTATGAATCTTTATTTTTCAAAATTTGGTATTCCAAAAGTAATTTTATCTGATAATGCTTCAAATTTTTGTTCAGCTGAATTTGAAAAATTTCTAAAAGATCTCAATATTGAACACCGAAAAAGCTCCATTTATTATCCACAGTCTAATGGAATCATAGAAAGAGTTCATCGAACTATGAAAGAAAGCATAGCTTCTTTATCCAATAATGTAATCGAATGGTCAGATAGATTAGCCTTTTTCAAACTATATTACAACAATTCTAAACACATAGTGACAGGTTTTACTCCCGCACAGTTATTTTTTGGGCGAGAACTCAATACACCTCTAGATACAAATAATGAACCGGCAACGGTAGATAATCCTTCACAATACTTATTACGTCAGAAAGAACACATTAAAGCAACTAGAGAATTAGTGAAACAAAACGAAGAAAAATATTTTCAGTCTCAAAATAAAGTTGTTAAAGGCAGAGAACCACCAAAATTAATTATTGGAGATGAGGTATTTTTAAAGGCTTTACAACCACCTCATGCTTTTCAGCCAAAATTCAATGGACCTTTCAAAATAATAAAAATTTTTCGAAATAAAAACTACTTAATTCAAAACATCGAAGACCACGAAACTAAAAAAATTCATTGTAGCAAATTATTTAAAAGAGTTGATCCAAGGTTCAATTTGATTAATTAAGAACATTTATTTCATCGAGCTTGTTTTTCTTGTTCACTAAGTTAGAAAAAATAAATAAATAGAAAACATACACATATTTGTAAGTGTTAGGAATTTAGTGGATTTATTTCCAACAAAAGAATTTTTTTTTGAGATTTCATGATTAGTTTGGGTGTCGGTTGGCCACCTTCACTCATACATTTGGTTGGCTGCAGGCTGGTCCGGGTTGACTAATGTCATGGAATTTAAAAAAAAAAAAAAGTGTGCAGTACACTTAGTGATCATTACAAATAACGAGCTAGACATGAAAATTGTGCTACTAAAACAAGCTTGAGTAGTAAAATATATATACATATATAACAATAATAAAAAGAGGAAGAAGAAAATTAATGTGTTCAAAAAAAAAATTTAAATTGTAGAGTAATTGGTCTAGATGAATTTAGTTATTTCAAGGGCTATTTGATGTCATCCAGAAGAATTTATAGAATCTGTATAATTAGAAACTTGTCAGAAAATGATCATTAATGCAGAGTTGTGTTTAACAGTGAAAATGTATGAATGTAAAAATAGGTATTAGCTTACAATTTCCATTTACAAAGAGAAAATTGTAACTTGACTACAGATTATAATGAAAGTGTATGCTGTAACTATATGAGTAACTTGTATGATATGTATTAGTTATTAATTTTTGATTGTACTTCATATGTGTAGCACTTATCCCAGACAGTGAAATTATGATAAAATAATTTTTGACTATTTTTCATTTGATTTAACTATTATACCAGATCATACTTGTAATAAGTGTTGTGCGTCGGTAAATTTATCGTGCAATGAACTGTGTTTCGGTGAAATTTATCATGCAGTGCTCAGCGTCAGTGAAGTGCATTTATCATGCAGTGTTCATGCGGTGATCTGTGCTTTTTCTTTGGCCGGAAGGAATGTGCTAGCAAGCCGGCATCTATCAGACTATCGCTTCAAGAATTGTCATCATTTCGTCCAAGCCCTTGGTGGCAGTTGTTGGACCGGTTTTTTTCCTCTTTGCTGCTGGAAGTTCAAGGGTGAAGGACGGGCTTCGGCCTGTCTCTTCACGGACTGTCTCTTCACCTACAGCCGTGTCTTGAGGCACGTTTAACTTTCCTGAAAAGTCCGATAACTGTAATTTTTTTTATTGAATATCTTCATTCTATATGCAGCTGCTGAAAATTCATCCTGGGTGGAATGAAGATTTAAAACAAGAATTTTAACGATCTCATTTTGCAATTTAAGACTCATCCATTGTCTATCGCCACGTGGTGACTGCTCCAAATTAATTCACTGGTAGAAGCTTTAAAATCAAAAGAAATTTCAAGATAAGTATATTCCGGGTCTACATATTTCTTCGATTCCAGATATTTCGTGATCTATAGAAAGTGATGCAAATGGATAGTGCTCTGTAGTATATCGATAAACGAATGGACGCTCAGTATTTATAGTAGGACTATAGCCGTGATCTGATATTTAATTTTCTTGTTTATTTGTGTGAGCTCAGCAATAAAATTTTTTGATAGGAAAGATAAATAGTAGATGAATAACTTGTATTTTCTTCTTCGACTATCACGAAGTCTGGGGTAAGTACTTTATTTTGCTATCCTCTGTAGGTCATACATTTTTATCCCTATCATTCGGGTTATTGCGGAAACAATGTGATGTACTCTTAATCATTGTTATAACTTCATCGCTGATAAAATTGATATTCAAAATTTTGGTTATCACTTATACACCTGAATAATTATATTAAATATTTCTCATAGCTTGCAGAAATTAACACATTTTCATTACATAAGAAATTAAAATATATAAGTATTTTTACTACATACAAATATTCTCACTACATATAGCTCTCCTCTTCATAATAATATTTTCACCACAAGGAGCATGAATCTTTCACATGCAAAAAAGATAAAACTACTCCTCCAAAGTATGCGAATTGCCTTATGGAAGGACACACAGCAAACTACAGAGGATGTGAAAGATTTCCTAAGACGAAAACTTTCTCTACACCGAAACCATTCACAGATCGTGTCATCACAAACAATTCATACGCTGAAGCGGTAAGCTCTGGATTAGCCCCTGAATCTCTCATGGAAGCTTAAAAAGTGCTTTGTGACTAACGGGCCATCGTTTCCATCATTCAGGGGGCCCACCAGCGGCCGAGCGGTAAAGTCGCTGAACGCTGGTAGTTCGGTCCGAGGTTCGAATCCCGCGAACGGGCTGGCTGCATGGGTGTTTTCGTGGTTTTTCCCATGTGTAACGTGCATACGAGCCAGTTTCCCTTAGAAAGTCCTCCACGAAAGGCATCCCTCCCCTTAGGCAGATAGCCCTCGTGTGCTTTGCCATAATTAAATACACCACCACACCACCATCATTCAGGAATATGGAATAACTCAAATCTTCAAGCAATTAACTACTGATAAAGCTTCACTTCCTGACAAAACTCAGCAACATGGATAAAACTACCAGAACTGTGAATCCCCATCCGTTTCGTCATCTGGGTGGAGGTGTTTGTATATACGTTAAACGCACGTTACTATCATGTTTAATTAAGGAAAGCAGAGACTTTAACTGTGAACTACCAGTTTTTAAAAATTTTTCAGTCTGTGTGACGCTACCATTTTTTAAAAATATTTATTTCAGTGCTCTATACAACCCGCATAATAACAGGCTTAGTGATAACATATTAAATGCCTTTTTGCCAAGTGATATCCCGACCGTCCTTGCAGGGGACTTAAATGCAAAGAATACTGCCTGGAACCGAGGGTACCACTAAAATGTTCGCTTACGCGTCAAACTATTACGCTACCAGCGTATCAAGGACTCTAAAGAGACTACTATATTCTAAAGTATTCATTTATTTAATAAAACATCATTCAAGTACATAACATACAATTAATCTTTAATAAGCCTAACTAACTACAGAAACATGTTTACCTAATTCTATAATTGCCCTGCTGCCACTCTCATGAAACCAAACTAACAACAATTATTAGTGGCCAAAAAGTAAAAGTAATAAGTATTGTAAAATTATAAGTATAAAATTAAAGTAAAGTAAATACAAAATACAAACTACATTGTTTTGAAACCCAACACTGTCGACGATCCAATGCAAATGGCAAAATTTTATATAATTACATACTTAATAATCCTATTGTAATTCATCCAATGATTATACTTATCGTCCAGATAGACTCGAGTACTCTAATATATTAGACATCGCTTTGTCTACCACTACTATTCCTATTACTACTGAAGTACTTCAAGAACTTCTATGTGACCACCTGCCCGTTATCGCTTATCTGGGAATTACTAAAACTGAAGCTCGTACTCTTAACACAATTACTGACTGGTCTCTTTTTGAAAATCTTATGAGTGATCGTATTATTCCTCTCTATAACCTCAATACAGTGCAAGGAATTGAAAATGCGGTTTCTGCACTTAATGAAATATTAAAAGTGCTATTGCAGAAGCAAGTGACACTAAACCACTTAAAGATAATAGCCTTCGACTCCCTAATTAAATTCGCATCAAGATTAGACAACGCAACAGAATGAGAAAATCCTATCATGTGACCTGCGACCCACGAATGAAACGCGAAATCAATAAACTTAATAAAGAAATTCAGAAAGACATAAAAAATTATAGAGAAGAATTATGGTGTGAGAAATTAATTAATATTGACACTAGAGATGGCTCATTATGGACATTAATTAAGAATCTTAAATCTCACTATACTACAAATCGCCCTCTTCGCCATAATGGAGCTCTCGCAGTCACTCATCAGGATAAAGCAAATGTGTTTGCGACCTACCTAGAGGAACAATTTACACCCAATGAATGGCCAAATAATAAGGACTTTGAACATAGCACATTGACACATGTCAAAGACTGGTTATATTCCCCCACTGCTAGAAACTTAATTAAATTCACCAACCCAGCTGAGATTAAAGAAATTATCAAGAACCTCCATCATAGGAAAACACCGGGAATAGATTGCATCACAACTAAAGCTATGAAATGCCTTCCCAGAAACACTATCGGAATAATAGCAAGTATTTTTAATACTTGCCTTACATCCTCATACTTTCCCAAATTATGGAAAACTGCTAAGGTCATTTTAATACCAAAACCTGGAAAAAGCCACTCACAAACTGACGGATACAGGCCCATTAGGTTTACTGCCTGTATTAAGTAAAATATTTGAAAGAATTATTCTCAGCCGAATGAAAAATTATCTTCAACTTCTTCCGCCGGAGCAGTTTGGCTTTAGAGAGAAGCTCTCGACTGCAAAACAACTTTATTACGGAGTATTCGGCAGCTGATCTACATAATAAATTGAATGTTGTTATCCTCGTGCTGGACGTAGCGAAAGCTTTCGACCGCGTCTGGCATGAGGGACTCATTGCAAATCTAATCAACCTTAATTTTGAAAGAGAAATTCTTCTGATCATCCTCTCATTTATCTCGGTCAGGACTTTTAAAGTGTACGTAAAAGGAGCTTACTCCTCAGAACTACCTCAAGGGTCTTGTTTAGGCTCTGTACTCTATTTATTTTATGCTGCAGACTTCCCTAAACCCAACAGTAACGACTCTATCCCTGCATGTTACTCAGATGATACTGCCCTGGCAGTTAAGTCTGCGAACATTAACTTCGCTATTAAGAAACTACTAGCCTTTATTCCAAGTATCGAGTCATGGTGCGCAAATTGGAAAGTGAAGATTAATGCTTAAAAATCTCAATTATTGATCATTCGCAGAAGGAAAAGAAATAAGCAACTAAAGAATCACCTTCTCCTCTTTAATGAAAGAGTTCCTATAGTGAAAAGTGCCAAATATCTCGGAGTCACTCTTAATGATCGTCTTACCTGGACTGACCATATAAACAATGTTCGAACCACTGCACTAAAAATTATCAAGTGTTTGCTTCCTATACTCGGTAAGTACTCTAGAATGGATTTGGGGAAGAAAATACTTCTTTATCTCTCCACAAGTAGACCTATTTTGACTTATGCATCTCCTGCCTGGGAGGTAGCCAAAGACTCAGATGTAAACAAACTCCAAATCGTTCAAAATAAACTCCTGCGTATTATCACGAACGCACTCTATTATGTCCGCAACAAGCCCTCCATGAGGAGCTCAAAATCGATACCATCGAGGTACATCTGCGTAAACTTAACGATAAACTCTTCAAAAATGCACAGGAATGTAAGTTCATGAATAATTTCAACATGTTTCATTATGAAGTTCTCATCGATGATCGATTTCTTCGACCTTTCGCAGCCTACATACTCAGTGCAAACGAAAATTTCCCCACCTAATACCAAGTTAGTGGAAATTTTGATCTGTACATAGTGATTTTACTCTTATTTTCTTTTACTTTACTTCAGAATACTGCTTTTCTTCAATATACAAGAAGCACTTCTAAAAGTCAGCGCCTCGGAGAATGACTTCCCACGTGACCTAAGAACGTGAGTTCTATGTTCAGCCTATTTGTAGGACTTTCTGCATTTTTAGGACTGAAATTTCTGGTATTCCTTATATTTATCATATTGAAGAACATGAGAAAAATAGTGATTTTTCGCTATTGCAACCTATTATTTAATTATTTTACTCTTTTCATCAGTTTTGGACACGTTTACGCTAAGCGAATCAGAATGCCTGATTCCGCTCAAGTGATATGTGACTTCTTCTAAGTATGCTCGGGGATAGACATCTTGAATTTGTATATATGTATTTTGTGTTAACATTTGTTCTGCATTTATTCTGTTATTTTCTAACTCTTACTAAAATTATTGCTTTCCTGAAACATCTTCGACTGTGATAATGAAACCATGATTCTGTTTACACCACCCCGATCACGTTATCATGGACTCAGAACTTCAACTTACAAGACTGCTAGACTGTATTATGTGATGAAATTTGGTTTATTCCATATGTTGTTACTCTGATGATTACTAGAAAAATTTCCTTTTATGTAATTATTTCTGCAAATTTGTACATTTAATGTTTTCTTCAGCATTTCTAACCCGAAATCTCGCAACGTATTAACGACTTCTTCACACCTCACGTGACAAGGTAGTCACGCCCTCTCAACATCTGCAATCCTAACTTAGGTCGCACTCATGCATTCCTCTACTTTCAGCGCTCTATAGCAACTAACTCAGACAGCCGGAACAAAACTTGCAAATCCTGCAAGTTAATCTGCGGCGCATCCAGCGGAACTTGGAACTTGGTGGTCATCTTAGCCTGGTTGCTTAGAAAGCTTCCACTCTTTTATCGTGTGTAACTCAGCCATGCAGGTAATCAGTCTTAAATATATCATCTAATGAAACATCGTTGCCAATGTCAATAATTCTATTCATTTTCTTTTAATTAATTAATCTTTATAATTAAAGGCAACGCAAAATCAGTGAGAACTTAGCTAAATTATTCTGTCTGATTGCTGTTTATGTTTGCTATCTGGAAATTTTTTAGTATTAAAAAATCTACATTAATTATTTTCAAATAATTTTAATAGCATCATATTTTTTCATTTCATTAAAATTTAACGAAGAGCACATAACTAACAATTGTGCTTGAAAGCTCTGTATTATGATCAAGTATTTTCTATTTTTCATATTTTTTATTTAAAATGCGGTTATTCGAATATTATTGAAGTTTTGTGCATTTAAATTTAAAAACCTGTGTTCCAAAAATTAAAAACAATATTTAATTCAGATCTAGCAAAGCCAAACTTAGGCTGATCTTAGACTGATGACAGATTTTTGAGAAATGTTCTGCTCATACACGGCCCTTTTTTTAACATCACGTTATCTGAAATTTCTTGTCGGAAATATATTATCTGAAAGCTAGAAAAATTCAGGTAATATTTCATAATTTAAATTACTATAAAAGAATAGCTTTTTGCTGTTTAAGAAGCAAGACCAATATCAAACTCCCTTCAAATGCTTATTCAATTTTGCTTACACATGGCACTAAAATACTCTCAGCTAAGATAAAATATCATTGGTACTTGTGCAAATAATCTTCAGAAAAGGTGAAAATGTGCATCGCAAGTACCATCATTGAAAAATGTTCTTTGAACATCTGATAGGTTTTAGGGTTCCAACAAGCATTTTTAAAATGGACAAATCAGTAGGTGTTCTAAATTTAATATACGTGAAAAATTCAGCTTTCTGTGTCTCAGGCGAGAGAAAAATCAGAAAGGTAAACAAATGAACATAACTCAGTTCACTGCAGATCAGTGAAACAATGCCCTTAGTTATTTTACCAAAGGAAAATCTACGCTATAAATCGTATTTAAAGGTTATCCACTTCCTCAAAATAAAGTTTGCTTATTACTAGCATTGACTTTTAGAAAGTCAATGCATTACTAGCATTGAATTTCTAAACCCTGCGGAATGTTTCTATGTCTTAAAAATAAATAGAAGTCATAAAAATGTATGCTTTAGTTGCAATTCACTGCTGCTTATTAGCGGTCAGTTTAGCTCAGTTTCAAATCATTTGTAGATAAAGTAAGATAAGTATTTATTAAAAATAGCAACCTTGATATTTCTTGTATTTTTCAAAAGTTCAGAAATGACTTTTAGACAGCCGATATCAGTTTTTAAATCTTCTTTCTGATCATTAAAGAATACAGTCTTCTCCTCTTATCCATTTTTGATCTAATTTTATTTTCTTAGAGAATTTCTGCAGTCGATATTTTAACTCCTGTGAGTTTTCCAGTGATTCAAATAAAATCTTTACGAAAATGAAATTAAACTATATAAAATCCCAGCATTTGTATGGTCACTGTCTTCAGTGACTTATCACCAAAATAAAATTTAAGGGAGAATTTTGTCATGCTGAAATAACGAAGAACAACTTCCTGTTTTATTTTACTGAATATCAAAATCGATTATTTAATAATAAGGTCAGTCATTTTCCTTTATTTTTGAAAATATTCAACCTTATCAATGTTCGTCTCCATTAAGTAAAGGCAATGGCAGGAAAGATTAAAAACAACATTTTAAGAGATGAGTATATATTTTGAAGACAGAATAATGAATCTCGTAAGATATTTATGTTGAAGCTTCTCACATAGCTTCAAAGAATTATTCTCAGCTCTTGAAATTATTATTTTTAAATGTCACAATGCATTTCAAACTGTGAAAAGTGTTTTGGCCTTGACGTCTGCGTAGATTTGGGGACAGTCAGAAAAGTTTTTGGATAGGATATAAGACACCAGTAACCGAAAGCCATTTCTGACATCGGTTTTCTATTTTTTGATTAGTTTGTCCAGTTGTACTATAAAGTATTTCTCTCGCCTTCTTGGCATGCCTTCGGGGTGTGGTGATCTGCATGCTGGGCACGTATTCCAGAGGTCCGTAATTCGATTCCCAGGGAAGGTGTTTGCTCTTTTTTTACTTTTATCCTGCTTCCAAAAAATGCCTAATGTCTCTATAGTACCTGTGGAATTTAAGCTGAATCATATTCTGAAGTAACTATAGAATAGGAGTTTGGGGACTGCAGTAATGCATTTTTCTGAATCTCACACATATTCCAATCCACTTTATCTACATACTACGCCGTATGATTGCTTCCTTCAATTTCAAAATAATCGGACACTAACAAGGTAAAGGATCATTATCGGTAATTAAAGCAAAGTTATTATTCGCTGAAACTCTAATATACACCGTAAAAGGATCAAGATCTTCGTTGTTATATCTTTCAGTCATTATACTTCTACCATTAGCAGTGCACAGATTAATTATACCATCATTTTAAAATGATGCTTGCGCATAAAGTGTTTCTTTGCACCAATATCTTTCAGTGTTGTTGTCAGTACTAAAATGTGAGTCTGGCTTATACTAGGTTTACGTTGAGAAACACAACCCACTTCTAAAAAATGAAATAAGTCAGCAAAGAGACCTTGGCATTTATTGACATTGCTTCAGTGACCATTCTGTCTGCAACATTTTGACCAGACACTCGTCTGAGCCTGAGTCAGTGGGAGACTCATTCTTCATGTTGGTATATCTTCCAAGAAGTCTTTCACTTACAATGCGTCAGGATATACCAGATCATGCAGGTGTAACAAATTGCCTCACAGCATATAAGACAATAATTTTTTTGGTCTTATGGCAAAATGACAAAGGACCTTTGTAAGCAGATATGACGCGTTTAGAGCTGTAGAGAACTATCGGGATACACTAGTCTGCGACTGTTACGAAGCAAGCTGAAACATCGCAATAAATCTGATAAAATTAGTTCAAAATTCTTGAAATTTGTATATTTTACAAATAAACCAAGCTGCACCGAGCAGCACTATGCAAAAGAGGGGCGCCGCATTCATTTACGTAAATATGATGCAGCTCAGGAGGCAGTCGCTATTCAATAAACGACAGTACATTAAATAATTTCCAGATAAGGATTTTGGTGATAAGTGCAAAAGCAAGTTCCAGGCGACATTTGCCATCAGAGCTTCATTATGGAGCTATAGGACAATTAGAAACGGCTCAAGATAGTTTGCTATTACAAGATAGTAAAATGCCAACCGCTATATTGTAAGTCGGTTGTAGAACCAATTTCTACCTATTGTTTCAGCCTCTCAAAGACCAACCGAAGTTAAGCCAATAGCTGCTACTACTGCAGATGGCCGGTATTTGCAACTTAATGCATGTCGCAACAGTACTTCAAATCTATTTCAGCTTAGATCCGAGCATGTTTTTACTACAGAAAGGATTGTATCACTCATGAGAGTACGAAGGCTACATGAAAGAGGTCTGCATGCGGGGCGACTGGCATTGTGCATTCTGCTTACTTCCCGCCACCAGAATTGAATACTTCGAACTGAACATTTTCATACCAAATTCATAAAATCGGTTAGTTTATTTAGAACTATAAACCAAAGAGTCACGGCAGCGCCTCGCAGGGCGACTTGAACTCTAAAGAGGATAAATACGATAGACAGAAAATAGAAAGTAGAAGAAGAGTGGAGAAGAAAGAAAGAAGAAACTAATGAGACTTCGCTAATCGTGACAGTCGACTTATGCTCAGCACGTAGGTTACCCCTAAGGGAAAAGAAAATAAGAAGACTAGAAAAAAATACCCACAAGGAGACTCCATTATAAAAAATGAGCATGATATGCTACAAAATAAATCTTATTCGAAATTATGAGATAGAAGCACTTCAGGTAAATGTTTGAAAACAATATCTAACCTGATATATCTCGAATTTATTAATGCGGACATTATCACATACAGAAAAACAATGACAATTTTTATTTAAATAACAAAGAACAAACATTGTTTCAAACTTTATAGATATAATTTGTACGAGAAGGAATAGATCTCAGTTTTACACATGCATTTATTTAATAGTTTCTTTCCATTTAAGTTTGCTTTTCTTTGAGCAAATAGATTTTCACTGTTATTAGAAACGATTGAAATTGATTTATGATAAAATTTAAAAGAAAACTTTTTAAGCTATGACTGAGAAGTCGCAGGTCCACTTAATGGCCTCATGATCCTTCTCAGTTTAAGTTTTAAATTTTGAAATCCACGAGCATAATATTTGTGTTTCTCTAAGGAACGAAACTTGGTGTATCTTTCCATCTAAATGCATGAAGATTATAATGCTAATCTATGATTCTTTGACTTTATTTACGAGTGGCGGTTCACGAACAACTAAATTTGTATAATAATCGTATTTTTAGAACAAACCGATGAAACGTTAATATAAATGGATAGAATAAATTCATATTTTCTAAGGAGTGATTTGGAATTCTGGAGAGCTTTCGTAGAGACATTAGGATTTTTTAGAAGCCAGACGAGATGAAAATTAGCAACCGCCCTCTTCTGGAATCGAACCGCGAACCTCTGGAATACCGGCCTAGCGTGCAGAAACACTACACCACGAAGGCACGCTAGGAAGGCGGAAGAAATACCTTATACTTTTGTAACCTCAATAAACGCGCAATCACATTAAAAATTTGTTGTTGTGTGTTGTGACTTATCTTACTTGTCTGATAGTAACATCAGAACAAGCCCTCGAAGTTCATCCTGGCAAGGACAGCAAGACTTCGCTCCATACAGGTAACAGTACGACTTCGCTCATTTCCATCCCCAGTTATGATGAAGAGAACCACGGGGGGGGAGTGGTCCGATGATCTCCCAACCTTCTTTCCCTACCATCCACCTCTCGACAGGCCTTTCAGCTCGCCATCTAGTTAGAGTGTCCCCTGCTGAAAAGACACTACATATTTACAAACATCCATGCCTTCTCCGGGAATCGAGCTTGGAGCCTTTTAGTACCACAATAGGCTCCCCTAACAACTATACCGTCTGGGCAGCTTTAAAATTTTTTAACAATAAAAAATTAGTTTAAATTTTTTATCGCGAATGCTAGATAAACATTTAAAGAAGACACATCAAATTAGTTTTAGGAAAACGCAGGTTCTCCTCTTTGCTTTCTTTTATAAAGAGGACGAGAAATAAAAATATCACTTTTGGTAATTTTGTATGTAGAATAGAAGATTCGGAAGCCGAATAAGAAAACCCAGCACAGGTTCCTATTCAAATAATAGCCCTGTATATAAACTTCCGTGCCGACTTGATTTATCTTAACGAGATCCCCAATCAATGCATGTTGCTTGAATCAAGGCAGATTACGATGCCCAGAGGAGAAAGCCACTTAATTCAACACAGAGTCACTATGCATAGCCATTTTATACAAAGGTAGTGCCAATATAATGTGCTCTTTGCCCTAAGTTATCTTTTATTTTCAGATCCGTTGTCCTTGGCGCAAAGAAAAATATGAGCAGTTATATAATCACAAGTACTACAAAGAGGACACGATTCTTCATAGGGAGTCTTAAGTTTCAATGAATAAATCACAAGAAAATTTTAGAAAGCAGAAAAGAAATGTAAACGAAAGAACTAATGGGATCCCAGAGATTGAGATGCTTGTCTGTGCTCTAAAAGTAGGTGATGGCCCAGAAGGAGGAAAGGAAATTGGAAAACACTCCAAAAAAGACATCATTATAGTAACAATCATTTGGATACACTATGAAACAAAAATCTTGACTTTATTTAAATCTTCAAAACAGACAATCTAGAGACAATTTTTGAGAGTATTATCTGCTTTTATGTACCATGTTCTTAGTAATACGGATATTACCAAAACAGAAGCATGCTTGTAACATAAATAGGGAAGAAGAACACATTTAAAAAGTAAGACAATTTTATATGCGAAGGACTAAGCCTCTGTTTTTGAAAATGTGTGTATTTTCCAACCTTATCTCCTTATTTCAACTTTCTATCTTAAAGATACTTAAATCTTAAATAATAGGAAATAGGAATAATTTTAAATAATGTGTAAATACGTACCACAGAAAAAAGAACTTGCCATTCAGTTTTCGTTTCAATATAGATAAGATTGCTTCTGTTAGAATCACACATAATTGACACTTTTAGCCAATAAAACATCGATGTGTACGATAAAGGAATCGTTAACTAGTAGCAAATAAGGATTACTTACAGGAGCTCTTTTCAAGAGACTTGGGAGAAGAATGATATTTGAGTGAAAAAGCTTTGGTTCATATTTCACGAAGTTTAATAGTTCTGAATGGCATTCGGATGATAAAGTACACAAACCAACTAGATTGTGATTTATAGGCGCATTACTGTGGTAAGAGTCCAAAGTATCTCCGCTATGGAATAGCCGTATAGAACGCGAGGTTTAGAATGCGTATTAGATAGAGATATTTACTAAATTTGAGTATGCTCTTCAGCTGGAGATGACATAGTATCACCGTCACAAAGGAGTGGGATATTAGATTCAATGCTCTCAAGTCAATGCTTCAGAAACTTTCTAACTATTTATACCGTTTTAATTAATAATCAATAATGAACCTTAATACAACCACGCTTCACGTCATCTATTACTTGAAAATAATATTTAAAAACTCATCAGGAAATGCAGAACCATCACACATGGAGAAGCGAAAGCAAAAAAGATGCAAATACAATAAGAAACCCAATCACATGCTAGAGAAATTCTAACTTTTCAGTAGACCTACCATATTGAGGCTGTAAATAAAACGGGGAGTTCATGAAGGATGAATCATAAATAATAGGCCCAGGGGCACTCTTTTTCTCATCCTGCTACCAAGCCAACTGGGAACTTACGCAACGGTGCGAGAAGAAACTGCGAAAAGAAAGTTTCTTTTTCAAACATTCGCACTTTCTTCATCGCATACAGCAAAATGTCCACCTTTTTTATTTACTATTATTCTGTGTTATCTGATCATTTCTATAGTAGTTCGATCTAAACCTGTACAAAGAAGTATATTTTTTCAAAGCACAGTCCACTCATTAGCATAGAACCCGCAGTAAACTACAAAACAATTTAACTAATAAGGACATCAAGAATATAAGCAATTTCCTAACATTTATGATGAGAAAGTCTGAAAAGAATAATTTTTCTCTTATTTTTGGTAGAAATTCAGTATCATAATATATTTAGTAAGAAATCTTTTTGGAGATCAAAAATATATTTTCTTATACAAAACTAAGTTTCCCAAACTTTCCTACAAATGAGCTGAAAGTAGAATAATTATGCTATAGAGAAATCTGGTTCTTTCATGAAAACAAATTGCTGTATAACATTTACATTTAGTATAAAATAAATTTGTTAATGTAATGCTTCTAGTCTAAGTTCAATATCCCACAGAATAAAAGAATTTTATGGTATTCTATTATTAATTTAGATGATTTTGAAAGATATAGGATGTACTTCAAAAATTTTTAAATACTTACGTTTGAACTTCGTGGCTGTCAATTAAATTTAGTCGTAGAATGGCAAAACATAAAATGAAAGTGAGATGAACGTTCAAGTGCAGCATTATATGGTTCTTGTAACATCGGCTGAAAATGTGTTTTTTGATATAAAATATTTTGGGGCCTATCATTTTAGTTTAGCAAACAATTCCTTTGTAACAACATACTATCCTTTTTAGTTATACTCTGAAATACTAGTTTCTCCTTAAGAAACCTAAGCTTACAGAAAAACAAACATTAGAGGGGTCCGTCTTCCTTTCAAAAGCGGGAGAATATCTGCTGCACCATCGGAATGACAGAATTCCTGTTTTTCTACGAAAGAATTACTTCTCTTCCAAGATTTTACTTCATAACAGCTTACCTGCTTTGATATATTATTTGAAAGTTCCCATTTTCTTGATGGGATTCCTTTGAAAAGCATTGCTACTTATGAAATCTTTGTCATTGGTCGTATACTCTTCACTGGAGAAAAAAATTCCAGTAACTTCCGTTAGTATCATACCACTGATGTTGTACTTTCGACAAAAGTTTTGAGGAAAATATAACATTGTAGTGTATTTATTTCCTGAATATAAATTTGAAAATTAAGGGTAACAAATAATAAAATTTCTTGAGGTAGCATTTTTTAACATATTTTGCGTCTTTTCTGTGCGTCTAGTCAATTTATACCTTCCAGAAATGTTTAGACAAATTAAAATTTTTTACTCAAAGTGTGAGAATTCTTAATGGGATGTCTATAGATATAACATCTGATTTCTGTCATCTATAGATTCAGCCCATCTGATCATCCTATCTGATCATCTTTAGATTTTTAATGGGAGGTCTATAGATATTTTAATGGCCTGTCTAGTATTAAAGAATCCTATTTCAAAGCTACCTAAAACTGAAAGCACTTATCAATAAATTGCGAAATTTTGTGACGTAAGTAATGAAGGGATGAGAATGTTTTTCAGCAAAAACAAATAAGTTACAAATAGCGCCACCAGAGGGCATTATATTAATAAATTAAACATTTAGCTAGCCTTTACGATAGTTTTACAATTTTACAAATTTTGTCACAAAAAAAAATCATATTCCACATGATAGATATCATTTCCAGCTACCCTCTAAAATCTCAAGATGGCATGTTGCTTAGTCCACTGACGTGTGTGCTGGGAAATATTCAGCACGTTGCGCGAAATACTGGCTAAGATCACGCAAAGACTTGGATTGTCACGGTTTACCAGATGTTTCAAATGTCCTAAAAGCCCAAAATCGCACGCATTGAGGTCTGGGAGTCGGGAAGACCACACATTACGAAAATGTTCTGGTAAAATAATTTTAATAACACAGCGCAACCTCGTAAACTTATCGTCATTATAAATAACAAGCAGAGTGAAAACAAAGTCTCCGTGAATGTTTCTAGGTTTTGTAACACTTGCTGCATGACGTATGCAAAGATTTACATTTTTACTACAGGTTTTCAAAGTAAAGCGCCATCTGGTGACACTATTTGTAACTAATTTTTTTTTCTCTGAAATTAGTTAATGAAGACATTCTCATACCTTCATTAAATCCGCCACAAAATTTCGAAGTTTTCTGATTACTGGTTTCGCTTGTAGGCAGCTCTGAAATAGGGTTTCTTTAATTATAGACACCCTGCATTTCATGGCCCACCACCACCCATGCCCTAACTCTGAAATGATAAAATTCTTGTTTCAAGAAAATTTCATTTAAAAGTACGTCTTCAGAATTTTAAACAAAACTCAAGTTATTGGTTTTAAATAATAGTTAAATTATATGTCCCTCCCTCTCCTGCCACATCGTGAAACTTCGAAAAACAGAATGAAATGCTCTTAAATGAAAATGGCAAAAGATAAAGATTCATGCTTTGAAAATGATTTCGATGATATTAAATTTTAATTTTCTTCGCCAAACTAAATTTCTACTTTTTGAACTAACATAAAGGTCTTTTCACGGATGACAACATAAGTTGTAGATAAACTTGATATGTTAAGAAATTAAGCAATATCCTAAAATATTATTCCAGCATAATTTTGCTTTTATCGTAGATTACATAAATTTATGATTAATATATCAATCAATTCCTTTGAAAGGGTCATAACTTTCTTTGTAAAGTATGAACAAAAAGTCAAACTTTATAATTAATTTTAAAAATTACGCAAATTTTCCGTGTCTACAGTTTCTTAATATTAAACTTAGGTAATGATAAGCTGTCATATGAATAAAAAAGTTTTCACATATTAAGATCAGTAGTGTATGAATAAAATGCTATTAAAATATTAAAAAGAACACTGAATTTTATAATGAAATGTTTTCCATTAATTGCTGGCTACTAGATAAATTATGGACTTTCATCTGTCTGAAATAAATCAGAGTAAAAGCATTTTACTTGTTATCTCTAATACAATTATTGTTTATACTATATTTAAAGGAACAGTTCCTAAGTTTATGTATTAGTTTAAAATAAGAGAAGCGAATAAATTATGTTGCTATTACCCTGAAATTTCTTTTGAATCATGTACTTTTTTATCTCTCTTGACGATTATGATTTATTAAATAATTAATGATGGTGAAAAAATATTTAAAAATTAATAATTAAATCATTAACATATTCAATAAATGAATCTGGAGAATTAATGAACGAGAGCTACATAGCTTAAGCATTTTGCATAAACTGTTTTCTTTTGGATATCAACCAATCATTTTCAATTATTAATCATATCTGTCCTATAAAGATAAAAACAAATGTAGTAACCAATTTGTAAGGTATTTTCTCCCTCCTTTGCTACGTTCCTTCGTGGTGTAATTGGAAGCAAGCTGAGCTAGCAGTCGGGAGGTTCGATGTCCAATCCTGGCGAGGGCATTGCCCATTTTTCATGTTCTCTGCTCCGAAATAAACCTAATGACTCTACAAATTAATTTTATCTCTTAATGTGTTTCGCTTTCGTAACGTCTAAGACATCTTTGTCATCATCCGTACTATAATGTTTTTTCCTTTACTTTGCCATGACACGTTTTCGAGAAACAAAAGCAAATGCAATACCGGTAATTGTGAACAATAATAAAACTGCTGTATAGAAGCAACGAGACAAAGGAAGATATTTTGCTGACCCTTTTGTTTTCTAATGGAAAGTATTGGATTATTATTAAACTGTCAGCATACGATTCTGTCTATAGAAATTAGCATATTCTTGAGGATATCGTATAAGGTATTTTCTCAATCCTTCCTTCAATATACCTCCGTGGTGTAACGGTAGCACACTCGGTGCGTATTGGAGAAGTCCGGATTCGAAGCCCAGCTACGACATTAAACATTTTTCCATCTCCTGCTTCAAAAATCCTAATGTCTCTACAATTTGACCTCCAATATATTTTCTGTATTTAAATTTATTGACTTTTAACTATTTTTGTAGTTCACAGTATTAAAACCAAACTTTTATATGACATCTTCTAAGTACTATTTGTAAGCAAATCTCTTTTTATGTTCATAAATCTTTTACATAGGACGATCTATGAAGAACTTAAGCCAATAAAAGTGCATTTATTTGAAATGTTGTCATCGATTTAGCATCTCGTTTCCAGTTAAATGTTTACACGATTTTATTGGCTTAAAATTTTGTATATTGGAAGAATATTTCCAGCATTAAGTCATCAACTAAATTAGTCCATGCATTTCCAAGACAATTCAGATTTGTTTTGGCCGTTATTGATGCTTTTAGATATTTGTAATGAAGATTTTAATTTCTTTTGTGTGGGCCATATTTCAGTTTGAGCTATCTCATTCCTTTCCGTTTTCCATGGTAATTACTTTATATTTATCTGGAATGCAAGCAAGTAATCACTCGTAGGCAAAATGTCAAACTGAAAATCCATATCATGCTTAATTCATTGTAATAGAACAAATGCCAAAGTTAGAGGCCTGAATTTCTAGTATTTATTATTTTAAATCCGAGCAAGATATGTGCATAGATGGCCCATTTAATATTAGTACTGCAGTTATCCTAACATCTTTCTCTTGTTAGTTTTATAAGAATAAAAGCCTAACGTAAGTATGTATAAGGAATTTGAATCACTTAAGAAAGAAGAGTTCCACAGAACAATTAAATGAATTTCTGTTTTGACTACATCTTTTTCATGATTACTGTGTTTGGTTACAGCCGAAAACATCGCGGAAGAAAACGTCGTTCAGGAAACAACGCAAGACGAAAACATCGTGCTACAAAACATCGTGGGAGAAAACATCGCAAAGAGAAAACATCGCAGTCCTAAAACATCGTGGTACAAAACATCGTCGTCGAAAATAAAGTAGTTCAAAAACTTCGCAGTCGAAAATATCGTAGTAAAAAATAAAGTATCTACAAATCATCACATGTAGATAACATCGCTAACATGCTTTTTTCAGGTATGCGTTTCTCAGACATGCTTTAATAACTGTAAATGGGTATTCCCATAATGATTTGTGAGCGCAAGATGGAAAGAAGAATAATTTTTACTTCCATATTTTTTATTAACTAATAAATGTTTGCTGAGAAAATAAGAAGGAAACTTAAGCATAGAAAATTAATGCAACTTATAGCACTTAATAGAATTTTAAACCGACATAGTTAACCAACAAAGGCCATTAATAAATAATTTTTTATAAAGTTTTGACTGGTAATTTTTCATGAAAAGTATAATCTATAAGTTGCATTTAATTTTCTATGCTTAAGTTTCCTTCTTACTTTTTCAGCAAAAATTTATTAGTTAAAAAAATGTGAAAGTAAAAATTATCCTTCTTTACATCTTGCACTTACAAATCATTATGGGAATATCCATTTACAATTATTAAAACCTGAAAAAAGCATGTCTGCGATGTTATCGTCTTGCGATGATTTGTAGATACTTTATTTTTTACAACGATATTTTCGACATTGCGAAGTTTTTTAACCGCTTTTTTTTCGACGACGATGTTTTGTACCACGATGTTTTAGAACTGCGATGTTTTCTCTTTGCGATGTTTTCTCCCACGATGTTTTGTAGCACGACGTTTTCGCCTTGCGTTGTTTTCTCCGCGACGTTTTCGTTCGCGATGATTTTGCCGCGATGTTATCGGCGGATCCCCTGTGTTTGAGGCATCTAGGTCTCACACGGCAGAAAAAAAATAGTCACACTTACAAAATTCATTGTTTAGAGCAGTGGTATCTTTAAAATGGGATACGTGAAGTTAGACCTGTCGGTACGCCAAAGAAGTAGGCTGATAGACATTTGCGAGTGTATGATGGTGTATTACGTTAGTGCGAGGTTTTTCCATTGGTCGTTGTATCTACACATACATACATATTACATTATATAAATATTATGTATAATATTGTGTTATAATGTAGAACACTATATTACATTGCATGACATTACATTCCAGTACATAATATTGCATTACATTACATTACATAATATTGTATTACATTACACTATACTAATGAGGTAGAACTTATAAGTATTTTCATTTTAGGAGTACACGATCAAAAATATTGAAATGGATGCTCTAATGTGTATTACACGACTTTATTTTATTGTCTACGGCAGCGATGTCGCTGTTCTGGAATAATTTTATATAGTTCTCCGTTCAGCCCGAGGGAAAAAAAGCATAATAATAATAATAATAACATTATAAATAAAATTTCACCCAATATTTAAGGGTGTAAACAATCTTGTATTTATGAAAAAACTCTAGAGATGATTTCTTTACACATATTATCCAATTTACAGATAGAATTTATAGAAATTCAGCTCGAAATATGAATTCAAAATAGAAATTCTAAAGGAAAGGTTCATTGAAATGGCTATCCCCGAATTTTACAAACATTTGTCTACACGATTCTCAGAAAGACTCAAATTTGCATCGGACGTGATTTATTTGTTCGGTAATATGTATCAATTTAAAAAATTCTTTTGACTAATGAAAAGAAGCAAGTCCTCAATGAGATCCAGGTTAACAGACATCCATTTGACATCCGTTCAGAAAATGTTTCATTCGAGCAGTATCCGAAAAAGGCTTCAGGAAAAAGATACATGGTGTCAGGAAAGAAATAATTGGTTTCCATCTTTATGCCCCTCCAGTTTAAAAAATACTACGGTATGCAAATTTTATGCATTTACTCACATTTTAAATGCATTGTTAAGTACGAAAGTGTTTTCCCCTTGTTTTTCCTTGGTCTAAGCTCGCTTTAATGCACTGAACATAATACACATTACTACGATTCCCGACGAAGGCGTTGCTAATTTTTCATCTTTCCTGCTTCCAAAAAATAACTAATGTCTCTACATTGGCGCCCGAACTAAAAGGGTGTTGGATGATGATTCTCCTCCCCCAGGATTTGGAGATTGGGTCCTCTAAAACCCCAGGGGGGAGTATATAAGGTATTTCTCCCGCCTTTTTGGCATGCCTTCGTGGTGTGGTGGTCTGCAATTTGGGCGCGTATTCCAGAGGTCCGCGGTTGGCTTCCAGGCGAAGGCATTGCTAATTTTTCCTCTTTCCTGCTTCCAAAAGAAAACCTAATGTCTCTACACTGTCTTCCAAATCCACTTTAATAAAATATTTTCAAAAATAAGATTGAATAATATACGTAAATAAAGTTACTGTGGACTTTTATAAACTGAAAGATGACTATAAACGAGATCAAGTTTCTTTACGATTACAAGGAACTTATCCAAAAGTATGCATGATCAGCAAAGGATACAAAAACGAAAATGTGACCTCGGCTTTCATCCCGCCTTTGTTTCCAGTCATAGCAATCCTACCATTAATCAACTCCGAGCGCTCTTCTTACTTTTCTAGGTCGTTACTTATCGACTCGTGACTGTTGCTAGCTTCTGAGTAAACTGGTAATTATGTCTTCTGGGAGTTACGTAGCTTCCTTTTGATTGGTTGTTGTGAGAAATAAATATTTTTCCATTGGTTCAAACGCAGCCAGTATCGACAGAATGGTAGAAAGCCAATGCTGCAATAAAAAAGCAAAGATTTACAGTATCCAAAAGTAACATGATATATATAATTCGAACTACGATAGACATATGATGGTACTAATATCTTACTAATCTCGAATAAAGTAATATTAGATGCCTCTAAATATTTGAAGGCGCTTTATAAAACGTAGATCTGGTATCTAAAAGTGGATTTGTATGTATTAGTTTGATATTTTTAAACTATTTTACAATTATTATTAGACGATCTAGATAGCACAATTTAAGGCACAATTTTTCCTCACATTTAAGATAATCGTAATAAATTATCTTAAGACCTATTTTGTAAATGCTTCGTTGCTTCAAACAATGAATATAAATTTCAAAAGTGTTTTTCAAATACAAAATACCGTCTCATGTTCTAGCTTAGGCATAGAATTTTAGTACAATAAATTCTTTTATACACTTTTAAATTATTAGAATCTGTTGCATGTCAGAAGTTGTTAGTTTGCTATATGAAGACCAGAGTATTATATTCTTGCCATAATATTCTAGTGTTTATAATATTACCATAATATTCTAGCCTTAGTAATTATCAGAATGGGAGCATTTGCCTCAGGTGAATGGCTAAGTGGAGCCAAATTAGCTGCAAAATTTTATAAATGAATGAAGAAAACTAAGTATCCTTTTTACTTTCAAGTTTGAAACATGTTGACAAGTGCCATTTTGAAGTAGTATATATAAAGCAATGAACATCGAGAACTTGTGCACTATTCTTGAGTACCCGCGCGCTCGAGCGCTTTAACATTAACATTTATTTTACGTAATTTTTAGCTCAATTATTATTTTATATTTATATAAAGTTCAAATGCTTTTAAGGTTTGGTTTGTTTTATTGGGATTACGGCAAAGCACACTAGGGCTATCTGACTAAGAAGAGGGATGCCTTCGTGGAGAACGTTTAAAGGAAAACTTGCTAGTATACACGTATGGGAAAAATCACAAAAACGCCGTTTGTCTGGAATCGAACCCAAGTTGCAACTAGCAGTGTTTAGCGAGTTAACTCCTCGGCGACTGATGGGCCTCAGATGTTTATACGGAATCAAATAATTGGTTGAATTTAATTAACCCCTTTAAGCAAATAAAAAATTTACATATATCTTCGTTTAATTTAACACACTAAGAAAAACAAAAATAAATAAGGCCTTGCAATCCGAAATTTTAAACGTACAACAATTCCACGCTTAACAGAAGGATTAAACTAATGTTGAAGCCCGATGAATGGGGTGCCTGTGTTAAAGATTTTATGGTTTTCCCAATATGTAAATACAAGTCACGTTCCTCCAGGAAGTCCTTCACGAAAGTATGCCTAAGAAGGTACACTCACGAAGGTATATTGAATCAAACAAACATAATAGAAATAATATATCTTCTTTTGCTAGAAATGAGAAAAACAATATTCTTGAGAAATGTGAACCTTCAGTTTTAAAAGTAGTTATGTCAAGATAATATGCAGAGAAGGGGAAATGAAAAAATAATAATCAGAGTGTCATGATCAATTCATAAAAAAACCAATATTGACATTAAACGATATAGCTAGTATTTTCTTTCTTAAATGATTTAAATTTTTAAATGATAAAAAATTAATGTCATTGGATTTTTAAGTATTTTGAAAAGTTAGAATTTAAATATCCAAATGATATAAATATTTCATATATTCAGTGCGAAATATCTATTTCTAAAAACTCTGCTATTTCAACAATTCTGATAGCTACAGCAAAATTAGGCCTATTTAAAGATAATTCAGGAATTCAATTTAGTTCAGTCATTACAATCATTAATCATTTTGAAAACATATGGGCATTTTGTTTCATATAAATCGAGAAATATTACATTACAAAAAGGTAGCTTGATTATTAATGTAATACGTCTTATATGAATAAAAACACTCTTTATGTTATTTCAATGTTACTTGCTATTTATGAGAAAATATACTTTTCAATGTTTTCATTTAAAAATTCTAAACAATGATATGCATTAATTTTCTGAATGAATAAAATTAAGTGTAAAACTTATTATGAGATATATGGTATGGCCTTGCTAGTTAACTCTGTTAAATATAGATGTGGCTTAAAATAATATTTTTTGCTCAATCCGGGACATGTTTTGCTCAAACGAGAAAATTTTTGAGAACATACTGACAACAGAAAATAAAACATATTAGGATAAGTGCTCACATACAAATGTAATTACAGATACAGTATACAGAAACAGTTGATTTAAGAAAATACTCATAACAGAGAACAAAACCAGTCAGGTTAAGTACTTGTGATTGAAAAATTTAACAAAATACAATGCGTTAAAATAAATTTTCACAACTCAACATATCTTATGATTAAGAAGTTATCAGTATTTATTGCTACAATGAACTTTATTTAAAAATTATTTATTTTCATGACATCGAAAAATTCTCTGAAGTTTAGTCAAGTATTAATTTTGTAGCTTAGCAATATAGAGTTTCTCGCTTATGAAGGAATAACATGTTGTATGTTACAGTGTATTATCCATCAGGAGGCATTATGTGGTTTATCCCTACAACTAAAAGACGTAATGGACAAGGTTTGCAAAATTACTAATTTAATTCTCGGCGGAAATCGTTCTCTTACACAACGAAAATTTAAAACATTTTTTAGATGAATTGGAAACTGAGTATGGAGATCTGCTTTTATATAGTAACGTTCGTTAAGTGCTGGAAAGTGCTTGAGGAGATTCTTTACACTTCGAAAAGAAGTTCATCCTTTTCTCACAGAAATTGCCTTCGATGAAAATTTAACAGTAAATTTAATTGATAAAAATTTTGTTTATTCACTTGCATTCCTAACGGACATTACATATTATTTAAATATTTTGAATAAATACTTGCAAGGACAAGATCAAAATGTGAATTGCCTTTATAAATATGTTGCTGGATTTAGAAACAAATTAAAATTGTTAAGGTTTAATTTGGAGTAAAATAATTTATTTCATTTTGAATCTTGCAAAGAGATCTATGAACAAATGAAGGAATGTAATATAGAAACGAACTGTAAAATATTTCTACCAAAATTGGATATGCTAATTACAGATTGCGATGAAAGATTTTTTCTATTTGATGATCTTAAACCGTCTATTGATTTATTTTGTCATCCAATTAATATTGATATCAACTCCGTTGATCTCAAATATGAAATAGAATTATGCGACCTGCAGGTTGACCCTTGTTTACATCTCGTGGAGTAACTGGAATAGAAATATTCAAATTTTTAGATAAAGAGAAATATCCAAAATTGAGAGATTTTGGACTTTAAACTGTATCAATGTTCGGATGTACATATATCTGCGAGCGTACATACTCGGATATGAAATATATAAAGTCAAAATATTGAAACAATTTGAAAGATTTCACTCTTGAAGACATAATTAGACTTGCCACAACAAATATTGATGTGGACATAAAAGATATTGTTGCTAAACAATTACGGCCACAATGTTCTCATTAATATATTACGAATATTTTAACGTTTCTTTTTAGTATATATAAAATATTTTTAATTAACATAAATTAACTTTTCATTTATCAACCTTCTTGGCCCTCGAAATGTTTGGTGAAGAAAATATGGCCCGTGGGCTATCATAAGTTGGACAGCGCTGGCTTAGTTCAAGAAACAGAGAGTGTAAACTCAGGAAGGGTTAATTAACCTTTATTCACCCAAAATATGGTTACAAGTCGGCCCCTTTCTTCGGGCTCACTGCAAAACCTCCACTTGAGCTTGAAATCAAAAGTAAGAAATAAGAGCTAACTATATCTAACTAAGAGATTTAGTCGAAGCTAACACATTTCTAATGTAGTTGGCCCGTAATCTTAGACTATCAGGCAAACTATCCAAAAGGGAGGTAATTATACGGCCGAGCGTAATAACAGATTAGAGAAACGTAGCCCAAAGGTAAACGCGTGCTACTCAGGATTCCTAACTCTCTCTGTCGAAGTTCATTGAACTTTCCTTTAATACTATTATTTCTCATTTGCATTCAACGCGTTTCTAAAATCTCATTTTGGTAGTAAGTTGAAATAACACGCTTGATATGACATATTCCCTAATTTTATTAAGATAGGACAGATTCCCTATATTAAAATAACTTTTGTAAAATTAAAAATAACTGTTATAAAATTAAAATATACCTTACAGTAAAGTTTTACGATTGATTCAGTTATTCTGCGTCTTTCTTCATACCATATGATACACATTACTCAAAATATTTTTTGTTTGTTGCGAATGTGAATGGGATTTTGAAAATGTATTCTTTTATTTGAACAAGTTTGGCCAATGTATAAGGTTAAGCTGAAGTTAAGATCATGTTGACCCTAACAGACAAGTCAGCGAGTTATCGCTACGTCTGAATTATTATGACAAATTCTGAGAACATATAAATAACCTTAACACAGAAGGAGAAAGTATGCTACAGAGGAACCACCATTCGGGCGTTTAAAATTAACGATGACAGCAATTTAAACGTTGATAAAGTAGTCTAAGACTACACATTCAATAAGCTAATCTATAAGCTGACTCAATATTTTACCTGCGTGTAAGTTTAAGACACTGGCTAGTAAGAGAGCGCAAAAGCCGGAGTAATTACTTCTATATAGATCTGGCGAAATTCTAACAGCGTGGCGAAAGTACCAGAAACTCTCTGTCTAGGATTCAAAACGCTCAACGTGTATACTCTCTAACATAATTTGCATTCTGGTGAGAAATAGCGAAAGAAGAAGTTGTATTACAGATCAAAATCATTATAATTGGTTAATTAACATAAGAACCTTACAACTTTACCTTTTTAAAATGACAAAATAGTTATATCCATTTTATTCACAACTTTTATGTTTCAAAATTTCATAATCAGCTACCCAAAAAGCTTTTGCAATTACTTTATCAAATCATTGATCTATGTTATTTGGGACAATTTCATTAGTAGTTCCACGTAAAGCTACAATGTTAATTCCATGCTAATTCACTGTTGTTATTCAAATAACGGCTTCTGCTCCACTCGAAAATTCGGCACTTTTAAAATTTTACCAAATAACTAGGACAAAGTGACCAGCTGGCGGGACGCAGAAACTACATCATCACATCTGGACAGTGCTAGGTAAATATGGATATCTAGCAAGCCTGCGAATACAGATACAGTTCAGCTGATTGAATATAAGAGCACTCATTTACTTCTTTACCTGAGGTAAAAAAATATTGAGGTATGACTCTGGTAATTATGACTGCAATGTTTATGTACAAGGAGAATTTTTAATTGTGTCTTAATACAGGATCTCATAAAGTTTTAATAAAGTTTAAAGTTTCTCATAAAGTTGAATTCTTTTTTTAATCTATTTTTTTATCGACATGGACAATTTTTTTTCAAACAAAGGAGATGCATTAAGATATAATAACACGTCGAACAAATATTAATTCATTATTTCAAATTTTCACAGTCTGTGAAAATTTGAAAATATAACGCTGATTTTTGTTGTTTGACTTCTGAATTAAAGGAGATGCCTGTTTATATTATTCACTGTAAATATTCGATTTTAATATTCATTAATCAAAATTTATAATTATAGTTAAATTTATAGTTTTATTTATAGTTGAATTTATAAATATAGTTTAATTTATAGTTTTATAATTGTTCTTTCGTGAATTAAAAGCATGTTAATTCCAACTTATTTAACTCTGGCCCGTTATGAACCGCAGTTTATTGGTTTTAACCAATTTTTCTGAATTTAGATAGATGTTGCCTTGATTTCTGGTAACAGATTTCATTTTTGATTGCAGATTTGATTTTCATTTGTACATGATGCTTTGTTTCTATTTGCTGAAGAATTTGATTTGCACGTAGTAATTCTACTCTGAAATATTTTCATTTTTGTGTCATAATGACTGCGCTAAAAATGCTGAGTTCAAGGATTTAACAGATCTCGTAAAAGCAGCTGAGATTTATAAATACTTAAATTTATATGCCCAATGCATATGAAGAATTTGTTTTACTCAACTATTCTCAGGGAACTCTTCAACTCAAGAGAATTATTTTTTAAATTTTATATTATTAATTTGAATTTCATCATTTATTGTACATACATAAAGAGAGGAAAAAAGACGAAGATTATAAAAAGCACATCACCAAGTAAATTAAATACACATAAATGATTTATGGAGTAAAAAATTCTAGTAATGATTAAAAAGGACAAAAACCCTAATTATAACAAAAAGAGTAAGAATTATTTTCCTTAAAATTTTAATGAGGTTACTATTTTTTCTGCCAATAAACGAGTTTAAGTCTTTTATTTTTAATTTATTATGCCATTTCAATGATATTTATTCAAGCCCTAGCCTAGTCATCTTTTTATACATTCTGAATTAATTCCCACTTCCTATTTGTTAAACAGCTTTGGTTTTACGAACAAATACAAAATAATTTTCAACGTTCAGAGGCTTGAGAATACGTTAAATGAA
Source organism: Stegodyphus dumicola (assembly GCF_044657685.1). Taxonomy (NCBI): domain Eukaryota; kingdom Metazoa; phylum Arthropoda; class Arachnida; order Araneae; family Eresidae; genus Stegodyphus; species Stegodyphus dumicola. The sequence goes on from NC_140768.1 coordinate 83,390,413, forward strand.
ACACATTATTCTAACGCTGTAGTTAATATTAACACTAAAATTAATTTTAGGCCTCTCAGCAGCAATAATATATTAGGTATACATAGAAATTAGCAACTAGAGAAAACTTTCTGCTAGAGGAAATTGAACATCACATGTTCCTTTAAAGCAAAGAATCTCCCCTTCCCCAAAGTGCGTAACAAAAGATGCACATCAAAGAAGCCCAGCGAGAAGATGCACATCAGAGGAGGGCTCATATGAATACGACCATATATAAGGGCTGAACAATTTAATCATAGATCTGATATAAACAAAGTAAAACCGATCAAAATGTTTCCTTGATTACAGTTATTAAATTAATTTAGTCATTATATTTACTATTATATATATATATAGTATTAAAAAAGAAATTTTATCTGTACCTTTATAACTTACTCTTGGCATATAATTTTGCACACTATTTGAATAAAAAGTTAGAAGTAGTTATGACTTTCTTATATGTGGTCAAAAAAAAGGAAATAAAGCAATGATTTAAGTAAAGAAATCCCATCAGAAGGCAAAAACCGAAGCTTGAGAAATACAATGATCTTAGAGTAATACCAAGTTTATTAACCTTTTGAAGACGGGATGGCCATTATAGTGGCCATAGAGTCCTCTCTTTGAAAAGACGGGGTTGTCCACTTTAGTGGCCATGTCTTTTTCCCCCATTTTCCAGGCTGAAAAGTGGGGTGAAATGTCAAATTTGACGTCCCTAAGGTTTTAACCATTTATCTCTTTCAAAGGTCTGCCTTTTGCGACATAGATGCAACTCTCTGAGAAGCCATTAAACTACACACAAGAATCTTTGTTGCAAATAGGAGGTAATTTCTTACAGGGGAAAAGCATTCGGTTCAAGATTCCCCGTCCTTTGGTAGCTTTTACTGCTACTAAAGCCCCGGCCTTAAAAGGTTAAATTTCCCCAATCAAAATTCATCTCAGAACTATAAAAAAGATAAGTATATAGGAAGAAAGTATAAAATATTTTCATTGACTTTTGGATGATGGTAAACATAAAAACAATAAAGGAAACGTAATAGATAAATTACCGTACGATTATTAATAAAAATGAAAATATAGCACAAATAATAGTCATGATGGAATCTGGGCTTCAAGAAGGTAATCCTTTTCCTATACAAAGATATCCTCCACATCAAAAACGCCATACAAATAACAATCTCGCATGACTGTATTGTTGGCTTTAAAACAAAATCCATCCTTTAAGGTAGTTTAAAAAAAAGAGCATATATTGTCAAAAACACAAAAGAAATCACTAGATATCATGAAACATAATAGAGCCTATTTGTTTTACCAAATAATTTTCAATACACAATTTTCCACAAATTGTATTATTCGAAAAGAGTGAAAAATACCTTTGAAGAAATTTTGTGCTTGACTAAATTTAAAAAAAAGTTCTTACTATTTCGTATTAATTTATCGCCATGTTTATTCTCATTACTTAACACACGAAGTCTAAAGCTACAGATTCCAACTAACTGTAGAATCTGTAATTTTAGAAGATATTCACTTCGTAATTCTTGTCTATGAATCTGCTTTAAATATTTTGTTTAAATATTCTATTCACAGCATATCCTCATGATGTAATGGTCAGTACGCTATTCGAGAAGCCCGAGATTCGGGTGTCAGCGAGGGCATTGCTCATTTTCATGTCTACTGCTTCGAAATACCTAATGTCTTTGCAAGATAACCATCTAAAAAGAATTTATTTTGGTGAATTTAAATAATACGAAGCTTTAGAATTACTTTAAAAAGAATGACTTTTTCCTTTATAGTTTTAATAATATTTTGCCCGTATTTCAGCTAATATAAGGTTTACGAAGCTCTAACATTAGATATGTACATAAAGGAAATGGAGCTCCTATAATACTTACTTAAAGTACAAATAAAATAAAGAAAGTATCTGAAAATCAAATGAGTTTAATTAAAAACGTTAAAAAAATTGTAAAATCATTTAGAGCAACAGAATTTGCTTCTTCAATGCTTGCCAAAATGAATGAAATTTCCTCAATTATTTATAATGTTACGTTTGCTTAATTAACCAACAAATCTTCTAGCTTACTCACGTAACCAATTACTTTTCGTATACGGCCAATTACTCCAGAAACATACACATAAACAATGAATAAAATAATATAAAATAAACGAGAACATAAAAATATTTGATGGATTAAAACTTTTGCTGCTGACTCTTTCTATGTGATTAATCAACACTCAAACGTAAAAGTGTAACTAATAAGAAAATTTAATAATCAGTCAAAAAGAGAGTCCGTTTGGCAAGAAAATTTTCTTTATTTTAAGTAAATATTATTTGAAAACAATTAATATCATCTGTCCAAATATTTGAACTGCTAACTGTTTGTTATTACATAATTTTATGTTTAAATCGCTAGAGCTCTCTCTGATTAAAAGTAATTATAATTATTTTAAGTCTAAACTAGAAAATCAAATTCCAAAGTGAAAAGAAACTGCTTAATTTAAAATATATTCGTTTTATTAAAAAGCATCTCCCAAAAGTCAGATAAAAACTGTACGTTAGGCAGGCCATAACTGAAAGTAGTTACTATATTACCCAAACAAAAGTATAACTCTTCAATATGTGCCTCACAAATTAGATGAACTCACAAATATTTTATTTAACAAACTACCTACGCCATGATATGCCATGTGACTAACATGTGGATATACATTTGGGCAGAAAGGTATATCACATAATGCACACCGTCCAGAATTAATTGTAGGATAGAAGTAAAGCGCAGGAAGAAAATTCATTAGTGAGCTCTATCTCTTTAATACTTTCTCAGCTGCACAGCTGAGGCAAACAGTATGAGAAACTAGGTGAACTCACGATAATACTTTTTTCCCAATCCAATGAACTAAAACCCAAAAAGTTGAAACTAAAACCTAAGTGTGTTAATAAATTAATAAAAACCTAAATACAACTTATTCTCTTCTTACCTCTAAAGCTGAAATTTAAAATTTATTAAATCCGAATTTATCTACGTTGATATGTTTAGTCATATGATGTTAATATTTACATGTAGCAACTTTATGGGTATTTGATTTCAAATGCTTTGCAATAATACTGAGCAACGACTTTTGCATTTTGTTTATCCCACGAATCAAAATATGGGATCTAACACTATTTCTTCTATTATATGCATAATTAGATAGAACCTATTATGCAAGAATTTTATCCCTTTTTAAGTTTGTACTTGCTCTGAGCATATATAGTTACTTATTCAAGCATATATAAATATTATTCTAATTCGATACTCGTGCATATTTATTTATCGCTTATTTACAAATCAGTATATATGTATATATCGATTATTATAAATCATGACATGTCAGTATATATACCAGTCAAAGTATAGAAATCATTAAAAAATTAGGATTATGCGTTTTTCTACTGCACATAACAATCACACAGTACGTTAAAAATAAATAAGTCTTAACAGCTTTTCTAAGTATCTAAAATTTTCTATTTGAAATGCTCTCTGCAGCATACCTTACTGCTTTGAAATTAGTAAGGAAATTATAAACAGATATTACCATTTATATATGTACACATACACACATATATATATATATATTCTGCAGTTTCTCAGAAATATTCATGCAAATATTTTTCAAAAATTTTTACGCAGCTTTCTATCAACTGAATATAACACATGACTAGATTTTCGATAAAGAAATGTTTTGAAGATTTGTGCTTTCACCTCCAAAATTTTGCATTTTACCTTTGGAGATCACTGTTTAACTTTTATTCTTAAAAATGTACAATTCCTTTTTAAAATTGGCAACGAAATTAAAATGCTAAAAATGTAATAATCAGTTGCATTTTTCAATGATTGTTTTAGCAACTTCATTGTTTGTTTGTAACTGGACTTCCATCAGAGCAGTACTTTGGAGACATAGATCTATCAGTGTTATTATTCTTGATTTCTTATAAAATAAACGAGTTCTTAATTATTCGTTATTAGTCGCGTTATGCCTTTCTTGTAACAACCTTCATTTACACTAGGGAATTCTTTTCTGCGGTGTCCGAAAGAAGCCCTTTGTTGTCTTAAAAGAATATATCATACGTCCCTTTTTAAGTGTGTCTGGTGCAGGAATATTTTTCTCGATAAGTGAGTTATGTGACTTTCTTGATAAGTAAGTTATAGGCTTCTTTAAGTGACTTATATTATATGAGTTTTTCTAGTTGAAATATTCTTGCCGTTTCTAATACTATTTTGATCAATGTTTTCAGTCTGGTTCTTAGTTTTAAGGGAAGCAGAAGTATTTTGTGGAACCCAGTCATCTTCAAGGAAAGCTGCAATTTTTTGTTTTAAAATCACGACATATATTACATTTAAATGTTCCTACCTAACATTTTGTAGAAGATTTGTTTTTACTTTTCATCTATTTGTTGTTTCATTCTGATAACAAGTACTAACTCTTTTTTATTATTAAGAATTAAAGCTTGGTTTATGGTTATAGTTATCTGCAATGTGGGAATAAATGTTCACACATATAAACAAAAACATTTCTGTAGTTCAAACTCAATATAACGCTTGTAAGTAATGATGCTAAAAACCACTAGTGATTTATCTGAAATTAATGCAAAGAACGACGCACGAATACAAAGTTTAAAAAAATGTTTTTCCATGGAAAAAATTCTCATATTTGTATTGCTGATCTGTCTAATTATATGAAAAATTCCTGTTTTAATTCAGAGTAATTTATACCAAGAATGTGTGGTGTATGTACAAATTGTTACATGGAAGAACTGCTTTAGAAAGTCAACCAACAGCATTAATTATACAAAGCAGTATACATACGGGGTTATTACGGTCATTAACATAATGAGGAAAAGAGCAGTGAAATAGTTTCAGCACAATATCATATTCGAAACCAATTAGCTCTCCATTACTGTGTAGGGTTTATATTTATTTTAACTAACATTTATTTTAAGCTATCTTTCCTGTCAAGCCTTTATTTCCTCTAGAATTGCTCATGCCAGAGTATGTAAATCATAGTAGAACGCGCAGAGTATTCAAATTTTAGCAGAAGTAAGTTGAGTTTAAATAGAAGGGAAACGATATTGTAAGTGTGCTTCTTGAATCGCGAGCGTGAAGGTTGCTAGGTAGAAATTTAAGAACCGCGCGTTTTGGCTTGTGTGCCTATTTCGGCAGTTCGTTGAATCTTTCAAATTCTTAATCAGAAAGTTTGCTGAATCTCAGCTGTATCTTAGATTTTCAGCTGTACTTTTCTATTTTTGTTACACCGCCGGGTCGGCGTAGTTTGTGAGCGTCAAGTAAACACATCTGTGATTTCTAAAGTGGAATAAAAGGGATTTAAACCCTTCTTACGAGTTTGTATAATTTGCAGTTTATAGCAGTCACTACTACTTTTGCGGACAAGTTGGGGCCACGCAACATCATAACTGTATAAATAACAATTACTTTTGACAGACAGGCGTTTTTTTTTGAATAACAATGCGTTATTTACGTTCTATTTACCTTCTGCCTTTTTCTTAATTTTCTTACAAATACCAGATCAACATATAAGTTAAATTAATATATTTCGTAATTTCAAACTGCGGGTCTAATTACAAATAAGTTCAAGCAGCAGGCAATTATATTCATTTTACCCTTCTTTAGAACTTTTTCGTATCAAATGAAGAACAACGAAAATAGTTTTAATCATTTATCACAACTTATATCTTCATCTACAAAAAAGAAATCTAGACTTGAATCTATTATAATCAAAAAATGGTCACTCTCTAAATGAATACTCAGAATAAGAGTTCTAAATAATTACGTCCTTAAACAGAACAATAGACGCAATCAAACAAAAGCAAAAAAGTAAGCCTCTAGAAAGAAGATTAGAAAATTAAATCTAAGTACATAAAAACAACCTTTATTCTCTCTTCGAATGCTCTTAACTGGAAATAAATTTAGATTAAAAAAATGCTAGAATCGAAAGTAATGCGATTAAATACATTAAAAAAATCTGAGATTTTTAATTTAGTGATAGATGAAAGAAAGAGAACAGAGAAAAGATTTTATTTAAAGATTTAAGAGCGTAAGAGCAAAGGTCGTTTCTTTAAGATGCTATAGCTATGTTTTCATCAGCTCAGAACTCATTAAGAATCATTTGCTTTAAACACTTGATGATACGCAACTATATCATGTTGAACTATATATCTATATGAAGCAGTATCTTTTGATCTGTTTCCAAATTACATATTTAAAATGGGTACTATTTTCAGCAAAGTAATTGTGCAATAGCATCACAAATCTTGAAGCTGTGTATTCCAGGTATCCGAAACACCAGTTACGTAGATAGCTTGTTCTTTCTAGTCTAGGCAAAATTAAGCTTATATATTCAAAGACAAAAATCAGCTGATATTTTTTAAAGTAAATGGTTGGAAAATAAGATTGAAACTATGCACTTAGAGGGAATATAGCTTTATCTTTTGCTAGAAGGAAACAAATTTGCTCCTTGAAGAAATGCACAATATTTAATTTCTTGAAAAACAGAAATCTATGAGTAATTTCTTAAAATCCACACAAATGTTCTTTAAAAATTAAAACTACATCAACGGAAGATTATTTAAAATTTTATTTGGTTATTCATTGAGTCTACTTCATTTAACCGAAATATTAATTTACTTATTTATGTGTGATTTTTTTTTCTTTTGTGTAAGTTATACACAAAATCAATTTGGCAGAAAACAGTTTTTAGAACCGTATAAAGTTACTTGAAAAATTATTGAAAAAATTTCAGGACTACAACGAAAGAAACGGCATGCTTTCTATTGAAGTAATAAATTTACTATAACATACAAAGGAAAAATTACAATAATATTGTGGTAACTATATGGAACATTTAGGTTTATTTTACTGCATTTTCATTTTTGTGCATTGTTGTATTTTTATGCATTGCTTATATATATATTTTTTATTTTGTGCATTTTACATTATAATTTTATTATGTAATCGAATTTGTGGCTGCACATTATGCTTAAAAATCATTTATTTCGTACACAGAATTGTAGACCCTATGACTCATATAAGGTATTTCTCCTGCTTTGAAACTTGGCGACAGTTTTTATCACCAATTTAGAGATTTTTGATGTTTTTTTTTTTTTTAAAAGGTGCTTTTGAAGCTCTAAAGCGATTTCTCTTGAAGCTTCCAAAAGGTTAAGTAATTCTATACTATACCGTTGCATCTGCAGCTCGAGAGCAGTTCATTTCAAAGAAAAAGCTGAGGGAACTAGTTAAAAATTGCGCTGTTATATCAGTAATTATTACTTTACATTAATTATTACTATTTAACTTTTACTTTGTGAATGATACCAGTGTATGCAATATTTCTTGAGAGCTGAGAACTTGCCTTAGCCCTGTGGTCTGCTTGAGCTATTTACAAATGCTTACTTTGGAATGAACTATTATTCCTTTTCATAACGTATTTATTTATTTCTGCTCATCTGCATCATTTCTAAAACACGCAGCTTAAAAAAGGATATTGTTAATTTTATCATTTTATGTAAATAGAGATGCAGCTTTGATTAACTTTATATGAATCAAAAATGGGTATATTTTTTACATTACGCAAGTAAGCTGTAACTTTAATTCATCAAAAGAAAAATAAATAAAGAAAACTATTTTGTTCATTTTCGAACCCAGGCAGGACGTTTAATTGTTTTATTTTAACTGAAAAGGTAATTAAAGGTTCGTGTAGGCAAGTAAATGTAATTCTTTTGTTTAATTTCATCAAAAAGGTGTATTATACACTTTGCTTTACAGAAATAAATGTATTTTATCTTCTCTGATCTAATAATCATTATATGAATAAAATGTGGCAGCAAAAATTAAATTCCATCAATTGCATTACAGAATTAGCCTTGATGAATAAAAAATGATGACTGAGTTATCCACACTTTTCAAATATCCAAATATTTTGGCTTCTTCTAGAGTAATATATTTCACTTGTAATTTCAAGCTGTTAACAAGTAAAATGTTGTACTGTAATTAATTAAAATCACACAAAATAAAGAAAGGATTATTAAAATTATTTAAAATATTACTATTAAAATATTGAATTCTGAAATTCTGAAAGATTCCAGGATAGATTTTTAATAAAAATTTTGCTGTAGATTTGGAAAGTCAGTAGTTTCTAAGCAAGGCAATCCCTTCATGCAGAAACCTCTTCTCCTATTTCAGATACTTTTTACAGCTGTTATTTAAAACTGACTTCTACGCATTACAACTTCATTTTTTCGAATTATTATGAAACTTAGATTTTTTCTTTAGCAGTGCAGTAACCTGAGAACAATAACAATTTCAGTAATTCGGAGTCATTAAATTGATTTCAGACATTTCGGCTTCAGGCTGGAACCCACTTCAAAACGGAAAGTCAGCCTCCAAAAGTTTTAAATTTCATCCTTTCATAGGAGACGCTATATTATACTGAGAATATGATTTATGGCTTGTTTCAAAACTTATTTCAGAAAAGCACCCATTTCTCTTAGAAACTTTCCAGGCTTTCACAAAAATGTGTATTAAAGTTTCGCTAACGGAATCATTTAGCGAATTCATTCTCAGAAATCAGATTTCGTGCGCAAGATATTTTAAATGCTGTTAGATTATAACACGCATGTTTGTTTAAACACCTCATGTATCTACTGAGTTTAATGAAACTTTGGGTTTCATTCCCAACAGAACAAGGCTCACTGCGCTCCCTTCCTCTGATTCGATAACAGAAGTTTGCATTCGATATCTAAAACTTGAAAACCATAGAAATTGGAGCACTCAGTTACGATTAAAATAACACTGTCGTCCACAGCAAAATAATTTTAATTGATTGGACGTATCCCATTTATCAGTAGACGTACTGTGTCAATGGTACTGAGCTACAATTTTACCAGCGGATCTGTAAGGTGAACTGAAGGAAAGCATATTTATCAACTAAATGTAATATACTGCAAATATCTATGCTTCTGAGAGATTGACTAACTTGAACCAAAAATACAAGACATAGATTACTGACTGAATGTTTTCAGTAGACGTTTATGTAATTGAAAGTGCTAACAGAGTTTGATTCAAAACTGTATTTAAAAGTGATGCTAGGATTTTAATCGAATACTGAATCTTTTAAGTTCAGCCTTAAACTTTAAATAAGTACTGATGTACTGAAGCTTTTAAGCGCAACATTTAAGTAAATGCTTACACTGAGCTAAAAATTTGAGTTATTTATACACTTTAAAATTTTAAACACCCAGAATTTTTAATTCTCTTCTGCAGAAACTATACAAGTTTCATCACAATTCAGTTCTAAAAGCATCTTTCAGAATTTTATTGAAAGCTCATTATTTTTCATTATTTCATTTGAAAAATGAAGGAAATAATTTTGGTCATAGAGCAAATTTTTCACCATTGAACTAGCGAAACGACTTCTATTTCTGAATTTTATTTTTCCATGCGCATAAGAAACCAGATTTCACTTTGCAACTATTTATTTTCTGTTTAAAATCACATCATGAATGAAGCATTCCCCACTGGTGGATGGAGTTTTTCTAGACAGCATGTACTATACATATTTATTTATTGGTTATCAAGATTTTAGCTTTCTATATTTTTATAACTCTTACATCTACGTAATACCTAGCCTTACAATGGGCGTTGTAAAACACTAACCGCATGACCGTTGTTTCGGTTACAAAGGATGTAAAGGATTACAGTTGATTTAAAAATTCATCTTTGGAAAAAAAAAAGGATTTATACATTTTAGGTAATGATTTCAGTCTTCCTATCGATGTAGTGGACATCAAATACTCCTTTAACGCTCTGAAATAAGGAGCCGTAGATGCAATGTCATAATATCTGCCAAAAGCCCGGGGGACGCAAAATGTATGTGTTGAAAGATTTTTAAGTGGTTGATGGAAGTGTCATAGAGTACGAAAATTTAGAATTTGATATGTTAGGAAGCTGGTGATCACAACTGTCTGGTGGGTTGCAGCGCCATTCTGTAACTGCTAGTGCTTAGGGTGCAAATGATAAAATTTGAATTTAGCTGCCAATCAGCAATTGTTAATTAACAAACAGTTCTGCATATCGTTATTCAGGATACTTGTATTTAAGCAAATGGTGTTGCTCGATTTAAGTACGACTATTCTGTTAATCTTTTCAGATAGTCCAGTATTCCGCACAGACGGTATAGTGGTTAGCGGAATCGACTGCGATGCCGAAGAGTCCGGGTTCCAATCCCGGAGAAGGCATGGATGTAAATTATCTGCTCTACCCACATAGGAGGTAACGGTGGCCGTCTGTTGAATGCCTCCATAATAAAATGACGACCACTTCTGCTTTTAGTAGTGGTGAAAGCCTAAAAATGTCTAGTGCGCGCCATTTAGGAGAAAGACTTCCAGTAATGAGGAAAATATCAAGAAAACAACCTGGGAAATTAATGTTTGTTATATAGCAGAAACATATCATGTCCATGGCTTTGGTGTGGCGCATGTGTTTATAAATTTTACGTTTTATTCAAAGTTTTGATAAATTACTCAATGATTTAAAATTTAGTATTTCTTTATAAAGCTGCAAATTTGTTCGAGACTAATACATAGTTATCAGGACATGCACCTTCCGTTTTCTCTGTTTAAACCAAAATTTCTTCTTTTCTGAATATCAAATTCTATTTTTTTAATTTATGCAGTACTGGGTATTTGTGGACAGGACTTCGTCTCAAAATAAATGCTATCGATATTCGAATCTGTATCGATTGTCTTTTTCATTCACGAGGACTGCAAACAAAAGCGAATTCCTAGCTGACATTTAAAACGAGAGACAGTTCTTTATTGGTCCAACTAGACGGCGCTGCGATCACAGGTTTGAGTTCGAGAGGAACACCTCTCAAGTCAGTCCGACAAAAGCTCTGCATAACGTACATCTCCTTCAGAAAGGGAAGGCATTACGGTGATAAGAGGAAATAATTTTCCTTCAAAAGTTTTGTCTCAAAAAGTTGGCATCTGCCGACGGCGGAATAAAAGGTAAGTAATTCAAAGAATATTTTTTCTCTGATTACATTCGGGGCAATTGGCAACGGACTTATTTCTTTGCGTGCGAGTTTGTTTTGCAATTTCGCGCCTGTCCTAGTGTTTCATTTCTTCGAGGAAATCAATAAATTTTCGCCGCTGCCGAGGAAAAGGATAACTGTGTGAATGGGATGGTTGAAGTTTCTTGTATAGTTGGAAAAGGGGAATATTGTGTACGTGTTTTTCGAATATTCTAGCTTTTCGAGAGTTATTCAGATATATAAACTTCTTAAATTAAATGTATTTCTTGAGGCTTCTAAGGTTTGGAGAAATCTAAGGATAAAGTTCTTTGAGCAAATTAATATATCAGCTTTTTATTATTATCAAGTTCTTTGAATGAAAAGTTTTTTAAACTTTTTCTTTTTTTCTAATTTTGATAAATTTATATTCTGTCAAAATTACTGTTTGTTCTAATGGCATAAAGATTACTTTTTATTGGAAATGCCATATTGATGAAATAAAACATATAAACAATGCAGTGCTTTTAAAGTGTTTTAAAAGATTAAAATATATTATTAAGAAGGCCTCAGATATATGAATTTGATAATATTAAATATTTTCCGAAAGGCAGACACAGTTACTAGTGTAAATTTCATGTTATATTAAAGTTTAATAATTACTAATTTAATTTACCTCAGTAAATTCCAGCAATATGCTTATGTAGAAGTTGCAAGGTAATTGGTATGTATCATACATAGTGATGACATATCTTAAATCCATAGCCTATATTTTATTTTTTGATTAATTAATTAATTGTAAAGTCGATAATGAATAAATGATAGATGCGCATTATCGCATAAACTAATTTATTAAATTTTATCTGTTCAATTAATATTTTCATGGTTTTAGAGGCATACAGAAATATCACATTAATGAAAAAATTTTAAATGAATTCGTTGTCCACTTGTTTTGATCAGTTTTGTTTATATTGTTGTTGATCAGTTTTGTTTATATTGATAAAGGAACAGTTTTCCATGGATATATTTAGAGATAAATATTTTACTTTAAAATCAGCCGTATGTATTTACGTAACATTGGACGCTTTTATGTACCACGAATAAAACATTAAAATAAAAGGACTAAGTTTGTGATTTTTTAAAATAAAATATCACACATTTATATTAATTGTTTTGTTGTCTGTAATAACTTTTCAACGAAACAACAATTACCTTTAATTATTTCTTACTTCATTCTCTTCATCCTGAAAACTTTAAGGTAAGTCTTTCAATCTTTATTAAAAACTTTAGGTGAAAATAAAGCGAAGTGATTTATTTAAGTCTTACATAGTGTTTTACTTAATATTCAGGCATGTTACCTGAAAAGAAAGAAATATATCTTGATACGTACATTATTCGGCTATGTATGGTCACCTTGCATGTATGAAACTACTATTAATTAAGGTGCTTTATTTTATAAGCTAATCTGTGTGTGAAATGATTTCATGAGTTCGAATCAGTACTTTATCTATTTAGCTAAAACATATCGCAAGGTATAGTATTAAGGTAATTGAATTTTCTAATTATATTTCATTTGAATATCAAAGAGGTAACTAATAAATTATACTATCGTAATTGGTTCATCTTGTCTTTTCGACGGCAAAACCATTAGTCTATTTTTTTCCCGTTTTCGTTTACATGTTTTCCTGTGTTATATTTTGGTCTTTCATATTATGCTATTGGAGAGAGAAATTGCTATTCTGTGAGAATTATTGGGCATAAAAGATAAATTTTCTTCAGCCGAAGAGCATGTCAAAATTTTAAACAAATTTTCCTCGAAACAACGAAGTTTCTTATTCAAATTTTGATGTTCTAAATATGTTGGTTCGTATAATAGGCTATGTTTTGGAAAATTTTAAATTGGAAACATGTCTCATATTCAGGGAATGCGATATATCCAGGTTTAAAGTTTTGCTTTCCGATTTCATTAAACAAAAACATTAAAATTAAAGTATTTAAAAAAACATTAAAATTAAAGTATTTTTAAAGAGATAATAAATATATAACCTGCTCTGTATCTTGATGATTACCTTTAAAATTTCTCAAATCGTTTTAAAATGCGTTACATTTTGAATTGATCATTTAATTATTTTAAATTAAAATTTTAAAAATAATTTACGTATTTATCCAGACATAATTCAGAAACGTTGCTCTGTAGGTAAATCTTTCACCTATTTCTTGACTAAAACCCTGTAATTATTAATTACTATTTATTATTTTTAAATCATCATGTAACATTTTAATGATTATTGTTTATTTTTATTATTGTATAAATTGAATTTTATTTCAGTTCAGTTCCCAAATTTTTTGCTTCAGTTGTTTTTAATTTCTGCCTACCCTTTGGATAGTTTGCTGCTATTGGTTGGCTATCAGTATTTGCTTAAAACGCTATTCGAGGATTGCCATCCACGCCTGAGCAGTTCGTCAATCCGTTGAAATGCAGCAAAGCAACAAATTTTATTTCCTTCAATTCACAATCATTTTTAATCTTTTTCATATATATCTCTGAAAACTGCAAATAGCACAAGTAGGTCTGTCTCAAACGTTTTGTATATGCTGGAATTACTTCGGAAAATAGAGGGAATCAGAAAGGTAAAAGGCAAATTTCCTAATTTTGCAGAAAACTCATGATTGTAAATTTAATAATGTATACCACAATATCTTCATGATGGCTATGGTGATTAATTAAAGTATAAGCAAAGATAACATGAAAATGCATCTTTGCTAATATAAAGAAATCCTAATAACTGCTCCATTCTCTCACTGATTACATTCATGCACCTTTAATTAAAAGTTTAGCTTACTTTGATTTATTTTACGCATATAAAATGTGCAAGCAAGCAAATTTTGTGTTAGTTTATTATTTATGTTATCAATCAGAACTTTTATAACGGAAGTATTCATTAAGTTTTTGTAAAAGTAAAACGTAAACCACGTTAAAAACTGGTGCGGCCCACCAATGGCTGAATGGTAAAGACCACTGAATAGTGGGTGTTCAATCCAGGTTAGATCTTAGGCGAACGGGCTGAGAGTTTTTCCATGCGTAGCGTGAATAAGAGCCATTGCTTTGAAAAGTCGTATTCCAAGATATTTTCGTCAGGCAGGAAGCCCTCGTGTGCATTACTATATTTAACTAACCTTAACGTAAATACTCGGCGTACAAGTCCGCGTAATTCTAAAATTGTGATCTAATGTCCAGTTATGATTAGACTATGAATTTTGACTATGGTTCTGAAAAACCGTATCTGTAAAATTTCTTAGTTAGTGAACCGGATTTACTTGAGGACATATTGGAAAGAGCATTGCTATTTTCCTCGAGAGATGGAGCTACGCTCGTGTTGGCTTTTCTTCCGCTTACTGCTTTCGGTATGGAAACAGTCGTCGCTTCTCCCTTTTGCAAAATTATTGTTGCTCCTAACGAAAAGTGATCTGTATCTGATCGCCCTCGAAATCGATAAAGTGTTTTTCAAAAATATAAGACTGTGTCTTTCCTGGATTGTTACACCCCAAATAATACTTGGTACTTTTGTTTGTGTTCGACCACCACTTCAATTCCTTCGTACAGTTGCATGCATTATAGAGAGTTACAGGGGTTGCATACATTACACATTTTCACAACGGTTTTGCAACTTGTTCCGGAGATTCTCGATAGGGTTCAGGTCTGAGCTCTGAGGAGGCAAGTCCATTCGGTTAATCCCATCCTTGCAACATGACAGCTGGCGTTGTCGTCTTGAAAGTAACATGGGCCCAACCTGTGAAACTTACACAAAGTAAACAGGCATCGAAAATAGTGCAGTAAGCTTTAGTCTACAGTACTATTTTCGATGACAGTTAAGATTATAAGGCATTTCTCTCGTCTTCTTAGAATGGCTTCGTGGTGTAGTGGTCAGCACGCTCGACGTGTAATTGAGAGGTCCGTGGTTTGAATCCCGGAGAGGGCATTGCTCATTTTTTAAGTCTTCTTCTTCGAAATAACCTAATGTATCTACAGTGGCACCCGAACTAAAAGGTGGTGAATGATAATTCTTCACCACCAGAATTTAGCGATGGGTCGCCTAAATCCCAATCGCTTTTTAAAAGGCGGAGTATAAAAGGTATTTCTCCCCATTCTTAGCCTGCCTTCGTGGTGTAGTGGCCAGCATGCTCGATACGTAATCGAGAGTTCCGTGGTTCGAGTCCCGGCGAAGGCATTGCTCATTTTTCATGTCTCCTGCTTCGAAATAAACTAATGTCTCTACAAACGTACCATGAATTTGGACCAAGAGTCTCAGTCCACACCAGGAGAAACATCTCCAGACCATAATTCCACCTCGACCAAACTTTACTGTGGGCACAATATATACTGGTAAGAAACGTTCTCCCAGCTGCAGTTCCCAGACCTGCCATCCGTATGGTACAGAGGGTGAAACGTGATTCGTCCTCCAGAGAACCCATTTCAATTGATCTACGATCCACCGTCGACAAGCTGCGCGTTTGGGACTTTGAAATCAAAGGGATATCGGCGTTGAACGGCCATGAAAACCAAGCAGATAGGCTTCCTTTGAAATGCCTGAAGAATGCTGGTCACAGTTGGGAGTTGTTCTTCCTTTATCACCTGTCGTCTCTGTCTCCCTGTTTGGAGTGTGTGCCCAGGCGGGACACTCGCTGCTCATCTTATGCTTTTGAATCACACAGGTCACTGTAGATTTTGGATAATTCAACTCGTTAGTTGTGTCCCTTAAGAACTGATATTTTCGTGATGTCCGACGATTTTACCTTTTTCAAAATCAGATAATTTCGTGATGTCCGACGATTTTACCTTTTCAAAATCAGATAATTTCGTGATGTCCGACGATTTTACCTTTTTCAAAATCAGATAATTCTGAACGTCGGGGTATCTTGCATGGGACAAAGGCCAGTGTTGTTTTCTCAGGATATGCAACGGCGGATGGCATGACATATATCAGGACATCAGATATGGGTATCTGAATGGGTGCCCAAATAATTAATGGTACATAATGTATGAATATATCCGTACATTTTCATTTGCGACTTTTACCATTTGTTGAAGTTAATGTCATGTAAAAACCAGATTATCGCCGATTACAAGTTGACGATATACCCCTTAATATACGTACCTGGAAGCCTGTTATATGCATAGACGAACATTTAGAAAATATATTAAAACAATTATCACTAATATTTCAATTTTTCTTTAAAGAAAGACATATTTACCTTTTCGATCCACCAAATATATTATTTAGATATAAATGTTTTCTTGTTTCTTGTTAATATTTAAAGTTAATAGATAGGAGGCCACTTATTATAAGCCAGAGGTTTCAACCAGAGGAAATGCCTACAACGTTTAAGTATTTTAGATGTTAGTATTAAGGCTGTTAGTATAAGAGATTTCTAACTGTTTAGCTTTAGTTTATAAATATAAATAATTTCTCTTATTCAAGTTTTAGTATTTATAAATTTATGTGCACTTTTTTGAGGTTTGGAAATGAGAAATGATCTTCTAGTTATAGGGAAAGGGGTGCATGAGACATAGCAGAATGTGAACCACTGGTACAAGCTGTCATCAAAAATCCAGGATAAAAGATAATGTAAATATCTTATGCTTTTATTATAAAGAACATTTAATCATTAGCCAGGTATTGTGAGAAGAAACATTTAAAATTAATGCTTTTATTTGTTTGATAGGATGTAAACACATGTATCAAGGCAAATCTAAAATATTTGACATAGAAATATTTCGTAAACATCTCAATTAAGATATCAAGTTGGATAGAACAAACATGTGCCTTGAAGTAAACATGTTTGCTACTAGTTTATTAATTGCCCCTCATTACACTTGTTGTTTCTTTACATAATTATAATGCATAAAGCAAGTCTTTGGACAATAAAATTTTCATAATAGGTTATCGTAAGGTTAGAAAGATACATACCTAAAATTTTGAAATTATTGTGCATATTAATTAGATGGCCTATTTTGTTCATTCACTGTTTTTAATTCCTTGAAAATTGTCAGTCAAAAAATTAATTAGACTGTGTAATGGTTAATTTGTATATTTAATTTTATCCAACAGTTCGTCTTGTTGTAAAGTCTAATATATAATTTACAAAAAATAAATTTTCAGCAAATAATTGTCTGAAAGTAACAACATAATTTTAACAATAAAAAAATCGATTTACAGTTATGCATAATAATGTTATTACTATCTAAGGTATTTTCTCTCTAATTTCCAAGTGCTTTCGTGGTGTAACTGGAAGCATGTCCAGCGCGCAATGGGAAGGTCCTCATTTCAAATCCGAGACGAGGGTAGTGCGGATTTCTTCGATTTCTTCTCTTGGAAAAGTTTTAAAAGGACTCTGCAAGTTGCGCCCGAACTGAAAGTTAGTGAGCGATTGTTCGGCACCACCAGGTTTTGGCGACTGGGCCCTCATACTCAGTTGTCCTTTAAAAGGAGGAATGTATAAGGCGTTTTCTGCTTCATTTCCGCGTGCTTTCACGGTGTAACTAGAATCACGTCCGACGCTTAATTGGAAGGTCCGAAATTAGAATCTCGGTGAGAGCCTAGCTTCAAAATTTTTCAAAAAGACTTAGCTATTAAATTATTTTAAAAGAAAAACTCTTAATTAATTGCTGAAATTCCAATAAGCCGAGTATTGGAATTTGATTAACAGATTGGAATTTTATTGAGATCAATACATTGGTATTGATCATTTATTGCTACATTTTTTTGTTTGAAGGTTTTAAGTGATGGGAATTGGTACAACTCTAAGATTCTGATTTTATTTACTGTCTTTGAAAAGATACTACTATCTTTTTTCTTCTTGAAAATATTTTGAAGAAGAAATAATAACGTCCGTTCTAGCGTTTCTGTTTAAATGGGCGCCATGGAACACCGGTTGGAAATCACTGCCGTAAATAGTTAAGAACAGCCTATTCAAGATAATTCAGCTAAACCTTACACACCTCTAGAAGGCATACAAAGCACATAAATAGATCAGAATCAACCGAATCAACATAGCGGCGCAGTGGTAGAGGAAAAGGCTATGGATTTATGAGCTTATAAGTAGTATTTTTGCGACATGCGGGTACTTAAACTGCACTCGAAAGTCTTAGCGAGATGATCTGTTTGGCTATTCCTGACGAATTAATTAAGTTGCCGGTGTTAGGCGATTTGAACTAGCAACAAATCGGAGTCACATAGAACTGCAGGCTCGAAAGCATCACCTTCATGTATTGGTCCACGGAGAGGAAGAAATGTAAAAGATGTTAGATATCTGAAAATTTGGGGTTTTGAACATTTATGACTTTAACTCAAACTGAGTAGTGGTGCCGGACAAAAACCTAAAAAAATATATAATCATATGAACATTCATATATCATATCGAACAATTGTACAGTGGTAGTACAAATTAAAATTTCGGTTTGCATTGTAACTAACCTATGCAAAAGGAAAATTAATAATCCAAATTCAATAGAGCTTGTATGTTTCTTAAAAGCCTACTGGCTCAAACAAATGGAGTGACATGACAGACCAAAGTAAGTTAACACACAAAATAAACAAGTGCAATTAAAATTCTAAATCAAACACATTTATTAAATTCTTTAATATAATAATATTATTAGTAAATACTTGGGTAACTGATCAGTATACCCTACCACATATTTTTACTATGAAAATATCGCATCTGTCACACAAAATTTCTGCTTAAAATAATTAAAACATTTAATTAATAATTAACATTGTTTTTCACAAATTAAGAAGGTGTAACATATTTTAATTCTCCAAATAATTGGTTGTCATTAATTAGAAACTAGCATTTTCTGACTCACAAAGTCAGCAGGTGAAACAAATTTTAAACATCCCAAAACTGGCCATCACTTGAAATAATAAATCACATCTCAATTTTACTAGCTGTAACATTTAATAAGTAATAACAATATAAAAAGGTAGATAAATCATTATTAACTGTTCCACTATGGCATTTAGGAATACTTTAAGAGAGAGAGAAAATAATCTTAAAAATTTCACTCACATATTCTTCGGAATACACAACCTTGAGGGGAGTGTTCAGTTTTCCTAGTCACGGAGGAAGTCTATTTTCTCGAGCCAACACTTTGATTACAATTTAACTAACACTCTCGCGCTGAAGTTCATTCTGTACAAGAATATCTGGAAACGGGATGAAGTTCTTTTTGTAAAACTAACTGCCAGATCAGGGAAAGTTCGTTCTTCAGGCACATATTTCTGTTTGGAACGTGTAGGGGTCAGGAACCACAAGAGCCGGAAAGTAATAACTATACTCGATCCGGAACTTCCAAGTGTCAGGCATATTCACTTCGGGAATATCAAATTTTAGGGTTCGGAAGAGATTATTAGGAGAATTCTGTTCTAAATTTTCTTGGTAGATTTGCTCTATTCATTTCGCACTAAAGTAGTAATCAGCTCTCAGCATCTTTGCAGCGCGCGCACATTTCTCTAGACATCTCGAGAGGAAAATGTTCCTTGCATCTCGCACAAAAGCTTTTAAACATTTCGCAGAAAAGAATGTATCATCTAGAGCAAAGAAAAATGCAACCCAAGCCCTCTTGCTCCGGCACAGGCAGCAGGAAAAAACGTCCCTTGTTGGCTTTTTCTTCTCTTTCACATCACCGCTGCTCAAAATCTCTCCATATTAGACTCCAAAGGAAAAACCATAACCGGAGCCCGCTGGTACACGCCGCTCGCGAGAGCAAGACCCACAAGGGTTCAAGCCCCCACACTTTTCTCCTTTTCCTTTTAGCTCGAAAATTAGAATCAGAATGAATTCTAACAAGGTGTAAGCACCGAGGTAAACTCTCCTTTCCGCTTCCCCCCCTCGAAAATTTCATTTGTTTACAAAAAATCATAAAATTAAATTCACACCAATGACAGAATTTTACTTTATATAAACTGAGAAAATTACACCTCCACAACGAATCAAAAACAAGAAAAATCTGACAACGGAGTCCATAAACATCTATACACACAACGTGGGAAGTAAAGTGGACCTCCCAACTAACAAGTGGAAACTGAGCTTTACGAGAATCCAATTACCTAAGTTTACTGAAAGAAACATTGCAAATACAACAAAGCGAAAGGAAGACGATTTTCGTTACAAACGCCATTAGTAAAAAAGGCCACCAGCGAAGAAAGCGACAACAACGTAACTGCTCTCACTATTAGAAAAAGGCCATAAACCAATAAACCAGGTGGCTCTTACAACCGTTTCCTGTCTTTGTTTACACCAACAGTTACACCTAAATAAGGCCTTAACAATGTAAGAATATCCTTTTTACCAGATTAAAATACACATGAGTACAAATAAAAATACTAGAATAATGATAATTTAAAACACATTAATATAATTAAAATTCGCGACATAACAAATATAACCGCAAGCAAAAGAAAATACTTTTTAATGCTATACATAAGATATTTTCGAAATGCGGTGACGTTATAGAAATTATTCAATACTGCTGCTATAAACGCTAACAAGCTTGCTTGACGCTTGATGTGACACACGCTTGACATTGTAGGTGCATGACAGTCGCATATGTTTTGGGTAATTCCTTGTGTGTTGCAAACGTCTAAAGCAGCTGTAGATATGCCAGCTAGATGATCTTATTACTTTGAACGGGGATATTGGGCACCATTCTTTTGACGTAATAACAGAAAAGTAATCAAAACATGTTTACTGTGATTATCTTAAAAGCTAAGGAAAGGGACCTCCTTTCCTGATCAGTAGTATCAAAATGCCATATTTAAGTTAAGATTATGCCTTATTTTCTTGTAGGTTGGTGGTTTGGTTTAAAAGATTATATGGCAAAGCATTCAGGGTTTTGAGGGAAACCGGCTTTTATAAGTAACACACGGGAAAAACCAAGGAAACGCCCGTACAGAGAGCCCGTTTCCTGGTATTCGAAATCTGGACCGAACTAGCAGTGTTTAGCGACTTTACTGATTGGCCGCTTGTGGCTTTTCTTGCAGGTAACATTGTGAAAATATAATTCACAGCGAAATAACACTGGGAAAAGGTTCAGGCCGTAGTCTCTGAACACGATGTTGACGAAATAGATAAAATTATTATTTATGTGAAACCTTCTATTCAGCGGATTGAAACAGAGCAAATCTATGGATAAGTTTTTCTTAACTGACACTTGAAACGCCTGCTGAATGATTTAATGCATTCGTTTCGAAGTTAGGAGTGCGTGCTCACCATCCCCGGGGTTTGATAGGTTTCTGAAACAGCCCCTAATGTTGCCATGCAAACACGTAATGGTTTGGCACTCGTTGCATCGGGCACCTTCCTTTTAATTGTAGTTTTTTCCGTCCATTGTAATCCGTTGCTCCATACGCAGTGATACTGTTAAAAAACTCTACATTCGTGAACATAACCACCCTGTTACTTTGGTGTGTTTTATAATTGATGGTATCTTGAAAGAAAGTACGAGCAGTCTTGAACGTACGAGTGAATATTAAAAGAACGTATGCAACTTGAGAACTCCATCTGCCGCAAGAATCTGGCATTTCTGATATTCTATTGCTGTATGATTCTTGTGCATCTTCCCTTCCCAGAAGTTTATACATTCTTATCTGAATCACGCTGTATATCTGATTATACATAGCCTGATTTCATTCTGGTTACAGTAAATTTAAATTTAAAATGAAAACGTCTTCCCGAACAAAAAAGAAATATAAAATTAAGCAAAGGAATAACCTCATGTGTGGCGTAGATTTTAGTCAAGACTGTATCGATTTCAACGGCAAATAGATACAGGTCCCTCTTCATCAGACGCAAAGAAATCTCCAAAGATGAAAAAGGGATTTTTATATTTATACTATAAATCAGGAAAGGGAGCGAGAAGGTAGTGCCATCTGTAAAGAAGAAATATTAATGAAAACTCAAAAATTAAGTTAATGGAATTTTAAAAGCTTTAGAAAGGACTAGATTGTAATTAAAGCCAGTAACTAAGCAAGATAAAGATTTGCGAATGTGAAAAACTTCAAGCAAATCCAATTCAGCAACATAAGAAGCTTTTTGTGTAATTTTGACAGACCTATAGACAAAATTATAATTAAATGTATGACTATGATTAGCTGTCGAAGACTTGTTAGCTTCACTTTTTCGCACATACGAATTGTGTTTCTTGATACGAAATTTTAACAGTCTTTTTGTTTGGCCGATATATCTCAAATCACACTAAAAAGACATGCTATAAATTCCCCAAGATTTAAAGTCAGAAATGGAATCTTTAAAAATCTATTCATGGATTTTATTGATAGGCGAGATCTTGTTTTGAAAATTGAAATTCTAAAGAATTTTTAAGTTTTGTAACTTAGTAGAAGAATGAAATAGAAGCACGACAAAGTTACTAATACTACTACTAACAGCGGAATGTCTTCTTTGTAGACCAAAACTTTGATTACCAAAAAGGACCAAACCATGAGAGCGCGAAATACATAATAGTTAAAAGAAGCCATGTTTTGCTTAGCAGGGTGACGTGACGTAGCATGACGAGGCAAACAGACAGAAAAGTGTTTATGGTAAACAGTAGTGCTGAAATCAGATTCACTGAGAATTATAGAAATATCAAGGGAAAGAACGGAGTTGTCAGATTCAGCTTCAAAAAGAAACTAGATGGCGCATCTATAAAATTTATAACAGACAATGAGATTTATCTTGTATAATAAATGCCTTTAATTCCAATCCACTTCTTTCTAACTCTTTTAAAATTCTATTAACGTAATTTTTCAATTTTAGTTACTATTTCTGTTGATAGATGGCTCTACTCTCTTGCTGGGTTTACTCTTTATGGACAACTAATATAACCGTGGGCTTTCCCTTTGGTGCAGATTTACTCCTGATGAATAGGGGTCTGTGTCTGTGTGCTCTCAAATTCAGTTTTTACCGAAATCTACGCCGAAAACAAGCTTGTTGCTTTTCTCAAATTTTATGTTTTACTTCGGCGTGTTTCTGTTGTCTCTTGAAAAAGAAATCTATTTTACACTTAACAAGATTTTATTCTTTTTCACACTGTGACACTGAACGGAAATTGACTTTTGCATACGACTACAATATTACTTCTGCCCCTGGGAATGCTGTAAATATTGTCGTCTTTCTGTTTTCAACGAAATTTTTTCTATGTTTTCTTGAGCAAATGTAGCACGAATCGCGTCTGTTGCTGATGTTTGGCCTTACGAACGAATTCGGCTATTAATCATTGTGTTCGTGTTTTGGTTAGAGTACTGTTTAATTCTCTATAACAGAATGTTAACAACTTCAATTCACGTTTAAACATCCCAGGGCGTTCCTAATTAAGATCACGTTCAACAAAATGATTATCTAATATTTTGCCCACTTCCAGAATTTCTTTCATTAGATATGCATTTAGAACTTCTTCATTTTTTTCATTATTACTATGTTCTATAGGATTAGGATTCTTAAGAACAGCTTCTGATGTTTCATCTTTGCTTTGGGATTTGACGACGAGCAACTCATCGATATCATCAAATGATAGATCATCGAATCGTACTGCACCAAATCTGTGTGTCATCGTAATGATGCTGGGAAATTTGCTGGTATTTGGGGTGATGCGGCCTTTCCTTCATTCTCCTCCGTTAACTCTCGTGCAGTCTGTTCGTGCGTAGAATACTACACAACAGATAGTTTTAGCCGAAAATGCTTATTAGTTTCCAAATAGAATTTTCGTCGATTCACTATAAACGGCGTAACACGTTTATAACTGCTGCCATGTTGTATGTATGTATGTTCCTCGCACTATGAAAACACGATGGTATATCTAGAACCATCCAATTTTGAATAACTTAGTCTTTTACCCAAACATGTGTAATGTGCACCTGGAAGTCCGTATTTATTTTATTATTTATTTCATATTTTGAAAACTTTAGTAAATTTTTGACTAACAAACTTGAAACCGACCAGCGGCAACATTCTTCGAAATAATTTTTTTTTTTTTTTTATCTCCAACGCATGACACTGTTTCCATTCAAAAAAATGTAAGATATTTATCTTCAATTTTACATGACAAATTTTACTGTATGAAAGCAATGTGTTTTTGCGGCCAGAAACAAAATACTGTTATCTTCCCCGCCAGCCTGTTGTCATTCCGTAAAGACCAAGATAATTTCAAATTTAATCTGGAAGGTTACTGAGTAATAAACTAAGCGATTTAAAAGCAATAAGCGCAGTTCTTAAGAGTATGTTTTCTTAATTTTTAACGTGATTTATTTAAATAAACATGTATTAAAATCATGAGATGTCTAATTAGAAATATCCAATATTTTTCTGAAATTACACTAAATGAACTTAGTTTTAAAAGAAATAATTTTGCGAATATAAAAATATATGTAGCAGCTTATAACACTGTATCGGGAATTCTGAGGATATGCAGTTTTTAAATATTTTGTGATTTTGCTGGTGAATTGGGGTTTATGTGGCGAAAATGCAAAGAATGCGATCTTTAATAAATAAAGTTAGCATATAAAGAGTTATTAAGGGTAAGGCAAAAAAACCGGTTAGCCATTTTACTGAAACTGAATACTGATATTACTTGGGCATTGGCTTTACGTGATGAGGAAGCTCTGGAAATATTGAGCGAAAGATCTTGCATTCTTGGAAGATATAATTTAGGACTATAAAATTTACAAAAAAAAAAAAAAAAAAACTGATATTGTAAAATTTGTCAAATTACAGAGAATTAAATGAGCTGGGTATCTGGCTAGAATGAATGAAAATCGTTGCTGCAAGTTGATTGTATCGAAAAACATCTTAATATTTTAAAGGTTAAAAACTGGAAAACAGTTGCGAAAGAATAGAGATGCCTGGAGAAGTCCAGGTCCCGCCCAGA
This sequence comes from Stegodyphus dumicola, assembly GCF_044657685.1. NCBI lineage: Eukaryota > Metazoa > Arthropoda > Arachnida > Araneae > Eresidae > Stegodyphus > Stegodyphus dumicola. The sequence goes on from NC_140768.1 coordinate 83,415,413, forward strand.
ACTGTCGAGCCATTGAAGAAGAAGAATATTAATATTATGAACTGAGAAAAAAATGAAGAAAATTTTAAAAAAAAATTGTATGGAAACACTTAACACTGCATCGGAAACTCTAAAAACATATGCTACTATGCAGCTTTTAAAATTTTGTAATTTTTTTGTTGAACTACATGTGGCGTAAATGCGAAGAAAGCAATATTTGATAAAGCTAAAAAGACAAAAAAAAGGGATTATCACGAGTGAGCAGACTGGTAGACTGCGTGCTCAGCGACAGCGTAAAAAACTATAACAAACCCTTTTAGGCAACCGTTAAAATCTGAAACATTTGAGCTTTTTTAAAATTAAAGTTATCAGGTTCAATGTTTCTTCTTACCTTCTTCGGAAACATACAATGACCTGACTAGAACAGAGAGCTTACTAAAGCTATGTTCACTAATTGTAGTAAGTAGACAGGATACAGACGAAGGGTATACAAAACCCTTTATTTTTTCTTTATATACAATGACTTCCGTACTTCGGAATACAATGACCCTCCACTCGGGGTCTAACTTAAAAGATATCAAAATAAAACTAAACTCTAATTTAACTTTAGAATAAGATTGGCCTTATAATAACAGAAAGCGTATGTAGCACAGAGACTGTGAACACTACAATACGTTTAATTTATCAAGAGGATTAAAACCTCTGGCCTGGAAGGCAAAGTAGCAACTGCGTAACTTCTAAGGTAAGCGGCCTGCTTCGAACTCACGGCTTCCTCTCTCCTGCTTGGCAAAAAGGCCACACTTAAATACTTGGCGTTCGCCAGACAACTTTGCATAAACTCCTTCACGCTTATAATTCTGGCCGGAAGTAGAAAATAAGAAGTGATAGTAAAGATTTAAAATAAAATAAACGTTAGTAAAACTTAAGATCCTTACATACTTCCCGCCAGAGTTAATTAGTTTGAAACTGAGGTCTAAAACGACCTTGTTGAAAACTTTTAGCTCTAGAAACTAACGCGAGGCCAAACTTTTACAAACATAACTTAGCTAGAAACTAGAAAATTTTAAAAGAAAGAAATTTGTTACAATAGCAGCTCCCGGAATATACAACAATCTTTTTTCTTTTTCATCTGTACTGCATCAAAACAGGAGCTTTATTCAATTCTGGTTCCTTCCAGAGATCTGGAAGGAAAACTAGTTTAATGAAATGTTACAGAATGACATTGCAAATAACATATAGAATATACTTTTCTTAACATTCTTATTTCATTCATGACTATTTTAATTATCTCTCCCCGTGCTCTCTGACATGTGTTGTAAAAATACCAAACACGAATGTGTTTCTGTCTATGTGTTCAACACTTCCTCCTACAATCAAAACACTAATGTGTTAAAATTCAACATACGAGACCTCTTAACACACCCTAATTTCAACTCTAGACCCTGAGGTACTATTCTGAAAGTGGCTAACTCTAAAGTGTAGCGTCAGAGAGCCTAACTACATCATTCAACCTTTAACACATATTCACCATGATTTAATCTTTACAGTCACACGAATAACAAATTTTTTAACATTACTTTCACTTTTACCATATCACGTTATTTCTAAACATTCAAAATAACAGTTCACATGTATACAAGAACATATCAAGATGCCGTTAATTTTACACATTTGAAAACATACATTAGTAGTACATTGTTAACTTCTATTCTTTTCAAAGCAAGTGCCAATTCTTTCTACATTGAAATAATACTACATTTCAAAAAGTCTTTCAGACTAAAACTTCTTTCTTGTTAGAATGTTTTAAATAAAATTTATACAATAACTTTTTACAATATTTAAGTCTTTAGACAACGCTATTATACATCAACTTTAGTTTTACGCGCGAGTAATGAAAAACATAATAAGAAAATCGGTCACAACTCATTTCTCGCCCTTTTGGCGATAAAGGTAGACCTCGCATGAGGTAAAACTTCTTCAAATCTGCCACTTGCAGTAAGAATGAAAGATTAACTTAAGTTTGTAAAGTAACACAAAATTTTACTTATCTTTGTAATATTCAGACATCCTTTTCTGGGCCCAGTCTTTAAAGGTGCTGCAAACCGTAGCTTGGTTGATCCTCCTTCTTGTACGGGCTCGCCCTTCAGTGCTTTCCTCTGGAAGCTTCCGTTTTTCACCACTACGGCCACCCTTGAACATCTTCCTTCTGTCCTCTGCTTGTGGTCTTGGCCGTTTGAAGGCAGCTGGTCTTGGTGGAACCGGGAAACTTCTGTCGTGATCCTGCTTGGACCTCGTTGTTGGCCGTTCAAATTTTTCTTGTACTTTTTCCTCCGCCGCTGATGGCCCTTCCGCAGTTCGGCGACTTTTGCTGCGGAGAGTTCTGTCGGATGAGTCAATCTTCCGTTTCACAGCCGGGTTATAGTTGCCGTCCTTTCTCCCGGTCTTTTCCACATACGTCGTCCTTCTCCCTTCTTCATTCTGGGGGTGTTCGTGAACTCTGTTTTTTGGACGGTGGAACGGCTTCTTTTTCTTTGTACCTTCAATTTTTCCGCGGGGCAATTTTCTTTTCACTTGCTTCTGTCTCTCATTGGCTTGCCCTTGTACTTGTCGTTTTCCCACCTCTGGAACTTGTACCTGCGGTGTCTGCCGTACCGGATCCTGCAAAAGATCTGAAAAGATTTGCATTTTATTACGGTCATAGAATGGTTTTATCTGGTCAATGTTTGCGGAACAGGTTTCACCATTTCTTGCCTTTAATACTACAACAGCGTGAGTTATTTTTTCTATAACATATGGTCCTTCAAAGCGTGGGAAAAATTTGGCAGTTTTATCTTCTGGTGCTGAAGAAAGCGAATGCTTAATTTTTAGTACTTCATCCCCTACTTTATAAGTTACTCCCCGTCGTTTCAAGTCATAATACAATTTTTGTTTTCTTTGTGCTACTTCTGTATTCTTTTTTGCTTCTTTTATTAGTTTTTCTATATCACCCATTTTAAATTCTGGGGCTCTTTGTTGCACATAAAATAGTTTATCTAACGGTGTTATAATCTTTCTGCCTAGAAATAACTCAGCAGGAGTTTTTCCCGTTGTATCATGTTTTGCGGTCCTAAGGGCGAAAGCAAATTCATTGACATAGTTATCCCAGCTTTTATGAAAATTTTTAACATAACTACGGATAATTTTCACTATATTTCTGTTGACCCGTTCCGCTATATTTGATTGCGGCCGATACGGGACCATTTTTAAATGACGTATGCCCAGTTTTTGGCACATGTCTTCAAATATATTACTTACAAATTGAGGACCATTATCCGATATAACTTTTAGGGGCGCCCCGTATTTTAAAATATATTTATTTAAAATAGAATCGGTAACTAATTTCGCGGAGGCTCGTTTTAAGGGAACAATTTCGGTCCATTTACTAAAATGATCAACTATAACAAGGAGATAGCGACTTTTGTTTAACTGACTTTTTGGGAAAGGGCCCAATAAATCGATGCCGATTATTTCATTTGGAAATTCGGATTTAATACTATTTAGAAACCCTGCCGGGCGGAAATTAATATAATTAACGGCTTGACATGTTGGGCAGGACTGGACATACGCCCTTGTTAACTTTTGCAGTTCAGGAAAGTAGACTGCCTCGCGTACGCGTTGAGTAGTTTTTCGAATACCAGCATGAGAAGCTAAAGGGCTGTCATGGAGCTCTTGCAGGATATTTAATCTAAGACTAGCTGGGATAACAGGTCGAAATTCGTTGTTGGAATTCGTAGTTTTTGAATAAAATAATAAACCATCTATTAGTTCGTAATGGGCCGCCCTATTTCTTATCGCCACAATATCTTGGTGGCTAAAATTTTCAGGATCCTTCAAATACTCATAAATACTTCCAAACTCAGGATCCTTACCCAGTTCGGTTATTACAGTTTCTCGGGAATTTATTGTACACGCTGTCAGCATTGCAACTTTTACGGTATTACCCTGTTCGTCTAATTTAATTCGTGACAGGGCATCTGCTACGATATTTTCCTTTCCGGGGGTATGCTTGATTACCAGATTATATTCTTGCAGCTTGAGTGCCAATCTTATTAACCTTGGGGATAAATTTTTTCCAGAGTACAATCTAGTTACCGCCGCATGATCAGAATATACTGTTATCGGCGCCTTTCCAAAATAGACTCGGAACTTTTGCACTGCTAACAGAACTGCAAGTGCCTCTCTCTCGGTCGCGGAATAGTTTCTTTGTGTTTGATTTAAAGTTCGGCTAAAAAATGCTACTGGCTGCTGATTTTGCGAAAGTACCGCTCCTACCGCATAATCCGAAGCATCCGCTGAAATTTCTAAATTTTCATCCTTTTCAGGAAATTTCAACACAGGGGCTTGCGTTAATGCTTGTTTTAATTTTTCGAAAGCACTATTGGCTTCGGCCGTCCACGAGAATCTTGCCTTTTTCCTTTTTAATTTTAACAATGGCTCAGCGATAGCCGCAAAATCTTTTATAAAGGACCTATAATATGAACAAAGTCCTAGAAAAGAAGAGAGCTTCTTTGCCGTGTTTGGAGTCGGATACTTTTGTACAGCGATTATTTTTGATTCATCTGTCTCGATCCCTTTTTGCGATATTTTGTAACCTAAATATTTTAATTCAGGGGCTGCAAATTTGCATTTTTCGACATTAACTTTTAGACCGGCCTCATTTAATAAAGAAAACACCTGTCTTAAATCCTGTACATGTTGGTCTAGATTATCACTAGTAATAATGATATCGTCTAAATAGATAAATGTGGACTTTCCGAGAACAGGTCTTAACACAATGTCCATGCATCGCTGAAATGTTGCTGGGGCGCCTGAAAGGCCAAACGGCATTCGCAAAAATGCATAAGTGCCAGACTTGGTTATAAAAGCAGTCTTAGGCACGTCCTCAGGCCTGATCCCTATTTGAAAATAACCATTCGTTAAGTCTAAAGTTGTCATAAATTTGGTTGATTTTATGTTCCTTAAAATTTCTTCTATAATCGGTAACGGATATACCGGATATTTCGTTATGGAATTTAATTTACGGTAATCAATAGCGAATCTCCACCTTTTTGGATGCTCCAAAGGATAATCATTATTTTTCTTACATAAAACCACCGGACTAGCATAACTACTTGAGATAGGCGTTACGATCTTTTTACGTAGCATATCGGTAATATGCCATTCTATAATTTTTTCCTTATTCTTATCATACCGGTATGGTTTTTGACGAACCGGCAATGCATCTCCGGTGTCAATACTATGGTTAGTAACCTGGGTAAATCCTGGAATATCACTAAATAAGGAAGCAAATTCACTTACCACTTGTCGGATTCTATCTTGCTCGTCATTAGGCAGGTGGTCGAGATTTACCCTTGGCGGTTCAACCTTTTCTACACGCACTGGTTTCATCGTCAGTTTAAGAGACGCTTCATTAAAATCCAGTGTAGCTTGTGCGTCTGAAAGAAAGTCTATTCCTAGTATTAAGTGTGCTTGCAAATTCTTTACTATAAAAAACATCACCTTTACTTGTTCGTCCTTGATACGGATGTACAAAGGTACTTTACCTACGCACTTACATTGTTCTCCTTGCGCCGCTAATACTGTTGTATTATCCGCATTATATATGCGGTATTTGCGAAAATACTTTCTAAAAAAAACTTCTGCCACACAGGAACACTGCGCGCCGGTATCCAGGAGTGCGGTGGCCGGGATATTATTTACCAAGACTTCAATCTTCGGAAGAGTTAAATTTTTCACCATTACTGTATTTAACTTGTAGGAAGAGGGGTTTTCGTGGCCTTCGGATTTCCGCACCCTCTCGTCAGCAGAAATCCGTTTTAGTTTAAAGTATTTTTCCTTTCCGTGCTTTCCTTCTTTTTCCCCTGGCCTTGAGACTTTTTTCCTGGGTTGCTATTGAACTGTCGACGTTCGCCGGCTGTTTTTGAATGCTCGGGTTTCCTTGCCCACTGATTCGCTTTTTCTCCGTAGCCATGTGCTTGAGTTTGCTGTAGTCTTGGCGTACCAAATTGGTTTCGCTGTTGATATTGGCGTCTTCTTTCGACGTCCGCCGTTCTTCTACTTTCAAACTGGATTGCTAGCTCAAATAATTTTTCCAGTGTAGTCGGATTTCTCAATTCAATAAAGTCTTGCACTTGGGGTAGTAACCTCGGCAAAATCACTTGAATTATTTCAGGATCCGGACGGTTTCCATACAAGAGCTTGAAAACGTGAATTTTTCTTAAAATAAAGCTCGAGAGGTTTTCGATTCTTTGTTGATATATACTGAAAAGTTCTGTTTCTAATTTCGCACGATCCCTTACAACAGGGAAGGCTTTTAGTAGGGCAGTCTTGAAATTTTCGTAGGTATAGGTGGGACTTCCTGCTTGACCCAAGAGACTTCTGCCGATACATTTGAACCAGTTAAGCGCTTGGCCCCTCAAAGCGCTGGTAGCTAAGGTAACTTTTTGAAACTCGTGCACGGGGTAGAGCATGAAGTGGTCATCCAATTTTTCCAAAAAACTGGTTACCTGTGAGTTTCCATTAAACGTTGCTTCTGGTTTCATCGAAGCGCGCATGGTCTGGACAATATACCCAAATCCTTCCAGGGCGGCAGCTGGCATTTCTGGATTCTGAGCTGTTTCTGCAGGCAGCACAGGTTCTTCTTGAAACTCGGCCATGGTTATTCTTCGTCGGGCGCCACTATCAGGTTCAATGTTTCTTCTTACCTTCTTCGGAAACATACAATGACCTGACTAGAACAGAGAGCTTACTAAAGCTATGTTCACTAATTGTAGTAAGTAGACAGGATACAGACGAAGGGTATACAAAACCCTTTATTTTTTTTTTATATACAATGACTTCCGTACTTCGGAATACAATGACCCTCCACTCGGGGTCTAACTTAAAAGATATCAAAATAAAACTAAACTCTAATTTAACTTTAGAATAAGATTGGCCTTATAATAACAGAAAGCGTATGTAGCACAGAGACTGTGAACACTACAATACGTTTAATTTATCAAGAGGATTAAAACCTCTGGCCTGGAAGGCAAAGTAGCAACTGCGTAACTTCTAAGGTAAGCGGCCTGCTTCGAACTCACGGCTTCCTCTCTCCTGCTTGGCAAAAAGGCCACACTTAAATACTTGGCGTTCGCCAGACAACTTTGCATAAACTCCTTCACGCTTATAATTCTGGCCGGAAGTAGAAAATAAGAAGTGATAGTAAAGATTTAAAATAAAATAAACGTTAGTAAAACTTAAGATCCTTACAAAGTTAGGCATAAAATATTCTTGCAATTTGTTTGGATCGCTCGTATTGAATCAAAATGACAAGCTAAAAAGGAAATGAAATATTTACTTCAAATTTATGTAAAAGCAGAATCAAGTGTCAATACAGCACGACAGTTCATAACAAAATAAAATATACATACCAGAAATGTGAAAGTATCATTTTTATATTAACTATGCTAATTGCATATTTAGTGGGAAATAATGTCAGGGCAAGTAAATTTGAGTGCGAATAAAACAATGCTGATTGATGTAAATTGTTTTCAGCGATTGAAAAGTATCGACATTTTCAGCCACAAATAAAGGAAAGGTGTTTTTGTAACAGATCCATCTAAACGAGATTTCATTTGCAATTAAATGTAAATTTTCATTATGTAACTAACTGAAATTAATGAAAAACTTTTATTTCAAATGACATACTTTTATTTCTGTGCAACGTAAAAAATTGGCAGTGTTTATTCGCTTAAAGCGCCTCTTCTAAAATAAAATCCATGTTATTTAATATCATTTTTCTTAATTTATGTACATTTGTATATTTAATCTTTAAAATGATATCAGCTTCCTGCTACGGAAATATCTTTTAGGTTTTCATGCCTGATAAAGCTTTTACTCATAGTAAATCATTCGTAATGAGCGTATCATATTACAATATACTTTACTTTACATAAATTTAAATCTATTGGTTTATTGATTTTTTTCAATATTTTAGAATAGAAAACAGTCATGATTTTTTATATTTAACAGCCTAGTATTAATCAGTTCTTATTAAATCTTCCAGAACTTTTAAGCATTTCTTCCCATATGAAAATTTCACCAGTCTTATTAATTCGTTTAATGTTTTAAAATTTTCACTGTAGTTCAGGTTGTCATAATTTTAAGAATAATTAGTTCAAACTGCTTTCTAATTCGTGCGTTCTTTATCAGCTAGTAGCTTTTCAGCTTTGTATCTTTTCATGTGGTTGCGGTTTTTATGGGCTTTATAAATTTTTATATTATCACATTTTTTATGTAAAATCTTTCTTTTTAAAATGTATCTTCCTGCTATTATAATTAATATTTTATACGCATTAAAATGCAAACAAAAATTTATTTTTTATATTCCGCATGAATTTTCTGTACCTATGCTCGAAATATAAAAATAAATATATATGAATTAATCAAGTGATCTTCCTGCTTAACTGATCCAATAATATTGCATTGAAATTGCATGCGTATTTTTGCATTTATAAACAGTGAAGATCATTTTGAAGATTAGTCATATTATAAGTTATTTCTCTCGTATTCGTGCCTTCCTGGTGTAGTGGTTTGCACAGTGGGCCGGTGTCCCAGAGGTCCAAGATTTGATTCGCAGGGAAGGCGTTGCTAATTTTTCATCTCTTCTGCTTCCAAATAACCTAATGTCTCTACAATGGCGCTCGAACTAAAAGGTTGTCGGATGATGATTCTCGTCACCCAAGATTGGCGATTGGGTCCCCTAAAAACCTCAGTCGCCCTTTAAAAAAAAGGAGTGTCTGTACGCTGGTCCGGTATTCCAGAGGTCCGTGGTTCAATTCCCGCCGAAGGCTTTGCGAACTGTTCATCTTTTCTGCTTCCAAAAAATACCAAATGTCTCTACAGTGAACTAAAAGGGTGTTGGATGATGATTTTCCTCACCCAGGATTTGGCGATTGGGTCCCCTAAAAACCCTAGTCGCCGTTTAAAAGGAGTATATAAGGTTTTTCTCCTGCCTTCTTAGCGTGCCTTCCTGGTGTAGTAGTTTGCACACTGGGACGGTTTACCAGATATCCGAGATTAGATACCCGGTGAAGGCGGTTGCTAATTTTTCATCTCTCCGGCTTCCAAAAATAATGTCTTTACAATATCATTTCTGATTTATGGTTTGATAACTTCAACTGCATTTACATATTGTAGTATCGAACTAAAAACATTGTATAGGATCAGCCTTTTACAACATTATACTTTGTGTAAAATCATCTGCGTGTACTCTATGGTTATCAGACTCAAAGATAACGACATTTTGCTCCACTGAGTCTGTTGTATTATACTGTTTATTCTTGTATAAGTTATGCGTATATTTCACAGATTAAACAAATAAACAGAGTTACATCAATGTGCATATCAAATCTAAAATGCGTCTTAAACTCAGTCATTAGCGAGTAGATACCGAAGCTGTAGTAATCGGAGAGTACCTGTTCTGAATTCCGAGGTGAATGGATATCTCCTTGCAATTATAAAACTAAATTTCTAAAAATATAAAAATGGATTAAACAACCTTAGAGTTTTTTGTTGAAAAACAAGTATTATAAGCAGATAATAAACAAACTCCATTTTTTTCTATCCCTATCTTTTAATAAAAAATCCACGTAACTTAGAGGAATTTATTTTAGTAGTTAGCTTTTATAATATTTGAAAGGCAGCTACTTTTTTCAGCGTTAACTATTATTTTTCAGCTTAAGGATATCATCTCCAGTCTTTAAAAAAAATATTTCTTAAGTAGCCTCTATCTTGACAACGTATGAGGAAAGATGCTTAAGTCTGCTTTTTTATCTGAATTTTTTCCCCAATTTTCTTTAAAAAAAAAGAAAATTTTGAGGCTGCAACTAATTCAAGCATGCTTCTAGAAGATTTAGAAAAACTATCTGCCTTTTTCAGCTGGGTAACTTCAAAAATAAAAAAATAAAAAAGGATCGCTTGTAATTAAAAGCCTACAAGTTAGTCTATATACCTTAAAAAATGTAAAATTTTATAAATATTTTCTTGTAAAGAAAAAAATTATTATTACTAGAAATAGTAAAATGCAATTGTTTCTTGGATAAGGAGAAAAAAGTGTACGCGTAATTAATATTTCGTAACCAGTTTATCTATTTTTTTATCGTTTCTTAGATTTTTGTAAAATGTTTTTAAATTTTATGGTATGAAATACAGCGACGCTTTAGTAACATGTAAAGTATTTAGAAAAACTGGCAACGGGGTAACTTAAATGTTGACCCCCCAACCATCAAATGCATTTACATTGCTAAAAGAAAGAGAATTTAACATAAAGACTTTCAAGATTTGGATAGGATAATGCTCAAAATATAAACCTAATTACGCGTACGATCTCTGTGGATCAAACGTTACAATATTCGTTATACATTAATGAGACAAAACTTTTGGATATTTTTGCGAGGCAATTTCATACAGTATTATGAAACGCAATTGTCGCGTCTGTTTCTCATATCCAATAAAATAATCTCCGGCACAACCTAATGGGTATAGATAAATGAAAAAGAACCTGTTACCGGCATGTGCTCTTGAGTATCGGTGGTAAGCCGGAGATTATTTGCTCATTGCCCCCCAACGTCAGTTCTGACCAAGAATACCCTGAAAGATGGAATCCAAGAATAATGTGATTGATCTTTCCTCTAACTACCAGATCGTAGAGAACTTGACCCGCTTCATCCTGCAAAAAATTTATGTATTTTATGTATTTGAAAGCAAAGCTGCTAGTTTCCGCTATATTTTTGTGGCTAAAGCTTCAGAAGAAAATATTTTTGAGATAGTTACAAAGATCAGTACAGATACAAGATTATACGCTTCCCAGTACTCGAATTCAGTGATGTCACGTGACTAAGGAAACAGGTCAGAAATGGAATAGCTGCTTTAGAGCAGACTGCTAGTCATCAACGTCCAAGAATTTCAGGCCAGTAAGAAATGCATTTTAACACAAACTACAAAATAAGAACTGTTCCTTATGGCGATTAATAGCATCTTCTTGGGATTTTTTTTATTAGTTCATTATGGCAAAGCTTACTAAGGGCTGTCTGCCTATGGGGAGGGATGCCTTCGTGGAATGACTTTCTTAAGGAGACCTGGCTCGTATACACGTTACACATAGCGAAAACCACGAAACCATTCGTGCAGCCAGTATGTTCGTTGGGTTCGAACCCAATTCGGAACTTCTAGTGTTCAGTAACTTTATCCCCTCGGCCGCTGGCGGGCCCATTCTCTTGTATAAAACAGCATTCATTTAAAATTGTTAATTGGTGTACAGTAAGATCCGTATTTAAGCCTCCCTGACCGATAGGGTATATACAGATTATACGGTGTATGAAACATATTATATTATAATCTGGTGTATGAAACTTAATTAAGGCTACTCTTCTTAAACAATTAAACTACAGTACATAAACTCTCCATGTAGAAATGAAAGTCCCCTTGGTACCACGAACAAAAATGTTATTAATTAAATTGTATTCTTCGACATACAAAATTGTGCATATTACATTAATATGCACAATTTTGTATTTTGTATGCACAATTGTGTACAAATTTACCATAATATTATTATAGTGCATATTACATACTGCAAAACAATACAACTTGAATTGCAATAAACTGTTAGTAATTAATCAGCAAAGTGATAGTACTTAAATCAACACAATTTATCACTTGTGTCAGCAATGCAATTAAATATCATACAATATGCATATAACGAATCCTTAATAAAAAAATCTGATGTGTACACCATATGATTTCCTTGCACGGAATATTAAATTATACGCATTTTTCTTGCATTTTATTTAAACTTATTGGATTGAATTAAATTTACTTCGTCGATAGCGCATAAACCAAAATAGAATAAATGCACTCTTTGAAATTCACTATATTTGTTTACCATTACCACACATTAGCTCTAAGTTCACTTAACAGCGTTACATTTCATTCATTTTTTAACTCTAATCCTAATCCTAACAGTCTCTGGTATACTGGTACACAATGAGGCTAATCTTTTGAATATGGTAACAGGTACTTTGGCGACATTTTGGTAAGGCGATAAAGGTTACTAGCTAGGACTTTAGCAGTGTACATGGATAAAGTCAAGAGTGTGCGAAATGCCATTTTTCTGCAATACTGGGATGTTTTTTAAGTGAAAACAGGTCGACGTGTGCATGGATACCGTGTATGTGCAACTCTTAAAAACGCGGCAAGCAGTTTGCGATTCTGCACTTTCTCCCAATTTCGCACCTAAACTTCGCCATGATTAAGCACTTTTGTTCCATAAAAGTTCTAGCATAAGCGTAATTCGACTAGCAGATTGTTGGAAAAAAATGTTGAGTTAAAAAAAAAAATGCCTTTACTTCGTGAAAACAAAATGGCGTCCAAAAAAAATCTAGCAGGTTGCTGTAGCAGGGTTGGTCGCCAAATTTTTGCCAAAAAAATCGCGAAGTTACCATAATCCAAAGATTAACCCAAAATAACATTAAGATTTTAACCAGTTCGTTTTGCATATGTCTTAGGCCAATTGCGTATGTAAATAAAGCAAAGTATAAAAGAAATTAAGCAAACAAACAAACAACCAAAACAAAAACAAAACAAAACAAATAAAAAAAGTTTTTCGAAGACGATTCAGTATTTCTCGTTCAATTAATTCAGTTTCCACTTCGCGACAAGGCAAAAATGCATAAAAACTCAAAATATGTATCTTAAAAATTACAAAGTAAATCTTAAACACTTATTTCCTAGAATAAATTCCAGAATTGATTAAACTTGATTTAATTCGCAATAATAAAAGGAGGCGTTATTTTTGTATTTGCGTAGCTTAGTTTCTCTAGATTGGCAACAAATCCGCTATTTTGCCAAGTTTGAAATGTAAACAAACATGTCCGGAATAGCAAAATTAATTAGACTTAGCTGCACTTAAACAACTTTCAAATTGTTGATAATTCTAAAAATATTGCATGCAGATTTACTAAAGGCACAAAAACCTTAATCAGAAAGTAAGAACAACATAATTCAATCATTTTTAAAGCAAAAAATGCACAACCCACAACCATATAAAGAAATTGAGATCACTGAGCAGGTTAACAGAGTGGATATATGTACGTATATTTATATACGTTTGGTGCGGCCGATTGAAATCAAAATACAAGGTGCAATCTACATGTTATAGCAGTCCTATATACAAAATTTCAACGGTCTGAGACTACTCGGTTTTGGGTTATGCGAGATACGTACGTACGTACAGACGCCACGAAAAATTCTCTTTAGAATGCATTTTAAATAATTTTTTTTGGGAGAAAGAGTCTTTTATTCTGTCCTTACGTACAAATGTCACGCAAAACATCGTTCAGTTGCATTCGATAGAGGTCAAAATGGATATTTTCGTTGAAATATGATACCTGAAATTTTTCGCTGTTACAATACTTCCTTTTTACTTCGAACAAGGAAGTAAAAAAACCTAAAACGGAAAAATATCAGTTTCTAAATGTCATAAACATACCATTGATACCATTCAATTAATTAAGCCATTTACATTTAACAATTAACTCTTTCAATTATGTCAACAGCGTAAACGTAATTACATAACATTGTAATACTTTGATCTTTTGATATTTCCTTTACAATCCTAACTAAGCACAATTTTATCACTTAATTTATTTATTTATTCACTTTGAGGAAGTTTATTAAAGTCTAATTTTCCGAAAAGCCGATGATACTTAATCATCTACTTTTCAATCTTTCACAGAAAATCACATTTGAATATCATCGGCGGTATTCTAACACTAACATCTTATTTCATAAATAGAAGGAAGCACTTTGATTATTTGAAGAGACATTTGCTTCTTCAATGCCGAATTAGAAGCCAGACACTCCATTACTTTCATTATGATCCAAAACTCTTTGTTGCAATTAGAATACAGCTGCTCTAGCATAGTATAAGCATTCATTCTGTGTCATATTTACAGTCCCAGTCATTGTGATCTTTTTAAGAGTTATAAAAGCGCAAAAAATGTCCTTAAAGCATTTTCTATGAAACGTGTCCAAATTCCTGACATTTGAAACACCTGGCTACATTCAGATGTTCTTTAACTGAAATATGGAACCATTTCAAATTAACTTTACTTAAGTTCATAAGTGCCTTACATTTTTTAGGTTGTGAATTTGCTTTGTAAAATGTACTTTTTCATACTTAGCCTTGATTGAAAATGACAATTATGCCATCTATAATTATTTTAGGATTTTTCTTTATCCGAGATTTCTCTTAAGCAAACGCTTAATTTTAATCTCGTCTTCTAAAACTGCAACGTCATGTTTAATCAAACATTCAACTACTATACCATAATTATTTCTAAGAAGCGTAAGCGATAAAGTTTTAGAAAGAGTAATTGAATGGAGAAAATATGGAATCGTTTATTTTTAAAGACCTGTAGTTTCCTACAGTCAGAACAAATAAATATTACATTTCTGCGGGTTTGATGACAATTGTAACGGCGGTGGCTTCTGAAGTGATTGATGAAAGTAGGTAGCAGCAAAGTACCTAGCTGATATTAGTGCTGAAGGAATAGCAAATAGCTGCTTTACCATTACCTTATTAGCTACTTCATAATTAACAAAAATTATGTTCAGAGTTTACAGATAGGAAATGTAATTAAACAACTGTAAATACTAAGTAATGCGACAGGAGCATTTTTCAATAAATATATAAAATAGTGGTATTTGTAAGTAAATGTTTAACTTTACTAGTTTGTAGTGTTATTAAGATTTTTTTGAAGCATGGGTAAATGAAAAGTGAGCAATGCTGTCGAATACGCGCCGAGTATGTTTACCGTTACATCACGAAGGCATGCTTAAATTCTTGGATCTTGGATCATATCTTTACTGCTGGCTTTAGCTACTAGGAGCTCTTACCAGTATATTATCATTTTACCATAGGCCATAAAGTTAAAAATTTAAGAGGTGTATTTAAAATACACCGCGCCCGAAGGCGAGATCAATAAATGAGAGAACTCATAAAATAAGTTTTGCTAAGTTGCAAATCATGGCATAGCATGGGTGATTATATACGTAAATGGTGGCGAGAAGCGAAATGAAATTCTAAACTTCTGCGTGAGTCAAGAAGAGCAGGAGCACGTGATCAGCGTCCGGCATTTAGATTGGTCGAGGAGTCAGAGTTCGAAAAATGAAGTTTTTGTAGTTTTTGGCAATAAATAAAGTTCGAACATAGTAAAAGCAACATCTATTTGTGAATTTAAGAGTCTTATGTCTTTTGAAACACTTGAAAATCTTCTAAACTTGCGATATAATCATTAAATGAATAGGAAACTGTAAAAGGTGAAAATGAGGTCATGTAGCTCACTAGGGCTAATGAGTGAGAGTAAGCACTTGGTGTTACCACGAACTTTGATTTTAAAACACACGATACGAAATATTAAAAATAAAAAGTAAACATCTTGGTTAAATAAGTAGTAAAACGAAGAATTCATCGATGAAAAATAAAGTCCTAATTTTGCAAAGTTCATCTTTCTTGAATAGTAACTGCAAAGGAATAGTAATTTTTTTTTTATATATATATACATTATATACACTACCACCACTTAGAATTGTGGTGGATCGTTCGAGGTCTTTTCACTACGTTCTCAATAGTAGGGTCATAGTCTGTAAGTGATTTAATAGCTTCATAGGGAGAATTTCTCATATCTTCAAAGAAGTTGTGTGCAGAAATTAGGATTTGGTCGTGAATTGGATTGATATCCAGGTCTTTGTGAATTTGAGAATTTCGCACGAACCAGGGTGCGTTCACTATGCTACGTAAGATTTTGTTTTGGAGTACATTTAATTTTTGTCTGTCTATTTTTCGGGCAGTAAGTAGCCCAGGCTGGAACTGCATAGAGGATTATTGGTCGAATAAGTGAGATGTAGATATTTTTCTTGGTACGGAGGCTTAACTTAGAGTTTCTTCCAATTAATAAGTAGAGAGCAATGAAAGCAGCGTTAGCCTTATTTGTAACATATTGAATATGATCTTTGAAATTTAGGGTTTTGTCAATATAGACACCTAAATATTTATAGGAGTTGGCAACAAGAATATCTTGGTTATTGAGTCGGATATTTATATTCACTGGGATATTTTTTCTGTATCTGCGAAAGAGAACTACGCAGCATTTATCAGTATTTAGTTTGATTTTCCAGTCTTGACAAAATTTGTTAATAATGTTGACTTGGAGCTGAAGTTTCTCTAAAGCATTATTTGGACTTCGTGAACTGGTGAGGATGACTGTGTCGTCGGCATATTTGAGTATATTAGAATGAAAAGGTAGAGGCATATCATTTATGAATATTGTAAAAAGCTTCGGTCCTAAAACACTGCCTTGAGCTACTCCACTGTAAATCACTTTTTTTTGAAGAGATTGCTTCACCACAACGCACTTGAAAAGTACGATGTTTAAAATAAGAATGCATAAGCTTAATAAAGCTGTTTGGTAAAAGGAAGTTAGATAGCTTATGAAGTAAGCCAGCATGCCACACTCGATCGAAAGCTTTTTCGAAATCGAGGAAGCATGCCGCTACTCCGTTCTTTTTTGTAAATTCTTGGGCAATAAATTCAACTAAATTTAATATTTGATGTGTGGTATTGTGGCCTTTGCGGAATCCAAATTGATGCTTGTCTATTAGATTAAGGCGTTCTAGATGATTGGTGAGCCGAGCACTAAGTACTCGTTCGAAAACTTTTCCAAGCGCTGGCAGAAGACTGATGGGTCTGTAAATATTTGCTAGCTTTGGATCTTTTCCTGGTTTCGGGATCGTAACAATGATCGAATGTTTCCACTGCGATGGAAAGTAGCTGAGTCTAATACAAGCATTAAAAATATTTGTAATTAAGACTATGCATCTTCTAGGTAAAGCTTGCAACGCTTCATTTGAAATCATGTCATATCCTTTAGCTTTGCGCTTCTTTAATTTTTTAATAATTTGCTGAACTTCGTTTGGAGATGCAGGGATAAAAAAATTAATGCTGGGACTGTTGAGGATGCTATTGACAGAGTAATTAATATCTTTTTCGTGATCAGAATTTTTATTTTCATGTTGTTTAAAAATGTTTTCTAATTCTTTTGCATGAATTTCAGCTATGGAGTCTTCGGAGTGGTGAATTTTGCCCATGTGATACAGGGGGTGAATTTGATTGGGTGAAAGATTTCTGAGTGATTTAGCTACTTTCCAAACAGAGTTTGGGTAAAGATCCATGTTTTCTAGGAAATTATCCCACGAATTTGATCGATGGGTGGCGATGTCTTCTTTTATTTTTCTGTTTAAATAATTAATATGACGTTTTTCAGTAGGATTGTGAGTAATATGCCATCTTTTTCTAAGTCTATTTCTTTCTTGTATAAGGGATTTAATTTCTTCTGGGATGTCATAGGGATTTTTATTCTTGACTGTATAGGTAGCATTATTGATAGCGTTTTGAATTTTGGAGTTTAATCTGGTGATTTCCAGCTCAATATCGCAGTCGTAACGAAGTGTGGCTCTGCTGTTAACAGAATTTAGCTGTTCGGTAACCATATACCAATTAACTTTTGTATGAGCTTTAGGGAGAGGGGGATAAAATCCATAGAAGTTGAAGACTATAGGGAGATGGTCAGACGAAAGTTCTGGGAGAACATCAAGATTAGGAATATTAGGAAGGTTTTTCATCAAAACTATATCTAAAATATCCCCTAGTCCGTTGTGCGTATAGTGCGTTGGGTGATTGGGAGCAATGAGATTGATGTTACTATTGTGGATGAAGTTGCTTAAATTTTCTCCATTTCTATTTGTGACTCTACAGTTCCAAGAGGAATGTTTAGCATTTAAATCACCTGCTATTAAGGTGGGGTAGTTATTTTCAGTAAGTAGTTTCAGATTATTGAGATCAAGAGTGCTGGAGGGGGGATTGTATACGGAGATAAAAAGAAAAGGTTCTCTAAAACCACTATAGATAAGTACTGCAGCATTTTCTATAGTACAAGCGGGATTTAAATCATATTTGGCTGTTTTGATATGGTTTTTAATGAGAATTGCGTTTCCTCCCCCTCTATTATGTCTTCTGTCTTTTCTGTAGATGCGGTAGCCTTGTATTTTAAATTTGTCGCAAGAGCGGAGATGGGTTTCATTTACTAGCATAACATCAATGTTATGTCTAGTAAGAAAATTTGAAATTTCCACTTGTTGGTATCTGATGCCGTTTGCATTATAGTAACAAATCTTTAAGAAGCTATTTTTAGCTGAGATAAAATTTATTTGACTATGAGTTTGATTAAAATTCATAGTTTAGATTTGAGAAATATTCGAAGGCCGCCATACCGACCTCTAGTTTGTCTAATATTGTTTTTGCTGTTTTAAATTTCTGAAAGAATTCTTTAACTTGAGTGAATTGGATTTTTATCCAGTCAAAAAAGCTAAGTGGGTTTGAGTTTGTGTCTTCTGTTTTACTAGTGTTTTCATTTTCCTTGGAAGTATTCCATGCATTTTTTGGTTTGTTCTCAGGGAGTGAAGGAAAATCCTTTTTGTTAAATTTAAATTGTTCTTTTTTCTTTTCTTCTTTGAAAGCTTTAGATTCTTCGATTTGCTTCTGAACATTATAAGGATGTTTACTGCAACCTTTGAAGGAAGAAACGTGATTTTGCCCACAGAGGGCACAGACAGGGAGTTTGTTGTCATTTTTTGTTTGTTTACAAGTGAATGTTTCATGAGGCTCTGCACATTTTAAACAGCGAGGTTTATAGTGACATTTGTCCCGTGTGTGCCCGTACCTTTGGCACTTATGGCACTGCACGGGTCCAGGGCGAGCTTTAAAAGGCTCGATGAAGACATCCAGACCTCTGAGTTTCTTTAGATCATATATTCTTTTACCTTCTTTATTTCTAGTACATTCTGCTATAAAAACAGGAAGATGAACTTTCTTTCCTTCAATAGTGTGAATTACTTGTCGAATTTTTTGAATTGGGATACCTTCTTGGGCAATTTCGTTTTTGATTAGTTCCATATTAGCTGTTTTTGGAAGTTTTTTAATTATTGCCTTGATAGGCTTTTCACTGTTGAGTTTATAAGTATGAAAAGGAATAAGTAGTTTAGTTAGGTATTCAGTAACTGTGCGGTAGTGGTCTGAGTCATAAACTCTTATGGTCAGTGTACCTCCCCTTAGGTTTCCACGATATTTTTTTATATTTAATTGCTCTTCAAAATCTTCTTTCATCTTATCCCAATCCCCCGTGAAGTCTGCTAAGACTGTAGGGGGAATGTGTCCTGCTTTTTTGTTGGGTGTAATAAATTCACCTTCCTCTGCTTCCATATTGTCTTCAGGGTTTAGTTCCTCGAATTTATTTTTTTGAGCTGGTTCTTCAATTTCGGAATTTGATAGAGTTCTTTTATGAGTTTTTCTAGGGGTTATGTATCCTTCTTTATCTATTGTGGTTTTCTTTTTGATTCTAGATTTTTGACTAGCAGTAATATCAGATTGATTTGTTTCCTCTGTTGGATTATTTAGGGTTTCTTTTTGTTTCATTTCATTAATGTATAATTCTAAGATTTGTATATCCTTTTCCATAGCATTGACGTGGGCTAAGTGAACTTCAGTCGCATTTTTTGGATTAAATGAATTTTGATAAGCATGAAACTCAGAAAGCATAAGTTGCTTAAGTTTTTCTAAGTTATCGCAGGTAACTTCCAGATTTCTGTGATCACACACAGATTTGATACGGTTTTCAATCGCCTCCTTGTCCATGATATGCATGAATCCTAACTTTTAACCTAATGGCGAAAAGAATAAAGAAAACATACTTATCGTGAACATCAAGAAGAGACGACAGCAACTCAGGATCAGCTTCAGTAGTGAGAGCAATGTCGTTTTCCCTTACTTCACAAAAACGCAAGAAAAGCAACGCCATAGACAGAAAGAACAATTTCTTTAATCAACAGCAACACCTCATGCCAGCACTACCAAATCCATGCTTAAAGGAAGAAGAAATTACCTTATATAGGGCGACTGGCGATTAGGGAACCCAATCGCCCAAATCCTAGTGGTCGGGAATCATCACTCTACATTCGAAAGAGTAGCATCCGACTCCAAAGAAGTGATATCGCACCTCCCTCTAATGCCAAAATGACACCAACCTCGAAGGAGCGACTTTTCGTTCTAGTAAAAAGCGGTCCCTTCCAGTACCTCTTACATACATGTATGTAGGAGGTACTGTCCCTTCTCACACAAAAAAAAGGAGTGACCCTTTTTTTTGTGTGTGACTACATACATGTATGTACCTCCTACATACATGTATGTATATGTATGTTACTACATACATGTATGTACACTGCTCAAAAAAAAAAATGGGACAGTGCTATATCTCCCGTTCTACTGGGCCGATTGACAAAATTCAAACTGCGTTTTTCATGTCTCGAAAGCGCGACTTAGGATATATATTAGATTTATATATAGCACTATTCTAACATAGGTATTTTGACACAAAATCGGACTTTTTCTGAAATAACATACCAATTTTTTTCCATATTTCGATTCTACGACTCAAATTATGCCAGAATACCAAGTTTTGTAAAAATCGCACGACTAGTTTTTAAAATATTAGCTCTCAAAATTTTAGCTCCTCAATGTTAATTGAATTTGGCAAATATTTATTAATATCTCTTTTTTTATTAAACTTTTTTGATTTTTTTCTCTCACATTTCGAAATTTAGGTTCATTCCAAATAAAATTTACCCATTTTTTGTGTTTTATTTTTTAAATTTCTATTTTTAAATAATTTTTATAAATTTTTCGAAAAAAATTTTGAATTATAACCTATAAAATTTTTACCATCATCATAAAGTAGGTGTATTTTTAAGCATATCTGCAAAAAATTAGACTTTTTTATTCAAAATTTTCTAAGATATACACGAATTTACATATTTTCGCGTTTTGAAATTTGGCATGTTTTTTTTGAGCGATAATAGCGCCAAATGTGGTCTATGGATTTTTGTTACACTGAATTGCCACAGCTATTTTTAACCTTTAATTTCAAGTAAAATTTTACGGAGAATTAATTATATGATTTTTTCCTCTCAATAAGGCGTAATAAATATTTATTAATACTATATGAAAATCTATTTTTTAAATTATAGATGATATTATTCAAATTTTTAACTATTTTTTAAAATTTCTCTCTTTCTTCCTTTTTTTAAAAAAATAAGAGTACATTTTTCTAAGAGTAAATTTTTACCTTCGGCGTTTTATCGTCTGCTACTTTACTTCGTTTAAATCCAATTGTCTAAAACTGAGAATTTTCGTTTAATGTTTATTTGAATTTTATGACATTAACTGCATAATTTATTTCTAAACAAACTGTTGCTTTTGAAGTGGCTGAAAGAGCGGCAGATACTACCATCCATATTTTTAAAGCACAGTATATTTTTATAGAAACATAAGATTTAGAACAATCATTTATATAAGTCAAATTATGATATAAACATACAACCCTCTAGAGACTGAATTAGTGGAAGTTCAATGGTTATGTAGAAATGATCTGCAGCTACTTAATGGCTGGATAAGTCAGCAGCTTCTGTGGACAAGTAAGAACAATTATATAAATGACACACAACATTCTGGATTCAATTAACAACGAGGATACGGTGTTTATTAAATGAATTTAAGAAGTTTTAACACATAAAAAAACCAACTCATTTTTTATCCTAAAATGTATTTTTGTTCGCAGCGTATTTTCATTATATCCTTAAAATTCAAATTTGGAATGTAATTGTCAAGAACTGAATCCTAATCATCAGTAATATAATAAGTAATCATTACGGTTATTAATAATCCTTCTTATAAAGTTATTGCAAATATTTCAAAAAACTTTGTCTGGATGCAAATATTTTTCTATGCAAAATTTTTAATTTTATATTAATCAAGATTGCACACGATATTATTTATTTACACTTCAATTTTTACCGTCAGCTCTAGTAGAAGTTACAAATCAATTATATTTAATTAAGGATTGGATTAGATTATTTAATTATGGCAAAGCACACGAGGGCTATAAGCCTAAATGGAGGGAAGACTTCGTGGAAGACTTTCTAAGGTAAACTGGCTCGTAGACACGTTACACATGGGGAAAACCACGAAAACGCCCAAGCAGCCAGCCCGTTCGCGGGATTCGAACTTCAGACCGAACTACCAGTGCTCAGCGTCTTAACCGCTCGGCCGCTGGTGGGCTATTTAATTAAGGAATGACCATCTAAATTTAGAAACAGCGTACCGTAACAGCAATTCAATTATTGGCGCCGTATCTTTCATGTTACTCCCGATTGGCAAGCTACATGATTTTTAATGTAGTGGTGTGTATTTAATTATGGCAAAGCAAACTAGGGCTATCTGCCTAAGGGGAGGGATGCCTTTCGTGGAGGACTTTCTAAGGGAAACTGGCTCGTATACACGTTACAGATGGGGAAAACCACGAAAACACCCATGCAGCCAGCCCGTTCGCGGGATTCGAACCTCGGACCGAACTACCAGTGTTCAGCGACTTTACCGCTCGGCCGCTGGTGGACCCCATGTTTTTTAATGAGTATTCGGGTTTTGCTAGTAACTTCATTTGGAAATCGCGCTTAAACTAGGTTAATTGGTTATTTGAACATAGAAAGAACATGGGAGCTATTTGGTTAAGATGCTTTCATAGAGAACCTTTGTAAAGAGAACCTAGAAAACTACGAAAACCAACCATGCAGCCTGGGTTAGACTTCGCAACAAACAATTAGTATTTAACAATCTTCAAATGCTAGGCAACTGGCGAGGCTCTAATTAAATCTCCAATTTAATATTTTATTTGTAAATATTTAAAATATTGTTATATACTTAGACACAAAAAGCAGAATTTAAGTTTTGTTAACTCGTTAATAAACTACCAAGCCGTAGTGCAAATGAATATTCAATTTCTTTTGCAATAATTGTATTCACTTAATATTCTTGGAATATGAGCTAAAGAAGGAACGTTCTCAGAAGTTTAAAGAAGTGTTTAAATCCAGTGATATAAGGTTTGTTTTAGAAGCTCAGGATCAAAACGATTCTGCAATTGCCCCAATAGTTGACTTGTAAATGGCTGTGAATTAAGCAGATGACTTTTAATCTTACGTTTTCAGTCAGACAACGTATTCCAAATGTTTTGTATTGCATGATAATGCATCTTTTCATTATTCAATAACCAGTCGGAGAACCACTTGTGTTCCGAAAATAAGTATGTGTACTCAATCTTCCTGCATGTTTTTCAAATTTGTCTTCTTGTGATTTTTTTCTTTCCCCCAAACTAAAGTTGCCTCTCAAAGGAAAGTTTTTTGATATTGAAGAGACAAAAGGAGTATGACATCTACTTTTAGAGGCATGTCAAAAACAAATCTCTATCTATTTTTATTACACTCTGATTACTTTACTAACATACAGAGAATATATACTAAATCTTTTACTTCAGCTTAAGTAATTCGGAATTTTTGTCGGAATTCTTGTCGGAACTAGGACTTAGAAGATAAGTCAAATTAAATATTTCGATAACCCAATAAATTCAAGGTCGAATTTCAAAATTTTATTTTCGAAGGAAGGGGAAATTTTTTCAGTTTTGGTCCATTATCCTAAGTATATTTGCTTCGATTCTTTATTTTTCCATAAAAGGAAAAAATTGACGTATGGTATACATATAACGCATAGCTTCAAATAAAAATTTAATAATATACGGAGTGGTTATAATTAAAGTTCCACATTGAAACGGTCATAAAACGAAAACTACTGGATCAAATGTTATCAAGCTTGGTAGTCGTGTAAAGGAGGTCATAGGAATTTATTTTCCGGGAAAAAAAGGAAGTTCGAAACCTCACCACCAGGGAAGAAATGGCTCTGTATACAATATTGTTAAACGAAATATGGGTCGGAATCTAACTTAACCTTTTGTTACACGGGTTTAATATGTTGTATATATACCCTTAAGAAACTTTGAAGTAAGCAAATTACCATTTAAAGGCGTTAAATTCGATAAACGTTGAGTGCGCCATCCGTGTAAGTGAGAAATTCGTCCGTGAAAACCACGAATTAGCGATTAGAAAATGTGAGATCGCAAATCACTCGCACAAGTCCGTACAATCTGGAAATCATTTTCTTACAGATCGCTAATTTGTAATTTTTGAAGCCTGAATTCGGCCCTAAAACATAGAGATACTGATTCAAAACGCTTTTAATCGATTTGGGCCGAAGAAATCCCTCATGTTATCTATCTAGCTTCATTGCATTCTCCTACTGCATTCGTCATATTGCATATACTGCATTCTCCTATTGCATAGCAGTCATTCCACACCGTTTAGTGTTGAATGACAGCTACTTTTATAACTGAACCATTTTTCTCTGAAGAGCAGTCGACAGCTGGAGCACTGTGTTTGCAGCCCACTTAGAGTCAATGTTAAAATGTTTCGTGATAGATGAACTGTAGTAACATGGCATTTTAGATACTATGATTTTTATGCAGGGCTGGGTCCCACCTGACGTGTGTCGCACAGTTACTTAGGCAACATTTCACGAATGAACGTCTTATAGGCCAAAACTTCCCCTCTTCCCACCAGTCCTCAACCTCTGTGACTTTTAGCTATGGGGTTTTCTCAAAAGCACTGTTTATGGTGATAATCTAAACAATTTGGCAGAAATGAAAAATGTGATACACTGACATGTCCGTAACATTCCTCCTGATATGCTAAGAGCTGCTGTTGAGAATGCAGTAACGGGATTTAAATTGCTTTCGGAAAATGCTGGACGCTACATTGAACATGCTTTGTAACACGTTTCGGAAAATATTAAACATATTTTAAACAGATGTTTTCGTGTCTTATTTCATTTATCAATCTTGTATACAGCGCCATTTTCCCCCTGATGGTGAGTTTTTGAACTCTTTTTTTATTTTCCGCGGAAAATAAATTCCCGTAACCTCCTTTACACGATTCCCAAGTTTGATAATATTTGGTACGGTAATTTTCCTTTTATGACCATTTCAAATTTGAACTTTACTTATAACCACCATGTAAATTAAACTTTAAAAATTTGACAGTTTTGTTCAGGTCCCAGCTTTAAATATATATATATATAAATATAATCTTTTATATTAATTCTCTTAAAAAGAATGTTTTAAGAAGCTAATTTTTCTCTCGCGTTATAGATTGTATAAAAAAACGTGTTCTTTAATATGATTTAGATTGTTTCAGCCGATATAAGAATCGGGTCACTCGGTGGTACAGAATAAACCCTGCTGGACTGTTATATTTCTTTGTCATTTAGCAAAAATCTTTTAATTAAAATATTTATCCTTTGGACTTCGCTTTAAACTTTATTTATAGTTAAAATGACTAGAAAATGAAAAGCTGTCTTCAGCTGAAACGCAATTCATGTAATTGATATTTTTAAAAATTGACAAGAATGCAAAATTTATGGAAGTCTAGCAATCGAAAAATCTTAATTTTCTTGTGTGTGCACTGAAAATAACTATAGAAGGAAAGAAGAAAATTAGGGAGAAAAGTAAGCAAAAATTTGCAGGGAAATTTGGCTGTCAGACGTACCAAGATGTTTCAAAAAGTTGGACGCTTTTGAATATACTTTCAGGATATTTCAAAGAATTTAGGTGTTTAAAGAAAAAACACTTGGACGTGTACACCAGCAAATACCATCAATTGAGCTTGTGGTTAACAGAAAAGACAAAAACGATATCATTGCAGATTAAAGTGAAGAGCGACTGGTTTTAGACTATATGGTTGTATAAATTTAAATTACGTTATAGAACATCATATCGTATCATAAATTGAGAATCCTATGATTTTCTCATTCGAATTATTTGAATATTCAGGAGTTTATCCAGTGATGTATGTGGATGTCACCTAAAGACTTTTTTTTTTTTTTTTTCTCCTGATGAAACAGCGGCCGAGCGATAAAGTCGCTGAACGCTGGTAGTTCTGTCCGAGGTCCGAATCCCGCGAACGGGCTGGCTGCATGGGCATTTTCGTGATTTTCCCCATGTGTAACGTGTATGCGAGCCAGTTTCCCTTAGAAAGTCCTCCACGAAGGCATCCCTTCCCTTAGGCAGATAGCCCTAGTGTGCTTTGTCATAATTAAATAAACCAAAACCTCTTTATGAAACCAGTCTTTCCTTTCATCTCATACCTTCAAAATGCTTAGCCTCTAAAGACTGATAAAGGCTCTGACCAAATATTGATGAAATGGATTGAATTGGATTATTAAGTTACGTCAAAGCAGGGCTATCTTCCTAAAAGGAAGGATGCCTTTGTGAAGAACTTTCTAAGGGAAACCAGCTGGCATACACGGTACACATGAGAAAATCCACGAAAACGTCCATGCAACCAGCCCGTTTACCGGGATTCGAACCCCGGAGTGAACTACCAGTGTTCAGCGACTTTACCGCTCGGCCGTTTGTGGGCCTTTATGAAATGGAAGGCGATAACTTTATTTAAAATGATTGTCAAAAATATCAAGATATTTCGAAAATTTGGATGCTTTTTAATATAGTTGCGAAATGCCTAAAGAAAAAGAGCAAGAATAAAGTAGAATGCCTGAACAAAAAGAGAAGAAAAAATAAATTTTTGGGTAAAATTTAGTATTTGTATTTTTTTTTTTTTTTTTTTTTTTTTTTTTTTTAATTTAAAACTTTTTAATCTTATGGTAGTTGATTCTTACGATTTCAAAAATAAAATATTTGACTAAAATATGAATAATATTTAAGAAGCCAAATGTAGGATAAAATTGTGTAAAGCAATGGGCACAATGATAAAACTGTTTAAAGCAGTGTATGCAATTCATCCTAAGTTAAAATGTCGGTTATACATCTCTCTTATTTATATATATCTTTTCTGAGCGGAACATTGAAAGGCGTGTTAATTGTGCTTTACTGTATTTTCTCTTTTAATATATGCAGTTTTCAAACGCATCGTAGTCCGGGTTACAAAGTATTCCTCCGAAATAAACGCAATTCAAATAAATAAAATCAAATTCTGGAAAATTTATAATAATAAATATATTAAAAATGCTCAATTCGAAGGAATTAATTGAAAATTTTAAAACAATTATCTGAAGAGACAATGCAACACAAACAATTAAAAGTATAAAAATTTAAAAATTACCTAAAATAATAACTATGACAAAAAATATATATAAAGAAATCTATTTGAAAAAAATAAACGCTGAACCTTTATTTACGCAGTTCGAATAGGTAAATAGAAAATTTTAAAACAGTTATTCGAAAAAAACCATGCAACTTAAACAATTAAAATGGAATTCGAAAAAGAAAAAATTACTTAAAATAATAAGTTATAATTAAAAATATAATATAAAGAATATTATTTGGAAAAAAGGAACGATGGTGACTTTTGTTCCTCTCACGGAAGGAAACTAGGTTGCCATATATTAAGAAGTTCGCCAAGTAAACTATTCTTGGCGCAAACTGACAAAAAAGTGCCAACATAAATTTGTGAATTTCTCCGTAAATTTCGCTCCAAAATTTACAAAATTTCATATTTAGGCGTAATTTGAGTCGTAGAATCCAAATATGTAAACAAATTGGTATGTTATTTCAGAAAAAGTCCGATTTTGTGTCAAAATACCTATGTTAGAATAGTGCTATATATAAATCTAATATATATCCTAAGTCGCGCTTTCGAGACATGAAGAACGCAATTTGAATTTTGTCAATCGGCCCAGTAGATCGGGAGATATAGGACTGTCCCATTTTTTTTTGAGCAGTGTACCTCCTACATTCATGTATGTAGGATGTACTGTCCCTTCTCACACACAAAAAAAGGAAAGACCCTTTCTTTGTTCGCTCTTCTCGATAGCGAGATATCGCCCGATATTCGGGTGAAACCACACACATTACAAGGAGTTATAATACTTGACTCACTCCTTGATGGTGCGATTTTTATATACTTATTTTATATTTATTTTATTTGCAAACTAAAAATTGGTATTTGCTGTATGTAGAGTTTATGGCTGAGGTAAAGTTTTAGATTTCTGGTTAATATTATCTCTTGAAAAAAAATGTTTTACACTACTTTTTAACATGCTATTGTGATTTTAAATATCTGACATATATATCTGTTTAGATTTGATACCTGTGTTCTTACAAAAACATTTACTGGTGATGAAGAAGATTATGAATCAAAGTAGACCATCACTGAAATAAAAAGCACAGTTTAAAGATAATCATATCTTCATTGTTTGGACGTATAGTTTTTCTTTCCAAATTTAACGAAATATATATTTCAAAAAATTACATCTACATTAAAATATTGGAAATTCGGTGTCATGTTACAATATTTAACATTCTAAAATACTTAACACTATCACTATCTCACAGTACTTCTGATAAGAAATTACTTTGAATACACAGAATATATTTTATTTTACAGAAACATGGTTTTTGCCTTTATCTATGTGTAGTAAGTAATAAAAATAAGAAAATCAATGCAACTTATGCATAAAAACTGGAATAGCAAGAAATTTAGACTGAAAACGTGGTTTTTGAATAAAAAATAAGGTCTTTCAGATACTTAAAAATTTGAATAAATATTTCAGAAATTTTCAAAATTTGATGTGAGAAATCAAAAATGCTTAGTTTATAAGGTATTTCTCCCGCCTTCTTGGCATGCCTTCGTGGTGTGGTGGTCTGCACGCCGGATGCGTGTTCCAGAGGTCCGCCTTTCCATTCTCGACGAAGGCGGTTGCATATTTTTCATCTTGCCTGCTTTCAAAAAAAAATACCTAATGTCTCTACAAGTTTCATAAAAGAAATTTAAAAATCATATATAGTGATATACATTCTGAATTTTGTATAAATATTTTAATTTAAAAAAAATTATGATTATTCATAGCTTTCATTCACAAGATTAGAACATGCAATTATGTAAGCTAATTTTTCCATTAAATAATCATAATAGTCGAAAATTAATTTATTAAAAATATTTCTTGAAAAATTTTAAAATCACGAAAATTTGAATGTGTTAAAACAGCTGATCATATATGTGTCAGTAAACCTTTGTTATAATCTTCTAGATTTAACTTCCTAAAATGTTACTTATAAATGAATATTTTAATACAGTTTGTGAATTGATGATACTGGTAGTTTGTCTACTTGAGCATAATATGCATAAAAAATCGAATAATAAATTTTAATATACATTGAAATAAGAAGAAAATATGTGAATTTACTTTCTCTTACATGAAAACTATTCAGCATTATTTGCAATGTATGAGATTCAGAAAATAAGTAACCATAAAATACACTCATGCTATTGTTTTCAACTTCATATATTGCACAAAATGTTGAGAAAGAAATGTTTCTACTTCTTATTACAAAATTATGAAGAGTTTAAAATTAATTAACCTATTATGCCAAATTATGAATAAAGCTTAAAATCTTCAGTTAGCTTATAACGCTTTTTATTTTTGAGAAGTTATATGCATACAAATTCCTGGACCTCAATCATTACAGGTGAATAAATGTTTACATATATTTTTAGACTATAACTTATTTTTGTATATGCTAATTCTAATTCCAAGTCTCATATGCAAAGTAAATTTTAAAGTTAAATAATATCGATTAGCTCACTCGTGTAAGATAAAAATTCATTTTTGAGAATTCTGTCGAAAATTCTTATGTATTTTATTTATTGATTAAATCTAAGTAGAAATCATTAGCATAACTGCAGAATTATAATAATTTCCATGAACAAAGTAATTTAAATATAAATGAAAACAAGCAATGCATGAAAAACTTTTTATTACGAAATATATGTATACATACATCATCCATGCATATAGCTTTTATCGTGTTAGCAGTATGTGTAATAAATAAAACTACGTTACAGCATTACACTCTAAAGAAAATTTACAAATACCTTAAAAAAAAAAAAAAAAAAAAAAAAAAAGAGAGAGAAAACTAAAACTACTTATTACATCCTTCAATTTTTTACATATAAATCTAACTATAAGACTATAATTTATAATGCTTAAGATATTTATATTAAGAAATAACTGTATATTATGTTAGCGAACTTACTTTTGGCAAAGGAGGTGCATCCATTGTTACGACTGTCCTCGCTTGAAATGGCGAGCTTCAGAAAACATGTTCGGGGACTCTGTCTCGACAGGGACGCCTTCTGTCTCTCAACTCACTCCCTTCTCCACTGTCATAATTGCAGATGGCGAAACATATTCTGTTACCAAGACAGTAAACCTGCGTTGTTTAACGCGAAATGGAGCAAAAGCTGCTGTCACTCTGCAAAATCCCACTCTGAGGGATTTAGAGTGATCATCCACCAAATTTTAATTCCGGAGCAACTGTAGAGTTATTATGATTTTTTTGAAGCATGAGTAAATGAAAAATTGGCAGTGCCTTCGCCGAGACTCGAACACAAGACATCTGGAATACGAGCCGAGTGTGCTGACCGTTACACCACGAAGGCATGCCGAAAGGAGGGAGAAAATACATTATAAAAATACCTTGTGTCTCTTTTATGAATTGAAAACACTTTCTTCTGTCTGTTTTGTAGAAAACATTTTGCATGCTAAGTCATATTTGTGTTTAACATAATTTTTTTCATATGGGGTGAAGATGAAGGTAAATCAGCAATTATTTTAAGAAGCGGGTGTGTCGCAAGTTGTTGAAGTTTTGCGGAATGAATTTCGTTTTAGCTGTGGAATAATTGCTGATAGTTTAATTCGTTATTGCAGCTGTATCCTCGGTCACCATTATAGTGATGGTGGTACACTGCACTGATAGCGCGAATGCTCGTAAGTGGTATTGCTTGCGTTTTTTAAGGTTACGTATTACTTACTGCATAGAGAACTCAAGTACTTTTATTATAAATCTAGAAGCAGTGCTGTTAACAATACATAATAACGTTGAAGGCTTAGAAATGATTATTATTACTTATTGTAACTCATTATATGAGGATTTTGATAGCGGCAAGTGTATCTCCAATCGAGAGTTCTAGAACATTTTTAATTCTTACCGCGTCTAAAACAATTTACGGACTGAATTAGTCTGGCACTCTTAGTTTTTGTGTTGTATTTTACGTTCTCTAATTTGTTATATTTGAAACGATATCAGAGGATCAAAAGGATTGTTGGTCCTTCAGCTTCAGTGTAAACGGGAGGCTTTAGAGTACAGATCATTTAAATTCCTTGACAATGGCTGTGAAGTTTTGATTCTTCTAATGTCAAGTAGAGCCGTAACTGAACGAATTATTGCTTCTGCAATGTCAGTACTTTTCGTCTGACACGTCGTAACAGCCCGGACACTGCGACCCGTGTGGAGCCCCACACATGAATTTTTTTATCTTTATGTTGTCCGCCGCACATGTTACAGAAGTTATTGCTTTCGACAATTCACATATTTCAGGGAATGTTTGCATGAGACTACGCATAAAAAATTTTGCGAGCATTTTCCTTCTATATTTTCCCATTTTTGCTTCGGTGCACTTTAACAGATCATGATCAAAATCTGTACTCAGAGAAGAATTTGCTCATTGTAAGTCACAAGTCGAAAAAAAAGTTAAACTTGGTGACTGGTTTGGATGGCGCAGCGGTAATTAGGTGCTTAGAATGTACATAGCTCATAAACTTCAAATCGTACATCGATTGTAGATCTGCATCCACATAGAATTCTAGAGTGTGCAGAGCCGCCGGACTACAAATTGGCATTCAAGTGTATATGCAGTCCACTTCTGATATTCATTTTATGAAATATGCCTCTTATAAATAAAAAGATATGTGCGAAAATCTCATCTTGGCATACTGCTCTGAAAAAGCCAAAATAGAATTTGATAGAATCCAAATTAATCAACAGAAATTTCAGATAAACGACGTTGCTTCTGGAATGCTACGGTGAAAAGATGACGGGCTGAGGCAAAAATATGAGCGTAAGTTTTGAGTTAAAGGCACTTCTGTTAGAGGGTGAAATTCCTAACGGATAAAATAGTGAGTATTATTTTTAGAAGCGTAATATTGCAAATATTTCAATTTCTTTTCTTATTTGAAGACAATAAAAATGTGACTACTAGATATAATGTTTGAAATATTTGTCTCTTTCGCAATGATTTCTATATTGTGGACCCATAAAAATTTTACACTTAGGCTATATACGCCATTTCTTTCCTCTGGCGCGGGAGACTTTTTGTCATCAAATTAGACTCCGTCTAAAGTGTGTCTAATTATATCTCAAAAATGAGTAGCTCTTACAATAATTTAATGGCCTTCTCACACGCTGAGCCAAAGATGATGAATAAAACCCCATACCATCTCACGATCGTTAAACTCAGAAGCGTAATTTATCATCGCCTCCCGCAACGTGCATATTATTTCGCAGATTTTTGACCATTAACTCCTTCTGGTCTACGTCATTTCTTCGATAGCCGTTCTACTTGACATTCGATGGCTTCGTGCCTCTTATACGGCTGCGAACAAATTTTTATGGAAGGTGATAAAGTTTACGATGCTGAAGAAACAATCTATAAAGTAATTTATTTGTACGTGAATTTGAAGTAAATGATTAAAACTTTAGAAAATGCATAATTTTAAAATTTTTATTGTTTTTACAAAGGCGTTGAGTACGGAAATGGAGAATAATATCATAGGTAATGATTGGTTGATGATGTAATCAATACCTAAATAAGAAAAAAATAGGTATATAGTTACTAGTATTTCATGTATTAGCATATGAAGTTGCCATTACACAGTATGATGAGATTTGTAAATTTATTTAATAATACAAATATTCGAGAAAGTTTCTTTCTTTTTTGCTAACTATATTTTTTTTCATTTAATCAATGTAATAATGATCCTAAAATGTTATAGTACACGAAAAACACAACCATGAAATCATTAAATGTACGACTGATGTCTTTTACAAATGAAGACTGATGAAATTTCTTAGAAACTGAATAATGTAATATTCGTAATATTTAGTCAATTATTAGAAGTTTTCACTACATAAAAGAATATCTACAGTTTCGGTGGTAGTTGCTAAGTTTTTTATATTTTTCATACGTGCATTAATTTAAAATCAAAAAATATTTTCAGCGAAAGACAAGAGAAATAATATTTGATTTTGATTGGTAACCAAAGGTAACTTAACGTAAGTATAATGTGTATTTAAATGCGATCGTTTTAAGATTTTTCGGGTACCTGCATTAGAAATTATAACGCATAGGAGGAACCAAAAAAATAATTAAAAATTTCATTTCTGAGAACAGCTTGCTTGAAAAGAAAATTTAAGTCTTCTCATAGTTTAAATTCTAAACGCACAATACAATATAGAAACGAAATATATTAGTTGCATTTTGTGACAAATAAAAGAAGTCTAAATCAAATAAAGAGTGTTTCATTAAAGCATTTAAAAATCATATACAACGAACAAACTAATTTATCAAAATGCCATTGGTACTTAAAGACCTATCACAGAGGCGACTTTGTTTAAGGATAAGACATATTTAGTTCAAATATTTACGACCTGCAGAGTTAATTTGACGATAATGTTCAAATTAAATTTTTAAAGCAATATGCCACCTTGAGAGCTTACGATCAACTGCTATATTATACCTAGTACTGTAACATGGTGGCAAATGAAAAGGAATAAATGCTGAATATTTAAAATTTTTCTCAGTGAGTTTTTATAGCGTTATTCATAGTGCATCTTATTGCAAAATATCTTAACAAATTCTTTCTACATCTAAAGGAAGAAAATTTACTAAAGGGAGGATGTTATAGGTCTCTGTGTGCAAACCACATTTTGATACGCACATTTGTGTATTTCATACGGCTTTATGAAAAGTGTGAACATTTATCTGACATGTTGTTATTGCAAATGACTGGACGTTTGCAGTTTAATTCATTTGTCGGCAATAACCAAAATCCATCGGTCATTTAGCTGCTTCATCACCAAAAACATTCCCCAAGGAGAAACATAATTTTCACTCACGAGAACGGGAACATGGAGCACATTGTGAGCATTGTCCTCAAGTGGTGTAAAACAGGAATTAAGAAATCCTTCGTTGCTGACATAGAATGTGATGAAATGGTAGAACTGAATGAACTAGTATCTAGTTCATTAATTTAGCACTGTTGTCATAACATGTCTGAAACAAGAAACTAGTGAGTTCTTGAGGAATTTTTGCTTAAGTAGATGAAATGAGAAGGCAGTGCTGAAATCTTCAGTTACAATATACGTATACTTTCATTTTTATACCTTTTATTTTAAATCTGTGCTCTTCATTTTTGTATTCTAAATGTCATAAAACTACTTAAACTGCGACATTAGTTGCATGCAAATAACCAACAGGATTTGTTGGCTCGACTACAGAGCCGTTATTGGTCCAGTAGCCATTTGTAGAAGATAATCATTCTGACTCCCCTTTGCTCATCTGCAGAAAAAATCCTTCTTCAAATCCTTTTGATATTGAGGATTACTTAATGGCAAGTATTGTTATTTTTCTTCCCGTATTAAATTCTGAAATAACAAGCAATACATCAGTTTATCAGATGCCTTTCCCTTCTTTTACTCACTGTCCCCCCTCCTCCGGTAACATAATATTTTATGAACTTTAGTCAATATAAATGCTAATATTTGTGATTTTTTTTAATCTTTTAAAAGGTTGTAACGTTGCGCGCCTCCAACTTGCACGCAACCAAGAGGTGACTGTGAAAACTGTATAAAACACAGAGTCTTGTGAAGGGTTTAAGTCCCTTTTTATTCAACGTAAAAATTACAATTGCGTGCTCGTGACGCTCACAGACTGTGCCAACTCGGCAGTCAAATAAAAATAATAACCTGAAAAGAAAGTAAAGACAATATTCTAACTACGAGGCTCTCTAAAATACTTAACTCACCGCGTTTTACAATACCGCTGCTAATTCAGCAGACTTGAAGCTCACTTGAACGATTAACACTACTTCCCGCCAAGCACACGCGGGGTTCTTCAATTTCTCGCTAACTACCTCCGCGCTCGTGAAGTAAGAATATCACACTCCGAACTCGTTTCCTTCCTATTTAAATCATAATACTTCCGCTGGTAATTTGAATCCTTGCGCGTTCTACTAAAATTTACATATTCTGGCATTGGCAGTTCCAGAGGAAAGTAAGGCTTGACAGGAAAGATAGTTTAAACTTAAAATAAATGTTAGTTAAAATAAATATAAACCCTACATTTGCCGCTGCCAGAATTTGGAAAACTTGGAAGCAGGTCCTACAAACGACCTGTTGTAAGTTTCTCTAATTCTGAACTAACTGGCGAGAACCTCGTTTACACAAAAAAATCTTATGTAACAAATTGTATTCTGTTGCTCGTTTTAACTCACTCTTCTTACAGCAACTTTTCCTGGACTTCATCAATCAATCTTGGTCTTTCCTTCCAGCATCTGGAAGGAATAAGTATCAGTATCTTTCTACATACATTATAATTTACACTTTCTTGACACAATAAATTTTTGTTTTTAAACGATTCGTTTTTCTTAGTTATTGCTTAATTCACATTCATTCAATTTTTCAAGCATTAATTTAACTTTACCCTGGCTCTCCACCGTGTGTGGTGTCAAACGGGAATATTCGTGTTTTAGTCTTACAACACTTCCCCTAACCACCATGATTTGTTAGAATTCAACGACCAAATAGACACACCTTACTCGACATTCTACAACTCAATGAGCTACTTTAATATTCTTAAAAATTCAAATGTAGGTGGAGAACCCTACAAAACACTTCATTCTAATTTCCCCCTCATTCATCTTTAAACATGCAGGCTTTCGCTCTAAAGCATGGCTTTATCTACAATTTACTACTTAAATTTTGACTTCATTGCTTTTAAGCATTCACTTTTAGCATCTACAATTTTATGCTTCTTGACTAAATTCTACTTTTACATAACATTCAAGTATTTACGTACATTTACAAAATTTTAATACATATGATTTTTATAATTTACCATAAAATGAATAAGAGAAAATAAATTTTTACTTTACTCATTCTTCGCCAAGCTGACAAGAATACGAAGTTATTTTTATCTTCGGCCAAATTTTGGCTTTAACATAACAGAATTAGTCTTTCGACCAACAGAAAATGCTTGTTTTTAGCTTTTACACTTAAAGAAAATAATACTTTTGCCTTAGCTAAATGAAGTAAAACAAAACTAAGTCTCAACCGAGATATATTGACTTTCGTCAAAACATAGAACTTCGTACTTATGCATAACATTTCGGAACAAAAGAGAAAAAAAAATTATAGAAGGTTTTAACTTATCTTTGAGTTTTCGATGCTTGAAACTCCGTCATTCGTTTTTGGCAGAATTGGTCCCAAGTTAGAGGTTTCATGGATGTTAATCTTCTCCTTACTGCCCTCCGAGTGTCGTCCACCTGACGTTTTCTCTTGCGTCCTCTACATGCTGGCCTCTTGGCGGAGTAATCGTCTGGTTGTTGGCCTTTCCGTTTTTCCCTGGGACGGCTGGTCTTGACGTCCTCCGGTCTGGAGTCCTTCTTGAATTTCTTCTGTTCCTCGTATTTTTGTGCCTCCTGTTGCCGTTTCAGTTTCCGGAACGGCGGCCTTGCTGGCACCTGACTCTGTGGCCGTGTGCGCGTTCTTCTTGATGTGTAATTTCTGTAATTTCTCCTGCTATCCTTTGTAGGTGGTGTTTTTCTCTTTACCACGGTTTCTTTACCCGGTGCATCTGTATTTTTGTTTTTCTTAAACGCCGGAGTTTGAAAATTATTTTTTCTTTTTGATACCGACGTGCGGGTTGTAGAAGTGCTAGGTCTCTCTTCAGTTCTCTGTTTCTTGGGTGGTGGAATAGTTGTTGTTGTCTCTGGACCTTCTATTTCGTTTAGACTTGAGTCCTGCAAGAAACTTTTAAGGATTTCAAAATCATTTGGATTATAGTATTTTTTCACCTGGTCGGGACTTGCTTTACAGATTTCCCCTCTCTCGTTTTTAATATATAAGACTACTCCTTTGATTTCCTGAATTACATAGGGGCCTTCAAACTTTGGAGCTAGCTTTGCCGTAAAATTGTCTGGGGCACTTGATAAAGAAAATTTCCGCTTCAATACTTTATCCCCAACTTTAAAATCAGCTTCACGGCGTTTTCTATCGTAATATAGTTTCTGCCTATTTCTTGCCGTATCCGAGGTTTTAAGCGCCTGATCAATCAACTTTTGCACATCTTTTTGTTTAAACTCCTGCTCTCTTTGTTGCACAAAGAATAATTTATCTAAAGGCGTAATTAATTTTCGGCCTAAGAATAATTCTGCTGGAGTTTTTCCCGTAGTATCATGATGTGCCGTTCTTAAAGCATAAGCTAATTCATTTATGTAGCCATCCCAGCGCTTGTGATGTGTGCTCACGTAACTGCGAATTATTTTTACTATATTTTTATTAACTCTTTCTGCTATGTTAGCTTGTGGTCTATACGGAACCATTTTGATATGGCGTATGCCAAGTCCATTGCATATGTTTTCAAATATTTGACTAATGAATTGTTTTTCGTTATCGCTAATGACTTTTATCGGTGCACCGTATTTTAAAATGTATCTGTGTAAGAATGCATCTGCGACTGTTCTGGCTGACGCGCGTTTAAGTGGAACAATTTCTGTCCATTTTGAAAATGATCTACTATTACTAAAAGAAAACGATTTTTATTTAACTCGCTCTGGGGGAAGGGACCAAGAAGATCTATGCCTAAAATGTCATTCGGAAATGTAGCGCGAATGCTATTTAAGTACCCGGCCGGGCTGTAATTAATATCATTTATTAACTGACATTGATTGCAGGACCTGACATACGCCGTTACTATTTTGTATAATTGCGGGAAATATACCGCCTCGTGTACCCTTCTTAAAGTCTTTCTGACCCCTAGGTGGCCGGCTATTTTT
The DNA here is from genome assembly GCF_044657685.1 of Stegodyphus dumicola. Lineage (NCBI taxonomy): Eukaryota > Metazoa > Arthropoda > Arachnida > Araneae > Eresidae > Stegodyphus > Stegodyphus dumicola. The sequence continues at coordinate 83,453,430 of NC_140768.1, forward strand.
GCTTCGTGCAACTCCTTCAAAATGCTTAATCGAAGCGAGGCTGGGATGACTGGCTTATACTCAAGATTTTCGTTTGTTGTTTTCGTATAGAATAATAAATTATCTATTATTTCATAGTTTTTTGCTCTATTTCTTATCGCATCGATATCTGTATGCTCAAAGCTTTCGGGGTCTTTCAAATAAGCATAGATATTTCCAAATTCAGGATCAGCTTTCAGTTCAGTAATAACCGTATCTCTAGAATCTAAAATTTTTGAAGTCAACACAGCGCATTTAAGTTCATTTCCTTCATCGTCCAGTTTTATACGAGAAAGTGCGTCAGCTACATTGTTTTCCTTACCCGGTTTATATTTTATTGTGATATTATATTCTTGGAGTTTTAAAGCCCATCTTATTAACCTGGGCGTTAGGTTTTTCCCCGAGTAATATCTACCAACAGCCGCATGATCCGAAAAGACTGTTACTGGCGATTTGCCGAAATCAACTCGAAATTTGTGTACAGCCATTAATACGGCTAATGTTTCTCTTTCTGTAGCTGTATAATTCCTTTGTGTCTGATTCAATGTTTTACTAAAAAATGCCAGCGGATGGTTATTTTGCATAAGAACCGCACCCACCGCATAGTCTGACGCATCTGCTGCAATTTCCAGGTTTTCGTCCCCCTCCGGGAATTTTAAAACAGGGGCATTAATAAGCGCTTCTTTTAATCTTTCAAAAGCTGTGTTAGCTTCCGCTGTCCACGTAAATTTAGCCCTTTTTCTTTTGATTACTAAGAGTGGTTCAACAATATTAGCGAAATCTTTTATGAAAGATCGATAGTAAGAACATAACCCAAAGAAGGAAGAAAGTTTCTTGGCGGTGTTGGGCGGTGGGAAATTCTTAATAGCTTTTATTTTTGAATCTTGCGTTTCTATACCCTTTTGCGAAATTTTATAACCGAGATATTTAAGTTCCTTAGTTGCGAACTTGCATTTTGAGGCGTTAATTGTAAGACCGGCCTCTTTTAATAATTTAAAAACTTGTTCTAGATCATTCATATGTTGTTCCAACGTACTACTCGTTATAATTATATCATCTAGATAAATTAAAGTTGATTTTCCTAGGACAGGCTTTAGAACAATGTCCATAGCTCTCTGGAATGTTGATGGGGCCCCACACAACCCAAAAGGCATGCGTAAAAATGCATAAGTGCCCGATTTTGTTATAAACGAGGTTTTATGTATATCTTCGGGTCTCATAGCTATTTGATAGTAGCCAGACGTTAAGTCCAAAGTAGACATATATCTTGTCGATTTGATCTGTCTAATGATCTCGTCTATAACCGGCAAAGGGTAAACTGGAAATTTGGTAATACTATTTAGTTTTCTGTAATCAATAGCAAACCTCCAAGCCCTTTTATCCGAAGGAGGAAACTCGTTCTTTTTCCTACATAGTACGACTGGACTCGCGTAATCACTATTTATGGGCGTTATTATTTTATTCTTTAACATCTCCTGAATATGTTCTTCGATGATTAAGTCTTTTTGTTTGTCATAACGGCATGGCTTAGTCCTACAAGGTTTTTCGGCATTTAATTGAATCTTGTGCGTCACTATTTGGCAGTTTCCTGGTTTTTCTGAAAACAAATGAGAAAAATTACTCACCACTTGCTGTATTGCTTTCCTTTCATGGTCATTCAGATGGCTAAGGTCCAATTGCGGTGTCTCCACAGGTTCCACCACCCTCTGGTCCATCTCCAACACCACGGAACTATCTTGAAAATTTAATTTGGCCCTCGCGGCCCTTAAAAAGTCCATACCTAAAATAAGAGAGTGTTGCAGATCTTTCACCACAAAAATTAATACTTTGAGACTTTCCTCTTTTACCTGTAAGTTTAATGATAATTTCCCGATGCAGTGACATGTTTTTCCTTGCGCCGCTATAATTTCCGTATTTTTGGTTTTAAATAGTCGTACCCTATAAAAATTCTTTTTGAAGAAATTTTCACTCATAAAATTTCCTTCTGCTCCTGTATCGATGAGGGCTTCTACTGGTACATCGCCAACCAGGACTTGTATAATTGGTAGCTGTGAGTTTTTTACGATGACCGTATTTAAATGTCTATTTGAGGGTTTTTTTTAAACTTCCGGGGTCTGTACCCTCCCTTTCACAGGCCCCTCTACTCGTTTAACGCTTTCCTTTCAATCTGTGTCTTCTGGGTACGCGGATGCTTATTTTCAAATTTTCTTTTTGGGCCTTGACCTTCGAGTTTCGATGCGTTAGCTTGATAGTTCTTTCCCCCATAAGAGAGATTTCCATTTCTGGTTTCCTCCTTTGAAGATTTCCTTCGGGTACTTTGAGAATATGTTTCCCCTCTCGCTTTTTCCGCTATTCTGCGATTTTGAAACTTCACCGCCAATTCGAAGAGTTCCTGCAATGTGCTTGGGTTTCTAATTTCAAAGTAGTCTTGAACAGCGGGTAACAATCTTGGTAATATTATTTCGATTATCTCCGCATCGGGTTTCTTCCCATACAGCATATTCGTTAGCTTAATTTTTCGTAGAATAAAGTCCGTCAATTCTGCTGTATCCCGTTGATAGAAACTATATAGTTCGACTTCCAGCCGTGCGCGATCTTTCACTATAGGGAAGGCCTTTACTAACGATTTTTTGAAATTTTCAAATGTATACGTCTGGCTTCCAACTTCCCCTAATAAAAATTTGCCTATGTTTTTCCACCATAGCGCGGCCTGTCCTCTTAGTGCTGATGAGGCGATGGCAACTTTTTGTCTTTCGGGAACAGGGTAGAGCTAAAAGTGGTTTTCTAGACCTTCTAGAAATACCGCCACCGAATTTTTTCCGTCGAAATGGACATTTGGCTTGATTGACGCTCTCAAAGTCTGGACCAGGTATCCAAATCCTTCCAACTGACTTGTCATTTCTTGGTGTTGTCCAGCGGTTTCCATCCAATTTTCGGCCATTTCAGTTCGATAATTGTTCGGGCGTCAATGTAACGTTGCGCGCCTCCAACTTGCACGCAACCAAGAGGTGACTGTGAAAACTGTATAAAACACAGAGTCTTGTGAAGGGTTTAAGTCCTTTTTTATTTAACGTAAAAATTACAATTGCGTGCTCGTGACGCTCACAGACTGTGCCAACTCGGCAGTCAAATAAAAATAATAACCTGAAAAGAAACTAAAGACAAGACTCTAACTACGAGGCTCTCTAAAATACTTAACTCACCGCGTTTTACAATACCGCTTCTAATTCAGCAGACTTGAAGCTCACTTGAACGATTAACACTACTTCCCGCCAAGCACATAGGCCGAAACGCGGGGTTCTTCAATTTCTCGCTAACTACCTCCGCGCTCGTGAAGTAAGAATATCACACTCCGAACTCGTTTCCTTCCTATTTAAATCATAATACTTCCGCTGATAATTTGAATCCTTGCGCGTTCTACTAAAATTTACATATTCTGGCATTGGCAGTTCCAGAGGAAAGTAAGGCTTGACAGGAAAGATAGTTTAAACTTAAAATAAATGTTAGTTAAAATAAATATAAACCCTACAAGGTAAAGTTTATTTTTCTTGTTTGCCTGTGCGCATCGCATTAAACGAATATTGTTGCCGTATTTATTAAAAAGCAACATCAAAGATATATATATATATATTATACATAGGCTGAAAAATGTAGAAAGCGATACACAGAAATAAGGCGAAAAAAGTAGTATTTATTAGCTTTGAGCAAAGTTTTATTCATTTCCTTCTTATCTTCCTTACCGCCATTTGTCGATGGGCTAATTTAAATATTCGCAAATTTCCAATTGATCCTCAAAAGTAATTTTTTGTTCTTCACGAGGGTATTAAGGCCTGTTTGAAGTTCTCAGAGAGTAGAGTTTCGATTAAAATTGAGAACGTATAAGGTATTTCTCTCGCTTTCCTAGTGTGCCTTTGTAGTGTAGTGGTTCTGCATGTTTGCCCGGTATTCCAGAGGTCCGTGGTTCGATTCCCGGCGAAGGCGACTGCTAATTGTTTATCACTCCTGCTTTAAAAATATACCTAATGTCTCTACAACGGCGCCCGAACTAAAAGGGTGTTGGATGAGGATTCTCCACTCCCAGGATTTGGCGATTGGGCTCCTTAAAACCCCAGTCGCCCTTTAAAAAGGGGAAGTATATAAGGTATTTCTCCGGCTTTCCTAGCGTGCCTTCGAGATGTAGTTAGTGGTTCTGCATGCTGGGCCGGTATTCCAGAGGTCCGTGGTTCGATTCCCAGCGAAGGCGACTGCTAATTTTTCATCACTCCTGCTTTAAAGAAATACCTAATGTCTCTACAAACGTAAGTTAAAAATACATTAATAAACAAATAAAATTTTTATAATATGTATTCTAGGTTGACAGTTCTAAGAGCTAGATTTTTATTATGCTCTATATTCGAGATAGCCAAGAGGATATTATCCAAGAGCTATAAAATGTTATAAAATGGTTATTTTATCTACTGTGATAAATGAAGTTTTTTAACTGGACTGCTATATTTTAATATTGAAACGCATATTTAATTTATATATATAAATTATATTAACTGATAATGCAATCAGATATTTTTTACTAAAATGTTGTTCCAAATCCTTTTTTGTGTGTGCATATTTCTAAAGTAAGCCTTTTATCCAATTTTTTAATTCTTGAACTAAATTCAAGAATTCTTCTTTGTACTGTTTTATGATGAATACGTTAGATAAAGATTTTAGCATGTTAATTTTAGTTCCAAATGTATTATACTTTTAAGTGAAGTGACCTCAATTAAAAGATGAAAAGATTAACATAAAAAATATTTTTTTCCTGAAAATGTTAAAGCTTTCAAATATATGATTTTTTTATTTTGAAACGTCACGTTTGATGGCAGTCCAATTCCATCGCAACACTCTGCGTAAATCTTTTAAAGATTTTCATTTTGATATTTCAATCAGTTTTCCAATATCGGCATTCAGTTTGGATTGTTCTACTGACAGCAGCACATTTCCTTTTTAACTGTCTTTCGACAGATGGCGACCTTTATAAGGAAAGCTGTCAAATCCTTAATTTTAGCTCCTTTAACATAAGTAATCCAACAGCTATTACGCTAAAGGGAGACTGAAAACTTAGGGAAATAGCGAACAGAAATAAAAGGAATTTAAATATTAGAAATTCATTTAATTGGGAATTTTACATTGCAGACAGTCTAAATATGATTTCCAGAAATATTTCATTAAAAGAAAGAGGATCGCAGTACACGTTTTCGTTTTTATTAAAATATTATCTTAAAATCAACTTGCTTCCACATACATAACAATTCTTGTAAAAGGAGAGTGATTTTAAATTCCTGACTCTTTCTGTGCAAAGTAATTGGCCGTTTCATATCTGCTGATTTATAAAAGTTGGTAACTGGCTTCGGGTATTTTGCCAAAAATAAAACTGTTTCCTGGCATACAAATGATCTGATGGCACATAAAATTAGAACATCAATCTTGAAATGTTTGGGCATTGAAATTCTACAGGGTGGTTATAACTTAAGTTCCACTTTGAAATGTCCATAAAAGGAAAACTACTGGACCAAATGTTATCAAACTTGATAATCGTGCAAAGCAGGTCATGGGACTTTATTTTCCGCGGAAAAAAGCTCACAAACTCACCACCAGGGCGAAACGCGCTGTATGCAATATTTTTAAACAAAATAAGGGTCGGAATCTAACCTAACCTTTTGTTACACGGGTGTAACATGTTGTATACCCATAAGAAACATTGACGTAAACGAAGCTATCCTTTAAAGGGGATAAAAATCAGAAATTCGTTTGTGAAAAACCACAAATTAAAGATTACAAAATGTGAGATGGCAAATCACTCGCAAAAGTGTGCGCATTCCTGAAACCGTTTCCTTACAAATCGCTCATGTTATCTAACGAGTTCCATTGGTTTCTCCTGAAGTCGCCGTTTGATGTGGTATAACAGCTAGTTTCATAACTGGGCCATTTTTCTTTGAAGATCAGTCGACAGCTGGACCTGTTACATGCACTGTGACTGCAGCTTCCTTAGTGTCAATGATAAGACGTTTCGAGATACCTGAACTACAGCAACGTGGCTTTTTAAGATACCACGATTTTTATGCAGGACAGGGCTCCACAGCACATTGGTACATGTGTCACACAGTTATTTAGGCCAAAGAATAAACGGATTATAGGCCGACATTCCCCACTTATTTGTCACCCCGGTAACCAGACCTATGACCCCTGTGGCTTTTGGCTATGGCGTTATCGCAAAAGCACTGTTTGTGGTGATAATCTAAACAATTTGGCAGAATTGAAAGATGCGATACACCGACATGTCCCTAACATTCCTCCGGATAATCTGTTGAGAATGCAGTGATACGATTTAACTTGCTTTCGGAAAATGGTGGACGCCACATTGAACATGCTTTCTAATCTGTTTTAGAAACGACTAAACACATTTTAAACCGATGTCTTCACGTCTTATTTCATAACAATATTCCATACAGTCACCTGGTGGTGAGTTTTTGAACCTTTCTTTTTCGCGGAGAAAACATTCCTATGACCTCCTTGACACGATTACCAAGTTTGATATCATTTGGTCCTGTAGTTTTCCTTTTATGACCATTTCAAAAAGGAACTTTAATTATAACCACCCTGTATACATTTATGAAACTTTTATTATGTTGGAACTGACGCCTAAGTATTGAAATCCTTATTTTTAGTCCAAAGGAACGGTAGCCCAGAAGTGGCTATTAGTTTCAAAACGGCATATTGTGGTGTTTCACTATAAACGGCGAGTCACGTTTTAAATTGTTATCACCAAATATCACCGCCTTGTATTACATTTAAAGAAATTAAATAATGAAAAATCTGCATGAATGTAGGTATGTTTCTCGCATTGTGAAAAAAACGACGCTACCTAAAGCTATCAAACTTTGAATAACGTAATCCTCTAAACGAACATGGGCACGTGGAAGACTAAATTTTGAATTTCGAATTTTTTTATTACACATTTATTATTCTGTAAAACGTTAATGAGTTTTGTTAACAAACTAAACGATTTAAAACCGAGCAATGGCGACACTGTACGATAAAAAACATTTTTTTTTTATTTCCAGCGCCCGAGACTGTCTATCAGAAACTCTAAAGATATGCTAATTTAAAATATATTGCAATACTGCTGTTTAATTGAATTTTATGAGGTTTAAGTGCGAAGAACATGACATTTTAATAAATAAAGGTAACACACAAAACATTAAAAAAAGTCATTTTAGGCGTAATATAAAATCTGAAAGTTTACGGATTTTTATTCATATTTTTAAATAAATTTCCATGTAATACTGCGGTATACCATGTATACAACATATGAAAACTACTGTAATATCACTTGTGTCATTGCTCACAGTTGCTTTTCTAAAAGTTAAAAATGCATAAATGCGCGACAAAATGGGCTAAGAATTGCAGTTTTCCCTGCAAATTTTATTATTATTTTATTTTAGCCTTAGTTTTAAAATTTAATATATTTTTGGTGTTAATGTCTGTGAAAAAAAAATGAATCTTACATTTTTTCCCTAGGAAATAACTTAGAACATTTGATTCAAAATAATTTCCCAAAGATGTTAGTTATTTTTGCTATTAATGAATAGTAAGCAATAGAAAAAGATATGCTACATGTTAAAAATCACATCTGTTATTCCTACACTTTGAATGTGTGGTATATTTATAAAGTGGTTCGAGCTTCACGAAACTAAGACAAACGTGATGCAAATTAGGAATCGTATTATATTCCCGGCCACTATTATGTGCGATAAATTACTCTATTTTTGACACAACGATTTAAAAATGAGAGATCTCTGGAAACGTCATTCCTTGTGTTTTGTCTGTCAATAAGCGAAGCAACTATATATTTTGGCTTGGTTTGGTTTATTTGATAATGATAAAACACGCAAAAACGCCATCGAGCACACACTTTATGGAATTAGAGGCAACCTGCTATATTGGTGATGCACATATTATTACGAAATTCCCAGTTCAGCAGTGACTTTTCCCTCTCTGATTCGCCTGTTTTCGTGATTCAATTCATTAACAAAGACAGCATGGTCCTTTATCGAAGTTGACGGCTTTACTTCCTGGTAATAGTTTTTAGTATACGTTGTCCCATTCTCGAATAATCACATAGGGCGAAATTATTTTACTAGGGTACAGTTCATGCAAGTGGCGGTTGATCTTAACAGGATCACACACTCCTGCCCATAGAAAACAAGTCAATGTGCGCTGCTGGTTTGTATGCTATTTCTAAATGAAGTAGTATGTTCATTGATAACGGGCTGTCTATAACTGCCACGAGCCAACAGCTGCTTCAAAATTTAAAAGGAACTATGGTACTAAGCTAAATAATATATCTCTTTCGGATGAAATTTAGTGGATTGTAACTTAATGTTTAATTTACATAGGTATAAACCTCAGAAATAGTCAATGCATTTTCTGTTTATTATTTCATATCAGCGTAGAAATGTATACATTATATGTCTTAAAGACATATCTATTATTTATGAAATGTTATAAAGCAAAGAAAACTAAGATAAAGAGTCAGCAAGCAAATTCTTATCTCATAAGAAGTTATAAGCTTGAAGCTATAAAACTGAATCAGATTTTACAAATATCTACTAATCAAGAGATAACAATCACAAGATCTCACAAAAGGGAAGGTTTGCAGCTATTCATTAATTTAAGTCTGGCCGCAGTGTATCGAATTTAACATAAGTAAATATTCGTTGCTTCTAGCAAGTCTAGACGTTAAAATAGATTGAAAAGCACCTTTGCTTTTACGAAAAATGATTCAGCCTAACAGTATATGCTGTAAATGACCGTTACGTTACAATAGCAGGAAACTTCAGAAACACTTGGTTTAAATAAAAGATTTTATTTCGGAATTTTTAAACTCATTATGGCTCAAAGTTATTTTTTGGACCGTGAATGACAATTATTATTCAGAAAATGGAAAATAAATTTCCATGTGTGCAGACTCTACTTGGAATGTGAAATGAAATATTGTAACATTGTTGATAAAGTTGATGCTGGGGATATATTAGTGCCTGAATATGGAGATGAAGAAATAATTAAGAAGGCAAAATTCTCTAATCATGAAGTTGTAGCTAAGAAGTACTATTATCGGAGCATACCACAAATCAAATATTATGAAATCTGCTGAAGGTTTTTACTTAAAACCATGCATATGTTCCAGTGTATTTCACCTATACCTCTAACCAAAATCAAGGAAAATTTTTGCCAAAATGTAAAAATGTTTCATGTAACATAATGAACAAATTACCGTAGAATATTTAAGAAATTAATGCTTTTGTATTGGTTTGTCCTTATTGGTATTTTCTTATTAATAAGATTATATTACTAAGAAAGAAAAAAAAATATCCTGATAAGTTTGTGTTCGCCTTTTTCAGAGATCTAAATGCTCGTCCGACGATATAAAAAATTCAAAAGTTCATCAATCATCTCTAATTTTTCAGGTTTTATAAATAGTTACATACAGATATATGAGATCTCAGATTGTCACATTTAAATGCGCGAAAAAAGTACTTAATTTGTGTGTGTCTGTATATAATATTTCTCAGGTAGACGGGCAAATTCAAAAATATTCGCAATCAGATCTGACGAAATTGGCGTTAGGTATATGAGTATATTTAATTTCTTGATCGAATTACAAATAGTAGAAATGCTAAAGTAGAAAGTCATTCAATAAAAACGAATAAACGAATTATTGAAGTTTAATTTAAGGGAAAAGCAATGTCAGGTTTTGTTGAACCTGCTGATGTGCAGGAGTTAATTTAAATCACAATAGTTAGATATTAATAGCCAGGTTATGAACAGCCCTCATTCTGAGCTTAGATTTTTCTTTTTTAGAAACTGTTTTTAAAATGTCTTGTAGGCCCACATTTTTTTCCCAACACATACAATCTCCCCATGAATCGCAGATGTACGACACGGGGTTTACAAAAGTAAGTTCATTAAAACATTAAATATTACATGCATAAATAAAACGAAAAAAGCAGAGAAGAGTAGCCTGGACTTCACGAAACTAGAATCATGAAACTTATTCATTGGCCAAGTCACACCGAACGTTTTCAAATCGTTCTGCAAGAATAATCTAAGGCCATGAAAAAAATTAAATGTTCCATATCTTGAGGTACGTTTTTTGAAAATTCACATAAATTATTGGATTTTAGATTGAAACGAAACAGGTAATTTGCAGATTTGCCGTGACCAGATACAATCTGAGATACTTTAAAATTAATAGAAAGGAAAGAATCGGAATGAAGTGTATGGTAAATAGAACAAAAGTAGCCTACATATTAGATCTTCAAAATATCCACCTTCTCAGGCAACTTTACCTGAAAAGGAGGGTATCTGGTGTGTGCATCTTAACGCTACCGTTGCATCACGAAGGAATGCTGGAAGGAGGGAGAAAATGTCTTATATATCCCCTCCTTTTTTAAAGCGCAACTGGGAATTAGGGGACCTAATCGCCAGAGCCTGTGGTGGCGAATTATTATCCATCACCTTTTTAGCCCGGGCGCCACTGTAGAGTCATTAGGTTTTTTGATGCTGGAGACGTGAAAAATGAGCAATGTCCTCGCAGGAACTCGAATCTGGACCTCACGAATGCGCTCCGTGTGTTCTTCTACTTACACCACGAATGTATGCTGGAAGGAAGGACTTTTTTGCCACTAATGTAGTTAGCGAAAGATTTATCTTGCACTATGTAATACAATTTTACTTTGGCCCATTAGCCTCCCAGCAGGAAAAGCCGCTAAACATTTGTAGTTTTCTCCGTGGTTGGGGCCGCGGTGAATCGGCTGGCTGTATGGGCGTTTTCGTGGTTTTACTCATGTTTAACATGGATGCCAGTGTCCCTTAAAAAATATGTGTGGGACATCCCTCCCTTTCTGTGTAGTGCCTATTGATGGAGTACTTAATAAATAAATAAATAATATTAATAATAATAAAAGCAAATTGCTTGTGCTGTGGTCTAGAATTCAATATGATCATTTTAATTTAAAAGCGAAATGTGATCAATGTCATGATAAAATTCGAGCGGCGTTATAAACTTTAACTATTCTCACCGGAGAAAACGTAGTTATTGAGTAAGCTTGAAAAAAATTGTATATAAACATCTTGTAAATATTTCTTATCAAGAGTTACAGACATTGGAAAACTCGATTTTCGTTTCGAGATTTATCTTTGAAACAACTGTAAAACTGAGGATCTCATTTGTTTTAATTTTCTCAATTTTCGATAACTGTCTTTGGCTGATTACTGGAAATGCCGTAGAGATGAAAAACAGATTCCTACCGAAGTGTCTCGAGGATTCTCAAATGTACCCAAAAAAGCCCTTTAAAGAGTTTAATAACAAGTAATGCCGACAGAACTCCATTGTATGTGTTTGCTGAGGTACCCACTGCCTAGAGTTTCGGCTCGGTTGAGTTCGATTAAATTCTTGCTGACCTCTCGACTTTCCCGACAATTCATCAGCCTTTCCTGTCCATTAGGCACTATGGATTCTTGTCGTTATTGATTGCTTCATGAGGGTAAATGAACCGAGGATTATCTTTCGACATTTGTCTCACGTGTGGAATTTTGTGTATTGACGGAATTTAGCTTGTTTACTTTTTGTTTTAAGTTTGGTATTGCCACTTTTTTTAACTAAATATTTTCTCTGGCTCAGTTCATTTGAGTTAAATCAGAAGAAATCGGAAGAATTATCTTCTAAGCTAAACAGTGAAAAAAACACAGAATAGCGTAGCATTAAATTTGTAACCCCGGAAAGAGAAGAGGGGCAGGTATTGATTTCTAAAAGTAAGAAATATTTAATTATTCAAAGAATTTCTCAGAAATTTGAAGAAAGTACCAATTAAATGACAGATGTAATAAAAATAAGTAATTAACACTTTACTATGTCTTAATAACGACACAAATGGAATTTGTGGGATTTATATTTTCTGTTTCATTTTTGTTTCTTGAGTTCTATTCAAAACGATAACTCAGTAATGATGCAAATTCTGAAAAGATGTTAATGTGATATGTCAGATATTTTATCAGTTACAGACATTCAATTAAAACGTGAAATATAAAGATATAAATTTCAAAGACGTATTTTTATAGTTATTAATATTTCAGTTAATTAAACAACAACAATTATCATTTGAAAGGTAAAAAGTCTTATGCTATATCAAGTGAAACATTCTGAGAAATGGCTGTTTATGAGCGAATTCTCAGAATTAAATATACGAATAAATTACGAACAACCTAGTAACACAATACAATAGCTTTAAAATAGGAAATATTGAACTATAGACATTTTCAACTTCAAAAAGATTTCTAGGCATTACACCTGATGAAAAGTTAAATCATATATTCAGCAATTCTAAATTATACAATTGCAGAAAGTCTACGTAAATTACCTCTTCTCAGAATTACCCTTTGGAAGTTTTGAAGCAACTTTTAACCTTTAATTGTAAAACAAATGCATGCTTGAGGTTTACTGAATGCGGCAGAGCACTCGAAAGCCTTCTGCCCAACGTAAAACATGCTTTTGTGGACAACTTCTTAAGAGTACGTTTAAGGTGATTATGGAAAAGCATACAAAGCCTAAGGATAATATATAAGCCAATAATGTCGAAGGAGAATGAATGCCTGGATGCCTTTGTTGAGCCTACTCGTATTTGAGTTAGTCATCAGAAAAACTACGAAAGGGATTGCAGCTTTCTTTCCGGTATTCGAAACTAAGTCTATCTAGCAGTGTGTATAATCATAACCTTAGCACTACGTGAAGGTGGCCCACCAGCGGCTAAACGGTAAAGTCGCTGAACACTGATATTTCGGTTCGAATCGTGCAAACGGGCTTGCTGCATATGGGCGTTTTCGTGGCTTTTTCCATGTGTAACATTTATACGAGCCAGTTTCCTTTAGAAAGTCCTCCACGAAGGCATTCTCCCCTTAGACAGATAGACCTCGAGGTTTTGCCGTAAGCGCATAAGCGAAGCTCATAACCTTTTTCAAGGTGCTTTTCTCGAAATAAAACTTAACAATAACTCACATAGTAGTGGAGAAAGATAGCTTTAAGAGGTGACATAAATTAAGATTGTGTACAAACATTCCTAACAAAAAAAATGGAGATGAAATCAATTAAAATCAACTTAATGTTAGATTAATGCTGCATTTTCCCTGTTAGCACCTGAAAAGGGTGAAGGCATTTCGAAAGATGAAATCTCTTTCTCTTCCTAAAAAAATGCATTTTAAAATTCTAAAACTGCAATAAAAGACCTATTCGTTAATGTCTGCACATTACTTGAAACGCTTTTTTCGAATTCGACTCCAGAGAAAAACTTAATAGTGCATATTTTTAGCTGGCAAATTCCAACGCATAGTTGGCATATTTTTTTTTCCAAGCAGAAGGAAATGAATGTTTATCCGAGAAATACCAAGGAAAAATCACTAATGAACGGAGTTCCTTTCAGGACTTCAAAATAAATATCTAAGAAATAAAAAACCGGTGGTAATTTGCAATAGGTGCTTGAAAAAAACGATACTGCTGCTGGCAAATAAGAGAAATGTCTCTTGAAAGAAAAAAAAATGTAGCGTTTTCTTTTTATTTGTGAAGTATTTGTGAAAATACAACAGCACTCGAGACTTGGACAAAACTTATTATTTATGTGTACATCGATATATCCTTTCTTTCTTTCGGTACATATCACACATATGTTAATGTTTACTGAGAAGGAAAAGATAAAAGATATTTTTCCATGATCAGTTGAAAGCTACATAATTTTTTCCTTTCACTTCTTATAGCTAAGTTTCGTTGCCTGACGTTTCTTGTTTTAAAGTCATTAAAGTGTTTTATTCTATATATCCAAGATAGTTTGATATCTAATAGCTAGATTTTCCGTTGTTAATCACAGTCCAAAAGTCCCAAAAGTCTAAAAGTCCCAAAATTGCCTCATCTATTAATAAATTAAGTTTAACATTATCTTGTGTTTATATGAGCTTCAGTTTGTTTTACTTACACGTAAAGACAAACGTAAAATAAATAAAAACAAAAACGTATGCGAAAGTGCAATCAAAATGAAAAGAAGAATGAAAAAATGATATACAATATTTGAATTCTGTAAATGTAAAATCAAAGTTCATATTTACAATGAGAATTCTGACATTAAAATTTAATATTTAAGAAAGGAACATTTAACTGAATTATATATTTATGATAATAAATCATTTTAAAACATAAAAAGCTTTTGCATATTAAAAAAAATTAAATTCGAATTATTCAAGCATGTGGGATCCGAATAATAGTAGAAAATTTTAAATATTCAAATTGGTAGAAAAACATGCCAATGCAAAATTTGAAAAGTAGGCAAAAATGCTACCTTTATTGGTATGGATTTTGAAGAAAACTTTTATCTGCTTCGAAGACGATCGGACATAGGCTAAACTGTACACAGAAGATAAAAATACTTTTGCTAATACAGAGATTTTATTCAAAATCAAGTCAAACTAATGCTACATTATTGCTTAATTTTAAATTTAAAAACTCACCAGTAATTGATGCGCAAGGGATTATTTTGCACCGACGCCCTTGCTATACGGCGTCAGAAATAGTTTTTGTCTTTGTTAAAATAATGATGCAAACGAGTATGATGAATTACTGTTATAAGTTACATTAATGAGCGTTTTTTGAAACAAATAAAACTGTGTTAGTTTGAGCAATGTATGTATCGCTTTTGAATCATTCATTTTGTTAAACAGTGTACTGTTTTCATTTAAAAGTTAAATTAGAGATCTTAAGAAACATCGGAAGACAATGAAAACTAATAATTTGCTGGTTTACTTTGATATTGGTTTAGTAGCGTAGAGTAACGCAATAGTCACAAAAATAGAAAAACTAAATTAACAAACATTTGTATTTGTAGGATGAAGGCATGTATAAAGCAAGTGCAAAAAGTTTGTTTACAAAAGTTATGCGTGCAACCGTAAAATCTATGAAAATTGGAAAATAAAGCTTGGTAGCAAATGTGTTTATGCATGGAAAAAAAATTATGTGCAAATATGAAACCCATACTTCATTTTCGTGAATTATAGGATTACATCACATTTTGTTCATTAACAAATTGATATTAAATGATAAAAACAAACACAGTAAGGTAAATAGCCGCACCAGATCTTCACATAAATTATACATGATTGAAATGAGGTCACCTATCATCACATATGCTAACAATGGCTGTTCCTCTATTAAGGCTGTCTGAAACTAAGTTGAGGAATTAAGCATGCAGAAAACAACATACCTAAGAGCGTTCCATAGATTTTTAAATGGGTTTAAGATCGGGGAATACGACAGTCACACCATATGACAAATATTCGCACACTCCAAGTGCTCCTTAACTATGTTGGCTGAATGGGAACAGGTATTA
Source organism: Stegodyphus dumicola (assembly GCF_044657685.1). NCBI lineage: Eukaryota > Metazoa > Arthropoda > Arachnida > Araneae > Eresidae > Stegodyphus > Stegodyphus dumicola. The sequence goes on from NC_140768.1 coordinate 83,468,912, forward strand.
TCACCATAAGTTGGATATCATCATCCACACCGCTTTTGCAGCTGAGGATGATGGTTCAGTAAAACCATCGAAACTAGTCCTGTGAAAATTTTAAAATATAACGCTGATTTTTGTTGTTTGACTTCTAAATTAACGTAAGTTGGAAATCAAGACTAACTGCAGTGTAGAGTCTCACAACTACACGCATGTCTACATGCATGGACGCAGGACTACACACATGTCTTACGAGAGAAGGAAAAGATTAGAGTGGTAGTAAGAAGTATACCTTCGTACACTCCGCCGGTTGACGTAGCAGAAGCTCTTCCTGAACTTGGATATCAAGTTGACAACGTGATACAACTCACACGACGCAGAGGCCCGGACATAATTAAAATTCCCTTGTACTTGGTTTTTCTTCCTCGTAACGACAAAAGCAGGACAATCTATCAGTTTGAACATTTAATGCCTCTCAGAGTGAGTTTTGAGACATGCAAAGGAAGAAGAGGCCCTACGCAGTGCTATCACTGCCAGGGCTTTTATCATGCACAAAGTACATGCAAATTTCCTCCTCGCTGTGTGAAATGCGGTGCCGACCATGAATCCAAAGAATGCACAAGACACAGAGACGCACCCCCCACTTGCGCAAATTGTGGACTAGATCACGTCGCAAGCTATAGAGCTTGCAGTGCCTTTCCGAAATCTAAACAGCAAAATAACAGACTTTACTCAGAACCGGTTATAACTAAGAGCTACCAAATGCAAAGTTCCAGAAATTCCGCGGAAATTTCGGAACTTAATCAAAAACTCACAGAGGCCAAAGATGTGATTGCTAAGATCACCGCTGCTCAAAATATGCTTAAGGACTTACAACCAACTAAGTTGGTTGAAAATGTAGTCATGCCCCAATCCAGCCAAAATGAATAATTTTTCTTGCAACTCGTATATACCGGTCAAAATTATGCTATGGAATGCACAAAATTTAACAAAGAAACTTCACGAATTCCAGAACTTTGTCAGAAGAGAAGATGTGGATATATGTTTAATCACGGAAACTCATGCTATTCAGAGTAAAAGTCTTCGTATGGCAAATTTTATTTCCTTTAGATGCGATGGAAGGCGCCATCGGGGCGGTGGCGTTATCATTTACGTGAAATGTGACAGTTTGATTAAAACAGACAACTCTAAGGCGTTTGGAATGGTTGAAGGTTCAAGTAAAGCTTCCCAGGCTTGCAAAAATTAACTTTTGTGCAATATATAACCCTCCAGACAATCAATTGACGGACAATATCCTTGATGAATTGTTTCTCAGCCAAGAACCTTGTATAATCGGAGGTGATTGCAACTCGAAACATGTGGACTGGGGCTGTCACAGTACAAACAGAAATGGCATGGTAATTCATAACTATGTGTAAAATCACCCAGTTTATTTATTTATCCCTAAAGAAGCCACCTACTTCCCGAGCATCCCAGGCTGGCGTCACGATATTCTGGGCTTTTTCCTCTCAATAACATCCCTATTTCCCTTGAGGTGCTTACTGATCTATCATAAAACCATGCTCCTGTTATGGCTAGAATAGGTGAAGCTCCCAAGACAAATCCAACTCCAATGAAAATAGTAGACTATTTCACAATATCGCTAGTACATCGAAATTCAGTTTAGGCTCTCTTAATGCTAAACCAGACATTGACGCTGCAGTAAAAATCTTACCAAAAATTAAAGTACAGTAAGGATTGGAATTCGTCTATTAAGACGAACATAAATAGACTCTCTAGGCAGATTAAAGCTCTCACAAGTGAACACCGAAACGGAGTATGGAGTTACAAAATAGACATCTTAAATCTGGATGACGGTTCATTCTGGAACATCGCTCGAAACCTGAAAAGAGTCTATCACCACTCTTAGCCAATCAAAATAACACACGGTTTTGCATATACCGATCAGCAAAAATCAAGACACTTTCGCAAAGCATCTGAGCGAGCAGTTCACTCCGAATAATAATAACTCTGATATTGACAATTCTGTTCAAGAATGACTTGATATTAGCACTCCGAACAACACGATTCAGCTCACAACTCCTTTAGAAATAAAAGATATCATCAAGCACACCAACTCAAAAAAGGCGCCTGGAAGTGATAAAATTACGAACAGATGCTGAAGATGAACAGATGATGAAGAACCCGCCCCACCGTCTAATTACCAAGCTGACTAGCATCTACAATGCTTGTTTTACGCATTCATATTTTCCTACCCCGTGGAAGCATGCAAGCATTTTTCTGATACAAAAAACCAGGCAAGCCTCCCGATGAACCGGCCAGTTACAGACCAATTGGCCTCCTGTCAACACTGGGAAAGATTCTTGAAAGAATCATTTACAATAGAATTAAACCTTTCCTCGATATCTTGGCGGATGAACAACATGGCTTTCGAAGAGAACTATCCACTTCTCGTCAGTTAATCAGAATCAGTGAATGTATTGGAGCGGCTTTGCATAACAAAAATAGTGCAGCTATCCTGATGCTAGACGTGGCAAAATCAATAGCATAGCCGTCACACAACTATCTTTAAAGATGTGCAAGTGGGGTACGATATCCCAGTGAAACTACAGCTCACACTATGATACTGCCATTTCAGAATGTGTGATGTTCGATGATATTTTGGGCCAGATTGCGTCTGCTCGTTTTATCATGACCTTTAAATGCTTATTATCATTTGATTCCAGGACCAATTAGGACTTCTGTATGAACAAGATGCTTTGCCAGTCTGAGACAGTACAATTAAGATGCTGACACCATCACTTCAAACTGCTGTTCAACTTCGGATGTAACAATTGTTGAAGTCGCTTGACTGCTGTGGCAATATACCTTCCTTCAGATGGCGTACTAACCTTTCTTCGACTGAGTGCATTTCTCCCGACAACTGTTCGATTTGTATGGAATTATTTCTGCATTTAAAAATAATCGAACTATCAACATCAATGAAAACAACACCATCTTTAATTAACTATCCTACTCGAAGGCGTCCGACAGCACGCTAATGTTCACTATCTGTCATTCTTCTTTTTATAGCCAGTGAAGCACAGGTACCATCAACATGTATTCAACGAAATATTTAAACCCTTCACATCAGCATTTAAATGAACCTCTTCAAACCCTTCAGAATGCTGGCTTCTTCAGCGAGCATATGTTCGGACACTCAATCGTGATTAGATGTAACATACTATATACGCTTACTGACATCTTCATCCGCAAACGATTTCCAGTCCTTAAATTCAACTACGTTTTCCAAAACTTCTGATTGGCACTGTGTGCTTACGTTTTAGAATCTATTGTAATACAGTTTACCTAAAATTGCGGCTTTTTTATAAATTTTATGGTGAAATTTTTGTAATTGCACTTTTGTCCAGCTGATGGCTCTTTAGTCATGAAAAAACACAAATTACCTCAAAAATAAATGCTGAGTGTAACAGGTGTTATTACTGAGCAGTTCCTGAAACTAACATTTACGAACACCGCAAACAGCATTCGTTTGAGACACGTGATGTATGTCGCCGGATCGGGTCTTTTAAATTTCCCGGTTGACGTGATATTCTGGTAGCTTCATGTATACGTCTTATATGCCAACTTTCCAAGGTTTGATTTCTGGTCTTTCATCACATTTCTCAATGTTCCGGTAGATCAACGAATATTCCGGATTTTGCTAAGGAAAATATTGTTCAGAATAAGATGAAATTTATTGAATTAATAATTAATTTAATTGTGCAATTTCTATACCCTTAAACGCAGTGGTTTTCAGCATAACTTTTCTTGTTAAATTTATTCGATCTATGTTTTCTTAATTTATTATAGACATTTCTGGAATTTTTTACGCAGATTCAACCAATGTTTAATCAGTTAATATTTGTTGTTCATTTTGCAAAAATAAACAGTCCATTAATAAATTTATCCATACAGCAGTCTGTAAATTAATTATTAAATTTTTTTTGTTATCTTTAAAAATAGTTTGATAAGTAAATGTTTCTTTCTTTGCTCTGAAAAGCAATCTTTTAATCTTTTAGTAATCTTATTTTCTCACAAAGTTTTTTTATCGAGAATTCTTTTTCAGATAAGAATCTGACTTCCTTATTTAATTCTGAAACAGTAGGCATTCACTTCATCCACTGACTTCCGCCTAATTTCCGACTTTGCAGGAAAAGACTTTTATAGCCCAAACAGCATAAGAAACTTTTAGCTCTGTCATAGATATCATCTTCCAGACGATACAGTCTGGAAATTGGGGAACATTATCTGTAGCTTCATTTCGCTTTTTTTATACATTGCCATAAAAATAGCCTAAAAAAACTAGAAACAACAGTGTTGGTAGAACAATATAGTATTCCGAAGCTGAGCGAGTTGGATAAAGCATTTTGGTACTATCTAACTTTTTTACTTCATCTGTTAATTGTCAGAAGGACTGGGAAATGTCTTTTAAACAAAATAATAATGTCTATAGCAAATGCAAACACAAGAAACATGCTAAATACAATAAATATTTCAATTTTATAACAGCAGCATTAAAATGTTACAATGCTCAAAATTATTAGTTTGTTAGAATTTATTAAAGTAATACCATACTTTGCTATATTAAAACTGAGGAACATTTAAAATAGGTATTCACAATAAATATAACCAAAATAATTCCAAACTACCTCCAGTAATATAAATCGATGCTATCATGGGTAGCTGAAAACACAATGAAAAATCACAGGCATTTTGGATTAAAAGATTGAGGAATGAAATTGTTCTCTTACTTATAGCTTATTTACCAGATATGATTCATCACTTGGATCAATTGAATAAGTTACTGCAAGGCGGCCAAGATAATATATGCTAATTTCAAATGACAAGATCTTGGATTTAAAAGAAAATTAAACTCATGGAAAGATCATTGCTGTAAAAGGGAATTGTGATTTATTTGAATTACTGGCGGGACTAAATAGTGAACATGGATATCAACTAATTTCAAGTTGTATTGTTCCCCAGCTAGAGGAACGTTCGAAGAAAACTGGTAATTTTTTTCCACCCCTATCAACAGAATTATACGATTGCGGGAGAATTCCAATCTCTCGCGTTTTCGTTCGTCCTCAGAACCTAACTTTACAAAGAAAAGAGATTTTGAGTTTAATCACATGGTTTTGGACAAATTCTGGATTTCCGGTGAAAGTGAGTACCAAGCAATTGCTACAGATTTCAACATCTTACATGTTTAAACAAGCTTTTTCTTGTTTAGCAAGTATTCAGAGTAAGGACGGAGATCGTCTCCTTTCTACGGAAGATGAAATTCGCGTTCGTATATCAAAAATCATACTCCAAACTCAACATTATGTTTCAAAAAAGTAAGCGATTTCTTATTAATATTTGTTATAAAGTACTGTATGAAAGAAAATTGTATTTTTATCTGTACCTAATTATAGTTAGAACTGTACCAATTGCATATAATAGCACTTTTTTGTTTTGAAATAAAATGCTAAAATGATAATCATTTTTTGTTTTCATTAATGATTGTTAATAAAAATATATGGACAAATTTTGTTACATGGAGGCTGGGTTCCCTAGATATTTAACATTGTCATGAGGGTTCAATAGGAATGAAAGGGTTTGGAAACACTGATCCAAATAATGAAAGAGCTATCTATTCCTTGAAACTTCCGCACATTTAGTGGAATTTGCGTCAATTTTCACCGTGGATGGAAACATACGTATGTTGTGACGAATAATAGTATAACTGAATATATTTATAATATAATGTTGTTTGTATAATAGAATAATTGAATGTAATTAAGAACGAAAAGAATTGCTCATTATTTTGCTGACATATTTAATGAGTCAAATTTGATAGTAAGTAAATTTTTATTTTATTTTATTTATATTTAATGAGTTTTGTATGCCTTATTTTATGTTTCCTCAGTTATTACTATTTCATTTTATGAAGTTTTATAATGTTAGTTATATATAGCTCGTTATAATTATAAATAATATTCGAGTGATCCATAGATTCCGTATTTTTTCAAGTTTTTCCGTAGAAAATGAATATTTATTATTTCTCCAGTATTATATTTTTCAGTTTTATTGGAGAGTTCTCAAATATAGTTAAGGCGTATTTAGTCTTATTATAAGTGATCTTGATTTTTTGGTTTATTACTTGCTTCACCATTAGACACTGCATGGAAAGGGACGGTGCCCAGTGAGGGATTTTTAAGAGAAACTGGATCATATCCATGTTGAAGATGAGAAAAACATTAAATCACCCATGCAGCCAGCCCATTCGCTGGGACTTGAAATCCGGACCGAACTACCGGTGTTCAACGGCTTTTACCACTCGGCCGCTGGTGGGCAAATGATCTTGGTTGAATCTTTTGCTCTTCACTGCTATATATGTTTTGTCTACGTGAGGATTCAACATAATTTGCATTATAACGTTATCACTATACCCTCTTATCGAACTGCTAAAATCAGAAATGTCCAGTTTATTCTCTTATCAATAGTTTTATTAAATTTGGAAAAACTATTTTGAAAAAAAAATTAAAACTTAACGGGAAAGATGTATAAACTAAAACCTTAAACGTAATATTAATTGAAACTGGCCGAACAGACGTAAAGTGGATTTAAATATACTACTTAATTAAAGTGGTAGTGCCAACGTTTTGTCCATTTTAGTCATTTCATAACACAAATATCGGTTAAAAGGGTGCCGGATTTTTAGACATTTAGAACACATTTTCCTTGACTTAACTAAAGATTTTCCTAGTTTTGGATCATTATATCTTAAGAAAAAAGTGACTTTGAAATTATTCAGTTTTTATAAAATATACGATTTTTTTAATCGTGAATGAATTCTTCCGAATGTTCATCATTTATTTCACTTTTTTCATTTTTTGACCTAAGATTTCAAGGCGAAATAATCGTCATAAGCGCTGACCCTTTCTTAACACAGTCTGTCTCATAATGTCACAGTATACATAGAGCTATAATACGAGCGATAAAAATTTATCTATGTCATACTGGAACTTATGTGACTATACATATGCATATTCATCGGAGTTTATTTATCATCAAAGAACTTTGATAAATTAGGATGCAAGAATCTAAAATTTGATATCTTTTTTTATCTCTTTGTAAATATGAGATTATGAGATGTAAATATGAGATTTTTATGGCTGGAAAAAGTCTTTTTTAGCCGTAGCTAAAAATAACAACATCTCTTTTATATCCTTTATCGCGTTTTAGTAAAATTGCACTTTTTGCGATATTCTGCTGAAGCCGTGAATTTATGCAAATAAAACTGTTTAAAGGTTACATAAAATCTTTTTTGAATGTCATATATTTGGTGTTGTATTGAGGCGTTTGAAAAAGTGTGAAAGTTTTCATTAGGCTCTTAAATCTTTTACGCACTATTTTGCAAAGTTCTGGCTTCTTACGGATGTTACATAGCGAATAAATGGGTTGCTGAGAAATTTGAAAAAAAGTTATGGTGTAGAAATGCTCTTGCATTGAAATCCATGTGTTACTTTTCCTGAATTCTGATAATCTAGAAACTACTGCCTCAGGAAATGCTACCTGAGCATTTCCTGGTATCGTTGCCCACTAATGAATAATAATTTTATAAATGCTCTTATTTATGATTATATATTTTTATTTTCCATACTATCTCTCTTATTTTCTATTATTAGCCCAAAGAGGCAATTTGTTCAGAAAGGCTATTAATTTAGTTTTGGCATTTTGCGTCGCCCACTACAAAACGGCGTTTCACTTTTCAAATTGTTGCCACCAAATGTAAGAGTCCTGCATTATATTTAAATAAATTAAATAATGAAGAATCTGCATGGATATATGTATGTTTCTCGCACTGTGAAAGAACGAGGGCACCTAGAGACATCAAATTTTGAATAACCAAACAGTCCTCCACTCGAATATGGGCATCTGAAAGTCCAAATTTGGAATTTGGAATCAGTATTATTATCTATTTCAGTGTTTCTCACCCGCCGGTCCACAAGAAATATTTGCCGGTCCTCGAAATATCCAGCTATCTGTCCAAAACCCAAAGTGTTATCGGCCGACAACCGATATTAGAATGATTTATTACGGAAATTACTTTACAATAACAATAGTTTACTAGTTTATAAAATAATATGATCGGTGATGAAAAATATAACAAACTGGCAACTATGTACCTAATAGCCTTTCATAAACTGCCGTGCCGTGCACTTTAGTACACCAGTTAGTGTGCCCCTGTCTGCCTTGTGTGTCGCTGATTACTTGAACGCTGAATATCTCTCGTAGTGTTTAAGACGTCTTAGGTTAGGTTTCGCTTTTTATCTTGCTTGTATAATAACTTCTGAATTTAATACTGAGTTATAATTACTATTTCTGTAACTTTAGGTAAATTAAAAATCAATAACCAGGATGAGTAAGAAGGAAACGAAAGGCACACTACTAAAAAAATTTAGAAAGTAAGAAAGAAGAAGAAGAAAGAAAGTATTCTACAAAACCAAGTATATCGTCCGCCCCTTCGAATACAGATGAAGGTGAATACAGATGAAGTTCACAATCTGCCAAAAAAAGAAAAACTTTGTAAGGCACTATATCGCAGACTATTTGAAATATGGGGTTTGTCCTTTGGCCACAATCGGAAGAAAATTGTCCAAAACCTGAATGTATTATAAATGTGTTATAAAATATATGTTACTTAGAATTTATAAAATATTCTAGAAAATGATAATCCATTGAAAAAAATATTTTCCTTGTCTAAATAAATTTTCAAAAACATCAGAAAAAATAGCAGTTAAAATTAATAACAAAATAACAAGAATAAATCATCAATCATATCAATATTCATCAATATCAATATACAAGATTTAGAAATAACTTAGTAAAATACATATGAAAATTAAATAATGTGCAATGTCAAAAACCTAAAACTGGTAAATTTGAGAACAAATATCCTCAGAATGTTTGACAACCGAAGTCCTCCGGACAATGCAGTATGAATATCCTCAGGATGTGAAATTGGTGAAGTTCTCAGAACATCTGCGAATTCCATCCCCCCATAGCACAAAACATCCTCAGGATGTCCTATTTAAGTCGCAATATCCCGGGACATACTTAGGATGTCCTAAGGAGGTTGATTCTCAGATGTCCTGAGGAGGTCGTAATTTAACATCCTGAGGATGTCTTATTTAAGTCGCTATGTCCCGGGATATGACAGGATGTCCTGAAGATGTTGATTCTCAGATGTCCTGAGGAGTTCACCAATTTCACATCCTGAGGACATTCATTCTGCATTGTCCGGAGGACTTTCGTTGTCAAACATTTTGAGGATATTTGTTCTCAAATTTACCAGTTTTAATTTTTTGACATTGCACATCTGAAACTTGCACATTATTTTATTTTCCATATGTATTTTACTAAGTTGTTTCTAAATGCTGTACATTAAAAATATTGATATGATTGATGATTTATTCTTGTTATTTTGTTATTAATTTTAACTGCTATTTTTTCTGACGTTTTTAAAAATTTATTTAGTTATGGAAAAGATTTTTTTCAATGGATTAGCATTTTCTAGAATATTTGCAAAATTCTAAATAACATATTTTTTTATAAAAAATGTATAAATTACATGTATAATTACTTACAGATTACAAACCCTACTACAAATATAGGTAAAATTAGATATATATATATATTTAATTACGGAAACGATTTTTTTTTAAAATTTGGGTATAGAGACATTAGGTATTTTTTTGGAAGCAGGAAACATGAAAAATTAGCAACTGCCTTCGCCGGGAATCGAAGGACGGACCTCTGGAATACCGGCCCAGTGTGCAGAACCACTACACCACGAAGACACGCTAGGTGTGGTGGTGGTGTATTTAATTATGGCAAAGCACACTAGGCTATCTGCCTAAGGGGAAGGATGTCTTCGTGGAAGACTTTCTAAGGGAAAGTGGCTCGTATACACGTTACACGTGGGGAAAACCACGAAAACACCCATGCAGCCAGCCCGTTCGCGGGATTCGAACCTCGGATCGCACTACCAGGGTTCAGCGACTTTACCGCTCGGCCGTTGGTGGGCCGAAGACACGCTAGGAAAGCGGGAGAAATACCTTATATTACTTCTCTTTTTAAAGGCCGACTTTTTTTTAAGGGGATCCAATCACTAAATCCTGGGTGTGGATATACCTCATCCAACACCTTTTTAGTTCGGGCGCCACTGTAGAGACATTAGAATTTTTTTGGGAAGCCGTAGAGATGAAAAATTAGCAACCGCCTTCGCCGTGAATCGAACCACGGACCTCTGAAATACCGGCCCAGCGTGCAGAACTATTACACCACGAAGGCACGCTAGGAAAGCGGGAGAAATACCTCATAAGGAAAATTTTTTCCCTCTAATTACAGGACAGAAAATGTTTTTCAATCGCGCGATCTGTTATTGATATTGAATTACAGTCGTGCGATAATTTCGCAGTAAAGATACATCTCTGATGACTATCCAAGATTCTAGAAACTTTGGTCTTATATAGAGATGGTCGTCTTATAGAAATAATGCTTAATTTCAATATTTATTTATAATCTCAGAACTATTGGTCACTTTCAGAAGTGATCGTTTGAGAGGCGATATTCTATATATTTATTTACTGATACTCTCAGATTCCAAAATTTGTTTATATTCTCAGAAACATTGGATGGAAGGTGGTCGTCCCATACATGCAAAATTTTACATTTCATTAAAAATGAATTCGGCGTTATTTAACTATTTCCCTATTAATTAATTAATTAGATAAAGAAAAAATTAGGAAATAGTACTGTTTATTACGGAATAATGTAGGAAGTTCTACAGAACTATATTCTTTCGCGTCATTTCACATTGTATCCGGCAAACTACTAGTTCCTCGTATTCTTCCGCAAATCCGTAAACATCTGTCTGATTTGAAACGAAATCCAAAATGGCTGCGCCATGAGGTTAACTTGTATGGATATTTTTTGTTGCATGAAAGGTAAGTTCAATTGCAATACTTGTATGTTTACTTTTTTTGCTTTTCGAATTTATGTCATTTTGACAGTTAAATGTTTCACAGCTTTATGAATTGTTACCATTCTGTCGTGAATTACGTGTATCTCAATGGCTGGCTGTCTTTTCAAATATCTAATTTGCCCTGCTATCTAAATGTTTATGACTGAATTTTTTTTAGTCTAGTTTATGCATTCAGTTTCAAAATAATATGTGTGATCAGATTGCTTATTATTTTATTGCAGCAATAAATTTATGTTAAATAGTTTGAACAATTGTATAAAAATAAGAGTTTGCATTGTTTTGTCCAAAATATGTATGGTTGAAACATTATCTTAATCTAGTTTGTAATTCAAGTTTTTTTGGGGGTACTGTTCTGTTATTGGGACCAGAATCGGAAATGTATGAACCTGTGTTCGTAAGTATGTGCATAGATGTGTATATGTAGACATACAAATATACAAGCATACATAAATACATTTCTGAACCCGGTCCTGATAACAGAACAGTACCTTTTTTTAATCTTTTTTGAATATTTTATAAAAGGATTAAGCATTTTTCAAACTGCATATCATTTTAAGATTCGACTTGCAGGAAGACAAAATATGATCATTCAATCAAATGCTTATGAATGCTTTTATCATTTTCTCATAAATATTGTTTGCATTTTTATTGTATTTTAGATACTTTAGTTATGTAAAGTGAACATGAGAATATTAGGAAAGCTGAAGAATATGAATAGCTACCATAATACATGTATTTTTTCATCGAGCCCATTGTTTTAGAAACCAATGCACCATTATTATATGCTGGCTTATTTTATAGTTATATGCAGTTTAATTTCATGTTCATGTTACTGTAGTATTGTCATTATAGTAAAAGTATTGATAATTTTTGTTGAATCTTGCAAGTTGCCTAACATTCAGAATTATTACTACCGAATTTTACTGATAGGTTTTTTCGAGTTGACATAATCTGTCTGATAAATAAAATAAACTGGTGTTTAAATTATATGCATTTCTCTTAATGTTTCATTGAAAGTGAGATGGAAATATAAATGCTATCCAGAAAAGTGAATTCTTTTTGCCTGAAATAACAAATTGTGCTAAATGATTAATGTTTATATCATTTTAGAAATGTCAATATTAAAGTTTCTCCTCCTTCTCTTCTTTGATTTTGAAATAATTTATAATAAAATAATATATGCATAAGTGTAATTAATGTAAAGTGTCATTCAATAATATAATTTATTTTTACTGATATTTTTATATTTCTTATCTGGGTTTTCTTTTGGTGTTAGAAGGAGGAAAAGACTGTAATGTTTTAATTAAGGAAATAATTAAAACATTACAGTTTTTAAATAACACAGTTACAGTAATGTTTATTGAAGCAATCAGTACTGTGTGATTGCCAGTGATTGAATAATGTTAAAATGCATTGTTCATAAGGAAATCTTTGTGTTATAGATTTTATTTTGACACAAGCTGAAATTTGAATTATTAGGAAGCACTTTGAAAACCTGAATTATTTCCTGAATCATTAATCAGGCCAATATATAACATACAAATTTTCATACAAAATTATTTCTTTGAGCATATTATAAAGAGCCCATTTAATTTTATTATTTTTACAAATTTTAGACAAAAGTAGCATGTAACAGTTCAAGATTTATTGAAGCCTACTTGTTACTTGTGGTAACAAAGAAGTGTGAAAGATATTGCCACATTAGCGAACATGACGATCATTGATGCTTAGTTTAGAAATTTAATAATATATTGAGAAATGCTGGGAACTTTCAGAAGTAGACATTTTGGAAATGATGGGCTTGATAAGAAATTTGCATGGTTTTATTATTTATTCTTTAGTTAAGAATGGATTTTAGATGTTCATGTGAAAGAATTATCTTTAATTATATGTGAAAGAATTGTTAAAGTTTGGCATTTAAAAAAAATGAATTAATAATATGCAATTATCTTTTTATTATACATATATTACTATATATTTCTAATGTGCTATGTAAATGTCAGTACTAAACAATTGAGATACTATTTTCGGGGCAATCTTTTCTTATACATGAAAAATTCTGATACTTTCTTATCATCTGCCCTCACAGCTTCAACTTATGCTAAAACAGCAAGAGTATGCACACAATAATAGCAAACTATGAATATGCATACCACACACATGTATTTACATGCTTTATATTTAATCTTTATTTCTGAATAGTATTCCATTGGATGAAAAATATGTGAATATTGACCCAATATATATATTTTTGTGTGTGTGCATCCTAAAATTTCTTGTTTCTTATAAAGTGCTTATTTGAATTACTACTTGTGAACAGAGCAGTAGATATGAACCGTAAACTAACCATTTTGCCAATTTTCACAGCTTTGCAGATAGTCAGAAAGCACCAAAATTTGTAATAATGTTAAGTTTAAATGATGTTCTATACTTTTGTGTTAATTTTTCTATTCTATTAATTCTATTACTGTGTTATCAAACTTTCTGCAGGAATTTCAACTGGTTAAGATGTTATTACCATGTGGAGAAGAAATTGGTTTTCAAGCTAGAAAAAATTGCAGCTGAAGGATTTTGTAGAAGGTCAGTCAAACTGGTTTTAGTTAATTATAATTTAATTTTGGGTGAAGAATTCTCAAATTTATTTATCATAAGTGTCTAAAGGTCTTCTAAATTAAATTCTGCTTGTTTTTGAAATTTTTCATGACATTCATTCTTTGATTACTATTATTATTTTTTTTTTTAATTTACTAACTTATGTCCTGGCACATAATGTTGCATTTAATGCCATACCTTAAATAATGTAAAATGTTAAAATAATACATTTCACTTAAAAATGTGGTTGTGACAGTAAATTTTCTGTTACATTTAATCATATCTATAAACATTGGTATACATCATTTTTCAATAATCTGTATATTATTTTGTGCATTTTTTTTACATCCAAGATCTGGCATATGACTTGCTTTTCAAACTGATAACATGGTGTAATAATGTAATCTAATGGTTAAAGTTTACTATGGAACGGGCCAAATTTAATAAATTATTCTTTGATAGAAATTTATTCATGTGTTCAGTGTGTCTCATCTCTTTAAATTGCTAAAGTAAATTTTATGTACTTGCATTTAGGAATTTTGACTGTATAAGAGTAATTTTCAGTTATTATAACATGCAAAGGAAAAAATTCATTCATAGCTCCGTATTTAAAATTAGTTAATTAAAGTCCTTAATAAAGAGGGACGTTTTGTTGCTTTTTAATGTCGATAGAGTTTAATTCAAAAATATGCCACATTAAGGGTTACTTTTTAACCTAATTTAAAATTTTCATTACTTTAACATGTCCAATAATTGTTATTTTAACTCCGATATTGTAATAATATCAAAATTCCTTACTTTTTGATAGGTAATCCAAATGTAAAACAAGAAAAGAAAAAATTAAAATCTAGAAGTATATTTATTTCATACCTCTAACAAATAAAAACAATGCAAGCACTTTTTACTGTCTATCTGCATAGTGTGGCATGTCTCGTAAGACTGAGATTTGTATGGTCAAATCCATGTTTCAGTTAAAGGAAAATGCATGCACAGTCTTCTGATTTTCCCTTCGATTAAGGATTCTGTATATACTAGCATAAGAAATATATTAGTTAATGCAGTGTTATACATCAATATTTATAGGCAATTATTGTGGCTATGTTTATTATAATTTTGGAATAAATGGCTGGAGTGCCTAAACCATCATGCTGTGTAAACAAAACTCAAATCTTCATCTCTGCATACTGCTCCACTAGTGTTTAAACCACTGAAATGGTGATTATGGTAGAACATCTTTGGTAAAAATTTACTCTACTGTAACCCTTGGCGAATCGTTTCTTTTTTTTATATCAAGATCGTCACTTGAGAGGATCGGCACCAATTTCAAGGTGGCCGCTACACAAAACCAAAATAAGAAGTCAAAGACATACACAAACTCTGTGTCCATATACACATTGACCTATTAAAACAGAGAACTGCACAAACTGGGCATTGTGCACTGCCTTAACTTTGTCCATGTACACATTGATCTATTTTCACTTTAAGAAAATCAGAAAGTTAAAAATATCATAGTTACCAGAAAAAATTCGCCACTGTCTTAACACACAGACAACCAAAAATACACAAACAGAGAGGAATAAGTTACCAAAAATACATATTTCCTAACATAAAAACATTAAACAACAAATCTTCTAACAAAAATTAAAACACAGAATAAATGAAACGTCATTTTTTTAACATGCCTTTTTTTCACATGCATATGTTTAGGTTTGTTATGCAAATTTTTCGTCTCTTAGTCACCTCAGACATACTCAAACGATGGTACCCACACCAAAATAATAAATAGCATGTTCAAAATACAAGACCATACCACTTCCGTGCAACCAAACACAGCAATTGAAAAGAATGGTAAGAACCAAAAACCTGGGACCGTACAAAAGGTTTACTATTAAAAAAAGTAGCCCAAAACTAAATTTATCACAGCACGTTGGCAATATTTGCAGAAATAACTCCTTTTTATTGACAAAAAAAAAAGTTTTTTTTTTTTCCCCAAAGGCTACTTTCGCCAACATTATCAACATTAGGGTTACCAAAAAGCTTATTTGACGCAATGGGCTTCCACATTTCAAACAACCAATACCACTTTGCGATTTTTTTTCAGACAGAAACCAAGGTGTACCATACAGTAAAGATTAGCCACATCTTCATTTACTACTGTTACAAGTACTTCTTTGGTAAATTTCTGCGGTTAAATTCAAAAGTTTAAAATTGCATTAACATGATCAGATTCAGAGTCATAGCTAGGGTTTTCAGCGCTCAGGGACAACTGAAGATTTCGCGCCCCCTACTGCTTGCCAAGGATGGAAAACATTTAATTCTAAAATGTTCTAACATCAGTTTGGCGCCCCTTGGATTCTGCACCTGGGGACAGATGCCCCTCCTTCCCCCTCTAGCTACGCCCCTGATCAGATTTTATTTTCTGCACGTAGCTAACAATTACATATGTGTTGTCAGATAAATGTTACCAGATGCAGTTAATTATTTTTTACTTGCCAATCTCATGAGACAAGTTTTTTTTTGCTCCTGCAAGACTTTACTTTGTGTTGCAAAATAAATTCATTCTCACTCTTTTTGGACTTGCCTACACATTAAATTTAAAATAGTTTTATGAATAGGTAAGATGTGATTATCATAATTTTGTTTCTCTCTTTATCTTGGCAACTTTATATGTTGATTCAGTATCCAAGTTACCTACCAGTGGCTGATTGATAAAACTGCTCATATGTTCAGCTGGTGGTTTGAGTTTATTTTCTGACATAAAATATTTTAAAAGGCATCCCCCATGTTTATTTTACTATAATCGAAAAATCAAATAATTGCTACTCTGTTTATAGGTATTAAATGTTAAAATATTTTAAATGCTTCCTTTAATTTGCATTGTAATAGTCATTTGTTTAAATTTAATTATGAATTATATTCACATATAGTAATTGTGAGTGTTTTTTTATTTTAGGTGCTGTGAAAGGCAATGACAGAGATCCAATTTATCAAGAGTTCTTATATACATAAGAATACATGGATATAAGATAGTTTTTCATGAATTCAAATAAAATGTGATAAATTGGATTAATAAAAACTATTTTGAATTTTGAAAAGTGTTTTTCCTCTGTTAATCATAATATAGTGCCATAAATTTCTGAATGTGTTTAGTTTTCATCCAAATAAATAGCTTTACAAAAATTTGTCATATTAATAGATATTGCATAATTTAGCATTATTATAAATATTAATTATAGCAGATTTAGCTGAACTACCTTTTTAGTCTCTCTGCAGATGAAGTCACAAAGGTAAGTGGTTAGATATTTTTCTGTATTCCCCATTAAGTAATTTTATCTGGTAAATTACCATTACTTATATACTAAAGGTGAAAGAATAAGCTTTCCTTAAAGATACAAAAATTTTCAGATATTTCAAAAAATTGGTATACGTAAAAAAGTTCTTAAATTGCCACATATGCGAAACTGAAAATGTTATGTATGAAATAGTTCAGAAATATAAATATTTTCACTATTTTTTAACTATAATTCACTGCATTTGTTATATATAATCACAATTTAAGGTAGCAGTGCTTTTCTCACTGTGATTTCTCATGTATTTTGATTCATAAGTACACGTACATAAATGCAGGTATTTTGATTTCTCTTTTGAGACCGAATAAAAAATGAACTAAACATTCTCGTTGACATTGAGAGTTGAATAAAAGCTCACCTCAAAATAAAATGAATTAATAAATTTATGGAAAATTTTACATAGCATATATTGAGCAGAAAGAGTAAACTTAATATACTTAATGGAATTAATAATTGGTAGAGTTGATTGCAGAATAAAATGCCTTAATTGCATGGTAAACAGTAGATCTTTTGAAGTTTTTCTATGTTGCATAAAATGCAGATTTAAATTTTTGATATTGATTGTCATATAAATGGCAATTACTGTTTTATTTTGCTCTGAAATGAATGGTTAGTAATAAAATTCTGGATGAGACAACCTTTAACATGCGCTAGAATTTACAAAGTTTAATTTGGTGCTGATTTCAACTGGTAAATTTCATTTTACTGAATTTTGCGTAAAATAATACGAATGAACCATTGCAAATTATTTTCAGAACTTTTTTTTTTTAATCTAAAAGGGCTATTAGTTTTGAAATGTGACTTCATATCGTCAGTCGTAAACTTGTTTCGCTTTTCATTCAAGTCTTGCCATTTGGCAAAATTTAACATATTTATCTTTAAAATCTAATATATTATTGACTAACAAGCCAAGCTATTTAAAAGCATTACACACAGTTCTTAACAATGCTTTTTTTAATTTTTAATCTGATTGATTTAAAATGCATTTAATTCATGATATATCTAATTGAAAACATTTTAATATTTCTACATAATTACATGATATATTTCTTCAGTTTTCAAATATATAGAAGATATATAACTTTCTGATGTCAGTATCTTATAAAATGTTTTGCTATTTCCACTGCCCTATCTGTATTGATAATCTATGCATTCATAAACTTTTAGCCTCTTTGAGTGACTGCTAAAATCTGAGGCCTTTCAGATTTTTTTTTTAATTGTGTGAGCAGAAAGATAGAATTTTAGAAGAGCTTCTTGAGTTACCTTTTGAATGATATAAAGAATTGTTAACATAATGTCAAATTTTTACAACTAAATATTAAATATATAAAAAAGCCTGCAGCATTCTCATGTTACAAAAACATATTTATTTATTCTGAGGCTAGGAATTGATTTAGTTTCAAAAATACAATTTATTCCTTTTAACAATTTCCCAACAGTGTCATCAAAACACTATAAATTCCTTACATGTTTTAAAGAAAGATGATTCATTAATGTAAAGATTATTAAATGGCTAATTTTATTATTCAATTTTTAATACAAATTAATTGAAATTAGAAACTGATTTTGTAAAACAATTTAATTATGAATAATTCAATTTGGGGGCTATTATATGTTTAAAAATGATCAAAAGATTTTTAATATCTTAAAAATAAAAGCAAAATTTTCAGTTTTAATATTTTGTATTAATAATTCATTTTAATTTCCTTGCTCAGTTTTAATATATTCACAAATTCAGATTTAAAAACAAAATAAGTTGTATAAATATTTTCAACATTTCTGATTTTTCCATAGTAACCATAGGAGAAGGATTTGAGACTATCTGTGTAAAAAAAAGTAGGATTTAGATCATCACACCTTCACATGCTTTCACTGGAATTTTCCTCTGTATATATACTGGGATGTGACACTAAGCAGTTGAGAGTATGTATTTAAGAGGTTAAAGGGATATTGTAACTAGTGTTTCAAATCCTGATAACATCCCCTACGCTGTCGGTGGGACGTAGATAGGATGTCCTAAGGATATACTGGGATGTGACATTAAGCGCTCAGGAGGATGAGTTTAGGAGGAAATTGGGATATTACGGGATGTCCTGAGGATGTAGTAAGTAGGACTTTAAATCCTAATAACATCCCATATGCCGTCGATGGGACATAGATAGGATGTTTTTAGGATATAATGGGATGTGCTTAGGAGGTTTGTGGGATATCCCGGGATGTCCTGAGGATGTAGTAAGTAGGAGTTCATATCCTAATAACATCCCGCACGCTGTCGATGGGACTTGGTTAGGATGTCCTGAGGATATCCCGGGATGTGACATTAAGCACTCGGGAGGAGGTGTTTAGGAGGTTCGCGGGATATTGCGGGATGTCCTGAGGATGTGCGCATATCCCGCGAGCAACATCCTTGGGATATCCCAAGGATGTTTTTGTGCTATGTGGGTCTTCAGGACATCCTCTCATATCCCGGGACATAGCGACTTAAATAAGACATCCTCAGGATGTTAAATTACGATGTCCTCAGGACATCTGAGAAACAACATACTCAGGACATCCTAAGTATGTCCCGGGATATTGCGACTTAAATAGGACATCCTGAGGATGTTCTATGCTATAAGGGGTTGTTTGTAGAGATGTTCTTTCCGACAAAAGCATTATTCTGAATTCCAATTATTTCAGTTGTTGCCACTTGAGGACGAGAAGAAGTTGACAAGTCACGCTTCAGGTATGGTAGATAAGGGATCCTCATTCGTTTGTCCAGGGACCGTCACTGATCCGTTTTTATATGCAAGAGTTTTTGTGATTTTTTTTTTTTTTTTTGTAATAATGTGTGATTTTTCTCAAACATTTATTTACTTATATATGATAAATATACTGATATGTAATAATTACAATATTTGCTTATCTTTAAATTTAAATATGATTGTAGGAAAATGGTAATAAGAATATTACAATTAACTTATGTAGTAATTCTTGAATACCTTGTAAAGGTTTTGGGGCGAGGGAGGGGGAAAAAACCACCGGTCCGGGAATTTTTTTCGTAAGTTTTACCGATCCGCGGATCAAAGCAGGTCGAGAAGCACTGATCTATTTCATATTTTGTAAACTTTAATGAATTTTTGATGAAAAAAACTAAACGATTTCAAAGGAATTAATGGCAACATTTTATGGGGAAAAAAACATTTTTATCTCCAGCGCCCGAGACTGTGTATCGGAAATTCTAAAGATATGCTGTCACACAAAACGTTAAAAAAAGCTCCTTTGGGCGTAATTTAAAATCTGAAACATTTCAGATTTTATTTTTTTTTTCCTTGTTCTCTTTTTATTTCTATACGTTTTCGTAAAACACTATAATAATACCGGAATCCTTAAGGCATGCGTTTAAAAATGTGTTTATTGGCAGTAATTAATTAAAACATACACACAATAACTGTAAAAAATGGTGATCATGGAAATATGTTAGCATTTATTCTTGTTGTTGAGATCATAAAATAGTCACAAATGACAGAATATTACGTATTTAAATTTATAGCTACTAAACTTTCCATGACAAGAAATATTATATGTCTATCTCAAAATTATTTACTTAGTCGTTTACGTAAACTTGAGTGTTTATTTATAAACATCTTACTAAATAAGTTATATAAAATGAATAAAACCTAGGCAATTTTCAGTTCTCTCAATAACTGTAACAATATATTGTAATAACATTATTTCTTTAACAGAAAAACTATGCTTAATTTAGAATCTTTATATTTTAGAGCTATTTCTGAATGGCAGCAAATCTTATAAATTCAGTCATATGAAATTCATTATTAAGAACGTAAATTTATGTGCGAGAGTGTTAATTTTATAAAACTCGTTTTTTCCGTTCCCGTCTTCCAAAAGAAAGTGATTAGAATTTATTTCACTGAAATTTAAAAGCTAATTTTTCCAATCAATTTGTTTCCATTCTCATGCATAATAAAGCTTAATTAAGTACTAATTACACATTATTCTTAGACGAGAGACAAAGGAAATATTTACCATCTTCACTCGGTACATTGACCTTATCGCCAAACAAAAATCCATAATTCTTCTTATTGTCGAAAGAGATACTTCTTTTCAGATTCCGAGCTGCATCACTCAATAATCCATTTCGCGAATCATCGAAGCATATTTCAGTAACGTTTTAGATATTTAAATTTTTTTATGGTTATAGAAGATAGCTCAAAAGTTGTAGCCACTTTGAATGGTTGACTGTGGTTCATGAAAGAAGATAATAAAGGATAATCATAAAAGATAATTTCTCGTAATCATCCACAAGCAGAACTTTTAATAAAGGATAATCATAAAAGATAATTTCTCGTAATCATCCACAAGCAGAACTTTTCCTTTGATTGATTGACCCACATGAGATGAAGCTACCAGCGCAATATTTCTTGGTCGACTTTGGTGATCATTAAAGACAGATATCGTCATGACTAAAAATTTCTCGTAACCATCCACAAGCAGAACTTTCGTCCGATTGACTGACCTACGCTAGATAGAGCTACCGGCCTAATATTTTCCCTGAAATCGAAAAATATTACGACTACATATGGGAAACAGCTCGCTCAATACTAGTGTTACAACTAGAAACCTCTTTCTCAAATTAGTGCTGTTTTAACGCGTTTCTCGAAAACGTGTATTATTGCACATCGCCAAATCTCATAAGGAACATTGGTTTGAGTAATGCGAAAGGAAAAGAGCAGGTTTCTGTGTCGTTTTACTCTGAGCTATAACATATTATACATATTACCTGTTGCTGACAATTTAGCCAGTCAGGTACGAGATAGTGTGAATCGTCGGCTGCCAGTGAAATGATCAAGGACTTTGGTGTCCGACTTGAGGCAGTTTTCGTCACGTAGCTATTTTACTGTCATTCAAGCAAAGCTGTTCTTTCAGTCAGCCGTTATTACGATGTTAAATTCTCCAAAAAGGTTCTTAGTGTCTCAACAAACAATAATTATAGATAATAGAATCGATATTTGATTATTCTACGATTGCTGTTGATTGAAGAATCTTCTACGCTTAACCATCATAGTGCACGATTTTATTTATACCTAAAATTCAGGCATAGGCGAAGTTCAAATTTTGAATGACTTTATTTTAAAGAAAACAGCTATGCATCATACATCCTTGAAAAATACGAATATTTTGCCTTATGTTAATAAATACGTTATTTAATTAGCTGAATAAATAAATGGGATAATAAGACAGCAATAACACTAGTGCCATCTGTCGAACAAAACTGAAATTAAAGTGTAAAAAGTCCTTGTTATGAAATAAGGCTTTGAAAAACTTTAGATAAAACTCAGTTTGAATATAAATAATTAATTAAATAAATCGTGGTCAATAGACAAAGTTTGAAGAATATCTTCTTTACCAAGAAAATTTAAAGGAATTTGAACATTTTTAATTAACTTTAAGCTAAATTAAAATTAGATGAATAGTTGAAAAACGACAGTAGTTAGCAATAGATGCTTCAGTAATTTTCTTTTTTCTCGTAAGTAATTTTTATTTTTTAAAATAGTCAAGTATATTTTAGTGAGATAATCCCAACGGTATTCATCTAATTTAAAAAAAAGTCTTAAAAACTAAAAAGTCATGCATATGATAAAGGAAAAAAATCTGAATGATGATCACTTAATTATTTTTCCAAAAATATATATTTTAAAAACATATTTTCCTAAATTCTGAAATGCAAGTTTGTATAATATCTATGCAGAAATTCCATTAAATTAATATCTTTCTTGCTTGCTGTTATAAAAGTAGCAAAATTTATGAAAAAAAGAACTTATCGAGAAAATGTTCTTTGAAAGAGGGATTTAAAAAAACTTGATAAAAGCTGCCATAAAGCTTAAAGTATTTCGCATAAATATAAATTCATAACATAAATATAAACATTTTATCATTTAAATTTAATTTAATTAAAACTTTAAGGCTTTAAAACATAAAATATAAAAAATATTAAAGTTTCAATGATAACAGTGTAGTTAACTAGTGTAAGTAACTAGGTTTTTCACTTATACAACCATAATTATGTTCTTTTGTATTGTCTTCTGTTTTACCTTTGTTATCATTCCATTATATCTTCATTCTACTTGAAAAAAATCTTCTCCTATCCCTGATTTATTGTTAATTTTTAGTCCAACAGGGCTTTGCGCCTGAAGGACTATTGTTTTCGTTTTACGATTTTACGTTCAATCATTATAAATGTCCGTTTCACTTTTCAAACTATTACTACCAAATGTTAGAGTCCTGCATTATGTTTTAAAAAATTAAATAATTAAAAATCCGCATAAATGTATGTATGTTTCTCGCATTATGATTAAACAACGGTACATAGAACCATCAAATTTTGAATGACGTAATCCTCCTATGGGCATGTGGTAATTTATGGAATATGGGATCAAATTTGAAATTTGGAATTTTTTTTTATGATCGATTTCATATTTTGTAAAACTTCAACGAATTTTTGAGCAACAAAGTCAACGATTTAAAAGCGAGCAATGGTAACACTCTATGCGGGGAACCTTTTTATCTTCAACGCGCGGAACTTTGTATCGGAAATCCTTAAGATATGCTCATTTTAAAATTATTTTGCGACATTGCTATTGAACTGAATTTTATGGTTTAAGTGCAAAGAACGTGATATTTAATAAATAAAGGTAACACACAAAACATTAAAAAACGCCCTTTAGACCTAATTTAAAATCTGAAATCTTTCAGATTTTTTTTCCAGCTATTTCTTATTGATAATAAACCTTTTATATGAATTCATATTGCAGGTTTGTTGACGTAAAATAAAGGCATCTGTGAATGAGCAATATAAAGCGTAATGATCAGATGTGCCTTCTTGTCCGCAGATTAGAATATACCACAGAATTGGTGCCATGTATAGATACACAACAGAACTGGAGCAAAAAGCAAGCAATATACAGGCCACAGGTGACGGAGAACGGTGGCAGCTGCATCTACCAGAAAACGGCACCGGAGAACGGTGGCACCTCTCGTCCTTCACTATGCAGCGCTTGTTGAAGAATTTAAAGATTTAGGTGAGAAACATGCCTTTGCAGGGGCAAGGTGGCTGTACGATGGCAATATGCAACGCAGCAAGCAATATACAATAAAATTGGTGCCCGGCTTCCTTTCCATTAATTACAACCTACATTTTACATTTTTATAACTTGTAGATGGTAAAAGTAAGACAGCAGACATCATCTTTACTTGACCGAGCCATGCGTAGAAGAAGATTATATTGCTAACTTTATATTAAGAATGGTAATGTTACTTTAGTTCTGAAAGATAAACATTGCACCACTTCACAATTATTAATTAATAAAATTTGGATTAGATTATTGTTATAAACTGAATGAAAAATTTTGCTTAGTGGTTAGGGGAGTCTGACTGCGATACCGAAGAGCTCGGGTTTGAATCTCGGAGAAGGCATGAACATAAATTGTCTGTCCCTTCATAGGAGGCAAAGGTGTCCCACCTATTAGCTGCCTTCATAATAAAGAGACCACTACATCTGGCCTTAGGAGTGGCCGATGTCAACATAGGCAATTACCTGCCATTGGGGGAAAAAACTTTCCTTTGCCGTTAGAAATGTACATGAGTCATTTACATTATACGTAGGTGAATTATAAAAAGGTTACAATCATAAGCAATTGAAAAGTAATTATTGTAGAGGAAATAATTTTTCCCCAGAGTGTAGATAGACTGCACTGGATGTCTAGCAGTTTCTGTGCGGGTAGGTGGAATTCGTTCGCAGACGCATCAGAGCGATTGAAATGGCAAGACATTTAGAAAATGATCTCCGTTGGAGGTGCGAACCGTTTTTGTTATCTTGATCGAATATCTGGAGAGTGGCCATACCGTTACTGTCAATCGTTATTATGCAACTTTACGTGAAGCCATCCGACGCAAACGCCCTGGCATCTTGAATGATGGGGATCATCGTCTTGTATGATAATGCCCGACCCCATACTGCTCTCCAAACACACGAACTGCTGAAAAGTGGGAAGTCTGGAGTTCACCCCCCAGATAGTCGAGATTTAGCACCCAGTGACTATTTCCTTTTTACGAATTAAAGGAAACCTGGAATGAGGTTCTCTTCAGACAGTGCGAAAACACCTACCGAGGAACTGGCTGAATGAACAGGGACTTGATTTCTAAGAAGCTGGGTTATGCAAGTTGACCTTGCATTTAGATAAATGCCGAAATAAGTCTGGTGATCATGCAGAAAAATGATAGGAACGTATGCTTCTAAACCTCCTTTTATATTTTCTGTCTCTTGTTAATAAATAATTGTTGTTACTCTTGTAACCTTATTGTTGGATTCATCCTCGTATAAGCATCATATAGTAAAAATTAATTTTGAAATGATGTGTTTCATGAAGATGTGTTATAAGCATTCTGTAATTATTTTTAGACAGTAGCCGTCTGCAGAGCCAGCCGTCTAATATTTTTTATACAAAATAAAAAGTTATATAATTATTTTAATAAGTTCATCTAGCAATTAATACTAATAGAAATGTATTACTTTAAATTACTTAGTTTTAAATCAAGAAGAGAAAAACTAAATTTAAAAGAAAAATAGCTTTCGCTTTACCGAACTGCAACACACTGGGCTGTGAATGATACAGATATTTTTTGTAAGGCAGCTGCAACACATTTTTTGAACCGCTGAGTTTGCTGATTAAATTCAAAAGATAAATATCTTACATTTTGCCGAGTGGCTGTAAATTTCTTCTAAATCGCTGAGTTTTCGGATTAAATTTAAAACATAAATATCTTACACTTCGCCGGGTGGCAACACACTGCTATTAAATCGCTGATTTTGTTAATCGAAAATGTCATTACATTTTTACAAAATATAAAATAAATAAATAAATCCGGAATTCACAATTCGGGCTTCGAGATGTATATTTTCGCATGGCAGATTTTGCGTGTTCAAAATTTGGTTGATGTGGATGCCATCGTTTTCCCATAATACGGGTAACAGACACACATACATTTATAGAGATTATTTATTATTCATTCAGTAATCTACATAAAAAAAGGAAAAATATCAGATTAAAAAGAAATTTTTAGGGCTATTACAGTTTAGTTAAAAATTTACCTTACATAATTCTGGAAAGAAAATCTTCGTAAATGCCGCAACATTCCAATCCTCTCCCTCAACCATAACCAAATAGTTCTAGTAAGGGTCAAAGAATAATTATTATGAAACAGATCTGGTCCACCATGGGGATAGTCAATAATCCAGCATCAAAGATATCAGCGAAAGAAATCCTTTAACAAGATCATTTATTTCTTATCATTTTCTTTAAATATTTAAGTAATGTATACATTTCACGATAATAACCTTTCTTAGACCTGATTTCTTCTTTGAGTTAAAATAACACGCCAAATAACGATTATTGAAGGAGTTAAAATCAAAACGAATCAGGGTGCTTATGAATATTAATTGCGAATAATACGCTGATTCCTTTTGCTTTAATTCCTCTAATACTCATATCTTCTTGTTTGCATACATATTCGTAAAGGTTTTACCTTTTTTAATGCTAAATAGAAAACCCTCAACGTCTTTTAACTGAAGATTGTTAATAATTATAATTTGAAATTCCTGTTTTCTTGTTAATAATTATAATTTGAAATTCCTGTTTTCATCACTAGAAGTGTTACACATATTTTGAATTAATAGTGCATGTTGACTTATTTATTAATCAACCCAACTTTCGCAGCTAACAATGAATTTCAATCAAAAGTTAAAAGACTGCATAAAACCATGACAGCATTAAGTATGCATGTGTTTTCCTGTCATTATTTGTTCGTCTTTTTTCATTTCTGATTTAGTTTTTTGTTTAGTGCTTGTGATTTAATTTCAAGTTTCTTCAAAGCTTGAGAATTATTCATACCAATCCTTCGCATTTTATTCATATTTTGTAAATCCCATCCGAACCTCCATTAAAAATACCAAATAAAAGCTTTTTCAGCACCTTAAGTGAATTCTTCCGGAGAGGAGAGGGGATTTAAACCGTTTAAGTTTTTCTTTCGGTGATTTAATTTGAAAGTGGCAAAATGAGCGAGCAGAAAATAAGATTAAATTTTTCTGCAAAAACTTCTAAGTACATAGAAATCAAATTAGAAATAATGAAAAAGTTTTAATTGTATCTTACTTAAAAATTTGCTTTTCATGGGTTTCATCAACTTATAGTACGTTTTTGCCTTTTAATCGAATAATAAAATACATAGTTCTTAATATTTCATTTGAGAGAATTTTAATTATTGACTTTTAGTTACTTAATTTCCGATTATCTTTTGATATTTCCGCAATCAGATCAAATGAGTTTACTTTAAAAAATTGCTCTTATGCTTGGTTTTTATTTTTAATACTGTAATCTGCGATTTAAAGAACATTAAAAATTAACTCTATATTTGAATATGTTTCTGTTTTTGCTTTAATACTGAATTATGATTACGGTAAAGTTTTAGAATTAATGTTTTGTCCAGTATTTTTCTGGAAACTTGCCAAAGTTTTGATGTAACCCTCAAAGCGCGTATCTACTACTTGGATCTGCTACGTAGTATTTGCTAATTTAGAAGCATAATATTATATATAGTATACAGGTGAGGGAAGGTGCTGTTTAACGTATCTCACTTGCTGATAGTAAGAACAGGAGCTCAAGTTTGTTATTTGCATAGGCCTCAGACACCGTATAGGAGAGAGTATGATTTTGCCCAGTTGCGTTCCAGGTTTGAAGAAGAATTTCCCGAAGATGAACCTCTTTTCCTACCACCAAAATACTTGAGAGTAAGGTCAGTAGACAGATAAGGTTATGCTCTTTTGAGGTCAAACCTTACTCTTTCAGACACGTGAGGCAATGACGTAATTTATCTGTCTGACCAGAGAGCTCATAGAAATGGGATACTTTAGTCATAGAAATAGGAGCGGGACATCGAAGTCAGCACGCTGCTTGACCTTGGTCGAGAACAGCAGACCATGTATTATAGTAACTTTGAGAAGAATTTAGGCTGGTATTTATATCAAATAGAAAATTTAGTTTAGTAAAATGGTAACTAATAAGTCTGGCAAATTAATTTATATATTTTACAAGCATTTTGTCGCAAAGGGAATGGTTGCGACGAACTCAAAAATTTATGACAGTCAAAGTGTTAATGTAAAAACAAAAATTATTGAACGTGAAGAATATCGTTATCATTCAGTCAAAATATTAAATACTACAGAATATTAAATACTATTACAAGTGTTCCATTCGATTAGAAAAAAATCTGATATGTCCATCACATGATCACCTGCCAATTCTAAGTTAAGACATGGAATGGGTGGAATAGCAACGAAATTTAAGTAAATTGTTAACTTCCGTTTGATTATTTGTAAATAAAATTTCAGTGTTTATTACAAACGTTACTCATTTTCATTAGTCTCTTCGTCTATTAAATGGACAATGACAACAGTACATGCTCCTATGTATCTGTTCTCACGCTTTGACTTGAAATACCGCATTAATCGTAGTATATTCCTCTGGTCATATAGGGTTTCGTATTCATAAATTAATGAGAAATTTTTAAAAGCAGAATTTTTTTTAGAATTTAACTTGCTGCCATCCGTTTCTTTTTATATTCGATATATTATTTATTTTTGCTACATTATTTGTTTAAAAATAATACATAACGATAATATTTGGTGGCAGCGTTCTTTTATTCGAAAAATGGTTCGAAATAAAAGCGAAACGAACACCGAACTGAGGAGTGAGGCTAATAAATTAAACTACTTCGTAACGAAAGCTGGTCTACAAAATGAAGTTATTCTCTTTGAATTTAGCATGATTCCAAAAATACATTTAATGCTTATAAATGTAATATGGTGTTTTCAATCGCATGCCTATTTATTTTATATTTGAGAAGATTTGGATTTGAGATAAATTTGATTGAAGATTACGTACAATTTGATTTGAATTATCTCGTAACATATTTTTTACGAAAATCTGTTTAGAGCTTCAAGTAAAATACCACGTCCGTTATAAATTTTCAAAATTTCAGTATGCTTTTTGCATTGATATAAGAGTCTTAAATACTAAAATTGAAAAGTTTTTCATTATATTTTAATGTATTTCCGGTTGTCCGTTAAAGAGTGTTATTTGTTTCTTGTAAAATATCGCTTCTGATTGTCCAGTTTTACCAAAATCTAATCTACTGTTTTTCTGAATGCATAAATTTCAAATACGGACGATAGAAACTTTTGGAAGTTCGAGCTAATAGTGATAATTGACAAAAAGACTGTCATACCCATACAGACATCATTGCAAAAATAGTAAAAACGTGTTGTGGGAATCCAAATACATACTTATTCCCTGAAAACTCGCTATCAGATTTTTGGCCTGAAAATATTACCTCCTTTACCTATGTACTATATTGGTTGGTGGGAAGTAAAAACAATTACCCCTCCCACTATTGGTGGAACCGTTAAATTCATACGCATTTGTTGGGCTCAGTGTTCGGCAATGATATTGGGCTCAATGCCTTTATGGACTTCAAATAAAACAGCAGTTCAAGTTGTCCATTTTTACCCAAAATTTAATCAACTCATTATATTAATGTAGAAAGCTTAATACTGAAAATGAGAATTTTTGGAAGTTTCCTCATGTAAGAGTTATCGTGGGTGAAAACATCGTTACACACAGGTACCATTCTTGAAATAGTAAAACCGTACTCATGATTATTCATTGAAAACGTGCTATATAATTTTTGGATCGAAAACATTACCTCCCTTACCCATGTATATAGGTTGGCGGGTGGCAAAAAACTGTTCTTTATAGATTTTTATATCACTATACATAAGAAGAGAATCATGCGTCATTCAGTTCGTATAATATAAAGGGGAATAAATGAAAATTTTCTCCTAGGTTTTCTTTTTGTTTTATTTAAGATTTTGTTTAATATTATGAAAAATTTGTTTTCTCTAAAAAACAAGAACTACAGAATGGTGGAGGGTTATGAATGTTACTTAATTAGTAATATTAATAGTGTAAATATTACTGCTTAAAGAGCTGTCAAAATGCCCAAATATCAAATGAGATGTTATTGTTTTAAAGGAGTCTTTTTATTTTCATTCCTATAATTTGAAAGACAAATAGAAATCATATGTCAGATAAATGAGTGTAGTTTATCGGACTACATGGTTGATAAACGAGTAAAGGAAAGAAGTGTAAAGAGCAATGTGGCAGCATTATGTAATAGCATGTCATGACGAAAAAAATAGAGATTGATGAACTTCTCGTTAAAATTATTGTTTCATTATTTTAAGCTACTTGTTGAATGATCTCTTTATAACAGCGTTGATTACCCTCCAAAAGTATATCTTTATTTTAGATTTGGAGGTATCATTGTAGCCAAGAAATTTAGTATTATATAAAGTTTCATTATTTTGTCGTAAAAGTACTGAGCATACAAAATTAAAGATATGACTGATTTAATTTACCTCAGAGTGAGAAAATTTAACTTTAATACGTAATCCATGGTCCTGATCTAACTATTCAAAAATAAGCGATTTTGGTTGTTGATATAAATTAGGAGAATTGCAGCAGCATCTATCTATCTATCTGTTGATATATATTTATACTTCTAGCTTTAATAACGCAGAAAATGCGAGAGTTTGGAAACGAAACTAATCGATTGATGGGTTGAAATAGTTAAATACAACGATAAATTACCAAAATGGATTTCTTCAACATAATTTACTTTGGAAATTATAAATAACTAGTTCCAACGCGAAGTGCTGAGAATGACTATTAGCAATTAATTTAAAGGAATGATGTTTTAATGGAAAACAAGTGTTAGAATTTCTTAGATGGTGTGGATACGTTATCAACATTGCCCATTTTAAGACTTGCCTTGATTTTAGAAAATAGAAAATAATTACAGAGAGCAAAATATGTCATTTGTGTTATAAAACAGGGCGAAAAGACACTGTATAACAGAAAGGGAAATTAGTTTTAGCTCGAAACTATTCAACGACGAATATTATTGTGAAAAAAAAACTCATCTGTATATACAAACTTTATACATTAGTATATTCTCTGACAGAGAAGTTTCAAGATCATCTATGGCTGGTTTCCATTTAGAAATACGTTATTTTCTTGTTTCATCATCTCTAACGAGAATTTTGCCTCCTTAGAATTGCAGCAATCGTGACATTCAGCGAAGTAATTCGCATCTTTCCAGTTCCACTTACTTCACACTTATAGGTATCCAGAAGTAAGCATCCAGAAACATGGTCTTGAACAGCAAATGTTCTCATCTCTTAGCTGTGAAAGACATTGTTCAACATGTGATAAATTTTTACGTCAGCCTAGGTTATGCTAATTTATCATTCATTTCGAGAATCACAGTTTGTAGTACAATCTTTAGTAGCCTCTAGATTAGTTTGCGGTACTATGCTATTAGGAGTTCAACAGAAATTTCAAATATGTCGAGCTGCAAAGCATCTAAAGCTGTGAAGAATAGATAGATAGTACGACCACTTGTCATCTTATTCTCTTCCTGATATAAAACTTACGAAATGGCAAGCCTTATTTTTTACATTTATGACCGAAATATGTTAACGCTATTTGAACACTTCGGTGGTGCCCCCTTTTTTTTTCCTTCAGTGTGGAGACAAGCGTGCTTCTGACTAAATTGTACATTAGTTTGAAAGAAGAACTTCATTAATTTGAAATGTAAAAATTCAAAATATTTTTATATGTTTTCTGACTAATAAGAAAGTAAATTTTTCATACTAATAAAAATACTGTTAATCATAATCAAAAAGTAAAATTTTTCTAAAGAACTGCTAATTTTATAGACCTCACTGCGAACATAATCAAAAGATCAACCACTTGTAAGTACAACTAAATGACATATTTTTAACGTTTAGTCAAAGCATGCAATATTTTAATTTCAATTTCAGACCCTTTTATACGTAGTGGACGAAGACATTTATTTGATTTTTACTTTAGTTTGAAAGGTCAGATTTTATTGCCATGGATAACTTACTTTGTCAATATAGTATCTTTGCGGCAGAGGGGCATATGAAATACCATTCAGTTGAGAGTTATATCTAAAAACTGGTAGGAAAGTGGAAGACCGTGGGAGACCCTCAGGGTGTAATTCTCCATCAAAATAGGAGCAGAGCTGAACCAAACTTCTAATGTCACCTGTAAGCTGTAAAAGGCATTGGCTAATGATAAGCGCTATTCTTTGTCTCTTGGCCATTATAAAAGGTGCAGATCTTATTCTCGATTAGACTCATTTCATGAATAACCTTAACATAACCGCAACAGCTTGCGAATTTCGAATATTTTTCTGATTTGTGGGAGTCGATTCCCGTTGTGTATCGTATATTGTTCCAAATGTCTTTATCATCTCCACTGGTTAATGCCGTACTGCCTGAAATGTACAACAATATTTTTCCTTAAAAAAAACCATCCAAATGTTATACCCCTTTAAATTCGCAGCCTCGTTAATTATAAGTTACGTTATGTACTTTAAATTTTATGTTAAAGGGAATTAAAGGTTCCTACGTTTTACCTCAATGTATGCATTAGAGCATACCTCAGTGTATTGTAAGCATACCTCAGTGTATTTAGATCAGCATTCATCAATCTCTGGTCCAAAGACCAGAAGTGATCCTCAAAGCCTACACTTTTGTGGGCCTAAATTTTTAAAAAATATAAAAAGTAAATTTCAAATTGACTGCGTATAGTATAATATAGCTGCAAATCTCGAAGTATGGAAATTACACATGCCAATCCTTTATCAAATTTTCAAACTTAAGAGTAAAATTTTTTAAATAAAAACAAACTACCAAAATGGACTTGATTTATTAACCGATCTCAGACTTAAGCTGACCTACATGCATTCAAACTTAAAATAGCGGTGCAAGAATCGGTTGGCTCATCCACCTCAGTAATGAGTACGAACACGTATTTAATTTTTATTTAATAAGATTATCCAAACCGCAATAACCTAGAATTATAAAAAAGATATAAATTTTTTTCTGTTAAATTATTACTTAATATTAATATAAAGTTAAATGAGTTTTAATAAACTGCATTTAAGAAATTCAAGTGTACTCGTAGTAACCTGTGCTAAAAAACATTTCGTACGCAAGGGACGCAGTACATTTTAAATTATCAAAACGATCATAATTTGAAAAAAGCTTCAGAAACTAATTTAAACCATTTAGTTATATTTTTCGAAGAAATCTTCGCCATTTTAATCCCACATGACGCATGCTATTTACATCAAATGTTTTTCAGGAAGTACCTTAAAAAATACTTTTAAAGGCCTTTTTCGAACTACTGCGATATTCTGAAGTTTGTCTTTTGTAAATAATTATCTGAACATTACTATACTTCAGTTAATATACAGATAAGCAATTAATTATAATGCTGAAATGTGAGATTAAGTTTGAACTGATAAATTTAAATTATTTGTAGAAAGACCCTTTTATTAACTAAAATCTTTATTGTACAAGTTTCAAGCTTTGCTCATTGCATTTATGTCTTTAAAAGTAATAAGTCTCATATCATTAACGCTAATTCCTTTTAATTTGCTTCTTAGAATTCACATCACATTATAAATCACCGCTCTCTGTTTACACAACTACAACCTTCAGTATTTTAAGTACTTAACGAATTTTAAATGAATATTTGTACTAAAACTTAGGAATAACCTGAAAAATTATTAATCGGTTAATTTATCACGTTGACTGCAAAAGCTAACCAAATATCTGTTTTTCTTTTATGCGTCAAGTGAAGTAATGTGGTGTAAGTTTTAAATGTGATTTATTTCTGACATAACCGCTGGGGGATGCTATAAAGATAGAAATTCTCGATTTTATGCTTTTAAGGCTTAGTATTAATCCTTTTGAAAAGAGGGAGGAGATTCCCATGGTGATCTGTAAATAATCCATGCATGAAACTGAAATTTTCCGCGTGGTGATCAATCACGAAAATGTAGCATTCATTATAATAATTCTCTGACTTTAGTTTAGTATGTAGATAGAAATAGAAGGTCAGTTTAGTATGTGGGCAGAAACGGAAGTATTAATTTTTATTGACTCTTTGATTAATGTTTCACAGAACTTGAATGAAACATTTATTGCTTTATAATGATGTTGTATCATTGCAAATATTGGAAGTGTTGTTTCTAGATAAGCGTTTTTTTTATCATATAAATTGCAGCTTATTCTCCGCTATTAGGCTTCAGGCGATCCGACACGCAAGAAAGGTAATTCAGTTATTCCTCTTACAATGCAGATGATGTTGCGTTGTTGCTATTGCATCATACCTTTTGAACCGCTCTATTGCAGAGTTATAACTTTGCCTGGCGCAGATTGCGTTGTTGTTATTGCACCAAACCTTTTGAACCGCTCTATTGCACAGTTATTACTCTGCCTGACGCAGATTGCGTTGTTGCTATTGCACCATACCTTTTGAACCACTCTATTGCACAGTTATAACTCTGCCTGTCGGAGATTTAGATTATGCATTCTTCTTCGTTAGAAGCAGTTGGATAAAAAAAAAACTTAGTTCTTTTATAGCATTACCCATATTTAAAACAGCCGATCTAACTGACTAAATATCAGCATGATATTCACATTGGCGAAGTTAGCAATGATTTAGATAAGGTATGCAATGTTTAGCTCTTTCATTACTATTCAAAATTAAAGATTATAATGAAATGCATTTGGGATTTTAAAAATTCACTTTTCTGAAACTAATCTGACTAAGCAACTGAGACAAAGATGTTAAGGCAACATTTACGATTTCTTATTACATTTAACTTTCGAGTTAAATAATTTTAAGGCCTGGAGGTTTCCTGACTTTCAGAAAGACTAGAATACGCATATTAAATATGGTAATACTTTTCTACAGCTTTATTTTAGAAGTTACAGTTAAGTCTTTTTCAGCGTTTAAAAATTCGATTTGGTGAGACTCAGCTAGCTAAAAAATAGGAACAATTGTGCTACGGCAGGATTTAAGATTTCAGAAGCTTCCAGTTAACATATTAAGCCACGAAATATTTTTTGGGCCCAAACCTTTTCTGCCCTCTTCAAAGACAGTCATGCATATTAGAAATGCAAATATAACTCTATCAAACGGAAATTTGTTTTTATTATTGAGATAATGCGCTGGCTTAACATACTTTTTTTTTTTTAAAGATCTATATTTGTTTGCCACTTGTTAAAAATATGCAGATAAATGCATATAAATATTTTATAATAATTAAAGGGACTTATAGTATGGAGGTTAAATAATTTAGAATACAAGGATGATATGATTTCAATTTAAAGTCACATGATGGAATAGAATGTTTAAAATATGCATAAATAGTTTCATTAATTTTCTTTGAAAAAGATTCTTTGTCCCTTAGGGATTCCGTCTCTCTCTTATAGTATATTAACTAAAGGCCACTATCTTGAATGGTATCTGCCTTAACATAGGGTAAAATTAAAAGCAAATATTAAATAAATTCAACCAAGGGACAATATTTCATTAAAAGCTATTCTTCAAGAAGGAAAATGGCATTATTTCATAAATGAATGATGTATCACAGCTACAAAAAGAATACTTCATTCTTAGAAAAACCTTGTCTTAAAATATTTTAGAATCTTCTTAATCTGTAATATTTCATAGATAATTCTAATTTTGGAAGCAATCATTTCATATCGTTGGTGAAATACTTTGTAACAAATGTATGGGGCGATTTTTCCTTATTAAGTATTCCAAATCTAACACTTTCACCATTCAAACGTTACTTAAAAGCTTCAGTGTGAGTTTTCACTGAAAGCTTTACTAAATGGGAAAAGAACACAAACGCAAGTAAGTCGCTTTTAACTTAAATTTATTTGCCTGACTGCTTGCGAAGGACAATTAAAAATATTACAAAAAAAAAAAAAAAAGATTACCAATTGCTTGGCCTTTGCAGTGGCACTTGCAGTCCCTGTATTTACAAATCCTGGTACTTTCATAGAAAGCTACAATCTCTGGGTCGGCAATTAAAAGCTCTCTAAAGCATCAGCTTATTAACCAAACTAATATCTTGAGATTGTAATTCTCTCCCTAGAAGCACGTTTGGCTAACAGAGAAGCATGGCGGGCATATAATCAAACACTGATGCAAGGCTCTTATACGGTTACGAATTCTTTCTCTAACAGTATACTTAATTGATTACCTTTCAAACTTGTATTATTATTTGTAGTGAACGAATCCGAAAGAAAGCATACAAAAAAAGATGTAAATCAAATTTGTTAGTGAAAACCTACAATGCCACAACACAAAATAATTAATTGTAAATTTCCCCCTTTTGGGTTTGGTTACTGAATGACAAATAGAAAAAATGCTAATTATATAGTGTGAGAGTAAATTAGAGAAAAGGAAATTATTACTCACAAAGTTTAGTTTACATGGTGTTGTCGTTTTTGTCGTGTTGCTTGATATATGCCAATTTCCAACTGCTACTATTTTTCGCGGGGGCAAACGTAAAGCGAAAATCTATCTGAAATGGCATAGAAGTAACATAGGTAATTTATTTAATTTATTGGCAAATCAAAGCACACGATGGCTTTTTGCTTAAAGAGAGGGATACCTTCATGAAAGACTTTCTGAGAAAAACTGTCTTGTATTCACATTATACATGACGATGCCCCGAAGCTTCCTGCAGCTAACGTATTCGCCAGGATTTGGACCCAGATTGAACAACACGTTTTGAACAGTCTTAATTGTTGGATACTGGCGAGTTCAAACAGTTTATAACTGAAATGTTTCTGTGCTATTACGCTTAAAATTTAAGCCTAAAAATTTAAGGCGGTTAGCTCCAGTCCTAGCATATATACACTGCTGGCCATTAAAATGCCGTCACCATGAAGAAAAGCAAATAGAAAAAAGATATTTATTGCAAGTAAACAGTATAGCATGAAGACAAAATCATTAAATTTGTAAGCATTTTGGGGGTTTGCAGCGATGCGAAATTAGTAGAAACAGATGCCACCGCTGGAAGGTAAAACGGCATTTAGGCATGACGTCAAACTGGGCTTGAGTGCGAAATGGGCAAATCATTCCATGCTGCTTCAATTCTATGTCACACTTCATCAACAGTATTAGCTGGACAGGGGTGGCGAGCCAGTTGTTCAGCAATCCATGATCATATGTTTTCAGTGGTTGACAGATCTGAAGACTGTGCAGGCCAGGGCAACAATCGAATACCCTGTGTATCGAGGAAGGTCAGAACACGACGTGCAACATATGGTCTTGCATTATCGTGTTGGAACATGACATTTGGGAGCCTCGAAAATAGATCACAACCACTGGACGTAGGATGTCAGAAATGTACCCATCTGCGTTCAAATTACCGTCGATCCAAACTAGAGATGTGCGTGTCGGGTACCCAATGGCTGCCCATACATCACAGCAGGTATAGGGACCCTATGCCGATATCGAATGTAAGCAGGCGACGTGCGGTCTCCTCGGACACTTCAGATACGCATACGGCCATCAGAATACTGCACGTAGAACTGGGAATCGTTTGAAAAGGCGACATTGTATCACTCCTGTACCCAGCTTTGTCGTTTGGCACACTAGATTCACCGTCTCTCTCTCTTTGATGCATTTTCAAACGAAGCCGAAGTAATGGTCACCATGCTCATAGGCCACGCTGCTGTAAACATCGACGCACCTTGCAAGCTGATACTATGCGTGCTTCAAACATGCCCATTTCCTGACTAATGGTTGGTGGTCGTACGGTTTTGGAGGGATGGCCTCAGAGCATGTCTGTCCTCTCTGGCGCTAGTCATGGGAGGGCGTTGAGATTCTGAATGCGTTCAGTATGACCCTCAGCAATTCATAGATTTCATATTCCCATGAACAGTGGCTGGATGTCGACCGGCGATATCTCGGAACGATAACTTTCTATAGGCAACGATCCTGCCTCCATCGAATTTCGAAACTTGCTGGTAAACATTTCTTGTCCTTATTCGAGGCATAACACTACATTCTGAGCAAACTCCCACCTTAAAAAGCACTTTCCGAATGAGAAATCCACTACACAACTTTTGTTTGTGCAGTGCTTCTCCCTCCTGCGTCGTCTAAATGCGCTGAAATGGTAATTGTTTGTATATCCTAACTTCTTCCTTTCATGTTATTTTGACGTTCGTCAGATTATTCTTTCCTGGTGTTGCAATTTAATGGCCAGCACTGTATGTATATTACAAACAGAACAAACCAGAAAAATTCACAATTCCAGAATTTTAGATGGAAATACGCTGAATATAGGAGCAAGTTTATAGCAGAGGCTGGTGTACTTTAAATCTTATACATGACGTTATTCCTTCGGATTCATTTAACTAACTCTCATATAACACTGCATGCCTGAAAATTTGTTCTCCGAGAAGAAGGTTGCCAGATTAAGATTTTAGTTTTAAAAAATTTGTGAGATTGAAATGCAAGGAAAGTACTAAATAATATTCGATAACTGCTAATTAAAGGAGAGCCTGGTAAAGCAGATTTGGTGGATAAGACATACGAGCAGGATGGAGTTAATCTAGAATTCGACAGTAAAAAAAAGAAATCCTGAAATTTGAAATTTTAACTTCTAAGGCATCTAAGAAGACATACGCCTTAACTGAACGACTGGTGCCCTGAGATTCATTCAGAGCAAAATGTTCCCAAAATTTAAGAAAAAATTCCACATCTAAACCACATTCTAAGTTTTTTTTTAATTTATAAAAATTTGTCATTAAACGCTGAACAAAGAAAAAAAACTGCCATTTTGGAAACCAAAAAATATAAAAGTCATGTCACTTCCACTACTATGAAATCTTAGATAATGCTTCAGGTTTTAAAGTGCTTCCCTTCGAAGGAAAAAATATAGAATTATTATGCAGCATCAATTTTGATCAATTATAACACTCTTAATAAAAATACATTCTAAAATCTTATAAAAGAAAGTAAATATGGCTAAGTTTATTATTTTAAACCTAACCCTGCTTTTACTTCTTCACCTATTACTTTATTTATTTGCATTGTATAACATGGATTTGTAAAATGAATATTTTTTTAGGAATCTGTTATCCTCGCTATACGGGACTGCAAGCATACATATACTTTCCCACTTTTATCTATCTCAAGCACTTTATTTTCAAAATATTCTGGAGTTCATTTAGTAAAATAATCAATGTTACAGATAGAAGCGTTTTGGAAACCTAAATTCTTTCCATTACTGATTACTTAAAATGGCTGTAGTAACTTTTTTTTTGTAATTGTGCAGCTTCTTTCAAGCTCTAAGCTTATCCAAAATAACTATCCAAACTATCCACGTGCCTTAACTATCCTATCGCATGCTGTGCTGCAATCGATATCGATTCAAGTGTCCTCTCCCTTGCTAGCTACACACCCTTCTGCTTCTGTGTGTCCTCCTTTCAACAAAATAGTCGCTGATTCAGGTGCGACGAATAGCACGCAGAACATTCTTCAAATGTCAACGTACCTCAAAACAGAAATGAGCATAAGACACAGCCTGTCATCGTGTTGTTAGAACATGTCTTAAACAAATGTAATTAAATCCGACATGTGTAATGATTGTGGATATAGTCTCGAAACGAAACGGGTTTCTTATGCTTGTTAAATGCTTCGCTATATATATGACTCCTCTAACGTGCAGATGATATAATTTCAAAAAATTGAAACTAAAAAATATGAAAGAAAATGTCTAAAAATTTCTTATGATATCTCATAAAAATGTTTCAGAAGTTTCAATATTTTCACGAATTTAGGTAAATCAGCCATGTTAAAACAATTTTGAATCTGCATTAGAAAATTTACGTTTTATTTTTTTGGGGGTTTATTTCTGCGTTAGACGTAAATTTACGTTTTATTTTGTGCGTTAGAAAATTTACGATTTATGTTTTTATTTACGTGGAAGGGGGGGAAGAGGTCAAAGTTTAAAGAAGTGCTGTGAAAATTTACATTTCATTAATTATTTTTTATTTCATATTTAAATGGACGAGAACCAGTAGCAGGTCTATGAGTATCATCTTTAATAATAAAATAAAAACTGCGATTAGTTTTCAAAAATTGCATTTTCAAATAACATAAAATATTAAAGAGTATCTTTTCAAATAATACATCCCATATTACGTTTAATAACTATTATATAGAGCATTGGTAATTTTAGGAGATTTTTAATCAATAT
Organism: Stegodyphus dumicola; assembly: GCF_044657685.1. Lineage (NCBI taxonomy): Eukaryota > Metazoa > Arthropoda > Arachnida > Araneae > Eresidae > Stegodyphus > Stegodyphus dumicola. Next base: position 83,509,184 of record NC_140768.1, read on the forward strand.
TTCAAATATATCTTCCACATTTTTACCTTTTTAGATGTAATGAATACGTTTATTCTGTCTGTGTTTGTATATTAAATATCATGCAGTGTTTTAAGGAATAACTAATAAAACCACAAATTGCGAAATTTTGCGGAATTTCTGTACATTGTAATATATAGTAAACTCCTCTCAGATGGAAGCTGGTTCCAAAAGTGACCGGAACACACAAACAGCAAGTTTGTTTTCAGCAAAACAACATTGTTCGTATAAATGCTCTTCGAAATAGCATTGCAATTTTTAAATAATTTTGAAAAATGGGGAAATGACAGGTTTCAGAAGTAAAAATATTTTTTTATTAAAAAATGATCGTCGTTGAAAATTCGTAAAAGTTAAAATTGGAACATCCAAAAAGAACTCGTATGTCGCTTCGTATATATATTTTTATACAGAATGATTTCTCAAAATTAAAATCTATTTGGATGAATAATTTCCAAGACATATTCTGGCTATCAGGTATCTAACCCACAAGTAAATTGCAAAACTGCAAATAAATATTTCAATTATCACTTTTGATAAATATAAAATTAAATTAATTTTTAAAATTGCATTTTCTATAACCTATTCCGGTCCCTAAAATAATGCTTCTACTAGTAAAACATTGTTAATACTGGTAAAACAACAACACTCCATTTTTCTATGATCCTATAATTCAAGGGTTTCCTTCCATGCCCGCGGGCACCATGGCGTCCGCCGATCGTTTAACCTGTGCCCGCCGCTGTGCGATCACAGTAAAAATGTTTTAGTTTTCAATAAAATTCTACTTGAAAGTTTTCTCATTTTTAATGAAATAGAAATTGCGTCCAACACAGATTACAAGCACAAACCGAAATGCGATCGAGCTCTATTTTTATGTGCATGTATCCAACATGCATGCGTATATGTGCTTTATCCAACTATAATTTCACCTTGAACAAGTAAATGGTACCACCGGCCAAGAGATATTCTAGAATGGGCTCTTAGGGGCAAAAAGGTTGGGGACCCTTGCTATTATTATTATTCAGTCCTATGTCTTATTTAGTATCTTTTAAAATAAACTATGCCACAACAACGCAAGTAAAATCTTTCTCATATGTATTGCTACGTACACAGGGTTCGTACTAGATTGAATGCACAAGTCCAATAATAGGTTAATGAAATTTATTCTTATCAAACGAAATATATCAAAAGTAAATCCGGAGTTTTCTTCAGAGATCTTTGTACTAAGTGTTCACAATATCGCGTAGTATAATCACTAGTTATACTTCAAGCAACTAAAAACGTTAAAATACAACACAGTGCAAAACGTATCGAAAGAGAAAGTTAAATCCGATAAATCCCAGTTTACGCGGAACTACAACTCGCAACAACAGCAACTAACTAAACAATTGAACTGAGATGTCTCCAACTCCAACTACCGTTGATATGTCGTGCAAACAAGCACGACGTGTTCCGGCTGTTTTGAAGTGGTGTTGCACTGTGGGTCTGAAGGTAGACTGATACCTAAACTGAGTCCAAGACGAACTGTCGAACAGAACTGAGATGTTCTCTCTCTGGCTTTTTTATAAGTTTCATCCGGTCACGAGATATTTTTAGTACTTTCTGTTTATCGAGATATCTGGAAAGCAAAAATAGTGGAATTACGGTTACAGATAACACAGTGTTTAATTACATTTATTCAGTTTAAATATAAATTACCGAAATATCCATTTATTCAATGTTAAATGCACGCGCTCCTGTATTTTTTACTTTTCTGGCATAGCTTTCTCTTAAAATTTGTCTTGCGTTGCCTTGCACGTGGAAATACAACATCTTTAATTATAATTCTACTAAAATTAACTACCTAAATACAAAATTCGTAGCTGTATGTTAATAAAATTTTATAAAGTTTATCTAACATTTTGATTCAGATGTTCCATCTATCATAAAAATGTGTTTACATCTCGCTGAAAATACTAGCAGCAGCGCAGTTGAAAGTAAACAAGATTTGCTCGAAGATTTTGTGAACGAATTAAAGTGTGTGATGCTTATTTATAATGAAAATCGTTTAGAAAGCTGCACATTAATTTTCTTACCAAAACGAATGCAATATCCCGTTCTAAATCATCTATTCAAAAATGTTTTTTACGACATTCTGCATGTAAACAAAACTTGAGGGAAACAATTTTAAAGCCTTCAGGGCGGTTCATCTCTTTAAATTTGCAAGAAATGCAATCATGATAATTGCTTCTCTTAAAAATTTACTTTTTATCTTTCCTTTCACAAAATTATGTAGCTCGAAAGTCTATGAACTTGAAAGTAAGCATCTCTGTCTGTTTATATTTGTTGTTTGTGTGGGAATTTCGTACTTTTTTTAAAATAGTTTACAATTTACGTTAACGAGGTAATTCTAAAGCATGCATTTTGTCATTTCCAAAACAGTTACTTTGATTGGGAACCACTGGAATCTATATTCTCTTTTATTTTCTTAAGATAGTATATTAAATCAAAATGTAACATTTTGTAGCATTCTTAAAGCAACAATTTTGCCTTGCCAGTATTATTTAGGAAAAATTTCCAGTCTTAATATATACATTCAGAATGAGCTAGATTAGAGTGTTAAGAGAAAATTAATCTAAACTGAAAGTTCAGTAGCTAGTTTTAAGTTTGTTTGTGAAAAGTTTTTATCTCAACGTACACTGCATTGTAAATAATTGCTTCGACGTTTCATAGCTAATAATAAAGAGCGAAATGTTTTCAAACAGAATTTCTAAAACTTTTTACATCTCTTAGAAAGTTAATCCTCCCGTTAACATAAACCTGAAAATAATATACACCTGTTAAGATAACAAAAGCATTCGAAAAAAAAAAAGAAATACAAATGCAAATAAAATAATCTTGTGTGGCTACCACGTGACTTCCTTGCTCTGCCTATTAAATTATACACATTTTATTTCAACTTATTTCCTCGCATTATTCTAATTTAATTAACTGACACCTCAAGGTAAGTTGAAAATGACATAAAAAATCGCAAGTTTTAAAATTATATATCCCGGTCAGTTTTTGTCGTATAGTCAAATTTCTCATAATTTTATTTTTTCATAGCGAGTACAAAACTTTCCAAACGATATAAGTATAGGAACTTAAAAACCGCATTAAAAGTTACATTTCGTTGTTTGTGGAATATGTATATGTATTTTTTTAATTTAACACTGCCGAAACATGAATGTTTTCGTCATTTAAAACATTTCTATAATTCGAAATTTGTGACTACGACCAATGATTGCAAAAATAAAGGCTAGGACTTTTATTTTGTTTTGTTGTGGGTAACTTGATAATAGATGACAGCTTGGTAGGGGAAGGCACTAACTCTGTTTTTAGTAACGGCCGAAAAAGCCTACTGCGTAGATTAATGGAAATTGCGGTGTAGCTGATGACTGGATATAATTTTGGATGGAGGACGACCATCCTGGTAGTTAAACATCATTTATTTCTGGATGAAAAATTTCTTAGCACATAACTTCTTAATTTGGAGAACCACTAGGACGATAAACGCGCCGCACAATTTTAGATACGCACCTACATCTTACATAAGGAAGAACAGACAGCAAAAGCTAAGCGATACGCTGCCAGTAGAAACGCGGAGTGAAGGATGCGTAGTTACTTGCGGTACTATTTATAAGATTGAAAAGTCTTTTTTTAATTCAGAGCAGAGATTGGACAAAAGATTTCGCTCTGCGGTTACTGAAGGGAAATTGCAGACGTTCAATATGAAGACATAGTTCAATATGAAGCCTTGAAGAGGAGATATAAGCAATTAAATTTAAGAATTTAAACGAATGTTCCAATTAAGTTTAATTTGGTGATAAATGTTTCTTCATATGTTTCTTTATATATATATACATGTGTGTGTGTGTGTGTGTGTGTGTGTGATTAATATTACTGTTTGAGATGAAAAATGGTGGTGGATATGTTACAGATGTCCCATATACAAAATTTCAAAGTTCGAATCGTTCTTGACTTACACAAGGTAGATAGGCAAGAAGGTACTTACAGATGTCACAAAAAATCCCTTTTGAATCTATTTTACAATCCGTTTTGGAAAAAAGTCCTTTATGCTGTTCGTACATACATACGAGTATATCACCGAAATTATCATCGAAATGGATTAAGAAACCGTCAGATATTTCCGTTGATACATGGTACTACGTTTTTCGCGATTACAATACATCCTTTACTTCGTACAAGGAAATAAAACGGAATCCATACAGTGAATCCACCAGGAAAATGTAATTAGAAATACTGCTAACTTCCTTAAAGATTTAATTTTCTGGTTACTGGAAATGAATGCTGCGATTTAAAAAGTTTTAATTTCTAGAAATGATGAAAATACTAGAATTCTAAGAAATATTTGAAATTTTGTTTGAATTTATTTTTATTTCGATAAAGAATATTTCTCTTCCTCCCTTACGTGCATACAAGGTGTTACCTGTAGAACGCCGGTAGCAATCGGAAGGTCCGAATTTTGAATCACGGCGAGAGTATCGCTTATTCATCCTTCCCAAAAAATATATATTCACTCTACAGTTCCAAGTACTGAAACTATTCGTGAACTCGCACACGTGTTCCCTGAATATAGAAACCTGTGATGGGGGATTATGCTATCTTGTTTAACAAAACATCTTCTCAATTTTACAAATTTCGGCAGTTCTAAATAAAGGTCAAAACTCCTCGAAGATTAACAGTTTTGTCCGTCATCTGATACAAACACTGGGAATTTATGACTTCTTATTATTTTTCTAAAATATAAAAATGTATTTTGTTTCTTCATCCTTTAACACAATCATTTCGATGTGTTTAACCGATTTGTAAAAATGCTATTGTGTAATCCTCTACAGAGGGCCGGATTTACGTATAAGCTACACAAGCTATAGCTTAGGATCCCCACTTTCTTGCGAGCCCAAAAAATTAAAATATAGTTTAAGTAGTATTAAAATATATTATAACAGACTTATAAAGGGCCCCATATCTCAAAATAGCTTAGGGCTTTATCAATCTAAATCTGTCTAAATCTGGCTCTGCCTCTACACTCACTACGTACTTGATGTGAAGCAAAACTAAAATTAAAAATCTCAAAGAAAGGACGTAATATGAAAATAATATAAATTTAACCTCAGAATACCAGAAAAATAGAATATTTAAAGCGTTAAGTATATAAACATAAACATGCTAGAAGCTGGGAAGATATTTCAAAATATATTATAACAGACTTATAAAGGGCCCCATATCTCAAAATAGCTTAGGGCTTTATCAATCTAAATCTGTCTAAATCTGGCTCTGCCTCTACACTCACTACGTACTTGATGTGAAGCAAAACTAAAATTAAAAATCTCAAAGAAAGGACGTAATATGAAAATAATATAAATTTAACCTCAGAATACCAGAAAAATAGAATATTTAAAGCGTTAAGTATATAAACATAAACATGCTAGAAGCTGGGAAGATATTTCATAGAGGATTCAATGTCTGCTCATCAACAATTAACTCATAAAGAGCATGATGATTTACGCATGGTCCTATATGTAATATTTCGTGACAGTCGGACCACAGTACGAGTTTTTCTTTGAAAAGATGCTTCTACATTTATTCCTTGTTTAAATTTTTCTTTTTGTGTTTATACATATACACAGTTGCACCGTAAAGTATTTATTTTGATCGTGATGAAAAAGGACGTCTTCCATCTGAAAATCTTTTCAGAACACAGCTCCAATTCTGTATGTAAAAAATTGCATTCATGATTTTGATTCTATTTCGGGTTGTGTTTTACGTTAATGCCTGTCAGTCTTACTCTGTCACTTACAGTGTTGTTGTATCTACTTTGCTGTCTCTTTTTGTTATGGTGGTTCTAATGTAGTTACACTGCTGTCTGTTTAAAGAATTGAAGGCTTTTGGAATACGTTATTCAAAAATAAAGGAAACAAAACAAAAGAAACTCATTAACTAATAATTTGTTCCGCTATAATGTTTGTGTACCGCTGTGAGTACGATTAGCCAAAAAATTGTAATCGGAATAATATTGTGCAGCGACGTGTTGCGATAGGTCCAAAACAAGCCACTTTTTTCGTCGCCCGCGTAAGCAACGGGACGATAAAATTCGATTTTACCTCTTGGCTGAAGGCCAAAATAATCACGTGACGACTGTAATTCTTTCATCCATTCACGGAACGCATCCTTTTCCAAAAGCTAGCATTAGTAAACTTTTCGTTCATAAGTTGAGATGAAAAAACTCGAGAAAACTGGGAATACTTAAGACTTATCCTAAGTTATCCGAGGGTTTCTCATTACTTTGTTTTCTATAAGCCCATTTTTTTACATTAAAAATGAAATAAGTGAACTTAAATTATGAAAATTCACTTTGTTTCTGACGTTGTTTTTCACATACACAAAAAGAGTTTTTAAAGTAGTTTTTAATTTCCGTTACACAATGAAGTGTAGAACAAATGTTTAGAAATGAAAATGCATTTGTTAGTTTATGATGTAAATTCATTAATTTATTATGAAGTTCATTAATCTTTTTGATTTCTGTATGTCATTTCGGTTGATAGTTAAAGTACGCATACATTCTTCAGTACTTCAGACGCCCTACGCGACCAGTATAATTGACGCCTAGTATAAATAAAATATGTTAATAATGCAAAGCAAAATATAACTTTTTTTAGTTGTTGCTTGGGAGACCGGGTATTATGGCGACCTCGAGAAACTTAGCTTCCTATCCTTCCCTGTGTTGCCTGTGCTTGGAGCTGGTCCTGTTGGTAAACAACGTTTAGAAGCAGAATGTACGAAAAGTTCTTTATTTGATGCTCACGTTCAACATAAAGCTTTTTATCTTCTCATTAGGTTACGTTAGGTAATTTGTTATAGCAATGTTTGGATGGTTATTTGTCTCAGAGTAGACGTACCCTTTGTAGTAGACTTTCGAGAAACAGGCTTAATTTCGTGTTTTACACAAAATACTTTATGTAACTTCCATAAGAATCGAACTTTAAACTATAATAGGGTCGTTTACGGTTTTAATTTATAGACTTGCATATGCAAGTCAACCTCTGTAGGACACACAATAGACCCTCTTTAGGACCCTCTTTAGGACACAAAATATTTTCTAAGTTGATAGAAATAGTTAAGTACTTTGAACCAAACCTGAATATACATCTTCAAATCTATAATTACAAAAACATTAATTATTAGAATTTTACTTTTTCAATATTGTGTGCAGTTGCAAGTGTTTAACACTGAATGAAAATTGTAAAACAATTTCTGTACCTGATCTGAAGAGCATATCAAGTCAAAATTTCTCCATATAGGCGAAAATTATTTTTTATTTAACTGCTTATTTAGTTAATAAAACCTAAATGCCTGGAACCAAATTTGATAAGAGAGAAAGCATTTCTCTACTCACGTATTTTAGCTTTTAACTGAAACAAGAAACTGATAAACATTTTGAACAACATGCAGATGATTCTTTAACTGTATTATATGATATGATGTGATAAACATATTGTAAAATATATATCTATATATAATCAGAAGAAAGTGCTAAACATTTTGAGTGACAGGCAGTCAAAATAACCCCACAAATTTAATGCAAAAATTATTAATTTTGTATAAACGGACTTCAAGTTTTGTCACAGGAAGTTAATATTACGTCATTTTTACACACGTTGAAAAAGGTTATGATCTAAAATAAAAGCTAAATTTTCTTAATTATAAAAATTCTGTGAATGCTGTCTCAAAGTCAAATCATATTAAATTAATGGTAACAATAATAGTAGGAAATAGAATTTGTATTGATAATAAAATTAATTCATTTGGAAGTTGTTATAGAAAATTAATCTGATCATTCTTTAACAATATTTTTGAAATAATTGTTGTACATGATTAACCATTAGCTAAAGCTAATGCTTTGATAGCTTTGTTATGTTTAATTCTAATTGTAAATTAGGTTTTTTATTTTTGAAGAATGTATTTCTAACAAATTGAATAATTCTTAAAAACGAAGAATGATAATAACAATGACTTGCTACTCATGTGATAAAACTGTAAATCAGGATTCGATTTTTATAGGTTTCTAAAAGTATTACAGAGATAATTTTTTGCAAAGAAAATTTTAGAACTCTTAGTTCAGTTTCTCATCTCTTTAACGCATTTCTCTTTGTCTACTGTACACAAATTTCCATTTTAGAAAATTATTCGGATAATTCTGGTGAAATCAACAAGGAATATTTTAGAAAAACAAAATACCATTTCTCCACTAGGTTAACGATTTTTATGTCCGTATCTCGTTTTATAAATATATTTTAGAACAGTAGTTTTCAACCTATTTTTCCCCGTGCACTCCTTTCATTATTGTTAGATCATTCCCCTCTTTTCAAAAAATCGAAAAATTCATTTGCATTTAAGTAGATTTAAAAAAAGTAAGAAAATCTTGGTAAATTGAATAAACAAAACTTGAATAAAAGTATTTTTATATTCATAAATTAAAATTTAATACGTAACAGCTAAATAAAAAGCTGATCGTATTCCTCCCTGAAACAATTAAATACCTTCCTGGCAAAGAACCCCTGATCTAGAATTATTACCCTAACAGATTCGAACTAAAATAATAACGAAAATTCTAGAAGTGGTTGGTGATTGCCTCTCTGTTGAAGACGTTATTCTCTTCATGGTTAACAACAAGACAATTATATGTTGAATTGTCTTTTTCGGTAAGTGCTCTCGAACTTGCTGGCGAATAAATTTCCCGCGTCAAGGAGAATTGCAATGTACAGGAAGAACAGATAAATTTCCTTTGTGCTAACGAGCGTAGGGGGATATTTTCGCATCAGTCATCAAGGGTTGTTGAGGGGTAGGCAAGTGCTATCAGAGTGAAATTTAACCGCAAGGAAGGATGCAGTGTAATGTGGTTAGCTATAAAGACTGAGGCATCGACGCTGAGGTGGGTACTCCTTACCGCGACCTACTTAGTTACTACATCGAGAACGGACGGATGAAATATTTGAAGCTCGTTCTTTCACGTTTTGCGACTATGATCTGATGTTCATTTCATCGAAATGTCTGTTATGAAGTATTCTCAATTAATGTTGCAAATGCTTGTATACCTTTTCAGAAAGTGAAGATGGAACATGACACTTATATGTGGTTCATGGTTATCAAAACTGAGAAATCCGAAGCTCGCTTGGTAAAGCCGATTGTTGCGAGAGTCAACAAGCAGGAAACTGAGTTTATTGAGCTTTTTAGATTTGATGGTTTCTCCTTCGAAACCATGATTATCCCTGAGGATAAGTCATCTACGACAGCTAAACCTGAAGATTATGTTTTTCTCGCTAAAGTCAGCAATCCCCCCCCCGAAAAAAAGAAGAAGGAAATCACTAATCGTCTTAAAAGTAGTGCTAAGGATAGCTGTGTCACATCCCCATTTAGCCGCAGCTAGTCTCTTAAGCATGGAGAGTCTCTTCGTAGCTTTTGAGATGACGTATTCAGCATGATTAGTCCATTTCAATTTGTTATCAGAGATGCAACTCAGATAAGTTGAAACATCATTATGCTGCAAGGAAGAACCTCTATAAACAAAATCAGATGTGAGTCTTCCCATGTTTACAGTCGTATTCTTCTCCAAACGCCAGCTCTCCAGCCTCTCGAGAGACTTCTAGTATTTATCTTGGATTGATCACCTTTAGATGCATAGCACCAAATAGAGAGATCTTCCGCAAACAGGACAGTGTTGGTTGGTCCATCAGAAGTGAAGATACTCGGTAAGTCTTCAATAATGATATTAAATAAAATAGGGCTGATCATAGTGTCCTATGGTCAGTTTCAGTTTGTTTAATGTTGGACACAGAAACGTTGTGAAAGAAAACTTCTGATCTAAGAGTGCATATTACTGCACACATCCAGGTTTTGTAATTTCTAGGTTATATTCGAGTCACCAAACTTTATCAAAAACAGCCACAAACACAGCCAAAACAGAGCATCTCTGATCGAGAGCGTCCTTTATGGACCGACTCAGCTAACTTGTTGTTTTGTGGACATCCATTTTCTAAATCCGGCCTGAGATGGAGATATAAGGTAATTTAGACTCCAGAAACCAATTCAGACGAGATGTAATCATTCTTTCCATGACCTTATATAAAATGCTGGTTAAATAAATGGGTCGATAGCTGTTTATTATTCGAAATGTTATTACTTTTAGGTATAGAAACGATGATCACCTTTTTCCAAATTGCTGGAACACCAGTGTTCCAACATTAATTGTAGGCCTTCAAAAATACAGAGAGTGATTTCTGCCAAAGTGTCTCAGGAATTTGTGATGGAAACTACCTGTACCAGGGCTCTTGCTACCCTTGACATGTTTAATAGCTTCTATAAGTTCTGCCGTATTAAAGTCTTGATAAAAAATCTCGTGTTCACAATTAAGGGAGGAGGCCGAGTGACGAAGTTCCCGTCTAATAAACTTCTGTTGGATCTTGAAATCTCTTCTCAAGCGTTGTCTAAAAGAATAACAAGAATTAAAAGCGTTGGAAATATCTCTGTCATCAGCTAAAACACGACTACCAATTTTCAACGGCTCTCTGGTAGATACAATCTTCTTATTCTGTAATGTGTTCACATAGTTGTAAACTGTTTTGCCATCCTTACTATAGTTCATTTTAGAAATTAAATCATTGAAACAGTTTCTTTTAGCAGAAAGGATTTCTTTACGAAGGATAGCAGCACACGTTCTCCAGTATTGAACGTCCTCAGGTCTCTTAGATTGTTGAGCAGCAGTACGGGCTATAGAAGATTTTTAAGAATGACAAGGCGTTCATTCCAGTAAGGTTTATAGATAAATTGCTTGCCTCTCGGTATCCACGTTTTTGCAATATCAAAAAAATATTAATAAATCTAGAAAAGGTGGAAAACTTATAGAGAGCGGCAGTCGCGGTAGCAGATTTAGCGTTACCCAGGGTGCACCATGTGGAGGACTGCTACATTATACCCGACAATAAAATTTAAAATCCGTGGTAATTAGTTTCGTTGAACGTAGTCTGCTCACAAATAATTTTTTATACAATTTGTTCTTGTTAGGTTTTTACGAGAAAAATGGTCAACAACTGTTTATTAAAAAATATATATAAACCAGAAATTTGTTTTATTAGATAGATTTTAGAGATGAAATTTTAGTCTGTCAAAAAACGGAAATATTAACGAATTTTTCCAAAGTGTAAATAATATTTTAGATATTAAGTTTTTATTGCTACATAAAAATATTTATAATTAAATTTACATATTAAAATATACATTTTTGGAAATTGCAAAATGCAATTAAGGAGGACAAATTATGGAATTATTTAAAAAGCATCGAATTTATAAAGTAAGCTTTTATTCATATCTAATTGCGGAAAACTTATTTTAAAAACGACTTAATGATTATTTTGACAAAAGATATTGTAAGATACGTGTCAAATATTTTCTCTAATATTTATTTTAAATTTCAGATTTGATAAATATGAAAGAATTTCAAAGAAAGAACTCATTAAATTATACTAAATTCCAGTAAAGTTCAGAATAATTTTCTAAATGTTCAATTTTTATTTAGCATTTTGACCTCACTTCATCACGTAAAGATTAACAGTCTTCTTTATTTAAGATTTCTTTTCCTTAACATTTCGCTAACATTTACATTTGAAATCTTCGAAGACTTAAGGGAATATGCAAATTATTTTTTTACCCAAATTTCGTATCATGTTTAATGAAGAAGGAAACAAAAGTTGTCTTTTTTCGTGAGAATCTCTTAAATGAATAATTCGAGAAGCGTGTCCAAACAGAATGAGAGAATTTTGATGCAAATTGCATTAAATAGGATAATTTTTATTTAACGAAGCTTTGTCTCTTTAATTAAATTAGGACATTCTATTTTATATGCACGTTTTGATCTTTATTTACGAATTCTGAATTTACAGTTCTTGTTTCCTCATAATAATGTAATTGTAACGAAGGATAAAATTTAGAGGCGTCTGTGAAGACATATCGCATAAATATTTGAAATAATTCCAAAAAGTTTTCAGCTGCAGAAAACTGCATTAAACGCAGCACCTTTTCTTTATGCAGATGAAAATATCTTTTAATATGGTTTGCCGGGGTTTTTTTGGAACTCTGACAGTAATCTTTATAATATAAGTAATAACCCTTCAGCCGACTTCGTCTTGGCCACTACTAAGGCCAAGCGTGTGTTCACTTTATTATGAAGAAACTTGATAGGTGGGCCGCCTTTGTCTCCTATGAAGTGACAGATAGCTATAACCATGCCTTCTCCGGGACTCGAACCCGGGCCCTTTGGTATTGCAGTCGGCTCCCCTAACCACTATACCGTGTGCGCGCCGTAATAAATTAGGTAAGCCGTTTGCATTTCTCATTTTGTTGTACGAAATATAAATTGTGTCAAATCATTAGCGTTGAAATAAGTAAAATATATATTCATTTCTAATAAATATGTCATATATTTACAGTTCTGATATGTAATAAATTTGAAGTAATTTTATTCGTGAAATTTCAACGTTCAGAGTGCTAGGTTTAAAAATATCATTATTAAACAAGCTAATTTTAAAAATCCATTATCCATAGTATCCATAGTATGTTTTATGAAAGTTTTGTGCCCCTTTTACATATAAATTATGTTTTGGAAATTAATTTTTTTCCTGTTTGACATGAGTAAATTTAAATAAATGAATAAGTTTTTGAACGAATACGAAAAAAAGGTTTTAATTCCATTATTAATGAATTTTGATACAAAACAGCTGCTAAGAGGAATTAGGTATTAAGCCGCTTGGTAATACTGTGAAAAATCACATATATATTCAAGAAAGAATTTTATTCAAAGAGAAAAAATTATAGGCAAGGATGATGGGTTTGAGTTTTGAGCACCTGAAAAGTCATGAAGTGACATGAAGTGCCTAGTAAATACATTTTGTATATATAACCCAAGAATAAAAAAATGAAACCAACTAAGTAATACTATGATGAAAATGCATTAAGACCGCGATAAAAGGAAGAATGAAACATGAAAAATGAATGTAATTTAAATGTAAAAGTAAAATCTCATGAAGGATGAATAGAATTATAAAAAATAAGGAATGCCAGTATAAAAATATAACATTAAATCCCACTACGTGAAATGCATGAAAACACAGATTGCATCGTATTTTAATTAATAATAAAAAAATTCAGATGTAATAAAGAAGAGAAACTTTGTTGAGTGACTAGTTTTTGGACTCGTTGATTCAAAGTTATTTTTATCTGCTATATAAGGTAAGTCTGGTTCCAATTTAATGGAGTATCGTTGTACACAAATATGTTATGTATAAAATGCCTTATTCGTGTATAATTGTCATTCTAAATTGTTAAATATACTACATTGTTTTATAAATTAGACTATTACCTACAAAAAGAAGAATCTATTATTAATTACAACTGTTCAGTTTTAAAAATGTTTATGCCTTATTTTATCTTTTTATATAGACGATGCACCAGATGTTTAATTCGCAATGTATTTTTTAAGTATGCCGTGTGTTTGTGACAGCAGATTAATAAAACCAAACGACTAGTATTCGATGCTAAGAAAGAATAAACTCATGTAAACAATTCTAACAGCTGATAAAGTCAAAATCTTATTCAATTCTTTGTGTCCTTTTACTGTGTAAAATTCAAGTATTTCCAGGTAACTATAAGTCGATGAAAATTCAAGGTAAGCTATTTAATAATTATTAATTATTGAATTAACAACAAAAAAAAAACAATGATGAAAAGGTTCATAAAATTATTGATTGGATATATTATAGTTAAAGTTGCTTAAAACTACACTACTTATTAAAAGTAAAATCACGATTTATATTATGAGACATGCATTTATTGCATTTTAACCATTCAGTTTGGCAAGCTATTACAGATTAGTTAAATTTAATAACAGCATAAAATAAATATATTTTGCTTTGCCGAATTAAAACAATCTAAAAATTGGCTATTTGCGTAACGCCTGATATATGAAGATCTTATTCTCGATCAGTGGCAACTTTTCCTACGTTAAATGGAATGCTAAATGCATGGTAGAGTTATGTAATATAGCATAACAATCCTAAAACTAGAAAGACTCAGTCACTAAAAATGTTTCTAACGTCTGTAAGCTAACAATAGCGTAAACATTAGAACATTATTCAGCAAACATCATTTATGAATTCAATGTTAATAAATCCAAATACTGTATCCAAATTTAAACTTTAACTTCCGTGATAAGAATAAGATAGCCTTAAAGTTGTTTCAGTGACCGGATATAAGGCTCATCATTATCATTATTATTGTTAAGAAATATAAATGAAATGAATTTGCTTCTAGCAATTATCAATAGATATATGCTTGCATAGCTAAAGCCTAAATATATTTATAACTAGCAGCTATGCGGCCAGCCTTCGTCTATCTTTTAAATCTACTGTAAAAATGCCTAAAGGGTGCACCAAGCATTGAAATTAAAAACTGCACAGAAGTTTACTCTGCAGAACAATTTTATCAAAATAAATAAATAAATAAACGCAAATTTCAATAAAAATGTATTACATATAAAAAATTACAATGAAATACTAAGCAATATCCCTTAATACAAATATTAATTATCCTAATAAATAAACCAACCAGTTTCCCGTTGTCTTCTCTCGATCAACGTCCAGTATCCAAGAGTGACATTATATTTAAACACTAAACAGAATTATCGCCCTCATTTCTCCGAGTGGCAACAGTGCTGATTTCAGCAACAACGGCAACAGCGATATATTAGCAACAATGACTGCAAACCATTGTTGCTGACATAATGAGGGAGAATTATTGATTTGATGCGATTTCATCAAAAAACACAAAATTAAAAAAATCTCATTCGAATTGAAAAATTCGCTTCGAGGTGCACTAGCTTTTGTTTAGGTCCAATAAATTAATCCATTATTTAAATTACCAAAGTGTCATTTATCTTGTAAGTTATTCTAATTGTTTCTTATCTGATAACTAGTTTATTTAACGATGTATAGCCTTCAATCTCGTAAGAACACGTGTCTTCAAAACTGAATTATTTGCTGTTTCCCTTAATTAATCATTGGACATGATTCATATACTTAATAATCTAAATGTAACTTTCGTTATGTAGTTTACCTCAAAGCCGCAATTCTTATACAGAAGCCGGAAATTCGTCACTTGAGGAATCAAGTCAAAATACATCACTTGAGGAAAAGCTCATGCCATATTTCACGAATGAATGCAAATTCTGCTTCGTTGCTTCTGTTCTTTCATAAAATAAAAACATTTACATAATTCGTCTTTGAGCTCAAGTAGTTTGAAAATTGGAAAACTAGACAGCTTAATGCGATTGCTTACATTGATTTATAATTCTTTGTATAAGCGTTTACTCAAAGAAGATACAATTTTTCATGAGAGACATATCTGCATAAAAGGAGTTAAAGGATTGCATTCTGGTAAATTTTGGATTTATTTAGCAGGAATTTATACAAGAACTCATTAAAAAAAACGTCTTGTACTGAATATACCCTTGCATTTTTTTTGTGGTGTAAAGTTTTAGCATATTGGGCAGTAGTTGAAAGATCTGCGGCTCAGTTCCCAGGTGAATACACTAATTTATTCTGCTGGCTCTCGTGCCTCTTCCTAGTTGCTCTGTGCGTGAGGAAGAATTTAAGGAGCATATTCTCTCAAACCTGGGTTCGTGGTGTAAAGAAGATCTGTGATTTATTCAGCTAGCAATTGAAAGCTATGTTACTTGAATCCGAGAGCAAACGTAATTGCGCAGTTCTTGTGCATAGTTGATTATTTTTTCGTCTATCGCTTCTAAAATGCCTTGAAAACTTTATTTATTTGAAAGTTAAATACATAATATAACCTACATTATGATGTTTTAAAACATGTAATGTCTCTAGAATCTTATCACTCTGGCTACATACGATAACTTTTATTTGACGTTTTCATTAAATTAAAATTATTCCTTTTGTCAAGGATCTGCGAAACTGCTTTCCTGAAATCTAGTAAATAGCATGAATATTTCATATAAACTCCGCAAATCTGCATGTGGTTATTGCATAATGTTACAGAGTAGAATTTTGCCTAGGCGTTTCCATTATATTCAGAAATTTTGAGTTTACTAAAGGTGACCTTTCATAGACTGCTCTGTTGGTTAGGTTAGTTACCTTAAGTCCATTATTTTCGGATATGACAGAACTGCAGTTTCAATTGCAACATTGTCTAATAGCTGCATGAATATTTACACAGCTTATTATAATATGTGTGTTAGTTACATAATTTTTTCATGCATTATTTACATAATTTTTTCATGCATTATTTACATAATTTTTTCATGCATTATTTACATAATTTATTTCATGACATAAGTTTCATAAATCCATCAGGAAAAGAAATGCTTTGGTTAATCTTCCTGAAAGATTAAAATAAAACCGCTTTCATATAAAAGTGTAAAATGTTTTTAAATTTTTATATGCTTTTATTGAAGGTATAAGACAATTTTGTAACTGAAAGCTTTCTCGACGCATATTCGGGAGGACGGAATCTCGAATTCCGGCGAAGGCACTGTGGATTTATTCAGTTTCTGAAAATCAAAAAATTGTAAATGACTCTACAAGTGGCGCCCAAACAAAAGGTGGTGTCCCTTTGTTTGCCTCTACAAGTGGCATATTTCGCCATCAATAGGATTTGGCGCCTGTGTCTCCTAATCCCTAGTCGCTTTTTAAAAACGGGGAGTATCTAAGGTATTTTCTCCGTTTTTTCCGCATGCCTTCGTGGTGTAACTAGAAGCATTCTCGACGCGTATTCGTGAGGTCCGGAGTTCGAATCCCCACAAGGCAATGCACATTTTTCACGTTTCCAGCGTAGGATAATTCGTCACCACCATAATTTGGCGACTGGGCCCCGTCATCCCCAGCCTTCCTTTAAAAGGGAAATAATATAAAGCATTTTCTCCCTCCTTCCAACACGCTTCCGTGGTGTAACGGTAGCACATTCGGAGACGTGTCTCCTAAGAGCTGTTTTCACAGGAAAACAGCAATGAAATTACAATACGACGGTGAAGTTAGCCATGGGACTAAAAGTAGTCTTTTTTCATTGTTCAGTTGTTCAGCTGAATGAGAGACAAAAGAAACAATTAATGTGCTGTTCTTTTATTTTAATATGGAACATCCTTTTTCTGGGTTTTCGAATTTCGCAGCTGTTCGGTGTAGATACGTATATACATTGTTACATTATACCGTCACGCATACTGATATACATTACTTAAGTATAAATATTCTTGGCAATTGACTATTACTCATACACAAACAGAGTAATATTGCACAATATATGATACAATTATCCGCACACGTTGAAGAGGCCAACTTTGTCCAAAAATGCTCATTATTGATTCATTGGATAGATTGTTTATCTAGCTTAAAACGTGTTTGCGTTTTTTAACGTTCATTAGATTTATGAGTTTTATTATTATATTAAGTATTTCGTAAAGACGCGAAAACCGGAAATAGGCATTTAAACCGCGAAAAATGCGTATTCGAAAAGCAGAAAACCGTCAAAAATGAACATAAATAGTTTTTTCCTTGAAATATAGTTATAAAGGTTTTTAAAGAGAGCAAGTTAAAAGAATCTTATCTCTAATTTGTGAGGCGATTAATTAAAATAAAATGCAATATTGTTTTTGTTTACATGTTGAAAATGTGTGTTTCTCGCTATTGTATGATTTTGAAAGTGATTCGAAACATGTCATTCGTATCATTTATGCGTTCATCGATGGCTGGAAAACGCTAGCCATGTCTGTAGTTACTGCGGTTGCAAAATCTATACACATATAAGCAAACTTTAGACATTCTGCCTTCAAAAGTAATGTAACTTAATTAACTCTTCTTGCATAAAGCCGAAGTTAAAATTAGCAGTGGAAATTTGCTTTAAATTATTTGATCTGTATGCTTTGTTCGAAACCAAAATATACAAGAACTTTATAAGTGTAATGAAAACACATCTATATAGTAACATAGGAACATATATTATGTGATATTCTGAAGGATTTTATTCATATTTGGGATTTTATACAATTTTAGCTCCAGGGTGGATTTTTCGTTCATGTCTATCCTGTAGTTAAGGTTAGAGTCTTCAACTATTTAATATTGCTGACGCTAAAAAAAAGTGAAATTTTTTGTGTATATAACGACTATTATATAATATAATATATAAGAACTATTTTAGTTATTTACTATATACAGCTAAACTAAATTGAAATGAAATCGAATATAGCAATACATGCTCAATAATAGAGCAATAACAAATCAGTTTGTTAAAAAATAATTGCTATCAAATAAAGATATATTTTGCAAACATTAGTATATGGGATATAAATTTTATGCTTGAAAAACTTTCAGAAATGTATTTATCGAGGGCCTTTTTTCTTAATAACTTTATATATGGAGAAGAGTAAAATAATAAAATAAAACAAAGTGACGACATATTCCATGGCAACTAGTTGCTTATTATAAAGAGACAACGATGCATGGCAGACTTATTGCTATAGCAACTCCCGTGGCTTCTACACTTATAAGACAGTTTCAAATCTATATTTTTACGTTTAGTATTTCTTGAATTTTATGAAAGAAAGCATATAAACTGCATTATACTAAACTGAGGTCCGCTCAAGTAAAAGCTCGTAAATGTATTATTTTAACGCATATATTTGTTTCATATACTCTCTCCTGTTATAGCATTAGAATAAATTTTCGAATTTTATAACGTAACTATGAAATCCTGTTATAGTTATTAAATTCAGCAGTAGATTGTGGAATGAAACGCTTCATTGCTCTCGTTTTCATTGATCGTGACTACAATCTACTCGAGGAGGATGTCCCACGACCGATTTGAAGTGCCGTTAG
The DNA here is from genome assembly GCF_044657685.1 of Stegodyphus dumicola. Lineage (NCBI taxonomy): Eukaryota > Metazoa > Arthropoda > Arachnida > Araneae > Eresidae > Stegodyphus > Stegodyphus dumicola. The sequence goes on from NC_140768.1 coordinate 83,528,176, forward strand.
TAGGCAAAGAAACTTCAGCCTGTGCTGTTTAAATCGCAGGAAAATCTAATATCCTATTTGGGATTCCAAATTGAGGCCAATGATTTGGTAGCACACTCAATCTTACATAATCACCAAGAGTTATTACACTACCAAGAGTTATTACATTAAGTATCTACAAGGATAATTGTAAGAAAATATTTGTCTGGAATTTGGTAGTTAATACAGCACTTAATTTATGCAGAATGGCGATCAATACTCAGCTTAATAACATATGCAGATGTTTTTCTGATAGTGATTTTGGCTAACAGAATTAAAGTTGAAAACCGAAACCTGCTTAACATATTTCAATGTATGAACCATACAGATAAGATAAAAGTTTTGGCAGCCGATACTCGAGTATTGTTAACAGGCGAGAAGAAAGAATATCGCGGCAAAATTAGCCTCAATTTTCATGGTATGTTTATAAAATTTATTTAACAGATGTGTACAGAAGAATAACCTAGGCATCATTCTGGGCAACAGACTCACGGATCCCGGACCTGTGTTATTTAAAGTGGATATTTTGTCCAGTGTGACACGCTGTAGAACAACAGCTAAGTGGCGAATTTTTCTAAGACTTTTCTCAATATGCGAATGAGATGTCTGCTTCCCACCTTAAAGTTTACAATTATTACTCATATTGAGGGCAAAACATACCTCACACGTCAGCTGCAACGTTGGATATCGTAACCAGAAGACTGTTACTATACTGCGTAATATAACAAGAAGTTACATTAGCATGTGTTCGTAAACTAGATAATAATCAAGTCTGGCACCAAATTTTTATTTCTATGAGAAACTTATGTCTGTGTCACTAAATAAACCACAACATAGCTTAAAATAGTATCCAAAAATATATCCCAGTCAGAATGGCATGCTACATGGAAAGCTCAAAACGGTATAAGAAATAGGCTGTCAATTTTATTTCAAGAAAATGGAGATAACACAGATGACAAATACAGAGATTCATGCAGCTCAGTGTTTCAAGCGACATTTGACTCTCATAGAAAAGAGAGATTATTAGGCATGTTGAATAACATAAACCAACCGCAATTATCTACACCAACTCAATGTTCGGCACTAATGGCACGCATGATGAATTCTTTGGTTAGATTAGATTAAGTTATTTGAACACCGCAAACCACACGAGGACTTACTGCCGAAGGAAATGGATGCTTTTGAGGGGAGGAATGTTTTGAAAGAAACTGCCTCATATCGACATCACATATGAGAAAACCTAGAGGTGCAAGTCGCCTGTTTGCCTGTGCTGGAACTACCAATATTTGGTCACTAAGGAAACTTTTGGTGCAACATATACAAACAAAATCTAATCGAGACAAGACTTATATCTAACGTAATCAAACAAACTGAACCTTAGGCTACTAAGGAATTACGAGGAGTGAACCCACCTACCAAAATAAGCAGCAAGTGATGCAAGAGAATTTCTAACGTCATTGCATTCCACTCTCCTAAAAGTAGAGTATCTTACTCACAAAATGACACGTTTAATAAAATGATCTTAACAATAGATGTTTAATATAATAGTCACCGTTTGATATTAAAGGTAAGTACAACATTATTTAGCTCGAAACTCTCACAAACTGAATTCCTAAGGAGGCATTGTTACTACTTCTCATAACACCGCGGTTTCGGGTATAGCTGTTCAGATATTTCTAGGTATGGTGGGATCGCTGCGTTTACTGTTTCCAATGCAAGAAGGAGTTCCATCTTCGACAAACAGGTGCCATGATTTAGAACAACGCAATGCATAATATAAGAGCACTTTGAAAGATAGAGCAAAGAGCTAAATACTGTTCTGACGTGCATAATGTAATATAGTATCGCGCTGAGTCTAATTGATGCACTCTGTGACGATGAAGGCAAGTATGCTATATACATTTGGATTAAATTTACCATACTTTCCAGCGAATTCTTATTATTTTCTTAATGTTTGCAATAATACTCGTATAATTGGATATCATGTGTACTAATTGTAACAATGTGCAGTGTTTCAATAATGCAAGGCAGCGGAAAACGTTATGGAGCCAAGGCATTAAAGTATCGGTGATTCTGTAAAATATGATGTTGTTGTTGTAAACTGTTGCAATGTAGTGTTTGCTAGTATTTAATATTCGGTAGAATATTCATAATGAAATGCATTATATTTTGCAATATAATGAATGTTTTCTAATGCCTAATGTTAAATAACGTAATCACCGTGAAGACATACATTTATGTCTGGTGGTGGTATGTTGAGTTACGGCAAAGCACACGAGAGCTATCTGCCTAAGGGGAGGGATGCATTCGTGGAGGACTTTCTAAGGAAAACTGGCTCGTATACACGTTACACATTAGGAAAACCACGAAAACACCCATGCAGCCAGCCCGTTCGCGGGCCTCGGACCGAACTACCAGTGTTCAGCGACTTTTACCGCTTGGCCGCTGGTGAGCCTATTTATGTCTGAGCCCTGTGACATTATTGCGCTACCTTTCCTTATTAAAACTAATTTCGAAAATGTTGGAATTTTTTTATAATTTTTGTGATACATCTGACTGCAACGTACTGTCATGTAACATTGTTAGTAATGCATTGTTTATAATGTCATGTAACATTGTTAGTAATGCTGATAACGTACGTGATGTACGAGTGTGTTACAATGTCTCGAAAGAATTCTGCCGAGATAGAAGCTGAATTTCCTTTCGGCAGTACCTTTCAGATCGAAGGCCAAAGTACAGAGTGATTCGTTAGCTACCTTCAGTAATCCTCGTACTGTCCAAGATATTTTGTACAGTAACAATGCAAGCAATAAAAGGAGAATAATGTAATGAAATTTCTTGCCGTGTCATAGATTCAAATAGAAAAAGGGAGTGGCTACAACAGATGGTTTCGACAAAGTTACAATGATTTCTGTCCTCAGTATGAAAAGTATGTAATTACTGTAACTGTCTGACACTTCTGCCTTCGACAGTAGGAAAGAGTACAAGAGTATTCATCTTTAATAAACGGATAATTACATAGGTGCGCTTTATTTTACAAAACAGAAAATAAAAGATATTTTCCTCATTAGTTGTGAGGCAGTTGACTTCTTTTTAGGAAGCTATATTTATATTTTTTCTTCAAAGGCGAAATGAAAGAAAATGTAATTTTCCTTTGGGAAAATCTTAAATTAATTGCATTTATTAGATTCTTGAAACTCATTATATGCTGATGCTATTTAAATGAGCAAAGCACCATTTTTCTTGCTTTCAAAAATATCTTAATGCAGACGCGCAAAAATAATTTGTAAAACGGAAAGTCAGTTAACTTGTTTAGCACTTTGGCAAGCAAATATTATATTAAATGATAAATTGTTTGACGGTGAAGCCTTCATTGAAAACATACGTTAAGCTGTTAAGTAATTTTGTTATTATTTCAGAAAATTTTACATGCAAATATTCACAATATTATTTAATATTACTATTTGTTTTAGCCAATTTTACATAAAATATGAATTTTAAATATAGATTTATAAAGTGAACTTATAATATAATTTGTTATTTACAAGAATCATTCTCTCTGAATGGAATTAGAAATCTATCTTAAATTATATAAACTGTATTCAAATTTTTAATTATAGTACGGAAATTTAGCGCAATATATTTTAATGATATATGAAATGATTAATATTTATTCAAAATATAGATGTGTTTTAAATTCAAATTGAGTGTAATCAGTTTCTTTGCACGATGACAGTTTTCAAGGTAAAATTTATGAAACTTCATTTACATGAAAGACAATTTGTGATCAGAGACTTTTTTTTTCTCTCGTTAATAGTTAAGTTTTGTTTAATAGTCCAAGTAAAATAACTCCAAAGATAGGCTATAATCATACAGAAGTATTTTTTAGTTATTAGCATTCATTTAATTATCCTTAAAATCGAAAACAAAAGTTATGTACTTCATCTGCTGAACATATGCAATTTCTCCATCATAAAATATCAGTGGAAAGTTTTTAAATTCTATTACATGAAATCAGTAATTGCTCAGACACATTTAGTATTCAAAACAAACATGAGATTTCTTTGTTTCTCGAAAAAAGTTCTTATTCTAGCAACGAGAAATTTTATGATATACTTTTCTTTTTGCTACTTAATTTATTTTTTTTTCTTATGCATCAAGCTGAACTGATGTTGAGATAACCATTGCTGATACAAAGTGGTCATATAAAGTATCATCTTGCATGGTGCTATCATTTTTTCGGTTTAAGAAACAATCCGAGAGTGTTTTGATTTTTTAACAAGACAGACAAAGCGCTCATATAAGAAGGCAATTCTGAATTTGATTGTGTAGGAACACACGCACATTGCGGGTTGTTGGGATTGCCTGCAAAGAAGTGTGCGATATAAAATGTGTCAATATAAATAATCAAGCATACTGTCCAACTTAAAGCTTTCCGTATCAGTCAAAATAGAAGGTAAACTTCAAAATTCGATACTGAGAAGAGCACACACGTAGAAGATGTGATTATTATATGGGGGGATACGAGAGATAAGATACTTACAGATATTGTTTGAAGTGGGCGGGAATCATCAGTCGTACAAGTACTGTCTCGCCGCACTAACTTAACAATTATGCCCTAATTTTGAGGCAGAATACCTCGGGAAAAGGTTCGAGGGTCTCTCACGCCTTTTCTCATGCCGACAACCTGTCGTCAAGAATTTCGGGTCGCGGTGTATTTTGAGTGCGCGCTTGTCGCACAGACACTCTACGCTTACAAGCATCCATGCTTTCTCCGGGATTCAAACCTGGCCCGTCGGTACGGGAGTCAGCTTTTGTATGGCTGAGTGACGATAAGATGCTTACAGATGTATTTATGATTTATCTTTTACGGTGGTGTGGTGGTGTATTTAATTATGGCAAAGCACACTAGGGCTATCTGCCTAAGGGGAGGCATGCCTTTCGTGGAGGACTTTCTAAGGGAAATTGGCTCGTATACACGTTACACATGGGGAAAACCACGAAAACGCCCATGCAGCCAGCCCGTTCGCGGGATTCGAACCTCGGACCGAACTACCAGTGTTCAGCGTCTTTACCGCTCGGCCGCTGGTGGGCGATTTATCTTTTACATCCTAGTATATTTTTATGTAACACCACCAAATCTCTGGCTAAAAATGACAGTGGCGAATCAGTTTATCTCATCTAATTGTAGTGGCTGTTTTCTCAATTTTGAAACTTTAAACAATACTCTGTGTTAATATAAATTTATCACATTATTCTACTCTTAGTGTTATTTTATAATGTTGCGTATTTAGGAGCACGCCAAACATTTTCTTATGTAAGTAAACTTTAACTGATCCTTCGCTTTACGTAACTTTGGATAACAAAAGATTTTATAGCAGTCTTCTTATCTTTATAAAATTGAAGAATCTATAAGACAGTATGAAAGCGATTTTCTAAGATATTGTTAGGGTCTTTTCTTGTATATTTCATCTCCGTATCCATTCTGAACGAAATGAAATGTACAGTTCTATGTTCTTGAAAGAGAAACTCATTATTTGCGAAGGAAATTGTAGAAACATTCCAGTTTTGAAATCTTTATTCAAGAACTTCAGCCCTGATTTACTTTAGAAAAGAAATATCAGGACTGCAGCTCCAAAAGAAATTAATTTCCTGGCAGCCATTGTCTTTGACGAGGCACTTCTATAAACGCTAACCTCCTTGCCTTGTCTCAAGTGGAGCATTCATTGTGCTTAGAAAGGCGTTTTATAAGGGAAATGCTACTGGAGTACCTCGCTGTTAGGGTCTCTTTTATTGGAGAATAGCTTTATCGTCTGTTATGTATTATGATTTCTTGTTTTTAAGCTGCAAAGGGGAAAAGAAATGAATAATTATTTTGCAGTTTCTAAAATACCGTCAAATATTGTTCCATTATGATAAAAAATTCCTTGTAATATAATTTTTACTTTGCTTAACAGTTATGTTCCTTTTGTAATATGAATTCTCGAGAAAGCACGTCAGCATTATAATAACGTCTCTTACGTACTATGTCAAACGTACTAATGAGAAATAAGTGTGAGGAAGGGGACTACATTCGATGCAATTTTAGATTGTTTTTTCGTATATTACATTGCACTATATCAGAAGCCATATTTTTTGTGATGACACACATGTGAAGGAATTATTATGTAGAAAGTATAACTTCTTATCATCATCAACGCATATCACATCTAAAGGCATTTTGCTGAAGAAGAATAATTGTGCAATTCGCATCCGATATGTTTAGATATTAGTCAAAAATTGTTAAATTTTAGCAAAAGGTTTCAAATGATATATAAGGTATTTCTACTACCTTAGTGGTGGTTTTGCACAGTGGGACGGTATTCCAGAGGTCCGTGGTTCGATTCCCGGCGAAGGCGGTTGCATATTTTTCATCTTTTCTGCTTCCAGTTAAGCTAATGACTCTACATCTTTGCTTGGAAGCATATATTTATATGTGAGTAAAGATTTTCGCAGTTGAAAATTAATAAGAAACAAAAATGTATAGATTGGCCGATGAATATCCAAAATCCAAGATGAAAATAGTTTCAAGAAATGTTTCTCCAAGATTAGACAACTTATGAAAATCCAAACATCAGCAGGTGTTATAGGTGAAAGTTATCGGAAGAAATATAGAGGTTTATAATTATTTACCTATAAATAAATGTATCTTTTATGTAAACGTCAAAAAAAATTAATAAATAAAAGAAACAGAACAAAATGTAAACGTAAACCCCTTCAGTTTTATTTCATTCGGAACTGTTTTGTAATTTTTTAACTCTTGGTTTAAGTGAGTTATTTCGTTATCAAATCAGTATGTTAGAATTATTTAAAATAAGTAATCTGAAGTCTTTCCTTTGCATCATTATTATCACTGTTTACTTACTGCTCTGATAAATAAAATTTAGTAAATAAAACATTTAGTTGTTTAAAAAAATAATTTTAAAAGTAAATAAATAATTAAGCAATAAGTAATAATAATATGTAGTAGTAATAGTAGCAGTAGTAAAAGTAATTAGCAATAGTAATACGTAATAACGTTAATTCTAAAAATAAGTAATAGTAATAAGTAAAAATAAGTAATTGGTAAAAAATAAGTAATAGTAATAAGTAAGTAATAATTAAAAAATAAGTAATAGTAATAAGTAAATATTTTTTTACAAAATTTAGTAAATAAGATTTAAAATTTAGCAAATAAGATTTAAAATTTAGTTTAAAAAAACTTTTCTTTATTAAAAAAATCTTGGTCGAATGGAATTTGAATGCGAGCGCTGCTTTAAGCAACTAACCATTAGTAGATCTAAAATTCTATTCCTTACGATCGAAAAGAGCTACTCTATAGGACGTAATATCGATATGTGTCAGTTTCCCTCTAAAGCGTCCTTCGTTTTTAGACAGACAAATCTTATTTCTTTGTGACACTACTAATAAATCCAGTCATAGACCATTCAAAAATACAGTTAAATGCAGTTATGTTCTGTATTTTTGTACGGACCAAGATTGAATTATTAGTAGTATTGTATCATATATATATATATATATATATGCACACACTCTTATATATGTATTTATATCTATAAATATACTTTTGTCTGCAAATGGATAGTAAATCAGAAAAGGTAACAATCGAAACGTAAGTTAAATAAGAAGTTTGTTCCAAAAGTTTTAATGGTCTTCCCATTTCTCTCTCCGGAAAAAAGCTACAAAACCGAGAAACGCGAATCAGGGAAACCAATAAAAAACGGAATTGTTAAAAGAAAATTAAAAATTAAAAAAATAAAAATTTACAGACATCTGAGGTTTTTATATATACAGAATAGTCCCACAAACTCGACTTCCGATATCTGGACATTCTGCATAACTTGACAACATTTCAGGAACTTTTTTTAAGATATCACTAGGCCAAACAGAGCAGATATTACATACAGTGCATATAATTATTATTTATGCGTATGTCTTTCCTGTTCTACTCAAAGATTTGAGTGTCCTTTTTCTGTAATTTTTGCCGTTTTCGCGTTGTGTCATTAATTCTTGGAACTGCTTAACAAATTTCAAGATATGCTGGCAACGCTGTTTACTTCTTTCGAGGATATGAAGAAAGTCAGATAGCTGCTGGCCACTGGCTCACATTTCTTTCTATTGTTGCGAAAACTTAGGAGATTTATCCGAAGTTCTGTGACGGAAACGTATTGCAAACTAAACTCACCCCAGTTCAATGCGGGTATCGTTCCTCAGTTTACATCCAGGCGTATAAGTGTTAACATATTTTTGGAAACTTCTGATATTCTGTGAACTGAAAATGTCGTTAAAAAAGAAAAGAAAACAAACTAACGTGACAATAGAAATGAAGCTAGATGCCTTAGAGACTGAACAAAGGGAGAAATTTAAACAAAATTACCATGGATTTAGGTGTTGGACGTACTACTTTCATAGGGTGGAAAAGAAGAGGTCCGAAAACTAGACTTTATGTGTGAAAAAAAACATGTACGAATAGTTTAAAGAAAAGGAAAAATATGAAAGTTGATGAATACGAAAAAGGGAGGGAGTCACTTTGTTTGTGGTGCAGGCAGCAAAGGGAACAAGTAACATCTATTCCAGGACCAATTTTACAAAAGAAAGTTCTAAACTGTAATGATGAACTTAAAAAAGGAGAGCCTGGATTTAGTGCTAGCGCTGGCTGGTTCGATAGATGGAAAAAGCGATAAGATGTCAAGCAATTAAACATTTGTGGGAAAAAGCTATCTGCTAACTTGGAAAATGCTGCAATATTCAAGGATAGCTTCCACAAACTAATTGAAAAGAGGGGTACATCTGGAGATCAAATTTAAAACTGTGATGAGATCGGTTGGAATTTTTGAATGCTACCTTCAAAAAACGCTGGCAGCCAGGGAAGAAAAATAGGCACATGAGTTTCAAAAGAAGGAAGGAGTCACGATCTTGGTATACAGCAAAGCAACAGTTATAAGCTCAGAATAGCGCTTATAGGCAAATCAAAATATTTCCGAGCGTTTATAAGCATAAAAAGTACACTAATGGGACCAAAACTAACTATGATCTTTCTGTTTGGCACCGAAATCAGACACGCATGAATGAACGGAGGAATATTTAATCACTGGTTTCAATAGCTCTTCGTTCCAGCTTTGGAAAAGTTTTTAAAATAAAAAAATATATATACCAAGGAAAGCGATTTTCATTCTAGACAATGCCTCACCCCATCCTGATGCCAAAACGTTACGAGACGAAGACATAAGAGCCATATTTCTCCTTCCTAACGCAAAGTCAGTGTGTCAGCCGATGGGCCAGAACGTTTCAGAGGCGTTGAAGAAAAAATACAGACGTAAACTTCTTTCATCTCTTGTCCTAGCCATGGAGCAAGGGTGTGATATGATGGAAAAACTGAAGAAAACAGATATCTTGAATGTTGGTTTGGATGAGTAGCTTATTCTTGGGGTAAAATCGAGCAGATAAGCTTTGTTCGTTGCTGGAGAAAGTTGATGGATTATTCAGTAAACGAATTTCACAAAAGCAGAGAAGAGACAGAAAATCTTCAAATAGTTGACTTACTTAAAAAAAATTCCAGGCTGCGAAGAAGTTACTGATAGTCATATTGAAGAACGGATGGGACAAGATGAACCTTGAGAAATTTTAGGACATGCAGAAATAGTTGCACAGGTGAAAGACAATGTGGATAAAAATGAAGATGAATCAGAAAACGAAGGGATTAAAGACAACGGAAAAGCTAAAATGATGACCCATAGTGAAGGACTGAAGACCTCTGAAAGAATGCTCCGTTACATGGAAGAACAATGTGCATCTTGTATGGACATTTTGTTCCTTTGTCGCCTACGGAATGGAGCTGCACGACGACGGAATAAGTGGGAAAGATAATCTACCATCACACGATATTTTTCTACCAAGAACCACTAATAACTTTCTTCATTTTTGTATGTAAGTTTTTTTAATCAATTATCTTAGGGTACTTGTTCTTTTTATGACTCCTATTGTTCTAGAACTTGATATAAAAAAATCAACATTAATTTAATTGTATGCTGTATTTTCCGTGTCCAATATTGAGCTACAAATGTCTAGAGTAATTTACAGTTAAATATTAAGAGTTGGGAATTAAAATCAAGAACATATTTCTTTCTCTTTTTAAATTTTCGTAGCGTAACCTATGTTGGTCAGATGTTTAACCTTCTTGAATCATTTCCTTGTGCGTAATATTTTTAATGTAATACACTTCTTATAATCCAAACATTCGTTTTCGATAACTATAAAAAAAAGCTTTATTTTTAAAACATTTCTTCTTCAGCTGAGATAACGCAATTATCTAAAATTTTATTACTGTCATTTGTGTCTCATAAAAATCAAATTATAGAATATTTAAGAAGTAAGAATTACACTTTTTTTTACAATAAATAAATAAAATTTCATTTTACGTTTCAAGAAATAATCTTAACTTTTAAATTTTCGATATGGAGACCGTAGTTAATTAGCTTCTAATTAGGAATTAATTAAATAAATTAAAAATTTAAGATGAGCTAAATATTTTGAATTATTTTCTTTTCTTTAAGAATGAGCAATTTAAGAAATCAAAAGCGATAATAAGTCTTCATTAGCAGAGAGACTAAAAAGCTTTTGCACTTTTAAAATACTTTTGTACGTTAAAAGCTTTGGCACTTGTTTTAACTCTGTGAATATTTCTGAAGGATTAATTTATGTTTTTTTTTATAATTAATTACAATTTTAAAGCGTGCACTCTATCTGCTTGGGTTCAAGTTTAAATACTGCAAAGACTACCAAGAAATTAAAGCAAAGCTTTTGCTTTTCTTATTACTCATGAAAGATTTTTGATATTTTACCATATAAATGGCCGCAAGACAAGAAAGCATTTTCGAATGTTTTCTTTTCACGTTTTCCTCTGTTTTACTTTCAATAAATTCATTAGCGCAATCATACATTTTTGTCTAATTTTCCAGCGATTTGCTTCACAAATTCTTCAACTTTTAAGTCTGTCCACTTTCTTCGTAGTATAATCGAAGCAAAAATTAAGCGTATATTTTCAAATTCCTTTTTATTTCCTAATTTAGAAAACTGAAGGAGATATTCGAGTTTTCTCTTTTACAGAAAAATTTTATAACTCATTAAATACCAAATGCCACGTTAAAATTAAAAGAATAATAATTTATTGGCGTTGATGATCTGGTAGTATGCAAGGCAAAAAAAAAAAAATACAACTCTAAATAACAAATATAATAATAAATATTTTCTGGTGGAAAATCTTAATGACGCGAAGAGAGAGGATATAAATCATGTAAAATTACAAAAATGTGAAGAAAACATGTTCAGGAATTGCTGCTATATTCATGCTCTTACCAACTTTTTAAAGTTTTTGTTGATAAACCGTCTTATTTTCTCAATAGAAATGATATTTTATACCAGTAAAATTTTAAAATACTTTTAGAGTCTTTTCGAGAAAACTCCACACATTCGCATTGCCCTCTCTGAGACTCGAAGAGCAGACCTCCTGATTGCTAGCCAGCCGTACTATCCTGTTACACCACGACGAAAAGCGGAAAGGATGGAGAAAATACTTTTTATACTTCCCCTGTTAAAGAGAGATTCGGGATGAGGGGACCCAATCGCCAATCTCTGATGGAGAAGAAATATCCAGCTTTTAGTTCGGGCGCCACTTGTAGAGTCATAAGGCTATCGATGCAGGAGACTTGAAATCCTCGCCAAGATTCGAGCACCGCATCACCCGATTATGCATAGAATTCCAATTACACGAAGGCACGCGGAAAGGAGAAAGAGGATACGTTGTTGAGGTTTACCATTTATGAATCTGAGAGTAACTTACAGCTGTATGAGTTTTAAAAATATTACTTGGTATGGAAAGAAATTTAACACTGTATAGAAATGAATTTTTACCCTTGCTATTTGTTTTGAACAGTTCTTATTGCAAACTGATTAGATATTTATGTGAAGAATTTATCTTAACGTTGGGGGGTGCGGAATTTGAGCTGTAGAAATAATTTTGAAATACAAAAAGAGAACTAGAGATTGAATTCTAAGAACTAGGACACACCATTTTCTAAATTCCACAATCAAAGGGAGTAAATATGTATACGATGATAAACTTTTCTACTATATAATTAGTATTTTTCTAGATTTATCTATATTTTGCTTCGGAAAATATGTTAACCTAAATACATACAGATAAAGAAATAAAACATAAAGACAAGTAATGGATTTAGTCAACTACCATTTGCATGGTTTTAACTGCAGCTCGAAATTAACTATACGAATTTCAGCGTTGATAAATAAGTGAAATAAATGTGAATTACACCTTCACTGACCGCTTGATGAGACGATCTAAAGTAGCAATAAGTACATTTTATACGTAGCATCAAGACAATGCACAAAAATAGTAGCGACTCTTTCCTTCTTTAAAATGATTTTCTTTCACATAAAAATGTATATATTATTTTCTGATAAAAATTTTACAGTGCTCCGATTCGATATTTTCCTTTTTATTATTTAACCTCAATTTAGAAATTATTATGGCTATTAATTATTACTGTCACTAATAGTTTTGTTTCCTTGTCATATACGAAATACTGTTACCTGTCATTTCAGCAGAAGACTGTTTTGTATACTTCCATGTCATGTGTCTGAAGATTGGTTTCTTAAGTATTTGCTAAATATTGTGTTTTATATGCAAATTTCCAGATTAAAGCTAAGATATTGCATTTGTTTATCTATGCATTATTATATTTTATTCAGTGTACATTTTACAGCAATTCGTGCTTTTATTCTTGTTTACTGCAACTTTATACTCCTAATATATCTTTTAATATAGAGTACATTTTGTTGCTCGCATATTTTTAATGTTAAAGTACGAGTATGTTAATTTTTATAGTATACATATGTTGTTTTGTTAATAATTTTTAAATCGGTTTAAATTACGATATTCTCATTTTTATGTGTATTGCTGTAACGCATTTTTAGCTGTTTTTTTCGGGAATGTTCTCAACAATACTTTAAAGCTATATATACCCCGCCTGTACGGGAAAACGTCGTGTCTTCAATTCAGAAATTAGCTTAAGAGCGATCGACCGAGACGAGAGCTGTACATAAGCGCTTTTCCGTGAAGCCCTCTTCACCGTTATAGCCTAAAGGCTCCGTGTTTCAGCGTATTTGTCGTAGTTTTTCGACGAGTGTAAACGTGTCTTTAGAACTTAATTATTAATTTAACTTTAGAACTTAACTGGAGAATAAATTGTGTTTGAATTTTTCATGAAGTATTATCATCGATTACTACTCCAAATTTATGAGCCCGTAAAACGCAACAGTATATCTCTGTATTCTTTTGACGCATCATTCGTAATCAACAGCATTTAAACAAGAAATAATAAGTTTCGACTGAACATTTCTAGCTTTGCTGTGTATGCTTCAGTGCAAATTTTTGGTTCCTATCCACGTGGCAGATTAATGCGCAAGACGTTTAATATCATGATAATATAACGCATGCGTGACATTCGAATACTTGTTTTAAAATAAATAAAGTAAATATAACATTCCCCACCCCTCGTCTCCCATAGGCTGTGAAGTAAGTGCAAGTCAATGTAATGCTTAGTATAGATTGCTCCTTTTGGTTTGAAACACTATATCACACGAAGTTATTTTTTTAACCTGACAATTAAAGGGGTTTTGCTGTTCGTAATTTTCCCAGATTCTAAACTGGAATTCTGTGTAGTAGGAAACTCGATCTTTACTCTCTCCAAGGTTCAACAGTAATCTCTAACACAGGTTTTCTGCTTACCTACAATGGGCTACTAGATGATATTGTCTCGACATTGTAGTGTGCGTAACAACTTATTTCGCTCGTTAGTTGTTGGACAAAATCGCGAGTTCTAATCTCACTGGCTATTTCTTTTATTTCTTGGCACACTTTATTGAATTGCGTATTCTAAAAGTGGTGGAAAAGGAGCGACATAACGAAATGAAAGTGAACCTCGTTATTTAACCTAAATCATCATAATATTATTATAAAAGGAAATAAATTGTAATCAAATTCCAACAACTTCCGCGATTTAAAATATTTACAATGTACTAAGCATTACAACATTTGACAAAAAAACCTCCTAAATGTATCAATTTTCTGGTAAACGTATCAATAACGTCCTAAAATGTTTGTTTTTTACCATAAAAGAAATATGAGAATTAAAAAAAATTCGATATTTACTCGAAGGTTTAAGTATAATAAAAATCTGATGTATACACCATATGACTTCATTGAACGGAATATTAAACTACATGCATTTTTTCCTTGCATTTCATTTGAACGTATTGGATTGGATTAAATCTACTTCGTGGATAGCCCATAAACCACAATGGAATAAATACACTCTTTCATATTTATTATATTTGCTTACCATAGTGACACTCTGGCGCTACGTTCACTTAACAGCGTTACATTTCGTTCATACTGTAACTTCAACCTCAAATTATAAACATATCGCTGGAACTATTACTACATAAAAATGTAATTTTGCCAGCTCAGTGAGAATGAAGCCTAAAAGGCGCATGGCGTACAAAAATGACGATAAGAGTTTCCTGGCATGGTAATCTCTCTAAGGAGAAACGGAGGCAACGAGAAGAAAGAAGGGGGGCTTGAAGCTTGAAATCAGAGAAGCGGTCTGACTGATGAATAAGCTAGTATCTGATTGGAATGAAGACGCGAAGTGTCAAATTATTACAACACGGTTGATCTTACATTTAATAATGCAAGTTGAACAATGAAACGCAAATAATGCAGAAACAATGGAAAAATTTGTATATAAAAAATTCACTCCGTGAAGCAATGTTTAAGTAATGAGGTTGTCATATTATAACTCAGAATGCACAAAATTTATATCATTTGAGAATTATCTAATCATTGCCACATGTTCTATTCAAATACTTTAATAAATCTAAAACCATGTATAAAAGAAGTTAAGCAAAAAAAAAAAAAAAAAGACGGATGGGGAAAGAAACAGTTTTTCACAGACGATTCAGTATTTCGCATTCAATGAATTCAGTTCTCCCTTCGCGACAAGGCAAAAATACATAAAAACTCAAAATATATATATTAAAAATTACGAAGTAAACTTTAAACACTTATTTCCTCGAATAAATTCCAGAATGGATTCAGCAGGATTTAATTCGCAATAATAAAAGAAGAAGATAGCTTTGTTGTTGCGAAGCTTAGTTTCTCTAGATTGGCAACAAAACCGCTATTCTGCCAAGTTTCGAATGTAAACAAACATGACCGCCATGGCAAAAATAATTAGGCTTAGCAGCACTTAAACAACTTTTAAATTGTTGATAACTCTAATCCTTAACCGGAAGATAAGAACTACATTATTCAATCATTTTTAAAGCAAAAAAATGAACAATTTACAAATACATAACTGAGATCAGCGAAACTGAAATCACTGAGCCGGGTAACAGAATGGATACATATATACATATATTTATATACTTTTGGTGCGGCCGATTGCAACCAAAATACGAGGTGCATATCTACATGTTATAGCAGTCCCTTTATATAAAATTTCAACGTTCTGAGGCTACTCTTTTTTGAGTTATGCGAGATACGTACGTACGGACAAAAATTCTCTTTAGAATTCATTTTAAATGTTTCATAATTTTTTTGAGGAAAAAGAGTCTTTTACTCTGTCTTTACGTAGATATGTCATGCAAAATTATCGTTAAATTGCATTCGTAGCGGACAAAATGGATATTTTCGTTGAAATAAGATGCCTGAAACTTTTCGCGATTGCAATACTCGTACACGGAAGTAAAGAGGAAAAAAAGAAGAGAAAAGAAACATCCAACAACAGTGTCTTAATTTATCTGTTATTTTCGAAACGGAATCGTTTCAATAATTTCTCTGTAAATCATTACGAAAGTCTATATATTTTTCCATACTAAATTCAAATACAAATACTTTTGCTAATCAAATACTCAAAGATATCTGTTATTTGCATTTTGTATTTTTTTTTTATAATTTTAAACATAAACTGTACCTTATATGGTTATGTATCTTCATGTGTTCTTTCATATCGATATATTCTTTCATTAATAAATTATTTGGTGACATGAAAGCTGAAACAATAATTGGTTTCCAATACATAAGCAATTGTATATTTGGCCATTAAAAGAGAAAAATCAGTATCTTAACATACTCAGTTCCAAATTAAAATATATATCTCCTCTGGTTTTTACAACATGTGATATCATCAATGGATCAATAATATGGCGTCATGTCTGCTTTCATTATCTGCCATTCATGTTTAAACCATCAAGCTCTTTTCTTTAGATTTGAATATTTAATAGCTGTGTATCTTAGGATTCCATCTAGTCCATTGTGACTTAAGTTAGGAAATGCGTGAAAATGGCATTCCCGTGTACTTTGTCACAATGTCGCTCTAAGGGAATTTGAGGAATTTCTCCACTTAAACCGTTTTTTAAATAGGGCGACAAATATGCTTGAGGGGCATTGCGCAAACTGCGAAAAGTTTTTGATTCCATGAGATGTAATTCGCAACGAACTAATAAGCATATTTAAGGGCCTTTAAATTACCAAGAAGAGCCATTTTTTCTGTTCAGAATTGGTAGTAATAGACATAACCGGTTTCTCAGTAACGAATTTGTCAGGATTGTCTCCTGTCGTGACTCTATAAATGAGAGTGTCAAACATGTCTCCTACACTGACTCTATGATTCTTAAATAAGCAGTTCAACAGAAGTGCCAGCTATGAGGATCTTTTACGGATGTGTTCATTGAACTGATATATAGAAATTGCAAACGGAAGCTGAGAAACTGAGATGAAATGCAATATAACATAACAGTCGACACAAATTTATTCTTATATATTTAAAGTCTAGAAACAGAGTTATAAAGAGATAATGCATAAAGACGCTACTACGCCAAAACTTTGAATTCTTTTACAATTTTTAAAACTTTAAGTGCTAATATAACTCTCTATTCAGTTACGCAGGTGATAGGTTCAGATTATTCTTTAAAATCAGCCAATAAAACTAAATATTTTAAAATTAACTGGAGTTTCAATATAAATAAAACAGTAAGATTATTTGGAACTATTTAAGAAATGTACAAATTTGTCTCTTGTATACTTGAAAAATGAACAATTGTTAAAAAACTGCCATTCCGTTTGATTTTAAAAGTCCTTGTCGAGCCGCTTAACCGTATTAGTACTTAGTGACTCTGAGTGCTGTACCGAAGGGCCCGGCTTCGATTTCCGAAGAAGGATGGGTGTTTGTAAATATAAAGTGTCTGTGCGACATAGGGTACTCTAAATATGCGGCTAGCCGAAAATCCTTTCGAAAGGCTCTTGCCAGCGACAGGTGCATTTGGCTCCTTCCCACAATAAATGCCATCGGCTTGTGCTGACCCATTGTCAGATAAATGAGTTTTTTTTTTTTTTTTTTTTTTTTTTTACTTATTACTTGCTTCGCCCATAGACACTACACGGAAAGGAAGGGATGCCCCGTGGAGGTCTTTTTAAGAGAAACTAGCTCGTATCCACGTTACACATGGGAAAACCACGAAAACTCGCTTGCAGCAAGCCCGTTCGCTAGGACTCGAACCCCGGACCGAACTACCAGTGTTCAGCGGCTTTTACCGCTTGTGCGCTGGTGGGCAGATAAGTGAGTTTGGCAACAACAACAACAACAATAGTAATTCTTGTTGATACGTGAGTTAAATCGATATTGGCTCTTTATCATTTCTTCCACATTCGCATTTATCTTTCGTTACCTGTAATGTATTGCGGCAAATGCTTATCCTTAGAAACAACAACGCAAGCAATTACTTATGCAAAAATTAAGGACTTTACATCTTTATATTGAATCCTACTATAGCATAATCTGCAACGTAAAATAATTTTTCTACGAGCAAATAAGAGTAACATTAAATTATTTCATGAGTTTTCATTTTGGAATTATTGATGAAATTCTTAAACAGTTCATCATTGAACGAAGGGTTTGAACAACTGAATCATCAGCCTAATAATTTCCATCTACGACCGAGTTACGCGGATTAATAACAATGAAAAGTGTTATAATTTTGAATCACCAAAAACAGTATTAATGATGCTAAAGATGTAAATGATTAATGGATTAATGATGCTAAAGGTGCTAAAGATGTAAATAATAGAGATTTAGTATATGAGGAAATATTCTTATTTGAAGCTTATTTGACTTTGATTTCAAATGACTCTAATATAAAAATCACTAACAAGTTTAAAATGTTTACAGATCTTTTCATATTATTTTTGCTGTTATCTAGGACAAAAATTTAAAAAGATAGCATAAGTCTGAGCTACTTTTGTTCAAGTAAAACTACTTTAAAAAGTTGATATTTTTGAACATATTTTTATATATTTATATATTAGCCTTCAGGATTTTTAGAATTGCAACTGACGATTTTTCCTATTGATCGGTAATCATATTTTGCAGTAGTTTGGAGGTTAACGAGGAACAGACTTGAAGTGTTGGTACCAATACAGAGGTTACTACATTGGATAATACTTTGGCAATTGTAGGTACTACTGGAAAATTTCAGTATTACTTTTCACATATATGCATAACAGGCAGTTTATATGTTGAATATTGACAATATGTATAATATATATATTGCCAATATTCAACATATAAAATGTTGAATATTGGCAAAGGCTATACTGAATATTGGCAAAAGAATGTGTAATGAAAGGGTAATAGTGTCTTTTAATGCGTGGAATTTATCCACAATAAACTGTGGAATAGTACTTACTGAATAGATAAATGGAAAATCGCTTGTCATTATCTAGTTTTATCACTTTTTCAGGATTTTAAATCCTGAACTGACACATTCATTAATTCCTATTCTGATATAGCGTCTGTAGAAAGTTGCCAGTTCAAATCACTCTAAGATAGTTTTACTATATTGTTTACAACATTATAAGGTATTTCTCCTGCCTTCCTACCGTGCCTTCGTTGTATAGTGGGTCAACACGCTGGGCTGGTATTCCAGAGGTCCGCGGTTCGATTCCCGGCGAAGGCGGAAGGCATTTTTCATCTCCCCGGCTTCTAAAAAAATCCTAATGTCTCCACAGTGGCACCCGAACTAAAAGGGTGTTGGATGAGGATTCTCCAAACCCAGGAGTTGGCGATTGGGTCCCCTAAAAACCCCAGTCGCCCTTTAAAATGGGTAGTATATAAGGTATTTCTCCCGCCTTCGTGGTGTAGTGTTTCTGCACGCTGGGCCGGTATTCCAAAGGTTCGTGGTTCGATTACCGGCGAAGGCGGTTGCTAATTTTTCATCTCTCCGGCTTTTCCAATTAACCTAATGTCTCTACAACATGATCTCACCTAAATTTTAAACTCTTGGTACAATCGAATTTTGTTTTATTTTAGTACAGAAAATGAATCATTCTTCTTTAATATTTCTTCTTTTTTTTTACCAATGGCGAGTCCTCAGACGATTTCGGTTTCCTCACTCCGAAGGCCAGAAGTGGTGATCACTTTATTATGGAAGCACCTAATAGGTGGGCCACCTATGCCGCCTATGGACGGGACGGACAGTTAAAACCATGCCTTCTCCGTTATTTGAACTTGGACCGTTTTGGTATCGCAGTCATCATATATAATATTTCCATTGAGATGGTTTGTATTCCAGAAATTATGGTAATACAAAATAAATGAATAATAATTACGGAATTAACAGTATTCTTTCTTGGTGGGGGGGCGTTTCTCATGTCGTGTGTTCTCATGATGGAAACTCACACCTTTTCCGTTACCTGTGTAAGTCCTTATTTTCTTGTTGCTTGCTATAGCTTGTCAGTTACAGAGCATGACATTCTGACAGTTTGGAACATTCGTGTTGGGCTGATATTAAGGAATCAGTCTTTTATTAATAACTCCTTCTACGTCTTATGAAACCTAATATTACCGTCTTTGGATGAAGTCCTTTAGTTTCCTTATGTTGTATTTTCTATCAATCAGTGTATAATCTTCTAAATTTTACGATCTTGTACAAAATAAATTTTCTATCACTGTTGATTTTTCGACCGAGAAATGCTATTTTCTAAAAGAAAGAGATGTGTAAATTTCCATTCATTGTTTCCCCCAATTTTCAGATCACATAATTCTACTACTTTTTCGGTCGTATTTAAGTTCCAGTGGAGAATTGAATGAGATAATTAAAGCATTCAGATAGATGTTCTATCAAGAAGCTAAGATTTTACTCAATAAATTCATAAGAGAAAAATCTCATTACTTAATCTCTTATACACTCAATCAAGTTAATTCGGGTACACCGAACTAAACTACTTTATGCACCCGAGTAATCACATTCAAGAATACCTTTTCCTCCAGATATGAATACAACAGAATATATACGCAACAGTTTTGAGTTTAAGTGAAGAAAAAATTAAGTTAATATAAAGAATTTTAAAAAAATGGCGGAAAAGAAATCACTTTCTAAATTTTTATTAGCGCATTAAGGGGTTAAAGGATGACCAGGAGAACTAGAATGGTACTGAATTCGTTAGTTGTTAAAATTACTCTATAGCTGAATACATTATTCTTAGGGACTATCAAAGGACTAGTGTTTTTTAGAGACTTGTTATTTCAGTTATAGCTGAAGAGAAAGAAAATGAAAATTTGAATCACAGGCTCTAGTATGTTTTTTATGCAGACTGATCATTTCAATACAGATAAAAATGTAGTACATAGTTTCTTTTAAGTCGCTTTAGTATGATATAACACGGTACAATCCTGTATTTAAGCCTCATTTATTATCACTGTGGCCACATTTGTTATTCTGTGTCGCCAGAAATTCTTCATCAGTAATACAAGTGTTTCATTACTTACTTTTTCAAATATATATAATATTTAAATATATCATATAATACTTCACAGACATTTAATCTGAAAAATCACGTATATTTGTTTATTTGAATGTAGATATGAAGTGATAGGTATATTAGAATATTTATTTCAAATTTAGTCATTTAACAAATTTTTGCATTGAAAAATTGCCTTCCAGCGGCCGAGCGGTAAACGTCGCTGAACACTGGTAGTTCGGTCCGGTGTCTAGTCCCGGCGATCGGGCTGTCTGTGTGGGCGTTCTCGTGGTTTTCTCCATGTGTAACGTGGATAAGAGATAGTTTCTCTTAAAAAGACCTTCACGGAGCAACCCTCCTTTTCCCTATAGTCCCTAAATACGGAGCATGTAATAAATTTAAAAAAAAAGAAAACGGAAAATTTTTAAATGTAAAATGTAAAAATTACTTATTTATTAAAATTAACCATTTATTTTATGTTACGCATCTTTATCCATATTTCTTTCTTTCTATATTCCGGCCAGAATGCTAATTTTAGATCTCGCGTATTTGAATAAGGTAGAAAAAGAGAGTACTATTTAAAGGGAGGTTTTAGATTAGTTTATTAGAATCAAGCCATACCGAAATTATATAGTATATATATACAGGGTTATTCTAAATTATTTTTATAAATTTAGAGGGGTGATAGTACCCATCCAGACGAGCAATAATTACCATAGAACATAGGGTCGCATTCCACACTGAGAGGCAGAAAAGAGGAATATTTGAATTCCAACCTGAACTTACAACTTACAACAGTGTTGGAAAAGCGAATGAACCATTCCAAAAGTTGTGCAATCAGATTTATTGTTTAGTGAAAATCTTACAGAAAGTGCTCAAAATGTCAACCACGCGTGTCGTTGTACAGTTGACATTGGAAGAAACAACAGGCGCACCCTCCCGAAGATTCCTGGTATCGTGCTAACTTTGTCCGAGGCAAGAATGATTCTCGCCATGAGATCTTCAACTGAGTCCACAGACGTCTCGTACACTGAAAATCTCATCTGCCGCCAGAAAAAAAATGTGCAGTGGGTTGAGGTCCGGTAAGCTAGGAGGCCAAGCCAGAGGTCCGCTACGTCCCATCCATCGTGCGAGATATGTGGCATTTAAAAGGTTACGGACCGTGACGGAAGAATGTGCTGGAACTCTCGGGAACAAACCACGTGTCGCTCTGGATGGAGAGCGTAACAGCTTGTAATAAACTGGGAAGTACTTGTTCGAAGAAGATACGGTATGTTGCGCTGGTCAGACGGTCTGCCATGATGTAAGGGCCTGCCAGGTAAACACCTAGGATACCTGCCCAGACGTTTATGGAAATTTTCTGCTGCTGTTTATTAAGGTATTAACTTCTGGCGAATAGTTACTGCTGGTGTCTCCTTTTCTTTCCACTAAAGTGCAGTGGGGATTGCTGTCAGATCAAACGCGTTGATTGTACCTGTTGGAAATGCCTTCTCTGCTGAATGTTGCCTCATCGCTAAATAATATTAATGCAGGAAATTCTAGATCGTTATTTCTCATTCCAAGCATCCACTTCATAAAGTCTGCTCGGCAGGGATAATCATCTGCACCCAAAGATTACATCTTTTTCACGTGATAGGGGTGCATGCGTTCCTCTTGCAAAATAAGTTGAGAAATACCGCTGTCATATGCCACCGCTCGCGTACTTATAGAAGAGGCTGCTTCAAATCTAATCAAAACTCTCTCTTCCATTTTTTGGCGTTCGTGCATTTCACGAACGTCCTGCATTGCTTTTTGAGATGGCAAAAGAACCGATTTCTCGCAGTCTTCGATTAACACTGGGAAACGTTGCACGACTTCGAATCCGACGAATTGGTATTGGATTGGATTATTTAATTAAGGCAAAGCACACGAGGGCTATCTGCCTAAAGGGAGGGATGCCTTCGTGGAGGACTTTCTAAGGGAAACTGGCTCGTGTACACGTTACACATGGAGAAAACCACGAAAACACCCAAGCAGCCAGCCCGTTCGCGGGATTCAAACCTCGGACCGAACTACCAGTGTTCAGCGACTTTACTGCTCGGCCGCTGGTGGGCTGAGCTGACGAATTGAGAAACCGCTGTCCGTACAATCTTCATGCTTCGTGTCCCTTTCCTTTTGCTTCACCGTTTGTGAGGTGAATATCTGCCGATCCCTCGTACGTATACTCCGCCATAGCATTCAAGAAAAGTTTCGGACGATGTTATCAAGGTAATACTTGAAGCGATGACGTGTCTTTTTCAATGACACCATTTACTCTGATTGGCTTTCTCCGGTACCAACTAACAGCAAAATGCTGCTTTGTCTCAGGGCAAATTTGCATACGGTTAATTCTTGATAGTCTTAGGAGATACATAGTCAGTCTCCTTGTCCTTCCTCGATGCGTCTCCACTTTCTCTTGTCTGCCTCTCAGAGTGGAATGCGACCCTATGTTCTATAGTAATTATTCCTCGTCTGGATGAGTACTATAACCCCTCTTAATTTGTAAAAGCAATTTAGAATCACCCTGTATATGTTTTAATATGTGTGGTGCCCAGACGGTATAGTCGTTAGGTGAACAGACTGTAATACCAAAGGGCGAGAGTTTGAATCCCGAAGAAGGCATGTTCGTAAGTGTCCTTCCTTTGATAGGAGGCAAACGTTTAGCCCTCCTATTAGGACTGCTGCCTAAAGAGACCGCCGTTTCTGTCCTTAATAGTGGCCAAAGTCTATTAGGACTTGGCGCCCGCCACTGTAAAAAATATTCATGTTTGTATATATATATATATATAAAACTACAAAATAATTTAATTTAATTAATTTTTGAAAACAATACACAAACATGTTACATACCCGCCTTATTATCAGACTTAAAAATCTTTACCCGATTTTTGTCTTCGAAATCACTGGTCGCAGTGCAACACTTCCAGTTAGAGAACTGTTAGAAAGAGAGAGATCACTTAGTTAAGTTTGAATAATTCTAGGAAATAAGTGTAAATTAAGTGCAGAAAAAGTATAATAATTCGAGGAAATAAGTTTAAATGAGATGCAGCAAAAGTTTAATAATTCGAAGAAATAAGTTTAAATGGGATGCAGTAAAAGTTTAATAATTCGAGGAAATACGTTTAAATGAGATGCAGTAAAAGTTTAATAATTCGAGGAAATAAGTTTAAATGAGATGCAGTAAAAGTTTAATAATTTGAGGAAATAAGTTTAAATGAAATGCAGTAAAAGTTTAATAATTCGAGGAAATAAATTTAAATGAGATGCAGTAAATTTAAATAATTCGAGGAAATAAGTTTAAATGAGATGCATTAAAAGTTTAATAATTCGAGAAAATAAGTTTAAATGAAATGCAGTAAAAATTTGTATAAATAAATAGGCATGTCAAGGAAGTTATGTGGTGTTTGTTCACATCAGATTGTGTTTTAATACTAATGGAATTTCTTATGTTTGTGACCGCAGATGGAACAAAGCAAAATATATTTCAACTAATTAATTCAACTTTTCTCACAACATCAGAGTAATCAGCTTAATGCAAAAACCTTACAAAACTATATTTTGTATTTTTTAAATATTATAATATTAAATACAACTCTGCCGTATATGAAACCATTTTCAGTTTTCCTAAAGATTATACTTACGCTGTGCTAAAAATTTTTATGTTTCTTTGCTAGCACATTCATATGTATCTTTAAACGCAATATTTTAATACCGCTTAATAAATTCACTCATATTTTGCAGTTAATTTTGGTCTTCAGATTTACAGAGAAACGTCCTTAACTTCCCTTCGCTGCATGTGTTTATGATGTGCCAAATACATTTTGAAGGATTGTGACCTGAAAGTACCATTTCAATTGAAGACAGTTTCAGCCCCTCAAGAATAATTTTATTTCCCGCCAGATATTTTTTCACATACAATATTGCTTCCGCACCCCAAGGGGAGAATCGAAGCAACAAATCTGTAGAATACTTTTAGAAGAATCCTTCAGAAAATAAAAATCGAACATTCGCGAAGAAAAGATGCTGGGAGGACGTCGCAGAAAGGATTGTAGTACTGAAATTCCATTGGTTCAGCAGTTTGAATACTTTGACTTTTTTATTTTCCTTTTTCTTTTCGCTTCTCTTTCAAACTCACGTTTCTCATTGCTTTTGAAATCATCTTAAGAAATCACGGAGACAAAAGAAAAGAGAAATTGATTAGCTAGAATATACTTTGCCTTTACGCATACTATTGCGATAAAACTTATCGGAGAATAAATGAAATAGTTTAAAGCTAATTTTTATTTTTCTTCAGTTTAAACTAAAGGAAATATATCGGAAATACCGATTATTTTTAAATAAAATAAAAATAAAAATGTCAAATATTTAATATAGAATATTTGTTGTTGTATTATTTTAACGATAAATATTTAATATGGAATATTTGTTGTATTATTTTTAACGATATTCAGCTATAAAATAGGAACAAAATGCAGTTCTTGAAAACGAGCTGAAACGTTTATGAAAATGAGTGATTTGGCTTTTAAATTCACTTTTGAGTTACAATAAAACTGGTCCTTTTGCTTATTCCTGAATGATTTTTAGTTCTGCTGTTATTACTGAGTTATTAAACTATTATTATTGTATTATTATTGCTGTGTGTAACCTGTGCTATTATTACTTTTGAAAAGTTCGAAATTTTAAAGCAAACATATTCATCTTAAGAACTTGAATTTTTTTTACACTGCTTATAAATTTCAGTTCTATACATTTGTGTATCTAGCAACACTTAAGAAATTAACTATTCATATTTGCTTATGAATTATTATTATTTATTATTTCATAAGAAACTATAAAACAATTCTTGAAATTTATCTACGTTTTATGCCCATAGGACATAGGCACTGATGTGTATTAGTTTCGAAGAGATATACTAGCTTTTCGTATTAGCACTGTAAATGCTATTAACGCGGGCTGTTTGCTTGATTTAATAAACTTGTATTCAAAACAGTAGTATCCATAGTTAATTGTACCCGTTTAGAAGTAATATTATTTCCAACAGCTTTGTTTTAAATTCTATCCCATAAAATATAATTTTTGGAAATTAAAACTTCATATTAATAAAGCATTTCTTGTTACATATTGCACGCTTATAACCTCTTTACCCAAACCTTGAAGTAGTGCTAACTTTGTTAACTTATTTATCAAATTTTGATGCATTAAGTAGCTGCAGTTATTGCGGTTGCTAAAGTGGATGTTATGAAAGAATGGAAGTAGTAACATTACGAAGAAAATTCGTGATATCCAACTTTCAAGATACTTGGAATACATCCAGTAGATTTCGCGACATGAAAAACAGGGTGGTTCAGCATTTATCTCTCGTTAGTTTTTCTAACTTTATTTCGAATTCTTTCCTAACTTAAAATTCAACAAACAGCATAACATGCATGTAATTAACTAGTGTGATATTAAACTAACTGTGTAAATAAAATAATATTTTTATTATCATATTTCTTAACGATTGTGATTTGATTTTGTTCTTTACAGAGAAAAGGAGATTTTTATCCTAGTTCTTGCTTTTTTGGTTTTCGCTCGTCTGTTAATAAATGCATTTAATTATTGGATCGAATTCGAAGGTTTATATTAGTGAGCTGAAGTATTTCCAAAGAAGGTATTTGTTCCTTTCCCCGAGTACTGAAAAACACAGTACATAAATAATATGGTTTCCCGAAAGAGTAATGAAAGCTTTTGAAGGTAAGAAAAGTTATTTATCCAAGAACTACAGGGATTTCTTTGAGTTTTACCTGCATGCTTGAGCTCAACGATTGACGTCATAGCGAGTGAAGAGAATCCGATTTGTATTGGCTTTTCTGTACGATGAATTAAATCAGCTTTGACAAGACGCACTAACGCAGTATGACAAACTAATACAATATTCTCGTGCAAAACTATTTACACAATACGCTTCTGTCTTCAAGGTAGTTTAACAGATTTATAAATAAAACATAATAACAGTATTCAGGTTTCCAGTATTATCTTTAGTTTTAATGACACAATTAAAATATGTAAAGTACAGGCTGGGTTCTGTGCATAAATTAGGCTTCTTTTTATCATGAAAACTGATAATCGAGTTCTTAATAGTATCTCAGATGTACATATTTAATGTCAGACATATATTTTTTCTTTGAAAGAATCCTGATTTAGTTATCAGCCTTATATTTAAAGAATATATTACAGTATCTTCTCTTTATTTATGCAAAGCGTGTTTATTCTCTTTGTGATTTTGGTGACGAGTCGCTGAAAATTTTACCCAGTAAGATTACAGTCACCGTTCAATTGAAAGATAACTTCTTTTAACCTAAAAATCAAGTATAAATATTAAGTACCTAGCTAGCGATTTCAGTAGCACAGAAGGAGTGTGTCTGTCTGTGTGAAGAAGCTCTTGAGTTCGAATTTCAGTTTGCATGTCTGTGACACAAACAGGAAAAGTAGCTCTGAAGAAAGATAGCTGCATCTGTTTAGAGCACAGCCAAAATGAAGACCTCTAGAACAAGCAAGCACAAGGCTAGGCATTTCCTTGTTGCATATAGTTAGAGCATATCCTGTGATGTTGTGTCTTGTGACAAAATGTCAAAATTTTACTTGCGGTGAGAAAAATCAAAATTAAAGCAAACCCTCATAGGGTAGTTAAAGAGTATGAGAATCTGAATATTAACTTCTCATGGTCTTTTTGTGTTGATTTCCGTGAAACATTGAGAACACTCAGAGAATTGGAATTAGTGCACAGAATTACGTTGATTGCTTTTATAGTGATGCTTTCATTGCGTAATGAACATCTTCTGTACCCCGATAAATTAAAAAATGCATGAGTCTACAAAAGAAAATAAATGCAGTGCAGACTTTACGTTAGTTGCTAAGCAACAATACTCTTTCGTAATATATCCCCTGCTTTTAAAAACACGATTGTTAAATATATGTAATCTGCATTACTTGCAGGTATTCATTTAAATCGTAATGATTGTATTTTATAACCGTATATCATTCTAAGCGTTATATGTATTTTGAATTATGACATCAAGAGTGTGTCATCTGTGCAGTAAACTAAATTTGCCAAAGCATTTCAGCATGCATACAGAAGTTAGTGCACCTACATTCGTCATAATCCTAAACTCTGAACGAGTTCATTCTCTGAAATTCAGATTTCCGTATAGGTTTTTTTCTACGTGGACGGATTATATTGAAGTTATTTTTATATCAAGATGGCTAATTAGTAGATGAAAGATTTCGAACAAAGGAAAAAATGAAAGGACTAAAAGATATCAAGATTCAGGCTTGTCAAACGGTAATCTCTCATGAAAAGAACTGAAGCTACTGAAAATTTACAAAATTATTTTTGCACAAGCAGATTCGTTGCCAAAGCCAAGTAGCAGCGCGATAATACCGCAGATTGAACCGACTCAACAATGAGAGTAAGCATACAATGTGTAGTTCCGATATTCATGGTACAGCAAAAATCTACTGAATACGGCTAAGGTGTTAAATTTGTGTCTTTACAGAATTCGGTCTTTACGCATTTATAAAGTGATACTGAGAATAGGAAGGAAGGGCTTTGATAAATGTCGCCGAAAATCCACAGTGTCTACTAATTATGTGGCGCACAACTGGGAAGCAATGTTTCATCGCGTGGATACACTAAATATGAATAAGTTTCGAGTCTAGGTGAAGAGAATGAATAGGTGTGTACAGAAATGCTCCGATTCCTGCTACACTGAATGCATAAAGCAATCCGAAACAGTCTAAGACAGAAATCAGTATGGCAATGTGTAACTCATTCGCAACTCTGCACAAATATGTACAATTAACATAGGTATTTATGTGGCAGAAAATTGAATGTGTGCATAATAGTATGTCGAAATTACAGTACAATAGAATTATTAATTATGCTAAAGGAAAAACTGCAAAATATATTATTAAGAAGCATGTGCTACTTTTATAGCTTTTAACCTACTGTTAGGGATGACTTTTATAATTTTAAAGCTAATTAAAAAAAAACCTATGATGCATGAAATGTCAATTATTTGCACAACTGTGCGTTTTATCGACCCTTTATAGATTATTAGTAGCTATTCGGAATGGCAATTTTTTTGGACAATAGTTGCTTGGAAGATGCGAACGGCAATGTAATGTGATCTTAATGCAACAAATCTAGTAATCTTAATGTAAAAATCTTAATGCAATGAAATTCTTAGATTATCTTAAAATAATTATATTAAACTTGTATATCTAAGCTACTCTAATTATTTATTAATTTTTTCGATTCTGTTTTTTTTTTTTTTTTTCGTTTCGTTTCTGTGTTATTTCTAGGGAAAATGAATTTTCATTAGAATTAAAAGGAAAAATAATTCCCGTAAACAGTGCACCTGAAGTTATTAATTTTAAGAAAAATAATCTTTGTGTATCTGTTCAACCGAATATGTATATATATATATATATATATATGTAATGATAGCTGCACAATTTTGGAAGCATTGATGTAAGAACACTGAGATAGAAGCGTAGTCAAGTCTTCATGCGTAGGTGACGAATCCGGTAAATTTCTGGCCTCCGAAGACACTTTATTTCATGGTTGGAAGGATGAATGCATAAACCAAAAATTTCCAGATATGACCGTTTTGAAACATAATTTCATTGCACGATAATTCACGTCAAATCATCTTTCTGTAGATAAAATATTTTTCAATCATAGTTGAATGCAATAATTTCCATATACACGGGTTTTAAAAGTACTACGTTGTCTTAAGCAAATAAGCAGCAGCGTGGAACAGGAGCGTCTTGCAAGGATGAAAGCGTAAGCGAGAAGGACGTAGCTATTCAGAGGAAGAAGCGAGGGAGTCAAAAACTTTCAGTTCCGAGTTAAAAAGTTTTGTTTTACAATTTGGTGATTGGCCAAGAGGTATCTGCATTAAGCGTTGCGTAGGATAGCATGATTAATTTGAATGACGCAGTTTAGACTTATAACTATATTTTTAAGATAAAAAGATGAAGTCCCCAAATTAAATACAAAAAATAAATAAATAAATAAAGGAGGTCAGTTTAATTTAGAAGTTTGCTTTCATATTTTTTTATTTTACACTTGTAACAGAAAACAGAAAAAATTATAATAACGCTTTAAGTGTGATATAGGGCTATGATAAGCTATATGGCTAAAGTAACAAGTTTGATAACAGAGGGCAGCGGAATGTGAATGCCAAATGTAAACGTAGAAACATATAAATACTTAGCGTCAATCATTGCGGGTTCAGCGCATTTTATTTCTTTGCGAAGACATTTTTTGTCTACCCCCAAACACACACACACATATTTGAGCTGGTGAATGTCATGCTCCCATTCTTGGTAGTTGCATTTGTATTATTTTACATTTTAATATATTCAGAGCAACATCGAAAAACATGCGGATAGGATAGAGAAGCGGAAAAGAAATGTGAACCATCTAATATGAAGTTCTAACTAAGAGTATATCAATTTTAGTTAGACGTTTTCTTAATATATTACCAAAGTTTTTATTTCGAAAGTTTTAAAATTATTATTGACTGAAGCGTTATGTAAATATCTACATCATTAGCGTTAAGCAAGCAACAAATGAGAAGGATTAATTATGTAATTACGCAGTTTACAGATATTGATTGTAAGTATCATAAGAAGTTTCTGTTTATAGAATATGAAGAGGAAATGACAAAATTCATTAAACGACTTAAAGGACTATTAATTTGCAATGACAATTTAAGTTCCTTATGTAAAACAAATTCCTAATCTTAGCTTATAAAACAAAACTAAGACTAAGATTTATATTTACATATTTTTATCTTACATGTATTAAATACATCAAAATACATAGTATTAAAATACAATAAACATTCTTTAAAACAGGGTCAAGTCAATTAATTAACAGAAGCTTCTGTTAGATAATAAAGTAAATTAAAACTAGCATTTTTTCTGATTAAACTGTCAAGAACTGTCTCATAAACTTCAAAATACTTCGCTTGAAGTTTGTTTAAATATGGGCAGGTTGTTAAAATGTGATGCCCCAGTAGCACAGTATCCAGATTTCAGCAAACAGGTTCAAAGTTAGCTTTTAAAAGGTAGTTATGGGTAAGTGAGTGTGATCTATCCTAAGGCGAGTTAAAAGGACTTCCTTGCTCTTCTTTCTCGTAGTCTCCCAATATTCCATACTAGATTATTTAATTCTTAATTTATTATTGATCTGCATGTCTTATAACAGTTGCCTTTATTTATGATTTTGGCTTTGATCATAATTTTAAAGTTTATAAATTTGACAAGCCGGCTTGGACACTTCTACAGTAGACCTTGCCGCGATGTCCACCAGGTTACACGTCCAGGAACTCAGTGAAAGACTTGGTATCCACAATTTTATAAATTTACGTGTATTTGCAACGTTTCAAAAATTAGAGAACTTTTAGTATCAGAAAATGACTCTAAAGCTTTTAGCACATTATGGGAGTCACCATAAATAGCAGTTAATTCAGTAGTTAGTGCACAGTTAATGTCGTACAAAGGTCTACCTTCTATGTGGGTCCCGATGACAACTAATGCCCCAACATGAGTAGGTTCTCTGAATTTATTTATATATATGCTCCTAAAATAAGCTGTTAAAGTACTATCTCGCTAGTATCTATTAAATAAAGTATCTGTTTATCTTATTAAAATTTTGGAAAACACCTACGAGTTGTATTTGTGCATTCTGTGACGGTGAAATTTCCATATGCTTCACTGCTAGAACATTCACATCAGACATGCAATATTTCTGTCTTAATAAGAGGATACTTACATTAAACGGAGGTCCACAAGTAAACGGAGGATCGTGCTAGATATAAAGTGTTATAACTGTCATCTAGCTGGGGAAACCGACGAGGGTGGTAAAGTTGCAACTTCACTTTGAAATACAATTGAAGAGACAACGGTTCTCATCTGAGTTGAAGAAATGTTCAAAACAATACCCATACAAGCTTTTAATAGATGTTCTGAATGCACGAGAACGAATCCACAGAGCATGCAGACGAACAGGGTCTGGTCTTAATAAAACCAGAGACCATACAGAACGGTAAACTTCCGAGCCATAATCTAACCTCATCTAACCTATGCGTTTTGTAGATGAGCATCGTTGAAACCTCAAGATATATTTAAAAGATTTAGTGCCTTGAGATTTTTTTGTGACGTATAGGGCAAATTGAAGGAAGATTGATTTTCGCTCGAATATCACTCTGAAAATCTTCACTTCGGAAGCGACTGAATCAGGGATCCCTGACGGGGAAGCTGAGCTGAGAATTTTTACTTCGCTTTTTGTATAAATTCATGCACATAGTGATCTGTTTCGGAAACAGAAATCCATGTTTTTCTCATCACTTCAAGATTCTGTCAAGAGTGATTTGCATTTGTTCCTCTACATACCTTATTTCTGCACCTTAAAAACCTATCTGAAAATTATTGAACAGAAATCAAACTTTAATTCTTTTTAAATTGATATGCATCGTACTATTTTACATCTAGTTTCTTGAAACAATGGATTTGCAGATTCATAAATTTGATGAAACAGATCTACTTGCTACCTAAGATATTGCTTCTTATTGGTAAACTTATGTTTTATAAAACACTAGATTAAACTCTCGGCAGCGGAGTTTCTAGCAAGCATTTTAAGTGCAGATCTCACGCCACGGAAAACATTAATCGAGAAATTCCGTTATTTTCTTCGTAACTAGCCCCCGAATTTGCCTTTTTTGAATGATAAAACTGCTATTTAACTGTAATTTATAATATGTGTAATTGGAAATTTTTCAAAACACAGGTAACACTCGTCTAATTAATAAAAGAAAGTATTCAGTGAAACTCGGTTTAAAATGGTAGCCTTTGCGTATCTTAGCAACGAGTGCATTTTAACAATCAGATTTCGAACAAAATTGATACTACTTCGCAAAATCCTTTATATCTTTTGTATTACATTTTGCCTGAAACAGAGTTGGGATCAACCAATCAAAGTTAGTAGTGCATAAACAGAGATTCCACTAAACCTATAAACCTATATTGAAAACTCTGAATGGAATGCATGCGCAAACATATTCCTTTAGAGTTTTCTACTTCAGATGCTTTAACAGAAGTATACACTTTATCCCTTGAAGCTCGCATTTCAATTGCTATTTTGAACATAAAGGTTAAAAATACAAGAGTTGCTATGGCAACTGAAAATTTCTTCCAGCGAAATGAATCGAGAAGAAATACCAATTTTATAGTTATAGATACAATGGATAGGTAATTGATGCCTATTATTTCTTCCTCACAATATCGTAGACAAGGAAACTTGAGTTTCATTAATTTTTTAAAAAATTTGAAAACCTTTAACTTTCAGTATATTGAACGTTGTTGTGACAAGTGGTAAACAGTGTTTGTGATATCTCTAAAAATTATGTTTTCCGTTGAGATATTTTAAAACTCATAATTGGCATTAAATTCATTTTTGGATTTATTATTTCTTTTAACACTATTTAAAAGTTAGAAATTAGTAATGGAGAATTTCGTTTACTGTATCTCTAAAAAAGGTGGACTTAAGGAGGTTAGATTAGGAAGTTGTTCTTTTATACGAAATATGTAACAAGTATTAAGCATTTTAATGCTACATTAAAGTGCTAGATAAAGTTGAAATGAAATTCTTTTAAACTCACAAAGTGACGATTAAAAGTATTAACCATTTATCTATAAAATAGTTAATATAACGAGTAAATTTTGCTCAAAAAGATTTGAACAGAATTTTTTCAACACTTTTTGTTGCTTATACGCTAACGCCACCTCGGAATGGAGCATGCCTCCTTCTTGGATGTTACTAATAAAAGAAACTGCATCAGTTTAGATGCTTCTTTCTGTTGCCCAGCATTTTCACGGTAATTCCTGCGTAGATCTAAATTGTTGTCCGCATCATTTTCTTGACAAAAACTTCCTAAATGGGTCAAGAATTAAAAAGAAATATATTACCGATATAGAGAAGATGATTAAGTTGTAGGGACAGCATGTATATTTTATAAGCAGGAAAGATGAAAAATTAGCAACGCCGTCGCTGGGAATCGAACCACATACCTCTGGAATACCGGCTCAGCGTGCAGAACCACTACACCACGAAGGCACGCTAGGAAGGCAGGAGAAATTCCTTATATACTCCACCTTTTAAACTGCGACTGTTTTTTTAGGGGACCCCGCCAAATCCTTGGTGAGGAGAATCGCCAAGTTCTGGCGATTCTGGCCCAGTTCTGAGGATAATTATCATCCAACATCCTTTTTAGTTCGGGCGCCACCGCAGAGACATTTGGTTATTTTTAAGAAGCATAAAGATTGAAAAATTAGCAAATGCCTTTGCCGGGACTCGAACCACGGACCTCTGGAATACCGGCCCATCGTGCAGAACCACTACATCACGAAGGCACGCTAGAAAGGCGAGAGAAATACCTTATAAAGTTATCAGATTATTCAGGCGGGGAATTTGCAACTATGAGATGACAGTAAATAAAACGCATCTATTCTCATAACTTAGCAACATTTCCTGGGACAAAATAATGCCTATTTAAACACATAATTCCAGTGTAACGTTTCACTCTTTCATAGACTGAAATTTGCACTATTATATGCAATCTCGGTGCAATGAATTTCTCTCGATTCTGCCTCGACATTTGTACACTGTTGTGTACTGTTCCATACTATGCAATATACGGGTATTTGATGTAAAAAAAAAAAAAAACGTTTAGGAAAGTACGTTTCAAATGATAGCATTCTTCCAAAGTGGTGCAAATGTGGTACACATTTAGAGGTACAGGTAGAAGCTTGAGCGTCTGTCGCACCCTGGGAGATTCAGGCGTGTTGCTGTTGTGTTGTGATTTATCTCAGTTGTATCAGTAACATCAGAACAAACTCACGAAGTTCATCATGACAGGAGGAGTGCAAAATTGAGCCAATCGTTGGCAAGAGCCTTGGAGCACAATACAGGTGACAGTGGGACTTTGATCAATTTTGCCTCTAATTTTGATGGAGGAAGTGGGCAGGGGGCCTCCCACTCCTCCTCCCCATCATCAACCTCTCTAGAAGGCTTTCGGTTTGCCGCATATTTAGAGTGCGCTCACGCCGCACAGTCAGTATACCTTTGCAAACATCGATCAGTTCTCCGGAATTCGAACCCGGGCCCTTTAATAGAGCAGTCAGCGTCGCAAACCACTATGCGGGTTAGGCCGCTACATTGATGTTGCTGCAATTAGTTTACTGTTAAGCTTATCCCTCAATTTCGAATTCCGGAGGAGAAGACCGCGAGTGGGAGTCCAAGAATCTTCACTCCTCTTCCCGTAACAACAACCTTTAGAGAGGACTTTCGGTTCCCCTTGTATTTTGAGTCCTCTCTTGCCACACAGACATTATACACATGCAAGCATCCATGCCTTCTTCGGAACTCGAACCCGGAGTTATCGGTACGGCAGTCAGCATCACTATGTTGTTTGGGCGGAAATTATACAGGAGTTGGTGTCTCCAATAATTTTGTGACAATAAGCAGATTTAAAAACGGTTTTGTTATAGTTCCATGACTAGTAACTTACTTCTAATAATAGGAGACTGGAAGTTTAGTTGAGCATTCAGACAAGGGGTTTAGAGGCATTGGCTGATTATACTTAAAGATAGTTGCATATATCCATGCTATATTTTAGCGCAGTGTGTCTCTCAATGAAATGTTTTTGATGTACAGTAATCTAGCCTAATTTGAATTTTAATGTTCCTGGTAGATATACACGGCGCGTTACATGGCGATAACTCTTCTGCTTTACTGTTAACAAGCCCACCAGCGGCCGAGCGGTAAAGTCGCTGAACACTGGTAGTTCGGTCCGAGGTTCGAATCCCGCTAACGGGCTGGCTGCATGGGCGTTTTCGTGGTTTTCCCCATGTGTTACGTGTATACGAGCCAGTTTCCCTTAGAAAGTCCTCCACGAAGGCATCCCTCCCTTTAGGCGGATAGCCCTCGTGTGCTTTGCCATAATTAAATAATCCATCCATCCAATCCATTACTGTTAACAAACCAATCTGCATGTAAATAAGTTAAATGAAAGACTAAAAATAACTTTCTTCCGAACTTTCGCAGGTTTGCTCGTCACAAGATGAGAAGGAGTTAGGCTAAAAATTCTGATATACTTTCAGTTCTAACTAGCAACGAATATTCATAAGAAGCTTTTCAGGTTCTTTTCTCTATTGATGTATGTAGGGACCACTGTATATATCGATTCATTCTGACTGGTAAACGATTAAGTTTTCACATTTTCAAGCAGTTGATTCAAAACTGATAAACATGTGGAAGATAAATGAAGCGAAGTATTATTATATACGTTACATTGGATATATAAGTATAACCGTATTATAGAACAGTGTTCTAATACTTTTCATAAGAGTATTTATAAAGATGCATATTAATTATTCTAGTATTTTTTGTCCCATTGTTCTACTCTAGAGACCGGTCAATACCTACACCAGGAAGCATATCGCCGACTAAAGCATCTTTCCACATGTTATACGCGTCAGATTTATACCTCCAGTGCATATACCAGGAGTATTGTTCATTCACCAATAAAACTGCGTATGGAAATCCTGTGTTCGGAAAGCAATGACGGCTACTGAATCAGCGTTTTGCTTGCTAAAAAATATACGCCGTGAATTGTTTGATAATTTGTTATTATTTTAACACGTTTAATTTAGGATGCGACATTTATTTCGTACCATAATTTCATGTAGATTTATTATAATCGATAGAATATTTTTTTTAATCTTGGCAGTGGTGATTTGCTATTTTACGTTATGTACAGCAATGTGTTTTTACTCCATTTGCTAGCGTAAATTAAATCCGCTGGTTAAGGAAATACACCATATTATTAAAATTAAGACCTTAAAATAAAAGCAATGGAAACTCTAAAAATGTTTATGCCTGTTGTGAGACCGATAGATGTCTCCTATTGCGTACCTTATAAATTCAAAAATTTCGTAAAGAAAAAGAACAATTGATACAAATGTTCTGTGATTGATCTCTTAACTAAAGATTTCAAGTTAAGTTTAGGCTGAACTAAAAAGAGAATTTAAAGGCATTTCAAGTAAAACTATTAAATTTATATTCCCTTTTTGCACAACCTATTTCTGTGAAAAAGGATTCGATGTTATATTTGGAAAAAAATACAGAACAAAATTGAAAGTGGATCTTAATTTATGGTTAAAGGTAAGAGGAAATATGTCCAGACAATAAAGAAATTGATCTCCCTCAAACAGGGGAAAATTTCGCACTAAAATTTCAAACTAAAGTATTATAACTTAAATTTTGAAAATTAAAATAGTAACCAATTTTTGATCTAATATTTTTATGTGTTTATATTCAATACAAATAGCCAACAGGTTGCGCAAATGGCAAAATATTTTTTTTTTTTGTATTTCTATTGAGAAATTGAAAAATAATCATTCTAAAATGTAGTGGTGTTCTAAAGTGTTTCAATTTTTGTTTAGATGGTTGGCATTAGTCAAAAGGTTGAGAACCGCTGGTAGAGACGAAATTCTGTCTGGAGACATGGCAGAGAGGGAGATTTTACTGTGTTGTTGAGCAACTTTGTCTTCTTTTGTAGACGGCCCTTAAATGGCTTTACTCTTAAATTTCCGGGTGGTAGAAATTATTTCACATTTACATAATTCATTAGAGATTAACAAGAATAGGTATTTCAGTATCTGAAATAATGTGTTTAATTATTGAGGTTAATTTTGTGATGGTAATAATTTGCTCGAAGACCAGTCCATTCACAGAAGAATTAAGGGTAGTATTCATAGAAATAGCCGATTTAAAGGCTAGCGGTTAAATATGATTACCAGCCCTGTTTCGTAATTTTTGATTAAAACCTTTTAGGCACAATGCTTTTCCATTACTTTTAGTAATTACAATCAAATAAATCGATTTTATGTATCAAAACAATAGGGTGCAGCAAGTAATTATATATGTATATATTTAAAGGATTCGTATGTCCTCATTGTTCAATTTAATAAAGTGAAAAATAGATTCAAAATATTGTCATACTCTGTTCTTTCATCCGCATGAAAGCCCATAAGCTTTTAGATGTAAAATTCATTAATTGTACAAATATGTTTAAATCTAGAAAAATCGTTTTATTGCAAAACATATATACTAGCACTGAAGGCGATAATCAAAAAGGTGAATGGATTTCATATGTAATAGTTATAATACTCATTACAAAAAGGTTTTAATTTTACTTCAATAAAACAGTTCGATTTTATCAATGAAAACACATGAGCTCATTTTTTTCATTTTTAACAAGCTTTTGGAAGATCTCATACTGATTTCAAACAGTTAAAAAGAAACCTTTCATTCTATCGCTTAGAAACATATTTAAGTATTTTAACACTATTCATGAAATTGGATACATTTAATATGTCTCCGCTTTCTTATCTTTTATCCATATCAAATGAGAAAAAATTATGTGCATGCTTTCTCACGAAGAAAATGATAGCTGAAAATAATTTATTTACATCAATACAAGATGTAAAATGAATAATGCATAATTCGAATAAAAGAATAAAACAGCTTGCAAGGAATGGTATTTTCAGCAAAAAAAAATATATGAATAAAGAGGACGGAAAAAAATACATAGTGGAATTTTCAAATAATTTTCTCTCGACAAAACAGCTTTGTATTCGTTCTTCTTTTGAAAAAATAAATAGGTTAAAATCTTTTAGTTTTTAAGTGATTTTCCTTCAGTTTTCGTTGAAAATAAATTCTCGAACAATTTTACGAAAAAAACGAAATGAAACAATCTTTAATTTAAAGAGAAAGGTAAAAAGTCTTACGGCTTTTTTAGATAGTGAATTGTTTATATTGTTGTCGAGCAAGCACGAAAAACTGCTTAAATTAGTACAAACATTTTTACGAGTAAAACTTCTTAAATTCCTGTGAACATTTTAACAAGAAAACTGCTTGAATTCTTGTTGCATATTTATTTTATGAATCTTTACAGATTTAAATGACCCTTCCGCTAAGCTGGTGAGCACTGTACTCTAAGAAATGTCGAGGAAGAGAAGACAAAAAATCTTTAGAACCGTACAAGCTTCCAGAACAAAAATTTTCATTTATGATAGGTTGCGTTGAAAATATTATAATACCTATGATGTTTTGCACTGGATAAGACAATATTTACCTAAATATATTTTCCATTATTGTTTTTTAATGGTTTGCTTCTATTTACTTAATTGTTAAAATACAATAGATCAATCATACTGTAGAAAACGTAAAATAGTTAGCTGTTTGTATTATGTTTATGATTTCCTACCAATGTCTAACTTTAGTTGGTGTCCACGAATTCTGTTAGATGTTAAATCAAAACATTCAGGGAATGTTTTGGAAACATTTTGGGAAAATTTCCACTACAGATAACAGTAACAGTTTTCATGAACACACAAAGATTTGATTTTTATGATTATGCTGTTATATAAACTAAGAAAAAAAATCTGAAAGTTTCAGATTTTTAATTACGCCCAAAGGGGCGTTTTTTTTAACGTTTTGTATGTTACCTTTATTTATTAAATACCATGTTCTTTTCACTTAAAGCATAAAATTCAGTTCCACAGCAGTGCCACAAAATAATTTTAAAATGAGCATATTTCTATAATTTCCGATACACAGTTCCGCGCGCTGGAGATGAAAAGGTATTTTCTCCCCGTAGATTGTTACCATTGCTCGCTTTTAAATTGTTGAGTATGTTAATCAAAAATTCGTTAAAGTTTTACAAAATACTTAATTGTTATTATAAATACTTAATTGAATCGACAATAAAACAACTTCCAAATTTGGGCTTTCGGATGCCCATATTCGCAGTAGGATTACGTCATTCAAAATTGAATGGCTCTAGGTACCGTTGTTTTATCACAATGAGAGAAACATACATACATTTATGCAGATTCCTCATTATTTAATTTCTTCAAATATAATGCAGGTCGATAGTATTTGGTGGCAACGATTTGAAAAGTGATACAGCCTTTTAAAGTTTTCAACGCAAAATCGCAAAACGAAAACAATAGTCCTTCAAGGACAAAGCCCCTTTGGACTAATAATTTGTTACTATTTAAATGAAGAGGTCCTTGTAAAGGAGTCTATGATGTTCAACGGGTCCACTGGGGGCTTTAACCGAAAATTCACCAGCAGTTGATTAGCATAATCAAAATCCCATTGGTTACAAAAAATGCATTCGAAAAACTGATAATTAATTGTCTATTGACATTAATCTTTATCATGCAGATAAATCAAATCTTACATAAACGTAAATGGATACGCTAAGTTTTGGAATTTAAAAGTCATCCGAAAGAAATATACCCTTATTAAAGTTGTTACCGGACCAACATTAGTGGCTTTTCTCTTGTCTTACGTAGCGTAAGCAGGTTTTAGTCAAATTAGTAAATTACTACAGAACGCAAGGAACAGGCTGAATATTTTTTAACTAGGTGATTTAAGAGTTACGTTAATCTGTTTTTATGCCAAATATTCAAAACATTACATGAATGCATCAAGCGAAGCTATCCATTAATAAAATTCGAACTGTTAGGCAATTAGAAGCTGTCATTTTTATGTCTGATAATTTCTTCATATTTGTAAAACTGAAAACTATAAGAACACAGAATAACAAAACAATAATTGTAATAAACTATTTTTCGAAAATTTTATTAATATTTATAGCCTATTACATTTAAGTTATGTGTGCCTAATTATATGCATTATGTTATATGCTATATAGAGAAAAATGTAAGGAAGTCGATGAAAAAACTCTATTTAAAAGGCTTCAATGCGAGAAAAAATTTTGGAAACCCTGATTTAAACGATTCTATTGATAAGTAAGTTATTGATAAGTATGTTATTGATAAGTATGTTACTGTCATAGGCAATGCTCTGATTTTTGCATGACTGAAAAGTGTAATAAATTTTGATTATTCAGTGGACAGCATATACATTTTACTGATTTTAAAATTTTAATTGAGAAATCAACATATTACATTTCAGCTAGAAATTATTTTCTAATAAAAATATCCTTCCCCAAGGGTTTTCCCATAATCACATTCTTACATAGCCTCTTCTCTAAAGTGTTATCCTATTATTCCACAAACGTTAAAATTGAAGCTGGTTTGCTTCCGTTCAAATACATTTACATACATAAAAACATATAAAATATGATAGGAATAATAGTAAATTACTAAATTAATGTGCATATATTTGTCTGTAACAAGATATGCTTCATTATATTAAAATTAATTACGTAAATTATACATTTAAATTTAACAACAGCAGAAATATATGTTTCTTATTATATATTACAGTTTCATAAGGTGCCCGGTATTTTCGAAATCAGTCTGGCGTAAGTCTGGCAATAACTGTAAAATTATCCAGAGTAGGTGAAAGTGATTAAAGTTTCATTCTGTCAGATAATTTAATTAAAATACTCTAGCCACTAGTATTATATTTAATTTTCTCCTTTAAAGGTTTACTAAACAGTCTACGAAACAGATGACAGGAATATTAAATATAAAATTAGACAAAAGTCAACAATGTATTCAAAGCATTACATAAATGCATAATATAAAAGCATTACATAAATGCATAATATAAAAGCATTACATAAAAGCATAAATGCATCAAGCGCAGCAGGATGTGATATTTTCAAGTTAATTTTACTGAACAAAATTCAGTTTCTAGGGAGTACGCCAACGGGTCCAATTTCCTCTGGGAGCAAAGGAGGTAAAATATGCTTCAAAACTATTCTGCATCATTTGGAGAAGGGAGAGACGCTTTGTTACTACGAAATAGAGAGTTTTTCCATAAAACATAACTTCTATTTAGAACTGATTTGGGTCTAATTTTATATTTAAAATTTCTTCTGGGAATATGTATCAATGGCGTATTTAATGTCGGAGGCTTACGTTCCACGCTTCTGTCCCAAGTAGCCTGACAGCGATAAACCTCCCGTTAATCACCTCGCCGTAGGAAATCCCATGTGGAATCCAATTACTTATTGGACGAAGCAAGAACAACAATTTCCTCATCTTTAATGTCACAGTTGAATGATCATGGGAAGCCATTACTCCCGGTGGCTGGATGACAGTTGACATCATCCCTTTTCAGCCATTCGTCTCATGGTCGTCCTAAATGTCCGGCTTTACGCTGTTACCTTTTAAGCACATTCTGGGTGGAACTCGGTCAATACATGAGTTATTCCTCCAGGATGGATAGCAACCTGTCATTTTGTCGCACAGTGGACATCGAGTTATTGATCGTTTCAACACTGTGTGGCTGCATGAAAGACCTTGATGCGAAGAAAAGGTAATGAAGGTGATGGTTTTGTGGAGCGTACATGATTGAGAGACTATTATGTCTTCGAATATATTTAATAAGTTGCGTGTGACTGCTGTGAAAATGGGCTATGATGAATCTCATAAGTTTGTATTTAACTAAAGTGATGTGCTTTAATTTTTACTGAAACTTCAGTCCACGATTCATAAATGAAAAATTAATTCGAATCCGTAATGTAAATTGCTATGTAACTATGATGATGTGTTCTAACTGCTAACGCAATTTCAATCCACAATTCAGGAATAGCAATTAGCGTGTTTCGTGGAAGTCATAAACATTATGATGCATATTTCGCAGCCATTAAGCATTCATTAAAAGATTGCAAATGTTTATATATATCTGCTTTTATATAAAGCATATATTGCGTTTATATAATATGTTGCTGTTATATAAAGCTGCCTTTTAATAGCTTGCACCCAGAAGCAGCTTTGATGGTTATCCATACGCATTTTTTCGGTCCATATTACCTTCTTATGTATGCATAAGCATATCCACATGCATCAATTCAGTTATAAATGAAGAAATAATTAGTGATGAAATAAGACTTTATACAGAAATTCGAGCGCCAGACTGTGGCTAGTTCAAATTTTGATTTTCCCCAAATTGCTTAACTGCATATTTGATTACAACAGCAATAGAAATGTTAATAGTACGAATTAGTTGCTAGTATGGTAGCAGAGTAACAACAATAACGAAAAAGAAAACTGTCTTAGTAATAAAATATTATTGTTGTTGTTGAATAAGTAAATGTATTGGTAGCACTGTGTGACATATGAAAGAATGATAATAATATAAATTTATTCAATGATTTAGCACATTAAAACAGGTACATAAGAATTTTATGTAATTATTAATGCATTATTTATTAGTATAGTGAAGTTGCTTTTGCAATGTTGCTAGTTTTACAGACAAAGGGGAAGTCCTGAACTTTTTGTTACCTTTTTACTTATAGTAGCTGGTATGATGATATAATAATTGGTTAAGTTGTGGTATGAATGCTGTTTGGAAAGGGTTTCATTTTCATTTCTATTGCTATTATGTACGCATATAGTGCATTTGCGTTATGAAAGAATCGTGTATGTTTTATTTATTTTGGAATAATGCAGTTGATAGGGATTAGTTATACACAATTTATTATTTTATAGACAGGAAGGAAAAATAATGACACAAAGCGAATGACTCGGAAATCTGACACAAATTAAGTTTTTTCCTTAGATGTATACATAAAAATCGGAAGTGTAACATTAGGTGTAATTGTTGTTAGGTTCAACCTAACGCTTTCGCTAATAGCTGCAAAACATTTTTGCAGATTAAATTAAAAAAGCATTCAGACACATTTTTGACTATACTTCCCATATTTTACTCTTGCCATTAGCTTAACCTGCTCAATGCAAAGAACAAATAAGCATTAAAACATTTGCTTTACTGCGTTATTTTCATTTAGTTATTTACTTACATGTTTATTGTTATTGGGATTCACCAGGTATTTTTTTAATTCGTACGTACCTTCCTCCTATTTTGCTGCTTTTAAAATATTTTTTATAGTGCTTATTTTGCATTTTTTTATACTTTTTTTAATCATTATCACATCAACTCTTTTCCAGTTTTGTTTAATTTTCCCTATCTATTTTGTAATAAAATTTCAAAAGCTTCCTAAACATTTCTTTTGTAAGACTTATGCTATTAGGTAATTCATATTAGAAATACGTATATAAACAAACTGATAAATAATGCATATAATTTTTAATTTATTTATTACAGTTTCTGTAATCTTCGTTTGTTGAAATATAAGTATGTAACATCATGTTATTTCCTTTGCTATGCGAATGAAAATTTATAGAGATTTACAATTAAAATTATATACTAGACTTTCAAAACTACCCTCGAATTATATCTGAAAATTTAAAATTGTTTTTCCGTTTGTGTATTTCCAGAATTTGTTAATATATA
Source organism: Stegodyphus dumicola (assembly GCF_044657685.1). Taxonomy (NCBI): domain Eukaryota; kingdom Metazoa; phylum Arthropoda; class Arachnida; order Araneae; family Eresidae; genus Stegodyphus; species Stegodyphus dumicola. The sequence continues at coordinate 83,572,521 of NC_140768.1, forward strand.
ACGCTTTCTCTGTTTGAAGTTTTTAAGCCCCTCATCAACTAAGTTCTCTTAACCGATAATTTAGCTTTAATTGTTTCATTTCAACTAGAAAGATATGTGTTTCACAACTTTAGGAATTATCTGTTTTCTAAAACGTTAGAAGTTCATCTGGTCCACCTTTGAGTGCCATTTTGTGATTGCAGTCGCTCAACAATGTCATTTTTCACACTAATGCATAGACGTCACGCGAATATTCATTCAATTTGCAGTTACATATTATTTTGTTGTTTAGTGGATATTTGGAAAATAATTAATTCTTTTATTCACCCTAACTAGAACCAGAATTATTTAAGTTTAATCTTCAAACAAAATCTTTTATGTATTTATAGAGCCAGACTTGCTTTGATAGCATAAACCAGCACCAAACTCCTTACAGACTTGAAACGAATTATAGCTTATCCGAAGTTAATAACAGAGACTTGAAAAAATTAAATATCTTTTTATTTAATCATAACTTAAATATTAAATGCACGTCTCGTGCATTTTATAATCAAGTGCTTACAAGATCGCCTCGTGCATACAAAATCAGCCACCACTTGTGGTGAAGTAACAATCAAATTGAAAATTTAAAAGTTAGCCTAACAGTCAGTGATTATTCACTATAACTTTTATCTGAAGTTGGCCCAGGACTTCTCACCACTGTAACAATTAAACTTTGGCAGCAATAATGTAAAGTAGTAGAATTTCAATCTGATCAAAGCTGTCGAAATCTAGTAACGTGGCAGAAACACATTCTGTCTTACATTCCAAAATCTCCGACTCTGATAATCTCAAACCGATTTACACTATGGTGAGCAAATGAAATAAGAAGTGATCGCACAGGCTGAAATGATAATTAATTGGTTAATGCAAAATAATAGAAACCATACATTATATTAATATTTCCTTTTTGTAAAAACTCGTATTCAAAATGAAAACTTGAAGTTATTAGCAATCTAACGGCCATACGATCCTCCAGTTATCATTTAAATCGAGGTTTTTTAAACTGTGGGTCGCGACTCCCAGCCAAACGTTTTAGCAGTTTTGATATTTCTTTAACTTATTATAATAATTTTACAACTGCCAAATATTTTTACACAATATATCTGAAAATAGATAAAGTTAAGCCAATACAGACAAAGGAAAAAAAACGAAAACTTTTCGACGCATTCTTTTTATAATATAAACGTTCATTTTCCTTGCTTCGCACGTGACGCTGCCATTTCGTCTGTTACTTATTTAAAATTTTCACATTGTTCTATGTCTTAAAATTGGAAATTAAAATTAATGACCTAAACCTACAATAGTACATTACAGTACAAGTGAAAACATTTACAGTTTCACTCACGCGTGTGTAGGATTTGCGCAATACTAATGGGAATACTTATGGCAATACTTATATATCACGGAATAACTCACCACAAAATTTTTGTAAATATTATGGGATCCTGGGGATTGTGAAAAAATCTCAGTAATAAAAAGGGGTCGCGACTGAAAAAGTTTAAGAAACCCTGATTTAAATTTTAAGGAGCCATTGCTCACAATTGTTAAAAATTGAACCATTTATAAATAAATAGTACTTTCCAGTAATTCGGGGAAGCGTAAAATGTCTTCTTTGATTACAAAATTTGTATATTTCTCGGATACTATCAGACATAATGATTTTTGGGAAATGATAATTGCAATAATTGACCTTTTCTGTAAAGAGTTAGCAAATTTCAGTTTGCATTCTCTTCATTTAGCTTGAAGAATATTACTTCCAGTCCCCGCTATCTTCTGGTCAACATTTGCTCTATAGTACTTGACACAGTTTCTGTTATTCTGGTCTTGAAAGTATCTAGGTCCTTGATATGTCTTTTTTTTTTTCGATTCACGAATGTTGTCAACGAACTTCAATAGGCTCCTGCTTCTTTGAATGTCACCAATGTCAATACCCTTGAAACGTTTCATACCAGTTCGTGGGGAGTATTCCGTCCATATGTATGTATAACAATATACATACATTTAAACCGCCATTAATGGCCATTTTAGTTCCATGATACAACAAACACGCCATTTTGTTACTAACAATTATCTGCGTTTAACCATTGTAACATAATGTTATGCAGGGTAAAAAGATATAGCCAATAACATTAAGTTATAAAAATTTTACATTTCCATTTTCCATGATTATTTTGCAAACATTTTCTGCAATCAGAGTAAGGTTTTATTCTTACCTTATATTTTGCTACGAATTTTATAAACGCTTGTGTCATTAAAGTGTACTTAATGAAAACTCAGCTATTGTCATCTATTACGTACGAATTTTGCTCAAACTGTACCCCGTTCTCAGTATTAAAATTTAATTGTAATGAAATTCTGCAGTCACAGGCAAATTATAATCATTTTTATGTTTCTCCCTTTCTTCTAGACAATATTATCTAGACAATATTGTTTATTTTGAAATAGGAATTTTATTATTACTATTTTTATTATTATTGTTTATTTCTCTAAAGTGTGTTTTTGTTTTATTACTGTGTGAAGTTTGTAACTATATTTCGTTTCTTGTGTGGCAACAAAGCTTCTGTAATTCTTCGATTTGCTCTTTTGAATGTGTGCCAAATTAGATGGAGAAATCTTTTGAAGAGAGTGTCGGTTGATTGTGTAAACATGTTGCTTCATAACGTTATTTCTTTAAAATATGCAAAATAAATGTTTTGTTTTCTGAATTCGGATTATGCAAACGTTATTTACTTTCAAAATAAAAGTCTGGCGTCCGTTTGATAGGACGTTTGTGCGATTTCGAGTAGTTTTGATTTAGGCGTTTTGTTAAAATGGAGTTGTTAAAAACAAAACGTAAAAGTGAACGTACTTCGTTTACGTTACCTATGAAGATTGTGAAAGAAGAATTGCTACATGTACGGATCCTGACAGATTGCAAGTATTGTTGGGGAAATTGATTGACAAATTTGAACGCCTGGACAGTACTCATAGCAGTGTTTTAGAACAAACCAAGGGAGCTGATTTTGAGAATGAATTTAATACGGCTGAAGGATACAGAGATTCTTTTATAGCTTTAAGGCGAAACTTCAGAATAAAATTGGACAGTTGAATTCGATGAATGTTACTACAGATATTACTTTAGTTTCGATTTCGGATGCTAAAGAAAATAAAATCACCAAACTTCCTAAACTTGAACTGAAAAAATTCTCTGGAGACAGAAGATAATTTTTAGGCCAAAATTCATGAATGCGGATATTGTTCCGAAAGATAAATATTTGTACTTAGTGCTGAGTGCAGTACCTGGCTCAAAGGCAGCTCAACGTTTGAACAGTTTTCCTGTTATCGCCGAAAATTATCCCAAAGCTATCGAGCAGCTGAAGGGAAAAAATCAAACAGCTGAAGGATTTGATAGAGAAGACCTTCTGTACAGATCTGTGTGCTAGATTTGCTTGAGCTTATTACGAAGAGTGCTACAACAGGCAGAACAGAATCGGACTTAGGAGTACTTTATGATAGTATTGAAAGTAAATTACGAGCGTTGGAAAGCTTAGGACGCACCAAGGAAACGTTTGCGGATTTTGGAGGACCTTTAGTAGAGTCTAGCCTACCTGAGAATATTCTACGTGCCTGGGAGCGGAGTCGAACTTCTGAACAAGGATAAGAAAAGAGTTCTGAAAGAACGCTTGAAAACCTAATGTGTTTTTTAAGGTATGATGTAAAATCAGAAGAAATGATTCGATTAGCTCAATAAGGATATATCGCCCTTTAACATATATTTCGGAGAGCTCTGAAGATGCTATCACTTTAACTCCGTCAATATTTTTAATTGAAAATTGCACTTCGGATGTAGCAGATTTAGATAAAATTGACTCTCAGCATTTTGAGATAAATTAAATACCGCGCAAAACTTCTTAACGATTTAAGGAACCGCTTCCGAAAAGAATATTTGGGGCAATTAATAATGAAAAAACCACAAAAAAAAGTAACTCGGTTGCCTAAAATTGGGGAGATAGTCTTAAAAGGGGATGATTTCAAAAAACGCTTGTATTGGCCTTTGGGTAAAATTATAAGAGAAAATTCCTGGTCAGGATGGCAAAGTTCGAACAGTTAAACTAAAAACTCAGACCGGGATTTTCATAAGGCCCGTTCAGCGTATTTATCCACCAGAGATACACAAAGATAAAAATTATTTAGTTGAAGAGCCTAACGTTAACGACGATAAGAAAACGATTAGACCTACATAGAACATATAAAAAACAGGAATTTACGTCATCAGGACGGCTTGTTAAGAAACCTAATGCACTAGACCTTTTTAATAGGATAACCTATATTTTTGAGTCATTTGCCACCAACTCAAAAAGGGGGGGAGGACTTTGGGTAATCTAGACAATATTGTTTATTTTGAAATGGGAATTTTATTATTATTAGTCCAAAGGGATTTGAATCCCGAAGGACTATTAGTTTCGTTTTGGCATTTTGCGTAGGACTCATAAATGTCGGTTCACTTTTCAAACTGTTGCCACAAAATGTTAGAGTCCTGCATTATATTTGAAGAAATTAAATAATGAAAAATCTGCATAAATGTATGTATATTTCTCGTATTGTGATAAAACAACGGTACATAGAGTCATCGAATTTTGAATAACGTAATCCTCCAACGAATATGAGCATGTGGAAGACCAAATTTGAAATTTGAAATTTGTTTTATGATCGATTTCCTATTTTTAAAACTTTGACGAATTTTTGATTAACAAACTCAAGGATTTCAAAGCGAGCAATGGCAACGTTGTGCAGAAAAAACATTTTTATCTCCAGCGCGTGAGTCTCTGTATCGGAAATTCTAAAGATATGCTCGTTTTAAAACTATTTTGCGATATTGCTGTTGCACTGGATTTTATGGTTTAAGTGCGAGGAACATGATATTTAATAAAGAAAGGTAACACACAAAATGTTAAAAAACGCCCCTTTGGACGTAATTTAAAATCTGAAACATTTCAGATTTTTTTTTTTTTTTTTTTTTTTTAATTTTTATTATTATTGTTTATTTTTCTAAACTGTGCTTTTGTTTTATTATTGTGTGAAGTTTGTAACTATATTTCTTTTCTTGTGTGGGAACAACGCTTCTGTAATTTTTCGATTTGTTCTTTTGGATGTGTGCTAAATTAGATGGCGTAATGTTTTGAAGAGAGCGTCGGTCGATTGGTAGATGAAACATGTTGTTTCAGAACGTTATTTCTTTAAAATATGTAAAATTAATGTTTTGTTTTCTGAACTCGGATTATGCAAACGTTATTTAGTTTCAACACCCTTTTTTCTTACTAAATGCATAGATTAAATATATGTGGGATTTCTTACTTGCATAACAGAAATGTTCAATTTGTAGAATTTGGAACCTTTTGCAGTTTTATAGTTCAGGTATGTAACATACGTATAGCATGTAAAAACTCATTTTAAAATATATCTCACAGTTTGAATTTGTTTTAATTTATTTACATGTCATATGCAGGTAAATGTAAATACATTCCACTGTAAAAAAATATATTTAGAGTTTTTAGGGCTAATCCGTTTGCTAATACGAAATTATCTGTTTATATCTACTTTGAAGTATTAAATTTGAATTGAAGAATCAGATTACGATTAATTTTATTTTAATATTTAAGTAGGTAAAAGAAATAGAAAAAGAATCGCATCCATTAAATTAGTATACGTAATAAAAGACGATCTAGAGGATTGAACTATTGTTAAATTTTCTCGATTATTTTTTCTCGTAAATTTCATTAACTTTGTGGGAAAATTTGATATGAATATCGTTTTGTGAAGATTCTCAAAGTATCTTTAATAAAAATGGATATTTTGTTTATAACCATAATTTTAGAAAGCCATCAAACGACTGATATGTAACGTATAAATAAGAAATTTATGCTTAAATATCTCAGAGTAGTAAAATGGTATAGAAATAGGGAACAAAACTAATTGCTGCTCATTAAAAATTGTGCATTTTTTTGAAAATCTTTACAGTAGAAAAATCTATGCTAACCAATTTTAAAAATAATTTTTTCTTACATTATATTACAGCTGTTTTTAAATTAATTCCGAAAAACTTGAGAATAAAAAATTAGAATGAAGAAAAAGAATTTAATATATAAAACATTAAGATATATGTTAATTTTTATCCACGTATTTGTCATCCAGATTTAAAAAAATGCCGTTCATTAAATTAACTGTCATACAATGCGAGGGAAATCGTCAATCGCAATAGATATACTGCAGTGATCGTTTTACCATGAACATTCAATCACCCACACATTTCTTGAATTATATATGGTCTAATGCAGTTTAGTCATTGATATTACACAATCTGAGTAGAATTCTAGTTATATATTTGGTCTTACATTTGAAAAAATGTAATAACGAAGGGATTCTCTCAATTAGCAGGAATATCGATTCTTCACTCGTCTTTGAACGCAATCTACACGACCGCAAATGATGAAATGAAAAACCATTGCAGAAAAAACAGGTTGCAGAACATATGATGTATCTAACTTTCACGCTTATTTAACTTTTTTTTTCTTTCAAATTTCAAGTTTTTGATGTAATGGCATATGAGTAAAAAATAATTATTTTCCAAATCGCCTTTTTGTAAAAGTGGTTTTAAATTTTCGTCCTCATATTAAATATTAAATCATTTTATGCTTTCGAATGATTACTGTGTTTAAAAATGGAATCTGAAATCAAACGTTATAAGCTTCATCACGTGAAAGATAAACATCTGCATTCAAGTAAAAAATAGGAAGTTGCTGTCAGTTGACGAAGCGTTAAATCTTTCACTCATCATCCATATTATAGAAATGCGTTCTGCATCAGCGCCACACTGTAGATCTTTTAAAAACCATTTCAATTTCTTAACAATATTTTGAAACAAGCATAATTATAAGTTATAATATTAATGTAACTCATAAAATATATTTATAATGTTATATAACGTATACCTGGATTACCAAATGTCTACATATGCAACTCGTGCACATATCCAAATGCATTAAAACTGAAATATATATTAATGATAGTAAGTTATGTAGCAGAGATAACAATTGTACATTTTTTTGATTTTTTTGTTTTATTATTCAAACGGTAATGCACTTATAATTTTCCTTTTTTTAAACCTTTCTAATTTAAAAAAATACAAAACCAACATTCTAACGTTTAAAATTGAACTGTTAACTAGTTTTCGTTTCATTTAAATTTAAATACTGGATTTTATTAGTTGGTGATAACAAGTATTACTTTCTTTCAGATAAGAAGCAAATTCTAGCATTTTGTCTAGCTTATCGTTATCCCAATAAATTTTCTTTCATAGAAATCAGAATTCTGTTTAGTTTACCTTTCTTTAAGTATGTAAAAGAAAATAATTTTTCCTGTAAAAATTAATTTTCATGCATTATAAGCACGTTCCAAAATTTTAATTTATTGATCGACTATCAGATTTTACATTGCAAATGCATTTGCATTAACTTTCAAGCTGCTAAGTTGAATTTATACTGGAAAAAGAATTAAATCTTCTCTTTACCGGCTTAGCTTATAAATGCTAATATAATAACGGGGATGTTATATCTTGAAAGCAATTTTTTAGCTGTAAAGATGCCTAAATATGTTTCTAAGTATCAGGAAATCAACTGGTATAAGACGATAAATTGTGTAATAAAAGGGAAGATTATGAACAGCTCTTGTTCTTTTATTTGTATTCATACAAATAAACTGCAGAATGAAGAGTTCTGACGATAAAAGGTTATTTCTCAATACTTAGCTTATTACCCTATAACGTCTCGTATTCTTAGCGAGCATAAACTAACTAGTCGTTACTAGATTATACAGGGACTTATCACTAAGTCTTAAGAACGACAAAGTTCAAAGAAAAGGTGTAAAGAACATTTATTAACTCAATTATTATTCACAGATGGTACCAACTCGTGCTTACAGAAAGCCAACACTTTTGGCTTAACTCAAAAGGTAACGAGTAGCTTAATATTAAATAGAATTAAGTTAGCCTAGTTATCATAGAACGCGCAGGCTCGCTGTGACTCGTAAAAGTCGGCGAAAACAAGTTAATGACTAGAAGAAATCTAATAGCTAGTTAATTAAGGATAAACGTAGCCTTCAGGCAGGCAGAACACGTTGTCTAAATTCACTTTCCAAAACTTCCCCTTAAATACTAATTTTTTCTACCTTATTTGAATGCACGCGCGCTAACTCATTTACATTCGGGCAAGAAAGAGTGGGTTCAAAGCGAGAGTAATTAAAATAGTTGCTTCAAAATAAAATGAACTGTAATTTAAATAAATCCTCACAACCCTTTTAACTCCTTTTCGGTTTTATTAAATATATGTGTTTCAATAAATCTGAGCTACTATTTAGGGTTCTAATAATGATATGTTGGGAAAACTAGCTTACGTTTCACCGAAAGCCCAATCTCGCAGTTGGATTGGAAAGATTATGTTTGAGGATTTTTATAAATTTATAACTAATTTGTTCTAAATTTATTAAATAGTTTTAAGCACATTTAATAAACTTATGTTAATTTTTTTAAATTTATATTTATTTAAGGTATTAAATTCTAAATTTTTCCTTTAGTTTTGAGTTGCGATGGAGGACTTCTGAGCCGACAGATTTTAAGTGCTGTCATTCTGCAAAACCACTGCCATAGTAAATATTTATGCCTTGCCTAAATTTTAAATTCAAAATAATTAAAGTACTCATGCTACTAGAAGAAAAATAATAAAAATGTCATAAAAACGAAGACCAAAGAAATAGTACATGATGGTCTCACAAATACCACAATAACTGGGATAAATGGATTTTGGCTTTCACAACATTTTATGTAAAAAATGTGTCTTTAATTTATGAAACAAACAGCGGAGGGTTAAGAAGTATGAATTCACTACAAAACGTATTTACGCATTATTTAGAAATATTTTGTCACGCCTTTTTAAATCTCTTACTAACTGCAAACACAAATACTCTTACATAGACAGTACAAATACACTATCCCTAAGTTAGAGCCTTGCATTTCCATAAAAGGGTTCGACTTGCTATAAATGTCTTCTCTTGCTGCCTAAACTATTTAGAAAGCGCTATTTTACTATTCTGCAGACCTAGCTTGTTTTAGTTACTTTTCTTTTCCCACTTTCAGCCAAGTTATTTTAGTATCTCTTTTTTATTTCTTAAAATGGCGGACAAATCGGCACTTGAGTTCCAGATAGCTTTGGCAATATCTCTTTTTCGTGACTTTTCACATGTCTTGTTCATTTCCGCTTCGCACTTGAATGAGCACATATTTTACAGATGTCTCTTCACGTCTTATTTAAAAACAGGGTCTCTATATTTAGCTTAAAGCAAATGTTCCTTTATATTTTTAAACATGGAATCTTGCTTTTTCAGGGTTTTCCAATATGTTTTGGTAAACGTGGAGTGAGGAAATTCAAGTCCGGGTCTACAGGAACGTAAATTAGCAAGTAGAAATCGTAAGCAGTTGGTCGCGGAATAGAGCCAGAACGCTCATCTTTACGTCCAAACAAATGATTGCTTTAAATCCAGATTTTAATTTTGGGTCATTTACACCACGAAATAGATCAGAAATTCTGTTTCGTCATTAAACGATAACACGACGCAGTTAACAGAAGGAAGCTGAGACTCCGTCTGCTGCTTTCTCAGTTAACGCTAATTTAATATACCCCAGTGTTTTCTTACCTTCTAAAAACGTTAAATTTGTATAATTTGCTACAACGAGGTTGTATTGCAAAGTTCTGATAGTTTAACATCCATCAAAGTTTGAAAAAATAAGCAAGAACATTTTAAATGTAAAAAGGTTAAGAACCATGACATCAAGAAAAAATGCAATCTGATGATGCTAGGCTGATTTTATTTTAACCCATAAATAAGTTTAAGCTGAGTGATTAAGGTAAACGTCTAAATTAAAAAAATAATTTCTGAAACTGATTAAAAAGATAAAATGTTATATTTAAAACGAGTTATTGAAAATTGGAACGTTGAAATTTAGAGAAACAAATGGATGCAACATTATTTCAGCACGAATTAATATCACATGGAGAAGTATCCTTTTATCTGATACAGTAGTATATTCTAAATATAGCTGCGTATTTATTTTTCACGAGATCTGTTCATGAGACTGGTAATAAGAATTTCCCTTAAATGGCTATAGGTTTCATCATATAGACGCAAAATTCATGCGCTAAGAGCAATAAGGCAATAATAACCACGAAAAGGGTTTTCTTTGAAAGTAAAATAAGTAATAACAATTTAGCATTTATTGCTCTCCTTCTTACCTCTTTTATTTCTCAGACTTTTTTATGATATATATCTTCCGTATCACACTAAAAACCAAAAAACGTCTAAACATTTCCATCTCAGTTTCTGGATGAATATAGCTCTATATAGCTTGAGAATGTATGTTTTAAATCTAAATCAAGCTATGTTCAGTTTTAAAATCTATCATTATTGCCTTATTACTACGTAAACATTAATTAGGTTTTTTGAAAACTACAGATGCGTAAAATTACGTGCTGAATTTATGGCAATTATTATAATCAAGCATTCTGTTGACATATTATTATGTATTCGAATGGCCGAAAACACGAAAAGCAACAAAGATAGCTTGATGAGAGACTTAAAGCCATAAATAATGTCTAAGCGGGATGGGAAAACTAAATGATAAAAGCTAAACGGTAATTTTGAAGCTTGTAAATTTTCTCGTCAGTAAAATGAGTCGATAAAAAGTACTTCTACGCATATTTATCACCTATTTAGATAAGCAGAGAACTCGCTGACAGAAACATTGCTATGAACGTTAAATAAAAATGACGTAAACAGTTTCAAAGTTTTACGAATCTCTATTATCTTTCAAACTAGCAGTTTACAGTAAATATTGAAGGATTCAATATTTTTATGAAGTTCCGAAAAGTACGGTGAAAAATGTATTAATTTTATTGCAACTTTTTCTCATACTTTTGTCATTTATTTATAACGGTACATAAATTTCACTAAGTACTTTATCCTATAGTTTGGTTTGGTGAGCTATGAATATTTTAAAGAAAGGTTCGCACTTTATTTTTTAGAAGCTGTTAAGTCATTAAGACTATTTAACTGTAAGATTACGTCATTTTTTTCTCTTCTTGGCGCCTTGCATGGCGCAGATGTTCATTACAGCAACCCTGTAAACGCTTACTCAGTTTTTTTTATTGCTGTTGTTGTTAGTAGTAAGTCATCCCTTGAAAGATGACACGCATTTGATTAAAGTTGTCGAATAAAATATTTAGTACAGTCCACTTCTAGTTAATTTGAAATTGTTGTATAACAACGCACGCATCGCATGAACACTTTATGGCCCGCCGAGCCACAGGTAAAAGATATCGTTGCTAAAATTAACTTTCTAGAACATTTAGAATACTTTCGTTTGGTTGTATAACGCATAACTTCATATAGAGTGTTTGGAATGCTTTCGTTTTCGTGTGGATTACGCAATTAAGATTGGATACTGTGTCATCGTTCATTTCCGGTGTTGCTGTCGAGAAATCTGCAATCACGGTAAGTGATAAATTATTTATTTGTTCATGATGAGTGAATTGAAAGGGATTAAAGCTAACAAAAAAGTTTAAAATGCAGTATCAGAAAGTTTGAACATAAGGTAAATTCTACAGTGGATGAAGCAGATATTTCCTTATTGGAGTTATACGAATCAAAAATATTAGAATTTAAAAAGGAATTAAGTAACATTTTCGATTCTTTATTTGCACATTGTGAAGAAAAGGACACTGACGAATTCATTAAGGAAAAGGAAAATGTAGTAGATAATCTCGACGAAATTCATTTGAAAATTAAAAGAAAAATTTCTGAGATCAGTTCTCAAAGGAATAGCTGTTCAAATGAAAACGGTTCGAGTAAAGACATAATTGTTTCGGATATAAAATTACCTAAATTGTCTCTTCCAATATTTAGTGGGAAAATCGAAGAATGGATTGAATTTGAGGATTTATTTTCCGCAGCTGTGCATAAAAATAGCAAATTAACTAATGCGCAAAAATTGCAATATTTAAAGAGTTCGTGTAAGGCAGACGCTTTAAATATTATTCAGTCCATTCCAATTTCAGATTCGAATTATGACATAGCATGGAATCTGTTGGTTGATCGCTATTGCAACAAAAAAGATTTGATCAATTCTATCATAAAGAACTTAATTTCTATACCTCAAACGAGTGATTCTACTTCGTCGCTTTTAAAATTTATCGATAAGGTGCATGAATGTTTACGATCCTTGGAAGCATTGGAGCAAAAGGTGGAGGAATTTTCAGACACGTTAATTGTTTATTTATTAGTTGAAAAGTTGGATAGAAATACTCGGTGTTGCCGGGAAAGGTCACTTAAAAAAGACGAGATAGGAACGGTTAAACAACTGACATTTTTTTTTGAAGGAACACGCTCGCACCCTATCACATTACAAACCTCCGCATGGGGAATCGAAACGTTCATTTAATACCAAAGCTCTTACATCACTTTCGAAAAATTCAAAAAATTGTCCTTATTGTAAAGCTGATCATTTATTGTTGAAATGTGCGCAATTCTTAAATCTAACAGTCAAGAAACGATTGGAATTTGTAAAGACAAAAAAAACTATGTTTCAATTGTTTATCTTCGGTCCACACAATCAAGGACTGTAAAAGTTCTAATACATGCAGAAAATGTCAGAAATTTCACAATTCGCTCTTACATTTTGATCGAAATGAAGAAAATTTCGATAAAGCAAATGGCACATCGAATCAAATCACAAACAAGACTAATAAATTTAGCAGTAATCTTTCTCCAAATGCTGATACATTTACTCCAAATGGCACATCGAATCAAATCACAAACAAGACTAATAAATTTAGCAGTAATCTTTCTCCAAATGCTGATACATTTACTCCAATGGCAAACAGCCAAAAGGTTAGTGACACTAATGAAACCAACCAAGTAAAGTCCATTAACGGTACTACGTTGAATATTTCCAGTTCTTTTAATAAACAAGTTCTACTTTCAACTGCAATTATTTTCGTTAAGGGTAATGATGGAAAATTTATCTCGCTGAGAGCCTTGCTGGATTCCGGTTCTCAAAATAATTTCATTACTAAAGAAGGTGCTGAGTTATTGAATTTGAAGAAAAGAAAAATAAACGCTTCTATTTCAGGTATCAATGGTACAGTTATGGGTGTTAAGGAAAAAGCTATAGCAACCATCGCTAAAGCTACTAGAGATTTTATTCATACCTTACAATTTTTTGTTGTTCCAAAAATAACTGGCGTAACGCCTGCTAGGTATATCAACATTCCTGATGTTAAGCAGTTGCAACTCATTGGTTTAGCTGATCCAGAGTTTTATAAACCTGGTCAAATACATGTTTTATTATCTAACGAAATATTTTTTGATTTACTGGGAACAAATAGAATAAATATGCAAGACCTGATTCTCCATCAGTCAGTTTTTGGATACATCGTTAGCGGGTCAGTACGCATGCCGCAGCAAGGCAGTGTTGATAATTTTTGTGGGTTTGTGGAAAATGGGGATAATTTATCTGACAACATGAGAAGGTTTTGGGAGATTGAAGGTATTAATGAAGCAAAAAAAGTGAAAAGTCAGGAAGAGGAATTTTGTGAACAGCACTTTCTTCGTACACACACGAGGCAAGATGATGGCAGATATGTAGTGGAAATGCCAATTAAGGAGGAAGGACTTAGCCTTTTAGGGGAATCGAGAGAAAACGCTAGTAAAGGACTGAATTATCTACTTAAACGCTTCACTCGCAATCCCGCAATGAAACACTTATACGAAGATTTCATTAAGGAATATAATAAATTAGGCCATTCCGAAGAAATTGATGAAGGGGATAGCTCTAGTTTCTCATATTATCTTCCTCACCATGGGATTTTCAGACCCGAGAAACCTAGCACTAAACTTAGGGTAGTGTTCGATGCTACTGCTCCTACGACTACTGGAATTTCGTTAAACGAGATTCTGCTGAATGGAGGGTTAGTTCAAGACGAACTATTTGATATTATTTGCAGATTTCGAACGCATAAAATTGCCTTCACAGCAGACATTGTAAAAATGTATCGTCAGATTTTGATTAAAGAACATCAAAGAGATTTATTACGCATCTTATGGAAGAGTAGTGAAGAAGAACCAGTTAATGTCTATAGACTGAAGACTATAACCTACGGTACTTCCAACGCACCATATCTAGCAACACGCACACTTAATCAATTAGCAGAAGACGAGAAAAATAATTTTTCGTTAGCAGCGCCAATAGTACAAAGGGATTTTTACGTCGATGACGTAAAAATCCCTTTGTACGTGCTCACAGGATCCCATACTCTAATAGAGGCTAAAGAATTACAGTCGCAATTGATTAACCTATTATCACGTGGAGGAATGCGTCTGCACAGATGGTGTGCTAATCATCCTGATCTTTTGCAGTTTCCGGATGGACGAGAGGAATATTCTTTCAGTAATTTCGATGACGATCAGAGCATCAAAACTTTAGGATTATTATGGAATCCAAAGATAGATTGTTTTTCGTACAAATCAACGATCAAGAAACCAACTACTGACACAAAGAGAACAGTGTTGTCTGATATTGCTCGCATTTATGATCCATTAGGACTGCTTGGTCCAGGGATAACAAAAGCAAAAATCTTCATCCAAAGACTTTGGTTATTGAAGCTTGATTGGAACGATCCGCTACCCGAAAGGATAATTAAGGATTGGCAACTTTTATTGATTCAATGCAATCTATCAACAATTTGAAAGTCAGTAGATATGTTTTACAGGATAGTTTTTCTAATATACAAATTCATGGATTTTCAGATGCATCAGAACACGCATACGGAGTAGCTATCTATTTACGCTGTAGAAGTGACAATAATTTATCTTCACATTTGCTTTGCAGCAAGTCCAGAGTAGCTCCACTAAAACCGCTGACAGTACCTCGACTGGAACTCTGCGCAGCTGTACTGCTAGCACAGCTTGTTGCAAAGGTGGTGCCTTTATTGAAATTGGACATCAGTAAAATATGTCTGTGGTGTGACTCAACCTGGTCAAATACATGTTAATAATGTTAGCATGGCTTCAGAATCCCCCGCATGTACTAAAACCTTTTGTTGCTAATCGAGTGTAGCAGATCCAAGAGCTAACACATACATGCCAGTGGAATTATGTGCGTTCAGAGGAGAACCCAGCAGACCTTATTTCCCGAGGACTGAGTTTTGACAAGCTGCATGATGCTGATCTGTGGTGGAAAGGTCCTCCATTCTTGAGTGAGGGTGTCATACCTAACAAGAACATTGACTTTGAACAATTAGAAAAAACAGAGACATTTTCTAATGAACTGAGAAAAAGAACTGACATTGCTTGTTTATGCACTTTGCCTTCAAAATTTATTGATAATGTCCTAGATATCACTAACAATTATTTAAAATTATTACGTATTGTTAGTTATATTTTCAGGTTCATTTGGAACTCTGGGTGTGCAAAACAGAAAGGAGCACAGAGAAGAACAGGAGGAGTAAGTTCAAAGGAGTTAAATGAGGCAGAATCCTTTTTAGTAAGAGAGGTTCAAAAATGTAGTTTTTATTCAGAATACAACTCCCTCGCACAAGGTAAACCCATTAATAATAAAAGTAATTTACTTTCTTTGAACCCTTTTTTGGATGCAAATAATGTAATGAGAGTAGGAGGCCGATTACAAGGGGCCAATGTAATGTTTTCACAAAAACATAAAATAATTTTGCCTGTTAAATGCAAACTAACTAATCTGATTGCTGAGCATTATCATCGGAAATATTTACACGTAGGTTCGCAAGCATTATTGTGTTTTATGAGACAGAAATTTTGGCCATTACAAGGTAGGAATTTAACTAGAAAGATTACCCATGAATGTATAATTTGTAGTAAAAATAAACCAGTCACTATCGAACAAATTATGGGGTCATTACCTGCAGAGCGCGTAAATCCAAGCTCACCCTTTAATCATGTCGGCACCGATTTTTGCGGTCCATTTCTTATTAGGTACAAGGGACAGAGGAAAGGAACTCTTCATAAGGTATATTTAGCTCTTTTCATTTGCCTTATAACAAAGGCAGTGCATCTCGAACTAGTGAGTGATCTCACCACTGACGCATTTATTGCCACCTTAAAGAGATTTATTGCTAGGCGCGGAAAATGCTCAATCATTTTCTCAGACAACGCAAAAAACTTCGTTGGCGCAAATGCCGAATTGCAAAGAATTAACAATTTAATTAGAAATCCTGACAAAAAATTAGCAGATTATTTAGGTGAAGAAGGAATAGTATGGAAGTTTATTCCCCCACGGACACCTAATTTTGGTGGACTATGGGAATCTGGAATAAAATCCGTGAAATATCACTTAAAGCGGATTGTAGGTAATGCAAGGTTGACTTTCGAGGAGTTATTAACTGTAGTAACTCAGATAGAGTCTGTTTTAAATTCTCGCCCTATTACTCCCTTATCTTCCGATGTAAATGATTTAGAGGCATTAACACCAGGTCATTTTCTCATTGGAAGACCCTTGAATGCTATAGTAGAACCCGAATTAATTGATATACCTGAAAACAGACTCTCAAGATGGAAACGAACTACCAGATTTGTCCAGTTGATATGGAATCGTTGGCATAGGGACTATTTAAACACACTACAACAGCGTTCAAAATGGAAGGTAGAACAAACGAATATTAAAATAGGTATGCTAGTACTAGTTAAGGAGGATGAGCTTCCTGTTTGTAGATGGGTGTTAGGGCGCATTACAAGAATTTTTCCTGGAGTTGACGGTAAGGTTAGAGTAGTAGAAATACAGACAGCAAAGGGCATCATTAAGCGTGGAATTACAAAAATTGCAATTTTACCCCAAGAAGAAGCTTCCTAAGTTAGTTAAGTGTTAGCTTATTATTATAAAACTTGTATTGTACATTGTATTGTGTATAAAATTTTTATTGAAAATTGAATATTATTATATTGAATTAAGAGATATTATTCGTATTGCATTATTGTATAAGGTAGTAATTGTACAATTTTGTAGGTTATTATGAGTATTATCGCACGAAACTATTGAAGTAACCCTTCAATGCCGGGGGGTATGTTAAGTCATTAAGACTATTTAACTGTAAGATTACGTCATTTTTTCTCTTCTTGGCGCCTTGCATGACGCAGATGTTCATTACAGCAACCCTGTAAACGCTTACTCAGTTTTTTTTTATTGCTGTTGTTGTTAGTAGTAAGTCATCCCTTGAAAGATGACACGCATTTGATTAAAGTTGTCGAATAAAATATTTAGTACAGTCCACTTCTAGTTAATTTGAAATTGTTGTATAACAACGCACGCATCGCATGAACAGAAGCAAACAACCAAATTTTAAAGAAATGTTTGAGGGTTTTTTTTTTCCGAGAAAGAGAAAATGCAAATGTAATTATGCATGAACAAGGAAAAAATTTTTTTAATTATAAAAAATAAAGGTAACAAAATATCAGATATGATAATTCCTGTAGGATATCGACCATCAATGCCAGGTCTTTTAAAATATTACATATTTAAGAGTTAGTTTGAGAAACTCTTATATTTATCATTTAATGCAAAATGCTTGAATAAACTTGGACGATTCCTCCACATAGCATGGGCCATTTGTAAAGTACGTGATGACATTTGTGGGACAAACATACAGGTAATTTTTAGTACTTAGACGCGCACAAACGCTTTGCATCATTGTGTGTGGGGAGCTATTGGATATACTTGTAGATCCCATCTAGTGCAGATTCCGGGCAACTCAACAGTGATCGCCTCATAAAGGAAGTTGTGTAGTCAGAGGTCTTCTCCATTCTTTGACGCATTCCGGGCTCTGTATCTCAGCAGAACAATATCCATGCACATAATTTTTTAGACTGCACAAGCCTTCTTAGGGCGCAACAGGTTTCGCTTCTTTCATGGCCTGCTTATTTCCCTGATATATCATCTATGGAACATAGGTCGGGGAATCGCTTCCACAACTGGTGGGGCGCACACTAAGGTTGAACTTTTGCATCAGGTCGAAGTCATATAGAATGCCATTCCCAGGACTGCATTCAGAACCTGTCTGTACAATTTAATGCCACGACGAGTACAGGCTCTCATCGCATAACGTGACAGACACACAAAGTATTGATTTCCAATGTTCGTTTTGTTTTTTGGTCTTGTAAATTTGGTCATTTATTTGTGCCACTATCAGTAATATGTGGAATACATTTCACTCATTTCCGACAATTCCTTCATGATACTGCAAGTTTCACAAGCATTAAGGTAGTATAAACTACATAATTCTAAATTTCTCTTCAGACTTTTGCAGTGGTTCATCTAAATGTTCTTGCTGAAATGGCATGTCTTTTGCTTGGTCGGATTTTAGCTACAGATTTAAATTCAAAATCCCCATCTACATTTTCACTAAGTTTGTTTTGGTAATTTTCAGAGTATTGATGTGATTAGAATTCTATATAATATCATCAGAGTATTTTAATAAAATTGTTTAATTTCCTTCAATGGATTCTAACACAAATTTAATCTTATTGTTATCTTGAAATTGTTTGCTGCTAAGATTTATTCTGTTAAGAATATTGTGCGAAACTACCACCACTAAATACATTTTAAAATCTTTTATTTTAATACTAGCCGCTATGCGGCCAGCATTCTTCTGGCTTTTAAATGTACCGTAAAAATGCCTAAAAATGAATGAAATAAGCAATATCCCTTAATACAAATATCAATTATCCTAATAAATAAATTAACCAACTTCCCGTTTGCCTTCTCTCGACAAACGTCCAGTATCCAAGAGAAACATTAAATCTGAAAACTGCACAGCATTTATTACGCTCATTTTTCCGAGTGGCAACAGTGTTGATTTAATGAGAGAGAATTATCGATTTGATGCAATTTCATCAAAAAACGTAAAATAAAAAAATTTAAAAAAATCATTCGAATTTTGAAAAACATCACTTCGAGGTGCACTGGCTTTTGTCTAGATGTATTTATGTGCCGAATTTCGTAGCGCTAGGTCGACTAGCTTACGCGCAGCACGAACAAAAGGCACCAACAGACAGACTTTTCCTTTTATATATATATATATATAAGATGTAAGTTTTGCGTTTCATGTTATATTATTTTATTAAACAATATTTCATAAAATGAGTCGTAAGTTTATCACAGATGATATCGCCTCAGCAAGGAAGGAGAAAATTCCCTATATTCTTATTCACTTAAAAATCAATTGGGGAGGAAAGACAACCAATATCCATATCCAGGTGGGGATGATGAAATTTTGTCCGCCACATTTTATTCAGACGCCACTGTAAATTGAGGTAGACATTTTTTGTTTTCGAAATTCGGGCCTTCTGATAGCTAGCGGAACGTGTTTCCAATTACACCACGAAGGCCCGCAATATAGAAATTTATATATATATATATCTAAATATAATAGGGCAAAATACAAGAACATGATATACCTAACGGAAGAAATGCCTTTACAGAGGATTTTTAAAGGGAAACTGTTCGCATTCACGTTTCCCATGGAAAAAACTACGAAAACAAAACATGCAGCCAGCGCTTTTCCCTGATATCGAACTCACAGTATTGAGTGGTCCTAAGCACTCGTCCACTGTTGGCGCCCGCGTTAAGGAAGGAAAAAATTTTCTTATATTCTTCTACACTAAAAGGTCGCTAATTCAGGAGGTTACGAATGTTATGTCCACCACATTTTAGTCAGGCACTAGTGTACATCCAAATAGATTTTTTTTGGAACAAGAAATGTAAGAAAAGTAACTATACTTTCGCCGGGATTCGAAATCAGCGCCTTTCGACTGTTTGCCGGATGTGCTTCTATAAACACTATATCTGTCAATTAAACATACTAAAAATTGTATGCTTATCCAATTAGATCTATTGTTAAAAACTAGATGATGTCAATTAAGTGCATTATTAAACATTTAAAAGAAAGATTAAAATTATTAAGAGTCACATTTATTGCTTGTAAATTGACAGTTTTTAATACTAATGCTAATAAGAATATCTCTTAAAAATAATAAGAATTAATTAAACTACATCGTAAAAAAGGTCTGAAAGCTTTCAGATTTTATATTACACCCAAAGAGGAAATTTTTCATTTACATTCACATACACATTTCGAGAGCATTTGGAGTAATGTTCCTCTGGGCTAAACTATTTAAAAGCAGCTTATCTTTAAAATTTCCGATAGGCAGTCTCGCGCGCTGGAGATAATTTTTTTTTTCGTACAGTGTTGCCATTGCTCGCTTTGAAATCATTGAGTTTGTTAATCAAAAATTCTTTAAAGTTTTGCAAACTATGAAATACACAATAAAACAAATTCAAAATTCTAGCTTCCAGATATCCACACTCGAGTGGAAGATTACGTTATTCAAACTTTGATGGCTCCAGGTGAAGTTTTTTTTGTGGAATGCCAAAAACATGCGTACATTTATGGAAATTATTCATTATTTAGATTTTTTTAAATATAATACAGGGCAATAATATTTGGTGTCAACAATTTAAAAATGACTCAGACTTTTATAGTGATTCAACGCAAAATCCCGTTTTGAGACTAATAACTCTTCTGGGCTAAAAATACAGTTATACTTTGAAAGATTATATTAAAAGTAAAGATTTATGTCGTGTAGAACGACAGCACTCAAATACTTGCTTATGTTCTGCACTGAACAGGTGAAAGAGATAGCTAAATTAGAAGCTAAAGATTTTATACATGGTGCAATGGCAATGCGTTTAAAGTCATATGAATTATAAATTTATACGGCAGCGCAACATTATGGTCCAAAAACTTTCAATCTAACTTGGCGAAAAATGCTTTTGATGCCAAGAGTTTATATGGCATTCCTACGATTTTCGCTTTTCAGCAATTGGCTGGCCCCTAACCTGTAAGGTAAGACAAACGAAAACGCCTTGTCTGAAAGTTAAAAGTATAGTTTGATGAAGCATTAGCAGTCACAAACATATATATATATGGCACTAAATCTTCAATTATATTCAGGTGCATTTAAGCGAGTCAACAGTCATAACATTTCACTTCATTCTCTATCAGACGTTAAATAAGCCCATTCAGAATAATAGCTCTCATGAACTACATTAAAGCATTTGAATTAATTGCTGTCGGATATTTAAACATAGGGCAAATTTGGTATAATGCAGGGTAGTAATCATGACAAAGTAAACATTTGATTGAAAGGCAAGACATAGTTGCTTAATAAGTTCGGGTAATTAACCATTGATTGAATGGAAATATGGTTTCCATTTCATGTAGCTGAACTTAAATGATTCAGTGTTAAAATCTTTTAAACTGAAACTGAAATTATATCAAAAGAACAAAATTTGGATGGCAATATAACCTTCCAATCTTTGCTTGTGATAGTAACATCGATGTAGTAAATTACGAGAGAATGATTACTTTGATGAATAAATGAGTAAATATGTAGTAAGAGGTAAATATGCTAAATAAATAATAAATATGCTATTATAAATTTCTAGGTCTATAATACAGGGTGTTTATAGATGAATGGTGCGGTTTTAAAAATGAATTATAAATTGATGTTAAAACAAAATTGATAAAAATAATAGATCTTACCTGGTTCTTGACCTTCTCAGCTTCTAAAGAAGAGTAATTGAAATTTACTTAGCTTTTAATCCTTTATTGACACATTATAACGACGGAAAATTCACTTGACAAGACACATCTTACACATTTAGCTACATTCAACTACTTTCTAAAGATAAAAGTAAACAAATCAGTTTTAAATTCAAGGCTCACTATCGCCCCCTATCGGCTGAGTTTGCAACAGATGTATTACCTTACACGTGCAAAACCTACACCGTAAGCATTGTCAACTATGCAAGTTTCTCATATGTTACCTATTGTTTGCTTGCGTTAGTTTCCAAGATGGCGCCGCAAATGGAAAAAGCTTTCAGTGTTTTGAGGTGTCCAGATCTGTGGTTTCAATGCAGCGTGAGTTTCGTGCATGTTTTCTGTGCGGTGTCCCGTGAGAAACAGCACGACCGATTTTTATTCCAACAATAAATTGTGATGGGTGACTCGTTTCCAGACTCCAGTTGTGAACCTGGTTGTTACCCTAGTTGAACACTAATTATGATGATGACATTTTGCAAATGGATAGTGCTCCGCCCCATTTTCGTAGGAATATATGAGAGTTTCTTAATCGTGTTCTTCATCAACGTGGTTTGGACGTACTGCAGCAAGAGACAACAACTTTCTTTCCTGGCCAACCCGTTCGCCGGATTTAACATCATGCAATTTCTTTCTTTGAGGGTTTGATAAAAACCGAGTTTATGTACTCCCAATGCTCATGACCCTTGATTGTGGTTGGATAAAACATGCACTGCAGATCGTCACGGCGGACATATTAGACAGAGTATGGGAAGAATTTGATTACCGTGTAGATGTGTGTCGTGTGACCATGGGTGTACATCTTGAAAGACTGTGATTAATGCATCAAAAACTTGGACAGTGTCTGCTGCTTATGCTGAAAGTTTTGCCCAAATAAAATAATACATCAATTTATTATTAATTTTTAAAATCGCACAATTTATTTATAAACACCCTCTATTTATATAAATATGCTAACATCAATTTCTAGGTATAAAATGCTAGTTATAAATAATAGCTATATATAAAATTTCTAAATTATTTAAGGCTATGTATAAAATATGTCCAGTTTGCGGCCAAAATTTCAAACATGTTATTAATCATAAATTTAGTAAACGGGTATGTCATAAGAGAAGTTTTCTAAAAATCTCATAAATATATCCATATTTGCATCCCTACCATAAAAGCATCCATACTTAGCTAAATAATGGATTATTTCTATCTGTACTTATATATAATATATAAATTAACAGTTAATACTTTTAAAATGTTTTCAATAACTGTTAACTAGTCTAAATCCCATTAGGAAGGAAGAAAGGTTTACCGAAATGTAACTTCGGCTTACCAACGACCAAGCGGTAAAGTCGCTGAACACTGGTAGTTCGACCTGGTTTCAATTTCGGATGAACGGGCTGGCTGCATGGACGTTTTCGTGGTTTTCCTCTTGTGTAGCGTCGATACCAGCTAATTTCTCTTAAAATGTGGTCAACGGAAGCAACACTCTTCAGCAGGTATCTCTCACGTGCTTTGCCATAATCAAATAACCCAAACCAATGTAATGCTGTAGACGGAATCATAATAAATGATGATAGAATTTTATTCTAAGCGAACTTTATAAACATCCGTAGGATATTATAGGTTGAAATGTTAAGTAATACTTTTTGTACTTTTAAAAACTTGTTTATTTTATCTATAAAAGTAGAAAGATTTAAAAGTAAAGAAAAATATTTAAGCTTAAGGACTCTAGTAAATGTTTTCATTTAAGTGTTCTCTTAATCTAATCCAATTTTCACTTCAATCTAAACATATTATAAGCATTGCATTTGGAAATCCTTAACTTGCTTCGCGCTTTCGTTTGCTTCAAAAATAAGACAAGAAGTGAAAAGGAAAAAAAAAAAGTGAATTATTTTAAGATTATGATATTTCGTCTTTTATCCGTTTGGGAAATATTAAAGGTTTATTGAAATGCTATTACAGCATCCTTAAGATATATCTTAAAGCAAATATAACATTGAAAATATTTAGACATCATGTTATGGCATTGATCCGAGGGTCTCTAACCCTTCTTCCCCTACCATCAAACCACACGAGAGGCCTATATAGTATTTAGAAAGCGCCCATACTGCAAAGGCACTATACATTTACAAATATCCGTGATTTTTTCGGGATTCAAACCCTTGCCTTTTGGTATGACAGTTATACTTAGAACTCAATCCTAAGTGATAATATTCCATAAAAATTGAAAGTAATCTACAATGTAGCGAAAATTTTTTTATACATAACCTTTCGAGAACCCTCTTTCAAACGTCAGTTCGAAAACAATGAAAATAGCAGTTAGAATCAGAGACGGCTAGGGCTGCCACAGTTCGGCCTCTTTGGTGAAACTAAAAACCTTCGTCGAGAACGCCATCTTCTAAAACGTGGTTTGGTTTGGTTTGTTAGATTACGGCAAAGCACTCGAGGGCTATCTGCCTTAAGGGAGGGATGCCTTCGTGGAGGACTTTTTAAGGAAAACTGGTTCGTATACACGTTACACATGGGGAAAACCACGAAAACACCCATGCAGCCAGCCCGTCCGCGGGACTCGAACCTCGGACCGAACTACCAGTATTCAGCGACGTTACCGCTCGGCCGCTGGTGGGCTCTCTAAAACATGAGTTTAATGCTCAAAGGCAAAGAATTTTGAATTTTAAAGAAAAATACTTTTTTCAAAACATACTGACACTTTGAAATGCCAACTGAAGAGGACAAATATTTATTCCTAAGAGTAAAATAAATAAACCACTTCCAAAATAAAACCCAGATTAAAATTAATAACAAAACTGCAATTAAAATGTTCAAAAAATTGTAGTTATAATGAATAACTAGAACAAAGAAAAACGGGAAAAGCAAAAACATTAAAATTAAAATACAAAATTCCAAATATTTAATATGCTTTAAAAATGGAAACGTTTTTTGCATTTTAAAAACTATTATCGAAGGTTCGTAGAAAATTCTTAATGGTGAATTTTTTTAAATAAAATATTTAAAACGTTTTTAAACAATATTAATTACAAATTTAGGCTTAGTAGAATGCAATGATTTTATATTTTTCTTTATAAAAACTTTTGGTGCTCATATACGCATACACACACACACACACACACCTATATATATATATATATATATATATATATATGTTAATTTTGAATAAGTTTGGACAGTGATTTCAAAATCCATGATTATATTTGCTACTGTATCAAGTATGAGACAAACAGATTACTAACAGTTACATTATTTTTTTAAAAAACTGTAGACATATTTTACCAGAATCAAAAGATATCCTTTTTCTCGTCATTTGTAATTTTCTCGTTATTTTTCTCATCAAATTAGAGGAAAATGAGATTTTTATTGCCTCTTGATACGAAACCTATAATCATGTATATTATTTTATTCTACACGTAGTAAATAAAAGAGATTAAAAACGAATGGCTTCTGACGAATATAAATTGAAAGAGAAAAATGAAAAATCTTAACTCTTAAACATTTACTAGTTAAGATACCGGTGTGCGATAAATTCTCGCGAAATACTTGGCATTTTGCAAGATGACTGGCATATTTTCTGCAGTCGAAAAAGAAATAAATAAACTAGGTATTAGAATCTTATTACAATAATTTTTATATTAAACTATTATTGCTTTCATCCTTTTTGGCCATTTAAGAAAAATATTTA
Source organism: Stegodyphus dumicola (assembly GCF_044657685.1). Taxonomy (NCBI): domain Eukaryota; kingdom Metazoa; phylum Arthropoda; class Arachnida; order Araneae; family Eresidae; genus Stegodyphus; species Stegodyphus dumicola. The sequence continues at coordinate 83,598,000 of NC_140768.1, forward strand.
TTATCTATAAAATTTACTATAATTTCTTTCCTGGCTTTTTACAGTAGCTTTGCTTCAATATTATCTGCGCCCACCAGCGGCCGAGCGGTAAAGTCGCTGAACACTGGTAGTTCGGTCCGAGGTTCGAATCCCGCGAACGGGCTGGCTGCATGGGTGTTTTCGTGGTTTTCCCCATGTGTAACGTGTATACGAGCCAGTTTCCCTTAGAAAGTCCTCCACGAAAGGCATCCCTCCTCTTAGGCAGATAGCCCTAGTGTGCTTTGCCATAATTAAATACACCACACCACACCAATATTATGTGCCGCAGAAACATGACATATTAATACAACAGAAGAACAGTTATGAAGCATTACCTGTTAATTGCTGTATTAATAGTAACCCAGACTTAATTCATGATAACGTTAAATAAAATATAACGTCTTGTCTTTGATATTTGTTTTGGCCGTAACCCCATAGCCGTTGGGAACAAGTGATGGTTTGTTTGTTTCACTGCATCTTAGTTTTGATCAAAGAATGGAGGGAGTCCGAAAGCTTTCTACCTTGTTTCAGATTCAAAACTTCTGAAGCGCACTTTCGAACCGATGGATTTTCCTTTCTTAAATGTCCGTCCCTACTGAAGACGTGCTAAGTTTTAATGACATGTGTGTGGGGGGGATAACTATTGAGATTATCTGCTGCAGCTGTCGTTACAATGATTACGAGACAAACTAAGCGAAAATTACCCTGAAGTAGATATTCTAAAGTAGTAGACTACGAGTAGTATTATAAAGTAGTAGTACTATAATACAAGTCATTCATCTAAAAGTAATGCAACAGCATGATTTTATTTTTTTATTACCTTAAAGCACACGAGGACTATCTGTCTAAGAAGAGGGATGCCTTCGTAGAATTCGGACCGAATTACCTGCATTCAGCGATTTTACCTCTCGGCTACTGCAACGAAATCTAAGCAATAACTACATTGCCTTTAAAAGAATTAATCTAAAATTTAATTTTCCTGTCTTCTTTCCCTTTCAAAATATTTTTTCAGGCAGGTTTTAGAACCGATGGATTTTCATTACTCAGTATATATTCGTAAATGTCTGAGCCTCCCTGGGATTTCTAAGCAGGAAAACCACCTATGCGGAGCACCAGTCCGGTCAGGTGTCTTTTATAATATAAAAGCTTGAAAATAATTATTTTTATTCCCTCAATTTTATGCATAGCTTATACAAATCATTAGTATAAAGTTACTGCAACCGAATCTATCGAAAATTACATTGTTTGAATTATTCTTGATAATTTAAATTTTCAGTATTTATTTTAGTCCAATGGGTGTTAACTGCAAGGAAATATTTTTCTATTAATGCCGACTGATTTTATATTTCATTGTATCATAATGAGTTTTTCTTGAAGGAAAAACACTTTTAATAACTTTCAAGAACAAAATTCTGTTACAATACGTAATTAATGAAAAACGTTTAACACACGTGCCCATGTTTTCTAAATGTTAACGCATCACGTAAAATGTAATCCATGGGTCATTTTCGTTTTAAATGCAAACAATAATGACACAGTGGCTCTTAAATATATTATGCACATTTATAATTAAGAAACGAATGCAGTGTAAAAATTGTATATATCTTCTCGCTGGCATCGAAGATCACGTATATAATCATTATTTTACTCTATTACTGTATATTATTCTGTTGTTGTGTAACTGAAGTTTGAAACTTTGTTATTTTAACGAACTTGGACTTTATATCGCATTAATAGTTTTAATAACAATTATCCATCGCCCGTCACTGCTGTATAAACTGCTGTTTGTATGGTAGCGCTTTTAATGACCATGTATTCTTAATAAATTGTATTCATGTCTAAACGTGCTGTTCTCGAAATGTAATGCGCATTTTGACTCAATAAGATGTGTGTCTCTGATTTTCCCAATGCATTTCTGTGCTGGCGACTCTATTCACTACTGTCTGGGGCAACTCCAGGTACACGTCAAATTAATAACGGTGCCACAGTCGCGAATCTAAGCTACTATCGATGCTAATCCACGTGGTCCAATCAGAGCTCTGGATTTCTGAGCTTAATGATCACATTCGGCCTTTGGAAAGGTTCGTTAAGACCGATTCTCGATTTAATACTTGTATTTCGAGGTTTGGAATTGCATTCGAGTTTATCCAAACACTGCAAGAGAAGTCGATGGAATTCCATATTTGAATAGTTTGGTAATGGCAAGGTTTATTTCGATTTAGAAGCAAAGGCTCTTCTACGTAAGGCACATGATATAGGGAAGAGGGAGCAAGTTTGTATTTCAGTTGAAAATATTGAAATCTACTACCAGAATTTTTTGGGATAAATTGCCTTTAGAGATTGTAGTAACATAAATTATTTTAAACTTTTAGAATATGCATATTTTAGGGAATCGTTCCAAGCGTAATCAGTTTGCATGGATCGTTTTCATAAGGCAAACCGCATTCATTGCTTTGCAGCTAGATTTGTTCAACTGTGTTTTCCTGAACTTAGAAAATAATTTTCTCCTTATAGTTATAATAATATAATAACGTTCAATATTAGCAAATACTCTATTACTTTATATTATTTTATTAATAACGTACAATATTAGCAAATAAAATGACAGTATGCTTCAAACCACTTATTATTCAAACTACTTATTGGTAATGATTTATGAATATCATTACCGAATTCTTACTAGCGACTACTTTAGGGGGGGAGTCTGATGTAGTCACTACATCCCATCCGTCAATTGCATCATTTAAATAACAACGAACTTTAAGTAAAATATTACTTTCAGTTAATGGTTTGTAAACAAAATCTAATTTGTTATTTCATAAATAGAGACCAAAATTTGGATTATTATTAAATATAATTCACCATGTATAAAAGCTGTTTTTTTTTTCGAAAGATATATCAACATAACCAAATGTTCGGCCCTTCAGTAATCAAAAATTGTATTTTATTGGGGAGACGATTAACATATGATTTAATTTGCTTTACTGAAAGAAAATTTAGTGTTTATACAGATTTAAAATAAGTACCTTGAAAAGAATACCATAATTTTAATTTCTTCTACATTCTTTGATAGTATCAACAAGTCTAAATTCATTTTGATCTACACGTATAAATATTTTTCCCGACATATTTAGGTATCAGTAAACAATGCATGTTCTACTGCACAAATATACTTGTTGCAGAGCTAAGAGAATTTGAACATTACGTCTAAATTTTGGAAAACCAATGGCTAGATTTTAATAACATTTTGTATGCATATACATTTATAACTGAGGAGGAGATGTGCCATTCAAAAGTCATTTTATGTACGCATGATTATCGGGGAAGATCATAGATCAGAGAAGTCCAAAATGCACCTTTTGATATTGAATTGGAAATGAGTCTAATATGGGCATGCAGCTGTAATAGCTAATCATGCTATTATAAGCATGATTCTCTCTCACAGCCGGGTAGGTCGCGCAGCCTCCGGCATGCTTGATATGAGGCAGCTGAGAAGTCTCTGTGGCATTCCTGAACATATAAGACGAATGTTTTCACCGTCCACGTAATCGTCGACAAACGTGTGCGTGAGAGATGCCATCCATTAACCTGAACTCAGGAACAACTGCGCTCCCGAAAATTCGAATGTACGACTCTTGCGTTTTTCTCTCTGTACATCATAGCAGTTACGGAACATTTGTCAAAATCATACAGGGGTGTGCGGCAGTCTAGCGTAATGCCTGCCCAAACTATTACACCTCCACCACTGTAATGATGCTTTTCCTTGATAAGGGAGGGATGATATTGTGTTCCAGGCTCTGTCCAGTTACAAGTACGCCAATGGCAGCATGCAACTCACTTTACAGCTGTGATGTTGTAGAAATTCTGTGTTGCTGCGCTGAAAATGGCCATATAATGATCCCCATTCGTTGTTCTGGATCTTGAACGACTTTGTCCAGGTCTTCTTAGTACATATCTGGTGTCCTGAAACTTTTTCTACAAATTTCAAACGGCAGTGAGTGTTGTAGCCACCTGCGCTTGTAATCAACTTGCCTCCAATCTACTGACTATTCTCCATTTCATTCCATCATCCAAACATTCGTTGTTACTCATTTTAACTGACACCTTATAAAACTTACCTAATAACAACTTTACCAACCTTACAGAATTTATCAACAAACAATTGCTGCGAGAAACGTAGCGAACGAGTACAAGCGCACGAATCTCCAAAAATTCTTCGTGCGTTTAAATCCCTTCCACGATCGCAGCACACAGAAACGCACGTGCACGTTTGTGCATTCGACTCTGAATATTTGCATTTTCTTCCGATAGCATAATTAGTAACTTTGGTTCAATTCCTTTCATAAAAATAGGCATAATTTGAAATGTCTTTTAATTTTGCGTAAAACTGTATACAGCTGTTTAACAATATGTTACGTTGATTACTGCAAAACTGTTATAAGCTTCAAGTACCATTTCCGGTTGTGTATTAAAAATTGTTAGTTGCTTCAAGTACTACTTCCGGTTGTTCAGTTTTACCCAAAATCTAATTAGCTGTTTATATGAGTGCATAGATATTAAATACAGAAATTTCATATAAAAGTTATCATGGAAAACAAAATCATCACACACATACTACAGACAGACGCCATTGTTTAAAAGCATAAAAACGTGTTGTGGGAAATACATACTGAAAATCCACATTATTCAAACTATTCCTAAAAGAATAATTTTCCGTAAATTTCTAATGATGATGGGCAGTTAAAATTTTTCCTATTGGATCTGATAAATATTTTTGGAATGCTTTAGAAGTCCTATAAAATACAAAGGCACCAACTATCTTTCTTTAAGAAGGATCCAAAATAGGGTGAAATAAATAGGTACTTGCCTCGGATGAAAACATCAGAAGGAAACTGAATTAAACACAAAAAGTTATAAATTCCTCTTTAAAAAAATATAATTGTTATCGTTAAAGCACGCAGAACGTATAGTTCCTTATTTATACCAACATGACTTTATCTATCTATATATATAAAGAAGAAAGTGTGTGTGTGTTTGTTCCCTAATAACTCAGTCACTACTATAGCTATCGTCAACAAACTTTCTACAATTCTTTTCTGGATCCTGGAGAAGGTCGAAATCCACTTATTTTTTTTTAAAAAAAAAGAGAACAAGCAGAGATTTTAATTAAAAACTGAAAACGCTAATTTTGGCCCTCATTTTTCCGAGTGGCAACGGTCTCGCATGCTGGAGATAAAAATCTGCTTTAGTTCGAGAACTGTTGCCACTGCTGGCTTTCGAATCGTAGAGTTTATTAATAAAAAAATCTCCAAGTTTTACAGTGAAATAAAAATAGTGTTGCCAAACTTTTAAATACATTAGTCCCGATTACAAATTGTTCGTGGGGAACAATTTCGACTATTATCATCATCTTAGGACTTTAATCAGCCAAGATGTTAATTAAAACTCTGAAAACACGCATTTTGTCGAGTAACAAGAGTTTCGCGGCGTTGAAGATAAAAATTCTTTATTTCCAAAAGTGTTGTCACTGCTCGCTTTCTGATCGTACAGTTTGTTATTCAAAAATTTGTAGGTTTTACAAAATTTATCTATATAAAGAAGAATACCTGTTTGTTTCTTTGTTCGCGTTATTAATTTCTGATAAATTTTTTGCCACATTTAATCGACTGAATTTGAGTAGAGGTGAAATATTGGATGGAACTTGCGCTTTTTCGAACAATTGATTAGAAAGTCGAAAATCATTAAAAACTGCGTGCTATTGTAACTGATATAATGAGAGAGAATTGGTTTATTTTTCTATCGAAAGTTTTTATGTGGGTTCTTGGGGTAACTGAAAGCATACTCGACGCGCATTCGAGAGGTGCAGGCTTCGAGTCCGAACGAGAGCACTGCACATTTTTTACGTCTCCTTCCTTTAAAAAAAGGGGGAAAAAAGAACCTAATGGCTGTACTAATGGCTGTATATGGATTTCTCAGAAATCTTTCCTGAAGAGTGTTTAGGAAGACGAAGAATATGTGCAGCTTGTTTCATAATAATTAATAAATAATTAAATTATGAAAATCAACTGCATATCTCATCTAATTTAGTAAATAAGTAAATACTCGCAGCAGTTTTATAAGATATGTTTGGTTGACTTATCTACAGTTAAATTCACCATTCTACTTGTCTGCGAAAAATTCAAAGCAATACTAAGATATTAAATAGCAGCTATATTGCAAATGAATTCGGTAAATATAGATATATACCAGAAGTGATATCTTAATCTTACACGCTGTTCATCACACTAATAATATTTTTAGGAAAAAACATTCTTATCAGGCTAAATTAACAGAGCAAAATTCAAAGAATTATAAGAAAGTTAACTTTAAAAATAAAATTTAAAAATAAAAAATAAAATTTTAAACAAAATAAAATTTAAATTTTTTAAATAAAATCGTAATAACACAAAGGCAAAATCTTTTCATTATACATAGTAAAATTACATTTTCGTAATTTTCCTGGGCATTCTTTGGTATTAACGAATTTACACAACACAATTTAGTTTTAATCCTCTCTATAAATATTCGTCGCATTTCAAATAAATCATCTTTGTATGTAAATAATACATTTTATCGAGGGTTATTTCTTTTGAATAGGAGTTTGAACGAGTACCAGAATGAATGCTACAGTTTTTTATGTTGCATTGTCCTAGTTACAGAAACATATCTTTGAGAGCTGAAAAGAAACACTTGTGACTGAATACTTCCTATGCCTTTTGCCCCATCGGAGGGCAACTCTTTCTAAATCTTCCGCTAAAGCTCTTCAATTCCAAATTCGAAGGAAGGCTAATCTTTTCAATGGCCTCTTGAAAGCTTTACATTGGCATTGCTTCATAAAGTCGATTCTTTCCACGCAGCTCTTTGCTGGCGTATATTCAGTTACTTGTGGATCAGTGAACTGATGGATGCTGAGAGAGCAATTTTGCTGAATCTGCCCTTCGGCGCCTCAGGCCATTGGCGCGCAGGAGACTCTGCAACCAGAGAAAGCTGCTGAATCGTGTGGAGCCATCCTCTACTTTAGAATTCACGCAGGGAGCTAACGAATTGTTCTTTAGGGATTTGTTAGAAGCAAGTCTTTGATATTGTGAGTGGATCCTGGTATCAATTCAATTCCGCTTGCTCATTATTTCTCAGTCTTGAAGATAATTACTTAAGATCTGACCATTTTAAGAGAGTGGATTTTGTATTCAAACTAATGACTATGAAATCAAAAATTGGTATAGCCAACTATGAATTTGGAAATCAAGTATCAAATACTGATGAGTATCAAGAACTTACGGATAACCAAGTAGCTTTGAGGTTTAAAACCAAGAATCATCTAAGAGGTTTAAAATGAAGCCCATTTTAAAATAAACATTGATATATTCATTCATCTGTGAGTTTTCGAATTATTCCAAAACTGACAGAAATACTGTTTATATTGAAGAAAGAAAGTACATTTTCTTCTCTAGTTATTTATGGGAAAGTCAGATGAATTAAAATAAAAAAAATTATTTAAAAAAATAGTTAGTGATAACTGTTTGTGTAGTGTATGTAACTTGATTTTCTAAAAGCCACGAGTCCATTTTATATGACTTTAAAGGTAGGGAAACAGCTTTCAAACCGAAAGAAACGGCTGATTCTAAGCAATTATTCAATGACAGTTTCCCATTCTTTCTTTAGGACATTGAGTAGTTTTCATCACATTTTTTACCATATTTTAAAATATATATATTACCGTGAAAGACCTAAATTGAGAATGTCAACATTCACCAAATGCGTTGGTGAAAGATCGAATATTGCATTACATTCTTGTACATTCGGACCCTCACCCGTGTATGTAGACAATCACAGATATGCTCTGGTGTAGGTCGAAAAGAGAGGAGTATATTTACGTGCTGTCATTGCAAAAGGAAGTGCTTCACAAATAAATGCAGTTGTAAAAGCAAGGACCTCTTGTGCAATTCAAAGTGTCCTAATAGTTTAAGTTGTTGCAGTAAATAAGATTTGAATCACATAATTTAGTAAGTTTTTAACTTCTATTATTTTCCTTCCTCATTTTGAATGTACTGTGTGTTTTAAGTTCTCATTTTAAGTCTGAAGTGCGGTTTTTCGAGACTGAATTACGAAAAAGAAAACATAATATTCTTATATGTTCAACATTCACCTTTAGCACATGGTGAATGTCGACATTTACCGGTGTAAGTCAGAAATAAGAGTATTTGGAAAATATTTCGGACATGCACCAAGCGACTATGTGAATGTTGACATTCACAGGTGAAAGTCGACATTCTCCAGATTTCGGTGTTTCACCGTAACATATATATATATTACAATATGCACTACTTCGATGCGAGAACTGCACGAGGCTCACGAGCCGCAATAGGCTCGTGAGCCTCGTGCACTAGGCCACCACTGGTGTAAAACAGTATGATTCGTGGAAAATCAAATGACTTTATTTTAAGAATTGGAAGTATATTATTACATGTTTGCGAAGAGACAATATCCATTGTTTTATCGGAGTTCAGGTATGCGTCTCTCGCTTGCTTCTGACGCAAAGTAATGCATCTGAAAAACATGCTATTTGCTACATGATTCCTCTATTTCAGTAGTATTCAAACTATAGGTGGCAACCCCAAATTTTAGTGGGGTTTCACTGTGGGTAAAACTTGTAAAAAAGGTCTGAATTGATGGTATATAATTAATGGTTGACAATCTGATTGGGGTTGCGAAATTGTTTTGTGGGGTCGTTTGCGTTTTCGGGGTCATACCGCCATAAACGTTACCATACTACTGCTCTATTTTATATATATTTACTATATAATATTCGAAAATTTAAATTTCGCTACTGAATTTATTGAGCATGATTTCTGAAACATTAATTTATAATATCATAAATTTTATATTTAATATTTTGATTAAAAAAGAACTACACTTTTATAACATAACAAAATTATCAATTTGCATTTAAACTGTAACACAAAATATTTAAATTGTACTAATTAAGGAATAAATTACTTACTTTACAGTTATGAGATACTTTCAGCATACGTTGATTAGCAAAATAAATATCTTTTTAAATGAATCAATGAAATGTATTTATAATTATTAACCATTTAAAGTAAATATGTTTTAATTTTTTTCAGGAACAAGCTATATCTTTTTTCAAAGTAATTAAATCAAAGCTATGTTTTAAACTAAACAGAAAGCATAAAGCGAATTTGAAAACTCATAGCGCCTGTAATCAATTGTGTATCGAAACAAAAATCAGTTTATTGCATCGATGACATATATCAACCATATAATCAAAATATCGAAATACGAGACAGAGCTGAAACATCTGACCAAGCACATACTATAGTAAATCACATTTTTAGATTATTATAAGCATGCTGACTTAATTTTGAAGCATCTATTCATTAAATTATTTATTTCTTCTTTCTTCATTTTTTTATTTATTTATTTCTTCTTATTTCTTATTTATTTATTTATTTATTCTTATTTATTTTTTCTTTCTATTTTCTGAAAATTAGTGGAACAGAAAAGCGGCGATTTGTTGACAGGACAGTAAGCAAGAGCAGGAATTTTCGGCTTTTTAAGGCAGGGAATTAATGTTTATTTATAGCGAAAGTTTAAAGAGAATGGCTTGAATGTAGAGTTTATTTTTATAATTCCCATTACTTTAAAGACACAAAAATATAAAATAAAAGCATAAGAATGTTTTCTTATATCACAGGCTTACGTATTCTCATCGACTTCTTTAAAATAATTTAGACGTTGGTGGTGTTTAGCGATGACAGTTAATTCAGTTAAGAACTTGATGCATTCTTGGAGAACTGAACACTTCTTAATCTAAATAAAACTGTTTGATTCAAAAATTATATTTTAACAAACTTCAAATGTTATTTGTTACGTTACCAAAAGCAATTTAGTTCGATAAGGAAGCCTAGAGAAAGAATTCGTCGTATCCTTGAGGAAATCCGCACTTAAAATAACTGGTTTTAATGTAGTTTAATTTCTATTCCTAATATTAAGTTTCGGTTTCCAAATTTGGCGTCATTACTGACCGAAGTGATATGTAACCATCAGTGACATAAACATGATGTAAAATTCGTATGGCATGGATTAGCTTTGAAATGACGTAATTAAGAACGATAAGCAGTTACTACTTTGGGTACAGAAAAAGAATATAAAAAAATTAAAAAGGAGGCTTGAGGGACTATTTTGAATTAAAATGAGAATTTTTATTTAATATTTTTATGTTACACACACAAAATTTATAACAATACAAATAATAAATAATTGTTAAATATATGTATATGAAAAACATGATATTTTTACAAGCTATCTTTATAGTTAACAAAAAGATGCACGGAGGATATCTAAAACTCTGTAAATAAAAAACGATGGTAGTAATTTATGCTTCGATATTATTCTAGCTCATGGAAACTACATTTTTCGAAGTACAAGAGATTTTATTTTACCAGCTTTATATTATTGCATCCTTTTCGGGAGAAACATCGATAATCATAATATTAAATTATATTTTTTTTGTTTAATAATTTAACATTTAATTTCGCTTGAATATAAGAAGCTTAGAAAATTTTATTTAAAATTGCATTTTCTCCAATTTACTTTTCCGTATACTAATTATTTGTTCTTCCTTCCCTTGAAGTATTTCATATACTTACAGTTTATGAAAGATTAATTAAAATTATTCATTATGGCAAGTCGGGATTTATTATCCGTAGTCCAGTACTACGAAGTGCCGTGTAAGTCGATTTATAAATGCAGATCTGTAACTTTAAGAGAAAAGGGAAAATATTATGATTTTATTAAGTTTTAATATTCTGTATTAATTCATCGAATAATTTTAAAAATTCAGTGTATATATTAATCTCATGGATTATACGGTTTAAAAAGTCTTTTATTCTGATTTGGCGACTTTTATGGCATCATTCTTTCCATCCAATTCCCTTAAACAAATGTTTCAGCAGAAATGCGGTACATTTGATTTAATCAAAAAAACAAATGTTGTTATAAAATGATCAGAAAAAAATTAAATGATAGAGTTTCAGAAAACTATTTGCATGCGAAATTGATTATATTAAAGTATATTTAAAATGTGCTATTATAAGTTAGCTAGCAGCCCTCTTAGCAACATGTAACCATGACAATATTTTATGATTATTTTATAATGCTGCTCATATAGTACCAGTTTTTTCTACTACGTTTTATCCGCCGCTCTGTAGTTTTAACTCTGGTCGTCGGACCAGAATTAAATCTGCATTATAAAACTGCATTGCCAATCATAAATCCAAGTATTTATATAAGAAAGGAACAAAACTTTATGTACTAGGGTGTATATTAAAAAAATTCAAAATTGTTTCAAGGTATTTTAATCAATAAACGATTAGATGACAAAGTACAAAGCACAGTACATATAGATATCAAGTACAGTCACAGACGGGTAAATTTATTCGTAAAATTATAGAATATACAATTTGTGAATAAATTTATTTAATATGCATGCTAGTGCAGTAACTATGTTGTTCGAAATCATTTTCAAGAACATTTCAGGAATTTTCGCCTGTTGTGTGTTATCTTGAATTTTTTTAATTTTTTTATTTTTCATTAATTAATTAATTATTTTCAAAATTAAACCTTTCTTTTTATAGTTTTAAAAATTACGCTGCCCAAGATTATTTTTCATCTGAAAATCAGAGTGTAATATGACTCACAAATATGTATATGATGTTAAACTACATGGCACTGGAAGCAAGTTTTTTTTAATTAAAATATTTATTAAATGGTTTATAATAATCATCATTTATGTATATTAGAGCTCACAAAACTAAATATATTATAAACCGCACTGATCAGAAATATCTTAAAAAGTAAAAATAAAAATATAGCTTATAAAAAATTACATTTTAATTTTAAATCGCTCAGCACACCTGAGAAGAGTTATTTACACAGGTATAATACTGCTATTATTACTATTCCTATGAAAATCTGCCAGTTTATGTGAATAATATAAAAGTGCTCATGAAATGGCAACACTTATATGGAAAATTACATGTATAATAAATGTCTCATAGAGTACCTTAACATAATTTAAGGCAAAACAAAAAATGAAAATATTAAATTATAAGCATTTCTTACATGAATGTTTGTAGTAATGGGGGAAGTGAATGAATTAGTTCGCGCTTCATGAGAACATATTTTGGCGCTTATAACGTCATCAGTATTATCTATGCACGTTATTCTTGAAAGCGTTATTTATTATTTGGCTTTAGATAACACTCGCATAACATTCAAAAGTACGGCTTATCGAGTAATTTTATAACTGGAGAACACTATATTTTTTAATTCGTATGTCAGAATTTAATTTATTAAAAGATAAAAAAACCACGAAATCTGTTTTCATTTCTTCAACCGATGATTTTGGAAAATGCGAGTGAAATTCTTTTTTCCGCAGTATGTTATTGAATCTGCTTTGATGAAAATATTTCTTTAGACCTGTCACTCTTGCGCAGCTGTCACCAAATGCGTCGCCTGTGCTCTCGAGATGTAACGGTTGGTTGGGACCTGTGAACGAGGCGTGGTTTGTTGTCATCGAAAGAATTCTTAACTGGATTCCGAGAGTGAAGGTAACAAGGAGAAGAGAAAGGCAGAATACTCCAAAGCATTTCGCTAGATGGGATTTGAGGAGATTCTCGAACATTCATTCCCACTTTCCATAGTCGATGTAAGTGGAAAGGTTCATGAATAAAGGATCTGTTCTGCAATAAGCTTAGACATGAAAATCAATAATGATGAACAATTCTGGCACTTTGTATGGAACAGTTTATAACAGATAAAATATATACTAGGGGGAGATTGAATGCTCCTAATAGTTGCTAAAAGGTGGACTATACTATATGTGAACTTTAATAAAACTTATTACGAAATGTTGTGTTCATCTTAGCTTGTAGGTGTAAGATACTGAATATGGGATGAAAAGACATGTGGTCCCTTCAAAAATGTTATTCTCACATATGCATCATTACTGTGTTACGTTTGCATATAAAGCCTTCGGAAAATAAAAAATTTGGATTCTACAATCCTCAAATCGTCTGCTTCAAACAGAATTTGAAAATGGAAGTCGTTTCTAACTTTTAGATTTTTATCTTTAGAATAAGAGAAAGGAAGAAATTATAATAATCATTACTACTATATAAGAATTTTATTCAACTCAGAAAAATTGTTGCTTTTGTTTTTATTTTATGGTCACATGCTTATATAAAGTAAATTTATAAAATTACATTCTTTTTACATTTATTTGCGAAGGAAGTTGCAAAATTGTATTAAAAACTTTTGTGTTGCAATTTAGTTGCACTTACGAGGACGCCTTATGTTAAGCTTCCTGTAAATGCATTTCCTCTTCTGTGTTCTTCCAAAGAAGATTTGCTGAACTCCTGTCTTTATTTACTTATTTCTTATATCTGCTGTTTTTCTTCAGACTGAACGCTGTTTCTGACTAGTTCCTCTTTATGGAGCCCAATACCGAATTTTTGCCCGAACGCTATGCAACTAATCCATGAATTCTGTAAGCATTACCGAACTGTGGTTTTTCGTTTTCCATTTTCTTTCGCCTTTTCTCTAAGTAAGTTTACTAACGACCCTGTTCTTGGCATTTTGCCAAGGCGGCACTTCTGTTTTTGTTCATGTTGCGGAAAAATAAAGGAAATGATTCTCAGCTTGCGAATAATAATGATTTATACTGAGAATTTTCTGTCCTGAGTGAAAGACGATGTGGTGTACTGAAAATAATTTTTTCTCGTATTTTTAGAAAAACTCGAAAGTGAATATATAAATTGTAATATAACTTAATTTTCGCTAGAAGTCTTATTTGTACTTGTTAGCTAAGATACGTTTAGGTACCTAATTAAGGTTGATTTTCTCTCATTCCTTTATTTGTTGAATTATAATCCGAGCTAATATAAAAGGATTTTCCCATGCCGTCTTAATGTGCTTAATTCTTTCAAATCAGTCTCACTCTTTTTAAATGTTCATTATATTAACTCTTTAATGGAATTTAAATCTTCTGACAGCAAAATACCCAGTAAAACGTTATTATTAACTTCCTAACTGATCTCAAAATTTAACATAACAATAATCGTTTAGGATTTTGCAGTGTACTTTCCGATCTATCGATGTGGTACTGGATTTAATTAGAAATCATGATCCACGTTTTCAACCTGATAAGATGAAATATGCAACTAAAAGATTCGAGGTTCATTGTAAGAGTTACCCGTTAGTTTCGACTTATACATCATATGCGACTACTAAAATTACGGATGTGCTCACATTGCATAAAACCTAATGCAAATTCAATTTTATTAAATGTTTATTACATATTATGTATAGAAAGGGATTTGCAGTTTTAGGTAACTGGTAGGTGGAATTTAACGCAAACATTTTGCATTGTGTTCATAAAAACATAACTATTTGCCTTTTACTAAGGTAACAGTACAGCACTTTGAATTTTTAATTAACTCCGTAATATTTTAATTGAGGTTAAATCTATGTCTCTTTTATTAAATGGTGAAGAATCTGTATGTTTGTATGCATGTTCCCTTCTCTGTGGAAGAAGGACGGCAACTACAGTCGCCAAATTTTGAAAACAGAGTCCTCCACCCGAGCATGTGCAGCTCGAATTCCGGATTTTGAATTTCAAATTTGATTTTTTGTTTGTTTCATATCTTGTCGAATTTAATGACATTTTCATTAACACATTCCACGGTTTAAAAATAATGTGCTGCCATTTTGCAAATCATTAGATGTTTATGTTTCAAATTCAATTAGAGAACTCACCAATTTAAAAGAAATGTATTGTAACTCGACAAAATATGAAGCATTTGTATTTCAAATTTAATCGACAATCTCAGCCATTTAAAATGAAATATATCGCCACTTCACAAATCATAAGATATTTTCTTCCAAATACAGTAAAAAAATACCAAATACAGTTCTGTGATTTAAATGAAAGAGAATTATGGCCACCGACAGAAATTAAATGTTTTCATCTTCCATGCGTAAATGTGTTGCCGGTAAAACCTGCAGTGATGTTCACCTTATGTTAGACTATCTTGTTTAAAAGGAAGTAGCATTTTTTAGAACATAAATGAACGTATTGGTATTGAGTATTATTTTTATGTCACGTTTGTTCGCAAAGACGATCAGAACCGTGTGGTACCCTGAGTGTTTGGTGTTAGAGAAGTTTTACAGTGTACATCTTTCTTGTTTATGTTCTGAAATTTTATGAAGGCCAAATTTCTCTTAGAGAATTTCGATGTTTTCGAAATTCACTTTGTTTCCTTTTCCTTTTTAAGCTCATAGATCATGTTATATCATTGAAGAATAAAGTTTTAAAAATTTCTTCTTTCTTTTTTAAATTTGGGTAGCTTTTTGGGTATTTTTTACTCATGCTAATTGCTAATATAGCGTTTATGCTATTTCTGCATTTTGAATCATTGAATGGTGAAATTGTCATAATTTTTTATTAAACTATTTTTCCATAAACATCTCAGGCCAACCAGCGGCCGAGCGGTAAAGTCGCTGAACACTGGTAGTTCGGTCCGAGGTTCGAATCCCACGAACATGGCTGCATGGTGTTTTCGTGGTTTTCCCCATGTGTAACGTGTATACGAGCCAGTTTCCCTTAGAAAGTCCTCCACGAAAGCATCCCTCCCCTCAGGCAGATAGTCTTAGTGTGCTTTGCCATAATTAAATGCACCACACCACAATACACATCTCAATATTTTAAACATATGCAGAGCATTATGAATTATGGATTGGTTTTTATTTAATCTGGCAAACACAATTTTTTCGAAGAATATGTTCTTATATCTACCCAAATGTGTACTACATGCTACATCAAAGCCTAGGTATTATCAAGATGTGTTTTATCTTGTATGCTCTTTTAATGCTTCAAAAATAACTTTACAGCCTACCATTAAGCCAGGTCTTGCAGTTGAGGATCCTATTTATTGGACATCAAAACAGGGTCTATCCGCTGCTTTATAGGCCATCATCGGGAAGTATCATTACCAAACTTTACAACCCTAATGGTCTACTTCAGTTCGCGTAATAAATGTGACGACATAAAGAGATTCGATTTAAATGATAGTTTTATGTAGAGTAATACGAGCCTGAAAGACTGACCATGAACATAAATTTAAATTTAATAGTCGGTTGCCTTATTTTAAATTTACGCAAAGGATATCCCGAATTTATCGCCAGCTGAAATTGATTTGCCTATCTTTTTTAAAGTTATGCTTGATTTTTTTAAATCAATTTATTTTGCTCTTATGATAATAGTTGATGCAAACCAAAGCTGTAACAGTATCTTAATCGTAACAATTTACGTCACGTAAATAAAACTGCTTCATATTAATTTGCCATTTACACAATAATGTGCATTATTTATCCAAAGTTTTTTAAGTAATATCTCAAAGTAGCAAAGCAAAAACTGGACTTCATTAAGTGATAAAGTAATGTAGAATATCAAATATAAATAGTTATATTTTTAGTGATTATCCCGTTGTAGTGTCATTCCCTTACTCATTTCATTAGGCACTTGAATCTGTTTCCTGCAAGTTGGTGGCAATCTTATATAGCTTTATGTTAATCCTCTACCTTCTATGAATATCAGTTATAATGTTGCTTATAATAATTTTCCTATTGTTATAATAATTTTCCTATTGTTACATATCTAATTATGACATCAGCTAACAGAAAATTTGGTAAACCTCAAACCCATATCTGATAAGCATTTCCATAAATTTACAATTTGTGATTCGATATTAATAAAATATTTTAAGATTAATTATTAGCTTCATATTTTACTCCTAATTAAAACTCTTACAGAACTTTGCAAAACTGATTAAACGTAAACCCCTTTATTAATTCGGCATTTTTCTTATGAATAAAGTCTTGAGAAATCATTTTTCATAAAAAATAATGATCAAAATAAAATCATGAAAATTATTTTTCTCGTGAAATCTTTTAAACAAAATGCAAACGTTCCGTTTTTATAAATGAATTGTTTATAGATATTTCGTTTCATTTAACAGTTTTAATGCAAGTAAACATATGTGAAGTAACCTATGAAACACTTTCCTAAAACTTGCACTCAGACAGAACACTAATGAATTCACTTTTTTGACGCTTTTCTAATATTTCTAATGAACAGTTATAGGAATTGTTACAACATGCGTAGCTTAATAAATAGTTTTTTTATTAAATAACCAGTTTTTGATAAAATGATTTAGCCTTTTACATATAGCTTATATTTGCATTAAACAATCATTGAATAGCGAAAAAAGGCACTCGTATATGGCCAATGTATATATTCTTATGAAATCGACCGTCAGTGAAATTCGTTTGAATGATTAACACATGGCACATATGTCTCTTAGAAGAGTCATTTCTCAAAAGCTACAGCAAATAAACTTATGTATGCAATTTACTGTGAATAGAAAAAATTTACTTGCAGTCTAAGTTCTATAGCCAATTTCTGTTAGATCAAAGCTGAAAACAAATTATTATTTAATTTGTACATTCTGTTGTTTATAACGAATTATAAGGTTTTATTTTATTCATTCAGTTACATGACGCTGTTGTTTTCTTCCATTCTGATGCAAACAGCCTATTATATGGTTTGCAACTAAAAATACCAGTTCTTTACGATGAAAATGTGATGCAATCTCTTCAAGAAAATCTGTCTTCAGCAAAATTTAATTCCAGTGTTTATAAATGAACTGTCATCAACTTTCTAAATGCTTAAATATTTGCAAAGGTATGCATCGCCGTAAATGTATGAGGAAATGGGGAAACGAGTTAGTGGAGGGTACTAATCCTACAGAAGTTTACAAGCGTGAAATAATCTTTTCAAATATCTAAGTTTTCATAAAATTTTCTTTCATAAATAAAATGTAATTTTATAATTTTCAAGATTCAACCAAGCATAAATTACATTTAATCAAAAGTCTAAGAATATGTTTTATTTGTTAAAGTAATAGTACACAAATTAGACAGAGACTTTCAATATACTCGATATCCGTACCGTTTATGAAACATTCCGCTTGAAGAATTACGCAACTTGGGAGCTTCGCCGTAAAACTGCCGTTAACTTTTACGCAAATAAAACCCTTGAAAACTCTAGCCAAACTCATATCCCGTAGCTCGTTGGAAGGAATTAATATGCAAGAGGCTGTGTTTACCTTTTTAAGTGGACATTCTTGGAGTTCTTAGCTCCACGCAACCGCGTCTTTCATTATTAGATGGTTGAGATGAGAGTGCCAGAAATTGCTGGTGGTAATTCCAGAGAGAGGGACTGGTTACTTTGTGGTTATTTTCTGCTTGTTAAAAATGTCATTAGGTCCTAATGAATAGAGTGATTTCAGAGTTTATGGTATCAGATTAAAATTTTCTGAGGAATTTAATTTGGTTTTTGTACTTTTGTCTGATTGTAGATTCGAATTCCTCGTTTTAGAATTAAAATTTGTACAGTAGTCTTAATTATTATTACGCTATGATTTCAAAGACGACCATTTAATGCATAATTGAGATAGCTTCAGCGCTTGTTTATTCTATCATCTTAAATGGAAGTTAGCAAGATATACAGCTGAAACTAAGAAAACAGAGTAAAGTAGAATATTCATACACGTTGTTTGGATAATTAGGATGGAAATTAAACAGTGAATTAAAATTACGGATTTTAATTAATATGAAAAGCTTCAAAGTTAGTTTGTTATTTAATTGAGAACGGTCAATTGCACTCTGCTTTTTTATGGTATCAAGAAGTATGGTCTTTAGATTACACCGTTTAGCTACTACTACACATTTTCAGAGTGTATATTATACAGCAACAGAACTTGAATACATTTATAAGAACAATGAGTATGCGGTTGTTGCTTTTTTGATGACATACATTGATGGTTGCTTCTTCGAAATACAGGTTATAGGAGTAATTTGAAACATGAATATTAATGAATTGATGTATTTATGTATGCAGGTAACTTGAGGAGAAGCCAGAATAGAAAACGGTTGAATATAAAGTAATTTCTTCCCTTTTCCTGAAAATACAATGTCTGTCACTTATGTTGCAATCCTGATTGGCACATTTTCTTTCGCTAAATCCACAAGGGTAGGTGCAAATAAAGGCAGCCCATTCGAAAGGGCAAGCCCATTAGAAAGCCACAAGGGCAGCCCATTAGAAAGTGCACTTTCCTTCTGAATATCAGTAATCCCCGCAAAACTTCTCTTGAGTTTTTACTGCACTGCTAGTGATGCAATTCATTTTTGGAGGGACAATAATATTATAATGAGCAGTTATTCTATAGCAGCTCATTTACTTTTCATATCCTCCAAACATCAGTGCTTCTTCATCAGAGGTGCGAAATTCATTATTCTTAAAATAAAAACATCTACAGAGTCAAGTTCCAGAATGCATGGATTGGTTATATTAGCCACATTCAAGGATGAAGATTCAAGGATGGAGCCGTTTACCGAAAGTGCTCGTTCAAACGCCAGACTATCTCCGCGCGCAAAATAGTCATGTTCGCTCTGATGTCTACCATCATTCGAGACAAAAAATTCTTGATTTCTCCTTCCTCGCACAGTCCTCAATCTCTGCCGTGAAGAGAAGATATTTAAAGAATTTTGAATGGAGGACTTCCTGCATACGGCAACATATGACCCTCGAGTTCATTTTATTTTTCCTTAGTTCTTTCGGCATATTTTTTTCCTTTTGGAACTGGGAATGCATTATTTTCGTTGGTGTCCTTCTCCAACCAAGTTCCAACATTTTACCTTACATTTATCATACTCCATTTCGTCTTGGATGTTTCAGTCGGTTTCCCGCTTCGTCAGTTCCGTCAGTTTCAGTATTTTATCATCTGTAACGCAGGCATCGCTTATGCACCAACGTTCCTTTCTATTAGCGTTTTGTGCAGTCTCCATTTTTATGGCGTGTGTTGGAGCACTCTTCAGGGCTCTTTTATTCGGTATCTGGAGTGCTTCTGTTTTTTTAGGATTCCTGGCAGCATCCACACGATACTGAAGAGCTTTGGTGACAGAATCCACTGATTTGCCCGAGAAATCATTTGAAATTTTGTTTTCTGAGCGTTTCGTAATGAGTTCCTGCTCTATGGCAAAAACTTTAATACGAGACGAGATAACTGGACCGAAATGTTATTCAAAGCTGGATCAGATGGAACTTTCAAAGCAGGCTGAGTTGGCACGTTGTTTATGAATGTAACCGCTTCTACAATTTTCTGTTCTAATTTTAGAATCTCTTTTTCTAGTCTCTGGTTCAAACCTGATTTTTTTTTCCTTTAGACAGGATTTTAAATTTTGAATTCTTCTTCAAGCTTTTATCTGTGGTGGCTATTTCTTGTTCATAGCAGTAACAATTTTCCCTTCCGACAGCAGCAGCATTCTCCTTCATTTCATTAAGGGACTAATGAGACACTTTCTTTGATTTCTGTTATTTTCTGCTTCATGTCGGCAGCATTTGTTTGGATGAAATTCTTCATTTCCGCAGCATTCACTTAAGTCGAGGTCTTCATTTCTGCTGCTTCCCACCTCATCTCAGTGGCATTATCCGTCGATGGAAGTTTTCATTACTGCAGCATTCACTTTTATTGATATCTTCATTTCGGCGAAACTAGCGGCGGTCATTTCCGTTATGATTTTGAGTTCTTTTTGAATTCTCCTGCTTATCTGCACATTAAAAGAAATCCCACTTCTGACAGCTTGTTTCGAGCTTCGAGATCGTTAATTTTTCTTACCTATTGAGTCTTCATAAGCAGAAAAAAAGAACAATTAATTATTTAAAGAAACATTAACTGTCCTATAGCTCACAACAATATTAAACTGCACTGCTAATGTATACTGCAAATTTTCTAAAATGCTAGTTCACATATAAGATTATTAACGGCTGTATCATGCATTTTATTAATGAAATGATTTAAAATTAGGAAGCCATGAGATCCAAACATTTTCATAACCAGTAGAATGGTTGATTAAGATCTTAGAATAACACTGAAATGTAATACTTCTACCATAAAGTGATGTGTAAAAGCATTCTGTGGAAATGAATTGGGACTTTTCTGTTGCGTCAATATCAAAGAACGTTTGAATTTTATGAATACTACAAGAAGGTTCTACGCAGTTGGTGAATACAATCTTAAAAAGCGAAATTATCGATATTTAGATTAATCTAATAGGAATTTTCTAGATGACTAGTAATGAAAAATATATATTTCACGAAAGCACAACTAAATTTTTAGAGATCATTAGGCAATTTATTTCGGATCAGGAATCATGAAAAATGTGCAGCACTCTTTGACGGGATTCGAGCTGTGGTCCTCCAGCTGCCAGCCGGACGTGCTTTCTAATTACAGCCCGAAGGCGAGCGGGGGTAGATAGGAGAAAAGTCCATTAAAAGTTTTGAAACAAATTACTCAATTTATGAGGAGTTCAGTCAATTATTTTAAATTGAAAATTATACGTAGCTATCAAATATTAATGCTAAATAAAAATTCACTTTTCCGGACTGTCGTCGTAACAGGATTTTCTATCAAAAATTGTTAATTAACCTATTATAGAAGAGTAATTCCTGCTGTAAACACTGATTGAAGATTTTTTTTTAAATCCGTTTATCTTTCACAGTAATTAATGCAGTTATAATACTTTCTCTTACGTATAATCTTACTAGCTTCTTCAAAATATACAGGGATTGTAATATACATACTAGTTTTGTCCATTTTCTGAAAGCAAATAAAGAACTGAAAGAATCTGGAATATGTCTTTGCTGAAGTCTGCTGTTCCAGAACATGCATGACGATCAGAATCATTTTACTGAATTGATGAAAATTACAATTACTTCTCCATTAATTTCTTACCACAGAGAAAGAAGAATAAGTAGTGTATTGAGTACTTGTTCTTCTAACTTCTAAACAGGTTAGTGAAAGATTTCAGGGAACATATAAATTTGCACAGATTGCACGAATACTGTAACCGCGTAACTTTCCTAATTTTAGTCAAAAAAAAAATTATAAAAAATATATTACATTTTAACCGAAAAATGTTTAAATTTATGGGACACAAAAGTTGCATATTGAGATGCATTTTTAACTACACGTATGAAGAGAAACAAATTGCAATTTATGAAAAATGTATATTTAAAGAAACTTATATCATTCCAACAAGTCTATGAATGGTTACAGCATCAAGAATTATACGCATATAATATCTCTACAAAAGTGATAATAAAAAGATCTAGTAGAAACTAATATAAAAAACTGTAGAAGTATGTTATATAACAATCAAATAATACTATATTTCATTATTATATTACGAATGTGAAAAATGAAGAAAACGCGCACCGAGCGTTTTCTTATATCAAAATGACTGTAGTGCAATAAATTAGAATTTATTAAGAATCGCAGCTTTATTTGGTTGCTTAATACTTTTTAGTTACATTTTGTGAGTGCTTGCAGAACACATTTAAGTCTTTTTTTTTTAATCTGTGCATGGGAAACTGTTTTAAGGGAAATCAAAATATTAATACTATCGCATTTGGATTGTCTACCTTATTGATTCCTACACGGCATTTTGGAACCGAATTAAAATAATTACCATATATTAATTCATTTCTTAGATGTTAACGTGATATCTGATTTACAATGAAAGGGAAAAAGTATTCCTTTAGAAAGTAATGAGTAAGTCACATAATGATCTCAAAAATATGTGCAATTATTTGAACTCAAATTCGATTTATTTCCGTTATTAGTGCATTGCAATTATAATCGCATTCGTTTCTAACTAGACACTGAAAGCATTGTACCGTATTTAAGCAATTAAATAACTTAAACTAAACACTAATTAATATAATTTCGTGTCTGATGATGCAATTTTATTCCCACTAATTAATTACGTTTCCCCAAATGCAGGCTTTTAGAGCTGGATACCGCATTTTAAAATGTGCACGTAATGATATGCATCCTTAGTGGAAATAATACGAGGATTTCATTTATTTACAGTACCTGATATTTATTTAATGATTGGTTCTCCAGAGTAAACGCCGTATATTAAGTGTCTGTAAATTAGATAATGAGATGTGTCTACTTGCGTGTGCCATTAATTGCATTCGAGCGTAAAATAAAATATTTCAGTGGTATCCTTAATTAATCAAATTTAGTTAAGCATTCGGGAAAATGGCGCTTATGCAAATTATATAAACTGCAACTTTTGAAAATATTTCATGTGATGTAAATGCTGAGCTTTATCAAAATAATACTTGACAGTTTTTGATAAAAAAATAAGTAATTCACCATCTTTGGAAATAATAAGATGTGTATGTTACGTGTTCTGAATATTTTCTGCGGAAACTTAATTCCTTAATTCAGTTTGAAAATATATTACTGTATAATTGACAGCATATTTGAAATCAATGCAAAACGATGTTTTAATTTCCGTTTAAGATAAAATAATCGAAATTTGGTCTTTATGTAAATTTTGCTTCATAAAAAAATTTTAATGAATTTAATATTCTCAAGGTTTACGATTTCTAAAAGTGACACTACTTCTTTAGAATATCATGTGTCCAGCATGACTACCACCACAGAAAAACCAAACTGGTTGAAATTGGGAAGGTGGCTGAAGAAAATATCACAAATTCAAAACATTTCTGAAGAACAACTCTTTAATACAATATTACTGCTTTGTCACATCACATAAAATAACAATCACTTCGATGTTACTATGTAAAAGGGAAATTTGTTCTCCGTTATGTTGATGATGATGAGGCATTCGACGCTGAAACGTTTTTAGCGAGAGAAAGGAAAAAATCGTGTGTCTTTGTTTCAGTAGTAAACTAAATTGAAAGATTACTTGAAACAGTTGTTAGTCTGAAACAAGTTAATGTGTGATAGCAGCGTTAAGAATAGTTCATTATTAGTCTCAAGGAGAACAAGTAAATTTTTGCCCTAGAAACAATAAGTAGTTTTTCAGATTCAGTGCATTAAGGTACACAAATATTTTCCGAATACGAATAGTGTTGCTTTAAACTATCAGAGGTATTTATTATGTATGAGAGGTATCTGCTGTGTAAATCTTCGTATTATGAACCTATTAAATGCCTTAGTCTATTTTTAATTGAAAATGGGCTATGATGTGCGAATATGTGTAAAATTGTATAGACCACAGCAGTTGAGAATTTCTTAATGCATACAGGATAAAGGTACCAGTAGTAATTTTAAATCAATCATCGTCCAAATTTTAAAATTCTAACATATATTTACTTTATCTAAATTCTCATTCTTCTAACTAACAAATCGAACCGTAAATAAAATGCTGAAAATGATATAAATATTACAATTCTTATTTCGTTATGTTCCAATGGTGGTCATGCAAAATGCAAAGAATAATAGGCCACTGAAACATACAAGATTTTAATTGGCAAAAATTACATTTTGCTATGTGTATTGTCATTGATGTAATTGAAAATACACAAATTGATACACAAAATAAACAAAAGCAAAATTGATTATGCCACAAAATGCGTTTATAAAAAGTCTTTCGAAATCAAGTTATTGGTTTAAGAATTTATATAACTGAGTAAGTTTAAGGATTGAGTGAATGTCCAGTAGGGAACCAAGTGATCCACAGTTCGGCCTCCCTTAAAATTTAACTAAATATTTATTTTATACCTTTAAATCATAACTTGTGGACACATACAAAAAATACATATCAGCACTTTAATATGAAATGATCTATACGAGAGAAAATCAATACTAAATGAACACCTTAAAGGAAGGAATTGAGAATGAGCCGAAAAATTCTTTTTGTCTGACAAATTTGAAAAACATGCCTACAGCTTATCGGTTACCAAGCTATTGAAATGATGCTTTAATAAAATAACAGGTGACATGTGAAAGCGGGTTCGGACACTTGGGCAGCTTACATAGACTATTCGGGTATTGTACGAAGCCCATAACTCTCTAGGTCAAGCAGCTCCTGATTCTCCTAACAACCCCTTTGGGAGTTCATTTAGAGATGTTCAAAAGCATACGATGCCAAACAAGGGCTATATGCTAAGAAATACAAAGGAATGGTATTTGCTGAATGTAGGCAGATGGTACTACCTAATCCTGATACATTTGAGGCAGGGATATTGCTGGATGAACATTGCTGGATAGGCACTTATATTAACAGGAAGTACGTCACTAAGCATCAAATATTACAACTCAAGAGATAAATACTAAACGCTAAAATACTAGTACGAACAAACATTGTTACGAGTGCGACAAGCACTAATTATATAGATATTATATGCATGTGATATAGTATGGGATGCGGCGCTAAAACATTTAAACAGAAACATTTGCATAACATTATAATAAGCACTGAGATGTACAAACCACAAGCGAAAGGCACTTCAGGCATTAGTACCATTGTAAGGATCTTAAGTTTTACTAACGTTTATTTTATTTTAAATCTTTACTATCACTTCTTATTTTCTACTTCCGGCCAGAATTAAAAGCGTTAACTTATTTATGCAAAATTTGTCTGGCGAAAGCCAAGTACTTAAGTTGTGGCTTTTTGCCAAGCGAGAGAGAGGAAGGAGTTAGTCGAAGCAGGCCGCTTGCCTTAGAAGTTTTACTCGGTTGCTGGTTGCCTTCCAGGCCAGAGGTTTAATCCTCGTGATAATTTTAAACGTATTGTAGTGTTAACAGTTCTCTGTACTACATACGGCTTCCTGTTAATATAAGGCCAATCTTCCACGTTTATTATTCCAAATTTAAGTTATAGTTTAGTTATATTTTTATATTCTTACGTTCAGACCACAAGTAGTTGGTCTCTGTATTCCGAAGTACGGAAATTATTGTGAAGAGTGAAAAATAAAGGGTTTTGTATACCCTTCCTGTGTATCTTGTCTACTTCCCACAGTTATTGAACATAGCTTTAGTAAGCTCCCTGTTCCGAGTCAGGTCTGTGCATGTTCCCAAAGAAAGTAAGACGTAACAATTGAACCTGATACCATGTGGTGAACATTTACTACAACATTAATCCTAACTTTGGAAAACAACAGTTAAAGGTCTTAACGAACTTACTCTTCACGAAGAACTGTGACTATTTTCTCTTAAATACGATCGTGAAGCTTACTTTCTAACTTTGAAAATTTGTGGCCCACAATCGGTACATGACCGATTATATACGTACATATCCTTTGCGTTCTCATAGTTAAAGGCAATGGATATTTGATTTTGGGCTTCATAGAATCCAAAAAGATAATTAACTAGTCAAGTAGTTAATTTTTACTAGTCAATAGTTCCTTTGCATACTTGCAGTTTCACTTTCTGAATAAGATCGCTACATAATTTATTTCTAACTCTAAGTAACTGATGTTTAGTAAAAATTTATTAATTAACCTTTATTTAAAAATATAATTTAGAATTATATACTTGTATTTTAATCTTAATACATTTTCTCAGAAAGTCTTGAGTATGAAAATAGTTTGATTAAGTTTAGAGTATTTCTGAAGTTTAAGGGACTGTGTAAATTATTAAGAAAAAGCTTTTCAGACACCTAAGTGCATTATTTTATACAGCGATATTGTTTATTTAATTAAATTCAAACATCTCATTTTCCAGTTCTGCTCAGATGGTGATAAGCAATGCAAAAATTAAATTATCAGTCACCTAACACCAGAAATGTGATAACTTGAGATACCTTCAGCAATAAAGCTTTCTCTGTAAAAACATAAAAACTGAAAACACAAAACTAGGTCTTCATTTTGTAACTCAATCACCTCCCATATCAGCAATGCAGAACCTGGTATAATAGCAAAAAATGTAACCATTTTATAGAAAATTACAATGTTCCAATGCGCAAAATGTGATAATGTACGAATGTGTGAAAATGCACGAAGATATGTATAATTTGCTTATAGACCAGATGAACGCCAATATTCGATTATTTTATATCTCATCAGTTTATCTTATGTCTCTTATTTATTTGGAGAAAATGAAATTTAAAATACATAAGACTAAACTCATTATACTATTATACTTTCAAAATATAGTTTCTAGGGTTAATATAAACGTACCTTTTGAAACCATTATGTAGAAAATTACGAATAATTCTTCATTCTTTGCGCTGGTAAACGTCCGTGTTAAATGTCCGATAGATACAATGTAGAAAACAGCGTAGACGTTTAGTCCACGCTCTGCTCTAGTCTCTCAGTCAGTATCAGTCAGAAGTAGTGCAATAGAAGATCTAGAGCTTTATTTCCAAATACATAGGTGAAACTAATAAAATATCCCAGAAATTTTCTGCTCTCTCCCTATCTATGTCTTGTGAAAATTTCTAGCAAAACATCTTACATTTTCATACTCATTACTGTGCTATTAGAGGCGATGCACCCTTTATTTACATTGTTACGAGTGCGACAAGCACTAATTATATAGATATTATATGCATGTGATATAGTATGGGATGCGGCGCTAAAACATTTAAACAGAAACATTTGCATAACATTATAATAAGCACTGAGATGTACAAACCACAAGCGAAAGGCACTTCAGGCATTAGTACCATTGTAAGGATCTTAAGTTTTACTAACGTTTATTTTATTTTAAATCTTTACTATCACTTCTTATTTTCTACTTCCGGCCAGAATTAAAAGCGTTAACTTATTTATGTAAAATTTGTCTGGCGAAAGCCAAGTACTTAAGTTGTGGCTTTTTGCCAAGCGAGAGAGAGGAAGGAGTTAGTCGAAGCAGGCCGCTTGCCTTAGAAGTTTTACTCGGTTGCTGGTTGCCTTCCAGGCCAGAGGTTTAATCCTCGTGATAATTTTAAACGTATTGTAGTGTTAACAGTTCTCTGTACTACATACGGCTTCCTGTTAATATAAGGCCAATCTTCCACGTTTATTATTCCAAATTTAAGTTATAGTTTAGTTATATTTTTTATTCTTACGTTCAGACCACAAGTAGTTGGTCTCTGTATTCCGAAGTACGGAAATTATTGTAAAGAGTGAAAAATAAAGGTTTTGTATACCCTTCCTGTGTATCTTGTCTACTTCCCACAGTTATTGAACATAGCTTTAGTAAGCTCCCTGTTCCGAGTCAGGTCTCCAATTCAATTTTAGAAAGAGTTAATTTTCAATTTTTATTTAGCTTCCAATTTTATTTTAGAAAGAGTATCGCTTTTAAAGTTCTGCATTTTTTATTGATTTTATTAATTCTACTATTTGAACATAAGCCACTATGTTAGTTATAATAAAAGTATGTAAAGTTTCACTGATTAATTTGTTGAACTGTCTTAAATTTTATGCCATAATTTTCTCAATCTGTTTCGCAAAAAAAAAAAAAAAAAAAAAATGAAATTTCAGATAGTGCGTAATATTTCCTTAGACAAATCACAGACAGAAATCAAACATGAACTTGCACGATTGATTGAGTATTTCTTTGTTATTATGCATAATTATCTGCTAATTATCTATTATTATTTATCTACTCTGTTTTTTAATTCTATTATTCTATTATTAGGTACATGAAATATTTTTTTTTAATCAGAAAGTCTAAATTTTTGTCTTTATTTTCAGAATGAATGCTTCTATACTTCAAGTAACTATTCTGCCGAGAAAAATATATAAAGGTATGTTTTGTGTTTTAAATTATCTTGTTTTCAGAATACGTTTCTTTTACATATTTCATGGAAAATGTCTTAAAATATCTATTTCTTGTCTTCAAATTTAGCTATTTACGTGCATAAGATAAACAGCCCTAAACTTTTATGTTTCCAAAAAACAAATGCCTATATATATTCTCGAATAAGTTGATTTAAATTATAGCCCACTTTTATATCGTTTATGTTTAATGTTAGTTACAAAATTGACTAAACGAATATTTTAAAAAGGCATAGTTCTGTTCAATTCAGGTAACTTTCGGTTTGTATTATATTGTCGCAAAATTATACAAATGAAGTTTTGTTACGTTAAATTTTGTTTGTATTCCTAATTCATGTATTTAATTAATCATTAATATTTAACGTCTTGTTAGATTAATTGCTAAAATTCTCCTTACGTTCCGGTCCGGAATAAATAACCAACAATATCTATAATAACAGACCATCAAACATCTAAGAGAAACAGAAATTTAACACAGTTTATAAATAGAATAAATAGTGGCTAACGAGTCCAGATTGCATACTAGATAATTACGATACAAAACATTAAAAGTTTCCGGTAATATTTATATGCTCGGATTATTATTAAGATATATTAGGAATTAGGTTAATAAGGAATTAGGTTTGTTTTTTTCACCGCTGCTTTTATTGAATGTCAAAATCTTTTGTTTCTTGCACTAATTGCATGTAAACTTTAAAAAAATAAAAAGAGAAAAAGTGTATAAATGTTGCATGTAATTAAAATAAAGACGATTTAAAGATACTTAAAAATATTTTTATGAAATATTAAATGCGTAATTTTTATTAAATGTATTTTCTGAAATAATTAGTATCTTTAATTCAATATCTTAAAATATTTTTCTAAAACGTATCTGTTTTATATCCGCAGTTTTAGACTTCAAATTTATATATATATATAATTACAAAACAGTTCTTTTGAAAACAAAATTAAACATGGCTTCAATTTTGGTCTTTGTGAAATATTAGTTCTAAATTTCTTACTTTATGTCTTTAATTATATATATATATATGATAATGCAGATCTTCTTCTAAGCATTTAGGTTAAAAAACGATAATATATCAACCTGGTCTTCTTTCAAGGAATATTGTTTAGATCAATTGTCTTTCCAGTGGAACATGTTTAAAATATCAAGGTAATATGATATGATTTGTTTTATATGATTACGGCAGAATCTTCCAGGGCTATCTGCCTAAAGAGAGGGATCCTTCGTGGAGGATTTTATAACAGAAACTGGCTAGTATACACTTTACACATGGGTATAACCACGAAAACGCAAATGCAGAAAGCCCGTTCGCGGGATTTGAATTTCAGACCGAAACTACCAGTGTTCACCGACATTACCGCACGGCCGCTGATGAGCCTCAAGCTAATATGTAAGGCCACCTTGTGTGCCAGCAGTGTTTTCCCTGCAAGCATAATTTCTCAGTATGGTAAAAAGTATATGATCTTATATATGAAGTGTTTATTACACATTTTTTTGTTCGCGTTACTACAATTCATTTTACCTACTGCAATTGTTTTATGTGAACTCATTACAATGGTATATTTTGCTTCCAGGAATTTTTTATGAGAAGATTGTAATTTTTTATGTCTAATAATGTGCAGGATTTTCATTGCATTCACTAAATTGTTTATTTATGTACCTCGGTGCAGGTGCGATGCGGATGCAGTGATCAGGTACCCGCGAAAAATATTCGCTATCCCAGTATAACGTGATTAGATATTTTCTAACACATATGAGTTCCTAATTCATTTTAGTAGGGTGAACTCCATGATCTTGGAGATAGTAATTAATGATTAGGCATATCATAAGTTACAAGTTAAGAGTTCACAAGTCGTAAGCTCATCAAAGATGATGGCAGGAACCCGAACGGAGACAGATGCACTATTCCTGCAGATTCTGCAGAAAATCCAAGTCCTTTTGAATTAACTTTGACCTCATTTTCTTCCAGCTTTGAAAAGTAGCTATACTGTTCAGACGATTATTCAAAACGAAGTTTATTATAAATGACGAAATATGGTTTGATTCACGAAATTAAACTTGATAGTTTATAAGGTATTTCTCCCGCCTTCTTAGCATGCCTTCGTGGTGTGGTGGTCTGCACGCTGGGCGCGTATTCCAGAGGTCCGTGGTTCGATTCCCGGTGAAGGCGTTGCTAATTTCTCATTTCTCCCGCTCGAAATAACCTAATGTAGTAAAATCTATCTACCTGGTGTAATGTAATTAAATAGGGAATTAATAGGTTGTAGGTGTATGGTTTGGAACATATTGTAAAAAGCTATTACTCGCAATTAGATCATAAGCATGCATATTATTTCGAAAAAAGCCAAATCTGAGGTAGGACATTTATTTATAAATAACCAATCATAGCCTATGACATTAAAAAACAGCCATATTTGACCTATTTCATTCTCTGCAAGCAAAGTTTTAATGCATCTAGTATAAGTATGGAAGTTCTGAGGCAGTTTGCGGAAAAATGCTAAATCGCAGTTTTGTTGAAATCCTGCTCAGAGGTATAAATAAAACTTCAGAACAAAATAAATCAATACTATTGAGTTTTGGACAGCAGATCAATGGAACAGAATGCAAGCTACCATGCCTTCAGATAAATAAAACAACAGCAAAGAAATTTATATCCTCAAATGCATTTTCATTTCCTTATATTTCTGTTTTCTTTCGTTTTAATAACTAGTTATGCGAGACAACTTTTTAAAGTGACTTTCAATATCCGAAGTCAAAACATTTCGACGAAATGCCCCATTTTAGAGGAAAACAATTTTCTTAAAAAGTAAAACATAAAACAAAAGCGCAGTTCTGGTGTAACCAATAAGATCATTTATATTCTCTTGTTTCAGCAAAATCTGAAGTTTCCGAAAAAATAGTTTTCTTTAAGAAGAATTCATATTCTGGGTACAAACGTTTATAAATGAATGCATGTTTGTTATCTTTTAGAAAGCCATGTCTGTTTTTTGTTTTAAATCTATTACCTGATGCGAAAAAGGTATGGATTTCTGTAACAGGCGTCCAGAAACATGTATTATTTTTAACAGTTTAAAAAACGTTCTTAACTATTTCAAAAAATAGTCTTAAAATACGGATATTTAAAATTCTTCTTTTCGTAGAGGTATGCACTTTTTGGAGTTCATCTAAGAATGCATGATCAAATCAGTTTCCTGTTTTGATTGTTGTTTAATACGGTGAAACTTTTAACTACGTTATTAGTTTCACCACTTTTTACTGAGTTGTTAGTTATTTATTTTAAAAAGTGCATTTTTAGTTTTTTAATGATTAAAACTCACCCCCAAATTTTGTTATTTGTTGTGTGTACATGAAGTAAACAAACATCACTGCTAAGTGTTCGCTGAACATCCAGGGACATCTCTGTGTGCATTTGGTTCATTTGGAGTTGTACTTGCAAATTTATACTGATAAACTGCAATAAAAAAAGGAATAACATTTTTATTAAAGTCTACATTTAATTACATTAAATGCATTATTCGCATTTAGATTTACTGTGCCTCCCTAACGGTATAGGAGTTAAGGGAGCCTACCGCGATATTGAAGGGCCCTGGTTCGAATCCGGGAGAAGGCATGGATGTTTGTAAATGTATGGTGTCTGTGCGGCATGGGGGCACTCTAAATATGCTGCGGACCAAACATCCTCTCAAGAGGTTGGTCGTAGAGGAAGAGGGGTGGGAGACCCTCGGACCCTTGCCCCTGGGGTGCTAGCCGTCAAAATTGGAGAGGAATAGGGCGAAATCATACTGCCACCTGTTTGGTCCTCAAGGTTGTATCCAACGACAAGTGCTATCTTGCTCTCCTAGCCACGATGAATTTCGTGGTCTTGTTCTAATGTTACTACCAGAAAGTGAGATAAGTCACAACAATAACAGCAGATTTACTGTAATAAAATGCGAAAGAGCTGAATATAAATTTTACAAAAAAATAAAACCCATACTTTCATGCATTTCTGTACAAAGTGCAATTATTATAGAATGGTACATTTTAATATTTCTTAAAATGGGTGACAGTCACATTAAATGCATTATTTACATTTGTTGGATAGTATGGACATGAAAATCTTAAATGTATATTTTGTTTAAATGCATCCAGTACGTCCATTTCTTATATATATAGTTTATAATTAGTCTTAACTTATAGTTGGCTTGTATGTAAAGTCTTATATATATATAGCTTAAAATTTCTTATATACATATATACTTTATATTACCGTATGTTGTAAATTCATTAAAATAACAATGTTTCTTTTAAAGTTTGACTTACTTTGGATCACTGTTAAAATATTTAATATTTATCGTTCCTTGAATTAATCTTTCAACTAATTTAAATTAATATGCTTCATTAAATATCCTCGGAATACGAATATTGTGTGAAATTATAATTATATAAAAGAGTCGTGCCAGTTTTAAACCTTAACTTAAGCAAAGATAAATGTTACAAAAAACGCGCTTTTATATTATAGACACAATAATAAAAGCTCATTTTGGTATTATTCTAATCATGAAAATAAATGCACGTTTACTTAAAAGTTATTTTCCTTCTATACTTTTTAATATTATTATGAAAGTTATATTTGCGACTTCTATAATTTATATATTTAATTACAAAAAATAAATATATTCCTATTCTGAATGACATTTACATGTAGTGATATACTGAACATGAAATTTTAAAAAAGAACTACTATAAATGATTAATTGGATTTAAAAACATTATATTCTAAGCAATATTACTTATAATTCATAAAGGAAAACTAAAAATTCGCCATATTTTCTTCAATCATTGCAAACGTTCTGTTGTGCCCTGTTAGTCACGCAACACTTTTGGTCGCCCACCAGCATCCTAGTAGTTCCACCCGCTGCCCTGGTAGTCCAATCTGGATTCAAATCCTTGCGAATGGGCTAATGGCGTGGGCATTTTTATTGTTTTCCTCATGTGTAACATATATACGAGGCAATGTATCTTAAAAGAACCTTCACAAAGGCATGCACCTGAAGATAGCTTTTGCGTTCTTTGCCACATTAAAATAACCAATTAACAAATAACTAACCATGCGGCAGTCGAGTTGTCTCCATAACTTTTATAGCATTTCTTCTTCAGTGATCATGACCATTGATACTTTTCCTGAAGCCTACTACAATATTTGGCATTGGAGGTTTGCTAGAAAACAGTCCGTAAACCTACAAAAGACGAAATTACACGGCGTTAGATCTGGAGGCCTTGGGGCAAAAAAGACATGAAAGAAGCGAATATTGCTACAAAAAGATATGAACCAAACTCATCTATCGCTTAAACGTTGCAAGTCCTGGGACCAACAGGACACATGATAGAATATTCACACTGTGTGCAGAAAATCTGTTGAATTCCTCCTTCTTTTTAGATGAAAATTATTATTGTATATCTTGGCATCTCTTCCTTAAAATAACGCAGATATTTTAAGAATCATTATATTTATTATCTAAGAATTAATATTTGTAATATTATGTTATTCAGTAAAATTTTCATGATGGGTCAATTTTTAAAATAAGACAGACTTCAACCTCAAACTGTTCTTGACTTTTAGAGGAATTTTTATGCTTTTCGAGAACAAATGTCTCGATCTCATCGCATCAAAATGAAAATTGCTGGTTTGCTGATTCAAATATTGGAATCGTGTGTGTTATTTTGGCTCGAAATGAATTAATGTTTTCTTTAAAATGAACAACTTTCTAAATTTGAACGTTACTAAATATGAATTATAACTTCTTTTATAAATACTATATGTAAATACGCAGGAATTCTATCAAAATTGTGTACGCTTTATTTTTATTATAATTATGTTAAATTTACCTTTCTATATGTACTGCATTTTTTCGTACAACAGGCATCCATTTATTCTCTTGCGAGAGAGTTATTGAAGTCTGGTATTTAATAAAAGTAATAATAATTGTCTGCTGAATCTGCCCTTTCTTCCAAAGAAAGCTGCGTCTTTCTCTTCTAAAGATTTTTTTTTTTTTTTTTTTTGATAATTCGAACTGAGTTTTTTTTAAATGGTATGACCTGCATTCAACAGAAAATGCAACGACTTTAAGAATTATCAAAAATGATTAATGTTTCTTAAGTGTATCCAGATCTCTGTCAGTTTAAGTGCGAATTCATAAAGATATCGTACTACTTTATTTGAGATACGAGTTCCGTATTTCATGAAGCAAATGCTCTCAGCTATTATTTTTGGGTAATTGACTTAGTGCTGAAGTCTCATTATAACTTTAGCGTTGAATTCTCATTTTAACCATGCCTTTAGTGCTGAAATTCTCATTATAATTCAGTGTAACCACATGTTTTATTGACATTCACTGCGTCAATGGAGTTTCCACAGTGATTGTAATAAAACATTTGGAACAGCCGACGGATTGTCGAATTTGTGTTAAAATCTTAGCAAATTTGAGAAGAGTAAACTTATACATAAATGATTAAATGATTATTGAAAAAGTATACGCGTTTTTTCATAACACGTTTTCAGGAATTTTAATTCATGTTTTAGTGCGGATCTAGCAGGTGAGGAATCCATGTGAATGTATAATCTGTTATAAGACCAAAATATTTAATTGTCTTGAAACATTTGATATTAGTGTTATCGATTTTAGGAACTGACAGTCTTGTGATTTTGCAGTCTGATTTGTGTATAATAAGAGCGTGCGATTTACTAAGGGAAATTTCTTATTTAATGTTTCTACAGAGGTAATTAAAGATATTTAGAGTATTGTTGCAGTTTTCATAAAGTTAGTTTTTATGAATCCGCCTAACACGAAGATTGTCTGTACCATGTTTCCGGTGGCAAAAAAATATAAAAATATCCCAACGCCTGTTTAGTGAATTATTTATTTTAAACCTTTTTATTCCAGTGGCCCAGCTTATCTACGAGCAAAAGGTGTAAATGAAAATTTTGTAGTGAAACAGAATACCTTAGTAGAATTAAGAATTGAGTTATGTTTTACTATACTGCTTTTAAAGTGGATTTTATGTTCATTAACCACTTATGATGGTTTTAAGTATTACTATATAACGTCTCTGTATAGTATTACTGTATAACGTCTTTCCGTCTTCGTCTCTAGAATACAAATTAATGGAGTATTTAAGGCGAGGAATTCAATGTTTTAGAACTAGAGCTTTGGCAGCCTTGCTTTCAGTTACTTACTATTTCCAGCTCTGCCTGAGTTTATTTGAGCTTTAGCCACTTTGTTCGTCGTAATTAAAAACGCGGCGTAAATTATTTCAGAGCCCTTAAGTAGATTATTCTGTGCGTAGACTCAGACTACTTTACTTGAATTTTATCTGATTTATTTTAAATAACTCGAAAGTAGCGGAGTTATATTCCGTAGGGCAAGTGGTGCCTTCTGTTAATTTAAAAAGTTCAGTAAAACGGTCATTTTAACCTTTTTTAACCCATTTTAACCTCTGTTATCTTAATTCGATATTTATTATAGAGCGACAACTCACTTTTCAGTCTAGTAGATCATTGATTTAAGATTATATACAAGCAGAACCTTACTAGTTTCAGAATTTTATCAGAATATTTGAAGATTTCACTAGTATTTTGTTTGAATATCGGGCCTCAGTGTCTTTCAGCGGATACTATTTTAGAAATTTTCTGTTAAGAGGCGCAAGTTATATCTATAAATTCCAACAAATTACTTTCAGAAAGCTACATGGAAAATGCTAATTTTTAAACCTCTTATTGATTTTCCATTTTCAGTAAATCCATAATACGGGTAGGATTATTTTGTTTTTCACTTCAACTGCTCAGTTTATATTTAGTTTTAAGAATCGGTTTTATATTTTGAGCTTAGTTTTCCTTGTCAAAAGAAATAGAAAATATTTATTTTTTCAATACATTATTAATTTGCTAAATGTGTGTTTAATCTTAATTCAACTAGATACAGTTTCTTGTGGTTACAAATTCGAATTAGTAATTTCTTTCAAATCATTAGCTATAACTTCAAATATTATTTATATATTTTAGTGATTATTTAAGTAATTTTTTGTCATATATTTTTTCTTAATTAACTTGAATTGCTGTTCGGTTATTAACTCCAACAAAAACATGATTACCTAATATTTCGCATGCATATAAAAAGGTTATAATCAATAAAGTGAAATTTGTAGAATTCAAAACCATTGTGGCATAAACTGATGATAGTAATAAAAGTGGAGAGCTCCATTAATAATTATTGGAAAAGGTTATTGAATTACTATGCTTTTCGGTTATTTTACGCCCAAAGTAACATAATTTGGAGTTAACCTTAACAAAAATATGAAATAAAATATTAAAGAATTTATTAAATTCTCCTCAACCGAAATATCGTTTTTCAGTGTATCTTTATGCTTTTAAAGAATCTGTTTCTAATTTGAGTCGCAATTAAATTTTCTTTATTTTCTTTATCTTTTTCAAAAGTTGTAATAATGATAGGAAAGACATTTCTGCAGTGAGCCATTATGCTTACGTTATTATTTTACAACATAATTAAAAGTACGAGGAACTTTTGAATGCAATGTTAAGATTTCTTTTTCGTGAAATAGTTCATTTTTCGGGACGCAAAAATTATGTTTTAGTTTAAATTTTATGTAGAAGATATTCCCATACACTATTTTACTAAATATTCTTCTAAAAGTAACACATTTTCCAAATTCATCGACGTTTCCTTTCAAATAATTTTTATAATACATTGTTTAAAGAAGCAAAATAAAAATTAAAATCCTTTCTTTTTAAATGTATTGAATGTTTATACTTAAATCAATTTTACTAAATCGTTAAAATTTCTCCTTGTTAATTACAGTATGATAATTTGCATCTCTCTTTGTAGTGAAATGGGAGTTTCATTTTGCCTGTGTTTGATTTAATGTATGTGATACACTTCCTAGCTTCATTTTTATTTTAATCTTCATCTTATCTTCCATTTCATCTGTATTTTTAACAATATGAACATATACGCATCTCAGTATTATGCTTTAAAACGCAGTTCACGATTTTCTTCGTAATACTTCAATGGTTTATCAAACTCATGGTAAAATACAGATGCAGATGTAGGAATGAGGACCAAT
Organism: Stegodyphus dumicola; assembly: GCF_044657685.1. Taxonomy (NCBI): domain Eukaryota; kingdom Metazoa; phylum Arthropoda; class Arachnida; order Araneae; family Eresidae; genus Stegodyphus; species Stegodyphus dumicola. The sequence goes on from NC_140768.1 coordinate 83,635,907, forward strand.
GACAAAAGGAAATACGTCTTAACACTGCATATAAAATATTGTATTGGGCCAAAAATAAGAGCTTTCAGATATCCATAGCTAAATATTAAATTAAAAAATGAATGTTGAGTGAGTTCTTTGTTTTATGCTAATAAGTATATATGTACTTCGCTGTACAAATATAACATAGAGTTAGGAAATTTTCAAGTGTCCTATGATTGCACTATGCAAAATAGTGGAATGGAAGACTTTCGTGTACAATTTACTAATTTTATTTTTTAACATTATTAATCCATAGATCGCAGCTCTAGAAATCTCTTTTTAATTCAAAATGTCTTTTCTCTTTTTCTTTATGCATCTGGTGTAAAGTGCGCAGAAGTTATACGCCCATTCTCCTTTTATCAGTGCTAATTATGCATAGGTATAAACAAATAATCATAGAACAAAAATGATTCAAAGGTGTTCCTAAAAATCTGTTTCCTAAAACTCTGTTTTAAACAGCCATTTTCTTGTAGAATATAGCAGATTAGGACAAAACAGCAGATAATGCACAAACTGAATTCAGTTTATTCCCCAACATACTTACACTTGCTACTACTACACTTTTATAGATATTAGGTCTCTTAATGGTGTTTTACTTTCTGCTTACTTTCTTCTTTCTTCTTCTTTTCCTTTCTTACTCGTATCAAAAATGAAAATCTCACGCTTTCGATATTCTTGTCTTCCCATAACTGTATTGCGCGTTTCTCCATTTATACTATGCTGCTTCAACTATGCTGCTGTTGAAATACTTCAACATCCAAAATAGCCTCAATAAGGGCCGGTTATTTCTACCTTTTATTTACAAATGTTTTCCACATTACGCTGTTAATGGTTAGTTTTTTTCTGTAGTCAGGAATTGGAGCTAAGTTTTTCACACATTTCTAATTCCTGCTTTGGAATATCCTGCATCAAAAGCAGAAATTTTCATGCAAAAGATAATAACTGCTTTTAAAATTGTCTTCATATAAGAGTCTGAAAATATTTTGACTGAAGCATTCATGTAAAATCTGCCAAAGAAATGACCAATGGTTTCAATACGATTTCTTTCTCCATTATATCTTTCTGTTAAAGAATTTCTTCTATAATTTATATGATAATTCTATAATTTATATATAATTTATATGATTAATTAATATGAACGGAATTCCCCAAGAATATCGGGCTGTACATAAAATGTTATAGTTGTCGTCTAGATGGGAAGCCGACAAGGGTTGTTGAGTTACAACATCACTTTGAAATATAATTGAAAAGACAACGGCTCTGGTCTGAACTGAAGCAAATGTAAGAAATATGAGATAAAATATTTTGTTTAAGCTCTCATATTTCATTTCTGCCTTTTTTACTTCCTTGTACGAAGTAAAAAGGAAGTATTGTAATCGCGAAAAGTTTCAGGCAGCATATTTCAACGAAAATATCCATTTTGACCGCTATCGAATGCAATTTAACGATGTTTTTGCGTGATATCTGTACGTAAGGACAGAATAAAATATTCTTTTTCTTCAAAAAAATTATAAAACTGCTTTAAAATGAATTCTGAAGAGAATTTTTCGTGGCGTCTGTACGAACGTATGTACGTACGTACGTATCTCGCATAACTCAAAAACGAGTAGCCTTAGAACGTTGAAATTTTGTATATAGGACTGTTATAACATGTACATGTGTACCTCGTATTTTGGTTGCAATCTGCCGCACCAAACGTATATAAATATATTTATATATATATCCACTCTGTTACCCGGCTCAGTGATCTCAGTTTCTTTACTCTTATATGTTTGTAAATTGTACATTTTTTCTTTAAAAATGATTGTATTATGTTGTTTTTATCTTCCGGTTAAAGTTTTTATGCCTTTAGTAAATCTGTATGCAATATTTTTAGAATTATCAACAATTTTAAAGTTGTCTAAGTGCCGCTAAGCCTTTTTTATATGGCGGCCATTGATGTTTACATTTGAAACAGAGGCCATTGATGTTTACATTTGAAACAGAGACTATATAGTGGATTTGTTGCCAATCTAGAGAAACTTAGCTTCGCAACAACAAAGATAACGCATTCATTTATTATTGCCAATTAAATCATGATTAATTCTTTCTGGAATTATTTCGAGAAAATAAGTGTTTAAGATTTACTTCGTAATTTTTAATATAGATATTTTGAGTTTTTATGCATTTTTGCCGTCTCGCGAAGTGAGAACTGAATTAATTAAATGAGAAATACTCAATCGTCTGTGAAAAACTGTTTCTTTTTCGTTTTGTTTGCTTAATTTCTTTTATACATCATTCTAGCTTTATTATAGTATTTGAATAGAACATGTGGCAACGATTAGATAATTCTATTCTTTAAATGATATAAATTTTGTGCATTATGAGTTATAATATGAACGAAATCTATAAGTTAACTGTTATATAATTATTGGATTATAATTAGTTTACTTAGTTTCCGTTATATAATTATTATATAACTGTCATATAATTATTAATACTGTTAAGTGAATCTAGCGCCAGAGTGTCGCTATAGTAAACAAATACTAGAGTGAATTTTAAAGAATGCATTTATTCTATTGTGATTTATGCGCTGTCGGCGAAGGAGATTTAATTCAATCCAATAAGTTTAAATGAAATACAAAAAAAAATGAGTATAATTTAATATTCCGTACAAGGAAGTCATGTGGTGTACACATCAGATTTTTATACATCATATCCACTAAAGAACTTCAGAAAATACATTTCTACTTATAGAAATGTTGAAAATAATGGCAATCTTCATTTTTTGATATTTGTAAATTTGAAAAAAGAATTTATATGAAAATTAATGAAATATAATTTTTATACTGTTCCCCAGGTTCTTTACCTATATTTAGAACATTTTATACCCATTAAAAAAAACTAAAACGTTTTACTCCCGCACGACAAGAAATTGATTAAAATATCTAATTTCAAGATTTGAAAAATTTGACTTTATTTTCCATTTGCCTGCAGAGGAATAGGTTAATATTAGAATAACTGGAGATAAATATTTTTCTTTAAATGCCACTCATTGATATTCTTTTATAGTTTCTAGTATATAAGATTAGTCAGTTTACATATTTGTTATGAAGCCGAAAGTATTTTCACACAAGCAATTCATAAGTTTCCAAAAGCTAAAAGGCCCATCAGCGAACGAGCGGTTAAGTCGCTGAACATTGGTAGTTCGGCCCGAGGTTCGAATCCCGCGAATGGGCTGGCTACATGGGCGTTTTCGTGGTTTTCCCCATGTGTAACGTGTATACGATGCAGTTTCCCTTAGAAAGTCCTCCATGAAGGCACCCCTCCCCTTAGGCAGATAGCCCTAGTGTGTTTTGCCATAATTAAATACACCAAACACCAAAAGCTAAAAATAGGTTATTAATATAATCTTAAATCTTCATTACTTTAAACTCTTAATTTATTAACGATACAAAAATTCATTAAAGTAGAAATATTTTAATTTATATTTGTCATGCTACGAGCTTGCTATGTTCAAATATGCAAAAAGAATTAACGTAAAGATAACATAGCAGCTAACAAAGCAACTAAAATAAACTTCACATTCTCTCTTCAACATTTAGAGTAATTTAGCATTTTTAAAATAAAAATAATAACAATAATAAAAATCTGATGTGGGCATCACATGACTTACTTGTACGGCCCATCAAATTACACACATTTTTTGCTGAATTTCATTTAAACGTATTTCCTCCGTATATTTTCCTCCGTATTTTCCGTATAAAAACTGCGCAGTGGTTAACACTGCGGAGTGTTAATCCTCATTACGAATTGAAAACTATCTGCAAAATAGACACTGAAGTTTCAGAAACTGACTTAATTCACTGTTTTGCTAAATTTCAAATGTAAACAAATTACTTCTCCTTTAGGTTTAGTCGCACTTAAACAACTTTTAAATAGTTGATAATTCTACAACTACTTCATGCAGATTAACTAAAGGCATAAAAACCTTAACCGGAACATAACAATAATACAATTCAATCAATTTTAAAGCAAAAAATGCACAATTTCGCAACATATATAAGAATAAAAATAACTGAACTCACCAAGCCGAGTAACAGAGTGGGTATATACCCTATATATATTCATATACTTTTGGTGTGGTCGATTGCCACGTAAAAGGGAGGTGCACAACTACGTGTTATAGCAGTCTCATATACAATATTTCAACATTCTGAGGCTATTCGTTTTTGAGTTATGCGAGATACATGAATAGTCACGGAAAAAAAACTCTTATGAATCCATTTTTTAATCTGTTTTGGGAAAAAGAGACCTTTGTTCTTTCCGTACATACGAACGTCATGCATCGTTCAGATATATTTGAGAGCGATCGAAGTGAATATTGTCGTTGAAACATGATACCCAAAATTTTTCGCGATTACAATACTTTCTTTACTTCGTACAACGAAGTAATAGAAATAATAATACAGAAACTATTTGAAATTTAAACAACATTAATTGAAATAATCGACTTGAGTTCTCATCCGTTTTGTCAATTTAGAGCATTTCTCTTGTTACTTCAAAACATATCCACATGAATAACAGAAATATTGCAGACTTGCACAAGTATTCAGGAAAACATTTTGACTTGAAAGAAATATTCAAGACAGGTGAATTATATGATTTTAATACATAAACGTCTAATAATCATAAACTACTAATGAATACTAATTTAATAATAGTTCTAAATAAATTTTTAGTAAATGTGACGTAAAATTGCAGTCGAACGAGCAGCTATGAAATGAATTTAATCAATGGAAAGTACAGAATCTCTGTGTTTGTGAAACTGGAATTTGATTCAAATGCTTAATACAGTATCATTTTTTCTAAATTTATGTTTTAACTATTAATAATCCGTAAACAAGTAGTTAGAAATGCATTACTAAAATTTGATAAATAAATATCATTAAATTCTCTTCTTTGCAAATCTCAACAAGGGCCTATGCTTTGTACCTTTTATTATTTGTACCAAAATATTCTCTAATAATACAGAAATCTTTCTAAATAGAATTAAAAAGAGAAATATTTAAATTTGTAAAGATATCTGCATACATGTATTTTATGTACTTCCAGTTTCTCCCAAAATAATTAACATAATTCGCATTTTTAAATATTCTGCTTATGGATTGAAAATAGATGAATATTTTTATTTTTTTGATAGAACTGCACTCTAACTATCTGAATGTTTATGCTTGATCCTGACCTAAAACCAGTCGACTATGAGAATAACTATATCACGGGTTCAAAGTGAAGAATACAATATAATATTTGTATCTCTCCAGAAAAATGCATTAATATAAACAGTAGCATGACAAATCATGAAAAATCCTATTATTTGAGCTTCAGAAACAAAGACAGGGCTTTGTTCACTGCCGTCTAAAACTGGTCATGTGGTTCATCACGAGTTAGATTACTAGAAGCAGAGTTTTAAAAGGCATATTTCATGTTGTTTTTCACGTTTTACATAAATACATTTCAGGAACGTTTCTCATGGTAAAACCGAACAGGATACATATATAGTACCTCTAATTTCCAAACCGTTATCTGATTTTCAGTTGATTGGTTGGAAATAGAATTCCTTCTCCTAACAGCAAGATATTTTTAGCTCTACTTCATCCAGTTCATTTAAAAAGAAAAAGAGAGCAAACAGACACTATTTATAAATAGAAGGTAGTGTAATATTTAATAGCTAGTATCGTAACTTTATCAACATTATATGTTGTCGTTTTACATGAATTAGTAAAATGAGAAAAAATATCTCTGATATTAGTATTTAAAAGTTAATTTTTGGGTTATAGGGAAAGATTTTTCTATAAGTGACTACTTATATATTATTGTTCTCGCATCTCCCCAGTATTGAGTAGACTAACGGAGAAAAAAAGTGCGTAGACTATATTCTGAAGAAAACCCATCATTGATCGAATGGTTAGGATTATAAATACTGCTTTTATATCTTGAGTTTGAATTTAGTATTATATCAGTGTTATATATCATTATTCTGCAATAACTCAACAGGGTCAGACTTCGTAACCGTGTTCATTTGATCACTTACACGATTTTTATCATTTGATCACTTACACGATTTTTATCAGCAAAGCAACAACATCGCTTTCATTTAATTTGGTTGCGTGCGTAATAGATTGAATGCACAAGTCCGATAATAGATTAATAAAACTAATTTTTATCAAAATAAATATTTCAGAACTATGAAATTTTCCACAGAAATATTCGTACAAGTGTTCACAATATCACCCAGTATAATCAGTAGTTACACTTTAAACCACTAAGAACGTTAAACAGAAGGCAGGGCACAGTTCTATATATGCCACAATTAACAGATATGTTTCTTCTTAGCTGAGACAACGTTATAAAATGCAGATACAGACTCATTGCCTTAACGGGATTTTACTGAACTACAAACAACATTACCATATTAACATCAAATCATTTTTCAACTCTAGTAGCAAAATTATATCTTCTCTTAAAACAAAACGTTGGATTCTAAGAAGAAGTCCAGTATGAAAACTGTTGCCACAAAAGAAAGTACAATAATATGCAAAGTGAACATTTGTTAACTATGAAAATGTTTGTGAGTTACTTTTAAATTAATTATTTACATTTTATGCCGTTACAGATGCGCTAAAAATTTAGTCTTTGAAAAATCGCGAATTCTGTTTCATAGTACAACTTGAAAATAAGTGATAATAATATTTATCAATGAACGATTACGATAAGTAAATATATCGTCTTTTCACATTATTGAAAATTTTTGCTACTATCAGCACGAAATCTGTTAATTTATTAAAATCTTTATGAAATATTTATTTTATAGGGGACACTTTGATAGACGAGAAACAACGTTTTCGTGAGAACTCATGTAACGAATTTCAGCAGATAGAATTAAGTCTTTATGTCCCACATAAATCAGTTATAAGGTATGCAATCCATCACAATAAATGCACCAAAAAAAAAACCTAAGCATAATAGTACTTGCTCGAAATAAGATCTTATATTGCAGAAATAGATCAAGCAAGAGAGAGGTACTAAATCCACAGTCACTCCCAATTTAAAAATAAAATATCAGTCATACCAAAAAACCGTAAAAATAAACACCGATTTTTATTATTTTTATGGAACTTTAAAATGCCTTCTTTCTAAAATATAGTACGTACATATTGGCAGGAACATATATACATGCGCTATAAAAAAACTTTATTCATGTTATGTTATTGAAATAGCATGGGATTTTTATTCAATAACTATTTATTCTTGACTAAATTCCTCAAAATGTAAGTCAGAAATAAATTTTTAATTACTGTTTGGCAATAATTGAATGCCCATAAGAAAATGAATGTTCATTTGATTCCCTGAGCATAATATAAACAGACAATTTGTAGTATTTATTATCAGTCTTTAAAACAATGTTACTTCATGTTATGAACACGCGTAAGAAAATAAATGTTCATTGGTCCTTTGTACACTGCGACAAAAGAATGTTATATATCTCCTGTTCTACTGGGCCGATTGACAAAATTCAAATTGCGTTTTACATGTCTCGAAAGCGCGATATTAGATTTATATATTAGATTTATATAAGCATTTTCACACAGAATCGGACTTTTTCTGAAATAACATAAGATTTTTTTTACTTATTTTTTACTTATTATGCCTAGATATTAAATTTTGTAAAATATGGTGCGAAATTTACGGAGAAATTCAAAAATTTATCCTGGCGTAATTTTTTCAGTTTGCGCCAGGAATAATTCACTTGGCGAACTTCTTAATATATGGCAACCAATTTTCCTTTCCCTTCCATTATGCCGAAGCGGGAAAAAAGGCACCTCGTTCCTACCTTTTTACATTGTGCATGAGCGGAAAAGATTCACATCGTTCCTACTTTCAAATAATTTTCGCAAAAATGTCGAAACCGCATTTGATGTTTTATCGCTTTCAACAAATATGCCAAATTTCAAAACGCGCCAATATATAAATTCACGTATATCTTCCGAAATTTTGAAAAAAAGACTGTACTTTTTTTTGAAGGTATGCTTAGAAATACGGCTACTTTAAGATGACGGTAAAAATTTTGTAGATTATAATTTAAAACTTTTTTCGAAAAATTTATAAAAATACAAATTATAAAAATACAAATTTAAAAAATAAATCATAAAAAATGAGTGAATTTTATTTGGAATGAACCTGAATTTCGAAATGTGAAATTAAGAATCAAATAACTTTAATGAAAAAGAGAGATTAATATATACATACCAAACTCAATGAACATTGAGGAGCTGAAATTTTGAGAGCTAATTGCTTAAAAACTACTCGTGCAATTTTTACAAAACTTGGTAGTTTGGCGTAATTTGGGTCGTAGAATTGAAACATAGAAAAAAATCGGTATGTTATTTCAGAAGAAGTCCGATTTTATGTCAAAATACCCATGTTAGAACAATGATATATATAAATCTAATACATATCCTAAGTCACGCTTTCGAGACATGTAAAACGCAGTTTGAATTTCGTCAATCGGCCCAGTAGAACGGGAGATATAGAACTCTCCCCTCTTTTTTTTCTCCCGCGCAGTGTACATAATATGACGCGCAATTTTATAGCATTTATTAATTAATTTTGAAAACAATCTTACCCCATTTTATGGAAAATTTAATCGTTGTGGTGTTAATCATTTCAAAATCGTTATCTCCGGAGAATTTCATGCTTGCTATTTTTTTGACGTCGCTTGCGTTAAAAACTTTATTTGATGCAACTGAACTGACATATTTTTTAAGGAAATGCATGTTTATTGTGTATTAACCCAACACGTCTCAATAAACTGAATAAAATATTTCTGTTTGATATATAGCGAAAACAATTATAAACGTAAAAAGTAATTCTGCATGTATTTTACCCTTCAATATATCACTGAAATCTATAAAGTATTCTTAACACGCATATACTAAAAACGCGTAGAAAATTATTCGATGTATAATGCATTTTGATCGAAACAACTCATCCCTAAAAATGATAGTAGTGCTACTATCCCTTTAGATGTATAAAAACGACTCTGTATGCGATGGATTTTTTTGCTGGGTATTGTCAGATTTTATTAATAGATCACATTTCTCCATGTCACATCTCTTTTTATCTAACATGTTTTGATGAAAGATATGCTATGTATCATTACTGGCAGGAGCCGATCATCCAGAGAAAAGACCGAATTGGTTTTGAGTGACAAACTGAATTCTGCCAAGAATGGTACTTTATCTCAATGTGTCTAAAGGAATGGATCCTTTTACTTAAGAAATAGGTCGTGACATGGTTTCTTCCTCGGAAGCATCACTAATGTTCTGCAAGATAATATATTTAGGATATTGTAACCCGTTAAGCATAATATAAACAGACAATATCAAGTATTTTGAATGCTTATTGTTTAAAAGCATTTATAGCATTTATATGCATCTAGTTCATGCCTTCAAAATAATTTTAATGTTCCACGGTGAAGTGTATGTTAATACATATGCAGCTGTACTGTCTCTTAATGCAGCTGCACAGTCTATTAAAATTCATTAAGGGCTTAGTAGTTATGGCAAAAGTACCTGGCTTCAAGATGTTGTCGTTGTTTTTTCTATGTGTAAGAAACTACCTTCTTTTAACAAAAGTGAGCATGCCACTAGCCCATGAAAATGAGTAAAAGATGTAGTTTTCACAGAGCTATGCGTAACATACAGAGAAATTAGATTATTTTGAAGAAGAAGACATGAGAAATGAGCAATACCCTTGCCGGGACTCGAACCACGGACCTCTCGAATACGCGCCGAGTGTGCTGACCACTGTACCAAGAAGACATGCTAAGAAGGATGGAGAAATACCTTATATACTCCCCCCTTTTAACTCTTCCGCATCGAAGTCGCCCGTAACGCCCATTCATTCATGCAACGGCAAACCGCCCCAACGCCTCGTTTATTTTCTACCTAGTGCTTTTCCCCTCCACGTTAGTGTATGGCTCATTGGTTTCGCGAATTGTTAAGAGACATGTCAATCATTCTTTTGAAGCAACTAAAGGAGACATACGGAAAGCTATTGACGTTCGCAGGCGCAATCCGGCTCTAAGGTGGAACTGCACACAATGGATGAAACCGCTGAAAAACCCCCATGAGAGAAACAGTCATTTCACTTAAGTAGGTTATTGTTAATGCTGTTTAAAGAGCGATTGGGGATTATTGGACCAATCGCCAAATCCTGGTGGTGGAGAATCATCACCCACCACCTTTTTTAGTACGGAGGCCACTGTAGAGACATTAGGTTATTTTGAAGCGGAAGACATGAGAAATGAGCAATACCCTCACCGGGACTCGAACCACGGACCTCTCGAATACGCGCCGAGTGTGCTGGCCATTACACTACGAAGGTATGCTAAGGAGGCGGGAGAAATACCTTATAAACATATAATATATATGTGCTTTTGTATTAATACAATACCATATTTTATAATCTATTTGTGCACTGCCATTTTGAATACTTAAATAAAAATATATTGGTGTAATTACTTGTTTCTAATCTTTGCCAGCCCCTCTATCAAACATTTTCTGTAGAAACCCTTTTAGTAAGTATGAGTTAAAGTGAATGAAAATTATAGAATGGTATTACTGCAGAGTATGTTACTTATGTAAAACTTTCTGTGTTAATTAGGTCTAATAATTCTAAAATATGATGAACTGGCACAAAAATACACACATGAGAAGCGAAGAAATAATAGGGATAATTATGAAGCGTATTAAATTAATATACAATTAATGAATGTACGGGTACAAAATCTTGTGTAAATGTCATCACGTAACCATGTCTTATAACGCAGATTAGATGAAAATAATTGTTGGTCTTTGACAGAATTTGACAGTTTTGAAGCGCTGAATCCATCAGTGTGGTTTAAATAATCTGATGTTTATGAACATATTCAATTGACCCTTTTATAATTGCTTGAAGGAAATTTCCAACAAGCCAAAAATTGGCTAACCAATTAGCCAATATCTATCACATTTAATTTTAATTAATATGAAGGCAATACATACAGTCCATGTCGGAACCATTCATTTCGCCTTCCGAAATGGCGGTCTAAATAACTGAATTTTTTTCAAGTAATTTACATTTTCATTCAAGCGAGTGAATCTGCTTCATTAGAATCGTAATGCTTCCTCTTTTGATTTGTGTGCATTTCACATAACAGTTGCCATTACGCTTAGATAATTACTCCTCACCAATGTGCTTTTTATTCTTTGAAGAGTAGTATATATTATATATATATAATTAGACATGATAATTGCAACAGCATGCATCGGTTCCAGGCAGAATGAAATTCATAGTTCAGTTATGAAAACATTATCAACATCAGTGCAGTAGATGCTCATAAAGGAAATTTTTGATAAAATGTGATATAAGATATGAAATAAAATTCATATATATTCCTTCCTAATTGGATCTCAGAAAAAATAAAAATTCATGGCTCAGAAGCACCTTGATTTCAATCTTTGGTGATGTTTGCCTACAAAATTATAATACTAGTGCTGTTAGCATCATCTTTACAATAAAGATGCAATCTGTTAGCAACTAAAATGGATATTTTCAATTTGTCTTCTTTCATTATTTTAATATTTCATTATCTAAAAAAAGATATTTTCGAAAGGACTTTGCATATATTTATGAATCCATTATAATGAATTCATAAATGTTATTAATCCATTATATTGGACTCATAAATAAGAATGGTTCGGTAGTGTACGTCCATAATTATGTCTCCAATTAACAAAATATAGCAAACAAAAAGAAGAATGTATTACTATCGAAACGACAAATAATATGTGTACGACACTTCTCTCAATCTCATTCTCGTTTTTGACTAAATCAATACTGTTGACAACGAGTGTTTATTAGTAAAAATAAGATTTGTCTATGATCTGCTGTGATTTGTCCATGATCTGAAGTAATTTTGAATTAAGCTTTTGCAGTCCTTGTCAGTCCAAATATTGTCTATTTCATTATATTTTTAAAAACAAGTAGTCATGCTAGCTTGTATTGGAAACAGATTCATTCAACTGCAACAACAGTTGTTGAATTTATCTGTACCTTATTATTGGATGGACAAATGTAAGCATTCAATAATATAAACATCGTATATAGCATTTTTATTGTAATATAAACATGAAGATAAATGGAAGGAGAGCGTTATATTTTAAAGAAAGACGAGTGCTCATGTCGAATAATAATGACCCATGCAATTACGTTTTTTATTTCAGTATCAAATGAAGAATGACATGTTATTAAATACAAAAATCCGTTCTGAAATGTTTCTTGTCTTTCACATTGAAAGGAAACTGCTTAACAAAGAGAACGCTTTTAGCAAAGAAGTATTCAAATGTAAATGCAAATAATGAATTTCGCTATGTAGTGAAGAAGGAATTAAACACAACTTTTGTAGAGTCCTGTTCAGTAATGAAATTATATGAATTTATAGTTTAATTCGAAGAAGTGAGAACAGCTGGAGCACGGAAGCTTAATGCAATTGCCATTGCAATATTGCAGTGTAAAACAATTATTCATACATTTCCGAAAACCAATAGCATGTTTCAATAAGGACTAACAATTGATCGGTGAAAGGATCTAGATACGTGGTGTGATTAAAATTGTTTCAAATTATTTTCGATTTTAACTCAGCCATATCCTATTGGTTCTTACTCAGAATTTCTGACAGTAATAAGAAAATATGAATCAATTTAAGCATATGAAATTAGCTTAACTCAAACGATGTCCGCCGAAAACATCGCAGACGAAAACATCGTGGTAGAAATGAAAGTAAAGAGAAAAAACATCGCAGTTCTAAAACATCGTGGTCGAAAGTAAGGCGATTCAAAAACTTCGCTGTTTAAAAATATCTTGGTAAAAAATAAAGTACCTACAAATTATCGCATGACGATAACATCACACATATACGTTTTTCAGGTTTTAAAAGTCGTAAGTACATTTTCGAATAGTTATCTAGGAACACAAGAAGGTAAGAGGGACATTTTTACTTCTATATTTCATACCTCTGAATGAACTAATAAATTTTTACTGAAAAAGTAAGAAGGACACTTAAGCATTTAAAATTAAAATTAAGTAGAAAATTAATGCAACTTTATAACACTTAATAGAATTTTGAATTTACATAGTTAATTAACAAATGTTATTAATAAATTAATCTTTTTTATGAAATTTTACTGATAATTTTTCATGACATATATAGTCCAAAAATGTTTAGAAAAATGAAGATAAATACCTGCATGAGGTCACCGCTATACAAATTGTTTAGTTAATTATCAAATTATTTTCTTTCACGTTTGTTAATTTCGACCTCTTTCTCTCTTTCCTTCTTGCGCTCTAAAACCATTATGCGAAAATGCGTATGTGCGATGTTATCGTTATATAATTATTTGTAGGTAGTTTTCTCTTTGCTTTCTTTTCTCCCACGATGTTTTGTACCACGACGTTTCGCCTTGCATTGTTTTCTCCGGGACATAACCACTCAAACAGATAACTCTGAGCTTTAAATAAAATGCATTAAATTTAGCCTATGTTATGTGCCATTTAAAGAGACACAGCAACACACAAAACTTTTCCTATCAAAGTTACATGTAACCTAATCCAAATAAAGTCATTGCGTTGTGTATTAACCGGATTAACACTGAAATAAAAATAAGTAGTGGACTGGTGAAACACATGAGCAATTCAAATAAACATACCTTTGATTGATCCAGAAAAATATGATTATTTATTTAAATCTTATGCAATTTATATTTTTGCAAAGTTTAACAAGAGTGGGAATAATAATAGAATAAAATAAAAAGTATACTTTAACAAATTAAACTCATAATTTTACCTCAAAAGATTCTACAAAATCAAACATTATATTGAATTAATACTGGCAAGCATAATCATTTAATTGTATGATAGAATAACATACCCTTCCCGGGGAGAAAAAATAATATTTAACAATTAGCACTTTGCAAGAGAATTCCACACTGAATAAGCATTTATGAACTTTGTTACAGATTTGAGCAAAACCCAACAAAATAACACTGATTTATTATTGCACATTTTAATTTATGAAATGAGAGAATAAACCGGCTAAAATTTTTAAGAATAAAAAAGGCTTTACATCTTAACAGACAACTTATTCCAACAGCGTAGCAATGAAACTCAGTTAATTGCACCTGATATTAAAACCGATAAAAAAAAATACTGCTTTAATTAAATTATTTAAAACTAATAATATATGTGTTCCTAGCCATTCTGAATAAGTTACTTTATCTCAGCAAATCAGAATTTTAGGAACAGCATAACAAGAAAAATTTTCTTAAGTACAAAAGAAATTAGTTTATCATCAAAACCACAAAATATTGGAAAAAAAAATAAATCACTTAGCTGTCGCTTCTAGGAGGCCTGGCTGGAGAGGTGGTTATCCAAAAATTTCTTACTTTAGACAGGTCGAAAAAAACCAGAAGGCTTGTAGAAAGTTCTGTGAGGTCTATTGACGCTTTCTGCCGGGAAATTCTTGATTTAGAAGAGTAAAAATTTATTAATTTAAACGGGTCGAAAAAAAAACCCAAAAGGCTTGTAGAAAGTTCTGTGAGGTCTATTGACGCTTTCTGTCGGGAAATTCTTGATTTAGAAGAGTAAAAATTTATTAATTTAAACGGGTCGAAAAAAAAACCCAAAAGGCTTGTAGAAAGTTCTGTGAGGTCTATTGACGCTTTCTGTCGGGAAATTCTTGATTTAGAATATTTATCTGCCATAGACATCGGCTTGACGAAATTTTAGTTGTCTGATAAGTACATCACGCCGGGAAGACTGGAACTGGTTATTGAGAATTTTGCTGCCATTGATGTCAGCATTTTGGAAGATTGATTTGCCAAATGACATCAGTTTGACGAAATTTTAGTTTTCTGATAAGAACATCACGCCGGGAAGACTGGAACTGGTTATTGAGAATTTTGCAGCCAAATGAACATTTAAAACCAATTGCTAATAATTGCAGATGACAAAATTAATGCCTATTAATCCGTTGCATTTTTCTTTCGAGGGCAAAAGCCCAGTAGATCACGCGGGAGAAGCTCCGCCATTTTTTTTTTTTTTTTTTTTTATATAAGCCGGCTTGCAGAGCACGCGACTCTAATCTCGTCACATCAGCTTAATTCGCGGCCAAAAAGTGACCTTGTCCCTCAAAAACCACCCGTTAAAAAGTAACGCGCGGGAACACAAGCTTGGCACCACGCACGCCCCGCCAAGGTGAAAACCAGTTGCAACACTCAGCTTTCCGTCATGCAAACACCCTCGCCAAAACCAACCGGTTTGAAACCACAACGGATTTTCCAACTCGCCGACCAGCCACACCTAGAAGAGGGGAGAATTTGGGAATCTCAACAACACTGGACGAAGCTCCAGTGAAAGGGCACTGAAGAACCCTAAAAACGAGCATTTTACCGGAAAAGGGAGATTTCCTCCCCCAGCATAGAAATCACAATGACAACTGTTAAAATCCATTAAGTAAAAGCTCATAACTAAATTGTAATTGAAGTTAGGAAAATAAAAGTTATCTCAAATTAAAGAGCTAATTTTTCTGCAACTATTGATATTAAAGTCTAAGAGTTTAACTTAATTTTTGTCATGAAAAACTGAGTTTATTACGTGAAAATTCACCTATATCCATTGTCTGAGTGTACAAGTTTGAAAACGCAGTGGGCACAAAACGACGCTAGCTTATAAGCATTTCGCGTAAAACCAAATGACCCAAATTGATTGCAATAAACTACTAATAACCAAATAAATTAATAAATCTAAACCTGTTGTGTAGCTAAAATTTTGAATATTGACACATTAAAATTTTGATTTCTGTTATTCATTTAATTACATTAAATTTTTAGTGATTTAAATATATTTATTATTATTTAAATTTCTAATTCAAATGATTTACTGTCCTTACGGTAACATGCATGTTTCATTTGCAAATGGACATGCATGGATTTTTTGTTTGCGTGTGTTCATAATAATGTTCCACTACCAAATTAAATACGAAACGTATCGAACAACTCATTAGATATCAAAACAATCTTAACATTAGAAGTTTGACTTTCAATCACAAATGATACTTCCCTTTAGCACCTGGTGAATGATGGCTATCATTTGTGACAATAATAAATCTCTGACAAAGTAAATAGTTACTGGAAAATTATCAGAAACTGTTACGCTGCAATTTCGGGTAGAGAGTTTCTTTTTGTGAAAATCTTTTGTTGCAGGTGATATTGAAAAAGAACTTCAAAGAACAAAACTTCTAAGCCAAGAAAGTTTTTTCCTTCTTTTTAGTCAACGGTGAAATATTTTCATTTTCTTTCCAATTCCTCTCTTCAAAACTTCTTGATAAGTAAGGTATAAAAATGGTCGATAAGATATCGTGACAAAAGAGAAAAAAAATGTACTTTAACCTCCTTTTATTCCTTTTTCTTTGAAACCTTTTACAGGACTGAAAGGAAAACTTCTCACCACATCTCAGATTTATCATCTCTTGTGACAACTTCACGCCAGTGGTATTATAATGAATAGATAAGAATATTTCTGAAAATAACTGAATATCAAATTACTAGTGACAGTTAGACTTTATATGGAAATAACGAGAAACAGCAAATAAGTATTTTTTGGTCACAATAACCTGATTCGCAATCTGCCAAATCACTTAAAACCGTCCAATAGCGATGCTAGCTAGAATAATGTGCAAATCTGGGAGGTAATCGGAAACTGCATGAGGTGCAGGAAAGATCTCCGACAGACTTTCACTTCTTACTTCAAGTGATACATATTCTTTGACCAATCTTTGAGGGATTGATTAAATGTACTGTGGTTTTCTCATAGCCACGAGTCTTATTTCTTAAAACATACCTCTGTTCCAAGGAATTGCAGATAGTATTCCAGCATTCGCAAATAAGTTTAATTTATAAATCCTACCAGTGGTAAAACATTATTTATATGAAATAAATTAATAGAAAAGTGTATTGTATGTTGCATTCGATATTTACAGAATCCTCGTACAAAGGAAAATGAAGAATTCTGACAGTATGTATGTACTCTACAATATCATTTGAGTTGGGTGGCCCAAGATAAATCTAACCCAAAGCAAGTGAAGTCTTCCAAGTCCGTTTGGGCTCCATTTGGCTCACCCAATATAATATCGCCTTGTGACTCAAATGTTCTTCTCTTGCTTTGGGTTCGCTTTGGGTTCAGCAGACAGACCGAAACATAACTTTCATCAAAGCACTATGTATGCAAATAGAGACGTGTATGTGCTCGTGGTGGGAATTGCTGAGTGGAGGTATACCTAGACGTCTTTGTTTTGCTGAATTTCGATGTATTGTTTTCTGCTGTCAGTTGGCTTGCGTTCCTGTTGCTCACGTACTGTTCGTTTTTTAATGCTGAAAGTTTATTTGGATCTAAGATAATCGCAGAAACAGCGCATAATGCATCAAGGTATATGACGATATGGTTATTCTTTAAATATATGTAAATATCTACAGATTATATATATCCACCTTATACAAATTATATATATATATATATATATATATACAGATTATATATATCCACCTTATTTCCCAAATAACCTGACAGAATGGCGCATGCGTGTTTGGGACCGTAATTACTCTGATGGTGGTCAGACAAGAAATAATAAGCAAACATCATAACTAAATAAATATCTTTGGGTAGTCCTTTTAAGTAAGACATTGTTCTGCTAGCTATATTCGTTGTACTTTATTTTTGGTACATTATAATTAAAAATTATTTTATTAATTTACTTGTTTTGCTACGTCGTCTTCTACTAGTCAGATCGCATTTGGAAAGAAGCCGTTTTACAACTAATCTCTGCTGTATATTTTTCAACTATTCTATGTTGTAGACAATTCCTTTCAGTTCATCGTTCAAAAAGCTGAATAAAACTTTGATTTTCTTTGAGGCAAATACATTATTTATATTATTATTTATTTATAATTACACATTATTTATTAGTTTACCTCAGACTATATAAAGTAATATTCTATGATAAAATTTAAGATAAATAATGTATTTATAGTTTATTTCATAATTTGAGATATAATCATATCAACGATAAATATCTTTTAGTGGAAACAATAGTGAGTAATCAACATTATAAAATAGAAAATATAAAGGTTATTTTGTTTTTCTTGTAGCTAGTTGCAGTGGAATAGGTTTTGATTTGCATAATGAAATTCGACTGAGAAATAAACTACCGCTTTCCATTTTGTCAAAAGACGCAGATAAAATGTCATGCAGGAAGTTTAAATGTATAGCAATATTTCAGCAACGAAGACTCAACAAAATTTAAGATGTCATTTATTGCAAAATATTGCTTCAAAATATACAGAAGTAGCCTAAATGTCCCAGAAAGATTTTTAAAATGTCTTTTTGCTCTTGAATGTTACATAAAAAACGATACCACTTATTATAGCAAATAACATCAGAGGAAGAAGACAAAATGTGGTATGCATAATCACGACCTTACGGTTGTTATGCATTGAAAGGAAGATCATCCAATTTTCCACTAAATACATTGTATGATAAATATCAACTGCAGGAAAAAAGAGCTTTTTTTAATAAAGCTAGAAATATATTTATTTCTTTTCTGAATAAAGGAAAGGAAAATAAATTGTGACGCTTTTGTCTAAATGGGACGCTTAAAATTTCGCCATTTTTCAACTGTCGTATAATTGTGCTGAATAAGCTGTTGTCAAAAGTGGCTGAGTAAAGTAATTCTTCAGTTAAACGATTCTCGTTGTTTGTTATAACCTGGAAATCCCCATTGCGGTATTTAAGTTCCCTTTTAAGCTTTTTAGTCTGCAAAGTGGTACTCGTGAATTTTAAATTGAATTGTGAGATATTTTAAAGCCTTTCTTTCTTAGTCATTTTAAGTTAATAAGTTATGCTGCTTTAAGGCCAGTCATTTAAATATTTTTAAAAGGGACGTTAAAAACACCTTAAATGAATTGACGTAATTTAAGAGTACTTGAGAAGAAAATTGAAATCACAATAAAATTATTTATTAATATAGCTTAATTATTTCCATGAAATTCTCCGAAGAGACATCGCAGAGATGGCATGTGTTTTAAAATGTATTTAGGAAATAAAATCAGAAAAACTCACATAAAAGACCATAATTTGAAAACTGACATATTAAATTAACTGTATAGTTTCAAGGCTGCACTGCAGTTTTCTGTGATAAATATCTATCAGAAAATGTCCTTTAAGGACTTATATATTTGCAATAGAATGAAAGTGTTTTCTGAATGTTGCTGTAGTTTGCAATATATTTTTTCTGGCATCGCATAAAAGGGATAGAAAGCTCTTACAGTTAATGAAAGTATTTCGAAATGATGTAAATTGTTTTTAGGCTTTCTTCTCTTGTCCAGCAAAGCCATCTTTCCTACTATCGTTACGGAAGAAAATATCTGAAGTTTAAATCTAATAATGAGACTTGTAGTAAATAAACTCTTAAGAAATACAGAGAAATATTTTTATGGATCACAAGAAAACGTATCAAATCAGAATAAGGGGATTTAGCTAAATAGCTTAAATAATTCGTAAAATATATTTTATGTGTTAATTTTACACTTAACACGAAATCAAGCAAATTAGGGTGAGAAAAAGAAAGCTCTAAAGCTCTCATACTGTAACGTGAATGTGAGATAGTTTCCTTTACAAAATTCACCACGAAGGGGAAATTTCCATCTTTGTTTAGGTAACTTTCGCGTGCTTTGCCATATTCAACTAAATAAATATACATATAAGAACTTCATGGTCTTCACAGAGTAACTTCTTTCTTCAGTCAATGGAATAGAACTAACCACCGCTTCCAATACACACTGCTAGGGGATGATTGTGCCTTTTGATTTTCATCTAAATAATATCACCCGGCGTTTATAATGTGATAGCACTTAATTGAAAATCTGTGATCTTACGGTTACATAGTGGTGTGCTGTTTTAACAGTAATAAAATTAAGCTACCATTCATTTGAAAGATTTTTTTTTTATATTCTGCAATGTTTGACAAGACATAATCTTACGTTTGACAAATAAATACTCAAATCATTTTAAAATGTACTTGTAAGTTTTTGCGTTTGAATTGCAAGACTTTTATTGCAAATGAGTGCTAATGCATAAAAGAACAGCGTTGGAAACAGAAACAAAAGTTTGAGACATATATTTAAATTTAAATATTTTGTGATATACGTCTTCGAATTTCATGACACATCACTTGAGAAACACTTCATCATTTTAAAACGAATTTTGTCTCCCATAAGTACCCATCTTGGTGAAACACAAATTAGTTTCGTGATTGCACTGGACATGTACAAAAATCTAATGTTGTTGCATAACTTTTTATATTTCCTGTACTTTGAATGTACATTTGCTGAGCAAAATGAAGGAATAATATGGTAATCTTGACATGCCATGAGGACACGGTTGTTTAAAAATAATATAAGATCAAAGCACAACATTCTGTGAAGCATAATATACGTGATTATATCACAAGCAAGAAAGTAAATGAATGGGAAATTTGTGAAAGAATGTTTTAAGGTATACAGATTCTGTTTCAAGTCTTCATAGAATTTGCTGATACAGAAAACGAGACGTTTACACCAAACAAATGCTTGAATTCTATATGATACAGCAATCAGCATTAAAAATATTTTAATTCAAATTTTTAAATTTTGCAAAATTTATAGCTAAATTATGAATGAAAGTACAAGTGAAAGTGTACCTACACAGAAGTGCATAAACCTTTAAAATCATTCAGGAACTACTTACGCTTAACTTACATCGTATGGAAAATATATTTTTGTTGACGTAACTCGTAACGTCCACTCGTTTTGGAAGAGGTATTTTGATGCATTGCAGTAAATGGAACCTTAATGATACAGGTACTCATAAATCTAAAGCTTACATAATTATCTAATCATGTCATCCAACCTTCTTGTAATTTATCAACAAAATAAATATGTAGTAAGTCTTGTAAACTTAAAATTATTCTTTGATGATACACTTTTTCAAAGAATATCCTGGCTGCGTAGGACAATGATATTAGTCTATTTCAGGTCAGTTCTAGAAGATATAAAGGTTTTCATGCATGTAATTGCTTACAAAAGTAAAAACACTCCATATATGTTTCTCAATAGTTGTCAAAGCAATTTCAAATACCACGTGATTTTAAAACGGAGGATAATCAATCTCAAATTAGGTACAGTTTAATAACTAATAATTAAAGCTGTATAATAAAACTGAAGGCAAATGTTTAAGGACAGCTGACTCATATTAATGCTCTTAAATTTTATAGGATACGGAACAATTAAGTAACAATGGTCTTACCTTCATGTGTTTACAAGATGTGATATTTCAGATGAACTAATATTTCAATATTAGAAATATTAAATTCTAGTTGATACATTTTTTCTTCGACTTCTTTATCTTCTCTTCGAAATCTAAATAAACGAACTTCTGAGTCAGAAAGATATCAGTACCTAGATTTAACTGCTGTATATAAAACTCCTCTATTAACATTGTTACGAAAATGCATATTACGGTTAATCGAGGTTAAATGTCATTGAATTAATTCCTTCTAAGAGAAATATCATGTATCTTCAATCCAGCTATCTAATAATATATTTGTTGTTGGTTTGGATTGGTTTATGTGATTACGGCAAAGCTTCGAGGGCTATCTGCCTAAAGGGAGGGATGCCCTCGTGGATGACTTTCTAAGAGGAACTGGCTCGTATATACGTTACACATCGGGAAAACCACGAAAATGCCCATGCAGCCAGCCCGTTCGCGGGATTCGAACCTCAGAACGAACTACCAGTGTTCAGCGACTTTAACGCTCGGCCGCTTGTGGGAATATTGTTGTTACGATATTCCCACAAGATTTGGGATTTAACTTTACTAGCAGTTAGTTTTACGTTAACCTTTTCTCCCTTTGCTCCTTGTAAGTCTGACTCAAAGTGTAACCTTCACTGAGGGTGACTTTTTTCCTTTGCGCTTTGCCTTATGCGGTAAGGGACATAGTTCAATCCTATGTTGTAATCTTAACCGAACGCTCAGTTAATTTGTCCCGGAGTACTCCCATCTTTTCATAAAAAGAAAATTTAAACATCAAAGGTTCCATAGAATTCGTAATTTTAACTAAATTCACTTAGTTATAGTTAGCTAATTCCTAAAGTGTAATTGATGTGATTCGAAATGGCGAAATTCGATTTAAAGTGTAATAGATATTATCAGGGTTTGGTAGTTAGTTGTCTTAAACTTTACTACCAGGCTTTGTGTGTTAGTGGTTAAGCGGAGGTAATAGCTTGCCAACCTCTAGACTTAATTTCTGAAATTTATTCCGTATTAAAATTATAAGTAACAATTTTACAAAAGGTTTTTTTAATTATTAGTCCAAAGGACCTTTGTCCCTGAAGAACTATCGTTTTCATTTTGCGATTTTGCGTCGGTTCATTATAAATGTCCGTTTCACTTTTCAAACTGTTGCCACCAAATGTTAGATTACTGCATTATATTTGAAGAAATTAAATATTGAAAAATCTGCATAAATATATGTATTTTCTCGCATTGTGATGAGACAACGGTACCTACAGCCATCCAATTTTGAATTACGTAACCCTACTGCAAATACGGGCATGTGGAAGCCCAAACTTAAAATTTGGAATTTGTTTTATTATCGATTTCATATTTTATAAAACTTCAACGAATTTTTGATTAATAAACTCAAGGATTTCAAAGCGAGCAGTGGAAACGTTGTACAGAGAAACATTTTTATCTCCAGCACGTGAGACTCTGTATCCGAAATTCTTAAGGATATGCTCAATTTAAAACTGTTTTGCGATATTGCTCTTGAACTGAATTTTATGGTTTAAGGACGAAGAACGTGATATTTAATAAAGGTAACAAACAAAATGTTAAAAAAAACGCCCCTTCGGTCATAATTTAAAATTTGAACCCTTTCAGATTTTCTTTTCGTTTTTGTTTTATTGCTGATAATATTGTATTGCAATAAAAGCTACACAAATATTGATCTCAAAGTACTTTATGATGTAACGTTTGGCATGAACATTTTATAACTAACTGGAAACTGCTTGCTCTCAAACCTGAAAGTTTCTCTTAATCACTTTTGAATATGACTTAATTTCCTGCAGCTTTTATATTAATCGTTTCATCTGCAATTCTACCCATGAATGAAAGAAAACCATATTCGATTATTTTATATCTGAGTGTAAATGAAATAATATTTTGCTTTTATTTAATCTCTTATTTGAAAAATAAATTACAGCTATGCATAATTATTTTAATTCTAAAATTTAGCTTCAGTGTACATTTACTGTAAATATACATCTCTTAGAATTCAAAGTTACTTTTTTGTTTTTGGTTACATAAACAGTAAAAGACAGTGCTTCATCCTGTTTCTGTCTCACTTCTTGAGATTTTAATACACAAATTATTTTTGACTACATTTAATTGTTTAAGGGCATAGTATCCAAATGGGGATATTTATCCTTAATGCTGTATCGTTTACCTATTTTGCAGGTATTGCCTTGACGTTAATTTATATGCTCAGTTCCAAAATGACTGATCTTTAGAGGAGTTTGTTTCAGCCAAAAATAATATATTACTATTATGTGTCCATACTTTGTTATAAGTACAACGTTTTATTCATTTTTATCTTCTGTTAATTTTCAAAACATGGAGACCACAGGAAAGTGTAAGTAAATTAAAAATATAGAGTAAAATTATTCGGTAATAATATAATGCTCTCCCAGAGGTTGCATTTGTAATGTGTTATATAAATGTATTCATTAAGAAAAAAATATAAGCGAACGAAGTTGGGAAGAATGGAGCGAATGAGGAGAATCGTAAACTTTTATCTTGCATTACCAATATTTCTCTAATGATCATCTTGATTCTCTAATGTTCATCATCCTGATTCGCCACTTCGTAACACGTGACCACAAGTGATCTCATCTCACGTAAACTATGCTACAAAAATCTAATTCTGTCAGTTATTATCTACATTAATTTCAAGTTAAATCTTAATTCGGAATACAAGTGTAAATTCAAGAATTATTTCAATTCGTACGAATAGCTTACTCAGAAATTATGTAAAACAACAGTGCTTTACTTCGCTAGTGCATTCTCATTAGAATTGATGAATTTAATCCTTGACTTTGCCTTTTCTATATTTTAGCCTTCGGATGAGCCGTGTGGTTGCATTCTAATTGACTTAATTACCACGAATGGCCTTAGGGCATAAAATTGAACTATCCGGTAAAAATCCTATGTAATTGTATGCCAGTATTGAAAGAAATAATCAATCTGATTAGAAATGGCTGCGATTTGTTTTGAAAATGAGGCGTAAAAGGTTACCAGAGAGGATATTCCAGCATCAGTTTGAGATGGATCAGATTCCAGAGAGGATTGGCATCAGTTGTACCACTTTTCCGTTTGGCGACTTTATCGCCTGCGTCGGCAAAACGGAAAAGTACCCAGTCCTTTTTTTATGATCTGACAGAAATTTAGATTACCTTCAGAGCACTCGAACTTCCATGTAATAAATCTGAAGGTTTTATCTTTGCTTATTATGATAAACATTCTGAAAGCAGTTTTGCTACATATGCAATATATCTCTCTTTATCTCACTTAGATAAATGTTCAGTAACGGTAACTGAGTGCTCTTTTATCTGTAAGTCATTTAAACTTACGTCACTAAGTAATATTCTCTTGGAATGCGCTTTTCGTTTGCCCTGCCAACACGTAACAACACTTAAACCTTAGTAGGATTTCTATGTCGTATAAATTCATTTCAAATTTTCTCTCACTGCTTTAATAACAGCAATCTTAATTAATTTTCCTAATTTGCAATCTTAAATGAAAATACATCAGCAATGATTGCTACTATTATCCACAAAGGACAATAATAATCAGTAGGACCACTGGCCTTGAGATCAAATCTTTATATGAATTTAAAATACTAATTTAGCTTATCTGTTAATATTTCGCGCCCTGTGGCGGAACATCGCTAATACTTTATAAATCATATTATTAGATAACACATATTAACTGAAAAATTAAATTTTAATCTAAGCTAAACTTCTAACTAACACTTCTGGCTAAGATCTTGTGGTATAAATAAGACTGCTTGAATGTCGAAGAATTATACCATCAATTGATATAAATTAGCTCTTGAAGTTTTGTAGAAAGACATATAGTTTTGTCTTTTGAACTTTCGGCATATTTTTATTGCTTAAAATGAATGCTGAAAATGTACCCTGAGCCTTCATTATAATATTGCGGAAGAGTGCGGAGCCAGAGCCGGATTTAGAATTGGGAAGGCCCTATACTATTTGAGATATGAGGGTCCATTTTAAGTCTGTTATATATTTTAATACCCTATTTATACTATATTTTAATATTTTGCGGGGAGGCCCTAAGCTATAGCTTGCGTAGCTTATACGTATTTCGTGCACTGTGCGGACCGCAGACAGAACGATCAACAGTAAGATCTGAGTCAGCCCAGACAAAGCAGAGCTTTATGGTTTTAACGAGAAAACTAAGATTACCTTTTCCTTTCCTATTGATAAAAAAGAAGAATGGAGAAAAAAGTGCTAAATGTGCTACGCATTGGAATTAAGTGCAAAAAAGGCGCAATAAAGAATATTACTTTACTTCCGTATCCACCATGGCATGCATATTTCAAATGTAAGGAATCTCTACGAAAGCAGGTTTATTCAAATGTGCTGTATCTTCAAAAACGTTTTTTAAGAAGTAAAAGTTCCTGAAATAGTCATTTAGTAAATGTCTTTCATCGAACAAACTTTAGGATTTACTAACAAAACATTCAAGTTTATCGAAACAGTTTAGCACTTCTACACTGTATGCCTTTCAAACTCGGTTCTAGAAAATCTTTCGTTTTCTGCTCTGCTTCTATTCTATTCTATTAAAAGGCTTTGTTTATTTAAGTAATACACTTCATGCTCTTAAGAAGACTAACTACTGTTTCAAAATCCTCAAAATGGACGGGCCAAAGGAGGAAATCCAACGAAGATTTATTGCAAGCCCTAAATTTCTTTCCTTGGAGAGGATCTTCTCTCACCCACTACTGCGTCTGGTATTTATTTATAGTAACAGATTTTGAGCTGTTCTGAGCCTTCGGTTTCTTTGAAAGGGAAAGACACGTTTGCATAATTTCTCTGTCATTCAAGGTAGAGATTTTTTTAACAGATTTATTGTAAATTTTAAGAGTACTTCATGTAAGGTGATTTTGCTTTAAATCGCATGCACACGCGATGTTTTCTCAGCTACAATGTGTGCACTTTTATTTAAGAGAGTATTATTTTTTATTCCATTTAGACTGCCAACCTCGAAAAATGTAACCTTATAAAACCTCTTTATAAAATTTTATTACGGCATTTTAATGCCTGGAAGCGAGGTGTATTTTTATCTCTGAAATGTAAAATTGTGACGGCTGTTTTCTTAAATCTTCTGTTGAAATATGTTTAGGAAAATATTTTCTTAGCTTTTAAATGTCTCCGGCAAGTATATTTTTATTGCTTTATAAGCATTAAAGTCGGGTAATAAAGAAAATATTTAGAATTATTTTGAGCATAGAAAGCTGAGCTCAGATAGGCAATACTACCATTTTATAAAAGCAGTTAATACTAATTACTTAATATCAGAAGTATGTATTCAAAACGAAGGTTCTAAAAATTTGCATTAGGTAAACAAAATTTATTGTATTACGG
The DNA here is from genome assembly GCF_044657685.1 of Stegodyphus dumicola. Lineage (NCBI taxonomy): Eukaryota > Metazoa > Arthropoda > Arachnida > Araneae > Eresidae > Stegodyphus > Stegodyphus dumicola. The sequence goes on from NC_140768.1 coordinate 83,662,828, forward strand.
AAATAATATATATCTGCTATGAATTTTCCTATTGCTTGTTAATGCAATGAGATTTTATTGCTACATGAACTGCCTGAGGGACTGTAATTTAATTAAAATGTTATTACGTATTTGACAGAACATCTAGCTCGTTTTTTGAAAGCCAAATCTCATACATGACAAATTAAAAAAAATTACTATATTTTTAGTTTCACAATGTGGCGTGCGAATTATTTAGTGTTTTAGCTTATTTACATCTCTTTGTATGGCTGAGATTCCTTAATACCTTGCTATCAACATAAGTTATGTACAATTTTAATTACAACTACGCCTCAAATGGTTTGTTCAAATAACTCATAGCGTTACTCAAAGAAACATTTTATCTTCAAAATGGAGCACTACCAAGTTTCCAATTTTCTGACTGCTAAATATTTGTCTTTGTAAAAATAATAGCAAACCTTTATAATTGAAAACCTTAAAAGTATTTGGGTTGTTTCAGCAATCGTAAAAACACAGTCTTATAGTGTACGTTTTGTTATCATTGCCTTTACTTGTCTAATGACATAATTTCATACTGTTCAATCACGAATATATGCTCTTTTGTACCTCATAAAGCAATAAAAATGAACAGAATGCATTTCTTGATGCTACTATGAAATTCTGTGCAACAAATACAAGGACACAGCAATTATAATCTCCATAACAGATAAAAATATTTGCATCGTATTGTAAGGATCTTAAGTTTTACTAACGTTTATTTTATTTTAAATCTTTACTATCACTTCTTATTTTCTACTTCCGGCCAGAATTATAAGCGTTAACTTATTTATGCAAAATTTGTCTGGCGAACGCCAAGTACTTAAGTTGTGGCTTTTTGCCAAGCGAGAGAGAGGAAGAGTTAGTCGAAGCAGGCCGCTTACATTAGAAGTTTTACTCAGTTGCTGGTTGCTTTCCAGGCCAGAGGTTTAATCCTCTTGATAATTTTAAACGTATTGTAGTGTTAAAAGTTCTCTGTACTACATACGGCTTCCTGTTAATATAAGGCCAATCTTCCGCGTTTATTATTTCAAAGTTCAGTTAGAGTTTAGTTATATTTTTATATTCTTACGTTTAGACCACAAGTAGTGGGTCTTTGTATTCCGAAGTACGGAAATTATTGTAAAGAGAGAAAAATAAAGGGTTTTGTATACCCTTCTTGTGTATCCTGTCTACTTCCCACAGTTATTGAACATAGCTTTAGTAAGTTCTCTGTTCCGAGTCAGGTCCTTGCATGTTCCCAAAGAAAGTAAGACGGAACATTGAACCTGATAGTATGAGATTTATGGGTTTTCCTCTATCCGATAAAAGTGAAATAGTCCAAAACCGTTAACATATATAAACAGAATCATCGTTATGTCTGAAATTTATTACGGAGTCAGTTAAAGGCTTAACTGCGTAGTCTTATAAAGTCGTAACTACAGAGTTCAGATAAAGACTTAAATAAAACGTTTTATTTAAACAGAACTTAGAACATAAATGCACGTTAACAAAATCAAACCACAGCTCTTGGTGATGAAACTAAACAGAAACAGTCAATTTTAATTTAAAACATAGAATAGTACTACTATATACCTTTATAATTGGCCCGTTTACTACTACTAGTATATACTTTTACAATTTCAGTATTGGAGTATAATAAATATTATTTCCATCTGAATCACATTTTAACCTTATATTCGCTTCTTCTGATGTCCTATTAAATGAAGAACATAAGATAAAAGTTTCTAAAAAATATTTAGATGAATCTGAATGAGATGCTGAAAGCTTACATGATTTCTTTAACGTATAAAGAGCAATCTAATAAATAAGGAAAATGCTAATGAGATTTCATGCCGCTTAGGTGTGAGAGAAATGCCATAAGTGCAGTTATTCATGAAATTATTTGTCACTGATCAATCGCTATTTAATAATAAATTACCGGTTGAAGGAACTGCGTTATAGGGTAATCTACCACTCAATGGATATTACACTGGAGAACGTATTAATTTCCTCTTGCGCATTTAGGTGTTTTAAATGTGAGTATTCAGAGTACATAAACGCATTTACAGCATGTCACGAAACTAGTTAATAACAGTGATCAATATTTATATGACAGTCGATCTATAACCCACTTATTATAAAATATTCTAACAAAACCATGCACCTGTTATAATAGATTGTAAGAATATTTTGCAGCATTTAATACAGACGTGAATATGATAGCATGTAGAGTCATTAATTGCTTTAAGTATTGTGGTTAGAAAACTGTCTCAAACGGATAAAACAACTTGAGCAAACTGCACCTATTCTTGCAGCTTATTACCTATCATCTAACTCTTTAGACTAGAAGGTCAGAGCTTCTAGATGAATATGACAAAGTATTCCAGGTGTCTTCTCGAAGGATTTTTTGGTACTTATATATGAGAAACTTATATTATACGTATTTACTTACACATGGGAAAAACCACGAATACCTTCAGGGAGCTTGCTCATTTGCTGGAATTCCAACCTAGGTCGATGTATCAGTATTTAGCAGCCTTTCCACTCGTCCCCTGGTGGATCCTTGTTAAATTGTGTTTGCATGTATTCTGTTAGGGGACTAAACTTGAATTTACTTTAATATAAGATGTGGAAAAATTTTAAAAGAGTGGAACAAAGAAATATTGATTGACTGAAGTAAATTATGATTCAAAAGATTAATCATTTTAATTACATTTCTTTGTTCCCATTTATTCATAACTACTGTGTATCTTGTATGGCAAATATACCGGTTATCGTCGTCCACTGTTAATTTGACCAGCACATTTCTAAAATAATAATAATAATAATAATAATAATAATAAATATTTAACGTCATATAAAAGAAAGACTTCACGTCAAAAAGCAAGAGACTTTGATGAGTGAATAAATCACTGGTAGCAAGCACGTTCTCGAGGTATCCAGCAGCGCAATGAATTCGAGAAACTAAAAAAGAATATATTTCTTCAGAAAATGAAATACTGCCTTTGCTTGACCAAACATCCTGAAGAACATGTTTTGACTTGCTAAATAAGACCCAGTATGGACACGGAATTTGGGAGTATCCTTGAACAGAACGGAAGAAATCCAATTTAAGTGGTCTTGACGCTTGAATTAATTTACGCGAAATGAGAAATGGTGATTTTGTTATGTTTGCTCAAACAAGGAGCTCAAACATTGCTCAACATCATTTTCTGATGCAGAATATTTTGAAATGTTTTAACATACCTGCAGGTTTAAAAACATTTATGTCTAGGTATGAAAATTGCCTATTATTTGCAAGTAGCAATTAGCAAACAAATATGAAACTCAAAGTCTTAACACATTTGGACTCACTGAATAACTGACTTCACAGTTTTTGAGACCCTTTTCTATGCTAGCTTATTTTAAATATTTAAATTATTTATTGATGATCAAGCTAAAATGATTAGAACAAGGACTTAATTTGCTGACAGGTTCCAGAAAATACTAATTACTATTAACATGTCTATAATATAGAAACCCAGTTTTTATTAAATAGCAGCCACAGAAACCAGACTTTGCTAACTGAAATAAAAGTGAAGCGATTGCTAGCAATACAACATTAAAGCATGGTGCATTTAATTCAGTCTTAACACACTTATCGAAGGTAAAGATCTAAAATTTTTATATCAGCTTTTTCATACTTCCTCTTTAATGCAGCTAGACAAAGATCCGTTAAGTGTAGATTCAACCAAAAACAAAAAAAACTTCGTCATAGTTTTCGTACCATTTCCGATCGGCATTCATTAAATAGTCATCGTCACTGTAACATAAGTCACGCAAAAGCTGCTTCAAGGTTTGGAACAGAAATGATTCTCTTCAAGTCAGCTTTAGGGAGTACAGCGATGAAATCTACATTCCTAAACAGCAGTCTGGAAACTCTAAGCCTAGATTTCTGTAATACTTTAGCTTAACACTATTCTGCAGAGTTTGTTATGGCGTACTATATCTGCAGCTTGACGGAGTTGACAAATCAAATTGATACAATAAACACCTGTTACGATGGAAATTTATCGCATAAAATCCATACGTAATAATCTCTCTTCATTTCAAAAAAAACGTGCTTAAGGTCTTTTTGTCAGATATATGGGCCCTGAAACTTATAGGATAGGATAGATCTTTAATTTTTCTACACTATGATATCTTGTTTTGTTAATGGGCACAGAGCTGAAGTGACAATGTGTCAAATTGCCGTGGAAATGGGCATCACCATTGGATGAGTAAGGAACATTCTACATGAACACCTGGGGACCTCGAAGGTTTACGATATATTGGTACAGAGAATATTTACATCAGAAATATGGGGTCGAATGTTCTGAAGAACTCTGTATAGTCCATAAAAAATTCAGAGGGAAAATTTATGCTTAGTGATACAAATTTATGTCTAGTGACAGTATTTATGCTAGTGACAAAAAGTGACAGAAATTTATGCCTAGTGACAGCATTTATACTAGTATTTATGCCACTAGTAACTTTTTGAAACTTCGTGAAAAGTTTTGTGATTAAACGTTTTCGAACTTCCTATCACTAGTAATTATGGTAGTGTGTCACTAATATAAGTATATTCACTAGGCATAAATTTCTGTCACTAAGCATAAATTTATTTGAATTTTTTATAGAATATAAGGAGTTCTTAAGAACATTCGACCCCATGATTTTGACGTCAATATCCATTTCTGATGTAAATATTCTTGGTACCAATCTATTGCAAACCTCCGACATGCGCAGCTTTTCATGTAGAAATGTTCCTTATTGATCCAACGCTGATGCCCATTTCCACAGAAATCTTAAATATTGTCTTTTCGCCATTGATACTAGCTCACATATATTCGGCGGTCACATCCACACTGTAGCTTGGTCTGGTATTACATTCCAATTACACTTTCGATCGCTTAAACATAACAGCTCACCTTTCGACGGTAGCATAAATAAAATGCTGTATCGCCATAGACTCCAGTATTGCATTCATGAATAATTGTTGGCATTATGTCCTTTTCAAGTGATCTTTGTTACCAAATTATATTCGATATGTAATAACAACAAGAAGCATTATTGCCTATCATCCATTTAACTGCCTCTTAACAGTAAAATAATAACACATATTGTATATGTTTCTCTAATATTTCTGTCATTGATTTTGGCAGCTTGAAATTAAAAAAAAAAAAAAAAAAAAAAAAAGATAAAAGTAAAAAAAATAGTCATTGAGTAGACTTTAATTATATGGGATTTAAATTTCATTAAGTTTTTCTTCCAAATTTTTAACTCATTGGAACGTTTTTGTAAATTTTAAAACCTTTCGAAGAAATCATTGACACGGCAGATAAAAATTGAAAGAAGGAAAAAATTATTTAAAGAAAAACCCATACAATTTCAAAACAAGAAGTCTTTATTGTAGTTAGAACTTTCGAGATATTAATTTCAAGGATCGATCGAAACTTCAAAAATATATTTCATCAGAGGATGTAGCTCTGTATGAAGCTAAAGGACAGACTCATCGACAATTTAATAATCAGCATGAACAAAAATAAAAAAAATAGTGAAAATGGCTCTAATGCTTAGTGACAGTCTCTTCCAACGGAATAATAATACTCATAAACAGAGATCCAAATCCATTTTAGAAGGCAAAGTATTTATCGTGCTTTGGGTAAATCTTTTAATAAATAATTGGTTCGACGCCTGTAAATGAAAAAATTATGTGAAATCTTTGGAATGTGAATTTACTCGTCAAATTTATTTTTCAACCTACTTCGCTGATATTACTTTATGAAGACCTGGTTTGCCTAGAAAAATGAATTTTTCTCCCTGCTGGAATGAATGCTTGATAGAAATATAGATGAAACGAAATGGTATCTAATGGAATTTATACTCTTTTTGTGCTTGTGTTTATATCGGGCAATTGAAGTCGAATTTATGTGGTTGCCATAATTTTACTCCAGGAGTAAAAATCAACAATTACTCATGAGACTTAAGTTATAGATTTCGATGCATTAAAACGTATATTTGTCAAACTCAGAAGCAGACTGATTATGGCACTAAAAATGCAGAAAGCTAATGTGTCGAAAATTTCGCATCAAACAATGAAGTAATTTATTTTAATCTAATTAAATCTGTTACGTTTTCTTCATTTTCTATTTAAACTTAAAATATTTTACTTTCTATCATGCTGTTTCGTGGTTACCTTGTAAAAAATTCGAACAGTTACCATACAGAGACCTATTTTTCTAATAATTAAAGCAAGAAGTGTTATTACATTTTTCAGTTATTTGATTTGAATCTCAACATATCAAGTTATCCGTAGCTCTTTATTTTGCTTAGTCTGGCATTAGAATTAATAAGAGAAGAAAGTTAGATAGGCTTAAAGAAACATGACTAATATATACCAGCGGTCGTCAACTTTTAGAACTTCATGGACCGCTACATATATAATTTTATATTTGGCGGACCACTAAAATGAATTTTTAAAAATTGTAAATACAGTTATACAATAATAATCAGCAAATTACACATATTTCGTTCACATTGAAAAATTACATGAAAAGTACAAAAATCTTACCTTCTTGTACAGAAAGCCTCACATGTCCATAATACTGAAAAGGAACTTCACGAAAAGCAAGAACAAATCGGAAAACGCAAAGCAATGTCAATAAACTGATAGTGTTATGCCACCAATGTTTAACTATTGTAAACATAATAATCATCGTTTACTCAGCAATGGCGCCATCGTCAACAGTTAGACAAAACAGAAACGGTAACTTCCAGTGATGGAATTATAAACTAGAATGCAGATGGTTCTCATAAAAATTCATCAAGTTGACTATTGACACGAAGAAAAACTGTGTTATTAACGACTACAATAGCATACGTTTTTTATTCAAACGTGAAAGACATTCCATAGAATAGAAATAGTTTCCAATTAAAATAGAAAGATAATTCCAGTTGGCGCTAGTATTCATAATAGCAGCATATCCATGGATGCCAATTCTCACTTTCAAATGTCGCTAGATACGCCTGCAAAAGTAGCTAAATTCAGAAAATATTTCGCTAAAAGTAGTAGCTAAAATTTAGAAAAAAAAAGTATAATTCATATTTCATAATAGATTTTGTTAGTCGTCATTTTTTACTGAATCTTCATAAAAATATAAATAATGTCCCAATTTTTCTGCGTACCAGCAAAAAGTTATTGCGGACCACCGGTTGGCGACCGCTGATATATACAAAATATGATCCTTAATTTTATAAAAAGTATAGAAATGAAAAAATTTAACCAATCAGTTTTTGGTGGAAAAAAGCAACTTGCTCTGAATTTCAAATTAGGAATATTTTACTCAAATACTTTTAATTTGTTTTCATTTTAAATTGTGTACATAATAAACTCCTCAAAATGCATAAGAGAAAGAATATTTTTTTTTTCCTTTTAGGGAACCACTTTAAGACTCAGAATTATACGAATACTTAAATTGGCATTGCTGTATATTAAGTAATATATAAATTATTGCATAACACTTTACGAATAAAAAAAATAGATGAAGCTTTCTGAATGCAGTTGATACTTATTTACCTTCGGAAAATAGTTTTCTTTTGGTATTTCCATGTAGGCTAAAGCTTCAGGAATTGTTGTCTCAAACCTCATTCGTCTGATCTAATCAGAACAAGCAAGTGAACTGTATCAGGGCAAGGAATAATGTAAGATTGCATCTATCGTTGGCAAGGGCCTTCACCATCACATACATGACAGTACAACTTTGCTGACTTCCGCCCCAATTTTAAAGGAAAGAAACCCTGCGGAAGGGTTCCGAGAGTCTTCCACCCCTCTTTCCCTACTATCAAACCACTAAAGAGGACTTTCGGCTCGCCGTACATTTTAAGTGCCCCCTGTTCCGCACAGACACTACACATTTACAAATATGCACTCCTCGCGATAAATAAGTATTCAAATTCTGCCCTTTGTTACAGCAATTAGGGTTACTAAACACTATATTGCCTTAGCACTGTACCTTAAATTTTAAGGATTTGAGCTGACAAATAAAGACGTTTTCCTTGGCATGTATATTTTTCGTAATGTTTTCGGAAGTGCGAAGCAAGAATTAATAAATTTCGTTCAAAATATTTATTTTTGAATTTTTTCCCTTCAAAATATTTTTCAAAATACATATTTTAAAGATTTCGTTGATCGGTACATCAGAAATGAAAGAAAAACTATTGCTTACAGATTAAATTATCTATAAATAAATTCATTTTCAATGCAGTGAAATAACACATTAATCAATTTATTTAGATCTATTAAGTTGCATATATAATTCAAAACCTAAATATAGTCGTAGGCTGATTTACATGTAGTATCATTCTGCAGATCATTAAATAAGGCTTGGAATTACTTCGAATGCTAATCTAAAAATATTTAATATAAATAATTTCATTAATAATATATAACGTTTAACCTTTAAGTCTGCAATTTTACGCAAATTCACAAAACAGAATGAAAAAAAAAACATTCAAATGAATAAAATTTGAATACGCATGAGCGATTAAAATAATCGAAACCTACCATTTTCAACGTAGATTCAACTTTAAAGAAGGAAGAGGTTAGTTTCGTTGGAAATTCTAAACTGAAAATTACTCTCAATTTTGTGTTATATGTAGTACTGCGATTTTTAAGACGCATGGAAATTTCATTGCACAAAATTACTGTGCAAGAAGTTGTAAAACATATTCTTTAGTTCTCTGGTGAAAGTGAAACATCATAAAGGAATTTCGGTCATCTGCGAGTTAAAAACAATTTTCTCCGTTTAAATATAAACACTTATCATTATTGGACTAAAAGGTATAAAGATATTTCCTGTATAAAGTTGTATCTAATTTAACATTGGCATTTTCCAGTTTTGCCCGCTGTACTGCATTTAAGGTATACTTTTTGACAGTAGGACTTAAGAAGTGTACAGCATATAACAAGAGACGAAATAGGGAAAATAATCGATTGAATACTTGGTAAATTCATATCACGTATAATATATTTCAATGAAGATTAGTCAACATGAGCTAATTTTTCTAACTTTAAAACAAACAGAAATGAAAAGGAAACGATATATTTATTATGAAACTCTGAATAAATTATGTGAATTATGAAAGTACGTAAAAGGTCATATGAATCTGATGAAAAATTCATTCAGTTTTGTCATTTTAAATAACATTTCTTTAAAATGATCTTATTTTGCATATGTTTAAGATTATAATGCCTTATTTAGTTTGCATTATACTTTTATGACAGTATTTCATTTGGATTAAATTCAACATATCGCAAATCTAAACTGAGTAATACTTTCAAAGGAAATTACCCACGTTTTTCTATTTCATATTTTAAATTTCATGCATAGTATATTTAAACATCCCTAACACGCTTTTTGAAACATAGACATAAAGTTGTGTTTCTTATTAAGAATAAAATTGAGTAGAGAGTATCCTCTAAATCTTTGAAGAGGAAGATATTTATATTATGAGACCGAACATTGTGTTGTAGGATATGAACTCTTTCAAACTAAGTTTTACCAACTCGAAATAGAAACAATATTTTTGGTGACAACTCAAAGCTAACAATTTTCTTCTCGAACTTGACCACAGGTGGCAACCGTTCTGAAGGCTAAGACCGCAGGATTTTCAAGAAACTTTCTAAACAACAGAATGTTTTCTTTTTCCTAAATTGTTTCTTCTGGTTTCCTAAATTCTTTTTTCTTACTTCCAACTGCTGTATTTTTTGCATGTCCTGTAGTTTTCAATTCTTACATCATATCATTTTTGTTTTTGGTGTGTGTAGCTTAGCATTTCACATTACCATATAATCTTAAATTTATGCATCATTTCTTATGCGATGTAGTTCTTTATGCTTATTATATTCTTCTCTTTCATTGTGTTTTTACGTTTGTTAATATTCTTCTGCAATTCTATCAACAAATCTTTTTGTAGGTCAGCCTTTTGTAGGTCTTTTGTAGGTCATTTGATAATGAGCTAATTCCTTCTTAGTGTGCATAAGCATGTGCATAAACATTTGTACAGTATAATATTAGATTAATGTTATATTCACGTACAGTTATATTAGTGTGTCTATAATTAAATGGACCCAGTTCAGACTTACGGAAATGATGATGCGATGTTGAGAGTACAATATGCAACGTAGGAATTCTTTAAAATGCTAGGATTGATTCTATATAATCATTATTCACTCTACCTTCTGAGAAGAAAAATAGACATTTACTGATCGAGCAGTTTTATCAGAAATGCTGCAGTATCGTTTAGCTGCACCGAGAGAATAGCAACGTTTCAAAGGCTTGACAACCTAAGTAGATTAATGGTTGAAAATTGAATTATTAATAAATTTTAAAAAATAAGCAGTTTGGAGTGCTTCGCGGAAAAGGTGAAAAGGATTTCAAATGAACCGTGGAAGAAATCGATGTTACTGTGGCTGATCGTGTCCTATTTCCGATTTTCTTCGACAAGCGCTGGAGTGGTTTACGTGTTTTGTCCATCCCTTGGTCTATGATACATTTCAAAGTATCCATATAAGATCCCTAAGTTTCAAATGCTGTACTTTCAAGACCTGCAACAGCTCACTGAATTCGCACCAACTCGAGAATAGCCATTGGACGTACACGCCTTTGGAGCATTTTTGCGGTTTGACAAGGCGCAGCTTGTCTTAGATAGGGTAATGAATGTCCAAAACTAAAACATATGGGGTAATGCAAAGTTCCAGTGTTGTGCCTGAACTGCCTCTGCTTTCTTATTACGTGAATGTGTGATGTAATTTTGTAGCTGACTTAATTTTTGGTCATTTTTTCTTTGAGGAGAGTATTTATCAAGACCCTTAAAGAAGTAGGGTCATAACTGCCTACTACTACGAACTTCTGCAGCAGTGACTTAAATTATTATTTAATTCTTACAAAAACGAGAATGCTTAGAACACTTAATATTGGGTACCAAGTTACAGACGTCCAATCCGGATATTATCGGGTAAATTAGGGAAGTTTCCCGGATACTTGCCTCCTCATTCTCTAGACTTGAATTCCTGTGAGTTCTGGTTCTAGAGATTACTGAAGGATGGTGACGATGAAGGAAAAATATGCACTCTGTCTCAATCAAATATAAGTTAAACATGCCTTATTGCTGCAAACCCTTCCAGCTACTTTTGAAATGTTATAATGCACTTTGATCATGTTGCTGAACAATATAGAAAATAGTAAAAAATGTTTTGATTAAATGTTTTATGTGTCCAGTTTGCGTTTTGTGTTCCTCAAAACTGGAACGGAACTTCACAGTTAGTGCGGTGGGACAATACCCATACGCCCAATGGTAAAATTCCTGTGCTTTGTTCACTTGCACCCGTACCTATAGTACTTGGTCTGTCAATATATTCCAACAAAATTAGCCTGAAAATTGTAAATGTGAGTGAGAAAGGTTTTCATAGGTTGTTCATAGAAAATTTTTCCAATATTCAGAACGGAAGTCAATAACATGCAGTTAAAATTATCCGAAGTATCATCAATTGAAATTAACGGAACTTTCGCTACTTTCAACTGTGCAAAATAATATTTCGAATGCATATTCTGAAAGAAATGTTTTACATTAGCAATATATTAGAAGTATTAGTGACTAATTGTGTTTTATTAAGTACTAAAATTCGAAATTTTATAGTTGATTTTGAATTTAATAAAATTTAATTTTTATATCATCCTTGTAATTGGTACCGTAGTTTTTGAAGGAAAGCGTATTACCTTATGTATAAGTTCTAATAGATCTTCAGTATAATATAGAAGGAAATATTCCAATTATATATCTTAAAATTAAATATAAAATGTAATTAATTACACCAATATAAACAAAACCTCAAGAACTTGGATAAGATACCTCATTAAAAATTTTATTCATTTCTCCAGAAAACATTATTCGCATTTTATTGTAAAAGCATTTTTTTTAGTGAAATTTTCGTCAATGTGGTATCGTAAATTTATTTCATCCATTTTTTACTTAAAAATGTCACGTGACCGAAACTGCTATGATTTGAAACTGTATATGATTTTACTAGAAAGCCAGGCGGTCATACGAAATGACCGCTGTTCTAGATATTAAAAATTGGAATTAAAATGATTTGTGCAAAGATGTCCGCTAATTCAAATTGAATTACCCAGGGCAGGCGGCGAGGACGCTCCTTTGCTTACTACCCCACGGTGTTTCCCCATTCTACTTGTTTAATTGCTTAAAGTAGAGTGCAATGAAGGAAACCACTGGCGGTACATTTCTTAAGAGCCACCGCTAGCTCAATAAATAAAGGTGATTTAAATAATAAAATGTTAATTCACATGTCAAAGATCTCTTTGTACACAACATTTCTTGTGTAGATCTTTCCATAATTTTTAAGCTCGCTTTGCAGAGGACCATCGATTATTTTTAATTTTACGTCCGTTCTTTCACAAACTCTTGAACATGCAACATAAAGTTGACCGTCTTCAAATGCAGGCTCAGGTGAAAAAATGCCAACACGCTTAAGCGTTTGGCCCTGAGGCTTATTGATGTCCATAGCAAAGGCAAGTTTTACAGGAAATTGTCTACGTCTGAATTGAAACGGCAACCCTGTGCCGTGGCAACTTCACCTCATCGGCTAGTACAGTTACGCAAGCAACCAATAAACTATCGGCGACAAACAGACACTTATGCCGCATATAATAAAGATATATATTTATTTCATTTTATTTGTTTTTTCATTGTTGTCGGTTTTTGCCGGTTGCATATTTCCGAATTCTATTATATATAGATATTCAATTTATTTATTAAATGTTAAATGCACGTGCTTTTGTATTTTTAATTTTTCCGGCTTAGCTTTCTCATAATATTCGTCACGCGCTGCACTGCACAGGGAATAAAACAATTTACAGTTACGCAAGCAACTATCGGCGACAAACACTTAAGCCGCATATATATAAGATTCGTTACTTAAAGTACAGTTGCTGTCAACTGTTCAGCAAAATAGTTAATCATGCAACTATGTGAAAATTCAGAGGAATCATGTTCATGAAAATTCAGAGGATGTGTTCAGAGGAATCATCAGAACACTAGAATTACACAGTACTCAGGCTGAAGCCGTGTGTCAGAGTTACTTCATAAATGTTATAACAACAATAGGTAAAATAGAAAATCCGTATTTTTCATGAATGAAATTGCATGTTTAAGGTATTTCATGTTGCTTGATTTTTCACGCCCCCCCTCGAGTTAAATAAAAAAAGTGCAATCCAAATTATATAAAAAAGTGCGCATTCACTTTTGATTTATATTTGCCTAATTTGGCAATTCGCGTGATATCGCGTGATATATAGTCTTTTTCCAATTTAAACATTGTAAAAAAAAATTTGTTTTGTCAAATTTTAAAAAAAAAACAGTAATTTCACTTTCGACTTCTATTTGCGAATTCAAGCCGCATAATATCGTAATAGACATTTTTTTCAATTTAAACATTCTGAAAAAAATTGTTGATAATTTTTAATTTACCAAGGAGATAGATAGATGCCTTATCGTCTTTCCAGGTTATTTACGCATATTCGATTGTGATATAGTACCTCACAATCAAATATGCGTAAATGGCACCACAATGAAACTGTATGTAAATAAAAGTACGTGGAGATGCAACCGGAATTGTTGTAAACCGAAAAAGAGCATCCAATCTGACAGCTACTCTGGTGGTTTCAGAATACCATTCTTAACAGCGTTGCGTTTCATCTACTGTTAGACAGAGGAACTAACATCGACTAAGTGGTGGAACTAATATCCATTAAAACATCTCAAGATCTGTCAAAATACTGAAACAATTGACTGAAACTATTTTATTAACAGAGGTTTGTTTGCTTGATTTACTTCGACAACCTAGAGGATGAATAGGTAGCCCTGGAAAAATAGTCGAAATTGATAAGGTTGTTCGTGCGGCGAGAAAATAACTTTGGCAAGGTGCTTCCACAACGACGGATATTCAGCTGGTTATGCTGTGAAAGTGGCAAGTACTTGTTCACGTTCCAAATCGGGACGCAAGCACACTGATATCAACGACTGCAGATCACGTAGTGAAAAGATCCGACAATATACTCAGATTGTTGGCGAGTCTATAAAACCGATGAGCTTTAAAAGTGTGCGTACAGCCATTTAACTTGAATCATGTATTGAATTTTGTTGATCCAACGCAGGTGCTCACACCCAAAATCTGGAACGATTGTGGGGGCTCTGTTAAATGGCGGAACAAGAAGCAAAGGTGTACGGCTCGACAGCATCTAGAATCGTATCTTTCCGAATTCATGTGGCGGAAATACTTTGAAAAAGATAAACCTTTTGATGCCATATTAAAAGTTCTCACGGAGGTACGGAAGCCCCAAATTATATGCGAGTTGTTGGCGAAATGCATTGAAGGATAAATAATTCTGAATTTATGTTTGACAGTACTTAACAAATAGTTATTTTCAAGCGTGAATTTCAAACTAAGAACTTAAACTAGATATTCTTAAAATTTTTTACGTTTCTTTTAAATACATCCGAAACGTAAAATTCATTTAGCTGCGGTTAGTATTATTGCATACCAATCATTCCATTAAAAAACATAGACTATGCCTTCGTTTTATTTATAATAATGTAACTTCATTCCTTTTTATATTTAAAAAGGCAACAATTGAATGGTTCAGAGAAACCTGTTCTGTTTTTGTTCGAATAAAATCCAATAACGCAACCATCTACCCAAACGTTGAAAATGGATTTTTCATCTGTGCTCAGCTCTGAAGTTTAAAATAATGGCTGGATTCTTGCTTAAATTGATTTTCTAAGAACAAAGCTTCGCTGAAAGTTACTCATTGAATATTATCTTTTACTATACAACACTTTATATTTTAGTATTCTTTGACTTCCTGCCAATATTTCTATTATTGTTTAAATTAATGCTTTGCTATATACGTGCTATACGCAATTGTAAACTTTAAAATTTTATATTTTCCCCTGGATTTCATTTATCGTACTTGTCCTTATTATTACATATTATACTTTGTTTAATACAGTGCAAATAATTTCAATATTACATTTTATTTTACTACAGAAGAGGTAAAAAAAAATACAACATGCATTTAAATTTTACTAGTTATATGTACGTTATAAAATTTCAGTTTAAAAGCAAATTGTTTTATCTCATGTAGATTTTTTTTCCATTCCCTCACTGTTCATTTTTATTGTGCTATAAATAAATTTGCTCATTGTACTTAAAAAGACTGATAATAGATAAATAGACTAAAACATTATTATTTGTGTGATGATGAAAATGAACCTGGAAAAGTAGTCAGAATTTCTCATACTAAATTAATATTATTTGCATTTATATAACTTGGAGATGATTTATTGCTTGAAATTAAAATTAATTTATTGGTAAATTTTTATAGAAGTTTGTTTCAGCGTATAGTTCAGAATTAATGAAATGTTTTGAAATTATACGATAAAATGCACATTGGAAAATAATGCAGGTTCGAATTCCAGCCTAGATATCTTATTATAAATTCTTATTATTGTAAAACAGTGAATTTAGGCAACACAAAATTAATTTAACTTCCGCATAACGGCAAACGTTCACATTTTAAAACTAATTTGCTTTTATTCCGAAAACCATTCAAAGATAAATTTGGCATTTGTTTCTGGCAGTGTTCTCCTTTATAAAATATATTTTATATCTTTAATTTTGTAGAAAAAGCGATATTTGATAACTTTTAATTGAAAAATATGACCTTTAAGTACAAGAAGGTTTTAAAATGAATGGCAAAAAAATATCCTGTACTTTTAATTCGTATATTATTAGATGAAACGTATAAGCGATCGTATCTCAATTTTCATGTACAGTTTTAATTATAAAATAAATTGCTTTTGCTAATATACAACATTTTGCACTGAACATATTAATTTAAAACAAATTTCAAATGACAACAACAAAATAAATCAGTTTTACTTGATAGAATTGAGAATGTATGTTTTCTTTTTGTGTTATTACTTCTGAAACACACAATGCACTATAAATGTGGAAAATAGCTAAAATTAAAGCCAAAAGCATATTACAAATTGCAATTTAAATAATTCTATAATACTTCTAGCCATTCGGCTTAAACCATATTAAGAAAATTATTCATGCTTTCAAAAGATCAATGCAAAGACAGAGAACCTGCATACACTTGTATTAGTTTTGATTTATAATCTTGTAGATTTACAACCATCTGCATTTAGGAGTTAGGATTCAAAAAATTATCATTATGTTTGTACAAATAAGAGTGTCATCAACAAAAATTTTCACATTTTGTAAAAACTATTTTAAATGATTAAAAACTTAGATATTTCTCACGCTTGCTCTTTTTACTGTTTATTTCTGTAATAATCGACTGCAGCAAAGCAGCATGCAAGAATTACCTGCTCAAAATAAGAGATGCTTTCATAGAGGACCTAAGGCAAACTACATTACTCAAAACAAGTAGGAGAGCACATGGCTTCAACTAGATTACGCAAATATTGCTACTGTTAACTAATGTCAAACAAAATATCCATAGTTGAAAGAGTAGCAGAAAACAGAAGAAGAAAACTTCATATGTAAATCAATGTTCATGACTTCAAAAACCAGAAAAATGATATAAGTGGAGAAATTGAGATTTCGCAGAAGCTGCTGTTTTCATTGTCTCAGTGGTGAAATTCAACTCTTCTGCTTTTGTTTTGAGAAAAGGTGACTGGAAAGTGTCACGACTGCGTGATCGTTTCGAATCCATGGCTTGGTGTGTTATCGGGAAACTGGAATCCGGGCAAACGTAAAGAAGTGTAATGAACTCTGTTTGGAGTCTCAAGAAATGTCATTGCAAGACTTTAGACTCGATTCCAAGAAACAGAGGTGTTCGACATTGTCCAGGACAAGGTCGTCCTAGTGGTACCAGAGCAAATGATGACCGGTATATCCGATAAATACAGAGGAGAGGCCAATCAAGGCAGAGGAGCCAATGAGACGCAAATTCAGAGAGAGTTTCTTTTGGCAACAGGACGGAAGGTCTCAACCCAGACACTTCGAAATAGGCTTCATGAGGGTGGTCTGTATGCACGTAGGCCAATGTTGTGTATTCCGTTGACAGCAAGACACAGTGCGGACAGAAGAAGGTGGGCTGCTGAACATCGAGGTTGGATGCAAAATGATTGGAGCCAAGTGCTGTTCACGGATGAGTCCCGATTCAGTTTAGAGTGTGACACCAGACTTATTTTGGTATGACGAGAAAGGATCACTCGAAATAACTCCATATTCATTCAAGAAAGATCACATTACAGACGAGGTGGTGTGGTGGTATAGACTGGAATCAGCATAATCGGACGTACGGACCTACATATCATTCGGAGTGGCACTTTGATGGTTCAAAGATATGCAGACGTGATCTTGAGGCCCCATGTCGTCTCTTACGCTGCAGACATTGGTAGTTCCTTTTGCTAATGCAGGATAATGCCAGGCCTCATACAACTCGTCTTGTGGAGAACTTTCTTGAAGCTGAAACAGTACAGCGTATGGAGTGGCCCACATGCCTTCCTGATATGAGTCCGATTGAGCATGTTTGGGATTCACTCGGATGGCGCGTTCCTGCAAGACCAAGACCTCCTGTTACTGTCCAAGATTTCGAGATCACACTTCTTCAAAATTGGAACAGTAGTCCGTTAAGTCTAATCGATAACCTCATCGCATCCATGCCAAACAGGTTTGTGGCAATCTTAGCAGTTTGGCGAACCACATGCCATATTAAACATCCTGTCTCATCTCCAAACAATAAGTTTTGTATCGCTTACATGTAACCAAATTGTTGCTCTGAAGCATCATGTCATGTTCTTTCTGCCATTCCAAAGAATTTAAGTTCCCATACAATTGTTTTGCTTCCTTTGTTTTCGGTGTTGCATTTTATTATGCCTGTGTTCTCCATTTTATGGTCATGTATGGCCTATCGCAGGACTTTTTTTGTTTCACTTTTTTCCTTGCTCCCCTAATATTTTTGGGCAGTGTAGCACAAAGTACTAGTAATCACCCGTCTTATTTACTCGTCATTTGATAGACTGTTCTTTTTACCGAAATTCTATTCCTATAGTTTTTACTTGCGTCAATGGACACAAGGAAATTCGAAACTCGTAAGCACTAAATGAGCTATTACTTCAAATGATTTAATTTTGCCCATTAAACATACGTTTCGGTTGCTGTACTGCAAAAAGGGTTGCCAGAATCATGAGCATATATTATATTGTCCTTAATCCTGATCCTTAACATGTACTTAAGATTAAAAATTTCTTAAAATTAGATTCATAATTTTATAAAAATAGACACTATATTGTGGCTCTAAAATGAAACATTTGTTTGGATTTCCACCGAGCTCAAATTTTCTTTAGAAATCTATTTAGAATTCTGCAATTCACTTAAAACGAGAAGTTCTTAACGTCTGTGCACAAAAGCTGTTGAAATACGTTTAATAAAACATTTCGGTTTTAAGAAGTTATATACAAATATGTCAACAAATTTGGGTTTAACCAAGACGGAGTCATTTTTTTCCAAAGTCACCAGCATTTATATTGTAATTATTCAATAATTTTGTTTTAAACTACTGTAAATTTAAATAACTGAGAGCTGAAAAACTCGCCTGAGTAAGTAAATTCAGTCTTGAATATCTCTACAAAACATGCAGGCCGAGTATAAAAGCTTTTTACTTTACACTAAATTTAGCACGATTAATCTTTTACACTTTCGAAGCCATTTAAAAAATCCAGAGATTTACATTTATGGAAACTCTTCTTTTAAACACATACAAAATTCTGCACATTCTTATAGAACTTTGTAATTGGAAGTATATATTTAGGCTTGACATTTAAGCAAATAAAATCGTTTTATAACATCTTATGAGATGTTTGTTTTGAAGGTATATTTAATTATGCATTTCTTTGAGAAAAACGGAATCTATGAGTATAGTAATCATTTACAACAAATGCGCTAAAATTGTTATACTCGTATATATAACATATATTATGCAACACGGAGCAAAATATTATCGAATTTTCGTTAGAAAATGCTATACCGATCTTCGCAGATAAAAAACAAAAGAAAAAAAAACTAAATTAAACTAACTTAGCATGCTTTGTTTATACCAAAAGGAATGCCACTTTATCCAATTAGTTTAATCAGCTAGCATTTATTCGATCCTTTAATTCATTTAGTAACGCCATTTATGTGTTTTATTTATCCGCAATGACAAGAACGAGAGAAGGTATTACAGTGACCTTTTAAGAGAAGCCGATCGAAAAGGGATTTTCGTGAAGATTTTCTCTAAGAAGGGAAATTAGATTCTTTACTTGTTAGGAGGAGCAATTTACTCGTAAGAATCGTGACAAAGTATAGTAATTGTCTTATCTAGCTCGTGTTGTATATGTTATGAGAGAAGGAGACTTGTTGCCAGTAAACGAAAATGTCAAGAAATACTTGAGAGCAATGTCATGATTTGGAAATTTTTATTGATGTTTGGTGTATACCAAACGGTCGTCGCCTCACTGGGTGGCATATGATAGTTTTGTCGTTATTCGAAATAAGCTTTTGTTTCTCGCTTTTAGTTTTATTCAAAGACATCTGAAAGAATAATAAAAAATAGTTTTAAAAGTTCTTATAAATTAAGCTTTTAATTACAATTTATAAAATAAGTAATGAACTAAAGGTAAAAAAAATAGTTTAGCATATAGTTTAATTAGAATAAGATTTTAAATAATTCTGTATACAAAATAAATTTACAGTTTTATATCACGAACAAAAAAAGCTTTGATAAATTTGTAAAAATAATGGCTTATGCTTGTGACAATTCATTGCGATGATTACATTTTTTATTATTCGTGATATAAAATTGTAGACGAATTTTGTAAAAAATAATTACTTAATCTCTTTTTCATATTTACTATATGATATATTTTTTTTCTTTTCATTTCTTGAATTATCATATGTCTTAAATAAAAACTTATTTTCTGAACTTATTGTTTGTGTGGTTACTTTTTAGCTTAAAAGGGTTATTAATCTAGAAGAACGATTTTTTCCCTCTTTAATAGTTGTTTCACTTTTTATTCGAGTCTGTTGCCATTTAGAAAAAAAAGCAACGTATTTAAAAACATTAAATGTTTTTATAGAATTACATTAAACATTTTTCACTTTTTAAATATACAGAAAATGTATAATATTCCCACGTTAGTCTAAATGCATATTCGTCTAATATGCTGTAAAACGTTTCGCTGTTCCACCTGGCCCATCTCTATGGATAATATCTACCGATAAACCATATCAAAATTAAAAAAGCTTTTTTAGACAATTGTTAATATGATAATTTTTATCAATGATCCTCATTATCAACCTCGTTTTTCTACTGGATCCACATTTTAAATTATCTGCATTTATTAAAGCAAATATATAGAATTAAAATGAAATTTAATATGTTTTCCGTGACTCACCAACGTCTTAAATCGCCCATAAAGTTAAAGGGCGGTATTTAAATTAAAAATTAAATCACTTTTCAGGCAATCGATTATATGGTTAACTGTAACATAAGGATCAGACATTCGAATCCTCGTATCCCTCGAATCTTGAAAAGGATAAGACTTTACTTTTCAAGATTATTTTCAATATTGTTTACTTTTCAAGATACACTGAACCAAATCTTCGTGTTCTGCTTCTTTATTTATTGTTGTTCATATTTCTATATTCGTTTCGTAAATTATTCACACAGTGAATGTGTTCTCCTTATTTATACATGCAGATTTACCTACATTTTCTTTGTAAAACTCTCTAACAAGGCATCCTGTTATTCTAACCTTTCGCCTTTTAAAAAGAATCCTAAATTAACTTCAGAGCCGATATTACATGCTATGATAACAACATCAGGTTCCAACTGGCGAACAAAAAAAATTAACTTTAAACATAATGACATAAATATTCTGTTTTAGTAAAAATTCATTATTATTTTTAGTCCAAAAGAGCTATTAGTCTCGAAATAGAAATTGAAACTGTTCTTTGAAACTGAATTTGTCTGTTAGTGATTAACAAACTGAGCTTTTTGAAAGCAATAAATGTAGCTTTTAAAAATATTATTTTTTAAATTTTTTAATTGGAATGATTTAAATAAAAATGCATTTTATTCATAATATACATAACTAAAGCATGAATGACGTAATAATTGCTCTTTCCGATTAAACAGATGACACGTTCCTATAATATAAATTAAATATAATATAAATTCATCTAGTACAGAGGCTGTTCACACATTTTTTAGACGATGTATATTGTATTCACAAAACTAAATTACATAAAATTTTTGTGTTTTAAATGTTCTATTTGACATCCCTTATTCTGAACTATCTTTCGACACCACAATTTCCAGGATAATAATGCCTTTTGAAGTGGCAGAAGAGATATTTTATCCCTTTCCTCCTGAAGAGCTTTCCAGAGTCCTGTTAGGGTTTTGGGTCAACGTTTGGATAATGCAGTTTTTAAAAGTCCAAAAGCATAAAAATCCATAGGTGACACATCGGGAGATTTAGTAGGGATATCAGTGAAGGGTATGGCCTTGATACCAGTTTTTTGTTCCATTTCTTTTAGGAAATTTACAGTGGATTTGGATGTGTGACTGCTAGCTTTGTCCTGATGGAGTCTCACAGATTGATGGCACTGTGGGTAAAGCGATGGTATTTCATTCAGAAAAATTGGAGTTAAAATATGTTCCTGATAGTATTTGGAGTTAATCTTGATATTTTTTTGCACTCTCTTTATTTTTAACTTGCCATTATATGAAAAACCAGCAACAATCATGAATCCCTTAGAAAAACGTTCTTTCGATTCTTTGAACCATGTACTTATTTTTTTTCCTCTTTTATGATAATAAATGGCTCTTTTTTTGTTACAATCATTTAAATACACCCATGCTTCATCTACTGTGACAATTTTTTTTTTTTCATTTTCTTTGGATAAGTGTTTCTCATATAGAATTCTGCAGCGTGTCCTGCGTTGAGCGATATGCTTTGGAAGACGATGCACATTGCGTTTTTTCGCTTTCTTAAGATTTAAATCAACGTTTATCATTTTATTTACAGTGTACACCGAGCATTTTAATGATTTTGCAACTTTCCTTTGACTAGAGAGATTTTCTTTTAACATTAAACAACGTACTTTTGCAATTGTCGAAGATGTCCGTTTTTTCCTTGGATACTTGTTTGGAATATTTGTCACACTTAAGGTTCCAATTTGACGTTTTCTTTTCCTTTCTTGTTGATGATATTACCTATCGACGCTTTAGATATCACAAAACCATGACCCTCACATCGTTTTTGGATAACGGAGTATGCATATTTCTCTTCGGAAAGAGCGTAAATGTAGCCTTCAACCCACTGCTTTGTTAAATTCGCCATTTTGAATAAAAAGAACACTTTCAAGCCACAGACGATAATTTTGACTTTTAAAAACATAATACAATTGCAATTACTTCTTTTGCAGCAAACGATTTTTTATTACCGCTGACCAAAATCGTCTAAAAATGTGCGAACAGTCTCTGTATTCTACAACGTCTTTCTGTATTCCAGTTGGACCATCTCCTTTGATAATGATAAACTATATTAAACACTCAAAGACCCTTTGGGTCGACCATTAAAATATAAACCTTTTCAAATTATCTTAAATCTCTTTTTTCTAATTAATTAACGTCTATGTTTTATTTTCCAATATTTAGTTTTTCTTTACTGAAGCCAGCAACCTCCAAATTACGAGTTAGGTCTAAGTAGTATTATCTACTTTGTTCAGTTCTTTTAAATTTAAAAATTTCTTTTGACGCTAAAAAATGCATAGTGTGTGTTTACACGCACAATGTTTTGAATTTCAAAAACTGCATTAAAAAATTTTAGATCTGATAGTTATATAAAACTCTAAAATATGACTTATACTTGGATCGTACAGAAATGATTGACACAACGGTTCTCACAACGAAACTATTACGGAGGGAAAACTAGTGAAATAGACACAAAGGGTTGTGAGCTACTCGGCATGCATAAATGAAGCTGACCGCAAGCGAACGGTATAATTCAGACAGCGTGAGAGCGTGGACAGCAATGACGGAAGGTGATTATCGCGGCCAGTTGGACAGCGTGGTTCCAATGGAAGGAAGGGATCCATCGTGGCATGGTATAGGTGGGCGGGAACAAAATATCCTCAAGGCGTACCGTGTCCCAAGGCCAAGTTCGTCAAGCTGTCCAAGCGTCCCAAGGCTGGCCAAGTTCAGCAGTGGAGTGGAGACCGCAGTGAAAGGTGTCAGCGCGGGACGACCAGTAACATCGCATACAGCAGCAAATGTGGCAGCCGTATCGGATTTGATCACGGGGAACAGGCGCGTGACGTTCAACAAGATGCAGGAGGAGACAGGGCTTCCGCAAGAAACATTGCAGACGATTATGTATGGTGATTTGGAAATGACAAATGTGTTTGCAAAGTGGGTGGACCTCAGACCTCGAATCAAGACCCCGGACTACGCCTTGTTGAAAATTCTGCCGAATTGCATGGAATTGTCCGTAGGTGGTGCACCAACATCCCCACAGACTGGTTTACCAAAGCCCATCGGGACATTCCAGCCAGATGGCAGATGTGTATTGACATAGGCGGGGATTATTTCTTAACTGATGTGCTATCAGTTTTTGTTAATAAATTGTATTTCGCTCTGTGGCAGCATTTGTGTCATTCATTTATGTACGACCTAAATATTTACAGGGCTAAAAGTCAAAATAGTTTTGAAATTTCAGGAAGATAAAGAGAACTTTACTACTATTTGTTAACTTCAGAATACTATAAGGTATTTCTCCCGCCTTCTTAGCATGGCTTCGTGGTGTAGTGGTCAGCAAACTCGGTGTGTGGTCCGTGGTTCGAGTCCCGGCTACGACATTATTCATTTTTCACATCTCCTGCTTTTAAAAAATACTTGATGTCTCTACAACACTGCTAAAAATAAATTGGGACAACGATTTCCTTTATTAAACCAGAAAGGAAAAATGTCTTAAAGAATGGAGAAGGGGTAATGCATTGTACAATTAATCAGTAGATGGTAATTGAAAAGTATGTGGAATAAGGGCATATTATTCTTATATTTTTGCATCAGTAAAAACTGGAATAAATTAGAAACATGAAATTACCTGTCAAATAAATATCGCTGCTAGCATGAATATAACTATATTTGTAATTTAGTATGTTAATAAATATAAATTAGTTTAGAATGTTAATAAATATAAATTAGTTTAGAATGTTAATAAATATAAATTAATATTTACTTTTCCATTGAAGAGAAATAACCACTGGAAAGTACATTTAAGTCGTTTCTGGATACTGGACATACTTACATGTGCCCAGTATACAGAAGTGAATGACTAAAAATAACTACGATAAATAAAAGCGGTCTTATGAAAAGCGATATTGGGAAATCATCAAGCACAAATATGATGAAAGAGACAGATTTCTATGCAATTGCATGAATACCGTGGTTGAATAAT
This sequence comes from Stegodyphus dumicola, assembly GCF_044657685.1. Taxonomy (NCBI): domain Eukaryota; kingdom Metazoa; phylum Arthropoda; class Arachnida; order Araneae; family Eresidae; genus Stegodyphus; species Stegodyphus dumicola. The sequence goes on from NC_140768.1 coordinate 83,687,461, forward strand.
ACAAACGGATGATGTTCAAAAACCACAAAAGAACGGAAGACGAGAAAGTACATTCTAAAGATTTTTTTCCTAAATACATGACAAAATCACAAAACACCATACATTTAAACTTGGTATTCAAAAAGGATAGGTTTTAGATATACGAATGCATAGGCAAAATTAGTATTTTAAGCGTTTTCATTTGGTCTATCAGAAGATCTGTATTATATCCGTAGTCAGATCTGTCAGTACCAGATTCTTTCCCTATCAGAGAAATGTTCTTTTACTAAAAAAAGCTGCTTAACATATCACATTAATGTTTAGATGCCAAAAGATATTTTAGCAAATTTAAACATCTGTAGAACAAGGACTCCCAATAGACATCTTGGGGGTCGATGAAATTTTAAGAGGAATCGATGATGACTATGGAGGTCGATCGCCTAATATGTATCAACAAACTGCTGTTTTGCTTGCTGTTTCTGTTATCATAATCGTCGCTCAGTGAAGAACATTTATTCATTTGATTCATTGAGATCATAATTTAATTGCCCTTTGTATTCTGCATACAAAAGTTTTGATGGGGTAAGGAAGGCAGAGCAAGAAAGCCATTTTGTAATTTTTTGAATATGTCGAACAGAGTAAATACCGATCTCTCCAGTTTCGTATCATATGTTTTTTCGATCACATGTTTTCGTATCACATGTTGTTCCGGTTCTCTTGATTCTTCACTTCATCAATCGTCGTATGGATAAGAGGTCTGAATAATTTTAATTTAAATCAAATTGCCAGTATTTTTGTTATTACCTCTTCGTTAGACGCCAAATCTTAAACAACGGACTATCTGCGATATATGATTTATTTTATACATACCATAGGATATGTAAAGTTGTATTCAGACATGCATGACATTAATACGATACAGTACACCTTTCGTAACGTGATTACGGGTCAGTTCCTATTTTTAAGCCAATAGGGAAAACTTTTAGACCTCCACGATGACATTCCGCCCCTTAGACAGACAATCGTACTGAACTTTGCAATAATCCAATAAATTTCAATTAGTCTTTCTGCTCGAAAAATCCATATGACTAATATATGACACATTTAAAATGCGGCAACCTTATCCCCTTCTTGTTATGCCACTGATCGTACAAATTGAGATAATATTGAAACGTTAACGAGAGTATGAAGATACTTTTTCATTAACCAATTTAAACTTTAGTTCGGATTTCGCATTAAAGTTTTCTTTTTCTGTTGCTTTTGGGAAAGAAATGTAAATAAAAATGAAGAAAAGCCAAGTGGTTTATATTTTCTAAGTAATTAGTCAGAAAAGAAAGAAACGGTCAGCTCGTCTTTAATTATGCTGTTACGCTAGACATTTGCAGCCGAAGAAATTATCAAAGTTGCACTTTCGATTTTCTCTTAAACTAGAGGGTGTAGAAGCAGTGTCGTGTTTCCATCTAAGAATGAGCAGTAACTTTTAATAATTTTCATGAAGTCCAGTTAACATATGAGGACAAGTTTAGCTAAAACATCTCAGTTAGAGTTACTTAGAGGATATGAAGACGTAATTAACAAGGGAGGATTTGTTTATTTCAGCTTCGTATAAAACAAGCTTTCCTTAAATTATTTCTTAAAATTATAGACAAAAAGACTATGGATTCTATAATTAATTCTTTAGATTCATAGGTTCTTAAAATCGGTAGATAGTAGTTAAAAATAAATGACACGACTTTGTAGAGCCCTTAGCAACCATACTCTTTTTATATAAATAACCTAGCAGAGCGTTTCTCAATCTGTGATCTGCAGCCCACAAATGGTTTTCGAAGCCTGCCGTTGTTGCCGTCCTAGAATTCCAGAAAAGACAAGAAATGAATTCCGATTAACTGCATGCGCCACACTTCTCAGAATTTGAAAATGACGCATAATAGTCGTCTATCACACTCCCAAGACTGATATTTTATGAAGTTTATCACTCTTTGCCCTACCTATGGACTTCATACTCTATCTTAGCAACAAAAGAAGGATTTAAAGCACTATGACTAGTGCCTTCTCGTTTTCAGAATAACTATTTGCGCAGTTGTCAAAATCTTCCCCTTCTGCACGAAATCATCAGCCTTCATTACACACCTTCCAAAATGGGAGATACTTAAAGGAGATCGATAGGGTTTTGATACTGTCAGAAGAAAAAGAGTTTACATGAACAAAGTTAAGAGGAATAGACGAAAACATTTTACTTCAACGAACTGTTATAGAATAATTTAAATTATTCGCATTCATAATATTGACGCTTATACAAAGAATATTCTCAAAAAACAACCCAACACTACGTAACAGTTCTTCCTTAGCATCCTTGAAACTGCTTGTTGCATCAGGGGCGGGCAGTACGTCCCTCTTCGAATTCGCACATACCGAAAGATGTTTGGAAACGGCTGAAACGGATTCAGTTCTTATGACTGTAAGGCAGACAGCCCTTGGATGCTTTGCCATAATTAAATAAATAAACCTATGACTGTGGTGCTTCTCGTCATCCTTTCGCTGTACATATATTGTAAGGATCTTAAGTTTTACTAACGTTTATTTTTATTTTAAATCTTTACTATCACTTCTTATTTTCTACTTCCGGCCAGAATTATAAGCGTTAAGGTTTTTATGCAAAGTTTGTCTGGCGAACGCCAAGTATTTAAGTTGTGGCCTTTTGCCAAGCGAGAGAGAGGAAGCAGTGAGTCAAAGCAGGCCGCTTACCTCAGAAGTTACGCAGTTGCTGTTTGCCTTCCAGGCCAGAGGTTTTAATCCTCTTGATAAATTTAAACGTATTGTAGTGTTCTCAGTTATCTGTACTACATACGCCTTCCTGTTAATATAAGGCCAATCTTCCACGTGTATTGTTCTAAAGTTAAATTAGAGTTTAGTCTTATTTTTATACTTTTACGTTAGACCCCGAGTAGCGGGTCGGTGTATTCCGAAGTACGGAAGTTATTGTATATAGAGAAAAATAAAGGGTTTTGTATACCCTTCGTCTGTATCCTGTCTACTTACCACAATTAGTGAACATAGCTTTAGTAAGCTCTCTGTTCCGAGTCAGGTCCTTGTATGTTCCCGAAGAAGGTTAGAAGGAACATTGAACCTGATAATATCAGCGCACCTGTAACTAGATCAGAGACAATCCTGATTCATCATGAAGCTCCAAAGTGCTATTTTAACCAGCTTAAGAATCCTTTTTGGTAGAAAATGATATTATTATTAGAAAAGATTTATGGAGTGACATATGTTCTTATCAAGAAGCTGCGAGTTCACAATTTGAAATTTATTTCCTTAGTAGTAAATGTAACGAATTTTCATCGGTTCATCATCCCTTCTATTGTGATATTGACACTAACAAACTGCCATTCAGTGAAAGAGAACAAATAATTGTAATCTCGAATGACACCGGGCTTAAAATGAAATTGCAAGTGATGTGATTAATTTCTGCACCTAATTACCAGTGAAAATGGAATATAATGAACTATACGTGGTAATTTAAAGAATTAAAATTCATTTTGTTTTTGTGCATCTGTTTGAGAAAGGATTTTCAATTAACTTAAATAAAAGAAAAGTACCGAAATTAAATTTTTGTATGTGCCGATATCAGACTTAATTTACCAGCATACGTTCAAACACAGAATAACTGTGTAAGAATGGGACAGCTCATCAATATTTTTAATGTGAGTGCCAATATTTTTTTAACGTTTAGTTAATGAGATAAAATTATTAAAAATTTAATACCCTTGAAGTTTTAAAAACGAATATAAATTTGCTTCTGTTAATTTCATTGTTTAATATCTATATAAAATTAAATTAATTTTAAATAATCGTACTTTACAAATTAAGAATACTGGTTGAACGCGTACTAAATATTGCCTTCGAAGGGAACAAAATTACTGGGATCCGCAGAACATTCTAATTTACGCAAGTGTGTAGAGATATTAGGTATTATTAGAAGCAGGAGAGGTGAAAAATGAGCAACGCCTTCGCCGGGAATCGAACAACGGACCTCTAGAATACGAGCCCAGCGTGCAGACTACTACACCACGAAGGCACGCTAAGAAGATAGGAGAAATACCTTATAGACTCCCCATTTTAAAGGCGACTGTGGTTTTAGGGGACCCAATCGCGAAATCCTGGGTGTGGAGAATCTTCATCCATCACCCTTTTTAGTTCGGGCACCACTCTAGAGACATAAGGTATTTTTTGGAAGCAGGAGAAATGAAAAATGAGCAATACCTTCACCGAAAATCGAACTGCGGACCTCTGGAATACGCGGCCAGCATGCAGACCACTATACCACAAAGGCACGCTAAGAAGGCGGGAGAAACTTGAAGAACTATTGAGAAATGTTGACTTCGAATATTTCTCCATTTACCCCTCAAGTTTCTATTTTTAGCACAAAAGGAGCTATTACTCTCGAAATGCCATTTTGCGTCGGTTTACTATAAACGGCGTACCACTTTTCAAATTGCTGCCACCAAATACTATTCCTCTGTTTTATTTTTTAGAGAAACTAAATAACGAAAAATCTGCATCGTCCTCTAGATAGAAAACAACGGTATGTAGAGCCATCACATTTTGATTACATAGTCCTCCACCCCAACGTGTGCACCTGAAAGCCCGAAATTTTGAATTTCGAGTTGGTTTTATTGTCTATTCATATTTTGTAAAACTCATTGCTATAGAATGGCAATTTAAGGACTCAACTACTTGAAAGCGAATAGCGGCAACACGTTACGGTATACGCTCAGGACTGTTTGTCGAAAATTTTAAAGATATACTGCTTTTAAATATTTTGTGATTTTTCTGTTGAATGGAATTTTATGTGACAACGTGATTTTTAATAACTAAATTTAACACATAAAAAGTTAAACATAAAAATAGTTTTTCCAAAAAATTATTAGCCCTCTTACTAAGAAAACTGAACATTAATATGATGAACTGAGAAAAAACTGAAAACAATGTATGCATGCATGTCAACACCTAATACTGCATCAGGAATTCTACACATATGTAGCTTTTAAACATTTTGTGATTTTGTTGTTGGCGTACCTACGAAGTAAACGATGCCTAACAATAAAGCTAGAAAGACCTCAAAGAGTGTTATAGCTCAGCGAGAGAGAGAGAGAGAGAGAGAAAACTTAACAAACTTTTTTGGGCCACCGTTAAAATCTAAAACTTTCCAGATTTTTTTTTTTTTTTTTTTTAAATATTTACTATTTTAATAACAGTAGAATCTTTCAAAACCGGCAACAACGGAAATTCGCTGATTCCGGATCAGAGATAGTTTGTAATATTGTCGCAAGGTAGTTATAAAAATTAACACGGAACATTCCATTCATATGCTCTACGTTCATATATTTATACAGTACGTGCGCAAGGGGAAGAGTAAAGAATTATTTATTGCGGATTGAAATACAATACGTACCTCCTTTGCCACATCCAATGCCATCCTAGCTCTGAGAATGATTATGTATTACATCTAATCACTAAACTGCGCTTTTTAATAAATATAAAAGCTTTAATAATAAGTCTCTTTTGGTATCAAACATTCTATTCGCAATATCTTGAGTAATATGTCTTCTTTAGTATAATATCTCTCCTTTATAACTGATTCCAGTAATATATTTTCTTTGATATGAGCTCGCCAAACTTTCGGTAATAAAGCATAACTCTCAATCATTGCCTTGCGAAGTTTATATTACGGAATTTTTCTTTTCCTCCAGAATGCATCAACATAGTCAGAAAGAAAGAAAACTAAAATATTTCTAACTAATAACAGGTGACCTGTCTGTCCAAATCAGAACAGTTCGGAATAGATGTCATCCCCTCTGGGCCACATGATGATATTGATGGTTGGGGTATGGCATTTTGATAAGCGTAGGTCGTAAAAGTTCTGAGTCAGCCGTTACTGAACCTTTGGTGACAGTGCTAATCCACCATGGAATGATGATAGATATTAATGGAGATATTAAAGTGAAAGCTGAGATGTATTTTGGTGGTAAAAACTAAATGTTGGCTATTGATGCTAAAGATTCAATGGCTATACTGTCTGGATGGTTTAAAAACTTTTACGAAGAAATGAACATTGCTAAAATCCATTTATTTCAGTTATTTTTAAGTCTTTTTTTCATAATAAAAATATTACTGTTATTGTTAAGTAACGAAAGATTACAGTAACTGTTCGATGAATTCAACTGAAATTACTTTAGTTTTTAATTTCAATATCAAGCATTTCACGATATACTTTTAAATTAATACGCTTGTTTAGAACTTTACGACTGGGGAAGCGAATTTTCGTCCAGACATTGTAACTACATAGTTTGTTAAATAACGTGAACACAGTAATAGTGGCAAGGAATTAAAGACAATTATTAAACAACAAACGACTAATTATTATTTACAAATGAATGTTAATATCTTATGCTGTTATTCCTGTTAGTTAACATTAATATAAGGTATTTTTTGGTATGTCATTATTAGTTAACATTAATATTAGTTACTTATGGTTTGGTACTCGAGGATTATCTGCCTAGAAGACGGAGAAACTTTCCTGACTGGAAGGACTTTTCGTGAAGGACTTTCTAAGGAAAACTGGCTCGTATACACATTGCACAGGAGAAACACCACAAAAATATCCATGCAGCCAGCCTGTTGGCCAAAATTCCAGCCACTCATGGAACTACCAGTGTTCAGCTCGGCCGCTGATGGACCACTTATATATTTATCTTCTACTAGCTGTAGGCCCACAGCACGTACTTCCATGATGTGCTTGGAGTGATTAAGGCCAATCTGAGACTTAAACTATATTGTTACTATTCATTTGGAATCTTCTTTCCAAGTAGAATGATTAACGGTTTTTCTCTTGTTGAATAAAAATGTTACTTCTTTTGCGCTTAGAAATTTTAATACCATGCATTCAGAGCGTTTTTAAATTGTGGGATAGGAATATTTCTCTTCGGAAAACGGAGAATATCCTTCAAACCACAGCATGTCGACATGCGACATTTTAAAGAAGAATAACTTTAAAAGTAGCCGACGATATTATTTTAAATTTATTAATTATTTCTTATTTTCAAAGTTCCTTATTAATAAGTTATTGTGGGATACGTTTAACCAAAATATTTGCTTGTTTAAAATCTTTATCCAAATCGTTCTAAGGATACCACTTTCTTTCAATATCTCACGCAAAATTATTTGTATGAATGGTTACACAATTTTAATAGATAAATACTTTTCTTCTCGTTTTTTTTTCTTACTATGGTTTTATATGAAGGTGAAGAATCTGGTTATTTCAACAGAGCAGTGCTTCTGAAAAGATATGCTATGGACACTAACATTTTTCGAAATCGCGTAGGTGTATCGTGGCAAAAACATTATACATTTATTATGATGTGAAAACAAAAGGAAATATAAAACAGCGCTTCGCAAATGGAATTTGTCCAGGATATAACGGTGCCGCGACGTCGAATATTTTGAGAATGGTTGCGGCAGAGCCTGATGTTAATTACTCATGGAATAAATTAAGTAATACCTGAAAGTGATAATAACAGTGCTCCTTTATGTCTCGCAGACGCGAGAACATTTCAGATCTCTTTAATGAGGATCTTTATGCAAGCAACTAGTATCCCCAGTAATTTCAATTATGTAATGCTACTGCAATTAAAACAGTTGCAATCTAATCACAATTTCTTCCTAGCTACCGGTTATGCACTCGAGATCAGTAAACAACTTTAAATGGATTTCCTTCAATACCATGCATTTAAATGGATTTCCTTTAATGGATTTTCTTCCTATGGAAAGCTGTTCTTTGCCTTCTCTAAATAATCCTTGCCTTCTCTAAATAATTATTTTATATTTATCTATTAAATAAACCAACATTTTGTCATATTTAACTGATCGCTGATGGCTGTGCTCATAAAGTGTTTATTGTTCTACATTTCAAGCGTAGATATAATAGAAAAAGAAGTTAGTAAGCACGCTGGCTTGTCTCAAACGACGAGTTGATTCTGTCCACCACATTAAAACCCACTGACTAGCAAGCCCGTATTTATACAACCTAGAATATTGTTTGTGATGTCTGTAAAAACGTATATACACTTGCATCTTAAAATAAATCCAAGAAATTAAGGTAATATATTAAAAGTACTCAAATCCAGGTTATAACATATCAGGGGCATTTTAACATTAAAATCAAGATAATAATTCTTCCTCATGTTAGTTTTGGGGAAATTGTGCTTTTTTAACGAAAATCCTGTGCGCCAGTCAGACGGTTAAGTTTCTCAGCGTAATTTGCACTCACATTTCGGTTGATGAAAGTTATAGCTTAGTTAAAGCGTTATACAGTTTTAAGACGCGAAAGCTAAACTAAATATTTCACAGTTTAATATTATCGAAATATGTTCTAATCTAGATTATAAAAGATTGAGTAATAGTTTGGAACTTTTGTTACCATGAAATCTCAAGAAAATCTTGAATTGAAAAAAAAAAACAACCAAAGGTATTGTTTGCTTTTATTTAAATAAAGAAAACAATTCTGAAAGAATTCAGGTTTTTAACGTTGCATAAGAGAGCTTGTTAAGATTTTTTTATGTTCTTGCTGAGCTCTCAAGTCATCAATCTGCTATTCGACTGCCACTAACACAACATTTTTGTCATTTTACTTTATTTTCAAACATCACTTTCTTCGAACTTATTCCACGTTAAGTTCAACAATAAAAATTATAAAGTATTTAAGGCAGTGTATTTTTAGATTTTCCGATAGATTATTAATTGTTCTATCATCATTTAGTCTTTTCTCTTTATCATGTCAGTAATCAGTTTCCTTAATAAGGTGATTTGCACAGCTTTTGATGTCGTTTAAACTGTATTTATTAATCATCACTTTTTCTCCGTTCTAACACCGCATATAATTCAACATCAAAATCGAAAAATATTATGTCATGTAGAAGTGAAGGCGCCACTTAAACTTTTCCTTAAGTAAATAGTTATTAGCCCCACACACTAACTAGAAAACCAACAACCTTCCGGTACCCTCGAGTCATAATGAAATTATGATTCCAGCCAACATTGAAAGTTCTGCTATTACGTTCTTTTAGATATTTCAGCACACTTATGCGGATACATTGTCAGTTCATTATATTCAATTCCGTGTGTTTTTACAATAATGAATTTACTATAATTAGATTTCATGATACATTACGTTATTAAAACAAATTCAGTTTTGACAATTTATTATACGTTGTTCGCTTTTGATGCTATGTTTTGCTACCTTATGCTACGTAGAAGTTTATGTTCCATCTATTATTTACCCTAAGTAAATAAATCACAAAATATTTAAAAACCTCATATCTTTAGAATTCCGATAGAGTATTCAGTGTTGCCATAATTCGCTGTATTATTTATTATGTCGATAATATTTGGTGGCAACATAATTTTATTTGTAAAGTGATACAGCCAAAAAGTAAGCGTCGAGATTAATAGCACCTCTTCTGCTAATAAAATATGTTATAGTTAAAAATTTAAAACTTAGAAATTTCCCAGGGAGGCCACTGGGCCGATTTGACATATTAAAACATTTAATGAAGCGAAGAAGACAGAGTATATGCAAAACAATATTTAATGGCACTAAGGTGGCTGAAATATACATTTTATGTTTATCTTACATGTGAATAAACAAGAATAATATTGGATAAAACTTAATTGCAAAAACATGCTGCAGCAATATTTGTATGCTGCATGTAAATATTATATAAAACTACTCTTTACACACTACATACAATATGCTGCTGCAATTTAAGAGTAATAAACAGGAATGCAATAAATTCCATTGCCATATGAGTTTTAGTTGCATTTCATTCACTTTGAACTACTGCGCACTTTAAGCTAATTAAGTTTTAACCATTTGAATTGTTATAAGCGTGCTCAGAAAACAAAGATAAGATAACCAATTTTTTTGTTTCATATTCTTTTCTTAACACGAATATTAGTGAACCGCACGAGATTTAAGGCGTGAGGAAAATGGAAGAAGATTGAAATTAATTAAAAATGCATTTGATTTATAATTAGTTTACTGCAATAAAAATGAATTTCGTGCTTCTCAAACAACACTTGTTTTAGATCATGTTTTAAAAAATGTTGCTTAATATTAAGAGAAGGAAAGTTTTTGCAATTATGAGTTGCGTCCTAATGTTTTGTCTCCTTTTTAAGGGTAGAAATAAAAATATTTGCAATTAAGCAGTTGGACCGTTATTTCTTTCACAAGTCAGAAGTCCTAATAGAGGCATATTTTTTCATTAGATCTACTAAACAATTAACCTTTAAAAAATGTATGAGTAAGTTCGGTAAATTCAGAGTTACATTTTTGTGTTTTTCAACAATTAATTTTGCTCTCATGTTTTATTCAGTAAATAACAATGGCAACATATTGTTGCGTTTCTTACAGTTTCGTGGATTTGGAGGGATTGACGACAACACTTGAAGAAGAATGAAAACACAGTTTATTAGCCAGTATTAATTCAGAAGTCAAACAACAAAAATCAGCGTTATATTTACAAAATTTTCACAGGACTAGTTTCGATGGTTTTACCGAACCACCATCCTGAGCTGCAAAACTGCAAATGAACAAGATAGGAAATAATGATTATATAAGATAAGAAAGCCTGGACAAGAATAAGCAAGTGGCGCCATCTATTGGTGAAACCAGAACTAAAACATTAAAGGCCAAAGGCAAAGATGGATTGGTGTGGTGTATTTAATTATGGCAAAGCACACTAGGGCTATCTGCCTAAGGGGAGGGATGCCTTTGTGGAGGACTTTCTAAGGGAAACTGGCTCGTATACACGTTACACATGGGGAAAACCACGAAAACACCCATGCAGCCAGCCCGTTCGCGGGATTCGAACCTCAGACCGAACTACCAGTGTCCAGCGACTTTACCACTCGGCCGCTGGTGGGCCCCAAACATGGATTGGAATTAGGATCGTTAACTAGAACAGAAAGATTTTTATGAATGTGAAATGCCTCTAGAAAATCCAGTTCTCCAATGGAAGATGTTTTTTGAATAATTTTGGCAGCAGAAAAATTGAAAGTGGGATTTTCGGACCAACAATGTTGAGCAACAGAAGACTTCTGTGTTTCTTTTTTTCTAACATATGCCTCATGTTCCTTGACGCGAAATATTAAGGCTCTCTTAGTTTGGCCAAGTAGTATTATTATGGCAAAGCACACTAGGGCTATCTGCCTAAGGGGAGGGATGCCTTTGTGGAGGACTTTCTAAGGGAAACTGGCTCGTATACACGTTACACATGGGGAAAACCACGAAAACACCCATGCAGCCAGCCCGTTCGCGGGATTCGAACCTCAGACCGAACTACCAGTGTCCAGCGACTTTACCACTCGGCCGCTGGTGGGCCCCAAACATGGATTGGAATTAGGATCGTTAACTAGGACAGAAAGATTTTTATGAATGTGAAATGCCTCTAGAAAATCCAGTTCTCCAATGGAAGATGTTTTTTGAATAATTTTGGCAGCAGAAAAATTGAAAGTGGGATTTTCGGACCAACAATGTTGAGCAACAGAAGACTTCTGTGTTTCTTTTTTTCTAACATATGCCTCATGTTCCTTGACGCGAAATATTAAGGCTCTCTTAGTTTGGCCAAGTAGTATTATTCAGAACACCTCCAAAAACACGTTTACAATCGTCGAAAAAAACTACCACAAACACGAGGAACAATCAGCAACACAGTCTTCAGGATATCAGTCTATAACGATAAAGACAGCTTCACGGCAAAGCACTAGAGCACAGCTCCCGATTCGGTTCGGTCTTTCTCGAAACTCTACGTACTCTCGATGCTCTCCACGTTACAACTCGGGATGCACTCGACGATAGCCTCAACGATGCACGCTTTCGATGCATCAAGTTTATAAAGCCTTCGGGCTGCTTAGAAGAACATTCTGGGCCAAACTGGTAAGAATTCGTTCTAGAATGTTCTCCATCGGTCTATGGCATATCTGCAATTTTGTCACCAAATATCGCCAAATGGGCAATTTCGCGCCAAATCTTGCAACCTTGCTTTCCTTTTATTTTTTTCAACATGTTTTCGATATTTTCTGGCAACCTTAAACCCGCCCTGCGGGGAAGCTATCTTACTGCAGCTGAGTATTTTGTAGCAATATCATCTCTATGGTTCTAATTTGTTTCATTTCAATCACTAAAACGACTTTCAAGCAATTTAGTTTTTGTTTTGAATGCTGATAACGCTCAGTGATATTCTAAAACTGCCGCTAAATAGACTTTTATGTTTTTTCAAAGAAAGGGAGAAGTAGAGTTCCTGCTAATTTAATGCCCACGGTATCGTCTTTTTTTTTTTTTTTTTTTTTTTTTTTCTGGAGATTGCCAATGAAACTTTTCCTGTTAATTCTAGATTCTTATCTTAATTTTTGATTTTATGGTTACAGCAAAAACTTGTTCAGCTTTTCTTTTCGTCTTCAACATTAATTGCATTTTCTTCTTACTTGGTTCGAAATTCAGAATAATAATTCCTTTTTTAAATTGTTAAAAAGGTTTTCTAACACACGTTTTCTTCGTTATCTATTAATTAAATTAAATATTTTTTATTATTAAATTAATACCGCTGACTTTTACGAAACAGGTTTTCTTTTTTATTAACTACTTTCATTTCACCGGATGGTAAATCATCTGAGTATATTGCAAAGCATTATTAGAATAGAAATATTATTACATTGAATTATTTTCAGTGGGTTTTTTAAATTGCTTTCTTGGTGAATATCTCAAAATCATGTGAAATAGAATATAGCTTGCAAATACTCTGTTAGATTAGGCTTACGATTCAACAAGTGATAAATACCGTGGTCGTCGTAGAAAATGTTTCGTTTCCTTGAATAAATTCCAAAATGAATAATTGTAAATAATTGCATTCCCGAAAAAGAAATTTATTAACATGCAATATGCCCTAAAACACAGTAACCTTGAAAATTATCTTAAAGAAACCCCGCAGCGTGATCTGCTTTGCCTGATTTTTCTGCTGCTTGAAAAGTAGTTCACTTCTTAAAAGGAACTAGAGCTTAGTTTTTCTAGCGTACATCGGGTAATTTTATCTTTAATTACACTTTAAACAGATATAAGTTAAAAATAAATTCTTCACAGAAATTCCACTTAATGTTTTGTTGGAAACTTTCGTGTAGTTTGTATATAATCCTGTTCGTTAGTTCGTTTTGATTGATTACACACAAAGCACTTTTCTAACCTTTCTCCAAACAGAAAAAGAAACCTAGAAATCTTTCGCATACTATCGTTTCGAATAAATTCGTAAAAGTAGATTGTGTATCTCCTGAAGAACTAAATGTGGTGGAAACGCCTCCGGACAACTTCGGGGAATGTGGATAAAGAAGGGACAATGTTCTCTTAGAGTTCTCCAGCTGACACCCCTATATCGGGGATAAATTCAGGAAAGATATATCCAATTTGCTGTCAAATAAGGAAACGTTGTTGATATACCTGAAGTTTAATTATTAACAGTACTGAATGATTAAAGGGAACGTTTTCGGTGTGATAATATTTGGGAACGTAAAAGCAAATTTTAAAGTATGTAGTTTAATTTCTAATTTAAAGTAAAGTAATTTATTCAGCATAAAAATTAAAACATAATGTGTATTTAAATACCGTGCAGTAATGGGGTTAACATATATTTTCCATGAATTCCTATCTTAGCGACTCAGTTTAATGGCTAGCTGAACTTTTATATACCGCTTCCACTAAATTCTCAGTAGTAATATTGAGCTTAAAATATACTCGAAACATCATTTTTCAGTAGTAGTTAAAAACATTCCAGCTCGTAGGAAAGCTATACTGTAAAGAAAATATATAGTTTATCTTGAATAAATCCACCCAAAAGTTTTAATTAGCTATTATATCTGAACAAACCTAAATTTTAATGGATCCAAAAATGCTAATGCTTATTTCTTGCACTAACTGAAAAATGATTGATTTTATTGGATTTGACACAGGCCTTGGTTTGGTTTATGTGATTACAGCAAAGCCTCGAGGGCTATCTGCCTGAGGGAAGGAATATCTTCGTGGAGGACTTTCTAAGGGAAGCTGTCTCGTATACACGTTATACATAGGGAAAACCACGAAAACGCACAATTAACTAGGCCGTTCGCGGGGTTCGAACCTCGGACCGAACTATCAGTGTTCAGCGACTTTACCGCTCGGCCTTAGGTGGGGAACATTATTTAAACTCAGCAAGTACGTTTAGGCATTAGTGCAATTGGTTATCTTTTACAGAACAAGGTAAATCAACCAAGCATGATAAATAGGGAATCGATTACCAATCATTCGTCATGGCGACGTTCCTTTCAGCTGAATTTAATTACTTATTAACTTAAATAAAAATTTCATTTGTTTAAAATGAAAGTCCACCATATTGGCTGTTAGTATTATAATTGCAACAGTAAAGACCTTGTTAAAATAAGTAATAGCTATGGTGACTGATCGTTTACACATTGCTGCAGCAGAAATAAAAATATAGGGATTAAAGTCTGAATTAGAGAATTAATAATAGCCTTGTATTAACCCTAAATATTCCTTTTTGTACTGTTAAGAAATAAGAAAAGGATCTTTAGCAAAGTATAAGTCTTCGATTTAAAAGCTTTCAAAATGTACTTTGGCTATATATCATTCAAACAATTCCTTGTGTTGCGAAAATTATCAAAATCGAAACAAAACGAAAATTAAAGAGTTGGGTGCATGGCTTAAGATGTGTTTTATCTCCTTATACACATAAATATACGTGAGGTTTTCTAAACCCTAAATCTAATTACAAAGTTTGTAAAACGGGCACTCAATAGCTCCATCGAAAAATTTCTTACATTCAATTATACACTGCCCACGGCAGTTCAATTCTAAAACAAAGACGATTGAATTAATCAGGTTCTACATAGTCACGTGTCCAGCAGGGAAGGTGCTAAATAATCGAATAGACGGACTTGTAACGCCATCTTTTAACAATATCAACAAATATATCTCAACACCTGCTACAAATGAAAACTGGATCCTACATGTCCTTACTATGAGCAGAATAAGAAAGGCCTAAAATACCTGAAGATCTCGGATTCTAATTCAGATCTCGACTCGCTGATCGATATTTTTGAGTCCATCAAATTTCGCCAAATATTACCATCAAGGCTGCTAAATCCTTCAATACTATGCCATGGTGCGACTGAAATATCTAAGTATAGTTCACTTTACATATACACATATTTTACACAGCAATTATTAGATCGTAAATGAGAAATATGAATAGTATGCTTCAATAATTTTTCATTTTTTATCTCTGTTTTCATGGGTATGATGTACATTAGGTGAACTTTTACGAGGGCCATAGTTGAGCAGCGTGATTAATAAGGAATACTGGTATAAAATGTATTGAATATAGCACGCATACTATTGGCATTGAATGCCTTTAAAGTGTTGCCATCTGAGGCATTTAAAGGGGAATACATGTGAAATTATTATTATTATTGTTATCGTTATTATTATCATTATAAGTAGAAAGACACAAATTATATTAAATTATATTAAATTAAAGACACAAATTATACACAAATTATATTAGATTTCATTCAGTTCTAGGTTTTAAGCTGCAACATTTATCAATTATCTTAATCACTTCTTTAAAGATATCATACCATAGCACGACAATGCAAAACCTCTTGTTTTCAGGGAAGGTAAACGGGCATAAATCAATAGCCCAAGATTCAGAGACCCAGATCTTTGCGTTTCTCTATCTTAAGTATTCCAAAATTTGTTATCTGTAAAGCGCAAGATCTTGGGCTTCCGTCCCGGGAACCCATAAAGGCCTCCATAATTTGTTAGCCACACTATTGCTCCTATTTAAACCAATGGTTTAACAAAGCTCGTTATCATTCATTTTCGTCCAATTATATAGCTTAGCTTAGTTCTACCAGATGGGAGTGTTTAGTTAATAAGGAGACATTTGTCCCAATAATGGTAGCAATGTTTTTGGAAATACATTCACTACCAACCTCGATCGGAAACACGTTGATTACACTTCACATTTACAGAAGATTATCTGAGAGTACTAAGAATGCTATATTTTGATGAATATCTTCAAATTGTTCTATTGCATTAGCTTTAATTTTCCTTGTAAAGGTGAATAAGCACACCATATTTTAATTTTTAGTTTTCAATACATGAAAAGAAGCAATGATAATGTCGGCCTCTAAAATTTTGGAACACCTTTTTCGTGTCTGATTGATGAAGAACTGGCTACAGTGTGTATCGAAATACTTCGATAAAGTTATACATCTGCCCTCATGAATCACAATATTAGCCAAAATATAGCTAAGGTAGAATGTTTACAGTCGTTCAAAAAGATATATACACGCGTATAAGTCGAGATATTTTGGACAAAAAAAAAAGACTTCAAAGTGGGGGCGTCGACTTTGGGTCCATAAAAAATTTAAAGAATCGGAAGTTCAAAAATTTCTTTATATAACGCAGTTGTATTCTTCCCGCACTCAAAATGGACGACTTATCAAATAAGTCACTTACTTGAAGTAATTTCATGACTTAAATTATGTGACGAACTAATCACAGAGTTTCATACTTTAACTAGAGTAAGTTTCGATTAAACAAAAGAATTTTCGGCCCCCGAACAACCGATCAGTATCGAGCGATAAAAAGTTTCGCCAACACGCCAACAAAAGAGAAATGCAGATAGTTTTTACGTACGTATTAGTCTTTATAATAGTTATTGTTCATTCATGAAATACTTTTGTTAACAGGCATACACGTCAAAATTTTAAAAAATTGCTCAGTGGGTTAAAGATGCTTGAAACGAAATACTCTCTGAAATGGTTATAAAATCATTCAAAAAATGTTGTATTAGCAACGAACTAGACGGCACGGAAGATGATGCTGTTTTTGAAAGTGAAAATGACGACGAAGGATCTAGTAGTGATTGTAACAATACAGAGTTCGAGACTGAAAATATGTATGACGAGCCAATGACGACAGAAGAGTTCTATGAAATGTTTGGCGAATCTGACCATGAATAGGACGTTGAAGGATTTCGGAAGTGGGGAGTCGATTTATACGCGGGTTTCTTATTTTCTACGAATTTTTTATATCGAAGTGTGGGGGTCGACGTATACGCGGTATCAACTTATACGCGGGTATATACGGTACATCCTTCTTTAAAATAATTCAAAAAGCCGCTTTAAATCATTCAGCCAATTGAGGAAAACCGTCTTTACGCTTCATTTTGATATCAAATTTAACTTCTTTCAACTCGAAAGAATTTTTAACCATTCTTGGTTATTTTCATTGTGTCCAAATTATTACTATGAGCGGTGAATTCATTTGTTCCATATCTATTCATGCAGAAACGATTCTGATGAAACCTCCTTCCTCAACGCTGAACTAATTAATTAAAGAACTGAGTAGAACTTTCCAGCCCTTTTATTCTCCAGGGTATGAGTGGCTTATTCATTACATTTCATGAAGAGTTTAGAAACTCATTTCTTAATGGACTAGCGGATTATTCAAAAAAAAGTTATTATTTTTCTAATGTGATTCTTCAACAAAGTAAAGGGGCCATTTAGCTATTAAACTGTTTATATAATATGGATCATATCAATGAAGTAATATGGCAACACTGCAAAAAATAAAACTCTGGCTATCTCCCTCCCCCCAGTATTTTGTACCTTGCAGAGAATATAAAGAAGGGTACAAAAACTGGACTATTTTGACATGTGCATCATGCGAATGATGGGATTCTTTCTACAAAATGCAATAAAATATTTTCGAATTTACAAATATTGATTAATACTTACAGTTAAACTGAAAATTGTATAAATTTTAAAATGCATGATAATGCTGTTTTTATTAAAGTAGCTTAAAATTAAAGAGGGCAATAAACACATTTTAAAAATAATTGCTTAGCTCTAAACACGACAAATTATTCAGATGAATAGATTAACAAACATCTATGTATAAGCCCAGTATTATGCGTATGCACAGTATTTATAGGTAAGCAGCTTTTATGAAACCGCGTTCGTCAAATAATAAGCAGATAAAACAATTGAATATTGTTGCAAAGATGAAGTGATTGTATTAAGACAAATTAAGGGAAAATTATTCAAAAGTTTCAACGCAAGACTTTATTATTCGAACTGCATAAGTAACCACTTGTATACACTTGATAAACAAGCTGAAACATTTCCGACTGGGAAGGTTCTAGAAAATGGCGTATAAAGAAGATAAATTAACAAAACGTTAATTTAAACAAAATCAATTTTTATGCGACTTGCCTTTGATGGGTTTCGAAGTCGGGATCTTCGGCTTCTAAATCTGATGTCTCACCCACTGAGCCTTGATGCGGTCGGCCGAAAGGAACACTTTTCGTTTGAGAAATACAGCCCTAGTTCTTTTCCTGCCAAATTCTTAGGCATGAGTATTTAATAAATCAAAAGAAAGAAACATATTTTGGATATATAGCTGCTCATTGTTTCTCAAACAAGATCCATTATAAATGAGAGGATAGGATCTCTAATATTAGAAAATATTGTTGCGTGCGTACGAGTTCGTAATCGATTGAATGCACCAGTCGATAAACAGTTAATAAAATCTATTCTTATCCCAAGAAATATAATAAAATGCTGAAATTTCATCAGAGATATTCGTACAATATCACAATATCTCACAGAAGTTATGCTTTAGCTACTAAAACGTTATACAGAACTCAATTCAAAACAGAGAAAGCTAATCCGATCTCACCGCGAATTGGCTACAATCAAAACACGAACTAAGTAAACAATTGAATTGAGATGTTTTTCTCCCGCTTTTATAAGCTTTTTAATCCTGCACAAGAACATTCTGGTATTTTCTCCATTTTTTAGGATAGCAAAAGAGTACAATTATGATATATCTATTTATTAAACTCCTAAATGCGCTTTCTCCTGTATTTTAATGTTTCCGGCGTAGCTTTCTGTTCAAATAAGTCTCGTACTACATTGCACGAGAATGTAAAACAATTAATTACAAATTCTACTAAAGTAGCAAACTGAATACGAAAACCGTAACAATATAACATAGGCTTAAGTATTGGAAAAATGTGCTAGATGGCTGCTATGATTTTTTACCTTTAGCATCACGTTAATTCTAATTGGTAATCGCCAAAAACATTTCGTAAAAACATGAAGAAGCCTTTAAGCTTTTTGAAGACAAGAAGCGTTATAAATCAACTAAGGTCTTACCGGCTTTCGAGCTACGGATCTTACAAGCTGGGCACGCGAAACACCTACAATTCAAAACACACACATAGTGAACAGTTTATATGAATATGGCAAAGAAAGCAAAGGCTTCAGAGGGAAAAGATGCCTTCGTGGACCTTTTTGTGAGGAAACCTGGCTCATATTCATATCAAACATGGGAAAAGCCAAGAAAACATGATATACAGCCACGCCGTTTGCAAAATATGCAGCTGAAAAACTAATATACAGCCAGCCTGAGTACGAACCCGGTTTGAACCAACAGTATTCAGTCATAACCATCCGGCATTGGTGGTATTGCACGTGGTTGAGAATGCAATAATAACTAATATTCACTACAGTTAAAAGATGATTTATTTGAAGGACGAGATCTAGTCCACCAAATTCAAATCATTATCAGTTATCGTCACTACATTCTTACTTCTTCATGCCACTGTAGAGAGCATTAAGTTCTTCGAAGTCAAAAAACCTGATAAATGAACTTTGCCTTAGTCCAGATTCGAATACGGAACTTCCACTTGTGGAGTCATTAGGATTTTTTTGAAACAGGAGATATGAAAAATGTGAGTGCCCTCACCGGGACTCGAACCCTGCATCCCTCGAAAAGGCGTCGAGTATGCTTCCAATTACACCACGAAGCCATGTGAAAAGGAGAGAGAAAGTATACAGTTATCCAGATGGATTCACTAACCACATGACCTTGAAAACATGCGTTGAAAGAATGAAACTGATTTTTATACATACCTTTCTTAAGCCTTAGCATTTTTGCTATGATTAATTGCCAACTGATCAACTGATGCAAGCATTATTTATTGTTCTTTAATCATTATTTAGAGCATACGAGTTAGTGAATGAACTGGCTATTTTAATTTTATTTGAAATAAAAAATTCGAAAACTCAACCTTACGAAAACAAAGCACAATGCCCAAAATTCTATGGTATGCGCACTGTGTGGCTAAACGTAATAAATAAACCTAATGACTACAGAGAGGAGCGGGTGCTTACAATAATCGCTAGAAGTTTCATTTTTCAGATATCGTTGCCAGATATTTATTCAAAATTAATTATATTTATAAAACGATGCAAATCTTTATTTGACGACTTCGCGAAGATACTATGCAGATTTGCCGCCTTAGTATGTAGCAGATTTGCCGCCTTAGTATTTTTTCTGTGCTTATATTCGGCCTAAATTAAATATTTTCTTTAAAGTTTTCGCTAAGTTTTCCCTAAACCTGAAAGTAACAAACCTAAATCATTCACTCAGATTGGTGATTAAAATAATCGTATTCCATAAAATAGCTTACGTAATTATGTTAGCAGCTGAGCCCCTAGGAGTTATTAATTCTTCATACCAATTATTAAATATTTTGGGGGTACCTATTATTGTTAAACAATCTGTATCCATAACCTAAAGTTAACAGTGAGAAAAGGAGAGAAATATGTGATAGAGTTTAGAAGAAAATAACGAGAGATCAATTAATCGAGAAAGTTTTAGAAAAAGGTAGAGAATTTTAAAGGTATTTTTGTTTCTTTAATTGAGTGTATGTTTTCCGGAAGGGAGTGGGGACATTCTGACGTAAAGCAATCTAATAAAATTTAATTTTCAATTTCAAAGCTCTTTAATTACTATTTTCGAATTTGCTATCATTAAATTCTCTCTTATTTTGAGAAATTTGTTGCTACATTTTTTTAGTACCAACACACGTCTTCGATACAATGCGGAAATGGAAATCCAGTTTAATGGAGATCATGATGGAGAAGGAGACATCAAATTGGTTACATTATTATTTGCTCATGACAAACAATTGCTCAACAGAATGTTTTCGTATCATTTTCATATGTGTTTCTTATTTGTGCATTCATAAATCCTTCTTAAAAGAAACAGTAAATTCATTCTTTGGCAACTCATTATCTTTTCAGTTCGTCCACTTTTAGCTATTTTCATCCGAAGTTTTTTGCTACTCCCTCCTGTTTCTTTTAATGCGGTTAAACAAAACCACGAAAGGCATATATATAAAAAGAAAGATGCCTTCGTGGGTAACCTTTTAACGAAAACTGACTCATATGCACATTACAAAGAGAAAAATTCACGAAACCTGTTATGTAGACAGCTGATTTTGTGGGTATGGATATGCTTGGAACTACCGGCATTCAACGGTCTTAGCCATTCGGCCACAATTTTTTTTATATTCGCTTAAGAGTGTTGAAATCGAAATATCTAAGCTAAATACGGTCTTATCTTATTGGGATATTCAGAAAATACAGGTAATTGAGTTACCTTTATCCTATAGTTGAAAGGTATAATAAAATATATGCAAGTAGGTGAAATGTATAATATACTGTAATTTATAAAGGATTTCTTATAAGTATTTGTATCTTACTTCTATATTTAAGAGAGAATTACACAGATAAAAAAAATTTAAATGTGAAAGGGTTCAGATTTTAATGACTGCCCAAAAAGATTTGTTAAGGTTTTTCACCATCGCTGAGGTCGTAATTTGTCATTCCGATGTTGAGCTCACTCCTGCTAACCCATATATTTTTGTCTTTTAAGATTTATTATTAAACACCATTTTCTTCGCACTTATGGCATATACAGTTCAACGGCAAAATTGCAAAACTTTTTACAGCAGCTTATGTTTAGAATTCACGATACAGTTTGGCTGGCATTTATTTTTTAAATTTTTAATTTATTTTTTTCCAGTCTTTTCTCAGTTCATCATATCTTTAGTAAGATGGCTTAAAGTGCTTTTTTGGCCTTTTTATTATTAACGTTTTGTGCTTTAATTAAATATCTTGTTCTTCGCATTTAAAATTCAATTCAACAGGGAATTTTCAAAATATTTAAAAACAGTATACCTTTAGAATATCCCATATACAAATTTGAACACTGGAGATAGAAATGCTTTATTCCGTACAGTGTGACCACTGTGAGATAGCTAATCAAAACTTCAATAAAGTTTAACAAAATATTAAATATAAAATTCAAAATTCGAGCTTCCAGGTGAACATTTTCAAGTGGAGAACGGCGTTATTTAATGGCTGTAGGTACCGTGGGTTTTTTCCACAATGCAGAAAACATACATACTTATTATTTAATTTCTTTAAAAATAATGCAGAACGGTAATATGTTTTTAAAGTGATAATTTGAAATTTGAAAAGTGATATATTCATTTATAGTGGATGGCTCTAAATCCCGTTTCGAGACTAATAGCCCAAACGTTTACAACTTTATTTTTCTCCAGAACAATTCCGTATATATTCTACATTATTCTAAATTAATTAAAAATTATTACTACATTTTATATCTTTCTCTTAATTCTTAAATCAATGACACATTCGAAGTTACAAATAAATTTCATTTGGCCTAATTGAAGATCATGCAATCCGGATTATTCGGCATTCGAATAACTGGAGTTCGAAGAGTTTAAATGTTAGTTTTTCGGAGACAATGGATTTGAATTTGATTTATTTAATTACGGTAAAGCAACTAGGGCTATCTGCCTAAAGGAAAGGATGCCTTGGTGGGAGACTTTCTAATGGAAACTGGCTCGTATCTCGTTACACATGGGAAAACCACGAAAACGCCCATGCAGCCAGGCCGTTTACGGGATTCGAATGGGATGAAACCTGTTGGACCTCGGAGACAATGGAATGTTCTGCTTTAGTGTTGATATTATAAATTTTTGATAGATCCTTAAGTTCGTTCATAGTCTTTAGACATTATTAAAGTTTTCCAGATTAGAAATCTAATTACGTTGTAATAAACCTTATTTGAAGAACATGTTTCAAATAATTTGATCAAACAATTTTTTTGCCTCTTTATATGCGAGCTATACGATCTGAATGTTTATAATATTTTGCGCTGTAACAGTAACGTTACACTAAATGTAGTACTTTTTTTAAGTTTGCGCTTCAGCTAAAGCTGTAAACTGCAACTGCTGTATTTTTCTCATAGATATCATTAAATATTTTTTTAATTCTTTGCGATTACTCGAAGATACATTTTATGTCGATATTCCTGATGCTAAAACAGAAGCATGAATCAGTTCTTTTTACGTAGATTGAGCTGAAGAATTGATAAAGTAATTTGCTAAGTTTCTGACATTTTACATTAATTTAAAACTAAACTCATAAATTTAAATTTTTATCCTAGACTTAAACGTACTTCTAGTCTAAAAAACAAATCCCCCTACTTTTATTTATATATTTTTAGAAAGTCCCTCAACATGTCACCTTGTAACATCAAGCCCTCCGATTAACGGTCGGTTACAAATCAAGAGCTGAATCGGCTGGTAAAGGAAACAATAATTCTACGTCCGTAAATCATTCGCTTTTGTTACGAAGCTCTTAACCAACTCCTACTCTGTATCACGGCAGCCCCTTTTAGATAAAGAAAGATGGACGAAGTTGAGAACAGAACGCAAAGAAACCCTTATCTTGTTTGAAAAGATGGAAGAAATATTAGTAAGATGTCATGAGCCTTTGAAGAATACATCAGACTAATGGAAGAATTTTTCTGTTACTTCGAAGCTCTCTCTCTCTTTTCTTTTCTTTTTCTTTATGAATCTTTTTAGAGGGTTTTGAAAAACAAGCAGAAATATTTTAGAATTAGAACTTATATAATATATTGTAGTAGACTCAGTTTATGTCATATTTTGTAATAAATGAGTAGTAGTACTTCCTAGTTAAAATATATTTTCTTTGTAAGATTTATTATGCAGTATTTATGTTGTATTATTTCCACACATAATGTAAACCTGCCAAAACACAATGTGTTGAGTCTCATAAAAAGTGCCGGTTGCTTTTCGTATGTGGTTGGATAAAACAAGATTCCATTTTAGTGATAAAAGATCTGTTTGAGAAGCTTCAACTTCCGATTGCTTTCCGTATATGGTTGGATAGAACAAGATTCCTCCTTATTGTTAAAAGATCCGTTTGAGCAGCTCGAGCCAACTAATTCAATAGTCCATCGCGATTTAGAAGCTGAATGAAAATTGTTTAAGTAGCTTTAGAAAATTCTGCCCCTATTGTTAGATATGGTCTTAAAACAAGTAATAGAAATTCGCACACTTCTGACTTCTCTAGGTTGGAAAAAAGACCAAATAAAAAAAAACAAAATAAGTCAAATTGTCACCGAGTACAAAAAACAGTTTTTTTTTTTTTTTTTTTTTTTAACACGAAACGTAAAATGCAGTCAGTTTATGAAGACAAGATATCAACAGCAACTTCCAAAAGAAGATATTATGCGAAAAACATAATGTTATGAGGTTTCTTTTTGGATATGTAAGAAATTATCTGTTATAATCCGCTTCTTGCAAACTAATTGATCGCTGAAGATTTATACTGTTAGAAAGTTGCTTACATGATACGAGCAATTTAGAAAATATTAAGACAGATTAGAAAGAAAATTATGATTTTACTGACAGTTTCTGCGTTTCTGACTTGCTCCTGTTGCCGAAGAAACCGAATGGTGCTACATAGAGCCAAAGTATAGTGTGATTCAACAGTGACAATCAAAGACACGCACAACCTCAGCAAACCACAAGATAGACAGACCCTTAAAGTTTGAGTCTAGTCCTTATGGAACTGACATAGGCAATTAACGTGTATGTCATGTAACTAGTCAGTCGAAATGGTGACGTCTGCAGTGGAGAAGGCTTTTATTGTTCTTGAATTTAGCAAAACGGAATTTGCAACTGCTGTACAACTACATTTTCGATCGCAATTCAAAAACGAATCTTCAACTAGAAAATCTATTTATCTGTTTGTGCAAAGGTAAAAGTCCTGGACCACCAACTGTACGACTATATTCCAAGAAGTCGCCGATAGAGTTTGCATCGTGTCGTGTGACTAAGGGTTCACACATAGAACATCTGTGACTGTCTCTAGCAAAACTGAAAATAATCCTATAAAGTTCTTTTACAATTAGTATATAATATCTTGCATTGCTCTTGATTTATAGTGCATTGAAGTTGTACACTTCATTAGGAATCACCCTGTACATACAGCCAAACGTTTAAATAACTAGTTTTCTAGCTATACATATTAAACAAGCTGAAGGTTAATAACAAGGCCTCAATTATTCGAAGCGAAAGCCAGAAACGATTGTCCGATTGTTCAAACTGTTTTGTTTAATTAATACTATGGACGAAACTAAAGGCAATATTATCTATGAGGCAAAATGAGGACGATATTCATAGTAAAAGAGAGGACCATCAGATTCTAGTAGAAAATTATCTATTATCTCGAATTACAGAAATAAAGAATAAAAAAATATGATAACCTTTAATTTATACAGATTCTCTTGCATAGCTGCATAGCGGATTTTCAGAATGGTGTCATTCGGCAAAGCATTACATACGTAATTTATCTTTTAAATTTAATCAATATGTTACCGATTAAACATTAATCGATATGTTACCGGTTGATAAATTAAGCGATTAAAAACTCATTTCTGTATGTGCATTTGCTTGTTGAATGCTTGTACATTTGCTAGTTAAGTGCCCGGGATAAATTTATTGCACTCCTTACTAAAACTTAAACGATTGGATTTATTGAATGAGTTAAAGTTTTAGTCTGCTCGGAAAATTAATGGTATTATTTTCTCTCGGAAGGTTTTAACTGCTTTTGTTAACCAATTAACTGCTTCGTTAATTATTTATGTAGTTAATTACATAAAAGATTTTTAAAAAGCAACTAAATTAAAATTAAATTTTATTGTTCATTTAAATTCCGATATGTTTAGAGGGAAAAAGAATTTCATTTAATTCTTTTAATATTTTCTTTTCCAGAAAATCCATGAAGTTGAACCATAATCTTTGACACTAAGTGGGCAGGCACAGAGCATGGCCCACGATCTTCTGTACCAAGATGACACACTCCAGGCCACCTTTTTCGGCAACTTAACTGCCGTTCCGGACCCTCCTTCTAGGGTGGTAAACATCTTCGTCAGTTCTACGAAAACAGGTACAGTATAGTTACTTCATAACGTAAATAAAAGCTGTTACTGTAAACGCTTCAGAAAGGATTTCCTCAACTTTGTTTCTATTATTTACAAAGAATTGTTTAAAATTAAACCGAAAAGCAAGTTTAGTTGGAGCAAAAATTTTTTTTGTTACCCAGAATAAGAGGTACCTGTGTTTGATCGCCTTCGAAATCGATAGAATTTAATTCAAGACCTATGTTATGGATACTTTTTATTCACTAGATCTAAATATTTCAAAGTTTTGTGTATCACTTCCGGTTGAAACGTCATTGCCCATTTAAATAGTTTAATCATGATCAAATATTCGGAAACTGTCTGTCTAGAGGTATAGGCATGCCTTCGTAGTGATAACGTCGTATAGAAATTAACCTATGTTTACTTAACACCACTCACGTATTCAAAGAACTTTATAGGCCATTAGTCCTCCCCTCCTCGTTACGATGACGGTATATCTTACTAGAAACTTGTATCTGTATGTAAATAATCTAAACATTTAAAAATAATTCCAGTATTAAATATTTCTTTGAGGGTTAGTCATTCTCCCTTGCTTTAGTTTAGAAAATGAATTCAAGGTAAATGTAATTGATAATATTAAGGTAAATGTGATTGTTTAGATTATGACAATTTTGAAAACTGTTACCTTTTAGCAAACTATTACTTTTATTTGTTAAACTTTACTTAAACTGTTAATTTTGAAAGCAATTTTGAAAACTGTTACATTTCAGCAAACTGTTACTTTTATTTGTTAAACTCTAACTTAAACTGTTAATTTTGGAAGTTACCTTTCAGCAAAAATGTATTAAAATTAAAATTTTGTACTGAACCTCTGTGAAGAAAATCTCATCGAGTAAGGGTTTTTTTTTTTTTTTTTTTTTTTTTTTTTTTTTTTTTTTCGACTTAAATTCTTCTAAATAAAGCACTGGCTGTTAATATTTAAAATTGTATCTTATAAAAATTATACAACTTACTGCCTCAAATTTAAAGAACTTTCACTTGCGAGGAAAATGAAATTCAAAGGGCATTTTAAGTTAAATTTTATTATCCAGACTCAGAAGCAATCACCAGGAGCAGAAATTTGGACGGCGTAGAAGTGTTGATCCACGATGACTTGGAAATTGGAGGCGAAAGCAGATTAAATCTTCAGTTTTATTTTCATCAACATGTTGCGGGTACACACAAGTCGGCACATTAAATGTGCCTGTTCCAAAAGGCTTACATTTTTTATAACTTTGTAGCAAGAAAGCAGCAGCAGACAGACAGCAGTGCAGCTAGTCCAAAGCGTTGAAAGCCTGTGTGTAATATTCAGGATGAAATCTCAAGTCATACTGAGTTAGTTTTGGTTCTCAAAGTATTTTGATTGATAGTTAATATTGCTGTAAAATTACTATTGGCTGGTTGAGTTTTAGTTCCATTTAGATCACCATAAAGACGTAAGAATGATATGACATAGAATAGTCTCGAAATGACGCAGTGCAGAGAGGGGGTAACTATTTTTAGAATTGAGAAGGGAAATTAATTTACGCTGCTAATTTAATCTTTTACATATTATTTTCTTACATATCCCATCTTCAAGACAAAAAAAGCCGTAGCGACAAAAAAGCCTTTATAAAGAAAAAGCTTTAAAGCACTAGCAAATGAAAAAAGAATAAATAAATAAAAAAATAAGTCATAAAATTTCGATCCTGTAAAGTATAATTTATAAATATCCATTTTTTAATAAATTTAAAATTTTAAGAATCCTATTGAATTTTTCAGCATTTCAGTCCAAAAGTCCTTTTGTTTGAGAGTTAACATAATCATAATTCTTCACGGAAGGTTCTTGTTATCACAGAATATCACAAAATAAAACTGTTACATAATCATTACTTAAATGCAACACACATAAATAATTATGATACTAAGTTCTATACTGATAAATTATAATTTAACACCATAAATATAATAGGAGTAGCAGTTTCAGAAATTATGGTTTAACTGTTATTATCTTTCATTTACTTGATTTTACCAAACTGGAAGGCCTCGCAATACTTCTAAACAAACATATCCATCAATAGGCCTGTCCTCTTGAGCTAACCAGTGCGTTCGCTGCACTGGTGGCCCAGGGTGCCTAGGCAGTTACTTGAAAAGGCCTCCGTTTCTTGCATAAGGCAACTGGACTTTGAGAACTGCACTAATACATTCCCCAAACAAGGTATAATAATATAAAAAAATTACATACATTCATAAAATGAGAGCCTTCAACATTATCTTACATGAAGAGGGTCAAAGGAACAACTGTACAAAGGTAATTACAGGCCGCTGTTTAGGAACCAGTACACCCTCATCATACTTTATACTTGACACACAATCACTCATAAATTTTAACATGAATTTACCATAATTTCATACTATCTGTACTAATGTCACTTATTTTTTACATCTACTTGATTTTTAGAATAAATATAAAATTCGTATTCAAAATTTTCAACAAAATTTCAAAAATACAAGTTTTTATCTTAATGGACTTCCTTAAAAAAAACTAAAAGTCTAAGAATTACTTATTTACTTTTTCTAAATTATTAGAATTCAAATTTCTAATATCAATAAATTATATTTTTTCATACCACAGTGTTCAATTTTAATGTCCAATTTATTAAGAGAAAAATATCAGTTCCCAATGTAGATTCAGTTACGGAAAAGAAGAAGCGAAAATAATTTTCTGCCACCTAATTCAAGTGTAAATTTAATCCTATAACTTCGAATTTATTTGCATAAGAGACGGATCAAAACATGCAGTGCGATAATCTTGAAAACACTGGAATGATTTGAAACTTCAGCACTCGGAAAATATTCGTCATTTTACTATAAACAAACGCTGAATTAATTTTGAAAGGCTGGCACTAGATTTCATTTCTAAGTACTCGCAGCAAATCTATGATTCGAATTCTTTTCACATTTTCATATCGTTGTTCAATTACGACGTTGCACTTTTTAAATCCCCGTATATGCTAAATTAAATTTCGAAGAATGGATTTTGACTTTAAGCACACTGGTTTTGGAACGGTTCGGTGTAGTTGACATGCTGATACCAGGTTGCGCACATAGATTGACGGGAAGTAAATATATTGAAGATTAGAACATGAAGGCATTAATTAACTAATTTGCTTTCACAATCGTAGCCACAGTTTCGATGATAACACTTCTGTGAAGCACAGGTACACTCTGATGATTTAAAACACTTTTTTTTCTTCTAAACACTTAAAAGATTGCTGTACACTTCCTTTTCACTGACATTAGCACTTTTGGACTTGCAGATACTCGATGGCAACGCACAGGAATGTATCCAACGCAACGTATGAATTCTAACGCACAGGATATGTATCCTACCGGCTAATTAAGAACTTGTATTGAAGTGTAAAATATGTCAATCCTTAATTGCCTATGATGAGAAGAACAACTGCACATAATATATTATTCATAAATTGTATAATCTATTTCTTTTCTAAGTTTTATATAAAGGAAGAAATATTTTAAATATTTTTTAATCAAAGTTTACTATTATAAAAACATATTCAGTTTAAAAAAGTGCATCATATTTGTGAACTATCAACATGCATCATATTTGTGAACTATCAACATGCATCATATTTATGGACTATCTGGCATTTAGAGATTTTACGAGATATTTTCATTCTATTCGAACTCTTTTTATGAAAAGGACTTTCAAAAAACAAAATGGGAATTTTCAACAAAATTGAGTACTTTTGTAATTATAACTTATTTATTTATCAGTATTCCATATTTATTATGTTATACTTTTAAAATTAGTCATATATTGATATTGTATATTTATTTATAACTCATAGTTCTAATGTTCAAAATTTCATATGCTATACAGTCAATATTTTATATGAGAAAGTCAGAACTATGATAGGCCATAGTTAAAGCTTGTACGCTATGTCCTGGATGCTTTCATGTCTTTTCTCATAATTTTGCTTTACTAATATGCATGCTTTTCTCACCCTGGTCCTCTCTTTTTGATGGGGGGGGGGAAGATGTAAGATATAAAAAAATACGATCGCGATTTTTCTAGAAGCTACTCTGTTACATAATCTCTTCATATAAATGCTGCGTCATATGTTCTCCTAGACAGAAAGATGCCTTCTCGCCTTCATCCTGCTAACGCCTCCGCTATGCTCCTCTTTCTTTGTTAGAACGTTATGACGTATTAAAGTTTAAAGTCAGTCGTATCTAATAGTTCAATTACT
The DNA here is from genome assembly GCF_044657685.1 of Stegodyphus dumicola. Taxonomy (NCBI): domain Eukaryota; kingdom Metazoa; phylum Arthropoda; class Arachnida; order Araneae; family Eresidae; genus Stegodyphus; species Stegodyphus dumicola. The sequence continues at coordinate 83,718,019 of NC_140768.1, forward strand.
GAATACGTTATTTGAGTAACTTCATCTGGAAAAAATCATCTGCTGTAAATTAAAATAAAGATATGCTGTTAAAAGTGAAAAGTCCTGAGTCGTCATTTTTCTCCGTGTTTCAATCATCCCAGCTTCGTCAACCATCTGCCAAAACGCGTAATGGAATAGCCTCACCATTTACCCACGATGTGTTGAAATAACTGAAAACATTACATATATATATATATATATATATATATATATATATATTAAATTTTAAAATTTATACCATTTATAAGAAATTATCATATCCTCTTTCATGAGGGCTTTCGTGGCGTAGGATTTAATATTTCTAACTATATATAGTGGCGTCTGAACTAAAATATAGTTTAAAATAATATTTAGATGAATTCAACTGGATTACCATTTAGATTTGTTCGACTGAGTCACGTGTATCTCTCCCCGCTCGCTGTTTAGTGGTTTTCGAAATAGTGGGCATGCCGAGCAGCTGCAGAAAAATGCTGGGCTGCAGCCAAAATTATTAAAAATGCATCTTCTATTGGTGAATTTGATTTTCTAGAGGCGTTTCACATTCAAAAAAAAATATGTCTCTTCTAGTTAACGGCCCTAATTCCAATCCATCTTTGCCTTCAGCCTTTAAGGAAATTATGTTTTAGTTATCGTTTCATCGATAGATGGCGCCAGTAGCTTAACTCTTATCCTGCCATTCTTTTCTTATCTTATCTAATCACTATATCTTACCTCCTTCATTTGCGCTTTGGCGGCTGAGAATGATGGCTCGGTAAAACCGTCCAAACTAGTCCTGTGAAAATTTGCAAATATAAAGCTGATTTTTGTTGTTTGACCTTCGAAATTAATACTTAAATAAGGCAATAGCGTTTAATGATACTTTTTTTTAAAATTTCATGTTTGGAATAGTCGAATTTTCCCTCGCAAGTATTTACAACTAAATGACTTAGGTGAGCAGGTCATATTTATAGGCTCCAGGATGCTGTTCGAACCTGCATGTAATAGGTTATGTTATGTAGAAGTGAGGGGCCACCTAATTATGTAATAAGTGAAGAAGTTGATAGCAATTATGACTAGAATTTCGGAGGTGAAAATTCGGAATACAATATGCGCTCCAGATGCGGAGAAAACCCTGGCAGTCAGACAATATTAGAGACGCATTACACTTCCGATAAACGCCGAGGAAACCAGATGTAGAGAGCTGAGTGTACGTACTAATGACGTTAAGAGTAGAAGTTTCTGATAGTCTGTAAGTTAGGAGTTAACAATATATACGTCTGGAACCAACAAGAAGTTCATTAATTAATTAAGAGCACTTATAATCAACAACATAATATTACGGCCGTTCAAATTCATTTTCAGTGTCATACTTTAATTTCTTTATCATCTTAATGTCTTATTAACATGCAAGGAATTCTGAAACCTAACATATAACATTAAGCTCGTGTCTCAACGAAACAAGTGTTACATATTATATTACGTATCTCTAACCGTGGGCTGTCTCAAGAAGCTTGGAATGAATAGTAGAATTTTACGCCTGCTGCACTGCTTCTTGACCGACTTGTTACCTCCTAAACTGAGTTTATTTTAATGCAATAGAAATTTACATATACTGCTCCAAAGTTTTGAGGTGCTTGTTCAAAAAGAAACCGAATAAAATATAATACTTTAATGCGCGAAACACTATTAGGTATATTTTCTTTAACTTCTACCTGCTAAATTTATTTAACTTCTGCCTGCTAAATTTATCGGAATTAATAGTATAACAAAAGAATTCTTATTGGTATTTTTATACGAAACTTGTATTACTCTTGTTAATAAATAACATTTATTAAAATCTATTATTTTCACCAGAATAATGGGATTTCAAAATATTGAAAAATGTGTGGGAAAAATATTATTATTACGCTATAGTCGTACAAAATAGTAACTAAAAATAGGCGAAGTATATTAGAAATCAAATTCCTTGCAGGCATGTAAAAAGACCAAGTGAAAAAAAATGAGAGAAATGCAGATGTAGCTTTCGCTGACGTGACCAGGAAATATTTCACTAAATTGGCAACTGGCGATTTGCCCATTCATCTTCTTCAGTATGCCTAAATTTCTCAACAATTTTCTCCAATTGAATGTAACTGAAATCCATAATAAAATGATACTCCGTTATGGCTCAAGTTACATTTCCTAAAACTCTCAGAAGGATTGGTGAAAGAGTTAAGAAAATATACTTCAATTTTCTATATTTTATTGGTGCGAAATGGAGATAAAATTCTCTTTCTCCATGCAAAATATCTCTCAGCCGATAACGTGCCTTCTCAATTTTTTTTCCACATAAATTCGATACGAATGGATAAATGTAATCTGGCTGTAAAGTTTAACAACTTTGAGAGTTATATTTGATCTTAAAATCGGGTATCTATCGTTAATAATATCTGATGCATTTTAATGCAAAATAAATTAATTTCAAATTTTGCATTTGATAAATATTTTAAAATTATGACTAGAATACAAAATTATCTAAAAGTACATAAGGGTACATGATAAGCTGTGTTAAATCTTTAAGAAAATAGGAATTTTGTTATTAAAATTTCATATATCTTGTTCATTAATTTCAATTAAAATTTAGGGTTACCTTCAGTTGTCAAGTCCTTACAGTTCGAATATTATGCTATCCTAAGATTATATGTATTGAAAAACGGTTCTTTAGATACTACTTAGAGCAAAGCTCATAGTTTAGAGGAAATGCGAAACAAAGGATTATATTTTTTGTTAGAAAACAAATTATTAATTTTTTAGTATGTCACACCTCAGGCTGAATTTAAACAGAATTTTTAAGGCTGGAAATTCGTTACATATCTAAATAATATGACAGTTGCATTTCTTTTCATTTTTTGTAAACTAAAATAATATAGTTCTGCAAATACCTGGGTCGGAATGAGTCAACGAAAATGTTACGTGCAAATATTATCTGAAAATCTTAAATAAGACATTATTGATCTAAGGGCCTATAAAATCTGTAAATGAGAACACAAAACTTAAATATTAATGCTGTAAAATAAAAACATTATTCACCTAAATCATAATTCAAATATACTTAATTCAATTGTAAACTAATTCAGCTGTTATCATTAATCGATAGTCACTCTAATAAATTCATTTTGACTTCCCAATTAAGTTTAACCACTAATTGAGCTATGATTTCTCTACTAATTATATCGAAGTTCAAAAAGTTCCGCAAATTTAAATCTAAGTATTCATAATAAAAAAATACTGTTCGATTTTTTTAATATTTTTAATCTTTAAATTTGCTATAGAAGACATTTTTAAAATATTACTTTCAAAATATAACAAAACTAGCATCGCCTTATTATTGTAGAACTTGAAAATTAGTTTAGAAAAATATTTTTGGAGTGATTAATTAAAAACATAAAGAGAAGCTCCCGTGAAAGTAATATTTAAAATTTTATTTCTGACTTAATATTTTTCATATTTCCCTAACGCTTCAAGCTGAAATATGAGAAATTCGTAGAAATAATGTAATAAACGTGGAAATTTTATTCATATATGAAATACACTCCGATTCAGAAACTGTACCTGAAAAAGTTTCTTGAAGGTAGACAAAAAGTTAATTTATAGATTTATTATAGAAGACTCTTTCTTTTATTATATGTAGAGATGTACATATTAGTTTAGCTTATAAAAACTACTTTTAGGAATTTGAAGAGTATGAATGCCGTTTTTCTATAGAATGAAATATTCATTCGAACATGAAAATTTATTCATATTTAAGCGTTACATTTAAAGAAAACTGAATTAAACTACATTCTCAAATAAATATCTCATAAAAAATCCTTAAATTTTCTTCAAGGGTTTAGAGTTTTACTGCAGTTGGCAGTTTGTTAAGTTTGTCAATTTTTTAAGTCGCTGTGGGTCCTATAATATGCCGCGGATATGAATAAAATAAATTTGTTAAAATTAATTCCTCATTTCATACAGCATATGAAGTATCCAAACAGTGTTTTAGGAAGCGTTCATTTACTGTCTTTTACGGTAGCAAGAAACTTAAAAATATAAGCAGTAAAATAGGCCTTTGGATTAATTATTTCGTTTAGTAAATAATCTCGAAACACATTTTAAAATTTGGAGAAAGTTACTTGAAACAGAATCTATCTAGATACTTAATCAGTCAGTACATTAGTAATAATTCATATACATCCAAACCAATTATCATGATGAAGTTATTCATGGTTGTGCGTTTCAAATTTATGTATCTGGAAATCTAATACAGTGTAAAAATAAAGTAAATCCGGCGCCAGATGCGAATAGTTTTCCGTATTTAGAGGGCGAGGTTTATTCTGCACGAGTTTTTATTTCTTTGAGCACATCTTAAAGTGTGTCGACTGCTGCATCCAGGCTAAGGATAACCTGTGTTGAATGCATCGTTAGAATTTCTTGTCACTTTCTCTGCTTTTTAAATTTAGTATACTGGTTTTCTCTAACACCAAATGTAGCATTTTTATGCGTAATTCTAGAAGATATTGACAGTATTAAATCTTATAATCATTTTATAACAACTTAGTTCTTGACTGCATTACGAAGGCAATGGCATATACAGTGCTTCATTTCATAATACACTAGAGTACCACTGAACCACGAACATTCAGCGTTATGAAAATAATATGTTGCTGGCCACATACCTGCTCATTTAAAGGCGTTGCCGTAACATATATCTATAGCTGGAAATGCAGAAAGAAAAGTAGAAAATGTGAAACGTAATATCTCGCGATTTAGATATCTTAGATTAAGGACAAACAGTAGAAATGCAATGCAAGGTAGAAATGCATGCAATGCATTCTGAATTAATTCGAGAATTGGAGTTCTCTCGTTCTACTGTTATGAAGGTTGTCTATACGAGCAAGAGAAATTATGGTGATCTGATCATGGAAAACACAACCATATCCTACGGAGCCAGCGACCCCAAATCTTAGCTGAGGTTATAAGGTATTTCTCTCGCCTTCGTGGTGTAGTGGTTTTGCACGCTGGGTCGGTATTCCAGAGGTCCGTGGTTCGATTCCCGGTGAAGGTGATTGCTCATTATTCATCTTGCCTGCTTCCAAAAAAATACCTAATGTCTACAAGGTGACCATCGATCTGAATAACAGAAAATTTGGTAGTTGGTAATCGACAGTTGGTAGATAGATCGTGGAGCACTCGTTTCATGTAGGGACTTCAGAAGCCGAAGACTTATGATGGTACCACTTATTTTTGTACCTCATCGACTTTAAAGTCTTCCATGGATTATAAAACCGTTGATTGTGGCCACTGTGCTAGTGTTAACGAAGAGGAACCTAGCACTAAACACAAGCCCCATAATGAGAACTCATCAAATGCAACCAAAATGAAGGAAAAACTTTAATTTACGTAAATATTTTATATAATATGCAAATAGTATCAATTTGCAAAATATACCTTGGCAATCGAAATTCGAAATGAAGGAGAGTGTTGCCACCATTTTTATGACATATTGGAAACTTTTAGAAACGCTTTTTTCCTAGAAGGGTAGTAAGTACCTTAACAGCTCAATAAGACCCATATTAAGCCAAGTACGTAATGGAACCGTATAACAATACTGCGACCAGCAAACAGTGCATTGAGATATTCTGAGCACATTGAGAGACCATTAGGAAAAATTAGACCTAACAAAAACTTGACCGGGATCCACATTCTCAATCTCTAATGCTCGCTGTCATATGTCTTTAGTAATATTGTTACGAAATGCCCAGCTGCGATAAGATAGCTTCCCCGCAAAGCAGGTTTAGGGTTGCCAGAAAATGGCAAGAGAAGACATGGTTACCAGTTTGGTCAAGAAATCGCCCATTTGACATTATTTGGAGACAAAAATTGGCAATATCCCATAGACGGATGGAGAACATTCTAGGATGAATTCTTACCGGTTTGTCTAAGAATGTTCTCGAAGGCAGGCCAAAAAACTATATAAACACCCTGCCTGTACCCGGAGTAACAGTGTATCGCGAGTTGGTGCATCGTTGAGATTATCGAGTGTCTCGTCAGTGTATCGCGAGTTAGAGCATCGCCGAGTTTTATCTTGTGTTGAGCTCCGAGAGCGATCGACTGAGTCGGGAGCAGTGCTTTGGCAAGAAGCTGTTTTTATCGTTATAGCCTGAAGGCTGTGTTGCTGATTGTTTCAGCGTGTTTGTCGTAGTTTTTCGACGACTGTAAACGTGTTTTTGGAAATGTCCTGCATAATAATGGCTAAATAATTTGTGTTTTGATTCTTCCTCAAGTGTTGCGTCAATCACTCCAAATCCACGAACCCGTAGAAACGCAACAATATCTCATGCAGTCAAAAATTTTAACTAAACTGCGATTTCTCATCCACTCTACTGACCTGATATTGCGCCATTGGGCTTCGACCTCTTTGGTGCAGGAAAATGTACAGGCTTTAAAGAAGTATGCTAAAGAGTACATCCCTGAATATTTCCAAAAGTAATTCCAGAACTGTCCTCAGTGTCGGCACAAGTCCGCTACTTATAATGGAAACTTACTTTCGCATGTGGAAAGAGTTACTGCCACAAGTGGAGTTTGAACGAAATTTGTCTATAATTAATTAAAATGTCAGGACGATTTTTTTTTGTAATATTTTGGCTACAGTTTTCGTAGATGTGCTGTATTAAAGCTAAATAATCTCACAAAATTTCTTCAGTGATTTGTTCTTTCTTTCATGCTTACTTGTATGTTATCGCGAAATAATCTGCGTGACCAAATTTGAGGACAGCGGTAAATGTAATGATGCATAAGTGTAAATATAATGACGCGTGTGAATATTGTTGTTTCTATTATGACAGATTCTTATTATAAATCTCGTTATTTTTATATGACAGTTCGTTATGGACTATTAGGAAAAGTGAACTTTTTTTTAGATATGAACCATGTTCAGTCTTCCCAAATAAGCAAATATTTTATATTTTTTCCAAGCCATTAGCGAAGGAAGCATATCTTTTTTACCCGAGCAAATAAATTAAAGCCACTACACTCAATTTTTAATTTAATAATATAACTTTTAAAAGCTTCCCTACTTTCGTTGAATTTACCATTCTCGAAATGCACTTTTGTCAATCTCGTTGTGATTTATTTTTTTAATTTTCTGGAGTGATTGCCTTGGCAAACTAAAGGGGGGAAGTAAACGGAAATTTTGGTTCTTGTGCAGTTTCAGGCTAATAACGCTGGTGATTTAAGCTTAAAAATTATTCTTCTAGAAAGAAGGAAAAAGAAGCGCACTATGGATTTTTTCTTGGATGGCTCTCCAGTTAAGTAAAAAATTAGCTGAACCTCTTTATTTAAGACTTTTTTAAGAGAGAGAAGTTGAATGAACGTCGTTTTTGAGGACCGTTCGGCATCTTTTCCTTTATCCCCTTTTTAAGTTAATTGATTGAAGTTTCTTAAGCAAAAGAATGAGAAAAAGAATATGTGCTTTCATAAACTTAATTATGGTAGGAGGTTTTTATTTTAATTTATTTAAGATATGAAACCAAATAAAAGAGAGATTTAGGCTAATAATGTCACAAAATCTAAATTCAGATATAATAGACTACAGATTACCTGGCATAATACTGGGGACGACATTCACACTTAAGCAAAAATCACGATTAATCCGATATCAGCTGAAAATTAATCTCAAGAAAGGTAATCCACGCTGTAATTACCAGAAAAAAGTACTGTTCATAATTTGCCTGTATTTCAGTAGCTTTTAAGAATAAAGTCCCTTGGTTCTGTAAAATAAATTAGCATTCAAAAGAAGAATTCACTTAAAAAAGAAAGAACAACGTCAACATTTTTCATTATATTAACTCTTCTATTTTGATAAGAGTCAATGGGAAACAGTAGATTTGTTAAACAAAGTCCGTTTAATTGAAAGTTAACTGCTAGTAAATACGTTATAGCCATCTTATCTTTCTTCGTCAGCTGATGGAATGCAAGGAATCTCTTGAATGGTTATCAGAATTTTTAACGATAATTTTGACTTCATAAAATCATCCATTTTTTCCCAGCAGTAATATTTTCCAGACATGTTGGAGAATGTTCCTCCTTGAAAGGTTTTATTTTAGTCAAAAATAGTACATTAAGTCACATACTAAGAATTTTGTGTGCGCAAAATAACACATATTTTATAAATGGACAAATAATAAACATTTTATAAGGCCATTTATAATAAGGTATCTCATAAAGAAGACGAAACAAAACTTTAAATCATAAAATTTTATTTATTGTCTTCAGTCGTTCAACATGCATTCCATTTGCATCAATCACATATTGAAAGTGCATCATATCATATTGAACTGTCGCGCGAAGAATGTCTCAAGGAACTGCAGTAACATATCTTCAGGCTTGTTTTCCATTCAAATAGAATCTCTGTGTTTCCTCCAAAGACACAATTTTACAGGTATACCCATAACCAGAAGTCAAATGGATTCAAATCCTGAGGAAGAAGAACCAGGTATTCAGGAAACTTCTTGAAATACACATCCATCATCTTTAAACCGAGTCCTTTCAGTGATCGGCATTGAAGTATAGAACAGATTTTCATTACGATAGCTGTCTCTAAGCATTCTTGTGGAGAGAAAGAGAGAAGAGAGGAATTACTTCCTGCAGTAATGATAAAAGTGACGGAACAGCTTTTAGACCCCTTGAGGAGTACTCTTCTCAAAGAAAAAGGAGGCCAGCATTAGATTCTCAACTCTAAAACGGCATTAGTTACACTATCAGTGCAAAATCAATGCGTTGATGTAGGTCTGAGGGTGCAGATTTGGTACAATGCGGATCATGTATGGATACCATTTTAAAATGGATCTCAGAACTTTTTGTGCTGGTAACCAACGGATAGAAAAACCACGTGAACCGCTGGAGCACTTGTCGAAGAAAATCAGTAACGTCTGTCAACCACAGCAATAGTGACTTCTTCCTCCGTTTCATTGAAATCTTGTTACGACATTTTCCTCGAAAAGTACTCAACCACCATTTTTTTTAAATTTAGAAGTCGTGCCTTTTTTAAACTATTTTTTGACATATGCTCTTTTCGTAAACCTTTTAGTATCGATATTCTCGAAGCTCAGATAAACTGTTACTACAGAATCTAACAAACCAACTGAACCTTTAGAGCTGAAAGGTGATTTTACATCTTTGATTACTGGTATTGCAAAGAATAGTAATATTTTTATGTTAATTTACAAGTCATTATGATTTGAATCTGTACTTTAACTTCTTCTTTCCGTAGTACTCACAGAATGAAAATTAGTTTTTGTGTTTTAAGCCGAGGATTCCAACGTTTAGAGCTTCTAGCTGCCTCATCTTGTTGCTATTTGCTGTCGCCAAGCAAGTTTATTTCCGAAAGCAATAACTCGCTTCCACTCAAGTGCATGAGATTGGCTCAGGCTTTTAGATGCAGCAGAACACTACACAGTTCTTAATTTGCATAACATCCACTCTATATTACATACATGAAATGCACTATCAAGCAAATGCAATGTGAGATTTTATTTTTATTGCAGTTTTCCTTTTCTTGCGGTATATATAATGTTTACGTCAAATTTCAACGAATTACGTCAAACAAAATGAGATCTACATAAAGCCCATTCTGTGAGTACGTCACTTTAATTATAACCAGTCTGTATAAGCAAAAAAAAAGCTAATTTTAACGATAAGTGATGTAGTCTCTAGTTTTAAAGATTTTCGAGGGATAATAGTATCAGAGAAACAAAAGCCCAGTTTTCTACCTAAGATAAAAACTTAGAATATTTTGTCAAATAGTAATTGAAGAAATATTAGTAAGAGTTGAAGGCTATAAATCACATCTTCCCGATTTACTAAACACATTTTAGTTTATTCTGGAATAATTGTTTTAAAAATAAATGTATATCATTCAATTGCTGCAAAAGCATAAATGAAAACCAACATACTAATAATATCGAATACTTTTTGTTAATATAGATGTAATGTTAAAAGTTCTTTTAATTACATCAATAATGAGATTTTGTTTCATAAAATAATTGTTTTATTTTCTGTAATAACGAGAATATTTTCATAAAAATAATTATGTTAATTAATTTAACTTTTAATTAATTAAAATTTTTAAAAAAATTAATTATTTTAATTTTCTTAAATTATACACATTTTTTAAATTAAACACTTCCTTTAAATTTGTTTCCTCGAATTTCATTAGAGGTATATTTCTCATTCAAACGATTCAGTTCTCATTTCACGGTAAAGCAAAAATGCATAAAAACTCAAGACGTTTTCCTTAAAAATTGTAAAATGACATAAAAATCTAAAACACCAAATACAGTTTAAAACATTTAAAAATATGTTTTCAATTATAATTAGAATTTCTACGATAAAACAAGCATTTCGCCCATAGAAAGACAAGATTTGGTGTAAAAAACTTTTAAGTTAACTTTTGGTCCTATTAGACAAAAAGATATTTAAATTGGTGCACGAACTGGGACTTCATTAACTATAGTACTAAGAGTTTCAAATGTAAACAAATTGCCTTCTCATTAGGCCTAGTGAAATATACACTTTTAAATTGCTGATAATTTTACATCTATTAGATTCAGATTAACTAAAGGCATAAACACTTTAACCCGAACATAAGAACAACATGATTCAATCACTTTTAAAGCAAGAAATGCACAATTTACCAACCAATACGCGAATCGTAAGACTAAAAAAATAGAGCTCATCAAGCCGAGTAAAATAAGATACCCGAAATTTTTCGCGATTACAATACTTCCTTTACTTCGCGTAAGGAATTACATCTATCAAATAAACATATATTTAAAATAGCTTATTTTCATGTCAGTTTTGATGTTTTAAAAATATTTTAAACTTTTTATCGATAAAAATTGCTGAAAGAGTATTTTGCGACCTTTGCTTTTTTTAATTTTTTTACAACTTTATCAAAGTTAATGTTTTTAGCTAGTGCGTTTTCAGTGAAGATGATTGCCAAGTCATTAAGTCTTCTTTGACTCATTCTTAATCTATGATAGCTATTTAATCAAATTTAGCTTTGAAATGCTTCTATTGTAAAAAGCACTTCAAAGCTTCCGTGGGGGCTTAAAGTCAACTTTGTACGTTCTTCAATTGTTGTAGCAATAAGATGCAATGACTGAATGGCTGCGAATTTTAATGCACCGATTTTTGATAGAAAGTACTGACAGATTGTAACACGCATCCTTTTAATTTTTGCTGCAATGTCTAGGTTTATGTTTCGCCGCTTCTCCTGGCGTCTTTGTATTAAACCATTTTTGTCCTAATTTCTCTATGGGTATGCCCATTTCTTCACATTCTGAAGTGGAAAATATTAAAGCATTTTCAACCATGTCGTCTCAGCTCTGTTTCAAAAAAAAATAATGCAACTGATTTTTGTATGATTTTATCCAAAGTAATTCCTTCAAGTTGCATGTACTGGTGGGTATGATACATCTCCTCAAGAATATTACATCACAAATGAAGGTAACCGAGAAAGTTGAAACCACAAGTGCTTTGTATAAAATTCTGGTCTGAAGTCCTTGTGTCTACATTTTCTGTTGCTTAATTTTTTCATGATTAATCCATATAATTTTTTCGTGCATTCTATGTAGAAAGTATTTTCACCTATCTACTTACTTTGTTCGAAAACATCATTTATGCTTGTTAGCGGAGCAAGAGCGCAAGAACAGAACAAAATATATACAACACTTACCTTAATGAATAGCCAAAAGGAGAAATGGGAAGTAAAAGATTTACTATAAATAAACTCATTTGCACGTTTATTACTTCAACACGCACATAACTAAAACTTCTACTGGATTGAATGACATAAATTCCAAATCTCGCTTCTTAACTATCTTCTTGTATTCAGTCTACTGAACTAATCTAATCTCACTTCGATAAAGCGGCTCGGCCTTATATATATATACACCTTCCCCCCCACACACAGAGAATATCCTTGTATTATTAAGCGTAAATTATACCGGACTTTTCCGGCCTAATTTTTCATTTTCATCGACCTTCTGTTTTGCTCTATGAGGTTCGATGACATCCTCTGGGGGTGTTTTCTAACCTAAATGGGTAACTCGGTTGTTTTAAGTCTTAGAGCTTAGAGAGTTAGCCTATGGAGGATCGTCCTCGGTTTCCTTTAAGGGCGCGGGCCTGCCAATCTGTGCAAATTCAGATTTTCTTTAAATCTAGAGAAAAAATTATTAAACTTCTTAGTTTGTAACAGTATTTTGACGCTAGCTTACCCACCCTCATTCGCACATAGAGCGGTATCTATCGCCAGAGTAGCCGCATGAAGGAGGGCGCATGGCTGGAGGGTTGGAAAACTGCTCATATCTTAAGAAATTATAGTATCTGCTCTTCTAACATAAACTTTTAAGCGTAAACATGGCTCATTTAACCCTAATCTCCCTTCCAGGATACAAAATCCTTTTTTCTGTGTTCCTACATATAGGTACATATACTTAAAAACTCAACGTTCTTCGGAGGCCTCTCTGATCGTAAGCCCGGGGCTGTCCGCACCTTCCTCGGTCGCAGCTGGGCCCATGCACACCTTTAACCATTGCTAGAAGATCATTCCTCTTTCCTTTTCAATACTTAAAAATACATAAATATATTTATTTAGATTTATATTATTTTTAAAGCGTTTTATAAATTAAAAATCATAAAGAATAGAAAATGTTGATAAATAACCAAAATTATTTATAATGAGAAACTAAAACTAAATACTTAACAGCTAAAATAAAAGGATGAACTTATTTTCCATTAGACACTATAAAATCTCCCCTGGTGGAAAACCCCTGCTATAGTAGTAAGAAAATCTTACTTTTGCATGGGAATAAATTCAATTTAATTCAGTTTTCTTGAAGAATGAAAACACCATTATAATTCGTATCTGTCAAATATGATGTTTTTTTCCTAAAAAATATTTTCAGAAATGAATTCCATCTCATATGCGTAGTTTACTATTTAAAAAAACATTATATTATACTGTATCATTTAAATTTAGTAGTCACTTTTTTTAAATCATTCTTCGACATACGCCCTTTTCGTAAAACTTTCAAACACCCAAATTCTCTAAAGTTAAATTAGGCTAGGTTCCTGAATACGATAAAGCACGAGGGCTATGTAAGAGGAGGAAGGCCTTCGTGGATGACTTTCTGAAGGAAACTGGCTCGTATTCATGTTACACGTGGGAGAAGTCACAAAACCCAAACATGCAGCCAACCTGCTTGTGTGAGATCGAACCCAAACCAGCTTAAACTACCTGTATTCAGCGGTCTCAACTATTCGGCCACTGTGGAGCCGATATTCGCGAAGCGCAGTTAAACTGTTACTGTAAGTTCTAATAAAACAACTTGACCTATAGAGCTGAAAAGAGATTTGATAACTTTGTCTACAGATACTCCAAATAGTTGTAATGTTTGATCTTAATTAGCCGGTTATTATTATTTGATCCCTTCGAGGATTATGTGCAGGAAATTCCATGTAGAATTTTTTGCCCATTAAAAATTTTGTTAGCTCCTGATGGATTGGATTGCATTTCAAGCGACGTTTCCTGCCACAAATATTCTTTCTGGAATACCTACTGAGAGAAATATTCTTTATTCTCCTCCCTTCCCCAGCCCGATTTACTCTCACGTTAAATGTCTGTACGGAAATTGCATCGCTATATAGTTGGTTAAACGAATACAAATTTGTTTAGTTTTAATGTTAAAATTATTTCTTAGACAATTAATTTATACAGTATGGGCCATGAAGATGTTACTATCGAGAAAACTCAGCATAAAATCTGATTTTTTCCGTATATTATGCACTTCATGAAGTTGCGAAACACAATTGTCGGTATGTATCGCCCTGTCACAGGAGAAATTGAATTGAATTACTATGGTTATTCAATGATAATGTTTACTGAGATCTCTGGGTTTCATAGCATAAGCATGGCCTTCATCATGTCCAATAACAAAACGTAATAGGGTGTGATTCTGTAAGATTGTGAATTAAAAAAAAGAAAGAAAAGCGTGTTGTTAGTATCCCCCTATGTTTGTCAACAAGGTATAGCCTCCAATAATAACTTGCAAGACATATGACTATTACTAACTTGCAAGACATTGTTATTACTCAGCCGCACTTTAATTTGCCCTTTATGTTATGCGGTAGCATTTTTATTGCCCATGTTTATTTCTCGTAAAGTATGTTAACATATCAAGTTGACATATACGCCGGACTCAATATATGCAATCCCTAATTTTAACTCATAAAACCTCATTAAAATTACAAATTCAGTTCATTCGTGTGGAAGCCATCATATATTTGGGCTAATATAACAACCGATATGCTATACATAACTTATGCCCAAATTTCGTTAGAAAGACTGAATAATTATTAATAATGCGATTGATCCATCACTGTTATTAGGATATAAATCTTGCCCATAATTTCCAAAGCCTTATACCATATAAAGGGAATGGTTTTGATCCTGTAAATTGCTCTACTGGTGTATGGGATTCAGTCAATTTATTTCGAAAGATGGGTGATCATTATGAAGCAGATGGGAAGCTTCCTGTCATAGACCTATGGGAATAAATCATTGAGATTCGATCGATATGATAATTAACATCCCTGTATCTGTTACATGTGAATGGATTTGGAGAGAGTTACGTATGGTTTATTTAAATTAATTGATCCTAATTTAAGGTATAGAATAAAATAATGCTACTTTTATGTTTCATAACTAAAATTAAATTATACGCCATTCATAATTTAAACTTTCTAGCGTCATAGCTACAGCAAATCCAATAAAAATGCATTAATCAGTTATCATAGTGTTTATACATTGGGGAGAGATCAGGGAAGTAATAATGTCAATAATGATGGTAGGTATAGTCACTTACCCTAAGTATGCTCCTGGTCATTGTCCTCGACCATAATGAGAAGAGATGACGCACACAAACGAACGTATGGAACACATTCATTTTATTTATAATTCCATCACGTTAATATGATCCTCCTTAAAAGCCGTCAAGAAAGGATGATATGATGGGCGATATGAGGTGGCTTGCCTCTTAAGATGAAAATTTGAGTCACATAATATTATCAAAACAGGATCAACATTGCATTAGATAATGAAGGTTCTAGAGATCATGCATAAGGCAGTCGATATTTTTCCTGTTATTCAATTGTCTTCAGCATTATTACCGCCGAGAGAAAGACCAAGCGCCGAAAAAGAATACTGTCGAAGATAAGACACGCAGTCATTTCATAAATTCGCCATCTCAAGGCCTTGGCAAAATTTCAAAAATAAAAGATGGCAACACACATTAAAATGAACGTGGGAATAATAACAACAGCCACCACAATAGCAAACATGCCTCCATAATAGCACTAACTCTTTCAATTGCAAACGAAAAGCAGAGAAAGGTAAGAAGAGAAAAGGGTCCGGTATGCGAGCCTGGTGACACGTCCAGCTTGCGTCTAGAATACTTAGATACTTCGTTCCCAATACGGGCATTCAGCACGTAACAGTAAGTCCTGATTTTACTAGTTTCTCAGAGAATCCCATTTTGCGTTTGGCCTATACAAATTCCGGAAAGAAAATTTCTCCATGTGAGGTAGAATTTGTGGCGAGAAAGAAATAAAGCGCTTTTGCTTCATGAATGAAGGGGATGAGCCTCATGTCTTGAAGTCTTGAGACGGTGAGCTGATCACGTGAGCATCATCAACGAATCAGGAGATGTGGGGGGCAGCTTGTTAACTACTTCGAAGACTAGATAAAAATATGCAAATAAGCAATAACGGAAATAAATTAACATACATAAACTATAATATAATACAACTGAAAATTGTTCTTGTAAGAACAGGAGCAGACACGTTTTAAACTTGAAGGCTGCTTGTTGTGGGGTCACGATCAGGCTTGTAGGTGTAAAGTCCATTCAGTATATCAAAAACGCATTAAAGTGCATAACGTAACGAAAATATATGGAAAATATATACAGTGATTACTCAAAATGATCCTCAAACTATGGTCAATATGAAGGGAAAAGAAATAATGAACGTAAGTCAGATATTGCCGAAATGCGTCCTGCAATCTCATTAGCTTTCTGAAGAACTTATCGTTAGTCCGAGAGGTAAAGTTTTTGATTGACTCCAATTTAACACCCGCATGAAGGCTTCTATTTTGAATGAAATACTGTGCATCCGCAATAATCCGTAAGAGTTGTTCTGCAGAACCTGGAGCTTCTTGAAATATCTATCACTGGCGTTAGCCCATGCAAGGGAGGCATATGTCAGTACTGGACGAATAACCGACGAATAGAGTCCTTTCTTAATACTAAGGCAGCTGTTTATCCTTCAACAGAGGGAATAATCTAAAACTTATTCCTGATTTTCCATATACATTCGTAACATGATTTGTAACTCCCAGGTAATTTGAATTATTAACTATAGGCTATTGAACTCCAAGGAGTATAACCTTGTTTATAATGGCATCTCTCCAGCGAAATTTTCTAACGAGTAAGGACGTTTGATTTTTCCAGGTGGCTGACATTCAAATAGCTGTACCATCTCTCTGTTTGCCCGGCGGGGATCTTTACTTGTAGCTTGACCACAGCATGATCAAGCCATCTAAATTTGGATATTAGAGCCATATCGTTGGCGTAATTGGCGAGAAGTTCATTAATGTAATCGTCAAAGTTGGGAAAGTCATTTATATAAAGGATGTAGAATAAAGGTTCCAAGATTGACCCTTGGAAATTTCTGCAAGGATATTATTCGTGCTGAAAGTAACGTTTTGGTACTTAAGCGAAAAGGTGCGATGTGCGATTTTTCAGGAAAACGATTGTCATAAGAATCAGTTGTCTGGGCATATCCAATTTAATAAGATTGCAGACAAGACCTGTATGCCAGATGTTGTCAAGTACGT
Source organism: Stegodyphus dumicola (assembly GCF_044657685.1). NCBI lineage: Eukaryota > Metazoa > Arthropoda > Arachnida > Araneae > Eresidae > Stegodyphus > Stegodyphus dumicola. Next base: position 83,734,991 of record NC_140768.1, read on the forward strand.
TGGCCACGTCTAGCATCAAGACCCCGACATTGATTTTATTGTGTAGAGCAGAGCCAATGAACTGGGTTAACCTGACCAGTTGGGGAGAGGTCTTACGAAAGTCGTGTTGCTAACCGGCGAGACAACGGAGGTCAGTGAGCAAACGTTTATAAATCACCATTTATAAGATCTTACTAAAGGAAGCTAACTGGCATATAGGCCTATAGTTAGAAAGGTTATCATGCATTTCCCAGGTTTAGGAATCAAGAGGATAATCGCAAGTTTCCAAGTCTGTGGTAATGGTTGTTGTTGTTGTTGGTAATGCTCACTTGTCAGCCCTATAGTCAGCCCAAGCCCACGACATTCCTCGTGGCAATGAGTGCAAGTTTACGCCTGTCGTTGGCAACTGCTTGAGCACCTTACAGGTGACAGTGCTCAGTTCCGCCCCCGATTTTGATGGACAGCACCCCGAGAAGATGGGTCCGAGGGTCTCCCACCCCTCTTTCTCTACCACCATTCTCTCGAGCGGACTTTTGGCTCACCGCATCTTTAGAGTGCCCGAGTGCCGCACAGACACTAGACATTTACAAACATCCATATCTTCTCCGGGATTCAAACCCAGGCACTTTGGCATGGCAATCAGCGACGCTAACCACTATACCGGTTGGGTGGCTGAGGTAATGATTGGGCAAGCAAGCATTAAAAATGCTCGTTTATTTGCAGATCGTTTCGAAAGACATATTCTTAAGCACTAGATTGTTGATATCTTCACATTCTGAGGCCTCTGTAGTTTTAGAGTTCTAAGGATACAATTCACTTCGTAAGGGGATGCAAAATTTGCAATTTTCAACACACTTGGTAAAGTACTCCAGTTATTTACTCAGTGACTTCAAGGTCAGAGCCACCACCTATTGGGAAATTGCTCAGGCTGAACTGACAGAATAGGTGATCACTAAAAAATTATGACTTTCTTCATCAGAGTAAATGAGGCTATTCTTGCTCATAATGAAGTTCGTTGAAGGAGCTAATGCGTTTCTAAGATTTTACAATTACAAATCTCCTCATGTAATCACCTTTGAGATTAAGCTTGTAGATTTTGTTGTTCCATAACCTTGTCCTGCATGATTGTATCCAATGTTGTATACGGCGGTTAAGTCTATTAGTTTCGGTTTTGATTTCCGGGTCCCAAGAACGGTTGAAGCCCTTGCGTAGCCTGTTTCTGGAAGCAATGACTTCCCTGATGTTCTGAAGGAATTGATGTTGATACTGATGATTTCGGTTAACACTTTTTGAAGCCTGGGTCTTAGTACTTTTAAGAAAGTCAGTGAATCAAGCGTCCTCTACAGTAGAGACCATAAAAATGTTATGATACAGGCCCGAATCCATGATGTTCACAGGGAGCGGCTTCTTTGATTTGCTAACTCTAAAATAGGCTAGGAGCGGCCCGTGATCAGAGGGATAAGATGAGACTTTCTCATTTTCATGAAGCGTCCGTGATTGGCTCAGTGCTGTGACTTCCTGATCTTTGAGTGGGCCATACATCTTTTCGCTTCCTTCCTATCCTCCCCGCACTTTACTGTTTTTTCCTAATAGGTTATATCAAATATTGTGCGTTCATGTCCCCTTTTACCACACTGACTTTAACACTATTACGACAAGAGTTTACGTATACAATGGATGGTATTGATTGTGACACGCTGTAAGGTGATTGAAAGGAGCTTAAATTCAGGCCTGATGTCTGCTATATTTACCAGTGATGCACATTTCTAACACATGTAACATGCCTATGGAATTTGGAGAGGCACGATACATATTCTTATCCAGTTTTTGATGTATTTTTATAGTTAATTTACTCTAAACTTTCGAAATTCTAAGGAAAATTATCACTGATCCCGTACAAAAAGTATTTAATTATCAAGTATTTAATCATGGCAAAGCACACGAGGGCTATCTGCGTAAGGGGAGGGATGCCTTCGTGGAGGACTTTCTAAGAACAACTGGCTCGTATACACGTTACACAAGGGGAAAACCACGAAAACGCCCATGCAGCCAGCCCGTTCGCGGGATTCGAACCTCGGACCGAACTACCAGTGTTCAGCGACTTTACCGCTCGGCCGCTGGTGGGCCCTTAATTATCCAGTATATGAGTATCAATCAATACAAAGAATCTATGGCTTTCTCACAACAGATGACCTACCATGCTGTATCTCTAACAATCCTATCCTGAATTTCCCTTTGATTATGAATGTGAATCACCTGATATAACGAATTGACAGTCAATCATCAGATGAATTTTAGTGTTTCTCATACAATACCAATACTCAGACGAAAGAATGTCTATGGAATTATCTTATTGACGACCATCAAGGAATATGATAGGTCCACTTTAGTTTTACATTTTTGGTGATGTTCTATAATTTAATATAATAATTGGATCATGTAACAAACCGTGTGATATGTAATAAAACTAAGTAAATAAATTATTTTTATTTATTTAGTGCTGCTTTTCATGTGGTATAAAAGGTACTTTCTTCCTCCTTTCGGCATGCCTTCGTGGTGTAAAGGTAGCACATTCGGCGCGCATTCGAGAGGACCAGGTTCGAATCCCGGCGAACGTAATGCACATTTTTCACTTCTGTTGATTCGGAAAAACCCTAATACACTCTATTGTGACGTCCAAACTAAAAGGTGGTGGATGAGGATTCTTCACCACCAGGAATTGGCGATTGGGTCCCCTAATCCCCAGTCGCCCTTTAAAAGAGGGAGATTATAAGTGTGGCGCGGTCCACCCTCCTGGCAAGACCAAGCTTATGGCTTTTCTAGACAGGCCACAAAGGAAACACAGCATAAATAAAGGAGGTCTCCAGCCGCAACCATATTGGGTGTTCTTTGTTATTGTTCTATTCCAGTTGCGACCAGGTTTTTTTTAAATTCTTTCCATGATCTCTTTTGGTTTGTTTTCTTGCTATTATAAACCAGATCTTCAAAGACCTTCTTGCTACGCCTAAGGTATTTTGTGTTAATTCACACTCTTCCACATAGTGCCTGTTATTTCCCAGCTTCCCGCATAGTAAAAAGTATACAAGGTATATTCTCCGTCCTTTCCGCATGTATTCGTGGTGTGACGGTTAGCACACTCGGCGCGTATTCGAGAGGTCCAGGTTCGAGTCCCGAGGAGGGTATTGCTCATGTTTCACGTCTTCAACATCAAAATAATCTAATGACTCTACAGGTAACGTTGTTAGTTTCTTTAGTTTTGCCAATGGGTCACAGGCGGTTGGTCACCAGACGAGGTGTACGTCTTCTGTTGCGAGAATACCGAAGCTAGAGAAAAGAATCAGAGCTACAGCATACGTTTGGACACATTCTACAGTTTCGAATAGTAGAATAATAAAATACTTCGAATATTAGCAGCCTATAAAAACCGTATATTCCGGTGTATAGCGCGCACTTTTAATACAAAAAATAAAATCGAAATTTGTGGGTGCCGTTATACGCCGGTTATAAAAATGATAGATTAAATATAAGGAAAACTTCAGCGTAGAAAAATAGATTCTTTAAATTACCTAAATGTTGTTTATTTAAAAGAAATGAACCTTTTGAACTTAAAAATTTTCATTATCGGATAACATAAAAAGTTCGTAATGTTCGCCTTCCGTTATATTTTCGGGCACATCATCGAATTCTTTTCATCTTCCCCATCATTCTTACTCTGATCCATAAATAAATAATTGTCTTCCATTCAAACTTTCATCATCACCAAACATCCTTGCTGCAGCACGATTTCCATTTTCTTTCGAAAAATGAAAGACTGAGCGTTTGAAACTAGCATAGTGTTGTTTCGTTTGGCAGGAGCTGTATATATTACTAAAAGGAACGCTAAATCAACTGTATTTCAACTAATTCAAATGCGATTTTCTAAAGCCTGCTAAATAAAAGTGAGCTTCGATGTTCACTTCTGAACATCCGAATCCTAATTCTGTGAACTCATTCGAGTCGGAAAGCATTCTTACCCCAAATTCTGTCCTCCTTTTCTCGAAACACTTACTTCTTCAAGCATTTCCCTTCACATATGCATTGTTTCCCTGACCATTTCTCATTTCATTGCTTTCGAAAATAAAATCAGGAATGAATGACTTCGAAAGATAAGAACACATGTATTTTTCAAGTTTTCTCGTAAAGGAAAGGGTGCGCGTTATACGGAGAATATATCTAAAAATTAATAAATGTAGTTTGAAATGTTACGTGCGCGTTATACGCCGAAATGTATGTTATATATTATTTCCATAAATAAGAAATGTTAAACTCTTGTGTTATATGCGGTATTTTCTTGAAGTAATACAAAACTACAATACTGATATTACATGCAATTAACCATGTGATACCAGAGCTTATTAAATGACGTAAAGTTTCTAAAAAAAACAGTTCTTTGCCCCCCCCCTCTTTTTTTTTTTTTTTTTTTTTTTTTTTTTTACGAAATGTGTAGAAAAATTTCATAGCCCTAAAAACGTCTAATAAGTAAATGACCACTTTAAAATCTATCTTAAAAAATACTGTTCCTCTTAAAAACAATCTTCATCAGACCTCTGCAATGTACGACCTACGGGTCAACAGGTGACCGATTTCATAATTTTCAAGTAGCCGACTTGTTTTCGAAAATAAAATATAATATATAAAAATAAATTATAAAACACAAATATGAAACGAACGCTTAATACTTGAACACTTGGAGAATATATAAAAAATAAACTGCTAATAAATAATAAAAATAGGATTTACTTTTGTTAGATGGCAAAGCTGTAGTAACAAACCTGCACTTAATAAAAATAAAAATTGTAACTATAAGGAGATAAATGTGGCAACACCGATAAATGTGGCAACACCGATTCATAATTCCTTTTCTGACATCTTTCAGACATATGGCAACACTGGTGCCGTTCTCTCAGTTCCCTGTCAGTTGTAGCATTTGCTCAGTAGCGCAAGGATAATGGCGCAATTATAGTTAGGCAGTCAAATAATTATTATTATTCACCAAAAAGGATTGTTTTAAAATGAAAATACCACTAACCGGAAACATCTTAATACACACATTTTAGTTGATTTTGACCCTTAGCCAAACAATGATTGCCGATGACGATTTGAATCAAATTATCTGTGCAGAATAATACTTATATAAAGCGATTGAACTTTAATATTATATCGAGTTTGATTTTAACTTTATTACCATCCTGACCGTAATATGAGACGATGTCTTTCGCGTTAAAATGCTTTTCTGAAATCGTACTCATATTTGAATATCCTAATCTTTAAAAATAATACTGAGATATGTTTCGCTTAATTTTAATACATAGCTTAAAAGAAAATGTATTTACTTAGTTGTGCCGTATTTAGAATCTATAACCTGTTTGTGTGAAACTGTCTTACATACGAGCCATTCTAAAGCACCTTCAAACACGCGGATTCATCTTGCATGTGATTTCATTTTTTATTCGCGTTAATACGGTAACTTTAGAGAAGAGCTTTAGGAAAAGTTATTTAATTTTAAGAGAGATCATGCTTTTCGAACTGCCAAACATTTGTACCGTTTGTAAACATATATAAAATGTTACTGCGAATGTTTATAAAAAATTAAATAATTACAAATTTCCCCCCTTTTTATATGAAATAGTCAATTTGATCAATTTAATGATAAAATAATTAAAATAAAGGCAAGATAATTAATCGCAACAACAGCTGTTAAAATGTTAACTTTTAGCTTTCACATCAGGTTTCGTTTAATAATTTAAGAAATAATAATAAGATATGCGTGAGGTGTAAAGTCTGTGAACATGAGTGACATGAATTTCCACGTTGTCGCCAATAAGGCTTCACAGCAAACATTGACGGAACGATAAGATTAATTATATATCTGTCTAAAAGGAGGATAAAGAATGAATTGTATGTCTTCATAAAAATGGATAATTAATAATGGATGATACAAATATATAGACATTTTCTGGATCTACGGACAAAATGACGCAATTGTTGGTGACAAACATTTCATCATAAGAGATTTATTGTGGAATTTTACTCATGAAGAGTTAAAAATAAATGAATATAAACAAAGACACTTACTTCAGAGCTAATCCATCAAATTTATTGTAGCTTCTGAAACAACACATCGGAGTAAAGTGCTGTAAAAAACAATTCTTTAAAAATGTCAATGATTCTGTTTCTGGTAGGAGCTTACCAGAAACAGTACTTACTATAAAGTCTATTGTGAGAAGAATTGCTGAGAAACTTAGTAGATGATTTTAGCAATAAATAAATTTAGGCTTCAAAAGACAAATTAATTGTGCTAAGTCTAATGAGAGTGTGTGTGATTATTTTGCATATTAGTGTAATAACATCATTACGAAAGCTGTTAATTATTAACGTATAACGGAATCCTTGTTATAGGTATTAATAATTAGCGGAGATCTCTAATTCCAAATGGAATTTTGACGAATCAACTAGCATGAAAATTACATGCAATCTTTTCCTTTGTAATTCAAAAATAAGCTTGTAAATACTGAACATAAATTTTTCATAAACTTTTCTGACATCTTTTTTTTTTAGATTTAAACTTTTACGAAAAGCTAAGAAGTCTTGAACTGTTAAACAGTCAACTCCCGATTAACTGCGATAATACAAAGCAAGTCCGCCACTCTAAACTTAAATCATAGTAATTTGACAGCAGATAGAGAGCAAAGAAAAAAGAAATCGAAAGATTTACGCTATTACTACGCTTGGCCGTACTTTAGGCCCTTGATAGCTTCGCCGTTATTTAGTATTAAGGGCCCAACTCTGTTAGAATCTTGATAGCTTCGGTTATATCTTTAAAATTAGTTTAGTTCTTAGTTTTCTAAGTTCAAGCTCGAGCGGAGGCTTTATTGTAGCTCCAAGAAAGGAGGCGTCTCTTAAACTTTATTGGAATAATAAAGGATAATTTCACCCTTCCTACGTTTGTTCTGTGTCTCACGAACTCAAACGATTATTTGCTTGCCAGTTCTTAAGATTCTTCATCTTTAATTGCAACTTAAAAGTACACAGGTTAGAATCTTACAATATAATTAATAGAACATTATTATTAATAATGTAAAGACGGCGTCGCCCAACCGGTGTAGTGGTTAATGTCGCTGACTGTCATGCCGTAAGGCCTGGGTTTGATTTCCGGAGAAGGCACGGATGTTTGTAAATATATAGCGTCGCGGCACTCTAAATATGCGGCGAGCCGAAAGTCTTCTCGTGTGGTTTGGTGGAAGGGGAGAGGGGTGGGAGACCCTCGGACCCGTCCTCCCAGAAGTTCTCTCTATCAAAATTGGGGGCGAAACTGAGCTAAATCGCGCTGTCACCTGAATGGCGTCTAAGACTGTTGCCAACGAAAGGCGTAATTTAGCGCTCCTTGCCACGAGGAATTTCGTGCTCTTGGCCTGACAATGTCAGACAAGTGAGCATAAGCAACAACACATGTACAGATAGCGCATGACTTCCTTGTACGGCCTATTAAAATATATGATTTTTTTTCTGCACTTCATATAAACTTAATTTTTTGAAATATTCTAACTTAAGTATAAAATGATATAAAAACCTGCAAATTTTGAAATTAAATAAACCGATGCATTTTTGTCATATGGGAGTCAAACTTCTTAAGATTTTTAAGTTTTCATAGTAAATGTAAAACTTTTCGAAACATAGTATACCAGCAGACTGCATTAAAAGTTAGATTTCGATATTTTTTTTTAATTCATTCTTTTTCAAAATCTGACATTGCCAAAACATAAATATTTTCGTCATTCAGAAGAGTTCAATGATGATTATGATCAACGACTGCAAAAATAAAGGCCACTGGTACGGACTTGTATAAGGGGCTGGTTATATAGATAGATAGATAGATGTACATGTTTGGTCGTTCAACTGCAATAAAAAGGGGAGGTTCACAACGAGATGTTATAGCCGTCCCATGTACAAAATTTCATTGTTCTACGGCTAATCGTTGAGTTATGCAAGATACATGCATCAACAGAACACGAACATTTGAATCAGTTTTGCAAAAAAGAGTCCTTTATTTTGTCTGCACGTACAAGCGTCACGAAACCAATCGTCCAAATGAATTCAGGAACGGTCAAAATGGATTTTTCTGTTGAAATATAACACCCGAAATTTTTCGTGACTTTACTTTCTTTACTTCGCACGAGGAAGTAAAAAAACTATTGTAAACATCATTATAAATTTTCCAAAAAACTAAGTTATAAATGATATTAAAGAGAAATAATTTCGAGACAGATTAAACAACGTTTAATCTGCTTGCGTTTGAGCTAAGTGAGCTCAAACTCAAGCAGAGATGTTGCTTCGAACGTTTTGTCTTTTATCTCGCAATGGTTATATATCACAGAGTTCGTACATTTAACTGCATATTGTTGGGGATTAAACTATTTTCCAAATATTATGACATCATTTGCTATCAGTGCCCCAATCCCCTGCATTTTAGTCCACTTTTCATGTGTCCCGTAGACAGTTTTATTTTACATTGATTGCTTATGATAATAATTTATCGATCATTCCTCAACAAACAAACTTAATCACTAGTCTCTGTTAATCAGCCTCTGGATAATCCGTAGTTGACTGTATATAAAGCAATAATTCCGCGGAAAATTTAGAACAAAATTTGGGAGCCAAATTGGCAGTGATTACATTTACGCAGAATTTCTTTTATTTAGCTAAGCCAGAACGCTTAGCTCTTAACTACTGTCATATCAGTTATCTAATCTTTCTTCTGTAATCTTAAACTGTTAAATTACTTATTCACCACTATTTCAAGACTAACTCAGATCGAAACTAAACCGAAATCTAATCGCTAGCTTAGAATATATCTCACTTTCAGAGTTTACAAGCAAGCGCAAATCAGAGCTTTAAGATAATTCCTTTCGTTTACTAACATGAAGGAAACGATTATCTCCAGCAGCATTCAAGACAATTTCTAAACTTTATTCTTATCTCACACTATTGAATAAATTACGACTTCTACTTTTGACACTGACAGCAACTAGAAATCAAATAAATTGTTGTCAGGGGATCTGCCTTAATCTGAAACAGTAACAGCATAAAATATTTTTCACGCCGATTCGTAAGCAAATGTAAATAGCAGTAGCAGAACCAGTACTAAATCAGCTCTTAACATTTTCTACCTCTTCATATTACTTAAAACAGATAATATCTCTACTTTATTTCTTTCAAGTTTTAATTTATATCAAGTTTAATCATTTCCTCTTCCCACAAGGCGAGTTTTGAAAACAGGAAAAGAGGTAAAAGTAGAGGATAAACCTAAACTGTAAGGGTGAATGTGAGATAAATTTTACATTTTGCTTCATGAACTCTTGGAAAGGAACTCATGAAAGTAAATTATCTGTTAAGTATTTCTGGCTGCTGGTGTATATCATCACGTTAGTATTTTACCGAAGATTGTCCTCTTGGATCACACATTGAAGGCATTCAATGAATGATTTTTAATATATACCGCAACGAAAGATTATTTTACGTGTAAAAGTATAACATTTATTTTTCATCACATAAGAAGAAAAATAGCATTTCTTTTCGTTTGCCTGTATTATTTTGCAAATAATTATATCAAAAGTAATTTTAAAAGGCCACTTATTTTACGTATAATAATATTAAAAGTTTTAATTTGCGTCACAGACTGGTTTCAGTCTTTGGTCAACTTAGAACTTTTGTACTTATTAAGACTGTTAGACGATTTATCGCCCCTTCTACATAAATAGCAGCAGATTCAGCAGAAGGTTTAAACGAATATTTTTACCTAAACTTCAAACTTGATAACACACGACTTGAGTTTACAAATAAATCTTCGCCAGCTTGCAGGATTTCGGAAGCATATAAATTGAATTTAAAATCCGAAGTAATTTAACGCTAGGGTTTACAACAGCAAAATTCTAATAACCGTCGGCTCATTTCTAACTAAATGCAGAGCAATTCGGCTAGCGGAAAGGCTAACACTGGATCAAGTAACTCGCAATGTTGGGGAAGGAAGTATCACATCTGTCAGCATTGTTGCTAGAGCTTTTTCTAACTTTCAGGAACTCTGTTGTTACATACACTTCCTAATGAGAGCTCATTTACTTCCTAATGAGAGCTGACGAAAAATAGGTATGGTAATATAAATGAACTTATAAGGTAATTAGTTAATTAAGCTAAATCTTTATAAGTTTTCTTATGCTTTAAATTTTCATGTCAAAATCAATGATAACTGTAGTGAGGAAATTAAGTTTAATTTAAATAATTAAATTACAGAAGTAAAATTTTAATCTTTTTCTGTACCTTTTAGCGTAATTTTATTTCGAGCAAAGTTTGAAATTGTTGAGTTGTTAGGTTTTTTTTTTCCTGTTATTGTTGTAAATGGAAATCTTGAAAACAACTCAGTCGTACCCTTGCCGAGAACCAAGTCCGAGGCTTGGTAGTTGATTCTGCCGAACACTGCAGTTTAAGTCCTTATCACATATGTTTCAGCTACGCGGGAGTGGTCGTTGAAAGGGACATTTCTAAGAAACCCCACATTTGCACGAAACCCACGTAATTAGGTTACTATTTTCACGTGCTACAAAGACTTAAATGCTAAACAGTAATCGATTATCGCTCAGATTGGTATCGCGTGATCCTTCAGAAGCAGTCTGCTTGGTTGATCTCTACGCGGGACAGAGCTGCAGACGGTACATTTTCGGCGAAGTTTCAAAATATCCCGCGTATCCGGGACATGGTTTTCGTAGCTTGGCGGGACTTCGCTTCCAGCGGAGCTTTTTCTTCCGGTAATCCTTCCGTTTAAACCAATGCTACCAGAATCTCGTTTCTCAGAAAAGTGCCATCTAGCAGAGACCGTCACTAGATGTGATAACCCTTTTAGGGACATGCGGGAGAAATGTCTTTAATTATTAAATTCTCTTTTATCAAAAAGCCCGACTGTATCTCCTCTCAACCTAAAGCGAAGAAAATTCCATCGGGACCAAATCGGACAAATTAACCCATCAACGAGCCCGCCTCTCGGAACGAAATGCTTTGAAAACGGCCGCGTTGTCAGATAACAAACCCCTCCAAAAAAATCGCTTTCGTTTTCTGAAATCTCTCTAAGATGGCCCAGCCTAAGGCAGTATGTTTGCTTCCCCTTAGTGTGATGGATAAGCCATAAAATTGCCTCCCCGGTATTGAATGGCTTGCGTTTCGTTTCGTCTTCCTCCTCTTTCTTTGTACTAGTAGCCTGTAAACTTGTTTCTTTTAACATGTGACGGCCGAATTTTCCGAAATCTTCTTAGAATTTTAGCTTCCAAGCTTGTAAATTTTCAATTATTCGACATGTTTTATTGGGCAGTATTTTAAGAAAGATCATTATTTATTTTGTTACACAATTTCTTGCTATTTACTAATCTATTTTATTTAGTTTTAGTAGGCCAATTTATTTTTGGAAATTAAATTTTAATCCATTCTTTTAGCGACTATTTTCATCACATTATAAGTCCATATATATTTACGATGAGAGTACAATATTTATCAGGAATTTTTGGAAAATTTGGCATACGTATTTATATTTTAGCGTTGAATTTTTTCCACAAGTTGTTCGTTAACAGTCGAGCTCATCCTCGTAAACGCTTGATCTTTTCAGCATGGAAATGGCAAGCAATAATCTTCCAAATATTTTTCGGGATTCTATAGCAATTTCTAGAATTTTGGCGGTTTTCTACAAATATTTTGGGTACGTTTAGCTATTATACAGTTGCTACTAATGTGGAATTTAAAGCCAAAAATGTATTCCTTCGTTGATTTGAGAAATCGCATTTCGAATTTAAACGGAAGTTTAAATGAATTTGATACAATCTTAGCACAGACTAGAAGAATTATTTCTCTGTGTTGGATGGATTTTTCTCACCTTTCTGCATTTGATAGATTAAATGCATAAAGCAGACACGCACAAATAGAATTTAAATAAATTTATTTAAATAAATTTCTATTTTCATTTAAAATTTGTCATTATTAGCACCTCCCGCAGTTTTATGCAATCATAGGATTTTCCGAATTCTATTAGGTCGTTAACATAATTTCAAGGTCGAATAGAAAAGTGATAATATGGAAAGACTATGTCTTAAGTACCAATAGCCAAGTATTTGTAATTAAATAAAAATAAATATTGAATACCAGCCGCTTTTTTATTTATTTTTAGTCATATAACAAAAGATAAACAAGAATACTATTACATCTAAGAATTATTTAGTAAATTATTTTGCTAATGTTATATGAATGATGAAACACGGTAAAAATGTTTTAATGATTGAATTCACCGTTAAAAATCAAACAAACCACAAAATTCCTTTTTCCCAAAACTTCGTAAAATGTTTTGATTAAATATGATTTGAATAAGTTTTCCAATTCTGTTTTGAGTGATATAAATGAGGATATAAATATTATTAAATTAGGATATAAATATTAGGATATAAATTATTATTAGTAATAATTTTTGTATTATAACTTAGCAGAATATCGTTTACCGTTAAAATTTATATCTAAAAGAATTAAATTTTGTAAAAGAATTTTGTAAAAATTTTGTCTAAATTTTGTAAAAGAATAAAAAATATAATTAACTGTTCCATTTTGTCCTCTATGCATCTATTTATATAAAAAAGGAATCTGGCTAGGGAATTTACGACTTCTATATGAACTAAAAATTGGTATCTTGACAAAACTTGTCAGAGCATAAAACGTGTATATTCTGTGATATTAGTGTATTAATCATACTTCTGTATCCGTAAATGCAGTTTATAATTACCAGCATAAGTATCATAATGGATTTTATTAAAACGACGAAAACTGAATGCATTATCAAAGTACGGCTCTTTATCCCGTTAAGTATTGCTTGGGTCGTAACCAACACGAGTTTTATTTTTGAAATATTATTCCAAAACATTAAGCGTTAAACTATATGCATTTTAAACAGTTTTACTTTTTTATATGCATACAAATGTTAAGTAGCTTTAAATTGTACTTCACTTCTGAAACTTCTATTATTTTTAGAACAGATCAAGGACTTTAAAGAACAAGTACATTTTAGTAATATGCAACGTTAATGATATAGTTCAAATGTTATTGAACAACTGTACGATTTGTAACTGGCACTGGAAGAAGCAAAATTTATCTACAACTTTCCCTTTCTTCCCAAATTCGTCTGATTAGCAAGGATTGAATAGATAATTGTAAACGTCTTTGCTAAAAGTAATAATAATCGAGAAGAATCCTTTCTACCCCTGCCTCCTGGGAAAAGAAAACGACTTGGAAGGGAACCTGACCTCCGCAGGCTAACTGACACTAAAGTCTCCAAAGACTATTTCTAGTCAATAGAGTTTTTTCATTGTAGAAATACTCATTACCTAGAGCTATCTTTTTTTCTAGCCATTGTAAGCTACAGATATAGTGGGAAAAAATTCTCATTTTACATAATTTTCGGATAATTACATTTTACGTTAAATAATTTTAGATTTTGATTAACGCAATCGATGAATATGGCAGAATAATAGTTTGTTGTGTGTGTGTGTGTGTGTGTGATTATGGCAAAGCCTCGAGGGCTATCTGCCTAAGGGGAGATATGCCTTCGTGGAGGACTTTCTAAGGGAAACTGGCTCGTATACACGTTACACATGGGGAAAACCACGAAAACACCCATGCAGCCAACCCGTTCGCGGGATTCGAACCTCGGACCGAACTACCAGTGTTCAGCGACTTTACCGCTAATAGTTTGTTGTAAACATTGTAAATTTCAACGTTTTTTTAAGTAAAGATTTCAAGTAAACCAAACCAAAGATTATTAAATTAGTCTTATAATGTTTACTGTTTGGTTTTCAGTGTTCTGAATTTGCATTTTAAAAACATAATTTAAATAATCTTTCTTTACGCTAGTCGCTTTTAAAATGTTTACCTATGTAAACACTTACTAATGTTTAATGTAGCAACTTTGTATGTACTTAACGAAAGACTTAGAGGAATTTATAAAGAAAACTAGTTCACATGGAAAAAATCACGAAATCTTCCTTACAGCCAACGTATTGACCAGAAACTAAAACCAGGTCAAAATACTTATGATCATCTCTTTTATCCACATAGCCATTGGTAAACTTTTCAAACTTATACTTGTTCTTATTGCAGTTATAAACAGAAATGTGAACACTCAGATACTGCGCTTGTTAAAGTTAGTACAGTCTGCGGCTGATTCTATATCTTCCGAGGTGTTTTCGAAAAAAACTTGAAAGATAATAAATTATGTTACCTGCTGAGTCATCGAAATATTATATATTTGTTTATTGAAACTGAAAATTTTATAATTTTCTATAAAACTGCAATGGAATTATTGCATTGAGTAATCTTCAGTGTGATGTAATTAGTGCCCTAAATATAAAAGTATGTAAAAATCAAATTGGAAATTGCAGCAAATCAGTCCCTAGAAATATGCTACGCCTGTATTAATCTAGTAGCAATCAATTATTCATGAACATTATAGTATGCATGACATATAACAATTTGTCAGCAGTACAGGAAACAATTTCGATATGCGTGCCTTTTCTTTTAACATAGTTTTTCTCTCGTTACTTTTAAGATAAACATATAACTTGAAATAGTTTTTCTTCCTCCAGCTTTCACTTATTTACTTCTTAAAATATCTCCACTAAAATCAGAGTGATATAATCAACGATTTTTCTTTATTATATAAAAATAAAATTTATCCTTTATTATATAAATAATTGAAATGCTTAAATTTGACATTCTAATAAATATTTTATAGTAACTCTCTGAAAAATTTAACTTCTTTTAAAATGTATGAAAATGAATTAAATCGTGTATTTTTTTCAGTCTTAATGATAATAAAATTTTAGAATCATCAGTTATATATCCGTATTGATTATGAGAAATTATCTCATTCTTCTTTGAGCTGGAAATTGCTCAATGGAGCTTCTTCCAGCTAGAATTTGAACTCGGGGTGTAAGTGATAGTAGATCGGACTATCAGTCGGAATGCTTGTGGTTCGTATTCCGCTGATAGGATAACGGATGTTTCGTGTTTTTTTTTTTTTTTTTTTTCTCGTAAAAACGCTATGTCTCTTCAATGGCACCCCAACGAAAACATGTCAGACGATAATTCGTTAACACATGAATTATTCCGACAGTACCTCGTGCTTCTTCTCTCTCGCCCTTTAAATGAAACAAATAATAAAGGAATTATGTCATTCTCACTATCTTGTTATAAATAGAAGTCCTTCCAGCTAGAATTTGGAAGACCTCCTTATTAGAAGCACAATGAGGGCACTGCTGAATTTTCGCATTTCTTGCTTCGAAAAAAATCCAATGTCTCTGCATGGTATCTTTTTGTTTGTGCAGCATTCGAAATTATTCCGCTTTCGCAAATTTTTCAAATTTACTTTTTCTTGTATCGTTTTTCCATTTGTCGTATATTGATAGGTGAAACAATGCAGATTTCTGTCTATTTTCTTAAGTTTTCGTGTCGGCAGAAAAATATACTGTCGCATTTAAAATTGGTTTTAATGCTGAAAATGATTTGATTGTTTGGTTCTATTTTTCCTTTTTCTTCCTTTAAAGATTTATTTTTCTTCCATATACTTATTTATTTATTACATTTTAATCTAATAGTCTCCCAAAAACTAAAGCAATAAAAAAGTTCTTTGATTCCAAGATAAAAGAAACTTTCATTATGCTTTGAATTTCTTCAGCAATCTTTCACCAGTAGGATTTATTTTCTTCTTTCACCTACTGATACTATGTGATTCTATATCTGTATATGTATGTGTGTGAGTGTGTCTAATGGTTTAATTGATATATGTATGTCATCAATGATATATATATGCATTCATATTTTAGCATATGTATATATTAGAATGCATATATATATATTTCATTTTATAATTTCATTACACAAAAATTTTATACCTTAGCGAGTATATCTTTTATAGTAGATTTTGGGAAAGCTTGAATTTTGAGTGAAAAGGAAAGTCAAGATTTCTACTACTTTACCCCGTTCAGTGCTTTCTCTTTTACTAAGGAATTAACATCATAGGAGGGCTGTTTTTGCCCAAATGTTCGGCTTTTGTGGAAACGGTTAGGGGAAACCGGAAAAAAGCAAGAAATAATTTTTCATTCATGAATTGACATCTTCAAGAAGCATTGACTCTCAGTGAGTAAAAGACAAACATCTGGAAAGATGTATTTAAGCATAAAATGGTTTTCGAATCCAAATAACATTAATTTAGAGAAATTTTTGTGGATGCAATATATAATATTGAGATAAAAGTATAAAAGTAAGTAAAAGAGGGCGATGTAGAGTGATTTCACTGTTCGACTATTCGATACACTATTCGACTATGTTAGAGAAAGGCCTCAAACATAGTACTGTCGGCTCTGTGTTTAGATTTGCTAAATTTACTAAAGCACACGATATCTATCTACCAAGATAGAGATATTCTACTTCCGACGAGCTTTCTAAGAAACACTTACAAGCATTTAGTTTACATGTTGAGAAAAATTATAAAAATTCCATGCAGTTGATCTATTTCGTCGCTGAAAATAGAAGCCAAGAAGAATCGATAGTGTTCTATGGCTTCAGGCACCTAGATTTTTCACTTTGATTTTGGAACTAGAAATATAATTACAAATGTCTCTACTAGGGGAGATCAAAATTCATTATTTTTTCACATATGTAAAATCTGGTTAAATACGTTTTTTCGTTTATAAATTACAGAAGATTTTTCAATAACTCCTGATATTTTAAAGGAAACTTTTGATGTATTTGCTTCCTGTAACACGTCTAAATAATCATTCATTACAGCCACACTAATTTTAACGATCTGAAAATTAACAAATGAGTTGAATTCTTTCATAATTATAATAAAAAACTTAATTTGGGTTTAAGATTACCTCAGAAGTGAATTTTTTTTTTTTTTTTTTTTTTATTTTTTTTTTTTTTTTATTTCTTAATTTAGATGCCTTACAATCCAACAGTTATTTCCCCTATTAAAATACGGCCATATTAGTGGCCGGTAAATACTGGTAGTTCGACTTAGATTTACACCCTGACGAACGAATACGATGGCTGAATGGTATTTTCCCATGTTTTTTCCTATGTATAACATGAATATGAGACTTTTCTCGTTAAAAAGTCCTCTATGAAGGCATCTCTTCCCTTAAAAGCAGATAGTCCTCGTGTGTTTTGCTGTATTCCGTGTGTCCTCGTGTGTAATCCTAACCTTCAAACTACGGCACCTGTCACACTAAATCAAGATAAAAGGTTTCTAAACAAGATTTTTAATCGGTCTGCGAGCCCCAGTGGCCAAGCGCTAAAACCGCTGAGTTGTGGTAATCCTACATAAGTTCAAATCCTGGTGAACACGCTTGTTCGGTGAAGGTTTTCTACGTTCAATGTGAAGGAAATCTAGTTTTCCTTAGAAAGTCCTCCCTGATAGTTTGCCTCTTGCGCAGATGCCAATTCCATTAAATTTTCTGCATTAAACACAATTGTAATTCTTTCTTTTTAAAGAAATCTCAGGGGAAATAATTGTAAACATCAGATTCAGTGCGATTATGAATTATTATTTTAAAGTGGAAAAGTTTGAGTGGGGAAAAGCATTTTTAATACGCTCATAAACAACCCCTCCTCTAAATTGGCATCAAACTGTGTCAATTTCTACAACAATCTATATAAATACGTTTCCAAAAAATTCTGCTAAAATATTAAAAGTTGTATTTGTAGAGCATTTATTAGTTAGATTTGTGACTACCTACTCAACTTTTGTTTTTCATAACCTATAAGGTATTTTCTCCGCCTTCTTAGCATACTTTCGTGGTGTAATGGTCAGCACGCACGGCGTCTATTCGAGAGGTTGGTGGTTCGAGTCCTGGCGAAGGCATTGCTCCTATTTCACATGTCCTGCTTCGAAATAACCTAATGTTTCTATAGTGGCACCCAAACCAAAAAAGGGGGTGGATGATGATTCTCCGCCGCAAGGATTTGGCGATTCGGTCCCCTAATCCCCAGTCGCCCTTTAAAAGGGGGAGTATATACGGTATTTTCTCCCGCCCTTTTAGCATGCCTTCGTGGTCTCAGTACGCTCGGCGCGCATTCGAGAAGTCCGTGGTTCGCGTCCCGGGTAAGGCATTGCTCATTTTTCATGTCTCTTGCTGTTAAAAAAAAATGTAGTGTCTCTACAAACCTTCCATTCATCAGAATAGTAATAAAGTTATGAAGCATAGGGAATAGGAGGGAAGGAATTTTAAAGAAAAGATTATTTTTACAAAATGACTCAAAATTTCTTGAGACAGTATAAATAGTTATATAACTCAAATAATTAAATATTTGACCTCTTAATTTTACCAGTATTTCTGTATAGAAATAAAACATAATTAAATATCTTTAATGAGTATCATAGACAGTGGAGCACATCGAGTGAGCTTCACAATATTTTCAAAAGCAGCCACTTTGACAAATGAACAGAACTGTCGGGAATCGCTTATGAATGTCACTTACACGTTTCATAATGCCAAGAATGTTATAAAAATAACGGTTATGCTATATCAACAACTTACCGATCTTTCCAAAGTGCTTAAAAATAGAGCTGTTCCAAAAATTGTATTCAGTTCATTCACGGTGTTTAATCAAAAGCTCGTCGTCGATTTTTGAACTACTTATCGATAAGCTATTGAATTCAAATTTTGTACACACACCGTTTACGGATGATAATAATTCGATTTAGAGTTTTTAAAATTTAATGTCGAAGAAATTTTTTGCGCATATTTCCATTTAAGAATAAACTAAAAATCTCAAAATTTTTAAGTTTGCATCATTTTACAAAGCGTAAAATAGCTTTTGAAATAAAATTTGCATGAAATTCGTAACCTAATTTCTGATTTTGGGGCGAATTTTGTTTTAAATTTATATATCTTTTCGATTATTTGAGGTAAAAGGATACTTGGAAGTAAAAGACTGAACCAATAGTAATAATAATAATAATAATAATAATTTATCGTATAGATTAATGGTAATAAGAGATTACTTAATAGCTTCTTTGCTAAATTCCTGTACAGTTTTATAAGAAGAATCATAGGTTCTTAAATTACGAAATCAAATAATTGAATCGCATTGTCAGATGCATAATATTTATAAATTTATCAAAACAGCCTCACGTTTTTGTTATTCGTGATATAAATTTGTAGATAAATTTCTTAAAGAGAATTATTTAATATCGTATTCCCATTAAATTACACGATACATTATTTTTAAAACAAAGGGCGTTAGCCGAGAAGGTCTATTAATTTCATTTTCCGTTGAAAACTATGTCAGTTCACTTTTCAAACTGTTGCTACCACATATTACAACCCTGTATTATATTTAAAGAAATTAAATAATGGTTTCGGTTTATTAGATTACGGCAAAGCACTCGAGGCTATCTGCCTTGAAATTAAATAATGAATAATCTGTATAAATATATGTATGTTTCTCGCATTGTGATAAAACAACGGTACCTAGACCCATCCAATTTTGAATAACGTACATTTCCACCCGAATATGGGCATCTCGAAGCCGAGATTTGGAATTTGTTTTATTATATGTTTCATATTTCGTAAAACTTCAATGAATTTTTAATTAAGAAACTCAACGATTTTAAAGCGAGCAAAGGCAACACTGTATGAAAATAATAATATAAAAAATTATCTTCAACGGGCGAGACTGTGTATCGGAAATTCTAAAGATATGCTCATTTAAAATTTATTTTGCGGTATTGCTGTTTAACTGAAGTTTTATGGTTTAAGTGCGAAGAACATGATATTTAAAAATAAAGGTAACCCACAAACCGTTAAAAAAACGCCCTTTGGGCCTAATGTAAAATCTGAAAGATTTGCATTTTCAGATTTTTATGTTTGCATTTATTACTTTTATTTTTCTCGTTTTAATTCATTAATGCTCTTATAGGTAAACGTTCATTTTGTAAAAAATTCTATTTTTTATTCAATAACTGCTCTAAAACGGAAATTCTTAAATCCCTTTATATATGCATCCACTTTGTAACTGGTAATAAATTTGTTTCTTTAGAGTCAGTGTAAGGCCTTTATCCCAAAACATCAAGAAGATTTCTCCCCACGCTAATGACAGCCATTACCCATTGTCATCAGAATTGCATGGGCCCTTGTCCCCTTAGGCATTGGGGGTTGGAAGACATACAAAAATACGGGCTAGTCCTTTTTAGCGTGTTTTTTCGATAATACAAAAACACGGGACTGTCCGTTTTTGAGGGTACATTTAAACTAACAATAATCCGTAACGAACCGTTAAGAGACCTGCATAAAAGAACGAGAAAATCCGGGCCAAACCGTTAATGGGTTAAAGTGATGCCGAGTTACCAGACACATTATTTTGGTTCGTGTCACACTTTGAAATCTTAATCTTTTTGAGGAGGAAAATATAAGAGTTCGGAAGACGATTAATTGTGCTCTCGCCGAAGACAGAAACTGAGACCTGTCGATTGTAATCGCAGCTGATGACCACGAAACTATAGAATGATGTAAGGCAGATTGATTGATTCTTTACAAGACGATTAAACGTATTTATTACAGTTATTAAGCGTTTTAAAACTCACTTATTTAACTCACACAATTTTTACTTATAAGAATAGTAAATAAATAGCAGTCCATTTAAAGGAACGATTATTTTTGTTTATGTCAGAAGTCAAATACAAAAATTCTATGTTAATACTAAAAATACAGCCATACTAAAAACCTGAATTTTTTATCTCTGAATACTTTTACTGCGCTTATTCTCAAATGGCAGCTTTATTTTATGATTAATTGACATATATATATATTAAAGAAATCATATAAGTGTATTTAATTGTATAATTAAACGTATTTAGTATATTGTATATTTAAGGATATATTTAACATGTACACAAGGAAATACCTAAGCATATTGAATTTTTTAAAGGTTAAACCGGTTGAAAATATACCATGCTTACTCAATAAAAACTTATTTAATGATATTAAGTAAAGCTTCATTTTTTACTTTTACATGACACCTGCGACACGTAGTAATTATAATAATATCGTATAATTGTAATAATATCTTTCATCGTAACAAAATAACCACACATGTCTTAATTAATATTTTCGTATCTAATCACCTTACTTGTCATTTACAGTTTTTAATTAGGATTAAATGGAGTGAATGCGTTTGTAATTTTGTTCCTGATAGATGTAATTTTTGATTCATACCAGTTTGCTTAGAATTATACGAATCTTGTATTACAGAAAAATTCTTGATACATTATATGCAGAAAAATAGATAAAAAAAGTTACAAAATTACGTTGACAATTTATGGTGAATATTGAGATGAACCGTTAAAAGTGGTCGTTTAAACAATTTTACACCAGAAAATTTGCAACATATACTAATAAGGCGATCTGAATGGAAATTAACTTACAGTGCGTTTTTTTTTTTTTTTTTTTTTTTTTTTTTTTGCCTGCAGCATTTTTTAAAGAATTTTATTATATTTTTAAATTATTGAATGCACTTATATTCACTATATGCCTCGATGGTAACGACTTCTGTGAGAGCTACAGAATTTTTCATACTTTTATTTACCACTTTGACGAGCCACTGAGGTAACTGATGAATAGAATGATTCCTCCGAAAAATAAAAAATAAAAATTAGTGCAAAAATTAATCATTTTACATAGTCAAACTGTAGAATAAATTATGATTGTTTTGTTGCGTAATCAAATAATAAGTGTTATGTTAATGTTTACCAAAGGCGTGTCCTAAACGGGATATAAACAAGCTATACATCATATGAAGCACATACATCAATAAAGCTTTTATGGAGACAAATCCGCAGAGATTAAAAATGACATTTATGAGAATGCCAATAGAACTTTATGGGGCCGTGAAATGATATAGGCATCTATGGGAATGCTTTGGTATTCTCAGAAAAGAAAAAGTCTGTAAAGTAGGTTGTGACGTATAACATGCTTTCAGGAACATTAAAGGCCCGTCCACACGAAGACGCTCTCGACGTAGTTGACGTAACTTTTTGACGCCGGTGTAAATTCGCAGGACGCAGAAGACGTAAAACTGAGTACGCTCCTGTTCAGCTTTTTCGCCCGCGACGCGCGCGTATAGGCAATAGCCGACCGAGTTCTTATCACGTGTCATAATCAGAAAACCTTCTTGCTTACCCGTTTCAATATGGCGTCAGAGCCACACAGAGATGAGTTTTTGCTTAGAAATATAACTGTATACAGCAATAAAATAATCAGCATTGTTCACGCCATCTTCAGATTTCTCAAACCGTACATATTAGTATACATTTAAAATTCTCATTAAAGGGAAAACTGTATACTTATAATGATCAAAGCAATGATCCGACCAGTATATCCATATGCTTCACCTATTTATAACACCGTTAGTAATAGGAACCTAAATAAATTACAGTTTCTACGAAATCAAAGTTTCTGCCTTACAAAATTCTCCTTTATTATTATAAATATTGGCTATATCATGTGTAATAAAAAGCTCTATAAATATCCCAATATTAAATACACCAAAAACTAACTTCAATATAATAACTTCTAAAATAAAGCAGTTGACTGTGAAAGAGTATTCAATAAAATACAATTACGAAATTTTGGAGGAAAGTTACAACTTGTGTCATACAGCAATCATTTATTTAAGTTTAATTAAATTACCTTTGCAGCGACTTCTACTTGTTACATTATTTTTCACAAATACTGCTATCACAGATAGCTGAGTGGTCAGCGCGCTGCTTTGGTGGCGGAGGAGTGGAAAGGTGGCAAGTTCGAACCTCAACCGTAGAAGGTATAATTCAGTTAGATTTTCTCATTTTGAAACGTGTTTCTTATATTTAATCATGAATCATTATATTCCTATTTTATCTATTATTATTGTTTTCATTTCTTATTTTATTCAATATTATTGTTTTTAATTTAGTTTAAAAATGTGCAGTGCAAATAGAAATCCTTATGTAAAAATATATCTGCATCTCTTTATCATATATCATCTATAAATTCTCTCTTTATTTTTAATTTATTGCATATTTTATCATGCACATAATTTCTCATAAACTGTCCAAAGTTTGAACGTCATTCTAAATTAAAAAATAAATAAAAAGAAAAACAAAAGACCAAGGGAGAGCGAGTTAAAAAAATATGAAGTTGATTTTATTATATGGTGGATGGTGTATATAAAGAGAATTAAGTAATTTAATTCTCTTTATATACTGTATTCCAAACCAATTTTATAAATCCTAATTTTCATACAATATAGAATCTGCAAGTCTGTCAAACTGGTCGATACTCATCCTGAAGGAATTAAAAAACAAGTAATATACCCCCCCCCAAGAAAAAATTAAGTCAATTCCTACTTAGGTCCACAAAGAAAAGTTTAAAAATACAAAAATAAATAAATAAATAAATAAAAATACAAACATAATTTTTTTTAATGTGAAAAAGCTGTATCAAGTGTCATTCACTGCAAGTTTAAAAAATTGCATTTGAACTTGAGTGGATGAATAAAAAGCATTTTATGTACTGAAAATTTGAACAAGATATAGGGAGAGTGTGAACTAATAGTAGGAATTTAATAATTCCAGATATTCCTTTCGAAAACAAGGCAGTAAAAAAAAAAAAAAAAAAAAAAAAAAAAAAAACCTCTTTGAACAGGTCGCTCTAAATAAATCTTTCGGACCCATTCTTGCCATTTTTTGCGGTTTTGCCTCTGCTTAATAATTGCACATAATAGTAAAGTTTCAGCTATTAAAAAAAATCATCTGATTCGGACAACTTGCCGCAAACATACAGAAGAACAGCGAAGTAATAAGATACAGCTCTGTTGACGCTATATTACAGCGTCACGTGATTTTTGCGCAAAATAATTCTATTGGTTAAACGCACTCTTCGCAAGCGTACTCGTTTGGACGCTTTTACACTGGTAACATAAAAGCGCGTTCGTCAGCTACGTTTCGAGCGTACTCGTGTGGACGGGCCTTAAAACATGTTCCAAAATATTCCTAAAGCATTTACAATACTTTTATACCCTTTTCTGATTACGTTTTAAATAAAATTATTAAAAGCCAAAGCATTCTTACCATATCTAGCTAGGAAATTTATTAAATAGAAAAAACTATTTTTTATATGTTTCTTACTTTCATATTAGGCATATTTAACATAATAGTGCCCTGGCAACCGCAATTTTTAAATTTTAAGATGTATTGCGGGTACATGAATAGCTGATGTTGTATAAAACACAGTATGAGTATTATAAACATAATTACCGTTATGTTTAATAGCTATATTGCGCATATTAAATAAATCATAATAGCGTGCTCCATATTCTGTATTATGCTATTAAAAATAATGCAATATATATTGTTCACTACATTAGAGAATAATCTCTTATACCTATAAAATAACGGATTCTGACATTTTTAGTATGATGCACAGAAGACAATAGCATAATGCATTATTTCAAACCTTCTATTTTCCAACTTCTACTAATAAACGGCTACTTTTGAAGATGTAGCATCACTTTAGATGTTACGTTTTACCAGCCATTATGACGGTAAGTAATCTCTGAGTACAAAAACAGCGAGGAGGCACAAATAAAACGATTAAAAAATGTAAACCTTGACACAAAAAAATGGGACAGTTCTCCCGTTCTACTGGATCGATTGTCCAAATTTAACTTTCTCGAAAGCGCGACTTAGAATATATATTAGATTTATATATAGCATTGTTCGAACCTAGGTATTTGGACACAAAATACGACTGGATGTTTTATTTAATAATGACATACCAATGTTTTTCCATATTTCGGTTCGAAGACTCAAATTATGCCAAAGTAGCAAGTTCTGTAAATCACACGAGTAGTTTTTAAAAAATTAGGTCTCAAAAATTTAAAAAATTAGTTTTTAAAAAATTAGGTCTCAAAAATGTTAATTAAATTTGGTATATATTAATTAATACTTTTCTATTAAGCTTATTTCATTTTTCCTTCCACGTTTCGAAATTTAGGTTCATTCCACCAGTTTTTTTATGACTTGTTTTACAAAATTGGATTTTTAAATAATTCTTATAAATTTTTCGAAAAAAAGTTTGAATTTTAACCTATACAATTTTTAGCATCATCTTAAAGTAGATGTATTTCTAAGCATACCTATTAATAAATCTTATAAAAATTAAAGTTTTTTTATTCAAAATATCCCAAGATATACGTGAATTTTTATATTGGGGTGCTTAGAAATTTGGCTTATTTAATACAAGCGATAATAACGAGAATATGGTTTATATACTTTGTTGAAATTATTTGAAGGAATGAGCAACGGACGTGAGAAGGTTGGCATAAATGAAGAATTTCGCCAAAAATGAATTATTCTTAACGCAAACTGAAAAAGTGCGTCAAGATAAATTTTTAAATTTCGCCACAAATTTCTCACCAAAAGTTACAAAATTTAAAATCTGGACATAATTTAAGTCGTAGAATAGAAATTCGGAAAAACATTGGTATGTTATTTCAGATAAAGTCCAATTTTATGTCAAAATACCTATGTTAGAACAATGCTATATATAAATCTAATATATATTCTAAGTCGCGCTTTCGAAACTTGTAAAACGCAAGTTAAATTTCGTCAAGCGGTCGAGTAGAACGGGAGATATAGAACTGCCTTTTTTTTTTTTTTTTTTTTTTTTTTTAAGTCCAAAGGGATTTCAGTCCCGAAGGACTATTGCTTTCGTTTTGGCATTTTGCGTCGGACTCATAAACGTCGGTTCACTTTTCAAACTGTTGCCACAAAATGTTAGAGTCCTGCATTATATTTGAAGAAATTAAATAGTGAAAAATCTGCATAAATGATTGTCTATTTCTCGCATTGTGATAAAACAATGGTACATAGAGCCATCGAATTTTGAATGACGAAATCCTACTGCGAATATGGGCATCTGAAATCCCAAATTTGGAATTTGTTTTATTATAGATTTTATATTTTGTAAAACTTTAACGAATTTTTGATTTACAAACTCAATGCTTTAAAAGCGAGAAATGGCAACGTTATATAGAAAAAAATACTTTTATCTCCAGCTCGCGAGACTGTGTATATCGGAAATTCTAAAGATATGCTTAATTTAACATTATTTTGCGATATTGCTCTTGAACTGAATTTTATGGTTTAAGTGCAAAGAACATGATATTTAATAAATAAAGGTAACACTCAAAACGTTAAAAAAAACGCCCCTTTGGACGTAATTTAAAATCTGAAAAATTTCAGCTTTTTTTTTTTTTTTTTTTTTTTTTTTTTTTTTTTTTTTTTCCCAAAGTGTACAATTTACCAACACATAAAAATATAAAAAAAAATTAGCTCAACAAGCCGGGTAACAGATTGGTGTATATATATATCTAAATATATATATATATGTGTGTGTGTGTGTGTGTGTGTTTTCTGCCGTCTATTGCAACAAAAAACGGAGGCGCACAACTAGATGTTAGATCAGTCCCATATACAAAACATTTCAACGTTCTACGGCTACTCGGTTTTTTTTTAGTTATGTGATATATATATATACGTATGTACGTCCAGACAAAACGGAAAATATCTCTTCTGAATCCATCATTAATACATTTGACACTCCATTTTGGAAAAAAGGGTCGTTTCTTCTGCCCGTACGTACAGATGTCACGCAAAACAAAATTGTTCAAATGGATTCGGGAAAGGTCAAAATAGGTATTTCCGTTAAAATATGATACCTGAAATTTTTCGCGACTGCAGTATTTCCTTTACTTCTTACCCAAAAATAAAAAGAATGGAGAAAAATGTAAAACGGAGAAGTGGGAGTAGTGAAATGAAAAAAGGTGTATGTCAGATACTGTGTGACTGCCGCAGTTACCTACCAATGCGTTTATGGTCATTAAGCTGGGGTGCGAGCGAAAAAAACTCGAGAATCCTAAAAACTGCAGTCTTAAAATATAATGCTCACAAAAACTAATTACATTTCATCTGTTTAATTGTTTCAGCCCTTAATGAGCTTGTACATCTGTGATGACTGCGGAAAGATAGAACTGGACGCGAGTAAACTAATATTTCAGTATGCTGCGATTCATTATTACCTAACATGCATTTCGAATCTTCCAACTTAACGTGGTATTACCCCTTTCCCAATCGTCTCACTGAAGCCACGAATAATTAAATATATCTAATTGCTCATATATATTCATACATATTTCCGAATCATATGATATGTTAACGTCTAGGAATGTTCATGTTCACATATTTAAACTAATAACATGGTGATCTGGATTAACGGATATTTAATGATACTGAGATGTTATGGAAAATTCTGCATGTAAATGTCAGAACGATTTACCTTCTTCTTTTATCACTCTGTGGAGTTCTGTTGTATCTAAAGGCTTGTATCGATGTTCTGCAGCCATACTAGACTGAAAGCAAGTTATCGTTTTAGATTGGAACAAATTTATATGAAAATAACTAAGCAATTCTGAAATTCTGAAATAAATAGGCACAATACTGAAAATGATACGTTTTTAGTTTTTATCCTTTCATTCATCTTCTGGCAATATGAATAAATATCTCCCTCAGTGCAGTATTTGCGTAAATATCTATAATGATGTTTTGTTTATTTATTTTGAAATCCTAGTTGATGTTATTTCCAATGCTGCTTTATTTTCCTTAGAGCGAAACTTAAAATCAGTTGATAATAATTAGTTGGTCATAATGATGCTTCGTTCTTTTTTTCTTTTGAAATCATAGTTGATGTTATTTCCAATTCTACTTTATTTTCCTTAGAAAGAAATTTAAAATCAGGCCTAAAATTTTTGCATCATTGAAGTGTGTTTAGGAAAATTTCCCTGTTCCATTTTCATCCAATCTGACATTTTTTTTTTGCCGTGACCACTCACGGTAGTGAAATTCATGCCTCTTTTCCCTTCGAGAATTCTTCTCTGCTGCTGGCTTCCTTTAGAAACTGCCTTTCCGATCAAACTCTTTCTACTAAGACGTGTTTCTCAGTGACTTCTTTTGCATGAAACATACCCGTAGTGCACCGCTTTTTTCGCTTTTTTTCGCTTTTCTTCATGATTTCCCCATACTGGAAAAGAGTCCCATTTTACTGAAACTCATTTTTCGATTCCATTTGCGCACCGGGTACTTGAAGAGCCTTCTGAATTTCTACTGATCACCTCATTGTGATTTTTGCACAACAGCGCTTTTCATAAATTCATAATTTTCAAATATTCCAAATATTTTAGATTTATTTCAAGCACTAACGTACTTACTTAAAAAAACTTAGTTTCAAAGCATTCTGAGTTATTTCATTTTATGACCTAAAATTATATTTAAAAAAAAACTATTGGCATAAATATATGGAATTATCACCAAATTTTTGTTCGATAACTCGGCTGTCGTGCGTATTACCACCGTGTTCAGTGAGATCTGTCGCATAGTTTACCGCTTAGCCATACAATTAATAAAATATAGTTTGAATTCAGAATTAGGCGTGAGATATATATCCATATTTACAGCATCGTTACCAGAGAAGTCTACCAGAGAAGCGCACTAACTTGTTGCTAACTTTCTCTGTTCTTTCGTAGCAGGACATTACATGGTTTTATAATAGAACACAACACAGTAATGGGATATTTTAAGAGGCTTAGCAGGTACTTGAAGCGAACTTTACAGCACTTTACTGTTGAAGTGGTATCTTACAACAAGACAGTAAATTTTTGACATGATAATTAAGTAGATTTTGGCGAGCATATAAACTATGTCCTTAACACAGAGTCCATTTCTTTCAATATGAATTTTTTTTAAAACTTTCGATACCTTTAAAACTTCTCTGTTGATAAAAGAGCAGGGATTCAAGCAACACAATGATGGAGAGGCGGACTTTTGGGCAACTTTATGCATAGACCAAAAATTTCACTAGAAACCATTTTCATCCTTATAGTACGTTAAAGAGCCAACTACTTGAATGTCTACGGAATTTTTCAGTCTGTTTCTTCAACGTAGAGTTAATATCGTTGAGTATTCCAAAAGAAATATTTTGTCCCATGTTGTATTACTTTTGTCCCATGTTGCATGTACTTTTCGCTCTCTAAGTAGTACAAATCATAAGCATATGTTTGAGGTAAATTATCAAGTCTTTAAAAACTATGCATTCAGCTAAGAAATGTTTAATCTAAATTTATGTAGATTAAACATTTCTTAGATGAATGCATAGTGCAATCTAATATATATAATATATATATATATATATATATTTCATTAAATATAGATCAGGTATAGATATAGATTCTATCCCTATTTCATTCTATCTAAATGCTCGCATCTGTTTGGTGATACGTCAGACATTGGGATAATTTATTTGGAAGTAATGGAAATTTGAGTCTTGCCTTAGTTAAATGAAAGCAATGAAGATTACCTCTCAAAACAAGACTTTTCTCTTCCATGGCCGGCACGAAAAATTATATGCGTTGGCCACTACTAAGTCCGGAAGCGGTGGTCTCTTTATTATAGGAGGCACCTAATAGGTGAGCCACCGTTGCCTCTTATCAAAGGAAGAACTAATTATATCCATGCTTTCTCCGAAATTCGAACCCGAGTCACTACACTTTGATCTTAGTACAAAATCTGATGTGTACATCACATGACTTCCTTGTACGGAATATTAAATTATACGCATTTCTTCTTGCATTTCATTTACACCTATTGGATTGAATTAAATCTACTTCGTCTAAAGCACATAAACCACAATAGAATAAATGCGTTCTTTAAAATCCACTCTAAGCGACATTCTGGCGCTAGGTTCACTTAACAGTATTATATTTCGTTCATATTATAACTCAGAATGCACAAAATTTATATCATTTAAAGAATTATCTAATCGTTGCCACATGTTCTATTCAAATACTATAATAAAGGTAGAACGATGTATAAAAGAAATTAAGCAAACAAAACAAAAAAGAAACAGTTTTTCACAGACGATTGAGTATTTCTCTTTCAATTAATTCAGTTCTCACTTCGCGACAAGTCAAAAATACATAAAAACTCAAAATATCTGTATTAAAAATTACGAAGTAAATCTTAAACACTTATTTTCTCGAAATAATTCCAGAAAGGATTAAGCATGATTTAATTCGCAATAATAAATGAAGACGTTATCTTTGTTGTTGCAAAGCTAAGTTTCTCTAGATTGGCAACAAATCCACTATTCTGCTGTTTCAAATGTAAAAAAGCAATGGCCGCCATCAGAAAAATTATTAGGCTTAGCCGCACTTAAACAACTTTAAAATTGTTGATAATTCTAAAAATATTGCATACAGATTTACTAAAGGCATAAAAACCTTAACTGGAAGATAAGAACAACATAATTCAATTATTTTTAAGGAAAATATGTACAATTTACAAACATATACGAGTAAAGAAACTGAGATCACTGAGCCGGGTAACAGAGTGTATATATATATACGTTTTGTGCGGCCGATTGCAATCAAAATACGAGGTGCACATCTACATGTTATAGCAGTCCTATGTACAAAATTTCAACGTTCTGAGGCTACTCGTTTTTGAGTTATACGAAATACGTACGTACATACGTTCGTACAGACGCCACGAAAAATTCTCTTCAGAATTCATTTTAAAGCAGTTTTATAATTTTTTGGAGGAAAAGAGTCTTTTATTTTGTCCTTACGTGCAGATGTCACGCTAAAACATCGTTAAATTGCTTTCGATAGCGGTCAAAATGGATATTTTCGTTGAAATATGCTGCCTGAAACTGTTCGCGATTACAATACTTCCTTACTTCGTAGAAGGAAGTAAAAAGCTGAGAAGCGATGAATGAGAAATCGCTTCCGCGTCTGAGCGGCTCTCTATAAGATAACTGTCTACTTTAAAACCATTAACGAAACCATTTGGGAGTCAATTTCAATAAAATTATATCATAAAGGAAAACCTCATTTTTGAAAGGATTTCAATCAAAATTTGCCGCAGTAGTGTTGAATAAAGACATGTGTTATGGTTACTGTTTCGTTAACAGGCCCTTGAAATTTAATAATGTAACTACATAAATTGTTTTCCTGTAGTTCAAAAATTTCTTCTCTACCATAACAATCAAACAAAATTTATATTAATTTTAGAAATGCTCTTGAAAGTAATATAATTAAATGGCTTATTATGAAACTGCTGCTTATGGCACTTTTTGACCAAATTTGCAATATTTCCAGTGAATTAGGACTATTCTTAAATTTACTATATGATTTCAGTACGCTAGAGAAAAACATTACAGTGAAGTACTTTTCTCTGTGGAACTGTTTGTATTGCCTGTTGGAGCACTCGACCAGAATTTATTCCGAAGTAAAGCTTCCCAGCTGTCCAGTTCCCTCTTAATCTCTTTAAAAGCGAAGAATCTCTCTGGCAGAAAGATTTGTCTTATGACGTGTATGTGGAGGAAGCATTAATCACTCCAATTGGAGCCGTAACTCGTGGAAACAGGCAACTAACACTGGCTTTTTCAGTCTAGGTACGCCGGCTACCTTTCAGTATTTCTTTGTAATACTTATTTAAAGAAAAGTGCATTAAGTGCTTTTCTATGTTTTTTAATGTTATTATCTTTTCGCTTCCTGAGTTTATCTGTGAATTATATTAAATTTGAAGTATTATTGCTACATTAATACCGATTTTGAATAAACATATGAATGTTGTTATTAATTAGTGATTGTACTAGAGACGAAAAATTGCTAAGAAAACGATTAACATGCAAAGTTTCATTTTATATACTAACATTACTTATTAGGTAGTTTGTGCATTTACTAAAGCATATTTTGTCTAAATTAAAATAGAGAAATGCGGTTAAAAATATAAGCTATAATTTAAGTTCATCGACAGTTCAATTCAAACACATCATCACATTTATTCTCCTTAAAATATTTTTATATGTTATTAATCTTTCACAAGCTCATATTTTTGTGTGAAAGGGCTCCCTATTCTTTCCTACAAACCCTCCAAATTTCGTGGTCCTAGCTTCAATAGTTTTTTTATGGCGAATTTTTGAAGGTTTAAAGAATAGGCCAAAAATCGAACGGAAATTCCCCGCAGAAACTCCCTTCGCGAATTTTAAAAATCCGAGATAGCCAAAATGTTGCTCTCGAAGAGTAGATTAATTTAAAAAAAAAAAGTTTCTCTCTAGGCCCAATAGGACCCGACTTTCATAGGGTCAAAGTTCACGAATTTGACACATTTCGGCCGCGAGAATTCCCTGTAACCGTTGCACCGAATTTCAAACCGCTCACACAGCACTTACCATTCGGACACATGAACAATCCCCCGCAAGCGTTTTCTCGTAGCTCAATTTTTGACCCCGGCGCAAGCGACCGAAATTTCGATGGGGTCACCGAAATGGTGACTGAAATGGGCCAACTGACACTGACGGAAATTATACTGATTTAAAAATAAACATGCGATTATCACATCAGATAAAATCCTTAAGCTGCGATCAACAACATTTTAGTCGAATTTTGTACACTTTAAGCAAAAATCTTTTATTAAATGATTTTATTTAACTTGTTGTTTTTTCTCTCTTTGGACCAACTTCGTTAATTAATTTTGTGCAGCTTTGTCTGATTTATTTTAGTTAGCATTATATTAGTTTAATATTTTCTGTCTTGAGTTAAAGCCCAAATGGAAGTTTATTGTAAGCCCAAGATTTTTTCTCGCATATCCCTGTTAACGATCCAGCTTGTCGCATATTTTGATCTTTACACCATTGATATACCGAAAAGTCGTCTTTCAAATAAATATTTTGAAATTTCTAACCTAATTTGCCAAATTTTCCTATTTTTCAAAGATCGATCATTTTTGCTTAGTTATTGTGCAGCTGCTAGTAAATAATGGTTTCCAAAGGCTTAATCATTCGCTATTAGCAGGCCCGTGAATTTAAATGCTGATGCCACTGGACGTCTGAATCAAAACAAAAATTTAAAAGAAATTACGCACATAATCTTAAACTGTACTAAACAGATAATTTTTCTGTTTTAATGGCAATGTTTTCTTTCATCGTTATTCTTCTGCGAGTTGTGGATTCAAATGTCTATAATAAAATATATAAATATAATTTTAAATTTAATTATTTTAATCAAATGGCCTTTGAAAAATACTTTACAATACTCCTGCTCATCTGTGACTGTTTCATCTGTTTATTATTTTTGTTCTTTTCTCTTCCGTTGCTGTTGTTTTTAAATTCAATAATTTCCATTGATTTTGGGCCCACCAGCGGCCGAGCGGTAACGTCGCTGAACACTGGTAGTTTGGTCCGAGGTTTGAATCCCGCGAACGGGCTGGCTGCATGGGTGTTTTCGTGGTTTTCCCCATGTGTAACGTGTATACGAGACAGTTTCCCTTAAAAATGTCCTCCACGAAGGCATCCCTCCCTTAAGGCGAGATAGCCCTCGAGTGCTTTGCCGTAATCTAATAAACCAAACCATCCACTGATTTTGGGTTACGAACCTGTGTGCAAAGTACGGTCTCAAATCTAAATAAGCAGTTATCACTGGTCCAGGAATGAATTAATCTATTTTACATTAATTCCTATGAGGAAAGCTGTTTCGGTTTACGAACATTTTGATTGACGAACGACATTCAGGAACAAACAA
This sequence comes from Stegodyphus dumicola, assembly GCF_044657685.1. NCBI lineage: Eukaryota > Metazoa > Arthropoda > Arachnida > Araneae > Eresidae > Stegodyphus > Stegodyphus dumicola. Next base: position 83,768,762 of record NC_140768.1, read on the forward strand.
AATTCGTAAACTGAGGTTTCTCTGTGTCATATTCTGTCCCTTTCTATCCTTCTACCATAACAGCCTTGTGTACTGTGAGCCTTCTCAAGAAAACTACACTTCCTTAGACGACTATTTTTTAAAGTAACCAACATTTGTCTGGATATTTTGACTAAGATCAAAGTGTAAGTATTTGGATAACAAAAAAAAAAGGAAATTCTTTGGAACCACGAGTGAACATTTAATTTTCATTCATCTTCATTCTAGAGTGAAAGTTCTAAAGCTCAATGATGATTGTGGTGGGATTTCTTGATAATTTCTTTTTATGTTTATGCTTTTATTCTTTGCATATAAAAACTTGAGTAAAGCGTATTGCTTTGCGTATGATTTCACTGCAGATGAGCATTGCTAATCACTGCAGATGAGCATTGCTAATCACTAGCCCTCGTGAATTTAATAATATAAAAAAGCATCATTGTGAAGAAAGTTTTCTGTCCCCCCCCCCTCCCCTGAAAAAAAGAATTTGCGACTCCGAGGAAATAACTGGTAATAGCATTAGCAACCTTCCTTAAGTAAAAGTCGGTTAAAGTGCTTCAGACTGATTAAGATGCAGAAAAAGAAAACAATGCTTAGGCATGCAAAAAGGTTTTTTTATTGTTTTTATTCACTTATACTCGTATTTACAGTAACTGAGCATTTTTTAATTTGCAGTGCACCGTATTATTGTTCTTTCTTAATGTCCTATGTTCAAATAGCAAACACTTCTAGACATTCTTTTCCCTTTTTAGTTTTTTAATGTAAGTTAATTATTATTTAAACCTAGGTTATTTTTATTTGGCTTTATTCAACTTTCATTAAATTTAATTATGACTCTCAAAGTTAAATGTGTATTCTTAATTATCATAATCAGATAATTCTTGATTAAATCATCCTTTGATATGTATACGCAGTAATCTTTCAGATATTCAGTATAAATAAAAATAACTGAATTATGATAAATAGGATTTAAACTTTATCTAATTTAGTACAGTTTACAAACTGATATTGAATTTCGAATAAAACCGGGGCATTGTTACTTCATGCTGTGTTTTATTAAAAGGAAATTATATACTTTTTTCTTACGTAGATTCTATTTTACAGTTTTTCACTGACTAAACACGCATGGAGTAAACACGTGATTTTTAACAGCAAAATCTGTTGTTGTTGAGGCTAATTTCACTTGTCTGATATAATAAAAACAAGACCAAGAATTTTATCGCGGGAGTGCAAAGTTACATCTGTCTTTGGCCTTCAGCATCATATATCCGACCCTATATGTGATACTACGGTTTTGCCCAATTACGCTCCAGTTTCTTAGGAGACTCCAGAGGAATAATTCGACGGTCTTCCAGCCCCTCTTCACCTATTACCAAAGCACTTCAGACGACGTTCGGCGTGCCATATGCCTCCATGCTGCACATACATTATAATGTTGCGGAATTTCTATATAATTTAATAATTGTAGTGAAATTTTGCATACCTCTTATATAATATAACATGAAAAGCCTCAAGACAATGAAGCTTCGCCTTAAAAATAAGGCTACAGGGGCAACTCCATTCAATCGTCAATAGCACGAAGCTGACGCCAAATTTGGCGAGAAATTGCCAAAAGTCGCGGAATTGACAACCGTTTTGGGAAAATTTGGTCCGATCCCTGTATAACTGTAATTGGTCTGATCTCTGTATGTAACTGTAACTGTAACCGACCCTATATGTGACTGTAATTGTATATGCTTTCTAGCGGTTTCGAGTAATTGAAGGTACTGAAAATTTCTCAATGGCCAGTGGAAAACTATATAAGACAGGAGAGAGCATCAGTTCTAAATTTTAATCCAGCACTTCTCTCACTACTGCCACCGTCACCAGATGGCGACACGTGCAAGATCTTCTTACCGACTTTTTCTCTTCTCTAGCTTCCTCCTAATGTTTTCTCCTGTTTTCTAAATCCAACTACCTCAAAATCATTAAGCGGTAGAAACCCAGCAAACCATCTTAGTATCTTAGTTCTAAATTTTAGCTCAGAGCAGAGTTCAGCTTTACGTCTTAGATGCGCTTTCCTTAGCATTCTGTTTAATGTTCGTAGTAGTTTGAAGTGGTGCTTATTGATACTTTTTCGCACAGTCTGAGAAGAGCTGTACGAGTACTTCTGTGAAAAGTTCCAAAACTGCAAAGTTTTCCTTTTTGGAAAATAAATTTTAACAAGCTATTATCGGTTCTGTGTGCATTCAATCCATTACTAACCCGTATGCCCATAACAAAACATTTACAAATATCCAGGTCTTCTCTGGGATTCGAAACCGGACCCTTCGGTACGACAGACCTTCGGTTAGCCATACCCTTCAGTAAGACGGGATAATTCATGTATAGTTATATAATATGTGAGAAGTGATATCGAATGTTCATGAAACTAGCGCTCTTAACCCCTGTACCATCTTTGCGCGGCGCATTTCCAACTCTATCCAACATAAAGGAAATTGAAACGGTTATTATATAAGCGGTTAATGTTCTCTAACTTGGAAATACCTAATACTGGTTATTAAAATGGTTACTAGATAATGAAGAATGTTATATAATATGAAAATGCGTAAAATTTGATATTACTGAAACAGATCCTCCGGACAAAGAGCAATATTTTGTTACAAACTAAGAGCATTAAAAAATGCATATATAATAACTATACATTGAAATAGATGAATATTTAATTCCTCTGTTTTGGTCTACACGCTGGAAGCGTATTTCAGAAGTCCGTGGTTCTATTCTCGGCGAAGGCGTTGCTCATTTTTCACTTCTGCTGCTTCCAAAAAATACCTAATGTCTCTACAAATAATTTTATTGACTCTCCCTTTGGTGTGCTCATGCGTTTAAAAAAAATGCATAGCTGTATTTTGCATATTTCGTCACAGAATGAATGCCGCTTATTCTAGCAAGAAACACTGCGACATTTCTAGCCTTCTATTTAAACCTAATACGGAGAAAGGTGCATCTCATGTGTGAGAGACAAGAAGAGGGTTAATGGGACTTTAAATGTATAAGTTAATATAATTCATAATTGTTCGCTATGCAAGGAATTTTTGTCCTGCGTGAAGTTGCTTACTTTTTTTAACGCAAAATGGCTTAGATTTATAATGTTTATGGCAAAAATCACGATCGAAATTATGTATAACCAAATCTTTCAGGTATCGGGAACTGAGGTGAGTCAGAACTTGAAACTACTGTTCAGGGATCTTTCATGTATAGTTATGTGAGTAATGATATCGAATGTTTATGAAACTAGCTCATTTTGAAAACACATACTTTCTTAAGTGTTTTCTGTGAAAAGAAAAACAATTACTATTTAACGCAATTTATCTCAATATCGATTAAGATTGTTTTAAAAGATAGTTGTCTAATATACACATTGCTAAGATTCTAGACAATGGGAAGAGAATAATGGGTAATAAAGTCTGTATTCGGGAAATGGAACAGAGCATAGGTGTCAGTCAGTTAAAAAGTGATAGAGAAAGTATTCTTCCTTTTAAAACTTACTTGGGCAGTGCCTACAGCAGTTCCACTTTACGTTATAACTTGTACGAAATTGAGCAGACAACACTTTTATCTCTAAATGTGTCATTATTTTTACAGCCTATAATCAAGAGAATACTGCAAATTTTATGGCTTATTTGCTAAAAACTATCTCGGAGATAATTCAAGCAATAAATAAAGAAACTACAATTTTTATGGCTACAGTTTTATGGAAATATTATTATTGTGTTTCGCTACCAAAACCCTGAAATATTTCAGTGACTATTTAAGTGCAAGCCATCAAGTATGGATATAATAGTGTGATAATATTGAAGAGCAGCATTACATAAAATGAAGAGGAACTTTAATTAAAGTTTCTGAAAGTGTCTGGGTAGTCACGTTGAGACTTAAAAAAATTACATTTTAATTAAAATTAATTTAATTAAAATTTTGCTAAAATAACTTCTTTTAGTTGTGTTTGTAACAAATACTAAATTGGTTCAAAATAATGCAGTTTCCTTTACAGGAGTGGCTATAGCACAAACATCTGGAAGCTTAAGGCAAGATATTACAGAAAAAATTATAATTATCTTTATCTCATTGTCGTTAAGCAAAGGCTGAATGCCTAAAGAAATCTAATACCTCGTCGTCTAAAAATATATTATTTAAATGAATAAATAAAAGATTTGTACAATTCCGATACACACTTCTTAACCAATAGCTTTGGTAAGATGAGATAACGCACCAGTAACTTTATCTAATGATGTGGAAATCATCAGGATGGAAATCAACAATACAAACTTTAAACATTCAGAAAGTTAATAAATAGTATAATTATTTATAAATTTTAAAGGAAAGTAATTATTTAAGTATTATTTTTGGTAAACAATCAAACAAAACCGAAATAATTTAAACAGTACTACAGTTAACATAAATATTGTTGCATAAATATTCAAGCTTCTATTTGTTTTATTAAGAAAACAAATACAGACATTCGAATTTCTATTTGTTTTATTAATTTCTAACATAAATATTCAACTTTCTATTTGTGTTATTAAGAAAACAAATACAAACTCTTCGTATTCCACGAAATATTCTACGAAGCTTACAGATATAAATAAATAAATCATAATACAAGGAGATACAATTCAACAATAAAAATATAATTTCTAGGTCTGGAGAGAGCAAAGAAAAAATTATAAAATACAAGTACTCATATAATAAAAATTCTAAAATATACCATGAATAATTAAACTATGTTAATACTTATATAAAAACGTAAACCAACTTAATAATTATACAATAATAATAAAAATGAGATAATACTTAAAAATAATATTGATACAATGAAAAAATGATGTATCAATGTTACAATCATACATAACGTAATCATACAATAGACAATACATAACGTAATCATACATAGACAATACATAACGTAATCATACATAGACAATACATAACGTAATCATACATATACAATAAGCAAAATATGATAATGACACATAAAAGACAAAAATCCAAAGCTCTGTTCATGGCCGCTGTCCCACAGCAAGGACAAATTGGTTTTTCTTAAAAGGCAATGAACTCTCCTTTCTTGAAGGTTTTGCATTCATTAGATGGAGATCATGCATTCTCGCCTTCCCAAAAAGGAAAACCTTTAAAATCCTTCTTTCTCACTCTCCCTTGTTCTAAAATATTTTCTCAAGTTTTTTATTTAAACTTAAAGCGGATATTGTAATTATTATTTGCTTTTACAAATATATTTAAACAGTTAGAAACCAGTTTTTCCTATTAAAAAATTAAATAAGAAATATAAATTTCCCATGAAGAAAATGACATAATATACCTACATTTTAATGAAAAGAATATTTTAGAAACTTCCGAAAGAAATCAAAAGGAACGATTCTCTCTACTGAATTACATTTTGTACTAACGTTTCAGATTTATATCAGCTTATTGAATCTCTTCCTGAACATCAGTTATAATATTTTGGATATAATGTCTACAGTAGACTTCCGATTATCCGCGGCCGCGCCTGCCGCAAAAAGTTTTTTTTTTTTTTTTTTTTTTTTTTTTTTTTTTTTTTTTTCCTTTACAAGCGTAAAACAAAGAAAATAAAAATGTTCACAAAACTGAAAGAAACGTTAAATTTGCTAACATCGTGCTTATTTAAGGCAAAAATATCCCAGGCCTTCTCGGAACCTTCCCCTCTGATGAGTAAGTGATTTCTTACTCACTCTTGCAGTGCCCGCTCCCCCGCCCTCTCTCGCCTTAATCTTACTGACACATCCACTTCCTCACACTCGACATTGTTAGTTTAAGCCTGATGGTGTTTGCGAACCGGCCGAGTTGATTTCTTTTATTATGTTTAGTGCTTTTTGGTTTTGTGTGGTTCCGATTTAAAATGTCAGGAAAACGAAAGAAGGTTGTGTTAACGATTGCGCAAAAACTATAATTAATTTCCAAAGTAGCAAACGGCGCTACAAGGCAGTAGATGGAATTGGATTACGGAATCGCGGAAACAACAGTTGCGTGACATTCTAAAGCAAAACGACAAATTGGTGAACTTTGCATCAATGTCGGACAGTGCTTCCGCGATGAAAACGCGAAAAACAATGAAGGGTTCTACCTTTGATGAGCTAGACACGGCATTGACAGAGTGCTTAGCTGAAGTTCGAAAAGAGGGTACTCCTGTAAATGGTCCTATCACATTGCGGCAAAGGAAAAACCTTTTTTGAGTTGTTAGGCTTGAAAGGAAATTTTGATGCGTCTCCTGGCTGGTTGACTCGTTTTAAGCAGCGACATGGAATTCGAGAAGTTGGACTTCATGGGGAGAAACTTATTGGTGACGAACAAGCAGCCGACGATTCCCACCATGAATTTGAAGAATTTGTTTTAAAAGAAGAGCTATCTTTTGAACAAATTTACAATGCCGACGAATCGAGACTTTTGTGGAAATGTCTTCCCACTCGCACTAGCGAAAGTAAATCGGCGGGTCATAAAAGCAGCAAGGAAAGGATCACTATCATGTCTTGCAGTAACGCTACCGGTGACATAAACTTAGACTTGTTTTTCATTGGAAAGTAAAAAAAAAACCGAGATCTTTCAAAAGCAGAATGATAGAAAATTTGCTCGTTGATTACTTTAATTAAAAAAAAAAGGATTGATGAACCGAAACATTTTTCAAGAATGATTCGAAAATATCTTTGTTCTTCAAGGGCGTAAACATCTTAAATCGAAAAACCTGCCTGAAAAAGCTGTGCTACTGATCGACAACGCACTTTCTCACCCAGCAACAAGCGTGCTAAAGTCTTCTGATGGACAAATTTTTGCAAAGTTTCTCCCCCCAAACGTTACTGCGCTAATCCAACCCATGGACCAAGGAGTCATTGCAACAACGAAGAGAACATACCGAACCAAGCTGCTATTGACCAAAACTGAAGAAAGTTATGATCTGAAAGAGTTTTGGAAACATTACACAATCTTGGACAGCATCTACGATATTGCATCTGCATGGGACTCAGTGAAACCGTCAACCCTCATAAAATCATGGAGAAAACTCATGCCTAATGTTGAAGCCAACAACAACCTAACTCCTTTGAGTTCTGAAGAAGAAAATGAAGATGTAGACACTTCCACGGCAACTCTTGCCGATATGGTGAAAAGAGTTCCGGATGGTGAGAACGTCGATGCCTAAAACATAACGAGTGGTTGGAGTGTGACCTGTCTTCGAACGCTTGACAGATTCCGAAATTGTGAAGAAAGCAATGGGAGAAACCAAGAATGAAGTACAGCGAAGTGAAGGCGAAGAAGAGCCCACTGTGCAGATGCAGAAGACTAACGAAGCGGCTTTGCAACAAGTCGACGGACTGCCGAGCTATTCGGAAGAACAAGACTACGCGGAGTTTGCCGAGAAACTTATGCTACGAAAAATGGAATCTCGGATCAAGAGAAAATGCTTCCAAAGCAAAAAGCAAACACAAATGACTGATTTCTTCAAAAAGGTGTAGTTTTACAGTTATGCTTTTGTAATTACATAATACATTACAGTATTAAAACAGTACACATGTATTAACTTTTCCGTGTATCCTTGACGCCTCTCGTAAGTACAAAGCACTTTTCTGTTTTCATTTACAAAATGCATTTAAGGTTAGTTTTTAGTGATATACTAAACTATTAAGCATTAGTTAAACATTTCCTGCTGTTTATTTTACGTTTTATTGTACATAAAACGATTTTTCAAAGATAGAATGACTGTTTTATCTTTTGCTATACCCGTTTTTAGCTTTTTCGGATTATCTGCTATTTTTGTTATCCGCGGCGGCCGTGCCACCTGATTCCGCGGATAATCGCGAGTGTACTGTACTTAGAAATTTTCGTTTTGCTGATTTTTAAGCAGTAGGATTTTTTTAAATAATATCATTTTCTCAGCTGATTTGAACGATTCTAAAAATACCTGTTCAAATATGTTAATCAGTAAATTTATCAGGTTCAATGTTTCTTCTAACCTTCTTCGGAAACATACAATGACCTGACTAGAACAGAGAGCTTACTAAAGCTATGTTCACTAATTGTAGTAAGTAGACAGGATACAGACGAAGGGTATACAAAACCCTTTATTTTTTCTTTATATACAATGACTTCCGTACTTCGGAATACAATGACCCTCCACTCGGGGTCTAACTTAAAAGATATCAAAATAAAACTAAACTCTAATTTAACTTTAGAATAAGATTGGCCTTATAATAACAGAAAGCGTATGTAGCACAGAGACTGTGAACACTACAATACGTTTAATTTATCAAGAGGATTAAAACCTCTGGCCTGGAAGGCAAAGTAGCAACTGCGTAACTTCTAAGGTAAGCGGCCTGCTTCGAACTCACGGCTTCCTCTCTTCTGCTTGGCAAAAAGGCCACACTTAAATACTTGGCGTTCGCCAGACAACTTTGCATAAACTCCTTCACGCTTATAATTCTGGCCGGAAGTAGAAAATAAGAAGTGATAGTAAAGATTTAAAATAAAATAAACGTTAGTAAAACTTAAGATCCTTACATACTTCCCGCCAGAGTTAATTAGTTTGAAACTGAGGTCTAAAACGACCTTGTTGAAAACTTTTAGCTCTAGAAACTAACACGAGGCCAAACTTTTACAATCATAACTTAGCTAGAAACTAGAAAATTTTAAAAGAAAGAAATTTGTTACAATAGCAGCTCCCGGAATATACAACAATCTTTTTTCTTTTTCATCTGTACTGCATCAAAACAGGAGCTTTATTCAATTCTGGTTCCTTCCAGAGATCTGGAAGGAAAACTAGTTTAATGAAATGTTACAGAATGACATTACAAATAACATATAGAATATACTTTTCTTAACATTCTTATTTCATTCATGACTATTTTAATTATCTCTCCCCGTGCTCTCTGACATGTGTTGTAAAAATACCAAACACGAATGTGTTTCTGTCTATGTGTTCAACACTTCCTCCTACAATCAAAACACTAACGTGTTAAAATTCAACATACGAGACCTCTTAACACACCCTAATTTCAACTCTAGACCCTGAGGTACTATTCTGAAAGTGGCTAACTCTAAAGTGTAGCGTCAGAGAGCCTAACTACATCATTCAACCTTTAACACATATTCACCATGATTTAATCTTTACAGTCACACGAATAACAAAATTTTTTAACATTACTTTCACTTTTACCATATCACGTTATTTCTAAACATTCAAAATAACAGTTCACATGTATACAAGAACATATCAAGATGCCGTTAATTTTACACATTTGAAAACATACATTAGTAGTACATTGTTAACTTCTATTCTTTTCAAAGCAAGTGCCAATTCTTTCTACATTGAAATAATACTACATTTCAAAAAGTCTTTCAGACTAAAACTTCTTTCTTGTTAGAATGTTTTAAATAAAATTTATACAATAACTTTTTACAATATTTAAGTCTTTATACAACGCTATTATACATCAACTTTAGTTTTACGCGCGAGTAATTGAAAAACATAATAAGAAAATCGGTCACAACTCATTTCTCGCCCTTTTGGCGATAAAGGTAGACCTCGCATGAGGTAAAACTTCTTGAAATCTGCCACTTGCAGTAAGAATGAAAGATTAACTTAAGTTTGTAAAGTAACATAAAATTTTACTTATCTTTGTAATATTCAGACATCCTTTTCTGGGCCCAGTCTTTAAATGTGCTGCAGACCGTAGCTTGGTTGATCCTCCTTCTTGTACGGGCTCGCCCTTCAGTGCTTTCCTCTGGAAGCTTCCGTTTTTCACCACTACGGCCACCCTTGAACATCTTCCTTCTGTCCTCTGCTTGTGGTCTTGGCCGTTTGAAGGCAGCTGGTCTTGGTGGAACCGGGAAACTTCTGTCGTGATCCTGCTTGGACCTCGTTGTTGGCCGTTCAAATTTTTCTTGTACTTTTTCCTCCGCCGCTGATGGCCCTTCCGCAGTTCGGCGACTTTTTCTGCGGAGAGTTCTGTCGGATGAGTCAATCTTCCGTTTCACAGCCGGGTTATAGTTGCCGTCCTTTCTCCCGGTCTTTTCCACATACGTCGTCCTTCTCCCTTCTTCATTCTGGGGGTGTTCGTGAACTCTGTTTTTTGGACGGTGGAACGGCTTCTTTTTCTTTGTACCTTCAATTTTTCCGCGGGGCAATTTTCTTTTCACTTGCTTCTGTCTCTCATTGGCTTGCCCTTGTACTTGTCGTTTTCCCACCTCTGGAACTTGTACCTGCGGTGTCTGCCGTACCGGATCCTGCAAAAGATCTGAAAAGATTTGCATTTTATTACGGTCATAGAATGGTTTTATCTGGTCAATGTTTGCGGAACAGGTTTCACCATTTCTTGCCTTTAACACTACAACAGCGTGAGTTATTTTTTCTATAACATATGGTCCTTCAAAGCGTGGAAAAAATTTGGCAGTTTTATCTTCTGGTGCTGAAGAAAGTGAATGCTTAATTTTTAGTACTTCATCCCCTACTTTATAAGTTACTCCCCGTCGTTTCAAGTCATAATACGATTTTTGTTTTCTTTGTGCTACTTCCGTATTCTTTTTTGCTTCTTTTATTAGTTTTTCTATATCACCCATTTTAAATTCTGGGGCTCTTTGTTGCACATAAAATAGTTTATCTAACGGTGTTATAACCTTTCTGCCTAGAAATAACTCAGCAGGAGTTTTGCCCGTTGTATCATGTTTTGCGGTCCTAAGGGCGAAAGCAAATTCATTGACATAGTTATCCCAGCTTTTATGAAAATTTTTAACATAACTACGGATAATTTTCACTATATTTCTCTTGACCCGTTCCGCTATATTTGATTGCGGCCGATACGGGACCATTTTTAAATGACGTATGCCCAGTTTTTGGCACATGTCTTCAAATATATTACTTACAAATTGAGGACCATTATCCGATATAACTTTTAGGGGCGTCCCGTATTTTAAAATATATTTATTTAAAATAGAATCGGTAACTAATTTCGCGGAGGCTCGTTTTAAGGGAACAATTTCGGTCCATTTACTAAAATGATCAACTATAACAAGGAGATAGCGACTTTTGTTTAACTGACTTTTTGGGAAAGGGCCCAATAAATCGATGCCGATTATTTCATTTGGAAATTCGGATTTAATACTATTTAGAAACCCGGCCGGGCGGAAATTAATATAATTAACGGCTTGACATGTTGGGCAGGACTGGACATACGCCCTTGTTAACTTTTGCAGTTCAGGAAAGTAGACTGCCTCGCGTACGCGTTGAGTAGTTTTTCGAATACCAGCATGAGAAGCTAAAGGGCTGTCATGGAGCTCTTGCAGGATATTTAATCTAAGACTAGCTGGAATAACAGGTCGAAATTCGTTGTTGGAATTCGTAGTTTTTGTATAAAATAATAGACCATCTATTAGTTCGTAATGGGCCGCCCTATTTCTTATCGCCACAATATCTTGGTGGCTAAAATTTTCAGGATCCTTCAAATACTCATAAATACTTCCAAACTCAGGATCCTTACCCAGTTCGGTTATTACAGTTTCTCGGGAATTTATTGTACACGCTGTCAGCATTGCAACTTTTACGGTATTACCCTGTTCGTCTAATTTAATTCGTGACAGGGCATCTGCTACGATATTTTCCTTTCCGGGGGTATGCTTGATTACCAGATTATATTCTTGCAGCTTGAGTGCCCATCTTATTAACCTTGGGGATAAATTTTTTCCAGAGTACAATCTAGTTACCGCCGCATGATCAGAATATACTGTTATCGGCGCCTTTCCAAAATAGACTCGGAACTTTTGCACTGCTAACAGAACTGCAAGTGCCTCTCTCTCGGTCGCGGAATAGTTTCTTTGTGTTTGATTTAAAGTTCGGCTAAAAAATGCTACTGGCTGCTGATTTTGCGAAAGTACCGCTCCTACCGCATAATCCGAAGCATCCGCTGAAATTTCTAAATTTTCATCCTTTTCAGGAAATTTCAACACAGGGGCTTGCGTTAATGCTTGTTTTAATTTTTCGAAAGCACTATTGGCTTCGGCCGTCCACGAGAATCTTGCCTTTTTCCTTTTTAATTTTAACAATGGCTCAGCGATAGCCGCAAAATCTTTTATAAAGGACCTATAATATGAACAAAGTCCTAGAAAAGAAGAGAGCTTCTTTGCCGTGTTTGGAGTCGGATACTTTTGTACAGCGATTATTTTTGATTCATCTGTCTCGATCCCTTTTTGCGATATTTTGTAACCTAAATATTTTAATTCAGGGGCTGCAAATTTGCATTTTTCGACATTAACTTTTAGACCGGCCTCATTTAATAAAGAAAACACCTGTCTTAAATCCTGTACATGTTGGTCTAGATTATCACTAGTAATAATGATATCGTCTAAATAGATAAATGTGGACTTTCCGAGAACAGGTCTTAACACAATGTCCATGCATCGCTGAAATGTTGCTGGGGCGCCTGAAAGGCCAAACGGCATTCGCAAAAATGCATAAGTGCCAGACTTGGTTATAAAAGCAGTCTTAGGCACGTCCTCAGGCCTGATCCCTATTTGAAAATAACCATTCGTTAAGTCTAAAGTTGTCATAAATTTGGTTGATTTTATGTTCCTTAAAATTTCTTCTATAATCGGTAACGGATATACCGGATATTTCGTTATGGAATTTAATTTACGGTAATCAATAGCGAATCTCCACCTTTTTGGATGCTCCAAAGGATAATCATTATTTTTCTTACATAAAACCACCGGACTAGCATAACTACTTGAGATAGGCGTTACGATCTTTTTACGTAGCATATCGGTAATATGCCATTCTATAATTTTTTCCTTATTCTTATCATACCGGTATGGTTTTTGACGAACCGGCAATGCATCTCCGGTGTCAATACTATGGTTAGTAACCTGGGTAAATCCTGGAATATCACTAAATAAGGAAGCAAATTCACTTACCACTTGTCGGATTCTATCTTGCTCGTCATTAGGCAGGTGGTCGAGATTTAACCTTGGCGGTTCAACCTTTTCTACACGCACTGGTTTCATCGTCAGCTTAAGAGACGCTTCATTAAAATCCAGTGTAGCTTGTGCGTCTGAAAGAAAGTCTATTCCTAGTATTAAGTGTGCTTGCAAATTCTTTACTATAAAAAACATCACCTTTACTTGTTCGTCCTTGATACGGATGTACAAAGGTACTTTACCTACGCACTTACATTGTTCTCCTTGCGCCGCTAATACTGTTGTATTATCCGCATTATATATGCGGTATTTGCGAAAATACTTTCTAAAAAAGACTTCTGCCACACAGGAACACTGCGCGCCGGTATCCAGGAGTGCGGTGGCCGGGATATTATTTACCAAGACTTCAATCTTCGGAAGAGTTAAATTTTTCACCATTACTGTATTTAACTTGTAGGAAGAGGGGTTTTCGTGGCCTTCGGATTTCCGCACCCTCTCGTCAGCAGAAATCCGTTTTAGTTTAAATTATTTTTCCTTTCGGTGCTTTCCTTCTTTCTCCACTGGCCTTGAGACTTTTTTCCTGGGTTGCTATTGAACTGTCGACGTTCGCCGGCTGTTTTTGAATGCTCGGGTTTCCTTGCCCACTGATTCGCTTTTTCTCCGTAGCCATGTGCTTGAGTTTGCTGTAGTCTTGGCGTACCAAATTGGTTTCGCTGTTGATATTGGCGTCTTCTTTCGACGTCCGCCGTTCTTCTACTTTCAAACTGGATTGCTAGCTCAAATAATTTTTCCAGTGTAGTCGGATTTCTCAATTCAATAAAGTCTTGCACTTGGGGTAGTAACCTCGGCAAAATCACTTGAATTATTTCAGGATCCGGACGGTTTCCATACAAGAGCTTGAAAACGTGAATTTTTCTTAAAATAAACCTGGAGATGTTTTCCATTCTTTGTTGATATATACTGAAAAGTTCTGTTTCTAATTTCGCACGATCCCTTACAACAGGGAAGGCTTTTAGTAGGGCAGTCTTGAAATTTTCGTAGGTATAGGTGGGACTTCCTGCTTGACCCAAGAGACTTCTGCCGATACATTTGAACCAGTTAAGCGCTTGGCCCCTCAAAGCGCTGGTAGCTAAGGTAACTTTTTGAAACTCGTGCACGGGGTAGAGCATGAAGTGGTCATCCAATTTTTCCAAAAAACTGGTTACCTGTGAGTTTCCATTAAACGTTGCTTCTGGTTTCATCGAAGCGCGCATGGTCTGGACAATATACCCAAATCCTTCCAGGGCGGCAGCTGGCATTTCTGGATTCTGAGCTGTTTCTGCAGGCAGCACAGGTTCTTCTTGAAACTCGGCCATGGTTATTCTTCGTCGGGCGCCACTATCAGGTTCAATGTTTCTTCTAACCTTCTTCGGAAACATACAATGACCTGACTAGAACAGAGAGCTTACTAAAGCTATGTTCACTAATTGTAGTAAGTAGACAGGATACAGACGAAGGGTATACAAAACCCTTTATTTTTTCTTTATATACAATGACTTCCGTACTTCGGAATACAATGACCCTCCACTCGGGGTCTAACTTAAAAGATATCAAAATAAAACTAAACTCTAATTTAACTTTAGAATAAGATTGGCCTTATAATAACCGAAAGCGTATGTAGCACAGAGACTGTGAACACTACAATACGTTTAATTTATCAAGAGGATTAAAACCTCTGGCCTGGAAGGCAAAGTAGCAACTGCGTAACTTCTAAGGTAAGCGGCCTGCTTCGAACTCACGGCTTCCTCTCTTCTGCTTGGCAAAAAGGCCACACTTAAATACTTGGCGTTCGCCAGACAACTTTGCATAAACTCCTTCACGCTTATAATTCTGGCCGGAAGTAGAAAATAAGAAGTGATAGTAAAGATTTAAAATAAAATAAACGTTAGTAAAACTTAAGATCCTTACAAATTCTAGGCCAGAAAAGTTTGAAGAGAAATTTGTAGTTTGAGTAATATTCAAGACATTTCATGATTTTTCTATGTAGTACATAAAGACTCTAGACTTATGTTTGATTCTTAAAATGATAAATGGCAAAACTCTTATCAATATTCAATGCCGTAATTATGTTTTAATATTTTTTTCAAATCGATGCAGCTTAAGCATGTCATATCATTTGTTATAACTATACAATGGTGAGTCTCCTAACTTTTGTAATTCTTGTATTTTTATATGTTATAAGGTATTTCTCCCGCCTTCTTATCATGCCTTGTGTATTCCAGAGGTCCGTGGTTCGATTCCCGGCGAGGCCGTTGTTCAATTTTCATTTCTTCCTGTTTCAAAAATAACCTAATAAATCTACAGTGGCGCCCGAACTAAAAGGGTGTTGGATGATGATTTTCCACACCCAGGATTTGGAGATAGGGCCACCTAAAAAACGCAGTCTCCCTTTAAAAAGGGGAGTATATAAGGTATTTCTCCTGCCTTCGTGGTGTGGTGGTCTGCACGCTGGGCGCGTATTTCAGAGGTCTGTGATTCGATTCCCGGCGAGGGCGTTGTTCATTTTTCATTTCTTCCTTCTGCAAAAATAACCTAATGACTCTAGAATGTTTAAATGCAATACACTAGTTCTTTAGAATATGTAGTAGTAATTCGATAGATAAACAGAAACTAATTATTTTATATCTTTTATATTTTTTCTTCAATATCTAAAATGTAAATCACAATATACAAAAAAAATAAAAAGGCATTTTTATTTTGAATTTCATAATGAAGAATTATATTAATATTACTTTACTGCTAAGATCAACTGTCTCTCAAAAGATTACACATACATTTTATTTGTGTATAAAGGCATCAATTTCTATGACTATCCCAAGGCACAAAATGTTAGCATCTGAGAGAAACTCTGCAAAGGTCATTTAAAACGCCAGCTGTACTCAAATTTTCCTCACTCATTATACATACCACGGACTCTTGTATCTGTGAGCCGGAAAGGAATTCAATTCAGAAATTGAATACATAAAGTGAGATATGTATTACCTCTCGAAGTATTTGAACTATTATGTATTTTGAAATGTCACTGATTAGATGACATTTTGCCAGATTTCGTCATCAGGATCCACCAATTCCTACAATGTAAGTTTATAAATGAACTTGTTTAAAGAAGGATGGGAGAATGTGCGCATTCTTAAGCTATGTTATTCTACACAAGAAGTAATAGTTAATTCGGATGTAGTCATAAATATAGTTGATATTTATAAAATTAAAGTAACTTCATTACTTTACGCGCTCAAAAGACTTAGAACCAGGAAAAGAGAGAGTAATCATTTGTATGCAATTGCCCACCCTCTGCAGCAATATTTCACGTAAGGGAGATTCAGAAAGAATTAAAATCTGATATCGCCTCTTTACATTTGATTCTGGTCTTCAGACTTTTCACTGTATCTTCTTCTGTTAAGTTCACTTCCCCCTCTTTTTTTTACTTTTAGTTCTTCCAATGCTTTCTTCAATTTTGAAAAGTGTTTTGATTGTAGAAATTGAGCTGCATTTCTCATTTGCAATTTTTGAGCATGTGAGAACAATTTATCAAAATATCTCCTGGCAGTGCAGGTAACGCTTTTAATAAGCGTGAGGATTTATGACAGCACATTTGCTTCATTATCAGTTTTGAGTTAATGTAAATAAATAATCTTATAACGGAAATGAGTAGGCTTAGTTATGCTGGTGGTCAGAAGTTAAGAAAAAAACCCGTTTAGAATATCGATCTATTCATGTATTTTTATCGAAACAAATATTATCTATTATATGTTGTACAGATATTAGGTACTTTTTGAAAGCAGGAGATGTGAAAAATGAGCAGCGCCTTGGCCGGCAATCGAACCGCGAACCTCTGGAATACGCGTCCAGCGTGCTGACCACTACGCTACGAAGGCATGCTAAGACGGCGGGAGAGATACCTTATAATGTGACTCTCCCTTTCTACATTTTGGCAGAGACTGTCGACTGTTGATGATTAGCTCTATTATATGTGACTTTCCCTTTCTACACGAGAATTTTCTTCCAGAATCCATTCAAGAATGTAAGTCTAAATATGATCTCATGCGAAACCCATGGCCTTCAAGCTAACTTCTGGCTCCGTGAGACCGGTAGGCGATATATCGTTCCGCTTAGTCTTACATAATAATAACTATAAATTCAGAAGAAGGTATAAAATAAACTTTTTTTATTAGAATTTCAACGACTTAATGCATTGTACAATTGACAAAGCAATTCGTTTTCTTGCGGTATTTAAGACATAGTCGTTGAACAAAAACTTATTTAAATATGCAATTCACACAGCAAAGTCTTACTGTAAATTTGTCTCCATGCGAGCAAAACCCGTCTATTAATGCCTAAATCCGATTCGAATAACTGCTGCCAGGTGCTTTTTCTTAGCTTCAAAACTCTGCTCTTATACACGGTGAATCTGAAAAAGTGGGCAGAACTTTACTGGATGATAGAACCCAGCTATACGAGCAATATTAATCATAGAAAGTTTCCGAGGAATGCAAACTTTAGGTGGCACTTTAGAACCACTAGGTGGCATTGTAAATGGTATAAAAAGGGTCGGCCCTTCACACTTAACGGCATTTTTATCCGTGTATTGCCGAGAAAATGGCTGGTTATACGAACCATAAAATTCCAAGACGATGGATTGGTCGAGGGGGTCCCATAGCTTGACCACCAAGATCACCGGATGCCCAGTGTTTGGACTTTTACCAGTAGGGCCATGAAAAGAATAATCTTCGACTGCCTCTTTGAAACCAGTATGGATCTAGTCGCCAGGATCGCAGTTGTTGCCGGCGACACTCGGTAAATGCCTGATGTCTTCGCAAATGTGCACCAGTCCCTATCCCGCAGGTGTGGTGCCTGTATTACATCTGGCGGAAATGTCTTTTGAGCATGTATATCAATTACATTCATGTTAAAAAAATTTTTCTGAAGTATCTCCTGTCGTTTTTGTGTTAATTCTTTAAATGTGATAATGAAAAACTACTATTTAACTTCTCCCCGCTTCCGATAAGTTTATGCATTCCGACCATAAACTCTGTGACGAGTATTGCTCGTATATCTGCGTTCTATCACCCCGTAAAGTTTTGCCCACTTTTATCGGATTCACCCTGTATACGTTAACTAGTTTACTTCTTGTTGGAAGACAACTAAAGTACAAGTGCAAGTAAAGATGAAATCGTAAGATTATGGTTTAATAAATGTAAAACATCTTTCAAACTGACTTTTGTGCTAAAGAACTCATGAGATTAATTGTAGAAGATAAGTTTATCGGTTTAACCATTGCGGAGTATTAGATGTGTTAGTCTAATTGCTAAAATTTCCTTTTTTTCATAACTGTGACATATATGTTTGTACTGCAATATTTATTAATATACATAAGATTTAATTAATCACATAAATAATAATGTTACCTTTCTTTTCATTTAATATAAGCGTCACAGGCAAGTAAATGTTGATTTAGAGATTACCTAAACATACGTGCATGCCGTTTTTGTGATATTTTCCCTAAGGCCCATTAGTAATTGTTCGAATCTATTTTTTTTTATTTAATCAAAATTCATAAAAAGTGATCTAAGTGGTAATGAAGCAGACATATAAAAGCATCTGAAGTTACATAACTAATCGAGGATACAAAACGCTAATTAACGAATATACCCGAAACTAGAAATGATAATTAAATGGTAATCTAAGAGACTCAAACAAGCTCACTTTTCAAACACCTTTCCTCTAAATTAAAGGAAGCAGCTGAGTGTACTAAATTAAAAGAGAAATTACATAACTTGCTCCACTTTACTTCTCAGCGACGTAATGCAGGAAAAATTGTGTATGTACGCTTTGATAAATCCCTTGCCAAAACAATCAGAACACAGCGTGAGGGAACTCCAGGCAAGCAAAATTAATTAAGTTGAGTTAGCTCGCAGCTTGTTTCTGCAGATGATATTTTTTGATAAAAGTTCTGTTTGAGTAGTAAAAATATCCTGCGGTTTTAGGAGAAGAAAAATATTTTAGATTTCTTCACATAGCGTTTTTGAATAGAGGCATGCTTTTTGCTATATTCGTTTTTTCTGCGAAGTGGGAGTTTTATTAGAATGACAGAAATGTTATTTATATATCCCACAAAATGGAAAATTGTTTATTTTACAAAATAAATTTTACACTATACGAATATAAGATTAAAATTCCGTTTGCATCTTAAGCCGTCAGTTTTAAAATATTTTTTCCTATAGCCAGGATCTACTTCTTCCAAATGCAGTGAAAGAAACTGGAAAATAAAATGGGATAATCATAAAGAAACTGGAAGAAGCGAACATTGAGAGACTCGTAGGGCTTTTAAAGGGATAAATTTACTAATAACAGTTTAAATTTTGTGAAAATGTTTCATTATTTCTACAATAAAATGCAGTGTCATTAAATAACTTTTTCTAAAAAATCTAACGAAAAGTATAGTGAAACATCTTTTTACAGTGACTATTGACGATGTACATTAAATTTTTTAATAAATAATTCGGTTTAGTTTTATGCTGTTTCTGAATAAATATATTCATATAAGAGCTTTTTCTAAGCACAAACCCACCCCGATTGATGGATCTGGAAAGCAGTAAAAGAGGAATGGAAATCAATGCGCCTCAGAAATTTTACGAAACGTCCTGCTGTCACTAAGTCACGATGCAAGTTAGTCCAGAAAACAAACTATCAGATCAAACATTCAAACAAATACTCTTTACATTTTAAACGTCAATTAAAAGGCCCAGAAACCGTTTTAAAAGTGTATAAACACACTAATTTTACGTCTGTATCATATATATGTGATGGGCTGTCGCAATACTGTGTAATGTAATTCTGAAAACTTATATGCGTGAATTTGTACTGATTATAAAATGCTGTCATGTGAAGTTTTTAATCTTAAGCGAAGGGTGTAATATGTTGTGTCATCAGATGAGTGTAAGTATAGCCGTGGTTTTACATTTTTTCATCTGAAACAAAGTGCTAAATGCGCAGCCCTGTATACAATACATAGTTATTATCCCGAAGGTCTATCAATTTCGTTTTGGCATTTGCGTCGATTTACTTTCTGCGTTGATTCGCTTTGCAAACTGTTGCCACCAACTATTACAGCCCTATATTATATTTAAAGAAATTAAATAATGAAGAATCTACGTAAATGTATGCATGTTTCTTGCATTCTGATAAAACAACGGTACCTAGAGCCATCCAATTTTGAATAACGTAAACCACTAGCGAATATGGGCATTTGGAAGCCCTAATTTGGAATCTGGAATTTGTTTTTCTTTGATCTTTTTCATATTTTGTCAGACATTAAAGAATTTTTGATCAAGAAACTCAACAATTTCAAAGCAAAGAATGGCAACACTGTACGGGGAAAAAACTTTTTTATCTCCAGAGCGCGAGACTGTGTATCAGAAATTCTAAATTTCTGATAAAATGATTTTGTAAAATTTCTGATAAAATGCCCATTTGAAACGTATTTTGCGATATAGCTGTTGAAGTGAATTTTATGTTTTAAGTGCGAAGAACATGATATTTAATAAATAAAGGGAACACACAAAACGTTAAAAAAAGTCCCTTTGGTCGTAATGTAAATTCTGAGAACTTTCAGATTTTTTCCTTATCTTTTCATTATTTATTTATTTATTTATTTGAGAGGCGACTGAATGAATAAATACGTAATACTAAATAATCTATTAAAACAAGGATTATTAAAATCAGAGATACATACACACACAAATATATATAAATATTAATACATTTAAAATCCATCCCATATTCAATTCGCAACAAATTATATACAAAAATAAGAACAACCATAAGCACAGTGGTAAATTGCATATAAAATGCACAAAATTGTTAAAACTAAAAATGAGAAAAAAAGGGATCATTTACATCTTTCGTTACACCGTCATCAGGGGTTTGATGCAACGAACATACTAGAAAATACATCAGCCTGGTTTCTGAACAACAAAGCTAGAAATTAAAAATTAAATTATTAGAATAATCTCAAAAAAGTAACCAAAATGATATGTGTATTGATCAGTCCAACCCTTACAGGTCGCAGTAAGTACTGCTAAAAATTCCGAGAACATTGGCGGCACAATTTTTTTAGAAGTAGCATATGGCATTTCCATTTAATTAAGAGTAGGATTCTCTTTTGTGAACGCATTTATGAACGCTTTGTTTAGCTATCTAAAACATTTAATGAAACATTCATTAAACATTTTTATCCCTTGTAGATTTTTTAATTTTTTCGTTACAGAACAACATGCATTCTCCATAAGATTTTCTCCAGAAATATATGTTTGTCAATTTGGTATTTTCATTGAGATAAACGTACTTTGATAATCAGCTCATTCAGCCGTGGGATAAATATTCCTAAACATGAGAAATTTGTCTTTTAGGTTAATAATCTGAATAAACGAAGAAAATAACAGAATGCCATACCTTAAAGAAATTTTACTCACATTGCTTACTTTGAAAACAGGAATATATTCCTGTAAAATAAGAATAACAAGTTTAATTTAACCGCGGTTAATATGAACCGCTGGCTCTGTAGAAAATTGTTCGGTGCGTGTTGTCTTATAACGGAAAATAACACATACTTTAACATGAGCTATGGTTTTGTTATATAAAGTCTGCAATACTTTAATACGAGCCAGTCTAAGTCCTCCACGAAGAGATCTATCCTCTTCTACGCTTTTTCATTTTTAAATAACCTAATCTAATGAATGAAAAATACTACGTTTTATTTACATCAGTCATAGCAAAAACTATGAAACCTAATATAAACAGGCTCGCTCATGTGTCGGGATTCAATCTGAGGTCGAATACAAGGGTATCGTCGTATTAGTCATTCGTCTATCATTGTGCCAAATGTAAGACAAACAAATATCTCTAGTGTATAGATTGCAAAATTGAGAAAAATCCATTTTCGTGTGTTTGTTGGTTATTTGACTGATAGAACATATGTTTTCCTTTACCTAATGGAACTATTTCCAGATTGCCTGTTTCAAAACAAGTGCTTAAAATGGATTTCGAAATTTATGCTGTCATCAACAAAATTTTAACCTAGGATTCGTCTCACAGCTATCCAGTGACGACATAGGAAGGAATGTCATTGTTACATGGGAAATTCACTACTCATAATTATTATATATGCAAAAATGTAGGCTAATTTAAACACCGGAAGGGAAAAAAACAGACAAATTTCTGTCATAATCTGCCATTGATATGAAGTATTTAAAATTCATACCAAATTTTTATTGAATGCTTCCGTTAAGAGTAATTACTATAATGTAGAGTACGCGAGATCTCATAAATTTACAGGTGATGTTAATAAGTAATAATAAGATTTACAGGTGATGTTAATAAGTAATAATAAGATCTACAGGTGATGTTAATAAGTAATAATAAGATTTACAGGTGATGTTATTAAGTAATAATAAGATTTACAGGTGATGTTAATAAGTAATTCTCATTTTAATAATATGTAATTCTCTGCAGGTTTAGAAGTAAAGAGAAATATTGTTTTGCAGACAATGCTTGCTGCTTTAGAAACTTTGAAACTTCGAGGATCAGTACATTCAGCAATGTGTTAATACTGAAGGCGAATTTTAAAACCGAGTAATTTTATAGTGAATATAAATATACGGTTTTTTTTTCAAAAAATATAGCGTAATTTTTTTATCCATACATAAAAATAAGATATATTTTATAAAAATCTTTGTAACTGATTAATGCAATTAAATACAGCCATACCTAAATGGAATGAACTAGGTTGTTTCACATTAAATCATCATTCCTTTTTTTTAATGGACAGCCAAGCAAAATTTATTTTCTTCATGCAGTATGAAATATTTAGCGCACTTGGCTATTGCGATGAAAACCGCATGTTGAAATTAACAGAAAATTAAGTAAAGAAAGAACTGCTCTGGAATCATTCTTGAAAATAACGTGTGTTAAAATATTTGCAATAAAACTGTATCAAAGATTCAACATATGTGCATTCTACTACTCTTTGAATTTCAGATAAAATTTTCTGTTCTCATTATATTTCGATTTCAATAGAATACACATAATTTGGTTAATACGATATATCCGTGTGTGATTATTAATGATTAGAGGTACATTAAGCATTCTGCAATATTATGCTTGCTGAAGTTAATAACGAAAATTAACTCAAGGAACATTTCCTTTGAAAATAGATTCAGTTCGTCTTTTTTAAAGTGAAGAGAATCTAAAGGAACCCTTTGAAACAAGTTATTTAAAAATGCCCTCCTCTTTTGCATATATAATAATTTTGGAAGAAATTTAATAGGTCGTGCAACAACGAATAATTATGCTCGTCTTCCCATAATGACTTTAACTTCACACAAGGCTACATAATTAAACTTTCCTAGGGATTAAACTGCGCACTGTGTTCAACGGGTTGTCTAATTATGTACAATTATCTTAAAAGGTTTTATAGAAGGAAATGAAATGAAAGCATCATTGGAACTTTGTTCCGATCCCTTCATAAAATCCACTTTGAATCTCACTTTCGCAAGGACTGCTGGGTAATTCATTTTCATTTTACTTGTCTACCCCTTTGCATTAGATAACAATCTTAATTAAGTCCACAATTGAACAAGTAAACGTTTATGTGAATGTTCTTGGTAAATAGAGAGTAAATTAATTCTCCGAATATTCGTGTATAAGATTTGTTTTAATGCACATGGGAGAAATGTCTACAATGAAGAATTAACTTAGTTTGTTCGATTACAGAATTAGGAAGCTTCTTATTTGTGTTTTAAACTATGACTTAGGACATAACTGACATAATTATTTATTTTAATTAATAATAATTTAATTTCATTTAACTTATTAAAAAGTAATAATTAATTTACTCTATTATTATTTTAATTGGTTTTATTTTAATTATTAGCCCAAAGAGGCAATTTGCCCAGAAGGGCCATTAATTTCGTTTTGGCATTCTACGACGGTTCACTATAAATTTCGATTCACTTTTCAAATTGTTGCCACCAAATATTAGAGCTTTACATTATTTTGAAAGAAATTAAATAATGAAGAATCTGCAGGAATGCATGTATGTTTCTAGTAGTGCGGAAAAACAACGGTACCAATTCTGAATAACGTAGTCCTCCATTCGAATATGAGCATCTGGAAGCCCAAATTTGGAATTTATTTTATTATCTATTTCAGCGGTTCTTATAACCTTTTGACTAACGCGCACCACCTAAACAAAAATTGAAAATCTTTAGTACCACCACTACAAAGTACTGCCACCACCACCACTCTTGAACAAAGCTCAGATCGCACAAATTTACGAGTGTTATCGAAAACATTCAATCAGAATGTTGGGGTTTTAATTTTGAATTTAGTAGTTAAAAGTACTTTGCTTCTTTGCGTACCACCTATTTTTCTCTTGCGTTTAGTACCACCGATTGAGAACCCCTGATCTATTTCATAATTCGTCAAGCATTAACGAATTTTCGATTAATAAACTCAACGATTTCAAAGCGAGCAATGGCAACACTGTACGGGGGGGGGAATTGTCTCCAGCGCGTGTGACTGTGTAGACTGTGTATCGGAAATTCTATAGATATGCTCTTTTTAAATTATTTTGCGATATTGCTGTTGAATTGAATTTATGGTTTAAGGGCGAAGAACATGTTATTGAATAAGTAAAGATAATCCAAAAAATGTTTAAAAATGCCCCTTTGGGCGTAATAGAAAATCTGAAAGCTTTCAGATTTTTATTTTTAATTATGTAATATATTATTATTTTAGTTAATTATTTAATTTAGTTTATTAATTCAGAGTTATTTCAAGTCGTATTTTCATTCTTAAATATGGAACCCAAGCTTTTTTTTTTTTTCAAGTTCTTTCATTGCATAAAAGTGGACAACAAACTTTAACATTTTATGCTGTTCATTATGTGTTTTATCAGTTTCAAATTAATATAAATCAGTCTTGGTTTGTATAAAATATGCGTATGGTCGTTCTGGGCTTTACAATGATTTCCTACGATTGGCCTTTTTTATTTATAATCAGAAATAATACATGTCGCAATTAATTATTTCTATATTCTGCTATAGAATAATGCTCATTTAATTTTTTTTTTTTTTTTTTTTTTTTGCATGCGTGTGTGTATACACCTATATTTAAAACGCTAGCCAAAACTTTATATCGCTCACGGGAAATTTTAGAAATTTAGCTGAGAGAAAATGTTGGAATACTTTCTACAGAATAAATGCATAAAGTGACACATCCGGAGCTCTCGTTATAGAGCAAATTAAATTCAAAGATCTGTGGAGCTTTCAACAAATTATGGCTTTTCGTAGAAAGGGCGTTTGAGAAAAACTGTTCGACATAATTACATTTATTTGAAAGTCTTATCCAGTACTGATCAAAAAGAACAGCTTAATATTTCAGCTTTACTGTTTTTCTGTTAACATAATTAGGGAACATTTTCTTTAAGTAAAATAATTACTTTTCTACGTATTGTTTCATATCTGAGTGACTGAACTTTGAGAAGCTAGCGAAATAATAATAATATGGTAAATATAAAACTTTTACTGTCGTAATAATAATACTAATCCTTTAAAAAACGCGCATAAAACACATTGTACTCATGTTTCTAAGAAAGCATTGATGCAAAATGAAAATGACGATATTCAATTTAATAATTTACTGTCACGCACAGTAAACAGAAAGAAATTAAAATAAATCAAATCAGATAAGTTTTTAGGTATCATGGTAAAAAAAAAAAATTGCACAAATGCCTAAGATTTCAGATGGTCAGAGAGTGGAAAATTAAGTAATCTAGCAGATTAAAAAATTAAAAATGTATTGCACTTGCAAGATAGTAAAACATAGCTTATTAAGCAAACCATGGTGCAAGCAAAATAGCGTTATTTAAAGCTGATGCTTATTTAGCAGCAGCTCTTTCAGCCGTTCAAGGAAACACAGTCGTGTTCTTGAACTGAACTCAGGAGCGGAGCGGGTTATCGGGAATTCAAAAAAATTGCCCGATACGGTGGTACCTGTGACACTGCTTCCTTACCTGATGCCCGTGGTTTAAAAAAAGGTGAAGCATCAACCATAATTATAGAAATCATGGGGCAACCACTGAACGCGCTTTTGCTGAAAGTAATCTCGTCAACTAATGCTGTTTTTCTTAACTCATATTTTATTCGTATCACTTTTGCGTTCAAATTGTTTTTTTAATTATTTCCGTCAAAGGGCATGTATTATTTTAAAAGTATGTATGCATATTTTAAAGCCATGTGTTATTTTTAAAGAAATTAAATAATGAATCTATATGTGTTTTTATATATGTGTGTTTGTCGGACATATGCCTGTTTAACTATGTTATACGCTAGGCGTCCCCGTCCTCCGTCACCTGTCACCTGTATGTGTATTTTTCGCATTGTGGATAAACAATAGCACCTAGTGTCACGGAATGTTTAATATACGTAGTCTTCCATCCGAAATGGGCGCCTCGAAGCCCGAATTTTGAATTTTAAATTGTATTTTATTTATTTAATATTTTGAACAAACTTAACGCATTTCTGCTTAGCAAATTCAGTGATTTAAAAGCGAGAAATGGAAAAACTGTTCGAAATAAAACATTTGTATCTCGAGCGCGCCATTTTGCAAAATTTGGGAACATTTAAGATACTGACTTACAGTTTCAATTTACACATTCGGCTTTTTGAAAGGAATGTGTTGCCGTTGCCTCAAAGAATACTTATTAAGTCCAGCATGTTGCCATTCGGTAAAGCGTAAGTTGTTCAACTTTTAAATTTAGTTTTTCTGTTATAGTGCATTATATCAAGTGATTGAAAAGCAATAAAGGCATTTTCAAAAAATATTTTTTTATCTGATTTATTAAAATAAAATTGAGTTTAAAACATGAGATATCAAATTAGAAATATTAAGTATTTTTATGAAATGAGATTAGCTGCTTTCGTTAAAATCAGAATCATTATATACTTTTTCCTTTTTTATGGTAACCCGTCTAGGCGGCTGTCCTCTCGAGCGGCTAGTTTCCAAAGAAATGATGAATGGAATATTCAAAAGCATGTATCGCAACCCCTAGCACTTTATCGGGAATTCTAAAGATGTGCTACCTTTAAATATTTTGTGATTTTGCTCTTGAATTTTATGTGGCGTTAATGCTAAGAAAGCGATGTTTAATAATGAAGCCCAAAAGACAAAACAAGGGTGTTAGCAGGAGTGAGTCCAAGAGCAGACTGGAAATTTGCAATGCTCAAGACTCATCTCTAATATGAGTATCCTATTATATATTTTGTGGCTACCTTCATCTAACCTTTAAGAAGACAATTGAAGAATTTCATTTTATTATTACTTATCAACAACTTGGACATAAATATTGCTCAGATGAAATACTTTTTAAAACTAATTTGAAATATGAGAGAGAATGAGCTAAAAACTGTGACAAACGTCTGAAAATAAAACAAGAAGATTTGATTGGTAATTTATTCTTTTGTCATAACAAAAAGGTATTTTGAATTTTAAATGTTTAATACGTATATGCGCATATATTTCCTTTTAAAAGATGACGAATTTCTTTTCGAAATATTTCTCTTGTTCATAATGATGTTTGACAGAAAGCATCATTACTCGATATAACATACCTTCTTAAGCGTGAAATATAATTTACGAGGGATTATTTTCTATTTGACGTTTATGAATGTTTTCATTTTATGTTTTATAAAAGGTTAAAAAAAGTAGTTAAAAATTTAGTATTAAACGATGAAAGGAATTTGTGTACTTTGATCAAAAAAATAATCATTCAGTAACCTCAGTGTTTTACGAGTTCTGCTGCTTGCAACCATAATTTATCATTGTATTAAGAGCGAATTTTATAACCATTGAAGGAACTTATTCAGCATGAAATGAAGTTTTATATTTAATAGAATATCGAGATATTTTTGAATTCCTTCCTTATAGATTGTGATTTATATAATTTTTTACTATAATTATTTTATGCATGAGGTGTCTTGTAGTCCAGTATAAAAATCAAATGTATTCAGTATTGGAGTGAATCTTGGAGAAATGTATACGGGTCAGCGGGGAAGTTATCTCCCGTGTAAAAACAGAACAGGTGTGTTTTGTAACCTGGTATGTCCGCTAACGATGGAACGGATAAGACTGTAAATCACAACAGTTTAACCTAGTTTCTAATCCTACTGGCTATATAAGAATTTTGGTCATTTCCCTCCCGTGTAACGTAATTGAGAGCCAGTTTCCTGCAGAAAGTCCTCGAAAGCATGCCTTTTACTTAGGCAGATAGTCTTAGTGTGCTTTGCCATATTCTAACAAATTCAAATCTTTTAACGCTGTGAAACATTTTTAAATAAATATTGAACGATAGAAAAATGGCATATAATTCTTTGCGTATTATTAATCAAATTTTTAAATATATTCATTTAATACTTTACTTCTTTTCAATATCTAAATTTCTTGATCATTCCTATGAATTTCCGAACACTAACTTAAAATGAAACCCATTCCTTTTCTGTCCTCAGATTTAGAGCTTGAACGTCGTCAACTGCATGAAGTCGTTCTTCCTCAACTCCAACGTGACTGGTCATCTTTGGGACTAGATATTCAGTTGTTGGACATACAGAATGGAGGGGACGAAGATGCGATTATTGCTCCTCAGGCCATTGCAAGACATTTGGAGGACATAGAAGAATGTCATAAAACATCCTTGGGCTGTTTCTTCTTGGTAATATAAAACTTGCAATAAATAAAATGTTTTACAAACAAATATAGTCTAACAGTAATTTTTTTAAACCGCCTTGAAAATGCAGCGGTCAAAATTACCGAATAGAGATAAATTCGTATCTTATTTTTTAATTACTCATTTTATATTTTATTTAGAGATTTCATAAACGCTGTTTGCGGCCAACGGTTTAATAATTTCACCTTAATAAATAAATCATCTCTTATTGTTATTTAATGTTTATTGTGTGATAACTTAGTAGCCATTTGCTAGCATGCTGCTTCTTATTAAAATTTCCAAAATAATTTTTTGGTATCTTGACCAAACCTTCCGAAATGGTCCTAATTTATACAGCTTTGTTTTTCTCAAATCTTAACTGTTTTGCACAGGAAGCTGAAAAGCAGCTAAATTTGTATTCTGTAAAAGTAGGTTAATAGATTTAATGAAAGTTAAAATTATTTTGTATTTAAATTTTAGTAAAAATTATCTATAGTTTAATAAAACCAAATCTGAATCAGTAGCAAGTCAAAACTACACTGGAAATAAAATTAAAATAAAACCCAGAATTTATGTTAAAATAAGCGTAAAAGATCTAAGCATGAACTATTAGTATTTAATTTTATTATGTTAAAATGTAAGGTTTTCCTTATTTTGCATAACAAATTTATTTTAAGTTTTCCTGTTCTCAACTTCTCAACTTCCCCTCGCATTCTTTCGCCTGTATGTAATTTAAAGTTAAGTGAAGTGCTATTTAAACGTATGATTATCTCAGTTTATTCAGAGTGTGTTTCGCTAGCCAAGCGCACGTTTCGTTGTTATTTCGCGGTCACGCTAGTAAGCCTCTTGGCGTTATTTACGCCGGTTAGATTTCTGTGAGTCCACCCCTTAGGCGTAATTTTGAATTGCGTTCTTGCACTCGTTTATTTTTCAGAATATGATTTGTAATATAGTTTACGTTTAGTTACCGCCGCAAGTGAACGGTGTTTTGTAACGCACGAAGTCTGTGCTTTTCTGTTAAATTAGTTTGATTTAATAATTCACCCTTCTTCTGTGCTGGTATTTAATTCACGCCTGTGCGAGAATTCGCCAGGTTCATTATAGTATCTAAGTTAGTGTATGTGGAAAAGTAGAGATAGGTCTTACCAAAAAACTAACAATTTTCCTATGTACTAATCTATAAGGCTATCTGAGTTTCAGTAAGTACAAGAAAGGAACTTTTTATTAATAATTGCTTATCATATTTTTTATTACATTACTGCTTTGATTAGTGTAAAAGGTCTCATCCTGTAGAGTTTCTCCAAAAAGAAACAATTTCTTTCCAGATTAGTAACCTGAAACTGTAGTAAAAGTCTCACAATAGCGCGTATATTAAAATGATACACCGAAATTAAAATATTTCCAAATATAGACATTAATCGTTATTTCCACTTGAATCAAAGTAATTAGGCGTAAGGACACTCTGACAGACTCTGGTGAGAAGAGGAAGAAATGAGTAATATACGTTGAGTATAACTGCATTAGTTTATATATAATTTCTCTAATCATTTGTCTAATCATTGTCATATTTCTTCTATTATTCGTAATTGCAAAATTTTATTGTTTGTTCTTATATTTTAAGAAAATAAAGTAATGTGCGCTTAAAATTTAGAGAAGAGATAACATTACTATTAGACGTTAATACAGTAGAGATTATGATAATTTTCTGAACGCAAAATAGTGAGAAACAATTGTGCGCTGCATGTGATACGAACCATGGAACCATACACCACGAAAGTTGACTAGGCATACTTACTACCCAAGAGCACGCACGAGAGAATCTTGTAATTCTTTTCATTTGTCTGTAGTTTAAAGTAATGATGTGCTATTTGCTCGCAAATTGATTCAATAAATACATTCACTTTACTGAGCGAGAGAACGTTGATTCGTCATAAAAGAGCGGTAGTTCTTGTAACGTTTACCTATCGAGAACTTTATTGTAAGTTTGCCAGGTAAGTTTTAGGAGAGAAAAGAATATTTGTTCTTTGTTAAAAATGAGTTTAATTTTTATCATTTTTCAAATTTTCGAATTTTTTTTCTATAGAACTTTATTGTTAGATCTGTATAGAAAAGAGGCTTTAAGTAATCTGAAAATTACAGCTGAAAAGTACCAGTCTAAGGATTAAGCTGTTGGATTGAGTTAATTTTTCCTATAACACTGATTGTTCGATTCTTTCCGCTCTTCGTTTCATTTTCGCATACAGTTCTTGATTCACTCTCTGTTCAATATCTTAGTCATCAAAGTTATTGTTAGGAAGCGGGAAGTCAGAAAGAAGAACCGAATCATGAGTAAAAAGTTCTGATCTAATCTGCAGAAGCGGTTTTGCGCATTTCTACTATGATATAGGGGAAATGTGTTTCAATTTCGGTATAATGTGACGTAATAAATCAAGAAGAAATTTTAAAATATATTCTTATTCTTTTCTTTCCTGTTACAAAACATTCTAAATATATAGCTGTAGGTAACAAAAAATTGCCATGTTGGCCCAATGTAAGAGAGATGTGATTTTCTTTAAGATACACTTCTGCATGCGTAACCTGACGTTAAAAAATTATTATTAAAATATCAATATTTATCTCAGAATGTTAATGATAAAAGGATGCATATTTACGCAAATATATCTCAAGGTGTAGTAATTATATTACATAATTATCTTCCTTTGGAATATTCAAAATATAAGATGTCTCAAAATTAACGCAGGATTTTAATTGCTTAGCACTTTTTTCCGTTGGGATTTTACGATGGGTTGAAGCACATGTTGTAGTATTCACATTTCGTTCATTATTTAGTCAGTTGTGGTGGAGAAATATACACAGGAGCATATACTTATCGTAAAAAACATTTTTAAAAATATAAAGTTACGTACTTTATATTTTGCACTGTGTGTAAATTACGTGCTGTGCGGTACGGAACTGTAAAAGGAACGGCACGAAATTTGACCAAGTAGGTTTGATGATGGACGTTCTCGTACCCGGTGCTGGGCCGAAAATATTGTCACTATGTGCTTTAGTGCCGCTGAGTGTTCGAGACCGTCAATTTGCCGCAGGTGTGCTGAGTTAGAAATTTCAGATCGCAAAGTATTATTGCGAAAGATGCGTCCGTACAAAATTCAGATGATTCAATAGCTTAAGCCCAAAGATCATGTAAAGCGACGGTTATTCATCAATTCTATGTTAAGCGTGAAAAACATTTGCTGAATATAATTTTACATATTTAATCGGAATGTTTAATATTTCAAAGTACATTGCAATTTTGCCAGTTCTTGCATAAACAGAAATTCATTTTGCAAAATTAAATACTTGATTTTGCAGCATCCTATATTAAGTTTTCATATATGCAAAGCCGCATTTTTTTCAGGCTGTTCTTCTCCCTTTGTAAAATACTTAAAAAACCTGATCTGCTATCTTATATAGGAAACTGCCTGATATATACATAAAAAATATTTGACTTATGTGCCGTGCAGCTGAGTTTTGTTGGACTTTTTAATTGTTTCATTTATTTCTAGTGTCTGATCGGCAACAAATATAGACCATATCCTCTTCCCGCTTCCATCGATGCCAAAGATTACAACCACATCCACAACGCGGCAATCGAAGCGGGGCTTGATGCTTCCCTGCTCGACAATCACTATCTTCTCGACACAAATCTTTTACCTCCTCGCTATGTACTTCAGACTCAACCACAGTCCAGTGGGTAAGTTGTATTAGATGCTTTAAATACGCTTTTAAGTTTTCAATGCATTAGAATTAGATTTACAACAAATTAATTCACCACAAATTACAAATTAAGGAATTTCCATTTTTATATTTCAGTGGTATTAAACGGTATAGAAATATTTCTTTTTTTTTAATGGACTTCTAATACTTTAAATTACACAAAAATAATTCACTAATTGCGATAACTAAATAGAATCTTTCTTTCTGAAATTTATGAAATTTCTAAGATTTCGAACTTATGAAATTCGCGTTATTTTATTGCCTCCCAATAAAAAATGAGAATATTAACTTAAGAAGCATAAATTTTTAACTTTATTTAAGTTTAAAAAGTTCAAAAATAATAATCGTATATGTAAAATATTCATGCTTATTTATTAAACGCATAATTATTAAAGACACAGTGAAACAAATAAGTATCTCATGATTATGTGCACTGAGGGAATGACTTAAAGCAAGAGCCGCCTATGAAACCTTCTAGAGCTACTTCCACCTTAATAAAAAGAATTTTCCTACGATTTAAAAAAAATTATTGATTGGATCCTGTGAGATGAATTCTGGCATTTCGGAGGTGGAGTGCAAGTTTGAATTTTCAGATGTAGTTATTTGTGAACGTATAGTGACCGAAAAAAGTTCAAGTTGTTTTTAGTGGTATTTTGAAATTACGACAATGGTGTGGCTGATCAAAAACTCTTAATAGACCTTACCAAGGATCAATTTACTTAAATAATTGCACGCGGCAGATACACAGTATTGCCTTGAGTGACATCGGAACTCGTTATCGAAGTCTCGAACCCATCAGCATAAGGAATGTGGACAATTTTCTTCGTGATAGGGGCGTTAATAGCCAACGCTCAAATAGAATACTTCTGATGAATATATGAAACAAATATGTTCAGCTAACGTGTTTTCGACAATGAGCAAACTGAGCACATGATGACTGGAAACGACAAACTCGCATTTCTAGCTATTTCGGGTAGGTGGAAGGATCTGTGTGAGAAGAAACCTTCGTCAGTATTTAAGTCATGGATTCCACAATTAACTATGAAACCACTATACAGACTACAATGATTTCGAAATGATGTAAGGGTTTTTTTAGCTAACAATTAATGGCATCCTGGTATGTTAATACTATTGTTAACAGATGAAACTATATGCCCTCTTGTACGAAGTAAAGGAAGTATTGTAACTGCTAAAAAATTCGTGTATCTTATTTCAATTAAAACATCCATTTTGACTGCTTTTTGATTATCTTTAAACGATGGTTTTGAGTAACATCTGTACATACGGACAGAATTAAGGACTCCTCTTTCCCATAACTAATTGTGAAATAGATTTAAAATGTATTCAAGAGAGATTTTTTTTTTTTTTTTCCCTTGACGTTTGTAGTATCTCGTAAAACTCAAAACCGAATAGCCTCAGAACATTGAAATTTTGTATATGGGACTGCTATAACATGCGCACCGCCCTTTTTCGTTGCAGTCAGATCCACCAAAAGTATATATATATATATAAACCCACTCTATTACCCAGCTCGGTGAGTTAAGTTTTTCTATTCTTGTTTCTTCGTAGATGGTGCATTTTTTATTTTAAAAGCAACTGAATTATATTGTTCTTATGTTCCGGTTTAGATTTTTATGTCTTTAGTTAATCCGTATGCAATAGTTGTAGAATTATCAACAATTTTAAAGTTGTTTAAGCTCCACTAAGCTTAATGACGCCTCCATTTGTTTACATTTGAAACTTTGTACCAGAGTGAATCAGCCCCAACTTCAATGTATTTTTGCCGTGTGGTGCCCAAAGTTTTGCGCATCGAAGAATCTGTCTTCCTGCCTAATTTTAATTAATTTAAACTTTAATTTTAAGTGCAAAAATTGTTTTTAACTCTATTTGGTGTTTTAGGTCTTTCTGTATTTAGAAATTCTTAATGAAGATGTTTTGAGTTTTTATATATTTTTCCCTTGCCGCGAAGTGAGAACTGAATTGATTGAATGAGAAATATATCTCTAATGAAAATTGGGGAAATACGTTTAAATGAAATCCAGAAAAAATGTACATAATTTAATAGGCCGTACAAAGAAGTGATATTGAGTCCCCATAAGATTTTTTCTGATTATTTTTCTATATAATGGTACACGTTAGTACGGATCTACTGATTTTAATACTTGTTAGTGCATCCACATTTACAGAATTTAGATCTTTACATCAGTTTTCATAAGAAGTTTTTCAGCTGTCTAATCATCTAAGTGGAATAACTGTAACATTAATGATATTTTGCAATCATTTGCTTTCGTATTGTATAAATATTTTAGTAAAGAACTGAACAGGATTAAAAAAGTTGCTCATTGCATCAT
This sequence comes from Stegodyphus dumicola, assembly GCF_044657685.1. Lineage (NCBI taxonomy): Eukaryota > Metazoa > Arthropoda > Arachnida > Araneae > Eresidae > Stegodyphus > Stegodyphus dumicola. Next base: position 83,803,649 of record NC_140768.1, read on the forward strand.
TTATAGCTTCACAGAGTTATGTTTTACAAATGATGTAGATATACACGCAAGTTAGTACACTTCCGACGGTATTTTTGAAAAAGGACGGTAGAACCATTAAATTTTGAATAATGTTGCCGTCCACCTCAACATGTGTACCTGAAAGCCCGAATTTCGAAATTTATGTTTCATATTATAAAAACTTCTAATGAAATTTTGATTAACAAACTCAACGATTTGAAAGAGAACCGTAGCAACACTGTACGGAATAAAATATTTTTATCTTCAGCGCGCGAGACTGTCTGTCGGAAATTCTGAAAATGTGCTCTTTTTAAGTATATTATGATTTTGCTGTTGAACTGAAGTTTGTCATATAAGTGCGAAAATCGTGTCACATAAGTGATATCTAATAAATAAAGTCAACACACTAAACGTGAATAATAAAAAGACACAAAAAAACGTTTTGCGAGTTATCTTACAAAGAACACTGAACACTGATATGATGACCAGGGAAAAGACTGAAAAACAAAATATGGCAGCTTTAAAATGTTTTTTTAATTTTGAGTTGAGTCATATGCTTTGTTGTCGAATCATATATGGCATAAGGGGGACGAAAATGATGCTTAATAATAAAGCTAGCAGCAGTGAGTGCTGGTAGACTTCGAGCTCAGCGAGAGCTTAAAAAAACCTTAACAAATCCTTTTGAGTGATCGTCAAAATCTGAACTCTTTCAGATGTTTTTCTTTGTATATTTGTTTTAACTTCTGCATGTTAATTTTATTTATTAAGTATCACGTACGTGTGAAGGAAATTATGCTTAATATTAAAGCTAGCAGTAGTGAGTGCAACAGCAGACTGGTAGGCTGCGAGCTCAGAGCTAAAAAAGCCTTAAGAAATCCCTTTAGGTGATCGTTAAAATCGGAAAGCTTTCAAACTTTTTTTTTTTTTTTTTTTTTTTGCATATTTTTTATTAAGGTTCTGTATGTTAACTTTATTTATTAAGTATCACGTTCTTGATACTTAAGCAACATAAAATTCAATTGTGCAGGAAAGTCCCTAAATATATAAAAACAGCATAGAATTTCCAACAGAGTCTATCGCGAAGAAGATATTTTTTTTTTATTTCAAACAGTGTTGTGAATGCTCTTTTTCAAATCGTTGAGTATTTTAATGAACTATTCATAAAAGTTTACAAAATATGAAATAAATAATGAAACAAATTTTTGGAAATTCAAAATTTGGGCTTCCACAGGTGCACATGTTCGGGTGGAGAACTGCATTATTAAAAATTTGTTGACTCTGGATACCGTCGTTTTTCACAGCGTGAGGAGCATACGTAGATACATGCAAATTCTTAGCCCCTTTTAAGCTAATAAATATTCTGTATAAAGTGCAAATATATGAAATTTGTATCCAGATGGATGAAAAATTATTTATAATAAACACAAGGAAACAGTAATTTAAGTTTCATATCAAAGTCTTAAAACACCATCTCTGATAATATACGGAGATCTTGTATATAAAAATATGCAACCGCCTTCGCCGGGAATCAAACCACGGACCTCTGGAATACCGGCCCAGCGTGCTACCGTTACACCACGAAGGCACGCTAGGGAAGTGGGAGAAATACCTTATATACTTCCCTTTTCTTAAAGGGCGACTAGGGTTTTAGGGAACCTAGTCGCCAAAATCGTGGGTACGAAGAAACATCATCCACAACCCTTTTAGTTCGGGCGCCGCTTGTAGAGTCATTAGGTTAATTGGAACCAGGAAAAATGAAAAATATGCAACCGCCTTCGCCGGGAATCGAACCACGGACCTCTGGAATACCGTCTCAGCGTGCTACCGCTACACCACGAAGGCACGCTAGGGAAGTGGGAGAAATACCTTATAATCTGTCTAACCACAAGATTTGTTTTAAAAAAATAATTAGGTTATGCTAATTTTTTCTGTTCATTTTTTTCCTTTAACTAAAATGCAAATTAGAATTAGTTTAAAAAGCGAGTGCTACTATATCTGAAGAAATTAAATTGACAAGGCTTCAATTTTGATTCTGAAATGAATTCTATAGACCTTTGAAGCCGCTGTTGTGTATTCTCCCCTGTATTTGGTATCCATGAACGGCTTACTAGTTTAATTAAAGCTGTTGCTAAGCAAGAATGAGTTAACATCGTTCGGAAGCTAGTGATTCTTTATAACTTAAACTTGTGTGCTGCCGAAAATTATATTTTATTTCAGACTTTGGCAATAACAGTGGATAACTGTTGTTAATTTTACTGTAACAATAATTTCTTTGCCTTAGAAATAAATATTATTTGTTGAATTTTAATAAGCTGGGAATCGAAAGTCGCAATGCGGAGTCGGTGAGGACCAGTGCAAAAATACGTAACTTTAGTATTATGTAATCGAAATTTAAATTTATTTTATGTGGATAAGAAAATTGTAACTTTATTTATATAGAAATGCTTGTCCTAAACATTTATTCGGAATTTCCTTATAGTGCCATCTGCTTAAAAATCCTGATATTTAAGATCTATCCTTAAAAAACTATTCAAAATATTTTAATTACTCGTTATTAACCAAAGGAGCTCCAATATTTGAAGCATAAATATACATACAGGAATTCTTAAACCCGTGAGTCGAGTAAACTAATTTAAAACTTCTAACCAATTACAAATTAGACTGCAAAGCAAAATTCGGGTTTTGATTTAAAAGCTAACAAAAGAGAATGATTAAAAAAAATTTCAAACGAATGTGAGATAATCGTATTTAGTATCTATTCTTCAGTTTTCCTCGAAATTTCTTTAGGTTAGACGTTAATAAAATCCTTTTCGTCTGCTATTTGTAAACTCCGATTTATTTCGTCTTTAGTTAAAAATTTCTACTAATATTTCTCTAAATCTTTATACCACTACCATATTACTCATTATTTTTGCTGGACATAGTCAGCTACTTTTATTGAATATTTCTTAATAGTTGTTATTCAACTAGTCATTAAAGGAGTGTATATTTGACATTTTCAGAGGAAAAGAGCCCGTGAGCAAACTAAGGCAGGAGTCTGAAGAAACGAACTGGCCTGATGAGGAGGAAAAGCTAGTTCGCATAATTCAATACGGCGCACGATTAGGCATTCAAGAAGGGCTTATTGAAGCTGAAGACCATTCTCAATCTTATTTATTATCGGGTGAGTGTCAAATTTTTATTAATTAATTTTTACTTTTTAAATTTTTATTTAATATCCTTCTTACATTCTAAACATTTTTCAATTCTATTAATAACCTGACACTGCCATGAAATTGTATAACTGGAGCGTCTTCGGTGTTACTATGACACTGCAATGACTATTTTGTCATTATAGCCTCTATTCGTTGACGAAGACCTTTCTTTTAAGTTTCGGTAAATGTATTCAAGTATATTCCTTCATTCCTGTGGAGAAATGCTAAACGGCTGTGTATCAGCTTTAAGACGATTTGCTCTGAGCTGAACCGATGTTATAACTCATTGTTTCCTGAGTAGACAGTAAAACCAAGAAAAAAAAATTAAAAACCTAAAAGGTTTCAGATTGTAAATTACGTCCAAAGAAGCTTTTTTTTTTAACATTTTGTATGTTACATTTATTTATTAAATATCACGATCTACGTATTTAAACCTTAAAATTCAGTTCAAGAACATTATCTATAAATAGTTTTAAATTGAACATATCTTTAGAATTTCCAATACATAATCTCGCGCGCTCGAGATAAAAATGTTTTTTTCTGTACAACGTTGCAATTGCTCGCTTTGAAATCCTTGAGTTTGTTAATCAAAAATTCGTTAAAGTTTTACAAAATACGAAATAGATGATAAAACAAATTCCAAATTTCAAATTTGGGCTTCCACATGTCCATATTCGCAGTAGGATGATGTCATTCAAAGTTGGATGGCTCTATGTACCTTTCTTTTGTCACAATGCGAGAAATATACATACACTTTATGCAGATTTTTCATTATTTAATTTTTTTGAAATATGATGCAGGACTCTAACATTTGGTGGCAACAGTTTGAAATGTGAAACGAACATTTACAGTGATTCAACGCAAAATCGCAAAAAGAAAACAATAGTCCTTCAGGGACAAAGCCTCTTTGGACTAAAAACAAGCCCATACCATTACCCATTCTAGCCCATGTTTCAGTGAAAACAATATGCCAAATAATACTCACTTGCATTCACCAGATCTATCGTATCTGTATAGTAATGCCACAATCTGTAATGAGATTCATCTCTGTATATGATTCTTTTTCACTGAGTTTCTTGACGATGTGATTTCCTCTTCTGTAATCAATTTAGTGATAATTATCTTATGAAATCCAAGCGAAAACATTTTGAGATGAACGGTACAGATAGTGGTATCACTTTCAGATGCCATTCGATGCCATGATTTGCCGATTTCAGCAGTCAGGTTATGCTATGGTCTCTAAAAACGGAACTTGCTGGTTAAACTTTGTCATATGTGGGAGGCATTCACGAATCGGGATTGTAATTCTATAACCTCTCACATTTCCATTTTAGCAATGTCAATCATTTTTTCAGTGGTATCTAGAACTTGCCAGAAATCTCAGTAATGGAATCACTGAGTCAGTGGGCACTGATTATCATTCGTCTTCCAGGCTTCCTCAGTTCTCGTCCTGCGTTAATTTTAATAGCTGTAATTACTATATTTTTCCACTTAAATACCATTGTCTTTTAAAATACTGATGACTTGCAACATTGACCAATGGGCGATCGTGTTTTAATTTCGACGAGAACAGTCATTAAAGGCAATATTACGTTCTAAGTAATAGACGTAATAAATGTGCATCTAGTTATCTTAATTCGACATTAAATAATTCAACTGCATTCATTTAAAAAAATGAATGTAATATGAAAGGCAGCTGCGTTGTCTAACTCAGAGAAAATTTGAATTTAATAATGGGAATCCGATTCCATTGTCTTTTGAAAAATAGGAATGAGCATCTGATGGAAAGTAAAATTTAGACTTACCAATTACTGTTGAAAGTGCTAAAATTATCTGTTCGAGTAACAGCAGTCGAGAAAATATCGTTCCATATTACTATATTGGTAAATATATGTCTGGTAAACTAATGGATGCTATGATAAATATATTTACATATTAATAAGGCTGCACCTTACTTATCAGATGGAAGCTGTTTAAATGTTATTAATTGTGATAAGCATGAATCTGCATACTATTATAAATTACTTTTTTAAAAAATATTGCATCATTTAGGACTCATTCTCCTCATGAAAAATGATCTATTCCATAGTTAACAAACACGCCAGTTAGCTTTGGATTACATCTGAATTTTCACACTGGAAGGTTAGCAGGCGAATTAAAAGTTTGCTCTTTTTATATTTTCCCTGTTTTAATTAAAGCTGGACATGCTCTAACCTAGTGCAATATTCTCCTATCCCTCCAATTATTCTATTCTCTTAACAGGAGATGCCGCTGTAAAAACCTGGATTTCAACCCGCACTGAAATTCAGAATTCATATGCTCTCTGTGCCATAGAGTTATTAAGACCAAACCCAGTCTGTCCAAATACGATGTTATTGGACCAGAAGCAACTTCGTAACAGAGTATGTGATGATCAGTCGTTATTCAATTAGCAGTAATTATAATGATCTTTAGCGCGGAAATTTCAATAAGATTCCATTTTTCGTTTCATTGTTTTTCTCAGTTAGCAAAACAAATAACATCCATCATACTGAGAATTAGTTTAAGATATAATTTAATTTTTCGCTTTAGATATTTCAGAAAATTTTTGTCGTATATAAAGTAAAGGAATCTTAATAAATCGCACTGTAATTCACATAACATTCTATCAAAAGATTCTGGGGAAAGAATTACTGGTAATTATGTATTTAAGATTTAAGTATATAATGCTAACTGACGAAATGTATGTAATGGTGCACAGGGTCGTTCTTAGGTGGTATGGGGCCCCTAGGCGAAATAGGGGTGAGGGGTGGCTTCGCCCCCTCCCCCTCCCGGAAGCCAGAAATGGACTGTGAAAATTGATTGAAAGATACTTTTTCCAGAAGAGCAAAGAGCAAAATTCATTATCGTACCTAATGTAAGCAGTACGTCGGAAAACGCCACTAGTCTGGCCATTTCCTGACCTTTCGTGGACGCCGCGGGACGGCATAGATAGGGATTTTATCCGTATATATGTATATTACATGAGCATATCAGAAGAATCTACACTACTGAGTACTGACGACGTGAGTAACTGAGTAATCTAATTGAAATAAGGAGAGGTAACGTGGACGATTAATGCTGAAGCAGCTTATTGTAACGAGGCGTGAAAAATTAAAAAACAAAAAAGAAACGAAAAAAGAAATCTGCAGGCTTTTCAGATTTTATATTACACGCAAAGAAGCTTTTTTTTTAACGTTTTGTGTGTTACCTTTACTTATTAAATATCATGTTGTTCGAACTTAAACCATAAAATTCATTTCAAGAGCAATATCGCAAAATAATTTTAAATTGAGCATATCTTTAGAATTTCCGATACACCAGTCTCACGCGCTGGAGATAAAAATGTTTTTTCTGTGCAACGTTGCCATTGCTCGCTTTGAAATCTTTGAGTTTGTTAATCAAAAATTCGTAAAAGTTTTACAAAATATGAAATCAATAATAAAACAAATTCCGCATTTCAAATTAGGTTTCCCAGATGCCCATATTCGAGTCTGATTACGTCATTCAAAATTTAATGGCTCTAGGTACCGTTGTTTTATCACGATGCGAGAAACATACATACATTTATGCAGATTCTTCATTATTTAATTTCTTCAAATATAATATAGGGCGATAATATTGAATGGCAACAGTTTTAAAACTAAAACAGACATTCAGAGTGATTCGACGCAAAATGGCAAAACGAAAACAGTAGTCCCTCAGAGACTAAGCCCCTTTGGTCTAATAACTGAAAATTGATGTGGGGATAGATTAATAATAAGGTGAATTTTTAGATATTAAAGCAGCCCAAGCAATGCATTCATGTCATGCTTGCGGTCCCGTTATCTTGCACCAGATAGTACCATATTATTATCCCTGCGTCAGATAGATCATTAGTAAACCTGTCTAGACATCTAGACTTTGGTATTGTCGGGATTTATGGCCTTCGAGAAGTGAACTTTTATCTCTGCCATATGCTTTGTCAGCTGGGCACAGGAAGTAAAATGGCGTGAGAAATATATGCTCATATAAATATAGTCCTGGTGGTTATTAACTGCTGTACTGCCATTAATATTCCCTTTATGTTTTCCCAAATAGAATAAAATTTGTGTACTTCTGAAGTGACTTTCTATTTGCAAAGAAATAAAAAGAATAAGCAAAATTTAAAACAATGCTAATTAACTGTATTAAAAAACATTTTGTGAATTTTAATTGAGATAATTTTTTAATTGGAAAATAATATCACTCATTTAATGTTTAATATATTTCATATTTTTACAGGCGTACATAGACATTTAAGGCATGCCATAAAATTGAGCAAAACAGATCCAAGCAAAATATTGTGTGTTGTAAGGCAATTTGAAGGTAAGAAACCGTTTAATTACGCTTATACTTGCATAGCCTCTGACAAATTTTAATATTGAGTAGGTTTTACTATAATCGCATTTTCTTAGATTATGTAGTTGCTTGCGATATAAAACTGGCAACTGAATTAAAATTTTCTAAGGTAGAAAGTTATATGAACCTGTTCCAGCAATTTTTGTATGCGACAGAAGTGAACTAATGACGAAACTTCCAAAAATATAAAGTAGTAATTAAAATTAGGGACCAAAAGTAATTTCGGACTTTCAATGAAGTCGTAAACAGGATGAAATCTGTCCAAAGTCATTAATAATAAATCGTGAAGAATAGCAGGTATTAATGCTATTTACGATGTAAAACGCTTCAATTCATTTCGAAACTGAAGAAATGGTTTCTTTTGCAAACAGCTAAAATGGTTGTAGGATGTTCCATATTCTTATAAATTGTCAAGGAAATGTTGGCGCTCTCAAAACACGAATTAAAATTTTATTTTAATATAAAAGCCATCTGATTATTACCTTTGTTACATTAGAGGTATCCTGATTATCCGATCTTCGACTATTACGTTTAACCAATATTACATTTTATCCATCTTATTGCAAATATCTAAAGTGAACGTTATCGTTATATAAAAATACCCCTTGTTTCAGTATGTTTCTTTGTTAATGTGACTTTTATTTTGTGCTGGGTATATCATAATGGCCTCCTTTTTTATTTTCATGTAAAAAATTCTTATTGCTCTAGTTATTGGGAGATAAAATTACATTATGATATCGGTACGCAGCAATCTGTGTATTATGTATAATGCTATAATAGATAGTGTTTCTATAATAGATAGTGTTTCTCTTGAGTAAATTTTGTAAAACATATTTTTTACATGGAGGATTTTATTTATTTCAATAGTGGATTTCGTTTAGTTCTGAATTATTAGACTACCGTGCTGTACCGTTTATCACTTATAAACTACGTAGATTCTATTTTATACAATATTCAGTAATGAAACTTAATAGACTCAGTTCACGAAGGTTTTATATTCAGTCATTCAGAGAACAAAAAAGTTGCTTAAAATCGATGAAAATATACAGTATAATATGCAATATTTTTCAGAATATTTCGTTGAAGCATTTTGTTCTTTAAACATATTTTGTTATTGAATTTTCATTGGAGAATTTATACCTAGGAAAGAGTTTCGTTTTTGCAATATTAATTAACAATTAATAGACCTATCCACTTCATATAAAATACTTTTGCTGTTTTATGCCTCTCGTTTATACGGCATTCTCAGTCATAGAATAAATTTCCAGTTCTCGGCGCGAGAAATTGGAAAAAATTGCTTAAATTCTCTTACGCCACATTTCGAAGCACCTTTTCAATTACGTCTCTCAAAAATTTTATCGTTCAGCTTGGTTCAGATAAAAAGGATCTTCTCCATTGTAGCGTCAGTTCTAAGAAACCTTTTTCAACCGTCCTTTACACAATCTCTGGTCATCCCATCTTTATTACAATGTATTCCGGCATACAACACGAACTGTTAATGCAAAAGTTAGATCGAAATTTAAGGGTGCACGTTATACGCCGGATATAAAAATGATAGAATGAAAAATAAGGAAATGATGAGCAGACAAAATTAGATTTCTTTATTTATTTAATTCTGTTTATTTAAAGCAATTATGTACTTTATGAACTTAAAAAGTTGCATTATGAGCGCAATGAACATGATAAATTCGTCACATTCATCTTTCGTTATATCGTCAGGCACATCATCGAATTCTGTTTCATCTTCAGTATCACTATAACTCTAATATATAAATAAATTTTCATCTTCCTTTCCGTCTAGATTGTTAGATACACCACATTCTTTAAATGACTTTGGAATTATGTCGGGTTTAATCTCATTCCATGCTTTTATTATCCACTCACATACTATTTCTAGACTGGCATGACGCGTATGATCTTCTGTTGTAAATGTTTTTTCACCTTCTAACATCTATCTATTGCTCCGTCGTTTTTATTGATACACACATCTACAAACTAAACTAATGGCGTTTATCATCCTGGAGTAACGGCCATGTCTGTATTCCACTGTTTCAAAAATTTCTTCTTATAATCCGTTAGAGAGGATATGAGCATGTCCCAAACTAAAAGACATTCTGGATTCTTTAAAGCTACAGGGCGCTTGTACTAAACATTTCCTATCGACAGTTTCATACCGTTTTTGTTCCTCTGTCCTTTCTCGTGAACATGAATAAAAACACCATTTGGGAAATCACATTTCGGCATCGCCTTTCTTTTAAAAATAACCATGTGTCTTAACCAGGAAAGCACTATGATGTTGTTTTATTCCCTATCATACGAAACATACTGTAATTTCATTCATATTTCCAATATGTGACAATATTTTTTTGCTTTCGTAGATCAATAATATACTTCAGAAAACTTAACAGTTTATTATTCTGATCTTTCGGAAGCCTTTGTGAAACTTTTGTTTTCGCGTAGCAATAAATTATTTCGTGACATAAATCGACTACGGGCAAAACATTCAATAAATAGGTTACAACAACTCAAAGTCGCTGTAGAGTTTTCACTTTCATTTGCATTGTTTTTGTCCCAATTTAAGGCAAATAAACGTGCGCTGTTCCTTATTACAATTAATCCATTCTGCGACTGTTTATGATCCGCAGTTCGCAACACTTTTTTCTACAAGATGATTAAAAAACACGTTAACAAAATTACATGGCAAATTAGGTATATTGCAGGGATAAAAAAATCACATAGGAACACAGGGACGCAAATGTTATCCGGAGCAACTAGAAGGCATTTAACAAAACCATTCCAGATGATTTATTTATATTAGTCAGAGGTATTTTTATTTCGAAATTTATTCCAATAAATAGCGCATTCTTTGCAATAAGAAGGTAGAATAACTTCAAGTCATTTGAGAAAGTTTACTGCAATTCTTCTAATGACTGGCCTAAAAGTTTATTGCATTGCAAACATTAAAATTTTTTCATTAGCTTAGACTGAAAACGTTGAAAGTAAGCGGGGAATAGTTGCATTCTTTTCTTATTTCTCTCTCTCAGTTTTTATCTTTCTCTGTTTGTCCCTACATACGGATACACATAAATTAAAACGTACTTTAATTTTGTTAAAAATATTAACTGTATTAATAATAATTGATGTATTGAATGGAACAAGCCCTTAAATGAAAAATAGAATTCTAAAAAATCACTGCCGTGTTAAAATTTCACATAGGCCTTATTGCAAAATTCCACAAAGCACCAGTACTCCGCCAATTTTTGCAGTTATCTGGAAGCATTCTTAACTGAGGTAAAACTCAAATAGATTTTTACTCAGGTAGATTATTTTCTGAAACAATCGGAATGAATATACAGTCATTTAAGTTTTTAGTCCTAACTTAAAAAACCATTAAAATATTTGACTCATAATTTTGTTAAATTAGTTTTACTGACGTACAGTATATCCATTCACTGAAAAATGAATTCCAATGTTGCTGTTTCTGTTGACCAGAATCACAGTACCACTTTGGGAGGGACGGTTTTGAGTATCCTAATCTTAATTTTCTAGGATGAACTTAGCGTTCTAAGTTAACTGAATCAGTAATAATAATTAATTACAATAAACCATTTCTCAGCGAACACCTTCCTTAGACGAACATGGGACCAGAATTTCTGAGAGCGTAAATATACATCGGTTCTGCTAACTGTAACAGGTCGTCGAATGCGATCCCTTATTAACTCAAGAGAAATCATTTGATATATATTAAAATAGAGATGAATATTGAATTACCCAAATATCTTGATTTTTGTTATAGATCAAAGCATTACATTTCCAGTTCTTAATGATAACAGCGAAATTACTTTCGTGGAAAACAGTAGGAAATTATAAATGCATCGAGATGTAATTTGGCATATTTGTGTTTATTTTGGATTAAAAAAGAGCTGTCTGTAATCGATTCATTCTGTTCCTAAAATGTTTACACTACCTTTTTCCTTGCCTGTCGGAGCCAGCTACTAATGTGGCCATCAAGGCATTTACTTTTATTAGATGACATTGCTACAATCAGTCGCCTTTAAAGCTGATTTTAAAGCTGATTGGCCTGTGTTGTTTCTCATTGTCACTTTTGTTGTCTTAATTAGGTTCTTAATTAGGATATTTTAAAACATAAATAAAAGTATTAAATAATGAAACACAATTACAAATTTTCAAATATACTGATGGAGATCTGTTGCAGAGGGGCTTGATAGATATGGTTGGATGGGCATTTTAATAAACAGTGAGTGTTTTCGAAATTAATACACAAAATGTAATACTTTTCAATATTTTAACACCAAAAAGTTTTTACAATATTTTAGATTTACCTGTAAATTTTGTTTTACGTATTTAAAAACAAAATTTACAGAACTAAACACTAGAAGTGAATATTGTAAAACTGTATATTTTAAAATTTATTTAAAATAAACAATTTTACAATATTCACTTCTAGTGTTTTAAGATTTTAAGTATATGTTATTTCTTCCGAAGATTTCTCTCTTATATTTATTCATTATTCTCCGTAATTAATGCAGCGCTTAGATTTATTGATAAAATGCTATTAAAAAACCGTTGAACCGCACATCTGATTCAATATTTTTTCGTTAGTAAGATTGCAGTAACTTAAAAATACGGTAAATCTATAATTAAATTAGCATTTGCTGTCATCGATAAATATTTTCGCCAAGACGATCATTTCCAAAGAAGAGGCATATCGTCTAGGGTCATAAATAGCCTTAGAGTTTGTTCATGCTGCATTTGCGATGAGACATGAAAACAAAAGAGTTGGCGTAATGAAAGTGATCAAGTTCCTGACTGTATCATTATTGAAAACCATGTCGGAATAAAGATTAAGCTCTTAAATTAATTAAAATATTCCTAAATGAATTTAGTTTGTTCAAATTTCAAATACTACTTTTTGAAAACATGAATAGAACGACAAGTTAATATTATTAATTTTGATTATAAATATTTTAATAATTACTATAACTGTTTTAGAAAATATATTATAAAGAATTCATATCTTAAAGTTTTTTGAATGTGTTTTACAAAACAAAAACAGGAAAAGAAAAATTCTGTAGCATTTTATGATTTTTTGGCAATATTTCTGGTCAGGTAAGGTTTTTATGTAAAAGTTTGTAATTTATATTTATATTAACCAACTCGTTAATTTAAAAATAGATCTTTAAAAAATTTTAGAGCATTCTAATAAATACAATAAAATATTTTTGGAAAAAACATTGAAAATTATAGGAGAATAAAGAAATTTTAATTATTGAATATTTCTGAAAAAAAAAAAATTAAAAAAATGACAGGTATTTTTTTCAACTCAAAATCATTTTGTCTTACAAACCCATTTACTAATATTCAGAAAAAATAGATGTTCTTAAATAAAGGAAATCATTTTAAGTGTACCGAGTTTTTTTAAGATTCCTTGCAGTGGGAGAAATGCTCACAGTTTTTAATTGAATCCGGTTCGTGTTTCGTTATACTGCAGAAAAACTGCTCAATATACATAAGTAAACCACTGAACACCAAAGAAGAGAATTCATAGTGAACTACCAATATCCTGTGCTTTAGCCACTGCACCACTGAAAATGGATATCAAGAATTATAAAAACTTATCCCTTTAAAAGCATATTTAAATTCGCATTTATTACCATCGGTAACAATATTATCTTTTTAACTGTATTTATTATCTTGGTAAAGTTGTCAATAGTACATTAAAGGCAGTTTCTGTTGGTGCACTGACGACAAGCACACCTTCCAGCCGGTAAATATTAACGCATAAAAAACAGAGAATAATCGATATGACGAAGAATAGAGAATAATCGATATGACGATGAATAGAGAATAACCGAAATTAGAGAAAAAAAAAGAAAGAAAACCTAACATTTTTAGTTGTTTTCCTCAAATAAATGCTCTTCAAATATTGGCGAGGAATTACAGAGATAAATTCAAGCGTCATTATAAGCCATCAATTTAAATTTCCTTCAAAGGCAAATGATCATTTTCTCTCTTCAGACTCTTTAAAGCCAGTCAAATTGCCGCGGCCCATGAAGTATTTGCATTTTCTGATACGGATTCCTAGTTATCGGAGCAAATATTGCTCTTGAGATTAAATTCGAATTTCCAAAAAGCAAATCTTTCAAGAAAGCGATTTCTGATTATTTATTCATGGTTCTACTGAACAGCAATTTACCTCCAGCTATTAAGAGATTATTTTGTTCCTATCGAGTTTGAGATAGATTTTCATTGTCGGCGAACGTTTTCAGACGTTTCTTTAAATGTAAATGTGCGTAGCTGCATATATTGAATAAAATGATTTATATTCACGTTTGTGACTACAGTATTGAAAGGAAATTCTGAAATGAATAAAAATGTTTTCACATTCCTTCAACTACAGTTCTCTACACATTAAACCGCTTTGGGGAAATTCTTTTAGAAAGTAATATAATTTCTGCTGGACTAACATTTCACACCAGATGTGATTACTGATTTTTATTAGAATTTTTCCGCTGTATCTACATTACTGTAATATTTAAAATAGCTTGCTGTAGTTGTGAACAATGTATTTAGTCTGAAAAAGTGAGATATCTGAAAATTCTCGTGAGTTGTTAATTTATTTGATAGTGCCTCAAACTGAAACATGAGCCCTTTTTGAGTTAATAAGTTATACAATGCTTACACCTGCAAATTTTAAACTGCGTCAAGTGTAAATCTCACAAAAGTTAAATTCACAGAATATCGAATCTAGTGTTTGAGAGACAAATAACTTTGTCAGGTAATATTTCAGTATTTACGGATTAAAAAACAATACAAAAAAATCCTTTGTGTTTATAATTTCGATAGCGAACAAACTTCCATAATTTAAATTGTAATTTCAGCTGATTACCAGAGCATTAACTTTCTCTTTGTCGGCATCATGTACGCTGCCTATGAGCAATTTAAATATAAATTGCAAAGGTAGTGAGAACCATCTATTGAGCTGAATCAAATTTCAACTACCAAATCTCATTTCATGTTAAGAAGTAAACGGACAATCTTTTATTGCCAAGATCAAGTACTCTGCATGATGAATAATAAATATTTTATCTTCTATATGAGATACAAAAATACTAGTGTGCGCCACGTGTTGAACTAGATCCAATTGAGAGAGATGAAGGAAAAGAGAAAAGAAGAAAGAACATCAGAAATAAAGCTATTTAAAGTTTTGGAAAATAAATATTAAAATATGAACACAAATTAGAAATAAATGTCAAACCTTTATCGAAATCCATTTCTTCGAATGAAGGCATCTTTTATTAACTTGAAGTGTAGAAAAATTTGACGTAATTTTTAAATAACTAACAGTTTAACGACAGAAGAGTTTTTGATTTCTCCGTTTTTAGAGTCGAATTCATTTTTAATTAAGTTATTGCGATCGCTTACTCTTTAAATGTCTGTCTTTAATAGTCTGAGATTCATGAATTAAATCAAACTGACAAGGATTACGTTGTCAAAGGCTGGCAAGGGCAAGTCTTAAACCCTTCAGCGCTTACAAGGTTGCAATCCCGTGTTGTGACTTACCTCACTTGTCTGATAGTAACATCAGAGCAAGCCCACGAAATTCATTATGACAAGGTGAGAAAGACTGCACCTGTCGTTGGCAAGAGCCTTGACCACCATACAGGTGACAATACGGCGATTTCGATGGATATTTCCCAATTTCGATGGAGAGCAACTCGGACGTGTCGTTTGCGCCCACTGCGATGCGTAACTGGAATGCGAGCTCAGTTCGTTGATGACCATCAAAACGTTAATGAACTTACCAGTAACTCAATTGTGGTGCAAGAAGCTCAAGAGAGAAGTTCATCCTCGCTAAGCAAATGACTGACATTTATTATGGACAACATAAAATTTTATAAACGTTTTGTCAATAATAAAGAGAGTTGTAACAAGTTGTTCGAGCTCTTAAGAGCACCCTCATATGTTGAAAAAGCCAGTGATTAAGCCTGTAAACTTCCAGTTTCCTAAAAGTCTTCAGATGATGCATTTTGGAAATTTCCTCCAAGGCTTGAATTTGATAACAAAAGGTTGATTAGAGATAGCGGTCTCATGATACTTGTTTTCCAAACATTATGATATATATGCAAAACTTCTCTCGTATTCCCTTCTTTTATCTTTTGATTTTCTCAACTGGATCTAGTAACTTTCTGAGATACTTTTAAATTGACTAAATTATTATAAATGAGTAGAATGTTTACTGCCATAAATATGCGTAGACCACACCAATTATGAGATGGTCGTGATAGACAGTTTCAGTTATCAATTGTTTTTTCAGTCGCTTCTTTACTTATTTTTTTCTTTTTGCACGTCTTCATATTATGAAGGTTCTTTTACTGTCAACCTGAAATTGTATGTTTCAAACGACACAAAACCTCATGTATGAACTGCTGTACAACCTCTGGCAGAAGAAACTCCCTTTCTTTAGTTGTAGTAATTATGGGCGTGGTGGATTGAGTTTCGAATATGTAATTTAAACAACTGTATGACATGCTTCGTTATTCCATGTTGGGGCAATGGACAAGCGGACTCCTTGCAAAAAGAAGTGCCAGCTTACTACAAAATCCTAATACAGCCATTTCTTATTAGAAGATTAAACTGTTTTTTTTAATTGTTTACGTCTGATATCTTACCAGGTCTTCAGACTCGTATAGCCTTAAAAAGTTGGAGAATGATAAATCCTTATCTTATTCCTGATAGTCTAAGACGCATTGCAGTTTCTGTCTGTCTACAGAACATGTTTGCCTTGCCGCCAACCTGCACCGCATAGGCATTTCAAGCGATCTTATTTGCTCACTTTGTGATTCTGGAAAAGAAATGGACAGGGACCACCTGCTTCGATGTGGGGCTCTTCGAGGTCTTGCAGAAGAGTCGAGATACTGGAAGGCAAGAACGCTTCTTAGGAAATGGCAGTATCTTTTTGTTCATAGTTCTATTTTTAACCTCTGTTCATAAGATCAACAGATCTTTAACTGTTTATAAGATCAACAGTTCTTTTTAATTTTTGCCTAGCCATTGGAAATTTAAAAAAACATTTCTACAATTTGTTCGATCTGCCAGTATTCGTGTATATTAATTTAATTTACTATGATGTCAAGAATTATGTTTCTGCTTGTAATTTTCTCTGACGTGCATTATTAAAATTTTTTGTTAATATTTAAAATATATGAAAGCTTACTTTGTTTTTAGGCATAAATCCCTCTGACCAAGCAGCTAGCATATATTTCGATAGTCCGGCACCGGACGGTGTGACAACAGATGATGATAGTACAGCTGGGATACAGGGTCTCATCGAAGATATCATCTTACATGTGGACAGGAAAAACGTTGCTTATTTTAGGTAAATATACTATTTTATAAATTTGCTGTTTTTTTGCAATTTGAAAGCATTTCTGATAAATTATTTGTCGCATATAATGTATATATATGTAATGGTATAATTTGGGAACAGCTGTAATGGACTACTGTGTAGTTTGGATGGTGCATAAATGGAGAAGAAAAATTAGCAGACGTGGCGGAAAATATGCCATATAATTTATCTCAGAAGGATTCATTCTTACTGTAAATAACCTTCTCACATCCTTATGGGTGCGATATGCACCTCCACAATTTTAGCTTATTAGATCTTTATGCGCGAAAGGTCAATAGGTCTTAAGGAAAGAAGTGTCCACTTTGGCTACTGGTTCTGACAAGATGCGCTTGCGCAGATAGGCTATTTTGAGTAGGCTGGCGAAAAAAATTGAAATTTAGTCCTCGAGGGGGGGGTGCGAGATTTTGTATTTTCTAGTAGCTTGTGTAATCGTGCGTAGGAATTTCGTGCGTAGAAATTTCATGTGTTCTCTTCCGTTTGCTGTCTTCGGTGTAGTTGCTTGTCCCTCGACTGTTAAGAGGGAATAGCTGCAATCGGGCTCCCCGACCGAGCTTTCAATTGGAAGTTTGGGGAACTGGACTTGTTTAGCACTTCGGAAACAATAGTACTTGAATTGTGATAAGAAAGATTCTTAAAAATTATGATGTCGGAACATTTTCCGTGATCTTGGAGAAACTTGCAAGTGCGACTTCACTTTTTGCTCAGCTGCCTTGGGAGTAGGTGGGCTTTCCTACGATGATACCAGATGGAGGTCTTGTGTTCTGAGTCTTTGGGAGAACTAGGTTTTTATCTCGATCGTAGTTGGTTAATACCTTCAGTTGGATTCGTGTTTTTTGGCCTTTCATCGGTAGTACTGAGAGACTTTTGGTTACGCTTGTAATGTTGCGCGTAAATCACTATTTAACTAGATATTTACTATCAAATCAAAATTACATGTGCCCAATATTTGCGGGCCTTTAAAAAGATATCTTGTACATTGCGTTATAACCCTAATATAGAGAATAATAAAATGCCTCACTTACCCAAAAATACAGCATGAGGCTTCAGAGACAATTTTCTTTCTCAATCTCACTTTATTGAATTACTTAAGCATTATCTGGATTAAACACATCATATTAATATCATAGCACACAAAAATATAAAAACTGCCCAGTCTTGTGAAAATAGAAAGCAAATCTAAATCTAAAGACATTGTTCACTTTCCTTCTCGAAAATATTTCGGCGTCTCGTGCATATATTCCGGAAGTTGCTTTATACATGACTCGTAGATTATTTAAATAAATCATCTCCTATTTCAGCATGATGGTATTTGTACTACTCGCAAGTTCCCTCAATAGACACGGCTTGAGCGTATGTACCACGAGGTAACCACCCGATGATAACAGAAGTAATTTGTTGGGCAAAACATATAGTAACAGAGTTACTTCATGATAGATTAAGTTTCAGCATTATTACTTATGGATATCTCCAGCAATTTTAGCCTGCTTCTATCCTTTTTACCATCAATGCCAAGCTCTGCATTCCAAGTGTGCGAGCGATGAAAGGACCGCAGTCCCGCATACTCTCTCAAGCCATAGTCAGCAAAGACAGAGAAAAACCTGTCTGGCGGGTATTTATATGCACGTGTAGTTTTGCGATTCCGATTTATGTTATGATAGTGTCCATGACGATGAACTGCGTGGTGTGAGAAACTTCCATTCTCACAACGCTTTTGAAGAAACGTCGAGTCAGAGGACTTCGTCCTTGATATGGCGTACTTCGTTCGTGAGCTACGTATTTTAGATTTTCCGCTGTGAACAGCAAAGTGATGACTCTATTCTGGGCACTTGGACTTATGCCTTTCATGTTAATGGGAGAAGTAAGATTTGCAACAAGCACATGAGAAATTTTTCTTTTCATGACTGAGACGCCCGCATACCTCTGTCGACTGCTGCTTAACGTAACGACTCATTACTTCCTGAAGAATGATCTCTTCCGCCACGAGGAAGCAAGACTTCGTTCCGAGTAGTGTTAAAAGGGTAATCCCAATGCAATGTGAGCGTGAACGAGATACAATCTTCGAGAACCGCTTCAGTGGAGTTTCAGTCTTCCATTAAGAAAAAATAAGTTAGTTTGAACGTGGACAGTAGCCGCCTTTGTCACCATTTTTTAGTTGTGATGAATGTTCACCCGTTTTGGACTGCGCGATTGGACAAGTAATTTTCTTTTCCTTTTCCGTTACTCATGCTTAGAATTTTAAAGTGTTTTCTTGGTTTATCATAATTGTGCAAAAATCTGAGAAATGTTTTGTTTAATAATCTAAGAAAATAGAAATAGGGCTATTATCAGCAGGAATTGCTCTTCGCCAATTTTTCTTGGTTTTAAATGTATAAAATAATTAAGTATTTTACCTTGACTGAAAATCCACTATATGTAATAAATCATATCTTACTCGGAATTTTCAATTATATTTAAGAGAAAATGCTTTAATAAGGCTTACTGCTAACCATGAGGAAATAACCATAGAAATTTTTGGGTACCCCTGTCTTTGTTATAATAATAGTAGTTGTGTTCCATATGTGTAAATTTTTGTTCATTGTTTTGGCTTAGCACTAATGAACTTATAAGTTTCAAGGCAAATTGTAATTAAAGTAATTAATTTGAAAGGAAATTAAATTCCCACAATAATGATAAGGTGGAATTTATTGATAACTCCAGTTGTTCTATAAAAATAATGTATTTCTCCTTAGGTTCTAGCATGAAATAAATTGATATGTAATAGTAAAAATGATTTATGCGCTATTACTTTTAATTCATCAAGATCATTCACATGCACGGTCCCAGAAATACCAAAACACAGCGCAAAAAAAATTATTACTCATAATTACGATCACAGAAATGTTAACTTTGTTCGAACTTGAATTTAAGGTTAAATTAGAAACTAGAAATTTTTTTTTTTTTTTTTTTTTTTTTTTTTTGGGTTAGATAATTTCTTGACCCGTGAGTTTATGTTAAAAAGTCAGTTCAGTACCGTGGCGGTACTATACTTCGGTACCGTACGCCGTACTGAACACATCGACCGGTCCCAAGATCTCCTCATATTTAAAAGTCAGCAGGACCTAGGTGGCGGGCTACTTGCCGATCTGGTCAGCCAGTTTTTATCATGCCGCTGATTCTTCCCTTGTCCAAATCTGACAGCTCATCATACTGTCTTCGATAACATTAATGGTGTCCGGGGTGAAAACGCGTAGTCTGTCACAAATTAAATGCAATTAGAATGCCTCTGCTTACCTTTATTATATGGCCTCAGTAACATATTGAGCTTTTTCATGCCCACTGCAAAAGGAAGAACGATGTTCAGTGCTCTCTGGTGACTTTGCAGAATGTGTTGTCATGCTGTATTTCTAATCATTTACATATCTCTGCTTGACACTGTAACAACTTCAGTTATTTTCTAACTCCCAGCCCATATTTCTTGGAAAAGCTGAATGTGACCTTAATCACCATACCTATTTCTGGTACCGTTCTCGGTTCTCTGGTTCGTTTCGTGGTGGTCCGAAAGAGACTTTTGTTTCATGGAGAAACACGGAAGAATTAAATCCCTTGCTTAAAGTTCTTACGCATTTTCTTCTATGTGTCTGCCCGTCGCTGACTACCCCTGTAGACTAGACAGCTAACTTCCGGATCACGCTCCACGTCGGAGCTTTGGAATTGTCAAGGACATTTTCCCAGGCTTTGCAACATTATACCCGCAAACAATCCGAGTGCACTCGCCAGTCGAGTGACGGTCTGAAACGTTCGAGCAAAAGGGAATCTAGGAAGCTTTCTCGATACGTTCAGACGATCTTGAACAAAACAAGGTTCACAGCACCAAAGTGAGTTAATGAATCTCTGTGTGAAAAAAAGAGAGATTTCTTCTTTTCAGCTAAGAGCATTTCCTTTTCGCTTTGTCAAGAACAACTTCCTACATATCTCTAAAGAGAACGGTTAGTAGGTTGTCCGGCACCGAAAGGCCTAAGGAGTTCTGAAGACTGCTTCTCTTACTCACGAACGTACACCTGCACTAGGAATCATTAGCATCCGACTAACGGACAGGAACATTTGCCAAGACGTTTTTTCAACGTGAAAAACAAACTCACTATCTTATACATTATTTGCGTATAGCCCAGAATTTTAAATAAATTGAATACGCTACCGACTACTTGGCTTTGTATCAGCTCGTTACAACACGTACTTTTATGCAAAATTTTATTGCCGTCCGACAATTACTTCTTGGTACATAAATTTTATGGCTATGGCTGTATATAGTTAAGAAATACACTTTCTTGCCTTTTTTTTTTTAAAATTACTCTGTTTACAAACTTTTTCCTCGTTGTGCACCCTTAACTTTGGTTTCATGTGACATAATGTTTTTACGTTTATATAACGTTTATATATGTACCTTGGTAAATAAAGGGCTTATGTCAAGTTTCCAAGTTTTAAGGAAATTTTATTTTAACATGTAAAATTCAAAGAAAAAGGAATTGGTTCTTTACATCGGTACCCCTTCAGGTATACACTTTAAAACACTTCAGGTGTAACTTTAACACACTCCAGGTGTAACTTTACACCTGAAGGGGTTCCTTAGTTTTTTAATATTCATCCATTAAAATGTTATTTCACATTCATTAAATTATTCTTTAATACACATTCATTAAAATAATGTTATAATGATATTTCTCATTTCAAGGTATACATCATATTAGTCTCTTGAAAATGGGTCTAACATAGAATGGAAGGACTTTGGGAGATCTCCTAACGCTTAAAATTTCATGTTGTTGGTGTAAATGCTCGTTTTGAACAATTTAAGCATACCTCCTTTCTTGCAAAGCTAGAGAAAAATGTGTGTACATTTGACAATTTTTTGTATTTTAAATTTATTTGATAAACAATATTTATACGTTATTATAATTTTGTGTTTTATTACGCGTATATTTTGAAATAAAGATTGCGTGTAATTTTGCCGTAATATAAAATTCCAAGGATAATAAACAACAACAATTTATGTTAAGGCTCCGATATCCTAATTACCATTACTCTTGAACATTTGCAACAGCGATCACAAAGTTTGCGATTTTTATCCCCTTCCTCCCTCCCGACATATGAGCAAGCGCCGAACAAGGCGGAGAATCCAATTCCTCCCTCCTTATTCTCGAAATTGGCCGTTAATTAAAGCGAAGAGCGAAAAGCTTCGCATTTATACCACGGGTAATGACAATTTAGCATGTCTGATGCGGGCTCGAGTAGACGTTATTAATCTCGGAACTTCTTTCTTCCGCTGATGCCATTCAGAAATCGTTTCGCTCTTCCACCACGCATGGGAGAAAAGGTGAAAAAAAAGGTTCTCTTCATTAACCGACGTCAGAGAAAAGAAGACGGAGTTTAAAGGATGACATTGCAGCACGGGTGCGTCTTTCTCCCGCGAAGAAAAATGAGTCGATTTATTTGGAGTGCTTTTAAAGTCGAGGCTATAGCCGTCGCAGGAGATTGACTCTGGGAAGATGGTATAGGAATTCTAAACTCTGAGCATTTTTCTTGAGCGAAGTTCTGTCATTCCTTTTGTGCTCAGGAGAGTACAGGTTAGCTATTTGCTTCAGATTTTCCTGTGGGTAGTAGAAACAAAGGACTTTTCTATTTATAGGCACTTATCTGAAGGAAGCGCAGCAGACTCAAGGGAACTTACATATCTCTTTCTTTTTAAGCAATAGACACTTCCAAATTACAGTTTTGTTTTCATTTTAATCTCAAGGATTACGTTTATTCAACTGAAATGAAATTTTCTCAGTAATATTTGTCATTTAACGAACTGGGATCTTTACAAAGAAACGGAAGTCGCTTCTTGACATGAAAAGAATAATTGGGTATCTGATCACTGAAAAAATAATGTCATCACAAGTACATTTATTATTTACGTAATAAATGTACTTGTAATGTTACTTGTGTACTTGTGTAATACACTTGCAATGTACTTGTGTAATAAAAGATGTAATACTTACAATGTACTTGTGTAATACAATATATAAAGTACATTTATTATTTACGATATCTTAGCAATGTTTAAAGTGGAGAAATATTCTTTATGTTTTGGGTCATTTATCTGCCAAGGACAGTTACAGGGAGAATTATATTAATTTTCTGGAATTTCTTTTCTTCTCTGAAGATGAAAGGAATTTTGGAGCTCGGAAACTTTTAAAAACTGCCCCTTCCTCAGCCTGGAATTGAACTTGAGACTTTCACTAAGCAACATAAAAATTGCTTTAAGCAATGGTTTTGTACTCCTCTCTAAATAAATTCAGTTTAAGGAAAACCAGACATCCGCTTGTTAGTCATACGAAACTATTAAAAAAGTATCTTTTTTTTTTTTTTTTTTTTTTTTTTTTTTTTTAATTTTAGTCTTCGGTTATGAAAAAAGAGATTCTAGAAACATTGGCGATGCTTAGAATCAAATTTGAGACTTTTACACTGCAAGATCACTTGAAGGAAATGCCTTTAACTCCGAGTTAAAAGGAAAATATAATGTGAAATTTATGTTTCATATCTTATTCAAAGTATTCATTTGTACTCTATTAGAAACAGAGCAACATTTTAGAGTATTTACGGCTAGCGGTAAATTAATAAGCTCGTATTCTTTTGAAACGACGTTTTTCTTCGTCAGATTTTCTTCATCAACAAGCAATTAATTCAGATTATTGAAATGGGTGAAGATGGATATAGATTGAATTGCTAAAAGCATTTAACTATACAGCAGTGTCAGTCTGTATACCAAGCAATGTAAAACAATTATATTCTGTGCAACTGCACAGAATGCTTTTAACACAGGGCAAGTTCATCTTCAGTTACAAGAACTGATTACATACAAAGCAATCTAAACCAACTGCATAGAATTAAAATCGTTTATAATTCTTTTGATGCAAACTGAATGAATTTTTAATTATAACCATCTGCTTATTCAGTATCAAATTCTGTTTCTGTTAACCAGTAAACTGACCACTTTCAATACGGACATCTTGAGAGAGAGTCGATCAAGAGATTTTTTCATAAATTTCGTTTAATACATACACTGGCCAATGAATTAGAAACCTTAAATTTTTATTTGAATGCGTGCTAGGGATGATTTATGCAAATATTTTTATGAGGTGGATTACAGTTGGTTACAATTCTAGTATAAGTAAGGTGTAAGAGTTCTTTTTACGATGAATGAAGTAAAATGGGGAAAACAACACATCTTTCACCATTTGAAAAAGCGCTCATTATTGTTGCCTGTTTAGCAGGGGCCTCGATTTCGAAGACAGGAAATCTCATGTATGTAGACTGAAGCATGTAGACTCGATGCCCAAACGAATCAGATGAGTTATCCGTGCAAAATGTGGTTCAATAAAATCATGATTTGGGATTTCTTATTCATTTGTATCTAGTGTACACTATGTACTTTTGTAAAATAAAAATATAAAATGATTTATATAATGATGTATAAGGTTTAATTGTTGAAAATATCCATTAATACTCTTAAGTAGTTTTGTAAGTATGCGATGATTTGCTTTACAATTTTTTTGTCTCTGAACAAATGACACTCGCTCTCTTACACTGGCTCATGGATATTTGTATCTACCAAAAAAGCAATATTTGAGGGTTTGAATTACTTAATCAATATAAGCCTATAAAAAGATAAAATGAATAACGGAAATCCAATAATAAAATAAAATATTTTAATATATTAATATGGTATACAAAAATTAAATTTTTTCACATGGATTTTTATATTAAATCCATTTTTTGAGCTTAATAGTTTTACTGAGGATAAAATGTTATTACAGTAAAGGAAAATTATGCTGTTTTAGTTAAGAAAATATAGTCTGTATTAAAATGAATTCAAATGTGGGAAAATCTATTATGAATTCTAATGCCGTGTATGAATTTCATAGAATTTGTTGCAGTTTTAATGAGCCACAGTAACAGATGCTTTCATGTTAGCTTAAACATTTTCCGTAAATGGAAATGATTGTCCTAATATAATGAGGAACCAAGAATCATTAAATTTCGTGAAGGTATTCTCGTTAAACACCTTTAACTGATACAGCAACACACGTTTTAATGGGTATTTGATTATAAGGCTCTGTTATGTGCTATATTTAACATTTCTTTCATTCGCAATTTAATATATGAATAAAAGACTGAAATAGAAAATAAAAAAATTATATTAAATATTTCCGGTACAATGTAACTATTTTGCTTTAAACTAATAACAGTAATAAAAATATAAATCTTTATTGAATTAAATTTATATGTAAAATGGTTTAAATATCAGTACATGAACTTTAAATGGCAAGATTGAAAATTTTACTTCAAAATGTGATCTAGGAATCCTGCTTAGGTAATGTTTTATTTATCAGTACATATGTTCAAAATTTGGTTTCTACCTTATAGCATCCCTTGGAGCAAGTCTGGATTGGATTCAGAAATTCCAGAACATGCAGCTTATTTGAAGACATTTTCTGAAGTCATCACTTCAAAGCTCAAAAGCCTTATCGATTCTGCCACGAAAAGCTGGGCTCCTAAATGGGAACTTTTTCCTTCAGTATACAGGAAATCTATTCAGGTATATTAACATTTTCCGAAATTCTTTAATAATAACCACGCAGTGAAATGTTAAGGTTGCAGAATTATATAGTATATTTTCGCATAATGAAAATCGTATTATAGTTGAATATTGCAACTCTATTGTAAGTTTCTGCAAAACTGAGTATTTTGGCTCTCTAGTTTAAAAAATAATATAAATGTATCTTAAAGCATGGCCTAAAACAACTTTTCTTTTTTTAATATAATATGATCCAAAGTTTTCAGTTTTCATATAAATTTTCGGAGCTTACATAAAGTCCTTGTACCACTTTACAGAAAATCCCTATACCATTATAAGTAATCATTTCCCAGAAACTATGCGACCTACAATAACATGGGTTTTGGAAGATATTCTACATCGCTCCAAATTTTATTTGTATTTACTGTGCTTCGTCGTATGCTCCTTTTGTTGCCCTCTAGATGATATTACAGGTCTATCCATACGTGTTGTAACTTAGCAACATTCATTAGCTTCACCTATGTAAAGAATTGGAAAATCTGGAAATATGGTTTAGTAGACATAACTGTTATATACCTTTGATACCCCAAAGGAAAACACCAAGAATGGGTATATCAAGTGAGCAGTGAAACCAGCAGATTGTCGGTCGTGGTCTCCACATCTCCCTGATCAATCACTATTCCAGATCTCTCTACTTTTTGCAGACGGATATGAGAAGCTCCTATGTTGCTATGCTACAGCATGTATGAGCAGAACTAGAATATCATGTTGACATCCTGAGGGCAACGATCGCTCCAAATGTCAAGGTGAAGTAAATGTAAGTAATGTTTGGAGAGATGGAGAAGTTTTTCTAAAAAACTGCATTATTCTAGATTATATAATTTCTGGGCAGTAGTTAACGATATTGGTAGCGGGACTTTGCATCCTTGATTAACGAAGTTTAATATGCAGGACAATCTTTAATTACAAAAAATAAGGATGTTAATAGAAATCGCAAAGTAATCTGTAGCAGTATAATTTGCTGAATGTCTGATAAATTTCAGTACACTCTATTTTTTAATGTTATTCACATAATTCTTAAAATGCATTGTGTAATAATTATATCTGATAACTGTAAACAATCTCACTCTCTAAGTCCACTAGGTCAAGACTTGTTAAGACTAAGCGAATTATCGCTATACCTAGATAAACACAGGTAAGACGGGTTTATTAAGAACTCAGATACAGCTGAATAGAAGACTCTTCTTTGCTTACAAAGCAGTCAGCATTTATGGGATAACTTATAAGTAAGGAATTTCAAATTAAAACTAAGCTAAATCTTAAGCTCGGCCAAAAGGCTACACAGAAATGATTAGCGCGTAAGTTGGCTCAAACTTATAACGGCGTGACAAGCGCTATTAGCAAGAATAAAACAACGTCGAAGACAGACTGCCAACGTAAAATTTCAATTAGTAACGTCGTCTTCAGCAGGAGGAACATACTCTGTCTATGTAATCAATCTAAAATCTCCCTTTAAATATTGTCTATTTCTACTTCATTTAAATACGCGCGACCTAAAATTTACATTCTGGCAGTAAAATGGAAAAGGAGAAATGACAGTATAACTGTGTAACATAAAATAACTGGTTCATTAAAATAAAAAAGAACTTAAACTGAGATGGCTTTTTTAACCAAAATTCTAACACAAATCTCTTTAAATGCCCCAAATAATAATATCAGTGTTCAAAAGGAAAGCATATAGCAATGAATAAAAACTATTTTTTCTAATATTGCAGAGAAACTGTAATAGTAAAACTGCATTTCGTTATCAAAACTGCAATTGAAGACACTGGATTTGTGAGATTTTATTATTTAGGCTAACACAGTAATGACCATGCAACTCTCAGTAGCCATTGAAGCAGCCAGTGTTGTATAGCCGAAAAATCAGTTCCGACTTTAAGCGACATTCAATTGAACTTGAACATGAGATGCTGAGTTTCAAAATGAGAACGGGTAAATAAATTCTATCAGATGAATTTTTGAATAAAACGGCTTATTTAAAGAACTATCATTGCTTTGTTGATTCCTTCGGCAAATACTAAAACGACTAGTATATGCTTCAAAGAATATTAGCACTCTAAGTTAGCAATTTCCCGTAAGCATTAGACATATGCGCGTATTGTTGCGTGCGTACGGGTTCGTAATAGATTAAATGCACACACAAAGGAGGATAGCCTGATAAAATTTATTTTACCAAAAGAAACACTTCACAGTTCTGGAACTTTCCACAAAAGTACTCGTACAGATCTTCACAATATCACAGAGTATAATCAGTAGTTACATTTCGAACTACTAAGAACATTAAACACAAGGCAGTGCAAAGCGCAACTAAAAGGCGAAGCTCTCACGGGAATTTTAGTACTCCGAATTCAGCTCTGAACTAACAACTACTTCTCCGAAACAGTTCCAACATCCTCTTTAAGAAGTGAATAGTGCACAGTTAAAATAATGCTTTCTCATGTCTTATATAGTTATTCCGTGACCGTAAGGAAATTTTTAGTTCTTGTCAGAATTAATGGAAGGCGTATGAGGGCCGGCTAATGTTAAGCTATATATAGCATCAATTACAGTTATTCAGTTGCAATACCCATTACAGTTATACAGGGCCGGACCAAAATGTCGCAAGATGGTCGCCAAGTTTGGAGATTTCCCGCCAAGTTTGGCGAAATAAATTAGTTGCCAAAACCATCGCCAGCTAGACGATATCTCACCAATTTAACGGGATAGCCATTTACTCAATGTTAAATAGACTTGCCCCTGTGTTCTTACTTTTCCGGGAAGATTCTCTTCTTCAGATTTTCATGTTACATTATAAATATACATAAAAAACTACAATTTCACTAAAATTATTTATATATGTACAAAATTCATATTAGTATTTTAGACTTTTATACAGTTATTTTGCTAGCAAAGAACAGAACTAACAAACTGACAGGGTGAGCAACAATTTTCAAATTTTAGATCTCCATACTAGAATACATTTCTTTGAGCCTTTTTTAATGTCAGTAAAAGCGGGACATTTATGTCCCAATCCCCTGGGAAAAGTTAAATTGAAATCGCTTCATTCCCACTCTAACACTCTAAGGGCAATAAATTAATTCATTCTGGATTCATTTCTTTGGATAAACACATATAAACTATAGAAGACATGGATTATCAGTTTCTCAGACAATTTTAACAATATATTTATGACTTCGAAATTGAACTGTACTTCATATATTTGTTACTCCATTCTCAGTTGATATTTGGAAATGGAATCCATACAGCTATAATCAGGTATGCATTATAATGTAAACTTAATATAAATGAACTTCTAAATTTGTACTTACCTAAAGAAGAGTTTTAGCGCTTCACAAGCATTCCATTCTGTGCCTCCTTTTGAAAGCACGTATCTTTGCGAGCATCTGGTTTACATTATGAAACGTACAGAATTTGAAATAAGAAATAAATATTCAGGTGAGCATCTTGAATATACTCTTCGCAATCCCTTCAACGTCTATCAAGCTGAATATATGCAGGGTATTTCATATAATATGAAGCTTTAGAAGATGAAGAACACACTGAGATAACCATTTTTATCACAGAGTGCGTGGTTGAAAACGAAACGTAAAGGCATCGAAGAGCGCTTGATGGGGAAATCCAAGCGAATGAGGGCAAATACGAGAATAATACAAAAGATGAAAAACAACTTTAATCCTGAATTTAAATTAATTTTTCGCGAAAACCAAAGGCAATAGAAGAACATAAATATTTTCAGAACTTATTTGATCGAAGTTATTTGATTTCAGAACTTATTTGTATACAGCTGCGGCGCAAACAAATATTCTCACAATGCATTTCCTTCAGAGATCAAGAAGCTCTTGAGGTTATCCTACACAAAGATATCCAAACAGATGGATTAGGCGATAAAGCGAGCCTAGAAATGATACCAAGTTTCTCAATCCGGTGAACAGGTACATCCAAGTATCGGTGCAAGATATACGCCGCAGAATAGATGATGATACATCCTACAGCAGTTCAGTTATGAACTTAGGCAAAAAATTATGCTTTCTCCCGTTGAGTCGAGAGATGCAAATCGGCTGTTTCATCAATCATATACTGATCCAAGGCTGAAGCAACAGTCCGTTTATGCTTGCAGAACATTCATTTGTTCGAAAGTAAGCACATTCTAGCGCTTTTGCGTTTCGTTTTCATCCTACTCTCTATGACCAATCTCCCCATTCCCCCACTCCAAAAAAAAAAAAAAAAAAAAAAAAAAGAAACCTTTACTTTGATGTGTTTCTCCAACTTCCGAAAGTTCGTCCTACATTTTATGAGACATTCTGTATCGGCACTGGTATTTAAAAAACTTGGCATCCACATTAAAAATGCTACGTTCCTTGTTTACCTCATAAATGTACCGGGGATTAAAAAGTGTATAAAATTATATCGGACGCAAGATTCATATTATGATTATTAATAAATTTAAAGTCTGCATAATTTTGTTGAGAACTGCGAAATACTTGATAAGATTCTATAAAGACATATAGCTTAGAAGTTTCGGAATATTATATTGAACTAAAATTATACACGGACATTATGTAGTGGAATATCATAAGCCTTTTCTTAAGAACAATTTTCTAATTAAGTACTATTATTTTATTCAAAAGATAACATTCAGATAACAAACACAATCACCCGCGTCTCAACAAACAAGTTTTATCATCATACTGACAAGTACTCGCCTAGTTCTGTCCATTCGCAAATTTTCTAGAAATAATGAGAATTAACCCAACGCCTTTCACCGAAACTTCACAGCCTGTTTGCACACTTTTAGACGACTTTGGTTTACTGTAAAACAAATCGTCTGCTTGGAAAAAAATTTTTAATTGCAATTATAATTTCCAAAGTGTAAATAATCATACTTGGCAATTTTGTTTTCATGCAAAAGGGCGCTTTTAAAGAAGCTATAGACGGAAGACTATGTTTGAGCTCTTTTCGAACAAAATCATTCCTATTTATTTATTACAAAATGCTGTGAAAGCCGTGATTTTTCGATATCTAAAGCAATGATAGATAATATTGTCAATAGGAAAGGAAATAAACCTCAAAATTTGGCTTCAAGGAGAAAAATTGTTCAAAACACATATTCAAGGAAAAAACGGAATGATATGAATGTTGCAAAGGTAAGAACTTTTATGTTAAAAGAAAAACTGCGGAGTCTAAAGACAATTGAATCATTAAAATGCTCAGTGTCAACCTTAAGTAAAGTGATTAATGCTGATTTGAATCTTAAGAAGGTGAAGAAACGGAATGTACACAGTCTTTCTGAGCGACATATCGCCAAAAGCAAAAGCGCTGCAGAATTTTCTATGAGAAGTTGTCACAAAAATTAATCGTGGGTCATTTTACAAATTAATCATGGGTCTATTATCAGGAACATATTTTATACCCAATTTTCAAATATGAAACACCTTCTCTATACCCACAGTGCCCTCAATCAGAAGAACTGCATGAAGAGACAAAGCAAGCAGCCGCACGGCAAAATCTATTGTTAATTTGCTGGAAAAAATGGAACAAAAAACTTGTATCAAGACCATACCCTTCACTCATATCCCTACTGAATATCCTGATATATCCTCCACGGAAGTTTGCGCTTTTAGACTTTTAGAAAGCGCATTGTGCGTCATTGGACTTTGGAAATCTGTTCAAGAGGAATGGGATAAAATAACTTTTTCAATATTAAAAAAGTCTTTATTTTCTTGGAAACTGTGGTATAGAAATATAGTAAAGAATAAGAGTTATCAAATGGAACATTAAAAAGACAAAAACTGTGGGTAAACTATTTCTGTAAATAGAATGCAAATCTTCTAAAAAATGCGCGAACGGCCTCTGTGAGGATAAGAAGAAGAAGGTATGTATGCTGCTGTTAAAATTTGGCCTTTTAATTTTTCCTTTAATTTATTTATTTAATTTGACTGTACATGCATAATATGTTTTCGGAATCAGAAGCTCGGTGTATTTATTACAATAGTTGTTTTAATCTGTCTCCATGCTGTTGACTCCTTCTGCCATTCTCTTTCCATATCACCTTGCATACCATTATGGGTAGTACAAAAGTTATTGTAAATTACTATGTAATCAATAAAACCGTATTAAATGTTTTTGGAAACATGGTAAAATAGATACAGGTCAAAAATTCCAAGTAGTTCCATTTTAACGTTTTTGGAAACATGGTAAAAGAGATACAGGTCAAAAATTCCAAGTAGTTCCATTTTAACCATTTTAAAACACAGTTGCTCCTTTTAAAACGTAAATGCATAACATCAGTTACTGTTACCAAGAGAAAAGCATTTCTGAGTTTTTAAGTTTAGAAATAGCAAATTTACGTCAGAGGAAAACTCATTTTATCAGTAGCAGAAAGTATGTTTTAAAAATTTTCTTTTCCTTACTTTCAAAGATAAAAAAACTACAACTTGGTGTACATAATATGCAAAAGATTCAAATTCAAAAGAACCAACGTTCCTCTTCTACAAGTGCAAAGTTTTGTGTTCCTCTTTATGGAATAAAATAAATGCTACTTACAAGGAAATTTCAAGAACATAATGTATATATAGCATACATATAAAGCACTGTTATGGGTCAAATATTTTATTCGTATTTTCCCTTAATGTAAATGCTATTCAAATTCTTTGAGTTAAATGTATCACCGTCCTTAAAAGCTTAAGCTTTATATCGTCCTGAGAAAACGTTAACTTATAATCGATACAGATATTTAAGAGCTAATAAATGTACATCTCCTCTCTAAGAAGAATATTTAAGGATAGATGAAATTTAAAACCTAAAAATACATAAACTAAAATCGATGAATTCATGGGTAACGAACGTTTAGTGCAAAGAATTAATATTTTAAAGACTAATGTTGGAAATCTGATGAAAGATATGCAATTCCAAATTCCTGTTAAATACTTTATTTCAATTACAAACATTCAATTCAATAAATTCAATAAATTTATTTCAATAATTAAATTATTTATTCAATAAATTGAATTAACCTATATATGGCTTATAAGTTATTTGCTTAAACATGAGAACGAAAGATTTATGTTGCTTAGATGTAAGTAAGAAGATAAAACTAGTTTGATTTACCTTATTCAATAATTTAGAAAACATTAATTAATCATTTAGGAAACATTTTTATTTAGAAAACATTGGTTAATTATTCATAATTAATCATTTTAAGCATCATCATTAAACATTAATTAATCATTCATAAAACATGAATTAATCATTATCAATCAATCAATAGAAAACATTAATTAATCATTTTCATCATAAGTCTTATATAAGTAATATTATCTCATCGTATGTAATTTGCGGTCTAATTTAATAACATTAGATACAAATCTATGAAACATAAAAATGCATTACGAAATGCTTCATCATTGTATTGTTACGAATTTTTGTAGATATGTAAATAATTTTAGCGAAATTTGTGTTTAAAACTGTAGTATCTTTGTATAAAGCAACATGAAAATTCTGAAGAAAGCGAAACTGTGCCTGAAAAATAAGGTTACAGGGGCAAATCTATTTAACATTGAGGTAAATGGCTATCTCGCTAAATTGACCAGATATCGTAAAGCTTGCGATGGTTTTGGCAAGCACCTTTTGTCGCCAAATTTGGAGGAAAATCCCAAAAGTCGCCAAATTTACCGTTTGTTCAAAAGTTGCCAAACATGGCGATTATTTGGCGATATTTTGGTCCGGTCCCTGTATAACTTATACCATAACTGAATTGTGGTAGTTGATCCTTATATTTAATTATAACCGTATGTGCCCCTTATATGTAATTTAACCGTATATACTATCCAGTAATTTCGAAAAATAAAAGGTATTAGAGATTTCCCGGCGGCCGGGAAAAGCTGCAAGACCAAGAAAGCATCAGTTCTCAGTTTTTAGTTAACAACTGATTTCGGACTATTAAGAGATCTCCGTGAGAACTTCGCCTTTTAAATGCGCTTTGCACTGCATTGTTTTAATGTGTTTAGTAGTTTGAAGTGTAACTACTGATTGCGTTCCGTGATACTGGAAAGAGCTGTAGGAGTACATTTGTCGAAAGTTTCTGAGCTGTAAATTGTTTCTTTTGGGAAAATGAATTTTATCAATCTATCACTGATTCCATGTGTATCCAGTGACTTACAAATGCAGCAGTATTATGAAGTCTACTATAGTCTGTTACTTTAATATAGGGTCATTTTTCCCGTCAAGCGTGCCTGATAAACATGGTAACGACAAGTGCGGCACATGGCCGAGTTCCTTAATTATTTTTTCTTCTCGTTTCATTTCTGTTTAAAGTATTTTGAATCGTGAATAGCGCACGAATGAAGGCTGACTTCCCCTATAGCCTCAAATGAGGTGGAGAATATGAATGCTGTACAGTTTGGACGATGACAAATGGAAGAAAGTTGTAAAGCCTTGAATTGCTTAAAGTATCAGTCTTAGAAAGAACTGAGCTTCGCCGGGAATAGATACGCGGATATCTTTATCGCGGATTTTACTCACTTAGCTTATTTTACTCACTGAGCTGCAAAAACCTATAAATAACTTGGATAATTTGTAAAATGTCCACGATGGACGCCTCGACATTCTGGAAGTTGCTAGTCACGACATTTTTACCTCACGTTTTGTTAAATGACCTACCACGACGTTAACAGTATTTGATGAAACCCCAAATTACATTATCCTTTGTCATTAGACAAGGCTTCTTGGACACCAATTAATCCGATTTGCACAATTATCCTATCTACCAAATTTAGAAGAAATATAATCAAACCATTTCTAACAGTCATTGCGAAACGTACCGGTGCTCTATAGTCCTTAGCCCACTGTACAATTTTTCAGCCGGCCGTTTACAATTCTGGTGTGGGTCATTCTTTGAAACATTTCGAGATGGTTACTGGGAGTTGCAAAATTGGCAAAATTCAAAGAGACCAAACAAATACGTTTCTGTCATTTTAGCCTATATCACGTTGTGGCTTATATGCAGTTTCTTACAAGAAATATCATTTTACGCTTCCCGAGGAGCAAAAAATAATCCATCCAAGGGAACGGTAATAAATCATACATTCAGCTGCGAAGATGACCTTTGCTTTCAAAGATACTGTTTGTAATTATTGTAGCATCAGTTCGCAAGCATTCTTGTGTTTATGTATGTTGATATGTAAGTAATAATTCATGCATTGCTAATGGACGCCAATATTTCACTCGCAGATTCAACTTCAAATATCTGCCTATTGATTCTAATATTTCTACACTTTCATTTTAGTAGCTATAAACTAAGAACACTGGAGAATTTCTGCCATATCTACGCACATTTTATGTCTTACGAGTAGCTTTGCATTTCCCTTCACTCTGCAAAGACTGAAACTTCCCTGGTATTCAATTTTGCTTTTTTTTTAATGACTGCAATGCGGGCAATAGCTTTTGGTAAGATTTGCATATGATGCATAAAAAGTTTTTATGGCATGTTTACTGATAAGGTATGATTTCTAATCTCTTCATATTCATAAAAATTTTAGACTGCAAAGAGAAATTACACTAAAATGCTGCCACAGAACTAGTACGAAAGCCCATTCAATATACATAGTGAGTGCATGCTGCCTATGCATACCATAAATTGAGTCCACCAGTGCATATATAATTTTGTAGACATCTGTATTAGCTTCTAGATCTTTTTCCACTCTTAGAAAGAGAATTTCAACTACGGTCCAATATTTGAAGTTCATGAGATGGGTCTTATCATTTCAGAAGCAGAAGTGAAATATGGATCTTTACGTATGATTATTTAAAGAGTGTACAGTGATAGCAAGAAATCTAATGAGCGTGGACAGCATTAACTGGCAAAAAAAAAGTTTACGCAATAGGAATGCAAAACTGCCTCAAATAACGTCGAAATTCAGTACAGGGATTTCATAAAACATACGTATAACATGTATACCTATAAATTGTTTATTAATTTAGCTCAGTTCGTTCTTCCGTATTGTATTCTTTAATTATTGTTACGTATGTTTAACATATAACTCAATTATGATATATAAATCACGTTTAGTAAGTCTGCATAAAATGTAACGTATGAACATGCAAAATAAGTGCAGTATATATCAAGTACTGCAAGGAAGCATAATATTTAATGTATGTATAATATGTAATTCAAGTATAGGAAGTACACATAACATGCAGGTATAACATGTAATTGAAGCATAATATATACAACAATATGCATTTATTTAGCCTAATATACTCTTTTAATACTTTAATGCACGCATGATATATAATTCAAGAATAATATGTAAATCACAAAGAAGAATGCTTAAAATGTGATGTATGTATACCATGTATTCCAAGCATGTATACCATACCATACATATTTATAATATATATTATAAATATATATGATATTTAATGCTTCAATGTAATAATGTAATCAAGTGCAATACGTAACCGCGTATAAACGTACTTATCATGTGTAAATATGCCTGAAGTTTCTATATGATTTTAATCTATTTATCTAATCTACTACTATCATTTTGATGTATCTTTTATAAGCAAGTTATAGTCACACTATTGCATGCACAACTCAGCATTTTTGTCCTCATAAGAACACCAAAGCCTTTATACGACCATGAACCTCATATAAATTCCCGATCGGGCAGTTTCAGAGAAATGTTGCTCATGAACAGTGGAAGACAACTGCAAAAAGCTATTTACTTTTGTTAGACAGCAGGTGCCTTCGCCTTTTGTAGCTTGTACAGTGTACAATGTACAGGCTCTGAGTTGCCCAGTCGGTACAGTGATTAATGACACTGAATGCCCTACTTATCGGCCCGGGTTCGAGTCCCGGAGAAGGTATACCTGTTTGTAAGCGTATAGTGTCTGTGAAGCAAGGGAAATACATGTTGAACCGAATGTTCTCTTCAGAGGCTGGTGGTAGAGAAAGAGAGATGAGAGACCTTCGGACCATCATAATATGGGAACTATATTTTTTGCATTGTTGAACCTATAATCAGTATTTTATTTTGTATATATAATTAGAATCCAGTACATAGCAACTACTTTCATTGATATCTCAATAATCAGTATTCTAATGTTTCATATGGAGTATTTTCTATCATGTATTTATTAGTAGCTAGGCAGCATTATCAGTGAAGTTCTTATGTAATATTATCGTATATTCTGTTTTAGATTCCTATTAATTTTGCAACAAAGTAGTTTAGCATTGCATTTTTCAGTTTATTAAGGAGCATCAGAAATTGTAAACCGATATTCCACTGTATTCTTCTACTTATATTCGATAGCATATTTTGTAAGTGCTCGGTTTTTTATACTTATATATATAGATATGTATATATTGAAACTGTATACAAATTAACAAATACATAACTGTTTTCACTACTTTAACCTTAAACTTTCTTCATGTGCATTAAGAATGTATTCTGTAATAAAGTTTTGTGTAAGAGGAGGAGGAGACCCTAGGACCACCTCCCGTAATTTTCATCCACAAAACTGGGACGATTACTTTAGCCCATCGATACCCAATATACCAACCGGTTCCGGTTGGTATAGCACAGGTGTCGGTCTGGCTTCAGCCGCTTCAACCTGTACCTCTACAGGCTTTGGTGGTTTCGTAATGATATGAAAATAATCTATTTGTCACTGAATGGGACGTCGTAGCACCTGCAAACGTTACTGAAAGATGAATTTTGTTGCACATTCCTTCTAATAAGCTATGCTTATTCATGGCCAATATTCATCATGATGAATTTGGTGTCTTATAACAAAACCATATGCGCATAAATACGTCTAGAGATACCAAATAATGGTTAGCGAGACACTGACTTAAGTTTAGAATCTTGCAGTGGCCACATAAGCCAGTGGTCTCAAATTAAAATTGCATATGGGGGGGATGCACGATCTGAAAGCCGTTGACGGGCCGAAATTGTTTTACCAAAATACAGTTTTTTTAACAAAGCTAAATTTTACATTTTATTTCTAAATATTTATCAAATCATGCCGAAACAATAATAACTACGCAAAGGGAAAAGTTCCAGGTGTATATATATAACATTTTTGTCTGAAATCTAAAAGTTGGTGTCTGCAAGGAATTTCTGATAATTACGTTTTGTATTTCAAACATATTGACAACTGAATATTAAATTTTCACATAGGAAATTTATTTCAAATAATTCTAGTGTCTTGTGCATAATACACACAAATTTATTTTTCTGTTTAATCAAGTTTTATTTCTATTAGGAAGTGATGCGTGAATCTCAAAGTCACCTTCTAAATAGTCGGCGTTACTTGCGAGAGCTTGGTGTGTCCCAGTCCTTAGATAGTGACTGTGGGGCTCTGCTTCACATACAGCAGCTTATGTTGGGAGATGACGAAAAGTTGCGACATTCTCCTATCATCGTCTGTGGCAAGGATGGATGCGGCAAATCTACTCTTCTTTCACAAGTAAGATCAGCTTCCTTTTGAAATATTTGTTTATAATTTGAATTCAATGAAGTAATTTGCAAATGTTTTAATTTACATGTTAGTTAGAAAGAAGTGGCAGTCTGATTATGTCCTTGAAAATTAAAATTATATATATATATATATATATATAGATGAATTAGAAGGAAAATAACATAATTTTGACTTCTGACCAAACTCGTTAGCTAATAAATCTACCACTAGAAACTTCTGCGGCACTACTACACTACGGTAGCTGCTAGAGAGACGGATGCGTTGTATTTTCTAGATTTGTTGACGTAAACAAGAAAACAATCTTTATATTGTAAGAAAAATTCAAGAGAAGGGGTATATTGGCAACGAGAAACTGAGCCTTATTCTCGTTTCCCACTAAGCGACGAAACATTTGAAATCCATTCATGAAAAGCTACATTTGCACAGCGTTTATTGATTGAACTTGTATAATTACTTACTGATTTTACAACCTTCCTTTAAATATAATGATCTCTAGACCATTCAAGAAAATAAGAAAGAAAGGTAATATTAAAATAACAAGATAACATAATGAAACAAAGTGACGACATATCACATAGCTCCTTAAAAGTTGTTAAGCCACCTAGGATTTCAAATTTAATTCTGTTGTAAAATATATTCTTAAGCATAATAATACCCGTTGAAGCTATATTAAAAAGAATTGGTCCGGGAAACATAAGAAAAATCATCATCCGTTTAAACACTGTAGCATCGCAAAAGAAGTAAAGAATTTTTGTTTAAAATATATTAATGAAGTTCTTTAATTTCCCGGTTTTTCCAGTCAAATTGTTTAGTCATTCTAGTAAAGGCTAAGATATGTCTAATAATAAGATTTCAGTATCATTTTACATTGTAGTCAAGATAAGCCGTCATTAGCATCGTTCACTTAGTCTCAACAGCAGTGCCAAGCAGTGCAACAAGGTGCCTTTCGTCTGTGTTCTTGTCCTTTTTTAGCGTTCCTCACTTACATTGTCAAATCCTGAAGGAGAGACTATCTGTTCTATCTGTAAGTACGATAGTAAATTATTCATTGTTATTAGACAGAATATCTTTGGAGAAAAGTAAGAACGTCTGTTATGATATGTACGTTTAAAACAAGAATACGTTACATGTACATAGTTTAAGAATACGTTACATGTTAATAAATGTTTGTTTGTCTTTTAAAATCGCCTATTTAGTGTTTAATTCAAATACAAAAGGGAGCTAATATATCTATGGCGAAAAGATAAAATAGTATCAGTTTACAATTCTATCCAAGTTTAGATCCCGACGAACGAGTTGGAATGACAACTCTATGAGCGTTTTCTTGTTTTTTCCCGTGTCAAACGTAAATATATCTTCAGAAAATTCTTCCAAAATGCATTCATCGATTTAGGTAGATAGCTAAAGCTTGTTTTGCCATAATCAGTTAAACAAACAAGAATTATTTGTTTAAAACTAGATGGGATTTTATAATGGAAGGTAACTGCACCCATTTTGAAAGAATGAAATCCGTAAATAATAGTTTTTATTTATAATGTAAATATATATATGCTTGCTTAATGAGACACAAAACGTATACTTAAAGCATTCTTATACCTGCAATTTTCATATCAAGAACGATTTTTTTCTTATGAATGAGAGCTTCATATACATATTCCCACTGTTCAGCTTTTACCCCATATAATTTTAATCTTTAATTTTAATATCTTAAATAATAGTTCATTAAGATAAACTTAACTATTCAGTTCTTATTTTACTATTTCGTTCAATTATGACTTACAGCAATAAAAAATATCTTTTTTATATCTCCGATGAACTTGTGATTTTCATATCTTGCTCCAAGTTGTATCATTCAGCCACTTTTTAGTTTTATTATAAAATGAGATAAATGTCATGTTATCATACCTTAAAGCATAAATAACTAGAAAACTGATATTATTGTTTATATATTTTAAAACGTATTTAATTATTCAGAATTTTTTAAAAAATTGCATTCATTGAATCAAAAGAAGCAAACATCATGAATACAAAAATTAAATTACATACTTAATAAATCGAAAGGTAAAAATCCCATAATCAAAAGAGGAGCTCATTTCGTAACCTCATGGGCAAAAACAAATAAAGCTCATCAAACATTTTCGTTTTTCCTAACTTCTTTCTTCCTGTATGTCTAAAGCAACATGAAGGTATACATAAATAAATGTAGAAATATACTTGAAAAAACACTGTGGACGTCCCTCGAGTTGACAGAAAAAAAAATATTCATTTTACGGTTATCCAACGCATTCTGAATTAAGCTATGTTGTACCATAACCTGAGGCATCTTCCATCTTTTCTTCTCGTGTTTCTGACTGAAATTGTATTCTGCTTTTCAGAATTCTATTTTGTTTCTTTACTTCTCTTCGCAACATAAATAGGGAATTGGAAACGTCAAGTTGAATTCGATGACATGAATTCTTAAAATAATTCCTTTGTTTTCCACTTTAAGCAAATATGAGAGTATCTAAAATGCTTAAGGTAGCCTGATATGTGGTATATATTTCAATTTATCTTTAAATTATTTATCTGCATATCTATTAATAGCTTATGTTTGTTATTTTGACACCTACTCATAATGGTATTTTCTGTCATGAGCATATGAAAATTCCTAGACTTTCAATGTAAATTCAGTTTTTGCGACAACCACAGTTGTTAAGAACTTAATACTTCACCTTATTATAAAGAGATTCACAATTTCCAAGGGACGTACTAAATGGGAACAACTTCATAGAAATAAGTTAAGGATTAATTTTCTGCAGTTATTCAAAAAGTAATCATTCCGGAGTTGTAAACATGAAACATTTTTGCAGTGCATTGCAATGCAAAATCAAATTGCATAGCGAAATATATTGAAATAGATACCATTGTCAGAAACTGATAGAAATTATTTTTAAAAAATTAATTGCAGAGGATAAGATCTCCCTTCAGCCATAACTTGTTTTTAATTTTGTTAACTTTACCAAATTTAAGTTGCATATAATTCATTAATCTAGACATAATGTAAAGATGAAATTAAGCAAAAAGCAAATTTATGTTGGATAAATGCTGAAAAAAATTCTGTCGATTTCGAGGGCGATCAGTCATTTATTATTCAGGAGTGTAAAAGGA
This sequence comes from Stegodyphus dumicola, assembly GCF_044657685.1. Lineage (NCBI taxonomy): Eukaryota > Metazoa > Arthropoda > Arachnida > Araneae > Eresidae > Stegodyphus > Stegodyphus dumicola. Next base: position 83,844,954 of record NC_140768.1, read on the forward strand.
AAAAACTGCGGCATTGGGAAGAGTGAAATTTTTTTATATGTTAAGCAATGTGTGGTTTTTCAGTATGGCAAAGCCTCAAAGGTAATTTACCTAGAAGGAGAGATGCGTTCGTCAAGGACTCTCTGAGGAAAACTGGCTCGCATTCACATTACATACACGGAAAACCACGAAACCCAACCTTGCAGCCAGCTCCGTTTGCCTGGACTTGAACCCAGGGCAAACTACCAGCATTTAACCGGCGTAAAACACCATGATTTATTGAGTAAATTGTAATGCTTTGGTTTAGTTGATTATTAACAAAGCACGCTAGATCTATTTTTATGAAAGATTTTCGAAGGGAAACTGGCTCGTATACACGTTACACATGGGGCAAAAACGTGAAAACCCCTACGTAACGCCTCGAAACATAAATCACTGATTTCAGCCTGTTCGCCTAAGATCGAACGTAAGTCTGACTTAGTGTTCAGGGATTTTATCACTCGGCTGCTAAATAGTAATGAAACGTGAGAAAGCCAAAGCATTAGAATTTTAAAGGCATGGAAGAGGAATTAGAGTGCAATTAATATTATTACCTAAAACAAAAATCGTTTGCTAATGTGAAAAGATTCAAGAAAGATCTATTCACCAATTGAAGAAACTGCGTGAATTATATTCGCAAAACCATATCCAAAATTGTGATTAAATACCTATCTATGCTTAGGTATCGAAGATTTCATTATTCCTCATTTCCGAATCAACAGTTCGTATTCCTCGATAAGAAAATGTAACGATTTGATAAAAAAATGATATAAGAAATGTAAGAAGAGTAAGAAAATGTAACGATATGTGATTTTAGTATTATAGATGAGTTTTCCTTTATTTTTCTGCTATATCCATTAAGTTTAGCTTTTAAAAGGGAACACTTTAAAAAATAAATAAATAGATTAACCACAATTTATGTTAATTTTAATCGAATACTAATGCATAGTATCAGCGCAAATCTTAAACATATAAATGTCAATTCTTCTTTTAAATATGAATTCTTCTATTAATGATGTAGTGTATCTTTGTGTTTCCTCAAGAAAATGTTCGTTTGTATTTTTTATATACTTTTATTTTCAGGTAATAACTTACTGCACAGAATGGCTTGGTGGTGACGTCATTCGCATAGTACGTCATGTGGGACAGAGCCCATGCTCGACCTACACATCCGAATTATTACGAAATCTTTGTTTACACATCAGTTTAGCTTTCGATTTTAGCCCAAAACATCACAGCTATGAGTTAGGAGAACTAAGCATTTGGTTCCAAGTAAGAATAACTTCAAATTAATTTTCAAGAGTTTTTAATTACCTTTTATTATAATAGTCGTGGCTTGCGTGATAATACTTTTATAGAAAAAAAAAAAATATTTGTTATGGTAATGAAAGATGCTGCTTCTGTATGTTTTGCACCATTCGTCAGAGGTTTTAGAGGATGCATCTGTCGCCTTTTTACCAGCATTACAAATATTTTGTAAGCACGTAAAATCAGCAGATTTATTAGCAACTCTTTCCCATCCGAAAAATATGTCTTCATTGTAATAGTTAATAAAGTAATTCTGTTCAGTCTTGTTGTCAATTGTTAGATTCATTCAAATGAACGTCGTTATCAGGTTAACTAACCTGGATAAATTATAACCAGAAATAACAGCTAACATCAATATTTTGGGAAAACACCGTACCATGGAAAAAGTGAACGAGTAATGTAATTGAACCGATGAAGGTTATTCGATAAACTAATCTATGACTACCTCTTTGACCGCATCATTCGCTGTTAAATGCTGTTTTTGAACGCTAAAAATATGTTTACGCGTGACCTGAATATGGCACAATATCTCATTGCATTTTAGTATGTTCAATGTGTTGACGTTGAAAATACTCAATATTGCATTTTCACGTACGAGAATAATATCCTACGTTAATTCAGACACAATAACACGCCGAATAAATACTAATCCAGAAGTCAAACAACCAAAATCAGCGTTATATTTTCAAAATTTTCACAGGACTAGTTTCGAGGGTTTTACCGAACCACCATCCTCAGCTGCAAAACCGCAAATGAACAAGATAGGAAATAATGATTAGATAAGATAAGAAAGCCTGGACAAGAATAAGCAAGTGGCTTCATCTGTTGGTGAAACCAGATCTAAAACATAATTTCTTTAAAGGCCGAAATCAAAGATGGATTGGAATTAGGATCGTTAACTAGAACAGAAAGATTTTTTTGAATGTGAAATGCCTCTAGAAAATCCAGTTCTCCAATGGAAGATGTTTTTTGAATAATTTTGGCAGTAGAAAATGTGATTTTCTGCTGCCAAACAGAACCCTGTTGTCATTCCCTTCTTTCCATCAATTAGCTATAAAGTTGCACATATTTTGCAGAAATTTAACTTTCGGGTTGTTTATTCTCCCATCAATAAAATTCCGACTTTCATACTCAAGGACCCCATTCCAGATATGAATTCTTGGGGTATTTATAGGATTCCTTGCCAGTGTGGTTTGATTTACATTGGCCAAGCTAGGAGAGCCTTAAAATTTCGCGTCAAGGAACATGAGGCATATGTTAGAAAAAAGGAAACACAGAAGTCTTCTGTTGCTCAACAATGTTGGTCCGAAAATCACACTTTCAATTTTTCTGCTGCCAAAATTATTCAAAAAACTTCTTCCATTGGAGAACTGGATTTTCTAGAGGCATTCCACATTCAAAAAAATCTTTCTGTTCTAGTTAACGATCCTAATTCCAATCCATCTTTGATTTCGGCCGTTAAAGAAATTATGTTTTAGTTCTGGTTTCACCAACAGTTGGCGCCACTTGCTTATTCTTGTCTAGGCTTCTTTATCTTATCTAATCACTATTTCCTATCTTGTTCATTTGCGGTTTTGCAGCTGAGGATGGTGGTTCGGTAAAACAATCGAAACTAGTCCTGTGAAAATTTTGAAAATATAACGCTGATTTTTGTTGTTTGACTTCTGAATTAGTATCCTACGTTAATTTTTAGATCTTTTCAGACTAAAGAGAAAGCATCAGATTCATCGTTCAATCAGTTCTAATTTAAAGCTCGATATATTTCTTGGTTCCCAAATGATAATTTCTTGTGTGGTAAATGTGAAAGGCTAAGCTGATTCTTATGTGAAGCTGTTATTCGAGAAACATGATAACAGTAATACCATTGAAATAAATCTGAAAACTTGTGTTTCAATAAATTTTGGAAACTGCCTAACATTTATGATTATTTCTTTCAGTTTTCATACATTTTCTTAGTATTACATACAATTAATTTTAATAAAGAATAAGTAACACTTAAGAAATTAATGCAATATATTAAAAGTAAAATCCATGTATAATGCACCAGGGCATTCTGGCATTAAAATCAAGAAAATAGCTCTCTCATGACAGATTTTGGAAATTTGGACTTTCTTAATGAAACCCCGTTCCGGTCAAAGGGTTAAGGCAAGTTCAAAACGCCACCCATCTCCAACTTTTTTTTTTTTCTGTTTATCCTTTTTTTAAATGTTTCATCCTTGAGAGATAAATATATTTATGTAATAACAAATAACTTCAGTACACTGTATAATACACAAATAACTTTAATGAAAAAAATTTAATTCGCAAATAACTTTAGTACATTATATGCAAATATAGTGAACTATCCGAAATGATTGCTTCCTAATTAGTTCGAAAAAAAGTGTTATTGTTACGACGCAAAAAAGCACTTTTTATCTCTAATCCCACACCGATCGTAGTTTAAAATACAGGCAGAAAAGCTAAAAATATATAATGATATTACTACATAAATTGTGTAATGTGTGTCGCTCAGGATCATTCTTCACCATGACTTCGCAAAGCATTCATTGCCATATTTCCTTCAAAAAACTAGTTAAAGTACATTTGCCTTTATTTAGCTTCATTCATTCCTTGGCGAAGAAATAAATATTCGGAGTAAGAAAAGAGCCTTGATCTTCAGCAAAGAGAAAAGATGTGAACAAAAAACCATACGTTAAGACCTTAACGAACGTAATAAATATAAATCATTATTTTATAATATTTTTAATAAAATGTTATTTTCAGGATTTACTGAAGATGGTCGAAGAAACTCCTACTGACTTAGTAATAGTTTTGGACGATCTTCACGAATTACGATCCCCTGCCAGCAACCAGTCAGCTATTTTAGGTTGGCTACCATGGAACCTTCCACCGAACGTCCACGTAGTCGTATCCATCAGCGAAGAAGCAGAAGGTGTTCTCCGTTTATTGCGCTCTCGTTCCTCCACGGGTGACAACTTTGTTCACATACCGGATCTTGGACCGTCCGCGGCCATCAGCATGCTGCAATCGAATTTGAAGGACCGTAAGCATACCCTCACGACAGAACAAATGCAAGCGATCAAAACAAAACTAGCTCAGACCAGTCCTTGTCCTCTGTATATTAAGTTGTTATCGAGGATAGCTGAGACATGGCACTCATGGATGGAAATTTCTGAACTTACAATCCCAAGCAAACTTGAAGAAGTGGTTGATTTCATACTCACGGGCCTTAAAGAAAGGTACTTTTTATATCTATTTTCACTATTTTGATATTAAGTAAAGAAAGTATTACCATTTCCTAATTATTACAATAAGTTTTAATGTCAAAAAATAATAATTTTGGGGAACAATTTATACAGTCATTAGGTGTTTTTTATGCTGGATACATGAAAATCGTCGACGCGCCGATCGTGTTACCATTACACCACGAAAGCATGCTGGAAAGAGGGGGAAAATACCTTTTAAACATCTAGATTGTTTGCGAATACAAAAAAATAAATGCTGAAATGTAATTATTTTTTAATTATCAGTGAATTCAGAATTATTTATTTTTCCATGCTATCGAATTCTTCCTCCAACCCCCAAAAAATAATGCTTTTCCAAAGAAACTTTTTATTAATTTTTTGTATTTAAAATTACTAAATTATATTCGATCCTTTAATAACGAGCTTAAGAGACATTAGCATTGCAGTTGCAAATCCAGATATAATTTTTGCTTCTCCAGAAATTTCGTTAACATGATGCTCTTGATCAAAAGCCGTACTAATAATATAAGCATTAAGTTGATACATATGTTGTGAGTTATATAAAATTATGTGCTGCATTCATATTACCCATTTAACAACAGGAACAGTTATGCTTCTTATAATGACATACAGTAAAGCACAATTACCCCCATCTCCCCCCCTTTGTAAGAGAGCTTGAAAGGAGAGAAGGGAAGGAGAAAGTGTATCGTTTGAATCTCAAAAATAGATGGGCTGAACTTCCTGTCAGTGAATTCAAAGTGATTAATAGAAAATAAAACCTTTTAGTAAAGAGAAAAAAGATTTTGTCTCATTTTAGAAAACAGCTTATAATAGGCAATACGGACTGACCAGCTGCCAAAGTCTCTCACTGGTAAGTCTAGTCCTTGGTTCAAATCCCGACAAGCGGGTTGGCTGCATGGGCGTTTTTGTAGTTTCATCATGTGTAACGTGTATATAAGCCAGTTTCTCTTAAAACATTTCTTCACAAAGGCATCCTTCCCACAAAGGCACGCAGCTGTCGAGTTCTTTGCCAACCAAATAAGCACAATAAATAAGCACTTAGAAATATTGATGGCATAGCACTTAAATACCATAGAATGTAGAATGTTGAATCTGTAATGAACAGCAAGAATTTTGATTGCATAGAATGTTTATCCATAATGAATAGAAAACTGGCATCCGAGGCAGAATAAACATTCATCTTTATTTTAAGAAACATGTTGTGGCCTCAAACATTACTTATGCCTATTTCAAAATGTTTATATTTATGATAGCTTTGCAGTAAGAAAGAGCAACAGGGAACAGTCCATCAGGCCGAAAAGTAGAAAGCAAGTGAAGTTGTGTTCAGGATGAAATCTTAATTCCGAATTAGTTTTAGTTTTCAATGCATTTGACTGGTTAATTAATACTGCTGTAAAATTATTATCGGCTGTTTTAGTTCCATTTACATCACCAGCGTTACGTAAGAGTCATATGGCATGGATTAATCTGCAGAAAAGGCTATGATATTTTAGAATACAGAGGGGAAAATACCAAATTAAGCATTAAGGGGCTATCGCTAATTTTAATTACAATTTCTCTTTTAGATATGTTTTAGCTTGAATAACTTAGCACACTACGTTTGCCTATTTCAAAATGCTTACATTTTTTATAACTTTGCAGTAAAAGAGAGCAGCAGACATCAATCCACCTTGGCCGAATGGTAAAAAGCTCAGTAGGAAATCTTTATTCAGAATGAGTTAATTTTTGGTTCTCAATGTATTTACTGGAAAATTAATATTGATGTAAAATTATTATTGGCTGTTTGAGTTTTAGTTCCATTTAAGAGTCTTACGACAGGGAATAGTTTCGAAATGACACAGCGCAGATAAAGGCTTCTGTTTTTTTAATAGAGAGGGAAAATGAACATTTAAGCATTAGGGGGCTATTGCTAATTTAAATTATAATTTATCTTTTACATAAATATATTTACGTTTCAGTCTTGCATATCATCATATCGAATTTCAATAGCTCCTATTCCATGAATCTGATACACACGAGCATGCAAATGCACCGTATTTGTGCGTATCAGGTATGTCACATTTTTGCTCAATATTCAAGTCTTTATAACCATATTACATTTGGTATTGCTCTCATTGTAAGTATTGTCTACTTATATCAATTTCTTGCAGCCATATTAGAAGCAGATCATCAGTAACTTTAGTAGATTTGTGTTTGTCATTTTACATTAAAAAAGCGCTTGCATAATTACTTGCAGTAATATTACAAGCAAATCTTCTAAGCCTGTACATGTAATAATCCTAGTAAGGTTCCTGAGAACGCATCTGTTATTGTTTCTCAATTAAAGCCACGGCATTTCAATTGCCACGAAGTTTTTTAGTAATCTAATAAAAATTTTTACAGTGTATGTTTACATTTAAATCCTAGCAACACGGTAGCGATAAATATTGTGCTTTTTATAATTAAGCCGCATTCGTCAAAGATACTAGTGACTGGGAAGTTAATAATTAATTGGAGAAAGTATAAATCCTACTTGGACCGACTAATCTGCTGAGCTTAAGACTTTCAATTAGACCCGAGGATTTCTGCTCATTAAACATGAAGTCTATTAGATTGGATTGCGTTACGTTGAGGATCTATTTTTGGGAATTTTCGGCGTGCTTCTTGTAGGATTCGAAATTAACAAGCCTTTTATTAACTACTTCGAATCAGTCCTCAGTTTGAGATTCCCAGAATCCGATTGTAGATTTTCCACAGTTTAAATATTTGTATCAAATTTAACAGAGAGTAATACGTCGGAAATATTTCTGTTTGCGATCAGATTAAAGAAATGAAATATCTGATGCTGTGCCGTGTATTTTCATTTGATTTCCTAATTAATACATATCATGAGCAAATATATAAATGCTCATGTAAGTATAATATAAATATATAATGCTCATTATAAATATATAAATGCTCAGTATTAAATTTTGGTTTAAAATAAAAAAATGTAAATTCTTGGAGTAGATTAGTAATACATCTAGCCTTTACGAAAATGAATGGCTTGTAGATTCCATATCAGATTATTAATTTTTTTTCGAATGACATATTTTAATTGGAGATAAACAAGGAAATCTCAGAAAAAGTGTCTAAGAAATTATGCATCATAGGGCAATAATGATTTAAACACAATTTCAAAAAACTCAAAATATTTTCTTCCTCCGCCCTTAGAAACGCATTTTACTAACGTAATTAAATGAAAGCAAAAATTTATGTTGCTTGAAATAACAGGTTTAATACAAAGTAAGTAAATTTCTGAAACATTTGTATTTTAATGAATTTTCTACGTGAGGCAATATTGAAAAGAAGTGCAAAGAATCACATTTTTCATAAAATTTTAGGAGGTAGGTATATGAATAAAATTATTGTCAATTTCCTTGGCATTCTTTCACGATTAGTTTCAGTTCCAAAATATTTTACTGGGTATTATTATATCCCAACCGACAGTAACTGTCTTAGATTCTTCTAGTCACCTGGAACGTTATCATTTCCTCTTTTCATCAATGTAGCAACAAGTCGAGAAAAAGGGAGTTCAGCTTTTTTTTTTTTTTTTTTTTTTTTTTTTTTTTTTTTTTTTTTTTTCTGTCGCTCGATCTCAGTTATAGTCTTTACTCGAAAGCTGACAGAGACCTTCCTCTGCGTAAATACTTAGCCAGGTACATCGTCCAAGGGGTGCCCGTACCAGCACATAAACCGGACATTCAAGGAGAACTGAAAAACAGCATGGCACACGAGCTCTTCACCAGACGTATTTCCGCTTAACTATTTGTACCTTGGAATTTTACGTTATTTACAATGCACTCGATATTTACTCACAAAGCACTGCAGACAGTATCCAGCATATTGCATTACTGGCTATAGACGTTACCATAAAGAATTAAACAGCAAATCGAAAATTATAGGAGGCTAAAATATGCCATAGGTAACCATAACGTGATCTGCCATTGAATGTAAGTCAGGTATGTCAAACTCGCAGCCCTTCACTCATTTCTCTAAGGCCCTTCGTTCACCTCTAGAAAAGAACAAAATCTGTGTAATTATAATACTGATAGAAATTGGAATTCTATCGAATCAAGAATTCAGCACAAAGGATATCTCCGAATTTCACAAGTACCTGCCTTCACGATGTCTATAAAGCTGCATCAAACGTGAGTTTGTAGACTCATTAGGTTTTCTGAAGCAGTAAAGATGAAATAAGTGCAATGCTCTTGCGGTATTCGAACTCCAGACCTTCTGACTGCTAGCAAGATATGTTTTTCAGTTATATCAAGAACGCAAGCGGTAAGAAGAGGAAAATACTTTACAGACTCCGCCTCTTAAAGGGCAAACGGAACCAATCACTAAATCTGTAAAGTAATGAATTATCCTGCACCAACTTTTAGTTCGTTCGCCCCTTGTAGTGTGATTTAGAAATTTTTTGAATCCGTGAGAAATCAGCGATCCCCTCGGAAGTATTCGGACCTTCCCATTGCCAGCTGGACGTGTGCGTTCTAATTACCCCACAGAGGTACGCAGTAAAGAGGTAGAAAATACTTTGTAAGTTTCATGTTCGATAGTATAGTGGGATTAGCGTTTCTCACGTATGAAAAGGAACAACTCCTTAATGAAATCCATGTTAACGACTTCATCTGACCTCTGTTCTGAAAATTGTCTTGTGTGGAGACATAATGGTCACACTACCGCACTCCAAAACGAGTTGCGAAGGAAACGATGCCAGGTGCTGGGAAAGAAAGAACAGTTATTTGTCTGTTATCAGGATTTAATTATTTTCCTTGGATTGTTTTAAAGAACAACAAGTATTAGGAAAGATTTTATGTATTTACTCCTCACTTTAACAGTCTATCATTAAGATGAAAACGAACTTTTTATTTCTTTTGGACTACAGTATTGTTTTAAAGAACAACAAGTATTAGGAAAGATTTTATGTATTTACTCCTCTCTTTAACAGTCTATCATTAAGATGAAAACAAACTTTTTATTTCTTTTGGGTACAGTACTTTTGGGCTACAGTACAGTCTTTTGGGCTATTTAGCCCACTTGAAGTACTGAGTTTGATATGCCTGATGTAGGCTATTCGAGCGGATGTATTAATGAATATAGTTTCTGTCTGTCTAAGTGAAGACAACTGACAAATTTATGTCTAATTATCTCTTGATTAAAAGAGCTGATGAAGACTTCTTTCGTGACCGTTATACTTCTCGCCAAGTAGGCATCTTTGTTTAGGATTAATTATATTGCTCAAGTAGACATTATTTCATGCTTACCTCTAGTTTGCATTGGATCCATTGCGGATTCCTGCTATACATTTGGCTAGTTTCCTAAAAGATTAATAGCTCATTTTTTCCCACAAAGAAATGTCCATCTATACGTTATTGGATTCTCCAGGCAATCAATGCAACATGTTCAAACAATGCTATGGTTAGAAAAATCAGTAGCTTTATCTCCAGTCATCAACCTGTAAATACATTTTTTTCAGTCTGCATTCGAATCTTTTTTTTTTTTTTTTTTTTTTCGCAATGTACATGAATTGTTGCCTTGTATTGCTATTAGTACAGCCACTCAGATGTTTGCATTGTGCTACGCTATCCGATGTTAAGTGGCTGAAAACAATGTTATGGAGGCTCTCATGTGTTCCTGTTTCATAATCCATTTCAGTCTGATAACCTCACTTCTCTTGTTGGAGCAACTTCAATGTCTATCTATGTTTCACTGAAAGACAAGAAAATTTTCCACTGATTCATTTGTTAAACAAAGTGAGAACATGAATGTAATTTCAGTAATAATTTAAAACTGTAGTTTTTCAGCAGGATTAAAGAAACATCAAACGATTATTCACAAAAGCATTTATATGTTGATAAAGTGCACTTTCGTAATACGGTAAAAATGTTAACGACTCACACATCAATTAACTATATATTTCTTTTCTCTTTAAATGAATAGTTAGAGGAAATTTGATTTAAAATTTTGTTAAACGTTTTCTCATTTCTTCTATGTGTTTTTAAAAAAATTTAATATTCCTCCCAAACTTTAAAGTATATTAGAATTTTATTAAATGTAGCGTAATTTATTCGAAAGTTTGATCTGACAGTTTATTTGGTAATATTTTAGCCGTGTAGTTTATTGCAGGAGTGCAGGCCGAAGCAATTATTAAATACATTGAATAATTTTATGACTACGGATGCAGCAATTTGGAGAAATCGCGTTTCTCCTTTCCTCTGTCATTGAATATCATGTTGACCAATTTATTAATGACACATGGCTATCAGATTCGATAGTCATGTGTCATTAGAATTTTGAAATCTGTGCATTAAATTTAGTTGGAACTAGGTAACAGTCTCTTTGTTAGGAATTTTATTTAAAACCTTTAAAATATGAGGTGGTTCTTTCTCTGTCTAAAATATTTAATTTTTTATGGTTATTGACCTATATTAAAAGTATGCTTTTGTAGTTTAATGTAGTACGTATTTAATTACACTTAATATTCTGTCCCAAAATTTGACTTTTTTAAAACAAAATAGAACTAATTTGAAAGAAAAAATATCAACGGATTTCATTTATTCATAAAAAATATTAATCTGCTATGATCGTTCTGTAGGGCTATTTTCAGCACATTTATGAAATAAATAGCTTAGAAAACACAGATAATGCATCTCATCATTAATAAATATGTTTTGCTGATCGTTTTGCTGATTGCAAAGATTTAAAAATATTCTTTATCAGCCCTCACTTTATTTAACGAATATAGGTAAGGAAAATTTGTTAAAGTTAACATTCTTCACTCTGGATTAATTAATTTCCTTTATTATTTTTCTGTTATAAAATATCATGTCAATATGTGTAATAACTAAAGAATTTTAGTTACATATTAACACTCTTTTTTTTACTAGGCATGGATTTAGAACTATGCGGAAAGTCACAACTTTTCTGGCATGTACCACTTTTGGATTGAGAGAAAATGAATTGATCGATCTTCTGGCATCTACTGTCGAAACTATTGATGATGTACACAGCAGACAAGTCACAAGACCAGTGACATGGTTCACGGCGGTCAAGGAAATGAGTAGGTACTACCAGTATGTCGTTGTATTGTCGTTTTTGATTTTGCAGTATCCTTTCATTCATGTTTAAAACAAAACCATTCGTGTTATAAAGAAATTAGATCTTATGGAATATTTTGATGTTAATTTGCATCCAGATGAAGCCTTATAGCTATTTTTATGAAGCACTTGGTAAAATGAATATCATAGATTTTTTTTTCCTTTTTCTAATGGAATATAAAAGAATTAAGTTATTTTATTAAACATTTCTTATATTTATATCTTATATACATAGGTTGTAATATCCTAGCTAAATTAGAGTTCCTTGGAAACTGTAACATGGAACAACTGTGCAACGACTATTTGCTGAGTTCTTGTAGTGTAAGTAACAACTCCGGAGAAGCGTTGAATTACCTTGTATTCCAACTTAAAATGAATTAACTGTTAATTCATTTTGAATTTAAGAGTTCGACCATTTTGAATCAAAGAATTTTCCACAAGAATCCTCTACCTCGGCTTTAACTCAAAACATAAAATATAAAACTAGCTAATCCTAGATAAAATATGGTAATTTTGGCTTCCCTGCCTCGTGAACTCAATCACATTACAGGTACACTCCCCCTTTGGGGTACATTGTAGAAGTTCAACCTCCACTATTACCCCTCCAGAGGAGCGGCGCACCACCTGGAAAAATCTCCAGGCAGCACTGGTCGTCAATTGTTACCTGCCAGTCGCATGGGCGAGCTCATCGCAGAGGGCCGTTACCCAGAAAACGGGGGGGAAAGCCCCCGGCTACTGATTCACACCGCTCAGAACATGCCAGACCCCGAGGCCGGCCAATAAGTGACCTTTCCCAAGGCCTTCAGAACCGCCAAGTTCATAAATTTTATACCCCCGTGGCCGAGACTGCGTAGGTACAGATCCTAGCCAGTAGCTTCGCAGAGTTCTCTACGTCGACCCCCGGGGGGCCCCAAAATAAAATAAGTCAGACGAAGCTGCACAGAGTCAACTCGCTTGTGTCGAATGAAAAGAGAGTGACAGCGCGCTTTTACTCTGCATCAGATAAAAGAATGTCTGGAACAACAAAAGGAAAATATGAAGAATCAAGATGGTAGAATGAGATATTTCACTTAGCCGCCATCAGTCGCGAAGAAAGATGAAATGAATGAAAATAGACCAGCAATGTGAAAAAAGTTGGATCAGTAAGGTAGTAGGAACTTCAAATAATTAACAAAATGTTAGTTTAGAATATCCGAAGGATATTTGTGTTTTGCTCTAGGAAAAGGTGAGCATCGCAAAGAGCTGATACAGCTGTTTGGATGTAATAGTACAGAAAGAAAAAAAATTTTTGCAAGGTTTCTTTATGTAATTTTGTATAGTATCAATTTGAAGATCTCTGTGAATATATGAATTTGGGATGAACCAGGGTGCATTAATAATTTCACGAAGGGTTTTATTTTGAATAACTTAGATCTTTTTTTATGTGGGGTTTAGCGGCGTGTCCGCATACCGGACTGGCGTAAATAAAGTAGGTCTAAGGATGGACTTGTATAAAATAAGCTTATTGTTGATAATCAGATTGCTATGTCTGCCGAGGATAGGACGCACAGTAGCTATTGAGGTATTGAATTTCCTGATAGTTTCGTGTAAATGTTGCCGAAAATTGAGTTTTTTGTCAAGTATGACTCCAAGATACTTCACTTGATCCGTCCACTCAATTTCGTCGTCAAAGAAGATGGGATTAGGCGGAAGAAAGTTTGTTTGTCCTCGTCGTCAAAGAAGATGGGATTAGGCGGAAGAAAGTTTGTTTGTCCTTTTCTGAAAATAATGGCTTTGGTTTTGTTAGTGTTAATGACAATTCTCCACAGCGTCATCCAGTTTTCAAGCAGCTCCAAATAGTTTTGTAGAAAGGCAAAATACGCTCTCCTACTGAAGTATCCCAGACTTCAGCTTAAATACTAGTTTATATCTCATTTCCATAAATCGTAATCCTGAAATCTCATTCTGTCAGGGAAACATTGATAGATTAGGTGGAATTTATTAGAATTGATAGATTAGGAGTGTATAGGAAAGGCTTGTTCCAAAATAAATATAACTATTAGAAAAAACGTAAAACCCTATAAGGTCTAGTGTCAGAAATTTGAAACAAAAACACGATAGCAGTGTCCTCAGAATTCTGATAAAATTTATGGTGTAACGAAATACTCAGGGAAAAGTCACAAGCGCAAAATAATTTCTCTTCACTTTGAGCCTTCCGAAATACAGGTGTGCTCTCATGCGTTTAATCTTTAATAAAACATTATTGATGTCTTTTATTTTCTTGCACTTATTGTTTATAAATGTATCACGAATTGAAATTTGTCGTTGATAAAATTTGAAAACGCCATGTACGCTTTTGCGCACCTGCCCTAAGATCCTGGAATGGATGCCTTCTTTAAAGGTTTCTTTATAAAACAAAAGGCTAAAATTTATATTGTGTTCAACAGAAAAAAGAGAAAGAACTAAAATTTGACACAATTCATAATTAAAAATATGAGAACAATCCAAAAGGAATTAGCCTTTTATCCAATCGGCCATTGATAGGTCTGAGGATGATATTAAAGGATGAGTTGGTAATGCGAATAAATGCAATACAGTGAATCAAATACGATACGAGGTAAATCAGAGAAACGCAAAATGCTTAGAGTTTCTGTCAGGAAAACAATTCCCAGAAACAGATTCGCTATTTAAATCCCAAAGCTGTTACAGGGTGCAATAAATTTCATTTTAACTGCAAACTGTGCGCCATTGAAAGAACAAAATAAGATTATGTATTAATTCTGCAAAATATTGTATTGCTTTATTCACTTACCCGATATCAACAACTTGAAAAATTTTACACTAAGCTAGATTATGTTACGTAAAGAGGTAGTTGACTTTTTCTATTACTTAATCAATCAATAAAACTTTAGAGCAAAGAAAAAACTTGTTATAAACTAAGATAATTAATTGTCACTAATAGTAAGTTCAAAAGTACATACATGGATGACAAATTTTCAAAATTAATAGCGACAAAATTAATAGCGACTGCAATATGCTTTAACCGTTTAACCGAAGTTCATTCTTTTAGTTGAAGTCAAACTCGATCTAGCTACTGTTATTACGAACGTCAATAAAATTCTTAGGATAAAAGCCGAAATAAACAGTCCAGAATCTTTATTCAGATAAACCTTTACCTAAGTCAAATGTTCAGGATTAAGAAACAAGCAATATCTTGTTGAATAGTTACAGAATGTTCTTTGTTTTTTTCGGTTGTTCATTCTCTATTTGTCTGCAGCCGTGGATTTCTGCCTTATATAATTCAGACATTTGCATGAGTGGTTGTTTAAGATTTTTTCTTCGTATTCTTTCCTCTCTTCAGTGAGCATTGGAAAGGTGAATGAAAAAAGGAAGAAAGGGCAGTTTATTTTAAGTCAGTTACAGCAAACAATAAAGCGTTACAACAAAACGTCGTCTACTTTTATTACAGGTACATTTCCTCTGTTTACGATAACTGTCCTTTTCTTTTAATTCTGTCCACGTCTTTGTATTTTTACAAGTAAATTTTGAAATACAAACAACGCCTGTTGTGAAAGGAATACCTTGGTCAGCGTTATGAACACAGTTTTTTAATAATACCCTTAGTTTCTGTAATTGAAATTAATTAAATTTTAATTACTTTAAATTACTTATTAGTTACGTTACCTTTTGGCTGATTATGGATCAGTCTGGATTTTTGCGTTTGGAAATATTTATAAAGGTTTTTCAAAAGGTCCTTTCTTATTTGTGTCTATTGTATAGTAATGCTTCAAACCTCAAATTCTAAAATACACTCATTTTTGTGACATATTAAAGTAAACTATATTCTTAATACGCTATTTCCTTTACTTTTAAGAATAGAAGAATTTAAGAATATGTTTGCTGGAGCAGTTTAAAAATTTAAATGGGTAACTCGAAACAATGATTTAATGCATTTCATACAATTCTATCTCTTCTGGCACCTTTTTGTACGGCATACCATTAAAATTTCAAATATAAAATTAATATTCACATACTGCCATCCGTCAATCCGTCAGTAGAATAAAAACTATTTAAGGTTTTTTCCCCACCATTTCCTATCTTTCCCAATATTAAATCCTCGTACTTACGCATTTTATTACCTCTTTCTCACTCCAATATGGCCTTGGCATTTACTTTTAATAGTCAGCCCTCATCCACTCTGGAGTATGGTATTTAAGGCGTAAAGCTATCGAACGAAATAAGTTTTTTAATATTTCTTGAAAACATTAAGAGTGCTGCTCGTGTAGGGTAAGATGATATTAATTCACTATTAATAAGTCTCACTTTTAAGTTCTTTACTTCTTTCTTATGTTCAATTTAATTTCACATTACTCCTTTCTGTTTTCTCATAATTTCATGCACTGTACAGATGTATGTCACTATTTTGAAACTTTAAGGATTCTTTTGCAATCAATCATTTGATCTGTGGATAAATACTGCCTCATGTGCTATTAGCATTTTTATGCAGAAGAGAATATTCTAGCTACCAAATCGGGACCTGCGCTAAATTTACTAAAACTTCAGCATACATTATGTCTTCAATCAAGGAGAACAGAATGTTCGTAAAGGATAGCTAAGTCCTTTATTTTCTTAAAAATTGATTTAAGACGCATGCTTTAAATAATAAAGTTTTAAGAAAACCGTCTCAATAATGGAGGTGGAAAGGTAATAATATAACCTGAATTTCATATGGTCTCCCACAGGGTAAAAGTTCTAAAAGAATTCTTAGGCACCCACAGCATTCCATTCTGCGAGTCATCATCCTTTCTTTTCCTGCCATCAGCCTCTCAGAAAGACTTCGGGCTCGACAGATTTTAAATTGCTCTAGGCCACAAATCTGTCATAAACTCTTATACGTAATTCGAACGTAGGTCCATCAGCGTGGGAATCTGTCAGCCTGTGCGACTCTCTAATTCTATAGCTTTTGAAAGCAGATTAAAGAAAAACTAAAAAGCAAAATCTTCTTGTCTTGGTGATTGATGGTTTTGTTTCGAATAACACAACGTCAGTCATTAAATTTTAAACTGGTTTCTTTATTTTATATAATTCATTTAAATAATATTCGAACTTAGTGCGTAAATAGGATTTTTTACGGTTTTTGATTGATTGATTTGTTTGTTCAGATCTTCTTTTATCGTCCATAATACTATGGAATAGATTGCCTTGAATATTTTCACACTTGAGTATTTGAAATGGCGATACAAAATTTCAAAAGGTAGTTTTCATGGTAGATTTTTTTTTTCATATATTGTTGAGTTTTTCTCTCATATCCCTGTTTAACGAGCCAATTAATCTTTTGAAAATTTTGATATTTGAAACATTGGATAAATATAAAAATTATCTCTAAAATGAAAATTCTTTTTAATTTTCTGAAGTAATTTACCCTATTTCGTCGGTTTCAGGAAACTGTTCGATATTTTTTTTTACTATCGGTAATAACCGATCATCTGAATAAAATAATATCGGTAATAACCGATAATAACCGTTTTCTTATTGATAATAATCAATAAGGAATTTTTATATTAAAAGATATCCTAAATAGTTGGCAGCCTCGTGATTTTAAATGGTGATGAGATCTGTTTTCTGAAATAAACATAAATTTAAATTAAACGGCATCTACTATGGCATTAACTACGGCATCGGATAAATCGGCAAACTTTGATAAAAATTATTTCGATGCTACATTCGATACAAGAAATTTTCTTTCAACTTCCGTTTTCTTCGTTTAATAATCTTAAGCTTTTCTGCGTTTAATAGTTTAAAAGTCTCAAAACAAAATATATTTCAAGCATTTCAAGCAATACAGAACTAAATAAATGCGCAAAAGAGCAAAATATATTTCTCATCTACTGTAATATTCATGGTTGTATGTACCCAAAAACAAAATTATACCGCGTTCATATATGAATTCTATTGCATAATTGAACATTAACATAATTTGAAGGAGCAATAGAAATAATAGCATAAAAATGACATAAGAGAAATGAAAAATGGCTATAGTGCTTAATTCACTTAAAACTTCCATTTGGCAATTTTAATTTTAAAATCCATTACTGTTAGAAGTCTCCAGATTTTGTTTCTAATGAGATGCATTCCGATGACCTCATTGATCACGTGACTATGATACCTGTATACCTGACTGATGTATACCTTTTATAAACAAACAATGCAGATGACCTCAGAGATCACGTGACTTATGTACAGCTAATGCAAACAAGCAAGGTCAATCTTCCTCTTCTCTTGCGGAATGTATCTCATTACACACGACCAGGACTATTGTGATAGGTAGAAAAGTTATTTTTACTTTTTAATGCCTTAACTAAAATTAAGTATTTGGAAGTTTGTATATGTTTTATTATATAATTAAAGTATGACGAATTTTTATCAGTAGGATTTTTTAATCGACTTGAAACCATATAAAATATTAAGTTTTATAGTTACAAAATCCTGCCCATCCTAGAATATTGAAAATGTTTTCATAAAATTTTGCTTTTTTCCTTTAAAACATTCTATGATTGGAAGTACAAAGGCTGAGTAATTTATTAAACGAATTAAATTCATACTTAAAGTATATGAAACATTTGAAGGAAAGTAAATTACTTCTAATCTTCATTTCAGGAATATTAATGTAATGTAAATATGGCGTATGAATTATATTTAATTTTATATTCTCAAATATGTTTTTATATTTCAGTTTAAGTTCCTTAAAACTCGAAATACCCGGATTAAAAAGGCTCACCAGCGGTCGAGGTCACGATGGCTGGTAGTTCGAACTGGGTTTAAATCCTGGCGAATGGGCTGGCTGCATAGGCGTTTCGCGATTTTCTTTATAACCTAACGTAAATATAGAGCCAGCTTCTGTTTACTTTCATGAAAGTTTTCATTCCTTCCCTTAGGTAGATAAATCACGTGTGCTTTGCCTTTATGAGTTTAATCTAACCTAATTTCAGATTGGATTGATTAACAAACACTCCAGATCGACGAAAAACCAGGATAACTGAGTTTTATATCAAGAAAATAGAGAAATTTCCTCCAGCCGAATTAAATAGGGAAATTCCTTTTATATGCCTAATCTCGGGAATTTATTTCAATTAAATAAAACTATAAAATTAATTTATATTTTCATAAATATTCATGAAATTTTAATTTCATGTTTAGTGAACTGAAATTAAGTAAACACCTTTCTTTTCATTGGCATAAAACAAAACTCATAACCTATACAGTGCGTCCACAAAGTGTTAAGATTGAATTTATAACGAGACGACATTTGAAGAACCAACTTATTCTGCGTTTAACCTTCTACATACGTTCCTTCTAACATTATACATCTTGCCCGCAAAGTCAGTCTTTATTTTTCTATTGTTAGTCACAGACATATACGTCCAATATTTCCAATTGCAAAATTGTTTTAAAAGACTTAAATATCCATGTTTTGATATTATTAAATTTTGAAAAGTCAGTCTTGGAAAAATTCTTAAATCTAACTTTTTATACGGTCCACCGGTTCCTCTCTTTACATATAGCAAACGTTTATTCTCGTTATAAAATATAAAACGTTCGATTCCCATGTGAAATGTACACAAAAAAATAAATGATTACAGTTTCGCATAATTATGAAATAAACAATATGCAGAAATCAGTATCCCGACAAGCCGCCTTTGGAGTAAACAAGTAGCTGCTATACACCTTCGCATGGAGTCAAAAATACTGTGGATGGAAGGTACGAGCATTGAATGATGGGATGACAAAGGCCTCAGATATATACACAAAGCCACGAGCATTAAAACCTCAGTAACAACAGCTGATCAAAGTACCCGACATGTAGATTAGAACAGATATGTGAACAGATATGTTATGAATGGCATACCATACTATTATTCGAGTTGCTGGGCCAACATGATGATAAAAATTGCAGGCTTCTAAGGTTCGTTCTTGTCGGGTTTTCCACACATGGATACGACCATCATGTTGTTTTGAACAAGAGGAACATACCTATGGTATCGAACAAACTACTTTAGGCGCTGATTTTTGTACTGTAGCTTCCAGAGAAGCCGAAAAAATGGTCACTTTGCCCATAATCCATTTGCTGCGGATGTCGTCGCACCGTACGTGTGGATACTTAATGCTATCCAACACGTTCAGTTTCCTGATTCAGGATACGTGACGGAGTTTTATTATCCTTAACAGCTTTCCACGCCAGTCGTTTACTATACTGGAAGAGATTTATACTCTGGCAAACTCTGCACTACGGAACAAAATCACGAACCTGAAGGTTTCACTGTCCCTTCTAGGAAACAATGCGAATGTGATTGGTCCAGTTGAG
Source organism: Stegodyphus dumicola (assembly GCF_044657685.1). Classification (NCBI taxonomy): domain Eukaryota; kingdom Metazoa; phylum Arthropoda; class Arachnida; order Araneae; family Eresidae; genus Stegodyphus; species Stegodyphus dumicola. Next base: position 83,865,005 of record NC_140768.1, read on the forward strand.
GTGGTTGGCATACGACCTGCTCTGTTGGGAGGGCAGCCTGCGTTATGCTGGTGGGTAGCAAATTTTGACGACCAGTCAGATCTCCAGACTAATAGCGCACACCATCGTGATCTCTGGTCGCCGGCAGTTTAGCGTTTTGTTAAGTTCAGCGCAGGGTTCAGCTGTTTAAAATTCCTTAACCCAGCAATAGAGGCACGTGGTTTGGTGAAGGGATTTGTATTATCAACTTCAAGGTGATTTACGACTGGATTGGGCACCAAGTGCCTGTTATCGAGGATGCTCAGTTGGAACCCGGTCCCCGTAGTCTGTAGTGGCTTTTGTTAGTCGAAGCACGTAAATACGTTTTATTTGATATCTCTAACAGTCATACGGTCAAAACGCACGTCGTCTCAGACTGTAATGAGTATGAGTGATTGACATACTGCAAGTCACTGTGAGTGGTTTTCCTGGACAAGGTCGACTGTGAATTTTTATGACAGTGACTAGATGAAGACCAACGCTAGCAGTTGTTGCATTTGCGATAGTTAAAAGTCCCAGTAGGCTATGATTCTCCAGCGAGCGAATTCTGAAGCGCTTTGATATAAGTTTCCTCTTACAATTCACATAATACGACCATCAGTACGAAAGGGTAGTGAGTATATACGATTGCCAAATGAGAAATCGTTATTTTATTTTATTCTTTCTATTTATTTTGCTTCGAAGTGTCATTACTTCTGCCGATTTCTGGGCATTTCTACCTTTCAAGAAAAGTTCATGTTTCTTGTGTACTTCTTTCATAATGCCGCAAATTTAACAGTCAGGGAGTACATTTAAAGAGCAGTGGACTGTTGTTTTTCCTTTCCATTTTTACGTCCTTGTACGAAGTAAAGGATGTATTGTAATCACGAAATTTTTCAAGTATCATATTTCAACGAAAATATCATATTTCAACGAAAACATTTTGACCCTATCAAATGCAATTTAACGTTGTTTATGCTTGACATCTGTACGTAAGAACAGAATAAAGGACCCTTTTACCCAAAAAAAATGGTTGCAGAAAGGATTTAAAACGGATTCAGAAGAGATTTTTTGTGACTCCTGTACGTACGTATTTATGTATCTCGCATAACTAAAAAAACGAGCAGCCTCTGACATTGAAATTTTGTATGTAGGACTGGTATAACATGTAGTTGTCCATCACCTTTTTTGGTTGCAATCGGCCAAAACAAAATGTATGCATATATATATATATATATATACTATGTAATAGAAACAAACTTAGAAGCATTGAACAGTAGGAATTTAAACGGCTCAGAAATGTTGAAAATCGAATCAACAATGTATAAGAATTTGGCAATCGAAAATTCTTCATATTCTAAGAATGCTATATTATCAAACGTCATCAAATATGATAGTGAAGAGGTATTAAGTTCCAAATGGAGTAAATTGTGTTTTTGAATGACTTTGCATTATAAGTAATTTTGCATTTATAAGTAACTGCATTGTTTTATCATTTATTAATGGTAATAGTTTGCTTAAATCATTTTAAGGCCAAAGTTAATAATTTAAAAATTTTATGATTTATTTAAAATGTAGTTTTGTATTTCTGAACTGGAAAAGAAAAATTATTGAATTTGGTAAAAATTAGGTAAAGAATTTGAAGGTTTTACTTAGGGAAGGTTCCTAATATGAATAAGACTTTTGTACTATTGTTTAAATTTCTTTGAATTTATATATTTTTAATTTTTACTATATTTTAAGAATGATATTATTGTTTGAAAATTTTAAATTCTAGGAATTTCTTTAATGTTTTCAAGATAAATGTTGAAGGCTCTCACCTTATGAAAAAATACCATTTTTATTAAATCTAAGTATTTTTTTCATAAATATAGAATGTGTTTAATTTTTATAATGGAATGACAGCAGTTCGGAAAAGGCCAGTTGCCTCTATCGAAGGAACGGAGGCCTTTTCTATAGTAACTGCTAATTGGCAAATCGTTTGGCCACTGGTGAGGAAAAAACACCAGTTTACTCAACTGATAAACCAATATGATGGAAAGGCTAGTATTTAGAGAAAGTTGTGGAGTCTTCAAGTTTTGTAAAGAATAAATAAATTTTAAATGTCTTAATAATAGTGAAAAATTTGAAATGTGTTGTGTTTATGAATGATGTATTACAAAATTTTTATATTTTAAAATACCTTACCTAAAAAAACGTAATTAAATAACATGAAAATTGGCATCTTAATTTGTATTATAATAGAAATATTTTCATCAACAAAAATTGGAAAGACTTTTATTTGAACATTTATTTTGTGAAAAATTTGAACTTTTATCGTGAATTTGAACTATCAAGAACTTTACAAAATTGCATTGGACATTCTTATTTCAGGACTCTAAAATATGCAATTGTTTTAAAAGAATACAGTGTTAAATTAATAATTCAATTCAAAATTTTATGACTTTCAGTGAAATTTCAAAATTAAGTCAAAATATCGGTCAGAATTTTATGACAATAATTTTTTGTTTAAAAGTTAATATGTTTTGTATTTTCAAAATTGTATTTTTCGCATTTTGCTGCTTTAATGCTTTTTCTTCCACCCTGTTCACCCAGCCTTCTTTTGAAGGGGGGAATATGTAAGATATAACAAAATATGATTGCTGTTTCAAAAAAATAATTGGCGACCTCAAAATTAACATTCTAAATTTGGTAATCTGCCCCTAAATTCATCTCTTCTCACAGGCTCCAGATTTTTCTATCTTACGTAACATTTTAATGCAGATGCCTCTTGTCCAATCAAATTTATTGTAAACCAGAACTCTGAACTGAAACTTTTTCGACTCCCACCCTTCTTCCTCTGAAGTTCTATGATACTTACTCTCCCCTTTTTCCGCATAGCTCTCCTGCTGGCAAGACGCTTTTAAACCATGCTTCTGCTGCTTACTTACGTAAGATGACGTTCTAATTCAAAATGCATCAAATATAATAAGGAAACATCGTGTTGTCTGAAAAAGGATGATTTGATATGCATGGAAATAAAGATTGTAATTTTTCAAGACACGTTGTGCTAAATTGCGTCATCAGGCTTTCCATTCTGCCACCTTCAAGCCACTACGGTCTTCTCCGTCATCCACGCAATATTGAAAACTGTTAAAGTTCCAGTGCCTTCATCTACGCATTTTGAAATCATTACATACATATATGTAACAGAAACAAACTTAGAAGCAATGAACAGTAGGAATTTAAACGACTCTGAGATGTTGAAAATCGAATCCACAATGAATAAGAATTTGGCAGTCGGGGTAGATTTAATTCAACTTTTTTTTATTTCAGCAAACATGTTGTAGTCACAATCAAGTTGGGACATTAAATGTGCCTATTCCAAAAGGTGTGCATGTTAGATAAATTTGCATTTGCAATAAGTTCGTAGAAAGCAAGTGCCTTATGTTCAGGGTGACATTTTAATTTAGACTGAGTTAGTTTTGGTTCTCAATTAATTTTATTAATTCTGATTGGATAGTTAATATTGCTGTAAAATTATTATTGGTTGTTTTAGTTCCATTTACATGATCAGAATTATGTAAGAGTCATATGACGTGGATTAGTCTCAAAATGACGCAATGCAAATAGAGGTTACTATTTTTAGAATTGAGAACGGAAATTAACTTACGCTAATTTAATATTTTACATATTCTGTATTTTTCTTACAAACACTAATAGACAAATATATATATATATAAATTCTGGAATTATGATGTTCTTATCTTACGGTTAAGGATTTTTATGCTTTACCTTATTTTTATGCCTTTTATGTTAAGGATTTTTACAACTAGTAAAATTGTCAACAATTTAAAAGTTGTTTAAGTGCGGCTAAGCCTAATTTATTTACCATATAGAAGCCATATTTGTTTAAATTTGAAACATAACAGAATAGTGTACTAAATCAGCTTCTGCATCTTCAGTGATTTTTCCCGAGTGGAACCAAAAGTAAACTTTCAGTTTTGTGCACCGAAAAATCTGCTTTCTTGCCCGCTGGCCAAATTGCTTGTTCTTGCGTAGAAACTCTAATTTTAACTGCAAAAAATGTGTTTAATTATTTTAACTGTATTTGATGTTTTATATTTTTGAATTTTTAATAAAGATATTTTAAGATTTTATGTATTTTTGCCTTGTCGCGAAGTGAGATTTGAATTAATTGAATGAGAATAATATCTCTAATGGAATTCGAGGAAATTGGTTTAAATTAAATGCAGGAAAAAATGCGTATAATTTAATATTCTATACAAGGAATTCATGTCGTGTACACATCATATTTTTTTAATGCTGTAAACTATTTCCAAACGTGAGAACAGAATGTGCCTGCTATATAATATTGCATATTCAGGATGCAGATTTCCGAGTTAATTGAGTCACATAGCGTTCTTTCATCTTGAGAGCGTTTGGACTTTCATGAATGAAAATATATGTGAAATACATATGAGAGCTTGTGGAATTAGAGTGGCAACTTCTTCAGCAGATTCTGTGTAGCCCCTTGTTTCCGAGTGGTTTTCGGCTGCTTGGCCCTTCGGTGATACTGGCGGCACACCTTTCGCATATCACGTAGAGACTTGAACAAGAAGTTCTTACATGGCTGCGATAAAAACACATATGCATAAGATACTGAAACCCTCGTATATTGATTGGAAAATAATTCCATTGTAAATGGGGATATTATTCAAAAGTAAAACTGGTTCCTCCATAATAATTCCATGCATTTTTATTTCTCTAGGCATTTTAACGTATTTATTAACTATCCTACATAAATTAACTTGATGCAACTATCAAAACATTGTTTGTGTATAGCGTTATTATTTTCTGTTAAAATGTGAAATATTGATCTTTGAAAGTATGTTGAATCAGTCGAAAATTAAGAACACATAAATAGACTCTCAACGATCTTTATTTTGCTTGGCCTAGAAACAACAAGCAATTGAGTAATTAGTATTCAAGCTATCTGGAGTACAAATACTTAAAGTTGTACTATAAATAAAAAAACCACTAAGAGTTTTAAGTACTTTCAGCTTATTTGTTTCAACATTTTTAGAAATTCTGACTCAAAGTGGGAGGAAATTTAATAACTGTGAAAAGTATTTGAGATAAAAAATCATCCTTATCTAGAATTTAGGCAGTGAAGCCACTGGATAAGAGCAGGCGTACATATTTTGTCAAAATTTACTGCATTTTTCGAAGATACATCAGTCTTCATTAAAACATTTCTCGGGGAGTTTGAAAATTTGCTGGCATTTATTGATGATAAGGAGCGGGTAATTTGTTTTCCATTTTACAAGGAAATACCTTTTGAGAGTTCAGGGTAAGGAGATTTTTTTTCTTCAATATATATACAATGTTCTGAGTAGTTCCGTGTTAACCTTTTTGTCTTGTTCCATATTTTTCATTCATCTTTTGTAGTTCCTATTTATCTCAAAGTATTATAGAAAGAGCACCAGACACTGAATAATTCATAAGGAAACTGGATGATAAGAAAACCTTCAGCGAAAACTGTACAAAAATTTTATCGTCCATTATAACGGAAGAGTGATTAAGCGAAAGAGGAAAAGACGTAGTCCTTTGGATATTAATATTTAAAAAAAATCATTTCTTTCTAGAGTAGAGTGGAATTGAGATGTGCGTCCCTTCTTTTACTAAAGAAAATAAAAATTGTTCAAGACAAATCAAAATATTCAAAGCCATCAAAAAGAAACAATATTAGAAATTTAATAACGAAAATAAAGAATGTTTTTCATTCGCTGTTTCGAAGATAAAAGGCAATAAAAATCCAATTTTGCTTTCTTTTTGAATTATTGCGGTGGACGATTTGCGTTCTTCAGCTGCAGTTCAAACTAAAGTGCTTTTTCAGAAATTGAATATTCAGATGATATTTTGTATTGATTCGATTCTTGGTTCTTCGCTTTGTTCGCAAATCATTGGATCTTAAATCATTCATAATGTTATTTTCACAAATATTCTCATTTCCTTTTAAAAACTTTATTGGTGTCTTCTCTAAATTCGAATAAATTCAGTTACTTCGTATTAAAAGCTTAATCCATTTATTTTCTGGATAATGCGAAAATTTACAAAACCAAATAGCAATGTTCTCTATCGATTGTGTTAATGTCCAAAATAAATTTAGGTGAAATACTGAAAGAAAATACATATATCTTTTTATTCATTGCGAAGTCATTGAAAAACAGTTATTATTATAACTAACTTTAAAATAAGCTTTGCTTTCGGCCGCAGAGGCAAATATTAAATGGAAATTTGCTGCGGATATTAGGACATTTCCTTGAATTTATGGGACAAAAGAGCACTGATTTCTTCACATTATGTGATATACAGCAAAGCGTATAAACTGTGTTATAACTGAATGCTTTGTATTACCAAACTAAGTTTTCTCAACAAAACAGCTTACGTATAGCTTTCGGAAGGTAATGGGATATATGGCTAGAACGTAAAGGAGTAAGTTGCTGTTGATTAAAACGTTACATTTAATTATCAAAACAATTTGAAATGTATTATAATAAATATTCCCGTTGCCGTTTTGGTTAAGCATGGTTCTATTGTATTATAGTACCGTACAGTACAGCAAGTCCTGTTTAAATTTGTGATTAGTTGTATGTGTCTATTTAATGTAGCAACAGTATAATTAAAATTTATTTAAATCACTTATATTATGTAATAAAATAAAATATCAGTTCTTATTTAGGATTGTTTTATACTTTATCTCACATTGCTAATGCCTTTCTGAGATACAAATGAAGATTCCTCTTTTTCTTCATGAGAAAATGATTATGCTAACTGATTCCTAATTGAATTGACATTTTTCTCCCACTATTGTTCAAAAAGAAAGGAATAATAAGAAAAGTGAAATTCATCAGAAGATAAAATTCATTTCGAGCCTGCTGCAAATGTTTATTGTATTTTTATTAATATTTCCCAATGAAATGTAAAACTTCGTTGTCTAGTTTTCGAATTTAAAATTTTAATTTGATTTTCCTTCAGATATTACTGTTCCATGCGGTTTTAAAATATGTACTCTGAAATATGCTATCGCGTGTATTTAAACTTGATGATATTTTATTCTTCAGCTTTATACTATCCTATCTAGCATAACATATTGTTCTCTGAAATATGCTATCGCGTGTAAACTGATGGAATATTGTGTGCCTGCTAGAGATAATCCTTCGGTAGTTAGATATTATTAGAAGTCTTTTATATTATTATATATAAATATTTCATAATTTTAGAAATGTTTATAGCACTGCCATCAGAATGTGAAATTCAAAAATTGCTTACTTAAATTTTAAATAAATGTCAAATTTAATGACTCGAAATCTTAAAGGAAATGTTACTTTTAAATTTTAGAAACTTATAGAAAACATTTTTCTAGTGTAGAGTTGTTCCATGCCTTTAAAAGTTTATTCGATTGAATTTACTGAATTCCAGCCAAAACTACTGAGTTAACTTATATTTTTCGAAAGAACTTTTCCATAGTTTATTAAATAATTTCATGACTACTGCATTGTAGCAGTAGTTCTCGTTCATTATGTCCAACTTAAGCTCAATTACGTTGAAATGTGCACTGGAGAAAGCATGTACCACTATGACATGACAACCATTACTTTCTTTATCTTCTGACTTTGAAGCTATATCTAAATTGACAACTATGCAAAATCCATAAATTATATTTCCAGTAATATTTAGTCAAGAAACTGTATTTCCTGCCTTAAGTTTAACCTTATAAGGTTCACTATTAGCTTTCATTAACGAGTTATTTTTATATTTTAGATATTTACTGCCTTTTCTCCTTTCCGTTTCCTTGCCAGTATGCAAATTAGATTCGAGTATTTAAGATGAAGTTTTTAGAATATAAGAAAAGGCGTGTATATGCCTGTTTGAACGTACGTTACTTGTGTTCCAATTCTAACAGCCTGAATTTCTCGGCCTTGCATTGTTTGCTGCCGATATTTAAATATCTACGCCGGTTAGCTTCGTCAGCCAACTTCGCGTTAAACTGAATTATGTAGTCTTTGACTACTAGCTTATTGTTTCTTTCAGTTATGTCGCCATAAGTGGTGAAAGTTTTCTTTATTAGTATTGGGGATGTATTGCTTTATGTAAAATATTTACTATTTGTTTAGAATAAGATAATTCAAAGACGTTTCTTAGTTTACTGGTAAGGTTTCGTAGCTTTTCAGAATTCTTCAGATACTCTGATATATATGAAGGCCATCTTTGCTAAAGTTATGGAGAGGTTATCAGTTCAGCGTTATTTCTAAATGTTTTGGATTCTCTGACCTAAAATACCGAGAAAATAATGGTGAGCGTTAGCGGTAAAATGCAGGCGCCAATGAAAGTCAAGCAGTTAAATTATAAATAGAGAATCGTTTCGCTTCTGTGTATGTTACGGAGACAGAGAGAATGTTTCTATTCTTCTTGAGATGCGATTAGGCCCCTCCTAAGGAAAGAACGTGCGCTTGAAAGAAGAATTTTCACATGTGAAATTGTTGAAAAGCCTTTTGTTGTAGGAGGTAAATGGATGTGGCAGCTTTTTAAAGAAAAAGTTTGTCTTGATCGCCATTTGTTGTTTAAATGGGTTTTGGACTTAAATGCAAACAAACGTATTATTTTCTTGAGAGATGTTTTGTCGGTACGTGAAATTATCTTGGAGAATTCCCACTACAAACGACATGAGAAACGTACCCTACTCGCCTTTCCTTGGGGCGATTCCTAATTTTGATAGGTATTTGGTTATAATTGGCCCAGGAAAGGTTGCTGCAGATTGTGATTGACCAATGATAATCAAGTGAAAGTGTTTGCGTCAGAAGATGGAATTTTAATTGATACTTAGATTTGGTCGAAAAAACAGGCTTTTTTTTCGGCGTTTAGTTCTGGACTTCCTTTGTCGACGACTAAGAAATTTAGCGAAAATGAAGGGGGAAGAAAAGAGACAGAGAATGCAAGGAATAGCGAATAGTAAGGTGTGTAATATCCCTCTTTCGAGACGGAGAAAGAACTTGAAATGATGGATGATGCTGGAGATGACTTGAAAAAGACAAAGTGATAAAAGTTCCTGCTAAACACTGATGAAATGTTCTAGTTTTACATCTGTAAATTAAGAAATTATGTGTATTAAGAAATGACTCAGCGATAAATGTTCCTGCCGTACATTGATGAAATGTTCCAGTTTTACAGACGTTTAAGAAATGACTGAGTTGTAAAGGCTCTTATACTACATAATGAAATGTTTCAGTTTTACAGACGCTTAAAATGAAGGTTTCTGCCCTACATTGATGAAATGTTCTTGTTTTATAGACATTTAAGTGATAAAGGTTCTTGCTTTATACTGATGATGTGCGATTATCCTGGCGTTCTGCAATTGTCCTGACGTTTCCGACGTGTTATAGACTATTCTGAACTGCTATTTAGCGTGTTGGAGAGGATTGTTCCCCTCTATGAACAACAACGAACAGTATGAAAAACTAAGGCAATAAGTGACTGTATTTGAAGAGGTTACATGAGTTCATTTACAACCAGACCCTCGGTGTGTTATCCTTCAGCATCTCGTAAGTTTGTTTCAGATTCCAGATTATTGAAGTCTGCTGTTGTAAATACCCTTCAGCAGCTCCTAGCTTGTAGAGCTGACTTTTTAAATCTGAATTTTTTAGAGTAAATATTTCAGGTGTTTAGAATAAAGCTTTATTTGTATATTTATTGCGACTTTAATATGTTAATTTGCTAATTAGGGGCGTATAGAAAGATGAATGCTATTTTTCCACAATAGTACAGTTTATGAATCTTAAATTGTAATGTCAGTGGAATATGGGTTGTTAATGATATATTTAAATTAATATAGCTTGGGCACAATTTTTAAATTTCGAGATTATTTTCTCTAGATAATGATTTCGTTATTTTATTTATTTTATTAATTCCTCATGCAAAGTGTTTCGAAAAATCTACACTCTTTCGATCTCGAGCAGTATAATAGTACTCGATTTATAATTAATTGTTTTAATTTATTAATAAATTATTGACAATTTATGCAGTTAGTGGCAAATCGATCGTGTCGAGTTTTGACTGAATATATTACTCTGAATTTTAAACTTATCGTGCGCTTCATAAAATTTATTTTCTATAGCAAATATTTTAGCTCTATTAAGTCCTTAAATCAAGCTTTGATCCTTTATATACACTTACAGGAGCACTTCTGAAAGAATATTATGTTGATCGAAGGCCATATCTCCACTGGAGCCATAAAACGATTGCCAAATACATCATGAACAAGTACCTGAAGACTTCAAGAGATCTCCAGGCTTGTTACGCTGAACTGGCCAGTGCCTTTCAACTGGGATTTCTAATGGAAAAGGAGAAGGTGATACGTCCTTTTATTGGTCTTAGACTGATAACTTTCCGTGATTCGTCCCGCTTCTCTTTATAAAACACTCAAATTTTCAATATCATTTTGATTACGTAACGTTTTTTTAAACTTGATATCTGGCGTGAATGCAAACATACTGATCTGATATCATATGGCATTAATTTGAAATTCAAGAAAGCAGAATAACAAGAAATGCATAGAATGAAAGAAAAACCTCCTAAACTTTAAAATACATATGTTTTACTTTAGTTATATGAAAACTGTCAAGACGGTAATCAAAGTACCGTCTTGACAGTTTTCATATTCAACTTGACATATCATAATTGTTTCAGCAGAACCTTTGTTAGCCAGCTTAAGTAATCGATGGCAATTCTTCGTTAACAAATCACATAAGGTTTTAATGACATCCTAAATTCAAATTTTTCTTTTTAATTTGAATATATAATATTACAGTAAGCTTAAAAATACAGAATAAAGCTCATTTGAAAAGTAAATTATTGCAATGACTTCGATCGCCACGAAAGATATTGCTTCCTCAATGGCTAAACTGCAACGGCACTTTTAATTTAATTGCTCGCGACGTCATGCAACGACCATAGAAGACCCGATACGGAGCCGCTTCATCAGCAATTGGTTCTTACAACAAATTAAAGATGGCGCCACTAGAGAAACAATGTGTAATGGTCACAAATACTACGCTGTCTGTAGAATTTTCATTAAGCTGATGTTGAACTTATATTTGTAGGAGTGTATGAAACAAACTGGAGCAAATTTACCATAATTTTATTTGATGTCAATCAAAATCAAAGATGAAAAGATAGAATTATTTCTTGGATATTTTGCAAGAGAAAATACTTAGTATGAAATCGTCATGCTTAAAGCTGAGAATTCTTTGCAGAAAAGGCGAACTTTTTTAGATAAGGAAATAACACGAAGCTAATTAATTAATTAATCTCTATATTTTGCTTGTGAGGTATGCATTCAGCATATTGTTAAGCACAGGCGTTATATACCGTTCTAAAATATCTCACATAAATAGGATTAATGGCTGTATACTTTTGGAATGAGCATATGAGTTTATAAAATACGTTAGAATTTTCTTTCCTTTACCTCTCTGCCCTTCTGAACTCTTCTCGTCCTTTAAAATGAGAATTCTAGATCTTTTTATGTATATATATATATAATCTGCGCCATATTTGCTTCCACCCGCATATTTCTGATAAAAAAGGCTGCAAAAGTGCTTAACCATTTTCGATGGAGATGTCGCAGTCAATACCGTGAAAGATAGTTCTTCGAGTTTTATAGCGAATTACGTACGATCTAACGTATAATTCTGTTAATATAAAGAAAAAATTCTAAAATAAGTAGGAATATTATGGTATTGGGATCCAAATTCCTCATATTTCATTCTAACACTCCGAAAAAATGTTTATTAATAATGTTTTTTAATTAGGAGTACATAAAAATCATACAAATATTTTACTTTTTTCATAAGTAAAAATATATTGCTGTCAACTTACAAAACTTAATATTTACAGCTAAGTAAAATAAAAACACAACTCAAAACAAAATTCAGTTTTAATCTCTGCTTTTGTTTCTGCACTTTTTTAACGTCAAATGGTATAAATAAACAACTATCAAAATATTATTGGTTGATTAAAATTTAAAAAAGTTTGAAAAGAATTACAATTGTACATTTCTATAAATTTCATCATCACCGTTTGATTTTATTTTCCAGCAAAATAATAATAACAATAATAAATAAAGAAATAAAATTCTGAATGTTGCAATTCATCTACTATTGAGTGCTAGTAATGTAGTATTTTGTTATCTGGTCAATGATTTTTAAAATAATAATTATTGTTAAATGGTATAAGGAACTATGAAAGAAATAACTTTTAAAATATTTGCTTTACTTACAATAACAAGAATCGCATTTTTTTTATGTTTTACTTTAGTTACCTGAAAACTGTCAAGATGGTAATCAAATCCCTATCATAATTGTTTCAGCAGAACCTTTCTTAGCCAGCTTAAGTCATCGACGGCAATTCTTCTCTGGAAGATAAGTAAAAACTCTCGTGCATCAATAATTAATAACAACGTACGCTTCCGTTTCTCATTTTAATTTATAAATGAACAAAATTTTGTCATTTAGCTTTAAAAAAAATAATGCGCATGAAAGGCGTTAAAAAACAATTTTCAGTATTTGAAAACTGTTCGGATATTCTTTACTTCATTAACTTGCTTATTCCTTTTCCCTCTGCAGTCTTTAGTAGATGACCATGGTTTTTCATTTTTTATTTATTTAAGGAAATTATACCCAGTAAATTAATACAGTAATTTATTTTTGCGAAAGTGAGACAACATCATTCATCTCTCTTAATGAAAAGACATATCAGCTAAAATTCAAAACAACGAAATTACATTTACCTACATTAAATCAGAAATAGTACTGGTGCAAATGGTTATGGAGAAATAAAAAACATATTTTTTTTTATTATTTAAACGTAGGAAGAAAATTCTGGAACAGATCCATCAAAGCGTAAAGACGACTGGTGCGATATTCTAAGAGAAATCGATGAACTTTGGTATCATTTGCTTCGAAGTAGTAAGTAAATTATTTCACAAGTTATTTTAATAATTTCTTAAAATGTTCTGTCTAAATCTTCTGTTATATGCAGATATTTTAGCATACAGAAAATATGTATTAAGGGTATAGGTTCTCTTTTTGTTGTTTCAAGCCTAATCATAGCTAAAAGTAATAATTTTTTGAGTATTAAATTTTCTACTTAAAACGTAATTAACTGACCAATTTTCCGATTAATTATTTTTTTCACATTTTCTGTTAGATACTATTTTTATTCCGATTTTGAAATTTTTAGTTCTTAGTAGTAGTTAAAATTTCTGTTTATTTTGTAGGATTTCATCCGCCAGAAATTTGTTGTGATTCTTTTTTTTTGTGCAAAAAAAAAAAAAAAAAAAAAAAAAAAACATATCAAATTTATTATCTACAACAAATATTTTTTTTATTTCGCTTTAATTTATGACTACCTATTTTAGCAACATCGTGATTTGATATATATAAGGTATGCTCTAGTCAATAAGAGACAATATTTATTGCCCAATCGGACTCTAAAAACAGACCTCTAGAATCATTATATGTCTTTGTAATTTATGCGCAATGAATCATTCCGCCGTTCTGTAATACGGCGCATTTTGATTTGACATACAAGGTATGCTCTTTATGATCCCAACAAAATAGATACTTAAACAAAATCTGAAGGTAACTAACACTCTGTGGTTACTATCTTTAAGGACAACAACATCTTGTTAGTTGAATTATCAGATAGAACCAAAGTAACTAATTGTTTTCAAGCAGAGTTTGTTCCTGTACAAGCAGCCATCTAATCCGTCATAACCTTGAAACAAGACCGACTATATTTATTGATTCAACTTTAGTAAAATTCTGTTTCATGTACTCATTATTACAGTTTGTTTGTTCCCCGTATCCAAGAAATACTTTTTGTGCTTCCTTTGAACAAGAGAGATATTCTGTGCTGGAGTGTGACATCTACAGGTAGCCAAGGAAATGAAATGATGGAGTGGCTACCTAAGCTAAACTAGTTGTTTTCTCTTTCAACTCCCTGTTTATCTTGCTCTTCTTTTTCGTTTTCTCATATTTCATACCAAAAGTAAATTTTCACCCTCTTCTTCCAAAATTTTTTTGCAGCTTTTTAGGTAATTTTTGCAGACCCAAAATGAAAATTATGTTTAAATTTCCAACTATGATTACCTATAGAATGATTTTTAATTTCGCCTTTTCGGACATATGATTTGTATTCTTCGATGCGAAACTTAACGCACTTTTAGTTTGGCTGATATAACTCAAACAACACTGACAGGATATGGTATGAATTAAAGTCAGAAACAGAATCGTTAAGAATCGAACCACGAATTTTATTGATAGGTGAGGAAATATTTAGTCTCAAAATCGGTAGAGTTTTGACTAAAATCTACGTGAAACATAAAGTTCTTGCTTTGCTAATTTTTTGTTTTACTTTGACGAGTTTCTCTTCTGTCTTCAACGTTTAGTAGTCGAATTTTCAAAATCAAATTGGCCACAATAAGTCAAGTTTTGAACGTCAACAAAGGAAATCAGCCAACGATCTGGACATGCTTACTAATCCTGAAACCAAAATTTTGGAAAGTAATAAAATATTGAAAATTAATTGAATAAATAAAAACAAATCAGGGAAACCAAGCCAAATTCACCGCATAATAAAACAGGTTAGAAAAATACCTAAAAAAAAGAAAAAATGCAATTAGTAGAATAACCCCTTTAATTACTAGACCTGAACACATACGCACATGTTAAAAATAATTCAAGCTGAAAAAGAAATGGTGTTTGTCTAAATAAATAAAATAAACATCTCTCTCACATTTCAATCCCTATTTCTTTATTCTCATAAATTTTCATTATTTCCTGTGAGAAAATAAGTGCTTAAAATCGAAACACACGTCCGTTGCATTTTGAATCATGAGACATATCTCAAAGAAATGCTTGCTGTATTTAGTGCTTTTATAGTAAATTAGAGCTTTGGAGGATAAATCTGTTTAAACACCTGTGTGTCCTTATATAATGAGACGGCACCGGGCAAAATCGTTTTATCACTTATAAAGTGCCTAAAGCCCTAGACTACAATACACGTAATTCTGCACTCCTCCTCATGAAAAAAACTCGTGGACTTGATATCACTGTCAAACAAGTGACATACATTACAATTACAGCATTCATATAATATCCCATGGCCCAAAATAATTTGGTTGATATCAATATCAGTATATATTTTCACATATTTTTAGGTTGGTACCAGTTTCAAGCAATCTATATTTTTCTCGAACGCCTCCAGGTTTGAATTCATTCTTCAATAATTTTTTTCACACACTTTTTCAACACTTAAAGCTTTTCTTTTTGAACCTGGACCATAAATAACCAGTTATCCATCTCCAATGCATTCGTTTTGGCCTCTTATCACTGTTCTTACTGCCATAAAAACCAGAATGAGCTATGATTCAAAGTAACGCTAAATTACATGTGTTACTTAAATATTTTATTTTTTTGTCAAACTTAAAAATTATCTCTTTTGATGATTTGGGTAGAAATTTGTAATCAATTTCTAAACCGTAGAAATATGCTAATATGCAGAACCAATAACCCTTCTGGTATTCAGTGCCATCATTAAATGTTAATATCACGAGCTCCGAGGTATACTTTATCAAAATCTATTCCGTATTTTTTTGCCGGATAGTAAAGATCTTCTAACACAAAGTTAAAGTTTTGAGTCTTTTATTTTAATAGATTAGGATTCAGCCCATCAGATGTCTCCACTTGTTCACGTGACCATAGTCACTTTCCTTCCATACATTTGACTATTTGTCTTGAGCTCAGCCTATATTTAGTTTACCTCAAGGTCCGCAGTGGAATACCATTTCAAACCAGCCGGAACACGTCATGCAATCGCGGCATATCATCGGAACTTGGAGTTCCGATGACATGCCGAGACTATTAGATTATAAAATAGCGGATATTATGTATGATCTATGATACTCATAGAAAAGAACAAAGAAAGCGGTGGAAGGATATTTTATACCTGAATAAACTGTTGCAGTCAGTATTAGATTAGAGCGAAAAAAAGCATAACTATTTTCCCAAAGAAACGTAATAGAATTTTAGATGGTTATGATACATATTTTAATCTCTCCCAAAAATATTTACTTGATTATAACATTCGTTTCTAAAGGCATAAGAAACTTCACCATCTTTTTCCAATTTTGGTGCCATTAATAAATCAAAACTTCCTTGTGATATACTTTTCCCCTTAGTAAATGTTTTTTACATTTAATTTTAAGTGTTAAATAATCCTAACACCTCGCCAAAGATTAGAAAGTTTGGCTTAATTAATATGATTGAATACGACAAAGCACAAGGAGGCGATCTGGTTAAGAGATGGGAGACCTTAGTGGAGTATGTTCTAAGGAAAACATTACACGCTGTAATTACATGCTGTAACATTACACGCTGTAATTACATGCTGTAACATTACACGCTGTAATTATTTACATTACACGCTGTAATAACCACGAAAACATCAAGCACATTCTTAGGATTTCAAAATAGAGATGGATAATCAGCATTCAACGGTTTTATCCACTCGATTGCTGGTAAAAATGAATAGTTTCCCCTCTCAAATGAATTACTGTCGTCGCATATTATTGCATTTTTGTATTATATGAGTTCTCCAGAGCAGTACTGAGAAGGTACATGGTTCAAAAAATGCTAACTTGTAGAATAAAGGGAACAACAGCACTGCGAATCCTCACAAGTAAGCACTGATTACACCCATTACTTAAACTTTGAAGAGACAAGGATTTTTTGGAAGCATAAAAATGAAAAATGAGCAACGCCTTCGCCGGGAATCGAGCCACGAAGCTCTGGAATACGCGCCCAGCGTTCAGACCACCTCACCACGAAGGCATGCCAAGAAGGCCGGAGAAATACCTTATAGTTTAACCTGTAATTTTTCTGTTACTATTCTGTAACAGAAAGAATTTGGTACGTGCTGCCCTATATGTGCCAGAGAGTTTTCTCTAGAAAGATATGCAAGTCATCTTGATATTTCCAGCGATACAATGCAGTTACGTCATTATTTCATTTCAACTGTGGTGATTTTTTATAAAACATAGAAATGCCGTTTTTTAGGTTAGTTGTTTCAATAAATAAAAAGGGAAAAATGCCACACTTTAAAAACTCTTTATTTACTATCGAACAATGTTATACGGTATAAGAGCAACATATAAAGTCCAATGATGATAGTGATGATGACCGATGTTAACGCGCATATCATCCCACAGAAAACTGTTTAGTTCATGTTGTTATACAAAATTTTAAAAAATTCTCTTCATATACGAGGGCCATCCAGGAAGTAGATTACGTTTCCGTCTGTGTCCGCTAGGGGCGGGGCTAGCGCGGCCATCTTGGGGTCAGAGCGTTGCGCAGCTCAGTCTGCATCTAGCCGTGCTAGTGAGAGGTTCGTGCTGTGCTCCGTTCAGATACTGTGACGGTTTGAAATGTCTGCGTTAATTGAAAATCCCGCGAGCTGCGAGGTGCGCTCAGTAATAAGGTTTCTGACTGCAAAAAACTGTAAACCGATAGAAATCTATCGGCAGCTTCGTGAAGTGTATGGGGACAACATTATCACTGAAGGTGGAGTGCGTCAGTGGGTCATAAGGTTTCAAAATGGCCGAACCAATGTTCACGACGAAGATCGAAGTGGGAGACCCAGCATAGTGACCGCCGAACTTCTCGAAAAAGTCGATGCTAAAGTCCGTGAAAATCGAAATTTCACAATAACGGAACTTTCTTTGAGTTTTCCACAAATTTCGCGAAGTTTGTTGCACGAAATCATCAGCGAAAAGCTTGGTTACCACAAGTTTTGTGGTAACCAAGCTGCAAGAAGAGGTAACGAAGTGGTTGAAGGCGCAGGCGGCCGAATTTTTCGACGAAGGAATTTCCAAGCTCGTGCATCGCTACGATAAATGCCTTAATTTGTATGGTGACTATGTAGAAAAGTAGTATTTGAGTGTGGCTTTCATCTGTATATAATAAAATTTGTTTCCTATACTTTGTTTATTTTTTTATTCCAAAACGTAATCTACTTTCTGGATAGCCCTCGTAATTTACATCTGGCGAAAGTCGACAGAAAAACTGAAAGCACAGAAAAGAATTTACTTACTAATAACGGGTTAAAGAATTCTTACAAGATTTAATCAGTTAATTTATAACACCATATATCTCGGGTCTCCTACTTCATTTTACTGTACACATTTTATACACATATTTTGTTTATATTTCGATTTTTTTCTTTTTAGCATTTTTTTCTTCCTTGTATGCCTGAGTTCATGTATGCCTTTGTATTATTGTATCTTAACTACGCTGGTTATCATAAATTAAGGAAAAATCACAAAAATCACGATTACTGAAAAAGTTACATGTAGAATTTTATGAAACTTACCTACAATGTACAACACATAGTAAAGTATCAAATAACATAAAAATAAATTAAGAGAAAATTATGCTAATATAGAAATTAGCACATGTATAAAATGAACAAATCGAAGGTGTCAGTTTGCTATAGGAAAAGTACCTTCAATATGGAATATGGTCGCCTCTAGAAGCAATACAGCACATACAGCGATGCGTGATGCTTTCAATTATGTG
The DNA here is from genome assembly GCF_044657685.1 of Stegodyphus dumicola. Lineage (NCBI taxonomy): Eukaryota > Metazoa > Arthropoda > Arachnida > Araneae > Eresidae > Stegodyphus > Stegodyphus dumicola. The sequence goes on from NC_140768.1 coordinate 83,883,676, forward strand.
GTCTATCAGTTCCATAGGAAGCCACAGCCATTGCTCTTGCAAAGCAGTTGCAAGCGCGGCAAAGGTCTGAGGGGAAAGTTTGAGAGCAGTTAGACGTCTCTCTAAAGCATCTCAAAAGTGCTCGATAGGATTTAAGTTCAGGGATCGAGCTGGCCACTCCATGCACATAATTGTTTCCTATTGAAGATAATCATTTACGATGCGAGCCCTGTGTGGTCTTGCGTTGTCGTCCTGTAACAGGAAAGCATTACCTATTGCCCCGGCACATGGGCGCACATAAGCATCAAGGATGTCATCTCTATAAACCGGAGCATTCACGATTTCCGTTGGAAAGACATGGAGGTCTGTGCGTCCACCGAAAGTGATGCCACCCCAAACAAAGACACTGCCTCTTCCGTATGCATCTCTTTAACGGGTGTTTGACGGAGGATGGTTCCGGGTTCTCTCCATATCAAATAACGCCTATTATCGCTTTATAGACAAAACCTGAACTCATCGGTAAAGAGAATAGCCCTCCATTGCTCAGGCGTCCAGTGGACATGTTGTCGTGTCCACTGCAAACCGTCTCTCCTATGGCGTGACTTAAGCGGCACGCAAATCGTTGTTCGCCTCGCCTACAGACCACCTTCGTGAAGACTTCTACGCGCAGTTGACGCTAACACCAACCTCCCGGTGGCTGCAGCAAGGGAGGATCTAAGAAGAGTCGGAGTAGCGGTTCTATTCCTGAGTGCACATAATGTCAAATATCGGTCATCGGCGCTCGTCGTAGCAGTTGGTCGTCCTTGGCTGAACCTCCTAGCTGCCGAATCTGTGATTTGAAATAGCCTCCAAAGTCTATGAACCACAGAAGGACTCACCTTTAGCCATGTGGCCACCTCTGTTTGACTTTGTCCTGCCTCTAGTCCCCCAATGGCTCTTCATCGCAGTTCTGCAGGCAAATGATGCCTGGAAGTCCTTGTTACGAATTGGCTATCTCAGATTTCTGATGTCACTATCACAGTGAAATATGCGGGCTCGCGCTCAAACATGGATTTTTATGTTCCTCGCAGATGACGTATTCCGAGTGCAGCTCCACTGATTTGCATATTGGAGTTTTACTCAGCTACTCTTACTTGGCAACATATTCAAATTTTACACGGTTTGGCTTATTTTTGAGGGAGTTATCGCTATTTTTGTGATTTTTCCTTAATTTATGATAACCAGTGTATAGAAACTTTTGTCTTTCATCCACAGTTACTTCCTATTTGTTCCACCTAAGAATTTCCTATTTCTATTGCCTTTCAATCGATGTCATATCTTCAGATTTTATATTTGAATCGTGTTTTCTATCTAGTAATATGGCACAGCTTTTCTCTCACTTATTATGACTCCTCTTCTAAAGGTTAGCTTGTAGAGACATTAGAGTATTTCGAAGCAGGAGAGATGATAAATGAGCAATGCCCTCGCCGGGACTCAAACCACGGACCTCTTGAATACGCGTCGAGCTCGCTGACCACCACACCACGAAGGCATGCTAGGAAGGCGGGAGAAATATCTTATATACTCCCCCCTTCATAGGGCGACCAGGGATTAGGGACCCGATCTTCAAATCCCGGTGTTGGAAAATCATCACCCACCACTTCTTTTAGTTCAGGCGCCACTGTAGAGACATTAGGTATTTTTTAAAAACAGGAAAAATGAGAAATGCCCTCGCCGGAACTCGAACCACGGACCTCTCGCATGCGCGTCGAACGTGCTGACCATTACACCAAGAACGAATGTGCAGAATAACGGAGAAATACCCAAGCTTAAACTTATTCAGAGTAATATCCCAATTCAGACCATAATGTTAAACATGCAAAAGAACTTTGTTACGCATATGTATGGAAGACATATCAGTCTTGCAACACGTACACTTACTGTTGATTGAAATACGTACAAGAATATTCAAAATGACTGGCACAAGATGCAGATGATCGCTGTTCTGGTTCCTATTAACAATGCGTTAATTTGATATACAGTAACCCTTCGACTTGCGTAATCCTCGACTTAGGTAAATTCACAGTTACGAAAGTGCATAGATGCCGTGACATTCAAAGCGCAATTAGAAATATTCTTTTACTTAAGCTTCGCGTGGATAGTTTAAGTAAGTCGCATGTGGTTTAGTCACTTGTTCATCACCATTACTATTCATTGTTTATTCATCTTTTGAGGAAATAATCATATGAAACATAAAATAAAAAATTTAAAGGACTGTATTTTATAGATAGCAGTGCAGGAGAATTATTGCTACCTTCATTTCAGCGCATTATGCGTTTCCCATGCTTATGTCTACTTTAAAATGAATTCGAATTGCAAAACTAAATGATGTTTCGTTAATAATATAATTAAGGGATTAGTGTGGATCAAATGAAAAAACAAAAAAAATCTTCGAATTTTAGAATTTTAAAACCGCTGTTGCATATAACTTATCTGCTTTCAAATTTGTTCAGTTTACTTATTATAAAAAATGCATAACATTTATTTTTTATAAAGCATCAGTCACGTGTTATATATATATATATATACACAAGTCATATAGCATCAGTCACATCAAATATATATATGTGTATATACATACAAGTCACATCATATATGTATGTATACATATAAAATTAAGCGTTGCTGTCACGGTGCATTTAAAAAAAAAGGAAACGAAAGAAAAGAAAATATTAATGTAAAGTATTACTGGTTTTGAAATAAAATATAATAATTGAATGACTAACTGTAATAATAACAACAAATTTAATAAGAAGTAAAAAAAGTAAAAAAATCAGAAATCAGAAATGATTCAGATTTTAGCTTTCAGGTGGAATAGCAAAACATTTTATGATATTAGATGAGTATGCATTTAGACTAACATGGGAGCGTTATATATTTGATGTTTGTTTAAGTAAATGACGAAGTGTAAGTAAGTGACGAGTTGAATAAGTGACGAAGTGTAAGTAAGTGACGAGTAATGTAAGTGAAAAATATTTAATGCAATTCTGTAAAAATATTTAATGTTTTCAATTAGATTTGCTTCCAAACAACTTAGTTTATTAATCAATCGGAGACAAATTAAATTAGAAAGATAAATATACATTTGGCGAAAGGCAACAGTCTCGAATGGAAAGTCAAAAACGCATTTAAGTGAAACAATGCAAAATCGTGTTTCAAGACTGATAGCCCTTTGGGCTAATAACTGTTTCCAAAACGTATGCCATAAAATTTCTTTATAGGAAATTGATAATTTCCGAAAATCGGTCGCGGAAAATTTTATCTTGCGCGCTATAGAAGTCTGCGACTTGGTGTATTACTGTGCTGCACAATAACATCAGAGCAAGAAATGATAATACGCGCGTTATTGTTATTTGGAATAGGAGAAATTGTTTATTGTATGTTATTTGGATTTTGATTTTCGTTGCTCTTATTGTTCTTTGTTATTATTATTATTATTGTTGTTGTTGTTATTTTCGACTAGTTCTATTCCAAAAATGCCTTCTAAAACTGTTATCAGAATCTGCGTTTTAGATCTTAAATCAATTAAATCGAAGTTCTGCTTTGAACAAATATTCGTTATTCTTAGTAAGCATTTCTTTTATAGATAAACTTATTTCCTAAAACGTGTCGTGTAAATTTTTATTTTTAATTTTCCACTGCGTTTCTAGACACCTCGAAGAAACCTTTTTTCAAGGCATTAATTGATTTCATTTAGCGGATTTGGCGTCCTAAAAAAATAAAAGTATTCCATCCAGTCGATGCATTAAAATAATGAAATCGTTAAATTCTCTTTTAAATAAGCACATAAATCTAAGGCAATATAATGAAATATTATAACAAGTTTTTCCCCTACTGTTCGGTTGGTTGGTTATTTGAATATAAACGACAGCGCCACCAGGGCTATCTGCCTAAGAGGAAGAAGGCTTTCGTAGAGGACTTTCTAAGGAAACCTAGCTCGTATTTACATTACACATGCGGAGAACCATAAAAGCCAACCATGAGCCAGTCCGAGGTTTGAACCCAGACCAGTCTTAGTACCAGTAATCAGAGGTTTTACTCCCCGGCCTTGGGCACCATACAGGGATTCTTCTATTTGATTCTGATGTTTCTAGTAGCTCATTTTAATTACATGAATTTATATTCTATATTTTGAAATTTCGGAAGACCAATTCTTAAACTTGTAGTCTCGTTGCAAGTGCGTAGCTTGAAATAATCTTGCATATTAAATTAAAATCTGCGTTATCAGGCTCAGACAGCAGTTTGCTTTCAATCTTTAGTTTTACTGCTTTATTTATTTATTTACCTTTTTGAAACATTAAATGTCAACTGTTCAACATTTTTGAATGTAACTTAGAATTTCCAGATTGCAATTTATTTCTTTCAAATTTAAATCATGTATTTTGAAAGCCCGTTGTACAATATATATATATGACAAACACCAGCAAACTCTTGTTGCTCATTTCTTTTGTTTTTCATTAATATTAAAATTTAAAATACGTAGATTTATGACGGATTAATCAACAGACTTCATCATCGTGCTCATGTATAAAAAACAAACTGTAGTGTACGCTACAAGGGAGAATTTATTTTCGAAATGATTCAAAAAAATGAATTACTTTAGAGCGAAAACATTTCTTTTTTTCTGCCATGTTAAAAGAGAGTTCAGTTTTTTTCATTTCCCAACTTTCTGAACTGTTTTTTTTTCAGTCTAGAATTTTATTGTTCTATGTAGAAAGGAAAGTTTAGGAATCTGAAAACTATAATTGCGTTTCAATCAAGAGAGTCAGCAGTTAGATTGAATCAACTCTTCTGATCCTATTACTCGTTTGATTCTTCCCGCTCTTCGCTGGATTGTCTCACTTTGCTCTTGATTCACTCCTCATTCTGGATCTTATTCATCAACGCTGTTGGTAGTGAGCGGTGAGTCTAAAATCATTAATTAGTTCATTGAGTGAATGACTCTGATCTCATCTCACAGAAGCGTGTTTTGTCCAACTCTAGTGTGGATTACTCTGGTTTAGTGTCAAACGGATCATTTGTGTAAAAGGTTGCTTATACGACTCAGTGGCAATCAGGAATTAAGGAAGGAAAAGATGGTCCCGTCTACCATACAAGCTGGAAGTCTTCAATAACCTTTCAACGGAAATAAAAAAAAAGCAGGTCGTTCTTTTATTTCCCCCCTTTCTCTTTTAGTTTAATAATCAACACTGAATGCAAGTTACTCATATAGCACATAAAAATTTAAATAAATATGAGCTTAAGCCTTGAGATTGTCTAACAAGCACTATTATTAAAACGCATGTCTGACAAACACTATTATTAAAACGCACCCCAATCAACTTATAGTTAACTTATAACCTTATTCTTTTCCGAAACTAAACTAGCTTATTGAAGATTAATCAAGGTCACATTAAAAAAATGACAAAAGATTTTATGAGTATGTTGCAACAGCACGTTAATCCATTATTGCCGCTAATTTGCATTCTTTGGCGAAAGTACTTCTCTGGCAGCGGATCGAAAATGTTTGCCGAAAATAGTCGCTGGTGTAGTAAGTACCGAAAAGAATACTTTCAAAAAATATCATTCTAACGAAAATATCGAAAATATTCCAGCAGGGAAAAGAAATCTGTCATTCCAACAGCTAGCAACTTTCTTACTGTAAGCGAATCGAAGGCTGAACGTGGATGATGAAATTAAAAGTAAAAAAAAATTCTAAAGCTGGTTGTTCGTATAATTGGTCTTGCTAATATTATTAAAAAATTAAATGTTAGTAAATGAAAAATTTTTGAAACTGTATACCACTTGTGTTACAGGTGATAGTGGAAAACTCAAGCAAGATGCCATATGTAACTTCGATTTTTTACAATGCGCTGTAAGTGGGGCTTCCATAAGCTACGTAAGAAGTATGATCGAGCTCGTTAAATGCCATGTAAGTATATTTCTTTAGTTAGAATAGGGGCTTGTTTAAACTTTTCTGTATCTAACTCGGGAAATTTTCGTCATTAAGACGTTCTATCGGCGTCACCTGATGGCTTTTCAAGAAATGTGAAATATTTCTACAAGTAAAAAATTTTTTTAGTGTTCGATTTCCGTGTGATTCTGAATTATCCTTAATTTATGGACGTGAGTGTATATTATAGAATATATCTTTTACGAAAATGCAAAGTAATTTCCTAGCCTTCTTAAATTTGCTTTGCATTTTAAAGGAGTCATGTGTAGGCACTTATGTATACATTTTGAGCACTTATAATTTCGCCTGAAATTCTATTTCGTGTGAAATAAGAAGGCTACGTGTGTTGACTGTTTATATAACGTTGTGAGTGTGTATGTGGCGTGCGTGTAACACAGTACGACTGAAGGAATCTTCCGAATTTATTCCATGCAGACACTGTAGATATACACAAAACTGAGCTGGTTTTCTCTTAATGCCGAATGTTTATTTTTCTCTTTATTTTCCATTATCATCCATCAAAATTGCCGCATCTGTAAACATTGGCATATAGTTTTTCATTCAACCTCATTATCATTTGCCGTTCCATTCAAATACCTACATCTATTACAAAACTTTTCCGGTACAAAAGTTCACAAATCTCTTTATAAAGTTCTTTCGAATGGCACTCTAAATTTTCTTAATAGTATTTGGTCACAAATGTTTGGAAGTGGAAATCACTTTGTAAACTCTCATTGTTTTAACTTCCCTAAAAATGTCTGATTTTCTAATTCCGTTAAGTCGCTACTTCTCTCAAAGTGTCTAATTTTTTAAACTTCTCTAAAATATCCTCAAGACTGTGTTTAAACGATGCTAAAAATACTAATACTTATGAAGCATAGGACAAAATTATTGTAAGACATAAAATGTCATTTGTCAATGAAAAATGAGGAGGTTATAAATCTGACGAATACGTTTTATAGTTTACAAACGAAGAAGATATTTATGTTAATATCAGAATCATTCTGATGCTGTTCTGAAAACAAATATATCTAAAGTTTTGGCACATCTCCTTATATTATCTCCTAAGCACTCAATACAGAACTCTATGGGACTTTATAAATGTCTGCACAGTAACCCAAATTGTGCCATAGATTTCCCAGAATTTCATTTTGTGGGCATAACAGTGAATTAGATGAGTGAGAGAACACAAAATTCTCTTTAATGTAGCCCTTAAAATAAAGCACAAGAAAACTTGGACTTCGTTTTAAATAAAAAAGGAAAATAATCTTGATAAAAGAACTTTGATGTTCTCATCAGACATTTTAACAAATATGTGTAGCTTCCACTATCACATCCGATCGTCTGCTGTTCAGTTTCTACAGCAACTAATATTATATGAAATATCTTCCATATTTTCTTTTTTGGAGGACTATAAATAAGTCTAATATCTGCCCTATTTTGCGTATAAAATATTACTGAAAGAATTTTTAAACATCCTGTACAAGAACTCAGTTTTTATATTATCAAAAATAACTTATTCACAAGTTCTGTTTTATTTATACTACTTTTAGGATGCTTACAACTGCTTTTTTAAAAATTATTTTCATAACATTTCACAACAGCCATGCAAATCACTGTCGCTTTCATACACCATATTGGAAAGACCTAATACGTGTTTTAATCAATTATTATTTTATTTCACCCCGCTAGAGATGTAATTTTTTTAAATGTAGAATAGTTTAAGATTAGGATAAAAGCAAATTTATCCTAGCCTATGTTTTTGGCTATTTCAAGAACATATATTTCTGTCCTAATAGGCTTGCTTTTCCAGTTTTAAATTTCATATATACGCAGTTCTTTTTCAGTTAGATTCGGAGTAGTCTTGAAAATTAAAAATGGTAATTTATTTTCTCACATTATTATAATTTGATTGTTATAATAATTTCATTTATTCTTAATAAAGATCTTGGACTGGGAAACTGAAGTATTATCTGCTGTGACAAAACAAGCTGTGGATATTTTAAGCCAAGATCCCACACAGCTTACAACTGAACTGCTCAACTGGCTGAAGCCATTTTCCGGTGAGTCAGAAATGCAATTTTTACATGTTCCCTATTTAAGTTCAGTTTTAAAATTTAAAATGCATTTAATTAATATTTCCTACTTCTATTCTTCTATAAAATCGCGAAAACCGTTCAGAATCTCAAACTTTTATTTTAAATTCAACTGAATGATGACTATCAAACAGTTTTTAGCTGTATAAAATTCTTTTTTAATGACAATGATAACACCTGACATTTTAACGTCAGATATTACTGAAATTTGTAATGATGATTTGTATTATTAATGTCAATTGTTTCGAAGCGCTCAAATTCTAGCATATTTCTCACTCAAAATAATTCAGAAAGAGAAGCATTATTTGGGTAACTTTTAATAAATATTTTATTCGAAAAAATTATTTTATTTTTAACAATAACAATAAACTTATTATTCTTCGAAGTATTTAATCATTAAAATATAGTGAACTGCCATTTGAAATTCTTTTTATGCTAAAGCTTGTATGCGTCATATTTTAGCATAAATTAGTACACATTAAACTAAAGCGTAACTAATATAATTTTCAATCGTTAATAAAATACTTTTTATTCATCCACTCAAGTTCAAAACATTTTTTTAAACTTGTAGTGGATGACACTTGATGTTGATACAACTTTTCACATATTAATTTTTTTTTTAATTTAAAAAAATTTTTCTTTGTTGACCTAAGTAGGAATTGAATTTAAAAAAAATTTGTTTAATTAATTATTAATTAATTAATTAAATTTTAATCGTTAATAAAATAATTTTTATTTATCAAGTTCAAATACATTTTTTAAACTTGTAGTGGCTGACACTTGATGTTAATAGAGTTTTTTCACATATTAAAATTTTTTTAAAACATTTTGAATATGTGAAAAAACTCTTATTTTTATTTTTTTATTTATTTATTTATTTATTTTTTAAATTTTTTCTTTGTTGACTTAAGTAGAAATTGACTTTTTTTATATTACTTGTTCATTGGGATATTAAAAGACGGTATTAGAAAAGTATGTGAAAATAAATAATGCAGCAATACCAAAAAAAAAAAAAAAAAAAGGGAGAGAAAGAAAGGAAAAGAATTTTCAAATAAGTTAAAACGTTATAAAAGGCGGTTTTATCTAAAGTTTTGTAATAGGAATCAGATGTTAAAAATATGGAGTGTAAGTTCAACGTGAATTATAATTAATGAAAGAAAAGTAGGATATTTAATAATATAATCATGGTTAACTTACATGTGATAAATGTCATATTGTGAATTATTATCTATGCAAATGTCTTCTAGAGCTTGCGGGTTCCAAATGTATAAAGAGTCTAGTCACAAACGCACTCAAATTCTGCAATCGTTGCAAGCAGCCTAGATTGATTCCTACAAATACATGGTTGACGCTCAGTTTACCACCTCAAGTAACAGTATTGACAGTTCCTCAAGCCATAACCCACATGGTAACGACACCAGACAGTCAGCATGTGGTGTGTGCTTCAGACTTGAAAGAAATCAGCATGTTCCATATACCTTCTAAGAACCACGTTCGGTCCTTTAAAGGTTAGATATTCCTGTTTTATGTATAATTTAGTATTGGTTTACTAATACGCATAAATAAATTGAGTTTTTCTTATTATTTTGTAAATTTATTACTCCATTCAGTATTTAATGCTGTTGATACAAACTATTAGAAATTTTATTATTTCGCCTGCACAATTCAACGCTTCCTTTACACTGTTCTTTAACTTTCATAAATTAAATGAGATGCTTTCTAATTCTAAGATGTTATAATTATTTTTGAAACAATTATTCATTATACAAAGCTGAATTACTGTTATTTCTTAATATTGTCACCCTAACGTTTTTCGTATCGATTCTTTAGTTATCCATTTTGCCCATTTGAAAGATTCTGATGCAAGAGAGAAACGATCTGAAAGCTCGGAATCAAAGAGTGCCTTTAAGTGTTAGGAAAGCCGAATATTACTGCGTGCATTGTTGGATGAGTACGAAACTGCCGTGAGTAAGTTCTGTTACCACGAGTCCTCAGATGAGTAAGGGAATTAGATGACTTAAGACATTAGGTGTAGACATTAGGTATATTTTAAAGCAGGAGACATGAAAAATGAGCAATGCCGTCGCAGGGACTCGAACCACGGACCTCTCGAATACGCGCAAAGTGGGCTGACCACTACATCACGAAGGCCTGCTAAGAAGGCGGGAGAAATAATTTATAATAGAAGCCAACTTTCCAGGTTTCCTCAAGGCAACTTTCTGCAGGCTTTTCAGACCGTTTCATTTGTAGTTTTAACTCGACAGATATGCGAAGGACACCTAATATGCAGTAATATTAAGTAGATTTCATCCCCAATTAGACTGCAAGTTGTCACTGGATTAGTCAGCCGAAGACATCTTATTACCCTTTGTTGTTCTATTTGCGTAATTATGTTTTTGGCAGACTGTTGCATTTCTGAGGTTCTTTTGGTTTGCTTTTATTCGATGTTCAGCCATGAGTTGCTTTACTAACGACTGTACATTTTTCATGTCCGCGCACCATTACCAAAAGTTTCGCTCAGTTGACGATGATTTTCAATGATTTTCATTCCCTGAAAATGGAGAAAACGAGATTTCCTTTAGCCGGATAGTTTAGCCATTACTCACTCAAAACGTTAAAACTACTCTCATACTTCTACATACTTCCATTCGTGAGGAAAAATTAAAAACTTAAATTAGAACTTAAATGCACCTCGTAGACCAATTAAATGAGCAATTAACATAGGTCATAGACCTTAAATGACCAATTAACATAGGTCATAGAAATATAGAATGTCATACAGAATTTTTTAACAACTTAGTCAGCATATTAGTTAACTAGTATGATCTAATAATAGCTAATTTATAGGTCATACGTATCGGTGATTTTTTTTTCGCAATCAAAGGATTAAATATTATTCATAGTCGCTTCTTATATTTACTTTAAAACAAATAGATCAAAGAATGACGAAATCAGAGCCTTTCTTTTCGATAACATATTAAATGATCATTACATAACTAACAAAATTTTTCTTCATTTATCTATAATTATATCAGTTTCTGCTTCTTCACATTATGAACAATTTTAATTAATAATTTTAGCGTAGAATTATTATTACATTATTAGCGTATAATGATCTTATATTAAAAGAATAATGTAGGTAATTATCTAAGATTAAAAAATATGAAAGCAAACTTCTAAATTTAATTGGCTATAACCTCTTTTATTTTTATTCAATTTGGGGTCTTCATCTTTCTGTATTAAAAATAGCGCTATAAGTCTAAACTGCGTCATTCAAATTAATCATGCGATCCTACGTAACGCTTAGCGCAGATTCTTGCCCAATCAAATAATTGTAAACCAAAAACTTTTTCTAAATCGGAACTGAAACTTTTGACTCCCTCCCTTCTTCCTTTGAAGTACCGCGACACTCTTCCATTTTCACTTGCGCTTTCATCCTGTTAAGACGCTGCTGCAATCATTTATGTTCGTTTCTATCGCTATAGTATCAGAATTGTTCTGGAAATAGGCACGATTGGAGTGCCAAGTTAATTGTGGCCACAAATATAAATTTAAATGAAAAAAGAAAATTAATCCGGCTCGACTTGTTCGCCGTTAATATGGATCAAGTATCTACGCTAAACAACACTGCCACCCTTCTACGTCTCAGTGTTTTTGCATCAGTGCTTCCAAAATTGTGCTATCATTACATGTATGTATAAGAAATTACGGTATTTATGCAAATGATAATTAAAATCATCTTTTGAAGATAATTTTAAAATAATGGAATTTATTAAATGTTCTAAATCATGTTCACATTCTTAGTATGTATGCAGTTTAGAAATAATTGCCTTTTCTCAAATTCAGGTTTTTCATATTTCGTAAAATAAATGTGTTTTCCATATTAAGTAACAATTGCACTGAAATATTAGTTATGGGTTCTTCCAATGATTTAATGTCCATGTAATATCTAACAACTTTCATATATTATAATCAAATATTGGAAATTAAATTAAGTTACATTTTTAGGTCACAAGGCATCAATTACATCTCTTCATGTAACATCTTCCGGTCAATGGTTAATAAGTGGATCTGAAGACACGGATGTCTTGGTCTGGCACATGGATTCTGGCCAAATAAAGCATAGAATGAGGTAATTTTATGAACTTTGACAAGCTTATTTTTAACCTTTTTTTAGAAATATATGTATAAAGAGTTTAATTTCATTAATTATAAATCGTATAATTAAGAAATACATCAAGTATATTTTAGAGAAAGGTATTTTTAAATCAAATCCCATTTGCGTAGAAAGATGCAATATTACATTAATTATTTTCCTTCGCTGTTTGATAGTTCGTTTATTTGTATATTATTGTATACAGTATTAAAAATAATACTGAAATTACGAAAATTTCAGTATTATTTTTAAGTTACCGGACAGCATGATTGTAACATTATTTTAATGTAAAACATTTATGTTTTAATTTAGTTATTAAAATAAAAACGAGTTAAAATATGATGTCACTTTTTAACATTATGTTTTTAAAAAACATTTTACTGTAATATCAATTTTGAAAACAACATTCTTTTCTTAACTTGGCGTGATGTGTAGCATCCTGAAATTCTACCAATGGTCTAAACTGCGAGCAAATAATATTATTTGTATGCTTTGCGGCGTTCGCATTAATAAATTTGTAGAAACCCACTTCAATAATAGTGATAATTCATGGGTTTTGCACACCAGAATGCACCTGTTTACGATGCTCTTGTTCATAAATTTGGGCCTTCAATATACGGCTTCGAAAGCTCTGTATTCACATTATATGGCACCGTGTAATATTTTTTTCGTTATCATATAAGCCAACTCCTGTAAAATTTTGATAGCTTCTGCTATATCGTTTTAGTTAAGCATTAGTTAAGTTTGATTTTCTTAGTACTCTTGAGTTCAAGCTCAAGTGGAAGCTGTTCTGTACGTCCTGAGAAAGGGCCATTTGTAAAACTTTACGCGCACATAGCTGTAAATTATAGGTTGGAACCTTATAAAGGAGACAAAAACGTAGTAACCTATAACTGTACCGTGCAATACACAGTAACTGTTTTTAACACCGTGTTTATGTTTTGCGTCATGCAGTACGTAATTTTAATTTTCGTTTATTCATTACATTATTATTTGTGTAAGTTGCACAAATATCGCCTTATATATAGGCTTAATCTTATCGGGGCTTTTACTTCACGGCAGGAGATCTTGTGTTTTGCTATCCGTGGATATGAAAGCCTAATGACTGTTGGGTCGGGTATACGAATTTTAAACAAAAGTACTAAAATACAAAACTTTCTATACGAAACATTCGCGACCTTCTTTTTTCGGGATGAAGATATGAGAATTATTCGCAAGTTAGAAACCGTTACACATAAAACTGACTTATTCGCGGACTTTTTCCAAAGAAACCCAGGTATACATATGTTATAGGAATCAATTTCAATCAAATCATCGACTCTGACCACAACTGATTATCTATAAAAGTTTATGTTGAATTACATCGACTCTGACCACAACTGATTATCTATAAAAATAAAGGCGGAATTCATTGAAATGCCTTAATGCATGTGAGATAAAAATTCAAATCTTTATCATGCTCCTTACGATCCTGTTTTTTATTGAATCTACTCTAATTTAAACAAGTCAGTTATCAAGTTCAAGCATTGTCCTATATCTATAATATTATAACGTAGGATGATCGCGACAATATGTGTCTGTAATATATGATCCTTATTTAGGTAATTAGGTTCTTGTAATATATTCGTATTTCATGGCTGTTTGCAGCAATCATATCTCAGGAGTACTATGTGTCACTTCCACCCATTCCGAAACCTTAGTCTTGAGTGGATCAGAGATCGGAGTTGTCATCGTGGCAAGTCTAGACACCGGGCAAGTAGTCCAACGTCTCGAAAAACATCGGGGACTTATCAGTACCATCGCAGTAAACAGTGGTGATGATATATTTGCAACTGGTAAATATGTGTTATTAATTACACTCATTTATTTCTTTACATTATTTAGCTTCGCTTTCATATATTTATTCATATGATTATTAAATGTGGATATGAATCATTACTCCTATTAATTTTAACATCATTTCTGTTAATTAGTCGTACGTTTCATGAATTCTTAATGATTGTTATTGTGCATTAAACATTTTTCATTTGTTTTCGAGAATCATTTTTCGAAGTCATGGCACACCTCACCTAATGTCACGAAACACTGCAGAGAAATTTTTTTTTTTTTTTGCATTACGTGATTAATTTCTTATATTAAATACTAGGGATTCAATTAATAAGATGTTTCTTTCAAATATCTTTGCGTTATGATTCATAAACATTCCAGCTAGCGATTCATTTCAATCTTCATGAAGTGAACAAACATAACAATGGAATGAAAAAAACTAATTCATACATCCTTAGTTATATTTGACATAATTATTATATCGCATTTATGAAGTAAATTGTTATATTTGAACGCGTGAAACTGTAATTAAATTTATAGAACGCTTACGTTATTAAACTGTGATGTGAAAATACAGAAGTAATATAAACTGAACACAAAAGAGTTACTGTCTATGTATAAATATATTACATTTAATAGAAATAATAATTTAATGAAAAAATATCATTTTAAGCATTAATATAAATATATACAGTTTTCTTTTGCCAGAGTTGTACCTGTATTATGTTTTTATTGCTTGCCCGAGGAAAACATTTTTATATCTTGGTCTATGGCCAAAAGAGCAAAATGCAATTCTTGATCAAAACTTTTGAGTGATGATCTTTATTTCTTGATAGCGTAGAAACTTTGTTCACGCATTTATATTGTTCAAAATGGTAAAACAATGTTTATAAATTTTCACCAATGGATAAAACCTCCGTTTTTGCAATTACCCAGAACTGAGATAAGGATGCGATCACTTTTTATGTTCAATAACTCACCCTTTTCTTTCATATAAATCGAATTCCACGTGACCAAATGAAGATGAACATGGATTTTGAACCCAGTCGACTTTCTTCATTAATTCAAGGAAATGATGAAGCTTTTTCTCAAGTGTGCGCAAATATTGGATAACAAGTTATCGTAGTCTTTTTTTTATTTCTTATTGTTTCGAAATGTCCAGCTGCGGTAAGATAGATTCCCCGCAAGCCGGGCTTAGGTTTGCCAGAAAGTTCCCACTGAAAGCAGTGTAGCCATATCTTTCGCGAAATCACCCATTTAGCGACAAAATTGGCGATATGTCATGGACGGATGGAAAACATTCTAGAACGAATTTTTAACGCTTTGGCCCAGAATTTTCTCGAAGGTAGCCCAAAACCTATATAAACCCTGCTGGTACGCGGAGTATTGTAGTCTGTCGAGTCGATTGCGAGTCTGTCGAGTGTCTCGTAGTCTATCGAGTTGATCTTCAGTCTAGTGTCGAGGTGTCTTGTCAGTCTATCGCGAGTTGGTGCATCGAGAGCGTGCATTGTTGAGGCTATCGAGTGTATCGTCGAATGCATCGCGAGTTGTAGCATGGAGAATCTTTAGAGTACGTCGAGTTCCGAGAACGATCGAACCAAGTCGGAAGCTGTACTCGGGTGCTTTGCCGTGAAGCTGTCTTCACCGTTATAGCCTGATAGCCTGACAGCTGTGTTTCTCATTGTTTCAGCGTGTTTGTCATAGTTTTTCGACGTCTGTAAACGTGTTTTCGAGCTGTCCTGAGCAATACTGGCTACTAAATTGTGCCTTCATTCTTCATTAACTGTTGCCATTAATCACCCCAAATGCACGAACCTGTACAGTAATGCAACAGTATTACAATGCCAATTAAAGATTTTAAAGGAGCCATTTTTCAACACATCTTTTCAAAGTTTATTTTGTTTTAGAAGTGCATCAAATGGTCCCTGCATTTTTCGGCGAAGCCCATTTAGGTATTCCGTTATGTCAGCTAAATAGGCCATTTTTGCAACCAGTATCTATCTTTCAACTTAGCCGCATAGTAAGCAAATAAAATTTTTATTCTTCTTTCAGCTTATGAACTTTAGACAGAACTTTCCCTCTCGACAGCCAACAAATTTTAGTTCTTAATAAGAAGGATTGATGTTATGATCTCTTTCATTACATAAAACTGAATAAACATGCTATTGATGTGGTCTACGTTCGACCACATTCACCATTTTTATAATGTCATTAAACGTAGCTTTAATTCTAGAAGTAAATTATTTGATATGAGAGCTTTAATATAAGGAAAGCAAAGTATCATTTTAACATAAAGATTTCCAGACGGAATGTTGGAAGTCAAGGACGATGACCCATCTTGTCATTGTAGCCTCACCATCAGTGCCTAAATTTACGTACCTTTTCGATGAAATTGATTTGTATGAAAGTACTGATTGATAACTTTCAGCCTAGCCTTCGGCGCTGTTGCCTGATAATCAGAGCTTTGAGGTTAATTTTTGAGACACACTTCTAGTCCGTTCACAGCACTCAGTTGGGAAGCACTAGTTTAGACGAATGGCATAAGTTATGGATCGAATAATTCAGAAATAATGTATTTGTGCTATCATATGTAACGTAATGTTCCAAAAATGTTTGTAAAACAGTTGCACAGCGATTGCATTTTATGAGAATTCGAAAGCATTTCTCACCTTTTGCTAAACTGCAAATTACAATTAATAAGAACTCTTTGCAGAAGAATTTGTAGTTAAATGAATATA
Organism: Stegodyphus dumicola; assembly: GCF_044657685.1. Lineage (NCBI taxonomy): Eukaryota > Metazoa > Arthropoda > Arachnida > Araneae > Eresidae > Stegodyphus > Stegodyphus dumicola. Next base: position 83,900,443 of record NC_140768.1, read on the forward strand.
CTGCAGTCGTGTTTTATGTTAAAAAGGTATTCTTCAACTGGTAAATATACAAGCACTCTTTGTAAATATAGTAAAAATTATTCTTATATTTCCATGATCTTAAAATAAGTAAGTAGCTTTAGAGATTGTTAAGGCAATATTTTAATACATTTAATCGCATTGCATTATAGAACAATATTTTTCAACAAAATCTTCCAAGTCACTGTCCAAATGTCGATGTGAATCCCTTTTTCTGTTGGTACACACTGAAATATCTTAAGGTATTGGTAACATCAACTTAATTCAATAAAGTACCGGCCCACCAGCGGCCGAGCGGTAAAGTCGCTGAACACTGGTAGTTCGGTCCGAGGTTCGAATCCCGCGAACGGGTTGGCTGCATGGGCGTTTTCGTGGTTTTCCTCGTGTGTAACGTGTATGCGAGCCAGTTTCCCTTAGAAGGTCCTCCACGAAGGCATCCCTCCCGTTAGGCAGATAGCCCTCGTGTGCTTTGCCATATAAATACACCAAGACCAATAAAGTACCTTAGGATTTCTTACGTATGTTATAACTGTGTCAAGTTCTTTCATTACAAAGCATTTAGTTTTAAGGCAATTATGTGGATGTTATATTTTTATCAGAAATTTTTTGAAATTCAGACTTGCGTTCTTCAAAGGATGTCCGCCGAAAACATCGTGGCGGGAAACGTCGCGGAGAAAACGACGCAAGGCGAAAACATCATCGTACAAAACATTGTAGGAGAAAAACGAAAGAAGGAGAAAACATCGCGATTCTAAAATATGGTGGTACAAAACATCGTCATCAGAAATAAAGTGGTTTAAAAGTTTAAAAAAGTCGAAAATATCGTGGTAAAGAATAAAGCACCTACAAATCATCGCATGACATATCGCAGACATACGTTTTTCAGGCTTTAAAAGTTGTAAATGTACGACGACGTTTTCGCCTTGCGTTGTCATTAGCGGCGTTTTTGTCCACGATGTTTTTGCTGCAATGTTTTCTCGTGTAACCCCTCAAAGTCATACTTTATTCGAAGTACCTCATCGTTATTGACAGCATTCAGTTCTTGCCTAATCAAATTTTTTTTGATTGGATGTGCATTTTTATTGTGGAGAATGCACTTTATCTAAATAACCCACACTCATTTAGATAGTGTCATATCCGTAAGAACATTTTCCATTTTATCCATTTTTGAATTCAGTGGGAAAGTTAGTATAATTCTTCTCCAGGTTTGTGACGACGTAAGTTGCAATGTAGGTTAACACAAATATGATTGCATGATATTTTATTTATGCAGTTAAGTATGTAAACTGTGGATGCAAAGTGAACATTTAGTAGCCTTAAACAGGAAGAAGAATTTTTTCTAATTACAGTCAAGCACAGTTTATCTAATGACTGTTAAAATTGGGAGATGAAAACATTTAGAATCGTAAAGCTAAAAACCTATTTTATGTTTTCCACGTATACTTTATTTTTGGAAACGTAGAAAAGGGATACGAAAGGCATCAATGTAGCACAAAATTGCTAGCAGAAATATACAGAAACTTACTTAGTTTTGCCTTAGTTGCTAGATATTATTATAACATACCATCGATGTTACTAAAGTTTACTTTAAAATATTTTTCAGGCTCCAGTGATAAGACAGTTTGTGTATGGAGTCTGGAGGATTATACTCTCCTCAACACAATTGGCTTAACGTCATCCATTTCTCGTATGGACATCAGTCGGGACAGCACTTTTCTTGTTCTGGCTTGCGATGATCAAACACTGCACGTCCGCTCACTAACTACTGGATCTGAAGTCCATTGCCTTCAAGGAATCGGATCACTAGTGACAGCTGTCTGTTTCGGACATGATAATTGTAGATGTGTGGTTGGATGTGCAGACGGGAAGTGTCATGTGTTTGACATACATTCTGCTTCCCTTATTACAACACTCAGTGGTCACGTAGATGCTATTTGTAGCATACAGGTAATTACTGATACGATTGCATTTATAAAAATAGGATTTGCTTTAACCTACAGCTCGCAGTATATCTACTTGGTAACATTTAGGAAACTTCTGAATTATATATATTTCAAGTTTTATGCAGTATCACCTTTATTTCAAATCTTTCGTTTGAGTTTTGTATTTTATAAACAAAAAACAGAAATATTATTTTTTTTATTTTAAGTATATGTTATTGACAGTGTATGAAAAAAAGATGTTTTATATAATACCTGCCGTTTGGGGGCAATTCACCAAATATCCTAATTATTCTAATACTAAAAGTAAAGAGAGTCATCCAAAGATTTTTATAGAAAAGGTGTATTTGAAAGTGGAAGAAATACAAACTTAAGTATAGGACTTTCTTTTTGAGACAAACAAGAAATTTTCGTATCGCTTACTACGTTTTGGTAAGTAGATTCGATTAAGAAAACATGGTTCCCTCCTCCTCCAACTTTTGCTTGCATTTTAGATAGTTCATCATAGAAATGTCGTTGCATATCAACATGTCATCATTCCTTTTCGAGTATTATATCCTGATCTTCCATTATCATACAGCTAGTCTGTATGTGCTCTTTGCTGAATACATTGAAAGTAACATATTTCGTTATTTCCCAGCAAAAAATTAAATGTAAATAGAGAATTCTCTGAGGTAATCTTCATGTCCCTTGCTCCATGATATTAGAAACGTCATTACTAGGTGTACTTTGTATTTTGCCGGCTTGTCATGTGGCATTGCATAGAACGCTTGTGAAATATTATTCATTTCATATTTTGATGTCCGATTTTGGGCATTCTATACAACATCTAATTTCAAACATTGCCTATAGTATACATACAAATTTTGAAGAATTTTGGTTTTTTTTAATCTTTGAAAGAGAATCTTAAAAATCGATTTAATTAATTTTAATAACTTGGTAACTAAATATTGAGATTCTGTTGATAAGATTTATGAATATGTAGCACAAATATCTTCAGTCATAATTAAAAAGCGTATTTGAACTAAATGTGTGTCCTACTAAATGCGAATATGACAGAAAAGCTATATATAACCTTTTTCATTTAATTGATTGTAGTTGCTGAAACTGAAAAAATAAGCAAACTTTTTAACTTTTTAAAACTTTTTAACTATTAACTTAATTCTTCAGGTAAACGGTTCATATTCGATACTAATTACTTATATACATTCTATAACACTGATTTTCAACCTTTCTTGCACTATGCACCCCTTTTCACCATTGCTAGATGATCATCCCCCCGTTTTCCTTCCAAAACACAAAAAATCCATGTACATTTTAGGTTAAAATAACACACATGTACACTATTATAAATTTAAATTATTTTCAATGCTTTTATAAATTACACCAAAAAATACAGAAAATATTAATAAATGCCAAAAGATAAATAAAAGTAGTTTTTTATATTCATAAATTAAAACTAAATACTTAACAGTTAAATAAAAGTCTGACCACATTTCTCCCCCCCCCGCCCGAAACTATCAAATACCCTAAGTGAGGACCCCTGCTGTATAATATAAAAAAGACGCACCAAGAAGGAGTTATCCGAATGGGACAAAATTGCGCATGTCCATACCTTACAATAAAATACAAATGGTTAAACTTTGGAGGTCAGTGTTTAGCTAGCTGGAGCTCCTGCGCATTGCAAAGGAGTATCCGGATGGTATATAAAACAGAGGACATTTCAATGCTAAGGGCATAACTGCGAGTGTAGTTCGTCGACCCTCGTGAAATGTACGAATGTACAGAGAGGACGTACAGTTGGACCAAAAGAAGCAAGGTGGTCAAATCTCTGTATCCCTAGACATTTGGGTCGGAGCATTGCCACCATTTAACGATACTGACAGCTCAAGTGAATGAGGGGTGGACCATGACCTAAGGTGAGTTTTAGTACTACCAAAAACGATACTGACAAGAACTGTTGAACCATGGCTGTATAAAGCATCAAGGCGGGTGAGCCGGGAGTGGCGACAGATGCTCTCGGCCCACCGCCCTGAGGCGCCTTTATCAACGACCGAGACCTATAACCAGGACACCAATGACAATTAGATAGGCAACTCAATGGGGGATGAAGTCATGGAGGCCATTATGCCGCCTACCCTTTACCTTTACACGCTGCCAGGCACATTTGCAGTGGTGCCGGGAGCATTCGAAATGGAGTCTTACGGAGTAAAATTGCTTCGAACTGAGCCCAAAGCCTAGCGAAGACGTGTCTGGAGACGTCCAAGACATCGGTGGATACTTACCGGACTGTCATTCGCCCCATAGTCCGACAATCAGGAGTTATGGTATGGGGTCTATCTCATTTGATATCTGAATCCCTTTGATTGTCATCTATGACAACGGCGGTATGTTGACACGATTCTATGACCGGCAGTGTTTTCCTTCCTTTCGCAGAACCTTGGTCTCACATTTCAACAGGCTAATGTCCGGCTTCACGCAGCCCTTCTTTCCACTACTTGTATCCGTGCTTCTCCAATACGTCCATGGCTGGCACGATCGCCAGAACTCTCCTCAATAGAGTGCGTTGGACTCTAATGAACAGTCTTCTCTGACAATCCTTGTTTCCCGTCGATCTAACTCGCTAAATGGAATGATTATGATAAGCACTTTCGCAAGAGAACATTCGCCAAATCTATGAGTCAGTGCCCAGCCGGATACCAGTTTTCATCAAAACCACAGCATTAATGATTTTTGTACTGTTGTAGCTGTATTTCCTGAATAAAACCTTCAGTTCCTATGCTACTGCTTTCGCTTTCAGTACATGTAGTACATAACATCTACCGATTTTCGTCCCATTCGGATAACTCCTCCTTGGTGCACCGCTTTTTGTGTTATAGAATGTATAGTTGCAGGCTTCCGTAAATAAATAAAATTTCGCATAAAACTGTTCCTCATATCCTTTCAGTAAAACTAAAAGCTGATATGATTGATTATTTCCCAATATTTTAATTTTGATAATGTAATATGAAAATCATCTTTATATCACCTGTTATACTAGACTCCCTATTATCTGTTATTCTCCAATTCACCATATTATGAAGCTCGAAATAATTATTGTTATTGAAATTATTATTATCAGATTATTATCATCACTCTAATATGCGTTTATTCATAGTCTATTTTTGCATTGCCTTTGATTAAATTTTCCAAATAGCTTTGTCTTTATCGGTAACTACTTACCTAGTAATACAGATTGTAGAACATCACAAAGTACTTATAGTTTACTGTTTCAATTTCCTTTATTATTCACCGCAATATATTTATTTTTCACTGCGCAATTTTTATGAAAAGCGCTGTATCGTAATTACATAATAAATTATTTAGTTAATTATCATGTAATTACGATAGTATTAATTAACTACGATATTATTACTGTTATTATTTAGTTAATCGCCTTACTATTTTCGTTCATTTCTTAATTTTACAGACAAATAAAGGAAAAAGTTAAGACGGCAATGAATTATGCCCTTTGCGGCAAGCTATTAATGTAATTGTTTGTTTAGTTCAACTCATTTAATAACCAATCATCGGGAGTTTCAGGTTATTTCTATACCCCAACCACAACTCAGTACCTTATATAACGGATAATCGGAATTGTGCTTTATTTTTTTATGAAAAAACGAAAAAAATATAGAAAGATGCAGGGTGAGTATAATCAGAAAGCCATTGGAAGATTAGATGTTTTTCTGTCTAATGATCGAATCCAAATTTCTTCAATTCGCATTCAAATATTAATTTAGTTTTGTTTACAAGCAAAATTAATATTTTTCAGACAAGATATGGGGTTGAGAAGCCTTTTGGGGCTTTTAGCACTCATCAGTTAAAGATTGTTTTTATGAACGCCTTAATGCAAAACTAAAAATGCTTTGAAATAAATTTTGCAGCTTATCTTCTTTGCACCATTAGCTTACAAACAGGCAACATAAAATTTTGCTGTAAATATCATTCTCTAAAACTGGCCATAGCTTATTACATGAGGCTTAAAATACTGAAAACATAGCATCTCCGAAGAGAAACGTTTAGGCAATATTCTAATATTTTAACATATATACAAGGTGGTCATAAAACACATCTCCGGTATATGAATTCCTAGCGGCCTATCCACTCAACCAATCGAAATGAAATATCAGCTATTGTTATTTGAAGGTATGCGCTCTAGATTGTTATGATGTAAAACAATGGAGTTTTCACGGTTACAGTCACAGTGAAAACATTTCGAAATTTTCGAAAGGCAACACCCACTTTTCTTTCAGCGCTTTGAAAAATCATTAATGGCATTGCAGCGATACACGTATGACAAAACTGCGATTTAAAACTTTTGCAAAGAAAAGCATTGTAAAGGGCCATTGACAATGCAGAGAGGAAGTGCATAGACACACTTTGCATAATTATATCTTAGTAATTTATTTATAACTTTATTTAACGAAAGGCCTCACGATGTGGCACCTTTATACTAAGCTAAAGTGAAATGTGGCATACCAAGAACATTCGTTCTCACTGCTTCTTCGAAAAGGTCACTTCCACAGGTATAAAATCGTTCTCCATCTCAAGTGCTTGATGTACAACAATGCTGCAAAATTAGGTGATTCCATAACTGCTGCCGCGAAATGTCGTTAATGACATTGTATGGATTCAAGATGATGCTCCTGTAAATTTCACCACATGTGTTTGGCAAGTGCTACAACAGTACTTGGGAAATATCTCCCATAATTTTGCAGTTTTAGTGCCACCGTGATCCTCAACCTCATTCCAATGGATTTCTTGTTTTAGAATTATCTAAAGCCTAATGTGCGGACATGAAACCCAAGAAATTTGTCTGAACTGATAGATCTTATAAAACGTAAAGTTATATAGGTTCCTCCTACCATGTTACGTTCGCCATTGCTATCAACAGTCTCTCGCATTCAATGTGTTATTATCTGTGAAAGTGGGTACGTTGAAAATTTGTCATTCCAATAAAAGTATTTTTTTCTCTCTCCTTTTCTGTGTTGTTATTGGATCTTTAAAATTATTTTCTTTTGAAATGATTTATGCTAACAGTTTTCGTCATACGTGAATTGATCCATCGCCATTTATGGTTTTTCAGTGCGTTGATCAGTTTCAGTGTGTTGATCAATTTGCGCAAGTAAGTGAGCGTTTTCATTTGAAAATTTCGAAGTGTTTTCTCTGTAACCGTAATTGTGAGAGCAATTTTATTTTAAAACATCACAATCTCTTCAAATAACAATATCTGAAATTTCATTCTGATTGTTTAAGTGGATAGGCCGCTAGAGGTTCATATCGAGATCGATATATTATATCTATTATTGATTATCAATATATCGAGAAGTTTTCTATGTTTATTCTGTAGTTTACTGATTTTTGTTTATTGTTATGACAGCTGCTTCATTGTCATGGCTCATTTCTCACCCTTGAGGCCTAGCAAACTGCTAGTTCTGAGAGGTATTGCAGCTATCTCACGTGTTATGACAATCTGCAAATTTTAATAGGTGTTACCATTCTAAGCACCGTAAAATCGTTAAAAATCTACCGTGCTTAAGAAATAAAGAAAGTTTAAAACAATGTACGCAATTCCGAAAATGTGCATCTAATTGCTACAGTATATGCTACAAGGTTACACTAATCAATCTAAAGACCAAGTAATCCTATTAAGCTGCCGGAAAACTTTTCGTACTATGTTTACTTGTAGTTCTACAACCCACGTTGATAACATGCCATATAAAAAGAACTAAAATACCACTCTCGTAGTTTAGCTTTACCGAATATTTTTGTTTGTTTTGTGTTTTGGTAAAACTGTTTCTGTTGTATTTCGTTACAGGTGCAGCCAAATGACACGTTTCTAATTACGGCTGGTGGTAACAAAGTAGTAGTTTGGAATTTCACGTCACCGAAGCGTGAAACTGTCAGTCAATCAAAGCCGAAAGTCAAGAGGGTAGACAGTCACCGCGAACCCATAATGTGCATAGCTGTCTCCAGAGATGGCACTCTTGCCGTATCAGGTAAGTTTGCAGATTTTGAAAGACTAAACGTCGCGTAGTATAATAAGTACGTTGCTGTCGAACTTATGGAAAATAATTTCACATTGCCGAAATTTCTTTTGAGCTTGTACATACATACATAGAGACAGACAAAACAAAAAGTTTCCTTTTTCCTTTTGAAACTTCTTTTCGTTACCAGTGTTACTTTTCTATTTGTTGTACACATCCTGCGGTATACAACAAATAGAAAAGAACATTGAAAAATTAATAGAGGAAGATATCATTGTTCCCCTTAACATGTTTGAAGCAGTTTCAAATAGTAAAGTGTTACGGTAATATTAACTGAAGTTTCTTTAGAAAACTGAAAAAAAAAATCAATAACATGACATTGTAACTATACACTGGCTGAGGAGGGAAAAGAGTATGATCTGAAATTAAAGTTAAAATGTGCGGTTTTTCAAACAACTAAGTGTATTGTGCATAACGTGGGGAGGGGAGAATATAGTATGTTGAATTTTACCCATTTTCAAACCTGAAGAGATGTTGCAGATTAAATATTTAATATTTTAATATAGATCAAAAAATAAAAAATATCATATTACAGAATTTTTAAATTTTAATATATAGCTTCTTAAAACTCCGAAAAGAACTGCGAAAATTGTTATCGACATCCAGATTTGGACGCCCTGTACATATACTAAGGTGTAACATTAAGCACTCGTGAGGATGTGTCGAGGTTAACGGGATATTTCAGGACGTCCTGAGGGTATGGTATGAGGGACTTTTAATCCTCATAACATTCCATACTCTGTCGATGAGACCTAACGAGGATGTATTGAGGACATCCTGAGATGTGACATGAAACACTTCTGAGGATATGTTTAAGACATCCTTTAGCATATATGCATATCTCGTGATCAACATGCGCAGGATGTCCGGAGGAGCTTCTGATGCTGTATAATGATATTTTAAACTTATCACTATGTCAATTACCAATAAAAGAAATCAAAAACGAAATATTTTTAAGCTATGAAATGGCAAACAATTTGTTCATGTTCATAATAATGATTGTTTAAAATTCAAATTAATAACTGAATATAAATGCAGGTCAATTCCATTGCTAATTTCTTAACTCTACAGTAGGATAAATTAATTAAGAATTTTCGCGTTTTTCCCCTGCTGACATCGCATGGTTTTAATCTGAGGAGTGATTTCATGCGCGATTAATCACAGGTTCAGTCAGGATAGTTGCAAATCATCGTAAAGAGTGCGCATGTTTAGTTTTCAGAGCGCAAAAACGTTACTTTGAACTAATATTATTCGGGATAGCGCTAAACCATCTTTTGTTAGGAAATATATTGCTATAAATGTAAATAAATCAATATGTGAAAAAAAATTGATATGTTTATTGATAAATCTATTCTGGTGAACCAAAAGATGAGTTATAATCACGACTTTCTACAGTAAAAGAACAAACTGTGTAAATAAATTATATATCTTCTGTCGAGAATGGGAATGCATTCACCTCGTGAACTAGCATTGACCATTTATAAATTTCTTCGGTCCCATCGAGTTTTCGAAGTCAAGGACAAGACTTTGCTCAACAAATTTTAATTTTCGTATTTTTTGCTTCTATCAAGTGCTAATTAAATCTAATCATAATAGAATTATTCTGTATTCAAAACTTATTCATCTATAATGTTTCAGGCTCTAAGGACAATCTCCTTAAAATATGGAATTTGACGACTGGAGAAGTCAGTGAAACACTTTCCGGACACTCTGGTCCAGTGACTTGTGTTGCCTTCGCTCCAAATGGTTTGTTTGTAGTCTCTGGGTCTGAAGACACAACTCTTAAAGTTTTTGGTTTAACTTTGGGTCTCGTAGAAGCAACGTTCCAGGTAATAAATATTAATAAAGTAATTTTACTGCCATATCTAATTTTCCTCTTAACCTTTTATCAAACTATTCATCGCAAGTTATATTTTCTAAATAAAACATCGTGCTTACAATCAGACATTAATTTGTAATGTATATGTAACAGAGAGAATGATGTACATTGAAGTATATTACACCAAATATTTAAAATAAACTTATTTATTATTCAATTTAGGAACACCAAAGCAAAATTCTGAGCGTAAGTGTCACGCCAGACAGCAGGCGAATTCTATCTGCGGACAGTCAAGGATTCCACAGATTATGGACTGCTGATACTGGAAGCCAGTTGTACTGCTATACTAAACCTATAGTTCAAGTTACTGTAAGCGGCAACTTTGTGTTCGCTGTTGGCGGAAAAAACGACAACATGTAAGATAACTTTAAAATGCTTAGCTATGAATTGACCATTCGCATCAGCTACGTAACATTTCTTATTCTTTCCTACAGTATTAATAACAGTTTTCCGTTTACAGTATTTGGTTATTATAAGTGTGTTAAGAACTTGCAGGAAACGTTTATTAAAGCAGTCTATTTCAATTCCTTTCGAATTATTTCCAGTTTGTAACTTCCTACAGTTTGCTGCAATGTTCAAAAGATTTTTTTTAGTTTTCTTATTTCATATATTTTATTTTTTATTTGGATTTCGGTCACACAATTTTACAACATTTCTCATATTAGCACACAATTTTACAACATTTCGTATACCTTTATTAGGATCTTTGCAATTCTCCGACGATGGTAAACTTAGTACATGATATTATATTCTTCGTCTAAACTTTTTGAAACAAAGCTAATAATAACAAAATTAATAACAAACAATTTCTGTTTTGTATGTAATACCAAGAAGTGCCTGAAATTGCATTTCGCCTGATTTTTACTAATTTTACGTTCGATTTGTACTTTTTGTGTTAAAACGCAGTTTGTATCCAATATCTCTTGGTCTTGTAAATAAGTATTTTCATGTGGCATAATGATCTATTCAAATGAAGAAACTATGTATATTTGAGAATTATATATAGTTTTGATTATCTAAAATATTTCGATTACTTGATTATCTAAATAATCATAATAAATTACATTATGATTATGTAAAAAGAAAAAAAACACAAATCACGCAATTTACTTGAATTTTCAGCCTTACAAAAGCTAAATTGGTTCGTTTTTTTAGATTAATAAATAACAGTTTGACGTAAAATTAGCGTTATCATATAATGAATATAAAGTAATAATATAAAAATATATCTTATTTTAGCATTGTTATTTTAATTCTCTGCAGAACATATAGTGTATTTAGAGTTAGATATTGTTTTTAGCGTACATGTTATTGTGTGCCTTTAATTCCACGTAACACTTGAAATATAACAAAATTTGTATATAACCTTAGTGCATCTGATCAGCAGAATTTTAGCATATAAAACACTTATCCTAAAGCAAATAATTACATCTTATATATGAAAGGAATTAAAATGATAATTTCAAATGATTCATGTTAACTTGAATGGTAAATTTCACCTGTAGTATGGCTATATATTTTATTGATAATACAGTATGGCTATAACCTGTCAGTATTTTCGATTTATAAAAATTTTACTCAAATACATAATATTTAAGATTTTCAAAAATAGTGATTTCTTTCAAATGGAATTTATTTCATTTAAATGGAATTTGAATAGAGTTTCATTTAAATGAAAGTGATTTCTGTATTTAAATGGAATTTATTCAGTAATCTGTGTCAGCGAAATTTAGTATTTTATTATTTTTTAACAAATAGACATATCTGGTATCTTTTTAATTTCTTGCCATGGAAACAACAGAAATTCTTTTAAAAATGTTAAAAGTCAAACCTGTTGGTTTATAATTATTCAGTATTTTACAGATTATATTTGTGAATGTGCACAGCAGATGAGTTCATTAACGTAAAAGCATGTATAAGTTAGGCATCGGTGCTGTTCTTAGTAAAAACTGCATTAAAGAAATTTTATAGAAATATTTTATATCATATTTCATGTTGCAGCATAAAGTACAGAACAACAATTTTAACTGTAACTGAGTACAGCTGCTTAAATGCTAATTTCAAATGAGTAAAATAATATTTTATTCCTGCAGAAAAATCCTTTCTCTTTCTGAAGATATCATTTATTTAAAACTAAAGTCATACTTAAGATAAATTATACCGGTGTTCAAAATTATGTTTATAGTTTAAAAACTTAATGTAATCCGTTTACTTTCAGCTTAAAATTCTGGCCTGTTATTGATGTCGATAACGAAAGAAGTGTCAGTCACAGTGATTCCATTTTGTGCTATACTGTGACTCATGACTGCGCAACGGTCATCACTGGTTCCAACGACATGTCTTTGAAAGTCTGGGAGGTGGCTACAGGAAAATTAACCCAAGTAACTAACACTTCAAATAATGCCTTAGAATCGTTAATTTTTTTGCTTTTCAATTAGCCTGTTAGTGGAACATGTCTGATATTTGGAAGAATTAAAAATAATTTTACGTTTTCACTTAGGTAATTGGCAGGTAACTGTTCCTGTAAGCCAGAATTTTCAGGTTCGACAACTTTGTTAATTCATGTTTTTCTGTATACATGATTATCCAAAAAGAATGAACCCATTTCATTGAGCTACTTCTAACCATAAAAGAAATATTTTATTGATAATACAGTTATTATTCTTGTCCAACAGTTGTTCAAATTGGTTGAAAACAGCTAGCTAAGATTTCTGTAGTATCCGCTGAAATGCTTTTCTTATTTTCTCTACTATTCCTCATAAATACACAATTGGTCCAGGAATTTCTTCTTTACACGTACATCCCTTGTCTCTTGATACTGTCGAAATAAAAGTCAATAGACAAACAAGACAAGGCTCTTCCTAACATCGACGTCACTTACACAAGTGGAAGACAGGAAAACACAAGGGAAGTAATTGCTTTTGACCAGACTAGGAGTCAATGACGTCGCACAAGAGCAAACCTCGTAGTATAGCAATCTTGATCGAAACCACCATTCTCGTCCAATGTCTGCGAGAACGCAGAAGGTTAGGATGCTGAACAGAATGCTGAGGTATCACTATTCTGAGCAAATGAAGGTCGATTGAAATCCTCGACCATCCAGAGCTCGGCAGAACGCCCTCTTTGCGACTATTCAGAACTTAGAAATCTACGCTTTTGAATGTACTTCTTCCATGATGATAGCTCAGGGCTACCAAATAGGATTTAAAAAATTTTTTCATTCATTTTGAATAATTCTGGCTATTTCTAAGTTGCTGCTTTGTAAGACGCGACTTTTTATCCACTGCAGAACTTGACTGCATCAGATTTTCTTAACAAACAATAGGGGAGGATTGTAATATATGACTACCTGAATGCGGTAAAATATCTAAAATTGTGTCTACCTTTGTGCCAGCTACAGAAAATAAATTTAATGTCAGCGAGACGCATAATATTGTTGTTAAATATTAAACGAAACACTTCATCCTTACTTTAACAAAGAAGTTTGTTTTCACCTATTGATTTGATTTTTGCTAATAAATAATCGTTTTTAATGAAAATCAGTAAGTGTTCACTGAAGGGAAAATTTTATTTACTAATTTCGACGTCACTAATAATAAATCCAAATTCAAAACATAATTTAAATATATCTAGACTTACTATTAAAATATTTCATTGAATTAAAATTACGCAGTCGTAACTGAACAAGTTATAAACTGATAGCTGTCAAAATGGATATTTTCGTTAAAATATCATACTCGGAATTTTTCACGATTACAATACTTTCTTTACTTCGTAGAAGGAAGTAAAAATAGGTTCGAAATCACTTGATTCATTCTAATTGTTAAAACTTCTAGAAGAGTTTTAATTTGGATCATTATTATTATTATTGCATTCTAAATTATCTTCATCATCAAGACGTAATCTATTCTAAAATTCAAGTTCATTCGCATTCAAATATTAACTCTGCTTCTTCCCAGTGCGTGTTGATGCATGTATGGGTCAATAAAAAAGCTTATTTTTAAAATAAATAAAATTTAAAAACTGTTGATATTTAACCGAAAGTTTGACTATCAATACATATTGAATATTCTGTATTCTGATTACAGAATTTAAATATATAAGGTATTTTCTCCCTCCTTTATTTATGCTTTCGTGGTGTAATTGAAAGCATACTCGAAGCATATTCGAGAGCTCTTGGGTTCGAGTCCCGGCGAGGGCAACGAGCATTTTTCACGTATTCTTCTTCAAAATAACCTAATAACTCTACATGTGGTGCCCGAACTAAAAAGTGTTAGACGAAAATTCGTCACCACCCATTTTTGGTGATTAGGTCCCCTAATCCCCAGTCTCCATTTAAAAGGGAAAAGTATATATGGTATTTTTGCCCTCTTTTGCACGTATCTTCATGGTGTATTCGGAAGCATACTCGACGCGTATTCGAGAATTGCAGGGTTCGAGTCCCGGCGAGGGCGTTGCAGATTTCTCATGTCTCCTGCTTAATGACCCTACAACCGAATGACTAATGACTCTAAAAACAAGTATGTACAAAAGACTCATAATAGAAGTTTTATAAGGTATTCCTCCCGCCTTCTTAGCATGTCCTCGTAGTGTAGTGGTCAGCACGCTGGGAACGTATTCCAGAGCTCCGAAGTTCGATTCCCGGCGAGGGCGTTGCTCATTTTTCGCATCTCCTGCTTCCAAAATATCTAATGTCTCTACAGTTTAATTAGTTAAATATTGAGTCAAATTTCAACTAATACACATATGTGTCAATATGCAGTGTAGGGTAAGCAAAACTGTAAAGAACAAATAATAAAAAAAGAAGCGATAAATAAAATATTAAATAAACAAACAAATTAACAATAATAATAACTAGAATCAGAAAGGTTTCAGATTTTAAATTACGCCCAAAGAGGCGTTTTTTTTTAACGTTTTATGGGTTACTTTTATTTATTAAATATCATGTTCTACATACTGAAACTATAAAATTCAGTTCAAGAGCAATATCGCAAAATAGTTTTTAAATGAGCATATGTTTAGAATTTCCGATACAGAGTCTCGCGCGCTGGAGATAAAAACGTTTTTTCTTCCGCATACAGCGTTGCCATTGCTGGCTTTGAAATCTTTTAGTTTGTTAATCAAAAATTCGTTGAAGTGTTACAAATATGAAATCGATAATAAAACAAATTTCAAATTTAAATTAGGGCTTCCACATGACCATATTCTATGGAAGATTACGTTATTCAAATTTTGATGGCTCTAGGTACCGTTGTTTTATTACAGTGCGAGAAACATACATACACCCATGCAGATTCTTTATTATTTAATATCTTTAAATACAATACAGAGTAGTAATATTTGGTGGCAATGATTTGAAAAATGAAACAACGCTTTTCGTGAGACGCAAAATGGCAAAACGAAATTAGTAGTCCTTCTGAGCAAATTGCCCTTTGGACAATAAAATATATTCATGGGTAGGGTGACGAAATAACAAAAAATGAAAAGATACTCGCATTTCATATTTATAGTACCCTGTAGACTTTTATTCGCATTGCCTGTTCAAGATTGGATAATTTCATTCCACATCTGAAATTCCTTCGGCACTTTTTAAATCAATTAAAATGTCTCCGATCATTTATATACCCAAATGAAAAATTTAAAAGAAAAATAATAATAATAACGTAAGTGGGAAAAGTTATTTTAGCTAACATAATATTTTTATGTTAATTTTTTTGCACCTTTTTAGTGTTTCTTCCCTCAATAATCAATCAAAATGTAAATTAAAGTTGAGGTTTAAGTACTGAGCGAAGTTTCAGCTTAGAGAGAGATCTATGGCTAGCCGCCAGCAAACCTACTTACTCTGAGACGCCCACCCATAATCGATCTGCCTTTTCTGTGGATGTTTTTTCTATTATTCAGCGTGCAGGAGTCCACATCAGCTGCAGTCGAATTAATTTGTCATTGAATATTAACTTTTGTTTATAGTTTATCACATGAATAAATCACTTTTTGCTGGTTTTCAACCTTGCATATAATAATAATATCATAAAATGTCCTCCTTTTTTTATTGATTCGTACCTCAGTATAATGCTTGTTAACTGCATTAAAAACTATGTATATTACATGTATATTTCCTGTACTGGATGTAATTATATTATGCAACAGATATCCGTGTAGCTATTTTTATCTGCGCTTTTCTATATTTAGTGCAAAACGATTATAGATAGCTATAGAATGTTTTCCCATAAACTTTATGCTTTCGAGTTTTACTATACTTCAGTGGGTTTACTTGGTGTTATATAATATAGATAGCTCAGTATCTATAAATAAATATTTAAGATTCCTTCTTTTCTTACATCTTAGGTACTGGCTGGTCACGAAGGATCAGTCACCTGCGTAGCTGTCGCTCCTTTGAGTCCGTCTTCAGTGGTTTCAGGATCCTCTGACTGCACTCTCATCTTCTGGGACATGCTAACAGGAAACGACAACTTGACTTTCAGAGGACACACAGACTCAATTAAATGTGTGGCGCTTACACCAGATGGCTGCACAGTACTATCAGGTAGTAAACATCACATATATTATGCGTCACAAAATAGTGTATCACATTGTATATAGGTGGGAATATTACAGCAGCATTTGAATACTTATCTACCAATAAACGGAAATATTGTTTATTTTAAAAAATGCCTTTTTTGGGGAGGTGCCAAAAATAAGAATCAGACTGCTAAAGATGTACGTTTTTTTTAATGTGTGCGCGTGTGTGAAATATGCATAGAGAATTACGAGAATAAATCTTTAATTTGTATTTCAAATTTTTATTCGTTTGTTATTGATTAACAAAGAACGATTTAAAAGGAATAACACATTTTCAATCATTTAAATCGTCATTTTACTTTCCTTAGTCATTTATCTTAATACATAGAAGGTATATTTAATATATCACATATCCAATTGATAATTGTAGAGGCATTTTCAGATATGTTTTAATTGGTAACAGATGTTTCTAACCCCGCGTTGTTACACAGACTGGAATAAAATTTATCTCTTTTTTTCTTCGAGGTGTTTACTAATATCATTTTGCATGACGTTGTTGCAGATTTCGAATACGTAAAATATTTCGTTAGTGCAGCATTAATGATTTAAAAAGTGAATAAAATTTGAGTTACCTAACAATATTTTTACGACAAACACGTATTTTACACCATTGTATCATAAATAAGGTGAGTTTCTAATATACTATAATTTAATGGATTGTAAACTTTTCTCACTCTACATCTTAGGAGCATTATCATTGGTATCCAAAAGTGTTTGCAAGAGTAGATAATGTGATTATTTATGAAGAGATGAGTAATATTTGTGAGACTGTGTTCACATTTTTTAACCTGTTGTCTACTTTTTCATTTTTAAAAAATTTTTAATAGCTCCTTGAGATGTTAGACTATAAACTCTAAAATTACAGTATTGTAATCGAAAGTGTTTTGGGTGAACGTGGAAATCTAAAAATGTAAGTTCTTGGATGGAAAAAAAGTTAACAGACTAATAGAAAATGTAGTGCAAATAGGAAAAGTTCACTTCATATAAAAAATGCCTTTTCTTCAGTTTTATTAATTTATATATTATTTATTTATTTATATTTCATCAGCGTACCAAATATCTGGAATTCCGTGCTGAGAGTAAAACAACATGAAGACGCCAAACATTCATAATAAAAATACCCAACTTCTTTCCGACCGCATGAAGCGATCATTTTCGAATATTGGATTTGCTATGGGATGTTAAAAGCATCATTTAGTCTTATTTAACGCCAGACATTTTACCGACCACGTTAGAAGCGTATACTAAAATTGCCAAGCAATTTTATTCTGCCGTACTACAAGTCTCATTATTGCTCCCGTCTTACTCGACATTTATGGGAACCGAATTCCTCTAGCTCTTTACGCTGATGACATTTGTGATCCTATCAGAAGAAAAATGAACAAAGTCTGCCTACCCCACAGCGTCACAGGATCATATTCATTCATTTGGAACCTGGCTAACGGACCAGAAAACTCTGCTAGCAATGAGGGAAAAGATGCTGCTATATTTTCTACAATAAAAATAAATTCTTATGTTCATCATGTTGAGTGGTGCAATGAAAACGTATCCTTATCAATGCAGCATCTATAATATTATATGTCTGTACCTAGATATATACTAGATTTAACTTCGTTTATCACGTTGCGTTTGCGTTCCTAGGTACTGAGTTTCTAAACGCAGACTGTATTCCTTAATATATTTGCTAGGAATACTATACTAACTCTAGATGACAAATTTCTCATTCATTGATCCTTACGCATCCCATATGTATTCGTGCTTGTCCTGTGTTCCCATATTAAATCGCAAAACATGTTGTTGTGACTTATCTTACTTCTCTGACAGGAACATCAGAACATGCCTACGAAATTCATCGCGGCGTGGAACGGAAGATTGCGCTTGTCTTTGGCAAGAGCCTTGAGCACTATACAGCTGACAGTACAACTTTACTCAGTACCCCCCTCCCACAATTTTGATGGAGAGCACTCTGGAGGGACAGGTCCGAGAGTCTCCCACCCCTCTTTCCCTATCACCAACCTCTTGATAAGACTTTCAGCTGGCCGCATATTTAGAATGTCCCCATGCCGCACAGACACTACACATTTACAAACATCCATGTCTTCTCCGGGATTCGAACCCGGGCCCTTTGGTGCGGCAGTCAGCGTCGCTAACCACTACCCCGGTTGGACTGCACTGCAAAACATACTGCACTATACATACACTTTGTCCACAAATTTCTTCCCCGGCCTATATTTTTGCAGCCATTGATCGGAAACATATAGTTCCAGTTATAAAATTGTTTTAAATGATATAATTATTTATATTTTGGCGTTTTTAAATCTGCGATACCAGTTTTGTACAAAATACGAAATTTGACTTTTAATACATTCCCTCGGTCTCTATACTTACATTTAAGAAAAATTTATACTCGTTATGAAAAATAAAATGCAGAATATGTGACATCCGCATGACAAAGTTTGACCGAGATATTTCATTTTAAAGTTTGAGATAACATTCAGAGGTCTTACACAAACAGAAGACAGAAATTATAATTTTGTGCGTTACTAAAAATAAAGTGTCAGTTCAGAAAAAGATTTCTGTTATTATTAGATTAAGTATTGCATAATTCGTTCTCAAAAAAGAGGTCTTGTTCTCGAAACCCTGGATAATTCATGTGCTTGGAAATATTGGCTGATTTCCGTATATGCACATTGCCAACTCTTATTTGCATAAATTATTTGCATAAATTAGAAATTTTAAGCATATCTAATTTAATTAATTGCTTTGCATGCTTATTATATTTTGGTTCTAAAGTAACGAATCTTCATGAGAATATTAATAAAATACTTTTAGCATTTGAACATTTATAAAATTATTTTGGCTTAACAGTTTTAACAAAATTATAAATTAAAATCACAAAATGTTACAAATCACAAAAGGTTATCATTGAATGGCGGAAAAATCAACCTCGAATTACTTTAATTTATTTATTAAACGACCCCTTAAGATAAGTCCCAAAAGACGTCAAATATCCCAGTTTTGACAATTTAATGCCAGTTTTTATCGTACTTTTTTTGTAAGTCAACTTTTTGTTTCTTATTATTTATAATGTGTATGAAATTTTCCTAATTATAAATATAGAGACAGAGGAGTCTGCATAAAAAGTTAGAAATTATAATTTTTTTTAAATTGATTTTTTAATGTAAAAATGACAAAACATGAATATTTGGCCTTTTGAAAACATTTTTATAATTGGAAATAATGTCTACGATCAATGTTTGTAAAAATAAAGGCTAGGTAAGGAATGTTATGGATATGACATAATATTTTTTGAGCGTAGCAAAGTTTTACGCTAAGCACCATCTCTAACATCTAAGACACAGGATTCACGAGCTTAATAAACTGGTTCATTTGGACTTGCAAACGTACTTTCTTTCTAGAAAAGAATTACTGTAAGGAACCGTATTTCTATTTTCCGGGAGACCAAACTCTGATCAATTAGCTACATTTATCTTAGACTTTTATTATCTCGCCTAGGAGTCATAATTATTTCTGATGAAATCTTCTATTACGTAACTTAATTTCAGTTCTTAAATTAATTTTTATTAATAATTTTAAAATAAACATTTTGAGTTAATTCTTAAAATAAAAGCTCTTTCGCTCATTTTCATTCATTCTCATTGATGCCATGTCAAAAAAAAAAGCATATTTTTGCAGTTGAATAAGAATTAAAATCGGAAATCATTGTGATTTGTTAAATGCACCTTCACCTTTAAACGCACTGATAAATTAGTTTTTCTGAATCATTTTGTGTTTTGTACAACCAGTATCAATACTTTTTGATAAGTAGCTATATCACAATTTACCATGTATATATATATATATATATATATATATATATATTTATATATATATATATATATATATATATATATATTAATTTATAAAGTTTTCTTCATCAATAACTACTAACGAAACGCTATTAATCAAAAAATCTAAAAACTAGATTTGTAAAAAGTTTTCCTTATTTAATGCCTGCCTTTATGGTGTTACTGGAAGCACGTCCGACTGGTAATCGGGATGTCCGGAATTTGAGTCTCGGCGAGGGCATTGTGGATTTCTTCCATTTTCTGGCTTCGAACAATATTTTAACTTCTCTGCAGATTCATGTTTCCTTTTAATTATTTATTATATCTATTTTCTTATATTAATTTTAAAATCATTATAGCAGAAGTGAGAATCTGCTGATTATTGCTTTTTGATACACAAAAACATTTAATCTGCAGGAAATACAATTCTCCTCTATTAATTGGCTTTCAAGTCTCCCGCATGCGAAACGAAAAATCTGTAGTTTGTTAAAGTAAGCGTTAAAATAAGTACAAAATAAGTTCTTATAGAAGAAATTCATATTTTGTGTAATTTCTGCGTCTTTAACAAAAAAGCGATGGAGGATATATTTTGCCTACTTACTAATCGCTATTGACTACCAAGATATTTGCCTGCTATTAAATATCATAATGGTCGAAAAGATTGAAAAATCTAACATTTTTCCGATGCGAGTACTATTAGTCTTTAGTGTGTAAATAAAAACACAATGCGATTTTCATTGTGAACAAAGGAACGTTTTTATTCTTATTATTTTTCGTATCTGTAACTCAAATTAATCTTCTAAAGCTCTCCTTCTCAAAAGAAGTTTACCTTTTGACAGCTTTATTCATTTAAACGGCAACTGTATTATTAATTATTGACTATTCTAGAAAACAAAGACCCTCGCAATGAAAGTTGCTTCATTGTTACCATACTTAGTTTGTTGCTGTCGTTAACATAAATACCATATTTATAATAAAAAAGGCTGTTTCAGTTTGTATCAATTTACTGAATAAATTTCTGGGAAATACGACTTTTGCATTGCTTTCAGGAGCTTCAGACAATACAATACAGCTGTGGAACATCCAAACTGGAGATCGGATTAGCATGCTGGACCTTCATGCTCAACTTGTGTCAGTTGCTATCAGTTTTAATTTAAGTCAAGTGGTTGTGCAACTTGCAAAAAGTTCTTCGGTGCCAATTTTACGTCTTCATAACAATCCTGCAAAAGGTATCACGCTGGATATGCTTCCTGGTCAACAGGAAGATCTAAAACTCTTTGGTAAATACAAGTAGTCTTAATTATTAATTTTTTAATTATTAATTAATCTCAATTTCAGAAATGTTTGTACTTTTCTTGTGGACTATTAGACAATTATTTACCACTTGAAATATATTTGTTCCCACTCTGAATTATGTGAATTGTGTAATTTCTTTATACTGTCAGTAACTTTAAACATCGTAATAGGTATTTTAATTATTTTACCATAAATTAGTTTATAATATCCTAGCCAAAAAAGTTCCTTGGAAGTTAGAGTACTAAAGAACTGTATAGCGTTTATTCGCTGAGTTCTTGTGCGTAAGCAACAAGTCCAAAGAAGGTTTTTAAATACTCTTTTATTCTAACTCAAAATGAATTAACTAATGACTCCTCTCGGTCTTTCTGCACAAAATCAGCTTCCGTAGTTGGCCCTTATTGAAGGATCACCTACGTATATTAGCAGGTACGGCCGTAGAAAACAAACTTAGACGAATAGCAACAATGTGGCCGAAAAGCAGAATATGCTATTCTACTGCAGCACAGCTTAAATACTCGTTTCTACTTCATTTACATAAATCGTAGACCTGAAAACTCATTCTGGCAGGAAAATGCAGGTGAGGAAGGTAAAGTTAAAACTTGTTGCAAATAAAAATAACTATTTCAAAAATAAAGGAAAACCCTTCAAGCTATCTTTCTAATAAAAGCTGTTCTTTTAATTCTCGATCATTCATGTGTAATTCTTCTCTAAGTCTAAAGGCAAGCAAAAACTGAAATTTATTACAGTAAAATATATTTAAAAGAGTTCCCTTTCTTAATTTTTCATCTAAAACGATTTAAAGAAGTAATTTTTAACCATGATGCATTTCTAGAATGAGTGGTACCATATGCATTTTATCTTATCAGAAGTTTTGAACATTCCAAGCTCAGAGACCTTCCGTGTAATGCTTCCTTCTGCACGATATACACAGATATTAAATTTTAATTAAATTCTTTTACTTCTATGCTTACATCTTTTTCCTTTATTTTTAAGCTTTCTTAATAGTAAACTAAAATATGATTTAATACAATAATATCAAGAAAGACAGTATTTACCATTTCTTTTAGCTCATCCTGTTAATATCAAAAAAACGTCAGTCCGGGCAAAAACTATAAGAAATTTTAGTTACTATAATATAACCATTAGTTATAACTTATAATACATTTAGCATTAAATGATTTTGTCTCGTTAGCATTAAGGAAATAAAGTTAAAAGATCTTCAAAGAAATTGAAGTTCTATGTATATAAAAAATGAATAAATGCTTATAAAAAATGTATTGTTTAGATTGGAATTTGTTTAATTACTTCTAAGGATAATAAGAAAAAATACTTAACTAACATAAAGTATTTATTATCCTTTTTACGAATAAAATTTATCAAATATTATTAAAAATATGTACGTAATGATATCGCTATTTTGCTTTAGGTCCGGCGGGTATACTTCCAAAACGAGTGTTACTACGAGGAAATCTGAAGCGAGAACAATCATTTGACTCACTTTATTGGGATTTAAAATCTGCTTCTCCGAAGCACGACTTTTTGTTGAACTTGGATGATGTAAAGCGGCAGCCATTGCCCTTCTCGTCTTCGAGCAGTGTGTGGGATGGCACCAAAGGAAGATTGCCTGGTAGCATTTTACGTCCATCCGATCCTCTCAGCATGCAACCTAAGCCTAAACTTGCCAAACATAAACTTTTGAAAAAACAACAGAGTATGTTTGCTTTTTTTCCTGAGCACAATCAGCAACAGCAAGGTCTAGCTGCAAGAGACATGGAATCAAGGAAGGCAGACCTCTTGGCAAGAATCCAGTCAGCTAATCGGCAACTGAATTCTCCCGCCGAAAATCCAAAAGAAGCAGATCCGAGTCAACAAGAGAAAGGAGCTGACGTTAGCGAGTCCACTATCTGCGCCATCGCTTGAGTTCAAGTCCATTCAGTGCAACATATTTGGCATTTTCTTTCAACTTTTCATTTGATGACGATCTTTTAACACACCGGCATCCAGTGATAAAAGAGCTATGAAAAGAGCATTGTAAAACTTCAAAGTTGTTTATTGTTTTTACCTCTGCTAATGGTTAATGGTTGGTATATTTACACTCACTAAATATATGTAACTGAAAGGAGGCTGGGAAAGGGGAAGAATTAAACTTCACGACCAAACAGACTTAACGCCAGTGGAGTAATCAGAAAATTGAGATGGGCTAAGATCATTTTCAGTACGATAAAAGTCATAAGCATAAGTAATATGCAAAAAAATATATTCATTCCAGGTAAGATTTAAAGTAACCCGATTCTGTTTTCTTTGAAAGTCTGGTTACACCACTGCTACGGATTGGTAACCTATGCACATTCTTACACTTAAACGTGAACTTATATGTTGTGTTACCAGTAGAATTACAAATTTTGTATTTTATAGCTATGCAACGTTCTAAAGGTTTCTTTGAATAATGTGACAGTCATGAAGAAGTTATAAAAACTGTTCCAGTATATAGTTTTAATAGCCTAATAATTAAGTCAAGAATTTTTATGAATGATTTAGTTGTTATTTTGAATATTTGATTAATAATTTGGATAAATTCCGAAAACAGGGAATTTTTTTTATTTGTGACCAGACCTGATCGGTGGATCAATTCCTGATCAGCTAGATGGCAAAAAATGTATAGTTTTTATAAATATTCTAAATTATTACTTTAAGTATATTACACTCAAAACTTTATAGTTAAAAAGGAGAACTTTGCAACAGAAAATCAGGATTGTTCTAAACGTTAGGTCACATTATGATTAAAAGAAGTAGAAGAAAACGCACTAAATCAATACATTAGAAGAATTTTGGGAATCTTAAAATCTAATTAATAGTTCTTTCAGCTCTTTTGACCTTATAAACCAATTTTAAATATTATATTGAGTTAGCAAGTTAGCTTAAACTTTTACAATCTTAATTAATACATCTGCATGCTTACACATCAATTTAGTCAAACTATACGTAGATTTCAAGAATATGATAATTAAATTAATATAGATTTTTTGCAACGAAATTTAAGAATTAAAAACGTAATATTCTGGATCCCAAGGATGCCATAAACTGCACAATCAAAAACATTCTCAGTCTGTAGTGTCTATCTGACAACTCAGATCTGTGGATTGAAGACCATGTGCATAATGGATGACACAACGCCACTTTTTAATTATTTTGAATCAGACCAAATTATGTCTTTGAATCTGATTTAACTACCTTTAAATACACTGCTTATAAATGTGTTAATAACAATTATTTTCATTGAAAAAGTTTTGAAAATTTCGATACAGTAATATAGTGCAATGTTCATAAGACGTTCCGCGAACTTTTTACAGAGCGTTACGAGTATAAAAATTTAACACAAACATCCGTAACAAAACTGAACTTTCGTGAATTCTTTTGGGAGAGAATGGCAAGAGTTTCATGCGAGGAAATAACGCAACAGAAGTGAAATTAGTTAAAACTATTAAAATCAACAGTTCATGCAAAATAACGAAATCAAATTACGATGTAAAGTTTAATTACTACTTTGCAAAGACTAGATTGTTACAGAAACACTCCAAATATCCGAACCGAGCTGTAACACAACTTTAACCGGATGCTTCGAAAGTCCGGATAATTGGATTTTATTTTGAATATTTATTCATTGTAATTCGAGTTTTTCATAAATCATATTTCACTTTAATAAAGATTATTCAGTTAATGAAAGAAATATTACTTTTTCAATAAAATAAGCTACAAAACGCTATTTTTCCTCAAAATTTAACAATGAAATTAGTTTTATATTTATGTAAAACAAAACATGTTCGTATTCAACTAAAAGTACAGTATTTTTATTGAGCTGAAATAATAGAACTATAAAAAGAAAAACTGGAGAAAAGGGGAAACTTATTATGGATAAGCAAGAACTCATGCAGTAAACAAAGATATACTCTATCTATGCATAGATAAACAAAGATATACTCTAAGACACAATAACACGCCGAATAAATACTAATTCAGAAGTCAAACAACAAAAATCAGCGTTAATTTGCAAAATTTTCACAGGACTAGTTTCGATGGTTTTACCGAACCATCATCTTCAGCTGCAAAACCGCAAATGAACAAGATAGGAAATAATGTTTACATAAGATAAGAAAGCCTGGACAAGAATAAGCAAGTGGCGCCATCTGTTGGCGAAACCAGAACTAAAACATAATTTCTCTAAAAGCCGAAGGCAAATTTGGATTGGAATTAGGATCGTTAACTAGAACAGAAAGATTTTTATGAATGTGAAATGCCTCTAGAAAATCCAGTTCTCCAATGGAAGATGTTTTTTGAATAATTTTGGCAGCAGAAAAATTGAAAGTGTGATTTTCGGACCAACAATGTTGAGCAACAGAAGACTTCTGTGTTTCCTTTTTTCTAACATATGCTTCATGTTCTTTGACACGAAATTTTAAGGCTCTCTTAGTTTGGCCAATGTAAATTAAACCGCACTGGCAAGGAATCCTATAAATACCCCAGGAATTCATATCCGGAATGGGGTCCTTGAGTATAGAAGTTGGAATTTTATTGATGGGAGAGTAAACAACCCGAAAGTTAAATTTCTGCAAAATATGTGCAACTTTATAGCTAATTGATGGAAAGAAGGGAATGACAACAGAATTTTTATAATCTCCTAAAATAAGAGTGTGGCTTTTGGTGTGTTGAGATGAGAATTTTTTAACTGCTTGATTAATAATGTTGGGTGAAAAGCCCCTGTCAATAGCTATTGCTTTTAAATAATTTAGTTCTTCATCAAGGGCCAGTTTGGAGGAGCAAACTTGAAGAGCACGGAAAACATAGGAATAAAATGAAGCTAACTTTTGTTTAGTCGGATGACATGATTTAAAGTGTGGTGGAAGGCAAACCGATGAAGGTTTACGGTAAACTGTAGTACTGAAGTTGGATGTGTTACGTGTGACCAGAATGTCGAGAAACGGAAGAGAATTGCAAGTCTCAAGTTCAAAAGTGAACTGAATAGCAGGATCAATAGAATTCATTGTTGAAAGAACTCTATTTAAATCATCTTTATTACCTTCAAACAGGGTAAAAGTATCGTCTACGTAGCGGAACCATGCCGGGAAGTTTAAAGTTTCAAACAATTTTGATTCATAATAATGCATGTAGATATCAGCCAGGATGGGACTGAGGGGGCTTCCCATGGCTAATCCCTCAGTTTGCTTGTAATATTTATTTTGGAAAACAAAATGTGTTTGTTTCAAACAGAGTTGAGTGAGAGAAACTGTTTGAAACAAACACATTTTGTTTTCCAAAATAAATATTACAAGCAAACTGAGGGATTAGCCATGGGAAGCCCCCTCAGTCCCATCCTGGCTGATATCTACATGCATTATTATGAATCAAAATTGTTTGAAACTTTAAACTTCCCGGCATGGTTCCGCTACGTAGACGATACATTTACCCTGTTTGAAGGTAATAAAGATGATTTAAATAGAGTTCTTTCAACAATGAATTCTATTGATCCTGCTATTCAGTTCACTTTTGAACTTGAGACTTGCAATTCTCTTCCGTTTCTCGACATTCTGGTCACACGTAACACATCCAACTTCAGTACTACAGTTTACCGTAAACCTTCATCGGTTTGCCTTCCACCACACTTTAAATCATGTCATCCGACTAAACAAAAGTTAGCTTCATTTTATTCCTATGTTTTCCGTGCTCTTCAAGTTTGCTCCTCCAAACTGGCCCTTGATGAAGAACTAAATTATTTAAAAGCAATAGCTATTGACAGGGGCTTTTCACCCAACATTATTAATCAAGCAGTTAAAAAATTCTCATCTCAACACACCAAAAGCCACACTCTTATTTTAGGAGATTATAAAAATTCTGTTGTCATTCCCTTCTTTCCATCAATTAGCTATAAAGTTGCACATATTTTGCAGAAATTTAACTTTCGGGTTGTTTACTCTCCCATCAATAAAATTCCAACTTCTATACTCAAGGACCCCATTCCGGATATGAATTCCTGGGGTATTTATAGGATTCCTTGCCAGTGCGGTTTAATTTACATTGGCCAAACTAAGAGAGCCTTAAAATTTCGTGTCAAAGAACATGAAGCATATGTTAGAAAAAAGGAAACACAGAAGTCTTCTGTTGCTCAACATTGTTGGTCCGAAAATCACACTTTCAATTTTTCTGCTGCCAAAATTATTCAAAAAACATCTTCCATTGGAGAACTGGATTTTCTAGAGGCATTTCACATTCATAAAAATCTTTCTGTTCTAGTTAACGATCCTAATTCCAATCCAAATTTGCCTTCGGCTTTTAGAGAAATTATGTTTTAGTTCTGGTTTCGCCAACAGATGGCGCCACTTGCTTATTTTTGTCCAGGCTTTCTTATCTTATGTAAACATTATTTCCTATCTTGTTCATTTGCGGTTTTGCAGCTGAAGATGATGGTTCGGTAAAACCATCGAAACTAGTCCTGTGAAAATTTTGCAAATTAACGCTGATTTTTGTTGTTTGACTTCTGAAAAGATATACTCTATCTATGCATAGTTATATTATGATTTCCGTAACACAGACCTTGAGCTTATATATTATATTGCTTTTCTATTAGTTTTCGTAGGCTACATAATCGCTGAACGCTAGAAAACGTAAGAAAGCTGTTCACTAAATTCTGATGAACGAATTATATACGTCCAGCTTAAATTAATTTAAAAGTTTCTTAAGAAAACTATTATTTTGTTATATTTTTATGTGATTAAAGTCAGAGACAAAAAGGAGTAATACGCAAATAAATAAGAACAAATTTAATTTTACTTAGCCTAGAAAACAGAACAAGTAATCCAGGTAATTAGAATTCCGAATATCTAGAGTCTGTATAATTGGGATTGTACTTTTACCTGTATATAAACGTTAACAGCAAATAGTCAAACACTCAGCTTTAACGGGTTTTAATTTCATTGAATTCATTAGGACTTCATACAGATAACTGGGGGAAGAATACCAAAACTCTTCCTGGGTGTCAGTTCGACAAGTAAATCAAATTGCCGCTCCATTCCCAATATAAATCTAGTCTTTGTTATATAACAAGTTAACTAAATAGTGAGGCTGTTGAAAGAACGTAATACAGCTTGAACTTCTAGTTACTAACTGCTATTTCGTATTGTCCACTGTTTTAATTAAATTTAAATGTTAACTAAATTTGTATACTATTTTATTATTTAGTATTTTTGAGCACAAGCAAAGAATAGCAGAACTAAATTTTATACAAATATTTTAATAATTTAAATAATAAGAAAAAAAATAATCTAAGTGCATTCATGTAAATTTTGTATTTCACTTTCAAGACCCTTAAGTAAATTGAGAAAGAAAAACAGTAATATTAAAACTGTAAACTGGAAGTTTATTATTTGAAAATAATATTATCATAGCTATACTCATAGTTTGAAATTGTATTATTCTTTGTCAGTTGCATTACACTTGTTTATACTTAGCTGATTGCTTAGTTAATTTATCAACTAAGTAATGTTTTTCAGTGATATTTTTTGTAGAATATTGTATACGTTTTCACTCACCAATCTCTAGTTTATGGCAGCCATAAGTGTGTGGTGCACAAAGTACAACAGAGCTTGTGTATATAGCATTAAAAACGAAACAAAATTTGAATGTCTTTTTAGAAAAGTTAGTAAAGGTACAGTTTCGTATTTATAAGAAGGTTTTACATATTCCCAGAGCTACGTAGTCTCTATGTCACAATTTCCACAAGTCCAACCTTACAAATTTTGCCAAAAAGCATTCTTGCTCAACTTATACCTATTATTCTAAACAAAGGCTTGCAATATCAGTTTTTGCTACAAAATTACGAGCTTGCAACAAAGCTTGCTTAAAAATGGAGTCAAAATTCGTTTTGAAAGATATATATATATATAATACATTTGTAACAGTTTACATTTCTAAACTTCAATTTTAAAAATAAAAAAATAGGCAGATCATTAGCCATTTCAGTAAAATTTCGAATTTAAAGGACACACTTATTAAGCATTATTATTATTATAAATGATTCTGATGAAAGTAAGTGATACTGTTGCAAATTAAAAGAAACGTTCTCATCTCTTTTTATGAATATGTAAGCATCAATGTTTTGCTCTTATAACATTTTATTTTCCTCTTTTATGAATTACGTAAACATCATGTTTTGCTTTTATAACTTTTTATCCTATTATCATTTTATATCGTTATTTTATTCATTATTTACATTATATCATACAGTTCTTAGTAATTTTTATATCCGAAAATTATAATTAAGCGTGCTTTTAGTTATAATGATGAAATTAAAGATTGTTTACATATAGAAATCAATATTTTATACGTAAAACATCAATATTTACTGGAACATTTCATCTGTTATATTGTTTTCCTTAATAATGTGTTCAGTGTTCCGAAATTACGTTCTCATGAATTAAGAATTAATTTTCTTGTATTACCGCATTTTATAGTTAATCCAACAAGTTAGAAATTTGTAACAGATTAGAAATAATCAATTAATCAACTGAGATAGCGTTTTGATTCATGTTATGGTTATTTCAACAGTTCAGCTGTTATTATGCATGGAATTTGTTCTATATGTATTTTTTCAGGTCTATAAAATTTCTGCTGCTTCTTTTAAATGACGTATATTTGCTATTACTATCACTTATAACATAGTATTCTTGCACTTTTTATTGTTCTCTTCGGTACTGTGCCAATAGGATTTCTCTGTGAACATAACGGAAGTATTGGGAAATATTTATTATAAAATGAAAATACTGTTTGGTATGATTTTAATATTTTAATACGCGTTGTTCTTCTTTACTTTATTTAATATTTTATTCTGATTTAATATTCTGAAGCTGATGAAGGTATTTTATCTTCTGCTTATAATGCTAATTCAATATTTTCCCCCCTCTTGCCATTTTTATGAATGTACTGAGCATTTTCCTCCTCATTTCTGACTCGTATTTTCATAGTGATAAGATAGATAGTTCTGTACTTGATATTTATTCGTAAACTTTCATTTTATTCACTTAGTTCAAGTAGAATATGTGTTTTGAAGTTCTTGTGTTCTTGTTGTTCTTGTTTTGAAGTTCTTGTGTTCTTGTTCTTGTTGTTCTTAAAAAATACTTTACACACAAACCTCAGGCATGCAAGTTTTTATAAAAATACAAATTTACGTACACTTAGATATAATTTCATGTATGTTTCATGCTTGAATTTTATCGTATATATTTCCATTTTACTTCAAAAATCGGATTTTTAGTTTCGAACTTACCTTCGCTAAGCTTTCTTTTCTAGTAACTTTTTTATAAACATAGTTTCTACGCTTTATATATTTAATATTTAAACTGCAACTACCTTCTATTTTTAACACGATGACTACCACGTGGCATACATACGTTCTGATCTTAAACGCCAATACGACTTATTTCGTTCCATTCCTTCTACATATTGCTAATATCGGCGGCGCTTTGTTCTTGTGCACTCGGATTGTCGAATATTATTGCACGAGACAGGAAATCGTTTAGTTTTAAATAATTTTCAGGTACAATAAATTTATATATATATATAAGTCACAATAGTTATATTACCGCCATATTAATTATATTATTAGCCACATTAATTAAAAAACAAATACTCCAATGGAAGTTAGAAATATGAGTAATTCAGAGAATGAAACATTTCTGGCGAACGATCCAGATATTGATGGAAATCATAATTATATTATTTTACAATAGTTTATTACAATAGAATAATAAGGTTGAAACAGTTTTTGTGAAAAAAATTTTTTTGTCTTATTTTGTAAGTGAATTATTTTATTATTATTATTATTTCTCTTTGCCCGTGCATATTTACTATTGTTACCTCAAGCGCCCAGTATACGCAAAATTAATTCGTGCTTGCTCCGAAAACGTTCGTAGTTGACTATAAAAATCAAGCGCACAAATACGAGTATATCGTAGTAGAGCACTACGATATACTCGTATTTGTGTCAGAATGCTGAGTCAAAATGCTCTTACGAGTTGTCTCAAGGTTGGCAGTCAATGTGTTAAATTAATTCAAAAGTTTAATGAATTGAGCCTTTTCGTAACGTATTTCAGTTTAGTAGCTCTTAGCTTTCTTATTGTGTAATAATGATGATTTTGATCTTAGAATGGTTCTGTTCTGTAATATAGTTCATTGGCTAGTGATATTTTCCCTCTATTGTTTTTGAGTGCAGAAATTATCTTTTTTTTTTTTTCTTTAAACATTCACATTCTAGGTAATCCTACTTTCAGTACCTTTAAAATATACCTGTTATGACGTCATCAATTTTACCAATATGCCTTACAAATCCTATCTGTTACATATTCATACCTTCCCGAGATTTTTATATTATATACACTCTATTACACATACCTGTACAATAAAACTTCATCTACAAATTAATTGTTTTCTTCGTATCCTTTATTTTATGCATACTAGTTCAGTGTTTCCCTAAATTGTTAGCATTGCGATCGACATGCATTTGATTATTTTGGAAAGAGTTGGAGATAGAATAAATAACAACGAAATAAAAAATGTATGTAATTATTTATAATAAATCAATAATTGTGAAATTATTAATAGATATAAATAAATTTTTGCTTTAAAAATATTGCACGGTTAAATATATCTTAAACAGTTGATCTTATCCTGGTAGCATCGCTCCAAAAATATACGCTTATTTTGAGGAATTAAAATATATGTTACATTTATATATCTAAAAATATATCGAAACAAAATATATATAAGTAAGTTTTCAGAACCATACTGCTTGAATGTGAGGAACCATACTGCTAGGGAGTTATATTTCAAGAAATAAATCAATTCATGTAGGCCTACTGAAATTAAGATAATTTTAGTCATATCATAATAATTAAAGTTAAGAAGAAAGAAATTACGAAAATTGTGGGCACCACATAAGGCCACAAGATTTGGGAGAACGACAAATTTGTCACGACATCATTGTTAGTTAAAGAATATGAAATTTAAATTTTTATATAAGCTTCATACACAAAAAGTATCAATGAATAGAAAGTTCTCGTAGTCGAGGTTTCCATCCTTATATAATCAAAGCTATTTAATAAAGCAATTAATTCAGATTCTAGATGACAATATACAAATATTACTTAAATTCGAATTTAAATTTTCGAAAGAAATTTTTAAAATATATTTTTACGCTAGAAAAATACTAATACTGAAGCTTGACTTTAATAAAACTCAATCAAATTCCTCTTTGTAGAAATCATACAGCTTGAAATTTTTTCAAATACAAAATTCAGTTTTGTATGTAAAAGGGTTAAAAGTCGCATATTTTTTCAGTAATTTCTTAACAACACTTTTGCATACCATGGAACTCCTTCTACACCTGAAAGCATTTATAAAGAACAAATAATAAATTAGTTGGAATTCTTTTTGTTTAAGACCCATATAATAATTTAAATTTTTTGTAATTAAACGAAACATTTCTCTATGTCCAGACTTAACCGATTAGAAACCCTGGATTATTTGATTCATATTTTAAAGTGGAGCAGTATTCCATGAACTTGCTTCAAGCGATATTTGACCGTGCAATACATTTGAAATATCCTGTATGTTTTCCTATATTTTTATAACTGAATAAAAGAAACAAAAAATTTCATAAATGTTTAGAATGCAATAAAATTTGTCTTTAACGCATCCTTTGGGAAACACAATAACAACTAGTTTCATAATTATTTGAAAGTAAATTGTATTATTTACATTAGTGATTAAAACTTCTCAGAACAGAATCAAAAGTATTTGAGAAACTTCCTGATATTTTTATTATGTAAATATTCACTTTCACATAGATGGAGAGGTCAAAAGGTCTGCTTAGTTTCCCGTAAATAATTCAGATATATGTTAATTTAATCTTTGGCACAGAATGGTAAGACCGGAGCGATTGTTACAATTTTCAGCGTATTCGCTAAATGCGTTGATTGCTAAATGCGTTAATAAATTTTATCCCAATTAGGTAAGTGAATAAATAAAAATAAAGTAAACACAAAACAGCATCCATAAATATAAGGAAAATACGCAGTGAGTACGCCAGAATAGGATTTATTGATGAAACCTGACTGGAGGATTTTTCAGTAACTTGGATTGCAGGCCAAAGGAGGTTAAAACAATTAAGCAAAATTATAAAATTTATTTCTATGAAACAGTTCTAAAGATTTTGTTGACAGTGCAGATATAGAACGTAAAAAGAATTTCAAATAATATTTTGAGAATGAAAGAATTTTAGTTGTAATTGCTGTCGGTTCCGGCGAAGCTGAAAGAAGATTTGGTAATATAAATAACACAGCTGGAGTTAAAAACATTCTATTAATTCTTTAATGGTTATTAGATACTATTCTATATGTTCATTTCTGATTGAGAGAAGGATATTATGCAGCAAGCAATAAACTCATAAAACGAAAAATCCTTGTTATAGCTATTCGTAACCAAAGTATGATTAGCAAAGTTTACAGTGCATTTTGCACAGTATTACACGCATGGGACTTGTAAATAAATAATTCTAAATCAACGTCTGCAATACGTTTCGCGGTGAACTGGTTAATAAAATATATTAATAAATCCGGAATATCATTCACTACTGTGACCATTAATATTTCAAATGATCCGTCTGTCAAAGAAATCTTTGACGTTGGCAGAAATGATGTTAAAAACGTAGATAATAGGCAAGCTTTTTGGAAAAGTATAATAGTACAAAAATATAGTAATATACTGGGATTTATATTATTTATATGAAGTTAAACAGAACTTTTGACCAATCTTTCAAATATAAGTAATCCATTCTTCAAATTTCGCGTACCTAGAGCTCATACTTAATTTTATGAGTTATTAAAAACAGAACTAAAACAATTTTTATGAATATGCATTTAAAAGCATGTATGCATTACAGTAAAAATTATTCCCATCAGAATTACTGTAATTGTCCCTTTGATCCATTTTAAATTGAAAGGTCAGCAGATATAGTCCTTACTACAAATGATGTAAACACCAAAAACTCTGCGATATAGTCTTTACTTACGAATTAGCTAAAATTATTCATACAGGAAATAGTACTGATTCGTCAGTTATGCGCAGATCAATTTACATAGAAACAAAGTTTAATATAGTATATCCGAAATTTGTGACATCTGAATTTTTTTTTTATATTACGCATTGTTTCATGTAAGGAATGAGACTTTTTGGCTTACATAAAAACCTTGCACGGTTGTCAAAACAGGTGTTTTTATTGACTATTGAACTTGCACTGATGCAGCACTCAAAAATAAAATGTGAAACTTTGCACTGCTTTGGGTGTAAAATGAGTTCAAATGTATATCGGCGATGTAGATAGTTTATATGGCTGATGTGAATAAATATATTTGCATTCTTTCGAATATATTTTGTTCATTTATTTAATTTAGTTATTCATACTAATTAAAACAAAATCTTGACTTGAAATGTCATTTCTAATGAGCCATCTGAAATCTGTCGTATATATTCATATAGGGTATATAGCAATTCACTACCAAAAACAAATAATAGAAATGAGTGAAAATGGTAAAAATGGTACTAAGTATTTGCATTTAAGTATCCCAAGAAGGTTAATGGCCAAAGACGTAAATATAGGAAGAGCAAGTGTCGTAATTTAGGAAGGTCATATAGAATGTCCTAGATCATTTTCATATATTTTAAATGATTTTCAGAGATTTTACAAATTTCGAATAAATCCCCCAACACCTCTCATCACACAGTATTGTTATATATTATTAATTAATTCTCTATCGTATTATTTCGCAATTCGTGCTTCAGTGCATTAGTTTCTTCAAGGTAAATCAAATTTTATTAGTTGCCAACTTGAGACATCACATCACATTTGCCGCCACGTTTACGTGACCTAAGATACAGCGATCTCTCGCCAGGACTCGGACGCCATCCCAGCCATCTCATTTTCAAACTTGCCCCAACTTTTCGGTTTCTTCAAAGAAAAAGTGTGTCAATTTGTTTCTCTCATTCCCCATCACCGGTGGCGTGGTGCTGTAATCCAGCTGCTTTAGAGGTTTAGGCTGTTGGACGGCGTGAGGTTGAGAGTTCTGTTCCTGCTGGTTCCTGGGCCCCTATACCAACCACGTCCCACCAATGGTACCAAAGGTTGGGATAGTGCTTGTGAATAGTTCTATGGTTCCGAGAATCATGGTTATATAACATCACAATGTCACGCTTCACTTGGAATTCTCTTAAGTTTACTGGAAAGTGTTACAAAAGTTAACATCCAGTATAACTACTACAGTATCACAGCGTTAAGTACACAACATAGAAATCTTCATTTCTTATGACAACTTTCGTAACACTGGGAGAATCTGGCGGATTTAGAAACGAAAAAATATCAGTTTTAAAATATGTAATATTTAGTTATAAGTTTATTTGAATTATTACTACTATGCATTTGGTAGAAGGGTTTTTTAACAGATTTTTTCCATTTAAATATTACTACCTGGCCATAACAACGGCTTGCGTTTATGTGAGTTTTTTTTCTTTCCTGAAAGATGAGATCTGCAGGAGCTTGAAAATGAGTTGTCAGTTTCCAGCCCAAAGTTATGGAACAGTTGTCATTTCTGATTAATGTGAAACACGTTTCTAATAATTTCGTAGTGTTTCAAAATAAAACTTTGGGAACATTGAAATAAACACAGGAGTTTTTTTTTTTTTTTTTTTTTTTTTTTTTTTTTTCTCAAGTTTTTCAAGTTTTTTGTGTTTGTTTTTCAGTTTGGCCGAATTCGGGAAAAAGTGGCATCTCCGGTCTTATCGAGAGATTAGGGAAAAAAACTAACGAGCATTTCACGCAGTAAAAGAAATTAATTAGTTATAGTCTCCAAACATTTGCCGAGATAGACGTTTCCCTAAAATCAGACAGTGGTAATACAGAAAGGTGATGTACAATTATCCAACTTTCGAATATTTAAGCAAGAGACTAAGCGAGCTAGTGAGGAGGGCCTCTTTAAAAGTTACCGAAATAAAACCTATTCTATGTAACAAGTTGAAGGCTTGTAAATTAATGTTCATGCCTTCTTAGGACTATTAAGATATAATCTTGGAGATTAAATGCTTAGAAGCAGAGTTATATTATAATCTGCTTAAACACGCTATCAGATTCATAAATCATGAATTTTTCATAATTTTGGAGACGATAATGACATGCATTCAAGCAACGATGGAAACACTAATTTAGTACACTTTCTAATGGCCAAATGCTTAGAAACCTTTTGCTTCTTAAATTCAGGAGGGAAACCACCTTTATTTCCTTAAACTATATGGATATAATATTATAAAGTATTTCTCCCGCCTTCGTGGTGTAGTGGTTCTGCGCGCTGGGCCGCTATTCCAGAGGTCCGTGGTTCGGTTCCTGGCGAAAGCGATTGCTAATTTCTTCATCTTTTCTGCTTCCAAAAAATTACCTAATGTCTCTACATTGGCGCTCGAACTAAAAGGATGGTGGATAATAATTCTCCACACCCAGGATTTGGCGACTAGGTGCCCTAAAACCCTAGTCGCCCTTTAAAAGGGGAAGTATATAAGGTGTTTCTCCCACCTTCTTGGCGTGCCTTCGTGGTGTAGTGGCTCTGCACGCTCGGCCGATATACCAGAGATCCGTGGTTCGATTCCCGGCGAAGGCGGTTGCTAATTTTTCATCTCTCCGGCTTTTCAAATTAACTTAATGTCTCTACAATATTTTTGCGAAATATTACACTGCCCGAAGATGTGTATGCGTTGCAAGAAATGGTGATTTTAAGATATATTTTGCACAATTTCTCAAATGTATAACATAGTAACCGCATGGTTGAAGCTTGCAGATCCTAAATAGAAACACATCGCATATTAAGCAATTAGGTATGTTCGTAGTTGTGGTAATTTTATATGCGTGTTAATGATGTGTTTCAGATAAGAATCTCTTATATTAAAATTTAATGACTTTTTTCTTGGTATGACATTTACTTATGTTTTAATATAATAAAATATTTGGTTCGAGATTTAAATTTCTTCATGCTACTGAGATACATAAAACTATAAAATTTATGTAATTTCTTAGGGTTACAAATCAATACAAAATAATTAAAATCCTTTGTACCCCTTCAATAGAAAAATGAAGGTTTTTGAAGAAACCTTTTACTATCTTCAGCATTCTTCCCGATCATGGTATTCCTTCAAAACTTTTATCGTGCAATCCTAAAAAATAAACAGAAAATACATACTTCTTTAATTTAAAATATTTTTCATAAAATATGAATTTAAAATTTATGAAGGAAATATTTTAAAACTTAAATTTTTGAGATGAATTTAGTTATTTTAAATTACTTCTGTACATTGGGGAAGGAACTAACTCCTAATCCTCTGA
The DNA here is from genome assembly GCF_044657685.1 of Stegodyphus dumicola. Classification (NCBI taxonomy): domain Eukaryota; kingdom Metazoa; phylum Arthropoda; class Arachnida; order Araneae; family Eresidae; genus Stegodyphus; species Stegodyphus dumicola. The sequence goes on from NC_140768.1 coordinate 83,938,557, forward strand.
TAAGAAATAATTTAAATTATTTCGATTATTCTTGGTTATTGCAAATATTCTTCCGAAACAGGAGACTTATTTAGAGCTCGCCATTCAAAACCAAGCGATGGAAAATAGATCCTCCGAAAAAAGGAAATTTTTTAAATACCTGCTTATACGATCCAAAGCAATAATAATAATAATCTAAAATAAAAACGTACAGCAAAGTACAGAGGAATACAATTCGAACCTCTAATTCCTAGATTCTGAGACAGAGAACTTCTAACCAAGGATGCTGCAGATCCTAGCACTAAATGTATATACTACTACCTACAGATCACTTTTGCCATATATAGTCTATTTAAAGCATTTAAAAACAAATGAATAGCTTACGTAAACATAGCCTGTTTATCTGTTTTTAAAGCTCAAGGAAAGCTTATTAAAATTTATGATTCACTTATGTCAAGTGTGCTTCTTCCGTATATAAGCACATTTTCTACTATCTATTACTCTCAACAGCACCAAAATCCAAACCGCAACATTATCTCTTTAATGCATTTTTAACATAAAACATTTTTAATGAAATGTTTCAAATTTAATTTCTTCAAGCACCCCTGTTCTGGAAGCTGAACTGATTGTCTCACGATTTAATTATATACTTTGATGCTACGCAGTTTAGAATATAAATATTTTATGATGACAGCCATTCTTTCAATAACTCCAGCAAGCAAGCATAGCAAAGAGTGCTGCGCATGTCTAAAACACAACACCATGCACCGATCAGAGCTTCGCAGGTATCAGAAATCTGATCGTTATTCCTCGAGTTTGACAATAGTACCTCTCTTTGGTAATCACTTATATGAATTCAAAGGTCAAAAGCTTCTTAAAGTAGCATGAAATGGGATATTAAAATTAAGCTATTAAAGTTTTCAATTTAAAAGGCAAAAACGAAAGGTCTTAAAATTGCCTCAGGTTTCATAAATTAATGCAAATGCTTAACTTATTCTTTTTTTTCAAACCTATGGAATATTTTCATTCCTTTAAGTTTTAGTGGCAAAATACATATGTAATTTAAAATACAGCAGTTCCAAATTTGCTTTTATATATCTTTACAGAAACACTTTCAGAATGTTCTATATACATATATCACCACGAACAAAGAAATTCTCGATTCAAAACCACAAAAGTGTATGAAAACGAAAACATTTACAGCCCATTTGAGCTTGTTTAACTATCAAATAAATATAAGTTTGATCAAAGCAGAAATATGGGTATTTAAAGCTATCTTATGTCAATAGGATATTTTGAAATGAAAGAAAGAAAACAATTATTTTTGAGAGGCTATATTAAAAGTAGTCAAATTTGATGACCTTTCGCTAAAACCATTTTTACAGCTAATATAGGACATTTCCCCTTTAAGGAAAGAATTTGGTATTTACATTTTCTTGTTACCGTTTTCAGATACCATTTTTAATATAATCTTTTGCTACTTTTTTTAAATTTTCATTTTATTTATTTTTGATTGAAATACGAAATTAGATATTTATTTTGGAAATGGCTCCTAAAATTTGAAAATGAATACAAGGTTATGTAAATGAAGTTTCCGAGCGAAAATATTCATGTCAACAAAATGCAAAACAATGTAGTAAACAAGGTTATTGGATTTCAAGGAAAGGCATTTCTAACATATTAAATTTGAAAGGGAGAAGCGTCTAGCTAAAAGTAGAAATGGCTTAAATATCACATTCTAAGACTAGTCGTACGTGGGTAAATATCAAGAAAGCGAAGTCTCTGATCTTGAGAGAAAATCCACCGAGAAAGAAAAATAGATTATCGAAAATTGTATGGAAACACTTACGCTGCTGATAAATAGAAATTTGTGGTAAAACTTCATGAAGCATTAGTATTTTTCAGTGACTGTAAAGTAAAAAGTATCAATTTTCTCTTGTTCAAAGCTAACTAAAATAACAATACGAAATTACTTCGTGAAGGTAAAAAAGCTTCCCAACAGGATTCAAGATAGTTTCAAATTTAGTTTGGTTTAGTTTATTTACTTACACCAAAGCACGCCTAAAAAGCACGCGGTTATCTGTCTTAAAGAAGGGATGCCTTCGTGAAGAACTTTTTAAGGGATACTAGCTTGTATCCACGATAATTTCAGCTTTTTGTTGCAAAGATAAATTAAAACTCAAAAATGTTTTAAATGTAAAATTAATATATGTACATAAGTAAGTCATAAGTAATTTTAATGTAAAATTAATTCACCGTACTATCAGCAGAGTATTATAAAAACAATTTTTGAAGAAAAAGTTCTAACCTATGTAGAAAAGACATCATTAAAGTTAAGCGTCATGTGGACAAAGCGCCTAGTCACACGTCTAAGTCAACCGCCCCTTATTTAGCAAAGGAATGGGAAACAGAGATAAAATGCGCTGCATTTAGTGAAATACCGGTAAAATCATTTGACGCTTCTCGTAGGAGCTTTTGTTCTTTTAATTTGTTAAAACGAGCCTAAGATTAGTTTGATTACTTGAATATGGTAAAGCCACGAGGGCTCCTGCCTTAGAAGAGGGATGCCTTCATGAAAGACATTCTTAGAGAAACTTGCTCGTATTCGCATTAGAAAGTATGGAAAAATCATGAAAGCCAGCCCGTTTGCCTGGGATCGAATTCAAACCATATAGAACTACCTATATTCAACGCTCTTAACCACTCGGTCCCTCGTGGAGCATAAACAAGCCTTAGGAAAACGTCATCCAAGAACACTAAACGGACTTTTGAAAACGGCCTAAGAGTAATGAGATAAAATTGATAGGATGGTGCTAAGGAAATAGAAAGTTCGAACTGAATCCAAGCTATCGGACAAAAGTAAATCGCTCCAAAACACAGAAATATTATATTTATACACAGAAATATATAATTTATGCACAGAAATGAATTATCAAAATCATTTCTATAAATTGTGGACGATCTTTTGTACTATATGAATGGGCATTTTCTTAGGTGGATTAAATTAAGAGCTGTATTCCTTGTTGTTCAAGCAAGAGATTACTTTAAACAACCTATTGGATACTTATCTACAACGGGCATTGTTAAATTCTGTATTATGATTAAAAATTAATTTTGAAAAATATATATTAAGTATAAAAATATATAGTATAAATATATATTTAATTTATATTAAGGCCTACATTTTCTCTTCGGAATAATGTAACTTTATTAATGATTAAAATTTTTATTTTTATTTTCGTTAAACAATTTGCTTCTGCTCTCAAATTACATATTATATTATCAAAACATGTATAGTAAATTCTCGAAGGCTGTTTGTTATTAAATATCAAAATAAGTAGATGAATTTACCTCATTTTGAAATCGTTGTAATTTTGCATGAATATACGGATAATAAAAAGAAGAAACCTACTGGCATGCTACTAATAGAGAATGAGGAAAACCTTTTATGCCTACTAAAACTTGTACTCATCAACATTTGAAAAATATTATGTTGCAGCTTGTAAGAGTTTGAAATATGATCATCAAGGCTGTAGGTGAAATACATGATTGATTTTGCACTGAACTTAAGTATTGCAAAAAAAAAAATATCAAATGGACACAAATATAAGGGCAATGTTTTTCTCTACAATGCTTTTTCTGAAAACCACATTCCCCTTACATGTGCAGTTTAACAGCTTACATTAATTTACTTAAATTTATACATTAAGCGTACATTAATCTCTTTAAATTTATGTATTAAATTTTCGTCAAAAGAAAAAGTGTTAATTTAAAGCATTTAATTATTATGTTAGTATACCTTTTAATTAATATCACTATAGACCAGGGCTTCTTAAACATTTTTCAATCGCGACCCCTTTTAATAACTGAGATTTTTTTCGCGACCCCAGATATTAAATATAAAATAAAGATAAATATCCTCCGGTAAATAATTTACTTTTTTGGTAAACAATATACATATAAAAAGAAGTATTTTAGGACAAAATTTTTAAAAATTCTAATGAGACAGATGTACTCGTTTTCTGCTGTGTAACAAATTAAATGTTGGTGCAATATTTGACACCACTGGACATAAAGCATCTTCAGCATGTTTTAATATTGAACGACATTTGGTTTTAGTTAGTGTTAAAGCTGAAAACGTAGTTTTATAAAAATATGGGGTGCTGAATGAGAGAAGAACATTTAAATGCCACTCGTTAATATCAATTAATGTAATGTCTTTATAAGTCTAATTTCATTAATGTAATTTCTTTAAAAGTCTTATACTAGTTTCTTTAAATTCAACTATCGAATTGAATTTTCGCTACCCCAAAAATTTCAATTTGCGACCCCATTTTGAATCGCGACCCATAGTTTAAGAAACTCTGCTTTAGACCAATAATTTAATTATTAATTTCAGAATGCCTTCAACACCTCAGGCTGATATATTTAAGCCTGTTTTTAATTCACGCCTTATTTTCTGTAAAGCATTTCTGAAATTTTAAATCATCATATATGATAGACAACCTTATATTCAAGCCAATACGGTAGCAGAACTATTTGCAGGAAAACAATGTGAGAATGAAAAAACGATCACTAAATCGAGGGCATTAAAGAAATAATTCCAGATGAGAATAAAAGTATCTATCATGCTCATTTGCCTTAAGGAACTTAATTTAAGAATGCCACATATTGAAATCCGACAGTACATTAAGATTAGTGTTACACTTACGTGTGCGTCTTCCCATGTGTTACATTGTTCATTGTCCATTGGATTCTTACAATAATCCTGCAGAAAAAAAAAAGGAAACATAAAACAAAACTCTTTTTTGAAATTAATTTGGTCCTCTGAAAGGGGAAGAAATATGTGTTTAAACTCAAAATATATTTGACAAATGTTCCAAATTTCATAATAATGTACTTTCTCAAAAGAATAAAAATATTAATGATTCCCCTCTTTCTCTAGGAAATATGTCGACAAGCGAAATATATCAGAATTTAAAGCCACCATCAATAACACATTTGCTCCTTTATTTGGGCTGAAAAAGGCTCATCATTGTTTGTGTTATACTTTCACATTTCAATCATGAAACACTTAAGGAAAAGTCATGAAACACCTACACGCGTTACATAAAATATATAACTTAAGGATTATATATCTTATATAACTTCTTTTATATACATTGGCAATAATTATGGTGTTTGTTCCAAAATTTTGCTAAATTTCAAAGCATCCTTTAATGAAATAACCGCGAACGTTTAGATGACCAAATGAGGCAGACATTCGTTGGTAGATTGAAGTCAGTGTAATCCCAAGCTCGAGTAAACTTTAATTCCTAGCGTTGTATGTAATCTGTTGAAGCAGTTTTAGAAGATCGGATCCCTATTCAGTAGTTCGAGGCAAGAACTTCGGTCAATGTTAACTGACATTTGGCACTTTCAGTAAGGTGCCAGAAGACTACACAGGCCAGACAGTTCTCTCGTGCTGTGTGCTGGCAATAAAACCTTAAATTAAAGGGTTACTGTTTCCTGATGCTTTCTAAGAGAGGTTTTCTTCTCAAAACATAAAACAAAATTGTGTCTGGCATGATAAAAATATATCTGTGTCCGAATTCGACGGCCACGTTGTCCATTGATACGTTTAGACTCAGTACAAAAACACTCATTTTCGAAGCACCTTTACCTCGAGAGAACCTCGTACTTGACATCTTTCCTCTACCATTAGGAAAGTTACCACTGTTGCGATGTTCCATGGTCTAAGGACGAATTATGTTAGATAGTTGCACACCATTCCATGTGTTTGACAGAGGCCCCCTTGACCGCTTATATGTATAGAAAGCAGATATCAGAGCTTTAAGTGGCACTTTTCAGAGCCGCATATTTCTCTCAGCTCCTTTTTCATAGGCCACAAGTCTCGTTCACATAAGGTTGTACTAGTAGACAGGTATCTTCAAAGGATACTCTTCGTAAAGATCGATCAGCCAGATCTTGAGACCTAGACCTGATCAGAATATCCGAAACGTACTTAGAAATTAACTACAATTCGCTAACCACCTTTGAGAAATATTCAGGAGCTAAGAACCATTTTGGTGCAGAACTGAGTACGGCTGCAACAAGGACAAGTTTTCTCATTAAGAAAGTAAGGAATCTCTGTGCAAGATATCTACATAGATGACCATACCCTCCATTAGCCTCATATTAGGCGCCATCTTGCAGTATCACATTAGGGTATTTCCTTTGTTATGAGCATTATTCGAGATCATAAGAGGGTACTTTCACTGCTGTGTAGTATAAATTATTGTTTTATATTTCTCTGTCTCCATACTAAATTTCATTAAAGTCTGTCTTATACTGTTTAGCGAAATTCGAAAAAACTCATTTATTCTCTTAAGTTTGAACACGAATAAATTACTTAGAGCTAGGTAGTAATTGATAAGAGATATTCAAAATATATATGCTTCTGGATAAAAGAAAGACTTGCTGTAGACAGCTGCGTATTGAAACAGATAAAAATGTGAATATGCACATAAACATTTCTCTAAAATTCAAATTATGCCCCTGATAATGGAATGAAATACAAAAGTTATGTATCAGAATGCAGATTTTCAATAGCATACGTCTTATCGTTACGTTCGTTTTGTAGCAATCCTGATAGTGAATTCCATGACTATTTTTCAAAATGAATATCAAAGAACAACCGATTTCCGATCAAATACTTCTTAATTTTCACCTAATTAACATAAAACAACTTTCTTTAGAATCTGACGAATTCGGAGCTCTGTTAAACAGCCCGTATATATGTTTATGTATATAAATTATAGTGCTGTTATACAAATGAAAGGATTTGCATAATTTTATTTAAAGTTTATTTAAAAGCAGTTTCATAATGCCCTCGATACCTGTATGCAAATTGAGAGATTTCATAAATGTGCAGACATCCTTATAGAAATTCAATGCTAATTTACAACCGTACTAGCAGCATCATATAGAAACATGAAAGTGGAGAACATTGCTACATGAAAGCGGAGACACTGAGATGCAATGAAGTGATTTTGCATACTTGCCATGGTTTTGCTTCATTACCTGCTTTATTATTTGTTCAGTAAGGCAAACAAAATTCCTGCTTGTTTAGTAGTATCCTAGTATGAAGTTGCTTATACTTTTATGAAGAGTTCTTTGCTTTTTTAAGTAAAAAAATTACTTTCATAAAGATATTAGATTTTTATGCTGTGACATCGTTCTCAAATTTTCTGTCTTGGTGAACACAGAGTGACCTGAATTAACTTACTAGCACCTCTGTGATGATATATATTATACAATACTTCGTAATTTTCTTGTAGTATCATGACATTTTTATTATTCTTTTTACTATTATTTTAGAAAGGATTTCTGGTCATAAAATCATCCTGATTCCGATTTTCCAAGAATTGTTTCAGTTTAACAACTAGCATTGAGGAAATCATTTCTGAAATTTGTATGTTGCCTTTTTTAGTTATGCTTTTTTGGATATTGCATGACTCCGATTACGCGCAATCCAGCAATAGCCGAAATGATAAAGCCAGTTCGAAATACTAAATAGAATAATAATAAATGGTTTACAGTTGCAATTAATATTTTTAAGCTGTTGTGATTTAGCAACAAGTAATTTTTATAAACTCACGTTGACATTTAGTTTAAAGCGAACTCTCATCTAACTGAAAGTTAAAAATCATATTCATTTTTGTCATCATTTGCTCAATATAGACTATGGTATAAAAAAGTAAGCAAGAAACAAATCATTAAGAATAAAAATAAAACATTGTTGAATGAATTTCAATGAAGTTTCTATAAAAAGATTTGTGAGCAAACCGTACTATATAGTAAAAGTACAAATAATAATCTCACACATCTGTCACTGAAATAATCTTAGTTCTCACTGAAATAATCATACTATAATCATATGCAGTTTGATCATTGTACTAATGTTTTTATAGTTGGCTTCTATGTCAACATGAGCATTAAGTTCCTTTGCACCAGCTTGCAAATGCCTTCCAACGTATTTCATCTTTCGAAGAATTTAGAAAACAAAAAAAAAAAGAAGAATTGTATCACAGCAAATAGGGCTAATTCATGTTTTTGGCTTACGAAAGATGTTTTCTAAATTTTCTATCAGACATTTCTCGCAATATGTTGAGTTTGTGACACTTTGGAAAGCGCAACTCGAAGAAGCTCTATTTTGAAAAGTTTTATTTTGACTCATTATATGTTGCACAAATTTTGCTTGTATTATTTTTCTTTAATTTAATTATACAAATTTTCAATATACAAATATTGAATATACAAATTTTGTTGATTGATATACAAATTTTGTTTGCATATTGGAAATCAGTAAGAAAAACTACATCAAACATGTAAATTTAAGGTTTTAATTCTAAATAATAGCTTCCTCTTTGGCTATTTTTACACTCGCTCTTTATTTGAGCAGTACTGTAGTAGTTGCTTAAAAAAAGAAAAAGCACTTGTTTCTAATTTTTTTTAAATGAGAAAATTGGTAAGATGTTTTTTTTTTCTTAGAAGCATTTAAAAGTAAAATTTGTTTCTCATTTTTAATATAAATAAACTAGCAGTAGATGAACTCACAGAAATTTCATCTTTTATTCTCCGTTAATTTGATTTTACTCTTTGTTATATCTACTTTCTAAAATTAATGATTGGATTAAATTGAAATATACACTTACCAACATGATTTTAGTTAAACGATCTGCGAAGAATTCGAAATAATCATTCTGTAAAATAAAAAAGAGTGGAATTAAAAATTAATCATTTACTGAATTTATGAGAGTTTAATACAAAAACATTTCCTCTGATTCAACTCATTCAAACAGTCGCATTTAACTTACATGTAAAATTCGGCAATTATTCAATATCTCATCTTTCATATAAAATTCTCTTACAGCAATGCAATTTTAAGACAACAGTATAAACATTTATTAGGTTATATGTTCTTTTAAAGGGCTCTCATCCCTCTAATTATGTCGTTTAATATAACAGAACATCTAATTTTTGTATTACGAACTGTGCAGGTATGTAGAAGATGAAAACTTGCATCGTTGAAAAGTTTCATTTCCAGGCTGATTAGGTATTTAGAATTTAGAATAAAAAATGTAGTTTATTGTGTTTTGAGTATAAATTTGTGGAATATTTAATTACAAATTATTATAAAAAAAGTATTGGCAAAGTTTTTTTTCCAAGGGCAATAAATTTTTATAAGTGCGTCATCATGTTCTTCAACATTTTTGTAGAATTTAATAACTGCGTTACTTATGAGTTCTACGATGGGGCCAAGTCTGAGATCTTCATGTATTGGACTACTTTCAATATACGTATCAAGGAGTATCTGTTCTCTCTTTTAAGAGCTTTAGTTTGGAATTTCTGGCTTTTTCAAAAATTGTTTTTTGCTGCGTATTCGACTTTTACATATAGTTATAACATATGCTAATTTAAGATTTATAATTAAAAAAACGTAAATGGCGTAACAGCCCTAATGGACCAAGGCCTGCACTGCCCGAAATCTGCTTTCCTGACCGTGGGCCCCGGGGTGCGTAAGCATATGTCCTGAACAAGTGGTCAGCTTGTCGCAGGACCCCGAGTGTTTAGTCCCCAAGCGAACTTGGTACTCATTTTATCGACCCAAGTGATGGAAATCAAGGGATGAAAGGCTGAGTCGACCTTGCCCAGCCCGAGAATCGAACCCCAGACCTGCGGTGCTGCTGCGCGATGCGCTAGTCACTGCGCCACCGGGCCTTAAGACATATGCAATAAATTATTAATTAAAAAATATTACTTTGTATAAAATTACTTTTTTTAGTGAAAGTTTCCTTTATTTCTCTAATAAGTGTCTTAAAGCTGGTAATAGAAAAAACGAATTTTTTAATGTTCCGGAATATGACCAGAAATGTAGCTGTCTACAACTAAATGTTTCGAAATATGACTAAAAAGGTAGCGATCTACAAATGAATAATTAAGATATGCTGTTTCCTTTTTTTCATTCAATTTCTTCGCTAAATATCATTCATTGTGTTACTTGTTTCTTTCAGACGGTACCGTTCTTAAAGATGTTGGAGTTGATTTTAGGTACTTACGCTTATTCTCTAATTAATAAACCAAACTTCAAGAATATCCAGATAATTTTGCAATTAAATCTGAAAACATTTTATATTGTCTGATTGGGAATGATAATTGTATCACAGCAAATAGGGCTAATTCATGTTTTTGGCTTACGAAAGATGTTAGATGTGCACATACTGAGCAAATATGAGTAAAGTATAGAATATTAAGGAACCGTAGCACAATTTCCTCAATTCTCAATCTTTAAAGTGGGCATCAGATAGATAAGGCGTAATTTACTGATAAAAATACGGAAAGATGAATTTGATTACAGTTTATATATTAATCCATTTCGCTAAGCATTCCTGAAGATTTCGATAGTGTCTAAGAAAATTCTCCTGTTAGGAATCTAGTACTATTTCACTCAGTATTAGTGGTTTTACTCTTAACACCTGTAGGTTATTACATTTGCTTTGAAATATAAACTGTTCAGGAAGTAAAATTAGTATGTAATTGTACAATGCCTTGAATATCTTCAGTAAGCCTTCACAATGACAGTAGTAAGGACAGGACAGGACTAAGTGTGGGAAGCACCAACACATCGCCATGGGCAGAACTGGTGTCGCTCCTTCACACTAATCGTCTTGAGATGAACACCTCCACAGGGCGTACTTAATGCCACGCATCGGTGTTAATTGAAACGTTAATCATTAGGGCATAGAGAACTTGTGGTACGGGAGATACAGTTGCTGATGACAAAGACATTACAAATACAATACCATACATTACAGTTGATGGTGAAATTATAAATATAAATATATGTACACAAATAAACAAAAAAAAATTGAATGGAAAAACATTAAACATTATTATCTTGGCTAAGTTATTGTGATATTAATGTGATGTTTTGGGGACTGTAGCAGTTCATAGATGGTTCCCAGTTCATTGACAGTTCATGGATTGGATCAGAGTTCATACATACAGCTGAGTTCACTAGGTCCAGTTATGTCATTTCCCCCCCCATGTGCATAACTGTGGTCGTATTGTCTAGGTTCTAAATCTGTACTGACCTTGATACACTAAGATAAACTATTGCAATGACTATAAAGGCACCCCCCTTGGAAAACTGGCGTTCGTACCAGAGAAGAAGAAGCACTTATAACAGTTCCAAGCCGTGACGGTGGAGTGTGTCAATTATGTTTTTGATACTAATGTGGATTTTCCGGTGGTTTATCAGGAAGCGTTTGAAGTCTGTTCCTGGTGCTGTGGGATGGCGGATATGATAGTCTGCTGTTATTAGGGATTGGAATAAATAATGGTCTGGATCACCCGGATTGCCATAAACGCATGCTGAACGGGTGATAATCCTGGTGAAATACATAATCATCTCTTGGTTTTGAAACATTGTCCTAAACATATAAGAATTATAATTTCCTAACATAAATTTATATGCAATTATAAGGTATTTTCTTCCTCCTTTCTGAATGCCTTTGTAGTGTAACTTTAGTATACTAAAGTGCGTATTCGAGAGGTCCAAGTTCGAGTTCCGGCGAGGACATTGCTCCTTTCTCATGTCTTCTGCTTAAAAATAACCTAATGACTTTACACAATCATATCATGCTATTTAATATTCAGAAAAGTATAGAACTGAAAAAAAAATCAGCAAACGCTGTCTTAATACTCTTGAAACACGTGATTTCAGTTTATAAAGAAAAATATAAGTTTAAAATTTTGCCAATATGTTAAACTTAGTTTCGAAATATTTCAAACTGGACATAATCTCTAACTTTTTATTGAATATTCAGTGGATATACAGGACAAAAGAAAGATGCGTGGCATTTAATAAGTCTGAAGTGTTTCTCGTTTTCCTGAAAACTGTACTGATAGTTAAATTTGCCTGTCAACTGGGTTTTAAAATTAAGTCACTAATCGAGAATTCTGGATTCTGAAAAATATTAAAAACTGCTGACAATGACAGCTGCGGAACAAAATGATTTTACAATTTTTCAATATTTGAAATGATGTCAGAAATTATTCTGAAGTCTCAAATCGATTATACCTCGATAAGGTGTGGCACGAGAAACTGCCGTTATGAACAACTTTTACATTAAATGTCCAAAGCTTCAGTAATATTTCACTCAAATAAATGTGTTACGTTTACCTGTACGGAAAATTCTATTTAAAGTGCTGAGGATTCTCTCGAGATTTCCAGTAATATCTTTTCTGAAACAGAGACTGTTCGAAGGGAAAAAAGTTTATTATTTTTCAGGGAAAAATCTCTTTCCTAGCATCAACTTATACAAACAACCCCAACATCTTAGACATCCTATGTTTGGTTTAAGGCACCCAGTACAGTGCTTAAAATGTAAAACGAAACTCAGTAGAAAAGTTTCCCGTAATTGCGTCACTAAATTTTCAAGTATTTAAATGTGCCCACACATTTTGTTTATATTCTCTAATAGTACTAAATTGGTTTCCTTTAACTAAAGAAAATACGGAAATTTGCGATAAAGCCTGCAATACATTGTGGGACAGTTACAAAATTTGGTCTAGTCAAAAAATGTATATTTCATTAAACCGTTATATAAATTTATCTAGATTGCATCCGTTTATAAAACTGGATAGTTACGTGAAATTAACTGTCATATAACAAATTGTTTAATTTTTCTAAATATAAATTAAACAGTTCGAAATAGCCATTTATAAGAAAGTGCTAAAGCATTATTTTTCAAATTTTTGTTGTTCAAATTCAAAATTTTTCTATTTTATCTTTGATAGATCGTTGAATCAGTTTCTAAGCATGACTTATTCTTGCTCGAGAATCAGTCAAACCGGGCTATATAGCTGAGATAAATATACAATGTTGTTATATTCGACTCATTCTAAGATAAATCGTATAATTGTATTGACCTGACCAAGCTTTCACTCATTCTTTCCCAAAGCAACTGTCGCAAATATTGTGTTCGATTTCACTGGGGCAAATAGCCGAGTAAGTAAGACCACCGAGCATTATAAATAGACCTGTATTAACAATCACACAATCTATAAAACTTCATGAAGGTAGTCTTTATCTTAAGTGACCAGCAATTTCTGCACCTTTCACTGAAGAATAATGAAGGCCGCAATCTTTCGAAGTAACGCCAGATACTAATTATATGGTTATATGATATTAACAAGCATTGTTCTTATGTTTTTTTAGTTACCATGAGTTTTCTTTGGACGTAAATTGTACCATAAAAGAAGCCAGTGTATATTGTGTGATAATACCTTACTCGCTTCCCAAACGGCATAGTGATTAGTGACGCTGACTGTCGTGCCAAAGAGTCTAGGTTCGAATCTCGTAGAAGGTAGGTATGTTTGTAAATGCACAGTTTCTGTGCGGCATAGAGCACTTTAAATATGAGGTGAGCCGAAAGTTCTCTGGATGTGTTGTGTTAGGGAAAGAGGGGTAGGAGATCTTCGGGCCCGTCCCCTCAGGGTGCTCTCCATCAAAATTGGGAGCGGAACTGAGCAAAGCCGTACTCTCACCCGTATTGGGCTCAAGGCACTTGCCGACGGCAGACGCACTCTTGCACTCCTTGCCACGATGAATTTCGAGGACTTGTTCTGAGAAAATTCACAACAACAACAACAATGTTCTACACATATCCAGCTAAGCACTGATTTCACTAAAAATTATTCACCACTTCACCTGCACATTTGAAACTAAAAAAAGGAATTTTATTGAATTACCAATAATCCGTCAGAAGGTAAAATTTCGAGCGTTAGACTGCATAATTATTTAGTTTAGCAGATGCTGCTGAAACCTGCTGTTGTTTGTTTCTAGAAATTGAAATATTTGATTGCTTCTGAGCTAAATTATAATAAAAGATTTTTAAGAAATGTCTTAAGAATGTCATGTGTCTTAAGAAAAACTATGCAATGAAAACAAAACATTCCACAAAATAAAGCAGTTACTTTAAGCAGATAATTTTAAATATACAAATGTTCTAATCACTTATAATCACAGCAATATAATACTATCAACAATATGTTTTGCATAATATTCTAATCACTTAAAATAATCACAATAATATAATATTATCAACAATACATTTTGCGTAATATAAAATAAGGCAACCGATAATTAAAAAGGTGGCTTGATCTTCATATCAATACGCAAGTCAATATTACATATATTAGAGTCCTGAAAAATTATTCTTTTTGATAATTAGCTACTTCTTTCACCAATCAAAAGAAGTGTCTTCTCCGAGCATAAATTTAGAAGCTCGAACTCTTGCACGGTAGGAGTCATTTGAATAGTATGAATCACCTTTTAATTCATTCAAGAAGATTTTGAGTAAAATTAAATTTTTTAAAGGATTTGACCTCAAAAGAATATTTTTTGCCATTTCTTTCAAGCTTTTATTAAAAATGACATTTTTTTCACAAAATGTGTATCCGAAAGACTCTTAATATGTGTATAGAAAAATATGAATTAATGACTTACATGAGTTTCCTCGTCGTCTTTGCACATCTGTCCCAGACGTTCTTCCGAAGCTTCAGATTCAAATTCTATCGGATACTCCAAGAACCAGTCGAATGCCATTTTCATTTCCTAATTAAGAATGAATACATATATTAAATAATCGTAATTAAGATGCTATTGTAAAAAAATAGTTCAGCTGCACCATTAACTTAGTTTGGCAGAACAGGTTAAGTAAATTGACCATAATTACACTATCAAACACAAAATTTCATTCCAGAGAAAAGGCATAAATCAGAAAAAATTAAAGTCTCTCGTCTTAGCTACTTAACTTCTGTGTCACTTATTAATTAGAGTTTCACTTTTAAAATTAATTATTGTTTTTTATTAATTAGAATTTCACTTAATTAACTTTTATATTACTTATTAATAAGAATTTCACTATTTAAATTCGAAAATGAACATTTCTTGTTTTCAACGGCAAAATTTTAATACATTGGGTGTTGCTTCAAACCCTAGCCAAGCACCTCTATAAAATATTATAAAGTATCAGTTTTATTATTTTTAAATGCATTACTTATGTATTATTTTTAATAAAATAAAGAAATAATATAGAGATATAAAAAATTATGACAGCACTTAACACTCTATCCAGAATTCTAAAGATATACTGTTTTTTAAATATTTTGTGATTTTTATGTTGAATTTTATGTGGTGTAAGTGCAAAGAAAATATCGGCTAATAAATAAAGTTAAAAAGACAAAAATTTAACAACAAAAAGACAAAACATGTAGTGCATATCATCTTATTTAGAAAACTGAACATCGATATCATAAACCGAGAAAAGACCGAAAAATACACAAAACAAAAATGTATGGCAATACTTAAAACTTTATTAAAAATTTAAAAAATATGTTTTTTTTTTTTTTTTTTTTTTTTTTTTTACTTATTTATTGAAGTTTAAATGGAGTAAGTGCGAAGAAAACGATATTTAATAGTTAAAAAGAAAAAAAAAAAGCTGTGTAAATAGGAGTGAGTCCAAGCGCAGACTGGTAAACTGCGAGGTCATCGAGAGCATAAACAACCTTAACAAACCCTCTGGTGAGACATTAAAATCTGAATCCTTTCAGATGTTTTTCTTTTCATTCTTATAATATTTTAGTTTATTATTTACTTGTTTATCATTAATATTTTTATAGTTTGCATTTAATTTAATTATTCAATATTTTTTGTTTATTTATTTATTCATCTTTTTATTTTTGTTCACTATTCGTTACATCCAGTCTTCTGTAGTGTTCCCGCAATGATACGTTTAGGTATTAAGACCTACAAAGGACAAATTATCATGTCAGGAGTTAATCCATGAAAACTAATAGAAATTATTTTTGATTAACACTCATTTTCCGCATGTTCAGTTTAAGGATTGCTGACGGAGGAAGTAAAGTTAACAATTGTTTAGTCAGTTAAGAGGGTAATGCATCTGCAGATGTCTCTTACATAGTAGTGTGTGCACTTACTTCTGGCGGTAAAATGTTCACGCAATCCCAAATTTTCTGATATGCTTCTTCCCCTGCGAAAAGAAAATAATAAATTAAAATATTATCTACATCAATACAGGCATAAAACGTACAAAATAGGAAAATACGTTATCATAAATTCTGATGGCAGTGCAATTTTTTTTTAACTTTTACTATTAATTGTTACACCCAGATTTTATCAGAAGAACTAAGCAATAAAAAGAGAAGATAAGCGAACGTCCAACCAAATAATAATATTTCATGAATCTGCCTATCTTCTGCTGTAATTCCATATCAGTTCACATTACAGAAAGTCATAAGATTCCTATTCTCTCAGTATCATATAATAAAGCATAGGCCTCTGAAAGTTAAAGAGAGTAACAAATAGGTACTGTTCGTGTCTTTGATCCGTTAATAGCTCCGTTACCGTTAAGTTGGTTATTTGAATATGACAAAGCACACGAAAGCTATGTGATTAAGGGAAGGGAAGCCTTAGTGAACGACTTTCAAGGAAAACTTGATAGTATTTATGCTATATATATAATATATGTTTTATGTTATAACCGCGAAAACAGCTATTCAAACAACCCATTCGTTTTACTTTGAACAAAAGTCATATTCAGCTGGCTTAACCACTCAGTCACTAGTAGGACACTTCGTTACTATATCGCACAAAATTTTATCAAGTTACTTTCTGCATTAGTTTTCTCAAAATTCACTTGACATCTTCTTGCCTCTTATGCCTCTTAATCTTTGTTTTAATTTTTAGTAGACATTTAGACATTTGAATTTTCTGTTTCTTCATTTTGAAATGCTTAACTCTATAACAGATCATAACTCTGTATCTTTCATGATTTTTATCCGTTCTAAAACTTTAAAAGCACTTATATGTAATTCGATATGACTTGGTAATAAACTGAATTTTCACTTCACATTTTATGAAGATAACAATTAAGAAATAATAAGTTCACATCAACAAAAAAAAAAAAAAAAAAAAAAAAAAAAAAGAAGGCAACAGGCGTTAAATCTAATCCATAGAAAGAAATTAAAGTTTGGACGAAACCTAAGTTTTATTGAGTCCGAATGCCAGTCCTGAAAGATCCTCAAATCTTTCACATACGAAACACAATGAGAAGAAAAATACAAAATTTTATTTAGTATTAAAATTTTAATTAAACCGAAATTTGAAACCTGCGTTTAACGAGAAACAAATTTAACAATACAGTTTTAAAAAATACACCTACATTTGATAAGACGATACAAATAAAATCTATTAAATGAAGTACATAATTAAAATTAACTTAGTTCATTAATTCAAATTAATTTATTAATTAAATAAAAGTTAATTTATTGAATCTTGAAATTTATTTCTAGGTATAAATTGATAAGAATATTTGTGCAACATTTCAAGAGTTTTACGTTTTCTAGAATTTTTAAATCAAATCAAGTGCAAACCAGAGATTATTTTAAGTTAACAAAGGTAAACACTATACACGGAATGCTAAATTCTCTCCAAAAAAATAAAGAGTAAGGCACTTTAAACCATCATCTGCTGATAATGGTGATTCAGGTCTGCTCAGGTTGCAAAAGGAGCTCTGTATTTTTTAATGAATAATGCTATTTTCATCAATAACTTTAAATTTTCTAAAATTTTGAGTTGAAACTTCAATTTTTTAGGGTAGGATTACAGAGTTTAAAGTCGAATAAAAAGGGGAAATACTCGATTTTTTTTAAATCTTTTGTTAAATTAGTGGATTCGAAGATCTATAATTCTGTCCCTAGAAGAGACACTAACCTGTTTTCGTCTGAAAAAGACGAATGCGTGTTGATAGAGTTTTATATAACAGATAGAGATTGGTTAAAATTTATACATAATTTATTTAAATATTTTTCCACTTTCCATGATTACCTCAACAAAAAAATATATTTCCAAGGTGTTTAAAAACATACGCACTTATTTAATTTGTATAATGATAATTGACTCAAACACTGCTACTAATAGTAAGTTGGTTTCGCTGTGCATTTACCAAAGTTTATTTTTTGACTAAATCCAGTTGAAAACTAATGGACCATTGCATTGTTCATTTTCTCCTGAAAAATGGGAGATTATTGCAGACTTTTAGATTTCAAGACGGTTATTTTTTTAATTATTTTGGAGTATTACATATAAATAAGTAAAGTGAACTATTTAAGAATTTAAAATTGCCGAATGGAATGGTATTTATTATTAGTTTAAAGATGAATGAAAAAATACAAATAGTAGCAGACAGGAAAAGTGAATAAAATTTCCTCGAGATTTTTGGAAAAAATTAAACTTCTTTACCTCCTTTGTAATGTGACCATTTTCAAATTAAATCTTTAAGACATTTGCCAGCAAAATACTTAAGAAATGGCTGTAATATTTTCCAAACGAATGATTTTCAATTTTGCCAATAATGTTCATTTGTAAAAGATGATGTTTTTAATACTAGAAACAAATTCTCTCGTAAATTAGTTCCCAAGACTTCCATTACATTTCTTCAGTTGCCTTAAAGAATTAAAGCAGTTAAACATCTTTATGAGACAAATCTACATCATAAAACTCTAAAGGCGATAAGTCAGCATAAGGATTATAAATCTTTATTACCATAAAGATAACTTCATGCATGAGATTTATGCCATAAAAGATTGTGTATTTAAGCTCAGATTATTCAAAAATAATTTCTAATACATTAATTTTTTGTGCTGTCTTCTTGCCATATAATGTAATCTTCCTAAATTCTGCTACCCTACAATGTAGTCCCTAAATTCTACCACCCAGTAGGGCCGCATGGATTGCACAGGCTCTGATGCCGGACATGCTGACAGAGCTAAAATTTTATGGAAGAATCGAAATGTAAGAGTTCAAAACATCCCTTCTGCATATTAAATAACGAAAGGCATTACGTCTGCAAATATTTTTGTACTAGATCACTGGCGAGGAAGAAATAAGCAAGCAAGTTCGTGCATTTATTTCTTAAAGCAAGCAAGTCGGGTCTACGATTAGCTAGTGAAGAGATATTTATTCAAGCAGTCGTTTTGAAAACCCTATGTATCACTTCAGTCAGGAAGGTAACCCTGCCGAATGATTGTCGAAGTGATACCATAGGATCTGCATACGAGAAGCCTACCTTTCAATATGTAAAACATGGCCAAAGAGGTCGAAAAAACATGAATTAGTGTGATACAATTTCGGCCTATGAATATAGAGCGGGGTGAAACAGCGATTGCCAAATCAGGAAATCCTTTGTAATCGAATTGCAGTCTATGATCGAAGCCAAAAAGATTTTTAAAAATATTCTAAGGTCCTAAAACAGAAAGGAAACTGAGAAGCGTATATACCTAAATAGCAGCTCACATCGAAGAAACATTTGACCAGCTCATCTTGGGACATATCATTATCCTCTTCTTCTTCGTGTGGTTCCAAGCCAAATGAACAAGCAAAAGGGCAAATCAAAATCAAAACTACAAAACAAAACGTGAACATTTTAATTAAAGCTTCCATTTCTTTTTCTGATATTTCAACTGCCGAAGAATATTTTCAGGATATATTTAAAGGCTTTTAAATAAAACAAAGCTGCTTTTTATCCTTATTTAAGCTTATTTAAGCTGTTTAAACAACTGTAATTCTTCTATTGTTGTTTATCCTCAGGCAATGGAAATACTCTTTTTTTTAATCCAAATGCGCTCCCCAGGGAAAATGGAGAAAAATACCTAAAGTTATTGGTTATTGGTTCCTCGTAATATTATTACACGCAAAATGTTGTTCAAATACTGTGACTGATATGCAATGTTTTTTCCTTTTATGATTGTCCATACACATCATGCTAAGATTATTAAGGAAATGAGGTTCAAATGGATGTGTTTTCCATGATGTGGTATTAATCAATATAAAACTTTGCAAATGGAAAATTTTTAATTCGATCGCTGTTGTTACCCTGATCATTAAGCAGAGCTTATCGAGCAATTAGATTTTTTTCTCAATCTAATTAAAATAATTATTTTTTCCATTAAATTAGGAACAATCAGCTAATTCGCTTAAATTAATGTTCAAAAATTCTCACCAAATTTTTTACCTCAAGAAACTATTTATTACTCGGAAATAACTATCTATATCTCTTTAGTTATTTATGACTCTACAGTAATTAAACAATTCCTTTACTCTAAAATGAAAAAAAAAAAATGTTACACTGACTCTCTAAAAAAAAGAACATAGTATATTGTCATTCTCTGAAACATTAACTGTACAAAACATAGATAATAATATGAATAGATAATGAATGAAAAAAACCTATAGAGTAAAGAAAACGATTACATCTGCTTGAAGCTCGTGCAATATTACTCAGAAGCTGCAGTTAGAAAAAAATGTAAACAAAAATATTAGAGTCAAAATATTGTTCATCCTTCCAGCTTGCAATATGTAATTCGGTATTGAGTATTGCAAAATAATAAAAATTTAAACATTGTTCTCACAAGTCCAATCGATGAAGAACTCTAATTAACCTTTCTGATTTGGTTATCGTGGGCGATTTTGAATGGGTATGGATTATTCTATTTGTTTCTACAAGTACATCATCAATTGGAGTTTGCTCTACCAAAATATTTTCGCATCGTTGACTTCCGCTGAATTTCGATGGAAGTTTCTCGGCAGTCGATAATTCCAAAGGATAAAGATTTTGTACTGCTCTTATGACTTCTCGATTTTGCACTTAAATTCTGGCTCGTCGACTTTCAGCGTCGGTACCTGGAAATAATTGTATGATTTTACCAAGAGGGCAATTTAATCTCCTTTTGTCATCGCTTCCAATTAAGACAATGTCTCCTTCTTTTAATTTACAACTTCTAGCGAATTTTTTGCTTATTGTTTTCAAAGTTCCCAGATATTCCTGTCGAAATCTTTTCTTGAAAACCTGGTTAGCATTTTGGATATAACGAAATCTACATTTATAAAAGTTAGAACTGAAGTCATGTTTTACAATTGGCGCTGAATGGTTTTGTATTTCCCGTAAAAAATTTCCAGGTGTTATGGAAATGAGACTTGAATCAGCCGATACAACTGTTAAAAGTCTATCATTTAAGATACTTCACAGTTACACAAAACGGTACGCATTTCCTCATAACTAAGGCAGGCTCTCCCAAGAACCTTTCTTAATATTTTTTTCATCATTCCTATGAGGCGTTCCCACTAGCCACCCCACCATGGAGCGCCTGGGGGAGTGAACTTCCAAATATACGTTCATTAGCTCTTTTTTTTTTTTTTTTTTTTTTTTTTTTTTTTTTTTTCAATTTCATTGAAATCGATTAAAGCAAGTGCATTTCAAGCTCCACCAAAATTTGTTCCATTATCAGTATAAATTATGCATGGCTTCCCACGTCTAGCAGCAAAAAGATGAAAAGCTTGTAGAAATGTATCCGTCGTTAAAGATGTAACCAGTTCCAAATGAACACAACGGTACACTGCGCAAGTGAATAGGCAAATCCAATGCCTTCTTGTATTATCTAAGAAATATAGATCCAGCATAATCTATGTCGGTTATTTGAAACACTGAGGTATCTTGTACCCGATCTCTAGGAAGTGGTAGTGCTGGTGGGTTAACATTTTTGTTTGAATAACGCTTACAGGTTATACAAGTTTTCAAAACGAATGATACAACTCTTCTTCCCGCTAATATCCAAAATCCTTCTCTTAAAGAATTTAGGACGTGAGAAACTCCAATATGTTCTTTCAACTTATGTTCTTCCACTATTAAACTTCTTATAAGAGTATGATCTACTTGGCAAAATAACAGGAGTTCTGAACTCAGATGTATCTTCTCGTTGAAATATCACTGTTTTAGATCTGATGATCCCACAATCAATGAATAGATTAAGACTTAAAATCCGTTTATCTTCTATTCCATTAAAGGACTCATTTTGTATTAAACGAATCAAGATATTCTCTGCTTCATTTAACTCAGATACAGTAAGTTCACCTTTTTTTCTTATTTTGATGTTTACAGTTGTAAAGAAAACAACACATCCACGCTACCAGTCCGATTGTCTTTCGATAATTTGAGAATCTAGTAGCAACTATTTCACTAGCATTAAGATTTATTAAGGACGAAATAATCCTTTTCTTTTTCTCAAGAGCTATTTCTTCTTCATCAGCACTAAAATCTTCTTTTGGCCATTTTTCTGGTGATAAATATAGTCATTTAGGACCTTCCCACCATCTAGATTCAATTAAATAAGAAGCAGAGCATCCTCTACTGGGCGAATCAGCAGGATTCAATGATCCTGGTACGTGCCTCCAAGATTCAATAGAAGTCACTCGCTTTATTTCCTTAATTCTGTTGGGAACAAATACGTCCCATACTTCATTCCTCTGTATCCAAGCTAGCACAGTAGACGAATCTGTACAAAAATAAATATCATCAGCTTGAAATTCAGGTATTATGCTGGATGCTAAACGTGTACATATTGTAGCTCCAAGAAGTTCCAATCGAGTTATGGTTGTCTTTCTTTCCGCTGGAACTCTCGCTTTAACTTGCACCAAATGAACTTGAACCAAATCCCTTGTTTGTACTCGAATAAAGGTCGCAGCTGAATATGCAAGTTTACTTGCATCAAGAAATGAAGTGAGACATTTTCAATCTCACGATAGTTTAACCATCTTGGTTTATTTCCAGACACTTCAAATTATTCAACCATTTACAAAATTGTGAGTTTGAATTTGAATCAACTTCTTGGTCCCAAGATAACTTAAATTCCCATAGTGCTGAAGTAAAAGTTTCGGCACAAGAGTTACGGAGCAAGCTATTCCTAAAGGGTCGAATATTTTGTGTATAGTAGCTAAAATCTCTCTTTTAGACAAAATTTCTAGTAGGCAGGTGATGTTAGTAATATTAAGGCAAAGGTAATGTCCACATCGTTCCCGAACCATTCCTAATACATTTGTGACACTAAAGGAATTACCTGTTGGGTCACTGTATTCTCAACCACGTAATTCTAGCTTTCTTGTAGCTAAAGTATCTGAAGCAACTTGTATGAACTGTTGCAATTCTAAATCCTTTTTCACACTCGCTAAACAATTATCTACATAAAAGCTCTTCTTCAATTGCTCAATAATATCCACTTTATACTTTGGGTTTCCATTTAGTTGTTTCAAAGTGGATTCTAGAAGATGGTGAATTACAGAAACTAGCAAGAAAGGGCTACTTGTAACTCTACAATGCCTACTATGCCTGTAATACTTCAGTTTTCCATCAGTTCTATACCATAAAAATCTTAGATAATCTTTATCCTTAGGGTTGAGACTTATTTGTAAGAATGCTTTTCGTATATGTTCAGAAACTCCTATTCTGTTCATTCGGAATCTAAGAAGAATTGAAGGAATCAGTTCGATAAGGTTCCGACCCTTTTCTAGACAATCATTGAGACTAGATGACCCTTTCTGTTTGGCCGAGGCATCAAGCACTAGCCTGATTCATGTAGTACTTTTTTATTTTACTACGTGTCGATGTGGTAGATAATGGCATGTTACATCAATTTTGCTTTTTGGTACTTCTTCTATGATGCCTTATCGTTCCCATTCACTAAAAACTTCTCCATAAACATCATAAAGTTTCTTAGCTTTTAGTCGTTTTACTGTAGAATCTAATCTCTTTACAGCTAAGTCATAGTTATCTTTTAACGGTAGATGGTTATCAAGCCATGGCAAGCTGACTTGAAAACGTCCCTCTTCGTTCACGTTTACAATAGGTTCATCTTTACAAGAAATGATCTCTTGCCTCTTCTTGAAGTTCCAGTTTATTTTTCTTCTCTGAGGGATCTAGAATTCCAAGTGAATCTAGAGACCATAGATCGGATATCAATATTTCTTTATTCAACATGGATGTGAAGAGGAGTGCGGAGTTGTCCGAGATCTCACTCATACCATTTTTCCCAAAAAGAGTCGAGCCAAGTTTAGTTTCTATAGCAGCAAGGCCTGAAGTAAGCAATTTAAATCCTCCGGTCATCAACTTGCCTGCAATGTCAGCGCCGATAAGTATTTCTATTGGTCCATTGCTATCGTCGCATACGGAAATATTGTTCTCTTTAAGCTCTTGAATCCACTCGCCTTTAGCAACCGGTGGTATACTTCCACAAATAATATCTTGGCTAAGAGCTTTGAAGTTACAATAATAAGTTCCATCCGTTTAAAACAGGAACACTGTAAAAACATCGTGGTTTATGACATCAGTACATGACCCGCCAAATAATAAATGGCTCAATCTTTCTTTAGATGTACTCTGAAATTTCATTTCATCTGCAGTGCTTTTTAGATTATAAGATCTTTGTGAAGCTGAATCGATAATAGCACGTGCCTGGCTCTTTCTATCTTGCCCTTTCAACGTAACCGTTAAAGTTTGCAAAAACACATTTGTTGTTCTCGCCAAATTGGCGAGGGCTTTATCTTGTTCAGGTACTGCATCCGTATTTTCATCCTTATTCATGCTAACAGGAACTGGAGATTTTGATTCAGCTTGGATATTTCTACATAAAAGTATGCGGTGTTTCTTCCCACAAATCACACACGATGTTCATTTTTTTTTACATTTAGCTAATGCATGTTTTCTGTCTAAGCATAAAATGCAACTGCGACTATTTAGAAATGCTTTTTGCCTTTCCTCAGACGTCATCTTTCTTGCTTTAAAGCAATCGCCAGATGCATGATTTCCAGCACAAAAAATACATCCAGTTGAATTTTGTTCAGATGTTGCTATTAGAGTAGAAGCAGAAGGTGTTTTGTAAAATTCTCCACGGTTTTTGAAGCCAAAGTGTTTAACATTCCCAGGCTTAGGAGTCTGATATTTAGTAAAGCACTGAGTAGCTATAGATACTCTCTCTTCACCTTCAATTTCATCGAGCAAAAATGAAAGCATCTAAATTCATGCGATGTGTTGACGCATTTTTCTCTTTTTGCTCATTACTTTCAGATTCTCTCCGACTGCAATTGATAACTCAGACCCTTTGCCATGCTCTTAATATATCATGCGGCAATGACGATTCGACTAGAGGATATAACATCGCCGCATATTTATCTCTAGCAACACCCAGAACTTCTAACGCTCTAAGTTTTGATTCTAAGTTATCATAGAGTTTTCGTAATGAAAATTTCTGCTAAGAGTATTTTAATAATCCTAACGAAAGTAGATCTTTAACATATACTTCTATAAGAAGGTCTTCTTTCCCAAAACGCGATTGCAGTTGTTGTAAAGCTTTACTATAATTTTCACCACCGGGCGGAAAGCTTTTGATTAACTCTTCTGCAGATGACCGTTTTTCCATAGACTACAATAAATACGCAAATTTATCATGATCATCTAAATTGGGATCAGTATCGATCTTTTTTAACTGGCCCCAAAATCCTAACCAGCTTTTAATATTCCCATCAAAAATCGGGAGTTTGAGTTAAGCTTTCATTAACAACAGAACCGTTTTCCTCTTCAGCTAGAAGCGAAACTAATTTACTTTCTACCATTCTCCACTTATCAATATAGCATTCCGACTCATCAAACTCATTATTTATCATAGTTTCATCTTTATCAATTTTAATAAATTCTTCTCTATAAGTCTGTTCTATTTCAATCATAGGTTTCGCTTTGTCCTCAACTAATTTAAGTTTCGAAATTTTTCCGTCTAAAGATAAATGATTTTCATTCTTCTCAAAATTATTTAAAGCTCTTGTAAACAATCTCCTAAATTGACATCGTTTGCACTTGAAAGCATCCATTATAAATAAACGAAAGGATTCTACTTACAGATAACAGTCCTGTCGCGGACGCCAAATTTTCAAAAATCTCACCAAATTTGTTACCTTAAGAAACTATTTATTACTCGTAAATAACTATCAATATCTCTTTAGATATCTATGACTCTACAATAATTAAATAATTCCTTTACTCATACTCTAAAATGAAAAAAAAAAAAAGACTAACTCTCTAAAAAAAGAACATAGTATATCGTCATTCTCTGAAACATTAACTGTACAAAACATAGATAAATAATATGAATAGATAATGAATGAAAAGAACCTATAAAGAAAACGATTACATCTGCTTGAAGCTCGTGCAATATTACTCAGAAGCTGCAGTTAGAAATAAATGTAAACGAAAATATTAGAGTCAAAATATTGTTCATTAAGGTGCCTTACATTTGACTATAATTATGTAACCAATAACAGAATATTATATAAATACAGCGTAACTCAATAGATACAATGCATAAATACAGTACAATCTTTTTAATTTGAGCGAAAGCTGAAAACCCGAAACTCTCATCTGTGAAGAAATGATTTCTGGAGCTCTTTTTGATAATTCGGACTATTTTTGTTAGTCCCCACGACTTCAAATTAGTTAACATCTTCTGCTTATAGCATGAATATTGATTTAGGTTGCATTAAATTTTATAATCAGAGAATAATATAAAAATAGATATTTTAGATTAAATCATTTATTCACTCTTTTGCACTCGGACTTTATTCGCCTAGCTTTCAGTAGTTGGGACTTTTTTTGTGTTATATTTAGATATGTAACGTGTAATTTATTTGAAGGTAAAATATGCATATAAAATTTTACAGCCAAGATATTTTAACGCTACTTTATTATTATTATAATGTGAACATTTTGCAAATGAAAATTTTTATTATAAATTATTCGTAACTTTCAAGAGTATGATACCGTTTATAGCAATCAGCAGAATGTAAGCCTGGTTGACGATCGCAAGTTTCAGAAAAATAAGCAATTTGTCTTCTAGCCCCTTGGGTTGAATAGAAAAAGCAGTTATCACTAACACGATCTATATTTCGCTAACACTATCTGTTTTCGCTTAACACTATCTAAATTTTCTCACACGTTTTCATCACTTTCACTAGAATTACTATATTGCAATACTTTTCCTTTTTTCCTCACTGAAGAAATAGTGTCGCTGTCATCAGAATCACTTTCATATTCATCCATACTGAATTCATCATCACTACTATCTTAAACAGCGCTTCAACAATCCAATCACAATTTTCACTATGATGAATAGTAATTTTTTATTTGTATCGGCCAAACAAATGACTTATCAATGAAACATTATATCACATGCAATTAAAATTTAGCTGTGATCAAACAGTCGCGTGATTAATCACGCGATCTAGGAAACAATATCCGTAATTATTACGGCCTGTTAAGAAATATTCTTTCAGTTCAAGAAATATCTAGAAATTTCTAATATTTTTGACTTGTTCAAAAAAATTTTAAATTAAATTAAAGTCAAAAATTGCGATTTCCTGCTAAATAAATTTTACTTTTCATCTTCTCAGCTCATATTTCTCAATGTATCCAGCAAAATCTTTCATTTAATATATTATATATATATAGAGAGAGAGAGAGAGTAAAATAAGAAAAAAATGTGTCATTTTGCGTTTTTGTTTGTAAAAGGTCCTTAAATATTATAATGTTTAAATGATACTTTTCTACTCCTTTCGGAGTTATTTTCAGTTCTAAATACCTTAATTAAATGGCAGAAACCTTATTTGCTTTTAAGGTAACTATTAAAGCACTGTGTTTAAAAAACAATAATTCTGATTGTCTTACAGATTTAACATCAAGCTATTAAAAATTTTCTTAACAACTTAGTGATATAATATGCAAATCTGAAACGTGGCGGAAGTGCTACAATTGTGATACCACAGGGACTGCCTCAAAGTCAAAAAATGTTTATTGTTGCAGGCTACGGTTCGTAGAGAAATTTAAGGAAATATTGCTCCTAGGCCTTCGAAAACGGTCGCCGACACTTAGCCGACGAGACAATTAACCGACACCAGTTTGCCGACAAGACATTTAGCCGACATGGACACTTAGCCGACAGGACATTTAGCCGACACGGACACTTAGCAGACAGGACATTTAGCCGACACGGACACTTAGACGACAGGTCATTTAGCCGACAAGGACACTTAACCGACAAGACACATAGCCGATAAGGACAGTTAGCCGGCACTGACAGTTAGCCGAAACGGACAGTTAGCCGACAGGACATTTAGCCTACACGGATAGTTAGCCAATAGGACATTTAGCAGACAGGATTTGGCCGACACAGAGAGTTAGTCGTCAGGACATTTGGCTTCGGGGCACTTAATTGTCAACGCATTTAGTCAGCAGGACACTAAGCCGACAGTGACGTTTAGCTGACACGTACGGTCTTGTGGGTTAAGTGTCCGTGTCGGCTAAATGTCCTGTCGGCTAACTGGTGTCGGTTATGTGTCCCGTCGGCTAAGTGGTTGTCGGCTAAAGTGTCACGGACCCCTTCCAAAATTCGTATTCCGTAACTTCTAGTTAAACTAAATCCATTTAAGATATCGCTAAAAATCCCCAATTCTCCGTGCTAATTGTTGCAAAGGCCCGGTGGCAGGGTATTTGCCCACATTTCTAGTTCTGACTGAGCTTTTTTTACTTAAACATCGATGTATATACATACATACTTCAACATAATACACGGAACAAGCATTTACAAACACATATAAGTGGCTACAAATTTGATTAAAAAACAATACACAAAAAAATTATGATGTCAAATGCTATTAATAAATTTGAAAAACTTCATAACACTACTAATATAAAACCTTAATTATAAGCAAATGAAAACAAATATTTGCATAAATTAATATATATATATATATATATACTAAATTTTGTAATAAAGGTTGTCTTTTAAACGTTTCTTCCTGTTTCGGTACAATAAGAAAATATTCATATATTAAAACTAATGTGATCTTTAAATAATGGTGTAATCATCCTAAATATTTCTTCAATTATGAGGCTGCATAGCGAATACTTAAATATTTTATTTAATTTCCTACAGTGTTCAGCAAACTGCCATGTTTCATAATCAATCGCCTGTTATGTCACTATATTTCCCTTGTAAAACACTGCAGGCTGTATAGATAATACATAACTATTACTTTAATGCATGTATAAAAATAAAAGCTGTGTATAGGTCGTGTATCACGTCTCTACGTTTTTATTAATAAAATATCTTAATCATTGGTAACGATATTTCTTTGTCAAATAACTTTTACATATTTAAATTTGTATATATTCTACTCATTTAGCAAACATGTAGATCGAGTGCTGATATTTTTTCTATCAACAAATAGGTTTTCTAAAGTCTTTTGAATTTTTTTGTTCCCTTAAAAAAAATAATACCTTTTTTCGAATCAAAAACGAGATATTTTTATTAACTTTTCTAAACTGACTACAGTTAAAATAGTGAAAAGAAATATTTTGATTTTGGTCGCAATATTAACAATTTAACTCTGTATAAAAAAAAAAGATCCGAAGAGGAATTTTGTTGTTTGATAAAATGATTTAATAACATCAATGTTGTCAACAAAATTATTTAATGCCTGACAATCCTACTATAGAGTACTAAGTACCTAAAGCCGTGAAACGTTTAGTAGTTCACTCTAGGTTCTGCTTTTTGGAGGTAAGAAAAACTGCTAAGGCTTTTTTGATCGCCTCCCGTGTAAAGTAAATACAGACCAGTTTCCCTTAGAATTTCCTTCACGAAATAATTCTATCGTGTAGGTAGAGAAGTAGTGTTCTTTACCAGAATCAAAATAGCTCAGATCGCTCCATCATACAGAGGGTGTTCACACATTTTTGTAATGATTTTAATTTTTCCATGAATTTTATACTATTAATTTTAAAATGCAAACGTGACTGGCATCCAACTGGAAAAAGGTTTAATTATCGTCTGCAGCATTAAAAATATACTTTTCTTTAAATTGTAGCTTAAAAATAAAAAAATGGATCGAAGGCTATATTTTTGATCAGTCCAAACAAAAATACTCTTATTCAGTTATTAAAAAATGATGTGAAAAGCGTGGTTTTAATATTTCTTTAAGTAAATTAAGTGACATAATTAATATGAAAGAAAAGAAACGTCAGACTTCATTCATATGTGACTGGGAAAAAGGCAAAAAATGCATATCCAACAAAGGTAGGTACAGGTTTTATTAAATCTAAAGTCGCAATTCATGTTTTAAATAAAAATCCAGCCCTCGAAACAACTATTGCAAAATCTTTAAATATCTCTGCAGAAACTGTGAACAAAATTATAAAATGTGATTTAAAGATAATCAAAACAAAAAAAGGTGATGTTCATCGCCTAACGCCAAAACATGTTTCTCGGCGTAAGACTAAGTGTGGATTGCTGTATGAAAATTCTTTGGCAGGTGAAAAAGGGAAATATATAGTTATAATTGATGAGGCTTGGATATGCTTATCTGATTGCAATAGGAAAAGATCGATTTACTACCGAAAAAGAGGAGAAAAAGTCTTAATATGTTAATTCATAGAAAACAAGAAAAGTTTTTCTTAAGGTTTTACGGTTATTACTGGATTCTCTCATAACGGAAAATTTAAAATAAGGAAAGAAGAAAAATAATGTCAAAAATGCATTCGGATTACTATCAGAAAGATATTTTAACACTTATTTCTAAAGATGAAATTCCATCTCTTTATCCGAATAATCTTCACTATGTTAAGTTCCAACGGGATAAGGCTCCAAGCCATACCTCTAAATCTACTGATCCGTTTTTTGAAAGAATAGGAAATGAAACCGGAATTGAACTCCCCTGATGTGTGTCCTATGGATTATTATGCATTTGGATTTTTAAAACGAGCTCTTTATAATTGGCATCTCAAAACACTGGATGGACTCTGGAAGATTGGGAAGGAGGAATAATATTAACCTTTATGTTCCAAGAAAAGGATTTTCATCTTAGAAATCAAGAAGAATATTATTGTTCAACTGTAATATTCTTCTTGAATATAGTATATTACTGTATAGCCGAAGAGAGCCCATAATAATGGTGTTAAATTTACAAGACATATATGATCATGGAACCTCAAAGAATGACACTTTCAAACTCGGAAATTCTCAAACACATATTTTTAAGAAGAAAATTATACTAATGTGACTTCACATAGACGCGATTGATGTAAAAAAAGTAAAATGTCTATTTCATTTACCTCTAAACCTCTAAACGCCAACTTAGGCATATAATGCCTTCTGTTTGTCTGAAATAAAAGGCTAAAGGAACTTAATTTATATTTATAGTATTTTTTCAAACAGCAAGACTTTTTCCTTATGAACTTAATTTACATTATCTTTCCAAACAGCAAGGCTGTCCTTGGGACATGATCTCCACCATGAATGTTTTTCCTCTGGGCATCAATGGTTTCTTGTGAAAATTTAGAAAGAGAGAAAGAAGGATTTACTCCTTCTGGGAATCAACAGCTGCTTGTTTTTTAGGGTGATCAGTTATTTCATTGGCTGCTAAGAAGAAAGGCTGAACTCACTTCAAGGCCAAGTGATGTAACCTCCTGGAGACAACAAGCAGGAGTTGAAAAGTAGTTCTGGATTCGAAACAGAAGTACTTTGAAAACTTTATTTCTAATGCAAATTATAAGGAGAATAGTTTAAAGGTCTATAAATTGTTGGCCAATATCTTGAACAAGAGTCCAGTGTCGAATGACAGCTATTCTCCACTTAAAACTAAAATCTTGATTTCTCATAAAGGCATAGCAAATGCTTTTGGAAGCAATTTGGAAGCTTTTGGAAAGCCAATATTCAGAACAAGAGTCCATTTTGGAAGCTTTTGGAAGCTTTTGGAAGCCAATATTTAGATATGAAAGCATTTGGGAAGCTTTTGGAAGCCAATATTCAGAACAAGAGTCCAGTGTCGAATGACAGCTATTCTCCACTTAAAACTAAAATCTTGATTTCTCATAAAGGCATAGCAAACGCTTTTGGAAGCAAATATGCTCAAACTCAGAGAAAGGGAATATGTGCAAGAAGAATCTCGAGGCTTCTAAAAATAGATCCGAAAGAGACTCCCTTTAGTAAAAACAGAGTTGAAGCAAAATCGAAACGCTGTTTTAGAGCTCCTTTTAGAATACATAAATTGGATTTAGCGCTTAATTGCTTGAAAGTTGAAAAATCTCCAGGGAGGATAATATACATGCGGAACTCCTTAAACATCTAGGTGTAGTGGCATAGAGGTTCATCTTAAGAGCTTTTAAACATATTTGGAAGACAGGATTAATCCCCTCACTTTGGAGAAAGGCCACTATCATTCCACTACTAAAAAATAATAAAGACCCTAGGTTGCTTAAACCCTTATCACATACGATATTTGTTGCCGGAACAAAACGTTTGGTGGAACAGTTCTGAGAAACGCTCTTTGGCGAAATAGGGTTACCATCTTCACTTGGTAAACAGGGTGAAAGCCAAACAAGAATCAGTTATCGCTCAGATTGGCGAAAGCAACGTTTCCTTTCAAGTGACGTTTGCTTCTTCGTGTTGTTTTGTATCGCTCACACTCTTTTCGTTTTAAACTTTATTGTTAGTAATGGAAGATAATAGAAAGGTAATTGCTATCAAGTTAATCACTTTGATCTCCACTCTGGCACTTCAAGTAACAGATAAACACACTTCTGGTTATAGCAATCAATTACATCAGTAATAGCCAAATTCTGTATACACTAAGAATAGTTTAAAACGTGTGTTGGATAAGTCTACTTATCATACATTACTTATGTGTATTTTCTGTTGTCTGCATTCCAATGAAAATTTGATGACTCACTGGAAAATTTGTGACCTGGTGACCACCTTCTGACCTTGACTAACTTTATGGCTCATAATTACTGTTCTGTCCATTCAAACAAACAAACAGACACACACACAAAAAAAAGAGGGGGACCTTTTATGACAAAAGTCTATATGGCTGATATTTACATCCTCACAGCCAGCAGATACTATTCAGCAAAATGAAGGTCAAATA
This sequence comes from Stegodyphus dumicola, assembly GCF_044657685.1. Lineage (NCBI taxonomy): Eukaryota > Metazoa > Arthropoda > Arachnida > Araneae > Eresidae > Stegodyphus > Stegodyphus dumicola. Next base: position 83,971,459 of record NC_140768.1, read on the forward strand.
AAGCATATGAATACATGAGCAATCAAACATGTGCGAGTTGTTTACTGTCCCCTAGAACACTCGGTAATATACCTAAAACACATTAATTATACCAACTGTAGAAATTAAGTGGTGCACATCATGAGTTTGTTTTATGTGATTACAGCAAAGCCTCGAGGGATGTCTGCCTAACAGGAGGGATCCCTTTGTAGAAGATTTTTTAAAACAGTGCACAACTGATTATCACCTTCATGTCTGTTTACATAAGGAATTGTACTTTCCAATTAAGTGCACGGGCCTACTAGTGGCCGAAGCGTCGGTGAACACTGGTAGTTCTGTCTCAGGTTAGAATGCCGGGAACGGGCTGGCTACATGGGCGTTTTCTTGGTTTTTCCCATTTGTAACTGGTATACGAGCCAGTTTTAAGTAATCAAATGTTATAAATGCACAGCTGTTACATTTCTTACCATTTATTAGTCATGTTTATATTACGTAGATCATACATATGATATAATTATAAATTAACCCAATAACAAAATGTGTGCACTCTTTAGTACTCAAATGCTCATCAATTATTTTTCATCTGTTTATTACATATCCATAATAATTTGCAAAGAACTGATGACTACAGTTGCTGCCAATTACATGATCGTTATATGAATTAAAAGTAACTTTAAATAAACTTTTTGGCAATGTTCATTTTTGTATTCATACATACATATAAATTCATACACATCTAATAAGTCATATATTTACATACAGATACAGAGATGCGATGGTTTAGAAGTTGTTAATATATATTTATTAGTAAAAAGATAAGTAATTAGGAGAAAAACCGCGCATATACAAACGGATTTTAAAAAATTATTCAACTTAAATTTAAGAAATAAAATTCTATTAAATAACAGTGATAATACACGATCAGCACGAAATACGACAAATTTGGCGAACTTTTGGCTAAGAACAATATGTAAACAAATCCGAACTGCAAGAACATCGTAAAATACTGTCAACTCTGAAATTTCCACGATTATATATTTAATGAATATATAAACCTTTCAGAAATGACTCAGGCAGTTATATTACAAAACAGCAATAATTAAATCGGCCTCTATTTCCACCGTCCATGACTTCACAGGAAGGAAGGCTCTTGCAGAAATTGTTGAATTGTGTCTTGGTCAAAGAACGTGTAGAGTCAAATATGCAAATGAATTTTGGAGGTATTTTAACTTACAAAGTGGGCTTTCCCATGGAACCGTAAACAGCTGCACCCTCCTTAATGTTTATATCAATAACTTAATTGAGATTCTAAAGGCAATAAATAAGTGACATTAAATGTCTTTTATTTTCGGATGACTTAGTGATCTGGACCCAGGCACCCAAGAAAAATGCGAAGACTTTTGTTGAGGAGATACTCAACAAAGCACTTAATGTACTTTCAGAATGCCATAATGCCAATAATATGAATGTTAGCTTTAAAAAAAAAAAAGGCTATGCAATCATTTTCTTTAACACATCAGAGTTTCGGTTTGAATTTGAAATATAGAAACAGCTTCATTGCACATACGGATTGTTTTACTTATTTAGGTATAATATTTGATAGAAAATTGTTTTTGCATCTGAAAACAGCGTATTGAATCAATTTCAGAACGGTTCTAAAAAAGAAGCGCTTAGCAGAAGTCATGTTCCCGCTTCACTCTCAACATTACTTCGTAGTGTCACTTTTGACTCACAACTGCAAACTACTATGAACAATCTCAAATTTTCTTAAAAACTCTAGAAAGTCTACAGAACCAAGCGTTAAGGCTTATCATTGAGGCAGTGAAATCCACGCCTATTGATACAACGTTGTGTTTGACAAAAAGAAAACCCATTCAAAATAGTATTCAAAAGAGAGCTTCAGTTCTTTATGACGAACTTATTAGACTTTAGGATACTTCTTGGAGAGCTAAGACCTATGTGTTATGAGTTATCAAAAACTACTGGGCATTCAGTTCAAGATAAGCTGTTAATAATATTTTGCCTTTGTGATAGCTTCGTGGTTGAATAAGGCAATATGTAACAAGACGAAACACACATTTATTAAAATAATGTTCAAAGCATGATATTAAACTCAGAGCCGTGCATCCCTCCTACAGCAAAGCAAATCTAGTACAGTAAGACCCCGCTTAACGCTGTTTCGTTTAGCGCTGTTTCTGTTTAGCGCTCTTTTATTTCAACCCGGGGATTCCACGAAATCGCTCGCAGCATACGGGGATTCCCCGAAATATTATGCAGCGATAGGTTTCAAATACATATCCGAAAGAGTGTACTTGTATTTCTTGTTTGGTGCGGTATTGTACAGACATATTTTGAAGGGGTAAATGTGGAAGATGTCGAAGAAATAATTCAAGAAGCAGCGGCTAGTCTTTCTAATGATGAGCTCAAGGACTGAACAAGAAGAAAACAAAAATGTTGACAGCAGTGATTCAGAAGAAGAGCAAAAAGAACTTTCGATGGCGTTTGTAAAAAGGAGTTTGTCTACCATAACTGAAATAATGGATCAATTCATTGAAAATGATCCGAATTTTGACAGGAGCTCAAAAGTAAGGCGTGGTGTTAGAGATGCTCTATCCGTTTATGAAGAACTTTTAAGAGAACAACGCAAAAGAAAAAGGCAAACAACATTAGATGCTTTTGTCACAAAAAGGCAGAACACTGAAAACGCGGAAGGCTAACTAAATATGACTGACTTAGAATTTTATTTATTTTTTTTTTAAGAATATTCGTTTTGTTATTTATATTTTGTTTTTATTTTTGCAAGAAATAATAATGTGGTATTAATTTGGGCTTTAAGAAATAAATGTTTGGTTTTATTTTTATTAAAAAAACATACTTTTTAAATTTAATACCTAACCAATTTCCTAGCCATCTTACCCTAACCCCAATATTTACATGTAAAGACAGCCTCGTTTAGCGCTGTTTCGCATTACGCTCTACTTTGATGGAACGTATCCCACGCGTTAAGCGGGGTGCTTACTGTACCTTCCTCTTCTGAGGCTAATATACAACTCTCCTAAAAAATACAGTAACCCTCTTTGGTATATTAAAGAACCTTGCCTCTTTGGAGAAGAGGCTACGCCCGCCAAGCGCGCTTTGTTGATCGCCAAACAGTCGCAAGATACCACAGCCTTCATAGTATAACAAAGACCCCTTGAATACTTAGCAAAGCGACTAGGGAGTCGATATTTGCTTATTTAATGGTATTCAGAATGTTCATGAAATTTTTAACCAAGTTAGGAATGCTGTATCCAAGCGAAGATCAAATTTCTTCGGGTGCATTGCACCGATGCTTTCTAAGAAACATTAAGTTGTGACACAATGATCCGCTCAAAGAGCTTGGCGTTGGGGGGGGAGGAGACAAATGGGTTGTACTCCGTTATCATGGCAAACTCTATTCCATTCTTTACGAAAAATAATATTTCGCTGCCTTGTTGTCGATTAAATCACTTTTCCCTAGAAAAAGAACAAAAATATAATTTGATGGAACGTAATGACTTTTATAATAATATAAGCTTCTAAATTTTGCAATCTAAGTACAGGTAACACAGTGATATAAATTTTTAAAATAGTTTAGTAAAGTTATATATCTTCAAGGTTAAATTTTATTCAAATAGTTTCACTAGATTATAGGCTCAGTAGACAATTTCGATAGTTTAATAAGATGCAGTAAGCTAAGTTTAAAACAATTCCAATCATTTTTTTTAATCAAAAATGTATGTTCTACGATGGCAGACAGAAAATTAAATATAATACATAACCAAACAGCAGTTTTTAAATTGCATAAACTAAATAAAACTATCCGTATGACTATTTTTCATTTTACTTTTTTTTTCCCCACTTCTGAAAGTTCAAACTCACAGAATCAAAACTTAACGTAAGAAGAAAAAAAAAAAAAAAAACCTGAAAGCTTTCAGATTTTACATTACGCCCAAAGGAGTGTTTTTTAGCGTTTTGTGGGTTACCTTTTATTTATTAAATAACATGTATCATCTTCGTACTTAAACCCTAAAATTCAGTTCAACAGCAATGTCGCAAAACGATTTTAAATTGAGCATATCTTTAGAATTTCCGAAATACAGTCTCGCGCGCTGGAAATGTTTTTTTTTTTTTTTTTTTTTTTTTTTTTGTACAGTGTTGCTATTGCTCGCTTTGAAATCGTTGAGTTTGTTAAACAAAAATTCGTTAAAGTTTTACAAAAGATGAAATAGATAATAAAACAAATTCCAGATTAATAAAATAAATTTCAGAATCCAAATTTTGGCTTCCAGATGCCAATATTCGGGTGGAAACGTTCGTTATTCAAAATTTGATGGCTCTAGGTACCGTCGTTTTATCACAGTGCGAGAAGCATACATGCATTTATGCAGATTGTTCATTATTTTATTTCTCTAAATATAATACAGGGCTGTAATATTTGGTGGCAATAGTTTGAAAAGTGAACCGACATTTAAAGTTCTCAACGCAAAATGCCAAAACGAAATTAATAGCCCTTCTGGACTAACACCCTTTGGGCTAAAAATAAAGAAGTTAACTTTTAAATTTCCAAACTTTTTTTTTGACTAAACTATTTAAACATTTATAGTTCTCTTGCGTTCTCTGATATACAGCTGGGAAAGAAAGGTAAACAAAATTGCGTTTGTAGTTACAAAAAAACTAAAATAAAAGTGGCCAGACTGCTTTTCTTCCCTTTGAATTTTTTTTATATCTATCTATTATACGTTCATATAAAGGATTTGTTTCAATAAATATGTAGTCGATTTTATGATTTCATTTTCCTGTTTAACCAAACCCATTGTACTCAAATAATGCATTAGTAAAACGGAATCAAATGAAAGATTCGAGCTGATTCATAAAGTGACATTCCTAACCATATAAAAACTGAGGGGAAAAAACTTTTATAGGCGATCGTGTTCTGTCAGTAACCTGAATGTTGCATCAACATTTATGAACAAATACTAACTGACTGCCCTAATCGAATTTTGTAAACATTCATTTTAGACCAGTAGCATTATACAAATTTGAATTATTGTAATCGGATTTTAAAAAAATTGAATTCGAGGTTTTAATTCAAGCTCAAATCACGCTATTGTTGTATTATAATAATTTATATGTGAATTTATATGTGAAGATTCTAATCAAATTAATTTCATGTAACCAGTACATCGATAAAATTAAATTGAGTCACCTTCCAAAATTTTTTAGATGTAAAGCATTCCAAAGAAATTCACAAACATTCGTAATTTTATACTATATGCAAAACTAACTTATTACACCACATTAATAAATAGATAAATTCTGCCACTATGAGAACTATGTTAACCAAATACTCAACGCATTGACGAAACTTTCTAAATTCAGAATTGTTATACAACAGATTCAGGCTCAAATAACATTACATTCTCTCCCTATACTTAACAAAAGGAAAAACAATAAATTTTCAGTGCTCTATGCAACTAAATATCGTACATTTACAAATTTCTCTCGTAGATAACATTGCTCTGTTTCGGGGTTAAGAATAGATCTCTCTCCTTTTTTTTAATTCCCTCTCAGAATAGGAAGAATGACAAATTCATTCTTTCATAATAAGAACTTATAAAAATACTACATGAACTTACTGTAAGCATTTTTTTTACAGTAATTAATATGCGCTTGCTGTGCTACGAAAGCCTATACTTGCAACACAGGCTTAGAAATTGAACTCTCTATTTCAATCCCTAAGGTTGAAGCGGAACACAGAGCTCTTGTCAAACCTCTGGTTCGCGGAGTCGAGGAAGGCCTTTTGGATCGAGGAAGGCAATTTATAAACCCTAAGTTCTTGGCCGTCACGCTAGCCCACTCGGATGGCCGCAGCCACTATCATCCGGGCCTCTAAGGGCTTTGTAGCTGAATCATCGGCCAGGGAAGCTGGGGGCTTCGCTATTGTCGTAACACAGTAACCGTAACATAGTAATCCGTAACAGCATAGGCTGCTCTTTCTGGCAGTTGGAATCGGGTTCGTGTTATTGACGCTATTGTTATAGTATGATATAGTCATACGAACCGCTACTTTCATATTAAGATACTAAGCCAATGTAAGCAACCCAGGGCGTCTCCCATAATCAAATAAACTATACCAAAACTCTCTGATAAAATTAGCGGGATGGGGGGGGGAAGTGTTAGAGATATCAGGCTGTCAGGGAGAGAAAATGCCACAATATGATGAAGCAAATTCCCGCTGAAGTAAAAATGTGCAAGTTACTCAAATGACTGCTTTTGAAAATGAATCATACGATTAGCACGCAAGATATGATCACCTAAAACAACTCGCAAAACCATCAGTTCCGGGGGCGTAACGGCTAGAATGCCTTACTTTTCCTGTTCTTTCAGAAGCTAGTAAACAAAGAATGCAAGAGAATCCCTTTAAAACATCGTCGTATTCAACACGGTTTCATGTTAGACCTCCATACCGTTGGTTGATCCTCGAGCAGGAAAAACGCAGGTTGATTCCACAGTTGTTAATCGAATGTAGTGACAATAAATCTAGGAAGGAAAGGAAAGTCAGAGCTCAGAGATCACAAACCGCCGTGTACAATGCAACGTTGTATTGCATCCAAGGTGGATAAAGTGGAGTGAAGAATACAATATTTTCACTGCTCCAATATCGATGTGGACATCTTTGTGACGATTAGCTGATGCAAATTTAGTGTTCAGCCGTCCTTTGCAAAGACGCCTATTATCATAGAGCCCACTTCGTAAACATTTGAAACTGTGTCTCAGCAGAGCTGCATGGAATGCCGAATGACATAATCCTCAATGATGAATATCATTTTTGCCTGAGAAATAATGATAGACGTGTGTAACCAACGGGAGGATGCCTCTGTCATTTCCGAACGACATATTACCAGTCAAAGTGGAGTAAAAATGGTTATAAGTGTCATTAGTATTACGTTCTTTCATTTATAATGTGCAGAAGCACGTTAGCGAGATGCCGTTATATTGATGACCCTGCCGTAGTCCCATATTCATCTTTTATATGTTCAGAGCATATACAACGCCATTTTTAAAAAGATAATGCCCGGCCATACATCGTAAGGTGTGAAAATACTCCCTTATCCAGCTTGATGCTTGATTCTCCAATCGCTTGCCAATCCATCATTTGTGGTATATATTTGAATGTCGGTTGAATACTTCCCTTTTTTTTCTATGAAACAAAATGAACTGAGGTGTCATATCATCAATGAGAGGGGAACCATACCACAGGGCACGATTCGGATACTTATTGCTTCTCTGTAAAGACGCTACTATGTGATAACGTCAATTGATGGTCGGAGCTTTCCACAAGAGTGTTTTATAAAAACGTTTGTGTTTACTTTTCTAGGTGGCATTACTTCGCATGTTATGTCTCAGTAATTTGGTGCAGATAGCTGGCAAAGTTTTAAACGTTGAGGATATTATATATGTTGACTCAACAAACATAGATATTACATTATTTATTATTAAGATTGAATTAGATAACTTATACATAAAGGAGACATTGACACTACATTGGCGGCCACTAGTGGCGAGCGTGTGATGCAGCACAATTACCGTGCACTTGCTTGGCCACAGTAAGGCCAGAGGCACGCCATCTACGGGCCAGTACAGCAATGAATATCCGTCATTCCCTTTTACATGTAAACAAGACCAGTTTACAATATAAACAAGACCAGTTTCACATGTAAACAAGACATTGCATGTTACATAGCAGTTAAATTAGTAAACATTTTGGCATTAAATCACTACTCAATAGTTGACCCTAGAAAACTTAAATCTTTAAAATTACTATTTACTGATATTTTAGAGTTCTAAACAGTTAATTAAATTCCCTAATTAGTATTTCATTAAATTCAATAATTAGTCCATTAAGTATAATTTTATAGCGTCAATAATTTCTTCCTAATTTTCTCTATATCGAAGAGGTTTTATTTTATTTCTACTTGATCATCTTAATACTGACTCAGTTTTCCTGGAATTTGAGAATGTTTAGTAAAATCCCTTTCCTGTTCCTTAGGTGGATTTTCCTTATCTTCATCTACAAGAACCTGTGGTGCTTGACCAAGTCTAAAGAAACCTTCTGCTGTTTTGTTCCACTCTGTAGTTTTACATATAGTATTATGTCTTTATGAATGTGATGCCGGTTTCCCCATTACACAGTTCCATCATTCGCTTTTATGACATAAGCTCTTGATTGAAGACCTGCTTTCATGATTATATCCTGTTTCCAAGACTCTTTAATTTTCCTTTTGAACCACACTTTATCATTTTCATGAAGTTTTGGAAGCTGGGTTGCATGCTTGTTGGCATATTTCTTTTGCATGTTCTACCTTCTTTCTAAACAGAACTTTTTCCTGTCCTTCTTTATAAAGCTTTGCTTGGACCTTTTATTTGAAATTTTGGTTGCAATGTTTTCCCTCTGAGCGGCCAGGGTCTTCTCTAAGAAAGCACAAATTTCCGAAACCTACTATGAGAACAAATTATTTTTTTGATTTTAATATAAAAACTCTCCTGGTATTTCATACCTGGATTTGCGTGCTTTTGATATATTGCCTTAATTTCTTTGACATATAATATGTGATGGAAGAAAAGATCTTAGTCTTCTTCCCATTAATAATTCAGACGAAGATGGAATATCTTTTGCAGGTTTAATTCTATAATCTAGTAAAACAAATATACAAGTCTTTTTCCGAAGCTTTGTGCAGAGACTTCTTGAGAGTTTGAACAGATCTTTCAATTTGTCCATTTACTCTAGGAAAATGTGGTGATGTGATGTTATGCATAACACACCATTCTTCAAAAAATTTTCGCAATGCTTCCGAGTTGTTTTGTGGTCCACCATCAGTGATGAGCTTCTCTGATATTCCATGTGTTGCAAAAATGGACTTTACAATTGTCATTACAGCTTGAGTTGTTATACTTTTAAGTGGTTTCAGCTTTACATATTTTGAAAAGTAGTCTATAATTAATAGATACTGTTGTTCCTTCAAGTAAAAGAAATCACAAGCAACGTTTTGCCAGGGTCTGTCTGGTAGATCACAGTCTAAAAGAACTTCTTTCTGATCTGTCAGAAATATCAATAGGCTATATTGATATTTCTGACATATGTCACATTTGGAAACATATTCTTCGACGATGTTAGTCCAGTAAAAAAATTCTCTAGCTTTACTAGAAACTATACCTTTGTGAGAAACATGCAGTTTTTCATAATTTCTTCCCTAAGAGATGCTAGCACAACTAGTCGTTGTCCTCGAGAAATTATTCCAATCCATACTATGCTTTTTCCTATCCATACATTTTTTACGTGAAAGGGTCCTTTTCTGTCAATTTTGCGATTTCCTCCTATTTTGTTGGAGAGGCTTGTGTTAATAGACTTACATTAACAGTAGGTTCTTGCCTAAAAGTGTCATGAAAGGTGTCAACAGTTGATTGTGCTCTGGACAGGGCATCTGCTATCAGCATTTCGTTTCCTGGGGACATATTTTAATTTGAAATCATACCTGTCCAGTTTGAGGAGCATTCGCTGAAGACGAGGTGAGATTGTATCATAAGGTTTCTTACTAAGGCCTAGTAATGGTTTGTAATCAGTTTGTAACAGTAAACATATATTCCATACGTAGAGTAGTTGAAATGTTCCAATCCATATACTACTGCTAAAAGTCCTTCTTCAATCTGCGCATACTTTTGCTGCGTTTCTGACAATGATGCTGATCCAAAAGCCACAGGTTGATTATTTTGTAGGAGAACCGCTCCAATTTCATACTTACTGGCGTCTACTGACACGGTTGTGCTCATAGTCTCTTTGGATGTTTTCATCCCATAATCATTCGCTGTCTTTTCTCAAGAGTTGCCTTAACGAATGAGTTAGACTTGACAATTGAGATGTAAATTTCTCTAAGTATGTCACTATTCCTAAAAATCGCTGCAAGTCTTCTCGGACTTTTGGTTCTGCAAATTTTTCAATCTCTTGGGTTTTCTTTGGATCAGGCGCTATGCCTTTATCAGACAGTACATGTCCTAAATAAGTCACAGAGGTTTGAGATAGCTGCGTCTTCTCTCTGTTAAATTTTAAATTAGCACTTCTGGCTATCGTAAGTGTCTTACGCAACAGCTTGCAGTGTTCTTCGACAGACGAAGAGCTAAATCATCAAAATACGGATTTACCTCATTTCATTGCTAAAAATCTCCTCCATGGCCCTTTGAAATTCTTCAGGTGTATTGTTCAGACCAAAAGGAAAAACCAAAAATCTGAATCTTTCCCAGGGCGCTGTAAATGTTGTCAAGTAGGATGATTCCTCATCAAGAGGTAGTTGCCAAAATCCATTCTTGGCATCCAAATTGGTAAATATTTTACCTCCCTGGAGTTTTGTCATGAGGGCTGTAGGAATTGGATAGTGAGGTCTTTGAATAGCCTCATTCAGCTGCCTTGGGTCAAGACAAATTCTCAATTTTTGGAGTATTTATCACAACTATGTTGCTCACCCATTCTTTCGGCTCGTCAATTTTGGCTATGATGCCATTTTCAACCATTCTGTTTAGCTCCCGCTTAACTTTTTCGTGCAAAGCAAGTAACACTTTACATGGTGCAGCAACATGAGGTGTATAATTTTCTTTTATTTTTATCTTTACTGTGCGATTTAGTTGCCCGCTTCTGGCTTAGTTGCCCGCTTCTGGCTTCAAATCAAACGATCAATATTGCTTTTTTGATTCGTCACCACAAACATGTCGAAAAAGCGCAGTTTTTGTGCTTTGCGACTCTTGGCTATATCTTAGAGCCTCCATATAATCTTAAAAGTCTTCCTTCCATTGTCTCCAAGCCTCAGAAGGGTTCGATCTAGTGTCAAACGGTGACAACGTGCACAAGTTATGCGCCCATTTGCTCCTTAAGTTTTTCAGACGCAAGTAATTCTTAAAATATTAATTTATGCATTAAATTCGTAAGCAGGTTAATTCTGACACCATATTAGATATGTTGACTCAACAAACATAGATATTAAATTATTTATTATTACGAATAAATTAGATAACTTATACATAACGAAGACATTGACACTACATTGGCCCCGGCAAGTCTGTGATGCAGCACAATTACCATGCACTTGGCCTGCCCACAGTAAATCCAGAGGCGCTGTCATCTATCGGCCAGCACAGCAATGAATATCAAACAGAGGAAAAGGTCCTTACTGGTCCCGAAAACCAGAAGAGCCTTAATTTGCTACGTGCAATGATTGAAGAACTATATCCAGGTAGAGACGGTTATGTGAGAGTCGTCAAAGTCAAAACTCACTTGATCACCTCGTTCGTCCACTTCAAAAGATTTACCCATTAGAAATTGATTCTTCTGTGGATTCGATTACATCAGATGAACATCTTGCTAATGGTCCCTGTACTGAGACCAACACAGAGCAGATACGTTTATCATTCCAGCGCTAATTCATTGCCTACTAACAACGTCAATGAGTGAACGCCCGATTCAAGACAATGTGCCTGCGGCTCTTCGGACAGCGAGATATGGCAGCGTAATCAAGGCTGCGAAGAGTGGACTCTGAACTTTTCAACATTTTGTCAATAGATGGTGGGAAATATCCAGGGGACTCTGTTTCGTGAATAACTTTGTTTACTTTTCTGGGTGGTATCAGATTTGCAGCGCGCTTCGCAAGTTATGATCTCTATTTTTCTTGGGGTAGTGTTATAAAAATTCTATTAATGTGCATTTTCTATGTACCCCATTGGAAATTTATGTTTCAATTCAAGATGTACAGAAGTTGATTATATTAAATACCCATTAAAGCTGTTATTCGTCTAAAATAGGACTATATCATTTCATGTCAAATGGATAAGGTACTGGAAGTCGTGCACGCTACCCAGGCAGAAGAAACACATTTATCACTTTCTCAATATTGAAAGCAGATATTCTGATTAGCATACTGTGCCTAGGTATTTTTTATTAAGTGTCTGCTCAGAACAACCACTGACGTGTAACCTCGGTCTAGTTCTGCTTTCGCATTAGATTTTTCGGTAAACGTTTACAAAAGGATGCCCCTTGATATTTCTGGCGATTTTTTTAGGCGCTATGAATGGCGCCAAAAAGCAATTTTTCCAAGACGGCTGTCACCTAATGGTTTAGTTTGGTTTATTAGATTAAGGCAAAGCACTCGAGGGCTATCTGCTTTAATGGAGGGATGCCTTCGTGGAGGACTTTTTAAGGGAAACTGGCTCGTATACACGTTACACATGGGGAAAACTACGAAAACACCCATGCAGCCAAACCGTTCGCGGGATTAAAACCTCGGACGGAACTACCAGTGTTCAATGACGTTACCGCTCGGCCGCTGGTAGGCCCGGCTGTCACCTAAAACAACGCCGAAAATGTACATTATAAAAATAACAAAAGTACTTACCTCTTGTACTTTTGGCTACGTCACATTGTCATCGTAGGATGACTACTACTCATACACAGTACAAGATTCACGTATAAGCTACACAAGCTATAGCTTAGGACCCCTACTTTCTTGGTGGCCAACCCAACAAATTTAAATATTCTATAAATATTGAAATAGAGTATAACAGACTTATAAAGGGCTCCATTTCTCAAATAGTTTAGGGCCTTATAAAGGCTCTGCAACATACATAATGCAAAACATGTAGTCCCGAAACAGATCTTTCTTCTGATAACGCTCTTGGTGACGCCACATAAACTCTGCAAAGTAGGAATACAAATTTTCATTCGATGACTGCCGAAGACCCCGCTTACGAAACTCGCGCTTAATGTGGGTGAACATGCAGTCAGTGGTGTTGGTATGAGCGCCAGTTTCGAGTACCTTTCTCGCGATAAACCCACCCACAGACATCCGATTGAAATTTAAGCTCAACGCGTATCTTTCGTACAAACTTGACATTCATAGCGAGAACTAATTAAAACTTCGCTCATACACCAAAATTTATAACTTTCTTATTCTTTCGCTCTAATTCATGAAGAAACGATCTAGTAGTTATCTTGCAGACATGTTTCGTGGAAGTGACGGGATAAAGACTAGTTAAAACAGCCAGCAATCAGAAAGTAAAGGTCAATTAACAGCAATTAAAATTTCAATAAGTATTCAAAACATGTGATTTGTAGTACGTGATACACGTACTACAAATGACCAATCATTAAACTACAAGTTCTAATCAGATTAAACTAAAGAAAAACATGGGCAGGTAAAAATGAAATGGCTGCTATAACGTGGGGGAAAACAGAGTGGATGCTGGTTTATCAGAAAACTGGTACCGTCAGTATTTGGCGCCAAATCAAAATCATTTTTTTACGCTAAAACCGATTTTCCTGGGGTACGTGACAGGATTTAATAAGGTTATTATTAGAATTATTTTTTCTTTAATTTAGTTAAAGTATTATTGTATTGTACTTCGTGAATTAAAGGTGATATAATTGCTATGAATCCTACTACTGCAAAACACATGTAGTGGTGAGTTGCGTTCTTTTGCCAGAACCATTAATTTCTTGAAAAACGAAATTGGTAGTGGCGATTTTTCAAAAGGAATAATTAAAGATAAATTTAGCAAGTTACAAAAGGATATTGAGGAGCTTAATGAGGCTGTTTTGAATTCAATTATTCCAAACGACAAAATGGAGGATAAAATTTCGAAAGAAATAGAAAGCTGTGGTATTTAACCAGATTAATTTATTACCATTTTTGGCTAATAACTAGAGAAGTTAGGTGCCTCAGAAGAGATACATTTAGAAATGAGGTTACATAGTATTATTTCTAGCGATTTGTCTTGTAACACTAGACCTTTTAAGCTCCCAAAAATTAAGCTTAAGAAGTTCAATTGAGATGTCTTGAAATGGCTTCAGTTTGTTCTTAGTTCAAAAAAGGTGCCATGATTAGCAGTACAACAAGGACCATGATTTGCACAAAAGCAACAAATTTCAGTATCTTGTGCAAAGCATGAAACAAGGTACACTAACTAGAGATTTTATTGACAGTTACCCAGTGGCTACAAAAAATTATCCAAAATCTATTAGTACTCATAAGAAATATATTGGGAATCATGATTTAATTATTGAGATATAAGTAAGATAGTTCATTAAATTAATTGTCACGATAATGGATAATGGTAACAATTGGACGATAACTTGTCAGTTTAACCTGGATAAAACATAAGCTAGATTTATCGTCCTACCGTCATATGGTGGTAAAAAAAAGACTTTTCAGCACATTACAAAAACTCAAATCTTTGAATATGTTAGTAAAATATGACACTGAGTGCAGGGCATTATCACCATCCTGTCATTCAGTCAGTCTTAACACCAAGGTAAGACCAGTATTTGATGCATCATGTAAATCTAAACATGGACCTTCCCTTAATGATTGCTTGGTAAAAGAGAACAATTTAATCAAGGTTTGGTTTAGTTTGGTTTGGTTTATTTAATTATAGCAAAGCACACTAGGGCTATCTGCCTAAGGGGAGGGATGCCTTCGTGGAGGACTTTCTAAGGGAAACTCGCTCACATACATGTTACACATGGAGAAAACCACGAAAATGCCCATGCAGCCAGCCTGTTCACAGGATTCGAACCTCAATTTAATCAAGGAACCACCTGTATTATTAAGGTTTAGATTGAGCACGGTGGTCTTATGTATAAGAGTACAGTGGATATAAGATGCACATTTCTGCAGATTGAATTCAAAAGGATCAAGATTTTTTAAGGTTCCTTTGGTGGGAGAATGATAATCTCATAAGAGTGCATCACCACACATAGTTAAATTTTGCGACCACACCAGCTCCTATCTTTTAGGTGCTGTCATTTCTTTCCGTTTGTCTTGAATGTCTGCCGAACTAAATTATGCAGCAGAAAAACATGGAAATTCTTTTTACATAGATGAGTGTGCCCCATTTCTTGATACAGAGCACGAACTGAAGTTTTTTTATGGATAAGCCAATAACCATTTTGGCAAAAGCTAAGATGGGCCTTCAGATGTGGATATTTTGTCCTATCATAAATTGTTATTAAACTTTCGAGCAATGATTCGAAATCCATTCCTGAAATATGATTTCAGTCTCTAACAAAAGGGATTTTTTGACCAGCTGGGATTCCTGGAGAATGCAAGAAGTTTGGGACACTAAATCGGATTTGGATTGCCTACTGCTAAAAGAAGTCGAACAAAAGTTTTTAAAATCATACAGCGATGCCAGATTAGTGAAACGTACAGAGAAAACATTAAGAGTGATAGAATGGTATAGAAATAGGTTAGAGCAGCTATTCTTATCCTGTGGTACGCAAGAGAAAAATAGGTAGCACGCAAGAGAACAAAGTATTTTTAACTATTAAATTCAAAAATTAAATACCCCAGAATAATGTTTAAGGTTTTTTTTTTTTTTTTTTCTCTAAAACTCATAAATTTATGTGATGTGAGCTTTGTTCAAAGTCAATAGCCACTCATAGACTTTAGAAAAATAATCCGTTTTTATTTTCATATATTCTTTTAGCCATAGGCATAACAAAATTTGTCATAAATGATATTTTTGAAAGTAGTAATAGAAATGGTTGTATTTAAGAGGAAAATAAGTTCCTATAAAAATATAATAGTATTTTGTTAATTCTTTTAGAGTTCATCAATTTATTAGCATGTCTACACTTGCTGTCACCACCATTTCCAGCTCATACTGCTTTCCTTTCAATTAGAATCATTTTTTTATTTCGATTTGGTGTCTCTAATATCAGGTATTTTATCTTCTTGTTGCTTTGTATTCCTTACTTTTCTACGCGATTTGAGAATCGTTTCTTTTTGAAGAACTTGTAATATACTGTGCATTTAAATATTTATGAAAGAATAATAAAACAATCCTAGATTTTCAAAATGGAAAAGCCTGACTAATTGGAAAAGTGATGATTCACAGGTGATGGAGCCAGGACAATCTACTAGCTCTAAGAATATTGAAAAGAAAAGAAAAATTGTTTACAGAAAATATAATCAGAGTTATTTATCATTTGAGTTTACTTGGAATGGACCCTCAACCTCAAGGTGTTGTTTCCGGTGAACTATTACCTAATCAAAGTATGAAACCATCATTTCTTAAAAGACATCCTGAATCTAATCATACCAACCTAAAGGATAAATCTTAAGAATATATTAAGAAGAAATTATTGGATTTGAAAAATAGTAAACAAGTGATAAAAGGTGTTGTTACTTCAAGTGAAAAAGCTTTGGAAGCTAGTTACCTAGTAAGCCTAAGAATTGCCAAGACTGGGCAGGCTCACACTATTGGAGAAAACCTCAGATTACCGGCAACTAAAGCTACCGTTTTAACATTATTCAAAGAAAAAGTGGCTAATGAACTTGATAATATTCCGTTATTAAATGATACAGTAAGTCAACGAATACATGAAATGACAAATTCCATAAAAGAGACACTTATTCAAAAAATAAAACACAGCGAGAATTTTGCATTACAATTGGATGAAAGTATTAGCATAACGAACTTTGTTCAATTATTAGTTTACATACTTTCCGAAGAAGATAAAAGAGTTTCCGAAGAGTATTTATTTTGTGAATCTCTTCCTCATAGAAGAAACTCAAATGAAAATTTCACAATCATTTACAAGTTTATGTCTGAGAATGATATTCCTTGGAATAAATGCATAGCGTTATGTAGTAACAGAACTCGGGCTTTAACAGGAAAATATGGCAGTGTTATTTCTCGAACAAAAAATATACTCACTGTTTTATTCATCTTGAAGCTTTAGTAGCCAAAACAATTCCCAAAAACCTGAAAATCATTTTGAATCAAAGCTGGGAAAATTGTAACTTTTATTAAAAGTTGAGCTTTAAATTCAAAAACATTTACGAATCTATGCCAAGAGATGGTCAAGTGAAAATTAAATACTTTTCTTTTTAATATTCTGAAGTAAGGTGGTTTATTCAGAAGTAAAGTTTTAAATCGTTTTTTTGAACTCCAATCAGAAATTCAAATTTTCCTCCGTCATTCAAAATTTGAATTGCAAAAATGTGTATTTAGTGAATTATGGTTGGAGAGTTTAGCATATTTAGCTAATATTTTTTGAAAGTTAAATTAATAAAACTTACAATTAGAAGGAGAAAGTGTTCATTTGTTTACCAGTAGAGAGAAAATAAATACAATGATAAAAAAATACTTGAGCTAATAATCTAGGAATTATATATTTTAAGCTTTACGACCTTTAGAAAGTTTTCTAACCGAAAATAATTTGAAAATAAAAGAAGAATTAGCAACTGACATTAAAAATCATTGTTTTTCATGGATAAATAATTTCTACATGTATTTTCCCGAGGATTATGAAAAAGAAAATTGGATTATAAACCCATTTTGTCCAAATGTACCTGAAATTTTATCTCGTGAAGAAATAGAACAATTGATAGAAATTTCCTTTGATCGAACTCAAACTGATGATTTCAAAAATAAGACACTTGTTAACTTTTGGGTGAAATGATAAAAAGAATTTAGGCATTTCAAATAAAGCTATTAAATTTTATTGCCTTTTTGCAGAACATCTTTGTGCGAACAAGGATATTCTTCCATGTTACATTTGAAAAATAAATACAGAACAAAATTAAAAGTGATTCCTAGTATACGATTGAAACTAAGTGAAATAAGACCAGACATTAAAAAAATTGATCTCTCTTAAATATGTCTAAATTTCACATTAAATTTTAGAATTAAAATGCAACTTGAATTTTGATAATTAAAATAGTAACCAATTTTTAATCGAACATTTTTAATGTGTGCATATTTAATACAAATGGACAATAAGTTGTGCGAATGGCAAATTATATACCTGTTTCTTAAATATTTCTACCAGAAATTGAAAAATAATCATTATAAAGCATAGTGGTGGTGCTAAAGGTTTTCAGTTTTTGCTTAGATGGTACGCATTAGTCAAAGTTTGGAACCACTGGGTTAGAGCTTTTAAAGATCATCGTACGAATGTTCATGATGATGAACAAAGTGGGCGACCTGTCATTACTGAAGATTTGGAGCAGAGCATTGATGAATGAGCGAAATGCAATAAACGCTTTATGATTTCTTCATTACATGAAGACTTTCATTGGGTTTCACGCAGTGTTTGTTCTGTATGAAATTGTAAGCGCGTGCTTAAATTATCAAAAATTGAGCACAGCTCGGGTAAAAAAATTTTGACAAAGTTGCACAAAAACAAACGTTTAGTAGCACTTTTATAGTCAGTGGTACAGTAAGAAAGCTGATGATTTTTAAGCCAAATTATCACAAGTGAGAAAACCTGGGTGGCTTATACTATACCAGAACGGAAGCAGCAATCCATGGAATGCTGGCATTCATCATCACCCAAGAGAGTAATTCAAGCAAACAATTTCAGTCCAGAAAATCATGTGTGCTGTGAAAGGTGTTGCTTGTGAGCTTTTTTGCATCATGGTGCCATAATAAATCATATGATGTATTGCGAGACCTTAAACTGTATCATGCAATCCAAAACAAAAGGCATAGCATGCCAAGTAGAGGAATCGTTTTCTTCATGACTATGCCTGTCCACGTGCGACTAAACAAACTCAAGATCTCATCGTGTTATATCACTTTGCAAACATCTTTATCATAGCGCCCAGTGACTTTCACCTGTTCCTGCACTTTAAGAAGCATCTGGCTGGTCTTTGCCACCATGAGGATGATGAGGCCAAAACAAACAGCTTGCAATGGGTTTCAAATCAGTTGGCAGACTTCTATAAAGAGGGGATTCAAAAACTGGTTCTTTAATACGATGTGTGCTTTAATACTGGCAGAGATTACATAAAAAATAGACTCAACTACAGGCTTTCATGTAAAAAAAATTGGTAAGATAATTATACTTGTTTCTGTTTCATTTCCAAATAGTACTTACTTTAAAAACATGCCTGAAGAAATTGATTTCTCACCAATGGCTATGCCTTAACTGCATCGGAATTTTATATGCAGGTCTTTAATTTTAAAAAATTCAGTTTACATTGCATTCCCTCAATGAAGATCTTATATTAGTACCCACACATATCAAATGTAGTATTAGGTGAATATTTTCGCCTTTATAAAAATTCAAAAAACAAAAAGTATGTTGAGTAATTTTTTTTTTCCAATAATGATTGAAGAAAAGTGCATAGATATTTGCTTTATTTCAATAGTTATCATTTAGTGTCATGAATCGAACACATTTGAAACTTATTCCATAACAACAAGTCTTATTTATTTCAAACTATACAAGCATTTATTTTAATTCTTCAACACATAATGATAAAACATACAATAGTAAACATTCAAAAAATATACAAGACATACCAGAAACCTTCATTACTAATAATTGAATATACATAGCTTAGCTGTACATATGTATTCATAAAAAGTAGATATACAAAGGATTTGAGCAACAAAAGGCACTAGAACACACATATACCACAATTTACTTAAATGATACAAGGAAAGAACTTCATGTATAGGTGGTTAAAACAGACAGTACAGGTGCAAGCTTTAACATCTAAAAAAGAAATGAAAAATCAGTAATTCAAATGAATTTAATTCTACAGAAAACCATTACATAGAAAATTCATTCATTCAAGTTATTAATCTAAAGAGAAATAATACTTTTCTTAATATATGAAAATAAAGCCACAATAATAATAATTAATGCTGATTTGAATCTTAAAAAGGCGAAAAAACATAATGTGCATCTTCTTTCTCCAGGATATATTGCTGAACACAGGATTCACTGCAGAATTCTTTATGAGAAACATTCGGACAAAAAAGGAAAAATGCTGTCACAATAGACGAATCTTGGTTGTGTTTAAATGATCACAATAAAAATAGATCCATTTATTATCAACAAACAGAAAAAAATCTTAAAACACCATTCAAGGAATCTAGAGAAAGTTTTTGTAAGAGATTTAAGATATTTGCTAGTTTTTCATATAATGGAAATTAAAAATAAAAAATCTGATGTTGTGCACCATGACTTCTTTGTACGGAATATTAAAGTATACACATTTGTTCCTGCATTTCATTTAAACTTATTGGATTGAATTAAATCTACTTCATCGATAGCACATAAATCACAATAGAATAAATGCACTCTTTAAAATTCACTATATTTGTTTATCATTAAATCTACTTCGTCGATAGCACATAAACCACAATAGAATAAATGCACTCTTTACAATTCACTATATTTGCTTACCATAGCGACACTCTGGCCCTAGGTTCACTTAACAGTGCTACATTTCAATAATTTTTAACTCAGAATGCACAAAATTTATATCATCTTAAGAATTATCTAATCGTTGCCACATGTTCTATTCAAATACTATAATAAATCTAAAATGATGTATAAAAGAAATTAAGCAAACAAAAAAAATAGTTTTTCACAGAGGATTCAGTATTTCTCATTCAATTAATTCAGTTCTCATTTTGTGACAAGGCAAAAATACATAAAAACTTAAAATGTCTGTATTGAAAATTATGAAGTAAATCTTAAACAATTATTTCCTCGAATAAATTCCAGAATGGATTAAGCACGATTTAATTCGCAATAAGAAGGTGTTATCTTTGTTGTAGCAAAGCTTACTTTCACTAGATTGGCAACAAATCTACTATTCTGTTGTTTCAAACATAAACAAGCAATGGCTGACATGGCAAAAATTATTAGGCTTAGCAGCACTTAAACCCCTTCATGCCGGGTAATGCAAACGCGCACTTATCGCGGAGGCCGGCAGTGTCTTACGCGAGTGTCTGTCCAGGGAGTGGGGCTTTTTTGCTATTAAGCCTAAATCCACGAAATTTCCGAAGTATCAACGCATTGTTTAATAATTCTCTATAGAGTATTTAAACGGCTTATGCTTTATAGATATTTTTATATATACTTTAATTACCTTATTTCTTGTTTAAATGCATATTTTACACATTTTATTTTCATTACTCACCAATTTATGACTTTTAACATTATACGTCTGAAAACTAAATATATTACTTAAAATTCTCTTTTCGTATGAAAAATTTGAAAAAAAAGGGATCCACACACAGCCCTACGTTACATTCCTTGTACTCGTAATAACTCATTTGCCGTTTTGGAGAATTTTTCTGGGAATATGAACAAACGAAGCATCGTCGTCTCATTTTCTTATCAGTCTCTTCTGAACAAAGTTTTGGAAAATATCTTTCAGTTAATCTGAGTGGATTTAATGATTGTGGGTTTCTTTATAATACTCATCAAAATTGTTAGAGCAAAGAAAACAAACAATTCTTCCACTGTAACATTTAAATACTTCGAAGAAGTTGCTCCAGATTCATCCTCAGGATATTTACTCCTTTGATACAAATTAGTCTCTTCAGTAATTAATTTAATTATTGTATCATCAAAATAATACCTAAAGAAATCAATTTCTTCTTCAACCGAATTATCCACTTTAATTCCAGGAACAGCTTTAAATGGTAATTCCGATAAATTTTCTATTGTGGATGACCATGGAGAAGTACTTGCTTTCGACGTACTCGCCATACAGATGTCCGAAATGTCCTCATCATCATTAGATTCGCCAGATTCTTTATGATCAGAATATATCATAGTATCACTATCACTACTATCAGAATCTGTTTCAGAATCAATATCTGAAATAATTTTGCAGCATTTCTGCTATTTCATGCTCTGTTAAACATTTTCGACGCTTCAACATTGCAACGGTAAAAACAGAAAGAATTCACATCTAACAAGATCTAATTATTTTCTAAAAACTGAACTGCAAACTGAAATACCCAACGCTTTAGCAAAAATAAAACTTCTCTACTTACAATAAACAACTACCACGGGCGAATTTAAAGAGACGTCATAAAGCACGCCATTCGGAAACATTTATTTCCCCTTTTGTTTATATAATCAAAAACACGTGTATGCGAGTTATGCTTCTCTCATTTCGAGTAGAAGGTCTAATGTACATGTATCTGAAACCATATGGACATACAGTGTCATCTTGTGGCAGAAATTATAGTTTTTAAAACATTCCAGGACACTGGCACAAATACGTGACAGTCCGGGCTGAACGGAAAAACGCTCTGGCATGCCTGCGTTTCGGCCGGGAAGTGTATGTGCCAGTTGGCACGAAGGGGTTAAACAACTTTTAAATTGTTGAAAATTCTAAAATTATTGCATACAGATTTACTAAAGGCAAAAAAACCTTAACCGGAAGATAAGAACAGCATAATTCAATAATTCTTAAAGCAAAAAATGCACAATTTACAAACATCTTACATATAATAATATAAGAATAAAGAAACTGAGATCACTGAGCCGAGTAACAGTGGATATATATATATATACATACATATATTTTGGCGCGGTAGATTGCAACCAAAATACGAGGTGCACATCTACATGTTATAGTAGTCCTATTTACAAAATTTCAACATTCTGAGGCTACTCATTTTTGAGTTATGTGAGATATGCACATACGTACACACAGACACCACGAAAAATTATCTTAAAAATTCATTTTCAATTAGTTTTACAATTTTTTTTGGAGGGAAAGAGTCCTTTATTCTGTCCTTATGTATAGATGTTAACCACAAGCATCATTAAATTGCACTCGATAGCGGTGAAAATGGATATTTAACATTGAAATACAATGCCTGGAACTTTCCGTGATTACAATACTTCCTTTATACTTCGTACAAGGAAGTAAAAAAGTGGTGAAAAATGTTAAGATCAACTCTACATATTATCAAAAACATATTTTATACCCAATTTTCAAATATGAAATACCTTCATTTTAAACACAGAGTGATCATTCGGTAGAACTGAAAAAAACAAAGCACAAAATCTACTGCTAATTTCCTGGGAAAAAAAATGGAACAAGAAAGGGGTATCAAGGCCATACTCTTCATTCATATCCCTACTAAATCTCCTGATCTATCAACTGATTTTTTACGCTTGTGGACTTAAAAAGCAGGTTGTCCGAATGTCAACCTACAACCTCCTTAGACTTTGAAAAGTTGTTCAAAAGCAATGGGATATAATACCTCTACAACTATCTTCATACACCGTCTTGGAAATTACGATGTATGAAGATAAAAAAAAGAATAAGAATTATCAAATAGAATATTTAAAACAAAAATTTTAGGTAAAATATTTCTGTAATTACAATGAAAAATCGTCTAAAAAATGTGCGAACAGCCTCTAATATACAGCATAAGAAATGTCCGATTCATTGCAATACCAATACAAATATTCATAAAAATGAGCAGTTAGATACATTATAAATTATAATTTTACAAGATATTTTAGAAAACATGTAACAAAATGGAATGTAACAAATTTGGAAGGTTAGGAGAAACAAAATTTCATTGAAACAGTCAGTGCACTTTCATTCAGAGATAAAAAGTCAGCTATCACTTCCAGCTTGATGAATGGAAGAACACCAATAACTTATTATTGACGATATTTTCTCTATATATCACCATACTTAAAAAAGCCATCAATTTCTTCTCATGGCATCCTGTGAAATCTATTGTGTACAAGAAGCTTATTACATACCTCCAACTACCTTTAAACAACATTATTAGCGTTTACTGTGAAGTACCTCTTGCAAGATATAATATGGGACAGCTGCATGTATATACACTGTCAGCTGCATTATTATGCATGTAAAATAGCACCTACTGTATAATATAACATATTTTGCATGTATAATATAAAATAGCACTTAAGGATGTTTGTTTGTTCGGTTTTTGGCACACAACCTGAAAAGATATTTGCGCCAGACGCATATCAGTCCTGATTTTAAATAAAAGTTTAAAACCAAGACATAAAAATGAGATACATAAAGATGAAAAGTATATAACGATGAGATGATTACAGATGTCAAGATCAGTTAAATACAAAGTGTTAAAACAAAAAGTTAAGAATGTGTGTTAAAATACAAAGGAATATTCTAAAACATGATTCAGATTAAATAATAAAAATCTGACTCTAGCAGGTAATGAAATAAATTAGTGCTGACCTCTTTTCCAATTATTCAGTCAAGAGGTAAGTCACAGCTGTTAAAATGCTTCATATGAAGTCTGTTAAGTTTAGGGCATCGAGTTAAAAAGTGATGAACTGTTAAAACAGCATTACAATTGGGACAGATAGGTTTGTTTTCACCTTTTAAAAGATGATTTTGGGTAATACGACAAAGACCAATTCTAAGGGAGTTAAAATTACCTCTAGTTCCCAGCAGCCTCCCTATATTCAACTTTATCCTTGATGCTTCGTAACTTGTTATTTACTTGAAGTTTCCAAAATTGCTGCCATTTATTTATGACCTTGTTTTTGATGACCATGATGATGTCTCTAACTTGAACAAAACCCAGCAGAGAAACTCACAGCAGATTTTGAAGTAACATCTGCCAGTTCATTTCCCTCACCTATGTGCCTAGGCACCCAGCAGTAAAAAATAGTTAAATTCAAATGCCATCCACGAATATTTAAATTCAAATGCAATGTTGAAATTTCAAGTTGGAGAATTCTGGGTATCAATAAATGCCTCAAGAGCTTTTAGTGCACTATACAGGTGAGAATAAATAATAAAACCTTTTCTGAGTTAGTTTTGATATATATAAAAGGACACAGTATACAGAAGTCAACTCCACAGTAAGCACCGAGCAAGCCTCATGCAAATGCTTTATTTCTTAATGATTTACCGCTATAAAAGAGGATACAACATGACTGGCTGTTTTTGAGCCATCAGTGTATATGGGAATGTAGCCACTATATATTTGGCTATGCTCAAGAAAAAGCTGTTTATAGTATCGTATTGTTTTTATTCAAATGATGGAAAACATTAAGCAGCTGGATTTGTGAATTTTCCCAAGGTGCAATGTCAAAATGCTTTACTGTCTGGGAATTCAAGCTAGTTAGAAGATGTTATTCAATCAATGGCCAGACTCTTAGGAGGAAAGAAGGCACACAACATGGTCGTGCTTCAAACAAGTAAAAAAAAAAAAAGTCACGGTGGTGTAAAGTGGTGTTGCCAGGATGTCCAGGCTATGATAGTTTATTAAGATAATGACTAATAAATAACTGCTTACGCCTTAACTGGAGAGATGGCTCAAATAAGTCAATATACAGACTCTGAACGGGAGACATCCTAAATGGCCCAGAACATATCCGGAGAGCCTGGTGGCGAACAGGTTCAAGTTTTGACAACATAGAAGGTCATGCCTCGTGCTCAGCCATAGTCCAGTTTTGAATGCATTAAAGCCCTGTAAACACTAAACACGGAGCATAGCACAGTGATCTGCCCCCCCCCGAACGTGTTCGACAATACTTTTAGGAGGTTCAGAGTTTTAAAGCATTTCTTTCTTAAGTGAAGCATGTGTGGAACAAACCATTCTAATACTGTTTTCTTTATCTAACTTCCTGAATATGCAATGTTATATTGTCACAGTTTTGCTGTATATGTTACAAATCACATCACTCCAATATTAAAAAAATAAAAAATATTAAGCACATTTTATTGCTTTTAAAACATTTGGCTGTTTAATGACTATGGTTATAATTCAAAATAACTCTTAATTTAAGATAGTGTAAAACACCTAATAACAACACAAAAACATGCTATTTGCCAGGAAAAATTGGAAGCTAAATTAAAGATCTTGTATCTTAAATGGCAATACTTGCTGTGCTATAGGGAAAGTAATGCCTTGTAAATGTAACATGATTTAACGGCCCAAAAAACTAGTCATTTGAAAACCTTACAATCTTTCAAAATGTTCTAAAGATTTTATGTTGTTCTGGCAAAAAAGTAACATTACACAAATCTGCAGAAATATTATTCAGCATTTCTGCAAGCTAATACACATTTTTCAAGTTTTAAGAAGAGTCTATGATAAATTCAGAGTCTTCTTATTCAGAAATAAAATAATATTTATGAGTCATACCTTTAGAACTAAAGACGATGAATGGTTTTATGATCACGCAGAGGTTTTAATTTGTCCAAGTTATCCCAATAATTAGGCAGGAAAGACTTTGCAATGAGTTGAAACCAAGGAGTAATTTTGTAGCCTTTGTTCTTCATTCCATCTAATATAAAGAGTCTATTATGAGCAATTATATGAATAATTATCACACTATACAATATGAAAAGAAAAATTACAAGGCTAATAAAATTTACCACAACACATACTAAAAGCTACTACTTATGAAATAGATAGGAAGAGAATAAAGATCAAGAAGTCCATAATGAAAGGATTTTTTTTTTTTTTTTTTTATTCTTTTTAAAAAATTTCAAAGAAGTTATTCAGAACACTGCTTAGAGATACACAGCAAGCAAAATCACATGTCAACATATTATGATTTCATGCTATATACAAATTAAAGCAAAATTGCCTACTTTATTGATTGTACATAATTAGTATAAAGCACATACATTATGTTTCGTTATTGAAAAAGTTTATAAATTGTTTGTATCTTAGATGATTAACTCCAACTTTTCTTCCTTTAAAGCACCTTTCAGTTCTGTAGAGCAGCTTTCTCAGACTGGCAGTCTCCAAAGCAATATTTTGCAGAGCACATATGCATTTCAATTATATATTTTTTTTTAAGCATGGTACTACAGAGATTTCAAAAATTTAGATATTTGAAGTCAGTTTGCATTATTTTCATTACCATTAAAACCAAACATGGATAACAAACTAGAAAAATCCACAATTGGAGCTAACTAATTTACATTGTGATATAAATCTCATTTAAAGATTTGAAGACATAGATTTTCCTACTTTTATTCATACTTATTAAAAAATAGAAAATCCCAGATAGGAATTTTTGCACTAAAAAATGCTTCATTTTGTAATACATATTTATATATGAAAATGCAAACATCTTTTTTTTTTCACAGTTGATAATTAGTAAAAAATGAACCGAATTAACTAATGAGCATCTGCAATCCATATTGAAGATAATTTCTAGGAACTTCTCTCCAAAGTTACAACTTTATATTAACACTGTTAAGTGTCAAGCTGTAGTATAATTAGTGTAGTACAAGTGCTATAATTATTTACATAACACAAATACATTTTTAATTAAACATTGAGATGAGAAACGTGATAAATAAGAGAAAATTGATAAATAAGTGAAACAGACTAAGTCATTATTTATTCTCAAGTTTTGTTCCAATTGGTAAAGTTTCTGAGAAAACTTGAAAAGTTTTAAAAATTTGTTTTAGTTTAAAGCAAATTATTTAATAAATAAGTAAACATGTTAGAATAATTTGAAATAAATTATGAGTTTGAAAATTTAATATTTGGTTGTCAATACATTTGAGCCTGCAAACTATAGTAACCAGGAAATGTTTTGCGATACTGCTTGCTTCAGATGCAAAATAAATATAAATTTGAATCTGAATTTTTTCCTTTCTGATACTATTTATTATTTATATATGTTTTGATAAATATTTAGCAAAATGAAATTTAAAATAATTTTATTATGTTAATATAAAATTATTATTTTGTTTAAAAATATAGTTCTAACTGATTAGCTATTTTTAGATTATGCCCACATGCAAATTTGAGTTTGAGACCATTTCTGCAAAGTGCGATTCCAAAATATTTTAGTGCATCATTTCTTGAGAAATAATATGGCTTTGAATATAAGTTTAATATTTCTAGGGCACTTCTCATACACAAAATTTAAATTGCCTCATATAAAGTTTAAAGGTGCAATATTCAGTGTTCTAAGGAACACTAAATCTGGTATATTAGCAATAAATAATAAAACCAACTGATATGAATGATTACAATCAACCAGCTACTGTAATTATAACAGTTCAATCTAAATTTCTAGTCAACTTCATTCTGGGCATTATATACATTCACTACTGTATTACTCTATATAAATATATGCATATAGATGCATAACAAACACACACAGATCTGTGCTATATTATATGTCATAATATATCCAGAATTTCATTTATTACTTAAGCACAGTAAAATCCCAACTACCCAGTATTTAACTAACTTTAATTTGGGAGAAAAATTTAGCAAATGAGAGATTTGCAACACCATTATAGAGCTCGTAATACTATTAATATATATACATTATAGCCAAAACAGTGTGATTTACCACCAATAATGGATAAACATGACACCCCAACACATTCACACGTTCATTTGTTTAAATGTACATTCAATTAATTCTCAAAAAGCCAGTTTAAAATTTGCAAAGGAAGATGCAAGTTCTATTTTTCTTAGCATTTTGATAAAAAATATATTAATATTTGGGACTGCATGAAGTGGAGTATTTTCAAAGTTCTGAGCCTAGAAAAAACACCCGTACATTACTTAAAAAATGGACAAACGGTGTTCATGCAACACGAAAAATTATGATAAGCAATTTAAGTTTTTATGTGCTATACTGTAATTTGTATCTCCTTATTAAGCAAATACTTCTGCTCATTTAAACTTCTAGAATGATCGCCGACATACATATACCATGGTACTCTTGTTTCACATTACTTGCTTAGAGGTGCTGTGGGTTTTGCTCTTATATAGATGAAAGTGTATCATGCTCTTGGAGAGCTTTTGGAGGGTGAAGATATTCAATGCATGAATTGGCATGCAAAGTCAATGAATCTAAATCCCATAGAATATGTTCGGGACCTTCTCAAGGAAACATTTGGCAGCATATGAACAGCTACTAGTAATGATCCTGCAGCTGAAACTGGCACTACAAGAGGAATGGGGAATGATAACCTTAACAGCTCCTCAACTACCTTGTCTTCCACATAGAAGAAGAACGTTGCAACTCCATTATCCAAGTCTGGTGATTCTATCCCCTTCTAAAGAATATTTATTTATTTATTTATTTGGCTAAGGTCTGTCACATGGATGTTCTTGTCTTCTCTCTAGTTCTGCTCACACAGCTACTTTTCTCTAGTTCTGCTCACACAGCTACTTTTTTTAATAAAAAGCTCTTTTGACCTTTTGATTTTTTGTTTGGATGGTTTTACTCACTTATCCCAGATTTCCACATTTTGTGCATATATATAGGAAAATTTCAAGCAGAACCATGCAACCATGCAAAACAAAATTATCAAAAAAATTTTATTACCTTTAGCAACCTGTAAAAGATAAGAAAAATATAAAGCATTCATAAATTGAGAAAAGTTGACATTCCAGTAATATCTTGTTTCAGCCATGTCATGTCAATCAATCAGCCATGTCAATCTTTGTATTTGATCATTATTGAATAAAACATGCTTTGCAAACCAAAGAACTTAATATGCTATAGGCAATTGATATAGCCTTTGGCAACACTTGTCATAATTCTATTGCACTTATTAATCATTACTACTCAATCATACGCAATATCATCTAAGGCTATTTCGATCATCATAAGGATATTTTGTTTTCCACAGCCCCCTTTCCTACTAAAAATAATATCAATAAACAAACTGTGGATGATTTTGCTTTTTTAGAATACTTCAATGTGAATTGCTAAAACATCACACCTATAAAATTATGTAAACATTTACATAGTCTGACAGGAAATGAACCAAAATGAAACAACTTAAGTTTGGCCAAAATATCTATCTTTTAAAAACATCTTCAATCAACATAAGTACGATAATAATTTTAATAATTTTATACGTTTTCTAAAAGTAGTTGTGTCCAATTTAATAGAAATATGTTACAGCACAATCAGTCTTTTCATATGATAAATGTTGAATAAAACATAAAATGCTAGCAAGATCCATCACACATACCATTTAAATTTTCATTTTATAGAAACATCCATAATTATTTTTGAAGGAAATAAAACAATATGTCATGGATGCCCTGTATGTATCAAATGTTCCTTTGATACACTTGGGATACAGTAATAATTTAAACTAATCTCATGATGTAAGAAATCAAAATTTATAATATAAGAAAAAATATAACATTTTACCTAGGAAACCTTGGAGATCATTTCGGGCTACATATACACATTCCTTCACTTCATTTGGGTTAGGATTAAGTTCAATATCTTTTTTAAGAACGAGGATGTAATCTATTTCTCTCTCTCCCCACTGGTCATCAGATGGTGCTGTGTACATAATTCTAGTCATATACAAGAAATCTTCAGGTGCGACCTATAAAAATATTATCTATTCAGAAAACAAAGCCACATAGTTATCTGCAATTAATTATGTCATACCCTGAACTATCATTTATTTAGATCATACTAAAATATTTATCAAAAATCTATGTAATCTAATCTCTAAGGCAAATGAAAGCTATACCCAAAATTATGGCAGTATTTAAATCAAGAATGCCATTACAGTATAGATTCAAATGCATGTTTCTCTTTCCTTTGAATGATTTTCTTTCATGTTTCATTCCATAATTAAGTTAAAAACAGTGGTATTTTACATGCCACAATTTAATAGAGAATACTTTCATCTTATAATCTGCACTTAATGACTGTCAAACAATTATACAGGTTAATAAAATCATTTTCAGTGCAGCTCATCAAGTGAACGATTTTATTAGTTCCATGACTTATAATCTAAGTTTTCAAAGAATGCAATAACTGCATTCAAAATAATATGAATCAATGCATTTTTACTTTTTTAGTGAAATTTTATTAACACACAAAAAATTATACCTATATGAAAGTTTAGTTCATATTTTAGGCCTGTATTTTAACTCCAAAGTTAGGAAACTTCTCAACTCCCTTCTTTTCCAATAACTGTTCAGATTTTAATATAACATATATATTACATGACATTCTATTAAAAAAGACTTCATGATTCCTTCCAAATATTGTTTGTTAAGCATATTTCAGATGAAATATTATCAGTTAAGAGCTATATAATTAGACTACAATGAATAATGAATGATTATATACAGTGGACTTTTAATTTGAACTTGTACAAAAGAGCAAAACTGTTCAAATCATTCCAATGTGGAATAAATAGTATTCCTGAAAATCAATTTTAAAATATAAAAAAGATAAAATTTTCTAAATTATGTCATATTTGTAAACACATGTATAACTATATTAAGTATATATATAAAAGTGTTACAAAAAGTACTGACCAGTAGTTTTCTGTTCACCCCTATTAATTTCAGACATTTAAAAAGTTTTGCAATTTGTAACAATTTTATGGTTAATGACAGCTGAAATGGAATGCATGTATACAAACACTTAATAGACTCAGTAAGTGCTTCTCAGGTGGTAGTAAATATACTCGAAATCATGGACAAATTCTTCAAAATTAGATTTGTTTTTCTCATTTCAAAGACAATTTTAACAATTTCTTCATCACTTACTTTACAAATTTCCAAATCACTGCTGTTTGAGACATTAGATTGTAAAACTTAAAAGTAGGACTCCTTGTGACGTTTCTCCTTTTCCTTATTGGGTTTTCCATTCTGTAATTTATGGAAAGGTAAGTAAATCCAGTAAAGTTCTTCACTTTTACTGCAGATTCCACAGTCTCGAAGCATTCAAATCAGTGAAACCAATCGAACAGTTAAGTCATAATTTTTAATCTACTGAAATAAAACCTATGACTCTTATGATAATGACTTCAGATTTTGATTATACCTTCATTAATAATAGTATTATGTACAGCCTTATTAAAGGACTTTCAAAAACATCTCGGCCACAGTCACATTACATAAATGGAAAATCAACCATGCAACCAGCCCATTCGCCTGGGCTTGAACACAGGTCAAACTAGCAGTATCTAACGAGCTTAACTTACTCATCCACTGGCAAAACTTTGGTACTTTGGTACGAGTGGGAAGCCATATGAAAACTTAGAAATTGCTGTAATTGATCTTCTCTAATAAAGGAATGATCAGAAGTAACTTTCAAAAACTTTCCATGAGCTATTAAACTCATGAACTCCAAGGTTTCAGATAAGTGTCATTTTCAACAAACGTCTACTCTGCATATTTTTTCCCTACAACCATAGTGCGCCTACAATTTGCATGAACATTTAAAAAGCAGTAAGCTTTAAAGAGCTCCATGTTCCAAACTCACAAATGAAAAGAAATTTTGTGAACGTCACAGAGATTTTGTGAAACTCATAAATGAAAAGAGATTTTGTGAACGTCACAGAGATTTTGTGAAACTCACAAATGAAAAGAGATTTTGTGAACGTCACAGAGATTTTGTGAAACTCACAAATGAAAAGAGATTTTGTGAAACTCATAAACGAAAAGAGATTTTGTGTGTGAGACTAGAAGCATGGAAAAGGAGAACAAAGATACTGCCACTATTCTAATAGAAACTGTTCGGTTGCAATGCATACATTAATCACCAGGTGTTATATGTTCCTATTAAAAAGAGTGCAAAATAAAAGGTGCTATAGAAAAAAAGAATAATAATCAAAAACTTTTTTCAGGAAGGAAATTAAAAAATAAATATTTGGAATAAATCCAGGACATTTAAGATATTTTATCAAAAACAAAAATAATGGTAGTCTTATGTTAAAACCATAACTAGTTTCTTTTCATGTTTGATTGCCATGCTGGTTAGTTTGTTAACTGAATGAGGCAAAGCAAAAATAGATTATTAGCCTAAAAAGATGACTTTCTGAGAGAAACTGGATTTTTTTTATATCATAACCCCATGCAGCCACACATTTCACATGAATATGAATCAAACTACAAGTATTTAGCTGTTTATTCTCTCAACCCGATGCTTGACATACCTCTGTCACAGAACATGTAAAATTTTGGTACATACTTTAGTCACAGCAATATCTATATGCTGGAAAAAAGTAATAATGAATAATTTATATATACATTGGACATTTATTTTTAATTGTTTTTCAATCTTTTATAAGTACCTGTATGGGTTAAAAAGCCATTTAGTTTCTTCTCCAGAACAGAATTTATTAAAACTTACACTGGCTGGATCAATTCCTAATTCGATGCCTAATCTTCTCTGAGCAGCTCTTTTAACTCCAAGAGCCTTAATTTCCTCCAATTCAGATGCAATATACAATGGATGACTGCAGCAGGTATTTGTGTAGTAGCCTGTTAAACAGAAAATTTTATAAATTAAAACATTGCATACTTATCCGTTCAAAATACAGAAAGGAAAATGGCAGTATTAAACTACACTGAAATCTGCAGTAGAAAAAAAGCATAATTATAGAATCCTGCATTAAATTGTAACAAATTATTTATATTTAGTACTTTTAATTACACAGTAAAAATTTTATTTCATCCAACTTATCACAATTTGTGGTATTTAAAAAAAAAATGGAGAGTCAGGGTAAACCACTTTACATAATAGCTTGTTGGTTTTCATTTCATTACAATTTGATTTTCTGAATTCAGAATCCTTCATAAATTATGTTTAATTTAATTACTACACATAAGAGGTTACATGAAAAAATGTTTCATATGGTGGATTCATATATTCAACATCACAAAAATATCAGTTTTTAATTCTTTACAAGTAAAATAAGAATCTGTTTTATTTACCTTTTCTTTTTCCTTTTTTTTAATAGAGTAAAAAGAAGAAAAACAAGTGTCATGTACAGTACACTCCCGATTATCTGCGGAATTGGGTGGCATGGCCGCCGCGGATAACAAAAATTGTGGATAATTCGAAAAAAGCTAAAAACGGGTATAGCAAAAGAGAAAACAGTCATTCCAACTTTGAAAAATCGTTTTATGTACAATAAAACATAAAATAAACAGCAGGAAATGTTTAACTAATGCTTTATATTTTAGTATATCACTCAAAACTAATCCTCCCACAACTCAAAACTAATTTCCCACCACTCCCACACTTACACACATTTTTCTAATTCTTTTCCCCCTGCTCTGCTTTTGGCAATTTCTTTATTCTCATTATCCACATTTTACTGCAATCTTCCTCATCAGAAATATCTTATTTCAAAGCATAAAAATATTGATGTTGCTACTGCTAACTAAGCTTAACAGAAACTGTGCATGTCTCAGTAATGTCCATTACCATTAGCAAGAATGTAAAAATTTTGAATATTATAGAAATAATTTCTAGGTGAAAATTGGCACGTTTTATAATAGGAATAAATCTCAGTTTGTGAAGTCTAAAAGAATAAGGGAAGGGCTAATTTTCTGTGAAACCACAAAATGTAACAGCTACCTATCATAAGAAGGACAAAATGTTAATGAAAATGGGAAAAGCCTTCAATTTTTTATTCATCTTTAGCTTCTAAAGAAGATTATCCTGAAGACCCTTAGATCATTTCTTCAATTTCATACAAGCATACCGTCATCATAATGTCTAGTCTATACTGTTATCATATTGCCTCTGATCATTGTAAATATTGTGCGATCATCACATAATTATAGGTGTTGTTAAATCCTACAGTAAGTTAATATCTTTTTCCAAACATACAATTTCTTTCTTGTATGTTATGTACAAATATATACACATAATTTTCACTGTAAAATTTGCAGCAATAAAAAGTATTTTGAAAGAAATGTTTTCCTTTTCCAACATTTTCTGAAACAATTCATTGCAATATACAGCTGCTTAAATCTGCTTAAATTTTTAGACTTCTTTACTTAATACATGCTAGTGAGAGAAATAGTATATTGCAATACAGAATAAATTTTTAAGAATATAATATATGAAGTAATATAAATACTACTACAGTGTAAAATAATATGTTACAGAAGTACAGTATATTTTATTTATAAATACTGATAATGCCTTGTGTCAAATTCATCAAGTTTCACCAAATTTATACATATAATATGAGTATTCTATTTTATACAGCATCTCCTATTATCTGCAGTCCTGGAATAAATTCCCTTCAGATCAGTATTATCGCCAGCAAGCTGAAAAATATTTTGTAAGAGTCACTGTACTTCATCACTTTCAAATAGTGTCTACAGATATCCAATGCAGATGAAATACTAGTCTACACAGAGAAGGATTTTCAGATCACAACAATGTTATTTGTACAAGCATAACACCATGATAATGATTTCAGTACGGATGCAGCAGAAGGAAAACTGGATGAATAAAAAATCTGGCAGCAGACCACAAAATGTAATATCATGGAATCCAGAATACCAGAGATCTCATCTGCATGGCAGGGCTAGATATGCATCCTCTTGTGTGTTAGTGTAACACTCTGATATTGACCATTTGTTGCACAGTAGACTACATACTTACATTCTTTTGTAGAGGATTTCCTTAACAATAAAGCACTGAAGTCTCAAACAAGGATGGTTTCATGAACAGATGGTGTTTTCTGATAAGTCCTATTTTTATCTGGATTACAATAATGGCTGTATATGTAAAAAATTGCAATGGTTTCATGAACAGATGGTATTTTCTGATAAGTCCTACTTTTATCTAGATTACAGTAATGGCTTTCCAGCATGTAATTTAGATCTTAAATAAATGAGAAGCATAGTATGTGATGACAGTTATGATAGATGTTCCTAGCTACTATGAATTACATGCACTATCAGCTGGCAACTGCTAAATCAAGAAAGTTAAGGCGAAGATCACCCCCCTTTTTTTTTCAACACACTTCTGGTGCTTGAACACTTCACCAAGCTTTCACAACCCAGCAGTAGATACCACTCCTTCCTGGACTTATCTTTAACAGACATGCCAACAACCGAACATGTCTGGGATATAGTTACTCATCATTTTTTTTCGAACAGTCAATATCACTGAGCTGTAGACTTGTACTGAAACAGACTGGCATACAGCACACCAAGGATACATCCTAATTCTTTTCAATTCAATGTTGCAACATAGATGGCTTTCAAAAATACTAATTTTGTACCAGCAATTTTGCTGCAATGATCTGAAATCACTCATTTGCATAATTTAACGTTACATATTCAAACTGGGAAAACTAGTAGTTATTAGATATAGTACATGTAACTAATCCAGTTCCAATCGCCAGTTCAACAAGGGTATCAGTTTTTGGAAGGCACAAACTAAGTAAGAATTAAATGAAATAATAATATAAAGCCAAATATAGCTTTAACATACTTCATTTACATCACGAGACAAGTGTATTCATTATCTAGATATGGACTGGATATTATCTGGATATTATCTGGA
Source organism: Stegodyphus dumicola (assembly GCF_044657685.1). NCBI lineage: Eukaryota > Metazoa > Arthropoda > Arachnida > Araneae > Eresidae > Stegodyphus > Stegodyphus dumicola. Next base: position 84,007,583 of record NC_140768.1, read on the forward strand.
TATGGAGGTGGGACAAAAATGCTGGGAACAAGGCATATATAACTATAATCATTACAAAATGCTTTTCTGAAGAAATACTAAAGCAGAAGGTAAATATATTAAAAGATGAATGTTTAAGAACAAATATATAAAAGTACAATCTGCTGTCTGAAAATCTTGAGGATACACATATTACATTTAAGGATTCAGAGCATACATATAGTATAAGAGCCAATAAGCAATATACAGTAATACCAATGAAAATATATATTTGATGATGCTTTACATTTTCATTTGATTATTTTTTTAGAACTTAAAACACAACGATTTATGTTCAATATTGTTCAAACTGCTTCAAATGAAAGTCCTTAATAACCGCATGCAACAATAAACAAGTGCTCCCATCTAACAAATTTATTTAGTATTTCTTATCATTGCACTACAGAATTCTGCACTGATAACAGAAAATGTGATCTATTGATCAACTAACCTGGGAAGGTAATTTTGGCATCAGATCTTTGTTGCAATAGAAGTTCACCTTTCATGTTGAAAAGAAAAACACTAAAAGCTCTGTGCAGTAAACCTGTAAAAAACAAAAAATTTAATGTTTTAATATGTAAAAAAAAAAACTGACCCTTCCTCAAGAAAAAAAAAGGGGGGGAAGGAGAATTTTTTGTATTTAGCATTACAAAAATGCAACTAACTTTTCTAAATGGACCTCAATCACAGGCACAGTTTTTCTGTTAGAACTTTTCTAAATTTTAATTTCATATGACAGCTAACCAGAAAAATAATTATATGACCAATTAATATAAAGTTTGGTCAACTAACAGTCAATAGCATAACTTTCTTGCGATGTAACTGGTTAGGTCAACTCCATAAAATCTCATTAACGGACACTCCTGCATTAGTGTATTAAAAAGGCATTTATTTTAAAAAATTATAAAATGAATATATTTTTACTAATTGAGCAGTTTTAAATTACATAATTACTGGATAACATATATTGTTTTTACGAAAAATAAATATTTTTACCAAGAATTTACAGTTTTGCTATCTTCAATTATTTTATTTTAATCACTTGATGCAATTTATGTCTTTACATAAATTTCTCAAAATTTTGTAAACATTATTCCCAAATTGTCACTAATATTTTACATTCTTCAATAGCATGGGCATATATAGATACACATTTTCATATTTTTTTTTACTCATTTTACTGAATACTCCTAAATTAACCCCTCTTATAACTGCTCCAGTGACTGATATAACTGCTCCAGTGACTGATCTTCCCTTGAGGAGAAATGGAAATATTCCAAGTCCATGGAATAAGCAAAATTGATAAATGAATTAAAACTTTGCACCTGCAGTTTTAATGAGGACTAAGGAAAGATTAAAAACAGCAAGCAATAAAGTAAATCTAAAGAAATAATGAATGCATGAAGTCAACTAACCACAGAAGTCTATTATGATTTAGAATCTTACACCAATAAAATTTTTTAAGGGAAACTAGTCCTTGATAAAGTTCTGACATATTACGCAGATTAGGTTGAATGTGTGTGGAAAGAAACACAGGCAAGATAGAAAACAACTTGAGCAAAAATGATCCATGCATCTAATTAAGAATGTGTAAATTCTATCAGGAGACTTGTTGCTTATGTAGGGGCTAATTCCTTCAGTCTCAGATCAGCTGGGGTCTGTGCCTCTGGCGGCAACTTCTGCAAGTAGCAAAGTTTTAGTATGGATATTATTATTGCAAATATTACAAAACTGCATATTTCACAGAAAATGTCAATTAGATTATAGTGCGAAAATAGATTTTATTGTGAATATGTAAATATTTATTAAGTTATTGGGCTGTGTGAAAATGATAGCAGGGTTCTTGAGTAGCATACATAAAGACATTATAGTGAAATGAAATTTTAAACTGCCACATTAAAGTTGCAGTTAATTTAGAGAAATTGGTGTGTTCATTACTAAATTTATTTCATTTGTGATTTATAACATGTATATATTTGTTTAGGATATTGATTAGTAATATGTCATTTCCATTTCTTATACTACGCTGAACTGATTAATATTTAGTACTGAATCATTTTCCATTAGTTTGGCTAGTTATTATTATTGGCTAAAATCATTTTCCATTAGTTTGGCTAGATAATACAATATTTTTGCAATATTTGCAAAATTGTGTATGTACAGAGAAATCTAAAGATTTTTATTATTAGAGTGCAAAAATAGTCCTCTGTGTGAATATGTAAATATTTATTATGTTATAGGGCCGTGTGAGGACGATAGCAGAGTTCCTGAGTAGGCTACATAAAGGCGTTATAGTGAAATGAATTTTTAACATGCTAGGTTAAAGTTACTGTTAGTATAAATTGGTATAAAATTATTCAATCTATTCCATTAGTGATTTGAAATTTGCTTATATTTGTTTAAATGAAATTTGTATTATTTAGTAATGTGCGAGTCCTATTTTTGTACTGTGCTGAACTATTTCAGTGTTTAATATTGAATCGTTTTCTTAGTATCATTTATTAGTATGAGTAGTCATTGTTGCATATATTGAAAAAATGCCTATTTCTGGGAAAATGTAAATTTGATTATTTCAGTGCACTGCAGAGACAACTTTATTAGAAGGGTTCGAATGGGGTTTTAATTATGTAGCATTAAAAATATGTATGATATGCATGTCATGCATGTCATGTCACCAGCAGCTGAGCGGTTAGGTCTGAACACTGGTAGTTCAGCGGGGGGGGGGGGGGGGCTAGAATGCCACCAAATTAGTTGGCTGCATGGGCATTCCCATCGTTTCGCTCACGCATAACTTGCATATGACCCAGTTACTCTTAGAAAGTCCTCAACGAAGACATCTCTCCTCTTAGGCAGATAATCCTCTTATGCTTTGCCATAAGTAAAGAAACAACCATTTGTTATGTATATTTCTGTTATAACAAAAATGGTACATAAAAAATGTCTTACTATAAATAGGATTTTACATTTATCTCACACCCTACCTATTTCTATGTTTATTTAAAAAATTTTAATTTACTAGAGAAACTTAAAGGAAGATGAGTGAAGGCGGCAGTTTTACGTTTTTGCTCCATATAGGAAAAATGCTAAATCCGGCGCTGACTTCCTTCAAACCTCTGATTGAAGTCTCATAACAAACTTCATTTGGTACTTATTTTAGACTAAATAATTAATCTACCTTCATATAAAGTACCTAAGGTTTGTTTATTTTTAGTGCATATAAGGAAAACAGTACAAGCAAACAGATGAAATGAGGACATAATATTAAATAAGGTAATAAAGCAAAAAAGGTACGCAAAAAAAGTATTATTAATGCAACAGAACATTAGAATCTATTCTGGGAGCAGGAGAAAGATCACCCAGACAAATAACTATTGCGTAATAAGATAGAAAAGCTGCCAAACGACTTCCATGCCGCCGCGAATCGCAAAGCAAAACAAAACTGAAAATCACTAACCATGTCTTGTTTGACCTTCAAAATATCACTCAATGATTTTTAAATACAGACTTGCTACAAGAAATAAGTGGAACGAACTAGAACTTTCTCAGCGCTTCACAGTTGACCTTGGATAGCCCTGTTGGTAATTCTCAAAGTAAATAATACTCATAACTTTGCCTTGCAATCCCTTTTTTTTTTTTCTTTTTTTTTTTTTAACTAGACCTTCTTTTAGCTTTTAAGTAGATTTAAGGTCTACAACTCTCATAGAAATTAAAATGCTGTTATATTCAAATAAATTACAATCCAAACTGCAGTTTAATTATAACAGCATATGCAATTTTTAATCAGTTTTATAACATTAAATAGTACTAAATATAACCAGGATTTGATTCAAAAACATAAATTGAAAAAAATTTCCGAAAAATTTGGCGCAGTAATATAAACTTCAAATTAGATATTCCGTTATAGTATATAAGAATAAAAAGATTAATGTACTAGCAGAAATTTTGTAAACAATACATTTCATATTTAATAAGTTGTTCCCTCAGAATCATTTTCATGCCTAGGAACAGGGTCTCATCAAAAACATTAATTAGGGATAATTATGAATAAATTTAGAGCAATGTTGCGGAACAGCACAACATAATGCTTCTAATCAAGCAGTCATGGAAAAGTTTTCAAATAATTAGTTCCATCATGCATTAAAATAATTTAGAATCTCCCTTTTGCAAGTATTAATTTATGATTATGAAAATATTCCTATCAAATTTAATAGCTCCATATCAAAATGTTTATCTTCAGTAAAAGATACTTCAAAATTTAGATTATGCAACTAAAGTCACTTAACAAATCTACCCAACCAATTATATTATTTGAATTTTTTATGATAAATTTATTATAAATACAAAGTAAACATGTAATGAAGTAACACTAGCAATTATGTATAATTTTCACTCAAATTATTGATTTTCAAGAGTTTCTCAGAATTACTGCTGCACCACAAACGATATTCATGGAAAATAAATGACATTTTTTTTTTTTTTTTTTTTTTTTTTTTCGGTTTTGAAAAATGAAACTAGAAGACACTTCCTAGAAGAAAACTTTGGTCAGAGAGGAAAAAATGATATGGTATTTAAATAATATTTTTATGGTAATTCATTATTAAATTATATTTTTATGGATAGCATAAGGACTATATGCCTAACAAATGCATTAAAAAATGCTTTTGCGAAAGATTTTTAAAGAGAAAAAGGCTTATATTCATGTTACACATGGGAAGGAGGAAAATAAAAAGTAAATGCAATCAGCCCACACTTTAAAAGTCAAGCCACCAGTATTAAGTGGCCTTATCCACTCTCTGTACTGGTGGGCTTCATGTTAAATATTTAATCATATTAATAACAAGATAAGGCTTCAAGTTAGCCTTTTTAAGTAAGAGATATTACACACACATGTAAAAAATTTCATGCAACCAGCCTATTTCAGAACTAGAAATCGAAGAATATTGAAATTATCAAAACAAAACCTAAGCTGAATGACCTACTGAAACAATATACGATACAGGTAAAAGACTTGTACAGGTTATTTATTTTGTGATGTTTAAATTAAGTACCAGAAAGCACACAAGTATCTAAAAGGGGTAATACTTTTGTGGAAGACTTATTAAGGAAAACTGGCTTGCATTTACATTACACAGTACGAAAACCACGAAAATATCCATGCCATCTGCAAGGATTCGAACCCTGATCAGATGGCTGATCAGATGGCAATGTCACCTACTCAGCTAACAGCAGACTTTTCGTAGTGTTATTTCTATGACTAGATCTTAATCCATGCTCACTAGTGGTTATTCGATAAAACTATGAAATACTGACACTCTGTTGCAAGTTCAACTCCTGCCACCTAAGCTGGGGGGGGGTTGTAAAGCATTTTTGAGATTTTCGAAATGTGGAACATTAATACAAATTTATTTCCCCCTCAGATAATTTACTATAAAGTTATCCATTCTTAAACAAAATAATAATAATAACAAAATAAGTCTCTAATTCGGATGTCCATTATCCGGAATGATCTATAATCCGGACCTCAAAGCCACAAACTTACGCATGCGCGTAAAGCCAGTAAAGCGTTTACCTATGCACGCTTCCGATAGTGAAGAAAGTAACAGAGAACATTATTGAAAACGAACAAATTTCGATTGACAAGTTAGTCGGTATTCTCGACACAGCAATTACAGGACTTGAACAGTGGAACTTTATAACTGAACAAGAAATTATGTCTGTTTATAGAATTAAAGAGAAAGTACTAGCACAAAAAATGAAGCAACTTAAACAACTTACATTGACAGAAATGTTTACTAAAATAAACAAATAAATATTAAGCTTTTTTTTTTTTAAATTTTGATACCCTTTAGATCATAATTGCTCTTTATTTCATAAATTAGGGTTTCATATTTTTAATTGTATAATTTCTGCATGCCATCTTACCAGATTTAAATTCATGATCTATAATCCAGAAAAACCCCTAATCCAGAATCGCTGAAGTCCCGACGAGTTTGGATTATGGACTTTGTACTGTCTAATAAACTACAATAAAACCTAACTTTGGCAATGATTTGGTTGAATAATTTTAATAAATACAGATAGATGCATACAATAGATATACATTTTAACAGTTACAATTTACAATTCAATTTTCTATTTACTTATGCTTCTCATTAAAATCATTTTTTTTCAGGGAGTTTTTTATTTAAACATACAGGTTAATAAAGGCTTTGGTTTTCAGCAATTTCCTCCCCTCTCCTTCCCATCCATTAATATACAAAGAAGAGTGAAGATTTCAAATGACATCCTTTCTACTTCTAACAAATAAAGATAAGAAACTACTAATAAATCCTTTTAGGACAAGCTGTCTGCAATAAACTGATACAATGCATTTGGGGAAACTGCATCTGCTACTGCCTGAGACCTTACCTGAGAGATAAAAACAACATCAGAATTTCGACCATTTGGGACAGTTGTAGTCATTTGAATGAAAGGCCGTTTGGGGTGCTATGGTCTTCAAAAAGTTAAACCATAAAATTCAATTCAACAGCAATATCACAAAATATTCAAAAGAGCACATCTTTAGAATTTCTGATACACAGTTGTGCAGGCAAGCCTCCACATTTATTCAGCGTCAGGTACCTCACACGCTGGAGGTAAAACTTTTTTCTCCGTACAATGTTGACATTGTTCACTTCAAAATCATCGAATTTGTTAATCTAAAACTCTTAAATGCTTTACAAAATATGAAATAGGTAATAAAACAAATTCCAAATTTAGGTTTCCAGATGCCCGTATCCGGGCAGAAACGTATGTTATTCAAAATTTGCTGGCTCTAGGTACCATTGTTTTATCACAATGCGAGAAACATATACACTTATGCAGATTCTTCATTATTTATTTTCTTTATATATAATATGAAGCTCTAATATTTGGTGGCAACAATTTAAAAAAGGATTCGCCATTTATAGTGAATACACACAAGATGCCAAAATGAAATTAATAGCCCTTCTGGGCAAATTACACCTTTGGGGTTAGAAAAAATAGAAGTTTCAAATACTTAGTACATTACGCCCAAAGGGAACTTTTTTAATGTTTTGTGGGTTACTTTTATTTATTAAATATCATGTTCTTTGCACCTAAACCATAAAATTCAGTTCAACAGCAATATCGCAAAATAATTTTAAAATGAGTATATCTTTAGAATTTCTTATGCACAGCACTGGAGATAAAAATATTTTTTCCTGTTTCGTACAGTGTTGCAATTGCTCACTTTGAAATCTTTCAGTTTGTTAATCAAAAATTCGTTAAAAGTTTTACAAAATATAAAATAGATAATAAAAGAAATTCCAAATTTGGGTTTCCAGATGCCCATATCCAGGCGGAAATGTATGTTATTCTAGATACTATCGTTTTGTCACAATGAGAAAAACATGCATAAATTTATGAAGATTCTTCATTATTTAATTTCTTTAAATATAGTACAGGGCTGTAATATTTGGTGGCAACAGTTTGAAAAGTGAACAGACATTAAAGTTTTTTATGTAAAATGCCAAAATAAAATTAATAGCCCTTCTGGGCTAAAAACACTCTTTGGGCTAAAAACACTTACTTAGCATAACAAACCTCTGTTCTTGATGAATTTAATTTATTTAGCTACTGAGTACTGTTCTGTTATCAGGACCGGATTCAGATATCATCAAAAGCTGGCAATTTGGTTAAAAATAATCATCAAAATATTTACATTAAGTTCGAGAAAAATAACAGATATTTGACAAATTACAAATTTTTTAATGCAAATTAAACAACTTGCCAAAGTAGTCGCAAAAAAAAAGAATGGTAGGCAATTAACTCTTAGATTACTAACGGGACATATATGTGCTACTAAAGTTTAAAAATTACTGCTGAGTTAAAAGGTACTTTGAATCTCCAGAATGTTAGCAATCATCTTCCAACAGTTGGAAAATCTAGATGCCGCTGTACTCGTTAGACACAAATGAACATAGGGAAAAGAACAAATATGAGTTGCCCAAAGCGTACTGCTGGGTTATGCAAAGATTGCTTTTTGCCCTGTACCATACGATATAACCTATTTCATACAATAAAATTTTCCAGAATGTTAGGTATGCTTATATTAAGACAATCACTAAGTGTGGGACATATGTATCCCACCATTAACTGCAGCTGGGGCTTAAAAACCACTTGTCAAAAAATCTCAAATGCTAAATTTACCTTATTTGTGATATACAGTACAGTCTTTAATACGGACTCGTCGGGACTTTGGCAATTCCGGATTAGGGATTTTTCCGGATTATAGATCATCAATTTAAATCTGGTAAGATGGCATGCAGAAATTATAAAATTAAAAATGTGAAACCGTAATTTATGAAATAAAGAGCAGTTATGATCTAAAGGGTATCAAAATTTACAAAAAAAAAGGCTTAATATTTATTTTGTTCACATTACTAAACATTGCTAAACGCATGCATAAAGCATACATTATGAATAGTCAAAATTAGAAAATTGCAACCAGAAAACTATTTGATGTGTATATTTATAATGACGAGGAATTTTCATATCAAAGACGGAGTACATCGAGATGAAATACTACATTTAGTAAGGAATTATAAGCCGAATAAAATAAAAACATCTGCCCTGAAGATAAGGATAGCACTGACGGATCAACTTCCAGTTCATTGCGCGGCATTCATTTGAAATGAAATTAAAATGAATTGAAAAAATTAATGACAAGCTGAGTTACTATTTTTATTCACGAGCTGTATACATGAGTAAATAGTTATTTTCTATTTTATTGACATATTAATACATAAATATAAGGATGGATGTGATATTTGCCATTAGCAATTAAACTGATTCATTTAGTTACAAATCTCACGGGCAAATTTATGTACGTAATAATAGCAGCAAGAACTCCCTAAAATTGATACCATTCTTAGGAAGCGAGCAGGAAAAGGAGCAATTACTGATCAAGCAACGTGATAAGGAAATACATATTTGATAATAAACAGTTTTTAGAATTAAGAACTTTTTTAGAAGTAGATAATCCTAATGTTTCACTAACAGAAAGACTGTGGAATGATCTTGCAGAATTGGAAACTCTTCTTTCTACAACTTATATAGCCACAAAAAAATATGCAATCTGAAGAATTGACAGGAGGGAAGAATGGGATGTTTGTTCTTTCTGAAATAGAGGGTTTATTGCAGAAGGAATCATTTCTTCAATAAAGAAAAGAGAAACTAGTTTGCTAGACAATGACATCTTGCTGGGTTCAATATATGTAGATCCGAAACACAGTCAAAAGTCGTTAATTTGTACACCCATAATCCAGACCTCAAAGCTACAAACTTTCTGCGCATGCGTTGTATTGACGCATGCTCGTAAGACCTTTACGGCTGAGAATACGCGTGTGCGCATGCGCAAAATGAGTTTACGCATGCGCGTTTAATGTACAGTATAAGCTAAGCTAAAATTATCTAATTCAGTCAATGTTGCAGATTGCGTTGTTCCTTAATCTTCGAATTAGATCCGGCTTATTAAAGCGAAAGTATGTTTCGAAGTCCATTAAACAAAAAGTGGAATTGCAGCAAAAAATGGATAAAGGCATATCCTTTGTTTATCTAACCATTCCGAAATCTGAAATCTGTTTATTAATTTCACGCTGCTCTGCAGCGGGGAGGGGGGAACACCGCGCAATGAATTGAAAGTTGATTTGTCAGCACTATCCTTATCTTCAGGGCAGATGTTTTTATTTTATTTGGCTTATAATTCCTTACTAAATGCAGTATTTCATCTCAATGTACTCCGTCTTTGATATGATTTAAATCAAATTCCTCGTCATTATAATTCGCTTCCGATAGCGAAGAAAGTGACACAGAGATTATTGAAAACGAAAACATTTTGATTGACAAATTAGTTAGTATTCTCGACACAGCAATTATAGGACTTGAACAGCGGAACTTTGTAACTGAACAAGAAATTATGTCTGTTTATAGAATTAGAGAGAAAGTATTATCACATAAAAAATGAAGCAACTTAAACAATTTACATTGAAAGAAATGTTTAATAAAGTAAACAAATAAATATTAAGCATTATTATTTTTTTTTTTTTTTTTTTGTAAATTTTGATACCCTTTAGATCATAATTGTTCTTTATTTCATAAATTACGGTTTCATGTTTTTAATTTTATAATTTCTGCATGCCATCTTACCAGATTTAAACTGATGATCTATAATCCGGAAAAATCGATAATCCGGAATCACCAAAGTCCCGATTAACAACTTTTGACTGTACCGAATTTTCTTGGATGACGAACAAATTAAAAAAGGCAAAGAAAGTCCTCTATGAACGTTCATTAAGAATGAAATTATTCTCAGAACAACTGGAGAATTTGAATCAGGGCAGTCAAACTGCAGACATTGCAATTGAGTCTCTATCATCCTCTTCTAGTGATAAATCAGATTTTAAGAAATATTTTTGGATAATATTGAAAAGGCTAAGGCAAAGCGAATGAAAATAAAGAACCAAGAGCCTTTAGATATAAAAATGAAAAAATACAAACAAGATTTCTACACGACCTTTAAAGAAATAGAGAAATATGATTGTGCTTGCAAGACAGCTCTTTTAGAACTCATAAAAACCCGCCCTGAAAAGTTAAAATAAGTCATATATATATATATATATATATATATATATATGAGGGATTTGGAGTCGGAGTCATTAAAATTCCAGGAGTCGGAGTCGATCATTTTCCCTAACGACTCTACAGCCCTGGTAATATGTCAAGTGAGTAAATTCAAGTACATTTACACATGTGTGTGATATGCACATGAGTGGATTGGCTACTGCTGCATGTATAGTCATATCAATGCCAAGAAAACGTGACAGTTCTGCCAAATGTTGAAACCTAATGTGCAGAAAATCAAAAAGTATGAAGAAAAATGTAAACATGTATAATTTGCACATATTTTTATATTAAAAAAATATGTATAGTCAACTTACTATTTTCAATCAAGTTTGATTTTATTTTTGATGATTAAATCATCAAACTATTTCAGACTTTTTTTAATTAGATATACTATATACAATTAAAACTTCAGAACTTCCCTAAAATCAAAAATATATAATATAGTAAATGTATAATAGTGTTAGCAATACAAATCAGCTAAAATTTTATAAGATTTAAAATCAAACATTTAAAATATTTAAATAATTATTTTAATTTAACTGCATTTTATAATTATTCACTTACCTTTATTTATATTAGTCATTAAATGACAATCTTTTTTGGTACGTGGTCCAATAACATTATCATTTTCATCAACAGCAATGCACATTTCATCCAAAAGCCTCACTTGCACGGGATCAAAATTGGACAAATTTTCCTTTACTCCAACAGAGCTTTGCACAAAACGACAGCTTATCTTTTGGTTACTGACGCTTACATTATTCAAACTACATCTTATAAACCTAAAAATAAATGTCGAAACATTTATAATAAACTGATTACATTTATAATACATTATAATGAAACATTTATAATAAACATTGTTCCAGTCATTTTAATTTCCTGAAAATATTTTACAAAATGTTCACTCATTTAAAAATAAATCTATATTAGTTCAACATTATATTGTAATGAGAATAGCGAGTTAACTGTAGGAAATGTCTACAACATAATTTCCCATGCTTTTTTTGAATCACCATTGCCATTTTGAGAAATTACTTTTCTCAATGACTTTTCCGAATTTGTTTAGGATCCTTCCCCTCTTTCAACAATATCATAATAGGTGTCTTTTGACATGATCTGTGGATACCAACTGAAAGCAGAAAAAAATTTCTAAGTCTTTATGCATTTCACCAAATTTTAAATTAACACTCATCCACCAATGTGAATAAATGCTCATAGTTACGTCTCTTTACACAGTGGAAAGAAAATTAAAATAAAAATGATGTCAGAAGTAAAGGTAAACTTAGGTGAAATTACTGCATTACATTTTTTAAACGGGTGTGGGAGCACCGAGTGCAGAAACCGAAGCAAGTGGATCCATAGAGGGAATTTGGAAGTCAAGTAATATTAAATTATTCATTTTTATTTCAACTGACATTTGTGGCCAACAATTCACATGGCACTCTAATTGTGACTATTTTCCAGAACATTTACACTTTGACACTGTTGTGAAAGGAAGAGAGCACAGCGAAATTGCATCCAAGCAGCACAAAAAGTAAAGCTAAAAGTGTGCATTGATCCATTCTGGAAGATCACCAAGAGGAAGGTTTTGGTTTATATCAGAAAAGTTCCAGTTCTAAAAATTTTGAGTTCTAAGTTCCTAATTAGCTACGTCATCAGCATTATGCAAGCCATGAGACATAGATTTATCTAAAAAGGTACAACTCTGATATACGCCCTAATTTCACCAAATGTGGCGATATGTGTTCTGCGCTGGTTTTTTGCGCGATTGCGTGTTGTATGGCAACCCTATTGACGTTGAAAAATCTTTCGGTGGAGTTCGTTGGTTCGCGTCATGCTCTGTGTCTGAGAAGCTAGGGGGAAAAGATAAAATGGTGAAAGCTGTTGAATTGAAGTTCGGCAAAAGGAAATATTGTCGTGGCCATCCTGTTGAGGGGTAGTGGGTATTTGAAGGTGTGGAAAGAGGGTCTGGGAGATTTATTTTAGTGGCTGTGCATGATAGAAGTAGGGATTTGTGATTATTTGTTATTTTATTTATTTGTGAAGCATAGAATGAATTTTCTGGATAGTGTGTCTGGCTGTCATATAAATATGATAGTGATTACGTGGCAGCATGTTAAAAGCGGTATGAAATTGGTATTTCTGCTGTTCGAGAAAGCATTAATTCATGGTAAGTACATTTTATTTTATTCTTGTTCTTATTTTGTAGAATGTTATGTTCATTGTTTTCTTAGTATGAATTTCTATTTTTTTTTTTTTTTTTTTTTGAATTGTTTGACATTTATTTTAATTATTTTGTTGATTAGTGCATACCGTCTAAATTGTGCAATTCGTAGATATTTTTTAAAGTTGAAACAGAACGCTGTATACATGGTATTCTTTGAAATTGATTGTTGTTATGTTAATTTATTAAAGTGAGGTGTGCGTAGTTCGTAGATTCGTTTGCTGCCTAAATTGTGCAATTCGTAGATGTTTTTTTAAGTTTAAACAGGATGCTGTTTACATGGTATTCTTGAAATTTATTGTTTTTATGTTTATTAAAGCGAGGTGTGCATAGTTTGTAGATTCGTTCGTTGCCTGGATTGTGCCATTCGTAGATGTTTTTAAGTTAAAACATATCGCTGTGTACATGGACTCTTGTCAAATAGTTTTGGTTAGAAACTTTACGGTTTTGCTTTCTAAAGTTTTTTTTTTTTTTTTTTTTCTGATTTTTAGCTTTAATTGTGTGTGCAAAATGTGGTTTTTGCATCCGCGAAAACCGTGTTTTTGGAGACATTTTAGGCTTAAAGTTCGAAATGTAGAAAAAAAATTTAGATAGCAATATGGCAGCATGGGGTTTCTTGCCAAACATTAAACGAGCATGGGGTTTCTCGTTTGGCGAGAAATTTGGCGACTTCAGGGCACATATCAGAATAGTTCCTCTAAAAATCATGCAGTCCAGATGTGTTATTAATTTTCTTAGAATACAGACAGATGAAATACCCAAATTGAAAATGAAGAATTAGAGACTATTTACCAAATTAAATTATAAAATTGATTTACATATTCCTCCCCTTCAAAGAGAAAAAAACTAGGCGACAGAAAAGAATGCTTTCAGAAGAAATCATTAAAGCATTAGCAAAACAAATGAAACATAATTGTTTAAAAAAAAACAAAATTTTGATCTAAAAATTTTTTTAAATAAAATGTTAAAGATATCATTTTTAATAATATATGCAAATTGAAATTTGAAAGTCTACAAGTTCATTTTTATGTGAAAATACGGTAGAGTGTCCTAATTTTTTTTCAAGAAATAACAGGAAAAGTTCAGAGTTTCGTAAAAATCTTTGTATGAATATCATAATCATATTTTGCAATCTTTAGCTTGAATGTCTTTCATAAAAATTGTTGTTTTCAATATAAAACCAAAATTTTCTTTTATAAATATTCATGAAATTTGTATATTTAACACTTCTAAAATAATCCACATTTTCTTAATTGTAAAGGAATAAAAAATGTAATTCAGATCTCAATAAACATAAAAAAGTAGCAAAATTCAGTATTTCAACAAAATAAACTGTGATAAAAAAACAAGCAAGTCCTCTACAATGCAAATGAGCATTATAACTTGCTGATAGCTGTGGGATGCTTAAATAAAATAGAACCTAAAAAACCTCCTTTCTTTAATAAAGGTAACTGGCTTCTAGTATTGTATGATTATCAAAGTTTGTATTTATAAACTATGGCCATAAAATCCTTCAAATTAGATAATTGAAAAAGAAAAAAAGACAAAAAAATTAAAATGTATGACATATAACTTGTATGTTCAAGTTAGGTCTTTTAAATTTTATAAATAAAATTCTACACTGCCTTACAATAATAATATGGACCATATAATCTTGAGAATATAAAATAAGAAAATTAATTTCATAATTATATCTGGAAAGAAGGCTTTTGAAACTTAAAATATAAAAATTTTTCAATACAACTATTAATTACATTACAAAATCACAAAAATTTTAAAATATTATAATGCAATTACTTTTTCATTTAAAACATCATCTGAAATAATATTACTAAAATAATGCTTTCTATTATCGACATTTCTAATTTACTTATTTTATACAAACTGGTCAACAATGACCAGTTCTCAAATGTGTCAAGAGAACTTCTTTCCTTCTATTTAATTTAGATGGCCAGCAGTAAATTAAAACTTTTAACATGTGAATTCATTAAATTTCAATCAAGATGCCTTAATAAACTTTCAAAATTCTAAGAAAAATCAAATCACTTTTATGTTATATGTTAATGGCTTCTTGATGATCATCATAAAATATTAATGAAATATCTCTTGAGGCTCAAAAGTTAGTCACCTTTAAATAATTAGCCCAAAGGACGGTACAAGGGCTATTAATTTCCTTTTGGCATTTTGTGTCGAAAACTTTAAATGTCTGTTTCCCTTTAAAAGTTATTGCCACCAAATATTATTGCCCTGTGCTATATTTAAAGAAATTAAATAATGAAGAATCTGCATAAATGTATGTATGTTTCTCACATTGTGGAAAATAGTGGTACCTAGAGACCTCAAATTTTGAATAAGTAGTCCTCCACTCAAATATGGGCATCTGGAAGCCTGATTTGTTTTATTAGCTATTTCAAATATTGCTGAATTTTTAATTAACAAACTTGACAACTTCAAACCGAGCAATGGCAACACAGTACAGAAAAAAAAAGGAAAAATATTATCTGCAATATGTGAGACTGCATATCGAAAATTTCAAAGATATGCACTTTTAAATATTTTGTGATATTGCTATTGAACTGAATTTTATGGTTTAAGTTCAAAGAACATGATATTTAATAAATAAAGGTAACACCGAAAATGGTTTAAAAAATGCCCCTTTGGGCATAATATAAAAACTGAAAGATTCCAGACTTTTTTTTTTTTTTTGAATGAATTTTGAAAATATTTTTTAACACTTTACGAAAATAATCTTCAAAATTATACATTTTCATTTTTTTTTCTTCCCTAAGAAATCTCTTAAACTTTTTTTAGAAAATAATCGGTACTTACGTATTATCGCAACCAGGTTGGCGCTATTTGTAAGTTTGAGTAAAAAAGTATGAATAGAAAGAAAATGTACATTTATTAATTAGAGATAATTTTTAATACAGTTTTTTATATTATTTTGTTTTAAAATATAAAATAGCAATTAAACCCTTCCGGTTTCGAATTTGAATAAGTTGCAGAATTATTTTTTCGGCGGAAATCTTTTGGCTATTGCTTTTAGCACTGATTGAAAACCGTATTCACCATAACCATGTACACGTCGACTTATTTTTACTTAAAAAAACATCCCAGAATTGCACAAAAATGGCATTGCGCACACTCTTGACTTTATCCATGTACACTGCTATTTTCTCATAAATTACAAAAATTTGCACGAAAATGCAGGAAAATTTTGTGAATCTCCACATGCAATTTTTACAAAACTACGTATAACACGTAGGGTTGCCGTAAGTAGGGTCGCCAAATTTGGCAATTTATGCGAATTTTGGCCTGGTTGCGTTAATACGTAAGTACCAAATAATCTTTCTCTAGGAAAGTCAGTATCATTGAAACTAACAAAATTTAAAGGCATAAATTCTCTTAAGGAACTTTACACATCCCCACTTTTTTAAATTATTATAATTCATGTAGAATAATTTAAACTGAATTTTAAAATACTTCAGTTAACTCCGTTTAAAGAACAGTGTGTATAAATATTGGTAAGCAATATGAATAAAATCTAAAAAATATATGTATTGAATAGTATCTAGTTAATTTCTTAAATTATATGCTGAAATATAAGAAGTTTAGTTTCATAATATTTCCTCAGAATTATAGTATGCATTTCTATGCATTTTACGAATACAGTGAATAGATTTATTTATATTACATGGCCTAAATAATGAACTATATCCCCCTTAAAATTCGAAGATATAATTCAAAAATTTCTTATTTACATGAAAATCTGTTTTATATTTTTTGCTCAGTGTATTTTATAATCCTTAGCAAGTTTTTGAAGCATAGATGAGATATTCTGAAGTAAGTATTTAAATGTAGGAGGAATAGAAGACTGTGTTACTTAAACTATTTTCATGTAGTTAATATTTTGAATTTCTGATGGAATTTAAAGTTTCAATATAAATCAGTACTGTTCACATTTCATGCAGTGATTTGTGTTTTTTTTTCAGTAAGTACAGAAGGTAATGTTACATAATACTACAGTTTATAGGTTAATCTTTGGATTATGGTAACTTGGCAATATTTTGGTGAAAATTTGGCGACCAACCCTGCTACAGCAACCTACTAGTTTTTGTTTGGACGCCATTTTGTTTTGACAAAGTAAAAAAATTTTTTTTTTTTTTAACTCAACATTTTTTGCTTAATCATGACAAAGATTAGGTGCGGAATTGGGAGAAAGTGCAGAATCGCAAACTGCTTGCCACGTTTTTAAGAATTGCACATACACGGTATCAATGTACACGTCGACCTATTTTCACTTAAAAAAAATTCCCAGAATTGCACAAAAATAACATTGCGCACACTTTTGACTTTATCCACATACACTGCCAAGTAGTAATCTTTATCGCCTTATTAAAATGTTGCCAAACTACCTGTTACCATATTCCAAAGATTAGCCATTAATCTTATTTCTTCTGGCTGTTTACCAATTACAAGGTTTCCAAAAAACTATATTATGCAGAGGGATGCCACCAGCGGACTAAAGGAACTAGGCTAGTCCCCAAATATTTTATGTATTTATATTTCTCAAGTATGTTTTTATCTAGTATTCAAAAGCATTAAGAGAAACATCACTTTACTACTTTTAAAACTGGGTGTCATTTGAATGTAACAAGGTTTTTGGTGGGACAAGCTTGGATCTAATCAGCTTTTGGAAGGAGTAGCTTGCTTACCCCTCTTCACCTAAATGTCTATGGTATGCTATTAACTACTCTTGATAAGTCATAAGAAATTTTAATTTTCTTGTAATTTTTATGTGTGAAATTAACTTTTATAGTTAGTTCACCTGTATGAAAGTTTCTTACATTAAGTGAAACAATGTTAAACACACTCAATTAATGCAGTAATGCCAAGTTTGTAGTATGGAAAGGGAAGAGGTATGAAAAGCTAGTCTTACAGAAGAAATCACTGTGGAGTATGCCAAAGCAGTCTTTGACAGTTTTGTGATGACATGCTCATCAGCTGTCACTGTCACAACAATCCTGTAGTCTCAATTGTTTATCTACCATACTTTTGGGATAATATATTTTCAAAAGACACAAGCATGATAAAAGGTCAATCTATTCCACATGTTTTTATTTGCACAAGCATAAAATATTACACCTGTTATTCCTAAATAGAATATTATATATTTCAAAATGATTCACAATATACAAAATAAGCAGCGATCTGTTTTGATGGCCATGTGCTCTTTACGAGTTAAAATATTTTTGACTAATTATTTTTATGATCTCCAGCACATTAAAAAATTGTTTATTATGATAAGATCATTTTGACTGCCCCTTCATCCAATTTTCATGAATTCATTAGTTTTTAATCCTTACTGTGATCATTAGTCTTCAAATTATGCCATCAGCTCTCCTACTCAAAATATATTAAATCCTGTTATGATGAGCACCTTCTTAAGATAACCAGTTTTGAAAGTGATCAGTAGTTCTGTAAACATAAATACTAGTACTGTATTTCACCTCTCTATGACAACTATTCTTACGGTCATCTAGGAGAGACTTTAATTTTTCTTCATCCTAGTTCCCTTCACACTTTTTTTTTTATTTTACTATGTGAAAAAAGAAAACTTACAATTTAAATAAACTAATTTATAAACACGATAAAAAAAAAGAAAAATTACAAGAATATTTTATTTTCATTATTTCGGCAAATTTACTAATATATTTTGGAAGATTAATTTTTTTTTTTTTTTGGAAGGTAAGTGGCTCAAAGTTCTAGCACCCATTTCCCTAATAATAATACCCATTTCCCTACTATATTTCAAGAATTGTATTATTAAAATGAAGAATCTGTAGATCCATAAAAGATACGTTAACTAGCTAATTTTATATGTCTCATTCATCCACAAAAACATAACAATCATTCGAGCTTCTTGTTTACATATCTAAGTTTCTAAACAGAAAGAATTCGTAAAAAAAAAAATTAAGCATGCAATTACGGAAAAAAGAAGAAAAAGATAATTTATATGTAATAGTAATTCATGAAATTTTGTCAGAATTAATATAATTAGATAATGAGCAGCCTGAACATACACACATATTTTTAAAACAACACCTGCACAGATATACACATAAGTCCGCAAATGCACAATTAATTACTTTCCTTTGAAGGTGCACTTCATAATTTTGTATGTAATATACAACTTACAATTCGACAAACTAAAACTTAAGTACTGAAAACATTCATAACTTACTTCAACAATTTCGTCATTGTTAATGCCATTGTAAGCTTTAATGCTTATTAAGCAGTAATAATTTTCACCATTTACATAAACCTAACTACAACTAACGACTACCTAATATTTTACTACGTTTTGCTCAGATTAACTTTACTTCACAACTCTCAGACTACACCTTGATTTCTATCTACAAGGTCGGCGTGCATATGTTTATAAACTTTGCAAGTAACACCGCACTCTGGCGGTAGAATTGATAAAAATTCAAATATTTACCTCTACATTAGTAAAATATATGTTACTAATATTAATGTAAAGTTATTATAAATGCCTGTAAATACTTATAAATTAAGATAAATACTAATTTAAACGTGATATCTTCAGATTAGAGTAAACTTATTTTATAATTTCAAAAACATGATAAAATATATATGCGTAATACCAACACCGACTCAATAATACGCCCATAAAAATCCTGGTTATTTTGACGCATTAAAGTACGCCTTAGGTTCTTTATTTTTCCTTGATAGAAGTAAATGTTTTTTAAAATGTCTTCTGCTGTTAGATTGTAAGTTTCACCTACGAAACTTATATTAGAGTAGAAAACAAGAATGAGAAAGAAGAAAGTGGCCTCTTGTCAGCATGCGCTAAACAAATTTTTCTCATAAAAATTGAATGTAGAATCAATATGTAAGAGACTATGCTAAATAAGTTAAATAAGCTAATTAAAATATGGGAGCAGCCAATGGCGCAACTTGGCCAGCCTGGTGAACGTAAATTCACTTTGTAGCCACAATTTAGCTGCAGCAGCCAAAATGCCAAATATGTTTATATATACCGCTTAGCTATAAATGAACTTGCACTTAGAACTCACTGGTATATACATAATAAGCCATGAAAAGATATGTAAATATCCCCCGATCAGTGGAGTAGTTAGGGTGGGTCAAGGGAGAACATCTGTTCCCGGGCGCAGCATCCAGGGCCTCAAACCGATGTTAAGAAATTTTAGAATGAAACATTTTTCATTCTTGACACACAGAAACGGAGGCAAGATTTTCAATTGTTCCTGGGCTCTGAAAACCCTAGCTATGTTTCTGTCCCAGCTTCAGGAAAATTCGCTTTTACGAGAAATTAAAATCTTTTGAATTAATTAATGAAATCCAAAGAGAAATTTTGTCTTTATGAAATAGGGGAAAAGCGAAACTATGATTCATGTTTTTTAAGCAATGAATATCAAACAGTATGATAATTGCATAGCAAAAAAGGTTAAAGGAAGTTTTTACAAGAAGTTTCGACTGCCAGCTGAAAATTATACATCAGAGGAAAATTTTGTCAGTCTTTGAAGCTAAGCATATACTTTTACGGCCGATGCTATTCACACCACCGGTGCGATTAGCCGCTTAAGCTATTCGCTCCAACATTAACCACGCATGCGCATTGAGTTGTCAATGGGCGGTGTGACGATGGTTTTTGAAAGTTCTTTGATTTGCTGTCATCCGTGGTGTTAATCCATAATGGGACTTATTTCTTCTCACACATTATTTTATTTATATATATATATAAGAGGTATTAAGTAGATTACAAAATATTTACATAAGATTAACATTAATTAAAGTCAATTGGAGAGTACACGCCTGCATATTATCGTGTAGTCCTATTAAGATATACGGTGAGTGCACGCCTGCGATAATCGTGCAGTCACCTCCGACGCTGTCCAAACCTATGCTATATACCAGGCTGAATCATCAGGCATTCGCTATCCCAAGTGGGAGATTAAATGGCGGCTGTGTAGTTACGGTGCAACAATTTTTTGTGTTTTTTTTTTTTTTTGTGTAAAATGGGCGGATGTGCAGCTATTAATTGTTCAAATCATTCACGGAAAGGTCATACATTGGTAAAATTTCCTAAAAATGAAGAAAGAAGAAAAATATGGGTAAATAATTGCCGAAGAGACAATTGGAAACCTGGTCCAAGCGCTGAAATTTGCTTAGTAAGTATAATGTTAATTACGCCTTGATTTAGAGTTTATATCTTCTCTGATGTTTATAATGTGTAAGTAAAGTGAAATTCTTGTGTACAATAACCTAAGTATCTGCTAATTTCTGTAATAATAGCTATAATTAAATTAGTCTAGGGTTAATGTACCCGTCGCCAAACATCGCCAATGTGGATGTTTTAAATGTGGAAAAGAAATTTCTCTTCTAATATAAAGCGCAAATTTTGTTTTCCTGTGCTAATTGTGGAAATTATACTAATGTAACATGAAAATTAGCATATTGAAATTTATTAAAAAACAAATCATAATTTGGAAAGTCAAGATAAAATCTGAATGTTTGCTAAAGATATATGTAACATTATACTATAGTTGCAATATCGTTGGAATGATATATAATTTTTTTCTTTATTTTATAATCACTATTGTTAAAAAGTTAGATGAGTTTTTTATGCACGGTGCCCACTAATGTTTCTTGGTTAAAATAACTTCCAGAATTTTGACATTGACATCTGAAGTCAATAGAATAAATTGAATAGTATGAGACAAAATATATATAATCTGACTTCAATAATTGCAAGTACCATATATTTATAATCACAGTATTATACAATTTGGCAATGGAGTAAAGATTTAGAAATGAATGCAGAACATTCAAATAAGCACAGAAAACTTGTG
The DNA here is from genome assembly GCF_044657685.1 of Stegodyphus dumicola. Classification (NCBI taxonomy): domain Eukaryota; kingdom Metazoa; phylum Arthropoda; class Arachnida; order Araneae; family Eresidae; genus Stegodyphus; species Stegodyphus dumicola. The sequence goes on from NC_140768.1 coordinate 84,029,411, forward strand.
AAACTGCATGTGTATTTTTCAAAAATAATTGTAGTGTTTTTAATGCATGTGTAGTGTTTAATGCATGCATAACAATCAAATAAATCTGCCTATAATGATGAATTTCAAAGGCCAAGCCAAAATCCTTTCATGAATTTGATACTTCTAAAGAATGTGATCTCGTCAAATTAAATCCTCATGACATTGATAAACAGTTATTACTGATATGTGTTACAAAGCAGATTTTTATACATGATAAATAATATTTTCTGAAGCGTTATTTTGTGTTGTCATCTCTAAATAAGAAATTGCCTGCAAATTCAGAAAGCTACTGAACTATGTTCTAGAGTTTTTAATAACTTTAATTGGATATGTCTGTGGGGATGTAATTTAAAAAATTGTCGTTTAAACTGGCCTTGATGCTTTTTAAAATGCATGTTGGCACTGTGCTTCGAAATTAGGCCTATGTTTTGAATGATTAGAGAATTAAAAATTAAATATTTCAATTAAAGCAATAAACATTACTACAATTATAACAAGAATCATAGTCTGCTCTAATTATAAATGTATTTATCGGCCTAGTATCTTAAAAGTTGGGTGAAGTGAACTCATATTTTCTTATCTATTGTAAGAGCACTATAGCAAGAAATATAAAGTTTTATTTTAGTTTTTTTTAATTTTATAGCAAAACACTACTTCATTTAATTTTTGGATAATGTTCTAAAGAACACTTTAAATTATAGGCAAAAAATAAATATTGGATAATTAAATTCTGCCCAAGCTTACAAGATGCTGCTGCTGATATGTTAGACATGGTTTGTTTATTGTTTCAGTTTTTTATAATACTGCGCCTAATTTAATTACCTGCATATTTATTTATTGCCTATACTTACTTACAGTTCATGCTTGCTGCCTTTGGCACAACCTCACTGTGTGAAACACTTTTCTCACATTTCTTTCGTGTGGTTTGTTTTTTGTACTTTTATTTATTTTGTATACTTTTTTTTATTACTTTATGTATTTACAGGATCATTTTGAGGAATCTCAATTTGAGTCACTATGCAAAGATAGTTAAAAACTAAGAAAAACTGCAGTACCAACACTCTTTAGCATTCCAAATCCACCACCATCTGTAACTGACAAAAGGATAAGAGAAGTAAGATGTCCTAAGCCAAATACTGAAGTGGTAAATTATTTAATATTCTCCAAAAAAATTGTTGAAAAAATCATTGTTATTACAAATATATTAATTCAGTCAACCATTGTTTAAAAAAATAATCACAGCATAACATGTTTACTATTTCTTTTTGAATTTAGGAAACTCTACCTGCTTCAAATGAAGAGTTGTTAAAAAAAATAGAATTCCTTGAGCAACAGCTTCAAGAAAAAGATGCAAAATTGACATCATTTTTGTCCGATGAGCAAGTAGGAACCCTTGCTGTGCAGTCAAAAAGGAACTGGTCAGAAAAGTCCATTATAAAAGGACTGAAGATGCGATTTGCTTTGAGCAAACATGGATATAATTACCTCAGAAGTACTGGATATCCAGCACCATCGTACAGTACCTTGAACAGGAGGATTAGGGACATAAAAATTAATTTCAGCATTTTAGAAAATTTGTTTTTTTTCCTCAAGACAAAAGTTCATTCATTGGATGCTCTTGATAGGAACTGCTGCCTTTTAGTTGACGAAATGGAAATAGCTTCATATCAAAATTTTGATACATCGTCTAAGTCATTCATTGGAAATGTTACGTTAGGAAGCTAAGCATTACACTATTGTAATGCTTAGAGGCCTTAAAACATCATGGAAACAGATTGTTGCCAATGAATTAACAGGGCCTTCAACATCAGGTTCTGACATGAAAGATCTAATTCATAGAACTGTAGTAGCAGCTACAGAAATAGGTTTAACTGTAAGAGCCTCTGTTTCAGATATGGGAAGCAATAACAGAGCAATGTGGTAGTCATTGGATGTGTCTGTCTCTAGGAGAGATAGGAAGACAAATTACAACATTGGAGGACCTGATGTTTTCATTCACAGTATTGCAGATGTACCACATCTCATTAAAAATATGAGAAATACATTTCTTTCAAGTATTATAATATTACCAGAGGAATTTCGCCACCAGCATGCCTTGCCATCGAGGATAGTATCTTCAGTGTATGTGAAACGACTCTGGTCAAGTGAGATAGAAGCAGATGCTGCCCTGAGATCTCTACATCACTTGAACAGAGTTCATCTCTTCCCAACACACTTTTCCTCGATGAATGGGGCATCTGCTGTGCAATTGTTTTCTGTAAAAACAGCTGCTGCTATTGAAAAAGCAGGTATTTTACACCAAGTTGCAAAAGAAGCATTAACTTCCGCATGGTGGCTGAGACTTGTAGCAGAATGGTTTACAATTATGACTACAAGGCATCCAAAAAAAAGCATCACTATCAAAAATCAAGATGAGAAATTTAATATTTTATTGAAATTCATTCATGTGACTGAAACTGTTCAGTTTGGGAAAGCATGGAAGCCATTTCAAACTGGCATTATTATGAGCACATTGAGTGTTGTGAAACTCTCAAAAGAATTATTTTCCGAGGGGTTTACATTTTTCTTACCAGGCAGGTTGACACAAGATGCGCTGGAAAATGCCTTTTCACAGATTAGACGAAAGTTGGGTGCAAAGCCTACTGCTTTGCAAGCCAAGAGAGCACTGAAATTAGTGTGCCTATCACAGTTCATTTCAGATATCAATAATCCAAATTATTGTTCTGAAAGTGACCACAGCCTCTTTGATGCTTCTGAATTAGAGGTTGCTATCAGAAAGGAGGTCTTGCATCCTATCTCCAATTCTGTAGTGCCATCTACCTCTTCTGCAGTGGCAGTGAAACGTCGCTTGCCCCCAGCTGTGGAAGAAAATGATATACATTACGTCGCAGGAGCCATATATAATAAGTTGTTGAAAAAAAAAAGCATATGTGAAAATTGTAAAACAGCTATGACCATTTCAGAGGACATGCTGGAACCTGACATACCCGAGCATCGCACAATTCTTACAAAACATAGCAATAAAGGTGGACTGAAGGTCATCTCTTCAGGAATGTATCAAATATGTAGGGAAGCTGAACGAGAATTTCAAAAATGTAAAGATGTACTCCTTCGTTTATAATCAGCCATCACAAAAGAATTAGTTGAAAGAATAATTGATAAATGTACGCATGTGGCCATGCCAGAATGCTGTAATCTTAAGAAAGTAATTATTGATAATTTTTTTTATTACTAGATGCAAAGGCCTTACACAGCATCTTATCAACAAAAGAGCCCATAACGTTTCATATTCATCAGCATCGGCCAATAAGAAACAAAAAGTAAAATAATTTTAGAAGGTATGTATGTTTTATATTAAATAATTTATGTGTTTTATGTAATATGTATTACTTTTTCCTAGGCTACAAGTATATAAATTTCTGTGTTTGATGTTATATATGTTACTTTCTGCTAGGCTATGAGTATATTATTATGGTATTATTTTCTTGTTTCTAATATATAGAAATATAGCATATTTTCCAGTATAAAATTTCAGTTCAGTTTTACTTAAAAGTATGGGAAAGCAGATTTGTTTCATGCATGATCTTTATAATACTGGTATGAAATGAATGAATTTTAATCTGTAAACAATTTTTTGTTAATATTGAAATGTGTTTCCTTGGGTACATTTTTAGGCACTTGTGGATCATGTCAGACAACATGCAATAGAAAAAAGATGTCCGTGTGCATAAATTTTTCATTGTGTTACTTCATTTTATCTAAATTTCAAGGATAATTCTTTTCATTTTTATATGGCATGTTATTAGTATAAAGGCTAGTGAAAATAAATTGGTATGTGTATCTGTTTTTGAAGTGTAATGCTTAAATTAAAAGATGGTGTGTGTTTCTTCATTTAAATAAAATTTCAAAGATAGTATTTTTCAGCGTTGTACTGTTTGTTATTTCTCAATGTAAAGGGTAACAAGGGGAAAAAATCTGGTATGGTACATCTGTTTTTTAAGCATGATAATTTTATTTATTTCTTTAGTGATGCATATATATAGAAAGAGAGAAGGTATTTGGTCCAACTGAAGTTATAATAAATCTAATTTTACTAGATCTCTCCCTCCCCTCAGGTGTAGAAAATTTTCAAATGCAGAAAGTTTATTTGCAGAATTAATTCATTTCTGATAAACTTATTATCATTAATTTTTTATATACCATGTTATTAAGTTACACGTATGACTACTGTGTAATAAACTTGTATTTAGGGCAAAAAATTAACTGTTTTGCAGCTGGTGACTAATATCATATGCTTCTAAGAATATTACTTTAACTTTTTTCATAACTTTTGTATTTCAGGAACATGAAACTGTTATTTTGATATACTTAAATAATAAAAGTGTGTATCTGAATCAATTAATGGATACAAATATTTTACAGTTATTTTTAGAAGATATTTGCCATATCGCTTCTAATAATTCATAAAGTATATTAAAATATAGGTAAATAATTTGGTGCAGAATTCAAATGTAGGGTTTGAAATATAGTGAATCATGAGACTAAATGATTTTTATTGTCATGATTTGCCTGGGCTTAAGAATGTACTTTTCGCCCGGTGGAAATTGTCATCAAACTGTCCTGAACAGGCTTTTTGTTGATAATAACTTCCAGGCTTATCAGTACCTCCTTTTGAGTGGAGGGTATACAAATATAGTACCCAATTTAAATTACATTGTGATTGTAATAATATTGTGGTATTAAATAAGTGATTATAATTACAATTTAGATAATTGCTTTGTAATTATATTACATTGTATCTGTGAACTCTTAATTTCATTACTTTATGCAATTATGTTGTAAGTGCATAATCTAATTGCAATAATATAATCTATTCACAATTACAAAATAATTATAAATGCAGTTACATCTTAAATAGAGGCCATTTTAATACTTTTAAATTTTTGCAAGATAACTTCCCATTAAGGTTCATTTGGAGGAAACTATGCAAATACTAAAAAAGAAGTTATGTTAAATTTACATATTTTGTACAGTAGTTTCTTGTTATAATGCTGTTCAATATATCTTCAATACTTTTGTAAATTTAACGACATTCTTTGCAATTATTGTGGGGCTTTAAAAAGAAGTTTCTTAGTTATGCTTTCTAATAAGAATGTGTTAAAAATTAAGTATTATGTATAATAACTAACAATTAAAAAAACTTGACTGCATGAAAATGCTGTTGCTGTGTAAAATAAAAAATAAGCTTTCTTTTATGCTTTGAAATGAATTACATGTGGTTAAGTCGTCCTTTTACAATTTAAGAATGTGGTTAACACACATTCTTAAATTGGACAGGTTTTATCTAAATTATTAGTATAAAATATATAAACTATGAATTATTTTGTAACATAACTCAAATTACAAAATTCATTCTATATACGTTCAAATTTATTATCTTTTATGGAATAACTGTTTTTTAATTTAGGTAAAAATTGGATTTTTAGAAGTATTACAAATACAATGCAACACAAAGGTGATCTGATTGGAGAGGAAGGACTTTTTATTACGGTTTCTAGTTCGTATTTATATTACATTTGGTGAAAGTCATCCAAAACACAGAATGCTGTACTTTCTTCTTCCATATATGTTATGAAATATTTCACACATTTAAAAGAAAGTGTTTCTTCAGAGTCTTGCACAATTATTTCCATATACCTCAGACTAAAATGACAACATATTCTTAAGTTATTTTTTTAGTATGAATTTACAGTGTTTTTATGGAAATTTTTGTTAAAATGTCATTAAGATAAATTTATTTGCACACTCTACGCTTTAACTATTTCCCCATTTGACACTATTGAAAGTTTTTATTCATATCTTATTTATTTTAGTCTGCTAACGAAACTGAAACATCTAAAGAATAATTTATTTTGAATATGTTTACAAAATATACGCGAAATTTTTATTTAAGTGAAAACGTCTATATACTATTCGAGAATTAATTAATTATCCGAAAAGTTTATGTGCGCTGAATGCCGCGCGTCTGTAAAATAAATCTTTAAAAAAAAAAACAGCAGACATTCAGCCAGCGTGTGCGATAAACGCGCCAAAATTGGTAGCGCGTTCCCTCCCTCGCCAAGAGAGAAAAGTTGGTGATTCAGCCTGGTTTAGAGGAGCCTTATCCAAACCCTAACTGACTCTTCCCTGCGACAATCAATCGCCAGAGGGAGTTGTACAATTTTTTCCCTCGAATACCAGGGGGAGGGAGGTATCAGACATTACAGGCGGGTTTCTACCTTGGCGTAGTTTATCATTTTTTAAGCGTTGGCGACAAAAGTTTAGAAAGAAAAATGGATTCATTTTCTTATATATATAAAAAGAAGGAATGCATTTCTTTTATTAAAGTATATATAAAAAAGGCACATTTTTATGTTCGCAGTGTTTATCCTTTTCCTGAACGGTTTGAATAGTTTAAATGACTGATTTGAAGGGGCAAAATCGTGTTGACATTTTATGTACATCTTAGAATACATTTAGCTTTAAAGATGTGTTTTGCGCAATCAAGCCTTTCATTCATTCCTGTTTGGAAAAATTTCGTCCGATAAAAGATATTAAAAATTAGACAGAGGATTTCTGTGTAGAAAATTTAGACATGAAATAAGTTAAAAGCGATTATATGAACTATTAAATGAATTATTCTGTATGCCTGCTTATTTTTTATGGAATTTTCAGGACACAAAAAGTGCTTCAAAGAACTTTGAAATATTAGTACAAACACATTAATCGATTAAATTGAAATAAATAATGGGATGTAATTTAAAAGACAGAAATAATTTAATGTAAGAGATTTAGATTTAAAAATTTGCACACACAAATGATTTATCAGATTTTGTAAGGTTTTATTTCATAAATAACTGAAATATGGCATTTGAACCTATAAACTGTGTGGATACTGAAAAAGTGATGAATGCATAGAATATTATCATTTTCAGTAAGTTTTCTTGTTGAATAATAAATTCTGACAGTCCTATGCTATAAGAATAGGATTATAGTTTGTTTTCATAAAAGTTAAAGTTTGCATAAAACTTCCTCTGTTAAATAAAAGAATTTAGGTAATTTCTGTAACCTTTTTGTCAATACACTAAAGATTTTTTAACTAATTACTCGTCCTCGCTTGCAATTAGAACCATCATTAAATCCTTATTTTATCTAATCATTTCCTGAACATTATCATGTATATAGATTGACCTCGTCTTTGTAACTGATAATTATTACTTGCAAATTATTCTCTTGCTGGTGAACTATTAACAACCCTTTCTATTGCTGAGTTAGGATTAAGAACCTTCGCTCTCACTACCGCCAGCCTTGCGAAAATCAGCGTAAAATGCTGGTACCTGGGCTGCTTGTGCGCATGTGCGAATGTAGGTGGTGTGAATAGCCTGTTAGCTATTCGCACCGTCGGTGCGATTAGCCACTGCGTACTTTTACTGCATCAAGACTTTTACATTAGAAAGTGAGCAACATATTTTAATTTTCAGAATTTAGAAACATAAACTGAACAGATAGTGATGTAATATATATAAATGAGATATTTCGGGTCATTGTTCTCAGTTTTCTACACTTCAGTTATTGAATATTCCACTGTAGTATATCTCCGATGGCTTAAAAAAAGCATACCATTCCTCGAAATGCCAGCTCCAAGCACAGCCGGCTTAGGCACTCGAGAATAAAATATGATCTGTGTGTCTAGGGCGCAGTTTTTGATGCCATAACCTAAGTTGTTTTTACAGTTGATAACTAATTAAAAATTACCTTTAAAGAATGAGGAGCTCTCCCAGAAAAATAAGAGTACAGGTGCAGATCCAATTAACACTGAAGTAATTGGCTATCTCGCAAAATTTACGTCTGTGGATCTCGCCAAACTGGGGCCAAATTGACGACTGGGGATCTGACGGCTATCTCACCAAAATGGGCAGGGTTTTGGTGAGGTCCTATTTCTGTAGAACTATAATTGGACTGATCTCTATATGTAACTGCAACTGTATCCGGCCGTATATGCGACTGTAACTTTCAATTTCGAGAACGGTTATCGTGGTGCTGAAAGGAATAAATTCATAATTCTGGGGAAGGGCGCTGCGATCACCGAGGCAATCGGCTGCACGTTCGCAGCGCTACGTAAAAAAAGTGAAAAAAAATCCTTTTCCCTAAGTGATTATCAATTAAATTACTTTGAAATAGTGTTTTTTCTACAAAACCTATACCTATTCAAAGAATTTCCTCTCCGATGTTGACGAGAATAAAACAGCGAACAGTGTGAGGATATACTACGAAAGCCTGGAATTTTAAGATAAATACCTTTCTTTCATCTAAATTAAATCAAATTTCTATAAATAAGTGCTTTTAAATCAATAAATTTAAATTTTTCATCAGTTTTTAGCACTAAAAAATACTTGAAATTGCTCATTGCTTGTGGCTTCCTTTGTGAATCAATTCCAAACAGACGCCAACGTTATCAGTTCACGTCTATCACCACCTACAAAGCCCCCCTTATCTTGTTTTGAGGAATCTCGTGAGAGGGAAAATTGGGGATTTGGGGCATCGCGTTACGTCTCTCTCGGATCTTTTTTTCCCCTTTTTTTTGATCGCTTAAATATATTTTTGCCTTTAAATAATATTACACCTCACCGTTTTTTTTCTCATACTGTTCCTTGCTATCTGTTAAATGTCCAAATGTAAGGGATGGATTATTCTTCATTGCCTTAAATAAATTCTTAGGACTATAAGCTTATATACATAACAGTGAGCTTCAATGAGTTAAACTATGTTTCATTTATGTTTTTAATACATATACTCTGTAATTTATACAGACATATATATATATATATATATATATATTGTGTGTGTGCGGTTGTGGTCTTGTATTGTGTTTGGTTCTATGTTCTTTGTCTGCTGCTGTTTTTTGGAAAAGGTATGAAAATGTTTTGAACGAAAATAGCATAAGTTCGTTTAGTTAAATTAATATATACTTTTGTCTGATGTTATGGGTCTTTTGCTGTTGTGTCTCAGGCTGCAAGTATACATTACTTTGTTTTGCATGGTAAATACCTTGATACGAAGCATTTTAACACTGTCATTTTTTTTCCAGTTCACATCTATTCAGCATAACTAAACACACTCACTACACACACACCTGTGAGTCACTATTTACTGTAAATGAAGACAACCTTTTACTACACTCATGGACACAATCGTATTTTAGGACATTTTCTACTTCTTTTCCTTTTCTTTCTATAGGCCCTTTTTTCCCCTCTATTAATTTTTGAGCCATTTATTTTAAATTTTATTTTGTCCCATCTTTTCTTCCTGGCTTTTCGAACTCGTACAAAATGTACGAAGTTTCTTTTTACTCTCTTCTGAAATACGAAATTGCCCCCTTTCTATATACCTTTCTTTCGCACCTAAGCTTGAGTTTTCGCCCATCGGTGCAGAAAGACTTAGCGGGTGAAAACAAGACATCTGTCTATTTTGTCTGTCTATTTTGTCTGTCTGTTTGTCTGTCTAATTTTCAGAAATCGAAGGTACTGGAAATTCCTCAGCGGCCTGGGGAAAACTATATTGACCAGAGAAAGCATGAGTTCTCACTTTTTAGTTCCGAGTTTATTTCGAAATATTGACAGATTTCCATGCGAGTTACGCTCTTAATGTGCTTGTTATTGTGTTGTGTTTAACATTCTGAGTAGTTTAAAGTGCTTTCTGCTGATTGTGCTCTGCCATGCTAAGAAAAGTTGTACGAGTATTTTTGTGAAAAGTGTAAAGTGGCTCTTTTAAGAAAATAAATTTTATCAAACTATCATCAGTTCTCTGTGCATTCAATCCATAACGAACCCGTAGCTACGTTAACAATGCATGTTCAGCATTAGTTTTGAGATTTGTATGGAGCATTCTATTTATGACGCAGATAAAATTATTTTCAGAACATAGTTTTGAATTACTTGGAACTTATACATGCTTCGAATAGCATTATGTGTTATGCTAGAGAGATATGACTTATACCGAATCTCACCTTTCATTTGTTACATCTTTCACCGAGCTTACATATGAGCTTGATGTTTCTATTTTGCACGATCTAGTTTGAATGACTTGACTGCTATTCAGCGTAACATGGTAATAATGAATAAGAGTGTGTTCCTGTTTCCGAGAATTTGAACCGTGTTATATAAGTATAGTGTGTAACCAGATATGAACTCTGCAGTACACCATGCTTAATGTTGTGTTTATACTTTCATTCAATATAAATATAATAACTAATTTCCTTTATTCCGGAAATAATAAATAATTCCCTTTATGCCAGACAAGGTAGACTGCTTTTTCCGCATCTAACATAAAAAAGCGCAACTCATTTTTTATTTGCATAGAAATTCCGGACAAATTTAGCTACATTACTTGCTTTGTCGTGGAAAGTTGTTATGGGAACCGAATCTGTTTATTTGGTTAAAGTAAACTTGTCGTCTATTTAGAAGAATTTTTGAAACTGTTTCCTAGACCTGAGACCTCTCGTATATAAGTGTCGTAAAAATTCTCTTTGGGAATCAGCCTATATTGTGACAATTTAGGATCTGGCAACATTTGGCGAAATTTGAGAAATTAAAAAACTTTCAGAAGAATTCTGAATTTTCAAGCTAAACATTATGAGGAAAAGGAAAAGAAAATACTGACAAAATTTTTGGAAATCTCTCTCCTCTGCCTTCTCTGAAAAAATGTCATAAAAAATGAGGAATCCCACCATTCATTATCAATCAATCACTGAAAGAAGTCAGAGCTTTTAGTTCCTCTCTCAATAGATGAGTTTATGATTTAATGCCACTTTTAGCATATTTTGTTTTTTAACGCAAAACTTTTAGGGCATTCTACCCTCGTTCCTTCCATATTTGGGAAGATAATTTTCAATGTAATGTCCTATATTTTGATTATTACTAGTTTATGAAATGCCCTAGATTTATAACTCGTTCTTTTTGTCCCGGAATCGATAAGATGGGTCATAAAATTACTGAAAGTTGTTCATTTGAACACCAGGTTTACCACTTACACCATTACAAATGATTTTTTCCACTTTTTACCTTTCTTCATAAAAGATCTCTTTTCGAACTTGAACATGATATGTACCGTTCTTAGATATATACCATTCTTAGACTGAGCAGTGCGCACAAAAGTGCAGAAGGTGTTTAGACGATGTGCATCGGTTTACCAAGAAAAATTAATAGAGAAATGGAAAGTATGAGGATCTGATATAGTTCAAATCGACTGAGACAGAGATTGTGCGAAAAGTGTGTTGAATCGGATGAGTCAGTCTTTCTTTGAAAATGTTTGGGGCACCTGACACAGTCTTTATACCACGTATTGTATAAACGTAGTCTCAAGTGTCCTCTTAGTTGTTAATAAAGTGTATTACGGCAGGTATCAAAAGAACTGATTCTTCTGTGCCAGGATTATCCAACCTTTTTGTCTGAAGGGCTTTATACAAGATTTTGCATGTAGCATGCGGGATACGAGTCCTTCTACAAAGTGCAAAATAAGGTGAAAACAGTAGAAATGCACCATACAATGAGAAATTACAGTTTTATGCATAATTTTATTATTTTATTTCCCACAATAAAGATTCAAAAGCACTAGAAATGAATCGCAAACTGGGCATTAAAATTTATAGATAATACTAATATAAATTAAAATTAGTTTTATCAGTAACTTTTGTGTGGCCACTGCTCGCTTAGCATGAGATTTGACAATGTTTTTGCTTACGCAAATAGCTGGTGTGTGCCCTTGATATTGTAACGTTTCAAGCTATTTTATAGACCACCACAAGTTCTGAGAAAAGGAATGGCCACATCGAAAGTTCCCACGGACAGAGTATTTCTTAGGCGAATTCTCGGAAAGAGGATGTGACCAGCAGTCACAAAACAATCTCAGCTTTTTTGTTCCTCTTATAGTTGTTCGAAAGGAGACATTGTTCAGTTCCCTTTCATCAGTTTATAGGTTCAGTGTCTCAGACTACCCGGTTTGAGACCCCCAGTTGGAATCGAAAAGATCTCACGGACTTTTTCCCAGGCTGTCTTCATCATATCCAGTTTTTAATCAAAGTGCTCTCGCCAATCAAGAGGCGCTTCTAAAAATTACGGACAATTAAGGATCCTGGAAGTTTTTCCGACTCGCCCAGGACAACTAGAACAAAATCATGGAACGCAGTTTCAGAGAGAGAAAAAAAGTGAGAGTTAGTTGCAGTAAGGAGAGAGAGAAACCTTCTCTCGGGTTTTCTAGATCGGCCACGAGCAAATTTTTGCTTCGCTCTGCGTAGAGCGATATTAATATCTCGGCTAAGAGATTTACAGCGAGGTAGCCGGGTTTGCCGCTACCTTACGAAAAGCATCCTGCTCGGACACAGCTCAGTCGTGACCTTCGAGAGGGAGAAGGCCATGACACTTAATAAACATGGCGGAGCTTTCCTTCCGATGTTATCGTCGGAAAGTCATTTGAATTTTAAAATTTTATGATATAGTTCAAATCGGCGAAATATAACTTTATTATGTTGCTTAGTTAATTAAAATAGCTGAAAGAAAGAAGGATTTATATACATACACACTTTTTAAGCGTTTTACAAATATTTTAATTAACTTTGTGAAAAACAAACGAACATTTTACAAAAATTTAAACGCTGATTGAAAATTGCCACTGTAATGATAAATTGGGAAGGGGTTCTTAAGATAATAATTAATATTTTACCTAGGCTCAAGTGTTAATTTATTCGCGTTTCAGAGCAAAATATATAACCATCATCTTCTATATCTCCAGCGTATGTAAATGAAATACTATATAAATTAGCTAATAAATGTGATAAAAATATTTCATACAAGAAACGTACCTAAATCTTATAACAAAAAAGCCTTCCAACATTCATATTGGAAATGAAGTAACCTAACAAACAACATGCACAATTGGCAATAAAAATATAATAAGCATATAAATGATAATCGTAATTCCCATTATCCTAAAATTTAGAAACCAAAAATATGTATATACACCTGCATATGATTGAAAGAAATGGTGCTAAGAAACATCAGCATTACTACTAAATATTGTAATCCATAATTATTGCATTTTTAAATCATATGATATTTAAAAGACATTAAATTTTACATTAAGTGCAAATTGCAGTTCTGTTATTTTTCTCTTTGAATTTGTAGTATATCTCTTGGCATGAATACGAATGTTTCAAGTTATGTTTTTTAATTATTACATTTGAATACATTCCATTTTCATTGTTAATTTTTGTACATGCTTGTGATAGCAATAAAATTCAAGATGAATGGGAAAAAAACTTTTTATTGTGTGCTATTTAATGAAGAGAAGAATTAAATGTGCAGTTCTTACTATTGTGTATATTATTCAAATCATTTCTGCCAAGTATACAAGGGAAAGTACTCAAAGGAATGTTATTGATTTGAAAAAATGAATAAAATGGCCGTGAGAACCTGCCTCAACTTTTAACCTTGTCTAAAACAAGTGTATATAAATATATTTACATATGATAGAAAGAAAGGATGTTAAATCATCAGCATTTCTACTAATTATTGTACTTTTAACAGCTTGCTATTTAAAATACACTAAATGATTTTTATTTAATTGGAAATAGTAGTTCTGTTACTTTTTCCTGGTAACTTTTAAACACTGGATAGTTTATGTGTTTTTTAAAATATTGCCACATACACTAAATATCTCAACATACACTATTTAAAAATATTTAAAACATTTTTTTAATATTTTAAAATAGTGTGTGTTGTTTGTTAGGTTATCTCATTTCAAATATGAATGTTGGAAGGCTTTTGTTTTTTTTATAAGATTTAGGTATGTATTATTTTTTAATCACATTTATTAGCTAAGTTATATAGCATTTCATTTACATACGCTGGAGATATAGAAGTTAATGTTCGTTTGTTTTTCGGTTCTTTCAATTATATTTATTTACAAAGTTAATTAAAATATTTGTAAAACGCTTAAAAAGTGTGTATGTATATAAATCCTCCTTTCTTTCAGCTATTTTAATTAACTAAGCAACATGATAAAGTTATATTTCCGACTAAAATTTAAAAATTCAGATGACTTTCCGACGATAACATCGGACGGAAAGCTCCGCCATGTTTATTAAGTGTCATGGCCTTCTCCCTCTCGAAGGTCACGGCTCAGTCCGGCAACCACCGGCTTAGTGATTCGATTTATTCAAGACAGCCTCATCTTGAGCCTACCTTCATCTTGAAATATTTCCAAACAAGAACTTTCTTTAGCCCATTCGATACAGGACTTTTAACTTCATAATTACTTTTCTTTGATTCTAAGAAGACGTCATTTATATAGCGCAACCTTAATTTTAATATTTGGAACAGAAGAAAGTGACAATGATTTTTAAATAACTGATTGATTAAAAAAGAAAGAAATGCTGAAATAACATTTAAAAAATACTTTAATCGACTTTGATTTATTACCAACAGTTGCATGTGTTTCAATTAGGTGTTTTAAAATAGGTAAATTATTAATATTATTACTTCAAAATAAATTGCATTTAATAAATATCTGTGTTTTTTAAAACACTATAGTTTCTAAAAACCAGTAGCAGATCTACTAAGTACCCTCAACAAGCCCTCGAGAGAAATATTTCCGCGAATTTTCGTTTTTGGGATATCTGATAGGCTGACTTACGTAGAAACTAGTTCCTTGGGGAAAAGCTACGAGGAACACAGCTTTAAGCAAGACATTTTCATATCGACTGTAAAATGTCCCGCGTAGCTGACGACATTGATATATTAATTTCGGCTGGAAACTCTTCAGTTGTAGTAGCAGGAGAAGCTCATTTCTCGGAAAAGTTTTTCCTAGCCTTACGTATCGGTAGATGTGATGATAGGACGCGTCCTTTTTTTTAGACACACTTTCGTAGGTAAAACACATCTTTTTATCGAAAAAAAAAATTGCGTCTTCTATCACAGACGCATTTTGGGGAAACATTTTTACGTAAAATGCGTTTGTATAATCCAGAAAATGTGAAATTTTCCGTCACATCTATTTCAAATTACTAGTCTCGTTTGTGTGCCATTTTTGCTTATACTCTATCGTAATAACGACTTAAAATCATCTTAAGACTTATTTGGGCTCTCTGACAGTACAGTAGAGTTTATTTTCTCAAGATTCTGCATAATAGCAAATGACTGCTTTTCAAATTCAAAGTATTGTATATCTACTCAAGGTTGTATTTCTCTTCCAGTTTGTAGATTATAGCTCTCAGAATATTTAAATAAACATCTAATGTCTAATAAAATGGAGAAAAGACACAGATCAGTCTATTACACAAACCGAAATACACAGGTAATGTTTCGGAATTTGCTATTTTGTATCGAATGGGCTACAGAATATAAAATACTGTCTCTATCCAGACATTGTTCCTATTTTCACGTGACCGTGCTTTAATGAAACGCTCATACAATTTAAATAAGTAAAAAAAACGCTCTTTAATGTGGCAAAATCATTAACAAACTTTTGAAACCAGGATTACATTAAACGAAATTAAAAACGATACTAACCCTTCACTAACGAGCATGAACTATAAATACTTTATAATACATCCTTGAATATATGAATGTGTAATCAATTAAAAATATATAGTCGTTTAGTATTTTTTTATACTTAGCGGATTATCATGGTTCCGAACAACTGAATATTACATGTTGAAACTGCTGCATTCTATGTTCGTTGCAGCTCAGTAGGAAAATAATATGTTGATTTAAGCTATATTTTTCAAAGGTCGTCAAGCCCTTAACTTGCAAAAATACTTTGCGATACTGGGAGGAGCTCTGAGCGTAATAGCTTCCTCATGGAGAGGAAAGTCTGTTTGCTGATAATCAGTACAGGCAGATGTTTAGTTTACACGTCTCTCTTTTTAACCTTTTAGTTCTTAGATTTCTCATCATCTTTTGTTGATAATAATTCCTTTTTTTTTATGTGTTTATTTACTTTTAGTTTATTAGACACTTATTAGGCTATACATTATCTATTTGCATTAGACACCCTTTTTATCAGTTACGTTCTTTTAAATTTATGCACTTTTGCCATCAAGAATAAAGGTTCTTTTAAGCTATCTTTAATATTTTATTATTTTTAATAAAAGCATGAAAGGTATCCTCCATAATTTAGATAAAAATACTATAATACTAAGAATAGCATAAAAAGGGTGCTTACAACTTATGTCATAATGTTACAAGTAGGTATTTATAGGATCATAAAAAATTTTCTTATATATCATGAAATATTTTGTATATTCATTTTTACATGCTGACTGAATAAATTCTGAATTTCAAAATTTGAAATTCTTAAAACAAATTTATCTTAAACATTAGGAATAAACATTAGGAAAATTCAGCTGGAGAGTTGTTATAAATCTATGTATGAAATAAGCCTTTCTCTATATTTCAGTTAGACCCTCTTTTAAGATAAAAGAAAGCAAATTTCCTCCGTTTTTACCATGTATATAACTAGATTTAGATTATTTTAGGAGTAATTCATCTGCTGGCAACGGTATTCCTTGAAACGAAAAATTTGGAAATAAATCTTCTTGCTGAGTAGTGGTTACCGTTTATAATTGTCAGCTTGCTTTTAAAAAATCATTCTTTTGTTTAAAGAAGACACTGTTAACTACACAGTTTAGCAAAATTACTATTTGCACAAAGAAAAGTTGTTCACATAATACTTTACTAAATGGAAAAAATATCCATTTATATTAAAAAGGCATATGATACCTAGTCACGGTCATCAGGTTAAGGCTCAATTTCAAACCATACAAATAAATCTATCAATGAGTGTTAGTTTAACAATCATTACCTAGGGCAGGCTCGTTCAACCCAAAAGACTTTGTGGGCCCATTTTGGAAATTCATTTTATTCCAGGGAATAATTAATTCGTTTCACACGATTTATGCATAATGCTGCAATGCAAATATCTTATAGCCAACTAGATAAAAGATTTCAGTTAAAACAGAAAAATTTTTTGTATTCTTCTCTCCCACGCTATCTTCTAAATGCATCATCTTTTGCTCTTTGCTTCTCAGCTTTGCAACTTGCCGCTGCTTGTTGTTTTCTTTTAAACATACTGATGTAAACTTCTTTTAGAACAAGGAGCTATAACGCCCATTTATAAGCGTCGGCTTAGTAAAAAAAATATATGTCAACCATGAATAAAGTGGAAATAATTTAATTTGGCCACTTTTCAGGTTTCTGCTTCTTTATGCATTCATCTACGAAGCCACCAGATTTTTTAAGTTGTTATTACACACACACAAAAACACGTAAACTGAAATCATAGCTGGTAGCTTTGCGATAAAATACATAAGCTCTTCTACCTTAAGGAGCTATATCCTATTCCTCTTGTCAGTGTTTTAAAGACTTCTCCCAGATCTTTCAGATCTAGGTAGCAAGAATGGGCATAGGCTGAGCATTGATGTTTTTGGCTGCTTCTTTGGCGAGGTCATCGGCTTCTTTATTCCCCTGGGATCCAGCATGTGCCTTTATCAAGGATATATGAATAATCCTTCGACTCTCGCTCTAAGTAAACACTGAATGTCGGCTATCAGAATAGAGGGATGGTAGGGATTAAGGATTGCATAAATAGCAGAAAGGCTGTCTGGAAAGATGCGGAATGTGTGTTCACCAAATTGTTCCATCGCTGCGATGGCCTGCCTAATTGCAACCACTCCAGCTTTTTTGAAATACCGTGTTTCCTGATCCTAAGTGCCCTTTCCGTGCTTGTAAAACTTCATTGTTACGCTTTATTACAGCGCTGCATCCAACTTATCCATCGAGTTTGGAACCGTCTGTGTATTGCAAATTGCATTCCCGAAAAATTTTGGCTATTGAGCAGCTTTGGGTGAGCATGGATCTGCTCCATGTTGCGCTGGATGGACACTATATAGCGACTTCTTGTACTCATAACCGGCTGGGTTAAGGTGAAGATCTCTGTACTTTGCCTGTTTTTCAAGCAATGGGCCATAATGGGCAGATAAACTTGTCAAAACTACCCCCGTGAAAAGAAAATTAGAAAATGTAATTAGCTGTTGTGCTTCCCAGTACGCCGCTACTAGTAGCCAGCCATAAATAAAAACTGGCTTCATTTCAACAATATATTGGGACAGTGAATAATGTAACTTGTATTTAATAAAGCGTTTGTATGATTATTTGTTTGCATAGATAATCCAGTTTATAGCGTAGCCAGCACATTCAGTATTGTGGCATAAATTGCATACAATTGAGACTGTTAATTTTTTCCATTGCTTATACAACATATCTCCCTCATCTAGCATGCCTTCGTGGTGTAATTGGAAGCATACTTGACGCGTATTCGATAGGTTCTGGCGCGTATTTGAGTCCCGACGAGGGCACTGCACATTTTTCACGTCTCCTGAGATCGAAAAAAATTCTAAATGATTCTACAAATGGCGCCCTAACTAAAAGGTGGTGGATAATATTTCTTCACTACCGGGATTTGGCGATTGGATCAACTAATCCCCAGTAACCCTTTAAAGGGAAGAACATTTAAGGTATTATCTCTCTCTCCTCCCAGCATGCCTTCATAGTGCATTTGGAAGCATACTCGGCGCGTGTTCGAGAGGTACAGGTTTGAGTCTCGGCGAGGTCATTGCACAATTTTCACGTCCCCTGTTTCGAAATAGCCTAATTACTCTACAGTGTAATCCACATTTGTTTGTAATCAGCACATTATTTTTGTTAAGTCAAAATCGAAAAGGGTATGTTACTGTTACTGTGCTCTAATTATTTGATATGCAAGTAACATAGGCGCATTCGCGCATCTTGAAATATACCTAATACTACCTTTGCAAGCTCTAGATTTAATACTGTTTTTGCAAGCTCTAGTCACATTATCTACTTGAAATGTACCTAATACTACCTTTGCAAGCTCTAGATTTAATACTGTTTTTGCAAGCTCTAGTCACATTATCTACTTGAAATATACCTAATACTACCTTTGCAAGCTCTAGTCACATTATCTACGCTGACAACATAAAATCAATAATTATGCATCTATATGGCGATTATGATAATAAAAGAACTATGTTGACTAACAGACTCAGCTGCCTTTGCAGCTTAACTGTATATGTACCTATGCATTTCAAATGGACCTTGTTTGCTAATGTAAATTTTTTTTTTTTTTTTACTATGAATTTCAATAAATGCCATCCGGACCGTTGGCCTTACCTGAGGCAAAACTTCGTTATTATGGTGGATAGGATCTGCCATGTAAACGTTTCTTGAAAATAGACTGTTACACTTTTCTTGAAAAATTTAAGGTCAGTGGTCATCCCTAGTGGCGTTTGCGCCATTAACCACTATACCGGTTGGGCGGCTTTACCGGAGTGTAGGTGTATTGCCTGCACAGGTATGGGTATTACGTAAAAACCCACGGTAGAAAGAAATATGAATTTTGGAAGTTTGATCCAAGAAAGGCGAAATTGCAAAATTCCTTCAAAATACTGATTTAGATGCTTTTGAAGATTACAGCTGATTTGTAAATAATAAGTGCACAAAAATAGCAGGGTTTGGAGACATTTCATCTTATCTACAAACAATCATCTATGTTTCTAATCATCTATGCCAGTGCAGAACAATCATCTATGTTTGTTTTCGACGGCTCGCGTTTCTGCTCTCATTCGCACGTGAAAGGGTGCAAAATACGCATATTCCGCCAAAGACGCACGTGCTGGACTTTCGACTTCGTCCGATATGGCAAAAAATAGACTACGTGGTGATAAAGCGCAAGGTCAAACATACATCTTCTTATATATAAGACAACGCTGGCATTGCACGATAATCGTATCTCATTCCCTTTTTTTTTTTTTTTTTTCCTACTTACAGAAGGATGTTTATGAATATTAAAAACAGAATGATAAGTACGTATTTTCATGGACTTCAAACTTTGGATCTGAAAATCAACCTACAGCCATCCAACCTGTGTTTTAAATTGTCTGTGTTGGTCCATTATCTTATCGATGGCTTTGCACTGTAGAGGGTTGAAATTTCTAAATTTGATGCAGATGATTTAAATATTTACGACAAGGGTTTTTATCAGACTGCTATCGATTTCTTAGGATAAATGATACAATGACTTTATTTTATCATCCTGAATTCATTCAATACTTGATGTTTCGTGAAATTATTCCGTTTTTTTGATTTATTGTCACTGAGACAGAAAACAGTTTTAATATGTCTATTACAGAAATAGCCAAAGTAATTAAAGCTACATGTTAAAATTTAAATATATTCAAGACCCGCAGATTTCCCAAGAGCCGCAACTTGATATTTATATCATTTTAAAAATAATAACACGTAGAATTATTATTATAATTTTTGAATAGAATTACTTCTATTTAATTTATATTTCTGTGATTATTTTCTAACTATTTCTATTTAATTTATATTTCTGTGATTATTTTCTAATTATTTGTATTTAATTTATATTTCTGTGATTATTTTCTAACTATTTCTATTTAATTTATATTTCTGTGATTATTTTCTAATTATTTGTATTTAATTTATATTTCTGTGATTATTTTCTAACTATTTCTATTTAATTTATATTTCTGTGATTATTTTCTAATTATTTCCATTTCTATTTAGTTTGTAGAAAAACTAAGGACAAATATTGATCCATACTGGAGATTAAACTCCGTAGCCGAGGCAGATTATTCAGTTTTTTTTTCAATTGACATATATATAGCCACAATTCACCTGACACTCTAATCGTGGCTGATTCGAAACATCTACATTTCCGACAGCTTTGCTGTAAGAAGAGAAACAGCAAGCAAAAATCTGCATTTGCTGAGGAGCAGAAGCAAAGTGCGTAGTTATCCAGGATGGCGTTTTATTAAGAGAAATGTTTCGGTACATGAAATTTTAAGTTCCTAATAAGCTACGTCATCATCCTTATGTAAAAGACGTATGATATAGATTAAACTACAAAGGACGCAGTTTAGAAAAAGTTATTACTATTTTTAGAATAAAGAGAGAGATACACAAATTAAAATAAGGAATGAAGGTGTTATAGCTAATTTAAGTCACAATTTTGATTTACATATTTTTTATTTTACGTGTTTATGTATGTAAGATATAAAATGCGAAATTGCTTTCGTATTTTAGTACTTTTGTATTTTAATTGCTTTCGTATTTAGTAGTTTGCCCTACTAACTTTAATTCAGCAATAGCCTCTTTATTGTTCATTTTAATTTGGGTACTTCTCCTTTCTGTCCTTAAAATAGTAACTTTTTACAAAAATATTAATCTAAACTGCGGCATTGCAAAATTAATACGCATCATACATCAGAAATTTCAGTAAAAATCGAAATTTTTTGGAATCCTCTTCCACGTTTTTTCGGAATGCGTCACATTCGGTTTCCGCTTCACATCTGCTAAATTTCTCCTCTTGTTTGCTGTCTTCAAAAAATATATTTTACAAGTCTATCGGTACCGATGTGAAAATGTTTTAAGAACAGGGCGTTGTAACGTCCGTTTTATTTGCGTTGGCTTAATGAAAAATGTGCATCAACCATGACTAAAAAGGAAATAACTGAATTTGGCCACGTCTGTAAGTTTTTTCTGCTTTGTGCATTTATTTACGCCACCATCTTCCCCAATTTATTACATTTATATGATTAATGTGGTTATAAATATAAATAATTCGAAAATTATGTTATAGGACAATAGGCGCGAAACAATTTTGCCTAAAAACATGCACGGCAACGTACTCACATCATTAGATTATTTGGACTAGCGTAACATACTTTCAGAAGTAAGAAATATATCTCTCAGATTAGTTATTTCAATAAACAAAAAATAGAATGACACGTTTTAAAAACAATTTATTGACAAAATTTGCCTTAAAAACAAGAATATTGTTGTAAGAAATAAGTGCAATGTATTTAATTAAACGATGGCCAATAAGAAACGTTGGTGCAAGCTTTTTGCGCAACATGATTTGGCGCTTGCTTCTGTATAACGGGAAGATCCAATAATTCTTGTTACTTATGCTCTATATTCAAGAACACATATTCCTGTGATACATAAATTTTAAACTTCAGCACTTTTTTTTTTTTAAAGGGAAAATTAAGACTTTTTTCGGGTTTCGGATTAAAATTGAAGATCCGAGGGGGGTCAGTTCATTTATGTCCACTGAAAGGGATTTTGAGGAAAAAAAAAAAACTTATTTTTGGTTTCTGGAACTTTAATGATAAATAAATATTGTTAAAAATAAAACAAAAAATCGTAATAAACTTTTAACCTCTATTTAATAAAATGTACATTATTAAAGAAATGGGGAGAGAACTTTTAAGGTAATTGAAATTCGTTTCCCCTTAGTTTCTTCTGTTTATCGTGAGAACGCGAAGCTTCTTGGCTGTCATAATTGGTTCTTTCACTATTGAAGTTCTTTCTCCAAATTTATTTGACAGAACTTGGATCAGTTTTGCGTTTTCTTGTCTTTTAGTAAGTTTTTCCGATTTTTTGGCAAGCATATCCATCTCTATATCACATCCGATTTTTTGGCAAGCATATCTTACGATTTGTAAGTCTCGTGTGATACTTTGTGGTGCACGAGGATTTCTTTTTCTTTAAATAAAAAAAAAATAAATAAATAAATAAATATCCATCTCTGCTTTTTATGTACCGCAAGATTGCAAGTGTTCTTTCTTGGGTAACTGAATTCTATGTTGAACTTAGAATTAAAAATATCTTTTAATTTATCATATGACACTGGATTATTCCTTTTGCATACATCGTGTAATGCTATGATGTTTAACTTTTCCCGGAAAGTATATGTTTTTACTCTTTTTTAAGGAATTATGAGACTTTCTTCAGTTGAGGAAGTTGAGAAACTCGATTCACTCATTAGAAATAGTTTCCTCATAAATTGTATGTTTTTAGTTTGTATGTACTTGGCTGCGGTCTATCGGTTCATTTTTGTCAACGGCCAAAGCTTCTATTATTTTTTAAATTTGATTTTTGTAATGCCTTTAAATAAAGCAAAGATATTTATACAAAATTACAAATCATTCCATGGCTGTCTTGGAAACAAGATCTGAGAATAAATCCTATGAAATGTTCGATAAGAGTAAAAGCTAATGTATAAAGATCCTTCATTTCCAAAATTCGGCATCGGTATATCATTAAGATATTAATTATCATTAAGGCAAAGCCTTTAAGACCGATGAGATAATGATTTTGGATATTATAATTCCCAAGTTCATCGAAAACTTTGAGAATTCGTTGTGTTTCACTTCTAGCGATGAACATCGTGAAAGATCAAAGTGTTTTTCTTCGACCACAAGTCAAAGAAAAGCATTGAAAAAGTTTGCACTTACAATCAGGTCTTCACTCACTCGTGGTTGTTTTTGAAACTTTCATAGCATTGCGGATTCTCCCCGTTTTCTTCCTCTTATTTGAAGAAATCTCGGCGGCCGCTGAATTGGGCCTGCACTAGAAACTTCATTTTCCCTGTTCACAAGCACTATTAAAGAACAGATGGTTTGTCGGATAGGCTTGTCGTTACAAGAGGCAAAAACGAACCTGAATAAACTTGATCAAGGATGCTGCTGGACATAAATGCTTCTTCCCTTTTGACGCGTGGATAAACCAAAGAACTTAAAAGAAGAAGTTCTTAGGAATTAACTGCTAGAAGTTCTTTGGACAAACACTGTTTTTGCCCAGTATGCAAATCTTTCCTTGGTTAGAGTTACGGGCATGAATGCTTTCCTCCTGAAACGATTTACAATATAAAAGCTATTCTTATTGCCCACTAGATGGAATTAATTGGTGTAAATGGTGTTCTTCCTGGCCTTCAATTGTAAACTCATTTTAAAATTGTAAACTAAAAGCGAAAGAGGCCGTAATGGTTTTTACAATAACAATAAATTGCGCGCAGAATAAAACTGTCGAGGTCTCAAGTGTGACTGACAAATGTTACAAAAGATCAATTTTTGGGGGGAATGTACAAAAACTAGAAAAATCATTAAAATGTCCATGTAGCCAGTCCATTTACCAGAATCCGAATCTAAGTTCTAATTTAGAAGTAATGTTGAAAACAGGAAAGGATGTTCTTTTTAGTAAATACCAGCATTCCAATAACGCAAATATAATTTTGTTTTGAGTAACAAATAACTCAGTATCTATCATTATTAAAAGTTTAGCTTAAGAATTTTATTTCAACGTCTTTTCAGTTATTTTCTTACTCCTCTTTTAAGACTTAAATGTTTTTAGTAATTTTTCTTTGGCAACAAAGATGAGAAGGATTTTAGAAGGAAGAGATTTTAGCTTAACTGTAACAGAGGAGAAAGCATTTAAATTAAAAGGCCGTTTTTAATGTTTAGCCCTCTTTAAAAAGTATACACTGGAGCTTTTAGATGGCAAAATAGTTACTTCACTGTTATTGATTCTGGCATTGTAACCACAGAAAGTATTCCACGAAGGCATCCCAACCCTTAGGCAGATACCCTAGTGCCCTTTGCCATAATAAACTAAACCAAAACAGTCCTTGTAACACCAAATACGGTCATAATAAATTATGCTGTTCCCGATGCAAGTTTCCAGTCATCAAGAAGCTAGTTACGATCATTGAAAAAGAAAAGCAAAACTCAACGAAGATAATAATTTGGCAGAAAATTGAATACTAACATCTGCTAAAATGTGTATGTTAATGAATGAAACGCATATCGAAATCTACTAAGGTAAGGCAGAAACTTTGTAAGGGATCTTCGTTTTTTAATGCGCGCTTTTGTGGTGTAATTGGAAGGAAATCCTGATAGCAGTTAGGAGGTCTGGGATTCGAATCCTAGCCAAGGCACTGCTGATGATGCTTTCTTTCTGCTCAGGAATAAACACAGATACCTCTACGGCTTCAGACATTTCATAGTATTTTAATCGTACTGTTTAACAACAAGTTTAACTTCAAGCAATCAAGCAATGTATTTTGTTGATCTCACGGTACATTTCAGTGAATCTGTGAGTAGCGTACATCCAAACTTTTTTATGACAAACACATTAATTAATGATTTTCAACATCTTGGCTATAACTAACTCATCGCGGTGCTTTAATCATCAGTAATAAAGGTAACAATAATTATTTGCATGTACAATAACAGTTTTAAAAATACACTTTGGTATGAAAGGCTATGAAAATTCTTTCATCCGTTTAGATCAACAAGGAAGCACCTGGAAGACAGACACGTGCCTTGAATATTCATACAATTGACCTACTTCTTGAGGCCATGAAATCTAGACCCGCTATCTTCAGTAGTTTCTCGGTTACTTTACTTCGTGTTCTGCAAGTAGTTTTGAAAATTCTTGAACATTTACCCCAATGGCATTCTAGAGTACACTTAACCTCATGCACTTGTTGAGGTCTAAATGCTTACATCGTCTCTAACAGAAGTCAAAATCTGAATACGTAAAGTGAGGGTGAAAAAAGAACTTGATTCAGATAGGCTCTTTTGTTTCGAGATTCCGTTTCTTTTATACTTCTCTCAGTCGATGGAGTTATTTTCTTTACAGACTCTTTTCATATGCAGCTTTTATCTTAATACAGAAAAACGAAATAAAGTGACAAACGTTAATTTGAAAGTTACAAAAGTACAAAAATGCTAAACATAGTGAAGCAAAGCATTTGTCAACAACAAATGCTAAGCTTCACTGTGTTTAGTGTTTACTTTTCTTTGCACAAGACAATATTGAGCTTCACTGCCATAACATGTATATAATATGAAATAGGAATAATTTTTAATTTAATTCACATTTGGATTCACCAGAATTTATTCCGTGATGTTACAATTATATATTGGGTTTGCTTGAAACGTGTTTTAATAAAATACGAGTTCGAAAAATTTTAGTATTGTGGTTCCATTAAACGTTTAATACAGTTTGCAAGCATAGTGTACCTTAGATCAGTGGTGCGCAAACTAGGGGTCGCCAGAAGTTTTTGGGGGATCGCCAAATTTTTATGAAATGCATTATGCCTGCATGCTGCATACCAGTGTTCGCATGAAGTTGTAGCATGTAGCAGTTGGCCTGCAATTGTTTTAGTTTATCCTCGAGTTTTATCATGTGACGTTGTGTAATTATGATTTTTTATATTTTTATCGGGTTTTTCTACTCTTTGTTATCAGTTATGTACTATCATTAGAGAAAGATCTCTGTTAATTTTATTGAATTTCTCGAAAAAAATGATAAAATTTTATATATTATTTGTTTTAGTTTAAATAACTTAACATCTATCTTCATAATGGATAAATGCGAAATACGTACACCAGATACATCTTCAGCTAACAAACGAACAAATACTGATGAGGACTCGCAAAATACTGAACTAAATGCCCGATCTAAAAAAATAAGAAAATACAATGAGGAATTAATTAAGTATGGTTTTACATTTTATGTTGTTGGTTATGAAGAACGCTCGATATGTGTCATTTGCAACGAAAAATTAGCAAATGAGAGCATGAAACCAGCTAAATTAAAAAGGCACCTGGAAACTAAACATAAAGAACTTCAAAATAAAAATGCCGATTTTTTTCAAAGACGAGCTGAAAATCTGAAAATTCAAAGTGCACATTTAAAGAAATTTTCAATAATACCTCAGAAAGCATTACGAGCTTCTTTAGAAGTTTTTTATCTAATAGGAAAAACAATGAAACCCCTATACAATTGGAGAATCCGTTATCCTTCTTGCAGCAACTAAGATGACATCAATTATGTATGGCGATAAATATGGAAATGAACTAAAAACAATACCATTATCAAGAGATACCGTGTCTCGGCGGATTTCCGAAATGTCACGAAATATCGAGTCAGAAGTCATAAAACGCATACAAAATTCATCTGTATTTGCTTTACAACTGGACGAGACTACCGATATTACTAAAATGTCACAACTAATTATTTACGTTAGGTTTATTTTTAATGAAGATATAACAGAAACGTTTTTATGTTGCAAACGTTTGGAAGGAAAAACAACTTGAGAAAAAATATTCGAAGTAATAAATGAATATTTTGAAACAAAGTTCCTTACCTGGGCAAACTGTGTTGCGGTTTGTACTGATGGTGCTGCAGCATTAGCAGGTTCGAATAAAGGGCTCAGAGGCTTAATTCAGAAGGTGGCGCCTCATATGGTATTTAATCACTGTATGATTCATCGGCAAGCACTTGTTGCAAAAGATATGATGAAGAGTTGCACAACGTATTACAAGACGCTGTTAGTTCAATTAACTACATTAAATGCAACAGCCACAACAGCCGTCTCTTTTCAATACCTTGCAATCAGATGGGCTCAACGTATGAGAGATTACTATTACACACCGAAGTCAGATGGCTTTCACGTGGGAAAATACTACGACGGATATTTGATTTGAGAAATGAAGTGTACATGTTTTTAATCGAAAAGAAACATAGATTGGTAAGTTATTATACCAATGAAGTTTGGCTAGGGAAGCTGAGCTATTTAGTTGATATTTTATTTTTGAAAAACTTAACGACTTAAATTTGAGCTTGCAGGGTGAGAATTCAACTATCATAACTTCAGCCAGTAAAATTCAAGCTTTTAAGAATAAGCTTAGTCTCTGGTAAATTGAGCTGAATAAAAACAACACCTACATGTTCCCTTGCTTTAACGATTTTATCAAGAAAAATAATACAGATATATTTACATTTAAAAACATCATTTCCAATCACATTGAAAAGTTAAAGAAAAATTTTTCCAGAAGATTCGAGGATTTTCCTGAAAACGATCTTGGTTGGATTCGTGATCCATTTTCCTTTGACATGTGCAGTTCAGCTCTTCAAATTAGTGAGAAAGAGCAATTGATAGATCTAATTAGTGATTATACTCTTCGAAATCAATTTAAGACTCAGCCTTGCCAAAAATTTTGGCTATCTGTAAAGATCATGACTTGTGAAGATCGTGACTTAAAGAGAACGTGAAATATAAATAATAGGACAAGAACTTGCATTTTACGGTGTGGCAACAAGAGGAGGATTCGAAAGATTTTTATATATATTTTGTTTTAGAGAGTTTAGGAAATTTTTTTTAATAGTTGTAAGAGTTTTAACTGCAGTAGTTAAGAGTTTAGAATTTTGATAGTTTAGAGCTGCAGTATTTATTTTTTTTTGGTTCTGTTTTAAAATTTAAATAAAAGTATTTTGTTTATTCTGAAAAATTAGCTTTATTCTTCCTACAAGATTCAATATTCATTATATTGAAATAAATTGAAATAAGGAAAGGATCTTTACTGGCGCAGTCGACAGGATCGGGATTTACCCGCATATAATTACGAACCAAAATAACTCAGGTGAGAGCTCAATTTACCTTGTAAACGTAAAAAAATTAGTTAAGATTATGAAGAGTTAATTATTGTTTCCGTCATGGAATCTTAGTTTATTTACTTGTCAAAGTAATGAATACGCCAGTGTTCAAATGTAATTTTCAAAGTAATGAATACGCCAGTGTTCAAATGTAATTTCGTTTGACTCGCCAGAGTAAGTGAACAACACATTAAGTATTGATTCCACTGATTGATTTTCGTGCCGAATAAAATTAAATTAATTGTGAATTATATTTAAATAGAAAAAGAAAAGAGAATTTTTTTTTTTTTTTTTTTTTTTTTTTTAAACTAAGAGTCTATTGGCTGAATAATGAGACATGGCTTTTATGGGACGTGGGAAAAAAGAGGATTTGCTGGCTTTAGCTGCTGAATTAGAAATTCAAGTAGATCCAAGTATGAAAATCGTGGCGATAAAAAATGAAATAATTCAAAGTGATACATATGATGAAGCATTTGCTAAAGAAGTGTTTTTAACGATTATTGAAGAGAGGAAAAGAAAAGAAGAGGAACAGCGAAGAAAGGAAAAAGAAGAGATTGAGGAACAGCGAAGAAAGGAGAAAGAAGAGCTTGAGGAAAGGCGAAGGAAAGAAGAGATTGAGGAACAGCGAAGAAAGGAGAAAGAAGAGATTGAAGAAAGGCGAAGGAAAGAAGAGATTGAGGAACAGCGAAGAAAGGAGAAAGAAGAGCTTGAGGAAAGGCGAAGGAAAGAAGAGATTGAGGAACAACGAAGGAAAGAAGAGATTGAGGAACAACGCAGGAAAGAAGAATTAGAAGCACAGCAGAAAAGAGAGCAAATGGAGTTTGAATTGAGGAAACTCGAAATTGAATCTCGTGTTCGACTAACACAAACTCCACCAACAAATGAAAATGGACATCATAATTTTGATTTAATTAAGCTTATTCCCAAATTCAATTTAAGACACGATGATATTGTGATTTATTTATCCTTATTTGAAAGACAAGCTAAAAGGACAAAGATTGATCCTAAAGATTGGGTTTCATGTTTATTGACTTTAATGCCATCTGAAATCATTCAATTAATTGGTAGGAAATCTGAAGAAAATTTTGAAGATTATGAGTACATTAAGGTCATTTTATTGAAGAGATTTAAATTAAATCCTGAAAGCTGTAGAAAAAAATTTGTGATGCCCCAAAAGAGCGCTGAAAAATCATGGAGAGATTTTTGCTACGAAATTACAAGTTATTTTGAAGAATGGATCAATGGTCTTGAAATCACAAATTTTGCCGCGTTAAAAGACTTGATTATTACTGACCAAATTAAGAAAAGAGTACCCTATGAAGTAAGAGACCATCTTCTTGACGACTGGGCGAAGTTCGTTTCTCCAACCAAATTAGCTGATAAACTTGACGAATATGACGGTGGTAATCCATCAGCAGACAGAACCAATAAAAAATGGCAACCTAATTCTCCCCTTCCAGAAAGAGCTTTCAGAAATAAATCGCTGTCCGCTGAAAACACGCCAAGAGTGTACCCATCCCGTAGGAGTGACGAACCACAAAAGCCTAGTTTCAAACTAACTTGCTATAATTGTGGAAAAGAAGGTCATACATCTAAGTTATGTACCGAAAATCGGATACCAAGAAGTGCTTCTGCAACAGCACAAAACAACTTAATACAAACACAAGCACCCCTTACAGAAAAAGAAAAACCAGAAGTGCTAACTGCCAAGATCTCTATTCCTGTCTCAAAATCAGTGGACGTGTCTAGAAACATAGATGAATTAAAACTTGTCAAAGTTAAATGTGGAGATATTATTTTAAATGGAATCGTAGACACGGGAGCACAAATCTCAGTAGTCCGTGAGAAATTGGTTGACAACATACCTTGCGAAGGAGAAAGTAAAATAGAGATATCTTCTGCTTTTGGTGAAAACGAAATTACTCCACTAAAGATTTTCCAGATGAAAATTGACGATGATTTTCACGGTAGAGTGTCCATTACGTGTGCTGTTTCAAAAAAGCTAGTCACCGATTTGCTATTGAGTTCTTCAGCTTATGAAACACTCTGTGGGAATATCGAACTGTTTAACTGTGATCGTTATTGGGATGCATCCCCCTTAGAGTACAAAGAGACAGATGATAAACCGTTACCAGTTGAAGAAAATACTTCAAATTTGGCTGTTGTTAATCAGCTTTCCCAAGAAAACATAGAGTCTGGGAAAACAACGAATAGAGTAAGGCTAGAATTCAAGACACATCAAGAACAAGACGAAACTCTGAAAAAATGCTTTGAATGGGCAAATAAAAATCAAAATTCACATACTTTCGATGATGGCATATTACTTCATTCCGAATATATCTGTGGTGAAAACATTAAGCAAGTTGTGTTACCTTTAGAAAAAAGAAGGGAAGTCCTAAGAATGGCACATGAAATCCCTCCTGCCGGCCACCTCGGTGAGAAAAAGACAAATCAACGAATCAAGTACTCATTCTTTTGGCCTACTATTAAGCAGGATGTTAAAAAATTCTGTGAAAGTTGTAAAGAACTGCCCTTTACAGAAATAGAGAAAACAGAAATGATAGAAGATAAAATTGTTGAACAGGAAGCACAGAAGGAAGAAATTATGACTGAAGAAACTAAGTGGGTAGAAACAGAAGATGAACTCAAAGAGGAAAAGTTAATTGACAGCAAAATAACAGATGTGGAAATTATTCCACCTGAAGGTAAAAACGAATTTATGGGTAAGACTGAAATCCCAGTTGAAAAAGAAACTGTCAATGAAAGTGAAACTCAAGTGAAGCCAGTAACCAAAACAGAAAATACAGATGATGCTGAAACTGCAGCTGAAAAAGAAATAATTTCAGATGACAATAAAACTCAAGTAAATCTTGATGATGAGAACATAGAAGAGAAAGAATATATTGCTGAAATTGGAAACGAGAAGGAAAAAGTAGATGATAAAAAGAATGACTTAATAATCCATAAGGAAAGTGTGAAAGCTGACTTAGTAACTGAAAATGAAAATGTAAATCACACGGAAGCTGCAGATCTTGAGACTGAAAATAAACTTGCAGATAACAGTGAACTATTGCAATTTACTGAAAAAGAAATTCTGGATGATAATAGAAACAAAAAGTACAATAAGGACAGCATAGATACTGTTAAACTGGGAGATGAAAAGGAAAGTGTGTATTATACAACAAAAGTTGAAACTGAAAAGGAAAATGTCATCCACAATGAAACTGAAAACCACAGAAACCTTTTAAGTTCAAGGGTGAAAACATGGAAGATTGAACAGAAAGTTATTCGGATGACAGCGAAGAACTGGAAGACGAGAAAGAAACGGAAGGAATTACTGAATTAATAGAAGAGCCCGAGTCCTATGTAGACGATCTACATCATGTTGATGAAGAATTATTAGAAAAAGCAGAAGAAAAAATTGCTGAGATTTTTTTAGTTTATAGGACTTTCAGCAAGCACAGAAATCCCATATTTGAAGAAATTGATAAAGCTGAAACAATTGATAAATGGTATGAGCTACTTGACAAAGCCATTGGAAAGATAGAAGAGAGGAAAGATGATAAGGAACAACAGCTACTAGGATTGCCTACCATAGGTGAGAATGATAATGAAGATAAACCATTTACAAAAGAAATGCCCATAGCATTTTTCAGCAAGAAACTAACGCCCTGTCAACAACGATGGTCAACCATCGAACGAGAAGCATTTTGTGTCATCGAAGCCTTGAAAAAATTTGACACATGGATTTTCGGTGCCAAAGTGCAGATTGTGTCTGATCACAATCCCCTCACCTACTTGACCCAAAGCGCCCCTCATGGTGCTAAACTGTCTCAGTGGGCCTTAGCGTTACAACGGTATAACATGACTGTGACATACCGCAAAGGAAGTTCACATGGGAATGCTGATGCTTTGTCAAGGTTAGCTGTTAACTCTTTCTCTCTCAATGAACTCTGAGCAACATTGTCTCTACGGTGACGAATGTGCTTCTTGTGGGGGGACTTGTAAAGATCATGACTTGTGAAGATCGTGACTTAAAGAGAACGTGAAATATAAATAATAGGACAAGAACTTGCATTTTACGGTGTGGCAACAAGAGGAGGATTCGAAAGATTTTTATATATATTTTGTTTTAGAGAGTTTAGGAAATTTTTTTTAATAGTTGCAAGAGTTTTAACTGCAGTAGTTAAGAGTTTAGAATTTTGATAGTTTAGAGCTGCAGTATTTATTTTTTTTGGTTCTGTTTTAAAATTTAAATAAAAGTATTTTGTTTATTCTGAAAAATTAGCTTTATTCTTCCTACAAGATTCAATATTCATTATATTGAAATAAGGAAAGGATCTTTACTCTATCCGTGGAAAAACAATATCCCGTTTTATGCAAGAATGCCATCAGAGTGTTAATACAATTTGCATCAACGTATTTATGTGAAACTGGATTTAGCAAACTAGTTTCAATAAAAACTAAATACCGCTCGCGTTTAGACCCTGAAGATGATATGCGAATTGCAATTAGCAACATACATCCAAACATCGATGAGATAATTAGAAACTTGCAGCCACATACGTCTCATTAAAGGGCAATTTACTGATTTTTGTGTTATACAAAAAGTATTTTCTTAAAATTATAAATAAAATTAATATGAGTCAGATATGATGATATTTTTACTCAATGAAACAAAAGAAATGCGCGAAATATACATCGTATTTGTGAACATTTATCTCTAGGGGTCGCCAAAAATTTTCTCTCTACAAAAGGGGTCGCAGTCGAAAAAGGTTTGCGCACCATTGCCTTAGATCAGTGACATTTTAGTAATATCGGTAGTCTCGTCCAGTTGTAAAGCAAATACAGATGAATTTTGTATGCGTTTTATGACTTCTGACTCGATATTTCGTGACATTTCGGAAATCCGCCGAGACACGGTATCTCTTGATAATGGTATTGTTTTTAGTTCATTTCCATATTTATCGCCATACATAATTGATGTCATCTTAGTTGCTGCAAGAAGGATAACGGATTCTCCAATTGTATAGGGGTTTCATTGTTTTTCCTATTAGATAAAAAACTTCTAAAGAAGCTCGTAATGCTTTCTGAGGTATTATTGAAAATTTCTTTAAATGTGCACTTTGAATTTTCAGATTTTCAGCTCGTCTTTGAAAAAAATCGGCATGTTTATTTTGAAGTTCTTTATGTTTAGTTTCCAGGTGCCTTTTTAATTTAGCTGGTTTCATGCTCTCATTTGCTAATTTTTCGTTGCAAATGACACATATCGAGCGTTCTTCATGATCAACAACACAAAATGTAAAACCATATTTAATTAATTCCTCATTGTATTTTCTTATTTTTTTAGATCGGGCATTTAGTTCAGTATTTTGCGAGTCCTCATCAGTATTTGTTCGTTTGTTAGCTGAAGATGTACCTGGTGTACGTATTTCGCATTTATCCATTATGAAGATAGATGTTAAGTTATTTAAACTAAAACAAATAATATATAAAATTTTATCATTTTTTTTCGAGAAATTCAATAAAATTAACAGAGATCTTTCTCTAATGATAGTACATAACTGATAACAAAGAGTAGAAAAACCCGATAAAAATATAAAAAATCATAATTACACAACGTCACATGATAAAACTCGAGGATAAACTAAAACAATTGCAGGCCAACTGCTACATGCTACAACTTCATGCGAACACTGGTATGCAGCATGCAGGCATAATGCATTTCATAAAAATTTGGCGACCCCCCAAAAACTTCTGGCGACCCCTAGTTTGCGCACCACTGCCTTAGATGATTCGGGCTAACGCCGGGGAAGTAGGTCACAGATAACTGAAAAACACGGATAATCCGAACTACTGTTTTTCATACATACTGCACGTGTTTATTTTTTTTTAGAAAGTCAGTAATTTTACTTTGTTTTGGAGAGTATTTGTATATTTGTCGAATTTCTCTGCTTATTTTTCGAAGTGCTATTTTATTATTGTATTCGATTCCCATTTGATCGACGAAGACCAACAAAGTTTAAACAGAAATGATTGCTATCTCGGTTACTAACGTAATTTTTAGTGTCTTCTTCGCTTGTATTTTCAGTGTCATTCTCTGCCTGTTCAGGGCGCGTATTTAGTTTTTAAACACTCTTACGCATAGCGTTGAGGGTGCGTGCGTCGTTACTACCCAAGCACGGGTAATCCGCAAACCGCGTAATTTGCATCCGGAAAATCGAGAGTACACTATGCACTGATCTTGACTATATATTTCTGACGGTTTCATGTTCTTTAATTTTGAATAAGTATTTGAAATTTCAAATCATCCTCCAGTAATTCTCCTATATTTCTAAAAATAAATAAATAAAAGCTAAAAAATATAAGCATTCATTTTGCGAGACATAACAAATAGATGGAAAATTTAAAATAACACATTCATACTATCATATTTCTCACTTTTATATCATCATTCGTATTATTCTTATTATCATTATAAAATGTGATGCGTAAGTATATTTTTTTCCTCCAAAAGATTATATCTAAAACTAATTTCTCAGCAAAACTTTTTTTATGCTTCGATGATAGACTAACTCTGTTAGGAGATTAATTAAAACATCTATTTAATACTGGTGTGTGTAATCAGTTTTCTAAAATTATTTAAGCGTAAATATTATTTTTGTCATATATGTTTTGTTTTAGATTTAAAATCGTAAACATTTCGAACTTAGAAAGACTTTTTACTATTGAAACTTCAGTTATTTCACAGTATAGACTTAATTTTAAGCACACGGAAAAATCGGAAGCTATGAAATGAGCGAAACAATTGAACAAAAATCGGCTATTTATTCTGGAGATCACTATTAGTTCACTACTTACGCTCAGCTAATCTCTGCGATAAAATATTCGACCATAAGCTGGCGAAACCCTTTTAGGAATCTGAGGTAAGCAACGATATGCTTACCTGCGAATGATTATACATGATTTTCTGTTTGAACTCTTCGTAAATTGAAGTATCTGTGAAAATCTACGTTTATAAATGTGTAAAACGCGAAGTTGAGTTATTTAATAGAAAGCATTAAAATTGTTTGAAAGTTGCAAGTAATTTGTTCAATGAAATGTAGCTTGTTTCATATAACAATGAGAAATGCGTTTTCACAATAAATTTGCGTTGCTTTCGCTAACTGAGGCAGAGATAAAAATTTAATTATATATGCTTGTTTTTTGTAATCCTACGGTACACACATACACTTGCTGTAAGTTTTCGACGAGAATGACTTCGACGGAAAGAGGAGTCTGGAACATTTCGAAAGAATTATTTGCCAACAATCCGTCATTTTTAACTCAAATTGTGGTATGAAGCAGTTAGCTCGTATCTGCTTTAAGCATAGCGTTCGTGAACGAGTTTGAGATCTAAGTTATTCTCATTCTTTTTTAAAAGAAAAAGTATTTATACACTCTAATTTAAAAAAGTCTATGAAGACCATGGAATTAATTTTTATAAATGCAAAATAAGTATTGTTATCGACAACTAAAGTTTAAAATCGGAGTATTGTTTTCATACGAGAAAGAGAAACGTAATAAAGAAATATGTAAATGCGTACGTACTTACGCAATTTTTTTATAGTACTGCTCACAGCAGTACTTATGGATTGACCGCCACTAACCGTGAGTCAAGTCCCCCGTGATTAACTATTTGAGGAACATAGGTATCTTTTAGTTTGATATTATTTTTAAAATTTACTCAGATTTACTCTACTGCCCTGCACCGGTGACCCTGCCTAAACTGCAAAGAGCGCCAACTTATAAGCCACTGATGACTGGTATCTTGACGGGCAGGGTGCGTTAATTTTAAAATTTATCTAAATTTACTGCTCTGTATTTACTATACTGGTGATCGATTAGTTGCTGAAGTGATTGTCAACCTAATCTATCTTAATTTAAGCTTAAAAAAATAAAAAAAGTCTGAAAGCTTTCAGATTTTATATTGCACCTAAACGAACGTTTTTTCTTTTACAGTCACATATACGTTTCGAGAGCATTTGGACCAATGCCACTTCGGGCTAAAACTATTTTTAAACAGCATATCTTTAGAATCTCCGATAGACAGTCTCGCGCGCTGGAGATAAAAGTGTTTTATACCGGCCACTGCTCGCGTTGAAATTTTTTTTAGTTCGTTAAAGTTTTACAAAATATGAAATAGATAATACAACCAATTCGGGCTTCCAGGGGCCCATGTTGGGTGGAGGACAATGTTATTCAAAATTTGATGACTCTAAGTACTGTTGTTGTTCACCTTGCATACCTACATTCATGCCAGTTCTTCATTATTTAGTTTCTTTAAATATAATACAGAGCTATAATAGTTGGTTGCTACAATTTGAAAAGTGATACGCCATTTATAGTGATTCAACGCAAAATTCTGTTTCGAGACTAATATCCCATTCGGGTCTAACCTCCCTCTTAAGCTAAAACATGTTTTAGATCATAAAAAATGTATACCAAGTTTACTAATTATAATACCTCTTAATTATGTCACATTTTTTTCCAAGCTTTAAATTAAACGAGACAGAACTACTATCTTTTCCTTTTTGCCATTGATTTTAGTCCAGTGCTTTTAACGATAAGATGTGGTGGCAACAATTTGAAAAGTGATACATAGCATTTAAGTGATTCAACGTAAACTGCCATTTCGAGACTAGTAGCCGTTCTGAGCTAATAAAAATCTGTCTTAATTTACTTTACTGACCCGGACTCTAGATCCTGTAACAGCTTTAATATCGTTATTAATCTTTCGTGCATTTGAAATAGATGAATAATAATAATGCACAGGTTATGGCAATATTTGAAACGCAGGCTCGAGTGCCACGTGTGGCTCTCGCATGAACAATGTGTTTTGAGTGTTATATAAAAGTTATTGCTGTGTTCCATCATAGGAGTTTGCTTCAAATTATTATAGTATGACAGTCCTCTACTTGACAAATAACCTTGATAGGTACTCATATGCTTCGTTTTAATTTTAATTTAAAACGTGATCTTAGTTTAAAGCTTTCCCACATTAGTGAACATTTATATTACTGCTTCAACCTACGTAGATAACGGGTCGCCATCGCCGCCGATGGTTACCTTTAATACAAATTTGTTTTAATAATCTAACTAAGTCATGCAGTTCTAAATACGTGTAGTTTATTACATATCCAATTCATAGATAATTTTTAACATCTGCTGCATTATTTTAAATAATAAAATATATCTTTAACGCCACATATTCTATAACAATTGTTTAGAAGTTCTTTCTAGCGCAGCGTTTTAAGCATCTGCTTTGTATGGAACATAGTGCAGATTAATTTACTCTCGAGTTTTGTTAATTATGTAACAAAATTTATTTTCTGTAGTATATGAAATTATATTAATTAATTAATATAATTAATTTTGCTATAGTATATGAAATTCTGTGATTCGTTATGGATGACGGCGATATCAAAGGAGAAGCGGCGTTATTAGCTGATAATTCTACTAAAATCGAGCTTCTGCGGTGGTACAGACATAGGTATTTTTGGAAGCAGGCAAGAAGAAAAATTAGCAACACCTTCGCTGGGAATCGAACCACGGACCTCTGGTATACGCGCCCAGAGTGCATACCACTACACCACGAAGGCATGCTAGGAAGGCGGGAGAAATACCTTATACGGTGACAGATACGTTGCAGATTATTTAGATCCTCCAGCACTGGGCGTAAAGTTATGACTTTTGTAACGTCGACTGGAACATTACTACGAAAACTATTTCTATAGTGTCACAGCATATCGTCTCACGCTTCTTAGAGGCTCAGTTGTTGTGTTTGCCTATGACTGCGATTCGGGTTATGAACTCAAAAGTTAAGTATCTGTTATCTTTTTTCGGATTGCTACAATATACTTTTTTCTCATATATACGTTCTTCTTCCATGTATTTTCCATTCATTGAGGATGAATTTTCATCTCCCCTTTCAATAAATCTGTAATTTCTCCAGCTGAGAAAGCAAATATTTTAGAAAATTTTTCTTTATGAAGGAAAGTGGACAGTTGTGACTTGTGACTAACATAAAAATCCTCATATTCGGAATTATCTTAAATTACTAGTTAACTTTTGATTTTTAAACTTTTCATTTCAATAACGCTATGCTAAGTTACTCATGAAACTATAATCTTGGAAAATTGCACCAGCCAATCTCAAAGAAGGTTAGTTTACTTGTTTATTTCAAACTTAATGACAGTATTTGTTTTCAGTAATTGAATAAGTTAGCGTCATAGAGATTTCATAGTTTACCATGTAATATAATCTGTATGTCCAGTAATCTTGCATAAGCACTATCTGATATAAAACGCAAGGGTTATCCGTGCTTATTGTATTTTACGAAATGGCAATGTACCACCGAATACCTAATAACATTAGGCCGATGTATCTTCTGTTCGGCATTATTTTACATTGAAATTTTCAAAATCTGTTGCAGTTCCCAGACTTACGTTACGTAAACATTCATTAACATTGCTAGCTTTTCAAATATGTGATTACCCAGTGAATATTCGTGGAAAAGAACTTCGCCTTTTACTTCTAGAGAAGTTGGAACTGTTTTAACTCAGAGCAGAAAGAAGGATTTATAGTGAAACAGAAACAAAACTGTGGAGTTCTAGCCTTACAAAATTATCAGAATTAACCACTATGAAAAACTCTCTTTTTTTCAACTTTTATAGACAAATAAATGTAGGCATATAAAAATCTGTAAAAACAAAGTGTATATCTGCATTATGGAAATTGATGTCGTCAGAACATCGTGTATAAACTAAATATTGGCGAGATGGTTTTAGAAATATCTCCACACAAAAGCATTCCTTTCCTTAGACAGATAAGCCCAGTATGTTTTATTTAAATTGATAAAAATAACCCCATTCCAAGCTGAATGCCAGATTCTAAAACGAAATGCTTCATATACCCAAGTATTCCCCTTGTATGAAAGCTCCCTTCGTGCTAGTTCGGTTTTGCGGAAACCCGTATTTTTTGAGTTTTGTAAGAAATTTGAAACGTATTTTAAAGAGAACTTCAAAGAGTAAATTTCAGTACAGTACTTGCAGGAAAATATGACTTTAATTGTGAAATATCGGAAATTTCGAAAAGTTTTTCTGGAGGTTTTTGTAATGCTTACGAAGAATTTTATAATAGAAAAATGACCATATTTTTATGGCGTTCTCGTTAGCCAAATCAGGTGACAAACTGCCATTTCTGCATTGGGATAGGCAGACGTAGAAATTGTAGACGATGAATACGAAACTGTGACCTGACGGATATGAATGATAGGGACTTGTTCTCAGATAAATTTCCTCTGTTAATTACATGCTAATCTCTAGTATCTAGAAACTCCAATGCACACCATTGCACTACTGCAATTGTTAAGCCTCCTAGTATGCTCAACCTCTTCCCAATTTTGAATATTCTACGTATATAGACTGTCTATTTATGATATCTTTTTCTGTTTTAATGATATCTGGGATGATTTTTTCCCCAGTTCAGTGAGTGCTAAGAATATTTTGCCATATAAAATTCCCCTCGCAACGCTATATTTTTTCAAGAGAAACCTGTATTTTGTATCTTATAGTTTGGATGGTAATTACTTTATCACTTCATTTTACTGTGACGCTATAATTAGAGTTGGAAAATATATGAGTTGCGACCTGAAGGAGGCGCGAAAGGTCAAAAACAATCTCACGGTCTGAATGACTGATAATAACATACCAATGATCTCCGAAAATAAGTTGTTGTGAGTTATATCCGAGTTGTGACCCCGTCAGCGAGGAAGCTCTGAATTCTTTTGAAAATGTAGGCATTATCGGGGCCCTGATTTGGGGAATGAAGAAGTTATGCACCGTTGACCTTCCCAGCCAGACAACTTTTCTTGTTATTGCTCAGATGTACTATTTTTAATATGGTTTTAATTAACATAAGTTTTATTTTCTGTTGTTTGGTTTAGGTCAAATCTTAAAACTAATTTTTAACTTCTACTGACTCAGAATTTCTTAAAATGTTTCATAAATATAATTGCGATGGCAATACAGTATTTCACAGGAATGTTTTTAAAATTATATATAGATACTTTTTTCTGTTTAAAATTATTTTTTCGTCACAAATCCTTGTTTGACAGTCAAATTAATCATTTCAAAATTTTAAACTTCGCACAATTGGATAGATTGAAAAACAATCTATTAAACGATTTTTTTTAAATTAACGTAAGTCGGGCCGCTTTTAAATTTAATTTGCTTTGCAGTTGATTTATAGAATTGCTAAAAAATTAGTCTTTTAATTCAAGATTCATGCTTTTATTTTTAACAATCCCATCGATTTGACTAGAAAAAAAATATTGGACTTTCAAATTGAAAAGAAATTTAAATGAATGTAACTTAATTTTATACCAGATAAAGAATGGATTTCTTACGCTCAGCAGCACTTCTTTCCTTTATTTATTATTCTTTCGCATTGCATAAAATGAAAAATATGAAATAAATTGTTTATAACAATTTTAAGGCGCATGATTTTAGTTAAATGTTCCAAAATGTAATAAATAATAATTTCACCTATCATAACAATCCCATCAATTTGACTAGGAAAAAATATCAGGCTTTCAAATTGAAAAGAAATTTAAATGAATGTAACTTAATTTTATACCAGATAAAGAATGGTTTTCCTATGCTCAGCAGCACTTCTTTCCTTTATTTATTATTTTTTCGCATTGCAGGAAATAAACTGTTTATAACTATTTTAAGTCGCATGATTTTAGTTAAATGTTCTAAAACGTAATGAATAATAATTTCATCTATCATAGTGATCTCGATCATATGTAACTAAATACAAGTAGAATTCCCATGCTCGAATTATATTAGAACAAAACCTATTTCAATTTGAAAGCATTTTAGACTGAAATAAATGTGATAGCACAAAAATAATATATATATATATAGTGTGTGTGTGTAATAAAAATAAAAATTACGTAAAAGACAAATTATAATTTAAATTAGCAGCGTAAATTAAGGTATTTGCCGGCGTATAAGACAAACCTTCTTTTTATACACATTTTTGAAGGATAAAACTTTATTACTGATCATTATAAATGAATTTACAGTATTTTAAATATAAAGTAATACAAATACAAAGTAATACTTTCTGCAAACATCCAATCTATGAGTTGCTTTTTCTAGATCGTCTTCCTGATTCCACCAAGTTCTTATCATTTTCTTAGTTGGGAGTGGCTCGAAATGCTTCTCTGCAGCCTTGTTTCCATGTTCTTTAGCATACGCAATCACACGTAGATTGTATGCTATGTCATGGCAATGCCTACGTTGTTTTTGAGCCATAATTTGCCAACAAATTTAAGGAAAAGAAATTTCACACGTTTAAAAGTCGTTCACAAAAATTGGAAAGTTTGAACAAATCCAGATACGATTATCCATAACAGCGCATGCGCAATAACTGAAATCTAAGTAACTAATATTCCCACACTTCGCAAGAAAATAAGGAAAAAAAATCGCATAACTCCGAATAGAGGAAATTTCCAGAAATGAATATAATCAAAAACTAATTATCGACATATAAGACGCACCCTGTTTTTCAGACCTATTTTCAAAGAAAAGAAGTGCATCTTATTAGTTCCGGCAAATATGGTAATTTCCCCTTTTCTTTCTTTGCACTGCGTCATTTCGAGACTAATCCACAACTCTTACATAACTGTACTGATATAAATGAAACTAAAACCCAAACAGTCAATAACAATTTTATAGCCAATCAGCATGCATTGAGAACCAAAAGTAACTCAATCTGAATTAAAATTTCATCTTGAACATAACGCATGTTTTCTACTCTACGGCTTAGATGGACTGGTTGTCTACTGCTTCCTTCTTACTGCAAAGTTATCAAAAATATAAACTTTTTGAAATAGGTACAAATAATGTGACAAGTTGTTTGTGGTCGCAACATGTTTACTGAAATAAAGATGAAGATTTAATCTGCCTCGACTACCAATTTCCTATCCTTTGTGGATCGGCCATTTCAGCATTCTATGCCATCAAAATTCTTGCTCTTCATTATGGATTCAACTTTCTCGCTCTACACCATCAATATTACGAAACCGTTTTTTTATTACATACATAAAAGATTACATTTGGTCGGCTTAAATTTCCCTTTGATGATTTTAATTTAAAATCTGTGATTGTTAGCGGCCCACGATTTTGTTTTTATTGGCTTATGAATTTATGACTATGTTTCACTTTTCAATGAAGTTAACACAAATCATGTGATTTGAAAAGCTTTTTATGTATTTTATTTACAAAAATGTCAGAAATTACTTTTTGCACTGTCAGTGCAATTTGTATGAAATGTTTAACGTAATTTCTATTGTTCTAGCAAATTTTGAAAATCGCCGCATTTTTGGGGGGCTATTTGACGTCCATTATTTTGCAATTTCAACATCTAAAAATGTATCGCTTACAAACTTTTGAAGGTTTCACAGATTATAAAATTAACTCTTCAACGTATTCAAAAACAAGAATTATCAAAACATATCAATCAGGCGAATTTCTATATTAAAAAATATGTTACAATGTGAAACAGAAGGGAGAATACCCGTTCTTCGGCTTGAAGTTTATTATGTGATTACTTCATACCATTTTTCTTGCTACTACAGCTTAAAAACAACATCATTACTTAGCACTTAAAATTATTTGCAATGTATTCGATCGCGCCATCAGAAATGCTTTCAAGTTCAGAAGTTTATTTACATTCCATTTTCAGCATTTCGTTGTAAAAGTTGATATTTTAAAGTTTATAGTGATTCGTAATATTAGATTCTTGTGTGGAGTTTGAAAATTCTTACATCCAAATATGTATCTGTCATAACTATTTAAAATTAAACAAACTCTTCAACCTCTTTTAAAACAGGAATAATTAAAAAATAGGCGACTTTCTAGTAATATTTAAATCTAGC
The DNA here is from genome assembly GCF_044657685.1 of Stegodyphus dumicola. Taxonomy (NCBI): domain Eukaryota; kingdom Metazoa; phylum Arthropoda; class Arachnida; order Araneae; family Eresidae; genus Stegodyphus; species Stegodyphus dumicola. The sequence goes on from NC_140768.1 coordinate 84,072,845, forward strand.
CGCGTTTTTTACGTTTTTATTCAACTCGGTCATGATGTTTGTCATTATGAACAAAACACTATATACAATACTTTAGATATAGAGCTTTAAATTCCCTGATGAGCTATCGTGCTCACATTTTGCACACACTTTGGGTGGCGATAGAATGAAGTGAAACGAATTTTTCAGAATCCGATTTAGAGTTTTTTAAAATTTAATGTTGAACAGATTTTTCGCACATTTTCGTTTAATAAGAAAATTGAAACTCTTAGACTAAAAACAAATTGTTTGCAACATCGGATAAAGCGAAGAAAATCTTTTAAAAGTAGTTTATATGAGATTTTAACGTAATTTTTGATTTTTTTTGGCAAAATCTCTGTAGATTTTGATTATTTGACACAACAGAATTTTTGTGGGAAAAGAGTGATTATTTATTGTTGAAAACTGATTTTTCAGTTGAATAATTTGTTAATTGAGACTAAAAAGTTAAAAATGAAAAATTAAAAAAAAAAAAAAATCTGAAATGTTTCAGATTTTAAATTACGTCCAAAGGGACGTTTTTTAACATTTTGTGTGTTACCTTTCTTTATTAAATATCATGTTCCTCGCACTTAAACCATAAGATCCAGTGCAAGTTTTAAAACGAGCATATCTTTAGAATTTCCGATACAGAGACTCACGCGCTGGAGATAAAAATGTTTTTTCTGCACAACGTTGTCATTGCTCGCTTTGAAATCCTTGAGTTTGTTAATCAAAAATTCGTCAAAGTTTTAAAAAATAGGAAATCGATCATAAAACAAATTTCAAATTTCAAATTTGGTCTTCCACATGCTCATATTCGTTGGGGGATTACGTTATTCAAAATTCGATGACTCTATGTACCGTTGTTTTATCACAATACGAGAAATATACATACATTTATGCAGATTTTTCATTATTTAATTTCTTCAAATATAATGCAGGACTCTAACATTTTGTAGCAACAGTTTGAAAAGTGAACCGACATTTATGAGTCCGACGCAAAATGCCAAAACGAAACTAATAGTCCTTCGGGATTCAAATCCCTTTGGACTAAAAAAAAAAAAAAGGTTTTTACTATGTAAGCTTTTATTTATAACTCATAAAATCATTATTGAACTGATGGGGGGGGAGAATAATTTAAGGGAAAAGGAGATTATATAATTCTGTTTACAAAATTCCTCTACAACGGTGCATCACGAATAATAAAAGCCTAAGCAAAAATCGAATAATTAAATTGCATTTTAACTTTTATCTTTATAAATTTATAATGGGTACCCTGCGTTTATTATTTGTAATATAAAATTAAATATGCATTTTGTAAAGAGAATTATTTAATTTCTTGTTCAAATTAAACTATATGATAATTTATTTTTCTCTTTTCGTTTATTAATTACTTTATGAGTTTAAATAAAAGCTTATTTTATGGAAACTTTTTTATTTATTTTTATTACACATTTTATTTGGTTGATACTTATTCGAGCCTTTTGTTTTTTATGGAATATTTTGACAGCATGATTCATGTATTGCTATAAGTTTCATTCTATGATTTTTGTTCTCTCCGCTTGGTGTTTTTCACCTGTTTCTAAAGTAAATGATGTCGACGCTATGGATTTGAAAAAAAAAAAGCGTTATTTCTACAAGTAACATAGCAACAGTTCCACAACCAGAATTGTCTGACGTTTCCCTTACTATCCACGGTGTTTGTTTGTTCATGTGTCTTTAATAACCTACGCAGTACTAAAGTTATTCTTCGAGTCTAATAGGTTTCCATTATCCAAATATGTTGTCCAAAGGGTTTCCTCTGTTTGAAATAACGCACATCAGAATGTGAACATTTCTTTAAGGGGCGTCCAAGAACGAGATGTTTTCGATAATTATTTAATTTAGCCTTTTAATTTCCTCAAGCTCTTGAATGCCATGACCGCTTTTATCCTTCATAAAAGTTTTTGTTATTTAGGATAGATTTGTCTATAATTAGAAATACTTTATTTTCTTACTTTCTTTAACGATATAAATATTACTTGAAAAGAAAGAGAGTTTAAGAAAATTGTGAATAAAATAAGTAATTGTAAAATGCTAATAATAGCTGTTTAAATACAGTTCTCCGAAAGTAGATTCAAAACGCCGTGCAACTCTGAGGACAGAGATAAAACAATTAGCTCAACATGTATTATCGAAGGCCTCAAGTGAAAGATTATGTAATTGCCTAGTTCATTTTCGTATTGCATTTGAGGATAAAAAGTGTCTAAAAATTCATGGAACTAAGCGCTGTTTTCCACCCTTGAAAATATACACACATGAGATTATCTTGTGCTGTAAAATCCTAAATTCGCATTTGTATGAGTACAACTTAAATTATGATTTAGCCAAATAAATTTTATTTGGCAAATCAGCGGACTTATTTCCGAATTAAAAGTATATTATATTACTAGAACTGTGTTACTATATACTATATTACTATTTATATTACTAAAATTGTGTTACTATACACATTATTAGTAGTAGAAGAAATATATTACTATACCTTATATTACTAGAACTTAATTAACGATCTTTTGAATTTTAAATTTCATTAATTCTCAATTAGGTATAATTGTGCCCAAATATAAATTTATTAAAGACTATTGAGGAATTATTCTTTGTGTTAAATTTATGACGACAGTTCTTCAAATGTGTTTACTTCGGAGTTAATAGTTTAATCACTTAATTAGTATGGTTAACGAATCCATATATATATCTTTCTATTACATTTGATTTTAAAATATTTTAGGTATTTTATTAGAACTGCTGTAAAATATGATTTAATCTTTATTTAAATTTTTAGGAGTTACTTTTATTTATGATGTATCTGGATTCTGTCATAATTTTCGTACCATTACGTACTTAGTTACACTGTCTGTAAGAATTCCACTTTTTACATAACTGCATCAAAACTATTAATACATAAATGGGTACAAATAAGAAACTTTTTAAGATTGAGGAAAGCTTTCTAACCAATAAAAATCTATTAATTATTATTATTTTGATGTAAGTATTGTAAACGGCAGCTGATGTTCGAATAAATATGATCCTTAGCTTTACATTTCTTCTTGACATTGGCTAAAGATCTTATATTTAATTAAAAATTTTTATCTTTAGAATTTCCTTATCAACTGTCTTAAATCGTACTAGTTGGCTGGAGGCATTAAGCAGCACTACAAGTATTTTAATAAAGGAAATTGCAATTAAAAGAGCCATATTTCAAACGTTTTAAAGTTAGTGTGATTATTCGACTAAAAAGTGAAAGATTCCTAAAAAAAAAAAAAAAAAAAAAAAAAAAAAAAAAAAAAAATCAGTCATTCACAAGAAGTTTGGACATGCTATTGTAGAGACATTAGGTATTTTTGAAAGCAGGAAAGACGAAAAATATGCAGCGCTTTTGCCTGGAATCGAACCATGGACCTCTGGAATACGCGCCCAGCGTGCAGACCACCACACCACGAAGGCATGCCAAGAAGGAGGCAGAAATACCTTATACTATTTATAAAATATTGGATACTCAAGATACTAGCAATGTTAATACATTTTGGAGACAAATTCGTAATTTTTGGCCCATATTAACGCATTTGTACAGATCTTTATGCTTAAACTTATGTTATTCAAATTTACTCTATTTTCATATGAGCTACATAAAATTTTATACTCGACGTTGAGCTTAACCTTAGGGTCTTAGGTTGTTTGCGTGCGACTGAAGGGGATAAGCTCAACTTTCTCGCCTTGAATTGAGTTATTCTGGCAATTACTTTGTAATTGGAATTATTGAGTAATTACTCATTAATTTAATCAATAATTAATTACTCATTAGAATTAATGAGGAATTACTCAAGTAGTTGTAATTACTTGTTGTAATTACATTTTCATTGTCGAGCAGTGTATAACGGAAATATTATATAAAGCATATTGGTATCATTCATCAACATGATCATCACAATTCACTGGTGTGGATTGGTGCTTATTCGTACATCACAATATATAAGAAGATCAAATATTAATACATTGGTTCGGACCAATGTTGGTCGATCCAATGTTGGTACGAATTGTTTTGTGTTGGACTAAAAAGTGTTGGAGATAAATCCAGGCGTGGTCGGTCTTCGTAGTCTCGAATGAGTAAGTACAATAAAAAGATATGACAGTCGTTGATTAGAAACAGTTACCTGTCTCTCTGAATGATATCTGACCAGCTTAACGAAAATGCGCACAAAACTGTCAAGAAAACTTTAGAATAAGAAAACTTTCTTCTCAGTTTGTTTCTTACACATTGATTGCAGATGAGAAAGAGGACAGCATTGAGTGTCATGAATTGATCCGAATGACTGACATTAATCCTGGTTTCTTGAAAAAAAACTGCTTATGAGATAAAGCATCAGTTTTTTGCCGAGTTAGAGAAAGTTTATCATGGCATAGAAACTTCGTCTTCAGAAAACTTAAGTAAACACCATGTTGATAACTTTTATTGATTCAAAAACCGTAACTCATAAGCTTCCTTCCTCAGGAATGGGTATAAGAGTTCAATAAGCTGCCGTAAAGGAATGATGTTTGATTTCTTTTTAAATGTCCAGTTGCAACACTGATTGAATCTAATTGCACCTAATATTATTATCAAATTTCTTGAGAAATAATATAAAGCAAATTTTTCCTGAAGAAATGGAACATATCGATCAATCTAAAGAGCAGTAAATTTTAACGTGGGGCTTTAAGTACACAACTTCTCTTCGAAAAATAATATTTTGCTGCCTTCGAGCAAAAACGTAATGATTAAATTTTATGTTAAAATAATTGAAAGCTTTCAGATTTTATATTACGCCCACAGGGGCATTTTTTTAACGTTTTGTGTGTTATCTTTATTAAAAATCATGTTTTTCGCACTTAAAACCATAAAATTCAGTTCAAGTGCAATATCGCAAAATATTTAAAAGAGCACATCTTTAGAATTTCTGATACACAGTCTAGCGCGCTGGAGATAAAAATGTTTTTTTTTTTCGTATAGTGTTGCCATCGCTCGCTTTGAAATCGTTGATTTTTCTCATCAAAAACTCGTAAATGCTTTACAAAATATGAAATAGATAATAAAACAATTTCCAAATTTGGGCTTCCAGCTGCCCACATTCGAGTGGAGACGTAGGTTATTCAGAATTGATGGCTCTAGAGGTACCGTTGTTTTATCACAAACATGCATACATTGATGCCCATTTTTCATTATTTAATTTTTTAAAATATAATTCAGGGCTCTGTTTATTACTCTTTTTTTTTCAGACTTTTATAAACACCTATTTTAAAAAGGTCATGAAGTTTCTCTAGTTTAGGACTTAATTAGGTATCCAGGACTGGCTAGAGTAATTCCAAGTTTTATGATAATCTTACGCAAAGACTTTTAAGATTAATTTTTAAGTTTGTGTAAGTTATAAGTGAAAATTCCGGAGATACGGGTTAGGTCTTTTAGGTTGATTTCTGAATTTGCATACGTCGCAGTAACATTTCTTCATTTGAATGGCGTCGTTCTTCCGTTATTTACACTCTTTGTTGGTCCAAAAGGACAATTAGTTTAAAAACATGATTTTCCGTTGTTTCACTTTTCCTTCAAGTCTGTTGCCATTCGGAAAAACGTAAGTTATAAGTTTTTTCATAATTAATCTGTTTGTTATTACTGTCTAACCACACTAGCAAGAGCAGTTTGGCTGAGAGCCAAGATGGGTCAGTTTAATTGAAGGAGTGCGGGTAAAAAGAGTGGATATTTTTTTCCTCTCGGAGGTCGTAGCGGTTGTATCAGCTTTAATATCATTATTAATCTCTTGTGCATTTGAAACAGATGAATAATAAATAATGTACAGGTTACTGGCAATATTGAAACGCAGAGCCGCATGCATTTTCTCGAATGAAGCATGTAATTATTTTTTTTAATAGTTTTTATACCTTTTCTTCTCTTGTTTGTATGTCGCCGTTTTTTTTAGTGTAAAATAAAAGTTATTGCTGTGTTCCATCATTACAAGTTTATTTCAAATTGTTTAAGAAGTATCACAGGGTGTGGGTGAAAAGCGCGGGTATTCTTTCCTCTCAGAGATCGGGGGTCATTTAGTGCTTTTTCTTACAATCGTTGAGCATCGCTGTTACTGACCTTTTTTTTACTTTCAAATCTTCATTTTTACGATGAGTTCTAGTGTTCCAGAAAGCTCTAGAAATTCGATTCGACAATTCGGATTCTGAATTCTCTACGAGTTCCGAGGACCCTTAATTCTGTGTCACCAAAATAAATGCGAAGGGAAAAAAATGTATGGCATGTCTAATTAAAACTAATAATAATTTTTATGCAACCTCTTCTCATTAAATTGCTTTATTTTATTTATAGATAATTTGATTATATTAATAAATCTAATTTATTAAAGAATATTTAACAGATAAAAGTTTTTCATTCAATGTTTGAAAATATTAAAAATTAACTAAATTGTTAATAATTTAATCGTTACCTATTAAATTATTATTAAATTAACATTATCTATTAAAATATTTATAAACCGATGACGAATTGTATTAAGACAAATAGTTTACTATTACAGTTCTTTTAGTGCTTTTTCTTTGAAATGTCACAATCTGATGTTTCTATGCATTTTAATTTAATTCCATAATTTTAAAATTTCAGGGTACATCAGCTTAAAATGTATAAATCGCAGACAAAAATTTTCTGTTGCGCAGCACTCGAAAGATAGAGCTTGAAACAGAAAAACCATTTAAAACTAACCGGACTACTGCACTCACCCCTACATCACTGATAGATATGCCCATTTCCGCCCCAAACCGGATGTTAACATCTACATTACATAAACCTGGAATACGTGGTTGGACAGTAATTACCAAACTATTTAAAAGTAATAGATGCAGTTCTTAAAATATTATTATTTTTTTACTTTTTAATTTTACTGATTTAAATAAAATGCATTTAATTCATGGTATATCTAATTAAAAACATTTTCTATTTTTATAGAATTATATTACATATTTGTTTCACATTTTAAATAGCCAGAAATTATATAACATTTCCATATTAGTCTAAATGTATATTCATCTAATATTCTATCAAATGTTTCGCTATTCCACCTGGACCATCTGCTTCGATAATCTCTAATGATAAACAGTATTAAGCTTTAAAAGAGCGCTTTTGGGAGATCATTAAAAATCCGAGTCCTTTCAGCCTTTGTTTTTTTTTTGGGGGGGGGGGCGGGGGACGATTTCATTTTCGTATCTAAAGGAACTTACTCTTCAGATTAAACTGTAAATACATAGTTTTCTCTTAATCATAATATAGGCTATTCGTGTGCTTTTTAAATTGCCGCACATGATTTTTTAATTAATCGTAAACTTCATCCCCGATGTTATCCCGATCAGTCGAACGTTGACTGTTTCTTCTTTTCCGCTTTGTTGTGTTTGCGACTAATGTAGAATTTACAGAAAACTGTTAGGTAATGAAGTGCAAGTAGAAGAGAATTAAGACAATAAATATCGTAACATCCAGTCTCACCGTGGTTAAAAAAAAAAAAAAAAAAAAAAAAAAAAATGTTGCCAAAAGGTTTGTTATTAAATGTGTGAAAGGTATACTCACAAAACTGTAAAAAGTAAGCTTAATAACAATATATCATAGCAGGAAAACTCTTTTTGGTTTAATCAACATTTCGAAAAATTTCCTGGGATAATGTAGACAAGGGAGATGGAAAAATATTTCCTTAATTTGTTGTTTAACATGGTTTAAGCCTAAAAAATGCAGAAAAACTTGCTTAAAAGTTAATCTATTAAACAAATTAACGGATTTAAAAAATTCAAATAAAACAAATAAACCAATAACGACTACCTCACATTATCCCTAAAACGTCTCACAAACCTTCAAGGTAACCTTAAACGGGAAATTTAACACAGCAAGTAGTTTATAATGGTATGTCGAAGATAGCGTCAAAAATTCACAAAATATTGTACCGTGATATGATATTTAAACATACCAAATGTGGAACTGGTATAATGAATAAGAGCTACCACCATTCAGAAGCCTAAGAAAGTGACATTTTTCACTTGTACAGTTAGAAGAAAAGATAAATGCTAATTATTTTGCTAAATTATTTTGCCCTGGACAAATATTTTGATAAAGAAGAAACTTGAATAAGCTAACCGTAAGCTGTGATGCGTTCAACCCTCAACCATCAACAAATATTGAGTGACTTCAAATTTCAGAGTTTTCCTAGAGGGAAAAAAAATTAGAACTTTTCTGTTAAAACAGTTTCTCTGCAAATATTTAAAATTTGATGAAGTTAAAAGTTTAATGAAAACAAAAACAAAAAAAAAAAAAAAAAAAAAAAAAAAAAAATTGTAAAAAAAAATTTAAAACTCAGGTTTTGTTGGCTGTCAGGAGAAAGTAATTTCTCGGATTTGCATTTAATACTAGAAGAATGCAGATGGGCTTATACGGAAATTAGAATGGAATTACACACATATTATTAAAAATTAATGTTACGTGTACCAGTTAAAAGAAATTAAAACTTACGTCGTTGGATATTAAAGCCATTATTTAATTAATCCCTTTTATAAAGACTTATTGGTATTTAAAAAAATGCGGTATAAAAATACGAGGAAGCAAAAGAGACATAAGTTTAGAATTTTATTATTAATTGCTATACGTAGCATTCATTTTTACTACTAGTTTCCAGTTTTTGAATGCTTAAGATTCCTCCTTACTTTCATAAAGCATTTTCTAGATAATACTAAAATGTGAAAAATAAAAGTTAGGATACTTCAATTTTCTTTTCCTGTTCACTTAAATATTTTTATATGCATGTCTGCTTATGTTTTATTTAGTCTACTTTTGCACTTTGAAGCTCTTCTGCTGTGAGAGAACTTGCAACCGTTTGCAAAAATGATTAAAATTCAATTTATTTAAATTTCCCTTTGGTAATTTGATATAAAATTGCCACAATGTTATTTTAGTCACACACGATCAAGGAAATTATGAAATTAAAGAAACGAAATTCAGTCAGGATTGTTATGAAGATTCTGCTTTCGTAATAAATTAATACTACTCCAATAGAATTCTGTATGAAACGTTAAAAATTTGAGTCAAATTTTACTTATTGACGGTATTGTCAATTATAAACAATTCGTTATTGTTAATATTTTTATTCAGTATTGTCAGTTATAAAATATTATATCAGTTTTTGAATTGTCATTTTATAGAAAAATGTATGATATATATAGTTGTATTTTTAGAAACTTAAGTTTTAGTTTCAGAATTTACATATGAGAAATAAAGATGGTTTTAATAGAAACTTTTCTGAAAAAATCTGTTCCGAATATAAGCGGACATCTTAAAAAAAGGAACTGAAATATTTCGATTTAAAATTTAGTAAAGAATAAAAAAAAATGCTTTTCGTACAGTGTTGCTTTTGCTCGCTTTGAAATCGTTGAGTTTCTTAATCAAAAATTCATAAATGCTTTACAAAACATGAAATGGATAATAAAAAAGAGTAATTCCAAATTTAAATAAAATAAATAATTCCAAATTTGAGGTTCCAGATGCCCGTATTCGGGTGGAGACGTATGTTATTCAAATTTTGATGGCTTTAGATATCATTGTTTTATCGCAATGCTAGAAACATACATACATTTATGCAGATTCTTCATTATTTAATTCCTTTTAATATAACACAGGGCGATAGTATTTGGTGGCAACAATTTGAAAAGTGAAACGGACAATTAAAATTTTCGACGCAAAATGCCGAAACGAAATTAATAGCCCGTACGGGCAGCATATTTCACAAGTGCATATCAGTGTAGCCCTTGCGGGAGGGGTTTCGAAAATGGACCAATGAGCTCCTATTGCTCTTGTGACGCTAAATCTTCGTGCATGTGAGTGTATATTGCTTACGTTTTAATTTGCATTTGTTTCGCAGTTATAAATATATGGCGAAATAGTAGAAAATCTCGATGTGCTTTTGTTTTCTGAGTTTGATTAATCGCTGACATTTCGCTTTCGCGATCTTTTATCACGCATTAATATTAGGATTGATGTTCACGGCATATTATGTGGATTAAGAGAATAAGTGTATATTTTTTTAATTGAGCTGAGAATGACTGAAAGTGTTACAATGAATCTAGTGTTTTTTTTTATTTCAGTGCGTGCATTCTTTTAATTTTTAAAGTGTAAGATTCAGAACATATATAATCTGATTATATCCATTGTTAACATTCAAAATTATATGTGAATAAATTGAATATACTCGTTGTTAATACGATAAATTCACTCTGTTGGATGAAATGTTCTTGTGTAAACAGTACATTTAAAAGTGAGCATTTATTAAATGTGAAATTTAACGCACTAAATGTATACGAATGCAAATTAGTAAAGTTCACTTTGAATAAAATTCTGCATTGGTTATTATTATAGAACATCTTTTTCATATAGACTGCAATAAAAAGTGCTGACTTCTATTTACATATATAATTGGTATTGTAAATATTTTTCTCATATACATAGTTTTATGTACAGATTGCATTTGGGCTCAGATGTTTATCACATATTTCTTTTTTCGTCTTATTTACCACTTATTAAGTAATATTTCACATCGATATTTTTGCGAAGTATCCACCATGTGTTTGTATTTATTTCAACCAGGTAGTGAAATCTTCATAATTTCCTGTATTTGATCTAACTTCGCAATGGAAAGTTTCAGAAGCAATCGACGATGCTTTAATTATTTTGTACAGAAAATTGCGTGGCAGAATATTTTCAACCATCTTGCTTAAATCTTAAAGCACGCGGAAGGTCATGTGACATGGCAGAAATATTACTGGATGCTCATTGGTCCATCCTAGAAGCCACTCCTTGGGTGGCTACACAGATGTGCACTTGTGAAATATGCGTACGGGCAAACGGCCTCTTGGCTAAAAAGAAAGACATTTCTACTTTTCCCTTCTAACGAGCCTAATTGACGAAATTTAACTTTTTCATGTCTCGGAAACGGAACTTAAGATTTACATTAGATTTTTATGTATAGCATTGCTCCATTTTTATGTATAGCTATTTTGACACAGAATCGACTTTATCTGAAATGACATACTGATATTTTTTCCTAATTTCGATTCTACGACTAACGTTATGACAAAGAGCAAAGTTTTGTAAAAATCGTATTAATAGTTTTTAAAAAATTGAATTTGAGCTCCTCAATGTTAATTTAAATTGACATACATGTATTAATCCCTCTTTTTTTTCATTAAACTTACTTGGTTACTTTTTTCAGAGTTCGAAATTTAGGTTTAATTCAAATGCAATTTGCAGATGTCTTTTGATTTCAAATCTGGAATTTTTAGTAACTTTTACAAATTTTTACAAAAATGCTTTGAACTGTAACCTATAAAAGTTTTACCATCACCTCAAGATTTCTAGACATACCTTCAAACATTAAGAGATCATATTCAAAATTTCTCAAGATATATGTTAATTTATATATTGGTGGGTTTTGAAATTTTTCATTATTTATTATAAGCGAAGATAACACCAGATGTGGTTTACGCAATTTTTTAAAATTATTTGAAGGAATAAACGATACACTTTTATTTCCGCTCATGCACCATGAAAAGGAAAAGAACATAAGTTACCATAAATTAAGAATTTCGCTAAGTGACTTATTCTTGGCGTAACCTGAAAAAACTCCTCGAGTATTTGAATTTTCAAATTTTACAAAATTAAATAATTAGGCATAATTTGAGTTGTAGAATCGAAATAAATCAGTATGTATTTCAGAAAAGTCTGATTTGGTGTCAAAATACTTATGTTAGAACAATGCTATGTACTTTAAATAAAATGTAGTTTATCCTAAGTTGCATTTTCGAGACATGAAATACGCAAGCGGTCCAGTAGAACGGGAGGTATAGAACTACCCCCCTTTTTTGTGCAGAGTGTACCTGAGTCTACTCATTCTCGCTCTGACATTAATCTTAGAATAATTACATGAGGATATGTCTTACTTTAAAAGGTTTGTCAGTGTTTATTCCAGAGAGAAGTTTTACACATATTAATAGTTTCTCTTAATCTTTTTTTTTTTTTTTTTTTTCAAATCTGGGTCATTCTCATAAATTAGAACGTTCTGCAGATCATCTTATTTCTATCGCTTTCCAAAGCAATTTTTAGCATATGTTATCACAAATGTACTTTGATTTTTAAAATACAGTTCATTAAAATTAATTTCATTTTATATTGATATAAATGAAGTTAGTAGAAGAAAAATTACGTTTGTTTTTTTATCATTGAAGACTAATAGAGTTTAGAAAATAATTATTTTATTAACTAAAAATTAAATATATGTTGATACTAACATTAATGAAACGGATGAGCCTGCCGACTGTTGCTGTGTTTGGATTTATACTACTAAGAAGACCTACAGTCATAATACTTTAAATCCCTCCTTTGTTCCTGAAATTAGAGTGACAAATCCGCAGATTGGGTTAACTGGTTTCATAAAATGTCATTAATTTTATAAAATGGCAATCATGAAAGAAAAAAATAATAGATGATTGGCATGTGTAATTTTCAAATTCTGAAAATTTCAGCAATAATGCGGTATATGCAGTTAATTTGAATTTTTTGTCATTTTTGAAAATCTAGGAGGATTATAAGTGTAGGTAGGCTTCGAGGATGACTTCTGGCTACAGACCATAGTTTGAAAAACGCTTCTGTATACCATGCAGCTGCCGTTAGCTGATCTCGTCTTTAACCGCTCGCATCACAGAGTTTAATGCTACCATATATTATAAGTTCTACCTTTATTTTTATGTTTTAAAATGGAATTAAAACAACACATTTTTTGCACCTGTCTCTTAAAATTTGAAGTAAATGAGATCTAGTTAGATTGCAAAGAAATATTGACTATACCGCTAAGCGACGGCAAATGAAAAATTTGTAAGAAATGTGAAAAATTTTAAACATTTTTCTTTCTATTACGATTCTGGTTATACATTAAAATTCCAGAGATGTCTGAAACTCATTGTCATTGCAAAATGATGTGCTGTATTCAAATGACGATGTTATTCTCTTCCCCAAATGATAATACAGGATTTTCTATTTTCCATATCAGCATTTTAAATTGCTGTCTTCGTAGAACGCTATGAACTTTTTAAAATCTGATGTAACAGAAATATGAAGCAATTTTTGCGATTAGTCACGGAAAGATACAAAGTCCAATGACGACCTGAAATAATTTTGTGATATTACGAAAATTCACGTTTTGTAATTTGAATGCAATGCACTTTACGTAAAAATTCTGATGTGCATAATCGGCAAACGATCGTTCAATCTCCTGCTTCGTTATAAAATTTGAGTCAAAAGGCTGCGTGCCTGACTAACAAATGTTTGCTGGTTGGGCCTTAGCCCAGCTCGGAGTTGAACTTAAATTTCATTCTAAAAATCATTTGAGAGGAGAATTACATTTTCTACTGAACGACTTTACTAAATGAGAAAATTGCCATACGTGAGTTGAATACAATACATCAAAGGTTGATGGAGTTTGGTGCCAAAGAAAGTTTTGTCAAAGATTTTGGTGGATGGTATACAAATACTAGTCATTTTAAATTGCAACAAAAAGTAATTTTTAATTAAGAAAACACAAAGAACAAGTTAAACGCAACAAACAGTTATTTCTAATTGGGAAAAAGACTGTTTGTTGCAAATTGTATGCTGAAAGCATGTTCCATTATGTTTTCTGAGAGAGTTGAAGGCCGAGATTCAAACTTAACTGAACAGAGATACAGAGCGACGATAAAAGATTTTTGTATTTTCATTTGCTTGATGCGTGTCTCGACAACAAGTGCTTACAACAAAAGTGCTGTGCAAACTATATAAGTAATGAAACAACTGCTGTTTTTAATAAAATGGCTGTTTAATGGAAGTTCCATGGACTTGTAATTTTACCAAACGGCGATGTGAGGTGGGTGACAAGATCGTGTGTTTAACGCCTGTTATAGATACTTTTTTCTTTGTGATTATTTTTTATTGCTTTAAAATTCAGACTCTGAATATGAAAACCCCATTATAACCTCAATTCCCGTAGTCTAAAAATAGTTAACATTATAAAATGTAGAAAAAATATTTTAAAATAAGAAAACACTACCATTATGCGTTACATTAGTTTTTCTTGCCTTAAATTATAGTGTCATAAATTTACCTGAAATTCAAATAACAACAGAAAATTAATCTTCTGTTCCTGAAAAAGAGTGACCTTGTGGCTTATATCTCAAAATCTTCTAATTTTTTAATTTTGAATTAACGGCAAGTAAAATTTTAGTTTTATGATATTCTAGTCTCATGTTTCATATTTGGGCAAAAATTTATATTCTAGTTCTCTTTATTTTCTAACCTCCATAATTTTTATCTTAATACTTTAAGGTAGAAAATGTCACATAAATAATGCTTTATTTTCAAGTTTTGAACAAGCAAAAGTTTACTACCACTTTAGTCTTATTCAAAATGAATTCTTTATGATATTCTAAAAAAATATTTATGAGATAGCATTCAATCTTCTAATTCTTCCTTCTTCTGTGAATACATGGATTCTGCTTTCAGATAGCCCAGAACTCCCAGTGAAGACACTGACAGCAAGATGTAAATTTTGAAAGAAATGCATACATAATTACTGAAAAAGAAAAATAAAGAGTAGCCAAGTGAAACGCAGAGGAGAAAACTTGCAAATGCTGCTTCTTCTTCTTTCTTAAAGAGAATTCCATAAAAGGCTGAAATGAAACATTAAAATATATCTTTTTGTCATTGTAGCATTTATAGTGGTGATAGCTTAAAAAGCATAGATTTGAGAATAAAATATATTATATGAATATAATTGAAGTGGTACAAATGAATACAAATATATTCCGCGTTTAAATCTTCAGATCTTTAGCCGATTACATGCTTTTTATTTCATAGATTTAAATTTCGGATCCAAATTTAAGCCGTGAACAATTACGTTATTTGTGTTGCGCGTGTGACTTATCTCACTTGTCTGACAGTAACAAGTCCATAAAATTCATCGTGGGAAGGAGAGCAAGACTGAGAGTTCATCTTTACAGAAAATCCCACCAAATGAAGCATTTAATTTGATTTCTGTTGGCCACAACATTACTTAAATTTAAGTTCAGACCTTTGTTTAAATTACATTTCTCTGTTTAATTTATAACGGTATCAAGTTAAAGTACATTTTAGTTATTTGCTAAACTTTAAGTTCATTCTAATTTAGTCTCAGCTGGTAGTGAAAAGCCCTCGATAAAATGATGGCTTCATTGAGATTTGATTTAACAATTAAGGTTCTGGTTGGAGTTAACGATATCGATATATTTACGTTATTATATACTTTTTTATTGAAATTTATCAAGTACGTAAAGTTGGGATATATCTTCCTTGACACTTACCATGCATTTGAGACCACAAAATCCCAGTCATAGTTCCCCACATTGCAGCTACAATAAAGAAGATTTCAGGATGTAATGCGCTGGGATGCCATAGAAGAAGAAGAATGTTTGCTGCAAAATTGACAATAGCTGCCATGAGTATGACGGGTATCCTCCCAGCATGCTTCACAAGCCAGCCAGAAAGTGATGAAGAAAAAGTAGATGCACATCCATAACAAACTGTCACCAGCCCAATGTTGTGGGCCCCAGTAGCGCAACTAATATATGACTGGAAATAAAACTTTTGTAAGCTTCAACTCAAGCAGACACAGCATTCTTTCAGAATGCACATTCAAGCATTTACAATATTTTAAAAGAAAAAGTAATCTTTTGATTGTTTTCTATCTCAAATAAATATTATTAATTTCTACTCATTTATTAAGAGGCTTCGCACTTTGTTTTGTCTCCTTCGTATACACATTTTATCATTACAAAAGTTATCCACATTATTTGGCTAGGGCAACCCAGCTTGTCCAATTCCTTATCATTGAATATTATTTTCTGGTAAATTTAATCTACGCTCTTTCTAAATCTCTATTTTTAAAATGAATACCTATCTACCAGGCGATATCTGCATACATAAGTTGTTCATAAAGAAACAAGATTACATTTAGTAGGGCCAGAATTATAATGCAGTATAAACAGTTACGCTGTTTTTTGGAAGTATTTTCCTTTGACTCGAATGCCGTTGTATCATCAGCCTGGTTGCTTTCTGAATACCTCTCCTAAATATCCCAGAAGCATTTTTTTCAGATTAAAACCATTATAAAACTCTCAAAGTGTCTTTTAGCATTCCTTTATAACGAACTGAGTTTAGTAAAATAGAAATAACACATTTCATAACGAAAGAAAAATTAAAAATTAATTGCTTAAAACTCACACGCGTATATGCTGCACAAGCAGGAATCCGAATTTCTGTTTTATATATTAGAGATCAACCGAGTAAAATATTTCTTTTATAATAACAAATTAGCTGTTTGTCTGCTTGGTTTTGATGATATATTTTTTACTTTGAAATGATATTTCTTTTGAGTTAAAATAAATTCTTAAACTTTCTTAATAGAGACATGCAGGGTCAGTATAAAACTATAACGGATGTCACACAAATTACCCGCAAATAATATTTTGGATAATTTATATCTGGACGGCAATGACCATGATATTCTTTTAGATAGGTATATTTTATTTTTATTTATTTTTTATCGTGCGCTTTGGATAACTGTAGTAAAACAAATCACACAAATCCCTCTTTCAAACTTTAAGTAGTTTGGTTAAAATTTTAATCTACGAATAATGATTACTCGCAATTTCATATTAAGCATAACAAATTCTCTACTCAAATTTGTGATATACTGACTGCTCAAATATGTACAAGAATTTCACAAAAATAATTTCACTAAACAACCATTTTAGAATTTTAATAACTGTATCTCTACATTCAGAAATCTAATTACTAATTTCATTTATAGAATTCATTAATTTGAGTCATTGATAAATTAAAAAAATGTGAAATATCCTATTGTAAATTATTAATTATATTTAATCATTTAGTTTATGTAATGAAAATTTGCTGCATAAGCACAGGAAATCTCTTTATTTGTGGTGGCAAAGCCCAAGCTTTTGTTTTCCAGCTATACTATTTTCAATTAACAACTATTAAATGTTAATACATTTTGAAAACGCAAGATGCAGTTATTCTCATGTGTTTTACATATTTTATAGTTTTCCTCCTTCAGTTATGTATCATTAATAAAGCTATATTACATTTTCCACCTCCTAGACTACAATTAAACCACTGCTGAAGTAATAAATTTGTATATTATTTCACTTATTTTTACTTGTACGGAGTAAAGGAAGTATTGTAATCACGAAAAATTTCTGGTACCATATTTCAACCAAAATATCCATTTTGACAACTATCAAATGCAATTTAACGATGTTTTTGCGTGACATCTGCACGTAAGGAAAGAATAAAGGAATCTTTTTCCCCAAACGAATTAAAAAGCTGATTTAAAATGGATTCAGAAGAGATTTTTTTCATGGCCCACCTGTACGTACGTATGTATGTATGTACTTCGCATAACTCAAAAACGACTAGCCTCAGAACATTGACAATTTGTATATAGGATTGCTATAGCATGTAGTTGTGTACCTCCCTTTTTGGTGGCAATTGGTTGCACCCAAAGTATGTAAATAAATGTATACACATACACATTCTGTTACTAGGCTCATTGAGCTCAGTTTTCTTATTCTTATATGGTAGTAAATTGTGCATTTTTTGCTTTAAAAGTGATTAAATTATGTTGTTCTTATCTTCCGGTTAAGGTTTTTATGCCTTTATTAAATTTTTGAATGCAATATATTATCAACAATTTAAAAGTGTTTAATTGCAGCTAAGCCTAATTATTTTTAAAATAGCAGCCATATTTTTTTACATTTGAAACTTAGCAGAATAGTGGACTTGTTGCTAATCTAGAGAAACTAAGCTTCGCATCAACAAATATGACATCTTCTGTTATTATTGCGAATTAAATCCTATTTTATTCATTCTGGAATTATCATTTATTACCTATATATTGACTCGGCATAGCGTCGACAAAAAATTAAATCAGTTTCTGCGCCTATAGTGTCTTTTTGCCGAGTAAGACCAAAAGTAAACTTTCAGTTTTGTGCACCGAAAAATCTTCCTTCTTGCAGGCTGTCCGAATTGCTTGTTTTTGAGTAGAAACTCTCATTTTAATTGTAAAAATTAATCTTTAAATTGTTTTAACTGTATTCATGTTTTATATTTTAAAATTTTTTTAAAGATATTTTGAGGTTTCATGTATTTTTGCCTTTTCGCGAAGTCAGAACTGAATTAATTGAATGAGAAATACAGATGAAGGAAAAAATAATGGGAACACTTGTGAAAAAGTATGACGTATTTCACACCTGCAGTACAGCCGCGCCACTTGCAACAGAAGTCTGCCACCTAGTGAGCGTGAAGAGGAAGGTATCAGTCTCTCAACAGCAATCACCTGCGTTGCATGCTTCGATCATGTTTTAAGTTAAAATGTCAGGGATAGACGGGTCTTGAAGCGCATAGTAGCCTGAAACCACAATCGTTATCCGAGATAACAAATCCGAAATGAACAGTCATCTCCAGCAGCCCGTTTCAACAAACACTGTCGAAAGGGAACTTCATGCTGCGAACATTTATGGCAGAGTGGCAATTCGTAAACCCTTGGTGACAGCAACTAATGCTTTCAAGCGACGCCAATGGTGTAGAGATCACAAAGGCTGCTCCCCCCCACAGCAGTGGCAAGAGGTAATATGGTCAGTTGAATCGTCATTCAGACGAACGGACGCGTTTATGTCTGGAGAACGCTTTCATTCTGACTGCCTCTTTTCGACTGAGAAGCATGGGGGGGACGCCATTATGGTGTGGGGTGCGATATCTTGGCGCGGTCTTGGGCCACTTGTTATTCTGCATGGGATGAACACGTCCAATCACTATCTAAGCATTCTAAGGGATCATGTCCATCCTTTTGTCCACACTGTATTCCCTGGGGAACGACCATTTTTTGAAGACAACAACGCCCCTATCCACACTGCTAGGTGTACTCAAGAATGGTTCGAAGAGCATGACGATGCAATTGAACATCTCGCTTGAATCCTCTCAGTCTCCGGACTTCAATATCATTGCACATTTATGGGCATATTTGGAGTCCAAACTTCGTTCCCGATTTCCACCTCTATCCGGACTTTCGGAATTAGAGACCGCTCTGCAGGAGGAATGGCTTAATATTCCTTTAAATATTGTCCATGACCTTTATGCATCTATCCCACGTCGCATTCAATCTGCACTTGAGCCAAAAGGTGGTCCAACCCCCTATTAATAAAGATTTTCCAGTATTTCACAGGTGTTCGTATTATTTTGTCCTCCATTTGTATATCTCAAATGAAATTCGAGGTAATAAGTTTAAACGAAATACAGGAAAAAATGCTTATAATTTAATATTCCGTTACATGAAAGTCACGTGGTGTACAGATTTATCATCATTATGTATCAGATTTTTATTTTTTTATCACAATTGCTTAAATGTAATAGTAATTTAATTTTAGAATTAAAATTGAAATTTTAAAATTAGATTATTGCATTTATTTTTAAAGGATGACGCCACATTATATCTCATTATCACATATCTTTATGTGTAAAAATGCTTTGCAATTTCTAATAGCATAAAATATATATGTAGCATTTTAAATTATGGCTAGGCACTTTGTCACTTGGTCCAGTTTTTGTTGGTCGTAAATTCTGCTGCCTTGTGCTTCTCTAAATTCCAAAAAATTTGTCGCCGTACTGGATGCACTGGCCTGGACGCTGGCTTGTTTTAAGCTATAAATAATTATACAATAACATTTCATTTTAATTCTTGATATTTTTCACCGGGAATATGGTTATTTATAGAATACTTTCAAGTGAAAAACACAGTGTGCGACCGTAGCTAAGGGAAGAACATTTATCCTACACAGTCCGACAAAATAATTCCAGTCGACCACATGCAGAGCGTTTATGACATGTAGGCCATTTATGACCACATGTAGGGCATTATGCGAGATCACCGGCAGCACATCGCCACATAGCAGTTACGATTTCGAATTTAGTCAATGCCGTTATGACGGCTATGATGCCTTCAGATCTCATCGATGATCTCGCATTGAGCAGGAACAGACAGTGTATATTCTGCATCGTAGTCAGAGGTTATATTTCTTGCTGAAGCCTGGAATTTTTTGCCGCTTTTAACATAGATGTTTCTGTTTTCAGTGGTACTATAATAGAATCTGTTTTTAAATGGAGGTTCTTGAATGTTCATCTTTCGGTTCTTGAATGTTCATCTTTCGGTTCTTGAATGTTCATCTTTTCTCGGTCAGTCTTGTTTATCTTCTCACAGTGTTAGTTAGCACTTGGCGGTATTTGTAATAATCTGAATCACTGGTTGCATAATGTTACACCGGAAAATCTATCCTGTACTTAATGTTGTATGTGGAAATCTTAATTTCATATCTAATTTTATTTAATGGTCCCTGTGAATTTTAATTTACCAATCCATATATAAATTTCGCACACTACTGTACTCTTTAAAGAATACTTGCGTAACAGAATGTTACACAGAATACGAACATCCGCTCATTACCTCTGGAAAGAGAGCATATACCTACAAACGGGTCATGCGTTTTAAACTAAAATTGAAATAATTATTAATTTCTGAAAAACCACTAAAACATTCTTTAGTCGAGCCCATTTTGAATTTATTCAAAAGTTCTGTCATGCAGTAACTATAAAAGAGGTATATAAGTTCATACTATATTCAGATGAAAACTGTGATATATTTAACTTACTTTGACCTTTTAAGAAATAAAGGAATTTAAGAAATAAAGAAAAACTGGAGCTGAAATGAAACATTTCACTTTTGCATTTGCAGATCAAATCATCATTAAAAATATCTAACGGGCAGAAGGCCAAATGATAGTCATTATATTGAACTATCCTGTATACGTAAATTACATTTTATCGCAGATGGCGCAATCACTTTTGTTTTCGATGTTTGAAGCGTTATATGAAGTTCTCAGCGCAATCTGTTTATCGCCAAGCAAGAAAAATTTTGATAATTATAATTTTTGCACAACATTGCAGATTATCATAATTGGCTAGAGAATATTTTATGAAAAAATATATTACTTTTATGGGAATCCTGTGTATTAACATATTTCAATTATGTGATATGTTTCCAATTACATCATATGTAATAGTATTTAATAATAACGCAGCTCGCTTGTATGTGATTCCAGCTACATCAAATATAATACTATTTTACAATGATTTTTAACCATCATTTATGAACTGTTATTCCTATATATACTGTTTTTATAACATCTTATTACTATATATTTACTTTAGCAAGAATCTTTCAAAAATCTAAAAATCAACACTAAAATTTAAACAAATATGTTATATATTAATCAAAAGAAATTTCAAAATTCTGAAACTAGACAAAATTTAATGTTCATACAAGTCTTACCTTTGTGTAATCCGCAATGTAAAACGCTTGTTCTATTCCTATGTAAAAAACTATGGGTATCAGGAAAAAATGTTCTTTAGTTTTTAGAAATCTACATGTTGCCATGAGCATTGACAATGAGAATGGTTCGGATTCCTTACTGGTTTCGAGACGATCTACAAACAGCAGCACAATAAAGATAGCAGTAAACACAAGAACCACATATATGCCAGTAATGACATACCTCGTTTCGCTATTTGGTTCTACAAGATTTTTAATCATTGAATCTGATTCGAGGTTGCAAACAAAAGCACCGCACATGAAGATTGGACTGGAGGTGGCATTCCTAATATCTGTTCTCGGTTTCAATACGTAGTATGATACGAGATTGCCCCAAATATGTGTTGACTGATATGATAGTCCATGAAAACCGAAAAACCGAGAAGTTATTGATTCCAAAACGTTGGTTTTTGTTATGTTTTCAGTTCTATTATCACCGTGATTATAGGCTTCGTTTTCGGATGGTAATTTCTGACGAGATGTCAGTCTTTTGTCAGCCGGGAGGTCTGAAACATCAAGAAGTTTCGGTAGGTTACATCTGGCGCTAGATATATCAGACTGAATACTTTCTGTATTGCTTGATAAAGCTTTTACCAAAGGGCATTTACAATTCATAGATTCTTTTGTAGCAAATACTTTTGATTTCTGATTATCACCCAGTTGCTCTATTCCAAGATCATTTGCGGTACCTGAATTATATTCACTAATTTCATCAAGATTAGCATATTTCGAACAGTTAATGCTTTCTGATATGGTAGCTATCTGGTTTAGATTATCAAAAGTACTGATGAAGGTTTCCCCAGTAAATTTTGGTACAGTGTCATAAAAACACAAACTGTATAAATAGGAAGACTTATTAAAATACGTGCTGAAAGAAGACCAAAGCAAGCCTCCACTCAGTCCTACTAATACAGCTGAAGGGATCATTGTGATCCAGTAAGGATAGAAGTTTGCTGCAATGTATGCCATGTACATAAACATGCATATTAATATTATGAATTTAATTCCACATTTTCTAATAAAATATTTTGGCAACGAAAGACACGATATGCAAGAACAAGCATAAATAATAGCTTGTGAGGTGATTCCAATGAGTTCTTCTTGATTCATGGTACTCTGAAGCACGCTGATGCCATTATACGCAGTAAAGAGAAATACAAAGCTAACAGAGAGTAGAACTGCGTTTTTGATAATTCTCAACTTGTTTGGCACATTCCGTTGAGTAATAATGTACTTGCTTTTTATCATTTCCATCAAAAAAGAATTTCTGTTATTTAATGAGAGACGTTTCGTTACTTATACGACTGTAGTATCAATTCCTGAAAAATAGTTAAAAAGGAATTTTAGTTTCGTACATAGTTTAAATTAAGTCTGATTGAAAACAAATATAGACTTTGATTTCAGATCAAAATTAAAGAAGTACGTTTTATAGCTTTCAATAGGGCTTAAGAATGTCCTTGTTGACAATGCAATTAAATGAACTGATTTCATTATTTAGGCAGCTCCATCAGCGGCCGCACGGTAAATTCGCGGGAAACTGGTATCTCGGTCCCGGGTTCCAATCTCGTTTATACGTTTCGTTTATTGAGATTACGGAAAAAGCACCTTAGGGATATCTGCCTAAGGGGAGGGCTTTATAAGAGAAACGAGCTTGTAGACACGTTACACATGGGAAAAACACAAAACTGCCCATGTAACCAGCCCACTCGTAAGATTCGAACTTCAGACTAAACTACGAGTGTTCAACGACTTTACGGCTCGCCGCTGGTGGGCCGGAGTACCAGTGAACGGGTTGGTTGCATAGGTGCTTCCGTGGTTTTTTCCCCACTTGTGGATACGAGCCATACCTACCCTTAGGCAGATAGCTCTATTGTGCTGCGCCTTAATCACATCAACCTAACCAAAGCATTATTTAGGCTCCGACGTTTTTATTATTCGTGTTATAAAACTGCAAATAAATTCTGTAAATATCTTATTTAAATCTATTGTTCTCATTACCTTGTATGGTAAATTATTTTTCTCTTTTCAATTCTTTAATTATTTTAAGAAGTTTTAAATAGAAAGCTTATATTTTTTAAAACCTTTTATTGATATGATTTACGTCTACGTTTTTAGTCTCAATGATAAATTATCAATCTAATTATTTAATTGAAAAGTCATTTTGCAACAATAACTAAATACTCTTTTACTTCCAATAGTTCTATTACAAAACGCTGTCTAACAAATATAGTGCTTTGTCAATAACTCAGAAATTGCATTAAAATTCTCATATAAACTTCATTTAAAAGACTTTTTTCCCACTCTATCCGATAGTAGAAAGAATAAAATTGTGGTCGTTTTAGTTTGTTTATTAAAGGAATGTGCGAAAAATTGTTTTAATATTAAATTAATAAAAATGTAAATTAAAAATTTAAAAATGTTGCTTGACCATGTTATACTGTTCACTATGAGTGTGAGGGCCAAAGCTAAGTTCTGCAGCTTGTCAGGAGCTTAAAAATTGAGGCAGAATTTTGACCATATTGACAAACACTATGAGGTAGTTAAATAAAAGCTTATAAAATTGCAGCTATTTAAATAAATTCTAGAAAGTTGCATATTTAATATTGTTTTATGATTCTTATTTTAAAGGAGCACGAAGAATTTGTTTCATAACCTTTGGAAATTTCAAATTGTTGTAAATAATTTTTTTTTGGATGTTGGAATTCCAAAGTTACAAAAAATGTAATAGTATATAGCATAATAAAATTTAAAAAATCAACTTTGAAAAAGAAATGATGACAAAATGTTTTTAAATTTATGGAATTTAAAATAAAAATAAACATAGTCTGAAAGGGTTCAGATTTTAGCGGTAGCCCAAAAGGGTTTGTTAAGGCTTTTTACGTTCTCGCTGAGCTCTCAGTCTACCAATCTGCTGTTACACTCGTTCCTATTACCCGCCTTTTTATGCTTCATTATTAAGCATCATTTTCTTTGCACTTAACACCATGTACAATTCAACAGCAAAATTACAAAAAATTTTAAAAGCAGCATAAGAGTATACGTTTAGAATTTCTGTTCTAGCACTAAGTATTAATCCCCATTTTTCTGATTTTGTCAGTCTTTTCTCAGTTAACCATATCCAATGGTTCAGTTTTCTAACCGCCCAGACAGTATAGTGTCTAGGGGAGTCTAGACAGTATAGTGTCAGTACCAGAGGGCCCGGGTTCGAATCTTGTAGAGGGCGTGAATGTAAATTGTCTGTTTTTTCATAGGAAGCAATGGTGCCTGTTAGGTGCCTGCATTATAAAATGAACACCGCTTCCAGCCCCCTAGTAGTGGCGAGAGCCTAAAAATATCTAGAGCCCGCCGTAAAGGAAAAAAAAAAAAAAAAAAAACTTCAGGTTTTCTTACTAAGATTGCTTTACAAAATTCTTTTTTTTTATTAACATTTTTATATGTTTACTTTTTTTTAATGAAATAGCACGTTCTTGGCGCTTCAGCCACATAAAACTCGACTCAATAGCAAAATCGCAAAATATTTAAAAACAGCATATCTTTCGAATTTCTGATAGACGGTCTCGCGCAATGGAGATAAAAATGTTTTCTTTCCGTACATTGTTGGTACTGTTCGCCTTGAAATCATTGAGTTTGTTAATCAAATTTCGTTAAAGTTTTACAAAATATGAAATAGATAATAAAGCAAATTCGAAATTCAAAATTCGATCTACCAAACGCCCATATTCGGGAGGAGGGCTATGTTATTTAAAATTTGTTGGAAATTTTTTTTTCTGTTGGTACAGTTGCTTTTTCACAATGGGAGAAATATATATACGTTCATGCAGATTCTTCATTATTTAATATAATAAGACGATAATATTTGGTGGCAACAATTTGAAAAGTGATACGTCCTTCATACTTATTCAATGCAAAACACCATTTCCAGGTTTTCAGACTTATATCTCTTTCGAAAGTGTTGTCATGTTTGGGCTAATAATACTCCAAATTTCATTGTAAATAATTTTGAAAGTTATTCAACCCTTAAACCCTGTTGTTCAACGAGCACAAATATGCAAGCCAGTTTGAACCGGTTTATTTAATAACTAGAATTCATGGATATGAATCATACAATTAAATAAAGAAAATATTTGTAGAGAAAGAATAGGACTTATAATGTCACAATTAACTAAAGAGAATTAGATGACGAAAAGAGAAAAACAGAACTTCCCTTCTGCTCAATGTCTAATGCAGCATATTTATAAAAAATATATTGTTACGAAATGTCCAGGCGCGATAAGATAGCTTCTCCGCAAAGCAGTTTTAGGGTTGCCATAAAATGGCAAGGGAAGGCAGGGTTGCCACATTTGGCGACAAAATTGGCGATATGCCATGGACGGAGAACCTTCTGGAACGAATTCTTACCGGTTTAGCTCACGATGTTCTCGAACACAAGCCAAAAGCTATATAAACTATGTTGGTACGAGGAGAGTTAGTGTGCCTCGTCTAGTGAGAGATAGTTAGTCTTAAGTTAGTCAGCCCGTGCGGAGTCGATCGAGTTGACAGCCGGCAGCGACTGTCGAGTGAGTCGTCGAGTGCATCGAAAGAGTACAGTGTATCGCTGTTAGTGCATCGTCGAGAAAGTGTGTTGAGCTCCAGGAATGACTGAACCGAAGAGTCGGAAGCTGTGCTCTGTGTGTCGTCGAATGCATCGCGAGTTGCAGCTTGGAGAGTCTCGAGAATAAGTGGAGTTCCGAGAACGACTAAGCAGAGTCGGGAGCTGTACTCTGTTGCTTTGCAGTGAAGCTGTCTCCACCGTTATAGCCTGATAACCTGAAGGTTGTGTCGCTGATTGTTCCAGCGAGTGTATAGTAGATCTTCGACGACTGTAAAACCTGACTGTCCTGATTAATATTGGCTAAATAAAGCGTGTTTCCATACTTCATCAAGTGTCGTCGTTATGCACTCCAAATCTACGAACTCCGTACGAACGTGAAGGAAGAAAACAACGTAACAATATAAAATCGAGCAATCAATATTTTTTTATTATTCCTATTTTGAAAAGCTCGAAGAGTTTGTTTATTAATGTGCGAAACGTTCAAAATTTTGTAACCAGTGCGCATTTTACATGTATAAATTTTAAAATCATAAACGTCAAATAGACGAACACATCAAGCTTTTTTAAAAAAATTGCCGAAAAGATCAGAAATGATGTTAAGAATATGATATAAATTTCATTAAGCGCTCAAAGTGTGCGTGGAAGCCAGTCTAGCCTTTATTTTTTCCAGGACGAATGTATGGTCTTATAAATTGCTGGTTCCCAGGCTTCGCTAATGAGAATTAAACAATGGGCAATATTCACAGAATTTTTCCGGAAGTCTCTGAATATTAGTTATATGGAATAATTTACCTCAAAAAAGTTTTGAAAATTACAGTTACTGACTTGAGTGTTCGTTATTTCGGGTACTATTAGTCATCGGAGACTTTTTTATTCAAATAATTTGTTCTGAACCGAATTTTTCATGAAGTGAGGCATTCATGTTCCGACGATTCATTGTATTTATTTTAAATAATCTAAAATCTGTAAGAAACAACCAAAAAAGTTTAAGGGGAAAATATAGTTTTTAAATGCAGATCAGCGTAATTTGAACATTTACCTTTCCAAGTTTCAAGGAAAATTTCGGGTCATTAACCCTGAAATTTGCCTATGGTATGCTCCTCTTTTCTGAATTACTCCTATGGTATACGTTTAAGACGTGCATCATTTTGTATATGTGCATAAAAAAACAAAACATTTAGTTAAAAAATACATGTGCAATTATTAAACGTTAGTTGCGATTCCTGAATTTTAACGGAAAAAGGAATTCATTACTTACCTTATTTAAGTCAAATTCGATAAAAATGCCCGGATACTTATCCACGAAAGAAATTTTAAACTTCTTAAACAGGCACGCATATGTTTGTCTGTGTAATTACTACAGAGAGAAATGAATGACATTTTTGTTCTTATCGTTTCTGTAGCAATTGCAGGGCATTAGTCATCAAATTCCAAAGAATGCAGCTGCAGATTTTCTTCTAAATTTTATTTCAGCACAAAGTAAGAGATATTTCAAGGAACAACAGTTGAGGTTTTAATGTTACTCGAAAATATTTATTGCATTTAAAACTGCACAGTTTCTTTCAAAGTTAGATTCATTATTTTGCAGGTACTAGTAAGGATGAGTGCATAATATTAAACTTTAGTTTCTGTATCTTTTTGTTTTCTGTCATTTTAAATCTTGTTTATTTTGTTCCCTGCGCAAGATTGGAATAAACGATTTTTAAACAAACAAATTATCAGATGAAACGAATGAGGGAGGGCTCTAATATTTAGTGGCAACAATTTGAAAAGCGAACCGACATTTAAAGGTTTCAACGCTAAATGCCAAAACGAAATTAATAGCCCTTCTATGTTAACGCCCTTCGGGCTTAAAAAGGTGGGGGGAGGCAGTTTTATACCGCCATTTCTACTGGGTCGATTGACGAAATTCAAATTGCGTTTTTCATGTCTCGAAAGCGCGACTTAGGATATATATTAGATTTATATATAGCACTGTTCCAACATAGGTATTTTGACATAAAATCGGATTTTTTCTGAAGTAACATACCAAATGTTTTCTATGTTTTGATTCTACGATGCAAATTATGCCTAACTATTTAATTTTGTAATATTTGGTGAAAAATTTACGGAAAAATTGAAAAATTTATCTTGGCGCATTTCTTTCAGTTTGCGCCAAGAATAATTCACTGGGCGAACTTCTTAATTTACAGCAACTTACTTACGTTTCCTTTTTCTCATTGTACACGAGCGGAAGTTTCATACTTTTTCAAATAATTTTAACAAAGTGCGGAACCCGCATCTGACGTTATTATTGCTTATAACAAATATGTCAAATTTCGAAACGCGCCAATATGTAGATTCAGTATATCTTAGGGAATTTTGAATAAAAAACTCTAATTTGTTGCAGGTATGCTTAGAAATACATCTACTTTAAGATGATGGTAAAAATTTTGTACGTTATAATTCACAATTTCTTTTCGAAAAAATTATAAAAATTTACTTAAAAATACAAATTTAAAAAATAAATCATAAAAAATGGCTGAATTTTATTTGGAATGAACCTAAATTTCAAATGTTAAAGAAAGAATCAAATAAGTTTAATAAAAAAGAGATATTAATAAATATATACCAAATTCAATTAACATGGAGGAGCTAAAATTTTGAAAGGTAATTTTTTAAAAACTACTTGGGCGATTTTTACGAAACTTGACAGTTTGGCATAACTTGAGTCGTGGAATCGAAATATGGAAAAAAATTGGCATGCCATTTCAGAAAAAGTCAGATTTTGTGTCGAAATAACTATGTTAGAACAATATGCTATGTATAAATCTAATTCATATCCTAAGTCGCGCTTTGGAAACACTAAAAACGCAAGTTGAATTTCGTCAATCGGTTCAATAGAACGGAAGATATGCAACTGTCCCCCTTTTTTTTGGCGCAATGTACATTAATATTCCCGAGACCTTTGAAACTCATTGTTATTGCGGAATGGTATTGGTATGCTGTATTCAAATAACGATATTATCCCCCCAAATGATAATGTAGGATTTTCCATATCAGCAGTTTAAATTGCTTTCTTCGTAGAGCTCTACGAACTTTCTAAAATCTGATTTAACAGAAATACGCAGCAATTTTTGCAATTAATCACTGAAAGATACAGAGTCCAATGACGCACTGAAATAATTTTGTGATATTACGAAAATTCACCTTTTGTAATTTGAATACAATGCACTTTACATGAAAATTGTGATGTGCATAATTCGGCAAAAGATCGTTTTATGTCCAGCCTTCGTTACAAATGGTCAAAAGGCTGCTTGCCTGATTAACAAATGTCTGCTGGTTGGGCCTTAGCCCAGCTCGGAGTTGAACATAAATTTCGGTCTAGAAATCATTTTGAGAGATGAATTACATTTTCTACTGAAGGACATTACTAAATGAGAAAATGCATGGGTTGAATACAATCCACCAAAGATGGTTGGCTTTTAGTGTCAAAGATTAGTCAAAGTTTTGTCGAAGATTTTGGTGGATGGTATTCAAATAGTCACTTAAAATTGCAACAAACAGTAATTTTAATTTAAAAAACTACAACAAACAAGTTAAATGCAACAAATAGTTATTTCTAAATGGAAAAAAGGACTGTTTGTTTCGAATTGTAGGCTGAAAGCATGTTTCGTTATGTTGAGACAATTGAAGGTTGAGATTTAAACGTAAGTGAGCAGAGATACAGAGTGACCATAAACGATTTTTGCGTCTCCGTTCGCTTGATACGGATCTCGATGACAAATGTTTACAACAAAACAACTGTACAAATTATGTAAGAATTGAAACAACTACCGTTTTCAACGAAATGGTTATTCGAAGGAAGTTCCATGGACTTGTAATTTTACAAAACGGCGATGTGAAGTGGTTGGCAAGAAGATACTTTTTTCTGTTATTATTTAAAATCACGCATCTGCGCCGACTAAGACAACTAGGAAATGCGGAGCTCCAAATATGTCAAAATATTACGGACGACTAGAATTCGCCAATCCGAGGTACAGCCGTGGTAGCCATCTTAATGACAATATTTGACTTTATTAATATCATCGATTGTACTTTCATTACATAATAAAATTTTGCCAAATTTGAATTCATTTGTTTTTTGTTGCTTTACAATTCAAACTCTGAATATGAAAAACCCCATTATAACCTCCTTTCCCGTAGTCTAAAAAAATTAGTTAAAATTCTAAACTGTAGAAACATTTTTTTTAAATAAGAAAACATTCCGATTTTGCGCTGTATTAGTTTTCATTGCATTAAATTATAGTCTCATAAATTTACCTGAAATTAAAATAATAGCAGAAAATTAATCTTCTGTTTCTGAAAAGGAGTGACCATGTGGCTTAATCTCAAAATCCTCTGAATTATTTTAAATTAACGACAAGTAAAATTTTAGTTTCATGATATTCTAGTCTCATGTTTCATATTTGTGCAAAAAGTTATATTCTTGCTCTCTTTATTTTCTATCGTCCATAATTTTTATCTTAATACTTTAAGATAGAAAATGCAACATAAATAATGTTTCAAGTTTTGAACAAATAAAAGTTTACTACCACTTTAGTCTCATTCAAAATGAATTCTTTATTATATTCTGAAAAAGAAAATATGAGTTAGCATTCAATCTTCTAACTCTTCCTTCTTCTGTGAATACATGGATTCTGCTTTCAGATAGCCCAGAATTCCCAGTGACACCACTAAGAGCAAGATGTAAATTTTGAAAGAAATGCATACATAATTACTGCAAAAGAAAAATAAAGAGTAGCCAAGTGAAACGCAGGGGAGAAAACTTGCAAATACTACTTCTTTGAGAATTCCATAAAAGGCTGAAATGAAATTTTGAAATATATCTTTGTGTCATTGTAGCATTTATATTGGTGATAAATGAAAAAGTATATAATTAAGTATAAAATATACTATGTGGATATATTTGAAAAGGTACAAATGAATACAAATGTTCTCCGCGTTTAAATTCTGAGATCTTTTAGCCGATTGTATGTTTTTTTTTTTTTTTTTTAAATCTCATAGATCTAAATTTTGAATCTAAAATTAAGCTGTCAAAAACGCCGTTTTTTGTGTTGTGCGTGTGACCTATCTCACTTGTCTGACAGTAAGTAACATTTTATAAGCCTACGAAATTTATTTGTCTCAAGGAGAGCAAGATTGCGCTTGTGATTGGCAAGAGCCTTGAGCACCATACCGGGTGACTGAATGATTTCGCTCAGTTCCGCCTTCAGTGCTAAAGAGCACCCCGGAAGGACGGGTCTAAGGCTTTCCCAACAATCTTCTTCTACCAGCAAACTCGAGAAAAGACTTTCGTTTCGCCGCATATTTAGGGTGCCTCCATGCTGCACAAACACTATACATTTACAAACATTCATGTCTTCTCTGGGATTCTAAAACGGGCCTTTCGGTATCACAGTAGGCTTCTCTAACCACTGTACCGTCTGGGCGGCTGCCGTTATTTTGATACTGTTAATCAACTTGATTACGAAGGATTTTACTGTACTGACCTTTCTGTATATCCTTTAAATATTTAATAGCCACATCAAATTTAAAACTCCTTAAAATTTAAACTTAAGTTCAATTTACATACATTTCCGATTGGTTTGGTTTGGTTACGGCAAGGTAGGCGAGGAGGACGTTCTAAGAAAAATTTTCTTGTATTCATTCACATTACATATGAGCAAAAACTAGAAAATATGTCTGCAGCCTACTCGTTCGAAAGGATTTGAGCAGGGTCGAACCATTACTGGGCTTTTCCATTCAGCCAACTGGCGATTCATTTATTTACAGAGTACTTCCAATCATTTTCAACTTGGCCTTTATTTAAAAAAAATATCAATAAAATATTTATATTACATATTTATTCATAGCTATCTTAATAAAACTTTACGTGTTTCTATCCTTATTACTATAATGACAATTTTTTATATTATTAATATCAGGTTTTTACAGTTTTAATACCAGTAACCTAATAATAAACTGGGACGATTTGTCCTAGCTTCCGACAGTAAAATTCAAAATTTTAAACTTAATTTTAAAACCTTAGTTTTTGATAATAAGATATGATTTTATTGTGTCATTATAAATAGCAGCACAAATTGGAAAATTCTTATTTTACCTTGTTTTTCATCTACTTTAGTTTGATTTTTAACATCTAGGGCTTGAGATATTCTTATATAAGTTTTAAATAATATAAAACAATTTATATTACTATTTAGCCAACATGTAACATAAAATTTATTAATTAATGGTAAATTTTGAATTTAACTTTAGTGTTGCGCTTGAATATCCAAACCTTCTGTAAGTATTAATATAAGCTGCTGACTTTTATTTGAAAAATCCAAATTGTGGCAAGAATAGTTAGTAAATAAATATCTCCCAAAATTTTTTGAAGCGTCCCATTGTTGTAAATTTTCCGATTATTTATAATAAATATCGACTTCTGCAGAAGAAGGGTTTTCAGTATATTAATAATTTCGTTTTACCTGTTAGCTAATTAATCACTGACTGAAGTTAACTTTTAAAATGCGTCATTTCACGTAATTTATCGATCAAATCGAATTCGTCTTATGCAGCTTTCCCTTGTAACACCATTTCGCTACATCTAGATAGAGAATTTCATACCTTTCTCAAAAAGTTAAAACTACTTCACGACAAAATTGACCATTGTCTGTTTTATATTCACATACAATAAAAATCTGATGTGTACACCCCATGACTTCCTTGTACGGAATATTAAATTATACTCATTTTTTCTTGCATTTTATTTAAACTTATTGGATTGAATTAAATATACTTCGCCGACAGCGCATAAACCACAATAGAATAAATGCATTCTTTAAAATTCACTATGTTTGTTTACCATAGCGACACTCTAGACTCTAGTCCTAGGTTCACTTAACAGCGCTACATTTCAATTATTTTTAACTCAGAATCCATAAAATTTATATAATCTTAAAAATTATCTAATCAAATACTATAATAAATCTAAAATAATAAATCTCACATGTTCTATTCAAATACTATAATAAATCTAAAACGATGTATAAAAGAAATTAAGCAAACAACAACAACAACAAAATAAGAAACAGTTTTTCACAGACGATTCAGTATTCCTCATTCAATTAATTCAGTTCTCACTTCGCGACAAGGCAAAAACACATAAAAACTCAAAATGTCTGTATTGAAAATTATGAAGTGGATCTTAAACAGTTATTTCCTTGAATAAATTCCAGAATGGATTAAGCATGATTTCATTCGCAATAATAAAATAAGGCGTTATCTTTGTTGATGCGAAGCTTACTTTCTCTAGATTGGCAACAAATCTACTATTCTGCTGTTTCAAATGTAAACAAATATGTCGGCCATGTTATTTAAAACTTAAGGCTTAACCGCACTTAAACAGCTTTTAAATTGTTGATAATTGTACAAATATTGCTTGCAGATTTACTAAAAGCATAAAAACCTTAACCGGAAGATAAGAACAGCATAATTCAATCATTTATAAAGCAACAAATGCACAATTTACAAACATATAAGAATAAAGAAACTGAAATCACTGAGCCGAATAACAGAGTGGAGATATATGTACATACATATATTTATATACTTTTGGTGCGGACGATTGCAACCAAAATACGAGGTGCACATCTAGATGATATAGCAGTCCTATGTACAAAATTTCAACGTTTCTGAGGCTACTAGTTTTTGAGTTATGCGAGATACGTGCGTACGTACGCACAGACGCCACGAAAAATTCTCTTCAGAATTCATTTTAAATTAGTTTTACTACTCATTTTAAATTAGTTTTACTACTCATTTTAAATTAGTTTTACTACTTAAATTAGTTTTACTACTTTTTTGGGGGAAATGAGTCCTTTATTCTGTCCTTACATACAGATGTTAAGCAAAAACATCGTTAAATTGCATTCGATAGCGGTGAAAATGGATATTTGCTTTGAAATATGACGCCTGAAACTTTTCGCAATTCCAATACTTCCCTTTTACTTCGCCCAAGGAAGTAAAAAGGTGAAAATATTTTATTTTTGTATAGGATTTTTAAGCAAATAGCACATATTTGTATGTAAGTCTAAGTAGTAGATATTAAAAAAAATAATAATAAATAAAACAAACATACAACTAGGCTTTTATTTTTAATAAAAATTTTTAAAGGTTCAGTTAGTTAGGTTATGTTTAAAATGAAAATGAATAATTTGAAATATTTAATTTTAAATAATTGTTAAACAATCAGTACTTAATTAATGTAGTTTTTGAATATGTACTTTTTTTACAACGTCATCTATATTGGGATTAGTTCTTGAAGAAGCTTACAAAATTAACGGTTTTAAGTTCGTACCAGGTAATCCTGAACGATATTTTGATTTTATTAAAATGGAAAATATTTGTTCACAAGCATACAATGGTCCAAATCTATAACAATAGTGTGACGGAGTTTCGCTATAGGTAAAATTCAAAGAGTTTTTATATTTATTTAATGTGTTCATGTGTGTATCTATCAACGGAGTTCATACAGATGTTATTATTATTTTTTTAAATCTCTTAATTTTTCGATAAGTCTTCGCGTGCCACTGTTAAAACTCCGCCATGCCACAGCGTGGCACGCGAGCCGCGGGTTGGGCATTTATGGTCTAGATCAGGGATGAGCAAACATTTTCGGTCGCGGGCCAAAAATCGAAAACAAAACGTTTGGCGGGCCAAGATATTTTTCTAAAATTTTAAGAACAATATACAAGTATTACAATTTAATTATGTTAATGAGATAACTGAAATTGCGAATTCATTTTTAAAAGTTACTTATATTGAGGTTCGAGGCGTGATGTACTGATTCTAAGGAACGAAGCTAAATGCGCATGTGTCAATCTACTTCTGAAATAATTCTTTCTAAGGTTTATGGTTGAAAACACTTGTTCACATATCTAAGATGAAGCAAACATAGCACTGATTTTCTGGGCGTGAGATTTTAAATTCGGGAAACTTACTTTCGATAATGATTTGCAAAACTCTAACTTTGGCATATTTAGAAACAGCTGCTTGAGATGATGAGCTGCAAATTCGATTCAAACTGCAAATTTGACCTCACTGCTTCCCAGTTTACGTTGAAAGGCATGGTAAAAAATCCAATTCTGTTTGAATGGCATTGAAATCTTGACATCTTCGTTCGAACTCAAAATGCAGTTTTTTAAGCCATCTTCATAATTCTTAAGCTTCTCTTCAATTACTGAGGGTATTGAATTTAACCTCAAACGAGACTAGCTAGCTGCCCAGCAAACATATTAAGATTTACTAAGTTAAGATTCAGTTCTTTCTAAGAGGTCTAATTCACCTATAATTGGATTCCTATATGTCTGCTCCCCGAGAAAGAGATAACGCTTGTTGACGTCAATCTATAGTTATAACTAACAAAGAACTTACGCTGCTCACACTTTACGGATTAAAAGTTGTCTGTGCTTGCTATTTCTGTCATTTTCTGTTTTGTAGAACAAAAATAGAGAGAGTAAAAAGATCATCAGTCCTTTGAAAAAAGGAAGAAATAAATAATATTTAAACAAAATAGAAAAGGAGATGGATATATAATACATATCTCTTTTAATTTGCCTCGGACGGAAAAATTTAAATTCTCTCCGTGGGCCGGATAGAACCTTCCGGCGGGCCGTAGTTTGCCCATCCCTGGTCTAGATATTGATTTAGTCAGAACATCGGGATTGCTTTCAGCCGACCCCCCCCCCCCTCCTAGGGGTGGTAATTCGAAGATACGAGAATTAAAATTGAAAATATTATTTCCATTTCGAATTCCATTCAAACGCTCAAAGCAGTTTAAAATATTATACAAGCATTCGTTTCGGCCATAGTATCAACAGATAGATCAAAATCAAGTAGGCAAAATCAAAATCAGACATAACAAATAATTTCTTGTAATGCAAATTTTATTTTAGAATCTTCCTCAGTCTTAAAAACAATTCATGTAAAGGAAATTTTAATACTCCTGAATAAGTAGTAAATATAGAAATGTCTTAGAAAATACCATCGATTTCTCAAGGACGTACTGGTACAAGATGTGAAAAAAGCAAATATATAGAAAAGGCAGAGGGATAACACAACTGCAGATGCTACCAAACTGTACTCTGAAAGGGAATTGGTTTGAAAAAGCATTAAAATGAGATGACTGCTAAATTGAATACAGTTTATTATTATCTAATGTTTTTTAAAATAACCTAATTTTATATAAATAACAATGTAATAACTTTTAATTATATGTTTAGTTTTTCATTCTAATGAAATGGACTATTTCAATCTCATTTTAGTGCTGTATTATTTACGCCTAAGAAACTGTTGGAGTTCTGTTCTTTGTTTGAGAATTACAGAATTCTAGCTTTGCAATGGATACTGGATTTTACTAATTGGTAAAATCGCTAAAAACATTCGCGACAGCTTGAGTTCTTAAATGGAGATGGCATTAAAAAATTGTTAGAGAACAGAAAAAATAACTTTATTTTTTAATCTTTTCACTGAAATTCATTTACATAATGATGTAATTAAGGTAATTTTATCATTTTTTTCTTTTCGATTTCGATCCTTGTCAAAACATTTACTTCTTTCTTATCCACTTACAGCAAAGCATATACTCAACTTTTTATTTGACAGGGTTGATGGTTTATTATTTGACATGATCTGTAAATCTTTAACAGAGTAAGAAACCAAAAACCGAAACTTAAATCCCTCTGTGGGAAAAAAAAAAAGGGAAAATGGTGAGGTTTGAATCATTTTATTAACTTTGATGCCAATGCGTTTAATTTTTCCATAGACAAAATTTAATGCAATAATTCTTCGAGTCAAAAAATCCATTATTAGAATTCATCAATGTCTACCAGTAAAGCACACAGTAAAAGATAAATCAAGAATAGTTAAGACAGTAAAGATAGAAACTAAAGTTTGGGGAATAGCAATACTTAAAATATAGTGCTGAACCTAGATTGTCGACCGCCCAATTGCAAATTTAAAAAGGCCGTCCTTTTTTTACAGAAATATAATATGTTTGATAATCATTTCCGTTAAATTTGGCCGCCCACGTGTTGTTCCCATCTTGCCTCCTCCCGCTAGGATCGGAATTGCTTACATATCTATACTTTTCTTCGTATAACAGGAGAAGCTTAGAAAGAATATATATACTTTGTGCACGATTAATATTATGATAACTAATGAAAACATGTTAAACCAAAACAAGAAAAAGAAAGATATCCTTAAAAATTCCGGAAACGCAATAGTTTAACTGGAATTTAGGTATTTAAAAATTGAATTATAAATTTTCTGAAATATATTTAATAGATCAAATTATAATGACCGGTGAGCATGGTTATCGTATTTTGTATAACAAAGATTAATTTCGAATATAAAAGCAATGCAGAATATGATAACGGTACTGAAAAAGCATATTTATTATGTCAGTTTAGTCGTTTTTGCATTTCTCTGTTTTTCTTTCTAATCATGCACTGATGAACGCTCATAAACGAAGAAACTTCGCGCTTCATTAATCGCGAAGATCATTAATAAAACAGAACATAATATACAATTAAATTTCCGAGAGAAATAAACAAAATCTGAAAGCTTTCAGATTTTATTTTACGCCTAAAGAGGCATTTTTTTCCTTTACACACACATATACGTTTCGAGAGCATTTGGCATAACGCCTCTTTGGGCTAAAAATATTTTACAACAGCGTATCTTTAGAATTTATGATCGATAGTCTCGCACGATGGAAATAAAAAAAAAATTATTCCCTATTTCTATATTATTTATATATTGGCACTGCTCGCTTTGAAATCGTTAACTTTTGTAATTAAAAATTCGTTAAAGTTTTACAAAATATGAAAAAAGAAAAACATTTTAAATTCAAAATTCGGCCTTCCAAGTGCCCATATTAGGGTGGAGGACTACGTTATTCAAAATTGGACTGCTCTAGATATCGTTTTTATTCCATAATGCGAGAAGCATACATACATTCGTACAGTTTTTTCATTATTTATTTTCTTTAAATTTATCATAGGGAGATAATATTTGGTGGCAGCAGTTTAAGAAGTAAGTGATTCAACGCAATATGCCGTTTTCAGACTAATATCACTTTTGGGCTAACGCCCCTTTAGGCTAAAACCTTTCGTATACCATAAGTATATAAAGAGAATATGAAGAGAAAACTTCCAAAGGAAAGGAACATATTGTTCGCATTTTCAGTACGTGTAAAGTATTTACGATGAAATCAAATAGCCAGATAGCCCAACGATAAAGAATCATGCTAAAACGCTGTTGTAGTAAATAACTCATAAAACCGATTTCACGTTAGAAATTAAAAAAAAAAAATGCTGAAATATAATAAGACTAAACTAAATAATTCATAAGTCTAATATAAGAAAAAGTAAACTATAGTATAGAAAACTTATAAAATAGAAAATAGTTTGAAATACTCCATGCTTTCAAGTACTAATTATTCCATCAGCAACTAAATTATTCCAACAGATTGCTCAGGTGCCCATACTAAATTATTCCAACAAATATCACCAAACTGAAATACAAATTAATACATTAGATTTAGATAATAGAGCTTAAACTGCTGCAACAAAAATGTGAACATTTTTCATGCTACTCTTTGCATTTTAAGAACTCTCAATACAGTGTATTAATTACAATAACAATGAAGAAATGAAGATATCAAAATGTGTATATAATTGGCGCAGTGTCGTTTATTACTTACCAACAAAAATATTAAAACTTGCAATGTTAGATGCAAAATCATTTTAAGATCTCCTAATTAGTAGTACATATGTTATCATGTTTGTTTTAACGCATTTTATGAACTATCACAGCATGCAAAAATTTAACCCATATGTTCTCTTTTGCGATATCTTTCCATTCATCGGCTGAGAAAATTTCCTGTTTGTTGATAGCAGAAAACTCAATGACACTTTTGTACAAATCATCATCGCAATGCATAGTGGCTAAAAGAAGAACTTCGTGCACATTTTCAGCAGACAGATGAGATTCCAGAAAGGAAGAACACTTTTTCTTGAGAAAAGGAACGTCATATTTATCGGCTACTGAATACAACTTTGTGGCTGTTTCATTCAAAGGTTTTCCCAAATTTCCAGAGTATATGAACAGAAGAAATTCATCCATTATATCAGGATCAGTATCTGAAATATTAACATTATTATCTTCCGTTTCAGTCATATTAGTTTCGAACATTTTAGAAAATACGGAAGATCGGAAGCATAGAATACTTTTGTGCACGGGGAATGTTCTGGAACCGACGATGATATTGACATCCGATAAAATCCCACTTTTGTAAAGATTCTGAAAGTCACTGCTTAAGTTATGAACATTCATAGATGATGAAAAAGCAAAAGAAGAGTTTACAATCTCAGAAAAATAACTGCAGTCTGAAAACTCAAAATCACATTTAAGTGAAACATCTTTCGAATAAATCCAAAGATCTCGAAACGATACTGCGCAATTCCAAGTTTTACTGCTTTCCAGTAATTCTTCACGATAGTTATATTTTTCAATAGAGAATATTTTACTTCTTACGAAAATTGATTTGGGTTCGTGATCATCTACTCTAGAAACTGAAATATCAAAGTTAATTCCATCTTCTGTCTTTTCACGTATATAAATAATTAAATTCCATTTCGAGGATTGCAAGACACTGACAGAAAATGTATGATGTAAAACTGTATCCATAGGTAGAATAGAGAGATCTTCTATTGGCCATTCAAATGATATGTTATGTATATCAATGCGCGTTCGTCCTTCCTGGGCTACAACAGGTATACCTTGCACTTTGGGAAGTTCATATTTTATTGCTGCGGCTGTCAATTCTTCTAACAGATCTGAGTTAGTGTAAATTATCTTCCCAGTATAAACATATTTAACTATTGCTTCCAGCACATTCGAACCTATGTCGAAAGTCTGCTCGCTTGCTTGTTCCGCATCGAGTTTCTCGACAATTTTCGGCCACCTCGCCCACAAAATAGCTTTATGTACTTTGAAAGTTGTATCATTAGCACGTAACGTGATGTCCGTAAATAATCCACTTTCGTGGGAAAGTGGAAGAAATGATTTTCGCTCTTCATTTCCACGTACTTTCAAACAGCATTTAATAATCAAAATGTTGCTCTGCAATGATGAAAAATTCGAGTGCTTTCTAATACGCATTTGAATTCGAAATCCACTGTTATGTCGATATTCAGTCAACGCATATTTAGAACTAAAAATAATGTTTCCAGTACAATCCGTTCCTTGAATACAAAAGTTTATTTTGAAGTTTTCCAAATTGTCTTCATTTCTTGTTAGGAAAATACTTATGTATTCTTCATCGTGTTTAACTTTCGGATACAATTTCAGATACCATTTTACACCGAATATAAAGTCCTGCGCGAAACCCGGACTGCAAATTAATTGTTCTTTTGGTTGAAAGCTTGTGCTGAAGTTTTCAATTGCCCAAGTGAACATAAATTCATCGTCTTTTTGCTTGTTCATTATATCCTCCTTTAGCTAATTACTATATTGCTGTTAATGTACGGCGCGAGGAGCAAGTGTGGTTCGGCCTCGGATTCCCTGCTTCGCCATATGTATATGACGCAATTATCAAATCGCATCGCCATATCCGCATTTCCTGTGTTCGTATTCCTAAACGACTTTCTGTTATCGCAACTACAGTGATAAAGTGCAGGCAGTATCAAGGCTACAAATATATACTATTTATACATGTTCTTTTTGCATGTTCTTGTGCTATGTTTTATCATTAATAGTCAGGGTTTGATATGTACGGTTATATCTAACATTTAAATTTGTCGCCAGGTGCAAACTGCATCTCATTGCTTAGTCACGTTTTTTAAATGCTTGTATACACATCATAAAAAATCCGTAAAAATTTACTAAATAAACTCAAGA
The DNA here is from genome assembly GCF_044657685.1 of Stegodyphus dumicola. NCBI lineage: Eukaryota > Metazoa > Arthropoda > Arachnida > Araneae > Eresidae > Stegodyphus > Stegodyphus dumicola. Next base: position 84,114,023 of record NC_140768.1, read on the forward strand.
CAACTGAGTTTATTAATTTTAAATTTAGACAACTGAGTTTATTAATTTTAATTTTAAATGTGGCAGTTTATTTTTAACTGCCATTAACCATTTCTGTAATCATAACAAACATTTTTAGTAAGTGTATGAGGTTTACAGCTATAGACGTTACAAATGCTTTGCTTGTAATTATGTTAAGCAGATATATATTTGGTACATGAGGCACTAAATGATACCACTGTAAAGGTTATAGGCATTTTAGTTGCGGTATTAATAAAATTAATTATGCAAACAGAAACTAATTTTTCGCATATGAAGTACCAAAATATTGTACTTGTGCACAGAATACTCTCTATTAAAACTGTACAGCTTAATAATGAAGAGCTATTAATCATTCTGACTCCATATATTTCACATCTCAGTAAAAACTGTATTCTTGAAGATGTATTTTTTTCTCATTGGTAACGTTATATTCCACACGCAACATGTATCTAATTTTGTGTATTTGGTATGAATTTTTTTACCATGTGTATTTTATTATCGATCGTCTGTGTATTGAAATTTGTTTTCAGTACTCTTTCTTAGTATCTATTGCGTTTTTGTATATTAGTTTGATTTTAGGTAAACATATAATTAGCATGATAGCGCTGTACTTAAAAATATGTGTAATTATGTATGTGGTAGTATTGTACATACAGCTAACTGAAAGTAACGATAAAGATGAATATGTAAATTTTTTAATACCTTTGCAGACAAGACTGTCATATAGTATACATATAATATCAGAAACAGCTGCTATTCTTTGCATTGTAATAACTTGGAGAGGCTTACTGCATAGTTCGAAGAATGACACTTAAAAAACAGACATGGCCGTAAAATTGAACACATAATTTTATTCCTTTCTAAATAATTCTTAGGTCACAAATTCATCTTTGCACATCATCATTGTGGCTATGCACCCCACAATTTTCTTTAGCTTATAACCTCTTTAGATAATGGACGAGACAGCGGAGATATGAACAGCACATTTCAGTAAGAACAGATAAAAAGCAAAAAAAGGGATAGAGAAATAAGTGCACATTCAAAAGAAAAATGAGATAGTCAAAAGGCTCTTTAATCTGATTGGAGAAAAAATATCCTCAATGTTACGCTTACATAGGACAGCAGGATGTGGTTTAATCTGTAAGGACGAAGTCCAGAAAAATTAATATTGCTGTGTTCTGGGGGTTCGTGGATTTAAAGTGATTGACGAAATACTTGATGAAAAATCAAAACACAACTTATTCACCAGTATTATACAGGACTGTTCCAGAGACACGTTAACAAACGTCCAAAAACTACAATAAACACGCTGAAACAATCAGCAACACAGCCTTCAGACTACAACGGTGAAGACAGCTTCACGGCAAAGCACTAAAGTACAGCTCCCAACTCGGTTCGGTCGCTGTCAAGCTAATCTCTGAACTCAAGCTACTTTTCACTCATTTTTCTGAACTGACAGAAACGTTGTCCAATTGCTGCTCAGGATTTAATCCAAGATTTTCCCAGCTTTTAAATACTACAGGAGTTACGACGCAACACGCGTTTGCTGCTTGGTTTGCCAAGGAATGTTAAGTCTCTTGCCTAAGCTCCTTTTTCTCTTATCTAAAATGTAAACTGCATGTATAGAAATTGTGGGCGCCTTTAACACCTCTAGGTTTTTATTAATTGCATACACCTTAAAACCCATAAGGTCTTCGAATATGTGACTGTTGCAAATATTGGAATAACTTATTTATTTTAAAAGTAATTACTTCCAACTTTTTACAGCTGACTAGCTGACTACATAATAGAGCTGCTTTCTGAAATCGTAATCAGAAAGTTTGTGTTGCCATAAATATTTTTATAATTCAATCCGCTTTGTGAGAAAAATTTTCTTCATGTTTCCACCTTGTGCGCACAGTTTCAAACATTCTGTTGCATAATCTAATTCCATATTTAATATATAGCTTTTATAACATTTGGAAACTACTGTGAACCAAAAATTATAAGAATTTCATATTAAGATTTTATTTTATTTGGAGTTGAGTTTATAAAATGTATTTTATTAAAAAAATCTGTAATGTTTTCGTGCATAAAATTTTTTAATATTAAAATATTTATCAGATTTTTGGTTCAGTTAGAAAATAGTGCCCATATAAAGAATTCCATCCAATTTCAAGTATGTACCATTAGCGATTTTTAAAATATCATGCACGCAAGGTGGAAACAAGACGAAACATTTTGTCACAAAGCGGATTAAGTTACAAAAATATTTGTGGCAACACAAACCTTCTGGTTACTATTTTCCAAAGTAGCTATATTATGTAGTCAGCTGTAAAAAGTTGGAAGTAATTGCTTTTATCCTAATTCTTGCAACAGTCACATATTCGAAGATCATAAGGGGTTTAAGGTGTATGAGCCTCCTTAAGCAAACAATGTATTTCTGAATAATTAATCCTATTCAAAATAATAATGAATGATGTTTTAACCATCAAACCAGTCGTGATTTTTATTCCAGTCAGATGTGCCCAGCAGTTTTCTCACCATAACTAAAATGTGAATTGGTTTCATCTTCCGCAAAAATTACAACATTATATAGAGTCGACAGATGTCGTAAGCACGGTACACCAATGGAAAAGTATCCGCAAGTAGGGAATGTAAAAAGGAAGCTAAAAAATTTAAAACAATGTGCTGACAATGTGCAACAGTGCACCCTCAGAAGTTTTTCAAAAAGAAAGAACGATTCGCTAGTCAGTTGGAAGCATAGCCTTAATGCGCATTTACTATTAGCGACTGAGTGCACTTCAAGGGAAAAGGGGCCAATACAAAATAATAACGTATTATTACGAATTTTGTATTTAGATAGGTAATTTTTGTAGAATTATATATAAAACTGTTGTACTTTTCTGTGTAATATAGCGCGAGACAAAATTTACGAGACATCTATTCCGGAAAAGCAAGAAACCAAGAGTGCATTTAACAGAGTAAATGGGTATCTCGGTTCTTTGGCGAGATATCTCCAAGCTGAAAACGGTTTTAAAGATTTATTTTGTCGCCAAATTAGGCGATAAACCTCCAAAAGTCGTCAAATCTGGTGACCATCTGGAGACATTTTGGTCCGGTCCCTGTGTCACTGTAATATGTATTGAAATTGAATAAATGCAATTGGCCGCTATGTTAGCTGTAACCGTAATTCTACACTCTTATTGCTTTCCAGTAAATTCGAGTAGCAGAAAGTACTAGAAATATCTCGCGGCCGGTTGAAAACTATTTAAGGCCGAAGAGAAAGCATCTGCTCTCAGTTGCTTAGTTATTTTTGTTTCCAGTTGTTTAGTGCCGCGTAAACGGAGATACCGGAGTTAGCTTTCTCCTTAGATGCGCTTTTCATTGCGTTGTATTTAACGTTTTTAGTAGTTTGAAGCGTAACTACTGATTGTGCTCTGTTATACTGTGATACCTGTACGTATGCATCTGTGGAAAATTTCAGAATTCTGAAATACTTCTTTTGATAAAATAAATTTTATTAACCTATTATCGGACTTGTGCATTCAATCTATTACGAACCAGTACGCACGCAACAATATATATTAAGAATTTAGTAATTTTTAAAATCTAAAAGAATAAAATGCTTTCATTATGTGATTCAAAATTACATTAATTAAACAGCTCATATGATACTTTAATTCCGATATGGTTATCATTAACAAATAATCAATAAAATTGTTCCAATATAATATTTTTAGGGACTTAAGAACTCGATTTAGTTGTAATTACTCTTTTACAACATACGCCTACACTACAAGATTACAAAGTCATATATTTTACACTAAAACTAGCTGCAGTGCCAGTTGCTTTGAAGAAAAAAATCATTGCGTATAGGATGACTTTTAAAATTCTGCGGATTTCTTCTTATAAAGCTTTCCAGCCTTTATTGTGAATAGGACTGTATGTTGACGCAGCGCATCCACAGTAGAAGTAATTATCATTAAAATATGCTCCAAATGCTACAATATCAAAATAACGTCACACAGTGAGATAAAATTGGTGCAGTACTTTAAAAATGCAACAGGGCTATAGCCTTGTAAAGTGAAACAGCTAGACATACTTTCAGAATTACATTTCAGTCGTGTCAAATTGTTGATAGAATGCAAAACTAGCAGCAACAATACAATTAATTCTTCACAAAGTTTAACAGTGCTGCGCAAACTTCAGATTTGAAATTCATAATTGCAGAATACGTACAAACACATGAGGTGCGTTTAACTCATATTGTAGTAAAACACACTGGATGGCTGGTTTGATTTATTTAATTATGACAAAGCATTCTACAGTTATTTACTTAAGGGGAGGGACGTATTCGTGGAGGACTTTCTAAGGGAAACTGGTTCGTATAAACATACACGTGAGAAGAGAAGAAACTCGAAAACGCCCGTGCAAAGCCACAGACCGAACTACCAGTGTTCAACGAATTTACCCCTCAGCTCTGGTTGGCCATACTGGATGAGATCAAAGGTAAAGATGCACACTAGGTTATAGAATGGCTGTTAGTGCCATACAGTATCTGTAAAATCGAATCCGCTTTACTTCAGACAATATTTGTATATCTATTATGTTGTACTTCAGGCTTATCACTAAAAAGGGCATTTAAGCATTCCAGCTGAGCAAAAGTTCATAAAATTAATTTGGCATCCAGATTCATCTTTATAATTCAATATAGAGGCGATCTTCTCGTTTTTTTGTTAATATGGTGCGCACAAAAAATAAGATAATAAGAAATTTGTAATATTCACATTTATTAAGCTATAGACGATTTCAGCGTGTTAAATGAAATCTAATATTGCAGCCAAAAATTTCCTCGAAGAAAATTATGGTCATGAAGTTTTATGATATGAACAGAAAGACAAGATGCAAATTCGGGTTAGGTAATTCTTTAGAAAGTACCTGGTAGTGGAAAATTAACTTGAATTCCTAAGACATATAAAATTCCAAATTCAGAAATAGCCAAAAAGCTTGTGTATTCCATTGTGAGTGCTTAGATGAAACTATTAGTGTTTTGCTGTTGGGTCTAAATATAAACAATGATAAAAATTCAATTCACTTTAAATCTGACATTTCTTTGTTGCAATAATTTGAAGATTCGTTAAGCAGAAAGTATGCATACATATCATTTTAGTTAACTGCACCCCCCCCAAATAAAAAAGTAAAACTAAAACAGAGTATTTTAAGTAAAAGAAATGCAAAGAACTGCAGTAGTTATTTGTCTCGCACAATTGATATAAAGTTATCATGTTGTTGTTGTAATCATTCTCACTAAACTGACAATGGTCAGCATAAGCCCACGTCATCGCCTGTCGTTGGCAAGAGCCTTGAGCACCAAATAGATGATAACCCGACTTTAGCTCAGTTCCGTTCCTAGTTTTAAGAGTGAGCATCCTGGAAGGGGGACGGGTCCGAGGCAGTTCCGTCCCAAGTTTTGAGAGTGAGCATCCTGGAGGTGGGACGGGTCCGAGAATTTCTCAGCCCTCTTCCCCTACCAACCGTTTGAGAGACTTTCGGCTCGCTGCATATTTAGAGTGTTCCCATGCCACAGAGACACTATACATTTACAAACATCCATGCTTTCTCTGGAATTCGAACCTGGATCCTTCAGTTTGGCAGTCAGCATCGCTAACCAGTACCTCGGTTGGGCGACAAAGTTACCATTTACTTTCAGTTTCAATATTGGCACACTCGTTGCGTATCATTCGCTTTCCTTACTTGAAATAGTTCTTGGCGCATTATTTGATCTAAACGTAGTTAAAACAATCATAATTACATTGTAATTATAATTTACTGTTAGGTTATTTTCAGTTTTTTTATATTTATTACGTGCTCCGCTATTTGGCATCACACGGAAAGAGATGTTTGCTCAGCGGAGGACATTTAGGGAAAACTGGCTTGTATCCAAGTTACACATGGGGAAAACCACGAAAACGTAAATGCAGCCAGCCCATTCCCGCATGAAACTCTGGAGCGAACTACCAGTATTCAGAGTCTTTTACCGCTCTGCCATTTTTTAACGACTGCATTGTAATTTAAATCATACATTTTAAAGCTAATTACACAGTAATTGTAATTAGATCATGCAGTTTTTCTAACGGTAACCATTAACATTATACTGGTAATTATAGTGGCAATTATGCTACACAATTATGCTGAAATAAAATTGTATTGTATTCACACACACAACGTAACTGGGCTTTTTTTCATATATAATATGAGTATTTATCAGTTTTCTCTTCCAAAGTTCACTATGAAGGCGTTACTAACCTTAGGGCTATAATCCTAATGTGCTTTGCTGTAATCGAATAAATAAAGTTCAATTCATAATTTAGCTATAAATTACAATATAATTATAATTAAATCATATAAATAGAGTATACGAATTACACTAATTAGAATTACAATATAATAGTAATTGCAGCTCGAAATTATAATTGAACAACTTGTTTACTTGACAATTTCGATTATGTTATCAAACTTAAACAGCTCTCTAGACCCTTGTTTGTACTAAAAGTTGGACAGCCGTCTTTAATAAGATGCAATTGGTATAATTCATAAGTGTAAGATATAATTGTCGCTTGTAGAGAAACGTTACTATTTTCTATCTAAATTTGACAGCATTTTCATACATGGATAAAAGTTTTGATCTTTGACCTTTGAGATAGTTAAATTAATCATCGTTACATTAATTTCATAAATTCTATAGTAATATTTTAAGTTAAAGGATTTTTCGTAACAGTAAGTTTATAAAAAAATTAGGTTTTTCCAAATGTACATTAAATGTAATGTAAACTCAAACAGAATGAAAAGAAAATGTTGCCAAATATGAAAACTAAATTAAAAAAGTAATCCTATTCACGAGCATTTAATATTATATAGAAAGTTTCAAAATCATCTTTTAAGCATCATAAAAAATGTTCAAATGAAAAATTCACAGTTTAAAGTTATTTAGAGTAGTCTGTATCCCTTCAAACATCAAGTTCCTGCTTCTTAGACAGAAACTTCTAGTTCATGATGTAGAATAAGAACGGCCATAACTCTTTTTCTAGTGAACAGAGAGACAAAATAAAGTAAAAAAATATTTTTGAAACATTTCATCAAATTGACGATCAGAAAACGTAGTCGGATATCTTAAATAAAATAAAATTGGTCCTCACTTTAATTAGATATGACAGATGGAATGTTCAGTTTATTTCTCATTAGTTTTAGTCTTTGCTCTGCCAATTACATTTGTAATTTCTGAATTTTTAGAATTCCATTTTATGCTAAAAATATATATCAAAGTTATCTCTCTGCTCTTCTTAAATTATTTTTATCTGTATTCATCTACTGAGGGTACTTTTATTCTTAACGGCCCTTGGCAGCTGGTAACGAGTTGTAACTCGTATACTGTTTCAATTAAAATTCCCTAATGGGATAAACTGGTGTTCGCTTTTCCCGCGGCGGGGAGAAAATAGAGTTAGAACACACAGGAACGATGATATAGTAAGATGTATAGATTCGGCACTGTGCCGCGTATGATATTTCATAATTTTACTTCAGTCATGTTTGTTATTGCTTTAAATAAATAATCAAAAGACAACTACTGGGAATTAAATGACTCAACACTTCAGAACGAAGACATCACAAAATATACAATAACCCAAAAGGGAACAGCATCACGGGAACCTTTCATCTTTGTTATTTTGTGTGATTTCACGACTGGTGCTTACATTTCAGGGTGTTTCAAAATAAGTTTCCAGTAACAAAAATAATTTTGCATTTTTGTTACACAGGTTATTTATTCAAAGAGGAAATGCACAGATCTTTTGTGTATTTCTGGCAACGTTTTCGTCAAAACGGCAAAATTTGGTGCATACTCCGAAGAAGTTGCAGCCCCGGCCAAAAGTAAAATATTCATCATACAATTATATTCCGTATTTTGCGGCTTTATTTGTGATTTAACCTACAGAGGGTTTATTCGGCTTCGTGTAGGTGATAAAATAACGACGTGCGGGGTTCTGTGAATTCATTCTGTGCATGGAGATGGAAGTCCACATCTTTCTATGGCATTCAGTGTTTAGGGACGGGACCACGTTCCAATTAAAGGTAAACCGTTATAATTTATGGAGATTGGAACAGCTATAATGCTTGAGAGCCTTCCCGAACCGAATAGCTTAAATGCCTTTTTTTTAGATACAAGATTTATGGCCTGTATTTTTTTGGTGAATAAAACCTCCCATTTGGAAATGTTACAGAACTGACCTTTTTCCCGAATTCCAAGCAGATTCCCATGTTTTCATTTTGCATTAGAGTATACGCTCATCACATCTGCGACTAACAGACTGTTCTAACAGGCTATTCTGAACAGGGTGTTTCTTTAACTATGGATCTGCCGTATGAGTGCTTGTAACATTGATTTTCAGCATTAACCACGAAGATCACTCGATTTTCCTCTGTATGAGCATTTCTTGTAGTGTTTTGTGAAAGATTGGTTCATGTGTTTATTCTCTTTTAATAACTGAAATCTGAGAAACCATACATCAAGAGCAATATCTGCAGTAAAAAAAAATATCAATCAAAGAAAAAAATAATTTTTGATTACCGTGCAGAATTATGCCACGCGTCCGATAAAAGGACTTATTGAGCATTTCCAAAAAGTTTACATGAAACGAGATTTAAGAGAAAAACTGATACCTCAAACAAATTAATTTCTTAACAAAAAAAAAAAAAAAAAAAAATATTGCTATGTTTTAAAACATTTTTAGTGTTTTAACTTAAAGATGCATAATATTTCTTCTCTTCTTTGTTTCTCTTAATTTAACTAATTCTTAAATACATAGCCTACTTTTCCACACCTTTATAACAATTTATGGAAAGCTCAAAAATTTATTCGGGGAATATTGAGGGAAGTACATTGAGTGGTAGTTGTATTTAGCGCAAAAATATTTTTTCTACATATTTCGGCCACTGGGATTTACATACTTTCAATCCTATTTTTTAAGGACATATGTACTATTCATTTTACTTTGAATAGACTTATCTTTAAATTCACATTTGTACGTGGACTTTCGCTCGTATGTACTTTATACGAACTTGCGAACTCTTGGACTTCTTTTTAAATAACTATAGACACTTTGTTTCATTATTGTATATATTTAGACTTTTTCTAATTCTCTTTGACTATATAAAAACTTTACTGACTATTATAATTGATTCTAGGCAATATTTTAAAAATTCTAAGTTTCATCCTGATTTCATTGGTTTATTTTAAATTTTATATATTTAAAAATTTTCTCTTGATGTCTACATTCTTATATTTTTAACTGCATTTATCTGTATAATTTTTCAACTGTTTCTCTACACATCTCAAAATTGTACTACTGTTATAATTGTATATATGTTTCTTTGTACATATTCTCTAATGTAAAACTCTATATCATTATTCATGTAAAAAATTCTCAATAAATGCTCGCTGACCACCAAGCCACCTTCTTGGCTTGGTGTAGCAAACAGTAGATGGAGCATCTAGTGCCGAAAGTTGTAATGATGGTCCAGCTGCTCAATTGATGTTCTTCTGTATTTAGTGCAGGATTATACGTAGGTAAGTTGAAAAATAAGTTTCCCCTGTCGACTGTGGTCAGAGTTGTGTATGAAAGTCAAACAATAGAATGAGACATTAAAGGTATGACATACCTTTATTTTAGATCGGGTGTAGCAAGGAAGTTGGCTTTGGGTGTAGACCATGCGATGTTTGGTAAGTATGTAGTGCTGCCATCTAGTGCTGGTTATTTAAAAATAATATATTGTTACTCAGGTCCTTGTGTTATCTCATATATGGAAAATCTTGAAAAGTATTCGATTCTACTAAAGGCTTGTCTCTGAGACTTCAAATTCTTGTAAACCACATATTATCAACGTGTTTTGATACTTTATTCCGAATAAATTTTTTTTAATAAAAACTATTTGCAGTCTTAAAATTTTGTATTAATTTTAATGACCAAACTTTTTTTTATTAAAAACTTTGAAAATGTTTTATTACTTAACACCTTGGAGGATCTGTTTTATTTTTAGAAGATTTTAAAATTGTTTTTAATGCGATGTATTTAAGATCTTAAAATTTTGTATTAATTTATAATGACCTAACTTTTTATTAAACACTTGGAAAATGTTTTATTATTTTCAAGCCTTGGAGGAAGTATTTTAAATTTAGAAGATTTCGAATAAAAAATATAGCTATTGGTAATAAATGAAGCTTAAGATCCTCGATTTATATTCCGTTTTATGAAAGTTCAGTGACGGATCAAAATAATCATTTAAAATGAATCAAGACGAACATCAGAGTGAATCATTTATATTTCAAACATAGACAAAGTGATGCAGAGAATCATCAATATATGAAAATGCATTTTAATCTGTCAAATATTTTAATCTTTTTTTACTTGCAGTGTTTTACTCGAGAATAGGAAATGGAAACGCAAGTGCCAGAACTTTCAAGCCCGAAATTCATTTCTAGGTTATGTTTTAATTTCGTTTACATTTGGAAATAGTGAGTATTATTTTTATTTATTTAATGATAAGATTAAATAAATAAAAACCCTGAGGTGTTAGGTTGCAAATTGCTGATTTTAAAATAGAAATTTTTATACTTTATATTTATTATTTATTAAAATGAAGGACTAAATGACAATAACATAAAACGTGCTGGTAATATGAGTTCTTCTGTGAAATGTCTAATATGTCATCAAACAAAGTTCCCTCTAGATTCAGGACTCGGTTGCATAGAAAGTTAACTGGGACCGTCCCCTTAAGTGCTGCTTGTGTTAATACGAGTTCAACTGAACTTCGAGTTCAACTAATCAATTAAAATATCATGAGTTTCATAACATATTATTGTTTTTAAATGATTCATTTTTATTTGAGATTTTGTAGTTTGATAAGTTTGTAATTTTAATGTTTTTTTTTCCCTTGTTTCATTTTCATGTATGACTTTGTAGAACAAAGGAATCACAAAATAGAGTCTAAAAGAATTAGATCATTCATTTTTGTTTAAAAATTTCTTTTATTACCTGAGTTGTCAGATACTGCATCCTATTAAAATGCATAGCACTTGGATTTGAAAGAAATTTAGTATGCCAAACACATATTTAATTTAGGAAAGACTGCCTTTTTTAGAGAAAGTTTTGAAATAATGATAGTATATATTCGATTAGTTTCAGTAATACGAAAGTAAGTAAAGAAAAAATATTGTTACATTTCTAAATGACGTTCTAATAGATAAAAATGATGCCGCCAATTAGAAATTCGGATCACGGCGCAGGATTTTAGATCCGTCATGAAAACCGGTATTTAAACAGCATTTATTTATTGAGTTTGCATAATTACTTATTTTAGTCTGTATTTTCATAAACTTACATTCATTAAGATGATATTTACATTATTAAAGAAATTAAGAAAGCAAAATATCTTAAATTATAAGCTAATATATGATAAGGAGCAGAACTTCTGATGACCGGATAAAGCCGGTCATAACGCTCAGAGGGTTAAAATGATTAAAAACATACTCTCGAAGATAACAAACAGTTCTGTTTTGGTCTCACTACTCAAATTATATCATAGTTAGTTAGCTACCCAATTACAACGCCACATTCACCGTGCAGGAGACTCATCGTTCCTAATCACTTAATTCCAAATAGTTGTTTTGGATGTGATCGGCTTCGAGTATCTAGCTACAGAGCTGGAGGTACAGAGTTAGATAGAAAGCAAAACAGTCAAAGTCACATGCACCGTGGTGAATATCGCTATTAACATAGAACTATGTAGATTCCAAGCAATTGGTTAATAATGCAAGTTACAGATGGCGCCACGAGAACTGCAAGGTTCGAAACAAGGAGTGAAAACATCACCACCCAACAACAACGCTGCCGCAAAATTAATAACACAACTGCTATAGCAAAAAATTAGTTACTCTGAGAGAGAAAGACTTTGTCTCTCCAAATTCAGAAATTAATGTGAAACAGATGCTACTCCTCAGGGCCGGCGCGAGACATTTTGCCGCCCGGTGCAAACTCTGATGCCATCTAGTGCGATTGCACAGGTTTTGGCGACGCCACACGTATCTGGCGACAGCCCTATTACTACTACTGGATTTATGAAAGCTTGGCCAAAACTTTCACACGGGTCGTTAATAAGAATGAATTATTTCATCCAGAGTAGTGCAGTGCTAATGCGAATGTACTGTAATTAATCATTCGAACCCATCATGTTTCCCAATTCATCCATAAATAACTTTCAAATTTCATTTAAAATTCATTTTTAACATGTCTTGAAAGGATATGAAAGGAGAAGTGCCTAATGTTTTATTTAATGTTAACGTGTTTTACCGTGTGTTCTTATTATTAAAAATCTGATGTGTACACCACATGACTTCCTCGTACGGAATATTAAATTATACGCATTTTTTCTTGCATTTTATTTAAACTTATTAGATTGAATTAAACTTACTTCGCCGACAGCGCATAAACCACACTAGAATAAATGCATTCTTTAAAATTCATTTTGTTTATCATAGCGACACTCTGGCGCTAGGTTTACTTTATTATATTTCATTCATATTATAACTCAGAATGCACAAAATGTAAATCATTTAAAGAATTATCTAATCGTTGCCACATGTTCTATTGAAATACTATAATAAAGCTAGAACTATGTATAAAAGAAATTAAGCAAACAAAACAAAACAGAAACAGTTTTTCACAGACGATTGAGTATTTCTCATTTAATTCAGTTCTCACTTCGCGAGAAGGCAAAAATACATAAAAACTCAAAATATCTATATTAAAAATTACGAAGTAAATCTCAAACGCTTATTTCCTCGAAAAAATTCCAGAAAGAATTAAGCATGATTTAATTGGCAATAATAAATGAATGCGTTATCTTTGTTGTTGCGAAGCTAAGTTTCTCTAGATTGGCAACAATTCCACTAGTCTCCTGTTTCAAATGTAAACATCAATGGCCGCCATTAAAAACAGGCTTAGCGGCAATTAAACAACTTTAAAATTGCTGATAATTCTAAAAATATTGCACACAGATTTACTAAAGGCATAAAATCCTTAATCGGAAGATAAAAACAACATAATTCAATCATTTTTAAAGCAAAAAAATGTACAATTTACAAACGTATAAGAGTAAAGAAACTGAGATCACTGAGCCGGGTAATAGAGTGGATATATATATAAATATATTTATATACGTTTGGTGCAGCCGATTGCAACCAAAATACGAGGTGCACATCTACATGTTATAGCAGTCCTATATACAAAATTTTTAAATAAAAAATACTATTCTGAGGCTACTCGTTTTTGAGTTATGCGAGATACGTACGTACGTACATACGTTCGTACAGACGCCACGAAAAATTCTCTTCAGAATTCATTTTAAAGCAGTTTTATAATTTTTTTGAAGGAAAAGCGTATTTTATTCTGTCCTTACGTACAGATATGACGCAAAAACATCGTTAAATTGCATTTGATAGCGGTCAAAATGGATATTTTCGTTGAAATATGCTGCCTGAAACTTTTCGCGATAACAATACTTCCTTTTTACTTCGTACAAGGAAGTAAAAATCGATCGAAACGTGTGTTCTTATGATTAAAAATGAGATTCAGTGTAATTTGTAGGAAAAAAAGATAGTCTCTCATCTCTCCGATTTTGCCGACTTCCGGGAGTGCATGACTTCTGTTTTCAGGTATCCTAGAATTCCAACTGAGGATACTACCAATAAGATGTAAATTTTGAGCGAAGTGCATATGTAATTGCTGTATGAGAAAGCTAAACAGTAACCAAGGGAGTCCCAGAGGTAAAACCCTGCAAATGCTGCCTCTTCATCTTTCTTGAAAAGAATCCCATAAAAAGCTGAAAAAAGATAATAAAATTAGAGAAGAATTAATAATGAGAACTATTTCGATGAGCAAAAAAGTTAACTAAATTTTGCAAAAGTATTTATATTAAATTCTGTCTTTGTTGTCTTTAGAACAATACCTCTCTGCATTTCTCATTTAAATATGAGAAATAAATGCACATCCATGTAAATTTATATATACAAACATAAAGTAAAATCTTCAAAGTAAATAAAAATATTGTCATGATGTTTTATTACCACATTATTTCCTTGTTTTGTCTAATAAGCTTTAAGATGAGTTCTTGATACTTTTACCATGACATTTAATCATTTTCATATTTCCAAAAATTGCATCATCATGATCACTTTATTGGCAATCTCATTGGTTTAAGTCCTCTGATAAAAAGCAAACCGATCAAAGTTAACTAAGTTTTCCAAAAACAATCTGTATTAATTTCTGTCTTTGTCTTCTTTAAAGCTACACCTCTCTGCGTTTAATCATTGATCCCAGCTACTGTACCACGTTTTAAATTCACCCTTGAAGTCTTTTAATTGAAGTGTGTTTAGCATCCTCTGTGATTTAGGCGGAACACTTCCTACAGGCTCAATGTCTTAAGTTTGAGGAATGAGCCGTTCGGCCAGTATAGCGGTTAGTGACCCTGACTGTTGTAGCGATGGGCCCAGGAATCCCGGAGAAGGCGTGCTTGTAACTGTCCGTCCCTTCCTAGAAGGCATAGGTGGTCACCTGTTAGGTGCTTCCATAATAAAATGGCCACCACTTCCAACCCTTGTAGTGGCGCAAGGCTAAAGCTAATAAATTAAACGTCAAGCATTAAAAAAAGATGTTTGAGTAATGAGGTTTGTAGCTACGAATACAAAGCATAGCAACAGTCTTCAAAATGAAGGTTTACATAATCTGCAAGAGCAAACAAGCCAAATGAGTACATGCATGTAATGTTACATGCACATGCAGTTAAACTGCTTATTTCACTATGATAACGCACAAAGCCACAGATTTCCAGAAAGAAAAAGAATTACAAGAATTTCCCAGAATCTTTCTCACCAGATTAGGCTCCATAAGATACTTTTTTTTATCACCAAGTCTAAAATCCTAAATGAAAGCTTGCTATTTTGATTCCATATGAAATATTCAGAAATCAGAAAGGGAAGTTATACTTATTTAAATTAAAATAGTTCCACAAAATATTCCCTTAGAGTATAATCTGCGGAAGCTAATACAGAGAGGATAGAGACATTTAATGTGGTTGAGGTTTTGAACTTAACTGGTCTACATCGATTTCGTTTTGAGCAGCCTAGTAAGTTTACTTCCGATCTTGGATTTACTATAGTTTGCTTATGAAAGGTGTTTAGCCTTATTTGGTATTTATAAGGTTATATTATAAGGTATTTTACTTTGTTTGTTTCCTAAGATCTGATGTTATTCTAAAAAATTAAACAGAAACTTTGTTGTTTGTCACTAAGACTAAAAATCAAGTCAAAAATAGTACGAACCTTTGACCAGAAAATATTTTTATGTCAACAACTTTCAAAAGATTATTGACAAATGAGATATTTTTTAAGCCTTGTACAATATTTTCCATTTTTAATGAATTATATTCCTTACTTCCAAATTACAAATTCAGCAGTTCACCATATTATATCTTGCCATAGTGTATTCTGGGTTAGAGATTCAAGAAATTTCACTTTTAAGGTCTTTGTTCTGTTTCAACTACAAATTTATTTACAGTTCAACTTATATCTCTACTTTCTCTTGTTTTGTTTCGTTATTTCGTATTCATTATTTAGTTTATGAATTATTATGATAGTTTCATATATTTTAAATATGTAAATTATTCATTATAAACAGTCACAAGGCAGTCCGCGGCTGTTTAATAAATCATTAACTAGTACAAAAAAATTAATCAGTGAAGGCTATTGTATGGTATTATTATGCAAGGCGGGGAATATAAGGGCGCGTGGGAAATAACCCCTTGATCCCGCTTATGCTGTCCTAATTTAAGCTCAGATTTCGTTGTATTTGCATAAAATTCACGTAAAAGGTATCTTTTTACAAAATTTCGTTGTCGGGGAAAAAGAAAAAAAGAAAAGGGGAGAAATTGCCTATGCGTATAAAATCCTTTAAAAGAACGCACGATTTCATGTTGTATTTCACAAGAAAACTAATACATAAAAAGTTAAAAAAAGAAATTTTTAAGAATCATGAAGTTATCAATTTTTTTTCCTCTGTAGCTAATATGTGTTAACAAGCTTCACTGGTTGGTATTTTGGCTATTTCCACTCACGTGGGCTGTAAAATGTCACGAATTGCACAGAAAAAAACGGCGTTCTCTCTCTCTCTCTATATATTTTGCATTGTTTGGCAGAAATCGCTTTTATTTTTCAGTCTGGATATTTAATGTACTCTAAGGTAGGTTATGCATGTAAGAACCCATATTATTTTACCATCTCATGTCTATAAGCTATATTCTCCAGTAGAGACATAGTTTAGCACTTTTCGATTTCTGATAGACATTTAAAGCTCTGTGTATTTTCTCCGTCTGTCTTAATAAGTTACTGTATTAGAATTATATCTGACTCCATTTTTTATGTTACAATGATGCGTTTTGTTTCTGAGGTTTCTTGAGTATTTACATTATTGCATTTTTCCAACTTTTCGTGACTGTGTACTTAATTACTAATAAACTAAATTTAGATTTTCTTATTGATAGTTACCTCGTATTTGAGACCAAATAATCCCACTCAATATTCCCCACATAGCAGCAACAATGAAGAACATTTCGGGACGCGTTGAGTCAGGGTGCCATAGTAGAAGAATTATATTTGCTGCCACATTCACAGTCGCCGCTGTAAGAATGATGGTCATCCTCCCAACATACTTCACGAGCCAACCAGACAGCGTTGAAGAAACAGCACATGTGCAGCCATAGCAAATGGTCACCAACCCGACGTGGTACGTGCCCCATGCACATCCAATGTATGACTGAAAATAATGATTTAAAAAATATACGCTCATTAGCTTGCAAAAAGGATGATGATAATATAAATAGCAAATGTCCGAGAAGTCGTTTCTACAACTCTATATAGTGTGCAATATATTTTTGGAAGAAGAGTATATAATGCGAAAAACGTTTTAGAAAAGCTTTTGAAAGAATTGTTTGTCCGAAACAGTCGGATGTGCGGTAGTGCCCTAAAAATTATTTTCGCATTAGGGTAGCAGGGATTTATGTCTCGCATCTATAAAAAATTTTTATCTCGCAAAATGCTGAAATTCATATACTCATATTTTATATTGAAATTGGTTAAGTAATATAACTTTTGCAAAATTCTTTACGCATGCCTTACACACCATGAACCTGCCCTTTCCCTAAGAATTCTGGAGGAGTTTTCCCTTTCCCTCTTTTTCTGTTGTTGCTTATGCTCAATTCTCTGACGTAGTCAGCCTAAGCTGACGAAATTCCTCGTGGCAAGGAGCACTAGATTACGCCTACCGTTGGCAACAGCCTTGAGCAACATCGAGGTGACAGTGTGATTTAGCTCAGTTCCGGCCCCCAATTTTGATGGAGAGCACCCCGGGTGGGGACGGTCTCCCACCCCTTTCTTCTTCCACCGAACTACACGAGAGGACTTTCGGCTCACCGCATATTTAGAGTGCCGACACTATACAAGTATTTCGCAATTCAGTTTGCTCTTTTCCCATCGGATGTAATTTTTAAGCAAAATTTATGTAAAAGTTGAGCAGTAAAATAATTGTAAAACTGTGTACTTAATTCATACTAATTAATTTTTATACATTTGTTTATCTCTTTTATTAGATCACATTCCATGCATTATAATTAGAGATAGCGCAATTTGTCATATTGTTTCCAACATTTTTTCTTCCCGGGGATGCAGCAGAGCATTGTAGTGCTCAATAAGAAAAGATTCTTTTATGCAGTTTGATATTTACTGATACCATCGAAATCCGAAATTATGCGTCGAAATTCTGTCGATTTGCTATGTGGTTTCTTTTACCTGCATTTTAAAACAGTTCATGATATGCAGGATATTTTTAATTAGCGATTAGAATATAAACATTTAAACTTTAGTTCCCTGTTTGTATCTTTATAGCCTTGGTATATGTATTTTACATCTTTAAAAGAAAGAGAAACTTTAAAAATATTCACTGTTAGCGAATGAATAAAATACACACACATACTATTACAGTAAATGGTATATGTAAGTATAATTGTAACTCTTCAGTTCTTATAAATCTGTGTTGAAATCATTAAACATTATGAAGAAAAAAGTTAGAATGATAAAATTTGACATTTTAAAAAGTTTCTTTATGAGAAATTATAACAAATATAAGTAAAATATTATAAAATAAAGAAGTAAACGAAAAATTGAAAATAAGAAATAAATAAATAAGAAAAACCACTTTCTGCATTTAAAAATTAAAATTTTTATTAACCGAAGAGTAATACGATTTACCCTATTTAGCAACTTGCACCATAACATTGCATGATTGAATAACACTAATTAAATCGACTTAAAAATGAGAAGAAAAGAAAGGATTACGGCAAATTCATATTATAATTCATAATCCATTCCTTAATTATTCAAGATTTATAATTCATAATTAATTCTTTCATAACTCAAGACTTATGATTTATAATTCATTACCTCATATTCATGATTTATAACTCATTCCTTCATAATTCAAGATTTATGTCTTTAAGATTAGAAAAATTAATTATCCTCTATGTGACAAGTTAGTTTTACTCATTAAAGTTTCCTTCTTAAGCAAAAAATATCTTTACTAAGAAGAAATTCAAACGCTTTTAGATTAAGAGCAAAGCATTTCATTTCTCTAAAGGAAAAGGCAATTTCTCCCCTTCTCTAAGAACGTTTTATTTAAAAATAAAAAACCTCAAATAAAACTAAAAAATTTAATTTCTTTCAGTCGGAAGCAGTGACATCAGTTGGGAAAATGTTATTCGAAACCAAGGAGCTAACTTGAAAAACAACATTTTAATTAAATAAGTTGTTGAGATTTTTAGTTTACTTGGCTTGTTTTAAACAAGACAAGAAAAGTGAACTATGGAAAAATAGACTTTTATTTGGAAGTTAATTTCGAGCAAGATTTATTTTCTGCAGTTTTCCTTTGGTATTAATAAACATAAATCAAAGGTAAATTTTATAATTCTTCTTAGCACAGTCAAGTTGTTCTGATCAAAAGTTTTGCAGTTTTGCAAACTAATACTGCAATATGTGTTTTGCAGTTATTACTTGCAGCTCTTTTTTACACTAACAGGAGGAACTTTTAATATTTTTAAAATTTAAATTTAAAATTTTGAAAGGTTTCAACATATCAGTAAGTTCACATTACTTGAATACTTGAAGTTAATTTCTTCAAGAGTTTATTCTTTTACTGTATCAAAGCCGATACCTGTAATTAGATGAAAAGACTAAGTAAGGCTAAATATATTTTGTACGGGAAGGGCTAAAGTGAAGAGTGAAGAGAATGTACTTAAAAGATTTTGCATCAATTGTAAACATTGTGTAAAAGTTAAGAATATTAAACAGAAAGCAAGTTGTACAGACATTAGGAATTTTTTGGAAGCAAGAGAGATGAAATAAATGCAATCGCCGGGAATCGAACCACAAAACTCTGAAATACTGGCTCAGTGTGCTAACAACTACACCACGAAGGCACGCTAGAAAAGCGGGAGAAATATCTTATAAAGTGAGAAATATCTTATGAAGTAAGAAATATTAAACAGCAAAAATAGCTGATAGTTTTTCCTTCAAAGGTAAACAGTAATTATATATTTTTTCATCTAAAGTAGGCACTGATGGAAATACACTCGTCACCTCTGCTCTTCGAAACTTCAGTAGCTCGAGGCAAAAGTTTTATTAAAATTTATTAGGCATGCCATTATTCTTTATGAAGCATAATTTATTCTACATTATACTTTAAATGTTGGTTAAAAATTAGAGAAATATATTTTGAAACATTAATTCTGATTATTAGCATAGTATTATAAAAATTAAGTCTTATTTAATGCTGATGTTATCTTACCTCCGTATAATCTCCAATGTAAAATGCTTGTTCCATCCCAATGTAAAATGATATAGGTATTAGGAAAGAACTTTCTTTTCTTTTCACAAATTTGAATGTAGCTGTCAACGTAGATAATGAAAATGGTTCTGGTTCCTTATTTGTTTCTAGACGGTCTAGGAAAAATAGTACCAGAAGGATACCAAATAATCCGAGGGTCACAGATATTCCGGTGAGAAGGTATCTCATTTCATTGCTTGGTTCCATAAATTTTTCTGGGTTTGAACCTTGCTTTAGATTGCAAAAAGCAGCACCGCACAGGAAACTGGTGTTGGATGTATTATTCTGAAATTCTGTGCTTTGTTTCAACACATAATATGACATAAGATTGCCCCAAATGTTAGCTGATTGGTATGCCAGTCCATGAAATCCAAAAAACCGGGCTGTTGTTGACTCCAATATTTTGGTTTTGTTTGGTGTTGTAACTATATTTCCAACGTGAGATGATTCACATTTGGGTTGTTGTTTTTGAAATTTGGCGATATCATATACATTGCCAGTATTTGTTGACGGGAAGACACTACCAGACTGGAAGTCTGAAACGCCTTTTAATTCAGAAAGATTAGCTTTAAACTTGGATGCACTGAATTTTGTACTTCCTAAATCATTTGATACGACATTTACTACTCTGCATTTATAATTATTTGACTCATTCGAGGTAAATATTTTTTCTTTTTGTTTGTTATTCACCTGCTGCATTTCATGCTTAATAGGGAAATGAGAAGTGTGTTTGCTACTTTTATCACTTTTTGGAAGATGCTGGCGTTTAAGGTTTTCTACTGAAACTCTTAAATAGCAGACATTATCGGAAGCATTGGTGGATGTTTCTTCTGAAGCTTGGCTTGTGGATTCAGTAAGATGAAGGCTATACATATAAGAGGATTCGTTGAAATATGTACATTGTGAAGACCAAAGCAAAGAAGCGCCTAATCCTACCGATATTGCTGAAGGAATCAAAGTAATCCAATGAGGATAGAAGTTAGCAGCAATATATGGCACATAGGAAATCATGGATATTAATATCGTTAACTTACACCCATATTTTGTGATGAAGTACTTGGGTAATAAAAGAGAGAATATACAGAAAGCAGCGTAAGTAACAGCTTGAGAAATGACACCAATGCCTTCGTCTTGATTCATGGTACTCTGAAGCATGCTAAGAGCATTGTACGCAGTGAAGAGTAGTACATAACCAAATGAAACGATCGAGACATTTTTTATAATTCTCAGTTTGCTTGGTATTTTAAGATTGTTGTCGATCAGTTCTGTACTTTTTACGCATTCCATTCCCAGCGAACTTCTGTTTTATTAATATAACAACGAATTTGCTCTTCAGTTTATCGCAGAATCAAACCTTGCCTAAAAAAGGAAAAAAATGGAAGTAATAAAAGTAATGTTTTTAGCAAAAGAGTTTTAACTGTGATGAATTATTAACTATTAACTTAGAGGTAAAACTTTAAAAACGAACTAAAACATTTTCTTCTTAGAATCAACAATATCTGAACTTTTTCAAGCTAAAATACCTATACACAAGCAGTTTAAAATGGGTGAAAATTTGAAATTCCATTTTTTATAAAGCGAAAGAGGTACATTTTTTCTCTGACCTTAGAAACTTCCTCATGATTTGTAACTGATGAATGTTATAAAATTATTATTGTGTTCGAAGAAAAACCGGATATGTTTACAAAGCATTTATTACAAAACACTAAAATAATTATTTTTAACTAGGTTTATTTTATCAGCGTTTAACATAATCCTTTTCTAGTTCAATATGCTTATGACAGTGCTTAATAAGAAAGTAGATACCAATAGAAACAAATCATTTTTTGCATCTTTCACAACCATTACCACTGACTGAACTACATTCTTCGTTCAGGAATTCTGTTTTATTGTAACCTACTGTCAAGTCCACTGATGATACGCTACGAAAATGCTTCATCATCAGGCTTCTACTGTTCTTTAATTTTTGAAGCATGAAGCGCTTGCGGATCCATCAAGGCAAAAGCCTCAAAAGGTGTTTCTTGAAATGCTATGTTGTACCTATGCCAGAACAAACATCTTGTATCTTGTGTACTATTATGTTGTTAAATGTTATTTTTTAATGTATATTTCTGACTTTTTAATGTATTATAGTGAGAACTATTTGAAAAATTTCTCATACAGTGATTTAATGTTTTCTACTATGCAGTTCTTTCGAGCTTAGATATATTAATGACTAGCACGAGAATTTTGCCATTATGTGGCTATGTGATGGTCTTTCAAATTCAGAGTAGTGTAAAATAAAAATGCCTTTAATGTTCTCAGTGTATTGAATTATTTAGTGTAAGAGACGAATTATGACGTATTTTTTATTTCTTATCCCCAACAGTGTTTAGTTTAATTGTGCATAATTCGAAATATACAATCATTGGTAAATTATTCATTAAAATGAATTTCTTAATCATAAAAAGAAGTCATGTGTACATCTATTAATCTTATTACTGTTTTACACTGGTTACTATCGAAATACATTAAACAAAAACATTGTATTTTTAAGCATAGTCTTTTTGTTTTGAATATTGATTTAATTTACAGTTACCAAATAATTTAGATTAAATTGCTTAAAAACAGAGCTAAATTGCTAATAATATATTTCTGTTAATTGTAATATGGCTTCCTTTCCTTTCCCGTTCTTTTTTAACTGCTGCCAAATTAACTGTAATTTTGAATTGATCGTGATTTTGGACTTAGTCTCTTATGCCCGTTAATTGAGGGCTAACAGTATATTTAAAACAATTATAAATAGTTTCTCCCATTAATGGACACCTGAGAGGGGTTTCATTCGTGTGAATGAATCAGTTTCAGTGTTAAATATTCTTATTACTGTCGAAATTGTAAGCAACCCGTATCAATAAAAATCTGAACGAAATATTTAATTCCTTGCTAAAAATGTAATCGTCGTTTTGCGATTCATTTTCGTGCAAACTGCACTCCATTATACTTATTTGCCTGATTTCTGTAAATTTTGGATCCTAAAGTGTTTCGGTTTTCCATATGTTTTCCATTTTTACTCTGAGTTCTTATATTGTAAACAACCGCCCTTTAGTTGACTTTTAAGCTTATTTTCTGTTTTAACTACTGTATGTATTTTTGAATCCTCAGTAAGATATTTCAGAATGAAATTTCATAATGCGATCTAAATTTACTTATATTTTCTAACAGAAAACACTACGTATTGATAAGTATACAAATATTTCTCTTTGGTACGAATATTAAATTACTACACAGCTTATCAAAATGGTTTCTCATACTTTTCTTAAATAAGTTTTTTCTCTAAAACCAAATTTTTGTTTAGTATATGCAATCACCTACAAATTAATTTCATCCCCACCCCTTGGAAAAGCAATGTTTAGTTTTCTAACTGTTATTAAGTAGCTTTTATTAAGATAAGATATTTATATTATCGATTATTTTTATATATGCATTTTAGAGTTGACATTAGAGGTAGCTGCGTAATTATCTGTTATATGAAAAAAAGGTTTACGATGTAACGATGTTTGAAAGAGGCCTGAGAATTTTAGCAGGTCATAATGTAACTCCTAATATAAATACGTAAAATTTAATGATAATACATAAAAATAATATAAATACAGGAAAATACGTAAGATTTATTTTTCTCATGCATTTTGAAACCGGAAGGAAAATGAATTGAATACATCTGATGTAACGATTAAAATATTAACATTTATATTAAAACTATTAAAACAGGAACAATGAAACGTATAAATTTTCTTTTAAACTTTTTTACGTTTTTTTATTTAGCGTTTACAACTGTTTTCATGAGCCTTAAAGTCTTACAATTTTTTATTAGCTTGGAAGGCACATGTATACAAATCTGATTTCCTGTCAAAAATTACTGTGCCATTCCTGTCAATAATTACTGTGCTACTTATTTTCTGTCAGTTTTAGACTTTGATTCGAAAATAGCTCAATTTAAGTATTAGCGAATTACTTGAAAAATGTTGGCTCGTCAAAACACTTGTAAAATTCGAAAATAGCTCAATTTAAGTATTAGCGAATTACTTGAAAAGTGTTGGCTCGTCAAAACACTTGTAAAATACTGATACATTAATGAAGCACAACACGTATTAGAAAATCAAGCTACAGAAACTTACCTCGCATGCTTCTTGCAACTTCTTCATATTCTAATGCCTACCTCTCTCTGTTCTAGTTATATCAAGATATTAAAATAACGTCAGACCTTTGGAACTTCTATCTCAGAGAATATATGTTGAGTAAGAATGGCGAAGAAAGGGGATTCGCCTGCCTCTGTCTTTAGAATAATTCCTGAACGTGATAAAGTATTAATCCTTTTCACGTTTAACTTTCCTGTCACAATATAAAGTATTTACGAGCTCCTGAAGGAGATAATCATAAGGAAGATTAATCTTTTCCAGTATAGTTGAGTTTCTACCGGTCTAATCTGAAGATTATCTTACTGGACATTGGATGCATTTATTCTTACCATAGTAAGTGAAAACGAAATTTTATGCATTCGGATAAAGGTGGCTGGAAGCTTTTCTTCTTTAAATGATGATTTCGTTCATCTGATCTATGTGCAGTGTTAACCTCCATGAAAACAGTTTAATCACTGTGTTTCATCAAAAAACCTTAATATACCTTAATATGCTTTTTTATAGGAATATTTTAATATATAGAGTTTTTTCTGTGCAGTGTTTTACTCAAGAAAAATTCCACCTAGTAAAATATTCATTTTCCTTTGATTAGTTCTCAAAGATATACTAAATTCGCACCTTTAATAATGAATGCGAGTTTATTATTCTGGATGGATACACTAATTACTAGAATGAGTAATTTATGTTTTGTAGCTGCTCCCTCAATTTGAAGGTCTAAAATTACATCGCTTGTAGCCATGAAAAGTTATTTAAGGCAGCAGATTCTTTCTTAAATATCGCTGTGAATATTTTATTTAAATAAAAATTAATAAATGAAAGCAAAAATATTAAACGTAATTTAAAAGACTTTGTGTTTTTAAATTTTTAAAGCGCATTAAATATTTTTTGATCCCCATGGTCAGGCTTTCATGTTACCTGAGATCTTAACAGCGTATGGAAAGCTTTCATAATATGCCATTCGATTCTGGACATAATATTAATTCGGAGAGGATATACATAGTAACTTAAAATTAAACGAAGAGAGAGATATATTAATCATTATAACCACGAACTTTAGAAGTCACAAAAGAATTCTTCAGGGCAATTTCTACTCACAATTATAACTTACTATTAATAACTGCTAAATGTCATTTTATCTTACAGAAAATGGTGGAGAACATAAGATAGAGTATATTTCTGTATATCTTCAAAATTGAGGTGGTAAAATCTCGTAAATGTTTTACATAGTTGAATGCAAAGAAATTCAATGTTTTGAAATAAGCATAAATTTGCATCTATGAATGATTTATAGTTATTGGTGTATAACAATATTTTTGATTCAAATATCAAGATCATGTTTCACGATTAAAAATTTTTTTCTGACATTTTTGTACTGCTATGATTTTAATATCGTTTTGTGATGTTATGCCTTATTAAAATTGAAAGTTTTACAATAAATGTTGTTATTATCTAAACTGTAAGGCCAGGCTGGACATGTAGTTTAAACCAATAATTTTTAGCACGGGAAGAGTTTCATGTACAATACTCATTTTTTTTTTTTTTTCGTTTCTCTTTCATTAAATTGCCCTAGTATATTGGTTGTAGCGGAACAGACATTAATTTATCTTCCTTAGTTAATTAGCTGTTCTTCATTACTCTATTTAATGATTGGCCTTGGTAACAATTGTCCGAATTCCTTCGGGAGACACTGGATGTGTAAAGTGTAAAGCCTCGACTTACGAGAACTTGAAGTTACACGGTTTCTTATTTTTTATTGATTTTTGTTTTTAATTAGTTTGCATTTTAAAATTGTCAATAATTAAGAAAATTTTGATAAGCAAAACATTACAATGTCTTTTTACTGGAATAAGCTTTAAAGCTGTAATATGAATAAAAGCTTAATAATTTATGCTATGTAATCTAAAACTCCATACCTCTCTTCAAAAAGTGCAGTTGTGTTATAACTGGATTCACAGAGAATGCAGTTATTCTACATTAATGTTATTCTACATTGAATGTATCAATTATTTAATAAATGCGTAAACTATTGATTAAATTTAGACTTGTTTACTATAAATCACTGAAGGTCTGTAAGGATATTAACTGCTGCAACTATGAAGAATGCAGCAAATTCTTGTTGTTCATTTAGAATCCAATGACTAGATGATTTTATGATTGGTTTTATTAGCTCTAAATCCGCTTAAACTTCCTTAAAATCTTTATGAGAATACAGTTCAGAGAGAATTTAGAATCAGAATTTATTCTTAAATCCGATCCTCAAGCTCGGCTTAAAGTAATGGAAATCGCTATTAAATACATATGCGTATATAATTCTTTTCACTAGAAGTCCTTTATTTATTTAGAAAGTGAGTAGGCTAGTAACAGAAATCTAATTACAGCCCAGAGCTCATTATTATAAGAAAACACCATTTGAATGTTTAATTACAGCCTAAAATAGGTGTTTCAAGGAGAGCTACCCTTATCCACTTCATTCTTTTTACAATATAGCCCATCAGCGGCTGAGCGGTAAAGTCGCTGAACACTGGTAGTTCAGACCGAGGTTCGAATCCCGCGAACGGGCTGGCTGCATGGGTGTTTTCGTGGTTTTCCCCATGTGTAACGTGTATACGAGCCAGTTTCCCTTAGAAAGTCCTCCACGAAGGCATTCCTCCCCTTAGGCAGATAGCCCTAGTGTGCTTTGCCGTAATTAAATACACCACACCACACCACACCACACCACACCACTTTTTATAATATAAAGTTCATTTTACTTTGTACGTGACGCTGTCATTTCGTCTGTTACTTATTTAAAACTTTCACATTGTTCTACGTCTTAAAATTAAGAATTAAAGTTAATGACATAAAACTGCAATAGTATATTACAGTAACAAGTGAACAAATTGACAGTTTCACTTATGCGTGAGTCGGATTTGCGCAATGCTTATGGGCTCCCACAAAATTTTCGTAAATATTATGGGGTCCTGTGGTCGCGACTGAAAAAAGTTTAAGAAGCCCTGGGTTAGGAAAATGGCTTTGAATTGCTTATTCCAAAGTAACGTGACTATAGTGAAAAAGATTACGTTTCTTCAGAACTTGTCATAGAAACATTTTTCATTTGGTTTTCTTTACAGATGGCAGCAAAATGAACAACAAGGTTGGCCTTGCATTTTTACTTCCTTGTACGAAGTAAAGGAAATATTGTAATCAAGAGAATTTACGGGTATCATATTCAACGAAAATATCTAGTTTGACCGCTATCGAATGCAATTTAAAGATGTTTTTGCTTGACATGTGCATGTAAGGACAGAATAAAAGACACCTTTTCCCCAAACGAATTATTAAACTGGTTTAAAATGGATTCAGAAGAGAGTTTTTTCGCATCTGTACGTTCGTATGTATGTATCTCGCATAATTCAAAAACGAGTAGCCACCGAAGGTGAAAATTTGTATGTAAGAGTGCTATAACATGTAGTCGTGCACCTCCCTTTTTGGTTGCAATCGCCTGAACCAAACGTATATAAATATACAGACTCAGCTACTCGGCTCTGTGAGCTCCGTTTTCCTTATTCTTATATGTTGGTAAATTGTGCATTTTTTGCTTTAAAATTGATTGAATTGTGTTATTCTTATCTTCCGGTTAAGATTTTTATGCCGTTAGTTAATCTGCATACAATAGTTGTAGAATATTTAACAATTTAAAAGTTGTTTAGGTGCAGCTAAGCCTAAATTTTTGTTTACCATAACGGCCATATTTGTTTACATCTGAAACTTAGTAGAATAGTCAACTGAATCAGATTCTGCACCTCCATTTTTTTTTTTTTTTTTTTTTTTTTTTTTTTTCTACCGAGTGGGACGAAAAGTAAACTTTCAGTTTTGTTCACCGAAAACTATGCCTTGTTTCTTGCTGGCCGAATTGCCTGTTTTTGCGTAGAAACTCTAACTTTAATTATACAGATTGTTTTTTTAATTGTTTTAACTGAACTGTTCTTGATGTTTTATTTTTCTATATTTTTCAATTTTAATGAAGATATTTTGAGACTTTATGTATTTTTGCCTTACCGCGAAGTGATAACTTAATTAATTGAATGAGAAATCTATCTCTAATGAAATTCGAGGAAATAAATTTAAATGAAATACAGCAAAAAATGGGTATAATTTAATATTCCGTACAAGGAAGTCATGTGGCGTCCGCATCAGACTTTTTCTTTTTGAAGACCAATCTGAGATTTGCTATTTAAAGCACCGTATATGGAATGAATGTGCAGTTTTCAAGCAGAACTTCTGTGTATTTATCTTGGGGTTAAATGGATCAAGGGGGAGATCAGTGCGACATTATTCTCAAAATACCTTATTTGCCCTGATTCTCTTTCTTCTCTGCACCTTTTAAACAGCATATCACCAGCAGCGACAAATTAGTAATCGAAATTCTATTTACTGTCAGTTCGCTTAGAAATAAGGAAATTGATATCCATTTTGTTTATGAGCGTACTCATTATGGATTCTACGGAAATGAAAGAGCTGATTTCTTAGATAAAGAGGCCTTAAATTTACCCTTAGCATTCTAAAGAGCTATTGAATTGATATCAATATTAGCATTCTAAACAGCTATTGAAAGTCCTTTCATCGTAAGAAGCTTTTAGCTAAGTGGAATGTGGAATATATTTCATGTTGTGATGCTGAGGGCATCAAAAAGTTCATTCCTTGTATTTACCATGGACTGTATTCTGAGTATTTCCTGTCTATTAATTTTAAAGTATCTCAGATTTTAGCCGATCGCAGTAAATTTGCAAGTTACCTTTTGGTTTCAATCTAAGATCAAATCATTTATGTGAATATTAAAAAAAAAATACCTCAAAATGTGAAACATTCGACTTTTGCTACCTTTGATGGCTCTAGATTATGCTTGCAGAAAGACTGGAAAATGTTCGGCGTCACTTGGCCAATGAACTTATCTGTTTTCGTGAAGTTCAGACTGCAGTTTGTTCGCGCCTTATTTATGAATGTAATGTTTAACGTTTTAGCTAACTTACTTTTGTAAGCCCCGTGTTGTACTACATTTGTGGTGTATAGGGACATTTTATCAAAAATCTGCAGTTTTCATGATATACAGCTTAATGAACTTAATGAAAGTTACGTCAAGTTTTTCATACGGTTATTGGCGGTCAATTCACTTAATGTAAGAGGTTTAATATTTTCTTTGTAAAAATAAGAAGTCTTTCATGATTAAGAATTCTTTGAATTCTTCAAGAAATAAATGTACTGTTAAGGTGAAATTTTAAAAACTTTTCTTAAATTAACTTCTGTATTGTTTTCATTAATCATAAAAAGATTTTAGTATTTATCTTG
This sequence comes from Stegodyphus dumicola, assembly GCF_044657685.1. Classification (NCBI taxonomy): domain Eukaryota; kingdom Metazoa; phylum Arthropoda; class Arachnida; order Araneae; family Eresidae; genus Stegodyphus; species Stegodyphus dumicola. The sequence goes on from NC_140768.1 coordinate 84,143,565, forward strand.
GCCAAAACTTGAAGATTACTCTGACAACTGTATATTATAAAAGCACTCTAAGAGTAGGCAGTTCAGATATAGAGATGCTATAAATCTCGATAAAGTGGATTTACAAGCAGTAGCTTTTTTATCTCATTCAAAGTGGCAGTCTCTGAAACGCTGCGGTATTTCGTTTTATGTCAGAGTGATAGATAAAGGACTAAAATTTCTCAATGTAAAAATTATTGGCCTTTTTGTCACTTTGTGTACCTACCGAACAGTGTTAAAGGAATCATGAAAAGGTCAATTTTTTCTAAACTTCAAAAAATTTAATTAAATTAAATCTTTTGTAAGAAATAAACAAAGAGTATATTTCTGTGTGCGCGTGTGTGTAAGAATCGCATAGTACAGAGAAAGATTGGAGTAGAACTTTTGGTTCACATTTGGTACATTTGGGTACACATGCCCTTGTATATGGTGATTTGGTACACATGCTGTCCGAAAGCTAAAAAATATGTACCTAGTAATAAAAATTTCAAAAATTGATTCAGTTATTTTTTTCAGGAATGAAACGATTTTTTGTACATTTTTGTCATGTTCCTTCGCTTTAGGAACGAACTAATAATTTCAAAACGCCACTATTTGTATCATCAGATGCAGCGAGAAAAAGTCCTTTCAAATGAAGATTATTCATATCTCTAACGTAATTTATCTACATTTCACGAGTTTTCGAAAACCACTCAATATTTTTAATCACTGGATGTACGTAATTTTCATTTTTCAATATCCAAAAATGCATCCAGTGCAAAATTTTCAAATTTTTAAAAATTCAAAAGAATCATTTTGCTGTTAAGGTAAAAGGGATTAAAAATATATTCATTAGTCGAGTTTCTGCATTTTTTGTTAATATTTTGCGAAAAAATTTTGTTACTTCGAGGTTTGACTTGCAACCAGTTTTTACTATGGAAAAGCCAACATGTAACAGTTGACGGAAAAAGTCAGGCAAAAAGAGCTGGGCTCCATGTTATGTATGCGAAAAGAAATTAAATGTTTTAAAGTTATTTTTTGTGAATCTCGTAATGCTATGATTATGTTATAACTTTATTTTTCGCAACATAACTTCATTAGTGTAGTTATTTTCTACGTTATTCTCGTTTTTTTTTTCTTACAGTACTTTTTATTTCCATTTTAGGATATGTATATAACAGCTTAAGAATTGGTGTTTAAAACAAATTGTGAAGAAAATTAGATAGCTATTCTTTTGCCATTTTGTATATTCTTCTTAGCATGCCATTTTAAAAGTCATTATGACTAGTATAATATTAATAAAACAGAAATATAAATTTGTCTTAATAATTATTATGAAAATAAGGTTGGAAAAGTCATTAGGATAATGATTTGGATTTAAATTAACATCAAAATTTCATCTTGTATTGTACAATATTAACGGAACGAAATAAAAGGAAAATTGGGCAATAAAGTAAAAGTTTAGTTCATTTTGTTATATAAATTCCTTTGTTTTATATTTTATTTTTAGTTATATAATTTTATTTTTAGCGCAAAAGGGACATTAATCCCGAAAGGGATATTAGTTTCGAAACGGCATTTTCCTTTAGTTAAATCACTATAAACGGCGTATCACTTTAAGTTGTTGCCACCAGATATTATCAATGTGCATTATATTCAAAGAAATTAAATAATGAAGAATCTGCATATGTCTGTTTCTCGATTTGTGAAAAAACGACAGTACCCAAAGCCGTGAAACTTTGAAGCTCGAATTTTGAATTTCCGATTTGTTTTATTATCTATTTCATATTTTGTAAAACTTTAACGAATTTTTAATTAACAAACTTAATGATTACAAAACCAGCAGTGCCAACATTGTACGAAATACGAAATTAAACACTTTTATCTCTGGCACACGAGACCGTCTATCGGTCGAGTTTTAATTCTAAAAATATGCTGTTTTTAAACGTTTTTAGATTTTTCTGTTGAATCGAATTTTATGCGGCCTAAGAGAAATGAACGTGATATTTAATAAATAATTAAACACACAAAATGTTAATAATAAAAAGAAAAAAAGTTTTATAAAGCCAACTTGGTAAGAAAAACGAAGCATTGATATGATGAACAGAGAAAAAAAGTTAAAAATACAGAAAAGTGTATGCCAACACTTAATGCTGCATTGGGAATTTTAAACAATGTTGCTTTTAAATTTTTTGTAACTTTGTGTTAAATTGTAAATGGCATAACTTCGAAGAAAATGATGTTTAATATTAAAGCTAAAAAAAAAAAAAAAAAAAAAAAAAAACTGAAATGTTTTAGATTTTAAATTACGTCCAAAGGGACGTTTTTTAACATTTTGTGTGTTGTGTGTTACCTTTCTTTATTAAATATCATGTTCCTCGCACTTAAACCATAAGATCCAGTGCAACAGCAATATCGCAAAATAGTTTTAAAACGAGCATATCTTTAGAATTTCCGATACAGAGACTCACGCGCTGGAGATAAAAATGTTTTTTCTGCACAACGTTGCCATTGCTCGCTTTGAAATCCTTGAGTTTGTTAATCAAAAATTCGTCAAAGTTTTAAAAAATAGGAAATCGATCATAAAACAAATTTCAAATTTCAAATTTGGTCTTCCACATGCTCATATTCGTTGGAGGATTACGTTATTCAAAATTCGATGATCTATGTACCGTTATTTTATGACAATGTGAGAAATATACATACATTTACGCAGATTTTCATTATTTAATTTCTTCAAATATAATGCAGGACTCTAACATTTTATGGCAACAGTTTGAAAAGTGAACCGACATTTATGAGTCCGACGCTAAATGCCAAAACGAAACTAATAGTCCTTCGGGATTCAAATCCCTTTGGACTAAAAAGGTTTAGTAGGAGTGATGTAATGGCACATTGTAGACTGCGAGCTCAACGACAATGTAAAGAACCTCAACAAACCCTTTTGGGAGACTGTTAAAATCTGAAACAGTATTGTATGGCAATTGTATAAGTACTGTAAAAAATACTCCACATTGATTGTCATCACTTAAATGTATCACATTTAACTTATTTATATACCAAATGTAGCATTCATTTAATGCATTGCCAAATTCATATATGTGTATACATACAATATAATTTCACTAATATATAGTATTGATTTATGTTATAAGAGTGTTCATATGTAATACTGTGCTTTTCAAAATATCTTGTAACAAAAGAAAATAATATGTACTGAACAACAGGCCTTGTATGCCAATGTAACTGATTTCCGCAGAAATGACGTTCAATTCCGTACGGCATGAACTAGGACGAATGTCATCTTCGCGGTGTACAGTTATGATGATAATAAGAACTGGCTTCAAATTCCTGGCGAACGGGATTGGCTGCATTGGGAGTTTAATGCTTTTGCCCCATTTAACATGAAAGCCATGCAGTTCCTCTTAAAATGTATTCTTCACAAATACTTACATTCCTCGCTTTAGGCAGATATTTCAATTTTTTTACATAAAAGCACTAATAAAACTGCCTCGGCGCAAGTTTTATATTTCCTTTGTGTTGTAACTAAAGATTTTTAGTTCTACGAAGAACTTCGTGCGTTGAGTACACTAACTGGACGAACTCACGGAGTTGACATTTTCCGAAAATTCAGAGAAGTATGTCTTCAGTTACAATTAAATGCCAGTAATTTAGTCAGTGTCTGCTCTTCTTCGAAGGTGTACCTTCCATGAGAGGTTAAAAAAGGATTCTTTGTTTTATTAAAAAAGAAAAATTTAAATCTGAAGCATTTTGCATCATTCACTGCATTTTGTGTCAACAAAATCTTTGCGCAAAATCCACCATCCCACAAGACACTTTGGATAGAACTATTGTGACTGTCAACTATATTCGCGTAAATCGTGAATTTTGGCAATAGGATTTGATAAATTTTTAACTTTACGATCAAAAATTTTAAACTTTTATCAAGAACGGGGAAAATATGTGATCTATCAGATGCAGCATTTTTCAGAAACATTGCATTTTTGTCTCATATCATGACAAAACAAAACAAAAAATTAATATTTGCTTCAAGGTAAAACGAAGCGTACAAACGAAATGCATCAAAAGATCCCAGCCTATCGAAAAAGATTGACATTTTTCGAAACATCGCACTCTCGCTCGGATATATTTGTAGAACACTTCCTGGAGCTAGCAAAAATATTGAATAAGCAGAAAAGGGAAAATAAAATAGTCAATGAATGTGTAGGTTTAGTTTTTAATCGAAGAATATGCTGAAATATTTTCAGATTTTGATGAGCACAGTTCTGCTATGAAACTGGTATTTTAACCGCATTAAATACTAGATATAACCGACATTTCTACGGAACTAAAAATAGAATCATTTTAGTTGGGGAAAAATAGAACCCTCAAATCCCTTTTTGGTGTTAAAAAGGATTCCATAGAAGACTGGAAAAATGTTGTTGAATATCCGTGCCTACGACAGCATGCACGCCGTTAACTTTCCTGCTTTGAAAGTATACTTACTACTGCGAGTCAACATTTTCTCTCATGACGAAAATTAAAATTAGTTAAGAACGTAAATTAGTGATGCTCATTTAGAGGATAAATTGAGGCTGCGCGTTACGAAGCTTGATCCAAAGATTCAATAACTTTCAAGCAAGAATCAAATGTAATATCTCAATAAATTATATTTTTTGATGCGATTTTGAAATTATACAATGTAAGTTTTTTATAAATTATTTTTACTCTATTTATTTATAATGTAATAAATTTATTTAAAAGTACTTCTACTTTATTTTTTGAAGCTTTATTTAAATACATGTAGTTGTTTATTAAAAAATAATTAAAGACTAATGTTATAACAAATTCTTACACTTGCGCGAATACAAAAATACTTTACATTGTAACATTTTATGTTAGATACTAAATAAACGAATTACTGTTTTTTGTATTATTTCTATATAATGCAATAAATTGATAAAACTCCAAGACAAAACCTATAATAATTTCACAAAAATCCGCATTTGTAGGTATATTAACTTATGCGGCCTCCTTTATTACGGTCTAATTTAAATGTGACCTCTAATGGTAAAAAGGTTTCCCGCCTCTGCTATAGTGTGTTTTGTTGTAGTTCATATATAATCTAATCTAATGTAATAAAATCTTAGTTAATACTAATGCTTTAGATTGGCATAGTAACCGTTATAGTCTGAATGAAAGATTAAGTACTACATTATGTTATTATTGTTATGAAAAATATATGATTAAATAATTTATTTGATTATTGGTGTGAAAGGTAATGAAAAATAAATAATTTATTTGATTATTGGTGTGAAAGGTAATGAAAAATAAATAATTTATTTGATTATTGGTGTGAAAGGTAATGAAAAATAAATAATTTATTTGATTATTGGTGTGAAAGGTAATGAAAAGTAAATAATTAAATAACATAAATTAAAATGGAAGGAATACATTTTTACAGTTAAATGAACCGTAGAAAATAAATGGATTACCTGAAAATATTTGATTATCTGAATTAAATTACGGCAGAAACAGAAATCAATTTATATCGTAGCTTTGGAATGTTCGAAATCGGCTAATGAAAAGAATTAATTTTATGATATATTTAAATACTTGTACTAATAAAACATTACATGCATTAAGCTTTTTTCATGAGCAGAAACAATTGTCTGATGCCCGTATTAATGGAGATAAAAACTGTCATCTTAGCATGCTCAATGCAGCACTTTAAGACACCTGCCTTAGGAGAATTTTATGAAGGAAACTGGTTTGCATTTATGCACTGATGTGCCGACCAACCAGCATAGTGGTTAGCGACGCTGATTCGGTACCGAAGGGATCGAGCTCGAATATCGGAGAAGGCATGGAGGATTGTAAACTAAATATGCTGAGAGCCGAAAATCCTCTCGAGAGATTGATGGTAGGGGAAGAGGGGGGCGAGACCCTCGGATCCGTCCCCGCTTATTTCGTGAGAAGCGTCTCTCAATATCTACTGCAGTTATTTGGAGTATACATGGAAAGCTGCGTCCTTTATCGATAACTGTTCTCCAATTTCAGACAAATCTGATTTCTAGTCAAAAGAAGGGATATTTTCCGCATAGTTTGGAAACAAAATTTTTTAGTCAAAACAGTATTAAATTTAGTAGATGCAGTACCTGAAATTGTCCTTTTGGCCTTCTTAAAACGTCGTCTAATTAAGCAGTCTATTGGGTTAGCACGGAAACACTGTTGAGTTTTTAGTTTAAGATAAAACTCAATTTTTATCTGCGCGAAAATGAGCTTTAATCAGCCAAATATCGTCCATTATGTTCGGTAACATTTTCCGATCTTTCTGGTAACGTCCTGACTCCGTTCTCGTGGAGCTCCGGGTCTTTATCAACAAAAAACTCAACTCAAGTGCAATTTGAGGTCATCATTATTACTGAATTTTTTACCATTTAAGAAGTTTCCTAAACTTCAAAATAAATGATAATCCAATGGTGCAAGATCGAGGCTATATGTAGTATGCGACATCACTTCCCAATCAAGCTCCAGTAATTTCGTACGTTTTGTTAAATATATGTGAGGCCTCGCATCGTTGTGTTGGAAGACGTTTCCTTTCCGATTAGCCAATTCTGGCCTTTTCATCTTATACTGCTTGCTCTAATTTCGTACGTTGTTGGCAGTAAACATCTGTGTTGATCATTTGGTTACTTAAAAGCAGCCAAAATACACAGCATCTCTGTAGTCCTAACAAATTGAGAGCATGTTTTTTTTCTGAGGCAATTTAGCTTTCGATATGAATTGTGCTGATTCATCATGCTTGGACCATGATCATTTTTCGGTTAATATTATCGTAGACGTTACATTTTTTATCACTATGATAATTCGTTTAAAAAATGGTCGATTGCGTTGCGTATGAGTGCGTATCGCAAATATTGATTCGTTATGTTGTAGGCCCATTAGGATTTTTTAAAGCAGGAGACATGAAAAATGAGCAATGCCCACCCCGAAACTCGAACCTAGACCTCTCGAATATGCGTCGAGTGTGCTACCGTTACACCACAAAGGCATGCAGAAAGGATGGAAAAAATACCTTATGTTGCATTGGGTCGGAGTGCGCCTACTTCTGGTACATTATATTGCATTTTAAAGGATGACTAGGGATTAGGGAAATCAATCGCCAAATCCTGGTGGTGAAGAATCATCATAGACACCGTTTTTAGTTCGAGCGCCCCCGTAGAGTCATTAGGTATTTTTTGAAGCACGATGCATGAAAAATGAGCAATATTCACGCGGAACTCGAACCCGGACCTCACGAATACGCGCCTATTGTGTTTGCAGAAAGGAGAGAGAAAATACCTTTATACTGTTAAGTGAATTTCTTTTAATTAATGCGGGACTCAAATATTGAGCTTCTTAACTAGTCCAAGACATCTTTATGTGATTTTCGGTTGTTGTGTATGATACATTTACATTTTTTGCAACCTCTCGCACAGTTATATGAAGATTCGTCTCAATTATAGCTTTAATTTTGTCGTCAACTTCAGAAAATCGGCTTCGAGTAAAAAAATCTTTAGAAAGGAATTTTTTAAACCAATTCTGATACACTTGTTCTGTTAAGAAATCAACACAATAAACTTCACATATCTCTTCATAAGTTGCTTTCTTGCATTTATGAAAATGAAAAAGTAAATTATGAAGAAATGTTTATTTTTGCACCCCATGTTAAAATTGACCATAAACGAACAGTTTTATAAAAAAAATACAGAAATTAATTTTTATAGCAACCTAAAAGTGTCAGCTGCCTAATCACAAAAGAAAAAAAGTTACAAGATTCATAGAAAAATAACAAAACGAACATAACGCTATCTGTTTGTGCAGGCCGAAATTACTTTCTTGCCAACCCAATAATTTATTGCGTCAACTGAATGCAAATTTTTTATTTACAAGGATTTAATAATTAAAATTGAGATTCTGAAGGTGGATCTGATTGACGCAAGATTTTCTTCAATTTGGTCTGTAAAACGCCGTTAAAAGCTAAGGTAGGGGGAAACAAGACTTTCTCGAGAGAGAGAAACATATAATCCTACATAATATCCTATATAAACATATAATACTATAATTCTACAGAACTCAACATGCGTAAAATGCCTTAAAAAGTTTAGAAATGCCAGTAAGGAAAAATCCATAAAAGTGACATTCATAACCTTGTGGGCTGTCAAGATAGATATGTCTAACAGATTTAGGTGCCTAGGATATGTCTGCCTAGTACAAATGAGTTCATAGGAATTAAGAAGTGTTATTTCAAAAGCAACCTTATTTTTCGGTGTGTCTACCAGAACATGGCTTAAAACGCTCTGAAATGCCTAAAAAAGGCCCAAAAGTACTCTCAAGTTAAAAAACGCTTCAAACGAAGATACTCCAAAACAACAACAGAAAAAAAAAAAAAAAAAAAAAAAAAAAAAAAAACCCGCACATGTTAAAATCCGTATTTTCGTTGGTCGTGAGAGAGACACAGAGTCAGGTAGATAGTTTACAGTAAACTGCGAGCTGGTAAATATATTACAGTTCATCAGCATACCAGTGAACTATGGAATTGGCCAATACGCAATCCAGCAAGCAATAACTCAGAAACCCACTCCAAACCTCTTTGATTAGATTGCGTGGTGTATCAAGGCTCTGAGTGGTAAGTACGCCAAATAGCGATTTGTGCTGTAACCCGGCTGTATTGATCTGAAATTTAAATAATTGATTTACATTGGAATTAATAACACGAGGTTTAAACTTTTTTAATCTGCTGATTCCTTCATGATACAGAAATTTATTAAAACTCTAACTAACTGAAGTCGGGAAAAAGAATGTAAACTGTTTTTCAACTAAACGTATAACCATTAATAGATTTCAGACTGCGTGATCTTAATTCGCAAGGTCTCAGTTTGGAGAGACTCAGGACTAAATTTTCTGCAATAAAATGTTAATAACTTCTGCATTCCTTAAAATTCCGAATTTATATATATTTTATTTATCCAAGTACAAAGTATAAGAATCAAAGCTTTTAGATTGTAACATATGTCTATCTAACAAAAACGTAAATTTGCTTTAAAAATTCCTTTTCATCCAGAAGGTATGATTAAAATAGTAAACAAATATTTTCAAAATTTTATTTTATTTTTAAAGCAAGATATTTCAACATAAATATATCCAAGAATTCCAGCTATAGAAAAAGCCAACAGAGCGTAGATCTTGAGAGAAGTGCAGAGATAGTTGCTGTATGCGAATGATAAAGCAAATCCCAAAGAGTACCACAAATAGAAACTGGCAAAAGCAGCTTCTTCATCTCCTTTGAAGAGAACACCATAGAAAGCTGAAGAAGAAGGCAGAAATTGGAGAAATGTACGATAATGCCAATTTATTTATTTCATAATTTCCAAAAGTACACATTTGGTCATAATAATAATAAAAAATTATTATTCTTATAAGACATTCTGAGACTTACCACGCAACTGAGACCAGAAAGTTCCAATAAATAATCCCCATAATCCAGCAACCAAAAAGAACATAAATGGTTGACGAGGATCTGGAACCCAGCTTAGTAATAGGATAGTAGATGCTCCACTGATTAGAGCTGCTGTCAAAAAGATAGTTAATCTCCCTAGTCTTCTAATAAGCCATCCAGATGCTGTAGATGATAAGGCACAAATTGATCCATAGCAAACCGTAACTAAACCGATGTGGTACGTGCCCCACGCACATCCTATGTATGACTGAAAAAAAAAATGTAGTGGGCGTTACAGAAAACGTAAATAAAATTTTGCTCCTTCAATTTCTGTTATAATTCAGAGTTTCTGAATTTAGTAGAGCGTAAGTGCACTCCGCTTAATACCGTCGAAAGATAATTACATTATACTTCAGGGGTTCTCAGCTAGGGAGGAATTTTATAATTTCAGGGAGGGATACGGGCAGCCTTTTATTTACTTGTTAAGTATTTAGTTTATGGATATTAAAAAACTACCTGTATTCAAGTTTTCGTATTTATCAACATTTTCTTTTTTTTTTCTTTTTTAATTTATGAAACACATTAAGAATAATCTAAATTTATATGTATTTTTCGAGTTTTGTAAAGAGAGTATTGCGATGATCATCTAGCAATAGCGAAAGCGACGCATGAGGGAAAAAAAAAAAAAAAAAAAAGGGTTCAGAACCACTATTATATTCGCTCTAATCTATTTCTTGATCTATGTTTGACAAATGGCAATTCACACCCCTAACAGTGAATGCCTTTTGGTAGGTCGATACTTTATTTTTCAGCATCAGTCAGTAGACAATACTAGAAAAAATAATATTGTTTGAGCTAAAATGCGCTATTCAATAATAATTAAAGAATAAATATTTATGTAATATTATACAGCTATTGCATTTCAATACTCGAAAAAGCACTGTTTTTGCTATAATTCCTCTTCAATAATGATTAAAGAATAAATATTCATGTAATAGAATTATATAGCTATTGCATTTTAATTGTATCATATGTTTGGTTTTGTGAGAATCAAAGCAATAAATGGCATCTTAAATTTATTCTGTAAACGTAGGTGAAACGAGGGTGAAGTTCAATAAACAATTAAACCTCATTTAATATTAATTTAAGGAAAAATTAATCCCTTTTTAATGTTTAGTTATAAATTAATATTTTTAAAATTTAGGTAGAAGTATAGTTTAATTTTCATTGCTGTTGCTTGCTTCCTGTAATATTATTATTTCGTAATAGGTTTTAAAAGAGACATATTATAAATTTTTTTGTTTTATCGAAACTATCAAGAAGCAGCTTTTGGTGTATTTAATTAAAAAAAACTAGTCACATATAGCAACCATTTTTCATAAAACGATACAGATTTGAAGAATAAGAAAATAGTAGTAACTTGCTCAAAGTTATTTATTAGAAGCATCGCAGTTGATAGAGTGATATCTAGGTTTCTTCATGGATTGATCGGCCCTTTATGATATATTTTATATCTGATTTCTCCCTCAGAATGAGCATTTGGCACTAACAGAACTGAATAAGTATATAGAATAGCTTATCATTAAACGAAATATACATACTTTAAGATAATGAAGCCGAAAAACCATTAGATGAGGAATTTAATTAGAAATCTGAAGAAAACTCTTTAAGTATACTGATAAACGGTGTCTGACGACTGAGCTTTCCAAGCGAGGTATGTTTCATTATTGTCATTTGAATCAAGAGATCTAGATGCATTTCCTCTATTATTACCTAATTCCATAGGAATAGATGTCTAGGATGGTAACTTTTACATACGAGAGATTACTTAAATCTTATAAGGTTAGAACTAAACACTGATCTAACTTTCTAGACTTTCCATACGAATCCTTGCCTTTTGTTTATCTGTCAATACCGAAGCACTAAGCGAATACTACAGTAAAAAATAATTGATGGTTATTTTAAATTTTCTTTCGATGTTTATAAATAACCCAATTAATAAAATTACCTTTCTCTTCTTGTACAATTAGTACACAAAAACTGATTTAAAATATTTACGAGTTAAGAGTTTAAATTTAGGTCCTAAACAACTAACTATACTATTCGAAGAATATTAAAAAAGTTACCAAGTATTGGTAAACATGCAACTGATATAATTGTCGCCTAGGACGGACACTATCAGAGCATTATTACGGCCGACTGAATCTAGCAAAATTATCTTTTAAATTCGCAAACAAAACATTAATATTCGGATACTACATTAAGATTTCATTGCATTCTAGGAAAAATTAAGTAACAGAGATCAGATGACTGATTACTTTTCAGAATTACGGAAAGATTATATTAGAAAAGTTATTGCGTTGCTAAGCGGGGAGTTAGAAGAGGAGTTAATGAACTATTTATTAATTCATTATTAGAAAGGTAGATATTTTACATTTTACATACATACACACGCATATATATATCGAAAAAGCTGCTGGTTGCTGTATTGCTGTAAAACGACTTAGTTAATTTTAGTTTTACAACAGTAACAGATCATTCATTTCATGGTTCATTAAATAAAAGAAGTTTTTCTTAGAAAATTCAAAAAGCAATTTCTGGCTGCCTGTATAAATTTGGAGCTAATTGGTTCCGACGTAGAAAATAAATTATACCTAATTTATTACCATTCATCATATTCTTTAAAATTTCATTTCTACTCTTCACTAAGTTTATAAGGTTTGCTTTATTTAACATCTTTATTTCCAATGTTAAAATCTGTTCTACATTTCTGCTGTTTCATCTGCTCTACCAGAGAATTAGATATTTTTAAAATTACTTCACGTCTATGATTTTAAACTTTCAACATCTAAAAATGTGTCGAATGTAATGTTTTCAAATTTTCACAAATTTCCAAACAAGTTTTTCGTCAGCTTTTGGATTACGAACGACCATAAAAAAAAAAAAAAAAAAAAAAGGGGGGGGATTTTCTACATATTTTTTAATATATTGCAATCTGAAATAGACAGGATTAAAAAAACGTTTCTTGCTGAAATATTTTTAATCGCTCACAATATCCTGCGTTTGCTACCTTGGCGCACTTAAAGTTTGCGCCGATTCACTTTTCAAACTGTTGCCACCAAATATTATCGCCATGTATTACTATTTTAAAAGAAATTACATAATGAGGAATCTGCATAAATGCAGGAATGTTACTCGCATTGTGGAAAAAAAAACAGTACCTAGAGCCATCAAAGTTTGAATAGCGTTAGTCCTCAAACCGAACATGGGTAGCTGGAAGCCCGAATTTTGAATTTCGAATATGTTTTATAACCTATTTGAAATTTCGTAAAACTTTAACGAATATTTTATCAACATGCTTTTTTCAATGATTTGTGAGCGCAAGATGGAAGGAAGGATAATTTTTACTTTCATGTTTTTATTAACTAATAAATTTTGCTGATAAAGTAAGAAGAAAACGTAAGCATAGAAAATTAATGCAACTTATAGCACTTAATAGAATTTTCGACGACGACATTTTGTACCACGATGTTTTCTCAAACGATGTTTTGTAGCACGACATTTTTGCCTTGCGTTGTTTTCTCCACGACGTTTCGGTGTTTTTGCCGCGATGTTTTCGGGTGTAACCCATTGTACGGCAGAAATCATTTTTATGTCCAGCGCGCGAGACTGTTTATCGGAAATTCGAAAGATAGATTTTTTGCTGTTAAAGTATTTTCAGATATCGCTATTGATTTTATGTGTTTTAAGTGCGAAGAACATAATAATTAATAAGCAGGGGTAACATACAAAACGTTAAAAAAACGGCCTTTTGGGCGTAATATAAAAATCTGAAAGCTTTCAGATATTTTTTTCTTATAATTTATTGCTTGTGTTTTAATGATGACTAACTTTTCATCATTGATTGAAACTGAAAAACAGAAAATAAAATATAATTAAAAAAGTTTTTATATAATGAACTTTCAATTAAAATGGATATGACAGCTGGCGCATTGATAAGGCGACAAATACAATTTAATGGGGATAATCGGTTAAATAATTATATCTACAGTATTCACCAATAACTTTATTGCGATTAATAAAAGCGTTGAGCGCCCATAATTAATTAAAAATGATAATGGCCTATACATTTGACACAATTCACTTAGTATGTTTCGTTATGTAGGTGCCCTATGCTTTTATTTTTCGTGATATAAAATTGCAGATGCATTCTGTAAATAGACTTATTTCATCTATTATTTACATTAAACTTTGTGACAAATTATTCTATGAAAAATTCATACATATTTTAAATGAAAGCATATGCATAGAAGCCTTTTCTTAACTGTATTTTACTTCCCAACAGTTGCAATCGGAAACATATACTTCCAAGGATATAAATGCTTGGAAATAATCATGTTTTTATATTTTTAATTTTAGAAAATGAGTGTTTAAAAATTACGAAATCTTTGATTTACTTTTGATATGGTCCGCTGGTCTCTATAGCTATATTTAATAAAATATCGACTGATGCTGCAAAACAAAGCACAGGAATTTTGACTAGTTTGAAAACAATTTGACCCACATATTTCATTTCAAAATTTGGTATTTTTGACATCTTTTATAACTTGCGCTCTTGTTCAAAAATTAAATTTAAATAATTCGAGATTGATCTTTTTTTGCTTAATGTCATTCATTCCTAATCCTTTGTGACTCCTTTTAACTTTTAATTTCGTTGCATTAGGTATGTCATTATAAGTCTTCGAGTTCTAAAAAATATGTTAATAATAATACTGTGAACTAGCCATATGCCAGTATTGTTTTCTAGAACACGAATTCTATAAGGTTCTGTGAATAAGATCTCCATTATAGGAAAATATGTACTGATGAAAATTTTTCATGACAGTGCGCTTCTCCTAATCTATTTACATAAGAAATCTTTCTTTAAACTGATATTTCATGTTCATTTATGCGCAAGTTTCACATCATTCATTTATGTGCAAGTACTATCGCTGAGAATAATCTCAAGCTTTAGAATCAAATGCCACGACTAACTTTTGTCGTATGGAAGTCAGTTTTTGTATTTTAATTTTAAGAATATATATAAACTTCTATCAAATATAACTATACGGGGCGCGCATCGTATAAAATGTAAGATTGGTAATGTGTATTGTACTGACTTTTCGTATTTAAAATGCTATTGTATGAATATTTTCCTTATTTAAAGCATTTTTATTACTGGAAATATATATCTAGAATCAGTAGCTGCAAAATAAATGACATGAACTCTGTTTTCATGAACTCTGTTTTCATGAAATATTTTCATGAACTCTGTTTACAGTTAGTATTTAAATCCTAACAACAAAATTCTGATTAGTTGCGATAACACATGTTGTCTGATCCTGTTATCACGGGCATCAATTTGAATGAAAAATGCACATAAATCCAATTAAACTGCTGATATGTATACAGGTAGTAGTCGTTTTTGAGAATCTAGCTTAATACAATTCGTAAATCAAAATAAGACGTAAAAAAATATATTTGAGGAAAAATAAGCGAAATTCAGATAAAACTAAAAACGCTAGCAAATAAAAAGTTAAATGTAAATAAAAATCTCGTAGAAAAGACATAATTCGTGAGAAAATATGTGTACCGAAAATATAATAGACTGATAAATGATTTTCAGACAATTGTGCCATTAAACACATTAATTTTTTAACATTCTTGTAGGCTATATTTTACACATCACTATATTACGGCGGCAGATAAGCACACCAGGGTTTATCTATGATGTATTTATATTTCTAAAATAACAGAGAAAATCAAGTAGCGACTGGACGATTTTAGATTTTGCAAGCGGAAAGGGAAAAAAAAAAAGAGGCGACCAATGAGCGAGAGGTCAGGGACCAAGGATAATATTTTACGGAGTACCTATGGTTCAAAACCGTTTACCTCCAACATCATAATGTACTAGACAGAGAACAGAAATAGAAACATTACATAAAAGTAGTTAAAAAGGAAAATTTAGAGGGAGCCACATGGCTCGAAAAAAGATAAGGTACAGGAAAAATCATTTAAATCATAAGTTCCGATTTCTTTTTAACAGATTTGAATTTTTTTTTCCTGTATTTTATAATTTAAAAATTTTTTTTGGTATTTTTGTAATTTTTTATACACAGTACAACACTAAAGCAAAAAGCGGATAAGAAAGCGATTAATGATTAATAGGCCCCCTGGTGAATTGGCCGGTGAATAATGCAATAAAGTAATGGAAACGCGTGGAAATATCGAATGCAGAAAATAAATCTGCGGGAAAGATGTGATTTTTAAGCGAACAGATTGATAACAATGCAGATGAGGCCTCTGTTCAGGATGATTAAAAGTTGTTGAGATACGCAAGCAATTCTATGGGCAGAGTGGCATGTGAGACGCCCGTCCTCCAAAGCCCGGCTAGTGGAACTGAAGAGGTTACTTGACCATTAAGTTGAATGGAGTCACGGAAGCGAAGCTCCCTTTTCTTCGTATGTGTTATAAAATACACTCTTAGACAAAAAATAAACATAAATAACATAAATAACACAAGACATAAATAAACAAAACATTCTTCAGTTTTTGATATACGGCTAGAAGGAACATAAAAAGTATATACAGAAGCCCTTTCTAATACGTGGGGTTTACGTCATTAACACATTGCGTGTATGATAATTTTGCGTTCCGAAAAGTTAATTTTCTATGGAAAAAGGCGATGCAAAGTATGCATAATTTAGACGAACCTAAATATTATTGTACCTGAAATGGAAAATGAAACAAAGGGATTTCGGTTTCTGCTTAATGAATAGGTACATGATACAATTATTTTATTTAATAGCTGGTGATTTTTACTTGGGACAATGTTTGACGCAATTTATTTAAAATTTTGCGGTAAAAAGTGCAAAAGTTTTTCAATGCGTTTCATAAAGTATCCTCTTCTTTCCTCATTTAGGTCAATCTCCGTTACAAAATGAGACAGTTTTCTGTGCCTTTTTCAACAACTCGTTTAACTTCTTGCGCGTTAAATTATCGTTATCTTCTTCACTTATTGCTTTCTGGGTCAGCTGGTGTTATAAGATCATAGAATTCTTCATTTGTCAATTTGTCATTTCATGATCGCCATTCTCGAATAACTCTCTAATTCCTCCATCTTGCATTCTTGAAACTCCTTCACCGCCTGCTGCCTTTGTAATCTGTACGATTTCATGAACTTCCTTTTCAGTCGATAGAAATCTTTTCAAAATGTTTACAACTTCGTGTCGATGCCAACAAGCATTCTTTGTTGAATACATTCACTTGATCCCATACGATTTTAATAATTTCTATGCCGTATCTTATTTTGAAGAGCTTTCAATATCCATTTAGTGTCGGTTGCTTTCCTTCATCTAGTAACAGATTTGCGCAGATGTAAACTTGCCTGACATAGGCTTTGGATATTTATATGGTGCCTTTACATGATGATAAAGAAGCGGTGTGTTTGGTGGCAGGAATGAAACGTCTACATTTGGACTCAATGTTGTGATGGCTTCAGTACTGCATTCTAAGGTCATTATCGAAACTTAGGGGCTTTAAGGCTCAGGGTTTGCTTCTAAATAATATTAGATCGTTTAACGAATGAAATTTTAAACCATTTAAAAACACTATCACATCATGACCGATGCTCTGCAGTATACAAAGTCTAATTTAAATTCTCGCGTTGGAAAAATTAAATGAAGATAATTTAGATAACGCCTATAAACAAAATCGCGTTTCGCAAGTCCGCGATAGGCAAAGATTTACTGTATACATTAAACTGATAAATAGCAATAACGAAATTGGCTGTAATTTTAGTTTTTTTTAAGGGAAGCGACCTCATATGTAAATTACTTTTGCTTATATGTATCATTATTTTATTCCTGTTATTTAGATTTCAGGAATGTTTATGCTTGACAAAGGTTGTTTTTTTAAATGTAGAGAAAGCCAAAAGCCATTTACGTATAAATTAATGCCAATTGCTTCTATACTAGGCTTGAAATGGTACGCTAAAATACTCTAATTTCGAAAAGCGATGGATTCTGGGAGACACGAAATGGCTGATTTTAAAACAAGACATGCTGGTTACCTATTTCCAAATGCAACACATAAGGTAGATTTAAGCTGCCCAATAAACAGCTTAAGAAAGATGAGAAAAATTTAAAAAAATGTAAGAGTACTTTACTGAGTAGTAAATTTAAACAGGAAAAAGTGTCAAATTACATTCTAAACATTTCATTACATTTTACATTACATTCGTTACATTTACAAATAATCATACAGATTAAAGGTTTAAAAAAATTGAGATTTCATTAAATGTTAATGAAAATTAGTCCAAAATATTTTATACATTATAATTACTTACCAGTTTACGAGGCACAGGTCGGCGAAAAGAACAAAACTAACGGAAATAAAAATTGAAAAATTTAGACTAAGATTGAAAAGCTTCACTTACGAACAAAAAAGCACAAACAGATTGCAGATCAGAAAACTCGAAATCAAATAACTAGTAAAAACGTTGGAGGGGGGAAACTAAAACGTTTGAGATGCCGTACTAACAAGGAAGGCCTTTAAACGCTTGGGCTCTCAAATTTCTCGAGAAATATAACAAACCTACTCGTCTAGACTAACAAGAAGTAAAAAAAGTGGTTGGCTACTAATATTCTGTAGATGATCGAGAAAAAATTAAATATAAACTTTTTGATCACTAATGGCGAATTTTCTGATAAAATCTTGAACCTTAAAAATTCAGTAAAATCTTTAAAATTGTGCTGCATTATAGTCAAAAACAATTATATTTTCATATTTTCAGTTTCCTGTTAACATCGATTTATCTCTCAATCCTTTCAATATTGTGTGTTTCTTAAATAGGAAACCCTTTTGATGTTTTCTACATATAATTTTAGTTTCAATACATTTAATATTTTAACGGAAATACTTTTTTATTGATTTAATAAAATAACAGAAGTGAATTATAAAGCAGATTCTGGAAAAAAGTACAGTTGATCCTGCACCCTTAAAAACAAATCTCTAAGTTAAATCAATTGTAAAATTCATACAAAAGGAACAAAATAAGTAAAAAAATCAAGAATTCTAAAGAACCTTTTCCTTATGATGTGTAAGAAAATTCCTCATATTTTACAGTGTGATTTGGTGATGCAATATGAACCGCATGCGGTTGACAAACGGGAAGTCTGAAGTTCGAATCCTAGTGAGGGCATGGTTATGTTTTTTCATTTTTCTCCCTCCGAAATTAAACTAATGACTCTACAAAATAATGATTAGTAATCAAAAGTAAATTTTCTTTCAGGATTTGGCGTGCATTAAGAATTCTTTTCGTTCTATAGCCTTAGTAAATCAAGAGAGCATTTGCATATCATACACCGGGCAAAACACTGCGGTCTATTCTTTGAAGTTTGTTATTACCAAATTATTTACACTTTATTATACACCGCTTTCACAAATGTCGTTACCCATCTTTCATGTTTGCAACTGTTGCTCGAAGCCATGTTTTTCTAGTAACAAAAATATTTGAAATGACGCAAAGATTCATTTGGAAGTTTTAAGGAAAATAGTTTTGCAAAAATTACGAAATGTAACTTTTTATACCTTCCCCAGTCCCTATACATATGTTTAGGAAAATTCTGTGCTTGTTATAAAAAATTAAACACAAAATGTTTGAATCCCGTACGACAAAAATTCACTGAGATATTTGATATTACAATCTGGAATCATATTCAAGGGCCATACATAAATTAAAATGTTTGCATTTGTATGTAACTAAAATAAAGTATTAGTTTAGAAAAATGTTTTGCATGTTGAGAAATAAATAACGAGAATTTCTGTGCAGATTATTATGAAAAATCATTCAATAGTGTATTTTAAAATGGATATCTTATTCACAGAATCTTTAAGAATTCGTGCTCCAGAAAACATCGCTATGTTTCAATGTCAGCGCGTATTCAGTTTGTAATAAATACTATTTGCAGTATTTCAAAATAAAAATAAAATATTTGTAGGTTAATGAATTTTTTGTAGGATTCTAAACTAATAAAACTCTACGAGTATCTTGTAACGTACTCTTAGACTTCGAAACCTTATGAATTATTTGCGTGAAAATATTTTTCGGAATACCAACAAAATCTCAAATATTTATCATTAAACGGCATATAAGAGGGAAAACCCAAACCTTGAATTATTCTAGTTTATTTATTAATCGGTTTCTCAGTGCAAACTGAAAATAATGTCAGAATGGCATATTTTGAAATTAAATATCTCGGTCAGTATTTGTCGTACGGGAGTCAAACTTTTTGTGTTTTATTTTTTATAATGGGTAAAACATTTTCTAAAATATATTTATAGAGACCAAAGGAAAGCGCAAAACCTTAGATTTCGTAATTCTTACAAAACTAATCTCTTTGAATTGAAAACTCACAAAACATGAATATTTTTTTATTAACCATTTTTGTATTTGGAAGTTTATTTCTACGATCAGCAGTTGCGGAAATAAAGGTTGGATAAAAAGAACTTTTGTGGGCATAGTTTATATTCGCTTTAAGAAAAAAAAATTTTTTTCTTTGGGAGTGGGAGCTAACTGTTTTCAAACTAGCTGAAAATAGCTAGTAAGATGAAAATAATATTACTTTAAGCTGTAAGCTGAAAATAATATTATTTTAGCTTGCAATGTCCCAAATTTATGAAAATAATGGGATTAAACGTTTAGACTTTTAATTCTAAATCATATCTTTGTTTGGTGGTATAAATACATTATAGTCTAAATGTTGTTCCAAGATTATACCGCCAGGCACTTTTAATTAGATTTTAAGCCAGAGGATATTGTTGAAGATGCAGAAGAAATCCTTGCCTCATCGGTTGAAGAGACGGACTATGAAAATGAATCGGATAATATATCTGAGTTGAAATCAGGTATATTTTTTTCAAATAGTGAATCTGAAATATACCTCAGTCATATATAACTGGACTATAAAGCAAAGGCGGTAAAATTCTGGCATATTAAAAGACGAAGGAAAAAATAACAACAACAATAATAAGAATTAAAAAAAAAGACATGTAGCTTGTTATATGTTCAAAAAAATGACGGCAGTTGAAATACTCGCAGTAATTATTTTGTTAGGGGAAAACGTTCCGAAAAATCTGGTAATCGTAAAAAAGAAAGGGGCACTTTTTAAAGAAACGTGGCTCATATTCATGTTGTGCATGGGTAACAGCATGAAAATGCTTACGTAACGGTCTCCTTTGCCAGAATTTAAACCCAGCTAGAACGACCATTATTGAGCAATATGTTGTTGTTCAGGGATTGGGGGATTTTTGCTTTCTGAATTTGTAATTCCATTCAGTTTGTTAATTAAAAAAATAAAATGTCTTATACATATATACTTTTGAAAATATTATCTTTACTCTTCACTCAACACATGATCAGAATATTTACGATCATGTAAACATGCACTATTGAGAACGCGCTAAAATGGCTGAAGTAGGAGACGTCGTTCCAGTAAGATTCAAGATTTCGAGAATTTTTATGTTCAGAATTGACCTTTCAAACATTAAATTTCCATCGTATATTTTTTTCTAAATCATTCCTTCATTTTAAGCTGTTACGTATTAATAGACGAAGTATGTATTTTTCGCTTTTTAGATGTCATTACGTACCATTTCACTTATTCGTTGAATCAATCGATCATCTTGTTTAATTTACAGACTTTTAAAATTAGATTTCGAATTTTCGTAATTCCACAGATAGGTATGGTTAAATCCTGTCAATTTTGCAGTATGTTATGCGTATATTATAATGCTAACAGCTAAATTTTTAAATGTTTGACATTTCGAGACAAGTATATTCATATCTATTCCGAATAATTCTCAGAAAAATTCAGAGTTCAAGTTTGAAAAACATTTCATGTTAAAAAATCAAATAACGAAAACAGCAAACTTAAGCTAAAAAAATTAAGTCAATATTTTTTGTTAAACAATATATAACGATTGCTTAATAAAACAAATTCATTTAAATTACCTTTGTGAAGTCTCCTGAGTAAAACCCTTGCACCATACCAACGTAAAACGATAAAGGAATCAAGAGAATTTGCTCTTTCTTTTTAGTTAGTCGACAAGTAGCCATCAGCAAATCCAAAGAAAATTTTATTTCTTTTTTATCTACTTCTAGTTTGTCCAAGAATAAGGCAATCAAGAGTACAGCACAAAGAGCGAGTGAAGAGCAGATACCTGTCAAAATGTATCTCAAACGCAGACTTGGCTCTGCTAAATTATGTTCAAAACATTTTGATTCAATATTGCAAACGCTAGCTCCGCATACGCAGCTATAATTGCTGCTGTTATTTTGGAACGTATCATCAGTCTGTAAAACATAGTAAGACATTAAATTGCTCCAGATATGTGTTGAGAAATAAGCCAAACCATGGAAGCCAAAAAAGCGAGCTACTGTAGAATCAAGAGAGTAGGATATCCGTGGTCCTTCTTTAACAAGAGCAGTGCTGCTTAGGACCAAGGAGTGCTGATTATGAATCTTAATAGTGGGATCAGATTTATTTGGTAACTGAGCTGCATCTTGGGGATAGTTATCAAATTTTTGTTCAGACTGTGAAAAAACAGCTTCATGACACGATTGAATTTTACTTGAGCTATTATACTGCAGATCAGAAATGCCACTATCAGTATGCGCTGCTTTGAAATGTTGAACGCTTACTGAAGATGGGGTTTTCATATCTAATACAGATATTTCAGTACTCGAGCCAACTTTTAAACCAATATCCTGATTGTCAGTACTTCTTTTAACATCATTTAGTATTGTAAAATTGCTACTGCCTGCAACAGTTACAGGTGAGTAATTCTCCTCCTTATGTAGCATATTATTGGGGATGTCGTACTGCTTACTCTTTAGATCAGAAATTTTAAGTTCTTGTATTTTTAAGATGCTTGGCAATGAACATGTGGCACGAGTTCTCAGGTTTTTATCGCTCTCACATCTTGAAAAGGAGAGAGAATATTTTCTTATTAAATTCTTTTCTCCTGTAACGATTTTGTTCTCATCATCTTTAGCAGAATCTGAGATACACTTTTTTGACGAAGCCTGAAAGTAGAGTTTCGCAATTTCATTCAGATACGTGCATTGAGCTCCCCAAAGTAAAGATGCCCCTAAGCCACTAAGTATTGAAGAAGGTATCATCAGAATCCAATGCGGATAAAAATTAGATGATATGTAAGGTAGGTAAGTAAGCATAGATAGGGTAATTGTATTTTTACATCCTATTTTTTGAATGACATATTTAGGAAAAAGTAAAGCAGATATACAAAACGAAACATATAAGACGGCTTGAGAAACGACTCCGACGCCCTGTTCTCGATTAATTGTACTTTGCAAAACCGACAGTCCGTCAGTACCTGTAAATAACAGTAAGAATCCAAATGACAATATGAGTAAATTTTTGATGATTTGTGGTTTACTTGTCATTCCCTTTGGGGGTTGGAAATATGATTCTTTTCCACACGATGTCTTTCTCATAATGAAGTCTCTGATATGAAATTATCTGAAACGAAAAAGCTTGCTATTAATAAGCAGTTAAGGGCAACGATTTTTTCCTCTATTCTATTCATACGATTATTAATACTGCTGTTACCATTGCTACGACTACAGTACAACTACTTAGTAAATTTAAAGTACAAATTTATAACTATAACTCATTAACTTAGTAAATCAGGAATAAACATGTTCAGAATATTGCTGAACGGTTTTTCTTAAATTCATGTAATACTAAATCCATGTTAAATACAATAATTAAGCAATTTTAATTTCAAGAAACTTTTGTCCATAAATTATAAACATCCAAACATTAAGCAAATTTGGACTTTAGAAAAAGGAAAAAACTGAACACTGAGGTCTGGCAAGAGATATGTTGCTCTTCATGCAGTGGGGTAAAAGAAGTGCATTTGAGAAAAAAAAAGATAACTTGTGTGGTAATGTTTATTTAGTTGGTTGTGGTGGCAAAAGTATATGTCACATGTTATGATAAACAGGAATATAGTGGCAACTTACCCCAGGATAAGATCCAGGTCTATAGCCCGCCGTGACGAGAGAGTGACAAACACGTGAAAACAGATTTAATTCTTGCTTTATTGAATACTAACAATGCTGAAGAGATTTTTTTTTGAATCCGTTGTGTCACATGGCGATATGAGGCCTCCTCACTCAGAAAAAAAAGGATAGATCAATTCTTCCACAGAGCCCTTCGAAGACTTGGTATATTTCAGCTCAATCCTATGCAGGTACTCTTCATCGGGATGCCGGGCGAAAATGCCAAGCCCGGGAAAAAAAAAAGAGATTAGCTTAAATTTTGTAGCTACAGCATTAAAGAGAAAGAAATCTCGCTTCCTTCATACACACTGGGAGACCAAGAAAGCTTGCGCGATAAATTCCAAAAGTTTGCATTTCACCCCACTCTTACCGTCTTTCTCCATGCAGCATCTTCATCTCGCACCTTCACAATCTCCTCCTCCTCCTCTCTCCCAGGTGGACAAAAATGACCGCCTTTTATAAAGTTCCACAGTTAAGTTTTGCCGCCAATGAAAAAAAATCCAGCGTCAGAAGGCAACCAATCGCAAAATATCTTCAGCTACCCAGGCAAACAGAAGTGAAGACGCTAGTTGTCTGACGCAATACTTTCCTCCGCTTACTACAGTTGTCTGATGCAATACTTTGCTCCACTTACAACAGCTGTCTGATGCAATACTTTGCTCCACTTACAACAGTTGTCTGATGCAATACTTTCCTCCGCTTACAACAGTTGTCTGATGCAATACTTTCCTCCACTTACAACAGTTGTGTGATGAAATCTGTTCCTCACCTTACAACACAAGTTGGCGAAAAAAGGAAACTGTCACCAATGGAATCTGATGCAAATATCTAAATATTGCCATAACGTAGTAAATAATTAATTTAATGTGACCTCGTCACAACTTGTTACAGACGTAAATAAATAAATATAAATAATAAGTAGTAGTCAAACAAATCGCATTAATATCCTTATTTAAAATATTATTTGTTTGATTCATATAAATGTATTTATTTTTACTGTATAAATTTATAACATATATGTACAGTTGATCTTTGAATTACGCTGAGGACGCGGTCATCCTCAGCATTTGTGAATTGGATATTAATAGTGCCCTCTCAAAGACTTAAATATTCAATAGTTGCCAATTAATCGAAAAGCGGCTTTTAAATCTGCAAGGTTAACAACCAACTATTTATTAGTCTAGAATCATAACAAAATAAACGATATCAATAAGACTATAATCATATTTTTTATATGGTACTTATTATTATTTTGTTCTAGTGATGTTCCAGGGTAAAATGAGCTAGATGTGGAACATTTTTGAAAGAAAAATCTTAAGCTACAAAAAATACAATTCACTGCTATATATATATTAGACAACCTGAGTAATTTAGATGAGTGCAAATTTCAGATGCAAGTTATTATGTATCAGCGAAATATATTTAAATTCATTTTTCTAAATTGCTACTACATTTTTTAATATCCATATTTTTGTAACATTTTTTTTGTATATCTTAAACACAACAAGCATTGAATATTTTATTTTTATTATCAATGCTACAGAATAAGCCAAACACAACAGAACTCTATGAACAAATGTAAAAAGTCAGTATCTCATCATTTTTCTTCCAGTGCTTCAATACCTCTCTTCCTCAGAGGCTCCACGGAGCTCTGAGCACATTCCGATGTGGGTCCTCTCCATTTCTTCATTTAAGCCGTAACGTGAGCAGTGTGGCTGATAAGAATACCAACAGTATAGAGATGGCTCGCCAAGCAGTCGTGATCAGTTTCAAGGCTAAAACTGGCCACAGCTATTTTCCGCGGATTGTCTGGTAATTTTTTTTTCCAAGATGTCCCTCCAGCTCTTGGTTGAGACACGCATTGTGAGTTCACCTCTCCCTTTTTCTTGAAAATATTTTCGAATGTATAGTTTTTCAGAATGGTAAGAACATTTTGTAGATAAATTTCAAACAATTTCTGTATTTTGCTTTGCCCGCATCGTAAATTCACTTCTCCATTTTTGTGTAAAAAATTATCGAATGTACAGCTTTGCAGAATGGTAAGAACAATTTGTAGATATCTTTTAAACAATTTATGAACCTTGTTTTGCAAATTTTTGACCTGATCGTTACTATAAAGGCAGCAATGACTGGGAATCCATTTTGGTACAATTTCTTTATTCCCTAGTCTCAGTTTCTCCAAAAGCATACGGTATTCAAGGATTTCCTCGAAGATTGGTCAGGCCCCTGATCCAATAGCCTATAGTGCCGCCCTGTACTCCGAGAGGATGACCACTTTTTCATAGCTAAAATTTGGGGCATTAATCTATCTTCGAATTACATAAATACCCTTTACCTCATTACCTCGCCATCAAAAGCAGTTCTCCCCGTACCCATGGGTATGTAAAACAAAAGTTAATTTTTAGTCTCAAGGGCCAACATTTTAAAAGTATCTTGAGATGTTTGATGTTTCAAACTTCGTTGAATGCACGCATGGAATATTGGAAGAATTTATTAATTTAATAAAAGATTTTGCTGTCCTGCCTAGGGAAAAAATAAGAAAAATTTAACTAGCTGTTAGTTTAACTGTTTGTAAAAATACAAATATTGATTTTAACAAAGGTAAAAAAATAGATGCTGGCAAAACATTTGAAACCTATACATTAATTATAAAAAAAGTTTTAATTTTTTTTTCAAAAGGGAATATCAACAAAAATAAAAGCCAAAAAAATTATATGACTCTCATTTGTAAAAATGACCAGTTTAAGAGCAGACATGTTTAGTTTTCACTTCTCTTCAATCCGCGTTTCATTTCACTCTCAGGTTTTATAAGAGAGAAATGACGTAATTTGACATTCCATTGGGCTATGATACTACCAAATAGTAGCCATTTTAAGAAATTATCTTTTTAAAATACTACCTTCAAACATAAAGATTTTAATTAACTTAATGTAATTAATTATTCGTAAATATTATTGAGGTTAATTAAAAGCCTGCATTCCCAGAATCAAGTATCATATTAGCTGGTACCCATCAGCGGCCGATGGCTTCATGGGGATTTTCTAATTCTTTATGTACACTGCTCAAAAAAAAAAAAAAAAAAAAAAAAAAAAAAAAAAGAAAAAAAGAAAGAAGGGACAGTGCTATATCTCCCGTTCTACTGGGCCGATTGACAAAATTCAAACTGCGTTTTTCATGTCTCGAAAGCGCGACTTAGGATATATATTAGATTTATATATAGCACTATTCTAGCATAGGCATTTTGACACAAAATAGGACTTTTTCTGAAATAACATGTCAATATTTTTCCATATTTCGATTCTACGACTCAAATTATGCCAGAATACGAAGTTTTGTAAAAATCGTACAAGTAGTTTTTAAAATATTAGTTCTCAAAATTTTAGCTCCTCAATGTTAATTGAATTTGGTAAATATTTATTAATATATCTCTTTTCTTATTAAACTTTTATTATTTTTCCTTTCACATTTCGAAATTTAGGTTCATTCCAAATAAAATTGACCCATTTTTTGTGTTTTATTTTTAAAATTTCTATTTTAAAATAATTTTTATAAATTTTTCGAAAAAAAATTTGAATTATAACCTATAAAACTTTTACCATCATCTTAAAGTAGGTGTATTTCTAAGCATATCTGCAAAAAATTAGACTTTTTTATTCAAAAATTTTCTAAGATATACACGAATTTACATATTTTCGCGTTTTGAAATTTGGCATCTTTTTTTTGAGCGATAATAACGCCAAATGTGGTCTATGGTAACAGTGAATTGCTACAGTCTTTTGTAACAGTGAATTGCTACAGCTATTTTTAACCTTAAATTTCAAGTAAAATTTTACGGGCAATTGATTATATGAATTTTTTTCCCTCAGTGATGCGTAATAAATATTTATTAATACTATATGAAAATCTATTTTTTAAAATTATAGATGATATTATTCAAATTTTTAACTATTTTTTAAAATTTATCTGTATCTTCCTTTTAAAAAAAAATAAGAGTAAATTTTTGTAAGAGTAAGTTTTTAGTCGTCTGCTACTTTCTTCGTTTAAATCGAATTGTCTAAAACTGAGAATTTTCGTTTGATGTTTATTTGAATTTTATGACATTAACAGCATAATTTATTTCTAAACAAACTGTTGCTTTTGAAGTGGCTGAAAGAGCGGCTGATACTATCATCCATATTTTTAAGGCACAGTATATTTTTATAGAAACATAAGATTTAGAATAATCATTTTTATAAAAGTTAAATTATGATATAAACATACAACCCTCTAGAGACTGAATTAATGGAAGTTCAATGGTTATGTAGAAATGATCTGCAGCTACTTAATGGCTGGATAAGTCAACAGGTTCTGTGGACAAGTAAGAATAATTATATAAACGACATCCATCATTCTGGATTCAATTAACAACGAGGATACGATGTTTATTAAATGAATTTAAGAAGTTTTAAAACATAAAAAAATCTCATTTTCTATCCTAAAATGTATTTTTGTGCTTCATTATATCCTTAAAATTCTAATTTAGAAGGTACTTGTCAAGAACTGAATCTTAATCATCAGTAATATAATAAGTAATTACTACGCTTATTAATAAATTCTTCTTATAAAGTAATTGCAAATATTTCAAAAAACTTTCTGTCTGAATGGAAATATTTTTCTATGCAAATATTTTAAATTTTATATTAATCAAGATTGCACACGATATTATTTATTTGCACTTCAATTCTTACCATCAGCTCTAGTAGAAGTTATAAATCAATTATATTTAATTAAGGATTGGATTGGATTATTTAATTATGGGAAAGCACACGAGGGCTAATCTGCCTAAAGGGAGGGATGCCTTCGTGGAGGACTTTCTAAGGAAAACTGGCTCGTATACACGTTACACATGGGGAAAACCACGAAAATGCCCATGCGGCCAGCCCGTTCGCGGGATTCGAACCTCGGACCGAACTACCAGTGTTCAACGTCTTTACCGCTCGGCCGCTGGTGGGCTATTTAATTAAGGAATGACCACCTAAGTTTAGAAACAGCGTACTGTAACAGCAATTCAATTATTGGCGCCGTATCTTTCATGTTACTCTCGATTGGCAAGCTACGTGAGTTTTAATGAGTATTCAGGTTTTGCTAGTAACTTCACTTGGAAATCGCGCTTAAACTAGGTTAGTTGGTTATCTGAACATAGAAAGAACATGGGAGCTATTTGATTAAGATGCTTTTATAGAGAACCTTTGTAAAGAGAACCTAAAAAACAACGAAAACCAACCATGCAACCTGGGTTAGACTTCGCAACAAACAAGTAGTATTTAACAATCTTAAAATGCTAGGCAACTGGTAAGGTTCCAATTAAATCTCCAATTTAATATTTTATTTGTAAACATTTAAAATATTGTTGTATTCTTAGACACAAAAAGCAGAATTTTTGTTAACTCGTTAGTAAACTACCAAGCCGTAGTGCAAATGAATAGTCAATTTCTTTTGCAATAATTGTGTTCACTTAATATTCTTGGAATATGAGCTAAAGAAGGAACGTTCTAAGAAGATTAAAGAAGTGTTTAAATCCAGTGATATTAGGTTTGTCTTACAAGCTCAGGATCAAAACGATTCTGCAATTTCCCGAGTAGTTGGCTGTGAATTAAGCAGATGATTTTTAATCTTATGTTTTCAGTCAGAAAACGTATTCCAAATGTTTTGTATTGCATGACAATGCAACTTTTCATTATTCAATAACCAGTCGGAGAACCGCTTGTGTTCCGAAAATAAGTACGTGTACTCAATCGTCGTGCATATTCTTCAAATTTGTCTTCTTGTGATTTTTTTTCTTTCCCAAAAACTAAAGTTTCCTCTCAAAGGAAAGTTTTTTGACATTGAAGAGAAAAAAGGAGTATGACATCTACTTTTAGACAAAAACAGATCTGTACAAGCCTTCTCTTCCATTACATGTTGTGCAGTGAGACAAAAATTTGCATCAGCTTAAATTCTATAATCTATTTTTATTACACTATGATTACTTTATTAAGATACAGTGAATGTATACTAAATCTTTTACTTCAGCTTAAGTAATTCAGAATTTTTGACGGAATCGTTGTCGGAACTAGGACTTAAAAGATAAGTCAAATTAAATATTTCGATAACCCAATAAATTCAAGGTCGAAGTTTCAATATTTTATTTTCGGAGGGAGGGGAAATTTTTCAGTTTTGGTCCATTATCCTAAGTATATTTGCTTCGATTCTTTATTTTTCCATAAAAGGGAAAAATTGACGCATGGTATACATATAACGCATAGCTTCAAATTAAAATTTAATAATATACAGAGTGGTTATAATTAAAGTTCCACATTGAAACGGTCATAAAAGGAAAACTACTGGATCAAATGTTATCAAACTTCGTAATCGTGTAAAGGAGGTCATGGGAATTTATGTTCCGCGAAAATAAGGAAGTTCGAAACCTCACCACCAGGAGGAAATGGCGCTGTATGCAATATTGCTAAACAAAATATGGGTCGGAATATAAGTTAACCTTTTGTTACGCGGGTTTAATATGTTGTATACCCTTAAGAAACTTTGAAGTAGGCAAATTACAATTTAAAGGTGTTAAATTCAATAAAAGTCGAGTGAGCCATCCGTGTAAGTGAGAAATTCGTCCGTGAAACGACGAATTAGCGATTAGAAAATGTGAGATCGCAAATCACTCGCCACAAGTGCGTACAATCCGGAAATCGTTTTCTTACAGATCTCTAATTTGTAATTTTTGAAGCCTGAATTCGGCCCTAAAACATGAAGATACTGATTCAAAACGCTTTTAATCGATTTGGGCCAAAGAAATCCCTCATGTTATCTATCTAGTTCCCTTGCATTCTCTTAATGCATTCGATTGCATAGCAGTCATTCCACAACGTTTAGTGTTGAATGACAGCTAGTTTTATAACTGAACCATTTTTCTCTGAAGAGCAGTCGACAGCTGGACCACTGTGATTGCAGCTCACTTAGAGTCAATGTTAAAATGTTTCGTGATACATGAACTGCAGTAACGTGACATTTTAGATACTACGATTTTTACGCAGGGTTGGGCCATACCTCACGTCTGTCGCACAGTTACTTAGGCAACATTTCACGAATGAATGTCTTATAAGCCAATACTTCCCCTCTTCCCACCAGACCACAACCTCTGTGACTTTTATCTATGGGGTTATCTCAAAAGCACTGTTTATGGTGATAATCTAAACAATTTGGCAGAAATGAAAAATGTGATACACTGACATGTCCGTAACATTCCTCCTGATATGCTAAAAGCTGCTGTTGAGAATGCAGTAATAGGATTTAACTTGCTTTCGGAAAATGCTGGACGCTACATTGAACATGCTTTGTAACACGTTTCGGAAACTATTAAACACATTTTAAACAGATGTTTTCATGTCTTATTTCATTTAACAATATTGTATACAGCGCCATTTCCCCCCTGGTGGTGGGTTTTTGAACTCTTTTTTTTTTTCCGCGGAAAATTCCCATAACGTCCTTTTTACACGATTCAAGTTTGATAAAATTTGGTCCGGTAGATTTCCTTTTATGACCATTTCAAATTGGAACTTTAATTATAACCACCCTGTAAATTAAACTTTAAAAGTTTGACAGTTTGGTTCATGTCCCAGCTTTAAAAAAATATATATAAATATAATCTTTTATATTAATGCTCTTAATTTTTTCTCGCGTTATAGATTGTATAAAAAAACATGATCTTTAATATGATTTAGATTGTTTCAGCCGATATAAGAATCGGGTTACTCGGTGGTACAGAATAAACCCTGCGGGACTGTTTTATTTCTTTGTCATTTAGCAAAAGTCTTTTAATTAAAATATTTATCCTTTGGACTTCGCTTTAAACTTTATTTATAGTTAAAATGACTAGAAAATGAAAAGCTGTCTTCAGCTGAAACGCAATTCATGTAATTGAAATTTTAAAAAATTGACAAGAATAAAAAATTTATGGAAGTCTAGCAATCGAAAAATCTTAATTTTCTTGTGTTAGCACTGAAAATAACTGTAGAAGGAAAGAAGAAAATTAGGGACAAATGTAAGCTGTCAGACATACCAAGATGTTTCAAAACGTTAGATGCTTTTGAATATACTTTCAGGATACTTAAAAAAATTTAGGTGTTCAAAGAGAAAACACTTGGACGTGTACACCAGCAAATACCATCAATTGAGCTTGTGCTAACAGAAAAGACAAAAACGATATCATTGCAGATTAAAGTGAAGAGCGACTGGTTTTAAACTATATGGTTGTATAAATTTAAATTACGTTATAGAACATCATATCGTATCATAAATGGAGAATCCCATGATTTTCTCAGTCGAATTATTTGAAGATTCAGGAGTTTATCCAGTGATGTATATGGATGTCACCTAAAGATGTTTTTTGTTACTCCTGATGAAACAGCGGCCGAGCGGTAAAGTCGCTGAACACTGGTAGTTCGGTCCGAGGTTCGAATCCCGCGAACGGGCTGGCTGCATGGGCATTTTCGTGGTTTTCCCCATGTGTAACGTGTATGCGAGCCAGTTTCCCTTAGAAAGTCCTCCACGAAGGCATCCCTCCCCTTAGGCAGATAGGTCCTAGTGTGCTTTGTCATAATTAAATAAACCAAAACCTCTTGATGAAACCAGTCATACCTTCATTTCATACCTTCAAAATGTTTAGCCTCTAAAGACTGATAAAGGCTCTGACCAAATACTTCGTGAAGAACTTTCTAAGGGAAACCAGCTGGCATACACGTTACACATGAGAAAATCCACGAAAACGCCCATGCAATAAAGTAGAGTGCCTGAAGAAAAGGAGAAGAAAAAATAAATGTTTGCGTAAAATTTAGTATTTGTATTTTTTTTTTTAAATTTAAAACCTTTCAGTCTTATGATATTTGATTCTTGCGATTTCAAAAATAAAATATTTGACTAAAATATGAATAACATTTTAAGAATCCAAATGTAGGATAAAATTGTGAAAAGCAATGAGCACAATGATAAAACTGTTTAAAGCAGTGTATGCAAGTCATCCTAAGTTAAAATGTCGGTTATAAATCTCTCTTATTTATATATATCATTTCTGAACGAAACATTGAAATTCGTGTTAACTGTGCTTTAATGTATTTTCTCTTTTAATATATGCAGTTTTCAAACGCATCGTAGTCTGGGTTACAAAGTATTCTTCCGAAAGAAACACAATTCAAATAAATAAAATCCAATTCTGGAAAATTTATATTCATAAATATATTTAAAATGCTCAGTTCGAAGGAATAAATAGAAAATTTTAAAACAATTATCTGAAGTGACAATGCAACACAAACAATTAAAATAAAAGTATAAAAATTTAAAAATTACCTAAAATAATAACTATGAAAAAAATATATATATAAAGAAAACTATTTGAAAAAAAATAAATGCGGCACGTTTTTCTTTACGCAGTTCGAATAGGTAAATAGAAATTTTTAAGACAGTTATTCGAAAAAAACCATGCAACTTAAACAATTAAAATGAAATTCGAAAAAGAAAAAATTACTTAAAATAATAAGTTATAATTGAAAATATAATATAAAGAATATTATTTGGAAAAAAGGAACGATGGTGACTTTTTCCCTCTCACGGGAAAGGAAACTAGGTTGCCATATATTAAGAAGTTCGCCAAGTGAACTATTCTTGGCGCAAACTCAAAAAAAAATTGCCAACATAAATTTGTGAATTTCTCCGTAAATTTTGCTCCAAATTTTACAAAATTTCATATTTAGGCGTAATTTGAGTTGCAGAATCGAAATATGTAAAAAAATTGGTATTTCAGAAAAAGTCCGATTTTGTGTCAAAATACCTATGTTAGAATAGTGCTATATATAAATCTAATATATATCTTAAGTCGCGCCTTCGAGACATGAAGAATGCAATTTGAATTTTGTCAATCGGCCCAGTAGAACGGGAGATATCGAACTGTCTTTTTTTTTTTTTTTTTTTTTTTTTAGCAGTGTACATACATGAAAGCAAGCTAAATTTCTTTAGAACGTCCTTCGCAAAAACATTCTTTAACTTCGCATTTCTTTAACTTCGAAATAAACTTCGCGTGCTTTGCCATAATTTAATTTTGCGTAAATTATAGATGGAGTAATTTGCAGAAATCCGATGGATTTTTTTTAAGCAGTGATAATTGTTTGTCACCATCAAAATTCTTCTATCTAACATTTAATATTGTATTTGAGTGAAATATTAAAAGATTTTATTTTTGGAAGAAATACTTTACTCTTGAGAATTAAATTCCGAAGTCAGTCAATGCGGTTTGCATAATATACGAAGTTTATATTCTCGTTTGCTAAAAGTGACAGAAATAAGACTAAAAATTATTGTTTCTATTGACTGAAAGAAAACAGTGACGGAAAGAAACAGTCATAAAAGTATTTTACTGAGCATTCCACTAATATAATAAATAATAAATAATCCTAAATAATAAAAAATATTAAATTAAGATCTAATATAAAATTGATAGACCAAAATATGAGCAATATACTTTCCATACTAAAATGAATAGTAGGATTAGTGCCTTAGGTTTCACTCGAACATGAAAGAAATCGAACGAATTTAAATTTATATGGCAATGATTATCCCATAGATGGGACAATGCAGCACTTGTTTGGACTTTATTTTATTATATTATACTTCTAAATTCAAGAGGTAAAAAAAAGCTAAAGTGAAATATATGCAATAAAGGGAAATGTCTTATTCATTTTAAACACACAAAGATATTAGAAATATATAGATTCTAATTTAATGATTTCCCAAATAATTTTTTTAGTATTTGTAAAATTATTTCTTGCAAATTGTCTCTCAATTTTAACAGCTTTGGTAATTGTCTTTGCTATTTATCACAAATAAAGAGCTAATTATTAGATAAAAATTGCAAATAATGTTAGTTCTTAAAATATTTGCAAAAATTATTTACCTTCTCAATATTAAATTGACATAGCACGATGTGTAGACAAATTCATATTGTGTGATGTTTAATATTTGTTTGCATATTTATTACTGAAGCATTTCAGAAGCTTCCATTTACTTACATTTCCCCATTTCACATGCTAGAAAATAGCAATAAAGCTTAAATTACTTCTTCAGATAAATAAAAGTATTTAGAACATGCATATTTAGAGAAACTCTTCAAGGAAACGTTGATAAATTCATTTGAATGTGCGCTATGAAATCCATTATGTTTTCAGATTATAAATTTATTAAATTTCTAATTCCTGTCTTTTTTCTGAAATCGGCATACAGCTCAAAAATAGCTGTTGCATTTATACATGGAGAAGGTACTCTACTTAATTGTAAGTAGCTTTACGACATTTACGGCAGAAATTACATTACTTTATTAGAATGATTTTCAAAGAGTGAAACTTTGTGAAGACAGAGCAACAGCTCTTACTTCGAAAGGTGCCACTGCCTCCTTGAAAAAAAAAAAAAAAAAAAAGGAATATTAATACAAGTACTTTATATATGTACTTTGAATGTAATCTTGCGAAGTCCGCTGAAGTTTCACCTATGGACCTTTTCCTTTTGGTTTCTCGCAAATAGCTCATTCAAAGAGCAAAAAATTCACAATTCGTTAACTCTGAAAAGTAGTGAAAGAAGAAGAGAAACTGGTACTCCTTGAAATTTTACGAAACGTTCTCTACCATGAAAACCACTATAATCCAAAGAGAATTATATCAGTTCGAATATTCACATTTTAAACATTAATTAACGGCCGAGAATTCGTTCTAAAATGTGTAAACATCCTTTGCATATTTTGACTAAATCGTTTTCAAATATACAGAAAATATATAGCGTTATCCCATGTTAGTCTAAATGAGTATCCATCTAGTATTTAAAAAAAAAATTTTGTTATTCCACTGATCCATCTCTAATGATAATCTCTTTTGAGCGACCGTAAATATTTGAAGCCCTTCAGAAATTTTTGTCGTTTTCTTTACTAGGAAAAATGAATTATTTAGGCATATATTGTAATAATTGGACAATTTATTGATAACCTAATCCTTTATAACAGTTTAACGATGATTTCAGAAAATTTATAACATAGATTTAATAATATAAAGGACATATTAATAATACTGTATCTGCTTTAGAAAACTTAAATAAAATGCAAGCATGAAATACGATTAAGTATTTTAAGATAAAAAATAATAATAGAATCTTTTCATAATAATGCATTTACCTGAAATTTTGCCTCTCAAAGAAGAATAATCTTTAGAAAGCTTCTTTTGCAGTTTCTTATTAATTCTTTTGTTCAATAAATATGAACGATATTTAGTAATGCTACGTAATATGCAAATTTGTTTTTACGCTGTGCGAACTGAATTCTGCAATATTCTACCTCTGCAGTCTTTGATAAGGCAACTGCAGGCCAAGTTTAGTGCTTTTTATGTCCTTAACATGTCTGCATTTTATTAACAAGATGATAAAAAAATGAGATAATCATATCTCATTTTCTTTAATACATAAACCTATAATAGTTTCTGAAGTCTAAAATATTAAGTACATTTAAATGCAAATTCAGGGACTTTTCTAATGATGCCTTTGTAACATAATTTTTTTCCTTTAAAATTTAAAATATTAGAATTAAATTACATTTAATAACTTAGATTTAGCGGCTTTCATAATAATTTTATACTAAATTATATCCTTTTTGCAACCGCCGATCAAATGCCTTACACTAATATTCAGATGAGCAAACTGCTTACCAAGATGTACGAGTTGAATCCAGAGATCATTGCTCAAAGTAAAAGGCCATGTAATTTTCTTCATTTTTTAAAATAGGCAAGAGTTTTTGAGCAGAGTTTGAAAGAGTTCAGCTCCTTTCATTACAGGAAAGGTACAATGTCCAGTTTTCAAGTTACCTTTATGGATGGAAGTAAAGATAATATTTTCAGTACAATATGATGATGAGCGATCTCAATGAAAAAGGAAAGTTCAATTGAATTAATTTATAACAACAGACTTTTAGACATTGCGTTGATGAGAGAGTTGACTTGTGTGTGTGTGTGTGTGTAATTTCATGAATGCGTTTGATTTCATGAATCTTATAGAACTGAACATGCACAGAATGTCTTAAATAATTCAGAAATGCCAATAAGAAAAAATCCATAGAAGTGACATTCATACCTTGTAAGCATGCAACCTGTCAAGATAGACAGGACCAACAGATTTCATAATCAATTTTCCGTGGATATGTCTGCTTAGTACAAATGAGTTCATAGGAACTGAGACAGTGTTATTTCAAAGGTGACTTTATTTTTCGGTATGATTACTAAAACATACCTCAAAATGCTCTGAAATGCTCTAAAAAGCCCGAAAAGTAATCTAAAGTTTAGAAAACGTTTCAAAAGTAGAAAATACTAAAACAATTTTTAAAAAATGCGCATGTCATCAAAATTCATGTCTTGGTCGGGAGAGACCCAGAAACAGAGTCAGGCAAGTAGTTTATAGTCTATTGTGAGCTCGAAACTTTTTTATAGTTCATCAGCAAGTAAGAGCACCACATCAGTAAAATATTGATTTCCCATGGGAAACCTACGCGAAAGAGCATTTTCCTACCACACGTAAGGGACGTAATGCCATGACAGGCACGCATATGGCAAACTAGAGGACTGAAGAGAACTGGATAAATTGGAAGTGGAGCAACGTTTAATATTTACCTTATTTTTTATTTATTCTTATTTTTAAATCATTAGTAGACTCATCTCTACCCTTTAACATAAATATTTCTTCACTATGTCTAAGCCGTATTCTTGTTAATAGTATGTACAAACTTCTGTGAATTATTATTTTGAGATTTGTATATATCCCGTAAAATGTTTCTGTAATATCTCGCACAGTATGTATGTTGATGAAATTGATGTAGATAATCCTATAATTTATGCACATGAACAGTATATCATAAGCTTTAAAGCCTATGATACACTCTTCACCTGTAGCAATGCAGAATTCCAATGTATTTCCTTGACGCGACTTGTATGCCCATACAGCAAAAAACGTACGTTTAAATTATGTTGCCTGTTCAGCCCTCTCGGTCGTTGGCCACAGTGTACAGTTATCATACTTTCTCGTTCATAAGACACTTAATAACACTTTAAGCATAATAGCAGGCCTCTTGTTGTCATGGGGTGCCGAGTGCAAATAATGAACCAACAAATAAATAATAATAGACATCTTATTTGTATGGCGATAAAGCGTAGCTTCTTTTCGAGTATTAGCACAACACTATAGAATAGGTGGAAATATGCTACTATTGGCTCTACTTTCTCTAATTCCATAATTTTGTGCTGCACAGAAACAGAAGCATGTAATCATTTAGTTATGAAGGGCTCCATTGACCATGAACCATCCACAACATAATCGCAACAAATCATGCTTTCTGAGGATATTTTCTTTAATACAGACTACAGTGACGTCCACACAAGTACTATTAGGCGATATTAAGATGAGGATTATTTTTCACCACCCAGTTTAGAAATTATATTGAACGAATGAAAGACGGTGATACAAGTAGACGCAGAAGCAGATACCTATTTCTTCTTTAGTTCATCCATTTCCAAATCCCCCGAAAATCGTGTAAGGAAATTGGACATTCGACATCACTCTCCTGAAACAGTAAGACCAGTGAGCTGTGGAATCGGTCAATAAGCAATCCGGAAAGCAATAACTCAGAAATCCACTGCAAACCTCTTTGATTAGATTCCGTATTGTATCAAGGCTCTGAGTGGTAGTTTCACCAAAGAGCGATTTGTGCTGTAACCCGGCTGTATTGATCTGAAATTTAAATAATTTATTTACATTGGAATCAATAACACGAGGCTTATTTTTTTTAATCTGCTGATTCCTTCATGATACTGAATTATTTTTAAACTCGAACCAATTGAAATTGGGAAGAATAATGAAATATGTTTCCAACCAAACTTGTAATCATTCATCAGATTTCAAACTGCGTGATCTTAATTCGCAAAATCTCAATTTGTGATGGAGAGACTAAGTGCTAAATTTTTTGCAATAAAATGTTAATAACTTCTATCATCTTTAAAGCTCCGAATTTATGCGTGCTTTACTTATCCAAGTACAAAGTATAAGAATCAATGCTTTTAGATTGTAACATATGTCTATCTCATGAAAACATAAATTTGCTTTCAAAATTCCTTTTCATTCAGAACACATGATTAAAAATAGTAAACAAATATTTTCATAATTTTATTTTATTTTTAAAGCAGGATATTTCAACATAAATATATCCAAGAATTCCAGATATAGAAAAAGCCAACAAAACATAAATCTTGAGAGAAGTGCATAAATAGTTGCTGTAAGCGAATGATAAAGCAAATCCCAAAGAGTACCACAAATAGAAACTCGCAAAAGCAGCTTCTTCATCTCCTTTGAAGAGAACACCATAAAAAGCTGAAAAAGAAGACAGAAATAGAAGAAGTGTACGATAATGGCAATTTATTTATTACATAATATCCAAAAGCACACATTTTTTCATAATAATAAAAAAAATATTATTATTCTTATATGACATACTGGGACTTACCACACAACTGAGACCAGAAAGTTCCAATAAATAATCCCCACAATCCAGCAACCAAAAAGAACATAAATGTTTGACGAGGATCTGGAATCCAGGTTAGTAATAAGATAGTGGAAGCTCCACTGATTAGAGCTGCTGTCAAAAAGATAGATAATCTCCCTAGTCTCCTAATCAGCCATCCAGATGCTGTAGATGATAAGGCACAAGTTGATCCATAGCAGACCGTAACTAAATCGATGTGGTACGTCCCCCAGGCACATCCTATGTATGACTGAAAAAAAAAATGTAATGGGAGTTATACAAAACGTAAATAAAACATTGATCGATTAATTTCTATCACCTCTGAACTTCTGAATATCTGAGCTGTTTGATAAATGGCAATTCACACCTGTAACTGTAAACGCAGGTGAAACGAGGTAGGAATAACCAATTAAATCTCATGCAATATTAATTTAAGGAAAAATAATTCCTCTTTAATGTTTAGTTACAAATTAATATTTTTAATATGTAGGTATAAGTACAGTTTAATTTTTATTATTGTTGCTTACTTCTTATAATATTATTATATAGTAATAGGTTTTAAAAGATATCATCAAATTTTTGTTGTTCCGAAACCATCAAGAAACAGCTCCTGATTTACGTGATTAAAAAACTAGTCACATATAGTTACTATTTTTCATAAAACGATAACAATTTGAAGAATAAGAAAATTGTAAAAATTCTATTAGAAGCATTACAGCTGAATAGCGTGATTATCTTGATTTAGGTTTCTTCATGTGTTGACTGGCCCTTCATGATACAGTGTCATAAGTTATTTTATATCACATTTCGCTCTCAGAATGAGCCTTAGTCACTAGCTAACTGAGCTGAATAAATATGTAGAATAGCTATGAGTGTATCATTACACGAAATAAACATACCTAGATATAATGAAGTCGCAAAACAAATAGTCGTGGAATTAAATTAGAAATTTGAAGAAAACTTTGTTAAGTGCTCTGTCAACTGTATCGATGTTTTATTGTTATCATTCGAATCAAAAGAGCTAAGCGCACACTTCTTCTGTTATCACTTAATTCTAAACGAATGGATGTCTAGAATGGTAACTTTTACATACGAGAAATTAATTAAATTTTACAAGATTAGAAATAACTAGTAATCTAACTTTCGACTTATAACCATTCATTCGACCTGTAACTCATTAATGTGCGTGTTTCATTCAAATTGATGTTCATGATAACACGGTCAGACAGCATGTGCTTCGCAATTAGCCGGAAATTTGTTTTTAAATTATAATTTTCATACAAATTTCATTGTAAAGATTTTTTTCCGCTCTATTGAAAAAAAATCCCTCACCACATTCGAAAAACACTTTCTTCACATTGCATTTTTTTTTCAACTATCAGTGTACGTACAAAATTTGAACTGATAGCTGTCAGAAAGTAGGTTAATAATCGACGACAAAATTCCAACTACACTGAAACACCTTGCGTAAATTTAATAAAAGTTTTAAATAGACGCCTAATAGAGACTTCTAGTGGCACGGAGAATATATGCGATGTAAAATTTTGATTGAATTAGAGTTCTTGGTAAAAGGTCTCTAGTTGGGAAATTTTGGTGTTAAGATTTCAGTAACTGAACAATTAAATTCAGTTATTCCCTGTTTTATAAACTTTCACTTTATGCCACTTAGCTTTTATTAGTAAAGTTCTAAATTATTACCTTCTTTGAGTTAACCAAATTTAATTAATAAATTAGGACTTAAGAAACAATTAATTAATTAAAATTAATCAATTAAGGAAATATTGTTAAGAGTTTATTTTGTCAATGTTTGTAGAAAATTATGTATGCTATATGTGTTATGATGTAGAATAATAAAACATAGCTTAATTATGATATAGCTTTTTAATCGTTTGCAGGATGCTTTTTTTGCAAGTCGGCGTTCGGCGAGGGTTTACTGTACCTAGTAAACTGATAAATAACAATGACGAATTGGCGGTCTTTTTAGTTTTTTTAAAGGGAAACAACCTCATATGTAAATTATTTTTATTTATATGTATCATTATTTTATTTCTGTTATTTAGATTTCTGGAAAGATTAAGCTTGACAAAAATGTTTTTTTTTTAAATGCAGAGAAAGCCAAAAGCCTTTTCCGGATAAATTAATGCCAGTTGCTTCTATCCTATATATCATTTAGCATTGAAATGGTACGCTAAAATACTCTAATTTCGAAAAGCGTTGGGAATGTTGGAGAGATTCTGGGAGACACGAAATGGCTGATTTAAAAAAAGGCTTGCCGGTTACCTTTTTCCATAAGGTAGATTTAAGATGCCCAATAAATAGCTTAAGAAGGATGAGAAGAGTTAGAAAATGATACGAATAAGGGTACTGATTGGAAAATTTAAACAGGAAAAGTGCCAAATTGCATTTCAAATATTTCATTACATTTTACATTACATTCATTGCATTTACAAAGAAATGACTAATCATCCAGATTAAAGGTTCAAAAAAATTGAGTTTTCATTAAATGTTAGTTAAAATTAGGGCAAAATATTTTATACATTATAATAACTTACCCATTGTCGAGGAATAGGTCGACAAAAATAAGAAAACTGACAGTAATAAAAACTGAAAAATTTAAACTAGGATTGAAAAACATCACTTTCGGAAGAAAAGGCGTAGAAAACAGATTTTATGGCAGAAAACTCGAAATCAAATGACAAGTAAGAACTTTGGAGAGGGGAAACTAAAAAGTTGAGATACTGTACTAACAAGGAAGGCCTTTAAAAGTTTGGGGGCTTTCAAATTTCTCGAGAAATATAACAAACTTACTGTTCTGGACTGACATAAAAATACAAAAGTTTGGCTACTAATATTCTGTAGGGTGTAGATCGTGAGAAAAAAAATAAATATAGACTAATAGCGAACTTTCTAATAAAATTTTGCAGAATTTTAAAATTTTATAAAATCTTTAAAATAGTGCTGCGTTATAGCGAAAAAAGATAAGATTTTTATATTTTCAGTTTCCTGTTAACATCGATTTAGTTCAAACCTTTCAATATTGTTGTTTCTTAGCTAGGAAACATTTTTGGTGCTTTGTACATTAAATTTTATTTTCAGTAATTTTACCAGTTGAACGGAAATACTTCTTAATTGCTTTAATAAAACTGCACAAGTGGATTATAAAGCAGATTCTAGGGAACGTACAGTTAGCTCTGCGCCCTTAAAAAAGAAAGCTATAAGTTAAATTTACCGTTAAATTCGTGGAAATGGAACAACTAAAATAAATCAAGAATTTTAAAGAACCTTTTCTTTTCTTACAATGTGTATGATATTGTCTCCTATTTTTCCGTGTGATTTGGTGATGCAATAGGAACCGCATGCAGTTGACATACAGGAAGTCTGGAGTTTGAATCCTGGTGAGGACATGGTTGTGTTTTCTCATTTTCGGCCTCCGAATTTATCTAATGACTATACAAAATAATGATTAGGCATCAGAAGTAAAGTTTCTTTCAGGATTCTGCGTGTATTAAGAATTCGCTTTTTTTTCTGTAACCAGAAATCAGTCTTGCAAAAATTACAAAATCTCATTTTTTAT
Organism: Stegodyphus dumicola; assembly: GCF_044657685.1. NCBI lineage: Eukaryota > Metazoa > Arthropoda > Arachnida > Araneae > Eresidae > Stegodyphus > Stegodyphus dumicola. Next base: position 84,186,358 of record NC_140768.1, read on the forward strand.
ACGTTCCTCCGGGCCCTATACTTATGTTTAGGAAAATTTTGTGCTTGTTATAAAAAATGAAACACAAAATGTTTGAATCCCGTAAAACAAAAATTGACTGAGATATTTCATTTTACAATATGGAATTATATTCAAGGGCCACACATAAACTGAAATGTTTGCATTTGTATGTAACTGAATATGAAGTATCAGTTTAGGAAAAAGGTTTTTGATGTTCGGAGATAAGTGAGGAGTATTTCTGTGCATATTGTTTCAAAAAGTATTAATCATTATAATTTTTTTCAAAGTAGATATCTTATTTACATAATCTTATAGAATTTTCGTTCTAGAAAACACTGGTAAGTTTTAGTATTAGCACCTAAAATAAAACTTCATGAATATCGCAAAACTCTTCTTCCAATACTTATGAATTATTTGGGTAAAAATTCTTTCGTAATACCAAATGCAACAAAATTATAAATAAATGCACTCATATAAAATGACAAAAGAATATCATAAAACGGCATTTAAAGGGGAAAACATCAAACCTTGAATTATTCTAATTAAATTATTAACAGATCTCTCAATGCAAACTGAAAAGGGCTTCAGAATGGCAAATTTTGAAATTAAATATATCGGTTAGTGTTTCTCGTACGGGTGCCCAAATTTTTGTGCTTTATTTTTATAATGGTTATAACATTTTCTAAAATAATTTTATAGGGACAGGAGGAAGGCAGAAATCGTCAGATTTCGTGAACCTCACAAAAATAATTGTCTTTGAATTTAAAAAGCCCAAAACATGAATATTTGCGTTTTAAAACGTCTTGTATTTGGAAGTTTCCGTTTACGATCAACAGTTGCGAACATAAAGGATGTATAAGGACTTTTTGGGGCACATCTTATAGTCGCTTAAAGGGAACGCATTTCGTTTCTTTCTTTCTTTCTTCTTTTTTTTTTGTTTTTTTTTTTTTTGCTTTATTTTCTTGGGAGAGGGAGATAAATGTTTTTATATTTTTGTAAGCTGCAAATATTACTTGCAGACAAAGTCTTAAATTTATAAAATGTTAGATTAGACTTTTAGACTTTTAATTCTAAATTATATCTTTGCTTGGTGGTATAAATCCAATATTATCTAAATGTTTTAAGATTATACCGCCAGGTATTTGTAATCAACACGTTGTATGAAAGAGGACATTTAATTGAAAAATTTGTTTTTTTAAATTAAAAAAAAATAGAAAATTCCAAGAGAAATTACGGTTCTTGAAGTTACAGAAGAATTCCTTGCCTTACCGGTTGAAGACACTGGCTGAGAAAATGAAACGGATAATACATGTGAATTGAAATCAGATATATTTTTTCAGATACTGAATTTGAAATGTACCCCAGTCGCATATCAAGGGATTATAAAGTTAAGGCGGTAAAATTCTGTCCATACTTAAAATAACAACAACAATAAGTAGAACTAAAAAAAGAAATGTAGTTTCTTATACGTTCAAGAAAATTACGGCAGTTAAAATATGAGCAGTAATTATTTTATTAGGAGAAAGAAATCCGGTAATCGTAAAATGAAAGGAAGTACACTTTAAAGAATACTAGCTCATATTCACGTTATGCATGGTTAAGCGTATGAAAAAACTTATTTAAACGATCTCCTTTGCCGGGACTTAAATCGAAGCAGAACTACTACTACTGAACAGTGTTATTATTTGGAGACTAGTGGGTTTTTCATTTGTTAAACTTGTAATTCGATTCATTTCGTTAACTGAAGAAAACAGTATGTTCTATATACAAATACGTTTTTAAAATCTTATCTTCGTTTTTTATTCAACACACCATCAGAAATGATGATGTAATAATCATGTAAACGTGAAATATTTAAAACGCGCTAAAATGGCTGAAGTATGAGATATCATTCTACGGTTAAGATTCACGAGTTCCAGAACTTTTATATCCTGGCCTCCTTTCAAACATTTAAATCATTCCTTCAGTTTACGCTGTTGCATTCTGATAGCCAGAAGTACGCATTTTTCTCTTTTTATATCTTTACTTTTTATTTTATTCATTCGTTGAATCAATCGATCATCTTGTTTAATTTCCAGAGTTTCAAAATTACATTTTGGAATTTTTAAGGCTTGTCATATTTTAAAGTATGTTACATGTCTATTTACAGTATACTACCAGTTAAATTTTTAACTATTTTGTAACGAGTAGATACATATGTATGTTTTTCAGAAAATTCAGTGTTCAAGTTGAGAAACCTCTTCAAGGTAAAAAAAAAATCAAAGAACAAAAACTATAAAATGAAGCCATAAAAATTAAAAATAGATTTTCTAAGCAATATAATGACCTCTTAATAAAAATATTCACTTAAATTACCTTTGTGAAGTCTCCTGAGTAAAATTCTTGCACCATACCAACGTAAAACGATAAAGGAATCAAGAGAATTTGCTCTTTCGCTTTAGCTAGTCGACAAGTAGCCATCAGCAAATCCAAAGAAAAGTTTACTTCTTTTTTATCTATCTCTAATTTGTCCAACAATAAGGCAATCAAGAGTACAGCGCAAACAGCGAGTGAAGAGCAAATACCTGTCAAAGTGTATCTCAAACGCAGACTTAGCTCTGCTAAATTATGTTCAAAACATTTTGATTCAATATTGCAAAAGCTTTTCTTCGTTTCTCCGCATACGCAGCTAAAGTTTCTGATGATAGTTTGGGACATATCACCAGTCCGTAAAATATAATAAGACATTAAATTGCTCCAAATATGTGTCGAGAAATAAGCCAATCCATGGAAGCCAAAAAAGCGTGCTATTGTAGAATCAAGAGAGTTGGATTTCCGTGGTCCGTCTTTAAGAAGGACAGCGCTGGTTAGGAAAACCAGGTGCTGATTACGAATCTTAATATTGGGTACAGATTTATTTGGTAAATCAGCTGCATCCTGGGGATAGTTATCAAATTTTTCTTTAGAATGTGAAAAAAACAGCTTCGCGACACGATTGAATTTTACTTGAGTTATTGCACTGCAGAGCAGGAATATCACTATCAGCATCCTTTGCTTTCAAAGTGTAGAACGCTTATAGAAGATGGGGGTTTCATATTTAAGACAGATATTTCAATACTTAAACCATCTTTTAAAGCATTATCCTGATTGTCAGTATTTCCTTTAACAGCATTTAGTCCTGCAAAGTTGCTGCTGCCTTGAACATTTACAAGTAAGCTAATCTCCTCTTTGTGCAGCATATTATTGGAGATTTTAATCTTTGGATTAGAAATTTTCAGTTCTTGTGTTTGAAAAATGTTTGGTAAAGAAGTTGTGGCATGAGTTCTCAGTCGTTTATCGCTGTCACATCTTAAAATCGAGAGAGAATATTTTCTGATTAAATTCTCTTCTCCTGTAACGATTTTGTTCTCATCATCTTTAGCAGAATCTGAGATACACTTTTTTGACGAAGCCTGAAAGTAGAGTTTCGCAATTTCATTCAGATACGTGCATTGAGCTCCCCAAAGTAAGGATGCCCCTAAGCCACTAAGTATTGAAGAAGGTATCATCAGAATCCAATGGGGATAAAAATTAGATGATATGTAAGGTAGGTAAGTAAGCATAGATAGGGCAATTGTAGTTTTACATCCTAATTTTTGAATGACATATTTAGGAAAAAGTAAAGCAGATACACAAAAAGAGACATATGAAGTGGCTTGAGAAGCCACTCCGATGCCTTGTTCTCGATTCATTGTGCTTTGCAAAACCGACAGTCCGTCATAAGCTGTAAATAAGAGTAAGAATCCAGATGACAATATGAGTAAATTTTTGATGATTTGTGGTTTACTTGTCATTCCCTTCGGGGTTTGAAGACATGACTCTCTTCTCGACGATGTCTTCCTCATAATGAAATCCGTGCTATGAATTTATCTGAAACGAAAAGACTTACTATTAATAGACATTAAGGGCAATGATTTTATTTCTGTTTATTCCTATTAATGCGACTATTAATACTGCTATTACTATTGCTACGACTAGAGTACAACTACTTAGTAATTTTAATGTACAAATTTATAACTATAAATCATTAACTTAGTAAATCCTATTCAGAATATTGCTGAACGATTTTTTTAAAATTCATATTAGAGGAAATAATTAAGTAACCATTTTCATTTCAAGAAACGTTTACCTTTGGCAATAAATTATAAACATTCATTAAGTAAATGTAAAATTTAGAAACGGATAAAGTGAACACTGAGGTCTATTTCTATTCAAGAGATATGTTGCTCTTCAAGCAGTGGGATAAATGACGTGCATATTAAAGAAAGTTAACTTAGACGTAAGTAAATTAGTATAGATAAAAAGAAGCAGTCAAAGAAATCGCATTAATATTCTTATTTAAAATTTGATTTGTTTTTATTCATTTAAATATATTTTTACTTTATAAATTTGGGACGTATATGGACACTTCATCTTTGAATTAAACTAAGGGCGCGGACCTCCTGAGAGCGCATCAAATGGATATTAATATTGCCTTTTCAAATTCGTAAATATTCAATATTCGAACTTTGAGAAACATCACTGCATGGATTATTTTATTTTCATATCCAATGGCAGCAAGTTTGAACTGGCAAGAACGCCAATGTGACAGAGATTACCAGCCAAGTAGTCGTGACCAGTTTCAAGCCTAAAACTGGCTACAGCTATTTCTCGCAGGTTTTCTGGTAATTTCCTTTCTAAGTTTCGCCCACCAGCGGCCGAGCGGTAAAGTAGCTTAACACTGGTAGTTCGGTTCGAGGTTCGAATCCCGCGAACGGGCTGGCTGCATGGGTGTTTTCGTGGTTTTTCCCATGTTACAACGTGTATACGAGACAATTTCCTTTAGAAAGTCCTCCACGAAGGCAGCTCTCCCTTAGGCAGATAGCCCTAGTGTGCTTTGTCATAATTAAATACACCACTCCCTTTCTAAGTTTCCCCTTCAGCTCTTGGTAGATAAACTTATGATAAGTTCTCCTCTCCATTTTTGTTTAAAAAGATTGTACAGACATAAGTTATTTTTTCAAAGCAGGAAAGATGAAAAATAAGGAATGCCCTCGTCGTTACTCGTACTACGGACCACTCGAATATGCGTCGAGCGTGCTGATCATTACATCACCAAGGCATGCTAAGAAGGTGGGAGAAATACCTTATAAGATTACGAATATATAGTTTCGCGGAACGGTAAGAACAATTTGTAGATATCTTTTAAACAATTTCTCTACCTTGTTTTGCAAGTTTTCGAGCCGATCGTTACCATAAGCGCCATAATGACCGAGAATCAATTGTAGTACAGTTTCTTTACTCAATAGTCTCAGTTTCTCAAAAAATATTTGGTATTTAAAGATTTCCCCGAAGATTGGAAAAGACTGTGATCCAATAGACTGTAGTGCCGCCCTGGAGTCCGAGAGAATGACCACTTTGTCATAGCTGAAATTTGGACCATTGATGTGTCTTAGAGTGATGCAAATAGCCATTTTCTCGCCATCGGAAGATGTATCTCCGCGTAACCCACTGGTGTATAGATTGAAATACTGAGCAGAAAAAAACTCCGCGCCGTCATTTAGCGAACCTTCAATAAATAAACTGTCCCTAAAGATGTGAAATCAATTCGGTTCAGAATAAAATGTATGCATGTTCTCAAGAGCTAAAACTTTAAAAATATCCTGAGATCTTATGATTTTTCAAACGGCGTTGAAGGCTGGTATGAAATATTGGATACACTTATTAATTTAATAAAATGTTTTGATGTCATGCCTAGGAAAAAATAAGAAAAATCTAACTAGATGTTAGTTTTTTTAGCAGGAGTTAGCAGGAGATAAATTGAAATAAACTGTGACTCTTGATGAAGCATGGATTTACCCAAATGCCTGCTAAAATTAGGTCTATCGAAAAACTTTCGAGTTGGTACCTTTTAAATGATTTGTTTTATTTAAGAACTATGATCTACTTTTTATGAATATTATTACATGGTTTTGTAAGAAAAATGATTTTAAGTTGAAAAAGATTTTTGCCGATTATGTTTTTTTAATTAAACATTTTTCAAAAGGAAATTTAACAATTAAAATGCTTTTCTTCTCCTATAAGTTTTAATGTTTTTCCCAAAAAGGTTTTTCTTGTACTTATTAGAATATTCTTAACAAATTCAAGGACAGATTTTGCAATTCATGAATTAGTTTCTAAGAACAAAAAAATAAAAACAGATTTTAGGTAAAAACTTTGAAAAAGTATGATCTAAATCACATTTTCACTTCCAATAATTTTTCTTTTCAGTATTTTGTAAAACCCATCCTTCTTTCTAGCAAGTATATGATTTTAAACAAGCAGTAAAATGTTAAATAATTTAGTCCATACCTGTATAAGTTTTAGGACGTTAAACTATTATCCCTTGAAATTTTACGATAGGTCTTCTTTCATGGAAACCATGATGCAAACGTCTAGAAAGAATTCTATCAGATAGAACAGTTATATTTTTAACATCGATTAAATGGCCCAGAAATTATTCTAAAAATGCGAAAGCACCCTCTGTGTATTTCGCACTAGAATTTGTCAAATATACAGAAGATATATAACGTTCCCATGTTAGTGTGAATGTACATCCATCTAGTATCGTATAAGATGTTTCGTTATTCCATCTGGTCCATTTCCATTGAAAAATTTTACTGACAAATCACATTAAATCTTTTGAACGACTTTTATAATCTGAACCCTTTCAGATATTTTTATTTTTTCCTTTTCTAGGAAAAATAAATTATTTTAGGCAAATGTTTTAGTAACTGCATTACTGATTACTAATTGCTTCATAACAATAATCACTGTCTTACGATGATTTCTTCAAATGTGCAACATCGATTTAAAAATATAAAAGATAGATTAATAAATCTATCTAGATTAATAGATCTATTTGCCTTCAAAAGTTAAATAAAATGCAAGCTTTAAATACGATTAGCTATTTTAAGATAAAAAATAATAAAAGTAATTTTTTTATAATGCATTTACCTGAAGTTTTGCCTCTTAAAGAAGAAGAATATATGTGAAAGCGTCTTTCGCAGTTTCTTGTTTAATAATCCTTTGTTCAATAAATATGAACGATATTTAGTAATGCTACGCAATATATATCTGGTTCACGCTGTGCGAATTAAATTCTGAAATATATATTACCTCTGTTGTTCCTGATAAGGCAAATCCCAGACCAATTTTAGTACTTTTTTTATCTGTCTTTAATATCTTAGTTTTATTGCCTTATTTTCGTTAACTCATAGACTGTTTCAATGTTTTTTGAAGTCTAAAATATTATGATTAAAGTTAATTTAAGAATGCAGATTTAGCGACTTTTCTAATGATCTCATTATAACAGAATAATTGTTTCCCCTTTAAACATAAAATATTTGAATTAAAGTGCATTTAATAACGTAGATTTAGCGGCTTTTATAATAATTTTATGATGAATTATTTCATTTTTGCAACCGTCGATCAAAATGATTTTCGATTACATTAATATTAAAATAAGCAAACTGCTTACAATGATGCACGACTTTAATTCACAGATCAGCCGCCCAACCGGTAAAGTAGTTAGACCGCTGTGTAGAAAGATCCAGAGTCGAATCCCGGAGAACGCATGGATGTGTGTCAATGCGATATGGGGGCACTCTAAATATGCGACGGGCCGAAAGTGCTCCCGAGATGTTGGTGGTAGGGGAGGAGGGGTGGTGGATCTTCGGACTCCCCGGGTTGCTCTCCATCAAAATTGTAGACGGAACCGAGCTAAATCTCACTGTCACTTGTAAGCTTCTCAAGACTGTGGCCAACGACAAACGTATCTTGCGCTTCTTGCCACGAGGAATTTCGTAGGCTAGGCAGACTATAGGTCAGACAAGTGAGCATTAGTCACAACAACAACGACAATCCAGAGATCATCGCTCAAAACAAAAGGTCATGTAATTTTCTTCATTTTTAAAATAGGCAAGAGTACTTAGTAGAATGCTTCAAATCCTTTCATTACAGGAGATGTGGAATGTCCAGTTTTCAAGAAGCCTTTATGCTTGGACGCAAAGACCATATTGTGAATACAATACAAGATGTAACACAAAAAAACGAGCCTGGTCCACTATATCATTGTTCTTACAGAGTGAGTTCCCCGTGACATTATCACCTTCAATATAGTCTCCTTCAGCATTCACACACTTCTGCACTCGGTGCTGATAATCGCTTGTAACAGTTCTGGAACGAGGGTTTTTAACGGCCCTTCAGGAGATTCTCCGTTTTTGCCTGAACCTCTTCAGCTGAGGTAAAATGGCTTCCCTTTAAGCGGAAATAAAAAAGTCGCATGGAACCAAATCAGGTGAATAAGGAGGATGTCCCATCTCAATAACGTTTTTGCTAGTCAGAAACTGCTTGACAGATAGGGCCGTGTGAGCGGGGTGCATTGTCCTGGTGCAACAGCCATTCATCACTCCAACTGTAGCCTTTTCCCCTAATTTGCTCGCGAAGACTTTTTAGTACTTCAATGTAGTAGTCTTGATTAACAGTCTGCCCACTGGTAACACACTCAATCATTACGATTCCATCTATGTAGAAAAAAACAGTTAACGTTGCCTTGAATTTTGATTTTGACTTGCGTGCTTTGTCCTTTTCCCCCGAAAACCGCTTATACTATTCAAAACACTCGTGCACGAGACAAAAATTCATCTCTGTAAGCCTCAGTTAATATTTGAAATGTTTCCGTGGCTGATTTCTTAAGTTTCGCAAGAAAGCTGATGTTGATCGCTGTTCGGTTTTCAAATTAGACATTTTGCCGGCAGAATGAAACTGCAGATGTTCACTCAATGACGTAGTACTCCCAACTGGTGTGGTCGGCCGAAACTGGCCGCATGGATAGAGGAGGTGTGTGGAATGCCGTCACCCAAACTGTTGTTGCCAACTCCACTCTTTTTCCAAGCTACATACTTAGTCTTTGTTTTTTTTTTGTGTCACACTTTGTATGATAACGAGCGATGTCAATGACAAAGGAAAGTTCAGTAATATGTGTATAACTTTGCGAAATTCTTGCATGTCGCAATCTTTGTGAATCATCTCATATAGAAACAAATAACGTGCGTAGAAGTTTGCTTGTTTTCAACCGATACCTTTTTTATGTATCAGCAAAAGGATGAATTGTGCTTTTACTTAAACTAATCTAATTGTATTTAATACTCACTAATTGATTGTACTTACTTACTTACTAATCTGATTGTACTTGCTCACTAATCTGATTGTACTTGCTCACTAATCTGATTGTACTTTAAATATACATTTTGATTTAAGTTTTGAACTAAGATATTTTTACTGTTAAGGTAATAATCCTCATTAAAAGAGTTTTTATTTTATAATATACGCATGCGAAGAGCTTATTAAATTTTATTTGAACATTTGTGATGAAATAGAAGCGTATTTGTGCAGAAGTTTTTATTGTCTTGATTGGGAATCTTAACGCTTTTACTAATATATATCACATTGCAAATATGAAATGTATTACGATTAACATTTAATTAGCTCTGCTTTAAAATTTTTACAGATTGTTTTGTGACATCCCGTTGCTATAGACTGCTCATTCGAACGAATTTGATAATAAACGGCATTTTTGACAGGACCTATTTGACATTTGAAATGTTGTCACAAATTTCCTGAACATTTTTGGATAAAACTATATGCATATATTTTAACCGGTGCATAATAAAATAACAGTAACAATAAGGACTAAAAAATCGAATATGTATGCATCCACCACATGATATACTATTTATGAAGCAAGTAAAATTAAATTAATTTATAGCAACAGAATTTTAAAAGAATAAAAAATGTACATCTTAAAAACTAATGTGGACTTTTAACATTAAAATGCTAAGTAAGTAAGACCAAGCCGTCTTTGAATAGAACAGCATACAAGCCTGAAAGAGGAGACAGAAGTTTGACACATGTTAATTGATGCCATTTTACGTATTACATTATGTACAAAGCTACACATTTGATCACGACAAGGAGAAATAGCTGTTATTTTCAGTTAACATTCTCAACCTTACTACGTAATTGAGACCAGAATATTCCAGTAAATAATCTCTACAATCCGACAACCAGAAAGAAAAAAAAAAAAAAAAAAAAAAAAAAACGGTTGACGATAATCTGGAACCTTGGTCAGTAGTACAATACTGGATGTTCCTCTGATTAGGGCTGCAGTCAAAAAAGTTAGTAGTTATTCTCCCTAGTCTCCTAATCAGCAATCCAGGTGCTATAGGTGATAAGGCATAAGTTGATCCATAACCAAACAGTAATTAAACTGATGTCGTATGTGCCCCAGCCTCGTCATGTATATGATTGAAAAAATGTGTTGGGCGTTGCAGAGAACGTAAATAAATTTCGATCTATTAATTTCTATCACAATTCAGAGCTTCTGAATATACTGAATAAAAATTCAGAGCTTCTGAATAATACTGAATGTAATACCTATAAAAAGTCATGAGTGAAGTCATGAGTGCTGCACACTCATGACTTTTTATAGGTAATTACATTGAATTGGCTCTGAAATTTTACGTATTCATTTCTGAACTTTTTGATAAATGCTAGCTGATACTCCTAACTTACCAGTAAATATCACTCTGTGGGGAAGACATAATGTGTGTTAAAATGCACTATCCGATAATGATATAACAGAAAAATAAATGTTTATGTTAGTGAATTATATAGCTATTTTAATTGTATTATGTATCTAGTTTAGTGCGAATCAAAACAACAAATTTCAAACTTTTTCTGTAAATGTAGATGAGGGTGTGCTAAAAACTGCCATTAACCGGTAAAATCTCATTTAATACTTAATTATTAATATATAATTATTAATACTAATATTTGAAAAGTGTGGTGTAATTTTTATTAGGAATGCTTATAAATATAACTTATTATTATCTAGTAACAAGTTTTAGAAGAAACATATAATCAATTCTTTACTGTTTTGAAGCCACCAACAAGCAGCTGTTGATTTATTTAATTAAAAAATATTATGTTTAATAGTTACTTTTCATAAAAAGATATCTGGTTTGAAGTCGAAGGACCTAATAATTTTCTCAGTCGTACATTTTTAGAAGCATTGCAACTGATTACGTTGATATGTTGTTTTAGGTTTCTTGATCATGTTCTCAAGATCCACTAACAAAGTTATTTTGCTAGTGCATTCAAATTCCTCCTTTAAATTCAGTGTTTGTCTGTGACTGAATAAATACAGATAATAGCCATGTGTACGTCAATACACGAAATAAACATAACTCAAGATAATGAAGCAGATAAACCATTAGATGCAGAATTAAATCAGAGATCTGAGGAAAAGAGATTTGATCAAGGTGAATAAATAGTGAGCTTTCGAAACGATGTACATTTGATTACTAACATATTAATTAAAATTGCTAGGTGCATTTTATATATTACTGCTTAAGTCCTAATGAATGAATATCTAGAAACAGCAACTTTTACATACGAGAGATTACTTAAAACCTTATATATAAGTTTACAACTAAACACCGATGTCACACTTTTTGGAGTACTAGGCGAATTTTTGCCTGGTCCATATCAGTCAATATCGAAGAACTAAGGAAATACAAAAGTATCAAAAAATTAATTATTTGATGTAAACCACACACACATACATGTGTAGATACATGTAGATATAGACATGGATACATTAACACATACATTCATACATACATGCATGCATATACATTTCTGAATCTAGTCCCGATCACAGGAGTGCATCGAATTACTTTATACGAAGAAAAGTACCCACAGAACGTTTCGTCACTCATTTGAAAAGATCTTGCTTTAAACTACGTCACAAAACTCATTTGCATATTAGTAATTCGCATAAAAATTACCGTTGCCAATAGAGGGTAGTCGGTGTGCATTTCAGTAGTAATTTATTCTGCAAATGGTACTGAAATGCCTTATTTCGGACACAATATTTTAATTCATGATTTGGGACTTCGCGGTAATTTTCAATGGCCATTTATCATAGTCAAATTCACTTAAGGTATTTTTGGGTAAAGAATTTTTTAATCGGCTTAATTTTTCGACTGATATTAAAAACAAAATCTAATTGATTGTATAACTAGACAAAGCTTTATTGATGAAATTAGCATCGTCAACCAGTGACAGCAAAATCTGATTTATTTATTTTGAAACAAAACACACAATGTTGAGCATTATATAACTACTAATGACAAACCAGTTTGTTTAAAAAAAGGCAGTTATATTCTAAAAGATTAGAAATAGCGAAACAAAAATTCAACTTTATGCTTGAAAACGATATTATAAGACTTTCAAAATATCCACGGGCAAGCCCATTTCATATAGGCACAAAACAGATTGCACTTTGGGATTATGCAAAAATTATCACCGCTTAACTGATAGCACAGTACTAGATCGCTACCCTTTACCTAGAATTGAAGACTCTCATCACATTTTCAAAAGCAATAAGATCTTTTCTAAACATTATTTACTTTATTACCAATTTCCAGTAGCAGAAGAAGATAAGCAAAAAACAGAGATAATAACAACATCTCGACTTTTTAAATTTAACATAATGAGTTTTGGCTTAAAAATGCTCCATCCATCTTTCAAAGATTCAATAATATACTTTTCAGTGGACTAGAAGTGTTTTTCAGTGCTTTTCTGAATTTGGATGACAACCTAATAGCATCGGAAACGAAGGAACAGCATAAGGAACATCTTACGGAAGTATTTAATAGAGTTCAATAGCATGGTTTATGCATCAACCAATCGAAACCAGTAACAAACATAATTAGAATTTTTGTAGTATTTGATAACGCCAAACGGCTCAAAACCTCTTCAGAAAAAGCACAAACCATAAAAAACATTAAATTTCCTCAAAATATGAAAAAACTTTCCAATTTTCTAGGAATGATTAACGTTTATAAAAGATGTTTAAAAGATGCTGCTATAATTCAAACTCCTTTTAAAGAATACTTAAAAGGTTAAACAAAAAAGGAAAAGACTGAAGAGAAACTCCATGGACCAAAAAAGGAAAGAAGTCCTTTAAAAAATACAAAGAAGATTTAACCAGTGCTGCTTTGTTAACCTTTCCTAATCCAGATCTAATACTAGCTTTATGTGCAGACGCCTCTAATTTCGCAATTGAATTTCTTCTACCGAAATATGAAGCCGAAAATTGGAAACTAAGTAGCATTGTATTAAAAAAATTAAATGGCACTCGAAAAGCTTATAGCGTACTTTTGCGTATCTGTCTTTCCATCAAGCAATTTAAACATATTCTAGAAGAACAAGAATTTATGGTATTCACAGATTACAAGCCAATTATATTATTGCATAACTGAGTGTGCAGTTTCAATCCCAAATATTTAACCATTCATATCACAACCATTTCGAAGAATTTTTTCCGCAAAGTAAGTGACTTAAACCATCCTGGAATCAGATCATTAGTGAAACAAGTAACACCAAGTTTCTTTTGGCAGAGTATTAAAATAGATGTTAAGATGTTATAGAATGGTCTAAAACTTGAAAAAAATAAAATTATTTGGCACACACACACATTCCAAATTCAACTTATTTGTAGAACCCGATGAAAGATTTAGGATTGTCCATATCGATATAATTGGACCATACCCACCATTAAATAGAAATGGAAATAAGTATTGATTAGTACGCATCGATCGTTTTACTTGCTGGATGGATGTAAAACCGATTGAAAGTTTTACCACAAAAAGAATCACAAAATACTTCACAATTTTGTGCAAACTGGATAAGTCGCTTTGGTCGCTTTCCTCTGTTTGTGTCACACCATTTGGAAATACGGTGTGACTCAGTCAGAGGAAATCAGTTTAGATTACTACTTTTCACAAGTTTGGGTACTATTTGTGGAATTAAAATTTAAACAACTTTATGTCATCCATAAAGCAACGGAAAAATTGAAAGACAAAGTAGAACATTAAAAGCAGCCGTTAGAGCTCGCGATTAAGTTAAATGGAGTAGAACTTTACCATCTATACTTCTTCGTATACGTGCATCTCTACGTGATGATATTAACTGCTCCATTTCAGAAATGGGTTATCCAATAGTAAATTACTGAAGCTACCAACAAAATTCTTTCAGAAACCAAAAATCAAATAATAGCCAAGTTACTTTCACTAGCGAAATGTAAAAACAAATGACAAAATTAAAACTAATTAAAAGCCAATGTGAAAGAAAACAGAAAATACTTTCCCATAAGGATTTAGATTGATCTTCTCATGCATTTGTTAGAGCGGGTCACGTCACGAAAACATTAAAATCATGTAATGAAGGACCCTTTTCCAGCGATTGCCAGAAATGACAAGTATTATACAATGACAATTAAAGGAGAGGACAGCAGTGTTTCCTTCTATCGATTAAAACAAGCTTATTTGTTAGCCTTAGGTGAAGATGATTCTCGAAACTCAACAAATAAAGGGAAACAAAAACATTCCATTAAGCGAAGATCAAAATGGAAAACGAAAGATTCAACATTTAGAACTTTACTTAGTGGGAGAAGAATTACGTTTCTAGCTCGTTATCAATATTATGTAAACATTTAATGCTGTATATTAATTTTTGATTTAATGTCTGTAAATAGCATTTATATACCTTACTGCAGTACAAGTATTCAGGTGACATTAACAACCATTTCCCCCATTTACAGCAAATATGTTGCTTGGAAGGGGAGTAATGTAACCTCAATAGTTGTAGAAACAGCTACATATTCTTTATTATTCTTTATTCTTTGTTCATATTCTTTATTATTATTTTTTGATTCTCTAACGAATCGAATAAGGGAACACGTGAAATTCGCTATGATCCGAATTGCATGGAAATGTGAACGTGAGAAACGAAATTAAATGAGTAACATTAAATAAAGATTTATCTTAGGTGTATTAATTATTTTATTGTTTTATTTTAGACATAACTCAAATTTTGAGGAACAGGAAAGAGTAAATTTAACAAAATAACTCATAAAATTAACCAAACTTTCAGTGTTACAATGTTTAAAAATAGGTAAAAACTCAATGGGTCAATGTTAAACATTAATAAACACTGATCCACGCCATTCACAATTTTTGACTTTTCTAATATAAGGTCTTTTGATAGTATCTGGCGCAGTGTAGTCAGGTGTGATGAATCTGCAGATAATAAATTGCATTCTTTACGCGCGGTTTATTACCTAGTAGATACATTAGGTATTTTTAGAAAGTAGGAGTGATGAAAAATGAGCAATGCCCTCGCCGGGACTCGAACCACGGACCTCTCGAATTCGCGTCGAGTGTGCTGACCACTATAACACAAAGGCATGCTAAGAAGGCAGGAGAAATACCTTATAAACTAAAACATATAACTAAGCATAAAGAGTATGATGAGCCCAGTGTTTAGTGCTGTATGGTAGTAAAAATATTAAAAGGAATGATTTCAGAAATCATTTTAAAAGAGAATCATTTTTGCACAAGAAACATATCTCAAGAAATATAGCTGGAAGAAGAAAAAAACTAATTATATTTGCAAAATGCTTTTGCTCCCGAAGGAGAGGGCTCCGAAAAAGATACCTGATCGTGTTCATAATTGTAAAAATGGCCGACAATCTCTTAG
Source organism: Stegodyphus dumicola (assembly GCF_044657685.1). NCBI lineage: Eukaryota > Metazoa > Arthropoda > Arachnida > Araneae > Eresidae > Stegodyphus > Stegodyphus dumicola. The sequence goes on from NC_140768.1 coordinate 84,202,003, forward strand.
ATTACCAGCCGTTTTGAATAAATATTAATTGAATATTTTAGTAAATATTAATTGAATAAATAGTTATATAATATTAAAATGGTCTAACATTGCTTCAAAATCTCAAAACGACTAGAATGCATAAAAACACCAGTCATCACACAACACATTAAAAAATAATTAAAATGGTTATTTATAATACAAGCTGTTAGAGACGTTATCGTATTTTTAGCAAAGTTTGTTGTAAGGAACTCGATTACAAAATATTTATCAATGAATAAAAGTATCAATTTAAAAACAGCGAAAGATTGGTATTTTCATTTTCTTATAGAATAAAAGCAAACATTGCTTCTGAAGAGTATTGTAGTTTAGTCTCTCTTTAGACCTCTATAGAAGAAAGACGAAATTTTGCATATCATGATCGAAATGTAATTAGTTTTCTCAATCAATTGACATCTGTACACAGGTTTAGCACTGCGAAAAGGGAATATAAATTATCTGATCATATGCTAACTGTATAATTGTCCACTTACCCTTCAAAGAGGATAACATGCTAGCTTATCTTTAGAACTTTGTTATGTAATTCTTTTTTTTACATTTCCTTTTTATTACCTTATTTTTCATTCATATTACTTTCTTCAAAAATGTATTATGTTAGGAAAGGTATTTTATTCAGAAATTTATTTCTATATTTTTGTCTGTAGCAAAAATCGTTTTCCTTTTATTGTTATTAATTTAGATTGTTAGATTTAATTGATTACTTTCAAATATTAACGCTACTGCATTAAAAAAACCTGACTGTTAAAAACTAAATATTTGGATGGCCAATGTCTAGATTTAATATTTAAAAGGATTCATTAAATAAATATTCATGATATTTCAACATGCGAGCTGTTATAATGACGGATTTTACAATGTTGTTATAATGATGCTTTTGTTACTTTCAGTAAAAGCATTTAAACTTCTAAAAATATACAAAATAAGAATATAAAGCATTAAGATATGATTTTGGAGAGGAACAAATTTCAGTAACTCATTTGTTTATGTACTGGCTTTGAACATGATATTGTGTTCGACTGTTGGTCAGGATTTGTGGAAATATGTTCTAAATAAAGATTTCAGTCTTCTTTGTGATGCCGCTTCTAAGCCTGCTTCATTTTATTGATACAGTACCAATTCCGTAAGTGTTTCTTCCAGAAATTCCAGCAGTTATGTTGTTCCTAATGAATTCCTTTCTTATTATAGATACGGAGAATGATTTTTGTGTTACGAATAACTTCATATACTGTAGCAGGAAATGAATTGCTGCAAAAGGGACTATGTGACTGTCTTTTATATACTGAGAGATTTCTTTTGGTATCACCATGAAAGAAAACCCAAGATGAATTTGTTTAAGACTATGAATTAAAATGACTGATAGAGGAATCTTTATGTAGAATGTACACAGAAACAAGGCAAATTTTATCAAGGAACATTATTTGCGATTAAATCTTACAATCGCAACGTAACAGTAATTAATCTACATTAAAACTGTTAAAATTTCTTAATTAAAATTAATAGGTATTTAAAATTTTATCTCTAAACCCCATCACTTATAAATACGATTTACTTCAGAAAATTCTTCACAGAAATTTAAAGCATATTCATATTTTATTAGTAATATTTTTACAAACTTTAAGACAAACCAAACTTATATGAGAAAGCTACGAGTAAAAGTTAGTTTAAAGATACTTATGAGCGATAATATTAATCCAGTTGGTGTTATATTTAATAATTTTATTATGCACTATTTTTTGTCCTTGATTTTGTTGATGATGTCTTTTGTTTTAAGCCTCAATGATTTTAAATGCTGTGTTTAAAGGAAATGTGAAAAACTGCATTGAAGTTGCTAAGCAACAAAGAGTTCGACTACTTTATAGCATTCAAAACAATTATTAATAATATTAAAATGTAAGTTTTCATAAAATTGACGAGTTAGATAGACTATATCAAAAGATATGTTATTAAAAAAAAGCAAAGTTGAAGTCATTAAAAATTACATATGTATTGCTTTTAAATCACTCTTGTTGTGTTATGATAAGAAAGCATTTGCTAGTTTGTGCCGTTTTTGCGATAGATTATAATTTCATTTCAAAAATAACATAAAAAACTCTTATGTTGCATTCGTACATCCAAGTTAGTCAAAATAACTAATAGCTTTGACCTGCTTTAAATTTGCTTATGATCATATTGTGTTTGAATACTTCTACCTTTATAATCCAGTTGTGAGGCTAGTCAGTTTTCTCAACAAAGACACTTTTTGAATACTTTAACTTAATTTTATTAAACATTGATTGTTAAATACATTAGCATAATGATATGGTTAACCAGAAACAAAAGAACTTACCTGGAAATATTTCCTTATAACCATAACTTGGACAATTCTTTTTGCAGAATTTCATTTTGCATTTTCACTTTCTTATAGGAGCATCAATAGTCTAGTTTGGAAGAGTCCTGGCACAGTTCACTATTAAGTCACAAGTACACTTGATTGATGATGAATGGATGAATCTGAAACTTCAGTATTCCGAAGCTTCGAATTCTTCCGCGGTAATAGAGAGCTACATGATCTGTGTTGATGTCACAGAATTTATATACGGTCAGGAATTTTCCGTCTCTTGCCCAGGAAGGATTTGATTGATCCCGAACTATACTACTAACCCGAATCGCAGGTTGGAGAAATTTTCATCTGGTGTCTGCGTCGAAGACTATTAGCTGGCTCTTAGCCACAGAAGTTTACTGTCCTCTGAACTGCATTGCTGGCCATCTTGATTCAACTTTTGTAAAATACTGTGTAAATACGCTTCTTGAAATAGAGCTTTTGAGGCCGTCTCGTCTTCTACACGGCTACAACCTTCTCTTTTTCCTTCCCTATTGTCTTCTTGTCGAAACAGGGGCATGTGAGGTCCTTACCCCAACCTTTCGCTTTCTCCATGCGCTACTACCCGGCTTTTTGCTGTCCATCGACTCTGTCACCCATCGTGCTAAAAATGGTAATAGGCTTAAATCCATGTCCACTTTCTCACAGCAAATGAATTTTTTGTCTTTGATACGAAAGGCAAATTCCTCATGTTTCCGTATATAACAGAGAGGAACCGCATATCTGGCATCTACAGAAAAGAGAAACATTTAACATCGTTCTTTCAAATTCTCCCTGTCTTCTGGAATATTCTTGTCCAATCATTTCATTATTTCTATATAATCGTTCTTTAGAATTTGCTATTTGTCTACTAAACGCCAAAAGATTAATTTTATTACTTGCTTTACAAATTTGTGTAAATTAGCTAGAAACAAGTTCCTCCAATTAAAATTTCAAATATATGAGAAATTATAATTAAAAGTAATCATTATAATTAATCGTCTCTAAAATGACATAAATTTGTATTGATAGGAAATGAACTATTTTAATTTGATAAATTAAAGATTAAAAGTCTGCAGCCGAAAATGGCAGTATTTCTCAGAGCTGGCAATTTGGTACGTCCCAAGCAATATTTCTCAAAATATGGGCGTTAATACTTTTCGAAACTGGATGTTTGGTAGGCTTTATAGATGATTAACGCGATGATGGGGTAAATCAGTGCAATGTAACGTGTCATGAGAAACTCTTAAAACTAGGCTATAATTGTCGGTTGATTTAAAAGAGTAAGAAAATTCGAATTTGACATCCATTTCCTATGATATGCTGTTCAGTTTTTGATTTCGGTGCCATTATTCAGAATGTTATTATGTTATGTAAATAACCTTTTTTTTGCAACATAAGAGAATATTTAGCTGCCAGTAATATTTTCTATATAGATGTTTTAATTATATATTTTAAAAATAAATCTAGTTTGAACTTTTGACATTTTTTGTTGTATCGAAAGATGGAACAGGAATGCAAATTTTTTCAGCTTCAATGTCAATTAACCGTTTCCATTTTCTCTTTAGGTGTCTTCGATTCGATGACATACATAGTCGCCAATAGAGAAAAGAATTTGATAGACTAGCCTCAGTAAGGAATGTGTTTGAAAGAATTGTTAATAATTTTCAAAAAGTGTACTGCATTTCTGAGTACTGTACAATTGATGAGAAACTAGAGCCGTTCCGTGGAAGATGCCAGTTTCGTCAATACATCAAGAGCAAACGAGCGAAATATGGCATAAAAATTTTTGCATTATGTGATGCCTGCACATTTTTACACATAATCTTAAAGTTTATGTTGGTCAACAGCCTGATGGACCATTCAGAGTTAGTAATAAACCGAGTGATATTGTAAAGAGACGTGTTGCTCCAATTTCTCAAACTGGTCGTAATATAACTATGGATAATTGGTTCATGAATTTCCCTTTAGCTTTAGCATTGTTGGAGAAAAACAAGCTTACAACTGTTGGTACAATTAGAAAGAATAAGAAAGAAATTCCTAAGGAATTTTTACCACATAAATCCATAAGTCAAGGGTTGTACATTCCTCACTTTTTGGATTTTATGAGAAGAAAATTGCCTTAACGTCACACGTTCCTAAGAAAGGTAAATCTTCATTTATTTTCTAGTGTTATCTTCATTTATTTTGGATGATAGAATCTATTCGACAACGGGTGATTTATTACCTTTTATAAGTTAACCAAAGGAAGTATGGATACAGTAGATGAAATGTGTGGAACGTATTCAGTTTCAAGAAAGAGTTATCGCTGGCCTTTAACAATTTTCTTTGGCCTACTAAATATCACAGGCATAAATTCATATACTATTTATAAATTCAACAGCGCCAATAATTTATCACGACGAAATTACTTGAAGGAACTTGCTGTTGACTTAGTAAAAGAACATCTTCTTGAGAGATCAAAGAACGCAAATATACCTCAAACCATCAGAACTAACTCCAAAAGGCTCCCTAAATTTACCAGATGACAGACCGGTAAAACTTCCAAAAAAATCCTCAGTTCGTCGTCGATGTGAAGAATGCCCAAAGAAATCTGATCGAAAGACTTCTTCTGTTTGTGAAAAATGCGATAAATCCTTGTGTAAGAGCCATTCGCTCATCATATGTTCTAATTGCTTAGCAAAAAATGGTGATAAAATTATTTTATGAATAAATAAAAATAATTAGCACATAACGAAGAAAAATAAATAATTATGCCAGCTATATGTGAAATCTCAGTAGTGAATTTTTAAGCCTTCCTTACTCAAAATTTTCAAATGTAAACATGATTTAATATATTCATTTTATTGTCATTTAAGCACAGTTGTGCAAGAAAAAAAAGGTTAATTTTATTTGTCAAATGTTTAAACGTTTCAAAATGGTTAGAAACGAATGAATGCCGAAATAAGGATACAAAATCGAAGGTAAGATTTTTTTCTTTTTACTGCTTTGAAAATTGACTTTTGAAACAAATAATATCTCCTGTTACTTAGAAAGTATTCAAATAACACGTTTAGCTTGAAATTTTACTTTGAAATGCCCAGATCTTACTGAGAAGTTAGCGTAAAATTTAGGGTCAAATTGACCCGGTGCGTGTGGTAATGTCGCAGAAAAGGGTGCGTGTGCTGAAGGGTTAGAGGAGGACGTGGGACGGATACTTGCTTTACCTCTGTTAGAGGCCAGGTGTCCCCACCCTCCCTCACCTGACTATTAAATGTACTTTTATACTGTACTAATTTTTCATTACACTACTTATTTAATATTGTACTGCTTTTTCATTGCACTAGTTATTTATTTTATTACCTGTTTACTATGTACTTTTATATTGCACTACTTATTTAATGTACTACTTTTATGCCTTATGTTGTCTGTTTTATATTCTGGCATTGCAATATCTTTCTTGCACTCTCATTCCCAAATCTGTAGCCATTGTACAGCCACCTAGCCCCTATCAGGCCATATTTCTCCCGAAATCCTTAAATTCTTCAGTAAGCGTTGGATAGTGGAGAACGAGAGGCATACACCTGTTTACCTCTGGTAGACGCCAGGTGCCCCCGTTTTCCATCACCTGTCTTCTGCCTGTGTGCGATGAAATAGTATATGTGCTACTTCTGTGTCTATGACTTGAATTTTTCAAATTTTTCAATTCAGTATTTTCCCACTTCCTTGTTTGCTAATTTCTAGATTCCCCAATATTAAAATTTCCACCTTGAAATTCCTATTCTAACAACACCTGAGTATACTGAGAAAAATTAGCTGAATACTTCCGCAATATTTCTAAAATGGCGAATCTCATACAGCGTGGCATGCAGGATATGTATTATAGTTTATCATATAACATCATTCACCTATGAGTAAAATCAATAAAATATTATTTCCTTGAAGATGAAAAAGAAAGGGATGGTTATTAGATTATAATAATCTCAAAACGTTTTGCTATGAAATCCCTTTATAATAGTTTTATGCAACTGAATTTTGACAAATTAAAATAATACATTACATTCCAGTCATCCTGATACGTTTGTTACAAGTCGTTCTATTTTCAGATAATTAATATATTATATATCAGATATTTAATATTTATTAAGTTATTGAATATATATTTGTTTACTGCAAAACTTGTTACAAAAGTACTTTTGGCAGGTTTGATAATTTACATATCCTAACCAGCAGCATTCATAAATCATTCATGGTAAATGCAAGTTTAATCTTCTAATTGAAAGCCTTTTTTAAAAAGTTACTTGAGTCACTTATTTTTTAATAATTCATTTATTTCAATTACTATTTTAGAGAATGGATTTATTTCAGTGGAAATGATCTGTATTTGATTGTAGGGGTTAATATTTATTTTAAATAACCAAGTTAATTTAATTTCACGTTCTTTCCTATAAGCCTTCATTCCCCTAACTGTCAATGCCAGAATATTAAAATTTGGTAGCGCGTGTGAAGAAATGCAAATTGTACACTGAGGAGAAAAACTTTGAATACCGAGTTTTAAAAGGAAAGTTAGAAAGTTTGGGCATTCGACGTCGCCTCTGTTTTTGCAGTTATTACTGGTTTACGTGGCATAACAGATTTTACTTGCCACTGGTTTCGACGCGACATTTAGAAACATTTATTCCGTCATTACTGAAAGATTTATTTGGGTTGTAATTAGCATTTTTATGATTGTTTAAACAAGAAAAGAATGAGTTTTCTTTTATTTATGTATTGCGGAAAATGCATCTTTCAGCTTACCACTTATATTTTACTTGTATAACATGTAAAGAAAACAATATGATTCAATGAAGAATTCTCACATTCTGAAATGTAAGATAATTATAACAACTTAAAGAAGAAATGCATAAGATAACCGACAGAAATATAATGGTATTATAAAACTAACATATTTAGGGAAGTAAGAAAAGAACGATACATTAGGGCAAGGTTTCTGAAAAGTTTTGATGTGGGATCCTATGATATTTACGATACTTTTGTGGGACTCCATAAGCACTGCACAAAGCCGACACACGCGTGAGTGAAACTGACAGTTTCCTCACTTGTAATGTAATATACTATTACAGTTTTATGTCTTTAACTTTTAAAGTAAAATGAACCCGTTTCTATTATAAAAAAATGCCCTGAAACGTTTTCGTTTTATCTTTGTCTGTATTGTCTTATCTTTACCTATTTTCAGATACGTTATGTAAAAATATTTCGTAATTGTAAAATTATTGTAATAAGTTAAAGAAATATCAAACTTGCTAACATTTTTGGCGGCCTCCTACTGCAGGTCCCGCTAGCCCATTGGGGTTGCGCCCTACAGTTTCAGAAATTCTGCATTAGGGAAATATTTAAACAATGCGTATATGAAGCTGCTTATTTGTGTTTTCGCATACTTTTTTTATGATCACAAATATTAGTTGTATGAAAAAGACACACATTTTTGACATAAATTGCAATATACTCGTACCATGCTTTGTCAATTAAGTAATTATAATTACAGCTACAAGTCATGCTTAATGCTAAATATAAGAGTATTGCAGAATTGTATTCAGAAATTATATGCAATAAGTGTTGGTTCATTGTGTTAACTTCGTTGACAGACAGCTTTCAGTTTAACAGCAAATGGCCCACAGTTTAAGTTGCAAGCTTGAATGGTGAGTTGTATGTTTTCCGAGGAAAGCAACTAAACGTGCTATATCATTATACATACAAAGCGGGAAAATTCTTGCCTTTTTTATGTGTTTGATGTTGAATGAATAATAGTCAGAAACAGTACTTTGTATGTCAGCATACACATTAATAAAAAGTCATTTCTGAATCTAAGAATGACTGAAATATTACTAACATGTGTTATGTAGAAAAACGTCTAAATTTTTCGTATTAAGAAAAGTATAAGCGTACTTATATTCATCTAGGAAAATTAGAATTTATTTTAGTATATATTTTGCTTCCTTATTCTTCGGGTTAATCGTTTTACTTTATTATTAATTTGTTCATTAAATTTTGACCAGAAAACCAATGCTTCAATGCTATTTTTGTTCGTTAAATTTAATTGGAAAATTTGTGAAAATAGGGAAATAATTTGTATGTGTAAAATCAGGAGGGCTAGCCAGGCGAAAGTTTGCTGTTTCATTCTATTTTCGAAATACGAGAAGCAAGTGGAATATTCTAGAAGCTTTTGCATTGTCTTCCGTTTGCCAGGGGGGGCTGTAGTACGTGATATCTTCGAGAGAAGGTCAAGAGTTAATGTGAGGTTACGCGAAAATGACAACAGATCTTGGTGAAGGGTGTTCACTGTTGGCTGCTGGTTTTGACTGACTGCGCTTGCGCAGAAGTTTGCTTTTGATCGACTATGCGAAAAAGTGGAAATTTAGTTCTTAAGGGGTGCGAATCATGGAAATTGTGGTATCTGGGATTTTTCCTTGATCGTGCCAGTCACTTTTGGGATCGAATAGTCGAGTAAGGATGTAATCTGACTTTGTAGACGAGGCGAATTAGCTAATTCTCGACTGGTGTATCACGTTTTACTTTCGAAGGAAGGGTCTGGTGTGTACGTGTGTAACCCGATAGAGAGTACGAGAAGAGAAAGAAGAGAAAATCGTCTTAAGAGTATCCACTAACAGGAACGAGGAAATTATTAATTTGTCAATGTTAGGCGAGAAGGGCTTTTTTGTGAGCTTGCGTTGAAGGTAGTATTTGCTGGTTTCACGGGTAATCCATGCGGCGAGTCCCTTATCCTGCTGCATCCAGTTGAAAATGTATTGCTACATCTGTGATATGTGGTTTCCCTGCAGCCGTTTAATAAAAATATAATTATATTTTACCATCGGGAATTGGTAATAGCATTTTCTTCCGATCGGCGTGTTTCACGTGCTGGCTAACAGACCCGGCTTAATTGAATTAAGAAGGTAATATTTTTTCGTATTTAATCTTCATGTTTGAATGCTACAAGCTTCTTCAGAAACACTTCAAGTCGCAGAGTTGGATAAATCCAGACAGTTCTTCATCAGCTTTTCGGCCAGGAACTTTGCTGCCGCGCAGTATTTGCTAGTTGAATTTTGGGTACCCTTGGACTGCTGACATGTTCCAGTTTCCGACTTCCAACGTTCTCATTCCCGGCCCAGCTACGAGTGATCTCTGCAAATGTTATGGTGACTTTTATGAAGGACACTACACACCAATTAAATTTACCTAAAATCCTAACCTAACTAAACTGAATTGAGTTGTCATTTAACATGACCGAAAAAACCCTCGTGTGGATGGTTGGTGAGAATCATGAGTATTGATTAAATAAAAACATACAATTTGTTAATTCAAGAAAACATGACATTTATTTACCAAAAGAAAACATCCAAAATCTAAATCATCAAGATAATATTGAAAAATCTTAAAAAAAAAAAAAAAAAAAAAAAAAAAAAGGATATATATAATTGGATTGCACTTAGGATATTATTTAGTGTAATATTTTTACCGTAATCTATTTCTATTTCACTTTCCTAATCCAAAAGTCGAGTTATCTTAATAAGGGTTATTGGATAACATTTTGTAGAAGAAATTATTTTTTCAACACATTGCACATAAAAATCAATAAAAAAAACCTTTTAACCAAAATTCCTTGGAGGAATCCACACTCAACTGAAATCGTATAAGAAGTAATGGCTTAAGGTACCACTTTAGCACAATTATTAACTTTAACAATTTTTTTTTCTTTGAGTCATAGTTATTTTTAAAAATGCTCCTTATCATCTCCTAAGTTACAATCAACTTAAAACTACGTTAGAATTATTGCTTAGCAAGGTAGATCAATCATAAGTACTGAGTTAAACAATTATACTCTTAAACAAGTTATTCTAACAATCCAAATTTTCAGTTTAATCGATACAAAGAAGATTAGCTATTGCAAGTGAATTTAGGTTAAACAAAATTAAAATGGAAACAAGATCCAGATGGAGACACAAAATAACAGGAGTCGGATGAAAATGTCCCATGAATGGCCAGCACATAGCAGGAGTCTGATGGTGAACTTATGTAGTCATAGGGAGACTTGGTAGACCTAAAGAAAACGGACTGGTACTATTGGATGGAGAATAGTGTCCATTAAACTTCCTGCAGCCTAAAAGTAAAGCTGGAGCTGGAAAAACATCTTCCCCTTGAAAACAGCACTGCCAGTTGATAAAATTTGAGAGGTAGCATATGAAGTCAGAAAGATTCAGAAACGGAGATTTGAGGATCGGTATATTTCATTTTAAGTATAGACAAATTATTTCTAACTTCAATAGTAAAAGAAACGGTTCTCGGGCCAAAACTGCGAGAAGGCAGGCAGGTGCCTACCATCGCCGAGCCGAAGAGTAAAATTTACCGCAAAAAGATAATATGCTGAAGCCCTCCGGGCAACCGATGAGAAAGACGAGAAGCAGCAAAAGCCAAAACAGAGAGCTCAATCCCGACTTGCAGCTACTTATAGATAGGACGAGACTACCACATTGGCTAACTTACGCCCGAAATTGTGAAAAAAAAGCAGTTTTTACAAACACCGCCTCACGCTATGTAAAATCTCTTCTTTTTCCCAAGCGTTGAACTAAAGATAAATTTAAACCTCGCCAAAATTCTCGCCAAGCCTGGAACGTCTGCAAGGTCAAGCTGGCAAACATAAACAAATCCCACCGGATGCGTATGCAAGGCGCTAGACATCCTGTGAAAAACTGTGTTTTCTATCGCTTTTTTACAATTTCAATCTCACACAGTGGAAACTGTAAATTTTTGTTAAATAATTCACTATATCTTAAAATGTGTTTAAGGCTAGAATCTTGAAAGTGATCTTAAATTAAGGAGCTAAATTTTTCTGCTTCTAGTGATATAAGTTAATAATGGTTAAACTTAAGTAGTATAAAATAAAGTTACTTAGATATTCACCCGATTGCATTGCGTGTTTCAACGCGTTTACAAGTAACGAGTGAAAAGAACTTGCCAATTCTTTCTTACAAAAATCCCATTTAAAATTATACAAATCAGTTCAAATATTAAATAAAATATACGTTGTGTAGCATAAATTTAGACTATTAATAAATCAAGTTTTTAATATGTTATAATTAAAATAATTAAGTGAATTTGCTACACAACACAAATTATCTCCGGCAAGACAGGTTTTTTATACGTATGTACTCTGTTTGGTTTAGAATTTCTTAAATTACCTTAAGCAGTGCTTAGCCAGAGTAATGTTAAAAGGGCTTGAAATATATAGTCAGTTTTAATTTTCCTTCGCTGATCTTTTCCTGAAGTAAGTAATAATGAAACTAATTTAGTGTATAATCTTTTATTGAAATATCGGTAAATGTAATAGATTACTTTTGGAACTTAAATTTTATTGTGATGAAGTGGTAAATGCCTCATTAAAAATGTAATGAATTATTCTGTATTAGGATGAAACAATAGTAATTTTGGGGTCCCCCTGCCTATGTTAAAAATAATAACGATTTCTCAAAATGTGTAAATTTTTGCTCATTTTGCATATTATTAATTAACTTAGAACTCTGAAGTAAATTAAAGGTGATTAATAGGCCAAGACGAGGTACTGAAACTTATGGTTGTGTTACTATATTTATTAAAATCTGGTTTTTCTTAATTTTATATTCTTCTACTCATTTTGTTACTCATAACTTAATTATAACCTAATGCCCTAACTTAAATAAATGAGATTTATGGGTAAAAATGCTCTATGTATTATTTGTATTTTCTTTACGTATCATTCACTATGCACGTTCCCAATATAGGAAAATCACAACTCAAGGACTTTCTTAACTACCATCATACATGTAAATTTTTGTGAAAATGAATTATGAGTTAAATTAGAAATAGGGAATATGTTCCTTTAAGTATTTTTTAAACAATTGAGTTTATTTTAATAAGTCAGTACCGTTGCGGTACTTTACTTCGGTACCGTACCGGTACTGAACACATGTTCCTGCATATTTTGAAATCTAATAATAAGGATTTTTTTTATTACTTACACAATCGGAAGCTGATGGTTTGTCACACACAGTGTGCAATGAGAATGAATTCATAGTTTTTTCTTTGTGCAAAAGAGATATATACCGGCGTTGCTGTTCTTTAGTTGATAACCCATGTTTAGCAATATTTCATTCTAAATGTATCAAAAATTAGAAAACTAAAAAGTGCCAAATCAATTAATGAGATAAACATTTTATTGACAAAATTCACAACAAGTCAATAAGGACAAAATATCACAAGAAATAAAGATGCATATAATAATATGATACAATAATGTATATAATGTAATAGAAATAAAAGGGATCCATTTTCACAATGTTTGGCACATAGAGATGTAACAGATGAATTGTTCGTTAAGGAAACTGTAACGAAACAAATAAACTGAATTTAATTATTAATGATTAAGCAATATCTAAGCGATGTGAATTGTTTTTCTAATTTTAATGTATATTTTAGCAAGATAAAATAAAATTATATTAAAAAAAGGAAAGTTAGAAAATTCCCTATTTTTCATAAACTTAGTCTTCAAAATGAAAATTTGTTTACAATTTATTAATATTTTATATAGAACTGATATATTGTATGTCATATAAATTTACAATGAAACGAATTCAAATAATTAAATGTACTGATTTGAAAATATGATAAACAGAATCAAAAATACATTTGTAAAATTAATTGTACCTTTTCCATTGCTTTCACTGAACTAAAATAATAATTTAAGCGCAATTTTCTCCATTTCAGAATAATGTATTTATTTTATTCTGGCCTTGAAAGAAAAAGCGCATTTTTAATTGAGGAGCTCCTTTTTAAAATGAAACAACTGATATTGTATTCTCATATATTAATTCAGAGAAGGTAAGAGGAAATAGTGAATGAAACTGATACCTAGCATAAGCACTGGCTTTTACCAAACAAAATAAACCAATTACTTTACCATTTTTATCTTTACATGTAATAACAGCTCTTAAAGTTAATTGTACATGTCTCTTCATACATTTAAGATGCCTGTATATTCTCTTTTCTTCATCAAACAATTTCATTGCATTTCTCAATTTTAGAAAATGTCAAGATTTATTTGTGCTGTACTAATCACAGAGATTTTTTTGAATGAAACTAGCCACTCAATGAACATTTGCTTGTCCACTCTGCTTACAAAGAAGTTCAAAACATGTGTATTGATATCACTGATGTTAGAACATGTAGGTAATCTGACGCTTTATACAGTTATTATTCAGAGTTTTACATTTTGCTTACATGTTCAATAACGAATCTTTCAAGAACTAAACCTAAAAAATAAATTTACAGTCACTTTGAATAAGAAAATTACAGAAAAAATCATACAACTGAATAATTCATAAATCCAGTTATTCAAAAATATTTCAAAGTTAGTACAAGCATTATAGTGCCATCACATATCGGATTGTTGCAAATGAAATAAAGAATATTAAGGACGATAGAAAAATAAGAAGTGATGATGTCTCCACTGTTCTAACAATAATGCATCGTTGGGAAATACTTTATTCGACATATAATAACAAAAGTGCGATACCAAATAATAATATCTTAGAAAATGTTAGAAGAGTATGGATAATGTAGTACAGTTTCATATCCCAAACTGCTGATTTGCCATATGTGGTCTGGCATTCCTCTGAAGCAATAGGATTCATGTCTGGTCCCACGTATGCTATTTAAAGCACAATTTGTCACGTATTTGACTATATCACTACGATACCAAACCAATTTATCGTTTGACCTTGTTGAGTAAATAGTAATATCAATAGATCACCGTACATTAAAAAATGAGTTCTTTGGATGCAAAGGGAACTTTGGAGCCTTTCAGTTACAAATATTGAGAGGAAAATGTACACTGCGAAGAAAAAAAAAAAGACAGAGAGAGAGATGTATAACCGACATTGCATTATCATCCTATATTTAGTTTCTTAAAATGTTATTCATATTTTAGTCAAATATTTTATTTTTGAAATCGCAAGAATCAAGTATCATAAGATAAAAAAAATTTAAATTAAAAAAATTGGAAGTTTTCATATTTTAAATTACGTCCAAAGGAGCGTTTTTTCAACGTTTTGTGTGTTACCTTTATTTATTAAATATCATGTTCTTTGCATTTGAACCATAAAATTCAGTTCAATAGCAATGTCGCAAAGTAATTTTAAAATGAGCCTATCTTTAGAATTTCCGAAACACAGTTTCGTGCGCTGAAGATAAAAAGGTCCCCCCCCCCGTAGAGTGTTGGCATTGCTCGCTTTGAAATCCTTGAGCTTGTTAATCAAAAATTCGTTAAAGTTTTACAAAATATGAAATCGATAATAAAACAAATTCCAAATTTCAAATTTGGTCTTCCACATGCCCATATTCGTAGGAGAATTACATCATTCAAAATTCGATGGCTCTAGGTATCGTTGTTTTATCCCAATGCGAGAAATATGCATACATTTATGCAGATTTTTCATTACTTAATTTCTTTAAATATAACACAGGGCGATAATACGTTGTGGCAACAGTTTGAAAAGTGATTCCCCGTTTGTAGTGAATTGACGGAAAATCGCAAAACGAAAACAATAGTCTTCAGAGACAAATCCCTTTGGACTAAAAAAAAGAGGAAATGTTTCAGTTTTTAACGGTCGCCCAAAAGGGTTTGTTAAGGATTTTTACGCTTTCGCTGAGCTCGCAGTCTATCAGTCTTTTATTACACTCCCTCCTACTAATTTGTCTTCTGTCTTTCTAACTTTATTATTAAGCATCATTTCCCTCGCACTTACGCCACATACAATTTAACAGCAAAATTACAAAGATTTTAACAGCAGCGTAACAATATACGTCTAGAATTCCCGATGCAGCTTTTAACTGTTGGCATACATTTTTTATTTCTTTTTCAGTCTCTTCCCAGTTTATCATATCAACGTTCAGTTTTCTTACTAAGATGGCTTTACAAAAAATCTTTTTTTCTGTCTTCGATTTGAAATCATTGAGTTTGTTAATCAAAAATTCGTAAAAGGTTTACAAAATATGAAATAGACAGTAAAACAAATTTGAAATTTAAAATTTGAGCTTCCAGGTGCTCACGTTTGGGTGAAAGACTACGTTATTCGAAATTTGATGGCTTTGGTATAGTTGTCTTTTCACAATGGGAAAACCATGCACGTATTCATGCAGATTCTTCATTATTCAATTTCTTTAAATATGATACAGTGGTATATTGGGGGCAAAAATTTGAATTGTGATACGCCATTTATCGCAAAATGCCTTTTGGAGACTAATATCCCATTCGAGACATCCCTTTCGGGGGCGGGAGAATTTAGTTGCATTCTCCACGTTTGAAGCTGTCAGAACATTGAAAGATTACATAAAACTCAGCGCTTGCTTTCCTTCTCAACCAGAGAAGCATAATGTCATTCAGCGGCCACTGAGTTTGCCACTGCTTAATATATTAAAAATATTATAATTCCAGCATGGTAACACATAGTACAAGCACAGCGCCATATTATAAAAACATTGCAAGAATACCTGCATTTTACATTGGTTAATATTAATTGCATTTAGCAATTAAAACGCCCAAAATTTCTTCTAGCCATAAATAATTAGTAGTATGCAGGGTGTGCTAAAAGAAAAAAATGGATTTAATTGGAAATTTTAATGACTTCTGAATCCATAGAATGATCGTGATTCTATAGCATTGATCCATAGAATGATCGTGATTCTATGGCATTGATCCATAGAATGATCGTGATCTCAAAGATGGATTCCATAAAATATTTTGAACAGCATTTTACACATTTATAAATTTTGCTTCAAACATTAATAATTTTTTAAATAGCATGAATTTTAATATGGATAAATGCATCTATTCACTAAAAATTCCGAATTATTTCAAGTTATAAAGAATTTCATAAAAGATGCAATATTATTTACCTCAGATCGACACAGAAAGATGAAATATTCTTATTAAATGTTGGATCGTAGGTGCAAATGTGCGATTTCAAGAATTATATGAAGAATGCTGAAACATGTGCATCAAAGTTCGGCTGTAGCAACTGTACTAGCACTATTAAGAAAAAAGAAAAAAAAATATTAGTACAACAGTTTTACATTGAGCAATGGTTTGCATTAAATGTGACAATGAGAGAGATTTTAAACTTTTAGTAGAATTTCAGGTTGGTCAAATTATTTATTATGTCACAGAACAAAATGTTCAAAATTTTATTTATTATGTCACAGAACAAAATGTTCAAAATGTTATTTATTATGCGTTCCTTAAATGTGATAAAACAGTAATGGATAATATTTATATGTTTGCTTGAAACAAATAATATGCTGCTTTTAAGAAAATAATTGTATGCCAAGTTACATTTCTGAGTATTGTGAATTTTTAGTTTTAGGACTTAAAAAGGAAACTTTTCTATCAAAAAGTAAATTAGGTTTTCATGCTAATTTATTGTTAACAGTTTAACTGTTGCAGATATCATTCGCTATGTTATAATTAATGCTAGACATCCATATTCTTCTTCTTCCATGTGCATGGAATTTCCTCAGCTGAATTTTAGTATAAGTTTACAAACAACGCAATGAATTGTTACCACTGTGGATCGCTAAGCGGTTCCAAAATGTATTGTAAACATTTTACACTATAGAACTGAGATTTATGGGCTGTCTGCCGGATTTATTAGCTATATATTACAATATATTATCAATAAGCAATTTATTTAAGAAATTTCAAAAAGTTATTTAATATATTCAAGTATATTAACCTGTCCAGATAATCTATGAGACATCCCAGACAAATTGGAACTTAAAAGAACAGGTATTGCATTTGAACTTGTAAAATTTTATTCCGAAATACCGTCGAATTAAAGACCTTCGGTTATTAATCAACATTCATATTAATCCTGATCAACATTTTGAAAACTTTGTGTCCCATTAGGTAATAATTAAATGTGATTTCAAAGTATCTAATATTAATATAGAAGTTTTCAGTTCAAATATAATAAGTTTTCTATAATCAAGTTTTCAGTTACTATATCAAGTTTTCATTTCACGTACTGAAATTGAGATTGGCTAACTCAAACAATTAGTAGTATTAGTAGAAACATAAATCTTACGCATAAAATATAATAGCCTACGTATATATAGAAGGATAGAATAATTGCTAATATTGTTGTGAAGACAATTTGGGAAATTGAATTAGAGAGCTTTTTTGTAAAATTCTATAAAAATGTAACGAAAGGCAATATTGCTGCTTTCTACGGTTCCGTGGATTTGGAGTAACTGATGATAACACTTGATGAAGAATCAAAACATAATTTATTCGCCATTTTTACACAGGACAGTTCCAAAGACGCGTTTATAGTTGTTGAAAAACTGAGATAAACACGCTGAAAGAATCAGCAACACTGTCTTAACCGGTGAAGACCAGCAACACCGGTGAAGACAGCTTTACGGCAAAGCACTAAAGTACAGCTCCCGACTCGGTTGATTTCGTTCAAGTTAATCTCTGAACTCAAGAACTTACTACACTACTGAATTCAAGACACTCCTACTCCGCGTACAGGCAGGGTATAGCTTTAACCTACCTTCGAGAATGTTCTCGAGAAAAGCGCTTAAAATGTGTTCTAGAATGTTCTCGCTCTGTCTGTGGCATATCGCCAATTTTGTTATCAAATATCGTCAAATGAGCGATCTCGCGCCAAATTTGGAAATCCTAGTTTTTCCTGCCAAATTCTGGCAACCCAAAACCCGCTTTGCAGGGAGGCTACCTTACCGCAGCTGAGCGTTTCGCCATAATATGAATTTTTTAATAATCCAGTTAATACTAATTCTTACGCTACTATACTGAAATTCCTTATTTAAATTTAAGTTTAAGTTTGAATTTAATTTATTAAATTTAAGTTTGAATAGTTTTCAAATGAAAGTCTCAAATAGAAAAAGAAGTAATTTACTCAAAAATAAGCTGTAGTATAGGAGCAATAGAAGAATTTCAGCTAATCAGCCTCATTACGCTTTAATGACATTGCACTTGCTGATTAACTGAACAGTAATCAGCAAGTACAAAAGTAAAACAAAAGTAAAATTAAAGTTTATCATTGGAAGAGGACAAGATGATAATAACTGGAAATTCCAATGCCAAAAACAAAATCTGATAATAAGGCTTCAGACATATCCACAGCTGAAATTTTAGCAAAATTTCAGTGATTACTGAAATCATAGGATTCCATCTCATACTTTTATTAGCTGAAGAAAGTATTGAAAATTCTTAATGTTGGAGCTGTTTCATTCTTCGTCGAATATTTTCGGAGACTGGAAATTTTCGAAGATTTCTAATTTCGCTTCTTGTTAAGTTATTTAAATGCTGAATTCTACAGTCAGAGGATTTTAAACTAAACCAATGTAAATGAATAATATCTCAACCATCTACAAATATTCTAGAAATTGTTACAAATTTTCTTTATTTATAATACACTCTTCTCGTGCATGAAGGATGGTAACTAAATGCTACGGTGAGCATTATATATTCTGAAACTATGTTATATTTAGTAAGAAATTTATATTGTTCTTATCAAATTGTGCTTTTAGTCTGTTTTATTTATAAGGTATTTTCTCCGTCCCTTCGTGGTGTAACGGTAGCACACTCGGCTTGTAGTCGAGAGGTCCAGCTTCGAGTCACATCGAGGGTATTACGGATTTCCTTGTTTAGAAAAATTCTATAATGATTCTACAGTGGCACTCGAATTAAGAGGTGTTGGACAATAATACATCACCACCCAGGATTTGGCGATTGTGTCCCTTAATCTCCAGTCGCTCTTTAAAAGGGTGAGTATATAAAGTATTTTCTCCCTCCTTCCACATGCCTTCGTGGTGTAACGGTAGCACCTCGGCACGTATTCGATTTGAATCATCTAGGTTTGGATCTCGGCCAGAGCATTGTACACACACTTTTTACCTACTCAAAAAAAAAAAAAAAAAAAAAAAAAAACTCTAACCACTTTACATATTTAGATTTCTATCCTTTTGTTGTGAAATTCTTTTATTAGTACCCGGTATTTTATTAGTATTTTACTAAAGTCATGCACTAACAACATCCTTTTCCAGAAAGTATTACGAATAATAGAAGTATTTAAAAATATTTACATTATTTGCATAAAATGTCCTCCAGCATGAAATTCTACTTAAAACAGAGATAACCCTCGAGTGAGCTACCTTAGTAAACAATTTATTCCAACTTTCCTTTGGATTATTTGAGTAATTTCAAAACATTCAACAACACAATGCTCTTCAATCCAATGGAAACAATGATCTTCAATCCGATTATTAAAAACTCGGAAAGGTTATTTTTACTAATCCGGTCACTGAAAATGTTGAAATCCTATTATTATATCGCAATTGTATACTTTTAGAGTTAGATAGATACATGTATAGATATTTAACCTCTAAAAAAAGGTTTTTCAAAATTTCTCTAATTTTAAATTAGAACGCTATTATGCACAGAATAATGTTATGGTTTAGTGCTATTGTTCAAAATACTGGAACAGTAATGGATTTATAAAAGTATTAGTGAGTTAGGAAAATTTCATTAATGTACTTGATGTACAGAATGTCTTGAGTAAAAGAGTGTATAGAGTAAACTGAGTACAGGAATATACTGAGTATCCGAAAATACATGGAGAGATGTACAGAGCGTCTCACTTGATATGCAGAATGTCTGAGAAGTTTCCGTACCTCAAAGCAATATCAGTATAATTTTAGAAATGCTTTTTAATAGTATTAATTATTGTGGTTTTGGTAATGATGCTTTCATATTGCACTTATGACAAATATGTGACTTGAAATTCTTAATTACGCATGCTAAAACGTAGTTAACATCTAAGCTACAAAATATGGGAATTATGGGTCTTGTGTCGGTACAGTAGAACATGGTCCCAGTTTATATTGATGCTCAGGTGGGTGATTTCTTAATGAATAAGTTTGAACTTCTAGATTGGACGTGGTTCTTCAATATCTCCATCCCAATTGGCGCCCATGAAGCCTAGAAGGCTTCTCGAAAAATAACTCGCATACTTCGCAACATCTGAAGAAAGACGTGTACAGCAGGAGGAAGCACATACAAATCCGCTAGACACATAATTAGTAGACTGGTTATCATAAATTAAGGAAAAATCACAAAAATCACGATTACTGAAAAAGTTACACGTAGAATTTAATGAAACTTACCCACAATATACAATACATAGTTGGGTATCAAATAACATAAAAAGAAATTACCAGACAAATATGGTATAGAAATTAGCACATAATTAAATTAATCAAATCGAAGGTGTCAGCTTGCTATAGGAAAAATACCTTCAATATGGAATATGATCGCCTCTACAAGCAATATAGCATATACAGCGATGTGTGATGCTTTCAATTATGCGGCCTATCAGTTCCATAGGAAGCGAAAGCCATTGCTTTTGCAAAGCAGTTGCAAGCCCGACAAGGGTCTGAGGGGGCGGATTGAGAGCAGCTAGACGTCTCCCTAAAGCATCTCAAACGTGCTCGATAGGATTAAGTCCGGGGATAGAGCTGGCCACTACATGCACATAATTGTTTCCTCTTGAAGATAATCATCTACGATGCGAGCCCTGTGTGGTCTTGCGTTGTCGTCCTGTAACAGGAAAGCATCACCTA
This sequence comes from Stegodyphus dumicola, assembly GCF_044657685.1. Taxonomy (NCBI): domain Eukaryota; kingdom Metazoa; phylum Arthropoda; class Arachnida; order Araneae; family Eresidae; genus Stegodyphus; species Stegodyphus dumicola. The sequence continues at coordinate 84,223,094 of NC_140768.1, forward strand.
TTGCCCCGGCATATGGGCGTACATAAACATCGAGGATGTCATCTCTATAAATCTGAGCATTCACGGTTCCCCTTGGAAAGACATGGAGGTCTGTGCGTCCACCCAATAAGATGCCACCCCAAACACAGACACTGCCCCTTCCGTATGCATCTCTTTCACGGATGTTTGACGGATGATAACGGGTTCTAGGCTCTCTCCATATCTAATAACGCCTACTATCGCGTTCTAGACTAAACCTGGACTCATCCGTAAAGAGAACCACCCTCCAGTGATCAGGCGTACAGTGGACATGTCGTGCCCACTGAAAACGTGACTCCTATGGCGTGACGTGAGCGGCACACAAATGGCTAGTCGCTTCGCCATACAGTCCACCTTCGTTAAGCCTTCTACGCAGATTTGACGTTCACACGAATCTTCCGGTGGCTGCAGCAAAGGAGGATCTAAGAAGAGTCGGAGTAGCGGTTCTATTCCTGCGTGCACATAATGTCAAATATCGGTCATCGGCGCTCGTCGTAGCAGTTGGTCTTCCTTGGCTGAACCTCCTAAATGCCGAATCTGGAGTTTGAAATTACCTCCAAAGTCTGTGAATCACAGAAGAACTCACATTTAGCCATCTGGCCACTTCTGTTTGACTTTGTTCTGCCTCTAGTCTCCCAATGGCTCTCCATCGCAGTTCTGCAGGCAAATGATGCCTGGAGGTCATTGTTACGAATTGGCTATCTCAGATTTTCTGATGTCACTATCACAGTGAAATATGTGGGCTTGCTCTCAAACATGGACTTTTATGCTCCTCGCAGATGACGTATTCCAAAAGCAGCGCCACTAATTTGCATATCGCAGTTTTACTCAGCTACTTGGCAACATATTCAAATTTTACACGGTTTGGCTTATTTTTGAGGGAGTTATCGCTATTTTTGTGATTTTTCCTTAATTTATGATAACCAGTGTATATTTAAGTGCTCAACTAGAGCATGTATTAAAAATAGTATGTATTAAATAAATAAACTAAAATTTAAAAAAATCTGATCTGCACACCAAATGACAGAGGTGGCCAAACTCCTTGATAGTCAAGCCATTTTTCAAAATTTGAAATTTTCCGTGAGCTGAAATTAAATACGTACTTAAAAGGTATGCAAAAAAGGTATTAAAATATTTTCACAGAAATTATATTTATTGAAAACATAAATAAAAGTACAAAATATGTGTATTGAATTTAAATATGAAAAATTACTAAAGTAAACTAAAGTACTAACTAAGTATTAACTAAAGTACGTTGTTCTGAATATTGAAATAATTTGACAAGCAGCCTTTTTTGATTCAGAATACTTCGATTCTGGCGCAAATTTCCAGAGTTCACCAATCGGCGTCGATTTATATTTTAATTGTAGAGCTTGATCTTCTTGCATCTCTATTCATTCTAATTCCCCAAATGCTTTTTGTGTCATAATTATATTGGAAATAGAAAAGTCGCTTTGAATTATGTTAATTTCAAATGGATAAAAAAAAAAAAAAAAAAAAATCAAGAGACGATGGACGGAAATGAAATTTGTTACAACGTTGCACTTTCATATTTGTTGCCTGTAATTTAAAAGACATTTTAAAACACATACGGAACGATAATAATCTTTTAAAATATAATAACACAAAAATGAAAAGGGAACTGGGTACATTTATCGAGAGCCACAAATAATCCTTCAAAGAGACGCATGTGGCTCGCGAGCCGCAGGTTAGCCACCCCTGCCATATGACTTCCTTGTACGGAATATTTAATTACACGCATTTTTTCAGCGTTTACTTTAAACTTATTGAATTAAATGAAATCTACTTCGTCAGTAGCACATAAATCACAATAGAATAAATACGCTTTTTAAAATTCACTGTAATTATTTACTATAGCGATACTCTGGCGCTAGGTTCACTTAACAGAGTTATATCTCTTTCATTTTATAACTCAAAACGCAAAAAAATTATATCACCTGAAGAATTAGCTAATCGTTGCCACATGTTATATTCAAATACTGTAATAAATCTAAAACGATTTATAAAAGAAATTAAACAAATAAAAATAAACGGTTTTTCACAAACGATTAAGCACTGCTTACCTACTGCGCATGAGCTACTCGTAAATATTCTCCTCTGTTCGAACAGACTGGAGACAGTATATTATGCTAATATGAAACACTTCATATTTATTTCCTCGAATTTCATTAGAGATGTACTTCTCATTCAATTAATTCAGTTCTCATTTCCCGGCAAGGCAAAAATAATAAAAACACAAAATATCTTCATTAAAAATTTAAAGATGTAGAAAAACATAAAACACCAAATACAGTTAAAAAATTAAAGAAACAATTTTTAAAATTAAAATTACAGTTTCTACGCGAAAGCAAGCAATTTGGCCAGCGGGTAAGAAGACAAATTTTTCGGTGCACAAAACTGAAAGTTTGTTTTTGTTCTCCCTTGGCAAAAAAACACTGAAGGCGTAGAAATTGACTTAATTTGTTGTGAACGCTATGTAGAGTAAGTATATGGTATAATGTAATAACTTAAATGATAATTCCAGAATGGATTAAGCATAATTCAATTCGCAATAATAAAAGAAGACGTTACTTTGTTGTAACGAAGCTTAGTTTCTCTATATTGGAAACAAATCCAATATTCTGATAAGTTTCAAATGTAAACAAACATGACTGCCATCGTAAGTACTTAGCCGCACTTAAACAATTTTTAAACTTATTTGATAATTCTAATTTTTAAATTTATTTGATAATTCTACAAATATTGCAAAAAAAAAACCTTAATGATAAGAACAATAAGAACAAGATAATTCAATCATTTGTAAAGCAAAAAATGCACAATTTACAAACATATAAGAATAAAAAAATTCAGCTCACTGAGCCGAGTAACAGAGTGAATATACACGGTGACAATTATTGAACTATATGAAATAAAACGTAAGTTATTTAAAAACTACTGAGTGCACAAGTTTTAATCGACATGATCACTACAGATATTCTGATTTAGGTTATGACATGCTCGATAAGATTGCCATCTTTAGCTATGACGTGGCGCAAGCGAATAGCAAAATTCTGCATGACCCGCTGAAGTGTCGTAACATCGATGCTGTCGATGACCTCCTGAATGGCAGTTTTCAGCTCAGCGATGGATTTGTGGTTATTTCTGTACACACTGTCTTTCTGTACACACTAACATAGCTGCACAAAAATGAGTCATACGTTTTCAGATCCGGAGAATATGGCGGACAAGCGAGTCGCAATCAAGTGGGCCCTGGGCAGAATGCGGTCCCTAAAGTACTTCTCTAGGACATCAAACACATACTTGGTCCATTAAGGTCAAGCTTCGTTTTGCATGGGCCACATCTTGTCGAAATCAGAGGCACTTTGGATAATTGAGATGAAATCATTTCCCAAAATCTTTATTACGTATATTTCAGTAGTCATCGTGCCGTCAACGAATATCGCACCGATTATTCCGTGACTGGACATTGCACACCACACAGTCACCCGTTGAGGATGAACAGACTTTTTGATCGCAAAATGCGGATTCTCAGTCCCCAAAATGCTTCAACTTTGCTTACTGACGAACCCATCCAATGGGTTTCGTCGCTAAACGAAGTCATATTCACAACAAATTGCTGTTCGTCACTTCTCTCGACAATATTTGGAGAAACACAACCGTTGTTCCATGGCCATGGGCCTTAATCTTTGATGGGTTTGAATTTTGTATGGGAAGAGATGCATGTCTTCAACAAAAATTTGTCGCAGAGTTTCCCGGTTGATTCCCATCCTGTTGCAAAAACACAGCGTGTGTCTTCTCGATGTTTTCAGGCGTTTTCACATTTGTTTGTAGACTGACATTGCCAGCACTGTCATCACAAACACTATGAATTTTCTCAAATTCTAGACTTGGACTGGTGGTTTTCAGCCTGTACTTGGTCGCAAACTTCCTTTGAGACGCAATCGGGCTGTTATTGCTCGCATTATAGGCCTTCACAAGCGCTATACGCTCAGACACGCTGTATTATGACATTTCCACTTGAAAATGGTCGACAATAACAAGTTGAGTGAGCATGCGCATACTAGTTCCTAACATGCCCTGCAGTCAGCCACGAAGTTGGAACTTCATCACGCAAACCGTTCAGAAATTATGACGGTTTTATTTCATGCAATTCAATAATTGTCACCCTGTATATAAACATATACTTATACACTTTTGGTGCATCCGATTACAGCCAAAATAGGAGGTACATGTTATAGCAGTCCTATATATACAATTTCAAATTTTTAAGACTAGTTGTTTTTGAATTATGTGAGATACATACATGCGTACGTTCGTACAGACGCTATGAAAAGGATGTCTTCAGAATCCATTTTAAATCAGTTTTATAATTTTTGGGGGAAAACGAATCTTTTATTCTGTTCTTACGTACAGATGTCAGGCAAAAACATCGTTAAACTGCATTCGATAGCGGTCAAAATGGATATTTTCATTGAAATATGATACCCAAAAAATTATTCGCAATTACAATACGTCCTCTTTACTTCGTACAAGGAAGAAAAAAATAAAAGAGTTCAAATTTTAACGATCACCCAAAAGGATTTGTTAAGGTTTTTTACTCTCTCGCTGATCTTGCAGTCTACCAGTCTGCTGCTGCACTCACTCCTGCTAACCCATTTCATTTTAGCTTTAGCATTAAGCATTATTTTCTTCGCACTTCGGCAATATACGATTCAACGGAAAAGTTAGAAAAAATTTAAATGCATCATAGCAGCATATATTTATTCTATTTTTTGCGTTCTTTTCTCAGTTCATCATATCAATGTTAAATTTTCTTAGTAAGATTGTAAGATTGTTCGTAAGATTGTTTGCAAACTCTTTTCTGTTTCCATTATTAATGTTTTGTGTGTTAACTTTAGTTATTCAATATACTGTTCTTTGCAATTACGATATATAAAATTCAAATCAACTGCAAAATTACAAAATATTTAAAAACAGCATATCTTTAGAATTTACGACAGACAGTCTCGGGCCTTGGAGATCAAAGTATTTTATTCTATGCAGTCTTCCTACCGCTCGTTTTTAAATCGCTGAGATTGTTAATAAAAATTTCATGAAATATAAAATTCGAAATCAAAAACTCGGGCTTCCAGGTGCACATGGTCGGGTGGAGAACTACATTAGTCAAAATTAAATGGGTCTAAGTACCGTCCTTTCTTCACAATGTGAGGTACACACGTACGTACATGCAAATTCTTCGTTATTTAGTTTCTTTAAAGGTAATATAGGGCGATGATGCATGGTGGCAACTTTTGGTTTTGTTTATTTGATTACCGAAAAGCACACTACGACTATCTGCTTAAGAGGAGTGATGCCTTCGGAGAGGACGTTCTAAGGTCGGTAAGGACGTAAACTGGTTCGCATACACGTTACACATGGGAAAAACCACGAAAACGCCGATGCAGCCAGCCCGTTTGCGGGATTCGAAACTCGGACCGAACTACCAATGATCAGGGACTTTACTGCTCGACCGCTGGTGGCCCGTTTGTTTGCAATAATTTGAAAAGTGATTCTGTGTTTATAGTGAAAGAAACAAAATTAAGTTTCGAGATTAAGAGCCCATTAGGATTAACGCCTTTTTTTTGCTAAAAGTACGCTAACTTTGATCTATATGATACTAAAATCTAGGAATATAGATCCTTCCCTAAAACTTTGTACCTTGATGTATGAAATATGTATAAGTGTGTGTGAGCGTGAGTTTATATAAAACAATATAATATTAATACATATTATACAATATAATACTAATACATATTAATATGAATTTACCAATTAGAAGACGCTCTCGTAAAAGTTTTTACAGAAGATACTTACGTAGCAGCACTTTCAGTATGGCAGTCAAAACTCAGCCTTTGTTCAAGCATGTATGGATCCTACAATAGAAAATTTTTAATAATGTATCCTAATTAATATGGATAATGGAACTTTTATTAATGCATCATCTAAAAATGCTAGAATTTTTTAACTACTACGGTCAAGTCATGCTTTCGAATAAAATTAGACTGCATTAATTTAAAATAAACCTTTCTTTTCATTTCCTCCGTGGTAGTTGAATAAAACAAAGCAAGTTGTGCCATAATTATGATGAAGTGCCCATCTTAATAAAATAAAATAATTATCAGTCTGATATTTAGCTGTTAACAAAAGAAAACGTGCTAATTATGCAGTTTATAGTAATAAAACATTGGGAATAAAGGTAGGTGATAATAATGATACAGAATTCAGATACTAATGCAGATAGAAAGGTATGTTGGCATACCGATTGACTGATTCGACAGATAGATTTACCCGAAAATAAAAATCACTGCAAATCAATTAACAAGAAGATAAACATAAGTACAATCAATCGATACATGCATATAAGCAGATTCAATATGTATCATTTATCATGAAGACATGAACAATAAAATAAAAGAATGATATCGAAAATAAATATCAGCGAATTACACCATTAAGCAATACAGATACCTGAACACACAAGTTTTTGACAAATTGTTTAATTAGTTTTTCGAAATAAAGTAACATTATCCTGAAATTCGATCCACTCTTTTTTCATTTCCATACGGATCTCAAAATGGCTATTACAGTTATACCTAGTCACATTAAAAATTATTCTTACTTTAACATAAAATTTAATAAACTCATTATAATAACGCAGTTAAATGATTCTATAATTCAGCGTTTAAGCTCCTATAATCAGCAGTCTTGTGATTATATACTATGGAAATACACATAAACATCAAAGTCATTTGAACCGCAACTGCTTTGTTAATTTTAATTACATAATCATAAACACTACTTTGGTTAACATTTATGTCATTCTCAGCAAATCATTCAATAATGATTTGATTATTTAAGCAGATTCGCATTGTGCGCTACTTTGTTGTATAAAATTCATTTGAAGTTGAATTAAAAGAATAGTGGTACTTACTTTACGTTTCCAAGAAACGTACGAGATAGCTACCGTCAATCCCTGGAAAAAAAAAAAAAAAAAAGTAGAACTGATGTTATAAACAGGAAATGTATGATAGATACAGCATGCAGTTAGAGCCATAATTAAGCTCAATACACGTTTGTAACTTATACCATAAACCACAACACAAATTATTTGCATACGGTAAACAAAATTTATTTTGAAATTAACTTTAACTGAAAATTTATGTTATGAGTCTAAACATTTTAACATAAGAAATATTCACAACTATGAACTAACTGATACTTCTGAAACACCGTAGAATCATAGTCAACTTTAAAAACCAAAGAATTTGTAAGTGTCTTATAACATCTTCCGGAAAAAGGTAAGAAAATCCAGTCTAAAAATTCAAATACCTAAAATTTTAAATTAAGGTTTTTAATTCGTTAAATGCTCACAGGCTTAGAGGTAACACGAGAGGATCAGGTCAAAAAAATATTTGCTCGAACGATCTTTTTCTAAATTTGAAACGCGTATTCAGGATTACTGTTATTGCATTACATTATTGCAAGACAACAGACACTGCATGGACATAGAAGAAGTCAACAAATTCCCAGCCTGCGAAATTTTCACGAAATTTAAAGATTACTTATTAATCATATGTTGTAAAAGAAAGACATATCCGTGACAGTTGCGTTACATTTTTTAATAAATAGAGACATTATGAAAGTTTAACTCTCTTAATTCCTGCGGATATACCTGGAATTTTTGGACATGGGCGCTTTTTGAGACACGATAGAAGTGTTTACCGTAGTCTAGATGTAGGTAAAGGCGTTCCAACCGAACAGAGTCTGATAAATTGAGTCGAGGCATCGCCTACCATCTGCTTTAACTGCTATAAGATTGTGGAAGTATTGGTACGAACACCTTGTTCTTCCACTTACCCCAAACACTTGGTTTGGTTTAGTTAATTATGGTAAAGCATTCGACCTAAGGAGAAGAGATACCTTCATGGTGGACTTTGTAAGGGGAGCTGATTCGTACGTTACACATGAAGAAATCCACAAAAGCGCCAATGCAGGCAGCTCATTCGCCGGTATTTGGAGCCCCAGACAGAATTATCAGTGTTCAACGATTTTACCGTTCGACCGCTAGGAGCCTATCCCCGAAAAGGAAAAAGCGCAAGGCATTAAGTAATTTGCTGGAACATGCTGACTGAGGTAATCGTATGCGTGTGTAAGTGAAAGTGGCAGGTGCTTCATTTGCTAGAGATTAAAGCTGAGTATCTGTTCTTTCAGTTGGGAACGGAAGCTCCCCGAAAAAAAAAAAAAAGATCAAATACATCAAACTCAAGCCTAAAAAGCGTTTACTTTCAGAGAATTGCATTCATGTTGCAGTGTAACAAATGGTAATTCCTTAGCTCTCAAATCTCAAGTTATACTCGTTCACTTTAGCGAATATAATTCTGAACGCAAATTTACCCGGCCTAAGCTGTGCTTACAAATACTGGCAGATGTTTCTTTATTTTGGTTTCTCAGTAGCCTTTTATCACATGAAATTTGTATGGGTTGAACCGCAAATGTTAGTATTATACATACTATTTTATTGCACGTTGCGTGCTAAAGTGTTTTCTAGCGCGAGGCTTCGTCGGTAAATAATTCGAATATTTTCCACCTGCGCTTTGTTTCAGGGATAAATCCTATACTTTTTCCTTGAATAAGCAACGTATGTCGTCAAACTGATCTCTCTACTTGGTATGTTGTGATGCGATGTAAGGTACTTCATTATCAAATGTGATGTGGAAATTTTTTTGAGCAACATTTGCCGATGATGGTTTTGCGTATTCTAACAAACAATAAAATTTCATTTCATTGAAGCCAACAATTTGAATATAAGCCCCTCTAGTGAGAAATGTTACAGAAATGGCCAGCTTTTCAGTGTTAACAAAAGAAATTGGAAAGTTAGCCTTCTCATGTCACATTTATATTTGTGAAATAAATTCATAAATAAGAAATGCATTTTTTTTTTGCCATTCATTTTGAATTACTTCGCATATTTGTAAGTGTGTCAGATGTATTTTTTAAATAAATATCACAAGTTGGATAAAACACAAGATAGATTGCATAAATAAACTGTTAGTAATGATTTAATATTTGAATTCTGCTTTCAAAAGAGAAACACATTGCTTTTTATAATGTAGTCCTCTTATTTTACATGTCATTTAATTATGCAGTGAATTTATTCTTTATATACAGTTTTTAATATCAAAACGCAAACGAATCATAATGTAAGCAATCCAAAAACGTTATATCAGTATATTAAGTATGTAACAGGATGACTTGGAGAAATCTGCAACGGATTGGAAATGGTTCTGTGCGTTGTAACTTGGAAAGCTTTTACTGCGCAATTAGAAAGATGACACTAAAAGAGAGACATAGCCATATATTCTATACATAATTTTATTTCTTGATAACTAATTCTTAGGACACATATACGTTTTTGTTGCGCATCATCATTGTGGGTGCGCTGTACACAATTTTATACAGATGATATTTTTAGAACCATGGACAATATCTAGTAGAGGTTAAGCGACATGTCATCGAGGTAAACAGAAGAAGAAAGAAAGCTAAAGTGCGTAGTTATTCGGTATGGAAGCTTACCAAGCGAAGGTTTCGGTTTAGGTTAGAAAGGTTTCAGTTCTCAACATTTTGAGTTCATATTCCGAATTAGCTATATCATCAGCGTTACGTAAACCATACGAGATGGACTGATATAAAAATCATGCAGTTAAGAAAAGTTATTACGATTTTTAGGACAGAGGGGTAATTATGGATTACTGCTAATTTAAATTATAATTTTGATTTACATATTTTTTACCTTACACACACACACACACACACACAAGTCCCACCCACTACCATAAATTACTTCACCCAAGTCTTATCGACTGATATTATTCAAAGCCCCTACTGCCACTAAGAATTTTCGGACACCCTACATTTCTGAGTCAGACACGAAGAGAACACTTTGCCAACTCCCCCACTGGAAAGAATGTAAGTTATTTAATGCCTTTTCTGGCCTTTATATCTTCATGTACATTCACTGATCTTATTTATATTATTTTCTATATTATTTTTATATTTTCTTTGATTTGTTTTTACAAAGTTTGCATTATTTATCTTTTTTTATAATCTTCTATGTTTATTTCAACTTTACTTTGAATTCGATTTCATAATGACAATTTCCAATGTCTAATTTCTAAAAATAATATAGTACTCAAATGCATAAACATGAAAGTGTCGGGGACGGTTACTCGAGTTTTATAGGATTTCTCTACAGTAATTGATTTTTACTCCAAATTGAATTGACTAAAATGCTTCATAAGAATAAGATCTTTGAGTATCAGCATTGGTTCGTAATTCCTACTATTCGCGGAAATATTTGGCCTGACTAGAATTGCCGGTTTGGCTTTAACTTATAACTCCAGTAAAGACGAAACACTTTCGTATTTACGTATTTTTATCAATTATTGTTCATTTAACGGGAGTTGGTTTGTTCCCCTTGAAAAGTCAACCAATTTCCGATCAATGACAATGATTACATGTTTTAATTTTTCCTTTTACAATTGAAATATTATTCTTCGTGATGATTTAACTCCAGTCCCCGTTAAAACATTATTAACATTTTGCTTGCAAATTACTTCAAAACATCTTTCAAAATATAACTTACCAGTATGGATGCACACTATTAAAATAATTCTACTTTAATTAAACTTAGGAGATAATATAATCAATTAATCTATACTGTTTAGGAAATAAATTATTATATACTATACATACATACATATATATATATATATATGTATAGTCACTGTTAAAAATATTAGTGTACTATAGATACTTTAGTACACTGTAGCGTGAGAATACCTTTAGTGAGCTGTATAAAAGTAACGTGGAGTTGTCTTAACAGTATATCTAATTTTAAGCAGCACAAATGTCTGCAGTTATTAGCATATGAATAACTTTTACTAAAGATTTTTATCTGTAACTGAAACATTTCTTGAAAAAAGCAATAATATTCTATCAAAGCTTTTTATAGTACATTAGAAGTATGTTTTAATTTATATATATATATATATATATATATATATATATATAATGAGAGCAATAGAATTAGAAGTAATTATGATGTAGAAATACTGATTTGCGTAGAATGTTAATCCATCATGAAAAGCAAACTTGGCAGCCTAGTCAGATTAAATGTTCATCTTTATATCAAAAAACAATTGGCGACCAGAAACAACTTGGCACACTACTTGTGCCTATTTCAAAGCGTGTACATCTTTGATAGTTTTGCAGTAAAAGCGAGCAGGTAGCAGCAATCCAGCTAGGCCGAAGTGTAGAAAACAAGTGACTTTTCTTTGTAGCTATTGTAGGTATGTGTTTGTATATATTACAGTGGAAGTGAAAAATCCAGTTAGTATTAATAACAGCCATGTGTTTAGTTAATGTGATAAATAATGTTATTTACCAGTATATATTAATAAATACCAATGTAATTTGGTCAATGGGATTTATTAAGCATAATAAACTAAAACACCAAACTGAAACATAAAGTTAAATTATTCTGCTTAGGATGAAATCTTAATTCAGAATGAGTTTTTAGTATGTTTGGATAGACAATTAATGCTGCTGTAAAATTATTATTGAATGCTTGAGTTTTAGTTCTATTTACTTCAATCAGCGTTACGTAAGAGCCATATGACATAGATTAGTATTCGAAATGACGCAGTGCAGAAAAAGATTACTATTTTTAGAATCGACAGGGGAAATACCAAATAAAAAAAAAAAAAAACTAAAAATTAAGGTGCTATTACTAATTTAAATAATAATTTATATATATATAAATTATTATTTATATATATATATATATATATACAATATATGCATATTTTATATATATATATATATATATATAATATGCATATATTGCATGTATATATATATATATGTGCATATATTGTATATATATATATATATATATATAATATATTATATGCATATGTTGTACATATATATATGTATGTATGTATGCTGATGTAAATAATTTAAACACATATATTTTAAGAACTATTACGCATATGATATAAGCATCACATTTAACAAATGCTGCATATTTTCATTACTGTCCTTTCTGAGTGCGCTGTTTATAGCAAAATATAAGTTTTCTTTTAAAATAATTATAACAAAAAAAAAAAAATAAATAAAATAAAATAAACAAAAGTACGAGGGCTGTAAATTAAGTAATGGCAACATAGGAGATGTTGATTGTTGATGTGAGCAACCGAGCGCCGTACTGCGGGGAGTACAAGTGAAACGTCATGAAATCGGTGACCTCGGAGGGGTTCCTTCAGCTTCGGAAATAAATTGAAGTCACAAGGACTCATGTCGGGTGAGTAGGGAGGGTGTTCCAGGATTTCCCACTGCCACCTTCGTAAAAGGACAGTGGCATTATTTGCGTTATGGCAACGAGCGTTGTCATGCAATACGATAGAGGGATTGTTGTACAATAAACGTGGCCGTTTGCGCCGCATAGACGGACGCAGATAGTGCTGTAGAAATCGGCAATAGTAATCTGCGTTGACAGTTTGTCCTTCAGGTACAGCATGTGTAAGAATCACACTGTCCCAGTCGTATGCCATAATCAGCATAAGCTTTCCCGAATGGGTCCCTGTCGAAATTTCTGTGGACGTGGCGAACCTTGGTGATGTCATTCATTTGATCAACGCTTTAATTCAGGTTCATAGGCTCGTGCCCATGTCTCATCAATGGCGACAATACGATGCAGAAATGCGTCTCATTTATTGCGGTACCTCTCCAAATGGGTGCCAGCCAGTGCATACCGGTGACATTTCTGTACTTCGGTTAGTCGATGTGGAACCCAGCGGAAAGCAATTTTCCTCATGTTGAGAGATTTCTTCATTATGCGCCACACCGTTTGATGATTCAGACCAACCTCTAAGGATAATTCTCGGACAGTCCATCGGCGGTCTATGGTAAGGAGACCGCTCAGGATGTCAATCTGCTCTTCAGGAATGGAGGGCCGACCTGTGCCTTGCAAATCCGACCCGAACGAAATGCTTGAACCCATCGTGCTACTTACTGTCCTATAAGGCATTTGTGCCACAGGCTACCACTAATCCTCGATAGCATTCTATTGCATTTTTGCCACGGGTGACCTCGATTTTAAGCGACGACTGCTGATCACCTTTTGAATACATGCTCTAAAACGATGGAAACGAAACTTTAACGCCGCACAACAACTACCCTTCTAAGCAGATCGACTGTTTTTTGCACTCTACACATCGACAACAGCGCCACCTCACCGCTCCCACATCCTATTTGCGCATGCCCGCCCTTCTGCGAGTTTCAAGATTAAGTTGCCACTATTTAATTTACAACCCCCGTATCTTTTCATGTTTCTAGCGAACTGAGAAAGGATTATAACGCTTTGCAGATTCTTTTCTACAGCGTTAGAATCTTTTAACAAGTTTTTAAGAATTGGATATTAAAATCTACAGAGCATTTTTCATATCAGGAAATATAAATATTTTTAAATCATAAATGTGCTTTAAGAGCAAAGATTTCTTATTAAGCTTTACTGCTCTTCAAGTAATATTAGTTTCCTTGCAGTTACTTTCCAGTCCATATTTTTACTATTGATATCTAGGATTCCTTTTATTTTGCTGGATTAACGTTTTATTTAGCATATTTCCGCTCGACTAACTTTTGATGATGCAGTTCAATGAAATTCTTGAAGTCGTGAAGTCTTGAAGTCATGCCTACCGCTGTAAGAAATTATCGCATTCCTCATGTGAGCTCTCGTGGTGTAAGTGTTTGGCACGTTGAAATAGGAAAGTGGAAGATCTGTGGTCGCCAAGTTGACTTACAAGTTTCATACTCTGAAAACCTAATCATCTTTACGAAATGAAGAGCTTCTTCTTATTAAAAGTATAACATTTTTATCAGTAAGTCGAAAATGAAGCTGTGTATATTTTTAACCGTTTATTTAAATAGTATCTTCAGTAGTTAATTAAAATAAAGCTCCAAAAATCCGAACTCAAAGTTTTTCGAATTTTAATTACTTGAGCTCTTCCTTCTTGAAAAATGCAAAATGATAACACAATAAGATGCATAGTTTTGTGAAACTTTTAGATTGTAAGATCTGTCTGTGATATTCCCCATAAACTAAATTAGATCCTACAGTGAATCGCCGAATTCTGGCATAGGCGTGAATGAATACCAGCACAAGGGAAGGGTGAAAATAACCCTTTATTTAATTCAAATAATCAACAGAAAGTCATGAACTTCGTGCTTTGCAATGGCACAGTGAACTTGCGGTGAAACTGAAATGTAGAATATAATTCAAGTCTAAAACTAAAATAAGATAATGCTGGATTAGCACGTTAAGTTACGTCTAAACTTAGGTTGACTTAAGAAAGCCTAACAGGCGTGACGATAATCCGAAATGGCTGAGAGGCTTGCTGGCGTAACAGCGAGATAGCAACGAAACGTACGCTGGCTATCGAAAACACGATCTGAATAAACTCAGAGATTCAGCCGTTTAAATACTCATTCACTTAATTTTAAATTTACATCCTGGCGAAAAAATGCGAGGGGAAGTTGAGGAGTTCAGGAAAGGTATCAAAATTAAAATAAATTTGTTATGGAAAATAAGGGAAACCCTACAAGATTTACTTAGATAAATGTGCACTAGCCAAGAGAGGAACACTTGCGTTACAAGACAGCAAAACGCATCCTCCAGAAGCACTTAAAAAGTATATTTTTGAGCAATTAATTGATACTGTTAAACCTGATCAAGCAGCAAAAACAACAGGCAAATCATGGGCTAACATTGAAGACACGTGGAAAAGGTTTTGTCAAAAACCCCGAAAAGAGGCTGTGGCAAACTTCAGACTGCAAACAAATCGCGATTGCGTAGTGGCACATTATCTTAATAAAACGGGAATTCTTCCATCTAGTATATGTCAGATTTGTTATTCGGGCATCACAAATGCAGAGCATCTTCTTATATGCCCAAAACTAGATTAAGATTTTCAGAAACGTGGTGAGATCAGTAAACTATACTGGAATGGTAGAGCTTTCATGAACTCCTTGTAAAGACTACATCTCTTATGTTTCTTTCCTTGTTGTTTAAATTTTTAACTTTTTACTTTTGTTCCCATGTTCATTTATTCTGATTCTTACTTTATAAATGTTTGCTCTTCTGTTTTTATTTATCATTGTTCATGTGTAATACTTGAGCTGTTTTATATGTTTGAGTTGATAATTTCAACATAGCCATGTGTAACAACAAATGTGTATTATGTATAGATTGCCTTACAATATTCCGAAATATGTAATTTATCATCTTTTATGAAATAACCGTTACACACAACAAAATATATATATTCATCGTTTAATGTTGTCGAAGAATGTATTTTATTTTACAAAAATGGAAGCACTTAATTTCAATAAATATATTAGCTTTTTAAAATAAAGTATGATATAGCATGAAAATTAATCTCTTTCATTTATTTAACAGTAAATTTATGAATTTGGCTTACAAAAAAAAAAAAAAAAAAAAAAAAAACTATCTTATTGCTTGTATTTTTCGAATAGTTCGCAATCGTCCCAGTAAATGCAAATAATCTCTATGTCTTAGGTTAGGTTATTTAATTTACGGCAAAGCTTATAGAAATAAACTAAATAAAACTAAATAAACTAAATAAAAGCTTATAGAAATAAAATGAGCTTAAACAGACAGCTGTCGGGAGCTTTGCTATATAGTATATCAAAGTGAATAGCTTTAGAGGTTAATGTACTGTTATAATATTTGAGCATATAATTGATTCTGAATACATAATATTGCATTTTCTTGAAAAAAGTGGTTAGGTTAGGTTAGGTTATTTAATTACGGCAAAGCCTCGAGGATTATCTGCTTAAGGGGAGGGATGCCTTCGTGGAGGACTTTCTAAGGGAAACTGGCTCGTATACACGTTACACATAGGGAAAACCACGAAAACACCCATGCAGCCTGCCCGTTCGCAGGATTCGAACCTCGGACCGAACTACCAGTGTTCAGCGACTTTACCGTTCGGCCGCTGGTGGGCAATTTCTATATCTGAAGTTAATTACAGAGTCAGATAAGCTTTAAATAAATATAAGCCTTTTTATTTAAACAGAACTAATTGAATTGAGCATAAATGCACGATACTGTGCTGACAAATTCAACTACTGCTCTTAATTAAACTAAATAACAGCAAAAAATCAGCTTTAAACGTAAACTATACAAATTAGATCTTAACGTAACCTGGCTCAGTAACTCTGTCGCTATAACAAATTCAAATGTCTGCAGCGGTAACGCAGTGCCGAATAATTACAAATTATCTGAGTCGGCAGGAACAAACCCAAGCGTGCACGCGCAGAAATGCTATTTAACTCATTTGCATTCCAGTAAGAAAATGGAAAAAATAAGTTATAGTAAAGACTGAAATTATAAATACCTGATCAATTTAAATAATTACAACCATACAACTTTAGGTCGAAAAGAACTTTAGATCGAAAAGCTTTTAGTAACATCGAAAACTTATGATATTTCTCGCGAAACTTATGATATTCCTCCTTATGATTCGCGAAAGTTCCTCGTAGCAATACGCATGCTTTATTAAGGATTCATTTTTAAGATATTTTGCTGTATATTGAACAAAATCATTTCACACTGCGATGTGCTTGAAATATGACATTTAAATGATTATGCTTACCGTAATGAGAAACATATTCGATGCAAATAATTTTCATTTCAATATCTCTTTCAGTTTTCTGGAAGTTTCATGAATACTTTCAAAATGGTTATAATAGTTTTGAAAGTGTAACTTTAATAATAAAATAAGTAATTTAGTTTATATCTTGATATTAATACGACGTTATTTAATATTTGATATAATAATGAACTATATAATGAATTAGAAAATATGACCATTAAAAGGCAGTTACTATTTCCAAATTTAATAAAGTAAAATCTAAAAACTAATCAAAGTGTAATTATCTCACTGAACCGAAGAGTATTACTTTCTAATACCTAAATATTTTTAGATTTAATGGATAACTTTAACTAAGCTCTAAATTTTGACTGACATTCTGATGCAGAATTTTGTCTTTTAGATATATGGACAAACTAGTAAGCAGACTTCGGATAGTTTCTATTCGTATGTTTGGGCTATTAGTGCTTACGACCTAATCTCTGGGCTGGATTGGTTGTTTCTTCTTAATCTGTTACTGCTTTTATGACCTAATTTCTGGCTTAGATTTGATTATTTCTGCTTGATTTAGTATGATGCATAGATTTAGTATCATGCTAATTTCTGGTCTGAATTTCACTGTTAGTATTTCATAATTACAAGTTTTTGTCTTGTTACACCTTAAATAAGCGTTTGCCATTTAAATGTGCTACATGATAATCATAAATGCGTCTTACCTCTGATCTTGAATTATGATTATTTTTCAAATACTTGAAGCAAAAATAGACCTGAATAGAAACAAACCAAAAATAGATCATTTATGATCATATACTGGTAAACTGATCTTTGTCGTAGTCAGATTTTCGTTACGTTTATGAATTTCATTCTTCTTCTTCTTTTTTATTAAACTTTAAAAGGAAAAGTAGCTGTGCGAATTTCAAGGTTACAAGATTATGAAGACATGTGCTTTCCACTTTTTTCAGGAGTCCACCAGCGGCCGAGCGGTAAAGTTTCTGAACACTGGTAGTTCGGTCCGAGGTTCGGATCCCGCGAACGGGCTGGCTGCATGGGCGGTTTCGTGGTTTTTCCCATGTGTAACGTATAGACGAGCCAGTTTCCCTTAGAAAGTCCTCCACGAAGGCACCCCTCCCCTTAAGCAGATAATCCTCGAGGCTTTGCCGTAATTAAATAACCTAACCTAACCTAACCACTTTTTTCAAGAAAATGCAATATTATGTATTCAGAATCAAATATATGCTCAAATATTATAACAGTACATTAACCTCTAAAGCTATTCACTTTGATATACTATATAGCAAAGCTCCCGACAGCTGTCTGTTTAAGCTCATTTCATTTCTATAAGCTTTTATTTAGTTTAATCACGGTGTTTGTCGCTGTTTTCAAAAGATTTACACCGATTTTTAAGCCACTTCCTGATAAGTTACAGAGTTTCCGTCTTGTACACACACTGTTTGTGGATAAAAGTAAAATGTGTGAAGCAATGTTTTCAAATTTCATTTTAGATGTTTTTAAATTTCAAGCCGAAACTATTTTTTTAAGTATCTTCCTTTAACGAACAAAGGAAAAATCTCACAAATTCAATACCTGTACTACTGCATAGAATGAAAAAAAAAAAGTTTTAAATTAAATTTGTGTGAAACTACTAATTATTTAGCAAAGCTACTAATAATTTAGCAAATGTTTGAATATCTTTCGACTTTTCCACTCTTTGATACACATGATTTAAAAATTTTTTAATCTAAAAATGTACAGGTTACAAAATTTGAAATTTTGGCAGATTTAAAAGCAAACTCTCCGTTCTCCTTTAAACAACAATGGTAAAAAGACATTAATTGAGCTATCTTCTGTAATTCCTAAAGTATATGCTGTAACATATATAACATATTGTTACGAAATGTACAGGAGCGATGAGATGGCTTCCCCGCAAAGCAGTTTTAGGGTTGCCATAAATGGGAAAAGAAGGCAGGGCTGCCACATTTGGGGAGAAATCCCCCATTTAGCGACAAAACTGGCGATATACCATGGACGGATGGAGAAACTTCTGGAACGAATTTATACCGGTTTAGCCCAGAATGTTATAGAACACAAGCCGAAAGCTATATAAACCCTACTGGTCCGCAATCAGTTAGTATGCCTCGTCTAGCGAGCTGATAGTCAGTCATTGAGCGAGTGTTTCGAAGTCTAGCTCCGAGTTGGTCTTCGAGTGCATCGAGAGAGTCTTTTAGTGCATCGCGAATCAGTGTATCGTCGAGTTCTGTCTTAGAATGTCTGAGTCGAGAGCTATACTCTTGTGTGTCGTCGAGAGCATCGCATGGAGAGCTCCGAGAACGACCATGCAGAGTTGGGAGCTGTAATCGGGTGCTTTGCAGTGAAGCTGTCTCCACCGTTATTGCCTGACAGTGTGAAGGCTGTGTCGCTGAATGTGTCAAAGTGTTTATAACAGTTCGACGATTGTAAACGAGATTTTGGAGCTATCTGATTAATATTGGTAAATAAAGTGTGTTTCGATACTTCAGCAAGTGTCGTCGTTATTCACTTCAAATCTACAAACCCCGAACGAACGTGAAGAAAGAAAATAACGTAACAACTGGTGTCAGGAGTGGGGTTTGAGGGTGAATTTCAGCGACAAGAGCGATAGAGGAACAATTAAGACAGCTAATGGTTGCCTTTGTTGCATTCCAAGAAAAGATGGAATCCGGACAGGAAGAAATGAATGTCGGACAGGAGGAGATAAAAGCTGAGATCAAGAGCGAAATAAAAGCCATTCAAGAAAAGGTGGAAGAGAAATTCGAACAGATGGAAGTAGAACAAGAAAAGATTAAAAGTGAGATCGTGGAGCTTAGGGAGGATACCTGAGCAAAAATAGCAGGTGTGGAAGAACGACTTGAAGAAAAATTGAGAAAATTCCGGAAAGAAGTAGATGTTTCGAAAGAAAACCGGACTGAGCCCAAGAATGAAGCTGAAGATTTCAAGCTTCCCTCAGTGTACTCTCATTTGATAACAAACCAAGCACATACGATGGAAAATCATCATGGAGTGTATATAGGACCCAGTTTTCAATCGTGGTGGAAAATAACAAGTGGGACTCCCACATGATCTTCAATGAGCGGCGGAGATAACGGACTGTTCGTCGAAGGATACGTGAATAAGCATCCTTGAAAAATGATCATAGATGCGGGAGCAAATGTAACCATCGTAAGAACAGATGTAGTTCGAAAATTGAGCGAAACGTTGCGCTAGACTCCGCCCTGTGTGACTTTACAAACAGTGACAGGTGATAAGATTCCCATTGAAGGTAAAATTAACATCATCATTACCTTCGGAAATGAGACCTACAAGCACTTAGCTTTCGTCGCTAACATCGCGGACGAATTAATACTCGGACTGGACTTTTTGCGGAAGTTCGACTTTACGTTGGACTTTAAACGTAACGAAATGCGCTCTGCAAAAGAAGGTAATAACTGTGTTTGAAAAGAAGAGTGGCATTCCCTAAGCTCACCAAGTAACAACAAAAACAGATGTCACCATCCCTCCGATGACAGAATTATTAATAGCCAGCTCCATAGAAAAGAATAGTATCAGATTTGGACTAATTGAATACTTTGAAAATAGCCCAAGATAGGTATTAGTGGCCTCCTCATTAGGGATTTCATCTCTCTTTCCAGGATTGACGATACTCTAGACACCTTATCAGGACACAAGTGGTTTTCCACTCTGGACCTCAAGAGTGGATACTGGCAAGTGGGAATTCATCCCGATGATAGAGAGAAAACTGCGTTCACTACCGGTCAAGGACTCTGGCAGTTTAAAGTTATGCCTTTTTGGACTCTGTAACACCCCTGCAACATTTGAACGCCTGATGGAAACAGTGCTTCGTGGTCTATCTTACGAATCCTGTCTGGCCTTCCTAGACGACATCATTATAGTGAGCCGTACGTTCGAGGAACATCTAGAAAATATCAGGAAGGTGTTCCAGAAATTGTGAGATGCCAACCTTAAACTGAGTCCTTCGAAATGCAAGTTGTTCCGCAGTGAAGTTACCTATCTCGGGCACGTCATCTCTGCCGAAGGTGTTCGCACAGATCCAGAAAAGGTGTCGGCATTTCAGGACTGGGAACGTCCTGTAGATATTCATCAATTACGGAGCTTCCTGGGACTCTGTACGTATTACAGAAGATTCGTGAAGGGGTTCTCCAACATCGCAACGCCTCTGCATAAATTCTCAGAAAGTAAACAAAAATTCGTGTGGACTGAGGAGTGCGAGAAGTCCTTTAATCAGTTCAAGACGGCATTAAAATCTACGCCCGTGCTCGCATATCCCCAGACAGACAAAGAATTTATATTGGACACAAATGCAAGCAACGAAAGTGTGGGAGCTGTCCTTTCTCAAATGATTAATGGTCAAGAGCGAGTAATAGCCTATTGGAGTAAATGGCTTGTCCAAACCGGAAAAGAATTATTGCGTCACCCGTAAAGAATTGCTTGCTTTCGTAAAGGCCATAGAACATTTCCATCATTATCTCTATGGCAGAAAATTCTTATTGCGGACTGACCATGCTTCTCTAATCTGGCTACTGAATTTCAAAAATCCCGAAGGAAAAATAGCCAGATGGATTCAAAGACTTCAGGAATATGACTTTGAGATAAAACATCGTAAAGGCTCCTCTCACGGAAATGCGGATGATTTATCCAGGAAGCCTTGTCCTGCATACTGCAGCCATTGTTAAAGAGCCGAGGCTAAGTACGGGTTGGTGAATCCGAGTATCCGGCGAGTAACATCTTCAACCTCACCTGATCCAGATCTGTGGAGTAATGAAAAAGTTAGAGAAGACCAATCAGCAGATCCTGACATTAGGCCAATAATAGAACTGAAGAAATCATCCAGTACAAACCGAAGTGGCAAGACATTTCCATTTTCAGCCCTGCAACTAAAAGGTACTGGGCTCTCTGGGATTCACTCCTCTTCCGAAATGGAGTCTTACATCGACTATGGGAAAGCGGCGATGGATCTAATAAGAGATGGCAGCTGCTTCTTCCTCGAAACCGAATACCTGATGTTCTGAAGGAAATACACAGCAGCTCAACAGGAGGGCATTTCGGCTATATGAAGACACTAAACAAGGTCCGAGAGCGCTTCTTCTGGAGTTCGGAGAGAAACGATGTTGAGAAGTAGTGCCGATCTTGTGATGCTTGCGCAGCCAGGAAAGGACCGAAGGGACGTAGACGAGGCAGGCTGCAGCGATACAATGTAGGAGCGCCTTTCGAGCGAATAGCCCTCCACATACTTGGAACTTTTCCTCGGACCACGGATGGCAACAAATACATCCGCGTTGTCATGGATTACTTTATGAAGTGGCCCGAAGCTTATCCAGTTTTCTGATCAAGAGGCTGTCACGAGAGCTGAAGTTCTGTTACAGAATTGGGTGTCGAGATTTGGAACGCCCCCTCCAGATTCTTTCCGACCAAGGCAGGAACTTCACTTCCGCTGAGTTCCAGGGACTCAGCGACTTAAATGTTGTTAAATCTGTTAAATGTTCATCTAAAGTGGCTTTCTCCTGCTAGAAGGCGCCAGAGGTTCCATTAGTAAGAAAAATTAAAACCCTTTTTTTTTTTTTTTTTTTAATTCTTTTTTGTAAACAGTAGATAGTTCGGTTTCGAATCCGTGTGATGGGTGGATAAATTGTTTCGTACAGCCATAAGAGAAAAAGAGAGGTTGTACAAGAAAATGTATTTAAATATTAATTTCTTCCTTTTGAATGTTTTATGTAAATAAAATGTGATGTCAAGAAATTCAATTGTGGTTTTTCTGTAAAGAAGATTGCCAGCTGAAACATCACGTCAGATTCAACAACGCATCAGAACAGGTAAATGCATTTTGTTCTTGTTTTTTAAATCAGGAATATAAATAGAACCTGCATATGTCAGTGGATTCTGACAACTTCGATCAACAGTAGTTGATTAATTATGTAATATAATAAAGTTTTGGCGTCCGCCATCAGCATGTGTTGTCCTAAAGAAGAATAGTTATTTATGCTTTCGAAAACAGGAGTACCTGAAATATGTTTATTTTCTGAAGATGCATTTTGTTGAATGAAAGCATGTTTAAGTTGAATAGAAATAGATATTTAGTATTTTCAGCTTAAAATATTTATTATAAGTTTTATGTTTTTTAATAAAAACGTAAAACAAATTTATGTGTAAGATGCCAATAAAGGATTGAGGAAATAAGATTACGTTAATAGGATTACTTTAAAAGTTAAGATAAAATATTTGAGTGGAGTTTAAAGTAAAAATAAATGTTGATATGATAAAGAAAAAACGTGCAACGGCACGCAGTGCTTTCATTAGAACGGTTAAGGTTCTAAAGAACGAAATTAGTAAAAATGCTCAAGCAGATAAAGCTGTATTAAAAGATAAAATTGTGAAGTTACAAACGATAACTGCTGAGTTAAAATCTTATGATTCAGAGGTACTAGACTTCTTAATTAAGGGCAGTGCCACTGAAGATGATTTAGAAATCGAAGTTATAAGCTGTGAGGAATATTCTGATGAATTCATCACAATTGAAAGAAAAGTTAGTGAATTACTAAATGTAAACAAAGTTCCAAATGACGCAGTTTTTAGTAATTCTGATGTCAGTAGTAACTATAAAGTCAAACGGTATAAATTACCTAAATTGAATATAAAACATTTTGATTCTCAGTTAATTAATTATTTGCCATTTTGGACACAGTTTAAGAAGATATATGAAGTTAAAGAATTAGATGATTGTGATAAGTTCCAATATTTGCTACAAGCTGTAGAACCTGGAACTCGTGCTAGGCATTTATTAGAAAGTTACCCGATAACTTCAGAAAATTATTCGAAAGCTTTGCGAGCTTTTCAAGGGCGTTATGGGTACAAAGATATTCTTATCGATGTTTATGTCAGGGAATTTTTTAAATTAATTACAGCGAATGTTCAAGCTAGGGGTAAAGACAAATTATCATTGTGTGACTTATTTACTAAGGTAGAAGCACATTTAAGGTCTTTAGAATCCATGGGGCTTGATATAGAAAGTAATTCAGCCTGGTTATACCTCACGATAGAATCCTGCTTACCTTATGATATTTTACGAGCATGGCAGAGATGCAATATTAGGGGAAAGGAAGATTCTGATAGTGAAGTGAGTTTTCCGAAGTCGAGTTTAACGTTGTTAATGAACGTTTTGAAGAGGGAGGTAGCGGGTGAAGAAAGATTACAGTTAGCCAGGGCAGGCTTTGAAAGTATTATCCCAAAAGAGAGAGTAAAAGAGAAAATACTGAAAAGGGATAACAAGTACCCTACTGCAGCTGGTTTATTCTCTGTTAAAGAAATGTCATGTTTGTTCTGTGGTAAGTCGCATGAAAGTAAGGACTGCCTAGTCGCCCGATTGTTCTCTCTAGAAGAAAAAATAAAGAAAGTCAGGGAAAAGAACTGTTGTCTGAAATGTTTATGCTTTGGCCACCGTGCCAAAATGTGTTAAGTTCTTGTACGCTGTCATGTCTGCTCAAAACCTCATACAGAGCTTTTCTGTCCTGAGATAGGTAAAACGAAAGAAATTAGTGATAAAAGAAAACCCCTAGCGAATATCCAGAACACACTTGCAAATCAGCAGTGTTCAAGAGAAGTAGCTCTCATGACACTATAAATACTAATTAAGGGTAATAAGAAAATTAAGAAGGTTAGGACACTATTGGACAGTGGGTCCCAGAGGAGTTATATTTTAAAAAGCACCGTGAAAGAACTTGGTCTTAAGCCTCTCGCTACAGCAACTATTACCCACACGGTATTTGGAGGTGCAGAGATAGAAGCTAAACCTCATAGTAAATATAAAATTAAGTTAAGTGCACCGAGTAATGGTCACAAATCAGTTCTCACAACCGAATTCCTTGACCAAGAAAAGATATGGGGGAACAGCATCCATAGGTATTTCTCAAAAAGTTCTAAATCAGCGGTTCTCACCCTTTTGACTTACGCGTATCATCTAAACAAAAATTGAAAATCTTTAGTACCACCACTACACTTTACAATGATTATTTTTAATTTTCTCAAGAGAAATATTTAAAAAATATATATATATTGCCATTTTCATAACCTACTGGATATTTGTTTTAAATATGCACATATAAAAATATTAGATTAAAAATTGGTCGCATTAAAATTATCAAAATTTAAGTTATAATGCAAATGTACCTCGATATACGAGTGTCCTAATAAACGAGTGTGTAGAGATACGAGCCACCGAGCGAGCGATATTTTGCTTTGAGATGAGAGCAAGATTCGAGATACGAGGAATCGCACACTACACCCCTGCACACGACCGCAATATGCGCGCATGTTGGTGTACTGTGCAGCGTCTAACAGTTTCTTCCACCTCATCAAAACGTTTTCCGAACTGATAGTAGCCAAAGGATACATCCCCCAGCAAGTCTTCAACTGTGACGAGACAGAGCTTTTCTGGTAAAGGATGCAAAATAGGACTTACATAACGGCAGAGTAGAAGACGATGCCAGGTCGCAAACCCATGAAGGATAGATTAACTCTACCACTTTGCGCCAATGCGAGTGACGACTGCAAAATCAAGCCTCTGCTAGTATACCATTCGGAAAATCCCAGAGCCTTTAAGTCACATCAGATTTTAAAAGAGAAACTGCTATTTATGTGGAGGGCAAATCCGAAGGCATGGGTCACGAGGAAATTCTTCGTGGAGTGGATAAACCTGGTGTTTTGCCCTTCTGTTAAAATATATCTACAGGAA
This sequence comes from Stegodyphus dumicola, assembly GCF_044657685.1. NCBI lineage: Eukaryota > Metazoa > Arthropoda > Arachnida > Araneae > Eresidae > Stegodyphus > Stegodyphus dumicola. Next base: position 84,248,684 of record NC_140768.1, read on the forward strand.
AACATCCCACCCATGCAAGCCTTTCTCGTCCTCGACAATGCCCCTGCTGACCCACTAAACCTCGAAGATGATTTACTCGAAGAGTTCAAGTTTATAAAGGTTCTCTACCTACCACCCAACACCACTCCTATCCTGCAGCCCATGGATTAGCAGGTGATTTCTAATTTTAAAACTTGTACACCAAGCACATTTTTCGGCGTTGTTTTGAGGTGACGAAGAACACAAACCTTACCCTTCGAGAGTTCTGGAAGGACCACTTTAACATCGTGATATGCCTAAGAATTATTGATGAGGCCTGGCTGGGTGTTACAACGAGGACCTTAACCTCTGCATGGAAGAAGCTGTGACCTGAGGCTGTAGCTGAAAGGGCCTTCGATCGAAGGATTGGAAACCTAAGTGTCAGTAGTAGAGGAGATTGTTTGAGGAGATTGTTTCTCTGGGAAAATCCAGTGGATGAGAGAGACGTGAACGAACTCGTCGAGGAACAGTCTCAGGAGCTGACAACCGAGGAGTTACTCGATCTACATTCGCAGCAGCATATGGTGGTTCAACGAAAAATTAGTTTTGAAGATGAGCGAGAGATGGAGGAGGTTATCCTACAAGAGATATAAAGGAGATCTTGGGAATGTGGGAGAAAGTTGTAGAGTGCGAGGATAAAAATCGCCCCGAAAAAGTTGCAACTGGTCGTGCATAGAAGTTGTTCAACGAAACTTCACTAACTCATTTCCGCAATATCCTGAAAGGGAGGAAGAAAGAAACCTCCTTGGACAACGATCTGCAAGTGAAAATGAGCAAAGCGCAACAAAAATGCGAAGACCAGTGACGAAAATTAAGCGTTTCCGTAAGCACTTCACTTTTTCTTTTAATTATGTTTTTATAGAATGTGTATTTGTTATTCATAAATAAATGTTTCTTCTTCTAAATACATTTTGTTTATTCAAAAACACTTAAAAAAACAACTGAGGCGGTGTTTTAAGAGCTGGAACGGATTAATGGCATTTCAATTAATTTCAATGGGGAAAATTGCTTTGAGATACGAGCAATTTGACATACGAGCAAGGTTACGGAACGAATTAAACTCGTATGCCGAGGTACCACTGTACTTTAATTCTAAAATTTAGGGTGAAAATTGGACCTCTTTAGGAGAGATCAGTTTTTCATGTCTGGTCTAATTTCACTTAGTTTTTACCATAAATTAGAATCCACTTATAATTTTGCTCTATTTTTATTTTTCAAATCTACTATGGATGAAAATCCTCGTTCGCACAAATAGGTCGTGCAAAAGGCAATAAAAATTCAATAGCTTTATTTGCAATACCTCTATATTCTTTTTCTCGTTTCAGTCAAAAGTTAACAAATGTGTTATTTTTGAAATCTTCAGTTAGAGTTCAAGCATGGGAAATTTATATCATTTGTTCTTTTCCTTCACGAGATTTTTGAATTTAATAGTTAAAAATACGTTGTTCCTTTGCGTACCACCTATTTTTTTTCGCACCACCAGTGGTATGCTTACCACCGGTTGAGAATCGCTGCTCTAAATGAAACTATCGATTGATTAGTATTTTAATCATTCGCAATGAAACGTAACGTCTTCATTTGAACTTTTTCCATTTCATGAGTTCAGACACATTTTCCAAAGTATTTGATTTCATAGGTGAGTTTTCTTAATTTTACTGCAATACGTTAATTTCTGAAAAATGTCATATTCTAAATGGTCCTTTAAAATTTTAACATACAAAAATATACCTGGTTTAAGGATTTGAAATTTCCAAATGTTACAAAACAAACTCTTCCTCCTCTTCCAAAACAATAAGAGGAAAAAAGTATTGATTAAACGACTTGCTAGAGTTAAAAACGAAAAACTAGCTGCCTTTCTTATAAGCTTTGATTTAAGTCTCACAGAATATTTATCACTACTCTATGGCAATCAAATAGATTAAAACTCGATTGCAATTCAATGTGGTGAAACAAATTTTTCAAACTTTGATTTAGATTTTATTTTTAATTTAATAATGAAGCAATTTTTTGCATGTATCCTCAATTAACACACAAAACCTCAATTAACACACAAACTAAAAATCTCAAAATTTTACTTTTGCATCATCCCGGGGGGCGGAAAAAATCTTTTAATGCAGTTTATAAGATATTTCAACGTCATTTCACGTTGGTTGGCAAATTTACTCGATATTTTCGATCATTTGATGTAACAGAACTGCTGAAAATAAAAGAGGCATTAATCATTGTCCAGAAAATTACTTTTAAATTGAATAATTTAATTGGTAACGTGCATTGAAACTAAAACGATGGAAAATAATAAAAATAAAAAATTTTTTTAAATATTTATAAGGAAAATATTTTTATGAAATAAACCTTTGTTTAAAATTCATAAAATAATTAATGAACTAAAGAAGAAAAATAATGTATAGTTGTAATTTAATCTGAATAAGAGATTCAATAATTCTCTTTGCAATATTTGTATAGAATTTCGTATAACGAACAATAAAAGAGTGGGCGCCTAAAAAACAACTCTATTAATATGGCTAAATAAAATATGTTAATCAAAATGCATTGTAAAAGCTGTAAATCATTATCTTTATAAATCTGTCAAAGGCGTCCCATTTTTTTATTTTCCTTGATGAAAAATTGTATGTAGGTCTGAAGACAATTATTTATTCTCGTATTCCCATTAAACTATATGCTATTCTTTTCTCTCTCTTGTTCATTACGTATTTTAGGAGCTTTACATAAAATCTTTTATAATTATTATTTTTTAACTGAGGATATTTTAGGGAAGGGAAATATCAGTTATTATATTATTCTTTCTATTTATTTTCGACAAAAAAATAACAACATGATTAATTCTTTCTGTTCTGAAACCCATCTGGAGGTTTTCGAATAAAACCGCTGTTATAAAGATTTTCTTTACTGTAACATTCGATACTTTAAATCAAAATGAACATTTTTAATTACTTCACGTTTGGACTTAAAACATGTCAATTAAAATTAAATAATGGTGCGATAAAAAAGGAACTAGTATGTATTAATGTTAAAATACTAATCCGATATGAAATAAAAGCATATATATATTTTAAAAACGCCTCCCATAAGGGAAAGTGGTAAAGGACTCTGAATTCCGTACCGAAGGGCCCGGGTTCGAATTTCGGAGAAGGCATGGCTGTAAATTATCTGTCCCTTCATAGTAGGCAATGGTGTTCCACCTATCAGGTGCCTCCACAATAAAGTGCCCGTTGGGAAAAATATTTTTGAAAACAAAGTATTAAATTTCAGAAACATTAATCAGAAAGCACTTGCAATAAAATACATGAAAATGGGATGCAAAATAAACATTTTTCTTTTACAAATGTTTTCGAGTTGAATAAAAAGAAATTATAAAACACTCACCAGAACCAAATTTGAAGATGAAAACAGGTAGTCGACAAATGTCATTTTGCAGTTTACAAAACTTATACTGGTGACAGCAAGAAATGTCAAGCTTAGTAATATGTACCATGAATGACGGACAGCTAATAATCTGAAATATAAAGGAAGGAATATTTTTCAGATCCTTTAAAAACATAATTTACCTTATTCTAAAACGAATAATTAAAAAACATGTAAGGTTTTTAAAGGAGTACATTTTAGGTATCTGTTGTTTTCAGAAACATTTTTCTGTGTTGCTATCATTAGATGCTGAATGAGGAAACGAAAGAAAACGGTGCAAGTACAAAATATAATTTTTAAAGTTAAAAATACAGATCTTTAAATTAAATATCATCTCGCGAAGAGCTATCTAATTTCGAGTTTATCAACGGAAAGTTAGTAAGTTTTATAAAATGTCACTGGAAAGGAACAGGGTGTTTGGAAAAGATGAATAAGCTTTATTCCTTTATATTTGAAATTACAAAAATCGCTGAGACAACACATATGATTTGTTTAAGCCAATTTCATTACTGTAGTCAAAGAAGATTATGTGAAAAGGAAATTTTTGAATGGCATTTTAGAGAATAAAAATCTCAGATAGCAAAGTAAAGTATTCATCATGCTTTAAATAGTTAAAAAGTCAATATTTCAAACAAAATAATCACCGAAGTACACAGAACAAATGTTTCCAAGAACAATAAGACGACAAGCTACAATTTTAATGAAACCGTGGATTTTTGTGAAACTCTATTTCAATGCAATAGAGTTGAAATTTTGTATGCATTTTTCTAGGTAAATCCTATTCTATTCAAAACAGTCTTATTCTAATGTTTGTTTAATAAAACAAACAGATTTTGTCCCTATTTCTACCTAAATTTGTTTAAATGACTTGAATTTAAAAGCATAAACGAATAACCCATGTCGGCAAATTCGTTCTCGAATATTTCAGTGAATTATTCGCGCACAAAAATCTAACTTTCAGTTCCCAAACTGAAAGGTAACGACTATTTTTTACTGCGGTGGATTTTTAACTCATAGACATCACATAAAAAACCCTGTACTAGCAATCCTTCCCACCCTCTTCCAGAGTTAGACTGTTCTGATGAAATTCCGAGCCTTATTTTAAGAAACGTTGTAATTTGAAGAATCAATCTATAATTTTGTATTTAAAGAAATAAATCCCGGAGGCAGTTTAGACCGTTTTAGAATCGTTTTTACACCATTTACCCTGTAAATTTACACCACTTACCCTGTAAATTCTCAAGCTGTAAATCAAGTCTCAAGCTGTAAATGAAGCAGTTGATAACACCTTGTGACAACATTCTAAAAGCGAGAAATTTAATGTCGCTGTATGTGATTTAGGTCAGGACCTTTGCTGGTGACACCATTTCTTCCAATTTCCTCCAGAAAATTGTGGACACTTTGAACTGTGTGTGACACTGCGTTATTATGCATAAACGTAAAGTCCTATTCAACAAGCTCTCAAGGAAAGCCTCTCACAAGTTTCATGATTCTGATCGTTGTAACGCTACGCAGTCACAATGCCTGCATCGAAGATATACACTGACGTGCGATGGTCCAAAATAACTTCTTCGTCAGAAAAGAATTCCACTTTTACAAAAGTAGCCAATTTCTTTAATATGCGAAATAATAAAATATGTATATCTCTCTGTAGACGAAGACTCAGAGAGAATAACACTGTGTAGTAAATCAAAACTCATCCTCGAAGAAGACATTGCACGACCTTGCAGTGTCCCATAATGGGGTGTTCAGCTGCACAAAATATGAGCTTTCTTCTGCAGTCTTTAGAAGGAACCAGATACCGTTGGTCGCCGAACGTCTAGCTGTCGTCTCTCTGTAGCGTCATGCATGTAATTGAGTTGTGGCTCTTGGATAGCCTTGGTGGGGCCTTGCGGTGATGGTACCCGTAGCATGAAATTGGTGCCATAACCCCAAAGACAATCTTTAAAAACCGAACGATTTCGTTAAAAGTGGGCAGTCTTAAAGCTTATCACAAACCATCAACTAAACCGTGGTTCTCAATCATTTTTGCTCCATGCATCTCTTTCAGCACTGCTAGATGATCACTAACCTCTCTCTTTTCCCAAACTCAAAAAATACACGTATATTTATTTAAATTTAAATATTTTTTAAGTGTTTTATAAATTAAACAAGAAAAGTATGGAAAATGTTGATAAATGCCAGTAATAGAAAAAAATAGTTTTGTAACCATAAAATAAAACAAAGTTATTAACAGATAAATAAAAGACTGACGCATGTTTCCTCAAATACGAGTAGTATTTCTACCTGGTTGAGAACCTCTGATCAAAAGGATTGCAAGAACTCACTTAAACTGAAATCAGCCAATCTTGTGAGTTTTCCTGCGAAGAAATACAATTCTATACACGATATTCATGGGTTCGGAATCCGGTAACTTTCACATTTTGTTAAATATTGTATCTTTTTAAACTTTCAACAAGCACTACGCGTTGACATTACATTTACTGTTCCCAAAATTACATATAGCGCCAATGTTTTTTGAATATTCGTGGTAGCAGTTCTGACCCATTTAAAAATATGTTTGTATTTATTTTTGAATACCAGTGTACTTTTGCTCTTTAAAGAGAACCCCGTTTCGAAATCTCTGGAAAGCGATGTAATTTCTCATTATACAAACGCCAAAAAAGGATGATCTTTGTTAAATTTTACATATGTTTATAAACTTTTTCCTGAAAAATGATTTCAAACATTTGCATAATCACCAGCCAAAGGAATATATTTGCTTAAGGCATGAATTAATGCCTTCGCCAAATTTGCATTATTAACTACAGACTTCCGCACTTTACAACTAGTATTTCATCACTGAGGATTACTTCATGGACATAAACATTCTATAATTATAAAATTCTGCAGAAGTAACAATGAAACAGAAAACAGTAACAGAAAACGTATCTCACTTCACTTCGAAATTGCTGGCATGATTCTGATTATCCTCCGCTTGTACTATACTTAGATTCTGCTTCAGTGCTACACTGAAGCCACTCTGGATCTAGAAATAAGAATTTTTTGAATATGCACCTTAGATTAATAAATTCAAAGAAATTTCAAATAAAAAAATTCATGAGACATACAGTCAAGTAATGTGCATTTACCAATGGAGATTTTAGTTTTTCTGCTCTTTCGTCTAAATGATCGAAATATATTTCTAAACCGTAAGATGTTGAATTTTAAAATGAATTTTACTTCTAAAATATTAAAACATATTGTCGTATTTGGGATTTATTAAAGATTTATACTTAATTAAAATATTTAGTTAGTTTTTTATATTAGTAGTTTAAGAAATTTTGATTAATTTAATAGGCCTTAATTCAAGATTCAGATACGGGCCATGCATGTATGTAGGTATACACGCATATAATTTCTTTTATATTTAATAAACATGTAAAGATGATGAAATCAGTACACTGTGTGGATAGTAAAATATATTAGTATGAAGATGAATCATTAGTTTAGAGCAAAATTGCACTGAGCTCAGTTACCACTAAGCAACCCGACTTTCACTAGTTCCAAATGTGATAGAGAAAATAGTTATCATGTATTAAAACAAAGGTACTTTATTATATTCGGATATAAAACTCTACTAATAAAAAGCTTATCGGAAGCCCAAAATAACAGGCCAACTAATTAAAAAGCTACTTACATGATTTACATTTGGTAAAAAGTCATTAGAATGACATGCTACTGTTTACTAACTTCTAACATAAATTTCGTTTCCGAGGAAAATTTACAAGAAAATTAATCGAAAGACATAATACATTATTCGTCTCTAAAGCTCAATTTCTTAGGTTTGGACTCTAACATTTGCACTTTACTTAAGTTTAGGTGTTGTAAGTTATCGTTTTAGTTTTTTAATGAGATAGTTTAAATTAATCAGCTTTCCTATCCTCCTCATTTACATTTCCCTGCCAGAATGTCAATTTCTTAGTCGCGTGACATACAGATGAGGTAGAAAAATGGGAGTATATAAAGGAAGGATTTAGACGACTTATAGAGTTCATCATTTTTATTCTGTTAAATTAAGTGAACGGGGAACCTAGTGAAGTGCTAAGCGAATGCTCGCTTAAGTCCATTAACTGAGAGTGCAAACTCAGGAAGAGTTAATTACCCTTTATTCACTAAAAATGAGATTAACAGTCGGCCCCTTTCTTTGGGCATACAGCAAAGCCTCCACTTGGGCTTAAACTCAAAATGTAAGAAATAAGAATAACTAATAACTAATTAAAGAGATTTAGCCGAAGCTAAAACAATTCTAAAATAGTTGGACAATTCTAAAACAGTTGGACAATTCTAAAATAGTTAATATTTAATTAACTAGCGAACTATCAAAAGGCGAGTAATACGGCCCAGCGTAACAACAGCTTAGAGAGACATAGCCTAAAGAGAAAACCGCGCTACTCCTAATCTTAACTCTCTCTGTCGAACTTGACTTAAATACTACTCTCTTCCTCATTTTCATTTAACGCGATCCTAAAAACTCATTCTGGTAGGGAGTTGTAAGTTGAAACTATAGGTTTTGGGCTTCCCTGTTCCGAGAACTAGCTCACTACAGGTCGACTCTGCCTTCGGGCACGTCGTGGAGGTTCAACCTCCACTATTACCCTCCAGCAGAGCCGCGCACCACCTGGATACGTCACCAGGCAGCACCGGTCGTCAATTGCTCCTGCCAGTCGCTCGGGCGAGCCCGTCGCGGCGGGACATTACCCAGCGACCCCGGGGGAAATCCCCACGGGTTACTAGCACCACGCCGCGCTAGGACGTGCCAGACTCCGAGGCCGGCCAATAAGTGACCTTTCCCAGAGCCTTCAGAACCACCAAGTTCATAAATTTTATACCCCCGTGGCCGAGACTGCCTAGGTACAGATCCTAGCCAGTAGCTTCGCAGAATTCTCTACGTCGACCCCCGGGGGGGTGTAAGTTGAAACTAGATAAGATAGGAAAGATGCATTAACTTAAAAATAACTGTTATAAAATTAAAATATACCTTACAGGTTGAATCAGAGTTTGTTTCGCCTGCTGAAGATCGCATTGCTAAATTGATTTTATTTTTAATAGTACTTAGCGGCGTTGCGTTATTCTAGCCATTAGCCTTGTTACGCCAACATTAGCTCACAGCTAACTTGTGCGTTACCTAATTGTGCTGCTATTAGGGTAACTTACTTTTCTTAGTTTTAGTTAACTCATTACTTTTGATTTAAGCCATAGCTGTTGGATTTGTGCGCACAAGTTGTTTCTTTATTGGCTTTTATTGAAGTCAAACAAAATGGTCCTTTATTTACTCTTCACTACCTTTTCACTATTTCCGTGGTACTTACATATTGATAATTCACTATGAAGTGTTTACAACGTTTCGTGCATTTTATGCTTGGAATGGAAATGAAATGTTATGGCGTAATTACTGGTTTTATTATAAGAAAACAGTATAGTCTATTTTTTGCAGTTCTCGATAAGGTTTTGAAAAGAAGTATTTTCTTAATGGTATTTATGTGTGCTGTTATTTCTTTAGAACAATTCGAATGATTTTCCACCTGGCTCTCTTAATTTTTCCAAGTGCTTTTTCTTTCCAGCATATGCAAAAGCTTTTCCCCATTTTTCGTTATGCCTTTTATACTATATTTCGTTGATATTATTTCAAATGAACATTCCAGATAAGCAGGGAGCTTACGTACCTGTAAGCTTAAATTAAAATTGAACTTAAAAGCAAAATAGAAAATAAGAAAATATTTTTGAAAAAAAAAAAAAATTAAACTTGAAACAGATATAAGGAAAACTTATACAAGGTAACCTGAACAGGCAAATATACAATTAAAATAAACAGCTCAAAAGCTGCTAGTAAAAAAAAATAACATTATTTTAAGGGTAAGACCTATTAAATCAAAGAATAAAAACTTTTGCTAAAAAGGAAAATAAAAAAAGACACAAAATGGGTTCTTCTTACACCATAGGCAAAGAAAAATAGAAGAAAAAAAGGCTGACATACCTGCGTCTATTGCGATTGCCTTCTTAGATTAAAGTGAGCAAAAATCGCGAAAAACGGTTGCCAGAATTAGATGGAGTCGAAAGAATAGAAAAGCAATCAAATTTTACCAACTGGGTGAGATGACGTAATAGAGAACAAACCTAATTTTGCAGTAGCCAATGGAACTAAACGCTCTGTGGAGAAAAAAACTAAGGGGGGCAGTGAAGGAAGAAGAAGAAGAAGGCAACTCTTACAAAATGGCGTCTTGTTTAAGACTAAGTCGTTTTTGAAAGTGAAAATGTAAACAAAATGGCGAAAATCAAAGAAATTGCTAATAGCGAATTAGCGAATTTTTACTTTCCTCTTCTTTGCGAATATATATATATATATATCTGTGCATGTTCCTCGCATTGCGGTAAAACGGTATCACTTAGAACCATCAGATACTGAAATACCTATTTCATCACTCGAACCTGTACACCTCGACGGCCAAATTTGAATTTGGAATTATTTTATTGCATATTTTGTGCAAATTTAATAAGATTTTAATTAATGATTTCAGCGATTTGAAAGATCTCTTGCCATTTGCCAAATCGTAAGATATTTACGTTTCATATTTAATTAGAAAACTCCGCAATTTAAAACAAATCTGTTACTACTCGAAAAAAAGTAGGATATTTGTTTTTCAGATTTAATCAATAAACTGAGCTATTTAAGTGAAATTTTGTTGCCGCTGTCTGAATCTCCACGTGCCAATGCAAAGCATAATATATTTAGTTAATAGTTCAAGCTTAAACTGTCTGTTAATGATTAAACTGTCTGTTAATGATTAATAAACTAAGCTATTAAACGCAGTTTTTCTTCTGTTTTATAGCTAATCTAGCAGCCGGCCTATGAAACTGCATTAGTTGAAGTTATTAAAAATACTAAACTATTTTGTTTTCCTATTTTTTTATAATAATTATCTTAGACTGCCAGCCGCGTATTGTTGAACAACAATATTATTCCTGTCCCGACATTCTCTGTTTTTGTAATTTTTCTAGTTGTAGCTTAACCGCAATTATGCTTCAATAATCATTCCTTATCTAGAGGTTTGGGCATGCTTGGAAAGGTAACAGTTTATTGATTTCCTGGGGCAAAGCATGTAAGTGGTTTCTTAAATCCTAGTCCACTGGTACTTATACAGAACCGTGCATAAATTTATGTATTTCTAAGTTAAAGCAGTTATGTTTGAGATGATAAAATTTATTAACTAGCCCCATTCCAGTGATCAAATGCATATGGTCCACCGCTCCTGACAATTCTGGAAGCATTGGAAGAGTTTATTTTCGACATTTTTGTTAAATGATGCCGTCACCTTATTCTGGACAATATGATTTATCTGAAGTTACCAATCCCTCAGAACCATGCTGAGAAGATAGGATACCGTGTTCAATTTGTTAGAAATCAGACATGTGTACACTTGTCGCGATGTGGTAAGGGCTTTTCTAATCAAACAGATTCGAACTTTTTTCTTTCCCTCAGACACCCTTTTGATTTTCTTGTACGAAGTAAAGGAAGTGCAGTCAAATCCAGTAAATTGGAACACCCGATAATCGGAGCAGTAAAAAATCCCATGTACATAAGCCTAATATTATTCGCTTATTTGGACCAAAATTCCATTTAATCGGATCAAAAAAAAAAAAAAAAAAAAAAAAAAAAAAAAAAAAAAAAAGTGACAGCGAGTAAGAAACAGAAGCCACAAGTCGGCCGCGTACAACGGATGTACAGGTGGTCCGCCACATATGGGAGGATCTGTAGCTGCGCTCCCAAGGAGAGTGATTTATGAAAGGTCAGGAATTCCAAAGTGCATGACAATGATCGATGGGGCCCTTAATGAATGGTTTGTCATTGTTACTGGACGATCTGTGCGAGTAAGCGGCCCAATGTTAAAATGCAAAGCAGAAAAACTCGCTAAAAAGCTGGGCCACGATGACTTTGAAGCTTCGGACGGTTGGTTGTCTCAATAAAAATCTAGACATGACATAAAATTCAAGAAAGCACATGGCGAGAAAGAAAGTGCTGATAGTGCAAATGTTGAAGAATGGAAATCAACAAAAGTGCCCATGCTTCTTGAAAACTTTTCAGCAAATGACATCTACAATGCTGATGAAACTGAGCTGTATTATCGTGCTACACCGGACGGCTCGTTAAGTTACGAATATGTTGGACTCTTGGGCTCCAACAAACCGATGGATCGCGTAACTATCTTGTGTTGCTCTAACATGTCAGGAGCGGACAAGAGTAAGGTGTTCGTTATAGGAAATAGCACTAAGCCTTGCTGCTTTAAAGGACTTAAAATGGACAGTTTACCAGTTGTGTATCGTGCGTGGACAGAAATGCGTGGATGACCTCTGAACTTTTTAAAAAAAGGTAGAAAGACTGGGACAGAGAGCTACAACGCCAGTCGAGAAAAGTGCTGCTTCTTATTGACAATTGTGCAGCACATCCTATGTTAGATTGTTTGAAGAACATCCAACTGAAATTTCTACCTCCCAGCTTTGGTCATACCATAGCTTTGGTCTAGCCAATGGACATGGGCATCATCAAAAATTTGAAGACCCTTTATCGTGCAATGCTGGTTAATTACATCCGTGAAGCAACTGAAGAAAGTTTTCTGACCTCATCGTCAAAAGCCAGCGAAGTCAGTGCAAAGGTCAGCATCTTACAAGCAGTTACATTTGTGGCCAACAGTTGACGAAAAGTGAGTAGTGAGAAAATTCAGAACTGTATTTCTCACTGTGGCTTTAAGCACTCGGTTTGGGAGGTGGATGTGGACATGCTCATTGAAAGTGAAAATGATGATGTGCATGTGGAACTTCAACAGGTACAAAATTGCGAACAATTTTTATCCATCGACAACGAGCTTCAATGCTACGATGAAAATGAAGATTACGACGCTGCAATAGTTGCTCGAGTTGCAGCAAAACACACGACAGCATCGGAAGACCAAGAAAGTGATGATAATGATGCCGCTAATAATTTGATGCAAGTGACAACACAAGATGCGAGGAAATGCATTGAACCTTTGCGTCGGTATTTCATGCAGGAAGGAAAGTCCCATTGCTCCGTTAGATGTTGTGGCTATTTCGTTCACGTGCAATCCGGCAAGCGAACGCGTCAGATGACATTGGATAAGTTCTTCAAATGTTGACTGGAACTTGGTAAGAACTTGTTTTTATTGTGCTTCGCATGCTGAGTATCGTGGAGATCATTTCTTAAAATTTGTTTCTAAATTAATTTTCTCAATGAAAAAAGTTCGACTGTAGTTCTTGTTTCTACATGTATGTTCGCCATACGTGTGTACCGCACATGAAAAGTCATAATTACAGTTAAGTACATGATTTACATGTATATTTACTGTTTGCTACATATAGGACGCCGCGTCTTACAAGATAGGACATGTTCGTGTAATCGGACCAGCCGGTTGTTAGGACCAAAATGATCGCTTCCCGATGGGGTTCTATTAATCGGAATCAACTGTATTGCAATCAAGAAAAATTCCGGGTATCATATCTCAATAAAAATGTCCATTTTGTCGGATTCTGGATGCACGATTTTCTTATGACATCTGTACGTAAGGACAGAATAAATGCCTCATTTTCCCACAACGAATCATAAAACTGATTTAAAATGGATTCAAAAGAGATTTTTCCGTGGCGTCTGTACCTACATACGTATGTATCTCGCGTAATTCAAAAACAAGTAGCCTCAGAACGGTGAAAATTTGTATATAGGATTGCTATAACATTTAGTTGTGCACCTCAATTTTTGGTTGGAACCTCAGCCGCCATGTATATATATCCACTCTGTTACTTCGTGAGCTCAGTTTTTTATTCTAATGTATTGGTAAATTGTGCATTGTTTGCTTTTCAAATTATTGAATTATGTTGTTCTTATCTTCCGGTTAAGGTTTTTATGCATTTAGTTAATATGCATGCGATAGTTATAGAATTACATACAATTTAAAAGTTGTTTCAGTGCGACTAAGCCTAATTTTTTTTTACCACAGCAGCCACATTTGTTTTCATTTGAAACTTAGCAGAATTGTTAATTAGTCTTTCTGCACCTTCAGTGTTTTTTTGCCAAGTGGGAACAAAAGGAAACTTTTAGTTCTGTGCACCGAAAAATCTGCCTTTTTGCTTGCGGGCCGAATTACTTGTTTTCGCGCAGAAACTCTAATTTCAATTGTAATTTTTTTTATTGTTTTAACTGCATTTTGTGTTTTATGTTTTTTTATATTCTTCGTTTTTACTTCCCTGTACGAAGTAGAAAGGAAGTATTGTAATCGCGAAAAGTTTCAGGCAGCATATATTAACGAAAATATCCATTTTGACCGCTTTCGAATGCAATTTAACGACGTTTTTGCGTGATACCTGTACGTAAGGACAGAATAAAATACTCTTTTCCTCCAAAAAAATTATAAATTGCTTTAAAATGAGTTCTGAAGAGAATTTTTCGTGGCGTCTGTACAAACGTATGTACGTACGTACGTATCTCGCATAACTCAAAAACGAGTAGCCTCAGAACGTTGAAGTTTTGTATATAGGACTGCTATGACATGTAAATGTGCACCACGTATTCTGGTTGCAATCGGCCGCAAAAAACGTATATAAATATATTTATAAAAATATCCACTCTGTTACCCGGCTCAGTGATGTCAGTTTCTTTGCTGTAAATTGATGTTTGTAAATTGTACATTTTTTGCTTTAAAAATGATTGAATCATGTTGTTCTTATCTTCCGGTTAAGGTTTTTATGCCTTTAGTAAATCTGTATGAAATATTTTTAGAATTATCAACAATTTTAAAGTTGTTTAAGTGCCGCTAAGCCTAATAAAATTTCTGATGGCGGCCATTGCTTGTTTACATTTGAAACAGCAGAATAGTAGATTTGTTGCCAATCTATAGAAAGTAAGCTTCGCAATAACAAAGATAAAGCCTTCATTTATTATAGAGAATTAAATCATGCTTAATCCTTTCTGGAATTTATTCGAGGAAATAAGTGTTTAAGATTTACTTCATAATTTTAATACAGGCATCTTGAGTTTTAATGTATTCTTGCCTTGCCGCAAAGTGAGAATTGAATTAATTGAATGAGAAATACTGAATCGCCTGTGAAAAACTGTTTCTTTTTTGTTTTGTTTGCTTAATTTCTTTTATACATCGTTCTAGCTTTATTATAGTATTTGAATAGAACATGTGGCAACGATTAGATAATTCTTTAAATGATATAAATTTTGTGCATTTTGAGTTATAATATGAACGAAATATAATACTGTTAAGTGAACCTAGCGCCAGAGTGTCGCTATGGTAAACAAACAGAGTGAATTTTAAAGAATGCATTTATTCTATTAATGTTTATGCGATGTCGGTGAAGTAGATTTAATTCACTCCAATAAGTTTAGTTTAAATGAAATGCAAGAAAAAATGCGTATAATTTAATATTCCGTACAAGGAAGTCATGTGGTGTACACACAGATGTTTTATTAAGATATTTTGAGTTCTTATATATTTCTGCCTTGCCGCGAAGTGAGAACTGAATTAATTGAATGAGAAACAATATATCTCTTTTGAAATTCGAGGATATACATGTTTCGTATTAGCAGCAAATATTGTAGCTAGTCTGTCTTGGACAGAGGAGAATATTTATTAGTAGCACATGCGCATTAGGTAAGCGGCACTGAACCGTCTGTGAAAAACTCTTTCTTTATTAAGATCACAACTCTTTCTTTATTGAATCTTCTCTTCTTTCTTTATTTATGTGAAAAACTCTTTCTTTATTTATATCACACCGAATAAATATTAATTTAGAAGTTAAACAATAAAAATAAGCTTTGTATTTTCAAATTTTCACAGGACTAGTTTCGATGGTTTCACCGAACCATCATCCTCAGCTGCAAAAGCGCAAATAAACGAGAGAAGATATAATGATTAGATAACATAAGAAAGCCTTGACAGGAGATAAGCCACTGGCGCCATCTGTTGATGAAACCAGAACTAAAACATAAATTCTTTAAAGGCTGAAGGCAAAGATTAATTGGAATTAGGGTTGTTTACTAGAACAGAAAGATTTTTTTGCATGTGAAATGCGTCTAGAAAATCCAGTTCGCCAATGGAAGATGTTTTTTGATTAATTTTTTTTCTGCACTTTTCAGCACTTTCAATTTTTCTGCTGCCAAAATTATTCAAAAAACATCTTCCTTTGGTGAACTGGATTTTCTAGACGCATTTAACATTCAAAAAAATCTTTCTGTTCTAGTTAGCGACCCTAATTCCAATCCATGGTAAATAAATGTAGTGAATTCTGAAGAGCGTATTTATTTTATTGCGGTTTATGCGCTATCGACGAAGTCGATATAATTCAATTCAAAAAGTTTAAATGAAATGCAGGAACAAAATGCGTATAGTTTAATATTCTGTACAAGGAAGTCATGTGGTGTATACATCAGATTTTTTTTCAAAAAGCGGCATTTCTTTCGAATGGTAAAACACTACCTTAACTCCATTCGTACTATAGCACGAAATATGCTATTCCAGACGACGTCATTTAAAATGTTTGTTTCTACAGAGAGCGCAAATGTAACATTTAAAGCAAATGTAACAGTAAAGTTTTATGCGCATGACAGGATTTTCATTGAAACATTTTAAAGAGAAGAACACGCTCTTAGTTTTCATTTCACATGCAATGGGTCTTTACAATTTTTCTAATGCTATTTTATTTATGATGTTTAGAAAAACAAAGGAGGTAATATCTCACGTTACTCTTTGATATCATACGAACCCTTATAAATAAATTGCTATATATTTTTTTAAAGAAAGAAGGCGTTTATTTGTGTATACCTTTGTTTTTATGTGCTTTTGTCGAGTGGTGTATTACCTTATTTATTAATTATTTATTAGTGCATTTGACAGGGCCCTTTATTATGGAATTATATAGCCACTTTTTCCATGTGTTTATTTCGTGTACTATTTTGATGAGTTTTGAATTCTGACTAGATGTAGGAATTCTAAGGATAACTCAACACGAGAAAGAGATATAATACCATCTTATTTTCTAAGCTCTAGAAGTTACGTTTCTGGAAGATTCGAGAAGCGCTTACTTTCTACCCTATGGGAAGTTATAAATGCTACTCCGTACAAAAGCTTAAGTTTAGAGTAATGCGTGAGTGCGTATTACTACAGAACATGCCGCTTGATGATTTTCTACATTTGATTCTGCTTTGGAAACGAATTTGGTAATCTGTAACATATTTTGATTATCAAAGAGAATTTATGAAACTTTATTGAGCTCTTGATATTTATTTACTTTCTCTCCAGAACTGTTATTTACATAAAGTTAGAATAAAATATGAAATATTTCTCTTCAATTGGTTTAAGAAGACTCGCTGCGAAAGTATACACACGCAACAATGTCAGATAAATGCAAATTTAAATTATTCCTATCTGCATATTTGTTACTTCGCGACAGTAGGCGTTTCTTCATGGTATATATAGCGTCAGTTACATTCTCATCACTACTAAAATTGTGACACTGTAATTCTGCACTTTCGAGAAATGCTATTCCGCAGAAAGAAATGACGAAAACGGTGTTTGTCGATATGAAAATTTTAAATTGAAGTGTTTTTTTTTTTTTTTTTTTCTTTTTCTCCAAACTGTGTCAGATTCTAGTTTTCATTAAAGATTTTGTTTCTGTTCGGTAACAAATACCTTATTTGAAAAATATGCAATCTAATCTCAGAATGTTTCGAATTTTATTGTTTAATTCTTTTTTCTCGTTAGATTTGTTTTAACACTGTGTAAGGAAAAAGTCACAACGTTTGCTGGATACAGAAGTGGCAACATGTATTTCCTTGAAGAAACAGGGGCTAAGTGTAGTTTTTTGAAAGGATGAATATGAATATTCTTTCAACATTCAAATGAAATATATATATATATATATATATATATATATATATATATATGCTACAGGGGAATACCGATTATAAAATAAAGGATAAGTTCAAAAAAAGATTTATATAAATAGCCGCTGTAAAATAATAAAGAAACTTTCATAAAATGAAGGTTTAGAAGCTGCAGCATTCGAAAAGTTTCTGATCAGCGCAGTAAAAAAAAATCACTTCGTTGGAACTCGAAGAATTATTTGATAGACATGAGGACAATCAGATTTTTATGGCTTGCAAAATCGTGTACTGAAGATTTTATTTCTGTGAATCTTTTTAAAAGCTTTCCGAGAAATTTTAATTGAAATTATTCTCAGAAATAAAGATTAAATTTCAATTCAAATCCTATTTCTCGCATCCATGACCATTCTCAGAGCAAATAAGGGCTTATGTCATTATAGGGTACCTATTAAATACTTATAATAGTTATGAGAATTTCCTACATAAGATTTCAAAACTCACTTGCCATAATTTCGTAAAATGGACAAAGTTCTTGGTCCACAATTTGCAGCTTGTTTACTCTGTGCATATTTTAACTCTTTAGCAATTTTTTCTTTATTCCATGATTTCAGAATGGAATCTTGGTTATACACATTTCTTTTTATGCGATATTCAATAACTATGTCTGACCCAAGTCTCAGAGAACTTTTTTATAATTCCCATTTTGCTTAAACAGTTGTTGTTTTTGTTCATTTTGTTTTAAAGAATATTTTACAATATTTAAATTTCAAAAGGTGCAGTTGGGAATATTTTTCTCCAAATAATTTTTCAAAAAAATATTTTAGATTAGTTTATGTTAGTTTATTTAAATATGAGTAGCATAGTATTATCTGTCGAAGTGGACGAATGCTTTCGTTAAAGAACTTTTTATAGAAAATCAGCTAGTATTCACGTTACATGGGAGAAAATCATGAAAAGCAGCGCCGTGCAACCAAACGCGTTCACTCGTGTTTGAACCTGGGTCGATACCAGTGTTCAATTGTCTTAATCGCATGGCAACTAGAAGTCCAAAAATGATTTAAGATCATAAACACTAGGCTCTAAGTAAATCCCTCCCTTGTGCGTTCACGTGGTGTAAGGGACTGAAACGCTCAACTAGCAGTTAGAAGATCCATGTTTGAGTCCCTGCGAAGACGTATACATTTTTAAATATTTTAGACTCCGATAAACCTAATATTCCCGCAGTGTGTACCCGAATTAAAATATGGTACATGGAAATTCGTAGCGTGGATTTGATTGACTGGGTATTGTCCTTCTCCCCAATCGTTCATTAAGTGGAGGGGAATGCAAGGAATTATCGCAAGCCATACGATTTCTAATACATGAGCTGACACGAACATAACTGTCAGAGCTAATTAATTAAAACATTTGTTTAGCCACTTCGTAGCGACCAAGAGTGATGGCGAAGAGAATACACAATATAAAGGTATTCCTGAAAGTTAACACAGCTGGTCAATAAAGCTTTTGTAGGACTATGTGTAAAGTTGCTTGATACGTAGCTGTTTGAAATATTCTAGTTTCAGATGAGCACTGCAATCATTCCAGTTTTTATTCTGGTAATCAAAATTAAATGATGATGAGAAAAAATATACTCACTAAGTTAAGGTTGCAGCCAATGCCCAATACTGTAATTATTTATGTTAATTAAATACTACAACTGAACACAAAGTTGCACTTCCGCGCATACGTTAGGGTCGGAAATATACAAATTCGGTGATTGACAATGTGGTGCGCAATAGACGCATGTTGCAAGTCCGGTCTGTTGTGTTGTTTTAAGTGAATGGGTTTCTGAGAGAGATCAATATTTAGAATTATGGCTCAAAGGCATCATTTAAGTGAAGATCAAAAGCTGCGAATAATTGGTAGAATAGCGGGAGGTCAAACACAAATGGAGGTCGTTCAAGATTTGAATATCCCTCAAAGTGTCATATCACGAATTTGGAGCAGATTTTAACCACTAAATCAATTGATAGATAGTCTGGTCAAAGACAACAAGAGCAAAAACTGCATCAGAAGACATATTTCTGCAGTTATCAGTTCAAAGAAACCTCAAAGCGACTAAGAGAGATCTCGTTTAGACCTTCAGGCTGCCATAGGAACTCGAATTAGCCTATTTACTTCTGCACGAAGGTTTAATGAGGTTGGACTGCATGCTAGAAAAAACAGTGGTTTGTGCCCTATTCACTACTGTTTCCAGAGAGGCCCTTAAACTGGTGCCGTCGTCATGTTCAATGAAGCCAAGACGACTAGACCCGAGTATTGTTTACCGAAGTGTCTAGATATAGTCTGAACACGCGTATACGTAATATAGTCTAGACGCGTCTTGATCTGGAAAAAAGGAAGAAACACGCAACTTGCCTTCCCTTGTCCATGATATATATCCCGTTTCCGAAATCGCGGTTCAATGACTTGGGGAGGAATCATGACAAACGGCCGCATCGACCACCATATCTTTTACGGACGTTCTGTAACTAGTCGGAGATATGTGGACGAAGTATTAGACAAGATACGTGTTTAGGGGGTGCTACTGACCCAGAAATTTTGCTAATGGCTTGGCTTCATACAGCATATGAGGTCTCAGAATACTCGCAAACAGGAGATATCACTCGAATGAATTGACCACCTCACTCAACTTGAACTTGATTGAGCATATGTGGTATGCCTTATGGCGCCGCATTTAATGCTCCAAATTCCTGCCCGGGCCTTCCAGGAACTCAAAATTGCACTTTTAGAAGGTTGGCGTGCAACTCCACAAGACTTTATCAACACTCTGATAAAGTCTATGAAATCAAGATGTGAGGTATGTATATCTGTCCCAGTTGACCATATATCATATTAAAGGAAATGTTTTAATAAAGAGGTGACTTAATATTTCCATCATTTTCTAGTTTCCATAAATTTTGTTTTAATTTGAATATTTTGCAAGTAATCAATTGCCATACATTGTAAATTATGTAAACTAATGCTTTTGTACAAACTTAATAATTGTTTATTAAATATTAGTTACATTTTGTTTCTGTGATTATCGTTTAATTTGATGACCAATGTATTATTACCCGAAATTTCTGAGTGACATCCCTTGATAGTAAGTAAATGCTTTTTAAGCATAAGTAGGTTTATTGAAGTTTGACTCGAGAAAAATGATTTCATTTTTATTTATGAACGCCATTATTTTGCTTTTGTTCCAGCTTTTGTCATTTCCATTCATTTTCAGGTAAATGTAACTGCAAATAAGATGTAATTCAACGGAAACAAATTCCTTTTACCAAGAAAATTTCGAAACATCTCCCACAAAATATTGAGTAATCTAAGTTCAGTATTTGCAATGATATAAAAATAATCTTTATATAGTTTAGATTTAATTGGAGCCACACAAAATGCTCCTATTCTTTTGAGAATAAATTAACGAAAAGAGGAAAAGTATAGGATGGAAAATATTAATCTATTAGACTAATCTCAGGAATGTTTCGTATTATCAATGCAACATTTGTAGATTCTGAATAACTGCATCTTCTCAAGATATATATTAAGCTGGAATATATGAATTACTTTGCTAAAGTAGTGATACGCAAAGAGCTAACATTCACATAGGAGAGCAATATTTCTTACTACGGACGACTGTTAAATCTAAGATGATTTTTTATTTAACCTCGATCTAAAAAAGGATTTCTGGATCAGAAATTACTTTAACAATCAAATGCAGTTGATAATACTGCATACTATGTTTTTAATAATGTTTGTAAAATACTTCCCAAGAAAAGCAAGGCAGAGAAATAATAAAATGCAGTGATGAGTGCTTAAAGTCATATTATGAAGCACTTTCTACTATACATTTGTAAGTTTTCATTTCTGTGTTTTCCTACTTAGATTTCTACACTGGCTATCTTGTGACAGTGAGTGATAGGTTTGTGAGTGTTTTTACTTATTACGTGCTTCGACATAGGCACTATATGGAGAGGGAGAGATGTCCCGTGGAGCTCTTCTTAACGGAAACCGGCCAACGTTACATATGGGAAAAACCACGAAACCGCCCATGCAGGACTCGAACCTCGGAACGAACTACCAGTGTTCAGCAGCTTTTACCGCTCAGCTGCTGGTGGTGAGGTTTGTGAGTGTTGTCATCAGGAAGTTTCCTGAAAAGAGATGCGATACTTCAGCCATTCCTGTTCCAGTGTGGTCATTGACTTCTGCTAGGTTCTTAAGAGAAATTGTTATCAGATCAAGTACAGTAGAACGTTGAGTATTCTTCCGTTTTAGAGTATTTCCTTCTATAATAAGTTTGTGTATATTTAAGTAAATTATAACTACTGACTACAGAACGTTCTTGAGTGACAGAACAATTCTTGTCATGTATTTGAATTCAGTGACAGAAATAATATCAAGTTCGAATATTTTGATTCATGTGACAAAAAAGTGAAAGTTTGTTTCTCAGTGTTATAAAAACCTAGTATTTAATGCAGATTAATCAAGCTAACATGATTCTAAACCTGAAGAGAAAACTACTTACTACTTACTAACTAATATAAAGTAAACACTATGCTAATATTACTCTCTTTCTTCCTTATTGTTACTTCCAAAACCTTATATAAAGTGGGCTTGAAACTAGCTACACGACCACCACTTTTTCATTATCATTTAATTATTCGACTAGTACGAATGGAGAAGTAGTTTCTGTTCTGTCCTCATGTCTTTAAACAGTGCATGGTATTGTGTATAGTAGGCCATTCCAAAGCACTTTGCATAAACAGGAGAAGACGTAAATAGACAAATTAATATGTTAATTGAAACACAACACATAATCAGTACAATACAGTTACATATTTGTAACTTCGTAGCAGCGTTATTGAATACTGAATGATTAATGCTATGCCCTACTCATAAAAATAACACCACCATTTTATGTTTTCTAGAACTCCTGTCAAATATTAGAAAAAAAGCCCTTACAAAGTTTTGTTAAAATGAAATAAAAATTTATAGTAAACACAGTGATATACCTACTAAATTAGATATATTTAATGCGCCTTTTTGAGGTTTAAAACCACAAAATATTTGTTATTTTATACCTTTGAAAGTAAAGGAAGCTTATCAGAAGATCTACTTTCTCTTCTCACAGTTTGAATACTGATTACTCTGTTAAATTTCAAAATTTCTCCTGATAGTAAATATTGTGATAGCAATTATTTTCAATATACTTTGTTATACAAAATGCGCTCCAAATGCATGTGCTTAAATGACCGCGACTATGTATATAAGAAGGCATTTTATTATGAAAATGATTAATATTATTATAAGAATGTTATATGAAAGTGGATATTTAGAGACTGGACTCACTAAACAGAAATTTTATTCTAAGCTATATTTTTCTCATTAACATTCTTGAGAAAATAGAACTAGGTTGTCTTTATATACAGCAAATTTCTAATCAAATGCTCTAGTTTAAACGAAAGATCAAACTCCGTCTGAAACTTTAGCGTTAATTCTAGAAAAATATGTAGTTTCATTTCTATACTTACTATCAGTAGAAGCAGCAAAGCGAATACAAAAATGTAAAAGTCAGTATGTTGGAATTGCAGCCACCACGATCTGTAAAGATATAAATGTTTTTAAATGGAAAATATTCCCCATTTAAAAAAATAATTTTTAATGTTGTTATTCGATTAAAAGATTATAATGGATAGAATGTTAAAGTGCATCCAGGATCTTGATTTAAGAATAAGATAAACTTAATTTAGAAAAAATAAATTAAATAAATAACGATTAAAATCTGACTGAAATCCTGTATCAGAATCTAAAATGTAGCTGAGGTTAACACACTTCCTGTCAATACATTTATCATTCTAACTTTACATTAATGTACTTACCTCTTCACGTAATCGCCATACATGTATACTATTAAGAAGGTATTTCCCGTAACAAGGAATGGAATGCCTAAAAACAAGGGAAAACTTAAATGAGAGTATAAACAAGACAAATCGAGGCACTAGTAATGATATCAACATTAAATTACCTGATATATATTAAGTAGCTCATTCCCAGACAGCATGGTTTTAAATATCCGTATATTTTCGAATAAAGTAAAGTATTATACCTGCGGGTTTTACTTTAAATTTTTTAACAGTTATTTTTATTTTGGAACAAGCCTTTCCTATACATTTTAAATTTCTACCTACGTTTCCGTACCCGAATAAGTTTTCGTGATTACGATTTATGCAAATGAGGTAGAAACGAGTATTTATGCTTAAGTCTGGGTCACTTCAGTAGGAGCTCCTGTTCTGCTTTTTAGACCACGTTGTTGTTGCTTGTCTAAGCTTACTGTTCTATGGCCGTACTGCTACGTGCCTGCTTGTATACGCCGGTCATCTTCAAATAAGGGCCAACTCCGTTAGTTGTTTCTGTGCAACTTCGGCTGATTAATTTTAGTTATTATTAGATTAGTTTTATATTTTCTATTTTGATTTAAAGCACAAGTGAGGGCTTATTGTACGCCCGAGAAGGGGCCATCTGTTCATTTATTTTGAGTTGGAATAAAGGTTAATTTAACCTTTCTTTGGATTTGTTACTTACAAGAACTCAGCGAATAGTTGCTACACAGTTCTTTAGTATTCTAGCTTTCAAGTAACTCTAACTTAGCTAGGAACATACGTTTGTTTCCCAAATAATACACATATTTATGTCGAAGCCATGCTGTCTGAATATTTTCAGTGGTATATTTGGTTATTAAATATCGCCTGCATTTAAAGTAATAAAGGAGGGAAATTTTACTATTATTGCATAATAAACAAATCTAATTATTTATCTAAACAAATTGAATATATGTAAAGGACAAGGAATTATGCAATTAATTCAAAATATCATTTCAAGACTAAAATTCTAAATAAATTACTTTATACTTTGCAGACTGCATTTAAGTAGATAATTAGAATTTGATTGTTGTGCGCGTCATCTTTAATCTCAATCACGATAGAAACCAGATTCTTTCCCCATAGGAGATAGATAACTATCATATAGAAGTATCTCAGTCTGCTTTTAATTTCATGGCTCTATATTTTTAAATAGCTATTCATAGCTAATTCATTTTTTGGCCCTTAAAGTTTTATCCCAACCTTTGATCTCTTTCTCATTTAACTTTCATAATTTAACATTCGCAGCATATGGCTTTAGCATAAAGACGTTGCATCTCAACACTTAAATTGATACTGCCTTCACTAGCATTAATAACAAAGTCTCATGGGAAATTGAAATTTTGGTGTCACTAGCTACTAGGAAGAATCTTTTCAGTATTAAATATTCCTAGTTTAATTCGGAATTATGTTTTCAGACCAAATAACTTTCCTGATTCATTATTTACTTATAGAAATACTACATATTCTCGAAAATATAATAGCTTTATCCCAAACTTAAACACTCCCCGCTCCCCACTCTGAGCTTAAACTCCTCGCTGCTTAAGCATAATTGTTAGTAACAACTAACAATTATGCTTAAGGGACGATTAGGTGTGGTTATTATTTTTACGCAAGTTATATGTAAATCTTAAAACCATTAATGTACAAACAGACATACAACATTCTTCTGATAATCAGCATTTACTATTATTTTAAATATCTGTCCGATTTACATATTGCTTTTAAAGGAAAATATTATTACGTGCAATTAACAAAAGCCGAAAAACGATCAGCAAATTCGTAATAATACACTTATGTTTTGCATCGATAAAATGTGTGTAGATGATACCCTTTCCTACCTGATAGTCTTCTAAAAGGAATAGGGAAAATTTTCGCTGTTTATGTTCCATTATGATCTCCTTGTGCGTGGACACACTTTGCACTTCGTTTAATGAGCAACTCTATCCCCTGTAAACGTAGTCTAATGAAATTTGGTTTCGAGGGAATGTTTCATAACTCGTCTTTTCACGCTACCATCACTATTAAATCTGCTTCCACAGAGATAAGAACGCGAGAAAAAATACTAATTACTTGAAGCTGAATCTGGGCTTTATCAGCATGGCCAAGATCTTGAAAAACCACATTCTCGTTTTTAATTGCATTGATAGGTTGTATTTTGTAAATTATTGAAAGAAGTCGATGCATCCATCTTACAGAATTTGTGTTCATGCAGAACGCACAAAATAATAGCTTAGATAAAACCAATTCTGCAGCTAACTCCTTTATTTTAATCTTCTATCCTTCAATACTTCCTTCTGGATACAAACTATTTTTCTGATGTCAATGCCTTCAAAGTTCGAACTTCAGAATAATCATCTATGAATTCTCGATTTATGCTCAATTGTTTTATATGATGTTTCAGTATATAATACAAAGGAAGTGAATGAGCATCTTTATGATTCTTGCTTTATTTCCTTGTGCTTGAGACGTTTTTAATCAATTTGTCTCAGAACGGTATAGAAATATTTCAGAATAAAATAACGCATTACATCATTCAGTAAATTGCCAAAACGAGAGCGCATACGATTTCTCTAACTGAATTTTCAAAGTGATTCATTCAATACTATCAATACTAATTTTCAAAAGGAATTTATTGCATTTTTTAGACGCGATGTCGATAAGTTTGCATCGGCCTACCTGACATTCCTCGATTTTAATTTTTATTATTTGCACCTGATATTTTATTTGTATAATGTGTGTGAAAAACGAAGCGTAAGAACTAAGTATGAAAGAAAGCTTGCGACTTATCTACTTTAGAACATTCCCCCCTTCCTGTATTAAGTACTCTAAAGGTTTAAATGCTTTAAATAGCATTTTTTTGACGTAACTATTTCAGGAAATAACACTGAAATTGAGATTGATGTTTTCGCAAGCTGACTGGTTATCATTTATCGCTTATCGAATTTTATCTGTCGTTTTTAAATACGTGTTGTTATATGAATGCATTACAAGATTACATACGTTACCTAAAAATGTTAAAATTTAAAACGAATAATGCAACAACAACTAACAGTAATTAGTAATATTCTACTACCCTTCATCAAAGAAATTTAGGAGCGGGGTTTTCTCGAACTGTCTGATGCAATATCATCAAAAGCTGCGTCATCTACATCTCTTACGCAAACAGATTAAGGTTTCATAAAATGAATATTTACATGATTCGTCAAATCAGTATTTACATATTGTTTTCATTAATGTTTACATGGTGGAGGTAGGTAGGTAGGTAGGTAGAATTGAGTGGAATAACCACAAACTTCATCATGAATCACTCAGGTAGCGCCTCAACGCACTAACCATAACAACTGTAAAAATAAGCCCACTTATTAGTTAAAATTTGTGAGTTTCAATGAAATAAGTGATGGTCATTTGCTGGGTACGAGACTTCTACATTCGCTCGGTGGCTTCGCTTCGGCTGTGGAAAGTGACTTTGTTTTTAATTCAAATTTCGAAGTAGATTTCTTTCAATTAAAATTTTTATTCTTAACAACGCATCACTATTGAATTCTTTGCTTTTATTTGTGCTTGCACTGCCCTTTTTCCCAAATAAGCAACCGTGTCACTTGTCTGCGACTTATTCTACATTGTTTGCTATACAGTATTATTTGATATTTAGACATTTTCCAGTCTACTTTCCTTCACATGTATAGTTAATTCGGCTGCAGGTTTTATCTTTTCAATGCATCCTTTTGTATGCAATCCATTGACGTTAATGAATGTGCAATAGTAGCTTACATACAATATTATTTGACGCATTGATTTTTTTACATATACAATAAGTCTGGTTACAAATTATTAATTTTTACAGAGTATCATTCTTGGTCAGATCGTTGTGAATATCATGATTTTACATTTTCAAGAGAATAGAACTGTAAAAAAAGGTTTCAGGTTTTATATTAAGCCCAAAGGAGCGATTACTTAACGTTTTGTGTGTTAACTTTAATTTATTAAATATTACGTTCTTCGCACTTACACCATAAATTTCAATTCAACAGAATTATCACAAAATAATTTAAAATGAGCATAGCCCTAGAATTTCCGATACACATTGCTTGCTTTGAAATCGTTAAGTTTCTTAATCAAAAATTCATGTGCTGTACAAAATATGAAATAAATAATAAAACAAATTCCAAATTTGGGCTTTCAAATGCGCATATTCGGGTGGAGACGTACGTTATTCAAAATTTGAGGGCTCTAGGTACCGTTGTTTTATCACAATGCGAGAAACATACATACATTTATGCAAATTCTTCTTTACTTAATTTCTTTAAATATAATACAGGGTTCTAATATTTGATGGCAATAATTTGAAATGTGTAAACAAAATATATGTATGTCTCTATAAATCAGACTGAATTGAATTTAAAGTAATAAACAGAGAATGTTATTCTACGCAGCGTTTATTGACGAACCCCAAAGACGAACTACTTCATATACAGAATTATGACATCACATTTTCTTATTACAAATAAACACTATTGCCATCTATTGGGGATCTCAAGTTACATAATCACAAAATTATACTTAATAATTACTTTGTTTTATTCAAATATATATATATATACATATATATATATATAGATATGTGTCTAATAAAATTCAGGAGTAGGAATTTGGATGGCGTAGAAGTGTTGATTCATAATGACTAAGAAATTGGAGGCGAATGCAGATTTAAATCTTTTTATTTTAGCAAACATGTTGCGGCGACAATCAGGTTGGCACATTAGTTGTAACTATTCCAAGAAATTTTACATTTTAGATAAATTTGCAATAAGAAGGTAAGAGCAGACAGACTGCAGTGCGGCCAGGCCAAAGCGTGGAAAGCAAGTGCGTAATGTTCAGGATGAAATGTGAAGTCAAACTGAGTTAGTTTGGGTTCTCAAAGCATTCTGCGTGAACAGTTAATATTGCTGTAAAATTATTATTTGTTGCTTTAGTGCAATTAACATCACCAGAATTACGTAAGCGTCATATGACACAGATTTTTTTCAAAATGACGCAGTGCAGAGAGGGGTTATTATTTTTAGAATAAAGAAGGCAAATTAATTTACACTGCTAATTTAATCTTTTACATATATATATATATGTGGGCTCAGTGTTTTATTCTTATATGTTGGTAAATTGTGCATTTTTTGCTTTAAAAGTGATTGAATTATGTTGTTCTTATGTTCCGGTGAACGTTTTCATGCCTTTAGTTAATCTTCATGCAATGGTTGTAGAATTATCAACAATTTAGAAGTTTTTTTTAAGTCCCACCAAACCTAATGAAACTACCATTTGTTAACATTTGAAAACTCTTAATAGAAAATTGAATTAAGTCTTTCTGCGCCTTCAGTGTCTTTTTGCAGAATGGGATTAAAAGCAAAATTTCAGTTTTGTGCATCGAAAAATCTGCGTTCTTGTCCGCTGGCCGAACTGGTTGATTTCACGTAGAAACTATAATTTTAATTGCAAAAATTGTTTTTTTAAAATTATTTTAGCTATATTTGCTGTTTTATGCTTTTCTGTAGTTTACAAATTTTAATGAAAATGTTTTGATCTTTATATTTTTGCCTTGCTCCGAACTGAGAACTGAATTAATTGAATGAGAAATATACCTATAGTGCAATTCGAGGAAATAAGTTTAAATTAAATGCAACAAAATAAGTATAGTTTAATAGGCCGTACAATGAAGTCATGTGGTGTCCACATCGGATTTTTTAAAATGAATTGACTAAAAAAGCTAAAATGGCTAAAAAAGAAAAAAAAAACAGACATATAAAAGACGAAATATACATTTTAAATAGCAAGGGAGGGAACAAAGAATGAAAAAATGGAAAATTAGGCAACTGGAATTTATTTTAAAACTTTCTCAGGAATTTTGCCACTTGTTTGCACTAAGTACGTTCAGCAATTCTACTTTAACATTTATTACGTTTTTTAATTTTGACAAAAGATATTCACAGATTTACTTCTTCTAAAGCATAAAATGGGAAAGTTAATTGATCTTGCAATTTTTCCTCAAGTACTATAACTTTAATTGGTTATTGTCATTTTTACGATACCACACTAATATTGTTTGATCTATTCAGAAATTAATTATAAAATTCTTAAATCACCAGATTAAAAATTATGACTATAATAATAATATTATTATCTCTAAAGTCAGTGACGTAGAATGGAAGAATAATGATTCAGGACTCTTAGATGTGTGAAACGGCTTTAAATGCAATAAAGTAGCCAAACCTACTGTGACAACATACAAGGTGTTGAACGAAGTGAATTCAAAAATTTAGTGATTAAACGATTAAAATACAGAAATTAACTATACATGCTTAAATAGAAAAGTGATGATAAATCACTAAAGTGGTATAATTCCTGCCGTCCCTTTAAAAAATTATAAAACTTATAATGTCTTTGCAACTAGAGTAATTTTCCCGAAATTTACTGAAATTTTGTACAAATTAGCAGAAATTTAATTACAAGCCTTTTAAATAGCGCGTAAGGAAATACTTTTAAAATTCAAGTATTAATTAAATTCAAGTATATTAAATTACACGAGATGGAATATTAAATATGATAAAATTAAACATTAATAAATTTAATATACTGCTTATTTTGCGAGAACAGACAGACTTAATTTTGTCAAATAACGGGATGGTAATTCCTAAATGCAAAGCCTGGAGGGCAACAAGAGAAAATAATTTCAAGAACTAACTCTAATATAAACGTTTTTGAAGGGAAATTCATGTTATTAGATTTAGAACTTTTGATGTCATTTCAAAGTTTCTTGAAAGCTAAGTGGTTCCAAAGCTCTAGGTAATGCACGTCATTCATAAATAAATGATGCAGACAGCTCCGTTGTATATGAAAAGCATGTTTAGCGCATGTAAAGTGTTTAAAATTTTTGTATTTGTTCTGCGACGCTAGCACATCGTCTATGAGAATCGTCTGCGAGACTATCTGCGCTGTCGCAAAGTGTTACCAATTTTTTTCCTTTACCGTTGTTATTGTTAAAATTAATGAAAAATGGTTGTTCTAAAAGATTGAAGTTTTGCTTTAATTTGCTTATTTGGACTACATTTTTTATACATTGGTGCATCATTCTGAGAAATTGTATGAACCACCTGGTGTAAAATTGATATCTTATTTCGTAAATCGTTGGAAGACTTCGAAGGTGGGGTAAGTAACAGTTTTAGTTAGAGAATTTGTTGATAATAGTTTGTTTGAGTTTCGAAGAATTTAAGTGAAGCTGCATTGTGTAGTAGTAATTTGTTTACAGTTTCGTCCGGCAGTATAGAATTGTTTTATTGTAGTATTGTTATTATAATGGCTAAGTTAGATAGACTTAAGAAGCAACGTACCTACTATAGATGGTTTGGTTTGTGAAATCATGGCAAAGCCTCGAGGTCTATCTGCCTAAGGGGAGGGATGCCTTCGTGGAGGACTTTCTAAGGAAAACTGGCTCGTATACACGTTACACATGGGGAAAACCACGAAAACGCCCATGCAGCTAGCCTGTTCGCGGAATTCGAACCTCAGACCGAACTACCAGTTTTCAGCGATTTTACCTCTCGGCCGATGGTGGTCACCTGCCATAGAAGACAAGTAACGAAATTAATATCAAAAATAGAAAGTAATATGTCTGAACCACATATAGCAGTAGATGAATTAGAAAGCCTTTTAGTTCAGTTAGAAATCAAAGACGAACAGCTCAAATCGATTGATACGAATAATAAATCGAATAAAATCGAAGATCTTTTAGATGATGCAGAAATACAATCGAAAATAGTATTGATGTATAGCAAGTATTGATGAATGTAATGAAGTAATTATATTTAACTCGGTAAAACTAAAAAATAAAATAAAATCGTTGCAATCCTCATCTGTACAAGAACCCGCATGTGTGGAACCCATAACAAACCAACGTAGACCAAATATAAACGCGAAGTTACCTAAACTGAAAGTTCATACGTATTACGAAGACCCATCTGAGTATTTAAATTTCTGGAATCAATTCGAAAATTCTATTGACAAAAATCCTTCCCTTTCAGATGTCGAAAAATTTTCTTATTTGTTTAGTTGCCTTGGTGGCGAAGCTCTTTCTTTTATTAAAGGTTTCACTATTACCTCAGACAACTATAAGTCAGCTCTTAAATTAATCCAAGATACCTTTGGCCAGAGAGATGTGTTAATCAATGCTCATATGTCTAAGCTGTTGAATATGACACCTTTATATATTAATGATATATAAAGAACATTTCTAATTTACAAGATCTGAGAAACTTGTATTTTAAGTGCCAAACCCAAATTCGTTCTCTTGAGAGTTTAGATATAAAATCAGAAAATTATAGCGTAATGCTTTGCGCTGTATTTTGAAACTTTTTTCCAGCGACCTTGTTTTGGAATTCAGCAAGAATCAAATCTCGAGCACTAATCATAATTTGGAGGAGTTGATGGATTTTTTACATAGTTCCAGCACTGCAAGAGACAGAACATTTCATATACACTCTCCGTCTTTTCACGAAACACGTAGCCAGTATAAACAATCCAACCATAGAAATTTCGGAGCCCCCAAATCGCAATAAATTTCGTTACTCTGATAATGAATTGCTGAACAGTGCTAGTTCAGATACTTTTATATTTTGTAGTCAGCAGCACATGAGCCATTTGTGTGAAAATTTGAACTGTCAAAAAAAGAGAGAGAAGATTTTACGAGAAAAAAAAAAGATTTTTATTGTGTTGTAATATCAATTGCTGTGTAAAGGCCTGAAAAAGGGCAAACTGCTCCTTTTACAATAAATAAACACGCCCGCGCAATATGCTTTGAATTAGAAAATTCTAAAAAAACAAAGGATTGAATATGGTTCGGAAATAAAATCTAATGAAACGGTTGCTACTTCGTCGAATTATATACTGAATGACAGAAGAGGAATTTACTTGCAATGTGTAAAGGTAGAAATTGTTGGAAAAGAGTCGTCAGATTTTATTTTTTGTTTATTTGATAATGGATCTGAGCGCACATTTTTAAAGAAAGAAGTTTCCGAAAGATTGGGATTAAAGGTTGTTGGCTCAGAAAAATTGAATATTTATAGCTTTGGCGCAAAGACTCCGAAAGGGCAGATTTGTGGAAGCGTGGAATTGAAGTTGAAAAATATTTTGAATGGAAGTGAAGAGCTTATTGAAGCATTAGAAATTGATGAAATATCGAAAGCTGCAATAAATGTTCCAGGTCGAGGTACTTTGCAGAAATGAAGTCCAGATGATTTCCCTTAACGTTTGATTTTAAAGATTTATCTAGCAAATTTCATTGTTGATAGGAGCATATTAGTATTACTGGAATTTGATAAAGAAATTTAAGCGATTGAGCAAGTCATTAGGAACTATAGAAACTGCCTTTGGATGGTCACTCCAAGGAAAATATGATGATTTAAGTAATTCCACATCGATTAATTTCGTTCTCAATGAAAGGTCTCCGCTAAGCTAAGGCGCTTTTGGTAATTGGAGAGTTGGGGCATTAGAAGTGACGAAACATGTATTTCGGGTGTCGAAGAAAGGGAAATTCTGAAGGAGTTTAACGAATCGATTCAGTTTATAAATGACAGGTACTGTGTGAAGTTTCCGTGGATAGCAGGTATGCGGGAGAAATTGGGAAATAATAGGGAAGTCGCATTGAAACGTTTTAATAGTTTAGTTCAGAGGTTCAAGAGAGATATGTCGTTGGATAAGCAATATCGAGAGGTTGATAGTTATCTTAAAGAAGGAATAGTTGAAATATCTTCTGATTTGTTATGAGATGAATTATCATTTTACTTAACCCACCACGCTGTTATTCGAGAAGACAAAGTCAGCAGCCGCTTGCGAATTGTATTTGATCGTGCAGCTCATGGAGAAAGAGAACTTTCACTAAATGATTGTCTCCACATTGGTGCGAACTTGCTATTAAAATTTAGACAAAATTCTATAGCTTATACATCTGACATACAGCAAGCCTTCCTGCAAATTCAAATCGACCCAGATGATCGTCGGTATACTAAATTTTTCTGGATTAATGATCTAAATTTAAGAGAATTTATTGTACTGAATTTTACTCGTGTTTTGCTTGGACTTACATCAAGTCCTTACCTACTGGCAGCTACATTGAAATTTCATTTTGAAATTTATCAAATTTGTATCCAGAAACCTGAATTGCTACTACATTTCTTCTGGGTTGACGATTTTGTTGCTGGAGCTGACGAAGTACAGATAGCTCTGAAAACCATTCTCTAATGCATTGAAATTCTGAAGAATGCTGGAATGGTGCTTAAGAAATGTCAGACTAATTCTGTCGAACTTCGCAATCTATGGAAGAGAGATGGTATAAAACTATTCATACCAAAAAAATCATCACTGGATATAGTACGCTGTTGAACGTTCTAGGAATGGACTGGAATACAGACAAGGACTTGATTTTTTTCGACATAAAAATTTTGATGAATATTATTTCCAACAGATCCAGTACAAAGCGCTTCGTCTTGCAAATATTGGGTCTTATCTTTGATCCAATTGGATTCATCGGACCTTTCATAGTTCGACTTAAGCTATTGCTTCAAGAGCTATGAACAGCTGGCGAGGACTAGGATGATGAACTCCCCTCTTTAGTGGACTACAAGTGGAAGTTGTGGTGCAGCGAAGTTGAACATTTGAATAACGTTCCTAGATATTATCTTTCTGAATTCAGTTTATGTGATTTTGTTTCATTTGATATTCATTCTTTTTCAGATGCATCTATGGTGGCATATGGGGCAGTGCTATATTTGAGAGCACTCACTCGAGACAATAGAGTTATTACTAGTTTTATATGTTCCAAGAATAGTGTCGTCTCTCTCAAATCTATCACACTCCCAGGTTTGGAACTGTTAGCATGTTTGTTATCTTCCAGGCTTGCTAAACAAGTAAGTAAATGTTTGAAATTTGATGTAAGTTGCTATTTCTGGACTGATTCGAAAATATGTCTGTTTTGGGTAAAGGGTAAGACCTGTAAATACAAACCCTTTGTGAAGAATAGATTAGAAGAAATTCAAAATTTGACAGATCCTAAGAAATGGTATCATTGCCTAGAAAGGAAAATCCCGCGGATATCCTTTCTATAGCATCTCCAGCCTCGACAAAGCATCTCCAGCTTCGAACTTAGCTGGAGATGCTTTGTCGTGGCATGGACCACTTTGGATGAGTCAAGCTTATGAGTTTTGGCCTGATAAGATTAAAATTGAGAATCTCACTGAGGATTTAGAATTGAGAAAGGAATTTTAAACTATAACACAAAATAAATGTGCAGTCGAGAATTCTCAATTTATTTTAGATTTGAATAACTATAGTAACCTAACTAAGGTACTGAAAATTACGGTATTAATTAAAAGTTCTTAGAACAGAACATGTAAAAATAGGACCGTACACTGCAGTTGAAATCTTGAAGGCAGAACAGGACTGGCTGAAGTATGGACAAGGACTCGTGTACTCTTCCTGAATTAGAATGCCTTAAATGTGGTACCCAAATTCCTAAGCAATCGTCTCTTTATAAGCTACCCGCATTTTTAGATGAAGACGATATTTTGCGCGTAAGAAGTAGGCTTGAGCAAAGCGATTTTGTCATTGATGAAATCCATCCAGTTATATTACCCGAACAGTCAAATTTCACTAAGTTCTTAATTAAATCTTAATCCTATATATTTTGTTGAAATTTTCGGCAGTCAACCTTCTGAAACTTTGATTCGTCGAAAATGATATCAGACTAAGCTTTTACGTCAACTATGGATGGAATGGAAAGATAATTATTTCATTCAATTGAATAATGCACGTAATTTTGTAAATCCATCACCAGGAAAGTTAAAAGAGGGGATGTAGATTTGCTTGAAGGGGCCGCTAAATCAAAATTTCTCTAGCCACTTGGTATTGTTCAACAGGTCTTTTGCTGGTCGTGATGAGCACGTACGTTCGTGTGTTATTCGAACTGACAAGGGACAATATAAAAGACAAATCCAGTTCATTTATCCACTTGAAATAACCTGACATTTCTCCTTTAGTATTGTCTTAATCATACTAAATGTACTTTGTATGTAAAAGTACTTTGTATGGTCATGTAGTACTATTTGTATTACGATAATTTTATTTGTGTTATATTTATTAATTTGTGTTGTATTTGATATCTTGTTAAAATTTAATGTACTCTGTGAAGAGTACAGGTGGGGTGTGTTTAAAATTTTTGTACTATTTGTTCTGCGACGCTAGCACATCGTCTGCGAGACTATCTGCGCAGTCGCAAAGTGTTACGATGGTTACCAGTTATTTCTTTACATTTGTTATTATTAAAATAAATGAAAAATGGTTGTTCTAAAAGATTGAAGTTGTGTTTTAATTTGCTTATTTGTTTAATATTTTTTATATAACCTGATTTATTATGGTAACCTGATTTGTTCACCTTAGACCCTTAGAGAAAAAGGTTTTTCAGAAAATACGCTAAAGTCTGAAAGCACTTAAATTAGTTATTGGTAAGTTAGAAAATTACCACAGAAGTTAGGATTGTTGTAATTTTATTGCATATATTCAAAAGCAGCAAACGTTGCTGAATACTTCATATAACTCTAAGTATTTATCTTTACGAGACTTACCCCATCCTATAAGTGCAGACAAATAAACCAAATTTATGCCAGGAAGAAAGCTTCTGCACTCGATGAAGACCAAGATAACGACTGATAGTTGCAAAGCCATTGCGGGAAGAAAGAATAACTGCAACATCCAGGAAATAATAGCATGGTATTGCTAGAAAAAGTACATTCCAAATATTACTATTACATTGATGTAATTTTCCTTAATAAGCAGAAGTACTAACATTAGTAATCAACTAATTTAGGTCATAGAAAAGTATTGTAATACCCCGAATTGACGTAATAGGGCGCACTACCAAACAACGTGTAAGTCGGAGCCTAATTTTGCCGTTAGTCCTACAACACCAATGGTTGAAACTATTTTTTTAGAAGAAACGTTTGTAATAACGTAGGTTTTTTACTATGAATGCAAAACAATGTATAAAACTGAATTTATTTTTATGCGAGTAGCTTCATAAAATTTAATAAACATCTCTGATTAATTAAAAATTCTAAAGACCAATCTATACGAGGAGACAAAATTGCTCAAGGACACAATAAAGTCTTCTTCGCCGACATGCCGCCGACATTTCGTCTGCACAGAGCGGTTTTCTGTCTAAATTGCTCTGAGCTACTAATCTAGTCAGAGCAGTTAAAGTAAATGCTGTGATTAAATCCATCAGTCTCACAACTAGCATAATGATTTGCAAAGTTTCATTTCCTTTATTTTTCAGGACTTAATTTTAAAACCAAGCTGTAATTATATTAATAGCAATAATGGAAAGGAGCCTTAGTAGGATGCAGAAAGTAAGAGTGAATAAGAATGCCAATAAAAGTGCAAAATGAGAAAAATAAAAATTGTAAATTAAAAACAATCATAAAAATAAGCGGGAAAGGAAAGAAATTGCGAAATGTAATGCATCTTATATTACTATATATTTACATAAAAAAGAAACTAAATTGATTGCTGTACATATATTTATAGCATAAAATATGCATATATTGCCGATAATTACATTAGTAATAAAGTATCGTTAAAGTACACGAAAACGGAAAAATGAATTTTATCACTTTAAAAATAACGTAGAAATCCAATAAATATGTTTATATATAATTAAGATAAATTTACTATAACGTAAGTAATAACATTTCAGCCATAATAATAAAACATTATAAAATCATTACAGAAGTACGCTACATTGTAAAAATTTCAATAGTTTTCATATTAACAGATTTCTGCGAATTACAGAAGTAGAGAAAAATAAAACATTTATTTTCAGCGGAAAACTCACAAAACAGCTGGATTCGAAACACAACTTGGTGGTTCACACGAAATTTAACACTTTAGTAAAATATGACGGGTGATCGAGCTAGCTAGACCGAATCTAGAAGTGTTAAAATCATTAACAGTAGAAAATGGGAACTATAATTCAATGCAAACGGGAGATAAATTCAGTTTCTCTTGTTTATCAGATTTCTCAGAACATAATATAGTAAACTCTTAAAGAAAAGATTCTAACAGGGTTAGTTAAGGCTAACACATGACTTAAATACTTACACCGCTCCGCAGCTTACAATAATAAATCAGTTGTATTAAGGTGAAAGAAACATAAGGCGAAAAAATATACTTATGAAAAATATCTTTCGGAAATTGTTAACCGAATATCCGTTACTGCTATACAGAAGCATGATTTCCATATATAATTTGATATGATGCTGCCAAATACGTTTCCCGCAACACTGTATCCGTTCATACTCAATGACCGAGATTATTGGTGCAAGCACCGCAGACATGCATGCGATGCATCAAAGATATGTTTCCCGTTTAGCCGCCGCTGACATCGAGATATATTTGTTTAGAGATATGTCTTATCGTGTAGACGGACCTTAAGGCACGAAAGAAAAAGAAATAAAGAATATATAACTTCCTTCTACACATTTTCTCGATCAAAGCATAGACAATGACTGCAGTGCGTTTATAAATGTAAAGTAACTACATTCTGCGCGAGCATAATTCTAACTTCTGTTTTCAAAGAGGATTTTGAATTTTAGAGCATTTAGTATATTATTCTTTAACGCATGTTATTTTATTAAAGCTTCTTGTACTACAAAGGAAGAGTAATGCTTTGCTCGTCAGCATTTTCTGAATTACTGACAATTTCAAATGTAAATTAATTAAAGGCAAAAGTTCGCAAAATAAAATAAGGAACGGACTAACTTTGAGTTTGCGTTCGCAATATACAGTACTGGGGAGAAAACTGTAATATGTTTTGTTCATATACGTAACTTTAGTTATTTGTTTGTTTTACTTATTATATTGTATTAATAAAGTTAATATTTAAAATTAGTCATTTACTTGGTCACTATTCCTGATTTATTTCTTACGCGAGTGATGATACGGCATTATATCCTGTGAGTGTTATGAATATCAAAATATGGATATCAGCTCTCAGAACTGACAACGTATTTGCAGAAGCTGTTTTTCAGCGGATGTAAATTTGAAAAAAAAAAAAAAAAAAAAAAAAAAAAAAATAATTTTAATCAACACTTCTTACAAATATCCGCCAAAACCATTGCCAGCTTGGCGATATCTCGCCAAATTCGTGGAATAGCCGTTTACTCTGTTAAATAGATTTGCACCTGTATTCTTATTTTTCCGGCAGAGCATCGTATTCTAGATTTTCATGTTACATTATACAGTAATTTTACGTATAATTGCATTAAAATAATTTATCTATGTAAAACATTCGTAGCAATTTAAAGATTATTTTCTGCTAATTAACATCTAATTCGCATTATACTTTTACATTTTACAGAAATCAACATCCTATCTACATTTTACAGAAAATTAACAACTTAGTTTTCTGCACATTTAGTCTAGAAAACTGAAATATATGAAGACGCGTGGTACAAGGATCATGTGAATTAATTATCATGTAATTTAAACTATCTATGTTATTATTATATATAGTTGAATTTTACATTGTGCTAATTTGTTACCTAAAAGGTTTTCGGTTAGACTATCCTATGTAAATCAAGTTCGATAATTTTTAAATCTGATATAGGTTTATTCATTTTACACTTTTGGAAAACAAGACAATTTTTGCTCCAAATAAAGTTAATAAGTTAAAATGATATACCATAAGTTTAAAATGTAGGTGGAGAAATTAATTATTGTACAGATCTAGATTAAACAACCGAAAGCAATAAACATTTTTTCTATTACATTATTCTATAGGTGTTAAAATATTTTAAAACTGCTAGTATGGTATATTGATTTCATATGAATAAGAACAAAGTTTAAATGTCCTTAAAAATTCACTTTGTGATCAAATCACAAAGTGAAATTTCAAATTTATATTTCGTGATTTCCGAGCTAATCTTAAATTTGACATTACAATTAACGCAAAATGTAACTTACTTGATATGCAGAAAGCTGTATACCAAGCATAAAAAGAATATTGAGAACTACAATACAAGCAGATGTCTGTAATTTGATTGCTGCAAATCTATTACTTGCGTCTCTAAAAATATATGAATTAATGAATTGTTACATATATCATTCAGCATGGTCAATAACAATAACTAACATGTAAGCAGTGAATAGCAAAAAAATCTGCATTTATAAAGAAAAAGATTTAAGCAATTGTTTCCTATCATATTTTACAATATCAGTGTGCAACAAAGTCCTGATATGTAAAATATAAACCAGCTAAACTCTTGCGTTATAAAATGTAAAAGAATATTAAAAACATATGAAAGTTCAGTTCCTCTTCTAAACTAAGTATTATTAGCATGGTTAGTGACATAATCTTCTTCTGTGCAAACTTCCATTCAAGACGTCACAGACTTGCTTTATATTTTTAAAAGATTGTCAGGTTTCATTTATTCAAAATAACTCAAATTTCAGGTAGCCATTAAAAGCTACTCGGCAAATCCGGTTTTCATAAGGTATTTCTCCCGCCTTCTTAGCATGTCTTCATTGTGTAATGGTTATCACGCTCGGCGTGTATTCGAGAGATCCGTGGTTCGAGTGCCGGAGAAGGCATTACTGAATTTTCTTCTCTCCTGCTTCGAAAGTATGAAGAAAGTCTGCTTCGAAAGTCTGAAGTCTTTACAATGTCCTGCTTCGAAAGTCTGAAGTCTTTACAATGTAATGGTCGATAGTCTTGATCCTAGAACCAGAACTAGAGGAGGTGGGGGAAATATAAGTAGCTGTTTCAAATATAAGTAGCTGTTTTGTTGAAATTTCTTTACCGTTGATCTCATGAATGTGGAACAGCTTTTTGAGCATGATAATAGTTAACCTAATTCACGATCCAGTTTTGTTTGAGGGTAATTGACATATTTGAAGACTGTTACTGAAATGCAACCTCCAAACCGTTGGCTTAGATTTCTCAACAACCCCATTACACAAATAACTTTTAAGCAACATTTCTCAAGTACTTTTAACTGATTACAAAATCTCTTTCACAGAAATAAAAATCTGTAAGTCTGTTTCTCTTGTAATTTTTTCCTAAATAAATAAACCACCATGATCTATTTCTTTTTAAATGCTCGTTGAAACTAAATATTGCTATAGCGATTTTTCTATCATCAAGTCTGTTAGAAAATGAGTTTTCTGTCAACTATACATGGCATTCATTCAGTGATCCTTCAGATACCTGGCAGCGTTTGAAGCGTATAAATGAAAGGCCTCATTTTGGAACACATAATAAATAAGATTACAGGATCTGCTCTTCTTAGAGAACATACAATTAGACTAGACCTCTAAAGGACAGCTAGTGACTTTTCACTGATACTTATAAATACCACAGAGACAGGAAAAGGGTGTAATGGACATTTTTGTTAATACAAAGAAATTTTAACAGGCGGCACCAACGGCTGCTTACAAAACCAACACTTTTGGCTTAAATCAAAGATAATGAGTGAGCTTAAAATTAATGAAGTTTAACTATAGCCTAATGGCTTCACAGTTTAACTAACGCGCAAGTTGGCTGTAATTGAAGCCTAATGGGGATAATAACTTAGCGCCGCAGAATTCTAATCGATAGAGAATCAAAGTTAGCAACGTGACCATCAAGCAAGCAGAATACGATCTGATTTCATCCTCCAAAAACTTCCTTTATTCTACCTAATTTGAATATCGCGCGAGCTGGAAATTTACATTCTGTCAGGGTAGAAAAGTAATTTAAATAACAGGATAGAATATTAAAATGAACTTTACAAGATAATTGTTAGTTTATACGACTGAAACACGAAATCAGTGATGACCTTTACTGAGATTCAGCATGAGAAATATCAACTTACGCCCATTATCATATTTAAATGCAGTTGTAAGTGTAAGAATAATTCATGAGCCTATTGTGAAAATGATATACCTAACAGTTTGTAATAATTTACTTGTGAATCTGAAGTTTTAAAAAGACTTTTAAAATCCAAAATTGTAGTAAACCCTTTGGATAATTCAATGTTACTACGGCAATATGGATCTCGTAATCTAATGGTGATTTAAAGGATTTAACCTCTGCTGA
The DNA here is from genome assembly GCF_044657685.1 of Stegodyphus dumicola. Taxonomy (NCBI): domain Eukaryota; kingdom Metazoa; phylum Arthropoda; class Arachnida; order Araneae; family Eresidae; genus Stegodyphus; species Stegodyphus dumicola. The sequence goes on from NC_140768.1 coordinate 84,290,175, forward strand.
AATTAATAATCTGAAAAAAAAAATGGACATCTTTATTTACTTTTAGAAGAAATAGTAAAGCCTGATATTACCTGAGGTTATAAATGAGTCTGAATATTGTGCATAAAACGATAGCTCCAGATACCGCACATGAGACTAATAGAAAATTTTCAGTTTCTGTATACCCAGACGGTATTCCATCCTAAAAATAAATTAATCGATATTTCAATATGCTTCGGCTATATTTTAATAATCGCTATGCTTTTGCCATACATAGATATATTTAAATAATTGAAAATGGGAGATACTCGTTTTTCATATAGTAAGAACTTATAATTTATTTTTGTAAATACGAATTTGAAAATTATTCTGCAATTTATCTGGGATTGAAATTTTTAATAAAAAAGAGAAAAGCCATTTCATCATACTTGTTTTTTCGAATACTGAAAAGTAAATTTTCATTTTTTCAAGTAAGTATTAAATGCAGAGTGATGGAGAAGGGAAGTGGTATTTTTCTGCGGTTGAGTTGTTCATTCAAAATTAATCTTAAACGACATGGAACAAAATGAAAATAAAACAAGGAAGATTTTATCGTCTTAGATTAAAATTGCTTTTCAATGTTGAGTGGTTTTATATTAGAAAAATAAATTCAAAAAATAAATTTAAACTTACTGAATACGATTGTTTATTATCCATAAGAACAAAAAGTCCGATTCCAAAACATTCGCATACTACCTTATTTAGGCTTCTACTGACTACATAGCAGTATTTCAGTTCCATGTTTCTAAAAAAAAACACACAGATAAATATTTTAAAGCTACACAAATATCGGTTCAGATTTTAATTTAATTTTTAATCATAAAACATATTATAATAATTTCAGCTTGGAAAAAAAGGGAAAAATAGAAATGATACTCAATGCAAAAATATTCTCTTTAATGTTTATAACAAAACATTTATTATTTGGAGCACGATGAATAAGGGATCAAAGAGTTTGAGATCTAATATAAATACACTTTCGCTTTAAATACGTTACCTAAATGGAATTCGGATTTTCCAAAATCCGGCTTAGTTAAAATTTTCTTTTCTGAAAGCCATAATATACAGCGTTCCAAACAGAGTATTTCTAATCTGAATAGAAAAGCACGCCACGTTTTTTGATTTCATATAGTTAAGGGCAGTCATTTCCTTTTTAAGTAGTGATATATTATATGACATAATACATTAGATTAGTGTGCGTCTGTGTTACGTGTGTTCGTATATAGAAGCTAATAAAAGAAATGTATTACTGAAATTCAATCCGTGTACGCTTTTATTTGAGATTTTGTGCAATAGAAGGAATTTTTTCTGATCATATTTTCTATTTCAACACACATATTTAAAATTATCTTTCGTAACTCAAAATGTTATATATCTTTTGAAAAAATTAAATAAAGAAATAATCTTTTGCTTACTTGAACACTCAATTCATGTCTCTTTCAATTAAAAAGAAGCAAGATGGACAAAATATCTTTGCATAAGCTGAAGTTTCCTTAAGGATACGACTTGTGATGTATTATCTTTTCGTGTTATTTAAATCATCAGAAAAAAATTAATTATACGTAAAACATTAATAATAGGCTTAACAAAGTCAGTCTAGAATGAAGAGCAAGTGATTAAAATAATTGGGCTCCACTGTATTCCTTATCATAATCAGGAAATTACATTCAAGACAAAACACAATTTATTATGCTTGGAATCGACTACGTGTTTAGCCATCGGAAGTTGAATTCATGTGGTAAAATTATATTTTTGTATACAGCACTGCAATATATTACAACCATGATCTGATTTACTTCTTTCAAAAGACGTTTCTTATGCATCTCTGATTTGCATTGAAATCTATGAAATATCCGAATACTTTTGGTAATATAACATACTTTTGCAGTGTATAAATGTTTTAAATCCAAATCACTGCTACCAAATAAATAAAATCAGATAATGTAATTATGAAGTTTTGAGTATAATTTATAAATTCTAAAAGTATGAATTCGAAAAAATGTGTGCATGACTTTTACACATAAATGAACCAACAACAGTTTATTAAAAACTAGAAAAATTGTATAGAATAAAATGATTTATGGTTATCTTAATTTTATTTAAAATATGTTTAACTTGTCTCACCTTGTCGCATGTCTCAAAAACTTTTTCCAAGAAAATATAACTAACCTTTTCACGAATAAAATCTTGACGCATGTGAAATCATTTTCAGCATTTTCCTGAAAAAGACAAGTTATCTAAGTAAATTATAAATTCATTTTACTGACATATGAATTATATGTATTAGAGTAGAAACTGCTACAAATAAGAATTACAAATTTGCCTGTTTTTCAACAGAAGCTGAAAATATTCTTGAATGCGATTCGTAATTCAAATTTGCTAGCTTCCATTCTGAAGATTATCTTTTGAAATTTGTTTTTTCTCAATCAGATTACCAATGTGTGACCGTTTGGAAATTCTGAATCCGAAATTTTTGCTCTCGAGGCAGGCCCTACATAGCGCATGTCATTATCATGCTGTTTGCGGATCTTAAGTTAAACGTTACGCCACAGTACCCGATCAGTGGTAGAGTGGTTAAGAGCTAACAGCTTAAACACATGTTTGAATTCTTGTTCTATGTCTGTGTAATCAATTTCTAAGTCATCAGGTTTGATGATTTAGAAACTGATGAAACAGCCCAGAACATTATTTGCGGAGTGACATAAGTTGACACATAAAAGGTAACAGTCGTAGTAGCCAGCATAATTTAATATTCCTTTTTATTTTCGTTTTTAGCCAGAGCAGATAATGTGACTCAATAAGTCCCTGTTCTATAACTTTTACCCTTTTTTGAAGAAAAGAGTAGCAAAAGTATACTAGGAAGACGAGAAGAGACTCCCAGACACAGGCTTAGAGAAGCTCATGCACAATTATGTTCTCCTAACCCCTAGAGGCGAACCTAGGAGGATTAGCTTACCCGGTCAACCCAGAACGACGAAGAGCAGTAACAGCAAGATAGCAGCAAAGAACATCTAAGGACGGAAGCAGAAAAGTGAATGTGACATAAAAGATAGTTTCAAAATAATTTGAGTTTCATTTGGCCAAGTTCCCAATGGCTGTCTAATTTTCACTTTGCCAACATTTCCGCAGCATTAGCTTTATGTAAGAATAAAATAATATGGATCAAATTTTATGAAAATACAGAACAGCTGAAGCTTTTCTACGAACGGGTAGAAGTATCGTTAATAACAAAAGCTTTAGAGCCAACTCCTGAATTGAGGTCATCTGGGATCTTTTCTGAAAGTTTATTTTCATTTCAAAATTCGAAATTGTTTCAGGGATTTAACTAATACTTGAGAAATGAGACTAAAATGTCTGACAGACAATAAGGTGACCTTCCGGCTGCATGTAGTAAAAGGCTTATGCAATTCCACATTAAAATTAAAATATTTTATCGATGCTGCATAATACTTATTTTGTTTATGAAATTTTAAACATCTTTTTTGCGTTTATTATTCACATAAAAGATAAAATCCAATAAAAATGATGAAATTAATTATTTATAATATGAATGGAAATTCTTATTATATATATTTTTTATTTCAATCAAATTGTAATATATGTTTTAACAGTATTTTGTTACATTTCATAAACCTCCACCTCAAAAAATGCATTTCAGAAGCAAATGACGGATCTTTGTTGCTTAAAATATTTTCTGAATTCCTTGAGTGAGCTTTAATTTATTAGTAAACATTTTTATCATTTTATAGAGCACCAGTAACTTCATTTCATAGGAGGATCAAAACATTTACTACATTTCTCTTATTTTAACAAGATTCAATTCACAGAATTTGAAATCTTCATAATTGTTTATTTCGTATACATTTGCATGAACGAATAAATATTTCTCTTTCTAAGGACAATTTGAATGCATATTATTCCCTTGTACTCGTACGTGCAGATAGTTCTGCTTAGAACAAATTCTTTAATCATCTTGCTAGACCTTCAAGGAGAGAAATTAATGAGAGATTTGAGATCTTAAACTGAAATATTATACGGATTCTTTCTTTTCTTTTTCATGAAGCATACTTACTTATAGTACTTTAGAAGATACCTAATGCTAACAAAAGTGGAAAAATTTAATAACACAAGAATAAATTTGCAACGTTTTTCCTGAGAACATTGCAGGAAAAGGAATTTTAAAAATTTTCCTTCACGTTTTAAATTAACTTTGGTACTACCGCATTATAATTAAGTGTAGTAATAAATGTCTTCCTGAAACTAAAGTTTTATCTGGTTTAATGATTATTTCAAATAAATTTTAAGAATATTTCTCAGCATCTTAGTTAAAATAAATTGAGAAACGTTCTCAAAAACTTATAATTGTTTTGCAATTAGGAATTTTATTTATTAATTTAACATAATTTATAATGATACCCCAACTCCAAACTAAGAGCATTAGAACGTAAAATAAATACCAATAAAGTTGAAAAAATATTATTTAATGTTTGTTTCAAAACGGTTGCGGCTATTCCATTTAATATTACTTTCCACTAATGCGCTTTCCCTTTAATCATGGTTCTTATCAATCGTACTTATGAGTTGTGAAGTACTTATCATAATTTGTTTAAATAGAGAAGGGATGTTTTAAAGTTTCATCGTAATCAAAATTTAATCAAAACTCCGCGTTAATATACAACGGTTTAATCGGAAAGCATTGAAGATATATTGATAATCACCTGAAACTTAAATTACTTGTTCGATTGTTTTGATTGCACTTCTATCAGATAATATGCTTCATGTCAAAACTATTGATGTGTAGCAATATGGCTTTAAGGAAGTTGGATTTAAGGAGTACATTAAAACAAAATTAATAGTAAAATTAAATGCAGTTCTGGAAATAAAGAACGAGAGCGTAAATATTTACAGAATTTTATTTGAAACATATTTCCTATTAATGTAAAAATCTGCGCCTTGAACAAGACTTGTAATTTCTTGAGAAAACGAGAAACTGTACCCTTTAATAGATTCCAGATTCTCAGTAGTAACGAATTCTTTTCCTGCAATTACCGTATGCTCAAAGGAATAAGTCGAATTCGTAGTATTCCTTTTGAGGATGCAATCTCAAATGTAGTCTATTTTCACTAATAGAATAATCCGTATTGAACTCTGTTTTGGAAGTCCTGTGCTAAATGTAACAGTATACTGCTTCAATTCAGAGAAACTTTCAAAAAAACTTATTTTTTCATACTCATCTTGCGTTTTACAGAGAATTCTCTAATCACAACTCAAAAACCAAACACTCCATCGTGTAGTCAGTTAAAGCAGAGTTTCTCGTATATAGAGAGGTATATTGCTATGAAATAGATCGAGAACTAATTCCGAAAATAATTTAGAGCTAGCGAAACAAAGATTTGTGGCCCATGATTGACATAATAATAAAATCTTCAAAATAATTGGTAGATAATGTTTTGTATTCTTAATAATCATGCAATCAAAATGTCTTTCTATTATCATTTGTTAAACTTTCTTATATTTAGAAGCAACGTATTTTTAACTTAATTAAGTATTTGTACAAATTTGCATATATATTTAGCAATTGCTTTCTGAAGTAGACGGAATTTCAATTTCGAATACTTATCTTTTAAACTGTCAATGTAGCTCCTCAATAATATGACACTGTACTTTTTTTCCATTTACAGATCTAATGAGTGTACTAGGCTTATTTTACACCAGTATTTAGTCTTATGAAACTACCATATATTCAGAGAATCAAAAACATCATTGCAATATCTGAGATTTCAGTTCGTCTAATTTTCTGTAATTTTAAATTTAACAAATAAGCTGTGGTTGCTGCTCTCTAATGATGTCCTATTCCCTCCAATAATCCTTTATAGTATCCTAATAATACGACTATGAGGGCATTCGGTCATCTACCATTTATCAGTCTCAGCGTCCGGGAATCTTTTCACAACATAATAATAGTACTAGAAAGGGATACCGCGAAACAAGTGAATGATTAAGAATTAAAATTGGACACAAAAGTGTCGAAATTAAGAATATATTATGGAGAAATGCAAGTCATATCTTGCATTTCTTGAGAATACCTTCTTAATTTTGACATTTTTGCGTCCAATTTGAATTTTTCATCAATCACTTTAGGGTTCCCCTTAATCGGAATAACCAATTATTTTAGTTTTGATATCTTTTCTGAACTTCTTAGTTTCAATTGCATTTTTTCTCCAGGATGCAAATTAAGCTAAGTGATAAGAATATTTAAACAGGCGAAACGAAAAAGTTAGACAGGGCTTGATTTCTTTAGTTAGCGTACATTGCTATTCTGTCCTCCATCTGTTAATCTTAATTGCGGCTACGCATTCTGGCCATTTATTAAATCTATCGCGGATGTAGGTTGTTGAGTCAGCCTGTTAGCTTTAAGTAAATCGTGTAATGTAGCATTACTCTTTTTTAGATTTACCTTACGTTCTCACTGCAAGTATGAAGAGTTTTGCGAGCACGATATACGTGCTTTTGGTTAAAAACTTTGAGAATAAAAAGGGATACTTGCACTCTTTCCCTGTGTTGTCAATCTTCACTCCTGTGCGAGAAGTCGCCAGGCTTACTACTAATATCAGACAACTTGTATGATAGCAAAAAAGACACGATCTTACAACTTGCCTCGCGATGTGACTGTATGTTCTAGATATGATCTCTGATTTTAACTGAACCTTTTGTTTAGGCACTAAACCGTAGTCAATTTCGGAACCTGCCTCTATGAATCAGCATTCTTTAGTATGACCACAGACAGTGGAACGTGGCACTTTCAACAGCTAATATCACAGAGCTCCATGCCACCAATTATGACCATACCAAAATATGTTTAAAGTGATCTAACAATTAGTGATATTTCACAAAATTTTCTCTTCGGTATCATTAGGCAACCCTGTGATAATATATCACATTACCAATTTGCCGATCAGGGGCAAGTGGAGCCTCGACACTGGCTTTCTAAAGTTCTGTAGAACAGTGGCCAGTATAAAATGATTCATTAATGCCATTCCTTTGCATGGGAATATATCTATTCATATGTTTTATCAAATAGTTCAATTCGTTTTTACTTTAGTTGTGATCAGTGGACATCTTTGCAGTACTTTGAATTTTGCTTCAGATATTGTATGTACCTGGCAGAAAGACCATTCATGGCTATTATGCATGCAAGATTTATCATTACTACAGTAGAGGTATTACGAGGTGTGGCTCACAAAATGAATATCATACAATTGAAAGACATATTTTTTTCGAGTGTATGTCCTGGTTAATAAGTTAAATTTTGAGTTATGAAAATCCAAAAATAGTCATAAGACATATATGATGTTATTTTATGTCATATCAATACAAGCGAGCATCCTAAATTTTCATGAAAGGAATGCTGCTGAACAACAGTTTTTTTAAAACCATATTGGCGAATAGAAGCTAAAATTACGTGCATTCGGAAGTTGGATTTATTATTTGCGTATTAATATGCTCTTAGATTTTGCATGACGTGTTAACTAATGAAATTCACCAGATTTAAAGCTAAATTCTATTTTGCATGATCTATGCTGACCGTATTATAATATTTTTTCAAGTATAATCGGTAAATATATTAATCAAATATTGAACTTCATTTTAATACCAAGTCGAAGAGTGGTGCAATTAATACTTATATCGACAAAACCAGCAACTTAATCTTTTAACACTTACATGGGAGATGGCAGGCCTTAACTTGGAACTCCCATCCATTCGCGTCCAGCCACTATAGAAAATTGTGTTTGATACACTTTCCAGGACGTCTTACCGTGATATGTGAATAGCTTTAGAGATAAATGTAAAAGCATGAGTAAAAATTTAAATTCATCACTGCTATAAATTTTTTTAAGATGACAATTTCTTTTGCGACAGCAAAAACTCAGTAATCGACTTTTTTGTTCCACAGCAGAAACTCTTTCTTGGATTTGTTCTTTGGCAGAAGAAGCTGATTCTACAGTTTCTCCAAATTTATTTTCAACCGAGTCTATTCTGCTTTCCAAAGCTTCAAATTTGTTTTCTATTATGCAGGTAATTTCTCTTTTAATTTCCTCTTTTCCTGCTTTAGTCTTTTCTTTAAAGGAGTTAACAGCCCTTCCATCTTCTCTTGGTATGCAGCAAATGCGCTAATCAAGTAGTCACGAGATGCCTTAGTTGCTCCTCAATCGCTCTTGTCACCTACATTCAATCCCACTTCTGGCATCAAAAATTGTTGCGTGCGTACGGATTTGTCATAGGTTGAATGCACACCGGTCCAATGATAGGTAGATAAAATTTATTTCATCAAAAGAAACAGTTCTGAAACTTTCTAGAGAAATACTTGTACGGGTGTTCACAGTGTCACAGAATATAATCAAAACCCACAAAACTTTTTATGCACACAGCGTGTTCGCCACGATTTGAATCCGGCTAGAATTACTAGTGTATAGCTATCATACTACGTAGCCAGTCATGAGCCTTTCATTATAGCTAGAATAAAAAACATCTGTGGTAACAAAACACTTACTGATACGGAAACGCTAGTCTTTACTTCAAATTTAGATTTATTATATTGATTTATTTTTTAATTTTCGTCTTGAAAATTAATGAATGAAATTTTTAGTATTACTCTTAAAAGGCATAAATCAGGTAAAATAATCAGAAGTACAGCGTGCATGTTATTCATAAATAAATATGAATCTCTAGGAATAAATAAAATAAAACTTTTCTACTCTGAAATGAAATTTGTTAGAAACACTCATACTTAAAAAAGAACGTCAGAATAAAATTTTGCAGACTCTTTAATTAGCCTGGAGAAAGAGTTTCAAATATTTTATGCCTTACGAGTTTTGAGTTTTAAGCTCAAAAACAAGTACACACATTAAGGTAATTAAGAATTTTAGAATAATCAGTTCTATGAAAAAAATTGTGTACGTATACACTACTCGGAAATTCTCAATTTTATAAGTTAAAGCAAATATCCCTGAACATATATTTGGTACAATATGAATTTTCAGGTATGCAAATAATCCTAAAAAATCGTGATATTATTTGTTATATATTCTTTAGTAAAATTATTTAACCGTGAAATTTTATTTCGGCGAGAAAAAAGATAAATAGCAGACATTTTTTGCAAGAATTACTATAGAAATTCGATTATTCCAAATCAGTGAATAGATATTTTAACTAGAATTTTGTTAAAAGAAATTCTCCGAGAACAAAGATTTTAAAAATGTCTTAAATTTGCCTTCATTATTTACTAAACTGCAATGTAGTAAGTTAATAGCAATTTAAAAATAGTAAAATAGTTTTTGGTATATATACCGGATAAATTCAGCATTAGATAGCAAGTTATTATTATATTATGGTCATATTATTTTACGGCATTATTATTGGTTATGTTATGTGAAGATGGAGTTTCGCGTAAAGTTCACAAAGGAAAAACAGACTTCTTAAATTATACTTTAATTTACATATATTATAAGAAAATGTAGAAAGAATGAAAAGGAAAGTTTTTTCACCCTTCAAGAGTTTGAAAAGGAATTTTAAATTAACATTTTTTCAGACATAAATTCTTCGAAAGGTAACTTTAAAATAAGTGAAAAAAAGTGGAAATTTTATAAAAACAGTTTATGAAAAGGCTTTACTAGTTAAATTATGGTCAATAATGAATTTTGATCGACTGGAGTTGCACTCATGTATGCTTATTAGCACGCGTTGATATTTTTTTTCATATTTTAATAATTCAAAGAAGTGAATTTAGCTTAGTGCTTCACATGTATGTACGTATTTTTAGCTTATATAGAGAATACAAATTCACCCCTGAGCTTCTGCAATAATGTGGTTGCAATTTTTAAATGTTTATTTAGTTTTAGTACAATCTATGTTTTGTAAGAAATAAATATCAGAACAACATAGACATATGCTATTATTAATAATACGGAGGCTGTTCGCACATTTTTAGACGATTTTGGTAAGCGGTAATAAAAACTCGTTTGCTGCAAAAGAAGTAATTGCAATTGTACTATGTTTATAAAAGTCAAAATTATCGTCTGTGGCTTGAAAGTTTTGTTTTTTAGTCAAAATGGCGAATTTAACAAAGCAGTGTTTCTAAGGCTACATTTACGCTCTTTCCAAAGAGAAATACGCATACTCCGTTATCCAAAAACGATGAGAGAGTCATGGTTTTGTGATATCTAAAGCGTCGATAGGTAATATCATCAACAAGAAAGGAAAAAAACCTCAAACTGGAGCCTCAAGTGGGATCAAAATTCCAAACAAGTATCCAAGGAAAAACGGACATCTTCGACTATTGCAAAGGTACGTTGTTTAATGTTAAAAGAAAATTCCCCTAGTCAAACGACAGTTGCAAAATCATTAAAATGCTCGGTATTCACTGTAAAAAAGTGATAAACGTTGATTTAAATCTTAAGAAAGCGAAAAAACGCAGTGTGCATCGTTTTCTTCCAAAGCATATCGCTCAACGCAGGAAACGCTGCAGAATTCTATATGAGAAACACTTATCCAAAGAAAAATGGAAAACAATTGTCGCAATAGATGAAGCATGGGTGTATTTATATGATTGTAACAAAAAAAGAGCCATTTATTATCATAAAAGGGGAGAAAAAAATTTAAGTACATGGTTCAAAGAATCGAAAGAAGGTTTTTCTAAGGGATTCATGATTGTTGCTGGTTTTTCTTATAATGGCAAGTTAAAAATAAAGAGAGTGCAAAAAAATGTCAAGATTAACTCCAAATACTATCAGAAACGTATTTTATCGCCATTTTTTCTGAATGAAATACCATCGCTTTACCCACACTGCCATCAATCTGTGAGACTCCATCAGGACAAAGCTAGCAGTCACACATCAAAATCCACTGTAAATTTCGTAAAAGAAATGGAACAAAAACTGGTATCAACCTTCACTGATATCCCTACTAAATCTCCCGATGTGTCACCTATGGATTTTTGTGCTTTCGGACTTTTAAAAACTGCATTATCCAAACGTTTTCCCAAAACCCTAACAGGACTCTGGAAAGCTGTTCGGGAGGAATGGAATAGAATATCTCTTCTGCCACTTCAAAAGGCATTATTATCCTGGAAATTGCGGTGTCGAAAGATAGTTCAGAATAAGGGATGTCAAATAGAACATTTAAAACACAAGAATTTTATGTAATTTAGTTTTGTGAATACAATATACATGGTCTAAAAATGTGTGAGCAGCCTCTGTATAAGGTGCAGTCAAATAAAAACGAGATGGATCATAAAAAAATAAACAATAATTAAACTGTATACTATCTCAAAAATAATCCTCATAACTTTTAATACATTTATCCCACTGTGAGACAAGACGGTCAGTGCATCGTGGAAAGTTGTTTTTGGCTACTTGAGGAATCATGATTGTACCCAAGCGTACACCTCTTCGTCCGAAGCAAATCGACGGCCACGAGTGTCATTCTTCAGGGCTCCAAAAATATGAAAATTGTAAGGAGTGATAACTGGACTGTACGGAGGCAGTGTGAGAGTTTTCCAGCAAAACCTCTACAGCGTAACCTTAACAACCGCTTCAATTTTTGCAATCTGGAGTTTTTCGGTGGGGGGGGGTTAACCCATGTGCTTCTATTGTTGACTTTGACGCTTGCTCTCTGCTTCAAAATGATGTCATCACGTTTCATCTCCCGCGACAATACGGGACAGGAAATGATATTCTTCCTCGTGATACCGTCCCAGATGTTGCAATAATGTAGACATTCTGTTCAATTTCTGCTCCACCGTCAGGTTGTGGGGAACACAGTGCGTACTGTTTTTTCGGAACTTCAGATGCTCTGTCAAGATGGCGTGAGCGGTACCATAACTAATGACCAACATGAGCCGAATGTTTTCTATCGTCTGCCGTCGATCTTCTCCGACGGCAATATCAACCGCGGCAATGACAGGAGGGGTAATGACACGATGAGTTTGTTCTGGCCGATTAATGTGGTTCAATGCCACCCAACCTTTTCTATATTGTTTTATTCTATTTAATTACACGCGCAGGTGACATACTGCATTCGCCATACACAGCAGACATTCCGGCATGAATTTCCCTTTCTGACTTTTCTTCCGCAGTCAATAAACGCTCTACAGCACGCCGTTCCACTTTCCTGGCCTCCCCAGTGATGGCGGGCGCACACACTACTTGCTGACCTCACTTCGAGCAAAGTGCCAAATGACAAATGACATAGCTGTCAGAGTTCACGTTATTCTTTCCTGATTTCTAATAGAGGGCTCCTTTATACACAAATCTACCTGAGTTACCCATATCCGCGTCATGCTCGTTTTTATTTGACTGCCAATTATATTTAATGTTATATTATACTTCATCTCCAAAATCTTACCATGATTAGCTCAAGAAGATCAAATGATTTAAATTTTGCTAATTTGACTAAATTTGGATGTAAAAGTTTGATCCCGGGAATAACGAAATTGGCCAGTTCTGTATTAAATTAATTAGGTAATATGTTTTAAAATGGATTAAGCTTGTTATGTTACTGATGAACAAATTATGCTTGCTTGACTAATTAGTAATTAAATGTATTTTTGTTATATTTGTGGGACAAGTTATGGGAAAATACACAAAATCGGAAAAATTATCAATTAATAAAGTAAACCAGGGAATCTTGACATCTCAAAGGAGTATTACGGAGTGGATGATTATAAATACAGGTTCCGTCAAAAAATATGTATGCACATCTTAACAAGAGAAATATCTTCAATGTGTGTTAGAATCAAACTGTATGGGTTAATATAATCATAACATAACATACATACATAATTTTCCATCTTACCCCTTTTTCACAAACTTATCGGATTGGAGAACTGTAAAAATTGGACTTTTCCATCTTCCTCTTCTTGTGAAGACATTTCGCCTTTTGTCTTTCTATTTCTGTAGTAGTTCTTTTTTGTTAAACTCAATTTATGATCCTCTCGTAATGTCTCCACCTCTTTATGTTTCCTAGCCCATGGGTTTTCGAAGAAACATAGTGTCATAGATAATAAAAGAAGTCCTAAGTGTTAAAGCACTGAAAGCCCCTGTATGCAATCCAGTTTGGCCATAATTTCCTAAAGGCTGAATTCTTTACCTTAGGCTGAAGTCATTTGCTATCAGGCTTCCTTTATAAGGGACCAGAAAACTCGCAGGAGTTAAAGCAATGAAAAATATTAAAATGAGGTCCCTGAGTGTTAATTATGTGGCATAGGTTACCTCCAAACGCCTTTGAAAATCACATATTGCCAATTTAAGTGTTTTTAACTCGAGATACCGTTTGTCATCCGAGGTGTTTTTTTTTCAGATAATTTGTTCATGAACCGAATATTCGCGAAGTGAGGAGTTTGTGATACGAGGATCCACTGTATTTCATTTATTATGCACAACAGTTGCGTGAATACTTGATCTAACTTGATCTTGTATTTCAACATATAATTGCCATTTGAATTCTGTCATTTGTCACAGTGTAATTTGTCACAGTGCATTTGTCTAACTTCTGTAACCACTCGGAAAAAAATTTAGACGTCATCCAAGCCTTCTTATTTGCTTTATACTCCACGGGAAGACTTTTCACGTTCTTAAAGCACCTTGGCTTCAATGATTTACCAATGACGAGAGGTTGTATTCTATGCGTTCCTGTGCTATTTGTACACAGAAGAACAGTCAGTCTCTGCTTTGATTTCTTCCCTCCATAACACTTTTCACCCTTGAATGCCAATGTTCGATCGGGTAGGAGTTGGAAAAACAGCCCAGCTTCATCTGCATTATAAATGTCTTCTGGAGCATACTTTTCTAAGATTTCTTTCATCTTGTTTTGCCGCCATTCATTTGCGTCGTTTATCGGGGCTGACTTTTTCTCTCCGTGAACTTCTTGGAAAGTTATTCCATGACGATCTCGAAAACGCATTAACCAACCATTGCTAGCTTTGAAAGTTTCGTTCCCTAGCATTGCTGCAAATTTCCGTGCTTTTGCACATAATAAAGGTCCATTTATTGGGACATTTGTTGCTCTCATCTCTTGAAACCATTTTAAAACAGCAGCATCAATGTTTTCATTTGTCGCAACTTTCAGTCGTTTTCGCTCTGGGTTAATTTCATTTGAAGTTACAGCATCTTCGATTTGCTTTCTCTTCTTTAGGAACGTTGCAACTGTGGATTGCGATAATCCATGTTTCTTAGCCGCATCAATCTGCTTCATTCCCTCATCAATATCATTGATAATGTTCAGTTTATCTCGAAAAGATAGTTGCTTTCGCCCTGCCATCTTAGGGAACAATATCGCGTGAAATAAAGTAAAGTTTAAACCAAATGTTTCGCGTAGAACTCAAAATCGTTAAAGACTATAGAACAACCTTTGAACTCACTTTTCAGTACGTCACTTAACAACACCCCGCCTCCATCTCCCCCTGTTCCTCTAACAAAGGACACTTGCTCTGTGACAAGGTGACCAGACAGGTCTAGATGTCCTTAAACCTTATCAGAATTCCAAAGCTTACTGGGAAATGAGACTAGGCATACATTTACACTTCACCCCCCTCACCCACTCCAATTCCCAAAAGGGTGGCCTTTATCTGTTTTGAAATCTGAACAATAGCTATTTATTCAGGGATAAGTTGAATATCCACAATGAGTCTTAATAGACGGAAAAAATAACGAAAGAAAACGAAAAAAAAAAAAGCATTTGAAAATCAAAATATTATTATAAAGGGAGAAAATAATACTGAAATTTAGATTGAAAATATCGTTTTACAGAGGTTTATTGTTCTAGAGAATATAGCAATATTGAGGGGAGATTAACATTAGTTTATATGCAAAATCACCCGGACCACAAAACATTATTGTAGTAGAGGGAGTTATTGTTGTATCGGGTATCGTTGTAGCGAGAGTTTAACTGTATATATATTCTAAAAATAGCAATTTCTATTTGCACTGCGTCATTTCGAGAAAAATCTATGTCATCTGGCTCTTACGTAATTCTGATGATGTAAATTGAACTAAAACTCAAGAAGCCAATAATAATTTCAGAGCAATATTAATTGTCCAATCAGAATGTATTGAGAACCAAAGCTATCTCAGAGTCTGAATAAAATTTCAGTCTGAAAATAATGCACTTGCTTTCTACGCTTTGCCTTTGTTGGAGGCTCTTATGTAATTTTTTTATAGTATTATACTCTTTTTATTGTGAAATGTATTAGTGCAGTTCTCGAAGGCCAGTTACCTTAAGTAACGGAGGCCTACTCAAGTAACTGCCTAGGCACGCAGGGCCACCAGTGCAGAGAACACACTGGTTAGCTCAAGGGGACAGTCCTATTGATGAATATGTTTGTTTAGAAGTATTGCGAAGCCTTCCAGTTTGGTAAAATCAGGAATTGTAAATGAAAGATAATAACGTTGAAACCATAATTTCTGAAACTGTTACTCCTATTATATTTTTGGCGTTAAAATATAATTTATCAATATGGAAATTAGTATCATAAATATTTTTGTGCGTTACATTTAATTATAACTAATGATTATGTAAAAGTTTTAATTTGTGAAATTCTGGGATAACAAGAACCTTCCCTTAAGAATTATGATTACGTGAACTCTCAAACAAAAAGACTTTTGGAATGAAATGCTGAAAAATTCAATAGGACTCTAAAAGTTAAAAATCTATTTTAAAAAATTGATATTTATTAATTATACTTTACAGGATCAAAATTTTATGATTTATGTTTTCTTTTTTTTTATTTTATTTGCTAGTGATTTAATGCTTTTTCTTTAAAAAGGCTTCTCTGTCGCTACGCCTTTTTTTTCTTGAAGGGGGGGATATGTAAAAAAAATAAAGAATATGTAAAACATTAACTTGCAACATAAATTCCCTTCTCTATTCTAAAAATAGCAAGCTCTATTTGCACTGCGTAATTTCGAGAAAAATCTATATCATCTGGCTCTTACGTAATTCTGGTGATGTAAACTGAGCTAAAACTCAAGCAGCCAATAATAATTTTAGAGCAATATTAACTGCTCAATCAGAATGTATTCAGAACTAAAACTATCTCAGTCTGAATAAGATTTCAGCCTGAAAATAACGCACTTGCTTTCTATGCTTTGCCTTAGCTGTAATGTAGTCTGTCTACAGCTGCTTTTTTCTACAAAATTATCAAAACTGTAAGCCTTTGGAACAGGCACATTTAATGTGCCGACTTGTGTGTAGCCGCAATATGTTGCTAAAAATAAAAATGAAGATTCGCCTCCAATTTCCTTGTCATTATGGATCAACACTTCTACGCCATCCAAATTCCTTTTCCTGAATATATTACACACGCACACACACACACATACATATATATATTTTGTTAGTCATAATTTAATTCAAATCCCCGTTAAACATTTTTAACAATTTACATTCAAGTTACTTCAAAACATCTTTCGAAATAGAACTTATTGAGTATGGATTCACTCTTTTCAGATAATTCTACTATAATTAATCTTAGGAGATAATATAATCAATATTATTTAGTAAATAAATTATTATTAACTTACTTTGTGGCAATGGCGCAAGTAGTAGAACAACTCGATTTCGCACTAAGTGAATTTAAGATCATACAACATATATATATATATATATATATATATAGTTTGTATGCAACATAAAGTTATCCTGTTTTCAGCGTTTTTTTTTAAAATTTAAATTTTCACATCATATATTTTTTCAATTACGATCAATTCTCAACAACGTCCTAGATATAACAGAATTATGGTCCAAATTATTTTTATTTTAATAGACTTCACAGAGAATAATGATAAAGCACTGAGCTTTATAAAAATAATTTGGTTTTTAAAATAATGCTGTTTAAATGTTTATGTTCAATACTGCATGAATCAAGATTTTCAGCTTTTTCGTTTTTTTACAAAGTAAACATCGCACAATCTTTTCTCAATAATTTAATAATAATAATAGTATATTTCTTTTTCTTATCGCAGGTAGTACTTGTTTACAAAACCAAAACACGTACGATTTGGCGAAAAAAAGGTTAACGCCAATTGGCGCAGCTTTCTATTTCAACGGAGTACACGGAAAAAGAATATAAAATTCAATTATTTGTAAAGGGTGATTCCAGTAAATTGTTAGAACCCAGCCTCATTTGTTATTTTCCTTTCATAGTTTGTCACTGCAAGAGTGGCAACCATCTGATTTTTGTTGTAGTTTCTTGAAGTTCTACGAATTTTGAAAATAAAGATGACGGTTTAGAATTTTATATGTAAAGTTATTTTATTTTTAGTTTATTAGGAGAAAGGAAAACGGGTAGTTCTTGCAAATCTCGAAGAATTTCGGTGACGACGGAAGTGATCGGTAAAACAAGTCAAGGTAATTTTATTGGTTTTATCGAATTTAATATTCTATTTGGCTTTATTGAATTTATTTGCACTGAAATGGAATCGTTAATTGAGAAACGTAAACCTGTCAGAGCGTCTTTTACGAGAACAATTAATGCAATTTTGCAGGAATTAGAAAAGGAAATTCCTGACGAAGAATTTATAAAAACGAAACTTGTTACTTTAGAACGTTTATCTTTTGAACTTAATGCATTTGATACTCAAATATTAAATTCCGAATTTTCTTCAAATGATCAGTTTGAAAATGAATGGGCGAAAATTGAAGAATACAAAGAAAAATTAGATTTAATACGAGTAAAACGGAATTATTCTTCAATCGCGAAATGATACAATCTACTAGCACTATTCCGCCGAATTCGAACAAATGGAAACTGAAATTACCTAAAATAGAGTTAAAGCAATTCGGTGGCGAAATTAAAGATTGGTCACCGTTTTGGGGACAATTTCGCCGAATACATGAAGATAAAGAAATTCAAAACGAGGATAAGATGCATTATCTCGTTCAAGCGACCGTACCCGGTACGAGACCACGGGATATTGTAAACAGATTCCCTGCAACTGCCGAAAATTATGAAAAAGTTATAGAAAGCTTAAAAAATAGGTTCGGCAGGGAAGAATTGTTAGTAGAATTCTATATTCGGGAATTATTAGGTTTGATTATTAAAAATGTCACTGATAAAAAGGGAAAATGCAGTATATCAGAATTGTATGACAAGTTAGAGTCTTATTTACGTTCGTTGGAGTCAATAGGAATGACAAGCGATAAATATGCTGCAATGCTGTTTCCGCTCGTGGAATCTTGCATTCCCGAGGAAATTTTACGAGTTTGGCTAAGAAATTATGCATCAATAATTACAGCAGAAAATTCTTACTCTTGGAACAAAGCAATCTCGATTGTCCATCTAAGTAGCGGAATCACTACTTGGATGGACAATCATGAGAAATTAAAACAATTATTATTGTTTTTAAAAAATGAAGTGGAAAGAGAGCAGAGAATTTCTTTGGCAAAAGCTGGATTTAACTTAATTGACTTGGGTGCCAAGAAAGAAAGTAGAAAAGATAAAAAGTACCAGAGTGAACATTTCGTGCCTACAGCAAATGATTTATTCTCAGGCCAAAATAAAGCAACCAATTATAGTGAGAAGAATTCTTGCATATTTTGTGAAAATTTTCATGAAAGTCGAGATTGCTTTGTTGCTCAGAAGATGCCTCTGAGTCAAGAGAATGATGAAATTAAGAAAAAGAAGGGTTGCTTCTTCTGCCTCAAAATTGGACACAGGGCCAAGCAATGCAAAACAAATGTACGATGTTTGATATGCTCGAAAAGACAATGGGGTGTCATGTGTCCGGATTTGCCCACCAATCAAAAGAGTAGTGGTGTTGAAAAGAATAAAGAAGAGGAAACACAAAACGTATCACTTGCGAGCACTAATTTCCTAGATGAAGTGTTTCTTCAAACACTATTAATTAATGTAGACGCAAACAAAAAGCAGAAGACAGTAAGAGCACTTATCGATACAGGATCGCAACGTTCATACATATTAAAGGAGACTGCTGTAGACATAGGGTGCCACGCAATTGGATCTGAATCTTTAATCCATGCACTTTTTGGAGGAGTAACAACAAAGAGAGAAATCCACAAACGCTATGAAGTGAACGTTAGAAGCCTAAGAGGTGATTTTTCTAGACGACTAATCTTGTTGGAACAGTCGAAGATTTGTGGACCAGTAGTCAGTTTACAGCCTGGACCATGGATAGAAGAACTAAGACAGAAGAATATCCATGCCTCTGATGTAGGAAAAAAGGATTTGAAAATAGAAGTTCTTATTGGAGCTGACGTCGCAGGTGTTCTGTTAACCGGAAGAATTCAAAAATTAGAAAATGGGCTGACTGCTGCGGAATCACTACTTGGATGGACAATCATGGGAAAGATAAAAGATAACGTTTCAGGAAGAAACTCCTTGTCCATATCTTCAACCATAACGTCGATGTTGACTCACAGCAGTGACATAGAAAACTTGTGGAAGCTAGAAGCACTGGGAATTACAGATGCCAAAGAAAGTAAAACTGACTCAGAGTTAGAAGAAGCAGTGTGGGATCACTTTCACAAGACTCTGAAGAGAGTGGATGATCGCTATGAAGTCAGTTTACCTTGGATCAACGATAAAGAAGCTTTACCAAGTAACAGAGAAGTTTCTGAAAAGCGATTGATTTCCACGACAAAGAAGCTCATGTTGAAAGATAAATTTGAAACATACACTGCAGTGTTCGAAGAATGGCTCGAATCTGGAGTAATAGAAGTAACAGAAGAAGAGGAACGAGTTAACAATCATTATCTTCCCCACAGACCGGTCTTCAAAGATAACTGTACAACAGCAGTAAGGCCTGTATTTGACGCTTCGTGCAAGCAAAAGGATTTCCTGTCACTTAATGACTGTTTAGCAAAACGTCAAAATTTAAAAGAATTAATACCTAGATTGCTTCTTGAATTTAGGCAAGGAAAAATAGGGATTATCTCACATATTTTAAAGAGCTTTTCTTCAAATATCTGTTCAAAGATCTGATCGTGATTTCCTAAGATTCCTATGGTGGAGAAACTCGGAACAAAAGGAAATAAGAAAATTTCGCCATTGCAGAGTAGTCTTCGGACTAAAATGCAGTCCGTTTCTTTTAGGAGCAGTGATCAACTCTCATTTAGACCAATGTGAACCTTCTTTGAAGGAAGTGGCTACAAAATTAAAAAATTCCTTCTATGTTGACAACTGTGTCACTTCAGTGAATTCGAATGAAGAAGCAGAATACTTTATTGCAAAATCAACTCAGTTAATGGCAAGTGCTAACTTTGACTTAAGAGGGTGGGAGCAAACAGAACTGAACACTGGAAAATCTACAATGAGCGAACCATTGAAAGTACTTGGTCTTCTGTGGGATAAATATGAAGATTCTTTGTTTTGTAACATCCCTAATATCAACTTGACTGATATCTCAGTGAAAAGACGAAACGTACTATCAACTGTACAGAGAGGTTTTGACCCAATAGGTTTCACATGCCCTTTTACCCTCCTTCCAAAGTTATACTTGCAAAAAAGCTGGCAAACTAAATTGAGCTGGGATGCAGAGCTGCCTGAAGATATTAAAAGAAAATTCTTGAAGTGGGTCAAAGAATTGCCCTTGTTATCCTCTGTGAAGATTCTCAGACTACTTTCATTGACAGAAGGACAATCTTTTAGTTTGCATACGTTTGCCGATGCTTCACATGGATCTTATGCAAGTGCAGTATATTTGAGAAGTCAAAATAAATAAGTCAAAGTGACCCTAGTGCAAGCCAAAGCACGAGTGGCTCCCTTAAAAAAAATAAGTATATCAAGACTTGAATTACTTGCTTGTCTTATTGGGATGCGATTACTGGACCGATTCGTCAACAGCACTGTTCTGGATAAAGAACGTAGAAGTTTGGAGCACTTTTGTGAATAACAGAGTTTCAGAAATTAGAATCCTATCGGATCGTGAAAATTGGCATCATGTACCAGGTGCGGAAAACCCAGCCGATATGCCATCAAGAGGATATTCTGTGAAGAAACTCATTAAATCAAAATGGTGGGAGGGCCGACCTTGGTTGGCACTGCCGGAAGAAGAATGGCATCGTTCTATCCCAATCGATAATAAAGAAGAGGTTAATACTGAAAAACGTAAAGCAGTTATAGTTTCGTTAAGCAATGTTAGCGATATGTCTTCACAATTCTTTGGCTATTTTTCAAAGTATAAGAAAATACTTAGAATGATTGGGTGGATACACAGATTCATAGCAAATACCCGAAAGAGGAAAGAAGAAAGAGAATCAGGAGAGTTAACAGTTTATGAATTGATAAGGGCTGAGAAACCTATCGTGAAGATTATTCAACATGATTCTTTTTCATCTGATGATATTAAGAAGCTGAAGTCAATAAGTGTGTTCAAAGATGACGAAGTCATTTTACGTGTCAGGTCTAGGTTGACTGAAATGAAAGACCATGAAAATTTTATTTATCCGATGTTACTTCCAAAGAATCATAAGATTGTGGAGAAATTGATTATTGATAAACATCTCTCTATGTCTCATGCAGGAATTCACGTACTGATGTCAACACTTAGAGAGACGTTTTGGATCCTGAAAAGTAGAGCTACGATTCGAAAAGCTTTATATGCATGTGTCAGGTGCAGGAGACATGGAGGTAAACGACTACAGACTGTGCCTGCTACTTTACCAGAAAACAGAGTTAGAGAGGCTCGTGTTTTCGTGATTGTCGGCGTTGATTTAGCTGGCCCATTAATTTTGAAGTATAAAAGAAAAGCTTGGATTTTACTTTTCACATGTGCTGTCTTCAGGGCGGTCCATTTGGAACTGATTTTGTCCCTTTCAACTCAAGGATTTTTACTTGGTCTTAGAAGATTTATTGCCCGTAGAGGGAGGCCATCGATAATTTATAGCGATAAGGGAAGCAATTTTGTCGGATCCAATAATCTCTTGAGATCGATTAATTGGAATACCATTGAGATAGAAGCCGTCACAAACAAGATCGATTAGAAGTTCAATCCACCCGCAGCATTATGGTGCGGTGGCTTTTGGGAACGACTTGTTCAAATGATTAAGAAGCTTTTGCGTCGAGTCCTAGGCCAATCATGTCTGAATTATGAAGAATTGATGAGTGTGCTGTGCGACTGCGAAGCAACTGTGAATGCCAGACCACTCACTTATGTGTCAGAGGATTCTGATGATTTCATACCTTTGACACCGTCCTTGTTTTTAGGTGAAATTCCAGCCTTTGGAGTTCCTGACTTGGATCATCTTGATAAAGTTGATTTCAACTAGAGACTGAGACATTTACAGAATTTACGAGAGTTCTTGAGAAAGAGATTTAGAGATGAATATCTCGGCCTGCTAGTGCAACGTCCATCTACAGTGCCGATTTCTCAACAGATAAAAATCGGGGATATAGTTCATATCGAATGTGATGACAAATGCAAGGTGTTGGGGCCTCTAGCAAAAGTATTTGAACTATATTCCGGAAAGGACGGCAACATTCGAGTAGTTCGTGTCAAAACCATGTCTGGAGAATTAGTTCGACCAATCCGGAGAATATTCCCTCTCGAAATACCTTCATCTTTGGAGTCAGATGAGGCAAATGAAACTGAGACGCAGGGTGAAGACAGTTTAGTCTCAAAATTACCAAAGAATAATTCAGCTGCAGATTTATCAAAGGACATTAAGACTGTCGTGACTAGAAGTGGACGACAAATTAAAATTCCATCTAGATTTCTAACCTGAACACTACTTGAGTTATTTTAGAGTAGAAATTTAAGAACTTAATTTTTTCTTTTGTTTATTATTTAGCCTTAATATTTGTGTAGACAGTATTTTTATATTTTGTTTTGATCGATTAAATATATGCCATCAATCAAAAGGTGGGAGTATTGTTAGAACTCAGCCTCATTTGTTATTTTCGTTTCATAGTTTGTCACTGCAAGAGTGGCAACCATCTGATTTTTGTTGTAGTTTCTTGAAGTTCTACGAATTTTGAAAATAAAGATGACGCTTTAGAATTTTATATGTAAAGTTATTTTATTTTTAGTTTATTAGGAGAAAGGAGAACGGGTAGTTCTTGCAAATCTCGAACAAAATAGCGTCACAGTATTTAATACATTTTGATGATAATAATACATGATGAAAATGTCATATACAACGGTAATTTTCTTATACAATATGGCCAAGACTTTCCAACCAATTCAACAGAGGTAGAAAAATGAAAAAAAATACTGAAAATAAAATAATAAATCATGCACTTTTAACTTTCCTATGAAAGGTTACATGTCATCCTTTTACAAAACTTTCTTTACATCCATAGGCGTTGCAGAAGATAAACATTTTTCTTAAGTTTTATGTAACAAAGCAGAACAGTCGACTTTCGTCCCATAGAAATGAATGTAAAGTATTTCCGGACTTTCGGAATTCGGCCATAGTCACGTGATACTAATGCTGGAACCGGTTGGAGGTTGCAGATAAGCTGTCTACCAGTATATATCTCGTTGTCTATACCTTGCATAAAATAGTAGATGATAAAATTGTTTTCACGCAATCGCGAATAACTCTCTCTACTCGTTTGATAAGATCACTTATCCCAACAGTAATCTATCTTGATCTTGACCGCTTACATTAAGCCATCGGATTAAATTTTTCTCAAAAATTTGCAAAACTATTCTCTAATACATACTTCGCACATAAATTTATTTTGTGTATAGTTTTCGTTGTGTAATGGATTACGGCTGCACTGTGTCCTTCAAGTTACCCTCCCCCCGAAAGGAAAAACGAATTATACCGTGAACCTCAAATCTGGCGGGAAACTTTGATTACAGGAAATATATTTAACGCCTCACATACTAAGCACTGAACATATGTACTGACTCCTAAGTGATTACTTATTTTGGCGCATGCTTTGTGGTGCTTCAGTAAGCGTTGTACTAGTTCACCAGCCAACTTAAGGCCGATTTCCGAATAGCCATGCATTATTATTATTTTGTGTAATGAAATCTTTTTCTAATCAAAAGCTTGAAAAGAGAAATGTGCGTGCTTCACTGTTTACTGATACTACTTTAAAGAAATTTAATTGGAAAAGAATGCGTGGTTCTTATTTTCGGTACATAAAACAATTTAAAAAAGACTTTCACGTGAAAAAAAATCAATAATGTAAAGTATTCTAGTATTAAAAGCTGCAGGATCTGTTTCCACGTTTCCTTTCCCAAGATTAAACAGTGCAGAATTTAAAAGATTCAAATGGTCATTAAAATATGCTAGTTGTTTTCAAATAGTTCACCTGTTCTATCCTAATAAACAATACACGTTTATAATTTGGAAACTAAATGACTGATTTTGTATCACGAAGAGAGACAGTTATTTTTTCCTTTTTGAGTCCGGAAGGAATACTTTAAGAGTGATAACTATAACATCTCAAAGAGATTGTTATGTATCCCAGGAAAATTTTAATGCAAATTCTCAAATTGGAACTTCTGCCTGAAAGGTTAATATTATACTAATGAAATTAGTATGACCATTGCAGTATTGTTCATATTAGTACCCTCTGCAGGAGTGAGAAAGCTTTTGCCAATCCTGCATCCGACAGATGGTAAATAATAATCAAAGTGTTGAGTCATGATGGGGATAGATGGCACTTTTAAGGGCCAGTCTTGCTTCTTTAATAACAATAGTAATGTAAATAAAATTCACAGTATCAATGATTTGAAATTCGTGTTTTCCTTAAAATGTGTTGATAAACTCGCAATAATTCAGTCCTCAGCACATTTTATTACTACACTCTGCATAATAAAAGTAATGACAATTCAATTGATAAAAAGAATTAAAATACACCTACCTTTTTAGGTGGATTGTTGAAAATAATTTTTGCTTTTATACTGACGTCATCGTTATCATGAAAACTAAAGTCAACAAAAATTGCAGGATTATGGAATTTGAATTTTGCCTTGGGGAAGCTGTAAAAGAATTAATATTTTTCTTGAAATGTTGAAATAACTTTAAGAAAATACATTTCCTTATTTGCACCTCTTACTTACTTTGAGATGATACCTTCTTTTGAAGAGAACGGAAAGTTCTTGTATAAAACAGACATGATTGTTATTGATGATGAACCTGCAACAAATAAAATATTATGGAATGAATGAATTGATAACATTGAATATTCTTTGGTTAGCATTGTCATTTTTTTAAATATTCCTCTTAACTAGAACTTATTAACTCTTAAACGTAGAAAACTATAGGCAAGTGGTAATTTTTAGACTACAGCAATTAAATTTCATTCATACTTCATGCAGTATTTGCAAAGCACATGAAGACTATTTATTAAGTAATTATTAAAGTTAAGAAAAGTACTTTCTATCTAGAATCTCGCTTAAAGAAAGCATTCATAAAAAGATAAAATAATACTGTACTGAAAGTTAATACCGATTTATAGTAATTATATATGAGAATAAATTTTTATTTAACACCATATTTACAAGTAATATAATTACCTATATTTAAACACTGATTATCAAATACTTATCTACTTTGAAACCTTAAAATCAAATTGCTGTGTAAGAAAATACAAGATGTTGAAGGAAACTCTGTAGACTTATCACGACTACTTTCTGACTTTAGTGTGACTTGCTGAAGTACGTTGATGTTGAATGAATGAGTCGTTCACAATTTTTAAGATTTCTTCTACGTTTTTGCACTAAAAAATGAATCTGAGATACCAGGCCTTTACACGTTGAAGCAGAATAAATGAATAAAAATATTGAGATAATTCTCAGATAACGATAAGTAGATTTTAATGAAAAGACCTCTGAATTCTTCACTACATCTACCAAAAGTTTCTTTATCTTCTGGTGCAGCAAGTAAATTAATTACATGTAACGAAATGTACTCACCAAAGAACTGAATGTTAAAGCTACTAATAATAAGCAAAGTTAATCTGCATAGTATGAGAAATTTGTGTAGAATTATAGTTTTGAAGGTAAGACAGAACTTACGAAACTATAGTTTTACGAATTCCTGATAGTATGCTGATTCCCTTGCTTATTATTAGTTGCTTTAATTGACTAATATTTTTAGTCTTCTAGCGTATTTTGGGATTATAAATTGTAGACCCTACTGAAAGACGGAGTATAGCGAATTCTCGCTATGTCTTGAACAATAGATGACTGCAGACGAAGGTTATAACAACCTTTATTATTTAACTAAACGGAACAGAAAATGCAATCACTCGGTGCTCACAGTTTAACCAACACTTACGGCTAAGTAAGTAACTTGAACAGTAAATGGTATGTACAGTCACAGTAAAGTAAAGTTTAGCTACATGACTGGGCTACCTCCCTATTTAATTCAGCTGTACTAATTAAATCAGCTCTATTTTGATCAGCGCTTAATCAGCTGTACACAGCAAAGCCGAACTTAGAACATCAATATAATCTAAATTAAGTGGCTAGCACCAACTACTCAACTAGAAGGCTACTTTTCAACCACGCGGGCATAAATTCAGATCTAACTCTCCTATTATGAGCTTTTAAAATCTGCTGCTTAAATACTGTTTTCGAACTCACTTAGATTTGCGTATACGTCATTAAATTTGCATTCTGGCAGGAAATTGAAACCAGAAGGAAAATGAAAGTTTCTTAAACTAAAAATACACGGTTAGAACAAAATAAGGTCTTTATATATTCTGTTAACCATCATGGCTAATGCCCTACGCGTTGTGGAATTCAAATTTTTCCGATATCAGAACTGATATCTATATGCATGATTTTTTCACATTGTAAAGCTGTATAAAGCTCGGTGTCTTTTCATTTGAATACGGCTTATAATAATATACACATTTAATAAAGGCGAGATGAAATAACGGCACCAAGCTAAGCGCTCGAGATTATGGAGATTTAAAATAATAAAATTCTCAGGATTAAGGTTACAGGCAAACATTTCGAAATTTTTGTATACAATACCCACATTTTTCTAGCTCAAATTGGTCAGGATATTGTAAAAACCATAAATGGTGAGGAAGGATACACGTATGACTAAAACTGTCGGCGGAAAACACTGCAATGAAGAAATTGGTAAAGGACAAATGACAACAGAAGAGAGGAGAGGTAAAACATTTTATTGTAATTATAAGTTGTCAACGTGCCCACCTTTCGCAGACAATAATGCACTGCATGCGAGAAATTGCTGATAGCAATAACGAACGTTACATCGTAGGAGGAATTTGCATAACCTCCTAATATTTTATTAAATCTTTCAATTCTGTATAATCTAATGTCGCGGATTTGATGTGTACAACTTAGATTCCAGATAACCTCAGAATCAGGAATCCATCGGAGTGACATCGGGGCATCGAGGTGCGTACGAAACTTCAAAGTTACCAAGGATGACTCCATCTCCAAAATGTTGTAGTAGCATTTGCCGAACATACGTGGCGACGTGTGGAGGAGCAGCATCTTGCACCCATACAATGTTATTAACGACATTTCATTGCTGCAGTTCTGGAATTACGTAATTCTGCCACATCGGTATATACTGAGCACTTGTGAAGAAACAAATTTTCATACCTGTGGATGTGAATTCGAAGATGTATAGACCGAGAACGAATATGCTTGCGATACCGCACCACACACTCACTTTAGCTTCATATAAAGGCGCTGGTGCTACATGATGAGGATTTTCGTCGGCCCTGTAAACTCGATGCTTGGATTTTAAGTGTCCAGTTAAGGAGAAACGCGCGTCATCTGTCAAAAATATCCGCAGCGGCCACTTGCGCTCTTCATCATATCTGATGAGGATAAAATTCGGAAAGTTGACACGTCGTTGCTCGTCTCAATGTTGCAACACCTGGACGCGTTGGAATCAAATAAGGAAAAACATCCAAAGAAACTTGAGGACCGTGGTTTTTGGTACATCCTAATTACAGACAACAGTTTATGGAGTATATAATGGACATGCTATAATCGTTTTATGCACTTCAACAGGAACGCACAGTAATCCGAATCGCGGAATATCACATGTGGCATTTAGTTAATGTGATTTGTCTCGCCGTTGAGAAGAATATTTCTTGCGACGTCATACGAATTAAAAGTTAAAAATGCTCTAAAAATTTGAGTTTGAAACGTTTTATACTCTGTTTGCATGCAAATGGATATGGATAACGCTCCACTGTATTCTATGTTTTCATGTATTTCTGAACTATCATTATTGTTTACATTTTAGGAAAACTATTATTTTTTTTTACTTTTCAAATTAAGTTTCTGTATGATAATAAACTAAAAGTAGTTTTGTATTATTTTTGTTCCGCGTTCAATTTCAGATTTTGTTAGTTTTCATGCCAGACCTCCGTAAGTCTAGGCTAATTAAAACTTAAGGAAACTTTCAGTATGAAAACAGATTTAAGCAAATGTTATAAATATAGCTGTAATGAAAAAAAAAAAAAAAAAAAGAACATTTAAAATTATTTTAAATTCTTCTCAGACTCAGCTACAGGTACACCAAAGAAAATTCTTTAAGAATCATCTTTAGTCTAAAAATAGAAACTCAGTGGAAAGTTCTCATACAACACTAACACAGCGTAAATTTTACGTAAAATAGCATTATAACTACCTTATAACACTAGATGTTGCATGCTAGCCATTTGTTCTTCATTATCTAAATAATGAAAATTTTTTGACATAGCTACAGGCAAAACAGAAAAACTGTTTTAACATTTATCTTTACACTACAAACAGAAGCTAAGCGGTAAGGTTTCATAGCATTCTAATTCTCATATCAAAGACGGCTGCGTAAAATTTATATAAAGTATCATAATAGCTATTATGATGTACTGTAAAATACACAGGATATTCATACTTATTGCAAAAAAAAAAAAAAAAAAAAAAGAGTAAGAAATGTACAGCATTTAATTAACAGGATTACTAAATCTCCTTTAGACCAAAATCAACTGTAAAAACATTTTCCTTCCAAATTTTTGAAGTAATTTTTCGATAGCATAAGGGTTTTAAAGTAGAAGTGAGTGGAGTGCCATAATCTTCACAATACACCACATAGGTAGCGCTTAAGTACATTAATCATCTTTAGAAATTTTTGACTTTCGAACAGTGCATCAGTATTGTTCACATCACTTCTGATGTGCAGTCACAAATGAATTCCATTTAGCATTGTATTAATTTTCATGCGCATGGTATTATTTGACACAATGATACTTTTAGCTTGGTCACTTTTCATACAATTATACTCAATTCGGTTTCAATTTATTCCTTATCGTATTGCTCCTAAAGTAACATTTCTGAACCAGAATTACAAAATATACAATCTTATGCAGCATCAGCATATAGGACTGCGTAAAACCATTACGGTTACTGTAAGGATCGTGAATTATAAATAAAGGAAACAGAGCTATGCTTTGCTGGAAGAGCAATATCAGAAGATGTTCAAAAAAAGATCTGATATAAAAATTAGTACTAGTAGCATTTTATTTGCTAGCTGGAGGACTCGTATGTTTGTACTTTAAAAAGAATAAATAAAACTTATTAATATTATCAAAGATGGCTTTTATTGACAATAACCAAATTTCTTACCTTATTGAAATAAAGTGTGGGAAGATCAATATGAATTCCATCTCAGTATGAAATTTTAGAATCAAGAAAGTTTTACTGTTACACTTGGCTTTGTAGATCTTAATTACCGCGAACTATTATAAATCCGCATAATACAGATTTATATTGCTATGCGGAAGGTTTAGAGGCACATGGGTTTATAAATACTAAGCACTGCATTCTAATAAACATTAGCATGTTAGCTTCTGGTATGTAAGCTTAAATGTTTAAAGAAGATCAATTCAAATTAAAATGCTTTTCACAAATAACTTTGGAAGAGAGGATGTACGTTAGGGAAGAGGTTAAATTATTAGAACCCCGTTTAATCAAAGCCAGCCGTATTTAAAATTTCATATCATGTCGGACAATTATTATAAAGAAAGTTTCATCTTTTCGCAAAGTAAGCAACTTTCGAGTAACAAGAAATGTTTTTATTTTTGTAAAATTATATGAGTATCATGTAAAAAGTAACTACTTTGCATGCAAATTCCCTTCTTCTACAGTATTTTATAAGGCAGTTTCAAAGAGTGCTATAAATGAGTTAAAATAAATCATGAGATGTCTGAGTGTCTGAGTTAAAATAAATCATTAATTACCATTGAAATCATGCTTCTTCCGAAGTGTCAAATCATAATCTATAAAACTGAAACAGGAACTTGTGTCATTATCACGCTGCAGTGGAAAATGCAGGATTTTTGGCAATGTCGAAGAGATTTTCAATACTTCTACACCTGAAAGTTGAAAGCAAAGTATGAGTAACATAGCATATCACTTTTACTTTAAAGAAAGGCATATTTTTTTTTGTGTTCATGAAGTTTATTATAAACCATCCAGTTTATAAATTCTTAATCATATGTAACGTTGTTTTGCAGTTTTGAGTTCCACGACTATTTATTTTCAGTCAGCATAGATATACTTTACAATGCTTTTAACAAGAAACATGCTCAAAATTAAAAGGTGATAGAATAGATTTATGTATAGTACATTGGTGTGCAAAATTTAAGTAAAAATGTAAATTTTAATCGGATAACCCTGAAATTGCAGAAAAGGGGTTCTTCCGATCAATAAAATGAACACGCAATTCAGTAGAAAGGTCATGCGTATGCACATATCAGGAATAAAATGTCGCAGGCCACGTGAGCGCACGCAAAACGCATGCGGTCGGGACGCTCAACTCGAGACTACCATAAAAGGAAGGACGGAGAAGCAATTAAAAGCATTCACTACAAGTGAAAGTGAGTTTTTTCGTGAAATATGGCTAGAAGAAATCATCTGGATGACTTCACCTTGAAGAATGATCGAAAAGCTGGAAGAGGGGCGTAGTGTGACCAGTGCAGTTGAAGAGTTCGGAATCAACTAAAGTGTTCTTTCGCTCGCTTGGAAAGCCTTCCAAACCATAGGAACAGCTATTAGAAAGGTTGGTGGTGGCCGGCCAGGAAAACAACTGCAGCAAATAATTGATATATCGTGTTGCAGGCGAAAAGAGCCCGAAACCAGTCAGCAAGCGTCACAGCTCAGCAAGTGTGTACAGCAACAGGTACTGTGTCCAGACACCTTCGCAAAGGTGGTCTATTCAACCGCCGCCTGAACTCTGCACATTTGAAAGCTGGCCATCGGCATCATCGTTTAGAGTTGTGCAAGGAGCGCAAAAACTGGGCATCTCATCTATGGAGTCGTGTTCTCCTTAGGGATGAGAGTCGTTTTAGTGCCACAAGCTTTTAACAACGCCAATTGATTTGGAGAGAGGTCGGGACATGGTTTAGTCTCAGTAACATCACGGAAAGAGACCGTTACGGTGTCCTTGAGATATCGTCTAGGAAAGCATTATGCTGAACGGGCAAACAGAGTTCGAAACAATGTAAAAAATTAATACTAGCCCCTCAAAAATATTCAAGGGAAAATAAATATGCAGCCTAATTAATCACACAAACAAAGAAAGAAATAAAAAAATACTACCCGAAAGAGACCCGAGATATCACTAATTAAAATTCCACGTTTTCGACAGAAGTTCTGTAACCGGAGATCGCTATTGTCAGAAGGTGATACTTCCCCATGTGCCTCTGTTCCGAGGTGCCATTGGATCAGACTTCGTTTTTATGGATGACAATGCACGGCCACACCGGACTCATGCTGTTCAGAAGCTACTGAAAAAAGCAGATATCACTCGAATGGATTGGAAGCATAGTCCCCTGACTTAAATCCCATAGAACATGTGTGGTATGCTTTGGGGAGACCCCTTGTGGCACGATTACATCTTCCGGGGAACATCCAACAACTGAAACAGATGCTCATTGAGGAAAGGGCACTCTTATCTCAGAATCTGTTGGACAATCTGGTGCTGAGTATGGAGAGACGGTGCGAAGCAACCACTGCAGTAAGGGGAGGGCATATCCCCTACTAAGGAACATCTGCGTGTTGTTCTTCCTCTTGTATAGACAATCACGTGTAACGATATTATGAGTTCAATAAAGCCTGTTTTTGTTTGATTCTATACTGTATGCATTTCATTCGTTTTCGCGCAAGTATTCTTTCGCCATCGTTTAAATACAAAATGCTGTATCTCATGTCTGAATTTCAGAAATTCTCTCAGATGATTTCTTGTGGAGTTCTGCCGAAAAGAACACCTATTGCTTAAGTTTTGCACACCAGTATATTTTAAAACAATTACATGACTACATATCTCCGGAACGAACAGATTCTAACAATTTTGGATATGGTGCCTTTTCGAAACAATGTAAAAAAATTAATACTAGCCCCTCAGAAAAATATTCAAGGGAAAATAAATATGCAGCCTAATTAATCACACATCAAAGAAAGAAATAAAAAGTACTACCCGAAAAGGACCCGAGATATCACTAATTAAAATTTGGAAGAAAATGTATAATTCTGAAGAAGAGTAACTATACATGTAATGCCTTCATGTATAAGATATTTCTCCCGCCTTCTTAGCATGCCTTCGTTGTGTAGTAGTCAGCACGCTCGGCACGTATTTGAGAGGTCTGTGGTTCAAGTCTCGGAGAGGGAATTGCTCATTTTTTATCTCTCCTGATTCAATAATTCCCAATGTCTCTACACATGCATCTTTGGAATGTATAACTGTATTCCATGCTTAATTTTAGATTATATGATGCATTCAGTTATACATGCATCGTCTTTCAACTTTTAAACGCAAATTTATAAAAAGTCAATTTTAATTGCAAAGGTGTCCTACAATCATTATTTGAATGAATGCTTAACTTTATAAAACTAGAATTTATTTATTTATTTTCTATTTTGTATATTATTATTTTTTTTTGACAGTTTCTTTTTTCTGATAAAATTTGTTTAAATTATTTAATTTTTATGATTTGTTTGCAGTGTAAGTTTCTAGCATGCCAAATTTTCGCAGTTTCTTGTAGTTGACCAAATAATAACTAATTTCGGATTTCTTTGCAGAATGTGCCTCAATAAAAATTTTAATTTCATTCAGTTTTCAGAAAAATCATGTCATCAAATTTACCTTTTTTGAAAGCTTATCTTGTAAAGTCAAATGTTTAAAATAATATGCATGTAGCATAATTCTTAAAATAAAAGGATATACAAGTCCTAAGTAACTAAAATTATAAGAAAAAATATAGACATAAAAATTTAAAAAAGCAAATTTTCCATCATAAAAATCTAGGGCTGTTGCATATGTGATTTAGCACATGATATAAAGGATGTCTAATTGAATAGCATACAAAGATACAGATCATTTGAGCAGGTAGTCAAATTCAATGCCAAATTCATATATGATCACAACATTAATTGTGTACGAACATATTCGGTCAATATTGTTACGGATTTTGTATTTAGTTGGCTATTTTTAGTAAAATTGTAATTAAAATTGTTTGATTTACCCGTGCATGCATCTCGGGACGAATTTTAAGAGAAAGCTACGCCAGAAAAGTGAAAATTCAAGAGCACGTGCATTTAACATTTTAAATAAAAATTTATCTCTGTAATTGATATTAATTTGAATAAATGTAACTGACTACAATGTTAACTGTAACTGTAATTCTACGCCTTTTGCTTTCCAGAAATTGCTAGAACTCTCCCGTACGGTCGTCTAAAAAGCTAGTAAAGTCATAGAGAGAACATCTCTCAGCTCAATAGTTGTTTACTTAGTTGTTGTTATTCATTGTAACGGATATGTTGTTATTCGTTGAGATCAGATTAGCATCCTCTGCACCTTGAATTGCGTTCTGTTTAACGTTTTAGTAGTTTAAAATATAACTAATGTGTGATATTGTGATATTGAACAAATATCTTTGCGAAAAAAAACCTAGTGCTTTGTTACATTTCTCGTGATAAGAATAAATTTTGCTGACCTTTTATCAGACTTGTGCAATCAGTCTATTGAATACCCGTAAGTACGCAACAATATTGTTTTGATAAGTTTGAGAAAATGGTAACTATTCAGCAATGAGCTCATCAAGCCGAGAAGTTATTACTTTTCACAAAACAGCAACTGAATTCTTGTAAAAGTTAGATAAAAGATATCTATTTTATTTGCACGATAAAAGATATCTATTTTTTTAAAAGATTTCTTACTTATTTAAAAAAAATCACTAAGTTTTTGTAATATATGTAACATTATTAACAAGAGAATCGACTACAGGCGGGCCGCTTGGAGCCGGTAAATTACTTTTCTCCCTGGGGCCTGTAAACCCCCTGCGTGACTTGAAAGCAGTTTTCCGAATATTTCATTTTGAAATTTTAACCATTTTAAATTTCATTGAGAACTTCAATGTAAAATATATTACTGAATACTAACTTTGTTGATCATGGCGTTGACATTAGTGTCTAAGTGTTCTCATTAATCTGCATTATATAATATTTTCACACTTGAGGTTTAGGAACATTAAGAATATTTTTGAAAGGTAGCAATTTGAATTTCTTTGTGTAATCTTACCTTTAATAGAATTGTTCCTATGTCTAAAATTGTTTATACATACATACTAGAAATTGTTATTACAAGAGTCTTGAAAGAATAAATGAATATTTGTCCAGAAACTATTCCTGAGTATTTACTAAATACAACATAATTTGCGACCCGTGACATTTCAAGGCATAACTTAAATCTAGCGTCAGAGAAACATAAGTTGGCAGCCACGAATTAAGAACTATGCTTTATTTTAATTATATTTTGGTTACGTTTCTCTATCTAAAAGAATACTTTCTCTTTATCTCAAATAGCGTCTATATCGTAAATCTGCTTACGTTATAGAACAAATAAGCAATTTCAAATTCATTTGTAAAGAAGTATTTATAATTTTTGTCTAAATTTTTTTATCATCCCTAAATCACTCCTTTATTATTTATGATACTTGAATTATTACCAATTATAAAACATAATTTAAATTAATTATACATTTTTCTAAAAGAAATTCTTAAATATATAAGGAGCAGTTAAATGAAAACGAGACAGATGGGGAACAAAGACAAGATGGTCAATGCCATCATGGAAAAATGCTTTAGTTTGCCTACAAAACCATGATTGTACCAGGCGTGCACCTCTTCATCCGAAACAAATTGACTGCCATGAATATCTTTTTTCAGGGCTCGCAAAATATGGAAATCGCAAAGGGAGATATTTGGACTGTACAGGATGTGTAAGCGCTTCCCAGCGAAACTTCTGAAGCCATAGCCTTAACTGACGTGGCAACACGTGGGCGGGCATGAACCTGCAACAGAATCATATCATTCGTCAACATTCCTGCACCGTTGGACTTGATGGTGAGCTTCAACTTTTGCAAAGTTTCCACGTACCGCTACCGCTGTACCGTAGTTTTGCACTTGCTGCTGCCGTTAATTGTGGTGCCGTGTTCCAGAAAGTCAATGATCAGCGGGTCCTTGCACTCAAAGGAAAAGATCAGCACGACTTCACCGGAGCTGACGAGCACGGCGTTGGATGTTTTCGGTGTTGGTGAACCTATGTTCTTTCATTGGGGACTCCGACGCTTGCTTTCTGGCTCAAAATGATGGGGCCATGTTTCATTTCCTGCGACAATATGGGACAGGGAACAATATTCTTCATCGTGGTACCATTCCAGGTGCTGCAGTGATGTCTACATTCTATTCAACTCCTGATCCTTCGTCAGGCTGTGGGGAACTCACTGCGCACAGATTTTTCAGAACTTCAGATGCTCTATCAAGATGGCGTAAGCAGTACCGTGACTAATGCCCACAATAAACCGAATGTCTTCCACCGTCTGCTGTCGGTCTTCTCTAATGGTAGCATTCCCCGCAGCAATGGCACGAAGGGTAATGGTACGATGAGCTTGTTCTGGCCGAATGTTGTCTTTCAATGACAACCTTCTCGATAAGGTGCATTCCATTCAAATATATGGTCATGTTATATACTGTATTCGCAATGCACATCAGGTATTCGGGCATCAATTTCACTTCTTGACTTTCCTTCGGTAGTCAAAAAACGCACTACAACTCGCTGTTACTCTTTCCCGGCCTGCATAGTGATGGGGGGTGCACACACTACTCGCTGACCTCACTTCAAGCATGTCTAACTGGAAAATGACACAGCAGTGAGCGTTCGCGTTGTTCTTTCCTGATTCCCAATAGAGTGCCGCTTCTATACATAAATTTCCCTGCGCTACCGAACTCCGCGCAATGCATCACCATGTCTATCCCGTGTTCATTTGACAGCCTTTTATATGTTTATTTTATAGCTGTCTTGACTTAGCGGTTTTATAAGCATTCTAGAAAAGACGTTATCATTTTATTCTGCATAAAGTGAGAATATAATTTGGAAGAAGTATTATAAAATTATTTGTTTCAAAATAATATTTAAGTGTACTTCACTTACATAAACGGTTGCTAGAAAAGTAATTAGCAGAGTATGGTTCAGGTAAGCTTGCTTGACCGTACGCCAACGTCAAATTCGTTATTACGTGATGAAGCTTTACATTTTCCTGTGAAAAAAAATGTAAATTCAAAGGTATTTTAATGAGTTTATATTAAACAATACCGAATTTTTATTTAAAAAATGTCATTTCATGAAAGCTATTTGAACGTCAGTCAAGATAACGATTTGGATTTACAAATATTTGATTCACGTTACTCTAATAAAATAAAAAGGAAAGGACATATATATTTTAAATGCAACAAACATAATTTAAATGCAACAAAATGACGTAAATTTCTTATATCATATAATTTGAGATAAATTTTGTAAAAATAAAATTTAGAATTTGCATTTTTCTGCATTACAGGCTGACTTTATATCTGCGATCTATCACGTGACTATGCACATTTCTCAATGCACAATTTTACTCTAGTGGGCACTGTACCCACCTTACATTCTATTTTGGGATTAGAAACAGCATTACCTAATCTTATTTTTCCAATTTTCATGACTTGCTTTTCTATACATTTTCTTAATTTCAGGCTAAGACATGGAACAACCTCAGTCAATCAATGCAGTTGGTACGCTCACCTGACAAACGGTCACACCCTTTTCTGCACCTTCCAGCTCACCCACCAACGGACTCTGATTAGGACTTTTACTGTTCAACTCCCATGGCGGCATTATTTTGAGCAGAAACACATCGAATAAAATACTCAAGAATCTCGGAAAATAGTGGTAGTTAGAGTTCAAGTTTGAACCGACTTCTGGAGTATGGCTCGTCGACTACACTCTCTTGGCCCCCACTTTCGTCTAATACAATTTCTTGTGTTTACATGGCAAAATGTGACTATAGAACGTTGTTCAAAATTTCGCAACTTTATTTCTACAACGCACTGCTATTATATACACTGATATATATTGTTTAAGCAGTACCTAACGACAGCTAGGTATTGCTTAAACAATGTGTATCAGTGTATACAATAGCAGTGCGTTGTATCAAGTGCGTTCTACTTATTTGCCCTTCGCAAGTCGCCTGAAGGTCAAATAAGATTATACTCTTCGTCTTAAATTCTGGAATGTCGTCAATTCAAAATTTTCCTGCAATAATCGCATTACTATTCTGGCCAGTATTGTAGAGCGTGTTTATTATTGCTTATCCCGATCTAATCATAAAAAATTATTAGTAACGTAAAGGGATTATAGGCGCTTTTAATTCCTTAAACATTCCCATTTGAAGCCTCGATACTTACGTTTGCTTCCTAAGTGTAAAAAAAAAAAAAATGTAATCAAAGCAGCCATTTTAACTTTCTTTTACATTATTGCCGTTAAGATACAAGTGGCTTCTAAACTTAGATTACGAATTTTGCTTCAGAAAATTTTAGAAAATTAATATATTTTAAGGACATAATGATAACACTGCCATACAAATTGACCTTACTTTATTCTGCTAAATAATTATGCTATTTATAATAACTTTTAATTTAAACTCATCTTAAGAAGGTTTAAATTCTTTAATTAAAATATGCGTCTTAAAACATAAATCAAGGTTTACTATTCCCATAGATATGGCACGCTATTCAGAAGTTAAAAGCGTAAAGATATATTTACATAACGAAGATATAGTGAGCTTACATTACAGGGCCTGGTTCTTAATGTGGAGATTGTACACTAATATAAGTTTTGCCTAAAATAAAATTTTAAAAAGCAAGCCAAGCAAATATACAAGTATTGAAAAAGCGGACCTGGGCACGTGGATGGCTTACAAATTTTATTGACATTTGCATGTTGATTCAAAGTTATTTTAGCCAAATACTATAATTTATAAAACTTGAGCATATACCTCATTATCTACTAAAATAAGTGCATTTATAAAGCAAATTAAGAAGTATTGAAAATGAGCAGCGTTTTTATTAAAACTTTACTATTACTTCTTTACATTAGTTTTATCAACGGATTTTAAAAATGGTTTATATGAACACAGTTTGCAGTTCATAGATTGAGATAACTTCGTACTTAATCTTAGACTTGATAAATACATTTTTTAAAGATCAGAAATACTTACGTAATTCTTCTGCACGAGTGTTCTGTTTAATAAGACTGATGATATATTTAGAACAAGCTGCAAAACAAAAGTTTTCGGAAAGATAATCGGAAAATTTGCAGTGAAAATACCAAAATATTTTACTATTTATACAATAAATAATTGAAGTGAGTTAAAAATTAATAAAAAATATAAAATCTCAAAGCTTTCAGATTTTATATGACGTCCAAAGAAGCATTTTGTTAACGTTTTGTGTGTTATCTAATTAAATATGTTCTTTGCACTTAAACCTTATAAAATTCAATTCAACATCACTATTACAAAATATTTAAAAACAGCATATCTTTAGAAATTCCGATACATAGCCACGCGCGCTGGAGATAAAAATACTGCTTTCAGTACAGTGTTGCAACTGTTCGCTCTTTGAAATCGTTTTGTTGATCAAAAATAGGTTAAAGTTTAACAAAATATCAAATAGGTAATAAAACACTCGGGCGTCTAGCTAACATGTTCGGGTGGACAATTACGTTATTCAAAATTGGATGCCTCTAGGTACCGTCGTTTTTTCACAATGCGAGAAATATAAATACATTCCTGAAAATTCTTTATTATTTAATTTCTTTACAGGCGATAATATTTTGTGGCAAGAATTTAAAAAGTGATTCGCCGTTTATAGTGAAACGCCGTTTTGAGACTTCTGAGCTAACGCTCCTTTGGGCTAAAATTATAACCTCCTCCCCCCCACAAAAAAATGCTTAAAATAACTTCAAAATTGCTTCAAGCACATTTCGGTGGTGTGGTGGTGGTGTATTTAATTATGGCAAAGCACACTAGGGCTATCTGCCTAAGGGGAGGGATGCCTTCGTGGAGGACTTTCTGAGGGAAACTGGCTCGTATACACGTTACACATGGGGAAAACCACGAAAACACCCATGCAGCCAGCCCGTTCGCGGGATTCGAACCTCGGACCGAACTATCAGTGTTCAGCGACTTTACCGCTCGGCCGCTGGTGGGCCCAAGCACATTTCGGAAACGTCAACTAATTTCTTCAGCCGAGGTACTCACGATATGTGACGCTATAAAATTTCTTTATTAATTATGCTAATAAATACTTTTCATTATCAAATAATTTCAAATACTGAAAAGCATTAGTAATGCAATATTGTCAAATGCCTTATTATGTTGTATTGTTTATAAATAAAGTTACGCTATACTTTCAGAAACAAAACAAAGACCGTAATCCATGTGAGCCGACAATTTACGATTAAACAATTACATTATTGGTGCAATATAGTGAAGACAAATAAACTACAGATATGATGCAGTAGCTTAAGAGAAGATTGGAGAGATAATGTCGAGAGAAATTTTGAATGACAAAATTATTTTTAATATCAAAATTGATTAAATAATTTTTGTTACTTAAAATTCAACGAATAAAATTACATGTATTATCGCATCTAAATGCATTAGAAGCTAAATCTAATGAATTTTCTTTTTAAATAACTGAAAATAAAATATGCTCCTTTAACTGAAAAATTATTATCGATAATAAAAAGTGAATTGTTGTTATCAGTAATTAAAATAATTAGTTTATATATTTTCTGAGCAGTAAGAGGTTTTCCAATAAGATTTTACAATCTATATACATATATATGCGTGTGCGTGATAAACTTAAGTAATTGAAATTAAAAAGAATTAAATTAATAATTAAACGTTAATTACGCTGAAACGCTATAATATGCTTTAATTCATGTGCATTAATTATTAAACTCAGGAAAAAATCTAAGTAAAATTAAAAATTATTTTCAAATGGCGAGGTGGAATAATGAACCGGCATAAAAATGAATTGACGCAATTAAAACAAAAAATAAAACCGCGATTTTTTTTGTGATAAAATAAGTGGTTGCACCATTTTTAAAACATTTTAATGTCAGAATAGGCGATTAAATCAACAAATTCTATTTATATGAGTGAAAATTCATCCTGATATTAGAATATGATATCATAATTTAAACATTTCTTTCAGTAATTTGTTGATAAGAAAAGTAAGTTATTTTACTTGATGCTTTACTTTGAGTTAAACTATTTGAAAACATATAGCCATTCAACCCTTTTTGTGTTTATATGATCGATAATTCTAATTAAATATATATTTAAAATAATGTTCGATAATTATAATTTATCGTACTTAAAAGATTCTGTATCATTTTGAATTTCTTATTAATTTTAAAATGCTCAGTCATTAAATTGATTTTGAGTGTTCACGAAAAACGAGAATGAAATTTTGTAGTAATCCCATAATTAACGCTCAGGATCACGTTTTCAGAAAAACTAAAACGCTAAATGGAGTGTCACTGAATTAAGGGTAACTATGTAGCACTTTGCCGCATTTATGCTCACGTGAGGGCGTTGTGGCAACTGTATATATAGCTAGTACTATGGTTGTTGTTAATTATTCGTTTCAATTGCCAACATGGGTACAAATTCTGATTTCGACAGATAGTAGGCGCTCGACGCATGGGCCATTCAACTTCAGAAATCGTTAGAGGGCTAGGAATTTCACGGTCAGTAGTGTCAAGCATATACCGAAAATACATGTATGCTGGTGCAACGTTCGCTTCACCATATGGGCTTCGGAAGCCACGAGAGTACCATTGCTCAATGCATACCATCGAGCTGCACGTCTTTGCTGGGCAAGAGAACACATAAAATGGACACTGGAAGACTTGAAACGAGTATTATGGAGTGGTGAATCTCAATTCTGATTACTTAACACCAACGGGAGACTGAGAATATGGCGTCAGGCTCATGAAGCCATGGATCCTGCATGCCAAGTTGGAACTGTACAAGACCATGGCGGCTCAGTCATGGTTTGGGGGTGTTTTATCGGCAACCCTTCCTGAATTATGGACTGCTCTATCCAATGTTTAGGAAACCATTCCCGTAGAATGCTTCCGCAAACTTATTGAATCTACGCATCGTCGTGTGGCAACCATTATCAAGGTCAGGGAAGGCCCAGCTCGTTATTGACTTGCTATCCCTAATTCAGTGGCACTTCAATGTAATTAAATGTGCTATTTTAACACCTAGTAAATAACTACAAAGAAATAAGAGAAGTAAGCAACAAGCAATAAATGAGATTTGCATTGTAAATTAAAACTTATTCATTAATTTCACGCTGACATGAACAATTATTATACAAGATTATATATATTTATAGCTTTACAATCGAATATTCAGGCTGTTCATATCTGAAAATTTAATGTTGCAAATGATAAGTGAAATCCGATTTTTTCTGTTTATGAAGACTCTTAAAAGAGTCCTGAAAAATTCATCTATTTTTCAAACATGTTGCTAATTTACCATGAATTGAATTTTGAGTTTGTTCTCAAAACATGTACTTAGATAACATATAACTTGGCGAATTGCATCTGCATCTTTACCTCTTCGATTAAATCTAGCCTAACTATGCACTAGAAGGTTATGAGTTTTTGAATAAAAATACTCATTCATTCAAACGAAATCATTTTATAATTTACACTGTTCAGTTGATACTTACCTGGAATTAAAACCATTTCACAGAATTTATAGCCATGAAATATAATTTATGGTAAATGCACATAATTATCATTAGCATTATTGATCGGGATTGGGAGAAAATGTACTTGATTGAATCATTCTTAAGCAAATTAGAGTACTGCTGAAATTTTCTGATAGCATTTTGCAGTTTCTGTATTTTCAGATTTTGTAATTGTATAATAAGGTGACAAAAGTAATATTTAAATTCAAATGACAAAATAACACTTACTACCCAGTTTTGTTCTGCATGATTTTCTATGAATGAATCTATATCAGCTTCGAAAAGAATATCAACAATGGGTTCACCTTCAGAAGGATGGATTACAAGATGCTTCAAAGACAAAAAATTCCATAATTTTCGTAGCAGAAAATTCACAGTACGGGATCTGTAACCGAATTTCCGGCTATCAAACTGTAAAATGGAATTAGAAAATATAACGTAAGGGAGAAGTCATTAACAGCTTTTTAAAATGGCATTAATATATCCCATCTCGTGAAAATATTAAAGCTTATAACCTTAAAATTATACCGCACAGTGCCTTTACCAACCACCTGTTATGTAATATTATAAGTTATTAGTTGTTTGATAAGATACTATTAATACTTGTTGTTTGATAAGATACTTAATTGCGTGTTAAACAACTATTAATAAGTTGTTTAACACGCAATTAAGTTATATAATTCGGCGCACACAGTGAACAAAATAAAGCTTTATTTGTTAGTTTCAAAAACTGCGCTTGACAGATTATTTCTATACACCTGAGTATTCTAATTAAAAACTGTAAAATTAATTTATATTACAGAATGGGTGTCATTGTAATGGGGGATTAATACTAACTAATTTCAGATTATAGGACATTTTATCCCAGAACAAAGCATTAATTATCACAGATTATATTGCTACATAGAATGGATTATGTCAAGTATTACTTAGTATATAAATTATCGCTTTCTGAAACGCTCTTTGTGTGTTATGCTTTAAGAAATCATTTCATAATTAAATTTATTGAAATAGAACTCTCTGATGTAATCCATTGGCAGCTTTGGTGGATATGACAAAGAAATCAGTAAACACGAAACGACTCCAAGCATTAAAATGAACACTACATATACTTTTACATATACTTTTTCCGTAAAATATGGATACATATATTTATCTTAAGAAAGCATGCTCAAAATACTTTAATAAAACAAAACTTCAAACGTGTTTTAAAAATGCAGCTTATTTGGATGCAAATAATAATGAATTCATGTAATAAGATATTCAAATTTTCAAGATCTAAATGTTTTTTACATTAAATATATCTCAAGAATATGTGATGAAACTGTTTTTTTAATTTATGTGATATGTAATTCTTTAGCTAATACTTAAGTTCAGAATACATTTTTAAAGCTAAGTATTTTTCTTAAAATATTTTTATATTAATTGCATATGGTGTTTCTTACACGAAAATCAAGTTATTGCAGTCTTCTTCTCTTTATTTTGAAGTTAGAAGATTAGAAGCACAATTCCTTTTAACAAAGTGTAGTCGATTCCAGTTCGCTTCGAACGAAAAATAAATGCCTGGATTTGTCTTTTTTTATTTTTTTGGGAGTGCTTTCCAATTTAGTGCTAAACCGTTGTCTGAAAGCATGAAATTTTTTTCCACTTAGTTAATAGAAAGGCTAATAGAAATTTCAGGCTAATAGAAATTTCCAGGCTAATAGAAATTTCCAGGCTAATAGAAATTTTTTGAGCGTGGGC
This sequence comes from Stegodyphus dumicola, assembly GCF_044657685.1. Classification (NCBI taxonomy): domain Eukaryota; kingdom Metazoa; phylum Arthropoda; class Arachnida; order Araneae; family Eresidae; genus Stegodyphus; species Stegodyphus dumicola. The sequence goes on from NC_140768.1 coordinate 84,334,037, forward strand.
TCTTCGAATTGGTGCTTCGTCTTATCTTCTCGTCAATCAGTCTCTGAAGTTTTCTTTTGTGAATAGATAACTGCATTATGAGGATGGGTGCCCTTCCTCTAAGCAAACCTGTATCACAAATTTCGCGTAACATTCATATATTCATATATATCAATAATTATTTTTCTTTTTTTAGCGTTCTGTTGACAAAACCGTGCGGTGTTTCTCGTGCAGAATCAGTGTAGTCTCATTCCCTGTACTGATTCTCATGCAGAAATTATTCTTTTTTCCAAGTTTTAAAATATGCTCCGAAATGTAAGAATATAGCTCTAAGTTGAGCTTCCATAAAATTTAGCATAAGACAAGTTCTCAGCTGTGAAAAATTTTCCAAAAAGTAGTAGTAATGCGTGATATTAATAGCTACCTACAAAACCAGCGCTCAGCTGTCGGTAGGGTGAAATTCCAAGTTCACGAACATTAACAAAGCTAACACAATGATACGAGTGAGATAAGCTCTTTTAGAAAGAAAAGTTTCGAAGAAAGAATACATAGGGTTACACTGGATCTGGTAATGTTACTTAAGTCATATAGCTCTAACATATGTGAAACAAGTTATCGTTATATCTGAGATCAAAGATAAAATCTCAAGAAGGTCCTAATAAGCTTTTTAATCAAACAGCATTTAGAACATAACCTCCATCCCAATGACCACAACGCGCAGTGATGCAAAATAAATAGAACAGTCCAATATAACTTATCGTTGAACAGCAGCCAAAAACTATCCAATTAAATACTATAGCAGAGGCTGGCTCACTAACTCTACAGAGTGACAGAATTAAGCGCAAACCCGAATAATTACAACTATTACAGCTGGCAGGAAACTAATCACGTAGGACGCACGGGATGCCGGAAACAATCTTCTATCTCAAATCTAGACACCTCAGTTTAATACTCACTTGCATTTTGGTGCAATTCTGCAATTCAGTTGCATTCTGAAACACTTTAATACTCATTTGCATTCTGATGATGAATACGAGAAGAATATAGTAGAAGCTGAAATGAAGGTAACTGGTTAATTAAAATATGATTCCTTACAAATAAGTGACTGCTATGAATAAAATTCCTAATCAATAATAAGTATCAAAAACCAAGCTTTACTTTCACAGCGAAGAAAATAAACATTAACCCAAAACGAAATTTCAGTTCACTTGTACTACTGAAATTTAATAATATGAATACGTGAAGCATACTGTTGTTAAAGACTAATCAACTACGGAAATAAGTTCGATTAATGTTCAACTTAGCTATTAAGGAAAAAAAACTGTAAGATAAAATAAGTTCTAATAGTTCTGACCTTTTGTTGCAGTGAGGTCTCTAAACCAACCATGAGCCTCGTGCGTTAATAACCTTAAAATTTCCGCAATGTTTTATATAGTATCATGTATCATACCTTCATATTAATTAAACTAAGAAAATAATTACAATATTCTCGAAAAAATAGAGCTTCCATTACCTGCTTTTTGACAGCCAAAATTGGAGGAGAAATACATCTCGAAAAATCCGGCTTCTCCCAAGTATTAGAATGATCGCTTCCCACAATACAGTAACGTTGTACATAACCTAAATTAAAATTAAAATCCATCTATGCTTTTTAAATTAAACATTTCTTCTTTATTTAATATAATTTAGAAACGCTTAAGTAATACTTATTTTTCACAATTAAGAATATTCTCTAAATCTCCTAGAAGATGTTTCACCATTTTTTCTTAAGCTCAGAAATTATTTAAATTTAAAAATATTAAATATCGAAATAATTTAAGTTAAAAATCATAAAGGTCAGAAATTATTCAATTTATCTCTTCAGTTTAGAAAAATATATCTAACATAAATTAGTTCATAATGCATAATAATATTTGAGAATCTACAATACTTTAAAAGTACTGCTGAATGAACTCGTACCTATACATAATTATAGAAATACACTTAAAATACATCAAAATTTTAGTTATGAATTTTCGGTTAATGGATAGATTTTTAAAATCTACCGGCATTGTATCAGCAAAGGCTAATTGCATACAGGATACAGGTTTTCTTTATCCTTCAGCCCTGATCCGTGTGTGCCATTAGGACAGGAATCAAACCACGGTCAAAACACAGACACATAAAAAAGGTTTTGCTTACATATTTTTAGAAAGATTTTAATAAAGAATTAGAAAAATCTGATGTGTACATCACATGACTTCCTTATACGGAATATTAAACAACACGAAATTTTCCTGCATTTCATTTAAATTTATTAAATTGAACTAAATCTACTCCGTCGATAGCGCATAAACCGCATAATAGAATAAATGCGCTTTCTTGTACTACTGAAAAAAATATTAAATATACTTATTTACCATAGCATTCACTATACTTATTTACCATAGCGTAACTCTGGCGATAGGCTCACTTAACAGCATTACATCTCATTGATTCTATAACTCAGAATGCGCAAAAATTATACCATCTGAAGAATTATCTAATCATTGTCACATGTTGTATTCAAATACTAGTATATTTAATCTAAAACGATGCATAAAAGAAATTCAACAAATAAAAATACACAGTTTTTCACAGACGTTTCAACGCTGAGTCACTATATGGGATAATTTAAAAACTTAAATGTTAACTCCAGAATGGATTAAGCATAATTACGTTACTTTGTTGTTGCGAAGCTTAGTTTCTCTAGCTTGGCAACAAATCCACTATTCTGCTAAGTTTCAAATGGAAATACTATATACACTGGTTATCATAAGGAAAAATCACAAAAACCACGATTACTGAAAACGTTACATGTAGAATTTTATGAAACTTACCCACAATATACAACACATAGTAAGGTATCAAATCAAATAAAAAGAAATTATCAGACAATTATGGTAGTATAGAAATTAGCACATGTATAAAATGAACAAATGGAAGATGTCAGTTTGCTACAGTAAAAGTACCTTCAATATGGAATATAATCGCCTCTAGAAGCAATACAGTACATTCAGCGATGTTTGATGCTTTCAATTATGCGGTCTATCAGTTCCATAGGAAGCGAGAGCCATTACTCTTGCAAAGCAGTTGTAAGCGCGGCAAGGGTCTAAGGGGGGGGGGGATTGAGAGCAGCTAAACGTCTCCCTAAAGCATCCGAAACGTGCTCAATAGGATTCAAGTCCGGGGATCGAGCTGGCCACTCCATGCGCATAATTGTTTCCTATTGAAGATAATCATATACGATGCGAGCCCTGTGTGGTCTTGCGTTGTCGTCCTGTAACAGGAAAGCATCACGTATTGCCCCGGTATATGGGTGCACATGAGCATCAAGGATGTCATCTCTATAAATATGAGCATTCACTGTTCCCCTTGGATAAACATATAGGTCTGTGCGTCCACCCAAAAAGATGCCACCCCAAACACAGACACTGCCTCTTCCGTATGCATCTCTTTTACGGATGTGTGACGGATGATAACGGGTTCCAGGTTCTCTCCATATCAAATAATGCCTACTATCGCGTTCTAGACTAAATCTGGACTCATCCATAAAGAGAATAGCCCTCCATTGCTCAGGCGTCCAGTGGACACGTTGTCGTGCCCACTGAAAACGGTCCATCCTATGGCGGGATTTGAGCAGCACTCAAATGGTTGTTCGCCGCGCATACAGACCTTCGTGAAGCCTTCTACGCACAGTCAAAAGGTTGATGTCACGACATTGACATCAACCTTTTGGTGGCTGCAGCAAGGGAGGATCTAAGAACAGTCGGAGTAGCGGTTCTATTCCTGAGTGCACATAATGTCAAATATCGGTCATCGGCGCTCGTCGTAGCAGTTGGTTGTCCTCGGCTGAACCTCCTAGGGGCCGAATCTGTGATTTGAAATTGCCTCCAAAGTCTATGAACCACAGAAGGACTCACATTTAGCCATATGGTCCCTTCTGTTTGACTTTGTCCTGCCTCTAGTCTCCCAATGGATTTCTGTAGTAGTCTGCAGGCAAATGATGCCTGGAGATCATTGTTACGAATTGGCTATATCAGATTTCTGATGTCAATATCACAGTGAAATATGTGGGCTTGCTCTCAAACATGGACTTTTATGCTCCTCGCAGATGACGTATTCCGAGTGCAACGCCACTAATTTGCATATTGGAGTTTTACTCAGCTACTCTTACTGGGCAACATATTCAAATTTTACACGGTTTGGCTTATTTTTGAGGGAGTTATCGCCATTTTTGTGATTTTTCCTTAATTTATGATAACCAGTGTAGCTGCTACGGCAAAAAAATAAAAATTAAAATTAAAAAAGAAAAGGATTAGCCTCACTTAATTTTTAAATTGTTGATAATTTTATAACTATAATATGCAGATTAACTAAAGGCATGGAAATCTTAACCCAAAGATAAGAACAAAATAATCCAACCGTTTTAAAATCAAAAAACGCACAATTCACAAACATATAAGAATAAAGAAATTGAGCTCACTGAGCCGAGTAACAGAGTGGATATACATATCCATATACTTATATACTTTTGGTGCGGCAGATTGCAACCAAAATAGTAGGCCCACATCTACATGTTATAGCAGACCTATATGCAAAATTTCAAGTTCCTGAGGCTGCTTGTTTTTGAGTTATGCGAGATACGTACGCACGTACAGAAGGCAACGAAAAAAATGTCTTCAGAATCCATTTGGAATCAATTTTATAGTAGTTTTTTTTGGGAGGGGGTGAGGGAAAAGTCTTTTATTCTGTCCATACGTACAGATGTAACGCAAAAACATCGTTAAACTGCATTCGATAACTGTCAAAATGAATATTTTCGTTGAAGTATGATACCTGATATTTTTGGCGAATATAATACTTTCTTTTTACTTCGTACAAAGAAGTAAAATGTAAATGCTTTGGAATAAAAGTTTTTGGACTCAGAATATTATTATTATTATTGCTTATTACGTGCTGCGCCCTTGGGCACTACACGGGAGGGATGCCCCATGGAGGTCGTTTTAAGGGAAACTGGCTCGTATCCACGTTACACATGGGGAAAACTCCGAAAACGCCCATGCAGCCGGGACTCGAACCCCGGACCGAAATACCAGTGTTCAGCGGAATTTAGCGCTCGTCCGCTGGTGGGCCAGAATGTTATTTGAAATGAGAACTCTCGTCTGCTATCCATACCCCTTCTTCTTTCAAAATGTCGCATGTAAAGAAGCTGTGGATTAAAGAATATGCTCTTCTGTTTTCCGTAGAGAAGTATTCCAATTCCATTATTCAAAAACATTGTGAAATACATAATTTTAATATTTAGTGGAAAATAAGAACTATTATTAATCAGAAAAGGGAAAAACCCAGCCATTACTTCTATATGGAAAGAAATCTCCAAACAAATACCCGGAAACGGTACGTATTGTTTATATTTATACGGCTAAATAGTTAGTAACAACAGAAAATCCCCCGATGCAGAAATAAGTTTCTAAATCTTTAGGGGCAACAATAAATAAAATAATAAACCAAGATTTACAACTTAAAAAAGCTAAAACGTAATGTTCACCAGCTTTTGCCGAGACACGTGGTTCAAAGCAGAACAATTTTTAGAACCCTGTATGAAAACCATTTATTTAGCATTAAACAATTGAAAGTCCTCTTTAACTAAATGATTCTTTTTGTCCTATATTAATCGAAGAAATTCCATTTCTTTATCCAGATGACTTTCAAAGAGTGAAACGTTTCCAAGACAAAGCAATAAGTCATACTTTGAAAAGCACTACTGCATTTCTTGACGAAATGAAAACTGATACATGTATAGCAGATACAGCTTCTCAAGGTATTCCTTCGAAGTCCGCTGACGTTTCATCTAGGAGCTACTGTGCCTTTGGTCTTTTCTTTCTAAGAGCAAGCTACCACGATTTATAGATTCGAGAAAGTAGTGGAAGAGGAATAGAAATGAATATCCCTGAGAATTTTGAGAAAAGCTTTTTTATCATGGAAATAAAGATGCATATTCCAGAAAAAAGTCTATCAGATCAAACATTTAAAAAATAGTCTTTATGCTTCAAACATTAATTAAAGGGATCCAAAATCGTTCTAAAATTTATGATCATTGCCCGTCCAAGAAGCGAAGGTATAGAATAAATAATTAATGTGAAACTAAATAAAATTTAAATTATACTTTTGCCTGAAATATTAAATTTGCATTTATTATACCTGTCAAAGTCGAGAACCATATTCAATATCAATATTTTAAACCAAAATTTCTATCGAAATGGACGACATTATATTCTACATACACATAGTGCTCTTTTTTTTTCATGAAACATAACATTTTGAAAACGGACAGTTAGGTATGGAAATTTTTTGTCGTCCATAAAATGGCAACGGAAATTGACTTTTGGCATTTTAGAGAACGGTGTTTTCTCATATTCTAGATTTCCAGCAACACATAAATGCTCAAATTTTATTCTTTTAACTTGGAGTTTTGGAATAATATTACTTTGCATGATATTTTTAGGGAAATTCTAAAGAAAAGTTGGATATGATTTATTAAATAAAAAATAATATAACATTTATTAAACGTCAGTAGGAGAAACCTAAAATTAACGGACTTATTTGACATTTGAGGAAATTAATCAGTATTTGAGGAAACTGATAAAAAAAACACCGTCGATATACGCTAATGTTTTGCATAACGTGATAAGGATAAATTTTTGCATAAAACGTGCAGTGAATTATTTCGCTTATATAAAGGTTAGTAAGCTGTACCTGTATATCCACTCGGACACTTCTGTACATCTCTAGCTCCTGCAGCAGTAATTTTCCAACGTGCTCCATGGCTATCTTCTGCACTGCATGTACTAGACGACATTTCTGGAAGAGAACAATTTGATGAGCTTAAGTGCGCATACACACGTTTTAATGCATGTAAATGAAAGAAGATGAAAAGTCGAAAACTAAGTACTTAACATAATCTACAAATCCGGGTTTCTGATGTGCATGAAAAAAATTTATAAATCCACAAAATTTGGTATCAGACAAATTTTATTTATCTTAAACTGTCGGTGCGAAACAGAATTATATATGAGTTTTCCCAAATGATACCAGCAAATTCATGAATTAAATAATTGGCTTTTATCTGATACTTTCTACTGCTCTCTTTAGAAGAATACAATATTTGCTATTTCTAGTTAAAATTATAAAGAAATTTGCTGCAAATGTCTTCTGAGAAATGTCTCCTGGCATCAGCAATTAATGATCAGATAATTCATAATCCAACGATGCAGTTCATAACTGCGGTAATTTGAGCATCAGGTATAGAGCAAATAAACAGCAAAACTATTCAATGCAAACTTATATTATAAAAGGGACTAAATGATGTCAGAAGCATTATTTATATGTCGTCATATCACTCTATTTAGTTAATTTTATGTTATCCCCATCTTACTGTACATGAGTTCAAGGTAAAATATATCGACGTGAGCTGGACAAATAAGAAAAATCTAAACTTACATAATACTAGTTACCTGAAAAGTAATGAGCTCCAACTCTCAATATTCATAAAGAAAACCTCATTCTAGAAAATAACATGCGAAACAATTCACCATGTAATATTTATTCACCCTTTTTATCAGAAACTGATAAATTAATTAAATGCTTAAAAACAGGAAAATCTGCAGATGAATATTTTAGCTTGCCTTTGTCAGTGAAAAATTCGTTATTATTTATATTATTCTGATTTATTAGTGAAGATATTATTTCATTTGCTGCTAAATCAGAGAAGTACATTTCTGCTAAAAAAAAGAGCGACAAAGGCAACACATGGAATAAAACAAAAACTATTTAATGGGTATGCTTAAAATTGTTTCGGAAGATGTTGGTGTGGCATTGCTAATCCGTATAGCGATCAATAAAGCAGACATACAAAAACACATTACGACCATCACGCCTCGAAAGACCAAAACGAGTACCATCTAAACAATAATTGAAAAACTTCAGTACAACCACGTTTGACAATGATTACTTTTCAGTTTCTCAGTACAAGTATTAAAAAAAATATATTTTGCCATTTGAAAACCCTATTGGCTATTTGTATTAAAGATGCACGCATAAAAAATATTAGATTAGAAATTAGTTACTATATTAATTATCTTCAAGGTTTTGAATTAAATTACAGTACTTTAATTCTAAAATTTAGTGCGAAATGAGGGCCAGTTTAAGGGAGATCAATTTCCTTATGCCTGGTCTTATTTCACTTAGTCTGTAGAGACATTAGAAATTTTTGGAGGAAGACTAAAAATTAGCCGCGCCTTCTCCTGGAATCGAACCTCAGAACTCTCAATTACGCGCTGAGCGTGCAGACTACTACACCACGAATGCACGCTGAGAAGTCGGTAGAAGTACCTTATATACTCCCCCTTTTAAAGGGTGACTGGGGTTTTTAAGGGATCCAATCGCCAAATCCTGAGTGAGGAGAATTATCATCCAACACCCTTTTAGTTCGGGTGCCACTGTAGGGACATTAGGATTTTTTGGAGCAGGCAAGATGAAAAATTAGCAACGCCTTCGACGGGAATCGAACCTCGGATCTCTCAATTACGCGCTGAGCGTGCCGACCACTACATCACGAAGGCTCGCTAAGAAGGCAGGAGAAATACCTTATAAGTCTTAACCGTAAATTACGACTCATTTTCAATTTTGTTCTGTATTTATTTTATAAATATGGCATGGAAGAAAATCCTTTTTCACACAAACAGGTTGTGCAAAAATGCAATAAAATGTTAATAGCTTTATTTGGAATGCTTTTAAATTATTTTTTCTAAAGTTCAGCCAAAAGTTTGCAAGTGTGATACTTTTGAAATCTTCAATCAGAGTTCGATCACAGAGCATTTCTTTCAATTTTCAATTGTCCTTTTTTTAAAAAAATAATAAAATAATATTGTATTTAAATAAAATTGCGAATCGCGAAATAAAATTGCAGGTACATTTGAACCAAATGGATTTCTAATTCAATTTTCTTTTCCATAATTCTCGGGAGTGTACATTTTGAAATTATTTATCAATGAAAATTATTTTTAATGTCGGAAGATAATTCTTTTATTTTATTATTATTTTCTGTTAAAAACGTTTTAAAAGTGGTGAAAAGCTTAAAATATTATTATCCAATTCTCGATATTAGCTCGAGTTTTTTATAATTTCATTTATTTTATTTCTAGTGGTAAACAAGTTAACATTTTGTCCTTGTAATCCTAAATTTAATTCATTTAACTTACCATAAATATCAGCTAAATATGTTAAACGCGTCAACCATACTTCTCTAAATAAACATCTCTGCATTTCAAATATTTAATCACACAGGATAATTTGAGTTTCTGATCGAAGTTCAAAACTTTGGATAATCACCTTCTTCAGAATCAAACAAAAGAGCTTCATCGTCAATGCCCATCTCTTGACATAAAATCGTAAATATTCTTGAAGCTCAGCCTTTTAATAAAATTAACAATTTTCACAGATTGCTTCAAAATTTTAAGGTTTCCAGGGATTGTTTTGGCTACTAAAGCTTCATGATGAATGGAGCAGTGAGTAAATTTAATTTCATGTGCTACCTTTTTTAGTTGAGAAATAACACCAGAATGTTTTCCTGTTAAAGCCCGAGCTCCGTCACTGCATACAACAATGCAGTTATTCCAAGGAATATCATTCTCAGACATAAAATTGTCAGTTACTTTGAAAATTTAATTTGCAGTTTCTCTATTATGAAGCGATTCACAAAATAAATACTCTTCGGCGTGTATGTACAGGGGTTGGACAAAAATATGGAAACACCTTTAAAAAAAACATGTTTCTTTGCTTAATATGGTGTAGGAAACCCTTTGGCATCCAAAACAGCTTGCAGTCTTCTCGGAATGGATAAATACAGTTCCTGTATGTTTACCAAGGGAATATTATACCATTCTTCCTGCAAAACGGTGGCAAGTTCAAATAACGATGTTGGCGTTGGATAACGAGAACGCACTTTCCGTTCCAATGTAGACCACAAAGGTTCGATAATATTCAGGTCTGGTGACTATGGTGGCGAGGGGAGATGGGACAACTCATCCTCGTGCTAAGAAACCAGTCCTGGACAATTATGAGCTGTGTGAACAGGGGCTTTGTCGTCTTGGAAGATACCATCACCATCGGGGAACAAAGTTTGTACCATGGGATGAACTTGATCGGCCAAAATGTTCACATAAGTCTTGGCAGTCATGTGCCCTGACACAGTTATCATGGGGCAGGCAGAGAACCACGATATGGCTGCCCAAACCATAACAGAACTCCCGCCATGTTTCCCTCTTGGCAACAAGCAGTCTAGCAGTCTGTATTATAGGCTTGAGATGGCGTTCTCCAGACGTAAACTCGGCCAGAAGTGGGAAACAATGTGAAAGAAGACTCGTCAGACCATATTACTCGCTTCCACTGCTCTATAGTCCAGGCTTTATGACTTAAACACCACCTTTTCCTGTTACGGGCATTAGCATCACTGATGAGTGGCTTCTCAATTGCAGCACGGCCAGCAATTCCCTGTTTATGAAGCTCCCTTCTAATTACTAATTCAGAAGTCAAACAACAAAATTGTTTCTCCCTTCTAATTGTTTTGGTACTCACAGGGTTCGGTAACACAACATTCATTTCAACAGTAACTTTTGCAGCTGTGGTCCTCTTATTTTTCGTCACAATTGCCCTTAATGATCGTCTGTCACGATCACTCAGGACACACTTTCGTCCGCGCTGTGATTTAGCAGATGATGTTTTTCCGCTTTTCAAATATGCGGAATAAATCTTCGATACAGTACCTCTTGAAACACTAAACACCTCGGCTACCTTGCTTATGGAAGCACCTACCATACGTGCTCCAACAATTTGCCCACGTTCGAAGTCTGTTAACTCTGACATAATGCAATCTCACATAACAGTACTCCGACAACAACTGAACTGTTTAGCACATTTACGAAGTTGTATATGTGGCGTCAGTAGTCAAAAACGCCAGCGCCACCTACATATTTCATTAAAATCAATCTTTCTTTTCAAACATGCATTTCACAAGGTGTTTCCATATTTTTGTCCATCCACTGTACTTCGCAAGGTACATACTAATAATTGATCTAAGTTCTTTTATATCAGTATTTTCATCCAATTGAAATGCGCAATATTCACGATGTTTTATTTTTTGAATAAGTGCCTCTATTATAGAATTTGCCACTTCATGAATTCGCACACTTACTGTATCATTTTATAACAGAATATTGTAATCATTGGCCGCTTTTTCATTGAATAATGTTTAAAACGATATCTTAGCTGCTGGCAATGTAAGGTTTCTTCTGTAGTGTGCACCTGCCCAGTCTTGGCATTCTTAGGCTTACTTGGTAACTATTTTCCAAAGCAACTCCGCTGATGTCTTCTTAAAATATTCCTCAGATTTTTAAGAAACAATGGTTTCATACTTTGATTCGATAATAGTTAACCGCAAACAACACATTAAGGTTGAGAGTCCATTTCATATCCATTTCAAGAAAACCCAAATGATAAAACAACCTTCATTATAGTTTCTATAAATAATTTTTCTTTCCTTTTCAATATTCTTAGTGCTAGTAGATTGTCCATCACCTGTGAATCATCACTTTGCCGCTTAGTCAGTCCTAGCCATTTTTCCGTTTTTAAAATTTAGGTTTGTCTTATGATTTTTCACAAAAATTTAAATGCACAATATATTACTAGTTCTTCAAAAACAAACAACAATATTCTCAAATCGTGTAGAAAAGTGAGGAATATAAAGCAACAAGACGACAAAATACCTGCTGTTAGGGAGAGCAAATTGATCTAAAAACTGCTTAAACAATATGATCCCGGAAATGGTGACGGCATAAAATGTAGACATTCTAATAAATTGATCAATTCTAAAAGTATTAATGAAATAGTATTACCTTTTTATATGAACTTATTTTTATTTCCTCTTAAATACAACATCCATTTATATTACTCCTTTTAAAAGCAGCATTTATGACAAATTTTGTTATACCTATGGCTAAAAGAATATTTGTGAAAATATTTTGCTAAAGTTCTTGAACAAAGCTGAGATTGCATAATTTTCCGAGGATTAGATAAAATACTTTAACAGGTTGTTGGAGTATTTAATTTTTGAATTTAATAGTTAAAAATATTTTGTTCCTTTGCGTACCCTCTATTTTTCTCTTGCGTACCACAGGTTGAAAACAGAAATGTTTTCAAATTAAATGCATGCTTGACAACGGCGAGGCAAGCCGGCAATAGTGTCGTTGATCGCTTGTTGTGGCGCTCATTCCTGTAGTAATGCATGTGAAATAGTTTCATTTTCGAGATAATTCTTCACCACTAGAGCTCTATGCGTGCGGGCCTTATCGTCCATAAATAATCGCGTCGGTACCCACTGAAGCAATAAAAGAACGCACAAAGGGGGTGGGGTGTAGAATTTTGTGGCGATATCAGAGACTGTGCCGGAACCGCCAGGAATCACGTAGAGGTCGTTGAGGCCGTTGGTTGCCATTCCACTGTAGAATACGAGCTGTTCCATTTATGTGTTAAAAGTTCCGTTTAATAAAAGGTTGTTTAAAACTTTGTAAGTTTTTATTATGCTATTTTAGCCATAGTGATAACTCGCTGCCTGTCTAGTAAGGTTATGAGACTTGAATTCCTGTACCAGACCAAGCATAATCTTATATATTAATTAGGTTCACATTTATACAATTTCATAATTGTACATAGAGATTCTGAAGTTATTTCTTATGTATAGATCAACTGTACTCGAAATTCTATAAACTCTAATCATTTTTTCTCTTTATGTCGCCTGCTCACCTGCAGAAATTCTGTTTATTGTGATCTTTTTATTGTGATTATTGTGATCACGGCAAAGCCTGAGGACTATCTGCTTCGGGTAAAGGAATGTCTTCGTGGAGGTCTTTCTAAGGATGTAAGATCTACTTGTTTATTTCCTAATGTGACAACTGAAGTACGTGTAGGAACTACACAGGAGAAGGGTAAAAAGAACCCTTTATTAACTCTTTAAAATTAACAATGCGTCGATTTGACGCTAACACACTACTCCTCACTCGGGTGGTAACTCAAATAACAAGAACTAAACTAAAACAGTGAAGTTATTAACAAGTAATAGAATTACTCTACAGAGCTAAGTTAATTCTATTACCTAAAATCGCATCGAAAACCTAGTGGCAGCAAAGTAATAGCTGTTACGCCATGTTAACCAGCAATAACTGCAGAAACAGATGCTCAAGCTACAGAGATACCGCGCTTGCCCAAACTCTCTAACTTTATTTTCTAGAACTCTGTATTTAAACCTTTTCTCCTCAAGGTAGAATATGCATTATTTCACGCGCGTTACCAAATTTAAATATTCTGGCATCCGTTCGGCTGCTGGTGGGCCTCACCTGCAGAAGAAACTAAGTAATGAAGACGTTGATATAAAAATAGCTGAGCGATATTTAAACTCAACCGTGATTCGTATGTCCTTCCAGTTAAGCCGAATTTCGGGTGGAGTCCGTTATGCAGGTGTTTATTGCATATTTTAATAATTTATCAGAAATCGCATTTTATTTACATTAATTGGATTATTTTTAGTTTAATAGGATTAATTAATTTTAGGATTTTAATAGTATTTAAGATTAAATTAATTACTATTTAAGAATATCAAAAGCTTCTGAAGTTAAAAAGCTCTTTTAAAATATTATAGAAATTTTAATTGCGCGCCATCAAACAAATTAAATTTGTTCTCATATTTATTTATTAAATCAAAAAATCAGAAACTTCCTTGCTTGCTCATCTTGGGAAATTTCTTTCGTAAAAATCGATATAATATAGACTGGTTTACTTTTACAGTTCAATACCACTTACCTTTCGCATTTAATACAGTGATATAGCTGGTTTCTCGTTTTGATACAGATGGCGCATGCACGATGCAAGTATAATTTGCGGATGTTGTAGCTTTTTCCAAGATGATTCGAGTTCCTGTCGGAAACAGGTCTTCTACTACCTCCATATCTCTCCCTTTCTGTATATGTCTGTTGTTCTTTAACCAGGTGTATCTGAAGTTCTCAAAAATGTCGTCTTTCGACATGCAGGTGATGTTGACAGTACTCCCCGCCAGCAGAGTTGCAGATAAGGGACTTATCAGAGGTTGAGAAATGGTTCGAACTAAAACAGATATAGAAACCTTTTCTTCACCTTGATTGTCACGAGCATGGCAGGAAAATGTACCTGGAATAAAAGACTGTGATTTATTTTTAGTTAAAGAAACGCTTTCGTGGGCAAAAAGGAAACATTTTCACAAATAAGGAAAATATACTAATAATAACTTTATGTTTCTAAAAGAACAATTTCTTTTGATACTTTTCTTTGAAGTGTGTGAATTTCTTTGAATGTGTACACCACGTGACATCCTTGTACGGAATATTAAATTATACGCATTTTTCTTGCATTTCATTTAAACCTATTGGATTGAATTAAATCTACTCCGTCGATAGCGCATAAACCACAATAGTACAAATGCACTTCTTTAAAATTCACTATATTTGTTTACCATAACGACACTCTGGCGCTAGGTTCAATTAACAGCGTTATATTTCGTTCATATTATATAACACAGAATGCACAAAATTTATATCATTTGAAGAATTATCTTATCGTTGCCACATGATCTATTCAAATACTATAATAAATATAGAACGATATATAAAAGAAATTAAGCAAACAAAACAAAAAATAAACAGTTTTTTAAAGACGATTCACTATTTCTCATTCAATTAATTCAGTTCTCACTTCGCGACAAGGCAAAAAATACATAAAAACTCAAAATATCCATATTAAAAATTACGAAGTAAATCTTAAACACTTATTTCCTCGAAAAAATTCCAGAAAGGATTAAGCATGATTTAATTCGCAATAATAAATGAAGGGGTTATTATTATTATTATTATTATTATTATTATTTTTGCGAAGCTTAGTCTCTCTAGATTGGCAACAAATCTACTATTCTGCTGTTTCAAATGTAAACAAACACATCCGTTATTTAGAAACAAGGCTTAAGCGCACTTAAACAGCTTTTAAATTATTGATAATTCTACAAATATTGCTTGCAGATTTCCTAAAGGCATAAAAACCTTAACCGGAAGATAAGAACAACACAATTCAATCATTTTAAAGCAAAAGAGGCACAATTTACAAACATATAAGAGTAAAGAACCTGAGATCACTAAGCAGGGTAACAGAGTGGATATATATATAAATATATTTATATACGTTTGGTGTGGCCAATTGCAACCAAAATACGAGGTGCACATCTACGTGTTATGGCAGTCCTATATACCAAATTTCATTGTTCTGAGGTTAATCGTTTCTGAATTATGCGAGAAACATACATACGTACAAGACACCACGAAAAATTCTCTTCAGAATTCATTTTAAAGCAGTTTCATAATTTTTTTGGAGTAAAAAGAGTCTTTTATTCTGTTCTTATGTACAGATGTCACGCAAAAACATCATTAAATTGCATTCGAAAGCGGTCAAAATGGATATTTTCGTTGAAATATGCTGCCTGAAACTTTTCGCTATTACAATACTTCCTTTTTACTTCGTAGAAGGAAGTAAAAAAGAATCATGATGAATCTAAAAGCGGAAGTTTTGAAATCAGAACGATAAACGAAGTCTAACAGAAAAGAGCTCTTAAAAAGTAGTTCTTACTTTTAGAGTATGAGAAATATTAAGTAAATATACAGGGTATTTTTTAAGTCCTGGACCCATTTTGATGTTTAATAACTCATAAAATAATAAAGATAGATTAAAATTAATAAGTCGATATTCAATTTCACGCCAGGTACCGGCAAGAATGTCAGCATCCATAGAGGCTACTGCGGTTGTAATTCTGGCTTTTCAATGTTCGACACTCTCCTCCTGTAAACGTTTTCCTTTACAAATCATCAAAGGAAAAAGTCCAGTGGCGTTATATCAGGTGATCTGGGTGGCCAAGGAATTGGACCTCGTAGCCCAATCCATCTTCCTGTAAAATGGTCATTCAAAATACTACGAACGATGGTACCCTAATGAGGTGGTGCATCATCTTGTTGCAAAAAGACATGGGGCTGAAGCTCTTCTAGTTGTGGAAATACGTAGTTTTCTAACATGTCTAAGTATACGACTGATGAGACCGTCTTTTCTGTAAAAAAGAAAGGCCCAATGACTCGGTCGTGCATTAGTCCACACCACACATTAACCTTTGGAGAATCCCTTTGTGCCTCACAGTATTTATGGGGTTTTTCAGATCCCCATATGCGCACATTATGGCGATTAACAATGCCAGAAAGATGGCAAAAACAAAAGAGAGAAAAATGCAATTACTAAGCAGACGATATTTAGAAGAGTACAGATATTTAGACTGGAAAATGAAATTATCTGAAATTAACCAAACGCGCGGACGATATTTACAAAAGTAAAGATATTCAAACCTGAAAAGGAAATATATAAGTTATTCCATCAGTAAATGCCATAAGTTTGTTTATATCTTCATTAGTTTATGAGTTATTAAACATCAAAATGGGTTCGGGACTTTATAAACACCCTATATATTTATCAGTAAACTTCAAAAAATCATATTTATGGATCTCAGCCAATAAATTATTAAAGTAATAAAGAGCAAACAAGACATAAATATACAAAACGCAATTCATAGTATGCGAGAAACAAATATGTACACTTATCAGTATGAATATGTAAATAGAAGTACCATCATAGAAGTTTTTACTTACATTTATTTATTTAAACTAAGTATACTACACACGTAGGTATATTTTAAAAATCATATTTTAAAATTATAGCGCTGTCGTATAGTTGATATAACTTGCTTAAAATTATATCGTGATCACGCATAAATGAATATTTTAGTATGTTTCGCTTTCTGAACTAAGACACTCCATCAGTGTATCAGTAATTTCAAGTTATCATTTTTAAATTAAATAATCACTGAGACACTATAAAATCGTCTGCATAATTTATTAGTAACTAGCAGCTTCGCTGCCAGCCTTCGTCTGGCTTTTAAATGTACCGGAAAAATGGTTGAAGGGAATACCAAAGGTTAAATTTAAAAACTGCTTAAAATTTTACTCTGCAGAACAACTTCATAAAAAAAAGTTATTATGTATAACAGAATTACAATGAAATAAGCAATATCCCTTAATACAAATAATAATTATCCTAATAAATAAATTAACCAACTTCCCTTTGCAAAGTCTTAAGAACTCAAATGGTATAAAGGAGGTTAAGAACTTTGTTTCCTAAAAAGATCACTCAAAACTTTTCAATATCTTAAAGACAGTGAAATAAGCAATAAATAATATAAAAGAATACAAAAAAAAAAAAGTCTGAAAATCAAAGTATAATTAATGATATTTTATCTTATATTTTCGAGATACAAAAATTACAACGAAATAAGTTATATCCCTTAATGCAAATATTAATTATCCTAATAAAAAATTAACTAACTTTCCGTTGAAGAAAAAAATCATGCACAAGTTTTCAATATCTTACAAATAGTGAAATAAGCAAAACATAACATGAAAGAAACTCAAAAAACAAATAATTCCGCGCAGAATTTTACTCTGCAGAACAGCTTTATATTTAAAAAAAAAAAAAGTGTAATATATATAAAAAAAATCTGATGTGTACACCACATGATTTCCTTGTACAGAATATTAAATTATACGCATTTTTTCTTGCATTTCATTTAAACTTATTGGATTTAATTAAATCTACTTCGCCGACAGCGCATAAACCACAATAGAATAAATGCATTCTTTAAAATTTACTCTAGTATTTGTTTACCATAGCTACACTCTGGCGCTAGATTCACTTAACAGTATTAATAATTATATAACAGTTAACTTATAATTATATAACGGAAACTAAGTTAACTGTTATATAATCCAATAATTATATAACAGTTAACTTATATATTTCGTTCATATTATAACTCATAATGCACAAAATTTATATCATCTAAAGAATAGAATTATCTAATCGTTGCCACATGTTCTATTCAAATACTATAATAAAGCTAGAATGATGTATAAAAGAAATTAAGCAAACAAAACAAAAAAGAAACAGTTTTTCACAGACGATTGAGTATTTCTCATTTAATTAATTCAGTTCTCACTTCGCGAGAAGGCAAAAATACATAAAAACTCAAAATATCTATATTAAAATTTACGAAGTAAACCTTAAACACTTATTTCCTCGAAAAAATTCCAGAAAGAATTAAGCATGATTTAATTGGCAATAAATGAATGCGTTATCTTTGTTGTTGCGAAGCTAAGTTTCTCTAGATTCGCAACAAATCCACTAGTCTCCTGTTTCAAATGTAAACATCAATTGCCGCCATTAAAAAAAGGCTTAGCGACACTTAGACAGCTTTAAAATTGTTGATAATTCTGAAAATATTGCATACAGATTTACTAAAGGCATAAAAACCTTAACCGGAAGATAAAAACAACATAATACAATCATTTTTAAAGCAAAAATTGTACAATTTACAAACATATAATAGTAAAGAAACTGAGATCACTGAGCCGGGTAACAGAGTGGATATATATATAAATATATTTATATACGTTTGGTTGCAACCAAAATACGAGGTGCACATCTACATGTTATAGCAGTCCTATATACAAAATTTCAACGTCCTGAGGCTACTCGTTTTTGAGTTATGCGAGATACGTACGTACGCACGTACGTACATACGTCCGTACAGACGCCACGAAAAATTCTCTTCAGAATTAATTTTAAAGCAGTTTTATAATTTTTTTGAAGGAAAAGAGTATTTTATTCTGTCCTTACGTACAGATATCACGCAAAAACATCGTTAAATTGCATTCGATAGCTATCAAAATGGATATTTTCGTTGAAATATGCTGCCTGAAACTTTTCGCGATTACAATACTTCCTTTTTACTTCGTACAAGGAAGTAAAAATGACAATGAAATATGCATATCTCTTAAAAACAGTGACATAAGAAATACGATGAAAAATTGTTGCCAAACCCACATTTCTAAAAGAATGAAACAATTCAAAATGATGCGATTTCATCAAAAATCTATCAACAACAATAAGAAAGAAAAATTTTTGGCAAAATCACATTTTTAAAGATGTGAGATGTGAGAAAGTATACTCGGAAGCTTCATTTAAAAAATTTCTTAAAAATACAAAACATTAACATTTTTCCAAAATTCTTTTTGTAAAGGCAGTCGCAAGGATGAAAGTTTAACGTTTCATCCTTGCGACATATATTTTGTTATTATAAATTGTCAGTTACTACAAATACATTTCAAGTAAAAACTCTGTAAAATATTTGAGTTTCTGACTAAGAACTCCTTCAGAAGAATAATCTTAGGGAAACAGAAATGCAAAAACCAGTAAGAAGAAAATTTTTGCTCAGAAAAATGACGCAGTCATCAGGGGTAGTAGTATCATAATATAATACGAATCAATCGGAATATTATCGTCAAATAGGCCTTTGTAATTCCTTTAGTTTTCTCAGAAAAATGACGCAGTCATCGGAAGGGCCATTATAATGTAATCGAATCAATCGGAATATTATTATCATCAAATAGACCTTTATAATTCCCATAGTTTGAAAGCTAACTTATTTGGTTCATTTTCATAAGATTATAATCATAAGTCTAAGACCAATCTTTCAAAATCTCTTCATCTAAGCTTTATAACGTTTTGAAAATTTTAATACGCCTGTGACCTTTCTTCTAAAGATGACCTTTGGTAGCTATATTTTATATAATTTATATATTTTTTATATTAGAAAAGCCAGTATTTATATATGGGACAAAATAAGCAATACTTATAGTCACTTATTTCCTTAACAAAATCTCGAAAAATTTACCGAATTAATATCCTGTAATCATTACTGACTACGAATTCAGTAGATTAAAGAAATTATTTAATTAACAAGCATCAGTCATCAACAAAACCTTCTTGCAAAGAAATTATTCTTTCGGACGGGTAGAACGTATTTAGCATTCATTTGCGAAGCACTTGTAAAACACTTTAAAATATCATTAACATCAAACTTAACATAAGGCAATAAATGTAAGTTTACTTTTAAATTTAGAACTAAGCAATGAATGATATGTAACCTTAATATTTTATATCTCATATTGAGTTACCCTCAATATATACTTTTTAAGGTCAAAGGTGTATTGTCTTAAATTCAGGTCAATACATATAATTAAAATATCGAGTTTTAACGAAAGTTTCCCGCCACTGCAAATATCTTCTGTGCAAACAGTTCGAGTTAGCGTGTTTAATCACATTTTGTCACACGATTTTTGACACTTGAAAGAAAGAGACTTACTTTGGAACACTGTATTGTAAAAAGGTCAGCTACAGAATGTCAGTAAATCATGTGTACAGCTGTAAGTACTAATGTTGTGCATTATCATACTGTGAAGGTTTGGTGCCGAAAGTTCAAAAAGAAGGACTATGACGTTCAAGAAGCAGAGCGCTCTAGCTGGAATACTGATGTTGATTAGGTCCACCTGCGGGAACCTGTTTAATAGAATCAGTATGTAAACACTCGAGAGCCTTCTAAGGAGTTAGAAATTTGTGCCATGTCCATTAGTCGCGCTTTGCATCACATAACCTTAACCGACAAATTCAATCGCTGGGTGCCGCATGAGCTGACTCAAGCAGATAAGGCTAGACGTGTTCGGGCTTGCACTAATCTACTCGAATATGAATGCAAGAGCAAGATTCGAGACTGCATCGTCACTTGTGATGAAAAGTGGATTAACTTCAACAACACAGGCCAAAAAGGGAGCTGGTTTGCGCCCGCTCAGCTCCTCGGCAACCTCGCAAAACACAATTTAACTAACGAAAAGATCATGCTTTGTATATGAAGGGATTGTCGTGGTATTATCCAGAAAGATTATCTGGAAAATGGTAGAACCCCTACAGTAAGGTGCACCGAGAGATGCTATGAATGAAAAACGTCGAATTGAGTTCCGGCGCAAAACGGTAATGTTACATCACGATAATGCAAAACCGCATGTGTCTGTGTTCACGGACTGGACTCTACGGACTCTAATGGGATCTTTTGCTACACCTACTAAATAACTCCAACATCGCTCTTGCGGACTTCTACATTTTTTTCACACCTGCAGCTACATCTTGCTGGCGCTATCTTCGATTGTGCACAGGACGCCCGAAATGAGGCTGATTTTTTTTGGGGGGGGGGACTCGCGGCCATCTAGTTTCTGGGCCAACGGCTTTGAGAAACTACCAAATCGTTGGCAGAAGGTGATAGATTTGGCTGGTGATTACTACCCGCGTTAAAGGTGCTGCTTTCGTGTTTTCCCCCTAACTTTATTAAAACCCTTTTTTGGCGGAAACCTTTCCTTACAACCGGATATAATTCTTTTTAATACGAAATTTGAAAAAAGAAATAACTTGCTTGCCTGAATCCAGAGGATATATGGTATCAAATCCTAAAAGAGAAGTGTGCTGACCAGCGGAATTCTGAGGAATTGCTATGTTCCATATCCTCTCTTGAGCCACTAGAAATACAATAGGGAATCCGTCTCTGAGCCATTCAACTTTTGTCGATGAGTCCCCGCGAACAATACAAGCAAGCAGCAATGGATGTCCTTCCAGTATGGGCATGCTCTCTGATATTTCTATCCTCTGAATCGTTAAAGCTGTGGAAAAAAAAAAGATTTTATTTTACTAAGACGAACATATATTAAAAAATAGTTATAATGTGAGGAGTAATATATAAATTTCGCGTAATCTCGATTATTTGAATTTAGTATAACTAATAAAAGTTCTGAAATTTGGTTTTCAAATTAAAAAAAAAAGCTCTTTAAAGCGAATTATTTATTGTGTAACGTCATGTTAATTATTTTACCTGAATAGAAGTCTGCTTTGAAATATTTAATTTCCGATTATAAAGTAAATTTTCAGCAATGCGTAACGAAAATTTAAAAACCAGACTTATTAATTTTTCATATTGAAAAATGCGCACTCATTGTTTGGCCGCATTTAACATGAGTGTATAAAAATAAGAACTAAATACATACTTGTTAGTTCATGTTATTAGAATGAAATATTCATTACGAAATGCATGATTCTTTGCAGCTTATAGCGTTTACCACGAATAATGTACCAGAGCCTAGTAAGAACACTAGATGTCTGAATACCGAGTACAAAAAATCTGATGTGGGCATCACATGACTTCATGGTATGGTCTATTAAATTACACATAATTTGCTGCATTTCATTTAAAATTATTTTTAGAATTTCATTACAGATATATTTCTCATTCAATTAATTCAGTTCTCAGTTTGCGGCAAGGCATTAAATAAAAACTAATTAAAAACTCGCGTTAAATAAAACTCAAAAGATCTGCATTAGAAATTTAAAAATATAGAAAAACATAAAACCCGAATACAGTTAAAACAGTCAAGAAAACAATTTTTTAAATTAAAATTAGAGTTTTTAGGCTAAAACAAGCAATTCGGCCATCGGGCAAGAAGGCAAATTTTTCGGTGCACAAAATTAAAGTTTTTGTTTTGGTCCCACTCGGCAAAAAGACACTGAAAGTGAAGAAACTGACTTTACTTCACTAATCTGCTAAGTTTCAAATGTAAACAAATGGCTGCTCCGTTAGGTATAGTCACACTTAACTATAAAAAACTATAAAAAATTTACTATAAAAAAGATAAGAGCGCTTCAAAAACATGCCGAAAAATTTGTGAAGTATACGGTGAGAATGCTTTGAGTGAGCGGAGAACCCAGCAAATTTGCTTGATTCCATTACTGAAATTTAAATTTCGATGCCGAGATTGGAAGGCAATTGCCCATTATGAGCTGCTGCAACCTGACGGAACCATCAATTTAGCCCTGTACTGTACTCTAACCGACCGTTTGAACGAAGCAGTCCAGAAAGGGGGACCAGACATGGCCAATAGAAAGTGAGCTGTGTTCCATCGTGACAATGCTCCGCTATACACATTTTAATGACTCGGAAATAAATTGATGGAACTAGATTGGGAAGTTTTGATGCACTTGCCGTATAACCGGACTTTGCACCATCTGACTGCCATTTATTTCGGGTATCTACAAAACATTGGCCGACCGAAGTGCCGCTGAAAATCACTTGGCCAAATGTTTTGACGATAAACTACCGAAGTTTTACACCGATGGAATTATGAAGCTACTACAAAAATGGCCAAAAGTCATAGATGATAATGGTCAATATGTAGTTGATAAAAACTGATTTTCAATAAAGAAAATTTTTGTTCAAAAATGTATAAAAAGCGCGGAGACCTTTTTATATGACACAATATATTCATCCCGACATTCAGAGACTCTAGGGTAGGATAAATACTATATTTAGATAGGCAAACATAGGAATAATGTATTAATATAGAAGTCAAACAACAAAATCAGCGTTATATTTCCAAATTTTCACAGAACTAGTTCAGATGGTTTTACCGAACCATGATCCTAAGCTGCCAAGCGCAAATGAACGAGATAAGATATAGTAATTAGATAAGATAATTTCCTTAAAGGCTGAAGGCAAAGATGGATTGAAATTAGGGTCGTTAACTAGACAAGAAAGATTGTTTTGAAAATGAAATGCTTCTAGAATATCTAATTCACCAATAGAAGATGTTTTTTGAATAGTTTTGGCTGCAGAAAAACTGAAAATGTGATTTTTGAACTCGTGTTTCTTAACGCGGAATTTTAAGGTTCTCTTAGTTTGACCAATGTAAATTAAACCACACTGGCAAGAAATCCTGTAAATACCCCAGGAATTCATATCCGGAACGGGGTCCTTGAATATGGAACTCGGAATTTTATTGATAGGAGAATAAACAAAAGTTACATTTCTCTAAAATACGTGCAAATTTGTAGCTAAATGATAGAAAAAAGGGAATGACAACAGAATTGTTATAGTCTCCTAAAACAAGAGTGTGCCTTTTCGTGTGTTGACATGAGAATTGTTTAACTGCTTGATTAATAATGTTGGGTGAAAAGCCCCTGTCAATAACTACTGCTTTTAAATAGTTTAGTTCTTCATCAAGGGCTAGTTTGGAGGAGCAAACTTGAAGAGCACGGAAAACATAGGAATAATACGAAGCTAACTTTTGTTTAGTCGGATGACATGATTTGATGGTGATGGTGGAAGGCAAACCAATGAAGGTTTACTGTAAACCGTAGTCCTAAAGTTGAATGTGTTATGTTTGACCAAAATATTGAGGAATGGAAGAGAATTGTAAATCTCAAGTTTAAAAGTGAACTAATTAGCAGGATGAATGGAATTTATTGTTGAAAGAACTTTTTTTAAATCCTCTTTCTTACCTTCAAACAGGGTAAAAGTATCTTTTATGTATCGGAAACATACCGGGAAGTTTAAAGTTTAAAATAATTTTGATTCATAATAATGCATGTAGATATCAGCAAGGATGGGACTGAGGGGCTTCCCATGGCTAATCCCTCAGGTTGCTTGCAATACTTATTTTAGAAGAAAAAAAAAGTGTTTGTTTCAAACACTTGGTTTGTTTTGTTTCTTAATTATAGGAATAATGTCTTAAACATCTGCAATTTAAATGCCTTTCGGTGATCTGACATACATAAGTCACATCAAACGTCTTAGCTTTCAAGCAGCAGACATTCGTCTGTAAGGATAAATGTCTACTCTATGTAACTGGAATCGATAGATTTTAAACATAAGTAGATTTTATATTTAGCGTCATAATTCAAAAGCAGTATTTCATTTTACGAGGCGCAATTTAGCTTGCAATAGCGCATGCACTCTATTGCAAGCTAAATTGCGACTTAAAAGTAGTATTTAGAATTATAGCAGTATTTACAATATTTTAATTTTTTTTTAATTAAAACAAACAAATTTCTAAAATGTAGGAAAGCTGTGAAAGAAAAAAGGAAATAACAAATAAAATTTCGCTCATTAAGTCTCAGTTATAAAATGTTTTGTGAGAGTTTGTTTTAATTTTCTAACAGGTATTTTTATTTTGGAACAAGCCTTTCTTTTACTTTCTCATTTTTCATCTATGTCTTCCTATCAGAATAAGTTTTCAGATTACGTTTTGTGTAAATGAGTTAGAAAGAAACAAGTACAAGGTGTAGCAAAAAAAAAAAAAAAGACTGGTCCGATATATTATTGTACTTACAGAATCAGTTCTCGGTGATATTATCACCTTCAAAGTACTTTCCTTCAGCAGTGACACATTTCTGCGTTCGGTGCTTGAGTTGCTGATAACAGTTTCGGAACAAGGTTTTCGGAAGGCGCTTCAGGAGATTCTCCGTTTTGCCTTAACCTTTTCAGCAGAGGTATAATGGGTTTCCTTTAAGTAAGTATTAACTTTAGGAAATAAACTTAAGCGGCATGGAGCCAAATCAGGTGAATAAGGAGGATGCCCCATCACAGTACTGTTTTTGCTGGTCAGAAACTGCTTGACAGATAGGGCAGTGTGAGCGGGTGCATTGTTCTGGTGCAGCAGGCCATCCATCATTCCAAAAGTGTGTCCTTTTTTTTTCCTAGTATTTTAGTACTTCAATGTAGTAGTGTTGATTAACAGTCTGACTACTGTAAACCCATTCAATCACGATGAACGTGATGGATGCCCAAAGGGGCGCCCAGCACGTTCATCATCTTCCGCACTATCCCTTCCTTCTGAAAACCGCTTATGCCATTCAAACACACCTGCATGAGACAAGGTTTCGTCTCCATAAGCCTCAGTTAACATTTGAAATGTTACCTCCGTGGCTGATTTCTTAAGTTTCACAAGAAACTTGATGTTGATTAGCTCTTCAATTTTTACATTAGAAATTTTTCTGGTAGAATGCAGTTGCACGTGTTCACTGAATGACGCAGTACTCCCCACTTGCGTGGGCACTTAAGTCGAAACTGTTCGCATGAATAGAGGAGGTGTGTGGCATGACGTCACCAAAACAGTTGTTGCCAACTCCATCTGTTTTCAAACTACAGAGTCTCGTTTTTTTCGTGTCACACTTCGTATTTAAACTGAAGTCTTCACTTCACTAAATCAGCTTAAAGAGCGTAGAAGTCCTTGTCTGCGTTCTTGCTGCTAGTCTAATCTTACTGCTATTCGGCCGTACTGTAACGTGGCTGCGAGCATCCATCAGTGATTTTCAATAAGAGAAAATGAGATACATTCGATGACCTCATTTATCACGTGACTTATGTATATCTTTTGTAAATAAACAATGAAGATACCTTCAGAGATCACGTGACTTATCTACAACTAATGCTAACAAGCAAGGTCATTCCTCCTCTTCTTCTCTTGCGGAATGTATCTCATTCTGTTAGTTGATTCTGTGCAGCTTTGGCGGATTTTATTTTCAGCATTAGATTAGTTTTTTACTAGCCCAAGGGGGCAATTTACCCAGAAGTGCTAGTAATTTCGTTTTGGCATTTTCCGTCGCCCACTATAAAACGATGTTTCACTTTTCAAATTGTTGCTACAAAATATTAGATCCCTGCATTATATTTAAAGAAATTAAATAATGAAGAATATCAATGAATGTAAGTATATATTTCTCGCATTGAGAAAAAACAACGGAATCTAGAGACATAAAATTTTAAATAACGTTGTCCACTCGAATATGGGCATTTGGAAGCCCAAACTTGGAATTTGTTTTATTATCTATTTTCTATTTTGTAAGGCTTTAAGCAATTTTTGATTAACAAACTCAACGATTTCAAAGCGAGCAATGATTACATTGTACAAAAAACATTTTCATCGCCAGCGCGCGAGACTGTGTATTTCTAAAGATATGTTGTGTTGTTTTGCTGTTTCTAAATATTTTGTGATATTGCTCTGAATTGAAATTTATATGGTTTAAGTGCGAAGAACATGATATTTAATAAATAAACACACACATTCTCTTACACAAAACGTTAAAAAACGCCTATTTGGGGGTAATATAAAATCTGAACTCCTTTAGATTTTACTTTATTGTAGTAATTTAAATTCAAGACATTTAAAATAAATTTAGCCAGAAATACGGACAAAATTTGTTTGTTTTGGTGAACAAAGACTAGAAATAAGACTGTCTTGAATAGAAGAGGATTTATCTAGAAAAAAATGCATACAAAATTTTAAACATTAAAAAAATGCCCAGTTTCATTAAAATTGTAACTTCTCATCTTATTTCAGCGATCAACGATTTTAAAATGAACAGTGTCAACACTGTATGGAAAAACAATAATTTTTATCTCCAGCGCGCTAGATTGTGTATCGGAAATTCTAAAGATATGCTCCTTTTAAATATTTTGTGGTATTGCTGTTGAATTGAATTTTATGGTTTAAGTGCAAAGAACATGATATTTAATAAATAAAGTTAACAAGCAAAACGTTGAGAAAACGCCCCTTAAAGCGTAATATAAAATCTTAAAGCTTTCAGATTGTTTTTAATATTTATTTTCTATCTCGAGTTAAAACACGAGTGGAAGCTTATTGTAAGCCCAAGAATGGGCTGTTTGTTCATCTAGTTTGAGTTGGAATAGAGCGTAAATTAACGCTTCTTTAAACTTGATACTTATCAGAACTCTGCGATAAGTCGCTACACAGTTCCTAAATATTCTAATACTTAAGGACTTTTAAGTTCACTAGGATATTACAGTTTCATTATTAACCAAATATACTAGGTAAAGATTTCTCCTCGTTACCAAAATCTATAGTTCCTATGAAACCTATAATAAGACAAGATTACTTAACGAAGTAAAATAGATTACGGTTATTAACAGAGATCAGATTTTTAAAAATCCTTAGCCCAAAATGCTTTCATATCATGCCATGTAACGCATAAAACGTAAATAGGATAAAATCAGTGTCCATAATAAACAAACAATTTGAATGAATGGCAATGGCATATATGTTGATATTTTCTGTATCCAAAATCATAAAAAGTAGGAATTTTGAGTATTCATCGGTTTTGAAGTCTTTGTCTGGATATAAAAAAATAATCTAAAGTATTTCAAAAGTTATGTAAAGTTCAAAATTTTGGAAATTGATCTAAAACTTCGCGCTTTCATGTGTAAGACTATCAGAATTCAGTCAAACGGAAGAAAAATTGGTTAGCAATCATTTATGCATTCAGTCTCTCACCTGAGATTCTAATCTTATTTGAAATTATAAATTCTAGTGCTCTAACTAACTACGAGTATATTAATAAAATCTTTGCAACCAATATTATTATAGAAACTTCCTCCTTACCCGGCTGAGTTTCAATAAACAGTTTCTGTATTTCAAACGGAAAGTATTCATCCTGCAGATGTTCCAGTTTGTCTTCAACATCGGCCATGTCTCCTATACCATCAGGATTTTCAGCAACGAAATGAGCTTCAATGAATCCATCTTCCCTTAAAAAAGACAGCAAATATAAATTTCACATTTTTTTAAAAAGATAATTTATAACTTTTACATCTTCCCTCTCGCCTTGATATTCTAGGTAAAATAAAATGAACTGGAACTTAAGTATTGCTTATTAATAATATAATTAAGATTGCAATTAAGGCTTCTTGTAATTTTGCCCGCTTTTGCAAAACTAAAGAATTTTACACGTATGAAAGATTATACTTTGCTTATGAAATCAAGAGAAGGGAAAATATTGAATTTGCAATCCATATTGAAATTTATTGTAATAAGCAAAGAAATTTGTAATAAAGCTCAAAATGATTTTCACTACATTTAGTGTAGAATAAACAAATATACACGGCATTTGTAAAAGATGGATGCAAGCTTCATGTTTAAAGACATCGAACTTGAAAATATCGACCATGTACTTCAGAGCAAGAGAAAATATTATTCGAGAACGATTTTAACAGTATAGGTAATAGTGTTTTACAGAAATAAAATTTAATTCCTGTAGAATAAAATTAGAAAAGTATTCATTACAATCTGGTGAGTTTAAAGCAAACCAACTTGCACAGTTAAGAGAAAATTTAGAGGTGGTATTCGAGAAAGAATTATTTTCCCGAAATCATCTCCCTTTACCTGTTTCCGACCTAATCCACACATTTTAGGAAGGAATTTTATAAGCACCTGAGAAATAGAAAATATTTCATTTCGCCGATTCTACTTTGAATTCGTAGGGAAAAAATAGCATTCATTATTAAATGTTTAGAAAAACAATGTTCAAGATTGGCAGTTTTAAACACTAAGAATAGAAACGTTTTTAATTTGTTAAACGAATATTTTAGTAGCTGGTGTGCTGTATTGCGAGGGGATGTACGAGTGTTTTTTATTACTTTTTATTGATCATTTCTATATTAGTGTTTATTCGACAAAATCTCTACCTTAAGAAATTTTTCGATTAGAAATATTAGATTGGACGGAATCTGCAGTACTTTTCATAGCTTTGTGAAAAATTATCTGTTGGAAAGATTTTAACAGAAGTACATAAAATAGGGCATGAAGCAACACAAAAATGCTTTCAAGATGAATGCGCTTTTTTGCCATTCACTCTATTGCAATTTTGAATAATCCTTTTGCTTGCGATTGTTTATTTGATGGATTTAAATTCTTCCTCAATGCTCTAAATTTGAGTCGTCACCCTTAAGACCATGTTTCATAAAACGTAAGAGAATGAAATTCAAACTTGTAGTTGATGGGTTTTCGTTACGAGAATATTAATATTTTCAACGGCATTTGCGAATCGTACAAATCCACTTAGTTATATTTTGCAGAATGTTCTATCGGTTTCATAAATCCACACTAACTGGCCAACTACACAAAAATAGCTAGGAAAGCAAGCTTCAGAAGCACAATAGTTTGTCCTCATAAAATTCTCGTATGAAAGTCTTAGCTCTCCTACCTTCGCGTCAGTGTTATGGAGGAGACAACATGATGCCTATATTTTACCGTGAAGCCCAAATGTAAACTTTCTTCTCCCTTTTATGCATTTCATACTGATGTGAAATGTCATCTTCCCGCACTTTATTTCACTGAAGTGAAAAATTTGAGTTTTGTCAATAAAAAGCCGTCTTGGATAATGTGAATAAATTTTATTTAGACTTTTGGAACTCCTTTGAAGCATATAACGCCTCCACCTGAATAAAAACTAATAGTACAAAATTTTATATCAGATCTTTAGAGCATTTTCTGATGTTGCCATCCCGGTAAACATAACTATGTTTCCTTTATTTATAATTCACGATCTTTACGTAACTTGAGTCAGATCTTAGAATATCTTTTTATTCTAATTTTTCCATTCCGGAAGAGCTTAACTCTGTTTCCTTTATTTAATTCACAATCTTTAAAAGTCCCTCCACGAGAAGCACATTCGTCACCTTACAGGAAATGTCGCTCAGAGTTCAGAGAGAGAGTATGGAAAAAACAGTAATAGAAATAACAGCAACACAAGTTTCCATTGAAACAATGAAATATAAGTGAGAGCTCCAAAATATGCCCCAAAACAAAATGATTTCTGAACACATTCTGAAAAGTAAATACGAAACTACATATATATACATATACACGCTATCATAAGTTAATACTACAATATTAGATTAATACTATCGGAAGTATTTAAAATTTGTGTAGTGAAAATAAGTTCTCTTTATAATTTAATAATTTTGCCTACGAGTTAACTGATAATCTTAAGGCATCAGCTTTCCCGTGTGAACTGCCTTCTCTTTAGGTCTTAGCTTTACAACGTTACAATATGAATGAGTAATTTTCTTTACAAACTTCAATGAATTTTTTATGGTGTAAATATTATTATCTAATAGAGTTGAAAATCTAGAAACTATTTGGCTAACGGATGAGCGGCAGTGCTTAAATTTGATACAAGCGACATTTGATACACATTAATGTACAACATTTGATAAGCAACTGTTTTAAGTTGGTCGAAAGCATTTGTGAAGATTTGATCGCAGTTCATATTTTTGACAAATCCAAAAGTGAAGGATCTTTAGGGATCAGATTATATGGTCCTTCGTTTAAGAGTTTAGTGACACCAACGATGTAAGTATTCTTGCCCATGACGACTATCTGGCCACCTTTGTCGGCCTTTGAAATAATGTCTGGGTTAGAATGAATTTCGCGCATTTTAGCTCTTTCTCTCGCGTTTAGATTTGCTTTTGAATGCTTATTGTTGAATTTCACATTATGGGCGATAAGATGCTTAATCATTTCTTTCTGTGTATCTGAAACGTTACTGAATTTGGAAGCTTTTTCGATAGGAGTGAATATCTTTGGAATCGTGGGTTTTGAGGTAAAATTACATTTCAGAATTCTTTCTTGTTCGTCTGATGGACAAAAACTAGAAATATAATTTTATTGGCTTAATAGTTGCAATGGGAAGATTTTTTATACTACTTCAATTGCAAGACTGTAAAATGAATTTTGGGAATTTAATTGCAAAGCAAAGATCTTTTTATGATGGTTAACCACATTCTCAGTTGTAGACCAAGACTTATGCCCAATGGCAGTGAATTTTGGATATAAATTAGCGAGTTCTAGATGAAGCTTCTACAGCTCTAGCTCAATTTTGGATATCTATTGACGTGTATCCTTTATTATGGACCGAAGCAAGCCAAGTTTGCAGTTTAAGAGAATTCTTGAAACACGATAGGAAGATTTTGGATTAAATTTTATTTGATTGAAATTGGAGATCAATTTTTACATTACCATTACGCTTTAGTAAAACGTCAAGCGTAATGGTAATGTAAAAATTAGTAAAACGTCAAGGTGATCCAATAATTTCTGTCTTCTCAGGCGTAATTTAGTGAAACGATTAAAACAATGAATAAAATCAAACAACTTAACTAACCAATAATAAGGCTCAAATCATTGAAAATTTCACACTGAAAATGAATAGAAAACAAAATATTTGCAATTAGAAAGAATGAAATCAGATAATCAAAGCACAGTGTCAAATAAGAAGAAAGGTTAAAATGTGTGAAACATAAATCAAACTTAAGGAAACTGGAAAAACACTTACCAAAACTCATGCAATCACAGAATGGCGAACACAAAAGTGGGAAAAAAAGGAAGCCCAAAATAAGCCTGCTTGGGGCTTAAGTTAAAATAATTAAAGTGAAATAACACGCCGAACTGATATTAATTTAGACGTCAAACAACAAAAATCAGTGATATATTTGCAAATTTTCACAAGACTAGTTTCGATGGTTTTACGGAATCATCATTCTCAGAAATGAAATGAACGAGATAAGATATGGTGATAAAATAAGATAAGATAATAATGGATGGCCAGGAGATAAGCTACTTGCGCCATCTATTAATGAAACAAGAAAATTAAAACATAATTTCCTTAAAGGCTAAAGGTAAAGATGGATTGGAATTAGGGTCGTTAACTGGAACAGAAAGATATTTTTGAATGTGAAACGCCTCTAGAAAATCCAATTCACCAATGGAAAATAGTTTTTGAATAAATTTTGATGCAGAAAAAAAGAAATTGTGATTTGGACCAACAATACTGGGCAACACAGAGTTTCTGTGTTTCCTTTTCCCTAATATATGCCTCATGTTCTATAACGCGAAATTTTAAGGTTCTCTTAGTTTGACCAATGTAAATTAAATAGAGTTTGTAGGAAAAGTTAAAAGCTTTCCTCCTAGAAATTGACTCTTGCTTTCTTTTTATGTAAAATCATTATTCACCAATGTTTCAGTGGAGGGTGGCATTGAGATATCTAGAAACCAGACTTCGGGAATTTCCTTTAATTTCTCCTACATCGAAATTTATGAGCTAATATTTTCACTCTGTTTGAAACAAACGCATTTTGTTTTCCAAAATAATTATTACAAGAAAATGTGGGATTACCCATGGGAAGCCCTCTTAGTCCCATCCTAGTTGATATCTACATGCATTATTAGGAATCAAAATTATTTGAAACTTTAAACTTCTCGATACGGTTACGCTAACCAGACGATACTTGATTCCTGTTTGACGGTAATAAAGATGATTTAAATAGAATTCTTTCAATAATGAACTGCACTGATTCTTCTATTTAGTTCACTTTTGAACTTGAGACTTGCAATTCTCTTCCATTCCTCAACATTCTGGTCAGATGTAATACTACATCCAACTTCAGTAATACGGTTTACAATAAACCCTTATCGGCTTCGGCTTGCCTTCCACCTCACTTCACATCATGTCATCCGACTAAACGAAAGTTAGCTTCATTTTATTCGTTTGTTTTCCGTGCATTTCAAGTTTCGAAACGAATCATTTCATTAGAAACAAGTATCTAGCCTTATGGCTGTTAGCTTGTATTAATGTAAGTTGAGCATTTGGAGTAATGAAGTAGTGCGCAGAGCGCCAAAATAGGCGATAAACATTAGAGTCTGGCATCCCAGGATATTTGGCGGTAGACGAAGGGTGTGGTAGATGATAGCAAATGTTGATGAACAGGTAATTAAATGGCAGTTCCAGATTATGAAAAATATTGCGAATTTGCAAAAGATGAAGTTAGTTGCAAATTAGTAGATATGTATTGATGAATCAATAAAGTTCTGTCGATTTCAAGCATTTGAAGAGGTGAGGTTTTAGCGCAAACGCGATAGCAGCGTTTGTGTGAGTGTTTTTACGTAAACAGGAAAGCAAATTTTTTTTTACTTGCTAGAATTTGGAATAAAAAATAAAGTGTCTTATGTACGTAGATGCAATCTTGCAGCAAATAAGTAAAATTAGGCTGAAAACTTGTGTACGGCATAGGATTGCAGCTAGAGCCACACGGCTATACTGTTGCAATAGGGCCTGTTACAGCACAAAATGAGAATAGCTAATTTTAAACAGTTGCTTAACAGCATTTTTTTAAACAGTAGTTTGAATATAATGAATGCAATTGCAGCTGTAGAGACATTTGAAGTTGTAAATTTAACGTAATAAACACTTTTGCAATAGTAGAAATATTCACAGATATTATATGTGTTATGCAGAAAAACACTTGGTAGATGAAGAAAAATTTGATACTAAAGCCACTTTAGTAACTGAACCACTGTTTTACACACACAAAATATCGCATGTTGGGTGACAACCACATACAAAAATATCACTTGTTTTGCAGCTGTTGAATCATTTGGAGTTGTAAATCTGAAGTAAAAAACACTTTTTCAATAGTAGACACACAAAATATCACATGTTAGGTGATAAAACAAACACATACAAAATATCACTTGGGGACAATACAAACACATACAAAATATCACTTGTTGGGTGACAATCACAGACAGAAATAGCACTTGTTTTGAAGCTGTTAAATTATTTGAAGTTGTAAATATGAGACATTAGGGTTTATGCGTTTTCCAGAAAAACACTTGGAATCTGATGATAACTTGGGTAAATAGTACTAAAAACACTTGAGTAAATGCACACACAAAGATATCACTCGTTGGGTGAAATATCATGCACAAGTTATCACATGCTTTGCAGCTGTTGAAGCATTTGAAGTTGTAAATATCAAATAATAAGCACTATTGCAATAGTGGAAACATACACAGGTATAAGAGTTTAAGCATTATGCAGAAAGACACTTAGTAGATAGGGAAAACTTGGGTAATTAATAATAAAAGCAATACAGTGTACATACACAGAAAATTACATGTAGGGTAAAACATATCACACAAGGTATTATTTGTTTTGCAGCTGTTGAAACAATTGAAGTAGTCAAAATGAAGTAAAGAACACTTTTGTAATAGTAAGAAAATTCACAAATATAAAGCTTGCGTGATGCAGAAACGCTTAGAAGATGATGAATATTTGGGTAAAGGTACTAATAACACTTGAGTAAATACACACACAAAGTACCACATTGCTGGGTAACCAATCTCACGCAAATATCATTTGTATTGCGGCTGTTGAATCATTTAAAGTTGTAAATAGGAAGTAATAAACAATTTTGCAGTAATAGAAACATTCACAGATTTTGGAAATTTGTGAAAAGCATTAAAACGTGTTTAGCAGTAATTTTTAACAGTATTTAAACAGTTCTTTGTATGCTTTTAAACTCTGGAATCATTTGAAGTTGTAAATATGAAGCACTTTTGCAACAATAGAAACATTCACAAATAAAAACGTAAAAACAAGATACAGAAAAACTTGGGTAAATAGGTACAAAAACACTTCAGAAAATAAAGTCTAGATACGCCTTGCAAAAGTCGATCCTTTGTAATAACGGCAGAAGCATTTGAATTTGTACATATGTAGTAAAATGAACATTTGCAGTAGAAGAGACTTTCACAAAAATAAGTGTTTGGGCGTTTTGCAGAAAAACACTTACTAGAAGATGAAAAATTGGGAACACTTGAGTAAATAGGATGAATGATGATGAGATTAAGCAAATTTAATGAATGCTTTGTAAAAGGCAATGTCCAAGCTCTGTAATAATGAAAAATGGTAGATGGGGAAAACTTGGTGAATTGAACTACCAACTGGTAGATGGGGGAAACTTGGTGAGATTAAGAATTGAAGAGCACATAAAATGTTGCAGCACATAATGCGTATAGTTTTTTTCCCAATTTGGGGTATGAAATATATTTGTCGGCCTAATGCAGTCTTGTATGAGCAAAGAATCATAATTGGAGAGGGCTTTGATGTTTTGGTGGGATGAGATTTCAACTCTGGCGAAGCACTTATGGGTAGTCGACAAGATGAAAGATTCAATGGTGTCTATTTTTAAGTCATAATGAATTTGATCATTTCTAAGATAGATAGGGGCTAAAAGCACATGTCGGAGAATTTTATTCTGTATGACTTGAAGTTTATTTCTTTGATTTCTGTTGATAATGCTCCAGGCAGGAATAGCATAGGTTAAGATGGGTCTAATCATAGTAAGGTAGAGCTTTCTTTTATTTTCCACTGAGAGGATACAGCTCTTTTTAATTAAAGGGAAAATACTCATGAATGCAGCGTTCGCCTTTTTTGAGACATAATTGATATGTGCATTGAAGTTAAGCTTGCATTAGAGGATAACTCCCAGGTATTTGACTTCATTTACTACTGGAATAAGGGTGTTGTTGATTCTGAACTGCTGATTAAATTTGATGTTAGTTTTAAGCCTTCTAAAGATGATGGTATAACATTTTTAGGATTTACTTTAATTTTCATGTTTTAAGCCATTTGATGAGGATGTTAAGTGTGATTTGAAGCTTGTCAGCTGCATGTGCAGGGTTAATAGATTTGATGAAGATTACAGTACCATCAGCATACTTCGAGATGTTAGCTCCAAGTGGTGTAGGCATATCATTTATATAAATATTAAATGCACAGGGGCCTAAAAATGACCCTTGTGGAATTCCCCTGAATATTGGTTTAGTGGAGGAGAGAGTGTTGTTGTTTTGATCTTGAAGCATTTGTTTGCAATGTAGCTTTGAAGAATTTTAATGAAAGGAAGATGGCATCTATAGTAGTGGAGTTTGTAGAGGATAGCGTTATGGCAAACTATATCAAATGCTTTTTGAACATCAATAAAGCATGCAGCAGCAGTTTCTTTTTTATTGAAAGCGTTTAGCAGAATGTCGACAATATTGGTGATTTGGTGCACAGTGGAGTGGCCTTGGCGGAAACCAAATTGTGTGTCAGAGAGGATGTTACTATAAGACGAATATCAGTATATTATAGATTTAAAAAGGATATCAGTACATTATAGATAACTTTTTCAAAAATCTTTCCAATTGAGGAAAGTAAACTGATGGGTCGGTAGTTTTCACTAAGACGGTGATCTTTGCCAGGTATTTTGGAAATGATAATAATTGCAAGCTTCCAGGAGCTGGGGTAGTAATTAATAATAATGTAATAATGTAAGTGCAAGGATATAGTGATGTGGTAGCAGTTTAATAGCCGTGTTGCTAATGAGGTCAAATCCAGGAGCTTTCTTAACATTCAGGTTTTTGATAATGGAAGTGATTTCTTCATGATTAAGTAAGGCCAATATTGTTTGTGATGATTTCAGTAGTCTGTTTATCAATGTAATTGTCGACTTCCTCTTGTGTTTCTTGATCAAAGAGTGGATTTTCAGTAAAAACAGTGGAAAAGTAAGTAGCCATGTGCTAGCAAATTTCTTCATCCTTATGTATAAGAGTATTCTGAGCATGTCTGTGACCTATTTTATTAAGGGTGACTCTGATGGCTTTGGCGAGAGACCAAACTGCGTTAAGTTGATGGTTGATGTTGTCAATATTAACATTCCATTTATCATTGTTATACGTAGTTATGAATGAGGAGCCTGATTTCTTTATTAATTTTATTGAGTTCCTTCCCTTTTGTCACAAGGGTCAAGGTACCTCTGATAGGTTTTTCTGATCCTATTTCTTTGCTTGATTTTGGTTAGTTTCTGCAGTAATTCCAGTTTATAAGTTTGTTGCTTGGAGGAAGATTAATAGGACAGTTGTGCATTGGAAAGGTGATATGAAGATGATCAAAGTCCAAATCGTCGATAACTTGTAGATGAGGTGAAATGTTACAATTTTTGATGAGTAAAATATCAAGAATGTCTCTGATGCTTTCAGTAGCTGTATGCTTAGGTTCATTTGGGGCAAACAAGTTGATAGCAGACTGAGAGATGTAGTAGAGAAGTACATTGCCATTAGGATTTGTGTTTCTGCAGTTCCAGTTGACGTGCTTTGCATTCAAGTCTCCCATGACGAGGGTGGGATAGGGATGATTGAGTAATTGATTAAGATTAGTAGTGAGGAGAGAATTTCTGGGAGGATTATAGGCAGATATGATAAGCATAGGTTTGTAATGAGTATGACTGCTGCAGATAAGGGCACCAGTGGTCTCTAAATTGCCTGCATTGATCAGAGAATACTGAGAGTGTTGAATATGCTTTTTAATAAGTATAACAGTACCACCGCCATTATTGTGTGATCTGTCAGTGCGTATAATGTTGTAGTTGGCAATTTAAATTTTTTCTGAGGCATTTAGATGCGTTTTGTTAATACACATAATATCAATATGATTGCTAGAGAGAAAGTTTTGAATTTGATCTTTTTGTTTTTTAATGCCATTAGCGTCGAAAAAGGCGACATTAGTGAAGGACCGAGGGGCACGAGTTGGTTGAATGGTAGTCGGTGGTTTATTGAATGGATTCATTGGCAAAGAATTCTATAACTTTGAGGCCAGCTTGCAGTTTTTTCAGTGTTAGTTTTTGCGTTATTGAAATTCTGTAAGAGGTGTTTTGATGTTTCGGTAAAATCTTTGACCCAGTTGATTACATCATTGTAGTTTTGGGCTTCTTTTTGCTTATTAGAAGTTACGCCGGTGGATTTGTTTGCAGGATTTTTATCAAGATGAGCTGTAATAGCATTGACAGTTGGGTTTGTATTGATATTAGAAGCATTTGATTGAGGGACGGTCAAAGTTTGCTGACTGGTGAGAAGTCGTTGTGTCCATGCACTCTGATTTATTGCTAGTACCTGTTGCTCATTAACATTTTGAGAAATAGGCGTAGAGATTTTTCGGCTTCGATTTCTGCGTAGTTATTATTGGGACAAATTTCTTCTGGTGTCAGATAATTTTGGGGTAGTAAGGGCAGGATTTGCATGAGGAAATATGATTCCCAATGCAGTTTGCACATTTTTGCTTGTTATCTTCTTTCTTTAGAGTACATTGACAGCAGAAGTGATTTTGTCCACATTTAAGACATCTTGCCACATTTAAGATCATATTGCATGGATCTTGATTGTGACCGAATCTTTGACTGCGAAAGTATTGAGTAGGCTTGTCCATAAGTATATACATTTAATTTCAACGCGAAGCCCCAGAGAAACTCGATGTCAAATATTTTCTTCCCCTGTTCGCTTCTGGGTACTTCTACGGTAAAGGTAGATAGAGGGATGATTTTACTATCAACGAATCGGGGTATTTGGCGGATATTTGAGTGAGGGATATTAAGTTTCTTTAATTCTTCATCAGTTTCTTCCATTTCGGTGATGGGAAGAAGCTTGCAAATTACTGCTTTGATAGTTAGTTCGTTTTGAAGCTTGTCTGTATGAAAAGGAATTTTAGTGTCTTTTAGGTGATGTTGAGCAGTACGGAAATCTTCTTCAGAATAAAGTCTGATGTGAATTTCTCTGCGTTTAACATCAGTCTCCATACGAGTGATATTAAGCTGTATAAGTTCGTTGCGTAGAGCCTTCCAATTAATTTTATTATCCGATATAATAATCGAAGATATTTTATTTCGTCTAGGTGTTTGTGGATTTGGTTTAATGGGTATTTTCATTTGCTAGGAGTAGGAACTTTGCTTTGAGTTTTATTTTTGGTAGGTGTGGTACGCTGGTTGACTCATTTACGCTGGTTGACTCATTCACCAGTGGTCTCTAAATTGCCTGCATTGATCAGAGAATACTGAGAGTGTTGAATATGCTTTTTAATAAGTATAACAGTACCACCGCCATTATTGTGTGATCTGTCAGTGCGTATAATGTTGTAGTTGGCAATTTAAATTTTTTCTGAGGCATTTAGATGCGTTTTGTTAATACACATAATATCAATATGATTGCTAGAGAGAAAGTTTTGAATTTGATCTTTTTGTTTTTTAATGCCATTAGCGTCGAAAAAGGCGACATTAGTGAAGGACCGAGGGGCACGAGTTGGTTGAATGGTAGTCGGTGGTTTATTGAATGGATTCATTCGTTATCCTCCATTGCTGTATTTAAGTATTCTTCTACCCGCAGTTGTTCAAATTGATTAGAGGCATTGAGATAGCTGGGCTTGTTTAGCGATGGGTGGGACTTAATTGACGATTTGTCATCCAGAATTTCTTTCAACAAATATTTTAGTGGGCATTGTCTTCCATTTATCACTAATGATTGGGGTTAGTTTAGGAAATTCGGTATCGGGATTTCAAGTTTGCTCCTCCAAATTGGCTCTTGATCAAGAACTAAATTATTTAAGAGCAGTGGATATTGATAGGAGCTTTTCACCCAACATTATTAACCAAGCAGTTAAAAAATTCTCCTTTCAACACCCCAAAAGGCAAACTCTTGTTTTAGGAGAAAATAAGAATTCTAGTTTATTCTTTTTTTATATCAGCTTAGCTACAAAATTGCACGTATTTTACAGAAATTTAACTTTCGGGTCTTTTATTCTCCTATGAATAAAATTCCGAGTTCTATACTTAAGGACCCTCCTGCGGTATTTACAGGATTCTTTGTCAGTGTGGTTTAACTTGGGCAAACTAAGAGTGCCTTAAAATTTCCTGTTAAGGAACATGAGGCATATGTTAGAAGAAAGAAACCCCGAATTCCTGTGATGTCCAGCATTGCTGGTCCCAAAATCACACTTTACTATTTTTTTGCAGCCAAAATAATTAAAAAATCATCTTCCTTTGGTGAACTGGATTTTCTCGTTTCACATTCCAAAAAATCTTTCTGTTCTAGTTGACGACCCTAATTCCAATCCATCTTTAACTTCAGCCTTGAAGGAAGTTATGTTTTAGATTTCTTGTTTCAACAATAGATGACGCCGATGGCTTAACTCCTGTACAGCTATCTTATCACTATAACTTATGCGTTCATTTGCACGTTCATTTAAACGTTCATTTGCACACTGGCAGTTGAGAATAATGGTTCGGTAAAACCATTCAATCTAATCATGTGAAAATTCGCAAATATGACACTGGTTTTTGTTGTTTGACTTCTAAATTAATATTTGTTCGGCCTATTATATCTTAATGACACCCAGCCGTTAAGATCAATCATTTTTCTTTTAGCTTGTCTTTCAGAAAAAGATAAATAAATCACGATATCAAATGTCTCTTAACTTAGGAATAAGCTTAATTAGATCGAAATTTTCATATTTTGGTGAGTTTTGTGTAATACGAGTACTAGATTCAATTCCGAGTACCTTCAATTCAAATTCTATTTGCATTTGCACTCTTCTCTGCTGTTCTTCTAATTCGTCTTTTCTCCGCTTCCTTTCTGTTACGTCTCTTGTCCTAATTCTTATTTTCTCCGCTTTTCTTCTATTTTTTTCTCTCTTTCTCTGTTTCTTCCTTTCTTTTCCTCTCTTCAACAGTCCTTAAAAATATTTCTTTAGCAAATGCTTCATCGTATGTGTCACTTTGAAATATTTTATTTTTTATTGCTACAATTTTAATACTTGGATCCATTTGAATTTCTAATTCAGCAGCTAACACTAACAAATCATCCTTTTTTCCCACGCCCCATAAAAGCCATGGTTCGATTTTAAATAAACCTCAATTTTTAAAAATTTAACAAAGAAAACTAATTTCTAATTAATACTTTCTTAAATTTACCCTTAAAGATAGTTAAAGTATAAATTCTCTAATTGAGGTTTGTTATAAGTAATTTAGTTAATTTCACTAACTTTATAACTGATAATATTCTGTTTAAAATGCACTTTAAATGCTGAATCATTTATGTGGAAAACAATTCAGCAAACCAAAATACGATATCAAAGATATTCAAAATAAAATAAAACAACCACAGTTTCATAATATATATTTTTTAAACAACCACAACCATTGGATCTCGTAACTTCTATTTATAATAAAGTCATTTTGTGTGTGGGGAAGGAAAGGTCAATTTCTGCAGTTTTCTCTTTTGTTGAGAAAACAAAAAATTGAAAAAAATCGTTTTTATGTGCGACTCTACAACAGCTGGCGGACGCCAAATAATATTATCTGACTTTATTCAGTCAATTGACTTAGACAAAGCAACCCTTTTTTATTTTGTTTTATTCAAATGATATTTTAACTCCTATTGATATATATATATATATGTTTTACAGTATATTTTACAATTGGTAAACAGAATACAAAATTGTGCACTGGCGTGAGTTAGAATACCGAAATTAAAAGTCTAATAAATTACTTTTTTTCACATATAATGCAAAATAAATTCAATTATATTAAAATACTTTTCTTTAAATTATCTGTGATGAAAATTAAAAAAAGAGTCAATTCTTAAGAGTTTAATTTATAATGTGCTGTTCACTAACTCTGACGAGTAAAACGAAATTACTTTAGAACACTGGCGTATTCATTGCTCTGACTCTAGTAAACAAAACTAATATTACCGGACAAAACCAGTAATACATAACTATGTTTCCTTTCTTTATAATCCACGTTCTTTACATAACTTTAGCCAGATCTTAGAACATCTTTTTATTCTGATGTTGCCATTCCAGAAAAGCACAACTCTGTTTCCTTTATTCATAATTCACGATCTTTACACCAAATTATCTTCGATGAAGAGTGAACCACCTGAGCCTCATGCCAGATGCTGAAAGAAGGATCCACCTGCACACGTCTGTGTTAATGAGATTCACGCAGTGACAACAATAAAGGTTATTTCAATAAACGAAACAGCAAATTTCAGAACCTTATATAACTTATTATTATTACCGTATTTAGACATCCTCTGGACAATAAAGTGAAAAATGATTGTCATAAACATGTTAATCTAAATCCTTCACCGTTCTTGTTTATCTGATTTTCACGGTCTTCTTATTCACGCCTCCATATCTTCATTGCTAACTTCCAAGTTTGAGGTTGTTTGGTATCTTATGTTAATTAATCAGTTATCAAGTCTTTACTATGTCTTCTCATTTCCGTATTCCTGTCAAGAATGCAAATTAGGTTTCTGTGTGTTTAAGTTGAGAGTTTCCTACTATGTGCTTTTAAAGTATATGCTTTAAAATATAGTAAAAAAAGAATTAATAAAAATTTCATCTAAATTGGCGACTAGAACGTAATCGGATGTCTTAGGAATAACAATTTTCTTTATTTTATTCAAGTCAGCAATAACAACGTAAGAGTGTCGGCTTTAACATACCTCCGTAATGGAATTAGCGAGGCTTTAATTTATAATTACGCAGGGTGACAGTTCCGTAGCTGAGACAATTGCCTCCACAAAGTTTGAAAGGTGAAATCTTTAGTTTAGTAATGACTTACATAATAAATTTCAATTAGAACGCTCATTTACTATGGCTTTCATGTTATCAAAAGAAGTGAAATAATTAATTATTTAGTAGTTTTGCGGACTACAAATTAAGAATATTCGTATTGAGTTGGAAGCAAATAGCTTTTATTAGAAATTTAAAATTTTATTTTATACAGAAACTGAACTACATTAAAATGTAAAATATTCGTATGCATTGAATTTCGGAGCTTAAGTCGCACGTAATACAGCATACTTTTTATATTAAGCATAATCAGAAAAGCGAATGGTGTGATAATTCTTGACTTACCGAAAAGAAATCACTGTCACGTTTGATATTCCTAAATAACTTGCAGTTAGCTTCCTTCGCAGCTATAAAAACAAAAAAATACATTAGTTTTGTAAAACTTATTGCAAAATGTGCTTTTATCACGCGAGACACTTTTATAAACATAAAGCTTTTTGACATCATTCATGTTTTTTATCGACCCTTTAAAAGCTTCAATCGTAATTTTCAGATACACATACTGCTGCACAAATATAAGGGTATAGAAACAATTTTTCTTTTTTCTATTGGCCTTTATATGCTGGGTCTGTACAATGAAAAACCCGTTCTTTTTTGCGCAAAATATTACCAAAGACCTTTGAGACCCCCCCCCCCGAAAAAAAACTTTTTATTTCACACATTTTTTTTTCCAATTTTATGAAGCAGAAAGCATATCGCTTTCTGAATCGCAAATAAGTTTGCATTCTAGTTTCGGGAAAGATATAAAATTTTACATTTTTGTCTGGCGTTAAACAGAACATGTAGTGTCATTTTTGTATTATTTTCTTTATATGACAGGTGTGAACTCCCTCTTCTACGTATGGTATTTCTGTTACATGTAAGAATTTTGAAAACATACAAACTCACTCTGCTAATTTTACAATATAAATTTTGTGAATTAATTAAAATGTTCAAGGGAAGAGTTAAATTTGTCTATTAAAAGGACTTTCTGTGTCTAAAAAATAGAAATGTTTTCTGTACATTCCAAAATATTACAGCCAAGTTTTTAAAATCAAGCGGATTGAACAATCACAGTTAAATGCTGCGAAACGTATTCTTTCGATAGAGGAAGGTAAATTGCCAATAAATAGAGGAAGTTAAAAGCAGTGCGACAAAACTCGGTCATGACAATAATCCATTTCTTCGAGCATAAAACCTCAATAATCTATACATCAATAGATAATGTTCAGATTAAAATCAAATTCTTTAGAATCAAATTAAAGTTAGAAATGTAGGCGTTAGAAAAATAATGCTGTAAATATTCATGAAACTTATCGTTATATCTTGTAGATATATATAAAAGTGAAATACAATACCATTTAAATTAAGTTTTTTTTATAAAACTAATTATAAAATTAAACTTTTTTATTCTTGCTTTTAAATCGATTTGTTGTTAAGCAAATACAGATCAATAACATCTGTATGATAGATTAAAGATC
The DNA here is from genome assembly GCF_044657685.1 of Stegodyphus dumicola. NCBI lineage: Eukaryota > Metazoa > Arthropoda > Arachnida > Araneae > Eresidae > Stegodyphus > Stegodyphus dumicola. The sequence goes on from NC_140768.1 coordinate 84,378,514, forward strand.
TAATTCTGTACCGACTGGCGACACTCTGAGAGCTGTGTTTGCGCAAGAACAAGCGGAATATATATTAAATTGTTATGTTTCGCTCAAGATGTTATGGCAGTATGTGTCAAGTAGTAGCGATGTTATATGGTAGCACAATGCAATGCAGTGATCTAGTTATTTTGGCTCCGCCTAAAACTCTTTAAAGGCCAAACGTCCTTACATCAAAATAAATTACTTGGAAAATTTGCTGGAACCAGAAAGCCATTATTACGTAACGCTAAGATGATAATTTCTTTAGCATTTGCTAGATATTGTAAAGATCTGTAAAAAAGGAAAATGCTCTGAAACAAAATCAAGATTTAACTGTTTGATACAACAGTACGTAGGATATTTAATAAATAATGAAATGAAACTTGTATCCTAAGTTATGGTCTTCAATGTCAAACATTAAAAAAAAATATTTTTGCGTACGTACGGGTGCATAATAGATTGAATGCGCAAGTATGATAAAAAGTTAATAAAATTTATTCTTATCACAAGAAATAAAAACAAAATGCTGAAATGTTTCCTCAGATAAATTCGTAAAATATCAAAATGTCACACAGCAGTTATATTTTAAAATACTTAAACGTTAAATAGAACGCAATCCAAAACACAGAGAAAGCTAATCCGATGTCACCGCGAATTCGCTACAATCATTCAATAACTAAGCAAAAAACTGAACTGAGATGTTTTTCTCCGGCTTTTTAAAGCTTTTTAATCGTGCACGAGTACATTTTGTAAAATCTATTTTCTCGAGGCTTCTGGAAAGCAAAAGAGTACAATTACAAGATATCTATTTATTAAATACGTGTGCTCCTGTATTTTTACTTTTTTAGAGTAGCGTTCTATTAAAACTAGTCACGCGCTGCATTGCTTGTCGAAATAAAACAATTTTAATTGAAATTCTACTACAAATAGCTAACTAAATACAAAATCCGTAACACTACGTTCACTGCGATTCTTTACTACTACTAGGAGAAGTATATTTGCGCAAAATTGATTAAGAAGGATTCTGAAATAATATTGATTTCCGTTTGCAAAGTCTTTCGAATTGGCCATGTAATTTATTATTAACAAGATCATGACTTAACAAGCGTTTTTATGTCATCTGAAAACTGTAATATTTCAGAATTTTCAAGATCATATATTCCATGTTTCAAGTATATTGAAAAACTGTGGTATTCTATAACTCAAGAACTTTAAAAATTAAAATAATGTTTCAAAAGAAGATTTAGTTCTTCTCATTGGGAGAAAAACAAAAATCTAGGATTAAAAAGAAGGTTGAGACAAAGACAAAGAAGAAAAGAAACAAAGAAGGTTGACGACTTCTAGAAAGAAATTTGTACCAGAAATTCAGAAATTAAAATATCAAACAGCGAAATTGAACAATAGCACAGATGGGAGAATTTGGAAAAACATCTAAAGCATATTTTTACAAAGACCCAGATTAATGGCACAGATAGGCATAAAAAGACCTGCCTCCTTAACTCCCACTTTTGAAATATTAGATATTTGTTTTAGGTGCTGTTATTAAAGCTGTTTTGTCAAAACTAAGGTAACAATATTACATATATTTATTTCAATGTAATATAGATGTAAGTTACACAATTTTTTAAAAAATACCTATGATTATATTGAATCTAAAAAGAAATATACCAATGTAAAATTTACGATTAGGCAAAAAATCAACCTTATATTAGCTGACATTTTGCCATATATGTCATATATGTTTAAAACTATCTCAATCTAAGGTTGTTTTTTGATTAATTGTAAATAGCTGATGTTATAGTTACCTTTGAAGTAGTATAAGAATTCTCTCAGTTAGCACGCAGATAAAGAAATTATAAATAAACGCGCATTAAAAAATTATGTTAAAAGAGTAGCGAATTTTATCCATTATTTTAAAATTGAGTAAGTATTAGTATATTTTTAATGTTAAGTGTAAAATGCATACAGCAGTAAAATTTTCTCTTCCAAATTATATCTATCTTTCACACACAGCTCATTTTAAACGCTGGTTCTTCAAATTTAAAACGCTAATTTCTATGTAGTGAATTGCATTTTCGCGCTCACTATCGGGGACGGGGAAAAGTGGACGGAGCACCAAAACTTCGTCAGTGACTTTTACATAGCAAAATTTGGATTATGGCAAATTAATATAACATAATTACTTCGAACATACATCATACAAACTTTGATTGTACATCGGACATTGTAAATTGTACTTCATACAAATAATATATTTACATTAGTATATCTAATTACATCGAATCACATTAAACATCTTTTTAAGGAACTAACTGGTGAAGAAATTTTTGTGCATCTCATACTACTTTGTTATATTCCTAAGGCAAATTATTTTGTTGATACATTTCCGTTCATTTTTTTAACTTGTTACACGCAATTACATCAGCACTGAAGTATTACGTTATTTTTGTAAATTAATTGATCATAAATACAGAAAATCACATAATACTTACATTTACTTTAATATATCTAATTAAATTGTATATTAATTTTTTAATTAATAATTTAATTATTACAAGATTTTTCCCCTCATCTTCTAATACAGTACAAATTCTTAATGTAATTATTTTGTAAAAATAACTCATACCATATTTAGCCTGTTTTAGACATTTGCGATATTTCTGAAATCTTGCATTATTTTTGTAAGTTATGGAATAAGAAGTATTTATACAGTTGTGATAACATCTTGACATATGTCTTCTCTTTTATATGAGAAAAGTTTCTTCATAATCAAGGAAACCTTTCGTTGTAATTGAGGGATAGTTAGTAAGCATTTAATGTACTCAGGCGTAATTTGTTACCATTCTTTGCAGAGTAGCTCTTTTTTAATCCGGCACTTAAAAATATAGTGCTCTGGGTCTCCTTTTTTTCCACATACGCACTTGTCAGAATCGCTCAAATTTCGCGCAAAGTAGTTCGTGGTGAAAGGACCATGTCCAGATGTAAAACATGTTGATGAAGAAGTTATACGATATTGGATCATATATGGGTTTCTTGTAGAAGTTAAAAAGCCTTCTACCTACTTCTGCATTTTCCCATTGAGCTTACCATTTCTTTAATGTAATTATTTTCAACTTATGTTTCGCATACGATTTTGGGAATGGGACATTGATTGAAGGTAGAGATGGGTCTTATGATAATGTGTGATTTGGTCTTGGAAATTATTAGTTTTTGATTGATGCAGAGAGAATGGAATATGGAGAGAGTTTCATTACTATTCTTTTCTAGTAGTATGTCTCTTGAATGCCCATTTGTTACAAATGCCACATCGTCGACAAAAGCGATGAGTTTTGTATGGTCCGGTCACTTGTAGGAGGTGATATAATTGAAGGTGATGTGCCTCAGGTATGCATTTAGACAAGGGCCTGTGGACAGCCCCTTGTTATTCTTCTTTCTACTATGCAGTTGTTGCTGATGATTATCGTTGCTCTTTTTATTAGGAAATTATTCATTAGCTTGAATATGTTAGGTATGCATTTAGACAAGGGCCTGTGGACAGCCCCTTGTTATTCTTCTTTCTACTATGCAGTTGTTGCTGATGATTATCGTTGCTCTTTTTATTAGGAAACTATTCATTAGCTTGAATATGTTCTGAGAGCATTTAATGTTGAGCAAGGCTTCAAGGATACCAGGCCCCACCACACAGAGTCAAACGCATTTTTGAAATCCATACAGAGTACTGCTGCATGGAGAGTTGAAGATTTATTCCTATGGATCTGCTTTTGAAGTTCTGCTATCGCATGTGATGTAGATTTTAGAGGTCTTAAGCCGTATTGGTTGGGGTTTATGGTACCGTTTTTCTCTAAGTGGTGGCATATTCTGCCCGCGATTACACGTTCCAGAAATTTACCTATTGCAGGTAAGAGGTTGATTGGTCTGAAGGCTTCCGGATCCGTCGCATCTTTATTATTTTTCTTGAACAATACTGCTTCTACTGTTTGAGACAATTCTGGAAGACATAAAATTTGAAGCAGAGGTTTAGTAGCTTGTGGAACAGAAAAGGCATCGCGCGGTGAATTATCTTAATAATCCTGTTGTCTAATCCGTCAGGTCCCGGAGCTTTATTATTCGGAAGATACTTAATAATTTTTGAAATTTCTTGTGAGTGGAATTCCACATCGTCTGGAATATCTGGAGCGGTATTATTGTATCTAATATCGGAATGTGAATGGCCATCGTCTTCTGCATTATCTTTCAGGTAGACAGCATCTAAAATATTGTTGAGAATTTTTTCAGTGACATTACCAAGCTGGCTGTTATGTGACAGTTGATCGTTTTTGGAGGAGCGATATGTGCGGGATTGAAAACTTTACTTGTAGCTATTTTAGCTGGCCGTATGTTTCTTTATTATTACAGCAGTAATTCTTCCAGCTGCGCAATTTTCCCTCAGTTATTTCCTTTTTGAAATTTGCTAATTTCTTTTCTTGTCCATACATCCATTTTCAACCCTTCCGGAGCACTTTTCATTTTCCTACGAAGGGCCTTTGTATGTTGCCCTTCACATCTTAATTCCTTTGTCCACCAGTTAGTCTTCGTATTCTTTTCTTTGTTACGGAGTTTAAATGTGTTGGTCGCTGTCTCCTGTATTGTTTTGATAATTTCTTCCGTTATATCATGTACTGCATCGGGTGATGTGCATTTATCTATAAGTTTCTCCCCATATTGAAGACATGTGGAGATTTTTCTTCCAAATTGCCTTGCTTTCTGCTTTGAGATTGAAAATCTTCTTAATTTGAGGTTGGGGATTTCTTCTGATAATTCAAGTGCGATGTATCTGTGATCTGAGTGGCTTGGGTCATCAAGAACTTCCCATTCTTCATCACTTCTCACTTCCTGTTTCAGGGGGAAAAGATTTATGATCTAGCCTTTCTCTTCTAAGTCCTTGTGGAACCTATCGAGTGTATCGTGAGTTAGTGCATCGCGAGAGTGTATCGTTAAGTGGATCGCGAGTTGTATTGTGAAGAGTCTCGAGAGTACGTTGAGTTCCAAGGACTACCGAACCAAGTCGGGAGCTGTACTCTAGTGCTTTGTCGTGAAGCTGTATTCACCATTATAGCCTAGCCTGAAGGCTGTGTTGCTGATTGTTTCAGCGTGTTTATCGTAGTTTTACGACGACTGTAAACGTGATTTTGGAGCTGTCCTCAGTAATACTGCCTAATAAATTATGTTTCCATTCTTCACCAACTGTTGTCATCAAACCCACGAACCCGTAAGAACGCAGCAATATTTTGAAAGCTTTTAACGAATTTTCGATTAACAAACTCAATACTGTACGAAGAAACTATTACCTCCAGCGCACGAGGCTGTGTATCGGATATTCTAAAGATGTTATCTTTTTAAATACTGTGTGATATTCTTGTTGAATTGAATTTTAGAATTTAAGGGCGAAGAATATGACATTTAATAAATAAATGTAATGCACAAAACGTTAAGAAAAGTCCTTTAGGCGTAATATAAAATCTTACAGCTTTCAGTTTTTTTCTTTTGTACATTATTTTATTTATTTATTTTTTTAATTTTCAACATAAATAATGTGATAAATATATAAATGATTTGAATAAATATGATCGTATATTCGCATTAGCCTTTTACAGTGTTCCCAAATGGAAATACAAAGTTTAAAATCCAATCAAAGAACATTTTATTTAAACTGCCTAATAAAAATTGCTCTTTGTAATCAAAAGAATGCTGGATTTCTGGAAAGAAAGTTACGATCTAGAAATAAATTCTCTGATATATAGAAATTCATAGAAAACATTTCTTTCTGCCTATTTCACATTGCATTATTTAAAAATTTCTCCAAAATAGGAAAAAAATGAAAAGTTTTAAATGAATGAATAATAACAATAGCAATATTTTTTAATGAATAAACATTAGTTATGAGAATTCAGATGAAAAATAAGCTTGACATAAGGAAACAAAATTGCATGTTCTCAAATGGGAACATGTCTTTCATAATACAAAATGACATGATTTTTTGAACTGCATTATTTTGCTGAACCTGTAGAAAAATGACGTTTAAAACTTCTATTGTCGTTGAATGTGGAGCAATACGACATTACCCAAAAGTTCCTTTTTTTTTTTTGTTTAGTCTTTCCTGCATCCTCACTCTTTAAAGGGGTTTGTAGTGGGTAGGGAATGGGATGTCGAATGTTTATTGCTGCAGCTGGAAATCTCTTTTTATTTCAAAGCAGACTTTCCGTTGTCACAGCATTTCTGACACAGACTGCTCTGTGCCAGACACGCCATGTTCAAAGCAGTTTTTAACAGTCAAAGAAGCTTTAGACTATTTTAGGACTTTATCATACGAATGAAATTGTTGTTGACGTCTGCCAGTTACCTCCAGATGAAAGTGTATGTATATCTGATGAAAAAGGTATAAATGAAAATACTTTCGAATGCATTTCTCCTGAAGCTGCGTGAGGACAAACAGAAATTTTCATTAACATTTCTGATGAGGATTCAATCGGATATACGGATGATCCTGATTTTCCTTGAAATTGAAAATAAAGAGTGAAAATGATTACCTCTTAAAGGAGAAAACATCAAGTATTGTTGTAGGAAAGTGCAGCTTTCCAGAAAAATATTGAAACTGCAGCTATTGAAAATATTTGCCAAATTTTCCAAGAGATAGTTACTCTATCTCCTACTCAATTTTTTTACGAATTTGTACTAATAGATTATTAGAAAAATGAGCCATTGGATATTGATGAAATGGATATAATTCAGTTTTTTTATTACGCTTATGTATCAGATATTGTAATATAACAGGCAAATATTTATATTGAAGCATACAGGAAGACATGATTCCAGTTGTTACTTCAGTTACGCTTAGGAGTAGATTTCAGAAGTTACAAAATTACTTTCATATCGCTGATAATACGATACTAGTTCGTGGCGAAAAGGTGGTAAAACGTTTTCCCATTTATGAAGAACTTTTGCCAGTTTGTGATATTCCATGAAATTTTAAGTACTGATAAGTCAATTATCCCTTACTTTGGTCATCATTCTTCTTAATGTTCCTCAAAGATAAACCGATTCGTTTAGGATACAAAATCTTTATGCTTTGTTCAGCAAGTAGATACGCATATGCAATGAACATATATATAAAACAAAAAGATCTGAAAACTCAAATTTGCCTTTGAGATCAGGCAGTTCTACGGGAACATTTGCCTCAGGATAGTAACCTTGAAAAGTATCAAGTATTCTTTGATAATTATTTTACATCACGTAAAGTGATGACCGACTGATCCGATTTTAGAGCAACCGAAACAGTTATAAAAGTGAAACAGAAAAATGCTCCCTGGAATCTCCTAAGGTCATTTCAAAGCAGCAAAAGAGGAAAATTTGACTTCCAAAGCCACGATAAAGTATACATATGCAGCTGGAAAGGCAATATAGTTAGAATGTACAGCATACAATTATTCATACGATGACCCTCTAAATACCTCAAATGCTTTTGCCGAGTACAAAACAAAAAAACTGATATCACTCAGCCACATCTTATAAAAATGTATAATAAAGGAATGGAAGTTGCAGATTTACAAGATCGACATTTCAGGACTTAATGACCTTAGTTTCGAAATAAAAAAGTGGCAAAAGAATTTATTGAAAAGGTGCAGCTGTTACACAATCGTCTCTGATGCACATGTGCATAAAAACTCTGCTCGAGTATTGTCGCTTCTCAACTCTCGAAGAGAAGTAACTTTATGTTTACTTTGAATGAATAAGAAATTTCATAGCGTTACTGGCCTTCGTTGACATCAGTCACAATTTTGTACACATTATCTCGTAGGGTCTTCTAAGGGACGTTGTGTTGTGTGCGAAAAAAAACCCACACACACAAAAATGATGCTTTAAATGCAAAAGAAATTGGTGGAAAAGGGCAGTGAACAAAATTAAAATTAAACAAATCACAATTTCAATGTTTAAAAATTTAAAAAGTCTGCAAAACACTTAGTAAAATAATTATTATTTCTTTTTTTATATATTAGTCTATATTTATAAGCGTTTTATATATTAGCGCACACAAGCGTGAATTATTTTCTGCAGTCTACATTTCAATCTGCTTTCACGTGTTCCTATTCCTAATTCCTTTTTCAGGTGTATGGATAAAAACCCGCATGCTATACAGAGGACTGAAATTCAACCTATATATTTTATAGTAATTTTAAAAATTTAGTCCAAACTATTTCAGGTTTTTATATAAAAATCATCTGTTTTCGCCTTTTTTTTTTCTCTTCTTGTTTCTCTTATAAGTATATTTAAAAACAACTTTATGTTTCAAAGGTATTTTAATGCTTAATATATTTCATTTTTTATTACTCTGAAATTACGGCCCTCTTTACCGTCCTCTTTTTTTAGCATCGTCTCTCCCGCCCCCGAGCGATTTCTTAAGTGGCACGCTTCTTGGCCAATGTACTTTTGTATTAACTTTAAATGATTAGTTAGAACTACTTAATATTTGTGCATATAAGGCAAGTTTTAATATGAATTCACTACAACAAAAAAACGAAGTATTTTTAACTATTAAATTAAAAAATTAAATACCCTAATGTCCTGTTTAGGTTTTTTTCTCTAACACTCGTAGCTTCATATAATTTGAACTTTGTTCAAAGTCAATAGCCGCTTACAGACTTCAGCAAAACAAACCGTTTTTATTTTCATAAATATTCTTTTAGCCATAGACATTACAAAATTTTGTCATAAGTAATGTTTTTAAAAGGAGTAATAGAAGTGGATGTTGTATTTAGTAGCAAATAATAAAAATATAAAATAAATCTGAAAGCTTTCAGATTTTATATTACGCCCAAAAGGGTGTTTTTTCAACGTTTTGTGTGTTACCTTTATTTATTTAATATCATGCTTCTTAGTACTTAAAACCACATAAAATTCAATTTAACAGCAATATCACACAATATTAAAAAAGAGCAAAACAGCATATCTTTAGAATTTCCGATACACAGTCCCGCGCACTGAAGGTAATTTTTTTCCGGACAGTTTTGCTAATGGTCGCTTTGAAATCGTTGAGTTTGTTAATCAAAAATTTGTTAGTGTCTTAATATTTGAAATAGATAATAAAAGAAATTCGAAATTCAAAATTCGGGCTTCCATGTTCGGTTGAAGGACTATGTTATTCAGAATTTGATGGTGCTAGGTACCTTTTTTTTCACAGTGTAATCCATGCAATCATGCAAATTCTTCATTATTTACTTTCTTAAATATAATACATGGCGATAATATTTGGTGGCAACAGATTGAAAAGTAAACCAAAGCTGAAAGTGAAGCCACGCAAAATGCCGTTTTGAAGAGAAACTTATTCAAAAGAAAAACATGCACTGAGTGTTTCGCACTGCAATCGGATTAAAATACTGATATAACGAACTTAATAGTTATATATACTGATATAACGAACTTATTAGTTATATATACTGATATAACGAACTCGTTAGTTATATATACTGATATAATGATATAACGAACTTATTCAATTGCTAGTTTACATACCTTTCAAAGTTTACATACGTTTTCGATAAACGAATTGCCGAAAAGTATTTATTTTGTGAATCTCTTCATGAGGGACCAATTGCAAATGAATGTTTCAAAGCAATTGACAATTTTGCGTTTGAGAATGACATTCATTGGGAGTGAATTGCCGTAGGCAGTGATGGAGCTCGGGCTTTAACAGAAAAATATTCCAGTGTTATTTCTCAAAGAGGTGGTACGCAAAGAAAAGTCTCACCTGAACACTGGATTTACTCCCTGGTCCATTCATCGTAAAGCTTTAGTAGCCAAAATAATCCTCAAATACCTGAAAATCGTTTGGAATAAAGTTGTGAAAATTGTTAATTTTATTTAGTACCAAGCTTTAAAATTTAGAATATTTATGATTTTTGCCAAAATATGGGCAAACGAAATGTAACAAAAGCTTTTCATTTTCAATAAAACGCTTTTGTTACATTTCGAAGTAAGGTTAGCAATTACGAAGTAATCCAGAGGCAAAATTTTAAATCGGTTTTTTTTGAAGTTCGATCAGAAATTCAAATTTCCTCTGTGATTAAAAATTTGAATTGCAAAAATGTTTATTTCCTGAATTATGGTTGACGCGTTTAGCATATTTAGTTGATATTTTTATAAAAGTAAATGAATTAAATAACAAAGTGTTAATTTGTTTACCATTAGAGATACAATCAATGCCAGTATAAAAAAACTCGAAATAATAGTCAAATAAATATATAGTAATATTTTAGGCTTTTTACCACTTTTAGGTGAAAATAAAAGAAACAATTAGCATCCGACATTAAAAATCATTGTTTTTTTATTGATAAATAATTTTAACGTGTATTTTCTCAAGGATTCTGAAAAGAAATATCAAGGATTATGAAACGAAAATTGGATTAGAAAATCCATTGTGTTCAAATGTACCCGAAATTTTATCTCGTGAAGAAAAAGTACAATTGATAGAAATTTCCTGCGATCGAACTCTAATTGAAGATTTAAAAAATAACGCACTTGTTAACTTTTGGCTCAGCAGAAAAAAAAAAGAATTTAAAGGCATTTCAAATAAATCTATTAAATTTCTATTGCCTTTTTACACACGGTATTTGTGTGAACAAGGATATTTTTTTAGGTTATATTTGAAAAATAAATACAGAACAAAATTAGTTGACCCTAATTTCCGGTTAAAACTAAGTGAAATAAGACCAGAATAAAGAAACTGATAAGTCTTAAAGAACGCCAAATTTCACACAAAATTTTAGAATTAAAGTATTAAAACATAAATTTTGATAATTAAAATGGTAACCAATTTTTTAATCTAACATTTTTTATAAGTGCATATTTAATACAAATAGGCAATAGGTTCTACAAGTAGCAAAATATATATTTTTTAATATTTCTACTGAGAAATTTAAAAATAATCATTGTAAGACATAATGGTGCTACTAAATTTTGCAATTTTTGTTTAGATGGTATGCGTTAAGCAAAAGCATGCAGGTTGAGAACCGCTGCTCTAGATTTAACTTTGCCTAACCGCAAGAAATGATAAAAAAGGCTATTCTAATATTTGCATAGTTTACAATTTATGAACATGATACCGGAAAAATGGAAAAAGTTTCCAAATATGATTGAAATTCCTCTCCTTTACTTTACAACATCACATTTCTTAACTTTAAACTAGCAAGTTAAAAGCACAGATGGAACTTCATTAAAGATTGCTGTTTCAATGAAAGCTTCAGGAAAATTAAGGAAAGGTTAAAGAGAAACAATCTTAATGTTTAGTTACACCTATAATGTTTACGTACATCTTCTTTTGTACGTATTGTGATATGATAAGACAAAAATGTTGAGATTGGGATTCACTTTGAGTCTGGTGATCACTAATAAAAGAATAATCCCGATTTCCTCCAGATGACACATTTAACAAAATTCATTAGCATGTACGTCGTTTTTTGTAAGAGACGTTCAGTCCTATGTAAACGAAAGCCAGTTTAAGATCTGTATGAGCCACGTAATTTTTTTTTTTTGCCAATACTGGAAATATTGGTCATTTAGGAATAGATGCAAAATAATAAACATATTAAAAAAAGCAAAGTAGATGACCTTAGAGATCACCTGACGTATGTGAGCTAATGTAAACCAGCAAGGTAGTTTGTCCTCTTCTTTTCTTGCGAAATTTTTATATTTTTATCAATGTAGAACACGTTGTTGAAGTTAACACAGCACTTATTAATTTCTGGTTTATTTTTTTTTTGCTTCATTAATCGCATAAACTTGCCTTTAATTCCAAATAGCTTTTAAATATTTTAAAATCACATCGATTCTAACTATTTTTACTTCCTTGTACGAAGTAAAAAGGAAGTATTGTAATCGCGAATAATTTCAGGCAGCATATTTCAACGAAAATATGCATTTTGACCACTATCGAATGCAATTTAACGATGTTTTTGCGTGATATCTGTACGTAAGGACAGAATAAAAGACTCTTTTCCTCCAAAAAATTATAAAACTGCTTTAAAATGAATTCTGAAGAGAATGTTTCGTGGCGTCTGTACGAACGTATGTACGTACGTACGTATCTCGCATAACTCAAAAACGAGTAGCCTCAGAACGTTGACATTTTGTATATAGGACTACTATAACATGTAGATGTGCACCTCGTATTTTGTTGCAATCGGTCGCGCCAAACGTATATAAATATATTTATATATATATATATCCACTCTGTTACGCGGCTCAGTGATCTCAGTTTCTTTACTTTTATATGTTTGTAAATTGTACAATTTTTGCTTTAAAAATGATTGAATTATGTTGTTCTTATCTTTTGGTTAAGGTTTTTATGCCTCTAGTAAATCTGTATGCAATATTTTTAGAATTATCAACAATTTTAAAGTTGTTTAAGTGCCTCTAAGCCTAATGGCGGCCATTGCTTGTTTACATTTGAAACAGCAGAGTAGTGAATTTGTTGCCAATCTAGAGAAACGTAACTTCGCAACAACAAAGACAACGCCTTGATTTATTATTGCGAATTAAATCATGCTTAATCCTTTCTGGAATTTTTTCGAGGAAATAAGTGTTTAAGATTTACTTCGTAATTTTTAATACATATATTTTGAATTTTTATGTATTTTTGCCTAGTCGCGAAGTGAGAACTGAATTAATTGAATGAGAAATTCTCAATCGTCTGTGGAAAACTGTTTCTTTTTTGTTTTGTTTGCTTAATTTCTTTTATACATCTTTCTAGCTTTATTATAGTATTTCAATAGGACATGTGACAATGATTAGATAATTCTTTAAATGATATAAATTTTGTGCATTCTGAGTTATAATATGAACGAAATATAATACTGTTAAGTGAACCTAGCGCCACAGTGTCGCTATGTTTAAAAAATAGAGTGAATTTTAAAGAATGCATTTATTCTGTTGTGGTTTATGCGCTGTCGGCGAAGTAGATTTAATTGAATCTAATAAGTTTAAATGAAATGGAAGAAAAAATTCGTATAATTTAATATTCCGTACGAGGAAGTCATGTGGTGTACACATCAGATTTTTTCTTTTGTTCTAATGGTCCGGACATTTTAAAAAATTTAAGTTTGGTAATTGTTCTACATTTTAACTACCTAATCCTTTAATTAATAGCAGTTCTGTAGATCATTACTGTTAGCTGATTCTTCGACCTTTTTGATAAACATGATCTTTGAAATTTGTCGAAGTACCTTTTTTTTTTTTTTTTACGTCTTTCACTGCAAGCAAAGTATAGATTATTTTCTACTTCCATTTCAGTAAAGTTTGCTTATTTACAAAAGGATTTTTATCTGTAATGACAGCTAAAAATATGTGTTAATCCTATAACCGAAACCTTCAGTATTTTTAATGTTAGAGGTATTTCAGTACATAAATTCCAGTTACAATCACACAGCTTTTAGTTTTCAGAAACAGCGACTTGATAGACATATAACTTTTATTAGAAAGTATTTGTCTTCTTTCTGCCCGAGGGAATCAAAATACACTCCTTTTTTACCCTTTTGAACTCTTCTATGTTGCTATACGTTAAGCATTTTCTCGTTATTTCTTCTCTTTGTTAAAACTTCTCTGTTGTCAAATTTAGCTAATTTGATTCAGTCCTTTCATCAGACAAATAATCACTTTAATCTGTACTTTCCGAGAGCTAATAAAAAATTGGCAAAATTCATGATTGAGCTATTTCTTGACTATGACTCTAAATAAATGCATTCTAAGTAAGCTCACATAGATACCCAAGATAGAATTTTTTCGCCCCACTCCTAGTGATAAATTTTGTTATTTTTTTAAACCATTTTTAGTATTCAGGTTCATGATGACATGTTTATAATGTGCTGAACTATTATCGTTTATCCTAGTATTGGTGAGCTTTATCATAAACCATTACATGTTCCTTTTTTATCAAAGGTTTTTATGCCAGTGATGAATTTATTGTTTCTAATTCTTAGTATAATTTAAATTAGTTTAAGTACAATCGTTTAAGTTAACTAATCAGTCATTTATTGTCATTAAACTATTTAGCCCAATCTCTAATATTTTAATATCTATAGTTCAATAAGCAGTTTATTTATAACTGCAGACATAAGTGATAGTTCCGTGTAATTGAAAAGGTGCATCATTCCGACTATGAATTTAATTCGACTATCTAAAAGCAGGAGAATACTGCGATTGAAAACAATAAATCTTAGGAAAGTGTATTTTGCAAAACATACTGGAATTCTGAAAGAGAAATTAAAGAGAACAATCTTGAAGATAAAGGAATGAACAAAGACATCAGAAATCAAAATGAAATATAAGATAATAATGGTGGCAGTCGTAAAAGTATCAGCGGTCATTACAACGGTAAAAACAGAATCAGATGGTCATTGCAACATTACAGCAGTACACTCAGAACATAACCCCATTTCACTATTTTCAAATTATTCAGGTTGAAGTCTCAGGTAATTTTTATGAAATCTAATATCAGGAAAAGTAAGGGATTTATTATTGACATCTTATGTATAGCATTAAAATAGTAAAAAAAAAAATGTTTTTCCATATGTTACGTTGCATTTAGTTAAAAAAACGTAGAATGCGGAATAGATTAGATGAGTTAAAATGGAGAGTTAAGTATTTTGAAGGTAATTATCGCTATTTCAATAGGCAGAAAAGCAAGAAATTCATACATTCACCAATCACTAAATGAAACAAGCGCCTTACAAGCCAGTTTGTCCTAGTGTTTATTTAAAAGGTGATAAAATTTCAAATATTTGCCATTTTGAAGGGCTGATTTTTTTAAGTTCTTTAAATTTCAATTTCTGTGAACATATTTTTACATAAATCGTCATGTTAAACATAGTACTGCAGCTGAAAATAGGCAATTCAAATGCGCTAAAATTTTGTAAGGAAAGTATTACAATGAAATTTTTAACCTATATTTTTGTGCTGCTAGTATATAGTGGTGCTAGTATATAAGTAATAAAGTAATAAAGTGTATAAATAATAAAGAAATTCATTATAACTGTAGCAACGATTGCTTTGAGATTTGGCTAAATTTTATATGATTGGTCTCCGAGAACGCAATGTTATGATAGTATGAGATCATTCTGGCTGCTGAAGGGTAACTTGAGAACATAAAAATATACTGTTATGCCACCTGCCGTCCGAAGTAAGAAATGGTTTTCTTCAGGATTTTTGCAACGCGAGTTGTTACGTTGTACCGTAGAATTGATATTGAAATAATATTAACACAGACGACTGATCAATTTATTTTCGCTCTTCTCCCTTTGTTCTTTTACTTTTCCAAAATTGCCAGGAAAGAATTTAAACACACATAATTTCTTACCGAACTGATTTTTGCTGATTAATCTGTCCCCTTTAAAGAGATATTTTTTTCCTCCAGTTTTCATAAGTATTTCCCCCGTATCAAGCTACTTGAAGCGACATTTAACCCTGCTTCTTTTAAAACCGCAGAAACTCCGATATTCTTAACTCCATACATCCGGATAACATGTTCTTATTTCTAAGTTAAGTAAACACAAGCCTGTTTATTTATTTATTTACTCGTTAATAAAATTTATGCTTTAATTTTAAACACTATTAAACGAAAATGCAGCAGATTTTATATATCTTCTAAAGGGATAATAAATTTGTTTAATTAAACTTACACGACAAGTAAATCGATTTAAAAAGAAATATGTAACTTCTTCATAAATATAAACATCTTCATATTCAGTATTTATACAATACATATAATGATATCATTTGACATCATCATTATCATTGTCTTATTAATTAATATCAGTAAGTGCATATGATGGCATGTTCAATTCCTCGAACTGTATTAATTTTTTTCTTCGATAATCACTGATATTAACAGAATAGTGAAACAAAAGCAAAGCGATTTGTCCTTACGTACAGATGTCACGCAAAATCATCGTTAAATTGCATTCGATAGCGGTCAAAATGGATATTTTTGTTGAAATATGCTGCCTGAAACTTTTCGCGATTACAATACTTCCTTTTTACTTTCTACGAGGAAGTAAAAAGGATATCTTTTTCCCGCAATGTACAGCGTCAGTGTAAAGTTATTTTATTAGCCTTTAAATATAAGAAAATTGTAAATAATTTCCTCATTTCATTTCTCAGGTTTGTGTCTAGTTTCACAGAAGTAAATATTTACAACTTTTTAAATTAAGCTTTTTCGGTTGACATTATTTTCAGAGCATAAAATATGATACAGTTCACCCTCTCGAATGAATCTGTTTTTCTTGTGTATAGAAAAAAAAAATAGAATCAGTTGAGTTTTTAGATATCTAAATGAGTTGTCCCGGCTAGTGTTGTTCTTTTCTCAGTTGTACTTAACTTGCGATAAACGTGTAATGTTTTGAAAACTTGTGATATTTTGAAAATTATTAAATTTATTGCCTTACTTACAATTACAATAGCTTTTCCGACATCATACTTAAAGCGTTATTTTCTGCGAACACTGTTTATTATATTTTATCATAGAGTAAATCGTCGCATGTACGGAAATCTGATAAACGAAAAAAAAAAAAAAAAACCCTCAAAAATTAAAGCAGCAACATGATTTTCCATGCATTCATGTTGTATGTAATGTTTCATATTGTATTAAATGATCTCATTTAAAATCCTATTCAGTTTTATTCCGTTCATATATCAAACTGACACATGGAAACGACTTTTAATGTTAGAGCTCCTAAATAATGTAATATTACTATAAAACTAATTTATACACTGAAAGATGCATAAATTATAGCAACTTCCTAAATTATAGTAACTTCCTGAACATATATTTTATTCACTCAAATATGATGTTGTGTAGCCCCAGCTTGTCAGCAACAGTAGTAGTGACTGCTATGAACTGTAAATTATACAAACTCGTAAGAAGGGTTTAAATCTCTTTTTATCTCACTTTAGAAATCACAGTTGCGTTCACTTGACGCTCACAAACTACGCCGACCCGGCGGTTAAACCAAATAGAAAAGTACAACTAAAAATAAATGACAGGATGAATAAATAACGAAGTCACTATCCACGAGGCTCTATAATCGTAACAGAGCCCACCAGCGGCCGAGCGGTAAAGTCGCTGAACACTGGTAGTTCGGTCCGAGGTTCGAATCCCGCGAACGGGTGGCTGCATGGGCGTTTTCGTGGTTTTCCCCATGTGTAAAGTGTATACGAGCCAGTTTCTCTTAGAAAGTCCTCCACGAAGGCATCCATCCCCTTAGGCAGATAGCCCTCGAGGCTTTGCCATAATCACACACACCACACCACCATACCACCTATAATCGTAACTAACTTAACCGCGTTCTAAGATACAGCTGAGATTCAGCAAACTTACTGATTAAGAAGTTGAAAGATTCAACGATCTGCCGAAATAGGCACACAGGCCGAAACGCGCGGTTCTTAAATTTTCTACCTAGCAACTTTCACGCTCGCGATTCAAGAAGCACCCTTACAATCTCGTTTCCCTTCTATTTAAACTCAATTTACTTCTGCTAAAATTTGAATACTCTGCGCGTTCTACCACGATTTACATACTCTGGCATTGGCAATTCTAGGGGAAAGTAAAGGCTTGACAAGAAAGATAGCTTAAACTTAAAATAAATGTTAGTTAAAATAAATATAAACCCTACGCAATTTAAAAATGAAACATGGTATCTGATTATTAGTACAGAATGCAGCAGAAATACGGTCTTAAAGTAAATTAAGTTTAACAAGTGTTAGAAAAAATAAGGGTGAAAATGCGAAAATATCGAAACATTGAATAATCCAATAATATATGCAGAATCATTTCTCTGTTACGACAAGAAGTATTAATCTGAGTGTCTTAAACCATTTAAATCCGAGTTAAATCTGACTATATCAAGAGTGGTTTTCTCTTTAAATTTAATGCATGTGTTTATCATTTTTAGTGGGGATATTCTTTCTTCCCTCCGGAAACTTGCTTTCTTGTAAGAATTGAAAACTTTTAGGAACGTTTCAATACTGTAAATCATATGCAATGAATTCCACCATATTCTTATTCTTCCCGATAATTATGGTTTGTGAAATACAGTACTCACTACTATATGCAAATACATAACACGCAGCACATTATTATCTCAAGTTGAGAGCAAAAAATACGTTTGAGAATTTCATGGTGTGAGGTTTATTATTTTATCTATAGCATATTGTTACAGAACTAAAGAAAGAATGTAAATATATTACATTAAAAGTTTATAATTTGCTACTAACTTTTATATAGTGTTCGTGAAACAAAACCGAAAGTTAAAACAATTATTTAGAATGAAGCATCGAAAATAAATTTTTGAATATTTTGACAATATAAATTATCACCTGCTATTTGACAGTTTAGTTTTCATGCAAAATGTAGCTTTTAAGGAAGCCATGTACACTAGGTTACGTTTGTGCTCTTTCTGAACAAAGTTATTTGTATCCAGTTACTAATAAACGGTGTTAAAGACATAGCTTTTCGATATCTAAAGCTATGATAGGTAATATTGTCAACAAGAAAGGGAAAAATGACGAAGTTTGACTTCAAGTGGAAGAATTGTTCCAAATAATCTGGAAAAATTGTTCCAAATCTAAGGGAAAAACGGAATGTTTCAAATGTCGCAAAGATGTTTAATGTTAAACGAAAGTCTGCCAAATCAAAGAACAGTTGTAGAATCATTAAAATGCTCAGTGTCAAGTATAAACAAAGTTATTAATGCTGATTTGAATGTTAAAAAGGCGAAAAGGTCTAATGGGCATCGTGTTTCTCAGTGACATATCACCGAAAGCAGAAATGCGCTTCAGAATTCTTGATGAGAAACATTTATTCTGACAAAAATGGAAAATTTTTGTCACGACTGAAGAATCCTGAATGTACTTAAAATACTGCAAATAAAAAAAAGAGATCCATTTATTATCCTCAAAGAGTAGAAAACTGTTTTGAAACATGGTGCAAAGAATCTAAGGAATTTTTTTCAAAATATGAAATATCTTCTCTTTACACGCGATGCCGTCAATCAGTAAAACCGCATCAAGAGAAAGCAAACAGCCACACGTCAAAATCCATGTGAATTTCCTGGAACAAAATGGAACAAGAAACGGGAATCAAGACCGTATCTTTCACGCGTATCCCTACTAAATCTTCTAATAAATCATTCATGGATCATAAAATTCATGGATTTTTGCGCTTTTGGACTTTCAACAAGCGGATTGTCCAGACGTCGACCTGAAACCCTTCTTGGACATTGGAAAACTATTCATGAGAAATGAGATAAAATACTTCTTGCAATACTGCAAAAAGCTTTACTGTCTTCGAAATTACGGTGTAAAAAGACAGTAAAGACTAAGGGTTATCAAAGGGAACGTTTAGGTATAAGTTTTCCGTAAATTCAATAAAATCATCTAAAAAATATGCAAACAGACTCTGCATTTCAAATAAGGAAAATTTGTACTTTTAAAATGTTCCAAATTTGTAATTACTCCTAATTCAGATTTGTGCCGTAAATATTTGACATAATGGAAAATATAATCAAAACAATAATCAAAGAGAAATAGAATATAATCAAATAGGAAATGTCGACAATTTCAGTAACAATACAAGTTAAAATTTTAAGGTTTGTAAATGTACAAAACTTATAAATATTGCTTTTTATTGCTAAAACTTACCAAATTCTGCAGATTTCTTTTGAAATCAGAATGTTTCAGTTGCATACGTAAATCATCGGTAAGGTTGAGCTGCATTTTAATAATGTACCGAACATTTCCTGAAAAGAAATAATTTTAGTGATTTATCACAACATTAATCAAATATTTTTGTCATATTTGTAATCAAACAGAAGAATTCGAAATTAGGGAAACGAGCATCCGCAAAGCAAGAAAATACACCAGTAAAGCCAAATAAACTTGATATACGTTTTTTATTTTTAGATTTATAATTTCATTTTATTGATTGTCCTCTTTTTCCTCCACAGTTTTTCTTTTCTTCAATTCCTTGTTGATAGAATATTTTCCTTCCAGGTCTACGAATTAATGGTACTTTTCCAGAATCCATATAAATTTCTGCTCTTTTAATCATGATATGTGTATTTAGATAGTAGGTACAAGAAGATTCTATTTTAGATGACGTATTAAGTGAATTTGAAAACAAATTTAATTGGGAAGATAGTAAACTCTTTTCCTTAAACATCATTGGTAATTAAATTATCTTATCAAAAGCAAACTCACACTTTACTCTTTTTCTTTGTAGTAATTGAATAATATTCTTGAAGGAAAAATCTATCTTTACGAGTCATTCATAATTCTTTTGAATTATAGGGAAGATGTTCAAATAATGTGAATTCAATATCAATAGATGTGGAGATTCTTAATTACCTAAAAAAGTCTTTGCAAGAAAGCTGATTCTGATCTTAATGCCTTTCATTTACATGTTATTTAAATCAAGTTTCATTTAAAAACTTATTTTATAACGAAAACATTAAAGATTTCGAGACATGAACATTTTGTGAAAATTGAATTGAAAAAATACATATTTAAAAAAATAATTCATATGTATTTAGCTTTCCACTTGCATTTTTACTTCCAATGCCAGACATCTTTTGGCTTTGGAATATTGCTTCATTCTCTTGTTTTCTTTTCTAACTTTCTAAAGGCCGCCAAGTCTAGGATATTTAGATTTCATATAAAGATAGTATAATAGTGATAAATAACAAAAGATTGATACATTTGGATCTTTCTTTTACAAATGATAATTGTGTTGCACAAAAAGGCAACGAAAACCTTTTACCTAATGTACTGTTACAAAACGTCCAGCTGCGGTAAGATAGCTTCCCCGCAAGACGGGTTTAGGGTGAAAGATAATGATAAGGAAAGGTTGCATTTCCATATTTGTCGAGAAATCGGCCATTGGCGATATGCCGTGGACAAATGGAGAACATTCTGGAACGAATTCTAACCAGTTTGGCGCAGAATGTTCTCGAAATCTATCAAATCGATCGTCAGTCGAGCGTCTCGCAGTCTATTGACTTGGTCGTCGGAGTATCGTGAGTCTAGCGAGTGGCCCAGAATGTTTTCGAAGGCAGCCAAAAAGCTACATAAACCCTGCTAGTCCGCGGAGTAGAGTAATGTTTCGCAGTCTATCGAGTTCATCGTCGGAGTATCGCGAGTCTAGCTAGTATAGATAGTATAGTCAGTACTTTCCGGATATCAAGCTATTTATTCTTATTCTGTTCATATTACTCTTGAAAAATATATTATTACGCTTGAAGAGAAGTAATATATTATTACTCTTGAAGGGAATGCACTTAAAATGTCATGTCAATCAAAATGCCATGTCAATCACAATACCATGTCAATCAAAAAATCGTGAACACAGTTATTACTCGAAGCATCTAAAGCCGAACTTTCTTTAACGTCTGACATAGTTGTCTTTTTGCCATGATTAGGAAAAAGGTATTAACTTTCCTTATTAGTAATGATTTAGCTAAACATATACGAGAAAACTGCGGAGTGTACCTATTAAATCTGTATACTTTTCGCTTTGAAATTTTGAAACCATAATAACAGACACTGGCTGCGTAACCTCAGACAAAAACATATCGTTTAAATTCCTTTTCTTATGGAAAAAATTTTAAAAGAAAAAGGCGGCATTACCATTATTATGTACGTTTATTGCGTATGGTTAAAATCAATTCAGTTCTAAAACTTTTTGGGAGCAGCGCATACAACAGAGCCGTTTGTTACGCTTTCATTATTCAAAAGTAATGCAATGTAAACGTTAAATAAAGTAAATGCATTTAATAGGGAAAACATACTCATAAGGAATTACGTTTCATAAAGACAGTGCAGTTTCATATAAAGATGTTACATTGCAGTTACATAAATATAATGTTACTGCGCTTCATAAATGCAGTCCAATTACATAAATACAATTTTATATTTACCTTCACCCATACTTGAAGATGAGAGTTAAAAAGTCCTTTCACGAAGGAATTCTTTCCCTCAATCAAATAGCCCTTACATGCTATGGCATAATCAAATAAAACAAACCAAACCTGAAGCTAAAACTGAATTCCATTTCGGAGATAAATATGGAAATAATTTTAAGAAAGCCTTGAAACCTTCACAATAAAACTTCTTAAATTATAATAAATTCTATTTGCGGATTTATAGGTACGACTTATGCTTACCAATATTTCATTCTAAATAATAACTTCATGATGAGTATTTCATATCTTTATGAGTATTCTACTCATTTTAAAATAAAAATCCTTAGCATAAAATTAAATTTAATTTGTTTTAAGTGTTTATAACGATTTATATCAAAAACGAGGCTCTGTCGATAACTCTTTCGGTTGCTCCCTGAAAAAGTGCGTTAGGATTAAATACTTGTTTTGCTTTAATTATGTAATAGGTGCCTCTAACATTTACATTTACTTCCAGAATTAATTTCCTAATATATTCACTACATAACGTAAGCTTTCTGTGTATTAGAGAGCTTATCACAATTTTTAGATTATTTCTAATTTTAAAGAGAAACACGGTCTCCAAGATTAAATATATAAATTTTATAATAACAGTTCGTGTACATTAATTTTGATGCAAAGTTGGAAATAATATACACTCTATAAGAAAAAAATCAACTTACCAAGAAGGAATTATATCCGATTGCTTTTGAAATTTCGTATGCGTAAATGTTTTGACCAAATATGCAAATGATTAAAATTTGGTGTCCAATGAATGAATAGTGTGATCTCCAACACATCGGAACTGCGCATCCATCAGATGTATATAAGAAGCTGTTCTTGAACTTTTATTAAAAACTTCTGTTGCATTGCGATTTAGGATATTTTTCAACGTCTGAAAAAAATGCCTCGCCGCAGGATTCGAACTCATTACGAGCAACTGTCAGAGTTTGAAAGAGGTCGTATCATTGGATTGAAAGAGGCAGGTTCGGCAAATCGGAGAATCGCTCGTCATATGGCTCGAAGCGATTAGAAGATGCTGGCAAGAATGGGTGGACAATGGCAGATTTTAGCGTCATGTTGGCAGCGGTTGACCTAGTGCCCCAACAGATCGGGAGTGCAGAGTGATTATCAGATCAGCTGTCACAGCGCCTGATTCATCGCCATCAACCATCAGACGTGCCGCACACGAGTGTTCACCATGGCTGTTCTCTTCAACTGTCTGTGAATTTATCTACACTCGTACTGACGTTACGTCACCTGCCACTCACGCGTGCATACTGCTCAACCAGATTACAGTGGTGCTTGACTCGATAAGGTTAGAATGATGCTGACTGGGGACGTATAGTATAGTCTTTAGCCACAAATCCCGCTTCCAACTGTGTCGTGACGATCATCGAAGATCGTAATATCGGCACCCGAGACGCCCAGAGCAGGGTGACGGTCTTGCTTCCACTATTACACGCCACACAGGCCTTCAACCAGGGTTATGGTCTGAGTAGCCATATCCTTTGTATCCGGACCCCTTTGGTCATAATTAGAGGCACACTTATCGTTACGTCGATGACATTCTGAGACCTGTTTTGCTACCGTTCCTTTTGCAGAATTTTGGCCTTATTTTTCACCAAGATAATGCAAGACCACATACGGCACGTTTTGCTATAAACTGTCTTAGAGCTTGTTAAACACTTCCTTGGTCAGCCAGATCTTCAAATCTCTCTCCCATGGAGCATGCCTGGGATATGATGGGAAGGCGACTGTATCTGCCAGGGAATGTTGATGACCTAGCCCGACAGTTGGAGCAAATTTGTCAAGCATCCCAGAAGAAGATCATCTGGGAGCTTTATTAGTCTATGCCACGCCGTGTGGCAGCTTGCATCCAGGCTAGAGGTGGATGAACACCTTACTAAGCTCGTTATTTTGTAACTATGTAACTCTGAAATAAATCATTCCATTGTTCTGAAATGTTAATCATTTGCTGTAGAGTGTATTTTATCGTAAGTTTGTGAATAATAAGATAATTGCTGGATGTAAAAGAACGATTATTCAGTGTTGAAACATGATGTTTCCATTCAGTAATTTGACAGATAACGTGCAATTCAGACTAAAAACGATTAAAAAAATATAAAATTACAAAAAAAGTATTTATTTAAAATTCATTAAATAATTATTGAAAGGCAAGGAGCAAAATACTTTTTTATGTAGTTTAATGGGAACAAAACATTAATAATTCTCTAAAAGCATTAATCTACAATTTTATTACGAAAAATAAAAAATAGGCACTTGCATAATAATATCTAATAATAGAACTGCATTGTCAAAATTATAAGGCATTATCTTCATAAATTTGAAGCTTTTATTATTCGTGATATAAAAATCAAAGGTGAAAGAGTTATTTAATCTTTTATTTCCGTTAAATTTTATGATAAACAATTTTTCTCCTTCTAGTTCAATTGTCATTTTATGAGATTTAAATAGTTTTTTCCTTGCTTCTGAACCTAAAATCTGTTTTCCCCTGTTTGCTGAACTCAGAAAACTTTTTAGCATGTATTATTAATTAGTTTCGATATGCTATCAGATACAGAAATTTTATATGATAAATATAAACAAACAGCAGTGGAATAATAAGCTAAAAATCATTCTGGAACAAATATTAGATTTTGAATTAATTAAAATATTCTTAAAATAAATTTTAAAAAACTATGCGCGAGACCAAGATGTTAAAAAAGAAAAGAAATCGCGTATGCTGTCGGGCAGTTTTGAATTAAAAGGTTCTATACTTGCTTAGGTTCCAAATTATACTTTTCAAAAAACTGAGTTGAATAGCAAATTAATGTTATTGAAATTGAAATTTTTAATCGAATTGTACATTAAAATTAATTTTAACATATCTTACAAAAGAAAAACAGGAAAAGCACTATTTAAATTTTATGATTTTTTTTAAGGACCGGCCAGATAAAATTTTAAATAAATGTTTATATTTTATGTTTATATTCAGCCACACAAAGGGAATAAATTTAAGTAAATATATTTATATGGGGGATGTCATCTTTCTTTACATTCAGATAGCCTTACGTTATGCGCCTATGCGACATCGAGCCGGACACATTGCAACACTCGTGCGGAATCAGCGGCTATATTTCACATGGAGGTAGGAAGTAAGAGGAAAGGCTCTAACTGGCTTTTCCCATTCACTACTTTGAAGCAGTGCGATCCATTCGTGGAGACCAAAACATTCAGTGACTTGCCATTAAGGATCAATGTGTTTTGATATGATCGGATGCTAACATTTCGTAATTACGTCTTAAATATACGTAGTAAATGTATATATTTTCTTTTCCTACAATATTTCTAAGTATGTGAAAAGAATGCGTTTTTAAACAACATTTCATTCTGAACGGAATTAAATGCTATACGTTTTCCAGAACAGTTTAATCTGCATTAAATATTTTCAGAAGTTTTCGTTAATTACAGTAGAAAAAAATTAAGGTAATTCGATTTATTCGATAGAATTACAAAAAATAAGATCAAAGTTTATTTTATTATTAATATTAAAATTATGCATTATATCCTTTCTAGTTACAGAGTTTCTTAATAAAATACTTTCTCAAATATCAGATGTTATTTTAGCTTCTGAGGCATCTTTTAATTCGGAAATCTGAGTCAATTTGTAATTAATGCTCTGTTCGGTTCATTTCTCTGTTCACAACTTTTATTTTAATAGTGAAAATATGTTAAATATTGTACCCATTGATTTCCATGTACTTAAATTTCTATAAATATTTCTGAAATGGAATAAAAAAAGGATTCTATTTTTCAATATTATTTAAAACTTGCAAGTGAGTTATTGCAAAATGTAAGGAAATAATTCTTTTAATACGTATCAGATTCTTTTACCCTTAATTTCAATAAATTACATATTCTAAAAACTCTTCTTTACTTCCTTAAGTACGCATCTTATAGAATTTGCTTTACAATATCTTTTAATACCTTTTAACAGATTGCTTTCCAGTACGAGCAATCCTTGCTTAAATAGTTTTATAAACGTATTTGTCAACATAATTTCAATTTATGTTTACAATTAATTGTTAAGTTTATTATATCTTTAGATAATACTTATAATCATTTTAAATTTAGATATATTTATAATTAGATTTCTTTACAGTAAATTTCACAGGAGTTTTTGAATGAATAAATCCTTCATTTCGAAATACTTTTATAAATAATTTAATTAATATCTACGTATTTTGTTAAAGGCAAATACATGCTTTTTGAAAGCATATGGTTAAATATCCATATGTATTTCATATTTTTCATTTTCGGCGTGTATAAATCTTTAATTGTTGTGGATTTACTACTTTTCACAATAATTTAGCACGTTTCAGAATTTTTTACACAAGAAATATGTATAAATATAATTTGAGCGAAAATTACATGCATTATGTTAATACCCACTCAAGTTTTCCTTCTAAATTCCTCCCCGGTGGTGTCCCTCACTTTCCACAAAAAGTTCTTGCATGCTTTACCCTATTTAATAAAAACTTAACCTGACCTGTGAGTCTAATTACAAATATTTTAACATGGGTAGGTTTATTTTTTCATCTAGCCTTCAAGTTTTAAACTTTTGACTTAAAACACGTTGTAGGATACATTCATTAACAAATTCATATTTTCTAGTAAATATACTTTGACAGAGCATTCAATACCTCTTTTAGCTATTTTACCCATTTTAATAGTTCTTTCATAATATAATAAATAATAACTATCAATATCCCATTTAAACAACCTCACTGTCATGAATCAGATCGCAATCTTGATTGCCTTACTCTGCATAATATTGCTTCATTTTTTAAAGCAGGTAAAACAGCCAATTGATCTAAATTCACAAATTCTTGAAATTTTCATACTGCGAGGTAATCCAGAAGGTAACAATATGCAAAGTAATATTGATATATCGATTAATAACATTGATGATGCTTTTTTCGCGTCTTGAAACTCTTTCAAAAATAGCAGACCACTACTCAAGTTTATATATTGAATAACAATAATTTTTGCTACGCCGTTTTTTCCTTCAAGGAAGGATATGTAAGAAAAAGAATTATATGTGAGATGTAAATTATAATTTAAATTAGCAGTAGTCCCTTAATGCTTTATTTGGTATTTTCTCTCTCTATTCTAAAAATAGCAATCTTTTTCTGTACTGCGGCATTTCGAGGCTAATCCCTGTCATATGACTCTCTTACATAACGCTGGTGATGTAAATGGAGTTAAAACTCAAACAGCCAATAGTATTATTTATCCAAGCAAATGCATTAGTAACCAAAACTCATTCCGAATTATGATTTCAATCTGAACACAACTGCACTTGCTTTCTATACTTCAGCCTCGCTGGACTGTTTCTTGCTGCCTTCTTATTGTAACGCTATTAGAATGCAAACGTTTTGGAATAGAGACGAACTGGAGTGCCAAGTTGTTTGTGGCCACAACGTGTTTACTGAAATAAAGATGAAGATTTAATCTATCTCGACTGCCAGTTTCCTAGTCATTATAGTTGAACATTATACGCAATCAAAGTTTTTGATGTTTATTACGAAATCAGTATTTCTGCGTATCTGTGTAACCAATATTTATACAACATTATACCTTTAAAGTTTGCTTTCATTACATATATGTGCAAAATTGGATTTTAAGAACCAAAATCTTGCGCTAATTCAACTAAGATTAATTAAATTTATAAAATTATGAAATTCCGAAATATGGTTTTGATAAAGCACTTTTTTGGCCTACAATCTACACTAATATTAACTGAATTACTTCGGATATCTGCTGTATGTTTATTATTATCTATCTAATACAATTAAGGTTGGGTTTTGCAATTTACGAGAATATAAAATATTGGAAATAAAATTGTAATTGAAATTATGTTTGTGTATAAATGTAAGATATAACGGAATACGATAGCTGCTTTAAAAAAAATAATTGACGACCTCAAAATTAACATTCTAGATTTGGTGATCTCCCTTTAAATTCATGTGTTATCCGAAATTCGATATCTTTCGACGTTACATAACACTGCTTGTAACTAAAACTAACATTGATCAAGCATAGTTTGTTTCTAGAATTGCACTTACTAAAACTCTGGCGTGCTAACTACGTCATTAATTCTGCGTCACTTCTTTTCCCATCTTCTATCTTGCTAATAGCTCCTCGCTCTGGTTCCCTGTCCAAACTGCTTGCGTCTTAATTTTAAGAATCAATGTTCATAGTAATTTATCGTATTTCGATATGATTGAATCATAGAAATGTCTCGCATTTCATTATTATTGGATATACATCTATAGAGATGATTTGATGTGCGCAGAAATAAAGACTGGAAATTCCTCCAGTTCCATGTTTAGATAGCCTCATCTGTAAGCCTTCATTCTTAACCACGACGACTGCAAGCACATTCCTCCTCTATGCTTTCCAGAATTAATACATATCTTTTGCAAAAAAATTAAAGCACCTTGAAGGAAGTGGTTGTTTTTAATAAAATTGAATATTTGAATATGTGCATAGTTAATACACAGATAATAAAATGATAAAAATCAAGATCATAGTACCTGCTCACGGCTCACAATCACCCAGTGAGTGTTCAAATTAGTATTCAAATTGGTAGTTGGTCGAACTGCCCCTGGCGGCAATGCATGCTTGAATTCGTCGAGGCAAGGAATTGTAGAGGTTCCTAATGTCATCCTGCGACACATTCTGCGAAGCATTCATCAGTTGTCGCTCCAGATATGCGATATTTTGTTGTGCACGAATCTGGTGGCCTACCATGTCCTAGACATGTTCAGTTGGTGAAAGTTCTAGTGACCTTGCTGGCAAAGGAAAAGTATCAACCACGCGGAGACAGTCCAGAGATATGCGAGCAGTATACGGCCTGACATTATCTTGTTGGAAAATGAACCCATGATGACGTGCCATGAAGGGTAATGAAACACAGGCCGCAGGATGGTATCAACATATCGTTGAGCTGTTAAAGATGTACGGAGGATGACTAAAGATGACTTGCTGTCATAAGAAATAGCGCCCCACACCATCACACCAGGGATTATAGCTGTATGCCTTTGTAAAACAAAGGCTGATTGGGACCGCTGGCCCCGTCCTCTCTAGACACCTCTCTAGACGGTGGTCATCTGCTTCAAGAGTAAAGCGGGATTCATCGCTGAACACTATACGACGCCAGTCTGATGGCAGCCATGACGATCGGCTGCGACACCACTCCAGACGACAGTGGGATCAAAGGCAAACGTCTTAAAGGCCTCTGAGAGCGTAACTCCGTCTCAGACAAGCGCCGTGAGATGGTGGACGGTATCGCGGGAGGTACAGACGTGGCTGTAGTGCGTTGAATAGTCAATAATGATACCGTTGGGACGGTTCGGGTCTGGCGAACAATCATCCTATCTTGCCTCGCATTTGTGATCTTTGGTCTTCCAAAGCCTTCATTTTGTCGGCAATTTCCTTGTAGAATGCCAACATCTTTGCATAGCAGTGTCTGTACGCTGCAGGTGACGGCCTATTGCTCGGTATGACAACCCAGCTTCACGCAACCCTACAATGCGACCACGTTCGAAGTCGTTTAGTTGTCTGTAAGGTCTTCGATATCGTCGTAATAGCATCTTTAGTTGCTTTTTTACCGAATTACTTTGGGAGCAACAAAAAAGATAAATTTTCCTATTATGTTACTGGTTTTATACTTTGCGAATTGCGTACTAGAAATGCACGCGATGGTCGCAATTCCTGCTCATTTGCCTTGAAACTTTGATCATTTGCATGTTCGATCAAGATATTTTTGCATACCAAATTTCGTCACGATTTCGTCTTGGTACTTTGATTTTTTTTAAAAGAGTAAATTTCTTTAGTGGCCAAATTTTACTGCTTTTATTAACAAATCGGGCTTTTTTCATTTTTCATAGTAGCTTGATCGCCCGCTAGCTTGAAGAATTACGACTTTTTTAACAAATTACTGTTTTTTCCTTTTTCTCATGCTTTAATGGCCCAGTTTTTATAGTTTTAGCTGAATTTGCCATTTTCACTTCGAAAAAATTTTTTCCATCCTTCTACAAGCCAAGCGCCATTTTTTGAGCTCTTCACACGGTTCCCGAGGTTTCCGGCCCCCTCCGATAATAGGAGACGAGTTACAGATAACGAAAATCACTTCGCATTGGCTAAACGCCCACAACTCTTCGCTCCCCCCTACCTACGTCATCCAAAAATAAGACGCTTGAATTAAGCAGCCATTTTTCTGCATGTTTCCAGAGGGACAGCTTTACGTCGCCAAAGGTCAGTTTTTTGTTTCTTTTGTTACAACTTTTTCTTGGTCTTAGCAAGACCCACTGAGTTGTTCTTTCCTCAATTTTATTTTATATTGATTATTAACTACAAGTTTTCTTACAGTTTCATAAAATCTACAGTTTTTAAAAATTAAATTGTTAATCTTTAAGCTTGCAGGCCCAGCCCGAATGTATTTGTATTTTTAGGACTAATAGCTCATCGCTATTTATTTTCGTTTTGATTTTAATTTTAGACTAGATTTAGAAAGTTTGATTTTGATTTACATATTTTAACACCTTAATGTGTCTTTCTGAGCGGACGTGTCGGGAAATTGGAACAGAGAATTGAGACTATTAAAATTTCCAAGACACTTCCAAACAATGTTTGAAAATTCTTTTTAGAATATTATAGCTCTTATATGTGAAATGTAATACTTTTTCTTATTCTACCTGTCCAAACAATGTCAAAAAAATTTTTAGCGAAAAAGTTTCAATTGTCTGTTTCGGCGAAACGCGTAATGGGGTTAGCTTGATTCGACGTTCAAATAATTGAAATTTCCCTTGAAAAGCCTGTTTGGATGTCGAATTGGGCTAATTTACCATTTTCCGCTTACTTTTTAACTTTTTCTGTTATTTAATTTTATTGTATTTATGTTTTACATGTCTAATGATTTGCTTTTCATGTGTATTAATTTTTGAAAACGTCTTTAACCTTTTGGAGCAGCAGCTCTTGGTAACTTTTAGGCGAGCTTTCTACAATTTTTATTTTTTACTTATTTTGCAGCATATTGCGCAAGATGTTTTCTTGACCAAAATTGTTATTACTGCTTTGCTTGATAAATTATATATATATATATATATATATATATATATGTTATAAGGTATACTCTTTCCTTTCTGCATGCCTTCGTGGGTTGCACACTCGGCGAGCATTCGAGAGGTCCAGGTTCGAGTTCCGGTGAAGGCATTGCCTATTTTGCCCAGTCTACTGCTTTAAATAGAATCCTAATGACTCTACCTTTGTGTGTATGTGCATATATTTTATTTTTTGTAAGAGGCTTATTCATTATTTGTAAAATTAATCCTTAATGTTATAAAAACTTTTTACTATATGTGACTGAAACCTTCGAGGCAAAACCATTGAAAGCTATATTACAGAAGATGAAAAATATTTTGTTAAATTTTTTCAAAACATTTAAATAAAAATATTACCAACAATTATTTTCTTCTTCAAATTATTTTGTCTGACAACAACACTTAACAATGCTCATAAAAATAAATGTCTTAGTAAAGTAATAAATAAACATAATCAGTCTTAAATTTAAAAAGTATATGAACTCATTTAAAATGCAATCTCACCTTAATAAGGACACTCTGGTGAACTAATACAAATTATAATTATAATTTTATCTTGAATGTAATTACAATTATAATTTTATCTTGAATGTGTACGCAACTAAATAGCGTCATAGGAATGAAAAATGTAATAGGATAGAATGTAGGAAATTTTAAATCTTTTCCTCTTTATTGCATCTCTTAAAACATTTACATAACTGAGTAAATTTAATTAGGAGCTTGAATATGCCTCAAATCTGAATAATTTCCATTTCTTAGACGCTATGGATTCAAAAAACTTATATGTTTTTCATTAGAGTTTGGATATTTAAACTGACATTAAAAGCGAATGCGGAATACTTTTACGGATGTTCATAAACCTTTCTAGCGTGCATTTCAACCTTACTTTCATTTGTGAATGATATGATTTGATGTTCCATTATATAAGCGAATTTAAAACTACCTTTTTTTTTCTCGGAAAATCCATTTAAACGTTGAAAATTCTTTTTAGAATATTATAGCTCTTATATGTGAAATGTAATACTTTTTCTTATTCTACCTGTCCAAACAATGTTTTATTCTATTTATTTGATATTTCTTTGGAGATTTGTCTTTAAAATATAGCTTTCATACGTATGACAATATTAAGTTATTCTTCTTACCGAATGTCCAAAATGTGCATTTAGTTTGTTGCACATTTACATTCAATAGTAGCGCCGATCAATAAGCCAGTATTTGCTTTCTGTATCAAATTTTAGATAAATTTGCAAAACCTAGCAATGAAAATTCAATCCTTTTGCCTTTTTATAGGATTTACGCGTATGAACTTGTAAATACATTAAGTTGGAAATAACAGTTTATGTTGCACTAATTTTGGTTTGAAGCATTATTCTAACTTAAAATGAATTTTTAACTCTGACTAAATACGATGCAAAATTCAGAAAGGAGTTCATTTATGAAGTTAAGGACACATATATAATGTCATTTCTAATGTAATTACAATTCTTGTTTCTCTGTTATACTGCATATTTTTAGTTAATTAATAACTATCACATATTACACAGTCATTGGTAGGGAAGGTGAAGTGGAAGTCAATTACTTAATTTCTCAAATGTAAGATGAGTCATCTTATGGTAATGTTTCTTAAATAATACTATTTTATTTGATAAGTTATTTTTGCATTTCCCGGTATACTACGGAACTTTAAATGAACACACTATATTCCCACATACTATAGTCTCCAAATCAAAGTACTGTTAAATTAAATTCTTTCTCATTTTTGTAGTATCCTCTTATTGGTAATGAACTTTTCTTTCAACATATAAGTTCTGTCAGATATCGTTCAAATACTCTTTACGATTAAATTAGCAATAGCGAGATACTTGTATTATCATAAATACTGACATCACATGGTTTTGTTACATTTCTGCTCATATTCTAAATGTTCCCGACGGTGCGATAGACGAGAAACATGCACGATTTCGTTTTTCATATAAAGCAGTTATCAGTGAAATAAGTATTTATATCTGCCCAATGTTTTGAGACTTGCCTCGAAACCAAGGTTGAATTTGGGAAAGCTTGATGACATGAATCCTAATCCGAACCATGAGGTACCTACCTGCAAAATTTCGAACTCGTCTGTAGAGACATTAGGTATTTTTTTGGAAGCAGGAGAAGTGAAAAATAAGCAACGTCTTCGCCGGAAATCGAACCACGGATCTCTGGAATACGCGCCCGGCGTGCAGACCACAAAAGGCACGGTAAGAAGACGGGGAAAATACGTTATAAGTCTTTTAATTGTTTGAGTGACTAAGTAATAAAATATTTTATTTATCTTTCTCATATTTTTGCAGTTTTTGATTGCCTTGTCTGTCCATTACCTTGTCTGTGCCTTCTATCATTTAGTTGTTTAACATACAAAAGATTCTCTCTGAAGAAAGCCACCACAATTTTTTTAATCGTTTCAAATAGTAGAGATGTTACGTTTCAGATAAACAATAAATATTTTACATTTATGATCATTATTTCTTTTTAGAAAGATATTATGTTCAGTATTAAAGACAGACATCGAAGAGGATCATCGCTACTGCCGTGGATAAGCGGGCACATTCGAAGAAGTTTGTGTTTTATGAACTTCATAAAACGTTCCTCGATGTTTTTTAATCATTTCCTTATGGTACTATTTAAACCCTCATTAAATGTAGAATCTTCTGTCTGAAAATATATTACATTAGATAAGAATATTTCTGCGTGCGTACTGGTTCGTAATAGATTGAATGAACACAAGACCGGCGATGTCGTGATAGAATTTTTTTACCAAAATAAACACTTTACAGTGCTGGAACTTTCTAGTAAAAGTACTCGAAGTTTTTCTCAGTATAACAAAACATAACCAGTAGTTACCACTTCAACGACTAAGAACATTAAACACAACGCAATACAACGCGCATGTAAAGAGCGAAGCTCACTGAAAACTGATGCTGATGAAAAAACCGAACACTTTGATGCTTTGGTGCACATTCTTGTGCACAGCAGGAATTAATCCTGCTTCTAATACCAGATGACTTAAGGAATCCCGCGTGGGGCCTCGCTTCTGAATGTTCATCGTATCTGACAGAAGAGGTAAAAGATAGTGAGCGCTTTGCCTCGGTAGTCTCACTGGCGGGTGAGATAATGAGAAGAACTGGCTGAGAGTCCAATCAGGAGCTTCAGTACTGTTACATGATTACAAAATACCAGCAGATAACAATAAAAAGTTATTTACAGTATATTACAACATTTACAGTCTTGTAACATATTAAATTGTAGGAAATGGTGTGAATTATTACGGCAAAAATAAAAGGACTATTAGTAGGTAAGCCATTCGCTAATTTAAAGCATTTCTGAAATGCGGGGAAGCATTTATAGGTGATATCCAATCCGGTGCTTGGAGTAGTCACTTGGGAATATCTGGCACTTCTACAATCTATCATCACGTGACTCCTTACTGCACAGAAATTTAGTTCAAAAGTCCTAAACATTTCAGTAAGCAGAAGAGTATACTTGAATAATTTATCAAAATGATGGGGAAAATGAATTAAATCTAAAACACACTGAAAACAGTTAGTTTCTTGGTCAATAAAACTTCATACAGGCAAGAGCAGCTGCTCTCTCCGGGCTTTTATAGCTTTCAACGGCAGCCGAAAAATCTCTAGTACCTTCCATCGGTATAATAGCTAATAGAGAGTCGCAGCCTGCTGATAGCCCAGCACTAGAAAAGGATATCGTTAAACTAACTGAAACAATGAAACGAGTCTAACCATATCATGCAGAAGGTAAAGTAACTGTTCTTCTGCTTGAGATTCTAAATTATTGCATTAGCAAGATATAAATTTAGAACAGAACTTCATTATATTTTTTACTGGCGATAAGCATTTTCATTTACACTAGCTACAGATTAATATATCACCTGAGTTAGTTGGCCGATCATATTGAAAAGCGATTGAGATAAACTGATTGATTACCAGGATGACTTTTCGTGCGCATACTATTAGACGATCTGGAAGTGATGAAAAGGCTCTACAAAGTATTACGTCAAGTATTCCATATACCTTATTTTAAATTAGAACTAGAGAAATATGTTTTCTTTTCGTGCAAAATTTAAAAGATAAATAATATATATCTTTTAAAATTTGCACGAAAAGAAATATTATATAGGGTATTCAATATATAATATAAGATATATATAATTCGTTATATACTATATAATATAAAATATTAATATTATTACCCTCTATAATATTTTAAGTTTCTCCTGCTCATTAAGACAGATTAGGTTTACAAAGTGAATTCATTTTAAGGAAATAATATCATAATTAATGTTATTCTTTTATTCAGGTTAATATGTTATTCATTTTTATACTAAAAGTATTTACACGTAAAGGTTTACATGTTAAAGAATGAAAATTTTTGTTTAGTGATTTAATTTTTGCTTAATTTGTTTCGTGGTTTCCGTATCAAATAACAAATATATAATAAGAAGGATCAAGAAATGTACTATTAGCCTATAAGTTATTTCTCCCGTCATCTCAGCGTGTCTTCGTGCTATAGTGGTCTGCAGGCTGGAACCGTATTCCAGAGTTCAGCGGTTTGATTCCCGGAGAAGGCTTTGCTCACTTTTCATCTTGCCTGCTTCCAAAAATACCTAATGTCTCTACAACCCAAGAAACATGCATACATTTATTTTTTTATTTTAATCACACATGGTTTAAAAGGTGATTGAGTGTTTATATGTTAATCCAGTAAGCATATGTAGGAATCGTAAGATAAAATATATCATGAAAAAGGCTAAATATATCATAATAATAAAATATATCTATAAAGGATTTCATAATCTAAATAACAAAAATCTATGCAACTGATAGAATGATGCATATAACTATTAGGCGAGGAAATATGTCAAACTGATACTATTCCATCGTATATGGTTTTGCTTTCCAAATATATTTATAATCGCTTAATAGTTCTAACAGAAACTTAGCTAATTTGGTTTTTGAAATATTGTGGAATAGAATGTTACTTTCATCGACAAAACCATGGAGGAATTTTGTAAACTGACGAAAACTCTCCAAAATAAAATCACAACTACATGTATAAAAAGCTATATATTTTATATTCAGCATTGGACAAAATAACAAACTAGAGCATATTTTAAAAGCAAACAGCAAATTTTGTGTGAAATAGCGCAGAAAGTGGAGGAAAGTTTTAGAAAGATAAAAGTTTTGATAGTCGTTAAAATTATTTGGATTAGAAAACTCAAGTGAAATTATAACATTGCGAAATTCCGTAAAATTCTTATGTTAAAAAGCATGCTTTCAGCGTGAACTTCTATTTGTTATTCCTCAGTCTGAAAAGAGCTCGGAACTTAGCGTATTGAGTACTAATATCGAAGAGGTTCCTAGAAGCAATAATATTGTTAAAACCCAATAGAAAAACTTCTAAACCAGAAATTATCATCAGATCAAAGCCTCGAAATTTTGGCCTCTTACTGGATCGGTAGAAACCCATGCAGTTTTCTGATGAATCGGTAGCAAGTTGCTTTACATAAATAAATAGATAAAAGCTCGAAGAAATGTAGAATTTTTATTTGCCTTCAGCTAAAAATCCTAGAATTGGGGAATGTTTATTTGAATTTCATTGGATAAGATGTTTTATATCAGATGCAACTGATGCACAGCAATAGCTACCACTAATACAAAGGCTCAGATGCTACCTAGACCGATGTGTTTAGCAAACAATATTAATAAATCTTACCGTTAGCAAGAAATTTTATGACTTTGTTTTGTTCTTTACATCCGAATAGCTTAATGACAAAAATAGAAACTGTTTGATGTCACTGATTCCATTGTGTAGATTTAATAATTTTAAAGGTGTTAGTGTATGCTTCATGCATGTATATATTTTATATCCCACCTTATGTAATTAGATTGCATAAAAATTGAACTCTTGACAGCCTACCTATGCTTTCCAGTTTAAAGTACTTAACCATTCGCGGACTACTTTTGCTATCTGGATTGTACGATTAAATTCTATATTGTACTTTTAGTTCGTATCTCGGAAGTTTAAAAACTGTACAATAATTTGCAACGAGTACAATGTACTCGTTGCAAATTTTGCCATACTGAAGTAATCATGAAAATTTAAAAGAAATCAAACTTTTTTTGAGAATTGAGTTAATAATTACTTAATTATATCGAATTACACTGCGTATAGTAATCATTCGGAAGGAATATCAGGTTCAATGTTTCTTCTTACCTTCTTCGGAAACATACAATGACCTGACTAGAACAGAGAGCTTACTAAAGCTATGTTCACTAATTGTAGTAAGTAGACAGGATACAGACGAAGGGTATACAAAACCCTTTATTTTTTTCTTTATATACAATGACTTCCGTACTTCGGAATACAATGACCCTCCACTCGGGGTCTAACTTAAAAGATATCAAAATAAAACTAAACTCTAATTTAACTTTAGAATAAGATTGGCCTTATAATAACAGGAAGCGTATGTAGCACAGAGACTGTGAACACTACAATACGTTTAATTTATCAAGAGGATTAAAACCTCTGGCCTGGAAGGCAAAGTAGCAACTGCGTAACTTCTAAGGTAAGCGGCCTGCTTCGAACTCACGGCTTCCTCTCTTCTGCTTGGCAAAAAGGCCACACTTAAATACTTGGCGTTCGCCAGACAACTTTGCATAAACTCCTTCACGCTTATAATTCTGGCCGGAAGTAGAAAATAAGAAGTGATAGTAAAGATTTAAAATAAAATAAACGTTAGTAAAACTTAAGATCCATACATACTTCCCGCCAGAGTTAATTAGTTTGAAACTGAGGTCTAAAACGACCTTGTTGAAAACTTTTAGCTCTAGAAACTAACGCGAGGCCAAACTTTTACAAACATAACTTAGCTAGAAACTAGAAAATTTTAAAAGAAAGAAATTTGTTACAATAGCAGGTCCCGGAATATACAACAATCTTTTTTCTTTTTCATCTGTACTGCATCAAAACAGGAGCTTTATTCAATTCTGGTTCCTTCCAGAGATCTGGAAGGAAAACTAGTTTAATGAAATGTTACAGAATGACATTGCAAATAACATATAGAATATACTTTTCTTAACATTCTTATTTCATTCATGACTATTTTAATTATCTCTCCCCGTGCTCTCTGACATGTGTTGTAAAAACACCAAACACGAATGTGTTTCTGTCTATGTGTTCAACACTTCCTCCTACAATCAAAACACTAACGTGTTAAAATTCAACATACGAGACCTCTTAACACACCCTAATTTCAACTCTAGACCCTGAGGTACTATTCTGAAAGTGGCTAACTCTAAAGTGTAGCGTCAGAGAGCCTAACTACATCATTCAACCTTTAACACATATTCAGCATGATTTAATCTTTACAGTCACACGAATAACAAATTTTTTAACATTACTTTCACTTTTACCATATCACGTTATTTCTAAACATTCAAAATAACAGTTCACATGTATACAAGAACATATCAAGATGCCGTTAATTTTACACATTTGAAAACATACATTAGTAGTACATTGTTAACTTCTATTCTTTTCAAAGCAAGTGTCAATTCTTTCTACATTGAAATAATACTCTATTTCAAAAAGTCTTTCAGACTAAAACTTCTTTCTTGTTAGAATGTTTTAAATAAAATTTATATAATAACTTTTTACAATATTTAAGTCTTTATACAACGCTATTATACATCAACTTTAGTTTTACGCGCGAGTAATTGAAAAACATAATAAGAAAATCGGTCACAACTCATTTCTCGCCCTTTTGGCGATAAAGGTAGACCTCGCATGAGGTAAAACTTCTTCAAATCTGCCACTTGCAGTAAGAATGAAAGATTAACTTAAGTTTGTAAAGTAACACAAAATTTTACTTATCTTTGTAATATTCAGACATCCTTTTCTGGGCCCAGTCTTTAAAGGTGCTGCAGACCGTTGCTTGGTTGATCCTCCTTCTTGTACGGGCTCGCCCTTCAGTGCTTTCCTCTGGAAGCTTCCGTTTTTCACCACTACGGCCACCCTTGAACATCTTCCTTCTGTCCTCTGCTTGTGGTCTTGGCCGTTTGAAGGCAGCTGGTCTTGGTGGAACCGGGAAACTTCTGTCGTGATCCTGCTTGGACCTCGTTGTTGGCCGTTCAAATTTTTCTTGTACTTTTTCCTCCGCCGCTGATGGCCCTTCCGCAGTTCGGCGACTTTTGCTGCGGAGAGTTCTGTCGGATGAGTCAATCTTCCGTTTCACAGCCGGGTTATAGTTGCCGTCCTTTCTCCCGGTCTTTTCCACATACGTCGTCCTTCTCCCTTCTTCATTCTGGGGGTGTTCGTGAACTCTGTTTTTTGGACGGTGGAACGACTTCTTTTTCTTTGTACCTTCAATTTTTCCGCGGGGCAATTTTCTTTTCACTTGCTTCTGTCTCTCATTGGCTTGCCCTTGTACTTGTCGTTTTCCCACCTCTGGAACTTGTACCTGCGGTGTCTGCCGTACCGGATCCTGCAAAAGATCTGAAAAGATTTGCATTTTATTACGGTCATAGAATGGTTTTATCTGGTCAATGTTTGCGGAACAGGTTTCGCCATTTCTTGCCTTTAATACTACAACAGCGTGAGTTATTTTTTCTATAACATATGGTCCTTCAAAGCGTGGGAAAAATTTGGCAGTTTTATCTTCTGGTGCTGAAGAAAGTGAATGCTTAATTTTTAGTACTTCATCCCCTACTTTATAAGTTACTCCCCGTCGTTTCAAATCATAATAGAGCTTCTGTTTTCTTTGTGCTACTTCCGTATTCTTCTTTGCTTCCTTAATTAGTTTTTCTATATCACCCATTTTAAATTCTGGGGCTCTTTGTTGCACATAAAATAATTTATCTAACGGTGTTATAATCTTTCTGCCTAGAAATAACTCAGCAGGAGTTTTGCCCGTTGTATCATGTTTTGCGGTCCTAAGGGCGAAAGCAAATTCATTGACATAGTTATCCCAGCTTTTATGAAAATTTTTAACATAACTACGGATAATTTTCACTATATTTCTGTTGACCCGTTCCGCTATATTTGATTGCGGCCGATACGGGACCATTTTTAAATGACGTATGCCCAGTTTTTGGCACATGTCTTCAAATATATTACTTACAAATTGAGGACCATTATCCGATATAACTTTTAGGGGCGCCCCGTATTTTAAAATATATTTATTTAAAATAGAATCGGTAACTAATTTCGCGGAGGCTCGTTTTAAGGGAACAATTTCGGTCCATTTACTAAAATGATCAACTATAACAAGGAGATAGCGACTTTTGTTTAACTGACTTTTTGGGAAAGGGCCCAATAAATCGATACCGATTATTTCATTTGGAAATTCGGATTTAATACTATTTAGAAACCCGGCCGGGCGGAAATTAATATAATTAACGGCTTGACATGTTGGGCAGGACTGGACATACGCCCTTGTTAACTTTTGCAGTTCAGGAAAGTAGACTGCCTCGCGTACGCGTTGAGTAGTTTTTCGAATACCAGCATGAGAAGCTAAAGGGCTGTCATGGAGCTCTTGCAGGATATTTAATCTAAGACTAGCTGGGATAACAGGTCGAAATTCGTTGTTGGAATTCGTAGTTTTTGTATAAAATAATAGACCATCTATTAGTTCGTAATGGGCCGCCCTATTTCTTATCGCCACAATATCTTGGTGGCTAAAATTTTCAGGATCCTTCAAATACTCATAAATACTTCCAAACTCAGGATCCTTACCCAGTTCGGTTATTACAGTTTCTCGGGAATTTATTGTACACGCTGTCAGCATTGCAACTTTTACGGTATTACCCTGTTCGTCTAATTTAATTCGTGACAGGGCATCTGCTACGATATTTTCCTTTCCGGGGGTATGCTTGATTACCAGATTATATTCTTGCAGCTTGAGTGCCCATCTTATTAACCTTGGGGATAAATTTTTTCCAGAGTACAATCTAGTTACCGCCGCATGATCAGAATATACTGTTATCGGCGCCTTTCCAAAATAGACTCGGAACTTTTGCACTGCTAACAGAACTGCAAGTGCCTCTCTCTCGGTCGCGGAATAGTTTCTTTGTGTTTGATTTAAAGTTCGGCTAAAAAATGCCACTGGCTGCTGATTTTGCGAAAGTACCGCTCCTACCGCATAATCCGAAGCATCCGCTGAAATTTCTAAATTTTCATCCTTTTCAGGAAATTTCAACACAGGGGCTTGCGTTAATGCTTGTTTTAATTTTTCGAAAGCACTATTGGCTTCGGCCGTCCACGAGAATCTTGCCTTTTTCCTTTTTAATTTTAACAATGGCTCAGCGATAGCCGCAAAATCTTTTATAAAGGACCTATAATATGAACAAAGTCCTAGAAAAGAAGAGAGCTTCTTTGCCGTGTTTGGAGTGGGATACTTTTGTACCGCGATTATTTTTGATTCATCTGTCTCGATCCCTTTTTGCGATATTTTGTAACCTAAATATTTTAATTCAGGGGCTGCAAATTTGCATTTTTCGACATTAAGTTTTAGACCGGCCTCATTTAATAAAGAAAACACCTGTCTTAAATCCTGTACATGTTGGTCTAGATTATCACTAGTAATAATGATATCGTCTAAATAGATAAATGTGGACTTTCCGAGAACAGGTCTTAACACAATGTCCATGCATCGCTGAAATGTTGCTGGGGCGCCTGAAAGGCCAAACGGCATTCGCAAAAATGCATAAGTGCCAGACTTGGTTATAAAAGCAGTCTTAGGCACGTCCTCAGGCCTGATCCCTATTTGAAAATAACCATTCGTTAAGTCTAAAGTTGTCATAAATTTGGTTGATTTTATGTTCCTTAAAATTTCTTCTATAATCGGTAACGGATATACCGGATATTTCGTTATGGAATTTAATTTACGGTAATCAATAGCGAATCTCCACCTTTTTGGATGCTCCAAAGGATAATCATTATTTTTCTTACATAAAACCACCGGACTAGCATAACTACTTGAGATAGGCGTTACGATCTTTTTACGTAGCATATCGGTAATATGCCATTCTATAATTTTTTCCTTATTCTTATCATACCGGTATGGTTTTTGACGAACCGGCAATGCATCTCCGGTGTCAATACTATGGTTAGTAACCTGGGTAAATCCTGGAATATCACTAAATAAGGAAGCAAATTCACTTACCACTTGTCGGATTCTATCTTGCTCGTCATTAGGCAGGTGGTCGAGATTTACCCTTGGCGGTTCAACCTTTTCTACACGCACTGGCTTCATCGTCAGCTTAAGAGACGCTTCATTAAAATCCAGTGTAGCTTGTGCGTCTGAAAGAAAGTCTATTCCTAGTATTAAGTGTGCTTGCAAATTCTTTACTATAAAAAACATCACCTTTACTTGTTCGTCCTTGATACGGATGTACAAAGGTACTTTACCTACGCACTTACATTGTTCTCCTTGCGCCGCTAATACTGTTGTATTATCCGCATTATATATGCGGTATTTGCGAAAATACTTTCTAAAAAAGACTTCTGCCACACAGGAACACTGCGCGCCGGTATCCAGGAGTGCGGTGGCCGGGATATTATTTACCAAGACTTCAATCTTCGGAAGAGTTAAATTTTTCACCATTACTGTATTTAACTTGTAGGAAGAGGGGTTTTCGTGGCCTTCGGATTTCCGCACCCTCTCGTCAGCAGAAATCCGTTTTAGTTTAAATTATTTTTTCTTTCGGTGCTTTCCTTCTTTCTCCACTGGCCTTGAGACTTTTTTCCTGGGTTGCTATTGAACTGTCGACGTTCGCCGGCTGTTTTTGAATGCTCGGGTTTCCTTGCCCACTGATTCGCTTTTTCTCCGTAGCCATGTGCTTGAGTTTGCTGTAGTCTTGGCGTACCAAATTGGTTTCGCTGTTGATATTGGCGTCTTCTTTCGACGTCCGCCGTTCTTCTACTTTCAAACTGGATTGCTAGCTCAAATAATTTTTCCAGTGTAGTCGGATTTCTCAATTCAATAAAGTCTTGCACTTGGGGTAGTAACCTCGGCAAAATCACTTGAATTATTTCAGGATCCGGACGGTTTCCATACAAGAGCTTGAAAACGTGAATTTTTCTTAAAATAAACCTGGAGAGGTTTTCCATTCTTTGTTGATATATACTGAAAAGTTCTGTTTCTAATTTCGCACGATCCCTTACAACAGGGAAGGCTTTTAGTAGGGCAGTCTTGAAATTTTCGTAGGTATAGGTGGGACTTCCTGCTTGACCCAAGAGACTTCTGCCGATACATTTGAACCAGTTAAGCGCTTGGCCCCTCAAAGCGCTGGTAGCTAAGGTAACTTTTTGAAACTCGTGCACGGGGTAGAGCATGAAGTGGTCATCCAATTTTTCCAAAAAACTGGTTACCTGTGAGTGTCCATTAAACGTTGCTTCTGGTTTCATCGAAGCGCGCATGGTCTGGACAATATACCCAAATCCTTCCAGGGCGGCAGCTGGCATTTCTGGATTCTGAGCTGTTTCTGCAGGCAGCACAGGTTCTTCTTGAAACTCGGCCATGGTTATTCTTCGTCGGGCGCCACTATCAGGTTCAATGTTTCTTCTTACCTTCTTCGGAAACATACAATGACCTGACTAGAACAGAGAGCTTACTAAAGCTATGTTCACTAATTGTAGTAAGTAGACAGGATACAGACGAAGGGTATACA
The DNA here is from genome assembly GCF_044657685.1 of Stegodyphus dumicola. Classification (NCBI taxonomy): domain Eukaryota; kingdom Metazoa; phylum Arthropoda; class Arachnida; order Araneae; family Eresidae; genus Stegodyphus; species Stegodyphus dumicola. The sequence continues at coordinate 84,422,440 of NC_140768.1, forward strand.
AAACCCTTTATTTTTTTCTTTATATACAATGACTTCCGTACTTCGGAATACAATGACCCTCCACTCGGGGTCTAACTTAAAAGATATCAAAATAAAACTAAACTCTAATTTAACTTTAGAATAAGATTGGCCTTATAATAACAGGAAGCGTATGTAGCACAGAGACTGTGAACACTACAATACGTTTAATTTATCAAGAGGATTAAAACCTCTGGCCTGGAAGGCAAAGTAGCAACTGCGTAACTTCTAAGGTAAGCGGCCTGCTTCGAACTCACGGCTTCCTCTCTTCTGCTTGGCAAAAAGGCCACACTTAAATACTTGGCGTTCGCCAGACAACTTTGCATAAACTCCTTCACGCTTATAATTCTGGCCGGAAGTAGAAAATAAGAAGTGATAGTAAAGATTTAAAATAAAATAAACGTTAGTAAAACTTAAGATCCTTACAGGAATACCTTCATGGAATAACTTTCTAAGGAACATTTATCAGTACTTGTGTTATACATGACGAAATCCGTAAAACTTTTATTCATTTAGACTATTTAACCGCCAGGAATAATACTCGTGGCGAAATTATCTCGTAGCTTTATATATACAATTATTGTTCCATATGCTACTCTCTGCATAGAACAATACGATATGGGATATTAGCTTGTCCGATTAGCATGTCCGATATGTGAGGCACTGTGTCAGAACGTCCGTAAAGTTAACTTAAATATTATCCTATTTTAAATTATGGCTAATAAGCTTGAAAATGCATTTAGTTTCGCAGAAAAATAGATTAGAATCATAAATATCATATATACGGATTTGATGAAAAACATGGTCTTAATACTTGCAGTATACAATAGTATATTGCATTAAATTGACAGCTTTTCCAAGTGAATGATATTGTTGGGTGCATACGGGTTCGTAATGGATTGAATATACAAGTCGATAAAAAGTTAATAAAATTTATTCCTATCCCAAGAAGTAAACCAAAATGCTGAAATTTCCTCAAAGATATTTGTGCAATATCACAATACCTCACAGTAGTTATATTTTAAACTACTAAAACGTTAAATAAAACGCAATCCGAGAGAAAGCTAATTATATCTCGCCGCGAATTCGCTGCAATCAATAACAAGAAGTAAGTAAATAACTTTGTAAGCAACTGATTTGAGATGTTTTGCTCCGGCTTTTATAAGCTTTTTAATCATGCACAAGAACATTCTGGTAATTTTTATTTCTCGAGTTTACTGAAAACCAAAATCAATTACGAGATATCTACTTATTTAAATGCTGATTTTTGTTGTTTGACTTCTGAATTAGTATTTATTCGGCGTGTTATTGTGTCTTAATATTTATATACGTTTGGTGCGGCCGATTGCAACCAAAATACGAGGTGCACATCTACATGTTATAACAGTCCTATACACAAAATTTCAACGTTCTGAGGCTACTCGTTTTTGAGTTATGCGAGATACGTACGTACGCACGCACGTACGTACATACGTTCGTACATGCGTCTCCGCTGATGCAGGAGAGATGTAAAACAATTGATTGATTGATTAGTGCATTGTAAGTAACTTAAAATTTAAGCAGATACTAGAAAGTACCATCTCTTGGCAATACATTTCTCATTAGGTATCACATTGTTAAACAAGTTGATGTTATTAAATGCCATTGTTTAATTTTCCAATTAAAGAACTGAAATACAAATATATGCAGTGAAATACAGTACTATATATATATATTTATAATCAAATCAATAATATATATACAATCAAAGTTATGATTTGCAACCATCAAATGATATGTCTTTAATGGATATCATTTGATATCATATATATGTAAAGATTCTGTAGTCGAATACAGGCAGTTGAATTCATAATGAACAGCAAGAGTTTTAATAGCTTAGAGATGTTGAAACTCGAATCCTCAATGAATAAGAAATTGGCAGTCGAGGTAGATTTAATTTAGCAAATTTACTTCAGCAAATATGTTGCAGCCGCAAACTAGTTGGCACTTTATTTATGCTTATCCCAAAAGTTTACATTTTTGATAAATTTCTAGTAAGAATTAAGGAGCAGACAGACTTGCATTCCAGCTAGGCCAAAGCGTTGAAAGCAAGTGTGTTAAGTTGAGAGTGAAATCTTAATTCAGACTGGGTTAGATTTAATAAATGATACCGCTGTAAAATTACTGTTGGCTGTTTTAGTTCCATTTACAACATCAGAATTATGTAAGACTCATATGACATGAATTAATCTCGAAATACTGCAGTACAGAGAGATTACTATTTTTAGAACAGAGAAGGAAAATTAATTTTACGCTGCTAATTTAACCTTTTACATATTCTTAATTTTTCCTTATATATATTATTTACTAGTCTTTTTATTATTATTTTTATATTTTAATTTTTTTATATAGTTTCAGGCTTTACATGCATAATTCGTGTTGAAGAAGTTTTCTGTAGGCAAGAGTATCTATATTACTTTGGCTTTCTAAAAATTTGGTTTTCTACTCTTAATTGACTTTTAATTAATTTAATTAATTTTTAACTCTAGTCATTTACTTGCTCTTTTCTCAAAATTCCACTGTTAAAATTTTTTTTTTTTTTTTTCTTTTTCTTTTTTTTTTTTTTTTTTTTTTTTTTGTAATTTACAATATTTGATTTTGCTTTTGGTTTTGAATTTTACTTTTACCCTTGCCTATATGGATGACGAAGTACAAATTGAGTAATTGAAGAGTTAGTTTTGGGGGCAACTTCTCCTTGATAAGTCTGTCTCCTGCCTGCTCAACAATTATTCACTTATGTAATTTTTATGAATAATAAATTTAATTTTTTGGAATAATATATTTTTCCATGGTTTTAGATAAGTGCAATTAATTTACATACACTCTTAGAATTTAAATGATATTGTAAATTAGTTCGCAGCAATAATAATTATTTTTTTTTATTTCTTTGCAGTAATAATTTCTTAATTAAATTTTAAATTTGCTCTATACGAATAGAGAATATTTGTTAAATTCAAATTTTATTCATTGCAGTAATGGCAGTAAAGAGAATTCTATAAATTTAATTTAAGTTTACTATTTTCTTGTGAAACAATATATATATATATATATATATATATATATATATATACATATAACATTTGATGTTGTGAATCACGACTTTGATTATTTTTTTCTATTAATTTTATTTTCAAAATTATATTAAGGGAGTTTAAAATTTTGTAAAGGGAATTTATGCAAATATTTGTAATATAATTAAGACAACAATAACACGCCGAACAAATGCTAATTCAGAAGTCAAACAACAAAAATCTTTCTGGTCTAGTTAACGATCGTAATTCCAATCCAACTTTGCCTTCGGCCTTTAAAGAAATTATGTTTTAGTTCTGGTTTCATCAACAGATGGCGGCGCAACTTGATTATTCTTGTCTTATCTAATCATTATTTCCTATCTTGTCCATTTGCGGTTTTACAGCTGAGGATGGTGGTTCGGTAAAACTATCGAAACTAGTCCTGTGAAAATTTCGAAAATATAACGCTGATGTTTGTTGTTTCACTTCTGAATTAGTATTTTGTAATATGTTTATAGATACTGACATGCATTGAGAAGGACAGGAGCTTCTAAGCTTTTAGATATTTTTAAAATTTTATTTACTCACTTGAATTTTATTTAAAATTACTCTACATGCTTTCTCCGACATTTAATTCTGTACATTTTATCAGTACTAATTACGTAGTTCTGCTGGTTTATGTTTTTAATTACTAGTTTTTATGGAAATTTGATCTACAGTTCTATTTCTGTGTATTTTTTTATAGGGATTCTGTATATGGATACCCGTTCTATGTACGATTCTATGTATGGATACACTTCTACGATATAATTCTATTGGTTTTCTTTATGGGTTTTTGTCTACAGTTTTGTGCAGCAATTTTGCCAAGAGGTACCTTTATTGGTCTGTAGATTATTGTGTACTGGTTTTTACAGGTATTTGTCCTATGGATACCTATATACGTGCACGGGTTTTTGTCTAGTGGTTGTTATGAAAAATAGACCTACGGGATGTCCATTTTTTTATGGAGATTTGGCCTACGTTTTGATTTCTGGCTATGGGTTTTTACTGGGATTTTGTTTATGGTGCGTACAGGTTTCTATGTATTTTTACTGAGATTTGGCTTACTCGTATCCGTATACTTGTACGAGTTTCTGTTTATAGGTTTTTACAGGGATTTGGCCTACGGGTACCCGTACAGCTGTGCGGGTTTCTTTCTATGGGTTTTTACGGAGATTTGGCCTACGGCTACCGTACTAACTTACTTACTTTTTACTTTCGAAACAGCAGAATAGTAGATTTGTTGCCAATCTAGCGAAAGTAAGCTTTGCAATAACAAAGATGACGCTTTCTTTTATTGCGAGTTGAAACATGCTTAATACATTCTGGAAATTATTTGAGGAAATAAGTGTCTACTTTATAATTTTCAATACATATATTTTCAGTTTTTATGTATATTTTTCCTGTCGCGAAGTGAAAACTGAATTAATTGAACGAGAAATACTAAATCGTCTGTGAAAAACTGTTTTTTTCTTCTTTTCTTATTTGTTTAGTTTCTTTTATACATCGTTTTAGATTTATTATAGTATTTGAATAGAACATGTGGCAAGATTAGATAATTCTTAAGATGATATAAATTTTGTGCATTCTGAGTTATAAAATGAATAAAATGCAACGCTGTTAAGTGAACCTAGGGCCAGAGTGTCGCTATGGTTGTAGAGACATTAGAATTTTTTTGAGGCCGGAGAGCAAACCACGGATCTATGGATACCGGCCCAGCGTGCAAAACCACTATACCACGAAGGCACGGTAGGAAGCCGGGAGAAATACCTTATATGGTAAACAAATATAGTGAATTTTAAAGTGTGCATTTTTTCTATTGTGGTTTATGGACTATCGACGAATTAAATTTAATTCAATCCAATAAGTTTAAATGAAATGCAAGAAAAATGCGTATAATTTAATATTCCGCAGAAAGAAGTCATGTGGTGTACATATCAGATTTTTGTTTTTCACTTTAGTAATCCTATACAGATTTTCACAGTTTTGATCTTAAAAGTAGGTATTTAGCAACATTTCAGTTATCAAGATCTTCAGTTAAAAGTTTCCAATATTTTCATCATTTATGATTACCTGATACTCACCTAAATTATGATTATCTGATACCCGATAATATTTATGACGTTTCACATATATTATCAGGAATAATTGAATTAAAAGAATTTGTGCATTTAATGCTAAACTAAGTTAATACTTAAAGTTGGTAATTATTATATAACTAAATTATGAAGATTAATGAATTTAATGACAAATTTAATAAAAGGTAATTTTCAATAACCCTTTGATAAAATCGTTTAAATCGCGATGTAACCACATTTGGAATTTTTACGGGGAAAGTGTCTTTGAATTTTTAGTCTCAGCTGTCTTCTTAATGTAAAAATTGCTAATCTAATTGGGGGCTTCCATCAGATACCTCGTATTCATGATACCCTATGCAATCTAATTTACAACTGGATCAGACTTCAGCGACGCAGGTAATCATAATTTGGAAATATATTTCACGCTACTGTCATACCACCAAGACTAATTACTTCCGAATATAATGTCAAATGAATGCAATATGATATAGGTCTACGCAAGCTCTCATCAGGAATCAGTTAGCTCAATGTAGACTGAGTTTTGTGATTGTTATGAGTTATTCGACTCTTTACTTAATCAGTTCCAACAGTAGTTAACATTAACTATTACTAATAGGACGTTGTAGGGTATATAATCTAATATATTTTCTGATATCAATAATTAAATGGTATTACTAATAGAGGATTTGAGGAGACAAATATTTGGAAATAATTTCAAGACTGTAAGTCAAATTTAATAAGGAATGCATTTATTCGGGAAATGTACTCGAGTATGGTAAGTAGAAAAATAGAAGCTAATAAACCTGAGCTTTGTACTTCAGCTTTATAATATTTGATGCTTATGTATTTATTAAACAAGTAGCAGATGAGTTAATAAAACTGTGATATGTTTCATCGAAATGACCTGGCTTCGTGAACGCTTTCGTGTAAGTGTTAAATGTAAACGCAAAAGCGTTTTATTAGGAATTTCTTCATAAAAGCATGTGTTCCACATAATAATAATAATCAAATGTTTTCTGCGATAAATGCATAGATAATGAATACTTAGCAAATCTTAATATTTACTTCAAATGTAATAGTTAATAATAATTAATGAACTGGAACTGAGAACCTTGTATAGTATTATAATTTGCTGTTATTTTAAACATAAAAGGTTCAAAATTTTGAAAAACATTATTAAAGTTTAATCAAATATAAATATATTTTGTGATCTGGCGAAGAAATTTAAATTAAAACTGCAGAAAAATCCCTTGTATTTAATTCTGTTACGTTATGGGAATTTTCCATGATCTACTAAATATTCTCAGTCCAAAACCTCTAAGCGAAGTGAATTATCACTATGTCTGAAAGTAACTACAGATTCATAGAACGGTTTAAATCAGGGCTTCTTAAACTTTTTTTAGTCGCGACCCCTTTTTCTCACGACCCCAGGACCCCTTAATTTTTACGAAAATTTTGAGGGACCCCCATAAGCAGTGCGAAAATCCGACACAGGCGTGAGTGAAACTGTCAATGTTCTCACTTGTACAGTAATATACTGTTGCAGTTTTAGGTCATTAACTTTAATTTCTAATTTTAAGACATAGAACAATGTGAAAATTTCAAATAAGTAACAGACGAAATGATAACGTCACGTGTAAAGCAAATGAACGTTTATATTACAAAAAGAATGCATGGAAACGTTTTCGTTTTTTCTTTGTTTGTATTGTCTTATCTTTATCGATTTTCAAATACATTGGGTTAAAATGTTTGTTAATTGTAAAATTATTATAATACAATAGGTTAAATAAATATGAAAAATGCTAAAATTTTTGGCGACCCCTTGCTGTACGTCCCGCGACCACCATGGGGGTCGCGACCACAGTTTAAGGTACTCTGGTTTAAATAAAGGTTTTTGTTTAAACAAAAATTAGAACATCAATGCACGCTCTTGTGCTAGCAAAATCAACCATAGCTCCTAGAGAAGCAACTAAAGGAAATGCAAATTTTAGTTTAAAACATGGATTAGTTACCAAAAGCTAAATAATTTAAACCGTAATCTAAGTTGTTGAGTTCGCTCAGTAACTCTTCCGGTGTACCAAATAAAAATGTCGGCAGCGATAACGCAAAGTCGAATTATTACAGCTTATCAGAGCTGGCAGGAACTAAATGTAACATGCTCATGCAGTCCAGACACGCCCTCTGTTTCACAACCAAAAATTCAGTTTAAATACTATTAAACCTGATTCTTATTCTGGTGAGGAAACTGAAAGGAGAAATTATAGTAAAGATTGAAATTATAAATACCTAGTTAATCTAAATAACAAGCTTATAAAGTGAAGTCCTTTGAAATATAAATAGTTTACCTTTAACTGGCGTGACAAGTTTTTCGGCATAATTACTGTGAGCGGTCTCACAGACCGCTTTAAAGAAACGCATAAAAATACAAACTTTTATGCGTTTTGATAACTAATCCATGTTTAAGGAATGTTATAGATACTTTATGCATATTTATAAAATTATAATACATTTAAATCAATATATTTAAACATGAATCATTTAACTTTACGCAGTTAAATTCGTATAAAAATATGACTATTTTCTTCGTTTTAAGGAACGAAGTTTTTAAAGAACAAAGATTTTATTAAACGTGCATGAAAATATGTAATTTTATTAAGTATTACTGTCAATTAAACCATAATTCTACAACAGGGAGTTTAATTATTAATTAATAATAGATTAGTATAGTTTTGTTTACAAGGATGAATCATAAGATGATAACAGTCAAAACATACTTTTTGAGAGCACTGAAGACACACTGGTTCCTTGCATTCCAAGCATTTGCATGCTGTTTTTCTCTTCTTACAAGGTAGGCACAGACCACACGTTTTTCTTTCTTCTCATTTTTTCTTCTTGATTTGATAAATCGATTTTCTTAATTTTCTTCTGTCCAAGGATTCTTCTAATTGTTATCTTCAGTTCCCTTGGCAAAAAAGCGGAAGTTATCCCAACTTTCAGATGCGGTTTAATACGTTGATTAGCTAATAAAAGCGTAAAATTTTGTTTTTTTTCAGTTTTGTAGCATCAGGATATGACTGGAACAATATTTATGAACATAAATTCCAAGTATCTTCGGGCTCTGCTCTAGAGCCTATTTTAGCAGGATGTTTCAGAAAAGGGAGCTGAACTATTATGTTATGTTTTGGTGTGCGTACCACCCGACTTGGTTCTTTTTTGCTTTAGTTGAAGTGCTTTTTTTCCATAAAAATTATCATTTTGTTCACAGTCATTAGAAAATTTATGATATTCATCTGCAGAAACTTTTGCTTTCGCAGTGAATTCTACATTATTCTTCAGAATCAGAGAATTCTTATTGACAATATTTTTTATTCTCTGATTTCGAAGAATTCTCTGACAATTACTTTTTGAGCGAGATATGTGGGAAGTTTTCTTGTAAAACTACAAGCCATATTTATCACTTTTATGAAAAACAAGCATCCGATAAATAACATCTATTGTCCACTAAAACTGGTACGCATCTGCTGTGAGCGGTCTCCCAGACACCTTAAAAAGTAAAAAACGTGATAACTGAAACCATAATAAAGGTAGAAGTATGAAACTGGATATGTGACCTTGAGGTACGGGTTTGGAAAGGTAGGAAGAAGGAGAGGGACCATTCTCCGTTTTTAGGGGTGGAAATGACGGTTAGAAAATTCTTAGCGCTCTCTCAGACCGCTCATAGCAGTTAAAGGTTAATAGTTGAAATTTAAAGTTATCACGTACTTCAATGATATTCCCTTTCACTAGACATAAAAATGTAAACTCTTTGTGCTCGTTCTTATGACATGTATAGAAAGAAATGCTAAAGGGAGCTACAAATTCTAATATAAAGCATTGCACGAGTAGCTGGATAAAATTTCGCTTGTAGAACGTGTAACATGCTATTGATTAGGCATTTGAGGATTGTGAGAATGTCTTACGATGGGAGAATGGAAGCAAGAATGTAAACAAAGTTTACTCTTCTCGGCAAGTAAACTGAACGTGTGAGGTCTCTTTCTCTCATTTCTGCAAGGGATGTGGCGCCAATGGTGTCGAGCATTGGGAAGAACCCAAACTTGTCTCTCTACTTACCTTGAAGGGGACAAAGACAGATACTGACTCAGGTCTGTAGGCTTAGATACACTGATGATGTACCGCGAGTAACAGGCAGCATAAAAAGCAGGGATAAATAGAAGGGCTAGGTCATTCCTTTGTTCGACTCCTCGCCGACGCGAGTCTCATAGAGGGGGGGGGAACCGGGAGTAATCTGACGTATCTCTGTTGCACCTGCTCTGATTTCGCGCCTTTAAAACTGTAGTTTCATTCAGTTGCGAGACGATTTTTTGGAGATCGCATATCCCAAATTCATTTTAATCATACATATTTGTTTTCTAATAATGCAAATATTTAAAATAATTTGTCTGTATATATATATATAGTTTTAGTCAGTTTTCCTTTTAAATTCTATATTTAAAGTATCCTTTATGTAATATGGCTTCTTGTGCTGTAGCAACGTGCCGTAACACTTATAGAAATACGAAAGGAAGAGATATTGTATTTCATGCTTTCCCCAAGGACAATTTGCTTTTGACGAAAGAATGGATACATAAATGTCGAAGACAGGATTCTATTAATGTGAAAAAAGCAAGAATTTGCAGCGAACATTTTCTGTGCAGTGATTATGAAGATAACATGAGAAATCGCTTGCTTGGATTGCCGCAAAAGAAACTGTTGAAATGCAATGCTGTGCCGAAAGTAAATTTATCGTGTGCAGTAAACAAAATAACACCAAGAAATCGGAGACATTTGAAAAAACTAATGCAGAGTGCTTTTGAAAGACTACATGAATTAAGCCCAAAGAAAATTTATTTTGAGGCCGAGAACGAAATTGAAGCTGACAATAATAAATCAAATGTGAATGATTTTGAAATAAAACTCACAAGTGACAATGCCCTGTGTGACAATATCCCTGAGTGCCCTAAGTGTAAAGATAAATAAGAATGTATTGATAATTTGAAGAACAAAATAATATCCTTAGAAAATTGTAATAAAATATTGACAAATAGAGAAAAGAAAGATTTTAGAATGTTTGCTCAGCGACAAAGAAGGTGGACGACATTTAGAAAGAAATTTGTATCGGAAATTCAGAAATTAAAATCCCAAACAGCGAAATTTAAGAAAAAACAGAACAGATCGGAGAATTTGGAAAAACGTCTAAAGCATATTTTTATAAAGACGCAGATTAACGCATTGCTAGAAAAGAAGGAAAAACTCCGGTGGACTAGTGAAGATATTTCACGTTGCATTGTCATAAGAGCTCTGTCATCTAAAAGCTACGATTTTTGGAAAGAAAAAATGGGAATTCCTTTACCTAGCACTAGCACATTTATATGCTGATATTTAGGACTGCACTAAATTTTCATGTAGTCCAGGAATTCAGAGTGATGTTCTTGCTGTAATGAAGGAAAGATGCCAATATTTGAATTCTGTAGAAAAAATATGCGCTCTCAGTTTCGAGGAATTGCACATAGATTCTAAACTCTGCTATGACTCTAAACTGGACCAAAATCGGTCCTTTTCAAAAAGTGCAATTTGTTTTAATAAGAGGTCTCATTTCGCAGTGGAAACAACCAATATTTTTTGATTTTAACACTCCAATGAAGAAAGAACTTCTTGTTTCACTCATAAGACATATTCAATCATCTAGAGTAGAAGTGAAAGCAATAGTATCTGATTTAGGAGGATCTACTACTTTGTGGAAAGAGTTACAGATTTCGATTAATAGTTCTCATTTTCCAAATCCAGTATTCCAAACGAAAAAAATATGGGTTTTTGCAGATTTAGCGCACTGCCTCAAATTACTGAGTGTTGGTGTATTTAATTATGACAAAGCACACTAGGGCTATCTGCCTAAGGGGAGGGATGCCTTCGTGGAGGACTTTCTAAGGGAAACTGGCTCGTATACACGTTACACATGGGGAAAACCACGAAAACGCCCATGCAGCCAGCCCGTTCGCGGGATTCGAACCTCGGACCGAACTACCAGTGTTCAGCGACTTTACCGCTCGGCCTCTGGTGGGCTCAAATTACTGAGAAACCACTTTTTACATAAAGGATTTGTTTTAGAAGATGGAACTGTTTTAAATGTTGATATTATTAAAGAGAATTAAATTGTGTCACAAACTAAAACCAAATTATTTAATGGTCAAGGGAAACGAGAGACAAAAAGTAAGTATATATAATATGTTTTGATTTGAAATATTTCTAGATTGCATTTTAGAAGTTAATAGCGTAAAGCATATTTCAAATGAGAACTAATTCTGTTAAGATATTGTTACAGTTATTTTTATTGTATCCTCTGTTATTATTGATTCGATTTTGTGCTAGCTTAGCATTCTAGATAAAATATATATAAAGTATAATATAAGTAATTGGCATAAGAAGACCTGCCCCCTTAACCCCCACTTTTGAAAAATTAAATAATTATTTTAGGTACTGTGAATAAAGTTGTTTTGTCTAAATTAAGATAACAATCTTACATGTATTTATTTAAATGAAATATTGATGTAAGCCTAAGTTACAAAATTATTTTTTAAAAAATATATGTTATTATAATGAATCGGGAGAAAAATATCCTAATGTAAAATTTACAATTAGGCTGAAACTCAAACTTAGATTAGCAGAAATTTTGCCATATATAACCATACACGTTTAAAACTATGCCAATTTAAGGTTATTATTTTGATTAATTTTAAATAGCTGTTATTATAGTTATCTTAGCAGTAGTACAGTTCTCTTAGTTAACATGCAGATAAAGAAATGATTAGAAACAAACAGGCATTTAAAGAAAAAAGAATCCCTGCAAATAAAAAAAGGAACTTTATGCTAAGAGTAGCGCATTTTATCTATTATTTTAAAATTGAGCAAGTACTATTAAATTTTGTAATGTTCAGTGTAAAATGCATACTGCAGTAACATTGTCTCTTCCAAATTATAGCTACCTTTCACACACAGCTCATTTTAAACGCTGATTCTTCAAATTTAAAACGCTAATTTCTATGTTGTCAATTGCATCTCCGCGCTCAGTGCCATCATTGCTACGTCATCACTCCTCACTGCCTGTTTCAGGGGGAAACGCTCTATGAGCTAGCCCTTCTCTTTAGTCCTGATAAAAAGGGTGATGTATGTAAGGAAACCCACAATTTCGGTCTCGCTAACTCGGCCTGTTAAAAGCGCTAGGTTGTAGTGGCTCAGAGATCATCACGAATAGACTACCAACGGTTAGAAGAGTTCTTTTATACTGATGGGTCTCGTATTTTTTTGGAGAGTGATTCCAGACGAGGTTCAAACTGAAGGGAGCACACGCAATAAGCCTGAAAACATCAATGAAAAGCATCGTTACGAAGGTGGTTAAAACTTAGTATGTCCGGGCATCATTCTGAATGGACGCATTCACCATCACTTTTTACCACTGTAACTACAATCACTGAAATATACAGAGATAAGGTTCTTTACCCTTATTCGAAACTATTTAGAGGTGCAATCGATAATAACTTCCTCGTAATGGACAAAATCTCTTGATCATCACACTGCATTAATGATCGATTATCTCAAAGATGAAGGAATCCAGCTGAATTTTAAGTATAATAGATTATGCAAGTGATTAGTGACGCAAGTTCGTAGTCTAGTGCGACCGCACATAATTATGTGTGGGGCGCACTAGAATGTATCACTGCAGATCGCATTTAATTCTGTTTAGGAGTTTTAAGACGTTATTCATTACTTTGTATGAACTTTGGGAATATAATACCCAGCATGAAAAATCGCTGCAACGTTTGCATTCCACTCACAGCTGAACACATACCTTATTAAATCTTTCTATGCATTTCTAAAAATGTTTTAACACCAACACTTTCTTATTTACTTTATATCATATTTTCTGCCTTTTATTAAATATATGTCTATATATATCTATATATATATATTATAGTTGTTCGTTTAACGTCTTCCGCCAGTGTACAAATACTCTCTATTAAAACCGGTTTAGCAATATATGATTAAAAAAGTCTAAATCAATAACAGTAATTTAAAATTTATCGAGTGTCACTAAATTATATATACTATCATGTCAGCGCCTTTGTTATTTATTTTTAATTAAATATTAAAAGAATAAGTGTCTCTAGTTGATTATAATATCTTTTAAAAACTTTTGTAAATGTTCAGTAGCTTTAAGTTTACGTACAATTTGTGACAGCACTACATATTAGAAAAAAAGTATTTCAAATCTATTTTAACGTGAGCAACGCCAGTCAAATTTTTAGCGAGCAATCTGAACTCCGATTACTGATCTTGTTGTGCTAAGAACAATGGCATTGTCATATCCGCTAGATTATTTCTAATTGCTAATTGTCTATTTCATAATCATGAGAAGAAAATTTGGTTCTCATCTATAAGCTCTGAAAAAATAGGGCAATGGTTAAAGACCGATTATCTCATAAATACCTGTTGTTTTCCAAAATGTAATTCACACTAAACATATTTCCTCCTTTTGCGTTATATTGGGTGCTGAATTACATTTTAGTTCACACATTTCTAATCCCAGAATTACTGATGGTCACTCTCCGTTGCATTTTAATATGCTTTTACTATTACTAGTTATAATGCAAAAAATAAAGGAGGTATTGCATATCCAAACCCCCTTCAGCAATAAGACTTCTAGATCATAATGCAAATCTTTCTGTTCCTCATCCTCAAAATAATATTGAACATATAATTGATACAGAAATTTATTCAGATTTGTAAGTAGTTCAAGAAGATCTATACGTACCTGAAACAAATGAAACTATACCAATATTATTTCATTAAAGCGAGCTTAAAGATTTAGTAAGAGAGCTAAATTTGCCAAGGAAAAGTGCTGAATTTCTTAGTTCATCCCTTAAAACTAACACAAATACACTTTTCATAGTACAGACGCCGTTAAAGAGAATTGGTACCATATTTTTCGGAAGAAGTCTCACTTGTGTTCTGCAGTGATGACAATGCAATTATAAGGCATTTCTCCCGCATTCTTAACATGCCTTCGTAGTGTAATGGTCAGCACGCTCAGCACGTATTCTAGAAGTCCGAGGTTCGAGACCCGGTGAGGACATTGCTCATTTTTCATGTTTCCTGCTTCCAAATAACCTAATGTCTCTACAGTGGAGCCCAAACAAAAAGAAAAGGGTGGTGGATAATGATACTCCGCCACCAGGACTTGGTGATTGGGTCCCCCTGTCACCCATTAAAAAGAGGAAGTACATAAGGTATTTTCCCGGCTTCTGACCATGCCTTCGTGGTATAACAGTCAGCACGCTCGGCGCGTATTCGAGAGGTGCAAGGCTCGAGTCTCGGCGAGGGTATTGCACATTTTTCAGCTTCAAAAATCCTAATGTCTCTGCACAATAATGAATTTCATTGGTATTAATCACAATTCTTCTGACTGGATACTATTTATAGATTCCTTAAAAAGAAGATTGGAGGAAGGTTTGCTTCATAATGGAAATCAATATGCATTGATCCCAGTGGCACACTTAGTTCATTTGAAAGAAATATACGAAAACATCACAGTTTTATTTGACAAGGTGAATTATAACAAACATCAATGACTTTTATATGTTGACTTGTTAGTAATTAGAATGTTACTTGCACAACAATCTGGTTACACTAAATTTTCATGTTTTCGATGCGCTTGGGATTGTCTGGATAAAAAGAATCACTGGGGGGGGGGAAGATTAGCCTTCCCGAGGCTGTTTATCACCTGGCTTCTAAAAATATTCTTCACAAGCCACTGGTGAATCCAAAAGCATGTTGCTTCGCTCATTTCATATTAAATTAGGTGTTAGGAAACAGTTAAATATAGCTTGAAGTACAGCTGGGGAGGTTTGTGGCACTTAAAATTCGAAAACATATGTTAGATTCTAAATTTGAAGCAACGATGAATGATTATGAAAAAGAAGCATGGTTGAGTCTTAAACAGGTGAATGAACATTTTCAGGGAACAGGAAACATCCAGATTACAAAAGCATAGTAAAAGATATGCTACAAAAATTAAGATTGCTCGGATGCAACATGAGTATTAAATTACATTTTTTACATGCACACATAGATTACTTTCCAGAAAATATAGGGAAAGTCAGCAAAGAACGAGGTGAACGATTTCATCAGACTATGAAAGACAAGGAAATACGGTACCAAGGAGAGTGGAATAAAAACATGATGGCAGATTATTTCTGGATTTTGAAAAGAGATGTACCTAGTGAAGAAAGTACAAGTAGGCGAAAATCAACCAAAAGAAAATTCTTGCCTTGAATTAATGCCTTGAAGCTAATGTTTAGCTTTAACACATTCAGCTAATTTTAGAACATGCATTGTATAAGAGCAATATATGTAAATATATTTTTATGTTTTTTCCATTCGATTATATGCTTTATATAATATACTAAATCTAAAGGTAAAATAGAAGTATTTGTGAAAATACAGAAGCTCTTAACCTGCAAAAAATCCTGACGGGATACCGAAATTCGGATTCCATTTTTTACATCATTACTGAAAAAATATATGAAATTACTTATTAGATTTAAAACATTAAAAAATGTTTTGAAATTCAAACCAGCGTAATTATTATGGGAAAAAACTGGAATTTCAACAATAAAATTATAGGAAATTTCTATTTTTTTTTAAACACATAAAATCGATGTATTTTAGAAGAGCTCACATATGGTACATTACACACTGAGCTGACATATTTTTTTTTTCTAGGTGCAGATCTTCTGACTTACATTCTACGTAGCATTTTAATCAGTTGCATACGGGGTCTATTTTAGAAAGTGAATTATATACGAACCGCTTAGCGTTTTATTTGTAAATAGAAGATTATAGAAATCAGCAAGTTAAAGAAAAATTTCAACAAAAATTGTGTGTACGTTATTTTTATTCGCAGAAAGAGCTTATTTAAAAATATTCACACAAAGCGTAGTAGTAATATAAAATTATACCTGTTTGATGACATTTACGGCTTCTTGGATAAATTGTTATATATCCGGGTATTGATGCATAAAGATTCTCTTCGCATTTGAGACTGAAATTTGGATTCTCTGAAACGAAAGATAAATAATAAATAATGCAACACACTTTTTAATGTTTCGAAAATAATGAAAAATCGAAAATCTTATTAATTGCAGATGATTGCTTGATGGTTGCGTCATAATCAATATATGCAGCATAAAATAGTTTAAATATCATTTTTAATTATATTTAAAAAGAATATACAAAAAGTGTTACGCTTGCAATTTGTGAAGAGATAAAGTTTTTAAAAGCCAGAAGAAAACCGTTCCAAATGGTTTCGTATCAAGATTTACATCAGTAAATTAAAATATCATTTGCTACTCTAAAACCAGACCTGAAAAGAGAATGAAAGTAAGATATGAAATCGGGTGGGGGGAATGGCTTAGTCATATGTTCATTATAGAATGACTTTGATAAAAATAAGAAGCGTAGTTAAATTCTCAGCGTTAGAAAACTTTTTGCATTAAAATGAATCGGTGAACAATTTATAAAGTGTACATTGTTGCATGTACGGATATTGAAAAGAAGAGGATAAGCATTTAAATGTAAGAACAAAAAATTTCAAAGATAATAATTATTAACAAAAAACAGGGAAAATTGCGTAAATTTGCAGCAGCATTTCAAGGGTTGTTTAGAATCTTTATAAGTTTCAGGCATAAAAACTAATTTCCTTAATCATTTTCGTTCCTCCACCTGAAGAAAAAATGTTCTATCAAATCCTCAAAGTATCCTCAGTGCAAATCCATAATTTTTTGTGATTATTATTATTATCTTTAACATGTTAATAAACCATTCTAAACAGTAAACAGTTGAAATCATTGAAAAGTGCGAGGTATATTCTTATATTTTATATTGGATATTCTACAACAGTAGACCTAAAAAATGAATCCCAACTAAGAAGGTACTACTTCAAGTGTTTTGTGAACTTAGCAAAAGACCTTAATAAAAGCTTGTGTGTTTCATAAAATTTAAATACTCTTCCGCATGTTCAATGTACAGTTGCATAATAATAGAAACATCAGTTTTGTGCCTCTTCAAGAAAGGCCACAATTTTCATCTAATACTGGTCTTCTGCCTATTTCCTGAGAACATAAAAATTAAGTGAAAAAACACATACCGAAAGTTATGAAAGATCTTGAAAATTCTATTAAGGTGAAGATCGACTTGCATGATTTCCGGAAATTTTATGAACATCATAATTAAATAATAGGGCATTACTTCAGCAATGTGACAATCTTATGTTATCCCAAAACTCGTAGTTATTCATTTGTAAAGCGAAATATCTGATAAAAAAACAGTGTTTCAACCTAAAACTTTTATTAACTCAAGGAACTTCTACCTAATTTCTATCAGGATACATAAAACTATTCAAAATGCTTCCAGATACTTAAATATGCAAAAATATACTCATATTTAAGTGCAAATATATTCTTCTTGCCTCAAGGTTGGTAAAAAGCATAGTATTAATAATGGTATTAATATTGAAAATTAAAAAAGGTTTTATTAAATGAAAACTAATATAATTTTAAACTTGGTCATACGTATTATGAATAAAATTGTAGTCGCCCAATGTCATCAATAAGAAACATTATAAATAACATCAAATCAAATAATTGTTCTTTTCCAGAAAACGTTCGAATAAGATACAAATGACCTCAAAATCAAATAACCTTTCTATTTTCAAAATAGCATCTAAAAATAACTAGGCAGTTTTTCTCTTTATAAATTGGTCTCTGTGCTTTGGTTATCGAAATTCCACTAGTTAATAGTGGTAACTAACGCAGACTCAGTATGAGTTCTATCTCAGCTAAACATACTAAAAATATCGAAGGTAAGATTTATGTAATTATTCTCAAACTCAGACCTTTCTTTGAGTAACACTAAAGTGCAATCGAAAAACAAATATATTCAAGAAACCCATACTAGCGTTTGCTTTCACTTATGTTTCGCCAGCTTGAACTTAGCTGCATTATGAGACAGAGAACAATTTCAAATCTTACAAAAAGCTAATTATATTTATTATTAGAATCCCTTATTAGGCTCAAAATACAGTCCTGCGAGATGATTTTACAGTTGACCCGGTTTAGAAAATTCTCAGTTATATTATTGACAGACTTTATCAGGATCAAAAATTGTAATTTTGCAAATTTCTTTAACAACCTCAAATGTGAAATTATTACTCCAAATTCTCCTTACGCAACTCATCTTCTCAGATGTCTTGCATTAGTTTTTTCCGTTTTCTTGTATCTCCTTATTCTGGGTTTATAATGTTTTTATTTGCAATGCTGACTTTCTAAAGGAATATCAAACTAATTTTAGCTCTCTTCTGATAGAATGCATGTTAGTTTATGACTCAATTTTTTTCTTATTAAGAAATTATAAATAAAGTTCTGAATGGATCTATCACCTTCTGTACTTTTAAATGATTCTGACTTATCCCACAAGATCTCAGGTCATTGTTTCGCTAACTAAAAAACCACATGACACTCTTTATACCCGCTATCTGATTTGCCCTGAAATCCTCTCTCTAAAATGGAATGACTATTAGTTACTGCTATGAAACCAAATGCTTACCCTATTTTTCCTTTTACTTCCTTCCCATTACTTCCTATGGAAATTCTATGCTGGGTACAAACATCAGGTTCCAGTTAGACGTTTCATCAGGAACAAATGGATACAATCTTTTGAGCTGAATACCATAATACTTACTCCATATCTTACCGTCTTTTACTCCAGCAAATATATTCTTCTTGCCTCCAGATTGTTGGTAAAAAGCATGATACTAATAATGGGTATATCGAAAATTCAAAACGGTTTTGTTTGAAAAAAAGTAATATAATTTTAAACTTGGTCATACATATTATGAATAAAACTGCAGTCGAAAAACATCATCAATAAGAAACATTATAATTGGCTTCAAATCAAATAATTATTCTTCTCTAGAAAACGTTCGAATAAAATAAAAATGACCTCAAAATCAAATAACCTTGTATTTTCAAAATATCATTTAATAATAACTTGGTGGTTTTTCTCTTTATAAATTGGTCTTTGTGCTCTGGTTATGGAATACTTGAATCACATTCACTAAAAATAGTTAAATAAATAAAAAAATTAAATTAAATAATTAAATTAAAAAAAGAAAATCTGAAAGGTTTTAGATTTTAAATTACGTCCAAAGAGGCGTCTTTCTGACATTTTGTCTGTTACCTTTATTAAGTATCACGTTCTTCGCACTTAAACCGTAAAATTCATTTCAAGAGCAATATCGCAAAATAGTTTAAATTGAGCATATCTTTAGAATTTTCGATACATAGTTTCGCGCGCTGGAGATGAAAATGTTTTTTTACTGTATAAAGTTGCCATTACTCGCTTTGAAATCCTTGAGTTTGTTAATAAAAAATTCTTTAAAGTTTTACAAAATATAAAATCGTTAATAAAACAAATTTCAAATTTCAAATTTGTGCTTCAACATGCCCATATTCGCAGTAGGATGACGTCATTCAAAATTCGATGGCTCTATGTACAGTAAATTTATCACAATGCGAGAAATATACATACATTTATGCAGATTTTTCATTATTCAATTTCTTAAAATATAATGCAGGACTCTAACATTTGGTGGCAATAATTTGAAAAGTGAAACGGACATTTACGCAAAATCGCAAAACGAAAACAATAGTCCTTCAGGGACAAAGCCCTTTGGACTAATAAAATAATGCATTTTTTTCATATGTTTATATTTTTTGATACAAACTCTTTAGAAACGATTCATAATTGAAATTCTTAACCTTAATACTATATTCGCAAGAAGCATGATCATTTTAATTGCTAAAAGAAAGTAAGTTATTAAAATAAGCTAAGTCGTTTACTAAGCTTACTAATAATAATTTACTCATTAAAAATAATTAAATAAATAAACAAATAAATAAAGTAATTTTTTATATCTTTATATTGATTTTAGAAACGATTCACATTTGAAATTCTTAACCTTAATACTATATTCGCAAGAAGCATGGTCATTTTAATTGGTAAAAGAAATTAATTTATTAAAACCAGCTAAGTCGTTTACTAAGCTCAAATAAATCAATTTAAAGTTAATTTAGACATAACTCTTAATTGCTTTCTGTTGGAAAATTGAAATAAAATCTAAGTACTGCATAGCATTTAGCATATGCATAACCATCTGAAAGTTTAATCTAAATATTCGTCTAAATATTTTCAACACTTCTAATTTGGTTTTAAAATTACCCTTATTTGCCGTGCCTTAAGTTTCTAATTAGAGTCTACTCACTAAATTTAGTTAATTCGTTTTGGTATTTAGTTGAGTTGTCTTTTTATTAGCTTGCTTCTTATTGTACCTTTATTTCTCTATTTGATAAGTGAAGATTTTCTTTTTTCGTTGACATTCCAATTTAAAACGATTAATTCCAACGGTTTAAGAAAGTTTGTGATAAGCTTCTGAATTAAATAAATCACTATTAAAAAGATTGAACAAATAACAATTTAACTTTTTAATACTTGAAATTTTTGCCATTTATTTCTCGATTATTGATAATCTTCTTTAAATTATGTAAAACTTTATCGTCTGAAAAGGCTTGGAAAATGGAAAATCAATCTGTTTATCAAACCTCTCATCAATTTTTTTTCAAATTACAGCCCTTATTATCAGATATATATAATATCTTTAACAGGCTATTTAATTGAAAGTTTTTGGCGTCATTTTACCAAAATTTAAAAATAGTTTTAAAAAAACATTTCGAAGTGAATGACTTTTTGAAATTTCGAAGTGATTCATCAATAACATGAAGAACTGTACATTTAATTTGGTGGAGATCACAAGTATTTTGCTATTCTTTTTTTAACTTCTTCACGATCTCTTGTTATTGCTTTAGGGGTTTCTCTTACGAGATTTTCTTGAAAGTCTCTGAGATTCAATATTTTCCACTTGTGATTTAGAACCAGTTCTAAATAAATTGATTTTATAGTTTGGATTAAAGTTACTTATTTTGTGTCTAATAGATAATCTAGTTTATCTTGTAACACCTCTTGAAAGATTCATATGTAAGGCTTGAAATCCCAGACCATATTTTATTTTGGCTCTTACTTGTTTAATAAATAGTGTCGTTTCAAATTGCATTGTTTTAACTGCGCTTCGCCTTTTTATCAGTTGGCAGCAACAAATATTAGTTTCGTTTAATTTAATGGTAACATGCCGTATGACATTTTAGACTGCTGCATAAAATTTCGAACTTACACGTGTTTTTTTTAAATACATATAATAATAATGCTAAGATGTCCACATTCCTTCCGCTTTACAAAAGGAAAGCTTTATAAAACAAACATATCGAATTATGAAACTTTCTGTAAACGGAAATGGCGTAACGCAAAGGAAGAATAACCGTTAATTTAGATAGAAATCATTTTGAACCGTAACTACGCTTTAAAATATCTATTAAATCATGCCAGATAATAAATAAAGCATAAGAAATATTAAATAAAATTAGAAATAACGCCGTATGTACTCTTTCGTCTGCCATTAGGAATATTGCCTGCACGCTTTAGACGTTTGGCAGTGATGACATTACGTTAAGCTGAATCTTCGCATATACAACAAATACCAGGAAATTAGATTTCATGAGAGAACGGATATATTTTACATTTATATTACGTCGTTTCTGCATACATTACATTATAACGTTTCCACTTTTATATCTGCTTCTCTAATATAGAGAGTCATTGTTTGCCTTGTGTTCTGGCTGATGTAAGAGTCTTCAAATCAGATAGTATGCTTCACTAATTAACATTGCAAGAACAGTTTTCCTGCCTCCTTGTGCCGTAGTTGTGTAATTGGAAGCACGTTCGGCTAGCAGTTGGGAAGTCCGGAAATTGAATACCGGCGAGGTCATTTTTCCTGTTTCTCCAAACATAAACCTGAAGACTGACTCTAGAAGTATCTAACTGAGCTAAAATGGGGCGGATGATAACTCGTCACTCGAAATGACGACTGGCTTCTATCCTCCTCAATCATACTTTAAGCAAAAGAAAAGAATGACACTACAAAGGAACGCTTTCCTTTACGCGTGCCTTCTTAGTGTAGTTGGAAAGTGCGTCTAGTAAGCAGTGAGGAGATTCAAAGGGAATTGCTGATTTGCTATGCTTCCTAGTTTCAAAACAATTCCACATAACTCTACAAGGGGCACCCGAACTAAAAATGATTTGGACGATAATTCCTCCTTACCTGGACTTTTGGAATTGGTCCCGTGCCTCACAGGCTCCCTTTAAGTTAACAGGAGTCTAAGGTATCTTCTTCCTTTTCTCGTGTTTTTGTTCGTCTAACAATGAGGAGGTCAGGAATCCAGGCCCAGGCGTCGCTGAGTTTTCATGCCTATGGCCCCGATAAGTATTTAATGTCTCTATAACAGAACGTATCTTTTTCTTTCTTAAACGGTTCTTCATAAATTGCAAAAACATTGTGAACACCGTCATTTGCCCGAAAGATCTCTCACATCATGCACATTGCCGCTATCACTACGTAAAACGATTATTCGACTACTTCCTTATTTCTCTTAAAAGCTACAATCCTATTTCATCTTCAGGTTAATAAAACGATTTCCTACGTAGAGGATCCTGCATTTTGAAAACATTTCTTTTTCTTCATATCTCTTCTGTATATTTTTAGGTTATCCGTACAATTTAGTTCAAGTTACTTTGATTATTTTCCAGAGCAATGTTTGCAAGAAACGTATATTTTGAGCATGATAAAAATATTCTGAATAATAGCTCTTTCATTACTAATGGTTTTGGGAATTAAATTGTTATCATGTGAAAATTTCATTCTTCACAATTAGTGAAATTTTATAACTACATTCTTTCAACACCTTCCTTATATCTGCATGAGTGATCACAATACTGTTTATGGATTGTTGTCCTATCAATGAATGATGTTAATTACGTTCAAAGTTTCATCACAAGTTTTATTCTGGCTCGCATTCTGCTGCCATTTCTTTACCTTGTACAGAGTCTAAACAATGACGTATTTTCGCCTTTCACACACGTTACTGTATTTTTAAGAGGTGGTACTTAAATACACATTTATGGGGTGTTAAATTTGCATAAGCGAACATTAATGTTTCAGAATGGCATGTTTCACCTTTTTTACATGAACGAAGTTGGAATAGTGGAAATTTATTTGGATTAGATGTGCCATACACTAGGATTCAAGACTAAAATTTAACATTCGGGTACTTTCATTGGTATGTTCGTGAAATAAAATAACTAACCTATGTTAATGATTTGTAATACTCGACAAAGTCGCGTAGACAGCGTTAGTTTTGTTGATACCTCACAGAAAGCTGAAAGCATTATCAAATTCTTTGACTCCTTTATAAAATTTCATTTACTGAACAACCTTTCAAAAGCTTCTGTCTATTTATCGATGTAGATAAATAGCGATGCTTTATTCAGTAGCTGAATAACACTTCTGATGAAAAGCAAAAAGGATGCATAAGATGTTATTTTGCAATATTAAGTTCTTCTCGACAACGTTTTACCAGTAAAATTATTGTAATCGGCTTAAGCTAAATCTTGGTATCACGAAGCTGCCGTTGTCAGTTTTCCTTCTTTGATACGATTTCTTATCAAAATACGAAATTGACACTTTTTAGGTTTTGGAATTGTCTAGAGTGGAATTTTCTAGGATATTTCTTTATTTTATCTTGTTGTTGCTATATGTTCCCCGGATCCTCATGACACCTGTGATTTTCGACACTAATCTAGAACCTGATGATCTTAAAGCAGAAATTATGTATGAAAAATGAAAAAAAATAATTCAGCATTTCGTATACTATCATTATTTTGCAATAAAAGATAACAAAGCTGAAAGATTTTGTAAGTTTTTTTTTATTTAATCAAACAATTATTATGATTTTGATCTTTATTTTACTTCTTCTTTCGTATTTCTCACCAAAATGCAAATTATCGTTTAGTGCATTTAAGCTGAGAGTTTTCAACCTGAGACAGATAGAGCAAGAGTTTCTGGTATTCGCCTCGCACTGTTAGATTTTGCCAAGTTTGTCTAAAAGTAATTATCTTGGCTTTTGCATTCTCTTGTTTACAGATTGTTTTAAACTTACTCAACCGCACAGTTAACTGAGCCAGCTTATAGCTTAATTTATAGCTTGTGTAGTCTAAGACTGTTTTTATGAATGGTTACATTTTAAGTATCTGCTATCGATTAAATTACATCGTTATAAGTATTCGTTTGTTATAGCACAAATCAGAACTTATAAGTTCAGTTTAATAAAAATGTTGTTTAAATGTTGGCAAATCTGGGCATACTATTTCAGATGTAAACATACACTCATTGCCGTAAAAATTTAAAAAAAAAAAAAAAAAAATGGGACAGTTCTACTTTTCCGTTCTACTGGGCCGATTCAGAAAATTCAAATTGCGTTCTTCATGTCTCGAAAGCGCGACTTAGGATATATATTAGATTTAGATATAGCACTATTCTAACATAGGTATTTTGACACAAAATCGGACTTTTTCTGAAATAGCATACCAATATTTTTACATATTTCGATTCTACGACTCAAATTATGTCTAAATATTAAATTTTGTAAAATTTGGTGCGAATTTTACGGAGAAATTCAACAATTTATGTTGGCGCTTTTTATTCAGTTTGCACCAAAATTAGTTCATTTGGCGAACTTCTTAATATGTGGCAAACTATTTTCATTTCCATTTTTACATAGTGCGTGAGAGGAAAAAAGTCTAAATCATTCCTTCTTTCAAATAATGTTCTTTATCTTATATTTATAATTATAATTATTATTAATTTTAAGGAATTTTTTTCTTTTTCGAATTCATTTTAATTGTATACGTTGCATAGTTTCTTTCGAACAACTGTTTTAAAAATTTCTATTTTCTCATTCGAACTGCGTAGTTTAAATCAAAGGCGCATCGTTTATTTTTTTTTTTTCAATTAGTTTTCTTTATACTATATTTTTAGTCATAGTTATTATTTTAGGTAATTTTCAAATTTTTAGACTTATTTTAATTATTAGTGTTTCACTGTCTCTTCAGATAATTATTTTAAAATTTTCTATTTATTCATTTGAACTGAGCATTTTAAATATATTTATTAACATAAATTTTCCAGAATTTGATTTTATTTATTTGAATTGCGTTTCTTTCGGAAGAATACTTTGTAACCCAGACTACAATGCATTTGAAAACTGCATAACACCCATGCAGCCAGCCCGTTCGCGGGATTCGAACCTCGGACCAAACTACCAGTGTTCAGCTACATTACCGCTCGGCCGCTGAAGGGCCACATATATTAAAAGCGAAAATACAGTAAAACACACTTAACACGCCTTTCAATGTTCCGTTTAGAAAAGATATACATAAATAAGAGAGATGTATAACCGACATTTTATCTTAGGATAACCTGCATACACTGCCTTAAACAGTTTTATCATTGTGCCCATTACTTTACACAATTTTATCCTACATTTGATTTCTTAAAATGTTATTCATATTTTAGTCAAATATTTTACTTTTGAAATCGAAAGAATCAAATATCATAAGATTAAAAAGTTTTAAATTAAAACAAAGTACAAATACTAAATTTTACGCAAAAATTAATTTTTTCTTCTCTATTTTCAGGCATTCTGCTTCATTGTTGCTCTTTTTCTTTAGACATTCTGCAAGTATATTAAAAAGCATCCAACTTTTCGAAACATCTTGGTATTTCTGACAATCATTTTAAATAAAGTTATCGCCTTCCATTTCATAAAAGCCCAGAAACGGCCGAGCGGTAAAGTCGCTGAACACTGATAGTTCACTCCGGAGTTCGAATCGCGGTAAACGGGCTAGTTGCATGGGCGTTTTCGAGGATTTTCTCATGTGTAACGTGTATGCCAGCTGGTTTCCCTTAGAAATATCTTCACGAAGGCATCCTTTCTTTTAGACAGATAGCCCTGCTTTGCCGTAACTTAATAATCAATTTCATCAAAGCCTTTATCAGTTTTTAATTTTGACAAAGCACACTGGGGCTATCTGCCTAAGGGTAGGGATGCCTTTGTGGAGGTTTTTCTAAGGGAAACTGGCTCGTATACACGATACACATGGGAAAAACCACGCAAACGCCCATGCAGCCAGCCCGTTCGCGGGATTCGAACCTCGGACCGAACTACCAGTGTTCAGCGACTTTACCGCTCGGCCGCTGTTTCATCAGGAGGAACAAAAAACGTCTTTAGGTGACATCCACATACAATACTGGATAAACTCCTGAATCTTCAAATAATTCGACTGAGAAATCATGGGATTCTCTGTTTATGATACGATATAATGTTCTATAACGTAATTTAAATTTATACAACCATATAGCCTAAAACTAGTCGCTTTTCGCTTTAATCTGCAATGATATCGTTTTTGTCTTTTCTGTTAACACAAGCTCAATTGATGGTATTTGCTGGTGTACACGTCCAAGTGTTTTCTCTTTGAACACCTAAATTCTTTTAAGTATATACTTCAAAAGCGTCCAATCTTTCTGAAGCATCTTGGTATGTCTGACAGCCAAATTTTCCTGAAATTTTTGCTTACTTTTCTTCCTAATTTTCCTCTTTCTTTCTACAGTTATTTTCAGTGCTCATACAAGAAAATTAAGTTTTTTCGATTGCTAGACTTCCATAAATTTTGCATTCTTGTCAATTTTTTTTAAATATCAATTCCATGAATTGCGTTTCAGCTGAAGACAGTTTTTATTTTCTAATCATTCTAATTATAAATATAGTTTAAAGCGAAGTCCAAGGGATAAATATTTTAATTAAAAGATTTTTTGCTAAATGACAAAGAAATAAAACAGTCCAGCAGTGTTTTTTCTATCACCGAGTGACCTAATTCTTGTATCGACTGAAACAATCTAAATCATATTAAAGATCATTTTTTATACAATCTATAACGCGAGAGAGAAATTAGCTTCTTAAAACATTCTTTCTAAGAGGATTAATATAAAAACTTATATTTATATATATATTTTTAAAGCTGGGACTTAACTGTCAATCTTTTAAAGTTTAATTTACATGGTGATTATAATTAGAGTTCCACTTTAAAATGGTCAAAAAAGGAAAACTACCGGACCAGATGTTATCACACTTGGGAATCGTAAAGGAGGTTATGGGAATTTATTTTCCGCGGGAAAGAAAAGAGTTCACCACCAGGGAAAAATGACGCTGTATGCAATATTGTTAAATGAAATAATACATGAGAAAATCGGTTTAAAATGTGTTTAATGGTTTCCGAAACGGGTTACAAAGCATGTTCAATGCAGCGTCCAGTATTTTCCGAAAGCAAGTTAAATCCTGTTACTGCATTCTCAACAGCAGCTCTTAGCATATCAGGAGGAACGTTACGGACATGTCGGTGAATCACATATTTCATTTCTGCCAAATTGTTTAGATTATCACCATAAAAAGTGCTTTTGAGATAACCCCATAGCTAAAAGGTTGAGTGAAATGTTAACTTTTAACCATAGCAAAGGTTGAGTGAAATGTTAACTTTTAGCTGGATTTCTGCTTGTGCCAGTATATTACTTTTCAGGTAAAATTATTTTGATAACATCATTTTACTCCTGTAATCTCCATTTTACTTCTGAATAAGCGGTAATGTTTCGAAGGGCCCAGGACATCTATCTGTTCACCTTAAATATATAGACGATATAACAAGTTTTTAATCTCAGTTTTCTGCTGGGAACAAGAAATGCTCTCTGATCTATAGATATCGTAGAATTACTACAATTAACAATTATTCTTATTAAGTTCATTATTTTTTCTTATTTATTTATGAGCTCTAATGAGCTATAATGGGACGAAACGCAATTTTACGCCCTCTGCTGTAATGCTCTGTTTAACTTTTCATACGTCTCTGTTGCCATTCGGCAAAAGGTAAGATATTTATTATTCAAATTTTATCTGTTTGTTATTAGTTAATAAACTCAGCTGCTTTAAAGGAAAAAATGCAATTAAGGAATTCTTTTTCTTTCTTTTTTACGTCCTTGTACGAGGTAAAGGAAATATTATAATCACGAAATATTCCTAGTATCATATTTCAAAGAAAATATCCAATTTTACTGCTATCGAATGCAATTTAACGATGTTTTTGCGTGACATCTGTACGTAAGAACAGAATAAAGGATTATTTTTCCCAAACGAATTATAAAACTGATTTAAAATGGATTCAGAAGAATTTTTTCCCTGGTGTCTGTACTTATGTATGTATGCATCTGGCTTAACTCAAAAACGAGTAGCTTCAGAACGCTGAAATTTTGTATATAGGACTGCTTAACATGTAATTGTGCACTTCTCTTTTTGCTTGCAGTCCGCCGCACCAAAAGTATATGAATATAAGTAGCAAGACTACATGAATTAGAGAGACCTTAATGGTCAAGAATTTTGCGCATTGAGCTGCATAAAGCTTATGCTAAAAAAGTCATTTCACTCTATAGTTACTTATTAAAAAAGGTAAAGTCATTCAAAATCTAGATACAATAACAAAGTAGTAAAAGCAAATTCGTAAAAACTAAAGGTTAAAATTACAAGTCGAGACGACTTAGAAATCAAAAAGGGTAAAAAAAGTTAATAAATTTTAACGCACTAAGAATTATAAAAGGAGTGTTGTAAAAATAAAACACATTACAAAAATACACGATATGTACGAAAAATTGCAATAAGTGGTATATAGCTTAATTCGAGGTTTGCGCCAAATGTATCAAGGAAAAAGCAGTTCAAAACTCGAATCAAGTTAATAGCTATAGCGCGTTTCATCAAACGACAATAATTAAGACTATAAACGCAATTTCATTTTTGAAAATTCCAATTTTATGATCTAAAAAAGTTTGTTAAGTTTCAATTATATCGCTCTTTTCCCGACGCGCCCAGTGATTAAATTGAAATGTAAAACTTACTATTAAACTAGAAAAAGCTACACCAGTTAGCTCAGTGATGCAAAGGTACAATTAAAAGAAAATAGCTAAAATGCTATTGACGAGCTGTGACTTAAATTGTAAATGCAAAACATACTATTAAACAACAAAAAATTAATACATGAAAGCCTAGTTAGGCAAATGTACCATAAAATAAATAGCTTAAAAAGCTTATTAGTCTAAAAATTACACAATTTTAAGGGAAAACCCTCTAATTAGAAAATTGTAAACTTTTAAGAAGAACTAAAAAAGACATAAAAAATTCGTACTAAATTATTATTAATAATTTTATCTACTAATCTAATAATAATTTTTTATTCCTAATTGACTTTTAACTACTTTAATTAATTTTAAATCTAGTCATTTACTCGCTATTTTCTCAAAATTTCACTGTTTAATTTTTTTTTTTTTTTTTTTTTTTTTTTTGTGATTCACAGTATTTGATTTTACTTTTGGTTTTGAATTTTATTTTTACTCTTGCCTATATGGATGACGAAACACGAATAGAGTAATTAAAGAATTAGGTTTGGGGACAACTACCCCTTGGATAAGTCTGTCTCCTGCCTGCTCAACAATTATTCACTTATGCAATTTTTAGGAATAATGAATTTAATTTTTGGAGTAATATATTTTTTCATGGTTTCAGATAAGTGCAATTAATTTACATATGCTCTTAAAATATAAATGATATTGTAAATTAATTCGCAGCAATAATAATTATTTTTATTTTTATTTCATTGCAATTAAAATTTTTAATTAAATTTTATTTGCTTTCTCCACGAATAGAGAATATTAGTTAAATTCAAATTTCATTCCTTGCAGCAATGGCGCAAGAGAATTATTTAAATTTAATTTAAATTTACTATTTTCTTGTGAAACAATTATATATATATGGTAAGGATCTTTAGTTTACTAACGTTTATTTTATTTTAAAACTGCAAATTGTACTTGCTAACGCCCAAGTATTCAAGATGTGGCTTTTCGCCAAGAGCAGAGTTAGACAGAGAGAAAGTGAGCCGCCTTGCCACTGTATTACACGCGAGTTTCCAATCAGCTGCTGTCCGCCTTTAAGGACAGATATTTAGTACTCTTGATATTTAAAACGTATTGTAGTTTCGGCAGTTTCCGTAATAACATACGTAATAATTTAAAAGACCAGTCGTAGCGTAATCAGTTGTGTAAAGCACTCGCAGTTAACTCTTATTTTTAGTTAGTTAATAGTTTTTATATTTTTAAGCTCAGACCATAAGTGGTTGGTCTCTGTATCCCGAAGTGAGGGAACACCTGTAATATCGTGGACAATAAAGGGTACAGTTAACCCTTCCTGCTTGTGTCGTCAATTCCACACCTATTTGAACATAGCTTGAGTAAGATCCCTGTTCCTATTCAGGATAGGTCATATTCCCGAAACAAATCAAAAGACATTCAAGTCCTGATAGTGGCGCCCGAACTAAAAGGGTGTTGGATGAGGATTCTCAGCAATCAGGATTTGGCGATTGGGTCCCATAAAAACCCCAGTCGCTCTTTAAAAAGAGGAGTATATAAGGTATTTCTCTCACCTTCTTGTCGTGCCTTCGTGGTGTAGTGGTTCTGCACACTGCGCCGGTATTCCAGAGGTCCGTGGGTCGATTGCCGGCGAAGGCGACTGCTAATTTTTCATCTCGGCCTGCTTCTAAAAATACCTAATGTCTTTACAGTGGTGCCCGAACTAAAAGGGTGCTGGATGAGGATTCTCCACATCCAGGATTTGGCGACTGGGTCCCCTAAAAACCCCAGTCGCACTTTAAAAAGGG
Source organism: Stegodyphus dumicola (assembly GCF_044657685.1). Taxonomy (NCBI): domain Eukaryota; kingdom Metazoa; phylum Arthropoda; class Arachnida; order Araneae; family Eresidae; genus Stegodyphus; species Stegodyphus dumicola. The sequence continues at coordinate 84,453,524 of NC_140768.1, forward strand.
AAGTATATAAGGCATTTCTTCCACTTTCCGAGCGTGCCTTCTCGTGTAGTGGTCAGCACACTGAGCCGGTACTTCAGAGGTCAGTGGTTCGATTCTCGGCGAAGGCGTGGCTAATTTTTCATCTTTTTTTTTATTTATGAGCCTTTCGAATCGCAAATGTACAGATTTTAGATAACAGAAAAGCATTTCAATTTATGTAATAAATCACATTAATATATTTAATGTCTTACTTTTATTAATTCTAAAATTTATCTTTTATTAAGGCATCTTTTTAATAGGAAACATATTACTCCCTATGGTTATGTTCGTTCATGGTATTTTATTTAGGTAAAACTTGTTCCCTCTTCCCTGAGATAAAAAAATGACGGGAACAGGGATTTTTCGTAGCTTCATTTATAAAATAAATAGTTGTGTAGTTCATCGTAACTTCCATTTAATAAAAAGTTTGCCTTACGCTTTGTCTCAAGTTGTTGATTTAAGCATCCTCCCGCCCCCATTGTTCCCCCGCATATTTCTAAATAACATTATCATAACTCAGAGCTGTTCGTAACACAGGTCAGTATCACTATTTTAATCAATTTAATGTTTTGGTATACACTGGTTTTTCTCTGTTAAACAAACCGTTCCTACACCCTTTGTTTAAACTTTGTCCAAACATTTTTTAGTTGGCAACGCACTTAAGGATTTAGCATTTTGTCCCGGCATTCATGTTCAAAGAAGTGCTGTACAAGGTTTGTGCTTTATAACCTGCTTGAGCATGAGAAGAATTTTGGATCCACAAGTATTTCGCTATATTTTCTTCCGCAAAGTATTTTGTAAACCATTCACTGAGCTTGCTTCGAAAGGTGTTCCGTGAGAAGAGGCAGCAATTTTTGACAGACAACGAGCTCATTAGAGGACGCGTATTTATGCAATTTGGGGAAGAAATCTTGATCACCATCTTCAGTAACTTTTCTTAACCACAACTGCAGTTTTCTTCTAAACTCCACAATTTTCTCCAATAGTTTCAATATGTGCATATTATTGCCTTGTATAAAAATATTCAAGGCATTCAGTTTGTCAAGTATATTGCACAAACACGCCAGTTTTAGTTTAAAGTCTGGTTCGGCAAAAAAAAAAAAAAAAAAAAAAAAAAAAAAAAACTGCTGTTTGCATGTCCTTTCCTTGCAGAAAAGTGTGAATTTTTTTATTTAGCTCGAATGCATGGAATAAGACACTTCCACGTGAAAGCCATCGTGAACTGCAGTAATATAGCAGGGCTGTGTGTATGGCTGTCATGTTCATTCAAAGCCTTTGAATAGTTTGGCATTCGGCTGCCTAGGATTTATGTAGTTTACTACATCTATGATACGTTCCAATACCAAATTCAATGCACAGCTCATCGACTTCGATGCAAGTGCTTACCTATGGAGGATGCAACGGGTCCACATAGTATGGGGTGCTTTACTGCGAATAAGCGTTTGCAGTTCTTGATACCTGCTAGACATTGATCGAACGCCGTCAGAACACACAACGATACAATCTTTCCAATCTAAATTATTTCCTGTTATAAAATTGTCAAGAATTTCAAATACGCTTTCAGCCTTTGTGCCTTCATTGACGCTTTGACAGAAAAGAATGTCTTCAACAATTGTATTGTCATCTAGAAAATGTACCTAGCAAGTAAGGTATGCATCTTTATTACTGTTAGTAGCCTCACCAAGTTGTGGACCAAATTCCTTGCCTTTCATTATCCGTATTAATTGATCATTGAGATTCTCCTCTATATGACGGATTCTTACATTAGTAGTATTGTTAGATAAAGCTACCTTTGTATTTAGATTTCCCGCCGATTATTTTACCATAAAATCAAACATATTGAGAGCAGCCGATAAAATACGTTCTGCGTGGTGTGAGGTTTCTTGCACTTCGCCACCTCGAATGCCACCTTAAAAGATGTTAGCAGTACGTTGCTAAAGCTTGTTGAGTGAACAGGTTTCTTTTTTATTTTTGTTTTTGTAAATTTTGCTACTTCCTACTAAAATATTCGCGCTATTTTTCAACCATGGTAAAATGAATGGTCTCCAGATGTCGTTTTAGCTCACTTGGAAGCATACTTTCGAACGATAGAATTTTCAAACGGAGCACACATTGCGGTCATTCGTCGTTACTTACTTCTACCCAAGCCAAAGTCCGAATAGCTATCTATCATCGTATTTCGATATTTCCACCGTTTTGCTTGTCGAGGCTTGATCACTCTGACTTGAACTTTATTTAAATATCTTTCCATTTTGTTACTAATCTTTTAAGAAAATGGTAAACATCAAAATTAAAACAAAGCAACCGAACTGCTCACATAAAAGTATGCTTAAATAGATATAATACCGTTTTCCTGTCCTGCGTTCGTAAATCACAGCTCTCTATAGGACACTTTATTACTACTTCTATTTAACTTAAAAATTTAAATGCTTAGGCTCACAATAAACTAACTTGGCAATGCGGTCTACGACGACTTATATACTACCACCAATAGGCGTTCGAGACAATTCCTGTCGAGGCGACCTGCCGGTCGAATGCGGGGTTCTGGAAATCTCTCCCAACGGCTAGAAAATAATTCGGCGTTGCCAAACTCAACCCAAATGCGGTGTTGGTCGGTTTCTTACGCAACGAGCGATTTATGCAGCACACGCGATTTAAATGTAGATTCTATAAAAGAGTAAACAGGAGCGCCTCACGGCGCCGCAGGGCCCCGTGATGCACACTTTGAGAACCCCTGATTTAATCCTTTGACTGCATTGAGCATCATCGACGATTTACAACGGCCTAACTTTTCGGAGACGTGTGTATCGAATGTGATTCATACGTTTTTTATTGTTTGAAGCCATGTGAGTTACCGGCGCTTCACAAGCAGAAAGATTTATACTGTCAAAAGTATTTTTATAGCCTCAGAAAGCGCTCTCAATTCTTCTCGTACTTAAGAAATTGATTTTTAGGATAAATGGGACAATAAAACACTAGAGTTAAAAAATGTCCCGAGAGAGTATTTTATCCTATTTTGCTGTGGTAGTTAACGTGTTAAGTCAGCTCTGATTCTTAATGAAATAAGAAAACATTCTACAATATGATTCTTTTGTGGCAGATATCATATATACTTACGTATAACTTCTGTCTTGTTAGCAACTTTCTTTTCACATTTCACACCTTCATACCCATGAGGGCATTCACACGTTCGGACAGAAGATCCTATGTAATATCTGCAAAAAAGGTAGGAAATGTGTTGCTACACATAATTAGATTTCTGTACATAAGAAAAATAAAAATATGTTATGCAGAGAGAGTTTTACTACACGTTCAGCAGTTTGAGAGCTAATATGGAAATTCAAAAATTAATAGCAGATCTATGGAAAACGAATTTATCATTTTATTACATCTTAAAATAAATGTTTCTTTCGAATCAAGATGCCCTATATTTGCAAAGCAATGGTTACCTTCATAAAATTATGTATCAGTATGGATTTCTTTATTCACATGAGCTTTCACAGTTGCAAATAAAATAATTTGATAGAGATATTTACAATAATCAAAGTAAAAAAATTAAATGCATAGTAGTTATTAAAAAATGCATTTAAAAAGCAGAAATCAACATTCATGTTCATGTTTTAATTTAGGGTCTCTTCGCAAAATAAAAAACCCAGGAAAAGTTTTAAACTGTAAAATCATCTTGCACATACAAAAACGATAAGGTGAAATAGAATATGAATTTACGGTTTATTTTACAGGCGTGGTTATAGATCGTTAAGCAAACCATGTTGCGTTATAGCGGCCAGTAATAGTTAAAATAATGAAGCACGCAGTAAAATAAAATAAAATTAAAAATATATTCAGTTTTAAAAATATTACAAAAGAAAAACGGCTCCGTGGCACTTAGCCGACGAGACACTTGACAGACACCAGTTAGCCGACAGGACATTTAACCGACAAGGACAGTTAGCCGACAGGACATTTAACCGACAAGGACAGTTAGCCGACAGGACATTTAGCCAACAGAGACAATACTAAAAAAGAGGGCGGTAATGAGGACATTTAGCCGAGAGAGAGAGTTAGCCGTCAGGAACATTTAGTTACGGTACATTTAACTGTCAAGACATTTAATCACGTTAAGCCGACTGTGACGTTTATCTGATACGTACCCAACAATTATTTAAACTTTCTATCAATTACAAAATTTCTCGATTTCTCCATAAGTTCAATATTTAGATAATTTTTTCACCTATCAGTAATTTCATTTTTCGATTTAAAACCCATATGTGTTATTAATTAATGTGTAATTTAGCATTGTTTGGTACATATATCATGCTGTTGGGTGTATATTTGCGAAACTGAAAAAGCGTTGAAATTTCTCGTCAGGGAACATGAATTAAGTTTCGAAAGGGAAAAAAAAAAAAGAATTTTTTTTTTAGCTAAACACGACGGTCACTGGTTAGATATTAAAAAAAACGGTTACTCTATTTCCATTAGGCCCAGCAGTGGAGGAGCGGTAAAGTTGCTGAGTACTGGTGGTTAGGTCCGAATTTCGAATCCCGCGAACGGACTCGCTGCATGGGTGTTTTCGTGGTTTTCCTCATATGTAACGTGTATACGAGACAGTTTTTCTTAGAAAGTCCTCGACGAAGGTGTCTCTCTCTCCCCTTAGGAAATAACCCTCTGGCTTTGCCGTAATTACACAAACCAAACGAAACCAAACCTACTTCTGTTAGGTGGCCGCAGTCCACGACGCACGAATTCCTGGGCCAGAGCCCTATCCCAGGTTAACACATATACGATGCCTAACGTGCCTAACGTAACAAATTACGATGCATGAGGGTGTAAACAGCATTTAAGAAAAAAATAAGAAGTTCGTGTGTGGTCAGTAGGGCGAATCACTCTACTTCCTGACAGGCAAAGGAAATTTCATTAGTGGGAGCAGCGAAACAACTTTATACGGGAATGAATGTAGCATGTTGTGTTGAACAAAGTAGTAATGAAATGTGAAAGTATAAAAACTTTATCACATATGACTACAGTCCGTGCTAGACGGGACGTTTCTGAGAAACGAGATTCTGGTAGCACTGGTTTAAATGGGAGGATTTCTAGAAAAAAGAGCCCCCTGGAAGTGAAGTCCCGCCTAGCTACAGAAAAATGTTGCGGCTATGCGGGATTTTTTCAAACCTCACCGATAATGTCTCGGGTCCCGGTAGAGACAACCAATCAGACGAAAGTTCTGCTTCTGAAGGATCACGTGATACCAATTTGAGCGATAAACGATTACTGTTTGGCGTTCAAATTTTTGTAGCAAGGGAGAATGGTAACTTAGCTACGTGTGTTTCCTGGAATTGTGCGGGTTCTGAGAATTGTAACTTTCGATGTCAAGTCCCGTGTAGCCGAAACATAATGTGGTTGGGACTTTACAAACCTGAAAGCACGGGGAAGAGCGAGACTCATTGTCAGCTTAATGTCCTGTCGGCTAACTGCCCGTGTCGGCAAAATGTTCTGTCAGCTATGTGCCCATGTCAACTAGATGTCTTGTCAATTAAGTGCGCTTGTCAGCTAACTGTCCTTGTCGACTAACTGTCCTGTAGGCTAACTGTCCATGTCGGCTACGTGTCTGTGTCGGCTAAATGTTCTATCGGCTAACTGGTGTTGATTAAATGTCGCCACAGCTAAGTAATTGTCGGCTGAGTCCGCGACCGAAGGAAAACATTGAATGAGGCCTACGAGCTTTTTTCTTGTTTACAAGTAGTGATATTTCTGGCTGCATTTTGTTCAGTTTAAGCTTTAAAGGTGGCGCGACTGAGAATTTATTTAGAATTTAGATGGAGAAATTGGGAAAATTCCATGGCATACATTAAGCGGCAAATGATAATAAAGAAAATTCTGTATGCCCCAAAAGGGCGTTGTTTTTCATTTTTACTTACATACACGTTTCGAAAGCATTTAGGCTAAAAGTATTTAAAAACAGCATATCTTTTAAATTTCCGATAGACAGTGTCGCGCGTTGAAAATAAAAATATTTTATTCCGTATAGTGTGTTGCTACTCCTCGCTTTGAAATCGTTTGAGTTTTTTAATAAAAAATTCGTTAAATTTTTAAAAATATGAAATAGATAATAAACCAAATTCGAAATTCAAGATTCGGGATTCCAATTGCCCAATTCCGGTGGAGGATTTCGTTATTTAAAAATCGATGGCTCTAGGTATCGTTGTTTTTTCACAATTCGAGAAATATACATACATTCATACAGATTTTTCACTACTTTATTTCTTTAAATATAATGCAGGGCAATAATATTTGTTGGCAACAATAGTACACAATAGTACTGAAAAGTAACACAGTAGTTTATAAGGATTTGAGGCAAAATACCATTTCGAGATTAACAGCCCTTCTGGGTTAAAAATTAATAAATAAATAATAAAAATAAAAGATAAATATGTAAGCAACTAAAAAAGAAAATTTTTTTAAATCTTAATAAATAATAAAATATCCAATTAATGAAGCTCTATTGTAAAACAGATCACTGGCAGTGCTTTCAGTATGGTTTATCATAGGTCATTATGAAAATGAGTTATCATAAGGTATGCGCTAAGCGGCGATATGAGTCAGAAAACGCTATCATGACAGGTTATTACGAAAGATTAGTCTAGCTATTTTAAATATTTGCTAACTTGTGGCAAATATGTAACTAAATTATCAACTTCATCAAATTTGAAAATTTCCATGATGTAAATCAGTTTGCTTTTGAAATAGGTGAATTTCAACTGAAAATCTGTTATAGTTTAAATGTATGGAAGGATCATTAAGAATTACTTTTAAATGGTTCATGTCGCTTCCCTCATAAGCTTAATATCATTGTAAGTACTTTACCTACGGAAGTCCTGTAGCCCTATAATTGAAATACAGTAATCACATTGTTCAGTTTTTGGCAATTAATGCTTAGTCACTTCACAATAGCGCTAAACCCGGATTTTTGTAAACATATATTTTATATGAAGGAATAACGTTCGTATCATCTTACTTTTATGAAAACTTTAATTCCGTAATAGCTATGAGCGATTCGTTCATTGCATCGATTATGATATCTAGTAAAAACATATTCTAGATAAACATATCTAGTAAAAACATATTAACGTAAAAGATTTTCGGTAATAATCTTACCTGCATGTGCCTCCATTGAAACATATTTTCTGCGTGGACGTAGGCCCGCAATAATTATCATATTGGCATTCCTTCCCAAAGTAACCTTCAAAACAATGGCAGTTGTAGGCTTCGAAATTAGATGAAGCATAGCAATATCCAGTAAAAGAACAATGATGGTAAATACAAGGATCCTTCCGTACTCTCTGCTTCTTTGGTATTATTTCATAGGTTATATTGAAACCGAAGGCGTCCATCAGATGTTGTCTCACCCGTAAATGAACATTTTCTAATGTCGTTATTCTCATATCCAACACCAGAAATCTCTTGTTTGTGATTAGATATGTTGGTTCATGAGTAGAACTTATGATACCAAAATCAAATCTCCTTATTCCGATCTTTAGGTCCCTGATGTAGTGATCAAACTCTGTAGCTCTTAGTCCACTTTTCATGTAGAACTGGGTGAAATAGACTGCAATTTTCATGTTAGGAGGCGCTTCCACAATCCATTGGCAGTTGATGGGTACTGGGTAAGGTTTAGGGAAGTTTGGTGTAGAAATGGTACCATTTCCTATGATAGTATGAAAACCACAGTCGGGAAAAGCTAAAAGGATGCCTGGCAGTAGCAGTAATCGCAATGAAGGCAACAAAATGTAACATTCTGCTCTTTTGATCATTTAAGTGATGTATGTCCTGGATGTATTATGCGAAAATTCTAGTTGAGGTTAATCTGAAATATAAAGAAGGAAATCAGGTTTTCAGATAAATATACAAGTATAAACAAACAATTCAGTAGAAACATTTCTTCATCGGAAATATGTACCTTTTAATACTATTCAGTAACCCCTTCGCGTACTTTAACGAGCCTGCCTCGTGATGAAGATTTTGTCCCAAACATAAACATCACGAGCCAGGCTCGTGAACAGAAAGCCAGGCTCGTGAACAGAAAGCCGGGCCAAACTTAAACATCACGAGCCAGGCTCGTGAAAAGAAAGCTGAGTCAAACATAAAACATCATGAGCCGGGCTCGTGAATATTAACATTGTAATTTCACGGTCGTAATCGAACGTTAGTTCCTATCAGTACACCACAAGAGTTAGTCACGATTCTTTATTATATAGATTATGTAATATTTATAATATAATATTTATTTAAATTATATATTAAAAATATAATATATTTATAATATCTGCAAAAGGCAGAAGGATTACTTTCACTAAGGATTAAAGCTTGCTTACTTGAAGTGCTCTTTATTTATGAAATATAATTTTGAAACTGTTATTTATTGCAAAATATAATATATTTATAATATATACGAAAGGCAGAAGGATTAAAGTTTACTTCCACGCCAGCAGTATCGTACAATACTGACACAGGCATTTACGTTTCGGCTCGTATTGTGACTCTTCTCAAGCTTCCTTTCGTATTATGACAACTCAAAGCTTCCTTTCAAAAATGAGTGTAAGTTCAATCATTTAAATCAAATATGAATAAAGATTATAAGCTTGTCTAGAACTCGATGGAAGTTCATGCACACACGTACCAAAACAGGATATAACCTCGATCTAGAACATTCACGGCAAGACCAGCATTGGCGTTGCTAACGAATTTAGCTTTAATACGCAAAGAAGAGGACAGAAAGCCAAACTCTAACACTTCGATTCTTAAATCTCCAAACTTTGTAATAAAACTGTTTGTTTACAAATCTGCATAAATTCTCGAACGAATTAACCTCGTTGCGAAAAGGGGCAGAGAGGAAAGAAGTTAATTAAATAACACTGCTTTAACAAAACTTAAATCATAAATGCCGCAAGGTGAACTATTAATATAATTTGTTTCAGTTCATCTGATTCCTCTGTTATCACTATATTCCCTTAATGATTAGAAAACTTAATTATGACTAAAGTTTACATACGTAAATTTGCATTTATCAGACATGCACTTCCTTATGAACTTATGTTCCTTAAATTCAATTAAATAAAACATACTTTTAGTAAAATTATTTAACTAGGTTGTTAATACGACAGAGCATAAAATAGGTTCCCTCTACCTCGGTTTTCACAAAGAACACACGCTGTTTGAATACTAAAAGAAAGATGAACTTAAGATTTCTAAATTAGCTTTACATTGCTATAAACGTTTAATAATATAAATGCTCGATAAAAGAAAGTGTTTTAATTATTTGCTTAATTAAAACCAATATAAATTTAAAATTAATAAAGAAATTGAAGCTGCAACATTAAAGCTGCTTTTGTGATAACCTAAGTAAAGTATCAACCAGAAAAATAAAATCGTGATAAAATTCATTTGTTATCATTACTCTATATAATCGTGTTATCAGCGTAAAATTTCGTTAAACAAAAGACATTATTTTGTTCAGGGTAGAAAATCTTGAATATTATAAGACGTTAAAGGCAATAATGCTTTCTGCCCACACGAAAAAGTTATGTATTTAAGAGTACTAATAAAGATTTTATCTAATTCCAAAAACGAAACTCAAAACTAAATCCAGTAAAAGACTAGGATATCTAACCCAGAAATTCTAAATCTTGTTTCGTAATTGAGAGTGATTAATTAATGGAAATGTATAGAATCCTTACGATATCGCCAGATTTTGTATTCAGAGTTACGAAATGTCCAAAACAATTTTTTTTTCATTGAAAATATAAGTTGTTCGAATTATTTACATAGAGTTTAAATAGCAACAGCTATCAGGAAAAGACAAAATCGTAACAGCATGACGTAAATATTGTAAATTTGAAGCTGCCCAGGACACTGCGTTTGCTTATGTGAGAGCATAATGGTAAAAAATGTCTGAAATATTAATAAGTCAATAACAAAGTGAAAATGTATATAAAAATAGTATTATGATAATAACATTTGACATAAGAGATAGAGGGTATGGAAGGAAAATAAGAAATGTGAATACATAGTGCAAAAATGAATAAACATATACAGAATTATGTACTTTTTTTACTATATGAGTAAAAGAGTTGAAGAGGAGTGTGCCAGTGTACTCATATAACTCTGGGAAACGTAGGTTATGGTCGTATTTGGAGCAGGCTGTATGAGTTTAAATTGAGACAATTTTCTTACTTGCAGTTAAATGTTTAAATGTGAAGTAGTCAGCTGTTCTTCGCCACCGCGTAATAAAAGCTCCATGTTGTATGGATGTGGTGGAAGTAAGCAGAGAACAGGTAGTTTCTGGAGAAGTGAATCATTGACAAGCAGTTCTGTTGCCACCAAAGTTGATTCGTAGATCTGTTGCCGCCAACGTTCTGCACATGATGACTGTGAGCCATTTCGTTTACTCCTTAAGATCTGATGCCGAAGAGAAAGTCTCTTCTCTACGAATATTGTTTACTGCTTATTTTGCCAGCTTATCAACCAATAATATATATTAATTATTGGAATATTTAAATATTGTAGCATCTTGGAGCGTACGGTTAAGCACTATTTAGGAATGCATTGTAACTGTTGTAAGTTGCATTCTTGGTATTGCAACAACATTTTTAAGTTGTATTCTTTCAAAACAGAAATATTTTCCAACCGTACCAGTCAGAGAAGTTTTTCCTTCTTTATTACAAACAAATAATCGTTAGTCCACTTCTTTTGGAAGTACGACTTTCAGCGTCTACATTGCTCTTCTTTGATGAAGACATCTTTGTTAGTGTTCGACACCAAATTCACAAATATATGAAATTCAGGTTGACATAGCGTGGAATAGGGCCATCTCCTGCCTGAGAGGAAGGAGCATTGTTACTATTGTGAATTTCATTGCCAGACATAGAGTCTTCCAATAGATCACTTCTGCTATAAATGCTTTGATTATGTGCATTAAATATTCGGTTATGTGCATTAAAGTCGTAGGGTTCTGATATTTATAGAAGCTTAATTTAAAGTCAACGGACCTTATAAGACTGAAAAGGGAATAATCGCTTCATTCTGAAGCAATGCAACATCGCAAGAAGGTTAAAATAATCATTATATTTTATACTTTAGTTTAAACCGAAAACATTTCTTCAGATGCAGATGCCTCAAGTAATTCTCAAGTAATTCCATTTAATTTCTTCAAGTAGCGAAATATTTATTTTGATCATTCCTGAATCCATTTGAACGATTCTTTTTGCGTGACATTCGTACGCACTCGCAAAATAAATCAATCTTTTTTTTTTTCAAAAACGGATTGTAAAATAGGTTCAAAATGAGTTCTCCTTTCATGTTGTATGTACGTATATATGTAGGTATATATCTCGCATAACTAAGAAACGATTAACCGAAGAACGTTGGAATTTTGTATATGGGACCACTACAATATATACTTGTGCATCTCCCTTTTTCATTGCAATCGACAATACCAAACGTGTTTGTGTGTATGTGTGTGTGTATGCGTGTGTATGTATATTTTGTTAATCATTTTGTTTACGCATGATTATCAGTAAGGCTCATGGTATAGGGATGCCCAAAATCCAGACAGACTCTAAGATTCAACTCTAAGATGGTTCTCGGAGAGGAAAGCGAGCGCTCTCTCAAGATCATCCCAGATATGCTCTATAGGGTTAAGAACAGGAGATCTGGCTAGATAATCCATGCGGCGAATATCTCACTTTCCAGGTAATCTTCGATCGACTGAGTCCTATGTGGACGAGCGTATTCGCTCATTAAAAGGAAACCATGATTAAAAGCGCATTTGAAAGGTCCAACATAGGACAGTTTGTGTCTCATAACAGTCAATGAGACTTTACCAAATACATGCTGGTATGTGCGGCTGTCCAGCATCAGGTCTGCCCAAAGCATTACACGGTGAGAAGATAAGATAAATCTTGGCTGCCCTGCTCCGTGAACTAAGCACATTACAGGTGCACTCACCCCTTTGGGCATTTCGTGGAGGTTCAACCTCCACTATTACCCTTCCAAGGAAGCGGCGCACCACCTGGAAGAAGGAGGTGCGCCTCACCACTGTGCGAAGGATGGTATCGTCTTCCAGGCTCTCTCCAGATTCAGTTCGCCATGAATCGTACTCCAAGAATACGGTACGCCAAGAATACAAGTACTACAAGAATCGGTGTCCAGTCTCAATCTCGATTCATTGTAAAAAACACGGTTCCGCACTAAAGTCTGGTCCAAGACGCATGTTGTCTGCATCATGCTGAACACGCTCTCTTTTGTGCTACAGTGAGCGGACTCTGACAGCAGATCTTCTGGGATACAACTTTAACTCATGAAGATTTCAGGCAACTGTAGATCGTGAAACTCGGGTTTCAGTGATAGGATAGAGCACGCGAGAGCTATGAAAATGTAGTAGCCCAGTGTAGTTGCTCTTAAAGTGCCAAACAACAATATTCATACGCAGTTATGGATCTTGGTCGACCTTCTGTAAGTCTTCTCGATATGGATCGAGAAGACTAAAACTGTTTCCGAAAATTGCAGACGACACTGGGCGTTACAATGAGCTCTGTTACCACCCGAGCTTTTGAATGGCCTTCCTCTAATCTACCATTAATTTCCCATCTTATCCCATCATCCATACGTTCGTAACTCTTTTTACCTGATTTATAAAAAATAGTTTATAAAATTTTATAAACTAATTGAGACTAAACAAGAGTTGGGTAAAACAAAATTTACCCAACTCTTGCAAGAAACACGGCGAATGTTGTGATGGGGTAAAAGCAGCCAAATCGCCAAAAACACCTCGTGTACTGGCATCCCCTTCATGATCACAGGTCTGTGGACACGCATATGTAAACGTATGTATCGGACTCTGAATATTGGCGACCGCAAAATTAACATTCTAGATTTGGCAGTGGAGTAGCGTGCATAACTGGCGCCTGGGACAAAATACCTTTTTGACGTCCCCCAACCGCTAGAAAAAAACACAGTAATATGATGAAAATCGTGTTTGTAGACCATTTGCCGCCCCTCTGCGAGAGGCACCCGGGCATCATACAGCCCTTGTCCCCCCTCGCTACGCCACTGAGATTTGGTGCTTTCCCCCTAAATTCCTCTGTTCTCCCAAATTCGAGATTTTTCTACCTTATGTAGCTTGAAAACGGTAACCAAAACTAATATTAACCGATCTTAGCTTGTCTCTAGAATAGCACCTACTCTGGTATAAGTACTCTCGTAAGCTAATTACGTCATTTCTTCTGCTAGCTTCGATCATGCTAATATCTCCACGCTTTGCTTCCCCGTCTAAACTGTCTGCGTCTTAATTTTAAGAATCAATGTACATAGAATTTTATCGTATTTCATTATGATTGAATCATAGAAATGTCTCGGATTGCATTATCATTGGATAAACATCTTTGTTATCTTCATCTGTAAACCTTCACATTCAGCTACGATGACTGCAAGCTTCCCGGAAATATGACAATATAAATAAAAATCTCACATGATTTGTGCGGCGAAGCTGTTTATCAACTGTTTTATATTTTTGTATACAGGCTGTTTTTCAAGTCATTAGTGGTCTTATGCGAATGTTTACCCAGTTCCAATGACTGGACTGCGAAATAAAAAAATAGAAATTTGGTTTTATGCCGTATGTTGAAAGTTAATCGATCGCTACAACGTGTGACGTCTGCTAAGGTCTTCGAGTGCTGTGATCTGCGTATTTTTTTTTTTTTTTTTTTTTTTTTTTTTTTTTTTATGTTTCAAGACCGTGTGTAATGTTTAAAAAGTGCTTTTCATGAAAAAATTTCAGCGTTTTTAGTGAAAAAATTGTGTTTAAGTATGCCGTAAAATTTTCAAATATGGTGTTTTTGAAATGTGAAAAAATTTCAGTAAGGTGAAATTTCAGTGTGTGATTAAAAGTGAATTCTTCAGAAAAATTATAATTTAATCGTATAAAAGCACGCTCGCAGACGAGAATAGAAAACCAACAAAAAATTGAATCTTCCACAATCAGTATGGGTAATTTCAGTGTGCTATCTTTAATGGCTCCACTTATGATATCCCCATTGATAAATTTTTGTTATTATTTGAGAAAATGTGAAAATAAGAATATCGCCGAAATTGACAAGTCATTCGTATTCTCTGAATGTCTCCGAGGCGAGGCCTTATCTTTTTATTTTCTCGAATACGTTGAATTAGACTGATCAACAGTTAAGGATAAATTTTTTAAGTATTTTGGCCGTGCCGAAATCGTTAATTTTAGTGATTTTGTTATATTATTCTAAATTCAATGACATTGAAAAATATTTTAGAGAAAAACTTAAATGCGCAGCGAGTTTAAACTTAAATGATAACGGTCTTAATTGACGCTCTGAACCAAAGACTTCCTGAGCAGCAGAAGATGTTACTCACTGTGCAAAAAGCAAATGCTATTCAAGAATGGACAACTTTGGCTAAAAACAATTTTCCTAGTTCAAGTTATTCTACCTTAAATTCAATGAGAGAAGTACAAACAACATAAAATTTTTCCAACTCCTAGACAAAATGTACCATAAATAATGTTTCGACCAAGGTTTTCAGACGAGATACAGGTCTCCAAGGCCATTTTTCAATTCTAGATATAATAATCAGGCCTGGAGAAATTTCCACCCTCAGCTAATCATTTACCCATATAGATCATTTCCGTTATTATAATCCTAATAACAACTAATTCAAAAAATAAGTGAACTTATTCAAGGTGAGTGTTCAATATAATAATAAAAATTTACCTTTATTTACAGGATCTCAAATAAACGTAATTTCTGAGAGGGTTTTAAATTCTATTGGAGCAAAAATTGAAGTATAACAAAATAATCCTAATACTAGACTATATTCATTATCAGAAGATCTTGTTGTTACTAAAGTAATTAAGTTGTTGTGTAAAATTGGTAAAATTAGTAATATAGTATTTTACGATGTAAATTCTCTGATTTATTTATTATTATTGTCATCTCGTGTTTCTTTACTTAAATTATACTTAAATTTTAATAATTATGGTGTGTATGAATTTAAACGAATGATAAGTAAAAGGTGTTCAAACACCTTTAAATTAAATAAACATTTTCAGAATAATTTTGTATATCAAGATAATGTAAGTGCTAGAAAGTTTTATAATGATATTGAAAATAGTGAATTTGATAATGATCAGTTGCGAAAATTATTAAGTAACTATAATTATATATTTTCTAAAAACAAATATGATGTAAGTTGTATTGATATGAAACCTCCAAGAGTAATTTTAACTTCAGAATTACCTACTGCTTCTCGACCATACAGAGCCTCTAGTATAGCCAGAGATAATAGTGAAATTAAAAAGCAAATAGATGAACTGTTAAATGCTGGAATAATAAAACCTTCTTATATTCCTTATGCTGCACATGCGACTTATAAAAGAGATGAACAATCAAAATCTATTATTGATTTTCGTAAATTTAACCAAATTGCTAAAACGGATTTGGAACATATTCCTAGAATTAATGCTGTAATAGGTCAGTTAACAAATGCAAAAATGTTTTCCATATTGGACTTAGCATCCGGTTATTGGCATATCAAATTAAACAAAAAAGATACTGAAAAATTGGCATTTACTACAAATTTTCGTCTTTATGAATTTACTAGATTACCTTTTGGTTGGAAACATTCCCCAGCTGTATTTCAAAGAGCTCTTAGACAAATTTTAAATAAGTATCAAATTCAGTTTGCTTTAAATTTTTGTGATGACATTATAGTATTTTCTCCAAATTTTGATGAACATCTTAAAATATATTTGATATATGCGAGAAAGAAATTTGACGTGTGTCTTTGATTGTGAGGATGATATGAAAAATCTTTTCCTTAGAATACCACAAAAGAAACTGTTAAAATCCAGTAATATGCCGAGTAAACAAAAATAATGCAGACTGCTTTTGAAAGACTAGAGAATTAAACTTGAAGAAAATTCATTTTGAGGCCGTTGACGAACAATAAAGGAAATACGAATGACATTAAAATAGAAATCATAAATGAAGATGTGAATATTGCTGACTACCCTAACTTTAAAAATAAAAAAGAATGCATTGGCAATTTGCAAAAACAAAGCTAGTTCAGCATTACAACCGTGTAAAACTTCAAAGTAATTCCGCATAAAAAAGATTTTCCTTCTTTGCCCCTCTTTTGAAAAATTACTCGTAACTGAACTGAAAAATTATTCGTTTCTTTAGATAACTTAAAAATAAAGTTGTTTTGTCAAACTTAACAAAGATCTTGTATTTATTTAAATGTAATGTGTGTGTATAAATGTCAGTTAGACAGTTATTTTTACAATACCAGTTATTATATCAAATCGGAAGGGAAACACCCCAAGGGTAAAATTTATGATTAGGTCAAAAAAGCAATCTTAAATTAGATCAAATTGTGAATCAGTTATCGATTTCAAGGCAGTCAAACATAAGTTCCTCTTCTTTAGCTGCAGAAAAAAAATTTACATGCATATTCGAAACTACGCCGCCAAACTAAGTAGGGGTGTTTTTAATTGCCTAACTTTAAAAAGCTGTTACTACAGTTATCTTAGAAAGAGTAATAGAATTCTCCCACTTAGTATACAGATGAAGAAAAGATAATGAATGCCATAATTTCTTTCTTCATGATTTAATAATAAACGCACAGGGGGAAAACCTACAACTTTTAAGAAAGCGTAGCGAATTTTATCTATTACATTTTAATTAATAAATAAGTATTATTAACTTTTTAAACGTTAAAAAGTTTTGCATTAGTTATGACATCTTCTCTTCTAAATTAAAGATGTGTTTTCACGTACAGTTCTTAAGGCTGTTTTTTCAAATTTAAAACGTTTATTTTTTATTGCGTCTTTGCAGTTCAGTGTCAACAGGACTACGTCATCACTCCTCACTACCTGTTTCGGGGGGAGGAAGCTGTGAACTTAGCCCTTCTCTTCTATGTTCTCGCCGAACACAGTGATGAAAATATATTTTTTAAACCAATAACAAATAACTGAGGAGCCAAGTTTGGATATTTATTTCTAAACTTCCCTTACCTAGATTTTGACTGAAACATTGTGCACCAAGTAACGTAAATACTGAAAATTGAATAACAATAAATTCGCTTGAAATACTAATACATTAAATACCAAATTATATGTAATATTGTTTTCTTTCTCCAGTCTGATTTTAGAAAGAATCACGAAATCAGTAGCGAATTCGGATCTTCAAAATGATATATGGTGTGATTTGTTTAAAATAAATATAATTTCATCTTTTGAAATAAAGCTGAGAAATGTAGCAATGCTTTCATTGGTCTAACGTAATGAATTTCAGAAAATGTGAACAACTACCCACATTTCGAAGCAACAACTAACGTAAATCATTTTTGTCCTCGCAAAAGTATTTGCCACTAAGAACCGCATATTTTATATTAGAAAATGACAAGAGCAAAAAATATGTGTGGCGTGAACGCACTCAGCTAATCAATGCTCACATTTGCAGAGCATTAAGTGTTGGCATGCCTTTTTTTTCATAATCAATATACTATTTATATTTAGGATATAAACTAAAGAAAATATACGGATTTTCTCCGGATATCTCCACCTGTAAAAATTGTTACCGCTTGAATTGCAAAAAAGGCTCAAAATTACTGATCGATTATTTCCTTTTCTGGCATGTTTATTCGCAACGTTTTTATGAACTCTAAGCACGCGAAAATACTATCCGCAATTTTTGGAAACACTTAAAAATATCAAAATGTGATTATGTAAATGTGAAATATCAAAATCCTCAGTGATTTATTTTATTATTATTGTTTTGAAGTTGAGAATGGCAATGATTTGTAAAGTAATTTAAAATTGAATCTTAAATTTTATGACCTTTATTTTGGAAAACAAGTAAAATGTCATTTTTATATATTTAAAATTGTGAATTTTAACATTGCAATAAAACATTTAGTATGATGCTATAAATTATTATTATGTTCTCATTTTATGATTTGCATTCTTCAATCCGTTTTGATGTTAGTTTTAAGTTATTATGAGATGAATGAGCGTTAAGACGTTTGATTATTTATTGTTACATTTTAAGAGTCACTGGGTTTTTTTTTTATACTGGAGACAGGAAAAATGTGCTATGCCCTCACCTTGATTCGAACTCCGTATACACATCGAGTGTTCTTCCAGTTACACCACGAAGGCGTGCAGGAAAGAGGGAGAAAAAACATTATACATTACTCTTTACTAGCCCAATTATCCCTTATACGATTTGTCAGAAAATCGGGAATTTACTGGTATATAAGAAATAATAATGTCTACTGTGATTGTTTTGACTAGCAACGCGTTTTCATTAATATTGCTTTCAAAAGATTTAGTCAATTTTTATCTCGATGAGTTAGTCAATTTTAAAAATGTTATTTATTCTGCAAACTTCATTTACGGAACATCACCGTATGGTGTAGCCTTCTCATTAAATTTCATTTTAGTTATTTAAAGAATCACAGACAACTCATGCAAATCTTTGTTCTGTTAAAATATAAAAATATCATTCCATGTTACTCACTTTTGCAATTCTGCGAAGTCTCAGAAAAGAAAATGCGTGGATGTAGCACGTTTCCTGTTTGGTTTCAAATAGCACGAAGAGTGCAGCAAATTTAACAGTATCACATTTATAAAGAAAGAATAATTGTAGCGCGACTAAAGTATTTTCGTTGCTTGATTTTGGGCTGCAGGATAACTTCGAAGGCATGCCTTAATCAGAATTGCCTCCATTACAAGAAAAGAAGCTTAAAAAGCAGCATAATGCATCACGAGTTGAATATTCATTTGCAGTTAAATGTATTCAGAAGTTGAGAGAAACTCTCACATTAATTGTATTTCCTGATTCAAAAATAAGTGCAAATAAAAATGCATTGAATCTCGTCTCTATTGTCAGCAACATCTCCAAGCGAAGTTGATTAAATTAGTTGTTGTGAATTCATTTCTTAAAAAACTGATATAAGCTCTTTCTAAAATTTTTATCCGGTTTTTACGAGATTGAGTATTTGAGGAATTTTGGTAAAATTAAGGAATCAAAGTTTGAGGTACTGTTATCTGCGATGGTAAAAGTTTACATTTGGGTGCCCTTTGGCAATTCTTTTTTCACGCCAAGATCGCCACAATTTCGAAATGGTCACTACACAAAACCAAAATAAGAAGTCAAAGAATTGCACAAACTCTGAGTCCATCCTAGAATTGCACAAACTAGGCTTTGCGCACTGCCTTAAATTTGTCCATGTACACATCAATCTATTTTCATTTCAATAAAATCAGGAAGCTAAAACAAAGTTAAAACTATCATGGTAACCAGAAGTGAGGTTTCATCGCCAAAATTAAAAAAAAAAAAGAAATGTCGCTAATCGAAGGGGCACCCAATTCTACACTAGAGCCTCTGCGCTAACTTTTCTAATTTTAAATTGTGGGAAGTTTCAAAAGATCTTTTACTGAAAATATGGATTTTTAAAAATGGTAGTTACATTAACAATAGACTTCAAATGCGAAGAGCTTGGCGACAGAGAGCTTAGCTAATTAACGAATGGCGTTCATTTGGCTGAAATTTGGAAATTAGTGTTAGAGCAAGTGTGAAGATCATGATGAAAGTCAACCAGAAATGAAATATTGCTTACTAAAATTAACAGGATAAATTTTGGATAACTTGAAATTATTTATGAGCATCATGAAATACTCAGTTACGTAATAGACTTGTCGTGAAGAAAATTTTGGTTGCCGATTTAAAATTTAAAATTTTTTCATTTAAATTCATTTAATTAAATATATGACTAACTTACATAAAATAAAAATCTTTTCGGCTGCGATCTTACATATAGTAAGTTTTCAATAATATCTTATATTTAATAACCTATCTTTAAATTTATTTTGATCGTAAAGTGTTAAATCTTCAATGTTTATAGCATAGTTACGAGGCCAGCCAACTTTCGCATCGAAAACAATTTTTGAACACATCAACGTATTTGTATCAAACGTTTCTAATTGGTAAACACAATATTTTGGTTAAACAGAAACAAAAAAAATGTACATGTAAATATTTCCACATAATTTTAATTAAGACAATCGCCGTCTACAGAATTTTCATTTAGTACCAACATTCTTTCTTACTTTTTCTTATACATATATCTGTTTTGTATTAGACCTGACTCACTTCCTTGCGTGATAAGTTTCAGTGAGAACTACTCGGAGTATCCCTGATGCATTTCTGCATTTAGCTGGACTGACGAATTTTTGCATGATTTATTTTGAAGTCATTAGAGAAGATTTCAGGTATCTGTAAGGTTACGCCCGTCTGCCTTCCCTTCGAAAGAAAATAATAAAGCCAACTTGACTCAGGAGCGAAAGGTGGTTAGACCCTAAATAAACCTTTGCTCGAATCCATGTAATGGAAAACTTTTGAACCCTTTTTGTGCTTCGCAAGCTTCGTGCTGTTCACCGCAATGGGAGGTCCCGGTTCTCTTCTTAAAAGACGCTTGTCTTCCTCTAGTCCTCCTACGATCAAGGATCATCACTTTACTTCTGGCCTCAACTTCTAAGAATTTTACCAGTTGTTCATTATTTTACACCGAGGCTATTCGCGGGAGATCTTAAGATAAGACGCTATCGTTCCGTCCATCCGTAGGCGACGAAGTTAATTGTGGCAAAGTTAAGTGTTTGAAAACGAGAAGAGTAGGCTTATTTTGTTACAAGTTGGAGAACGAGAAGTTACAAACGAGATAAGTAGGCTCTTCGTAAATAATTTAGCACTGCGGTCATAATTTTTAATTCGCATTTCAATCTATTGGTCAATAATTTAATGCAGTTGCACTATTTACAATTTCATATTTGCATTTTGCAATGTTTTAAACTTGATATTACTTTGAAAAACCAAACGTGACGTGTTGTGAAATCCCGTATTGCGACCCGACGAATAGGAATATGAGTACGTTTCGTTTACGGGGTGAGAGCTGGCTAATGGTGAACGATTCCGCGCTCGCTTTGGTAGTAAAACTTTCCTTCAAAATTCGCAATATACTGAATAAAAACACACACTGAAAATCCGAACGCTTTCAGATTTTATATTACTCCCAAATGGCGTGTTTTTAACATTTTGTGTGTTACCTTTACTTATTAAATATCATATTGTTCGCACTTAAACCATAAAATTCAATTCAAGAGCAATATCACAAAATATTTAAAAGAGCATATCTTTAGAATTTCTGATACGTTATATCTCGAGTTAGAGATAATTTTTTTTTCCTCCTTACAGTGTTGTCATTGCTTACTTTGAAATTGTTGAGTTTCTTAGTCCAATATTCTTTCATTTCTGACAAAATTTGAAATGTATATAATAAAACAAATTCCAAATTGGGGCTTCCAGGTGCCCATATTCTGTCGAGGAATACGTTATTCAAAATTTAATGGCTTTATTCCTTGTATTGCTGTATTGCTTTATCACAATGCGAGAAACATATATACATTTATGTAAATTCTTTATTATTTAATTTCTTTAAATATAACACAGGGAAATAATATTTGGTAGCAATAATTTGAAATGTGAAACGGGCATTTAAAGTTTTAGACGCAAAATTCCAAAACGAAATTAATAGCTCTTCTGGGCTAATAATAATGAAAAGCATATAATAATTTGAGAATAAAAGCAAAGTCCCTGCTTTGCCAAACAAATCAAACTTGATATCCTGCTCTTCAGGAAAATTAAATAATAGTAAGAAGATACAGGCATATTTAGTACCAACAGCGATAATTCTTATGTATCGTTCTGTATCCTGTGACAATGTTTTCCACACTAGGATCGTAATTTACAGAGGCTGTTCACACATTTTTTAGACGATGTATATTGTATTCCAAACCTAAACTACATAAAATTCTTGTGTTTTAAATGTTCTATCTAACATCCCTTATTCTGAACTATATTTCGACACCGCAATTTCCAGGATAATAATGCCTTTTGAAGTGGCAAAAGAGATATTCTATCCCATTCCTCCCGAACAGCTTTCCAGAGTCCTGTGAGGGTTTTGGGACAACGTTTGGATAATGCAGTTTTTAAAAGTCCGAAAGCACAAAAATCCATAAGTGACACATCGGGAGATTTAGTAGGGATATCAGTGAAGGGATAAGCCTTGATACCAGTTTTTTGTTCCCTTTGTTTTAGGAAATTTACAGTGGATTTTGATGTGTGACTGCTAGCTTTGTCCTGATGGAGTATCACAGATTGATGGCACTGTGGGTAAAGCGAAGGTATTTCTTTCAGAAACATTGGCGATAAAATACATTCCTGATAGTATTTGGAGTTAATCTTGACATTTTTGTTTGCACTCTCTTTATTTTTAACTTGCCATTATAAGAAAAACCAGCAACAATCATGAATCCCTTAGAAAAATTTTCTTTCGATTCTTTGAACTATGTACTTAAATTTTTTTCTCCCCTTTTATGATAATAAACGGCTCTTTTCTTGTTACAATCATATAAATACACCCATGCTTCATCTATTGTGACAATTGTTTTCCATTTTTCTTTGGATAAGTGTTTCTCATATAGAATTCTGCAGCGTGTCCTGCGTTGAGCGATATGCTTTGGAAGAAGACGATGCACATTGCGTTTTTCGCTTTCTTAAGATTTAAATTAACGTTTTGGTGAACGGAGTTTACAGTGGACACCGAGCATTTTAATGATTTTGCAACTGTCCTTTGACTAGGGGAATTTTCTTTTAACATTAAACAACCTACCTTTGCAATAGTCGAAGATGTCCGTTTTTTCCTTGCATACTTGTTTGGAATTTTTGTCCCACTTGAGGCTCCAATTTGATGTTTTTTTTTTTTTTTTTTTTTTTTTTTTCTTTTGCTGTTGATGATATTACCTATCGACGCTTTAGATATCACAAAACCATGACTCTCACATCGTTTTTGGATAACGGAGTATGCATATTTCTTTTCGGAAAGAGCGTAAATGTAGCCTTCGGACCACTGCTTTGTTAAATTCGCCATTTTGAATAAAAACAAAATGTTCAAGCCACAGACGATAATTTTGACTTTTAAAAACATAGTAGAATTGTAATTACTTCTTTTGCAGCAATTTTTTATTACCGCTTACCAAAATCGTCTAAAAAATGGGTGAACAGCCTGTTATTTCTTGGATTCCTCTATGGCAGCGGTAATTCTCAACTTTTTGACTAACGCTTACCATCTAATCAAAAACTGAAAAACTTTGTTACCCTCATTCATTTTACAATGATTATTTTTCCAATTTCCCAAAATATATTTTTTAAAAATATTTTGCCATTCGGACATCCTATTCGCTATTTGTATTAAATGCACATATAAAAATGTATTATACTGAAAATTGGTTACCATTTTAATTATCAAAATTTAAGTTACAATACTTTAATGCTAAAATTTGAGCCTGTTTAAGAGACATAATTCCATTTTGTATCGTCTTATTTCACTTATTTTTAACAGTAAATTAGGTTATTATTATTATAACTATCAGTTTTGTAATATATTTAAATTTCCTGTAATTTTCTTGTGGTATTCTTTTTCTTCACGGGATAAATTTTCAGGAACATTTGAACAAAATCGATTTCTAATCCAGTTTTCCTTTTCATAATCGTCGAGAAAATACAATCAATTTATCACACCTATTTATCAATGAAAACAACGATTTTTAATTTAATGCGCTAATTCTTTTTCTATTTTCAAATTATTTTCGGTTAGAAAACTTTCCAAAAGTTGTAAAAAGCTTAAAATATCATTGTCTAATTATTTGATTAGTACCTCGAGTTTTTATCGCTACATTTGTTTTATCTCCAATGTTAAACAAATTAACACATTGTCCTTGCAATCCTAAATTTAATTAATTTAACTTTCGAAAAAATATATGCTAAATATGCCAAACACGCGAACCATAGTTCACTAAATAAATATTTTTGCAATTCAAATTTTGAATCCCAAAGGAAAATTTGAATTTCGGATCTAAGTTCGAAATATGAATTTAAACTTTGCATGTGGGTATTTAGCCTAGTCGGAATATATCAAAAGCGTTTCATGTTGACTGCCCATCTCTTGGTCGAAAATCGTAAATATTCTGGAATTTAAAGCTTGGCTTTTAATCAAATTAACAATGTTCCCAGTTTGATTCAAGAGAATTTTCAGGTTTCGGGGATTGTTTTGGCTACTAAAAAAGCTTTAAATTGAATGGAGCAGTGAGTAAATTTAACTTCCGTCGCGATTTTCTTTTTTTCAGAAATAACACTGTAATATTTTTCTGATAAAGCTCGAGTTCCGTCACAGCATATGACAATGCCTTTATTTCAAGGAATACGGCCCTCAGGCATAAAATTGTCAACTAATTTGAAAATTCATTTGCATTTGCTCTATCATGAGAAGATTCCCAAAATAAATACACTTCGGCAGTTCGTTTATCTTCTTCGAAGCGTATGTAAACTAATAATTGAGCAAAGTTCGTTATATCAGTACTTTCATCCAATTGTAATGAGAAATACTCACTGCGTTTCATTTTTTGAATAAGTGTCTCTGTTATGGAATTTGTCATTTTATGAATTCGTCGACTAAACGTATCAGTTGATAACGGAACGTTATTAAGTTCATTAGTCGCCGTTTCGTTGAATAATGTTAAAACGATATGTTTAGGTGCAGGTAATATAAGGTTTTTTTCCAATAGCGTGAGCCCGCCCCGTTTTTGCAGTCTTAAGCTAACTAACCAGATTTATTCTTCAAATTGGCATGCTTGGCCCACCAGTGGCCGAGCGGTAAAAGCCGCTGGACACTGGTAGTTCGGTCCGGGGTTCGAATCCCGGCGAACGGGCTGGCTTCCGTGGTTTTCCCCATGTGTAATGTGGATACGAGCCAGTTTCCCTTACAAAGACTCCACGAGGCATCCCTCCCTTTCCGTGTAGTGTCTAAGGGCAGAGCACGTAATAAGTAAAAAAAAATATTGGCATGCTTAGACTCATGATGTCTTTTAAGAAACGATGATTTCATACTTCGATTGGTTAACAGTTCATCTCAAACAACACATTAAAATTGCGGGTCCATTTTATCTCCATTCCAAGTAAACCTGAATGATTAATAACTTTCAATATATTTTCTATAATTAATTTTTCTTTTTCCATTCAATATTCTTAGTGGTATTTGAATATCTTGGATCCAGCAACTGTGAATCATCACTTTTTCGCTAGTCAATCTAGCCATTTTTTCCTTTTAAAAATCTTCGTTTGTTTTATTATTTTTTCACAAATATTTCAATGCCAAAAATATTAAGAGTTCTTCGGAAGGAAACTGCTATATTCTAAAATCCCGTAGAAAAGTAAGGAACACAAAGAAGACACCTGCTGTTAGAGACAGCAAATTGACGTAAAAAATAATTTAAATTAGAACAATATGAGACCTCAAAATGGTGGCGACATAAAGTATAGACATGCTAATGAATCGATCAATTCCTAAAAGAATTGATTCTCTTGATTGATAATCTTTTCATAGGAACTTTATTTTATTTCCTGTTAAATGCAAAATCCATTTCTCTTATTCCTATTTAAAACATAATTTAAGATGCATTTTGTTATGCTTATGGCTAAAAGAATGTTTGTGAAAATAAAAGAAGATTGTTTTGCCAATGTTTATGAGCGGCTATTGAATTTGAACATAGCTCAGATCGCATACATTTACGAGTTTTAGAAAACAAAAGTTAAAAAGGATGTTGTAGTATTTAATTTTTGAATTTAATGATTAAAAATATTTTGTTTCTTTTGGGTATGACCAATTTTTCTCTTGCTTACCACCAGTGGTACGCGTACTACCGGTTGAGAACCACTGCTCTAGAGGGTGAATTTTTAAGATTCTGGATTAATATCCTTTGTTCGTCGTTCTGCTAGATATGAAGGTTTCAAATTGGTTCAGCCACTTTTCTTGGCGTTCTCCATCCACCACCAAATGGCCGTTTTCTGTCTGTCCACCGCCCCTCTTAATCGGGACGAGAATATTTGGAGTTTTACCTCCAAACTTTTGACTTCTCTATCCGCTACTACATTGCCCGTTGCTGTCCCGTTGCTGTCCGCCCACTCTGTACTACTCCCAAATCAAATCAAATTCATTCGCACTGAACACTCCCTAAGTTAAAAGGGCTTTTATCTCGTACTAAATATAATTTCTAGGTAAGGACATTTGAAATCTAATAAATGAAGTGAGTACTGCACCACCGTTAGGCGAGAATCCGAAAAAGAAAAATGTTACATTGAGTGAGTAAACAAAGTCCCGACAGTGGAGTAGCTCGCCAAGAAGAGCGAGAACTTCGCCACGATGGGACGCTCTTAAAATGAAGGTTAGGTTAGGTTATTTAATTACGGCAAAGCCTCGAGGGCTATCTGCCTAAGTGAGGGATGCCTTCGTGGAGGACTTTCTAAGGGAAACTGGCTCGTATACACGTTACTCATGGGGAAAACCATGAAAACACCCATGCAGCCAGTCTGTTCGCGGGATTCGAACCTCGGACCAAACTACCAGTGTTCAGCGACTTTACCGCTCGGCCGCTGGTGGGCCTTAAAATGAAGGTATCACCAGTTAACATCAGAAAAGATGGATTTGGGGCTTTTAAAATTTTGTATAATATAAGAATCCTAATTTGATCAGTTTCCAATGGTATCATGAGAAGAATATTTGTGTCTTTCGAAGAAAGTATGTATAGTTCAAGTAATATAGCTTGATCAATTTTAAAAAAATCTTGGTGGATTTGATTATCCGTGAGAAACCAGGGAGCTGAAAGCCCGAGCTTTCGTTTATTTTCCACAATAAGTTTAGAATTTCTGTTGATAAGAGGACAAACGCTCATTTTTGCTGCGTTTCTTTTTTGAATAGCATAATTTACATGACATTTATAGGTGAGTTTTGTGTCCAGAGTGATGCCTAAATATTTGACTTCTTTGACTGTTGGAATTTCAGTAATTGTGATATGTCTAAGAATTTGAATATTGGTCGACTGATATCTTTATTTATTTAGCAGGATTAACTAATTCCCCATAAGCTGAACCAGTGTTGAACAATATTGACTGAAAATTGAAGTTTAAAAAAAGCATACATGGGATTTATAGATCGAGTCAGGATACTGGTATCATCAGCGTATTTTAGAAGGATGGTGCCCAAGGGGGTGGGCATGTCGTTAATAAAAATGTTGAAAATTGTTGGGCCAAGGGAGTGGGCATGTCGTTAGTAAAAATGTTGAAAATGGTTGGACCAAGGATCAACCCTTGTGGAATGTTACTTTTGATGGGGTTTTCAGCAGAGTAGGTGCTATTTATTTAATTTTGAAAGTACGGCCTTTGAGGAAATTTTGGTGAAATTTTGATGAGTGAAATTGGGCATCTATATTTGTATAATTTGGTATACACAGCCTCATGCCAAACTTTATCGAAGTCTTTTCGATGTCAATAAAACAAACAGCAACCGTTTCTTTTTTATTGAAAGTTTCTCTTATTTTATCAGCAAGGTTAATAACTTGTTGAACTGTTGAATGACCTTTAAGGAAGTCAGATTGTTGATTATCAATAATACTATTGTTGTCAAGGAAGAATTGAAGCCTATTTTGAATAAATCTCGAAACCTTTGCCAATAGAGAGAGAAGAGTGATGAGACGATAATTTTTTAGATAATTTGGAGATTTTTCCGGTATTTTTAAACAGAATAACGACAGGATTTTACAACTATTAGGATAGTAATTAAGATTAAAGACAGCTATTGAAAATTTTAACCAAGAATTGGACGCACTTTTGAGGCAGCATTTTGAGAGACTTATTATTGATATTGTCATTATCCACGTGTTTTCCTTCGCTTAAGGTTTCTGATGATATCATTAATTTCATTAATGTCAGTGTGAGAAGTGCAGTCCAAGTAACTTGGTGAATTTAGGGAAGTCACAAAGTCTTCTACTTCTCTGTGTATCTTAATCTGCGTTTTCAGTAAAAACATTGGTAAAAACGTTTTCCAGATGGTTAGGCATGGTACTGCAAATTTTCTCTTCAGAGTGAGTAACTCCTCAATTTGTTTCAAGAGGGCCGATAGGATTAATTACAGATCTGATTGCTTTATTGAGAAACCAAACTGTATTTGTGTCTTGATTAATAATATCATGTACAAAGCCCATTTTTCATTACTATGGTTATTAAGGAGTTGTTTTATATCTTTACTTAACCTGTTTAGCTGAATTTTATCCCTGGGATACAGAGATCTTTGGTAGATTTTCCTCACTCGATTCGTGTTTCAATTTTGCTTTTAATATTTCTAGGAAGATAGTCATAGCTATTTTTAATTGCTTTTTTAGTTGCGTTATTTATGGCATGATTAATATCCGGAATAAGGTAGCTGATATATACTTCTTTAGTAGGAATGTTAACTTTATAATTTACTTCCGGAGTTTCACAAATTAATGAGTTACGAAAATTATTCCAATTGAAGTAATGTTTATTATTGCAGAAATTTTGGGAGACGTAATGCAGAGTAAGTAGATAGGAAGATGGCCCGAGTTTCAGTATTAAATAACTTGCAGATTAGGGTAAGCTTTAAGATCTTTGATTAAAATAATTTTTAAGATAACAGTATTGTTATTTGAAGCTTGTCAGGTATTTATCCGGAGCTGCGAGATTGATATTATTTTGTAGGATATAACTTTGAAGATAAATAACCGCTACTATTGTTTTTACGACAATTCCAGCCAGTTGTTTTATCATTAAAGTCACTCATTGCGAGACAAGAGATAGCAGAAAATATTATTTATATCATCTTTAAGCATGTTATTTGGAGAGTTGGGTACATTGAGATAAATAGAATCGGGTTATTGTTATTATTATTGCTGCAGATTAAGATACCAACTGCTTCAATGTTCCTTGTGGCTTTAAGTTGAAAGATGGAGAATCTTATATGCTTATTAATGCGAATGGCGGTGCCTTCTTTGCTATTATGCAGTCTGTCGTTTCTTACTACGTTGTAACTCTCAATTTTAAAGGTGCCCAAAGGATTAAGGAACGACTCATTTACGCATGTGACATCAACATTATGGCTATTTAAGTAGTTTTCATTTTCTGATTTTTGCCTTTTGATAGCATTTTGATTGAAGAAGAAGAAATAAGTATAGTTGTGCATTTTCGTTATAAATTTGCGAGGTGATATTAAATGTGTTCGTAAGTGAAGAATTCTATAACACGGATTCTCACTTGAATTTTTTCGAAAATCTACAACGAGCATTTTTGAAGTCGCTTACTAGTTGCTGAGAAGTGAGTGTAAATTCCTGAAACCAGGCTATAACATCATTACAGCTATTTGCCTGTTCTTGGGGTATATTATGACCTGTTTTTATATTCATATTAGACAAGTTAGCACGATTTTTAGCAAGTGAAAATTGATGACTGTTTTGAGTAATATTTTTCATAGTTTCTTCCATCCAGGTATTGAGTAATATTTTTGATAGTTTCTTCCATACAGGTAGGGTTAGGTTTGGGATTGGTGAGTAAATTGCGATTCCAAGCCCTCTGATTGGTCGCTGGCTGAACAAGCTGATTTATTGGACTTTGACGAATTTTTACCATCATTCTGTGTATCTAAGGCTGCAGTTGTTGTTATGTTATATCCTTTATTTATAAGTTTTAGTAAAAGTTTAGCATCTTTTATTTATAAGCTTAGTTCATTACAAGTATTATGCATAATTATGGGTTGAAAGCTTACTTATATATTCCTTTCACCAATCACAATATCGTAAGTAAATTTTAGAATCCTCGAAAATTAATTTGAAAATGAAAGAAGTATAATTGTATATAAAAAGAAACAATATGAAATAAAAGATGAGACTTATCCTTTAGATTAGCAGTGCCTTTCAGCAGCGTTGGCAGAGCGATCCTGTCCAGTATTAGTTGTCTCTATCACTTTATATAAAATATCTTTTTACATAAATTTACTTGAGATGACGGAAAAATTCTTCAAACACTTTCAATTGTATTTCTTTCGTGACTATTCCTTGGCTGGTAAATTAAAATATCCTATTTAGTTATTTAGTTTGACGAACATATCCTATGTATCTTCATTTTTAGCCCAAAGAGGAAGTGGAGAAAATGTGCTTTAACCCACTGCTTAGCGATTTTTTGAAAATCGCCAGTAAAATCTCAGAATACGTTGCGTAAACAATGTTGCTAAGGCGGAGCTAAGTGACGTCCATAAACGAGTGGGACTAAAATTGTGACGTCACAATGTATTCTCTATAGATATAGAAATAAGTATAATAAATTCTTTATATTTTAAGTTATAATAATGCAGTAAGTGAATTGTACCAGTTATTAAAACGGTAAACAACGTCGCAGTCTCTCATATTTGTATTTCATACAGCTTCAGTATTTTCAAAGATTTTAGAATTTATACAAATAAAAAAAAAGATTTTTATTATTAAATTTATTGCGGCAATTATGTCAGAATGTTGCAAATTATTGCTTGTCTTTTAAATAAAATA
The DNA here is from genome assembly GCF_044657685.1 of Stegodyphus dumicola. Taxonomy (NCBI): domain Eukaryota; kingdom Metazoa; phylum Arthropoda; class Arachnida; order Araneae; family Eresidae; genus Stegodyphus; species Stegodyphus dumicola. The sequence continues at coordinate 84,484,122 of NC_140768.1, forward strand.
GTATATACTCCAATTTACGTTAAATCTATTAATATAAGGGCTTAATAAATTTCAAGACTTACCCCTACCTTTGATGATTTTTTTTTATGCTGGATTATATTCCGAATAGCTACTAGAAAAATACTAACTTCTTCTTTTGTGAATGATTCAACGTAAAATAAATCATACACATGATATTGATTTTTTTTTGGGGGGGGGGTTATATTGACATAATATTATTTACATTTTTAGTTTAAAAGGATAATCATTTAAAGAACAATATCCGATTACAGCCGATTCAAAAACTACCAAAAATTGTGTTCAGGTTCTAAAAAAAAAGTGCTAGTTCTATGGTTTTCGTCTGGTTTCTCTCTGTTGCCAATACGCTCGAATCAAAAACTATTTCCCTCTTTTGTTTTTTTTTCCTTTCTTTTATCGGAGTAGTTGCCAACAAATTTAAATTCATATTATCGAACATTTTAATTTATCATTTTTACAAATTACCTTGTTGCCACGTAAAGACACAATCCCTTAGGTACTAGTAAGTAGACAATCTTCATTATTTTCTAAAAATTTTAAACTTTACATTAATAAAAAAAATAATAAATATTTTTATTGCAGATCAACATCATACACAGCTTTCATATCACTGTTTCTTAAATTCTTAAATCACGTCATATTATATAGTCTTACTAGAATTCTATACATTCTACAAATAAAAAAAAAATCTAATTTCTCAAATTGAAAGAAAATAAACACTACAAATTTGGAATACTAAGCAATGCTTCACACACACACATATTATCAATGAACTCATATTATCAAGTGCAATTGCGATAGCAAATACTACCTATTAAAATAAAAAAAAGTATAAGTTATTTATATGATCAAATTTTCCTACTATTGAGTAGATCGTCGGATTACCGATATTTTTCGGAAAGCATTATCAACATATCAAAACCAAACAACTAAAAATACAATTAAAAAAAGATGTCTAAAGCATAACTTGCAATTAAAACAACAATGTAAATTTAAAATACACAAACGACACATTAAACATTACATATAAAATACATTACATTACAGTTTGGTATAACATACAGCCTCGCTTTGTTCATGTGCACAACGACCTGTATTCGCTCGAAAAACTTCAAAGAATTGCAAAAACTTGGTGTCGATGTACACATCCATCTATTTTCACTAAAAAAAATCAGAGAATTGCACAAACTTGGCATTGCCCATTTCCTTGGCTTTGTCCGTGTGCAAGTCGATCTATTTTTACTTAGAAAACATTAGAGAATTCCACAAACGTCCATGTGCAAGTCGATCTATTTTTACTTAGAAAACATTAGAGAATTGCACAAACTTGGCATTGCGTGCTATATTGGCTTTGCCCTTGTACACATCGATCTATTTTCATTTAAAAAAACATCAGAGAATTGCACAAACTCGGCATCGCGCAAACCCTCGGCATTGCGCACTGCATTGGTTTTGCCCATGTACACATCGACCTATTTTCACTTAAAAAAACATCCCAGAATTGCACAAACTCGGCATCGCGCACAACCTCGGGATTGCGCACGGCATTGGCTTTGCCCGAATGTGTGAAAATGATTGTACACATCGATCTATTTTCACTTTAAAAACATCAGAGAATTGCACAAACTCGGCATTGCGCACTGCATTGGCTTTGCCCATGTACCTATCGATCTATTTTCACTTAAAAAAAATCAGAGAATTGCACAACTTCAGCTTTTCCAATCTTCTAGGATCGAGCCAAAAAGAAATACAAAATATTAAAAATAAGCAACTTTAAAACGAACCATATAAGACAATTTTTTTCACTTACCCTTTTCAAGAAAAATGTAAAATCTTTTTGAGGGATTTTATATATGTATATTGAATTTATCTCAGGGGGAAACCCATTTGGATCCCCCCTCATCTTTAAATTTACTAACATTTTATATTCCGTTTCCGTTATATATGCAGAAAAAAGGCAAAAACCCACAGGGTAAAAATACTTGACTAAAAAAAGAACCACCACATAAGAAAATTCAAACCGCAACAGAATTAACTGCTCAACTTAACAAGTAAAATTTTAAAAAAAAATTAAAGCTTTCAGATTTTACATTACGCCCAAAGGGGCGTTTTTTGAACGTTTTGTGTGCTACCTTTCTTTATCAAATATAGTGTTCTTTACACTTAAACCATAAAATTCAGTTCAACAGCAATATCGCAAAATAATTTTAAAATGAGCATATCATTAAAATTTCCGATACACAGTTTTGCGCTTTGCACGTAATTTTTTTTCCCACGTACTGTGTTGCCGTTGTTCGCTTTGAAATCTTTGAGTTTATTAATCAAAAATTCGTTCAAGTTTTACAAAATATCAATCACATAATAAAAAAAATTTCCAAATTCCAAGTTTGAGCTTCCAGATGCCCATATTAATTTCGAATCGTATGTTATTCAAAATTTGATGGCTCTAGGTACCGTTGTTTTATAACAATGCGAGAAATATTTATGCAGATTTTTCAATATTTAATTTTTCTAAATATAACACAGGGCGATAACATCTAGTGGCAACAAAATAACAACACAGCTTCAAAACATCGGGTTAGCCATGTTGGCGCGTTTATTGCCCATTGAAATACAATCGCCAAGCAGTGGGCTAAACCGCATTTCAACCGAGGAAGTTAGCTCAGAATGGCTATTAGTCTCGGCATTTTGCGCTCATGAACTATAAATGTCCGTTTAACTTTTCAAATTGTTGCCACCAAATAGTATCGCTGTCTATTATAATTAAAGAAATTAAATAATGAAGAATCTGCACCAATAAATGCATGTTACTCTTTTGAATAAATAACGGTACCAGATTAATCAAATTTTGAATAATATAGTCCTTCAACCGAACATAGCCACCAGGAAACCCGAATTTGGAATTTGTTTTATTATCTGTTTCATACACTTTTTTGCAAAAACATCGGAGCACCAAGAAAGCCTTTTGCGATCGTGACGAAATTTGGTATGCAAAAACATGATCACAGTTACAAGGCAAATGAACAAGAATTGCGACCACAGCGCACATTTTCAGCGCGCAATTCGCAAAGTATAAAACCAGTAACAGAGGTGGAAAATTGATCTTTTTTTGTTGCTGCCATCGTAATTCCGTAAAGACGCAACTAAAGATGCCATTACGACGATATCGAAGACCTTATAGACAACTAAACGACTTCGAACGTGCTCGCATTGTACGTTTGTGTGAAGCTGGGTGGTCATACTGAGCAATAAGCCGCCACCTGCAGCGTACAGACACTGCTGTGCAAAGATGTTGGCAGCAGTGGTTGTTACAAGAAAATTACTGACGAAATGAAGGCTCTGGAAGACCAAGGAGCACAAATGCGAGCCAATATAGGATGATTGTTTGCCAGTCCCGAACCGTCCCAACGTATCAATGTCGACTATTCAACGCACAACAGCCACGTCTATGCCTCCCGTGGTACCGTCCACCGATCTCACGGTGCTTGTCAGAGGCGGGGTTACGCTCACAGAGACCTTTAAGAAGATTGCCTCTGACCCCACAACATGGGTGGAGTCGTCTGGAATGGTGTCGCAGCCGATCATCATGGCTGCCATCAGACTGACATCGTATAGTGTTTAGCGATGAATCCTGCTTCACTCTTGAAGCAGATGACCACCGTGTTCGTGTCTGGAAAAATGGGTCCAGCGGTCCCAATCAGCCTTTGTTTTACAAAGGCATACAGCCATAACTCCTGGTGTGATGGTGAGAAGCGCTATTTCTTATGATAACAGGTTATCTTTGGTAATCCTCCGTACATCTTTAACAGTTCAACGATATGTTGATACCATCCTGAGGGGGGTTCCATTACCCTTCGTGGTACGTTATCTTGGGGCCATTTTCCAACAAGATAATGCCAGGCCACACACTGCTCTCAAATCTATTGACTATACACCGCGAAGTTATACACCGTCCTAGTTCTTGCCGTACGGAATTGAACGTCATTTCTGCGGAAATCAGTTACATTGGCATATAAGGCCTGTTGTTCAGTACATATTATTTTCTTTGGTTACAAGATATTTTGAATAGCACAGTATTACATATGAACACTCTTATAAAATAAATCAATACTATAAGTGAAATTATATTGCAGTATACACATATATGCATTTGGCAGTGCATTGAATGAATACTACATTTGATGTATAAATAAGTCAAATGTAAATATATTTAAGTGATAACAATCAATGTGGAAGAAATATTTTTACAGTACAGAAATATATAGACATTATGCAATATTGTTATTGGTATTTCATGTGTTAGGTTGGCATATTTACTATATTGGAATGAACACTTATATTACGAAAGTTAGATAACTGTATGAACAATGTATTACACCGGATGAGTACAAATATTTGTATATGTCAAGAAGTTGATTCGATGGAACAAAGACTTTTATAACAAAAGAGTTAAATAACTACATATATGTAAAAAAAAGATAAATAATATATATATATATATATATATATATATGTATGTATAAAAAAAAATTAAATACGTATATTACGGGAGCTGAAACAGTAATTTAGCTATTTGGGGAATGACTGTGATGAGAGCTGTTCCAGGTTACTTCGTTTTTGCAGCGCAGTAGGTAGTGATAGCATGTAGTTTCGATGGAGCAACATTGTTATTTTGAATATTATTCCACAACGCTGCGCGAAACATGGGTGCTGGTTTTTTTAGATGGAACTTCGCCGTCAAGCGGCATTCAAAGTAATAGTGGTCTGGACTGCCCACTTTCCCACAGTCGCAGATGTCTGTGTTGCATAGACCAAACCTATGCAGATAGGCTTTGTACGCTCCATGTCCTGTTAGGAAATGTGACATGCTGCCAGTTTTGCTCTGCAGATCCATGCTTACACTTGGGAGCATCGCATGTGTACGTCAACCCTTTGTAGCATCATTCCAGCGGGTTTGCCACTGTCATATAAGAAGTTTGCATGTGGAATGTTTTAGCAACGAGGTTGGAAGTTTTGTTAGGCACTCAATTAAGGATGCACTATTGGCAGCCACAACGTCTGCACTTTTATTTCCTAGTATTCCTACGTGCGCTGGCACCCAACAGAGTACAGGACGAAAAGGGATAGGGATACTAAGGAGAGTTCTCTGTATTTTCTTAACCAGAGGGCTTCTGCTGTGCATGCTTGAAAGTGCTTAGAGGCTTGAGGCGGAGTCCGTATAAATATGAACTTGATTAAGACCATTCCTACGACTGTGGATGATTACTGCGTGTAAGGCAATGAGTTTTGCCTGAAACACTGATTTACTTTCGTTCAGTCTTCTTTTCCAGGAGAAGATAATGCTGCCTTTATCCAATTCGCAGAATCCACATCCTGTGCCAGCCTTTGTCTTAGATCCATCAGTGTATAATGCATGATCATTTTGCGCCGGTGAATCTCAGTTTATATGGATGGTGTTCATTCAGTCAAATTTTGCTGGCTGACAAAGATAACGAGATTTGTATTTTTCATAGTCTGTGTGGATTACGCTCTGTCCCCACAGTGATGTATTTTTATTAAGCCTTGTAGTTTTTATCACTACGGCTTCCCTCTTGACTACAAGATCAAGAGGGATGAGACCCGCAATGACTTGTAAAGCAGATGTTGGAGAAGTCCGATAGGCCCGAGAGGTGAGCAGAAGTTGACTTCTTTGTATGGAAAGCAAAGTTTTCTTCATGGTAGAAGTGAGGTTCTGGCACCAGATGGAGGCATCGTACAAAATAATGCGTTCTGAAATGGTTTTATACCAAGATTTCAGGAGATTCGCCGGTATGTCCTATTTCATACTTGCAGTACGTTTCATACTCTTAGTGAGATTGCCAATGTGCTGCCTGAGAATTTTAAGATGAGGAGTCCATGAAAGTTTATTATCAAAGGAGAGAGGTATGGCATTTCTGAGACTGTTTTTAATGAATGTTCCTGTAGTTTTAGATAAGTTCTTCTCCTAAGGGGATGACGACGTCCTATTATCAAGGCTTGCGTTTTTTCTGCACTTATTTCAAGTTTATGCTCCTTGGCCCATTGAGCAAAGATATCTAGACAATCCTGCGATCTTTGTTGGATATCGCTGCGGCCCGCTACAATAATGAGGAAATTATCAGCATATGCCAGAATCTTGACTTGGTGAAGGTTACTGAAACGCTGGAATGCAGTATTTGCTACTAAGTTCCACAGGGTGGGACCTAAGCACGAACCCTGAGGACAGCCACGAGTAATTTTTTTGGTGATGATGTCATTATTCATCGTGATCTGTACTTCTTTGTTGTCCAGGTAACTTCTAATGAGATCTATTATCACAACAGGGCAAGAAAGAGAGGACAAGCTGCTGATAATGTCTGGCCACCAGATGGTGTCGAATGCTCCCTGGATATCACTGTACAGTGGTGCCCGAACTAAAAAAAGTGGTAAACGATAATTCGTTACGACCAGGATATAGCGACGGTGTGCCCTCATCCCCAGTTGCCCTTTAAAAGGGGGAGTATATAAAGTAGTTTCTTCCTTCTTTCCGTATGCTTTCGTGGAGTAACTGGAAAAACGCTCGAAACACATTCAAGAGGTTCGGAGTTCGAATTTCGTCGAGGGCAATGCGGACTTCTTTAGTTTTCTGATATATTCTAATGACTCTAAAGGGTAAAAAAGGATTATTTATATAATTGAAATATTCATATAATTTAAATATTTTGTATAATCAAACTAAATCTTGAAATACTGAAAATGTCCGCACTTCAGAGCTTACACTTTGGGAAATGTTTCATAATTGTATAAAGAATTAATAAAACTTATATAAGAAAATCTAACTGTCTGTGTTTTAAATATTTATACAACATTTTATTAGGCTAAAATCACAATCAACTAATTTAACATGTACAATAACACATACAACATAATACATGTAATAATAATGATATTACGAAAGAGCAAAATTGAATGTTTTCTCGAAGAAAATTTAAGAAAAATTAAATTCTTTTGCCGTCTTTTTCGTTTAATTTCACTTTACTTGAATTTTCATTCAATTCTTTAGACATCAGACTGCGAAGCCTTAGCTTCTATATTTCGAAATTTCCTACAGAAAGTAAAAGCTATTTTTAGTTTTTTTTATTATTTTTAGATAAAGAACATTTTTTAATCCTTCCTTGTGATATTTTGAAATGCTGGAAATGATTTTGTGTTTTATCATGTGAAAACAAATCTTTTTCCCTTAATTTGAATTTATTCATATTAATTTATATTTAATGGAGTAATTACTATTATCGAATATTATAGGATAATTATGGCAATCAATTAATGGCTGATGAAATGGAAAATTAAATATTCGTCAAACTGATTAAATTTTGAGCTGCTTATAGTACAAATATAAATTAGTGTATAAATACATTGGAAAAGTTGCTAATGTCACATATATGAAAATATTTTCCTTTCATATAAAAATAATAAATTTTACTGTCTGTTTTTATAGTGAGAGTTGATCAAAACTGAATGAGACTTTTTTTAAATGAAACGTAATTTACAGAACAGATCTATATTTCTCCAATTTGTCTTCAAACTCCTCATTTTGTAATATTTTTATTTCCAAAACTTTGTGGTAGTTTGTTTCATTCCTTTCTCGTTAGAATGAAAGCGAATGATAATCTAACTTGCACACGAACGTCTCCATTTGATCGTCATTCTCAAATCGCTCGCTAGAAAGTGCTTCTTTGAGTGTGTCCAAACATGTGAAAATCCAATCCCGGAAAAGTATGATCAACACTTTTATCCGCAAACAATCAAATTTTGGCTTTCATGGGTTTCCTTCATCTTTCCTCCTCCATTCCATGCTTGCACACTTTGAATGGGGGATTTAAGGATGCACTAATGTTTTTTCACAGATGATGAATAAACTCCCCTTTTTTTCCAAAATGAGTTTAAAGCAATGGCAAATGCGAATTCGTGCAGCTCTCTGATTGTCTTTCAGCGAAGACGACGGGGATAAGCTTGATTTGATGAGCCCTCAAAACCTTGCTTGAATTCACGCTGAGCCTTCACTCTTGGCTATGAAAGAGTATCTTTCCTGAGCTGGTTCTGTAATCTGCGTTAAATTTCACATGGTTTCACGATTTCACAGTGCACTAGGAGAAAGGGGCACCTATACCTGCATAACACGAGGCTGCCTTAACAGAGTTAAACTCCCCAACCCCTAGAAGCGATCCAAGGCGGCATACCCAACGGTCAACACTTGGGAACAGTGTTTCTTTCCTACAGTCTGGGTTATAAATAAGCAAGTCAAAGTTGGACGGCAATGCATCCACCACAGACAGAACATAGTTAGGACACCGGCTGTTCTCCAGTGTTGACCAAGGATACCCAATCCTCAAGGAGAACCTTCGATATCTGACCATGTAACGTCCCCACAGCCAAGGTTTAGACAAGATAAGTACCATATGGTCCCTGCATAGACTGAACATACATAAGCGATGTTTCCTATCACTGTGAAGACTTAATTTCTCCCCAGAAGTTGAGTCTGTCTAAATATTGACCCAGCCAGAAAGCCAAGATTGCTCGCAGTCGACTTGCGTTGCTCAATATACTAGAGAAGCACAGTCTTCTCACATATAACGGAGGCTGCTAAACGAAACACGGCACAAGCGGCCCGGTTTAAATCCTTTACACTAGACAACATATCTTGATAATCTTAACTATCCAACGACACTCAGATAATCTTCCTGACACTCAGCCAATAAAGGCATGTCCATATTTGATCGCCCTGCGAATATGGTTCCTATATAAATGGCTATAATAGCTTACAGAAACTTTAATGTAACCTTCTTATTTATGACTAAAATTTCAGTATTTAAATTAACTGTGAGGTGGCGACTATGTAATAAATTAAAGTCATTTGGTGAAAAACAATTTTCATTTCTTTAAAGCAACATGATGTTTAACTTGATTTACTAATGGGATTTATTTTATCATTTAACAGACATCTCAAAGAAATTTCATTGAACTTGTGTACGAAATTGTTAACTACTTCGCCATCGACTTCTGTTTCTAATTTGAAAAAATAGTTCGAGGACTGTGCAAAAAATGCTGGAACAAACATATGGTTTTTTTTTCTTTTTTTCTTTTTTAACGTTACGTTAAGAATAACTAATAAGAATATACTCGGTTACAAATAAGAAAATAATTAACTTGAATTAAAACAACTTTATTTACTTTAAACTTTAATTTAAATAATGAAAATTTTGTTTATCTGAAACTGTGAGCACAAAATCAGTATTTTACATATCAAATTTGAAATCAGTATTTGCTTTAAGAAATGCCTTTCAATTTCTCAGTCAAGGAGCAAATTAATTTCGCTAAAATTCACTGTCTGATTTCTGTCTAAACTTTCTGTAACATGCTTCTGAAGTTTATACTTTAAAATAATTTCTGACTTTCCGGTTCTGATTTTCAAAAGCTCTCAAATCACTCAAGTGTGATTTCTGTAATGCATTAGTTCAGGATTTGAAGTATTCTATTTGATTTTATCTTCGTCACATGTATTGTTTCGCACTTGCTTCGAGTCATCTTTTCTTGACAATAAAGTCCTCAACCAATATGACGAAGCCTATTAGATAATATCATGAATAAATTTTCGATAGCATATTTTCTGACCAATTTTTTTATCATTTTTACTAAAGTCGTCTATATGTTTATCAAAATCCATAGCTGGTCTTTTGTGTATTATTTAGTATATAACGTAGTGGTTCCTAACCTGCAATACGTGTAACCCCTTCAGGTACGCAATGCCTTTTCCTGGGTAAGCATAAAAATAATTGTTCATGGCGAAAATAATCAAAGTGTTGTTATAAATGCTGATAAAAATGAAAAATTTAGAAGGTCTGTCATTAAATAAAAGAGAATCCGCCAATTCATATGGAATTATGAAGTTCTCATTTTTTTTTACAACTGTAGCATTCAAATCAGTTTGAATGTGGAGTTTGTTTTAAATTAATCTTTATTCTTTTAAAGGTGTCACATACTAAGCGTTGTTTATATAAAAATAGATAAGTACTTAAAAATTCATATCTTCGCATAGAACTGATACTATCCTATATAACTCTCATATGGCGTATACATGAAGTACATATTTGAAGACCAAACTATTCCCATTAACATTGAAATTTCTCAATGATGAATGCATTCAGAGATTTTCTAAATATCCGATAGTTTTTTAGCTTACATGCAGAACCAAGGATCATAGAGTATTAAACATTTAAACACCTAAAAGGATTCCAAGGGACATTTAAGCGTATAAAGAGACCAAAATAATCCACTTATGATCCCAAGGGTCATCAAAACATTTAAAAACCTAAATGAGTTCCAGGGGGCATTTAAACTTACAAAGAGAACAAAATAGCCCACCTCCCAAGGGTTATTTAAACATTATTTTCCCTAACGAAGTGAACTACTGGATTTTGGATCCTTTCCATAAAGATTGGTTTTTCAATTGGTCAGACAAATACGTTGATCTTGAAAAATATCCAAAAGATTAAAGCAATACATTAAAACTATATAAATCGTGGTATGTCGTCCAACCGGTATAGTGATTTGTGTCGCTGACTACCTTGCTGAAGGTGCTCGGGTTCGAATGCCGGAGAAGGCATGGGTGTTTGTAAATGTATAATGTCCATGCATATCTTGTCACACATATCTTGTCACGGCAACATATCTTGTCACACAAGATATGTTGCCGTGCGGCATGGGGGCACTTTAAATGTGCAGCGTGCCAAAAGTCCTCTCAAGAGGTTTCGGTAGGGGAAGAGGGGTGGAAGACCTTCCGACCTATTCCCTCTCGGGGTGCTCTTCATCAAAATTGGGGGCGAAATTGAGCTAGATCTCATTTTGACCTGCAACGTACTGAAGCCTGTCGCCAAAGACAGGCATAACTTGCGCTCCTTACCAAGAGGAATTTTATGGGGTTGGGCTGCCTATAGGTCAGACAAGTGAGCATTAGCAACAACAACAACAAATCCCGGTATTAAGTAACAGAACAAATTTGGTATTGAAAACCAAGATAATACCTCTTTCTCGTGGCAGAAAGTGCAGAGCAACTCCAATTATCTGAACTCTGGCTATCCTAATCGCTTTCAGAATTGAAAAAAAAAAGATAAGACAGAAACGTAGTGCTGGACAATCAGTGACTTCAGACATTAAAAGGAGACATTACACTTTTAAACTTCGTGTCACTGCTTGAAAATGAAGATGAAAGTTCTTCAAGAAAATCACTAAAGGCTACAACAAACAAAATTTTATAAGATGTCATTTTTAAGTGGTTTTGGGAGCAACGTTATTTTCCAATTTAAGCCAATTTCGGATCCGATTCCTTATGAAAAAGCTAAGATATTAGCTCAAAAGCGTGGTTACTGGTTCTTAAACCAAGTATTTCAATCACATTATGTTTCTGCTACGCGGGACTTGACGTCGAAAGGGACAATTCTCAGAACCCGCACAATTCCAGGAAACTCACGTAGCTAGGTTACCATTTTCACTTACTACAAAGACTTGAAGGCCAAACACTAATGGATTTTCGCTCAGATTGGGATCACGTGATCTTGAGAAGCACAACTTTCGTCTGATTGGTTTTCTGTACCCGGGACAGAGGTCCAGCCGAGATATTTTCGGTGGGGTTTGAAAACATCCCGTGTAGCCGCAATATTTTTCCGTAGGTATGCGGGACTTCGCTTCTGGTACGGCTCTTTTTTATAGGAATTCTCCTGTTTAAACCAGTGTTACGAGAATCGTTTCTCAGAAAAGTCCCGTCTAGTAGGGACTGTAGCCATGTGTGATAACCTGTTAACGGCTGGCTAAGAATTTTAAGTTCGGGCACGGTGTTCGTCAAACAGCTTTCTTTGACCGAGGTGTTCTGTAAGCAATGACTTTCAGCACTTGTGTACTGTACTTGTATACTCTACTATATAACTTGTACTTAAAAGTGTTGCCTTTTCATTTTAATTAATTAAAACCTCTTTTTCTTTAATATTACTTCTTTCTCCCATTTTCAACATACTGTGCATAAAGTAATTAATAAAAGTGTACGTAGAGCATTTCTTCGGAAAATATTTTAGTTATCCGAATTTTTTATTATCCGAATGGGGTCCAGTCCCAACTAATTCGGATAACTAGAGTTCTACTGTACGATAAATGTGGTGAACAATAGAGGGTGGTGGATGTTTATAGGTTCTGAAAAGGGTTAGAGGTGCTTCATAATGACAAAGTCTTACCAACGGGCACGTGAAACGGACATTCTCTTGCCTTTCGCCAAGAGAATGTTAAAGATTAAATATTCCTTTTCTGCGTGTTTTGTAGTGTAATTGAGAACCCACCCAGCTAGCAACTGGAAGATATTTGGTTCGATTTCTAGGAAAGGCGTACCTGGATTTTTGACATTTCTTTCTCAATGCTTAATAGTCGCTACATCCCCAACATTTGATTTGTTACCCCTTTGATTTTGTTTGGCAGCAAAAATTTTAAACTTGCATTTAAGTGTTCAGATTTATTTCTTCCATAATTTGACAACCCTTGAAACTTTGAACACTTTAAACTACAACAATTCAATTACCATTTCATCTGTGTTTTTAATGTTTGTACAAACCTGACAAAATTGAAAGTTCTATAATAGTCTTTTAATTACCTGTTAATGGAAGGTTCCTTCCGTTCTTTTACTTTCTGTTCTATAATTCTCAACATAGTTAACATAATTCCATGCATTTTCATTAAGAAACAATTAGCTGAAATGGAACGCATAAAATCAGCGTAGAAATTTAATTTTCGGTGTTATTTTGAATTTCAGTTCTATTTCTTTGAATTCGTGTAAAAACATTTATAGATTTTAGCCCAAATGAGCAATTTTCCGAGAAGGGCTATTAATTTCATTTTGGCATTATGCGTCTTTGGCTATAAAACGATGTTTCACTTTTCAAAATATTGTCACCAATTATTAGAGCCCTCCATTTTACCTAAAGAAATTAAATAATGAATAATCTGCATGAATGTACGTATGTTTCTCGCATTGTGATAAAACAACGGTACCTAGAACCATCAAATTTTGAATAACATATGTTTCCACCCGAATATGGGGATCTAAAAGCCCAAATTTGGAATTTCTTTTATTTCATTCATTTATTTCATATTTTGTAAAACTCTAACGAATTTTTGATTAACAAACTCAACGATTTAAAAGCGAGCAATGCCAACACTGTACAAAAAACAACAAAAAACCAAAAAAATCTCCATCGCGCGAGACTGTGTACCAGAAATTCTAAAGATATGTTTATTTAAAATTATTTTGCGATATTGCTGTTGAATTGAATTTTATACTTTTAGTGCGAAGAACATGATATTTAATAACTAAATTGTAACACAAACGTTAAAAAAAAAGGTTTCTTTCAGCGTATATTACTTTTTAGAGGGTGCCAGGTGTTCCACTAGTGAGAGAGAATTAAAAATATTTTTGTTTTGTTAAAGAAGGCAATGAATTTCAGTACCGGTCCGTGCCAGGATGGACGGATAACTAATTCTTACAGCTTATCAGGTTCTATGTTTCTTCTAACCTTCTTCGGAAACATACAATGACCTGACTAGAACAGAGAGCTTACTAAAGCTATGTTCACTAATTGTAGTAAGTAGACAGGATACAGACGAAGGGTATACAAAACCCTTTATTTTTTTCTTTATATACAATGACTTTCGTACTTCGGAATACAATGACCCTCCACTCGGGGTCTAACTTAAAAGATATCAAAATAAAACTAAACTCTAATTTAACTTTAGAATAAGATTGGCCTTATAATAACAGAAAGCGTATGTAGCACAGAGACTGTGAACACTACAATCCGTTTAATTTATCAAGAGGATTAAAACCTCTGGCCTGGAAGGCAAAGTAGCAACTGCGTAACTTCTAAGGTAAGCGGCCTGCTTCGAACTCACGGCTTCCTCTCTTCTGCTTGGCAAAAAGGCCACGCTTAAATACTTGGCGTTCGCCAGACAACTTTGCATAAACTCCTTCACGCTTATAATTCTGGCCGGAAGTAGAAAATAAGAAGTGATAGTAAAGATTTAAAATAAAATAAACGTTAGTAAAACTTAAGATCCTTACATACTTCCCGCCAGAGTTAATTAGTTTGAAACTGAGGTCTAAAACGACCTTGTTGAAAACTTTTAGCTCTAGAAACTAACGCGAGGCCAAACTTTTACAATCATAACTTAGCTAGAAACTAGAAAATTTTAAAAGAAAGAAATTTGTTACAATAGCAGCTCCCGGAATATACAACAATCTTTTTTCTTTTTCATCTGTACTGCATCAAAACAGGAGCTTTATTCAATTCTGGTTCCTTCCAGAGATCTGGAAGGAAAACTAGTTTAATGAAATGTTACAGAATGACATTGCAAATAACATATAGAATATACTTTTCTTAACATTCTTATTTCATTCATGACTATTTTAATTATCTCTCCCCGTGCTCTCTGACATGTGTTGTAAAAACACCAAACACGAATGTGTTTCTGTCTATGTGTTCAACACTTCCTCCTACAATCAAAACACTAACGTGTTAAAATTCAACATACGAGACCTCTTAACACACCCTAATTTCAACTCTAGACCCTGAGGTACTATTCTGAAAGTGGCTAACTCTAAAGTGTAGCGTCAGAGAGCCTAACTACATCATTCAACCTTTAACACATATTCACCATGATTTAATCTTTACAGTCACACGAATAACAAATTTTTTAACACTACTTTCACTTTTACCATATCACGTTATTTCTAAACATTCAAAATAACAGTTCACATGTATACAAGAACATATCAAGATGCCGTTAATTTTACACATTTGAAAACATACATTAGTAGTACATTGTTAACTTCTATTCTTTTCAAAGCAAGTGCCAATTCTTTCTACATTGAAATAATACTACATTTCAAAAAGTCTTTCAGACTAAAACTTCTTTCTTGTTAGAATGTTTTAAATAAAATTTATACAATAACTTTTTACAATATTTAAGTCTTTATACAACGCTATTATACATCAACTTTAGTTTTACGCGCGAGTAATTGAAAAACATAATAAGAAAATCGGTCACAACTCATTTCTCGCCCTTTTGGCGATAAAGGTACACCTCGCATGAGGTAAAACTTCTTGAAATCTGCCACTTGCAGTAAGAATGAAAGATTAACTTAAGTTTGTAAAGTAACATAAAATTTTACTTATCTTTGTAATATTCAGACATCCTTTTCTGGGCCCAATCTTTAAAGGTGCTGCAGACCGTAGCTTGGTTGATCCTCCTTCTTGTACGGGCTCGCCCTTCAGTGCTTTCCTCTGGAAGCTTCCGTTTTTCACCACTACGGCCACCCTTGAACATCTTCCTTCTGTCCTCTGCTTGTGGTCTTGGCCGTTTGAAGGCAGCTGGTCTTGGTGGAACCGGGAAACTTCTGTCGTGATCCTGCTTGGACCTCGTTGTTGGCCGTTCAAATTTTTCTTGTACTTTTTCCTCCGCCGCTGATGGCCCTTCCGCAGTTCGGCGACTTTTGCTGCGGAGAGTTCTGTCGGATGAGTCAATCTTCCGTTTCACAGCCGGGTTATAGTTGCCGTCCTTTCTCCCGGTCTTTTCCACATACGTCGTCCTTCTCCCTTCTTCATTCTGGGGGTGTTCGTGAACTCTGTTTTTTGGACGGTGGAACGGCTTCTTTTTCTTTGTACCTTCAATTTTTCCGCGGGGCAATTTTCTTTTCACTTGCTTCTGTCTCTCATTGGCTTGCCCTTGTACTTGTCGTTTTCCCACCTCTGGAACTTGTACCTGCGGTGTCTGCCGTACCGGATCCTGCAAAAGATCTGAAAAGATTTGCATTTTATTACGGTCATAGAATGGTTTTATCTGGTCAATGTTTGCGGAACAGGTTTCACCATTTCTTGCCTTTAACACTACAACAGCGTGAGTTATTTTTTCTATAACATATGGTCCTTCAAAGCGTGGAAAAAATTTGGCAGTTTTATCTTCTGGTGCTGAAGAAAGTGAATGCTTAATTTTTAGTACTTCATCCCCTACTTTATAAGTTACTCCCCGTCGTTTCAAGTCATAATACAATTTTTGTTTTCTTTGTGCTACTTCCGTATTCTTTTTTGCTTCTTTTTTTAGTTTTTCTATATCACCCATTTTAAATTCTGGGGCTCTTTGTTGCACATAAAATAGTTTATCTAACGGTGTTATAACCTTTCTGCCTAGAAATAACTCAGCAGGAGTTTTGCCCGTTGTATCATGTTTTGCGGTCCTAAGGGCGAAAGCAAATTCATTGACATAGTTATCCCAGCTTTTATGAAAATTTTTAACATAACTACGGATAATTTTCACTATATTTCTGTTGACCCGTTCCGCTATATTTGATTGCGGCCGATACGGGACCATTTTTAAATGACGTATGCCCAGTTTTTGGCACATGTCTTCAAATATATTACTTACAAATTGAGGACCATTATCCGATATAACTTTTAGGGGCGCCCCGTATTTTAAAATATAGTTATTTAAAATAGAATCGGTAACTAATTTCGCGGAGGCTCGTTTTAAGGGAACAATTTCGGTCCATTTACTAAAATGATCAACTATAACAAGGAGATAGCGACTTTTGTTTAACTGACTTTTTGGGAAAGGGCCCAATAAATCGATGCCGATTATTTCATTTGGAAATTCGGATTTAATACTATTTAGAAACCCGGCCGGGCGGAAATTAATATAATTAACGGCTTGACATGTTGGGCAGGACTGGACATACGCCCTTGTTAACTTTTGCAGTTCAGGAAAGTAGACTGCCTCGCGTACGCGTTGAGTAGTTTTTCGAATACCAGCATGAGAAGCTAAAGGGCTGTCATGGAGCTCTTGCAGGATATTTAATCTAAGACTAGCTGGGATAACAGGTCGAAATTCGTTGTTGGAATTCGTAGTTTTTGTATAAAATAATAGACCATCTATTAGTTCGTAATGGGCCGCCCTATTTCTTATCGCCACAATATCTTGGTGGCTAAAATTTTCAGGATCCTTCAAATACTCATAAATACTTCCAAACTCAGGATCCTTACCCATTTCGGTTATTACAGTTTCTCGGGAATTTATTGTACACGCTGTCAGCATTGCAACTTTTACGGTATTACCCTGTTCGTCTAATTTAATTCGTGACAGGGCATCTGCTACGATATTTTCCTTTCCGGGGGTATGCTTGATTACCAGATTATATTCTTGCAGCTTGAGTGCCCATCTTATTAACCTTGGGGATAAATTTTTTCCAGAGTACAATCTAGTTACCGCCGCATGATCAGAATATACTGTTATCGGCGCCTTTCCAAAATAGACTCGGAACTTTTGCACTGCTAACAGAACTGCAAGTGCCTCTCTCTCGGTCGCGGAATAGTTTCTTTGTGTTTGATTTAAAGTTCGGCTAAAAAATGCTACTGGCTGCTGATTTTGCGAAAGTACCGCTCCTACCGCATAATCCGAAGCATCCGCTGAAATTTCTAAATTTTCATCCTTTTCAGGAAATTTCAACCTTTTCTACACGCACTGGTTTCATCGTCAGCTTAAGAGACGCTTCATTAAAATCCAGTGTAGCTTGTGCGTCTGAAAGAAAGTCTATTCCTAGTATTAAGTGCAAATTCTTTACTATAAAAAACATCACCTTTACTTGTTCGTCCTTGATACGGATGTACAAAGGTACTTTACCTACGCACTTACATTGTTCTCCTTGCGCCGCTAATACTGTTGTATTATCCGCATTATATATGCGGTATTTGCGAAAATACTTTCTAAAAAAGACTTCTGCCACACAGGAACACTGCGCGCCGGTATCCAGGAGTGCGGTGGCCGGGATATTATTTACCAAGACTTCAATCTTCGGAAGAGTTAAATTTTTCACCATTACTGTATTTAACTTGTAGGAAGAGGGGTTTTCGTGGCCTTCGGATTTCCGCACCCTCTCGTCAGCAGAAATCCGTTTTAGTTTAAATTATTTTTTCTTTCGGTGCTTTCCTTCTTTCTCCACTGGCCTTGAGACTTTTTTCCTGGGTTGCTATTGAACTGTCGACGTTCGCCGGCTGTTTTTGAATGCTCGGGTTTCCTTGCCCACTGATTCGCTTTTTCTCCGTAGCCATGTGCTTGAGTTTGCTGTAGTCTTGGCGTACCAAATTGGTTTCGCTGTTGATATTGGCGTCTTCTTTCGACGTCCGCCGTTCTTCTACTTTCAAACTGGATTGCTAGCTCAAATAATTTTTCCAGTGTAGTCGGATTTCTCAATTCAATAAAGTCTTGCACTTGGGGTAGTAACCTCGGCAAAATCACTTGAATTATTTCAGGATCCGGACGGTTTCCATACAAGAGCTTGAAAACGTGAATTTTTCTTAAAATAAAACTCGAGATGTTTTCCATTCTTTGTTGATATATACTGAAAAGTTCTGTTTCTAATTTCGCACGATCCCTTACAACAGGGAAGGCTTTTAGTAGGGCAGTCTTGAAATTTTCGTAGGTATAGGTGGGACTTCCTGCTTGACCCAAGAGACTTCTGCCGATACATTTGAACCAGTTAAGCGCTTGGCCCCTCAAAGCGCTGGTAGCTAAGGCAACTTTTTGAAACTCGTGCACGGGGTAGAGCATGAAGTGGTCATCCAATTTTTCCAAAAAACTGGTTACCTGTGAGTTTCCATTAAACGTTGCTTCTGGTTTCATCGAAGCGCGCATGGTCTGGACAATATACCCAAATCCTTCCAGGGCGGCAGCTGGCATTTCTGAATTCTGAGCTGTTTCTGCAGGCAGCACAGGTTCTTCTTGAAACTCGGCCATGGTTATTCTTCGTCGGGCGCCACTATCAGGTTCTATGTTTCTTCTAACCTTCTTCGGAAACATACAATGACCTGACTAGAACAGAGAGCTTACTAAAGCTATGTTCACTAATTGTAGTAAGTAGACAGGATACAGACGAAGGGTATACAAAACCCTTTATTTTTTTCTTTATATACAATGACTTCCGTACTTCGGAATACAATGACCCTCCACTCGGGGTCTAACTTAAAAGATATCAAAATAAAACTAAACTCTAATTTAACTTTAGAATAAGATTGGCCTTATAATAACAGAAAGCGTATGTAGCACAGAGACTGTGAACACTACAATCCGTTTAATTTATCAAGAGGATTAAAACCTCTGGCCTGGAAGGCAAAGTAGCAACTGCGTAACTTCTAAGGTAAGCGGCCTGCTTCGAACTCACGGCTTCCTCTCTTCTGCTTGGCAAAAAGGCCACACTTAAATACTTGGCGTTCGCCAGACAACTTTGCATAAACTCCTTCACGCTTATAATTCTGGCCGGAAGTAGAAAATAAGAAGTGATAGTAAAGATTTAAAATAAAATAAACGTTAGTAAAACTTAAGATCCTTACAAGCTATGAGTGAAAAAGAAAGGCCGTACAAGAAATAGTAATTGAATATTGTTTTTTTTCTCTCTGCATGTTTTTTGTAAATAAAAGTGTGCTGTGAAGAAATTAATTGTGTTTTCCCTGAAGAATATTCTTCTTTCCAGCTGAGACATCACGTTTACATTCAAAGAAGCATCATAAAAGGTAAAATGAAGTTTGTTCTTGTTTTTAAATCAGATTAATAATTAGAGCTTGCATACGTTAGTGGATGCTGATAACTTCGATCAAGAGTAGTTGATTAATTACATAATAACCATTGTATTTAATCTCTTTTAATATATAAGTTATTTTCTTAGTTTTCATGAATTTTACGTTATTAGTTTTTTTTTTTTTTCATTTCTGCGACATGAAAGGACAATGTATTGCATGAGGTTTTAAAATGCACAAAATACACAAAATTTAAAAAAAACAAAGAGCAAATAAATCGATTCTTCCTGTTTTGCAACGGTCAAAAACAATTCTGTCGAATATTTTATTATGCAAGATGAATAGAAGAAAAGGATACGAAGGAATGCTACACAGAAATAAATGTTATATAATACAAAGTTCTTTTCATTTTCACAGTCACAGACGACATCTAAGAAAAGCAAGCTTTTTTTGTAAAATTGGGGTGAAGAATTGTTATACACATATATTTTTCACTTTCAATGAATCTGAATTATTCCATTTTCCAAACTTGTAAAAAATGCAGTGGTCATGAAACCCAAAACTTTATCACATATTCATTTTCATTTCTCAATCTATGGATGAAATGAATTTAACAATTTTTAGTTGAGAACTATGAATTGAAATCCGATATATTTCCATCAATAATACTTGTTTTTATTCTCGCAGTTATTGGATAACGGAAAGCGGAAAAAGCATTCATAAATTTTATAAATTTAAAATGTGCGTAATACAACTTTCGTACCTTTAAAAGTTTAGTAAATTAAAATATTATGCGTTTTTAACGAAATATAAGCTGAATTGATATCAGTAATTCTTTAGTATAATTTTAAAACCGGTATATCATTGAATGCAGAAGTTTCTAAAACACTACCCTCCAAGTTCGAGATTACACAAATGAAATAGAGTTATATTTTCAATATGACTTCATTTCTCTTAGAATATTTCAAATGTTTACTGTTAAGAGAAAGCAATATTAATGGATTCCGGTATAAGCTAAAACATTTCCATGCTTTTCCAGGACAAATAATTCGTTACATTTCCTATACTGCAATCGGTTGGCATTCGATTCGAAGTTCGAAAAAAATAAATTGAAGAGTTTCTACAGATGTACGCAAAAACACAGGTGAAAGATATTCAAGACTTACAACCTTTGATAAAATAAATAGCGAGAGGGCCACGTGTAATAAACTAGCATAAAAGCCTTTCAGAAAGTTAGAATCAAGTTTTCAATAGTTTACAGAAATTAAGAATCTCCTTTTTATTCATTCTTTAAGCCGTAAGTCCGTATCATACTTTTCACTGCATCGCAATTTCATTTCAAGAGCCGTTAATGTCATGCTAAGAAATTATATTCTTCAGCGTTTACGTAATTTTATTCATTACGTTAAAACGCTACATGAAGGCTAAATTATTTAGAAAATATTTGACCTTGTATATCACTCAAGAGTAATTTTTTTTAGCTTTAAATCGCATGAATATTATTATACACCATGGCTAATTTATTTGCCTACATTAAGACAAGTAGCTATTAAATTAGATTCTATTAAATCTGAAATTCTATTTAAATTACAGTTTTATTTAAATTAAATGCTGGAATTTTATTAAGAATAACTTCTTATTAATGTTAGCTTTTTTATACATTTTAGGTCGGTGGAGCTTATTCTTAATCACTTTTCCTCAAATGATACTAAAATTGTTACCGACGGTGGTAATAATAAACGGTGGTAATTAAAGGTGGTAATAATAAACTTTCTTTTTAATTCTTGGATTTTTAGTTTTTCGAAAATTAGTTTCAACTTCGAAAAATTTAATTTTTCTGTATCTTTGATTTTTGCGATGATTTCATTTTCCCGTTCAGTTGCGTAACAGATTTGTTGCTGGTTTTAAAAATGTACTGCTTTCTTTAAACATTAGGTCGGAAATTAAGCACTTTTTGTTATACGATTTTATAGTTCTCATCTTCAGTAATTTCAGGGTTACCGGTCATATAATGGAGTTGTGATTAACAAATCCTTTATATTTATCGTCAGAATAAGTACCTAACTGTAATTACAGTTTTGCTTAGATTTTCTAAAATATTACCGAAGATTTTATTCAATTTAAGACAAAATTGCGTTTGAAAGCCTTTAATGGGAAAGTAGTTGATGTATTGGTTAATAGTCTTGTTCAAATTAATTAGGTCTAAAGAGTCATTGGACGAAATCTATGATGAAGAAGAAGTTAATTTCTAGTGTGATTTTCTAAGGTAGTTTAATATTTGATAAGGTCTTTAATAAGACCTTTGAATAGTTTAATTAACATTTTTATTAGCAGGTACTTGATAATGGTCGGGAAAAAATTTGTTTAAATAATATAGAAATTTATGTTTCAAGAAGAGAAAAATTTTAATGGCATTGCTGACAAAATTTTAATTTTGAAATAATTATTATTATTCCTTAGTGAGCAAAGTTGTTCAAAGTTTACTTTAGGTTGCAACAGATGGCGTGAGTCATTTCTTCAAACAGATCACGTGATGCTATATTCACCCAAATATAAACGTGCATTTTCAATTTACAGGTCATGTGACTAAATGAACTTTGGTTAGGTCTTGAACTCTGCGCGCGAGCAATGTAGCTTAAAAAATCTCTCACTTTTATTAATTTGTGTGTGTGTAAGGCATTCATTAATAAACTGGTGTTCGTCATACTTCATGTCTTAATTATTAGCTCTGAGATATTTTAGTTATACTGAAGAAAAAATCTCTTTGTAAACTGAGAGCTCAACTACGTGGCCGAAAATCCTCATATGGATTGTGTTTCGGCCACCAGACCGCCTGCCTATCCAGCCACAGCACACGTCTGTGAAAAAAGATTTTGCAGTCTGTAGCTCACATCTTTGTTCTTTTGTATTCTAGTAATAGCTAACTGTTTCGCTTCGCTTTGCTGTGTGATGTTCTAAAGTTAAAAACCGCTGAATAAAAAGATAAAATTTAGATTCCACATGCAAATGCTGCATTCTTATTATAATTTAAGAATTTAATTATCATTCTAATTTAAGATATCCTGACGCAACATATTTTGTTCCCCGTTCGCCGGAGTTTCGAGATAGCGTCGCGCTCGGAAATATGTATTCTATATCTTCGTTATGTTGCTGATAGTTTACTTTCGTTTCGGAAGGAGGTGCGTGAAAACTTTAATGCATATTAAATGCATTTGACATTTCTTTACTGTTGTTTTATTATGAATGAAGTATTAGTAAAATCGAAAGTTAAAATTCC
The DNA here is from genome assembly GCF_044657685.1 of Stegodyphus dumicola. Classification (NCBI taxonomy): domain Eukaryota; kingdom Metazoa; phylum Arthropoda; class Arachnida; order Araneae; family Eresidae; genus Stegodyphus; species Stegodyphus dumicola. Next base: position 84,507,069 of record NC_140768.1, read on the forward strand.
AAAAATGTCAGACAAAGGGGTGGGACAACGAGAGAATGTTTTGGAAACGCAGTTAACAAATTCATTGAGAAAATAATTTATAATAGTTTAGATAATGAAGATACAATAACACGAACAAGAATTAATTTAGAAGTCAAACAACAAAAATCAGCGTTATGTTTTCAAATTTTCACAGGACTAGTTTCGATGGTTTTACCGAACCATCATACTGAGCTGCAAAAGCGCAAATGAACCAGATAAGATATAGTAATGAGATAAGATAAGAAAAGAAAGACTGGACAGGAGTTAAGCTATTGGCACCATCTATTGATGAAACGAGAACTAAATCACAATTTTCTTAAAGGATCAAGCAAAGATGGATTCGAATTAGTGTCGTTAACTAGGACAGAAACAAACAGTCAGTTATTAACAGAAACAAACAGAGTTATCCAAAACTGAACATGAGCTATACAAGCTTCATCTGGAACTCGCTAATTCATATTCAAAATTCACCGCTATTGAACAAAAGTCTTGGTGTAGAACTGAGAATGCAGTTAACCGTCATAAAAACACCCTTGCATGTGAATTCGAAAAACTTATTTTACAGTCTTCCAATTTAAGTAGTTTAAAAACCTTCCCATTGTAAATATGAAGCCAATAGTTAATATTTCTAGTTTTCGTCTATCAGAAGAACAAGAAAAAATTCTAAAATGTAATTTTACCATCTCACAACCTCAAAAGCCTCGATTCCAAAGATTTTGGCTTCTATCAAAAAAGCTTCCAAATTCAGTAACGTTTCAGATACAGAGAAAGAAATGATTAAGCATCATAATGTGAAATTCAACAATAAGCATTTGAAACCAAATCTAAACGCGAGAGAAAGAGCTAAAATGCGCGAAATTCATTCTAACCCGGACACTATTATTTCAAAGTGGCCAGATAGTCGTCATGGGCAAGAATACTTACATCGATTGTGTCACTAAACTCTTAAACGAAGGACATATAATCCGATCCTTAAAGATCCTTCACTTTCGGACTTGTCCAAAATAAGAACTGCGATCAAATCTTCACAAATGCTTTCGACCACCTTAAAATAGTCGCTTATCAAATGTTGCACATCAATGTGCATCGAATTTCGCTTGTATCAAATTTAAGCACTGCCGCGTACCCGTTACCTAAATAGTTTCTAGATTAGCAACTCCATTAAATAATAACATTTACACGATAAAAAATTCAGTAAAGTTTGTAAAGAAAATTAAAAGCATTACTCCAAGAAATTTACTCATGGTTTCCTTTAATGTAAAATCATTATTCATCAATGTTCCAGTGCAGGGTGTATTACGATGTCTAGAAACCACACTTTGTGAATTTCATTTCTCTTGCATTGAAATTGATGAACTAATTTCCCTCACTCAATTCTGTTTGAAACAAACGCATTTTGTTTTCTGAAAGAAGTATTACAAGCAGACTGAGGGATTAACGATGGGAAGCCTAAACAGTCCCATATTGCCTGATATCTACATCATTATTATGAATCAAAACTATTTGAAACTTCCCGGTATGGTTCCACTGCGTAGACGATACTTTTACCCAGTTTAAAGATAAAAAAGATGATTTAAATATAGTTCTTTCAACAATGAATTCCATTGATCCTGCTATACAGCTCACTTTTAAACTTGAGACATTTAATTTTCTTCCGTTCCTCGACATTCTGGTCACACGTAACACATCCAACTTCAGTACTACGGTTTACCGTAAACCTTCACTGCTTTGCCTTCCACAACACTTCAAATCATGTCATCCGACTAAACAAAAATTAGCTTCATTTTATTCCTATTTTTTCCGTTCATTTTATTCCTATATTTTTGCTCTTCCAAACTGTCTCTTGATAAAGAACTAAATTATTTAAAAGCAGTACCGTACTGACAGGGGCTTTTCACCCAACATTATTAATCAAGCAGTTAAAAAATTCTTATCTCAACACACCAAACGGCACACTCTTGTCTTAGGAGATTATAAGAATTCTGTTGTCATTCGCTTCTTTTCATGAATTAGCTATAAAATTGCACGTATTTCACAGAAATTTAACTTTCTAGTCGCTTTTTGTTCCATTATGAAAATTCCAAGTTCCATACTCAAGGACTCTATTCCGGATATGCATTTCTGCGGTATTTACAGGATTCCTTGCCAGTGTGGTTTAATTTACATTGGTCAAACTAAGAGAGCCTTAAAATTTCACCTTAAGGAATATGAGGCATATGTTAGAAAAACAGAAACACAGAAGTCTTCTGTTGCCCAGCACTGATGGTACAAATATCACACTTTCAATTTTTCTGCAGCTAAATTTTTTCAGAAAACTTCATGCATTGGTGAGTTACATTTTCTAGAGGCATTTCATATTAAAAAAATCTTTCTGTTTTAGTTAATGACCCGAATTCCAATCCATCTTTGCCCTGAGCCTTTAAGGAAATTATGTTTTAGCTCTTGTTTCATCAACAGATGGTGCCAATAGCTTAACTCCTGTCCAGTCTTTCATCACCTTTACAATTCAAAAAAATCGAATTTTATCATTTATTTATTTATTTTTGCATTTTTAGAAACTGTAGACATTCCTGCGTCTATTTAAACAAACAGCGTTACAATATTCTGATTAGAACCTTAAATATTATGAAATAAAGAAAACGATTCTTAGGTAAATATTGCTAGATCGGGCATTTAAATCACCAACTTACGTTCGTTTATAGTTGTACCCTCAGCTGCTTACGAATGTTCACTCGTAGAGTGTTTTAATTTTTACTGTTAACGTCATGTTTATTATTTTTACAGATGCTTCTATGAACAGGATTCGTACGAGCACGTATCATGCGTGCTCTAGGTCAAAGACTCGTATAACTTAACATTTAAAGCGTGTATTCGAGTATTTTGTTTACAATTCACATGCTGATGTAGCGCTTGTGTTTTGACTTGCTTATCGAGCTTATCGTTCATTTTGCTTGTCTAAAATTTATACAGTGCTTGATATTATAATCTATAAATATGAATAATGAACCACACAAGCGAAAGTCTGGAAGAAGGAAAAATATAAGTCCCCTGGTAACCAGTTTACTAAGAAGTTCTCTCCATCATAACGATTCAGTGCTTCCAGTAAAAAATAGGATAATTCTCCCGAGTATGCAGAATGATGTAAATTTTACGGGTAAACGTTATTTATTGGTAAAAGTATTGTTTTCAAAATGATAGAAGACTGTGTTGCGTGCAAATTTGTGGTGGAAGGATTACCATTTTATCAAATATTGTAAGTGGACTTTCTATAAAAATTGGAATTTCTTGTCGTTTTTGTGATGAAATGTCATCCAGTCGAAACTCAACAATGCGAGGCAGAAAACAATTCAGCAGAAATAAATTTTATGTTTATTTATGTTATGCGTGCTCTAGGTCAAAGACTATCAGGTGAAAAACATTTTGTGGGATAATGGATTTGTCTTCACCTATTACGCTCAAAGCTTACGACTCAGTGAATAAACAAATAAAAGATGATTCTTTCATGGTCGCTAAAAAGCATGTCTTCTGCCGTCAAAGAAGAAATCAAGTGTAATAATAATAATCCGGATTTTGACTGTCAGTGGAGATTGTACCTGGAAGACTCGTGGAATCCAAATGAATCATTGAATGCTTTGATTTGGAAATTGTGTCCTAAAAATTCCGGATGTGGTTATAATATTGTTAAAACAGCAGTAAATGAAGCAGTTATTATATATAACGATAGTCAAGCTGATAGGCCATTGCATACTATGAATGCACTTGGATACCGAATTGGTGATAATGTAGTCAAGTTTGCAGCAGACATTGATCAACGTCGTATTCAGTCAGCCGAAATAAAGGCAGAGATGTCTACAATAGATGCTCGCAATGCAAGAAAAAGAGCCAAACTTGTTGCAGTAACAGCTTTATTGAAAAACAGGAGGGTATGATGTATGCAGATGGGCAGTTTTAAACTGTTTTAGTGTTATTTGAGATAAATGTACTGAAATTTTGAAACTTGAAAACCATTTTTCTCAAAATGGTAATTTTCATACTTGCGCGCATGCTTTATAAAAATCTATCATTGTTATTGATTTAAAAATTTCAGGTTAAGTACATGAATATATTGCTGAAAAAATGCACCTACCTTTTTCTTTGAAAAAAAAAATTGTTTAAGTATTTATATAATTTTACTTGAAAAATTTGTAATGCTCTTTTTTTCTGAGATCTTGTTGTAATGGTGTTAATATTCTTTGATATTTTAAAATTTAAATAGATGAATAATTATACCTAATGACGTTTCATCACAAAATTGTAAAAATTATTACTGGAACTAAATTTGTATGACTGTCAGTTTGCGCGCAGTGCTTCAGTACAAATTTAAAATTTCGGAAAATACAGTTTGTTTTTTCTTTATAAAAGAAATTCTTTTAAACTATTAGTAAAATAAATCAAGAAACATAATCATCTATGTATAGAGATGACACACTAAAAATTTCATATATCTATGACCATAACAATTTGACTTATTAAAACTCGAAAATCAGCAACATTTTTTTTTTTTTTTTTTTGGTATAAAATTATCCAGTAAATGAGGCGCATGAATCGAAGTTTTTGGTTTATATTCACACTCATGTTGCACGGGAACTGTATGGATAGTTTCATTTAAAATTATTTCTGAAGCAGATGCTGAAGGATTAAACGAATTGGTTCATCCTTTGTGAACTGGGATGTAAAGATATAAGGTAAGAAAAATAATGCTTTTTTAATAATTCTATTGTTTATATTGAAACAATAAAATAAATTTTTCAGTTTTAGAGAGCTAAAAAAGAAGTTTAAAATTTTGAGTACTTTGTGGAAGATTTAAGACAAATTGTTCTGTATAATTCTAATGTAATTAATTGATTTTGACGTAACAAATATCTTTTAAAAATTAGTTTTGTTCTGTTGACTCTAAAGGATCAATATAAATATATATTTTAAAGATATGCTTCTTACTTAAAAAATTAAGAAATAGTCGTTGCTGGGAATAAAAATTAATGATAAACGTAAAATAAATAACATAAATTAATGATAACTGTCATAGTCGCAAAATTTAACACATAGAAGTTTCTTGAATTAATTGATGAGGCGCAATAAAAGTAAAGATAAAAATATGAAGTATCATTAAATCTTGTTTATTTTAAAATTATGCTTTTATTGTCGAGATAGCATGAGATTGTTAGTAAAAAACATGTCTGACAGCCAAACTATTGGCATATTTAAATTAGATGGCATATAAATTTCTGAAAATATATTTTTCGACGGGGGTGGATAGTTTAACTGATGAAAGATTCTGCGAATATTAAAGACTAATTTAATTAATTAATCTATTATAATCATGATCGCGACACCATAAGTTTTTGAAGCGATGCTTTCATCGACGATGTTCTGATAGAACTGTCTGATATTCAAGGTACAGAAGACTAAATGCAGTCAATCCGATCATTGCAATAAACTGTTTGAACAAGTTGCTTATGTTACCCCTCCGCCACTTCTGAACGCGAACATTAATGGAAAGCCCAGAAATGTAGAAATTATTACTTAATAGTTGTTAAGAAGAACTTCAGCCATAAAAAATATCCCTTTAAGTGCTTAAAATGAAAGCCTCAATTTTACTTAACATACCAAAAAGGATTATTTGTATAACTGCGTTAAAGTAAAATAGACAATGAAACAACTTTAAAATGCATTGCACATAAGAGAATTTCAACCTATGACGGATAATTGTTCGTATAACTTTACAAATGCGAAATGGTTTCAGTATAAAAACCATACTCAGGTTTCATTAATATTGCAATAGACAGAGAATTAGTAATTTAAATTAAGAATTGTAATGGATTTCGATGTATTAATAACATAATTGTGGGAAAACAACATTGCAAATTTTATATAATGAAGCCATAGCTCGTCTGAAAAATGTGATATTGTTCGTTTAATAATAACCCGAACTTCACAATTTTCTATGGAGCTAGCGTTGCCTAGTAAGCACAGTTAAATTCTTATTTCTTATGACTATAGTGTTGTTTTCAAAGTAAGTATTGTGAATAAATTTTTAAAGTATGGCAATCCATTGTTCTCCGATTACTGAAACCATCAACCCTAAAGACAAATTTTACTGCGGTTGAAATGAACTGATCGTGAAAGTATGTTTTTCTCACTGAAAATATGAAGCTGGCAAATATAACTTTCTGGAGAAAATTTTTTGGCGCATCTTCTCTTATAACGGAAAAGATCTCAAATCTGCGAGGAAGGTGTGTATTAGTGTATTTAATTATGGCAAAGCACACTAGGACTTTCTGCCTAAGGGAAGGGATGCCTTCGTGGAGGACTTTCTAAGGGAAACTGGCTCCTGCGAGGAAGGAATATGGAACGCTATAAATAGCTAAAAAAGCGTTCATAAATGCTTTCTAAAAGAGAATCTTATTTATAGTCAAACAGAAATATCAAACGCTACGTCGAAAGAAATTTATAGCGCGATAATATTTTAAAAATATTTTCTTAATACTTTTTGTTTTATATTTTTTCAATTTTAACATTATGTAAATTTCATTCAACAATAAACTTTCATTAACTTTCTTATGACAAAAAGTAAAATTCAGATAATTTCTTAATCAAAATCATTCAAAAATCGAATTTTTCACAGATGGCATCGAAAATCCCCAGTGGTGCTAAATGCAAGAAAAGAAAAATATTAAGAAATTACGTTCATCAAAGCTGCGCTTTACAGTTACAAGGCTGGCTGGCGAAATGCGGAAATTCAAATGAAATAACTAATTCACCAAAAAAAGTAATAACAGATAGCTCAGAAGAAAATGTGATTAAAGTTGGAGAATATAGCAACTTCGATTCAAATAAAAGCAAACAAGTCATTGAAATTTCTGGAAACGAGGAGGATAAAGTAACTATTAACTTGATTAACTTCAATGGTCCTCCATCATGGCCAACAATTTCAGACAAAATAAAATTTTTTTAATAGAGCATGGACCAGATCAAGGACAAGATGCTGATTTCAGGGAATCTACTTCAGAAGCTGGCAGAAGATTTTTCAGAGAATGGCTTTTTAAAAAGTACTCTAATAGGGAGATAATACATCGCAACTGGCTTATTTATTCAAAAAAAATCTCTGAGGTTATTCTGTTTTCCATGCATTGTTCTTACTAAAAGTAAGACAGATTCTACTATTTTTAATCCAAAAAGAAGATTTCAAAGATTGGAAAAACTCAAACCGAATTTCCGATCAAGAAAATTCTATGTTTCATCGTGATGCTTATCTTCAATAGAAATGTTTGAAAAAAAATTAAAGGCTGTGGTTTCATAGGTGATTCCCTGCATAAAGCAGTAGAATCAGAAATAAAAAGTGGCAACATATCTTACGCGTTAATTGTAGAGAAGGTTACTTTTCGGAAGCAGGCAAGATGAAAAATATGCAACGCCTTCGCCGGGAATCGAACCGCGGACCCCTGGAGTACCGGCCCAGCGTGCAGAACCACTACACCACGAAGGCACGCTAAGAAAGTGGGAGAAAAACCTTATATACTCCTCTTTTTAAAGGGCGACTGGGGTTTTTAGGGGATCCCATTGCCGAATCCTGGATGTGAAGAATCCTCATCCTTCACCCTTTTAGTTCAGTCGCCACTGTAGAGACATTAGGTTATTTTTTGGAAGCAGAAGAGATAAAAAATATGAAACGTCTTCGTCGGGAATCGAACCGCGGACCTCTGGGGTACCGGCCCAGCGTGCAGAACCACGAAGACACGCTAGGAGAGTGGGAGAAATACCTTAAAATATTAGACATCATTTTGTTTCGTGCAAAGCCCAATTTACCTCTTAGAAGTACGTATGAAATTACTGGCAGTTCAAGTGCAGGAATGTTCCTAAATTCAATTAAATTAAGTCATTATGATAGAAATATTGCCTATCATATAGCTAATCATAGAAAGGGGTCCGTTTATTATCTGTTTATTACGTTTATTATCTGTTATTATTATTTAATAAAGTAAAATATGAATTTATATTACTCTTAGGTAATCAGGTTCGATTTGAAATTCGTTCTAGGATGAATATAGCGAAATATGTTTTTATAACATTTGATTGCACACCAGATGTTTTCGCATCATGAGCAACTGTGTCAGATTGTTAGATAAACTAAGTCGCGTAACAGCACTAATGGGCCAAGGCCTGCAGTGCCCGAAATCTGCTTTCTTGACCGTGGGCCCCAAGGTGCGTAAGCATATGCCCTGAACAAGTGGTCAACTTGGTCGCAGGACCCCCAGTGTTTAATCCCCAAGCGAACTTGGTACTCATTTATCGACCCAAGTGATGGAAATCAAGGGATGGAAGGCTGAGTCGACCTTGCCCAGCCCGGGAATCGAACTCCTGCGCGATGCGCTAGATTATTAGATACGTGTACATAAAAGACGAATCAGTATTTTTTGAAGAAAGCTTTATAGGTTTTATATAAATAAAAGAGAAAACTTGTAGTGGTTTTGCATATGAAATTATTTATAAGTTAGAAAAGGGTAGCATTGACATTCCAAATGTTCGAGGACAAACCATATGGCTGGATTGTACAAAGACGTGCAAGCCATTATTTATCAAAGAAATGATCAAGCTACATATATTCCTTGTTTGGCTCATGAGTTTAAATGTAGTATGTAGATTCTATTACGTTAATATTTTTTGGCCTGTACAGAGGATTTATAATTTTTTGTATCTTCAACGAGTAGATAGGATGCACTTATGTCTGTTTTGAAAACAACAATAAAAGGTCATACGGATACACGATGGTCATCGAGAGCAAATACTGTTAAAGAATTAGATCTACATGTAATAGAAGTACATAGATTATTGAAAGATATGGGCTTTAAATCACAAATCTTTGCAATGGGCTGAAAATAACAGCATTTTAAAACAAAACACTTTTTAAATTTTTATAGTTGTTATCTGCGTAGAATTTAATACTGTAAGAAATCGAAAAGTAAGTAAAGCGTTACAGTGAAAAACTATACAGTCTATAAAACTGCACGCGTAATAGAGGGACTGTGTCTTTCATTACAGGAAATGAGAAAAAATATTTCTCAATGCATTTTTGAAAAATGTTAAATTTCAGCTTTAGAGATGAATATATCATTAGAATTTGAAGAGAAACGAAAACGAAAAGTTAATAAATCAAATTGTGAGGAATCAATTGATATATATTGTAGTTTTTCGGGAAAATATATTTTTTTAGAAATTGAAGAAGTGTTCGACATTTTAACTTCACAATTGAAATGGCGATACGAAAAGTTAAATAAAATTTCTTTCGATTTTTATTTTCTAACTGGTGAGCAATTAATGTCATTATATTTAAGTAATTTAAAGGCAGCAGCTTCAATAATTCTGCACACAAAAGCAGCTACAAGCGTAGAACTTTTAAAAATAATTCACGATTGTAATTCAGTTCAATCCTATCCAAATTTGGAAGCAGCGTTAAGAATCTGTTTTATGTTCCCAGTTACTGTAGCTAGTGGCGAAAGAATCTTTAGCAAATTAAAAATAATAAAGAACTATATGAGATCTTTATTAGGCCAAGAAAAACTTTCAAACAGGGCCATTCTCTCTATAGAACATGAGTTACGTAATTAAATAGATTTTGAAAAAATTACTCACGATTTTGCTTCTTTAAAAGCAAGAAAAACTATAAATATGCTTGAAACGTTTATTCCATAAATTTTTGAGCATATGCTTTATTTATACTCAATATTATTTTCGCTTATTCAAAAAGCATATTTTTAATGTTTTCCATTTCAAAATTGTTAATCATTATATATGTTTCACTTTGTAGAATACACAAAGTTATAATTAAATATTACTGTAAGAGTTATTGTATTCTCACTTGTTATACTTACTTTTAATGAACATAAAATGTATATAAATATGGTTTATTTGTTCTATATGTATGATTATATGTATATGTAGGCAATAATGCATATATATATTGCGCATTTTTGTATAATGTTATGATTTAAAACATCATTTAGTATTATTTATTTATTCTCCCCACACACACAAATAGGTAAATAAATAATCTTGAATTATATACAGAGAAAAATGTAAACGTTTAGCTCTTTGGTTCAGGTGAAAAAATATGTAGGCACGGCTCTGATTAGTTAATACAAATTATGAAATAAAATGGGATAAGTTTTCCTTTAATAAGTCTTTACGCGAAACTTGACTTAAATCTTTTTAGTCAAAAATTGTATGTGCGCGATCTTTTCATCATGCAGTGATTTGCCGGTGTATTTTTTTACCGCAATATTACGTAATATACTACGATTTTCCAAAGCTACAGTGTTCTTGCGCCACTTTATTTCTACCACGATGCTTCAGAACGGTGCTGTTTTCTCGCTTTCTTTTCTCGCGAAGTTCTAAACCACTTGCTTTGTTTTCTCCGCAACGTTTTCGTCGGCGATGTTTTCATCTGTAACTTAATTTATTCCCTTAGTTCGAATAATCGAGGCTGTACTATATTTCCAGCGCACAATAAACACAGTATTTGCTACCATCAAACTTATCATTGCAGTTATTTTCATTTTAATTATAAGTCACATAATATAATATTGAGTTTCATAAAATCCTCTCATTCAAAGAAAACTACGCATATTTCTTTCTCCCTTTCCCATATATATTTACAAGAATGGTATGGCAAAATTAAGCATTACAGCATTTTAACATTATCGTTTGTTGCCAAATTCTATTGATTCAAACCATTGCTCAGCAATACAGTTTGAAAGCAAAAGTAATATCCATCTAAAAAGCCTATCTTCAAACAAAAGAAAACGCAAAGTCAGTTTTTATTCCTATTTCTCTAATATATTAAAACATAATAAAAATATGTGTTTTTGCAGATTCTTCACTAGTTTTAAATATTTTGTTTTGTGCTATTCCAATCAGTAACTGTTTAACGTAATGTTTATTTACTCTCTTTTCATAATGTAATTAAAAATTCAAATTAGATCTCGAATACACTATTATTTATTTAAATGTTTCACTAATGTAAATAGATTGCAGTTCAATTATTTTGCAAGTTGAGCTTCATTAATATTTACCTAAAATGTTTGGTTTGGTTTAAACAGCAGTAAGGATTTAACTACAGGATTAAAGTATTAAAAACTATGCAAATGCCCTTTCAAGGCAGAATCTTAACTACAAAGATCGACAGAAGTTACACTAAGAATGAAGAAGGACATGTAAGCTGTTGATGTAAAATCATAAATTACGTAAACAATACAATGCATTTAATGTTTCAAAATATTATTTTAATATGGTTTCCTTTTTTCTTAAACTGTAAAATAATAAATACAGTGTTTGATTTGTGCAAAACTACTCTGATTATTTATCGGAAAATCATTTTATATTCTTCTTAGGATGGCATTCTTCTTTCCATTCCTTCCCGAAGAACAACGCCTCGTAAAAGACTCCTTAATAAATGAAAATTATGGGTAATGTAATTCCTGAAAATCATTAAATTTTAACCTGCTTATGAAACTCGTTCTCTTCTCTCCATGAACCTTAGACAGGAATATATGGTTGCTATAGTGATTTAGAGTTTCGCAAAAAAGGAAGTAATGTCTGGAGTTGAAATTTCGAATTTCCAATTAATTGCTTCTAGCAATAAAATTTAGTTATAAAGAAATAATTTTTATAACTAAAGTTTTGTATATTTTTGTCTGAATAAAACCCTCATTTTTACTATCTTAAAAATGGATAAAAAGCAGATACATGGCCTTTAAATGTTTTTTCTTCGTCTGCGACTGTAATAAACGTTTTTCAAAGAGCGCGTAGGTTTCTGCAAAATAAAATCTTATTTATCTTTTCAGGTACATCGCGCTATCATCCCAAAATAAGTGATTGTTTATCTTCAGAAATACAAATAGAGATCAGGAAAACTTTTCACCCGCTGGCACTAAAATGAAAGAATTAAAAATGGGTTGAAAGCACCGTAAATTCCGTTAACAAACTCCTTGCAAAAGGTAATATATGTTTATGATGACTAAAAGAAAAACAATTCTAAATGCAAATAAGGGGAAAAATTTTTTGAAAGCATATCGGAAATGAAGATCGACAGTCTGATTCAATTTTTAACATAAATTAGGAAAAATTATCTGAGCATTCCTATATGATTCTTTCATGCATAATGATCTGAAGAGAAAATATTAGATAGTAAAATTAATCTGAGAAAAAAAGATGTTTTCAAAGATGATAACAACATTGCAGTATAATAGAAAATAACTAGGAAGACATCCAAAGTAAGCAAATATAATATTGTAAGGTTTAAAATAATTTTATAATAGTTATTTTTTTATTTTGAATTCCTTTCCTTTAAATTTTTGTTCCCCACTTACAAGTCCCTGCAAGAGTGCGTTTTTAGTATCGCGTTACATGTAAATGAGGTAGAAGTAGTATTTAAAGGAGGTTTCAGCGTACTTCAGTAGAAGAGCTCAGGAATCCTTAGTGGCGCGTGTTTGCCATCAGGCTACTTCATTATTCAGCCAATTACGCTCGACCGTATTGTACGTGCCTGTTGATAATCGCCGGCTAATTTAATTAAGGGCCAACTACGTTAGATAATTGTGTCTAGCTTAGGCTATATCAATTTAGTTTCTTATTTTCTTATCTTGATTTGAAAGCCCGAGTGGAGGCTTTACTGTAAGCCCAAGAAGGGACCATTTGTATTATTTCTGTGAGTGAATACAGGGGTATTTTAACCCTTCTCTGGAATTTCTCGTTATACACGTGAACTCAACGGTAAGTTGCTACACTGTTCAATAGGTTCCTTTAAGTTCAACATAGAGAAAGCAGTTAGGAACATTATAATGTAAAGCAACATATCAGTTTTTTGTCATTATATGTCACTCTGGCTGCACCGGAACCCCTCTAACTTGACATTGCTCCAACCATCGTCGTCAAAGCCGCTGCACTGCGGAAGCCTCCAGGTGTGTGTCAGCTGAGATTTGCTATATGGATCAACCTGCCCTTCTCAGTCCGATGAACATGCTACTCATAAAATCGTCTGTCTGCTGGAACTGCCTCCGTTGACGACGGCCTGGCATTCTCCGCTATTACACACGTCATCTGTCGCCCAAACTGTATTGTGGTTATGAGAGCCTACTACTGTACCGAAGGGCCTGGGTTCGAATCCCGGAGAATACATGGGTGTTTGTAAATGTACGGTGTCAGTGCGGCATGGCGGCACTCTAAATATGCGGCGGGACGAAAGTTCTCCGTATGGATTGGTGTAAGGGGAGAGGAATGGGAGACCCCGGTTACTCCCCCTCCGGGTTGCTCCTCCTCCAAATTGGGGCGGAAAATAGAAGTCCAACCTCTCTTTAGAGCAGGCTTTGGAAACCATTGTTCCATGTAATATGTACAAGACAACATTAACACACGTCATCTGGGACAAGAACAAATTTTCTACGTTTATTTCCCTAGCAGAAATAACGGCACGAATGTTGAACATTTTGCACGTTCCTTCTCTTATAACTTCTTCAGCATGCGCTGGAGAGCTGCGCATTTCACATCATTCACATAACTTGGTAATGTGCCCCTACCCTGAAATTTGCATAATTTTCGGGCCACTCCTTCCTTGTGTTGCATTTTCAATGTCGGATACCGTATATAAGAGGCAGTTTCCCTTAGAAATTCACTTACGAAAGCACCTCTTGTTGTGTCTGCGCATGAGTCTTGAGCTCTTGGAGTTTTGTTATGTGAGAATGTTAACTAGGACTTCTGAGAGAATTCGTGGCTTCGAGGGGCCATGGCTAGACAGCAAATCAGATGACAAATTAGGTAATTATTTATCGAGGCAGAGTATTAATTGGCCTTTCATGTCAAGTTAAGTTTCAGTTGAAACGCGTAGTAGGTAATTTGAAACTAACATATGAGGAGTTTTTTACATTAATTGCTTAAATTGAAGGGATCTTAAATTCTAGGCCCTTGCATCTTTTATCATGTGAACCAGAGGACTTTGATATTTTGACACCACACCAGGCCATTTTCTGATAGGCAGATCTATCATTGCTATTTCAGAACCTAATATTTTAAACGTTAATGATAATAGATTAAAGGGCTGGCAAAAATTGACTAAAATCGTGCAAAAAATATGGAAGTACTGAAGAAATAACTATTTGAGTGCAATGCAAGGAAGAACTAAATGGTTCTTTGAAAAGGAAAATATGAAAATTGGAGCTATGATAATTTTAAAGACCGATAAAGTTCCTGTTTGTAACTGGCCTCTTGACAGAATCGCAGAGATTGTTTTAGGTAAAGGTAATAAGGTTAGAGTAGTTCCATTGAAAATGAAACGCGATATTTTTAAGAAATCACTTAATAAAGCTTGTGTTTTACTTATGTCAAATTAAAACAAAAAGTATGTTTGTAATTAATTATTGTGTTTTCTTATCATTGCTGTTGATGTAATGTTGATGTTTACAATTATTTACCTGTATTTTGTATTGTGACACTGTTTAAAATTTTCATTGTAAGATTTACAATTTTGAATGATTATATCATACCAAGGCGGGCGGTATGTTGTGTCTGCGCTTGCGTCTTGAGCTCTTGGAGTTTTGTTATGTGAGAATGTTAACTAAGAGCCTCTGAGAGAATTCGTGGCTTCGAGTGGCCACGAACAGTGTAAATTAATGAGAATAAAAGTGTCCAATATTACTGCAGTCCTCGAATCTATTATAGTGTAAGTGCATGTGCGTAACACCTCTCTCCTTAGGCAGATAGCCCTAGAGTGCTTTGCCTTAACGAAATAAACCAAACCAAAACTTATCGGTAAAAAAAAATAATTTATCACCATATTAAAAGAATTTTAAAAAGGCCTCACACAAAGGGACCTTTAGCGTTTTAACCTAAAAGGGCTTTTTAGTATCGAAACACGATTTTGCTTTGATTCACTTAAGAGTATCGTCTATTGTAAGTGCGTTGGTTCATTTTTCATTCGAGTCTACTGTAATTCATCAAAATACCAGATATTTGTTTTCAAATTAAATATGTTATAGATTAACAAACTAAGCTATTTAAAAGCAACAGATTCAGTTCTTAAGAATATTATTTTTTTTCCCTTTTTAATCTGATTGCTTTAAATAAAAATGCATTTCATTCATGACGAATCTAATTAAAAACACTATTTTTATAATAAGCTTATATATTTTTTTCACTTTTCAAATGTGCACACGACATGTTAGTCCATATCAGTCTACCTAATATTCTATGAAATGTTTTGTTATTCCGCCTAGGCCATCCATGCTGATAATATCTATGGATAAGCCATATTAAAATTTAAAAGAGCCGTTTATCTAAATTCTAAATTCTTTCTAACTTTTTCTTGAGAGTTTTCATGTATTTATTTAGTTTTCCTGCGTACGAAAGGTTTGAATTTAAAGAACGTAATATCTTTTAAATTACGATAAATTTATACGATTAACTGACATTTAATCACTAAAAATCTAAACTTATTGCTTTAGGAAGTGTTTCCAAACTACTGGAAAAAACAGTAAATTATTCTAAATTTAAAGTATCATAAAATATTCTGCTACAAAACGTTTGCGAAAACGAAGTATAAAGAACTCTGTTAATAATGAAAGGGCACTACGCTTTTTAATTATCCACTTTTCATTTCTAAGAGGAAAAATTTTCTGTTTCAATAAAAACTCGTTTCCTTAAATATTTGTAGCAAAATATGTGTTTTTTAAATGTTTAAAATTAAAATTTAATGCGAATGTTTTAAGAAAAATTAAAACTGAAAAAACATTGCGAAAGCATATTTAATTTTTAAAAAAGACTCAGTAACTGAAAGATTTTGAAAAATGGAATCTGCTTTAAGTTAATTAGCTACTCTTATTACATTTTAGAGATGAAAAACTGATTTCGTGTAAGGTAACAAAGCAATTATCCTACGGTTTCTCTAATACTACTTTTGATCAAAAATTGATTCCAAAAAAAAGTTGCGTTTCATGTGAATTTGTTAAAAGCCTGTTATAAAGAATCAAAAAAGCAAAAAAAAAACACAAAATATAAATTTTTAATATACTGATACTTTAGTAAAAATATTAGTTTATATTTTTGAAATTTACATTCACTAATCAAATTTTAAAAACCAATCAAAGGATGGTTTAATATTTAAAATAGTCATTTGGCGTGCCAAACAATTACTTTTATGGTTCTTTCGAAGCATACTTTCTTCGTTAAATGTACAATAAGTTGAAAGCATTACCCTAAAAAGAATGGATATCTTTCATAAAATTAGAACTCTTTTTAATCTATTTTTAAACATATTATTGTTATTATGTCAAAACAGAATAAAGACGACTGAAATATATTTTTTCCAATTTATGAAAGTAAAATACAGTATTTCCATTGCATTATCTACTGATTAAAAAATTGTCAATTAAACCTGCGAGTATGTTGAAAGTTGAAAAAAGCGAAGGCAAAGTTGCATTTTAATCACATATTTCAAGTTCGAGTGTATTTTTAGGTTTAACGTAGTTCTAATGATTTTTTGTTTATATTGTTCGATGCACAGCAATGGAAACTTTGGTATCTTACCTAGGTAAAGTTTTTAGAAGATGCAGGTATAGATATCAGTATGGATCATCAAAACCTTGACATTACACTACTGAGCATTATGTACAGTCTCCGCATGCTTATTATGTTTTGTTGTAACACGAAGTACTTCAAGATGAAGGAAGATTACACATCACTTTAGTGGAAATGTATCTGATTTACTTGTAGTGCCAGCTCTGGAGCTCGCTAGCTTTCTCTTGCTGTTTGATTATCTTGTTATCTATTATCACAAGACAGAAAGTTGATTATCTTGTTATCTATTATCACAAGACAGGAAGTGCGGTATTAAGTATTATTAAGTGCGGTATTAAGTGCGGTATTATTATTATTACTGTCTCTGAGAGCAGTAAATTGCCTTGGAAGTCGAACTGGGGTCTAAGCGTAGAAGTCAAATACCGTATTGCGATCACTCTCTACTTTTTGATCTCGTGGTGCGAGTGTCTGACTGGAAGGGCAGGACTAAGAAATTCACCTATGTGGTCCCTTCACTAGTTTAAAGGCCGACGCCAGACAGTTGACTTGTTAAGAGCTGTGAGTATATATGCTTTGACAATATAAAAGCAATAACTTATTCAGTATGTCACTTTGACTTTACAAAAGTCATAATTTTGCGACCAGCATCAGAGGAGTCTAGAGATCTGCTCTGTGTTTTCATCCAAGTTTCTTGATTTAAGGCAAATGATCGATCAATGCTTTTGGAGCTCCTTTGATTTCGTTTCCAACTAAATGAATGACAAACTATTCGGACGTGTCTATTCAGTCTGTGTAATATAAAACAAGTAAAGGAGAGCGCCTTAAAATTAACTAGAGTAACTCTTGTTGCTAGCAAGAATTTTCCACAATGAAGATAATTAACAGTACTTTTGAAAGGTAATTAAATACTGCTTCTACACCATTACTACATCTAATCCCTTTTTGATATTCTTAAGAGCACTGATCTAATAGTAAGCTTTTCTTAGATTCATAATAAATATATTTGAATGAAATGTTACAGCTGCAAAGCAACCCAAACAACACGCAACCAAACTATCAGTCGCCCTTGTGGAATTGCCCACATACATAGCGCTTTTGGTCTGTTTAGGAACAGACTGATTAAATATTCACACTGCATTTTGCAATAAAATGTTTGTTGTCCATGTGATCTTTATCTCATACTAGCGGAAGTGTCCGATGCTAGTTGAGTTAAATTGAGAGTAATGCATCTAACAACAAACAGAATGATACCGCTCTAATCCTTCTCTAATAACGATGCAAAAAATACGATTTATAGTCATATATTTTTCAGTTCGATGCTATATGGAACCCACATAAAAAATTTCGATAGAAAAATAAGCCAATTCTTTCTCATTATATCAGCAACAATGCACGCAGTTTTTAATGATTTTCATCTCTCTAATCAAATGGGCATAAAAGCTAAAGTTCCATCCTTTTTGTCCATATTTCACCTTTATTCAATTTTAGTCGATTAAATGTGGCAAAAAGTTCCATCATAATTAATCAGAAATCAATAACGGGAACAAACAAACAAACACGCAAACAGACATTCTTCTTTATATATAGATTTTGTAAAACTTACAAATTTTTTTATTAACAAACTTTACGATTTGAAAACGAGTAGTAGCAACAATTCTTGAAATAAAGTATTTTTGTATCCAACGCGCGGGACTGTTGCCACTCGGAAAAATGAATGCGAAAACTAGTGTTTTCAGAGTTTTTAACTAATATCTCGGTTGATTACAGTCGTACGAAAATGGGAATAGTCTAAATGGCTTTCCAAGAATTTTTGGAATCAGGAATAATGTATTTAATGTTTGGCAATGCTATTTTTACTTCCTTGTACGAAGTAAAAAGGAAGTATTGTAATTTCGAAAATTTTCAGGCATCATATTTCAACGAAAATATCCATTTTGACCGCTATCGAATGCAATTTAACGATGCTTTTGCTTGACATTTGTACGTAAGGACAGAATAAAAGAATTTCCCCCCAAAAAATTATAAAACTAATTTAAAATAAATTCTGAAGAGCATTTTTCGTGGCGTTTGTACGTACGTACGACCGTATCTCGCGTAACTCAAAAACGAGTAGCTTCAGAACGTTGAAATTTTGTATAGAGGATTGCTATAACATGTAGATGTTCACCTCGTATCTTGGTTGCAATCGGCCGCATCAAAAGTATGTAAATATATATATATATATATATATACATATCCACTATGTTACTCGGCTCAGTAATCTCAGTTTCTTTATTCTTATATGTTTGTAAATTGTGTATTTTTCGCTTATTGAATTATGTTGTTCTTATCTTCTGGTTAAGGTTTTTATGCCTTTAGTAAATCAGCATGCAATATTTGTGGAGTTATCAACAATTTAAAAGTTGTTTAAGTGCAGCTAAGCCTAATTGATTTTGCGGTGGCGGACATGTTTGTTTATATTTCAAACTTGGCAAAATAGCGGATTTGTTGCCAGTCTATAGAAACTAAGCTTCACAACAACAAAGATAACGTCTTCTTTTATTATTGCGAATTAAATCATGTTTAATACATTTTGAAATTTATTCGAGGAAATAAGTGTTTAAGATTTGCTTCGTAATTTTTTAATATATATTTTTTGTTTTTATGTATTTTTTACCTTGTCGGGAAGTGAGAACTGAATTAATTGAATGAGAAATACTGAATCGTCTGTGAAAAAGTTCCTTTTTGTTTTGTTTGCTTAATTTCTTTATACATCGTTTTAGATTTATTATAGTATTTGAATAGAACAGGTGGCAATGATTAAATAATTCTTGAAATGATATAAATTTATATGCATTCTTAGCTATAATACGAACGAAATGTAACGCTGTTAAGTGAACCTAGCGCCAGAGTGTCGCTATGGTAAACAATTATATTGAATTTTAAAAGAGTGCATTTATTCTATTTTCGTTAATGCGCTATCGGCTAAGTAGATTTAATTCAATCCAATAAGTTTAAATAAATTGAAAAAAAAATGCGTATGATTTAATATTTCGTCCAAGGAAGGTCATGTGTGGTACACGTCAGATTTTTATTTTATTGTAAAATTAGAAATTTTTTATTAACAAAATCAACGATTTGAAAGCAAGTAGTGGCAACATTTTTCGAAGTAAACCAAATTTTTATATCCAGCGTGCGAGACCGTTACCATGCGGAAAAATGTGGGCGAAAATTAGCGTTTTCTGAGTTTTTAATTAATATTTCTGATTTTAGATTTATTTTTTAAATTTAATTTTATTTAATTATTATTATTATTAAAAAATGTAGACGTCGACCTTTTCTAGGCTTTAGAAAAGAATTGTAGAAATTTTGGTAACGATATCTATAGTAGCGACTCAGTTAATCTTGAACAAACATACAGAATTCTTCTTAGAAGTAACTAATATATATAGATTATCTAAACAGTGACATATCTAACTTATTACATAGGTCGTTTCATTTGATCTTTGATGAAAATAGTTTCATAATATAAGAAAAATATTTTAAGAAAAAGTAGTATTTTAAATAAAGTATTAAAAGTAGTGACGCAGTAACAACTGTGTTAATTCATTTTCTTTTAACAAATATTTTTAGAAGACTTTTGTAAATTACTATGAGTAAAGCGAAGAAGCAAATGTAAGGAGTCTTCCAAAGGTTGTGCAGATGCAATCGAATGGTTTCCTCCAACACTACAAACCCTTGTATAAGCTCCTGGCACTTTTCATTTGGATTACGCTCGATGTCAATAGTGGATGAAGGTTCACTTCAAGGCTTGTTGGAAGCTCGTGTCTCCTAATGCTTTCTGGATACCTGTTGTTGTGACTTACCTCACTTGTCTGACAGTAACATCAGAACAAGCCCACGAAATTCATCGTGGCAAAGAGATTGCGCCTAGGTAAAAGTACGACTTTGCACATTTCGCTTCCCAATTTTGAGGAAGAACACCCCGGTGGGACGGGTCCGAGGGTCTCTCATCCCTCTCGCTTTACCACAACCTCTCGAGAGGACTTTCGCTCGCCGCATAATTAGATACACATTTACAAACATTCTTGTCTTCTCCAGGATTCGAACCCTGGCGCTTCGGTACAGCAGTCCGCTTTGCTAACCACTATCCCAGTTGGGCGGTTTTTGGATACCTAAGTTAATGTCGCTTATTAAGAATTATATTTAAACCTATATAAAACGTAATTTAAATAAGATTGTGGAATTTTATAAATTTGATAGAAAGACTAGTTCTTGCAAAACACAAAGACTAGTATTATATTTCACAAGGAAAAAATATTTTTTGGAGAAACTCCTTAGAAGTAACTAATTTGCATATATATAGTGCATGAGAAACCCATGAAAAACTTGCGTAGTATTACGCAAGAATGGAACTTGGAATACTAGACCTCAGCTGCTGTATAACCAAATTACCTTTGGATGATAGATTTATAATGTTGTTATATGAAATCTCCATATGAATTAAATGTACTTTTAATGCAATTTAATTTTTCCTATATGTTTCACTTAATAATTTTTATATCTTACGAGCCGTCTTAAAACATTTTCATTGAAATCTTTTCGAGACAAAAAAAATGTTAGAAAACTATTTGTTTTGCTATGACAAAAATTGTTTTTCATAAGGCAAAAGATTTTCGAATTAAACTTTTGGCACTTAACTATAAAGGGGGAAAAAAACATTTTAATGTCATTTCATTTATCCACTTCAAGAATAAAAGCCTGTCTGACAAATATACTGCAAAAAAATGGTATGAATATAATAAATTCGTGTGATTTCAGAAGTCTAATTTTTCATAAAGTCTAACATTTAGTATTATATTTATTTTTATTTCATGAATTCTACTTTTATATTTATTTATTGTCAACATACACTCTCGGTAAAAACACCAAACTTTTTTAATATCTAGTAAAACTAAACTTTCATAATGTTATAAAGTATTTCTCTGCTTTCTTAGCATGTCTTCGGGGTGTAGTGGTCAGCCCGCTTGGCGCGTATTCGACAGGTCCGTGGTTCGAGTTCAGACGACGGCATTTCTCATTTTTCATGTCGCCTGCATCGAAATAACCTAATTTGTATCCTACAATGTATTTTCTTAAAATTCAGTAAAATTCTAAAATTTTAAAATATTAAAAATTGTTAATTATTATAAAGACATTTCCAGATAATTGTGTATTCTGGGAATCGCTGAGAATGTAATATTAATCCCTTAATCATCCTAAGATCAGATGTGATAAAATAAAATGGAACGTTTCATCTCGCAATATAACTGTCGAAATGATTTTTGAAGAATATAGTTGAGAAACCTAATATACAATAATGATAACAATAATTACGTTGGAATTTATTACTTAATGAAATAGTACCAAGAACTGCGTTAGTTTCACAAAAGAGTTATTGTATAGAGCTGAATAAATATATTGTGTAGGACTGAATTGAAAATACTGTGATTTGAAAGCTATTCTGACTTTATGGTCAAAAGACCTCTGTCAGCTGTATTCATATATTTATGAGAAATTCTTTGAAGGTTTATTTTATTCTTTATCAAGAGTTTATTATTTTGTTCTCCAAATGTAATACGAGATTCAATAAAGCACTAATGAAATCTGAATCTCGGATTCGCGATCAGATAAGATTTCCAAGAAACTTCAGGTCTCCTATTTCCAAAGAACGGCATGGAAATGTTTCGCAATTCTGACAAACATGAACATTATGAAACAGACAATGAAAGGCTTGTCACTACTAAATCAACAATATCAATACCTAGGTTATTTATGTTCACCTGCCTGATTTTAAGACTTTTAGTACTGTATTAACGAAATTAAGTCACGGAAATTTTATTTTTACCTGATTTTGAAGATTTTTAGAGACAAATGATGTCAACTGTAATAACTAGCAAAATGTTTAATGCTCAGTTTCTTAACTTTAGAAAATCTACAAAAACCTCTTTCATACAGAAGCAAGGTTTGTATTTAATATTGAAGTCATGTAGAGCCAGGTTTTAAAACCTGTTTTAACACCTGTGTTTTGAAATTGTTTTTACTTCAAGGAATATATTTTTTAAATTATGACCATTCTGCAAATTCTATTGACTTCCAGTAGAATTGGACTTGTATCTTTTAGCCACTTCATCCAGTTTGTGCACAACCTACATTTAAAAGTTTTAATGCACTTCATATACTTGCATAATTGTTGTAAAATTGTTATTCTGTTTAATCTGATTGATGTTTCAATAAATAAGATTGTATGTTTAATAATTCAAAAGTTCACATCAATTTCGCTATTGAGCGAGGGTTTCAGAAATGGACCAATGAGCTTCTATTGCTCTTGTGTGGCTAAATCTTTGAAGTTGTACATATGAGCTCATGCTGTTGTTTACATTTTATTTAGCATTTGTTTCGCAGTTATAACTGTATGTCGTATAAACACTACTATGATTTTAGTAGAAAATCCCATAGTGCTTTCATTTTAATAAGTCATTTTAATCGTCAACATTATACTTTCGTGAAACTTATCACACAGTGATACTCAGATTAATGTTCATGGCATACTATCGCTCTTTATATCAAGAAAATGACTCAAGATGTACTTAGCTTCGAATATTGTGCATTTACTAACACCTGTGGGTGAAGAGAATTCAAGCGTATAATTTTTTATTGAGATGAGAACAAATATTCAAAACATATGTTGTGAATGATCTGATCATAACTATTGTTAACATTAAAAGTTATACATACTAAATTAATTCATTGTGAATAAGATAAGTTCTTTCTGTTTGAAGAGTATTTCTTCTGCAGGCAATACATTTAAAGTGAACAGTTATTAATGTGAAATTTAATACATAAAATATGTAGGAATGCAAATTAGAAAAATTCACTTTGAATAAAGCTGTCCATTGGCAATTTTTATTGAACATCTTTTTCATGTAGACTGTAATAAAAAATGTTAAGAGCTTCTACTATTTAAATATATAATTATGCTTATATTTTGTCTAACTTCGCACTGAAAGTTTCCACAAGATATCCACGATGCTTTAATTATTTTATATAAATCGCGTGGCAAAACATTTTCAACCATATTTCTTAACACGACAAAGGTCATGTGAAATGACAGAAATATTACTGGAAGTCCATTCATCTATTCTAGAAGCCACTCCCTCGGTGGCGATGCACATGTGCAATACGTAACATGCATACCGTTTTTTATATGTTGAGTATTAATTTGCAGTTTAGTACTGAGAACAAATCTGATTAATTCAAATAAATATTGATAAGAAATGAACGATGTTTACTCGAGATACTTGAGAATTATTCTAGTTTAAATTAACTGAAGACTGATCAATCGGATTACAAATGCAAATTTTATTAAAAAAAGAGACATGAAGTTATCTAAAGAGCTTCTACAGACAACCCAAACATTTTATTCCATCCTCCTGATAAATTGTATATAATATTTTATGCGAAAGCTTAATTAATTCAGCACTTTAAACTCTCCATGATAAAACCTGGATTTGCTTTTTACTTAAAGGATTTATTTTGGATTTGCTTTTTACTTGAAAATAGTTCTATGTCCCTTGACTTCTTATTCAAATCAAAGGACTAATCACATGAGTTAATATGTTATGACAACTGAAGTTTTTTATATTTAATTTGTTTAAGGAAATGCAGTTTTCTTAAACTTGGATCATAAGCCTCCAATAGTCCGTTTTTTAAATTAAGCTGGAAGCAAGATTTTTATTTTGAATTTTAAATGTGCAAAGGAATGATAGCAAATAAAAGTAAAATTTCTTAAAATTTCTTACGGGTACTTGAAGTCCATTATATTAACGCAGGAGTTAGGAAGGACGCAGGAGTTTCGTAGTAACAAAACTTCGAATTCCGACAAATAAAGTTTTCGGAGAACTAGTTTAGCAGGTTAAACCTCTATTCAGAATTGACCCTAAATTATTATTAATATACTATATTATCTACGAGATTATATGTGTGGTAAGGTTTAGTTCCGTAGGTTGTGGTGGCAAAAGTATATATCACATGTTATGATAAACAGGAATATAGTGGCAACTTACCCAGGGCAAGATCCAGGTCTATAGCCCGTTGTGACGAGAGAGTGACAAACACGTGAAAACAGATTTAATTCTTGCTTTCTTCTTTATTTCTTGAATACTACCAATGTTTAAAAGATATTCTTTTTTTTAATCCGTTGTGTCACAATGGCGATATGAGGCCTCATCACTCAGAGAAATAAGTAGATCAATGCTTCCACAGAGCCCTTCGAAGGCGTAGTATATTGCAGTTCAAACACATGCAGGTGCTCATCGGGATCAAATCGGTTGCCGGGCAAAAAACCAAGCCCGGGAAGGAAGAGATCAGCTACAATTTTGTAGCTACAGCATCAGAAAGAAAGAAAACTCACTTCTTTCATACACACAGGGAGATCAAGAAAGCTTGCATGATAAATTCCAAAAGTTTGCATTTCACCTCACTCTTACGTCTTTTCTCCACGCACCATCTCCATCTCGCACTCTCACAATCTCCTCCTCACGAGGTGGACAAAATTACCGCCTTTTATAAAGTTCCACACTTATACTCACAGTTAAGTTTTGCAGCTAATGAAAAAAATCCAGCGTCAGAAGGCAACCAATCGCAGAATACCTTCAGCTACCCAGGCAAACAGAAGTGAAGACGCTGGTTGTCTGACGCAATACTTTCCTCCACTTACAACAGTTGTTTGATGAAATCTGTTCCTCACCTAACAACACAAGTTGGCGAAAAAAGGAAACTGTCACTAAAGGAATCTGATGCAAACATCTAAATATTGCCATAACGTTGCAAATAATTAATTCAATGAGACCTCGTCACATATCCACCCCTCCTTCGGAAAAAAAAAGAGAAAAAAAATTCCTATGTGCACGAAGAATATCCCCATTGTTAAGAAGCAGCCTCATATCAACTCATGCCAATGCATGTTAAAGTGCTGGTTGAAAATATATATATTACATACAAATTGCTATTTGCATAATAAATAAAAAGTGCTTAGTATACAAATACCAGACAAATAACATAATTAGGTGCGTTATAAATAAACATACAATTTCTAACATATTTAAACATGGAGATCCCTTGGTTAAATTGTTATCGTTTAACACCAAAGTATATGAATAATTGTGCAAAGAGTCCAATTTTATACTGTTGGCACAGATGATTAGAGTTCAATCAATAGTCTTCTGTGCATCACGCGCAGTAATGGAAGCATTCATTTTAAAAGTTCATGAAAATTATTAGAGTCCATAATATCAAAAAGTCTATAAGTTTAAAATAATTACCGTACTGAGTATTCAGGCACAGTCTCTAACATGTGTACTCAGTAATAACTGATATAATCATTGCACATTCACATAATTTGTCCAAAACATTTAAGAACTAGGTACATAATTGATAATAAGTGTGCATTAAATAACTACACAGTCCATAAAAATAGTCGAAGTGTCAAACAATTTGAACATTGTTCATATAGTTCATAAACTACATTCTGTTCTATTTGTATAGAATTGAGCATTTAAGAGGATATATGGATATACAAACACAGAAATAGCATATATGAATGAAATTAACTTGCAAGACATAAGACGGTTGTGGTGGTAAATGCATTAACAGTGAGTCCTCAAAGGCAGAGTAGCAGAATATCATGCTATAATAATTTAGTAGTACCATGTAATATAATTTAACATATATCATTTCATTCTACTGCAATGCAGCTAGATATTACATATTACCAAAGTTCTGAATTAACACATAAAAGGGAGCATCACAAACTATTAGAATAACGTAAATATGCATCTAACCATTCGACCAAATTAAGTACACTCTTAGACAAAAAAAAAAGACGCACCAAGAAGGAGTTATCCGAATGGGACAAAAATCGGTAGAAGTGATGTGCATGTACAGAAAAACAAATGATTACAGCTTGAGAAAAATTGGGATGATTTATTAAAGCGATAGAGCTTCACAAAGTGAAAAAGTCAGTAACGCCTTTGACCACCTCTGGCCCTTATGCAAGCAGTTATTCGGCTTGGCATCGATTGATAGAAGTTGCGGACGTCTTCCTGAGGGATACCGTGCCAAATTCTGTCCAACTGGCGCGGTAGATCGTCAACATTTCGAGCTGGTTGGAAGGACCTGCCTATAATGCTCCAAACGTGCTCAATAGGAGAGATATCCGGCGATTTTGCTGGCCAAGGTAATGTTCGGCAAGTACTAAGGCAAGCAGTAGAAACGTGTGCAATATGGGGGCGGGAATTATCTTGTTGAAATGTAATCCCAGGGTGGCGTGACATGAAGGAAACAACGGGCCTTGGAACTTCGTCGACGTACCGCTGTGCTCTTAAGGTTGCAACGGATGACAGGCAAAGGGGTCCTACTATGAAACGAAATGGTACCCCAGACTGTCACTCCTGGTTGTAGGTCTGTCTGCCGGAAGACAGTCAAGTTGGTATCACACCGCTGTCCGGGGCGTCTCCAGACTCGCCTTCGCTGGTCATGAGGGCTCAGTTCAAAGCGGGACTCATCACTGAAGGCTATTCTGCTCCAGTCAGTGACATTCCAGTGCGAATGAGCTCGACACCACTGCAAACGGGTTTAACGTTGTATAGAGGTCAATGGTAGTCGGCGCAAAGGGCGTCGTGACCTCAGCCCCTTTTCTGTGAGCCGTCTATGAATGGTCCTTGCGGTCACTGAAGCACTAGTTGCAGGTACAATCGATGATAATGGTGCATCTGGAGCCGTGAGTGCCGCTCTGACGATTGCTTGGTCTTCACATTCTGTCGTTTCTCTACGCGAACTGCTTCCTTCTTGACGCTGTGTGCGGCCATGGTTTACCCACTCCTGCCAACATCGTCTAATAGTGGCATCTCTCTTGCTCAAATGTCAAGCTATTCGCCGATAAGACCAACCAGCTTCTTTGAGTCCAACTACACGACATCTCTCAAATTCTGACATCTGCGCATATCGTTCGCGCCCCTGTATGCGAGGCATATTTACTGTCTACTAGAGTACACGGAATAAAATTCGTGAAGAATTTATGACCTGGAATCGTAATTTCTCCTCTTAAGTATCCTGCCAGTTGCGCAGATCAGATGCGCTGTAGCGACAATAGTTCATTCATTGGCAGCCAAAATGTAAAATTTTGCATTTTCCGCAGAAACTTGTATGCATATCAATTTTTGTCCAAGTTCCTTTATATCCTATCGGTGCGTTGTAGTGCGTTTCTTTCTTTTTTTTTTTTCTTTTTTTCTTTTTTTTTTTTTTTCCCGTCTAAGGGTGTATATCATGACATACAATACTTCTCATGCTATACAAAAAACAAAATTCACATACCAACTTTTGATGCAAAACATGTTTCATGCTATAAATATGTAGTATCGCACATGCAGTCTCAAGATAAAAGTAGGGCGTATAAATTATCTCAACACACCTCATGGTAACTAAAGATTAGAGAACCGTTACAAGAAAATAATTGTGACAAGAACAACAAAATAAGAAAACATGCTTTATGATAAGGCAAAAATTGCAATTTTAACCTACTCCTAGTTACCCCTAATAAATGGTATTTATGATGACAAAATATTGCAATGCAACTACTATAATAACATCATACAGAGAGATTTTGAAATAAAACACCTTTAATCATTTTAACTATGTTAGGCACAATGTTGTTGAATCTAAAATTGATATTTAAGGGTGAGCCTTAAACTTAATGATTATGCCTGCAGAGTCCTAAAAATTCAACGAAAGAGGCGCAACAGAATAAATTTGTTACAATTAGAATTAAACACATTACTTAAGAATACATAACTTTTCATATACAGTGGCTCCCAAACGTGTTCGCACACTTATGATTTTCATTCAAATAGGACTCTATCCATTAATTGAAAGTAAACTTTCTGAATGAGATTTTAAGAATAAGATCTATGATCTATTCGTAAGAAAATTACATGAAATATTTTTTATAAATATAGCGAAACTTTATTTTTAAGAAATTAATAATAAAAAAATGTCAAACGTTTTCTCTCACAAAAATCTTCGTACACTGAAATATTTTTGGATATAATCAAAATTAGAATTATCGTTTGCCGCTTTTTTTTTAATGTTTGCATTGTAGTGGCATGTAAAAAATCGTTTTCTTTAATTTTTTGTTGTTTACTTCATAATATTCTGTTTATTATTGAAAAATGGGTCCCCGTCGTAAAGAAATTACAAACAACATTCGAAAATTGATAATTTTTCATCATAGAAGTGGTAAATCAATTTGAAGTATCGCTAAATTAGTTAATTTATCCCATTCTACAGTGCAGTATGTGATAAAACGTTTTAAAGAAGAAAATCGGATTGAAAACAACGTAAGAAAATGTCGACTGAGAAAGTTAACTAAACGTGATGAGAAATTTATTATTAGAAAATTTGTCAAAAAAAAACCACGTTTGAGTGCTGTAAAAGTTTCTGCAGAATTTAATGCAAAGTTTTCTATTTCAGTTTCACCTGAAACTGTTCGACGAGTTTCCAAAGAAACCGGATTACATGGGCGTTCTGCCCGTAAAAAAATTTTTGTTAGTGAGAAAAACAGAAAAGTTACGCTTTCATTTGCAAAATCAATGATAAATACACCCGAAACGTACTGGAATAATGTCCTATTTGCTGACGAAAGCAAATTTAACATTTGTGGTTCTGATGGTCGAATAACTGTATAGAGAAGAAAAAATGAGGAACTTCGTTCTAAGAACTTAGTTGAAACAGTTAAGCATGGCGGTGGAGGTGTTCTTGTGTGGGGGTGCATGGCAGCATTAGGACTAGGTAATTTGGTATTTATTGATGGCATAATGAATCATTCTCTTTATTTAAATATTTTAAGAGACAATTCAAAATTATCAGCCCAAAATTTGGGTGTTGGAAACAACTTTATTTTTAATCATGATAACGATCCTAAGCATACGCCTCTGAACGTTCACCTTTGGTGTCTCTATAATTGTCCACAGGTTTTGAAAATGCCACCTCAGTCGCCAGATTTAAAACCCATAGAACACATTTGGAAAAACCTGGAGGTTAATGCACAAAAATACGACATCAAAACGAAAAGCGAACTCAAAACAGTCATGATGGAAGAATGGGTGAACATTGATACAGAAATTACGAAAAAAAAAAAAAAAAAAAAAAGTAAAATTTATTCCCAGACATTTAAAAGCTGTTGTGGATGCTAAAGGGTATCCTACTAAATATTAATTTAATAAAAAAATGAAAATATTTACTAATATGTCAAGATTTTTTTTTTGAAGTGTACGAAGACTTTTGCGAGATAAAATGTTTGCCATTTTTTGATTATTAATTTCTTAAGAATAAAGTTTCTCTATATTTAAAAAACATTTCATGTAATTTTGTTACGAATAGATTATAGATCTTTTTATTAAAATCTCATTCAGAAAGTTTACTTTCAATTAATGGATAGAGCCCTATTTCAATGAAAATCATAAGTGTACGAACACTTTTGGGAGCCACTGTATGTCAATATTCTACAATACAATACTATGTTAAAACGAGAATATAATTTAAACGTGCTGTCTGTTTCTTAGATTACACTGATGTGTAACTTGAGGAACAGGAGGTGGGATTACTTGTCCGCAAAGACAAAACAGCATTGCATTGACTTAAGGAATGCTTATCTAAATTACAAAATTGCCATTTTTCATTCTGTAATGCAATATGAAGACTGAGTTTTTTCAACTTGACTCTTTAAACTCTCAATAGCATTATCTTTGCTATTCAAAGCAATGGAATGAGTTTGCATTATTTTCAAATTTTGCGAATTAGAATGATGTTGCTGAGCTAAATTCACAAGCTGCTGTAGGTTCATTAATTAATTTTTCTTTGAGTTGTATTGGTAAAGCAGCTAGAAACTGCAAAGATTTTATTTGGTTCAATACTTTGCTATTTTGAATATGGTTGTATGTAGCATGAGCCAAAGTTTCAATGCGATGAGCAAGACTTTTGATTGACTCACCAGACAACAGCTGAATGGTTTGCAAAGCAATTAAATTTGATGAAGGGTTAGAATCCTTTGAAAAGAAATTAATCAGTTTTTCACAAGCCTCATCAAGGGAAGTCACATTTTGAGATGCACGCGATTCTGCAAAGAACTGCTGTGCAGCACCAACAAGTTTACTTTTAAGATATAATACTGCAACCTTATCATTCCAATTATTAAGAGTTTTATATTCTTTAATTAATCTGGCTAGTGAACCAACGAACAGTATCAGGATCACCAGAAAATGATTCAATATTAAATGGGAATGTTTTAGTTTCTTTTGGTTCAGAAGATTGTTGTCGTGTCTTAGTCATACTCAATTAAACAAAATGATATTCTATGAAATGACACATATGATAAATATGCAAATTCTTGCCCAATAAAGGTACATATAAATCATATATATAATACAAATCAAAAAATTAATATCAAACAAATTTATCACTGCAGCATAAAAGACTTAAGGTAGACTTTGAATCATTCATGTGATTAATACATTCTACATTCACTTTAAATCCATTCATAAATACAACTGCTGTAAATACAGTCTTAGAATAGATACAGTTCAATGCAACGTTAATGTACTTGTAACAGCACAAGAAACGGTTGGGCGCCGCAGTCACCAATGGAATCTGATGCAAACATCTAAATATTGCCATAAAGTTGTAAATAATTAATTCAATGTTACCTCGTCACAATATGTTCACAATTCTAACCCTCCAAAGGTTATGGGCTTTTCAAAAAGAAGGCTTTCCCATACATGAAAATTTGTGCTAGATCCTGATCTGTTAGATTTCAGGTTAAATGTATGTCAGAAGGAAATGTGTTAAACTACAAAATTAGAGGGTCTTTTGGAATTGTGATAAAAAAAGTATTCCACTTATATATAACATTTTGGGAAACTCTGGATTTTCAAGGCGAAACCCGTAACGCTTGAACGGAACTCTATTCAAAAGAACGTAATTGTAATATTTGAAACATATTAATTTTCCCAAAACAGATAAATATAGCGAAACATCACTCTTTTGAGACTGTTATTTTCGTTTTGCATGCCTTTCTACTTTAGTAGCTTAAAATTCTAATTTTAAAGCTTGTACAATTAAATTTGAAATCTCTTAATGGAATACAACGAAGCTATCTCCCAAGAGGATTTAATAATTATGTTTGGTCAAGATTAGCTGACAGAGAATAAGTCTGTTTAGAAATGAAATGAGATTTAGTTAGAAGGTAAATTATCAATAATTTTAAATACAAATTCCCAATGAATTCATTGGCAATGAATGGAGGTACAGTCTGTTGCTGTCATCGTCTGAGGATGTCCATACGTCTTTACAGCTGACGAGCTGTAGATAAATAATGGCCCAACCTATGAGTTTCAAATAGACACAAATTTTTGAAATAGTTCCACTGTAAAGCTGAAAATTCTAGCCCACAAATAAAACTACACATTTCATTTCAATTCAAATTTCAGTGAAATTAATGAGCACTTAATTTACCTTTATAATTACTAGATATTCATTTTCGTATGAAGAAAATACTTAATTTCTGAAGTAAGCAAGTATAAATTACGTTAATTCGTATAATGTAAAACAGGGATGTCAAACTCATAGGTACACTTGGGCCAAACAAACAAGGTTTAACTTTAGGCGGGCCGGAAAAAAAAATCAGTATTCATAGAAACGTAGATTTATTTCGAATAATACAATAATAAACATATATATATATTTATATAGAAAAGAACAAGAAAAATTTAATGTTTACGTCCTGATACTTGACATCTCTTCTCTGCTATTATCTTTCCTATTTCGGGAGAAATTTTGTTTGCAGTGATAACTTTCAAGGCTGACCCAAGGTGAGCATCATTTATATACCTATTATGCAGTCATTTTATTTCTATCTTTATATTATTTATGCCCCATTTTAGAGAATTTTAAAAATGCAAATTAAAAAAAAATAATAATGAAATAGTGGCAATACATGTTAACTGACTTTCGTAAATGTTTTTCTTATGAGACTTATTACCTTTCATGACTGAAAATAACTGCTCGCACCGATAAGTACTACCAAACATGGAAATAATTTCATATGCGAATTTTCGAGTATTTTCAAACCTGGCTGGTAAATATTTGTAAAATTCAGGCACGCCCACTTCAATTAATTTTGCTTTCAAATTTGAGTTGCATTGAATCTCGATCACCTCCATTTCCATATGTCTGGGTACTGAGTCAATACTTATTGAGAAAATCGAAGAAAAAAAATTTGTCTTCGAGGGAACTAAAATCATTAAACCTCGTTTCAAATTCAGTTGTTAAATTTCCAATTTTTTCTGCGTATTTTTGATACGAACAAGTATCATCTAAACTTGATTTGTTCATGCTGCACGTCGGCAAGTGCGTCAAATCTTCATTTTTTAAGTTGTTTTTCCCAAAGAACTAGTTGACATTTGAATGCTTTAATTATGTCAAACATGTTCGTAATGATATGATCTTTTCCTTGTAACGATAAATTTAAATCGGTTAAGTGTTTGGTTATATCAACCAAGAAAGATAAATCTTGTATCCATATTGGATCGTAAAACAAACTTACGTCTTGATTTTTCGTTTTTAAAAACTGACATATTTCTTCTTTCAAATCCCAGAATTGTTTGAGAATCTTGGAGCAAGATAACCAACGTACCTCGGTATAGTAGGACAAACCCGGATATTCACTATCTAACTCACTTAAGAAAGCAGTGAATTGACGCTTATTTAAACCGCGAGATCTTATAAAATTTATAACTTTTTTTATATATGACAAAACATTCTCCATATTTATTACTTTCGTGCATATAACTTCTTGATGTATAATACAATGCATATGATGAATGTTTGAACCGTGAATTTCACTAAGTTTTTTTCCTAGCAATGCTACGAAGCCCTTGTTTTTCCCAGTCATTGATGGAGCGCCATCTGTAGCTACAGAATTTAATTTTGCCAAAGGTAGATTGTATTTCTGCAGAAGTCCAAAAACAGAAGTAAATATATCTTCTCCTGTGGTAGTACCAGGCATCGGTATTAGTTCCAGTAATTCCTCAAAAATGTTAAAATTCTTGTCACAAGAACGAAGAAACACGGCTAATTGAGCTTTGCCACTAATGTCCGTGCTCTCGTCACAGGCAATGGAGAAACTTTCGAAACTAGATGATTTTGCTTTGATCTGATCACTTAAATTCGCGGCTAAATCAGTAACTCTTTCCGCAACTGTATTTCGAGACAATGAAATTGATTGAAAAGCCTTCACATTTCCAGGACAAACAATTTCTCCAGCTTTCATTAGGCATTCCTTGACAAAATCACTTTCAGTAAAAGGCTTCGAATGTTTAGCTATCAACTCGGACAAGACGTAGCTTGCATGTACCGCCGCTTCACTTTCTTGCAATACTTTACTAAACATGGACTGTTGCTTTTTCACTCCTAACTTGAGCTCCTTCAACTTTTCTTCTCTCATTAATCCTTCGTAATTGTTATATTTCGATTTGTGTTGTTCGTAATGACGTTTAATATTATATAACTTTGGTACATTAATAGTATTATTACATATCAAGCAGATTATTTTATCTTTTATTTCACAGCAAAAATATTCTAATTCCCATTTTACTTGGAATATTCTATGTTCGTCAGCGATTTTTCGTTTAATTTGACTACCACTTGGTTTTGATATAGACATACTGAATACAAAGGGCTGGAATAAACACGGTTAACGTTAAAAAGTTAACAAAAATTTATTCTTTCCACAAGAGATAAATCAAAATGCTGAAATATTTCTTCAAAAATATTCTAACAATATCACAAAATGTCAAACGTTTAGCAAAAATCAATTCAAAACAGAGAAACTAATTCTATCTCCCAGCGAAATCGCTACAAATCAATCGCAGCATCAAGTAAACAAACAGTTCGCTAGAACTACAGCTACTACTGAGATGAGTTGTTTGTTCTCGGCTTTTATAAGCTTTATAATTAATTTCTCGAATATACTGGAAACATCTATAAATATCTGAATTTTTGTGGATGGCAACAGCAATTACGAGATATTTATTTATTAGGTATTAAATGCACGCGCTGTTCTATTTTTAACCTTCCAACGCAGCTGTCTTTTCAAAAATCGTCTGCGTTGCTAAGGCAACATGAAGCAAATCTAATTACAATTCTAAATAAAAAAAAACTAAATAAATAAATAACTATGAAATCCGTAACAATATGAATTAAGTAATAATTAATAATAAAGCAAAGTGCATGCACATGCATGCACCAATATATCGTACAAAACTATGATTGGAAAATTGAGACCATGAGTTCGGCCACATTCGGCTAACGGGGGATGCGTACAAATTCTGAGTGCACGTGTACCCCAAAAGCCGAAGGTAGCTGAACGCAAGCTACTCACATGCATTTGTAATTTAAGTAGTGTGTGTGTCAGCTCGCTGTGAGTAATCTAACAACACTGAATAAATTATCGTTAATTACTTAGCAGTAAACATTTCATTTTTTTCTTCGTCGATATGTTATTTTATTATTATATATTATTATTTGCCGATATATTGGCCGGGCCGCAAAAATATTTGTTGTGAGCCGCATGTGGCCCGCGGGCCGCGAGTTTGACATCCTTGATGTAAAATATGCCATCATTCTTTAATCAATTATTATTTTCTTTTAAATAACGCATTTCATTATTAATATTTATACAGAAAATTTTAAGCCACTGAAGAACATTTATTTATCACATATATTTTTTGCATTTTGAGAGCGTGAGATGCGCATTACGCTAAGGCGCAATACTGCACTTTCAATAAAAAAATCGAAAACAGATGATTGACGTCATAGGCATGATACTTCTCTACTGTCTTTTATTAACCGTGTAACTTGATATCACTTGTAACTTGATTTATTTTAAGCCAAATAAATTGCGGTTGGAATAAGTAAAAAAAAGTCGCTTAAGAAATACAATATCCCATCCAAAACATTAAATTTATTTATTTATTACAGAACTTTACAGATATTTATGTTTTAATGTTCTCTAGAGAGTTATTACTTAAAATAATTCAGTAAATAAATGAAGATACTGTTTCCCTATGTACATTGTCGTACTTATAAATGATGTATCGTGAAATTGAGCGTCTACTTCATGATCGTTAAATATTTTTAAATGCAGAGAATATTATGAATTTAAAAAAATTAAAAAAAAAAAAATCTGAAATTTTTCAGATTTTAAATTACGTCCAAAGGGGCGTTTTTTTAACGTTTTGAGTGTTACCTTTATTTATTAAATATCATGTTCTTTGCACTTAACCTCTTCGTCGTCCGTAAGTGAAACTTCCGCAGAGCGGCCGTAACGGCCCTCAAGCGTTCCCTTCTACATTTTAAAACTTTTAAACGTTTAAAACGCTTTCTAAATATTTCCTTCTTTGAGTTTTTATTTTTGTTTATTCTAATACCTCCTAGAAAGCAGCCCTAATCAGGTATTCTATTTCTAATTGAATTTGCCCCGGGTTTTATGAATATTCGCGCCATTTTACATAACATATAAGACAGTGAGAGATGGCTTATGGCTTGCGTCATGGGCTCCCATCCATCAAAAATCGCATTAGCTGGGATAAGTACAATACTTTTCTTCAAGATAATATCTCTGCTAAGCCTCCCCTTAACTCTAGAAAAGAAATAAACGCAGCCATTAAACTTCAACAACAACATCAATACTGCCATTAACATCTCAAAATCCGCAAATGAAGAAGGCAACATCACGCTTCCTGCTCACATCAGACAGAAAATTAATACCAAAAATCGTCTCCGAAAAATGTATCAAAGAACTCAAAACCCGCAAGATAAATCCAGTTTTAATACCGCACATAGAGAATGAAGAGCAGCCATGAAGACTTATAGAGATGAAACCTGGCAAAATTTTATTAGAAGTCTCTGGCATAAACATCATTCCATCTGGAAACTTACCAAGTCCTTCAAACAAAATCCCAGCAAAATAGGCCCTGTAAATTACAACAATAATCTCATTCACAACTCTGATGATATTAACGAAGCTTTCGCCGACACTTATGAAAATCGATTTCGCTGCGACAATAGTAATCCGAGTTCACTTCACTCTGATCTCCTTATCTCCAACAAAGTCATCAGCTTCATACAAGATAATACTACAGCTTCGAACTATACCACCTCTCCCAAAGAAATCAACGATATCATTAAAAAGTTAAATCCTAAAAAATCAGCTGGTTATGACAATATTTCCAACAAAGCTCTTAAAAACCTTCCTTTAAAAGGTATTGTTCTGCTCATCAACATCATCAACTCATGTCTCCGTTTATGCATCTTCCCGGAAAAATGGAGACATGCCATCATCATCGTTATAAAAAAAAACCAGGCAAAAGCCGCAATCAAATCTGCAATTACCGACCTATAAGTTTACTTCCCACTGCTGCTAAAATTTTGGAAAAAGTGATTCTCAAACGTATTCTCAATTTCATGAACGAACATAATATAATCAAAAATCATCAATTTGGATTCCGCTCCGGATTTTCTACCACACATCAAATCACTAGGCTCATCGAATATATCGGAGAAAGCCTAAACAAAAAAGAAACTATTGCTGGTTTATTTTTAGATGTAGAAAAAATGTTTGACAAAGTTTGGTACACTGCGTTACTCGTCAGACTCATCAACCATAACTTCCCAGCTGAAATCATCATTATAATAGTCAATTTTTTATGCAATAGGACTTTTCAGACTAGAATTAATAACCATCTTTCCTCTGTCAGATCAATTAAAGCTGGAACGCCCCAGGGAGCAATCCTCAGCCCAATTTTGTATAATATTTACACTAACGATTTTCCGTCTACTGACTGTGCCTTAGTGGCGTGCTATGCAGATGACACTGCCTTACTAAGTAAATCTCTAAATCCACATCTGGCCCACATTAAACTTCAGGAAGCAATTAATACCCTCTCGGAATGGTTCTCAAAATGGAAAATCAAAATTAATCACGAAAAATCCACTGTTATCATATTCAGCAAAAAACGGCTTAAAGGAAACTTTTACAATATCAAGATTGGCAACAATATCATTCAAAAGCAATCAACGGTGAAATACCTAGGCATACTTATTGACAAAAGCCTCACCTTCAAGCAACATATAAATTATGTTAAAGAAAAAGCTCAAAAAGCCTTTATGGCTCTGTATCCAATCCTTGGCAGAAACTCCCAACTTAACTATACTACTAAAAGATTGATTTATCTTCAAGCCATCAGACCGATAATTCAGCTCCAGCCTGAGCCGCCACTGCTAAATCTAATCGAAAAAATTCTTCAAACCCAACAAAATATTGATCTTTGCATCCTTTCCAACTCTCCCTGGTTTGTTAGAAACACTGTCATTCACAATAGCTTCAAAATAAATACCATCAACGACGAAATAGAGAAAATCGCAACCAAGTTCCATCGGAATTGTGATCAACATTCTAGCAATATCATCAGAAACTTAGGAAATTATGATCATAGGCTTATTCAATCAGTTAAAAGACCCCGCTCTATCTTTTATAACAACGACTGGAGGTAGTTTTAACTGTATACATATAGATTTTCTTGCATTGTCACTTTTTATTTTTATTCCTGTATTACACAGGACTTTGGACTTCATCCGCCACCAAGATCACCTTTTATTTGTATTTACTCAAGAATTTTGCGCGTATTTTACTATGCTTATTACTGCGTTATTTTAATTACTGTTTACTTCGTATCTGCTTTTCAATTTTCATCACGTGACCTGTAAATATTTTGTGTATACTTCACTATCTAATCGTTCTCATGCGATTACTTGTGGATGCGATTACTCATGCGATAACTTTGGGACTTGTATATATTTTACTACGCATACGTGACTATTTAATCAAGATTATCTTCAGTTACTGTTTTGTTTTTGCACCAATATTGTTCTGTATCAGTATACAGATATACTACTTAGAAAAATTCGCATCACGTGACCAGCAAAATATGATATTTTCGCCTCTAGAGACCAGATGAAAAATTTTTATCTTCGCCTCTTCACTACTTTCACCACACATGAAATACTACTCTCATCCTCACTTATGCAACAAGTTCATTTTCATCCTGTTACATCCCCTTCATTCTACTAATTTGCTGAAACCTTTATTACAGATGTCATGTTCATTGTGCACACTATTTAATACCATCGTCAATAGATGGCGACACGTTCGCCTTCCCTCTCTTCATAAGGAAGTCATTAAGCTCCCACTTTAAGGATATTTTTTATTCGTACTTACTAAGACTGCCCCAGTAGGAGAAGTAATTGAGGAGTAAAGACCTTCGGATCGAAGAACTCGTCAAGACGGAAATTCATGGCAATTCATTCAACGTCTACTCAGCAGAAAAAGAGAAAAAATGAGGTTGTGAATTGGAAAGGACAAGTAGGGTATACGTTTGATGAGTACAGTCCGTAATAACTCGATGATTGATGTTGGAACACGGAAAAGAACTGTAAAAAAACCAATAATTGTAAAAGATCACAACAACAAAATGGGAGGAGTGGACCGCCTGGATCAGATGTTATCAAATTATCCTGCTGCTAGAAATAAGCAGAGATATTATTATTTTTCTATTATGCTTTATTTCCTTATAATTTTACTTAATATTCATTGACATTCATCCACTACGAAAGTTATGTATGGGAAGTTATGATCTACAGAGGAAACAACATTACACGCTATGAAAAACAGACGGCCGCTGATGGGGGGTTGAATTTTCGCGGACAGGAGAGGACGGCGAAAGGGTTAAACCATAAAATTCAGTTCGACAGCAACATCACAAAATATTCAAAAGAGAATACACAGTCTTTAGAATTACACAGTCTCGCGTTCTGGAGATTTTCCCTCCCCGTACAGTGCGTTGACATTGTTCACTTTGAAATCGTTGAGTTTGTTAATCAAAAATTCTTTAATATATGACAAAATATGAAATAGATAATAAAACAAATTCCTAATTCCGGCTTCCAGATGTCCATATTCGAATGGAGGATTACATTATTCAAAATTTGATGTCTCTAGGTACCGCCGTTTTTCCACCGTGCGAGAAACATATGTGCACTGCGAAAACAAAAGGGGGGAAAGGGGGACAGTCCTATATCTCCAGTTTTACTGGGCCGATTGACAAAATTCAAATGGCCAACTTCTTAATATGTGGCAACCTAGGTTCCTTTTCCTTTTCACATTATGCGTAAGAGGAAAAATTCACTTCGTTCTTTCTTTCAAATAATGTTCTTTATATTATATTTTTATGTTATTATTTTAAACATTATTTTTTTCTTTTCAGGATTTCACTTTAATTATGTACTATAAGTTGCATACTTTCTTTCAAATAACTGTTTTAAAAATTTCTATTTACTCATTCGAACTGCGTAGTTTAAATAAAAAGTGCATCGTTTATTATATTTTCTTCAAATAGTTTTCTTTACACTATATGTTATAGTCCTAGTTATTATTTACGTAATTTTTAAAGTTTTAGACTTTTATTTTAATTGTTTGTGTTGCATTGTCTCTTCAGATAATTGTTTTAAAATTTTTTATACATTCATTCGAACTGCGTATTTAAAATATATTTATTAATATAAATTTTCTAGAATTTAATTTTATTTATTAGAATTGCGTTTTTTTTCGGAAGTTTTTTCCAAAATTGCATATATTAAACGAGAAAATACAGTAAAGCACAGTTAACACGCCTTTCAATGTTCCATTCAGAAAAGATATTAAATAAGAGATACATCCAACATTTTAATTTAGGATGACTTGCATGCATTTCTTTAAACAGTTTTATATTGTGCCCATTGCTTTACACAATTTTTATCATCTTATATTTAATTTCTTAAAATGTTATTCATATTTTAATCAAATATTTTATTTTTGAATTCGCAAGAATCAAATATCGTTAAATTAAAAAAAATTAACATATTGTTTTTTCTGACATTAATTTTAAATAAATTTATCATCTTCCATTTCAAAAAGGCCGAGCAGTAAAGTCTCTAAATACTAATAGTTCGCCCAAGGGTTCGAATTCCGGCGAACTGGTTGCATGTGCATTTTCGTGGTTTTCCTCATGTGTAACGTGTATACGAGCTGGTTTTGCTTAGAAAGTTCTTCACGAAGGCATTCCTCCTTTAAGGCAGCCAGACCGGCTTTCCCGTAACTTAATAATCTAAATCATTCCATTCATCAATATTTGGTCAGAGCCTTTTATCAGTCTTTACAAGCTAAACATTTTGAAGGCGTGAGATAAAAGGAAAGACTAGTTTCAACAAGAGGGAAGCTGATATCTATATACGTTACTGGATAAATTTCGGAATCTTTGAATAATTTGACTGAGAAATCATGGGATGCTCTGTTTATGATACGATACGATGTTCTATAACGTAATTTAAATTTATACAACCATATAGTCTAAAACCAGTCGTTCTTCATTTTAATCTGCAATTATATCGTTTTTGTCCTTTCTTTTAACCCCAATTCTTGTCAATTTTTTTTTTTTAATATCAATTGCATTAAATGCGTTTCAGCTGAAGACAGCTTCTAGACATTTTAACTATAAATAAAGTTTAGAGCAAAGTCAAAAAGATAAATATTTGAATTAAAAGATTTTTGTTAAATGACAATAAAATAAACCACTACAGCAGCTCTTATCCTGTAGCACCGAGTGACCCAATTCTTATATCAGGTGCAAAAAATCTTAATCATATTATTTAGAGTTTTTAAGTCAAAAAACTTTTGTGTGTGTGTGATTAAGGTAAAGCTTCGAGGGCTATCTGCCTAAGGGGAGGGATGCCTTCGTGAATGACTTTCTAAGAGAAACTGGCTCCTATACACGTTACACATGGGGAAAACCGCGAAAACGTCCATGCAGCTACCCCGTTCGTGGGATTCGAACCTCGGATCGAACTACCAGTTTTCAGCGAATTTACCGCTTGGCCGCTAAAAAATTTGTATGTTAAAAAAGATGTTTTTAATATAATCTACAACACGAGAGAAAATTTATACTTAAAACATTCCTTCTAAGAAGATTAATGTAAAAATCTAAGTTTATATATATGTTTTAAAAGGCTGAGACATGACCCAAAGTGTCAACGTCTTGTTTAGTTAAAAACTTTGTGAAAATAAACATC
This sequence comes from Stegodyphus dumicola, assembly GCF_044657685.1. Lineage (NCBI taxonomy): Eukaryota > Metazoa > Arthropoda > Arachnida > Araneae > Eresidae > Stegodyphus > Stegodyphus dumicola. Next base: position 84,548,985 of record NC_140768.1, read on the forward strand.
AAACGCACTTTTCTCAGTTTTAGACAATTAAATTTAAATGAAGCTAAAGTAACGTAGCAGACGATAACACGGCGAAGGTAAAACTTTACTCTTACAAATATTTAAAAAAAAAAAATCTGATGTGTGCACCACATGACTTCCTTATACGGAATATTAAATTATACCCATTTTTTTCTTGCATTTCATTTAAACTTATTGGATTGAATTAAATCTACTTCGTCGATATCGAAAAAACCACAATAGAAAAAATGCACTCTTTAAAATTTACTATATTTTTTTACCATAGGGACACTCAGGCCCTAGGTTCACTTAACAGCGTTATATTTCGTTCATTTTTTAACTCAGAATACACAAAATTTATATCATCTTAAGAATTATCTAATCGTTGTCACATGTTCTTTTCAAATACTATAATAAATCTAAAACGATGTATAAAAAAAATTAAGCAAAGAATAACAACAACAAAAGAAACAGTTTTTCACGGACAATTCAGTATTTCTCATTCAATTAATTCAGTTCTCACTTCGCGACAAGGCAAAAATACATTAAAACTTAAGATATCTGTATTGAAAATTATGAAGTAAATCTTAAACACCGATTTCCTGGAATAAATTCCAGAATGGATTAAACATGATTTAATTCGCAATAATAAAAGAAGGCGTTATCTTTGTTATTGCAAAGCTTACTTTCTCTAGATTGGCAACAAATCTACTATTCTGCTGTTTAAAATGTAAACAAGCAATGGCCGCCATCGAAAACATTATTAGGCTTAGCGGCACTTAAACAACTTTAAAATTGTTGATAATTCTAAAAATATTGCATACAGATTTACTAAAGGCATAAAAATGTTATCCGGAAGATAAGAACAGCATAATTAAATCATTTTTAAAGCAAAAAATGTACAATTTACAAACATATAAGAATAAAGACACTGAGATCACTGAGCCGGGTAACATAGTGTTGTGTAGCGAATTTAATTTAATTAAGTGATTCATAAAAATCAAAATTTTAATTTGTAATTATTCAAAATTTGAGCTACACAAGTTTGGTTTCTTTTGGGCCTATTAATTCTAGTGTAATATATTTTGGCTTTCCGAGTTTACGCGAACTGCGTCTTCAGTCTTGTACACGCAAACAATGGATAAGTATTTTTTTCTACGTAATAAACTCAGTTTTTCATGTCAAAAATTAATTTGATTTCTTAGTATTTAATATCATTAGTTGCAGAAAAATTAGCTCTTTAATTTGGCATAACTTTCTTTTTTCTAACTTTAATTGCATTTCAGTTATGAGCTTTAATTAGTAGATTTTTCTTCGTTTCGCTTGTGATTTAGTTAAAGGGGGATGAAATGCCTTCTTTCCGGTTGAAAAGTCACTTTTCGCGAGTTTTCAGCGTTCTTTCGTTGGGACCCTTGCAGGGTTGTTGAAATTCCTAATTTCCCCCGGTCACAGGTGGTGTTTATTTGGCGAGGGTTTGGCGACATAGATTTTCCGTTGAGGTTTCAAAGTAGTGGTTTTGGCGAGTTTGATAACATGAGGGTATGCTGTGGTTGCAACTATTTCAACTTTCGGCGAAGAATGGGTTGCGCCAACTTGGCAGTCCGGCGCTCTCCCTTTTAACGGGTTGTTTTGTGGGACGGACACACTTTTTACACTTTTTTTGCACTTTTGACTTACCATCGGACGCTGTCTCGCTGGCAGCTGAATTTTATTTTGGAAAATGCATTTTCCGCCTTTGGATCTACGGGCTTCTTGCCCTGGAGTTTTGAACGAGGGACTTAGTTATACGCATCATGACCTCGACTAAATTATAGGCTCCTCATTGCAGTGCTTGAATATGTAAGTTACTCAAAGATAATTAAAATAGAGAAATGCAACGAAGGGTGATGCCTAGTACTGGTGCCGTTAAGAAGAAATTTTAGTCTCTCCTCCATGAATAGAGTTTTCATCTGCATCGATGTTCCAAGTCTTTAAGAATTATTTTTCGCCCTGCCAGATTGTCCGGCATCGCTAGCTCCGGGGTCGCTACTACATAATGCTCACGGCTAACTTCAATATTGGATTGGACATCAACGAGAACCTCCTTAGTGCTTCTTAAATCAATAGTAACTTCTGGACTTTTTGGAAAATTAATCTACCTATGAACTCTTCTCATTTTCTACTACGCTCAGCAGCCGTCCTCCTTGGCATCTTGATAATTTTTTTAAATATGAGGGCATTTCTCCTCCTCCTGTTCACTTGCAGCCTGTATTTCAGCAGATAAGTTTTTTTATTTGTTTTCTTTTATTTGTTGGTCTGATAAAAAAAAATTATAATAGTTAATTCTAATAGTAAAGTATAATAGAAATTTCTAATAAGTAATTTTAACAACTAAAATAGTTAATAGTGATTGAGATAACTTAATTAGTTGAATTAAAATTTTGTAGTTGAGTAAATTAACCTAATTCTAATGAAATCGTTTTGTTGTCCATAAAGTAAATTATTAGATTGGCCAAGGAAATATATCCTTATTTAAATTATTTAATTGAAACAGTGAATGTAAATTAGTCAGATTGGTTAAGGAAATATATTCTCCATTAAATTATTTAATTGAACTTGTGAATTTCTTTCATGGTGAAGATTGATTGGTAAAGGTGTCATTATTTGAGCTTCTTTGCTCCTCTTAGGGACTAATTTGCTAGTAGGTTGTAATAGCCTGATTTTAATTAACATATTACCCGGTTAAATCATTCTTTTGAAAATAGAAAGTTACTATGTGCAATAACCTGAATTACATTGGTATTGATTATTCTGAGTTAAATTGCTTGTAGGATGTAATAGCCTGATTTTAATTAACATATTACCCGGTTAAATCATTCTTTTGAAAATAGAAAGTTACTATGTGCAATAACCTGGATTACATTGGTATTGATTCTTCTGAGTTAAATTGCTTGTAGGATGTAATAGCCTGATTTTAATTAACATATTACCCGGTTAAATCATTCTTTTGAAAATAGAAAGTTACTATGTGCAATAACCTGAATTACATTGGTATTGATTACTCTGTGTGAAATGTTTTTTTTTTTTTTGGAAAGTATAACTTGTTAATTATTCTTTTTTTTTCCTCCCCGGGGAGGGTATTGTTAATTTATCCAAAGTTTTATCTGATCATGTTTACCTGAATGTAATAGCAATAATAGTTTGATATTATTGAGTCTAAGATAGAAGTAATATTACTCTGTAGAGGTATGCATTTTGTAGAAAGCAATATTTTCAGCTTGAATATAATTTGCTTACTAAGTTAATTCTGCACTGTGTAATAATCATTATGTTAACAGTTCTGATTGAATATTAATTGCCTACAAATTACTGGATTAAGTAACTCTTAAAAAATTTAATAAATAGGCTCACTTTTCTAGATCAGTCAATGTTTATTTATTTCTTTTTGTGTGTGTGCTCATGATTTTCACCCGTCTAATTCTCAAATTGATTTCAGGGTTAATCCGAAAACACAACGCAAATGTACAGAGCTTATTGATATAAGTATATTACTGGTGTTAGGAAATTTTAAGTGTTATGTCAACAGAGTAGGAAACCATAACAATTTTGGTGCCATGACATTTTTGACCATAACAATAGTGAATATATATATAAATATATTTATATACGTTTGGTGCGGCCGATTGCAACCAAAATACGAGGTGCACATCTACATGTTATAGCAGTCCTATATACAAAATTTCAACGTTCTGAGGCTACTCGTTTTTCAGTTATGCGAGGTACATACGTACGTACGTACGCACGTACGTACATACGTTCGTACAGACGCCACCAAACATTCTCTTCAGAATTCATTTTAAATTAGTTTTACAATTTTGGGAGGGAAAACGAGTTCTTTATCCTGTCCTTACGTACAGATGTCACGCAAAAACATCGTTAAATTGCAGTCGATAGCGGTGAAGATATATATTTCTGTTGAAATATGCTGCCTGAAACTTTTCGCGATTACAATACTTCCTTTTTACTTCGTACAAGGAAGTAAAAAAGAGGAAAAAAGAAAGAAATTAAAAAAAAGTTAAAAATTTAAATAATATCATCTATAATTAAAAAAAATAGCTTTTCATCTAGTATTAATAAATATTTATTGCGCATTTTTGAGTGAAAAAATTTCGTATAATTAATTCTCCGTAAAAATTTATTTGAAATTTAAGTTTAAAAATAGCTGTAGCATTTCACTGTAACAAAAGCCGTAAACCACATTTGTCGTTATTATCGCTCTTAAAAGGATGCCAAATTTTAAACCGAGCAAATATGTAAATTCGTGTATATCTTTGAAAATTTTGAATAAAAAGTCTAATTTTTTGCACGTATGCTTAGAAATACACCCTACTTTAAGATGATGGGAAAATTTTATAGCTTATAATTAAATTTTGTTTTCGAAAAATATATATAAAAGTTATTTAAAAATACAAATTATAAAAAATAAATCTTAAAAAAGGGTGAATTTTATTTGGAACGAACCTAAATTTCGAAATGTGAAAGGAAGAATAAAAAAGTTTAATAGAAATGAGATATTAATAAATATATACCAAATTCAATTAACATTAAGGAGCTAAAACTTGGAGAGCTAATTTTTTAAAAACAACTCGTGCGATTTTTACAAAACTTGGTAGTTGGTAGTTTGGTATAATTTGAGTCATAGAACTGAAGTATGGAAAAAAATGGCATGTCATTTCAGAAAAATGCCTATTTTGTATCAAAATACCTATGTTAGAAGGATGCTATATATAAATGTAATACATATCCTAAGTCGCACTTTCGATACATGAAAAACGCAATTGGAATTTCGTCAATCGGCCCCCAGTAGAACGGGAGATATAGAACTGTCCCATTTCCTTCTTTTTTTCCTGCGCACTAACTTAGGGCTCTAATATTTGTAGCAACAATTTGAAAAGTGAACCAACATTTATATTGTACAGACCAAAAATGCCAAAACGAAATTAACAGCCCTTCTGGGGAAATTGTCCCTTTGGGCTCATAAAAAATCTAGATGCTGAAGTAAAGTTTTTTGTAACGTTTTGTGGGAGTAATTTATTTATTAAAGTCGTGCTGATACAAACTTAATTGTTACAAACATTTTAGTGAAACTAAGTTTGCAGCTCAGCAGATATAGTGGTTAGCGAATGTGACTGCCGTATCGATGTTCAAACCTGGGAGAAAGTATGGATGTTTATAAACGGATGTCTGTGCGGCGAGAGCTGCTCGATATACGGCAAACCCAAATTCTTTCTAGAGATTCGTAGTAAGTGGAAAACGGTGGGAAATTCTCGAACTGCCTCTCGTATTGCTCTCTATCAAAAATGGGGCGGAATTACACAGTTAATGCCGTGAGTATGTTCTTGTATTACCAATAGAAAAATTCTGGTTTCGCGCCCATTTGTACCTGTACCTGAAACTAAATTCAAACACATTGAGAGGTATGTTTCCTCATATAAAAATAATGAATATATACCTCATCAACTAGGAATAAATTAGCATCAAACATTAATGATTTTTAATGATACATAGTCAGATTGCTTTATAAAAATGATTGCAATTTCCTGTAAAATAAATTTGACTTCAGAATTTATAAAAGATTTCATGAAATATTACTAACATTTTGATTATTAAAATGCCAAATGAAATGTTTTATTTTATTTTTTTCCCAAAATCTGAAATAAATTGAAGTCTACCATAATGAACGTGAAAAAATCTGTATTTGAATATTTTAGAGTAAACTCGAAAGAGTAATATGTAATTATTTGCCGTTTTTTCTGATAATTTATCGTACCTTATTTTTACAGATAAAGAAATTTTATACTTTAAAATGCTTCCGCAAGGAAAGTAGCACTTTAAAAGTTTAAACAATAAGAGTCTCCAAACAAACGAAGCAACCTAAAGCCCCAGCCTTTTAGGAACAACTCGTATTGCTATCAATTAGTAGACTGAACAAACCAACCTTCCTATCCCTTAGCATTTTATAATAATTAAAATTTAAGCTTGAAAACATTTCATCATAAACATATGTTGTAAACATCTATTTTCGTTTTATTACCTTTTTTATTAGATTATTAGCTACTATTTCTACATAAACTTACGCTATGTTTATATATATTTGCAGTTTGAAAATATGTAAATAACATTTTTCTTACCAGAGCTGAAATTCTTAAAAGCATTAATTTTATAGAAACTCATTAAGATGCCACGATATACTAACATTTTCACCGAAGTTGAATGCGGCATATATAATGAATATTAAAACTGTTGATTGCAAAAAACTTTACGAAGCTTCATTAATATAGTAACAAGAAAACTTGCCTAAAGTACACACTACAAATTTCTGGCATAAAATAAGATTCGCTTTGTCTTTTCGTTGTGTGTTCAACTTTCAGTTATTAAATATTACTAAATCTATATTTCGGCAGTGTTTCATGTGAGTTTTAAAACACGTTTCCCGCTTAATTAGCAATTAAGAGTTAATTAATTAATTAAGTTTAATTAATTAAGAGTGTTGATTAATTATATTTTCGAATAAATGTATTTCCCCGTACTCAGTCAAAATACTCATTATTACTACATTAATTATTCAAAATATTACTCATTCCTTAATAGATCTGTCCGATAACATTCATTGCAATTTCAAAATGAGAACATGCGTTAAATTTTTTTTTCGCCTTGTCATCCTACGTTTAATGAGCTAGTAAATAAAAAACTCCACATACAAGCTTCTCAGTTTGTATTTTTTGTTCTTTTAATTCAGAAAATGGTTGATGAAATTATTTGATATTAACCTCAATTGATGCTAATAATTGTACATCAATAGTTCTTTTTTTTTTTTTTTTTTTTTTTTTTTTTTTTTTTTTAAATTTTTATTTTGAATTTTTATATGGAATTGTTAAAATTTCTTGTCTTTAGTTTACAACAGAATTTTTTACTATAATAAAATGTTTTAATATCGAAAAACTCAGCGCTTTGATTAAGACTTTGCAATAAATATATTTTAAGTATTTCGTTCTAACTTGTTTTTCATTACCTTTATCTTTCGTGTAAGTAATTCATCTTAACGTAAATATTTTCCACTTCTACGCTCCTATTTGAAAGGTTTGGTTTGGTTTTTGTTTATTTAACTATCGCGAAGCACACTAGGGCTATCTGCCTAAGGAAAAGGGGGCCTTCGTGGAGGACTTTCTAAGGGAAACTGACTTATATACACCGTATTTGAAAGGAATATTATTTGTAACAAATTATTTGTTAAATCGAACACCCTGCATAAAGTTTATTTAAATTATCTTTATCAAATGGATTTGGAGAACATTGTAAATTGCTCGATTTCAGTATTTTTGGAAACATGTAATAAAGCACTGTTCTATTACATTAAACCTTAAAACTGAGCTCAGCTTGATTTAATCTGTATGCATAAATTTAAATAAATAAATACTAAATTACACTAAATTGTTTTTTATTTTTCAAGTAATTTATAAAAAAAAATTGCTTTATGAAATAGTTCAGAAAGCAAAATTCTTTGTTAAATTTGTTCTTGGAAGTAGTATTTATTACACACGTTTTCAAATTTGATACGTAATGGTTTAGAAAGTTTTGTTTAAAACTCATAGGCAATAAATATATTAAAAGTTGGAAGATTTCCTTACGTAGACTGTATAAAAACTATAATTTGACAGTAGTCTTTCCCTGCTACACGGTATTAAATAATCTTCTCATAAAATCTTTTACGTTTTTCTGAGAAATTTGGTAACTGAATACACAAATTTATGTTTCATCTTTGTAGAATCAAACAGCATTTCAGGACAACATGTAAATTTACCTTACTTATTGCTTGTAAAAATATTTCTAAAAATGTGCAGCTCAAATCTAACTTACCTAGAAAAGTCTTCAAAGAAAGAAAATGTTTTTTTACTTTGAATTTGTTCTCAATATACGTACAAGATTTCAAAAGTTGCATTCCTTATGTTATGATACATTCGTTATTCACAAAGAACAGGCCTCATATTAGAGAAGCAGGAATTCACAGATTGGTTTCCTTTTGAACAGTATACGGATATGTGTAATCTTGGATAATGCATCTCCAAGTATAGACTTAGGTTTTTCACGAAATATTATCCGAATGAAATAGGAAGATTCAACTCTTTCCATCAATATATAACATTGCAACAGAACGCATTATTGTGTCCTGTAAATATGCAATAATATAACTAAGAATATATGTATTCCGAATATATGTGATATGTGTTCAGAAATATATATAATATGTATAATATATGAATATATATAATATGTGTATATATTCAGAATTTGTGAATTACGTTATTTGTTCCAGAACTTAACTACCCAAAAAGAAGAATTCAGGCTGAAATTTTCTTATACCTCGGATTCATTTGAATTTGAAATAATATGTTTTTTAAAATTCCTTTACCTGAGAATTACTAGGATATTACTAGGTAAAAACGTAATTTGGTCAGTGTAGATAAATTATACTTAGAGATTGTTAATATAAATAAATCTGATTATACTGTCAAGTATAATCAGATACAGAATATACTTCATTCAAAAAGAAATATATTCGTGTATGGTACTAACAGAAATAATCAATACATAAAAATTATAGTTTACAGTTTTATAAAAGGGCTTTAAAGAGAAGAAAAATAAAAATCCCGTTGTGATATTTAAACAAGGGTTTCAAAAAGTGTGAACCTTTTCTATTAATTCTTGAATGAAGAAGCGAGAGAGTAAGAACTCTAAACTGAGTAAGTTCTTGAGAAAACTTGAAGAAATTTAAAAATTGATATTTTGAAAGAAAACGAACTCACAGACTTTTAAACTGGACTACACATTAAATTTATATATTATAATGTTAAATTTTTGTATCGCTTCTAAATTACACTTTCATACATCATTTTGTATGTTTAATATATGAGAGAGTAGATGAACAAAATGGCGGGGCATAATGAAACCTAAAGGCTGTATCCTTTAAGAAAGTCATTTTTTTATCATTGAATCGTACATAATGTACAGAATGTTTATCTTCATTTGCTAACTATCTAATGCTTTTTTCCTAAAAGACTTTTCTATCGCCAAGCCTCTTTCTATTTGGAAGGGGGAGTCGTAAGATATAAAACATGAAAGAAAACTAGTAACATCTATTTGGCAGTAGTCCCTTTTATTCCTCATTTTAATTTGGGTATGACCCTTTTCTGTCCAAAAAAGGTAATTATTTGTAATATGCCACTCTAATTTGGGTATTATTCCTCTGTATTCTAAAAATAGTAATTAGCTATAATAAATTTTTCTGAACTGCGTCATTTCTAGATTAATCAATATCATATCCATCCATAATGTTTTTATGCAACTTTAGTGAGGTAAATTGAACTAAAACTCAAACAGCCAATAAAAATTTTATAGCATTATTTTATTATCTAATCAAATGATATTGAAATCGAAACTAACACATTCTGAAGTAAGATTTCGTCCGAAACATAAGTGAGTTTGCTCCTGCTTCTTGACCTAGCTAGACTGCTGCTGGGCAGCTTTTTTTCTTTTACAAAAAATATAAATGTTCTCGGGCATGATTAATTTGCCATGTTTCTTGTGGCCGCAAAATTTTAAAGTACACTAAAAGGAATATAATTAAAATCTGCTATGGTTGTGTCTTCTTGCATGTACACGACTTCAAAGTTTATTCTTCACTACGGATCTTCTATGTGTGTTTCAATATCTATTGTAATCGGAATCAACATTCCCTGTTCATCAAACAAATGCAGAAGTTTGTCTTCCCTCTGCAACGGTAACGTTAATAGAATAAATACTGTTGTCAATTTCTGTAAATATTTAAATTCTATTAATCACACCCAGAACGCTCAGAACACATAAATCGCTTATAATGAATAAAACTCTTATGACATTTTTTTAACGGTTATAACTTATTTTGGTAATTCTTGTAATGAATTTACACTTCTATTGCTAAAACATATCATGTTGTCGTATTTTTTTTTCCTCGAAAAATAACATATACTGCTTATAACGCAAATAACGCTTACAATATAGTCTCACTTATGTGTCGAATTACTTTTGCGGAGTATCACTTTTTAAAAATAACTCTCAAACAACAAACGCAATGAGATAATTTGTGCCGAATGAATTTCCCAACATACCACATTTTAAATAACGCATGGACACATAAACGTTAAAAAGTAGCAAGTTATCGAATATTTGCTTTTTAAACCATAACGTGTATCTCTTATAAAGCTTATATGTTATGTATATGCTATATATATGTACATATGAGAGAGAGAAAGTCGCAAAAGAAGGTTTTCAAACTCTCTAGCGCGACTTTAAAATCTGCATCCTTTCAGATTCTTTTTATTTCCTCATTCTCGTTGAGAAACATTTTATTAGTAACTTTGGACTGATAATTTTTGGCTGAAACGTTTCTGTAAGAGCCTACGTTATTAACGTTATATAAGAATCATATATTAAGGATTAATTTTGAAATGATGCAGTTTAGGGAGACTTATTATAAGCAGTAACAAATTTAGGACAAAAAGGGAAAATACCAAACAACCAAATTCAATTAGAGAATTAAGGATTCTTTCAAAGTAAAGTCAGAATTTTGGCTTATATAACTTATTTTTTGTAAGATGACATATCATATGCTACCAAACGATCAATTATTTTGGATGTTACCAGTGATCAAGAGATTAGTTTTTGTATTATAAACCTACCCAAGTTTATTGCTTCATATCCTAACACTGACCAATGGGTTGATTGCTAATGACCTATGGGTTGATCATCGATGACTAACCATTTTCATGAGCAGTGCTTCAACTTAATTTTGCTTTAAAAACCAATCTAAATTTACTACATTGCCTCATCCTGACAACCAATTACCTTGACCTTCACTATCTCCTTCGGCTTAATTTTATTTTAATAATCTATTTAGATCATTCTCAACCACTACCAACAGATATGACGGTGTCGTTCGGCTTAACTTTATTTTAAAAGCGTACGTAATCGTTATAACTTTAAACTATTTAATTCATAATATTCTAAATTTTTAATGTACATTTGCAGCATCCTTTCGGTTAATAAAAGGCGTTTCATGCGCCATATAATCTGAACCGATACATAATCTTTTGGTTTAATTCTATATTTTCGAAACATCTCTTCTCTCTCTCTCTCTCTTTTTTTTATCACATTTCCTTCAGACGGCAAATGAAGAGCATGCTGAATTTTATATGGAGTCCTACTGCTTCATGTTTTAGTGTTTATTGTATTATTTTTCTTCTTTATTTTAATGAATAATTTAAGTTCTAATAAAAGATGAACAAATGGTTTTTTGCCTTGGTATAGGGTCTAACTTTTTCCATTAGTCTAAACTCAATTAATATTTCTTTCTTCAGTGAATAATTTTTCAGTTTTCCTCCCTTTACTTTTGTGGAGTTTTATTGTTATGCAAGCAAGTTTGTTTTTTGTTACACTTTGCTGCTAACTACGAGAAATTAACTATTAAAAGGTAAATTAAAACCATCCAAAGATTTGTTGCCAGGAAACGTATTTAAAATCAAATTTGCATGAAAAAATAAGAAATTTGCAAGAGGAATCTAGCAGTTTCTTGAAGTTTAATTAAGTTTCTGTTGATTATGTAATCATATGGGACGTTTATTGTGTTTTCGAAAGAATTCCAGTAATTTAATCTATATACTTATTTTGGGATATGAATTATTGTTAAATGACAAACAAATTTAACATTAAGAAAACCTTTTCCCACATTGATTATTTAAACATTTTGATTTCATCTAATGACTGTTTAATCCATTTCTCTATTTAAAAAGCATTAATTAAAATAGCTTAAACCTATGTACATTAATAAAGGTTGGTTTCGAATATATGATAACAGATCCTTTTTTAGTAAGCGAAATTTCAAAATGTAAACCTGATCAAGTGATTATAATTTAGCTTTTTAAGCACCGAAAATTATTCAAAATATTTATACTATTATTTTACTTTAAAATTGGAATTATATGACAACTAAGCAAATTTTAGATTGCCATTAGATTTATCAAAGAGCTTAGTGTATTCAAGGAAATATGACAAGGGTCGCGGTATTTCAAGGATCGAAAACGTTTTGCGCCACAGTTGTAGAAAAGTATCTCATAAATATCTCATAAAGTTTTTTAAAAATAAATTAAATGTTCAGAAAGAAGTAATATTGTAAAAAAAATAACTGTAAACAAAGTAAAGAAAACAAACCGTGTAATATAAAATACCATGGTACTATAATAATGGTGAAACGACTAAATTACAGCAATAATCTCTCAAATACACTCATGTCCATAAATTAAGGATAATTCGGAGTCACGCGGAAATCGAAGTCTAAAATAAATATATCACCTGAAAGATCACTACACACATCTTCAAGAATCATATGCAAATTTCAGGAAGTAACCAGATGACACCGATGGTACGTCACAATGACGAGCGTGTAAGAGAGTGATTATAAGGAATACAGGTAAAGAAGTAAATTTGTTCGCAGGCGCTTTATAAGCATCTCAGTGCAATAACCGAATAGTTATGACACAAAGGACGCATTTGGATGATTTTTACGTTGTAGAATTATCGGCCGTCTGGAAAGTGAGCGTACCCAACTGGAAGTATCAGACGAACTTGAAATTGCCCAGAGTGTCATCTCCAGGCTTTGGCAACGATTCCAAGATGATGGTAATGTGAGTAGACGTTACAGCACAGGTCGCCCCAGAGTTACAACGCCGAATGAGGACCGGTATTTGGCAGTTACTGCCAAAAGAAACAGGCGGAGCACAGCCTCAGACTTGTCTCGTCAGCTCTCTTCGGCCACTGGTACGACAATTTCAAGGCAGACCATGTACAGACGCTTAGGGCAGATTGGTCTATATGCTCGTAGACCTGTCAGATGCGTTCCACTTACTGCAACTCACTGTCGCCTTCGGTTAGCCTGGAGTAGAGAGCATGTATTGTGGACACCGCAACAGTGGGCTTTTGTGATGTTTTCCGACGAGTCCAGGTTTAGCTTGGAATCTGATTCTCGTCGGGTTTTCATATGGAGAGCTCCAGGTACCCGTTACCACCAAGAAAACATCATTGAACGACACCGTTACGGTGGTGCAGGAGTGCTCGTTTGGGGTGGAATTATTCTGGGTTCCAGAACTGACCTGCATGTTCAAATTGGAACCATGACAAGTCAAATCTATTGGAACGTCATTCTGGAACAATATGTACGTTTGTTTCGGGGCGCCACGGGTGCACATTTTGTGTTTATGGATGACAACGCCCGTCCTCACCGCGCAAACATCGTAAGCGAATGCCTTTAATCGGAGGATATCACCCGTATGGACTGGCCAGCATTCTCATCGGAATTGAATCCAGTAGAGCACGTGTTGAACATGCTTGGCCGACGAGTTGCAGCCCGTCAACCTCCTCCTACATTTCTACCGGAACTTCGGAGGGCATTGCTTCTTGAGTGGTGTAATATCCCCCAAGATGAGATCGATAATTTGATACTCAGCATGCCTAGGCGTTGTACGGACTGTATTGCATCGTCTGGGAGACATACAATGTGTTAACAATCATACTAACCATGTAATATTGTTTTTTTTGTAAATAGAGGGTTTTTTTTTTTTTTTTTTTTTGTAATTTGCTCCAGTGAGAAAAAATCGCTATTTTTTTTAATAATATCAAACATATAGCATCTTTTTTTTGCTCTTTACCTTTTGTTTAATAAATAAGCTTTACAAATAAGTCAAATTTGTTTTGCTTCTACTTCTTCCTTTGCCTGATTTTGCATTATTCTTAATTTATGGACATGAGTGTATATTTTTAAAGTTCACGCATTCTAACGTTGGTACTGTAAATTTTTAATACATTACAGGAAATTTTGATACTTACTTGTTATCCTAACCACCTTAGTTGAAGTCACCCCATTTTCATAGTATGCCAAACTCTGGCAAACCTGCACATAATCATTCTTCAGGGAGCCATGCTCCCATCAATATTTCAGTCAAGCAATATCGCCATTGTCGAATGCGTTCTTTTTGTAGTACTCCAAGTTCCAACAGTTTTTGTTTTAAATACATGATATTTTTGCGTGAATTTTAAAATATGCTATTGTGTAATTGGTTAGCTATGAATAAGTCAAACTTCTGTAGCATTACAGAATTTTGCAGCAAAATCTCTATAAGGTTATGATTTTGTTCAGTAGCTGCTGTTGCCGAGGTTTGTGCGATGCCAAGTCTCTGAAATTCTACGATGTCTTTTTAAGAGAAAACATATCGCTGTGCACTTGGGGAGAAATTAGCATAAAAAATTATAGGAAGATTAGGAGATGAATGCAAGTGTTTTATTTTTTTTAATATATTACGTAATTAGAAATCAAAATTTGTATCTTAAATTTCTTAAGAGAAACTGTTTCACGTTCATTTCATAAATGTATATACGGAAAAGTACAAAAACTTTCATGAAGCCCCGGGAAAAAATCTTGACTCGAGTTACCAACGTTCAATTGAGTTTGTCTTGGACTCTTAATGAGCATCAACTATTACGTACAAAGTGAAGAAATGTGAGACCTGAATGAATATGAAGGTGAAACAAATGCACTAAACGAGCACGTTGCACTAGCAAGAAGAAAGGTGATGTTTTTAGAATTTTTATAAAGAAAATATAATGTTACTAATAGCTTTTAAAATGTATATATTATGCAAAATATTATTATTGAAATATAACATTAAAATTACTTATACGATATTTAATTTTTTTTAACATAACATGTTCATAAATATTTAAATAACACTAATGCTTTCTTAAACAGAAATTTCTACACATATTGCATACGTCAATGGCTCCCTTTCGTGTGCTATTTTACGTAAGGCTTCGAAACGTAATTTTTTCGTTCCTTATCAACTAAAAAATATATATTCGTTTCGTTCCACCAAAAGAAGGTTTTGGGTTCAGTTCCGAACGAATAGTTTTATTTCATGTATGTTTTTATTTGTACTAAAAATACAATTCTATCATAAACAAAAAAATGCAATTCTTTCAAAATTTAGAAGATTTTATTCCTTTTCTAATTGGTACACTATATGTGATACAATTAACCAGCATGTACGATACGAAGAATGAGCAGAGAACGGTGAGCATTGGCTTTATTATCCATTATCAAAAATCGCATCATCATTTGACAACTAGTTCATGATTATGTCAATTATGTGTACCCTCGTCGCTTGACGCTCACATCGTGCACTTGACCTGACAATAATTATCTAAAAAACAAGTTTCTTTAATATATGAAAATTGCCTCTAATCATTAATATATATAGTTACACTGAGATTACTTCTGTTGTCTCGGAGAATAAATTTCAAACCTGAAAACGCCCTTTGAACGCTAAATTGTATAGCTGGAGCTGCCAAAACCACCATTGCAATCTTATACAAGTGCAGTTAGGTAATTTTATTCTATAATTTAATAGGTAGAAATAGGAGATTTATGTGTTTTTATTGCCAATTATTTACTTTTTAAAAATTCTCTAAAACGTCTTCATTTGCGTCGCTTTCATTAGAAGATTGTATTTCCTCTTTAAGATTGAAATGGATTTTCCAAAAATTGTAATTTTTTCAAATAATCTTTTAAATGTTGCACAGCCTGTACTTGTTGTGACATGGAAAGCAAAATTTGATAACGCGGATCTAAATAAACTGCTCCTACTAAACTATAACTTTCTATTAACAATGCTTCCCTGTTAAATAACATATTATATAAAATTTCTTCAGAGAAATTTTTAAAATTCCGCAACCTTATTTTGCAATGAGTCCAAATTCCGTAAAAATTGCTTAAAGTTAATTCTTCTCTTTGTATCAACAATTAATTTCACTCATTTACTATCTGCAAAATAATGATTTAAATTACTTTCCGCTAAGAGCTAAAATCTTCGCATTCCAATGAAGATCTTAACATATTATGTGTCCTATCTCATCTAGTTGGACAATCTAAAATTGATCTTTTAATATTAGCATCTTTAAATTTTAACGTAAGGGATAGAATGCGCAACTTTTTCACCAATCCCCGAGCATCAGAAACAAATTCATTGAAATCGGGTTTTTTTAATACAGTCTTTTATTTGCTAGTTGCAACGTATGTGCAACACACCTTAGAAAGTGTATTTGGCGATATTTTAAACCGCGTTAATTCAAAACCGCGTAAAAGTAAGCATTGAAAAAAAAAAAAAAAAAAAAAGAGATGTTGGTATATTTTATTATTTTATTCAATTAGTATGTTATCGAACAAATCAACAGACAAGTTTAAAAAAAAATTGTATTAAAATTGTGCATTACCCTCTCCCGGATTTAAACACCGGACATCCCGATGACTAACAGGAAATGCTATTCAATTGTACCACGAAAGCGCGCGGAAATACCTTATACCTGAAGAAAATATCTTATGATATCCTTGTGAACAACAAAAAAATGCACCCCTGGCTTTTCTTTCAGGGCAAACATTTGAGGCTAGGTTTCTGAAGGGCGAATGGCCCCACCAGAGCTCAAAAGGAGACTACAGTTCCAAAACCCGCAGCCGTCCCGCAAAACGCCCGAGGTTCGTAGACAAGGGACAGAAGAGGAAAAGGAGTGAAGGCAGCATCAAAGTTTCAGGAGAAGGCTGGAGGTCCTCAAACATCCGACATTTGAGCAATTCTGTCATATCAGAATGGAGAAGTACAGAAAAAGAAAAAGATAAGTGAAAAATTTCTTTGTTTATTTTTCATTGAAGATGTTCAATTTATGTCACTTGTTCTAAGTTGCTAAAGACTTTTAAAGTAGAAAATTTAAATCGCAAATAGCGAGAACTTAGTTGTAAATAGCTTGTAATCATAGATTTTTATGTTCGCAATTTGGCGACAAACTACTAGCAGTAAATAGTTTTGTTAAGAATTCGCCACTTGGGAGAATCCAATTGTGAATATGTTTAGTCTAGTCGGAAAGGCTCTTTGAATACTGAAATCTGTCAACTTAAAGTTAAGATTTCGTGTAGAGATGGTAAATTTTAATTTTGATGTAAAGTGAATTTAAAAGTGATGTGTAAATATCTAAATGTTTATGTTAAAGTAGAAATGTTCTATTTCTGAGATAAAGAGTCCTAAATTTAAACTTTTACAAGAGATAAATTTTGGCCGCCATACGAATGAATTCGTGAAAGAATTGAATGTTTTAGTATATATATATATATGTGTGTGTGTGTGTGTTTAATGTTAGGCTCTGCTGCTAACACTTTTAAGCTTTCGCTTAGCACATTAGGAAAGTGTTTTTTGTATAGTCTTGTGAGGTCTAGTATGTCAAATGTAGCAATGTTAGATGTTGGTAGCGGTAGTTTTGTTCGCGGTAACACAATATAAGTACCCTAAGTACATTTCAGAACAGTTTCTGGAGAGCATTGGAGAAACAGAAGTTTAAGTATGAATGGCAGTGTGTGAGAGCCAAATGATGCAATAAAAGAGTAATTGTAAGGAATATGGCAAATTTTGTAAAAATCAGTATTAGTACTGTTTCCTTCCAGACCAGGCATTTAAAGCTGAAAGTGTCATCTTCTAAAACCTAAATTCTGACAACAGAACGCAGTAAAATACTTAACCGAAGCCCCGGACTCAACCTTTGTGGTCTTCATATCATATATATGTCAGCATATATATCAGATAACAGGATATCGTGGATGTTACACATCCGGTACATTAAACAAGGTACTAGTTTCCTGACAAATACACCACAAAGAACGACATTCAGCAATTGTTGCCCTTCATCACATCTTCTAAAATTTTGATACCAAATTACTGATGTTTGCTTGCGGAAAGAAAAACGACCACATTCCGGGCAAGAAGTCTGCGTGCGATTCCAATCTATGGAACACGAACTATTATCATACGGACTATGAAAAGCATAGACCTCTTCCATAATGTATCCTTGAGCTCGAAATCCATTTATTTCCTCTAGTACAGAAATACAATAGAAGTAAACTATTCATGGACGGTTCTAAAACAGAACTGGGAACCGGTAGTAGATTTTTTGACTTCAAAAAAAGCACCACCGCAGATAGCTGAAAACTGAAACTCGGTTACCACAGTTCAGTTTTCCAGCCAGAGTTTAGAGCGCTGATTACTACTATCACGCATGCAGAGTGGCTTCCACTGGGCAATGTCACTGTCTATGCACCAAGCCTAGTGTTAATCTCTCGTGTATGCAATCCCAACTCACTAGCACAGGGCATAGAAAAAAGTGTTTCTAGATATTCCTGTCAATAACAGATCAATCCTGTGCTAGATTCGAGCCCACATGAGCGTAAAGAACAATGAAAAGCATATTTACCTGTAACCAATGTAATTCTCACACAGCACCCAACTTAGTTACCTGCCTTTTAAGTTAACAGACACGTTGTAGGCGCTACTTATCAGATGGCAGGAACGCTGAGATAGTGCCAACGCAGACTGCTGCATTCCTTTTTCGATCCAAAAGTGAACATTGGACAGCAACGGTTCATTTACTTATAATGGGAAATGGAGATATAAGGTATAGTTTTGTAAATTTAATATATTGTAAAGCACTGTTAATTATATTGTAATGTATGACTAATTAATCGCATGTATGGTTAATGTATTGTAGTATATCATGAACGTAATATACTGCATTGGGAATGTACTGTACTGTACCAACGTCAGTGCACGTGCATCTACAGTTCATCAGCTGTTAGCTGTTCAGGCGATGATCAAAAGTAAAATATTTTAATTCAAAAATTCATTATTGTCTTAAAAATGCAATTAACTTTCAATAGTATAATTTGAAAAACTTGTTTTCTTTTAATATTTGTTTGCAAGGATTTTCATTAGGTAAATATTAAAACTACAACACCTTTATAACGATAATGTTGACTGATATACAATAGTTAAAGTCGCGTTACCTTTGTATCTACAGTATACTGCGTCAAAAATATTTGGTTAACGGAAGTTTATTAATTAAAAATATGCTCGTCATATGTTTTTATGATATCCTGAATAGCGCACAAGGCTAGCAGTTGGGAAACTCAAGTTTTATTCAGGGAAACTTCAAAGGCGATTTTTCAGTCTTACCTCATCGGAGAAAAATCTAATAACTTGTGAAAATATTTATAATAGCAATATTTGAAACGTTTCAGATTTCAGAATATCCCGGGTGTTTGTATTTTAACTTGCTTTGCAGTTTGAAATTCATATTTCAAGCACATGCATTGAGAAGCGAAAATATACATCTTTGAATGTAATATTGTAGTTCTGAAAAATGGGAATTGTAAATCAAAACCCTCAAACTGAATCATCTGTTTAATGTAATTCAGGTGCATCCATTTAAAGGTGAATATTTGCAATTTTCCAAGGAAAAAAAAACTGAGAAATAAAAATGCCCTAGAATATCTGTTTATAGTAAATCCTTAACTTAAAAACATTTAAAAAATTGAGATTGATCTGAGTATTTCTTATTCTATCATCCCAAAACAGACTGAAGGGTCAGTTGCTAATTTCGCATGTAGTTGTCAATAGGTTTTTCTTTAAATACAGAAAATTTCAGTTTTATTCTCTAGAAATGTGCGACAAACTCCACAATCAATATTCTACATTCATTAATATTTATTCGTCACATTTCATCGGAGTCAGGCCACCAGCAGCTTATCGGTAAACACTGGTATATACGAACCAGTTTCTCTCTAGAAAGTTTTCGACGAAAGCATTCCTCCCACTAGGCAGATAGCTTTCGAGTACTTTGCCATAATCAAATACATCAAATTATTTGGAGTGAACTTATAAAACGCAACAAGACATAGAGTATTTAAGTAATAAAAGTATTTTGACAACAAAATATGAAATTCATATTTTAAATTACTCTACAATTTGTTCGGTACGTGAGCTAGAAAGTGAGTTACGAGCCAAACTACTGTCTACTGAAATACTTTATGCTTTACAGAAGGCCAGCACCTGTCCATTTCCGTATTCGTGCATTACCTGCAAGCATATTAGGTGTGGTTGGGCCTTGCTAACTATTATGTTTCTGCTCCAATATTGAAGGAGAACATCAGGTGGGCGGTCCGGAAGTTTCCCATCCATCCTTCTTTCCCCACTATCAATCTCTGAGAGGACTTTCGGCTAACCGTGTACTATTTTGAGCGCCCCTTTGAAGTCCAGACACTGTACGCTAACAAATATACGTTCTCCGGAATTCAAACAGAGACGTATAGATACGGTAGTCAGAGTCATTAACATATATAGCGTTTAGGCGGCTGTATACTTCAGATGTATTTACGCTCAATGACGAATGACCATAGCAGAATTCTATGCACAGTTGGACTCACTTTCTGCGGTTTCGCTGACGTTGTCCTAGCTACATAGGTGCAGAGTGGAAGCACAATGAGTTGTAAATAATAACAGATTATTTTTTGCAGAACATATTATTTTAAAAATCAGTTTTATTTATGTACTACTAAATGAATAAATGAACTATTATGTAAAAATAGTCTAAAAATAAATCAAATTAACATCATAAATTAATTAGTTTCCAAACTAATAGCATAAATAATTCTTTAAATCTTAATTCCAAACCGATTTCAAAGCATTCTGCAACATACGCGTTCTCGATTGCGTTTCAGAAACTTATCGCTGGAAACACATTAATTTATTCTTATCATCTTATATAATGAATTCGGTAATTTACTTATACATTTAGCACGAATTATTTTCTGAGATCTACTGTTCACATTTTAGCGTATAAAAATGACGTACAAATCTGAAAATGTTGTTTTTTTATTCTTAGAAAAAGTATAGTCATAAATTTTACGTTTATATTTTACATGTATAAGTCTGTTTTGGCACGGAATAAAATATCTGAAACAAACTAAAACGAGTAACTCTTGTATATTAGCAGATTTGGCGTGCTTTCAGCAATATAACAAAAATACAATGAGTCTTTTGTTAAGTTTATAGAATGCTGTTTTCTTTCACTTAACTTTACGTTTTTAATCGAATCAAAAAGTAGCAGCTTTAATTAACTACCATTAAAACAAAACTTTTGATATTGAACACAACAGGTAAACAAAAGCTGTTTTCGAGCTTTCTTCTTCATTGTTTCATACAACGAATCCACGATTTTGTAAAATGATGCTAAGCGTACATTTTGGATTGAAATAATAGGAAATAAAATTAGAATAAAAAATAAAATTAAGTGTGTAAAACATGATAAAATGTAAAATTACGTGGCTATTTGACTTCTGTGTTTTTAAAAAGTAATAATTACAACCAACGGCCAAACCGCTGTTATTATATTTTTGAAAGAAAATTTACCATTTTCTTCCTTTTTTATTCTTACAAGAAACTTAGTTCGTACTTTTATTCGATTTACCTGTACCCTCTGAAGATGCACAATGCAAAAATTGCTGAACGTGGTACAAGCTAAACGAAAAAGCGAAGTCAAACTCTCGGCTTTCTAAGATGAAAAACTTTACCAGACTTACCTGTCGCGATGTCTACGGAGCAACAGATTACTCAACCTCAGTCTCCAACTCTCCACGCCGAATGAGAACTGCATTGGCCCAAGAAGCTGATCGATGATAAATTTGAGCGCCGCTCTTTCTCTCTTCGAATTCCGGGAATACGAAGCGTGATATCCCGTGGAATAATACTTAGGAAGCAACAGTTTAGAAAAGGTCTTCCTTTTTATTGCTTTTAATATTTCATTACGCATTCTATTTTCATTATTAAACATGACCTCACTTAAATTCACTTTCCTTTTCAGTTCATAATTTGTGGGTTTTAGGGAGTATTATTCAGATACTTTTAAGAGTAATTAAGGATCCTTGAACAGCACTTAAATTATTCATCAAAGTGCAAAATGAAAAAAATTCAATCTTAGATTGGTATATTTCCATGTAGTTGCATCATGATGTGATTACGTAAATATAGTACGGACTCGTTCATTCAAATAATGCAAGGCAAACTTTCCTTACAAATCACAGAAATTAATTGCAACAACTGAAGGTAAATATAAATACATATACTCTCTAAATAATGACAGATATCAATGCGATAAATTTTATCTTATTTAGTTTCCCATTAAGAGACCATGTTTATATCAAGATAATTTATATCTGTTAGAAAAATTTGGTACATGAAATACAGGAACATTTATAGTGATTAATATCAAGACGTAAAAATTTACTTCGTTAGAAAGTAAGATTAAAATAAAATGAGAAAAATGTTAACCAATTTTGAAAGCTTGTGTGACTTTCAAATTATGTGCATAATGTAAATTCACTTTATGTACATAACGTTTGCCTTAGTTTTTCTTTTCTTTAATTAAAATTAACTGAAGCACTGATTTCATAAAAATTTATAATATCATTATCATTATAAGGACACAGCACTGATCTTTCTAGACGGCACAAGTATGATCAAAAATGGGACTGCCCCCCCAAAAAAAAACAAATACAGGAAAAAGCATATAAAATCCAAAATCTGAGTCACTGTGCCGAATTACATTTCTATCTTTTTCCGCATTTATAATATTTAGAACATATAAATATACAATACATCATTGTCAATATTTACTATCTAATCGTCTATTTGTTTTGTTTATTCGGCTTACGTTTCAGACTCCTAGATACCCCTTTAATCAAGACAAAATTGCAGCTTTGATTGTTGTTAAACAGTATTATTCAAACTTCATCTAAGATTATAAGGTATTTCTCCCGCCTTCTTGCATGCCTTCGTGGTGTAGAGGTCAGCCCACTCGACGCGAATTCGAGAGGTCCGTTGTTCGAGTCCCGGCGAGAACATTGCTCCCTTTTCATGTCTCCTGCTTCGAAATAACTTAATGACTCTATAGGATGAGCTTTCGTTTCTGTAAGAGTATGTGAAAAAATAATAAATAACCCTTTGTATAACAAGGATACCTTCACGTATATAAGATTGATACTTTGACGATGCTCTTCAAGAAAGTAACTAGATGATCTAAATAAAAAGCCTTAAAATAAAATTAATTAAATACCAAGCTTTCAGATAAGGTTTAATCACTAAGTAAGCTCTAGCACGATTTTATAGAATTTTGTTAATATAAATTATACCCCAACTATAAAAAGTTAGTTAAGATCGTCAGGCAGACAGACGCGACATTTGTTGTCGAATGATTGATAGGAATGCAAGCACAGTGTGCACTTGATAGCGAACAGACATGGCTGTGACTAACTAGAGTTTTCGTTACTAAATACGTCATATATTGTAATGAAAGGTATTTAATACATTCCTTTCCAAAATTTTGAAACAAACATTTTCTAAATTTTGAATCCGCAGTTGTTGGTCTCTCGTGTTGTCTAATCATTCTTAATAGTTATTTGTTGCCACTCCTGTCTCCTGTCCTTTTGAAAGGTCCGTTTGCTGCTGTTGTTGTTGCTTGTGCTCATTTGTCTGACGTAGCGAGCCCAAGCCCACGAAATATCTCAAGGAGCGCTAGACTACGCCTACCGTTGGCAACAGCCTTGAGCACCATTCAGGTGACAGTGCATTTTTGCTCAGTTCCGCCCCTAAGTTTGATGTACAGCACCCCGAGGGGGGGCGGGTCCAAGGGACTCCCACCCCTATCCCCTTCCACTAAACCACACGAGAGGACTTTCGGCTCACCGCATATTTATAGTGCCGCCATGCCCCACCGACACTATGCATTTACAAACATCCATGCCTTCTCCTGAAATCGAGCCCGGGCCCTTCGGCACAGCAGTCAGCGACGCTAACACTATACCGGTTGGGTTGCAAAGGTCCGTTCACACTAGCGAAACTTTGAACCCAAGAAACGTAAGTGAATTTGACAGCTCTGCTAAAGGAGAAAAACGACACTCGCACTTTTCCAGGAAAAATGTAATACCTATGTATTTACTGCATAAAACAAATAAAACAGCCTAAGTCATAATGTCACACAAAATTTCAAAAGTGAAATATTTCCTCATAAAACTAATTCCTACCAAAAGCCTTCAAGCAGAATCGGCAAGAAACTTATATAATTTTGCAAAGAAAAAACTGCAATGCAACAACTCCGGAATTCGAACGATTCCGTAATTCGGACTTCTCAACTGCTTTCAGGATGTGCACTAATTGTATCACGAAAGCACAAGGTGAGGAATGACAATCTTCCTTATATCCTCTAACCCAGAGTTTCTTAAAGTATGAGTTGCGAACACGAATAGAGTCTCAAATCAAAATTTTGGGGTCGCGAAAATACAATTCGATAGTTAAATTTAAAAAAAAAAAAAAAAAAAAAAAAAAAAAAAAAAAAAACTGTATTCATAAGACTTATAAAGACTTTACATTAATTGTCATTAACGAGATTAGACTTTTAAAAGCATTACATTGATGCATATTAATGTGATTTATTACCTGTTATATAAAGTGCAAAAGAAATTTGTAAAGGTAGCTAGTGATTCAAACTTGAAACTTGCGTTTTCACAAAAATCCTCGATGAACTCTGGATCGGAGTTAGAACAAGATTTCCCAGATAAAAAGGGATAGCAACTGAAAAAGGTTTAAGAATACCTGCTGTTAAAGAACAACAGTGGAAGAAGGAGACCCAGTTGTGAAATCCAGGTAGTGACGTATTATCGTCCACCGCATTTTGTTTCTTTCAGCACCTTGTAAGGTTTTTTTTTTTTTTTTTTTCAGAGTTGTTGAAGGGAGAAATCAGAGAAAGCAAGCAATGCCTTCTCCGGGATTTGAACTTGGGTCCTTCCAGTGCTAGCCGAACATGCTTCAAATTACAACACGAGTGTATGCGGTAAGGAAGGAGAAAACTTCTTATATTCTTTCTCACTTAAAAAACGACTGAAGAGAAGGTGGACTCAGTCACCACATTCAGACGGTCAGGAGTTTTAAACGCGAGTTTTTCCCCATCACATTTTAATCGGGTGCCATTATAAAATATTTTTAGTTTTTCGAATAAGAGAATACGAAAATTCAGATAGACTGTTCCGGAGTTCAACCTCTAGAGCTTCCCATTGCTGACCAGATCCGTTTCCAAGTACACGAAGAGGATACGAAGTAATGAAGGTGACACTTCCAATGAAGATCTGAGTGCCAAACGTTCAGTGAAAAGATGGATGAAGGAAATGTTATATAGCAAAAGTGTGGATCAAATTGGCAAACATTATTCCAGGAAATGGAAGAAATCATTGACAAAGTAATGCTGACAGGATATCCCAGCATTTACTTTTGAAATGACACCAAGTGTAGACAAACCATCAAAGAAGAATTCAAAGGGTTACAACACCAGATTTTTTTTAACTTTACTCCAACGTATGTGGATTTGGCCTATAGAAAGGAAAGTAATGTTATGTTTTTTTTTTTTTTTTTTTTTTCTTCTTCTTCCCCCTAAAAATTTCACACTGACGTTTCAGAGAGTAAATTATTATTCGAATTATGGCGCCCACAACGCGTTTTGCTATTTTTATGATGATGTCAGTCGGTCTATGTGTAGAAATATGTTCGTTTATGATAATTCTTATATAAAGCTTCCAAAAATTTTTATGTTCCGCATTTTCTTGCATTCCTGTAAAGAGTTGATTAGATTTGCAGTAAAACTGGACAGTTGGAAATGGTACTTAAACCCCATAAGAGTTTTAAATAAAAATTATATTAAAACATAACCCAAAATTTTTCATTAAGACTTTTATATCAATGGAAACAATATACTAGATTTTGGCTAAATTGATATACTGAAAGTGATACTTTACTTGAAGCTCTAAACCAGCGGTGCCCAACCTTGTGCTCGCCGATCGTTTTGTATGAGCTCGCCAGCCCGATTAGGTACTATGAACAAAAATATTTTAAAAATAACTATTCATTCATATTTCTTAATTTTTAAAATATGGTAAGCATTTTTTGTCATAGGAGCTATCTTGCAAGACGTTATAAAATAATTAATTGTTGACTGATGAACTTAATAGCGAACATGGAATGTTATTGCTTCATTCCGATGTTAGATGGTTCAGCTGGGGATAAGTACTTCAACGATTTCTAGAATTTCTTTCGCCAATAAAGCAGTTTTTGGAATCCGGAAACAAAAGTTATAAAGAATTGGACGATAATAAGTTGTTATCCGATCTGGATAAATCAGATGAAAGAAATAAAATTCACCATTTTCAGAATATATCAAACCATAATAATAACCAAAAGGTAATTGAAACAGAAAAGTACTCGGAAAACCTAAATGCACTGAAAAATAATTTTGAACTCACCTTCTCTGATTTCCGTAAAGTTCAATCAATATTATTAATCATCTCAAACCCACTTGCCGAAATTAATATTTCAACTGTATCACATAAGATTTGAAATACGTTTAACAAAAATGTAGATGTTTTGGAAATGTGCCCTCGATACTCTAAAATGTGCTGGCGTGAGTCTAAAGGTTGGGCACCACTGCTCTAAACAGTGAACCTTTCTATTTATATTGGAACAACAAAAGCAAGTTTTGTTTCCGATTGATCAACCGGAAGCGATAATTTACGTAATGATCATTGTTATTTAAATCATGTAATTGGTGGGGGCTCATGTACTGGCCTAATCAGGGTTCTGTTAGTAGTAGTATTTCAAAAATATTTAAATTATTTCGTTTTATGTTCAAAAAAGGGTCCAAAAGCCAAATATTTATATACGGAGATATGTAATAAGAAGAGCGAGAAACGTTCTTTATTAATTCAAATAAAACTACAAATATTCATAAAATTTCTGCATTAAATGTATTACAAATTAAATTAGTCGTATTATTTAATGAACATAACTTAATCGATCATTAAGATGTGCATTCATTGCTTTTTGATAGATTAGACAGAAATGACATATCGATTAAAAGTTGCAAAATAAATTAGTTATTTTTGCTTTGGGAAATGACAACGCTGTGTAAAAAAACTATCTGCGAGCTAGCCTGGAAGATAAACTCAAGATATTTAGTTTCTCACGAGATGTCGCATTATATGGATGCCAGTAACATAAAATATGACGGTAAACATACCGTTGGAAAACATTCCAAAGGATTTCGCTAAACACATTTTAAACATCAAAACGTCCATTCTAGGTTTTGAAATAACTTTCCAGTTTCTGACATCATTAGGCGTTTGAGTCATAGTTTTTTTTTAGTACACTGAATATTCGGAAGAGACTAAAATTATCTTTATCCGAAACTTATTTGCTTCCAGCGATTGTTCGATTATTTTCGCGTTTTACCCAAAATCTCTTCTTTGTCAAATGAGCTTTTCATCTCGATTTCGAGGCAATGAAATTTTTGAGCTACTATCATTTCAAAACTTTCCAGTACGATTTTAAACCCTATGTGCTTTTCTTAGAAGATGTCAGAGGGTGATTTATGTTGAGGGATGAACAATATTTCAGCCTGAAGCTTTGCAATTTCAGATGAAAATATGAAGTCTCCAGGAACAGCGAGAATATTTTTGCAAGGCTTATAATCAAAATAAATATTATTGCTTAAAAAACTTAACATTGAATTTTATACGCAGTCTCTATGACATGGTATTGTATTCATGCAGTCTTTCTGTTGGTCAGTATTGCTCTTGCAATATCGATTGTATCTATGTGAATTTGTTAATTATTATGTTTTCTTCTGTGTATGCAAAGAATGTAATGCACTGAACTGAGACGTTTGATTTTAAGGCACGAAATCCTTGACTGCTAGACTTCTAACCATTAACTAGCTGACAAGTTTTCATCGTTATGCATACATATTTGGTTTGCATCCCAAGAACAGACCTAGCAGACATGGCATGAACGCCAAAGCTATAAACAGTTTTGAGAATGGGACTTTTGACAGAAGAGCTAACTAAACTGAGTGAATGGCTACCCTATTATTGTTGGAAAATGGGAAAAAACAGTCTGTATAGCAAAACGTAAAAATTAATAGGAGAAAGAAAAGAATCTAGATGCTTTATTCAAAGCAATGACACTTCACTTTTATTTTGAGTGGTAGACTGGAGCCTGAAGCGAATCAAACGGTAATATTTTTATTTTATTAGTACTTAAATAGACTGCTGATGAAAGTTTAACCCCTAAGTAATCACTAAGCCTTATCAGCAACATTCTGCAAACATAGTTCTCCATACTTTACAAGCACGTAATTTTTATAAAAAAAAAGTCCTATAGTCCGCAATAGTTTAGGTAATAAGGGATATTGTACATTTTAGCGAAAGAACAGAAACATCTCAATTACTGATCGTAAAGTAATTACCGCATTGCTCTGACACTACTACTGTTTTGTTCGTTCTTCTTGTAATGTTTTTCTTATTTCTTTTAAAAACATACCTCTTTTATATATGCAAGTAAACAGATATTATTTAGGCTCAAAATATGTTATTTAAGGCATTTAAGTTTCTTCCTTATAGAACACCACCAATATAAAATTTAAGGCAAGTAATGTAGATCCTTCTTAAAAGAAAGCTTTTTTTTATCTTTAAAGAATGGTTTATTCGAGTATAGCAAAACCCTCGAGGGTTATCTGTTTAAGAGAAGGAATGGCTTTCAAATAACAGAGAAGACTTTTTGAGGGAAATTGACGTCAAGCATGGAAAAAATCGTGAAAATGCCTATGCAGCCAACTGTTCTCTTGGAATCCAACCCAGGTCTAAATACCAATGTTCAGCGACATTTAACACTCGATGGCTAGTGGGTTCTTTACCATTAAAGAACACCTTCAGAAATGCAGATTCTTTATATGCAAGGCCATCTTTATATGCAAACATCATGGTCGAAAATATCCTGGTCGAAAATAAAGCGGTTCAAAAAATTCGCAGTTTAAAAACAGCGTCGTCGAATATATCGTGATAAAAATATAGTACCTATAAATGATTGCATGACGATAACATCACACAGATCCGTTTTTCAGATTTTAAAAGTTGTAAGTGCATTTTCGCATAATGATTTGGGAGA
This sequence comes from Stegodyphus dumicola, assembly GCF_044657685.1. Lineage (NCBI taxonomy): Eukaryota > Metazoa > Arthropoda > Arachnida > Araneae > Eresidae > Stegodyphus > Stegodyphus dumicola. The sequence goes on from NC_140768.1 coordinate 84,578,021, forward strand.
GCAAGAATGAAAGAGGGTTATTTTTATTTCTATATTTCATAATTTTGAGCGAACCAATAAATGTTTGCCGAAAATAAAAAAAGGAAACTTCAGCATTCAAAAATTGAAAATGGGTAGAAAATTAATACAACTTATAGCACTTAATAGAATTTTTAAATATAACTTATTTAATTAACAAATTTTATTAATAAATTAATCTTTTCTTATAAAGTTTTACTGATAATTTGCATGAAAATAACACTCTAGAGATTTTTAGAAAAAGGAAGAAAAATAACTACATGAAGTTACCTCTTTACAAATTTCTTAGTTAACTGTCAAATTATTTTCTTTTACGTTTATTAATCTGTTATTGTTTTAGTGAAAATTATATCTTGCTCTGTTTCCTTTTATTCTTGAAGTGTCGTTAACATTTTCACCCTCTTTCCTTCTTGCGCTCCCAAATCATGCGAAAATGCACTTACAACTTCCTGAAAAACGCATATGTGTGACGTTATCGTCATGCGATGATTTGTAAGTAATTTATTTTTACCACGATATTTCCGATGAAGATGTTTTTAAACTGCGAAGTTTTTGAACCGCTTTATTTTCGACCACGACATTTTGTACCACGATGTTTTAGAACTGCGATGTTTTCTCTTTGCCTTCTTTTCTTCTACGATGATTTGTACCAGGACATTTTCGCCTTTTCTCCGCCGACGTTTTCGTCCGCAATGTTTTCGGCTATAACCCTTTGCCGGAGAGAACGAACGAAAGAATTAAAAATTGAAAGGTAAACTATAAACACAGTAACATTTTGAAAGGATAATGGAAACACCGTGTAAGCAATGAAGCATTATCACTGTGTGCAAACCGATTAACCAATTACAAGACGAGTTCTTCATGTTACTGAATTTCTGTCACAGACATTATAAATTTGTACATAAATACATGTGTATACGCATACATTTTTAAAGTACATTAGGTTATTCAAAATAAGTTGGTGAGGGCATCGCTTATACACATATGAATTTTCGTACACATATTATAAATAATTACATGTATGTATACAATCACTATTAAAACACTTCAACTAGTTCAAATAAAAATGTTAATGCAGACACTCAAATACAAATACATGTATACCAGTCTAGGAATAATAATACACAAACTGTTGTTATAAATAAGGAAATAAGTAAGTACCGTGACACTGATACATCACATACAAATATAAGTATGCTAATTCTGTTACTATTAATGTGAAATACAAAGATGTCACTTGCAATATACTATGAGTTGAGCTGATAAATTAACTTGATGGCATAGAAAAATACGTACGAAATGAGAATGTATACTAGAAATTCATACTGGAGAGGCATTTTTGGCAGATATTGTACTATATTTTTCCAAATTTTTGGAAATCAGGAGTGAAATGTAGGTGCATTCCTTAATACGCTTAATGGCATGTAGATTATTAAAAGTATGTTTAGCCCAGTTTTGATTTGATTAGTTTTTTGTTTAGTTTTGATTACCCACTTTCCGAAGGTGATTTCGATTTCCGGGCAATCGATGATGCAGTGATCTGAGTCGGCAGTGACAACTATCACGAAGCGGTTTAACTCATGTAAAGGCTATTATCTGTGATAAATTGAATTAACTCTACTGTTCTGTTCAGTAAACGTTTAATTGCTGCACATTTGTGTGAAAAAAATTTCCTTTGTTTTTTTATGGATGTGAATTTATTATATAATAGATGTAGATCTATTTATTTAAGTATTTTGAAATAAATTAAATACTTTCTGGGAGTAAGTACGCATGCCTTTAAATTTAAAATTTAGTTCTCTAACTATCTTAGATTAGTTTCCTAATTTTTAATTTCTGATCGCCTTTAAACATACGAGTTCATTTTTGAAGGTTTTATATATGAAAACATTTTAAAGCTGTCAAAGAGCAGGGTTTGACTCCTAACTTTACACAGGGCATTCGGATCGCTGCTGCTAAATTATTTTTTATATCTCATAAAGAAAATATCATTCAATCAATCAGCTCATAGACATTTTAAGAAATTTCTGTAAGTGTATCATAAATGCATTTTCATTTAAATTATTTAATAGCAATAACTTATACAAAAGCGTATGTTAATTTACTAGTAGATAAGTGCAACGTCAGAAACTATTATGTATTTCATACTTTAAACATCAAAATATGAAAATAAAAGAAAGTTTGGATATATAATCCGAATGCACTTCTGCAACAAAAAAATATGACTTCGTAATACAGCATCGACGGCATATATTTACTCGATAAACTTTAAATTCCATGAATACAAAATTTAGACTAGAATTATTATAGTCTGAAAATACTAACATACGTAAATCTTTCTGTTTCTACGTTGCATAGAAATTTCTTTATCAGCTTCCAAATCTGAATACAGAATACATCTGTTGGAATAATTCGTTCTCTGTGCTTTGGATGAAAAAAAATGTGTTCTTTTAATTCGAAATTTATAACAGCAGAGGAAAAGAACGCATCTCTCTTTTACCCTGTTTAATAGATGAGTTAACAATTTTGATTGTAGTACAACAAAGAATAGTTTATACGGAACTTAACTATTTCAGTGTCAACTTCTGGCTTTTCTGTGAAGACATCCAAGCGACTTCTTACCAGCTTAAGTCTTCCAAAAAAATAATAAAATCTTAGCAAAAGGCTTAAACAAACAAGTAATTCGTTCTTCAATTTCACAAATTTACTCAGCTCTTTTTATAGGAAAAATCTTAGCTACTTGTGGGATTAGAAGAATAAAAGAGTTAATTAAGACACAATAACACGCCAAACAAATATTTTTGTTGATTTTTGTTGTTTAACTTCTGAAAAGAATTAATATCAGACTTAATATGATATTCACAAGAGAAAGCATGTCTGTAAATTTTGGCAATTTCTGTAAATTTAAAATATCTACTCACATGAGCAAACACGGCTATGCAAAGGCTAAATATGGTACAAGTAAATCAAGACGCCGGCCGAAAACAGTAATAAGCCGGTCAGCGGATGCAGCTAAAATCTCTGTCCTAGCTTTAAGATTTCTGTTCTTATATATATTAATTAATTTGCAACCTGGTGGCAGCCAACGAAAGTAGAAATGAGAGTACAGGCAAAATGATAAGATAATGGATTCATAAGCATAAATTCATACAAATTGACCTATTCAAATAGCCACCTGTTTTCGGGAAATGTTACTACAGGCCTTTTCGCCCGATGGGATTAACTTTGTTATTATTATTCGGTATCCGTTTTTACAATAACATTACTTAAAAAAACGAAAAACAGGTTTTTAATTATTATTTTTTTAGAAAATCCTGCTAATAAAATGTTTATTACGGGTTTCCCCCCCCCCAAGTTAAATAAAGACAGTTCAAGGAATTGCGAACAAAATATCATGGAAACATTTAAAAATAAAAGTTCATATTCAACTAACTATAGGTGAAAACCTCGCCGAATAAAACGTCACTGAGAAAATAACACAAGTGGGAAACGGCGTGATACAAAACATTATGGAAGAAAGGAAAGCAAGAAGAAAACATTGAAACATGGTTATGACAGAAAGTAAAGCGGTGTTAAATTTCAAAATTTCAAAACATTTTGGCACAAAACAACAATGATTTAAGTTGTTAGCTACGTAAGTTTAAAAGTCTATTAATTATTGTACGTAACATTAATTTCTACTAATTTTCAAATTTTGAATGCCTAAGTTTCCTTCTTGCTTTTTCAATAAACATTTCTTAGATAAAACAACGCGGTAAAAAATAAAGCACCTATAATCATCGCATGATAATATTTTCTGATGGAAAACATTTTAAATGAATTTCCGCTTTATGATTTCCAAACGGAAGACTTAAAGAAGATTTTTACAAATTTGTTTCGTATTTTAGAATTAGCTGATTGAAATTAGTTTAATTTTGATCTTCAGATTTTGTTTCATAGGGGGACACAAATTATAACTATGCATAAAGAAACCTTCGGCGCCCAGAGTAGCGAGTATGTTAATAAGTAACAGTTGTTAATAAAGCTCCGAGATATAACACTTTGAAATTATCTAAAAGAAAATACAATTTTTATAATACAAAAGTATAAAATATTCATACAGAATTAAAAAGACATGTCTAAATTAGTAATTTTAATTATTTTCCAAATTTCCCATTATTTATAGGCTCATACTTCCAACTGGTGCTATCCGAGATAAGCTACTTAGAGAGAGATTTAAATTTTCTGATAAAAATATCTTAAAAAATGAGGACACCCTCGAAATAAATTTTTTTATAACTCGAATTTTCAGAGAACCTGATGATAAAAAAATCAAATTTAAAAATGACCCCATGTGCAGTTCAACAGCAAAATTGCAAAAATTTTAAAAGCAGTATATCATTAGAATTCCCAATGCAATGCATAGTATTAGCATACGGTTTTCTATTTTTTCAATCTTTTCTCAGTTCTTAGAATCAATATTCAGTTTTCTTAGTAAGAGGGTTTAAAAAAATTTTTTCGTGTCATTTTATCATTAACGTTTCGTGCGTTAAAATTTTTAGACGACACGTTCTTCTCACTTTCGCGACATAAACTTCAATTTAACTGCAAAATCAGAAAATATTTAAAAACAGCATATTTTCAGAATTTTCAACAGCCAGTCTCGCGTCGTAGAAATAGAAATATTTCATTCCATTCAGTGTTGCGACTACTGACTTCCAAATCGTTGAGTTTGTATCAAAAATTCATTAAAGTTTTACAAAATATGAAACAGAAAATACGGAATAGAAAATTCGGGCTTCCAAGTGCGCATTATGGGCTAGTGGACAACGTTATTCAAAATTTAATGGCGCTAGATACATTTAAAAAATGTGAGTAATATACATACATACATGCAGATTCTTTATTATTTCTTTAAAGATAATACAGGACGATCGTGTTTGGTGGCAACAATTTAAAAAGTGATTCGCAGTTTATAGTAGACGATGCAAAATCCCGTTTCGAGATTGATAGCCCATTCGAGCTAACCTCCTTTTCGGTTAACAATAAACATTAAACGTTAATCGTTGGATTAAGAACGAAAATGTATGCCTATAAAAACTGAAAACGTTATAACTAAGAAGTTAAAAGATGTAAAAAAATGTGTTGTTAAAAACAAAATTATATTTGGAGATTATAAAGATTGTTCCTTTAATAACCACGAATATTATAGAACATAGTTGAATTAGAAGTATAAAACATGATTTACACTCGGTTCAAGATGATACAAAAACATTATCAACTGCAAATGAAATGCTTTATTTTAGAAGATGAAATTTCTATGATAGCGTAACACCTTTCTAAAAATGTTATCATTAACACATGATGAAAGGATTCAGAAACTTGGGACTTTAACTCAGAAATTCTTGAATTGAGTGACTTAAATCCAGGAAAATATAAACTGATATCTCTGAAACACGTTCCTATTAAAATATGGAGATTTTAAAATAACTAAGCAGTAGATGATGAAAAAAAAAAAAAAAAAAAGACTTAAAAAGTGTCATGGTAAACTAGCTGATGAAGCCATAAAAATGAATAGTGGCGATTATATTTTCTTAATTCAGAGGAAAATTAAGGAATAAATATTGTAATTACGCGTTGGAAAAAATGTATATTATACAAATGGATACCAACTGTCCAGCGGTTTCGAGGATACATTATCTGAAAAACTGATTAGAATTATTGAAAATCTGTGGATTGGACACTTATTCCAAAATATCAGATATGATCAGGGCCTTTTATATTAGAATATAAAGACAGGATAAATTGGCATATTATTTGTGCATATCAGTGATTATCTGAAAGATTTACTTTCGAAAATGAACATTTAATTCATCGGGATATCATTTAGTGCATTGGGAGGAAAAAAATCAGAATTTCTAACTTTAAGTAATAATTTTATTATAGAGAACTCGTAAAAATTAAGTATGACATTAACTGCTAGATATCAGAAATTTTCCGAAAGTACTATAGAATGCTTGAGAGATGTTATAAATTGGAATGATGTTTCAAACATCAAAACCTTACATAATTAAATATAAGGATACAATTTGCTGCGACGTCAAAGGTCACGTGAAGACCTCCGGAAAGAGAGAATTTATATGCTCGTGGAAAAGAAAGTCCCTCATCCTTCTACCCTATTTTGAGAATAATTCGGTCCGAATGGCGCATGCGTATTTGCGCTCATGGTCGCGGATGAGGCGGTTGAACTATATACGTATATATATATCCCATGCCCTCATCTATCTTAAACCGGCAGATCTTTGTGAAGTTGAATGAACTAATTGGGACCTGGATGATGTTACACGAAGGCGTTAGTTGCATGAATATATAAGCTTTACCTGTTGGAATGCATTGGTGATAATCTTGGGTGCACGTTGACATAATTATTACCTACATCAAATAATAATAATAAATACATCAATACTTGTCTACATTAAATATGATCCAACAGTTATGCACATTTAATGCATTGGTATTATAATTGCAAAAGAATAATACGATATCTGAAAAGTCATTTTAGTAACTGATTCCTTTATCCAAAAAACGTATATAAAATCTTATTCCCCGAACGGCGAGTACTATTTTGACTTGTTTCGAAATTAGCCATTCCTAATGCCAGAATTGGGAGCCATTTTATTGTAGAGGCACCTTCTAGGCGGCCACCGTTACCTCCTATGAAAGGACGGACAGTTACAACTATGCCGTCTCCGGGATTCGAACTCGGGCCCTTCGAGATCGTAGTCGGCTCCCGTAACCACCATACCATCATGACGGCACGCATTTAAAAAGATTATTATAAAATGTGTTAGAATATAACTAAAAAGCTTCATAAATGAACTATTAAACTATTAATTTCATTAATAAAATTAAGTCTGAATACTTTGTATAACATATCTGTTTATTTAAAACTCAATATTTTATTTTAAAATCAGATTTACAGACTACCGTACCTAATGCCTGGAGAATTCGTGTACTTCACATGCATCTTGTTGTCCTAAAGAGCACATCCTTTCGAGATGAATATATTCACAATTATTCACTCCTCGGCAAATCTCAGAAATTATAATTTTAATTACAAATTGTAATTTTAATTATGACACTTAACTTTACAACAGGCAGATATCTGGTTAGCCTCAACAAATGTTTTAGTTATTATTCTACGTATCTGTCTAATTACGTAAATTTGAATTAAGCTTTATGTATGACAGCAATAATGCCCTCCATAAAAATTATTCAGAATTACCAATTGTACTGGTAACATTAACGTTTACAAAAAATGATTAAAGGCTAAAACTGAAAGCGTTACGTGTGAGAGGAAAGATTACAGCTCCGAGTACGTTCTTATTATGTACCGAAAATTACGCAAGGGCGAAATTCCTATCTTTTGTTTACTCAGTAAACTCAATGAAGATTTTGGAAAGGCGGAGGAACAGAATTACAATTCTAAACAGACACAAACTTATAATATTCCCAACTCTGATAAATCTCCAGAAACTTTGTATCTCGCATTGGTCTTGTTAGAAATGTCCGGAAGAGATATACTTTCCATTTGCAAATGTATTTGCTTTATAAAATGAGCTTAGAAATATCGGAAATATTTCATTTTCTCGTAATATTTTGCCAAAATTTGAAACTTTATAGCGTTTTTACACATCCCTATTTACTTTTGAGTTAACTATATAGTATATGCACTTTCATATTCGGGAATGATGAGTATTTTAAACCATAATGGCCATATTCTTATACTTTAAATCTTTATCATTATTTATTTACTAGACTTATGTATTCATAAAAGTAATATAATTAATGACTTACATTTTTAAATGAAAAAATAAAAAGATTGATTTTAATAACTAGTAAATAACACTGTTCATATAAAATGTATACTGCTATTAATGCAAAAGAACGCTAATTTCAAAGCGTTTTTTTAACAGTTTAGCTTGTTTTGCCTTTAATAAAGCCAGTCATTAATAGTGGTTTCAAAATTTATTTATTATATAATGTAACATCTATTAAAATATTGAAAATTTTTGGGGCTAGGTGAAGATCTTACATAATTGTTCAGCATCGTCAGTTCATTGGAGCTTCTTTAACCGCTAGAGACAGTAACAGGCAATATTAAAATACTTTTAACGCAATTTCCAATACACATGAATTAAAAGATAAAAACTTGAAACGCACAGCCATCAAATTTTGAATAACGTAATCCTCTATATGAAAATTGGCAACCGGAAGCCAGAATTTTGACTTTCGAACTTTTTTTATTATCTACGTCATATTTTCTAAAACGTTAACTAATTTTTGATTAATAAACTCAGCGATTTCAAAGCAAGCAACAGCAACACTGTACGAAAAAGACATTAGATATTTTTGAAGCAGGAGAGATGAAAAATGAGCAACGTCTTCGCCGGGTCTCGAACTACGGGCCTCTCGAATACACGCCAAGCCTGCTCACCACTACACTACGAAGGCATACTAAGAAGGCGAGAGAAATACCTTATATATTGCCCCTTTTAAAGGGCAACTGTGGATCAGGGGATCCAATCTCAAAATCCTGGTGGTGGAGAATCATCATCAAACGCTCTTTTAGTTTGGCCGCCACTGTAAAAACATTAGGTATTTTTGAAGCAGGAGAGATGAAAAATGAGCAACGCCTTCGCCGCTCGAAAACGAGCCAAGTGTGCTAAGAAGGCGGGAGAAATACCTTATAATATAAAATCAGAAAGCTTTCATTTTTTTACTATCCCTTCAGATTGTTATAGTTATTTAATTAAATACGTTTGCAGTATTTGGCTGAGGGTAGCTTAATCGCAAATCGTCTGTTTCTAAATCTTTACCGGATATATTGTATCTTAAGTACCGAAGCTCTGGAGCAGCGAACTTACATCTGGCGACATTTATTTTTAGCTCGGCTTCATTTAGAAGCGAAAATACTTCACATAAAACGTTAACTCTTTCGCATCGGTAGAGGGCAAAATCTATTTCATTCAAACACACCCGTATATATGAATTTTTGTTGGAATGGATTTCTTTCCCTCATGACAAGTAGAAAGCTACAGCACTAACAATAGCCTGCTTAAATAAAACAACCACTTCTTTCTTGGACGCTTTCACCAATCCTACCCTTGGGACAGGATTGCAGCTTCTGGCATCAATAGCTAAACATTGACAGTAAACGAAAGGAAAGGGATGTGCCTTAAAATAACAGAACTACTTTTAGTCACTTCAAAATAATGGCTTGCATGTCATTTAACAACTCGTGAAAGCAATGAGCAATGCAACAAAGAGATGGGGAAAGCAATCAGTAGAAAATGATTCAGGCGTTAGGGCGACCTGCCGATGTCTGACTGGTATGCTGGTTGATTGTTTCGATTGTTCGAAAATGAAAGTTTTTTTTTTCGAGGACTGGTTGCAGAATTATAGTGGAAAGTGGCAGGCGCTCCACAAAAGGCATTCTTAAGAAAGCGTAGATATCGGACCTTTACAATGAACGCTCTTTTAGGGACACCTTCCGCCTTCACGCCAATTTAAAAAATCCTGATGTGAGATCCAGTGTTATCGAGAATTCCGTAGATTTACTTTTTCGGATTGTTTCTTCAATCATTGGCAAGGGATAGACAGGATACTTGGTAACACCATTAGTCAACGGCGAATAGACATGTTTGGTCGATACGAAATTGTTCTTTTCCTACACGAAACCACGGTGCTCGCATAAGGTCTGCTGATAGAGATTATAATTTTATTTCTCCATATCTCTTCTTTATGATCTTCAATTATTTTTCCCTGAACCTTATTCATTTGATAAGATTTAGGAAAAAGTCAATATGATTTAGGTCTTACTGAGGCCGAAGTACCTGTATCTATCTCATGCTTAAATATGTTCATGTACCCTGGACTATCATAAAAAAATTTTGCAAAATCACTTACCAGGGTTTCAGTCTTCTGCCTTTAATTTGACCCCAAACGTTCAGTGGACCACACTGTGGCGGTTGGACTCTTCTTCCTTCTGCTTTATTCATCTGTAATTGTAAAACAGAATCACTGAAATTACAATGAGCTCCTACACAATGAATCTTTTAAAAAGTCTACCTCTAAGAGTACGGCGGCTTGCAGGTTTTTCATAACAAAGGAAACCTCCTTGAGCGTTTCGTCTTTTACTTGTACATGCAATAGTATTTTACCGAAACATGTGCACTGGTTGCCTTGTGCGACAATGAATTTTGCCCCGCCTAATTTTAAATAAGTCTATGCTTACAGAAGTATTTTCTAAGGGAAATTTTCGAAATGAACTGGACTGGGTTCCAATCTCAGTCAGTGCTTCAGCGGGAATACTATATAACAAAACTTGCACTATCGGGCAGCTCCAAATATCTTACTATTGCAGTATTTAATTTAATTTCCGAGGGATTTTCTTTGTTCCGAAGTGACTGCACCCTCTCCTCAGCACTCCTTAACTTCTCCCCCTGCTCTTGGTTTCCTCCTTTTCTGCCCACGCTACTCCTCGATTGATTTTTTCCTCTTTTCAAATTGCTTCTTTGGGCCAAACTGCGGCTTTGGCTAAAATCTTGCTCCTTTGGTATCTCACCGTATCCTGCTATTAGATTTTTCTCTTCTATGAGTCGATATTGAAAATTTGTGGCCAATTCGAATAAGCTTTCGAATGTTGCTGGATTTCGGAGCTCAAAATAGTCCTGCACTTAGGGTAGTTTCGCGGCAATATTACTTGAATTATTTTTTCATCCGGGCTCCGTACAGCAGATAAAAACCTTTTCCGGACTTTCCGCAAGATTCAATCAGTCAGATCTCGATTTTATATTGAAATTTACTAAATAGCTCCGACTTGAGCTTCGCCCTATCCTTGACAATGGGAACTCTTTAATTAGCGCGTTCTTAAAGTTTTCAAAGTTGTAGCATTCGCTGCCAGTCTTACTCAACACGAATTTGCCAATGCAATTATACCATATAGAAGTTTGATCTCTAGGGGTGGACGTGGCACTGTGTTTCTTGTACTTGATGCAGCAAAAAAATGAGAATTTAACCTTTTAATAAAATTCAAATCTGAGGTCAATCCATCAAAGCTACTGCTACTTCATAGCAGCTCTAAGGGTGTCGATAATAAATCCAAAACCCTCCATGGGATTAACTCGATGAGACTTGCGACGTTGAGGGAATCCCAATAAATGGTGAAGTTTCCTGTTACATAGTTCTTTATTCTGGCGGCAGTATGAAGTTTCTTATTCTTGAGTAGGATAAACTACGAGCTCTAAAAGACTGTATGAGGAATTATCCGCAGATCTTGATTGCAATACAAATTCAAAAGAAGGTGTAAAGTCTTTCTTCACTCACTATAATTTCACAGATGCCCCACTTGGCTAATAGAAAGCCAACGTTAATTACAATGTTCTGGCTTAACTCAAAACAGGTAATGGAGAATTTAAAATAAAATGTCGTAAATTTAGCCTAACGGCTCACAGGATAATTTAACACGCAGGAAGGCTCTGATTCGTAAAAGTCGGCCGAAATAAGCTTAGTGAATAGAAGTAGGCAACGTCACAGAAATCTAATTGCTAGTAATTCAAATAAGAACGTTGCCTTTAAGCATCCATAACACGCTGTCCCTAACTAACTGAAATCACTTTCCAAAGCTTCCCTTAAATTGCACTTCGTTCTACCTCATTTGAATACACGCGAGCTAGCTTATTAACATTCTGGCAAGAATGCGTGTGCTAAAATAAGACTGAAATGAAAGTTATTTTAACTAAAAGTTAACTATTAGTTTAATAAATCTCTACAAACTAAACTGAAAAATCGTAAATGTTTGGAAAGTTCTTACAGCAACGATGCTGAGAAACGAGAATGAAACATAATCCTCTATTCTCTGAAATCCTTAAAAACATTGTCCTTCACGAAGGCATTTCTCTCTTTATGCAGATAGCCTTTAGGCTTTTCAACTATTCCATGAGTCGATTTCCATGAGTAGCCAAACCTTACAACCTCATGCAAAGCTTTCAGTGTTTTCGTCTGAGTCTTTGATGTTTTATGAGGTATTTTCCCCTTCTTTCCACATGCCTTTGTAGTGTAACTGGAAGCACACTGGACGCGTATTCGTGATTTCCAAAGTTCGATTCCTGACGAGCGAATTGCATATTCTTCACGTTTCCAGCATGAAAAAGAACCTAATGCCTCTACAGACGCGCCCGAACTAAAAGTTGCTGGACGATAATTCGTCACCACCAAAATTTAGATATTGGCTCCTCTAATCACCAGTCGCCCTTTAAACAGCAGAAAATATAGGTATTTTCTCCTTCCTTACCGCATGCCTTCGTTGTGTAATTGGAAGCATACTCGACGTGTATTCGAGAGTTCTAGTTCCGGCGAATGCACTGCACATTTTTCATGCCTTCTGCTTCAAAATCCCTAATGACGCTACTCTTCAGCGTACACTGATGGGGTACTTACAAAAACGAACTCTATTGTGGGGGAATTTTGTAGAACTTGCAAAAATACAAAAATTCCCCTATGGTGTAGCAATGTATTCTTCAATATTGGGCACTTTTCGCAAGGAACCAATCGATTTGAGCCTTTTATTGTACACTACAAATATTTGTAACAGGCATTGTACCGCAAAAGGTACTGAGGCAGAGATAAGTAGCAAAACTAGCTTATACCTGCAGCATCATTTTGGTATCATCTTTGTCCAGGTGTATCGTATCAAAAGATTATATTAGTTTTGATTTGCATTTCAACACCTGATGTTATGGTATGGAATATAATCACAGTCCAGGCTACCCTGCTTGCAGAGCAGAGGTAAAGCAACTCTGATGGATAGTTATACTTGTTATGAAACAAAAATCGTTTTAAATTTTCTTTCAATGGATCAGTGATTAGTTTTCATTCATCAGGATTAGTCGATGCTTCGTATATGCCAAACCAATGTATAAATAATATTTTTTAAATAAATGTTTTAAAACTGTAAGGATTATGTTAATTTTATTAAGATTTAAATTTTGAGTTACACTTCCATTCCTATCGATTCTTAATTTCAATTTACCACTTCCGGCCAGAACGTAGTTTAAGAATCACGTCTGAATGCTAATTAGGAAGAGCGGTATTTAACCGTGAAGTTTACAGTCTTAGTGAGAGAGATACTAGATATTCTGGCTGCACACGTCCGCCTTTCTAGGCTACTCTCTCGTAAGCTATTATTACGCTCGGCCGTACTTTAGGCTCTTGTTAGCTTCGCAGTCTATTACAACGCAGTCAATTAGCGTTAAGGGGCCAACTCTGTTAGAATTTTGATAGCTTGGGCTATATCTCTTAAGATTAGTTTAGTTTAATTCTTAGTCTCTTAACTTCAAGCGCAAGTCTCGGCTTTATTGTACAACTTCAAGACGGAGTTTTGTTAAACTTTATTTGGAATAATAAACAGTTATTTCACCCTTCTTACTTGTTGTTTTCTATCTCACGAACACAAGCGATTATTCCCTTACTAGTTCTTAAAGTTCTTCATTTTCAACTGTAACTTAGAAATACACAGTGGAGAATCCTACAATTGGCGCCCGAAAAGTTTTCAACGGACCATGTCGTTAGAGTCCGGGAAGTTTACGCTGACCCCCTCCGACATTACAGGACCCTCAGACGGCCGCGAATCCAATGGAAGGATTTGGATTCATCGTGGAAGCGATGCGTGCTGCGATGAAGCCAGCCGCAACATTTGACGGCAAAGGCTCAGTTATGACCTTTCTAGAAAAACCTCACCCGCATTTTGCTTTATACCCAGTAAACCAGCTGTAGAAAGTCACCATCGCTGCAGCAAACCTAAGAGGTCAAGCTTTCAGCAGGTATACAGGCATTGGAAAGTTTTTGTTGGGGGACCCAGGTTCCGAATCGTACAGCTGGGAAAATTTCAAATCTACGTTATCAAAAGCATTTCCAGTTGTTAAAGACTGTGCAAAGCTATAATCAGAATTGTTTAGTAAATATAAAAGCAATTTTGATGAGTTGACCCGATAGTGAACTTATCGATGTAGTTCTATCGCGTCCCTACTATACCATCAGCTCAAGATTTCCTAACTCCGTAACCCGCAAACATTAGAAAATCTATTCCAGCTCGCGGTGAAGTTCCAAAGCAGAAGGAACTCGGGGAAAGCGCGTGCGAACCAGTTTGTCCAACATTCAAGGTTTACTCCGCAAAAAAAAACCGCAAGTTCCGCAGAGTGCGTATCGGCAGACGGGAAAATTTGAAAAGTCTGATAACAAAAGCGCGAATACATCTAAGGGTTTGGAATACAAAAGTCAGCGAAAAGAGGGGGCACGTTCACCGAGTGGGAAGAAAGGACCCTCAAAAATTCGTTTGAATAGAGTGGTGGCGCAAAATCTACTTATGCCGGGGATACATATTCTTGTAAATAATATACCAAACACTGCCCTCCTGGACACCGGGGTTCAATGCTCATTTTTCTCAGAAGAGTTCTTTAAGAAACATTTTCGTTGTTATAGACTATTCAAAGCCATACGACAAAATGTAATTGCCACTTAAGGCAAACAGTGCGTATGTTTGGGGAAAACCACACTGCATGTGCAAATTAAAAATCAGGTGTTAAAAGTTAACTTTTTAGTCGTAAAACATTTACTCACATCTGTAATATTAGGGGTCAATTTCTTACGCGCAGCTGGCGCGAATCTTAATTTGCAGAATTCTACCTTTCAGGTGCACATGGACCTCGTGGAAGAAGAGGAAGGGTCTATGCTGGAAATGGGCACCTGAAGCTTGAAGACTTGATGATAAACCTGTCTTCTGCCAAGTACTGAATCATGCTATTGATATAGGCAACACCTCTCCACAGCTTATGTTCTTTTTCTTGATGTGCAAATTTTTAACTTTTCACTTTTGTTCCCATGTTCATTTAATCTGATTCTTACTTTAAATGTATGCTCTTTTTTATTATTTACCATTCCTCTTGTTGGATATTTGAGCTACTTTATATGTTTGAATTGATCTTTCCAATAAAGCCATATGTAACAACAGCATATCTTCTCCCCCAAATTAATGATGTTGCTTAAATTTTCGATGTTGTTTGCATTAAAACTAATAAACAAAGTGCGAAAAAATAGTTGCATTGCCAATCTTTACTTTTCCTTAATTCCCATACTCTCGCAAAACCGTTCACTGAGGGAACTGGAAACCAATTAATCATATTTGTATACCAAATGAGGAATTTTTAAATTTCGACTACATTTATTTAATATCTCGTTCGTCTTTAATATTACTAATATTAATTACTTTAATATCTCGTTTTGAAAGAAGTTGATGGGTTTTCCTGGAGAATATTCTTGTCTGAGAAGAACGCAAAGTTGCTTAGGACAGTTGCATGTACCCTTGTAGAGTCATTAGGTTGTTTTGAAAAAGGAGATGTGCAAAATGTGCAATGCCCTACCCAGAACTCGAACCTGGACCTCTCGAATACGCGCCGAGTGTGCTACCGTTACACCACGAAGGCATGCTGGAAAGCGAAAGAAAATGAACCCTTCTTTCGGCTAAAAAACATGTAAGGTATTTTTGTCTTCCTTTCCGCGAAGATCACAAATCTGATTCTAACCTGCAAAAGCAAATTTCGAAAATCATATTCATCCAGATTTTAGCTCAAATTAATCCTTCTACTCTAAATGTGCGCACTACCACATAATTCTCTAATTGCTTACGTGAAAGTGCATTATTTTGCAAAATGGCTTTTAAAACAGTAATTTTAGAACCAAAATTACAGTCATAGCCTGAAGTTACATATCCGTGCTAAATATTTATTAAAATTTACTTCTTAAAGAAACTGGAATTTGTTTAGAACAAAAAAATAAATAAATATTTCAGAAATAATTGCAACATGGTGACGAAATTGTATTGTTATACTAAATTTAACGTACATAATTATTTGTAATTTAAAGGTTTATATGTGCCCAGAAAGCAACATAAAATAAACAACTGGAAATAATCCGCCTTTTACCTCGTGGGTAAGTTGCGTCATATACTTTCACGAGAGTAATATTTGATGTATACGTATACTTCCCGAAAGCAATTAATACGGCATGGCATAAAATTCATCGAAATGTTTCGTCATCGAATTCAAAATGATTTCTCTAATATGATTGCGAAATAAGGAACACTGTTAAAAACATAAAATTCGGCTGCAGCATTTCGATGTTAATATTAATGAAAATGAAAGAGAGAAAAGATGGAACAGGAAAGGAATAATTAAAATGTAATAAATAAACACAGCTAAAACGCTGTACAAAATTAAAAAATCTGATGTGTACACCACATGACTTCCTTGTACGGAATACTAAATTATACGCATTTTTTCTTGCATTTCATTTAAACTTATTGGATTGATTTAAATCTACTTCGCCGACAGCGCATAAACCACAATAGAATAAATGCATTCTTTAAAATTCACTCTAGTATTCGTTTAACAGTATTATATTTCGTTCATATTATAACTCAGAATGCACAAAATTTATATCATTTAAAGAATAGAACTACTAATCGTTGCCACATGTTCTATTCAAATACTATAATAAAGCTAGAATGATGTATAAAAGAAATTAAGCAAACAAAACAAAAAAGAAACAGTTTTTCACAGACGATTGAGTATTTCTCATTCAATTAATTCAGTTCTCACTTCGCGAGAAGGCAAAAATACATAAAAACTCAAAATACCTATATTAAAAATTACGAAGTAAATCTTAAACACTTATTTCCTCGAAAAAATTCCAGAAAGGATTAAGCATGATTTAATTGGAAATAATAAATGAAGGCGTTATCTTTGCTGATGCGAAGCTAAGTTTCTCTAGATTGGCAACGAATCCACTAGTCTGCTGTTTCAAATGTAAACAATCAATGGCCGCCATAAAAAAAAGGGCTTAGCGGCACTTAAACAACTTTAAAATTGTTGATAATTCTAAAAATATTGCACACAGATTTACTAAAGGCACAAAACCATTAACCGGAAGATAAAAACAACATAATTCAATCATTTTTAAAGCAAAAAATGTACAATTTACAAACATGTAAGAGTAAAGAAACGGAGATCACTGAGCCGGGTAACAGAGTGGATATATATATAAATATATTTATATACGTTTGGTGCGGCCGATTGCAACCAAAATACGAGGTGCACATCTACATGTTATAGCAGTCCTATATACAAAATTTCAACTTTCTGAGGCTACTCGTTTTTGAGTTATGCGAGATACGTACGTACGTACATACGTTCGTACAGACGCCACGAAAAATTCTCTTCAGAATTAATTTTAAAGCAGTTTTGTAATTTTTCGGAGGAAACTAGTCTTTTATTCTGTTCTAACGTACGGATATCACGGAAAAACATCGTTAAATTGCATTCGATAGCGATCAAAATGGATATTTTCATTGAAATATGCTGCCTGAAACTTTTCGTGATTACAATACTTCCTTTTTACTTCATACAAAGAAGTAAAAAGAAAAACCGTAAACCACATACATTTGAAAACAGCATATCTTTAGAATTTCCGCACTGGAGATAAAAATGTTATTTTCTGTTCAGTGTTACCATTGCTCGTTTTGAACTCGTTGAGTTTGTTAATCAAAAATTCGTTAAAGTTTTACAAAATATGACATAGATTAAAACTAATTCGAAATTCGACCGTCCAGATGGCCATGTTTGGGGTGGAGGATTACATTATTCAAAATTTGATGGCTCTAGATACCGTCGTTTCTGTCACAGTGCGGGAAACATACATGTATTCATGCAGGTTCTTCATTATTTAATTTCTTTAAATACAACAGGGTGATAATATTTAGTAACAACAATTTGTAAGGAAACACGGACATTTATAGTGAAACAGGGCAAAATGCCACTTCGAGCTAATAAATTAAATTAAAATTAAATAAGAAAAATCTTATGCAGAACTAAAAATAAATTTAAAAAATAATCACTATAAAATACAAACAAAATTAATTATTACGGTTAAATAGAATTTTAATATTAGAAGTAAATGTATAAAAATTAAGGGGTCAAAAGTGTTTATCACTATGACGTATTATGAAATATAATTGAAATAAAATTCCTTTATAGAAATTGTGCTATAATACTCATCTATAATTTTAAAAAAACAGCACAATTTAGAATTTTAAACAAAACTTTCAAAAATTCGTTTTTAAATATTTTAGTATTTTTTACTTATTTACACCAATAAAAAGCACAAAAATTGCCAGAGAAAATTGCTTGTTTGAAATTTTCTATTAGCTCAGATTTAAAATATTATTTTCTAAAAGAAGTTGTCACAAATTTCTTTACAGCATAGAAAAAGAAAAAAAAATACAGCTCTGAAAGCATGCAATAGCTTTATAATTATTTGGAACGCTAAATATGCTTGATAAATATGCTAAATTTTTAAAAATCAATCTCAGTTTCAAAAATAAAAATAGGGAGAAATTCTAATTTGTGAAATGAGGCGCTACAACCAGCTTTTTCTTAACTATACACGCTGCAATAGGCAACCACTGTTAAATTTCTTCACGTTGTCCCTACTCCTTCGGATGGGATCAAGGTGACAGACGGGAACGCCTCAGACGATGGAGAAAACCCGTTTGGGTTAGTCTATTTCTTATAAGGTCCATGGTTATTATTATATTATGTCACACTCTGACTTTGCAGAAAGCACGCGGTTGCATGTGACTTCATTGCATGTCGAAAATGTGTCGTTAATGTCAGCATTTTAAATAAATAGCTTTAGTTGGCATCTTTTATTTTTTAGGTTAGGATAATTCATACGAAATATTATTGCCACGTAGTAGAGTCAGGTAGAGTTAGTGAGCCAGCCTCTAGTGGTACTTAATTGAGTAGTCCCAGACTACTATTCAACGTTGGGTTTAATATAGAATATTCTACTTTATTTGGTATTACTCCGAGTTGTAAAATTTGTAGCACAAGAGACTGCCTTTATGCTTTAAATTATGTTGAAACAGAAAGGTTAATTAACCCTCTGAGGACTTTATGATTGTTCAAAGGTACAGTATGACCCCGTAATTCACGGAGGTTACGCTCCTTCTCTTCCTGCGATCCCGAAAATCCGCGGATTAGTAATGCAGTTTTAAAATGTCTGTGATACTATTTTCGCTAATATATGCTTTCCAAACACATTCTAAAGACAGTATTACTCATTAATACAGTAATTCTATAGTAATATATAGTAATGATAAATTAAAAACTGTAATAATAGATTATAATATGTCCATAGTAAAGATAAATTTAAAACATTTTAATTTTATTGTACATCCTTACCAGTAATGAATCACGATGATGATGATGAGGAAATTTGTTGTACCATTCAATGAGATTGATTATAGTGACACTGATGTATGGCACAGCTTAACTGCTGCTTCACAGCAGTTCAGGGAATTCCTCCTCTTCAGACACTTCAGAAGGTGTTGTTTCTTAGGAACATGCTGGCTTCGTTGTTTTTTCATGGTGGTAAAAAGGGTTTTGTATGTTGACATGGATGAATCAAATTGCATTTGAGAACTGTAGTGAACGAACCATGTAAGGGTCCCATGATTTAACTTTCTGTTGCAGTTCCCATAGAAATTAATATTTTTTTATAGTTTTGTTACCCAGATATTGGATAATGTTAGTTCTATTATCCAGCTCTTGGATATTAACGATAATGAAACATCATATGTTAAATGTAAATCTGGAAGTATATGAAACTTAAATTTATTTGGCAAAAACACATTTATAAAGTGTAGGACGGGGATACAGACTGAAGAATGAGGGGACATAGACTGTATGCCGAAAGATGAGCAAATAATCGTTTCCATATGCTAAATATCTGCAGAAACAGCCTGAAACTAAAAACATGCCTTATGCATAACATAATGGCAGCATTTGCGCTCTCTTTTAGTGCTTGCAATTTTTTTTCGGGGAAGGTTCATGCAAAATGATGCTGTGGTTGTTTTCAGTCACAGAACCGTAAAATACAATACAACAAATAGAAGATTAAAAGTTATACCAAAATCAGTCATCGTAATAAAAATACAAGAGTCGCTTTAATGAAATGAAAGGAACACAGTTGTTTACCATAGCAATATAATTGCGCAAAAGATTATAATGGAATAAATTTTTATAGATTTGGAATTTTCATTGATTTGGGACTTGGTACTGGCGTTGTATTCTTATTCATATGCTATAAATAGTTCATAGTTCAAAGGTTCGTACGGAGTCACAGAGCATAGTTCATAGATCATAAATTCTTCATAATTTATAGATAACGTACACCATATTAATACATATGATACAACGTACACCATATTAATATGTATGTTATAACGTACACCATATTAATGCATATGATGTCACAGGGTGATTATTATGAATGCAAACGTAAGTAATGTTTTAGATAATACAACTTAGTAGTGATAGTTAGATCTAGTAATTATAGTATAATCTTGGAGTATACTAATTATGTGATTTCAAAAAGTTCCCCTCATCTGCAAGTCATCGTGTTTATTAGCTGTACCGTAACTCATTAATTGTCAGTGCATGCTTCCTTGTTTGGTTGAAGTTGCTTGAGGGGGGAACTAGTAGACATTCGATGCAGTAGTAAATGAAATAATAGTTTCATGAAAATATCGAATCTGAACATAAATGACGATTAAAATATATAACACAAATGCTATTTGAGTAAGTAAGATTTAAGGAACACAGCTGACGCGCTAGAAGATTTGCTATTGGAATGTTTTAAGACCAATGATAAAGAAGGAATTGCCCATGAAAGAAAGGATGCGGATATTCTCGTTAACGCTAAAAAAAGAAAAATGAAGATGAGAACAAAGAAGTTGGATATTCCTCTGAAGTTGCAGATTCTACCTAGCGGTAATAAAATAGGCATTTTAAATAATAAAATGTTTGCCCAAATATACAGAGAAAGTATTTTAATCTTCTTGATAACATACAAGGAACTGAAAGTGAAACTTCGTAACATGCATTAAGTACTGATATTGCAATCATTTAAATACATCTAACTACTCTTTTTTATATATTAATAGGAATTTAATGTGGTAAGCATTTTCAGTCAACTTATACACTATCTACCAAAAGTCAGTCAACTTATACACTATCTAAGTAAATTTTCAGTCAACTTATACACTATCTAAGTAAATTTGGACACCTGTGATAGAAAAGAAAAACAAAATTATTCATATTCAATAGTTGGTAGAGCCTCTATACGTGCTGCAATAACAACCTCAAACCTAAGCGGAATGCTTCCCGCAAATGCCTGTGTGATGGCTATTGCTATTTTCTTACACTCGGCTTGCAGCTAATGTGTAAGTTTCTCCACCGATGCAGGGACGGTTGTTGCACCCCTTAGTTCGGCGATGCAACTCATTCCAGAGTTTCTCGATAGGGTTCAGGTCTGGGATTTGAGCAGGCCAGTCCATTCAGTTAACCCCATTGCCACCATATCAAACCAGGGTTGACCTCAGAATATTACAGCTGGCGTTGTCGTCCTGAAAGAAATATGGATCCAACCCATAAAACTACCACAAAGTAAGAAGCATACTTTCATCCAAAATAGTTCAGTAGACACCGGCGTTGAGCTTTTTGTGAATTTAGACCTAGGGTTTCATTCCATTCCAGGAGAAATCCTCTCAGAACATAATTCCACCTCCGCCGAACTTTACTGTGGGCATAACTTATTCTGGCAGGAGGCGCAGGCAGACGTCAGACTCAAAGCCTGCCATCAGAAAGTTAGATGATAAGCCTTGATTCGTCGCTCCAGAGAACCCAATTCCAATGATCTACGGTCCACTGTCGACTTGCTTTGCACCACATTTAACCAAGTAACAAGGTTGGAATTTGTGATGAAAGGCTTAAGGGGGCCAGCACGACTATGAAAATCAAGCCGATGTTCACTGCTGGAAAAAAAAGGATAGTTCTATATCTCCTATACTATGGGGCCGATTGACAAAATTCAAATTGCGTATTTCATGTCTCGAAAGCGATAAAGATACGTATTAGATTTATATATAGGTATTTTTACTTCTAATATAGGTATTTTGACACCAAATCAGACATTTTCTGAAACGACGTGCCATTTGTTTTCCATATTTTGATTCTACGACTCAAATTATGCCAAACTGTTAAGTTTTGAAAAAAATCGCACGAGTAGTTTTTCAAAACTAGCTCTCAAAATTTTAGCTCCTCAATGTTAATTGAAGTTGATATACATTTATTAATATCTCTTTTTTATTAAATATACTTGATTCCTTCTTCTAGAAGTCGAAATTTAGGTACATTCTAAATACAATTCGTCAGTTATTTATGATTTATTTTTAAAATTTGTATTTTTAAATAATTTTTAGAAATTTTTCGAAAAAAATTTAATTATACCCTATAATTTTTTTTACAATTATCTTAAAGTAGATGTATTTCTAAGCATACCTGAAAAACAATATATATATATATATATATTGATATATTGGCACATTTTGATGAGCGATAATAACGCCAAATATGGCTGACGCCCTTATTTAAATTTTTTTGAAATAATGAACGGTGACTTTTTTCCGCTCGCTTCCCGACTTTTGTCCGTTGGGCCGAAAAGCGGCAACGCGGAAAAAAACGCTTTCATCAGTTGACACCGGCGCCGCAACTTTCGCTTTAAAAGTTGTTATATGCTCGTACTAGATGTTGCTTCATACTTGGGGAAAAACGTGAAATTTTTGTGTGGTATTTCGACATTTTTCGATTACATTTTTAAATTAAAACGGGTTTAATTTCTGTTCGATTAAAACTTATTTTACTTCTTGCATTGTGTAAGAGAAGAAGAATGCAGTGGTTTACATTAATATGTGAGAGATGACTGCACGAAGGAGATGCAAATAATTTAATTGAAGAAATGCACTTGAACGAAACGAAATTTCTTTTAATTACTTTCGCATAACATCTCATCAATTCGATGAATTTCAGGCCTCATTGAACTATTTATTCAAAAGCAGAACACTAATTTTTGCCAGAATATCGCAGAAAAAAATCGTTTGGAAGATAGGAATAGGATATCCCAGAAATGGATCGTTGTATGTATCAAACGCTGAATATATCTAATTTAATTTATTTATGAATTTTGTTGAATGATAGTTAAAAAATCCAAAATCCTTGCATGATTCTATATTTTGGAGAGTAAATTTTTCATGGTAGTATACAAGAAATGTTTTTGCATGATGTATGAACTTCCCTTAAATGCTTTCTTAAATAAACTTCCCTTAATTGCTTTAAATAATGCACTAAAAAGTATATTTTGTTTAATTATATGTAGGATTTCCAGCATTAATAAATTAAATATCACACTTAAAAAAAAGCAGTTATTTTTAAGTTGATAAACAACAGCAATTTTTTTTAAATTTTAGTTTCTGCCTTATGTGCAAATGTTTTACCTTAAATGTAACAGTAATTACTTCAATTAGTCATTCATCTATTAATGAATAGTCACTATCTAAAGGTTTATTTTATAAAGTCATTTTTATCTAAAACTCATTGAAGTAACTGCATTTATATAATACTTCTTTTTCTGCGTTAAAAATAAATTCCGCAACACATTACACATGGGGAAAACCACGAAAACACCCATGCAGCCAGCCCGTTCGCGGGATTCGAACCTCGGACCGAACTACCAGTGTTCAGCGACTTTACCGCTCGGCCGCTGGTGGGCCCCGAACCTGCAATACAAGTTCCCTAGTTAAAACTGAATTTTCTACTTGAACGTGTTACCTCCGCTGTAGCTAAGTTTGCTTTTCACACTTCACGTTCAGAAACCTGAAGAAGTATTTGGGCTACTATGAAACTAGCGATAATATTTTCTGTAAATATTCGTTTTTAAATACCAACTGCATTACAACACCACTCCTGGTGCCGCTTAAATCCAAAATATTTAACTCAAGAAGCCAACATTTTATCCACTATGCAACAAGAGCAACCTGAAATTAATGAAGATATTTCTTAAGAAAAATTCAAAATCTGGGATTTTGAAATCCATCACTATTTTCTCGCAACAATCTATTGATTATTAAGGTTTATTATTGCTAATAAACTTAAGAATTTTACTTTAAATAATTTATAAAGCTATTTATTCTATTAGCATATTGCATTTTTTAAAATTATTATCTGAATTTTTGGTTAATCTTTGGATTATGGTAACTTGCGATTTTTTGGCAAAAATTTGGCGACCAACCCTGCTACAGCAACCTGCTAGTTTTTGTTTGGATGCTATTTTGTTTTCACGAAGTAAAGGCTTTTTTTTTTTTTACTCAACATTTCCAACATTTTTTTTCCAACAATCTGCTAGCCGAATTACACTTATGTAGAACTTTTATGGAACAAAAGTGCTTAATCATGACGAAGATTAGGTGCGAAATTGGGACAAAGTGCAGAATCGCCCACTGCTTGCCGCGATTTTACGAATTGCACATACACGGTATCATCCATGTACACGTCGACCTGTTTTCACTTAAAAAAACATCCCAGAATTGCACAAAAATGGCATTGCGCACACTCTTGACTATATCCATGTACACTGCTAAAGTCCTAACTAGTAACCTTTATCCCCTTACCAAAATGTTGCCAAACTACCATCCGGCAAATGCCGCCTCTGAACTCGCTCCTGATTGGTTAACGCTTTACGCGCGAACACATGACCGCGTTGGTGTGAACGCAGCTTAACAGATTAATACTACAACGCCTAAAAAGCTAGCTGCTAAAAATAATTACTATTTCCCCAAGATTTATTCGAAATAGCGTAATACATGAAAACATAAAAATCAAACCTATTGATAGTGAAATACTTAAATTCTCCAATAATTTTTACCAGCATTGTGATAACCATACATCTAATACTTGTTGGATGTCCTGCGTTAACCATAAGGCCGGTTATTATCAGCCAGGAGGGTAGCACACACTTTATATTACATTACATCTTATATTGTAAAAAACACTGGATGCTAGGATTACCTCGTTGTACAACAACATAAGCGACGTAGAACTATTCACCTCAATATTGATAATCGAAAATCGTGTATATAGTGTAAATATTTCTTCTTATTATTTCTTCTTTATTTTTACTTCATTTTATTTTTATATTACTCCTGGTAAAGCAGGGATACTAGTCTTTGCACCTGTCAAAGCAGGTATAAACTTTGTGTTAATTTTGTATTTGTGTGTAAAAACTGTTAACTTCTGATTGGTCTATCGAAACCAATTTAACTACAGTGTTAGACTTCCAGCTATAAATTGTACTCATACGTATCTACATTATCCTGACTTCAAGGAGAAGATATACGGAAAAGTCATTCAAATGACACTGCTTCTAAAATTTGTGATTACTATCAACAATGCCCCGTAATTCCCATATAATTCCTATATGCTTTATAACAAGTCCAACGTACAATGTTGAATGAAATACAGAAGTACAGACCTACTCCTTTTTTGGATTTCAAGAATATACTATATACTTACTGTATGATTTCCTTTGTGGTAACGAAAACAATATAGTGGTACAGTCCTCAACGTTCGTACACCACTTAGGAAGTGATGACCAAGGACTAAGGAAAGGTCAGATGATTATTTTATTTTCAACAAATATTATTAATTAAAAAGGGAAAACGGTCAATTATTACTTCTACATTGGGAAAAGAATTTCAGACGGATTCCTGCAAAAAGGTACGTACTGTTTCTAATATTTCTAAAATTAAATCACTGGTAATGAGGGGAAATCTGCTGACGCAGGAACCCATTGTAAAGTTCTTAAGTACATCTATAGGAAAATAAATAAAATAATGTGTCAAGATTTACAACTTAAAAAAGCTAATAAACATAATGTTTACCAGCTTTTGCGAAGCATGTGACTCAACGCAGAACAATTTGTAGAACTCTTTATGAAAACTATTTATCAAGAGATACGTAGAATTACATTGTGATCTATGATGAAACATGGATTTGCCTAAATGACTGCAACAAAAATAATCTATTCACTGACAAAAGAAAAACAAGAGAAAATAAAGTGCCCAGACCTGGTTCCGTCCATTGAATAAAGTTTCAATAAGGCGTTTATTATTGTCACAAGATTCTTTTACAGTAGGAAATTAAAAACAAGAAGAGCGGAAAAAGTGTTAAAATCACCTCAAACATGTTATTAAGAGAAAACTTTATATATACAAAAGAAATTCCATATCTTTATCCCAATATTATCTTTTATCCCAATATTATCTTTTATCATTTCTACAAAGCAGCAGCCCATATTTCGAAAACTACCACCAAATTTCTTGAAAAAATTTACTACTGCCTTTCTTGAAGAAATTAAGACTAATACAGTTATCGCAATATGTATTTTCAACGTATTCCTGCAAAGCCCCTTGAGGTTTCATGTATAAATAATTATGCATTCGGTCTTTTGAAAAAATCCACCACGATTGATGGACTCTGAAACGTAGGAAAAGAAACGGAAATTCGAAAGTTTACGAAACACCTTCTATCACGGAAATAACGATCCAGACTTACAGTCCAGAGAAACAAATATGAGAACGAACTTTCAACAAAATACTCCTTACATTTGAAACATTAATAACGGCCCCGAAAGCGTTCCAAAAATGTATAAACACCCTTTGTAAATATTCTTCGATGGTTCCTAAGAGTATGAGTTTTTCACGGAAGTGATGATAATAAAACCTTTTAGTTATAAATGTACACTATTTACCAAACGAAAGTTGTATTTTGCCCCTTTTTCATACTGAAATTCGAAAAAAAAAAAAAAAATTCTGCATGTTGTCGTCATTGTTAAAAGGTATCTTTTTCCTATCCAAAGTAGATACATATTCGCAAAACTGCAAAACATAAAACTTTCTTTTTCAAATTGCAACTATTTATCTTTTTTTAGACTACGTTGCGTTTGAAAATCTCTATTTCCATCAGAAAAATATTTTCCATTTATGTGATGTTATGTTAAGTCAATGCATCGCAGGTAAATGTCCTCTATTTATTCTTTTATAAATCACGAACGAATTTTCGATTCACTTATGAAAGCAAAAAAGAATGTAAACATAATTTATTTTACTTTGATTGCAGATTCGCGCAGTATAAAATAATATATAAAAAATAAAATCATGCAGTTACATAGGATTACATAGGATATTTTATAACTGGCACGCTAGTTTTAACATATGTTTGACTTGATCACGCATTTTTGTACTAAATGCAGCGAACTCTTCTAATTCTGTTAATTCGGGAAATCCGCGAATATTAATATATAATTGTTTAGCTTAGTTAAAAAGGTAATACATTTACCTAATTACTTTCAATGATGAAACTCTAAATGTAGGATACTGCATACATTTTAAATAGTACTTTGCACAATAATTAACATCGCGAAACTGTCAGAATGAGTTTTTCTGGAAATTGAAGGAGATGATACATTTATTTACGGTTGCAGAATTTTTTATGTTACGGCTTACAGTGTAATAATCCAATCTTCCTTTAATGATAAATCATATTCTCAGAATCTAAAATTTTGTAATAATTTTCATTTCCAATTAAAATGCAGAAATACTGCACAAAGGATTAAATTTATTTCATAGTTTTTTAAGGGTATCTCATTAATTTCTATGTCGTATTCAAATATTTATTTACAATTTATTATTACAAATAAAGCGAAAACAAAATTTATTTGTCTTTTATAGTTCAAGACTTCAGAGAAGCATGCACATAACAAGCAATTATTTTGTATAATAAAAGAAAACGTCAGGAAGTAAATCCGTTTGGGTACGAATTAAATAATGAATTAAATTTCCGATATTTATAAATTACTGTGTAGCATGTGAGATTGTATTTGTAATATTTATTAACTCATCAAAGATCTGTTGTGGATAAAATCGCACATTCTTTATTTTCCATGTTATTAGTATGATTTCATGTTTTAAAATTACGTGTAAAGAATGTATAGCTCACCTTCAGGTCCATGATATTAAGCAATACTGACTGCCGGATTCAGTGAATTACTCACGGATAAGTTAGGATGGTGTTATTCTTAATTTAATTTAATTTCGACAAGCAAAAAGTATTAGAAATATCTCGGCGGCTGGTTTAAACCTATATAAGAGCATCTGCTCTCAGTTATTGTTGTTAGTTCAGCGTGAACTGAGATATCTCTAGGTTAGCTTTCTATTTAGGTGCGCTTAACATTGTATTGTGTTTAACATTCTTAGTAGTTTGAAGTGTAACTACTGATTGTTCTTTAGGATACTGTGAACACCTGTGCGAGTATTTCTGAGGAAAGTTCTAGAACTTTGAAATATTTCATTTGATAAACATAAATTTTATTAACCTATTATTGGATCTGTGTGCATTCAATCTATTACGAACCCGTATGCACGCAATAATATATTCTGTCTATTTTATATAATGTATGAAAATTAATTTTATAATGTCTAGGGAGCAAAGTTGAGGGAGTTGTTTAAGTAAAAATATCATTAAAACAAAAAGTGTGGAAATAGAGAGCGAAATTAAGGAACCTACAATTTGCTCAACTAAATGCTTGTGTGTGTTTGAGTTGATAGCTGTCCAAGGAACTGAAATTAGTAACTTGATAAGTGATGCAGAAGTTTAAATTTCTTCGGTGAAATTATTTTAAACATTTCATATACTCAGAGATGATACAGTTAGAACAAAATAAGTCATTTAAATATTACGAATTTTAAAGCAATCTGATTAGTTGAATAAATATTTGCATTGTTCTTTTTATTTGTCTAACATATCCTAAATTTATGTGATATTTGCATTAACAGAGCACTTAAACTTCTTTATGTAAACAAAGAAGCTTCTGCGCTTCTACTGTCAGAGCTAATATAGTCCCGTTTGATTATGGCATATTATAAAATTCAGAAAAATTCTTATAATAATTTTTAATTATCTAGCTCAAGTTTATAATATAAAAATATGATTAAAAGAAAAAGAAATATTACTGAAAAGGCATCATCTAAAATGTCTAGCTTCTTGGCCGCGCAATATGACGATGAACAAGTCTTTCTTGTTCATCGTCATATTCAAGGCTTTTAATTTTGAAGTGTTTGTTTAAATAATAAATTCTATTTTTTTCCGATGCTTGAACTTACAGCTAACAACTCAAGCTCATAACTGATAAATTTCTTTTTAGCATCGGTAGTCTTTCTGCTAATGTAATAAATATGATGTAGGCAATTATTAGTCACTGATCTTTCCATGAGAATGCAGCCATAACCATAAATACCTGGGATGAGTGTGTATTTCAGTATTGCTGCGCTGATTATAGATGCTAAGTGCGGGTTTTTCACATAACTTTGTTTCAAAAGATTGAAAACTTTTCTTTTATTATCAACAAAGTGAAAGTCATTACCTTTCTTAAGGAGATAATTTCATGGTTGAGCAACTATGGAAAAATTTAGAATAAATTTACGAAAATATCCGGTAAGACAAGGAAACTTTGTAAGTCTTTGAGACTTTTAGGCTCAGGATAATTAATCAGCAGCTGTTTTAGGAGGAGATGGGAGCAGTTTACCAACTCTCGATAACATGTCCAGGGAATTCAATTTTACGACTTAAAAATTTAGAATTCTTAAAATAAATTTCAAGTCTATTATCAGAAACAATTGAGATAACGGATTTCAAGCACTTAATAAATTCATCTTCATCTTTAGAGGGAATTATATCATCTAAACAGACTAAAACATGATCTTACAAGATCCTTGAAAACTGAATTCACAAATTTCTTAAATACAGGGATGAGGTACAAAGACCGAAAAGTACGCTTAAAAACTGATATTGTTCCTTTTATGTGACAAACGAAGCTGTAATGTCGGCTATTTTAGTCGACACCGCCATGGAAGAAAGAACTTTTAACTCAATTGAAGTGAAAGTCGGAGCATCTTGTAGTTTATCCAGAAAATCTTCCATTACCAGTGACGGATACCGATATTTAACTATCTTCTTATTTAATTTGCGGGAGTTGCTATATAATGCCGCCCAGCTGGTGTAGTGGTTAATGACCCTGAGTGCCGTAACGCTGGGCCCGGACTCGAATCCCGGAGATGGCATGGTTGAAACTGCCCGTCCCTTCATAGGAGGCAACAGTGATCACTTATTATGTGCTTCCTTAATGAAATGTCCATTACTTCCGCCCCTTGTATAAAGCGCAAGGCTAATGGCTATTAAATAAAGCACTCGATCATTAAAACGAGAAGTTTCTACATATTTTAGAGCTACCATCTTTCTTTTTTACTACTTCGACGTGACTAAAATATTCGGAAAAATATGTTTCAGTTATACTAACCAAGTTATCAGCTAACTAAATTTGTACTTCTTTATCAACAATATCTCTTTCGACAAAACGTAATCGTCTAGATCTGTGAAAATTAGATGTTTTATCTTTTACTTGAATAGTCAACTCAGTGCTCTTAGGTTTGGTTTGAGAGGTTTTGTTTTTGAGAGGTATATAAGATTTTTTAACAATGGTAGTTTGTTCTTTTGTAGTTGTGGGACCTATTTCTAATTCAAATGTTTGATTAAAGGAAATATTATTGACGTACTCATCTCCCAAATCAATTTGTTTAACAACATGTTTATAAACAAGAAGATCTTTGTTTATGATAATTTTACATTGTTTCGGGATGTCTCCTGCCGATTATAGAACTGAATTGTATTATGTTACTGTCTGCATCACAAAAATTAGCCGTAAATAATTCAGTATCTATTAAAATGTTACATGTGAAATAACCCATTGTTTTAATTTTGTCTTTTCCGAAACCATTCAGCATAATACGAAACACATTTAAAAAAGAATTTGCGATTAGTTTATAAAAATCTTTACTAAAAACTGTACTTCACCTCTGATGAAAGCGAGAGCTGTAAGTGATATAATCATTAATTTGAATTACTTTATGGATTGAGTTTGGCGAGTTAAATTTGATTGATGTGTCAGATCTGTCTTTATGTGTTAGATGTGACGGTTCTTTGTTTCAGATGTTGAGTGTTGTTTTTCTTTTCAGCATTTTAAGTTTGAATATTTTTAACGCATGTGAGGGATTAATGAGCAAAATTTCGACATGATAAACATTTGGGATCCACGATGCTTATAAGGACAAAATTTAGATAAATGACCAGGTCCATTACAGTTATAACATTTGGTATCTGGTAGTTATAGGAATTTATTGAGAAAACTTTTCTATCACATAAAACTAAAAATGTTGGTTAGACACATTCAATCTCATATTTTAAAAAAGACAGAAAATCGGAAAGTGTGTTATCAAAATTTGAATGCGTATTTCGCTTAAAATTTAAAAAAAATTCTGGCAATAAACTTGGGACAATTGAAATCAAAAGTGGACCATAGGATTTTGAATACTCTTGCACTGAATCTAAATTTCATACAGCGATATCGAGCTCATCAAATAACTTTCTCAATGCTGTAACATTTGAAGAATTTTTAACGCTTTAAAGTTTAGAATTTTAATCATAAAAGAATCAATGATAATATCTTTACGACCAAAGCTACCTTTAAGTACCTTTACACAGTTATCATATTTTTTTAATTGAAAACCATATACTACATTTAATGCTCCTCTAGTCAAGTATGTTTTTAAGTAGGGAAATTTTTCAATTTTCGAAAGTGAATCATTTCGAACAAGTCGTGCTTTCATATGAATTCCAAAATTCGTTCCAATATTTCGGGTCTCCTGAATACGATTTGATTATTAACATAGGAAGTTTAATTAAAGAGAATAAATATCATTTATCATTTGAAGTGCTTAAATTTTTTTTC
Organism: Stegodyphus dumicola; assembly: GCF_044657685.1. Taxonomy (NCBI): domain Eukaryota; kingdom Metazoa; phylum Arthropoda; class Arachnida; order Araneae; family Eresidae; genus Stegodyphus; species Stegodyphus dumicola. Next base: position 84,609,929 of record NC_140768.1, read on the forward strand.
TGATGTCGACGGGTTAGTAAAATTTTCTTTTCGTTTCAATAAACTTTTAAATGGTTACTGTACCTGATACACTTTTCTTAGGAATCTGTACTAGATTCCTTACTTCCTCCTTAATTACGTTCACATCGATTAAACATTCAAACTGACTACCTAAGAATTTTAATTTTTTCATTTTTCCAACTAAATCTTCTAGATTTTACACCGAGATATCACATGTAATTTTCATCTGTTGAGGCACCATCAATTCTTTAAATTAGTTTAATAGTATTGATTCCTTTAATAATTAGTTTTTGTCTTACTTTTTCAAAATTTTGTTCAGAAGCCACGTTTTTATACATTAAAGAATATTACATTCAAAGCAAAAGTTATAATAGTAAAATGCTCGCCTGTAAATCTTCTTGAAAATGGTTGACATTGTTAATCCAGAATAGTAGGAACGTCACAATAAGCACAGTAAGTGGAAAAGAAAACATTGATGTATGGGGCAGGTACTTAATGGGCAAAATACTAATATATGTTATGACCTTGGTGCGATTTTGAAAATTGTCGCCAACACCAAAATGACGCCTGCCAAAAGTCATCAAATCCCTTGTGTACCGTATACTAAGATTAAGCCACTAAATGCTCTGACACCATAATTATGCAGGAAAACATTGCTATGAGTAATATTAACGGAGTTATTACTAAACTATTATTTACATACATGAATTAAGATTGACAAAAATAGAAAAAGAAGAAGAATCGTTACATCATCATACGTTCTGCTTTCGTCGCCGTCTATTACTCATTTGTGCACTCATCTAGATGGGCTTTATCTAAACATCACTCAGTAACAATTACATCTGCAGTTACAGTTGCATGGCCGTTTTCCACAAATGTAACCACTAATACTCTTTTATCTATACTTTTTGAGTCAATCATTTATTTTGTCTAGTAATGTAATTTGATGATGAGAGTAATAAAACATCCAGTTCCTTTACCTGTATTTTGTCTTGGAAATCTTATGAAAGCAAGTCTCCTTAAGAGGTCCATTACAATTTTTTACTGAACTTAATTCTAAAGCAGAACGAAATAACAGTTTTTTTTTAATTCAAGCTAAAAATAATTTCTTGTAGGGAAAAAACCGTCTGTTTTTTTCACAATGCATAATCACATCAAGGCCATAATTTTTTTCCGGAATTTGAAAAACACATGAAGTAAATCCTTGTTACGCTACTCTTAAATTTCTTAGTTTAAAAAAGTGTTTAAGCATTCTATAGGATATTTTCTGTATAATTATTTCCCCCGGTCACATATTTTCTCTCTTAAAGCTTCTAAAGAATGAAAAAAACTATTATTCCTATAATTTTGAAAGAGCTACTTCACCACGCGATTTTAAGTTTCACTATTAAAATGTATAACTTGTAAAATACAGCTGCATTTTTAATATACTATTTGGTTTGTTTATATTAACTTAAATCCTTAAAAATAGGTTTTTAGGAAAAAAAACTATTTTTAAGCAAAAGTCAATATTTCAGGTTGGTCATCTTGGTTAAGAAATTTTTGGAATCTGTGAAGTCCCGGTAAAGTCCTTTTTTGTGATACTTCGGTTTATTCTAGAAAAATATTTAGTTCAAACGTTTGTAATGTTGTCATTTAATTAACCCAGTTACCTTATTTCTTTGGACTTGTTGCAGTTTCTATTTTCGTGAACTTCCAATCAGTTAAAATATAACTAAGTTTCTAGTTTCTAATTTTTAGAAGGAGAGAGATCCCTTACCAGCATAGTAATTCTGTGTTAGTTTTTCTGCTGTTGCAATTCAATTTTCTGGCGCATTTTAGTTAGGCATTTTAATTTTATACTTTGCATTCTATTTAGTCTGGGCATTGTTTTTACCCGCAGGCTAGCAGAGCTCTTTTTCTTTTAAATTTTGATTTTGTAAACCGTTAAGTCGACATGTCGAATAGTTTTTTTTAATTTTTTAATTTAGTTACGATTATTTTAATTAAAAGGCGAACGGGACGGAAAGTCGTCTGACAGTCTGTTCTCGTTACTCAGAACTGATATTGCACATGAAAGTTAAATGCTTAATCGTATTTTCATATATAACTATGCCTGGCACAACAAACTGTGGCTGGAGGTATGCGCAATTTTAACTTAACTCCTGCAAAATTGCAAATTGATAGCATGCAGACAGGTAGCTGTCAGTGTTTTGAGTAACTGGTAGTAGAAATACTTGATAGGACAGGTGATAAAATGTTTTCCTGCAATAAGAGAGAAAGCTAGTTTAGAATCTGAATGGTATTGAGAAGTATCAGATAGTAGGGAAGGAATTAACATCATTTTTATTACGCAGAACCGTAGCCAGGATTTTCAGAGTCCAGGGACAACTGAAGATTTCGTGCCCCCTTTCCTTTGCCAAAAAAAGCAAAACATTTCATTCTAAAATTTTATAACATGATTTTGATCCTCCTTGGATGCCCCAAGCTCTTCCCTAGCTACTCCGCTAACATTACGAAAAGCTGTGCTCGCAAAGTTGTAATGAAGAAAGCCAAAAACTGAGTTGATACAGTTGGTCATATTAGATTGTTGCTCAGATTCAAGACTTTTTTCTTGTTATTTATGGAAACGAAGTGGGATTGAGGAAGGAATTTATTGAATTAGAGCAGTAAAATATAAAAACCGTTACCAGAAATAGGCGCATTGTTAGATATTATGGTGATAGTTTCAGATACTTTATTAGAACAAATATAGAGTTACGCTATTGTGCATACAGAAAAATCTTTGAGAAGAAATTTATTGCCTCCTCTGAATAAACTCCTGATTGGACCGAAAAGATGAGAAATAATTTAAGACAAAAAATATCCAGAAATTAGTACATGAGGAAACCAGTTATTCGAATCAAACCCGCATCAAGCAAAGGATGCATTATGGCATGAAAATGTGTGAGTATACTTCTAAAATTGACAATAAAATCTTAAAAATTTAGTACTTTTCATCTTATTCTCTTCCTTACAGTCTAAAAATGGAACGTTTTGCACAAATGTAGGACACCTTTATTAGACAGCAGGAAAAAGGAACTGATGTTTATTTGAAAGGGAAGGATGGTGGAAAATGTACAGCAAATATTCAGCAATTAAAAGCTTCTACAAATAGGTTATTTTTGAGGAAATTTTAGGTACAACCCCTGTAGAAAATCTGCCAGGATCATCGACAGTAAGTTAATCCAGGGTAGGCCAAATCAAATGTCCAGTGCTACCATATGTGGTACCAGTGCGCCAAAGGAAATGTTTCAACCTATTAAAAAAACAGAAAATGTCCTAGAGTGATGTCGTAGGTAATGAAGATTAGGCATTCGCTACAGCAAGGAGGAGTATGAAATGTACATGGTCTGGAGGTGTAAAGCGTATGCATCCGGTATGATGAAACAGCAGCTTCCAATGTCTACACCTAGATGGAAGCCGAAGGCCAAACAGTTCTATCTCAAACAAAACAAGCGTAAGTCCTCCAGGGAGGTGAAAGTTAAGGGATCAAGAACCTGCCCACAACAGCCTCAGCCAGCATTCCGGAGGGAAAGACGGAGGACAGATAGAGGACTACTCAATGAAAGTATGTTAGGGGAATGAAAAGGAAGGAAGAAAAACCCGCGCTAGAAACAACAGCAAGAGAAGGAACCAGTCCAATAAAGCCCAGATCAAAATTGAGACTGAAACAGTTACAGTAGCCAAGCTGGAATGAATTTCTTATTAAATTAATGGTTCATTTCGAAAGTGGGAGTCTCTTCACTTCGGTCAACTTCTTTGTCTCCTGCTACTCTTTCCTACGTCAAAATTAAACAAAGACGTTGGAAAAACACGACGTTAATCAAAAACGGGGCCCTAATTGCGCCATTGAGTACGTATAATACTTATTAAGCGTATCCTTATCAAGAATGTGGTGTGGTGTATTTAATTATGGCAAAGCACACTAGGGCTATCTGCCTAAAGGGAGAGATGTCTTCGTGGAGGACTTTCTAAGGTAAACTGGCTCGTATACACGTTACACATGGGGAAAACCACGAAAAAATCCATGCAGCCAGCCCGTTTGCGGGATTCGAACCTCGGACCGATCTACCAGTGTTCAGCGACTTTATCACTCGGCCGCTGGTGGGCCCCTTATCAAGAATGAAAACGCGTTAAGTTCACAGATAAGATCGTTACGATATTATATGCATCACGCTTCAATACTCCATAGTCCTGTGCTGCGTCAACAACATCTAAATTATTACAGTAATTTCAGTGGAAACGGTAACCCAATACCTATTGTTAAAACCCTGCTTCACCGAAAAGTGAGTGCATGGTATTAGAAAATTCGTTTATCCACAGCTGCAAGTTTTTTCTTCACCTATCTGCTTGCGGAATTTGTTTAGCCGTATTGTAAATCTTTTCTTGTATAAATAATTCGGTATATCGTATGTAGGAGTAAAAAGAAAATGTGTCCTACCAACACCTGTAATTAAATGCATTTTAAAGATGTAATACTATAGTGCTTAAAATTTCAGTTAGTGCATTTATAATAAGCTATAAAATGATTTATTTTCAAGTGCCTGACAAGATATTTCCCATCCACTTTCCACGTAGTTTCGTGCCCACCTTTTAAGTACTGTAAAACACCATAAATAATTTTAACTAAATAAATTAATTTTGTATATTGTTATTGTTCTTTTTCCTCATCTCTTTCGCAGACTCTCTGTGTTTGCACTTTACACTAATATCGAATGTTACTAACAGAAGGATGTAAATACGTTTATTCACAAACAGAATTAACTAATTCAGTTATCGTACAGGAGATAATCCCCTGTTCTTCCAAAAAAATGATTGTACACAGATTTTTTTTAATTCAGAATAAATGTTTTACATTTGTCTTTGATGTGCTTAGAACATTACGTTTCAGGGGATATTTATAAATCAAATATAATTTAAAATATATTTTAGTATTAACAAACTTAAATCTTTGCTTTTCTGATTTATTTGTCAACGATTGAAATCTTTCATTCTTTTTATGCCATGCTGCTTCATCAACGACTGAAGCAATAGAATGAAACTGATATTTTGAGTCTAATCAAGCCAATGTTTAAGACAAACAGTTTATATCTATTCAATTGAATTTAGCTCTCTAATTTTCCTTTAAATGAATGCGAATTATTAATGTTGTATGAAGTACTTACTAATCTGATTTTCTTTAGTTTTTTCCCCTCTAAACTCTTCTACGAAGTTTGGGACAATGTATTCTGTAATTAACATAGAATAACGTAATGGATTTCAAATCACGACACACTTGAGGATTCTTTTTAGTATAATTTTTGGGATTTATTTAGTTTGATTAACAGTTAATTTTTAGTTAAATCCACTTTCCTTTCAGTCTCGTTTTCACCCACTGTTTCTTACCAGAATACTTATTATTATTATTAGCTAGCGCGAGTGTATTCAAATTGAAGGAGATAGAAGTGCTATTTAAGCGAAGATTTTGTAAAGTAATTTTAGAGCGTGTTATGCCTGCTTAAAGGTCACGTTATTACTTTTAATTGCTGGCGATTTGATTCTGTGACGTGGAATACTTCTATCCATTAAGCTTGTTTCCCCTGCCTTCTATGAGGTAGAGCCTTCCCGCGCGTTAAAGTATCTGTGAGCCGTCTGACTAATTTAAATACATTTTATTTTAAGTTCAACGTTGCTTATTAAGTCAGAAGGACTGGCTTTATGTAAGCCCTAGTGGGGCCATCTATTCAACTATATTTGATTGAAGAAAGGGTTATTTACTCCCTTCTTCTGACTTTTCTGTTATACTAAGACCTGGGGATAATTCCTCATACAGTCGTTTTAGAACTCCTTAGATTATGCTGCCTAAGAGAACGAGACCCTTTAAATATAATTTTAATTTACATAAAATGCCACAAAGTACATAACATAGAAGTCTTAAAGTTTAAGCTAATGTCAGGAACATAGTTTACTTACTTAAATTTAGAAATAAACTCTGGAGAATACTCTTAAAATGATGTTGCATAAATAGCACAACGAAATACAAAGTACAGTTAATATCATTTTAAGACTACTATCCTTTGATGTTTGCTTTTCAGTTGAAAAATTCAAACAAAGGATTCTCTTTCACATCTCGTTTTTGTTTTCACGTGAATACTTAGATTTTGTTTCCGTGATAACAAGAAGGCATCTCTTCTCGAGGAATGTTTATCCTATTCTTAACATTTTCTTTTTTTATTCATAATAAAACACGCATTCAAAGAATAGCTACTGCATTATATATATTACAATTTACTATCTGAGAAAATATTCTATCTGGGAGTTCTGTAATTAAGATTTGATATCTGACACAGAAAGTGGCAAACTTAAAAGTTTGATTGTTACAGCAGTATTAAAAGTAATATATATATAAAATATAAAACAAATTTTCGTTTTCTCGAATCTTCGCTTCGAATTTCCTAAACCGAAGACTTCTGACAATCTGTCATCCGCATAACTTATCGTCAGAAGTTTGCCACCGTCATATAATCGGCTTATATTAATATCTCATTTCTAGCATTTACCACAATTTTATGCTTCTTCATTTACCATCTTTGTAAATTAAAACCAAATAAAACCCTTAAGATATCTAAATACTCAGAAAATAATTTTGTATGCATTATTTAAATCATCTGAGGATTATTAGCCCAAAGGACGTTAGCCCAGAAGGGCTATTAATTTCGTTTTGGCATTTTGCGTCGATTCATTATAAACGGCGAATCACTTTTTAAATTGTTGCCACCAAATATAAGAGTTCTGTATTATATTTAAAGAAATTAAATATGAAGCATCTGCATAAATGTAGGATTGTGATAAAACAACGCATTGTTATAAAACAACAATAAAAATGTGCCTAGAGCCATCAAAATTTTAATAACGTACGTCTTCACCCGAATATGGGCATCTGAAAGCCCAAATTTGGAACTTGTTTTATTATCTATTTTATATTCCGTAAAGCATTTGTGAGTTTTTGGTTAAGAAACTCATGATTTCAAAGCGAGCAATAGCAAAAACAGTACGGAAAAAAAAAAAAAAAAACATTCTGATCTCCAGCGCGCGAGACTATGTATCGGAAACTCTAAAGATATGCTCTTTTAAATATTTTGTGATATTGCTGTTGAATTGAATTTTATGGTTTTAATACGAAGAACACGATGTTTAATAAATTAAGGTAACACAGAAAACGTTAAAAAAAGCCCATTTGTGCTTAACGTAAACCTGAAAGCTTTCAAATTTTTTTTATAATTGTTTTTTATTCAATTCCTTCTTTGAAATCTCTTTCATAAAATTATTCTTCTTATGAGATTCCAGTTTTCTTCCCAGAAAATTAAGTGTTTCTTAAAGTCCCATGCATTTAGTAAAGAAGCTGGTAATTATCGAAATATTGCAAATTCTTTTTAATAATACTTTTTAATAACTTTTCAGTTCTCTCTAATTGTTAAACGAACTCACGTCTACCATTTTAAGTCAAAAACGGCAAGGCATTTATCTCAGACGTGTCAAAGATTGAGACAAGTCTAAAGTAAGGTTCTCACAATGCGGCCGTGAATTCATATTTGAATAACCGAAATTCTAATGAATCGGAAGCGAATGCAAATGAATCGAAATCGACAAAAGAGAAAAACAAACTTAACTTTCAATAATTGCAGGGAATACGAAAAAAAGCTTAACCAATAGACATTTCATCTTTCCTTCTAATAGTATACACTAAATGCATTTATCGAGCAGCTTCAGCAAATAAATAATAAATATTTAACTTATGAACGAGTATCGCTTGTTTTATTTAGACTGTTTCTTTTGCAAGGTATCCGGCCTATAAGACGCTCTCATTTTCTATACACATTTTTGAAGGATAACACTGTATTACTGATCATTATAATGAATTTATAGTATATTAAATATAAAGTAATACTTTCTGCAAAAACTCAATCTATCTGAGAAAAAACACCTTTTAATCTTCTTCGTCAAAACCCAAAAATTCATCTCCAGAGCTAAATGAAGAGTCAATTGAAACCTCTTCTAAACTAGCATCTGAATCCTCATACAACAAAATGTCCTCTGTACCCTCCAGTGCATTACTAATGTTACACATTTTAATGCTTTAATCACTGTCTCTGTTTTCCCAGCATGCCATGAAGCTTTGACCCATTCACAAACTTGCGACCTCTTCCTTCTTCCTGATGGTGTAACCTCAAAATTTGAAGACTGCATCCAGCTGTTCCACTTCCCTTTCATAAATATCTTAAATGGTTTATTAATGCAGACGTCTAAAGGTTGAAGCTGACTAGTAATTCCTCCTGGAATTACAGCTAACTGAGTTTTCAATTCTTTGAGTTTATTTTTAACACCTTCTGTTCTGTGAGAACGAAACTGATCCCATACTCGTAGGGCAGGTTTCTTCAAAAGTCCGTCTGGGCCCCTCGACCAAATTTTATCTATCCATTACTTCATTCCCCCTCCATCCCTCCAACTTTTTGCGTGAACATGCATAAACACTCCTTTAGGCAATTTTTCTTTGAGTAGTGTATCAAAAAAATTTCGGGTACTTTGTGTAGTGTACCTTTTAAAATCAATAGTGGGGGCAATTTTGTCGCATCAGCACAGCAAGATAAACCCACCGTGTAGTGAGTTTTTTTTTTTTTTTTTTTTTTTTTTTTATACTTCCTTGTAAAGTAAAAAGGAAGTATTGTAATCGCGAAAAGTTTCAGGCAGCATATATCAACGAAAATATCCATTTTGACCGCTATCGAATGCAATTTAACGATGTTTTTGCGTGATATCTGTACGTAAGGACAGAATAAAATACTCTTTTCCTTCAAAAAAATTATAAAACTGCTTCAAAATTAATTCTGAAGAGAATTTTTCGTGTCGTCTGTACGAACGTATGCACGTACGTATCTCGCATAACTCAAAAACGAGTAGCCTCAGAACGTTGAAATTTTGTATATAGAACTGCTATAACATGTAGATGTGCACCACGTATTTTGGTTGCAATCCGCCGCATCAAACGTATATAAATATATTTATATATATATCCACTCTGTTACCCGGCTCAGTGATCTCGGTTTCTTTACTCTTATATGTTTGTAAATTGTACATTTTTTGCTTTAAAAATGATTGTATTATGTTGTTTTTATCTTCCGGTTAAGATTTTAGTAAATCTGTATGCAATATTTTTAGAATTATCAACAATTTTAAAGTTGTCTAAGTGCCGCTAAGCCTTTTTTTTTTATGGCGGCCATTGATGTTTACATTTCAAACAGGATACTAGTGGATTTGTTGCCAATCTAGAGAAACTTAACTTCTCAACAACAAAGATAACGCATTCATTTATTATTGCGAATTAAATCATGCTTAATTCTTTCTGGAATTTTTTCGAGGAAATAAGTGTTTAAGGTTTACTTCGTAATTTTTAATACAGATATTTTGAATTTTTATGTATTTTTGCCTTCTCGCGAAGTGATAACTGAATTAATTAAATGAGAAATACTCAATCGTCTGTGAAAACTTTTTTTTTGTTTGCTTTATTTCTTTTATACATCATTCTAGCTTTATTATAGTATTTGAATAGAACATGTGGCAACGATTAGATAATTCTAATCTTTAAATGATATAAATTTTGGGCATTATGAGTTATAATATGAACGAAATATATAGGTTAACTGTTGTATAATTATTGGATTATATAACAGATAGTTTCCGGTTTATAATTATTATATATGTTAACCATTATATAATTATTAATACTGTTAATCTAGCGCCAGAGTGACGCTATGGTAAACAAATACTAGAGTGAATTTTAAAGAATGCATTTATTCTATTGTGGTTTATGCTCTGTCGGCGAAGTAGATTTAATTCAATCCACTAAGTTTAAATGAAATGCAAGAAAAAATGCGTATAATTTAGTATTCCGTACAAGGAAGTCATGTGGTGCACACATCAGATTTTTTAATTTTGTACAGCTATTTAGCTGTGTTTAGGAATGAATGAAATTCAATAATTTTTTCATCATATTCGTCTGGCACCTTTTGCCATTTTTTGCGCAAGAAGCAAAAAAAAGTCACATAACTTCGAATAGAGAAAATTTCTAGAAATGAATGCAATCAAAAACTGAGACGCACAGCGTTTTAATTAATATCGAGGGAGTCTTTGTTTCTGGTTTAATTGTTCATAAAAAAATTCAAACGTTTGTAGAGTATTTTATGTTAATTAACCGACTGTGGTTTTATTTGATCTGTACTATTAATTCTACTTTTCATTTCCTCTCACCGAGATATGAATGAGGTACATACATGTATTTAAGCATAGAGTTCTTGGAATTTAGGCAGAGAAGCTTTGGCAGCAAGTACTACTAGTACCGTAGTAATATTTCCTCGTGCAGCTAATGTTATTCAGCAATAGCTTTTTTGCTTGCTGAAACATTCGAACATTTTAGATTTGAGTCAAAGCTTTTTAGGCTTTCCATTATAAATCTCCAGCATTGTATTACCTTGAATCTTAATAACATTCTAATATTATCAGAAATCCCGCGAGCGATTTAAACTGTAAGCACAAGCCGTGATTCTGTTCAGTTAAAAGTTTTAAACGAAGAGATTTTTTTAAACCTCCTTTTGAATCTGCAATTACTTTCACAGGCGGGAAAATAAATTGCCTGACCAGTTTTAGCCGGTGCGAGAAATTAACTGAATTAAGGGGTGAAACTCTGCAAGTTCTTCATGAATTAAATTCTGTTTACTACAGTTCTTCTAATGAAAACGCAACACTAGGATATTGCTGAAATGTCAGTGCTAAAATCAAAGGCCAAGTTAAAATATGAAAAACCGAAATTATTTGAACTATTTTAAAGCTCCTGCGAAATGATCCGAAATATGTGTGGCAATATATTTTCAACGTTTCTACGGCAAGCAAAATTTAAGAGCTGCATATTTGCGCAATTATTTATTTTCTTTATTAAATATATCAAATACTCTACTTGAAATGAAGATGGAATTTTATTTCGCAATTTCTGTGTCAGTAAATGTTTTCTTGTATTTTTCAAATGTGTTATAAATTTTCTATGGTGGTTTTGTAATTTTTCAGTCTTCTGAAATAAGCATCGATACTATGTGGTTTAAATGCAATTATCTAATTATCTTCATCTTAACTACCTATTTTTCACTTCTGATTAAAGACTTATGAGGAGACATGTCACTAAATAGCTTCTGTTCCTTTACATAATGCCAATCGATATTACATGTTAACTATCTCACTTTCACGATAAAGCAAACAGTATCTTTAGCCATGTTGATTTTGCAGGGCAAAATATTCCTATTCTAACTAGATTTGAAATAATATATTTTCCTGAATTGCTTTTTGAAAACGTTTCTTGTTAATATTGAAACTAAAATTGCAAAAATGTATACTTGCAATTAAAATAATCTAAAACAGCAGTTACCAGGCATGTATCGACGTCACTATAATAATTCAGGCGCATTCAACTAGAAAAAAAAAAAAGAAAAGAAAAGAAAAAAAAAAAAAAATCTAAAAGGATTCCGCTTTTAACTTCGCACTAGAGGATTTGTTTAAGTTTTTTATGATCATACTGAGCATCGCAGGTTATAACCTGGCTTTAGACTCCTGCTAGTACTTATTTTTTTAGGCCAAAGGGGCAATTTGCCTTGAAGGATTATTAATTTCATTTTGCATTTTGCATCGAAAACTTTAAAAGGCTGAATCACTTTTCAAATTGTTGAAACCATATATTATCGCCGTCTTATATTTCAAGAAATTAAATAATAAATAATGGCGAATCTGCATAAATGTATGTATGTTTCTTGCATTGTATGCATGTTCATTGCATTTCATTTAAACTTATTGGATTGAATTAAATCTACTTCGCTGACAGCGCATAAAACACAATAGAATAAATGCATTCTTTAAAATTCCCTCTAGTATTTGTTTACCATAGCGACACTCTGGCGCTAGATTCACTTAACAATATTATATTTCGTTCATATTATAACTCATAATGCACAAAATTTATATCATTTAAAGAATAGAATTGTCTAATCGTTGCCACATGTTCTATTCAAATACTATAATAAAGCTAGAATGATGTATAAAAGAAATTAAGCAAACAAAACAAAAAAGAAACAGTTTTTCACAGACGATTGAGTATTTCTCATTCAATTAATTCAGTTCTTACTTCGCGAAAAGGCAAAAATACATAAAAACTCAAAATATCTATATTAAAAATTACGAAGTAAACCTTAAACACTTATTTCCTCGAAAAAATTCCAGAAAGGATTAAGCATGATTTAATTGGCAATAATAAATGAAGGCGTTATCTTTGTTGTTGCGAAGCTAAGTTTCTCTAGATTGACAACAAATCCACTAGTCTGCTGTTTCAAATGTAAACAATCAATGGCCGGCATATTAGAAAAGGCTTAGCGGCACTTAAACAACTTTAAAATTGTTGATAATTCTAAAAATATTGCATAGAGATTTACTAAAGGGGCTAAAATTCCATAAGCGGGGTAAGTTAGCGCCAAACTATTTTGGCCTTCAACATTTGGTGAATTTTTTAGGCTCACTACATGAAAGCACTAAAATGTGATTTTTAAACGTAAACAGAATAGTAACTTTTAAGTTTTGAAGTAGTGAAACGCCGTTATTTTATGTAAACAGAATAGTAAAATGAGATGATAAAATACTAGATGAGTAAAACAAAGTCCAACAGCTTTGCAAGTAAAAGCATAGTCTTATATATATGTAATTCATCATAAAATAGTAGAATGAACAATTCTTGTAAATAATTATTGAGTAAATAAATGTATACACTTATCAGATCAGAACACTGCGAAGTCAGTTTTAAACGTAAACAGAATAGCAAATGCGTATTCAGCATCATAAACTAACTAAAATATTCAAGTTACTATCGTCGTAGAATTCAACGCACTAAACAACTTTCGTTCAAAGCTTTAATATTCCACATCTTTCGATTGCCACATGCAAGAAACAAAACTAAAAAAAAAAAAATTAACTAAATAAAATTAAATGAAAACATTCATAAATTATAAACTTCATGCCATATGAAATCCAACATTCTCCCATGAACAACAGCTTAACTTTCTGCAAATATTGATATAAATATAATATTAAACATATATATATAACAATAATATTAAACAGTAAAACTTTTAAAAACAAACACAGTATTTCAAAATTAAATTTAAAAAAAATCTGGCTACACTAAATTCGCGCTCTTACAGTTACCGAAATAAAGCTCTAGGTTTGCCACAAGAAAACATACAGCCGGAAACCACAACCAAATTAAAATCGCGCCAAATAAAAAACTCTAGCCAAGCTTGGCGCTCACCCCGATTATGGAATTTTAACTACTAAAAGTATAAAAACTTTAACCGGAAGATAAAAACAACATAATTCAATCATTTTTAAAGCAAAAAATGTATCTGAGCCGGGTAACAGAGTGGATATATATATATAAATATATTTATATACGTTTGGTGCGGCCGATTGCAACCAAAATACGAGGTGAACATCTACATGATATAGCAGTCCTATATGCAAAATTTCAACGTTCTGAAGCTACTCGTTTTTGAGTTATGCGAGATACGTACGAACGTACATACGTTCATACGTTACGTACAGACGTTACGTACAGATGCCACGAAAAATTCTCTTCAGAATTCATTTTAAAGCAGTTTTATAATTTTTTTGGAGAAACGAGCCTTTTATTCTGTCCTTACGTATAGATATCACGCAAAAACATCGTTAAATTGCATTCGATAGCGGTCAAAATGGATATTTTCGTTGAAATATGCTGCCTGAAACTTTTCGCGATTACAATATTTCTTTTTTACTTCGTACAAGGAAGTAAACCTGAACGATTTCAAAGCTAGCAACGGCAACACTGTACGAAAAAAAACTTTTTTATCTCCAGCGCGCGAGACTGTCGGAAATTTTAAAGATATGCTCATTTAAAAATTAATTTGCAATATTGCTGTTAAACTGACTCTTATAGTTTGAGTAAGTAGAACATGATATTTAATAAATAAATGTAACATATAAAACGTTAAAAAATCGCCCCTTTAGACGTAATTTAAAATCTGAAACCTTTCGGATTTTTGTTTTTTTAAAAATTAAAAAAAATTTTTTTTTCATTATTAAGCATCTCTTTTTTCGCCCTTGTACCGCTTCAATTTTCAAAAGCAGCATAGCAACATACGTTTAGAATTCCCGATACAGTTTTAAGTGCTGGCACACTATTTTCTGTCTTTTCATCTTTTCTGATTTCATCCAATAAGTGTTCCGTTTTCTTTGCAAGATAACTGACAAAACTTTTTCTTTGTTTTTTTTTATTAATTTTTGATGCGTTTATTCATTAAACTGTGTACATTTTTATTGCGTATGTTTACTAAATACCACGTTCTTCCTACTTACGTCACATAAAATTCAACAGCAAAATCACAAAATATTTAAAAAGAGCAAATCTTTAGAATTCCCGATAGAGTGTTAAGGATTGCATACACAAACATCTCTCTCTCTCTCTCTCTCTCTCTCTATATATATATATATATATAATATTATATTATATATAAAGATAGATAGATAATATATATATAATATAATATATAGATATATATGTGTGTGTATTTAAAAACAATTAAAATGGGGTATTTAATTTGAATGAATGCTAATTGTAGAAGTATATAATATATTGCTGGAAGCTTTTCAAAGATCCCGATTGCTTATCTGTAAGAGTAGTTCAACTACACTGCATTTGCAATATCTAATGCACCTATTAACGTATGTTAGTTTAAAACAAATTTTCATACGCATTTAAACATGCATGTATGTAGTATTATCATATATTTATATTTAAACATGAGAATAATCCGATGATTACATTACTTCTATAAAGGTATAGATAGTTAATATTCCTTAAACTCACATTTCAAATTTAGTAAATTATATTTTCCTGTTAAGCTCCTAATTTCCGCCCTACAGAAACGGTATTCCAAGGATTTTTATTCCCTTTCTCTCCCACATGTACACATTTTCGCCAGAATTCTTTGTGAAAAAATTAAATGTATGTAATTTCGTTAAAAGAAATAAAGAAGGGAACTTGAAACATCCTCTGCTCCAAAAACAGATGAGTGAGACATCTTAATGATATGCATTCCACCTATTAAGCATTATTTATACCTGACATTTGAATTAATCATGAGATATTTAACTCAAAATTATCTAAATTATATCATTTTAAGTTTAGCAATAAAAACAATGGTTTTAGTTGTAAAAACTAATCTTATTCCATTTTCACTTTAAACGTTTAGCGATATCCAACTTTAATAGTTTTACACAGGTAACAGAAATTTTAAGAGTCATTGCTCATCTATCGAAAGCAGAAATAATATACAAACAGAAATATGTTTCTAAAATTACTTCCATTAAAGCATCAATAGGTCTCGAGTAAATAACTTAATGGAAAAGGGCTTAAGTTTGAATTGTACGCTCATTGTGAATGATTTTAATGGCTTTCACAGCTATTAAAATCTTTACCTTGCAAGTACATTTTCCTAGGCAAATTTATCAGAGAATAACGGACTGTTTGCAGCGTAAATAAAACATTGACCTGCGATAAAATTTATTTTAATTATATCAACATAAAATAGAATAAAATCTTTGAATAATGTTGTTGTATGAAAGCTAAGCTAGGTTATTAGTTTATCATTGAATGTCCAAATAATCTAATGCATGAATGTTGAAATATGTGAATTTTCTGAAATATTCAGCAAGAATGCCATAAACTAACATTTCTCAAATTATTGTTTCACTAAAATATACATATAAGGTGTTAAACTCAAAACACGATCTAAATACTAGACTAACCATAAAAGTGAAACAAATAATCATTTGATAATAAGCATGTATAAGTTTTTATCATAAATGTTAAATATTACATTTTTTTAAATGAATTTTTTGGAATACACTTTTTCCCCTTCAAAAATGTATTTATGAAGTATCATTACCCTTATATTTGCGATATTCCTTCATGAATTTGGTAATTTTATATTAATGTATCCGGCGAAAAATATTTGTAATAATCTTAGTTGATATTCAGAACCTTATTCAGAATTCCAAATCAATTTCGAGTAAAACTAGTAAATCAGATATTGGTACCAGTACTTCTATTTTTTTTTAAAGACAACAAATGCAAAACTCCTCATGCCCCATACGGTATGTCACGAGGCTTCCGGAAGTAAATGAACAAGTTAATAATACAACAATAATGCAATACAATAAAATATAATGTTTAGATCTGGAGTAAATGAGAAACATATGTAATAATAGAAATACTGTTACAATAAAAATATTAAAATATTCTAAAGTAATAAACCTGGAATGCCGGTAATGACTAACCCTTTAAAAAGTAATATTAATACAACTGATATATGATACAACAATAATACAGCATATTAATACATTAAGTCAACGTTCTCACTCTTTTGACTACCGCGTACCATGTTAACAAAAACTGAAAAACATTAGTACCACCATTACATTTTACAATGATTATTTTTCAATTTCTCAATAGAAATATTAAAAACTTTATATATATATATATATATATATACTGCCATTTGCACAACCTATTGGCTCTTTGTATTAAATATGTACACATAAAAACTATTAGATTAAAATTTGATTACCGTTTTAATTATCAAAATTTCAGTTATAATACTTAAGTTCTAAAATTTAGTGGGAAATTTGGGCCTGTTTAAGAGAGATCAATTTCTTTATGTCTGGTTTTGTTTCATTTAGTTTTAGCTATAAATTAGGATCCACTCTTAATTCCGTTTTGTATTTCTTTTTCAAATATAACACGGAAGGAAATCCTTATTCGTACAAATAAGTTTCACAAAAAAAAAAGCAACAAAAATGTAATAGCCTTTATTTGAAATGCCTTTAAATTCTTCTTTCGGTTCAGCCAAAAGTTAAAAACTTTTATTCTTGAAATCTTTAGTTAGATTTCGATCACAGAAAATTTCTAGCAGTTGCTGTTTTTCTACGAGATAAAATTTCAGGTACATTTGAAGAAAACGGATTTTTAATCCAGTTTTCTATTCCATAATCCTCAAGAAAATACACGTTGAAATTATTTATGAATGAGAAACAATGATGTTTAATGTCAGATAATTATTCTTTGTTTTCAAATTATTTTTGGTTAGAAAACTTTATAAAAGTGCTAAAAAATTTAAAATATTTTTATCCAATTCTTTGATTAATAGGTCCAGTTTTTTTTTTTAATCATTGCATTGATTTTATCTCTAATGCGAAACAAATTGTAACACTTTGTCCTCGTAATCCTAAATTTAAATCATTTAACTTTCTAAAAATATCAGCTATATATGCTAAACGTGCCACTTTTAATTTTGGTCTGTATTTATATTTCAAATTAAACATGGAAAAAATCTTTGTTCACACAAACACGTTGTGAAAAAAGGCAATACAAATTTGAAAGCTTTATTTGAAATGCCTTTAAATTCTCTTTTTCGGTTCAGCCAAAAGTTAACAAGTGTGTCATTTTCGAAATCTTCAATTAGAGCTCGATAACAGGGAATTTCTATAAATTGTTTTTGTTTACGAGATTTTTGAATTTATTTTTTTGAATTTATTTTAGATTTTTGAATTAGTTAAAATTGCTTAGCTTATTTGCGTACCCCCCTTTTTTTCTCTTGCGTACCACCGGTTGAGAACCGTTGCATTAAGTATTTTCTTCCTCTTTCGAACATTCCTTCGCGGTGTAACGGTAGCACACTCGGCGCGTGTTCGAGAGTTCCAAATTCAAGTCTCGGCGAGGGCATTGCATATTTTTCACATCTAGCAGCGTCAAAAAATCCTAATACCTCTACAAGTTGCTCACGAACTAAAAGGTGCAGACAATAATTCGTCCCCACCAGGATTTGGGGTGTATCCCCTAATCCTCAGTCGTCCTTTAAAAGGGGAGTATATAAGGTAATTTTCTGCCTCCTTCCAGCATGCTTTTGTGGTGTAACGGTAACACACACGGCGCGTGTTTCAGAGTTCCAGGTTCAAGTCTCGAGTAGAGTATTGCATATTTTTCCCATTTACCAGCATCAAAAAATCCTAAGGTCTCTCTAAAGTAATCATTCATAACTAAAAGACAATAACAATGCAATGATTCACATAAAGATACGACGGGCACCAAGTCTGGCACGAATGCTGTCTTAGAGAGACCCTATGTTAAAGGATTTAAGACATTTTGCATACTTTCAGGTGCCAATGATTTATGAACCTATTTCTGGAAAATATCTGAAACAAGATCAGGTGCACATAAATTACGAATTTCATCCATTTTCCCTTTTTATACTGGCTGTGATTCAGTTGGCTCGCAACTGTCAAAATGCCGCCGCATATTTTTCAAGAAATACATGTTCAAGAATACAAGTTCTTTGTTTTGTGTTATTCTCCATGACAATGTTTTTTTTTACATTCTAATGTCTCACTCTAGACTCAATTTAGCTTACATATTGCTATCATTGTCGCCCAGACAGTATAATTGTTAGGGGAGCTGCTGCGGAATCGAAGGTTCGAGTCTCGAAGAAGGCATGGATGTTTGTAAATGTATAGTGTCTTTATGGCATTTGGACACTCTAAACATATAACTAGCCCGCGGGGTGCTCTCCGTCAAAATTGGGGTGGAAGTAGAATTCCAGGCTCTTACAATCATTCTTCCATGAAAAACATGGACAAGACAACAATAATATCGTAGTCATTGAAAATCAGTTCCCATTGCTTCAACATCTCTACGGCAAGTACAGAACTATTTTTTGGCGTATTTAAAAATCTCTGTTTGTTTTCTGTGGCATTATGTGTCTCCGAAATTTGTTGTTTAAAAAAATTTGATGCCCATTCTTTCTTTGCATTTTTTCACTTAAACAATATGATGTATGCTATACATCTAATTTTTCTAAAAGCTAACAAAAAAGTTATGAAAAGTAACCATATCTTCACATTTTTTTCCATTTTCTGCGATATGCAGAATATTACCAGAACCAGATGCATTTTAATTAGCGTTTTCTTCTCTCAGCGTGGAATACTGACATTTCGCAGATTGCTTTCTAACAAACCAAAAGCCCATCATAACTAAGCAATTGTTTACTCTCTCTCTCTTCTACTGTTTCCAGACTTGAATCCAAACTTTCAGAACCCAGGATAGTAATAAAATTTTCATTTAATGCATACTTAAGTATTGCATTCATGAAAGATGTTTTGAAGATTTTGACAACAAATACAAAACTATTTATTCTTAAGAATTTTGATGCAAATAAATGCTACTAGGTTTCCTGCCAGAAAGAAGAGGTGTATTATTATTTCTGTTTTATTTAACAGTTACGATAAATAGTACAGGCAAACATTTTTCACTTAATTTTTCACTAAGCTTCATTATAGTTCTGGGAAATTTGAATTTTGTGATGTTCTGAAAACCCAAGTTTCAAAAGTAATAATGAGGGACTTGTGCAGTAAATAATAATTTTACTTCCAAACGTCATACAGTAAATATTTTAATACCGGAGACTATCTGCACTTTAACACAAAATCAGGATTTATCCGTTAATAAAACACTTGAAAGCCGTATTTGTGTGAAAACTTTAATATAAGTCGTACTGCATATTTGAAATATTTTTATCTGCGAAGGATGTAAGAGCATGAAAACGTTCTTCTACATCTTCAGTAAATAAAACTTAAGCGAAATCCCTTAAAAACGTCTGCACATCTGTTAAATGATCTCTTTTCACGAGACTGATTCATAATAAGAACATATATTCCGTTTAGATCTAAGTATCTTAAAAATTCAGAGATAAGTGCTTTTGCCTGCCGCAAACTAAAGTGCATACTTTAATTATAAAAATATTATCTTTAATAATTTGCCAAGTCCGTTTAGAACTCACAGCATCATTTCAGTTTTTTTACAGTCAAAAAAAAATAAAACTTACTTAAAAAAGAATCTTTTATCAATTGGTTTTTAGAATATGAAGTAATAATATTAATTTTGCATGATATGTAAAATGAAGTTTTTAGAATCGTCAAACATCTTGAAAAACGCTGTTTTTACGTATTTTGTGCATAGTAAAGTATTCGAAACTTAAAAAAGAAAAAAAAACTAAATATCGTTAAAAATAATGGATTAATTTTTGTTGAAAACGTCGTTTTTTAAGATGGCAGGCAAATGTAAATAAATACATTTACTACGAGTATAAAATACTAAAGTAAGTTTAAATTATTACTTTCATATATCAAAGAAGTAGAATAAAAACACCGCTATAAAAACATTGTGCCAAGGTTTAATTGGATTAAAATATTACGTAAATTGAATATCGAATTAAAAACCATCATACCAACGTTTAAAAGAATTAAATTATTAGTTAAATTCAAATACTTTAAAATAAGTAAATAAGAACACTTCGTATACTAGAGCTAAAATGACAGCAATTAGTTTATTGCCGTTAAAAAATGGAGGAATGTCTCATACTTTTTTTTACCATTACAGCGGTTATATTTCTTCCACCCGTGATCACAATACCATATACGGCCGTCCTCAGAATCGGCTCTTCTAACGATCTTCATCTGTGATCCACATTTCTCGTACTTCATTGAAGAAGCAATTAGCGAGGTTTCCTCCAAAAATTTTAAATAAATTTCCTGCTACCCTTGTAGCAATTTATAAATAAATCTTTGACTAGGAAAGCCAAGTTGGGCAAAATAAGGTCTAAAAGGACAATTTTCTTATTGCGATACCAATAATTCTTGGTACTTGCCAATAACAACATTAATCTTTGAAAGCGATATCAGGTTCAATGTTCCGTCTTACTTTCTTCGGGAACATGCAAGGACCGGAACAGAGTCTCTGACTCGGAACAGAGAGCTTACTAAAGCTATGTTCAATAACTGTGGGAAGTAGACAGGATACACAAGAAGGGTATACAAAACCCTTTATATTTCTCTATTTACAATAACTTCCGTACTTCGGAATACAAAGACCCACTACTTGTGGTCTAAACGTAAAAATATAAAAATAAAACTAAACTCTTAACTTTGAAATAATAAACGTGGAAGATTGGCCTTATATTAACAGGAAGCCGTATGTAGTACAGAGATACAATACGTTTAAAATTATCAAGAGGATTAAAACCTCTGGCCTGGAAGGCAACCAGCAACTGAGTAAAACTTCTAAGGTAAGCGGCCTGCTTCGACTAACTGCTTCCTCTCTCTCGCTTGGCAAAAAGCCACAACTTAAATACTTGGCGTTCGCCAGACAAATTTTGCATAAATACGTTAACGCTTATAATTCTGGCCGGAAGTAGAAAATAAGAAGTGATAGTAAAGATTTAAAATAAAATAAACGTTAGTAAAACTTAAGATCCTTACAGCGACATATCTATTTCCTATGAAATCTAAGGAATTGGAAGAGATGAATAATAAAATTTTAAAATGGCGCGGTAATGCACAAATATTCAGTAACCAATCAGGGAGCTGATTACATCACGCCTAGAATTAAAATTATTTAAATAATCATACATAATAAAATAAAATCATTTTTTAAAAAATGCAAAATTAAATTGTATTTTAATATTTAACAGCCATAAATAATGTTTAAAACATTAGATTAATTTATTGATATTAAAACCAATTACTTTTAAAGCAAGGTGACGTCACTGATAACATCATCCACAACATAAAGTATACAAAATATCATAAACAATAAAATTTTTATTTCAAATAAAAATGAAAAATTAAATTGATTTTTAATATTTAGAAGCCATAAATAATATTTAAAACAAAACACGGAATTTATGCATAATAAAACGCATTTTTTTTAAATAAAATAACAACAAAGTATTGGTTACCATAAATACAGCATAAGTCGTATTGCTCGCCAAAAACAAAATCGCCAAAATCCGTGCAACCGTATACCAAAGTAGCACCAAGGTGGCTTTGTAGACGCGACACAGGTTTAAGTTGCTCAATTTTTAAAATAAAGCAAAGATATGGGAATTAATATTATGTTTCATTTTCTTCCTTTTATATCGCAATTCAAAAGTTATGTACGTAAACAAAGGCAAACATCGTATTGTTGAAAATTTCTATAAGTTTTCGAGCTTATTTCATAGTATTGTTGTTTTTGTGTATTGTTATAATGGTTTGTGTTCTTTTTATTTAATTATTTGTACTACATTAATTGCGTTTTAGATGAAAATTTTAGGTTGAAATTTTTGTTGAAAACAATTCAATCTGAAGTGAGAATAGTTCGCGTAGTTTCTTAGATATAGTCAAAAACTGCCCTGACGAGCCTTGGCGATAATTTTTGCTGCCAAGTATACAACATTCAGCGATTTTCGCCAAACTGATGTGTTTTGTTTTTTAAATTGGGGAAATGGAAATTTTCGTAGCACTAAGAGCGGCTTTCCCCGAAGCTTCCAGAAGGCCAGGGAACGGTATATAAATGCAGCTTCGACAGCCAGCAGTCAATTGCTAGTCAGTTCTATGTGGTTTTAGAGAAATAGCTGTTGAAAAGGAGTTAGCTGAATTGCTTCTAGAGTTTACCCTGCATATATACGTAATTTACTGTACTTTCTCTGTGTTATCGAAGATTTGTTACTCTACATTCTCTTTCAGTTATTTATAGTTTTTTTCGCAGTATACTCTTGTTAATTAGAATACATTTTTCGAAGAGATCTCCACGAACTGGCAGCCCATAACAATATGTACCATGAAGGGAGAGAGAAACATATACAGGGACAGAAAGGAGTAAAGGAAAGAAAAAGTTGCGCACATAATGCTTGAGAAAAAGAGGTAGCATTTTGAACAATGATTTAATTTATGCAACCAAATGAATTCATTTTCCAGATTACACTCCTTGAAGAGACAGGTAAAGTGTTAATAATACTGTTCTGTTTCTGCACTGAACTATCCTTGCATTAACCGTGGTCGTTGTCCCTTGTGTTACTCCGATTAACTAGCAGCTGATTGTACTTAATATGCAGTTTTTATGGCAAAGCAATAGTGAGAAAACAAAGGTTTCAAATTCCCTCTTTTTGTTGTTGGGCTGTGTTTAGCCCCTTATTCGGGAGTATCTCAATGAGGGGCCACAGCGAATTCGTGAATAATCATAAGCCGATAATAAGACATTAGCTATCATTTCGCAATGGAATGTTGGTAAAAAATATAGTCCATAGAAAACCAAATCCAGCAAACAAAAAAGACTGGCGATTTAAGAGACATCAAACTGAAAATAATTAAACAATGCCGAAAAAAAATCTTAACTAAGACCAAAAGAATAATAAAATCTATAAAGCGTGCTATAAATTTTAAAATTAATATAGAAAATATATATTTTACTGTTAACATAATGAAATAAAGGAGATTTTAAAAGTAGTTCTTCTGATATTAACTATTGGCACAATATTCCTGTATAAATGGATGCAAGTTAAGTAATCAATTAAAAATAAGGACGTATCTCAAGAATAAAACTGAAAAGAAAATTTAATGTAAAATTCCTTAGTTTCAAAAGAATGCACGGCAGGTTATCAAAATGTAGATAATTACGTCTTAACTGTAAGATTTAAAATTAATGTAATAGCAAAAGTTTAAATGCCGCAAAAACAAATCATTAAAAAATGATCATGTCTTGAACTCCGTAATTTTTTCGTACTTAAAATCTTTACACATGGCTTCTCATTTCATTCAAAGATATCTATTAAGATGCTTTAATGATGTGCACAGTTTTCCTAGATTGAATATTATTACTAATTTCAAATAGAACAGAAACACGCTAAGGAAAAATTTTAAATTAGGCAAAAAAGCAATTTTATTTTAATTCAATTTACTATAACGCTATTTATTTCAAGTGCGATTATGCACAGGCCGCTCTCCTTCAGGAGCAAAACAATTTTCTAAACTAAGTGGGTTTGATTGAAAGAAGCTTTAGTGAAAGAAACAAGCATCTCACTTTTAGCATATGTTAAACGCTATTATTAAAGTCTAGTTTTAATTAATTATAATTTCCTACCAACTGGAACGTTAGTAAACAGTGATTCAGCATCGAAAGAAATCAAAATTGAGCTTGAGGAGAAATCCCTTTAAGTTTACCTAGAACGTCAAATGAATGTTTCATAGAATAAATATTGCCATAAATTAATGGGGAAATGTAAAAAACGAATTTTTTTTTCTTTTTTTCCTAAAAGGATCACATGTTGTTTCTAAATTAATAAGAAAACGAATTTACGCTTTGTGAGAAAAGATAAAATTTAGCTGCGGTTTGTGAAAAGGGCACTTATATCCCAAAATCGATAGAGAATTTAAAATCTACATCAAACTAAAGATGCTTTTTTGCCAAATTTTATATCATTATTGAAATTAATACGCAGACTGTGTTTTTTATTCTTTTCAATCATCGCATGAAATTAGAAAACTAATGAATGTTCCATGGAAACTAAAATATTACTCTTACAGGAATTAACTAGTTTCTTCTTTTCAGCCCTTCAAACAATTGTGAAAAGTTTCGGAGGAAGATTGCTTTCACGTATAGCGGGAAAAAAACTGTTGATTGTCACTTTATTTCGGAATGTTATTTGTGTGTAATTTATTTTTCATTTAAAAGCGAGTGAAACGGATTTTAGCCTAAAAGAGCTATTAGTCGGAAAATGATTTTGCGTTATTTCACTTTAATGCTCTGTTTCACTTTTTATTCAAGTCTATTGCCATTGGGCAAAATATAAGATATTTATCTTTCATATTTAATCTGTAACTTACTGATAAACAAACTAAGCTGTTTAGAACCAATAGATGCAGTCCTTAAGAATAGTGTTTTTCACTTTTAAATCTGATTCAGTTAAATAAAATGCATTTAATTCCTACTATATTTAATTAAGAATACGAAATATTTTTATAGAACTAATTTACTTATTTTTTCATTATTTAAATATGCACTGGTTTCCAAACACTAAGGAAAAATCACAAAAATAGCGATAATTCATTCAAAAATAAGCCAATCTGTATAAAATCTGAATATGTTGTCAAATAAGAATTGCTGAGTGGAATTGTAATATGCAAATTAATGCCGCTGCAATCGAAATATATCATTGCGAGGAGGATAAAATTGCATGTTTCGGATCAAGCCTGCAAATTTCGCTGTGATATTGAGATAAGAAATCTATGATAGTCCCATTGTAACAATGACCTTCCGGCAATCATTTGTAGGAAGACCTTCGATGGAGAGCTATTGGAAGACTAGAGGGACTTCTTCTATGCTGTAAGTCAGATAGAAGGGGGTCAGTGGCTTTAATGTGAGACCTTCTGTGTTTCATAGATTCTGGTAACAATTTCTAACCACAGATTCGGCATTCAGTAGCTTCACCCAAGGACGGCCAACCGTTGCGACGAGTGCTGATGACTGATATTCGTTTTATGTGCACGAAGAAATAGAATCTCACCTACAACACAACTCAGATCCTTCCTTTCTGCAGCCACTGGAAAGGTGCGCTTAGAAAGCTTTACGAAGAAGGTCTGTGCGCGAGGCGACCAGACATTTGCGTAAATGGACCTTATAAGAAATAGACCAACAAAATGGGTTTTCTACCTCGTCTGACACGTTCCCGGCTGTCACCTTGATCACATCCGGAGGAGTAGGGACGACATGTAGAAATTTAACAGTGGTTGCCTATTGCAGCGTGTATAATTGTCAAGAAAAAGCTGGTTGTAGCGGCTCATTTCACAAATTAAAATTTCTCCATATTTTTATTTTTGAAATTGAGATTGATTTTTAAAAATTTAGCATATTTATCAAGCATAATTAGCGTTCCGAATAATTATAAAGCTGTTGCATGCTTTCAGGGCTGTATATTTTTTTAGCTTCTTCTATGCTGTAAGGAAATTTGTGACTACTTCTTTTAGAAAATAATATTTTAAATCTTAACTAATAGAAAATTTCAAAAAAGCAATTTTCTCTGGCAATTTTTATGCTTTTTATTAGTGTAAATAAGTAAAAAATACTAAAATATTTAAAAACTAATTTTTGAAAGCTTTGTTTAAAATTCTAAATTGTGCTACTTTTTTAAAATTATGAGTATTATAGCACAATTTCTATAAAGGAATTTTATTTCAATTATATTTCATAATACATCATAGTGATAAACACTTTTGACTCCTTAATTTTTATAGATTTACTTCTAATATTTTAATATTATTATTGTATTTAACCGTAATAATTAATTTTGTTTGTATTTTATAGTGATTATTTTTTAAATTTATTTTTAGTTTTGCACAAGATTTTTTTTTATTTACTGTTAATTTAATTTATTAACTCGAAGCGGCATTTTGCGCTGTTTCACTATAAATGTCCGTGTCTCCTTACAAATTATTGTTACTAAATATTATCGCCCTGTATTGTATTTAAAGAAATTAAATAATGAAGAACCTGCATGAATACATGTATGTTTCTCGCACTGTGACAAAAACAACAGTATCTAGAGCCATCAAATTTTGAATAATGTAATCCTCCACCCAAACATGGGCATCTTGACGGTCGAATTTCGAATTTGTTTTAATCTATGTCATATTTTGTAAAACTTTAACGAATTTTTGATTAACAAACTCAACTAGTTCAAAACGAGCAATGGTAACACTGTACGGAAAATGAAATTTTTATCTCCAGTGCGGAAATTCTAAAGATATGCTGTTTTCAAATGTATGCGGTTTACGGGCGAAGAACATGATATTCAATAAATATAGGTTACACACAAAACGTTAAAAAAAAAGTTCCTTTTGGGCGTAATATAAAATCTGAATGCTTCTAGATTTTATTTTATCTTTTTTTTCTCCCTTCATTACACTCAGAAAATTTTATGCCCCGAATTTTATAAATTACTAAAATAAATAATCCCCTTTAATGTTAATAATTTAATGATGATATAATCAAATAAATAATCGTTTTGTAATGTTATTATAGTTTTGAAAATCACTGCCTGAAAATGTTCATTAAATTTAAAAAAAAAATATATCAGACCTTGTTTAATTTTACCTTATTTATTTCAAAGCATCACGTACTATCAATCTTATTAGTCCAAAGGGATTTGAATCCCGAAGGACTATTAGTTTCGTTTTGGCATTTTGCGTCGGACGGATAAATGTCGGTTCACTTTTCAAACTGTGGCCATAAAATGTTAGAGTCCTGCATTATATTTGAAGAAATTAAATAATGAAAATCTGCGTAAATGTATGTATATTTCTCACATTGTCATAAAATAACGGTACATAGAGTCATCGAATTTTGAATAACGTAATCCTCCAACGAATATGAGCATGTGGAAGACCAAATTTGAAATTTGAAATTTGTTTTATGATCGATTTCCTATTTTTTAAAACTTTGACGAATTTTTGATTAACAAACTCAAGGATTTCAAAGCGAGCAATGGCAACGTTGTGCAGAAAAAACATTTTTATCTCCAGCGCGTGAGTCTCTGTATCGGAAATTCTAAAGATATGCTCGTTTTAAAACTATTTTGCGATATTGCTGTTGCACTGGATCTTATGGTTTAAGTGCGAGGAACATGATATTTAATAAAGAAAGGTAACACACAAAATGTTAAAAAACGCCCCTTTGGACGTAATTTAAAATCTGAAACATTTCAGAATTTTTTTTTTTTTTTTTTTTTTTTAATTTTACTTTATTTGTTCGCAAAATTAAGTTCATAAATTTTGTGCTTAGAGTTTTTACCGTTTTACCAAAGTAAAGATGTTTGTACAAAGAATTACGCGTGACAAAAATGCGCGAAATGCAGTAAAACGTACTTTAATGAGATATATTAAATCGTATTTGAAAAAACTATGACTTTCATAATCTCATCACTATACAACGTATCACATTTAATAATTAAAAACAGTTATGTGATACAAACGCCATAGATTTCAGTGTTAAAGTAAACCAGATCGTCCCTACTCTTTCTTACGGACATGTCGGTGACGCGCGCCCGCCCACTGGGTTAGTCTATCTCTTATAAGGTCCTTTACGAAGAAGGTCTGTGCCAGTACCTCCTATAAACGAAGCCACGGCACGCCGCACACTACGTCACTAAAGTCGTCCTTATGTACAGAAAGCATGGTTGCCACATGAAACCACTTATCGCTGTTATTCCTTTAAGAGGAGAGAAAATGAAAAGTAGTTTTTATTTCCTTGCATAAGGCTTACTATATCGTTTGGTTTTAAATATATATATATGTGTGTGTGTGTGCAAATATATATATTCCGATTTGATTTCATCGACTGCATTTTCTAATTTCAAATACCTAACCTTACTTTCCTTATATATTTTTATGCTTAAAATAATAACAGTATAGTAAAGAAATTAATTCAACATACTTCAGATTAGTAGTAATAAATATATACTGAATATCTGGCTGATGCTGGTTTGCTTTCTGAAGAATATATATTTTATTAAATATTTTCTTCCTTAACAAAGAGGATAACGCATAATTAAGCAAGTTTACAATTGATTAACACTAAAAATCCTTAAATTAATTTTAATCAATTTTTAACGGCATTTTCTGTTTCTCATAAATACAAATTTACACATAATTGTTTAGTCATTTTCCGCTTTTTTTTCACTTCAGTGTGGGACTGAATTTCTTAACAGATGAGAAACCTGGAGAATGATTTGAAAAATACTATTTTTTAGCATCTATCAATATTTATTCATTGGTAGTTTTAAAATACGGTAGCAAAACATTTCATATATTTAGGCATTTTAAATTAGATCATTATTTGAGAATACATAACTGCATCTTCCCCAATAATAAAAAAAAGAAAAATTGTAAAAATTCAACAAACTTGACACTTGCTAGGAATTCAAAATTCTTATGTTTCATTCTTATTGTTAAATGTTTGTAACACCCCTTTTGTCTAATTATGTGCATATAATTTTTTTTTTTTTTTTTTTGTAACTTGTAAATTTTTGTTCCTGAAAGCATTTCATTGTAACTTATTTGAGAATTTTTTAGCAAATGATAAATATGAAGTTTATATATGTATTTACTGGAATTTTTATCAGGGTAATCAGTAGGAACTTTTAAAACATCTAAATAGATCAAATGTCCTCAATTCTTAGAATTGAAAGAATAACAAGTTTTATGTATTTTCCTATTAGAAATGAAAATAAATATAGCCTGATTGTTAAGATGTAAAGTAAGATTTAAAATTTTCAAAATAATTCAGATTTTTATTAAAGGAAAGCAACACAATTAGGATGCAAAACATATAAAAAGGATTTTATTTATTTATTTTTTTTTGGCCTGAATTTTTTGTACCAGTAAATTTATAACTGGAAGTAATAGGAAATGGCATTTCATACTACAGTGGGAAAAAGGGTGGGATGACTATTTATTTATGTAACTTGATGCTACTTATTTTTTATTACAGTTAAGTCTTTTTAATATCAAAATAGTTTAGTATAACTGCATGAAGCCTTACAGCTGGGAAGGATTAAAAATATTTTTTTACTCAATTTATTTTTGATAAGTTTTCCCCTGTATATGTACAACCACATCATTAGAAATTTTAATTCCAAAGTATTTAATTTTAGTTTTGACAGAATTTAGCATGTATTACAATGAAAATATTGTATAAGAATACAGTGAATTTCCTCCATAAAAATGCATGAATATCTATAAAAATGACTCATATGGAATTGTAGGTAAAAACAAATTGTATTTATTTTCTTCTTACAGTGTAAAATTAATGTAATAAACATGTCTGCTTCAATTAAAATAATATTAAAAAATTGCAAGATACTGATTTCAAAATCTAAACAATAGTAATATTAATTGGCAAAGTATTTTATCTTCAAAAATCAATATTTCTCTAGTTTACAATAAATACACCTATTTTGCACAAAATGATATTATATAAGAGACTTAACAACTTTAGCACTTTACTGTCATAATTAGTTATCTATTACAAATGCTTTTTTTGTGTGTGTGTGTGTGCATGCATTTTGAAAGAGTTGGTAAAGATTTCACAACACAAATAGAAAAAGCACTATTTTTTTATTTAACATACTATCTACATTCTGCAAAAAATATTCATTTAGATAAAATGAATTACAAATTAAGTCTGAAGATAATAAGAAACAATAGATTAGTGTCACTATCTTATTTTATAAAGTTTACTAACTTATAAACATAGTATATGTCATTTCTGCTGTATGCATAAATTATTTTTTTAATGTTTTCAATTTCCGTTGCTTATTTAAATTGTTACTTAAAAGATTATCATTCAACTTTTTGCAGTAATTATTTAGAAAAATATTCGTTGATGCTTGTATGATGTTTTTCAAAATAATTTGAGGGTCATGAAGTTTAGGACAGTCATTCAACTCTAAAAAAAAAAATTTTCATGAAGTAAATTTAGAGTAATTTTACACACTGTAACTCGTGGATTTGCCGAAAATAAAAATTTTTGCTCATATTCATCTGAAATAAGTTTCTTAACAACAATAAAATTGTATATAACAGCATGTAAAATATCAGGATGAGGATACATAAGACCTCTATCAAAAACCTTAATCCATGAATGAATATTTTCATCGTTTTCTAAAGCTAACTCCTTATCAATAGTAATATTGGATTTACATACATCACATTTTAACTTTTTTAGCATACTATAACAGCAATATCCAGCTATATAAGTCAAAATAGGTACATCCAATTTTATGTCGTGTATATCACTGTCTTCAACTGTTATTTCATCTATGAATGTTTGTACATCAGTGTCATCAAAAGTTTGTTCTTCAGTGTCTTTAAAATCAGATACATGAAGAGGAATATTTCCAAATTTTGAAGAATTTATTAGGGTTGGTAATGTACTCTGAAGTCTTAATTTACCCTCTATTTCATAAACCTGTCTGATAGAAATATTATGGTGAGCTCCAGCCAGTTGCCTGTACTTACCAAATCTAGCCTCTAACATATCTGTTTGTATTTTTCCAAGTAAAAGGTATTTAAAACCCAACTCATTTATACAATACCTTGATATCTCAATTAAAGCATACGTTGTATGGTATACTGCAAAGTGAGTTTCTTTGGTTAGGCAACCAGAGGTTAAATTCAAATTTTTCCAACTATCTAGTCAATTCAAAAAGTTATTCATAAAAACATATTTTTCATCATTTTCTGCCACAGTGAAAGGTGTTTCAAATACATTATTTTTATGAACCCCTTTAAAAATAGATTTCACATTTACAATTGACTACCATGTGTTTATTATTTTAATAAAGTTTCCAGTTTCTTGGAAATTTATTATTTCTTTCTGCTGCCCAAAAGAAAATAATGCTTCAACAACATTATCATTAAAAATCTGCAATGCAAGCTTTACACTTTGTTTTTCTAAGTTAGTTGGATATAGAGCTTTTATTGTCAGACCATAAGCATACTTTAATAACTTACCAGTTTCAGATTCATGTAATTTTTTAATACAAGAAAAAGATGCCGTTTCAATATGTGAAGCATCATCAAAACTTGGGAAAAACATACTCTGATTATTATTTTTTTGATTTATCCAGTTATTTCTAATGCATTTTAAAATATGCACTGTATCAATAATAAAAAACATTGGCCTAGATTTGTCAACAGGGTTTTGATAAACAATACTAACTTTAGGTGGTTCGGAAAACAGAGACATAGCCTTTTTATTAATCGAATTATTGTCAGTGACAATAGCAATAATTTTAAACCCAATATTTTCTAATCCCACAACAATTTTTTTAATATAAATATACAAATTATCCGCACTAAGTGTTTTCACCGGCAAAATATGTACAACATCCTTATAAACAGATAATAGGCTGCGAATCATGAAAACATATGCACTAGATGCAGCATTTTTTCAATTATATGCCATTCCACACAAATTACCACCTTTATAATCAAATGCTTGATTTAGATGAATTTCATCAATCATTAAAATAACAAGCAGATCTTTTTCTGATAATTCTTGAAATTTAAATTTTATGTAGCTTAGGAACTTTTGGTTGTATTGTTCATTTATTGGATATATATTAAAATCTGAAAAAATTTTCTGAATGGTCCGTGGATGAGGCATAATAATATTTTCTGAATTTCGAATAAAATTATATGCATGTGGTGAAATTGTGTGAAGTAAAGTGGAAAATATTAGAAAGTCTGCAGAATACCTATATTGTTGTTTTTCTGAATTCAAGTTTGATAGTTGCTCAACGAGAAAATTTATTTCATTGTTTTTATGTGGAATTTTCTCTTTTAAAATTGTCATTAATTCATTTACAATTTGTAAATAATTTTGAATACTGTCTTCAGATGAATCATTTGAGGCAAATAGGTCTAATTTCTCTAAAATACTTAAAAGATCTTTAAGGTTGTTAATTTTTGATGGGATTACATATTGCTTCAGTGATTTAATAGGTATATTTCTAATTGCTACAGATATATTCAAATTACAATCAATCAATAATGATTTTAGAATTCTTGGATGATTGTCATTAGAAATATTAAGAATCATAGTATGTATAGGCCTGTGTATAACTATCCAGTTATCTGATAAATTCACAGTATTAAAACAAATTTTTAGTTCATCTAAATTATAAAACATTTGTTTTCGTTCATACTCTTCCTTTTCAGCTAAGCTACAGGATAAGGCTTTTTCGAGTGCATCTTGTTCTCTTTTGAGTCTTTTATGCTCTGGTGATTCCCTTGATGAAACACTGGAACTAAGATGACTCGGACCATCAGGAAACAGACTTGGAATTGCACCATTCTTTAAACGAGGATATGACAATGGTATAATGATCTTCTTTCCAGTTTTCTCATCAAAGAATTCAGTTTGCCTCAGAACATCCTCTTGCTTGAAGTGAAGTTCACACACCTTTTAATATGAAAAAGAACAAATAAATAAACATGTATCAAAAGGTTAAACAATTATAAAATCGTAAGCATTCGCCATCCTTTAAATACATGCACAGTCTAATAAGGGTTTTATTGTATTTTTATTTAATCATGGCAAAGCACTCAAGAGCTATCTGCTTAAGGGAAGGGTTACCGTTGTGGAAAACGTTCATCATTTAATTTCTTTAAAAATAATACAGGGCGATAATGTTTGGATGGTAACAATTTGAAGAGATATAGCCATTTAAAGTGCACAACGCAAAAAAGTGATGCAGCCATTTAGAGTGAATAATGCAAAATCTAAAACAAAACTATTAACTCTTTTGGGCTAAAAAGAGCCATGAATGCTGTCATAAAGTTTTGAAAAGTGCAAATAATTAGCACATGTTTGTTGTCATATGTCAAATGCATATAACATAAGTAATATTTAATTGATACATCCTCAGGTAACATACAATTGCTCTTGTATATATAATTGCTACATCCTAAATATTTCTTTCTTCAGTTATTTGAAAACAACACTTGGTTATGGAATTACATTCAAAATGGTGATAATACAGTTATAAAAAGAATAAGATTAACCATCAGTTGATGGATAAGAATAAGATTAACCACATTCATTCGTACCATTCAAATATAAAGTTACTGGCTCTTTTTCTAAACATTTTTACAAATGATATGTTCACAACCAGAAGTACAAATTTACTTGTGTGCCTATGAATGTTTATATTTAAGAGCATAAAACATCATTAGTCATTAAAAAAATTCATTTTTCTTGAATTATTGAAAACATGTATAAGTGCTAAAATATGATACACAAAGAAAAAAACAAGAATTTGTATATTTAACAGTTTATTTGCAGTAATTAAATATTTTAGGCTATTCTTATGTAATTTTGGAGTGAAATATTCACATTCATCAATCGTGTTTGACATTATATTACTGTGGAAGGCTCACTAGATTGCTTATTTTCCATATAATTTTCTTAACTTTTTTCAAAAATTTTAAAAGTTATATAACTTATTAATACAATGAAACATTTTCATATTCCACTGCAACAAGTATAAATAAACAAAACCCCTTATATAAGTGTTTTTAGATAAGAAATTAATGTAAATTTCAAGCCCACAAGAACTTACTGCCAGTAGCAAGTGAACCACTGTAACAAGGTAGGTGTTATTGGCATAAGAAACTCGTACTTTTATAGATGTGTGTGTGCATGAAACAATTTAATAGGCTAATTAGGATTTATGCTAACATGTAATGAAAACTAGTAAGCTTACAATCTTAGGCAATATTATTTGAACAAGACAGTTTAATTTAAACACCTTGTAACTTATTCCAGAAATTAAAATAATTACTGTCAAAACTAGTCCATTTATACGATTGTTTTCTTTTACATATATTTCATAATTTTTTTAAGGATTTTAGAATTAATAAAGTTTAGAACATTGCATAATTAGCATTAATTTCCTGTTCACATGAGTTACGAGCAAAATGCATTCTCAAATGCTCCTAGCATATAATAAAGGGGCATTGCATACATTCAGTTTTAAAAAGAAAAAAAAATAAAAATAAAATAGGTGGAACGAGACTTATCTAAATCAAAAGAAATAGTATACCCAAACAGTTAAATACTTATATCTAAAACAACTTTAAATTAACGGCTTTAAAATTACGACTTGAAGCATTTTATATTTATCTACTTAAAGTTATAATATGAACTTTATAAGGTTGGTGGATTTTCTATTGACTAGTTATTGAGAAAAGGGTCCATTTTATAATCACTTTAAAATTCAGTATAAGCTCTGTATAACATAAATTCCTGAAAGATTAATCAATCCTAAATCAATGTGCGTGTTATAAAGATCCCGACGCCGAAAATATAAATTACTAAATGAATTCATTAATAATACTCATTCATAATGGGATAAGAGAAATTTCTAACTAGTAAATAAATATATAACTATGCTTGTATAGAAAGTAATTAAAACTTCGTTTTATTTTCTATGGTTGAATGCAATGGAACTTTAATAAATTATTTCCCTTGCATTGAGAATTTTTTGTTTTCGCATTTTCAAGTCATGTTTCTTTCAATGACATTAATCTTTCAGGAATTTTCTAATTTAAAAATGAAATGCATGCTTACCTTTGAATGTTTCGTAGGCTTGAATCCATCTTTTCGTTTGCAGTTCCAAATCCATTGTTTTCTCAGTTGTTCTTCCGTAGGAAAACTAAATACAGCCACCTTCGGGCCATTCTTATAATTTCCTTTGCATGTTGCAACACAGCATTTATGTGGCATAATAAAAAATAAATAAAGTAATTTAAATGAAAAATGTTCTATTAGAGCACACTACACTTTCAAACAACAGTCAGTTCACTACGCTACGACACCGAAGTATATTCTTTCATTCTTTGCCACGAGGAAGATGGTAGGAATGACGACTTAGATGACGTCAGACCGTTCAAGCAACCCTAGAGGCTTGGCTTCGTATATAGGAGGTACTGACTGGAACAGCTCATCAATGGAGGGCTATTCTCTTTACGGATAAGTGCAGGATTAGCCTTTAAATTAGCCTTCAAAGCGATAGCAGGCGTTATTTCATTTGGAGAGAACCTGGAACCCCTTATCATCCATGAATCACCCGTAAAAAGTAATGCATAAGGAGGAGTCAGTGTCTGTGTTTTGGGTGGTATATCTTTAGGTGGATGCACAGGCCTCCATGTCTTTCTGCGTGGAACCATAAATGCTCAACCTATAGAGATGATATCCTTGATGCTTATGATGCCGGTGATAATTTCCTGCTACGCAACAGCAACGAT
Organism: Stegodyphus dumicola; assembly: GCF_044657685.1. Lineage (NCBI taxonomy): Eukaryota > Metazoa > Arthropoda > Arachnida > Araneae > Eresidae > Stegodyphus > Stegodyphus dumicola. Next base: position 84,645,788 of record NC_140768.1, read on the forward strand.
AGACTGCTCAGAGCTTTTACATCGTGGATTATCTTCAGCGGCAAACAATGCAGCGCATAGAATGGCCAGCTCAATTACCGGACCTGAATCCTACGGCACTTCTTTGGGAGGCTTTAGGAAGACTTATAGCTGCTCTCAATCCTCCTCTTCAGACCTTTGCCACCCTTGAAACTGCTGTGGAAGAGCAATGGCTCTCACTTCCTACAGAACTCAGAACTGATAGACTACATAATTGATAGCATCCCACGTCGCTGTATGTGTTCTATTGCTTCTAGAGAAATCATACTTCACATTAAGGTCATTTTCTTATATCAAACTGACCTATTCGATTTGTTTATTTTATACATATACTAATTTCTATGACACTATAATTGTCTGGTAATTTCTTTTTATGTTATTTTATACCTTACTGTATGTTGTATACTGTGGATCAATTTCATTAAATTCTACTTGTAACTTTTGAGTAAACGTCATTTTTGTGATTTTTTCTTAATTTATGATAACCAGTGTGTTTCTTTTAACCCAAGAGGGCTGCGTTTGTCTCAAAACAAGATTTTACGTCATTCACTTTAATGAGTTGTTTAATTTTTGATTCATGTCTGTTTCTATTCGGGAAAATGTGTATTTACCTTTCAACTTTAATCTATTTGTTATTCTTTGATAAACTAAGACATTCAGAAGCAAAATATGCAGTTTTTAAGAACTTTTTTTTTTTACTTTTTTCATCTGATTGATTTAAGATAAAAATGCATTTAATTCATGATGTATTTAATCAATAACGCACAATTTTTTATAGAATTACGTTATAGAGTTTTGCACTTTCAGTTTTTAACTTTTTCATTATACAGAAGATATATAATGCTCTCATGCTAGTCTAAATGTACGTATATCCTCTAATATGCAATAAAATGTTTCACTATTCCATAAGGGCCAACTCTATTAATAATCTCTACCGATAAACCATTTTAAACTTATAAACAGCACTTTTGGGGGACTGTAAAAATTTGAATCCTTTCAAATCTTTTTGATTAATTTTTAAATACTTTTTATTATGTTTGGAATTATTTTAAGCCTACTATAAATAATTTCAGGAATAACACAAAGAGTAAAAGACTATCAACAGTCCCACTTGGCCAGTCTAACTTTTGTGTATTTGAAAAACCACCTCATTTTCAACAACCTGTATTTAGGTTTCCTCCATCTTATTAATAACTAAAGTTAATATACTACAAGATTTTTTGTTGTGTGACGTCACTGACTTGTTTGTCTGCTCGAAAGCAGCTACTTCATTTGTGTCTTGTTTTTCCCACCTTTGTCAGTAAGCGATATCAGCGATAGGAAAAGCCTAACCTTGTTTGTCTATTGAACTTTATTGTTAACCATTTATGTTTTTGTACGAATCCTCATCTTACAAATAATTCTGAATTTATTGAGTATTAAAATAATTGCCTACAGCTTTTTTCAGAAATCCGTTCATGTGATATATTGTTTTGTGCTCACGAGAGTTTTCATGTGATGTCTTAAAATATTCAGTGATTCGAAAATTAAAGTCAGTGAAATAATGAAACTTTATTCACAGACATATCTTTTCCAAAGAAAATTCACTTATACACGGTCGCATCAATACATTTGAACATTATCCCATGCCTGGCATTTGCCCGGGTGGTTGCATTTTGTCTTTCATTTGCGACGCTCCTTCTTCGCCCATACCTTCCATCGTTTCAACACCTTCAGACTGACAGACACCATTTAAGGTGTATTCTGTATTGACTTTTTCATATTCTTCCTAAAAAGGATATTTTAAACATGAAGCCATACTTAAAGCATTTAACTTCCTAATTAGTCACTTTAATTAAATTTTAAACTTCCTGCTTATTATTATGAAAAGTATATTTTTAATGCCTTGTAGAGTATTTAAGATTTTTGAAGTAGGAAACACGAAAAGGGAGCTATGTTCTCGCCGGGACTCGAACCTGAACCTCTCGATTACGCACCGAGTTTACTACCGTGACACCACGAAGGCTTGCAGAAAAAGGGAGAAAATACCTTATATACTTCTGTTTGGCTACTGGGCATTAGGAGACTCAATCTACAAATCCTGGTGGTGAAGAATTATCACTACCACCTTTTAGTTCGCGTCCCAACTGTAGAGTCATTAGGTTTTTTATTTTATGCTGAAGACGTGAAAAATGAGCAATGCCCTCGCCGGGGCTCGAACGTGGGCCTCCCGAATACGCGCTGACCGTGCTACCGTTACACCACGGAGGCATGCAGAAAGAAGAGAGAAAGTACCTTATAGCCTAAAAGAGATTTGCTCGAATCGAAGAAAATTTATTCTCTCAGAAAAAAAATTAAATTGAAAGCATTTTGAGTGTTAAATAAAAAACTAGCAAATTAAAAGTTCGATAGAATTTGATTTTGTTTACAGTTTCATTGGTTTCGGAAAATATGGCCACAATTGCATATTGTATTATAATTTAATAAAGTATAATTTTCAGCTAATTTTATCAGAAGGTGTTACATTTTTAATACAAAAATGCATATGCTACAAAATTGAAATTTAAATTGCACCTGCCATCCTATAAAATTACTATGAGATATTTTCTTCCCCCTTTCCCATGCCTTTATAATGTAATTAGAAGCACACTCGGGCGTATTCGAGAGGTCGAGGCTCGAGTCCCGAAGAGGGCATTGCTCATTTTCCATGTCTTCTTCATCAAATTAACCTAATGACTCTACAGTACATTTTAATTCAAATTAAACTTAATTTTTCATAAATTAATCAATATATTAAAGAAATTGTTATTTATCGGAATCCACTAAAATTTTCTGTTTTGTATACATAAACGTTTTTTTTATTCAGGAGGAAGTAACGCACTTGATCTTAAGCTTCCTCAGACTCTAAACGTTTTCATGGAGAATTTTCAGACTTAAGCAGTAATAACCAACTGAATCGTCTCAGAATTATAGGATATCACATTCGTAGGAAATCTACTTTCTAGGAGAAATGTTTCATCATAAATTTCGCACGCATGCTTAAATATTTAGGCTCTTAACGTTAAAAGTACAGGTTTGGAAATTTATATTTTTACTATTTATTAAAGGTTACAGACTTCTGCTTCGACTTCTTAATCTCACGATATTTTTATTACGAGTTGAATACGTTTATAACCTGACATCCTTTTTTAATTTTAAGTGGCAAAGTTGAAATTCTTTACATCCTCCGGCAGAATATTACAGCCCGCGAATACATTGACAAAAAGAAAATGAAGATGTTCCAATAAAAAGCCATTTCTGTACTTATAATATATATTTACTTGAAATAAAATTTATGTATAAAAATCAAGAAACAACCTATAGATTAGGAAATTACTCTGAAATTGATATTTCTAAAATCTTAAAGTAGCAAACCGAATTCACGTCGGTATCTTAAATAATTGATTTATAATTCAATGAAATTTTATTTGTTTAGTTCATTAGTTAATTAGCTCTTTTGCATCCTGAATTATCTTATAGACCTTAATCCTTAATTTTTAGGCCTTTTTTCCCCGATTCTTCGCTTAAATACAGAATTTTCCTACAGACTTTTAGGACTCATATTTTGGTAAACTCCAGCAAATCAACCGAATGATAATTTTCAGCATTTACTGCTTTGACATCTCAGCTTGCTTTTCCTTATTATCATCTGCCTTGCGGATAGAAGTGTTTACGTAGATAAGCATTTATATTGTCATTGTGTACATTGCTCCCGCCGTTAGGTAGCGCTTCGAGCGTTCTGTCTCTGAAGTTATTCGATAACTTAACTTCAGTTTTGGAACAGTGAAGGTGTTAGCCTAATAATTATGCTTGCAACCATTGTAATATAATGTATGTAATAAATTATGTGTAAATAAATTATGTATTTTATATGTAAATAAATTATGTGTTAATAACAAATGGAATAATCACTTGCCTCTGGATTTAATGTCGAACAGAAATCAAATGAATGGTAATGAAAATAGCTATCGCATCTCTTGCTTGAAGAAAAGAGGAATATGAGTCGCCTACAAAGACTTCACTGACGTACCTTTTGGTGTGGTGGTGTTTTAAATAAAATTGAAAATACATCTAATTTTACTTTTGTTGCTTTGCAACTTACAGTTACCTTACTTACAAAAGTGTTCTAAAATGTGCTTGCGTTCTAAAATGTGCTTGTGGTTTCGTTACTGACTATATATTACATTGCTGAATATTCAGTAGCAATTAGTAGCGTAATATTAATTTTAGTGATATATATCGAATTCCAACAGGTTTGAGAGAAGAACAATAATTTCATCTTTAATATTAGATTAAATAAAACTTAAATTAGGGTTAATTTTTGTCAAATGTACTAAGCTTTGTATGATCCAAAGAGTAAGTACCGTTTGTGATTATCTCCTGCTCATCTGATAGTCCGAAGGTCGTGCATGAATAATTACATCGTTCAACTCGAGAACGAATTAGCCTAGCTATTTTGTTTGTTTACGTTAAGGTTTGAAATCATTGTTTGTCCTTACAATGGATCGTCCTGCCAGTTGTGAAATAAGAGCCGTTATTAATAGTTTTTGAATGAAAGAAATGTTTGACTTAATGAAATTCATCGCCGGTTCAGGCAAACTCGAAAACGTTCGCAGTAGAGGGTGCCCGCGTTTAATCGCTAACTTGGCTTAGTGATTTTCGATTTTCGAGTCCATAAGTGTTAGAACAAGTTAAAAAGCACATAACAAGTTAAAACTCGAACTGAAGAACAGTTCGCAGTATGGGTGAGCACGTAATGAGTCCAGACGAAAATATACCTGCGGTGCAAGCCTGAGGCGAAGGTAAGTGCGCGTAGAGAGCATGACATACTCAAGTAACATGATACCGTGAAGTGGGAATGGATATAAAAATTCAACACAACAGTAATACAAAAAATAGGGAGTTGCATACAATATATACAGACAAAAATATTTACAAAATATATACACATTTACAAAATATATGCTCATATATATACAAGCAGCTAAGGGCGTACATGAGAGGATACGATTTGTGAGAGATAATGTAGGAGGGGTGAGGAAAGGAATTACAGGGCATAGTTAGCATATTTCCAGTTACATAAAAACACAGATGAGATGCATATGCATAGGTATCTGTATAAATGTTGAGGTATCTGAGGACCGCAAGTGGCCTTTTGCGATTGGTATCTGCATCGTAGTCGTAGAAGAGCACCGGAATGGTGCTGTTACATACATCTGGGATTTTGTCAAAGAACGTATCTGCAAGTTTTCAATGTAATAGCGAATTTCTGGCATTTCAAGCTCACGATGGGTTACCGAGTTTCGAATGAACCAACGACAATTCACCGCTTGCCCGAGTACAATGTTTTGTAATATTTGCAATTTATCAATATGAGTTTTACTGGCATATCCTCAAACAGGACAGGCATAGGTGAGAATGGGACGCAAAAGAGTCTAGTAAATGAGTAATTTGGTGTCAATAGATAGAACAGAGTTTCGGTCAATTAAGGGGTAAGTGTTCTTTTATGGACACGGAACTTGGAAATAATCTGTGTTACGTGTGGGGATCATGTGAGTGACCTATCCAAAATAACACCTAGGTATCGGGCCTGCCTAGTTCACTGTATAAGAATATCATACATAAGGATGCGAGTGTCGTCGTCCAGGTTTCTCCTTTCGGTCAAAAGGACTGCTTCCGACTTGTCTACATTTATCTTCACTTTCCAGGCTGTAAGCCAGGACTCTAGTGCATGGACGTGGTTTTGTAATGTTTGTGTGACTGAGCTCAGAGATGCGTTTTTGGAAATAATTGCCGTGTCATCGGCGTACATAGCCAGGGTGTTGTGTGGTGTTTGTGGGATATCTTTCGTGTAAATATTATAGCAGACGCGCCCACGGAGGCTTCCTTGCGGGACTCCAGCCTTGATACCCCGCGGTGTAGATAGTGTATTGTTCACACGAACGATAAAGTGTCTTTCCTTTAAATAGGAATGTGTGATGGATGTGATATACTCTGGGAAACCCAGACTGATGAGTTTGTACATAAGACCCTCGAGCCAGACGCGATCGAAGGCTTTGGCTACATCTAGGAATAAGCCACCTGTGATCTGTCGGTCCTGGAATCCTGCTGAGATCATTTCTGTCACCCGTTAGAGCTGGTGCGCCTTTGAATGCTTCTTCCTGAATCCGTATTGTTCTGGGATAATGATACTCTGCTGCTCTGTAAACTCCAGAATTCTCTGTCGTCAGACAGATGAAACTTACGGTGAAAATGCAATGAGTGAAGGTATACTGCGAAAGTAGGTTAGGATGCTTAACGAAGAAAGTTAAATGTCCATGACTAATAGCGTAGGGGACGTCCATCTTTGATCTCCGAAGAACTGGTGAGCTGCATCGACGAAAAATTTCGTTTTAATAGGTGATCCATTTCTGATTTGTCAATGCATTTTCAAAACATTTCACGATTTTTATTACACGAAACTGAGACTGAACATTTGCATTACAAAAAAGTGTGTTCTCAATGGGTACCGAAAACACTAAGGGACATAAAAAAACAGAAAAACATGGGAGCAACTTTGGAGATTTTGCAGCGTTATGTGATACAAGAAAATGATTTTTTGAAAAGGATTGTCACAGGCCATGAAACATGGATTTGCTACGAGACACCTGAAATGAAACAACAATCACTGGAATAGTGAAATACTAGTTCCCGGAAACCCAAGAAAACAAAGCCACTTCTTTCTTCAGGAAAAATCATGTGCACCGTGTTTTTGGATTATCAAGGAATTTTCTTAGTGGACTGGATGGAAGAAACGCAACAATCAACGCTATAGCTTACTGTAAGACATTAAAGAAATTAAGGCGAAAGATACAGAACAAAAGGCGTGGACTACTGGCATCTGGTATTATGCTCGAGCTTTACAACGAGCGACCGCACGCGTAACGACGATGCCGCTTGATTCATTTCAATAAGAAAATTCTGTCATGCTCCTTATAGTCCGGATCTAGCTCCGTCGAGCTTTCATTTGTTTTCTCATCTCAAGGAATTTCTTGCCGGCCAACACTTTGCAAATGACAAGTCAAACGTCTAGATCTGGTTTAGGTCGCTTGCGGCCGAATTCTTTGAAGCGGATACTTGCAATTTGTGTGAGGACATGACACATTTAATTCTCATGATGAATACGACGAAAAGTAGTTTAAGATGTGTGGATGTTGGTGCAATAAAATACAAATGAAAACCAATTGCAAATACTTTTTGATACCCAAACGGTACTTACTTATGAGCTTTATGTTTTAACAGATGATGTCATGAGAATTTATACTTCTTTAAGGAAAGATAGTCATCAGACCGTCTCTCGAAATGTATAGAACGTTTAAGTCAGAAATATATTTAGCTTTTCTATTTTTCACCATGGCATAATGACACTATGCCTACACAGTATTAATCAACCACGCAGACTGGCAAATTGGCATTTTAAAATTATATGCCTATTTTATATATTTCATAATGCATCTAACGGATCGTAATTAGTACAAACCATTCGTAATAACATATGAGCTCACCGATGGCTGAACGACTGAAATGCTGAACCTTGGGTAGTTTCACCTAGGTGCTCACTGAGCGGGAGTTGTTTGTTCCCACTCAGCGACCTGCGTATATTCATGGTTTATCCCAACGTGAATACCAGCCAGTTTTCCTTAAAAACTCCTTCACAAAGACAATATTTTCCTTAACAGATATCCATCGTGTGATTTGCCATAATCTTAGTAATTCATTCTAAAGCCATATATCTTATGCACCGCTAAGAATTTGCAAATATTTTTAAAAATTAGCCCTAATCTTAAATTTTAATGTATCTTAATGTGGGATTTAATCCCCATATGAGTAATCGTTGTTAAGATCATAAAAGATAAGTTACCTAATACAAATGACCGCAGATACATCTACCAGTTTTAAAGAAAATAGCTCCGGGTTAATGGGACTAGAAGAGATTGTTCAACTGAGTATAACGTCTCCTTAGATCAGACGATGTTAAGTTGCTATGGCAACAAAACACTATTAACGGCTTTCAGACATTTCTGAAATTCTCGAATTCCGAGAACAAATACCTTTTGGATATGATCATTATTATCTTTCAGGGAAAAGGCTTTAATTTTAGGGTAATCAAATTAGAATTTTAAACTTGAAGAAAGACTTTTAAAATATATTGTTTGGGATCTAAGCTATGTAGAGTGAAAATAATAATAATAAGTAAAACTTATTAAAATTCAGTTTTCGTACCACTGGTGCTGGTATTGTCAAATGAATTTCGCTAATTATTATCCTATAATTTCCAGTTGAAATACCTTTAAATATTTTATTCGATGTCCTGCTTTCATGAAGGATTACAAGATTTCTATAGATATTTTAGATTAAATTTCTTTTAGGCAATGGTTGTTCTCATGTTGTACGTGGTTGAAACATGGCATCAAATATATATTTTCAAATTTGAATCGTTATCTATAAGAATAGCGTTTGAAAATATTTATAACACTGCAAACTTAGTGCACATCTGAATTGCTGAAAAGGCTGTGGGAGCTACGAGATCCAGAGCAATGAATGACATGATTTACGTTGGTGATAAATGAGAAGGAGAGTGCCACACTATTTAGAATTCTTTCTTTTATTTAGTGATGATTTACATGATCAAACTAAAGACGGTTCTAACGTTACAAACAATATCTCTGTTGGCAGATGACAGTGTCATCACTATGCGGACGCTACGTTTCAAACAGAAAATATTCTTTTAAAATTATTGTTACTATCGTAAACTATAAAAACATAATTCAAGCCTATGACCTACTTTTTAATAGCTCATTTTAGTCCTCTGATATTGCTTCAATTTTAATTATATCTTTTATTATTGTGAATTGAAGAATCTGTGAGTGATCATGGGATTTTGTCACATTTACAAAAGCTGATAGCATCTAGGGCAACTACATTTTGAACACTCATGAATCTACCCCTGAACGTAAGCATCTTGAAGATTGAATTTTAAATCACATTACCCCACAAGAGCGTTAGCCCAGAACGATTCTTAGTCTCTAAAGTGCATTTTGCGTTGAATCACTAAAAGCTTTGAGTTGCTTTTCAGAATGTTGCCACCAAATATTATCAATCTGTACTTTAAGAAATTAAACAAGGAAGAATCTGCGTGAATGTATGTATGTTTCTCAAAACAAAAAACAACCGTACCTAGAACCACCAAATTTTTAACGTAATCTTCCACCGAATATGGGCATCTGGAAGCCTTAATTTGAAATTTGGAATTTGTTTTATTATCGATTTCATATTTTGTCACACTTTAACGAATTTTGGATAAAAAAAACTCAACGATTTCAAAGCGAGCAATAGCAACGTTGTACGAAAAAAAAATTATCTCCAACGCGCGAGACTGTGTATCGGAAATTCTAAAGATATGCTCATTTAAAAATTACTCTGCGATATTGCGCTTGAACTGAATTTTCTAGTTTAAGTGCGAAGAACGTGATATTTAAAAGTAACACACAAAAAATTTTAAGAAGTCCCTTTGGGCGTAATGTAAAATCTGAGAGCTTTCAGATTTTTTTTATTACTTTATTTTACTTTTTGTTTAATTTCAAGCTTAAAATGGTTTGTGAAATCAATGCAGCATCAATTTCCGCACTCACGGGGCGGTTACAATGCATGCATCTTTTATGATCTGAAGCACGAGAGATTAAAATTTGGAAACTGCGCAGCATACAAGTCTGACGTATCCCTCCCTCCCCCAAAAAGCTCATTTTAACAGACGTTTTGTGTAGTAAATTAGAAGCTTTTCTTATAAAATACTATATTATTTGTGATAAATTATTGGCATGGTTTTAGACACATTATTCTATTTTTCACTGCAAAAAACCATATTACTTTTCCATAATTATTGTTACGAATTTTGTATTTAGTTAGTTACTTTTATTAGAAATATAATTAAAATTGTTTCATTTCCCCGTGCAATACAGCGGGTGATGAATTTTAAGAGAAAGCTACTCCAAAAAATAAAAATATAAGAGCACGTGCATTTAACATTGAATGAATGGATATCTCTTTTATTTGTATTGAAATTGAATTAATGTAATTGACTAATTTGTTAGCTGTAACCGTAATTCTATCTTCTTGTTGGCTTTCAGGAATCTCGAGAAGCAAAGAAATTCCTAGAACTCTCTCGCGATCGACTGAAAGCTTTAAAAAGCCGGAAAGAGACATCTCAGCTCAGTTGCTTCAGTTACGAATTTTGAAATAATTTTTTAAATCATTTAATTATATATGCGCTTTTATACAATGGAAAATGAGCAAAAAAGGGTATAAATAGAAAGATTCCCTTTTTACGAAGCTAAAAATAAACTGCATCAGTAAGATAATAATTTTTTTTAATCTAACCGTCTGTGTTACAAAAGTATTTCAAAAGTGAGCACTGAACCAGAATTCCGTTCTGGTTATCTCATTTCATATTCGCCATATTTCATATTTCATATTCGTTTAAAAATTATTGCAAGATTCGTAACTGAAGCAACTGAGCTGAGATGTCTCCCTCCGGCTTTATGAAATATTAATATTTTCATTTTTCATTCAATACATTTGCCAACATTAAAAACAGCTATTTTAGATAAAATTTATATTCTGCGTTGTTAAATCATAAGTAGATTACCTTTAAAACCAAATACCATGTAACTAAAACACAATTTTAGAAGAAATTTGATGGCAGCAAAGCTACATAGAGGTACTTTTGTTATATCCTTTGTCTTGCTCATTACGTAACTTACATTGTTATAAGAAACCTTCATTGCAATTCTAACTTTATTTCGCTACAAAGAATTCATTGTTAGGAAGCAAATTATTATACTACAGTCGTGACACAGGATACTTACATATTATATTAAAAAAATCTTTTATAAACTATGCTAAGAGTGAAAAATATTAACGAAAGTTATCAGTTATGTGAACGAGATTTTTAAGTTTGAAGACTGGTTGGTTTCTAAGAATATTTATAGAAATTTAACGAGCGTTCTTTGGGTAGTTTGCATAGAAATTATGTTACTTTTTACCCTCTTGCAGTTTATTTGTAACCTTACATATATTCATGACTGTCATGGAAAAAAAATTTTTTTTTTTTTTTTGAGAATATGTTCATGGATGGCTTACAAAGACATTTTTGTTCAGAGAATTTCAGTTAGAAACGAGGAAAAGAGTTGAAAAAATATCAGAGTGGCAGAAGATTGCCTGTAGGTCAAATACTGCTATAAATTTTCCGTAAATATGTAGGTTTGATTGATTGCAGTGCTGTTTCCGTGTACTATTATACCATTTTACGCAGCTTTTAGTAATTATTTTTGTTTATTAAATACTATGCAACCTTATAGAAAGACAAGTATGTAATGATCCTAGCTAGTGTAATTTCATATAAATATTTAATGTTTTGAATTAGCTATATAATAATTTAAATTCATTTTTATTTAAATCAATCGGATTAAAAAGTAAAACCATACTATCAAAAACTGCCTTTATTGCTTAGTTTGTTAATCAGTAACAGACTGATTAAATTTAAAAGTCACATATCTCATATCTCGCTGAATGGTAACACATTTGCGCGCAGAAGACAAAAATGTTTTAGTTTGAATAGTGAAATCACTTAGCTGTTTAATCGCTACGTTTGTTAATCAAAAGTTTTTAAATTCGCCCAAAGTACGAAGCAAAAATCAAATTTGAAATTCAAAATTCGGATTTTAATGTTTATATGTTTTGGAGGAGAACTATTTTTGAGTTGAAATTATGTTAAAAATTTTATTGCTCTGAGTGCCGTCGTTTTCCAGTTTGCGCGAAATGCATACATAGATACATAATGCATGCATACATACAAATATGCGTATATGCATAAATCTAAATTATTTATTATTTAATAGCATATCTGAATTTTAAAACAAATATATGAAATATATTATGTTTTGACGAATGACAACCTGCGTGTAGTAGGGAGATGAAAACATTTTAACTTTTTATTTGGGGTAAAGCCAATGCATTTCTTTTAAATAGCTATTTTTGTTGATTAAATTGACTGACAAATTTCTTATGTTTTATTCAGAGTCGGACACATTTCTTTTAAATCATTAAGTTTTAGGATTAAAATTAAAACTCTCGTACGTACATCCAGATTCTTCATATATGCATATATGCATGCATAGTTCTTTTCAGTTTACTATAAATATAAATTAGTTATACAAGAAAAATACTATGTAAATGTATAATAAAATTAAATGAAAGTAAGATTTATATCTTATTTTCATTGTTATACATACAGATTTTTCATTATTACTAATACATATAAATTTTTCATTATTACAGGTTTATTGAATTTTAGGTAATAATTTCAGGCTATATGTCTGAGTAATTCAGCTACCCCCTTACAAGATTTCAATTTTATACATAAATATAGAGCTTGTGATTCTGAAACCAAAAATATTTAAAGTGGGAACATTGTTTAAATAGAACTCAAGATATAGGCAGAAACATTTTTGATGGGCCTTGTAGACGATTTTTATAACCACTTTTCTATATGAAAGATTTTTCAGCAACTTAGCCACCTTCTTGAATTTGGGAAAAACTCATTTTTTAAGCTTAAGGTTTAATTTTTCATGAAGGTTCCGTAAGGGATGGTAACATCATTTAAATACGTCTCTGACAGACATTGCCTAATCTGTATGATCTCTTTCAGTTATTTATAGTTTTTGTTTGCAAAACATTATCAGTATTTTCCTGGTCATCTTAAATGATTATCTGAAGAGATGTCTTCAAGCTCAGCGCTCGAATCAGTGTGTACACTTCATTCCTGTCTTCCATACTACGTTCAAGAAACCTATGTTTAATTTTTACCTGAAACGAATCATTGCAAACTACCTAAGACGCACCATGTCAAAGAAGTAGAGGAAAACTTCAAAAACATTGGATAGTACCACAAATTTCTAACCGGATGTAGAATTTACCATAGTTCAGTTATCTGCTATATTATTGCAGATAATTGAACTATAGTAACTTCTACATCCGGTTTGCTATCTTCATCGAAATATTTAGTTTAGATATGTATGCTGTAAGTACAATGTAATTCCAAGGGCGCAGCGACAAAATGTACAAAAGTCACAACAACATTATGCCAAAATTTAAAACGACTGCAGATATAACAGAAACATCATCCTCTTGTTTGGAAATATAATTGACATAACATGCTTCAGTTTATGGCAATAAAAGAAACGCTTTATGTCTTGAACAAACTTAATGCCTTAGACACTCGGTAAACAAAGAATAGCAGTATTACATATAAAAAAATGGAATTGTTTTACACTAATATTTGCAGTTAATTTCTTTTGTATAAGTGTTTTTTAAATTTAATGTTTTTTAAATGTGACGATTATTGTCGAGTGTTTACGATATCTCCTCCTTATCTATCTTAAAGTAATTTAATAATTTCATTAAATATGTCCATTAAGCTGTCTTATTTAAATCAAAGAAAAAATAAGAATACGTTTGTAAATTAAAGCAACTTTAAGGTTACTCAAATTAAAATCAAGAGATACGTATAACTGGAGTTCTGGATAAATATAATCCAATTAATTGGAATTTCATGATTCGCACAATACAAGCATTGCAATTTGCAATATTTTGTAATGGAATATCGCACAATATAAGCATTGCAATATGCAATATTTTACAGTCGTTACACATAATAGTATATGACATCAACCAATATGATAAGAGATATTATATGGCACAAATTTTATTAAATCATCTACTTACAGCCGCCTCTCCCATTTTTATGCATTCTTCAGAGTCTTGCTCTGCACAGGCAGTCTACAGATGAAACAATTCAGTTAGAATACAAGCAAAATATTAAATTTATGAAAACTAAAGTGTGGTGTGTGGTGTATTTTATTATGGCAAAGCACACTAGGGCTATCTGCCTAAGGGGAGGGATGCCTTCGTGGAGGACTTTCTAAGGAAACTGGCTCGTATACACGTTACACATGGGGAAAACCACGAAAACACCCTTGCAGCCAGCCCGTTCGCGGGATTCGAACCTCGGACCAAACTACCAGTGTTCAGCGACTTTACCGCTCGGCCGCTGGTGGGCCCTATGAAAACTAAAGTAATTTAGTATTACGAAAAAGTCAATATAAAATTTTAGAGCTTAAGATTAGAGAAACTGCTGTGAAATTACTTTCGTTTTCAATTTACTATAAATGTAAATTAGTTATGCAAGAAAAATGCTATGTAAATGTATAAATGAGATTTAGAAATGTATTTTCGTTTTTAATTTACTATAAATGTAAATTAGTTATGCAAGAAAAACGCTATGTAAATGTATAAGTGAAAGTGAGATTTAAAAATGTATTTTCATCAAATTAGTAACGGAATAAAAAGTAAAGGAAATTAAAAGACATAACATGTGGTACCAAACGAAAACCATGAAGTAACAACATGGCGTATATTAATAAATAGGAGATTGATAGTATTTATCTAAAGAAAAATTCACATCATTTACCAGCTTACTTAATCTTAAAATAACATTTATGGTTAAAGAAAACAGAAGTTCATGCAGTGCTTCGAATGATACTCTGACAAGCAGTTTGGTAAAGCGCAGTATCACTATACATAAATTTACCTTTTTTAATTTAAAAACCAACGCAATACGATCAACCAACGCAACGCAAACGATTATCAGTTTTTAGACTTGATTAACAATAACATTCAAAGGTATAATACAAAACATCCAATAAAAGCAATTTTTTTTGGCATTCATTGAAAAAGGCCTTCAAGAACTGTTGCCATGAAAGATTAATGCATAAAGAAATTAAATTCATCTAAACATATTCTATCATTATATTAGTTGCGTATTATTTTTCTGATATACACTTTAATTTTAAAATTGGAAATTATTTTTCTTTATTTATTCATTGAATTTTTATACAGCTGAAAATGTTCATGACCCAAAAATCCAGTTAGTCTTTTTTGATGGTGATACATATAAAGCTTCAATTATAAATACTGTTCGAGATTAATTGTGAAATTGGCTGATCTCTTATTCGCCATGCAGACTGACTCAAAGTGACTGGGAGAGACTGAGAGTGAGAGTAATCAAGTGCAAGGATACAACTAAAAATAAACCAGAATATGCAATATTGTTTTAGAAAGAAAATGAATGGCAAAGGAATGAAATATATCTTGGCATTATCTTAGACAATAAGCTTACTCTCTGGCCATATTTCGGAAAAATTTTTTAAAAATTTAAATTCACCATTGTTAGGTATGTAAATGAAACTGTCATTAAAAAACAAGAGAATCTTCATACATTTTTCAGACTGTGTTATACTCGCAGGATCAATATTTAGATATGACGGAAGGACCAAAATTTTGTATATCTAGATAACTCAAAATTAAAATGATAATGTATGCTTCTTAGCACATTAAAAATAATATAATTTACAAAGATTTGAAAGTCTGCACCATCACAGAATTTATCAAAAATACAACTACTAAGCTGTGCAAAAATTTTGAAAAGCACGAAAAAACAGATGTCAGAATAAAAATATCTAACCTTCCATATCCTGCTCAATAATTTATTGTTATTTAAAACCCTGCTATTAATATTCCAAAAATATTCCTTAAGCACTTCATTCAAAATTCCAAAAACTCTATTTTTGTTCTTACCTTACTGATCTCCCTCTACAGATGCCAACACTCGAAGGTTACCAGCTTTCATTCACAAAAACATACATGCCTAGTCGCCACGAAATATAAAAATTTTAAATATTGCTGCATTAAATGAAAAAAGTGATGTTCTCCATTGTTCTCAAAAATTATATAATGAGAGATGTTCAAAATTCTGTGCACGTTATAAAATATTTTCTTTGGATTTTACGAATACTTAAATATTTTTATCCCGTAAAAAATAGTTTTTAAGAATTACTAACATATAATCGTTGTCCTTATATATTACTACACATACTAATTATTTTCTGTAAAACACAATTCCAAATAATTGTGATACTTTGCTTTTAAAGCATAACAAGTATTTTCTATTTAGAATATTTGCTGCAAAGGCATCATATAATTTTTTCATGGGAGCTCTATTCGCCTAAATATTGTCAAAAAAAATCTCTCCAAAGAGTAAACGTTTTATTTAAATTAAGAAGCACTGATGCTGCAACTGTAAGTCTGGAATCAAACATTAAGCAAATAAGCTTTTGCAGCATTTATTCTGAACCCTTGTTGTATGACACTAAAATGAAGTTTGCAACTCTGTAGACTTAAAATTTACGGTTATCCTTAACATCAGCCTCTTATCCATCAGTGGTACGTATAATTCAGTAAGAAGTCTTACTGCTGCATAAATATTTAAATATTTTATAGAAATCATTAAGTTAATTTTTATATTACTGCATTTAAAAAAAAGAAATGTTATTCTAGCAAACGAAACGCTGAGCAGTTGTATTTGTTTATAAGGACCTGACTTCCACATGGCAGTCGAGGCACGTACGCAGGCCCTTCCCTTTTAAAAAAATTTCGATTCTTTTTATAGTATTTAAAATATGTAAAATATTATATTTGGTTAAACTCTATAATTTAATTCAGGTTTGTAATAATATCCATAAGAATTTTTCAGATACGTTTTTTCCTGTTTCTTTCAGAAAACAAAAAGTAATCCTGGTTTAAAGATGTAAGTTCATATTTTATGCTCTAAAAACTGAAACAAAATCATAAAAACAAAATGAAAAAGTCAAATGTCATTTTCTTTCAAATAATATTGAATGAAAAATATTAGATTATAAGGTTATTTCACAAAATGTACTCTTTTATGAGATACAGAGGCTCTTCGCACACATTTTAGACAATTTTGCTTCGCTATAAATAATTGCCACCTTGGGAAAAACTTTTTTAACTGCAACTTTATTTTCAAAGTGTAAATTATTGTTTGTTACTGATAATTTTGTTTTCATACAAAATGGTGCTTTTAAAGAAACAATGGAAGGAAGGCTTTATATTGCTTTTCCGAAGAAAATTATTCGTATTTAATTATTAAAAATTGCTGTCAAAGCCATGATATTTCGGTATCCAAAGCAACGATAGATAATATTGCAATAAGAAGAAAAGTCAAAGTTTGGCTTCAAGGAGAAACATTGTTTAAAATACATATCCAGAGATGAAATGAAGTGTTTCGAATGTTGCAAAGGTAAGAAATTTAATGTTAAAAGAAAATCTGCGACGTCATACGATAGTTGAATAATTATTAAAATGCTCAATACCAAATATAAAGTGATTAATGCTGACTTGACTTTTAAAAAGGCGAAAAAGGTAATGCGCACCGTCTTTCTCCAGGACATAACGCCGAAAGCAGAACGCGCTGCAGAATTCTTTATGAGAAAAATATTATTCGGAGAAAAATAAAAAAATATGGTCACATTAGATGAATCTTGGATATATTTAAACGACCGCAACAAAAAGGGATACATTTATCGTCATCACAGAGAAGAAAAGTTCTTAGAATGTGGTTCAAATTCTTAGAATGTGGAATTCTGAAGAATTCTTAGAAGATCTTCAAAGAATCCAATAAAAGTTTTCAAAAGGATTTATGACTGTTGGTGGTTTTTGATAAAATGACAAATAAAAATTAGACTGAGAGCAGGAAACTGTTCAGGTCCTTCTATTTACCCACAGTGTCATCAAAGCAAAGCTGCACTTCAGAATCCACTATTTATTTATTGTATTTCTTGGAAAAAATGGAACAAGAAACTTATATCAAGCCATACCCTTCACTCATATTCCTACTAAATTTCCTGATGTATCATCCACGGATTTTCGCGCTTTTGGGCTTTTAAAAAAGCAAATTATTCAAACGTCGACCTGCAACTCTCTTTGGACTTTGAAAAGCTATTCAAGAGGAATAGGATAAAATACCTCTTTTAATACTAAAGAAAAGCTTTATTGTCTTGGAAATTACGTGTAAAAAGATAGTGAAGAATAAGGGTTATCAAATGTTACATTTAGAACACAAAACAATTAGGTAAAATATTTCTATAACTACAATGAAAATCGTCTAAAAAATATGCAAACAGCCTCTGTAAAATTTGTAGTAGTGACAATCCCCCCCCCTGTTCGAATCTTTCCTACTACTCAGAATAGATTAGAACGGGGAGAAAGATGCGTCTGTACTGCGGATATCAAATTTCTGAAATCGGGCCCATGAAACTACATTAAAAATATTACTTAACACATAACACTGAATGAAACCTGAACATACTGAAAGGAAAATATCACTTTAATCTGAAAGACGAAACTCCTTGATTATAAAGTAACGCCTAATGATGCACCAATCAGAAACGACGGTGACTACTGCAGGTACTGACTATGTAAGTCACTATAGTGTCTTGTGACTGGTGAAACTGTTTGTATTTGAAATTTTAACTTGCAAGTAACTCATAACAATAGTAATTCAATTAATCATATTTATTATATCGCTACATTGAAATAATTTTACTCAGGTTAATCTTTGACAAATGTTAATAAATTATTATTGAGCATTAATAGCAGAATTAGTTAAATTTTTAATAATCATCAGAAACTAATTGCATAACAGGAGTAAATTAAAAAGGATTTTACTTACAGCCCAGTATTCACCAAGTCTTTTTAGCCATTCGAAGAAATATTGTCTCTGTTAGAAAAGGAAAACATTAATTCACAGATGCAATGTTTCAAATAAAACAAATAAAATTTAATGACACAAGGTTACTGAAATAGTATGAACCAATTCTAGTGCCTTTTTCGACATTTTAAGACAACGGTGAATGATGAGTTTTGGACGAAAACGTGAAGAATTAGAGAGGCTTTTCTGTGGAACCCGGCGGTAAGCCCACAAGTCAAGTTATCCAATACTAAACCTACTTGAAAACGTGTAGGACGGGAAATAAAACTTCATTATTAGAGAAACACTTTTCATCTCCTTAGAGGTTTGGAATTTGTATCATTAATAAAATGTGTTTGTTGCTGTATAAAATCTATTCGTTAGTCTTGAATAATCATGTCAAATATTTCATAACAATTAAGATAAATGTATGTACGTTGCATGTGTGATCATTGTATTCAATATACAAAATACTGATCAAGTCTGAAATTGTCTTGAACCTATACATTTTAATAATACTGGTATTTCTTAAATGTACTGGCAAAAAGCAGTCAAAGCAATTTTCTCAAGTCTGTGATAGTTCTGTTTTTGACTGTCTTTATTTTGTGATACTTTTTAATGTTATTAATTCCTTTGTCTCTGAGATACACTCCATAGCATATTGTAATGAGAGTGATTTTGTTACATGTGCATGCATTCTCCAGTCCTGAAAGCGAATGATTCGTATTGAACAATGTGTTTTAACTTGCGAATATTCAATTACTCTGCTTATCGTTAAAATTATTTTGAATACAACTGACTTCCGACTACCCGAGATAATACTGGCAAAAAGCAGTCAAAGCAATTTTCTCAATAAGGCGACATCCACGGTTAATTCGCAATTACAGTTAATCGAAGAGCAATTAGAAAATAAAAGAAAGAAGAATAATCCTGTTATAATAAATATAAAATACTATTAATAAATTTCCTGTATTCTCAAGCAGTTTAGTTGGAGAAATTCAGTTCTTTACATTAATCAAATTCGTATTCAAGACAAAGAGGTCGCATTGTAAATAAAGGAATAATAAACACTATTGGAAATATATAAACTACGTTATAAATGACTAAGACATGCTAAGACTGCTATCCCTTTCGCTATCCAACGCATTGTCCGTTTCTTTTCTGCTATGTTTTGCAAACAATTTTGTTTAATGCTGTGGTTTGTGACGGTAATTTTTCCACCTCTTCGCAATAAATTTAACATTTTTAGATAAGCCAAAGTGAACTCGCAGTCTGGCTAATCCCTTATCCAGTTAAACTGACGTTAAGAATATTTATTTTAATTTCTTTTCTTTGCAACCGAAACAAAATCTTCTTTTCTTCACGTAGGGATTATCTGGAAAAAGTTCTTTTTTTCATAGAGTTTCTTCATTTCTTTTATTTTGAACTCTAGGATAAAAAACGGTATTTATATTGTCTTCATATTGAATTCCATTTACACAGATCACTGGTAATATAATATATCGCAAAATTAAATAAGGGAGATGTAATATTTTATTTAAGATTAAAAACATTAAAATTTTTAGGCATACCTGCTTGGAAAGTTCAGCCAGCTTTATAATATTATGTACTAAAAGTACCACCATGACCTACCAATTGGTTGAATGCAGTAACAGTTTAATTTATGTAATACGCGACTTACGTAATTCGCAGTTACTAAGTGTACAAAAGCCGTAATATTCAATTTCAAACCTATTGAAAAAAACGATTATTTAAAAAATTCCCCCTTTATTCTACCCGTAATCCTTGCATTCAGATCACGTTCAAATGGGATTCAAATGAGAATCCTCGTTAATTTAGTAATTTGTAGCTTAACTTTAAAAAAGATTTGAAACTCAAATCCAAAATCGCTGGTAATAATCCTAAAACACAAAGGTCTGCAAATTACTTGGACAAAATATTAAAGATAATTCACGTGTTTGAAGATGGGAAAATTATACTAACAATAGCTTGACGCATAAAAGGATCAATTTTGTCTGAGAATACGCTAATAGATGATAAACTTCATATTGATGAAAGCATAAAATGAACAGTAATATTTAAAGGTATAAATTTTACCAAAAAAGGGCTCTCAAGACTTCAAAGTTAGAGATATTATTTTCTCACGGAAACCAGAATCTGACGCAGAAAAAGATACCATCGAGTTTTCTATTTATCCAGGAGAGCTCTAGGTCTTTATATAAAGACTTATAGCTGAAGGCCAACATCGCGGACCCTAAGAATGAACGAGGAGGAACTACTTTAATAATTTAAAACTAATGTTGGAGGTTTCGAATATTCAAAACGCGCATAAATCTATGCAGTTTCAAAGTCATAGGTGAGACAACTAATGCAGATACAGATGCGGCAAATAAATTTCCTAAATTTGTTTTTTGTTTAACATAGAAAAGAAAGAAAGAAACGTTTATGCCTGATTCATGTTTGTAAAAGACGGCATACTGTTATAATGGGCGGTAACACATCAAGATACTTGGAACTTAATCTGGTTACACAGTGCCATTCTGAAAGGTCGTAGGCATCTGGCATTGCCTCGAGTAAGCTGCATGCTGAAAATCTAAGGCTTGAGCTACACGGTTTTTGCTGACTGGTTTAATAACTACATCATTATCCAGGTGAAGGAATATTATGCTAAGAAAGGAATCTCATGTAAAGTGCTTTTCAACATGAATAATGAACTCGGCCCCACTGGGCGATCTGTGTAAATGGAATTCAATATAAAGACAATATAAATACCGTTTTTTATCCTAGAGTTCAAAATAAAAGAAATCAAGAAACTCTATGAAAAAAAGAAACTTTTCCAGATATCCTAACATGACGAAAAGAAGATTTTTTTTTTTTAGGTTGCAAAGAAAGAGTTTAAAATAAATATTGTTAACCTCAGTTTAACTGGATACGGGATTAACCAGACTGCGAGTTCAGTTTGGCCTATCTGAAATGACTTTCAATCTGCTGACTTGACTCCCCGAATCACTTCTCTATTAAAACTGTCCAAAGATGCCACTGAAACTTTCAAACGTACTATCTGCATTTTTCATTTTCGAAGCAATCAAGGTCTCTGTTTATGGCGTATTGGATATGATTACTCTATATCACTCTAAAAGACTAAATATATTCCTAAAAGACTGAAAGACTAATTTTCTAAAAGACTTATTATGTTCTTGACTCTATCAAAAACTCTTTTGTGGCATGGGTGAATACAAGCAGCAAAAATAAATGTGTAGAAGAGACTCTGAGCAGACTCATTTTTAATTTTGATGCTCGCTAAATATAACTTGTAGGATTTTATGTTAATTAATTAGTCATTATAATCTGGAAATGTACTATAAATTTTTCTCTCTACCGTCCTCACCAGAATGCAAATTAATTCTTGAGTTTTTAAGACGAGTTAAAAGTTTTACAGTAAAACCTTCTGGCCGCATCTCTTGCAAATTACGTATTATCGCCAGCTGTGCTAGAGTTTAATGCTAACTAACGTTAAAAACGCGCTTTTAATTACTTGAGCTGGCTTAAGTAGACTATTTTGCTTGCAGTTTCAGACTACGTTACTTGAATTTAAACTTGCAGTTTTTTTTTATTTTAAATACTCGCAAGTGGAGGCGTTTTGCGTGCAGCATCAGTAGATCTTCTGTTAATTCTAAGAGTTGAATAATAAAAAAAGCCCATTTTAAACTTCATAAGGCTTTGTCACTTAAATTCAGACTGAAGTGATAACTTGCTTGTACGAATAGTAGGGTCTGAAGGGTATTAAATTAAACTTGAGTAATATCTATTAGATTTATACTTAGGAAATGAAATTCATCATAAAGTATAGTTTATACTTCATAAGAGCATTTTTATCTGTTTTTTATAGCCTTTCCATTCAAAAATAAAAAAAAATTACATTCATTTTTAATAATATTTATTGTTAATGAATTTAGGATACCTTCACTTCGTCAGAAAAGTGGCATTTGAACTCTGGATAATGGTCCCAGAAATATTTAGTATCAGCAGCATCAATATCTGAAATTTCTTTCAGCCATCGGAAACCTTCTGCTTTCATCTATAAGCAAAAATTAAAAAACAAACGTATAAAAATTAAAAAAACACTCATCTGTTTACTACATTTCACCATAATTTCATATATATATATATATATTATGCGACTGTAAGGAATATGAAAGGATATGCAGTGCCATGTAATAATTTCATTAATCATTAGTTATATTAATTAAATTCAGATAGTGGTGTGTCAAAACTACAACAAAAGCACTGCGCTTTTGTTATTTAAAAGGTAGCTGTAAAACTTGCTTGTTATGCTATCGGAGTGAGTTGAAAGTTCTTCAATACTTGCAAAATGTATGTTCAGAAGCACGTGTTAATATCATTCACGTATTAATATCAATCAGTCTACATAAAGCATATGGTGTTAAAGGTTATCTCTTGTTCCGCTTGTGATATAGATACCTAAAAGCTCAAAATGGCTAAGTAAAAAACTTTATCTATACGAATTTTATATGAATAATGACGCTGAGGAAGCTATATAAAAGAAGCATTTGTTACTCGAAAGAAGATTTTTTGAGCTATAGGACTGAAAATACATGGGTCAAAAAATTTCGCTTATGTGTTAGGAATCTCAATGATTAGCCAAGGTCTGCTTAAGCTGCAAAATCGTACCTTCTGAGTTCGTAAACCACGCGATAGACGCAGAGTCCAAAACAAAATTAAAAGACTATCAGGTGAGTTGGACATGTCCGCACAGAGCACTTTCCTCTTCGCCAACAGTAGGATAGCGAGTCCATTGTGGCATTAGCATGTCGGTCAAAAACCCCATTGTTATGTAGGATTCTCCACTGTGTATTTCTAAGTTACAGATGAATGTGACGAATCTTAAGAACTAATAAGCGAATAATCGCTTGAGTTCGTGAGGAAGAAAACAACAAGTGAGAAGGGTAAAATAACCTTTTTCTTATTCCAATTAAAGTTTAACAAAACTCCGTCTTGGAGTTGTACAATAAAGTCGACTTAAGGAACTAAGAAACAAACTAAACTAATCTTAGCTAAAAAGATATAGCCGAAGCTATCAAAATTCTAACGGAGTTGTCCTCTTAACGCTAATTGGCTGCGAAGCTATCAAGGGCCTAAAGTACGACCGAGTGCAATAATATCTTACGAGAGAGTAGCCTAAAAAGACGGACGCGTGCAGCCAGAATATCTGTTATCTCTCTAAGACAGTAGAATTTCGTGGTTAAATACCGTTCTTCCTCATTAGCATTCAGATGTGATTCTAAAACTGCGTTCTGGCCGGACGAGGTAAGTTGAAATTAAGAAGTGATAGGAAAAGAAGTTTAATTCAAAATTTAACTGTTAATAAAATTAACATAATCCTTACAGTTATAATTGTCTATAACGCAATGCCTAGAATACACGTACCCGGAATAAAGTCTTTTACGAGCGCAGATATATTCCAAATCTCAAAAGTCGAAAAGGTGTTGAATCGCTGAAAATTTTAGGTTTGAACTTTTAAACTTTAACTTAAACTATCTAAGTGCCGGACACACTAACAAAAAAATAATAATAATCAACAATAGTGAAATTATTATCAAAGGCACATAAATGTCTTTTTATCATTAAACCCGAGCACATAATCAAATCGTTAACCGTAAATGTGGTTAGTACAATAACTTTTTAAGGTTGCGTTGTGAGTAACCCGTGTAAAAAAAGGAAAATCAATAACACCAAATTCAATAAAGGCTTCATGTTTCTTACAAGCCTCCCGGTTCAAACAAATTGAGTGACATGATAGACCACCATAAATGACACAAAATAAATAAACAAATGCCATTAAAAGTTTTAAACAAACACATTTATTAAATTTCTAGATTATCAAAAAACCTTTTTCTGGGTAAGAGATCAGCTACTTTACATACACAGTAAGTTACATTCATCATTATTACTTCAAGTTATTACTATAGAACAGACAGTTCAACAGTGCAATCGATTTAACAATTCAAACGATTATTAGGATTATTCTATATATAACTCAGTTATTTAAAAAATAGATCTCAGGTACAAAATAGAAATTACAATTATAGAAATTACATATTTTAGTCTCAGTAATTTCAAATTTTACTTACTTTTGGTGAGACGGCCGGAAAACTGACTATATAGCGGCAAGAAGGCTGACTGTAAAGCGGTCGGAAAGAAGACCATAAAGATTTTGAATGTGAAATTCTTAAAATATTGGATGTAGAGTTTGCATTTCCATTTATCGTATTAGTTGGAGCTCCAGAAGGAACATTTAGTCATTTGCGATGCTTCTAGAGGATTCATTTCGCTAACTTTGAAATAAAAAAATTCTGTTTCTCTAGCTCCATTCCAGATAAAGAGCTTTGCCAACAATGTCCGAAAGGTATAGGGACAGATGGTAGGGGGGGTACAACTATACTGGTCAAATTGGTTTTATTGAAGGTTACTTATTTGCTGATTTTATTGGAATTATTTATTACATACTTGAACAATAAATAAGCCACGGTCCTCTATATGTTAAATGAAGGAATTCGTGGCAGACCAAATAAAGGAATTCATGCGTGCAGTCGCCTCATAATTTGCAGTCTTTCAGCTGTTACGAGGTGTGATAAGACTGCTTTGACAAAGCAGGAGCAATAACATATTCAGTAACACCTCCATTTTACGTTACCAAATTCATGATTTCAAGGCTGGTGTTAGGGTGTGCTAAACTTAACACCGGTGTTAAGTTTAGCAATCTACACTGTGTCTGTCATCAAGGCCTCTCGAAATCAGGGGGCCAAATGGCCAGTGATCTTATCGCTCCTTTGATATCACCTTCAAATATAACATAGGTACAGAGGACGTGAAGTAGAAAAAACTGAAAAATTAAAAGCGCGTAAGTAATTCCTCATGCAAACTTTCATATAGAGTAAATACTCAGAACGCTCTAAAAATCGACGAGAGAGACTCTTCTTGCAACAGTATCCTAACATAACGAGAACAATAACTTAAATTCCAAATACTTTTTTCCTATGCATTCAATATTACTTCTCAATTTTTATTATTGTATTGTTAATACAGCTTTTCGTAAATTTATAATAAATGAGGTTTTTTAGTTCAGATGTGCAATTGCACAGAACGTAATCTAACGCAGATCTTCAGCTACCAGTGACTACACGAAGTTGCAGTCATTTTCACAAGCATTTTAAAAAACGCAAGGCCTCAATAATAATATGTTAAATTTATTAAGGATTAGTACATTAATTTTAATTTCATCATGCAGTTTGAATTAATACACAACAATTTCTTTCGGTCAGGAAAAAAAATTGTGCAACAAAAATTTTCTACAAACCTTTGAATAATGACATTCAGCAAGAATAATCATAACTGAAGATGTATACTGTTACGGATGTATTGCACAAATGTATGCTGTTACGATATCAGTGACAAACATACTGACAACAATTTCAAATTTACCTACAAAATAACCATTAAGTTCAAAAATGTAAATACAATCCAGTTTGTACCTAAAAAAATCAGATAGCAAAAGTGAAGTGTCACTATTACCCTTATTCACTAACTTATTAATAAGATGCAAATAAAACAAAAAAACTTTAAGTAAATAATAAATTTTTTAGGCTCTCTAAGTAACAAAAAATGTCCAGAAACGAAATTCAATAACCAGAACCAAGACGTAAGTATATAGATCGGAAAAGGTAAGCTAATTGGGTACTAAAATATCAATAGCTTAACAATATAAATTTTATAAATGACGAAAATAGTTTAATTGAGATGAAACTGGTTCTCTATTTATTAGTATATAGTTGTTTTGAATTTTGTGTAAGGAATTTTCTCCCTCCTTACAGCATGCTCTCCTGATGTAACGGTGGCACATTTTTGCGTATTCAAGAGGTCCAGGTTGGAGTCCTAAAGAGGGCATTGCTAATTTTTCATATCTCCTACTTCAAAATAACCTAATAACTGTGGTGGCGCCCAAACTAAAAGGTGGTTGAGAATAATTCGTAGCCAGCAGATTTGGCGACTGGGTCCCGTAATCCCTAGTCGCCCTTTAAAATCCCTATCACGAAAGCATTATCTTCCGGCACGCTTTCGGGATGTAACTGTGGCAAATTCGGCGCGTATTCCAGAGGTCCAGTTTCAAGTTATGGTGAGAGAGTTGCCCATTTTTCATGTCTCCTGCTTCAAAATAACCTAATGACTCTACTCCCGATATTTTGAATTTAATAAGCGTCTGATTTATTAACCAGGGAGTTTAATAAGCGACGCGTATTGGACATGATTTTACACAGCCTAATATTACACAGCCATTTGTCTTTTGACTTAACAGTGGAGCTTTTGAGCTACTTTACATATAAATGTGTGTGTTAAGACAAGTATATATAGTACACATGTCTCTTAATTATTGATTCATAAATAAAAGTATCTGAAAAGAAAAACCATTTACCTGTGGACCAGCTCTATCAACTATTCTTTTAAATGGGTAGGCATCCCCTGCAAAAAATGATGAAATATTCATTTAACTTATAACATAAATTATAAGTTTAACTAATATTATGCAAAAATTAATTTTTAAAAAATGACACATTCTCTAAAAACCCTACTTTTCAGCAATCTTTCTCTTTTCACTCAAACGTACCCCCATGGAATATATATAAGCATGCCTTCTTTTTAAACACGAGTAAAAACATATTTTGTATATAAACTGTTGCAAAGTTTTAAACTCTTTTTGCTACGGTAATATTAATTAATTAATTATAATACCAAATGGCAGAAAAGAAATATTTGTCGTTTTGAAACTCCTGGCTGTTATTTTGTTAGCTTTCTTTTCCGAAATGCGTTTTTTCTAAAAGTAAGAATTAAAAATAACTATTTTATAAAATAGTAATCTGGCAAATGTAGAATGCTTTCGGTACATGAATATAACTTTTCCCAAAAAACTGCCATTCAAGCCACCAAAAGCTTAAATTAACCAAAGTATTAGAAAATAGCCTATTAATGCTTCCAGTAAATAAATTATAGGAAATAAAGTTACAGGTCTTAGCATGAAGCTCAAATACATAAATAACTGTGGTGGGATACCAAACATTCTAGAACCAAAGACTATCAACTTGTTATCGTTTCAAAAAGCCGGACGCTTGCAACTTGACGCATTCGTCGAAGATGACTAGGATGACTAGTACCCATCCGTCATTTACCCATCTCATCGCCGAGAAAATTGTCCAAGGGGCACCACAAGAACGCCACCATAAGAGATCGTCCCTTGTGGTGGACTACACCCATCAGCGCTTGTACAGAAAACTTGGGTCGCCTACACGTGTGAGGGAGCGTTCCGCGGCAATTTTGATGGAGAGTGGTTCAGGTAACGCTTTTCGCATCTTTTCCCACCACCAAACTACTCGAGAAACTACAAACTACTTTCGCTTCACCAGTATTTTAAGTTCCTTCATTTCGCTCAAACTCAGATTCACTTACAAATACTTCGCTCAGATTTCACTTACAAATATCCAAGCTTTCTTCGGAATTCGAACCTGCGCCTAATATAGTAGTTGAGAGTTGACAGGAGACGGAGACACCTATTAAGAGGTTAGGTAGTATAGTCTAGCTCCTCGAATATCTAGCATTAGAAGATTCATCAAATAATAGTATAAGATAATGTTGCCATTGTGGCTCAGGATATAAATGCCTAACTTACATAATTATTACATAATTTCAGATACTCAAGATACTTTGCAGCGTAACATACACTATACAGCACTACATTTTACAAATACACTTCATAAAAACAAATCTTTGCAAACTTTACAGAATTTTATGAATCTACTTTCCGGGACATCCAGTGAACAGTAGGTCTAATACAGCATCCAATGGCGCTAACTACTGTACCAATAACAGCGGCGACAAAATGATAGAGAAATGTCGGTCGTTAAAATATGTTAGAACGGTTGATACTATGTCTTGCTTCTAGAGTTATGTTCCTGGTAACTCAGCGAATCAGAAGGAAGACAGAGAATGGCCGTAACTCTCTTTTAAGAATGTGAGTGGCAACGGATTTCTACTGTGATGCCCGTTCACAAGAACAGTGCCTTTAATAGGTAAATGAAATTCTATGAAACGCTGCGGCTTAGTCGGAGTTGAGGCAGTTTGTTTGTATTCTGATGGGCGGCTTCTAATTGCTCGATTGAAACGAATCTTATTTTTCCTTCATTTATCCTAAGAAAATTTTCGTTTAAATTATTATTTTAGTCAGACAAAACTTAAATTATATGTTGATTTTACACCACAAAAATTAAACAACTTTTTTACGACATCTTTCCCATTCACTTTATAAATATACCAGTAAACGTATTAAAAGAACGCATTTGGTAAGTTATAACAGCGGAATCATAGTTCATAAGCGTAGACCTTTCGACTAGTCTTTTAAAACGTGTGTGATTTCACTTTCCAGATTATGTCCATATAAATCTAAGAATTCAGAAAAACTTGCAACCTTATTAACTTTTAACACAGAACTACATTAATGAATGAATGTCTTCAATCAAAAATCAGTAAATCTTAAGTTCAGCATAATGCATGCCAAGGCGCAATTCAGTGAACTATATTTATGTGCATAAATTTATCTCCTAAAGCTGCTTGCAATAAATACACAAAAAATCTGGGATGTGAAGAAAGGTACGGATTTATCCTAAAGGATGTCTCTTTTTTCATGACTGTATGTATCATGTTTACGTGCGAATTCGGTGTTTCTCAAAAATCAAACCACAAATTATATCTTGAATGACTGATTAAGGATTCTTTTAAGAGCTGAATCTAATCATGTAGGCTTTTCAAATTATGAATAATTTGGATTACATGACGCATTTTAATAAATATCAGTTTATGAGAATTTTGGTTACGTAACGCATTTTAACAAATATTAATTTATGAGCAATTCTGGTTACGTGGCACTTGCATAAGAAACTTAAAATTTTACATGAGTGCCGTGAAAATAGCTGAGTTGAGAATAATGTTTTATTCCCCTAGCCGAGTTTGCTAACAAAACATTATGGCTTCATATGAATCTAATTACTGAAATATTGTTAATCAAAATAGTGATAGATTATATATTAACACTAACTTAAATATGCATTCAATGCTTTGAATGAAAATTTCTGAATATCTGTTGCATCATCAGGAAAGCGTAACTATTTAAGTAAGTATTTTAAATTCCTTGTTGCACTAAAGGAAGCGTTTTAAATTATATAATTTTAACAGTATTGTTTTCAGCACTTTCCTTGCGCATTACAGATTACTTTCCTATAATGTCTTCAGACAATTTTTTTGTGAAAAGTTTAGATTTCTTCAAGATCCTTTAAATTTCCTTCATTGCAATTATTGTTAAATTTCATTTATTCTTACTATTATTAAATAATAATAGTATGTATGTTTCTCGCATTGTAAAAAAACAGGGTCATTTAAAAGAACGGATAAATTTTGAGCACGGTTAATCTTTCACCAGAACACGAGCAGCTCGAAGCCAAATTTTTAATTCGAAATTTGCTTCTTGTTTATTTTATGTTTTGTACGACATAATGAAATTTCGATTAAAAAAAATCAGCCTTTAAAAGAAATATGTTGCCACTCGGTAAAGGGTAAGTAATTTTAATAAATAAACTCAACAATTTAAAAGAAATGTGCTGCCACTGCCCAAAGTAAAATATTTTTGTGCTGCCACTACCTGAAGTAAAGTATTTTTGTGCTGCCTCTGCTCGAAATCCGTAATGAACAGCAAGAATTTTGATCGTAGAATGCTGAAATGCCGATCCACAATGAATAGTGGTGGCAGCCGAGGCAGATAAAGTCTTTATTTTATCTCAGTAAACATTTTGCAGCCACAAACAACTTGGCCCATTACTTGTGCCTATTTCAAGAGGTTTACACTTTTTATAACTTTGAAGTAAGAAGGAAGCAGCAGACTAAAGCCCAGCTAATAAGTATAGCGACTCCCCAACTGCGTTATATTCAGTATGAAATCTTACTTCAGAATTAGTTTTGGTTCTAGATATATATTTTAATTGTGTAATTAATACTGTAAAATTATTATTAGCTGTTCGAGTTTTAGTTTCATTTACATCATCAGAATTATGTAACAGTCATATGACACGGATAAGTCTTGAAATGAAGCAGTGCAAATAGAGGTTACTATTTCTAGAATACGGAGAAGAAATTAAGTTACGTTGCTAATTTACATTATAATTTATCTTTCATATATTTGCTTTTTATTTTCTTACATATATACACTAAGATATTTAACATTTTTTTCAGATTCAACCTGTATGTTATTGACTAATGAACTAAGCGATTTAAAAGTAATAAACGTAGTTCACCTCTATTATTATAATTACCAGCTGAAGCAGTGAAATGATCTTAGCTGGATCCTAGCTTAGAAAAACTATTTTAAATGGCTGTCAGTACAAAGGGCTAGATTTTATTAAAAGGTGTCATGTGATCAAAATTTTTAATACATTAACTGTCCGATTTATTTATTTTACGAATTCCTTAAAAAAGCCTTAATTTTGCTTGACCAATATTGCAGAAAAAACAATTTTACATTCAGTTTCTAGTTATATTTGATAGTTAAAATTATTCCATTCTTTTTAGTGTTTTTAATTTCATATGCTAAATAGCGACATAGTTACAAACAAGGAAGATAAAATGAACGCAAGTTACAATTAAGCTAAAAGGAGTTTCTCATTAAGTATATTGTTTACCTGCTTCTCAGAAATATTTAATTATCTAAACTCGTCTATCTTTTTCCCCATCTCACCTGAGCCTCCCCTTCCATAAAAGCTTTGTTTGCTGTAGTCACGCTCTTCACTCCATAGTAATAACAGCAATAATGTTAAAATGAATTGCGTCTTTACGAGAAAACCAAAACACTGAAGGTGGTGTATAAAATACAAGAGTTACTTCAAACGGGCAGAGGAATTAGAATTATAATGCAAGAATTTGCAATTTACAAACTTAGCTGATAACTAAAATTATTAAGTACTATGACTTTATGTGGTAAAATCAAACAGTTTTTCAAAAACTTATACACCTGATGAATATCTCAAGTGTCTGCTGCAGATCTAAATAAAAAGATATATAAAACTATAAATCTCTTAAAAATGATTTTACAAAATAAAAAGATATTTATTACTATACTGCAAGACCGAGAATTTTCTACATAGAGAACTATTGAAAAGAGACCAAAATGTGTGCATATATTAATAATCAAGGGTACTTTTCCGTTTGGCCGGCGAAAGCGATAAAGTCGCCGAAAATGGTAGAACTGATGCCAAAGCGAATATCTTCGCTGATAACCTTTCACGGCACTTTTTCAACACAAGTCGCTGAGATTTATTATCAGATTTACCTTTTTTTTTTTTTCAATATTGGCATACAGTTACATAGAATTTTTTTAATTATAATTTTGAAATAATTCTTGCATTTAAACTTGTATTCCATACTGGGATTTAACTTGAAATTAATGTTGTAATTAATGAAATTAATGTAATTCCTGAGAGAATCAGATTTTTGTAGCGTATTTTACGTGAGATGAGATCGTTTGGGATCACGTGATATTAACCGGCGAATCAAGAAGTTATACCATGAAAGCATAGTAAATCTTTAATTTAACGTCTTTAAATTCTTAAATTAACGTCCTTTACAAATATGTCAAAAATGGATGAAAAACCAATGAAAATTTGGGATTTGCCCAGGACAGAGGAAGAATCCATCAGATTCTTTCAAGCGAAAGGCGTTTTGCCTAACATTGCTATTTGTGAAAATAATCATGAAATGAAATTATATTTCGGAGACGAAATTCAATGGCGTTGCAACCTTTCAACTTACCGCGGTAAAAGAAGTATACGGAAAGGCACATGGTTTGAATCATCGAGATTGAGTTTCTTGAAGTGTTTAAGATTCATTTATGGTTGGAGTGAAGAATTAACTTCAGTTAAATGGTGTGAAAAGCAGTTGGAAATCAGTCACGGAACAGTTGTGGATTGGAATAACTACATGCGAGAGGTTTGTGTGGATTCTTTACTTAAACGTCAACAACGCAAAATAAGAGGACCTGGTATGATCGTTGAAGTGGATGAAAGTATGTTCACGAAACGCAAAAACAACTCGGGACGGATTTTACCACAACAGTAGATCTTTGGGGGAGTATGTCGTGAACAAACGAATGTTTCCTTGTGATGGTGCCAAACCGATCCATGAGTATTATATTAGAGGCAATAAATGAAAACATCGAAAAAGGAACTACAATATATTCCGATTCGTGGAAATCATATTGCACTGAAAAACTGGAAGAGGAAAGTTTCGAACATTTCAAAGTGAACCATAAATACAATTTTGTAGATCCGGAAACTGGAACGCACACGCAAAAAATTGAAAGACTATGGGGAAGCGCAAAATGGCGGAATAAGAAACACAGAGGAACTGCTCGGCATCATCTGGAAAGTTACCTCGCTGCCTCCAAAATAAAAAAAAAAATTTTAAAATTCTTAGAATTAACATTTGTTAACATTTTTTTATGTGTATACTGTGTGTTGTCGCCAATAAAGTCTGCTTGGCGAGATTTGCGCAGGAGAAAGGGAAATGGCGAGGCTTGCGCCGGCGAAACGGAAAAGTACCTAATCAAGCATTTAACAAATGTATATTTTCAAAGCTATACTACGGCAATAAATTTATACATACAGGTTATCAATTAGATCTTTCCGCCACCTTTGAGCAATGCCTTCTTGAACACTTCTTTATATCGAACCGATGAATGTCTGAATTGTGCCCTATGGGTATCGAGCACTGTACCTTCTTGATATGACTCCATAGTTCATCTTACGGAAGGTATTGAACCGCCGCCCAATCATATCTCACAAATATTGGATTGATAATAAAGCGTTGGATTAATATATTTACGTGAACACTTGTAGCCTTTGCAAAGCATTCATGCTGAGTCAAGCAAATTGTGACGGTGTTTTTTTTTTTTTTTTTTTTTTTTTTTTTTTTTTTTTTTTTTTTAATTTCTTTATTTTCTTTTCTTTTCGTTGTTGTTGTTGTTTAAGAATTACGTTTAGATTGCTCTGGAGCTAGGAAGAAAATGAAAGTGCAGAACATCATCAAAATAGCTGCATCCCATTAACGTGCCTGCAATATGCTCTAGATAAGAACTAGTAAAGCCATTGTCACATCAAACTCTTATCCGACTCTGATGAACCGCGTGTCAATCCAGAAAATACTAAAAACTTCCTCTCAGGTGGTGACTTCACATCCTCACACAACTATCACCAACTGTGAGGCAAAAGAGCGATTCATCGCTGATGACAATATTGTTCCAGCCGGCTTTCCGTTCAGTTCAGTCACGACATTTCTGCAAATTTTCATGGCAGTGACTCGCTGTTCATGGAAGCTTTCGTAAAGAATGTCCAAAACCAAACCTGCATCAGCTAATCATCTGCATCGACACTAGAGCAAAGGAAACATCTGCAAACTTCGCAAAATTAATCCCTGTGTGGACTAGAAATCAAATTCGACGTGAAATCAAATGTGGTGATTAATCCACTATAACATCCATAGTTTTTCTCCGAATTCCATACGACGGTACACATTTCCTTCATAGGCCTATCGTCGCCAAACCTGGTCCACAGTTGGGGCTTTAACTTGCATTTCCTCAACGTACGAGGCATGGATCTAATAGCATATGGAAATCTAACATGAAGCACATCATTAATTCATTCTATTGATGGCATTGAGCAAAGTTACTATACTACATGATTTGCTCTTACGTGAAGTCACTCACTCATAATTTGCTCAACTGCAACTATTCCCTACTCCATTTGTACCATTGTCTCTCCCCCTTCTATACATTACCTGTTTACTAACCTTAAAACTGAATACAATGCCGTCTTTAAGACATTACTTTATGTCCTTTGATCTTTAGACTTGAATGCAGCCAACGAAGTGGCTTAATATAGTCGTGAAGGCAGCGATATTGAGGGCTTCGTGCATTGCTTCGATGCTTAAAGCCCTCGTGCTAATCTTCTGATTGGTTTACAAATCGGACCATTTATATGATTTTATTATTTGCATGACGATGCATTTGTTTCTTCATGGTATGGTGTTTTCTGCGTCAGGCAATGCATTAATACCTTACAATATTAGAATTAAATATCAGCTAATTATAGATCAATGAAACTGTGGATTTCGCGATATTAGGAATAGCATATTTTAGGCTATTACTTCACCTGAAATTGGTTAACTAATATTTTTGTTAAAAAATATTGCTACTAATATACTTAATATCTGAGAAACACACCATCAGACTTTAACATTCCAGCGCATTCTATATATTAATATTTTGTCTTTTTTGTTTTAAAAACTAACTTATTTTGGAGCAAGGAGGGGAGAGTTTATTTGAAGCATTTTAAATCTACTTTTGCGTGCTTCGAATTTTAAAAATCATTGTTTATTTAAACCATCATTTAAAAATTATTTCCAAATTTCTTTTAAATTTGCTTGAAACGTGCTTTTTAGGCAAAAGAACTTTGGTTTCTGTGTACAAATAAATCAATTCTCATTTTAAAAATAACATCTAAAGGAGGGATTTTAAATAAAATTAGTATTATAAAAATGAATTCTAATGAAGCTTTAGATATTACGATTCTTTTACGGAAAAATATTAATTTATGAAAAACGTCCTTTAATTTACAGTTTTCATTACTGTTTCGTAGCTATCTAAAATTGTTATAAATTTTGAACCTAAAGAAGAACGCGCATCAAATTGTGGTCACAACAAAAGCACTGAGGTAAAATTAATAAATGATATAATGGAACTCATACATTTGTATTTCAGTGAAATTCTTATTCTGTGATGTTTGTTGACATTTAAAATAACGCAATGTTTATTAGATGTCGAACAAATCTGGACTAATGAAAATCTCGTATAATTTATCACTTACTAAAACATCTAGTTAAAACCTCATGAGTACTTAGTCGGCTAGTGCATGTTTTATAAGGCATTTGACCTATTATTGTAGTAAAACCAGCTAAATGAATGAAATTATTGCTAAAGAAATACTTGAAAAACGCATTTACAACGCTTTTTTACATGAATTGATACATTAGACTATTATCTTTGTTTACAAGATGAACCATCTTTTGGTTAGTAAGCACGTAATTGTTATCTTTCTAAATACCTTACTTATAGTACTGTGGGTGCTTACGGCTTTTATATGATCCAAAACACTGTTGTGTTTGTTAAATTTCTAAGGTAAACTGGTTTTTTGCAAGTTTTAAAACTTCCAGAAATTCTCAAAATCTTTTCCAATGCACTTACAAAAACTTTAATCTGCATGTATATTTGTTGGTTTTTGAGATTATTACAAACATGTTCGTAGGTAAGGATGCTTTCCTATAGATCTTTGTAATGTAAACCGATGCATTTGCACTAAATTGGGAAAAATTGCGAAATTATGCATCTTATAGCAAGCCTTTTCAGCAACAGCAAATAGAACGCGGGAGTGAACTGCTTCACGACTTCATCTACCTTAAACATGATTCGTCTGTCAGTACGTAATTAGAAATACGCACTTCGTAAGAGGGCTGTTGATTAGAGGTAAAGACAAGAAAGTAGAATAAAGTAAACAGGTGTCAATATATCACTTACATTCACCACAAAGAATTGCAAAGAAGCAATTGTACATTTCTTCTTCTTTAACTTCATTAGGATCAAATTCTCCATTGGCAAAGGCAAAAAGACCCAAAATTAATGTAACGGTGGCTAATCCTACCATTTTTATTAAGATGAGAGAAGATTTTAATGTGCATCCTAAATTTATAGTTGAATATAAATGAAAAGATGATTACTCAATATAACGAATATTTTTTCCTTGAAATTAATGTCACGCAATGAAGTCTGAACACGTTATGTTTGAAAACACCCAGCTTGCTGGACAAGTGGATTAAGTCAGGACGAAGAAATATCTAGATGTATAATAGAAATTGTAATTTAGGGAAGAAAGTAGCTATTGCAGTGTGACGTTAATAAATATACGATTTAAGAAAATTGAAAGGGTTCAGATTTTAACGATCGCCCAAAAGGGCTGTTTTAAAATTTAACGTAGTAGTTCACCAATTAAGATAATCCATGGGGGCAAGATATTTTATAGCATATTACCATGAATATGCATTTAGATTAACACGAGAACGTCCAATATCTTCTGTATATGTGAAATGTGGAAAGATATGTAATGTAATTATATAAAAATGTTGAATGGTTTTAAGTAGATATATCAGGAATTAAATGCATTTCAATTTAAATCATTCAGATTTTAAAGTGAAAAAAAATACTTTTAAGAACTGTATTTCTTGCTTTAAATAATTTCCTTAGTTTTTTACTAACAAACATATTAATTATGATAGAACGTCTTATGTTTTTCCAAATCTGACGTTTTACCAAATGGCAACAGACACGAAAGACAAGCGAAATAACGCAGAATCGTGTTTCGAGGCTAAAAGCCCATATAGGCTAATAAGATACTTCTTAAATCTTATTCTAATGCACTCGTTTACTAGTAGCTGAATAATTAAGAGTGTTAGAATCTGGGAACTAAAGCTGGTAGTTAGGCAACTGTAA
This sequence comes from Stegodyphus dumicola, assembly GCF_044657685.1. Taxonomy (NCBI): domain Eukaryota; kingdom Metazoa; phylum Arthropoda; class Arachnida; order Araneae; family Eresidae; genus Stegodyphus; species Stegodyphus dumicola. The sequence goes on from NC_140768.1 coordinate 84,683,233, forward strand.
CCAACTAATAATCAAAGTCCAGTCTTGGAAATTTTAATCTTCTAAATGCGGTCTTATTTTTTTTCTTTCTTTCAATCTGATTTTTTAATTGGTAGAAAACTGTAATTATTAAAGATGCAGAAATATTTATACTCATTTTGTTCCAATTTTTATGTAATTCTGGAATTGTTTGGTAATTATCTCAGTTCTGAAGTACTCTAAGGGGAAGATTAAGGAAGTTTGAAAATCCTTGCATGCAAAGGATAAAGTAATTTATATGCGTACTGTAAACAGACTTAATATATTTAGTTTTAGTGCAGGGGTCGGCAACCTTTTCAGTCGGAAGAGTCAAAAATTACAATTTACAAAATTGCAAAGTTTTTAAAGAGCCACAAAATATTTTCTTGCCAACAATAAATAGTATCCGCATAAATAAAGTTTTTTAATTTAAAAAAATTAATCTACTTATTTATAAGGAAAAGTATGTATTTATTCATAAGAAAAAATATAAATTTCTTCATATATAAATAGTGCTTTTCACAACAAATTAGGTAATATATATATGGCATTGTTAGATAATTATTATTTAAGTAAAAAATTAAAACAATTAAACATTTACTTCACTAACTTGTACTTCAATAACAAACAATTTAGCAAACAAATTCAATGGGAACGATGGCTTTGCATGGTTATTCAAGTAGAAAATTTAAACTTTACTAAACAATGTAACTTGTACTTAAAATTAGAAAAACATAATAACACATCTGAGCAAACATATTCAATGAGAGCGTTGGCTTTGAATGGTTTTAGAAAGTTTGGATAAATTTGGCTCATAACTTGTTGTTTTTATTTTCAAACACGACGCTAAATTTTTATTTGTGAGTTGGCTACTTACTTTACTTTTACTTATATTCATGCAAGAGAACGCTTGCTCGCACGAATATGTCGATCCAAAGCACTCCAAATGCCAACTTCTTCACCTCACTGTAGCAATCTGGAAGTACATGAGTCGAATATAAGTGCCTCAACTCGCGGCATTTCTTTTAAAGCTGTCCACTTTTGTTGCGTCACGTACATACATTTCTGGACCTCCAACTCTTCCAACTTGCTTTTAAACTCTGTAAATTTTCTACTCCACAAAGCTTTACTTTTTAAATCGATCAGTTGCATTTCTAGAGATCCAGCGTCAATTCCAAATGGCTCAATGTGAATTTCATTACTGTTTGTGGTGAGAGGATTTACTATGAATGCTAGAGTGGTTTCCTTGGTTTTGAATTGCTCAACATCTGTCAGCAAATTCACCTTTAATTTTTTTATAACTGTGCTGAAGTAATTTGTGTCAACAGTTGCACTGGTTTTATCGCGATATTGCTTTAGAAATTGAAAATGAAGTAATTTGCCGCTCTGAATATCTTCTGCAAAAATAATTAATTTTTCTTCAAAACAAACCAATTTTTCTACCAAAACATAGGCTGGGTTTTCCCTTTCCTTGCAGTTTTAGATTCAGCTCATTTAATTTCGTTGTGATATCCACCATAAAGTAAAATTTTTGCAACCATTTGTCGTTCTCTAATTCAGGGTGATCAATGCCTTTTTCATTTAGGAATGTATTTATTTCATTCAAGCACAAAGCAAAACGTTTCAACACCTTACTTTTGGAAAGCCATCGCACTTTATTGTGAAGAAGGAGGTCGGAATATTCAGTCTCCATTTCGTTTAAGAATTCTTTAAACTCACGATGGTAGAGTGCTTTTGACAAGATGCTGTTAACAATCTTGATTACCAAATTTATGATATGAACTACACTGCTGGCCACCCAAATTGCAACACCAAGAAAGACAAGAGATATCACAACAAAATTTATTTAGTATATAACATGTTGACCAAGTATCAAATGACTGAATTTATAGACTTCTGTGAAGTGTGGTTCCTTCCAGAATCAGTAGCCAGAGTAGCCGCCATTGTTGGAGATCACCTCTGCCACACGCCTCGGCATTAATTCAAATATGTGTTCTTGGGGTACAGCAGACCAAGCAGCGTCCTTTCGTTGCCAAAGTTGATCTGGCGTGGCAGCTTGGAATGTAATCTGGGTCAATCGTTCAGCAACTATGGACCACATACCACATGTTTTCTATCGGCGAAAGATCCGGAGAGCGAGCCGGCCAGGAAAGCAATTCAATCTGACGATTGACGAAGAACCCTTGGACAATGCGTGCCACTTGTGGTCGCGCATTATCCTGTTGAAATATGGCCGTGGGCAAGCCATAAAGGTAAGGAAGGACAACTGGCTCCAACACCTTGGAGATGTAGCGCTGGCTGTTTTAAGTACCGGCAATGCGTATTAGAGGAGTGCGACAGTGATATCCAATACCGCCCATACCATAATACCCGGTGCAGGAGCAGTGTGGTGACACCATGGAGAGAGGATGCATAACGCGGCTATTCAGCATCCTCTCTCCATGGTGTCTCCAGACTCGAATCCGACCATCGTGGTGTTGCAGAGAGAAGCGTGTCTCGTCAGTAAAGACAATTTCATTCCCATCTACCGTCCACATCCTTCTTTCATCGCACCGTTGGCGGAGGAGACGTCTGTGGTTCTGCGTCAAGGGTAGACGAAGCAATGGACGTCTTGCGGACAGGCCACTCTGCTGTAAACGGCGTCGAATGGTACGCGCAGACACTGGATCATGCGTTATACACTGAATGTGCTGTACTATGGTTCGTGATGGTGCACTGAGGTGGATGCGATCGAACACGTCGGTCCGTCGTACCCTCCTGCATCCAACGGTCACATATCCGCATTATAGTTTTTTAGTTTCGTCCAACACAACTACCGATTTCCCTGAAAGATAATCCATACTCTCGGTAGGCTACTATCCTTCCTCTGCCGAACTCGGATACTTGATCATAAGATGATCGTTGTTTACTACGAGGCATAATTGATCGGGTTTTTTTTTTTTTAAATCACAAGAAAAACACAATTGCCGAACTTGAAATCGTCAAAATCTCTAAGCCTTAAATAGCGCTTTGAAGTGGCGCCACAGGCGCGCGTGATGTGCGTCTGCGCTGAAATTCTAATCATTTGCATATCTCACCTCCGCTGATGCATGTTGTAAATTTCATGTTATTTGCATGCTTACTTCAGGGTGTTCATTTACGGTGGCCAGCAGTGTATTTCGGCCGGAAATGTTTGGGCACAGAGCGCTTCTTGGTGTATTATGCAGTGAAACATAAGAATTTCGTGGTTGATTTTTCTCTGAAGAATCGTTGTTGCCCCTTTATTTTTTGCCTGTCATACTTCTGGCTCCATCAGCTGCTATTGAAACGATTTTATTTAAATCGATCTTATTGTCTTCAAGGCATTTTTGCATAGCATTCGCTATATCTTCCCCTCTAGTTTGTCCCGAGAGCGGTAGCAATCCTAGAAGTTCTTCTTTTGGACCTTGAAAAGACATATATCTGACAAAAAGAGCAATTTGTGCCGTGTCTTTTATGTCGCAAGACTCATCTATAACAAGTGATAAGGCAGAAGAAAATTGACTATCTTCCACCTGCAAATATGTTACATTTGAAGACATTTAGCTATTCTATCTTGTACTGTTTTAGCGGATAGTGGCAAAGCTTTGATTTTTTTCAAGATTTCTGGTTTGTTTTTGAAATCACGAAACAGTTCTTCAGATGCCCGTATGAAGCAATCTTTGACATACTCACCATCTTTGAATGGTTTGCCTGTTTTTGCAATTTCTAGTGATACCGCGAAGTTTGCCAGATTAACATCACTTGTAGATTGCGTCCAGTTACTTAACATGGAACTTGATTGCAGCTTTTGCTTTTGGAGCCCGTCGACAGCTTTTTTTCGTTCTTCGCCGGCTGGATATTTACTAGCAAACCGAGTATGTTTTTCAGTGAAGTGTCTCTCTAAATTTGATTTCTTATTGTGTGCGAGTTTTTCGTGGCAAATGAGACAAGTCGGAAGGCCATCTGAGTTGCATATGAAAGCGAACGATTCCGTCCAATCCCGATTGAATTCTCGATACCCTTCTTCAGTTCTTCTCTTTTTTTTTTCTAGATGCCATGCTTGCGGTGAAGCTGTAATAAAGATAATTCGCTTCTAAATCTTTTAATTGAAACAACAAACTATACGTCACCGCCAAAGCACTGGTAAAGACGCCAAATTGTCTTGCATCGAAAGCGAATTAAAACCTACATAGAAACATCCGACGACGGCGTCATTCGAGAGCTTCCTACGGACTGACGACAGTGGCGACGCATGTCACGGAGGAGGGGTGCGGTGAAGGCTAACTACAGTAGCGAGAGTAGTTGGGTGAGAGCCAAGATGGGTCAGTTTAACTGAAGTGGTGTGAGTGAAAAGCTTGGGTATTTTTCCCTTTCGGGAGGTTGAAGCGCGGATATTTTTTCCTCTCGGAGGTTGTTTAATGTTTTTTCTTACATTACTGCACTCACCCCTACATCACCGACAGATATGCCCACTTCCGCCCGAAACCGGATGTTTACATAAATCTGAAATACGTGGTCGGACAGTACAAGTGGCTGAGAGATAGAATCAGTGCCTAATAATTCTTAATCGATTCAGAACGATTTTAAAATTTTTTTGGATAAAATAAATACTATTTGCGTATAAAACTAAAGAGCCGCAGCTTCACATCTAAAGAGCCGCATGTGGCTCGCGAGCCGCAGTTGCCGACCCCTGATTAGGGCGTTTAAAATATTAAACAGTTTTAATGCTTTTTTTCTCATGTGGAAGGCACCTACAGAAGATTGTTCTGCAAGTGAAAAAAAAAACTGGGGGTTGGGGGTGGGGAGAAGAAACCATTCTAAGAAATCTGTAACAAAAGGCATCATCTTAAGTATAAGCTTCAAAAACTGGATAAGCGTGATCTTAATAATCTCAGTAAGAAAATAAATAAAAAGAATACAATTAAGATACAATAACACGCCGAACAAATACTAATTCAGAGGTCAAACAAGAAAAATCAGCGTTATATTTATAAATTTTCACAGGACTAGTTTCGATGGTTTTACCGAACCACCATCGTCAGCTGCAAAAGCGCAAATGAACGAAATAGGATATAATGATCAGATAAGATAAGAAAGCCTGGACAGAAAATAAGCTAGTGCCGCCATCTGTTGATGAAACCAGAACTAAAACATAATTTCTTTAAAGACCGAAGGCAAAGATGGATTGGGATTAGGAAGATTTTTTTGAATGTGAAAAGCCTCTAGAAAATCCAGTTCTCCAATGGAAGATGTTTTTTGAATAATTTTGGCAGCAGAAAAATTGAAAGCGTGATTTTCGGACCAACAATGTTGGGCAACACAAGACTTCTGTGTTTTCTTTTTTCTAACGTATGCCTCATGTTCCTTGACGCGAAATTTTAAAGCTCTCTCGGTTTGTCCAATGTAAATTAAATCACACTGGCAAGAAAGCCTATAAATACCCCAGGAATTCATATCCGGAATGGGGTCCTTGTGTATGGAACTCGGAATTTTATTGATGGGAGAATAAACGACCCGAAAGTTAACTTTCTGCAAAATATGTGCAACTTTATAGCTAATTGATGGAAAGAAGGGAATGACAACAGAATTTTTATAATCTTCTAAAACAAGAGTGTGCCTTTTAGTGTGTTTAGTGTAAACTCTTAAACGAAGGACTATATAATCCGATCTCTAAAGATCCTTCACCTTTCGACCTGTCAAAAATAAAAACTGCGATCAAATCTTCACAAATCATTTCATGCAACTTAAAGCATTCGCTTAAAACATTCGCTTATCTGTTGCGAATTGTGCCAGATTATATGCTCTTCCCAAAATTCATAAAAGCTCTATTATATCAAATTTAGGTACTGCCTCGTATCCATTAGCTAAATAGTTAGTTTCTAGATTTTCAACTCTATTAGACAATAAAATTTACACCATAAAAAATAAATAGAGTTTGTAAATAAGGTTAAAAACATTTCTCCTATAAATTTACTCATGGACTCTTTTGATGTTTTCTTTTGATGAAATCATTTTTCACTAATGTCCCAGTGGAATGTGCATCAAGATATCTAGAAACCAGACTTCGCGAATTTCATTTCTCTTGCATCGAAATTGATGTCTCTCACTCAACTCTGTTTGAAACAAACACATTTTATTTTCCAAAATAAATATTACAAGCAAACTGAGGGATTAGCCATGGGAAGCCCCCTCAGTCTCATCCTGGCTGATATCTACATGCATTATTATGAATCAAAATTGTTTGAAACTTTACACTTTCCAGTATGGTTCCGCTACGTAGACGATACTTTTACCCTGTTTGAAGGTAATAAAGATGATTTAAATAAAGTTCTTTCAACAATGAATTCTATTGATCCTGCTATTCAGTTCACTTTTGAACTTGAGACTTGTAATTCTCTTCCGTATCTCGACATTCTGGTCACACGTAAAGCATCCAACTTCAGTACTACGGTTTACCGTAAACCTTCATCGATTTGCCTTCCACCATACTTTAAATCATGTCATCCGACTAAACAAAAGTTAGCTTCATTTTATTCCTATGTTTTCCGTGCTCGTCAAGTTTGCTCCTCCAAACTAGCCCTTGATCAAGAACTAAATTATTTAAAAGCTATAGCTATTGACAGGGGCTTTTCACCCAACATTATTAATCAAGCAGTTAAAAAATTCTCATCTCAACACACTAAAAGGCACACTCTTATTTTAGGAGATTATAAAAATTCTGTTGTCATTCCCTTCTTTCCATCAATTAGCTATAAAGTTGCACATATTTTGCAGGAATTTAACTTTCGGGTCGTTTATTCTCCCATCAATAAAATTCCGAGTTCCAAACTCAAGGACCCCATTCCGGATATGAATTCCTGGGGTATTTATTGGATTCTTTGCCAGTGTGGTTTAATTTACATTATACAAACCAAGACAGCCTTAAAATGTCGCATCAAGGAACTTGAGGCATATGTTAGAAAAAAAGAAACACAGAAGTCTTCTGTTGCCCAACATTGTTGGTCCGAAAATCACGCTTTCAATTTTTCTGCTGCCAAAATTATTCAAAAAACATCTTCCATTGGAGAACTGGATTTTCTAGAGGCATTTCACATTCAAAAAAATCTTTCTGTTCTAGTTAACGATCCTAATTCCAATCCATCTTAGCCTTCGGCCTTTAAAGAAATTATGTTTTTGTTCTGGTTTTATCAACAGATGGCGCCACTAGCTTATGTTCTGTCCAGACTTTCTTATCTTATCTGATCATTATATCCTATTTCGTTCATTTGCGCTTTTGCAGCTGACGATGGTGGTTCGGTAAAACCATCGAATCTAGTCCTGTGAAAATTTGAAAATATAACGCTGATTTTTGTTGCTTGACCTCTGAATTAGAAAGGATACATTTTCCAGATTTACTCTTTAATACTATTTAACTTGCAATTCAAATGCATGTATACTTAAGATAGCGAAAAGGAAGGGAAATATATCTTTTAGGGAAGAAAAAATGATATGGTTTTAAATGCGCTTTAAGAAGGTGGAAAAAATAACAGATAAATATGTATTGTTACGTTCTTTTCTTCCTTTGGTACGTTCGTTACGAAGTTCGAGCAGATTTGGAGTGAATAACGAGAATAGCACTCGATGAAGTATCAAAACATAATTTATTGGCCAGTATTATTTAAGAGAGCTCCAAAATCACGTTTTTACAGTCGTCGAAGAGCTGCTATACACACGCTATAACAATCAGCGACACAGCCTTGAGGCAATCAGGCTATAACAGTGAAGACAGCTTCACTGCAAAGCACCAGAGTACAGCTCCCGACTCTGCTTAGTCGTCCCCGAACTTCACGTACTCTCAAGACTCTCCACGCTACAACTCTCGATGCACTCGACGATACACTAGAGTACAGCTCCCGTCTCCTCAGTTCCGTCGTTCCCGGAGCTTAACACACTCTCTCGACGATGCACTAACCGCGATACACTAAGAGACTTTTTCGGTGCACTCGACGACCAGCTCGGCACTCACTGACTGACTATCAACTCGATGGACTCCACACGGACTGACTAACTCTCCGCCTACAAGCGGCGTTTATATAGCTTTTGGCTTGGTTTCGAGAACATTCTGGGCTAAATCAGTAGGAATTCGTTCCAGAAGATTCTCAATCCGTCTATGGCATATCGCCAATTTTGTCGCCAAATGTTGCCAAATGGACAATTTCTCACCAAATGTGGCAACCGTGTCTTTATTTGCCATTTTATGGCAACCCGACAACTGCTTTGCGGGGAAGCTCGTACCATTTCGTAACAGTATAATTTAATAAGACGCTCAAGGATGTCATATGGTGTCCACGTCAGATTTTTTTTCTGTAGCTTAAATATTTTAATACATCTTTCTTCGAATGCTACTAATTGAATCATTTGGCAAGAAATTATATCTATAAGACACCCGCCTGAAGGATGATTCGAGAGTCCCCTTTGAAGTACCCATACCTTCTCCGGGATTTGGAGTCGGAACCATCGGTATGCAGCCAACGTCGCTAACCGCTAAACCGGCAGCTGTAAAATAATGCATCGTAGCTTAAACTAATCAAATGCTACTCTGTTATTTTACAAGCATGGAACTGAAGTTTATTTTCTAGCTTTTAAAGCTGGTGATCCATAGTATGTACACTTTCCTTATATAAAAAATGTGCATTACCAGACGCAGAATTTTTATGTAAAAAAAAAAACAAGATTCAATACAAAAAGTGAAATCCTTTAGATGACTTAAACCAGTTTTCTTCTTTCATCGGTCATTTAAGAGCATTCATTGGTGGGCAAACAGCGTTTCGTTTAGGAATGAATGCAAATCATTATTTTGTACTTTTCAAAAGAAAAAGGTAACATATGTACAAACAATATATGCATTATGACTAGTGTTTGTGAGTAGAGGATATAAAAGCTAGCGATTTAGAGGAATTTCTGTTCATGAGGAAATGGTTCCACATATTACGTAAAAACCTAAATAGCATGCAATAATAAAAATTCCAGCTTCCGTCTGAGCTTTTAACAATTATATATATATATATATATATATATTACATTTTCCACGGTATTTTGTGATGTCTTGCCTTACAATGCACTACTGCACAATGGACTTTTTGTAAACTTGTTTATGTTGAGTAGGACTATTTCAGTGAACATGAATTCTTCAAAGTAATATTTGTTTATACAGAATAAATGCATTAACGTTATTGAAAACATTGGAAACAGAGAAATATCACAATGACTGATAGAAATAAATGTAGGAATTTTATAAGCATAAAATAACGTCTCTACTTAATTGTTCTTCATTGTAATGCCAACGAATTAGAAATTATGAAATATAACTCGGTGAATAGAAATGAAAGCATATTATTTCCGACTGAAATTTAACATAATATTCTAAATCCATATTGCTAATTCCGAAGTTTTTCTTAGCATTTTGATTTCTTGATCGACACCGATTTATTCAAATCTGAATCTGAATTAAAGTTATTATGAAGTTTTAAGAAATATTTTTTTTCTATAAGTTCCAGTAAAACTTCATATCCTATCAGTCAATATCGTTCGGTATCATTTGATTTTATAAATGTATAGAGAAATTTTTAGAAATGCTTCTATCCCTTATTTCGGCATTTATGTCAACTGCAAATTTTCTTCGCAAAATCTGACATTAATAGCTCTTATATTAGAGTTTTAAGTTTCCTTGACGTTTTTATTTTCTCACAGAAGTGCTCTGATGAATCTCTCACAATCGTATCAGTTATATTACAGAGCTTCGCCGAGTACAAATAACTATGAAAATAAACAGGCATCCATATTTTTAATGTACGTTCAATATATTAGATTTTTAGCTGCAGTGTTATTAAAACAATTATCCCAAACACGCAGATGAATTTCAAATTTAAAGTTCAATTTGATTCAATTGATCAGATTAAAATGCAGTTCTTGACTTTCAGAATCTAACGAAAATTTTAGCTTTAAGCTTTGCATCTGTTTTGATTAAACAAAACTTTAATTTAAATACTTGAAACCATTACCATTCTTACTAGCTGCAGTAACAAAACTTTTCATTCAGACTGTTTTTTGAAAAAATGCTGAGATACACCATTTGTTAATCAGCTCATTGCTTTGCAGAATACTGCAATTAACAAGCTTATTTTCTTTCCCAAGGTTTCATTTGTTTCAGTTTTATTTTCTAGCCACTCTTAAAATTTTGTGATCTCGTCTGTTCCATAAAAGCAAGAAAATCATGAGCAGCCGAGCGGTAAAGACGCTGAACACTGGTAGTCGAATCCCGCGAACGGGCCGGCTGCATGGACGTTTCCGTGGTTTTCCCCATGTGTAACGTGTATACGAGCCAGTTTCTCTTAGAAAGTCCTCCACGAAGGCATCACTCACTTTAGGCAGATAGCCCTCGTGTGCTTTGCCATAATTAAATAATCCAATCCAATCCAAGAAAATCATGCAGCAGTAATAAAGCAGCAGTTAATCCAACAGAAGTGGTAGAATTTTGTTTCAACACAGAGTCCTTTGTTAATAGCATTCATGGAACTATTAATTATAAATTATATTATACCAAAGCTCTCTCTATATTTAATTCTCATAAGGCTAAACAATCAACAGAATTGTTTAAACGTAAAAAAATACATGCATGTACATTGTTTTTATTTATTTACTATGATTTAAAAGACATACTTTAATCTGGCCACATTTTGCCTATGCTGAAGTATGTGAATCAGTTTATTTTTACTCATACATAATTGCTGCATTAAAAAAAATGACGATTTACATTTATTCGAAAAAAATAAAAAAAAATAAAAAAAAAAAAAACATCATTTTCTGTTGAACCTGCTGCAATAAAATAAACTGCTGCAAAAATATTGAAAAGAAATTTATTAAAAGTTAATATTGTTGTAATCTCAATATTCGGCATCTTTATAGTCTGCCCGTAACTACTACATTACACGTGCTAAAATAACGCTTAACGTACAAGCTATTGAAAGAATTGTGAATATTTTTGCAAAGACTTTATCAGGTTCTATGTTCCGCCTTACTTTCTTTGGGAACATGCAGGGACCTGACTCGGAACAGGGAGCTTACTAAAGCTATGTTCAATAACTGTGGGAAGTAGACAAGATACACAAGAAGGCTATACAAAACCCTTTATTTTTCACTCTTTACAATAATTTCCGTACTTCGGAATACAGAGACCAACTACTTGTGGTCTGAACGTAAGAATATAAAATATAACTAAACTCTAACTTAAATTTGGAATAATAAACGTGGAAGATTGGCCTTATATTAACAGGAAGCCGTATGTAGTACAGAGAACTGTTAACACTACAATACGTTTAAAATTATCACGAGGATTAAACCTCTGGCCTGGAAGGCAACTAGCAACTGAGTAAAACTTCTGAGGTAAGCGGCCTGCTTCGACTAACTCCTTCCTCTCTCTCGCTTGGCAAAAAGCCACAACTTAAGTACTTGGCGTTCGCCAGACAGATTTTGCATAAATAAGTTAACGCTTTTAATTCTGGCCGGAAGTAGAAAATAAGAAGTGATAGTAAAGATTTAAAATAAAATAAACGTTAGTAAAACTTAAGATCCTTACATACTTCCCGCCAGAGTTAATTAGTTTGAAACTGAGGTCTAAAACGACCTTGTTGAAAACTTTTAGCTCTAGAATCTAACGCGAGGCCAATCTTTTACAAACATTTCTCACTAGAAACTAGAAATTAAAAAAAAAAATTGTTTTTACAATAGCAGCTCTATGGACACCCAATTTTTCATCTGTACTGCATCTAAACAGGAGCTTTTATTCAAATATGGTTCCTTCCAGAGATCTGGAAGGAAAACTAGTTTAATGAAATGTTACACAATGAAATGGCAAGTAACATGCATATTTATATTTCTCTTAACATTCTTATTTCATTCATGACTATTTTAATTATCTCTCCCCGTGCTCTATGACATGTGTTGTAAAAGAACACCAAACACGAATGTGTTTATGTATACGTGTTCAACACTGCCTCCTACAATCAAAACACTAACGTGTTAAAATTCAACATCACAAGACCTCGTAACACACCCTATCTTCAACTCTAAACCCTGAGGTACTATTCTGAAAGTGGCTAACTCTGAAGTGTAGCGTCAGAGAGCCTAACTACATTCATTCAACCTTTAACACATATTCACCATAATTTGGTCTTTTTACAGTCACACGAATAAGTTTAAAATTTTTGGCATTACTTTCACTTTTACCATATCACAGTATTTCTTAACGTTTAAAGTAACAGTTCACATTGTATATAAGAACATATTAACATGCCATTAATTTTACGCATTTTAAAACATACATTAGTAGTACATTGTTAACTTCTATTCTTTTCAAAGCAAGTGCCAATTCTTCTACATTGAAATACTACATTTCAAAAAGTCTTTCAGACTAAAACTTCTTTCTTGCCAGAATGTTTTAAATAAAATTTATACAATAACTTTTACAATATTTAAGTATTTACATATTCCTATTATACATCAACTTTAGTTTTACGCGCGAGTAATTGAAAAACATAATACCAAAATCGGTAACAACTCATTTCTCGCCTTTTTGACGATAAAGGTAGACCTCACATGAGGTAAAACTTCTTGAAATCTGCCACTTGCAGTAAGAATGAAAGATTAACTTAAGTTTGCAAAGTAACATAAAATTCTACTTATCTTTGTGATATTCGGACATTCTTTTCTGAGCCCAGTCCTGGAAGGTAGCGCTGATTCTGGTTTGATTTATCCTCCTTCTTGTGCGGGCTCGCCCTTCAGTGCCTTCCTCTAGAAACTTTCTTTTTCCTCCAGTTCGGTCACCCTTGAATACCTTCTTTTTCGCTTCTGCCTGTGGTCTTGGCCGTTTGATGGCAGCTGGTCTTGGCGGAACCGGGACACTTCTTTCGCGTTCCGGCTTGGACCTCGTTGCTGGCCGTTCAAATTTTCCTTGTAACTTTTCCTCCGCCGCTGGTGGCCCTTCCGCAGTTCGGCGACATTTGCTGCGGAGAGTCTTGTCCGATGAGTTGATCTTCCGTTTGGGAGCCGGGTTATAGTTGCCGTTATTTCTCCTGGCTTTCTTTGGATTCGTCGTACTTCTCCCTTCTTCATTCTGGGGGTATTCGTGAGCTCTCTTTTCTGGACGGTGGAACGGCTTCTTTTTCTTGTTACCTTCAATTTTCCAGCGGGGAAACTTTCTTTTCAATTGCTCCTGCCTCCTAATGGCTTGTCCTTGTGCTTGACGTTGTTCCACCTCTGGAGCTTTTGCCTGCTGTGTCTGCCGTGCCGGATCCTGCAAAAGATCTTTGAAAATTTGCATTTTATTACGATCATAGTAGGGTTTTATTTGATCAATGTTTGCGGAGCACGTTTCACCATTCCTGGCTTTTAACACCACTACAGCGTGAGTTATTTTTTCTATGACATATGGTCCTTCAAATCGTGGAAAAAATTTGGCAGTTTTATCTTCTGGTGCTGAAGAAAGTGAATGCTTAATTTTTAACACTTCATCCCCTACTTTATAAGTTACTCCCCGTCGTTTCAAATCATAATAAAGCTTCTGTTTTCTCTGTGCTACTTCAGTATTCTTTTTTGCTTCTTTAATTAATTTTTCTATATCACCCATTTTAAATTCTGGGGCTCTTTGTTGCACATAAAATAATTTATCTAACGGCGTTATAATCTTTCTGCCTAAAAATAACTCACCAGGAGTTTTGCCCGTTGTATCATGTTTTGCGGTCCTAAGGGCCAAAGCAAATTCATTGACATAGTTATCCCAGCTTTTATGAAAATTTTTAACATAACTACGGATAATTTTCACTATATTTCTATTGACCCGTTCCGCTATATTTGATTGCGGCCGATACGGGACCATTTTTAAATGACGTATGCCCAGTTTTTGGCACATGTCTTCAAATACATTACTTACAAATTGAGGACCATTATCCGATATAACTTTTAGGGGCGCCCCGTATTTTAAAATATATTTATTTAAAATAGAATCAGTAACTAATTTCGCGGAGGCTCGTTTTAAGGGAACAATTTCGGTCCACTTACTAAAATGATCAACCACAACAAGGAGATAGCGACTTTTATTTAACTGACTTTTTGGAAAAGCGCCCAATAAATCGATGCCAATTATTTCATTTGGAAATTCGGATTTAATACTATTTAGAAACCCGACCGGGCGGAAATTAATATAATTAACTGCTTGACATGTTGGGCAGGACTGGACATACGCCCTTGTTAACTTTTGCAGTTCAGGAAAATAGACTGCCTCGCGTACGCGTTGTATAGTTTTTCGAATACCAGCATGAGAAGCTAAAGGGCTGTCATGCAACTCCTGCAGGATATTTAATCTAAGACTAGCTGGGATAACAGGTCGAAATTCGTTGTTGGAATTCGTAGTTTTTGTATAAAATAATAGACCATCTATTAGTTCGTAATGGGCCGCCCTATTTCTTATCGCCACAATATCTTGGTGGCTAAAATTTTCAGGATCCTTTAAATACTCATAAATGCTTCCAAACTCAGGATCCTTACCCAGTTCGATTATTAGTTTCTCGGGAATTTATTGTACATGTTGTGAGCATTGCCACCTTTACAGTATTACCTTCTTCATCTATTTTAATTCTGGATAGGGCATCTGCTACGATATTTTCCTTTCCGGGGGTATGCTTGATTACCAGATTATATTCTTGTAGCTTGAGTGCCCATCTTATTAACCTTGGGGATAAGTTTTTCCCTGAGTACAATCTAGTTACCGCCGCATGATCAGAGTACACTGTTATTGGCGCCTTTCCAAAATAGACTCGGAACTTTTGCACTGCTAACAGAACTGCAAGTGCCTCTCTCTCGGTCGCGGAATAGTTTCTTTGTGTTTCATTTAAAGTTCGTCTAAAAAATGCCACGGGCTGCTGATTTTGTGAAAGTACCGCTCCTACCGCATAATCCGAAGCATCCGCTGAAATTTCTAAATTCTCATCCTTTTCAGGAAATTTCAACACAGGGGCTTGCGTTAATGCTTGCTTTAATTTTTCGAACGCACTATTGGCTTAGGCTGTCCACGAGAATCTTGCCTTTTTCCATTTTTAATTTTAACAATGGTTCAGCAATAGCTGCAAAATCTTTTATAAAGGACCTATAATATGAACAAAGTCCTAGAAAAGCAGAGAGCTTCTTCGCCGTGTTTGGAGTCGGATACTTTTGTACAGCAATTATTTTTGATTCGTCTGTCTCGATTCCTTTCTGAGATATTTTGTAACCTAAATATTTTAATTCAGGGGCTGCAAATTTGCACTTTTCGACATTAACTTTTAGACCGGCCTCATTTAATAAAGAAAACACCTGTCTTAAATCCTGTACATGTTGGTCGAGATTATCACTAGTAATAATGATATCATCTAAATAGATAAATGTGGACTTTCCAAGAACAGGCCTTAACAGAATGTCCATATATCGCTGAAATGTTGCCGGTGCCCCTGAAAGGCCAAACGGCATACGCAGAAATGCATAAGTGCCAGACGTGGTTATAAAAGCAGTCTTAGGCACGTCCTCAGGCCTAACCCCTATTTGAAAATAACCAGTCGTCAAGTCTAAAGTCGTCATATATTTGATTGGATGTTATGTTCCTTAGAATTTCTTCAATTATAGGTAACGGATATACCGGATATTTAGTTATGGAGTTTAATTTACGGTAATCGATTGCGAATCTCCACCTTTTTGGATGTGTCAAAGGATAGTCATTATTTTTCTTACATAAAACCACCGGGCTAGCATAACTACTTGAGATGGGCGTTATGATCTTTTTACGTAACATATCGGTAATATGCCATTCTATAATTTTTTCCTTATTCTTATCATACCGGTATGCTTTGTGGCGAACTGGCATTGAATCTCCGGTGTCAATACTATGGTTAGTAACCTGAGTAAATCCTGTAATATCACTAAATAACGAAGCAAATTCACTTACCACTTGTCGGATTCTTCGTTGCTCTTCATTAGGCAGGTGGTCAAGGTTTAACATCGGCGGTTCAGCCTTTTCTTCTCGAACTGGTTTCATCGTCAGCTTAAGGGACGCTTCATTAAAATCCAGCGTTGCTTGTGCCTCTGAAAGAAAATCTATTCCTAAGATAATATGTGCTTGCAAATTCTTTACTATAAAAAACATAACCTTTACTTGTTCGTCCTTGATACGGATGTATAGTGGTAATTTACCTATGCACTTACATCTTTCTTCTTGCGCCGCTAACACTGTCGTATTATCCGAATTATATATGCGATATTTACGAAAATACTTCCTAAAAAAATCTTCTGCCACTGCGCGCCTGTATCCAGGAGTGCGGTGGCTGGGATATTATTCACCAACACTTCAATCTTCGGAAGAGTCAAATTTTTCACCATTACTGTATTTAACTTGTAGGAAGAGGGGTTTTCTTGGCCTTCGGATTTCCGCACCCTCCCGTCAGCAGAAATCCGTTTTAGTTTAAATCCTTTTTTGTTTCCATGCTTTCCTTCTTTTTCCACTGGCTTTGAGACTCTTTTCCTGGATAGCTATTCAACTGTCGACGTTCGCCGGCTGTTTTTGAATGCTCGGGTTTCCTTGCCCACTGATTCGCTTTGCTTCCGTAGCCGTGTGCTTGACTTTGCTGTGGTCTTGGCGCACCAAATTGGTTTCGTTGTTGATATTGGCGTCTTCTTTCAATGTCCGCCGTTCTTCTACTTTCAAACTGGATTGCTAGCTCAAATAATTTTTCCATGTAGTCGGATTCCTTAATTTAATAAAGTCTTGCACTTGGGGAAGTAACCTCGGCAAAATCACTTGAATTATCTCAGGATCCGGACGGTTTCCATACAAGAGTTTGAAGACGTGAATTTTTCTTAAAATAAAGCTTGAGAGATTTTCGATTCTTTGCTGATATATGCTGAAAAGTTCCGTTTCTAATTTCGCACGATCCCTTACGACAGGGAAGGCTTTTACTAGGGCAGTCTTGAAATTCTCGTAAGTATAGGTGGGACTTCCTGCTTGACCCAAGAGACTTCTGCCTATACATTTGAACCAGTTAAGCGCTTGGCCCCCCAAAGCGCTGGTAGCTAAGGTAACTTTTTGAAACTCGTGCACGGGGTAGAGCATGAAGTGGTCATCCAATTTTTCCAAAAAACTGGTTACCGGTGAGTTTCCATGAAATGTTGCTTCTGGTTTCCTCGAAGCGCGCATGGTCTGGACGATGTAACCAAATCCTTCCAGGGCGGCAGCTGGCATTTCTGGATTCTGAGCCGCTTCTGCAGGCAGCACAGCTTCTTCTTGAAATTCGGCCATGGTTATTCTTCTTCGTTGGGCGCCACTATCAGGTTCTATGTTCCGCCTTACTTTCTTTGGGAACATGCAGGGACCTGACTCGGAACAGGGAGCTTACTAAAGCTATGTTCAATAACTGTGGGAAGTAGACAAGATACACAAGAAGGGTATACAAAACCCTTTATTTTTTACTCTTTACAATAATTTCCATACTTCGGAATACATAGACCAACTACTTGTGGTCTGAACGTAAGAATATAAAATATAACTAAACTCTAACTTAAATTTGGAATAATAAACGTGGAAGATTGGCCTTATATTAACAGGAAGCCGTATGTAGTACAGAGAACTGTTAACACTACAATACGTTTAAAATTATCACGAGGATTAAACCTCTGGCCTGGAAGGCAACTAGCAACTGAGTAAAACTTCTGAGGTAAGCGGCCCGCTTCGACTAACTCCTTCCTCTCTCTCGCTTGGCAAAAAGCCACAACTTAAGTACTTGGCGTTCGCCAGACATATTTTGCATAAATAAGTTAACGCTTTTAATTCTGGCCGGAAGTAGAAAATAAGAAGTGATAGTAAAGATTTAAAATAAAATAAACGTTAGTAAAACTTAAGATCCTTACAACTTTTATAACAGAATGTTAACGCTTTAAGAATCTGTATAAAACTAACGTAAGGAAAATTTCTACAAACAATATAATATACACAAGCAGAATCTGCATCTGATTGCTTAACTATGTCAACCAGCAACAAAGTGGTAAAAGCTGCTGAAACTGGTAGTTCGATCCGGAGTTCGACTCCCGGCGAACGAGCTGGCTGAGTGGCTGTTTTCGTGGTTTTTCTCATGTATAAAGTGGGTATGAGTCAGTTTCCTGTGGAAATACTTCCAAGGGATCTTTTTCGCTTTCCGTGTAGTGCTTAATGGCGGAGCATGTAACAAATATAAAATAAGCAAATACATCTCTAAATTCAACGTTTGCATCAAAGTTGCGGTTAAAAAACTTGCCGTACAAACTACTTCTGTCAAGAAAACAGCACTTGTAAACGTTGCTTATTGCGTTACCCGTCCGTGTTTCGGTAAGGTCATAATAGGGCAGGAAAACTCTAGACCACGAATAGCAGACAGCGAATGTCACGTGAATTAAATAAATTACTTTTAAATACCTATTTTTCAACAGTTTTTGCTCGAAAGAGTTCATAAACAATATCTTCCCGTTTAATTTTAATGCTGGTAAATTTCGCATTTATCCACATCCATTTCGTATATACGAAAATTACGTATCTCTGTTTGTATTAGCATACAACTAAAGATCATGACGTGTTGCACAGTGTTATGAAAATAACTAATTTGTGTATAAACAGAATTATTTTACTTAATATAAAAATTAATTTCGACAGCAGAAGTCTTGTTTGTTCATTTTAGAAAATCCGCAATTATTAAAATAATTTTCGCGGAATTTCACTGTAATATTAAAACAAATTATCTTGTAGTTTATTGTAGAAAAAGAGATTAAATTATTCCCTTAACAAAATTCATCTAGAATTTTATATCACGAATAATAAAAGCATGAGGCCTCCTTGATTAATTTATAAAAATAATTAATGGTTACATTTTTGACAATGCATTTCGCCATTTAGATGCTTCTCCTTTTATTATTTCCTGATATAAAATTGTAGATGAGTTTTATAAAGAGAATTACAGGTGGTCATAAAAAAATCCACCGCTCTATGAACCTTTACCAGCCTACCGCTCAAACAATCGAAAGGAAATTTCAAACGTTGTTATTTGAAGGTAGGAGCTCAAGACTGTTATGATTTAAAAATAGAGCTTTCACGGTTACGGTTGCAGTGCAAACATTTCGAAAGTTTCGAATGGCAGCACTTCATTTTTTCCTGACCAAAATGCTCAGCGCATTGAATGGCGTTAAAATAATACACATAATGACTAAAACTGCGCAGAGCATTGTAATTGACCTAAGGCCTAACAAGAGAGGAGAGAGAAAAAAACTTTTATTGAAATTATAAGTTTTTAACATTTCCACCTTCGCAGCCGACAACGCATAGCATGAGAGAGAACGTTGACAACAATACCGAATTAATGCTATTTTGATTAATAAATTCGAAAATTTAAAAGCTATTTGTTACCACTAGACTAAGCGTAAGATATTTATGTTTCAAATTTAATCCGAACTTTTAGCGGTGTGAAAGAAGTGTATTACCGCTCGGAAAAGCGTAAGTTATTTGTTTTTCACGTACAATCAATAAGCCCAGCAATTTTAAAAAAAATGTAACGTCGCTGTTCGGCGAAACAAAAATTTCTTCGACGCACCACTTGCTGTCCTTTAACAATGATTTTTCAAATTTAATCTGTCTGCTACTGATTAACAAACTAAACGATTTAAAAGCAATAAATGCGGTTCTCTATCTCTACTATTATGAATTACTAGCTATACCCGAGGAAGTATATCAACTAGATTCGTTAAAATCCTTATATACTTTTGTTTCTGTCCCAAAAGGGGCTATTAGTATCGAAATGGAATGTTGCGTTGGTTCACTATAAATGGCATATTACTTTTCGAATTGTTGCCAATATTATCGTCCTGTATTATTTTTAAGGAAATTAAATAATGAATAATTTGCATGTATGTATGTACGTTCCTCGCATTGTGAAAACACGAAGGTACCTAGAGCCATCAAATTTTGAATGACGTATTTCTCCATTCGAACGCGTGTACAAAGAAGCTCGAATTTTTCTCATTAATTACTTCATATTTTATAAGTGATTATTGAATTTTTGTTTAACAGACTCAACGGTTTGAAAGAGAACAATGGCAACACTGTTTCAAATAAAACATTTTTATCTCCAGCGCCTGAGACTGTTGCCATTCGGAAAAATATAACATATTTATCTTTCGGTTTTAATTAACAAACTCGGCT
Organism: Stegodyphus dumicola; assembly: GCF_044657685.1. Classification (NCBI taxonomy): domain Eukaryota; kingdom Metazoa; phylum Arthropoda; class Arachnida; order Araneae; family Eresidae; genus Stegodyphus; species Stegodyphus dumicola. The sequence continues at coordinate 84,703,508 of NC_140768.1, forward strand.
CTATGAAAGCAATGTGTTCCTGCGACTAGAAATAAAATACGTTTATCTTTCACACTCCAGCTTGTTGCCATTCAGTAAAGTCTAAAATACTTTCAAATTTAATATGAAAGGTTAATGAATAACAAAACTATTTAAAAGCAATAAATACAGTTCTTAAGAATAGTTTTTTAATATGACTGATTTGAATAAACATATATTAAAATCATGAGATGTCTAATTAGAAGTATTCAGTATTTTGATAAAGTTACACTAACTGGAGTCATTAAATTCATTATACACTTTTTCTTTTTTATAATAACTATTTTAGACATCTAGCCGCCCAAGCGACTAGTTGTTTAAATAAATAATATAGCGAATATAAAAGTATTTATGGCAACTTCTAGTACTCTATAGGGAATTCCAATGATATACTGTTTTTAAATATTTTGTGATTTTGCTTTTGAATTTAATTTTATGTGGCGCAAGTGCGAAGAACATGATATTTAATAAATAAAGTCAAAACATTAAACGCTAAATAAAAAGATAACATTGTTTGTGTTATCCATCTTAATAAGAAATCTGAATACTGATATGATGAACTGAGAAAAGACTGAAAAAAATATTAAAATATATACCATGTTTTAGCACTGCATCGAGTATTCTAAACATATACTGCTATGCAGCTTTTTAAATTTTTTTTTTTTAATTTTTTGTTTTTGAACTGCAGGTGGCGTAAGTGCAAAGAAATATGCTTAACTACCAGCTTCGCTGCCAGCCTTCGTCTGGCTTTTAAATGTAACAGAAAAATGGCTGAAGGGAACACCAAACGTTAAATTTAAAAACTGCGTAGAATTTTACTCTGCAGAACAATTTCATAAAAAAAAGTTATTACGTATAACAAAATTACAATGAAATAAGCTATAACCCTTAATACAAATATTAATTATCCTAATAAATAAATTAACCAACTTCCCTTTGCAAAATCTTAAGAACTCAAATTGTCTAAAGGAGGTTAAGAACTTTGTTTCCTAAAAAATAACTCAAAACTTTTCAATATCTTAAAAACTGTGAACTGAGCAATAAATAACATAAAAGAATACAAAAAAAAAATTCTGAAAAGCAAAGTAGAATTAATGATATTTTATCTTATATTTTCAAGAGAAAAAAATTACAATGAAATAAGCTATATCCCTTAATACAAATATTAATTATCCTAATAAAAAATTAACCAACTTTCCGTTAAAGAAAAAAAATCATGCGAAACTTTTCAATATCTTACAAACAGTGAAATAAGCAAACAATAACATGAAAGCAACTCAAAAAACATAAAATTCCTCGCAGAATTTTACTCTACAGAACAACTTTATCAAAAAAAATCAATAAAAATGTATTATATATATATATATATATATATATATATATATATATATATATAAATGACAATGAAATATGCCAATCTCTTAAAAACAGTGACATAAGAAATACGATGAAACATTGTTGCCAAACCCATATTTCTTAAAGAATGAAACTATTCAAAACGATGCGATTTCATCAAAAATCTATCAACAACAATAAGACAGGAAAATTGTTGCCAAAAATCCCATTTTTAAAGATGTGAGATGTGAGAAGTGTACTCGGAAGCTTCATTTAAAAATATTTTTAAAAATACAAAATATTATCATTTTTCCAAAATTCTTTTTGTAAAAGCAGTCGCAAGGATGAAAGTTTAACGTGTCCAAAAATCAAAGAAAAAGAAACTGTACATTTTTAAAAATATATTTTTTTAGAAAAAATCCCGTTGAAAAAGTGTTAAGCTCCCTTTGTTAAATAAATTCGTATTTAATCGATTTATTGAAACACGAAATTTATTTTAAGTTCGTAAAATAGCTAAGTGCCTACGTTTCATGTTGATGTGAAAATGGAGTGTGTAGAGTAAAATCTTGCTTTCCTATAGCACATTATGTCTCAAAATGACGCGATTTCGTCACAAAACATAAAATTTAAAAAATTCGAATTCGAATTTCGAAAAATTCGCTTCGAGGTGCACTGGCTCTTGTCTAGATGCACCTGTGTACCAAATTTCGTAACCGTGGGTCTATTAGCTTACGCGCAGCGCGAACGAAAGCAACACGCACACACACACACACACACAAAGACTCTTTATTTTGCGGCAGTTAGGCTCGAGATTTCCAGTTTTCGTTTGAAATATCATCACACGTTATTTTTTGGCCATATTTCGCTATTGTTTTATTACGAAGGACTACACAATTTGGGAAATTACATAATGACGAAGAAGCTGCCATAAGATTCCTTCAGGGCAAAGGAATAATTCATAGTAATTGACTTTGTTCTCAAAATCATTCGACGAATTTAACTTTTGATTCAAACAAAGCTCCTATATGGCATTGTTACGTACGTTCTTGCTGTGAAAAAAAAACGGGTTGAGAACCAAAACATGGTTTGAAGGCACGCGTCTTTCTTTCCTCAGTGCCGTTCGTGTTATCTATCTGTGGTGTTAGGAATTGACATCGATTGAATTTTGCCAACTTCAGTCAAAAATCAGGGATAATAGAATAGTAGATTGGAATAACTACTTGAAGTAGGTATGTGCAAAGTTTGATGCCTCGTAAAAGAAATAAAATCGGTGGAGTCAACAAAATTGTAGAAATATACGAAAGTCTCTTCACAAAAAGAAAAAGCAACATTGGATATGTTCTTCCAGAACAATGGGTATTCGGAGGTTTATGCAGGGAAAGCGAAGAATGTTTTCTGATCACCGTTCCCGATCGTTGCGCTACGACATTGATGACTGCCATTCAGGAAAACATCGCAGATGGCAGAATGATATCTTTAAACTACTAGAAAGGATATAAGAAAGATGAATTAAGAAATGCTGAGCATTTCACTGTGAACCACAGTTATAATTCTGTAGACCCCGAAATCGGATGCCATACCTAAACCATGGGGCAGTGGTAAATGGAGAATTAAAATTTAGCGGGCAGCATTTGTCGTATTTGATAGATTTTATGTGGTGTCGATTATATTCAAAAACTGAATTTTTTCATTGACTATTGAATGATATTTTTAGTTTTATGCCACCTGCTTAGATTGAATTTCCTTTTGTTTTATTATTTTTTTTTTATTTATGTGCAGAATATTTTTTATGCCACATGTTCAGATTAAATTTCGTTTTGTTGCTTTTTATTTATGTATAAAATACTCTAGATTAAAAAATTAAAAAGAAAAATTTATTTTCTTTAAGAATTATGAAATTTTAAAAAATTTACTTCATACAGAAGTTTTTCCTAATTTTATACTTGGCAATAATCGTGGCGCATTTTTAACTGACGCCGCTTTAATGGAATAGTACCTAATAATTGTTTTGCTCAGCTGGTCACAGAATTGTCTTGTGAATCAAATAATTCAATTGAAATTATTTTTAAATAATGAATAATCGTTTTTTGCTTCTAATAAATGTGCAAACATCAAATCGTTCAAAAAATCCATCGATTTTGCGAAGGAAAATGAGGAATATCGTAAAATTCGCAAATAAAGTTCATTTGAAAGATTCTTTTCGTTCTACCCATTGGTCCAAACAATAAAACTCTGCAACTTTTAATTTATTCATTAAAAAAGGATCTATGTAGTGAATCCAGAGAAAAGTTAATTTCTCAAATAATTTGATCTAGAAAAATATTAACAAATACTAGACTGAGGGAATTAGCGATAGCTAATCTTTAAATTGGTCGATAATAGTCATAAATTATCGAACCATAAAAATTCGTAATTTGTGGATTACATCCTTAAATTTGTCGATAATATTCATTTTGAAAAACAAAGCGGGTTTAATTCAAAGAAACTTCAGTAACAGAAATTATTTTTTCAATTTCAGTATGTGTGAAATGGAATTCTCAAAGCCTAGTTCCAAACAGTTTAGAGCTTCTTCGACTAGAATATTAGTAAACAGTGATTTCATATCAAAAGAAACCGTAATGGAATGCAGAAAGAAATATCTTTAAATTTACTGACGACTTCAGAACAATTTTACCTGTTTAGATATATATAAACAGGTATATATAATTATTGGTAGAAAGTAAAGGAGAAAATATAGAAACTAAATTATTTGGCCAAAAAGATATGATGCAGTTCCTAAGTTAATCCTTTTGGGTATAAATACTTATATAGCTTTATATAGCTTTTTGGGTTATATAGCTTTCCCTTTTCAGATTTTTTCCTTGATGTGGAGACCTACGTATACCTGTTTGTTCTCGAAATCGATAGAGTTCTTGACTAAAATCTACGCCAAAAGTAAGGTTGTTGCTTTGCCTAATTTTATGTTTTATATAGCTTTATATAGCTTTTTGGGTTATATAGCTTTCCCTTTTCAGATTTTTTCCTTGATGTGGAGACCTACGTATACCTGTTTGTTCTCGAAATCGATAGAGTTCTTGACTAAAATCTACGCCAAAAGTAAGGTTGTTGCTTTGCCTAATTTTATGTTTTATATAGCTTTATATAGCTTTTTGGGTTATATAGCTTTCCCTTTTCAGATTTTTTCCTTGATGTGGAGACCTACGTATACCTGTTTGTTCTCGAAATCGATAGAGTTCTTGACTAAAATCTACGCCAAAAGTAAGGTTGTTGCTTTGCCTAATTTTATGTTTTATATAGCTTTATATAGCTTTTTGGGTTATATAGCTTTCCCTTTTCAGATTTTTTCCTTGATGTGGAGACCTACGTATACCTGTTTGTTCTCGAAATCGATAGAGTTCTTGACTAAAATCTACGCCAAAAGTAAGGTTGTTGCTTTGCCTAATTTTATGTTTTATATAGCTTTATATAGCTTTTTGGGTTATATAGCTTTCCCTTTTCAGATTTTTTCCTTGATGTGGAGACCTACGTATACCTGTTTGTTCTCGAAATCGATAGAGTTCTTGACTAAAATCTACGCCAAAAGTAAGGTTGTTGCTTTGCCTAATTTTATGTTTTATATAGCTTTATATAGCTTTTTGGGTTATATAGCTTTCCCTTTTCAGATTTTTTCCTTGATGTGGAGACCTACGTATACCTGTTTGTTCTCGAAATCGATAGAGTTCTTGACTAAAATCTACGCCAAAAGTAAGGTTGTTGCTTTGCCTAATTTTATGTTTTATATAGCTTTATATAGCTTTTTGGGTTATATAGCTTTCCCTTTTCAGATTTTTTCCTTGATGTGGAGACCTACGTATACCTGTTTGTTCTCGAAATCGATAGAGTTCTTGACTAAAATCTACGCCAAAAGTAAGGTTGTTGCTTTGCCTAATTTTATGTTTTATATAGCTTTATATAGCTTTTTGGGTTATATAGCTTTCCCTTTTCAGATTTTTTCCTTGATGTGGAGACCTACGTATACCTGTTTGTTCTCGAAATCGATAGAGTTCTTGACTAAAATCTACGCCAAAAGTAAGGTTGTTGCTTTGCCTAATTTTATGTTTTATATAGCTTTATATAGCTTTTTGGGTTATATAGCTTTCCCTTTTCAGATTTTTTCCTTGATGTGGAGACCTACGTATACCTGTTTGTTCTCGAAATCGATAGAGTTCTTGACTAAAATCTACGCCAAAAGTAAGGTTGTTGCTTTGCCTAATTTTATGTTTTATATAGCTTTATATAGCTTTTTGGGTTATATAGCTTTCCCTTTTCAGATTTTTTCCTTGATGTGGAGACCTACGTATACCTGTTTGTTCTCGAAATCGATAGAGTTCTTGACTAAAATCTACGCCAAAAGTAAGGTTGTTGCTTTGCCTAATTTTATGTTTTATATAGCTTTATATAGCTTTTTGGGTTATATAGCTTTCCCTTTTCAGATTTTTTCCTTGATGTGGAGACCTACGTATACCTGTTTGTTCTCGAAATCGATAGAGTTCTTGACTAAAATCTACGCCAAAAGTAAGGTTGTTGCTTTGCCTAATTTTATGTTTTATATAGCTTTATATAGCTTTTTGGGTTATATAGCTTTCCCTTTTCAGATTTTTTCCTTGATGTGGAGACCTACGTATACCTGTTTGTTCTCGAAATCGATAGAGTTCTTGACTAAAATCTACGCCAAAAGTAAGGTTGTTGCTTTGCCTAATTTTACGTTTTACTTCGGCATATTTCTCTTCTGTTTTGGTTTAAATTGAATTTTAAAAACTACTTTCCAGCACATCGTACTGTCGTTAAGGAACTGTGTGTGTACGAAATTAGAACTCTGTAGCTCATTAGGAAGTAATCGAAAAGTCGGTGAGAAACTTCTGACAGTATCGATAAACACCTTGAATGAAATAAATTAAAGTTAATGAAAAACGTAAAGTATATTTCTGTAAACTTTAAATAATGATTAATGACTGCAATTAAAAAAACGTACTATTTGAGATGCTCTTGTCGAAAATTTTTTATAAACTTAGCAAAGGCAAAATACCATATCCTCTGTTTCATCTCGAAAAATTATAAATACATTTACTCAAAGGCTTTCAAAGCTAAGAAAATAAACAAAATGCATGTTTGCTTTACTGTTATTTAGTTACTGCGAATTTTTCAAGGGATATAACTATTAAAATTTCGTCTTTTTTTACAACTTCTGCTTTCCTTTTTTGTTCGTTGCCGTTTGAAATTAAAACATACATTTTTTAAATTTTGTAATTAATACAAAAATTATCAGTTATCTGTTTGTTAGGATAAAATTGCCAATTCATAGTTAAAAAATAATAAAAATCATTTAAAAAAATGGATTTTATATTCTAAATAATCAAAAAGTAATTTCATATAGTTATTATAAAACTGATTCATAGTAAGCGTAAATTCTGATTCTTTTGCTCGCGCGTTTTAAAAACTTTCGAGATGCAAAAAGATATAGTTTCCTTCCTAGTATTGGCTTATATGATCTTCTCAATATCTTTTATGCTAGACTTACTAAATAGACAATACTTATACCGAATACAATTATTTAAATATAACAGAACATTCAATGGGAACAGGGTAGTAAAGTAAAATTTTAAACTTGATTAATCAGCGCTTCACCTCCATTATTAAATAATGAAGAATCTTGTATGTATATACAGATGGTGTTTATACATTTTTAGAACGTTTTGTATCCAATTAATTTCGGCTTAAACTCTAATGAGTATTTTTTTATTATTCCATGTGATAGTTGTTTTCCCGGGTCATATGTCTGCATCGTGATTTCCATGGTAGAAGTGATTTTCATAAAATTTACAGGCATACTGATTTCCATTCATATTCCACTACTTTACGAAGTCCATCAATGGCAGCGGGTGGGCTCTCAGAAAAAGCGCTTTTCAAAGAACCGGAAGCACAATATTCCATAGATTAAACATCAGGGGACTTAGCAAGAATACGTTGAAAATCTTCATATGCAATACCTGTATCAGTCTTCTTTTTTTGAACAAATTATCAACAAATCATGCTTAGAAAAATCATAAATCATCACTTTTCTAAATATGATTTGTTACTCTTCCGTTCGTTAGAGAATCGTGCTACAATCATAAACAACTTTTTTTTGCATTGATGGAACAAAATTTGTGCCATTTTACTTCTTGTACAAAGTAAAGGAAGCATTATAATTGCGAAAAATTTCGGTTTCCAGATTTCAACAAAAATATCCATTCCCCCCCCCTTTTTTTTTTTTTTTTTTTTTTTTTTTTCCATGGTGTCTGTATGATGTTTGGGAAGAATAAAGGGCTCTTTATTCCAAAACAGATTGTAAAATGGATTTTCTCGTGACATTCATACGTAGGTATGTAACTCAAAAACGATTAGCCGTAGAACATTCAAATTGTGTATGTGGAACTGCTACAGAATATCTGACAGTGCACCTGTCTTTTTTACTGCTGTTCGGCAGTACCAAAAGTACATGTATATACGTATGTATATAATTATATATATCCAACCCATATCCGGTTTAAAAGTCCTTACTTGGCCTTTATTTTCAAACGTTGGTTGTAATCATATGCTTCCAATTACAGAAATGTTTTAAATGACAAAAATATTCACGTTTCGACAGTTTCAGGTTTTATAAAATTTAGACAAATAACGAAATTTCCAGTTTTTGATATTATTTTCAACTTACTTTGAGAGACTGGTTAAGTTAGAATAATTCGAGGAAGTAAGTTTAAATTAAATGCAACAGAAAGTGTTTATTTTTAATACGCATACAAGAAAATCATGTGGTGGCCACATCAAATATTTTTCTCTTCATTTTCGATAATACAGAATTTTTTTACTGCAGTCGTTTAGTTAAACCAAGCTTCATCGAAAGTCACAATGTACTTCCCTTTATCTGCAACTGAATAATTTTCATACAACATTCTACAAAATATTCTGTAGTGACATGTCTCGGCTAAAGCTAATGACTATCATGTTTTTAGATTTTTTTAATTGTAAATCTTGGTTATTATTTTATTTATTGTTGCTACAGTTGTAATTAAAGACTTTGCAATTTACTTCTGCTTCGACGGATGTTCTCTTTTTAACAGCGTAGAAACAGTACTTGCCTTTTTCGGGTATTCGTTTGAAGCCTTCATCCTATGTAGAAAAAACCCACTGACGATTTTTTTCTTTTCCGATTATTTTTGTTGCTAATTTTGCTCAGAAATTTTAATACCATGCATTTCACAACGTTTTTGAATTATAGAAGAGGAATATTTCTCTTTGGAAAACGCAAATGATGTTCTCACTTCTCTGTAAATTTAAAACTAACAGACGATATATCTCATTTCAAATTATAAGCCGCTGCCAAAGGAATGTATAAACACCCTCTGATGTACGTATGTTTTCTTGTTCCTTTCATTGAGAAAAAGCGACTGAATCTAGAGCAACCAAATTTCGAAAAATAAGTATTCTTCCACACTAACATGTGTATCTCGAAGCCTGAATTTTGAATTTTTTTTATTTTGTATTTTATGCAAATTTAATGAAATCTTCAGTCAGAAATTCAGTGATCTAAAACCGATCAGTTAGCAATATTTACGCCTGAAATTTAATCATTAAAGTCTGGGATTTAAAAGAAATATATTGCCATTGGGAAAAGCGCAAGATATTTGTCTTTCCAATTTAATCAAAATGTTCAGCGGCTTTAAAAAAATATTTTGCCCCTTCCCAGAATAAAACAGATTTACCTTTTTACTTTTTATGCGCCAATGTGTTGCTTTTGTTCAAAACATAAGATATTTAATTTTTCTGAAGCGATTTAAAAGCAATAAATGCAGTTCTTCGTCTCATTATTATTAATGACAAGCTGGATCCGTCATACATTGCGAACATATTAAAATAATTATGCGTTCTTTTCTTTTTATAATAATTATTTAAAGTGATTGGCCGTCCAAGCGGCTAGTTCCAAACTGAAAGACACGGGCATTATCTGCCAAGTGAGAGATCTCTGAGTGTAGAATTTTCTAACAAAATCTGTTGTAATGGCGTTACACACGGAGAATACCGCCAGTGAGCTCATTTTCAGCGAGCCCGTTAGTAGGTTTTGAACGCTGGCCCAACTACCAAAGTTCAACGGTTTTATTCATTAAAACACTTAATGGTAGTTACGTATTATACATTGACCGTTAAAGTTAGCTATCTTCGAATCATAAGGATCCAAATCAAGTTGGAAGATCCTACGGAAGTTGGGGCAATCGTTTTTGTGGAATTCTGAAGGAGCTGAAGCCTCTTTTTTTAATAAACAAACCAGCCCGCTTCAATTTCGAGTTTCCTAAAACGTTTTTCGTCAACTTCAGCTGTTTTGTTAGACCTTCCAGTACAAGAAATCAAGCCTACTTTTCTTAATCCTTAAAAAACTATTTTATTTTATCTGCAGCAATAGTCAGTATGTGTAAGTAATTAAAAAGTGGAAATAAAAGCCCCAGTTATGTTCAGCTTCTTTGATACTGAATAGTCAGCTTGTAAATTGTGAATGGAAGTGAGAGATCTTTGAGTGTAAAATTTTGTTTATTATATTGATACAGATTTTTTTTTTTTTTTTTTTTTTTTTTTTTTTTGTTAGCTATTTTGGTAGAATTGCAATTAAAATTTTTTCGTTTCCCAGTGCAATGCAGCGCGTGACGAGTTTTAAGTTACGTCGAAAAAGTAGAAATTCAGAAGCACGCGCATTTAATAAATAGATATCTTGTAATCTACTCTTTTGCTTTCCAGAAACCTCAAGAAAGCAGAAATTATGAGAACATTCTGGTGACTGATTAAAAAGATTTAAAACGCCGCAGAGAAACATCTCAATTCAGTTGTTTACTAAGTTGTCGTTTACTTAACTGCTGTAATTTTGAGATAGGATTAGCTTTCTTTTCCCTTTGAATTTTGTTCTATTTAACGTTTTAATAGTTTAAAATATAACTGCTTTGTGATATTGTACGAATATCTGTGAGGAAACATTTCAGCATTTTATTTTATTTCTTGTGATAAGAATAAATTTTATCAACTTTTCATCAGACTTTCCACCTATTACGAACCCTTACGCACGCAACAATATATTTTTGTTTCTCTCTTTTATATTTTTAGGATGCTTTCTAATTGTTTACCCATTAATTATCAAAAATGCGTTTAGAGAAATCATTTTCTTAGGCTGTATTTCGTGGTTGTTTATCTTCTTGGTTTAATCTCAATTAGCTCTTCGCTTTACATTTTGCTTTGTGCTTTAATTTTGCTTTTAATCTGTATTTGTTTAAGAATTTCTACAATACTTCTACCGACTTGTTTTCACCATTACTGGATGTCCATTACTGGATGTTAACGTCTTTGTTTTCGGCTGATTGCCAGATCCGGTAAGATTTTCATGAATTAGCCCAAGGTGTTGAAGTTAATTTAATTACGCTTCCTCTTATCAATTCCAGTATACCTTGAAATCATTAACTCAAAGCTGAATTAAAATGGCGAAATTTACGTAAATAGCTAAGTTTCATTTATCTAGATATTGTTAGGCATTTAATAGTCCTTCCATTCCTAATATTCCTCATTCTATGTTCTTGCGCAAATACTGTAAAATTAAATTATTGGGTTTATCCAAGCACTGTAAAAGTCTACTCAATGATTTCAATCCCAAATGCATCGTGATATTTAAAACTTCTTTTCAAAAGCAAACGCATTTGTGATCAAAATTTATCTGTTCAGTAATTTCAATTCCAAAGATATGGTGAAATGCATTTGTACAAAAAATAGATAAATGTGCTATCATTATTACAAATCTTTAAAGAAATCATATGGAAAATGTAGTAACATTAGAAAAGGTTTAGTAAAGATCAATAATATTTGCGAATTATTTTATTTTTTCAGTAACGGATGGGTTTATCAGTGCTGAGCCATTTTTATGACTGCCTGTTATGCGTTAAGACAAAAAATGTGCGTTAAAGACTGAAAAAACAGTAACGAAACTACACTTTTACATGCATTGAAGACGAAAACAACTTAACAGTCAAACAACGGTCGACTGAATTCATGAGCAGGTTTCAAAGTATAAAAGGATGCAATAACATTGCTAAAGTTGATATTTCGAAATGCATAAGTCTAGAAAACAGCGATCTAAGTTTTCAAATTTTGTTTAGCCAAGAAATCATTGGACAGTAGAATCCGTAGAGAAATAAAAATTGCGACGATGTGAGCGATGTTGAGAACAGATAGGTCTGAGTACAATGATGAAAAATATGATAATTAGCCATACCGAAGACTTAAGAAAAAGGTCTTTCATTTTTACAGCAATATTTTTACGCTTTCAGTAAATTTTTTCAGTAAACTCCATTTGCTCTTATGGATGCATTTTAATAAAAATAATGTGTGATCTCGCAAGAGTTAATTAAGTACTTAAAACAAAGAGAGAAAAGAAAGGAAAAAAGAAAAAACAAACAAAAGGAAAAGTGTGTGTCTGATTATGGCACAGCCTCAAGGGCTCTCTGCTTAAGGGTAGGAATGCCTTCGTGCAGGACTTTCAAAGAGAAACTGACTCGTATACACGTTACACATGGGGAAAACCACGAAAACGCTCATGCAGGCAGCCCGTTCGCGGGATTCGAACCTCGGACCGAACTACCAGAATTCAGCGACTTTACCGCTCGGCCGCTGGTGGGCACAAAAGGAAAAGAAAAAAGGCGAGGGGAAAAAATCTTAAAGGATTCAGATTTTCATGTCGCGCCAGAAGATTTGTTAAGAACTTTATGCTCTCACTGAGCATAACAAGTTAGTAGTTTGCTCTTGGGTTCACTCCTGCTAATGGAATTTTTTTTAGCTCTATTATGAAGCATCTGTTTCTTTGTGTTTACGCCACGTAAAATTCAAGAGCAAAATCTCAAAATATTTAAACACAGCGTATCTTTAGAATACCCGATACAGTATTATAGGTTGCCATTCAATTCCTTTATATTCGCGATATTGTTTATTTGATAACTATACTCTCGAGCGGCCAGCCTCTTAAAAAGTAAACAGAAAAAAGAATAGGTATATAATGATTTTAACGAGTCTAGGTTCATTTCGTAATAATATTTAATATTTCTAATCAGACATCTCATGATCTGAATGCATTTGGGTTTAAATCAATCCGATTAAAATGTAGGAAAATTATTTTTAAGAGCTGCGTGTTTATTGTTATTGAATCCTTAGATTTACTACTCAGTAGCAGAAAGATTAAATTTGAAAGTTAAATAACTCACGCTTTACTGAATGATAATGCGCTCATGCGGGGAGATAATAAATAATCTATTTGAGTCACTAGCAAAATATTGCTTTCAAATAGCCTAATTTGTGGATTTAAATTGATAGATAAATTTCTTACATTTAGCGGAATGGTAACGGTGTCTGGCGTGCTGGAGATAAAAATGTTTTATTTCGAAGTGTTGCTACTTATTGCTTTTAAATCACTGAGTTTGTGAGACAAAAAATCGTTAAATTTACACATATGAAGTAAATCAAAAACGAATTCAAAATTTAAGTTTTGTGGTGCCCATGTTCCGGTCTAGGACTACGTGTATTAAAGATTCGATATTGTAGTTGCTGTATTTTGTCCACAATGTAAAGAGCATACATACATACAGATTCTTCATTATTTAATATTTTTTTAATATACCGCAATAACATCTAGTGGCAACAATTCGAAGAATGCGTCGGACACGAGTTTTGAAACTAATGGCACCTCTGACTCTTTTAAGGAAACAAAATTTGAAAAATTTATGAATTTATCGGTCTTCCGAGATTATTAAGGTTATTTCTTTATTCAGATTTTTGTGCGCTCGCTGAACTCGCAATCTACCAATCTCCTGTTAAACTCACTCCTTCTATCTGAAATGACATGGCAGCAGCATGACCGCTAAGTCAAGTTTTAAAAAACACTTATTTAATAATGTGGCTCATTATAGGGTAGATTTTCAGTTTGTTTAGTTAACGAGCATTTATAATTCTTCTCAGAATCTTATTCTGTACTATCAGAAATTTGTTGAAATCTGTTTTTGGAGCTGACGTCTAGGATGCAGATGCGCAGTATAGAACTGGCCTTACAATGCACAGGTATATCCTTCTCTTTTTGTTGAAAGACTGTCCAGAGTAATTTCTTAGTAATACAGAAAACAAAAATGCCACAACTGAAGCTCACGTTTAGTTACTCGCAGTCGTACAAACTCCGCAGCGAACGTAAATCTACTTTGCATATACATCGACAGAACAATCGAAAACCCAGAGCTTCTCTTACTAATACGTCACTGCTGACATCGCGTTACGGACGTAAGTAGCCCACACACGAAGCTTCTGATTAAGTTTCAAAGATAAATCAATGTATGTACACTGAAGAGCCATTACATTATGACCACCCTCTATCTATAACAATGCGCTCGCCCAGGAACAACACCAGTAGATAGAAAATGGGGGTTCTGCATCAGGAGGGTCAGAGGGTCAGGGGGCGTGGTCAATGACTTCACAGTGGAGTTATGGGAAGGGGCTGGCACCTGGGTATTCAAAAAAAAACCCATGACTGTGAAACTGTGAAAGAGAGACCCTCAGGTGTCAGAAAGCTGAGGCTTTCGATTAAAGCCCATGTGTATGTGTGTGTGAAATTTTAATGAATATTATGTTATTCTTTCCAATATTTTTAACAGTTATTTCTTTCCAGAAAAGCAGATATTTTGTTTCAGGGTTCAATCCTATATTTTGAATAATAGAACATTTAAAAAAGAAAGAAACTTCTAAAATAAATTATTATCTTTTTTTTCGTCCTTAGAGGACGCCATAAGCAATTCCTAAATAGATTATTTTCTTTTTTCGTCCCTAGAGGATACCATGACCCCGTTGCCAATTAAAAAAACTAACTTTAAATGAAAAGCAGGAGGTCTACAACTCAATCAGCAATCTACGAACAACTCAACTCCACTCGTGACCACGCCTCCTAGTGTGATGACGTTGCCTTTGGCCTCGCCCTCTGTGTGACGTCATTGACCACGCCCCCTGACCCTCCTGATGCAGAACCCCCATTTTCTATCTACTAAAACCACTCAGTGTGCCCGACTGATGTTGGAGTATATAAAGCGGCTATGCATTGAAACCAATCTACAACTTATTATCCAACAACTTTCAAAGAATACTCAAACTCAAGACTCATTTTCCACCACTTCTAATAAGGGCTAAAGCCTTAATTTAGAACTCAAACAACAAAATTCAACGTTATATTTTCAAATTTTCACAGGACTAGTTTTACCGAATCATCGATCCTCAGCTGCAAAAAAGCAAATGAACGAGATAAGATATAGTGATTAGATAAGACAAGATAAGAAAGCCTGGACAAGAGTTAAGCTACTGGCGCCATCTATTCATAAAACGAGAATTAAAACATAATTTCTTTAAAGGCTAAAGGCAAAGATGGGTTGGAATTAGGACCGTTAACTAGAACAGAAAGACTTTTTTTTAATGTGAAATGCCTCTAGGAAATCTAATTTACCAATGGAAAATGTTTTTTGAATAATTTTGCCAGCAGAAAAATTTAAAGTGTGATTTTCGGGCCAACAATGCTGGGCAACTGAAGACTTCTGTGTTTTCTTTTTTCTAACATACGCCTCATGTTCCTTAAGGCGAAATTTTAAGGCTCTCTTAGTTTGACCAATGTAAATTACACCACACTGCCAAGGAATCCTGTAAATACAACAGGAATATATATCCGGAATGTGGTCTTTGATTACAGAACTCGGAATTTTATTAATGAGAGAATAAACGACCCGAAAGTTAAATTTCTGTAAAATACGTGCAGTTTTATAGCTAATTGATGGAAAGAAGGGAATGACTACAAAATTCTTATAATCTCCTAATACAAGAGAGATAAAACCATCGAAACTAGTTGTAGTGGTGTGCACTACTAGGAGGCGTTGTAATGTGACAATCTAACCAAATATCTATCTAAAAATCCTTAATTAAATTTACATGTGCCCAATATTTACTGGCTTAAATTCTTAGTGGTAGTACATTGCAAATTAAACCTTAGTGACAAGAATAATTAAATATTTCACTTACCCAATAACCCACATGCATGAGACTTGCGGAGACAAATTTCTTTTTTTAATCTCACATTTATTTTATCCAACACGTTTTCTGGATTAAATATGGAATATTTATCACACACATATATCACAATATCATAACTTAGAACACAAAACGTGATAAATTAAAATGGAATAGTAGGCTTATGCCGAAACGTGACTATTCGGAGATAAATTACAATCCGGTCACAATTTTCTCATATTAATTTCGTGCAGTGGCCGTAATATTTTTGTACATGTGCAAGACCTTTTTTTCCACTTTCACATTCTTTAACACACTTAAAATAATCACGTGGTCACACATCGCTGGTAATGCACATTCCGGAGTCGAACACCTATAGATCGTCATGGCACCTTAGAACGGTATCGTGGCAGATGAATTTTAACACTGAGCATTTTCATCTACAAAATCGCAACCTTTAGTTCTGCTTCTTTACATGCAAAAATACGACGACACTCCATGTGAAAATATCAGGCACGATGAAACTCCATTAGCGCGACATGCAGGAACACAAAACCGCACAACGTGGGGCGTTGCTAATTGCCAAGCGACTACAGGTAGGACACGGGCGAAGAAGGGAAGAAACCAGTTTGACCGGTGGCATATAAGCAAAATGTACACTGCTAGGACAACGGCTTGAATTTGGCCAATGACAGTCCAGATGAGGGTCACCATTAACTCCGCCCACATGAGTGATGACACATTTCTGACGTTTGTTTACATTCTGCTGTTCGGAGTTACGAAGTGTGTTTTATGAATATACATTTAGTTTTTCGGAATGAAAGTGTTTATATATATGCGTATATATCTGTATATAACGATTTAATGTTTGTTTCTGAATATTAAGGATTACTCTACTGTTCCAATACAAAATTAGATCTAGTCGGATGGCAGTTACTGATGGCTGAAAGATGCATGTAAAGTGTGGTTTACAAATTATTCTGCATATTTGATAATCAGAAACTTTTAAATGATAATGACTTAAATCATCTAATATATAAAATATACCTGCGGGAATTAAACCAAGTGAAGTTAATGTTAGTTAGTGAAACCAAGTGCTAATTTGTTCAGTAATTAATGCAGTAAATACTTTCAATCAAAATGTCACCAACTACCATTGCAACGAATTAACGTAGTGTGTGTCAAGAAATCCTTAAAATACATTTTATATATATCTATTCGAATATTTACAGCGTTATTAACTGTGATTTGATTTCTTTACTAGATTCAAAATGCTTTCTTAGAAATAAACTTCATTTTATTATTATAACGTAAAGAGTATACAGATGAAAAATTGTGTCTAATCTAATGAACATATTGAAATGTAATTTAGCTGTGAAACTACTGAAGTTAAATGATGAGCAGCTTATTTAATAAGAACTGAATATATTTAAGATATGCTACCAGCTCTGATATTTCAAGATTATTTGATATGCTTATCTATGAAGATTAAATCATTATTAACTGACATTATGGTTTTGGTAAAGCATATATCATATTTGGAATTTTCATTGTTCAGTATGCATTCTTAGAAAGGAAGTTCATTGTTTTGCTGAAATGTAAAGAAAATAATGCTTAGTGTAATAGGCCTACTGAAATCTAATTTAGCTATAAAACTACAAATGCTAAATGATACTGAACATAATTTAGCAAGAACTGAATTTAGTAAGATATGTTAGCAGTTATGATATTTCAAGACTATCGAAAATGCCTAACCATGAGGTATCATTACCTGTTCTAAGGTGTAACGCGGAATTGAATCCAATAAGTATACATTTCCAGGAAACATACCTTCAAGTGAATTGCTTGAACATGTGTTTATAGTTCTTTACTATAAACACACATTCAAGCAATTCAATAAAATCACTATTAACTGACTTATAGTTCTGGTAAAGCATATATCATATTTGGAATTTTCATTGTTCAGTATGCATTCTTATAAATGAAGTTCATTGTTTTGCTGAAATGTAAAGAAAATAATAATGAGTAACTGGTAAGTGCTTAGTGTAATAGACCTACTGAAATCTAATTTAGCTATAAAACTGCAAATGCTAAATGATGCTGATGCTATTTCCAGGAAACATACTTTCAAGTAAATTGCTTGAATGTGGGTTTATAGTTCTTTACATATAGTTAAATACAGTAAAACTTGCATAAGCCAAAACTGAACGGATTACGTACTTAAAGTCTTATTTCGAATTTTACATCTTGACGTATTAAAGACTGATTAACCGGAGTTCCACTGATGATTGGACTGTATAAAATATGTCTTGAACCGACAATTTGTTTTTTGAGAAAAAGCATTTAATATTTATTTTATTACATTAGTATGTATTTTTAACTGTGAAGTTTGTGCATTTAAAAAATCTAATCACATGCAGATTATTATATTTTCATTTATTTCCAAATTCATTAAAAGTATTTTTTTACAATTTACTGCCTAATTTTGTACTTTATGATTAATAAATAATTATTGTAAATATGCTATGTAACTTATATTGTGACCTTTATTGGCAATTGAAATTGAATTGTAAGTAAGATATTAATGATAATAAGATGCATTACTGATGTATCTAATAAGATGTATTATTGATGACAGTACTTAAAATTAATTAAAACTGTAAGATATATGGTAAAAAGGTACTATTCTATTTTCGGGACTAGAAATGTATGTATTCATGTACATGTGCGTATACACACGTGCATAGGCCCACCAGTGGCCGAGTGGCAAAATCTTTGAACACTGAGTTTAAATCCAGGCAAATTGTCTGGCTTCATGGGCGTTTTCGTGGTTTTCCCCATTTGTAAAGTATGTACCAGCCAGTTTCCTTAAGAAAGTCCTCCACAAAGGCATCCCTTCCCACAGGCAGATAGTCCTAGTGTGCTTTGCCATACTAAACTAAAATGAAACCAAAACCACTCGTATATACATACATTACATCTCTGAATCCTCTCCTGATAACAGAAGAGTACCAGTTAAAATTGGGCTTTTAAAGATATGTGAAAAGAGTTTTGAATTAAAATCCAGACTATATTTTATTATCTTGTAATAAATACATTGGACTTAAGATCACATTGTAACTATTTAATATGAGTTCCACTAAGCTGTCAATAATGCTCTATATTTACATTAAGTACTAAAATCAAGATCAGAATGTTATGAATTAGTGTTATCGTTCGCATTAGTCCATTATTAGTCCATAGTATTATTGTTCGCATCATATTTAAGTCCATTCTATTTATAATAACACTATTTATTATTATTATTCTATTTATTTAAGTCCATTCTATTGTCCATAATTTAATATCCATTCTTAACAAATAAGAACAATATGATACTAATTATCACATTTATTTATTTATAAGTTCTATGAATTGCAATAATTTCCTTTTCCGATATCTTCTTTCACAAAATATTTTCACTCTAGAATTCATTTTTTAAATGTTAATTTCTCTACATCGTAAGTAAAATATATGCACACTTTATCGATGGAAAATTATTTAATTAAAATGTTCAAAGTATATGTTACAGAAAACATACTGACATTATTTATATTAAAACTTATTTATTTATTATAGTGAAATAATCAAATTCCCAGATTAATAGATAGAGTTTGAAAAGCAGAGGTCTAAGATATCATGTAGCATTTATTTACATAAGAATGACTGGTAGGTTATGATTTCGTTTCGCCGGCGCAAATCTCGCCAAGCAGACTTTATTGGCGACAACACACAGTATACACATAAAAAATTTTAACAAATGTTAGTTCTAAGAAATTTTTATTTTGAAGCCATAAACATTTTAATATCGTTTAAAATTTTGTAAAAAGACATTAATTTAAGAATTTACTGTGCTTTCATGGTGCTACATCCTGATTCGCCGTTTCATATCACGTGACCCCAAGTGATCTCATCTCACATAAACTAAGCTACAAAAATCTAATTCTCTCAGTAATTTCCTATATTAATTTCAAGTTAAATCTTAATTTGGATTACGAATTTAAATGCAAGAATTATTTCAGTTCGCACGAATAGCTTACTCAGATATTATGTGAAACCGCATTGCTTTACTTCGCTAGTGCATTCTCATTAGAACGGATGAATTTAACCCTTGACTTTGCGTTTTCTATATTTTCGCCTTCGGGTGAGCCGTGTGATTGCATTCTTATTGACTTAATTATTGCAAATTGCCTTGGGACATAAAATTGAACTATCTGGTAAAAATTCTATATAACCGTATGCTAGTATTGAAAGAAACAATCAATCTGATAAGAAATGGCTGCAACTTGTTTTAAAAATGAGGTGTAAAAGGTTACCAGCGAAGAAATTCCGTTTGGCATCGGTTGTGCCATTTTTGGCGACTTTATCGCTTGCTCCGGCAAAATGGAAAAGTACCAAATGACTGTATGTACATAAATGATCACAAGTTATCTTTTACTCAGACATTTCATGCTAACCTGCTTTTATTGCATTGGAGTTTTAAAAATAAGTATTTTTAACGATTTTTCTACTACTGTTTCGAAATTCAGATTTTTATGCCAGTCAGATATGATTTTCTTCCAGTATACATAATTAAATTATTTATTTCTGGAATCGTCATCGAGTAATTTAAAACATAACACTTAGTACTATTACAAAGTTTAAGAATCCCAAGATATTCGTTTTAAAGTTTTTAACGTACTGCTTTTCAT
Organism: Stegodyphus dumicola; assembly: GCF_044657685.1. NCBI lineage: Eukaryota > Metazoa > Arthropoda > Arachnida > Araneae > Eresidae > Stegodyphus > Stegodyphus dumicola. The sequence continues at coordinate 84,723,718 of NC_140768.1, forward strand.
CACAAATATATATATATATATATATATAAACAAAAGTGTAAACTTGTAATATTGAAAATTTCCATCTTAAGTAAAATTATTGTGACTACATAATTTCAGCACAAACTAAATATTACAGTATATAAAAGAATACAATATACTGCATGTAAAATTAATGATACGTATTAACACAGCCACCTTGGCTCAATTTCGATTTAACACATGAAAAGGTAAAAGTTACTCATTGGGTGTAAAATGATGTTTTTCTCAACTTTTCTTAAACAGATACCCAAATTATTGATATTTATCATAAATTGGCTTACCAAATGCATTTCCTTTTTGTTCCTTTTAGAAATTTTTTCGCAAAATTTTATATTCCTGTAGAATTTTCACCGTAGTTTTTTCCATTGCTGGCAAATTCCAAAGCGCATATTTTAAAATTGAGGCAATATCACAATTTGTTCATAAAAATTGTTGAAACTTGGAATACAACACAAAAAATGTCTACAAAAATGGCGAGATTGCCCTATTAAAGGATTGTTATGAGCATGGTTGGCAGAGTTTGCACAATTTAAAAATTTGACGAGTTCTGCTGAGTTGGTTGCGAGTAATGAATGATTAACATTGTAATATGTGCTTTTTTACTGTTAGGAATATAAAATTTTTACTTGTAATTAAAATCTGAATATGCTAATTATATATATATATATATATATATATATTGCCCTCTTATGTAATTTTGATAAATTAGCCACTATTTATTTTACATCAAAAATCTTCAGACTAATTTTAAATTTAGTTTCAGTGTGAATTTCTTTTGTGCTCTGCTTTCTTATGTTTAAATTGACGTCATGTAAAGCAAAACTATTAAAAATATATGAAAAGCAAACAAATGAAAGAGACAGATATGAAAATTTATCAGTTCAGTTTCACATCTATTCTGTACAGTAATACCCCTAAATTAATTGATAGGTGAGACTAATTAAAAGTACAACTTCACATACAGGATGTGTAAGAAAAATACATATATACTTTAACAGATGATATCGATATATTGGTTTCAAAGTTGAATTATCTTTATAATATGTAGTATGATATTTCCTTAACATGTTGGTGCTCTCACATATATGTGATACATGACAGTGAACCAAAATGGATTTGGAGGACTTTGACGGATGTTGTGTAGTACAGAAAATCGGTTAGGCTAGAGGTTCTTCATCAAAAAATTATGGCAGAATGTGCCTCAGTTCCCTCAGACACATCAACTAAACATTGTTCAAATAACTGCTCAGTATTGTGCTATGTGTCTGGCTGTTAATGGCTACCGCTGTAATACTTTGAGCAATTTAAGTAACTGTACAGGTTCATATTCAGGAATATTATATTAAACCTAGCATAACCTCTCATGGTTTTCCTCAACTGTAATGTGTATAAGAGCCAGTTTCTTTTTGAAAGTCCTCCACGAAAGCATCCCTCCTGTTAAGATGAGCGCACGTGAGTGCTTTACATAATTAAATAAACCAAACCAAAGGCCGAAACAATTTTCTTAGTAGAAAGGTATATGTCAATTCATTCATGTCAATATAAAATAAGATACTTATGTATTATCCCACCGATCGTTTGTGGAAATTTGGGCTATGGTAACCAAGTGCCAATCATTTCTATGGAATTACTAAAGGGCTCAATCATCCATAATTGGCACTAAATCATGCTATTTGGCCGGTCAAAGGGATAATACATAAGAACCTAAAACATTATTAAAATTAATGCAATGCATTTATGTGGATGCCAATGGTCTCGTATTTAACACGCATTTTCTAATTAGCATCTATTCTCCAAAGCCCCAAAGTCTTTTATCATTTGAGCAAAGGGATCTTTTGTCAAACTTGTGACGACTAACATACATTTTTCTGGTGGATTTGAAACTGTGTAACTTCATGTTCCCTTAAGTAAGGGGTGAATATTCCATAATATGTTAAGAAAACATATATTTATTTTCTCATATGTCTAACATTTTTCAGTATTATACTTAAATATAAGACTTCATGCTATATTTAAAATTTATGTATATATATATCAATATACCAGAGCCTGATCTCTACATGAAAAAAATCACATCGCAGGAAACTAAATTTGAGATTCACATTACATGCATTTCATTTAAATTATAGTTTTAATTTTAGCTTCAATATTATTCATTTCTTAGATCAAATCTTAACATGGACTATTTAGACTGATATGTTATGTCCTACATTTAGAAAACACTTCCTTTCCTGCAAAAAAGGTGCCCACCAGCAGCGAGCAGTAAAGTTGCTGAACACTGGTAGTTCGGTCTGAGGTTCGAATCCCGCGAACAGACTGGCTGCATGAACTTTTCGTGGTTTTCCCCATGTATAATGAGTATACAAACAAATTTCTCCTAGAAAGTCCTCCACGAAGGCATCCCTCTCCTTCGGCAGATAGCCCTCGAGACATTGCCATAATCACATAAACCAAACCAAAACCTACAAAAAGTTAGGAACAGATTTATCATTTTAACATGGTAAACCTTTTCTTTGTGATTACCTTTGAAACCGACTACTTCTCAATATACAAACAAATTCTGGTACTGAACATCTCTCTGAGATGCCAAGTTCTACACAGAATTAAAATCATGTAGAACTGCTGGTGGTCATTTTAGAGAGGGTTCGCTGTATTTATTAAAGGTAAGAAATTTATTCAACTATTTCTAAAAATGCAAATTAATCAACAAAAATCTAGTATTAAGTACTTTGTTTCTGTAAGCATAATTAATAATAACTTCCGAGTTTGATTTAGAGTGTATGATGACAATTTATTACATTCGTGAATGTCATTTGCTTGACAGAAATGAAGAATTTCTGTCGAGAAGCTGTTTTGCTTGGAGGGTTCGTTTGGTTTGGTTTGGTTGATTATAGAAAGCATGCAAGGTCTGTATGGGAGGGATGTCTTTGTGGAGGATTTTCTAACTAATCTTAACTAATTATTCCCCTTAATAACTTAAGTGGAAAAACTCTCATATCCATGTTACACATGTGGAAAACCAGGTCTGCTCATGCAACCAGCCTCTCCACCTGGAGTCAAACTCGGATTGAACTATCAGCGTTCCAGTCACTTTACCGCTCAGCCGCTTTTGGGCTCTGCGTGGAGGGCCATGAAGGAGAATAATTACATGCGCAGAAAATTGAATTCTAAACTAAATGTATAAAGAAAGCAATGGAAATTCATTTATCAACAACTAGTTCTTATAAAATTAAAATACTGCATAAAATAAATTTATAAAGCTATTGAATGAAAATGTTCCATTAACATATTTAAGACATGTGTAAGGAGTAATAGATTAATTATTTCTAATATTATTAAGGAATTTCCTTTTAGAGGAATTAAAAAATAAAAACAAACAAAAGCTTCTTTAGAGAATTTATTCTACTATTAAAAATCATATACTACTGGAATTGACATCCCACCTTATCCAGAATTAAATAAATGCATTTTTAACTGATAAATCAAGTTGTGCAGAAATATTAAATATGAATACATTCATCATAATTATTAAAAAAAACAATGTAAAGATGTGAAAAAAAACTTTCTAGATTATTCGCTAGAAATCTGACATCCTGAAAAATGAATACACACATACACTCACTCATATTTATATGCATACACACATGCATTGATACATATAATTCACATGATTATACATTGAAAATATATGTATGTGTGAATGTGTGTATACACACACGCATATAGAAACATATTTTGTTAAGTTTGAGACATAAATTTATATTTCTTCTGGAACAGTAAGGAAATAATACTTTAAAGAAAAATTTAAAAAATAGCATCACTAAAGCAAATTTACATTGCAGAGTAAAAATGTTTTTCATTCAAAGAACGCACTTCGTAACGCCGAACAGAAGAATGTAAACAAACGTCAGAAATGTGACATCACTCATGCGGGCGGAGTTAATGGTGACCCTCATCTGGATTGTCATTGGCCAAACTCAAGCCGTTGTCCTAGCAGTGTACATTTTGCTTGTATGCTGACCGGTGCTTGTATACACATCTGCAGTTCCGCGATTACGATTAAAATTTGTGATGCTGGCAAATTGCGTGGTGTGAGAAGTTACTATTCTCACACTAGTCCTGTGAAAATTTAAAACCAGTAACGCTATTGTTGTTGTTTGAATTCTAAATTAATACTTGTTCGGCGTGTTATTGTATCTTAATTAATGGGTAAAGTTATAAAAAAAAAGAGCCCATCATTTTAACTCTGAAACTCTTGTAGTGTCCATAATAAACTCTCTAAACTTCAAACGTTTCTTACAGAATATGATGTGAATATTGCTTATATTACCGAAACCTTAGCATCACCTGGCAGTGGTTTAAAAATTGCAAATTATTTGACATTATAGATGTGACCTACTCGTCCATAGAGGAGGAGATACCGCCATCTATGTTAGAAATTCTCTTCAGTCTTGCATTAAAGAAGATCGACATCGCAACTATGAACTAGTTACTGTTGCTCTTCCCTACTACAGAAATATTTATTTCAAGGTTTTATATAATCCACCGTAGGGAGGCATATATGTCTATCAATGTGTCCACAAGTGTGCAAAATTTTCAAAAAGCGTGATACTTATTATATATAATAAAATGGTAAAGCACAGGAGGGCTATCTGCCTAACGAGAAGAATATTTTCGTAGAGTACTTTCTAAAGGAAAGGGGTTCGCATTCACATTACAGATAGAGAAATCAATCATGTAGCCAACCCGATCACCTGGGCTCGAAACTAGAACGAAATACCAGTACTCTGCAATCTTTAACCACTAAGTCATTAGCAGAGATTACCACACATGACAAAAAATAGCATCAGTGCTCCCTACATAGTCAGTTTTTATACATAATGTCTCAGTAATTGACACATATTCTAAAAATGAAGCCTTACAATTTCCCTCACAGATGTCTGAAACATTAGTTATCGTTGGGATTCTTTTAAACCCTTTAAACTGTTTCCTCTTCTACATAAAAGCTACATTTTTAAAGCAGTTTTCAATTGATTTCAAGAGATTAACCCCTTACATTGACTGTAATACAAATAGAAACTTACTTTTCTACTTCGAAGTGTCATTTTCTGTTCTGTCTATCCTTTATTGAATATCTTTTCTTTAATGAAATTTAAAAGCTTTTATAATACCCTAAAAAATTAAAAACAAATTTAGATTTTTTCTGCAGAAAGAGACACTAATGCTTTTCAGAAAGAGATCAGAGTTGTGTGTACTGCACCGTTACCAAATTAGTATAACTTCAATGCTTCAAGAAAGGGTGTAGGATACTGTTGCAATTTCCCTTTTAAAAATGCTTTAACATTTCTATTTTCATCAAACATTTTTTACATGTATCAGGAAAATATTTCTGTTTGTTTAAAATTTTACATTTTCGCTAACTTCTATAAAAAAAAGTAATATGATATTTTAAAATTTTTTATAGTGTATATTCTGACATAAATATGTTTTTGATTTGTCATGAGACAGATTTTAAACTTTTTTTTATATTGTTCATTTTCCTATATTCATTTTTCCTTCACTTTTCAGAGGACGATGTTTCTCCTTCAGGGCACGTTTGGATTTTTTCAATCCATACGCTGCATTATTATCTTGATTAATATAACTAAATATACACACTAGAATTTTAAAGATTCTAGTTTATAAATCTAGTTTATAAATTAAAAACTGAACAAATTATAAAAAATCTACCTTTAAAATGTAAATAAAATTTTACATGTCGTTTTAATTAAACATTTGCCATCACTTTCAATATTTTATCCCATTAAAATAACTCACTATCTAAGTACCTTCTTTTCTTGTTCTTTCTAAAAGAGCTTTAAACATTTAACTGGGCTTTTATACGCTGCATTTTATTTGTGTCTTAATGCCTAAGGGCAAGTTTTAAAGAGCTTTTTATACACTGGATAAAAAGTGTTAAAGAGCAAAATAGCGCATTTAGCGAGAAAACTGCATTTCTTCTAAATCAACATACTTAGCAAGGACACATTTTGACTAAGGAAAGATACACTATTATTTTTACGTTCTCCATGATTTTCTAACATGGCTATTTATTCTCATCGATCGGTTCTTTTCTTAAAATTAAACCTAAACTTAGCCTAAGTTTTGTGAATATGTATTAGTAAAAAATTCATATCTTCTATTTTTTGCAAATTCTCTTAATGTTTCTATTTTTTATAAATCCTATTGATGTCAAGAAAAGGCAAAACTTCCAATGAAAGCTCGAAAATTTAACATATGTATGCTCTATGTGACATTTCAATATTTTCATTCTCATTTTTTCTCCTGCGTAAACATAATTCGTAACTTTAGACTTAGTAAACGTGCAGGCTTGAGCAATACATTCAAGTCACAGATGTCGTGCTTAATGTAGGAATAGCAGTAATACGAGTTTAATTATCGTATTGATGTATATAATATTATTTCAAAAAATTGTTAAACTGCATAATCGGTACTTAAAAGTATTTAAGGCCTTTAGATCAATTTAAATGAACTGTCCCTTATATTTAAAATAATAACGTCATAAATATATAAAAGCACCATTATAATATTTCGTATTTTTAACTAAAATTAAGGGTATGAAAATTAACTTGCATAAATAAGTCTAAGTTAATATGACCGTCTATAGCTCTTATTAGCTTGAAGTAAAATCATAAATATTTAAATGCTGAAAATCAAGAAACAAAATATTTAAGAAAGAGTCTAGAAGAAACTTGAAACATAAAAACTAGACATTAAAATACAAAGCAAAATCTTTTGCGAAAAAAGGAAGAAACAGGAAGAGAAGGAATCTAATAATATGTGAATAATATACTCTATGGGCGTGCAGAAAAAAATACAAAAAACCTTATATTTGGGAGTGTATTTTATGAACCCCTTGTCTAAATATCTAAAGAAAGCTATAAATCATTTTAATGCTCCAATTTGTTTTTAAAGAGGAGACTGTTCTTCGAAAGAAATCTTTGGATGGTGCGTAAACCATAATTAAACTTAAATGTGCTTCTTCGCACAGAAATTTGATTTAACATGATTTATGACAATTTTCATCATACGTGCTACTGAGGAATAGTATTATATAATTCAAGGAAACTAATCTAGACGTTCTGACTGCTGTCAGTAGTTGTCGTAATATGCCGCTGGATAGACAGTCGGCCCCTATTCGATGCTTTCAGCTTAGGGAATTCGGGCTAATCTGCTAATCCATTCACAAATATCGACAAATTACCTAACTGCGGAGAATGCAGAAAATATACAGAATACTGTATAACAAAGAATATTACAGAAAGAGGGCAAAATATTACAAGCACATGATTGCAGTGCCAACACAATGGCTAGAAATGAAAAAAAAAGGCAATCCGAATATAATACGAAAGTTGGACATTAAACCATGGCAACTTTTTATACTTAAATCGATCTATATATAAATCCATGTACACGTTTTGAGTGCTTTTAATACATGCAGTGCATCCGTAATAATATGAAACTTAAATATTCACCGAATGGATAATTTTTCTAAAGATAACAGCAATCAAGACAATAATTTAACTATACGCAACTCATTATAAAACGCATGATGAAATGTGTATTTTAATTCCTTAACCACACGAGGACTAACTAATTAAAGCGTAGGAAACCTTTGTGGAAGACGCTAAAGAGAAACTGGCTTGCTTTCACGTTACCTTTCGAGGAAACCACGAAACGTGCCGTGTTTCTAAACAACTGTCAGGGATTTGATCCAGTCCGTACTCCCGGTGATCTGCGATCGTATTCTTTCGCCGTTAATGGGCACTGAAGTGTGCATTAAAGATCTTGACTATACAAGTTTGGGTAGTCTAAATTTCACCATAAAATCATTTGTTTACAGCAATTTGTTTCAGGGCATAGGATGGTCCAAATGTATTATTAACCTATGTTCTATGCACAGATGTGTACGTTTCCATATCTATATATCACTGCAGATACCAGACATTAAACTAATAGATGTCTTTAAATATCCTGATTATCGGTGTTAGCAACTTATATGTCGCGGTAAAATGTTATGCTACACCATGCGTCGTTGTGCGAACTTTTAAAAAGCATAAGCTTGTACTTTTATGAATGCTTTCGTAATAGCTATCAACTGCTCAGCTGTTTAGTATTCTGTCATGTTAAATATTATTTAATTATATCCCCCGAAAAGATCGAGCCTACTGCCATGCCATTCTTTTGGTGTTGTTTTACGAATTATCTGGCACTCATAGTGTAATTGATTTAAGCTTCATCCTGTTGAAATACACAATCGAGTAACAGATTCATTCTTTATATTATCTGAAACCTTACTTCTTTAAGGTCGCCTTACAGCTTGTAGAAGCACCGAATAACTATAATATCTATGCTTGTCCAAGCGTTAAGCAAGAAAGTAAAAGGTCTGAAAGAAAAGCATTTATTCAAACTCACTGAAACTTTCACAGGTCACGTAATATAGAAAAAGACATTATAGTAGAAGAATGAAAGCTCAGTGCTCAATAAATATTAGATAGTTAATGCAAACGACCAAAAAATACTGGATTTTGAAATGCAAAGAAATTCATTGTCTCTGGATGTGCTGGAAAACATCTTGACAGCAACGACTCTTGCCAAGAACAAAATCTTCTATAAGAATTTAGAATATCTGTGTACTCATTCACACAACAGACATATTCTTGCTTAGTAAAGATTGTGATGAGAATCGTGAAGAAATGTTGCACGTCTTCATGGCCCACATCTGGTCTATGGTAGTAAGTTGAGTGATCTCCACAGCCATGCGATGCGAAGTAATGTTTTCTATTTTAATTACTAGTGGACAATACAAACCTAGTTTACTCGCGCATTGTCATGCAAAAAAAATGGCTTCAGAACCCACAGCCATAAGAAATGTTTGAATATACTGAACAAGAATGCGAACCATAGACTGCGAAGAAAGATGTGAAGATTATTGCAACCAACTGATATCAATTCTTGTTCTCATCAAACCACTGTATTTACTTTCGCGGATGTTACTTAATGTGATTAATAGATATCACTATTTTCTACCAGTAACTATCGGCGATCAGTCTGTAAATGGAGTCCTGATTAATTCTCAAACAGCGCAGAATTTCATTGTTGCCGACTCCATTTCGAGAAGCATGAAGTCCAGCTTAAATGAATTGATCTATGTTAGGATGTCAGTCAGATGCAAATCACAGATCATTTCGTATATAGGGAAATGCATGTAGCTGTGTGTAGAATATTTAAGAATATTTAGAATATTAAGATAACACTATTACTATCGACTGCTCAAAGTCTGACGCAAGTTGATGTGCAGTGCTTCACCGTTGGGTTTCCAACTACAGAAAACGGTATCCTGGGCGGTTGTTGCTCTTGGATGTCTATTTCTGATCTCCGCGATACTTTTTCTTAAATCTAACACCAGTTTCACTATCAGCTGGTGACGGAATGATTGCCATTTAAAAGGCAGCTTCTTCTGATAGGCATATTTAAGTATCTGATAATGCAGCTTTTCTAAATGCTTACAACTTAATCCAAGCGACACGTCTGTCAAGTAATTCATTTTATTACTTTACTGCTATCAAACATATATGATATTGTCGAATTTCTCTCTGGATATCTGATAAACTATGACATTTAAATAATAAGAGTTTTAAAATATAAAATTCAAAACAAAATATTATTTTCAACAGATGAAATAGGTTATTTAGATTGATTTATTTGTAATACGGAACACTCAAATGTTATCTACCATAAGTCCAATTTGTGGAGGACTTTTTAAGTACGGCTATATTCACATTATGTATGAAGAAAATTAGGAAAACTTCATATTACCAATTCATTTAAAAGAAGAGAACCACCAGTGCTTGTTTTCTGTAGTAAATATGATAAATTACACTAACTGGCTAGGAAGGCTTTCTGCCTAAAAAGACGCATACCTTTTTGGAGGATTTTATGAGGGAACCATTTATGCACCTAGCATCAGCTTCAAATCCGAGTATAACTCCCAATATTCAGCGGTCTTCTTCAATCGACCACTGCTAAGTGAATTACCGTTATTCAATGTTTCATTGACCATACTGTTATCTGTATGGTGCCTAAGAAGCTGTATGGTGCTCTTGCCAGTCATAAACGCAATCTTGTACTGCTTTCCACGATACATTTCGTGGGCTTGCTCTGATTAGGTGAGACAAGTGAGTTAGTCACAACAACAGTGATTCATTCACCTGGCTACTGACAGGAGAAAACCGAACCTAAACATACCTCGAGTGTCTAGAAGCTTGTAATAGCTTTTGAATATTTGAATTCATAAGTGGCAAAGAAGAACAAAAATTGCAAAATATAATTATATTTAATAATAACTTTTTATTATTTTAATTACTAAGAGAAGAATGATAAACAGGGAGGTAAGAGCAAAAGTGTTTGATTGAAGTCAATTTTGTTTATTTTGCATAATGACCATATTTAACCTACATTCATTACATTATTGATTTCTACTCCATTAAGCATATCTGCCTAATGGGGTAGACATTCTTTCTCAACCAATCGAAATGAAATTCAGATATCACTATTTGAAGGTATTCCCACGGGATATTGGTGGCTTAAAACAATAGAGCTCTCACGATTAGAATTAGTGAAAAAATTTCAAAATTTTCGAATGACAACACTTACTTTTCTTCCTGTGGGAACTGATCAGAGCATTCAGAAACAATGAATGGCGTTGGAATGATAGACATATAATGGAAATTGCCGACGTAAATCTTTTAACTTAATTAATTTTCAATTAGAATTAACATTAACTTTGTAAGATTCCTGCGTTTTAATTTACTAGTAAAGTTGAAGACCATTAATCGAATAATCGCTTTAGTTCAGTAGACGAAGAACAGAACTCGAGAAGGGTTAAATACCCTTTATTATTCCAAATAAATTTAACAGACGACTCCTTCTCGGAGTTACAATGAAGCTTCCACTTGGGCTTGAACTCAGAAATAGTAACCAATAAAACTTAACTAATAAGATATAGCCGAAGCTATCAAGATTCTAACAGAGGCTGCCCCTTAACGCTAACTAACGGCGAAGCTATCAAGGGCCTAAAGTACGGCCGAGTGTAATAATAGCTTGTGAGAGTCTCACAAGCACGCGTTAGCCTTAATAGTTCCAAAGTATGTATTAAGGCTAACGCGCGCTGATCAGAATCTCAGGCTCTCTAACGAAGTCAGTTGAACTTCACAGTTAAATACTTCTTCTCCTCATTTGCATTCAAACGCGATTCTGAAAATACGTTCTGGCCGGAAGTTGTAAGCTGAAATTAAGGCAAGACATGAAAGTAACTTTAACTCAAAATTAACTGTTACAAAATTAAGATAAACCTTACAACTTAATTAGTTTTTAGTTATTTTAAGGCCTTGAATTTAAGATCTGCATTTTAATTATGCAGTTATCATTCAGTATTAATATTCTTTCTCCATAAAAGTTAATATTGTGATGTTAATATTAAACCATGTTAATGGTACGAAATTAATGTATCTATTTTTCTTCCTGAAGTACCCAAAAGTAGAAAGACAAAATTTCTTTCCGAGAACTAATATCATTTTCTTAGAACATGTTAGGGTACTTGTGTTGTACTTTTTGTGTTTTGACATCTTAGTGTTTGGACTTTCTTAATGTGCTTACCTAGAAAGGCAGATAAAAGTTTCTTTTCTAGTAATATCGGAAAACTATTTCGATATAAAAGAACAGATAATGTTGTGATATGTTTGTTTTTCTAAATGAAACATTCTTGGAAGAAATACTTGAAGATATATTTTTCATATCGTGGATCAAAATAAGAAATTCTTGCTTTGCGAGAAAATTTCGATATGGGAAAGTATCAAACAAATACCAGTCTATCTGTATTGAAAAAACGATACATGAAATAAATGGAACGAGGTTTAGAAATTGCATAGCTATTTTTGGCAGCACAGAGGAAAGATGTATCAAAACACACACACACTATACTTTGTTAATAATAATTTGAGTTCTTATTTAAAAATAACTTTTATGTAACAACTGAGGTTTAGTGATTTTACTAAAGAATCGAATCCGCAACTGTAGAATGGCGCTGTTGAGAGCGTTATTAATAATTCATTAATTAATAATTAAAAATTTCATCGATTTTCTATTCTTAAATTTTCCCCGCAGCGAGTAAGTAGTGCATCGATTTGCTATAGCCACCCGTTTTTTATTCTTAACAAGAAGCCAGTGTTTATTGTGGTCATTAAATTCTAATAATTAATAATTCTTCAATCGAGTCGATATCTATGCTTTAAAAGTAGTAAATAGAGTTGGCTTGGATATCCATTTTTTATTCTTAGCAAGAGGTTAATAATTAACCTTGATAATTAGCAGTACGTTCTTCAGTCTTTCTTTGGTTTAATAGTTTTGCGTATTAAATCCCGAATACGTATACATTTGTTTTCGATCAAGTCGCTGAAATTCTAATAACTGAAAATCGGTCGACTATTGTTCAAGAAGCTCCATCGTATTGTAGAGATATTAGGTTATTTTGTAAGCAGGAAACGTGAAAAAGGAGCAATGCCCTCGCCGGAACTCGAACCTGGACCTCTTGAATACGCGCCGAGTGTGCTACCATTACACCAGGAAAGCATACGGAAAGGAAAGAGAAAATACCTTATAGTATTCTTGCGTGTATAAAATGCGCCCTTTATTTTTTCCTAGAATTTTAGGAGAGAACATTAGCAATTCTAGTGTATTCTGGTAAAGACCTTTTTTCTTTTTCTTTTTTTTTTTTAATTAAAAGAAACACAATAAGCTCCCCATGTACCACATAGTATCACATGGGGCTTACAGAAGTAAGTATGAAACACAATACAAAATAGACAGAAGAAAAAAAACTGAAATAAAATTAAGAATGATTACAAAGTTTCACAATAAATTGATAAAAAATGTTAAAAGCACTTCTCTCGGAAATAAATTGATAAAATTCTGGAAGCCAGTTAATATTAAAGTTTTTCAGTTCCAGTTTCAAGACTTTTCTTTCGTTCTTATATTTAGGACATAGAAGAAGCACATGTTCAACATTCTTCTCTCCACCGAGGCTACAATCACAGACAGACTCGGAGCTCAACTTAAATCTATACAAATAACTTTTGAAATTTCCACGGCCAGTAAGAAATTTGGTTAATTTATAGTCTGTGAAGAAGTGTTTACATGACAATCTCATCCTGATAGAATGGAAAAATCTCTTGTTAAGCTCCCTTGATTTGAATTAATGAATTCGTGGTTCCACGACTCCACAATACTTTCATACATGACCTTCTTATAAAAGGAATTAAGGATATTGACAAAAGTGTTAATATCCCGCTTAGTCGCAGCCTTAGCAAGGAAATCAGCTCGTTCGTTCCCAACAACACCTGTATGACCATAAACAAATGAAAATGCAACCGAAATATTTTTATCTTTTAGGTTTTTCATGTCTTCTAATAATAATGATATTATTAGAAGAAGAAATACATTTTAAGATCTCCAAGGATGAAAGGGAATCAGTACAAATGAGATAGTCTGAAACAGAATTATTTTGTTCAGAGACTCATTTGATGGCGAAGTTTAAACACAAAAGTTCAGCTATAAAAACGGCACATTCATCTCTAATTCTAAATTTAAAGTGCTCAAATTCAAGACCATTTTTGAAGACAACAAATGCGAGACCAACCCTGCCATCAATTTTGCTGCCATCAGTATGGAAAGTTACAGGCGAATCATCTACGATTTTATTGCTAAACTGAATAAAATTAACAGCATTTCTTTCTGAAGGATGAGGAAGATCAGATAATACAATCATACTGAGGTAAAATACAATCATACTGAGAGACAGAAGAAGCAGAAATATTTTCCTTATGAGCAATAGCATGAAGAATGGCAATGCCAATTGGAGGAAAGCCAGAAATTAAACAGACTCATAGCTAACGGTACGATATCCACATATGATCCGCAGAAGTATACGTCTTTGAACGCGTTGTAAATGTTTATAATTTATCTTCTTCTTGAGCGATATACCCCAGACTGTAAAGCCATACATAATGAAGGCTGCAATTCCTTGTTTATAAATGAGGGAATGAACATTGTAATTAATACCGTATGTGTTGCGTGCAATACGACTTCATCCACTCTGTAATCTATCACATTTCTCTGATACATAAGTTAAGTGTTGCTTCCAAGAAAATTTACAGTCAAGAATGGTGAAGACCTTTGACAAGAAATTAATATAAGTACGCAGAGAAAAATAGTAATAAAGCAATAAGCCCCTTAGTTTCGAATTATCATTTTCAAATTACTCCGAAAAGCAGAGTTTCCAGTCATTTATACTAGCACAAAAGTTTTCATATTTACAACCCTCATTTATTTCCATTACTTGATTGCTGTTGTTATCTGTATTTGTGTAGTTATAGGCATAAGTATCCCAGACATTACATTCATTATCACAATAGTATCTCAGATAACCTCTAAGGAAGAATTCCTTAAACTACCCGTCACGAATCCCTGGGGATCGGCAGAAAAACAATCACTGACATTAGATTCATTATCCCGTAGTATCCTGAATACTCTCTGAGGAAACATTCCTTAAACTACTCTCCGCGAAATCCTGGAGATCAGCAGAAAAATAATCACTGAATATTATCATAAAAATAATAACTAATATTATCAAAATAATCACTAAATATTATCGAAAAACAATCACTTAATATTATCACGTAGTATTTAGGATGATACAGAATGATATTCATTACCCCATAGTATCCTAGATGCCCTCTAAGGGAGAATTCCTTAAACTATCCTCCACGAATCCTTAGGGATCGGCAGAAAAATAATTACTGTCATTAATTATATTTACTATTCCAATGTATCCTGGATACCCTCTAAGGAAAACTTCTTAAACTACTCTCCACGAAACCCTGGAGATCGGCGGAAAAGTAATCAGGAGTCCGATTCAAATAATTTAATTGCAAATTTAATTGTTTTTTGATTTCATGATGAAAATTTAATAAAAATGCCATGAATATCGACTGTTAGTAGCTTAACAAATCGGTCATCATACGTATAAAAGCGTACCTATCATCATACCTTAAAAAACATTCAAGAACCACAGTTTTTGGATCACTGTACATTTCACGTATAAGAAACGTTTTACTATTATTTCTGGATTCATTATGATTTCCTTTATCAGCTTCAGGTTGAAGACAAGTTATTTTAGTTTCCAAGCAGTAACACTTTATGGATTGTTTTGGTTGGTAGCTGTTAACTTAACCTATAATATTTAGTACTATTTTGAAGAAAACCTTTGAGACAGATTAACGCGAGAATACGATATTTGTTTTTATCTCTTATTCCTAATTTAAGAATACCTAATTGCATTGAAACGAAATATTTTGCTAATATTCTATAATTATATAAACATTTTAAAATTTTGTTTTCTCTATATATGTGTGCAATTATTGTGTTATAATATATCATAGATATTTGCATGTGTAACATAAATTTCTCTATGCAGACAGCTCTCTTAATAATGGAAATACGCTATTAGCGATTTGGGGATATTTGGAAACTTTCCAAAGTTTATCTAATCGATATTCAGGTTTTGAATTTTTTTTTTCATTCGTTCCCTTTAGAATATATAAAATGTTGCAACAAAGGTCTGAGTTGAGTTAGATTAGGTTAGGAAGCTGCAAAGGGTAGAAGTTTTACGATATCAGTTCAGTTTTTACTGAAAGCTTTTTGACTTATTTTCAAGAAATGTCGCTGCTTTTTGAAGTCAGAATTTCTGAGTTTCACACTTACTTTCAATTGAAAATTATAGTATGTTATTGTTTTTCAAGACATTCTTCTTCGTTTTTAAATCGCGTAAAGTTACCTGAAGCTGATATTGTTCCTTTTTTTTTTACTAACAATATATCATTTTTGTTAAAATCGTATTTTATGCAATTCAGATAGACCTTCAAAAGATACGCGAACCTAAAATGTAACTTTATTACTCAAACTCTAAATTACATTTAGTGAAACCATTCCAGTTTCCAGCATCATTATTTGAGCTTGAATGCGTAAACTGAAAACTAAATTATTCATATAAACACACTGAAGCAATTTTCCGCACTAATTTGTCAAATCGTTGAAAAGCTAAAATATATTCATAGCTTTGAAAAATCAAGATATCCAAAATAACCAAACTACTTAAGCTAATAAACTATCATTATATAAGCCTTTTCAAATTCTTAATTAGTGAAAACAAAGGCTAGAGGTATTAATAATTCATACTAAAAATTAAGGATATCAGTATTTCTAGAAAAGATTTGAAAAGGGTGAATCTAAATGCAGTTTCGATTTTCAGAATAATTTTCATCTTGTTCTGGTATAAAATATAACAACGTTTTTTTATATTTTTGTAAGAGTAATTATATGAACAAGTGTTATATTTTGTACTTATTTCAGTACAAAAGAATATGTGATTTGAGAAATCATTTTTTTTCTATTCACACATTAGAATTTAGTTTTCTTAAAGAA
Source organism: Stegodyphus dumicola (assembly GCF_044657685.1). Classification (NCBI taxonomy): domain Eukaryota; kingdom Metazoa; phylum Arthropoda; class Arachnida; order Araneae; family Eresidae; genus Stegodyphus; species Stegodyphus dumicola. The sequence continues at coordinate 84,740,338 of NC_140768.1, forward strand.
AGGCCATCGATGGTGAAAACATTTTATTATCTATAATATCTATAACATTTATCTATAACATCTGGTATATTTTTCAATTATCAAAAGTGTCCAGACTCTTGGTAAACATTAAGCGCTAACTCTAAATTAACAACTGAAACTTGAAAAAAAATGTAAAAAACCCTTGATTTAAAACTAAGATTAATAGAAGGCTCACGTGGTGCTTACAAATTAGGCAACCACTTGTGGAGAGATAACTTAAAGTAGTAGTAAATTCAAATGTTAGGGTTAAATTTAAATTAGTTAGTAGAAAGGCTACACAGATCAGTTAACGTGAAGTTGGCTCAAAGCTTAACCGGCGAGGATATTCACTATCGGCAATTATAATGCGAGGCCGAAGACTACAAATTTTTATCTTATCTAACAACATAATAACATGATCTCGAGAGGAAGAACGCGCTGTGTCCCGCAAAACCTCATCCTAAATACTCGCGAACATATTTGCATTATGGCGGGAAAACGAAAAGGAGAAGTGATAAAGATCCAAAGCATAAAATAACTGGTTAATTAGCATAAAAGGGGGCCTTATACCTTCCCCCACCCCGAAATTTAAGTAATCGCAACGAAGGTCTTTAACGACCTTGGTAATACCTTAAATTTTAAGCTAACTAAAAGCCAACTTTTTACGATCAAAAACATTAAAGTGTCACCCCGCTCTGGAAATCTCATGCCACCCTTGTTGATGGAGGACTTCATAAAATAACTATCTGGTAAATATTCTTAAAGGAGGACATCATTAAACAGCTTACGCAGTCTGGGAAAAGCCAAATCTGGGAAGAATCTGAGTTGTTAACACTATAGATCTCACAATTTGGTCACTGTAGAAACCCCACAATTTTACTGAAGAAGAAATGACGTAGAAAAAAAAATCTGAAGCCTTTCAGATTTTACATTAGGTCCAAAAGGGCGTTTTTTCCATTTACATACACATGTGCGTTTCGAAAGCACTTGAGCTAATGTCCCTTTGGGCTAAAAATATTTAAAAACAGCATAGCTTTAGAATTTCCGATAGGCAGTCTCGAGAGATAGAAAGGGTTTTTTTCGTACAGTGTTGTCATTGCTTGTTTTGAAATCGTTGAGATTGTTAATCAAAAATTCGTTAGAGTTTTACAAAATTTGAAATACACAATGATATATTTAAAAACAGCATATCTTTAAAATTTCCGACGGACGGCCTCGCGCATTGGAGATAAAAATGTTTTTCCCGTACACTGTTGCTGCTTTGAAATCATTAAGTTTCATAAAAGTTCATAAAAGTCATATAATTCGTCAAAAATTTTATCAAAAATTCGTTAAAGTTTTACAAATAGGAAACAGATAATGAAATAAATTCGAATTTCAAAATTCGGGCTTCCAGGTGTCCATATTGGGATGGAGGATTACGTTATTTAAAATTTGATGGTTCTAGGTACCGTTGTTTTTACGACGTGAAAAACATGCATACATTCATGCAGATTCTTCATTATTTAATTTCTTTAAATATAATAAAAAGCGGTAACATTTGGTGGCAACAATTTAAAAAGTGAAATGCCACAAAATGTCTTTTTGAGACTAATAGCTCTTCTGGACTACCGCCCTTTTGAGGTGTTAAAAAAGAGGTTAAAGGCCATTTCTCTTCATAAAAGCATATCTAAGCTTTATTAACAAGTGAAATAACTAGAGACCTCAAAATCACAAGAAATTATTTTTTAATAATTAAATAGAAAGAATTAATAATCTTTTTGTCCAAATCTGTAAAATTAATATCACGTACTTCGTTCATATTGTTATGTCTTCAAGTCTTCGTTAAAATTTGATCCATGTTTATTTGGTTATAATTTTATTACAGTTGAAACATTATTCTTAAATAAAGTCTTACAGCCCACTGCTTTTAATACAGAATGAGATAATAATTTCATCTGATGAAAACTGATAGTGAATGAAGTAATTGAAGAAACTCTCTATAATCAGTGAAGTCTGACTATCTCTGCAGCTAATCTTTGAAACGAAATTTGATGTTCCAAACTATTGCTAGAATTGAAAAGGTTATTTTTTCTGTTAATTCACTTACTTCTAAAGAAAGAGACACATATGTCATCTTTTAAATATTTTTATTTAGTAGAAGATGCGAAAATAATATCAACAGACTACGTAAATATTAAATATAATAAATACGATCAATCTTACTTTGTCACCTCTTTTGAACTTTAAAAGCAATCAGCTGATAAAAGAGTCGACAGTTACTATTTGTGATTTAAGTTTTTTATGTACAGTAATGGTCCTGTACAGGAAAATATATCATTGAACATTTAAAAGAAATGACACAATAATATGGTTGCTTAAGAAAAAATTAAATACTTCCCTGAAAATAACTGAAGTATTCTCAAGTATAGAACTCTGTCTTAAATTCTTTATTTGGCTAAGTTTCCTCCTGCATTTGTATGATATGACAAAATTACCGTATTTGCCGGCGTATAAGAAGCACTTTTTTAGTTTGAAAATAGGCCTGAAAAATTGGGTGCGTCTTATACGTCGATACTCAGTTTTTGATTACATGCATTTTTGGAAATTTTCTCTATTCGAAGTTAAGCAATTTTTTTTCTTGTTTCCTTGCGGGATGTGGGAATATTACAGTAATAGAAGATGTTAAAAATAAAATCAAAGAATTGAAAGCTCAGTTAGACCTAACTAGTCATCTTCATCCCTTAGAGGTCTGCATTAATAAACCATTTAAGGGATTTATGAAGGAGAAGTGGAACAGCTAGTTGCAGTCTTCAAATTTTGATGTTACACCATCAGGAAGAAGAAAGAGGCTGGCATTTCGCAAGTTTGTGAATGGGTCAAACGTTCATGGGATGCTTTGAAAACAGAGACAGTGGTTAAAGCATTTAAGAAGTGTGGTATTAGTAAACCACTGGATGGTATAGAGTACAATTTGTTGTATGAGGACTCAGATGCTGATTTAGCTTCAAATAACTCCTCTTAAAGCTCTGGAGATGGGTGGTGTCTGGGTTTTGACGAAGAAATTTGGTCTTTCCCAAATAGATTAGGTATGTGCAGAAAGTATTACTTTGTATTTTTATATTTAAAATACTGTAAATTCATTATAGTGATTAGTAATAAAATCAAAAATGTGTATAAAAAAGGGGGTGCGTCTTATAAGTTCTTAAAATTTATAGCAGAATAAAATCTCAGAATAAAAACATGTTCAACATTTCCTTACCGACATGTTTTCGATAGTCTCGATTACTGTTTTTCCAAAATGGTCACTCGTTGCCTGTATATGTAGCTTTGTATGCGTAGGTATAACTGATATATGTTATATGAAATTAAATTAATAAGCAGATGTAATATGAAATTAAATTATAAGCGGATGTAATATGAAATTTTAATTTTAAAGCACCTCCAAGTTATTTATGTTACACCTATCCTTTTCCTAATACAACCAGAAAATATGTTCATCTTTTTAAACTCCCACTGAGCTATTTTCTTTGATTAAGTACTTCCATTTGTTTTCCTCCCTTTCCCAGAACTAAGATTAAGCTTAAAAATTGTCACAGTTTCACAACAATAAAATGAAACTGATAAAATCCTACACAATAACATTAAAATCGTAACTTTCTGATAATTTATTACAGTAAAACAATATTATATCCTCCTGTAGGGGAATATAAGAAGTGTTCTGATGCGGGAAGCAAATAAAGAGTATTTCTATAATTTCGAAAATGCAATTTTGTACGGTTCCGAATTTTAAAAAGGTTTAAGTTTCACCGTATGCTTTCGGAACTCCATATTTTGAATAACTGCTTAAAATTAAAGACTGGTGATATTTTATAACTGTCATGTTTATTTGTTGCGAGTTTTTAATTCAAGATTATTACAAAGATTCATCTGTTTTCTAAACACTGCGTCTGGTAAAATATTACAAATAGAAAAATCAGTACTCTTCGAAGTTAAGCATAAATCTCTAAAATTTTAGTAATAACGCTATAAATATTTAATGTGCGTTGCTCTTGTAACGAGCACATGTCTAAGCGGTACTCCATTTCTTGACCACAGGTTGTGTAACATTTTCTCGCTGTTGATCATTAAAATAACTCCATTGTTGACTTGGAGCTTCTTGAATGTTACCGGCGTTGAAAGAATATAAAACTTTGTCCGTAACATGTTACCAAAGGCCAATTCTATGCACACTAAGTCTAAATGTTGGTATAATGATCAAATTCGTAAGTTTGGTGTAATGACCCGGCTCTAACTATTGCAATACCCACAAACGTTATGGTTGCAGTTGTAATCACCATTGCTAAATGTTCTAAATGTTACGCAACAGAATGCCAATTTAGTGACTTGTGCAATTGTTGATTTTCGTGGGTGACATGCGAAACAAAATCTAATTTTTCTCTACAGTTTCATCAAAAACGCTTGGCCGTTCCGGTTTTTTTCCTTTTACATAAGCAATCAGCATTCATGATCTGCCGATTCCATCTTAAAATACTTTGGTGACCTGATGTATCTGATTCGTACAGCTTTCTAAATGCACGTTACATAGTTAAAATGGCTGAATACCTTGCACATGGCAAAAATCAACTCATATCAAACTCGACATTTTGAAAATGGACACCCGTCTATTATATAGTGTGCCAGAAGAAAGTCTGCATGGGTAAATTCAAAACTTCAAGATATCTAATTTTATTACCTGAATATCACGAGCACGGGCTATCTATGACTTCGAAATTATAGGACTACCAAATCTCTGTTTCCCATTGAAAATAATTCTGCATAAGACAGCCGCAGAAGAATCAATGACTGCTCATACAAATGTAAAACGTCTGTAAGTATGTTGTCAGTTATATTAATCCAGAACTAGAATTGCTTTGGCTTCACATGAAATAAAATATGTTGAATTAATAAACGATCAAATCCATTACGTACATACTATCTGAGCGATTCTTTCAATAATTAAGGACGTATCACGTAGTGCCGAAAACACTCAAAATGGCATGTCATTTAAGATTCCAAGATTCTTGTTAACAATTCTAGGTCTCCTTTTTTTTACATTTAACATCGATTTTATTAAAACTTTTTGAAAACGTAATTTTAAATTTCTTTCTTTAAAAACAGACTTTTAAAGTTTACAAATCAAATCCTGATTTGAATCGAATAACAGGAAATATCCAAATGCATTTACACACCTACGTGTAGTACTCGCTTCACACGTATACATTTTCCAGTTTTCATGTAGCCTACTACTGCACTTCAAAATCTCAAAATCTTCAAATTTATGTACTGGTTGGATGTGTAAGTTCACGCTAGTTTTTAATTAATGTACATCTCTTGCTTTCAGTGTTAAACTAAACACGCAATAAAGCATTTATGTATCCCTTGCATTGCTTTCCTAGTAGTTTGATGATGACATTTCTGTAAACAAGCAGGGGTTTAGATGCATGAGTCTCATCGAAAAAAGTTAGAAGCTAACAAAATCATCGTTTCGAAGAATTGATATGAAAAAAGTATTGATCTGTAGAAGTCTGATGTGGGTAACAAGCAGGGTAGCTGCTGAATGGCAAATTTTGCCACGTACGCCCAAACTGGTCTGGCGTTGCTCGTGTAGGCGGGAATATCATGCCATTGGCTTTGCCTGTTTTCGTAAATTTATGCATAAATACAATGATAAATTCTCGTATTTGGGGCAGATAAATTAGAGTTTGTTTAGATGTCTATCGAAATAAATTAGGTTGTTCAAACATTCCTCATCATTGTGAGATATGGTTACCAGAGTATAATGCATACCTCTCCTCGAAAATTTTCAATAAAGAACTTGTCAGTCCATTCTCACTCTGTCCTTGTATGCTGTTCATACACAGCACGAATATGCCTACAAAACCTTTGTAATTACTGAAACCTTTTCTGAACTCATACAGAAAAACATGTCATATATCTTCTTTTTAGTTTTATACTTATATTTCAGACTCTAGGTGGGAGGAAAAGCCCGGTTAGCCGAAAACAAAACCGTTCCTTATGATAAAACTATGGGATAGGATTAGCTGCAATCCATCCTGTAGAAGTCTGACTTCTACAGGAAAAGCATTCTGGAAAAAAAAGTATGAACTTATGCATCAGTCCCATGTATTGCACTGACTTGATTAATAAAGCGATTTTTTATGGATAAATACGTTTTCTGAAAACGATGCTCTTCTAATGTACACTATATAAAGCTAAAAATATTGCCTCTTTAATCCGAAGTTAAAAGAAAACATATTTATTTAAGTTTATTTCTACGTATTTCTAGGAAAACAAACCACTTGATTATCATTTGTGTTGAACACTTTCAAGATTCTGAGGCTGCTTTCTATACAAGATTTTATTTTCTTCAGAAAGCACTTACAACATTGCAGATTTTTCTTGTTGTAGGTCCATCTTGTTTTTGGACCAAAGTGGTAATTAACTGATGTGCATTATCTTTCAGATTTCAGGGGTTTTTATGACAGAGTAAACGTGCAGAACTAATTATTGCTCCATCTTCTTCCCCAAAACCTTTATTTTCCATCCTCCTTTCTTTTCCTTCGTTCAATTAATTGGAAATAGCAATCAAGATATTGCTTTCTATTTCGATAATTAGCTGAGAAGAGCTGTTCTCATTTGGAGCTACGAAATTACTTCCGGTATTTGGAACATGTTATCTAAATGAGGATAATAAGTTGGAAATAAAGTCCAGCTAAACGGAATTTCTTTGAGAAGTTATTTCTAACTTTGCCTGAACACGAACGAACACAGATTAGGTTACAAACTATGCATAATAATTATTTACACTGAATAATTTCTGAACTTATAAATTATATAGAAGCCTTCCTTTGATACGAGAGTATAACTTTCATTTTAAGAAATTTCAAATTAATTATTCTTTTTTATTGTGCATAATTGTAGTCATATAATTCCGATGTTGTTGAATGTTGCATAGAAGCTTAGTTCAGTATTAAGTATAAAATTATATAACTTTCAGCCTTTGGCTGTCATTGATGTGAAGAATCTCGCAGCAAAAAACATGAAAAATCAGTTTGCGCCCTCACCGACCGGATTTCGCCACCGGATCGATGCGGTAATCACTAATGCCACAAGAGTTCGCGCAAAAGAATTCAATGGTTCCTTATATTCTCTTCCTTCAAAAGAGCAGCTAGATAGATGGTTCGGGTACCAACGTAGAAATTATAGACCTTTTGAGCAGAAAACGTGAAAAATAAATCTTAATCTGTCTCCATCATTTGAATCAGGGATTTGTTAACTGGTAGCTGAATATGCTAAACACGTGCATCACAAGACCATGCGCAGGGGAAGCAGTAATTCCATGTAAGTATTATAGAAAACTATACGTACGACTAAGTATTATAGAAACTCGTATTTTAAGGGACACTAACACGCGTCACGTTTTAAGATTAGTTAGTTTGGTTTATTTAATTTATAGCACTCGAGGGTTATCTGCCTAAGGGAAATGGTGCCTTTGAGGAAGACGTTTTTAGTTGTACTTGAACTGATATTTGAACGTAAGTCCTACAGCACTGCTAGACAACTAGCTAGTTATCGCTACATCTGAAAATAGTATGACAAGGACTTGCAAATGTTTAAACAACCTTTTTATTAATTTGAACTTTCAACATAAAAGGCACGACTTGCGCTAAAATTAAACCACTACTTGTGGTGAAGTAATTTAATCAATAACAGATACTTAAATTTAAGCGTTGATAAAAGAAGTCTAAGACTATACATTCAAATAAATAAGCTGGCTCAACTAACTTACCGTTCTTAAGTTTTAAAGTAATGGGTTGCATGAAAATACGAAAGCCCAGATAATTACATTTAGATAGAACTTGCAATGCCTAACAGCTCGGGTGAATGCCAGAAAATCTCACTCTGTCAGATCTAAAACCCTGAGCTTAAATAAAGCTCATTTATATTCTGGTGAGGAATACAGAAAAGAGAATTTAGTATAAAGATCAAAATCATAATAACTGCTTAATTAACATAAGAACCTTATAACTTTTTACCAACGCGCGCTGGAGATAAAAAACACTTTTTCCGAACAGTGTTGCTACTACTCGCTTTGAAATTGTTGAGCTTGTCCAAAAACATTTTTTAAAGTTTTACAAAATATGAAATAGATAATCAAACAAATTCGAAATTTAAAATTCGGGCTTCCAGGTGCCCATGTTCTAGTGGAGGTACAGCTGTTTTGTCCCAGTGCGAGAAACATACATACATGCAGATTCTTCATTAATTTCTTAAAATGTAACACAGGGCGATAATATTTGGTGGCAACAATTTGAAACGTAATACGCCGGTTATAATGATTCAACGCAAAATTCCGTTTTTAGACTAACGTCCCTTTAGGGCTAAAACTGTTGTAAAACCATCTCAGTAAGAAAACTGAACGTTGATATTAAGAACTGAGAAAAGACTGAAAATTTTTATGTTAACACTCGACGTTGCATTGCCAATTCTAAACGTACACTGTTTTTTAAATTTTTGTAATTTTGCTGCTGAATTGTACATAGCATAATTGCGAAGAAGATGATGCTTAATAATAAAGCTTAAAAGACAAAAAAAAAATTGGGTTCGTTGAAGTTTTTTTGTTTTTAAACTAATGGTGAACACTTGCCTATTCGACACTGGCCACTCCTAAGGCCAGAAGTGGTGGCCATTTTATCATGTAGGCACCTAATAGGCGGCCACCATAGGTTAAAAGGAAGGAGTGTAACAGCAAACTGCGAGCTGAAAGAGAGCGTAAAAACTTACAAACCATTTTGGGTAACCGTTAAAATCTAAAACATTTCTTCTTTTTGGGGGTGAAGGGTTGCTTCGGAATTTATTAAATCGTACCCCTTGTATACATGTATATGAATACTTTTTGGCTTATGCATACTTCCCTTGAATAGAAAGAGGGAAACTTCAAGGCAGACTGTTCCTAGAAAAAGATGTAGATGTCGGGTTCGATACAACTTAGTTTCCAAACGTATATAAAATAATTTTCAAAATGCTAGTAAACATTATAGTTAGGCGTCGAAAACAGTTTGCTTCAAAAGATTTCGAAAATAAAATAAATTCTATACAGATTCATAGTTAGGTTTACCCATTCTTTTAAATAAACAAACAAATAAATCGTAAGATTTTAAATATTTATTTTCCATTGAAAATGTTATTTGTTTATTCATGTTTACTGAAATAAAAGACGATACTGAAATGTTTAAAAAATGTATTTTCCTTCTTTCATCCGCATAAAAATCCTAGAAGCTGCATTTTTTAGCGAAATCTGTACGCATTGGATGTCTAAATATTTTAACTTACAATATGCCCGAAAGCGCGCATAAATTTATTTTTGCTTCTTGACATATTCTTCAAAGCTTTTCTGCACATGCATATAATCACGTAGGAAGCGAAAAGATATAACTTCTGATTTTTCAAAATATCTTTTGATGATATGCTTTTTGAAATTCTTGCTCTAAATTTCATTGAAATTGAACTCTAAATTTCATTGAAATTCAACGCAAAATTCCGTTTTTAGACTAACGTCCCTTTAGGGCTAAAACTGTTGTAAAACCATCTCAGTAAGAAAACTGAACGTTGATATTAAGAACTGAGAAAAGACTGAAAATTTTTATGTTAACACTCGACGTTGCATTGCCAATTCTAAACGTACACTGTTTTTTAAATTTTTGTAATTTTGCTGCTGAATTGTACATAGCATAATTGCGAAGAAGATGATGCTTAATAATAAAGCTTAAAAGACAAAAAAAAAATTGGGTTCGTTGAAGTTTTTTTGTTTTTAAACTAATGGTGAACACTAGTAACAAGTACTAATTGAGATATTTTATAAGTATTTCTCCCGCCTTCTTAGCATAGCTTCTTTCTTTCGTAGTGTAGTGGTCAGCACGCTCAACGCGTGTTCGAGAGGTCCGTGATGCGATTCCCGGTTGCTCACTTTTTAATTTGCCTGCTTCCAAAAAATACCTAATGTCTCTATAGTGTCGTTCGAACTAAAACGGTGGTGGATGATGATTCTCCACACCCAGGATTTGGCGACTGGGTCCCCTAAACACCAGTCGCTCTTTAAAAAAAGGAGTATATGGGTTATCTCTCAAGATTTCAGTATCAATTTTCAATTAAATAAAAATTTCAAATTACACTTAAATTAAAGTGTAATAAAACAGTTATTTTTATGGAATTCATTGAAGTAAAATTAAGTTTAATGGAATTCAATTATAATAACACAAACTTTGATTTTTTTATTACCCGATAACATGAGATGCTTTTTAGGTGAATTAGTTGTCAAATCATCTCATAAGTAATACTTTATTTCAGACATGACTTTTAAAAACATGTTCTAACACGTTTAAACAGATTTTTACGAATGTACAGTACCACTGATTTCCATTCATGTAAAATCTGGTTTGCAAGCATAAGGATACCTTTTTTTTTGCTTTAACAGTGCCTCATGAAAATGGGGGGGGGGGTCCCAGAAGAGCACATCAGGCACGTCATGTTTCGCAAGTAAAAAAATTGCAATAGTGAAGCAAATCCTATAAAACTGTGGATGAATTCTACCGTAAAAGTGTTCTGAATATTACCAAAAGCCCAGGTTGTTCTGTAAATTTCGACAAGATGACATTAGCTTGAAAGATATCAGTCACTGTGAGTGCTCTGCCTTTTTGATAATGATATGTTTGAAAGCAGCAGTAGAAAGAAATCTATATGCACCTGTTTAAGAGTAAGCAGTTGAGGATAATTCGCTATCAACAACTGCCATCGACATTTGAAACCGCATCTGCGTTACTCTTCAGTCACAAAGAAAAAATAATGCTCTTTTTGAAACCATCTTGGAACTGGAGATGAACATAAATGGTGGTTTGAAGTTTGCAAAATTTCATTGAAGAACAAGAATACAGTCCCCATGAGACACTTCTAGCCGATCTTTAAGGCATTTTGCCCAATACCTCGGTTGACTTCTTGAAGAATAGATTAAAAAAAAAAAAAAAAAAAAAAAAAAAAAAAAAAAACAATATTACAGAGTTGGAAGGACATTATTGATTCAGATGGAAAGTATATAATTGATTCAATGAATATCTTATTTATTATGCTTTTAATTTCTACGAAACCTTCATCCAAAAACCTATATCACTCATGGGACGGCCTGCTATGATGATTCGATATTTTATGCAAAGAAACGATACAGTTGGACCTACATTGCTTCTTCTGATCATAAAATTTAGTTCGACCTCCTTGATAACGTAAAAAAGGCTTTAAAAAGGAGATCTGAGAAATAAGATAAAGGGGAAAATCTACGTAAGCAACTTAACTAAGTCATATCAACAAAATCCTCTGAAGGTCTAGAAAGCTATTTCGATACCGATAAAATGCTGCATCTACTGTTTTCAGAAGATATCATTTCTCTCTTTCTTGAAAATTTCATGGTCAAAGATGAATATACGCTGTATCACTATAATATTGCGTTTTATTTTCTGACACCAGTTGTTACGTTATTTTCTTCCTTCCCGTTCTTACGGGGTTCGTGTGGATTTGGAGTGAATAATGACAATACTTCTTGATGAAGTATCGAAGCACACACTTTATTGGCCGGCATTAATCAGGACAGCTCCAAAATCTCGTTTACAGTCGTCGAACTGTTATACACACGCTGACACGATCAGCGACACAACTTTCAGGTTAACAAGCTATCACGGTGGAGACAGCTTCTCTGCAAAGCACCAGAATACAGCTCCCGACTCTGCTTGGTCGTTCTCGGAACTTCATGTACTCTCGGGACTCTCCACGCTACAACTCGCAATGCACTCGGCGACACACAGAGCACAGCTCCCGACTCTTCGGTTCAGTTGTTCCCGGAGCTCAACACACTCTCTCGACGATGCACTAACCGCGATACACTAAGAGACTCTTCGATGCACTCGACGACTCATTCGGCACTCGTAGCCCGGCTGTTAACTCGATCGACTCCCCACGGACTGATTAACTGGAGACACTAACTAACTGACTCCAGAAAAGCAGGGTTTATATAGCTTTCGGCTTGTGTTCGAGAACACTCTGCGCTAAACCGGTACGAATTCGTTCCAGAAGTTTCTCCATACGTCCATGGCATATCGCCAATTTTGTCGCCAAATGACGCCAAATGGGCGATTTCTCGCCAAATGTGGCAACCTTGCTTTTCCCTTGACATTTTATGGTAACCCTAAAACTGCTTTGCGGGCAGCCATCTTACCGCGCCTTTACACTTCGTAACAATATGCATTTATATTGTATCGGGGTATTCTTAACTAGAAATTATTTTAGTTCTGCTGGAAATCACAGTGGCATTACTATTGCTGTACATAGTTAAATAAACAATATCTTACATATACTATGAATAATATTTATATCATACGACATTTATATCATATGACATCAATATCATGACCATCTTTTATTTTAAAAGAACATATTTATTTTATTTTTCCTTTTCAAATTTATATTACATATTTTGCTTATAATTTTACGCTTTAAATTTATATTTTAATGCACTATTTAAGTATATAAGGAGTTTTATCTCTAGGAGAGTTACGAAATAAAGTGAAGCATAAAAATAAAGTTAATTTGACTTCAATTACTTAACTTAAAATACCACAGGCCTCCGACTCGAACTTTCACAGAACACAGAATTTTCTCCATTGGCTAATATTTTTACCAACATTTTTCGATGGAGTCATGGAGCTCTTCTGGAAAATTTGAACTTAAAGATAGATTGTAATGATTTCTCCATCACTGTTTGAATTGACCAAGTGCATGTTTTCCACTTTGGATGGAAAGTCTCCCGGACAAATAAAACAACTGTGATGTTCTCATTAGTCCTCCAAGGATTCAAGTTCAGTTAGATATCACTATGAAGTTTTTCACCACTACAATAAGTTAGCAATTAAACCCAAGATAACTATTGCTAAGAAAAGTGTTCCTAAGAAACTGTGATTTTTGGGGCCATTAATCATCTCCAAATAATTTTTGTTTACCCACGAGACAGGTGAGATTCTGCCTTAATTTATTAATGTCCCATAATAATGTGTATGCACCTTCCAAAAACTAAATATCGAAAAGTGCTTGATAATCTCAAAATATTACTCTCTTTTAAAAAAAAAGTTCTATTTATTTTTAAGGACTGCAGTTTCTTCAAAAAATATTATTTACTCTCAGAAAATCCCGCTTCGTAACAAGATGCATACAAAGCTGAACACGAATTGGAAAAAAATCATTTAATTGTAAAACTTAATGTGAAGTTAAAAAATAAAATTGGTATTTTTATTAAATGGATCATTTGGGATTTGCTACGGGAGCTTCACAATTACACTAACATCTTTATTTCATCCAAAATAAATGAAACAACAAAGATAGAATTATTCACCAGCAAACATTGCTGGAGAAAATTAATACCTTTTTATTGTTCTACAGATTCAGACAGCTCCTCATTTCAGATTATTTAAACATAATATATATTTTATATTCTTTTACTTTATTCTTATTAGTTTATGTAAAGTTTTACTTTATTCTAACCAGTTATTTTTAGCTTAACTTTCCTGTTTCGCCTGATTTCAGTTTCCTGTCGAAATGTAAATTTTGTATGACGTAGATGTCAATTTTAAACGTATTTCAGAAGCACTATTTAAGCTACGTTTCAAGAGTTCAAAAGAGGGTTAGCGGACTGAGTTCTAATGTTTATGTTACGAATTTAAGATTAGTTCTCTAGTTCGGTGTTTGAAATCTTTCAGTTTAGACTGATATTTCTCGGTTTGGCTTTGCTGTGTGCAGTCGATTTAGCATTTGTTAAACTAAACATTAGATTGATTTTAAGTTACTTTTGAAAAGTTACATTCTTATTTTCTGTTACGTAACCACAAGTGGTGGTGATTTGTGAGCACGAAGTTTCTGCATCTGCTTTAATTTAGATTTAAATAAAAAGGTTATTTAAACCTTTCATCTGCAGCATTTATTCTTAAAGACATAGCAAGAATTCGCTACTTAGTCTTCTACATAGGATTTAAGAGAGCATGCTCCCAAAGAATACACGCAAACTCCATATATATTAATTACCTGGTATGAAACAAAATTTATTTGCTAAAATTAATTAAAGATATTAAAATACTTGCCATTATAATCTATTCGAAATCAAAGAAAAATAACTTAATTCTTTGATAACTAAGAACTTCATTTCTTCTATAACTACGAAAAATGTGTTTACCATTCCTCTCAAATTTCAAAAGAACGAATATGATTTTTGTTAACAAGTTAGGGATTTGTCAACAAGATTTGTCTGTTAACAAGATTGGATTAGAGATTAGATAGGTGTGAAATTAACTATCCAACTCTAATCTCTAATTTAGTTTTCATACAATTTAGTTATCACCATTGAAAAACATCACATGTTTCATTTTCTTTTTAGGCAGGAATTATTTAAGAAATTAGGTTGATATTCGGAATTCAAGCAATAAGTTCATTTAAAGGATTATAAAGTATATTTAACTTGAGATGTAACAGAAGCATGGTTAATTTAAAATTAGGCAAAATTCGTCTTTAAATTACTTTTAATATTGGATTTTTTTTTTTTTTTTTTTTTTTTTTTTTTTTTTTTTTTTTTTTCAGTTAAAAAAAAAAAAAAGAAATCTGACAAGGAACTTTCTTCTCTGAAGTAATAACTTATTTTACATTCTCTGAAAATGCACAAAGAATTACTTTTCATTAAAAAAAAATTAAAGAATTTTTAACTATTTTATTTTTAACGTGTTATGATCAGAAATTTTAAGTACTTCATATTTATTGATTAATTTCCTATTATTAAAACTGTGACATTGTAATGTTCCTTCCTTTTATCTATTAACTAAGTTTTGAAGAACCTAGTGAACTACTAAGCGAATAATCGCTTAAGTCCAAGAACAGAAACGTAAACTTAAGAAGGGTTAATTGCCCTTTATTTGCTACAAATAATGATATACGTCGGCCCCTTTCTCAGGGCGTACAGCAAAGCCTCCACTTGAGCTTGAAATGTAAGAAATAAGAACTAACTAATGACTAACTAAAGAGATTTAGCCGAAGCTAAAACAAGTTCTAAACCCGTAATATTAAATTAGCTAGCAAAGCTATCTAAAGGCACGTAATACGGCCGAGCGTAGTAACAGTTAAAGAGACGTAGCCAAAGGCAAACGCGCGCTATTCAGGAATCTTAATTCTCTCTCTTGAAGCCAGTGGAACTTTGACTTAAATACAAATACATTTAAAGCGATTCTAAAACCTCATTCTGGTAAGGAATTGTAAGCTGACGCTAGAAGAGACAGGAAATATGCTTTAACTTAAAATAACGGTTATAAAATTAGTATGTAACGTATGTAAGAGAATAATTTTAACTTGTACCTTATACAATAGTCTTCTGCCACTTTTTTCCCTATTGGGAGAAGATAATTTTTTAATCATGAAATTCCATTTTCAAGGATTTTAAACAGCATATACGTATAAATGCTTATCTTGCTCAGAAGCAGATCCAAGCAATATATTTTTGGTCGTATGAGTGAAAACAATTTAAATTTAACGGAAAAGCTAAATTGATCACCTTTCTGACAAGCGAAAGAAAAACGAAAATGGATTTTGTTAAGTAAAAAATATAACATTGGTTATCTTACTTCGAAATTCAACAGTATCAAAGTGGTTAGATAGCAGAATAACTGAGAGTTCGATATAAGTTCAAATCCCTACTTAATGGGCTGATTATATGCGAAGTTTGGCAATTTTTTCTTGCGTATCATGAATTCGAGCCTTTTTGCTTGAGATAATCCTCGACGAAAGCATTTCTTCGGTTGGAAACATAGTCTTCACACGCTTTGAAGTAATGTATTAAATAAACAATTAAAATTCCTAACTTTGTAAGGAATGGTGATCTTGTTTTCATGTACAGCTTAAATTAGTTATCAGTCAGAGATTATACATGACTACTATGCAATTTTCGAAGCTACGAAATAATGTCGCTCTGAGTTTCAATGCTATGTTCAAAGCGAATTTATGCATTGAAAATTCACTGAAAATGATTATAACCGCATGAAAGTCTCAGTGGCACTCCCACGTACTTATTATAATATCTAGTAGCGAATCTCAAAATAATCTTCATGAAAGAGACCATCATATCCAGGAGCTGACTCCAGTGGTGCAGAATGTCTGCGGTGTTTCAGTCTCGACTAAGTCTGAAATAATTTTTGTTAAAAGATGAATTAGAGAGAAGCCTGCGAAGTTGCTGATACTGCGAACAACTCCATTCCCAAGAATGATGAAATGTTTAAGTGCAGCTACGTTAGTGCAATTTTATAATATTTTTGAGGACTTTGAGTTGAAAATCTCTAAGAGCAAATGGAAATGCGGGGAAAAATTCATTAAAGTATTTGATAACTAATGAAATTAATGAGCTTAATACCGTATTATATTTAAAAGGGCAGTGTCATTACAATTCGTTCAACGGATTTTGAAGTCCTTTTATCTCCAAGTTAGGGACAGTACGTTTCTTGATATTCATATAACGAAAGAAAGTACCTTAAATGTTTTAATTCGTGGCTGCGCATAGTGTAGCAAATATGAGTTTCAGTTTCAAACCTAATCTTATATCTGCTACTTCGTTCGCAACAGAAAGCCTATAAGGTATTTCTCCCGCCTTCTTAGCGAGCCTTCGTGGTGTAGTGGTCGCTCGACGCGTATTCGAGAGGTCCGTGATTCGAGTCCCAGCGAGGTCATTGCTCATTTTTCATGGTTCCTGCTTTCGAAATAATATCTCTACAGTGGCGCCCGAACTAAAAGGGTGGTGGATGATGATTCTCCACACCCAGGATTTGGCGGTTGGATCCCCTAAAAGAACCCAAGTCGCCCTTTAAAAGGGGAGTATATAAATATATAAAGTATTTCTCCCGCCTTCGTAGTATGGTAGTCTGCACGCTGGGCACGTATTCTTAGAGGTCCGTGGTTCGATTCCCGGCGAAGGCGTTGCTATTTTTCATCTTTTCTGCTTCCAAAATACCTAATGTCTCTACAAGCCTTTCGTGTAATAGAATATACAAAATGTTTATCCATGTTACTTTGCAACGTGCATTTGTATGAAATTGCCATTTAGTTACCAAAGCTTATCTGCCATCATATGGACTGTACGAGAGCATTAGCTGCTTGTGTAAAAGACAGGCGGTTAAGCGTTTCTAACAAACTGTGGAATTAGGGAGAATTTCGCGTGTAGTCCACACAAATCAACAAAGCTCGTTAGCCGCACCTTTGTACTTTACACCCAAATGCTTGGAAAGATTTGCAACAGTTATTGCAAGTGAAATCATACCCTTTGCAAACATTATAAAATTTAGATCCAAGTGACTGCAGTAAGAGATACGAATTTTACAGTCACTCACAAAATGCTTTCTAAGAGATGACTTTACTCGTTTAATGTATTGTGACGAAGCGGTATTTCATTTACGAGGAGCAATAAACCATGATAAGGGGGAACGGAAAATCCTCTTGCTGTCATTAAGCAGAAAAGGAATTCACAAGAACTCTCATCTGCTCCAAGAACAAATGGGACATCGACCCTCTTATCAGCTCCGGAACGCTGCGGTGAATATGTGGTATCTTTATATGTTATAGTTATGATTTTTGCTTCAAACGGAAGGCAATTCAGAAAATTTCACATTCCATTATATATCAATAAAATATATTTCGTAGTTAAACTCAGATGCATTCGTAACTTAAACGATTAGTTTCCACGTCTTTAAACTTGATCAGGATTTCTCAAAGGCAGTAAAATGTATTTCGTAGTTAAACTCAGATGCCTTCGTAACTGAATGATTAGTTTCCACATCTTTTAATTTGATCAGGATTTTTCAAAGGCGGGGGACGCAACTCTGTATGGACATTCTCGATGACCGTGTGAGTACGCAGTCTTTCAGGCTAGCATTTAACCGACTCGTGCACAGCAAGACGTAAACATACCGCTGGTACAGATTTTATGCGTGGGATGTTTCTCACAGGCGTCTCTAGAACTGATAGCATCACTATTGAAGAGTTACACTGTTTTAAGTCTATCATCCGCCACTGGAAGGGGTTTTTCAAACTGAACAGTTCTTCTGCTCATCAAGCCAGAGTTGTGCTATAGAGATATAGAGTCACTAGAATTTTTTTTAATGTCAAGAAACTGAAGAAAACCTCAATGCCCTCGTCAGGATTCGAACTCCGGACCTCCCAAAAATGCATCGAGCATGCTTCCAGTTACATCACGAAGACATTGGAAGGAAGAAAATACCTTATATACTCCCTCCTTTCAAAGGACAACTTGTAATTAGGGGACCCGAATTCTAAATCCTGGTGGTGACGAATTATAGTCCACCAAACTTTTAGTTCGGGCGCCACTAGTAGTAGACTCATTTGGAATTGTAATAAAGGCGTTGTAGAATCATTTAGAATTTTTCGATGTCAGGAAAATAAAAGTATATGCAAAGCCCTCGCCGGAATGCGAACTTTGGTCCTCCCTTCTTCCATTTACACCCCGAAGATATGCGGAAATGAGGAAAAAAATACCTTGTAGAGATTTTGAGAAGCATACTGCTGAGTTCCAGTTCATGCACTGGCCACTTTTCTGTTCGGATATTAAGACTCTTCAACACATCTAGGATGTCATTGAATACATGTTCACAGATGACCTATCATCTCCTTGTAGCTTAGAGAAACTGCGTGATCTTTCTTGAAAATCTGATACACTATTTTCTCAAAACACTTACCAAGGATATGTAGAATCCATGTTAGAATAGGTTTCAATTGTTTTGAGTTCCGAAGTCGAGTCATTCGCTGTTATGAAGAAAATGTTGCAGCTGATTATTGTACTTAATATTTATCACAGAACCTTTAAAATAAACACGTAGCATATTGAATAAATGGTGGTTTTACTTTTTGTTTCGACATAACTTTGAACTAATTTATTATCATATAATACGAATAATAAGTATTTAACTTACTGTATGATATTTTTTAAAATAACTTTTCTTAAAAATTTTGACAAGAAGTGTACTTACAGTCCATACCACATAATCTGCCGTAGTGTTTGGGAATCCGTATTTTGCTTAACTTACTTTTTAAGATTTTTAGAAGTACTTATTACAATAAAAATTTAAATCGTGATAAACTGTCATTTACTTAATACATCTAGTGTCAGTATCTCATATTTGAAAGATTTTATGAAAAGTCATAAAGCTAAGTTAAAAATAAACTTATTTTAGTAATTATAAAGGTGAAATAATTTAAGTTTAATAAATTTTAATAACTAAAGATTATAAATAAACTTGTTCAAATGTATAATAAGTTAGAACATCAAAAAAGGGCTGAATGAAAAATTGATTTCGATAGGAAATTTTTGCAGTACCTCATTTTTGAAGTTATTCCTTTAAAAGTACGTTCCATGAATAAATTTTATTTCATAACAAAACAACATAATTAGGCAATAATAGCACCGATAGCAAAACCCTGGTTGTGAACTGAAGAGCTCCATTCTATGCAGTCAAGATTATCAGCATTTTCTGGAATGAAAACAGTTGTGAGTAACGTAAATTATACTTAGGAATTTGGGCTTGATTTCTTCGCTTATGTTTTAGAAGAGCGGGCTGTCCTGCAGAATTTCGGTAAAATCGATGAGTCCAGAGTAATACGATTTCCTTCTTGATAACATTCTGCATCAAGTATTATTTTATGCCATAAATGCGACAATATTATTTGTTGAAAATTTTTGATACTCTACCATCTAACAGCTAATTCCAAAATAAAATCGAATTGTGGCGATGAAGTTTTTAATTTTTACCGAACAGAACGTAATCCTCTCTTTTTCTCTCCCTCTCTCTCTGTCTCTTTCTATTTATATATATGTTACCGTGAAAGACCGAAATTGGAGAATGTCGACTTTCACCAGAGAATGTCAACATTCACCAAATACGTCGGTGAAAGATCGAATATTGCATTACATTCTTGTACATTCGGACCTTCACCGGTGCATGTCGACAATCACTGACATGCTCTGGTATAGGTTGAAAAGAGAGGAGTATATGTACACGCTGTCATTGCAAAAGGAAGTGTTCCACAAATAAATACAGTTGTAAAAGCAAGGGCCTCTTGTGCAAGTGTCATAATAATTTAAGTTGTTGCAATAAAAGAGATTTGAATCATGTAATTTTGTAAGTTTTTAACTTCTATTATTTTCCTTTCTCATTTTGAATGTACAATGTATTTTAAGTTCTTATTTTAAGTCTCAAGTGCGTTTTTCCGTGACCGAATTACGGAGAAGAAAATATAATATTCTTATGTGTTCAACATTCACCATTAGTACATGGTGAATGTCGACATTTACCGGTGTAAGTCAGAAATAAGAGTATTTGGAAAATATTTCGGACATACACCAAACGACTATGTGAATGTTGACATTCACCGGTTAAAGTCGACATTCTCCAGATTTCGGTGTTTCACCGTAACATATACATATATATGTAAACTTCTTTAATTTTAATAAAAAGTTACATACTTTCTTAGTACTGTCATGTTTTCTGATTTTTATCTTTTTACGTTCAAAAAAAAAAAAAAAAAAAGAGGGAGATAGGGAGAGAAATGGAGGAGGAATGCCTAAATTTTCTTAATTGAAATGCATTTTGACTGAGAAGTAGAATTTATTATTCAAACTACAGATGACAGAAATTAAATTTATAATCAACAAATCTATTAAGACTGGAAATTTAGAAGCTTAATTTCACCTTTAGATTTAAAAAAATTAAATCTACACTTATTCTCTCCCAAATGTAAATGGAGATATATGTAATCTGATATATCCATATTAAAAAAATTAATGTGGTTTTATTAAAAACTAAAATGTTGTTCAAAAATAATTATATTTCCCCCTTAAGGTATCATATTTTGCAAGTAATTTAATTACGCCTGTTTCCTTTTACTGACTTAATTTAAAATTTCCTTTTATTTTTCATATTATAATTTTGTATTCTGTTACTGTTATTTAATTAAAGCTTATAACTGCCTTCTTTCTGGCTTTGAAAGTTTTCCAGCTTTTGAAAGTAAATACTACTCATAAAATTGAGATTCTAAACATTTACCATTAACAGAATTAATCAAGATTATAAAATGACTTGATCGACTTCTAATGTTTCAGAGCTCATATTAATTATGTTCTTTCATATATTGGTAAACAGGAAAAATTTGAAGCCAAGAGATAAAAATGTTAATGTAGGTTTCGCTTTTCCTTTAGTGATGCTAATAGTGAATTTTTATTTTTCTAATATCGATATTTTTTGCACATGATTCTTGGAATTTCTTAACTCTGCGGTAGAGACATTAGGTATTTTTGAAAGCAAAAGACTTGAAAAATGAGCAAACGCCTTCGGCGGAAATCGAACTGCGGATCCTTAGAATCCTCGCCCAGCGAACCACGCTCACCACACCACGAAGGCACGCCAAGAAGGTGGTAGAAACACCTTATACTGTAAGAGCGCGTCTATACGCAGAGATAAGAGGTCGTATGAATTTTGCTCCTACATTTTGCTTCACGGTGAACGGAATACTCAGCCTTACAAGAGATTTTTTTGTATCTGCAGTTACAGCAAAGCACTAGGTCTTTAGTAGTGTAAGTTTCATCATTATTCACTGATTATTTAATTAATTTTCTAAGTATTACTGTTCCGGCTTGTGTTCCTGACCGTTGTTACTTTAACACAATAACGCGGTTACCCGACCCTCCTTCCTTCTGCTGATAAGAAAAAGGAACTTTAGCATTCTCCCCTCCTCTCAGTCTCGGGCCCACCAGCGGCCGAGCGGTAAAGTCGCTGAACACTGGTAGTTCGGTCCGAGGTTCGAATCCCGCGAACGGGCTGGCTGCATGGGTGTTTTCGTGGTTTTCCCCATGTGTAACGTGTATACGAGCCAGTTTCCCTTAGAAAGTCCTCCACGAAGGCACCCCTCCCCTTAGGCAGATAGCCCTAGTGTGCTTTGCCATAATTAAATACACCACACCACCTCTCAGTCTCGGACACAGGCAGCGCAGGGGTGCGCTTGTAATCGAATACTACTCTAAATCCACCCCTTCCAAATACGCTTTGATTTTTTTTATTTTATTTCCCCCCCCCTTCAAAACAAGAAGGAAAAGGATTGTCAACCGCCATCTTTGGCCACATAAGAGTAGTAATCATCTTACGACTGTCAGTGTATTTGATTTTTTTTTTATTAGTACTACACATCATTCGTGCCAAGTGCGTGTTTGCATTCAGCTCAAGCAGTATTTTCCTCTATTAGTGCTACAGTGCAATTCCTCATCAAGTTCATATCTGTGAAAGTGTGTGCTTTATCTGTGAAAGTGTTAATGCAATTTCTCATCCAAGTTCATATCTGTGAAAGTGTGTGCATTGCTTATTTTGAAAGAGCTTTTAACGCTTACGAAATATTTACCTCTTACATACCCCAGTCCGAACTAGTGCTATAGCACATACTCAATATATGTAAAGAAGATTTTTGAAATTTCACCATACATCTCCTTATTCATTATTAATACCGGAAGTTTGTGCATCGTGTTCTTGCAGTACGGTACATACTTTATCGGCAGTGTATGCGATTTGATTGTACATCTCCTCATTCAAGTTTAATGCTACGAAGAGCTCCAGTATTAATCATATTATTCAGTGCTTTGATATAGTGCGTGTGAATATTATTCAGTACTTACTTAGGGCAATGAAAAGTGCGTGTATTGTGCTCAAGTATTCATCTTTTTTTTTTTTTTTTTTTTTTTTTTTTTTTTTCAGTGTACAATTTTTATTTAGTGCTTACCGTGAGTGTGTGCATACGTTATTGCTCTTTCTTTTTCTTTTTTTTTTAAATCTTTTCTTTCATAGTGCTACAGCGCAAACTCAATATTTATGCAAGATAATTTATTTGTGAGATATCTTCATTCATCTCCTAATCAAATTTTCAGTGCTGTGAAAGTATAGTGTTTTTGCAGTTATCTCATCTTATAGTGCTATAGTGCATACTTTACTGTCAGTTTATGTGATTTGATTGCGCATCTTCTCATTCGAGTTTAGTCCTAGAAAGTGTGTGCATCGTGTTCTAATAGTCATTTTGTTATTATTCAGTGCTGTGTAATAGTGTGCGTGATTAACAGTCTGTGCTTACTTAGAACTGTTTAGTATATAAGGTTAAAGTGTGTGCGTCACATTTTATATAAAACAAATATATATATATATATATATATATATATATATCTTCCTCTTATAGTGCTACAGCCCATACTCAATATACAAGAAAGTCTATTAGCTTATGAGGTTTCATTATACATCACCTCATCCACTTTAGTGCCGTGAAAGTGCACACATTGTGTTCTCGCAACTATCTAATCTATTATTGCTACGGTACATGCTTAGTACTCTAGCCCAAGTGCATGCGATCTGATCGTGCATCTCCTCATTCAAGTTTAGCGTCGTGAAGTGTGTTCATTGTGTTCAGCTACCTTTCCTTACAGTGCTATCGCGTAAACTGAGTATTCCTGGAATATTGCAGGTGCATGTGTATCCATCATTCATCTCATCATTCGTTTTTTATGCTCTGAAAGCATCTTCATTGTGTTCGCTTACTTACTATGCCTTCGGATACTCCCTCATCACCAGCAGGCACGGAGCATAATATTCAACATTCTCCCCCTTCTGTTAAAGGTGCTGCTAGCACATCGACACCTAACTCTAGGTTGGAAGCAATTAACCACGTCTGTAACCAACTCCAGTTATTCATCTTACAAGCAAAGGAATCTCGCAGACTAAACGCTTCTGAAAGAAAGCAATTTACATCTTTTGTGAACACCGTTCGCATAACGTTAACGGAACAAGAGGTTTATCTCGCCCAGCTACAGGGACAAGTCTTGTCTCTGCAACAACAGCAACTCGCACACAGTTTACAGCCATCTCACGAGAATCCTCAACATTCCGAGTCTTATCAAGCAGTGGAATCCTCAGCCCCAGAAGAACAGTCCACAAAAGAATATTCCTTCACTGAGGTGACACGAAAGAAGCGGAAAACTTCTCCACCTTCAAGATCTTCTCCAGTTCTATCGGAGCACGTTCTATTATTAAGGTCAAAGAACTCCACACGGACACCCGAAGGGATTAAAGCTCAACTTTCGGCAGATTTGAAACCCTCCCAGCTAGGGATCACTTTAGTGCAGATTCGGCCGATAAGGTCCAGAGAGCTTCTCATCCGGTGTCGAGAAAAAGCTCACCTGCTACGCCTGAAACAGGCAATCGAGGACAGGCCAGCACTACTAGAGACACTTGAATTTCGGGAGCCCAAGCCAAGAAGGGAAAGCGTAATTATTTTTGGAGTACCTGAGTATCTAGGAAAAGAAGATCTAACAGCAGCACTTGTAGACCAACTGCCCAATTTCAATCCCAGTGCTATTCAAATACGAGCAAGCCGTTCCGGGCAAAGCGGAAGGAAAAACTGGGTGATAGACATAGACCCTAAGTCAGCAGAACACCTAGTTAAGCTAGGCCGTCTTTTAGTGGGTTTTGAGTCTTGTCCTCTCCGTCCGTACTTTAGGATCATACGCTGTTACAACTGCCAGGAGTTCGGTCACTATAGCAGGAACTGTAAAAACGCTCCAGTTTGCGCGAAGTGTGGTAACAGCCACCCGACGCAGGAGTGTAGCTCGGAAAAAGTGAGTTGCACTAATTGCTGCAGTAGTAATTCTGAAAAGAGGACCTCTTTCAGCACAGATCACCCAGCTACTTCATGTTCCTGCCCAGTGTATGGAGCCCATTTCGAGAGTCTGAGAAGGACCACTGCAAAGAACTAAACCAAGATGACACTAAACAAACATATAGCAGGTCTTCGATTTTTACAGTGTAACTTGCAGAAGTGCTATTCAGCAACCATAAATACGCTGCAAGTAATGACACATACTGCTGCCAATGTCGGAATCTTCCAAGAGCCATACGTTTACAACGGAGTGATTCCTAGTGTTCTAACACACAGCAGAACGTTTCTCTCAAAGAATCAGCTAGCTGCGATTATTTACAGTGGCCCTCTCTCCCCTCTCCTAATGAAAATCACAGAGCATACAGTCTCCATCAGACTAGACACTAGTAATTGCAGCATTGATATTATTGCTGTGTATCTACCCCCGAGCGAAGATATTACCTCTCTATTACAGGAACTTAATTCTAACCTTCTAACTGGGGCATCACACTGTATCATAGCAGGAGACTTTAACGCCACCAGTCAACTATGGGGTGCTGACTCGGAGAACCGAAGGGGAATTGCGGTACTCGAATTCTTAGACAGTAAGCATTTCATTGTCATCAACGCTCAGGACTCACCGCCTACCTTTGAAATATCTAGAGCTCGAGGGTGGCCAGATCTAACAATATCAACTCCCAATACAACTCCGTACATACAAGATTGGACAGTGAGTGACCTGCCGTCACTCAGTGATCACAAAATTATTACTTACAGGCTGGATACTCCTATAGACTACATAATAAAGAAAAGATTCAAAACGGCATTTGGAGGACATTCCGTTTTACGGGAACACATTCGAGCGCACGTAGAGAAATTTATCAAAGGTTTCAACAACTGCCAGGACAGAAACTCCTTAGATAATCTCTACGACTTACTAGTTACAAAAATAGTGCAAGCCGCCCACAAAGCATATCGTTTGAAATCTGTAAAGGCAAAACACTCGATATCCTGGTGGTCACCAGAGCTTAACACAGAGAGGAGCAGAGTTCGAGCACTTCGCAGAAAAGCACAATCCACGGTAGATCCATATCTACGGCAACTCAAA
Organism: Stegodyphus dumicola; assembly: GCF_044657685.1. Classification (NCBI taxonomy): domain Eukaryota; kingdom Metazoa; phylum Arthropoda; class Arachnida; order Araneae; family Eresidae; genus Stegodyphus; species Stegodyphus dumicola. The sequence continues at coordinate 84,766,259 of NC_140768.1, forward strand.
ATGATAACATACAATAAAGCCAGAGCTTTATATAAAAGAAAAATTAAAGAGGCCAAGTTAATCTCATGGAAAACTTACTGTAGTAATGTCACTAAAGCCTTTGGACCTACTCAAAAGATAACATGTAACAAGGTGTTTCGTCCTACGACCCTTTCGCCTATGGTGAATAGCACTGCCTCATCCAACATCGAAGTAATCAGTGGGATCATAAATGCAGTTTTTCCTGATGATGATGAAGAGGATTTCTTAGAGGAGCAAGAGGAAGCGAGAAAAACCTACAGTATGAAATTTCGCCAAGTTACCAGAAGAGACGAACTCCCTCCTACGCAAATGGAAGTGGATAACATCATACGTACTCTGGCACCCAAAAAAGCTCCAGGTCCGGATGGAATTGATAATATCATCATTAGAGAGATACACCGGGAATTCCCAAAACTATTCCTTGCGGTCATTTCAGCTTGCTTGAAACATCAGTACTTTCCTAAAAATATGAAGTTGGCAGAAGTGGCGTTATTCCTAAAATCAGGCAAAACTCCGGCAGAACCTACATCTTACAGGCCAGTCTGTCTACTGCCAGCGCTCGGTAAGGTATTGGAAAGAGTAATTCTTTACAGATTGGACTTCTTCCTGCAAAGGAACAACGCTCTGCATCCCAACCAATATGGATTCCGAATGGGCAACTCAACTGAACATGCCATAAAAGACTTAATGGCCACTATCAAACAGAACAAGGATAACAATTTGCACTCACTGGCAATAGCCATTGACATCAAGGGAGCCTTTGACTCCCTTTGGTGGCCAGACGTAATAAATTTGCTGCACAACATGGCGTGCAAAACAGCCATTATTACCATCCTTCGCTCGTACCTTCAAGATCGAAGTGTACAAGTAACATCAGACAGCGGCATTTATGTCAAAAATGTCTTTAGAGGATGCCCACATGGGTCATGCCTTGGACCAACACTGTGGAATATAGTGGCAAACTCGGCATTTCGTCAGTTTGAGAGCGTAGAATACGCTCGAATCATAGCCTATGCGGACGATTTTATGCTAGTTGTGGCAGGAAGAAGTAACCTCGAAATGAGATCTCAATACTGTCTTGATCTGTTCTCCCAATGGGCCAGAGCACATAAGCTTCAGATTTCGGCAGAGAAAACTAAAGCTTTGCTCATAGGACGCAGCAGGCAGCTAAGACGCAACCCAAGCATTAAACTCCATGGGATACCGGTAAAATGTTTCCCCCAATTGAAATATCTTGGGCTATTACTCGACAACAGACTTTCTTGGATGCCACATGTCAGGAATCTTAAGACTCGAATTAGCATCCTAAGCAACAACATGAGACGCATGACTTCACATAAATGGGGTATCTCATCTGAGCTACTAAAAATTTGGCATAGAACCATTACAGAAAGAGTAATAACTTATGGAGCAGCAATCTGGGGTGGCGAACTTACCTCTCATATGAAAAGATCCCTGCTCTCTATTCAGAGACAGCAGCTACTTCAAGTATGCAGGGCCTACCGTACGACGTCAACACTAGCCCTACAACAAGTAGCAGGAATTCCTCCCCTAGATTTGATAGTAGAAAGGGAGGCAGCTATCGTAAGGGTTACCAGGCTGGGTCAAACTTCAACACTCTGGGGTCATATTTATCACCACTCGGACTACGAGGAGCAAAACAACTGCAATAACTTTCATCCAGCAGCTTTTAATCTCTCTGACGGTATCAGTATAAACGACCAACCAATTCAGAGGTACAGTAATAACCTTTTCACAGATGGCTCCAAAACTGAGAACGGCACGGGCAGCGCCTTCTGTAGACTAGAAAATGGAGTTGTAACATTCGAGTGGAAAAGGAAATTAGGCTCGAACAACTCGGTATACCAAGCAGAGCTTCTAGCTATCAGTGCTGCAATTAGATATGCGAACACATGTCAACAGGAGAAATTCTCCATACTCAGTGATTCGGCATCAAGTCTGGCGGCTATCGCAAGTCAAAACAGCCGGAGTCCATTGGTATACAGAATTCAGAAACAGCTTCTGACAATGCCTATTTCGCAAAGACCCACTTCAAAATGGGTTCCCGCTCACACAGGGATTCAAGGCAATGAAGCCGCTGACCTACTGGCCAAGCAGGCAGCCAACTGCACGGATATATTAGAAAGACCAACTAAACTTCCTTGGTCTCATATTAAGCGAACAACTTTGACAAGTCTGCTACAAAATTGGCAAAGTAGATGGACAGAGGCAGAGGTAGGACGAAGGACATTTCGCTTACTGCCAAAAGTTAACATGGAAATAAAGACCCACTGTGCTAGCCTAACACAGTTCTTGACAGGTCATGGACCATTCCCAGTATACCTGAACAGATTCAGACTTAGGGATACTCCTTTCTGCGAATGCGGAGAGGAAGGCGACACGGACCATTATTACTTCCATTGTGTACATACAAGAACCTGGCACTTGAAGAAACCAGCGGACTGTGCCTGGGCAATGTGAACGACTAACACACTCAAAAACAGAATAGCCCTTGATAAAATAGAGAAAATCTCAGGACACTGCCTAAGCAGAAACAACCGTGGATAATATTATAATGTTTCAAAAGTTCAGAACTTAAAGCAGATAACCAGAATAACGCTTAGTGCCTTGCAGTTAACAATATGTAAAAACTGTTATTAGTTTATAACATTCAACCTTGTTACTCTGGAGTCTTCCCCGCCGTGATGGTATATAATTCCGTTTGGTTCATGTCCGTGGTCGGAAGCCATCATAGCGGTGCACTCACTCACTCACCTTATACTGTAATTGTTATTGACGTTCTGGAAAAAAGAAATAGATTTTAGAACCTGCGCCTAGTATTTATGTTAGTCCTGTTAAACATCCAGCAGCTCATGAAAAATCATGGTTGCATGCAGATCGTAGATCGTTTCTTACAATACTGGCATATAATTACGTAGAATTTTTACCAGATAGTTCAATTTTATACCCTTAGGCTGTGCATTAGGATATAAGTGCATTAGGATGCAATCAGACCTCTCATCCGAAGGCGAAATTATAGAAAAGGCAAAGTCAAGGGTTAAGTTTATGCACTAGCAAAGTAAAGCACTGCGGTTATATATAATTTCTGAGTAAGCAATTTGTACGAATTGAAATAATTCTTGCATTTAACCTTGTATTCCATAATAATATTTAACCTGAAGTTAATGTAGATAATTACTGGGAGAATTAGATTTTTGTAGTGTAGTTTACGTAAGATGAGATTACTTGGGGTCACATGATATGAACCGGCAAAGCAGGATGTTCTACCATGAAAGCATAGTGAATTCGTAAGCACAATTGGTAACGTGAGATAAGATCACTTGGGGTCATGTGATATGAACCGACAAAGCAGTATGTTCTACCATGAAAGCATAGCGAATCCGTAAGCACAAATTATAACACAATAAATAAATTTGGTTAATTAACAAAGGGATTTTGCCTCCTCTCCCAGACACAAAATCCATATCAGGTAATGAAAAATAATATGAATAATGAAATATGTTATTTTAGCAAAGTCCAATTCCTGCTTTATCAGGAAACAGACTTCATTTCACTTTTTCAGTAAATATATACATATACGCAATTTAACCATTTTAAATTGTGGTGAACTGACCTAGTTCATTTCACTACAACTTCCACAGTAGGGTCATAGTTAGCAATTTGTTTAATTGCATTGTAAGATGATTTTTCCACTTTTTCAAAGAAATTATGTGCGTCTCTTAAGATTTTTTCTTGAACTGGATTCTTTATATTTGTACGAATTTGAGAATTTCTTACAAACTATGGGTATTTATTGAATATTCGAAGGATCTTGTTCTGTAGGATTGCAATTTTTCTTCTCTCTGTTTTTAATGCAGTGACCCAGTCAAGGATTGCGTATAATAATGGGTCTGATTAATATCAGATAGTGTATATTCTTTTAATTTGTATGCTAAGATTAGATTTTCTGCCTAATAGACTGTATAAGGACTGTTTAGCCGAATAAATTATTTCTGTGATATGATCTTTGAAAGTAATCTGTTTGTCGATAATTACTTCCAGGTATTTATAGGAGTTTGAAATTGGAATGATCTCGTTTTCAATTTTTACTTCTGTTTTGTCCTCATACGTTTTTATATCTTCTGAATTGTAGAATATTACATTTGTAGTATTAAATTCTATTTTCCGAAGATTACACTAGGTGGCGACAATGTTGACATAGAGCTGAAGACTGTCTATAGCGGTCTGAGAGTACCTGGACTTAGAATGACAGTACCGTTAGCGTACTTTAGAACTCTTGAATTTAGAGGATTTGGCAGGTCACTTATAAAGATGTTAAAAAGTTTTGGCCCAAGAATCAAACCTTAGAGCACGCCACTTTGAATGATTTTCTTTTGTGAGAACCTGAAAAGTCCGGTTTTTAGGTAAGAAAATACAAGTCTTATGAAACTGACAAGAAGCAGAAAATTTATAAGTTTATGGATTAAGCCCTTATGCCGTACTTTACTAAACGCTTTCTCGAAACCGACAAAGCATGCAGCGACTCCAGCTTTATTATTGAATACTTCAGGGGTATATTCAGTTAAGTTTAGTATTTGATGAGTAGTGCAGTGGCTTTTGCGAAATCCAAATTGCTATTTATCAATGAGGTCTAATATTTCTAGGTGTTCTGTAAGTCTGTAGTTTAATGTCCGTTTGAAAATCTTTCGTATTGAGGGCAGCAAACTGATGGATCTGTAGCTTGAGGTTAACGTTAGGTTTTGCCTGGCTTCAGAATTGTGACTATAATAGAATGCTTTCATTGCTGCAGATAATAGAAAAGTCTGATGGAAGCATTAAAAATATTCGCCACCAAGTGTACAATGCACCTACGAGGGAAGGCTTGCAAGGCTTGGTAAGTAATCCCGTCATATCCTCTTGCTTTCTTTATTTTTAGATTTATTTTTAATGATTTTTTGAATTTCTCCTGGAGAAACACTGGGTTATGACATTTGAGTATTCTTATGCTTAAAATTGAGTTTTTAATTTCTTCTTCATGTTCTGTATTAAAAGATGGATTGGGTTTGAAAATTTCTTCAAATTGATTTGCCATGATGTTCGCGATGTCAGTTTCTGAATGGCACGTTGCACGCATGTTATTTATTCGAGATACCTGATTACTCCGTTCACGTCTAATAACGTTTGCAGTTTTCCAAACTGTATTTGATTCTGCCTCCATATTTTCTAATAATAATTCCCAGCTCTCTGAGCGTTGATTTTTTATATCTGAAGCTATTTTCCTAGTGAGATAATTATTTTTTTCTTTTAGTAACAGGGTGTTGAGTAAATTTTCCATCTGTTTCTTAATCTGTTTCTTTCTTTAATAGTGTTTTTAATATTAGCTGGAGGTCTACGTGAGGTAATGTTAACACATGTATAAGAAGAAGCTTTTATGGCGTCTTGAATTTTAGATGTGAGATTATAAATCTCATTTTCAGTGTCATCACAAAGTGAGGGAACTGGATTACAGTGTATATTTGTTAATTTTTCTGTAAATCTGTTTCAGTTGACTTTGGTTTTGAGTTTTGGAAGCTACTATTAGTCGGAATCTTAGATACTGTAAATGACAGTTTGGCTTCTGTCCGAACCTGTGTCAGTTCAATACTTCCTAGATTATTCCCAGTTATTTTTCTGGATGGCTGCACAATAATAATAGCCCCTTTTCCTTGCGATCAAGTTTTCAAAAGTTTTAATGGCTCGCAAATGCTGATTGCTCGTCCAAAATCAGATTTCGATTCCCTACCGCATAAAACTGGTCTTGTATTGTTGTATTTTGCCTTCTTTCGCATCTTCGCAGATGTAATATCGGCCGCCATCTGTACTGAAGCTGAACAACGTTTTTGTCAGGAGACAGCTAAGCAATAGATCGGTTCGATCATTTTCCATGAGACCTAACGAGCAAGAGCTTTGGAATGGAAACAAAACTTCTGAATCAACAAATTTTACGTGTTCCTGTTTCTTGTAACTACAAAAATATAAATATCCACTCTTTAATGAAATTTAGATTTTGTCCCATGAGTAAGGAAGCTATATTCTGTAACAACTATTAGGAAGAGGAACACTTAGTAAATAAAATAAAAGTAACAGATAACATAATAAAATACGAATTTTTGAATTATGAAACATAATTCTGATTAAAGCTATAAATTAGAAAAAATATAGCTGTCTCATATAAAAGTACACTTACATCAAATTGTTTACAAGCATTACAATGGCTGGATAATAGCGTAATCCATGAAATAAAAACTAAGATCATGACTACGAGAGACAGTCTAAAAAATTACTCATTGATAAAATTAGATATTCTGTTTCCTTTAAAGTAAGACAAGGAGCTTAAAAAAATAATTGATGTGGCGAACATGATAAACAAACAAATAAACAGAAAGGGAAACAAAGTTAAAAAAAAACTATAAAAATCGAAACTGTGGGGTTCTGGAAGTACAAGAAGTTAGTAAATTGAAGTTCAAAACTTTCGATGATGTATGCTTAAAATAGGGGGGAATGAACGATTTGTGTTTGGGTGCGTAACACACTACTTTTCTTTAAAAAAAAACCACCTTGAAAGCCTGTATTGTAATTTAAAGAATAAGTCATCATTTCAAATCAATGCTACATAGTTAGAATTCTATGTCCACCTTTGTCACTGCTCTCTCCGTGTGCTATGCATTGCTTTCTCCGTATGCTGGGTCATTGAATTAAACAGTTTTAATGGTGCGCAATATTTATGGAAGCTGCATTCAAAGTTCATCAAGATTTGTTGGAGAATTGTCGTAATGCATCATTCTTCGTTTGACCATATCCCATATACTTTCGATGGGAATGAGTCAGGTGATTTAAGTGGGATTTAGTTAACTCTGAAGGTTTTCTTTGTTGCTACAGAATAAGTAATGGCTTTTCCATGTTGGAAAATTTCCCTAGAAAGCCGTTGAAAGTATCGTTGCCAGTGAGTTGTAGAATGTCATTGACATATCAGGCTCTGGCTGCCACGGTTTGAATACTTATCAGATATGATCTGTTATTAAATCCAACAGCGCTGTATAAACGAATGCTCCTTGTTAGCTTGCTATGCCGTATATAAATATGATGTTCTCGACATATCTCACTTTATGGGACTAACACACATGTAAATATTATTTTCGAGTAAACGAAATTGTCATTAATCAGTCATACTATTTCAGTCTGTTCCGCATGATGTTCGATGATCCATTTCAGTCTGACGGTACATTTCTGAGGATGTCAATGTTGATTTGCAGTTGATGGGTCGTAACTCACAGAATATGAAATGGTGAACATTCTGCGAAAAATTAAATTAGCGAACATGTTACTGTTTGTCCCTGCTGAAGCAGTATTGTTGATGACACAGAAAGTTTAGCCAAACACATCTTAATGAGATTATAAGGTATTTTCTCCCTCCTTACATTATGCTTCATAGTGTGACGGTAGCACACGCGTCGCGTATTCGAGAGGTTCAGGTTCGAGTCCCGGCGAGGGCATTGCTCTTTCTCAAGGTCTCCCGCTTTAAAAATAAAATAAAATACAAAAATAGTGTTCAAGGTAATGAACCTCTGTCCTGCTTTTGACATCCAGAATCTTCTCTCTTTATTCTACGTCCTGCTTTGAACCATTTTTCTGCACGCTGGTATAACGACAGAAACATTTCTAGCCATTCGTTTGATGTGTCATGGTAAAAAGCATTAAAGTTTCTCATGCCAATAAAATTTCTTCTGTCAAACCCCTGATATAATTTTAAGCGTAGTAGAAGCATCCTTACTACCTTCTGGGCAAACGAATAAAGATGTCTTATCCAGTCACGAAGCACTTATAATAGAACCAAAGTTGATTTACACTTGAGTAAGTTGTTTTGAGTTCTTATTTGCATGACTAATAATATTTTAACTCAGCCACTGCGTACTTATAAATAATTAAAGCTTACTTTTTGGGAACGTTTAAATTCTTATTTGCATAGCTTCAAAAGTTGTGGAGCAATAAACTTGAAATTGTAATCGGTTGTACAATGATGCCTGTTTTACATATCCTGAAGAAGAAAGATCATAGTTACATTTCTTCAAAGTATTCTGTTTTTAGTTTCCCTTGTACAAAATGGAGGAAAAACTTTCGGGTATCTTATTTCAACGGAAATATTCGCTTCAACCATTCCCAAATCCATTTGGGCAATCTTCTGTACGCATGCACAGAATAAAGAACTCTTTTTTCAAAACGGATTTAAAAGAGATTTTTTCGTGACGTCTGCACGTACGTCTGTATGTATGTATGCATATATGTATGTCGCATAACTCAAAAACGATTAGTCGTAGAACGTTTAAGCCTTAACGACCGGCAGCCGAGAATTTTCTAGGACCTTCCATTTCTCTAAATTACTGAAAAGCATATACAGTTAAAGGTACACGTAAGGTTAAACGGTTACATAAGGCATACACGGTTAAAGTTACATATACATATAGTAATAGTAGTAGTAACGGAGGACGTGTGCACCATCCCTCTACCATTACGGTTAATCGGTTCTGCCCACGTCCGCCCTTATCTAGAACTTATTAATAAATCAAAGGTTTTTACATTGTCATATAGTGTGCCATATCGTGCCATATAAAAAAATAAATAAAAATAAAAATCTTAAAATAGTACTTTATAGTCCTCCATGAAGTGTATCTTTGTAATTCTTTATAAAATGTCGAAATTTGTCCTTAGTACAAAACGTTTGAAACTTATTCCCTCGTTCTTCTTCAAGAAGTTCTCTTTCGTTCTTCTTCTTTTCTTCGTTCTTCTCTTTCCTTTAATCTTCCTTTCATTTAATCTTCGTTAAATCTTCCTTTCGTCTATCTTAATTTCTTTCCTCCATTTTACATGTATTTTCTTCCCATATATCCTTTTTCTTTTTACTTAACATAGTGAATAAGAAATACATCTTTATGAATTACTTGTTAACATATTCATTCCACCTTCTAAAGAAAAATTTCCTTTTTCTTTTTAAAACCTTTTTTTTGTAATTTTATACCTTTTCCCTTTAAAATCTTTTCGCTTTGAAGCCTCCTTCTTCTGCCTATCCATAAACGATTAAGTAGTCATTCATTAGCTTTATCATCTTGAATACTACTCCTTATATCCTAAATCTGAAGTTATCCTTATGCTAAGGAGTATTACATATACATACTCCTTAGCATAAGGAGCATACATATACATATAAGGTTACAGTTACATAAAGGGATCAATTACGGTTATTCAATTGCTGTACTAATTACCATTATTCAGGGATAGGACCGAAATATCGCCAAACAGTTGCCAAGACGCAAATCTGCGGACAAAAACCATCGTCAGCTTGACGCTGTCGCCAATTTGGCGAGATAGCCATTTACCTCAATGTTAAAGGGACTCGTCCCTATAATCTTATTTTTCCGCCAAAGCTTCGATCTTTGAGGCATTTAATTTTATATTATAAAGAGTACTACAAAGTACTACAATGGAGTACAATTTCATTAAAATTAATTATCTGGGTTTTGTAAATAACCGGAGATGGGCTGGTTCGAACTGGGTACGTATATTTTCAATTCTATGGAGAGATTCCAATTCACAATTATCTCCGAGAACTGGCTGAAAGGTATTGATAGTGAGGTATCGGTACCATTTTTTCTTTCAGAGTTCATTGAAATTTTGTAACAAAAATACAGGATGATCTAACAGTCACGCAAGTCACAGTTAGACTATAGCATTTGCTGCTCTAATGCACAAACTGTAAGACGTTCAATAATTATTACTAATATTTATTGCCTTACATCTTACCACTGAAACATCAAACCGTATCTTTGCATATAATAGGAAAGACAGCTCTGTTCAATATTTATTGCACGGGCTCACTTTACTACGTATGAAACGCTCATTTTATAGAGACATTAGGTTATTTTGAAGCAGAACACTTAAAAAATGAGCAATGCCCTCGCCGGAAATCGAACCACAGGCCTCGCGAATACGCACCGAGCGTACAGACCACTACACCACAAAGGCACGCTAAGAAGGCGGGAGAAATACCTTATAATTTTGCATTGCGAAGTCCCTGCACTCTGATATTGTTAAACTCAGACGTAATGTACCTCCTTAGGCTGTTTAATCAATACCGATTATTTGTATAAATCAGCGGTTCCCAATCTAAAGTACACGTACTTAACCTGCTTATTCAGATGTAAGCGAAAAAATTAACAATTTGGCGACAAATTACAAAGTATTATACTGAATAAACTGGTGACTAATTTTCTACGTGAGGTAAAGTTAACACATGTATAAGAAGAAGCTTTTATGGCGTCTTGAATTTTAGATGTGAGATTATAAATCTCATTTTCAGTGTCGTCACAAAGTGAGGGAACTGGATTACAGTGTATATTTGTTAATTTTTCTGTAAATCTGTTTCAGTTGACTTTGGTTTTGAGTTTTGGAAGCTACTATTAGTCGGAATCTTAGATACTGTAAATGACAGTTTGGCTTCTGTCCGAACCTGTGTCAGTTCAATACTTCCTAGATTATTCCCAGTTATTTTTCTGGATGGCTGCACAATAATAATAGCCCCTTTTCCTTGCGATCAAGTTTTCAAAAGTTTTAATGGCTCGCAAATGCTGATTGCTCGTCCAAAATCAGATTTCGATTCCCTACCGCATAAAATTGGTCTTGTATTGTTGTATTTTGCCTTCTTTCGCATCTTCGCAGATGTAATATCGGCCGCCATCTGTACTGAAGCTGAACAACGTTTTTGTCAGGAGACACCTAAGCAATAGATCGGTTCGATCATTTTCCATGAGACCTAACGAGCAAGAGCTTTGGAATGGAAACAAAACTTCTGAATCAACAAATTTTACGTGTTCCTGTTTCTTGTAACTACAAAAATATAAATATCCACTCTTTAATGAAATTTAGATTTTGTCCCATGAGCAAGGAAGCTATATTCTGTAACAACTATTAGGAAGAGGAACACTTAGTAAATAAAATAAAAGTAACAGATAACATAATAAAATACGAATTTTTGAATTATGAAACATAATTCTGATTAAAGCTATAAATTAGAAAAAATATAGCTGTCTCATATAAAAGTACACTTACATCAAATTGTTTACAAGCATTACAATGGCTGGATAATAGCGTAATCCATGAAATAAAAACTAAGATCATGACTACGAGAGACAGTCTAAAAAATTACTCATTGATAAAATTAGATATTCTGTTTCCTTTAAAGTAAGACAAGGAGCTTAAAAAAATAATTGATGTGGCGAACATGATAAACAAACAAATAAACAGAAAGGGAAACAAAGTTAAAAAAAAACTATAAAAATCGAAACTGTGGGGTTCTGGAAGTACAAGAAGTTAGTAAATTGAAGTTCAAAACTTTCGATGATGTATGCTTAAAATAGGGGGGAATGAACGATTTGTGTTTGGGTGCGTAACACACTACTTTTCTTTAAAAAAAAACCACCTTGAAAGCCTGTATTGTAATTTAAAGAATAAGTCATCATTTCAAATCAATGCTACATAGTTAGAATTCTATGTCCACCTTTGTCACTGCTCTCTCCGTGTGCTATGCATTGCTTTCTCCGTATGCTGGGTCATTGAATTAAACAGTTTTAATGGTGCGCAATATTTATGGAAGCTGCATTCAAAGTTCATCAAGATTTGTTGGAGAATTGTCGTAATGCATCATTCTTCGTTTGACCATATCCCATATACTTTCGATGGGAATGAGTCAGGTGATTTAAGTGGGATTTAGTTAACTCTGAAGGTTTTCTTTGTTGCTACAGAATAAGTAATGGCTTTTCCATGTTGGAAAATTTCCCTAGAAAGCCGTTGAAAGTATCGTTGCCAGTGAGTTGTAGAATGTCATTGACATATCAGGCTCTGGCTGCCACGGTTTGAATACTTATCAGATATGATCTGTTATTAAATCCAACAGCGCTGTATAAACGAATGCTCCTTGTTAGCTTGCTATGCCGTATATAAATATGATGTTCTCGACATATCTCACTTTATGGGACTAACACACATGTAAATATTATTTTCGAGTAAACGAAATTGTCATTAATCAGTCATACTATTTCAGTCTGTTCCGCATGATGTTCGATGATCCATTTCAGTCTGACGGTACATTTCTGAGGATGTCAATGTTGATTTGCAGTTGATGGGTCGTAACTCACAGAATATGAAATGGTGAACATTCTGCGAAAAATTAAATTAGCGAACATGTTACTGTTTGTCCCTGCTGAAGCAGTATTGTTGATGACACAGAAAGTTTAGCCAAACACATCTTAATGAGATTATAAGGTATTTTCTCCCTCCTTACATTATGCTTCATAGTGTGACGGTAGCACACGCGTCGCGTATTCGAGAGGTTCAGGTTCGAGTCCCGGCGAGGGCATTGCTCTTTCTCAAGGTCTCCCGCTTTAAAAATAAAATAAAATACAAAAATAGTGTTCAAGGTAATGAACCTCTGTCCTGCTTTTGACATCCAGAATCTTCTCTCTTTATTCTACGTCCTGCTTTGAACCATTTTTCTGCACGCTGGTATAACGACAGAAACATTTCTAGCCATTCGTTTGATGTGTCATGGTAAAAAGCATTAAAGTTTCTCATGCCAATAAAATTTCTTCTGTCAAACCCTTGATATAATTTTAAGCGTAGTAGAAGCATCCTTACTACCTTCTGGGCAAACGAATAAAGATGTCTTATCCAGTCACGAAGCACTTATAATAGAACCAAAGTTGATTTACATTTGAGTAAGTTGTTTTGAGTTCTTATTTGCATGACTAATAATATTTTAACTCAGCCACTGCGTACTTATAAATAATTAAAGCTTACTTTTTGGGAACGTTTAAATTCTTATTTGCATAGCTTCAAAAGTTGTGGAGCAATAAACTTGAAATTGTAATCGGTTGTACAATGATGCCTGTTTTACATATCCTGAAGAAGAAAGATCATAGTTACATTTCTTCAAAGTATTCTGTTTTTAGTTTCCCTTGTACAAAATGGAGGAAAAACTTTCGGGTATCTTATTTCAACGGAAATATTCGCTTCAACCATTCCCAAATCCATTTGGGCAATCTTCTGTACGCATGCACAGAATAAAGAACTCTTTTTTCAAAACGGATTTAAAAGAGATTTTTTCGTGACGTCTGCACGTACGTCTGTATGTATGTATGCATATATGTATGTCGCATAACTCAAAAACGATTAGTCGTAGAACGTTTAAGCCTTAACGACCGGCAGCCGAGAATTTTCTAGGACCTTCCATTTCTCTAAATTACTGAAAAGCATATACAGTTAAAGGTACACGTAAGGTTAAACGGTTACATAAGGCATACACGGTTAAAGTTACATATACATATAGTAATAGTAGTAGTAACGGAGGACGTGTGCACCATCCCTCTACCATTACGGTTAATCGGTTCTGCCCACGTCCGCCCTTATCTAGAATTTATTAATAAATCAAAGGTTTTTACATTGTCATATAGTGTGCCATATCGTGCCATATAAAAAAATAAATAAAAATAAAAATCTTAAAATAGTACTTTATAGTCCTCCATGAAGTGTATCTTTGTAATTCTTTATAAAATGTCGAAATTTGTCCTTAGTACAAAACGTTTGAAACTTATTCCCTCGTTCTTCTTCAAGAAGTTCTCTTTCGTTCTTCTTCTTTTCTTCGTTCTTCTCTTTCCTTTAATCTTCCTTTCATTTAATCTTCGTTAAATCTTCCTTTCGTCTATCTTAATTTCTTTCCTCCATTTTACATGTATTTTCTTCCCATATATCCTTTTTCTTTTTACTTAACATAGTGAATAAGAAATACATCTTTATGAATTACTTGTTAACATATTCATTCCACCTTCTAAAGAAAAATTTCCTTTTTCTTTTTAAAACCTTTTTTTGTAATTTTATACCTTTTCCCTTTAAAATCTTTTCGCTTTGAAGCCTCCTTCTTCTGCCTATCCATAAACGATTAAGTAGTCATTCATTAGCTTTATCATCTTGAATACTACTCCTTATATCCTAAATCTGAAGTTATCCTTATGCTAAGGAGTATTACATATACATACTCCTTAGCATAAGGAGCATACATATACATATAAGGTTACAGTTACATAAAGGGATCAATTACAGTTATTCAATTGCTATACCAATTACCATTATTCAGGGATAGGACCGAAATATCGCCAAACAGTTGCCAAGACGCAAATCTGCGGACAAAAACCATCGTCAGCTTGACGCTGTCGCCAATTTGGCGAGATAGCCATTTACCTCAATGTTAAAGGGACTCGTCCCTATAATCTTATTTTTCCGCCAAAGCTTCGATCTTTGAGGCATTTAATTTTATATTATAAAGAGTACTACAAAGTACTACAATGGAGTACAATTTCATTAAAATTAATTATCTGGGTTTTGTAAATAACCGGAGATGGGCTGGTTCGAACTGGGTACGTATATTTTCAATTCTATGGAGAGATTCCAATTCACAATTATCTCCGAGAACTGGCTGAAAGGTATTGATAGTGAGGTATCGGTACCATTTTTTCTTTCAGAGTTCATTGAAATTTTGTAACAAAAATACAGGATGATCTAACAGTCACGCAAGTCACAGTTAGACTATAGCATTTGCTGCTCTAATGCACAAACTGTAAGACGTTCAATAATTATTACTAATATTTATTGCCTTACATCTTACCACTGAAACATCAAACCGTATCTTTGCATATAATAGGAAAGACAGCTCTGTTCAATATTTATTGCACGGGCTCACTTTACTACGTATGAAACGCTCATTTTATAGAGACATTAGGTTATTTTGAAGCAGAACACTTAAAAAATGAGCAATGCCCTCGCCGGAAATCGAACCACGGGCCTCGCGAATACGCACCGAGCGTACAGACCACTACACCACAAAGGCACGCTAAGAAGGCGGGAGAAATACCTTATAATTTTGCATTGCGAAGTCCCTGCACTCTGATATTGTTAAACTCAGACGTAATGTACCTCCTTAGGCTGTTTAATCAATACCGATTATTTGTATAAATCAGCGGTTCCCAATCTAAAGTACACGTACTTAACCTGCTTATTCAGATGTAAGCGAAAAAATTAACAATTTGGCGACAAATTACAAAGTATTATACTGAATAAACTGGTGACTAATTTTCTACGTGAGGTAAAGTTAACACATGTATAAGAAGAAGCTTTTATGGCGTCTTGAATTTTAGATGTGAGATTATAAATCTCATTTTCAGTGTCGTCACAAAGTGAGGGAACTGGATTACAGTGTATATTTGTTAATTTTTCTGTAAATCTGTTTCAGTTGACTTTGGTTTTGAGTTTTGGAAGCTACTATTAGTCGGAATCTTAGATACTGTAAATGACAGTTTGGCTTCTGTCCGAACCTGTGTCAGTTCAATACTTCCTAGATTATTCCCAGTTATTTTTCTGGATGGCTGCACAATAATAATAGCCCCTTTTCCTTGCGATCAAGTTTTCAAAAGTTTTAATGGCTCGCAAATGCTGATTGCTCGTCCAAAATCAGATTTCGATTCCCTACCGCATAAAATTGGTCTTGTATTGTTGTATTTTGCCTTCTTTCGCATCTTCGCAGATGTAATATCGGCCGCCATCTGTACTGAAGCTGAACAACGTTTTTGTCAGGAGACACCTAAGCAATAGATCGGTTCGATCATTTTCCATGAGACCTAACGAGCAAGAGCTTTGGAATGGAAACAAAACTTCTGAATCAACAAATTTTACGTGTTCCTGTTTCTTGTAACTACAAAAATATAAATATCCACTCTTTAATGAAATTTAGATTTTGTCCCATGAGCAAGGAAGCTATATTCTGTAACAACTATTAGGAAGAGGAACACTTAGTAAATAAAATAAAAGTAACAGATAACATAATAAAATACGAATTTTTGAATTATGAAACATAATTCTGATTAAAGCTATAAATTAGAAAAAATATAGCTGTCTCATATAAAAGTACACTTACATCAAATTGTTTACAAGCATTACAATGGCTGGATAATAGCGTAATCCATGAAATAAAAACTAAGATCATGACTACGAGAGACAGTCTAAAAAATTACTCATTGATAAAATTAGATATTCTGTTTCCTTTAAAGTAAGACAAGGAGCTTAAAAAAATAATTGATGTGGCGAACATGATAAACAAACAAATAAACAGAAAGGGAAACAAAGTTAAAAAAAAACTATAAAAATCGAAACTGTGGGGTTCTGGAAGTACAAGAAGTTAGTAAATTGAAGTTCAAAACTTTCGATGATGTATGCTTAAAATAGGGGGGAATGAACGATTTGTGTTTGGGTGCGTAACACACTACTTTTCTTTAAAAAAAAACCACCTTGAAAGCCTGTATTGTAATTTAAAGAATAAGTCATCATTTCAAATCAATGCTACATAGTTAGAATTCTATGTCCACCTTTGTCACTGCTCTCTCCGTGTGCTATGCATTGCTTTCTCCGTATGCTGGGTCATTGAATTAAACAGTTTTAATGGTGCGCAATATTTATGGAAGCTGCATTCAAAGTTCATCAAGATTTGTTGGAGAATTGTCGTAATGCATCATTCTTCGTTTGACCATATCCCATATACTTTCGATGGGAATGAGTCAGGTGATTTAAGTGGGATTTAGTTAACTCTGAAGGTTTTCTTTGTTGCTACAGAATAAGTAATGGCTTTTCCATGTTGGAAAATTTCCCTAGAAAGCCGTTGAAAGTATCGTTGCCAGTGAGTTGTAGAATGTCATTGACATATCAGGCTCTGGCTGCCACGGTTTGAATACTTATCAGATATGATCTGTTATTAAATCCAACAGCGCTGTATAAACGAATGCTCCTTGTTAGCTTGCTATGCCGTATATAAATATGATGTTCTCGACATATCTCACTTTATGGGACTAACACACATGTAAATATTATTTTCGAGTAAACGAAATTGTCATTAATCAGTCATACTATTTCAGTCTGTTCCGCATGATGTTCGATGATCCATTTCAGTCTGACGGTACATTTCTGAGGATGTCAATGTTGATTTGCAGTTGATGGGTCGTAACTCACAGAATATGAAATGGTGAACATTCTGCGAAAAATTAAATTAGCGAACATGTTACTGTTTGTCCCTGCTGAAGCAGTATTGTTGATGACACAGAAAGTTTAGCCAAACACATCTTAATGAGATTATAAGGTATTTTCTCCCTCCTTACATTATGCTTCATAGTGTGACGGTAGCACACGCGTCGCGTATTCGAGAGGTTCAGGTTCGAGTCCCGGCGAGGGCATTGCTCTTTCTCAAGGTCTCCCGCTTTAAAAATAAAATAAAATACAAAAATAGTGTTCAAGGTAATGAACCTCTGTCCTGCTTTTGACATCCAGAATCTTCTCTCTTTATTCTACGTCCTGCTTTGAACCATTTTTCTGCACGCTGGTATAACGACAGAAACATTTCTAGCCATTCGTTTGATGTGTCATGGTAAAAAGCATTAAAGTTTCTCATGCCAATAAAATTTCTTCTGTCAAACCCTTGATATAATTTTAAGCGTAGTAGAAGCATCCTTACTACCTTCTGGGCAAACGAATAAAGATGTCTTATCCAGTCACGAAGCACTTATAATAGAACCAAAGTTGATTTACATTTGAGTAAGTTGTTTTGAGTTCTTATTTGCATGACTAATAATATTTTAACTCAGCCACTGCGTACTTATAAATAATTAAAGCTTACTTTTTGGGAACGTTTAAATTCTTATTTGCATAGCTTCAAAAGTTGTGGAGCAATAAACTTGAAATTGTAATCGGTTGTACAATGATGCCTGTTTTACATATCCTGAAGAAGAAAGATCATAGTTACATTTCTTCAAAGTATTCTGTTTTTAGTTTCCCTTGTACAAAATGGAGGAAAAACTTTCGGGTATCTTATTTCAACGGAAATATTCGCTTCAACCATTCCCAAATCCATTTGGGCAATCTTCTGTACGCATGCACAGAATAAAGAACTCTTTTTTCAAAACGGATTTAAAAGAGATTTTTTCGTGACGTCTGCACGTACGTCTGTATGTATGTATGCATATATGTATGTCGCATAACTCAAAAACGATTAGTCGTAGAACGTTTAAGCCTTAACGACCGGCAGCCGAGAATTTTCTAGGACCTTCCATTTCTCTAAATTACTGAAAAGCATATACAGTTAAAGGTACACGTAAGGTTAAACGGTTACATAAGGCATACACGGTTAAAGTTACATATACATATAGTAATAGTAGTAGTAACGGAGGACGTGTGCACCATCCCTCTACCATTACGGTTAATCGGTTCTGCCCACGTCCGCCCTTATCTAGAATTTATTAATAAATCAAAGGTTTTTACATTGTCATATAGTGTGCCATATCGTGCCATATAAAAAAATAAATAAAAATAAAAATCTTAAAATAGTACTTTATAGTCCTCCATGAAGTGTATCTTTGTAATTCTTTATAAAATGTCGAAATTTGTCCTTAGTACAAAACGTTTGAAACTTATTCCCTCGTTCTTCTTCAAGAAGTTCTCTTTCGTTCTTCTTCTTTTCTTCGTTCTTCTCTTTCCTTTAATCTTCCTTTCATTTAATCTTCGTTAAATCTTCCTTTCGTCTATCTTAATTTCTTTCCTCCATTTTACATGTATTTTCTTCCCATATATCCTTTTTCTTTTTACTTAACATAGTGAATAAGAAATACATCTTTATGAATTACTTGTTAACATATTCATTCCACCTTCTAAAGAAAAATTTCCTTTTTCTTTTTAAAACCTTTTTTTGTAATTTTATACCTTTTCCCTTTAAAATCTTTTCGCTTTGAAGCCTCCTTCTTCTGCCTATCCATAAACGATTAAGTAGTCATTCATTAGCTTTATCATCTTGAATACTACTCCTTATATCCTAAATCTGAAGTTATCCTTATGCTAAGGAGTATTACATATACATACTCCTTAGCATAAGGAGCATACATATACATATAAGGTTACAGTTACATAAAGGGATCAATTACAGTTATTCAATTGCTATACCAATTACCATTATTCAGGGATAGGACCGAAATATCGCCAAACAGTTGCCAAGACGCAAATCTGCGGACAAAAACCATCGTCAGCTTGACGCTGTCGCCAATTTGGCGAGATAGCCATTTACCTCAATGTTAAAGGGACTCGTCCCTATAATCTTATTTTTCCGCCAAAGCTTCGATCTTTGAGGCATTTAATTTTATATTATAAAGAGTACTACAAAGTACTACAATGGAGTACAATTTCATTAAAATTAATTATCTGGGTTTTGTAAATAACCGGAGATGGGCTGGTTCGAACTGGGTACGTATATTTTCAATTCTATGGAGAGATTCCAATTCACAATTATCTCCGAGAACTGGCTGAAAGGTATTGATAGTGAGGTATCGGTACCATTTTTTCTTTCAGAGTTCATTGAAATTTTGTAACAAAAATACAGGATGATCTAACAGTCACGCAAGTCACAGTTAGACTATAGCATTTGCTGCTCTAATGCACAAACTGTAAGACGTTCAATAATTATTACTAATATTTATTGCCTTACATCTTACCACTGAAACATCAAACCGTATCTTTGCATATAATAGGAAAGACAGCTCTGTTCAATATTTATTGCACGGGCTCACTTTACTACGTATGAAACGCTCATTTTATAGAGACATTAGGTTATTTTGAAGCAGAACACTTAAAAAATGAGCAATGCCCTCGCCGGAAATCGAACCACGGGCCTCGCGAATACGCACCGAGCGTACAGACCACTACACCACAAAGGCACGCTAAGAAGGCGGGAGAAATACCTTATAATTTTGCATTGCGAAGTCCCTGCACTCTGATATTGTTAAACTCAGACGTAATGTACCTCCTTAGGCTGTTTAATCAATACCGATTATTTGTATAAATCAGCGGTTCCCAATCTAAAGTACACGTACTTAACCTGCTTATTCAGATGTAAGCGAAAAAATTAACAATTTGGCGACAAATTACAAAGTATTATACTGAATAAACTGGTGACTAATTTTTGTCACCAAATTTGCCCAAAAATCGCCAAAAGTCGTCAAACTTGGCAAAACTGTAAAACAGCAGAGAGAGCATCAGTTCTCAGTTTTTAGTTCAGAGTCTACGTGGAGTACTGAGAGATGTTCGTGGGAGTTTTGCTCTTTGCATACGCCTTGGATTGAGATGTTTTTAACCTTCTTAATAGCTTGAAGTGGTAAATACTGATTGTGCTCTGTCATATTGAAAACAGCTGTCTGTGCACTTTTGCGAAAAGTTTCCGGAACTGTAAAGTGTTTCTTTTTGGAAAATAAATTTTATGAAGCTATCATTGGTTCTGTGCGTATTCAATTCATTACGAACCGTATGCACGTAACAGTATCCTTATATCTTTTCCTGACTCTGCACTCTCATCTATAGTCAACTGAAAAGGTTTTCCAATTTCATCTTTTAGATGTACATTTTTTTGGATTTTATCTTTTTAATTGGTCTTATGTGCAATCTATTAAGAAATCACAAAATATTCCATGATCACTTTCATTTTATTTCCTGCTGGTAAAATTAAAATGAGTGATGAATGCCTTCATAATTTAAATTTAGATTTACTACTTTGATAGGATGAACTTAGGAAGGAGAAACTGTGCCTTAATAAAATACTTTGAATGCGTAATGCTGTTTTTATGCAAATATTAAATTTAAACTTTATAATATTAGAAATTTAAATTTCAGAAATTATATCAAATAAATAAAGGAAATTTTTTCAAAAATTTCAAGCATTTTTGTTAGAGGGGGTTATAAATATTTAATTTGATAATTATTATAATTTTGAAATATTGTGAACATTTTGCGTTATTTTGCAAATGAGATAAACATGAAATGTGATTAATTATGAAATAATTTTGAATATCAGTATAACAAATTATATTGAAACTGAATAATGTCATAATGTATATAGACTACTAATGATATTAGTGATTTTATGAAATATAATTTATACTAGAAAATCGAGCACAAATAAGGTAAGTAAAAATAAATATGTAAAAAAAACATTATTTGAAGTTATGAGGAATGTTTGTTACAATTATGTAAAGGATAAATATGACTGTAAAGAATAGAATATGTTACAGGAAGTTGTGGTTCAAAATCCCAGAGGAGTACTTTTTACCTCAATTAATTATACCTTTTACAATCAAATACTACCAGAAAAGATGAGAACTGCCATTAATAAGATTTATATAATTATTTTTATCGTTATGGAACGTTTTAATGCAGTTTTCAAACAATCAGTTACCTTCTATATCTTCTTCTTCCTTTCTAATTCTGCCTTTTCAAGTAACTGCCTGATCACCCCTTAAACATTGGTGATTATAACGCATCATTCAGATAAAAAGAGGATATACCCAACTTTGATGCGGAAATTCTTGTATTTAAATAATTGAGGAAACTTAAAATGAAAATAAAATATAAATATATGAAAGAGTAATTTTTAGACATGTTGCAGTATTTATGATGTTGAAGATAGATTATGGATATGAAAATTAGTGTTACATATTTTTGCGATTTAGTGTAATGTATCGATATAATTAATTATTATGGAAATTTTTTTAATTAATGATATTCTGTGAAAAAATGTGTAAAAAAACCTTCCCTGAAGAGTCATGATAATTATTTGGAAAAACGAGGATATTTTCACATTAATTGGATTGATGACTGAAATATAAATAGTACTCTAAAAATTGGATTTATTTTTAATACAATGTTCAAAATTTATATTCGTTGTTTAGAAATTATTATTTATAGCGAAATTTCGAGATTTAAATTTTCTGTATTGGAACGTTTCTGTTCATTTTCTGCTGCTTGTCTCGGTTTTCCTTAAAATGTCATTTCCGTCATTAAGCTTTTGTTTAATATTTGAAGGAGAATACAGGAGAGAAAAATAAATAAGATAAAATACCAACTTTAATTTGAAGTAAACCCTTAATTCTATTTAATTTGATTATTTTTCCTTTCTAAAAGTAATAATTGCTTATAATAAATTTCCCCAAAGTGCAACATTTCAAAATTAACCCTTCTCACGGGATTCTTACATAACGCTAATGACGCAAACATTTACATAACCCTTCAGCGAGTTATAATATTCAAATTTCCGAATTAAAATGAACTAATAAAAACTAAGTTAAGCCAAAGCTTGATAAATTTTGTCCAGTTTTTCGAGGCATCATGTGGCATTTCCTCTTCCCTTCTCTGTAATATTAGCTTGGTGTAGCCTTCTGCTCCGCTTTGTATAACATATATATATATATATATAAACTATATTCAAATAGACAGCCAGAAAGAAAGAGGGGAATGGATACTAGATACTGCAGTGTAAGCTGTGTCAGTTTTTAATGGTAACATTAAAGGTTTCAAACGGTCATTTGGAATGAGACCCACACATTGCCCAAAATACATTCATGTGCATATGCAGTTTCACTCCCCAACTGAGTCCGTGCTGTGTTTTTAAGCATATCGGTTTGAAATAGGCATATTGATTTACACTTCTCTGAATCTGTTGAATCTGTTCAGCGTACGAAAGCTCTATTGGCATATGTAAATTATCAGAAAGCCTTTCCTAAATGATAATGATGTTGAGCAGGTTATAAAATATGAGATGAATAAGTTAAAATATGCGAACATTCGTGCCTGTAGTACGCGTGATAATCTCGTAAATAATAATACTTTATTTCGGATGAAGTACGCGATTTTCAACTTTAAAATATTATCGATTACCTTAAAATCAAACTTTTCAAAAGCAAATTATACTGTGTAATACTATTAGCAATGATAAAAGTAATTATTATCAATTATAAATGCATATTATACTGTGCTAGAGTGTCAGCAAATGAAGCTACCCTGCAGTATTTCGTTGGTAAGAAATTTTAAGACTCTTAAATACTTGTACAACAGAATTTAGTGCTGCCATCTACTGGCTAAATGAAGTAGCAATCTTCCAGAAGAAAAAGTTTGCAATTTTACTCTTTCATTTATTTCGGGGACTAAATCTTACTAAGAACACGGACAATAACTTCATTTAATAAGTATGCACATTCAAATTTTTAATTAACATGCAGTATTATTTGTTTGTTATACATTGCATCTGAGATTTGAAGATGTCCTAATATCTTGTAAAAAAAATTTTAAAAATTATTGAGTCATTCAACTAGAATTATATCACTTCTCATGACAGAGAATGTTTGTTGAAATTTCTTGCACAAGTTTCGCTTTAGTCGTAAAAAATAAGACATTGATAATCAATCACGATAAAAGCGTGCTTTAGGCACTCAGTAGTCTTGAAGCGAAACATAATATGCAAGAAAATAAATATATAATACACTTAAGAGAGTGTATGTTTAATTTTGGAACATTAATTATAATTAAATTCAAATACAAAAATATTTCATGTATTATCTGAATGAATAATTTCGGCTTCTCTATTCCTCCGTAAAGTAAATAATTTCCCAATTCCCTTGTTTTTCATTACATGCATAACGTGTTGAGGCGCAATTCCCCCATATTTTTGTTTCCATCATTATTAATATTTTAAAGCATAATTCCGAAAGATGCCTAAAATTGGGATTTCATTGAAATACGTACGATAGTTTTATTGCTGACTTGACATATGTTAATAGTTTCTTACTATCCGAGCTCATATATTCATTTAAATGCTCAGACGCATTAAAGAATTGTCTTACCTACCCATTCCCCAAATTTATGTATTAAATCAAATCACTAATTACTTGCCTCGATACAATAAAGTAAAATGATACTTCTTTGCTGAGCCAAATAACGGTATTCTGAGATTTTGAATTAGTCATACGAATTTCACTTTGGAACTTAACAATGCAACAGATGTAAGAAATTACATTGAAGAAAAGAATAATGAACTTGCATGGTTCATAAATAAATCAAACATGGTAAATATTCAGGTCTAACTAGCTGATAAACCACATATAGTGTTTATTCAGTTCTAACATGCTGCTCATAAAAAACCACACACAGTAAATTTTCAATGGTAACTAGCTATAGAAAATGTTATATTTTCATAGAATATGAAGTTATTAAGGAAAATAATGTTTTCTCGAAAGACTATACTTCCATTTCAGACAGCGCCATTCCTAGGCCATCGGCTGCCAACGTACTTTCCTAAGATTGCCGCCCCAAAATTTAAGAAAAAATGTTCAGTGATCAATAATTCTTTTATTTCATACTCACATATGACCTTCAATGGAAAGGACTACATCTAAAAAGGACTTACATCTGACAAGTACTTAGGAAGAATTTAGTGAATTTAAAATATTTAGGCGTGGTATTGCAATAGTCCGGCGCCCCTGATTTTGGCCGCCCGCATACTTTTATGCGCTGCACCCCCACTTGCAACAACGCCTGATTTGAGATACAATTTCTGAAGTGTCGTTGTTAAAAACACACTCTATAACAAAAAAATCGACGCACCAAGAAAGAGTTCTCCGGTGGAGACAAAAATTAATGGACAGGAAGATTAGGTACAGAAGAAAAAAGGTTTAAAATTTCAGAACTGAATGATTTATTTCAGAGTTCCATAGTTATAAAGCAATGAGCTCAATAAAGTATCGATCCACCTCTAGCCTGGATGCAAGCTGCAACACGGCGTGGCATAGACTGATAAAGCTCTCGGATGGTCTTCTGCGATATTTCTTGACAAATTTGCTCCAATTGTCAGGCTAGGTCATCAACATTCCCTGCTAGATGCAGTGGCCTTCCCATCATATCCCAAACATGCTCGAATGGAGAGAGAGCTCGCGATCTAGCTTACCAAAGAAGTGTTTAACAAGCTGTAAAACAGTGCATAGCAACACGTGCCGTATGTGGTCTGACATTATCTTGCTGAAAAATAAAGCCACTGAATACTGAAAAAGGAACGGTAGCAAAACAAGCCTCAGAATGTCGTCGACGTATCGCTGTTCTGTAAGTGTGCCTCTAATGACGACCAAAAGGGTCTGCCTATCACGGGAAATGGCACCCCAGATCATAACTCCTGGTTGAGGTCTTGGGTGGCGTGCAATAGTGAAAGCAGGATCGGCACGCTGCTCTGGGCGTCTCCAGACACGTGTTCGATGATCGTCATGACACAGTTGAAAGCAGTATTCGTTGCTTAAGACTATACGTCTCCAGTCAGCATGATTCCGACCTGATCGAGCCAAGCACCACGCTAATCTGGTTCGACAAGAGGCAGGCATCAGTGGCAGGTGGCGTAACGGTCGGCATGAGGGCAGATTTCGCTGAATGGTCATGGTGGACACTCATGTGCGTGTTGCACATCTGATGGTTGATAGCGATGAAT
The DNA here is from genome assembly GCF_044657685.1 of Stegodyphus dumicola. Lineage (NCBI taxonomy): Eukaryota > Metazoa > Arthropoda > Arachnida > Araneae > Eresidae > Stegodyphus > Stegodyphus dumicola. The sequence goes on from NC_140768.1 coordinate 84,791,739, forward strand.
CAGGCGCTGTGACAGCTATTCCGACAATCACTCTGTTCTCCCGATATGTAGTGGTCTTAGGTCGACGGCTACCATTATGACGCTGAAACCTGCCGTTGTAAACCCATTCTTGCCAGCATCTTCCAATCGCCGCGTCGCTTCGACTCATATGACGAGCGATTCTCCGATTTGTCACACCTGCCTCCTTCAATACAATGATACGACTTGTTTCAAACTCAAACAGTTGCTCGTAATGAGCTCCAATCCTGCGGCAAGGCATTTTTTCAGTCGTTGAAAGGTATTCTTAATCGCAATGCAGCAGAAATTTTTAACAACAGTTCAAGAACAGCTCATTATATACATCTGCTGGATGCGCTGGTGATCGCACTATTCATTCATTGGACACCAAATTTTAATCATTTGCATATTAGGTCAAAACATTTATGCATACGAAATTTCAAAGCAATTGGATGATTCCTTCTTGGTGCGTCGCTTTTTTTTTTTTTTAATAGAGTGTATACAACTAAGGAATAAATATAACTATGAAAAAATCTTAAAGAAAAACAGAGCATTGATTAATTGAAAACCTTTTCATTTCATCATGTCAATTTTTTTATTACTAACTGAAAAGAGTCATTTTTCGGTTTCATTACAACTGCAAATTGTGATACTTTTCTCCAAATTCTCCTCTCTTTACGAGTTATTTCTTTTAATTTTATTTTAAAGAATAATAACTGTAAGACAATAAAATTTCGATAATTTGTGGTAATTGTTTCAATTTCTGCAAGCACCGAAATTAGTAAAAATGACAAATTAAGGTAGACGTTAATTTTACCTCATTCTACAGAAGCCTGCTTTCATCTTGCCCAAATTGATTCCTGTTTAAGAAAGAAAAACATATGTCTGAAAGCGAATTCATATTCAACATTAAAAATTTCAGCATGTGTTACCATTTAACAGAACTCAGGATGCGCAGTGTTTTCGAGAAGAGGAAGGGGGAAAACATTTTCGATTACACGCTTTTCTTTCTGACGGAGCCAAGGGGACTTTCTCGAAGAAAAGGAACGAGAGATGACTTCTAAGATGCAAAGCGGAGACCAGCAGTCGAGAGTTCCTGGTGAGATGAACGAGTAGACTACCTACAGAGAAGGAAGGCATATTGATTCAAGAAATCATGAGTTGGACTGACTTCAGGTGTTTCGGGGAAGACCGGAGTCCTACCGGTTGGAAGTGGCTGTGGGGTGGAGAGCCTGGCCTCCGAATGAGTTGCACATTATTAATTCTCATATTGGATTTTTTTTTTTTCCCTTACAGAAGTATCTACCAAACGTTAATTGTTATTACATGCATCGTGACAGTGTCCATCTGAGTTTTTCACCTGTATCAAGTACCCAAAACTTTGTTTGATGCCTCCCAAACGGGAAAGGAAACAACGGCCGAGCGGTAAAGTCGCTGAACACTGGTAGTTCGGTCCGAGGTTCGAATCCCGCGAACGGGCTGGCTGCATGGGCGTTTTCGTGTTTTTCTCCATGTGTAACGTGTATACGAGCCAGTTTCCCTTAGAAAGCCCTCCACGAAGGCATACCTCCCCTTAGGCAGATAGCCCTCGAGGCTTTGCCATAATCACACACACACACCCAAACGGGAAAGGTGAATTGTTAAATTTGTAAAGAAGGTATGTAAACTTCAGTTTTTTCTTCAGATATAAGGCTGACCGGTCGCCACTATTTTTAAAATGTAACTATATTCATACTATTTTCTCCTTAATAAACGATAGATTGGTTTTACCTACTTAGCCTTGTAATTATTTTAATTATTTGACTTTGCAGTGAACCATAGCTTTTGAACGGGTTATTGCCCGACATTCTATCACACAACGCAACTTCCTGAAATTTAGAATTGTTTATTTTTTATTATGTTACACTATGATAACTACTCAAACTCCTATGTTATGTTACTGATACAATATTGGTTGAAATGTTTTTGTTATGTTACCCATATACATACATTTACCTACCACATAATCTGGTATGAACATTGATAATAGTAATGACACAGAAATGATGTTCAGTAGTAAATAATACTTATGAAATTATATTATGTGATATTGATATAACAGATGTTAAAATTGTGGCTGGATCCGAATCATTTGATGTTTAGAAAATTCTTCTGTCCACAAGATCCTCGATGTTTTCAAGAATATTAGAGATGAAATTATTGAAGCAAAAGGTAATGCGATTAATATTCAAGACACTAAACCTTACAGTTCTTAAAGTAATGCCTTATTTTATGAATATCGCATATTTCGATCAATCGCTGAAAGAATGTGATGTTCCTTTGTGTAAAGCTTTCATCATTCCTATTTTAAAAAAGAAGTATGCTTCATTTTTTAAAGTTAAATCTTACCGTAAAAAGTGTGGTTCAAATGCTATCCATTGACAGACATATATGAATATAATAATCTGTATGAGAAGGTGAAAGATTTTATCGCTGCTTATTTTGAAAGCTCTGTAACAAACTTGGCGACACGTATAAACATAATTGGCGCTGTAACTAAGTAACTGTAATTGATCACTATATTTAATTGTGTCTGTAATTGTATATGCCTTCCAGTTATTTCGAGAAAGGTAAAGTACTGGAAATTTTCGGCTACCGGGGGTAAAGGTATATAAGACCGGAGAGAGCATCAGTTCTCATTTTTTAGTTCTTGTGATCTTCGCTGTTTAGAAGCGCTTTGCATTGTGCTGTGTTTAACATTTCTAATAGTTTAAAGTGGGAACTACTGATTGTGCACTGTCATACCGAGAAGAGCTATACGAATGCAATGTTACAATTTTTGGTATCAGAAGTAGGATAAGGTAAATGGTTATCTCGTTAAATGGGCGAGATATCGTTAAGCTGGTATTGGTTTTGGCGGCTAATCTTTGTTGCCGAATTTGACCAGAAATTGCCAAAAGTCGCCAAACTTGGCGACAATTTGATGACTTTTGAGTCCGGTCCCTGTATAACTGTGATAAGGTGGCATAAAGGTTCTTTGTCTAGGATGAGTTATCAGAGTGCAATAATTTCATATCAGTGGTGAAATTCTGTGCTTTTGCTAATGATTCCCGTTGCAGCCTCGAAGGTCACTCCAGTGGACAAAAGCAGTAAATAAGACTTTTCATCAGGGTCAGGAGATGGACACTTTGTTATGTATGAGTGAAAGAATCACCCCCCAGGAAGTTCAGTGCAAGTAAATTTCAGGGAGGTATATAAGGTGGTTTCCTGAGAAGAGGACAGCTTAGAGTTAGATAAAGAGTACTGTTTGTTAGGAAATAAAACTGCACAACTGATAGAGGAAATTAGGGAACGAAAATGAAATGCTGTGGAAACTCGCAGTCAGGCGCATGCGCGCAGGTGTTTAGAGACAGCGAGCGCAGAAGACTTAGATTTTAGATCGGAAGAGGAGGAAGAGATAGAAAGTGAAAGTGTGGTGAATAATGAGCTTTCGGAAGAAGGGAAGTTAACAAGTAATACAGAGAATCTATTGAAATTCGAGTCATCAGTTCAGAAGAAAGGTCTAGCCTTGCGGTTGTTTCGCTAGCAGAATTCTCGGAAGCACAAAAATATGCGCTAGTTTAGCGGCCCTCTGGAAGAAAGGGGAAAGTGAAAGTGAAAAAGAGTTTATAATTGTAAAGGAGAGAACTACTCAGAGTGGCAGGTTCTAAAAAAGGGAAAGATAAGCTTCAGCTGTGAGTGCCTCTGGTTTTTAGGAAAGGGATCTTGAAGTTATGCCACGAGGAAATCTCTGGTCATTTAGGGATAACAAAAACCAAGGATAGAGCTTTGACACACTATTTCTAGCCAAATTGTTACCAGGAAATTGAAGAATTTGTGAGGACGGGCGATATTTGTCAGCGTGTGGGTCACAATAGGGATAAAAAGAAAGCCCCATTGAAGATTGTGTCAGTTATATCAGAAGTGTATAGAAGATTAAATATTGATTCAGTACGACCTCTGATACTTAGTTCACGTGAAAATAAATACTTAATTTCGTCAATTTGTGTTTCTTCCAAGTATCCAAATGCCATTCCTGTACGGAATTTGTGATTCACTCTAAAAGTGTGATTCAAGTCTTAATAGAAATCTTTTCTAGATCAGGTTACCCTAAGGAAATTCAGTGTGATTTGGGTAGATCGTTTACCAGTGAACTTACATCTCAGTTTTTTAGTAAGTTCGGAATTAAGGTGTATCATTCTTCGGTGTGTCATCCTCAGAGCAATTCTGTTGAAAGGTTGCATTCCACTTTGAAAACAGTATCAAAAGCTTTGTGTATAGAAAACGGAAAAGATTGGAAAGTAACTAGTGTGAGTTTTGAAACCAACCATACCGTAGAGATTCCGGGTAAGCATAATAGTGATACCATTTGTCAGAAGAATTAGACTGAATCTTATCATCAGTGCTCTAAGTTTGTAAATCTCATGATGGAGGATATTGAGGGAGAAGTTGATATTCCTTATCTTTTGGAGGATTCAATGCAGATTGATTCTAGGAAAATGATTGTTGTCATAAAAGGTTTTTGTAGCATTTTGGAATTATACTTTTGTAGATTCAGAATTCTTTGCATCGTGTATTTCATTTTCAAGATGGTTAGAATTAAATGTTTCATCTCAAGTATTAGCATTTTGTAAACGGAAAAGGTACTTTGTGTGAGGAAGACATTAGGAGTAGTTTAAATTATTTTTGTTGTATTCTTGTTTTTCTGTTTATCTGTCTCAATGTGATGTTATCTAGAAATAAGTACAGGGTAATGTGAGTGGCTTCTCTGTTATCACTTATATGGTTACCACTTGTGTTTTGAAAGCAGTGAAAAGTATTTAGAATTTTCCCTTCCATAGTCTAGGAAAATTCTTCTATGAGGGAAGGAGTTGTGATAAAGGGGCATAAAGATTCTTTGACTAGGATGAATTTTCAGAGTGCAATAGTTTTCATATAAGTGGTGAAATCCTTTACCTTTGTTGATGATTCCGGTTGCAGCCTCGAAGGTCACTCCAGTGGACAAAAAGGAAAAGCAGTCTTTTCATCAGGGTCAGGAAATGGACACTTTGTTGTGTATGAATGAAAGAATCATCCCCCTGAGAGTTCAGCGTAAGTAAACACAAGGAGATATATAAGGTGGTTTCCTGTTTAGAGCTATGGGCATGTTGGCCTGCTAAGAACGATTATTCGTCGTGTATAAATGCGTTAGAGCAATTTTCCTGTAACAAAATTCTGAAATTACGGGACTAAATATATCTAAGTCCCATACTGTCAAGATATGCAACTGTTAAGATTTTCATCTTATTAAAATTCATGTTAAAAATTGAGTTAGAAGTTCATTTCAACCCTGTGTCACAGCCCAGGGTTTGCGTAGCGGTTTCGGTCACTACACCACACTATAATTGATACTATAATTGAATTATTTATCCCTGAATATACATGTAACCGTATCCAGCCCTTATATGTAACCTTAACAGTATTTGCCTTCTAGTAAATTCGAGAAATGAAAGGTAGTGACGATTTCTCGGCGGCCGGGGAAAACTATATAAACCCGGAAAGTTTCAGCTGTTAGTTCTCAGCTGCTTAGTTCAGCGGTGAGTTCATAGTATTGAATGATCTCCCTGTGACCTTCGCCTTTTAGATTCGCTTTGCATTGTGCAGTGTTTAACGTTCTTAGTAGTTTGAAATGTAACTACTAATTATACTCTGTGACTGAGAAGAGCTATACGAGTATTTTTGAGGAAAGTTCCAGAACTGTAAAGTGTTTCTATTGGTAAAATAAATTTTATCAAGCTATCAGCGGTTCTGTGTCTATTCAATTCATTACGAACCGCTACGCATGCAACAATACGTTTTTGAATATTAACTAATAATATAAAAAATACTTATAGTATTTCTTCAGTATAATAATATAAGTGTCGCAACAAGCGTTATTTTATAGAAAGAGTCTCGGAAATAAAATAGTTTTCTAACTTAATATGTCGATTACCGAATTTCGAAGTCTGCAGATCGTGCAAACTATAATTTTTATTCTTAATTTGTTTAAATGATGGTATAATTTTCTATATCTTTTGAAAATTTTCACACTTTTTTACTTTCTAAAACGAAATACGGCAGCTTTTAGAAGTGTTATTAATTTTTAACTAAGTTTTGATGCTATTTATTCAGAGCAAAGATTTAGTTTCGTTTGTTATCATTTGTAGATAATACAGGGGTTGGACAAAAATATGGAAACACCTTTAAAAAAAACATGTTTCTTTGCTTAATATGGTATAGGAAACCCGTTGGCATCCAAAACAGCTTGCAGTCTTCTCGGAATGGATAAATACAGTTCCTGTATGTTTGCCAAGGGAATATTATACCATTCTTCCTGCGAAACGGTGGCAAGTTCAGATAACGATGTTGGCGGTGGATAACGAGAATGCACTTTCCGTTCCAATGTAGACCACAAAGGTTCGATAATATTCAGGTCTGGTGACTGTGGTGGCCAGGGGAGATGGGACAACTCATCCTCGTGCTCAGAAAACCAGTCCTGGACAATGTGAGCTGTGTGAACAGGAGCTTTGTCGTCTTGGAAGACACCATCACCATCGGGGAACAAAGTTTGTACCATGGGATGAAGTTGATCGGCCAAAATGTTCACATAAGTCTTGGCAGTCATGTGCCCTGACACAGTTATCATGGGGCTAGCAGAGAACCACGGTATGGCTGCCCAAACCATAACAGAACCCCCGCCATGTTTCACTCTTGGCAACAAGCAGTCTGTATTATAGGCTTGAGATGGCGTTCTCCAGACGTAAACTCGGCCAGAAGTGGGAAACAATGTGAAAGAAGACTCGTCAGACCATATTACTCGCTTCCACTGCTCTATAATCCAGGCTTTATGACTTAAACACCACCTTTTCCTGTTACGGGCATTAGCATCACTGATGAGTGGCTTCTCAATTGCAGCACGGCCAGCAATTCCCTGTTTATGAAACTCCCTTCTAATTGTTTTGGTACTCACAGGGTTCGGCAACACAACATTCATTTCAGTAGTAACTTTTGCAGCTGTGGTTTTCTTATTTTTCGTCACAATTGCCCTTAATGATCGTCTGTCACGATCACACAGGACACACTTTCGTCCGCGCTGTGGTTTAGCAGATGATGTTTTTCCGCTTTTCAAATATGCGGAATAAATCTTCGATACAGTACCTCTTGAAACACTAAACACCTCGACTACCTTGCTTACGGAAGCACCTACCATACGTGCTCCAACAATTTGCCCACGTTCGAAGTCTGTTAACTCTGACATAATGCAATGACAACCTCACATAACAGTACTCCGACAACAATTGAACTGTTTAGCACATTTACGAAGTTGTATAGGTGGCGTCAGTAGTCAAAAACGCCAGCGCCACCTACATATTTCATTAAAATCAATCTTTCTTTTCAAACATGCATTTCACAAGGTGTTTCCATATTTTTGTCCATCCACTGTATTTCTATTTTAGAAGAGAAAAAGAATATGGATAGGGTTTCTTCTATTCTAAAAATTTTCGTATATTTTAATTTTTATAAATCTTTGCTTGTAAACTCTTCTTTAATGTATTAACACTGCAAATCTGAAATATTCATATTAGAATCTTTTTCCCTATTAAAAACTGTTAAAATGTCTTTAAGTATAAAAAATCGCGATTAGGTTCTATGTTCTATTTTTTATTTAAATACGTGTTATTAAATGATTAATAATTTAAAGTATAAAATTTATTAATTGCCAAACGAAAGGACTCAAATTAGTTGTTTGCCAAGTTGCACAAAATATGCATAAAAAATCTAACAAATGTCTTATGTAATCACAAGATTTGTTAGGCTTCGAATAATTAATATCCGATAACGTGGCATGATGTAACGAACCCAAATTCAATCATGTGTTCAAATTTTGGCACTAAACTTGAAAAACGAAGTTTGGGTAAAACTATATGCACCGTTTAAGTTGTTAGAATTAGGTTAGGTTAGAATATATTATATGCACCGTTTAGGTTAGAATATATAGGATGCCACATTTGATTCACAGTGTGATAAAAACCTTTTCAAAATACAGAATACAGTTACAAATGATTTCGAATAGACATCCTTTTCCCGAAAAACTGACTTACCATTATTAGTGCAAAGGGGCAATTTGCCCTGGAAGACTATTAATTTCGTTTTGGCATTTTGCGTTGGTTCACTATAAATGCGGTTCACTTTTTAAATTGTTGCCACCAAATATTATCGCATTGTGTTATATTTAAAGAAATTAAAAAATGAAGAATCTCCATAAATATATGTATGTTTCTCGCATTTTGATAAAACATCGATTCCTATAGCCATCAAATTTTGAATAACGTAATCTTCTACCGAATATGGTCATTTGGAATTTGGAATTTGAAATTTGTTTTATTATCGATTTCGTATTTTCTAATACTTTAACGAATTTTTAATTAACAAAATCAACAATTTCAAAATGAGCAATAGCAACAGTGTAAGGAAAAAGAAACATTTTTTATCTCCTGCGCGCGACACTGTGTATCAAAATTACAAAGGTTTGCTCATTTTAAAATTATTTTGAGATATTACTGTTGAATGAACGTTAAAGAAAAGCCCCTTTGGACGTAATGTAAAATCTGAAAGCTTTCAGATTTTTTATTTATTTATTATTTATTTATTTTGATTTCAGTTAGACTACATTGTTAAAGCGGTTTTCATACTGTTTTCAAATAGAAGGCTAACATGTTGCTAAAATAATTAATTTTTGATTGACAGGTTATCCGTATTTTTTGCCTCTTAAAAAATTTCGCTTACTAAAAACATCTTTAGACATTCGGGTTAATATTCGGTTGATGATATAACATTTTCATTTGGAACTGTTGACAATTCATCTACAAAATTCTACTACATCTATTACAGTTCTAAAGCAAGTTATAATATTTCATTAATTACTGTCTAAAAATTGTAACTGTCGTTAAATAAATATTTCTCCAAAAGTTTCTAATTTTGTATCAGGCTGAAGATTTTTAAGCAACCATTATTTCCCATTCACGTTCTCCTATTTTTTAAACGCTAGAAAACTTCTGTTGATGAAATCTTCCCAACGTTTTAATCCGTCTCATTACATTGCCCTGCCATGCATTTATCATCCTCCTTACTTAACGAATGTGTAGTGGATGTAATCTGTGGAATGTAACCTAGGATCTAATTTAGCCTCCAGGTGAACTGGCACACTTCCTCCAAATGTAGTCCCACTCGACATGATGTAATATTGTTATTGATTTGATTGGTATTTTAAATTAAAGCTGCTTAAAAACTGAACAATATTAAAATAATAAATGCACTTCTTATCATTTTATTTTATTTTTAATAATGTACCTAATCGATACACATTCAAATCTTGATTAAACGGAGAAGGGCAAATTAACCGGGTTGCGGATTAGCCAAGCATTCTTCAAGAAAACGTTCAATTTCCTTATTGATGAACAATAGAAACATTACCATCACAATCATAATAAAGCAAAATTTCCATGGGAATGAGAAAAGGAGAAGAAAATATGTGAGAAAACAGAAGTGGAAACAGATGATGTTGAGGTATTCATGAATTATTTTTATGTATAACAGTGCGTAATTTAATCGCATATGATCTGGAATATGTGAATATTATCGTAAATCATCTATTGAAAATGGAACGAATTCGTTAAAATAAATTGATAACTCGCAAAATCTGAACTGTTTGTTTTATTCATGACTGCTATGTCTGAAAAGGCGAAAACAAGGACACCCATAATATTTTAATTAAAAATAAAAAATAAAATGAAAAATTCAAAACAATTACAACAAATAAGAAATACAAAAACAATATTTAAAAAATCTGAAAGGGTTCAGATTTTAACGATCGCCGAAAAGGTTTTGCTAAGGTTTGTCATACTCTCCTGAGTTCTCAGTCTACCAGTCTGCTGCTGCATTCACTCCTGCTAACCGATTTTTTTTTTTTTTTTTTTTTTTTTAATTTTTTTAGCTTTACTACTAAGCTTCATCGTACTTACACCATATGCAGCTCAGCAGCAAAATTAGCGGTGTTAAGTGCTATTACACCTTTTTCTGTCTTTTCTCAGTCCATCATATCAATCAATGTTCAATTTTCTTAATGAGGTGGCTTGCAAAACTTTCGTTTTTTATTATTAATGTTTTGTGGGTTAACTTTATTTATTAATGTTCTTCGCACGTACGTCCCAGAAAACTCAACTCAACAGCGAAATCATAAAATAGTCAAAAGTAGCATACCTTTAGAATTTTCTATATGCAGACTGGCGTACTGGAGGTAAAAATGCTTTATTCCGTAGAGAATTGCAACTGCTAGCTTCCAAACTATTGAGTCTGTTAATTAAAAATTCATTGACATTTTATAAAATATGAAATATAAAATTCGAAATTCAAAATTCGGACTTCCAGGTGCACAGGAGAACTGCGTTGTTCAAAAGTTAATGGCTCTTGGTACCGTCGTTTTTCCAGCATACATACATATTCGCAGATTTTACATTATGTAATTTCTTTAAGAATAATAAAGGCCAATAATATTTGGGGGCAACAATCTGTAAAGTTGGATTTAGTGAACGACGCAAAACCCATTTTCGAGACTAATGACCCTTTTGGGCTAATAATAATTAGAATAAAGTAATGTTAGGCAAAAAAAATAAAAAAAACTGAGAGCTTTCAGATTTTATTTTACGCCCAAAGGGGCGGTTTTTTTTTTTTTTTTTTTTGTTTTGTTTTGTTTTGTTTTGTTTCTTTGTTTCTTTGTGTTACCTTTATTTATTAAATATTATGTTCTTCGCACAATTAACCATAAAATTCAATTCAACAGCACTATCACAAAATATTTAAAAGAGCATATCTTTAGAATTTCCGATACAGTCTCGCACGCTGAAACTAGGTGTTTTTTTTTTTTTTTTTTTTTTTTTTTTTTTTTTTTTCGGGGGTGAGGCACAGTATAGCCACTGCTCGCTTTGATATCGTTGAGTTTCTTAATCAAAAACCCATAAATGCTTTATAAAATATGAAATAGGTAATAAAGCAAATTCCAAATTCAAATTTGTTCTTTCAGATGCCTGTATTCGGGTGGAGACGCACGTTATTCAAAATTTGATGACTCTAGACACCGTTGTTTCATCACAATGCGATACATTTATGCACATTCTTCATTATTTAATATCTTTAAATATATTACAGTGCTCTAATATTGGATGGCAACAATTTAAAAAACAATTCGCCGTTTATCGTGAATCAACGCAAAATGCCAAAGCGACATTAATAGCCCTTCTGGGAAACTTGCTCCTTTGGGCTAAGTAAGCAATTCAAAATTATAATGTTTATCATTAACTTTTCCTTTGAAATTAAAGACATAATTTGCATGTTTTTATCTTTTAATACCTGTATCATAAATTTTATAATGAATCATGAAATTATTACTAACTTAACTACGAATTCTTCCCTTGAATTTTGCCGTAGACCGTGACAGTTGGAGATATTCCGTTAAACTGCTCTAACAAATGTGGTAGAAGTTTAAAGAAACATATTACTCTTTATTTAACAGCACGTACAAGTTAGATATAAAAACTTAAAGAACTAAGTGGTAAAAATCAGCTTTGAGATTAGCTGTCAAAGAAATTAATTAAAATTTGTATCAGTCATTCCGATAGTTAGAATTCCTAATGGAATAACTGTCTCCTTTCTTTACGATTTCGACGCCACATAAATTCAATTCTAGTGGCTCACATCTATTCTCGAATACTTGCATTTTTGAAATCTATTTTCATAGATTCTTTTAATAAATATTGATCCATAGACTCCAAATGTGTCCTTATATATTATCCCCCATAACACAAGACATTCTCAGGATATCCTATTTAAGTCGCAATCTCCCGGGAAGCAGTTAGGATATCCTGAGGATGTTGATTCTCAGATATCCTGAGGACTTCTTAAGTCAACATCCTGAGGATATCCTATTTAAGTCTCAATGTCCCGGGATATATGAAGATCTCCTCAGGATGTTGATTTTCAGATATCCTGAGGACATCGTGAATCAACATCTTAAGGATGTCCTGTTCAAGTCGTAATGTCCCGGGATATATGAAGATCTCCTGAGAATGTTGTTTCTCAGATATCTTCAGTACTTACTTTTTATGGAAGCTCATATCTGAAAATATTAAAGTAACATTGTACCACACGCAAGTCATGTTATAAGAATCGAAATCTTACTCTATGGATTACCTATTCTGCATATGAAAATTTAATTGTTATGCTTACACTGGATTTCGTCTTGTATATGTTGGTTGGCTGTAAATATTAAGTAATAATATTTTCAAATTTTTGTTGTTGTTTCACAGTTGATCAGAGAACTTTCTTACAAGTTATAGGCACGTGTTTTCATCCGTTTTTGAGTTTCATATTGAAAATGTGTTTACGATTAAATTCTAATTGCTACACAATATATTTTGTAAACATTATTTTAGATACTTTTCTAATATCTTTGAACACAAATATTATGTACGTTACAGGTTAACTCAGAAAATCTTTTACGAAGACATTTATCCTATGAACAGATGGGCATGATGTGCATCCATGCCTTATATGGCATTCGAACTTGAGCCCTTCTGTACGGCAATCGGTCAATATAATCACTTACTCGTCTCTGAGGCATTAATCAGAAATATCAAGTTATAAAAGTATTCTATTAAATTCATCGATAGTTCTTAGCAAAGAAATAACTATACTTTGAAACTGCAAAAGAAAAAAAATACTTTTTGATCTGTTACACTATTATATTAGTAATGAATGATGTTTAGTGCTGTGCAGTAATAAGTAACAATATTTTTTTTTTTTTTTAAACAAACGAAATTTTAGTTTACAGACGCAGTTAAAAACTAGTCTGTACGAGGTTTAACTTGCTTTAATTTGAATTTATAAACAGAAGAATAATTTTATTATTGGGCTAAAAAATTCATTGTAGTTTCTTCGTTCATTTTCTGGTAAGTTCTTTAATAATGAGAATTAGTTTTTCAAAGCGACTGAGGTAAGAAGTAACTTATTTTTTACCTCTCTGTAATAGGAAAATAAGGTTTGAGAATGGGAAGAACTAACATTAAGTTCTTACTCTCCTCAAACCTCACTTTGCTACCTCTTTAACCATACAAATATTCGGTCTCTGCTAAACAAAGCGCGAAAAAAATATATCCAGCGCTCTGCAGTCTTATACGTTATGCCGACAATGCTACATGACTCCTCATAATTTAACAATAATTGCTGCTTTATTAATTTATTTGTAACATCCAGAAAATGCAGTAAACACGTTTCTTCAAGGTATATAACACAAAGTTAAATGTTGTTATGAAAACTCAAAATTAGATAACGGATTAAATAGATGTTCAAACTTTAAATTAAAAGGATTTAATTTTTAAATTAAACGCGTTCTTTAAACTCAGCAGTTTTATTACTTTATTTTATACTATAAATAACAAATGAAGTTGAAAATCTTAAAGTTTTGATCATCATTATCATTGGTCGTAAAACTGCTTCTCAAATTTTCTTTGCTTTTGAGAAACCGAGCTCCGCTCAGAATGTAACACCTCTGAGCACTCTTTCTGTAGCCGATGCCCCAAGAAGATTTCTCTTTTGTTAACGTGGCAGATTTATGTGTCAGACCTTCCCTTCTTTTGTATCCCCCTACAAGGTAAACATCCCTTCACATCCCTTCCCCCTTCACAACAAAGTCGCAAAACGCCCCCAACGGTTTTAATTGTTCCGTAATAGTGATATCCTTGAAGAACCCCACAAAGTGGAAAGTACACGTACTTACTTTCTGATTTCCAGAATTCAGCTATTCTCCTAAACGTTAATAGCCGTCGTTCCAAATTCTCTTTCAGTTACGAACTGACTTGCTGACACTTGCAAGCGTTACATTGACAGAGTGTGAAAAGTAAGTTTCTAAATGTTTCCTTTATTCTACAAAAATGATCAGAACTAAAAAAAAATTATCTCAGATATCTAAAAGACGGATTTACAGCAGAATAAATCAACGTATATTATCGGATTCGTCAGAAGATGAAGTAGTATTTAATTATAAAAAAGGACTGTGTCGAATTTTCGCGCTAGCAAATATTCTTTTTTAAGTTCCATTTCAAACTGCGATTCGAAATATGAACTTTTATGTCTCAAGAAGAACTGACTGATGACGATTACCAAAACGATTATCCCATTTTAAGGAATATTCCAAATATAGGACTAATAAATATTCCGTTAGACTTTATGTCCCTTGTGTGCTTAGGAGTAGTACAAAAAATGATTACTATTAGGATAGGCGGAGGCACCTTACAAGCACGATTACCACATAAAAATGTTGAACTAATTTTTTTTTTTTTTTTTTTTTTTTTTTTTTTTTTTTAATGACCAGTTTTTAAAGCCTTATGTACCAGTTGAATTTGCAAGAAAACCAAGGAACTAACTCTAAAAGAATTGAAACACTGGAAAGCTACAGAATACCGTGAATTTTTACTGTACACTAGCCCACTTATTTATTTATTTTTTTAATTTAACAAAAAGCTACATGATCATTTTTTACTACTTCATATTTCGATTAGACTCTTATGTAAAATACAGAATCAGACGGCATTGATGAATACGCACAGTCTCTATTAAAACTCTTCTTAGTAAATTTTGGGCTTTATTATGAAAAACAGTATATTGCTCATAATGTTCACGGCCTACTGCATATTTGCGAAGATGTAAAAATGTTTGGGCCGTTAGATAATTACAGTGCATTTAAATTTGAAAGCTATATATCTTCTATTAAAAAATTGATTAGAAAATCTTCCGCTCCATTACAGCAAATAGCAAGACGAACTCATGAACTGTTTAATCATATTGTAGCCATGAATAATGATTCAATCAACATAACCGACTTAAGTTCAGAATTTCAAAATTTACACACATCTGGTCCGCTACTTAAAGGTTATTAAATGCTTAATTTTATTATTGAATTTTGAATACAAATTAACTGAAGTCAGAACTGAATTTGTAGAATAATTTAATTATGAATATATCGAAGAATTCAGATTTGAGCTATTGAATGGTTAAAAATGATCGAAAGATTTTTAATACTTTAAAGCAAAATTTTCTCTTATAATATTTTGTATTAATAATTAATTTCAAGTCTCTTGCTCAGTTTTAGATATATTTACAAATTATTAAATAAATTGAAATTCAAATTAGAAAATAAATTGTATAAATATTCTTAACATTTCTTATTTTTCCATAGTAACCACAGATGGAGGACCTGAGACTGTCTGTGGAAAATAAGCAAGTTTCAGGTTATCACAACACCTTCACACACTTTCACTGGAATATAAAGAAGATTTCTGGGGATATACTGGGATGTAACATTAAGCAGTTGAGAGTATGTATTTAAGAGGTTAAAGGGATATTGTAACTAGTATTTCAAATCCTGATAATATCCCATACGCTGTCGGTGGGACCTAGATAGGATGTCCTAAGGATATACTGGGATGTGACATTAAGCACTAGGGAGGATGAGTTTAGGAGGAAACTGGGTTATTACGGGATGTCCTGAGGATGTAGTAAGTAGGACTGTTAAATATTTGCATAAGTCGCCTGTAGTAACGGCAACCGCCGGCAATAAAAGGAGGTGCTTTCCTTAGTGGCACCGCAGTTCCTTTTAGTTTGAGCCAGAATAGACCTGCCCGGGGAGAAGCCAGGGGATGAGAGATTCCGGTTTCCGCCCTGTTCCGGTTCCCGTCTTGTTGCGGATCCAGTCCTGTTCCGGTTCCCGTCTTGTTCCAGTCTTGTTACGGTCCTGATCCAGTCCTATTCCAGTTCCAGCCTGGCTGTTTAAGTCCAAAACACGTAGGAGCGGATGTCTGAATTAAGCGGAATGGAGATATACGCCGAAAGGGCTAGATGGATTCTGTCTTTTAAGGGAAAGTGTTCTTCACCGTGCCGGCATAGCTGTTACTTTAAAGCACTTTGAATGTTTTCCACCCAAGATGTTAAGTTTTTGTTTGTGATGTTAAGTTTTCATCAGTGTTGAAGTTCCAGTTAAATAAACCTTTAAGTTTTAGACAAGGTTTTTGTGTTCTTCAGAAAATTTTAGATTCGAAGTCAGATACAGCACATAGGATTATTATCGGAAAAATCAACATTTGGCATCAAGCGACAGGATATTGTCTGCAAGGTAAGCGACTTTTTTATTTTTGAATTATGGAAGCTTTAAAATTAGCAAGAACTCAATATAGGAGACTATTCAGTAAGTATATGTAATGAATCTGACAATGAAGAAACTAAATTTAATCAGGAAGAAAAATTAATTAAAATAAAAGTTATTGCCGAGAAAGCTAAAGTTTTGTTTGATACTGAAATGAAAATACGAGAATTAATGTTTAAAGAAATTACAGATGAGACTTTACTTATTAGGGAAATAGATGAATCTGAATTATATTTTGATAGGTGGAGACTTCTGGAAAGATAAAAGATCTTACTTCTGAAAGTAAAAGATCTTACTTCTGGAACCCCGAATGTAACTTTAATTGATCCATCCTTTGTTCAGAATAAAATGTTACATTATCCGAAGATTAAATTGCCTATGTTTGACGGCAACGTGAAGAAATGGCTAGGATTTTGGGGGCAATTCCAAAAGATTGATAAAGATCCTACATTAGATAATAATGATAAATTTGCTTATTTAGCACAGGCTATGGAGAAGAATTCTCCTGCAGAGGAAATAGTTAAAAGCTTTCCGCCAACTGGCGATAGTTACAAGAGCGCAATCGAAGCATTGCAGACGCGTTTTGGTAACAAAGAATTACTAACGGAGATTTATATTCGTGATTTGCTAACCCTTGTTATTCAAAAACAAGGTACACGCTCTTTGCGGAAACTATACGATGAACTCGAATCTAATCTAAGAGCCTTGGAGATATTGGGAATAAATAGAGGCAAATATTGCGCGATATTATATCCATTGGTAGAATCAGCATTGCCGAATGAAGTCTTAAAAACGTGGGAGAGACTTAGGTTTTCGCGTAAAGGATCAGAAAGTTTAACCGGCGAAAACGCCCAGTTAAGAGAAAGGGAATCTGACCTTGAGCGCCTTTTATGTTTCTTGCGCGGTGAAGTTGAAAGTGAGGAAAGAATTTCTTTAGCAGCTAAATCTTTCAATGTTTTCGATCGATTGGCTCACGGTAATAAGAAAGGGAATTCGGGTTTAAAGATAAGAGAACCTCACTTAAAACCTACGGCAGCTGAACTGTTTACTTCTTCTAATGAAGCTAGAAAAGGCTGCAGATTTTGTTCCAGTATAAATCATGGTTCTGCGGAATGTTTTCAGGCGCGTAACTTATCGTTGTCAGAAAGAGAAGTTTTGGTCCAAAGGACACGCTCTTGTTATCTGTGTCTGAAATCTGGACATTCTGTCAGGAGGTGTAGATTAAAAACAGTTTGTTTTACATGCGGCAAAAGGCATCATATTTTTCTATGTAAGGGCCATTCACAAATGGGTGAGACAAGGGCAACGGAACAGCCTTCAAATCAGGCTAAAACACTCGCCAACATTTCTTCAAGGTCTCCTAAAGTTTTGCTGCAAACAATAAGAGTCATAATTAAAGGAGATAAAAAATCTCGTTCGGCTCGAGCTATAATTGATACTGGTTCTCAAAGGTCATATATTCTGCAAAGCGCAGCTCAAGATATGGGTTATAGGTATACGGTAAAGGAATACCTTAGCCACGCATTATTTGGCGGTACAACGACTAGTTTGTGTGAACATAAAGTTTACAAAATTCATTTATCTAATATGTCTGGTTCTTACAGTTGTAATTTTGATGCGTTAAGTCAGCCTGTTATTTGTAATAGTATACCTTCTATTGGACATGAAATATGGCTTAAAGAGCTTGCTGACTGTGGAATAAGTTTAACAGATCGTTTAGAAGGACCCATAGAAATTTTAATAGGAGCCGATGTTGCAGGACGATTATTAACGGGGAATCGTAAACAAATTTCAAACGGTCTTGTAGCTATTGAGACAAAGTTAGGATGGACGGTTATGGGAAAAACCGGGGAGTTGAATAGTGAAGGTTCAACATTCTTAGTTACATCAATGTTGAATAAAGAGGCTTGTATTTCTGATTTATGGGCCCTCGACTCGCTTGGTATTACGGACCCATCCGAACAAAAGACTAAATTGGAATTGTATGAGGCTACCAGGCAACATTTTCTTGATACTGTAAAAATAGAAGATGACCGCTTTGTAGTGTCTTTGCCTTGGTTGGAAGGGCACCCTCCCCTGTCAGATAATTTTGAGTTATCGCTTAAAAGGTTGCACGGTACGATTAGGCAACTTGAAATAGATAATCTTCGCCAAGAGTATGAAAATATATTCCAAGAATGTCTCAAAGAGGGCATAATAGAGGAAGTACCCGTAAATGAATTAGATTTACCCCATAATTATTTGCCACATAGACATGTTGTTAAGGAACATAGTACTACGAAGTTACGGCCAGTATATGACGCTTCGTCTAAAGTAAAGGGTTCTCCGAGTCTCAACGATTGTCTTGAAAAGGGATTAAACCTTATTTCATTTATTCCTACAATCTTAAATAGATTTCGCCAAGAAAAAATAGGGGTGATTTCTGATATTCGTAAGGCCTTTCTACAAATTGGCCTGAATTCTAGTGACAGAAACTTCCTCCGATTTCTTTGGATAAAGGGTGAAGATGGCTTGAAGCATTTTCGTCATTGTCGAGTCGTATTTGGTGTAACCAGTAGTCCATTTTTACTTGGAGCTGTTATTCAATATCACTTAAATTCAATTTTGGAGAAAAATGATGCAGATGAAAGATATTCTTCCAACATTATTGTTAAATTAATGAATAGTTTCTATGTTGATAACTGTGTAACAAGTGTCGGAAGTGAAGATGAATTACAGCGCTTCATGAAAGTATCTTCAGATATTATGGCAGAACGAAAATTTGAATTACGGGGTTGGGAATGTACCGACTGTAGTTTAGAAACAGAAACTATTGCGAATGTATTAGGTTTGTTATGGGAAAGACAAGGCGATACTCTTCAAATAAATTTTGCTAATTTACAAAATCTTTGTTTCGAGAAAGTTACGAAAAGAAGTATTTTGGCAATAGCCCATAAAGTATTTGATCCCATCGGTATAACATGTCCAGTCCTTATATTACCTAAGATGTTATTACAGCGTACATGGGAAACAAAAGTAAAATGGGACGAAGAAGTTAACACCGAAATTAAAAGTAAATTTTTGAAATGGGTAAAAAACATTTTTCTTTTGAAAAACATTAAAATTTCAAGGTGGATACGATATCAGCCAAAACAGTGTTCAATCCATGTTTTTTGTGACGCCAGTCAAGCAGCGTATGCGGCAGTAGTTTTTATTCGTGTAGAAGAACCTGAATCAGTTAAAGTCCAGTTGCTTCAGGCTAGGTCTAGAGTTTCCCCTTGTGGTAAAAAGGAAACTACTATTGTAAGATTAGAATTGTTAGCAGCAACTATTGCATCTCGTCTTGCTGCAGACATTCTAAAAGACTTTGAGGCCAGAAGTATATTTTTCTGGACAGATTCAACTACTGTCCTTGCATGGATAAAAAGGGAAGAACAATGGGGGACATTTGTAGAAAATAGAGTACAGGAAATAAGGCTTTTGACACGTGTGGAGGATTGGAGGCATATACCTGGCCACCTTAACCCTGCAGATCTTCCAAGTAGAGGGTGTTCAGTTCGCCAACTCTCCCGGTCAAAATGGTGGGAGGGTCCGAGCTGGCTTTTAAAATCCCAAGAAAATTGGCCGAGTGCCGAATTTATAACTGATGAAGCGGAAATAGCCAGCGAGAAAAAAAAGGCAGTGGTTTCATCTCTAGTGTCTACTGAAAGGTTTAGTTTGAGTGAACGATTTTCTAGCTATCGAAAAACAGTTAGAGTTGTTGGTTGGATTCAACGATTTTTCTTTAATTGCAGAAATAAGAAAAAAAGGAAAGGTGAACTCACTGTTGATGAAATTGATTTTGCAGAAAAGGTTGTTATTCGCTTGATTCAATCGGAATCGTTTCAGGGTATAGAAGACGCACGCTTACAAGCTCTTAGTCCATTTTATGATGCGGGAATTGTAAGAATTAAAACTGGTGCGTTTCGAAGAGATGACACGTTAGAGTTTAGAACACCTATAATATTACCAGGAGAACATCCATTAGTTAGGAATTTAATTATGGAAGAACATAAAAAGAAAGGACATGCAGGTGTACAATATATACTGAATACCTTAAGGGAAAGGTTTTGGTTATTATCTGGCAGAAGAACAGTGCGTTCTGTTTTGAGTAAATGCATTACTTGCAAGAGATATTCTGCTGCACCTGTTGACCACATATCAGCCCCACCGCCAATAGAGCGAGTAAATGATTCAGCAGTATTGAAGTAACGGGTATAGACCTTTGTGGTCCTTTATTGTTGAGAAACAAAGAAAAGGCATGGATTTGTGTTATTACATGCGCCGTTTATAGAGCGGTCCATTTGGAGTTGCTGACTTCTCTATCTACAGAAGTGTTTGTTCAGGCTTTTCATCGGTTCGTGTCACGAAGAGGTAAACCCACAACTGTGTACAGTGATAATGGAACTAATTTTGTAGGAGCCTCAAATGCATTTAAATTAATAGATTTTGAACAAATTAATCGGCAGGCAGCCAATGAGCGGATAACATGGAAATTTATTCCCCCTGGTGCTCCATGGTGGGGTGGTTGGTGGGAACGTCTGATCGGAATGATGAAGCAAGTCCATAAAAAAGTTCTTAAACATGCTTGTTTAAATTATGAAGAAATGTACACGATACTGTGTGACTGTGAAGCGATTCTTAATGACCGACCGTTGACAGTAATTCCTTCCGATCCTGAATTTAAAGCTTTAACTCCTGCCGACTTTTTAAAAGAAATTAGAACTAGTAGTTTGCGGGATATAAAATACGGTATTAAATCAAGTAATTTACAAAGAAGATTTCAGTATATTCAAACTGTACGAGAAGCATTTAAAAATAGATTTCGTAAAGAATATTTGGGGATTCTCAAGGTTTCGCATAAAAGAGCTGAAAGGAAAGTTACTATTAAATTAGATGATATTGTTTTGATCGGTAGTAGTGACAAAAGACTTTTTTGGCAACTTGGTCGTGTCATAGAACTACTTCCAGGACCTGATGGAATAAATCGACCTGCAAGAGTAAAGACCCGAAATGGAATCTTGCTTAGAGCAGTTCGAACTCTGTATCCTTTAGAGGTAGCGCAAAATGATGTACCCGTGAAGCTGCAGAATGAAAAACAAGATTCTTTGTCTGAACTTAAACTCAACATAGATGATAAATCTGTCAGGCCTGTAACACGATCCGGTAGAACTGTAACTCCGCCGGACAGACTGGAATATTAAGGCTCTTTGGCATTGTTTTACTTTGATGTGAAAATTCACTTTTTTTTTTTTTCCTTAGGTGGAAGGATGTTAAATATTTGCATAAGTCGCCTGTAGTAACGGCAACCGCCGGCAATAAAAGGAGGTGCTTTCCTTAGTGGCACCGCAGTTCCTTTTAGTTTGAGCCAGAATAGACCTGCCCGGGGAGAAGCCAGGGGATGAGAGATTCCGGTTTCCGCCCTGTTCCGGTTCCCGTCTTGTTGCGGATCCAGTCCTGTTCCGGTTCCCGTCTTGTTCCAGTCTTGTTCCGGTCCTGATCCAGTCCTATTCCAGTTCCAGCCTGGCTGTTTAAGTCCAAAACACGTAGGAGCGGATGTCTGAATTCAGCGGAATGGAGATATACGCCGAAAGGGCTAGATGGATTCTGTCTTTTAAGGGAAAGTGTTCTTCACCGTGCCGGCATAGCTGTTACTTTAAAGCACTTTGAATGTTTTCCACCCAAGATGTTAAGTTTTTGTTTGTGATGTTAAGTTTTCATCAGTGTTGAAGTTCCAGTTAAATAAACCTTTAAGTTTTAGACAAGGTTTTTGTGTTCTTCAGAAAATTTTAGATTCGAAGTCAGATACAGCACATAGGATTATTATCGGAAAAATCAACAAGGACTTTAAATCCTAATAACATCCCATACGCTGTCGATGGGACATAGATAGGATGTTTTTAGGATATAATGGGATGTGTTTAGGAAGTTAGTGGGATATCCCGGGATGTCCTGAGGATGTAGTAAGTAGGAGTTCATATCCTAATAACATCCCGCACGCTGTCAATGGGACTTAGTTAGGATGTCCTGAGGATATCCCGGGATGTGACATTATGCACTCGGGAGGAGGTGTTTAGGAGGTTCGCGGGATATTCCGGGATGTCCTGAGGACGTGCGCATATCCCGTGAGCAACATCCTCGGGATATCCCAAGGATGTTTTTGTGCTATGTGGGATTTTTCTCTATTTTAAGACCTGCTTGTTACGAAATAAATATCATCAAAATATTCCTTGCTACATAATAATTTATTCCAAAAGTGTTAATCTGTAACTCATGTAATAATTCGGACCCTTGAATGTTTTATTGAGCTGTTTTGGAAGACGATGTTTATCCCCATATTTCATTATTTTAAATAAAAATACGTCTCAAAAATTATAGTCTGCATTTGGAAATTATTACGTGTTTAAAAAAAATTATTAAGATTTCCGTATGTGAAGTGAACCAAGGCCAACTAGAAATCTATCTAGCTGTCTAGTATATCTAGTTGGTCTTGAGTGAACACGGTAAGACGCTATAAAGCAATGCCAAGTTCTGTTTGAAACTTAATTATGCGATTATAAAAATGGTACCTCGTGATTTTAAAGATAATAAAAGTATTCAATATATTCAAATTGATGTAAATCGTTCATCCATTTACGTTGAACAAATGAATCGGACACATATAGTGAACATGAAGGAACTGGAGATTTATCCCATGAAAAATTAAACAAAACCCGTAAGTGCTTCAAAACTTGCAATAGAATTAAAATTACGGCTTACAGTAAAAACATCTTAACATCTTAGAAGAGTCCGTTGGGAACATGTATTACAGTAGGTCATCAGCAGGAAGAAAACAAGGAAATACATGTGGCTTTCTTTAAACCCATGGAAAGTAAAGATTTCCTATCATATTGAAATAATGTTATATCTACAGATGACTACAAATTTTAAATGTTTGGGTCCGATGAACAAATTGCTATAAGGAGAAATCCAAATAAAAATTTGCATCCGAAAAATGTATTGCCTAGCTTAAGCATGGAGATAGAAGCTTACTAGTATGAGTATGTTTCGCTGCCTTTAGGATTAAAAATTTACTTTTTATAAAAAAGAATATAATTACTATAAATACATAAATATTGTTAACGAAAACCTGAAAGTATCTTTAAGAAAACTTAGAATGTAAAACCTATAAGCATCGTAAATGTAACATTCCTAAATGCTCGCTTAAAGTGTATGACTGAGCTTCAGAAAAGAATGAGTAAACGTGACATTTCTTCAAAAGCTCTATAAAAAGAAAATTTCCTGGAGGAAGGGAACAAAATGAAACATTCTTACTTGAAGAAATTGGGTTAATCATTGTAACTCACATGCCAAAGTAAATGAAAAGAGCAATTTTAAATAAAGGCTGTCTAACAAAGTATTGGATGTCCAGTTATTTTCATGTTTTTATTAAATAAAACTGTTTGATAAGTGCCCTAATATTCAAATGTGTTCAGTTTCAGAACTTTTTGAATAAACTATTTTCTGTATTAAAACGTTTGGAATAACTTTTACGAAAGCAAGCAGGTTTTAAAAAAGATGATCCGTAATATATGAAAAAAAAAAAAAAAAAAAGTCATTTCCCTAACATTTACTAACTGATACTTGAAAATAAAACTGACCGGTTCCGCGATGTCTTTTATGTCTGACAGACAGACAGACAAAGTAGACAGATGTCTTGTTTTGCACCCTCTAAGTCTTTCTGCACCGATCGGCACAATATCAAGCACAGGTGCGAAGGAAAGGTATATAGAAAGAGGGGCAATTTCGTATTTGAGGAGAGTAAAAAGGAACTTCATACATTTTGTATGAGTTCGAAAGGCCAGGAAGAAAAGATGGGACAAAATAAAATTTAAAATAAATGGCCCAAATATAATAGAGGGGGGAAAAAAGGCCCTATAGAAAGAAAAGGAAAAGAAGTAGAAAATATCCTAAAATACGATTGTGTCCATGAGTGTAGTCAAAAGGAGAAGAAGCTGTCTTCATTTACAATAAATAGTATCTCACAGGTGTGTGTGTGTAGTGAGTGTGTTTGGTAATGGTGAATAGTGAGTGTGTTTAGTAATGGTTACTGGGGGAAAAATATTGACAGTGTTAAAATGTTTTGTATCAAGGTATTTAGCATGGAATACAAAGTAATATGTATGCTTGCATCCTGAGACATCAGCAAAAGTCCTCAAACAAAAGTATATATTTATTAATTTAACTAAAGTAATTTATGCTATTTTCGTTCCCAACATTTTCATACGTTTTTCAAAAAACAGCAGCAGACAAACAACATAGAACCATATACAATACAAGACCACAGCAAAACAAACAAATAAAAAACATATATATGTGTGTGTGTGTAAATTACAGAGTATATATATTATAAAACACAAATTAAACATAGTATTTATTAATTTAACTATCATAATTTATTGCAAGATTAATCATTTTGCTATCATAATTTATTACAAGATTAATTTTTTTACTATCATAATTTATTACTAGTTAATTAATGCTAGCATAACACAATGAGGCACACCGTTATTTATATAAACTCATAGTTCTAAGAATTTATTTAAGGCAGTGAAGAATAATCCATCCCTTACATATGGACATTTAACAGATAGCAAGGAACAGAATGATAAAAAATCGGTGAGGTATAATATTATTTAAAGGCGAAAATATATTTAAGCAATCTAAAAAAAAAAAAAAAAGAGAAACCAAAATATCCGAGAGGGAAGTAGTGCGATGCCCGAGTCCCCAATTTTCCCCTCACGAGATTCCTCAGGGCCTTTGTATGAAGTCGTTGGTGGTGACAGACGTGAACTGATAGCGTTGGCGTCTCTTTGAAATTGTAACCACAAAGGAAGCCACTAGCAATGAGCAATTTCAAGTATTGTTTAATGATAGAAACTTATGAAAAATTAAACTTTATTTATTTAAAGGCACTTATTTATAGAAATTTGATTTAATTTAGATGAAAGAAAGGTACTTATCTTAAAATTCCAGGCTTTCGTTGTATATCCTCACATTGTCCGCTGTTTCATTCTCATCAATATCGGAGCCGAAAATCTTTTGAAAACGTGTAGGTTTTGTAGAAAAAACACTATTTCAAAGTAATTTAATTCATAATCACTAAGGGGAAAGGAATGTTTTACACTTTTTTACAGAGCGCTGCCAACATGCAGCCGCTTGCCTCGGTGATCGCAGCTATGTATTTAACTGAGAGTCTGTTAGTTAAAGTTTTGAGTATGGATATTAGTGCAACTAGTCCCGCGACTTTGAAAATGCTCCACCACTTTCTTTCTCCCCCCCCCACCAGAAATCACTTCTGAAATTTTAATCCTTTTATCAAAATGTAAAGGAA
Organism: Stegodyphus dumicola; assembly: GCF_044657685.1. NCBI lineage: Eukaryota > Metazoa > Arthropoda > Arachnida > Araneae > Eresidae > Stegodyphus > Stegodyphus dumicola. Next base: position 84,817,415 of record NC_140768.1, read on the forward strand.
AAACAAGGAAATAACAGTTAATTATAATTTCCATATAAAGCGTAACCTTACTGAAGATCAAGGTTATACAAAACCATAATGATGTTTTTCGAATGTATTGGGACTTTGTGCTATTATTGGGGTTAAAGTGCACAGTTGGGCGGCATTAGCAAAAACGGTCACCCACAAAATATGTTAAGCGCCGAATTGCTCAAGTTTTATTATGGCTTTCTCTATTTCTTATTCTCGCCTATTCAATTTTTTTTTTCATCCTACGGCCAGAAAGACTTAAAAGCGTAGCAGCGGCGTTATTTAAGTTGCATGTCTTTGCGAAATAAGGTAAAATATTACTTTTTATATTCGGTATTTTTAATTAATTAAATATTTTAAATTATGAAAGTTTTTAAAGGTCGTTTTCTCTGTCGTTAAGTAAGCAGGAGTAATAATATATTTCTTAGCACGTCTAACTGCGCGTGCTACGACTGAGCAGTTGAAACTATTTAATTCTTTCTTATTAATTTAATGCATCTAATTTATTTTCTTAATTAACGGCATATTGTGGTTTTCAACTTCATTTTTTCGAATTTCGACACATACATGATATAATGGCATCAAAGAGTAGTCAAAATACATTTGATGAACAGGAATTTATTTTAAAACAAGCAAAATTACGTTCTGTTCTTCGAATTCAGAATGGCAGAGCGAAACTAATTGATATCTTATCTCAATATTTAGAGACTGATCGCTCATGTGTGTTTATGCTGAATATCAAAGACCCAGTAGATTATATCAGAAGTTTTAAAATTGTTGATTTACAGAGTCTTTTATCTGATATAAAATTATATCAAGACCTTGAAAAAAACGAAAATTTAGATTTCTGGAATGATCTACAACTAATTGTGGAGAACATAATTAATGAAAAGCATTCTGATAAACTTGAAAGTTTGAAAGTTGCAAAGAGAACAGCTATTAATTCATCTGTGAAAGGTGATATTGATATGATTTTCAAGAATAAGACTCTGGAAGAGTTGAAAATCCTATATTTTGAGGTAGAAAATAAAATTGCTAGTCATCACATGATTGATGTAGCTTACTGGGAAGTACTACGCGACAGTCTGAAGATTCAAATAGCTGAAGAGAAATTGAGAGATGTTAACAAAAAACTAATGAATTCAGTTGAAAAGATATCAGTAAATGCTGAGTTGGAGGGAAAAATCACCAGCAATAATGACTGTCAAAACAGGTGTGAATCAATAGATGAAAAGAAAGAAATTTATTTATCTGAGCAATATAGTCCTAAGTTAGTACCATATAATGAAATCCCAACCTGCTTAACAGTAGTTGATGCTGTTGATGACATGGATCAACTTTTAACACAGCAAGAATTGGCAAAGAGGTTTTATAATTTTTCTTGTAGCCAGAAATCAGAATCACATAAAACATTCTGTGATAAGTATAAGCCCTGTAAACCTCGATATTTTAATAGAGTCCATACTGGATTTGATTGGAATAGGTATAATAAAACTCATTATGATTTAAATAACCCACCTCCAAAAATAGTGCAAGGTTATAAATTCAATATATTTTATCCTAATTTAATTTATAAAAATAAAATTCCTAAATATACCGTTTTGCCTTGTGACAATAATGACTTCGCAACTCTAAAATTTCATGCTGGACCACCATATGAAGATATTGCTTTCAAAATTGTTAATCAAGAATGGGATTACTCTAGAAAGAGAGGTTTTAAATGTCAGTTTACTAATAGTGTTTTTCAGTTATGGTTTCATTTCAAGAAACAGCGCTATAGAAGATAGAAAATACATTATTACTATGGTTTTCTGTGTTTTATTTTTAAAAGAATCAGCTGTATTTTTAGTTTGTTCAGATGCATATTTTTAATCTGTGCAAATACAGTACATTTAAAATTTCTCTTTAAAGATTAAAGGTGAACAGTTGTAATTATGATTGCTTTTTATACTTGTAAAATTATTATTATTATGAATGTTGTTATATATTGGTAAACAACTTTAGTAAATACAAATTTAAAACACTTAGAATGAACTATGTTTTTCTGTGTGTTCATGTAAAACAACTTCTTGTCATGTTCCAGTTGAATAACAATTTTAAATATGTAGGTTTATGTTTAGTTATATAACTTTTGATTATTATTTATACTGAAATAGATTATAAAATACAGAATTTTATAGTCTATAAAGAGGAAATTTTTAATAAGTTTGCAGAAAATCATATTTGGGATATATTCAATTAAATGCAAATTTATGATAATGCTAGAGAACTCCATAACTGTTACATCCTTAATAAAGTTTCTAAAAAAATCCTGGATTTTCATGTCTAAGCATTTTAATTAATACAAAGCAGTGTTTGGTTGATCTTTACATTATGGTAACTTGGCGATTTTTTGGCAAAAATTTGGCAACCAACTCTCCTACAGCAACCCTCTATTTTTTTTCCCCGCCGCCATTTTGTCTTCACGAAGTAAAGACATGTTTCTTTTCTTCTTATCTACTGAACACTTCTTCCAACAATCTACTAGCCGAATTACACTTATGCTAGAAATTTTATCTAACAAAACTGCTTAATCATGACAAATATTCACTGCAAAATTGGGAAAAAGTGCACAATACCATACTCCTTACGTGTTTTTCAAAATAACACATACACATAAACCATGTACACGTCGACTTATTTTTACTTAATAAAACATCCCAGAATTACACAAAAATGGCATTGCGCACACTCTTCACTATATCCATGTACACTGCTTTTTTCTCATAAATTAGAAAAATTTCATGAAAATACATGACAATTTTCTGAATCTTTAAACCCGGTAAAAAGAACATATATGAAATTACCTGATCGAGAAAAAGTATATACTCTTTCCAAATATGAACATTTCCACATATAAAATAAATAAAATATCCAAAACTTTTACCTCTAAATCATCTATTATATTATAAACGTCACCAACGAATTCATACCGCAAGCATTACAAATACTTAGTGTCAAATATTTAAATTATTTCCATGCACGTTTACTTCAACTAAAACATATACCAAATTCCTACAAACATAAAATTCACAAAATAACTATCATTTAATTAAAATATCACTAAACCATGTACACGTCGACTTATTTTTACTTAAAAATCCCAGAATTGCACAAAAATGGCATTGCGCACACTATTCACCATATCCATGTACACTCCTCTTTTCTCATAAATTAGAAAAATTTCACAAAAATACATGACAATTTTCTGAATCTTTAAACCCGGTAAAAAGAACATATATGAAATTACCTGATCGCGAAAAAGTATATACCCTTTCCAAATATGAACATTTCCACATATAAAATAAATAAAATATCCAAAAACTTTTACCTCTAAATTATCTATTATATTATAAATGTCACCAACGAATTCATACCGCAAACATTACAAATACTTAGTGTCAAATATTTAAATTATTTCCATGCACGTTTACTTCAATTAAAACGTATACCAAATTCCTACAAACATAAAATTCACAAAATAACTATCATTTAATTAAAATATAATTAAATTCAAAAACACTACTTAAAATATAAATAAGCACATACATTAAATTAATAAAAATTACCTTACAATCCTAATTACTTTAAACTAAATCATTGCTAATAACAATTTTCCCAATAATACCAAATTACTTTACTTCCACCTTACATTTAGAACAATGCATAAAAATAATATCCTCAAATAATTAAAAATACTAACTTACCTTATCTTCTTCAGAATCTTGATTACGTGTCCGATAAACTTTTCTTATTTCTGTTTCAGGATCTTTAAAAACATACTTATAGTTCACAGCAAGGTACCAGGTAAAATAAATAACTTAATAAAACATCTTTACTTCTATCTCGCACAACCTTAAAGAAACACTTATTACTACCCTTTTCAATCCCACTAAATACCCATTTCGAATTCACTTTAGTTAGGGCCATGGGATCCAAAAATTAACGAACACTGTTTCACACAACACAGAATAAAGCCAAATACAAAATTTCCAGATTTTTTCCCGATTTCCCCCCTTTTCCGATTAAAGAACCGTAATTCGTCCATTAATATCACATGACATATCCCATGATCTCTCATTTCCCTCACACAAAATAATGCGTAATCGAAACTGAGTACTGCTCACATTACTACCAAAGTCCCAGGTAGTAACCTTTATCGCCTCCAAAATGTCGCCAAACTACCAGTTACCATATTCTAAAGATCAGCCCTGTAATCATTTTGAAGTAAATTATCATTCATATTTTATTGACTATTATGTTTATCACTAAATAAATATTTTGTCCAAAGTTGCTAAATATGCATCAACTGAAAATTGAGCAAATTCTCGAAGCATATTTTATAAAATATCAGAAAAAAATGAAAAGTTTTTTTTCTATAGGCAGCACTTAAGAAAATTATATTATTGACAACAGCATGCATGTTCACAAAGTAATGGTTATCGTACAGAATAATTTGGTTAGAGTAGAGAAAAGGGTACTGACAACAGCATGCATGTTCACAAAGTAATGGTTATCATACAGAATAGTTTGGTTAGAGTAGAGAGAAGGGTACTCCCTGTATTATCATGAACTTTTTTGGTTAATCTTCGGATTATAGTAACTTGGCGATTTTTTGGCGAAAATTTGGCGACCAACCCTGCTAGAGCAACCTGCTAGTTTTTTTTTTTTTTTTTTTTCCTCAACATTTTTTTTAACAATCTGCTAGCCGAATTACGCTTATACTAGAACTTTTATGGAACAAAAGTGCTTAATCATGACGAAGATAAGGTGCAAAATTGGGAGAAAGTGCAGAATCACCCACTGTTTGCCGCGTTTTTAAGAATTGCACATATGCATTATCCATGTACATGTTGACCTATTTTCACTTAAAAAAACATCCCAGAATTGCACAAAAATGGCATTGCGCACACTCTTGACTTTATCCATGTACACTTCGAGCTATTTTCACTTAAAAAGTCAAAGAAAATTGACAAAAATTCAATTCTTCTTACTCTTGTAAAAAGCACGAAACAAATAATTGGGCTATTCTGCATTTTAGCAGCGAAATTGTTTCTACGTGCTTGTTAGCTACGATCGAAATTTTCCGGAAAATGTCACATTACATGTCTCATGATCTGTCATATCTCTGAGACAAAATAATCTGATTCGATTTTGTCACTTTCCAATATGGATTGAATAGAGCAAAAAGTTCTGCAATAATTTTACTATGCTTGCTAAGTAGCAGACTCAGTTTTGTTGGGCCATTTTTTTTTTTTTTTTTTTTTTAATATAAATATATTTTTACAATCTGTATGTTTACGGTGATAACTGGGCTACAGATCATATTTTTTTTTAATCAAGAGCAACATTTGTTGGTTAATCTTTGGATTATGGTAACTTGGCGATTTTTTGGCAAAAATTTGGCGACCAACCCTGCTACAGCAACCTGCTAGTTTTTGTTTGGTCGCCATTTTGTTTTCACGAAGTAAAGGCATATTTTTTTTTAATCAACATTTTTTTCCAACAATCTGCTAGCTGAATTACGCTTATGCTAGAACTTTTATGGAACAAAAGTGCTTAATCAGGACGAAGATTAGGTGCGAAATTGAGACAAAGTGCAGAATCGGCCACTGCTTGCCGCGTTTTTACGAATTCCACATGCACGGTATCATCCATGTAAGCGTCGACCTATTTTCACTTAAAAAAACATCCCAGAATTGCACAAAAATGGCATTGCGCACACTCTTGACTATATCCATGTACACTGCTAAAGTCCTAGCTAGTAACCTTTATCGCCTTACCAAAATGTCGCCAAACTACCTGTTACCATATTCCAAAGATTAGCCCATTTGTTACCTGCTGTATGTTAAATTAAATTGTTATTTGCAATTAAAAAATAATTGTAATTGTTTCCCATAGTTGAGTAATGCTGATTATCTCTTTAAATACTGAATTTCTCAGATTTTGAATTACGGTTGAATCTCATTATTTTAAGGTTATGCAGTTGTGTATATATGTAGTTAATGTAATTAAACAGGTGCTTATTTTTTTTCTTAAAATGTGCTTGAAAAGTGCTTATAGGTGCTTATTTTTTTAACTAAAATGTGGCTATGAACCCTGTTTGTGTAGTGCAAAGATGAATTTCCTTTTTTATGTTATTTCATTGTTTGATTTAAAATGTAGTTTATTGATATTATATATTTTTTGTTGGCTGCTCTTTTGACTTTTCAAGTGAATATAGTTCGATGTGTGCATGGGAAAAGTCTAGGGGCTGCGCAAAGCCTAGTTTGTGCAATTCTCTGATGTTTTTTAAGTGAAAATAGGTCGATGTGTACATAGATAAAGTCAAGAGAGGGCGCAATGCCATTTTTGTGCAATTCTGGGATGTTTTTTTAAGTGAACATAGGTCGATGTGTACATGGATACCGAGTTTGTGCAATTCTTTGTCTTGTTATTTTGGCTTTGTGTAGTGGCGATTTTTGCGCAAAAATCGGCACTAGACAAGCCAAAATAACAAGTCAAAGAAATGCACAAACTCGGTATCCATGTACCCCCAAAAATCACCATGTTTTGCCAAGGCGTAACCGTAAATATACTTTTGCTAATAGTTTATATCAGTGTTATATTTTTCTGAAAGATAGGAATTTTCTTGCAAAATGCATATTTCATTTATATGTTCCACTGAAACAGTTCATTATTATAGTTTAATTATTACTTCTATAGATTATAATTTCAGTACTGATAGATTTCATTGAGATTTTTATCTTTGGGAGACAGGAGATAACCACACCTAATTCCGTAGCTGACACATAGCTATGTCAAATATTAATGCGTATCTATGTATTAGAGTTAGTATTATTTCTGGGTTGGAACTAGTACCAAGTACAGAATGTTTTGGATTGCTTAATAACCCAAAATGTTACACATTTTGGTTAACACATATTGTTTTTAGAGCTATGCCAGATATATTAATATTATTGGGTAAAGTACTAGAGTTAGTATTATTTCTGCATTGGAACTAGTATGTTAGTCAAATACAGGTGTTTTGGGGTCGCTTAATAGACCTCTCTCCTCTTATGATGTGCTCTACCTTCCCCAGAACTGTGTCGCAACATTTACGGGACATCCTGTAGATATAAGCAGGGTGGGCACTAGATTTTTTCCCACTTGGTGCAAACTCTTAGAAATTCTGCCACCTGGCGGTTGCACGCGCTTTGCTGCCAGCTCTGTGTGTAAGCATTCATGATCTTGTTTAATCCCAGAAAGCTATATTCTGATTTATTATCAAAACTAAAATTATTTGAAAAACAGTTGAAACAGAGATTATTTTATTTGGTTTTTAATTACTGTTCTGCTATTGGGACCATATTCACAAATGTATGTATGCATGCACATGGTTATGTATGTATGTGCATATATGTGAGTATGCATACGCACTCATACATTTGTACATAATGTACAAATGTATGTGTTCAAATATGCATACATGAACACATACAATCATAGATATATGCATGCATATGTACATTTCTGTATTCGGCTCTGATGACAGAACAGTACTGGTTTTTATTATGCTTTAATAATTTGGAATTTTCCTTAAAAAGTGTTTTTATTTATTCATTTTTGGTCCTATCTGTTTCCCTGCAGTTCTTTCTTACTATAGTGTATCTTTTGATAAATGAAATAACATTTTGCGTTGCTGCATACATTTTTAGTAACCATTCTGTTCCTAATACTGTCTCTTTTTTTACAGTAGCAACCATATGTAAAAAGACTTGTATAATAAATAAATACTTAAAAATTATTTTTGTGATTTATAGAAAAGGATGGTACATTTATGGCCATTCATAATGAAGCACATGTGTCCATAGTGATTAATAATGTGTGCAGATTCAGGGATATAATATTAAAATGTACATAATTGTGTTTAGGAGTGCGGAGTATAACACAAAAAGCTACCATAAGGCCTTTAATCTTCTTACATCTGCAACTCAGGAAGTAGAACATTTAATGCCATCAGAAGAATTCCTTGAACTAATGGCATAATTCCTTTTGTGGAGCATAAAAAAAAAAAAAAAAAAAAAGAGAGATTTTTAAGGTAAATATGTGTATCTTTGTTCCCTGCCGCTCTTATGTTAGGGTTTTTATATGTAGTATTTTAAAATCTTTCTTACTGTTTTTCTATAAAATATTCTCAAAATTACTCTCAGGAAAGTGCTCTGTTCTTTTGGAAAAATAATAACAAATAACTTTAAAACTGCCCAACAGCAAGTGCTTTTATTTCAGAAAGACTTTAAATCATTTATCTATTACATATAAATGATTTAAATACTAAACTAAAATGGAAAAACTCCAATATCTCTTTTATCTTACACTGAAAGTATAAAATTTTAAAATTGCTTCTTTGAAAAGACAATCTTTTCACATCACAGCTTTTGTTATTGTATTATTTTTCCATAACTCTGTGACATAAAAGTCAAACTGCCTTTTAATGAAATTGATACATTTGAGTTATCTTTTTGTGGAATTCTAATTTTCCATTATAGAATTTGTATGCGATCCTTATTTGAGTATGAGATAACCTTCAATTAAACTGTTCACTTTCCATCAGTGACTAACATAGTTGTTTCCTGAATTGAGCAAGTCAAGTATTTAGGAATAATCGCAGTCTTATATTAAATGAGTATTTTTCAAGTTTCTCTGGCATAAAGCTATACTCCCCCCCCCCTAATTTCTCAAAATAGCATTATATTGATTGATAAATTACTTAAAAATCATAATAAGTATCTGATATTTACATGTGTTTATCATGTCTAAGGTTTTTCAGTGTTATCCCTCAGCATCAATGAACTCAAAATGCCAGTAATTTATATATATATATATATATATATATAATAAAAAAAAATCATTTCTGGTAGAAGTGAATGTTAAGTTTATGTTTATATTTATGCTAAAAATTTGAAAAATATTCTGTAATTACATGGTAAAATTTAATGATCACACTTAATTCTCCTCACATATTAGCCCAATAATGTTAGCAGAAGTCAAATGCCATATACTCAGGCAACCATGTGTGTAATAGTTCTTCAGTTTTGATATGCAATGCTGTCATTTTGATATGCCTTCTTATTATTTTATCCAAGTTCTAGCAGTGTTTTTAGATAAATTGTCTTTTTTTTTTTTTTTTTTTTTTTTCCAAACTAATTTTCTAACATGAGCTTGCTTACAATGAAAAAAACTGCAATAATGTTTTGCATGACTGTAGTATTTTAACACAAAATCTTGAGAGGAAAATTGCTTTGAATCTCTTCTTACCATAAAATCTAAAATATGAAAAAATATTGGTTTATTAATTGATTTTTAAAATAAATACCTAATTAAATGGTAAACTATATATATTAATATAACAAATAATTTTTTGCAGTTATATGTCATCATTATTTTTCTTCTGTAAAAAAATTCTAAATGGCCTCAAAATAATAACAGACCCACTTTATCCCAACTGTAGATTATGCTATTAGTCTTAATAACTTTAGGAGATTGCTTACCATTTTAAAAAAGCTTAATACCGTTTGCCCACTTTTCCCATTTTTTTAAAAATCTTTTTTAGCTTTTCCATTCAAAATTAATGAAATGGGTCTGAAAATTCCCAAATATCTGATTAATAGTTTCTGCTGCTTGGCTAATGAATGCACATTCTCTTTTTTTAATGATGCTGTACATACATCACTAAAAGTTTCATTCCTCTTCAAAAAAATTTAAACATTATGAACTTTATCTCAACATTGCTTTAAATTATTGCTAATTATAGAAGGAATTAGCCAAGATGCAACAAATTAATTGCTTCTCTTCATAGATAAATAAACATATTTACATATACCAGTTCCAAAATGGTATGATTTTTTAATGTAGTAGATGTTTAGAAACTCATTCAGTCAGCTAAAGCAGTCTAATATTTTAGTTTTTTGCAGACATATTGTCTAAGTGTTAGAAGTTTATGTTTATCTCTGCAGGAAAACTTGTTAGTATTGGTCTTCTTGGTTTTAGTTTGCAGCTTTTATTTCTGTTGATTCTTCCAAATATTTATTTTCATTCACTCTATCAGTGTTATTGTACCCCTCCTTTCTTTTGGCTAAACTTTTTTCATCAGTCTCAGGTGCCACATGTTACTTAATGACATCTGGCTATTGCCAGATGGGGCTCTGCAGGATATACTCGATGAACTCGCCTTAATTGATTCAAAGAGATATCATGTGAATCACCAAATTCAGATTATCTGTCATAAGCATCTGTGTTATGCATATCATATGTAAATGATGCACACATATTTAAATGTGTTTTATAAACTGTCAAACTCTGTTATCTTCCTTTCCCTTAAAAATATAACGTTTTTTCTGCCTTTTAAAAAAGCTACATATAAACACCATAATTTTATTTCTGCAAAACAGTTTCATATCATTGTTGCATTCTCACTCTTACACCTATTAAGAGCCAGTCCAGTGTCATTTGAATTGATAAGTCACAAATTCAACATCATCTGTCTTTAAATTATATATGTATCTAAACAGAGAGAAGATATTTTCCATTTTTTAAAAGGGGAAAAATAACCGATCTCTTCCTTTCCCTTAAAATAAACTTATTTTTGCAAATACCAAGCACATTTGGATTTTTAAATTCTTTGTAAATCATATTAAATAAAATTTTTAAATAATGAACTTAGGGTAGTAGTATATTACTACAATTTAAAATACTATCAAGGTAATTTAGTATTTTTTCAAATAATTAAGAAAATGTAAGGTTCTACCCCCTTTATGAAAAGAATTAAAAAGCTGTGTGAATTACCCCTTTCCTTTTTGAATAACATTATCATTTTCACAATTTTTATGGAGTACTTACAATATAGAAATATGTATTTATAGAAGTTACGTTTTGCAATCAAGCAGTTGTCAAGTCTTTGAATGAGAATAGATTTTTTTTTAGAAAGCGGATACACACTGTTTGAATTGGTTTGCAGTTTTCATGTTTAAGATCTGAGGAACAAGTGTTTTAGTTGAATAATAAGTCAAATGAAATCTGTTTAATATTGCTTAAAATTGGCTAGTGCCAAAAAGAGTTCTGTGTAACCTGTCCTTAACACCTTATATAGAATTTTCACTAAGCCCTGTTGTTGTCCCCTTATAACCATCACATTCTTTAGACTCTTAATCATTAGACTGAATTAATGAATATAGAAAGGCTGGCTCTGAGGATCATTACCGGAACTATTAAAACTACTGCAATTGATGCCCTTATACTTTGCATGGTAAAAAAACACATCAGAAAAAATTTCTCTGACTACTGTATAATTTATATGTTGTGTAAAAGCTTATTACACAACTTTTTATAGATTTTAAGAAAAGTATGTAAATGAACCATGCTAATTTTTCACATAGGATGATTTATACAACTCATTTTAAAAGAGAGAAAACACTTAACTCAGTCTTTTTTACCAAGACACAACTTCTTTGTTCGAAATCGTAAAATTATTCATTCAGTTTTTTGTCTTGATATTTTTTGGCCATTCTTTCAACCTGATACCAACTGTGTTGTTCTTTATTCTGTTGCAATATATACTATTAGAAGGAGATAACTTTTCAGGTGTTGGTTATGGCTTATACTGATGGGTCTCATGATGACAGTACAGGAAGATCTTCAACTGGAGTTTTCTGTGAAACCTTTTCTTATTATGTACCCTTTGGCCAATTCAAAACTGCTTCCTGATAGCGAAATAAAGATTTCAGTTATATATATATATATATTATATTCTTTCCATAGACTATTATCATTTCAGATTATAGAAAAGTTGTCTTTCTGGCTATTGCTGATCAAAACTGAGCGACAACTAGTTAGTGAGGAATGCTGGATTTTCTTGCATTACCTCACTGGTTACAGGAAAACTATATTTCATTGAATTCCTTCTTGTGTGAAACTCCTGGTGACAGCTGTGGAGGCCCTTGCAAAGAAGAGCAGATGCATCCTGAACAAGACCCAGCAGTATCATTTATGAATCTGCATTCCCCACTGCATATCAGAGAATTCTGAATCAATGTAAAATATATCTATAAGGAAGAATATTGAAGCTTTTTTGTTTGACCATTGAGCGTTTCCACCTTTTGACATTTTGGCACTTCTCTTTTAATTTGGTAGTATCTCTAACCCATTGTGTCCTTTCTCTGAAGACACATCTGTGAATGTCTCCCAGCACATCTGATACCAGATTCAGTGCAGGTGCACTAGGTTAAAACAATTTTAAATTTAATAGAAATTGCACAGCAAAATGTCTAGCACCAGCCCTGCTCTCAATTTTGTCTTCTGTATTCTTGTATTAAAGCATTTCAAACATCTTTGTCAGGCAGCAGCAGGTAGCCAACCTGTGTTTTAAATTCTTGTAAACTTTGATTAATAAAATGTAGCACATCATTTTATTTATATGATGTAATGAGTGCTCACATGTATTATAGGATCCATATAAAATGGTGTGTCCATTTGCTTGCTGGCATTCCTGGCATCTTTTCTTGTTTCAAATGTTATAATTTAGTAGCCCTCTAAGCCCAGGCTTTTAAAACAGCTGTTTCTTGCTAAACATGTAGAGATTTTGTTGGAATGCTCTGTAATGATTCTCCAATTCCAACAATTTTCTTTTCCATTAAAACTTTTTCTTTATGAGTTCTGTTGTTGGATGGTTCAGTTTCCCTTAATCTAACAACAACATTTCTGACAGTATTCCTATGAGGAACTGGAAAGCTAGGGAATTTTCTATGTATTGTCTCTATGCACATTTCTTAAAAAATCTGTTTTTACATAAATGTCATACGCAAAAAATCTTTTTGTTTAAGTGTTAACTTTTGCCATTGCATTGCACACACAGTAATAAACTTCATATGACAATATCTAAAATCACCTCATGCTAAAGCCAAACTAATCCCCATACAACTTGAAGGAGAGTCTAAGACAATGACAGCCTTGAGTGGCACCAGCCTGCTACTGCTCTTGTCTGCCTATGCATTGCTAGCACAAAGATGTTTACCATTCTGCCCGTCTACACAGTGACTCCTACAAAGATGTTTGAAATATGTTGTATCTTGTCTGGCATTCTCTTTAGTCTCAGTAGTGAAGGGCATGAGATGTAGAAATTTTTTACTGCCTTTTCTTTTTTATTATTTTACTAACTCTGCATAAAGACCTTTTTCCAGCAGACTACCTAAATTTGAATAAAACTTTATAGTTTACCACTTACATTAAAATAACTTATTCTTGTAATGTCACAATATGTTAATTTCTTGATGAACTTGATTAGATAGAGCATAAATTCGGTAATGTTGCTTTTGAGTAATACAAATTTGTAACAGAATTTGTTTGACTCCAGAGTGCAGTTTCTGTTTGAGGAGTTCCCCCTCCCTCCACCTGAATTTTCTTATGCTTTGTACATGGCACCTAACTGCTACTTTTAATACATTTTGATTGAAAAAATGATGCATGAAATAATACTTTCAATGACTTAAGAGCTTTCTATGTGAAATAAACTCTGATATTGGTAAGACACAAAGTATTGATAGCATATTGAAAACAGATTTTGATGTTGATTCAGGAAAATATTGAATAGCATGTCTTTTAAAAACTACTGTGGTTATTTATGAAATTAAATTTGTTATAATAAAAATATATTATAACTAAATGTTTTTAGCATTTTATTTCACATATTTAATTTTCTTAGTAGTTTTCCTTTGTTTCCTTATTGGCACTTCTAAAATTATTTAGCATGCTTTAAAACTGAAAAATATGTTACTCATTCCAAATTAATGAAAAAGCTTCACATATTAAAATACATTATCATCCAGTTTCAAATTATTTCATTAATCTTGTTTAATTTGCAGTGAGTTATAAATCATTTATGTAATAAATAAATGTACAAAGTTAATAATTATTATTTCATAATTCTCTTTTTGTAAATGTGATTATGTGTAACAGTACTTATTCAAAGCATCTGCAAAGAATTTGGTTTGTTAAATGTTATTCTTTTAATATCGTATTGCCAGCCATACCAGTATACAAAGTATCTTATTTGTTTAATGTTATTAAAGTATTGTATTTTTTTCATGCTAGATTTAAAGTTGTGAATCAAAATTGGGTGAAGTATTTGTCAAGGTAAGATTTTGAATTCTTTTTCATGCCTGACACAGTAGATCTTGGGAAAAAATTCTAAATCTATGTTCCTAAAAATTATATATCATTCAATCTGCTTATAAGAGAGAACTAATGATTAAGTCTTGGTTTTCACTTTTACCACAATTGTGAAGTTCATTTGCATACTTTTTTACTAATTGTAAAATAAGTTATATGGATTTCCAATTTCCATATAATATTTTTGCAATTTGCTTCATCTGCTTTTAGCATTCCTAATCTGGTACCTCCTACATAAAAATGTACGGCTCCAATGTCATATGCCAGGTGATAACAGTCGGACTATACAAATACAGTCAAAAGTCGTTAATTCGGACACCCATAATCCGGAATGATCTATAATCCAGACCTCAAAGCTACAACCTTTCTGCGCATGCGTCGCGTTGACGCATGCGCGTAAGACCTTTACCGCTGCGAATTTGCGCGTGCGCAAAATACGTTTATGAATGCGCGTTTAATGTATAACGGACGGGATAAGCTAAGCTAAAATTATCTAATTATCTATTTCAGTTAATGTTGCAGATTGCATTGTTCCTTAATCTTCGAATTGGATCCGGATTATTATTTTTTGCAGACTGTTTTCGATTATGTCAAATAGAATTTTCGATATATATTTACAAATATGTAAAGGATATACAAAGCGAAAGTATCTTTCGGAGCCCATTACACAAAAAGTGGAATTGCTACAAAAAATGGATAAAGGCATATATTTTGTTTATCTAAACTTTAACGTTTGTTTATCTAAACTTTGTTTATCTTAAACGAGGCGGTGGCGTGCAATGAATTCACTATCCTTATCTTAAGGGCAGATGTTTTTATTTTATTTGGCTTATAATTGCTTACTCAATGTAGTATTTCATCTCGATGTACTCCATCTTTGATATGATTTAAATCAAATGCCTCGTCATTATAATT
Source organism: Stegodyphus dumicola (assembly GCF_044657685.1). Taxonomy (NCBI): domain Eukaryota; kingdom Metazoa; phylum Arthropoda; class Arachnida; order Araneae; family Eresidae; genus Stegodyphus; species Stegodyphus dumicola. The sequence goes on from NC_140768.1 coordinate 84,832,580, forward strand.
CGCTTCCGATAGCGAAGAAAATGACAGAGGTTATTGAAAACGAAAAAATTTCGATTGACAAATTAGTCGGTATTCTCGACACAGCAATTATAGGACGTGAACAGCGGAACTTTGTAACTGAACAAGAAATTATGTCTGTTTATAGAATTAAAGAGAATGTATTATCACATAAAAAACGAATCAACTTAAACAACTTACATTGAAAGAAATGTTTAATAAAGTAAACAAATAAATATTAAGCTTTTTTTTGTAAATTTTGATACCCTTTAGATCATAATTGTTCTTTATTTCATAAATTACGGTTTTATATTTTTAATTTTATAATTTCTGCATGCCATTTTACCAGATTTAAACTGATGATCTATAATCCGGAAAAATCGATAATCCGGAATCGCCGAAGTCCCGACGAGTCCGGATTAACGACTTTTGACTGTACATACAGTTAACTACAGATCACCAGTACCACAACACACAGGAAAACCCTAAAGGTTGCAGGAAAGAAGTATGAAAGACTGCCAGAGCTGCACGATTCAAATTCATATTGTGATCAGTGAATGATAGCACATTATTTAATTCTATTAATTTTCAAATTGCCATAATTTCTATAATTGTATATAATATTAATTCATACAGGGCTAGATGCTGCACAAGAAACTCACAGAAGCTGCACATTACTATTCTTGAACTTTCTTTCAGACACTGCCAGAACATTTTTATTGTTAAAGTCTTTGTGCTAGTTTTTGAGATAAGAAAGTGTTAGTCAAAGTTTAGTAAATTTTTTTTTTTTTTTTTTTTTTTTTTAGTGATTTTGTTTACAGCATTTACATATGCACCATGTTGGAAAGGGGTGAAAAAGGAGAAAGTTTATGGTGATATTCCCCTTGTTATTTTTTTTCCTTTGGTATTTTTTAAATTTTTTTGATGAAAAAATAGCAGTGAAGAAAGAAACTTAACGTTTTAAGCATATTATTTTTCTGGGAATGAGTAAAATATAAAATAGAAACACTTTACGGTAAAATGTAAAATTAGACAATAAAAGAAAACTTTAGATTGACTTGATTTTATGTAAATGTCCGGTCAGTTTTTTGAGAGCAATTAATAAAGGTCCTGCTTCCCTTGGGAGAAAAGAATTCTACAACTATGTTTTCCCCATCTGAAGAAGAATTGTATTTAAATTCTATACAAATCTAAGGGTTCTTCTTCCCCTGCCCAATATTATGTAAGTGAAAGGAACTCTGCTGCTCTATATTTCATTTGCTTCTTATTTTCATGTTGATGTAGATCTTGTCTTGTTATTTATTGTCTTATGCTTTCATTACCTTGTAAAAAAGTGTATGATGGAAGATGGATATTTTAGGAATAATGAAAGTGTAATCTCTTGCAATTTAAAATCCTTAAATTTTAATGTAATGTTCCTTTTTAAATACACAAAACTGATGAAACATTTCAGAACTTGGGAGTTTGTTTTACTGTCTATTTCATATTTTGTAAACAAATTTTTAATTTAAAAACTCAACAATTTCAAAGTGAACAGTGGTGACACGGAAGGGAATAAAATATTTTTATCTCCTGCATCCAAGTCCGTCTATCAGAAATTCTAAAAATATGCTATTTTTTTAAATATTTTTAGTCCAGTGTGGCATTAGCTGAAATGCTCTTGAAACATATATGTGTCCGTAAATGGTGAAGCAAAATTACTGTTTTGCGCATAATGTAAAATAATTTTTTGTTTTCTTAAATTTTGTTATTTTTCTGCATTTCTTTTCTTAATGTGAAATGGTATAAATGTTACTGGCAAAGCATGAAATCTAGCATTCTACAGAATACCTAGGCATGTGACTTTTATTCCTTCACTCAGGTTCAGAATTTGCCATTTGCATTCTGAGCTTTGTTTGGGAGTGTCAAAATACTCGAGTTTACTTAAATTTGTTCATCAAAAACTTAGTTTTATACTGTGCTGGATGAAAAGGGAAGAGCAAGATGTAGTGTTGGAGAAGGACTCTTGCTTACCAGAACTTGAAGGAAAAAAAAAAGCCAAAATGAGTACTAAGAAGAAACCGCAGAATTGTTGGTTGCTGAATCGCTGTGATGTATAAATCATACCAACCAACAAGACGCATAGAGGGCACTAACTGTCAACCAACAAGACGCATAGAGGGCACTAACTGTCAGTCTGAGAGGTGCCAAAAGTTTAGTTTCTAGGAGGGAGACCTACAGAGGTCATAGATAATGGGAAGGCTTGTAAGAACCATTAGCAAAACAAATTAACTTGTATTAATGAATGTACATATTTCAACCAGTGCATGTGCAAAGTGGTGTGACAAAATTCATAATTTCTGTGGTCATACTAGTAAAAATGGAGAATTGAATATCTTGTGCTCTCTTTGTTTCAAACCAGAAAATGCTGTCAGATATTAAATTAATTCTAAAATCAGTCTGGAAATACAAGCCCAAAGAGAAATGAAAATGAATTTGGAAACAAAAGTTTTTTACTGTTTCTTTGGGCACCAGTGTGGGAGTTCCTACTCCTGACATTAACAAGGGTCGAAGTGATTCATGTATTTGGCAGTTGTAATGACTGTGACAGAGGATAGTTTTCTACCAGCTTGGAACTTCTAGGGGAATTTTAAAACAGCATTATGTGAGATCACAATTCATTTCATGCCCTTAGAACTTGCTTAGAACTGAAGATGCTCCTGACCATAAAATTCCTCTCTGGTCAGTTCCCTTGGAAGCTGCCATGGATTCACCAAGTATATGTGTAAAACAAAATCCTAAAATACGAAATGTCTTTGAGTGAAAAAGTGTTGAAGTGTAATTCAAAATGTCATTCAAGCCTACAGTATAGCAACAATAAGTTAAATTTAATTTTTAGTTTTTTGAAAAAATTACATTTTTAAAATTTTGTTTTCAATGTGTGTATTTTTTGTAAAGTTCATTTAATGACCCTGTTTTACTTTCTATGAGAAATAAAATTAAGTGAAATTCAAAATAAAATTATTTCCTTTCTTGGTGTGGCAAGCAGCTTCATATCTTATTATTTTTTTTAATGAAAAAAGGCATAAATTTTTTGTACAACTTGAATTTTTTTATGGATTTTGAATAAAAGTTTTTAATGGCAGTCTTTCATTATTTTTTCAGAACAATATAACTATATTCTATTATTCTATATATGTATATTTGTGGAATTCTATATATGTATATTTGTGGAACATTTTTAAAGTAATAGCCATATCATGACCTTTTTCGTACTTTCCCTAAAAAGCATTTGTCAGTCTATAAAATGCCTTTGTATTAGATATAGTGCCTAGGTAAGTCTAGCAATATGGGTATTCCTCTTTCTGCCTTAGGGCACTAAGAGTCCCCCCCCCCTCGGAACAAGGCACATAGTTCAAGGTTCAAGGGACGCATCGGTTTTGCGACACTGATTGTAGACTATTATTTGCTACCTGTCCGTCGCAGAGGGACATTACTCAACAAACTAGAGGCGCTACCCCCGGGCTACTAGAGCCAACTGCTCTAGGATGTGCCAAACCCTCGGGCCGGCTAATAAATGCCTTTCCTGGGGCCTTCAGAACCACCAGATTCATGATTTACCCCTACGGCCAAGACTGCCTAGGTACAGATCCCAGGCAGTAGCTTCACAGAGTTCTCTGTGTCCACCCCATATCCATACTTTTCCTAAAAACTCCTGTCATTCTAAAAAATGCCTAGATATTCTATAGAATGCAGATATTTCATACTTTTGCTGGTAATATAAATAAGAAAATATCAAATTATTATAAAACAATTACTGTTTGAATAAAGCATAAATAAAAGGGGAAAATATATAAATGTTCATAAGCTTTATTTAATGCAAAATTTCATCATTTTATTAGATTATAATTTTGATGCAGACAGTGTATATACAAGAAATAGAGTTCTAAAATTTGCAGTCATCATATTATACGTTTTTTATTATGCTAATGGATAAAATACACTTGTTTCAAAATAGTATCATGTTTCTTTTTTAGCATGAAAGATTAATAAGGTATTTTAGACATGTGTGAGGCACATCAGGACACTGATTTGTACCACTCCAACTTATATCCAAAAGCATTAAGAGCCATTTATCATAAAAACAATGTTACTGCAAGAACACCAGTACAATCTAATACACAACATGGGAAATTGCTGTAAAGTAATGACCACAAAATTTGTTACCACATTTTAACAATGTATGGAAAAAATTTACCACAGTTTCCTGTCTATCACATTTCCTATGCTCTCATTTACATTCATTTTTTGAAGAAATAGACAATTCTGCATTTTAATCATATGTCAGGCATTATACAATAAAGATCATATGCATTTTCCATGTTCTTAGCCGCAAAATCGTTCTAGTTACATGAGTTTTTATAGTTAACTTTTCCTGTGAATAAAAAGAAAAAAATTTGTATACATTCGTTTCTAAAAAGTTTGATTATTGAATGAAATGAAGCATTAATACCTTATATAATTCAAACATACTAAACTAGAAATAATTGTTGTAGTTGTAGCTATTGCTGGAGTGAATTTTCATGCTTTGAATTTGCTTTTGTGTCGATTAACTGGTGCTACACCATAATTTTCTACTCTTAAATTGGAAGCAGTAAAAATGAAGTCCATATGAAAATTAGCAACAGTTTTGGCCTTTATTTGTATTCAGTAAAGAAAAAAGCACTAAATAATTGGAACAGTATTCCCTCCAAGAAGTTATTAATACTGTTTATATAATATATATATATACAAATTTATATTTCACAAGGTGTAAATGCAATAGAATTAAAATATTCCCATGCCTTTTTACCTGTCATGGCATAATTTTTATATGATAGGCTGTGCTTCTAATAGTATCTCAGTGATAATACTAGCATTCAGCATTCCATGTACACTTTTTTTATGTAAAACCTAAAAATGTATGCAAGAGAAAAATAGTATGGCACGACATAGATGGCCAGGGCAATGTTTCTGTACCAGTCTTTTTCTGAGAACAGTAGATGGTTCTGTTTATTTATAACTTCTAAAATTTGTAATGTAATTTTATTTTTAAAATAGTAGATATATTACAAATATAGTAACTTAATATATATCAAAAGTGTAAATGTGTTCCACCATATTTCTAGAAATACTATTGATTTTTTTTTTTTTTTTTTTTTTTTTTTATTATTTATTCATATTATTTCCATAGAAAAAAATTCAGTACAGCACTGAAGAGATATATTTATACAACACCTAGCTCTCTTTCAAAATAGTTACAAATAAACAGAAAATAATTAATATAATGAATGTCTTTTGTAATTTCTCAAGGAATATTTTCCATATTCTTTTATTTTAATTTCATATTTTATTTGGTATTAACCTGTACAAAATTAACATATTTCTGCAATAATGTAACCTATTACAGAAACAAAAAGCAGTCCCAGTAAAGTATAAATTTTTATACTTGTGCATAATATATCACTGTAAGCAAATGCCACTGTGAATCCTAATGAGCACCAGAAGTAGAAAGTTGAAAATGCTGCATCAGCATTTTCAGCAAATATAATTCCATAGAATGCTGGAAAAGGTAATAAATGCATTAGCATAACCAACAGCATATAATTTTATTAAAAACTTGATTGAGTTGCAAAATAAGTTTTTATTATATTGTTATTACAAAATTAAAATCATGCATTAGAAGTTATCACAAATTACAATGTGAACTCTGTCATCTCTTTCTAGATGATATTTCTAATACAGTCAAAAGTCGTTCATTCAGACACCCATAATCCGGACCTCAAAGCTAAAATCTTTCTGTGCATGTGCCGCGTTGACGCATGCTCATAGGCGTTTTACGTGTGCGCGCAAGACATTTACAACTGCGCATATGCGTCTGGGCAAGGGCAGAATACGTTTTCGCGTGCGCGTTTAATGTATAACGGATGGTATAAACTAAAATTATCTAATTATCTATTTCAGTTAATGTTGATGATTGCGTTGTTCCTTAATCTTCGAATTGGATCCGGCTTATTATTTTTTGCAGACTGTAAGAGCAATTTTATAACAGTAAGCTTGAACTTTCGATTATGTCAAATAGAATTTCCGATGCTGGAGCTCCCAAAGGATCTAGAAAACGAAAGTATGTTTCGATGTCCATCAAACAAAAAACGAATTGCTACAAAAAATGGATAAAGGTATATCCTTTGTTTATCTAACCGTTCCGAAATCTGTTTATCAATTTCATGCTGCTCTGCGTGGGGGGGGGGGGACGGCGCGCAATGAACTGAAAGTTGATCTGTCAGCACTATCGTTATCTTCAGGGCAGATGTTTTTATTTTATTCGGCTTATAATTCCTTGCTAAATGTAGTATTTAATCTCGATGTACTCCGTCTTTGATATGATTTAAATCAAATTCCTCATCATAATAAATATCATGAATACAAATCAAATAGTTTTCTGGTTGCAATTTTCTAATTTCGGCTATGCGTAAGGTATGCTTTACGCATGCGCGTGTTGAAAGAAATGTTTTATAAAGTAAACAAATAAATATTAAGCTTCTTTTTTTGTAAATTTTGATACCCTTTAGATCATAATTGCTCATTATTTTATAAATTACAGTTTCATATTTTTTATTTTATAATTTCTGCATGCCATCTTACCAGATTTAAACTGATGATCTTTAATCCGGAAAAATCGATAATCCGGAATCGCCGAGGTCCCGACGAGTCCGGATTAAAGACTTTTGACTGTAGTAATATTGAAGTGTATGCTTATAGTCCAAATAAAATCCCACTCCACAAATGATCCATTTTAAAGCTGATGAAATAAAAAAAACTTGTTTTAGAGTAATTTCTCAAGTTACTCATCTCTGCATTATTTGTTGTAACAACAATGACTTAAATCAGAGTTTTAAAAGCCACAATATTAATTTCAGTTATCAGTATTCAAGAACATTTTAACATTTTACAGTATTGTAGAAATTTAGTTATGCACTGACTATTCTAGTTACATTACTAATAACTGAATCAGTATTTTAAATTTTTTAATAATCAGATAAGCACTTTGTGTTCTATAGTGCACTTGATTATCCCAAGGATTATTAGGATTAGCATTGCATTTTGCATCTTTTCCTAATGCTTATCAATTAATTCAAAAATCTAAATATTCATTTACTCACTTACTTCAAACTTGTTTCAAATGTTATCCCAGTATTTATTGCTTCATACTTTCAAATTTCCAAACTGCTTTAATATCACTTATCTTCACAAAATATTTATCACTTATTTTTTTTTTTTTTTTTTTTTAATAATGTTTTCAAAAAGTCTGCAAGTTTCTTAATTTTCATGCTAATTTAAAAATTGCCATCCTCTTTCTACATAATTCCATAATAATTTGGATTAGTTCTTTCCGTTCATAAGTTTGGATTGATTATTGATTTTTTGAATAATGACATTTCCTTAATGATATTCCTTAATTTTTAATATGTAAAAATTAAATTGCATGTTTCATAATATTTGTTGCCTGATTGATAATTTATATAACTGTCATTATATAACTTACAATAACTACTAATAATAGTAATAATTATATAACTTATAATATTTACTTATATTAATAGATGTCAGACTACCATCTTTTCCATTTCTTTCAGCTTCAGATTACCACTTACCATCTTTCATCTCAGTATCCAAGATTCCTGAGTTTTATCGCGATGGCATAGCAGAGCTAGTCACTCGTTGGCAGAAGGCACTGGATGCCAATGATTAGTTGGTGATTAATTTGAAGATTAGCAGGGATTATTTTTTGTTTTATGACCTTTTTCTTTCTGGTTGTCCAAAACGACAAGAACTTTTTTGGTTACCTTGTAGTTTATAGAATGAAATTTGAAATTGCAATGCTAGTTTAAAACTGATTTTTTCAAATCTTTCTGATGGTAAATTATATTTACTCAAAGGAAACATTAAAAATTGGTACTAATGTGTAAAAGGCCTTTGTAGATGTTAAATTGCTTGTTTTTATTAAGAATTTCATTTATGCTATTACCCGATGTATATCCAGTTCTACACTGCTGGCCACCGTAAATGCAAGACCCTGAAGGAAGCATGTAAATAACATGAAATTTACAACATGCATTAGCAGAGGTGAGATATGCAAATGATTAGAATTTTAGCACAGATGCACATCACATGCGCCTGTGGCGCCACTTCAAAGTGCTATTTAAGGCTTGGAGTTTTCGACGATTTCAAGTTTGGCAATTGTGTTTTTCTTGTGGTTTAAAAAAAAAAAAAAAAAACGATCAATTATGCTTTGTAGTAAACAGCGATCATCGTTTGATCAAGTATCCTAGTTCGACAGAGGAAGGATATTGGCCTACCAAGAGTGTGGATTATCTTTCAGGGAAATCGGTAGTCGTGATGGACGAAACCAAACAACTGTTATGCTGATATATGACCGTTGGATGCAGGAGGGTACAACGGACCAACGTGTTCGATTGCATCCACTTCAGTGCACCACTTCATGGATGACAGGAACATTGTGCGCATGGCAGTGACGGATCACTCGGTCATATCACAAAACATAGCACAGCACATTCAGCCTGTAACGCATCATCCAGTGTCTGCGTACCATTCAATGCCGTTTACAGCAGAGTGGTCTGTCCGCAAGACGTCCATTGCTTCGTCTACCCTTGACGCAGAACCACAGACGCCTTCGCTATCAATGTTGCGATGAAAAAAGGATGTGGACGGCAGAATGGAATGAAATTGTCTTTACTGATGAATCGCGCTTCTGTCTGCAACACCACGATGGTCGGATTCGAGTCTGGAGACACCGTGAAGAGAGAATGTTCAACAGCTGCGTTATGCACCACCACACTGGTCTTGCACCGGGTATTATGGTATGGGGCGGTATTGGATAGCATTCTCGCATTCTTCTAATATGCATTGCCAGTATTTTAAACAGCCAGCGCTACATCTCCGATGTGTTGGAACCAGTTGTCCTTCCTTACCTTCAGGGCTTGCCCACAGCCATATTTCAACAGGATAATGTGCTACCACATGTGGCACGCATTATCCAAGGGTTCTTCGTCAATCGCCAGATTAAATTGCTTTCCTGGCTGGCTCGCTCTCTGGATTTTTCGCCGATAGAAAACATGTGTTCCATAGTTGCTGAACGATTGACCCAGATTACATCCCAAGCTGCCACACCGGATCAACTTTGGCAATGTGTGGAAGCTGCTTGATCTGCTGTACCCCAAGAACACATTCAAAGTCTCTTTGAATCAATGCGAGGTGTGTGGCAGCGGTGATCTCCAACAACGGCGGCTACTCTGGCTACTGATTCTGGAAGGAACCACACTTCACAGAAGTCTAGAAATTTAATCATTTGATGCTTGGTCAACATTTTATCTACTAAATAAATTTTGTTGTAATATCTCTTGTCTTTCTTTGTGTTGCAATTTGGGTGGCCAGCAGTGTAGTTGCTGACCCGATGCCTACATTTTGCAATGGGTTTTAGAAGATGGAGGGAAAAGTGATAGTCAAAATTCCACTCATCTGGACTGAAAGACTTGAGATACAGTTTTTCTCAAAGGAAATGCAGTTCACTGTAAGTGGAAAAATTACCAGGAATTTATATTTTATCATATTGGAGTTCAAATAGATTGAAAATATGTATGATATCATCACTGATTGCAAAGAATCAAATATTTGTTAACTAAAGAAAAATTATACTTTTTTTTAAAGTGAAAAGAAACATCTTCTGAAAAGATTTGTTCTTAGAATTAGGTGACTAAAAGTCTAATGCATAATCTAGTAGAAAAAAAATTACCTGTCTATGTAATGTAGATAGAAAATGTAATGTAAGTGTTTAATCAATGTAAGCAGAAAAAATTACCTGTCTCTAACAGAATCAAAACATTCTGTTGGTAAGTGAGTAATCTTTTCAAAAACTTAGTAGCAGCAAATAACAAGTCTGAAATATGAATTATATATTGTCAGTTGTGAGCATTCTATTGCTGTGGAGTTATTATTATTTAAGCAATAAATGTGTAAATTAAGTAATGTTTAGCTTAATAATTTTGAATGCCCTTGTAAAAGAAATAGAACTTTATCTCAGAAACCAGAGTGATTTAACCCCTTATGGTTTTTACTCTAAATACTGTTATGATAAGTTTAATGTGCCATACCCTATAATGCTCTTCTTTTCAACATAACGTTGTCACGGGAAGAGAAGTAGTTTAATAGATGAATCACAGAATAAGCCAAGATACATATTTTGTAATTTTTGTTTCCTAATCATCTTTATTAGGTAATTATTGTTAATAGTAAAAAAATAGTTAGATCAAATACTTCTGAGTTTGGTTGCTGAAAAAAAAAAAAAAAAAAGTGCTTGGTCTATAAATATTTTTGTAGGTAATAAATTTTTAAGCATTGGTTATTATTATTGAAACATTCAATAATAAATGTTTTTGCTTTCTTATATCATGTGTTAAATAAAGGATATGTTGAAACACTTTGTAAGATGTCACAAGTATAATATGCTTACACATTTTCAAGCTATCTATTCGCAATTTAAAAAGAAATTCATAATCTTGCTAAAATTCTTTTTAATTCTAATATAATATTTTCGTTATTTTTAAGGCCTTACTGAATATGTAGTAACATTCAATAAAAGTGTAAAAAACAAGATATGCTTCATTAACCTGAGCTTCAATATTTGGTATAAATGTATGTTTCCATGTTATGTAACAAGATCATGAGATTCAAAACTTTTACTTCATGTAAGCACATGACAAGAAATTAAAATAGAAAAACACTCTTTTTTACTTCCTTGTACGAAGTAAAAAGGAAGTATTGTAATCGCGAAAAGCTTCAGGCAGCATATTTCAACGAAAATATCCACTTTGACTGCTTTCAAATGCAATTTAACGATGTTTTTGCGTGATATCTGTATGTAAGGACAGAATAAAAGACTCTTTTTCTCTAAAAAAACTGCTTTAAAATGAATTCTGAAGAGAATTTTTCGTGGCGTCTGTATGAATGTATGTACGACGTATCTCGCATAACTCAAAAATGAATAGCCTCAGAACGTTGAAATTTTGTATATAGGAGTACTATAACATGTAGATGTGCACCTAGTATTTTGGTTTCAATCGGCCGTGCCAAACGTATATAAATATATTTATAAATATATCCACTCTGTTACCCGAATCAGTAATCTCAGTTTCTTTACTCTTATATGTTTGTAAATGGTACATTTTTTTCTTTAAAAATGATTGAATTATGTTGTTTTTATCTTCCGGTTAATGGTTTTGTGCCTTTAGTAAATCTGTATGCAATATTTTTAGAATTATCAACAATTTAAAAGTTGTTTAAGTGCTGCTAAGCCTATTTTGATGGCGGAAATTGCGTGTTTACATTTGAAACAGCTGAGTAGTGAATTTGTTGCCAATCTAGAGAAACGCCTTCATTTATTATTGCGATTTAAATCATGCTTAATCCTTTCTGGAATTTTTTCAAGGAAATAAGTGTTTAAGATTTACTTAATTTTTAATAATTAGTAATTTTTAGTAGAGATATTTTGAGTTTTTATGTATTTTTGCCTTGTTGCGAAGTGAGAAGTGATTAATTGAATGAGAAATACTCAATCGTCTGTAAAAAACTGTTTGTTTTGTTTGCTTAAATTCTTTTATACATCGTTCTAGCTTTATTTTAGTACTTGAATAGAATGTGGCAAGGATTAGATAATTCTTTAAATGATACAAATTTTGTGCATTAAGTCATAATATGAACGAAATATAATACTGTTAAGTGAAACTTGCGCCAGGGTGTCGCTATGGTAAACAAACAGAGTAAATTTTAAAGAATGCACTTATTCTATTGTGGTTTATGCGCTGTCGGTGAAATAAATATAATTAAATAAGTTTAAACAAAATGCAACAAAAAATGCGTATAATTTAATATTCCGTACAAGGAAGTCATGTGGTATACACATCAGATTTTTTTAACTTAGAATTGGTCTGTTAAGATCAGCCAATACGATGCTTTTTTTTTAAAAAAATTATATATATACAGTGGATGGACAAAAATATGGAAACACCTTGTGAAATGCATGTTTGAAAAGAAAGATTGACTTTAATGAAATATGTAGGTGTCGCTGGCGTTTTTGACTACTGACGCCACCTATACAACTTCGTAAATGTGCTAAACAGTTCAGTTGTTGTCGGAGTACTGTTATGTGAGGTTGTCATTGCATTATGTCAGAGTTAACAGACTTCGGACGTGGGCAAATTGTAGGAGCACGTATGGTAGGTGCTTCCGTAAGCAAGGTAGCCGAGGTGTTTAGTATTTCAAGAGGTACTGTATCGAAGATTTATTCCGCATATTTGAAAAGCAGAAAAACATCATCTGCTAAATCACAGCGCGGACGAAAGTGTGTCCTGAGTGATCGTGACAGACGATCATTAAGGGCAATTGTGACGAAAAATAAGAAAACCACAGCTGCAAAAGTTACTGCTGAAATGAATGTTGTGTTGCCGAACCCTGTGAGTACCAAAACAATTAGAAGGGAGTTTCATAAACAGGGAATTGCTGGCCGTGCTACAATTGAGAAGCCACTCATCAGTGATGCTAATGCCCGTAACAGGAAAAGGTGGTGTTTAAGTCATAAAGCCTGGACTATAGAGCAGTGGAAGCGAGTAATATGGTCTGACGAGTCTTCTTTCACATTGTTTTCCACTTCTGGCCGAGTTTACGTCTGGAGAACGCCATCTCAAGCCTATAATACAGACTGCTTGTTGCCAAGAGTGAAACATGGCGGGGGTTCTGTTATGGTTTGGGCAGCCATATCGTGGTTCTCTGCTAGCCCCATGATAACTGTGTCAGGGCACATGACTGCCAAGACTTATGTGAACATTTTGGCCGATCAAGTTCATCCCATGGTACAAACTTTGTTCCCCGATGGTGATGGTGTCTTCCAAGACGACAAAGCCCCTGTTCACACAGCTCACATTATCCAGGACTGGTTTTCTGAGCACGAGGATGAGTTGTCCCATCTCCCCTGGCCACCACAGTCACCAGACCTGAATATTATTGAACCTTTGTGGTCTACATTGGAACGGAAAGTGCATTCTCGTTATCCACCGCCAACATCGTTATCTGAATTTGCCATCGTTTTGCAGGAAAAACATACAGGAACTGTATTTATCCATTCCGAGAAGACTGCAAGCTGTTTTGGATGCCAACGGGTTTCCTACACCATATTAAGCAAAGAAACATGTTTTTTTAAAGGTGTTTCCATATTTTTGTCCAACCCCTGTATATATATAACTTAATAACATTATCTACATTTCTTTTTGACAAAGATCTGTGATTGGAAAAAATATTGTGTGCTCAGTGTTAATTAAATCTTCTGACATGGTGGGGGGTAAGGAAACAAATTGTAAGTAGACTTTGTTAATATTTCTTGCCAAGATTTCTCTCTCTTCCCTCTTTCAAGAGAGATTCTTATCACTATCAAACATTTTAATTGTTTTAATTGTAAATCTGCATGTGGAGATCTTTGAAATAATCATATGTTTATTACATGTACCCTCCTTTTCTGAAACAGCTCTCATCAAAACATAAAAGGAATATCTTCTATTTTTAATATGAAAACATCTCTTAGAATATTCTTTCAGAAGATTAAGACCTTATAACTCAAAAAATTAAATCATTATATGTCTGAGATTGATAAATAAGTTCTGAAAGTTGAGAGTAGTCATGAAAATGTAATTTGCAATTTCTCTATCTGAATCAGAATTTTGTTTATTTTTAAATTGCTTTTCATTTCACTTGTATAGTTCGTGAGTAAATTTCTTCTATGATACACTGAGAATCAAAAGTTTTAGAATAAACCATTTAATGAAATACTTGTTCCAGAGCAGTTATAAATGTCTATTCGTGTGTTGTATTTTTCTAAAATTAGCTGCTTTTTAGAACCATTCTTCGGCAATTGTGTTTTTTGTTCATAGTAATAATTTTGCAAATTATTTCATAAAAATTTTTAATCTCTGTAAGTAGCATGTATTGGGATAAAGGTTTTCATATCTACACTGCTCTTAAATATCAGGTTAAGGGTCCTAAACCACAATGATTAGCTTGAAATACTAGCCCATTAATCAGTAAATTTTGACGCTGAATCTTATAAAACGATGATACAAAAAACCTTCATCAGTAGAATGTATTTTTGAATGCTATCCTTCCTTTCATTACCTCATGTTAAGTTTGATTTTAATTTTCTTTATAATTCTTGATGTTGAAAATAGAGAAGTTCTTATGATTTATTTACTTTGTTGTCTTATTTTGCTTACATGTACATATGGATTCACTTTTTCTTAACTAAACATTCATGTCCCCCCCATCCATAGTGTTACCATCTGCTTGTTAAGTGCTGATTTGTTTTAATATAAGCATGTTGGCTTTACATAAACACAAATGATATGCTATTAATACAATTTGTGAGTGGCAACAATTTTTAATTTCAGTTTATTGTTGTTCCAAAAAAGAATATTCTTTAAATTTATCTATGAGAATGGGGAATTCATTTGACTTACTTAGTAGAATTTTACAGTGTAATTAAAAACATCTTTATTTAGGAATCTTGGATGTGTAATGTTTCTTTAGTAACACTTTTATGGAGTCTGGGGCTCAAAGTTTAGCAGAAAATTCAGTGAATTTTCAGATTGCATCTCACACATAGCTTTTTTCACTAAACATATAAATAACTCACCAGAAAAACTTGTTAAGGAAAAGTAGCAAATTATGGTACCCTTATGGCACTAAAACAGTTATGCCTTTCTTGTAACTATATGCTTAACTTAAAATTTGTTAACATAACAACCTTGAGTTTGACGTAATCCCTTTTAAGAGGTAATTCAACCAATTTGCTTCTGTTTAAAACCATCAGGAAAAGCAAGAAGAGGAAAACAAAATGTTATTTAATTGGTTTCTATAATTATTATGCAATATTATACTTCTGAAATTGGAGGCATTATAATATTTGTTGCATGTTAAACTTACAAAACAGTCTTATCATTAAGGCCATAAATTCATTATAAACATGTCTATTAGCATAGTGAGGAATAATGAGAAATTGTAGAGATAAACTCACCTGTTATTTGCGACCACCATACGCTGGCACCAATGCCATAAATTCCAGCAAGAGCATAATAAAACATAAAATTATCAGGTCCAGGTGCCCACACTAGAAGTGAAGTGAAAACTGCAAAGTGCGAGATGGCAGCGATAATGAAAACTGTTGGTCTTCTGAGATACTTTACGAGAGAGCCCACAGAACAGTCCGTGACAGCGCAGACTACCCCATAACAAATTGTCACATAGCCAACTTGAGATATTCCCCAAGCACATGCTATAAATGCCTGAAAAAAAAACGTTATGCAACTTTTGAAGAAAATATTTGTATCTAATCTGAATAACGATGGTATAGTGGTTAGTGAACGCTGATTGTTAGTCCAAAATGATAGTTTGAATCCCATATAAAGCTAGATTATATATGTGTGTGTGCCTTTCTCTTCTCGCTAATGTAGTGCTCATCTATTCCCTGGGGTCCACTATGGCAACATTTTTGGTGGTAAGTTGACTGCTATTGCTGACGAATGCTTTTGAATAACTGTCCAGCTTTTGGATAATATTTATTCATAATGCAAAAATTGAGTTGAAATTTATATGATGTCAATTACAATCAGGTTTTAACAATTTCAGCCATTTTGTGTCATTTTCTTTTACTGCTATCATATAACAATTTTTATAGCGATATTTTCTAATTTGAAGACAGCCCTGTTCTCTGAAATACATAATATTTTATTCTTTGTTTCAAAAACCACTCAACAGTATTCTTTAGTAAAGGAATTTTTTTGCCAAGGATAGCCAAAGCTAAGTTTTTTTTTTTTTTTTCCAAGGATAGCCAAAGCTAACTTTCTTGGGCAACCTTAGTCTTTAAACAAGTAAAAGACTTCTTATTTGGTCGCCAATGTAAGCTTTTTGATTATAATGATGTCAGTAGGCATTTAGTTGTAGAATTCAGCCATTGACAGCAACTCGGCTTTAAATGCCGCAACCCTATTTCACAGTTAGAGCACATGTTTTCTTTTTGATACCTAAATATAGCACCACTATTTCTTTATAAAGTCTTAAGCCAAACATGGCCATTCATTGCAACTTTAGCAGGCATTTTTAAATTACACTTTTTAGAGGTAGGAGGCATTATTCCAGTAAGTAATTTTTAGGTCTTTAGGCATTTATTTGTAATAATTTTTTTGTATAAGGAGTGATTAATTTCTAAAGATTTTATGATTATTTTTAATTATGTTTCATTTTTTATTTAATTAATCGTCTTATGTAGGATGGGAAAGAGACATTAATTTTTTCAAGAAAGGCACTTCAAAAACTGGTGTTGAGAGCCATCTAACATGCAAACTCTTTCCACCTCTCACACAGCCTCCTCATCACAAACATTCCCTTTACCCTATGAATAAGTCTTCAGAGGGTGAGTCAGATGTTGATTCCATGTATGTAGAAAATAAAAAGATGTTAATCTTACCTCCATGGTTGACTCACCCCTACCCATGTAAAAATCTAGCTCATCCACACATGCCTTAAAAGTTACGTACTGTATAATAAAATAATGCTTTATTTGTTATTTATAATTTTTTATTTGTAATATTCTGTATTTAAAATTTATTTTTGTGTTTTCGTACTTTTAAGTGTTTATTTGATAAAATAGATCTTATCTTATGGTTGTTTGGAACATAACTCGTTCTTATGTTGGGGAGCAGCTGTATATATACATATATATATATACTGAGAGAGAGAGTAAGAGAGACAGCATAGCAAAACTCATCTGTAACCAATTCAGTGTGGGCCATTTATTCATGAAATTCTGTCCAACTATAAGATTTTCTCCTTTCTTTCTGCATGCCTTTGTGGTGTAACAGTAGCACACTTTGCACATATTCAAGAGGTTTAGGTTCAAGTTGGAGAGGGCATTGCATATTTTTAACATCTCCTGCATCCAAATAATGACTCTATTTTATGGCTGCCTGACGGCTATTTTATACTTGAAGCATTCAGAAACAGAAACAACATTGGTGGGGCTCAGAATCGTCTGGGAACCAAAATGTGAGCAGTACTACTGTGGTTTAGCATTTGGTTTTAGACTCTCTGGACATCACTTGAAGAAGAAGCATTATGCACCGCAGAAATAAGATCTCTGTATCGGAAAGAGGCTAAAGAACATGTGGAACAGATTACTAAACCGTGAAAAATATTTATTTACCAAATATTAAATACTTTTATTAAAAATTAATTATTAAATATTTTTATTTAAAATATTAAAAATATTTAATAATTATACACCATTTAAAATTATTATATGTCATTTATACATTGAATGGGGGTCTAGGAACTGTTCAAATTTAAGGAACACCTACGAAAAATCATTAGAATAAGATGGAAAAGTGTTTAAAAATAAACTTGGCACATTAATGCAACTATGGAAACACTTATTTCGTATTGAAGTCATGAAATGTTTTATGAACACATCCAAAATCTTATTATTTTTTAATACTACAATATCATCAAAACCAGAGGTGGTTCCGCTGAATGTTAATGTCACTAGATGTTTTTAAAACACAGGTTTTTTAAGTTTCCCATGTTTATTGTTAATGCCATTTTTATATGATGGATACATCAGTGATTGTGTCTCTGTTCTTTTACATAAGTTCAATGGTTTTAAGAAACTCCTGTAATAAAAATATTATACATATATGTAATAAGTATGTTATAATATATGTGTAATAAATCTGTTATTTGTGTAATAAATACACTATACATATATGTATATGTATTTTATATGTAATAAAAATATACACGTATACACATACCTTTTACATAAGTTGCATTAACAATAATTATAAGTAATTCATGTAATAAATATATACATATATATATAGCATACATACAATCTGAACTTAAGCCACAGTTTTAAGTTTGGAAAAATAATAAAAATTAGCTGCCCTGAAATTTAAGCCCAATAATATTGGAAAGTTCAAAAGATAACTGGCAAAAATATATATTAAAAAATAATAAAAATATTTTTCATTTATTTAAGTAAGTAAACTCTGATATGAATGTAATAAGCTACCTGTTGAGAATTTTCTGCAGATGTACTACCACTTTCAGAATCAGCATTACCATCTTTACCTATAACACCAGAGCACATCATCTTCACTGCCATTTAAATCATTAGAAGTGTAAAAAATTTAAAAAAAAAAAAAATTCTGTTAAATTCTGCAGGAAAAGAACTGATTACTGTAGAGTGGAAGATCGGCAGTAACAAGATGTTAAAATATTCGCTATCAATTTAAGTCTTACCCTAATTTTATATGTTAAATATTTGAGTAAAAAATAAATTCAGTTTGAATTCGAAGTAATATGGCAGTTTAAAATAAATTAGTCACATGCTTGTTTTTGCAAATTATTTACTTCATTTTGCAGTATCTTCTTATAGTTTACCGTAACAAATAATGAATGCAACATACAATATAATTTCTTGGATAACACTTATAATTCAGCAAAGTAGAAAACTTTTAGATGGATTTATACCAGGACTGTATACTGGATTTTCATGCGGGGCATGCTGCTGAAGAGCAATTTAAATATTCATGCAGGGCATGCTGCTGAAGACCAACTTAATAATAATGTGTATGATAAAAAATATGTAAATCTATAATTTAGCGATAATCTATTAATTCTTCATTTTTGAATTTGGTTATTTAAAAATGAAGAATTAGTCCAGAAATGTTAATTACTATTCTAAAAATAATAATAACATTTCTAGACTGCACCATTTCTAGATTAATCTATGCCACAAAGCTTGCATAATGCTGATGACGTAGTTATTTTAGATCCTAAGCTCTGAGAAATGAAAATTTTCCAATCTAAACCAAAACCTTCCTCTTGGTAGGCTTCCATATTGGATAAATGCACACTTCGCTTGTATCTCCGTTGCTGCTTGGATGCTATTTAACTCCATTTTGCTTTCTTGTGCTGTTAACGATGCCATTATTTAAAAAGTGATACTCTATATAAAACTCTGTGGTGTCTATTGCTCCTATGATCATATGTAATGAAAATAGGGTTTCAATAATTAGTTTGTGTCCAGCAATAAAAATTGTGCTCAATTCAACTACATCTCTCTACAAGTCTCTCCTTTGAGTGTCATCTTTCTAATTATGCAGTAGTCTCTCCTAGTAATAATGTAGAGAACCATCATCAGACCATTGCAACTTACTCCAAGTTATAATGAGCCGGCAGCCATGAAGCACCATTTAACCATGGGTGAAAATTCATACATTAATTCATTAATGTGGATTTGCCCATAAAATTGTTAAAAGTGTGTATACAGAGAAAGCTGTGGAGTCTTCCAGTTTGTACAAAAATTGGAAAATTAATTAGAAATATCTATAATAATAGAAAGAAAGGAATGGAGGTTTTTAGATTCTACTGCATTTAAGCAGTAACCCATCAACAAGTTGTAACGCTGATTTGCACTGTAGAGGATTTGCTCATTTTTATCAACGTTTATTTCATTATTGTACTAACTTTTGTCACTTTTCTGTGTTTATTAAGTTATTCCATTGTACATTGCTTTACAATTAAGAAAATGTGAATTGTTTTACAAGTATTAAATCATTAATTTTAATACAAATTTTATAAGTATGATAAAAAAAGGATTTATATGGATAACAACAAATTTTACATAAAACTTTAAAGCTAAGGATTGCAAAATATTATGATATTCAACCAGAGATTTTAAGAACTGTGAACTTTTACAGTTATTTCTTGAAAAAATTAGGACATTCCTTACAGTATGGTTGCTGAAAAATGAACTTGCAGACTTTCAAAATTTCAACAGCATTTTCACTTGTTAAAAATGATGTCTACAAGATTTTGTTATTTTAAGACAGATCAAAATTTTATGATTATTTTTTCAAAACTGTATTTCTCTTGCTTTGCTTATACTTTAATGCTTTTTCCTAAAAAGGCTTTTCTGTTGCCAGGCATTTTTTTTTAAAGGGAGGATATGTAAGATAAAAAATACATAAATAAAATTTATAATTTAATTTAGTAATAATCTCTTAATTCCTCATTTTTTAATTTGGTTATTTCTTCGTTCTAAAAATAATAATAATTTTTCTGGACTGTGCCGTTTCTAGATTAATCTATGGCACAAAGCTTGAATAATGCTGTTGACGCACTTATTTTGAATCCTAAACTCTGAGAACTGAAAATTTTCTAACCTAAACCAAAATCTTCCTGTTGGCAAGCTTTCATACTGTATAAATGCACATTTTGTCTGTATCTGTGTTGCTGCTTGGATGGTATTTCATTTAACTGTGCTTTCTTTGTATCGCAATACTATTAAAAAATGTAAATGTTCTCGATATAGGCACAATTAGTGTGCCAAGTGATTATGGCCACAAATGTCAATTTAAATAAAAATGAAGATATAATCTGCCTCGACTGCTAAATTTCTTATTCATTTTAGATCAACATTTCAGTATTCTATGCAATCATATTTCTTCCTTTTCAATACGGATCTATGTTCTATGCCTAACAACATTGCTACGTTTCTGTGTCTCAGTGTTCTAAAATCAGTACTTCTAAAATTTGCTGTTATCTCACATATATAGACATGGTAAGAAATTTAGAAGCAATTTTTTGCAAAGGCCCAAAGGAAGTGAAATCCAATACCAATAAATTTCAAAATACCCTATAAATACGCAAATAAGAATTAAAAAATGTGAAACTAAAAAATACAAAAATAGAGAAAACACAAAACAAGAGGAATTAATCAAATCTGATATAAGGTTATGAAGAGAAGGATACAATAGACTCAATTACTATCCTCCTTCCCCTTGAAAAACCACTGCGTTTCTGTATCCAAAATCAGCTGATGAACTGTTCAAAAGTATTTCATTATAACAGTTCATCCGAAAATTTTGAAATGGTATTTGATGATGTATACAAGTTGCCAATTCACCCAGCATACGATTTTTAATTTGCCTTTAAGTTATAATAGTAGAATTCTTACAGCAAAATATGAGTTAAAAACCAATTTTCAATATATATATATATATATATATATATATATATAAGAAAAAATTGAATTTAATTAAATAATTTAAATAAATTAATTAAATTTAAATACAAATTTAATTAAATAATTCTTTGCACCATTGCTGCAAGGAATGAAATTTAAATTTAAACAAATTAAATTTTAATTTTAACAAACACATATAAAAGTAAAAAAGCAAATTTAAAGCCACAATTTGCTTTTTTTAATTTTTACTTATTTTTGGCTTTAAATTTGCTTTTTTACTTTTATATGTGTTTGTTAAAATTAAAATTTAATTTGTTTAAATTTATATATATATATATATATATCGCATTAACCGTAGCTCACAGTTCTGTACAATTAATGATATACTAACTGAAGTATTGCAGCAATAAATAAGGAAAATGTGGGCTATCATTAATTTTTTAAACTAACTCTCCCTTAACTGCAAAATTTTTTGGATGTACTGTTGCCACAATGCATTTATTATCCACATTTTTGAGGAAGTATTGCTACTGAAGATAGGAAATAAATGATGGTTCTAATCTGGTAGTACGATAGTTCCATTTCATATACCACGAACTTTTAATGATAAGGATATTTTTTTTTTTTTAATTTCACGACACAATAATCTAAAGCAAGTCTCTTTCTTTCTAATTCCAAAAATCATTTGACCAACCCGAACTGCTTGCGCAGATGATATTTGCAGTGGCAGAAAAACTTTTGCTAAAACCCTATATACTACACTGATTAATAATATTGATATTAAATATTTTAGCAAAGCTTACAGAAGTCACAACAACAACAAAACAAAACAAAAAAATTTAAATTAAAAAAAATATATCTGAAAGATTTTAAATTACGTCCAAAGGCGCTTTTTTTAACGTTTTGTGTGTTACCTTTATTTATTAAATATGTTCTTTCCACTTAAACCATAAGTTTCAGTTCAATAGCAATGTCACAAAATAATTTTAAAATGAGCATATCTTTAGAATTTCCGATACACAGTTTCGTGCGCTGAAGATTAAAAGGTTCCCCCCTCCCCCGTAGAGTGTTGCCATTGCTCGCTTTTAAATCGTTGAGTTTGTTACTAAAAAATTCATTAAAGTTTTAAAAATATGAAATTGGTAATAAAACAAATTTTAAATTTGGTCTTCCACATACCCATGTTTTTCATTCATTACGCATTCAAAATTTGATGGCTCCTGGGAGATTTTTCATTAATTTCTTCAAATATAATGCAGGTCTCTAACATTTGGTGGGGACAGATTGAAATGTGATGTGCCGTTTATAGTGATTCAACGCAAAATCGCAAAACGAAAACAATAGTCTTTCAGGGACAAAGCCCCTTTGGACTAATAATTAGCAGCAGCACATTGAAATTAGGCAATCTTAAGTTGCTGTGTAAATATTATTTAAAATAAAAGATTTAGCAAGAGAAATATTTTCAAGAGTGAATAGTTTTTATATGTTGAGGTATATAATATATGAAAGCAGTTTAAAAGATAAACAGATAATGGAAAAATATTTAAAAAAGGAAAAATGGTCTTTATATTTTTCTATTCTCACAAAAGAAAAGTACAAATAAATTACTTACCCTAGTAAAGTCACTGTTATAGAAACCATCTGCCAATCCACAGTAGAAAGCCAAAGGTATCAGCAATATTTGATTTGTATTCTTCATTTGTTTAAAAGTTGCGAACAGAATAAGAGGATGTTTTGATTTATTGTTCTTCTCGTCCAAAGAATCAACTATAAATATGACAACAAGAGCTGCAACAATGACTAAAGTGAAATAGATAGCTGTAAGTGTGTACCATTTTGCATCCGAAGGAGGTTGTAAGTTAGGATTTGTTGCAACTTCGAGAATTTCTCCGCAGAAAGTGGCACCACACTGAAAAATAGTTTTGTTGGAGATATCGTTTGTGATGTTATTTGTTTTCTTTACTTCCTCATTTCCGTATTCTATTCCATCGTATATATATTTCGTTTCACTATTTGAATGTAGTGTTTCATTATTCATAAATTTTCCTTCTATATACTGATTGCTCAAGACATAGTACGATATTAAATTTCCACAGATTTCTGCATTTTCGTGGAAAAAAGAAAATATTCCAAAAAACCAAGCACTGATCACGCTTATTGAGGCATGTGAGAAAGTGGAGTAGTTGTAACAAAGTTCATTTATATATGTGCTTCTAGCAGTCCAGTATGGTCCATAGGCCATTCCAGTAAGCATAGCCGTTGGTATAAGTGTTCCCCAACAAGGATACATGTTTGCTGCAACATATGGAGCAACACTGAAAATTGATATAACTAAAGTTTTTTTGCATCCAAATCTCTTTATGAGGTATGGTGGCAAAAAGAAAGCAGATAAGGTGAAAAAAGCATAAATAGTTGCTTGAGAAGCCACGCCTATACCTTCTTTTTCATTTACTGTACTCTGTAAGTTACTCAAAGAATCAAAAGCTGTCATCACTAGGAAATGACCAAATGCTAAAGAGAGAAGATTTTTCAGAATGCAATATTTTTCTGACATATTTAGCTTTTGATTGATCCAGTTGCATGCCATGCTGAAAAAATTGCTTGCGTGGTTGGTACCATTAAGAATGATATATGAAAAGTTTAATTACCGAGATAGTACCTCATTCTGGATGCTCATAACTAAATTCAAATCACTCCAGTGATAATATGGTGTTATAATGTGCGGCTTCATCATATATATTAATTCATATTTCACTAAGATAAATGAAGTTCTAATTTCAAGCTTGGCAAAAATGTAAGTGGAAGTTTTAAACACATGTTGCAATTGTTTGTGATGAATATCTGCAAGAAAAAGAATTAAAATTAAATACACCATTTTAAAATTAGTGTTTAATTAGTCGGTTAGCTAAATCTTATATCCTAAGAATTATAGTTTTTTATGTAATGTTTTTATTCATATATTCGTATTCGGTTCTCATTTCCCAAAACTAAAAGATAGTTATTTCAAAATAGTTTATAGTATACGTAGGAATATTTAATCATCACATCATAAAAAAAAGGGAAAACCAGTTAGTATATATCTTTTAGCATTCCTGGTAGGATTTTTTTTAATTCCAGAATCCCAAAAAGCTGAATTTTTGGGCACTGTCCGGAAATTGTCATGAAATTGATAAAACCAAAAAAAGGTTTCTTAAGGTTAGGTTGGATTAATTGATTAAAACAAAACAATGCGAGGACTAATTTCCTATAAAAGGGACGCCTTCGTGAAGGACTTTACAAGGAAATTAGCTCGTATCCACGTTACGCATTCGTAAAACCATGAAAAATCCTTTGCAGCCAGCCCAACTGCGGGAATTCAAACCCGCGTCGAACTACTAGCGGTTAGAGACGCCTGACTGCTAGTGGGCCTTTTTTTAAGGAAGAGAATCTATTTCAGATCCGAATATATTGGTAGAACTTAATAGTCTATTCGACTGAACTGTAAAATACTTTGTTTATACTCTTATGATTGGATTATCCTCTTCCCCCTCCCAAAAAAAATTTGAAAGATTTCAGGTTTTATATTATGCCCAAAGAGCGCATCTTTTTTAACGTTTTATGTGTTACACTTATGTGCTAAATACCATGTTCTTCGCACTTACACCATAAAATTCAATTCAACAGCAATATCACAAAATATTTAAAAGAGCATATCCTTAGAATTTCAGATACACAGCCCTGTGAGCTGGATATATATATACATATTACAGTGTTGCTATTGCTCACTTTATTGAGTTTCTTAATCGAAAACTCATAAATGCTTTACAAAATATGAAATAGATAATAAAACAAACTCCAATTTGGGCTTCTAGATGCCCATATAGGGATGGTATTCAAAATTTGATGGCTCTAGGTACCGTTGTTTTATCACAATGTGAGAAACATACATACATTTATGGAGATTCTTCATTATTTAATTTCTTTAAATATAATACAGGGCTCTGATATTTGGTGGCAACAATTTAAAAAGTGATTTGTCATTTATAGTAAATCAACACAAAATGAATTTAATAGCCCTTTTGGGCAAATTGCCCGTTTGGACTATAAAAAAAAAAAAAAAAAAAAAAAAAAAAAACCTTTTACGATAATAGTTTCTAAGATCTGCAGCCGCTAAACTGAATGTTCAACCGTCAGAAAGTTAGTTCTAGTTTCTTTCATAAAAATTTTTCACTGTGTTATCGCTCTGTCCATGTCTGTTATACTAATTAGTGAAATCGAGACTGCAACCCACTTAAGTCACTGATCACAATTTCATGGCCCCAAAGGACGGATCTGATTGTCAGTTGATGCAAAATCTCTCTAATAATATACTATTTAGAAGACTGAAATACCATATTACTGTACTTGTGCGAACTGTATATAATGATTTGTGAATTCTAATTTGAGAATTTAGCCGTTTGCACGAAATTTGTCTGTCTCAACTAAATTCAAGTTTTGTAGCGTATGCCACTGCATATGAACACGAAGATCTCACTGCTTTTATACCAGAAACTTGTGTCTTGCATGCTTTCAAAATGCCCTTTTCACCTAGTTTATCATATATATATATATTACACAACTTTAGCTGTAAGCAAACTACTCTACTAGCCAATGGGAGGTATTAAACATAACGATAAATGTTCTAATGAATAAAATTGTTGATCAGCTTCCACGTTGATTCGGCAATGCTTATTTAAACTAAATGTAAAAAAGAGCCTCATTCACAAGACAGTGTATTTCTAAGGTTTCTTCTTAAAATCATTCTTTTGAGTCTGATTAATATATTAAGTAAATACCCATAAGCAATATAACTCTAAAATCGATGTAAGCATACTTAGTATAGCGTGGAAAAAATGCCGATGCAGGTGAAAATGAGCCATGGGCCAAGTATGTTTCTGTGGTAACAACGAGTTTGAATCCGATGGCTATGTTACCGTGAAAGACCGAAATTAGAGAATGTCGACTTTCACCGGAGAATGTCAACATTCACCAAAAACGTCGGTGAAAGATCGAATATTTCTTTACATTCTTGTACATTCGGACCCTCACCGGTGTATGTCGGCAATCACAGATATGCTCTGGTGTAGGTCGAAAAGAGAGGAGTGTATGTACACGCTGCCATTCCAAAAAGAAGTGTTCCACAAATAAATGCAGTTGTAAAAGCAAGGGCCTCTTGTGCAATTCAAAGTGTCATAATAGTTTAAGTTGTTGCAATAAATAAGATTTGAATCACATAATTTGGTAAGTTTATAACTTCTATTATTTTCCTTTCTCATTTTGAATGTACTGTGTGTTTTAAGTTCTTATGTTCTTATTTTGTCTCAAGTGCTTTTTTTTTCGAATGAATTACGGAGAAGGAAATATAATATTCTTATATGTTCAACATTCACCATTAGTACATGGTGAATGTCGACATTCACTGGTGTAAGTAAGAAATAAGAGTATTTGGAAAATATTTCGGACATACACCAAGCGACTATGTGAATGTTGACATTCACCGGTGAAAATTGACATTCTCCAGATTTCGGTGTTTCACCGTAACAGCTATACAGCATACATTGTACTGGAATGAAGATTCTCCTTGTCTTATAGATCTAATACAGCAGATCACATCCGCTGTTAGCGTGATGTTTTCATTACACATTTGGTTTTTCACAATGTGATGGTTGTAATACATGTGTTTTTGTATATCTTTGCTTGATTGTTTGCTCTTGTGGTCTAGTAATACCACACCAACCTCTTGGATCAGTTTCACACATATTAATTAAATAGTTTTATTCCGTGTTTTGTCTTTGTTGCTTATATTTTGAGCAGGAGTGTACAATCCGTAAACCTTGTGAAATCAGTTTAAAAAAAAAAAAAAAAAAAATTAGGGCTGAATGGATAGTGTTTGTGATGCCTCACTTCGCAATTGTCTTCTAAGAGAAGAGTCAGTAGACTATTACATCATGGGTTCGCTCAATGCACACTACACACAAATGTTTCTTTGTTATAAGTTCACTGCTTTGGAATGATGCAAATTAAGTATGTACCTTTGCAAGGTGATGTATCACCTTTTTTTTAAACTTTTTGCCGTTTTTGTCCTTCCTCTTTGTAATGCCCTTGCACCTGTATTAACTATACACCTACATTAACTACAGGTACTATTTCATTGTCCTTTATGTATTTTTTACTGTCCCAGTAACATTCTCATACAAAAACGTGGGTATTGTTATTCGAATTTTCGATATTGATTCGATAAAATCGTAATCCCCTTTGTTATTATTGACGTCACTCTCAAGTTCTTACGTTATATCTAAAATTTCATTTTGATTCGTTGAACCACGCGGTTTGTAGATGCCTCTGTTTAAATGATGTTACTATATGATCATTCTAGACAATCGCCTTGCATGGCTTGCGATGCTCATTTATACATTATTGCGCACACATTACTGACTACACACTACTACTAATGTATGCGCATACATTACTGACCATTTTTATGCATAGTTTAGAAACAAAACGGCATCAATTAAACTGGTAATTATACAAGTCTTTTTAGTTTAGACACAACCTTGCTTCCTCAGCGTAATTTTGGTATCGATGTTTATGTCTGATCTTAGTGACCTTTTTGGTGATCAAGTTATCTCATTGCGTATTATTTTTTTTCTTTCTTACCAAGACAGATAAGCAAGAACTCCACTAAAACAATTTTACGTAATTATTTGAAAATCTGAAGCTATATTCTTGTAGGTATTCTTGGGAAACTTTAAAGCGTCTATTTCAGAAGGATATAGCTCCTAACTTTTAAAAATTATGAATGAGGCTAGTAAACTTGTAATTTATGCCAATCTATTGCCAAATTATTGGAGTGAAATTTTGTTAAGATATCTAAACGAGTTCCTTAGCATATTCGATCATTCCTGCTATTTCCAGAAAATATAGAAGCAATACTTTGGTGCATTTGTAATTTAAAAAATATAAGATTTCTGTTATTAAGAATTCTAAAAATAAACAAGCCGTATATTTTTTACAGTGCAGTTTTAGCATTTTTAACGATAATACATTTTGTAATTTTTCCCGCATTTTAAATGATGTTTAGACATAAAATGTTGACGGAAATACAGCGAAAATGTAATTTATATCAAAGTGTTAGCACTCTGTTATTCTATGTTGATGGATAAGATTATGTATGCATCCGATGGCGTTGCGAGGGGGGTACAAGGGGTGTATGATGCCCGTGCGCCGCTCGCAGAGGGGCTCCAAATGGGTCTCCAAACAAGATTTTCATCATATCACTGTGTTTTTTTCGGGGGGGGGGGAGGGGCGCCAAAAAGGTATTTTGCCCCATGCGCCAGTTATGCTAGCTACTCCACTGTATGCATCTGAACAACGTCAGTGTTCGCTCTGATAAAGATATTTTAGTTCCACTGATGCGGCTGTAGTATTTACTTGTATTCTGCCAATTTTAAAGCACATACTGTAAGGCCGTTCCTAGGCCACTGGCTGCCCTCGTACTTTCCTAGAATTGCCGCCCCTAGGCCATTGGCAGCCCGCGTACTTTCCTGGGATTGCCACCCCCCAAATTAAAAAAAAATAATGCTCAATGATTAAATAAATTTTTATTTTATATTCACTAAGTACATACATATGACAAGTACTTGCAATGAATTAAAAATATTTAGTCGTTATGAGAGTCCGGCCGCCCGCGTATTTTTACTCGCTGCACCCTCGCTAGGAACGACCGTGATGTAGTGACTAAGGTAACGGTTTACCTTTCCGTAAAAGGGCTCCGCGTACCTCACGGGCTTATGGATGACTCTAAAAAATGAATTGAATTAAAGAATAAGAAACGCGAAGTAAAATCAAAATAATAAATTTACAAATTGTATTCTGGAGTTCAAAATTGGTCAAGCTGAATGTCGCGTCTTTTTGAGACGATGCTTGGCCATTTCTTGGAAGTGATCATTCGAAAAGCTTCTCGATCCTTCGAGAATTCCTGGAAACCACTTAAAAGGTAGGCCCTATAACTGCAGATGCCTAGTCGATTTATTCATTTCGGTGTGAATATTCATAGCGATAGTACAATGACTTGTTAGCAATTCTTCCACCAGTTTGCTGCGTTTTTGATTTCATTATGAGGTTTGATTATGTAGCTGATAAGTGTGTTATTTAATAAAATAATAAACTACATAAAAGCCTGGGCTCTCACACGAAAACTTTATTATTAACATGTGCTGGATATGGGATGCCATCGTAAGCCCCTTCCGCTGCACAAACGTAAGATTATATCCAGAAAAAGCGTTGATATACTTGATGAAACTGCATGAACTTGCAGTAGCATTTTTAATAGCCCATGATTCTGTATTAAAGAGGATTTAAAATGAATAAAATAACATATTTGCAGAAATTTTAAGCAAAATTAACAAAATGAATCTGCTAGGAGAAAATGCAGCAGTTTTTAATTCACACGCAAAAGCGTATTCTTTGAAGAGGAAGCTTGTGTACTGATTAAGAGTTCGTGGAAAAGGAAGATAATGAATGCATCTCTCTTTCAAAAAATTTTTGTGAAAAAATGATGTCAAGATGCAAGAAAAAACGCAGAAAATTATTCAGGCGCAAGTCGTAAGTTTTGAACGACTCGTTTGAACTTTACTTCCGGACAGCAGATGAGAAGGTGCTTGAATAACTTTGAATGGATACTGAATGTGTTCAGCGTGAACAAAAAAAAAAAAAAAACTATCTAGTTTAATAGAATACGTAGTGCTTGTAGAACTGGCATGTCGCACCGAACCAAAAATCAAAATCAAAATTTGCTGGAGCATGGCTACATACAAGAATTTCAAATTTTGTCTGTATCAATATCGAAAGTGACTGCTGTGGCTGATGTGCATAGCTTAAATCAGGATAGTAGACTTGAATGCTTAACATAATTTTTCTGTTGTAAAAGCAACATTCTTTTCTTCCTCTAGCAATTCAAAGTTAAAGAATTATTTTTCTGCAGTCATTGCATAAAATAAAGGCAAGATGATGTGTACCTTTTCATGTTTTTCATTTCTTATACGAAGTAAACGAATATTGTAATGACGAAAAATTTCGGGTAACTTATTTCAAATACCCATTTTGACGCTATCGAATGCAATTAAGCGATGTTTTTGCGTGACATCTGTACGTAAGTGCAGAATAAAGGACTCTTTTTCTCAGAATGGATTCAGAAGAGATTTTTTTTCATGACGTCTGTACCTACGTATGTAATTCAAAAACGAGTAGCCTCAGAACTTTGAAATTTTGTATATGGGGCTGCTATATAATTGTGCACCTCTCTTTTTAGTTCAAATCGACCGCAACAAAAATATGTAAAACAGACAGAATATATTATTTTCACTCTAAAATATATGTATATTTTCACTCTAAAATATATGTAGATTTGAAATATGTAATAAACAAAATACGCAATTTTTGAACCTATTTTGACAAAAAAAAGTATGCAGTGAGAGGGTTAATTTGCATGCAAAAGTTCTAGAATTATCAACAGTTTAAAAGTTGCTTAAGTGCGACTAAGCCTAGTAGAGCATCCACATTTTTTACAAGCAGAATAGTGAATTAAGTCAGTTTCTGCAAATTCAGTGTCTTTTTGCCGAATGGACCAAAAGCAAACTTTCAGTTTTGTGCACCAAAAAATCTGCCTTCTTATCCGCTGCCCGAATTGCTTGTTTTTAAGCATAAATTCTAATTTTAATTTTAAAAAACTATTTTAATAGTATTTTTGTTTCTTTATATTTTTCAATTTTTAATGAAGATGTTTTGAGTTTTTGTGTATTTTTGCCGTGCCGCGAAGTGAGAACTGAATTAATTGAATGAGAAATATATCTCTAGTGAAATTCGTGGAAATAAGTTTAAATGAAATACAGCAAAAAAAGTGTATAATGTAATAGGTCATAGAAGGAAGTCATGTGGCGTCTACATCAGATTTTTTACAAAAAATTGAAATCGTTTTTCGGTTTATTTTTTTAAGAAAGGTATTTATATACGTCTTTTGTAAAAGCGAACTTTTTTAAAGCCGAATGTTTCTTGTATAAGCCACTCTTCAAGCGAAAATAATATTACGTTTCCTAGTTAATGCTTCTCTTTGACAAGATGCATATTTTGTTTTATATAAACTTATCATTAACTAGAAAGGAGGGTTTGAACATAGATTTGCAATCTCTTATAGTTGATGATGCAGTAACCGAACACCTGCGATCTATAAATACAGTGATTTGGATTTTTAAGTATTATTTTCATTTTTTTTAAAATTACGATTCATTTTATTATTTTCCTTCTTCTCGGTATTTTTGTTATACCAACACTGATCTTATTTAATGGGTAATGTAGTTTGTCAGATTGTGGTCTTCCGATCATGGAATACTCATACCGGTATACATCAAAAATGATGATATTGAAGTTCTCAGAAATTTTGCTTTCCTCTACAATCCCTAGAAAAACCTAAAAAGTTTATACACTATTAATGTAGCAATAACAACTAATGCTGTTTCTACAAAAACGTTTTCTTCATCCTTAAGACTAAGTGGAAATAGTAGACTAAATACTCCAAATAGCGAAAATTTGGAGCAGTCGTTATCAAAATAAAATGAATTGATAGGTTTCTAATAAATATGCTCTAGCATTTCATATATAGCCTTTCAGAATGGTATGAAGAGCGTAACGTGATTTCAATAATTTCGCGATATACTAATTTGCCGTGGTAGAACGTTTGGGAAAATATTAAATGAAGCCACTGGCATATTTTTAGCTACTAAATGGAGAAATATTGCAATATAAAAATAATGTAAGCAACATTGTCTTAAACTGCATTTGTGAACATTCTGCAACCCTTGATGCAGACGACGTGCAATAACTCTTGTACTTGTGTAAGGTAATTCATGCACAGTGTTCAAGATGGATTCTTCAATGCGAGGTTGTCGTGCACTTCTTCCACTCCTAGTATCAGAGGTGGCTCCAATGACCCGTTTTCACACAGAGACCGATACAACTTCTCGAACATTGTGTGCTTCGGCATACGCCTGTTCAGAAACTGTTCCTTGTACAACCGCAGCGCTGCTCTGCCATTCCCATTAGCAGCACCATACATGAGATGCATGCCAGCTTTTTCCCTGTGCGTATAATCCCTGTGCGAAAACAAACCTATAATATGGTGAAATATATATGTTTTCGTTAAAAAACTCTCATTCATAAAATGTTAAATTACTAGGCTGTTCCATAAAATACGTTCTGTTATTTCCGTGACTGTTATCTGCTATTTTGTAAAGAAAGTTAAAGAGTTGTTTCCGTGAGAGGTCTAATTTTATAAATCGGTTCGTGATCAAACCCGTTTGAATCGAACATTAATCGTCTTGCCAACGGTTGATTAATGTTGTTATTAATGTTAATATTTGCTACCTGATGACATTTTCTTTTTGTTATATGCAGTATAAAATTAATTTTAATGCGATTTAAATTTAGAGTCTACCAGCGGCCGAGTGGTAAAGCCGCTGAACTCTAATAGTTCTATCCGAGGTTCGAGGGCGTTTTCGTAGTTTTTTACATGTGTAACGTGTGTGCGAGCTAGTTTCCCTTAGAAAGTCCTCCACGAAAGCATCCCTTCTTTTGGCAGGTAGGCTTCGATTGCTTTGTCGTTATCAAACAAACCAAACGAAATGATTTTAAATTAATCGCATTCAGTTCTTCTAGTATAGCATGACAGACATGACAAAATATTTTGAAAATTTTTCTTAAATTAGTATACGATGAAATATAAATAATGAAACTAAATTTAGTTATAATGCAAAATAAGTTCTGGAATTAAATTCATTTTCGTGCTGTTTTAGCATCAAAATATTGTAACATCTTGCTGCACTGCATATAAATTGGTACTTCTAAAGATACTGAAAATGTGATTATGGGTTTGATGTAACAGAACCTTGATACAATAAATATTTTAAATTGAATTCGAATCTCTGAAAGCAAATAAATGAATAAAATAATAACCGACTATTTTATATTTCAATTTTAATTAAATAGAAATTCAAATCATTATTATTTTTTTACTTCTTTTAGTGGGGTTTTATAATTTAAGTTATTGCATGTACTGTTTTTAATGCGATTCACCTCAATCTATCGCAATTTTAATAAACGATAATTTTAAGAATATAATCAGCAATTAAATAATTGTCTTTTTTCTCTGCTTCGAAATCATACAAGCCATCCTCAAAATATGCACTTAGAGATAATTTGAATTTAGTATTTATCATCCGGAAAAAGGACTACTATATGTAGTCCACACGAATGAGAAATCTGAATTCTTTGAGCCACTTATCACTGTAGGAAAGAAATTTTATTACATTTTCTAAGATTATACAGACAACCAAAACTAATTTTTTGATACTCTCAATTTGTTTAAACATTTGGTAATTTGCAGTAAGTGTTATTTACGTTTACAACATCAAGTAATCAAATCAGTACACATGATTGATAAATTAATAATGTGAATAAATATAAATCTGAATCTAAATAAATTTAGCGTTTTATAATCTTAATAAAAAGTCTTTTGAAAAATTTGGCTACCTTACCTTTTCAGTTCTTTAAATAAGCAACTATTCCATGAACCGAATTTCAGGGCCCAAAAGTGCTAATGACAGCTTTTGGAGAGATTAGATTCTTCTGATTTCGCAACAGATAGCAGGAATATGTTTATGTTCAAAGAACTCTGTTCGTATCAAACTATTAGTTTCTTCTTTCGTCTCTCCCTTTCGAATGAATGGAATGACTCATATAAATGAATCTTGGCATTCGAAACTGCCTCTAATTCCAAACTATGTATGGTCATTTTATATCTCATCCGGGCAATCGCACGAACTTCCCTTTTTTCCCACACTCTCGTCCAATCTTAAGAGCACGTGAGCTCTTAGCAAAGCTAAAAATGTTTTAAAATGATCGAGTTATTCCTCCGAAGTTAAAGCGGTCAGCTTCCATTCAGCTGACTTTGAGTATCATTTCTCATAATAATTTCATGAATGGTATTAAAAAATTTGCTTAGAAAATAAAGCAAAGAGAAAACACCACAGTTCTAAAACATCGTAGTACAAAATATCGTCGTCGAAAATAAAGTTTAAAACCATCGTTGTCGAAAATATCGTGCTTAAAAATAAAGTTGTATTATTCCCTACTGTGTAATTCTAAGTTACAGTTAAAAGTGAAGAATTTTAAGAACTAGTAAGCGAATAATCGCTTGAGTTCGTGAGACAGTGAATAAACTTGGAAGGGGTTAAAAGACCCTTTATTATTCAAATAAGATTAAACAGAACTCCGTCTTGGAGTTGTACAATAAAGCCGACACTCGGACTTCAATTTAAGAGACTAAGAATTAAACTAAACTAATCTTAACTAAAAAGATATAGCCGAAGCTATCAAAATTCTAATAGAGTTGGCCCCTTAACGCTCATTGACTGCGAAGCTATCAAGGGCTTAAAGTACGGCCGAGCGTAATAATAGCTTACGAGAGAGTAGCCTAAAAAGGTGGACGCGTGCTAGCGAGAATATCTGGTATCTCTCTCACTAATACAATAGAACTTCGCGGTTAAATACCGCTCTTCCTCATTAGCATTCAGACGTGATTCTAAAACTACGTTCTGACCAGGAGTAGTAAGTTGGAAGTTAAGAAACGCTAGAAAAGATCCTTAAATAGTTTCTACAAATCATTGCATGGCGATAACATCGCAGTCATGCGCTTTTAAGGCTTTAATAATTGTAAATGGATATTCGTATAATGATTTGTGAGCACAAAACGGAAAGAAGGATAATTTTCATATTCATATTTTTTTATTAACTAATAATTTTCTTAAAAAACAAAAGAAATAATTTTCACTATAAGAGTATCATATTAACAAAAGTGAAGAAAATAATCTCATAATTAGCAATTTTTTTATAGATAAGGTCATGAAGTTACTTATTTTTTTATCTATTCTTTTTTAGATTATACTTTTCATGAAAAATTACCAGTAAACTTCATAAGGAATAATTTATTAATGACCTTAGTTAGTTAACTATGTCAGTTTAAAATTCTATTAAGTACTATGTTTCATTAATCGTCTATGCTTAAGTTTCCACTTCAGCAAATATTTATTAGTTAATAAAAAATATGAAAGTAAACATTATCCATCTTTACATCTTGCGCTCACAAATCATTATGCGAGTTTTTGAAATCATTAAACAATTATTAAATTTTACAATTATTAAAGCCTGAAAAACGTATGTCTG
This sequence comes from Stegodyphus dumicola, assembly GCF_044657685.1. Taxonomy (NCBI): domain Eukaryota; kingdom Metazoa; phylum Arthropoda; class Arachnida; order Araneae; family Eresidae; genus Stegodyphus; species Stegodyphus dumicola. The sequence continues at coordinate 84,868,035 of NC_140768.1, forward strand.
CGATGTTATCGTCATGCGATGATATGTAGGTCCTTTATTTTTTACCACGATATTTTCGTCGACGATGTTTTTAAACTGCAATGTTTTTAAACCGCTTTGTTTTCGACGACGATGTTTTAGAACTGCGACGTTTTCTCTTTGCTTTATTTTCTCCTACGATGTTTTGTACCACGACGTTTTCGCCTTGCGTTGTTTTCTCCGCGATGTTTTCGGCTATAACCCTTTCGCATAATTCTTTTATGCTTTGATTAAGCCGTTCGTGTTTTCTTACGATTTGAGCTACTCGTACATAGTGACTCATGATGCGACTTAATCCGGCATTTTAAACAGTTAATTTTATTACTATACGATATCCAAATATGATATTTTCGAAAACAAATAAAGCATCTATTTTCATAACTTACACATTTTTTCTTTAATGCTTTTTATCACAAGAAAATGAATTTTGGGACTTTCCCCAGAAAATGTATGCACGATTATCAACAGCATTAAAACTGGCAGCCGTAGGTACATTTGTGTGAATTTTTTTGTAATCAGACTTAGCATTTTCGAAGCATGGAGGCAAGGTATTTCTTTTGTCTTGCGTCAGTAAACTCGACGCTTCACGGCATTCAGTTTCCCGCGAGATGCGCCATGTAATCAACTTGCATTTGACTATGGCGGCCCGAAGAGGAACACAAAGCATCCGGTGTTTCAGTGGTAGAATGCTCGTCTGACACGCAGACGGCCCGGGTTCGATTTCCGGCCGATGCACCATGTAATCAACCTGCATTTAACTATGGCGGCCCAAAGAAGAGCCCGGTGGTTCATTTTCTAACACTATTTATTATCCGTTTATATACATATTTACAATTGTCCTATTGTTAGGCGGACAGCCTTCACAGAAATCAATGTTGCCTAATCATACTTCATATCATACATAAAACCTATCATATACCTAATCATATAATCACATATACCTAATCATATATAATAATACTTCGTGGAATAACGATACTTCGTTTCTACCTAACATGCATTGCGCTGCTGCCAAGCACCACCCTGTACTTTTCTCTTTTCAACAAATGACATGAATTAGCCAATTTATAACGTTTAAAAGTGTTTCATTGTTCAAAATTGAAATTAAAACATAAAAAAAGAAAACTAGTAGAAAAATCAAATTCTCGGGATAGAACCATATGTAAATTGTCAGAAATCTAAAGTAAAATATTAAAATGATCTGAATTTAATCGATATCGAATCCAAACGCCATGCTAGAAAATACACGTAACTCCTTGGCATGCTATCAGTGAGATTATAAGGTATTTTCTTCCTCCTTCCAGCATGCCTCCGTGGAATAACGGTAGCACACTCGGCTCGTATTCGAGATGACCAGATTCGAGTCTTGGCAAGGCCATTGCACATTTTTGCGATAGCCTTCAAACAGTGTCTCAGATGTGGTCAATAGGAAATGCAGCCGGCTGAAGTAGCAAATCAAGTCCATGCAGGCCATGAAGGTAGCATGAGCAACATGCGCCTATCGTTGTTGTGCTGTAAGTGCTGTAAAACTGCTTTCATGACACTTTGTAGTAAAGAGCTTTATTACTGGCTCTATGACGAAATCATTAGAAAACTGAGCTGTCAGTATACTAACAGGTAAAGCTGAAGAGTCCATAATTACTCATTACGCTGCTGTGCGCAGTTATTCCAGCAGCAAAACTGATATGGCATTTTCTCATAAAGTCTTGCTGATGGCGTTGGATACATGACATCCAGACCATCACGGCTTCTGAGGCAGACATCCAGACCATCACGGCATCTGACTCTGACCATCACGGCTTTTGAGATTTAAACGAGACTTACGGCTAAAGGGGAGGGGATAATCTTCCATTCTAACTCACGTAGCTGCCATGCATTACACCATGATAAGCGGCAGCTTGGAATTGATGAAACATCTGTCATTGATCATTTGGCTGTATTATGTAAATTTTTACAATTTATTCAGAATGAAATTTCGTACTAATTACATTACAAGAAATTAATAATTTGTGTATAGTTATCCAGAAAGAAAAAAGATATTAGTTGATTTTTCGCAATTTGCTTAACACTAATTTTAAATATATAAGTTGTTCATTCTACTTTTGCGTTTTAAAAGTTTTACTATGACTAAAAATCATTCACGGGGAATTTATTTCGGAATAGAAGTATGATTTCTAGATCTTCCTAAGTTTCAATTAATATTCCTTACAAAGTTAATTTCAGTTTGAGATGCGTCATTCATAAATGGACCTTGAATCTTGTCAAAACTTATGATTAAAGCAGATATCTTCTCTCTAATTTCTGTGTAATATTAGTTTATTAATGTAATATTAGTCTGTAATAGTCTGTGTAATATTAGTTTATTAATGTAATATTAGTCTGTAATAGTCTGTGTAATATTAGTATATTATTTCTGTGTAATATTAGTTTCTTGTAATGTAATTAGTACGAAATTTCATTCTGAATAAATTGTAAAAATTTACATAATACAGCCAAATGATCAATGACAGATGTTTCATCAATTCCAAGCTGCCGCTTATCATGGTGTAATGCATGGCAGCTACGTGAGTTAGAATGGAAGATTATCCCCTCCCCTTTAGCCGTAAGTCTCGTTTAAATCTCAATAGTCTTTATCTAAAATATTTGCATTCTCAAAAATGGAAAGATTTTACGGAGCAGCAAATATCCATGACTGTGATGCACTTTTATATTAGAAGATATATCAAATAATATCATTTGATAATTTGGTATTTCTGGAACCTTTTTAACGGTGAAATCGGAAAACATTTTTGGAAATGTTCCGCTGCAATTCATTTGGCATTTGTTTGTGGAAACAAAATTTGAAATTTTCTATATAACACTGGATATTTATCTATACTGTCTTCAACATTTATTACAAACTACATAGCGTTTAATTCTGATTAATTTTATTTACACAGGTTACAGCGCTTGTTTCTGATTATTTTTATTTACACAGGCTACAGAAATTGTTACAAATATCGGTGCATTTAGCGCTAATTACCTTTATTTACACAGGCAGCAGCATTTATTAAAAATTTCATGATGTCTAGCAGTCAAATACAAGTTTAACACTTAACAACATATGTTAGGGGCTTCCAAAGAACTAGTCGAGAGACAATTTCTGGTGGGGCAAGAGGATTGAAGCATTATTTTTCTTATTGTGTAATTTAATATAATATATTAATTTGTAATCATGAATAAATTTATAAATACGGATTACATTTTAATAATAATGTATAGTTATTAATTATTACATTATTAGTAAATAGTGCTTTTTTCTAGAAATATTTTCTCCTCATTTTAGCCAAAGCAATTTAGTGCATGTGAGTTGCGTTGATTCGCAACGATATATATGTGACACTAAAAGCGTGTGGGAACCACTGATGCATAATGAGATACTTATAAATGATATCACTTTTGTTATCCAGTATGTATTTTAAATCATCATTCATTATTTTTTAAACTATAAGAAGTTTCTGATTTCCAGATTATTCGTAATTCTAGCACTATGTAGCATATCAGTCCAATACTTAATATAACTAGTGGAATGATAATTTTGACATGAGTGCAAAGATACGGGCTATAGGCGTATGCCACAACGAATCCTAGGGCATTCATGAAGTAGAAACAGGAAAACGCAGCTTCTTCGCTTTTTTTGAAGAGAACACCGTAGAAACCTATAAAAGAAAAAAAAAAAAAAAAAAGTAAGTTCGCAATTGAAGAACATTTCTAACAACGTGCTGAACTTTACGTGAGAGTAACAAAATGTACGTATTTGACATTCGCAATTATCATAAAATTTCAGTATTATAATCTCTTGAAGACGATGAATTTGAAACAACTCTGCGGCGCATTGCAAAGAGCGAGAGACAGATTGCATGTTTTTGGAAACTAAACTATGTCTTGAGTTCACACTTCTTATAAAGGTAAGAGGTTTCGATACTTTTCTTTTTAATTAAAATCTAAAATTACTAAATTTTATAAAAAATACTTCCGCATATACGAAAACAAAGTCTATTTTACGTGCCATACGCAAGTTTGTTATAAGTTCTGCTTTTTGCTCATCTGTGCTAGTACAGTAAACTGGTTATCATTTTTGGCCTGTTTACTAGCCTGCAGAAATATGATCAGAAAAATGCCTTTCCATTAAAGCAGAACACTCATAGAACCTTAACCCAGATGAATGAATCAGCTTTTAATTATGTTACCCCACTGTCGTTTAAAGCACCCTAACATTTTCTTCATTATCTAAAACATGTGTCCAATCATCAGCCTTCAAAGTGTACTGTTTCATCAGCCTTCGAAGTCTGGGCCACAAACCGAAAACAGGAAGAAAGCATGAGATGTAGTAGAATGATTTTTGGATGATATGACTATCAGTTTAAATAACTGAATTTATTGATTATATTTAAAAGTGAATAGTCACTTTTAAATATAATCAATAAAAGTTATTTCAAATAATGAAAGCTAAAGAAATAAATTGAAATTATGACTTACGAACAGCAATTCAATTTGCTGTACTTGTATAAAATCAAACAAACAGGGTAAACGTAAAATATACTACAGTATTTTCCATTTTATACTGACATTGAAAAGATATTCCAAAATTTCAGCAAACACTAACTTTATTTTAATATATTTGCTAATTCATTTTCAGCTGATATCGGACTTATCTGAAAACATGCATTGTATAAATTTTAAATCAGATATGTGACTTGAAAAAATATATAACTAAACTTTTGTAAGTTGAATACTAAATGAATTTTTACAGTATTTCGCGAGTATTCTGCGTTCTTTCCAAACTTCTTTATATTGTGTAAGATAAAAAAATCTGAAAAAGCAAACTTCTAAATTTAATATATATATGCAAGATAAAAAAATATGATAGCATTCTAAATTTAATTCACTATAACTTCTTTTATTTTCTATTTCATTTGGAAACTTCATCTATCTGTCCTAAAAATAGCGTTGTAAGTCTGAACTGCGTCATTCAAATTAATCATGCGATCTTACGTAACCCTTAATGCAGATGCCTCTTAACCAATCACCAAATTGCAAACCAAAACTTTTCGCATTCTTCACAAACAAGGAGGTTAGAACACATGGAGATGCCGTCTCTGCTATTGCAGTACGAAGAAAGTGAAGCCAGGGGGAAGGAAATAAGCCACGCCACGTGAAGGCAAGAATTAGTAAGCGAAGCGAGGTAAAACGCCAGCTGGTTTCAAGTTCTCAGTGTGTTTTCTGATTTTGTATGCGTAGATCTGAAATGCCTAAAAGGCACTGAATTGTTACAGCGAAATAATGTCTACATTTCCGACTTCATGTCCATGTAAAAGAATGTTTTAGAACGTGCATATACAAATAGAATAATCGAAACTTGTGTTTCAATGGCCTTCAAGAAAGAGTTTGATTCTTTGTGTAAAGTACACGAAGAAACATATATAGTTCTCAGATTTACCTTTTCATAATAATAATAAAAGCGGTACTCGTAATTAACTTATATGTGATGGCAAAACGATAAGTAAACAAGGGGAGGGGGAGTATAGCTCTCCATGAAAAAGAAAACAGTTTTATAGCTCTAAATGAAAAAGAAAACAGTTTACTTTAATGTCTGATCATAATTACATTACAGATCTTACCTTTTATGTGTTTAACTACATTTTATTTTGTGCTCAAGTAGATATATAATAACTGGAATTGATTTTTAGTCATATTTGTTGTGTGAGTTTTAAAATAACAACGTAAAGTTTACATATTTCTATCATTGTTTATTCAAATTAAGTTTTTTCGAAACACAAGTAATATTTATAACATGAAAAAGTTGAGAATTATATATACATAGAATAAGTAAATTATAATCAAATAATAGTTTGAGTACATAGTTACTGTTCTGTACATAGTTACATGTACTGTACTGTACATAGTTACACAATACTTTTAATGCTAGCATTCATTAATTACAAGATGCAATTACATAATGTAGAAATTATTGCAATTACATAATGTAGAAATAAAATGAAATGGCGAGAAAAGTAAGGGAAAGAGGACATGAAGAATCTGCGATCCTTTACGACTACCAGGAACAAAATTGGGTGTGGTTAGAGCACGTCAATCTTTCTAAGCCACGACTACAAAGGGCATGCTTCCCCCCTTTTTTGGCTTCACTTGGATTGCGTGGAGGGCATCTCCATGAGTTCTAACCTCCTTGTTCACAAAGTACAGCAGGGCCACAGTGCGGCGCGCATGCGCAATACGATCTGCGACCAATATGAGGGTTGTACCAGTTTGGCGATGATTTTGTTCATCTTCACAGAAGTAACAAAGCGGTGTTTTGGCGGTGAATTTCGCGTATATGATAGCAAAAGAATGAACTTAAAATATCTGAAGTTAACTGGAGTCAGAGTAAGACTATTCCTCAACAATATTAATATAATCGCATCCTTGTAAAGGGGTTAAACCTAAAATCTAAACAATTCAAAACAAAAAATTATCATAGTAGTACAAACTCGAAAACTAAAAATGCAAAAAGGGAAAATATATACAAGATAATAAAAATATAAAAATTAATCTTCCTTTATTGAAACTCCAATTCAGAACTCATCAGGACAATTTTTGTCTTGTCATCAACTATCTGTCAATTTTTTCTGATATTAATATAAATTGTTCTTTCTCGTAATTTGATTTTTTTGGATTTTATTTTTGGAAAAAAAATATTGTGTTATTTTATAAGAAAAGTAGCACAAAAGTTGCCTTTCTCCTTTCTTAATTAAAAAGATTTATTTTCAGCTGCTGCTTCGTGTATAATTTCTTCTCTAATACATTTTATTGCATATTTTCGTACTTTTAATTAAGAGCATTCTTTACATTGTTTAATATTTATATAATGATCTAACTTTAGGAGTTATATTCTGCAAGCATTATAAACCTCTTTACATTTGTGATTTGGAGAGGGTGGGAAAATTTGAAAGTTTTCTCATTTGATGTGTATAAGAGCAATTTAAAAGGAAACAAATCCTGTTGAAAATAGTAAATATTATTAACAGGTAGACAATCGGGAATGGTTTTGTATTTGAGATAAAGCATGAATAATTGTAACTGTATTAGTACTTTTGTAAAACTGGAGCACATAAAATCTTCCGATACAAAAGTTTCTCAAGAGCTTTGGTTTGGTTTGGTTTATTAGATTACGTCAAAGCACTCGAGGGCCATCTGCCTAAGGGGAGGGATGCCTTCGTGAAGGACTTTCTAAAGGAAACTGGCTCGTATGCACGTTACGCATGGGGAAAACCACGAAAACACCCATGCAGTCAGTCCGTTCGCGGGATTCGAATAATATTGATACGAATAAATTTCTTCGGAAAAAGTACAAACATAGCCTTCCATCTATTGCTTTTCTAAAAGCGACATTCTGCATGAAAAGAAAACTGTCAGTTTATACTTTCAAAAATGTACCTGCAGTTAAAAAAATAATTTTCGAACAGATAATTTTTCTATAGCAAAGCAAAATCATCTAAAAATTGTGCAAACAGCCTATGTATTTTAACACACTATCAAACTATGATAGAGAAAATTTTTGCATCATTTGACTAATTTAAAATCTCGTTGAAAAGGTTATGGCTGATGTTTATTAATTTATTTGGTGTTTATTAAGAAATAACAAAATTTAGACTTAAAAAATTTTGGAATACTATCAAAGAAAGTTTTAAATTAATTATCTTATGAAACACTGAAAAATATTTAAACTATTTCTTTTATACAGAATTGAAACTAAATTACTAATCAGTTCTTTTTTTTTTTTTTTTTTTTTTTTTGTTTTGTTTTGTTCTAGAACGACAAACTGAGCTTATGTGCAATGGTTTACTACAACAATGGTAGTTGCATAAGTAATTATGCACTCCCATAAATTTTCTATAATGCATTTCTGATCTTATGCTTCGTTTGATTAAGGTCAATCGCATCTAAGAATATTCAAATGAAAAAATGATTTCTTAGAAGCCTCATCATAATATATTATAAGGTATTTCTCCCGCCTTCTTAGCGTGCCTTCGTGGTATCCGTGTTTCAATTCCCGGCGAAGTTGTCATTTTTCATCTCTCCTGCTTTCAAAAAATACCTAATGTCTCTACAATAACAGCATGCAATATACGAGTATCACAGTGAAGGCTGATATTAGGTAAATACCCACGGGGGAGGAGAAGAAAAGAAGAATATTATTAAATTATTTATTGTTTAACAGTCGAAAATTACTATTACCGTTTCAGATGTTCATGTTATTACGGTTCAGATTTCGTTAGTGTAAGAGTTATGTAAATATTTTCAGGAATTCGAAATTCAAGCTCCTGATTTCAAAAGTAATTTATTCATACACTGACATTCTACCAGCGTCATAATGCATGTCAGCGTTACTGAGCATGTCTCTTTAGCTTTCGATGGTCCATATTTTGGACATCAAATTTTACACAGTGTCTGAGCAAAGGAAGTTTGACTGTCGCATCATCTGCATGATTCTGGCGATCCTGCCAGAAGTGCCAAATTTAATTTTATGCCGGAATGTACATAATTCGGAATAATTTAACTTTAATTCACTCAATTCCTAACTTTGGTTTATTTCCAAGAACTGGCGACTGACATTCCTAAGGACTTATGCTTGTGGTATTCAAATTATGGGTCGCGACCCTATTTGGGGTAGCAAGGTAGATAAAATTCCTAAAAATTCTGAATTGAGGATGTAAAAATAAGGTTCGACGCTGTGACTGGAGTCGCGAAATGTGTTTTGGGGTGTTTGCATTTTTAGGGAATAGCAGCGCTATAAAATTTGAATACCACTGGCTTACACGATTATGATTTAATTCAATTCTAGTGCATTCATTTCCACAGGAATTAGTAAACTCTTATTGATTTGATTTCAGCAGATTGAAGGATGACGTTATAATTTTATTGCAGGTGCTGATGTTATAGATTAATACCTATACATCACATAAATAACCACCAAAATATACTACAATGTTCTATCCTATTTTACCATATTGACTTGAACATAGAATGCATTTTCATTTGAAATGCCTTTTTAAACTTTTATCCGTCGTATGAGCTCAGCCAAAAAATTTCATAAAGGTATTAAGATAATTTATCATTAATTTATTTATTTTGACATTAAAAGAAAAATTTAGTTACCTTAAGTTATAGTACTTAATATAATTTTCTCTCTTGTAGAATACTTTTACTGCATCAAACTTATTTTACTTTATAAACTTTATAAGCCTTTCCTTCCTTTCTAAAATAAATCCGAAAATTCCTGTTATATGTGAGGCAATTTTGGAATCAAGCTAGTATGGTATTCTTGTTGTTAGCCATAAACACATAAATGTTTCAAAACTTACCAACAAGTTGTGACAACCAAATTCCATTTCCTATTCCATGCACTCCTGCGATGAGAAAGAAGCCAATAGGCCTATCTGGATCGGGTTCCCAAAACGTTAAGGAGATGAACATTGAAAAATGGGCTGTAGCCGCCAGAATAAATACAGTCACTCGTCCTAAAATCATGACAGACGGTCCACTGGCGCTATCCACAAGGGCACTGACAACCCCGTAACAAATGGATACCACTCCTACATGTGGTACGCCCCATGCGCAAGCAACGTAAGCCTATAAAAAAAAGCTCATCATTATTTTATGAAGTATCACAATATCTGAAATAAGTTTTCTTTCTTTTTAGTGGGTTTTGAGATTCTGTTTTTATTAAGATAATGAAATGAATGACAGTTTGAAGTTGTGTGATCTGGTGAAGGAGATCACTTTATTTTCTTTCCAACAAAATGCGTGAAAGTAGCGAAAAGAAAACCTTAGATTCGGTAATTTTATTACAGCAGAAACATTCAGAAGTTTTCAGTTTTAGGAAGGATAACGCAGTAGAAATATTAACGAGATGAACTGGATTGTATCCACCTGGCACACACGAGGCAGTAATAACTCATGTAGTCAATGTTCCGATGGCTAAAAACCTATGGATTAGCAGTTTTGAACGGTCTTATTCACTACTAATGATACGCCGCAAGAAGTAATAAGTGAATAAAATCTAAAATATTTTCAAAGATTAAAATAAAAAGAGGGAGTTATAAAATTCGTCTTGCTTTGGACGAATGATCTTTTGGGAGCATAAATTAGTTCCAAACTCCTAACAGGCTTTAAGCGAATATCGCTGGGTCTGAAGTAACTGCAGAGACTTAAAAAGGTTTAAACAACCTCTTTGGTAAAACTTTGACCATAAATGCACTTCGTATGCTAACAGAATTAGCTACCACTTGTGGCGATGTAGCTAAAGTGATATTCAAATTCAAATTAAAACTTAGACTAGTAGTCAAAGACTACGCAATTAAATTTAAATCTAAGCTAGTTCAAAAACTCGAATCGGTGTATCAAATTTAAGTGTCGGCAGCAATAAACGCAAAGCCGAATGAATAATTAAAACATATGAAAGCTGGCCGGAACTATGTAACGCGTCTGCGAAAAACAGGAAAACAGTCTGTCTTAAAATCCCAAAACCTCATTTAAGTACTCTCTAACTCATTTAAATTTCTGGTAAGGAAACGGAATGGAGAAATTATAGTAAAGGTTGGAATTATAAATAATAAAAACTAATTCGCAAATGTAACCTCGTTAAGTGATTAAAATTAGATTCAACATAGATTTACTTTATGGTACCAAACGGGATAAAGTAATATATGGTCAGCGTAAATTATTTGTGCGCGGATTTCTGAATAGTTATGAGCAAAGGAATCATTCTCAAACTAAAATTATATAAATTTACTTTTCTCAGAGTTTTTAACTTTGACGTGATAATTGTCTTTATATACTTGCCAAATATTTTTCAAATCAGTTCACTTACTTTCAAATGAGAGAGGCGTTTAAAACAAAGAATACTAATTTAGAGAAATAATGGTAAAGAGCTATGCAAGTTATGAAATAAAAAAATGAATTAGAAAATTTCTGACTGAGAAGAAAAAGGATTTACCACCATGCGATGAAACAAAATTAGTTATGTGTTTCGAAGTAAAATACATAGTAATAAAGGAGGATAAAGCATCGATAAGCGGTGTATTACGGTGACCGGAAAAATGCCCACAGAAAAAGAGCTTACAGGAATAATGCTCACAGGTATAAATGCTCACAGGTAAAAAGCCCATACAGAAATATGCCCACAAAGTAAAAAGCTCACATTGAAAAATGCTCACTTAGAAATATGCTCACACGGAAAAAAGCTCACATAGAAATAAGCCCACTGATAAATAAAATACGTAGAAATATCCTTACATTAATCAATCGATAATTAATCGATTTTGAACATCGTACATCTACTTGAATTTTTCAAAGAAAAATTATTCAAATTATCAAAACATCGATGGCACATATATCAAAAACTGTATAACTTATGTGTAGATTCAGTTGCTATATAAGATTAACAAATGGACTGTTTTGAATTAGGAAAAGGAGAGGAGGAAGGAAGAAAAATGAAACAGAATAAATAATACAGTGAAAAATTATTACAATTTTAATTGTTAAAAAAATGAAATAATAGTAAATATAAGTTACACATTTTATAATAAAAACGTTTAGAAGAGTAAGCAAATATAGCTAATTACTTTATTTGAATGACGTAAAATATCTTATTATATATAAATCATAAATATATATTTCAAAAAGTTATAAATACATAAATTTACTGAATATTAGCTAATATATGTAAATATCTAATTTTATCATCGATTTATTCATATTTTCTTACATGATTCGCGATTACCAAATGTTAGTTTTTTTTTTTTTTTTTTTTTTTTTTTTTTTTGTAACTTCAGTACGCTTTGTATTTACAATAGCTAATAATAAACATTCACAGGCTAAATCTTTTTTCGGTCCGTCAAATAAAAACCACATACTGGAATGGCTAGAATTAAATAATGAATTTAGTACCTTATGAAAGTTTTCGTAACGATTTGTCGTTTTAGGAGATTTTTCGACGGCTGCTTCATAATGATTACACACATCGATTGGAAATTGTGGTCTTCTAGAACTTTTTTAGCTCCAAACTTAAATAACTACATTGAAACATCAATTTCTATAGACACACATCCAAAGTATGCAAAAACAGAGTAAAAAAAAAAATTAACTATTTGCAATTACTAGAATAAAAATGTCGTACAGGGGCAGTAGTATAAAATATTATAGTACATTTAAAATTTTACTATAGTCTTCATTCTTTTATATACCGCCCTTGAAAAGGTTAATGCGAGCATTTGTCCAATAATTTTTTCAAAAGATTAAATATTTTTTCTTTTAAAAATTAAGTAGGTGTACGATGTTCAAATCGATTAATTATCGATTGATTATTGTAAGGATAGTTTTACGTATTTTATTTATCAGTGGGCTTATTTCCATGTGAGGTTTTTTCCGTGTGAGTATATTTCTAAGTGAACATTTTTCCATGTGAGATTTTTTCTATGCGGGTATACTTTTGTGTGGACTTTTTTCTGTGAGCATTTATATCTATGAACATTATTCGTGTGGGCCTTTTTCCTAAAACCATGTATTACTTATCACATACAGATTACAATATGATAACTGATAATAAGAGAAAGTACTACTTGTAATTTCTGTTAATTGTTTCAACACTAAGTAAAGGCCATGGAGTAGATGCGCAACCTCTCTTATGTTTATATGCTTTCAGACTTTTTAACAATTTTTAATTTAACTTTGTAACTAAATTTAAATCTTAATTCCGCTATATCAGAAGCTACAAAACTTCATTAATTTTTCATGCATTGTTGTCTATGGATATTCAGAAGAATAAAATAAGTACGATAAAAAAGTACGATATTAACTTCAGTTAAGTTTACTTATACGTATAGTTGAAGCACACATGCATTAGGTGCTTTATTTACTTATGCGTAAGCCCATACAAATAGATTTCAAGATCATTAATCTAGCTGAATATTTTAGTAGGGTTGATAAACAAACAAAATTCTTTTTAGGGATTAATTAAATATGATATTTCGACACATGAAACTATAAAAATTTCTGATTCCATGTTAAAACTCTTGTTATAGTGATTAGGGAGAGTACGAAACTATCAAAATTAAAAAAGCAACGTGAAATCCAAGCATTTTCTGTATATTAATAAACAAAAAGAATATTTAGAGCGACTGTTAAAGTCATCAAATAAAGAAAATAATATTTTGAGAAATTCATGACTGTTATCGAAAAATATTTATTGTAATATACTGTTTCCCGTCTATTTCTTATTGTAATATACTGTTTCCCGTCTATTTCAGGAAAATGAAAACCGAATGAAGATATTGTGTTACTTGTTACTGGTAATAAAATGGTAGAAAGATAGTAAATATGGTGGTGAAATTCGGAAAATGACTCTATCGACAATAGAATTCCTGGAATTAGCAGTAACTAGTTCTAAACAACTTATTGTTAGATTTTAAAAAGTCTCTCTCTCTCTATATATATAGCTTTTTATAAGTTTAAACAAGTAAGCTTTTATTTAAATATCGTAAACTTATTATCTTTGGAAGATTATGCAGGAGGGAAAGGTATGTGAAGTTGACGAATGTTTTAAAGCTGAATGTTTATAACTGGAAAAAAATTGTTCTGCAGTATGCATAGATAATGTAGCCCTTATACACTTTATGTAATGATATCATGTAACCTTTTATACCCTGCCTGTTCCATGGAGGGGCCCTTGCAGCAAAAGAATTAAACGATGTGTTTTCAAGTTGTTAGATTTATTATTAAAGTTATTAAAAGCCATCCCTTTAACAACCGTTTATTAAAAAAAAGGAAATTTTAAATAAGTTTTCTAAAAACGGACTCCGATTACAAAAATTTATAACACGTGTAAATAAGATGGAAGTCAAGAGAGCGAAGTTTAAGAAAAAACGAATATACTATAGAAAAGACGAATATATTAAAAATATTAAAAAATATAATAATATTTATGTATTATATTTATTATTTAAAAATATTATTATATTTTAATCGAATAAAATCTAATCTTGCAGCTCTTTTTCAAAATGATATATAACCTTAAGCTAGACTATTTGTTAGATACATTTGAGAAATAAACGACCTCAACTTGTCTATTCAAGGAAAAAATAGCAATACGTTTACTTCGAATGATGAACCTGAAGGTTTTATTAAAATGTTCAACATTAACCAAGTAGGATGGAAAACTGGTTCATTCAAAAGTTTAAGGAGCATTGCTCACAGTAATGAATCTTCAAAATCATTATAAAATTGTTAAGGAAGCAGCGTTATGTTTGTATTAAATATAAACTTCTTGAAACACTTCTGCATTTAAAACTCTGTAGCATGCAGTCTGTACCAAGTAATCAAACTTTTTCGTTATGATTTATCACTGCTTCTTGAAAAGAATTCCACTACTAGAGTCATTTCTTATGAAACTTGTTTTGCCTATTATAATAAACACAATGGGAGAAAAAAAGGTAGAAACAGAGCAGCAGGAAATTTACTGGTCCGGCAGATTTTTCGGGCGGAAATGATCAACGTCGTAAGTATTTCAAGCAAATGCTTATAATACCCTGAATTCAATAGAATTCTAGGAACAGGAAGTGGCTGCGAAATTCTTACACTGTCAGAACATGTTAATTTTATTTATATACGTGTGACTTATATTTAGAAAAATCACACTTTGAGACACATAAATTCAATCATTACGAGAACCATCTAAATGAATATATTCTTATTTGTCACTTTGTAAATAAATATTATGAAGAAATGTTTTAACGTAATTTTTAATTACGTTCTCTTTTATTTATATATAATTATAAAAGCGAAATAATTCTGTCATTTTTTGCTTGTGTCTCGTGTAAAGTTTCTCATTGTAAATATAAATAACCTAAGTTATTGAAATCACAGCTTACGCTCATATATGAAGGGTAAAATTTGAATTGCGAAGCAGATGTAAGTTCATATTTCTTTTAAAATATACCCTTAATTTTCCCCCTTATTATCTCATTATTATTATAGTTTTATGATATGACATATTACAATTCTTTATTTTCTTACTATCACTTCAATAATTCAAGGAACAGCTATTCTGATTAATTTATAATAAAAAATACATATTTTCCATAAATTTTAAGTTTCATATTTACTGCAATAATTTTTGCTATACAATAAAAACATACAAAAGTAAACGAGACATATTCCTCAAAACTTCTATGAAAAATTTATATTGCTTTCTTAATTGACTGATGTTACACTTACCTTGGCGTAATCACCATTATAAAATCCATCCACAAGGCCTGTATAGAAAGACAAAGGCAGTAAAAGCAGCTGATTAATACTTAGCATTTGCTTAAAAGTAGCTAAAATATATTTTGGGGAAAATTCTTGCTGTCTGCGAATAGAAAGCTGTTCTGCATCTAAAGAATCCAAGAAAAATGAAACAAAAAAGGCTGCTGTAAGTCCTAATGCCACATAAATTGTCACCAGAATATATCGTTTCACTTCAGGAGGTGGATGAAGATTAGGATTAAATTTGAACCCAACCTCATCGCAGAAATCGGCTCCACAGGCGTTCAGAACACTACTGGGCAAAGAATTGTCTTCTTCTTCCTCATCTTTTAGTACAAAATAGGATATCATATTTCCCCAGATTTCAGTATTCTGTTGAAAAGCGGCAGATATGCTGAAAAACCACGCATTCATATCAGTTGCTGAAGCACCTTGAAGTGTGGCGTATCGGTGGCTAATTTCATTGATGTACGTATTTCTAGCGGCCCATAACGGACCAGATACCAAACCACAGAGGGCAGCTGATGGTATTAATGTGGACCAATCGGGGTAGAAGTTCGCTAAGATGTAAGGACAAAAGCTTACGAAACACACTACAAGAGTTTTCTTGCAACCTAAGCATCTGATGACTAATGTTGGGAGAAAAAGTGAGGAAATCGTTAAAGTACCGTAAATCACAGCCAAAGATACAACTCCGACGCTAGTTTGGCCATTCATAGTGCTTTGAAGGTTTGCTAAGGAATCGAAAGCCATAAAGAGCAAAAAATTTCCGAATGATAACACTAACAAATTTCTTACTATGAATGTTTTGCTATTTGAGGGCTGCATAGTTAAATTTTGATTATTAACGTCATCTCCATCAATTTTCACTACGTTTGTGGTTGTTGGAGTTTTGGCACTTAGTGCACCATTCTCACTGTCGTAAAAGGTAGTAAGTGTTATAAGTATCGATGACTTAGTTTCCTGCTCTTGTTTAGTATTGCTGCCTTGGCCTTGCTCGTCTACCGCCATTGCTTGTACAAAAAAATATAGGTCCTCTAGAAATTATTACTCCGTGGAACAATTAACAATTTTTTATGAGGCAAATATTTCGTCTGATCAGATCTTGAAGTTTCTTTCTTTAGCAGTGCAAGAAGTGTAGTAAATTGACCGCATAATTAATCCTTGAACGTCCATTCTACCTTTTTATGTAAAAGAAACACATTTCTTTAAATCTGTACTTCATTAATAAATTCATTACTTTATTGTTTTATACAAAAAATTGAGCTATGACTTTATGAACAAAATATTAAATGATCCGAAGCTGTACTCGAGAGTTTTCTGCCTTGCTGTATGATTCAAAATGGTTCAAAACCTCAAGGAACTCGAATCAAGTATAATCGAATTCTGTGGATCGTAGAAGTACTTCATGGACATTTGAAACAGCTGCTACACACAGAATTTCTTTTAGTTTACTTTGGTCGCAAATAATTTATAGAATGTAAGGTGGGAATACTGAATAAAGAAAACTGAGTCTGTTTAAAAGTTTCCTTTGTTTCGCTCCGAATTGTATCAACATTTGTTGTTTATTTAGCCTTCATGGAGTTAAACGATTTTAGTTGCACAATACAATGAAATGCACTTTCGTCCAGTCCCATTGAGTTATAGGAAGTAGACAAAAAAGTACGAACACTTGTGTCAGCTAGTAAATATATAATGTATTAACTATTTTTTCACATCTTTTTTTGAAAAATCTTAAGACTTTTTGTAGTAAATATTATTTTTGTAGTAAATATTATTAAGAAATCATTATTCCTTGGTATCCTCTTAAAATTTTTTGTGCAATTTTATGAAAAGTTAATGCGTTATGAACATATTAATAATGCTATATACTCAGAGAAGATCACATTTCAAGAAAAACGTATGTAATCCTACATATTTTTTGGTATAATTTTTTTTTATCAAACATGAAGTGGCAATTCACTGAAACTTCATTTTATTCCTTTACATAAGTGAAATTAATTTTATTATGATTTGTAACTCAACATTTCAGAATCTTTCATTACTACTATTTATTAAAAATAACTTTTTAGAATTCCAAAAGAGGAGTAAAACTCCAGCAGTTTCAAAAGTTTATGAGGTGTTTACAAATGATATGGTAATGCTATTTTTGTCTTATAACCCTAACAAACATGAAGATAGTTATCTCTAAGTTTGAGAACAACGATAAAGTCTTGAGAAGGTTAAATTAACCTTTTTATTTAAACAGAACTTGGTCCATAAATTTATGCTCTCATGCTACAATAATCACAACTCGTAGTGATACAAATAAATAGAAAGGTGACAGATGAAAGTGTGGGGAGACACCAGAACTTCACTATGAAATTTTACGCCGTGTTGCCCCCTCATATTAACCTGTAGAAGAAAGACCTTTCCGAGGATGAGCGCCGGTTGGGCGAAACTTGAAATCTTGGTGTTGGTGTATTTAATTATGGCAAAGCACACGAGGGCTATCTGCCTAAATGGAGGGATGCCTTTCGTGGAGGACTTTCTAAGGGAAACTGGCTCGTATACACGTTACACATGGGGAAAACCACGAAAACGCCCATGCAGCCAGCCCGTTCGCGGGATTCGAACCTCAGACCGAACTACCAGTGTTCAGCGTCTTTACCGCTCGGCCGCTGGTGGGCCTTGAAATCTTGAAGTTCATAGTATTCAAACTGGTGATCAGGATAAGATCGCATTCCACGCGTCCGCTGTTTTTATGGTTCGGAGGGCTGTTATAGATTTACAGAATTAATAGCTCACTAATTAATTCTGTAAATCGCATAGTAATAATCACTTTCCGTTGAATATATAAATTAAAATAATCAATTTTAGTAATAGTAATAATTAACCTCCATTGGCAATTAATGGATCAATCTTGCAGTAGCATTAATCTAATTTTATGATGTAACATTAGAACTAATGTTTAGGTTGAAAAAATACGCAGTTATGTTCATTTCACAGGGTACGATTGCAATAACAGACTGAACAATTATTTTGGTACTTTTGTAAGTTTATCTTAAGTTTATAACAGTTATTATCCTAAGTTTATAACATAAAGAAATTGATCTCTCTTAAACAGGCTCAAATTTCAGACTAAATTTTAGAATTAAAGCGTTATAACCTAAATTTTGATAATTAAAACGGTAACAAATTTTTAATCTAATATTTATTATTTGTGCATATTTAATACAAATAGCCAATAGGTTGGGCAAATAGATTTAAAGTAGTCTGTCTATTTCAAATTCAAAAAACTCAACCTTTCAGTACTAACATGCATTCAGATGATGAATATAGAAAGGAAAAGTTATATAAACTGTTAAATTATAATAAATGGTTAACTAACATAAGATTTCCTACAGGTTACTACTAATTATCAAGTTTTATTAAAAGCTTTAAATCATGCTTCATTTACTTGTTTCGAGGTTTAGTGGAATAAACATTTTCCCAGCATTGTGGAATCCACCATGAATGAAACTTTCAACCAAAAATAATGTATACATATTTCTTCTTTCTTAATTTTTATATTACATATATCAAGAATGAATAAAATGATGTATCAGATGAATGAATAATTTATGGTAGTATATAACAGATTTTATAATTTCAGTTTGATTGTAATTTTCTATATACAATGATTTTTTTAAGTACAAATTTGCTGAAAGTACAGTGCAAATTTGTTGAAACTTATAAAAAGTATTTCCTTGTTATATATTTTATTGAAAGTGTTTCATTATTCAATAAACTTTATTTACGAATCTGTAAAATTTTTTAATAGAAAACTAAGTTGATAATACTAGGTTCTCTGAAAGTATCAGAAATCAATGCTCTTCCCCGGTGATTAATAGTTATCGTTTATTGTTGTTAAAATGCAATGTATTTAAATATATATATATATATATATATATATATACTGAATTAAAATCTTCATTAAAATCATGTGAATGTAAGATTGTATTAAAATTACGGATTTTGTAGGCACATGAAAAGAAATAAGGCTTACATTATGTATCGCCAAAAATCTTTTTAAAACAATTTGAGTGAAATGAAATTACTTGAATGTACCGACAATAATCATTTGCTTACATGACCTTTTTAAAAGTCTGTACTCACTTTTTAAAATGCAGTGTCACTTTACTTTTTATTTTTTACATTGTAGCTAAAGATACGTTCTAGTTCATTCTTGGCAATTTTAATTTAAAAATTCATCATTGTTAACAATTTCAGGATCATTTTTAGCAGGCAGAATCATTATTACAGTCCATCTATAAAATTATGGATGGACTATAATTTTATATAGATGGAAATATTTTTCAAAATTTGTGAGTTATTCTAGGAATTCTAGGAAAATTTCATTTAAAAGATTATTGTCTAATCTCTTCGATGGTATAAAATGTCAAATGATGGAATTTTGAGAAAAATTTCTTAACGTTTACTAGTGTCATCGGAAACACGTGAACAAGCAACACTTAGAGACAATCGGTTTAGTAGAAGTGGATCTAAATTGATTCCACGTTTGGACTTAACAAACAGAAACGAACCTTTAAAAAAAAAAAAAAAAAGTCGAAGGAAGAAAGGTCAGGATAAATTTAGGCAAGGCTATCCTTTCAAGAAAGGAAACTGCTAAGTCTAACGAATATCTAAAATACACTGGTTATCATAAATTAAGGAAAAATCACAAAAATAGCGATAACTCCCTCAAAAATAAGCCAAACCGTGTAAAATTTGAATATGTTGCCAAGGAAGAGTAGCTGAGTAAAACTGCGATATGCAAATTAGTGGCGCTGCTTTCGGAATACGTCATCTGCGAGGAGCATATAAGTCCATGTTTGAGAGCAAGCCCACATATTTCACTGTGACAGTGACATCAGAAATCTGAGATAGCCAATTCGTAACAATGACCTCCGGTCATCATTTGCCTGCAGAACTGCGATGGAGAGCCAATTGGGAGACTAGAGGTAGGACAAAGTCGAACGGAAGTGGCTAAATGGGAGTCCTTCTGTGGTTCATAGAATTTGGAGGCAATTTCAAACCACAGATTCGGCATCTAGGAGGTTCAGCCAAGGACGGCCAACTGCTACGACGAGCGTCGATGACCGATATTTGACATTATGTGCACGCAGGAATATAACCGCTACTCCGACTCTTCTTAGATCCTCCCTTGCTGCAGCCATCGAAAGGTTCGTATCAACGTCAACTGTGCGTAGAAGGCTTCACGAAGATGGTCTGTATGCGAGGCGATCAGCCATTTGCATGCCGCTAACGTCACGCCATAGGAGGGACCATTTTCAGTGGGGTCGACAGCACGTCCACTGGACGCCTGATCAATGGCGGGCGGTTCTCTTTACGGAAGAGTCCAGGTTTAGTCTAGAAAGCGATAGTACGCGTTATTTGATATGGAGAGAACCTAGAACCCGTTATCATCCGTCAAACATCCGTGGCAGAGATGCATACGGAAGGGGCAGTGTTTGTGTTTGGGGTGGCATCTCTTTGGGTGAACGCACAGACCTCCATGTCTTTCCAAGGGGAACCGTGAATGCTCAGATTTATAGAGATGACATCCTTGATGTTTAGGTGCGCCCATATGCCGGGGCAATAGGTGATGCTTTCCTGTTACAGGACGACAACGCAAGACCACACAAGGTTCCCATCGTAGATGATTATCTTTAACAGGAAACAATTATGCGCATGGAGTGGCCGGCTCGATCCCCGGACTTGAAACTGGGATGCTTTAGGGAGACGTCTAGCTGCTCTCAATCCGCCCCCTCAGACCCTTGTCACGCTTGCAACTGCTTTGCAAGATCAATGGCTCTCGTTTCCTATGGAACTGATAGACCGCATAATTGAAAGCATCACACATCGCTGTATGTGCTGTATTGCTTCTAGATGTGATCATATTCCATATTGAAGGTACTTATAGCAAACTGATACCTTCGATTTTTTTTTCATTTTATACATGTGCTAATATCTATACTACCATATTTTTCTGGTAATTTCTTTTTATGTTATTTGATACCTTGCTATGTGTTGTATATTGTGGGTAAGTTTCATTAAATTCTACATGTAACTTTTTCAGTAATCGGGATTTTTGTTATTTTTCCTTAATTTGTGCTAACCAGTGCACGTTTATTTCTCTTTAACAAATGGAGGCCTACCAGCTGCCGAGCGGTAAAGTCGCTGAGCACTGGTAGTTCGGTCCGAGGCTCAAATCCTGCGAACAGGCTGGCTGCATGTGCTTTTTCGTGGCTTTCTCTATGTGTGACGTGTATACGAGCCAGTTTCCCTTAAGTCCTCCACGAAGTATTTCTTCCCTTAGCCCCCGAGGCTTTGCCGTAATTACATAAATCAATTGTACTTAGAGAGATAATTTTTGATGGGCCGAAGGAGGTTTGAAAGAATTTTTGTTTCTTATGTGTTTACGTGTATACATTTTATGATTAATAACTCATTTATTTTATGACTTTAACTATATATAGTAATTTTTTTATTACTTCTTTTTACGATATTTTCTTCTAGAACTCTTCTTTCGCCAATAATTCTTTCATTGCAACTATATGCATAAAGGTCAGGATAAAATGCCATTATGTGCATTTGTGAAGTAAAAGGTTTAGGAACCATTGACTTAAATCGCAAATTAATGAATGCTACATCAATAGTCTTTTCTGCTGTAAGGCATATATGTAAGAAAAGAGATCACACAACGACTGCATTTATTAAAAAATGTATTATCATTATTAAATTAAAAACGTATTAATCAAAATTCAAGATCTGATTTAGAGAGATTCAAGTTACACTTAAGTTATTTTTAATAAGCCATTAAATGATACAAAATAGATTAAAAATTAAATAAAAATAATTTATAATAAAAGTATTTCAGAGGATATATATACTTTATAAATAAATAAGTACAAATATTTCACAGCATTTCAGATAAAATATTAAAAATGATAAAATTCTCAATAATAAATAGAATGTAATAAAACAACTATAATATTATTTATGTTATAATAAATGTCTCTAAGACATTTAATATAACATAAATAATAATCATAAACATAAATAATAATCATAATCATAAACATAAATAATAAGACATTTATTATAACATAATTAAAATCTTGTATAATGATGCCAAATAATTTAATGCAAAGTCATAAGCATAACTAATTATAAATTTTACAATAAATTTCACATAAAATTGAAACTCGAAAATTAAATGCATTGTATTTCTGTTTGGATTACAAGCTGTGAGTTTTCTTACACATACGTTGTTATCAGATGACAATATAATACACCGATATGAAATATAACAACTTAAAAAAAAAGGAAGGGAAACTGCTGTGTATAAAGCTGGGTTTATGATGGGAGAATTGCATTATTATCATTAACTTCATGAATTATCTTTTTCAAAGATTTAATAAGAATAAATATATAATGACTTTTCATTAATAGTAACTTTCAGTAATAATTCTTCTTCAATAATAGTAACTTTTCAATAACAGTATTTCCTAGCTAGAAAAATTCATTTCATTTCACAAGGGATTATTGCTTGGAAAGTATTAAGGAAAATGGAAAATGAAGTAGATATACAGTTCAAACGAGTTGTATATGTAAAATGTAACAGCAGTTTTTTAAAATTCCAGCAGTTTTAGATGCTGCCGATTTGCTAGATCTGTAAAGGTGTTTGTTCTTTTTAAAGAAAACATTCCAGAATACAATATCTAGGAATTGATTTGTTTTAACATTTCCTTTTAGTTGCCATTTAGTTTCTTCCAATGTAATATCATTTAATTAAATTTTTGGGCCTTACAAACGTCAATTAGTGAAAACTGTATAAATTAGCTTTAAAAATTCGCACGCAGGATATAAAATACGACTGACTGCACATAAACAATTTTCTACGGAGTAGAACTTCAGATTCTTGAACCTTTTTCTGTAAAATAGAAGTTTTAATAGTTTTTTCAGTAAGTGTTAATTACACTGGCATTGTAAAACTGGGGAAAAACTAAATTTCCTTTGACGTTAAACACGAGTGTTACTTTAAAACTTTGTTTCCTTTATTAAATCCCATTCTGTACGATTAAAAAAAAATTAATTCTTTTTTTATCGGAGTAATGATAATGTGTCATATTGGTTGAGTCTTCGATAACTTCGACTGCCTATGACAAATTGACTAATTATTTATTAGTTATTAACTGAAAGTTCAAAATATGTCATTTCTTACAACAACTTACGTAATGTCGCACGGGCGTTTCTTAAACAAAATCTAATGTCTGCATTCGTATCCAAAAGAACATGTTTAAGTTTTATAATAAATCATGTGCTTGGAAGGTCGTAAGAATTTTTTCTGTTTTTCTTTATTTCCACAATGAGGTAACCAGTTATGCCTGTGGCTAAAAAACCTAGAAGTATATACATTTTTGGTGCTATGCAAAGGAACGTGCTGTAAGCGAAAGCTATAGAAAATCCCAAAGATTCCCAAAGTCTGTAATTGGAGAAAGCTGCTTCTTCTTCTGATCGGAAAAGAACACCATACAGAGCTGCAAAAATAGAAGTCGTAATTATATTTTCTATAGTACCTGATAAAAAAATCCATTTTTAATTTTAAAAACAAATTAATCTCATGAGTGAAATAATTGAGAAATACAACAAAAAGTTTATTATTAAAAAATTGAAAATTTTATAGTACCTTAATTCTGACATGTCTAACATATGGTATTATTGAAACTTTAATTGCTTGTTTTCGAAGATTTTAGATATAAAATGAGAATGTCATCATCGTTGCCCAAGGTTGCGAAAAACTAACTGCAGATTAACAGGATTAACTGCATATGCCCCACATTATTAGCCTAAAGAGTGTTAGCCCATAAGGGCTATTAATTTCGTTTTGTTGAAAACTTTAATAAATGCCCGTTTCACTTTTCAAATTGTTTCCACCAAACATTTTCGCCCTGTGTTATATTTAAAGAATTTAAATAATGAAGAATCTGCGTAAATACATGTATGTTTTTCGCATTGTAATAAAACAACGGTACCTAAAGCCACCAAATTTTGAATAACGTAATCCTCCATCGAATATGGGCATCTGGAAGCCCTAATTTGGAATTTGTTTTATTATCGATTTCATATTTTGTAACACTTAAACGAATTTTTTGGTTAACAAACTCAACGATTTCAAAGTGAGCAATGGCAACACTGTATTGGAGGGGGGGGCGTTTTTATATCCAGCGCGTGAGATGGTGTATCGGAAATTTAAAAGATATGCTCTTCTTAAGTGATATTGCTGTTAAATAATTGAATTTTATGGTTTAAGTGCGAAGAATGTGATATTTAATAAATAAAGATAACACACAGAACGTTAAAAAAAAAAAAAAAAAAAAAAAAAAAAAAAAAAAAAAAAAAAGCCCGTTTGGGCATAATAAAAAATCTGAAAACTTTCAGATTGTTTTTCAGTACATTTCTAAAATGAAATTGGGCTCTAGTGTAGAATTTGGTGCCCCTTCGATTAGCGACAATTTTTTGTAAAAGTTTGGCGATGAAATCTCATTTCTGGTTACCATAATCGTTGCTTTAGTCTCCTGATTTTTTTTTAAATAAAAATAGATTGATGTGTACATGGTCAAATTTAAAGCAGTGCGCAATGCCTAGTTTGTGCAATTCTGGGATTTTTTTTTAAGTGAAAACAGATCGATGTGTACATGAACACAGAGTTTATGCAATTCTTTGACTTCTTATTTTGGTTTTGTGTAGCGGACATCTTGAAATTGTGTCTTTCTGGCGCCGATCTTGGCGTCAAAAAAGAATCGCCAAAAAACAAGGAGCACCCAATTGTAAACTTTTACCTGAAATTGAACAAAACATTGCGATCTGAATAGAGTGAGTCCCCGCTTAACGCCGTTTCAGTTTAACGCTCTTTTATTTGAATTGTGGGATTCCCTGCAATTGCACGCAGCGTTATTAGGCTTCCCGATATCCGAAGCAGTTTATCTGTGTTTCTTCTTTCCTGCGGTGTTATACGAACGTATTTTTATCGTTTCAAACATTTGTTGACGTTATTGTAAATAAAAATTTATATAATATTATAAGGATCTTAAGTTTTACTAACGTTTATTTTATTTTAAATCTTTACTATCACTTCTTATTTTCTACTTCCGACCAGAATTAAAAGCGTTAACTTATTTATGCAAAATTTGTCTGGCGAACGCCAAGTACTTAAGTTGTGGCTTTTTGCCAAGCGAGAGAGAGGAAGGAGTTAGTCGAAGCAGGCCGCTTACCTTCGAAGTTTTACTCAGTTGCTGTTTGCCTTCCAGGCCAGAGGTTTAATCCTCGTGATAATTTTAAACGTATTGTAGTGTTAACAGTTCTCTGTACTACATACGGCTTCCTGTTAATATCCGGCCAATCTTACACGTAGGCCCTTGTTGATTATTCCAAATTTAAGTTAGAGTTTAGTTATATTTTTATATTCTTACGTTCAGACCACAAGTAGTTGGTCTCTGTATTCCGAAATACGGAAATTATTGTAAAGAGTGAAAAATAAAGGGTTTTGTATACCCTTCCTGTGTATCTTGTCTACTTCCCACAGTTATTGAACATAGCTTTAGTAAGCTCCCTGTTCCAAGTCAGGTCTGTGCATGTTCCCAAAGAAAGTAAGACGGAACATTGAACCTGATAATATAACGATTGATATAGTGATAAATAGTATGATTTTTAGTTTTTATCATGGGTGATAATAAAAAACACGAAAATAAAGCAACAAGAAAAAGCATTTTACTAGAAACTAAAATGCAAGTGATTAGAAGATTGGATATTGGTGAACGTCAATCTCAAATTGGTGCTGCATTGAATTTGGCAACTTGAACAATAAGGATTATTCTTAATAATAAGAATAAAGAAAAAATACTGTCATCGGCAACTGCAACTACGACAAGTTCTGCAACTAGAATTACCCGTTTACCCGTTCTAGAAATAATGCAATAGAGGGAATGGAAAAACGACTTCCTATATGGATTGACGACGAAATTGAACGCAATATGCCATTAAGCCAATCTATTATAATGGATAAAGCAAGAAGAATTTTTAATGACATTCAGGTTGAGGCAAGTGACACAAATGAAACTTTCGTTGCAAGTCGAGGATAGTTTAATAGATTGAAACATCGAAATAATCTTCATTTCATACAGATTACAGGAGAATGAGCAAGTGGTGATACGAAAGCGGCAGCTGAATTCCCAGCGACATTAAAAACAATAATTGAACGAGGAAACTATTCTCCAGAATTGGTTTTTAATGTTGATGAAACGGGCCTATTTTCGAAAAGAATGCCAAAACGAACACTTCTATCCCGCGAAGAAAAACGTGCATCAGGATTTAAAGCGGCAAAAGATCGCTTAACACTTCTATTGGGTGGGAATGCAAGCGGAGATTTCAAATTGAAACCATTACTTGTTTACCAATCCAAAAACCCAAGAGCGATAAAAGGAATATCTAAATCCTGTAATTTGGAAGTCTAATAAAAAATCATGGATAACTATGAAAATTTTCCAGAATTGGTTCAATGAATATTTTTGCCCGTCTGTTAAACGCTATTGCGATATTAAAAAACTTGAATCAAGAGTATTTTTAATTGATAATGTTCCAAGCCATCCAACGAATTTATCTGACTTAATAACATACATTTCAGTCGAAGTGGTTTTTCTTGCGCCTAATACAACTGCCTTAATCCAACCAATGGATCAAGGCGTTATATCAGATATTAAGGCGTATTACCTGCGGCGAACATTTAGACAGATGTTTGAAAAACAGACGGAGAAACAATCAATAAGAGAGTTTTTGAAAAACTACAATATCATGAATGCTGTAGAAAACATAAACATTTCTTGGAATAAGGTAACAGAAAAATGTTTGAATGGGGTGTGAAAGAAAATTTGGCCACATCTAAGCAAGGGCTGTGATACTGGACACTCTATCGATATGAATGAAATAGTGGATTAAGCGAAACAAACCGGTTTAGATGAGGTGAATGTGGAAGATGTCGAAGAAATAGTGCAAGAAACAGCAGCAAGTCTTTCTAATGATGAGCTCAAGGAATTAGCGGGCCAAGAAGAATACAAAAATATTGTAAGTAGTGATTCTGAAGAAGAGAAAAATAGAACTTTCAACAGAGTTTTTAAAAACCAGTTTGACCACTATAACAGAAATTATGGTCCAATTTATTGAAAAATGACCCAAATTTTGACAGACGTTCAAAGACAAGACAGAGTGTTGTGGATGTCTTATCCACTTACCAACAACTTCTTACAGAGCGCAAAAGGAAAACGCAAATTACGTCCGATACCTTCTTGATAAAAAGGCAGAAAATTGGAAATACAGAAGAGACTGAATGATCTGAAATGTAAACATACTGACTTCGAATTTTATTTATTTTTATATGCATATTCGTTTATTATGTTTCTATATTTGTAAGGAATAAAATTTTGTTCTATTGTTGTTAAAAACATAACTAATAAATTTAATGGTAAAATACCTGACCAATGTTCTACCCGTCTTTCCCTAACCCCATTATTTACGTGATGAGATAACCTCGTTTAGCGCTGTTTCATATTACGCTCTACTTTGATGGAACGTATATCCCGCGTTAAACGGTGTCTTTCTGTATTTCAGATGACAAGCTAAACATCAGAGAAGAATTTATCTCAGAGAGATAAAGTTATATAGCTTTTACTGCATTGTCAAAAAGCTATACATAATAAACTTATGATTTTAGAGATAAACTGTGTGCAGACTAAATGCTGAAAGATAGCCATTATGTCAGTTTTAAATGTGTGCTGCTTGTTTAAATCCTAAAGTAAGACTTAACAATATTTTTGTACACCCGTAAAGATCTACAACATTTTCTTTCATTTTAAATCCACTTGTAATCCTTTAGCCATGGTAATGGAACTTTTTCGTTCACAAATTTTAATGTTTCCTAGATAAAAATGTCAACTGTTAGTTATTTTTTTAATTTTTGAAAGAATATTGCTAACTATCGAATCATTCCTTCCTCAGGTAATTGTTCTTTGACTTGTTTCTTTCATGTCAAGTTTGTAAATTTTGAAAAGGAATTCCGAATAGCACTGATGTTTTGAAAACCTTAGTAATCTTTAATACTGTAGAATTAAATTCTAAGGATTTGAAGAATTTCGTTTCTCATGTACTTTGTCCTAGTTTGTCACCGCTATGAATAAAAGAACATTCATACGATTTTTATTAATTTCTTTTTTTATTTATTTCTTATCAGAGTGCTCTGGATTCTGAATACGAGGGTTTTGTTCATAACTGCTTCATGAATATTCGTTCATTTAACATAATTTAAAACTTAATTCAAAATTATATTTTATAAATTTATTATTTTACTTATAAATTTAGCTATCAGGGAATCATATCTGATATGCAACTAACAGATTGGAAGTATTCTACGCTGCTTAAATATTTTATTTACAATACTGCGTGTTATCTAATTGTTCACCACAAACTTACCATTTATTTGTGTTTGCCAAATGGCATCACTGAGTCCCCATACTCCAATTAACACAAAGAAGTAAATCGATTGACTTTCTTCTGGTTGCCAAAGGAATAACGCTGTGCAAACTGCCACATTGCCGAGAGCTCCTGCTAACATGAGAGCTACTCTTGACACATATTTAACCAGGCGGCCAGCAAGAAATGACATAATTGCGTTCACTACTCCGAAACATATAAAGACAAGGCCAACGCGGTACACTCCCCAGGCACAAGCTACATAAGCCTGTAATCAACAACAAATTCTATAAGGTAATTTATATATTCATTTCCTATTTAATTTACATATTCATATATATTTCATTTAGATATTCATTTTATATATTCATTTTTTATTTATATATTTAGGTATTCATAATATGACGTTCTTTAAAACTTTCAAAATGTACTCAATACGTTTCTAATGATAAGTTCCTTAAAGCATTTAAAGTTGTTTAAATAAATACTTCTTTACATAAGCAATCAAATAAATAATAATAATAAATAATTTCTCATTGCATCTACATTGGTAACAATTATGTGAATTAAATTTTAAAAGGTTAAAACGTCTGGTAAACTG
This sequence comes from Stegodyphus dumicola, assembly GCF_044657685.1. Classification (NCBI taxonomy): domain Eukaryota; kingdom Metazoa; phylum Arthropoda; class Arachnida; order Araneae; family Eresidae; genus Stegodyphus; species Stegodyphus dumicola. Next base: position 84,897,541 of record NC_140768.1, read on the forward strand.
AATGCTACATTATCATATTTTTATTTTTGACAGAGCTATCACTTTCAGTGCAAAAATAATTATCAGAGAACATTATTTCCATCAAAGAATAATTTTAAATGTTAAAACGGGGAGTTCTGTTCAATGAAGTATTAGTATGTTCAGTATTTTAGAACTTCGAGAGATGATTTTTCTATTTATTTTAAGAAAGGATTTGATAGGCATGAATATTTGATCCATGGGTTAATTTATTTTTACCTGATAGTTTGCTAAAGTTCTAATATATTCGCACACATGAGAATATATCTAAATATATTAACACTTTATCGTCCTAAGTGAATTATTTTTTTCAAATAATTCGATTAGGCTTAGGATTTCATTTAAAGATATACATATATCTGAAATATAATATCGCTGAAACTTATTGATAATAAATTTATTAATAATTAGATTAAAATTAAAGTTTAACAAAATTAAAATATTTTTATTATATTGAATTGCAATTTTTATTAAATATATAGAATAGAATACAGATATAATATAAGCGGCATTTTTCTCTCAGAAATTAGTAATTACCTAACATGATGTTTTATCTACAGTAGTTTATATTTGGGAAAGCAGACATTCTTAGACGTCATACAGTTGTTTGCGTAAGGGATTTTAAAGTTGTTTGCGCATTTAAACGAAAGATGTAGAAAGACAACTTAGTACATTAAGAAACAATATGATAAAGATGGCTTGTAAAAACGCGTTATGTTCGCCATATGTTATGAAAGCCAAAAATATGGCGAATGAAATTAAACCATAAGAATTATGATTAATGGCTGAAAATATTACATATAGTTTTTAAGCTCTTCTGGAATTTATTAAAGCAAATTTAAGTTTAATAATCTTTAACAAAACACACAAACAAATGCTTAAAGCTCCAGTTCTTAAAACTTGAGTTGACAATCTAGGTAATCTACTAGCGAAAAGCTGCAAGTAAAATGAAAATTTTATTGGTGTTTATTTTACTTCCGTTGGGTGCAAGAAAATTAATTTAAGCTAGTTTCGATAATGGGTGAACAACTAAATGTATCTTAGTCGTAATGTATTTTATAACTTACTTTTGTGTAGTCCCCAAGGATAAAAGCTTGTTCGATGCCACTAAAAACTGTTATAGGCACCAGCAATAATTGATCTACTTTCTTGAGGTGCTTTAGTGTTGCCACCACTCTGGATAAAACATTTTCGTTTTCTGCTTTGGATTTCTTCTCTGTGGGCAGTGGATCTAAGAATATGCTAACAATAATAGCTGCTAAAATAGCACACGATAGATAGATGGCAATTAACATGTACCTTTTATCTTCTGTTGGAGGCTGCAGATTCTCATTCAGTCCACTACAAAAATCAACACCACAGGTTAAATTAGTTTGGTTGGGGTTAAGGTCATTAGCAGGTGATTGAGAACCACTTGTTGCATTATTATACTTAATAGGTTTCAGAACAAAATATGATGCTAGGTTTCCCCATATCTGGGTATTCTGAAAAACCATAAAAAATATTCCAAAGAATCTCGAAGTGATGATATCAGCTGAGTCCGTTCCATGGCCTGCATACAAGACACTAATTTCATTTAGATACGTACACTTAGCTGACCACAACGGTGCAGCGCCTAGACCAAGAACAATCGCAGTTGGCACAAATGTCCCCATATGGGGATAAAAATTAGCAGCAATATAAGGAGCATATGTAAGGATAGACAATGCCAGGGTAAGCTTGCATCCCAGCTTCCTGATTACTAATTTCGGCAGAAAAAGTGAAGAGAAAATCAAAGCAGCATAGATAACGCTTTGAGATACAACTCCTAAATCACCTTTCATGTTCATTGTACTCTGGAGGTTTGCAAGTCCTTGGTAGGCGCTGAATAAGAAAAGGAACCCCAGGCAAACAGTGATTAGATTTTTCATAATTCGGAGCTTGCTCATTACTGGAGTCCCGAGTGGACGAGCAGTGGAATTTTTCTTCCTGTCGAGCTTGTCTCCGTAATCCACTTCCATTTTAGACTGCATATTATTAGATTTCTTCATCTTGAAAGTAATTTTCTCAACCTTAAAGAAAAAAATATGTATAGCTAAATAAGAAAGAGTAAATATTCCGAATCATAAGGTGAAATTTAACAAAATTTTAAAACATATATTGAAATATCACTGCTATGTGTAATAGGATACCATTCTTACTTGCAATAAAATACCATGTCTACACATAATATGATAGTGAATACTATTTCAGGCAATATTTTTGCTTTACTTCAAGTATCGTTGTTATATCTTTAAACAAAATACTCTTACAATGTAAGTATTAAGATAAATGCGTATTTCTTTAAAATTAAGGATAAATTAACATATTCCATGTCTGAACAGAATGAAATAAAAGAATGTACTACAATATATCAGTTTATTAGGATAAAAATTATCATTGTTAATTCGGCTCTAAATGTGGATTTCTTAGAAGCTGCCAAAAGTTTTCACCATAGCAACCTCTTGAAGGATGAGGCTTCTATTCTTTCTTGTAAAGACGTGAGTCAAGTTATTAAGAGGGCCACAAAGCGTGCAAAAGCTATGTGTTGGAGATGCCGTCGTGTAGGACTTTTTAACGAAACTGACAAGTATTTGTGTTTCACATGGGAAAAACCATAAAAAAATCTTAATCTGGGCCGAGTTCCTATTCGACAACTAAAGCGCTTATCAAAGGCGTGGGAAAATTTGCTGCGAGTTACATCTTTATTTTTCTGAAAAGCACTATAACTTCTGCTCTTCATTCCCTAACTTCTGTTACACGTGTTAATAATAACAAAGCTTTATAAAAGTGGAAAATTACAAAGTAAAAGCTGTCAGCAGTTAAGTTCAAAAAACAATTTTAATGCAAATTTGTACATTAAATTTGCATTAAATTTGGCTTTAAGTACTTTATGGTTAAAACGTTTTGTCAGTTGCATGTAGGCATATTATAAAATGTTTTTCATTTTAGTCTAATACTGATTTCATTAGCTTCTCATACATATAGTATAATTTTAATAACAAAATTAATATGGAAATAAACGAAAAAATTAAGAGCCTCATAAGTAGATTTCTAAATTTGAAGACAGATATCAGAGCTTTGGGATTATTACTGTCATCATACCCACTTTGAAACTATTACTGTCATCATACCCACTTTGAAAAGTGATATGCTTTTATCAAAAACATTAATATCGATGTTGAATACTTTTTCTTTAAGGCAACTTTCTCTACTGAAAATCAGTCTTCTGTAACCATTGATGATTGTCCTAGAATCATCATGGAGTTTTGCCAAAATTAATTTTGGTACATCTCATTATATCATAATATAATTGCTTACCAACTCCACTTTTCGTATGATTTTCACTTTATAAAAGCATCGCGAATGTTTAGCCAACAATATCTAGTTTTATGAACGTAGCATTTTTAGAGGAAAAAACTGAAGATCTCGTATAAATATAACCAGAAAAAAACCAAGGAAAACAAGTATTGTTTATAATATTTTGACATTTGCATGTGCAGTCATATTACGAAATGGTATTATTCAAATTGTCTAATACCCTAGGTAAATAACTGGTATTATTAGCTTCTCATATTAATAGAACAGGAAATATAGCATAATTTAATAACAAAATTAATATGAATAATAAACACAAAACTGAAAGTCCCATATACATGCTAAATGACTAAATAGATTTCTAAATTTAATAAGGCTTTGAAGCTAGCTGTCATGGCTGTCGAAGATATAAAATCTAAATTGTTACTGTCATATTCAGTTTGAGACTTTTCACTGTAAAAGTCAATTGCGGTATTGCTAAAAATTATTATCGTTAAAATTAAAGCATATATTTAAAAATAAATAAATAAAAAGTCATCTGTGACAGTTTCGTGTACTATTTTTTTAAATGCATCAAAAATTTCTAATATAAATGCTTGCTTACGATATATTGCATACTTACTTTGTTTTGATGGGAAATAAAATTTGTGTTTTAAAAGACGAATATTTAAAACAATGATATCAAACATTGCTTCATATAGCGATTGTGATTGTGTCTTTCAGATATCTTCGTTATCACACATTCTCCGAATGCTGATGAAATTCTAAGTTCTCTTTCACTTTCGATCTTTTTTCTATATTTGACAACTTGTCAATTTCAATCCGCATTCCATTGTTACTACATCGTTTGAAATGACAGCACATCTACTCTGTTGCTCTTCCTATGCCTTCTCCGTGACTTACAGGCAGTAAACTCGTTGTTGTTTCCCTCCTAAAAAGGGAATTAATAATTATTTTTTTATATAATTTTTAATTCTTTTAACTATAAATTCTTTTCGAGAAGGGAAAATTGATAAATTCCCTAATTACTTATAAAATAATCTAGAATAAAAATGGTACAATATTGTGTCATCACAATTCAAATGTGACACAACATTACACATTGCAAATGTAAAAACCGGTTTTATATTGTGTCATATAATTCCACGCTGTTATGAAATGTATAAGAATAATTTAAATGAAGAAACAGTTGTTAATTTTAATGACGCAGAAACTCATAATGAGCAATTTTACATAAATTATGTAAAAGGAGTATTGCTGGCAACTTTAGAAATGGTGATGGCGTAGTTTCTGGCTGAATTTCTATGCCAGAAGATAACTACTTTTTGACGAAAAAGTTTGTTAAGAATTATTATAACATAACTCTAATTAAACAACTGCGTAGTGATTAATAGAAGTTACGTTGCGAATTAATTGTGTTTCCACATCTTAAGAAATGCACGTGGAATCCATTTCGAGTCTCAACACATATTAGTCTATGAGGAAGAAATGCAAGGACTGGTTCAATAATGTAAGTTTTTTGATAACTAAAAAAAATTAAGAATTTTTAAGAACGCTATAAAACTATCTTATACATAACCGCTGTAGAAAGTGATAAGCATTTCTCAAATATCGGTGTTAAATGTCACTTCTTTAAGGCAACTTTCTCTATAGTACACAAAAGTCTTTAACCACAAGTGCTGATCCGTTTAATTTTTTTATTTTTAAATTGTATTTTTAATAATTTTTTTACATTAAGTGATTTTTAAAGTGCTAGATTGTAATTTAAAGTTTTTAGATTACATTCAGGAGTTAAACTTCATATAAGGTAGAGGATACTGAGTGATTGAACACTCCATGCCTCAAGAATATGTGTGGCCAATTTCGATACATCATCATCTCCTGTAATGCTAATTTTCGATGAAAAATCAAGTAGATAATTCACAGGCACATGTATCTTAGGAAAAAAAAAAAAAAAAGAAAGAAAATAAGAAAATGCAGCATGACGTGAATATGCAAAATTTCGAAGGTCGTGATCAAATTAAATTGTGATCTGTACACCTGCGCGATAGTGCAAGTTGGGATAAATATACTCAGTGATGTAGCAGTTATGCGGATAGTATATATGGCTGTAATATGGAAGAGATTATAATCTATATTTTTCAAAAATACTGTTACATGCGTCTTTTGCTATAGATTTAGAGGTCCCTCAGTATAGTGAATGAGAGAAGTAATACAACAAATGCCTAAGATAAAATTAGTACGCAACAGAACAGCCCACGGCAAAATAGTCTACAAAAAAAATAGCCTACGGCAAAAAGTCAATGAGAAAACAACCCATGACGGAGTAGCCTAAATCAAATACTTCTGAACCAAGTCCCAAGTGCATTTTTTAAAGTTTAGTATCTAAATACATGCAAGCGATATAAAAGAGTGCATATCTACAAATCTATACCTACATCTTGCATGCAAATACATTATAAAAATATGCACGTTATCGTATTTGATGTTGATTATTATTTATATATGATGGCTAATAAGAGTATGTTATTAAAAAGATTCACAATCATTTATCAGCTGCCCAAGTGGGATAGTGGTTAGCTGACTGCATTACGGAAGGTCCCGGCTTCGAATCCGAATATATTGCCGCACCGAAGGGCCCGGGTATAGATTTTTTTAACGGCCGGGCGCTTTATTTAATAGCCATTAGCCTTGCCCCGCTACAAGTGGACGGAAGTAGTGGTCATTTCAGTATGGATTACCTAATAGGTGGCCACAGTTGCCTGCTATGAAGGGACGGACAGTTACAACCATGCCTTCTCCGGGATTCGAACCCGGGTCAATCGCTACGGTAGTTAGGACATAACTCTGATTTGTGTAGAACCTTAGGTCGGAGGTCCATGCGACGGCGTTTCGGTCACTAACCACTTTACTGGCTGGGCGGTGAAGGGATGAATGTTTGTGCGGCATGGGAGCGCTCTAAATATACAGCGAGCCGAAATTCCTCTAGAGAGGTCAGTGGTAGGGGAAGAGGGCCTGGACGCCTTCGGACCCTTTCCCCCAGGGTGTTGTCCATCAAAATAGGGTGTGGAATTGAGCAAAGTCGTTCTGTCACCTTGTATGGTGCTCAAGGCTGTTGCCAACGACAGACGCAATTTCGTACTCCTTGCCACGATGAATTTCGTGAACTTGTTTTGATGTTACTATCAGACAAGTGAGATAAGTCACAGCAACAACACAATCATTTATCGTGCCCTAGTAATAATTTTCACATACAGGTTATCAGGTTCAATGTTTCTTCTAACCTTCTTCGGAAACATACAATGACCTGACTAGAACAGAGAGCTTACTAAAGCTATGTTCACTAGTTGTAGTAAGTAGACAGGATACAGACGAAGGGTATACAAAACCCTTTATTTTTTTTCTTTATATACAATGACTTCCGTACTTCGGAATACAATGACCCTCCACTCGGGGTCTAACTTAAAAGATATCAAAATAAAACTAAACTCTAATTTAACTTTAGAATAAGATTGGCCTTATAATAACAGGAAGCGTATGTAGCACAGAGACTGTGAACACTACAATACGTTTAATTTATCAAGAGGATTAAAACCTCTGGCCTGGAAGGCAAAGTAGCAACTGCGTAACTTCTAAGGTAAGCGGCCTGCTTCGAACTCACGGCTTCCTCTCTTCTGCTTGGCAAAAAGGCCACACTTAAATACTTGGCGTTCGCCAGACAACTTTGCATAAACTCCTTCACGCTTATAATTCTGGCCGGAAGTAGAAAATAAGAAGTGATAGTAAAGATTTAAAATAAAATAAACGTTAGTAAAACTTAAGATCCTTACATACTTCCCGCCAGAGTTAATTAGTTGGAAACTGAGGTCTAAAACGACCTTGTTGAAAACTTTTAGCTCTAGAAACTAACGCGAGGCCAACCTTTTACAATCATAACTTAGCTAGAAACTAGAAAATTTTAAAAGAAAGAAATTTGTTACAATAGCAGCTTCCGGAATATACAACAATCTTTTTTCTTTTTCATCTGTACTGCATCAAAACAGGAGCTTTATTCAATTCTGGTTCCTTCCAGAGATCTGGAAGGAAAACTAGTTTAATGAAATGTTACAGAATGACATTGCAAATAACATATAGAATATACTTTTCTTAACATTCTTATTTCATTCATGACTATTTTAATTATCTCTCCCCGTGCTCTCTGACATGTGTTGTAAAAACACCAAACACGAATGTGTTTCTGTCTATGTGTTCAACACTTCCTCCTACAATCAAAACACTAACGTGTTAAAATTCAACATACGAGACCTCTTAACACACCCTAATTTCAACTCTAGACCCTGAGGTACTATTCTGAAAGTGGCTAACTCTAAAGTGTAGCGTCAGAGAGCCTAACTACATCATTCAACCTTTAACACATATTCAGCATGATTTAATCTTTACAGTCACACGAATAACAAATTTTTTAACATTACTTTCACTTTTACCATATCACGGTATTTCTAAACATTCAAAATAACAGTTCACATGTATACAAGAACATATCAAGATGCCGTTAATTTTACACATTTGAAAACATACATTAGTAGTACATTGTTAACTTCTATTCTTTTCAAAGCAAGTGCCAATTCTTTCTACATTGAAATAATACTACATTTCAAAAAGTCTTTCAGACTAAAACTTCTTTCTTGTTAGAATGTTTTAAATAAAATTTATACAATAACTTTTTACAATATTTAAGTCTTTATACAACGCTATTATACATCAACTTTAGTTTTACGCGCGAGTAATTGAAAAACATAATAAGAAAATCGGTCACAACTCATTTCTCGCCCTTTTGGCGATAAAGGTAGACCTCGCATGAGGTAAAACTTTTTGAAATCTGCCACTTGCAGTAAGAATGAAAGATTAACTTAAGTTTGTAAAGTAACATAAAATTTTACTTATCTTTGTAATATTCAGACATCCTTTTCTGGGCCCAATCTTTAAAGGTGCTGCAGACCGTAGCTTGGTTGATCCTCCTTCTTGTACGGGCTCGCCCTTCAGTGCTTTCCTCTGGAAGCTTCCGTTTTTCACCACTACGGCCACCCTTGAACATCTTCCTTCTGTCCTCTGCTTGTGGTCTTGGCCGTTTGAAGGCAGCTGGTCTTGGTGGAACCGGGAAACTTCTGTCGTGATCCTGCTTGGACCTCGTTGTTGGCCGTTCAAATTTTTCTTGTACTTTTTCCTCCGCCGCTGATGGCCCTTCCGCAGTTCGGCGACTTTTGCTGCGGAGAGTTCTGTCGGATGAGTCAATCTTCCGTTTCACAGCCGGGTTATAGTTGCCGTCCTTTCTCCCGGTCTTTTCCACATACGTCGTCCTTCTCCCTTCTTCATTCTGGGGGTGTTCGTGAACTCTGTTTTTTGGACGGTGGAACGGCTTCTTTTTCTTTGTACCTTCAATTTTTCCGCGGGGCAATTTTCTTTTCACTTGCTTCTGTCTCTCATTGGCTTGCCCTTGTACTTGTCGTTTTCCCACCTCTGGAACTTGTACCTGGTAACGGGTGTCTGCCGTACCGGATCCTGCAAAAGATCTGAAAAGATTTGCATTTTATTACGATCGAAGTAGGGCTTGATTTGATCCATATTTGCGGAACAGGTTTCACCATTTCTTGCCTTTAACACTACAACAGCGTGAGTTATTTTTTCTATAACATATGGTCCTTCAAAGCGTGGAAAAAATTTGGCAGTTTTATCTTCTGCTGCTGAAGAAAGTGAATGCTTAATTTTTAGTACTTCATCCCCTACTTTATAAGTTACTCCCCGTCGTTTCAAGTCATAATACAATTTTTGTTTTCTTTGTGCTACTTCCGTATTCTTTTTTGCTTCTTTTATTAGTTTTTCTATATCACCCATTTTAAATTCTGGGGCTCTTTGTTGCACATAAAATAGTTTATCTAACGGTGTTATAACCTTTCTGCCTAAAAATAACTCAGCAGGAGTTTTGCCCGTTGTATCATGTTTTGCGGTCCTAAGGGCGAAAGCAAATTCATTGACATAGTTATCCCAGCTTTTATGAAAATTTTTAACATAACTACGGATAATTTTCACTATATTTCTGTTGACCCGTTCCGCTATATTTGATTGCGGCCGATACGGGACCATTTTTAAATGACGTATGCCCAGTTTTTGGCACATGTCTTCAAATATATTACTTACAAATTGAGGACCATTATCCGATATAACTTTTAGGGGCGCCCCGTATTTTAAAATATATTTATTTAAAATAGAATCGGTAACTAATTTCGCGGAGGCTCGTTTTAAGGGAACAATTTCGGTCCATTTACTAAAATGATCAACTATAACAAGGAGATAGCGACTTTTGTTTAACTGACTTTTTGGGAAAGGGCCCAATAAATCGATGCCGATTATTTCATTTGGAAATTCGGATTTAATACTATTTAGAAACCCGGCCGGGCGGAAATTAATATAATTAACGGCTTGACATGTTGGGCAGGACTGGACATACGCCCTTGTTAACTTTTGCAGTTCAGGAAAGTAGACTGCCTCGCGTACGCGTTGAGTAGTTTTTCGAATACCAGCATGAGAAGCTAAAGGGCTGTCATGGAGCTCTTGCAGGATATTTAATCTAAGACTAGCTGGGATAACAGGTCGAAATTCGTTGTTGGAATTCGTAGTTTTTGTATAAAATAATAGACCATCTATTAGTTCGTAATGGGCCGCCCTATTTCTTATCGCCACAATATCTTGGTGGCTAAAATTTTCAGGATCCTTCAAATACTCATAAATGCTTCCAAACTCAGGATCCTTACCCAGTTCGGTTATTACAGTTTCTCGGGAATTTATTGTACACGCTGTCAGCATTGCAACTTTTACGGTATTACCCTGTTCGTCTAATTTAATTCGTGACAGGGCATCTGGTACGATATTTTCCTTTCCGGGGGTATGCTTGATTACCAGATTATATTCTTGCAGCTTGAGTGCCCATCTTATTAACCTTAGGCATAAATTTTTTCCAGAGTACAATCTAGTTACCGCCGCATGATCAGAATATACTGTTATCGGCGCCTTTCCAAAATAGACTCGGAACTTTTGCACTGCTAACAGAACTGCAAGTGCCTCTCTCTCGGTCGCGGAATAGTTTCTTTGTGTTTGATTTAAAGTTCGGCTAAAAAATGCCACTGGCTGCTGATTTTGCGAAAGTACCGCTCCTACCGCATAATCCGAAGCATCCGCTGAAATTTCTAAATTTTCATCCTTTTCAGGAAATTTCAACACAGGGGCTTGCGTTAATGTTTGTTTTAATTTTTCGAAAGCACTATTGGCTTCGGCCGTCCACGAGAATCTTGCCTTTTTCCTTTTTAATTTTAACAATGGCTCAGCGATAGCCGCAAAATCTTTTATAAAGGACCTATAATATGAACAAAGTCCTAGAAAAGAAGAGAGCTTCTTTGCCGTGTTTGGAGTCGGATACTTTTGTACAGCGATTATTTTTGATTCATCTGTCTCGATCCCTTTTTGCGATATTTTGTAACCTAAATATTTTAATTCAGGGGCTGCAAATTTGCATTTTTCGACATTAACTTTTAGACCGGCCTCATTTAATAAAGAAAACACCTGTCTTAAATCCTGTACATGTTGGTCTAGATTATCACTAGTAATAATGATATCGTCTAAATAGATAAATGTGGACTTTCCGAGAACAGGTCTTAACACAATGTCCATGCATCGCTGAAATGTTGCTGGGGCGCCTGAAAGGCCAAACGGCATTCGCAAAAATGCATAAGTGCCAGACTTGGTTATAAAAGCAGTCTTAGGCACGTCCTCAGGCCTGATCCCTATTTGAAAATAACCATTCGTTAAGTCTAAAGTTGTCATAAATTTGGTTGATTTTATGTTCCTTAAAATTTCTTCTATAATCGGTAACGGATATACCGGATATTTCGTTATGGAATTTAATTTACGGTAATCAATAGCGAATCTCCACCTTTTTGAATGCTCCAAAGGATAATCATTATTTTTCTTACATAAAACCACCGGACTAGCATAACTACTTGAGATAGGCGTTACGATCTTTTTACGTAGCATATCGGTAATATGCCATTCTATAATTTTTTCCTTATTCTTATCATACCGGTATGGTTTCTGACGAACCGGCAATGCATCTCCGGTGTCAATACTATGGTTAGTAACCTGGGTAAATCCTGGAATATCACTAAATAAGGAAGCAAATTCACTTACCACTTGTCGGATTCTATCTTGCTCGTCATTAGGCAGGTGGTCAAGATTTAACCTCGGCGGTTCAACCTTTTCTACACGTACTGGTTTCATCGTCAGCTTAAGAGACGCTTCATTAAAATCCAGTGTAGCTTGTGCGTCTGAAAGAAAGTTTATTCCTAGTATTAAGTGTGCTTGCAAATTCTTTACTATAAAAAACATCACCTTTACTTGTTCGTCCTTGATACGGATGTACAAAGGTACTTTACCTACGCACTTACATTGTTCTCCTTGCGCCGCTAATACTGTTGTATTATCCGCATTATATATGCGGTATTTGCGAAAATACTTTCTAAAAAAGACTTCTGCCACACAGGAACACTGCGCGCCGGTATCCAGGAGTGCGGTGGCCGGGATATTATTTACCAAGACTTCAATCTTCGGAAGAGTTAAATTTTTCACCATTACTGTATTTAACTTGTAGGAAGAGGAGTTTTCGTGGCCTTCAGATTTCCGCACCCTCTCGTCAGCAGAAATCCGTTTTAGTTTAAATTATTTTTTCTTTCGGTGCTTTCCTTCTTTCTCCACTGGCCTTGAGACTTTTTTCCTGGGTTGCTATTGAACTGTCGACGTTCAAATTGGTTTCGCTGTTGATATTGGCGTCTTCTTTCGACGTCCGCCGTTCTTCTACTTTCAAACTGGATTGCTAGCTCAAATAATTTTTCCAGTGTAGTCGGATTTCTCAATTCAATAAAGTCTTGCACTTGGGGTAGTAACCTCGGCAAAATCACTTGAATTATTTCAGGATCCGGACGGTTTCCATACAAGAGCTTGAAAACGTGAATTTTTCTTAAAATAAAACTGGAGAGGTTTTCCATTCTTTGTTGATATATACTGAAAAGTTCTGTTTCTAATTTCGCACGATCCCTTACAACAGGGAAGGCTTTTAGTAGGGCAGTCTTGAAATTTTCGTAGGTATAGGTGGGACTTCCTGCTTGACCCAAGAGACTTCTGCCGATACATTTGAACCAGTTAAGCGCTTGGCCCCTCAAAGCGCTGGTAGCTAAGGTAACTTTTTGAAACTCGTGCACGGGGTAGAGCATGAAGTGGTCATCCAATTTTTCCAAAAAACTGGTTACCTGTGAGTTTCCATTAAACGTTGCTTCTGGTTTCATCGAAGCGCGCATGGTCTGGACAATATACCCAAATCCTTCCAGGGCGGCAGCTGGCATTTCTGGATTCTGAGCTGTTTCTGCAGGCAGCACAGGTTCTTCTTGAAACTCGGCCATGGTTATTCTTCGTCGGGCGCCACTATCAGGTTCAATGTTTCTTCTAACCTTCTTCGGAAACATACAATGACCTGACTAGAACAGAGAGCTTACTAAAGCTATGTTCACTAATTGTAGTAAGTAGACAGGATACAGACGAAGGGTATACAAAACCCTTTATTTTTTTTCTTTATATACAATGACTTCCGTACTTCGGAATACAATGACCCTCCACTCGGGGTCTAACTTAAAAGATATCAAAATAAAACTAAACTCTAATTTAACTTTAGAATAAGATTGGCCTTATAATAACAGGAAGCGTATGTAGCACAGAGACTGTGAACACTACAATACGTTTAATTTATCAAGAGGATTAAAACCTCTGGCCTGAAAGGCAAAGTAGCAACTGCGTAACTTCTAAGGTAAGCGGCCTGCTTCGAACTCACGGCTTCCTCTCTTCTGCTTGGCAAAAAGGCCACACTTAAATACTTGGCGTTCGCCAGACAACTTTGCATAAACTCCTTCACGCTTATAATTCTGGCCGGAAGTAGAAAATAAGAAGTGATAGTAAAGATTTAAAATAAAATAAACGTTAGTAAAACTTAAGATCCTTACAAGGTTACTGCTGTGTGCAAAAGTCTGGTATCCTCTGGCCCTATTCTAAATTATAATTGCTATATAATTTGCGGAAAATTTATATGTTTTGCGGGAAAAAGATATTTAGAAATATAAAATAATACAGTGTCGTTAATATGTAATTTATTAAATTTTAAACGTTAAGGAGTAACTTTTCAGGAAGTAAATAAACCATGCAAACTTGGTTTAGATTCAGTTCGAGTTTTGATTTTATTGAAACTAATTTGAATCCAAATGAATCAAACTGAGTTATCAAAAAGCAGAAAGCTAGAGACTTGCTGAAAGACGGTCATAGCTATCCTAAGGCAAGAAACAACACAGAAGGAAGTATCTCATGGAAGTGTACTCTGCCTTCCTGTAAAGTCCGTTTAAGAACTATGGGTAAAGCCTTTCTGGCTGTGATATGACATTGTCATTCCTTTTGTCTACAATCCCATTGACTATTTTCGGAAAGGAAAAAAAAAAAAAAAAAAAAAAAGATATGGCGTAAATTCACGTGAGTTACTGGGATGCAAGCGTGGGTAATTTAAATGCAAGCAAGGCTAAATAAGTACAAATGAATTTACATCTGAAAGCATTGGTGGAGAATTATGAAAACATAGAATATATAGACTTTATTTGTGGTATTTCTTATACTTTTGAAATATGAGTGTCAATAAACTGTTGTTTTTACGGGTCTCACATGCCTTGTTTTTATTTTAAAAATACGATGTATACACCGCATAACTTCCTTGTACGGAATATTAAATTACACGCATTTTTTCCTGCATTCATTTAAACTTTCATTAGAGAAAACGAATTCTATTTCTTTAAACGAATTTCATTAGAGATATATTTCTGATTCAATTAATTCAGTTCTCAATTCATGGCAAGACAAAATACATAAAAAATCAAAATATCTTCATTAAAAAATGAAAGATTTAGAAAAACATAAAACACCAACTACAGTTAAAACAATTAAAAAATAATTTTTACAATTAAAATTAGAATTTCTATTCAAAAACAAGCAATTCAGCCATCAGGTAAGAAGGCAGATTTTTCGGCGCAGAAAACTGAAAGTTTACTTTTGATCCCACTCAGGCAAAAAGACACTAAATGCGCAGAAACTGACTTAATTCACAATTCTGCTAAGTTTCAAATGTAAACAAATGGCTGCTCCGTTTGGTTTAGTCGCACTTAAACAACTTATAAATTTATTGATAATTCCACAAATATTGCATGCAGATTAACTAAAGGCATAAAAACCTTAACCGGAAGATAAAAGCACCATAATTAAATCATTTTTAAAGCAAAAAAAGCATGATCTACCAACATATAAAAATAAAAAAGAACTGAGCTCACTGTTTATGTATGTATATGTCATATTTTGGCAGTCGGGTACATACATAAAGCTTGGCATGAAATGATGACACAAAAGATGTTAGCTGTTTTGGTTCCACATGTTTATTAAGTTCAAATGGTAAATCATTATTATTTTAGATTCCTCAAGATTACATACTCGATAGTAATTTAGACTAAAAATGCGATTAACTTTAAGTTTACTGCATCATACTATTCAAATAAAGAAGACTGACGGGAAGAGCAGCAGCCAAAGGGTTTTACTGCGGCAGGCGGAGAAAATCAGTCTGACGGAAAATGACGCGAACTCTTCATTTATAGCAGCGGTTACGTAACATGCCAGAATGTTCTCGAAAGTACTGGTCTAGGGGGAAGATCCTGAAATTGCGGAAAGTTAATTAGAGGTTGCCTCTTTGCGTAGAGCAAAGCCACCGTATTTTTTATATTTTACATACATGTATATACATATATAAACTTAAAGCATCTAAAGTTAAAACTAAATTGGAGTCAAAGCAAGGCAATATGTGAACAATATTGATAATTGAAACTGTGTATAAGAGGTTTAATACAATATCTAAACAAATCAAAAATAAAATAAGAATTCAAAGTAGTATAAACTCGAAAAGTAAAAATGCAAACGGGAAAAAATATACAACATAATAAAAATATAAAATTAGTATCCTTTTGGTCATTTTACATAATATAAAGTGTTTTTGTTTAAGTAGTCAGTTTGCAAAATGTTATGTTTGGTTTTTTCTTCCAAATGTTTCGAAGGCTCGTAATGAAAATTTTGGTACATTTGAGATTCAAGTTTTCGGTTTTATATCAATTTTAATGTCTTAAATGAAAATTTAGATTTTTTCGCGGTTTTTGATCTCAAATGGACCAGAAAAACGAAACACGTTTTCGAAACATATTAATCGACTTTTATGAAGCTTTAATTCATTTACCTCTGATGAGTTCTGAATTGGAGTTTTAGTAAAAAGAGATTAATTTTATATTTTTTCCCCTTTTGCATTTTTATTTTTCGAGTTTATACTTCTTTGAATTCCTATTTTATTTTTGATTTGTTTTGATATTGTACTAAACCTCTTATACAAGGTTGCGATTATCAATATTGTTGAGGTATAAGCCTTGCTCTGACTCCAGTTTACTTTAAATTGCGGAAATTGAGATACTTTAAGTTTTAGATAAATTTAGATACTTTAAGTTTATTTTACTTCAATCCTGCAGCTATAGCGCAGGGCGGATATAAAAATTTTGGTTTTTAATTTTTACCCTCTTATCATGTTTCTTTATATATATTATATATATATATATATTTACTTATTTGTATACTTTTGGTGTGAGCGATTGAAACCAAAAAAGAGGTGCGCAACTACATGTTATATCAATCCTATATACAAAATTCCAAAGTTCTGAGGCTACTCTTCTTGAGTTATGCGAGATACATACATGCATACGTACGTATATATGTACGTACGCACAGACGCCACGAAAAAATTTTCTTCAGAATTCATTTTAAATCAGTTTTATAATTTTTTTTTTTGGGGGGGGAAGAGTCCTTTTTTCTGTCCTTACGTACAGATGTCATGCAAAAAAATTGTTAAACTTCATTCTATAACGGTCAAAATGGATATTTTCGTTGAAATATGAGACCCGGAATTTTTCGTGATTACAATACTTCCTTTACTTCGTACAAGGAAGTAAAAAGTGTATAAAGTGAGGAAAATATTTTTAGATACTAAAGCTGAATGTGAATTTTGTTGAATGATGCAAAATGTCAGTATCGGCATAAAAAATTTAAACCTGGAATTAGAAATAAGATGTTTGTAGATATTTGTAGGCTATTTCGTGGGGGCTATTTTGACGGTTCACAGATAAGATCGTAAGGCCTTTCTGGTCGTTGAGTGTGCGAGACAAGCAGAACTGTAATAACTGAGCGCACGCTTTTGGCTTTCAACTGTAAACTTGGATAATTATAAAGTTTTAGAAAAAAAGAAAAATATTTGCGAAAAGTGCAAAATAGATCCTTGCTACTAATGCCACACATGTGGGAAAATTGCCTCTGTATCACAGAAACCGTCATTTCGCCAATCATAAAAATGGTGAATTAAAGGATACTTAATATTGTCAATTTACAATAGATAGCATTCTTATAGCTTTTTTTTTTTTTTTTTTTTTTTTTTCAGTGTTCCCTCTTTGTTTCTTAGCTAATAGTTTGTACTAAATTATATAGTATTGCATTTAAAATTATTTTAGTGTAATACTTATTAATGGTGTACACAAGAAATAAAGCATGATTGTAAATCTGCGTAAGTGTTTAGAAAACATTAACTCTATTAAACATTTTCATTGAAATCTGAGATAATCCACCACTAAATCGGGAATAAATTGATAATATTTTTATGCGTTTCTGTCCTGATCATTGAAAATAACCAGATCGAAGACATTGTTAAATAAATAAATGACTCACATACAGCTGTATGTGAAGACATTGTTAAATAAATAAATGACTCACATATTGCTATTACAACGTACTGGTTATCCATTGTAATAGAAGAAACGACGACTACGGTAAATTCAGATTTACGGTTAACAAGATGAGCGTAATAATCCTATTAACATAAAGGTACTATTAACAAATTACCTGCATATTTAAGCAGTTTGATTTGAAGAACTTCATTTGGTATATAAATTAAATCAGTATTAAAAATAAAAAGCAAAAATGTTGTTATTTTCATTATTCTTTTATATAGAAATCATTATGCAAAAGAGGATGTGCATTTTATTTATGCTGACCATTGAGCAGTTTGCTTTTAATGGATGATAGAAAAATGTTTATGTATTCTGGATTATGTACAACTGGATAACGTACTGTTGCGAAATGCCAGATTCTTGTTTGAAGCCACTGTTTATTAATCCAAACACCATTCTTTTCCATTTTATATATTCCGTAGACAGTTTTGTTTTAATCTGATCATTTGTGGTAATAATTTCCCCCCCCCATTTCACAACTAACAAACTTTATTTATTTAATTTTGTTTACACAAAGCCATATTAATAAAATAGGATACTAAATAGTAAAAGTTTTCCTTACTCCAAATATAAAAACAAATCGCACTCCTAAAGCGAATTGCGGGTTCTTTTTAAGTACATATTTTAAACGACAGCAATTATAATTACTCTTGGAAATGATTAAATGACAGAGACCACCTACTTGAAATGTAACAACTAATTTGAGATAAAATTATCAACCTGAGTGTAGCAACTAATTTGGAACGGAGGAAGTATAATATATATATGAGCATCAGATGTTCTAAATATTGATTACAGATTAATACACAATAACACGAAGTCAAAAGGCTGTGAATTACTTCACATTTCAAAAGGCTATCGAGATTGAAGTCAACATTTAATTTTGGTTTATCAATAAAAAAATTATTCTGTGTCATTCAAATAAATTGATTTATCATATATTTTTTGACATAAATTTGACTTGCGAAGAAAAGGAAGAAGAGTCAATATTAGTCTTTTTTTTTAATAGTTCATCTATGGAAAATATTCATACCGAAGATTAAAAATTATCGAAGTTCTGTAACTAGCAATTCTGTGTTGATAATCGTTAAAAATAAATGGATTAATATATTTACATAAAAATATTAATTTATGTATGATAATAACCTGAATTGTGTTGATAATAACCTGAAAAGCCATAAATTTTAACTAATGTGAATTATTTTAGTTGCACATTTACGTTAAGAGTATTTAAAATTTATAATACACTTATTTGCTGAAACTGTTTACCTGTAACGTCTCGAAGAAGCGTCTCCGACTTAGTCAGCTGAATATCTTGTCTTTAAAACAATCCCTTTGACGAAATATTGCGTAAAAACTTCTGTGTATTTTCATTCATCCGCTGCAAAAGCTTTCTTTTCTATATAAAAGGGACAAGTGTGTGCTTTATTATGTCATGTGGTATGCGCGTGACTTCCAGGTCTTCAGATAGTTTTTTTTTTTTTTTTTTTTTCAACTAACAAAAAAAGTAATAAGCTACGGATCTTTCATGTTAATGCATTTCTTCATCCCCACTGACAGACTCGAAAGAGAGAAGATTCTGCAAATTAAAAACTATCTTATCGGACGAAACTGGGTGGGGGTACAAAGTTTGAGATGATTCAGCTGTTTATATGTTCGTACAGCATGTTTACATGCTTAAAACAGATGTATTTTGCTATATTCTTTGTATAAAAAATAATAATAAAGGAAACTGAAATTTTATCCATGAAGTTTTCGTCAAACGCACGAAAGCTGAGTCTTTGAATATCTCATTAAAAGTGTAAAGACTTCTGGTTTGAAAACTCATTTGATTATAACGTGATTAACTTATAATCTGAGAAAAATATAAAATTACAGTCAATTATGGATTTACTGGAGCAATACTGGTAACAATTTCAGTGGTTAACTCCATGGTACAAAATTACAGTTGATTCGAAGACAGTTTAAAACACTTAAGGTTGTAATTAACGGGAAAAGTACTGCCGACAGTCTGCTTATACTATTAAGTACTTCAATCAAGAAATTATATTCATTTGGTTATGTAAATTGACTATAAGTTGATTACAAATACACTATAAACAACGGAAGAATAGGTACCATTAGAAATGAAACACCGAGAACTTGCAGAACAATATTTACCAGTCGACTGTTTCATTTTACCCTGAGACAAAGCCTGTTTAATCCCACTTCCAGTAATTTGGAAGTTGACTGCAATATATAATTTTAGGTTTCCTCAATGTTATACTTCGATGGGCCTGTTGGAAATTCCAAATGTATGCTAAATGACCTATAACTTTTAAATATAGATTACCAATCTAGGTTCTTGCGAGAGTTTCTTTTTTTAGGATAAAAAATATCACAGTAAGAGAGAAAAATTTCTGTTCTCATTTGTAGAAAATCTCATTTAAGCTGATTGTTCAGCAAAACGTGGTTTTTCTTATGAATTTTTAAGATTTTTAAGAAAGAAAGCATTTAATTTCAGAAGAAATATGTTCAAGTAATTTCAGAAGAAGTAATAACAAACAAACGAAACTCGGGAGTGGGGGATTATTAGAAAAGTTCTTTTTTTAGTTTAAACTAAAAATGCGACATTCGAGTACATGAATCTCGGGAATTTAAAAAGATTGCGAGATCCTAAATCTCGAATTTCTTTCCAGCAGTCGAACCTTTTGATTTATAAATATTTATCACAAAATTCGGAAAAGATTAGCTTTACTGACTTCCAAAGCTTTGATATCTTAGAAAAAATTGGAAAGATATCTTCGTAATCGGAAAGTTATTTCGCAACTTCTATGGGACTTTGTCATAAGCATCACTTTGCGCTTAGCTTGAGCGTCTTTACTGGTTCACTGCGCCATCTGGCGGAACGTACCTGAACTTTCGATTAATATTCGATGCACTGTCCGCAAAATTTGCTAAACCTATTCTCAAATCGTTTGGTTAGTTCTGGATGTAAATAATCTCCTGGATATTTTTTTCAACTCGTGAGCTTAGGAATTTTTAATTACGTACTAAATTTGTTAAATTCCACGTGTATCTTCTTAATAGGTATATTTTTAAAACTACATTCTCAGCTACGTTTTTCGTTAGACGGAAATTCCAAACTTGGTTTTAATGGGAAACTTTTAATATTAAATAAAAATACTTTTCTTTTATTTCTGCATTATTGTAAACAGAGCCCGATTAACCGGGAGCGGATTCAAAAGGACATGTCTAGTAAAAATGTTAAGTTTGTTTATTGAGGAACAATAAAAATTACTGTCGTAAATCGTAAGTGAAAAATGAAACTGTCCACGAAATGCGCAAAACAGATAAAAAAAATATCCGTAGTATAACGGCAATGACAGCCGATGATGTCTTTTAAATGAACCCTATCAGAAAACAAAAAGTTGAAACAGACATTTTAACATGAGTTGAACTCAAAGATATGGTTCAAGTTCCCTTCAAAATTTTATTCCTTATTGCCTTGCCTTTTATAACTTAGCTTTTTTTTTTTTTCATTTCTGATAATATTTATTCTTATGTAACATACATGTTCTTTTTGCTTTGCATACTGATTTAATTTAAGCGTTCAAATAAACGTTATCTCCATAATAACCTGCTTGAATTGCTGGACTGTTGTTACAATTTTTCTGCTAATTACAATATGAAACATTCCTCCTTTCTGCATTTTTTTAACTTGAATAATATTAACGTGATTCTCTTTTAAATAAGATATTTATACGGTTATTACCCCGGTTAATCGGGAGGTGACGATATTTATTATTCTAACACGAAGAATCTGAAAGTTATCTTGGAAGTTTTTCCATCTCTATTTTTAAACTGAGACCCAAACCTAACTCATCAATTACTCAATTCGTGTTTCGTCATCCATACAGGCATGGGTATAGTAATATTCAAAACCAAAAGTAAATTAAATGTGGTGAATTACTAAAAAATTTAAACAAAAGGAATTTTGAGAAATTTAGAAAGCAAATTAACTAAGAATCAAAATAATAATTAAATGTAAATTGCCAATGTAAAAAGAGTAGAAAACCAAAGTAATTTAGAAACCTTTGCCTACTTGAAAACTTCCCCGACACTAATTATGCATGTAGACTTTTTAAAAAAATTCCTTATTTGCTAACGGAACTTCACTTTTTATATCAGTTATTGACTTTTTATATCAGTTATTGAAATATACTTCTGTCATTGCAAATGTGTGTGGTTGCTCCCGAATCAAAGTACCAATTATGTGTTCCTAATTCTCGCGTTGTATTCACAATCATGAGAGAACAACTTGGTTTAGGGGATTCTTAATTGGGATTTTTGTTTGCATTCTGATGCTTTGTGGCTTTTTCTGTTACAATTATAGCACTTGAAAGTTTTCGCCTTCTTAGACGTTTTCGCGTTGCCGTGATATTTAGTAACTAGCGCATCCTTCAGTTGGCTGTTTTCTTGTGCTTTAAATTGGTGACTTTTAGCTTCTTCTGGTAACTAACCTTTTAGAGTGTTTAAGTCTGGCATTTTATCACGAGATTCTATCGCTATTCTAAAACTTTCAAAGTCTTCTGTTAGGCTACAAAATAGCAAACTTGATAAGAATTCTTCAGGAATCTCAGCTCCTATTTCTGCTAGTTTGTCTACAACTTCGAAGAAAGAACTTTAAATACTCCCGCGTTTTTTCGTTCGCGTTCATCTTTTTCAAGATGAGTTGCTTCATGAGGCTAACTTTAGGAAGAGAGCCATGGATTCCGTGTAATTTGATCCATGCTTCGTACGACGTTTGACATTTTTTAATGTGTATATCTCAGATGATTTCACGCTCAGAGCAGTAATTGCTAAAGCTTTTTGATCTTTTGAAACCCACTCGTCAACTTCGGCTTCGTTATTCGCGGACATTTCTGGCTTGACTAACTGTCTACTCGCGACATCCCAAATTTCTGACTGGATTGAAACCATTTTCACTTGAAAACGCCATATTTCAAAATTTCTATTATCCAACTTTTCAGTTTGGATATTCGGGTTCATCATTTTCGTTAGATACATACTGTTTCAGGAAAACCAAGGAAAGAGTAATTTTTGCTTACCTCGTTTTCCACCAAATGACCATAGATGTTCAAATTACTGCTTAGACATAGTTAGAACTCGATATTCAGTTCATTCAACTGCGAATGAACTGAATATCGAGGTATAAGACGCAACCCGTTTTTCAGATCTATTTTCAAACAAAAAAAGTGCGTCTTATACGCCGGCAAATACGGTAATTTCTTTTACGAGGTAATACATCTAAAAATTTTACAAATGCATATGTGTTTAGACATGTTTTTCCGTTGAACTTCTTGCGAATCTTGGTTGGTTTGTTAGAGAGAGAGAGAGAGATCTTAACACTTAGGTACCTGGTTACTTTGATTACCTGGGCCCATAACCTGTTGTTTTTTGAAATTTTTGCTCTTTTAAGGCTTTGAGAGTTATACGCAGTAGTACGTGTAAAACCGAGATTCTCTTTCTGAAGGAGTACAATTGCTGTAAGTTGAAAACGTAAGATTTAATAGTGACTTTCCTTAAGTTTAACAAAATAGATGAACATGTCATGTCAGACTAAATAGACGTTGGTTAAATCATACGATGGATAACATACGAATGTACCTGACCGGTACAACATGAGTCTGCTTAAACAGGTACTTGGCGGTATAGTAAAATTATCCGGAATACTTGGGCTAGATTCCTATTACAATGTAGTCTTCCACTCCGATATTCCATGTTAGGACTCTATGCATCACATTGCCTGCACCACGCTCGAGAGATTCACGGCTACTGGCCACGTCTACAAACGCATCGGATGGACATATCAGGAAGGACACAGTCTTCACCACAATCAGAAGAATACACAATCGACATCATACACATTTTCTCTCTGCAGGGAGGATTCTACTACTGCTTATATAGCTCACTTTTTCTGTTCAGAGCAGTCGCAAACAGGAGGAATTCAAATTCCAACACTTTTATATTACTATTGCTTATAATTACCGTATTTGCCGGCGCATAAGACGCACCGGCCTATAAGACGCACCCCCTTTTTTATACATATTTTTGAAGGATAAAACTTGATCAATATAATGAATCTGATATAATTTCTGATCAATATAATGAATTTACAGTATTTTAAGTATAAAGAAATACAAATACAAAGTAATACTTTCTGCAAGTACCCAATCTGTCTGAGAAAGAACACCTTTCAATCTTCTTCGTCATATCCCAGACACTCATCTCCAGAGCAAAATGAAGAGTCACTTGAAACTTCTGCTAAATCAGCGTATTAGGACTCATAACAAATTGTCGTCTATACCATCCAGTGCAATACTACCTCTTCCTGACTTCGCCAAGTTTTTATCATTTTCTCAGTTGGGGATGGCCCGAAATGTCTCTTTGCAGCCCTGTTTCCATGTTCTTTAGCATACACGTTCACACGTAACTTGTATGCTATGTTATAGTAATGTCGGTGTTGTTTTTGAACCATAACTTGACAACAAATTTAAGAAAGTTGAACAGTAGAAATTTCACGCACTTAAACGTCGTTCACAAAATTGGAAAGTTTAAACGAATCCAGCTGTGATCGTCGATGACAATGCAAGCGCATTCACTGAACTCAACGTTAACTGTAATATACCCACACTCCACAAGGAAACAAGAAAAAAAGTCGCTTTAACTGCGAACGAGCTGAATATCGACGTATAAGACGCACCCCGTTCTTCGCAGTTAAAGCGAATTTCAGATCTATTTTCAAAGAAAAAAAAGTGCGTCTTATACGCCGGAAAATACGGTAATTACTTTTACGAGGTAATACATCTAAAAGTTTTACAAATGTATACGTGTTTAATTTCAAAACTACTGCTTTTAATTCGAAATTCAACGAAATACTTCTTTCATTCCCTAACATGTATTGTATGTAATTCTTTGTTTTAATTATTAGTATTTCATATTTCTATGGAATGAGTCCGCTTCTTTTATCTTTTAATTATAATGAATTTTTATTTATTTTATTTGCTTACTTTTGCATAATTTATTATAATTTTACGTTTAATTTAATGCGTATTTTAACTATTAGTTGCTTTATTATTTTATAGTATCTTTAATTCTGAATAAGTAAACGCTGACAGTGCAGTATATAATATAAAGAGAAGTGAAAATACATTGTTTGGCCACTAGAGAGGACATCATAAGCATAAAAAGTTTGTTTGATTTGATTGATTTATTCAGGAAATAGGATGGATGAGCTCGATCTGCAAGAGAACATGAATTCTCCAGTTACCTCTCATCCGTTGTAATATTCGTGCTAGATAAATCTTAGTGTTTTGCTAAGAGTGTCAGCCACCTGAGAGCAGAATTTTGCAGCCGATTTGGCGATATCTTTTAAGTTTCTTGGAAGTTTAGACATTCTGGAAGTTTTCGATATTATTGTGTAAAATTCGCTTCCAAACCTCTAGCATTGGTTTAACTAGGAGGCTTCAAGAAATCATGATTAAATTGACAGACTAGTCTGAAAACTGAATTGCTTTTAAATATTTAGTGATTTTCAGCTTTTGTTTGTAAGCGATTTTATAATTCTGCTGCATGTTCAAAATTTCGAAACTGTTTATTTACTATTGCGAATGCTCTTGCCTGTTTAGAACAGAATCTATCAGACTGTTCCGCCGTTTGTCAGAACAAAGCGATATCTGCTGCTTACGCTTGAACAATTTGTGACTGTTTTACTTCACCTATAAAACTCTTTTCATTTAGGGCTGCAATAAAAGTTCAGGTTTTCCTACATCTTACTTGTATATTCAAGAAATTGTTACAAACCGCAAGCACGTAAGAACGTTAAATATTTTAATCCATATCTGTTAAAATTTAAATTTGTTTAAATTTAATCCATATCTGCATATTATATAAATAAGTGTTTAAGATTTACTTCGTAATTTTGAATATAGATATTTTGAGTTTTTATGTATTTTTGCCTTCTCGCGAAGTGAGAACTGAATTAATTAAATGAGAAATACTCAATCGTCTGTGAAAAACTGTTTCTTTTTTCGTTTTGTTTGCTTAATTTCTTTTATACATCATTCCAGCTTTATTATAGTATTTGAATAGAACATGTGGCAACGATTAGATAATTCTATTCTTTAAATGATATAAATTTTGTGCATTATGAGTTATAATATGAACGAAATATATAAGTTAACTGTTATATAATTATTGGATTATATAGCAGTTAACTTAGTTTCCGTTATAAAATTATTAATACTGTTAAGTGAATCTAGCGCCAGAGTGTCGCTATGGTAAACAAATACTACAGTGAATTTTAAAGAATGCATTTATTCAATTGTGGTGTATGCGCTGTCGGCGAAGTAGATTTAATTCAATCCAATAAGTTTAAATGAAATGCAAGAAAAAATGCGTATAATTTAATATTCCGTACAAGGAAGTCATGTGGTGTACACATCAGATTTTTTCCTTACATACGTATTCGGAGTAATTTTTATACTTGAAGCTAAATTTTGACGTTTTTTCTCCTCTGACAACATTACCTATCGTAGCTTTAGATTTTGAAAGATCGTGACTTTCACAACGTTTTTAATAACTAGATACGAATAATTTTCTTTGGAAAAAACACAAAGAATAACCTTCCATCTATTGCTTCTTTAAAAGTGACATTTTGCATGAAAACAAAACTTTCAAGCAGCAGACGATAATTTATACGTCCAAAAATAGAGCTGCAATTAAAAAAAAATCAAGCAAAAGAATTTTTTTTTTCGACCAAAGCAAAATCGACTTAAATATGTGCAGATGTTTTTGAATTTGCTGTTTCTTGTGCCTCATCATCATCAACAGTACAAGTGTATTTTTCGGTTACATGTCAGCATTGCAAGAGTGTTGAAATTCTGCAAATGAAACGCTTTTATAAAAATCCTTTTTTATGCCTTGGTATAAATAAATAGTATTATTAATAAATTATTATAGTAATTCTATATTTCCCCACAAAACTTTGAGATCTGTTAAGAGTTCCACGTAAAGTACCACTTCTGCTTAATCACAGTAGTCAAAATGTAATATATTGTTCTTATTTATAATTGTATATGCATAGTATGCCATCGCATATGGATGTACCAGTTTTAAATACCAAATCTAAGAGGTTTTGCATTATATCTTGTTAGCAATTTCCACAGTCTACCGGCAGATGGCGTCATGATATTCAAAGATATACCGTCAAGATATTCAAAGCATTTGTAATAAAAACAAAAACGAGAGGTAAGGAATGTAACCACGGCGGCAGACAATATTAATTGCTCATGCACATTTTAAAAGAGCAGTGGAATAAAGTATTTCGATGATGTTGGTTGTGAATCTATCTCTGTACTGTTAAATAATAATACAAAATCAAAAAGAGGAAGCACTTCCGCAGAGAACCCGGTAAATGTAAACATCGCCAACTTTGGCGATAATAGTTCAAACATGGTAACCTAGATAATTCATCCCATTCGCTTGTGCGAAGGTTGTCGTTGTTCGCATTTGGAGATTTATATTATTCTTCTCTTATTTATTGTTATTTTTTCTGAATTTTTTAACAACGAATAGATAGAAATATTTTCGCATAATTAAAGAAGGTTTCGTCGAAAGATGCCGGTTCTCGGCTCGTCAGTTCGGAATCAAAGGAAGAAAATATGGCGGGAGGGGTGAATGCTAATTTGTAACATGCTGTTCACTTTATGTTCTTAATTATTAACAGCTGTAAGCACGCGGAACCACGAGGTTTCCAAATACTAAAATAATTTTTAAATGTATAAAGTTCTAGTTTTATTAACTTAACAATGCTAGTGAAGAAAATTTCATTACTGTTGAAGGTTATTTGTATTGTGAAATATATTATGAAAAAGGACAGGTATTTGTTGCAACGTAAAATGCTTTAAGCTGTATGCAAGTAACTTGGAAAAAAAAATACTGAAAATTATGTAAAATGGATGTATTAAAGGTCATGCTTTCATTAATTTATTACATGGGCATGGCTCTTACCGAAATACATCAATCAACATGCCAAGTACTTAATAATGAAAAATGACACTTGTAATAGAAATATTAGTATTCTATATGAATTAGAGAAAATACATATAAGTATAATGTAAACGTAAGTATAACAATACTAATTTTTATTTTTTAAATGAATTTCTACTTCCCGTTATGCTTAATACATTGTTTTCTGTGCTAACTTGAATTTAATACAAATTTATTTTCGTATACCACATTTAACCTGTTAGTTTTACATGTACATACTTATTATCTGTGAATTTTTACTACCATTGTCTGCTAACTTGAATTTACATACACTAAAAACCACGTTTACGGCTCGGCTCATCCTCGATGAGCCGCGAGCTTGGCGAGTAAAAATGCAACGGCGCCAACGGGTTCTTTCCCGAAGCGCCAACGGGTTCTCTGCGGATGAAAACCCCAAAAAGATACGCATAGTGGATGTAAGAAATAAATTTGAGGCCAACAATTTCAGAAGCAGGATTGCCGATGTCGATATCAATGTAGAGTGACTGAACGCCATTGTAGGTCTGATGCAAAAACGAAAAAGGTAAATGTTTTGTTTTTACTCCTTTCTAAAGTTATTAAACATATCAATGACACTATTAAACATATATATGAAAGCTTTCAAACGTATTTTCGAAAGCTATTGAACGTATCAATAATAAGTATTAAACGTATATAAAAAGGTAACCTTGAAGATGTCTTTTCTTGGCAAGGAACGTAAAAGCGATCTAATTGAACTTGCGACAGATTGGGAATTGGGGAAACGGTTCCACCTGGCGCCATTCTTATTACGATTAAGAACATCATCACTAATAGTAAAAATTATGACGAACTATTTGTAAAACAAGTCTTTGAAAGGATTATCGAGGAAAGACTTAAGAAAGAAGAAGATGAAAGATTAGAAAAACAAGCACAATTAGAGTTTCAAGAAAAACGAATACAGTTAGAAGTTGAACGAGGAAAACAAAGGAAATTTGAATTAAAAAAGACTAAAGCTTTTAAACGAAAACAAAATAATGTCCGAAACGTCAACGGAAAATACAACCACACGAGAAAACAAAAAATGTATCGATTTGAAAAGTCTTATGCAAAAATTCGATTTAAAGGATGGAGACATATCTTCCCTAGTAATAGTTCAACGTCAAGCCAAACGGGTGGGGTTAAATGAAGATGATTATGTTTTTCATTTATTAGGACTTTTACCTCTCGAGATCACAAAACTGATCGCCAGAAAAACTGAAGAGCAAGCTAATGAGTACGTATTTGTTAAGAATGTATTATTAAAGCGTTTTAAGTCCAGAAAAATTTCGCCAGAAATTTATTAATCATATTAGGAATTCAAAAAATACATGGACAGATTTCGTTTTCGAAATTCGTAACTATTTTAACGAATGGTTAGCATGATTAAAAATAAATGATTTCGATTCTTTAAAAGAATTAATTGTAACAGATCAATTGAAAAAAACGGGTTCCGAATTCTATGAGGGAGCATTTTATTGATTCATGGCCTAAATATGTAAACGCGAATAGGAAAATTAGATGACTACGAAAACGTTCTATCAGGAGTAAAAAAATAAACAATGAAAGTAAAAGTAGTTCCAAATTATGGCCTTGGGATGATTCTAAAAGCACTCTGAGAGTAGTGAATGTTAGTAACGCTAATAGATTCCAAAACACGACGAGAAGCTATAAATATTGCGAAGATACTTAGTTCGCTTATGCATAAATTATGATGGAAAACAAAAGCTATTTAATTCTTCTGCTCGTAATGATCAGGGTAATCCCAAATGTTTACCATGTAATCTTTTTGTCATATTTCAAAAGATTGTCCCTGTCCCTGCAAAATTTGTGGATTAGAGGGCCATTCAAGGAAATATTGTCCTAAGAACAAAAATGAAGCTACACTAAACGTGCACAGTCTTGATGACTCTTCTGCCGCAGCTGATATGTACTTAAGGAATGCTTTAATTAACAATTCTCGAATTGCGTTTTCAATGATTGACACGGGAGCGTCGTCATGTCTACTTAAAGAATCGGCTGCGAAAGGCCTGGGAATAAATATATTTCATCTTGCAGAAAGGAAATGTTTGGCTTCGACAATCAAAACTGTCCGATAAAAAGTCTTGGTGCGGCATTTGTGGATTTAAAAATTGATGACGTAGTGGCAAAAGATATTCCAGTATTAATTGTGCCAGATTCGGCTCAGCCAGTTGACTTATTGGTTGGACGAACGTTCTTAGATTTGCCACATATTGTATATGCTAGGGTTGGTGATGTCTTGCATATCGGCTATGCAAAAGATTATTCATTTACTGGGTTGGATTGCACTGAAGAAAATTCGTGTGTTAAATTACAAGCGGATGAAACAAAGAAAATAACAAATAACATTGCAAATTTTGTAAAGGTAAAACTGAAAAACAAGTATTCTATCCTGCGACAAACTAAGAAGTTGATTATGCTAACCAAAATTATGTTCGAAGCGACAAAAACAAAGATTTACACCTCTGCAATGGTGATAAGACGTACGATTGGAATGCGAAATATGATGATCATTTTCATGGTTGAAGCAAAGCTGATTGTTCAAATCCCTTGTATAGAAAAATACCAACTATAAAGCGAAAGCGATTTCCAAACCGAAATGACCAAGTTGAAAGTTATGTGTCTTATATTCCTGAGAGAAATGAAATTTTGTAACAAGGAGAGGCTACCGATTGTATGGGATGCGCAAAAATGATTCAGATATGAAAGAATACGAAAAAAGGTCTTCTGATCAAGCAGGTTTAAACTCTATGGATGGAAGAACATTACCAGAAAGGAAATCTGAGGAATTTGCAGATGAAAGAAGAATTAGGTAGCCAGAAGAATTTGTGTATTCAGCCCAAACGATGAGTGAAGATAAGTCCCTGCAAATATCATCTTATTCGGAAATCACGCACTGAGAAACAGAACATCAAATGCCAAGGAGAAGTCATATTACTCAAGCTGAGAGTAAAGAAAGAGTACTGAAAATTTTTACCTCATTAATGCTGAAAGAAGTAAAAGAGCGGATGGCAAATAAGATGAAGTACTACTACTATAAGAAGAAAAAAAAAAGGGGGGGGGGAAGCGTGTTTGACTGTATACAACAACAACCCACGTGAGTCAGCTGAAATCTTGGCATGCTAATAACTTAGATGAGTTGGATGAAGAGGGAATCGGGTAACTGGGATATTAACTCGTGAAGCTACAGGTAATGTAAACTTTTATTTTTTCCTTTCCCGAACCTACAAGGAACTTTACTGGAAAAACTTCCTTAAGAACTATTTTTAGAACTTTTTACTCATTCTAGAACTTTAAATTATGATTATACTGTGCACAAAATGTGGATTCTTGTGCTATTGCCATTAATGCTTATTAAAAAAAGGGGGGGTCGACAATTGAGGGCAATTGTTTAGTCAGGATGCCCGAATGTTAGCAATTTCCACAGTCTACCGCCAGATGGCGTCATGATATTAAAAGATATTCAAAGCATTTGTAATAAAAACAAGAACGAGAGATAAGGAATGTAACCACGGCGGCAGACGATATTAATTACTCATGCACTTTTTAAAAGAGCAGTGGAATAAAGTATTTCGAAGATGTTGGTTGTGAATCTATCTCTGTCTTGCTAAATAATAACGCGAAATCAAAAAGATACGCATAGTGGATGTAAGAGAAAAATCCTGACGCTAACAATCTTAATACATTTTTTTTATTGAAATATGATCAGTGCATCCTAGGTGAGTAATTTTCACCGAAACCTTTTATGTTATTTCCATTGAAATAAAAGTTCTCAGGTATTAAAACTGAAAAATTTTGAGTTGTATTTTAATATAGTTCTCCATTAAAAATTGTTATGAACGTCAAGCAAAGTACCACTTCTGGCTGTTAATTAAAAACTGTTATGAGCTTTTCCAGTTGTCCAATTTTACCAAAAATCTGTCATCTGTTCAATTGATGGGAGGTAAAAATGGATTTTTCCTTAACCCTCTTATTTAATTCATCCTCCAAGTATTTTTTGAGTGAAATATTATACGCAGATTAATAACGTAATCACACCATGAATACGAATAATTTATATTTCGGAAGTTACTGACACTCATAATCACTCTAACCGGAAAAATATTTGGTATTTTTTTTTTACCCTGATCGGGATGATCGAGTTTATCATGAAGCATCAAACTTTTACTAATCATATACACGGGAAATATACTATGCCTTTAATGTAGTTGCTTGTATCCAGGTTCGTCATAAGATAAAAATAAAATAAAATAAAATAGAAGAATACATCGAAATAAAAGCAGTAAATGCAAACCCCTACTTCTGAGAACATCATCCGGTCTGGTGAGATTGATTCATGCTATAACCAATTTAGAAACAGGAAACTGTGAATTTTATTTCTTGTAACGATTTGATGCAATACTGATGTTTTTTGTCACGTTTAAGTTTCGCCACTAAGACTGGTAACATTCTGATCTCATATTGAGAAATCTGTTTTTCAGTTGGATAATAACTTTTCAAGGTATTAATTTTGAAGTCAAACAAGAAAAATCAGCGTTATATTTGCAAATTTTCACAGGACTGAAAATTTGCAAATATAATGCTGATTTTTGTTGTTTGACTTCTAAATTAATACTTGTTCGCGTGTTGTTTTTTCAAGGATTTGTAAATGTTGATTTAAGTGTTAAAACTTTGATTTAAACCAAGATATACTTGTTTTCGTTTTTAAAAAATTAATAAGAATTAACTTTGGCAAAAAGCGTAGAGCTGAAAAGAAAAGGAAAATAAACATGAGTAAGGAAAAATGATTGTAATTTAAATATACATGCAATTTAAATATACATGATGCATCAAAAACTTTCATGGTTAATATCTTTGAATAATTAGTGGCACATGATGCATCAAAAAACTTTCATGGTTAATATCTTTGAATAATTAGTGACAAACTCGTGTTCCTGTTTCAAAAAAAGAATCGAATAAATTAGGCATTGGAAAGTGATAACTCTAGACTCTCAACGCCTTTTATTAAAATCAAATTAATGAAATTAAAATTTTTACGCCTGCCTTGTATCAAAAAAGGTCAATAAGAGCTAGATTTTCCTGGTCAAGTTATTCAAAAATGGATGAAGAAGACGGTTTCCGAGCGCAAATATTGCTGAGTATCTTTACGCATGTTTATTATTAACACCAGAGGTACTATTAATCTCAATCCTCACTTTTTTGTCCGCATCATTTTTCAAATAAAAGAATGTTAGTATCATTTTTAAATGTTATTTGCCTTATTATATTACCGAATTTTATAGCCATTTTCAAAGAAATAATACAGCGAATATAGAAAACTGTATGGCAACACAAATAAAAGAATGTTGCCACTGATTGTTATCGTCATGTGTTATTTTTAAACATATAATAGAACGAAAACAAAAGAAGTGTATAACAGCACTTAACAAACTCTCGGGAATTCTAAAGATATGCTGTTTTTAAACATTTTGTAACTCTGATGTTGAATTTTATGTTGCATAAGTGCGAAGAAGTAATACTTAATAATAATGTTTAAAAGGCAAAACTTGTTTTGTAGATCATCCTGTTAATAAAACTGAACGTTGATATGATGAATTGAGAGAAAAACGGGACAGAAAAAAAATTGGGGTGATATTTAACAACGTAATTGGGAATGCTAACAATTTTGTGATTTTATTGTTGACTTTTATATGGCGTAAGGACGTAGAAAGCGATGTTTAATAATAAAGTAAAAAAGTCAAAAAGGTTAGCAACAGCAGTTGATAGCAACAGCAGCTCATCGAGGGCATAACAATCCCTTAACAAACTCTCTAGTGCAAAGTTCAAATCTGAATGCTTTCAGATTTTCTTTCATCCCCTCTCTAATTTGAATGCCTAAAATATACATTTATGTTCAACAAACTGTAACTCCAAATATTAGTTCCAGTAGAAATGTTAAAATTCAAAATTTTATAAATTACAAAATTACATACGAACCGTACATGATGCATAAACCCAAGGGAAAAATTTAAGAGCACTGCATATGATATAAAACTGATATTGATCTTGATATTAATCTTGTTGATACTGATTTGAGAAGCAGTTGTTATTCATTTATGACCTTATCCAGGACTCCTGACAAGAGTTCCAGAGTTCTGAACGTATGTCCAGAGCATAGAGACGGTCTTAAATATTCATACATTTCACTGCGTCCATGATTGTCTGCTCAGCCTCTAAACAGCCAATGGTTCACCACGTGACAGATCCTTCCAAGTGATACTTCGGAGCGATAGCAAATCATTTTGAGTCCTTACAAACTTTATTGCAGATATTCACTCAGATATTCACCTTGCTCAAAGCTCTTGATTCCCCGTCAGATGGTGTAATGTCTTAATTTGCATATCAGAAACCATTTGATCACTTTTGATTGGATAATGCTAATCAGGCTCATCTTTCACACATTTCCTGCAAAAAACGACGCATTGATTGGGTATTTCACAGAACTCCATTATTTTTACTTCCTTGCACGAAGTAAAAAGGAAATATTGTAATCGCGAAAAGTTTCAGGCAGCATATTTCAACGAAACTATCCATTTTGACCACTATCGAATGCAATTTAATGATGTTTTTGCGTGATTTCTGTACGTAAGGACAGGATAAAATGCTCTTTTCCTTCAAAGAAATTATAAAACTGCTTTAAAATAAAGTCTGAAGAGAATTTTTCGTGGCGTCTGTACGAACGTATGTACGTACGTACGTATCTCGCATAACTCAAAAACGAGTACCCTCAGAACGTTGAAATTTTGTATATAGCACTGCTATAACATGTAGATGTGCACCTGGTATTTTGGTTACAATCGGCCGCACCAAACGTATATAAATATATTTATATATATATCCACTCTGTTACTCGGCTCAGTGATCTCAGTTTCTTTACTCTTATATGTTTGTAAATGGTACATTTTTTTCTTTAAAAATGATTGAATTATGTTGTTTTTATCTTCCGGTTAATGGTTTTGTGCCTTTAGTAAATCTGTATGCAATATTTTTAGAATTATCAACAATTTTAAAGTTGTTTAAGTGCCGCTAAGCCTTTTTTTAATGGCGGCCATTGATGTTTACATTTGAAACAGGAGACTAGTGGATTTTTTGCCAATCTAGAGAAACTTAGCTTCGCAACAACAAAGATAACGCATTCATTTATTATTGCCAATTAAATCATGCTTAATTCTTTCTGGAATTTTTTCGAGGAAATAAGTGTTTAAGATTTACTTCGTAATTTTTAATATAGATATTTTGAGTTTTTATGTATTTTTGCCTTCTCCCGAAGTGAGAACTGAATTAATTAAATGAGAAATACTCAATCGTCTGTGAAAAACTGTTTCTTTTTTGTTTTGTTTTCTTAATTTCTTTTATACATCATTTTAGCTTTATTATAGTATTTGAATAGACCATGTAGCAACGATTAGATAATTCTATTCTTTAAATGATATAAATTTTGTGCATTATGAGTTAGAATATGAACGAAATATATTCTTAATATAAGTTAACTATTATATAATTATTGGATTATATAACAGTTAACTTAGCTTCCGTTATATAATTATTATATAAGTTAACTGTTATATAATTATTAATACTGTTAAGTGAATCTAGCACCAGAGTGTGGCTATGGTAAACAAATATTAGAGTGAATTTTAAAGAATGCATTTATTCTATTGTGGTTTATGCGCTGTCGGCGAAGTAGATTTATTTCAGTCCAATAAGTTTAAATGAAATGCAAGAAAAAATGCTTATAATTTAGTATTTCGTACAAGGAAATTAGCCAACTGGCGACTGAGGAAGATTTTAATTTAAAATTTTAACTTTTGAATATGGCTGTGCACACATTTATGTATACATGTGTGCATGTTTACACATTGGGGCAGAAGAAATGCTAAAAATATGAATATAATTTAATTTTGAAAAAAACTTCGGTTTTATATTGCCAAAGAATTTTCCAATTTTTTCTTAAAAAATTGCTTTTGTTAATGTTTTTCAAGATACTTGCTTTAAAAACAGAAACATTTTAGTTGTTTTCTGTTTTGTTAGCTTTGTGAATTGTTATTAAAAATACCATTTCTGTTCTGAAAATTCACTACAGTATTGCCTAATATATTTTTACTGCATATGTATATTTTGTTTACAATTTATGTAGATTTTGTTTACAATTTATGTAGATTTTGTTTACAATTTATGTATATTTTGTTTACAAGTAATTTTCTTTCTTTTTCTTTCTGAAACAGGATCATAGATATCATGAAAAGAAACGTAATATGATTCAGAGCACTAAGAAGCATGTTTTTTTAGCTCGAATCACAATACTGGAAATAAAACGTTTACAAACCTCAAAATTAAAATTAACAGTGAATTTAGAAGGAAAAGGTGTTTTTAGCAATTCAGAGAAAACTTAAAAATAGTTCGAACTCAATCCGAACTACCAGCATTATTTGAATATAATCATGATATTGATGTTAACAGAAGATTTCCTTCAAACGCTGGGTAGAAGATTGAAAAATGAAATATATCAAATGGTAAATGATGAGATTGATAGAACTAATGAAGTTAAGCCTTATTTTTATGACTTTGTGAATTCAGACAAATTGCTGGGGCTTTCCCATGGACACTATCCATCTCATTCCGGTAAAGAAGTTTTCCCCATGAAACTACACAATAAAAAATGATATTAATTTAGCTATTAAGCAGAATCAGCATTCAAAATTAGATCAAGAAAATTTAAAAGCCTCATAGATAAATGGATACATACTATGGCTGAAGATACTTTTTTTCCAAATTTTTAATCAAGAGGAAAATACACCATTGTTATTTGTTCATCAGCCCGAAAATCCAAACCATCTATTGAAACGATATGGCAGTGAAGCATGTTTGTTAGATGCCGCATGCAGAAATGCATATATGCTAATATATGCATATCCATATATGCTATATATTAGCATATATGCATTTTAAATATGCTTTATACTTTTTTTCCCTCGTTGTAAATCGGCTAGTTGCTGTATTTGTAACTATATCATTTAAAGAATAATTGAATATATATGAATATAGATGAAATAAGAGTCAAAACAAGAAGAATCGAATCAATCTCTAATGCATTAAAGATCGTAAAAATCGTGGAATGTTGAATGGCAGCCCAAATATTTTATGAGTGAGTATTCAAACGCTGAAATCAAAGCGGTGGGAAAAGTCTTCCCGAATAGCAATACTACACTGACTATCAATAAGTATTTGGACACCTATGCAAATAAAGATATCTGCGGTCCTAAGGTACGTCACGGAATCCGCCGGTATATATCGTGTAGGAAACAGCATCGGCTTTAGTTGCATGCAACATGCCTCACAATTCGGAGCTCTCTGATTTCGAGAAAGGTATAATTATCGGGTATAACAAATGTGGCCGATCCTTAAGGGACATATCTAGGCATCTGAAGTACCCAAAATCGACAGTGGCCTATGTGATTAAGAAGTGGAACGTAAGCGGTGATTGTCGGAATGTGTCCCGAGTCGGCAGACCAACGAAACTGGGAGATGGAGACCGACGAGTGCTGTCCAGAGAAATTCGGAAGAACCGCACCCAACCGATGGCCCTCATCCGCGAGGAGTTTCAATAGGCATCCGGGAGTATTGTTTCAATGAATACCATCCGTAAGGAAGCACATCTGCTTGGTTTTCATGGTCGTGCTGCTGCCCATAAGCCTTTGATCACAAAGTCCAACCGTGCTGCTCGGTTTTATGTGGTGCAAAGCACATCGAAATTGGACCGTAGATTAGCGGAAACGGGTTCTTCGGAGTGACGAATCAAGGTTCACCCTTTACCGTTCGGATGGCAGAGTCTGGGTCTGGCGTCTACCTGGAGAACGTCTCCTGCCAGAATGCATCGTGCCAACAGTCAAGTTCAGCGGAGGTGGAATTATGGTCTGGGGGTGTTTCTCCTGGTATGGGCTGGGAGCCTTGGTCCCCATTCATGGTAAGCTCAACTCCGATGCCTACTGCACTATTTTGGATGACAATGTGCTTCCTACGTTGTGGCAGTTTTACGGGTTTGACCCAACGACTTCATATAACAAGTAGACGGCTCACCCACAGAGAATTCGTCTGCTAGGGTGTCTCCAACATATACCACGTGACTAGTGCTCTTGGGGAGTTATAGCTTAGGCTGTTCATCGCCAGTTTGGCCCGCAGGTAGTACTTTTTATTTCCGTCTGCTAGCAGTCAGCAGACAACGGCCTCGAATTAGGTTGTTCGATTTTTTACAATTATATTTAGATATAACTTAACCCTTTTTTTCCTGAATATTTTATCTAAATTTTTAATAATTGCTTTAAATTATTTGCACCATTGTTTAAGATGTTTAGGTTAAATAATTTTAGGAAGAAAATCTAAAATAAATAATAAAAAATTGAGATGGAAACTTTAATTTTGAATAACGTTAAAAAATTAATTGCACTACTGTTATAATATTTGAGAAGGTAAAAAAAATCTCGTTTAATTTTAATGCATTGCATCCTAAAGAGAAAAAGAAAATCACATTGTATTATATGTATTTATGCCATTGATTGCCTCTCTTTTTTTGAGATTATATTACTGGAACAAAATAATGCACTCTCTTTTCTTGAGATTATATTACTGGAACAAAATAATGCAATCTTAATTACTGATTTTCCACACTCATATGTATGTCATGGGGGGATCAATACATCTTATTAACTATAAAAATTATTTTATATTGAATATGTATCAAACGGTAACAAACTTCAACTCAGTATTTATTATTAGGATCAAAACGATATTACAGTTAAAAATTCTCTTACTCTCCCCCTTTTTTTTTTAAATACTATTTAAAATATGGTAAGTTTTTCACATCGCATTTTTTCAATTACAATAAATTTCTAACAGCATCGTAGATGAGACAGAATTATAATCCAGATTATTTTTATTTTAATTGATTTTATAGAAAATAATGATAAAGCATTGAGCTTTATAAAAGTAATCTGATTTTTAAAATAATGCTGTTTAACTGTTTATGTTCAATGTTGCATGAATCCAGATCTTAAGCTTTTTTTTTTAACAAAGTAAACATATCGCACAATCTTTTCTCAATAATTTAATGCTAATAATAGCGTTTTTCTTTTTTTATCGCAGGCAGTAATTGTTTATGAAATCAAAACGCGTACGACTTGGCGAAAAAAGGTTAACGCCAATTGGCGCAGCTTTCTATTTCAACGGAATACACGGAAAAAACATATAAAATTCAATTATTTGTAAAGGGTGATTCCAGTAAATAGTGTCACAGTATTTAATACATTTTGATGCTAATAATACATGCTGAAAATGTCATATACGGCGGCAATTTTCTTATACAATATGGCTGAAACTTACCAACCAATACAACAGAGATAGTAAAATGACAAAAATACTGAAAATAAAATAATATATCATGCAGTTTTAACTTACCTATGAAAGGTTACAAGTCCTCCTTTCACGAAACTTTCTTTACATCCGTAGGCGCTGCAGCGAATAACCATTTTTACTTAAATTTTATGTGACCAAGCAGAGCAGCAGTCTTTCGTCCCATAGAAAGCAATGTAAAGTATTTTCGCACTTTCGGAATTCGCGCAGCAGTTACGTGACACTAATGTTGGAACCGGTTGAGGGTTGCAATACGCTCTCTACCAGTATATTATCTCGTTGGTTGGACCCCTGTTACTTTCAGGACGACAATGCCAGTTGTCATGTTTCGACGTTAACCAAGGCTTGGTATGGTGCCAATGGAGTTCATCGAATGGACTGGCCTGGCCAGAGTCCAGACCTGAACCCTATCGAGAACCTTTGGTACGAGTTGCATCGCCGAATTCAGGGGTGCACTACCCGTGCAAAATCGGTGAAGGAACTTCTATGTCTTCTCCAAGCCGAGTGGAAGAAAATACCACTAGCTGTCATACAAAGACTTGTGGAAAGTATGCCCCAGAGGGTCCACGCTGTAATTACCTCTCGTGGAGGCTCTACCAACTAATTATCGGGTATCACAAATGTGGCCGATCCTTAAGGGACATATCTAGCCATCTGAAGTACCCAAAATCGACAGTGGCCTATGTGATTAAGAAGTGGAAGGTGAGCGGTGATTGTCGGAATGTGCCCCGAGTTATGTGATTTTGAATAAAGTTAGTTTTTCTTTTGTATCACAGGTGTCCAAATACTTTTTGGTAGTCAGTGTATTTTATGCGATTTTCACAAACAGAGTTGGGAAAGATGGCTTAATACAAAAGAACATGGTGTAAATCCTGCAAAAGAAAAAATTCTTCAAAAGCTACAGAAGATCTCGCATTCAGAAAGTGAAATAGAATTTAATGTTTCTGTGCCTTTTGGAAATATTCATCAGAAGTGCAAAGCTATTATTTAAAAGCATTGGAACCATATATTAGAACATGGGTGTCGTGCTATAGAAATGAAAATTTTCTTATCAATAGTAAAACAAATAATGGAATTCAACGGCTTAATGATGAGGTAAAAAATTACCATTTATGAAGACATAAAACACTGAGTGGAATATTAAAATTCTATGTATTAAATTTTTTGTTGAAAATTTAACAAATACGTTGAAAAAATATCTCTTATTTAGATATAATATGGTGCTATTCAGCTGATATACCAGACTTCCTTCACAATAGGCCACATAATTTCATTATTCATTGCTTGAAAAGAATGAATAGTAGCAGACAGATATGAAATGTATGATCAAATGAAAATTTAAGTTTCACAGTTTAAAGTGAAGAAGATAAGCTGAAATTTTATGCTGTAAAATTTGGACGTAACGATGACATGCCATTTTCTCAATGCCATTACTAGAACAATTACAGGTGGCCTTGCAAACACAAGTTTGCTGTA
Source organism: Stegodyphus dumicola (assembly GCF_044657685.1). Classification (NCBI taxonomy): domain Eukaryota; kingdom Metazoa; phylum Arthropoda; class Arachnida; order Araneae; family Eresidae; genus Stegodyphus; species Stegodyphus dumicola. The sequence goes on from NC_140768.1 coordinate 84,937,920, forward strand.
CGAAGGGGGTAAAATGCATTGGCAGGACACTGGAGAAAAATATATGAATTCATTATTTAATACATTGGACAATACAGTGACTGTAAAAATAATGCCTCCGATCATTGTGTCCATCAACACCACTTCTATCTGCTCAAATAGTTGGAAATGTTGAAGAAAATACTTCAATAAATGAAAAGGCCTCTCGTGAGGATAAATCTGTAAATTCTGCAGGACATGCTACAGAATGCAGAATGTTATGGAAGGAACTCTCAAACTTAATTAACATTATAGAGGACAATTATATTCTGTTAAATATAAAAAGATTAATATTAAAATCGAACTAATGAAAGAATTTTAAAAGTGTAATCATTTTAATATAATGCACATGACTGAATTTGGATTAAGTGTAACCTTTTCTACCCCTTGGAAATTGATGGTATGAGTATATATCAAGAATGCATGCAAAGTATTCTTTTCTAAACTCCTTTATATATATATATATGTGTGTGTGTGTGTTAAATTGCATATTCATGCTTTTCTAAATTGTCATTGGATAAGAATAAAGTTTTCTTTTCTGACTACTTGTATATTATTATAATTTATATCACATAGGATAAAATGGAATTAAATTTGGGTCCCGATAACCGAAAAGTACCAAATTTTTATTAATAAATCCATATTCAAATAATTTTAATTGCATGTTTTGAGTTTCTACATTATATTTTTATTATTTAAAAGGATAATCCCTACTTAAGAATGGAGAAAATTTTACTGAAATAACTTAAAAGAATATGCATTTTATTTTTAAAATAGAACGTTCAGATTTAAAATACTTGGAAGTATGTATGAAGAAGTTAACTTGGGAAATAAAAATATAAACTGAATAATATAATCTTTTTAAACTTTTATATATGAATTCAGTACAATATAATTGAAGCAAACGTAACAAGAAAATTAATTCATATATAATTATGCTGCATATGCATATATTAAAATTTTAAATCCTTACTTTATCATGAAAGAAAAATTTATTTAACCAGCCACTTCCACATAAATGGTGTTGATATGTGCACATTAGCACCTACAAAATATTGAAAAATACTTTGGTTTCCAAAAATTAAGGAAAAATTGCAAAAATAGCGATAACTAGTTCAAAATAAGCCAATCTATGTAAATTTTGAATACGTTGTCAAATAAGAGTTGCTGAATAAAACTGCAATACGCAAATAAGTGGCGCTGCAATCGAAATACTTTACATGTGAGGAGCATAAAATTTGGTTTTTAAGAGCAAGGCTCCAAATTTCGCTGTGATACAGCGATAAGAAAATTTAGTATAACAAATTTGTACCAATGATGTTCAAGCAGCATATGCCCGAAGAACTGTGATGAAGAGCTAGGGTGATTACAGGCAGGACAACGTCAGACAGAAATCGGCAGATGGCTAAATGCGAGTCCTGTGGTTCATAGACTTTTCTACAATTCCTTAATACAGACAATAATTTCTAGCAACAGATTCTGGATTCAGGAGGTTTAGTTAAAGACAGCCAACCGCTACGACGAGCGCCTATGACCAATATTTGTTGTTATGGGCTCGAAAGAATAGAACCGCAACTCCGATTCAACTTAGATCTTTCGTTCCTGCGACCACTGGAATTGTTGGTGTCAACGTCGACCGCGCATAGGCTTCAAGAAGGAGGTCTGGGTGCGAGGCAACCAGCCATTATCGGCCTCTCACGTCACGTCATGGAAGAAAATGTTTCAGATGGGCACGTTAATAGGTCCACTAGACAGCTGATCAATAGGGGGCTATTCTCTTTGTGGATGAGTGCAATTTAGCCTCTAAAGCGATAGAAGGCGTTATTTGATTTGAAGAGAACCTGTAACCCGTTATAATCCGGTGACGCATACGGATGAGGAAATATCTCTCTTTGGGTTGGACGCACACACCTCCATGTCTTTCCGCATGGAACTGTGAATGCTGAGATCTGTATAGATGATATCTTTGGTGCTTATGTGAATTCATATCTAAAAATTTAAAATGATTATAATTATGCCGGGGCAATATGTGATGATTTGCTGCTACACGCCGGCACCGATAGACCGCACAGGGCTCGCATCGTAAATGATTATTCTCAGCAACAAACAATTCAGCGCATGGAGTGGCTAACTCGATCATCGGGGGCCTAAACAATATCGTGCTTGTTTGGCATGCGTTAGAAAGACACATAGCTGTTCTCAGTCCTTCTCTTCAGACTCTTGAAACGCTTGCAACTGCTTTGCAAGAGCAACGGCTCACACTTCCTACGCAACTGATAGACCGCATAATTGAGAACATTAACATATCGCAGTATGTGTTGTATTACTTCTAGGGAAGATCATACTCTATATTGATGGTAATTTTTCTATACCAAAGTGACACACCCGATTTGTTGATTTTATACATATGCTAATTTCTATAACAACATAATTGTCTGGTTATTCCTTTTCATGTTATTTTATACCGTACTACTATTTGTTGCATACTGTGGGTTAGTTTCATTAAATTTTGTGCGTAACGTTTTGAGCAATCATAATTTTCGTGATTTTTTTCTTAATTTATGATAACCAGTGTGTTTTATGAAGGTACTGCAACAGTTTTATGAGAACTCATATGAAAATTTGAAAAAGTCTCACAGGATAAAAATTTGTGACCAAACTTCAAATTTAGTACGGCCGCAATATATTTTTCAAAACATCTTATGATTGTGGTAAATTTATATATAGATTAGAAATTCTGAACATAAAAATCCATTTAAAAAATATAATAAATTTTTATACAATACAGCAAGGCAAAATAGCGACTTTCATTCAACGACTAAGTAAATAATTTATGTATATTTAAACCAGATTTCTTTTAAATATGCAATAAAGCAAGGCACATATATTACACATTTAAGAATGCATTCTTAGATATTGTGAAATTTTAATGTTATTTTATTTTTAAGTAAAGAAATATATAAAGAAGCACATATTAATTTTTCCTAACTACAATGTAGAAATTAAGCCTCAAAAAGTTAATTATTCGCTGCATGTCTTGCGAATATGTACTGGAAAAATACGCATACTAACATGTTATGATATTATAATTAAGCTGTTTATGTATAATCATGAAAGCTATTTATCCGTATAATGGAATAGATCAAATTCTGTTCTGAATCCATTATTTAATCCGTTTTCGAGAAAGGTAACCTATATTCTGTCCATTCATACAAGATGCCACGCAAAACATCGTTCAGATGGATTCGAGAGCGATCAAAATGTATATTTTCATTGAAATATGATACCCGAAATTTTTCGCGGTTATAACACTTCCTTTACTTCTTATAAGAAAGTAAAAAGGGTTTTAGTATTTAATGAAAGTTACGCATTTGCTCTAATAACAATGCATTTAAAATACATCTATACTATATAGTCTAATTTACTAAATAATAAATTTATTTCTGTTACGTGCCTCAAATATTTTGAAAAAGGTTCAAGTACACATTTCAATTTTAATGACAATTTTCGTATCAACCTGTTCAATAACACAATTTATGCCCACTAATTTGAAGGAAAAATGTATTATATTAAAATATTTATAAGGTAAAATGTTAGGCCTAAATTTATTGACAGCCATTTTAACATTATACCTACTTAACTAATATTTATTATTTAAAAAAAACCTTAGATGAAAATTACGTAAATCCATGTTTGTCTCTCAAACTGGTAAACAGATAATCAAGAATGAACAACAACGCTTTGATGGCAAACATTTTATTGAAAAACAACAAGCACCATAGTATTTTTGGCCAATTTATTTACATATATACAATATTTGCATAGGTTTGATGCACTACACTTTCTCTTAATTAGTTATATCCTGCATATATGTTTTCTACATATCTGAGTCTGTTGTATATTAATTTCTAGCTATGCAAGAGCATTTGAAAACACATAATTTTAATGATCCACAATAACTATACATATTATCCATTATAATGGAATGACAGCATCGATCTACATTATACTGGCATCTTTAGAAAAGATGGAAACTTATAACTGCTGATATCTCCAACTCTTCGTCTAATTCATTAAAGACATTAATTCCTTAGAATTTCTGTCATCGAAGTAGGACTTACTTGCAGTAACGTTTTCTTTCATAGTTAAACGATTTTATCCCTTACTTTTTTTCATTAAATGTTTCAGAATTTATTGCGCACAGTACTTATACGGGCTTAACGTATCATCTAAATATACATTTTAAAAAGATTATAACTGCAAATTTATTTTGAAAGCGGGAATTTGTGATTTACTATAAGTTACGATTATTTATAAACCAAGAGCTGCAATTTATTTTTCAGCAACTTCGAAAAGACGATACGAAAAGACAGTACTTAAGATTGAGAGCTCATAAAACAGTTTGATAGCAGAAAAGTTGAAAACCGTATGTGCAGTTAATTCCAGGTATAATTGAATTATAAATTAAAACAGAAAAATAACAAACAATCTAGAAATTAGGCGATAATTATCACATTATTCCCAGAGAAAAATTATAGTTTATTAGCCACTAAACCTCACATAACGGTTAGAAATTATATGACTTACATAATTAACTCACAATATATTAATAATTCATAAACTGCATTTAAAAATGTAAGCATTCACATCGAAAAACAGAAAATGAACTGGAAATTGGAGTGTATGTATTATATATACACTGACTATCAATAAGTATTTGGACACCTATGCAAATGACGATATCTGCGGTCCCAAGGTACGCCACAGACTCCGCCGGTATATATCGTGTAGGAAACAGCATCGGCTGTAGTCGCACTTTCCAACCAATACAACAGAGATAGTAAAATGACAAAAATACTGAAAATAAAATAATATATCATGCAGTTTTAACTTACCTATGAAAGGTTACAAGTCCTCCTTTCACGAAACTTTCTTTACATCCGTAGGCGCTGCAGCGAATAACCATTTTTACTTAAATTTTATGTGACCAAGCAGAGCAGCAGTCTTTCGTCCCATAGAAAGCAATGTAAAGTATTTTCGCACTTTCGGAATTCGCGCAGCAGTTACGTGACACTAATGTTGGAACCGGTTGAGGGTTGCAATACGCTCTCTACCAGTATATTATCTCGTTGGTTGGACCCCTGTTACTTTCAGGACGACAATGCCAGTTGTCATGTTTCGACGTTAACCAAGGCTTGGTATGGTGCCAATGGAGTTCATCGAATGGACTGGCCTGGCCAGAGTCCAGACCTGAACCCTATCGAGAACCTTTGGTACGAGTTGCATCGCCGAATTCAGGGGTGCACTACCCGTGCAAAATCAGTGAAGGAACTTCTATGTCTTCTCCAAGCCGAGTGGAAGAAAATACCACTAGCTGTTATACAAAGACTTGTGGAAAGTATGCCCCGGAGGGTCTACGCTGTAATTACCTCTCGTGGAGGTCCTACCAACTATTGATTTTGAATAAAGTTAGTTTTTTTTTCTATCACCAGGTATCCAAATACTTATTGGTAGTCAGTGTAGTATATTCGAATGCTTCTCCTTCAAAAGGCTGCGAATTTTTAAACTAGATAAGTAAAATTTAAAAGTATAGCAAACGTACGAGAAGATTACAAATATAGTTACATCGGAATATAAACTCTTATGAGCAGGATGTAGCATATTTGAATCAACAGTGCAATAATATACATAATAATAAAAAATAAAAACTAACGACTCTAAATGATGACATTATAATCTTCATTTAATCTCTAAATATTTACTAATTTTTCCCTTTCAAAAATAATAAATGAATATAAAAAAAAAAGAATTAAAACAGAAATAATCTCTGAACATTTAATAGATAAATCAGAAATTTCGAACACATCATATATACACCTTGCACAAAAGAGACAATTTTATATCTCCCGTTCTAATGGGCGCATTGACAAAATTTAACTTGGGTTTTTTATATCGCGAAGGCGCGACTTATGATATATATCACATTTATACATAGCTTTGTTGTAACATAGGTATTTTGACAAAAAATCGGACTTTTCCGGAAATGCCGCTTTCCCCCCCCCGCACACACCCACACATTTCGATTCTCAATTATGCTCAAATATTAAATTTTGTAAAATTTGTTGAGAAACTTACAGATAAATTTAAAAATTTATCTTGGCGCGCTATTTTCAGTTTGCGCCAAGAATAATTCACTTAGCGAAATTCTTAATTTACAGCAACCTACTTTCCTTTTCCTTTTTTCTATGTACACGAGTGGAAAAATGGTGCATCTTTCATACTTTCAAATAGTTTTAAAAAAGCGCATTTGGCAATTTTATCGCTTATAACAAATATGCCAAATTTCAAAGCGCGCAAATATATAAAATCACTTATATCTTTGGAAAATTTGAATGCAAAACTAATTTTTTGCAGGTATGCCTAGGAATACATGTCCTTTAAGATGATGGTAAAAATTTGATGGCTTATAATTCAAAATGTTTTTCGAAAAATTTATAAAAATTACTAAAAAATAAAAATTCTAAAAACAAATAAGAAAATACACATGAAATTTATTTAGATTGGACCTAAATTTCGAATTGCGAAAGAAGAAACCCAAGTAAGTAATAAAAAAAGAGATATTAATATAACATTGAGAAGGTAAAATTGTGGTGCTCATAATAATTTTTACAAAATTGGCACTTTGACATAATTTGAGTCGTAGAATCGAAATATGAAAAAAATAGGTATGTCATTTCAGAAAAAGCCCGATTTGGGGTCAGAATATCTATGTTAGAATAATGCTATATATAAATCTAATATATATCCTAAGTCGCGATTTCGAGACATGAAAATTGCAAGTTAAATTGCGTCAGTAGGTCCAGGGAGTCAATCGAACGGAAGACACAGAATTGTCCCCCCCCTTTTTTTTTTGGTACAAGGTTGTACACTTTAAAATTCCAAAAGCAAATAAATAGCCATGTATGCATTTTTGAGGCAATAAAACAAAAATGAAAAATATGGATATCTTTAAATCTCATGATATTTCATATTAAAATAACTGAATATATTAGTAAGGAAAGAGAGCCTACGTCTTGGCCATTATTTAACACGAAACGTAATAGTTTACATTATTTTACCTACGTATAAGCACTGAGCACCAATGAAAGCACACTGAAATATTATTTGCAAGGGATTTATTCTAATGTGAGAGAAAGTACACTATTCAAAGTTTACGCATTTATATACATACTACAGAAATACAAAGAACCTAACCAGTATTTGTAAAACTTTTTTAAAAAGTTCAACTGTAAATCATGACATATAAAATATAACAGAAGTTAAACAGCCTACTTAATCAATTACCGAAGAATTAAAACCATACATATTTAAAAGTTAATTATTTAGTCTATAATATAAACAGTTAAGAGTCTATTTTATATACTAAATAACCATTCATCCAAAGTCAACTTTAAAATAAGTAACAGAAGCTTTAATTCAGATCTAGAACTTTTCAATGTTCTAAAATGTCCTTATGAGGGCATTTTATTAAAACCTTTGAGAAGTTATAAAAACAAATCATCCATTTTCGGCCATTGATTAAAATTATTTACATTTAGTTATAAAACTTAGGATTCAGACATGAGTTGCAGGAAATAATTTTTATTCTTTTCCATAAAGATAGGACATTTCTTGAGTACTGATTGTCAGATATTGGTTACAACACAGAAACATAACAATCACAAATATTTTAACACATATAGGAATTTTATAAATAATATAAATATTTCACATCACAATATTTAAAGGACTCTCTTATTACCATAGCATCCCTTATATTCATTTACTTTATTTATTTTTTAAGTTACATAATTTCAGATCTGAATCAGCAGTCAAGCAAATTAAATTCTATTATTTAACATCTACTGAAAACAGAAACCGTGGCAGTGAGCTATACTTCAGTTAAAGCATAAGAATGTTCTTTATCTGCATATACAAAATATCACAGAGCCATAATCAGTTACAAGCCATCACAGTATGATAAATCTTCGTTCATAATCAACATGACAAAGAAAGTACGAAGTCGCACTATAATTATCCAAGAGCAGTTTCATCAGTAGAGGAAATTATTGTCAACAATTTCCAAATCACCTCTAAGTTGAAAATTTGTACTTTTAATATATCACTGAGCTGCAATGTCTGTAAGTCATGAAAGGAACGAAAGGTGTTAATTCTTTAATTATTATCTAAATATTGATTCAACAAAGACAACCAAGAGAAAATTCGTAAAAATCTCTGTCATTTGAGAAGAGGAAGAAGTTCATATGAAATATATGCGCATAAATTTTAATAATATTATTATAACTCAGATTTTTTATGGACATTTCAGTCGAATAAAATCTGCATTAGTACTGTCTGATCAATGCTAATACGAAACTTCGCTTTTACTAGTTAATTTAGTGATGTATGTTGTAATATTCTCATTTATGTATCTCTTTTTTATAACTAAATAATAAGCTATAAAAACGTAAACCTGCTAATTTAATAAAACTGTAAAGATTTGATTTTATTATTTTAGCTGGAAAAAGTAAAATGTTCCTACTTTACTAACCCAACCATTTACTTAATTTTATGATTACATAAGTCTGAATCGCGCAGGCTTGTTTATAGTCAGAATTACCGCAGGAGGTCAGTGTTATATCTTGTGAAAAGGTTAATAACTGAAACAAAGGAAAACTATTTTTTAAAGCAGATGTAGTTAACGCTGTTTAACAAAAGTTTTTTTCTTTTTAATTTGCTAAGAGGGAACCATTATTTCATCATAAAAGCATACATCCTATAACTCATTTTTTAAAATGCTCATGTAGCTCATGATCAATGATTGTTTTCAAATCGACTTCCAATAATAAACACAACATACATAATAAAACTGATCACTTATAGTTTCTTCATTCATCCTCAATAACGATGTATTCTCGTCTAGGTGACCGCTTGATCTTGATTTGGCCAATTAAATAACAGATTATCCCGGTGACAAGAAAAAACAATAAAATGCCGAGTTTCAAAGCTACGGAGAAGTAATTTGCATAGGAGTAACACAGAAAAAATCCAAGAAAGCTCCAAAAGAAAAAGTTTGAGAAAGCTGCTTCTCTGTCGTTGGGGAACATCAAACCATAGAGAGCTGTAAAATAAAGAAAGATGCATGAAAATTGCATATGATTCATCAACATTTCAAAATTCTTAAAAAAAGAACTCATTAATAAAGATTTATTTCTAGGTAATTATTAAAAGTAAGTCATTATCATTTAAAGAGTAATTTATTTTAACAATTTATTTCCATTTAAGGTATAGCAAAATCCTTATTTCTCAAGATTTTATGAACTACAATTAGGCATTTCCCACGATGAATCAATAAGTTTAATACAGTACTTTTCTTGTAATTATAAAAGCTTTATCATTATTAAACAGAAATTAGTGCATAAGAGATCTACAAATGTTTCCTAGTACATATGATCTGCCAACCAATCCAAAATAAAAAATTTTGAATATTTAGCATCACAGAGACAGTATAAGTGTTGGTAAAAAGTTAAGAACTCCTATAAAATTCTCTCAACAATCTCAAGCAGACATTTTAAGCTCAAATAAATAAAATGTTTCAGAAAGTGATTTCTTTTTGTAACCTTTCATTTTTTAATGTTTTACATGAAAATGGAATTATAAAAATATACACCTATAACCAAAAATGCCTAGCGTAATATCTGTCTAATTTTTCGAGTCGTTACATTATGTTACCAGACGTGGGCCTGGCAAGTGTTTTCATTCTACGAGATTTAAAATCTTATGTGTTATTTATTATACATTATGTAAGATCCTTATGTAATCCCTCAAACTATAACTTGAACAAACTATACAATATAATAAAAGTAAACACAGTTCTTAAAATTTACTTATATACTCATATTATTTAGTTTGTTTTACTTAGTTTTCTTTTTATTAATTTTATCATTTTGTGTCAAAAACGTCTGCAATTCAGTCTTTAAAATTCTTGAGCTGTACGTTACGTTATTAGTACCAAGACTTTTATTATCGTCACGATTTGGCAAGTGCTATCTCTGCAGGAGACTTACGATTTTCGATTTTTCATTTACTATCAACGGGAAAAGGCAAATTGGCATTTTTCAAAAGTGTTGACATACGATAAAATTTTCCAAACTGAAGCAGTAAATGGCTTAATTAAGCAAGTTAAAATCAATAACAATATTTCACAATAATTTATCCTGAACTGAATACAAGATTTCGATTTATCGATAAAAGTAAACATTAATTTTTTAAATATATTTAGATGTCGGAAAATACTTAATTCGATTTTTCAAAAATTTTGAATTAATGATGTTTGAATAATCGAATGATGATATTGTCACACAAACTGTATCTAAATTTGTTTGATTGTAATTAATTACTAAACTATTACTTGTTTAACGTTTATGTGTTACCTTTATTTATTAAATATCTTGTTCTTCGCACTTAATCGTAAAATTCAATTCAACAGTAATATCACAAAACATTTAAAAAAAGCTTAGCTACAGAATTTCCGATACACAGTCTCATGCGCTGAAGATAAAATTTCCTTTTTCATATAACGTTGCCCTTGTTCACTTTGAAATCGTTTAGTTTGTTAATAAAAAATTCGTTAAAGTTTAACAAAATATGAAATAGATAATAAAACAACTTCGAAATTCAAAATTCGGGGGTCCAAGTGCCCATGTTCGGGTAGAGGATTACGTTATTCAAAATTTGATGGCTCTAGGAATCGTTGTTTATTTGCAATGCAAAGAACATACATTTATGCAGATTCTTCATCATTTATTTTCTTTAAATATAATTCAGGGCTGTAAAATTTGGTGGCAAGAATTTGCAAAGTGAAATTCCGTTTTTTAGTGGGCGATGCAAAATACCAAAACGAAATTAATAGCCCTTCTGGGCAAATTGTCTCTTTGGGCCAATAATAATAATGATTTTTATAGACGAGCCCTTCAGTCTTTCAAGCGAAGATGAAAGCAAATCTTATAAACACTGTTTGTAAACAGAGACTGATGTAAGATAGTGCGCCACAACCGAGATTCATTTAGGACGTTCCCATTCTCAAGTGACACGATATAAGTAACTTTCTCTCAAGTCAAGGTTTGCTCTAACGGCCTAAGAAAATATGTCAAGGTTTTCAGTGAAACATGACGAAATTTTCTATTTCAAATGATCATCGCTAAAACATAGCACAAAAATGAAGCTCTGTTTTTTGTTTACCAACACTGCATAATCTCTTGCATTCATTTCATAATGTTCCTACTTTTTCAATCATAAATGAAATCAGCTTCATTTTTTAAAGCTTACAGCCGTTATTTCAGGAAAAGTATTGCTAAAAATGTGTTCGAAACATCCTCTCTGTATGTACTAAATAGATTCTTAGTAACAAATTGTAATATTTGTTGCGTTTAGATATATGTGATAACTCGAATAATTATTAGAATGGCTCTAAAAAATTGATTTTTATTAAATCTTACTACTACACAATAAATTAAAATTCACCGATGGTCGCGTCACTCGTTCGCACCAAGCTCTTTTCTCGTAAGCGCAACTGGCTGACTTCATGGGTAGAAAGTTCTACAAGAAGGTAAGTCATCTTTGGCAGCTCATATGCTCTGCTATAATTCACAAATACAGTTTAGCTCATTTAATCCAAGCAACCAGTAAACAGTGAATTCAAATAGGTCAGCGGTGCCCAACCTTGTGCTCGCCAGCCCGATTAGGTACTACGAATAAAAAAATATTAAAAAAATAATCATTCATTTATATTTCTTAATTGCTAAAATATGGTAAGCATTTACAGTCATAAGAGATATCTTGCAAGACGTTATAAAATAACTGATTGCTGACTGATGGACTTGACAGCGAACATGGAATATTATTGCTCCATTCCGATGTTTAGATGGCTCAGCAGGGTAAAAGTACTTCAACGGTTTGTAGAAGTTCTTTCGCCAATAAAGTAGTTTTTGAAATCCGGAAACGAAAGTTATAAAGAATTGGACGATAATAATTGGTTATTCGATTTCTCACGGATATAACAGCTAAACTGAACAAACTGAACGAAGATCTCCAGGGAAACGAAAAATCCTTTTTCAATTGACTGGGACTGTAACTGCTTTTCAGATAAAGTTAAATTTGTGGATAAATCAGATGAAAGAAAAAAAATTTCACCCGTTTTTCATAATTTATCAAGCCGTATTACGTAATAACCACAAGGCAACTGAAACAGAAAAATACTCGGAAAACCTAAATGCACTGAAAAATATTTTTGAACTCTGCTTCTCTGATTTCCATAAAGTTCAACCAATATTATTATTAATCTCAAACCCACTTGCCGAAATTAATATTTCAGATGTATTACATAAGATTGGAAATATGTTTAACAAAAATTTTGACGTTTTGGAAATGTGCTCGCGATAGGCCAAAATGTGCTCGCGAGAGACCAAAGGTTGGCCACTACTGAGATAGGTCTACATAAGATTGATGACATTTAATAATAATTTCTTAAGAATTTATTTTATTTTTAAGACCATATCAAAAACGTTTATTAAAAGCGCTTATTACTAACAACAGATGCGTATCGAATTTCCGGAGACACACATATGTAACTTGGATTCCAGACAGTTTCGCTTAAAAAATCCTTCAGGAAGGCATCCCTCCCACCCTCTGCTCAGCGACGCACATGGAAGTGTCAACGGTATAACGGCATCCGCGTAGAGAGGCATCGAGCAGAAAGATCTTCGGAAGCTTGCGTTCTTCACCATCATAACGGCCAGCTACTGGATACAGAATATGAAGTTTCACTACACATACCATTCGTTTCTAGTTTCAATATCCTGTATATTGACCAGCCACCGTTACATGACCGAAGATTTAATGGCCGTGGATGAGCCATATCTTCGAGCTTCCGTCGTCCTGCCTTTCAACAGGACAGTGAGAGTAACACAGTACTGCGTTTCCTCAATATACAAGGATGTTAGAATCCTGCCTTAGCCGATGCATCTTCCAAATCTCTTGCCAACTGAAAAAGTCTGATCAGTTGTTGGAAAGATACTGGACCAACAACATCCGCCTACCACCAGATAGATGAACTCTGGCGTAAACCTGAAGCCACACGAATTGCAATACTGGTAACTGTTTTAACTCTATTTGACGCCATACTCAGCCGTCTAAGAGCAGCTAATTGCGGATGCTAGAGGTACCGATTTTTGCATCTTTTATAATTCAAAGATATCTGAAATTTTCTTTATGTCATCCTTCCTAGATATATTTTTGTAAAATAAATATCATTTTCTTACTGAAACAATTTTAATGGCCAGCCGTGAATTTGTACCTTTTCGAGCTACCGTATAATCAAGGCTTCTTTCCAACAATTGAAAAACCGAAACATCCAAAGCGAAGCGTCCAGATACTAAACAAGATTATGGCTAAATAAAACATTATATAATACGATTTTCTCTGGCTGTACAAATTGAAGCTGCGTGCTAAATAGTCAGTGATGATGCCAGATGTGTTTTCCAGCATTACCACACAAAGCAGAAATTTCATGACGAAATACAGACATTAAGATATTAGTTAATATTAGGTAGAATTAATTTTACATTCGAATAAATATTTTGTGTATGTGAGTGTTTGTCTGTGTAAGTTGACCAAACTTTTCTAATGCCATAAGCTTTCCTCAACCTTGCCCAAACCTCTTTTGATAGTTATTTACCTACTTTTGATTTCAATTAATTGCGTTTTCTTTCCCTGTTACAGTTTGGAAAATAAAGACAAGTTTCATCTAGCACAACTATATTTTTCTATTTGAATCAAATTAAAATATATTTCTAATAATAAATATTAAGATATTTGTAATCTGATATTCTCTTAATTTGGCGTTTTTCTTGTTATGTATGTAGCCTTTGAAAGCTAATTGAAGGTCACGATGTAGTTTGTTTACTTACCCAGTTATTATTATTATTATTATTTTCGCATTTTGGGTTCAACGACGGCTATCAAAGTCAATTCAAATCAAATCATTTTAAAGAATTAACTTTAGTATGCTTTTAATACCTTTGTCACTATGTTTTCTGGGTTACAATATTCTGTGAAATGGAAATTTTTAAGAAAATTTTGAATATTTTTGGTAGGATTACGCATTTTCTTCCGGTAAGGAATTTTAATCAGTTATTTCTTAATAGATGACAAGTCTTCTCTCGCTTTTAAGTCTGACTAAAAGGAGTATTTCTAAATTTACGCTCGCTAAGTATTTTTGACTTGCAAAAACTTATAATTTCACAATACAAATATCCTTCTTCGTAATGACATGTAACATAGCCCGAGTTATTTACCGACATTTGGTGACATGATTGTTTCATGTTAAAAAAAACTATGCATTAAAAATTAACACTTATTAATTGAACAAAGTTTATTTTGTGTTTAAAACACGGACTTTACTACTTATCATGTATTTAAAATATGATTACAATGCGGAAAATACAATGTTGAATTTCGAAAAAACCGTTCCACCGTGAAATTACTTATTATAATATTTTATCAGTCTTCTGCATTTTTTCCCCTGACATTTGGCAGATTTTTAAATGTAAGAATAAATTTTTTGCTGTTTGTCCAAAAAAAAAAAAAAAAAAAAAAAAAGCGCTTAAAATCGTAACTCTGAAATCAAAACACTGGAAAGCACTTGTTGATAATATGTCAGCACAGATTAAATGCAAATAAATATGTATACAGTGGCTCCCGAAAGTGTTCGTACACTTATGATTTTCATTGAAATAGGGCTCTATCCATTAATTAAAAGTAAACTTTCTGAATGAGATTTTAATAATAAGATCTATAACCTATTCGTAACAAAATTACATGAAATATGTTTAAAATATAGCGAAACTTTATTTTTAAGAAATTAATAATCAAAAACTGACAAACATTTTACCTCACAAAAGTCTTTGTACACTTCAAAAAATCTTGACATATTAGTAATTATTTTCATTTTTCGTTAAATTAATATTTAAAAGGATATCTTTTAGCATCCGCAACAGCTTTTAAACGTCTGGGAATAGATTTTACTAGTTTTTTGTAATTTCTGTACCCATTCTTCCATCATGACTCTTTTTGAGTTCGCTTTTCGGTTCGATGTCGTATTTTCGTACTCTAACCTCCAGATCTTTCCAAATGTGTTCTATGGGGCTTAAATCTGGCGACTGAGGTGGTGTTTTCAAAACCTGTGGACAGTTATAGAGACTCCACAGGCGAACGTTGAGAGCCGTATGCTTAGGATCGTTATCATAATTAAAAATAAAGTTGTTTCCAGTACCCAAATTTTGGGCTGATAATTTTAAATCGTCTCTTAAAATATTTAAATAAAGAGAATGATTCATTATGCCATCAATAAATACCAAATTACCTAGTCCTGATGCTGCCATGCACCCCCACACAAGAACACTTCCACCGCCATGCTTAACTTTTCCAACTAAGTTCTTAGAATGAAGTTCCTCATTTTTTCTTCTCCATATAGTTATTCCACCATCGGAACCAAAAATGTTAAATTTGCTTTCCTCAACAAATAGGACATTATTACAGTACGTTTCGGGTGTTTTATCATTGATTTTGCGAATGAAAGCTTAAGCTATCTGTTTTTCTCACTAACAAACAATTTTTTACGGGCAGAACGCCCATGTAATCCAGCTTCTCTGAGAGCTCGTCGAACAGTTTCAGGTGAAATTGAAGTAGAAAACTTTGCATTAAATTCTGCAGAAACTTTTACAGCACTCAAACGTGGGTTTTTCACAGTTTTTTTAATACGTACTAAATCTTTTACCCCGTTTAGTTAACTTTCTCTGTCGACCTTTTCTTACCTTGTTTTCAATCCCATTTTCTTCTTTAAAGCGTTTTATCACATACTGCACTGTAGAATGGGATAAATTAACTAATTTAGCGATATTTCGAATTGATTTACCACTGCTATGGTGAAAAATTATCAATTTTCGAATGCTGTTTGTAATTTCTTTACGACTGCGACCCATTTTTCAATAATAAATACAATATTATGAAGTAAACAATAAAAAATTAAAGCAAACGATTTTTTTAAATGCCACCCCAAAGCAAAAATTTAAAAAAGCGGCAAACGATAATTCTAATTTTGATTTTATCCAAAAATATTTCAGTGTACGAAGACTTTTGTGAGATAAAATGTTTGTCATTTTTTGTTTATTAATTTCTTAAAAATTAGGTTTCTCTATATTTAAAAAATATAGAAATATTTCATGTAATTTTGTTACGAATAGATTATAGATCTTATTATTAAAATCTCATTCAGAAAGTTTACTTTTAATTAATGGATAGAGCCCTATTTCAATGAAAATCATAAGTGTACGAACACTTTTGGGAGCCACTGTATATATATAATTACAAAATTATTTAAAAATATAATATAATTCTTGTGTGTTTGTTTTTTAATTCCGTTTGGATTAAGTCTTTTCACTAAAGTTTTATATTTTCACTTACAATTCAATTATTTGAATAAAGTTCTCTTTTCTTAAAGGTAAAATTTTGATTTGAACTTTTCTCTAAAGTAATTTATTATTTCATTTACGTTTTCAATTCTTTGGATCTGTTTGTTTAAAGGTAGAATTTGTTTTTTGCTTGCTTTGGGAATTTTCTGGTGAAATTATAATTAAAATACATTAGAATGCTTCATCGGCTAATTCAAGTTTTTTTTTTTTTTTTTTTTTTTTTTTTTTTTTTTTTTTTTAATAAAAGGGAGATTTCAAACGATTTCAATGTTCCTCCTCCTGACGAAGTGCCATTGAAGTTGATTGAATTCCTTTCCTTTAATATTCTTTATTCCTTAAATTTCATTGATTTTTTTAATTGTATTACTCTTTTGAAGTATTTTATTTTTAGCATTTATAAGATATTTCTCCCGCCTTCTTAGCATGCCTTCGTGGTGTAATGGTCAGCACACTCGGCGCGTATTCGAGAGGTCCATGGTTCGAGCCCCGGCGAGGGCATTTCTCATTTTTTCATGTCTCCCGCATAAAAAGAAACCTAATAACTCTACTGTGGCACCCGAACTAAAAACGATGATGGACCACCAGGAGTTGGCGTTTGGGTCCCCTGTATCCCCAGTCTCCCTTTAAAAGGCGGAGTACATAAGGTATTTCTTCGTGGTGTAATGGTTAGCATACTCGGCGCGTATTCGACGGGTCAGCGGTTCGAATTCCGGCAAGGGCATTGCACATTTTTCATGTTTCCTGCTTCGAAATAACCTAATGATTCTACATATTTATTAAATTCTTTTTTACATTTATAGGATTTTATAAAATGTATTACTTACGAATTTACATTTTTGGCCTTCGTGAAAAACTGGTTTTAAATTTCTTACTTTATATATATATATATATTTGAAACAGCAGTTTAATATATATATATATATATATTTGAAACAGCAGTTTAAAATGTGTTAAAATCAGTTCTTCACTCCAGGATCTTAAGAAAGGCAAGCCCAAAGATGTGCATGGTTTTCGAGTCTTCAGCTTGTAGAGTCATTAGGTTAATTGGAAGTAGGAAAGATGCAAAATATGCAACCGCCTTCGCCGGGAATCGAACCACGGACCTCTGGAATACCGGTCCAGCGTGCAGAATCACTACACCACGAAGGCACGCTAGGTAATTGGGAGAAATACCTTATAAGCTTATTCTTCGGTATGTGGTAGCTCGTTTCGATGGTCAATGCCGAAACCTAAGATCAGCTATCAAATATTTTACTGCCAATAATTAGGAAAACGGAGTGATTGAGGTTCGCTGTTATCTGTAGACTGCACGTAATTATAATTAATATTAATATATACCGGAAAAAGACAAAAAAATGCTTGTAATTTTTTATCTCCTTTACTGCGGTTGTAATATCAGTGTATTCTCTCTCTGCGGTGCACTTTAGACAGAGTTCTCGATGTGTAACTAAATTAATAGATTTCGCCACTTTATAAAAAAAATGCTTACCTAACAAGCATCCGGACATTGAGGAAAACACGCACATACATGCATCATACATATTAACTTCGGGGCTGACTTCCAAAAACATTTTTCAAAAATGCTTTATGTTAGCAACTTTCCGCGAATTTTACGAAAAACTGCAGTTTTCAATACAGTTTAGTTATCGAATTACACTGGAATTACGATCTACACTGAATTTTCCCCTTTATTGTTACATTTGATTTCACGTGGCAAAATCAGTTGTCGATCATTACAGGTATAATTTGTGTTAGACCCCGTATAACGTTTCCAAACGTATAAATCAAACGGTGGTGGAAGAAAATGATTAACATATATTAAAACGACATGCCCTTGTCATGTCATTAGAAATAACCGGCTATCGTCATAATGATGAATGAAAATTGCCTCAAGAAATGTAGTGGGTTCTAATTTGATTCAAATCATTAAAGAAGAATACCAATCTTTGCTGTCAAGGTCATGAAGATGGCATTTGAAATTAAATGAAAAGGAATATCAACGATATCTGAGTGATTATAGACAGTTAATGTATTAGAATTTAGGATCGGTTAGATCCTTTTCAGTAGAGAGAAGAGGGTTTTTGAAGCACATTAAATGGGAAGACGTATAATATAAAGCGACTTTTTTCACTCAAAGGTGTTGTGTGATAGTGAAATGAAATGATTATTTTTTAAGAACCATTACATAAAAAGTAGTATACTTGTATAACAGCAGATGTTCATGAGAATAAAAAGTAACATCTTTCATCTTTATGAAAATTATGACTTTTCATTACTATGGTTTAAAAAATTAGGCTTTTTCATCAGTAATTTAACATTCTGATGTGAGGGCCTAATTTTCTTTTTCATTTCGCCAAGGACTGAACGGCTGTCTCATATTTTAAATCCAGCAAGAGGAGAAAATCAACCATCTGCCAAAATACGGGAAGTGGTCGGGAAGGCATTTATCGCTTACAACAAGTGATGGAATACAAAGAGCTAAAATAACGAGCGCATTTATTAAGTACAGCTGCAATTAGCTTATGCAGTACTGACAGCTGCATAGTGCGTAAATGAGAAAATGATAACTTGACGTAGATGAAGAAATGCATTACAATAATATTCGGAATCAAATGTATGAGACAAATAGTGCGTGAATGCATGTAACATTATAAAACTATAATATCATAACATCATATAACTATTATCATAACAAACCGCCTACTCATTATTTAACTATTTCAGTAGAAATGGTCAATGAAGTGACTGGTCCTTTTCCCACAAAGTGGATTATGCTGTTCTGATAGTATGAAGGTTAGCAAAGGTTGACTGCTAGAGTACAAATTCGATTCCCCTGCAGAGTTTCTCTATATGTATGTCGTCTTCCTCCCGTTCTGATGGATTTAATATCGGTCGCCCCTGTTGTGAACCTCGAGCAGTGTTTATGGTGACGAGACAGCTAAATTTGATGGATGGATTCTGCCATAATTCTTCATGAATGTTTAACCATCCATTGGATTACTTAAAATAAAGTGAACTATTCAATCCATCTCTTTGTTCTTACATTTTTCATGCCGAGAAATAAAGTAGCAGTTTTTTTAAGATAATGAAATGAAATTTGGAATTGAATGTCTTTGGTTCCCTATTAATCTCATTTGAATACAATCTAAGTTGTGTTTCATCTTGTGAACCTGGCTTGATTTGGACTACTTCATACTGCAAATCATTTACCCGACAGCAATGTGTCATTTTATGACTAAAATTGTCCATCTGAGTACCATAAAAAGTAATAAATCTAAGATAGCAATTTCATTCTTTCATTATTTCAATTTCTTATAGCAATTTTATTCTTTCATTATTTCAATTTCTCATAGCAATTTCATTCTTTCATTATTCTTTTTCTGGTATTTAAAAAAAAATGCTTTATTTGTTTTTAGCTATATTTGTAGTCTGTCCTATAATGAAGTTTTATTCCTTTGACATTTACACTATACTACTGATGTTAACCTAAAAATGAACTAGATTTAGGCCATACCATTCATTTTAATTTATCTAAGTAAGTTAAAGCAAAGACAATTTAAAATAAATAAAATGCTTCATATATATTCTTCACACTAGGCCTGCATCTTCTTACCTGTAATTTGAGACCACCATATTGCATCTGCCATGCCCCAGACACCGGCGAACACGAAGTAAGTTGTTACATTATCAGGGGTGGGTTCCCAAACATATAAAAGCCCGCATGTAGTTACATTGATGCAAGCCGCCAGTATCAGCACAGACATCTGCGAGATACACCTGACCAGAGGCCCGACAAGGACGGCCATGATGGCTCCGCACACTCCGAAACAGATTGTTACAAAGCCTACATGATGTATGCCCCATGAACATGCAATGTAAGCCTGAAAAGAAACAAAAAGAACTCAATTAATATTGATCTTAATGTAACCGACCTTTAAAGCAGAGTAAACAATTAGAAGAAAAAACACTGCAGTGTTTAGGAAAGGCAAATACTGACATATGAAATCAGGATTATTATTGACATTGTTATTTTTATTTAATTTATGGGCGAAACTTTAAAGGATGCAGGATACCACTAGCAGAGCTGTTTATGGCGAAATCAAACACCAAAATGCGTTTTAGTTGAGAGAATTTGTTCTCCTGAATAATATTTTAAGGTATCAAGTATATGATTGAAACTCTACAATCCTTTTTTCAGTTTCTATGAATACGCTGTAAATCAGTTTTATTTGATAAAGCATGTTGCCTTGCATTATCACCCAAATTTTTTATGACCCGCAATCTTTATTCCTTCGTTAAAACATGGTACAACTACCTCATTTGCAACCATGTCAGGCAGAACCATTTGTTTTAGAACAGAATTTTCAAATAATAAAATTAAAGAATTCATTGGGATATTATATTCGAGCCCCAAAATAACTTTTCAGTAAATTACGTTGAATGAATCTAAAAATGTTCTTTACGAAGTCCGGTATTTTCAGTTTGTCTAGAAAATAATAAATTTTCCATAGATATGATTTTTTTTAATATTAAATAAGCAGAATTAAAAATTTTGCAATTTCGATGCATATTATATAGCAGACTCAGTTTTATTAATTATACTCAAAGGATAAAAATGCAAAGAAGAATTCAAAATATCAATAAGAACTGATTGTTTTTAAAGAATTCACTTTGTTACGCTAATGAGTGAGGCAGTTTCGAAAGTTAAATAAAAGAAAATAAATATGAATGTCAAATAAAAGATCTATAACTTCTTTTCGATTAGTTGCAACTTTTGTTTTTCTGGGACATGGATTTTCACTTGTCGCGATGTGAAAACAATAATATTTCATTTGAGGATATTAAAAGATTGCGCCACCAGCCGGTAAATTTGGGTGTAATGTTCCCACTTCATCATGCGATTCTTCAGTATATACGGTTAACAAAGAATATAACGACACTTTCTGGAACATGTCCTGACGAAATATTAAGTGACTGAACCTTCGAACTCAATCCACCTGTTCTCTTGTTCAAAAACCCTCAATCTCATATTGCTACTCATTGAGAAATTGTTAATTTTTAATGGAGCACTCGAAGAATACTTAAACATTCATCGTATTCCTCCAGATATAAACATATGTGACTTTCATCGCTTTCCAAAACTGAGAGGGAAGCGGCTTCATACAAGAACAAGCATGCTCAACCACCGCTCATGGACACCCCTATGTGTTGAAATCGCCAAAAATGCCTTTAACAGTGACAAAAAGTGCCTTGCAGGGCCAATAAGAAATATTCAGTGGCAAAAATATAAGTATTGGAAGAAATGAAATCATTTTGAAGGAATGTAAATTAATTAAAAATTTTAAACGAATAGTTCGTCCCATATAAATATGATGCTACTCTTTCACGCAGAGAATTTTGTTAAATAAAGCCCGTTTGTGAAATTTCGCACGTACGACATAATGAGAGGGCTCCGTTACGCAGATTCAGATGACATTTACATTTGTAGGTTCAACTATACGTTTCGTAGTGTGAAGTAAAAATATTTGAGAAAAATCGCGCGTTCTACCGACTATAAAACATGGCCTGTCATCCGGTTCAGTAAGAAATATGAAAAGTGACGAAATTTATGTCCAGTTATATGAAATGTACAACAATAATACTATTATGAATGACAGTATAATACGAAAATGGATTAAATTGATTAAGCAAGATAAAAACACTAATAGAGAAGTAAAAATGACCATCAATAACTAGCTATCATCACAACTGCAGAGTTCTATGAAGAAGGTATAAAAACCCCGTTTTTTTTTTTTACCTTAAGTTTTAAACCGATAAGAAAAGTTTATAGAGAAATAGAAAAATGGGAACAGCTTTAGTATAGCCCACCCAGAATTTTAACCAAAAAATATCGCCAAGAATGGCGATAAATGATGTGATGTGGCAACCCACACCGGTTAACAAGCATGTGGTAACCCATGCTATTAGGCAAACGCAATGTAAACAACCGTAAATTTATGATTTCTAAAGAGGATAGGTATTATGGTTACAGCTAACATAGTGGTCAATTACAATTTTTCAATTTCAATGCGAAACACCGAGATTTCCATTTACTCAGAGTTAAATGCACATTCCCCTGTATTCTTACTTTTCCGGCATAACTTTCTCGTAGAATTGGTCTCGCGCTACATTGCACGGGGAAATACAACATTTTTAATTAGAATTCTACTAAAATTAACTATCTAAATACAAAATTCTTAACGCTATTTTCGGCGATTGTTTAACGCTCAGATATTGTGCAGAATACTGTTTTGGAGAAAAGATTTTTGCATTTAGTGACGGATGGATTTAAACCTATTGTGGATTATTGAAAGATAAAGTTTGTTGTGAAAAACGTAATATACCATGCAAAGCTATTTTACATTTGAGAAAGCCAAGCAAAGGTGAGATTTTCCGGCATTGTTTTTAAAATTACATCAATCATTTTCATTAATCATTCCTTAATATTTTTTTCTTTTAAAATTGTGTATAATAGCCGAAAATTTATTTGTATTATCTACAATTTCTGGTAAATCAAGATGGCCGCCATTTTTGAAACACGGAGTTTTGTCGAAAATCTCGATGGTAACCATTTTTCAGAACAACATATTTCACGCGCTTTGGAGCCAAAAAAAAAAAAAAAAAATTCGCCAGACTTTGAAGATGGGCTATACTGAATCTGTTTCGAAATATGTGTGTACATTCATCAAATAAAGTTTTTTAAATAGATTTACTTGTTTTATTTTTATTGCTAACTGGACTTTACTTTTTATAATTACTTCGCCTTTTCATGACTTTTGACTATATATCAAAGTAATTATTTTCAAAATGTAAGCGTCAAATTAGTAATAATAAACTTATAATTTGATGTTTCCGATTTCAGCAGTATACTATAAATAGAATGGGACACATCAAAGTCCATAAAAAATGTTACCTAATGATGTTAGAAATGGTTATACTTAGATAGATACTTAGATAGTTAAATGGCATCGCCATTCAATTTCCATAGCAGCTGTCATTTACTTTTTAAATTAAAACCATAGCTGCCAAAGCTGAAATATGAAAAACTGAGATTACATTTCGCGGATACTCCAAACTGAACTAAATTCCCTTTATAATATATAATTCACATTATTTAACTATTATAATATGATTCTGATGTGAAATACATAAATATTTAATTACTTCAAAAGAACATAGTAAAGTTAAATTAAATTTAAATAATTCTCGTGCACCATTGCTGCAAAGAATGAAATTTGAATTTAACAAACATTCCCTATTTGTAAAAAGCAAATTTTAAGTTAATGAAATTTTAAATGAAATTGAATTACAAATAAATGATTCATTAGTGCTGCGAACTAATCTACAATATCATTCAAATTTTGAGAACATATATAAATCAAGTGCAAGTATCAAAATCTATGAAAATATTATTCCAATAAATTTTTTTAATTCTAAAAATTTATAAAAATGCATAAGTGAATAACTGTTCAGCAAGCAGGAGACTGACTTATCAAGGGGTAGTTGTTAAACCTGTTGAAATTTAGTTTTAATAAATTAAGACTATTACAGTAAATTTCTTACTTTAATTAACTAATAAAACATTAGTCGAATTTGCATAAAAAATTGTACAGATTTCTATCGTAGCTTAAGACGAGCGTAAAAATTGCACAATTTAGGTTTCATTATTTCAATAAATTTTACCCATTGATTGGAAACCATTTCTTTAGCAATTTTCTTTAAGCTAAAATTTAAAAAAAACCGGGAGATGTGATTAAAAATCTGGAGCTCCTAGTCAAACATGAAAAGTTGGTAATTTATATCACTTTACTACACAGAATTAATACACTCTAAGAACAGTTGAACTTGTAATTAATAAAAGATGTTTTAAGATGGTCATTTATTTATGAACTTGAATGCAGAACAACCGTTTGCATCCTGCTTAAGAACGAATATCAGAGGCAATGTTTACGTTCTCGTAGCTCTTATGGTTGATAGAAATTAAAGCTTTAAGAGCCAATAAGTAAGACGAGTGTAAAAAATGCTAATCTTCAAATGCGTGGATGAAGAAACTTTCAGTTAACTCACCAGTGTGTTTCATAATAAATTCATTAAGTTATTACTTTTAAATCTATTATTAATATAACATCACAGAATTTAACACATTTCGCCAAGTTCCAGACATATGTTAACTAAGAAAAAATTCCTCCGTTTGTTAGCATGGATTTTCATTTCCAATTGATTCCTCCTCCTGTTCTAACCTAGCTGAAAAAGATTTTGCTTATGTCAGCTCGCGACTTTGTTCCCATATAGAAAACAGATGCAATTTCATTCGTGAAATAAAAACAACTGATAACGAATTTCGCTTATAAAAAGCCTTAAAATCGAACTTTAAATTATTTCCTTGAAATCGTAGAATAGAATTTAAAATTTTAACTGTTACATATTATTTTAAATTTCACTCGCTAATGTTTTTTTTTTTTTTTATTAAATTCGACCATAAATGTTATTTAAAAAAACTGCAACCGATTAAAAAAATTTAAAAAAATCTTTTACAATATCTCCAGATAAGGTGAAGCGGCCGAGCGGTAAAGACGCTAAACACTGGTAGTTCGGTCTGAGGTTCGAATCCCGCGAACGGGCTGGCTGCATGGGCGTTTTCGTGGTTTTCCCCATGTGTAACGTGTATACGAGCCAGTTTCCCTTAGAAAGTCCTCCACGAAAGGCATCCCTCCCTTTAGGCAGATAGCCCTCGTGTGCTTTGCCATATTTAAATACACCATACACACCAGATAAGGTGAAAAAAATTAAGATATCCAAAAATAATTCTGTTGACGCAATGTCGTTGCCTTTCAAAAAGAATCGGTTTCGAAAGTTTAAAGATAAGATTAAAAAACGATTTTTTAAAATACCTAAATATCTTTTATACAACAGATTAAACAGCCATTATTCAATTACTTTGTTTGTACATAAAGTTACTTACATTGATATCAGTTAACAAGAGGTAATCATTCCATAGATTCAAACAATCAGTTATAGAAATGAAAATGAAAGATCGTTTAATATTATTTAGTATTAAAAATATACATTCTTTTGTGTTTATTGGTTATTTCGAAGTTTATCTGTATTTAATTTCACTTGTTTTGGGTCTTTGTGCAGAATGGGTTCTAAATTACTTGCTTTCTCTCTCTCTCTCTCTATATATATATAATATTGTTATATTTAATTCTATTGTTATTGTAGTTGCCCCGCAGTGTCTACCGAATTTCTGAAATAAGCCCTCCCCTGATATTAGGTATCTTAAGCCAAGATATATTACGAAATTTCAGAATTCATCACGATATGCCTACAAGAATGTTGCAATTTTATTTCTCGCCAAAAATATTATTTACCAAGTTAATCAATCGTCTTAAAAGTAAGTGTCATTAAAAAGGCAGCGATCACGATGTAAGTCGGTGTGAGGATCAACCGAAAGTTCATGCAAAATCATTTCGTTTACTAATACTTTTTTATGCAAAAACTTATAAATGGATTAAACAGCATTTAAATAGTTCTAAATACCAATACATTCCTTACGCGAAACAAAACTGTTCTTTTAATCATTCAAGTAATTCGACGATTACATCAGTAAAGCACTCGAGGAACATCAGGGTTTAACTTCGAGCAAAAAATTTTCCTTCTTGAAGACAAACTGTTTTTAAACAATTACTCTCTCTCCCATTTTGTAAAATAGATACACCAAAACATTATTGTAAATAGCCACTAATATAGAATTTATAAGACACTTTGAAGATGGAATTGTCGGCATTTCTCACAGAAGATAATAATAGTATATAATGTCTTACTTTATAAGGTATTTCTTCCACTTTCTTATGGTGCCTTTGCACGCTGGGCCGGTATTCCAGAGGTCCGTGGTTCGATTCCCGGCGAAGGCATTTATTCATTTTTTTATCTCTCCAGCTTTTCAAATTAACCCAATGTTTCTACAGTGTCGCCCGAACTAAAAGGGTGTTGGATGACGATTCTCCACAACTAGGATTTGGCGATTGGGTCCCCTGAAACCCCCAGTCGCCCTTTAAAGAGAGGGGTATATAAGGTATTTCTCCCGCTTTCCTAGCGTGCCTTCGTGGTGTAGTGGTTCTGCACACCGGGCCGGTATCCAGAGATCCGTGGTTCGATTCCCGGCGAAGGCGTTTGCTAATTTTTCATCTCTCCGGCTTTTCCAATTAAGCTAATGTCTCTACAACTTAATTATTCAAATTATAATTATTTTTGTAATAAATATACAACTTAGTCAATATTTTTGTCAAAAGAAGCATACAGTGCTTTCAAGGACGTTGATTCGTGTTTGATCGCAATCAAGTGATAAAAATTTATGAAAAATTACTTGAGAGACTACTTTTTCTTAAGCAAAATACATCTAATATATAAAAATAAATCACAATTTCTCGAGCATTTCTGCTTCCAAACTGAAGAGAGCAGTTATTAAAGATGGAAACGACCTTGAAATGGAGTTGGCAAAAATGTTAGCCTCGAACGTGTTTTGATATCATTAAAAAAGCACGTGATGGAAGCAGTCCCGTGATGCGTCGTGACAAAGAAAAGAATTGTGAATAACGCCACTAAGCGGAATTATCCGCTTCCTAACGGTAGGTGTTCTTGAACTGCGTTTTAACTCTTAAACGCGCAGATGTGATTAGAATTATGCAATTACTTATCTACACATTCTTTTATTCCCCAACTTTTTTATAGGTTGAAACGAAAGCCCCCCCCGCCAACCTCCGCATTGCTGGAAACTGAACACACTACTTCAGTTGAACGCGGTTGTAAATTCTAAGTTAAATTAAAGGACAAAGAAGCTGAAAACATACCTGCTTTAGAAGGCATGCCTTCTCTGAACGACATAGAGCCGTATTGATGTTACATATAAAATAAACCATGAAACAACTTATGTAACCAACCTGGTCATTAAAAATCAAACCTCTGTGTTTAGTGGTTTTATCCACTCGGCCGCTAGTGGGCGATGTGAGATAAAACGGCCCAAAATTGGCGCATACAGTACACTCTCGATTATCCGTGGAATTGGGTGGCGCGGCCGCCGCGGATAACAAAAGTCGCGGATAATCCGAAAAAAAGCTAAAAACGAGTATAGCAAAAGAAAAAACAGACATTCCAACTTTGAAAAATCGTTTTATATAATATAAAACGTAAAATAAACAGCAGAAAATGTTTAACTAATGCTTAATATTTTAGTATATCACTCAAAACTAACCTAAAATGCATTTTGTTAATGAAAATAGAAAAGTGCTTTGTATACTTACGAGAGGCGTCAAGGATACACAGAAAAATTAATACATATGTACTGTTTTAATACTGTAATGTATTATGTAATTACAAAAGCATAATTGTAAAACTACACCTTTTTGAAGAAATCAGTCATTTGTGTTTGCTTCTTGCTTTGGAAGTATTTTCTCTTGATCCGAGATTGCATTTTTCGTAGCATAAGTTTCATAAATAGCTCAGCAGTCCGTCGACTTGTGCAAAGCCGCTTCGTGAGTCTTCCGCATCTGCACAATGGGCTCTTCTTCGCCTTCACTTCGCTGTCCTTCATTCTCGGTTTCTCCCCTTGCTTTCTTCACAATTTCGTCATCTGTCAAGCGTTCGAAGCCAGGTTCGTTGACGTCACACTCCAACCACTCGTTAATGTTTTCAGCATCGAAGTTCTCACCACCCGGAACTGTTTTTACCATATCAGCAAGAGTTGCCGTGGGTGTCTCTACATCTTCATTCTCTTCTTTTACAACTCAAAGGGATTAGGTTGTTGTTGGCTTCAACATTAGGCATGAGTTTTCTCCATGATTTTATGAGGGTTGACGGTTTCACCGAGTCCCATGCAGATGCAATATCGTAGATACTGTCCAAGATTGTGTAGTGTTTCCAAAACTCTTTCAGATCATAACCTTCTTCATGATAGTAACACGAGAGTGATCCTTTGCTTGCTGCTTTTATGACCCGCCGCTTTACTTTCATTTTCAAATGCTAAAGTGCGAGTGGGAAAACATTTCTACAAAAGTCCCGATTCGCCGGCATTGTAAATTTGTTCAAAAGATAGCTCTTTATTTTAAAACAAATTCTTCAAATTCATGGTGGAAATCGTCCGCTGCTTGTTGGTCACCACTAAGTTTCTCCCCATGAAGTTCAATTTCTCGAATTTCACGTCGCTGCTTAAAACGAGTCAACCAGCCAGAAGACGCATCAAAGTTTCCTTTCAGGCCTAATAACTGAAAAAAAGATTTTTGCCTTCGCCGCAATGATAGGACCATTTACAGGAGTACCCTCTTTTCCAACTTGAGCTAACAACTCTGTCAATGCCGTGTCTCGCTCATCAAAGGTAGACCCTTTCACAGTTTTTCGCGTTTTCATTGCGGAAGCACTCTCCGACATTGATGCAAAGTTCACCAGTTTGTATTTTTGCTTTAGAATGTCACGCACTGTTGTTCCGCGATTCCGTAATCCAATTCCATCTGCTGCTTTGTAGCGCTATTTGCTACTTTGGAAATTAATTCTAGTTTTTGCGCAATCGTCAACGAAACCTTCTTTCGTTGTCCTGACATTTTAAATGGGTAACAAAAACACAAAACCAAAAAGCACAAACACTGAACACAATAAAAAGATAAGAAATTAACTCGGACCGGTTCGCAAACACTATTAGGCTTAAACTAACAATGGCGAGTGGGAAGAAGTGGACGTGTCAGTAAGATTAAGACGAGAAAGGGCGGTGGAGCGGGCACTGCAAGGGTGAGTAAGAAATCACTTGCTCATCAGAAGGGCCGAGGGAAAGGTTCCGAGAAGGCCTGAGATATTTTTGCTATAAATAAGCACGATGTTAGCAAATTTAACGTTTTGTGAACATTTTTAATTTCTTTGCTTTACGCTTGGGGGGGGAAGAAAGAAAAGAAAAGAAAAGAAAAAAAACTTTTTTGCGGCAGGCGCGGATAATCGGGAGTCTACCGTATAGAAATTTTCAAAAATTGTGGAATTACAAAATAAATATTAATTCCAAATTATTTGAATAGATAACATCCCAATACTGTTGCAAATAATATAGCACTTGGAGTTTAAATGGCAGTGTGGTTTCAAAAGTCAGTTGTTTGTTGAAAGATGGAGATGATATTTTTCCTAAGCATATAGAGACATAAGGTATTTTTTTTAAAGCAGGAGAGCTGAAAAATGAGCAATGCCAACGCTGGTACGCGAACCTCGGAACTCTCGAATACGCGCCGAGTGTGGTGACCACTACACAACGAAGGCATGCTAAGAAGGCGGGAGAAATACCTTACATACTCCCCCTTTTAAACGGAGACTGAAGTTTAGGAGACCTAATCGCCAAATCCTGCTGGTGAAGAAGCATCATCCACCCCCTTTTTTTCAGTCCTGGCGCCATTGTAGAGACATTAGGCATTTTTTGAAAGCAGGAGATGTGAAAAATGAGCAATGCTCTCGCTGGAACTCGAATCTCGGACCTCTCGAATACGCGCCGAGTGTACTGACCACACCACGAAGGCGGAAGAAATACCTTATAAGCAAAACTAATTATGATTGGAAAAAAGAATATTTGCACATTCGAAACCTTGTCTTAAATAGACGTATATGTCTTCGACCAGCGGTCGCAAATATAAAGCCTACATAAAGACTTTTATGGACACGGTGCTTGGATATATGGAGTGTAAAACTAGGTAAAAAAGACAACCTTTGTTTGGCGTAGATTTTGAATAAAACTCTATCGACTTCGAGGGCGATCAGATACAGGTCCCTCTTCACAAGCAACAAGATCTAGGTCAAACTAAGATTGCTTTTTTTTGCCTAATTTTAAATTTTAATTGGCGTGTTTCTGTACTATTTGATGTATATATAGGTTTAAGCTTAATTAGCTTGGAAAAAAAATATTTGCGTTTAGAATAATATACTTAACGTTACAGATATCTTACTATAACAATGCTAAAGTTCATAAATTTTTTATTTGGCTACAGTGTAAATTAAATGTGTTTGAATTTACATTAATTAGATACGTTATTAAAAATAAAAAATATGTAAATAACAGCATTTGTTGCTTTAAAAATCTCTCAATTTGTTAAGCAATTAAAGACTGATTCAATTTAAAAGACCTTTTTCACGCCTAATGACAACTACCAGATGAGAAGCGACGGCGTTGATACACCCACCATTATACTACCAAAAGTATACCGCAAAAAGTACTTAGTAAAATACGACATATATAATTCCATATGCAAACCTTGACATGAAAAATCGCAAAGTCGCATGTAACATATTAATCAGGAGGCCGTATGCATAGATTTCATGTGAAATAGCAACACACACTAAGACCAAATGGATGAGATATGCATAATAGCAAGATTTAATAAATGAAACGGTCCAAAACTATAAGAAGTTTCCATTAAGGAAGTTTCTTATGCTTAAAAATTAATAAATATGGCTTATCTCCCACTTAAATAAATCAGCACATGCTGAAAGATTCTCCACATCTTCAACAGATGGCATTTTAGTAATCAATATTAAACGTTCCTTTACTAAACAAGTTTTGGGACCGTGTACAGTGTCCAACATCTGCTTTGTCTTGCTTAGCCACATTTTTTTTAATACAAAATTCTGATAACAGAATTGATGGCTTAGCCAACAGATAATGGTATATTAATGAAAACGATAACTGACACTCTAAACAATAATGACAACAGACAGATACCGATGACAAAGATGATCGACGTTGCATGTGTTTTTTAAAGATGAACTGATCAGCATTTCAAACAGTTGTTGAGGATAAAAACATATCACAGGAGATGTTGAAAGACTGTTCATGCAATCAGCACGGAAAGTAGGAGAAATAAAGAAAAATTATTATCTTAAAAAATTATATCCATCGTAACTGCTGCTTCAGGTACTAAAACTAAAACCTGTCAAGCTTGAAATGTAATTTCTTTTTATAAGCTTCAATTTTTATTTATCTTAAAATTTCTTAAATACTATTTAAACTTTTTTGAAACTTTAAAAAATATTTTTTCTGAAAGTTAGATTGTAATCTCAAGTTTTCACAAAGTTATTTCTTTATAAGGTATTTCTTCCGCTTTCTTAAAGAGCCTTTGTGGTGTAGTGGTCTGCACACTCAGCGCGTAATTTAGAAGTCCGCGGTTCGATTCCCGGCGAAGGTGTTGCTAATTTTTCATCTTGCCTGCTTCCCAAAAAATACGTAATGTCTCTAGATCTTAAAATTAATTCTACAACAGCTTCGCCAGTATATATATTTCGTTTTATTATGATTAGTAATTATTTCTTCTTCATTTTACAGCAGATTTGTATTTCATTAATCCCTTTAGCTTTCCTTCTAATTAAGATCTAAATTATTAGAATACATTTTTGTATTTGTTTTTGAGCTGTATATATTCACACTGCACATCCTTTTGCTTTGACCGCTTACTTCTTGCAGATCTTTTGCATTTCACGGCGAGTCATACAAAATTTCAAGCTTAGAGTGGATGTTTAATCGAAATACTGATCACGCTTTTTATTTTCATGTTCAAAATATATTCTCATTGTTAATGAGATCTTATTTAATATATATTTTACCAAGAAATATTGTTAAAATGTTTGCGCACTTGCAGAAGCATTAGGTTATTTAAGCAGGAGACGTGACAAATATGCAATGCCCTCGCCGGAACTCGAACCCTAGACCTCTCGAATACGCGTCGAGTATGCTTCCAATTATTACACAAAGGCATGCGGAAAGGAGGAAGAAAATACCTTATACACTTTTCGCATTTACCTTACAAAAAAATACAACATTAATGAAGTTTTAAGACAAGCTTGTGAAGAATTTTGTTGCTGTGGCTATATTTTTATTTTTAATTTTCAATTCATTTTTTTTTTACATTCACAGGCTTGATACCTTTTTATTTATTTTTGCTTCATTTTCGTCACTTTAGTATTTGCGGTCACTTTGATTCTTTATAAAGATTTATTATAAGCTTTTTACAATTTGATTATTTCCTCTTTCTATAAAATAAAAAAAAAAGAAGAAACAATCAAATTAATAAAATGGATTTTAGGAGCGACAGAGGTTGTTTATTTTTAGCCTTTCAATTAATGTTTAAAATGTAAAGAGTATTTTTTTAAAATATTTGATCCGATAGCCTTTTTTCTGGACTATAAATCTGCATTATGGTCTCAATGACAGAATGGCTTTTCAAAAAATTTCCAGGGGTAATGATTTCTACCTCTTTTCCACCACTTTCCAGATTCCATCAGTCGAAGTGGGTTTACGCTTAAAAACAGCAACAACAGACCAGAGGCACAATAGTCCATTCGTGAAACATCAAGAGACTTCGCAAGAATACACTGAAAAGTTTTATATACATACTAGAAAAGCCTGGCGGTCATACGAAATGACCGCTGTTCTAGGTATTATAAATTGTAATTAAAATGATTTTTGCAAAGGTGTCTGCTAATTCAAACTGAATTGACCCAGGGCAGGCTGCAAGGCTGCCCCTTTGCTTACTGCCCCACGGGGTTTCCCCCTTCTACTTGTTTAATTGCTTAAAGTAGAGTGCAATGAAGGAAACCACTGGCGGTACATTTCTTAAGAGCCACCGCTAGCTCAATAAATAAAGGTGATTTAAATAATAAAATGTTAATTCACATGTCAAAGATCTCTTTGTACACAACATTTTTTGTGTAGATCTTTCCATCATTTTTAAGCTCGCCTTGCAGAGGACCATCCATTATTTTTAATTTTACACCCGTTCTTTCACGAACTGTCAAAGATCTAACCTAAAGTCGACCGTGTCCAAATGCAGGCTCAGGTAGACTTATTGATGGTCATAGCAAAGGCAAGTTTTACAGGAAATTGTCTACGTCTCAATTAAAACGGCAACCCTGTGCTGTGGCAACTTCACCCCATTGCTAGTACAGTTACGCAAGCAATAAACTATGGGCGACAAACAGACACTTAAGCCGCATATAATAAAGATATTTATTTATTTCATTTGTTTTTTCATCGTGCCGGTTGCACAATTCTGAATTCTCTTGCATATAGATGTTAATTTTATTTAATAAATGTTAAATGCAAGTGCTCTTGTATTTTTAATTTTTCCGGCTTAGCTTTCTCATAATATTCGTCACGCGCTGCACTGCACGGGGAATAAAACTATTTACAGTTACGCAAACAACCAATACACTATAGGCGACAAACACTTAAGCTGCATATATATAAGATATGCAATACTTGTATAAGTCTTCATTTGTTTCAGGAATGCAGTGGTGCGTTTCAAAGTATGACTTATTGCTTTGTTTTCATGAAGCTTCAGTTTTTGAAAGTCACTCACATAAAAGAATGGAATTTCTTCTAAATATCGGATGTAAAAACTTCTCGGCGCATAATACTATGAGTTGATAAGGTATACAAGTTTTAGCGGAATTTCAAAAGAAAAAGGAAGAAATGAAAAAACAGCCTTATCATCTTCCAACAATTACTCATTCGGGGTCAAATCCTATCCACTAGTATTTCATTCGTTTAGAATTCTTCTATTGTGAATTGTTTCCTATTTCAGTTCAAAATTTCGCTGTAACATCTGATGACTGGCGCTTATAGATAAAAATGAAGAATCGGTATCTTCAGTTCGTTTATATAACAATACCAGCACGAACTTTAGCTAAAATAAAATAAAGATAATAACCCAAAAGGAATGAAGTATAAAATAACTGGCCTTGCATTTTTATCTATAACAATAGGAAATCTCAGTCGAATAGAAATTAAATAGGGCTTAAAAACCATTTAGAAATATTATGTTTCCACTTTAACGATATTGGATTTGACAGAGTGGAAATCAAACAAAGAACTATGAATCGTTTGTTTAATGTGAATTCCCAAATGGAAAGGTCTAGTGCAGCGGTTCTCAACCTTTTGACTAATGCGTACCACCTAAACAAAAATTGAAAAACTTTAGTACCACCACTACATTTTATAATGATTCTTTTTCAGTTTCTGTATAGAAATGTTAAAAAAAAATATTTTTCCCCATACTCGGACTTGTGCTCCCTTTTTACACAATCTTTCACACAGCGTTGAGTGTGCACAGATAACCGCAAACGGATAATCCACTACCAGATAATCGAAAGTAACACTGTATATCCAAAGCAATGATGTTTTTAATGCAGTGTATTTTCGGAGGAAGTGCTCACAATCTATCCGACGTTTTCTCAAAAGACTGGTGATAGAGAAGAGGAGTATAAGAACTTAGGACTCCGTCTTCTGGATGAGCATGGTTAAAACTGAACTGTAGCTCATAACAAATAGCACTCGTGCGCTTTGGTTAAAGTAAATTATGCAATTCAATCTCATTCAAAAAAGAGAATGTAATGTACAAATAATAGTAACCTTAACAGATGAGATCCTACTCTATTTAACACAAAAAAGCACAATTTGCCCATTTTAAGTTACAGTAAACAATATCGAACGCATATTGCTATTCCACACATTCATACAAAATAACTTTCGAAAGGCAGAATGGACTGTTTCAAGGATTCATCACTAGAAGTGATGAATTATTATTACGCAAAAAGAGCCCATTGTACATTCATTGTGTGATAAAATGCTCTTCAAGGAACCAATAAAATTACATATTTTCAATCAACAATATCTCTTATAAATTTCTAATATCCAAATGCCCTTTACATACAGTTTAAGACCGCAAATTCTTGAGCCTTATAAAATCTCAAATTGTATAACTGCCAGTGATGAAATTTCATTCATTTTATAAGTATTATTGTTAATTAATCCAATTAGCTTTGCACTTCCATATGTACTTTTGTCAGCTTCCACCACAATGCAAATTAGTAAAGCATGAAAAGAGCCGAATTCTTGAATTTAGGGATACAGCTTTTGGCAAAACTGGCTGACCGTCATTTTGATTTGCTCCCTTCCTGACTGAATTTGACTATCGGCTTCAGCTTCGACAAGCCGCTTTTGCTTCGCGAATACTTAGAGCCGAGTCAAGGTTTAATAGACATGTTAATTTGCATTTCATATTCCTTTTGACTTGAATGTGTACTCAGAATTACCGGCAAGCATCGAAGTTTGTGTCTTTTATCTTATTTAACTTTACATGACCGGCAAATTAACGTGTTAATAAACAGTTTTTGTTTTAATTGTCTTTATCGTCTTTATAGTTCTAAAATATTTCGCACTGTAAAGTATTGAAGAATCGTTTAATTTAAGAAACAAAATTCTGAGAAAGATATCATTTTATATTTCAGTCATACTCAGCACTAAATACAAACCTGGAACACTTACTATATAATTTAATACAACTACAGATACTGAAACTTTAATGATATACTTATATACGTATATATTTTTCACATGAATAATAAAACCATTTACGAATTTCATAAGCAATCTACTCTTAACGACTATTAATATATCGAAAGGTATCTGTATAACAAATCCAATTTCATCTGTCAGAAAGGCAGTTATTCAAGGTCGACAAGATTCTATGCTCTTAGAAGTTTCAGCAATAAAATTTCCTTAGAAATAAGGAAGAGGAAATTTTATTAATCTAAGTATAAGTAAACATTATACGACAAGCATAAATGTAAGAAAAGTGACTGAGAAATGTCTTCACTACTATTTTAAAACACTCATGGGAAAAAAATTATCATTAGCAAAGAAAGGCAGTAATTGTATAAGTGTGAATAGCCTGTTTACATTATACTGACGGAATCATGATCTCTTTGTTTACAAGAACTATATTATGATATGCGATAAAGCATAAAACACGCATTTTTCATACAATAACACATTCGGAAATTTACTGATTTTATTTTGTTACGGACATAATTAAAAATCTCGCTACTTTTTACTGACCCAATATATATGTATGAGTTTCTTAAAATAATAAATCTGCTGAAATACATAAAGCATATGTCATAGTATAGTTTTAAACAATATTGAAGGTGATTTTGAGGGTTCCAAAAAAGAAATATACACAAAACTTGGAAACAAACTATAAAAAAAAAAAAAAACTTCAATTACTAATTCGTTACTTTTGAATCCTAATTATACACAGAAATAAAAATTTGTCTTGTTTGTTATTTAGTCGCACAAACCTCAATTAATAGATCACTAGAAGTTTTTTTTTTTTTTTTTTCTATAGGTATCCGCGGATTAAACAAGAACAGATAGGGAGAAATTTTAAGAGTTGCAGCTATGCTTTGAAGGAAAGTTGAAAGGACACTACGCGAAATAAAATATTTTAAGCATCACTGAATTTAAAAAAATATTTTCGCAATTATCATGATGTGATGTTCACGGAAACAGAAGCTTTAGCTCGACGAAATCAATGATGCGATATTTTTGCATTACATAGAAATAACACAACATCTTTCTGCTGACTTCGCTATTAAATTCCTTTTGTTGTTAAAAAAATTGAAAATATTCTGGCAGAAGATAAAAGCCAAAAAAATTTCAAAGATTATATTACTGCTGAGTGACAATCTCAAGAATCAGAGAGAGGTGTAATGATTTTATTTGCAAACGACAAAATTATGTGTATGATGTAGTTTTCACGAGCATAAAAGTTGTTATTATCATTATTAGACTTTTATAAGTATACCTAATAATTATTTTAATAAATTATATGAACAGCTTTTCAGCGGCATAATGCGTTAATAGTATTCAAAGTACTATCAGAATTTTCTTTTAAATCCATATTTTTTATTACTCAAAGAATACAAATTTATGCGATTCAAGCTCTTACTCTCGATTACAAGATGACACGTGATATTTATGCATAATTAAAGACAATAATACAATTCTGTCATTTAATTTAAAACGTACCTTTTTAGTGACTGGGCAACGGGCTGTTACAATATGTTAATCTCGTTAATTGAATGTAACGCCTATAGTAATGTATTCTCCTAACAAGCATGCCGATAATAATTACAAATATTAAACACGAAAAGTTAAATGTTTTTGTAATAGTACACAGGTACAGGTTGAAGAAAGACCGGCACTTGCGAGCCCCCGAAGGTACATTAGGTACCGCCAGATTGTGGTAACATTTAAGGTCCACCCAACGTTTAAATGGTGAACAATCCGGGAGGAGATTTGAGGGTCTATTATTCTTGACCTACCAAAAGAACTCAACAGTACGTTCGGCTTGCGATGTTTGAGTGCCTCCTTAACACTATATATTTATGAACATCCATGCTTTCTCCTGATCCAAGCCCGGGTCTATCGGTACAGCAGTCAGCGTCACTAAACATTGTACCTGCTGGGTACAGGTAGGGGTAGAAGTAAAAGTAAGGGGGACCCCACCGATGTAGCATGGGTCAACTGGTAATGCCTATCCATACTAACTAAAAAAAAAATTGCAAGTTTTATAAGAGTTTACAAAGAAAGGTTCAGGAAATGAGCAATTGCAGGTTTTCAAAGGATCTACAGTTTACTTATTGTGGTACATCGTGCAATACCATCGTGAGATCAGAATTTTTACAATTATACTGTAATCTTCTCTGTAACAGTTTATAAATAATCTTTACAAGTTATTTGTCTATCGTGAGACTAACAACGAACAGTCAAGATGGCGGGCCCAGTGATGGGCCTTTCTGGAACACTGCACAACTACACGGTGATGGTGGACACAATAGAAAAGATACACTGGATCAAAACAGTATCACGTGGCTCCCTCTCCCGTCTCTGCCATTTTTGCTGTATTATTTATTAGCAGCTGCCACATTTTCATCATCTCGAAACTAGTTGCGGTCAGAAGCAGATACTTCGTGTCACTATTTCGACTGTTCGTATTCACTCCTATAGCAGGTAATAATTTCTATCATACAGTGATATAGAAATGAGTGCTCATGTAATAATCAAATTATTAAGATTCATAAAAGAACTAAATTAAACAATAAGAGGGAACATAATTATGGATAACACTGTATATTTGGGCGAATATCATTGCATTTCATTGTTTTTTAAGTGCATGCGCATATGCATATTTTAGTTCAGTAGATGTCCTTGCGAAGTTTCTTCGTCAATTGCCATACCTTCACATTTCCATAATCTGATTAAGGAATATCTTTCAGTGTAATAAATATGAGTCTAAAAACAGGAAATACAAGCAAGTCTAAATTATTGCTAAATTTATCAATAGTGCTACAAGAATACCCATTTAAACATATTTATGCCAGTTTAAATTATGCAAGATGCAGTGTTTCATTATTTTGAAAATAGATCGCGATTCTAAAATGGATCTTAAGCTAACTGCGACTCTAATCTAATAAATTAAAAAAATAAATAGATATTTTACTGTTTACTAGACATGCTTTTGATAATACAGAAAACTTCGGTCTGTTTAAAATTTAGACTTAATCTTTGCAGGCTGTTTTGCTCTTTCAATAATACGATCCAAATTTATATGACGTCACAAATTTCGCAAACTCTTCTTTCAGTGATGTCACCCGCTTGGAACTCGTGATTTTCAAACAGAAAGATTTAATGATTCCGAGAAACAGAAATGCCGATGGTACACGTGATGTATGCTAGCTTTACGCAATTACTTTTCCTCTACTGTTTGAAAAGTTGTGTTTTCCTTCCGACTGGAATGCAGATTCGCTCAACTAAAACCTCAGGGATAAATAAATATGACTATTTTCCCAACATTTAAGGGTAATTTTATTTCCTCATTTTACTACTAATTATAGAACGAAACTTGGGATTCTAAATTTTAATAAAAAAATACATTGAAGTATCTTCAAAAAAAGTGGGACAGAAATGTACTTTTTTTAAAAATATCTCTATACTACGTATTTCTTTTTTTATTCATGTGGATACTGTAAAATAAATTGCAGAAAATTTATAGACCTTCAGTGTAATATTTTGTTATTAATATTTCACATTTTGACTGAAACGTCGTGTGTCATGTTTCTAATTGAAATATGTATCATATACTCAGTTAAAATAGTTTGTCAGAACTGACTATCAATATTAAAAGTTTAAATGACGTTTGTGCGGTGGCGTTTGTGCGTGATGAGTACTTAATAGTTATCAGTAATTTAATTCGCATTGACAATGACAATATCAGTCATTCATTTCACAGATCTGAAGATCTTTCTAAGTATCATCTCGAGGATGATACTT
Source organism: Stegodyphus dumicola (assembly GCF_044657685.1). Taxonomy (NCBI): domain Eukaryota; kingdom Metazoa; phylum Arthropoda; class Arachnida; order Araneae; family Eresidae; genus Stegodyphus; species Stegodyphus dumicola. The sequence goes on from NC_140768.1 coordinate 84,977,733, forward strand.
AGGAAAATATTTAATTATTTGTGAAATCACGCATAGGATACATTTGCATGTAAATCGCAAAGCTGCCAGCTATACTATTATATGACGATTTCCCATCAAATTGCCGTGACTCCAGATGGTGTTAAAAGAGTTCTTAACAATTTCAGCCATTTAATAAATTTTCTTGTCGTCAGAATGTTCGCAAGAAATACCCACATGTAAAATACTGCCTTGCGGGAAAGACCTACTACGTGCGTTGAAAGCGAAAAAAACTTTCGACAGGTTTATGCACGTGATACATTTGAAGGTCAATGGGTAAGAATCTAGACGAGCTCTACCCCCGTATTATTCGCTTTGATGAAGCGTAACTGTATTGGATTAATTGCTGTTGTCAACTGCATACACGAAAGTCGACGAAATGCGACACAATATAAGTACCGTTCATCCATTTTAAGAAAATAAAAATAAATAGTGACAGTGATAAATGAGTCCTAACGAAAGATGACTAACATAAAAGAATTTCAATAATTGACAATTAAGATTTTTTTAACAATTAGGAAGTTTAGCCAAGAGATGAAGATTTCGTATGAAAGAAGTAGTTGTTGTTTTAAGTTGCAGTTCGCATATTTTCAGCTATGAGAAAACTTGTCATGAAGAAATTTTTACCGTGTCTACCAGAATCTTTATATGGTCTTTGTTTTCGCAACCGCTGGTTGTATACATGCAGTTCTGTCTTTAAAAAGTGTTTTAGATGACACAAATTTTCCTGTTAAAAATATTTTCAAGTTAATAGGGAGCTCGTTAGTCTTAGCATCACTTTAACTTTTAAACTGTTGATAATTCTACAACTATTGCACCGGAACATAAGAACAACATAACTCAAGAAAAACATATGCAATTTGCCAACATATAAGAATAAAAAACTGATTTCATCAAGCCAGGTAACAGAGTGGCAATATGTATATATATATATATATGTGTGTGTGTGTGTGTGTGTGTGTGTGTGAAAAACTCAAACTCAGACGTAATGAATTTTGATGGCGTAGAAGTGTTGATCCATAATGAATAGGAAATTGGAGGCGCAGGCAAATTAAATCTTCATTTTTTATTTCATCAAACATGTTGTGGCCACAATCAAGTTGGCACATTAATTGTGCCTATTCCAAAAAACTTTACATTTTAGATAAATTTGCAGTAAGAAAGAAGGAGTAGACAGATAGCAGTCCAGCTAAGATAAAGCGTAGAAAGCAAGTGCGTTATATTCAGGGGGAAATGTTAATTTAGATTGAGTTACTTTTGGTTCTTAATGCATTTTAATTGGATAGTTAATATTTCTTTAAAATTATTATTGGCTGTTTAAGTTTTGGTTCTGTTTACATCATCAGGATTATGTAAGAGTCATAACGGGAAAACGGGTGGTGCACAATTACATATTACGGCTACTCGTTTTTGACTTATGCGATATACGAGTATATACACACGTACGTACGCAGAAACATCACGAAAAACTCTCTTCTGAATCCATTTTAAATAAATTTTGCAATCCGTTATGGAAAAAAAAGAGTCCTTTATTTTGTCCATACATACAGATGTCACGCAAAAACATCGTTCAAATGGATTGGAGAGCGGTAGAAGTATATATTTTCGTTTTCGCGATAAAAATATCCTTTACTTCGTATAATGAAGTATGAAGCTACAAAACGTTTGACTCAGTAAAACTGAAACAAATTAAACAGCATTCGGAAGGAAAATATATTCTAATATTGTTGTGTTGATAAATTTATAAATATTGGTGATGCAAAGGAAACTCAATACCTTGCATTCTGATAGGATTCTTCACACAAATAAACAAGCTAGAAAAAAATATAAATTATGATGCAAAAATAATAATAAACATTAATTATGAAATAAAAATATACAATCCTCAAATGAAACTAGTTTCTGTGTTTTAACTATGAACAAAATTCCCTTCAACTTATTGCTGCCCAGCACAACTTTATCTTTCGAGGTGAGAACCAGATAGTCCAAAATTTTGTTTCCTAAAGACAATTTGCAAACTAACTGCTAAGGGGAAAAAAGATATTTCCTCGCAAATGCACATTTACAATCTGCCAGATGAGAACAAACAACAATAACTGTTATGTATTTTCTAAAATCATCAGAAATCTCATAGTATATGTAACGAATGAACTATGGTTAAACCACAAAAGTTACCTAAAAATTATGAAGTCTGCTATTTTTCTCTCTTGTCTGGAACAGTAATTTTAGAAATCCGTGCGAGAAGGTAATACATAGTTTGATGAAATCTGATAAAAAAATGAGAAACTAAATATACAACATTTCTCTTAACTGAATGATAGCATTAAGCGATGAAACAAATATACTTCAAAATATGAATGGAGCTTAACTAATGTATTATAAATATATTATAAATATAATTATAAATATATGAATACTTTTACAGAATTTTAATTAGGCAAAAAGTCATTCATAGTTGCTTGTTTGCATCTGTTACGCAGATGTTCAACAATGAACTGTTCATAATCATAATGCTTTTGGGAACTATTCGACGAATGCTGCATTCTTAATACTCGTACGGCCTACCTCATCCCCAGCATTTGTAGGGAATTCCCCGATTTCATTCTTTTCGCCTTTAAAATATTTATCATGTGATGTGCTGGGTTTCTTTTAGAAAGCGATTGGTAAATATCATCCTCTGGTCACTGCGGCTGCATCTTCAGGTTTTTCATCACTAGATATCGAACCATTAAATTCCTCGCAAATCATGTTAGCTGGGTATGTTGTTTTTTTTTGTTCTTCAACATCCTCTATTTCATTAGTTATTAAAATATTACTATGTTTAAAACAGATCTTTATTGTCTTTTTCGAGACAGGGCTCCAAAACATATTCAGCAAAACAGGGTATAAAGAAGGTTAATTTTCCTCACTTAATTCATTTGAATTTGCATCTATATAATTTATGTTATTTAGGACTCGGACACTCAGTTCTCAGTGTAAATGGTCTTTCGTAGCTCTAATAATTCCTTGATCAAATGGCTGAATAATGCTTGTTATATTTGCTAACAAATATGCATTTTCATTACATTTGAAAGCGACATTTATGTTGCGTGCTATGCAATTGTTAATAAGAAGAAGGATATCATTTTTATATTCGGTTAATCCATTTCAAAAGCCGTTAGTTAAAAACATGGACCTCCATTGTTAAAAATTACTGACGTCATCCAAGCAGTCAACTAAGGGGATTATTTTTTTACCCATACATTATTTATGAAGTATAAAACAATTACTCTATCTTTCTATTACATCCTTTCGAAATTTTAAAATAAGTATGGTTTTAAAATTTTTAAATAGGTATGGTTCGTAATGGATTGAATGTACACAGGTTCGATGATAGGTTAATAAAGTTTATTTTTATCCAATGAAACACCTCAAAGTTCTGGAATTTTCCACAGAAATCCTCGTAGAGGTATTCACAGTATAACAGAGTACAATCAGTATTTACATTTCAAAACTACGAAGCACGTTAAACACAACGCAATGCAAAGCGCATCTAAAGAGAAAGCTAACTCGGATATTTCTCAGTTCACGCTGAACTAACAAATCGTAACAACAATACTGATAGAAGATGCTCTTTCTGGCCTCATATAGTCTTAACTGGCCGTCGAGCTATTTCTAGTACTTTCTGCATCTCGAAAATTACCGGATAGCAATATAAGGGTCCAATTACTGTTTCTGCTATTTGACAATTTCTATACTTATTTCTATACTTATACTTTACTTCGACGTTATTCAGCGATTGCATATTCTGTTTGGTCAGTTTACTTCAATTTAAAAAAAATTCATTCTCTAACCATTTGCTAACATTAACAGACTTTTATTATCACAATAAGCCATGTATTTTTCAAGTTTTGGTATATAAATGGATGGGACTTCGGCATTTCGGTAACAATAGCCGAATGATTACTAACAGTGATCACATTAAGGACGCATATTGTATTTTGTAAAATTAGAGAAACAATAACGTTTTCGAGTTGAAACTTTTGGTCTGATTAATCTTGAAATATTCATCTAAATATGATCATTTCAGCGTCAAAAATATTATATTTCATACTCATATAAACAGCTTATATATACGAAAAAAATTAGTAATGCCTGTTTAGTTATATTTTGGTGGATCAGTGATTCAACAAATATAGTTAAATAAGTTCAATAAAGTTTACTTTGTAACGGAAGAGTTTTAAGTAAAAACCCATCTCGGATGTCTATTACTGATATTACTGATAAACAAAAAATCGTGTTTGCTGTAGGTTCAGGAGCAAACCTGGATCCTTGAAAACTGGAAAAAGTTATTTGGTTCAATGATTCTCTTTTCCTGCTCTATACATATTGTTACGTTTTTCTGTTCTTCCGACAGCTTCACGGCAAAGCACTAGAGTACAGCTCCCGACTCTGCTTGGTCGTTCTCGGAACTCCACGTACTCTCGAGACTCTCCGCGCTACAACTCGCGATGCACTCGGCGACACACAGAGCACGGCTCCCGACTCTTCGGTTCAGTCGTTCCCGGAGCTCAACACACTCTCTCGACGATGCACTAACCGCAATACACTACGAGATTCTTTCGGTGCACTCGATGACCCATTCGGTAATCGCTGGCCTGCTGTCAACTCGATCGACTCCGCAGGGATTGACTCGCTAGACGAGACACCAACTGGATACTAACTCGCACTTTAGACGAGGCACACACACTCCGCTCGTTAGGCGAGGCACACACTCTGACTGCGGACCAGCAGGGTTTACATAGCTTTCGGCTTGTGTTCGAAAACATTCTGGGCTAAACCGGTAAGAATTCGTTCCAGAAGGTTCTCCATTCGTCCATGGTATATCGCTAATTTTGTCGCCAAATATCGCCAAATGGACGATTTCTCGCCAAATATGGCAGCTTTGCCTTCCTTTGCCCATTTTATGGCAACCCTAAAACTGCTTCGCTGGGAAGCCATCTTACCGCGCCTGTACATTTCGACAGGGTAAAAATATGGCGCAAACAGAACGTATTGATGAATCCCTGTTGCCTAATGACAATTCTTCAAGATGGTAGCCAACGAATTATTATCTGAGGAATATTTTCCTGTAATACAGTTGGCATTTGATATATAAGAAAACAGCTATCGGCACCACAGCTTAACTGGAACAACATCAGCACCATCTTGAATCCATGCTCGGAAGAATATCGGCATTGAACAAAGTCGATCAATGCATTATTAGGGGTATCTGTAATATTTTGGCCACTCAGTGTATACTTTCAGAGCGTAGATGATAATTAATATTAGTTTATAAGGAATTATCGCACTCCTGACGTGCGTGTTTCCGTATTGTAAGTGATTAACACGTCCAGCTAACAATTCGGAAATCTGGGATTCGAGTCTCTGCAAGGATATAATTTAATTTTAACGTTATCTGATTCGAATAACCTAATAAACTCTGCAATAGTGACCAAACTAAAACGTGGTAAACCATGACTCGTCATCGCCTAGATTCGGTCAGCAGAGTCTTGTCTCTCCCCAATATCCCATCCTATCTCTCCCTAAACTGATGGAAAATACAAGGAATTATCACATTCCCTCACGCGTGGTCTGGGAGGCTTTATGTGGCTAGCACATCCAGTTAAACAATTTGAAGAATCAGGTTTAATTCCTGACGAAGCCACAGTTTACTTTTCATGTTTCCTGTTCTAAAAATATCTGATTGTCTCTGCATATTTTAAAATTTGATAACATGTGAAGCATTTATAATTTTAAAAATTTTGGAACACAGATTTCGATCACACTAGGAGAATGCTGCATACTCAGAATGTTGTTCTAAGAAATAAGAAAATGAACGAATTTTTGATAAATATTCTTGTGTACGTACGGGTTCATAATACACTGAATGCACGCAGATGCAGGGACAGTATTGTGAATTCTGTATATACATAAATAGTTTTAGCGAAATTACAGGTGAAATTGCTGTATTTTTTGGTATAATGTAATATGAAACTCTAAAGAGGCGATGTTTTGCCAGAACAGTTAGAATACAGGGGCAAGTCTATTTAACATTGAGTAAATGGCTATCTCGCTCAATTGGCGAGAAATTGACAAGCTGGCGCTGGTTTTTGAGACTAACTTTTGTCGCCAAATTTGGAGATGAATCGCCAAAAGTCATCAAACTTGGCGAGAGATATCCGTGAGAGCTTCGCCATTTAGACGCGCTTTGTATTGTACTGTGTTTAACGTTCTTACTAGTTTGAAGTACTACTGACTGTACTCAGTGATACTGTGAAGAGCTGTACAATTATTTTGCGGAATGTTTCAGAATTGTGAAGTGCTTCTTTTGATAAAATAAATTTTATCAAACTATCATCGGGTCTGTACGCATTCAATCTATTACGAGCTCATTCGCACGCAATAATAGTTTGAAAAAAATTTATTTTTACCAAAGGAAACACTTTTATACACACAGTTCTTGAACTTTTCTCAAAAGCACTCCTACAGCTCTTCACAGCATCACAGAGCACAATCAATAATTACACTTCAAACTACTGAATAAGTTTAATACAACGTACTGTATAGCGCATCTACAGGCGAAGCTCTCATGGGGATCTCAATACTCCGAAGTCTCTCGGAACTAACAGCTAGAAACTGATGCTTTCTATTGTCCCATGTAGCTCCCCCCCCCGGGCCGCCTAGAAATTTCAGTGCCTTTCACCTATCTAAATTGGTGGAAGGCATATGACGGCCGGATACGGTTACAGTTATATATATGATGAGTTAAAGTTATTCAGTTACACCACCCATTACGGTTATAGAGGGACTGGACCAAATGTCGCCAAACAATCACCAAACAAAAAAAATTTTAGGGAATTTTGGAGACTTATCGCCAAATTTGGCAACAAAAATAAGACTCGAAAGCCATCTCAGCTTGGCGATATACTATCTCGCCAATTTAGCGAGATAGGTATTTACTCAATATTAAATAGATTTTCTTCCCGTTATATTGTTTTTCCGGTACAGCAACGTCTTTTTCAAACATTTCTTGTCACATTATGCAAACAAATACTACAATTTCAGTAAAATTATTTACATGCGTGCAAAATTCAAAACAATACTTTTACACTATTAGAAAAAGCTTAATACATATATGAGAAAATTAAATAAAAAAAAATAAAAAAAAAAAAAAAAAAAAAAAAAACAGAGTAAACATATATATTTTTTTTTTAACAAAAAACGTTAAACAGCGAATTGAAGTTTAACCCCGTTTCGCTGCCTAGCAACAAAAGTGTCAAACACTGGAATGTTCTTATAACAGCTATTTGATAACTTTTATCAAGCTTTACAAGGAACAATATCTCTGTGGACAGGAGTGATCTTTTTTCGCAAGATCTTTTCCCTTCTTTCTCCCCCAAGGGATAGGCGGGTTTCAGATTAAGACTAATAATTTAATGCCAAAATTACCATCACAGATTAGTAACTGAGGAATTGTTTTTCTGCCTTTTAAAAGCTATACCGCATTTAACTTTCAAAGGTGTAATAATCTGTATATTCGAAAATTTAGAACTTTTAAGAAAATTTTTATTTTATGTCAAATACTTTAGAAGTTGATTAAACAGAATTTTATTTCCTTGGTTAGTGATCTAAGAACGCATTTTACACACCCTTACCTGAATGAAAATCATCTAAGGATTCTTGAATCATACATACTTATTCGCTATTAAATAACTGCCATCATAATGTGCAAAATTATATGTTAAATATCATTCCAACAATCAGCTTTAAAGTTTTATTTATTTCTATATTTAGTTCGCTGCACTTATTGATTCCTAGAGTATTAAAAAAATCATAGCTCATCCAGATATTAGAATGAACCAACTAATGGAGATGTAATACACAAGTAAATGCAAAACAGTAGCTCAAGTTGATTTTGTATTATCAAAAGCTACATATTCAATGCATATTGCAGACCCGTCTACATGTTTAAGTTCCCACCAATCAACGTTTTAAAAAATATATGGTCTGATTGTTAACTTCATGTATTATTCAAATTATAAAAAAAAAACTTAAAAACGTATCAATGAATTAATTAGAAACTTAATCGGCGAAGAAACAAAAAAGAGGGTTTTGATAATTAGATTTCCAGATAACTGACATGGATAAATGTAACACTGGTAAATAGAGTTGTACTTGGTAATGATCTTTAGTTGTTAGAAGTGTCAGATGATAGTCGTAATCTCTAAAAGAAAGCTGTTCTTATGTTATGCATTTTAATTTTTTAAAAATAAATTTTAATTAGGATTTAAAATTTTGTTGTTTTCAGATAGTGTACACGTCGGAGATTATTTGAAAGCAAAACCCGGTAAGCATTACAGGAGTTGCTTGTAAAATTTGCTTTTTTATAGTTAATGAACCAAATCTAAAAAAAAAAAAAAAAAAAAAAAAAAAAAAAAAAAAAAAACTTACAATTCTCATAACTTTCACCAAATGGTTGTTTCAGGACACAGAAAAATTTAAATTGTTTCACTTTTTAAGGCATCAGTTCAAATTAAAATTAGTTAATCTCTCTGTTAATTTAATTATCTATCCGATAAGTATTTCACTTCTAAAATTTACATACTCTCTCTAGGAAAGTCAAATTAACTTTGCGAAGAAGTAGCGCGTTAGAATTGTAGCAAATAGTATTTGTTTGAATAGCTGCTGTTTTTCCTGAATATTAGGACGACGATTACCCATTGAAGAATTTAAAATTTAACAGTCTTTCAAACTTTTTGCTATCTCCCTGCTTTTGTGCATGACGATTTAGAAATTAGCTGGCAAAAACTAAATAAGGTACCGACATTAAGCAAAGTTAAATCAGATATCACTTAACTAATTTCGTATGGGTTGATAGGTGTTTCTTTATACATGAGCGTTGTTTAGCTTTGCAAATAGACGTTATGATCGTTATGAATTATCGTCGTAAATAATCTTGAATGGAGAGCATTTACAAAACTTGCAGAAGTTTGGTATTTGAGTATTATCCATTACCTTATACTTCGTTTAGGGCCAAGGTATAGCATTGACTTGTTAATTGTCTGCCAATCTGTTGCAAGCATGGCCTAATCATCGCTATCCACGTTAAAGTCTTGTAAACACGATGACGTGTTTCTAATTTGTTCATGGATTTCTAGTATTTGGAAACGACTGAAACTTAAGTCATCTGCTTTAATTCACATAGAATTTTGCTGAACGGTTTGGAATATTCTACTTCCAAAAATGAAATTATACATCACGAAACAAAACGCTTTACGATACTATACTGTTGAAAAGTGAGCATAAACGGAAGAATGAAGAAAAAAATTAATTTGCATGTGAATACTTATAATGGATTTTTGTTTTTGGTGTAAATTGTTGACAAGTATCAAACTTTTCCAAGAAGAACTGGATGGATAAAACAGTCATACACTGGAAAAATTGTCTTCAAGGAGATTTCCTGTGTAACAGACTCGTTTCCTGTACTCGAAATCGTTAACTCTAAGTGCCTCATACTCAGAATGCCGCCAAATTAAATTTGGCGCCTTCGAAGTTTCTGGTAAAGGCTATTAGGAAAGTACCTGAAGTTTACTTTGTAATTGCTTTTTAATTTGAGCAACAGCTATATCTTACTAATTCAGAAGTCAAACAACAAAAATCAGCGTTATACCTACAAAATTTTCACAGGACTAGTTTCGATGGTTTTACCGAACCATCATCTTCAGCTGCAAAACCGCAAATGAATTGGTAAATGCCAATGGTATTCATTGGCAAATGAATGGTTTGCGGTTTGCAAACCGCAAACCATTTGCGGTTTTGCAGCTGAAGATGATGGTTCGGTAAAACCATCGAAACTAGTCCTGTGAAAATTTTGTAGGTATAACGCTGATTTTTGTTGTTTGACTTCTGAATTAGTATTTATTCGGCGTGTTATTGTGTCTTAGCTATATCTTAGTTATCAAATAAAAGTTATTTTTATTATTGTCCGATCCCTAAGTGAATTAATCCCTGTTGACGTGAAAACTCTCGCTAATTAAAGATCATCTTGCCAGAAGTAATAGCAGCGCTTATTAAGGGCAAGAGTTGAAAACTTAACATAAATGATTCAATGATCGTATATCGCAGGCATAGATTAGTGACAAAATGACATCCAAAGAAAGTAACTAGCTATTATACATCATACTGCTGGTAACCGAAATTGTATAACTTATGGAAAATATGTGAACATAATCACAAAAGGAAATTAAAACACAGTTGCAATAATGGTTCAACAGTAGATAAGAGGGTAAAATCGTTGAGCAAGGATAGTTTGTCCAAAGTTTGGATTCCCTACGAAATTTCTATAGGATTTTTGTGTTTTTCCCCATCTCATGAGCAACATAAATGCGTTCATTTCTCTTAGAAAATCCTTTATGAAATCATTCCTCTTAAGGCTGATAGACTCCGCACGTGCTTTGCCATAATCACTTAACAATACAATTAATCACAACAAAAATGTCTGGAAGAACCTGCCTACTGAATAAATACAGTAAGTATATGATTCTCAGAACTTTTGCTTTAATTCATTAAAAACCTGTTACATGTATTTCGCTTAGTATTTATTCATCCAAACAGAAAAAAAAATTAAGTAAATTGTTTTATCTTTTTAGCCTATATTTCTGTACCACTTCTCTCTGGACAGCACACTCGATCTCTCACGGGATGTGCTTATCTTTTTTACCTGAAAATGGTTTCAACATATGGTTATTTTCATTGTTTGCATTATGCTGTAAATAATAAACGATTCTTGGAATCTTTCTATCAAGAAAAAGCAAAACAGATAAAACAAAAATGGCATGTGCTTTTTACACAAGTCTAAACAGCCTCTCATTGTTTTTTAATGATTAAGATTAGCTAATCTTCGGTTTCAAACTGCACTTAATTCTCAAATAGTTATCAAAAATGCAACAGACGAAATAAAATCATCGATCAAGGCGATACTATATTGCAAAGTATAGTACCGTTAATTTTATTTATTTATTTTAGTACTAGTAATATAATATAATACTTATATATAATATAGTACTTATTTAGTGCTACTAGGCATTGCCCAGTAAGATAATTTTAGTGAAATTAATGCCCTTTTTGCACAGGATAGAAATAAATATAAGAGTCATGCAGCTTCTTTTAGATAGCTAAAGTTCATTTCAAAATTATTGAGTGTCGTAAAATTAGTACTAATCATTCCTGTCACACCATAAGCTGCCTCTCTTTGCAACTATTTTATAAACATACAAATTATTAATTTATGATTTTAACCCGTGTTAAGAGCATCTTAATAATATACGATTTAATAAGCGTTTTTCTATGATTCCCTGCTTAATAAATTAAGAAGGAAAACAAATTAGAGCATTTTTCTTGCATAAAAGTACTGCAACAAAACGAGGTTGTCATCTTAATGAAGGCTTCCAAATTTAAAATTAGAAACTAAACTCCATAAAGCATTTTATGACAAAGTGTCGTAGTATAAGTCGTTGTCTTGATATATGCAAAGCAGACTCTTCAAAGGTGCCGGCATTATTATTCAGCAGTCTCCTATAACTTTGTTCGAATCTTTTTCTCAGTCTCCAGCAAGAAACGTGCTCTTTTCGTTATATAGCGCATTACATAGGTTTCCTATACAGCTGCAGAAAATTTATACAAAGAAAATAAAACGTACTGCGCTGAACCATAACTTTTCTTAACATTCTTTATAAGGGTATCCTAGTTTTTATCATTACAAAAGGTTACCCTAAGTACTTTGCGATATCCATAGAAGTTAACACAATTGAAGTTGTTAGCGAAACCTTGAGAACTTATTAATTAAGAATCAAAGACATTATACTTTTTCTATCTCCTCAAATAGGATATAAAAGATTTGCATGTATCTATCTTCCAAGAAAGGGTTACAAGATTGTATCACACATTTCGCTGCCTGAACACCTCTGTATGGTAATGACTGGATTACTTGTTGCAAGCACCTGGGCATCAGTCTGATCCTGCGTGTAGCAATCGCAGAAAAACGATAGCCATTATTGCCGCCAGCATAATGATGGTGGTGACGACAGAATAAAAAATTTACTCCAGATGAGGAAAGAAACACCAAGTCAAACCAACAGATCGAAGTGAGAAATTTAATGATGAAGAGCTCCGGCCATTCAACTGCTGCGTAAATGAAATGAGATGAGTTGTGGTGTCTTAGCTGCGAAGTTAGGAGCAGGAGCTATTGGTTGAGAGTAAGGAGTCAACATAATAATACTCTGGATTAGAGCAAAAGTTAAATTGGGTTGGACTAGTTAAAGAGCCATATTTGATTTTGAATGCTGCTGTGGCGTGGCTATGACGTCAAGAGCAGGACCTATTGGCTGAGAGTAAAGAGTTAACATAATAATACTCTGGATTAGCACAGATGTTAAATTAGGTTGGACAAGCACTCATACTTGACTTTGAATAAAAAATAAAAAACCGAAAATAAAATAAAAGGGATGGAAAAAAATAAAAAATAACAGAGAACTCTAGGAGAAAAATAATACTTGCAGCGAGTATAATAAGCAAAAATTATGTTAAATGCAAAAATAATAAAAATTCTAACAAATCGGTTCGAACTGCGGACTTGGTCTACAACCCGACTTTTTAATCCATCAAGCTAACATTTACGAAACCAGAGGACGTAATATTAAAAGGTTCATCTGAGTTGCTTGCAGTTAATCATTGCTGTTAGCATTTAATTCAGAAATAATTTCGGAAAAGGTGAACAGTTATCAATTGTGTTAACACAAGTCCTCCTTATATTTTTATGCAAGTCTGGGTATATATTTTTGAACGCGTCGTTCATAGCAATAAATTTGTTTATACCGAAGATACAGTGATATATTTGAAAAAAGTGAAAAAAGTCAGAAATATATTCTTGGTTAGTGGGTTTACAATCGGGTTTATTACACCTCTGTATGATAATGGCTTTATATAAATCTCACAGTATTCAACACCTCTATATTTTAAATTTTGAAAGAGTTGCATTATTAAGTTAGAAAGAATTTCACAAAGTGCCTAAAGTATTTTATTTCTCCTTACTCTCTTCGTGGGAGCAATTCGGAGCACATCCATTTAGCAAACAGGAAATTCGCAGTTTGAATCCCGGCGATGGCATCGTAGATTTATCATGCTTCCGACTCCAAAATAAACTTGGTGACTCTATAAGTGTACATTTCAGAAGATATAAATGAAAGCCACAGTACAAGGAATTGTAGAAATAAATGTGTAAAATTTGGTACGAAGAAGAATTGTTTTTAAATGCATTTACAAAAATTTTGCAGTTATCTTATGTGATCATATAAATCAGATACAGGGCTATTGCAATGAAACAAAAATCATATTATATTTTATTTTATTATTAAAAGTCAAACTGTTTTAAGACACTGTTAATACTCATTTCAGAAAGCAGAAATTAGACTTATCTATGCCAACATAAATCACATTAAACTTAACTCATTACTAACTCTTGATCTAATTTTATATTAAAAAAGATGTAACATTAGTTCTGAGTAAAAGTTTTAACTGAATAACAAAACAATTTAACATGAAACAGAATATCATATCAAACATTCATAATTTGGAATGTCTCTGAGTCACTGAATTGTATGCCTGTTTCGCTAGAGTTATGTTGAAACAGACTTGTTCAAAAGGCCTTGGATAACCAATAAAATAATGCACACACGTTGCTCATAATTTAGCAGCACAGTACTCAGATATTGTTTATAAGTATTTTCTGTAATTCCTTCTGACTCAATATTCATAAAAGTTTCTTTTCTCGGATTAATTGTAGAAGCGTTATTTTTATTAACATAATTAATTTTACAAATGTGTATTAGAAGCTATTTTAGTATGTATAGCATTGCAGTAATTATACTAATTATCAATAAACAATAAAAGTGTTTTTCTATATTATCATATATTTTATATTTCCTCAATTCGTTTATTTTAATAATGCAAAAAGCTTCTTATAACAAATGAGGTTTTCGAACCATTTTGGATATATTACTGTTTTAAAATTCGTGAATGAAGCACCTTCAATTTAATTCTTAAAATTTAACTTAACATGATTGACCTTTTGTAAATTTTTAAAAACTCACATATTTGTTTTGCAATAAAACAACTCAGTTTTACAGTATATTTGAGTTTCGAATTATCCGCCCGGAAAATCAAATACACGCAGGAAACGATGTTAATTTGGAGTGACTGTGAAAAGTCTTTTCCGCGCCCTTACCGCATGCCTTAGTGGAGTAATTGAAAAATACGTCTGGCCAGCAGTCGGAAGATCCAGAATTCGAATCCCGGCCAGGAAATTATTGATTTTTCATGAAAAATATTTGATTTATTTAAAACAATCTATTTTTAATTCCTAATTTATAAACTTTCGAGTTACATTTTCAAACATAAACGATGTAAAATTTATAATAGAATGAATAATTTTTTTTGTAATTAGTTACCTGTAAAATCAATAAACAAGTATTGTTTTGGCCTCCTCGGTGATTGCGGTGATTTGTGCCCAGAGGGCGCACCGCACAAAAAGTTAGTTGCGTTACAGAACGTAAGGGAAGCGGACACGCCAAAATGTCGGGCGTAGTACCGCTAATTGAGGTAATTGCATCGTATCTGTCAGGTGGCAGAAAACTAGTATGATGTATCAATTCACATGCCAGGTGGCAGAATATGTCTATCATGTCCAGGTGGCATACGACTTGTAAATAAATTGTAAATAAATGTACAGTAAAATATCTTGGTGCAATAGATCAAGGAACAAGCATCAACAACCTTCTGATCATTTGGATACGTACATTTTTTCTGGTGACACCGGACTTGATTTGTGGAGATGAAGAATGGACGAAGAAAATTAGTGAGTTCATGACTGAAAAGCCAGGATTTAACGCGAAGAAATTCGAGGTAGGCCCTTTTTCATTTTTCCAGTTTTGAATAGAATTGTTGAATAAAAATCTTGGTGATTATTATAGTTGATAGACTCTAATGGTAAAACGGAGGCTATGAATAAGGCAAAGAAGTTGCGTACGGTGACGCGTAGCTTAACTACTAAGTTGATGAGTAAAATAGATTCTGCATTGTTAGAAGAGGGTGAAACCGCGGATGAGAAATTAAAAGAATTACTCGAAATGTTACTTGAAAAATCGCAGTTGTTGAAACAATACGATTCTGAGATTGAAAAACTTATAATTACGGAACAGGAGTTAGAAACAGAAGTAATTTCCGCGCAGGAATATCAGGAAAGAATTATAAGTTTTAAATGTAAAATTCAGGAAAAATTAAGAAAAAACGCGTGTAAAGTTGAATCTAGAAATTCTAGTGAGGAAACTATATCCCCGAAGTTGAAAACTTGTGAAGTTAATACTTTAAAATTGCCAAAATTAACGATTACAAAATATTACGGTGATCCTTGTTCTTGGCTTGAATTCTGGAATCAGTTTAGTAATTCCATTCACCAAAACGAAAGTCTCAGTTCGGTTGACAAGTTTTGTTATTTAAAATCGCTTTTGGGAGGTTTAGATTTAAATGCTATTAGTGGATTAACATTTACTAGTGAAAGCTATACGGTGGCTGTTGATATACTAAAAAACCGTTTCGGCAGAGATGACCTGCTAATTAATGCGCATATGAATAAATTGTTGAGTTTAGAACCTGTAAAATATTCCGGAAATACGGCTTCTTTGAGGAAGCTTTATGACGATATAGAAATACAAATAAGGAATTTAAATTCTTTAAATGTTACTAGTGGTTCTTATGGACATTTATTATCCCCTATTTTGTTAAAGTTAATACCCGAGAATTTAACTCTAGAATTCACTAGGAAAAGAAGTGATAAACAAAATTTCGATGTTAATGAACTACTAACGTTCTTGAAAACTGAAGTGGAATGTAGGGAAACATCAATGATGTTAGCGCGTTCTAAGAATTTTGATGTAAATGAAACATCAATACGAAACAAAAGTTCCCATCAAGGTTATCAAAATAAATCTTACATGCATTCTAAAAGAAATGATTACAGTACGAATAAGCAAGGTGCTTCGGTATTAACTAGTCAAAGTGAAACTCCCTCTAAATACTTTCAAAATTCACATTTTAATCCAAATCGAAAGTTCTCTACCCCGCCTAAGAAAGAGAATCAAAATGTCTGTATATTTTGTTTATCTGCTTGTCATATGAATCATGATTGCGCACTTGATTTAAAGGCTCGCCGAAAGGCATTAATGGATCAAGGTTTATGTTTTATTTGCTTTTCGAAAGGGCATCCAAGGCGTTTCTGTGCTCATAAAGATGAAAAATGCAGACTGTGCAATGTCCAAGGTTTACATAATTCGTTAATATGTGACGCCGCATCGAAAGATTTAGAGACGGATACTTCCAATCAGACAAAACAAACGCCAATCCCTGAAGCTTCTCTTTCGCTCTTATGTAATGAAAATAATAACAAAATTAAACTACCGACTTCCGTTCTTTTACAGACGTTTTCGGCAGCAGTTAGGTGTAAAGGGGGGAACGAAAAGGTATTACGTTGTATGCTAGATTCAGGGTCAACAAAGTCATTCATCTTACGAGAAGTGGTTGATTCACTGGGGTTGAAAATTATTAATAAAGAAGCGCTTATCATTTTCACATTTGGATGCAAAGATGCAAAAGAGCGCTTGTATGACATCGTAGAAATCGTACTGCAAAATGTAAACCATCCCAATAAAAAGATAAAAATTAACGCAATAGTCATTGATTCTATAACACTAGGGCAAGTAAAAGTTCCTTCTCGGTGGATACGACAGATAGCGTTTGAGAAGGGAATAGAATTAGCAGATGCTGGTACGAGTGACGAAATTCAAGTATTAATAGGTTCGGATTATATTTGGGAAATTTTAGGAGAACGAAACGTGAAGATTTGTAAAAAATTAGTCGCAACAGAAAGCACTTTCGGTTTTGTGATTCAAGGCAAGGACGAAGGATCAAAGTGTAAGGACGTAAGAGTTAATCATATAACCGTTGTAAATGAGGACTTAGATTATGAAAGAGTTAAAAAATTATGTGAATTAGAAGCAATTGGGATAAGTTCGGATAAAGAAATATCTCTATCAGATAAAGAAATTTTAGAGTCATTTGAACGAAATACAACTTACAAGAATAAAAGGTATGAAACTCGATTATTGTGGAAAGAGGGTGTTGAAGGTTTAAATAACAATTATGAAATCGCGAAACAGCGTTTACAATTTTTAAATAATAAGTTTCAGAAAAATAGCGAGCTATATTTAAAATATAATGAGATAATTAATGAACACTTGAGAGATGGTATAGTGGAACGGGTAGATACGTATTTAAATAGTAGTTTGAAAACGGGGTATTACATGCCTCATCACGCGGTAGTGCGCGAGCAGAAGGATTCTACAAAGGTTCGAATAGTTTTTGACGCTTCTTCTAAAAGTAAGGGAAATTTATCACTTAATGATTGTTTGGAAAGCGGACCTAATTTAAATCCTGATTTGCTAAAGATTATCATTAAATTCAGGGTACATTCAATTGCGTTTTGTGCCGACATTCAGCGTGCATTTTTAGAGGTAGGCTTAGCTAAAGAAGATAGGGTTTTTTTAAAGTTTTTGTGGATAAATGAAGAAGGGTCAAATCTCGATCACAGTAATTCCAACTTACAAGTTCTTCAACACAATCGAGTTTCTTTCGGGGTCAAGTGCTCACCTTATTTATTAACAGCTACAGTAAGACTGCATTTAAAAAAGTATGAAGATGCCTACGAAGAGGCATGCAGTATGTTAAAAGAGCTTTACGTATATGATTTAATTTCTGGGACAGTTAATGTAGCAAAGGCCTTACATTTAAGCAAGGACATGATTTTCATTCTTAGCGAGGCCAGTATGAATTTACGTAGATGGGTTTCAAACTCACCTGAGCTGAATGAACTATGGAAACTTGCAATTGACTCTCGTGAAACATCTGAAGACTCTTTGGTACCGTTGAAAGTTTTAGGTCTTATCTGGGACAATGTCAATGATAATTTGAAAATAGATGTATCTCAGTTTGAGAAGTTACAAAATCTCAAAGTAACTAAACGCATCATTTTAGCAGCATGTGGTATGCTCTTTGATCCCTTAGGAATTATGAATCCATTTACTGTTCGAATTAAACTCTTAATGCAAACTATGTGGGAAAAGGGTATTCAATGGGACGAAAGTGTTCCCCTTGATACAGAATTCATATTTCAGGAATGGTTAAAAGAAGTTGAAAAAATAAAGTTTTTCGAAATTCCCAGACAGTACTTCAGTGATATGTGTTGGAAATTAATAGAAGTTCACATATTTTCTGATGCCAGTCCCAAGTGTTATGGTGCCGTAGCATATTTTAGATTTAAGAAGAAAAATAAATGTAAAACAAGTTTCATAGTGTCGAAATCCCGTTTGGCTCCATTAAAAAGGGTAACACTCCCTAGGCTTGAACTTTTGGGAACATTAATTTCTGCTAGATTAGGTTCGTATTTGCAATCGATATTTCCGCAGTTGGATAAGGGAAATATATTTTACTGGACTGATTCCCAAATTTGCATTCACTGGATCAAGGGATCTGCCAACGAGTGGAAACAATTTGTTAGAAATCGTGTGGTAGAAATCAAGGAGAAAACAATTTTAAACAACTGCTACTTTTGCAGTGGGAAGACAAACCCTGCTGATAAACTTACGAGGGGGATGGATGCTGAAGCTCTAATTAATGATAGTGATTGGTTTTCTGGGCCACCCTGGCTTTTAGAAGTAGATATTCGACATCACATAAACGAAATGAATACCGAAGCTGACTTGCAAAACGTTAGTGAAGAACGTAAATGTGTTACTTTGAAAACACTTGTGGAATCTACAGAACCGTTACTAAATCTTGAACTGTACGGAAATTTAAACAAAATACTGGGAATAATGGCTTATGTTCTGCGCTTCGTGAACAACTGTAAATCCGCTCGTGAAAAGCAATCTGGTGTGCTTACCGCCTATGAGTTACGGAAGGCTTCAGAATTTATTATAAGAATTGTTCAACTTAATGAATTTTCAGAAGAAATTAAGGCTTTAAAGACAGAACAACCGATTAAAACTAAAAGCAAAATCATTTCACTTAATCCATTTCTAGATGAAAACGAAATTTTAAGAGTAGGAGGTAGATTAAGAAACGCAGTAATTACCAGAGAAAGTAAACATCCCATTATATTGCCAAATAATAATCACTTCACAAAATTAATGATACAGCATTATCACGAAAAACATTTACACGGAGGGTTGCATTTAATGTTATCCGCAATAAGACAGAAATACTGGATAATAAGTGCAAAGAATGAAATTAAAAAATGCATTTGGAAATGCATAAAATGTTGCAGAGTACGAGCAGTAACATCTATTCAATTAATGGGAGAACTACCTGCAAGTAGAGTGATTCCAAGTAGAACCTTTTCAAAGGTTGGCGTTGATTATGCCGGCCCATTTTCTGTGAAAATGAAAAGGGGAAGAGGTATAAGACCAATTAAATGTTATGTGTGTATTTTAGTTTGTTTAGCTACAAAGGCTATCCATTTAGAGATTGCTAGCGACTTATCAAGTGAAGCATTCCTAGCTGCTCTAAAACGATTTGCTTCGAGGAGAGGAAAACCTCAAGAAATAAGAAGTGATTGTGGAACTAATTTTATAGGTTCAAATAAAATCCTCAAGGAAGCAGTTTCATCTGTCCAGTCAACCTCAGAATTTCAAAGGTGGTTAGCAAATGAAAACATAAGGTGGATATTCAACCCGCCAGCTGCTCCACATCATGGTGGTATATGGGAGGCAGCTGTTAGATCTATGAAGCTGCATCTAAAGAAATG
This sequence comes from Stegodyphus dumicola, assembly GCF_044657685.1. Classification (NCBI taxonomy): domain Eukaryota; kingdom Metazoa; phylum Arthropoda; class Arachnida; order Araneae; family Eresidae; genus Stegodyphus; species Stegodyphus dumicola. The sequence goes on from NC_140768.1 coordinate 84,997,684, forward strand.
TGTTGGAACTCAAATTTTGACTTATGAAGAGTTTCTAACTCTAATTGCACAAATTGAAGCATGCTTAAATTCGAGGCCAATAACACCGGTCTCCAGTGATCCCAATGATTTGACAGCTTTGACTCCTGGACACTTTATTATAGGGACTTCTTTAACAGCTGTTCTGGAACAAGATTTAACCGAAGTACGAGTGTCTCCATTGCAAAGATGGCAACTAACACAGCAGATGTTCCAAGGGTTTTGGAAACGGTGGTCTAAAGAGTACCTGTGCCAACTACAGCAGCGTAGCAAATGGAGACAGCCTAGCAGAAATATTCGTCTAAATGACTTGGTTCTCATTAAAGAAGATAATATGCCTTCATTACGTTGGAAACTCGGGCGAGTAATAGAAGTGTTTCCTGGAAGAGACAATAATGTCCGAGTAGTTAGACTAAAAACTGTGCACGGGGACATTAAACGTCCTATTACCAAACTGTGTCTTTTACCAGTTGAAGAACATTAACTTAAGTGTTTGGTTTATATTGAATATGTTTTATTATTTTCATTTCTTATTGTACTAATAATTATATTTGTTTGTTCTAGTTTAACCCTCATAGTTAACGTTTCAATATAGTAAGATATAAGATGGTAAGTGTAGATTGGTAAGTGTAACATGTAATTTTATACTTTTTGAAGGTTTTTGTATGTTTTCAGTTTCTATATTTTTCAATTACTTGTTTGCATATATTGAAGATTGTATTAAGATGAATGTAATTCATCGAGGGGGGGGAGGATGTTTTGGCCTCCTCGGTGATTGCGGTGATTTGTGCCCAGAGGGCGCACCGCACAAAAAGTTAGTTGCGTTACAGAACGTAAGGGAAGCGGACACGCCAAAATGTCGGGCGTAGTACCGCTAATTGAGGTAATTGCATCGTATCTGTCAGGTGGCAGAAAACTAGTATGATGTATCAATTCACATGCCAGGTGGCAGAATATGTCTATCATGTACATGCCAGGAGGCATAACGCTTGTAAATAATGCCAGGTGGCATACGACTTGTAAATAAATTGTAAATAAATGTACAGTAAAATATCTTGGTGCAATAGATCAAGGAACAAGCATCAACAACCTTCTGATCATTTGGATACGTACAAGTATCATTAACAATCCCAAATGCATTTTAGAAATAGTTATGTGTGACAGCAAATGATAAAAACAATTATTCTTAATTATAAGGTCCTACGTTACATTCTGATGTTAAAAACCAGAGTTCCTTAATAGGGTTCCCAGAGAAATTGCGAGAAGTTCCGAGAAAAAGTAGTCTTGAATAACCTAATTATATATAAATGTTAATGAACGGGTTTTTAAGACATGAATATCATTTGAAGAATTCCACAAAAATTAAAACACTGATATACATTGATATACATTCTTCATTTTTAGTCATTTCATTTTTCGTGTTCTAATTTATGCTGCCGCAATATTAATATTTCACACTACTTTGCAGTCTGTTGTTCTTGAGAACTGTTGCCATTCTGAAGATCTTTATCTTTCAAATTACAAAAAAGCACTGTCATTATAACGAGCTGGGAGTTTTAATATACTATTTATGCATTTATCTCTTATATCTTCATTTTGTATGCATTAGAAACATCTACAGCCCAAACCTTTCTATTTTTAGGCCATATTAGGTTACGTTATCAGACTACCATTCATCATTTAATCCAGTGTGGTCCAACCTTTAGTTACCCGAGGGCCAATAAAACCTTAGTATACGAAAGTGAGGGCCAGAGACATTAAAGAAAGAAAATGAATTACATATAAATCACTAGTTTAATATGTCACTTTGCTTTACAGTCTAGAACTCAATGTGTTGATTGGCACTGCTTTTTTTGGTACAAGTTTATCAATGTCCACTGTAATTTCAATAAGGCAAAGTTTCAAGCTCGATTCCAGTGAAGCACTTTCAATGCGATTTCTGCTTTTTTGATTTAATTTGTTTGACAGCAGAAAAAGCGCTTTCACACACATATGTACTGCCAAACAGCCATAACATTTGCAAAGAGAATTTATGCAGTTTGGGAAAACTTTTTTTAGAAATCAGTTTTTAGAAATGTTTAGTGACATCACACCTTTTAATCTCGTAGAATGCATCTGCATGAAGTTCACAAATTTCCATTTGAAAGTCGCGCTTACTTCAATCTCCATGGGGTTGTTTAACAATGAAAGTTTTGTTTTTAGAGAGTCAAAATCCTGGAATCTGTCCTGGAACTCTCTCTTGATATCAGTAATTACGTCATGAAACATACTAAAATTTGTGTCATTTTCTTCTTTCAGCTGCTGACAAAATGGGAAATGTGCCGTTTTAATTGCCTTCAGTGCAATTTGCATTACATTAAGTTTTTTGCGAAAGCCTTCAATCCGTCCATAAAGTTATGATATATTTTGTTTTCTGCCTTGTAGTTTCAAGTTTGCAGCATTTAGATGGGATGTTAAATCTGTCAGAAAAACAAGATTATTTAAAAACTGGATTTCTTCCAATTGTTCTTCATACTCATGCCAGATATTTTCTTTTTTGAGGAAAGCAAAAATTTTATTCTTCAACCCAAAACACTGTTGCAGACAATTTCCAGCACTTAGCCAGCGCACTTGACAGTACAATGAAAGTCACCATATTCAGCATCCAAATTGTCCACAAATGCAACGAATGTTCTGTGTCTCTGGGCTTTGCCTCCCTTTATTAAATTTACAATATATACAACGGTTTTCATTGCCTCCCTGAGCCTTATAAGTTTTCCACAGAGAGCCTGCTAGTGAATAATGCAGTGGAAAAACAAACAAACTATTCCTTTTTCTTTACATAGTCCTACTCACCCAGTTCTTTGACCAACCATTGCTTCAGCTCCATCTGTTACAACGCCAGAGCACTTCCCGAAACCCCCATATTTAGAAATGACATTATCCAGTGCGTTGAATATATCAATACCTTTGGTGCTAGTTTCTAGTGATTTTAATTCCAACAGTTCTTCATGAATTTCCAATTTTTCATTTATTTTTTTCACAAAGATAAAAAGCTGGCTGGTGTCAGCTATATCTATGCTGACATCTAGAGCTAGAGAAATGCCCTTGAGAGTATCTGAAACTTCATTACCCACATCGTTAATTCTTCTACTTTGGGACAAGGACACTGTTTCAAAATTTCTAGCTATCTTATTATGTCTAAATGAAGATGTCATTTTTATAGTACATCTTTTAGTAAACTCACCATCCCTTGGAGACCTTTTACTTTATAATTACTTTTTACTTTACAATTTATTCTGTTTATTATTATTCAAAGCAGTAAGAAGGGTCTTTTGTTTTCTAAATATTTAATTAACATTTTCTTTTTCCAGTAAGAAGTGCTAGTGCCAACAAAATGAATAAGAGGGCCGCGGGTTGGACCACGCTGATTTAATCTAACGCAGTCTGACCAATTTCAAATTTCGCGATCTGTTAACATTCCACGCAGCATAAATTTCCCCTCTTTCAAATTAACATTTTTTATAGCAAAAACAGCGGTCAAAAACAATATGCGTCTTTCTTAATAACATTATTAACGTTTTTACCGTCAGTATATCTAAATGAGAAATTCCATATATTACCATATATTTAATTCCACATATTACACACTTCAGTTTAAAAAGCTTATTATTGTAACGGTGTTGTCCACAGTACTTTCACCACCAAATCACTCACAGTTTCAGTTGGAGTCGAATTAAAAAATACTTGACCACTTGCACTGTTTGTATCGTGCAAGTGGCTTTGCTTGCAAATAAATTAAAATGCAATAATATCGGATTTTTAATGTTCTATCTCATCTACATTTTTTTTCTCTATTTTAAAAGGGAAATATTTATCTGTATAATTGAATTGCGGATATCAGTTTTATGATATGAAATTTCTAAAAATAATTTTAAATAGATTTTTGACATATCAACTAGACTTTGCATATTGTATCATAATTCTTATCATATCAATTAGTCTGAAGCCGATTCCGTAGCGTCAAGGTTAGCATTAATAGTGCGTTTTTATTTGTATCTATTTATACTCTTCAGGGTGCTAATTGTGAATAAGATTTACTGTTAATTATAGTAATGATTTTAATTTATTTAGAAGTTTCATAAAGAAATTTTACCAAGGAAAAAATAAAAATACTCGTATTAGCTTCTAGAAAATTTGTAAATATTTTAAACAAAGTGGGATTTATGAATACCTGATTATACTTTGTAAAACAATTAAAAAACAAATCTTCGATATGCTTATAATAATCCGTTGAAACTTCTAAACAAAATGGAATTTTGAACATCTGCTAGGCTTTATAAAGCATTGAAAATGAAAAGTAAGTTTTTTATCAGCTATTTGGGAAAATTTTAAAAGAAATGGAATTTGCAGATAACCAATGAAGTTTTATAAAGCAATCAATTCTTTAAACAATCAATAATTTTGATAAGTTTAAAGAAATTTGTGAACGTTTTCAACGTCACAATGAGTCTTAAAAACCCTAGTAATATTAACTTAGGAAATTACTACAAAATTTCTATCCTGTAAGACAAGCACATCAGTAACCGGTTTAATTCTTCATTTAAATAGGTTAAATACATTTTATTTTTAACTCAATAAAATTTATTAACTTTATGCTTTCAGTACGAAACTTTACATGTTATACAAGATTCAGGAATATATATACATACATTAATTTCTTTCTTTCAAATTAAAATTACGATTTTCTCTCGGTTGGGCTAATCAAATTTTATTCTTCACAATTGAAATTAGTTTCTAAACACTGCCACAATTTTTTGTGACAGAAAATTTGGGATACAGTTTAATTACATGGAATAAAATAAAGTGAATAAACAGAGGACTTTTTGAAAAGTCAAATATATAAAGCAATAAGAGTACAAAAACAAGAAGTTCATATCATAACCAATAAAAACATATAATTAAAATACGTAAATAAACATAATTTGTATTAAATATGACCAATGGATAAATGTATAACGGTACTGACCTAAGTAATGTATAATAACAGTATAAGTATAATAAGAACTGGAATTTAAATTCTCTCCATCAAACTGTTGCTAAATATTATATAAATGAAACTTACTCCGGTAATAAACTTTTAAAAGCAAATTTTTGGAATTTTCTCAAACTATTTTAATTAGAATCAAACAAATCAAAAAATTGAGTTCAGCCAAGATTTCTATGCAAACATAGTCAATATAATATACAGATCTATGTCAACATAAGAAATTTATTATCCATATTGATAGACAATATTAATGCTCTCTAACGCAAGACCAGATAGTGTTTAGCATTATATTATATTATAATAGAATTTTAAAAAATCATTCGTTAAAAGAAAATCATTTTCTTCACTAAAAATTAACGAAGATGATTTTTTTAATTCTTTCCTATTACTCAGTTATCTTTAAACGATTAGGAAAAACTCAAATGCTAATAAGCCACCTTTTAACACTGTTTTGAATATTTGGTGTACAGTGAGCAGTAATTAGCGGAAATCCAAAACTTTCATGATACCCACTGAACACAATACTCCCACTAATTTAACTATCACACTGGTTAAGCAATCGATCAGCTCGAAACGTAATTAGCAACCAACATCAACGTTTTATACGTAAGTTCAGAGCGAAGCCATATTCATTCATACCATTTCGAGTAATTCTGAAATTAATAATATTCGTTCCCTAATCTAATTATGTGAACTTTAATTAATTAGACTAATTAATTAGATTCGTTAATTAATTAGATTAAATCATACCAGTAAAGCACACTAGGGCTATCTACTGAGAGTAGTAGGGTTATTTACTGAGAGTAGCACATTTAATATTCAGCCCGATAGATTGCTTAAAATTATGCAATTATTCGCAAATATTTCTGTGACTTTATGCGCAAATGTTTTTCGTGTTACAGAATATTTAATGTACGTCGTCATTTTTTTAAAGTTTTTAAGAGGAACTATTACCAAAACAAGGAATGTATGACCCCCTTGAGTACAAAAGTTACCGACATTTTGAGAATTGCCCACCTTAATACTCTCTTCTCTTTACGTCAAGAGCTTCTACAGCTGAATCTTAGCTGAGTTCCAACTGATTTTACTTTCCTACGCTGTTTCGGTTATTTATATAATCAATATTTATCAATTCCTTAACTACTTTAAGGCTTAACGTGTTTTTTTACAAAATGCAAAACTAAAAATTGTTATTATTACTATTATTATTATGATTAAGTATCTTCGAGAATATATAAATCAAATTTATTTTTGAGTCATCATTCGACACATAAATAAATAAAAGCGGAAGAATTATATTTATTCCTCTTTCCAATAATTTTAAAGGCTATATGATTTGAATTGTATTCTTTATGAGCCTTCAATGTATTATATAATTCAGTTTTAAGGCCCACCTCTAAGAGATTAGCAAATGTCGGCAATAATAGTGCATACGCCACAGATAAAAATTACATGTTCTCTAAATAGTGCGAAATCAATCTATGGCTGTACGCACGTGTTTTGTTTTATGATTATTTCATTAATTTTCAACAATTACCGAAATCTTTTAGTGTACCCTGCAAATTCTTCATTTTTCTTGCTATAATGTGTTGCATTTCGAAATTCATTCAAAACTATGTTATAGATATATTTTTTATTGATTACAGTAAAAGATATTTTAAGCGACATATAATTGTTTTGCCTCAAATGAAAGGTATTTTAATCCTGCTCAAATTTAAACGCTTTAGATCTATCAATAACATTCCAAGTTAAATTAGTTATTTAAATCAATTCAGAATGCATAAAATTTAAATAAAATATTTAATAAGCTATCAAATACGGTTCTGAATGTTTTTGATGACTATTACTTCACTATGGTGCGCAAAATAAAAGAAGAAATTAAAACACTTATGACAAAAAATGCAGAAGTGAGAAACATATACTTTTTTTTCCTTTCATTTTTCTCTAAACTATCGTCATATTTTGATAAGATTTTATAAAACTTTCATTTTGAGATTTAAGGATTTTATGAAAAGCTTAAGTTAAAGTAGTCAGATTTAAAAAACTGCAGAAGACAGAAAATTATAACTAATTTTTAAATACGAGTATTTCTGCAAAAGTTAAAATTTTTTTTTAAAGGTGAAACATTTATATATTCAAATTCATCAATTTCCGATATCAGAACTTCATTATTGGATACTTCATTAAAATTAAAATAATTTTTTTTTCCGTTGGCACAATACATTTTAATATATTGTAGATTACTAGGTTTTCTAATTTTTGATATGCCGTTGATATTTTAAGTAGATATATGAAAATATCCTTTTCGTTAATCATGAGAGTTCTTAATGTAATAAGCTTTATTTAATTAAGACACAATAACACGCCGAATAAATACTAATTCAGAAGTCAAACAACAAAAATCAGCGTTATATTTACAAAATATTCACAGGACTAGTTTCGATGGTTTCACCGAACCACCATCTTCAGCTGCAAAACCGCAAATGAACCAGATAGGAAATAATGATTAGATAAGATAAGAAAGCCTGGACAAGAATAAGCAAGTGGCGCCATCTGTTGGTGAAACCAGAACTAAAAAATAATTTCTTTAAAGGCCGAAGGCAAATTTGGATTGGAATTAGGATCGTTAACTAGAACAGAAAGATTTTTATGAATGTGAAATGCCTCTAGAAAATCCAGTTCTCCAATGGAAGATGTTTTTTGAATAATTTTGGCAGCAGAAAAACTGAAAGTGTGGTTTTCGGACCAACAATGTTGAGCAACAGAAGACTTCTGTGTTTCCTTTTTTCTAACATATGCCTCATGTTCCTTGACGCGAAATTTTAAGGCTCTCTTAGTTTGGCCAATGTAAATTAAACCACACTGGCAAGGAATCCTATAATTACCCCAGGAATTCATATCCGGAATGGGGTCCTTGAGTATGGAACTCGGAATTTTATTGATGGGAGAATAAACAACCCAAAAGTTAAATTTCTGCAAAATATGTGCAACTTTATAGCTAATTGATGGAAAGAAGGGAATGACAACAGAATTTTTATAATCTCCTAAAACAAGAGTGTGCCTTTTAGTGTGTTGAGATGAGAATTTTTTAACTGCTTGATTAATAATGTTGGGTGGAAAGCTCCTGTCAATAGCTATTGCTTTTAAATAATTTAGTTCTTCATCAAGCGCTAGTTTGGAGGAGCAAACTTGAAGAGCACGGAAAACATAGGAATAAAATGAAGCTAACTTTTGTTTAGTCGGATGACATGATTTAAAGTGCGGTGGAAGGCAAACCGATGAAGGTTTACGGTAAACCGTAGTACTGAAGTTGGATGTGTTACGTGTGACCAGAATGTCGAGAAACGGAAGAGAATTGCAAGTCTCAAGTTCAAAAGTGAACTGAATAGCAGGATCAATAGAATTCATTGTTGAAAGAACTTTATTTAAATCATCTTTATTACCTTCAAACAGAGTAAAAGTATCGTCTACGTAGCGGAACCATGCCGGGAAGTTTAAAGTTTCAAACAATTTTGATTCATAATAATGCATGTAGATATCAGCCAGGATGGGACTGAGGGGGCTTCCCATGGCTAATCCCTCAGTTTGCTTGTAATATTTATTTTGGAAAACAAAATGTGTTTGTTTCAAACAGAGTTGAGTGAGAGAAATTAGCTCATCAATTTCGATGCAAGAGAAATGAAATTCGCGAAGTCTGGTTTCTAGACATCTTAATGCACCCTCCACTGGGACATTGGTGAATAATGATTTTACATCAAAAGAAACCATGAGTAAATTACTAGGAGAAATGTTTTTAACTTTTTTTACAAACTCTATTGAATTTTTTATGGTGTAAATGTTATTGTCTAATAGAGTTGAAAATCTAGAAACTAAATATTTAGCTAATGGATACGAGGCAGTACCTAAATTTGATACAATAGGGCGGAAAGGAATTTTATGAATTTTGGGAAGAGCATATAATCTGGCACAATTCGCAACAGTCGCAGTTTTTGTTTTTGACAAGTCCGAAGGTGAAGGATCTTTAGGGATCGGATTATATGGTCCTTTGTTTAAGAGTTTAGTGACACCATCGATGTAAGTGTTCCTATCCATGACGACTATCTGGCCACCTTTGTCGGCCTTTGAAATAATAATATCCGGGTTAGAATGAATTTCACGCAATGTAGCTCTTTCTCTCGCAGTTAGATTTGGTTTCAAAGGTTTATTATTGAATTTCACATTATGAGCGATAAGATGCATAATCATTTCTTTCTGTGAATCTGAAACTTTACTGAACTTGAAAGCTTTTTCGATAAGAGCCAAAATCTTTGGAATCGAGGGTTTACAGGTTTGTGAGAAGTTAACATTATATTTTAGAATTCTCTCTTGTTCTTCTGAAAGACTAATATTAGAAATATTAACTATTGGCTTGATGTTTACAATCGGAAGATTTTTTGAACTACTTGAACTGGAAGATTGTAAAACAAGTTTTTCGAATTTAACTGCAAGGGTGTTTTTATGACGGTTAACTGCATTCTCCGTTCTAGACCAAAACTTCTGTTCAAGGGCAGTGAATTTTGGATATGATTTAGCGAGTTCCAGATGAAGCTTATAGAGTTCACGTTCAATTTTGGACAATTGTTGACGTGTATCCCTTATGACGGACCGAAGTAAAGCAAGCTTGCAATTTAACAGAATTCTTGAAACGCGACTCGAAGGTTTTTGATTAGATTTGATTTGAATAAAATTGGGGATCAATTTTTTACATTTACATTTAAGTAAAATGTCAAGATGATTCAGGAAATTTTGCCGTTTCAGGCGTAATTTAGTGAAACGATTAACGGATGAAGGCATGATAAACAATACGGAAAATCAAACTAAATTAACTAAACAATAATAAAGCACACACAAAACAGCAGAAAAATCCCTCACTGAAATTAATAGAAAACAAAACGTTTGTAAGCAAAATGCATGAAATCAGACAAGCAAAGCAAAATATCCAAATATACAAAATATAAACATAACTTGAAAATTGCAAAAAAGTACTTACCGAAACTCACGCAATCACAAAATGGCGGCCACACCACGTGCAAAAAAGAAAGCAAAAAATAAGCCTGTTTGGGGCTTCTATAATTAAGACACAATAACACGCCGAATAAATACTAATTCAAGCTTTCTTATCTTATCTAATCATTATTTCCTATCTGGTTCATTTGCGGTTTTGCAGCTGAAGATGGTGGTTCGGTAAAACCATCGAAACTAGTCCTGTGAAAATTTTGTAAATATAACGTTGAATTAAGCTTTATTTAAATAACTGGATTATCTTAATAGATAAAAACATAATTTTAAAACTTACTGATTAGTGCCTTTTTAATAATATTTGAAGTTTAATAACTTTAATAACTTCATTTTTGAACTCTTCGAAAGACTTTTATGGTCTGTTAAGTTATACAAATTTTTTGCTGCATTTCATTTAAACTTATTTCCTCGAATTTCATTAGCAATATATTTCTCATTCAATTAATTCCATTCTCACTTCGCGGCAAAGCAAAAATACATAAAACTCAAAACATCTTCATTAAAAATTATAAAATACAGAAAAACATAAAATACCAAAGACAGTTAAGAGAGTTAATTTTTTTAACAATTAAAATTAGAGTTTGTACATAAAAACAAGCAATTCGGCTAGAGGTCAAGAAGGCAGATTTTTCGGTACACTAAATTGAAAGTTTACTTTTAGTTCCAGTCGGCAAAAAAATACCAAAGGTACAAAAAAACTGACTTAATTCACTATTCTACTGAGTTTCAAATGTAAACAAATGGCTGTTCGTTAGGCTTACCTCCCCACTTAAAACTTTTATATTGTTGATAACTATTGCAGAACTATTGCACGTACATTGACAAAAGACATAAAAACCTTAACCGGAACACAAAAACCATATAATTCCATCACTTTTAAAGCAAAAAATGCACAATTTAGCAAGATATATGAACAAAAAAATTAAGTTCACAGAGCCAGGTAACAGAGAGGGAATGTACATGGCGTAGTCGATTGCAAAGAAAAAGGAAAGCGCACAATCGTTCTTGAGTTATGCGAGATATATACATAACGTACGTAAAGATATTTTTTTTCCTTGACGTCTGTACGTAAGTGCGCACAGACGAAAAGAAAAAATATTTTCTGAACCCATTTTAAACCTATTTTACAGTGCTTTTTTGAAGAAACAGTCTTTTATGCTGTCTGCACGTACAGATGTCACGCAAAAACATCGTCCAAATGGTTTCGAGAGCGGTTGAAATATGGTGCCCGAAATTTTTCGTGATTACAATAGTTCCTTTACTCCATACAAAGAGCTAATTAATGTACAAATGTTTTTAATTCTTTCATATTACTCAATTTTCTTTAAACGATAAAAAATCAAATGCTAATAAGCCACCAACAGTGTTTTGAATATTTGATGTAGTAGTAACTATGGGAAATAGAGAATTTTCAGGAAATCCACTAAACACAATATTCACACTGGTCAAGCAATCGATCAAATTGAAACATAATTAGCAACCAACATCAACGTTTTATACAATTAATAAGTTCAAAGCGAAATTTTCACTCATACCACTTCGAGTAATTTCGAAATTAATAATATTCGTTCACATTTCGAAGTTAATTAATTAGATAAGTCATAACAATGAATCACACTAGGGCTATCTACTGAAAGCAGTAAATCTAATATTAATTTTTTTTAAAGAGGAACAGCACCCGCTATTACCAAAACAAAGAATGTATGTCCTTGAGTATAAAGCTTACCGACATTTCGAGAAATGTCCTTTTCAATTACTCTCTTCTCTTACGTCAACAACCTATAAAACTGAATCTTAGCTGAGGTCCAGCTGCGAATTTACTTTTCTGCGCTGTTTGTGTTACTTACATAATCTACATTCATCTATTCTCTGACTACTTTGAGCTTCAACGTGTTATATTTTTTCAGAATGCAGAATTAAAAACTGTTGTTATTATTACTACTAAGTATCTTCGAGAAAATTTAAATAAAACTTTTCTTCAGTCATCATTTGACACATAAGTAAATAAAAACGAAAGAATTATATTTATTTTTATTTTGAATTATTTTAAAAGCTATATGATTTGAATCGTACTCCCTATGAGCTTGGGATGTATTATATTTTAAGGCATAAGAGATAAGCGAATGTTGACAATAATAATGCATACGCCACACACAAAAATTACATATTCTCTAAACAGTGCGAAATAAATTAAATATTTGGAAAATAAAATTTCCTATTCTCTAAACAGTGCGAAATAAATTAAATATTTGAAAAATAAAAATTTCCTCTTTTTTTTTTTTTTTTTTTAAATCACATGAACATCTTCATACATTTTGATGCACTAAAACATTTGTAGCATTTCGCACAAGTTCACTCACTGTCTACTTTATTTTTTCTTTACACTATCTGTTATTTGCATTAAACCATTAGTCAATCTATAATCTGAAACCTTCAAGATTTTGAAAACATATAAAACTTACCTGAGTAAAATCGTTCACATAAAAGCCGTTTTCCAATCCGCAAAAAATACTGATAGGCAACAGCAGCAATTGGTAAGGATTTTTCAGAAGTTTCACCGCTGCTAGTACGCGATTTTTCACTTCTTGACATCCATCTTCTTCTCTGATGTCATTCTCTAACGGGTCCATGAAAAACGCTCCTAAAATTACTGCCACAATCCCCATTACTGAAAAAATACTGATTAAAAGGAATCTTTCGTGATCAGAAGGTGGAATTAGATTCGTATTGGTTTCATTAGACCTAAATTTTATTCCACAATGAGTCAAGAGTGAAAAGTTTTTTGAAGGTGGTACATGTTTATCCAAGCTGAGGACGAAATATGATATTGCATTTCCCCAGACTTGTATATTCTCTGAGAAAAAAACAAAAATGCCGAAAAAGAAAGCCCTTACGGTCTCCAGTTTTTCTTTCACGGTATGTTTGAAGCGCACTGCCATTTCGTCAGTATATACAGACTGAGCAGCGTTCATAGGACCAGAAGTCAGTCCCAACAATGCAGCGGCGGACAACATTGTGTCCCAACGTAAAATGAAATTTGATGCAATATATGGAACACTTACTAGCATAGCCAAGACGTACGTTTTTTTGGCACCAAATTTCGCTATGAGAATATCGGGTAGAACTATACACGAGAGCATTGAAAAGCCATACACGACAAGTTGAGAGTCAGGTCCCATGCCTTTAGCAGCGTTCATAGTACTCTGCAGATTTGCAAGAATAAAAAATCCGGTTAAGGACAAGAAGAAAGTGAAATTCATGACTAGGAAATTCTTAATTATTCTCTTTTTGCTCATATTTACCGAGGGCAGAACCGCTGGTTCTAGGCATGGGGATTCTTGATTAATACTGGGATTGACAATCAAACCTTCTTCATCTGATACATAATCTTCCTTAATTTTGTGAGCCATTCTGGATTATTTTTAATTATGAGTCAGCGGTTCAGAATATACACTCGAAATCGCACAACCAAAAATTTGATAAAATATCACAATACCAAAGCTACTCCATATAAAGCATAATTTCTATTTAGTAGCTAAGTTAACAATCAATAAAACAGCATTCACTCAGGCGTCGAAAGCGAAGCCATTTATGAAAGCATACGTGGAATCCTAACAGAAACGGCTTGCCAGACTGCAGTAAACTCGACTTCAAAACGAACAAACAAAAAAACTCCAAGTGACGTAATGCGGTGAAAGAACGACAAAGCGCTATCGCAAGTGCACACTTTTTCGACCTTGAGAAATGCAATTCACTCTGCGCCTGACAGGATTCGGATTGTGGAATATTATTCCCTCTCGCTTACTGGGTAGTAGAGAAATTATTATATTTAATTCCGAAAATAAAGCAAAACCTAGAGCATTTTATTGATGAACAAAGAGTAATGATCAAAAGCTAAGAAAATTTAGTTTAACGAAAGATATCATTCGAGTCACAAAACAGTTATCTAATGTTTCGGAAAGAATTATCATTGCGATAAAAAATAAAACCAGAGTGAAACTGCGCAACATGTACATACATATTCTTGACACATTTAATTTTATATTTGAAAGCATATACACTTTTATTGTATTTTCTTTCACAAATAGTTTTTACAATATGGTGCAGTTTCGAGATCCTCTCAGAAAAGTTAATACGTACAAATGTTTACTTATTGCAGGAAAAATATTTACTTGATCAATGCTAAATAACATATTTCCTTGAAGAAAATGAAAATTTGAAATATTTTATGAATATTTTTCCCCAACTCTTTTAAGATACATTACAGTTTCAAGATCCTGTTAAAACTGTACACATATGCACTCACTCACACACATACTATGTATATACGGGGTGTGTGAGTGTTTGTGTGTATGTGATGAAATTCTGGGCGTGTTATAATAATGATGCCAGTGCGTAAAGATACAGTCATGACCGGATATTTCAGTTCTTTATTTTGGCCTAGAGTTGTTAAATGAACGCATAATTACAACCGGCTAAAAATTTTTGCTTTTTTACCATCGCATATTATATGTGAAATTTGAGCATTAAATAAGAATTATGAAACAGGAATTAATTTTAAAAGATTACAGAAAGTTTTGCTATATTTAGAGAGGAAAAAGGAAATAGCTAAATTGAAGAAGGCTTTAAGGGGTGTTAGCAATTACAATAAAAGTTTTTATCTTACATAGTTAACAAAAACAAAACTAGATGAACAAATTTTAATACACAATCCACCACAAAGCACACATAAATGTAAAGTAATTAATAAAGATTTAGGTTTACTTATATAAGTGGAAAGTCATTTAGGTCATGAGAGTTCTTGTCAGTCACAGGCATAGAATAGAATTCATAGAAAAGTGAAAATGAATAAAAATGTAATAATTAGGAAAGGAGTAATAAAATATAAACATGCAAATAAAAATTAAAATACAAGACAAAATGGGAATAAAGAGATTAATAACAGGGAACCGTTTTAAATTCAATTTCATATTCATTTGCTTGGTGAATTTGACGTTTACTGCAACATTCACATCTGCATTTTTTTTTTTTTGGTTATGTTATTATTCTATTTTATCTATTATCTACTATCTATTATTATTTGTCTATTGTCTGTTTTCTACATTACTATCTTTCAACTTGAGTAATCTAACTTAAGTCTTTATATATATATTTAGAAATGATATATGTTTATCTGGCAAACAGCATATAATTTTTTATGCAAAAGACAAAATTCTAGAACCTTTTAATGAATTTTTTAAAAAATTTTTTTCCAAACACCAGTCTTAACTTTGCAATCTCAAGCTACATTCAGAACTATGGGTGAACTATGGTGTTTTGTTTTATGATCATTTCATTAGTTTTTAAGAATTTGATAATTAATAAATACGAATTACCGATATCTTTTAGCGTACCCTGCAATTTCTTTATTTTTCATACTATCAAGTGTTGCATTTTCAAAATGCATTCAAAACTATGTATAGATATATATTTTTTTATTTATTACAGTAAATTTCATTTTTTATCCGGCATATTAATGCTTTTGTCTCAATAAATGAAAGGTATTTTAATCCTGCTTAGATTTAAACTTGTTAGATCTATCAATAAGGTTCTAAATTAAATTGGCTATTTAAATAAATTCAGAATGCATAAAATTTAATTAAAGTATTTAATATGCTACCAAATACGTTTCTGAATATTTTTGATGACTGTTATTTCATGATGGTTGCCAATACAAATGAAGAAATTAAAACACTTATGACAAAAAATACAGAAGTGAGAAATATATACTTTACTTTTTGCTTTCATTTTCTCTAAACTATCGTCATATTGTGACAAGATTTTATAAAACTTTCATTTTGAGATTTAAGGATTTTATGACAAGCTTAAGTTAAAGTAGTCAGATTAAAAATTTGCAGATGACAGAAAATTATAACTTATTTTTAAATATTTCTGGAAAAGTTAAGATTTTTTTAAAAAGATGAAACAGTTATTTATTGAAATTCATCAAAATCCGATCTCAGAGTTTCATCAATGGATACTTCAGTAAAATTAAAATAATTCATTTTCCATTGGCATAATACTTTTTAAAATACTGTAGATTACTGGGTTTCTTCATTTTTGATAGACCGAAGATATTTTAAGTAGATACATGAAAATATCCTTTTCATTAATCATGAGAGTTCTTAATGCAATAAGCTTTAGTTAAACAACTGGATTATTTTAATAAATGAATCAATAATTTTGAAACTTACTGATTAATACCTTTCTAATAATATATGAAGTTTTGTAATTTTAATAACTTTGTATATGTAATTTTCGGAAGCCTTTTTTCCAATATAATAACCAGTATAACCAATACAGATATAGAGTATAGCTTTCCCCACTCGACATTTAGCGTTTCAGCCGTCGTAATAGATGAGTATTGGAAAATTACTATATTTTTATAAAAACTTAAATACATTATAAACAGCATTACATTCATAGTACGGGCAACAGCGCTTAAAAATGATCCAATAAAAGTGAAGTAAACAGCAAAATTACACAAAACACATAAAGAGTTTATATTATTTTGTTTTTAATCTGTTAATAAAATACTCTGACATATGATAATAAAAAATGTCTTGATGGAATTTCTTTATAAAAACCATATATTTTATCAACTACTTTACTATTATTTTTTTTAGAGAAAGAAGTACTACTATATGATGTATTATCGAAATGCAAGTGTTTAATAAACAGTAAGATTTAAATTTAAATATATCGCCACGTCTCGCTGTTGTAAATCTTGTATTCATTGCATGGATGAAAACATACGTTAAACAACAAATAACGGCACTTCCAATACAACATATGTTTATAATACGCTGATGCACTTTATTATAATCTACCACAGCGTTAGTATTCATAAATACAAATTTCATTTCGTTAACATTTCACACAAATGCTTTAAAGCGATTGTAAAAATTCAACTTTTAATCGAATTCAGAAACTAACGAAATACAATCTGTTTCTCGAAAAACCATTCTAACGAACTCAAGCTAAATTTCATTGTTGCAAGTATAATTTAGTCGTCTTAATATATAAAGATAAACACTTAGATCCAGGTTAACAATAGATGATCATCACATTTTCCAAGTAATAATACTTTACGTTTCTGATGACCAGTAGAGATCTAGCCTGAGACTTCCGCGTTTGTTAATTTTTGACTTTTCCTAGCTATATTTTCTCTCCTAATGCTTTTTCTAAATCCTAGGCATAGTTCTAGTCGTTGCGTTAATGCCTGGGTTTTTCACTATCATTGTATTTATTTATAAAAACTCTACCTGATTAATGTGATGGATTGTTAAAATTCATTATGGTGGTACGTTGCTTATAGCATATTCAGCAATTTCGAAACAATATACGTACTTCTTGATAAGATTTATAAGACATTTCTTACGCCATATCAGTTTTTAAATTGCTCTGCTATAAGATTTTTTCCAGTATAGTTCAATAATTATAACTGAGCTTCAATACGCTAAAACTAGACAGCAGGAAAAAAAATCGAGCGTTCGAAAATTTGACTTATTCGATAGAAATGTGAACATTGATTTCCGATGCACTTTGGTTTCTCCAAAGTTTCGATTTACCGCTGTTCGAGCAATCGAAGTCCAATACTTTTTTCACGTTACAAAAATATTATATCTTGAAACCTTCAGACCGTATACAACTCGCGTAGTTCTCTAAAGTATGTTTAATTCTTGCTTTTATAGCATTTCATCAGTGTTCTAATGAGAAAGACTTTTCGTTTTACTCATTTATTTATAATATTCATTAATATGCGTTTCTATAATATTTACTTAGTGTAAACGTTACATAGATATATGGAATGTATTTCCAAAATGATGACTATGAATTTTGTTCCTGTCATTCCATTAAATATATTAATCATAGGTGCTTAGTTCCAGGTAAAAGTTTCTTAGGATGCAAAATTTTATGAGAATAGTCTCTACACTGTACATAAGATGCCTTCTGTAAAAATAATATCTAATTTTTACATGGTGCTCAAAGTAAAACTTCCAGTTTACTAAATGTTTGTTTTATTTCTATTAGTGGAAAGAATAAATTCCGTATTTTTACGCGAAAAATATGGGAAGATATTCCTGAATGAATTTTTAAACATAAATTAGTTTTCAGTGCTTATTACAAACCTATATTCCCGATTCTTGAAGGAAAAAATTTAGACGCTATTTACAAACTGAAAGCTACTTATGTTGGCCCTTAAAGACTCATACTGAATAAAATAATATTTATGAATATATATATATAACTAGCTTTTCTTCCTGGTAAAAATGCTTACTGAGCGCTTTGCTGTGAATTTTGTAAGCAGATGCATGGCATATATTTTCGTTTTTAATTAATTTATGCATTATAATGTTTCACTTGTATAGGCATTAGGTTATTTTTGAAGCAGGAGAGATGAAAAAGGAGCAAATGCTCTGGGCGAGACTTGAACCTCTCGAATACGCGCCGAGCGTGCTGACCACTACACGAAGGCTGCTAAGAAGGCGGGAGAAATACCTTATACACTAATTAAATTTTTATTCTACAGAAGTCATAGAAAAAATTATTTTCTTTTTAC
This sequence comes from Stegodyphus dumicola, assembly GCF_044657685.1. Classification (NCBI taxonomy): domain Eukaryota; kingdom Metazoa; phylum Arthropoda; class Arachnida; order Araneae; family Eresidae; genus Stegodyphus; species Stegodyphus dumicola. Next base: position 85,016,391 of record NC_140768.1, read on the forward strand.
TACACTCTCTCCACATCCTGTATTGACCTTACTTTAAGTGACTAGAACTTCGTGAATGGAAACATATATCTTTTAATAATACTTAAGAAAAATCCCATAATCAATCTTTACCGTTATTTGCACAACGTACAAATACAAAAAAACGGCAATACAGAACAGGCTTTTAATTAATTTTTACGTGTGATTTATTAAAGAGAAATAACATTTAATGCTTTAACACTTAACACAATGAGAACATAAAAACGCTTATTTAACCACAAGGGTAAATGGTAAAAATGTTATATGGTTTGACTTACTGTTAAATACTAGGCAACACACATTAAAAACATTAAGTATATATAGTTAAGCTCTTACCCTGTTGAAATCGCTCGAATAGAAAGAACTTTGCAGACCACAGAAGACGCTGATAGGCAACAGCAATAGCTGATGAGGGTTTTTTAAGTGCTTTACAGCAGCCGTGACACGGTGTTTCATCTCTTCACATCCATTTCCTTTTTTGATGTCGTTTTCCAGTGGATTCATAAACAGTCCTCCTAAACCTACGGCTATCATCCCCATCATTAAAAAGATACCAACCAAAAGAAATCTGCTTTCATCAGACGGCGGATTCAAGTTTCCATTTATTCCGTTTCCATCTTTGACAATAAAATTAATCCCGCAGTGATTCTGAATGGAAAAGTTGCTAGGAATGACAGCCTGTTTTCCCATGCTGAGTATTAAGTACGATATTGTGTTCCCACAAACTAGAGCACCTTCCACAAAAAACACAAAGACGCCAAAAAAGCATGCCATAACATTTTCCAGTTTAACGTTAACTGTCCTTTTAAAACGCTGAGCCATTTCGTCTGTATACACAGATTGTGACGTATTCAAAGGACCAGACGCTAATCCAAATAATGCAGCAGTAGTCATCATTGTGTCCCAACGCAAACTGAGATTGGATGCAATGTAGGGAACACTCAGGAGCATTGCGATGATATACGTCTTCTTGCTACCAATTTTCATTATGAAGATCTCTGGCAAAAATAAGCAAGATATCATAGAGAATGCATAGATAACAGCTTGAGAATCAGGCCCCATGCCTTTAGCTGCATTCATGGTGCTTTGGAGATCGGATAATGCCCAAAATCCAGTGAAGAAGAATAAATAACAGATGTTCATTATTAGGAAGTTTTTAACGATTCTTCCTCTTGTCATGTGCGATACATCTGACAAGCAGATATTTTTCACTTGAAGGTCCATTTTAGAAACTTACGTTAAAATTTCTTTTATAGATAGATCATTAGTAATTCAGCCAGCGTCTCAGGAAAGCGATGAATGTTTCGCCCATGCTATATTTCATCTAATGTTTTCTTTTAGCATAATATATATATATTGAAAGCAAAAGATTTTATGCGCATATGAAAAGCGAAAAGTAGCAGAATAATTCCTAAATGAAGTGTAAATGATATTAAAATGTTTAGAATGCAAAATAATAGTAAGCAGAAGGACCGTATGCTATCGGCAGAGTACACAAACTTTGTAATGTAGCTGTTGATTCTGTGAGATAAATGTTTTCTTATTTTATTTCACGCACCTGTCAACTTTCAAAGTTCAAGATTCGAGAGCCTCTTCCATCACGAAATTAGATAGTTCTTGATATATTTCTTCGATATAAGTATTATGATGTAATTCTTTTGTTTATACATATCGGTCAGAACACACATATATACATCTTATTGTTCTATCTATCATGTATAGGATAAAAGTTCTAACATGGAGCGAATTTCCACAATTATTCTTGAGAACTTTAGAGGATTCTAAGATTTTGCGAATATGAACTTAATTTTCTGCGTAATATAAAACAAATCCAAGAATTAAAAATTACCTTTTTTCTATTATTTAAGAATTTTTAAGAAGTACAAAACCTTACACAGAATTAATGAGGATATCTTGGCGTTTCATCTCATGAATTTTAAAAGTCATCTTAGCTTAAAGATCTCATTTCCTCAAATCAAGAACCAGAGGAATTTTGGAAAAATAAATAAATAAATAAATGTTAGGAAAAAAACATGCAGGTGAATCAAAGAATAGTTCGTGTTTAATTAAAAGAATAGCTTTTGTTTAATTAAAGAACACAATAATCTCATTATTATAAAGAAAATATTAAGATATATTTATATATGTTAGTTTTTCATTAAACTTTTTTGAAAATGAGAAGAGTTTTAATAGTAAATCCGGAAACATTCTAAAGTACAAATCTGCGAAATAACCATAAGCATTCGTAATTTATATAGTTTAAAAATAATTCTGCATGCTCCTCAATCAGCTTAAAGCCACCAACTTAATGTTTGATTAGAGCTAAGCCCAACATAGTGCCGTCGTAATAACTAATTCAAAAAACTCAAACTGTACTTAACTACCCAAAATTGAATCTAGTACTTCAGTTAATACCGAGAAAAATGATACTTTTTTAAAAAGTTGTTACAAAATTTTACAGCGAAAAATAATTTTAAAAGAAAAAAAAATTAAAACTTCTTAAATGCAGAAGGTGGACAATTCGGAAAGCCGAAAATATTTTGCTTTAAGGAGTTGGAAAAGTCAGCGATTCATGCTAGCTTAATTAACGTGAGTGCTGGCAAAATGGAATTTAGAGATACGTAAAATCAATATATTTTTAAACACATAACGATATTCGGATGCAGATATGCGTTAAAATTGAAATTCTATTAAAAATATTAACTTATTTCGTAGGTATACTACATTTAAATACGTACTGAAAACTTTCTTTAGCATTTTTTGTTTAGAAGCTTGAATTTTTCTCCGATTCTCTTTTTAAACAACGTTCATGTTAGTTTTTCATTAAACTTTTTCGAAAATGAGAAGATCTTTATTTTTCTAAAAAACCTTTATTCAAAAATGAATAACAAGTATACCAGGATAAAAGACAGAAACATTCAAGCAAGTAAAAAAATGCAGTCCTCAATTAAAGATATTGTTTCCTACATACGGGTTTGTAATGGATTGAATGCACACTGAAACGGTAAAACCTTGATAAAATTTATTTCTCCAAAAACGCTTTACAATTCTGGTTCAGGTTATTTAATTTAATTACGGCAAAGCCTCGAGGGCTATCTGCCTAAGGGGAGGGATGCCTTCGTGGAGGACTTTCTAAGGGAAACTGGCTCATATACACGTTTTACAATTCTGGAACTTTTCATATAAATGTATACTTACAGCTCTTCTCAGTAAGACAAGGTACAATGAGTGACTACCATTTCAAACCACTAAGAACGTTGAACACAAGGCAATGCTAAGAGCCTCAAAAACATAAGCTTGCACAGTAATCTCTTAATACTCTGAGTTAACTGAGAATTGTGCTGTCTCCGGTCTTGTACAGATTTCCCGCCACCGCCAAGAAATTTTCAATTTTCCGGTCTTCGATTTCTCAAAATTTCTGGATGGCATATTATGTTTCAGTTTTATAGGGCCACATACAGTCACAGTTACACAGGAATCAGATCATACACAGCCAAATGGTCGCCAAGCTTGGTGTCTATTGACGACTTCTCGCCAAATTTATTGACAAAAATTAACCGCCAAAGCCATCACCATCTTGGCGCTATATCTATTCCCTCTAATTTATTGACAAAAAATTATTTATTTATTATCTCTAAATTATTGACAAAAATTAGCCGCCAAAACCATTGCCATCTTGGCACTATATCCATTCCCTCAAGTTAAATCGACTTACCCCTGTAACTTTGTTTTTCCAGCGAGGCTTGACAATCTTGAGGGCTTTCATGTTACGTTATCAAAAGATACTACAATTTCCATATAATTTCACTAAAATTTTTTCACCCTCAACTTCGATGCCGGATGCGCACATCTGTTCATCCTCAGTACTAAAATCATCGATTCAAGCATCGTAGCTAATTTCTTCTATTTATAGTACCAATAGCAATCGCGAATCGTTGCTGGTGGCAGGTAACGTGTTAGTAGGCATTTTTTGAGAATGCTGTAAACATCTTCGATTGAATTTTAATTCAGGGGCTGTGCGGTCAAATTCATCGATGAATATCCTCAGTTTCCAACAGCTCAATGACAGACGCTCTGTGATAGGTGCAATACAGTCGTCCATGAAGAGAGGAAACTGCTCCTGGTAGAAGATGCACATGACAAAAGAGAATATTGGCGCATCTGCGGTCATCGGTGACTAAATTTTTTAAAAAGATGCGGACCTCCATATGGGACCAAGCATTATAAGCCTGCTCAAACAATGATTCTGCCACTTCCAAACCAGGGTCTCTGGACGATGCTGTAATAAAGATTCTAGATATTTTCAAGTTTCTAAAAGCTACAGTAACTAAATCATTTCTCATCCGTAGAAAGCTCTAGAATCGTGCTGATCTCTCTAGTCCTTGTGCTCTTAGCATCATAGCCTCATGCATTTCTTTTGTAAATCGTCATATCGTTCATTCCGTCATTTGAAGTTAAATTAGAATTGTCTCTTTATCGAGACAGATGCATGCGATAAAGATCGCTCATCTTACAACATAACATGGATACATAAAAATACTATTACGCTATTGAAATTATTTATGTTAATCTCAGATACAATTATCTGAATTTCTGAATTTAAAGAAATGAATAAAAGTATTACAGCGTGATAAGAAAAAAAGAGGAAAACATATGTGTCATTACAACTATATAAATATTTTGTAGTTTGAGCACCCGTGAATCAATATACGAAGAGCTTCAGTGTCGCTTTTTCAAGAAAAATACAGCTCAAAATTCAAATAATTAGTTGAAAGTTAATTGCGAAAAATATATAAAACAAAAATATGGGTCAATGACTTTAATGACTTTCAGAGTGATAATCATTATTTCTCTAGGCAATTTATCTAATATTAAGTTACTTGTCGGCAAATACAATTTCTGATTTAACTGATATTAATTAAATATGGTGTTCAAGCAATTTGAGAAGTGAATCATTGTGTCATTTTGTAAGGATTTTAAGTTTTACTAACGTTTATTTTATTTTAAAACTTTGCTATACTCTCTTATTTTCTATTTTCGGCCAGAATAAGCGCGAGTGGGAATTGTTTATGTTAATCAGGTTGCAAATTGTATAGGTATTTAAGAAATGGCTTTTAGCCAAGAGAAGAGAGAGTCTTCTTGCTGCATTACCACGCGCGTGCTTTTCAGTCAGTTTATGTCTGCCTTTAAGGCCAGAACATAGTTTCTGCTGATATTTGAAGACGTAGAGTAGTTTTTGCATTTCGCTCACTATATACGTAGTGTCAAAGGCCAGTCTTCGCGTTTCTAGTCTCTCTCTGTAAAGCATCTAAGTTTAGTTCTTATTTAGTTAAGTTAGTTTATTTCTTATTTTCTACGTTTTAGACCATAATTGCTGGTCTCTGCATCTCGAAGTATGGAAACGACTGTACAATGTGAGAAATAAAGGGTAAAGCTAACCCTTCTTAGTGGTGTTGTATCTCCTCCACATACACGAGCGTAGTATGAGGAAGCTTTCTGCTTCCATTCAGGATTAGTAAATGTTTCCAAAGGCAATTAGAAAGAACAGCAGTCCTGACAATTTAAAATTCTTATTTTTATGGAAAATTAAAGCAGGATACGAAATTAAGCTCATATGTTCAAAACATTATTAAGAAATCTCAGAATACTTATTTAACTGACAAACGCTACAAAGATAACGTTATTTAAATTACATGAGCAAATCATTTTAATAATCAAGTCAGATTAATTAGTTATAGCAACATGCGCATAAATTATTTGCTGGAGAGTGATGATTTCGTGGAAGTTTTTCTCAGAGAAATCGGCCAGCGTTCACTTTATGAAGGGCAAAATTATTAAAATATCCATCTGTTAGCTCAGCGGGAATGGAATCTATAAAGAATTTAACAGTATTTATTCCTTAGGGTCAGGTACAAAAAGGCGCATACTGCTTATTTTATTTTTATTTGCAAGATTTATGAATTATAAATATCTCGTCGGTTCTCCAATTTATCAATTAAGTATGCAAAAAGAATTATTTCAGTCAATGATCCCAGCTTCTGCATAAACAAGGAACCATTTAAGACACATAATGGTAGAATCGGCTGCAAAACATATTTAATGTTGTTACTAAAATATTTATGTTTAGGAATAATAAACAAAATTTTTTCAAGGCTAAACTTATATTTAGTTTAAGGCTAAACTTTCCAGGAACGTATATAGATAGATGCATGCAGATTCTTCCAGGTGCGCAAAGTTTTATAGTAAAACAACACATAAACGAATAATGAGATTTATAAATAAATTTTGAATGCCATTTTGGATATATGTGTCAAAAGCATATTTATGTCCTTAAATTTTAAGGCTCAAAACGCAGAAAAATTAATGAGAACATTTTTCGCCCTTATTCTAAGTATAATAAAATCAGCATCAGTGACGCTTTTGATATTGCGAACAAGTACATCATCACACTGTCAGTAACATGAATGATGTTAACCTAGCGTAAGGTACATAGGCACGAGAGTCCCTATTTGACCATCTCATATATAGGGCATAGTTCCAAATACCTTTAGTTGCATTGTTCCAGTTGCTTCTACAATTATGAGAAAAATGATAATGTATATGTTTCTAAACATTACCTCAAATTATGGTTTTGTACCCACTTAAGTAGAAAGAAGAATTCAAACACACTTACCTTAGTAAAATCATTCGAATAGAAAGAGCTCTGTAACCCACAAAACGCACTGCAGGGTATCAGTAGTAACAAATTAGGGTTTTTTAAGAGTTTCACAGCTGCTATAAGACGACTTTTCACAGCCTGGCAATCGTTCTCTCTTCTGACATCGTTGTTCAAAGGATCCACAAAAAACCCTGTTAAAATAAGAGCTACTACACCCATGGCCAAAAAGGTACCGATCAAAATATGTCTGTCACGATCAGGTGGCGGTTCTAGATTAGTATTTGTAATATTATCCTTTTTCGAAGCAAAATTAATTCCGCAGTGAGTCTCAAGAGAAAAGTTATTGGGAGGAGGAACATGTTTACCTAGGCTGAGTGCAAAGTAAGATATCACATTACCCCAGACCTGAGTATTCTCCCCAAAGAAAAGATAGATGCCAAAGAAGCAAGCTGTGATCGTTTCCTGTTTATATTTTGTGATATCTTTATACCGAATGGCCATTTCATCAATGTACACCGATGCAGCTGTGCTCAAAGGACCAGATGCCAATCCAAATAAAGCAGCGCCAATCATCATAGTGTCCCAGCGCAAACTAAGATTGGATGCTATGTATGGGCCACTCAGGAGCATAGCTAATATGTATGTTCTCTTGCTACCAAGTCTTCCTATCAGAACATCAGGTAGCAGTAAAGAAGAAATCATTGAGAAACCATAAATAACCGCTTGGGATTCGGGACCCAAACCCTTTTCTGCATTCATGGTGCTCTCTAAATTGGTGAGTGCCCAAAATCCTGTAAAGAATAAAAAATAGCAGAAGCACAGAAGTATAAGATTCTTCATGATTCTTCCCCTGCTCATCTTCAACGGAAATACATCGTTTGTAGTTGGTGTTGATTGGTTTATGCTGTGGTCAACAATAATATTATCAGCTGCCACATCCGTCAGGCAGTTGCTTTTATCTGCAGGCATCATTTTTCAAATTTCAATTAAGGACAATTTTTCATGAGTTCTCGAACTAATTCACCAGTATTTTAAAATAAGATGTTAACCATAATTTTGCCCGAAATATTAAAGATGGTTTTAATCAATCTTCAGTAAGATCGTCAGTATCTTACAAAAAAAAATATATCAGCCGCAATTATTAGTAAAAATATTGCATCGCTTATATTGGTCACACATAATAAAAATGATAAATGAAGCAAACGTTGTTGTACGCTAAGAAAGAAGCAGTACTCCTGAATTCGAATGAATAGAATAATTTAATCATATTGTTGAAACGCGCAAAACTGCGAACGTCATGTAAGCATATTATTATCGAAGCAAAGGATTAACCTTCTATATTTAATCGAGATACCGTTATCTGAGCGATAAACTTTTTTAATGTTTTTTTTTTCATTTATTTATTTTAGATTATTACAAAACCGAGTAACAAAAGAACAAAATAAAAAAAAATTAAAATACTAAGTCATTATTCGTGAATGATATTCTAATCACGCAAAAAATATAATTAAAGAAACTATTATTTTTAAGACTTCTTTTTGTATGTAAGTATCCTCTTTCACTGCATTCGTTATTACCGTACTACCCGAAATTTAGACTACAGTAGGATTTTAAAATTGGAAAAAAATAGTAAATAGGCATAGTTGGTCATGGCACACTTCTATATTTTGCTTCAGTTTCCAGTTTGCATTCACTTTTTAACGCACAAAGCACTTGGTTTTATTTTTAATTAAATATAAATGGCTTTTTCAGATGTGTTGTGTATCGCTAGAATTTTCTCTGAAACCCTTTATCAGAAATATGCGATTTCCGGATATTTTCAGAGTATATTAAAAAAGAAAAATCTGAAAAGGTTCAAATTTTTAATGGTCACCCAAAAAAAAATTTTAAGGCTTTTGCTATGCTCTCGCTGAGACTCGGGGGTCTACCAGTCTGCTGCTGCACTTATTCCTATTTCTTTTTGTCTTTTTAGCATACCCATTTCTTCGCACTTACGCCAAATACAATCCAACATTAAATTACAAATATTTTAAAAGCAGTATAGTTGCAATTTTTTTCAGTCTTTACTCAGTTCATCATATGAATATTGCGTTTTCTTAGACAGATGGTTTGGGAAACTTTATGCAATTTTATAGCAAAATCGCAAAATATTTAAAAACAGCATATCTTAAACTTCCGATAGGCAGTTTCGACCGCTGGATATAAAATATTTTATTTCAAATAATGTTGCCATTACTCGCTTTCAAAAGTTGAGTTTGTTAATCAAAAATTCATTAAAGGTTTACAAAATATGAAACATAAAGTTCAAAATCATGGCTTCTAGGTGCACATATTCGGATGTAGGGCTGCGTTATTCGAAATTTGATGACCCTAAATACCGTCGTTTTATCACAGTTCCAGGAACGTACATGCAAACGTTTCATTACTTATTTTTTTAGAGTAAAACAGGGCCATAATATTTGATGGCAACAATTTGAAAAGTGATACAGCCGTTTATAATGGCCGACGCAAAATATCGTTTCGAGACTGATGGCCCGTTTGGACTAATAATAGCAAACTTGAATTTAAGCCTCCGTTTAAATTTAGAAAACTGGAAAAATAAACCATAAAATTCAATTCAACAGCAATATCGCAAAGTAATTTAAAAAGAGCATATTAGAATTTCCGATACACAGTCTCGTGCGCTGGAGATAAAAGTGTGTTTTTTTCGTACAGTGTTGCCATTTCTCGCTTTGAAATCGTTGATTTTCTTAATTAAAAACTCATAAATGCTTTAGGTTTAGGCTGTTGTGCAGAGGACTACCATTGGTTAACGATTGGTAATGTGGGTATTGTCCAACTGAACTATTTATCTTTATCTGAACATTATTACTTTTTTGGAGAATTTTGACATATTTACAATGTAATTATGACATATGGTGCTTTTGATACTCGAATACATAATGGTAAGTATAGGACATCATGAACATAAAGGTACATAAATACAGAACACACATAGTAAATACAAGAACATAAAGGTAAATACATAACATAATGGTAAATATATTTAATAATGAAATATGAAACAGATAATAAAACAAATTCCAGATTCCAGATGCAAATTCGCAGGAGGATTACATTATTCAAAATCTGATGACTCTAAGTACCGTTGTTTTATCACAATGCGAAAAACATTCATACATTTATACAGATTCTTCACTATTTAATTTCTTTAAATATAATACAGGTCGATAATATTTGGCGGCAACAATTTGAAAAGTGATTCAAAGTTTTAAAGTTTTCGACGCAAAATGGCAAAACGAAATTAATAGCCCTTCTGGGTTGACGCGTTTTAGGCTAATATTGTTATAACAGCTATTAGAAAATGAAAAACATTTTTATTTACTTAAATACGTATTATATAAATATAATAAGCTACTCAATTTATTGAGAATCTTCTCTAAATACACTAACATTTTTGACAGCTTCGCTTTCAGAATTTGGATTCTCATCTTTACCACTTCTTCATTTGTTAATATCTTTCATATAAATACTGGTAGTTGTGGCCGGCCAAAACAAACTATTTTCGTTTTGATGTTTCATGAAAGGAATAAAATCTTTTTAATTCACTGCTTTAAATGAAGACATTTATAGTTCTCCGAAAAAATACTGGTTTTAAAACATTATTCACTTTGTCTATGGAGCCTTCGCACATACCATTACATTTCGTACGATTTTTTAAGGCTTTATTCTGAAATCCATAGGAACGAAGTTAGGGAACGCAAAATTTAGTGCCACTATTGAAGTAATGATCAAACATCAAATATTATTGGATTCATCATCTATTATATGTTTCCACCTACTTCCGAATGGAATTAAATCATAAATCTTTCGGTAATTTACTTTACTTAGATTTCCTGACCATTTATGTACTTCGGAATTATCTTTTAGATATTAGATTTTAAGGTGAGATCTACCCTAATTTAATTCAATTTTCAAGCAAACTGACAGTTAGCAATTTCAAGTTTTCTATGAACTTTCGTTTAACCATATTCACGCATTTTATTTTACGGACCACTTTCCTAATATTTTGTTTCATATGTTTGTTCGACTGTTTTGTTTTCCATATTGCTTTAAAACCGGGAAATAATTGTTTTAAATAGTCGACTATTTTTATAATGTTTCATACTAACAATTTTGCTTTTTTTGGCATTACAATTATAAAAACTAGCTATTTCGTTAATATAACTTTCGTTAAATGAAATGCCATTTTTAAAGGATTTTAGCATTAAATTACTGTTTTGTTGAAGAAAATGAATCTCTGTTACGTCAACTTGAAGTATTTTCATATTTAATCTTTATTGGCTCACACTTGAATATATTTTTCTCATTCTTATTCAGGACGCAAAAACAGCTCAAAAATCAATAATTAACTATGTTAGATTTATTTTAATTAAAACATTTTTATGCTGAATCTTTCCTTCACTTATACTCTTTCGTCTGCTCTACCAGAAAATGTAAATTAAATTAGTTTCAATAATGAATTTAAGCTTAGAGAGAAAGCTTTGTAGCCTCGACCCAGATGCAATACTAGACCAGTAATGAAATTAATCATTTAATTATTTCTAAAGTTATTATATTTATGAAATTAACGAGCAGATCGTATACTCCAGTATTCAACTAATCGAATATTAAGATATTGGTTAAGAGTTCTCCGATTAAATAAAAAAATTAGTAAATGCTTTACACATACGATGGCTGAGAAATATACACCATGTAAGCATGAAATTTGGAATTTTGTGTAAGCAGGTCATTTAGTTTTAAATAGATTAACTATTCACATCATCAATGATATGTTGATTTGCTGACATATGATGTTTTTCAGAGAAACGACTAGAATTTATATCTCCACAAAACACCGATTTTTCAGCCCATTTTTTCCCTGAAAATCGGACTTACGAACAGACTAGCAACGTACACAGATTTATACCTCAAGCACCGGTGGCCATATACTCAGTGGTTATTATTACATTTATGGATCACAAATATATAAGTAATTCTCCAAAGTATTAAATAATTGCCGAAAAAGTTAATTTAAGTTAATGGTGTTCAAATTCTGCACACACATAGAGCACACTAGTATTTAATATATATACTGGCATATGGTCTAAAAAATTTGCTTTGTTGAGGCAAAAATTATTATCATTATGTCTTGAAAAAATAAATAGATTCAAAGGTAATAGATATACTTTTTAAATTATCTTCAAAGTTTCGGAGGTAACACCACACACAAATATAGCGTAAGGTAAGATATACAAGAAAATTCAAATGCCATCCGATCATATTTTCGAAAACACATTCATGTATTAGATTTTAAGATTTAAATATTATAGAAGTTAAAAAGAATGTTCGGCTTCTGGCGAAGGATAAATTCAACATAGTCAGTTTTTAGAGATGCTGATATTTCAACAACTTTTGAAAAAATTTAAAAGCATGAACACATATATACATCTGAAAATCTACAATCACTAAAATAATAGTGAATTCTGAGTGTTGCAGCTTGGTCACCACTAATTTAACTGATTACATTTAATTATAAGAGCACTGCTTTATTACTTATCTCACTGTACAAAAAGGGATTACATAAATACTGTTAAATATTATCAAAGATTAAATTTTATCTGAACCTATAAATAATCCTTAAAAAAAGCGGAATTAAAAGACACTTACCTCTGTAAAATCATTCGAATAAAATGAACTTTCTAGTCCACAAAATATACTAATGGGCAACAGCAGTAAAAGATGAGGATTTCTTAAGAGTTTTACGGCTGCTATAAGGCGAGATTTTATAGCGTAGCAATTATTTTCTTTTCTGACGTCGTTCTTCAAAGGCTCCATAAACAACCCAGTTAAAATAAGAGCTATAACACCCATGACCAAAAAAGTACCGATCAAAAGATATCTGTCATGATCAGATGGCGGCTCTAAATTCGTATTTGTATCATTATCATCTTTGGATGCAAAACGAATCCCACAATGAGTCTCAAGAGAGAAGTTACTGGAAGAAGGAGCATGTTTTCCTAAGCTAAGCACAAAGTAAGATACCACATTTCCCCAGACCTGAGTATTCTCCCCAAAGAAAAGATAGATGCCAAAGAAGCAAGCTGTGACGGTTTCCTGTTTAGATTTTGTGATATCTTTATAGCGAATCGCCATTTCATTAATGTACACTGATGCAGCTGTGTTCAGTGGACCAGATGCCAATCCAAACAAAGCAGCGCCAATCATCATAGTGTCCCAGCGCAAACTAAGATTGGATGCTATGTATGGACTACACAGGAACATAGCTAAGATATATGTTCTTTTGCTACCAATTCTTCCTATGAGAACATCCGGCAACAGTAAAGAAGAAATCATTGAGAAACCATAAATTACCGCTTGGGAGTCGGGACCCAAACCTTTTTCTGCATTCATGGTGCTCTCTAGATTGGTGAGTGCCCAAAATCCTGTGAAGAATAAAAAATAACTCAAACTCAGTATTATAAAGTTCTTCAAAATTTTTGTTTTGTTCATCTTCAGTGGGAACGCAACATTTTCAGACGGTGATGATTGATTTATGCAGGGGTCAACAAGAAGACTGTCGCCTGCTACAACCGACAGGCAGTTCTCTTTCTCCATAAGTGCCATATCTCAAAATTTCACTTAAAGACGTTTTCCAGTCTTCAGTTGGTTCACCAGTAACTTAATATATTTCTTGTGGAAAACATTAAAAATAGTTTTAATCCAATTCAATCAGCCCGCCAAAATCCTAAAACAAATTTGCTAAAATCTAACAGGTTACTCAAAATATTGCATCTTATTCTATTACCAAGCGCATTAAAACTATGCTGAAGTGAACGTGCTGAAGCAGAATTCTTAAATTCTAAAAGATATAATTTAATCAAATCACACTGTAACTACAATCACGGGATCAAACTCGTATGATGCTGCGATTGTAGTTACAGAGCACTATCGGGGCAATAGAGTTTGACCTTGAAAAGAATCGAGGTACTGCTATCTGAGAGATAAATTTAATTTCATATTTTATTTAAATGATTACTTGTTCAAGTAACAAAAGGATTAAAAAGATAAAAGTTATGACATTTCGTCACCGATCTTAAACGATATCGTAATCACGCAAAAAATGCAACAAAAATGTCATTTTTCAAAAGCGATTCTTACTTTGCACTTGATTTTTCACTATATTTGATATTAGTTACCATACATTCCCGTTTTCATTTCCAACGAGGCATCTACAGAATATTAAAATAAAAGTAATTAATTTTCTAATTTAACTTCAAACTTTATGATACTGGGAAAAGAGGTATCCAAACGAGAATTTTATGGCAGAAAATTGTAGTATCTTCGTTCCCTAGAATAAGTACCTTTATCTTAACCGTGTGACTTATACTACAGGAAAAGCCATTTTAAATCACTGATGGATATGAGAAAACATTATCTTTACAGTAATTTCTCACAAGCACACCTGCTGAAAACTAAAAAATGATTAGTTTCCTATATTTTATTGCATCCACAAAAAATATTTTTAACGACATCACTTTTAAGTAGCATGAAAAGTATTCGGGAAATGATAATTTCATTAGTGTAGGAAATGAAAATATTTCTTTTTATATCATGCTATTAAACGCATATAAACAGATAAATAAATGCAATAGAGTCCCGCTACCTGACTTAAATGTGTCCACAATGGGTTGGATAATCAATTTTTATTTTTGGAAACTGTTTATTATAAATAAACCGCATACTTGGACATAGCGTCATTTTCTGTAATTGAACAAAAATTTATTTCCCTATGTTAAGTAGTTTACTTTAGCATTAAGCTTTATTTTTTGCCAAAAAGAATAGAAAAAAATCTGACAGCCATTAAAAAATCCTTATATGTTAATTTTCTCACGGTATGATTCGCAGCTTTTGAACTAGGATTTTTTCTTTTCTTAAAAAGCAATGGATAATTCTGTCTTTTACTGAAAGCGCACTTCTTTTATTGTTGATGTCACAATAACGAGTAGTATATTTACAAAACCACTTTGTTTCGTTTGTGCCAAATGAATAAAAAGAAACGAGTCCAGAATAAGGCACATCGTCAACAGGTAGAATACTGAATAAAAGAATAAAAATTAAAAGCTTTAAATGGATCCAATAATCAAATACCAGAAACAAAAACAGACCAAACGAATTTAAAAATTCTTTCACCATATCTCTTGTCTTTTAGATCATCCAAATTACAATCTTTCTAGATTTTGCATCATCCGAAGGGAATCTGTAACACTTGGTTATAATTCACTATTTTTTTAACGTGAGCAGTACATATAAAAGATACAGAAATTTCATGCAATATTTCTCCTACAGATAGTCCAGATATCATTAAAATAGAACTTGCACCTAGAGGAGCAGGAAGACAGTGCACATGCTGATATTTTAATGTCGAGATGATAGTGGAACATTATGAGAAGGCAGCGAGAAATCGCTAAAGTGCAAAACTCTTAACACTGATAAAATATATTACAGATTTTTGAGCGATGGACAGAATTATATTTTGTGGTATTTTAACTGCAGAGCGAGTCAAATTAGTTGATGCTTTGATATAACATTAAATTCATTAAGGGTATGAAAGGAGGTTTTAAAGAAAAATAGTACTGCATTAATTGGTAGCTTTCTTTAATGCATTAGTTTGTTCTATAATGATCTAGACTCATGCTGCTGTTCTAGTATAACAAACATTATTAAACATCGGGTAGATGTTTGTTTCAGATCGTGGTATGAGTTCAAAATTCTACCATAAAATGGCTCGCTTATTCCCAGTACAGAAGCACTTACGAGACGTAACGTAAAATGGGGGAGGGGGGGAAGACGACCGAAGACAAGTTTATATGAGGTTCAGTGAAAGATAATGCATATGGTTAACCCTTTCCGGCACGCTACCTTTTAAAGTCGGAGTTTTGATGAAAAAAAAAAAAAGGTAGGCAGTATAATTAGGCCTAAAGGAGTACACAAGTAAAATTTTGTGAAGATAGCACTTATCGTTTTAATTCTGTGGGTGTGCCCAAAGTGGCACACTGATTGAATATAGCTTCGAAAAGAGTGCTGAAACGAGCATTGTTGTCAATGAACTGACCGATGAGATGCGGAGAAACAAATAATAAACAAATAATTATCGGTGAGCCCGGTCTGGGGAAACCTAGGGTTCGCCGTTTGATTTTAGGCAAGATTTCAAGGTAAAAATTTCAAGGTAATAATATAGAATAAGGAGATTAGCATACAGCCAAAAAAATAACATAGAAATTTCTTTTCAAGCAATTCGTTTTATACCCTAAAACAATCTGGAAGTTTTCTTTAAAAAATGAAGGTCTTAAAAACTAAACATGGCTAAAATATATGGACTGGTTTGTTTAAAGCTGCCATCTACTATAAATAAACAAGGTTCAGAGTAACCTATAAATCCTTTTTCATTCAATTTTTCTGTGCGTACAGAAAGAAATTTTTAGGTGTGTCCAGACCACTGTGCCGCAAAGGGTTAAAATGAGAACAGGGTTTCTTTGAAAAGAGGTGCAGTTAGCAGAACAAGCTATTGGTGGCTGTATGTGGTGAGTAAGTTTCCGCACGAAATTCCTCTGTATTTAACTGGATTAGGAAATCCAGCAAGGGAAATAAAAATACAGTGAAACGAATGAGTACTGATAAATCACTAATGAGGGGTACAGCAGGTGTCCAACTTCATACTGACAAATCGAAGCATAACCTTCGATAAGGTACAACTTGAAATAGAGGCATTGGCCGAGGAACTCTATAAACGACAGTGTATAAAGTTTTGAAATTGCATGACATTTGTGTTGAGAGTTGTCCCAGAGGTTCACTGACCTACAGAGACAGTAATGTCTGATAATGTCCCAGGACAGTGTTGCATTTGACTACGCCCCTTTCGATAAGATGGAGGGAAATCTCTATGACTGACCATCTGCCAGCAAACGACTAGCTGCAACAGCTTATGCATGAGTGGTTCCGTAGTACTTCTAAGGAATGGTTTATTGGATATATTCGAAAACTTCCTGAGAAATTAAAACCTTTCTTCCATTTGGGTAGCAATCTCCTGTAATGTATTCCAACTTTTAAAGCCTGTTTTCTCACTTTACTCTTCTTAGTGCGAATCATTACTGAACGACCAATACATATAAACAAGCAAGCACATATATATCCGCAGTTTTTGATCAGAAACGGTTGCAGCGTTCTATTTAGATTATGAGTTCTCATTAATAAGACGCAGCTTCGATACACATTGCCCGGAATAACACTGCAGCTATTTTCACTAATGCTTTGCGTTACTGAATTTAGCTTTATCTTTAAACACGATAACTTCAAGCTAACTGTTTATTGAAACATTTCCATTATAATTCTAAACACTCTCCTAAACCAGTAAATTAATTTTTAACAAATTGATTAAATTTCAGATCAACTGTAACCTGGCGATTATTTATAATAAAACTTTTGCACTGAATAAGTGCTTATTTTTCCGCTCTACTAAATGTGAGAATTAAATGACAATATTATTTGTGGAACCAGAGGTAATCTACATTAAAATTATGATATGGTATTTAATAAAATTTTCCATCTGTCTCTGACTGAATCAATGTCTAAATATACTTAACTTTAGAAACTTACACATTTAAGATGTAATTTGAAAAACATTTTAAAAGTTAAAATATGCATTTTACCGAGCAACTAAAGAAATTTTCTGTTTTTCGTATCTCATATACTTGTACTACCCAAAAGTATTATATATTAAAAGTGTGATATGGTATTTTATACAGTTCCGCCAATCTATGACTCAACACTAAATCTTTACTTTAATACATTTTAAGAAATTACACATTTAAGAGTTAAACAACATGGTATTTTACTGTACGTTGTAAATAAATTTGCCGTTTTCCGTAATACTTGTGCTTTCGCTTTGAGATCCCTCTTGATCATAACTGTATTTAATGTCTTCGCTTAGATTAACCGGTTTGCAAACTAATATATTTTTCTTTCTAATTATGGGTATAAAGTTAAGTCAGGTAATTTCACCTACTTTGCTAGTACAAACAAAAATGTTTATTTACAAATCAATAGCAACAGCTCTAATTAAGCTTCTAATTAGGATACCTTAATAATAAGACGGCTAATCTTACTTTCATTTAGTATTAAATTCAAATTCCACTTATGCTTGTAATAGTTCACTTATTTTAAGCACCAAATAGTGAATTAATCAAGTCTTTACATAACAGATGAAGGTAAACTAATAAATCAAATTATCATATTTACTTTCATATGCTCACGAAGATAACGATAAGAAGTTGCTACAGTAAGTATTATATCGCAAAAATAAATAAATAAATAAATAAATAAAAATAAAAATAAAAAAATAAATAAAATAAATAAATAAAAAAATAACTGATAGATACAAACATGTTTTTTTTTTAACTGCAGTAACTTTTATAGCTTACTTTAGCTTACTTTTACTTTTTTTTTATCCAGTAACTTTTATAGCTTACTTTTGCAAGCGTTATTTACTAGTGTAGCAAAAATTAATTTCATCCGCATACTTTCTATATAGTTATTCTGATATATAAACGTCCCTGTCAGAGTCTTTTATAGGCCATTACTGTACGCTACATCACGCTGCCAAGCCATTCATTCATCCGCGCTATTTGATAACGATTTTCATATACCAAAAACGATCCAGGCAGTATTCAAATAGTCAGTTCCCATAATGTCGCAAGTCGCATGCTGTCAAATTATGATATAACTGCAAATGCGAACACATTAAGCGACAGAGACGTGTGCTTCTTGATAACATATATAGTTAATTTATTTTTATTAATATACTTAAATGTCATTACATACAACTGATAATTTTTATGAACATTTGGAGCATTTTGTTACTAATGAAGTACTACTATATTCATATTGTGTTTTTCCTCACAACTGTTCTAAAGAATTATGCTATTGAAAGCTGCTTGACTAGCATAGTGATTCTAAGAAAGAACTCCCAAATTTTGCACTTGAGTTCGAATTAAGTAATAGGTTCGGAAGGACTATTCTTCGATGGAGGCAAACTGTCGTGCTAGGTATTCTGATGGTGCACCACTTCTAATTGATAAGCAACTTCGATGCTTGTGTTTACCTTGTCTAGCAGTGCAACCTCGAACTTAAGGGCGGATAAACTGCATGGATTTAAACTCCTTTTCTGCGGTTGGTTGTAGAATACAAGGAGCCAATCTTTCAGGTACTATATCTTGGATAGTCTCGATCTCCAAGGTATTGCACAAGGTGGATTTTACTGAGCAGATATCTAACTATCCGTATTGGTGCCCAAGATGTCTAAGCAGCGATAATACGTACAATTTTATCAAAAGTAATTCTTCCCGGACTTTCGGGATTCGACAAGAGAAACAGTAATTTTGTGGGAAAATTAAACACATGTAATATTAATAAAATAGAGAAAGCGGGAGAAAAAAAAACGGAATCGCCCCGAAATCATGAATAAAAGCTTTATAGGTGCATTTCGTCATAAAAGAAACAAAAATTATACCTTTTGAAAACTTTTTCCAGTAACTTTTATAGATAAAGCAGTGCATGAAGAATGATATTTACAATGAGTACTTCGAAATATATTAGACTTATTTAGTTACGAGTAATACTTTACTGTTTTTTCTAATTTTGTTTCATTTTATTAAACAAAAAGTAAAGCTGAAAACGAAATAAGATCAGTTTCATATGTTTTCACATATTAAAGAAAGAAATTGAATTGTAATATAGAAATAAAAGACACAATCTATACTTGTTATTAAATTTAGATAATGCCATCAAAAAAAATTCCTTTCCTTAGAATTAAAGTATTATTATTTTATTATTATTATTCACGTGTTCCGCCCTAAGTCACTACACGGAGGGGAGGGATGCCTTCGTGGAGGATTTTATAAGGAAAACTGGCTCGTATTAACACGTCACACATGGGGAAAACACGAAAACGCCCCTGAAGCCAGTCTGTTCGCAGATTTTTAACCTCGGACCGAACTACCAGTGTTCAGAGACTTTATCACTCGGCCGCTGGTAGGCTAGAAGTAAAGTAGTATTCTTTTTTAATAAATTAATAAATAATTATTTTTAATATTTATAATAAAAAAGTATTCCCTTTCTTTCGACTTTGCAAACTTTTTTTTTTTTTTTTTTAAGTTTATTCTGTTTGCCACTTTTGTAACATCAGAATTAAAGGAATTAATTCATTGCATATTTTATTTTAAACGTTTAAAATGGATCAACGTAACAGATGTCCTCTAAAGTTTTCTTAACTACTGCACTCGTTTAAAATTACCTTTTCTCAAGAACACATAAGACACACTAAAAAACATAGGGATTATTTACTGAGGAAGTACATTCAGAAATTTTGTAAACTGCTATGAAGTCTTTTTTTCATAAATTTAAGGGTAGTTAGCCCTAGCAAGATCCATATAATTCATTACATTCTTTTTTAAGTAAAATTTCATTCCATAACATGCCATAAAATGTTTTTATAACATAAAATGTCTTCAAAAAAAACTTAGCATATTTTTAACGAGTTTTTTAGTGAGAAAAATCTGTTAGAGATTTAATTTATCAGTGATCAAAACTTGGTTTTATTATTTTTAAAATTAGAATTAGGTATAATTGCTTAGAAAGGCTACAGCTTTTCACAAGGCGTGTAATACTCATAATTGCAATATTTTTGAAAATGGGCATTGAGACAAATTTTCCAGTTACAATTCTTCAGCATCAAATTATAGCACAGTCTTCAGCATCAAACAGTCTCCATAAATTAAAATGCAATGAATATTCGGGTGAATTGTTGAAAAATAATTATTTTGTTAAACATTATAATATGGTAGTGAATGTAATTAAAATGATCAAAGATAAAAACACTTCACATAAATTACAGTATAGAGACTTTTAGAATGTTATTTCAGCGTTAAATAATAAACAATGTGCTTAATTAAACCAATCGCTGTGATGATTACTAATAAACGTTTATTCACACTATCATAACAATGATACGTTCTCTTCAACGACAGTACTTTTAACTTTTTCTACAAAAGGGAGTAGTTAATAATAACTTAATCATATATTGAGATACATTATAAATCTTCAGACAACTAACACTGATTTGATCTTAGGTCCTGCTACTATTTTATAGTACACCCAGCAAGAAAATGTTGTAACCTCCCAATATATAGTACTGCTTCAAAAGATGCCTGTAGAGGACGTAGAAAAGTATATATAAGAGACCAAGTGAGCGCAGGAGTAGGTAATGGTAATGTGTTTCTGTCTCCACAAATATGGGTGCAAATAAATAACAAATTGTATTAATATATCGAAAATTGGATATATATATATTGACAAAACAAGTTTAAAAAATACATAATATAATCATGCATAGTGTTTTCGCGCGTTAAACAGCTGACATTTTTATTCAAAGAAACCAAAAATTGAAATTTATAAGTAATAAATTTCACAAAATACTATAAATGTAAAAAAGATTTTAATAAACTAAAATACTTAAAATAAAATAAAATTATAAATTCACTTACGTTTTCAATTCTTTGGATAGAATTCTCTTTGTTTAAAGGTAGAACTGACTTTGGTTTTCCTTGCTTTGGGGTAGGGCCAGAATTTCCGGGTAAACTATTATAATTAAAATACATGGGAACGGTTCATCGGCTAATTTCGGACATAGAATGGCAAGGAATTTTATGGAAGACAGATTTCAATTGATTTTAATGTTCCTCCTCCTGACGAAGTGGCATTGAAGTTGATTCAATTCCCCTTCTTTTATATTCTTTACTCTTTAAATTTCATTGATTTTTTTAAGTACGGTATTACTTGTTTGAAGTATTTTAGTTTTAACATTTATTAAATTATTTTTTACATTTATAGGATTTTATGATTTTCCTGAAGTTAAACAGATGATTTCACTTTCAACGCTCAAAATCTACTACATGACATCAACATACAGAATATCCATGATAAGCCAAATAATTCATTTCTAAAGTAGAAGAAACTTTAAAAGAAGCTTAACCTGCAAGTAACAAAAATTCAAATCCAAATACAAACTGCAGCATAAAACACACAGTTCCAAAGAATGACCTCAGTAATGACATAACCTTTCACAAAAAATATTAAGCCAAACAAAATACTTTCTTTCCATCTGGTTTCTAAGATTCCGTGTGGGAAATCACCGACGATAAAACTTAATGTAACCTATAATTAGGTAAATACTTTTTATTGTAACGTAGCAAATAAAAACTGGCAGTGTGTTAGAGATTTTTTCTTAATTACTTACTGTACTACAGCTAAGGTAGGTACAAGAAAACACTTCATATGAAAAGAGCTGACAGAAAAAAATATGAGAGAAATATACGTACAAGAAAGCACTCTATGTGAAAAAAGTTTATAGAAAAAAAAAGAAAAAAAAAACTTTTTTATCGAATCTTTTCATATGAAGCTCTATGGAAAGAAGAGCTGATAGAAAGAAATGTACAAGAAAACACTTGGTATGAAAAGAGCTGATAGAAAAACCTGAGCTGATAGACACCTTTCTCTGCTCTTTTCATATTAGAAAAGGTACGTACAAGAAAATACTTCGTATGAAAAGAGCTGACAGAAAAAAATTAAATTATTGCTGTGTTTCAGCACTAAATTCTGGAAAAAAAACATTATGATTAATTTCACAAAAACTTTTGTAGTTCATAGATCATCGACTTCTCTCAAAGTAGCTAGTTTCAGATACCTGTTCGCTGGAGTATAAAAGCTTCTTTTCTTACATTTTGTAAACATACTGCATTATATATATATATATATATCTTTTTTATGAAACCTTATTTTTTAAAGTATTTACTGTGGCATTAAGGTAACACTATTCACTTCATATTAGATAAACAATGTATTAATACCGGATCTCTAGCAAATCGATGCAGAAACTTTATCAGTTTTTTACATGAATTGGGCTATAAAACGCGATATAGATTTTAGATATTTGAGAAATGTTAAGAATAAAAGATCAGGCAGGGAAACTAAATGCCTGAAAACTGCTTGAAAGATCAAGTAGTTACTGTTGCAGTGAAAGGACTATAAGTTCTCAAGTTTAATTTTAGCTCTCGAAAACAACTTCTCATTTAACAATAATTCAGCGAACTTAAGACAATAGGCTCGCTCCTAAAACTTAATCTACGCAGATAGTGGCTGTAATTCATTGTAAATCTAGCTATGGAGATATAAAGTTAAAAACACTCCGTCACTGCTGTACTCTATATTTTTAGCATATTTTCCTTCTTATAAGCGTAAGTCTTCTTTCATTTTCAGAAGAAAGTGGGTGAGTTTCGGAGACGAAAAAAAGTATAGCATTGATTTCACAACGTATAACTCTTTAATTAATTAAACGTATAACTCTTTAATTAAAATTAAAATAACAGCTTACATCCCTTAGAGGATGCGTACAGTAAGGCAAATATAGAATGTGTCATTCACCATTTCATAATTATTTTCGTGAAATAAATACCTACTTACAAGGTAAGGAAAGATTACTTTTTTGAGTGTGCAAATAAGTGTATTTACACCATTTAACAGCAGTAAAAACAACAATATATATATATATAATTAAAGAAAGTTACAGTGCAGAAAAATTGCTGACAAGCACAATAAGAACGCAGAATTTAAAGTTCTTCTACGTAAATGAACACATAGAAGAAAGCATAAATATTTTATCCGTTTCGAATAACCTAATGACCCTACAGTGGCGCCCTTATTAAAAAAGGCGTTGAATGATGATTCTTCACCACCAGGATTTGACGACTGAGTCGCCTAAACCTCAGTCGCCGTTTAAAAATGGGAGTATATAAGATATTTCTCCCGTCTTCTTGGCACGCCTTCATGTTGTAGTGGTCAGCACGCTCGACGCGTATTCGAGAGGTTTGTGGTTCGAGTCCCGGCGAGGGCATTGCTCATTTTTCATGTGTCCTGCTTCGAAATAACCTAGTGAATCTACAGTGTTAGTACCTCCTTCCCCACAGGAATCGTATGCCACTACGATTAACCCATGTCCTCAGGGTGTAAAAGCTTTCATCAGTAAAACTTAATTGTGCTTTTCTGTTAGTTGAAACTAGGGCAGCAAAATATGATTTTCCAGCTGCACGCAACGCCTCCACATTGAGGATAACTTAGGTAAGAAAATTATGGATATGGCGCAGGATCGAGGTGCATATTTGAAGAAGCTGAGTCTCAGTCTCAGGGGAGAAAATTATTTGTTTGACTATCCGCAAAAGAAAAAGCTCGTATCTACATTACGTTTGAGGAAAATTACGAAGTGTCATGCAGATAGCCTTTTCACCAGGATTCGAAACCAAGTCGAGCAACCACTACTGATAGGCAGATCACTGTCCACTGAATAATTGTTTAACTTAATAAAGAATGTAACTTCATGATTATGTTTTCTAAAACCTTTTCCGCACTATATATATTTTGATCTAGGTTATGGACGCCATTTTTCCGCCCTTCGAATAAGAACATTTTTACTACAGAACTATTAACTGAAATTATCAGAGAATCTCTAAAACAAATTCTGCACATTATTTGCAAGATGAATAACTTGTTCAAAGTAATCCTCAGATTATCGTAAATCTGATTCAAGATCAACTACATCGGTAATCAGAAGGAAGAAAACAAGCGTGAGTAACAGAAGTTAAAGCTGGTGTGCTTTCCATCGCTGAAAACAAGCGTTCCTCAATTTAGACTGATAACAACAGTCAATAACCACACACTATTTCTAATTGAAGAAAAATCCCGTTGTTGATTAAAAAACAATTCGTTCGCCGCCGAACAGGCTTCCGAGCGGAGATAAAATGTACTTGTACTGCCAGCAGCCACCATAACTAGTTGGACTGCCAGATCAGCGATTCTTATTTTGTATCAGCCAAAGTAAATTGTTACAAAAATTAAAGAATATGTATCCATGACATCTTTGCACTTTGTGCGACGTGTGTATACAAATGATATATTACATAATCAAAATTTGCAGACGAGAGCTAAGCAGTTACAACTACTGCCTTCAACCATATTTATAAAAAAAATACAAGTTTGAAAGTTATTAGAAACCTCTTAAAATCGTGAAGTCTTGAATTCATATTTTGTCCCAAATCTTATTTTGTTCTTAGCTAGTTGGGAGAGGCCACACAATTGAATCCCAGTCAAGGCAATTAGATCATAATTACATGAAAAATGTGGTCACTATTTAAATTCATTTTTCATAAATTCTTAAGTCAAACTTCTCATGGCGACCATCTTCCTAAGAACCACTTTCTCTAAAAGTGACCAGCATTTCTAAAAATACAAATAATAATGCAAAATATTACAGACAGTACTTTCTCGTAGCTCACTCTCTGTATAGAAGATAAAAGCTATCTGAAATCATAAGAAAACATCTTGGGGAAGTTTCTCGGTATTTGAAACATAAATAATCAATAAAAAATATTCAACAAAATTATATATGGAATTGTTTTACACTGAAAATGCATTCGATTGAAAATTAAATATCCTTCTAAATATATTTATTTATATATTTACTCACTTATTTATGTATTTCTTTATTAAGAATTCGACTTAGAAAAGGCCACAGCTAAAACACGATCACTAATTATAATATAATATAATATATTATAATTATAATAAGTATAAAACCATATCATCATGCATTTTGTTACTGAGACCTGTTTTGTGCTGCGTCTATTTATTACATTCTTTCTCCTCAATTTTTTTTAATTATTCAACAATAGTTATGTTGACAATTTTATTCAATTACATTGAATAAAATATGAAGATGGGACGAGATCTAAATATTCTCAAATGCGAATTTAAAAAATTTCTCAGGTCTCTCGAATCCTTATTTTTATTACGTTTAATAAAAATAAGAAAAAGAAGGGGGAAAATGTTTAATAGTTAGAGTTTTTAAAAGAAGTATAATTTCGATTATACAATTAATCAAAAACGAATTTAAGAATAAAGATTTTAGAAGTAAAGTTCTATTTAATAAGAATAAAAAATAAAATCCAGTAACCGATTTACATAGTTAAAACTCTTGAATTGTCATATTTATTTTCTCAATTTAATTTGACATATTTGAGTAACAACTCAAAGCTTTCTCATTGTCCCAAAATCTTTTTAAGTAGTAAATGTAAAAGGAAGAAAATTATTTCAAGATTTGACATACTAAAAATTTCAGAGTGTATACAGAATCGCTAAGAAGTGGAATTAGCGATTGAGTCTAACCTAACTTAAAGCAATGTAATTCTATTTTTTGGTAAAGGTTTCGGCTGAAAGTCAATAATATTAATTTTTCAAAAACTTTGAATTAAGATATTTTACAGATAATTTATATTCGAAAGATTTAAATGACAGAAAATGTACAAAAATTCGAATTTCGAATTCACTCTGTATCGATTATACTTCGTTTTTCATCTAATTTCCCTAAACATTAAAGTTTATTGAATAATAATTATTATTCTAGGTTCATATTTTTTTATATTCTTTCATATAAATTTATAATCGCGAATCACTTTCGTATTTTCATCACTTATCTATTATTCTAAAATTTTCTGCATATACAGATATATGTAAATGATTATTGCTATGCATAGCAATATTCATTATGATATAAATTTCATAATTACACATGAAATTATGAAAGTTTCACAGATTACTAACTGAAACTTATTTGAGTTTCGGTTAGCATTGTGTGAGATAACTTTACATGAGAACATGATAAAAAACATCTTGTTATTTACTGCAGTCATAGTTTAGCCATCACGCATTGTATAAAATATTATGTTTCATTAAAAGAGATAAGTTAACATTATGTCAACTTTTTAATTTTTTTAAAATTAAACTTACCTGTGTGAAATCACTTGAATAAAAGGAGCACTGAAGCCCGCAGAAAATACTGAGAGGTAACAGCAACAGTTGATGCGGATTTTTTAGAAGATTTAAAGCACTCATGACATGGTTTTTCACATCTTGCCAACTACTTTCCCTTTTCTCATAGATATTTAAAGAATCCATAAACGAACCTGCCAAAACCACTCCTACAACAGCCATAACCAAAAAAATGACAATCAAAAGAAATCTGTCATCATCAGATGGCGATTCTAAGTTTGTATTCATATCATTGCCGTTGACGAATTGAATTCCACAGTGGGTTTGGATGGAGGAATTGCTTGAAGGTATGGCATGCTTTCCTCTCTTTAAGACAACGTAGGATATTAGATTTCCTGAGATTAGAGTACTTTCTCCAAAAAAGGTAAAAATACCAAAAAAGTATGCCATCACGCTCTCCAGTTTATGACTTGTCGTAATTTCATACAGAACTGCAAGCTGTTCCGTGTATGAGGACTGAGATGTATTTAGAGGACCAGCTACTAATCCAAAAAGTGCGGCAGCAGTCATCATCGTGCCCCATTTCAAGCTGAGGTTACATGCAATATACGGAAGACTCACGAGCATAGATAAAATGTACGTTTTGTGAGAACCAATTTTTGCTATGAGAATGTCTGACATGAACAAACAAGAAATCATGGAAAATGCGTAAATTACTGCCAAAGAATAAGGGCCTATACCTTGGTCTGCATTCATAGTGGTCTGGAGATCAGACAGCGCCCAGAACCCAGTGAAGAACAAGAAATAAGATACGCTCATAACAAAGAGATTCTTCAAAATTCTTCCCTTGCTCATAGTTGATGAACATATTTCAGATGTATCTTGACTTCCCGGCACTTGGTTTAAGCTCCATTGAGTAAGCACTGTATTGGTGGTACCATCTGATAAGGTATTATAAGCATTACTCTGAATAGAAAATTCTTGATTATTCAGTATAAGAACCATTTTTTAAATTGCTTTCTTAAGAACAGTTATCTTATATGTCATTAATTCACCACCGATTTAAGGTAAAATCGACTATACTTGATCTTTTATTATGAACAGTACATATACATAATGATGCTTTGTCGAAAAAGGTTCTACGAAACTTCAGTGCTTGAAGAAATGAAAATCAGAGAAGAAACTACACTTTGACTACCTAAAGAAAGGATAAGCGCATGCCCGAATGCTGAAGTCGAATGGCAATGCAAGCATAATGAAGCATTGAGAACAAGTCGTACAGTAAACAGGCACTATCAGGAGAGTACACTAACCCCAAAGAGGGAATCAAATGGCTTATCTTAAAGATAAGTTTATATGTTATATATGTTCAAGAATTTCAGCAGTTTAAGAACCAAATTACTACTAAATTTTAAAATACATATTTAATATTGAAATAAAGCACTGGATATAAAATATTTACTCAGTCTAAAAGAAAATACTTCTTTTTGTCATTATGCTGTATGTCTTATATTTTAAAGGCATCTACAGTTTTCACTGCCTAAGCAGAAATGCAATACAGAAATATAAATAAATCATTAGTTAAATTTTAATCTGTAAACTTTTCAAGCTCCGTTTCTAGAAATCTGGAATTTAATGTTTTTCGCTGTATTTATGTATGTTTATATGTGAGGATATATGTACGATGGAATGCATGAATGATCTAATATATGAGGATGTAAAATATATGATAGAGGTGTATAAGATGTATAATGTAGGAGGAAGGAAGGAAAAAAGAATGGATGTGGCAAAATATAGATACGCAGGTAAATGAAAAAGTATAAATGTCTGTTATTTTAAAGCTTTGCTTTACATTCATCTCGTATTTAAATATTAACATCACTGAAATTTTATGATAGTAAATATCCTGCAATAAAGTATAAATATCTTGAAATAAATATAAATACTTGCTAATGTAAACTAAGTTTAGTTATTTTCAGTTATTTATGCATGTACGCATTATTTGGCATTATTATTATTGGTTATAAGAACTAACTTATGGCAAACAACATATCCCTAATGTTTTTTTTTTTTTTTTTTTTTTTTTTTGCCATAATCGAAACTCAACAGCACATCCTAAAACTCAAGTGCGCGTTTGATCTGACAGTTTAAATACGTAAGTACCCTATAGCAAACGATCCGCGTCTCAAATCCAAACGATAGATTTGGCACATAAAAAATCTAAATGGGACTAGTCATAATAAATAGTACCACGAGCGCTCACGTCACGTACCCAACGCAGGCAACCATCACTGCCTTAAAAAATAATGAAATGCTCACCATTAAACCGACAGGTATCCCTTTACGCAATTTATTTTTTTACAGTAATCGGCGATAATATTTATGTACAATAACTAAAAAGTTATCAGTAAAACATATTTGGAAAATAATATAACGATCAGGAGGAACCCATTCCGTTCACTCGTAAATTTAGGGATAATAACAGAAACGGTTGTAGACAAATGGTTCTTAAGCGTTTTTTACGCCCCATGTACCCCTTTCATCATTGCTAGACAATCAACCTCCCCTCTATTCCTTTCTAGAACTCAAAAAATACATATACAATTATTTAAATTTAGGTTATATTTTAATATATTTAATATTAATTAATATATTTAATTTAATATTACACAAGCATAGAAAATGCTAAAATGTTGATAACTACCAAAACTCAAATGTAAGTAGTTTTTATATTGCTAAGTTAAAATTCAGTTGTTAACAGGTGAATAACATGACTGCATTCCAACATAAACCGTAACATTTCTTTCCGTGGGAGAACTCCTGTTCTAGGCACAGCAGTCCTTTATTCCTTGAAATAAGAAACACATGGTCACTACATAAACAAAACAAATGTCACATCGCACAAGTCAATTTAAAAAAAAAAGTATATTCCAGTGTATCTCCTTTGAATCCTAGGAGTTTCCCCCCCCCCATTGATAGAACAGCTGGTCTGTTGGATTAGGTGCTCTTAAGCATGCTG
Source organism: Stegodyphus dumicola (assembly GCF_044657685.1). Taxonomy (NCBI): domain Eukaryota; kingdom Metazoa; phylum Arthropoda; class Arachnida; order Araneae; family Eresidae; genus Stegodyphus; species Stegodyphus dumicola. Next base: position 85,046,057 of record NC_140768.1, read on the forward strand.
GATCCCGCATAGTGCTATGTCCTCTAAGACTTGCTTATGTCAAAAATACTAAAAATACTCTAAGTCAAAAATACTGAAAGAAGGACTGGAACAAGGAGGGCAAGTACATGGTATAAACAAGACAGTTGAGACTAATTTGAAAAATGACTTATCTTGAGAGCAGGAGAGTTGCGAAGAGGCGCTTATGACATTGTTTAGTAACTACGTGCACATAAATTGTAATGCATATGTAATGCCTATGCTTACATACACAAGAAGCTCTACTGATAGCAAAAATCATCAATATAAATATCAGTAGTTATTCGAAAATTTCATTTAAATTCCTGTAAATTAGATAGATTTGTAGTTAACTCACATTTTAAATCTAATTATTATAAACTGTCTTATAACTCAATTGATATAAACTCCGTGTAACGAGTGTATTTCGTCACAGGCAGCTGATGACGAGGTTAATTATTAGCGTTCAAAGATCTTATACAATGAGCTATTGATCAGCTAAAATGGTGCTTGAGGCAAGAATAATGGCTGTCATATTTGCCATATTTATTATCAATGTGCTTATTCTGTAATCTGTTACTTTAAAATAGGCGTTTCAAGGTCGCAGCGACTTTCCCCTCATTTACGATCGTAGCATATGTGTCGTCATCATCTCACAAAGGGATTACGAGATTTTAGCAAATTAGAGAAATCAACCTTTTTTCAGCAGCAGTCGTTCCTATAGTTGTGAGGTGTAATTTAGAGGGAGAAATGGCCTTAAAATTCTGATTCTAAAGTAACAAAATATAATTTAATCTGAATTTTTTGGAGAAAGCCGACATGTCTGAGAAACAGAAGCATCAAAGGCATTGTCATTTGAATTATTGAGGCCATTTCCTCAAATTGTAAATGGTTAGTTGAAATAGAACATTATGTATTCTAAACAACATGACAGCTGGAATGGTCTATGAGACAATCATGTTTAGTAAGCCAAGATAACTGTCAGGCGAAAGTGACGTCAGATGACACGTGAAGTATCTTTTAATAGCACTTTTGCCTTTCTATTCTAATCGGTTATATAAAAGGTTTATAATGTCAGAATTTAGTATATACAAGGCTAAATGATGCGCGATATGAAATTATCTAAAATTAAATTTTCAGCGAAGTGTACGTTTTAGGTGAATTTAGAAAACATTTATTTGCAGTTATTTAAAATAGCAGCTTTTTGCTTTTAAATTAATTTAATAATTTTTATTCAAATAGATAATAACATATATTAAACACGATACCACATTAAGATATATATCAATAATATAATAACGTATTATATAAATTTTTGCTATATTACGAAAACAAGTAATTGAGAAGTTTAAACTAGTTTTACAAAGCCTAAAATAATTACAAAGCATAAAACCGTAAGCATTAAGTCGGAGGTATTATAGTGATTAACCAGCAGTGTTTTTTGTAATTAAGAAAATTTTTAAAGCAATTTCGGTAGCCCAAGCATGCCGTTACATACCAGCTATTCAAGCGATAAAAAGAATTTAAGTAAGGAGCGCTTTCTCGATACAGGATGAGGAAGTATACTCTATATGTCTATAATCAAGGACATTGAACGGGATGGAAATGACTCGCTAATTTTGTTATCATTATCCGTGGCGCAATCGCTATGCTTAAAGGAGTTCCTTGCATGTTGACAAATAAAAGTTAAACTTAGAGTAACTTGGAAACTTTCAAATCAACGTAATTTTAAAGATTACGATTCTTAAGCTTCTGCAATTAAGAGATTTCTGTTCACTTCAAAATTTTACTCAAATGAAACGGAAATAATCATTAAAAAATTTAAATTACGTACTAATCTTCATATTCAAATGCCTACTTAATACCTGAGATAGCCTTAGGCTGGTTACGATACGCTTACTAATTCAAGGATTAACCGTCGGAAATTCAAGATGCGGAACAAAAAATCATATATTTAAAATGAACTATTCAAAATAGCATTACCCCATTAGAATTTATCTTTATTATTTAAACAATGAAAAATGTTCAAATTGTCTTTGTTGTTGAACAATGAAGAACCTGCATGTATGTTCCTCGTACTGTGGAAAAATGCAGCACCTAGAGCCACCAATTTTGAACGCACTGTAGCAAGACTGCAGTCTTGAGCCGAACATGTGCACCTCAAAGGCAGAATTTTTAATTTTTATTGTTCTTTTATTTATTTCGTATTTTTTATGAACTTGATAAAATTTTAATTAACAAACTCGGTTATTTAAAAGCAATCGTCCAAGTATATATAATATTTATCTTTCAAACTTAATCAAGAAACACAATGATTTAACAGTTGACATTGTCTGAAAGAAAATGTATTTATTTGTATCTTCCACGTACCAGTATATTGTAACTCGGCAAAGCGTAAGATATTTAATTTTTTTTTCAAATTTAATTTCTCTGTTATTGAGCTAAAAATAATATTATTATATCTATGGTTATTGATTAGTAAACTAAAGTAAGCGATTTAAAAGCAGTAAAATCAGTTCATTTCTGTTATCATCAGTTACATTTACCGGCGAAATTATACTAGTTGAACTCACTAAAATCATTACGTATACGCTATTTTAAGCGACTGGCTGCGCAAACGATAGTTTTTAGTCATTTTAGATGCACTATGCATATTTCTTACCAGCTCACTTGCTCATGAAGCTTGTAATAAACATGTCCCGCAAGAAAAGTTAAGGCAATATGTTTTTCCAGTCGATATACTGTGTAGAGTTATTAGGTTATTTTCAAGCAGGAGATGTGAAAAATGTGCAATGTCCTATCCGGCACTCGAATACGCATCAAGTATACTATCGTTACAACACGAAGGCATGTGGAAAGGAGGGTGAAAATACCTTACAACTCCTTTTTCGAGGTGCTAAAAATTAATCATACTGGCTTAGAGATACACTAATGCGTAATTAGTGAAGCCAGATGAGACCGTAAATAAAATAGTATAAATAATTAACAGAAAAATAAAAACGATTAATAGTTTCTTTATCATGTAAAGTAATTATGTTCACTGAAATTCATAAAAATTTCCCACAACACGAATATATTTCTAGCTTGATCTCAATTAAGTAATAGAAGTAAAATAGAAAAGATTTGTTCTTAACTCTGCAAATATTTTTATGTATTTCTAGTTCATCCATATTTACATTGAAATGATGACTTATACAGTGGTTCATTTTTTACCTTCAAACGGTATTAATGGTTTAATGGTTTTAGTTTAATCATTAAACCGAGGTTGCATCCTGATCCATTTGACAATCAAACGGATTTAATGGTTTCAGTTTGTTGGACTGTAATGCTGCTGAAAGTTTCTTCATTTCTACGAATATTTTCATTATTTTTTATTCATAATCATTAACTGAACAATAAAACAATAACGGCTTTTTCAACAATATATAATTTCAACAATATATACACGACGGCGTAGTTCGTGATTACTAAAACATTTACATCTCCCAGATTTTCAAAGTATGGGAAAAGACGAGCAGAGAAAAGTCGTACATGATTTATACAATAGTATATGACTTATAAAGCAAAACCCTCTATAAGAACTTAAGTTACAGCATTTGGCACTCAAATTAATCCGTAAGTGTTAACAGGCAAAATGAAAGTTAAATGCTAGAAATTACTTTTACGTATTTCTAACATATTCGATTGTTAATATAGACAGTTTATTGCATCCTGATCCATTTTACAAGACTCTTTTTAATTTAAAATTCCTTCTATCGAATCACTTCGATGTCTGGGCAAATGCTACGGCTACTAAGTAACTGCAAGTGCGGTCGAGAAATCCCTAGATACCTGTAATATTCTGTAAATGATATTTTAAAGCAATGAAGTGGATTTGAGTTATTTCATGTAACTACAAAGCATGATTTCCTAAGTAATATTTTGAGATACCAGGATACTGAAACTTTGATTAATGCATTGTTGAAAGACAGCGCAGCGCATCAAAACCTTGATTATCCATATCGAGGCTCTGAAATTCGGTATGAAAGAAAAAAAAAATTGTACTCCACCCCCACATTTTCCATAAGGTTTTGAATGACAGCACAGTAGATCCTCGATTATCCCTAACTGTTTTCAAGAGAATACAGTAAAGCCTCGTATTACTGCAATTTAGGGAATCCATAATGAGTTCATATAATCAGCATAATAGGATAATCGACTATCAGCTTTTTTTAAAAAATTATTATTTCAAGTAAAGTATTTATTCTATAATAACACACGATTTATTTCAACTAATTTAATTTCATTTATTTCAACTAATTTAATTTCAATCTATTAGTAATTTTATTTAGGCATAAAAAAATCTTATTTATCAGCAAACAATCGCAGTAAATTGCGCGAATACTCATTTTTCCACTTTATGACCAGTAGCTAACGCGTCTATCAGTGGGCAAATGGATAATAACAGTGAATTCTAGTAATTCGATCTTTGTTCACATCTTGATGGCTGTACAGGTGTTTTCACGAATTTCCGTTTGTACAACGTACGAGACAGTTTCGCCTGGAAAATTATCCATTAAAACTTCCTTTTCGTTTTGTAGATAGATTCGTTTGTAGTCTTTATTTTAATAATTAAATATCCAACCGCAGATAACACTATTACTATTTCATCTATTTATAAAAAAAAATGTTAATTTTAGCTCTTCTTTCATTTAAACACAATTCTTTTCCCACTTAAATGCGGTATTTGGATAAAAGAGATTTTCTTCTACAGCTCAAACGATTATGGAGATCTGAATTAAATAATAATGAGATCGAGATAAAGTAACTGAATACCAGCATGTTTCAGAGTTAAACAAGTCTAAATTATCGAATATTAGGAGAAGATTGACGAGAACATTTCAAGGAATTTCGTTGTCTACATCTGTACGTCCATTATTTTCCGAAATTTTTGCTGAATCTATCTAAGCGAGTTTTAAAGAATTCAGATAAACAATCTTCTGGATCATCGATTTTTAGGTAATCGAAAATCTGCTTTATTAGTAAAGAGGCGGATCAAAAACATTAAGAAATCGTAAGGTCTTTGGTTTGGTTCCACTTGAAAGGCAGTAAAGATTGTCGCAAATGGCTAGAAAGCGTCTAAACTTGTGTGTCCAATATTCGATAACGCACCAAGTCAGTTTATTCCATTGAATTAGACTACAAGAATTTATTCTAGGATAACTTCTAGTTATCCTAGAATAAATTTCATCCCGAAAGCGGTGTTCTTGAACAGACGCTCTTAATACATATATATATATATTATTATCATTTACACTTTTTCCCTTGAATTTCAGTAGAGATATACTTCTCATTCAATTAATTCATTTTGCACTTCGCGGCAAGAAAAAAATACATAAAAACACAAAACATCTTTATTAAAAATTGTAAAGTACATAAAATACCGACCACAGTTAAAAATGTTTTTACATTTAAAATTGGAGTGCTTATGCAAAAACAAGCAATTCGGCCAGCGGGCAGGAAGACAGCGTTTTCGGAACACAAAACTGAAAAGTTTACAATTGATCCCACTCGGCAAAATGAGATTAAAGTTGTAGCCCAAACTGACTTAATTCACTGTTCTACAAAGAGTTCCAAATGTAAACAAATGGAGCCTTCGTTAGCTCACTTAAACAACTTTTTAAATAGTTGATAATTCTACAACTATTCCATAAAGATTAACTAAAGGCATAGAAACCTTAACCGGAATATAATTCAATCTCTTTTAAAGCAAAAAAAGCAAAAAATACATTATTAAGAATAAAAAAAATGAGCTCACAGAAATTTGTAAATATGTATATTTAATCAATACTGGATTCTTTCCTTTTACTAATAAAGGGCCAACTCTTTTCAAAAGTCTCAATTATAGCCCGAATTGAGTGAAGATTTTAATCTTCTTCTAATTTTCTATACTTTAGCCAGTATTTAGCCAAGTTTTGATATACCAGTTGTAATCAAGTTAATTAAAACTTTCAATATTTTCTTTCTTTAAATTTAGCTTTTAATAAACATTTTTTAAAAAAATTTTGGGAAATTTCTAGGAAATTTCTGGTAATTTTCTTTTTTAACTTACTTTTTCTTTCTTTAAATTAAAAAAAAAAATTTTAAGGATTTCTTTTCAAAATTTAAATTTTACTTGAAAAAATTAGGGGCATTTTTTAAGACTTTTTAAATTTAAATTTTACTTTAAAACATTTTTAAAATTTTAAAACATTTTAGTTTTACTTAATTATTACTTTTTAATTTGCAATTTTCACAAAAAATAATTTTTTCACTTAACGTTATTATTTGCATTATTTACACAATTTTGCAACAGAACACACATTTAGCATTACAAACAGGTTTACATTTATTAATTCACAATAACCACTTGATTGGCTACTAAACTCCCTACCATAAATAATAGGTCAGTTAAAATTAAAACTTAAATTACATACTTTTAGGATATTCTTTAATTTTTTCTAGATTTATAATATTTAAATAATTTAATTAAAGATAACAACTTGGCACTCAACTTTACTTACATTAGCATACAATATGCAGAACACACTTACATCACTTAGGAAATACTTTTGCAGACCCCAACGCTTATATGGTAGGTAAGTTAGAATTAAAACTTACTATTTACTTGCTTTTAAGTATTTTTTATGTAGTATATAAGTATTTTCTAGATATGTAATTATATTTAATTATATTTTTAAGTATATATTTGTTTTTTATAAATTATGAATTAATTTTTAGTTTCTTTTTGGTTTATATTAATTTGTCTAGTTCCTTTTTAGTTTCTTTTTGATTAATATGCATATTCGTGTCGGGGAGGTTTCTGTAAACAAGGGTTTCTAAAATGCATTGTTTTCTAAATTAATTTTTCTGGAAAATTTAATTTTTTAAAAAGTTTAATTTAATACTAAGCTTCACATTGCTTATTTCTCAAAATACTTCATTATTGGTATTTTCCTTTAGACCTTCAATTTTTAATTTTTAATTGCTAATTACCACTTAGTTGGTATTTCTTTTTGGACATTCTTCACTACTTTTGGTTTTGACTTTTACCCTTGCTTGCACGAATGACGAAACACGAATTGAATGATTGAAGAGTTAGGTTTGAAGGCAATTTCCCCTTGATAAGTCTGTCTCCTGCTTGCTCAACGGTCATTCACTTATGCATTTAAAAAAAAAAAATAGATTAATTTTAATTTGCTAAATTGGTGAATTTATTTTCATGTTTTGGTTTTGCACTTGATTTACTTATGCTATCTGAATTTAAATGATATTGTAGATTAGTTCGCAAATTAAATCTTTTATTTTTTTGCACATTATTTTAACTTTAATTTTGCTTTTTTACGTATATACATATTTATTAATATATATATATATATATACACAACCCACCATACGGCCGATGATTGCAACCAAAAATGGAGGTACACAACCACATGTTATAGCAGTCCCATATACAAAATTTCAACGTTCTAGGACGACTCGTTTCTGAGTTATACGAGGTACACCACACGAACTCCCGGCCGTCACGAAAAAAATCTCTACTGATTCCATTTTGAATCTATTTTACAATTCGTTTTGGGAAAAAAAGTCCTTTTTTCTGTCCATACACGTACAGATGTCACGCAAAAACATTGTTCAAATGGATTCAAGAGAGGTCAAAATGGATGAATATTTTCGTTGAAATATGATAGCCTAAAATGTTCGCGGTTAGAATCCTTCTTTACTTCTTACAAGGAAGTAATAAACAAATTTTAGTTCGAAATGACTTCAGGTCATCGTCTATCTGATATGCTTATTTACTCCAGTAATCCTATTCTATTTGCTATTCCGCGTGCTGAAAGCAGTGACAGTGAAATGCGCAACAAAGATTAAAAGCTTCTTTGCGGCCAATTAAAAGCTTCTTTGCGGCCAATAAACAGGGCAAAACATACAGTGGAATTATAAGTTCATGAACTTATAATAAAACAATTATTATCATAAATATTCGACTTGAACTAGATTTAATTCAGTTTCGAAAAGCGGATATCGGTTAAATTTGTTGAAAAAAATGTGGGTATAATAAGGTTTTGGTCAATAACATGCGCCAGATTTCCAACAGACAGACTTATGTTTTTAGATAATGGCTGAAGTGACCAGATTTCTTTATTTTACATCACATATTTTTCTTTTCCCGTGACCACTGTGGAAAAAATTATTCCAATATGATATTTTGTTAAGTGAAATTTTCTTTGATATATGTAAACAGATAAGATTGTAAGGAATTGTTAAATTTTCAGTAATTCCTTGTGATGTAAGTGATTAGTACATACAGGTAGATGCTGGAAAATCTGGGGTTTGAGTCTCGGCAAAGATGCAAATGATTTTTTACATTTCTCTCTCCAAAAAGCCTAATAGTCTCTCTACAGTGGAATGCAAACTATGATTTGGATGATAATTCATCATTTAGATTTGTTCTGATGGATTTCGCACCTATTCTCAGTCGTCCTTTATTAACACATTCGTTGTCAAAGTTGATTAAGTGCATCCGTTCCTATACGCAAAGGAACTTGTCATTTTGTCTTGTTTTATTATTTATTAACTTAACAGATTTCTTTTGCTGAATTCACATGAGTACATTCTTAGTTGGTATATGAACTAACATTTTTGCTCTCAGCGGCAACTTTGAGATAACTCGGAAAAATTTAATAACTAGATAAGCAATACACTCCTCATGTGCTCCTTTCTAAAACTCCTCAAGTACGATATGTTATTTTCCATTAGTATTACAAGAGTTGTCAAACAAGAATTTGAGCAACTGGCTTATAACATTTCCCAAGTAAAGAATAAAAAAAAAGATTTTGTCCTCTAAACATTTAATTATAGTTCTGAGAAATAAATGATCTATTGCAGTAAGCCAAGTGTATTAATTAGACCCTTCCTGTATGTAAAACACCAAAGCATTGCATGCATTTACTACAACAATGCTCGTAATCAGTCGTTAGGTAATGTGATCAATACGAGTTATCCCGTAGCTGACAAGTAAATGAAGTTTGCCAACTGCGATTATTCTCGTAGCGTGTTACGTGGGGGAGAATGTAAGGAGTTATCGCATTTCCTCTTACAAGCTTGGTGGTACAAGCGGTTGGTTCATCCAGCTGGTAACAAGAAGGTCCGTGTTTGAGTTCACAAATCATTTTTCATAATTCTGGCTCTTGAGAGCACAGTAGTCTCTAAATGTAAAGTTATTAGTTTCATTAATTAATATTAAGCATTGCCTTAAGGCAAATAAGACAAAAACCTTGAACTCAAATATTAATCGCCCTGAATAAGTAATTTTCATGATTCTTTCTCTCTAAAATAATACATAAAATTCTGAACATTTCAATATATATTTATATTAACTTTTCAATAATTTATTTCAAGTCATTGATTTAAAAAGCATAAATCTGGGTTTAATCCTAGTATCCGGTGCACACGGAATTTGGCTACTTTTGGCGACTTTATGATGAGCAGTAAAAACGGGACGTATATGTCCCGTTTTTACTGCTCATCATAAAAGTCGCCAAAAGTAGCCAAATCTTGTGTGCACCGGATACTAGGATTAAACCTAGACGTTCTTTGGATCATGTTTGGTGTTGGCGATAATTTTCAAAATCGCGCCAAGGCTGCACCGTATACTAGGATTTTACTAAATCTGTAGTAACTCTAAATTTCCGCTAAAATTTAGTAGTAGAGCTAAAATTTTTAACATGAACACTTACAATCCAAATTTTATTTTGATTTAATTTCTGAAACAAAAAATATAGATCAGAAAATTAATTTAAAAATAGCTCCTTAAAGCCATGTAAAATTAATTTTTTAATTTTTAACTTTTCGGCAAAATGAGAACAGTCCATCTTAGAAAAAACTTTTTGTTTCGACTTAGAGGGTGCAGTTTTAAACGCGATGAACTATGCATACCTAGAAATACAAAGCAAGACCATATAGCAAACATATATCTAATTTAAACGGCTATTTTTTTAAATAACCGCATATAGTTTACTATGTTATATAGTAATGGTTATAATTCTTTTATAAAAATTCGGTAATTGGAGCTTTATTTAGTTCTCATATTTTCTAACTAAAAATTTTAAATAACAAAATGCACATACCTGGGTAAAATCACTGGTATAAAATGCTGTTTGCATGCCGCAAAATACAGTCAAAGGCAACAAGAGCATTTGGTCTGGCACTGTTGTCTGTTTAACAGCAGAAAGTAATCGGTCAATTACATACTCGCATTTGTTGCTTGTTTCATCAGTATCTTTATCGTTATCTAACGGGTCCACAAAATATCCTAAAAGAAGGCAAGAAAGAAGTCCACAAGCCACGTATATGCCGACCAACAGGAACCTTTTTTCTTCTGTTGGAGGTTGAAGGTTCGGATTAGTATTGTTTCCTGAACCATATTTATGGAAATCTATGCCACATGGTATTATGCTATGGTTCCGAATCGGTACCATCCCAGGGCGGAGAACATAGTAAGATATCAAATTCCCCCATATTTGAGTATTTTCAGAAAAGAAATAAAATGTCCCATAGAATCTGGCCATCACAGATTCCAAACTTGCGGATAAAGACTGTTTATGATAATGCAAAGACATTTCATTTATATAGAGAGCTTGAGATGTGCTAAGAGGACCAGCAGCAAAACCGATCAGAACAGAACTTGGCATGAGAGTCTCCCAAGTTGGATAAAAGTTAGCAGCAATAAAAGGAATGCTGCAGATGATCATGGAAACGAGAGTCCTTTTGCATCCGAAACGCTTAATCATCAGATCTGGTAGCAGAAGAGCAGATATCATGGACGAAGCGTAGATAGCAGCTTGAGAATCCATGCCTAAACCTTTCGCTGAATTCATAGTACTCTGTAAATTCGCAAGTGCCTGAAATCCCAGAAAGAAAATGAACAGGGAAAAACTCATAACAGTTAAGTTCTTGATGATACGGCATTTGCTTATATTTTTAGGTATTCTCGGCCTCATTCTGTAAAGTTTCAGCTCTGAAGATTGAGGAGGATCGTAATTAATGCTGGATGTGCTTTGTAGCAAAGGATGATGAGCTTGTTCTTCCTCATTACATGGTGAAGGTTCAAATACTTCTTCCATCATCTTCGGAAATGGAATAAAATGTACTTAACGTTTCTCATAGCAAGTAATGTCCGCAATAGTCAGGCTTCAACAATTAATTTAAATGGATAATTTTTAACGTGGTTAGGAAATATGCAACACAAAGGGAATTTATTTCTGTTCCTAGTATGCACTTTTAACTTCAGAATGATACACAGAAGCAACAAAAGAGGTAATCAGCATATTAAACTCGCTTTTGAAAAACCGTTTAAATTTATCACGATTTTCAGCAAATTCCCCACTATATGCTTATTGATCATCTGTAAAGGAAAATTGTTCTAGCAGATCTTTAAGAGCACATGCATCTCTCAGAGAATAGCGATCATCGAAACATCTGTTTTTTAAATGAATTGTAAAGGCTTCTGGTTTAACCGGTATAAAATTCCAGCAAATGAAACTTAGTTATCACAGGTATTACACCACTGCAAGCCAAGAAACTCAGCCACTAGGCTCGTCAAGAAATACTCTGCTTCTGAATAGTGACGGTCAAAAGGGATTTCTCCACCTCTCTTTCACGCAGGTGAAGCGTTTTGGCATATCGCCAAAATTCGTTCAGACCGTACGATCATTCATTCATGACGTCATAGAAACGCTTCGAAGCAACTAAAAAGTGGTTTTCCGCGCGAAATATGTTGAATTTTTAGAAGGACTTTCTTTCTTTGTCACGTGCAATGTGCTTTTAATACTTGTTTGGGGCATGAATTATTTATCACTTTTTCTTTTATTTATTTATTTTTCTTCTTAAGAACTGATATCAGAAGAAAATGTTAGTTTATTTTTTTTTTCTTCCTGTTGACGTGAATATCTTCTGCAAGAAAGTGGGTAAATGTGAGCAGTAAAGTGCAAGATTTCAGATTTCCTTTTAATTTAAAAAGTCTTAAATTTAGAAGATAAATTCAAGAATTTACATGCAAGACGATTCTTTTTAAAATCAGAAATAGACAAATATTCTTATTTTTCGGAAAAAAGTTTTTTAAGAAAAGAAAGAACAAAAAAACATCTTGTAAAAGCTTCTCATTGAGGTGTTTATTGCTTCCAGTTCGCGGATTTCGTGTTCTAGCTAAACAGAAAACATTGCTCTTATGATTGCAAAAAGGATTTTTCACTGAATCATTTACGTGAAATAAAGTCGCATCTATGTCTTAGAAAATTAAGTAAAAAATAATTAATGATTGAGTAAAGCATAATTAATAATGTTGCCATTTTGAACAATTAGGTACCTTTTTTAAATAGTGCTCATATCTGCATGTGGTGGTAAGTTAAGATAAATTAATATCATAGCAATTTATTTACTTATTTATTGTTTTGTTTTGTCACTTTGAACAGTTTAGTTTAGACATGTAATTTTATGGTCTACGTCTTACAATTTTTTAAAGACTAATTGTTCTACAAATTCAAAGACTAATTCAAAAATTATTAGAGCTGTCATAACTGCTTAGCTTAAAATTTTTTCAGGTAAGCTGAAATCTGTCTACGATAAGACTTTTTCTCAATCATATGACCTTTCATATTATTTTTAATACTTAATATTTTTTAAAACTTTAATTGCAGACACTTCAAGGTGTTGGACTGCATTCTTACTGGCGTTGTACAGAGTTCAGAAACGCTCTTCTTGACAGGTGCTATATCTCGTTGAATAGAAAAACTTCCTTTTCGGTAATGCCCACTAGCGGCCGAGCGGTAAAGTAATTGAACACTGGTAGATCGACTTGGGTTTCATTCTAAACGAACGGGCTGACTGCAGGGGCGTTTTTGTGGTTTTGTATAACGTGGATATGAGCCAGTTTCCCTTAAAATGTCTTTCATGAATGCATCCCTTCCTTAGGTATATAGCCTTCGAGCACTTTGCCATAAACCAAATTAACCAACCAACTTTCAAATACCTGGATGTCCCTCTTCGATCCTAGTCTCTCCAGAGGGAATTCCTACGTCCAGACTTTTACTTATATTGTTATTTATATTGTCTGTCGATTATGTTTGTAATAACCGTATTCGTATACTTGAACTGGATGACTGGATATCTGACTGCCTCAAGATATCTGTCGCCCTGATCGGTTAACGAAGCTGACTGCCATACCGATAGGTGCGGGTTCGAATCCCGGAAAAGGCATGATTGTTTTGTAAGAGTATAGCAGAGACTCAGATCGTGGGGCAGAGGAATTCCTCCCTAGGGGGAATTTAATAGCTTCAGGGGAAAGGAATCCAGTGAGCCTTATAATTATATGTTAAGTGTTTAGTTTTAGTTAATGAATAGAAAGTACTGCTTTTATTCTAGGTTTCGCATTTATCAAAATTTTCTATACTGCTTGTGACTAAATTTATGAAACTAGTTTGAAAATAATTTAAACTTAAACGAATTTATATATGTAGTTTTCGGCTTTTGGAAAAGAGAGTGTGAATGATATTCTAGATGAAAGGGGTGCATGGAGCTAAAAATGTTAAGAACTATTAGCGTATGGTGTCTGTGCGGCATGGGGGCATTCAAAATACTGGCGAGCTGAAAGTTCACTCTTGTGGTTTAGTGATATGGAAAACGGGGCGTGAGACCCGCGGACCATTTTAGGGGTGCTCTTCTTCGAAACTGTGTCGCAGCTGTACAATTAATTAATGGTGAAATTCTGGTGTTTTATCATTCTGCTGTTTCACCACCCACTTTACCTGCACCTGCATCGAAAATCTTTGGCAGTAAAAATTTAAGCTGTTAGTTTTAAATTTGAATATTGTATGCGGCAGGTTTTGTCTATGTCAACAATTCTCGCAATGAATTTACGGGTTATTGATTGTGCCTAACCTTTAATTCTGGAATAGCTGGGAATTTTCAACACGTTTTCAAAGATTTGCATGTGACTTTCTCGAAGTTAAGTGCAACAAATCATACCACTTGGGCTTCTGAAGTGTCAAATCAGTGGTCTTAAGGGCTGGCCGAATGCACGATCTGAAAACCGCTGAGAGGCCAGAACATTTAAAAAAAAATTAAAAGCATATTAAACAACAAATAAATAAATAAATTTAAATTAAATTTGAAATTTTAGTTTCTGAATATTTATCAAAACCTACATAAAAAACAATAATAATAACGCAAAATAATAAATTCAAATTTGCCTTTATTTTCTATCTGAAGTTTAAAGACTGATAATTGCAAGAAATGTCTTTTGCTTATACTTTATAATTCAAATGTATTTACAGCTAAATATTAATTTAATAAAATAAAATTTTAGACTAAGATTTTCTTTCAGGTAATTCTAATATGTTGAATTAATCAACTAACTAACTCATTTTTAACCTAAACCGAAAACATCAGAATGATGAAACGCTACAAACTGTCGGCTTGTAAGCAAAATTTAATGCACTAATGAGGTAATTTTTCTTACTGTATATGGTCTTTGTGATCTGGGGTACAAGCATACATAGATTAAGATAAAGCCCCAACATATACATTATATTATTTTTCTTCAACAGAAGTAGCGCACGTTATAAGCACCGTATTTGCAATAAATGCATATTGAAATGTATCCGCGGCAGCATATCCCGCGTTCGGAGAGTTTGAGACTACTGATTTAGATTATGGCAAAGCACTCGAAGGGTGATCTGCTTAAGAGGAGGGATGTCATTGTGAAGGACTTTTGAATCGAAACTGGCTTGAAATCACATTACACATGGAAACGAAACTTACCATGTCGCCGGTCCATTCGGTGGAATTTGGACCCGGGTCAAACAGCTGTATTGCTTGGTCGCTAGTGGGTTACGTTACATGGAAAGTTGACATTACAATATTACTGATAAATAGAGAAAATTGGGAACGCAAACAAAGTGATGCCACATCGTGCTCAATCGACGCACCATAAATCTAAAAACGATTGTCTAAAGAAGGGAAACACGTACCTATATAAAATATGATAATGCTTCGAGCGTTCAGTTCCAGAATTATATATTCACGGCGGTAATACTGATGATGAATAAGCGTGGGAAATATTATAAACAGTTTTTGAGCCACTGTCCACAGTTCGGCTAGCTAGCCTAATAGACAAGTTTTATGATCTTCAATTTAGTGCTAATAAAGAAACAATTGCCATATTTTTCAAGAAAGTTCAGTAAAAGATGTAGTTGATTAAAGAAAGTGGATTTGATATTCCAGAAGTACTGGCAGGTGGCAGTTTATGAATGTGTTTTCAACTCATTCATAAACTGCCACCTGAAGTACTATACCGCTTTGATGGAAACGATTTCACAATATAAATATTGAAAATCAAGCAAATTTCTTATGATCCAGTAAAAACTTAGATCATTGTCAAAACATTGTTACCAGCGTTTATGTAGAATTGCTAAAATACCAACGGAAATGCCTAAGTCGTCGCCAAATCTTAGCAGCAGTGCATTCACTCTAAGCTCATACAATGAAGTCAAGCCAAAATCAAACTTTTTATGTTACAGAACCAAGAAATCTGGACATAACACGAAAAATTGTCAATTTAAAACAAAAGGAAAATTTAGAAACAAAACAAAGGAACGTCGAAGATTGGATTATTTGGATTAAGTGAAAGAACGCCAGGGATAACTTCTTAAGGAGAGGGAAGCCTTTGTGGAAGACCCTTTTTTAAGGCATTTTCTGGCATCTAGGTTCTGCCTTCTAGAAGCTGCAACAATTTTCAGAATGCGGCAATCCCTAGCAACTATGTGCATAAAATTTCACAAGCTTTAACAAGCAATGTCGCCATTTTCGTATTCGTATTCGTTATTTTCGCCAGTGTCATCATTTTCACATGTTTCGTATGTTCTGTTTGTTATTTTCCAAATTCCAGTTTCTTTTATGGACAAATCGCGATATTTTCTATCTTAATTCAGTTTTAAAATATATATGTTTTGGATTTTCCTATAAGAAAGGAACTAGGGTAAACTTTCTGCGGGAATATATTTGCCACAAACTCACTAAAGGGGAAGCTTTTATTTTACTTCAAACTCTAACATGATAGTCACAAAATCTTCAATGGAAAATTGTTTCAAAACCAAGAGCCTGTAAATAGGCTGATTGATCAATTTTCAGGGTAGTTTTCTGCTATCAGGGTCGGATTCAGAAATGCATGTATATATGGATGTATCTGCTCATGAATGCGTGTATATATTTATGTAGAATGCGGGGGAAAAAAGTTCTATATCTTCCGTTCTATTGGGCCGATTAACAAAATTCAAATTGCGTTTTTCATGTCTCGAAAGCGCAATTTAAAATATATATTAGATTTATATATAGCATCGTTCTAACAAAGGTATTTTGACACAAAATCGGACTTTTTCTGAAATAACATACCAATGTTTTTCCAAATTTCGATTTTACGACTCAAATTATACCTAGATATTAAATTTTGTAAAATTTGGTGCGAAATTTACGGAGAAATTCAAAAATTTATCTTGGCACAATTTTTTTCAGTTTGCGCCAAGAATAATTCACTTGGCGAAATTCTTAATATATGGCACCCAAATTTCCTTTCCTTTCCATTATGCCGGAGCAGGACAAAAAAGGCACCTCGTTCCTATCTTTTTACATTGTCTATGAGCAGAAAAAAAGCCACATCGTTCTAACTTTCAAGTAATTTTAGCAAAGTGTCAAAACCACATTTGATGTTTTATCGCTTCCAACAAATATGCCAAATTTAAAATCGCGCCAATATATAAATTCACGTAGAGATGGAGGACAAAATAATACGAACACCTGTGAAATAATGGAAAATCTTTATTAATAGGGGGTTAGACCACCCTTTGACTGAAGTACAGATTGAATGCGACGCGGGATAGATGCATAAAGGTCTTGGACAATACTTAAAGAAATATTAAGCCATTTCTTTTGCAGAGCGGTCTCTAATTCGCAAAGTCCGGATGGAGGTGGAAAACGGGAACTCCAAATATAATATGCCCATAAATGTTCAATAATATTCATCTCCGGAGACTGAGGAGGCCAAGCGAGATGTTTAATTGCATCGTCATGCTCTTCGAACCATTCTTGAATACACCTAGCAGTGTGGATAGGGGCGTTGTCGTCTTGAAAAAGCGGTTGCTCCCCAAAGAATACAGTCTGGACAAAAGAATGACATGATCCCCTAAAATGCTTAGATAGTGATTGGATGTGATCCTCCCATGCAGAATAACAAGTGAGCCAAGACCGCGCCAAGATATCGCACCCCATACCATAATGGCGCCCCCCCATGCTTCACAGTCGGCAAGAGGCAGTCAGGATGAAACGCTTCTTTGGGCGTTCTACAGACATAAACGCGTCCGGTCGTCTGAAATAGGGTGACTGACGATTCATCTGACCATGTTACCTGCTGCCACTGTTGTGGAAGCCAGCCTTTGTGATCTCTGTGCATCATTGGCATCGCTTGAATGCATTAGTTGCTGTCATCAAGGGTTTACGAATTGCCACTCTGCCATAAATGTTCGCAGCATGAAGTTTCCTTTTGACAGTTTTTGTTGAAACGGGGTCCTGGAAATGACTTTTCCTTTCAGATGTTATCTCGGATAACGATTGCTTGTGCTTTCGGGCTACTATGCGCTTCAAGATCCGTCTATCCCTATCAGCCAGCTTTGACTTTCCGCTACTGTTGTGCTTTGAAGACGTCGTCTTACCCTCCTTCGTGTACGCTGTCATAACGGCTGATACCATACTCCTTGCACATCCCACATGGTTTGCTATTTCCATAACCGATGCTCTACTTAAACGCGCTCCAACTATCATTTATCTTTGGAACTCTGACAGGTCTGACATTTCAACTTCTCACAGACAGTTCAATTGAAGCATGCAACGCAGGTGACTCTTGTTGAGAGACTGATACCAAAGAATCTCTTGATACCTTCCTCTTCATGCTCACTAGGTGGCAGACTTCTGTTGCAGGTGCCGCGGTTGTACTGCAGGTGTGAAATACGTCATACTTTTTCACAGGTGTTGGCATCATTTTGTCCTCCATCTGTATATCTTCGGAAATTTTGAATATAAAACTGTAAATTTTTGAAGGTATGCTTAGAGATACGCTTACTTTAAGATGATGGTAAAATTTTTATAGACTATGATTGAATTTTTTTTTTTGAAAAATTATTTAAAAATACAAATTTAAAATAAATAATAAAAAATGGGTGAATTTTATTTGGAATGAACCTGGATTTCGAAATGTGAAAGGAAGGCTCAAATAAGTTTAATAAAAAAGAGAGATTAATAAATATATACCAAACTCAATTAAACATCGTACGACTTTTACAAAACTTGTTAATTTGTGTCATAGAAACGGAATATGGAAAGAAATTGTATGTTATTTCAGAAAAAGTCCGATTTTGTGTCAAAATACCTAACAATGCTATATATAAATCTAATACATATCCTAAGTCGCCCTTTGGAGACATGAAAGACATTTGAGTTTCGTGAATCGGCCCAGTAGAACAGGAGATATAGAACTGTCCTCTCCTCTTTTTTTTTTCTCAGTGTACGTTTGTATGTGTGTACATACCTACATTTCTGAATCTGGCCCTGGTAACAGAAAAGAAACCATTTTCAGAATAGATAATTAATTCAAATGTAAATAGTTATGTAATAAATAATTCTTTGTAATTTTAAATTGACATTCTTTTTCTTCTATAAAAAATTGCCATACTGTGTTAGGCGGTTGCCCTAATACATCAGTATCAAAATCTTGGAGGAAATTACACAAACTTAAAGTTATGCACAATTAGTAAACTTAACTAACTGAGGTATAACTACTGAAATAGTATTAGAAAATGCTTACACGGACGTGTGAAGAATAGCTTCAGTGAAGCCAATATAGAAAAGTCTGTGTTTTTTTTTTATCTATCATAGATGAATTTTCACGAAAAGCGGCAGAGCGGATGCAACCCCTATACATTTGTAGACAAAGGAGCTGGTTGCATAAAAGTTTTCGTGGCTTTTTCTCATGTGTAATACAAATACAGGTTAACCAATTAAGGTTAAGCAACACGAAGTCATTACAACACGAACTATTTACATTTGAATACAGTGACTCCAAAAACTGAGAACACACGTCCTTTTTTGAACCAAATTTCGCTTAGTTTGGTAAATTTCAAGCAAAATATAAGACATGTAAAATTTTATCATGTGCGCGCTTTTGATTACATATCTATATGTATAATAAAAACAAATTTAGAAATACTGATGTAGAAATACAGCCGTAGAAAAGTAGAAATCCCGATGGCGGAGCACTAGATAGCATAAATAGTTTTGTAATGAAAAAGAAGATAAAAATGTCGAACAGGAAACTTGCCTGCCGAGTAAGATTAAATATTCAGCTTTATTTCAATTGATATTTATAGCCACAATTGACTTGGCACTTTAATCGCCCCTATTCAAGAACATTTATACCTTTTATACTGTTGCGATAAGAAATGAGCAGAGTAAAATTGCATTAGCAGCAAGAGAGGTAGAAGCTATAGGGCGCAATTATCCAATATGGAAGTTCACCAAGAGAAGGCTTTGGTTTAGGTTAGAAAGTTTTCAGTTCTAAAATTTTTCAGCTCAAGTTTGGAATTAGCAACGTCATCAGCGTTACGCATGCATTAGTCTAGAAATGTGTGTGAATAAATTAGTCTAGCCATGTGACATACATTAGTCTAGAAATGGCACAGTCCAGAAAAGTTATTACTACTTTTAAAAATACAAAGAGGAAATACCTAAATTAAAAATGAAGAATTAAGAGGCTACTACTAAATTAAATTATAAACCTGATTTACATATTTTTAGTTTAAGTAAGAATAATATATTAAAATATGTTCATTTATGAAATTGAATCACGTTACTCCCCAAATTTTATGACCAAAATATTGAGAATACATCTCTGAAAAAATATGTTTAACTACCCTAACGTTCCAAATTCTGCATAAACTGGTGTCATCATTGTGAACAACAATTGTTTACTACTGTACATAGCCTAATTTTTATACTTTAATCTACGATTTTCAAAGATAATAAGAAACCTTAAAGAGAAACTAGTATTGATAGGAAAGAATTTGTTTTAAGGTTATCAAAGATTGCTACATTTTATCGTGAAATGACTAAAATTCTACGACGAAGGGATTGGTCGAAAATAAATGTGAAAGAGGAAAAAGCGAAATTCTGAGCACAGTCGTAAAATAAAAAATTCTGTAAAAAAGCAAATTAGGTCACAGAGTGAATATCACTAAACGTGCTGTAGAAACCTCTGCCGTCATTTATAGCCATATTTATGCCCAAACAGTATGAAGTGCCATTAGAAAAAAATGGTTATAGAGGTAGAACAGGAAGAATGGAACCATTCATAAGTTTGCAAAATCAGAGAAAGAATTCAGAATTTGCTCTCACATCAATTAAAGATATAAAATTTTTAGATAAAGCTTAGTTTCCGCAATGAAAGCAATTAAATAAATTTAATAGTGATGAGCCGCCCAGACGGTAAATTGGTTAGTGACACTGACTGCCGTACTGAAGGGTCAGCATTCGAATCCTGGAGAAGGCATGGATGTAAATTGTCTTCCCCTTTGTAGGACACAATGGTGACCCACCTATTAAGTGCCTTCATAATAATGAGGCCACCGTTTCCGTCTTTAGTAGTGGCCAATGTTTGTAATGGTTAGTAGCCACCATTGGGGGAAAAAATTAATAAAGATGTGATCATCGCATTGTTTTCAGAAAGCGGAATACTGGTGTTAGTCCTCAAAACTAATGGCATTACATATTGGGGGCGATCTGCTATGGCTTGGGGTTATACGGCCGCAAAAGGAGTTGGAAATCTTGTTTTGATTGCCCGTTATTACGAGCTAATAATGCATTTAGATATACTAAAAAATAATCTAAATGGAAGTGCTATTAAGTGTGAAAATTCCATATTTCAGCTAGCTAGATAACGATCCCTCATATATGTAGTATAATGTAAAAATGTGGTACATTAAACATTACAAGTAGTAATTGCATATTTTCTCCCTAGACTCCAGAGAACAATCTTTGAAATCCTGAGGTCCATATTCAAAACGTATGCTCAGTGATATAAAATAATAAGCAAACATAACTTAAAACGTATTTTACAACAGGAAGGAGGTAAAATACCGTCAGATACAGCTAAAACCTTAGTCCAGTCTGTACCATTACGTCCAGAATTAATAATAAAAGCTAAAGCACATGCAACAATATATCAACACTTCCATACCGTTGCGAAATGCCCACCTGCAGTGGGGTGGCTTCCCCGCAGGTTTGCCGGAGGGAGGCGGGGAGACAATAGGTTGCCAGGTTTGGTGCGAAATCGCCCATTTGGAGAAAAATTGGCAACAAAATTGGCGATGTGCCATAGGCGGAGCGAGAACATTCTAGAACGAATTCCTACCGGTTGGCCCCAGAATGTTCTCGAAGACAGAACAAAAGCTATATAAACCCTGCACGCGGAGAAGTAGTGTATCGTGAGTTTTATCGGGAAGAGCATCTTGAGTGTGTTGAGCTCCCAGAGAAATCGACTGAGTCGGGAGCTGTATTTATTGTTTTGCCATGAAACCGTTATAGCCTGAAGGCTGTGTTGCTGAATGTTTCAGCGTGTTTGTCGTAGTTTTTAGACTACTGTAAACGTGTTTTTGGAACTGTCCTGAGTAATACTGGCTAATAAATTGTGTTTTGATTCTTCTTTAAGTGTTGTCATCAATCACTCCAAATCCATGAATCCGTAGAACACAACAATATTTATTGAAAACAACAGAAATTTTTTACTTTACTCTCAATTTTTTGGACCAAGCGTCTGTTAATGTCCATTTTAAATGTTACCTGTAGTTTTATTTTTAAGGATTTTTTCCCCGATCTTCTGTATTATTGTCAGAAATGAAATTATTCTTTAAGTGTATGAAATAAAAATATCTCTGTGCTTATTAGTAATTATTAATTGCTTTGAAAACTTTATGAAACATATTGCATTTACCAAAAAAATAATGGCGAGTGTACTCTCAATTTTTGAAGTCACTGTAATATTAGTGCTTATTAATTGCTTTAAAAAATTATCAAACATATTATATTTATCAAAACAATAGCAGGTGTATTCTCAATTTTTGACATCATAGTACCATTAATAATTATTAATCACTTTGAAAAATTCATTAAACATATTACATTTATAAAAAATAGCAGTTTATTTTGGGGAGAGTCACTGTATCTATGGGAAGAAATGTCTTCATGAGTAACCTTCTAAAGGCAACTGGCTCACATTTACGTTACATTGGGTAAAACCATTAAAACGCCCATGCAGCCAGCTCTTTTGCCTTTTGCTAACTTCAGTATACTTCGTTACAATCTAATAAATCCAATCTTTCGCGTAAAAATAAAAAGTGTATGCAATGCAATGAAAAAAAATCTCAGGTTTTTGAAAGCTTTAAAAGGTGCTTAGAAAATTCGTATCAAGAAACATGTATTAGCATTTATAAGTCTAATTTTTTATATCAAAGATTTTAAGAAGTTGGGAGTCTATCAGGGTTGGGACTTAGGAGAGATTTAACTTACCTTACATCCTGAGCAAAACGAAATGATACAGTGTTTTATTAGAACGAAGGTAGAATGTAACTATTACTCCTGAAGATAACATAAAAATCAGTTATCTTCAGATATTTTTTGCTTGATATGCTTAAGTTTAATGCCATACAGAAAAACAGAAAGATTAACAGAAAAATTATTTTTAAAATTTATTAATATTTAAAATTGCATTTTTGTGTTTTCAACAAACCCTTACATACGACTGACTGCAGTGAAGTAATTTGCAAAACCAAAAAGGCTAATATCCTTGTTTATTCATTTATTGCATTTAGACTAATTTGCTTCGGATAAGAGAGCTTAAGTATTTCAGTTGTTAGGTGAATATGAGCAATGAAAAAACATAAGTGTCAATTGTAAATGAAAAAAAATAAGTCGCAGAAAATTTGGAAAAACACTTCGACTGGCAGATTCTACCGTATAAACACTAATAAGACATTTTCGGATAATCGATATTTTTGAAAGCAAGCCACGAAGTGGAAAAACGCGGAAATTAAATGATCATAAAAAGAGGTCCGTCATAAGGAAACTTAACTTAAACAATAATAGATTAAGTGCAATCTTGTTTATGCCGAGCAGGCATTGATTTGTATTCTGAAGCGGTTCCTCAGTGTCTGAAGAAGGCGGCTTCTTTTCAGAATTCAAGGAAAAAGGCCTTTCGTAACTGCAATCAACCATGCCAAAAAATCTGATTTTGAAAAATCATTTTATAAAGTTCATGAAGGAGACCTAGAGTAAAGTGACCAAAGTAAAAGTAAGAGTAAAGTGAAACCAAGAGCAATTTTAACTTATTTGGGAATTATAAAAAAATTAAGATGGGGCGACGTAGAATGAAGATTTCGAAATGAAAAATATGATGCTTAATGTAAAGCACGAAATGTTGTTTTATCATAGTCTAAGAGCGCACGGCCGCGAATGATGTGAGAAAATTATACTTTATAAGCATAGCAATGGATCAATATGAATACTGAAATATATTAAACATGCGTTTTCGCAGCAATGTGGCTAATTTAGACTTGCTCTCAAATTATACATTCCAACAAGATAACGACTCGAAACATACTTAAGGTCTTATGGAAAAATGTCTTTTATTTTGGTACTTACGTAGTAACGCAACCACCATGGCCTAATTTGGCGATATTTTACATATGACAAGATAAAAGTTACTGACCGAGTCCAAGTTGGTAGTTTTCGAGAATTTTTTTGGAAAGATTCTCAAAATATCGATATTTGTCTAAGTCGGTTAAACGTTATCAACATAGAAAAGAAAACATACTTTATCAGTTTAAAATACAAATTTGAATTATCAAATAAGGATTGCGGGATGCATTAAAAAGATCAAACACTTACATTCTTCTTCAAATCTTTCTGTAGTTCTTTTTTTTTTTTTTTTTTTTTTTTTGTGTGTGTGTGTGTGTCCGATTTCCTCCTCCCGAAGTACACAGCGATCTCTCTCGGCAACAGCGGGTGTTGGGGAAACACATTTCCTCTTTGTTCCCTTTAGAAAAGTTTCAACAAAATTCCGCATTCTTGGAAACATTTTATCGCTGTTTCTTCCATTGCAAGTTCCACAAGCTTATATTTTAAAACCATATGTAATAATATATTTTAAAACTATGTTTAAGGCAAAAAATATCATGATTTGTTTGTAAAAAACGTTGGAATTTGGAATACAACAAAAAAAGAACGTATGCGAAAATGGCGGCGTTACTTAACTGAAGGACTGTTATAAGGATGGTTGCCGGAAGAATGGTTATGCGCATGGTTGACAGATTTTGGCACATACTGTAAACTTGATGACTTGTGTAAGGTATTTGTGTTAATACCTAAGTACCGTAATATTTATTAAAAATCAACTTCAAAAACTGTTACAGTCCCCAGACTTTAATCCGGTAGAATATCTGGGGAGGAACTGAAAAAAGGAGTATGTTCGAAGGAAATGGGACTATTCACTGCAGCCGTTTCGCCACTGCTGTTTAGTCGTTATGCCATTTCGCTTCTGGTACAATAGGCCGTCAAGACATATTTTTCATTACATGTCTATATTATATCTATTTTGTTTATCTAGTTTATACATTTGGCTGTCGTAAATTTTGAAAGAAAAAGGCTTTTGTAATTAAAGGCATGTTCTAGAATTTCTAAAATATACTAAAATAATAAATTCATTAACGATATGCGATATTGAGTTAAAATTAATAACTTAATTACTTCATACATTCATAATTATGAGGAGATGCAATATAATTATAAAAATATATATATCAATAAAATAAAGTAGCGGTTCTCAACTTTTGACTAACGCGTAGCATCTAAATAAAAATTGAAATCATTTAGGTGGTGTATTCAATTATCGCAAAGCACACTAGGGCTATCTGCCTAAGGGGAGGGATGCCTTTCGTGGAGGACTTTCTAAGGGAAACTGGCTCGTATACACGTTACACATGGGGAAAACCACGAAAACGCCCATGCAGCCAGCCCGTTCGCGGGATTCGAACCTCGGACCGAACTACCAGTGTTCAGCGACTTTACCGCTCGGCCGCTGGTGGGCCCTGAAATCATTTAGTACCACCGCTACAAAGTACTACTACCACCATCTTGATCAAAGCTCAGATCGCATAAATTTACGAGTATTAGAGAAAAAACTCAATCGGGATGTTGGTATTTTAATTTTTGAATTTAATAGTTAAAAATACTTTGCTTCTTTGCGTACCACGTATTTTTCTCTTGCGTACCACCAGTGGCACACGTACCACCGGTTGACAACGACTAAAATAAGCATAATATTAAAATTAAGCTAAAGTAATTTTCATTGTAAAAAGGAAATTATTTTGACATTTCAAAATAAATCGACGATTTTAAAAATAATATTTGAGGGGTATACTTTATATAAAGGGATACATCTTATTAAGAGATATACTTTATATAATTAGTGTTAAGGGTTATGCTTTATGTAATTTAAAAAATTGAATTTCAGTTTTTATTTTATGTTAAAATTCGATTTATTGCAAGGATTTTAAACAAATCCCATTTAAAAATTTTCTGTACCCTAAAGTTATGCTAAAACATCATTTTAAATTTTTCCATTTAAAGAACAAGATGGTTTGTTAACATTTGCATTTCAGCAAATTCCTCCTATTAAAACCTTTTGAATAATATATGAGATGTTTCTGCATGCTATTTTACACAATTATATCGTTATGCATGACATAAAAGTTTAATATATAGTATATATATGTAATGAAACTGTGGTTCGGTGACGCGACATGAATGATTTGATTGAGAATGCGGCACAAACTTGCATTAAAATCTTCGGTGAAACAGGACTTTTCCTATAATTCACTGTGAATATAGCTTAACAAACCCGTTTAGATTTCTTCATAATTAGAAATGGCCGAAGAATATAATGGCAGAACAATTTTGAAGGCATTATACGAACGCTGAGACGTAGATGCGCAGAAATATTAATTGCGGTGGATACTTAATGCTTTAAAGCATCCATCCATTTTGAAGAATAAGCAGTCGAGCCGGATTAAATTCTTTTTTTTTATTTAAATTCTCATTTTGTGGCTATAATTCACTTGGCACTCTACTCTTGCCCATTAAAAAACATTTCAAATTTTGATATTATTGCCATAGAAGCGAATGTAGCAGCACACATATGATTGGAGAAAGGCGTCTGGCCAAGAGGAAAGCACAAGCAAAAGTGACGCATCAGTTCATAGAAAGGAGGGAGGGAGTGAAAAGTTTCAGTTTTTAATTATGGTTTGCAATTTGGTGATTGGTCAAGAGGCATCTGCATTAAGGGTTACGAAAGATCGCGTGATTAACTTGAATGACTCAGTTTAGACTTACAGCACTATTTTAGGACAGATAGATGAAGTTCCCAAATGAAATAAAAAATAAAAGAGGTTATAGTGAATTAAATTTAGAATACTTTCATATTTTTTTTATCTTACATATATATATATATATATATAAATTTAACAACAAACATTCTCTATTCGTAAAAAGCAAATTTAAAGTTAATAAAATTTTAAATAAAATTGAAATTATATATACAGTAGACGCTCGTTTTTACGAACTCGTAGGGACTACGAAAACAGTTCGTTAAATCGAGAGTTCGTAATTTAGAAAGGCATCGGAAATTGTTAGTATTTCACATTTTAATGTTTTCGAGACAGGTTAGTGATACTATTCCATGCTTTTATTTATGTATTAGGAATTATTTTTAATAGTATTACTACTTAATAAATGATATCCATTCTATTAAACAAACAAGAAACTTAAAATATTTGTAAAACGTACCTTTATTAAGTCATTGAGCAACAAAATAATCACTTATCTTTGTCTGTTTTAAAAACAACAGATTGTACAATGCAAGACTCCATCTTCTCTATATTTGTTAGCATTTCACAATTATCACTGGCCTCAAAAAATCGTCTAAGTTCTGACAAGTATTCTTGTTTTAAAGTCGTTCTTGGTGTTACTTCATTTTCTTCTTCTTCTGGATCTGAAAGTCTCTCATTCTCGTTGATTATGCTGCTAATAATATCGTGATCCGATATTTCCTCCGTGCAGATGACATTAGAATCCACATTTAAAAATTCCTCGAATGAAAGTTCTGGCAACTGTGGATTTCTACGGCGAAGTTCATGCATGAGAACCTCATCTTCGTCGTGAGATCTATTGTCATGGATTTCTTCAGTTACGTCTGTTTCTTTAATAAAACCTGCATGTCGAAAGGCTTTAGAAATTGTTTCATCTAAAACATCATTCCATGCACTGATTGATAAATGCTTTGACCAAGAATATCAATCTGATAAGGTTGTTCCCTTTCCAAGCCAAGGATTACTCTTTGCAAGAGCACTGTCTTAAATTTTCGCTTGAAACTATTGATTATCCCCTGATCCATTGGCTGTAAAACTGCAGTTGCATTTGGTGGGAGATATTCCACACGGATTGCCTGAAGCCCAGTGACTTCCATGTGTGCAGTACAATTGTCCACGATTAGGAGAACTTTGCGCTTCTCTGCTGAAAAACGGTTATCTAAATCTCTCAACCATTTTTCGTAGATGTTGCCAGTCATCCAGAGCATAATATGGAGCAGGAATCTTCTGAACATTTTTGAAACACCTTGGTTTCAGATATTTTCCAATAAAGAGCAGAGGCAATTTTTGTGACCCAGTCATGTTGGCTGCAATCAAAACTGTAAGTCTCTCTTTAGCTTTATTACCTACAACACATTTATCTCCTTTGTAAGCTAATGTTCTTTCTGGCAAAATCTTAAAAAACAAAGCCGTTTCGTCCGCATTAAAAACGTCATCTGCAGTGTATTCAGAAAGAAGCAATTTCAACTTTTCTTCTTTCCATTCATTTGCTGATGACGTGTCTACTGCTGCACTTTCACCACACACTTTCCGGAAACTCAAACCATTCCGAAATTTAAATTTCTGTAACCAACCATCCGATGCTTTAAAATCTTTGATGTTTAATTTGGAAGCAAAAAAGTGTGCTTGTTCTTTGAGTACATTTCCATCAATTGGAATGTTTAAGCTTCTCATCTTTCGAAACCAAACAAGCAAAGCCCTTTCCAAATTTGGGTGTTTTGATTCTCGAAAATATTTTCGAGAGGAGGGTCCACATTCATCGTTTCCGTTTTTAGCTCCAAAGATCTTCTCTCTTGCCTTTAAATCGTCGATAAACTATTTTTAGGAATTCCATATTTCTGAGCAATTTGTGTCTTGCTTAATATTTTTTTGTCAACTTCTTTTAAAATCTTCTTCTTTATTTCAACCGCTAAACAAATTCGTTTCTTCATTTGCGACGTAGCTCTAAGAATCTTACTTAACAAAAACTGGCCCAATCTCCCTCTCGACTAACGAGACTTCACTGATTGAGTTGTCCAGATCAAATGACTATGACATTACAAAAAGCAACAACTCTCTTTTAAAAGCAACCCAAACCCCTTTAACACGAATGGTCTCACCCTCACCCAACAACATCAGGCCGATGCTCTTCTGAGAGCCTCCCACAACAAACAACACCATAAATTTGTCCTAATTCCCCCCTCTTCTCCGCCCCCTCTTCCTTACTGTACTTCTTCGAATGTTTCGCACTTGCTGCCTCAAAATAGTTGATTTTATTTGAACTTCACACTTCGTCCCAATGAAACACGCAGAAGTATGAAAATTGAGTTCGCAAAAAAGAGATTTTCCTGATTTGTAGTTCGTAAATAAGAGCGCAAAATTACATTACATCTATGGCAGTGTATTCGGGACCATTCGCTAGTTCGTGAAATCGAGAGTGTTCGTAAAAAAGAGGTTCGTTAAAACGAACGTCTACAGTATAATTAATATATGCATCTATACATCAGTAGTATAAGAATGAGAGTTCTGCGGCAGCTGGTCAGTGGGTCAGGTGCATCGTGCAACTTCATCAATGACATCACACCAGGGGCGTGGCCAATGGCATAACAAGTTGAGTTGAGTTGTTTTTAGGTTGCTGCTTGAGTTGTAAACCTCCTGCTTTTCATTTAAATTTAGTTTTCAAAAATTGGCAACAAGCAATATTTTTGCATCTTAATTTTGATGAAATGGCGATGCTGCCCTCTGTTGATGAAAAAGTGAATTATACGTTTTAGAAATATATTTTTAAGTCTGGTGTTAAAATTATTCATTGCGCGACTCTGAAAATAATATAAGAGAAATAAATATTAAAAAAAAATTCCCTTTAAGAACAATTCATCGTGTAATGAAAATGAAACTACAAGATAAATTTTTTATTACTCATTTTTTTTCTAATACTTTTATCCTTTCTAGTTTCCCATGAACATTTAACTTAGTTCCTAGGTTTTTCTATTCATAATAACATATTTGTTTACCGTCATATTTTTAATACTTAGCGTTTCTAATTTGTAATATTTTATTTAATTTCCACATATTATTATTTTTTCATATCTTTATAATTTTTAAAATACACTGATTTTTAATTTATACGTTAGATTTCACAAACGTAATTGTCTCCATACATGCAGTTTATTTGTTACATTTCTTAATTTTAAATACAATTTCGCACTATAGTGTTCAATATATTTCGAATTTTAACTTCATTTACTTTTTATTATACCAACTACTGTTTACTGTAGCATTTAATTTTAAAACATAATTTTTTACTTTTTTTTTTTTTTTTTTTTTTTTTTTTTTGCTGGGGGGTGTTTTTTTTTTTTTTTTTTTTTTTTTTCTAGTTTTTTATACACACTTTCATTTTAACTCACTTGTTTTAAATTCTGATAAAAAAGAACCGTTTATTTTTCGTGATCTTAGTTCTTTTACTTAATTTTTTACGGAATTTCTAATTTCTTTCACATGTTTAATAATATCTTCCTTACACTATACAATATTTTTTTTTAATTTTAAGTCTATAACTGTTAATTACTTTTCTTGCGTTCATGATTTCTCTTCTTAGTTTGTATTTCATAATTCTAGTGTAACTTATTTATTATACGGTTTTTATTTCTGTCTCATCATTCGTAATTCCAACATTTTATTCCATTTTAGTCATCAACACACTTTTTAACAATATGGATAGTTTTCATTTACTGCGTATTCAAACATTTCCTTGAAATCTTTTAAATACTTGTTACATTCTCCAATCATAATTGATCAGACTTAGTTTTACTTAGAAATTTCCATTCACAATTTTACAGTTTAATACCATTTATATCTAAATGTATTTATTTCTCATATAGTTTTAAGGTCTTCAAAGTTTCTAACATCATGTTTAATTTTAAATCCCGATTACCTTTAAGTGTATTAATAATTTTCGTTTCTAATTTTACATTACACATTCAGTGTTTCATCCACATATACCAAAATATTTCTTACATCTTCTGATATTTAGTCGATGTCATATTTCAATACATCAAATTAATTTATATTGCTCATATACTATTATTTTTTCATGTTTTAGAGACACTGACTATACTAATTTTACCTTTTTCCTACACTAATTGCATCTATGTCCACACTCATGGAAAACTAGCAATTTTTTACATCACATGCATAAAAAAATTCTTAAAACCAACTTTTTCAGTATTGTACTCAAATTACTATTTTCCAAATGTGAATTACTAGTATTCTTTGGTTTTACTCTCGTAATGTCGTAAAGAAAAAGAACAATTGATAGAAATTTCCTGTGTTCGAAGTCGAACTGAAGATTTCAAAAATAATACACTTGTTAATTTGTGTATGAACCGAAAAATAACTTTAAAGGCATTTCAAATAAAGCTATTAAATTTTTATTTCCTTTTTGCACAACCTATTTGTGTGTTAAAAATTAAATCTAGAAGAAAATTATAAGTGGATCTTAATTTTCGGTTAAAACCAAGTGAAATAAGACCAGACACAAACTCTTAAACAGGCCCAAATTTCGTACTAAATTTTAGAATTAAAGTATTATAACTTAAATTTTGATAATAAAAATGGTAACCCATTTTTAATCTAAAATATTTTTATGTATAGATATGTAATACAAATAGCCAATAGGCTGTTCAAATGGCAAAATATAATCATTGTAAAATGGAGGGGTGGTACTTAAGTTTTTCAGTTTTTATTCAGGTACGCGTTAGTCGAAAAGTTGAGAACCGCTGTACCTAGCGTATTCTTAATAAAAATTGAAATGAATATGGCAAGGTCATACCATCACCACCAACGTCTGAAGTCATTCATCAATTACAGATGCATTTCTTTACCTACACACAAAAGCAGATTTTTGAAATCGTATAAATCATACATACGAGGAGACTCCAAATCATTAATTAATTTTTAACAGAATGCTAAATATACCCTGTGTCCTAAGATTGGGGGCCTCCAGAAGTTCAAGCTAGAGAAGCTCCTCACGTGTTTATTATTAGACTTTACAGGAAATGACTGTAACAATACCAACCATTTAAAAGCAAATTACGTCTAAATAATATTTTCCTTGGCAACAAAAGAGCAATTTCAAGCACTGCATGCGTGCAAAGATTTTTATTGGAAATAAATAAAATTAGTAAATTTAATAAATTTATAACATTATTCTTATGCACGGTGGATGTAGAATTCTTTTAATTGTGCATAACAGTTCAAATATAATTTGATATCTTTATTATATGCGGCTTAAGTGTCTGTTTGTCGCCGATAGTTTATTGATTGCTTGCGTAACTGTACTAGCCAATGGGGTGAAGTTGCCACGGCATTCAAATACACTGATACCATACGTGCAGTTATCATTGTTTTAATTAAATTATCATGGTATTTAAGAACATTTAAATATTTTTAATTCGTACATCTGTTGCTTATTATGCATATAACTATATTTACATATGACTTACCTAGAAACTTGCAAACGATGATAAATTAAAGGAGATGAAACAAACTAACAAGTTGCGCGTAGTCCATCTCATCAGGTAGGTTTACCCAAACTCCTATGCTAAATATATTTTCGAGTAAAGAGTTTAAAATTATACCCGATTTTATTCCGACATTGTATTTTAAACTGAATTTTCAGCTGAACGCAAATTGAGCGTGTCAGGGAGAACGTGAACATTTGTTTGCATTAGCAATCAACTGTTTTTGAAATGGTTTACAACTGAATGCAAATTGAGTGTGTCAGGAGGAAGGTGAACATTTGTTTGCATGTTGTGTACAAAGAGATCTCTGACATGTGAATTAAAATTTTATTATTTAAATCACCTTTATTTATTGAGCTAGCGGTGTCTCTTTAAGAAATTTACCGCCAGTAGTTTCTTTATTGCAGTCTACTTTAAGCAATTAAGCAAGTGGAAGGGGCAAACCCCGTGGGGCAGTAAGCAAAGGGGCGTCCTCGGCCCTTGCCCTGGGTAATTCAATTTGAATTAGCAGACACCTTTGCATAAATCATTTTAATTACAATTTATAATATCTAGAACAGCGATCATTTCATATGACCTCCGGGCTTTCTAGTATATATATAATAAAGTAATATATTATCATTTCAATTCAGTAAAAAACAGATCATTCAAAATTCTTAGATAAGCAAAGAAAAAAGGTTACTTACCTTTATGATCCGCGTTCTTCGATTCTGGTCCGCCGCTTTTGTAGACTCCGATTTGGTTTCAAACTCATCTAAAATTGGCACTATTTTGTATGAATCACTTTATTTGACATTTCGCACGAAAGAGGAACAATTTCTGAATCATTACAAAATCAAAAACACTTCTAATTACTTAGCATCATTCTTATTCATATCTAAAAGCGTCATTATTCTACTGCGTCACTGTTCTAACAGCATACACTCATCGTTGCCAGTTCTCAAAAAACAAAGTTTTTTTTCCAATTCTCGTCGGTCTGGAGGCTCAATCCGTTCCCCAAGAGCGGAGCGTGCGTCGTTCGCGGCACACTCCCCCCGATGAGTTTCACCAAGTTGAAACTCAGCCACAGTCTGGTTGAAAGTTCATGAGGTTTAATCTTTCAGGGGTTCGAATCACTCGTCCACATCTAGTTGTTTTGAGGGGATTCTGATTGAGTTCATCTGACTGATCTTTGTCAGGGGCACGAAAATCTGTAGATCCAATAGAAGATGTAGGCTTATCACACATTTTTTGTACAGAATGCTTCTTTCTCAAACAGTCTCCTATATTATCCGTTTGTAAATGGACCTCCAACGGATAAATTCGTTGTATGGGTCGAAGGATTTCGCCACTTTTGGTGGGTAATTTTACTAAACGAACTACACCATCATTTCCTGGGATGAGTGTTATAATTTTTCCTAGAGGCCACTTAATTCTTTTCTCAGGTGTTTCTATTAACACAATGTCTGCAACCGATAGTTTAACATATTTCTCTGTTTTTAAAATATGGCTTTTCAGTTGTCCTCAGTATTCAGCTCTGAACCGTTTTCTTAGATCTTCTCTGACCTTCATCTGATATGCATACCTTTTTTGTAAGTATTTAGCATCAATAATGTCTAGATCTGGAACGCCACTTTTTTTTAGATCACGAAAAAACATTGCAGGTGTCAAGGGTTCCAGTTCCAAGTCCTGGGAAATATAAGTTAATGGTCTGTAACTTAAGATATTTTCGCAATCACAGAGGATCGTAGAGAGTTCTTCATATTTCAGAGAGGCATTACCTAAAACTTTTCTGAGAATGTTTTTCATCAGGCCAATCATTCTTTCCCAAAATCCACCCCACCAGGGAGAAGCTGGTGGAATAAATTTCTACTTAATGCGGTTGACAACATGATTCTTAATAATTTTATCCCAGTCAATCATTTTTAAGAGTGAATTTGTACCAATATAAAATTACTACCGTTATCAGTGTAGACAATTTCAGGTCTTCCTCTGCGTGCTATAAAACGTCGGAAAGCTAATAAAAAGTTATCTGTTGACAAAGACGTTAAAAGTTCAAGATGGATTGCACTGTAAATAAAACGGTTCACGTTTTCGATCCATTTTTCAAAAGCAAAGGGCCAGCTAAGTCGATACCTGTCACTTCAAAAACAGAAGAATCTTTAACACGGTCTTTTGGCAAAGGTGCGGATTGTACCGTGGAGGGCCTTGAATCAAATCTTCTACATTTAGTGCAGTTTTTCAACACGTTCCGCAATGCATTTGTTGTTCATGTTTTTCCATAATCAGTTTAGACACAACTGGATGTTCAGGAGGTAGGATTACAGGTGTTCTAAAATTTTCGAAGTCTTGTCTCATTAATATTCTTGGCTTTACTCTTAAAAGACCAGATGCATCAACAAATGGTGTTTTAAATTTCGTAAATGTTTATCCTTTTCTGTTTTAAAGGAGACCCTTTGCACAATTTTCCAAACAAGGACTTCAGCTGCATTCAATTCTTCGATTTCTAAGTTCTTTGACGCTGTTCTATTTTTATCTCTGCAGTTTTCAATATACCTTTTTATCCAGGCTGTAACTCTAATTATTTTCTCAAAAGAAGAAATTCGTGAGAAATGCGAAAATTCTTCATCTACATTTGTTAACGAGGGTACAACTGTTTTTCTTCTTTCTCGATCAATCATATCTTTGTCAGGAGAAATATCACAAGTAGTCCAACAGTCTGGATTCAAATTCAACCATGCTGGACCTTCATGCCATCTTTTGGCTTTAATAGTTTCAACAGAATATCCTCTTGACGGAATATCTGCAGGATTCAAGTTGCCAGGAACATAATTCCATGTAACAGGATTAGTAAGAGCTCGTATTTCTTTCACTCTATTCATAACAAATACACTCCAATTTTCTTCATTCTTAATCTAGTACAATGTGAATTGAATCTGTCCAATCAAACGTAGATATATTTTCTTCCTTCAAATCTTGTTTTATAGATTTCATTAATCTTGCACCAACAACACAAGCTAATAATTCTAGTCTACAAATTGATGTGGGTTTTAGAGGAGCAACTCTGGATCGTGCTTGAACTAAATGATAAGAAACTTCATTTTCATTTTCATTTCTTAAATAAACGCAGGTTGCATATGCCATTCGGGATGCATCACAAAATATATGAAAGGATAATTTCAATTCAGAATCAATATTAAGCATCATCTGTCGAGGAATTTTTATTTCTGTTAAACGATTTGCATCATTTTTCCATTTCATGTATTTGATTTTTCATGTATTTGATTCTTCAGGAAGAGCTTCATCCCAAGTTACTTTTAATTCCCAGCAGTTTTTTAACAGAATTTTAGGAATTATAATTATAGGGCAGGTGAATCCAATAGGGTCATAAATTTTATGAATTTCAGTCAAAATTGTTCTTTTAGTAACAGGTTTGTTTTTCGATTCATTTAATCCCTTTATATCACAACTTAATGTGTTATCATGCAAATCCCAAAGAAGTCCCAAAATGTTGACCGTTTTAGCTTCACAAAGATCATCAAAAAACTCATTCTCATTTAATTTATCAAGCTTCGACTGCTCTAAAATGGGTTCAACAACAAATGCATCCCTTTCATTTCGAGGATAGTTATATGCAAACTCTTGTAATTCAAATTTAGCACTTGCCAAAATTTCAGTGGTATCAGTTTTTAACTTCTTTAATTCTGATTCGTCATTCACACTTGTAACTAAATTATCAACGTTCCAGGATTCTACTAATTTATTAGCACTCTCACAATAAATTTCTGGTATTCCTTCATTAATTTCGTTAGTGTTGCATTTAAGAGAAATGGACTGCTGGTTATTCCAAAGACCACTCTTCTATGCCTGTATACTATTTTCAAATGCTCAGAATTTCCCTGTTTCCACCATAAAAATCTTAAATAATCTCTGTCTTTAGGAATAAGTACTATCTGCAAAAAGCCTTCTTAATATCAGCGCTCACACCAATTTTTCCTAGTCGAAATCTATTTATTATAGCTGGAACAGTGTCAATCAAATTTGGACCCTTTTCCAAACAGTCATTTATGGAACGTGATCCTTTAGTTCTTATGGATCCATCGAAAACCGGTTTTATTTTTGTCGTGGTGGAATTTATTTGAATAACCGCACGATGGGGTAAATAATGAGAGGGGTTATTAACTTCTTCCTCAGGAACAATCTCTATTATTTTATCATCTTCCCAAGATTTAAAAATTGCGTCATAATCTTCTAAAAATCCCCCATCCCTTATATTCTTCACTGTTCTCTTTATCTCTTTTCTGCTATTTCTCAATAGTTTGGAAGTAGGGAATGATTTTCAATCTAAGGTAAACAAACTTGAAACCTTCCTTCTTCATCTCTTTTCACATTGGAAAGAAAATGTGTCATTGTTTGTTTTTCTAATTCCCTTTTAGTTTGACTTTCTTGAAGGATCTAATATCCCAAGAGTGTCAAGTTTCCATAAATCAGAGATTTTACTATCTGATACTAACATAGAAAATGCATAAGAACAATCATATTTATTTTCCATTTCTACGGAAATTTTCCCCATGATACTCCAGCCTAAATAGGTTTCAATGCAAACTAATCCACATTCTAACTTCTTTATTTTCCCTGTAAGCAATTTTCCCGCTATGTCCGCGCCTATGAGGATATGAATTTCAGAAGGAGAATGCTCGAACAACAATTTTTTATGCCTACCTTCAACATCATTCAAAACTATGTTATGGGTTTCTAACTCATTTAAATAAGGCTTGATGTTCAATTGTGGAGTATCAGAACAAATTTTCGCTTGATCAAAAGCTTTGAAGTTACACTGATAATCGTTTTTAATACTACTTAAACGTACAACGAACTGTTTACGAGTTTCAACCACTTCGGTTCCTCCGAACAGACTATGAATTACACTGATTTCGTTAATAAATTCGTACTGCATAGCATTAGCTAAGAATTTAGATACATAGCTTCGTTGAATCCCAGAATCAATTAAACATTGGCAAACGAACTGTTTATAAGTTTCAACCACTTCGTTTCCTCGGAATAGACTATGAAATCACACTGCTATCGTTAATATATTCGTACTGCATAGCATTAGCTAAGAATTTAGATACATAGCTTCGTTGAATCCCAGAATCAATTAAACATTGGCAAACGAACTGTTTATAAGTTTCAACCACTTCGTTTCCCCGGAATAGACTATGAAATCACACTGCTTTCGTTAATATATTCGTACTGCATAGCATTAGCTAAGAATTTAGATACATAGCTTCGTTGACTCCCAGAATCAATTAAACAGCGGCAGTGTTTTTCTGGACCATTGCCACGCACTTTTACTACTAAAGTTTGTAATAAAACTTTCTCTAAACATGATTTGTTCGTCAAATTAAGATCCTTCTTATTTGATTTTTTCTCATCTAAACTATCTCTGTCACAGATTAAACTGTTATGTTTCCAACCGCATGAATCACACTTTATCTTCGAAAAGCAATTTTTTGCAAAATGGTTACCCCTTTTAAGGCATAAATAACACATTCCGAGTTTTCGAAGTGACGCCTTTCTGTCTGCTACAGACTTCGGGCAAGCATCGGAAGTATGTTTTTCTTTTTCTAAATCCTCGCAAAATAGGCAGTTGTTAATTGAAACCTTTAACACAGCAGCCGTTGGAATAGAAATTTTATTTATTCTTTTTTCTTTAGGAAAGAGCCTCGAATTGTTGTTGTTTATTTTATCTTGAATTTGTAGCATAGATTCGCGGCACTCAATTTCTGTTTTTAAGAACTCTAATAATTCGTTTACATCGAAATTATCTTTAGATTTCCTTTTTCTTTGGAAATCAAGATTCAGTTCATTCGGAATTAATTTTAATAAAACTGGTGTCAATAACGTGCCATATGTGCCAGAAGTTACATTAAGTGATTTCAAACTTCTTATCTGTATTTCGATATCATCATACAACTTACGTAATGCAAATATGTTGTTAGCATTCCTAACAGGTTCTAAATTTAGCAGTTTTCCCATATGTGCATTTATAATTAAATCTGTTCGAGCAAAGCGTGTTTTAAGTAACTCGATTGCGGCAAATAATTTTCACTTGATAATGCAAAACCACTAACAGCATTACAAGCAGCACACTGATAAAAATGAAATCAAACAATTAAATTTGTCTGTTTCTGTTAAATCACTATTCTGATGTATCGCATTGTCAAACTGGTTCCAAAATGATAACCAATTAATTTATTGATCGATAATTTGGGCAATTTAATTTTTGAATGAGAAATAGAAATATTTGAAATATCATTCACAATATTCCAATTGTATTCGAAACAGGAATTTCAGGTTTCTTATTCTCTTTTAACATAAACGTTAGTTTTGATTTCATGGAAATTATTTTCTCGGAATAAACTTCACAAGTTTCAAATTCCGATTCATATTCAGTAGCCTCAATTAATTCTTGTATTTGTTTATCTAATTCTTTTAGGCTGTTATATTTTGAATCTAATAAATCAATATTTTCATTAAAGAATACACAAATCGTGTTCTGTTTCTTAGAGGTATTCTTTACAATTATTTATCAACTTTGTTGTCATACTCCTATATACAGTTCGCCGTTTCTTTAACTCTTCTATTTTAGTAGACATGTTTAAATTTTTCAGATAGAAAATATTTCAAATTACAAATCAGTACTCTCAAATCATAAATAAACTTCTCAAATCACAAGGAGCTATTTTTGAAACATTCCTAAATCTTTCACTTCAATATAGTGTACATAGGCGGTCCCTGTTCGGGCGCCAAATATTTATATAATTTCAATTCAATAAAAAACAGATCATTCAAAATTCTAGATAAGCAAATGAAGAAAGGTTGCTCACCTTTATGATCCGCGTTCTTCGATTCTGGTCCGCCGCTTTTGTAGACTCCGATTTGGTTTCAAACTCATCTAAAATTGGCACTATTTTGTATGAATCACTTTATTTGACATTTCACACGAAAGAGGAACAATTTCTAAATCATTACAACATCAAAAAACACTTCTAACTACTTAGCATCATTCTTATTCATATCTAAAAGCGTCATTAAACATTAATTATCTAAAAGCGTCATATCTAAAGCGTCATATAAAAGCATACACTCATCGTTGCCAGTTCTAAAAAAAAAACAAAGTTTCTTTTTCAATTCTCGTCGGTCTGGAGGCTCAATCCGTTCCCCAAGAGCGGAGCGTGCGTCGTTCGCGACACATATAATACAATTTAATAATTATATATATATATATATTATGGTCAAATATATTATATTATGGTCAAATGCATTATATTGTGGTCAAATATAATAATGATTTTAATTTGTCTTTTCCACATATCAATACCACCCCAAAACCATGAAGCATTAATTCAGGTAAGCATAACAGATAAATATTTACCTTTCCAAGGTTGTTTTTTAATGTTTACAATCCTCAATTTTAAACATGTTTTTCTCGAAACAGCAATTCTGAAGATGTGTGGCTTTGATATCTTCACCATTTCATAATTACTTTTAACACACAATAGAAAAACTCTAAAGGCCATAAAAATGAATAAATAAAATCATAAGTAATATTTCATTTACAGGCCTATGTTTGCATCCTTGAAGAAATATATAACCAAACTACATCAAAAAGAATTTTAAAAAGTTATATGCCGCTTTCTCAATACGGAAGAGAATTAAGAGACGGGAGTACTAACTCCTTTCTTATTCTCAGTAACACTTCGAATTTTAAGTTGATATGTGTTACTTTCAAGGGCGTCTATGTTTACTGGCCTTCAAAGTACGTTCATAGATGGAACTGTTTTGCGCGCTGTCTACTTTTTATTTAAATTCTAAGGTTGAAAAATGATAGTGACGTTTATATATGTAGCTAGATATTCAACCAATGTTGTTGTAAAACTAGGAATACTATTCGTTGAAGGCTGTTAAGCTGTATTATGTATGAATATAAATTTCTTGGAAATAAAGACAGAGATTGCATCAGAAAAAGATGGCGGTATACATGCTTTTTTTAAAATACATTGCTTCTAGAAACTTAGCTTACCACTCATATTTTACAAACGTTTCTTTCTGCAACCTTTAAAGTATTTACATATTTCATTCTGTAGTTTACGGAAATGCGCATCGACGAAAGCAAGCTCAGCAAAAAATAATAGTGGGATTTCATAAGAAACACTGAAACCTCTCCGAGGCGACCAACTCTCAAAACTATCCCTTTTATAAACAATCAGTATTTATAACAACATAGTAAGAACCGATATTTACTTCTGTAAGATGAATGTATACAGACGACAAAATCCTTTGGAATCGTATATGATTTGCTTAGAGTTGGTTTGCTGTATTAAAGTGATTGAAAGGAAATGCTAGGAAATGTTTAAATGTTTTGTGTTATATGAGCTGGTTTCCATATTATATCTAGATCCCACATTTCAGAAATGAGTCAAATAAGGTAGTTTTTCAGAGTGTAATAATTTTAGTCACGTAGCACCCTTTAATAAAAACTAATTAAAAGTTTTATTCGAACCTTCTTATGAAGAGATCTCTTTAGGAAGCTATTTATTTTATTAAAAAAATGTTATAAGAGATGAGAAAAAAATCTGGGTTCGTAATTATGAAAAACAGGCTCCAAAAAGCAATCAGAGCCATACGACTTTAAACTATGGATGCTGAAATACATTTCGCACTGTGCTTCAATGGACTGCATGCTCGTATCCTGTGAAAGGTCGTCTAGAGCGCGAACATTATTGTGGAATAAATGTAACATGCGCTTTCTTACTTGCAGTGAATACTTGGAGAAGTAGGTATAACGTTTATTACACATTCTTGAACTCAGGTGTTTTATAATGCATGTGTGTGTTTTATTTCGATAGAAACATTTTCGATAACTTTGCAGTAAGAAAAGAAGCAGCATCTTAGCGGTCAGAAAAGCAAAGTGTATAGTTATCCAATACGGAAGCTCACTAAGAGAATTTCGGTTCTCGAAATTTTGAGTTCAAGTTTCGAATTAGGTACGGCATTAGTGTTATGTAAGTCATAAGATCTAAAAATGACTTTTTTTATCTTACGCACACATATATAGATAGATATAGATACAGAGATATATACTGACTTCCAAAAATTGAGCATGCAACGGTAAAATAAAATAAATTAAAAATTAAAGCTTAAGTAAGGCTTTGATTAAATGATACTGCACACATTAAGGCAACAAATGTCCTTATTCATGAGAGAAAAAAATCATTGCGTACAAGAAGAAAACAATATTTAAATTTCGTAAATTATATGATGAGGTCGCATTTCGATCCTTAACAATTTAAATTTAAATTTAGAAAAGGTCTTGTGTTTGTACAATTCCTTCATACACTTCGCACATTACAGGCAGATATTGTCTTACCAAGTGACGCTGTAACAGTGGATGTAACTCTTGTGAAGTTCGCTCGGAATTAGGCTTGTCAACTGCAGGAATGTACTGATCTTCAGAAGTGGTAGCAATACTCGCTTGGCCGAGAACAGATCTCTAGACTACCTTTTGACTTATTTGGAATTGTTTCTACACTTAAAAAATTACCGAATGAACAAAGCCAAAGGAAAATGCGACATATTTGATTGACTGCCTTGCTTCATTGCGTCCATTACTAGCATTCACTAGCATTCACTGTCTTTCATTAGTTTTCTTTCCTTGATAGAAACACGAATAGTATAAAAAAATTTCCAATTAAATTTATGATTTGGATACGGATACGGATTATGAAGTTGCTTATGTGGCACCCGAAAGTGCCTTAATAGTCTAGATAACAAAACTAAACCTCTGAGAGCACATGATTCTAATTCTGTTAGATGAAATTCCAGGAACTTTCAAGAAAATGGGGAGATCATTACCTACTGCAATGCATGTGGGTCAATCAGAGGGAAAACGACGAGAGACAAGTGTCACGCCATGCAAGAAAACTAAAGTAAAAGTCGGCAATCAAAGCTAGGTTTTAAAATTGTGGTCTAAGCCTTTGAGTAGGCTTTGATTATCTCATTAAATTATCTTCTGGAATGATTTGGTAACTAAGAATTCTTAAAAATTTGCAGTTTTGAACAAATGTTTATTAAGGTTAGTAGTGGGGTTCATTATAGTGTCGATTTTCAAATCGTTATGGAACAGTTTGCTTCTAATCAGGTAAAGAGCATTTACAATTCTTCTCAGACTCTTATTCTTGACTACGTGAAGTAAAGTGTAAATCTGTCTTTGAGGCTGACGCCTCGGCTACAGATGCGCTGCATAGCATTAGCTTTGTAATGCTTAGGTATATCCTTATCTTTTTGTTTGAGGGGTAGTCCAGAGTAATTTCCTAGATGTACAGAAAGTTGGTTGACGATACCACAGACTTATCCTGTGATGTGCAGAATATAAAAAGTACATGTAAGCCTTTGGTTCATGATAACCCCTACATAAATTACATCATTTACAAGATTCACAGTTTTCCTCAAATAAGTAGAGATTGTACAATGTTATTTTCCGAAACTTACCAATTAGAATTTAGACATTGAGGCGTTTATAGTACTT
The DNA here is from genome assembly GCF_044657685.1 of Stegodyphus dumicola. Classification (NCBI taxonomy): domain Eukaryota; kingdom Metazoa; phylum Arthropoda; class Arachnida; order Araneae; family Eresidae; genus Stegodyphus; species Stegodyphus dumicola. The sequence continues at coordinate 85,088,725 of NC_140768.1, forward strand.
CTCCATTTCCTGCACCAGTCCTCAATATCTAAACTAAAGCTATGTGCAGTTCGTATCAGCATTTAAATACAAGTCCTCAAACCCACTCAAATTCAGCTACGCTTTCAAAAACTACTAATTTTCATTGCGTGCTTTACTTTTAAAAGCCAGATTCATATGTGCCAAAAAAGGTAGAATTCAATAGGACAAAGTATTAAACAGGGAGAAATTTCAGTTATTAGAGCTATAGAATTATGGCAGTAGAAATTAAATAACTTTTTGTGTTGATGATAGTGATAAAAGCCAAAATTTTTTTTAAAATTTTAAATGAACCCAGATTTAAATTACATATTTAAAACTTAGCTTCTGATTATTAACCAACCTGATGGGTAAGAAAATTAATATTTTTAACTGGAAAATAAATTAAAATGAAAGAATCTGACCAGTAAATGAAATAAAAATAAAGAAGTAAACTGAAAATGTATTTTAAAATACTTATTAATTATAACTTGAAATTATTAATTAAATTTTAATAAATGTTTGTGATCAGTAATTAAATCAACTATAAATCATCACTAAAGTATTAAAACGGGTGTTCTTTTAGGGCCATCCTTATTTTTTTTTTAAAAAAACCTCAATTTACTTTCTATGAGGGCAAAGTAAGTTCGAAGAGATTAGTATTGGCACTTTAAAAGTTAAATATACAAGTAAAATAAGTAAAAGATTAAAGGAAAAAATCAGAAAAATATTGAAAAATTACTAAAAGATGCCAACAAAATTAAATATAGAGAAAAGAAGCCTCTTACCTCCCTTTTTGTTTCAGTTTTTAACCATTTCGCAATATACATATACATCTATATATTCCCGGAGAAACTAAGCAAACTTTAAAATTAGATATTAACTGAGATGACAATAATTGAAAAACCTTAAACAAAAACAAACTACAAAAACACATAACAGCAAACACACACAGTATAAAATATAATCAGAAAAGAAAACAGAAAAACAAGAATGAATTGTAACATGATAGCTAAGCATTATATATATATATATATGTAATAATAAAATTCCATAGTCAAAAATACATTTAAAATTCTAACTGTATGTTCTTTTCATTTTTAATGGCGGCGGTCTCTTATTTGAAAGTACGTGGAATTAAATCCACAGCCCCGTAGTCAGGTTGTTTTCCCGCTTTTTTTACACGTACAGTTATAGAATGTTCTGGAGATAGTTAAAGCGAACTGGAATGGCTGACGTCATTTCTTGGAAGCTCCGCCTTTCCAGAGGCTATAAAAGGACTCGCAAAGGAATATCGGGATCTTTTCTTTAATGTAACGATGCAGTAAACTTCATACAAAAAGTTATTAGTAGTTCTTTTTTATTTACTCCGGAGATCTGATTTTTTGTAACTGCTATTTCTCCTGAATAATAATAAATGGATCCTGTCTTTTAAACTTATCATCTGATACTTTGAGCTACAACTAAGTCTATGATTCTTCACCAATCTATTTATTCCGATCAAAAGCTGGTACATCACATATATATATGCATTATATAGACAGAGAGAGAGAGTTTGGCTTTCGAAGGCTTGTTGATTTCATAGCGCATTTAAAGTTTAACCCCCCTTCTGGCTGCTTTCATATGTAAAAAGAAAGAGAAATTCCCTAAACAATCAGAGGATGCAAGTCAACAAAAAGAGAAATTTTGCAAGTCAACAAAAAGAGGATAAAACATGCATAATGAGAGGCAAACATCAAGAGTGATGCAGAATATTTATAAAAATAATAAATGGTGTCGTATTATTTCAAACATAATTGAAAAACCAATGAAAAAAAATATCAATATAATATTTAACTATCAGCTCTATTATATTGTAGGTAGAAGAAATTGCATGTCATGGAGAGGTAAGGAAACAAATTATAACTTATGCAAACAGTGAAAAAAACTGGGGGAAAAGGAGAAATTTAAGCCATATTTTAAATAAGGTAAGTGTATAAAAGTCAGGATCACTATTCTACTTAACATATCTCCGCATCATGTTGCTATAATGTATAATTTCATACAGAAGTAAATAAGATTATAATTTGCGTCATTATTTTTAAATCACTTATGGCAGTGTGTTCGATTCTGCCTCGTCCAATCTCTTGTAAATTGTTTCTGGGTGAGTCATTTCTGCCACTCGACTCATTAGCGAGAATTTAACATTCATACCCTTGAATTATAATTTTCCTTCATTGATTTGTTCTAAAGCAGCTTATCCTACCGAAAGAAAATCGTTAATTAGGGGAAAAGGAAAAAAGAATTAGTCCCTGAAATACGCGTTCTTTAATTGGCACTTCACGCTTCCTTCTGCGGATTAAGTCAGGAGTTTCGGTTATTACAGCCTTGATTGTTTGACTGTTAAACCTTTTGTTATTCTCTTGCTTGAAGGCAATTACAGATGGGAAGGTGGAGAAGAAGAGAATGAGATACTTAAGGTTACATAAAGCGGGCTTCGCCAAACAAAGTATGCAATGAATTCGCAAAGTGTTCATGGCCAAGCGCTGGATTTGTCCGTAAAAATTGACTCATGTCCGCTTTCTTTCAAATTTTTCATCATTTTGCATAAGCGCGAGAAAGATGTTGATTTTTATTCCTAACGTTTTAGAAAAAGGGGAAATGGCTTTTGTCACGTTTTGAAATTCTTTTTAATTTGGAAACAAGTATGAATTCGTTCTTTCATCTTAAAAATATGATCTATAACATATGAAAATATTTCAAAAATAGTCATTATTACAAATTGCTTCAGAAAACACCGGTAAGAGATGAAATATTACCTTCTCTGGAGTTAGATTAAACGGCATTAGTAAAAAGAATTAAGATGGTTTGAAATTTCTTAAAATAAAAAAAATTATATCTATATGATGATGATGATGTGACGCCATAGATGTCGACAAGGAGCCGATTCATGAAAAACTTGTAATCTTTTAACAGTCTGAACGTTTTTCATTGTTGACATCATATTTTTAAATATAACCACACATAGCTTAGGGGTAAAATACGTGCCTTTCCTGAGTAGTTAATTATGTTGGTACTTTTAAAGCATTCAGAATATTTGAAGAAAAAAGGAGTAGCAGCGAACAGCACACTTGAAAGCCGCAGGAGCTAGAGAAGGACGCACAATTTCCAAATGGAAATGTTTAATAAAGTTAGAGTTCTACTGGTTTCTTATTGGATGATTTTAGATTTCAGTTCGCAAAATTAGAAGTTAGGTGAAGGGTCGAGCGATTTATTACAAACAGTTAATATTTTTATGACAAAAGGGAAAAAATAACCAACAAAATTTCTAACTTTAATTGACTATCTCCCCTTCCAGGAATCTAAACTATGTCATGTCTGAAGACTAATAACCTCCTGCATATTGGATGGCTCTGATTCAATTCCAGATCTCAAAATTTAATGCCGCTGTTAATATTGAGGAGTCCGTATTTTCCTGCTTCGCCTTGTTTCTTGCCAACACACATATCTTGCTTCTGCAGCTTATCGCAGTCTAAAAAAATGTATGCTGTACAATTGAAAGATGCGTAGAGCACCCACAATGATCCTATGTGAACCTGTTTTTAATTCTGAAATAAAACTGAGTACGAATGAACGCCGCCTCTGCTAAAGATTTTCTTTTCTGTTGCGTCATCTGTGTCTACGCTATCCTCAAGTTATCTACACCGAAATATTACATATGCATGTAGGATATAAAATATGAAAATAAACATCTAACTTTAGTTTGTTTATAGTCTTTTTAAATTCCTCATTTTAATCTGGCTACTTCACCTTCCCGCTCTAAAATTTCTAATTGTTTATAATGTATGAATTATACTGCGTTACCTAAAAATTAATCTGCTTTATGCCATCTTATGTAACGCACATTGCAGATGTGTTTCATCCAATCGCAGATCAAAATTTCAACAAAGGATCTACTCTATAAATATCGTTGCTGCAGAATGCATACCTACCTTCCTGCTGTCCTCTTACTCTGTTAGCATGCGCCATTCATCGCCGCTCAGGAGAAGATAATGCTAAAAACAAACAGACAGATGCATACAGATTGAATAGTATAGATATGTGTAAAATGATTTATTTTTAATTTCATATCCCATAAACTCAATTTGAATAATATTTTTTTCTTTTAATTTAATTCACAATCCCTAATTTACTTCTCTTTGGCGAAAGGCTTAGTTAATTAACCTCTTCGTCGTCCGTAACGCGTCTAGCACGTTCAAGTGAAACTTCCGCAGGGCGATCGTAACGCGGCTCAAGCGTTCTTCTACATTTTAAAACTTTTAAACGTTGAAAACGCTTTCTAAATGTTTACTTGTTTGCGTTTTTATTTTTATTTGTTCTAATACCTCTTAGAGGGTAGCACTAATCAGACATTCTATTTCTAATAGAATTTACCTCGGGTTTTATGAATATTTGCGCCATTTTATATAAGATACAAAACAGCGAGAGTTGACTTCAATATCTACTCAGCAGAAAAAGAGAAAAAATGAGATTGTGAATTGGAAAGACAAGAAGGATATACGTTTGATGAGTACAGTCCATAATAACTCGATGATTGATGTTGGAACACGGAAAAGAACTGTAAAAAAAAACAATAATTGTAAAAGATTACGACAACAAAACGGGAGGAGTGGACCGCCTGGATCAGATGTTATCAAATTATCCTGCTGTTAGAAATAAGCAGAGATATTATTATTTTTCCATTATGCTTTATTTCCTTATAATTTTACTTAATATTCATTGACATTCATCTACTACGAAAGTAATGTATAAAAAGTTATGATGTACAGAGAAAACAACATTACACGCTACGAAAAACAGACGGCCGCTGGGGGGAAATTTTCGCGGACAGGAGAGGACGGCGAAAAGGTTAAAACTTTTCTGAGAGTAACATGCGTACCTTGCATTTGACCTTTATTCGTACGAAATACATTAAAAATCTTGGTAATAGTTTTAAAAGCGTCAAACTTCCATTCAGTTCCATATAAGCCGATATCATTTATAGCCGATAATATTATTGGAAAATAACATTCTCTAAAAAATTAAGAACCTTGTAATCACTTGTCTAATTTCAGCCTGTGAGTCTTCCCTATTTTAATGCCAGCCTTCACCTATTAAACAAGTAGTTCGCCAGCTTAAATTAAATCAAGCGCTTATTTATTATAAACATAATATGAGCCTCATATACTATAAATAAAATAAGCAACTTTTTGAAATGTTCACTGCTATCTGTTGTTATGAGGGAAAAAAAAAAAATCCGCACCTCAGCGCTCTAGGAAAAATGTCTCCATCGAGGTAGTTTTAAGAATTAAAAAAATGTTTATGTTTAGCAACCTTTTTAAAATTATGAACACTTGTCAGAAGAAACATTTATTAGGAAGAATAGATAAATAAAAGTATTTCTGCATTAAAATGTAAAAATATGTAAGACGTAATAGTCCTAAAAGTTTTTAACTGTATTAGTTTAAACTTTTTTAAATCCCATCCTGAATAATTTTATAAAAATTCAAATAATTAGTGATTTGAAGTATTCGGTCTAAAAAACCATTTTATAATTTAAATGGTTTTAATTTCAGTTCTTCCGTGATCAAAGCTCGAGTGCATTCAGAAAATATAAAACGGCTTTTTAACAAACGCTGCATTATGATTCGGTTCAACATTTCATACTTATTATCAAAACTTTCTCTTTATACGCATACTCATTGCACATTATAAAACAATGACGACCATATGAAGGCCAACTTCAAAATTTATAAAAAAATATTATTGTAATTGTTTGTGCATTTCTTGGTACTGTGTATATTTTCGTGTATTTCTGACAGCTTACGATGCGCAGATATGCACTGTTTTGATGTGCATTGCACGTGCATATTTCTGGTACCATGTTGTTGAAAAATGATTTTTGTGAATTCGCTGCTTCATAAGAGGGCCAGTGTTCTCATTAATTTGTAATATATTAGAATATAAATATTTCAGAGGAAAACGCATTTGAAGCGGCACCACTCAGAGATCTAAACAAATAGTTTGTCCTAATGTAATTATTTTGTTTTCAAAAAATTTATAAAATATAATTTGAAGCAAACATAAACTAATATCTTGAAGTAATCATCATTTTTTTTTATTATTTCTGAATGTATTTTTTAATTCTATTAATGCAGAATACATTTTGTGGCCTGCAACTTCAAGATACGTCTTAAATTTCCCCTTCTGAATGGAGAAATTGATCTGTTCTTGTAAAACATTATGAGAATTTATATAAAAATTTTACTTTTTAGCAATTAATTCAATTTCGATTTAAATTTTATTTTATATGTTCTTTCATGCATGAAAGAATGAAATACAGTTCTAAGAACTATTATGCAAGTGCATATCTTTTCATCATATCAGGATATTTAATCAGTGATGGTTACAGAGTTCTTAGAATCATTTACTTGAAAATTCAGAGTTCAAATGATTTACTTTCGTATTATCCTAAATGAGGATGACAAGAAGTTGCTTTTGGCCTAAGAATAATCTTTTGTCTTTCGGATCCGATACATCAGATCACTTGCCTAATCCACTGTTTCCCAAACTTTCGACTCTTCTATAATTTTCGTAATACCGAGTACCCCTCATCAAAAACCAAATTGCATATACTTTAATTTAAAAACGAACGTTACGTAGTACAATTACCTTTTAGGGAATATTATGAAGAATTATCTGATAATTACTCCTTGGCGCTGCAGCGTTTTCAGAATTTGCGGAGGAGATTTAGTCATAAATCTGAATTACATCAACAATACCTTGAAATTATTTGTGATTATTTAAAAGAAGGCATAATTAGCATCGTAAATCCTGATACACCAGAAAATGCTTTCAATAAACCTATATATTATTTCCTCATCAGGCTGTGCAGAAAGATAGTAATTTAACTTCGAAAACTAGGAATCCTTTGATGCAGGTAGCCATGAAAGTAATTTACTTTCTTTTAATGTGTGCTTGTGCCAGGAGTTAACTTAAATCCAAATCTTTTGTATTTACTAATTGATTTCATATTGAACAAAATTGTATTTTCTTCAGATGATAAACAAGTTTTTACTGCAGATTTGCCCCTCCGATAAAGATGCAGCTCGTTTTCTTACCGTATCAATGGAGTAAATTTGAGTTCAAGCCCATTCTAGTTAGCAGCTACTATTAGATATAATATTGAAAAATATAAGGAAGATTTTTCTGGAACTGTTTAAATTTTAGACAAATGTTTTTATGTAGATAGTCTTCTGGAAGTGAGGATTTTGAAGAAGCACTTGAAATATCCAGAAATGTGAAGAAGATTATGGAAGGTGCTGGAATATTCCTTAGGAAATGTATTAGCAATAATGCTGAACTAATGGAGCAATGGAAGAATGAAGAACTTTATCTATCCGTTAGATATTACTCTCAGCTTGGGTGCACACCAAACTAAAATCTTGGGACTTTCTTGGAAGATACATGAAGATTATTTAACTATGGATATTAGAAATCTTTTGGAATTTCTTTCTATGGACAAAAATACGAAACGCTTCTTACTTTGGAGAGATATTTGATCCTTTAGGATTAATTTCTCATTTCACCATTCGAGTTAAATACCTCATCCAAGATCTCTGGAATAAAAAAAAATTCAGTAGGATGAATCTTTACCAAAAGAAACTGAAAGGGAATGGAATAAGTGGTGAGCTGAACTTCATCATTTAGAAAATTTGAAAATACGTAGATTGGTTAATTATTCTGCTTCACACAGGAAGGTACTGTTGAAAAACACAAAGTTTTTGTGACGAAAGTAAAACGGCACATGGTGCTGCCATATATTTGAAGGTAAAAATTCTCAGTGTAATATTGATGAAACCCCTAACTTCAAAAACTCGTATAGCTCCATTAACCTAAAATTATGGCGCTGCTATATATTTGAAGGTAAAGATTCTCAGTGTAAAATTGATGAAACCCCTTACTTCAGAACCTCGTATAGCTCCATTAACCCTTTCCGACACGCTACCTTTTAAAGTCGGAGTTTTGTTAAAAAAAAAAAAAAAGGTAGGCAGTATAATTAGGCCTAGGAGTACACGTAAAATTTTGTAAAGATAGCATTTATCGTTTTAATTCTGTAGGTGTGCCCAAAGTGGGCACACTGATTAAATAGAGCTTCGAAAAGAGTGCTGAAACGAGCATTGTTTTCAATGACCTGACCAATGAGATGCGGAGAAACAAAGAATACAGACTCTCAGTTGTCCTAGATTATCGGTGAGCCCGGTCTGGGCACACTTACGGTTCGCCGTTTGATTTTAGGCAAGATTTCAAGGTAAAAATTTAAAAGTAATACAGAATAAGGAGATTAGCATACAGCCAAAAACATAACATAGAAATTTCTTTTCAAACAATTCCTTTTATACCCTAAACAAAATCTGGAAGATTTCTTTGAAAAATTAGGGTCTTAAAAAACTAAACATGGCTAAAATATATGTACTGGTTTGTGTTGAGCTGCCATCTACTATAAATAAAGAACATTCAGAGTAACCTATAGTAATCTATAAATATTTTTTCATTCAATTTTTCTGTACGTACAGAAGGAAATTTTTAGGTGTGTCCAGACCGGACACACTGTGCCGCAAAGGGTTAAACGGTGTAACCTTGCCAAGATTAGAACTGTTGGGTGCTCTAGTTGCAGCTCGTCTTAGTTCTAAGGTAAAGAGAATCGTGAATCTGAAATGATCACCTATTGAATATCATTGGACAGGCTCCAAGATTGCACTTCTTTGGATAAAGGGTACAAAAACCTGATGGAAGCAATTTGTAGCAAACCGAGTCAACGAAATCACCAATTTGACAGATCCTAACTCTTGGCATCACTGTGCAAATAAGTAAAATCCTGCAGATCTTCTCTCACGTAGAATGAGTGCTGATTCCTTGATGATAGATTCCAGATGGTGGATAGGTCGAGAATTCTTGATGGAGTCTGAAATTTCCAAGAACTTGCAACCAGTTGTTCCTGAGGTTGAAACTATCGAAGAAGTCGAAAAAAAAACTTGGCGGCGAGAAAAGAAATTGCTCCAGAAGATGAGACTTGTAAAGAGACTGCCGTGCTAAATCACAGGTCTCAACATTCTATTATTGACGATCTCTTAGAATTTTCAAAGAATTATTATAAAATTTACCATGTTTTGTCTTATATTTTTAGGTTTATTCTCAATTGCAGGAATAACGTTAAAGGAACTGGACCATTGTCAGTGGAGGAGGTAAGAGAAGTCGAAGAAGTGTTGATTAAACACGAGGAACGAGGTCTGTTTGAAAGGAAAATACTGTCAAATAATATTTCGAATTTATTTCCTTTCTTTGACGACAGATACGTGTATGGGGAAGATTGAAAATTACTACAGTGTCATTTTCTCAAAGGTATCCTACTATAGTACCTAAGGCTTCAAGATTAGGTAAAATTTATGTTGAAAATTTGCATAGGAAATTATTTCATGTTGGACCACAAAAACTGTTGAATGCAGTGCGTTTAAAATTTTGGCCCTTAAGTAACCGTAAACTGTTCATCAGTGTGTAACGTGCTTTAAATGTACAACGTAAATGTATTCTAAATAAATTGTATATTTGTGTTCTTATATGTTTCGCAACAAAGTCCATCCATCTGGAGATTTTAACAGATTTGATTTCCGATGCTTTAATTGCAACACTTAAATGTTTTACAAATGGACGTGGCAAATGTTTCAACATTTATATAGACATTGCTACTAACTTTGTTTGATCGAATTCAAAATTTAAAAAGTCGTATAAGCTCATTGATTTCCCAGATTTAGCTAATTATTTTCGCAAGAAAATATAGATTGGAATTTTATTCCATTCAAATCGCCTCACTTCGGTGGACTTTGGGAAGCGGGGATAAAAGTCGGTGAAGTACCATTTTAAACGTATGATTGGCAATTTTCATTCCCTCCCACGAAGAATTCGAAACGATTGTCATTCAAATAGAAGAGATATTAAATTCGCGACCACTTTGCTCATCTTGCTAGTGATTCTGAAAGTTTCGTAGTTCTGATGGCAGGTCATTTCTTGATAGAGCGAACTTTTACAGCAATTTCTGAGCCGCTTTTAACGGATTTGAAGGAAAACTGCCCAAGTCGTTGGCAAAAAACAACAAAAATTGTATATCTTGTTTACAATGGAAGTCCGATTACTTGAATACTTTACAAGCTAGGTCAAAATGGATGGTTGAAAAAATGGTCTAATGATTGGCCAAATGGTTTTCATTAAAGAAGATTTTCTGCCAGTTAACAATTGGCTTTTAGGGCGAATTACATCACTGTACCATGGTCCTGAGGGAAACGTCCGTGTTGTGAAAGTTAGTACCAAAACAGGAGAGTTTAAAAAAATTATTAATAAAACATCTGTATTGCCTATTGAAATTTAGAAAAAGCGTCTTATGTTATTCAGCTATTAATTATATATTGAAAATTATTGTTCTCAATAATTTGGTATTCGCCTTTATAAGTTTCGTTGTTTCGTTTACTTATTTTATATTTTTCTATACATATTTTATATTTATTTCCATAAATAACCGAAATTTTAATATTAGTATTTCATAATGAAATTTATTTGAAGTCCATTGATGTAAATATGGCAAAGCCAAGCGAGATTGGCCCATTTTACGCCAAAGAATCTCGCCAATTCATCGCCTCCTATGACTGAGGCGGGTATAGGTAAATAACAAATCTAACTTACCTGACGTGAGCAATAATCGTAATGCGAAGCTCACAATTAAATTGATTCACTATAAATATTTGTATATGATGTTTCATTCTTAAATAAAATAGTTTAAAAAGAAGCAGTGAGGCTGGTCTGTCATTAAAAATAAATTTTAAGAGAAATAATTTATTCAACTGCTATGGATAAAAATACATTACATTACAACACCTTATTTTAAATAATTTGAAAATTAAAGCTCTCTGTAAAATTAACAGATTCATACCTGCAAAACCAGTTTTCATTTCTAATCTACATTTTTATCCAGACTGTCCAAATGCTATACTTAATGCTACGCTTGGTTTACCGGCTGGCCGTATATCTGGCAGTGATACTGGAAACTGCAACGGTCCTTATATTTCAGAATAACAGAATATTGCTGTTAAAGATATATGCAACCTTTTAACTAAAATATTAAGAATTTTTTATAACTATGCGTACTTTTTTACTAGATATTAAAGAAGAAATTCAAAACTTCGTACTGAAAGCCTTTATGAATTACTTTTCATCCCTTTAAAATTCGAAATAGTGTAAATGTTATTTGCTGTTTATCTTTCTGGAGTGGAAGAGATTTAATTCTCAATTACTTTCTATTGTATAATTGTATAATTGGCATAATTGACATTGTATAATTAGACACATTTATGCTGCAGTGATGATGGTAATTGATTAAGACTGAAATTCGCGAGAGCTGACTATCAAGGAAATAGGTATTTTCTCTCTCTTGAGAGTAGTTTTAACATATAGAATCCTTAATGGATGATAAAGTATAAAAGTGATTGTCTTTCATTAGCTGGAACAGGTGTGTTTTACTCGGTGCAACTCTTGTATAATATTTGTGGAGTGACCTTTAACATTGCTATTAATGAGAATAATGACGTAAATACTACACATTTTTTCTCTACCGCAACCGCAACTTCTTGTTTTCTTCTATTTATCAGAACTACTTAGTGAAGACTAAACACTTAAATTCGTATAACAGACACTTTTATATTAAAAACCTTTCATTAGCATGGAAAGGTATTATTTAAATAATTTTCACTATTAGCATATTATTTATCACTAGCATATTATTTAAATAATTTTCAATATTGACATCAACTTATCTAACGTGTCAAAAATACGCGAAACTTCGGAACAAGGTTTTCTTCAGAATAAACAACTAGCGACCTTGTTTGAAGAGTAGATTTATCTTCAAAGGGCGAGTACGTTTCTTTGCCTTGGCACGTCTAATTTTCTCCTGCGGACTGAAATGTTTATTTTCCCCATCAAAATGAACTTAAAATACGAGAAATTACTGCATCCACTCAACGTAAGAAACCTTACATATAAAACGGTTCTGCATTTGGTGAAGGTTATTTTACAAAGAAAAATGACAGTTTACTTGTAAGAAGGTCTCCCATATATGAGCTTGATGTGTAAAAGGTATCCTGAAGATTGATTAAACATCATACCTTAAAGGCATAATTAAGCAAATATGTTTCCTTAACGTAAAGGTTAAAGAAAACATTAAAGTATTTGTAATACGTATTAAACTGAACAAATGGGCATGATTTATAAAATGCATTTTGGTGTAAATACAAGTAAATCACCTTATTTTTGAACCATTTTATTTTTTAATTTCATAATACTGTGCATATATGAAATTCAACTCTAATAAATTACCATTCATATGATTATTTTTTGCAACAAACTATTTTTATTGCTATTTATAGGATTGTGTCACATATTATTAATTTACACAAATACTTTATTGTATTTCCTCAACTAACAAATACATATGATACAATAATACTTTTAACATTTTTAAGGGTAAAAAAATACGAAAAAGAAAGACTTTCTAATATGACGTCTTGAAGTAGCAAAGTTGAATAAAAATAATGTTAAGTATTTTAAAATACACTCGTATATTAAAATATAAATTATGTATAAATTCCTTCAGTTATTCCTATAATCCTTCAATTATTCGACACACCGTTCATTCTGGCAGCAAAAATAAAATACACTTGCAAAGTTATTTTAGCTGAAAAGCTTGCGTAACAAAAATTGTATGAAGTCCTCTGCTAACTATTCGCCATTATTTAAAATGTAATTGCATATCTAAAGTTATGGCACGCGTTTCGCAACCCCTAATCTTCTACCGGTTATGAAGATATGTACTAGGAAATTCGTCAAACAAAAATAAATGATGTTTAACTATCAAGCTGACCGTGCTTCTTCCAAAAATTTCCGTCGGGTCATTTCATTCCATTCATCTACGCAGCAATATTTTCGGCCATGGCTAGAACATGACTGTTGTTATCTTCTGCCAAAAGTACATCATTACATGGAAGCAGCCTACTAGATAATCGATGCTATAGAGGAGCAAACGTATGTCCTTCTTATCTCTAAAGTTAGATGTTGATTTAAAAACTTTTCTACCATAAGAGGGAACAACTAAGCAAGAGATTGGCTGTTAACAAACTCCAAAACCATATTTTAAATGCATATAGAACTAAGTTCAGATCTAATCTGCAAACAGAGGTAATAACTATGCAGAATAACAATTACAGTTGGGAAAGACTTAGTTGATAGTTGAGAAACTATAGACTATATACAACAAATAATATATAATCCTACAACTGAAACCATACTAGAGAAAAAAAGAATAGGAGTAAGGACTGGTGTGATTTAGAAAGTGCACTGGCTACATCAAAGAAAAATACTTCCAATAAATTAATGATTCAAAAGCATTATACCAGAAGAGTTGAGGAGGAATACAAGGAGTTAGAAAGACAGGAAAAGATTCTACATACAAAGAAAAAGACACTTTTTCTTGAAGAGCATTACAGGGAAATTTAAAAGCTCAAGTCCCAAAAAGAATCATGAAAATACTATCAGCTGATAAATAATATTAGGAAATATTTCACGCCAAATGGAATATGCTGTACAAATATAGATGGTGTGCTCCTGAATGAAAAGAGTGAGATCTTGGCAAGATGGAGGGAATACTTTAATGATTCGCTCCATAGTAAAGACACTATATATATAGACAATAGAATTATATTTCCTCTCCATGCTGATGAACAAGAACTTGATTTACCAAGTCTTTTTGAGATTTAATCTGCAATCAAGAAACTTAATCGAAGCAGATTAGTGGGCCCTGATGGGATTAATGCTAAATTGTTAATGATTGACGAACCTGATCTGATTAAGGCTATACATGCTATTGTTTGCAGGGTTTGCACGTCGGAGCAGATGCCCATAAATGGGCAGTACTGAATTTCTAAACAGTTCCAAACTCCATTCCGTTTTCAGCCCGAGTAAAATCAGTATCTTAACTGAGCATCTTTGAAGAATGTGTAGCAAATACTTAGATTGTGTCTTGGAAACTATTTTTTAATCTGCTATCAGAATACAAAATAAATTTTTAACTTTAAATGCTAGTTTAACATTTGAAATAGCATCTTTCCAGAATTAAACTGTAAATCATCAAAAAATTTAATATATATATATATATTTGATGTTAACTATAACGTAGTATAAACTAAACATATAAACTAAATTCAAATCGAAATGGGTTTTTTTATAATGAGAAACATTAACTGATGTGTTTTATGGAAACCAAGCATGATTTGTAAAAGTTCTAAGATTTCTGAATTGAACTCTGCTAAAATACAAACCAAAGAAAACCATGTCTACATTTCATTCCTTTGTCAATAAAAATTGCATCCATTATTGCCAATCAAAAAAGCCAAGTCTCAAACCTCTTCAATGTGATCTAAAATGAGAGGATGTGCGGAAAGCTGCAACCTTCTTTCTTGCTGAAGCACTTTGTTTTTATCATCACGTTTCATAAAAAATTATGCTAATGCAATCCCTCGTTGTGACGTCAGAATTGCGTCTGAAATGACGTACTGGTTTCCCCGCAATGGGAGCTTGCCTGGCGATAGATATGCAGGTAGAATTAATTTAAAATGTGCAATTGTAACATTGTAGTCAATCTATACAAGTCATCTTTTCGTTTAAATCCATTTTCCGTTTGATTCTTCCAAAGTGTATTTTTGATATTCGATCGCCTAGATTGGACAATTTACTTTTTTTCTTATTACATAATTTTATTTAGATAAGATTTCTTTTTTGTACAAGTCAAATATTGATGCGAATTTTTGTCTCAATGCTATTGAGCCGATTTTTCTGAAATTTTCATACGATAATAATTGCAGTAACCTATAATATTTAATAGATTTTTTTTCAAGAGAGAGCAAAGTATGTTTAAATTTAAAATTGAAGTAATTTTCTCAATTTTTGCTTCATAGCCTGCGTTTAATTTGACTATCCATACAAGAATTTCTAGCTTTGCTGTTAAAGACCGAAATGAACTGCCAGTGCTCCACAAACATGATAAAAACGAAATTTTCATAATGATGTAGTAAAGGCTAAGATCATACGATCGAACTGCAGAATTATTACAAGATCGATACTGTCTACGTTCGACGCCGGCATTTGATCGATACCGGTAGGATAGACATATAACCAACATCAGCATGCAGTCAATAATGGCAAAGCATGGACAAAGTTTATAGTTAGCATTATAATCAAACAGAAAAAGTTTGATTAAATTACATTTTTAGGGTGCATACTTAGGATAGGTTGCATAGGATCGAAACAGACGCAGAATCGACACTGGTTTTTCAGTTGCAGTGTCGATCATATGCGGACAGATATTGTCGTTTCAAGGTAATGACGATTTTGTGCCGCATTTCCGATTTCGACGTTTGCATCACAAGAATCATTTACACTAATTCTTGTTACTTAAGCTGTTTCTATGCTGATGATATTTACATTGATTCTTGTTATTTATTACTTCTGTTACGCTGATTTTTGTTGCTATAGTATGTATCTTTAACATAATGGACTTTTCTCAGCTTCACATTATAGATATCATTTTTGTTTTTTTTATCCACACAATGAAACCTTACAGAAGGAGCATGATTAAAAAGGTATGTTTATTGGTTCTTGCTGGAACGTCTTAAAATTAAGCGTTAAACTCCAAGAAAACGTCTTTTTATGTTGCTAAATAATCTCTGCTTCGAAAACAAATCCCAATAAAAAAAATTATGACAATAAAAAACCAATAAAATTAAAACAACCTAATATGCATTTTTTGAAATTGCAAATTAAAAATATTAAGAGGAATAATATTACGAAAAAGTGGAATTTGAATCACTGAACTTCTTTATGAAGATCTTCATCTTCAGTGCATATTTTGTTAATTCTTAATATTTGGTGAATTATTGTGATGGCAATTACGTTTTTAAAGAAATGGAACTCAATAGATAAATTTAATGGTATTAAATATTCTTCTTTTTCCAAAAAGCATATAATTTTTTTAAGTTCGTAGTTTTAATAGTAAAGTAATAAAGTTTTAATAGTAAAGTTCGTAGTTTTAATAGTAAAGTTCGTAGTTTTAATAGTAAAGTAATTGTTGCTGATGGTTAAGTTTTAGACATTTGGAGTAGATGTTACAGGTTGTTGATAGTTTTGCAGGAAAATGAATTCTTATGCAAAAAGGAGGAGATTACAAATTGCAGTGAAATAATTTGTACTTTCTTAAGATTTTATTAACCTGTCGTAAGATTTTATTTTTAAATTTAATAAAAATTAAGGAATTGTAAATAGTTGGGAAATATAAATCTTTTTTAAACTTAAGGATGTTATTAAATTCTGAGAAGATAAAAAACAAGTAAGGCTGTTTTTGATTTAAGTTAATGGAAGCGGAATATAAAGGTTTTCAAACTCAAATCTGCTTACTTTATTACTGCAATTATTTTTTAATAATTTTTACAAACTTTTTATTATTTTTAATAACTCAATTCATCGTTTTGTAGATTGTTAGTAATTTCGGCTACGTGATTACATACTTTTTTTTTATTTTTCAAAAATAAAGTAGATGTCCCTTTCGTAATTATCAGAACCATTGGTAATAAATCTGAATTCAGCTGGTATTTTATGAAATATAAGAAGTGCATAAAGATTAAAAAATTTACCATAGTAAGATTTGCCATAGTGCATTTTGTTTAAATCTAGTAACGCTATATATATATATATATATATATATATATATATATATATATATATACACATATTAAACGGGATTGAATTAATCATTCTTGGTAAATCCCACGAGGACTATTTGCATAAACTTCATCTCAAAGTTGGCCTACAGCACGACAAGGAATAAAATCCGAAGGCCTACTGCAGAGTTTTATCCTACCACCTATATTTAAGAAAATTTTCGGATCGACAGTTTCAAATGCCTGCTTTCTGCAAATATTATACTCGTGCAGAATTTGAAACTTGACTGCAAAAGCATAGACACATCCTTCATTAACTATTTTATTGAGCTGTCCATCTGAATAGCTAGATATTTACAATCATTAATGTTACGTGTGAACATATCAGCTTCAATATATAGCCTATTTTATATTTAATTTCAAAATCCTATACAGGTAATACTGTGTGTCAAACAAACAGCTCATGCTTTACATTTTTAACTACTATATTAAGACATTCTTAGTACTGCGAAAATAAGGTAAATCTTTTGCATGTACTGTTAAAATATTGTTCGTGTTAAAATATTGAAAAATAATCCATATTTGTTTTGCATTTTGTTTTAGCATAAATTTACATACGTCTTTTAGATTTTTACGTTATTCCTAATTTTTACAAGATTAACTGAGTATTCAGTGTGTGTTTGAGTATTCAGTAAGTGTTATTCGAATATTATACTGAGCATTTATAATAAGAGGGTTTTATTATGTTATATTTTATGGTATTCTGTGTATGCAGGACTGAAAGCTTGTAAATATTCTAGATCTTCTTGTTTTGAAAGTGTAATAGAATCTTAGAACACATGGGAGAATAACTGAAATTTAAAAAATTTTAAATGGGCTTGGAAATTAAATTTTTAAAATTTGAAAAAATATTTTAATTTTCGAAAATCCATTTGTGTGGAATGATGTTAATTGAGTTTTTATGCAGGTGCTAGCTTTTTTTGATACGATCACTGTTTCAGTGAATTTGCTTTAATTTTTTTATTACTTTAAGGTGTTATAAACATTTTTTTATTATTTTTCAGCTTGAATATCATGACTTAAAAACACATTTTTCCTTTCTTCAGCAAAATGATATTTTGAGTTCCTTAATTTTATGGTTTTCTGTTCATAAATATAAAACATTATTTTTAGAATTTGTTAACGTTTAAAAACTTCAAAATGCTTTAAAGAGAAGTAAATCTGATATTTCTTTAGAATTCGTTTTAATGCATTAAAGAGTACATAATGTTTTATGATACAAATATACAGTAATTTTTTTAAATTTTTAATTCATTATTAAATCGTCATATAATAATGAATTAAATATTTCAGTCTTATCCATTCTAGATCGTCGGACGTACACAAAACTGGACGTATATGAAACGAATTTTTTCAGTTAGAAATAAAGGGAAAATAATTGATCCGTTTCTGTAAAAAAAATATCCTATTGTGATTATTATAACACAGTTCAGTACTAAATTACTAATAATGTGAGGGAAATATATACTGTACATAAATGAAGCACTGCATATGATGTTGCGCATAAATGTCTTTCTGCCATTCAGATTAAAAACTATTTTTCAGCACGCTCTAACGTCTCTGATCTTTGTTTGGTAATCAGTTTCACCCCCTTTCAAAAGTCAACCAATTTAATAACGTCCTTATTTTTAAGAATCGTAGACATCGTCCTCTATCCGGCATACGTTATGAAATAGCCAAGTCTCGGATACCCATGCCACCTTCATACTTTATAATTTTCTCTTTTTTATCTCCAGCGTGATCCTAACAATTTTCTTCACTGTTTGACTTTTCTTATAAACTTTCGTAAAACTCGTTTAAATGAAAAAACAAAAAATCGCTTAAAAATTCAAAGTTATAGCTCAAATTGTTTACTGAAAAGTAGCAGCAAGAGTACTGAAGTACTGATCGGCAGTTGTATCATTGTCTCGAAAGAAGTGAACAAGCGTAATGTGCGCAGTACAGAAATTTTCAAATCCAAACCGGGATGTATTTCAAAGCGGATGCATACCCAGGTACCACTCGATATTGAAATATTTATCTGTACAAGATTTATTAAAATTATTTATCTTGTTTTTTTTTGGCTTTAACGTTCATTACAAATAGGAAAAATCTAATGCGCTTCCAAATTAACGTAAGAAATAATTATTCGAGCATAAGAAATTATTATTATTATAACATAAGATATTTGTTGAAAATAAAATTATCATGTGATCGTTGGCGGCCGTGGGTTTACAATCGTTTCATATTTTTCCCCCGGAAGGCCTTGCGAAAAGAAGTTCATGTAATAATTTTTAGAATTCTGAAAGTAACGTATATTTTTTGTTTATTAGGTTTAGTTTATTCTTTATTTCTCGGATTACCTGATTAATTGTACTTGGTTTGTAATTCTGTCTAATATATGTTTATGTGTGAGATATGTTATGAATTAAAATTAGAAAAACTTGGACAACACGATCTCCAAGCGAGAATCACATTTTTTTCTTTAGCGTAGTATAATATTATTTTTTCAATATTATTATCTAAATTAATGTAAGAATTTTTTTTTGAAGAAAGATATTAAATCTTCTTCTTCGCTTGCACTTTTATTGAATTGCGTTATGATAATAGAAATTTAAATCTAATAATTTAAAAGGGAAGAAAATGATTAAAGTCAACAAGAATTTGTGACATTAATTTGACATTTTATCTTTTTCTGCATGGCACTTAAAGAATGATTGACAAACTTCGAAAGACTTTCAAAATGCATAGTCTTCGTAAGTTTAATTTTTAGAATGAATATAATTTTTAATAAATATAGCTATATGGACTAGAGGATTGTATAAAAAATAATGTTCTGTAATTGTAAAAAAAATGATTTTTTAAATTTAGAAATATGCCCAAACATGTGTGTGTGTGATTATGGTAAAGCCTCGAGGATTATCTGCCTAAGGGGGGATGCCTTCGTGGAGGGCTTTCTAAGGGAAACTGGCTCGTATACACGTTACACATGGGAAAAACCACGAAAGCGCCCATGCAGCCAGCCCGTTCGCGGGATTCGAACCTCGAACCGAACTACCAGTGTTCAGCGACTTGACCGCACGTCCGCTGGTGAGTCCACCAAAGCATGAAGATAGGCTTCATTTAAAACGTTTTTGTAACCGGAAGAACCAATGATTGCGAAATTAAACAGGCTACT
Organism: Stegodyphus dumicola; assembly: GCF_044657685.1. Classification (NCBI taxonomy): domain Eukaryota; kingdom Metazoa; phylum Arthropoda; class Arachnida; order Araneae; family Eresidae; genus Stegodyphus; species Stegodyphus dumicola. Next base: position 85,108,768 of record NC_140768.1, read on the forward strand.
TAAGAACTTATATAGACACAATGTACATAGCCTATGAAATATGGAACATTTTTTTTTTCCTTTTTTAGCATGTGAGGTCTCAGCTGTTGAATGCAAGACAGCTGAAAGTTCATCTGCTGAAAAAAGAAAAGTAATTTACAACCAAGATCAACCCAGTTTGTGGACCTTAATTAGGAATTTATATTCTGGAAACACGATAATCAAGCATTTCTCATAAATGCCATTTGTTAGACTCTCCACAATGGCGTTTTCTTCTAAAGGTGCTGTGGAAATTTTATTTATATTTTTTTCCTGAAATACGTTTGAAAAATGTATGCGTCAGTATCATTCTGTCCGAAGCAGTTGCTTTAAAGTCATTAAAAAGGTACATTTTCTTCTTATGAAAAATTGCATTGTATGGTTCTTTTAGCGAATTTCATTATTTTTTTGAAAAACATTTGCGAATATCCAAGAATAAAGCTTTTATAAAATCTTTAAAATAAAGAATAATTTCCAAAACTGTATTTATCCTTCCACCAGATATTTTTAATTCTAGAACTATCAAGGATTAAAGCACACTGCTTTTATCAGTTCAACATTCTATCAGTTCGATTAAACATGACTAGTTTTTAATTCTAGTGTTACATTTACATTATATTACAATAATCGATCGGTAAGAATTATTCATCTAAATTAAACGAGAGATTTATTTTTCCATTTTTAATGTAGATCATTTATTTCTACTCTTTATTTTCCATTATGTTTTACCTCTCCTTTCGCCTATATGGATTGCCATTTTAATTCTGAAAAGTTACGTTTTCAAAATCATGGAAATGCCGTATTAAATTATAAACATTCAAAATAAAATTTAGCAAAATGTTTTCTAAAATAAACGTAGCATTCTTCAATTAATAAGGTTTATATCAAAAATAAAATTTTTCCAGAGAAACAAATTATTAGCATCTAAAACGCACTTATTTACCTTTAATTTCCGTTGACTGTAAACAACATAATTAAAAAAAAAGCTTTTAAACCCATTTCGTCGTTAAATAAATATAATTTATTTCTTTTATAAAACAATATTCTTTTTATAAGAAACGCAGATGCTAAGACTTTTCTTACTTACAAGAAACTACTCGAGGAAGTGACGTGCTATTGAGCGACAAGCGAATCACGTAAAAGAATTAATTATATCGAGGCACTGAATTTTTATGCACTTTTCTCAAGACCGGTGTTTCCACAAAACTGCATGTACTGCAGATGCATTCATAAATACTTATCCCTCTGTCAGAAGACCTTCAGCATTTCTTTTTTATGATACGTGGAAGTTTTTTAAATTAATAATGGCATCATATACATGATTACCAAACCCGCGTTACGCTCGCTTTTTTGAAACGCACTTAAATGCAGATCTTTTCGCGAATCATTCCTAATGGCACGACATAAGCAGATGTAAAATCTGCATTTTTAATTCACTCCGGGTCAGCTTAGAGTTCACTGCAATTTAGAGAAGTCCAAAACAAATATGATTTGACATTCTGTTCAAGGCAAGTTAGAAGGTGCAATTGTGCTAGATCCATGGCATTTTTTCCGCTTCATGTATGGACTCGAAATCCTATACAGATATCTCACCGCAAAACAACCAAAACGATTTGGAAACAGTTCAGGGTCATACGCTGGTTTAAACCATAAAATAAAGTTGTAACCCATTTTCCTTTAAGTTCTAAATTTTTCACATTTTCTATGCAAGACTTCGAAGATAAATATTTGTTGATTTATCTTCTTTCTTCATAAGATCTCTTAATATTCCCAATTTATAAAAATATTTTTATTTCAAATTTTATTTCAGAATATCGATCAGCCATTAAATTTGTAAGTGTATCCTGCCCATAAACAAATAAAGAAGTAAGATAAAGTATAGAAAAATTATTTCTCTAATATTGACACTAATACACATTCTTTTCACAGAAAGCCCTAATAGAAAGGCACCTTCGGGCTAGTTGTAACAGGGGTAAGTAGTAACACGCAACCTTATAAGCAATGGTTTTTATAATTTTCGATCAGAACTTTCACTAAAAATGATTTTTATGAGAGACGCTATTACGTAAGCATAGTGAATGCCTTTTCGAAACGCTTGTGAGATGTTGCGTGGAAGTGATCTATCTTAGCTAGTTAATAGGGGGATCTTAAATTTTGATCTAAAGTTAAGTGATCTCTCTACTTCCTTGTACGAAGTAAAGGAAGTATTGTAACCACAAAAAAATTCGGGTTCAAGGAATCCATTTCGACCTCTGTCAAAACCATTTGAACAATGTTTTTGCGTGACATCTGTACGTACGGACAAAAATAAAGGACTGTTTTTGCCAAAACGGATTGTAAAATGGATTTAGAAGAGACTTTTTCTTGACGTCACGGACGTATGTAGGTATCTCGCATAAGTCAAGAATGAGTTGCCATAAAACGTTGAAATTTTGTATATGGGACTGCTATAGCATGCAGTTGTGCACCTTTCGTTTTCGTTGCAATCAGCTGCACCAATCATATAGAAATATATTCTGACTCTGTAATCTGCCTCGCTGAGATTAGTTTTTTGTTCTTATATGTTGGTAAATTGTGGAGTTTTTGCTTCAAAAGTAATTTAATTATGTGGTTATTATGTTCTGGTTAAGATTTTTATGCCTTTAGTTAATCTGCATGCAATAGTTATAGAATTATTGACAACTTAAAAATTTAAAATGCTGGTTAAGCCTAATGAACTGCCATTTCTTTACATTTGAAACTCAGTAGAATAGCCAATTCAGCCAGTTTCTGCAACTTCAGTGCCTTTTTTCCTAGTGGGGCCAAAAGTAAATTTTCAGTTTTGCGCACCGAAAAATGTGCCTTCTTGCCTGTTGGATGAATTGCTTGTTTTTGCGTAGAAACTCTAACTTTAATTGTAAAATTGTTTTTTTTAACTGTTTTAAGTGCATTTGGTTATTTATGTTTTCTGTATTTTACAATTTTGTGATGAACATGTTTTGAGATTTTATGTAATTTTACTTTGCTGCAAAGTGACAACTGAATTAATTGAATGAGAAATATAATAAAATTCGAGGAAATAAGTTTAAATGAAATGCAGCAAAAAAATGTGTATAATTTAATAGGTCATATAAGGAGGTCATGTGTTGTCCATGTCAGATTTTTTATAATGAATCTACTTATTTATTTTCTCTATCTATTAAGTTTTAAAAATTTTATTTACTATTAAATTTATTTACTTTTCTTTATTTTATTTACTAATTGCAATATTTTTTTATAAATCAACGAAAATATTCCAAACCATAAGGTGGATCAAAGTGTAACAAAATCTCGGACCAACCTCTGACATGTTACAGCTTGCCCCGAGATTTTGTTTCATGAAGTTCGACTTCTATCTTTAATATTAACATACAAATCACATTTTTATATTAAACGGAAATCTGCCATCCTAATTGACACGCCTGAAAAAAAAAGGCATTGGGAAAAGAATATGAAAAGATACTTGAGAAAGATAAAGCAAAGGTTAAAGAAAAAATTCAAAAAGAAAACGACGATGTAAAATGAAGAGGAGAATTTTGCACTCAGATACAGATTCTTAAACAGGAAAGTCGCTATGCTTAAGTTGCAAAGATGCTTGCAGCAGTTCTGATGAAGAAGAATGGGTGCAATGCTAAATTTCCAAACCATCAGCGAAACAAGCTATCATTTGTTATTGTTAACTGAAATTCTAATGAAAAGTGATTTCAATGTTGATTAGTTAAATAATTCTTTTGTTGCTTTATTATAAACCACTCGATATCATTCAGTGTCCCTATATCAAGTATTAATAATAACCAATATTTTTTTAATATGAACATTTATATAGCTACTATTTGCCCAGATTTGTTTCGATTTCCTTGTGCTAAATTCAACAAAACTGCCGAATTTTTGTTTAGGGTGGTGTGGTGTGGTGTATTTGGTTATGGCAAAGCTCACTAGGGCCATCTGCCTAAGGGGAGGGATGCCTTTCGTAGAGGACTTTCTAAGGGAAACTGGCTCGTATGGACTGGCTCGTTACACATGGAGAAAACCCCGAAAACGCCCATGCAGCCAGCCCGTTCGCGGGATTCGAACCTCGGACCGAACTACCAGTGTTCAGCGACTTTACCGCTCGGCCGCTGGTGGACTTTTTGTTTAGGGGATATGATGAATCGTACAGATAATTTAAAAATATAATCAATTTACCAAAAGTTGTTACAAAGCCCCTAGTTTCTCTTCTAATTTCATTGGTGAAAATAGAATGAAAGATTTCTTGCGTTTACCTATGTTATGATGTCATCCAAATATTTGTGTGATGAGAAAAATTGAGTTGTCTTTGAAATGTTTGTTACAGACCTAATTATTTAAGACTTAATCATTTTTGGTTCTTTTTTCTTACAACGAAATGTTAAAGCTGATGCTAGCTGCTAGTGTAATTTCATGAAAATAATAAATAATAAATAAATAAATATAAAAGAGATATAATTTAACAAAAGGATTTGTTAAGTGGTTTTTTTTTTTTTCCTGTGAACTCGTAGTTTACCAGCGTGCTTTTGCACTCTCTCCTGCTAGCCCCCCCTTTTTTTCTACTTCCCTTGGTGTGTAAGCAAGTGTATGTGTGTTCTTTAGCTTTATTAAACGTCATTTTTTTCGCACTTGCATTTCAACAAGAAATTGCAAAAGTTTTAAAAGCTGCATAGCAGCATATACTTGGAATTCCCAATGCTGTGCTAAGTGCTGACATGCATTTTTATGTTTTTAATAGCCTTTTCTATGTTCATCAATTCAATATTTTCTTAGCAAAATACTAGCAAAAAAGTGTTTTTGTCTTTTTATTAATAACTTTCTGTGTGTTAGCTTTATGTATTAAATATCACGTTCTTCGCACTTACACCGTAGTCAGTTATATTCAACAGAAAAATCACAAATTTTTTAAAAACAACGTATCTTTCGATTCCCGATAGAAAAGTTGTCATACGCACTTTTATATTCGCTATAATATTATTTCTTCCAGCTGCTGGCGCCGTAAGCCACCTAAAGTAGTTATCATAAAAAGAACAAATTTTTATGATTTTAATGAGTCCAGATAGTGTAATTTCATAAAAATATTGGGTATTTCTACTCAAACATCTCATGATTTAAATAGTACATGTTTATTTAAATCAATTCCATTAAAAATATTCTTAAGAACTACGTTTATTGCTTTTAAATCACTTAGATTATTACTTAGTAAACTTTCAGATTAAATTTGAAAGCATGTTAAAAATTACTGAATCAACACTTTGGTGCGTGAAAGATAAAGGTATTTTATTTTCGGGAGTAGAAATACATAGTTTTGTTAATTAAAACTGAACGATAAATGTCTTACGTTTTTCCGAATGACTGCAGTCTCGTGCGCTGGAGATAAAAATGTTTTACTTCGAACAGTGCAAATCGTTGAGTTTGCAAGCCAGAAATTCATTAAAGTTTTAGGAAATATGGAATAAATAATAAAAGGAATTCGAAATTAAAAATTAGGGCTTCCAAAGGCGTTTACAGGTGCCCATGTTCGGGTGGAGGACAACATTATTTAAAATTTAATGGCTCGCGGTAGCGTCGTTTTTTTACAGTGGAGAAACATACATACGTACAAACATGTATGTATATTCTTCGTTATTTAATTTCTTCAAAACTAATACAGAATAGTAATATTTAGTCTCAACAATCTGAAAAGTGATACGCCTTTTATAGCGAATCCCATGTCAAGACTGATAACCCCATTTAAGCTTAGAAGTATTTTATTAAATAATTTCATAAATGGAAATTTCTCATCATTTTCAAGCTTAGAAACAGTGCTTGTTCTTTTTGAAAGAGATAAAATTACACTTTGCATAATCTAGCTTCGATCACTGTGATTTACATTTCAAACTAGTGCATTTGAATACTAATTAGTACAAAAAGTAACCTCGCTGTAGTCTTCCGACCTGTATTCGATGCTCATGGATCAGAATATACTCTATCCTGATACACGAGCAGGAAATGCATGTACAATAATCGACAGTTCAACTCTTATAGTAATCGGATCTGCAGGTTGTTGTTGTTGTTTCGGGGGTTCTACAATTACAAATAAAATCTTGGAATATTTTGCTCAGTTGTAAATAATAAGAAATATTTGAATTCATTTCATCTTTCTTTTTACACATGGAATCATCCGTAATATATCGAAAATTAAAGAAAAATAAATAAAATAAAAAATGATGCAAACATCTCTTGAAAAATTCCTGTTTTTTCTACGAAATAATTTTTTTAATATTCTGATTTAATCTAGCGCATAATATCACCAGAGTTCATTTGCTGGACTGAGTGGTATTAATGACGTATTCATTTAAAGTTCCACAAAATCTGAGGATAAATTTTCTTCGAGTGGGCAGCAAAAAGAAAGGAGAAAATGAAATTGCAGGCAACTTTCTAAAATAAAGAAGAATCTGCGACGAACGTACAACAAAGAATCTGCAACAAGGAAGACAATTATTTTTTTGCCGTTGAGTAATTTCTTAAAGAATGTTAGTATTATGCATGCAGCGACGGAGGCGAGTGATTCACAGATAAGAAATGATTTGCGATATGCGATAAAACTTTTCTGGGCAGAGTTGCAGTTAATGTGACAAACAGAACATGCCCATAAAGCTCGTGTTCTGATGAACTGACGGATTTTAGATGGCACCTTAATTTTGAAAAATGGGTGTTTGTCGGCCGAGTTCGCTGCTAAGCTTGTAGATGGAAGTGTTTCCACAAATCGCAGCATTAGGACTATCTGGTCAATCCTATAAGAAAATCGGAGAATATGAGAAGACATTGCGGTGTCAACTAATACTCGGAAGGGTAAAATTTTGCACGACTTATTGCGTCGCCGAGTGCGTTCCGGAATGTGCTCTGATGAAAGAGTAAATGTTAATCAGAATTCATCATTGTTATGCATGCAGACAGTTGGTTGAAGAGAATCTCATTTTCTTGAAGGCAAAAGCCGACGAAACATAAGACTATCATTTTGACTCTCTTACAAAACTTATAATAAGTGTTTGGAAAGACACTGATTCCTCGCTTCCGAAAACAATATGCAAGCTAAATCGGCAGGAAAGGCAATGACGATGAATCATTTTCATTATAAAAGTAGGGTCAGTCAATGCATCGTTCTTTCAAAGACAGTGCTGGATTTTACATTTCAGTCTTGAAACGTTTGCAGTGGACAGCTGACGGGAGACGGACACACCATCATTCTACCAACAGGTTAGGTGGTATTCTCTCGCGTTCTCGTATATCTAACATTAGGAGATACATCAAATAACGTTTAAGATATTATTGCCGTTGTGATCCATGACATAATTACATAATTTACAAAATAAAAATATCTTAAATCTTTCAGATTTTACATTACGCCCGAAGGGACTTTCTTTAATGTTTTGTGTGTTACCTTTATTTATTAAATATCATGTTCTTCGCACTTAAACCATAAAATTCAGTTCAACAGCAATATCGCAAAATAATTTGTGAAATGGCCATATCTTTAGAATTTCTGATACACGGTCTCGCTTGCTAGAGATTCCCCCCCCCTCGTACAGTATTGTCATTCCTCTCTTTGAAATCGTTGAGTTTCTTAATCAAAAATTCTTTAATGTCTGACAAAATATGAAATCGATAATAAAAAAAATTCCAAATTAGGGCTTCCAAATACCCATATTCGGTGGAAGATTACGTTATTCAGAATTTGATGGCTCTAGGTACCGTTGTTTCATCACAATGCGAGAAACATACATACATACATTTATGCAGATTCTTCATAATGTAATTTCTTTAAATATAACACAAGGCGATAATATTTGGTGGCAACAATTTGAAAAGTGAACCGCCGTTTGTAGTGAGCCAACTCAAAATGCCAAAACGAAATTAATAGTATTTCTAACCTAACGCCCTTTGGGCTAATAATTATTGCATTATTTCAGATACTCAAATTACTTTACAGCAGAACATACTTTATTTACAATAGTACACATAGCAAATACAGTTTACAAACACAACACTTTACAAACTTTACAGAAATTTACAAACGTATATAGCTGGACATCCAAATATAATAGAACAAACGGAGTTTTCACAAACGGAACAAACGGCACTGTTCTTATTAACCTCCCCCCCCACACCAAAAAAAAAAAAAAGGGTAAAAAATAATAAAAGATACTACAACAAAACTTACCTAGAAAGCGATTTGAATTGAAAAGGAAGTGGACTCTACACCCTGCTAATTGTCGTCCTCATGTCGCTTCTTGCGCTCAGCAATGTTTTACGAAATACAGTATTAAAATTATGCCAAGGCCTCCTTAAAGTCCAAACCTCCTCTCACCATACAATTTTGGGCTATTTTTCATATTGAAAGAGAAGTTTTGTGAAATAAAATTCAATTCAGTTGGTGAAATTGTTTTCAGCTTCACAGGATTTATTGAAATAACTTCCAGCGAATAGCCTCACCACAATGCTTTGAAATGTGACTGAAAGAAAAGACCATCGCATGGCAACAGACGAATACCTTTCGAAATTTTATATATTTTCACTGTGCTCATATTTCTTGTTTATTTATTTATTTTTGTTTTTATTAGTATTTGTGAAAGACCTTATACATAAACAGAAATAAAGATGATTACAAAGTTTAAAAACTTAATGAAACCAGTTTTTAAAATTATGGATGACAGAGTAAATATCAAATATAAATTTTTATATGATCTCATATAGAGCAAAGATTCCAGTTCGTAAAACATGCATAATGCTTACAAACAACTTTAGACACATAATGTCAAATTTCTTAATGTTCAAAATTTGTATAAATATACGTAATTAATATTTCAATGAAGCCAATCACAAATTTAGTAACAAGAGCCCTTTTACCCAGGTCACTTTAATCACAAAGGGTGTAAATCAAAACAAAATAAATATTTTTGCAAGTATAAATTACTTGCATATACATGAGTTTAAACTTCACTAATAGACTAATCCCATCAGTTTAAACTTTACTAATAGACTGATTTTCATTTGTCCTAGCTGAGTGGTAAAGTAATAAGCAAATAAATCACACGTGGACTTAGTTCTTAAGATTTGATAAAACTAGAACTTAGAACTATTACTTTCACATTTACATTTTTTTACATAGCTGGTACCCCCTCCCCCATTGAGTGACTCTGGAATTTATATTAAGAGATTAATTACTCTTTCAAATATTTTGATGGGTATTCAGCTCTAGAAAAGCGGGCAAGAAACTGGTGGCATCATCCTAAATCTGCTGTATTCTGAGATTCAGTCTTCAGTGTAGCTAAACCCCACTCTAATTATCTTACCTAAAACAATGTAAAAAACCGTTAGATAAAATTTCCAAAGGAGATTTTTTTTTCTGCTTCTATTTGTATTTTGGCAAACTGCCACGAGCTTTCAACACTTCAGCAGCCCCGTCATTAAATGCCATATTCTTTTAACATGAATACATTGCACTACTCATTCACATTCTTTACATATTGTAGTCCGTTGAAAACTGTTCTGTTCCTTTAAACCTATAGTTCAGCTTTTTATAATGGTCGTTCCAACAATCAGCAATATTTATTTTATAATTTCTCCCTAAAATTCTTTCATCAATATTACCACAAATTTACAGGTTGAAGAAACGCAACAATTTACATTTAACTTGTCAAAAAATAATGAGTGGTTTATTTGAACTTTTGTTCTGTGCGGATCATATAAAATGTTCGTTGCAAGAATCTTTCGATATACAATAGTGAAATTATTTTCGTAAACTTCTCTACTTTGAAGTAAAGTAGAGAAGTTTACGAAAATGCCAAAACGAAATTAATAGTAAATTCTAAGACTAAACTTATTAAACGAAATTAATAAGTTTAGTCTTAGAAGAACAGGCAATTATTCATCAATGAAATTAGTTTCAAAATTATAACTTCTGGCTAGTTTTCTCCTCGAACATCTTGCACACAAACCCGTGCATCAAGAAGCAAGGTTAATAACACTTTTACAACGTACTCATAGATCATAGTTATAAGCATTTTGCTGAGAAAAAAAAATACTGAAAATCTTTCCAAAGAAAACAACAACAGAGATTCTAAATGTTGTTTATCTTTTAAATGAATTCGTATAAAACCAAAACCTCAGATAACCCCGTTTTGGGAAACCACACATAAATATTCAGCAAATAAGAAACCCAATGGGTGAACTCCATGTGAGATGACAAAAATGCAGGCCCATGCCTGTGTGTCCAAGGAGAAATAATATAGGATTCTTATTATAAATCTTTAGTTAATCTGAGGTTGAGGGGAAAGGTATTTATTTTTTGGTATCGCAGTGGATTATAGTGCCACCGGCTATTGCTTGGTGCTGCCATCTAATGAGCAGAAAATGAAATTAATTTATTGGAAATTTATATTCCATTAATAAAACAATTAAGTTATTCAAAATGATTAGCTTTAGCACTCCAAAGAAGATTTTTTTTCAGTCTTGTCAACTAGCAAGATTTAATGTAGTGTCTTTACAAATTAAAGGTATTTATTTAGGATTACGAATAATTTCGGTCTGTTCATTATCATCATATATAGCTTGCTTCATCGGATCATTTTCCTTGCCTTATCATATTTGCTCCTACCATCATAATACTTTCAATGATATAATCATTTCGGCGATTTCAAACATTAGTATGAGCTAAATTGTATCTGTATAGTGCAAAATCATTTGTTCGAAAGTAACCTAACTCTCTTCGCCCCTCCTTTTTTTTTTTTTTTTTTGTTCGTTCTAAAAATAACAAAATAAAGTTTACTTTTGTTATCATCTTGGCCTCGAAGAAAGACAGCAGAATTGTTGATGGAAAGCAAAATTAATTGCCCTTTATTTGTTACAAATAAAGATATACAGTCGGCCCCTTTCTCAGGTCGTACAGCAAAGCCTCCACTTGGGCTTGAAATGTAAGAAATAAGAACTAACTAATGACTAACTAAAGAGATTTAGCCGAAGCTAACACAGTTCTAAACTAGTTGGCCCGTGATATTAATATAGCCAGCGCAGCTATCAAAAGGCACGTAATACGGCCGAGCGTAGTAACAGTTTAGAGAAATATAGCCAAAAGACAAACGCACGCTATCCAGGAATCCTAATTCTGTCTGGCGAAGTCAGTGGAACTTGACTAAAATACTACTCTACTTCTCATTTTCATTTAACGCGATTCTAAAAACTCACTCTGGTAAGGAGTTGTATGCTGAAGCTAGAAGAGATAGGAGTGGGATAAACTTAAAATAACAGTTATAAAATTAAAATATACTTTACAATACAACTATTTTATGTAAACCACTAATTTTGCTCTAATTTTTTTATGCGGAACATCATTGTAAAAAATTATCCATATTATTTAACATTCACCTTCTATATACACAGGTGAACGAGGTAATGTTTCGATCTAAAAATTCAATAATAATTTTTCAATGAATAAGCATGAACTGGGGTTCCCATAACATGTTTTTACTATTCTTACAAAGATATCTGTCTGCCTATGCTGGTGACGAGTTTTTCATTCACGATAACTTTTATATCAAATTTACAATTCTCTCCCCCCACTCCGCATTTAAGCTTTTTGCGTTCAAGTAAAGAGTTGGGTGATTTTAAGGTAAATTTGGATAGACAGAAGTGGTACTTTACTTGAAGCCCACAACAATTTTCGACGATAAATATAGAATAATTATAAGAATATAATCTAAAATAATGCAGCAAATGAATTTATTTGTACATTTCGAAATTCAACACATAAACGGCTGGCTATACCGCCTATGCTTGGAGCTGGCCTTGCAAATATATATCATAATTCAATCCTATACATGAATTTAACTTCACAAATGTTGAGGAAATCGAAAAGCATAATTTGTAGAAAAATTAAGTATTTTGTGGAAAGATGAAAAATCACCAACCGCTTCGCCGGGAATCGAACCGCGGACCTCTGGAATACTGGCCCAATGTGCAGAACCACTACACCAAGAAGGCACAATAGGAAGACAGGAGAAATACTTTATATACTCCACCTTTTAAAGGGCGACTGGGGTGTTTAGGGGACCCAATCGCCAAATTCTGGGTGTCATCATCCAACACCCTTTAGTCATCATCCAACACCCTTCTGTAGAGACATTAGGTATTTTGTGGAAGCAGGCAAGATGGAAAATGAACAACGCTTTTGCCGGGAATCGAACCGCGGACTTTTGGAATACCGGCCAGAACCACTACCAAAGAATATGTATTGTTGTACATAGACGTTCTTTGCCACTACACCTCGAAGGCACGCTAGGAATGCTGGACAAATACCTTATAAACCGAGCGAAAAGTTAATTTTCAAAAATCCAGCAGAATTGGAGCAGAATTTACTGATGTACTTTATGGATAGAGGTGGAAAGAATTCCTTGATATAAGCCTTTAGAACTGAAGAAGATTAAACGGGATTTCTAAAGCAGTGGATGTTTGAATCTGTAGAATGTCAATGATGTTGTCTGAAGCTCAAAAAACAATAAATTTAATACAAAATAAGAAGAAGGAGAAAGAAAGAAAGAAATTATCCGCCGTTAAGTGTTTATAGTATAGAAAAATATAAAAACTGATATGACAACTAAAAAGTTTTTAATAATGTACATGACAGATAAAAAAAATTTAATAGTATTTTTTTCCTAGAGAGGGACCATTCAACGAGAAAATAGATGGAGTTGATTAAGGCACGTGGGATTTGAAGACATCAGTGACATTATAACTCAAATAATCGCCAAACAATGATATTACAAGGCAAAGAAGCATCGAGCAGACATGTTCTGTACCTTCATTCCAAATTTGGGTATCTATCTATATATATATAAAGAAGAAAGTATGTTTGTTTGTCCGCTAATAACTCAGTCACTACTAGAGCTGTGGTCACCAAACTTTCTACAATCTTTTCTGGATTCTGGAAAAGGTCGACGTCCACTTTTTTCCAAAAAAAAAAAAAAAAAAAAAAAAAAAAAGAAGTAGAAGAGATATTATTAAAAGAAGTAGCTAAAGTAGCTAATCTCTTCTTTTCCATCGAAATATTTATGGGGGATCCATACCGCATCAGACTGAAAAATGTATGACTGAGAATCGTACTTCTTGCATCGTTATTAGAGAAAGATTACAGCGGTGTCGTTCTCTCTATTGTTAGATGCGTTACTCTCAATTTAACTTAACTGCCATCGGGTACTTCCGCTTGTTCTTTAATATTTTCAATTACGGCTTCTTACGAATATTTGACACTTTTAACCTTTTAATTATACAAATATTAAATGCTTTTGTATTCTATCGTTAAAATGGCGGCCGTCGCACTTAGTCCTAAAATTAGCAAACTTAATCGCCTAATTCTGTAACATGCAAATTTCATTCGCCGGGACCCGCCAGGTGCCGATTCGATGAAATCGCTGAACTTTGATAATTCGACCAGAATTCACAACCCACCGAACAGGATGGCTGCATCGGAATTTTCAATATTTTCACCATGTTTAATGGGAATACAAGAAAATTTTTCTCAGAAAGTTCTGCATGTCACTTAGAAGTGACCCTCCTCCTTCTAGGCAGATAGTTCTCGTGTGCTTTGCTTTAATCAGTTAACCTAACTTAACCTCCAAATGTCACCAATAGCTTACGAAATACATGCTTACAACTATTTCAAAGGAACAATGTTACAAATATTTAATATTTCAAATTATATCATTAAAATTTAAATAAAGAAGAATATCATTATTTAATATTTTTATTGTTCCAAATTATATCGTCTGCAGTTTCACTAACGAACATCTGAAATTTCACTACTAATAATGCTATAAAATCTGTACGGTTTGACTAGTTTAATGAAGTTTTGGGTTTACGTGTGTAGCAAATTCATTTTGTATTGAGGCCCACCAGCCGATGAGACGTAAAGTCGTTGAAAACTGGCAGTTTGACCTGGGTTCGATTCCAGACGAACAGACTGACTTCATGGGTATTTTGGCTCGTTTCCCCCTAGTGTAACGTGTATACCAGCCAGTTTCCCTTAAAAAGGTCCCCCCACGAATGTATTCTTTCCCTTAAGCAGACAGCCTTCGAGCGCTTTGCCAAATTTAGAAAAACCAAAAATTGTTCTTTTTGAAAAGAACTATAGACAAAATTATTATTGTCAGAATTATTTCATTAGCTCAAAGGGCGTTAGCTCAGAAGGGCTATTAATTTCGTTTTGGCATTTTGCGACGATTCACTTTCTGCGTTGATTCACTTTTCGAACTGTTACCACCAACTATTACAGGCCTTCATTATATTTAAAGAAATTAAATAATGAAGAATCTGCATAAATGTATGTATGTTTCTCGCATTGTGATAAACAACGGTACCTAAAAGTATCAAATTTTCAATAACATAATCCTCTACCGAATATGGGCATCTGGAAGCCCTAATTTGGAATTTCTTTTATTATCTATTTCATGTTTTGTCAGACATAAAAGAATTTTTCATGAAGAAACTCAACGATTTCAAAGCGAGGAATGGCAACACTGTACGGAAAAAAAGAAAATTTATGTCCAGCGCGTGAGAATGTGTATCGGAAATTCCAAAATGATGCTCATTTTAAAATTATTTTGCGATATTGCTCTTGAACTGAGTTTTATAGTTTAAGTGCGAAGAACATATGTAATAAATAAAGGTAACACACAAATTGTTAAAAAAAGCGCCCCCTTTGGACGCTTGTTTTTATTTATTTATTTTATTTTATTTTTTTTTTTTTTTTCCGAAACCGTCAGTCAAGGCGAAAAGTGACAAGAGAGGCATGCGTTAGCGGGTATGGTCCAAGGCTTTTTACTTTCAGTCTGGCTTCTCGATGAACGGATTATTATCTAACACTACGTATTTCGTATACTTGTTAAGTAAACAAATGCGTGATAAACAAAGATGAATTTGTTTTGATCTACATACTCATGCACATATACGGTTTTAGGTATTTACTTTTTTTTACTACTTACTGTATTTTGTATACTTCTATTATATTTGTAGCTTTTTATACGTTGTTAACTGAAATATTTAAAATTAACTCTGGAAGTCTGCTTATTAAATACATATATACATAATTATTCTTGTTCTATTTAAATATTAAAATTTTCTCTGGGAAACTGTCAATACAAAAGGTAAGTAGTCTTACAAGATATGTTTAATTGTGGTTCCAATATAGACATGAAAGTCTAAGCTACTATACCAAACTTTATATATACATTTTGATATTTTTAAATTTCAGTAAAACATAGAGTCTCGCATGTTTTGATTTACGCAAAAGTGTGGCATTTTTCTGATTAAAATATAATGTTTGTTAGCACAATCAACCGATTTTGTTCCTTCGTCCTGTACAGAAATATAATTGTTTCAAAATGATAAACGAGCGAGATTAAAAATTAATTTAACTAAAATGAAAGCTATGATGATGTTAACTTTAAAACTCAAAACTAGGCTTTACTACTTATGATTACTTTTCAATCTCTTAGCAAATTCTTTAACAGCTAAACTTCAATGAATTTTAGTGATATCTATGTGATTTAGTGATAATGTAATTACAACAACAACAACAAAAAAAAAAAAAAAAAAGGGGGGGGGGAGAGAGGGAGCTCAAATATTGATACTAATAGTTTCATAAAGGAAGATATAATCTGATTTTCTAGTTGATTTATCATATTTGTATTCCCAAATCGGCTAATATATGAAGTTTTTTTACACGAAAAATGAAATAACATTCACAACTTGATTTCTTAATAAATTTAAATTAAGTACAATGTTTCTAACGAAACTAATAATCGTAATATGATAAAATAAGAAGAAAGCTTACCTAAAACCTTAAATGCAGTTTTTAGTACCAAAATTTTGAGGGTATTTTCGGAAACTATGTGTGTTGAAAGAAGAAATCTCATGAAGCAATTCTCGACACGCAAAGAAGTTTTCTAAGCTAAATTTTAACTTTAATTTAAGCTAACTTTATTTAAATTAAAAAGTCATTATGGAATTCTAAATAAATAAAGGAAACGGAACATAACTAGAATGAATAATTTATTGTAACATGATGAATAACTTAATTTAGGACATTTACAAAGAAACTCGTAGCATAAGATTTTTATAAGATTGCCTTGCCAAGTCCACCTCCAAGAGCCATTTTTCCAGCTCCCAGACCGAGAAGTCCATTTCCATAAGCAAGGGGGGCAGCAATTCCGTGGCCTTCAACACCGGCACCGAGAAGACCGTTACCGATCATTCCATTTCCATAAGCGAGAGGAGCGGCAGCGATTCCGCGTCCAACAAGACCCATTGGAGCAGCAGCCACAGCAACAGGGGCAGCAGCCAAGGCGACGGGAGCAGCAGCAATTCCGACAGGGGCGACGTGGTTGATGGCAGTTTTGGAGGAGGACACAGCGGGAACAACAGCCTTTCCAACAACGGCTGGTGCAGCGACTAATCCATATCCAGCTCCATAACCATATCCAGCTCCCAATCCATATCCGGCTCCATAACCATATCCAGCTCCTAATCCATATCCGGCTCCATAACCATATCCAGCTCCTAATCCATACCCGGCTCCGATAAGACCACTAGCTTGTGCAGCTGCGACGGCAGCGAAGAGAACAAGGACCTGGATAAGGAGAAAAAAATTAGTATTAGTAAGTAGCGTTATAAGACTGCAGTGTGATTTTAAACTTGTCTGTAAGTTCTGTAGAACAAGTAAGAGTCATAAAATTTTACCATTGCGCGTTAGATGTTTTATTGCGCTTAAGAGGTATTTAGTTAAGATGTAACAGCTAAGCTTACATGGAAGATTTTATAACGAAATCTGGTCCGTGTTTACATTATGCATGGGAAAGGGGAAAAGAAAAAAGAAAGACCTCGCTAGCACTGATCTTTTTGTACAGCATTTTGGTGTACTATTACCGCAACGCTTTGCTATGGGGAATTAAGTTGGCATGTTCTACATATAAAGCCAGCAATATCCTTTTCATTCCAGAATTATGCAGCTTTTGTATTCTATATACTTTTTGATTATGATTCTTCAGTGAGAAATTGCATAATTCAATGCAAACAGGCTGTCTAATTATTGGTTGATACTTATTTCACGTTACTATGTTTTAAGTAGTCATTCCATTTTCGTGCAAGTTTGAAAATTTTATTGATAACGACCAAGAAATGAAATATTGCTTTCTCAAATTTTTAGCTGTTTTATTATTATCATCATCATAGCTTTCATTTTAGTTAAATTAAAAAGAGTGAATTATTAATCTTTTATATAACTTGTAGAGACATTAGGTATTTTTTGGAAGCAGGCAAGATAAAAAAATGAGCAATCGCCTTCGGCGGGAATCGAACCACGGACCTCTGGAATACCGGCCCAGCGTGCAGAACCACTACACCACGAAGGCACGCTAGGAAGGCGAGAGCAATACCTTATAAACTTCTAATGAATATTTAAATAGAGAGTTCCGTAAAGTATTTTAATTGATTACATGCAGTTTACTTCAACTAGATCTTAATCTTGAGATCACCTGAGATATATGTGCATATTTTGCCAGGAAATTGTCCTTGAGTTTTAAAGTTTCTCTTCAATCGAAAAACGTTAGCTCTGACATGAAACCCTAAACCTCTTATATAAATAATTGGTAAAATCATCAAATTAGGCCTTAAACGAGGTGTTGGAAGACAAGAAAATAAAGAATTTTTATCTTGAAATAGACTGCTTGAATTAGTTGAAGAAATTCTTTTATTCTTTTTCCTTTAAATAAAATTCTTTTTATCCATCGAAAGAAGATACTGCCAAAATACTGCCGTAAGAGCTCCCTGCGTACTTCGTCATGCCTATACACTACAGCATTTCATAAACATTATATTTTTTATTAATAATTCATACATATATATTCTTGAAATTGTTTAAATTAGCTTAATAGAGTAATTTAAAATTACTACTAAGGAAAAGATTTGTAATTAAATCCCAAAGATAGACAATAATAAATGTATTTTTAGACAGCTTTACAGAATTTCCCAAAATAATTTGCCACTTTATGAGAAAAATGACTTTGTAAAATATTTGTAAAATATTTCAGAAAGGAATTTCTGATACTGTACGTCTCAGAATTAAAGACCATATCTAAGAAATATTATGGAAAAGTTCTTACATTCCATTTTTACAAATAGATCAGCATTCAAACGGCATTAATTTCCGTTATTTATATCGTACTTCTCTACTTTTTCAATAATTTAGGTTGGTAATTCTAATAAAAACTGTAGTAATATTTTTAGATTTTTACCTTTTGTTTGATATAAAAGGAATTAATCGTCTGAAAAAGAAATCTTTTATTTTTTACATTAAAATGTTTTTATTATTAGTCCAAAGGAACTTTTTTCCTGAGGGACTATTGTTTTCGTTTTGCGATTTTGCGTCGAATCACTTTGAATGTCCGTTTCACTTTTCAAACTGTTGCCCCCAAATATTATCGCCTTGAATTATATTTGAAGAAATTAGATAATGAACAATCTGCGTAAATGTATGTATGTTTCTCGCATTGTGATAAAATAACGGTACCTAGAGCCATCAATTTTGAATGACGTAATCCTATTCCGAATATGGGCCTCTGGAAGACCAATTTTGAAATTTGGAATTTGTTTTATTACCGATTTCATGTTTTGTAAAACTTTAACGAATTTTTTATTAACAAACTCAAGGATTTCAAAGCGAGCAATGGTAACGGTGTAAAGAAAAATCATTTTTATCTCCAACGCTTGAGACTGCGTATTGGAAATTCTAAAGATATGCTCAATTTATAATTATTTTGCGATATTGCTCTTGAACTGAATTTTATGGTTTAGTGCGAAGAACGTGATATTTAATAAATAAATATAACACTCAAAATGTTTAAAAAACGCTCCTTTGGACGTAATTTAAAATCTGAGAAGCTTCAGATTTTTTTTATTTATTTATTTACGTAATGTGTAATTTAATCTTGAAATATTTCAGTATAGAAATATAAATACAATAATAAATAGTACTTTGTTATTTCAAGTTATCTTCCATTTCATTAAACTATCTACATCAGCTGATGTACTATCCTGAAGGGCTATACTGAACATGCCTTGTTATCAACAACACAAGGAAAAAAATTAAATAATGTAGGTAAATAAATTTCTTTCGATACAAGTACGTAAAAAGTATTATAATTTACTTTACTGCTTAACAATATTATACAAAATATTTATTTCTACCTATATTAGCAGTAAATAATTTCTGTAGGCTTAACGATGAAAGCGTTATCCGAAGTGTTTTCATCCTTCGGGTAAATGGCGTTCTATTGAATTTAACAGAGCATAACATAAATGACATATGCTTACCTTTGCGAACATT
Source organism: Stegodyphus dumicola (assembly GCF_044657685.1). Classification (NCBI taxonomy): domain Eukaryota; kingdom Metazoa; phylum Arthropoda; class Arachnida; order Araneae; family Eresidae; genus Stegodyphus; species Stegodyphus dumicola. Next base: position 85,128,227 of record NC_140768.1, read on the forward strand.
TTTAAGTTTCTGGAGGTATTCTGCGACGGAAGTGAATGACTATGAGAGGAACCATAAGCCTTTATATACCAGAGATTCCGATGGACAATCAAATAAAGTGTGTCATATTCAAACTTTAATGATATAATCACAAGGACGAAGTAAGGTATCTTTTTCCTTGATGAATAATTAAGCAACTCCACCCAATGCAGTATGGGAATAAAATATTAAAATTTCCGCGTTTGTCTGTATTGTCGAATACCTGATCGCTGAAAACTTGTTATACAATAACCTACGACAAAACAATTTCCATAAACTACCCTTGCTACTTAAGAGATAAAGCAAACAAAATTTAAAAATTAATATAACTTAACGTTCTTGATTTTCAAGGTAAATTAGACGATTTTTTTAATTTTCTTTCGTACTCGCATTTTTCTTCTTATATCTTTCATTCTCCTTTTAAAATCAGTTAGCATTATTAAATGCTGTAAAACAAGTTAATTTCTAACGGCAAAATATTTGTTGAAAGCGTTCGGTACAGTAAAATGTTCAAATAATACACACAATAAGGAAAACATGCCAATTAATATTGTTAAGTAACGAATATTTATCAAATCAACACAAAAATATTTTGAAACAAATTACGGAATGCCTACAAATTTCACATACATGTAATCAATATTGGCATGTGGCACTCTGAAAGGTCGTTTTATACAAAATCAGTTTATTTCTTATTAGGAATCGGCAATGTGATAAATTTTGATTTGTGCTATGCAAGATTACAAATTCATTTGATATATTTCAAACTTAACATACAATTTTTTACTTAAGAGAAAATTTTAAACATAAATTAATACATTTACAAATTTATAACAGATTTCAAATTAACTGAATTACAAATAACAGCTTTATTTTGAATATTTTCATACCAGATAATTTTACAGTGAAATATTTCGTTAATAAGTAACAAAAATCGAATACATATTTCTATTTAACTTAAATTTTAAGTCTTTATCATTTGATAAAAAGGTGATGAATGTTTTGCTTTGTAGATTTTTAATAGCTCTACTAATGACTGATTTTATAATTTAATAGTTTATATATATATAAGAATATGGTTCTGTGTTGAGCCAAAGGTTTTCAGCTGAAGAGAAGGATGAAAGTCAGAGCTAATTTCCTAGCAAAATATACACATACATCCAAATTCAATTCATGATTACAATTCGGTTATAGTGAATTGTATAGGCTCAATTAGAAATATTTTGCAGTAGCATCTGTTTAAATATTCGTTAGAAGATTAATAATACGCTCTTACACTTTTGTTTTGTGAACTAATGCAACGCTTCTCATAGACTAGATTGGACTATTTGGGTTATGGAAAAGCACGCCTGTTTAATCTGCCTATAGTAAAGCTTTCCAGAGGAAAATAACTCCATTAGCAAGCAACAAAATGTATTTTCTTACAATTTTTACTACAAAATTGTTAAGAAAATGCTTTTGAAAGAAAGAAACTTTTTACCATAATTTTTTCTAGCATATTTGTATGGAATTTTCATTTGCCAGAAGCTTCAAAATTGAAAAATAACGCAACTCATACTTATGCCGAGCTTTAATATTCAGAACGCTTCTTCATTGTACTAAACAATCTGATTTATTATGCATTCAAAATATTTCTTTTAGTTACATAATATGAAAAAGATAATACAACGCAATGCATTAAAAAAATATATTAAATTAATTTTGTTGAATGCTTATAATGGCTGGCAATATTGAGCAGCAGTTTCAAAATAAAAAAGCCCGCCCTTTATTTTCATATATATATATATAACTTTATTATTTTACAAGGCATATTTTTAAAGTAAATACCGTTTGTTTTTGCTTTATTGCACTCGAGGGCTATCTGCGTAAAGCGAAGGATTCCCTCGTGGAGGACTTTCTAAGACAGACTTTTTCGTATACACGTTATACACTGAGAAAAACCACAAAAATGCCCATGCAGCCAGCGCATTCGCCGAGATTCTTACCCCGGATCAAACTACCAGTGTTTAGCGACTTTACCGTTCGGAAACAAAAAAAGGAACAAGTATAATTTTCTTGCCAATTTAAATTTTATATGAAAGCCTGTACCTCAATTTATTTTTCTACATAAAATTTATTTTCCTAATTTCCGATAATTAAGGCACTTATCATATCATATGACCAGTTTTTGAATTCCTTCTTTATAGAACTCAGCCGCCTGATTCGACACCCACTGAAACACGATCGTTTTGACCTCATCATCGTCGTTGTGGGGAAGACCGCCCAGATCTGTAAATGCAAGAACAGGTGGTAGTCAACGGGCGCTAGATCGCTCGTTAATCATGTTACTCTCAGCGAAATGAAGCAAAAGGATTCACCTCCTCAGCATGCCACGCCTTTTCTTACATGGCGAAGTTTGTTTAACGTCGCACAAAACGTTTAGAATTTATTGCGTCACCACGAAGCAAAAAAGTCCACAAGCAACATCCCCTTCCTATGCCCAAACTCAGTATACATGATTTTCTGGACTGAAACTGTTTGTTTCAACTCCACTTTCTTGGGTGATGATGAATGTTGCCATTCCATGGATTACTACTTCGATTCTGGCGTAGCGTAAGCCGACCAGGTTTCGTAGCCTGTGACAATTCGGCTTAAAAATTCTTTCCCTTACACGCAATACTGTTGAAGGAAAGTTAAAGCATTATCTAACGTGCTTTAACTTAAATAATGTTGACATAGGTGCACAAAACTAAACGTTTGTTTGGTTATGTGATCCTCTGTTAACATTTTCGATACCCAGCGTGTGCACAATTTTCGCTAATTTAAAAGTTTGCCCCAATTTCATACAGCAGATTGGGTGAAATCCGAGAAACGTCATCAGGTAATGACAAAATCATGAAAGTCGTCTGTTCTTATTTCATTAGTTCGTCAACTTTCTGCACCAAATCTTTAGTGGTGACAGAAGGCTGCTCATCAGCATGAACATTCGTGCGCCTGTCTTTAAAAGCTATAGTCCATTTCCGTACCATTCTATTGATCATAATGTTTTTCCCGTACACTTCAATCTGACGATGAAGAATTTTAGCCGCTTTCACGCTTTTAGCAATAAGAAAACGAATCTGCAATCGTATTTCACTATCGGTGGGATTCTAAATCTGCAAAGCCATTTTAAATACTCATAAACAAACGTTAACACGGTCGAAAGTTTCCGTAATGGCGCCTGTAGCTAGCCAACAGATATAAGTAAACAGATATAAGATATGCAAAATTTCTTCCTTGATCGGAATGTAACTGAAGAGGCACACCGAACGTGGAAATCCAATACTGTAACATAACCTCTTCTACCGTTACAACCTTTTGATCAGGAATAGGCTACGCTGCAGGCCACTTGGTAAAGTAATCAATGACAACGAGCATGTATTTGTTGCCATCAGCAGCCAAATTTGGCGACAAAAATTAATCGCCCAAACTATAACCAGGTTGGCAATATCTTTCTAATTTAGCGAGATAGCCATTTACTCAAGTTAAATAGAATTGCCCTGTATTCTTACTTCTTTGGCAAAGCGTGCGTGTGGTTATGGCAAAGCCTCGAGGGCTATCTGCCTAAGGGGAGGGCTTTCTAAGGGAAACTGGCTCGTATACACGTTACACATGGGGAAAACCACGAAAACCCCATGCAGCCAGCCCGTTCGCGGGATTCGAACCTTGAACCGAACTACCAGTGTTCAGCAACTTTACCGCTCGGCCGCTGGTGGGCTCTTTGGCAAAGCTTTGCTTTAGATTTTTATGTTACATTATCAACCAAATAAATAAATAAATAAATAAATAACTACAATTTCTTATAACATTTCACTAAAACTATTTACATATGTATAACATCTTTATAACATCAATAACTTTTCATTTTACTGTAAATGTTGTATATATATATATAGATATGCATACAAACAAAGTCCAGAAATTTCAACTTAAGATTATTATCATTAAAGTCACGCAGTGAGGGGCAAAACTAATTTTTTAGGATTTACTTAAATCAAGTTTGGAAGTATTTACTGGATGCGTAACAATTGCAAATATCCTTATAAATATGTTTTTTAAATTTGTAAATAGTCGCATTATCTCTGTTACTAATAGATGGACGTTTCTATTCCAGTCTATTATATGCCAAATAGGTAAGGTTTTTTTTTTTTTTTTTTTTTTTTTTTTTTTAAACTATATTTCACCTTTAACTTTTATGTCGCGTAAGCGCAAGAACGTGGCATTTAAAAAAAAATAAACACACAAAAAAGACAAATAAAAAGTTTTGTAAAGCCATCTTAGTAAGAAAACTGAACATTGTTATGTTGAACTGAGAAAAGACAGAAAGAAATAGAAAAATGTTATGCGGACACTTCACGCTGCATTGGGAATTCTAAACGTATACCGCTATACCGCTATGCTGCTTTTAAATTTTTCGTAATTGTGCTGTTGAATTATATACAGCTTAAGGGCGAAGAAAACGATGCTTAATAATAAAGCTAAAAAGACAAAAGAAATGGGTTAGCAGGAGTGAGTATAACAGCAGAGTGGTAGACGGCGAGCTCAGCGAGAGCATAAGAAACCTTAATAAACTCTCTTGGAAGATTATTAAAATCAGAAACTTTTCAGAATTGTTTTTACTTAAAAGAATCAGAGGTGCTATTAGTCTCGAAACTAGTGTCCGACACACTCTTCAAATTGTTGCCACTAGATGTGATTGCGATATATTATGTTTTGAAAAAAATTAAATAATGAAGAATCTGTATGTATATATGCTCATCACATTGTGGAAAAAGTACCTAGAGTCAGAGTAAGTGGGAGGAAAACGATGCTTGATAAAAAAAACTAAAGAGGGGGGAAAGGGAGGGTTGGTAGGTGTGAGTCTAACAGGAGACTGGTAAACTGAGAGCTCAGTATGAGCTTAAAAAGCTTAAAAAACCCTTTTGGGCGATCATTAAAATTTAAAAGCCCCCCCCCCATATTTTTTTTAAAGTTTTTTTTTTTTTTTTTTTGCTTTGTTTTATTTTGTTTTGTTTACCCTGTTGTTTTATACAAAGGTATTTAGCAATGCGGCTTGTTCTTTGTTTCGAAATTTATTTAGCACAATGTTTTTCTGGTTTCTATCTCGAAAATTCTTCTTATAATGTTTATTTTTCAATTATATACTTTAAGGTTACGGCGGAGCAAATTATATCTTGATGCTCAATTAAAATAAAATCATTATTTTTTATTATTATTATTTTTACTTTTTTGCACTTTTAGAAAATTTTGATTATTTTAATTTTACTTTAAAATAGTCTTAATTTGTATTTTCTTTATAAGTTTAATTTTGAATGTTTCAGAAATTCAGAATAATCTATATATAATTCCCAAACTTGGCCCTATTGAGTATTCTTCGGCTGCTTTGAAAAAAAAAGACCAAGGAATTATCTCACATTTTATATAATTTGTATTAATTTTATTGAATCGTTTTTATTTTAGTTTTGATATGTATATTACCCGTTGAATGTTAACCCCTCTTATTATAAAATGATCTACTCTTGATCTCATGATCTACTTTTGATTTAATTGTTATTTCTTGATTACATATAGAGGTATATGTATTTTACGCCAGTGAATAGGTAATTCAGAATATGCAAAACACACGAAGGTTATCTGCTAAGAAGATATCCACTTTAACCACTTGCATACTTGAAAATGCAATCCAAAAGATTATCCGTATTTCCGTACCTATTTCAAGCAATAATTATTTCAAAATTTTTGGGCTTATTTGGCATATAGTTTTAACAGAATGGGGGCATATAGATCTGTCGATATAAAAAATCTTGTCAAGTATTGAAAGGTACAACACCCTTAGATTCAAATGACTGGAGCGCTTTTGTTCAAAACTGGAATAGAACTGCTCAAGAGCATTCTATTACCACACGTGGTTTTTCGTTAACCACAGCCCACCAGCGGCCGAGCGGTAAAGTCGCTGAACACTGGTAGTTCGGTCCGAGGTTCGAATCCCGCGAACGGGCTGGCTGCATGGGCGTTTTCGTGGTTTTCCCCATGTGTAACGTGTATACGAGCCAGTTTCCCTTAGAAAGTCCTCCACGAAAGGCATCCCTCCCTTTTTAGGCAGATAGCCCTCGAGGCTTTGCCATAATCACACACACACGTTAACCACAACCATAATAATACGTCTTGTCACACATGGATTATTTATGAGGTCATTCGGTACCTTTAGTCTCACTAAAACAACAGTATTTACCATTCCTTAAAATTGTATAGCCTTGTTGTTTACTTTCTTTTTTGTAATCGGTTGTTAAAATCCGTTTCTGTACGGTGGGTAGCGATCGATTCAAATTGAAATATTTGCTAAATTTAGTCATTAGAAAAGAAAGTAAAATGTGTTAGCCTTTTAATTTGCATACATCTTTAAATCCTCTTAAACACTGTAAAATACTGATTGATTGCATTTCGATATATAACTCGATATATAACACTTACACAATAACTCGGCTTGTATATTTCCTGGTATTTCAGAATAAAAGAAATTTTCTTTCAAATGGCTAAACACTGATATCAAAGATTCTATGATTGTGTTAAAGAATTAGTCTAGTAAAAAGAACAAAAAAAAAAAAAAAAAAAAAAAAAAAAAAAAAAATAATAATAATAACTTGCTAGCAAAAATCAACACCTTAAGTTTCAATGCCGTTTGGAAAGGAACGCATTAGGTGATATTATGTGCATTATATACCGGTAAGTATACTGTTTAAGTAACCGAAAGGGCGCGGCTTTTTGTCAATGCCATATTTGACGTTTATCACGAAAAAATATTTCTTTCCGGTTTTCGCAGTTTTAGAATCAGTAATGAATTTGGATAATTAAAATCGATCTAAAAAAGTGATTGCGGGGACTATAAAAGCTTAGAAGTTGTGTAAGAATTTCATTCTGGAAAGAGAAATCATACATTCACCATGATCGCAAAGGTAAGAAAATATTTTGCTTTGTATGTACTATAATGTGCATCAATGAAATTTAATTAACTTTTCAACATTAATGTATTTTGGAACTTTTCCATATTATTTAATTTTTAATTAATTGTAATATAGCTTCTATCAAAAAGTTAGAGCTTTTTACCCAAGTAATAAACATAATTTCATTTAAAAGTTTTTCAACTTCGTTCTTAAAGCGTCGAATTAATTATTTGAAATCAAAATGACGTTAATTATGAAGTGAAAAAGAGATCTATCTCATGAAATTAATTTTTGTAATGCAGAAATAACTTTTGATATAAGATTTATTGCTGTGTTGATATATACACTTGGTAATCATACATTGTAATTTCCTTTAAAATTTATTTTTGGAAATTTAAATTTTCAATACTTTTTATACTATATAAAACAGTACTTTGACTGGAATGTTTGTCACATTCATTGAAATATTTATAACGGTATTTTATTATTGAAATAAGTTTAACAAGCAGACTGTAAATCAAAATTTCATTTCTAACTTGTAGATTTCAATATTTATAAATATTAACGTTGCCCCGATACGATAAACGAAACTATTCATGCCAGCATTACCTTATAAAACTTCTAGAAACTTAATTCATTTTGTCTTAAATTACATAACAGTTTTCAGTGAAATCACATTTTAATCTTGACAGCCATAGAACTGACATTGGGAAAATCAAATTTCTCGCCGAAGTTCGTTTATATTATATAATGTAAAATTAGATTGTCTTTTCTTTAGGCTTATTTTTCTGCAGTTTTTAGAATAACTAAAATGTTTCGTTTTCGTTTTTTCACAGGACATTGCTTTTAAAGAGAGCATTCAGGTATTTGGTACAAATAAAATATGGAGATAATTTTTAACATGAATATAATTTTCAGAAAAATGAAAATAATAATTTATAAAAAAACTTCATACGTGCATTTTGATTTTATATCGGCCGCAAAACTAAGAACATAATTCTGTCGGAAATCTAAACATCTAAAAGAATTATAATAATCTGCATATTCAGATGAGCTTCTGCTATTAAATTTTGCGTAGTCAATAAGTTATTAGAATTTAATCAAGCAATGAGATAAACAGAAATTTAATATTCTATTCTGCGCTGTGTTTATTTTTTAAATAAATCAGAAATTGAAAACACTTTTTTGTTGTTGTTGTTGTTGTTGCTTATCCCAGGGTATATGGAGTTTATGTCAACAATCAGGCTTCTGGCATTCCATTCTACTCGTAAAAAGATCTTTGTAGACACCACATGACTTCCATGTATGGCCTATTAAAATATACAGCTTTTTTGCTGCCCTTCATTTAAACTTATTTCTTTTAATTATTCCAACTTAAATAACCGATATCTCAAGACCAATAGAAAATGACATCAAAAACTGCAGATTTTGAAATTAAATATCAAGGTCAATTTTGTCACACGGGAACCAAATTTCTTGTATTTTTATTTTTTCATAACGAATATAAAACTTTCCAAAATATTTTTTCCCCAAATATACCAACAGACCGCATTAAGAGTTAGATTTCGTTATTTGTACAAAATTAAGCTTTTTTTTTTTTTTTTAATTTGACATTGTCAAAACACGAGTATTTAGAACACTTCTGCAATTGGAAATATATGACTGCGACCAACGATAAGATAAAGACCAACGATAAGATAAAGATAAGATAAAGACCGGGTAAGACTTTCAAGCAGGGTCAGGGGGTTAATATATACGTTGGATTTCTGCTCATTGCAACAAAAATGCGAGGTGCACAACTAGTTGCTACAACAGCCCCTGCACAAAATTTCAAAGATCTACAGATAATCGCTTTTCAGTTACGCCAGATACGTACATGTATACATGCGTACGTACGTACAGCAGTCAGGGAAAAATCCCTTTTCAATCTACTTTAAATCCATTTTACAAACCGATTTGGAAAAAGCAGTCCTTTATTTTGTTTATATATACAGACGTCACGCAAAAAAATCGTCGACATGGATTCGAGAACAGTCAAAATGGGTACTTTTGCCGAAATATAATCCCTGAAATTTTTTGCGATTACAATACTTCCTTTGCTTCGGACAAGGAAGCAAACTTAAACCTGCAAGCAGTATTTACATAATGCTTTCATATTCAAATCAATTTAAGATACTTTTGAATTTATTTGGAAACAAACATCTCTGAGAGTAGTATAATTTTTTTTCCTTTTTTTAGTCCTAAATCTTTTGAACCACTGCATTTCCTGAAATGTTGACTTAAATGAAGGCCGATTTAGTTTTACAGCTGTGATTCAAATTGCTTTTGTATTCTAAAATTCCTCTAACTGGATGTTTAATTTAATATAATTTTATTTACATTTGCTTCTTGCTTTGCTTTATTTCCGAAGTTTGATTCAAAGTAATGCCATTTATTTTCTCGCAGGTTGTTTTCTTGTGCGCTGCTCTCGCAGCTTCCCATGCTAGTGTTCTTCTGAAGGCACCCCTTGTTAGTACTGGTGTCAGTGCCAGTTCTAGGACACAAGATGTAAGTTCATTTTCTTTAAAGTGTTTAAACAATTACTATGTGCAAAATATTTATTTAAATTATGTAAACAATCACGTAATTATTACAGATCTTAAATATCAGTTAAACTAAACCGAGATTGATTACCTTGCTGGTTCCATCAACAGTTAATTTTTGAAACATTTTTGCTAATTGCTTATCAGTAATCAGAGAGTTTATTTTTCTAGGCGAAATCTTAATATCGAAATAATTAATAAAAGATTAAATGAAAATATTATTAAAATTTTAAAATAAGGTCTAACACACATAAATTTTTTCTCAAGCAATGAATGCAAAACCTTTTTTCTCAAGCAATGAATGTAATTTAGAAAATCAAACCTACGATAGATGTTATATCCTATCCTAGCACAGTCAAAACTGAAAACAAATTTAGGTCTTTAAATGAGCTATCTCAGATTTTAAATTTTGCTCACAATTTCTACAACGTGTAATATTAAATAATGACTAAATGTATTTAATATTAAAGAAACTTCAGAAGAATATTTTATTTAGGATAATTCAAACTATTAGTTTTTTAAAAGTAAGAATTTTTTTTATTTTCCACTCTTCAGACTGACGGATTAGTTAACTTAAACTGAGCAATAAGCGGGTAATTGTTAGTTTAAAAATACCGTGTGATGAAAAATACAGTAATAAAGCTTTTTCAGAAAATTCTCTTCACAGTTGCTGATAAAACAGAAGTAACAAGTTCACGGGAATCCTCCTCTTCAGTGTTCTCCTGATGGGAAAATATTTTTAAAAGTTTGATCGAAAAATATTTAAATATTTTTATTACTAACTTATTGATTGAAAAAACGATGAGGATTTTATGTATTTGTACAAAATCATGATGCATTTAAAATTTTTCCAAAGCCGTTCCACAAACGTAAAAAATTCTTCAAATCTCACCAAGAAGCTCATTCCGAAAATTTATATCAGGGGTTTCATCTACTAAAATTTGTTTTAATTCCTCTTTGTTTGATATTCAAATATTCCAAAGCTCTAATGCTTCAAGATTATTTGGATTAACTTATTCTTTGACATAAAAATAGTCTTAAATTCAGTATAAGATGCGATTTCTTGACGTAAAGACAATAAACTTATTTTTGTTAAAATGTCGGGTAAGAGAATGAAGAGATTTCTGTTATGAATGGAATCGATAAATACGATTTCTCGTAATTCGTTTGAGGTTCATTCATTTCTAGTTCGTTTAATTCCATTTTTAAATAGTAGTTTTAATTTCCTTTGAAGTATTTTTAGTAAATAATGTCTTTTATTCCAGGCTTATGGAAACTATGCTTTTAACTATGACATCGTTGACAAACTCGGAGCTTCCAACTCCCGATCTGAAGTAGGTGATGGTTATGGTAACAAGAAGGGAACCTACACCATCCACGACATCGACGGCAGAGCCAGACGCGTAGACTACGTTGCTGATAAACTTGGATTCCGTGCTGCCGTCAAGACCAACGAACCAGGAACCGCTGCCAGCACCCCAGCTGCAGCCCTCATCGCTAGCCCTTACGCTGGACCATCTGTCGATCACATTGCCCCTGTTGCCACTGCAGTCTATGGACATGCTGTAGCCGCCCCAGTTGTAGCTGCTGCAGCCCCTGTTGCATATGGAGGTGTCATTGGACATGGAGCCGCTCTGGGCTATGGCTATGGTCTGGGATATGGATATGGAGCTGGTATTGGCAAGGCTCTGATCCATTAAAACATAAATTCTCCGATTTTCCTCAAAATTTAATTTATTGTTATTGTAAATTGTGATTATGTTATGGTGAATAAATCATTTTATTTCTGGCAAACGGATGATTCATAGTTTCAAAAATAGAGATTTATAAATGTTTTTTGAAAGCAGGAAGGTGTCAGTACTGTATCATACATATGTAGCATACATGAATTTCATTCACATTAGATTTAAAACTTGCATAAACTTGTGTGGCTAGTTTTCGTGGTTTTCGCGGTGAGTAACGTGAATAGTTTTCTTAAAAACTCCATCACAAAGACAGATTTTCTCCTTACACAGATAGCCGTCATGTGCTTTGTTTTATTCAGATACCCAATCAGCCCATCTCTCATTTAGGTCCTAGATGGGAGAATAGTGGTAGAAGTTCTTTGATAGTGGGGAAACTGGGGTAACAGGTAATCCTCAGTTGTGTTAAAGAGGGAAGATCTTAAGTTCGTCTAATCGACAGCCAAACCTTCGATGTGACAAGACTCAAAAATGCCAAAAATAAAAAGTCAACAATACTAGCTCAGAATAAAAGTTTGAGATTAGCCCTTTATCTTAGAATAAAAGATCGTAAAACTTCTCAAATCAATCTTTCTCGTTTTTTCAGCTTTTATTAAATTTTTCTTTCAAGCATTTCTTCGGGAAATCTTAGATGGGCAAACATGCAGGCGAGCTCCAGCAATTTCTACTCTTTACTGCATGAGTAAATTTGACGTTTGATATAAATTAAATCTATTTATAATTCAAATGGAAATTTAACTTTATTTACGCACGCGTCCCTAAGCGGCTGCCTATGTCTCTTATGCGTAAAGCCGACTCTGGAAATATTAATTTAACCTTTTTTATGCGGTACATAAAAGTTGAGTAAAATAAAAAATTTAACTGTATGATCCAATACAAATTGGCATTTCGAAAATCAAACAGAACTGAAACAGAAATTGCTGACGGTGCACTTAGAGGATGGAAGTCGAAAGACTGGAAGGAATCGCTTGATTAAATTAGCAAGCATTTCGAGCTGAAGGAGATTAAACAGGAATTCTAAAGCAGTGGTTATTTGACTCTGTAAAATGTCAATGGTGTAGCCTAAGGCTCAGAAACATTAAATTTAGTATTTAAAGAAAAAATAAAAAGTAAAAATAAAACAAAGAAAGAACTTATCTGCCATTAAACATTTACAATACTTGAAAATGCAGAACCGAGAGGACAGCTCAAAATGTTCGAAGTGTTTCTTCAGGAGGACTTAGCAAGAAAATAGGCGTTGGTGAATAAGGCACATGGAATGGCCTCAATGAATAAGGCAAATTGACGGTGTCAACGACATCACAAGGCAAAGAATCGTTTAGCAGATGCCATATTTACTCGCTTAATAGTCGCAATTTTTTTTTTTTTTTTTTTTTGCCAATTTTTCATTGTGAAAGTCTAGGTTCGAATATTATGCACGGCAAATTTACTGTACAATACTGTATATTTTTGACGATTTTTTCTGCTTCAGAACGGGAGTGCGACTATTACGAGAGTAAATACGGTATTTGCTTTTGTTTGAAATGAGTACTGTTTAATGTTTTTAATTACAGCATCTTACAAATATTTCATATTTTTAACGCTGCAATTTTATTAATATTTAGTTTTTTGGTTAAGTTTGGTTTATTTTATTATGGCAAAGCACACTAGAGCTATCTGCCTAAGGGGAGGAATGCCTTCGTAAAAAACATTCTTAGGGAAACTGGCTCTTATACACTTTACACATGGAGTAAATCTCGAAAACGACCATACAGCCACGCCTTTCGCGTGTTTCGAGCCTCGGACAGAACAGCTAGTGACTTTAAGCTGAATCCAGGCGCCAAAACAATAGAATCGCTGAACACTGGTAATTTGATCAGGGTGAACATCCCAGCGAATGGGCTAGATGCATGACTTTCACCACAGGGAACGAAATCCGAGCAAATTTTCTTTAGAAAGTTTTCCATTAAGTCATCTCTCTTTCTCCTAAGCATATAGCTCTCGTATGCTTTGGTTTAGTCGATTTATAAAATAAAGACAGTATACTGTTAAGTGTCCAAACTATAGAACTCTAAGCGTTTTACAAAACTGCAATATTACCATACTTTTATTTTTTTTTACATACATCCACACTGATACCATTCACAAGTTATTAAATTTATTAAATACCAAATGTTAAACCTTTCCTTTTTTTTTAAAGTTCGTCCAAATATCTGGCCGACGTTTTAATCATTCTCTCGCGTCTAGTTCTTTAATTCCCTGTCCCTTATTTGAGTTAGCGGAGTTTGATAGTTGACTTCTAAACATTGCTTTTTAGAATATGTGGGATCATAATTTTGTACATCTGCTGTCTGTGTAGTAACTTCTCGTTCTGTGCCTTTCATATTCTGTTCAAAGGCTGAACTGTTTCCTCTAGTGACCCTAAAGTCGTTTCTATTTATACTAAATACTACTTCTCCTGATCTTAATATATATTTTGGAGTCTTGTATACTTCCTCTAAAACTGCTTATTTCCCGTCATTATTTTGATATACCCTAACATAATCTCCTTTACGTAACAATAATGTTGAGACTTTGAGGATTTTGATGGCTCGCAAAATGCGTATGAACACCACATGGAAATGAAATTGTACTCCTTCACTGTAGCTAATAAACTTGAGTTTACATGGAGCTCTCGTTATTAAGCTTTATAATTTTCATCGTCACCATATTACCTGCCGTTAAGAACAATTTCCTCCAACTTAACGTTACTCTTGACGGCCTTTTTCGTTCTCATCAGCTCCGTCACTGCTGTTTCTGCATTCAGCTGCTGGCTCGGTTCTACACATCCATATGTGAGTAAAATCTCATGAAGTTACTACTTATAATATAACAGATAATAATATTTTTGTAGGATGATTATACTATGGCTTCTGCTTAATCTTAACAAGTTATCGCTTTAGGTTAAAATATTTTCTTTTGGTACTTGCATATTGTATTTGAGTATTAAAATAAAAAAACACTTAAATATAGCTTAGCACGCTATATTTTGTCCTTTAAAAAATGATCAAAATTATTTATATGTTGTTCACAAAATATCTTTATGTCATTTTTAATTTAAGCACACAGTAAACTTTTCGGTGTTCACAACCACCTAGCTTTCGTCAGTAGTAATAATGATTCATATTTAGACTCTATATCCTGGCATAACTGACTAACTGGTAGACTTTAAAGGCCTTGAGTGGTCTTGATTTTATATAATTAATTATTTTAACGCATTATTCCAGTACTCAGGTGTGATGGTAATTGTTTGTAATGAGTGTTTTCGGAAGTGAAAAAACACTGGGTAGTTAATATATCTGCATTATGTTCCCTTACATGCCCTAAAAATCGTTTTATAGATCCAGTCATAGACGGAGCACAATCTTTGCCAATGCTGGTGCAAAATTTCCACGAAATGTCTTTTAATTATGAATTAATTTCGTCGAAAACATGCTTTCCTATTCTGAACTCAGATAATTCAAAACAACATAAATATTGATTATCATTTTCATGAATGAATCGACCGAATGCAGTTAACTATGTTTCGTTAGTAATATCAGTTATTTTGCTGATTTATGGAGCAAAATTGAAATTTGCAAGAGCTTTAACAGTATTATCTCCAATATTTCGGGACAAGTCTGTAACTTTGCGATGAATTGTATCATTTGAAAGCGGTATTTTCAAGTATCATTTTCTGCCAATTTACTAATAATTATTTTTACAATTTTACGATAAGCAGGTAATATAATTTCTTCAAACAAATTATGAGGTTTTAACTTAAGAGCAATCAATTCAGCTACTTCATAATAATCTATATGAGCTTTTTCAGGTATATATAACTGGTTTGGCAGTACCTTCACTTATTTGGATGATAATGATTTCAGGAAAGGGCTTTTGTCTTTTGATGTAAGCGGAAGGATGATCAGTGAGCAAGTGACGTTAGAGCGTGCCGGAACTACAACACTGTCTGACAATTTACAGACACATACAACTCACTCAGGAACAGTTTGATAATTTTCCGTTGCAAATGTAAATCCATATTTTAAGAAGTTGTCATTATACTTACGAAAAACATTACATTTTTTTGGTGGCGGAAACATCTTTACTTGTAATGCGCTAGAGCGCGGTAAGCCTGATCGCTGACATCATCATTTTCGTCGATAAGTTTTCTTTTTCTTTTTAATCCATATATCTGTTTCAAAAGATTCTTTTAAATTAAAAATAATATCACTTTCTCATTTAATTATTAAAAACGATCTATTGTATATTAAGTTTGAATTCGTTTTACTTAAATTTGACAATACAATAATGTGGTATTGGTACATGAGAAAAAGAATATTTAAGTTGTAACTTAAACTTATGAGCATATCAAGCGTGCGATTATTGATTGACTATAACAAGAACAGCTCTCGATATACTATAGTCTTTTGATATAAAAACGAGCCCTAACCCATTTCACATTACCATTTAGAATAGAAAAACAATGAGAGGGGGATATATCTGCCTCTTACTTCTGTACGTACACCATACATTTTGGATTTTCTTCTAGATGCATAATGTTCTCTGACACGACCGATATAACTTTCTTTGGTTAAATTCAAAACTGTAGTCGTCATGTATATTTCAAATTTGCTGTTTTGGTTTCCGCCGGACGAGTTAGTCCCTTCCCCTAAGAAATTAGAGCAGGTTAAATTACTTTTTTAACCTCGCTTATGTGTGTGTTTTCGCAGTGCCTTCTCGTGACATTAAAGTGATGAAAATCATATAGCAAAATCATCTAGCAATACCTATAAGCAAGAGATTTTGTACTGCATGAGAACAGCCGCACTATATATAAGTACATACAAAATAATTTTTGAGTGCATGCATTCGTAAAATTTGATTGCACGCTTCAAGAATATTGAAGCACACTGTACCATTGAGAATCACTGTACCATGCCAAACTACACATATACATGTATATGCTGTGTGTATGTATGTGTGTGCGTGTGTGTTACTGGCAAAGTATGAGGTCCGGCATTCTGTAGAATACCAAGGTATTTTATAGAATGCCGAAAATTGGTATATGAAAGATTAAATATTTCAACATTTCCTATAGAATGCCAAATGACAAGACGGAAAAGTATGAGCTCCATTTGCACACATCTTGGAAATGCCTCTCCAATACAAATTCCTCTCTGGTCAGCTGCAATTTCTCAGTGTAGTGGAAACGCCCGAGAATTCGTGAAGATGATGTGTAAAACAAAGTGTGAAAATATGAAATGTCTTTGCTTGAAAAAAATGATGAAGTATAATTCAAAATGACGTTCAAACCTACTGTGTTGCAACAAGTAAATCAAATTAAAATGAAAAGTTTACATTTTTTATAATTTCTTTTTTAACGTGTGCATTTTTGTAAAATTCATTTAATGACCATGTTTTACCTTTTACAAGAAATAAAATTACATGAAATTTAAAATAAAATTACTTATTTTCATGGTGGAAAAATTAGGGTCACATTAAATTTTGTGCATTTTACTACGAAAGGCTTAAATTTTGTTTTGTGTAACTAGAGTTTCTTTTATAATTTTGAATAAAAGATTTTAGTGGAAGCGTTTCATTACTTTTCCAAAATAGCATTTGTATTATGTATGAGTGAATGTCTTTTAAATAACATCCTTATCAAGATTTTTTATTCATACTTCGCCTAATGAGCATTTATCGTTCCGTAGAATGCTTAGGTATTACATACAATGTATATACCTAAAGTATAGAATTCTTTTCATATTTCATACTTTGCAGAAAACGTCGGGCGTTCCATAACATATGTATATGATTAGATTAAAATATATAGATTAAAAATTAAAAATTAACTTCAGAAATTAAAATCAGGCTCTCCTTCTCGTTGTATTTTAATTATGTGATAAATGCTTTAATAGCTAAATTTCGATTTTTTACCCTCTTAACACTGTAAAATTTATCTTTACCTGAGTACTCTCATAGACCATCTCTTAACTCAATGACCCAACATATAGGAAGCTCACATATCGATATTAATAGCTTCGCAAAGCAAGATAGAGTTCAATTTTTCCTACTGATTGTTCATACTGCATTTCCGAAGCTGGCTAATATATCAAGCTATATGAAACGACATATACGAAACAAATGAAATATGAAATAACATTCGCAACTTGATTCTATAACAGCTTTCGATGTAAGAATAAATCTTCTAATATAAGTGATAATAGTACTATGCCAAAATAAAGAGAAAGCCTGATACTTAAAGCTTTGCTGAAGTTTTTAGCATCAAAATTTTGAAAGCACTTTTAGAAACTATGATCTTAAAAGAAAAAAGCTACATCAAGCAATCTTCGAAACGCAATGAAGTTTTATAAGCTAAATTTTAGTTTAAACTAACTTTATTTAAATTTAAAGGAAATTTTGGAAATTCTAACTAAATAAAGGAAACGGAACATAACTAGAATGAATAATTTATTGTAAAATGATGAATAACTTAATTTAGGACATTTACAAAGAAACTCGTAGCATAAGATTTTTATAAGATTGCCTTGCCAAGTCCACCTCCAAGAGCCATTTTTCCAGCTCCCAGACCTAGAAGCCCATTGCCATAAGCAAGGAGGGCAGCAATTCCGTGGCCTACATTTCCGGCACCGAGAAGACCATTACCGATCATTCCATTTCCATAAGCGAGAGGAGCGACAGCAATTCCGCGTCCAACAAGACCCATTGGAGCAGCAGCTACAGCAACAGGGGCAGCAGCCAAGGCGACGGGAGCAGCAGCAATTCCGACAGGGGCGACGTGGTTGATGGCAGTTTTGGAGGAGGAGACTGCGGGAACAACAGCCTTTCCAACAACGGCTGGTGCAGCGACTAATCCATATCCAGCTCCATAACCATATCCAGCTCCCAATCCATATCCGGCACCATAACCATATCCAGCTCCCAAGCCATATCCGGCTCCATAACCATATCCAGCTCCCAAACCATATCCGGCTCCGATAAGACCACTAGCTTGTGCAGCTGCGACGGCAGCGAAAAGAACAAAGACCTAGATAAAGAACAAAAAAAGAGAAAAATTCTGTTAGTGATTAGCGTTATGATAGTGCATCGTCATTTTAAAGTTGTAAGAGATCTCTGTAGAAGAACAGTGTCTTTAAATTTTATCAGTGCAAAGATGTGTAATATCCAGGTTAGAATTTTTATTGAACTAAGGAAATATTAGAACTAAGGAACGTTTAAGAACTATTTAGCTAATGTTTGAGAGCTATGCCTACATGAATGACTTTCTAAGGTAAATTTTCATGCTTACATTTCGCATCGGGAGAAAACACTCTCATGCAGTGAACTATTTCAGTATTATGCTCTAGTATTATTATCATGTGCTTTTCTATGGAGAAACAGGTAGGCGAAGTTCTACAAACGAAACTCAGCATTATCTTCTGTATTCAATCAGCTTCGGGCTGCATACCTCTCTACTACAATCTTTTAGTGAGAAATTGCATAATTCACTTTAAATAGGCTGTCTAGCTACTGTTTAATTCTTATTTCTTTCTAGTATATTTTAAATAAAAATTACACTTTTCTATATTTTTCGATAACTTTACTGGCAACGCAAAGGGAATGAGAGATTAGATTGTTAAATTTTAAGCTCTCATTGTTATTATTTTTATAGTAGTTAATTTTAATTATATTAAGTAAAGCTTATTATCATTCTTTTGTATTACTTCTAACAAATATTTAAATAGGTAGCAATTTACTTTTAATTGAATATATGCAATTTAGTAAAACCAAATTTTAATCATGAGGTGAAATGCGATATATGTGCATGTTTTGCCAGGAATTTGGCTTTTAGTTCGAATTCCGGCGAGGGCAATGCACATTTTCACGTCTCGTACTTAAAAATAACCTAATATCTCTACGCTGGTAACCGAACTAAAAGACGGTGGACTATAATTCGGCATCATCGGTGGACTATAAACCCGTAAATGCTCCTTGAAAACTTTTTCATTTATTTACATTACAGCATCATATAAATATTACATTTCAGTATTAATAATGTGCACAAATGAGGATGCATTTGTATCTGTAAATATGTGAAAAGTAAATAGGTTCTCTTAATTTGAAATCGAAAAAATTAGTTTTATAGTGCAATCTAAAATTAATGCTAAGGAAGGGATTTGTAATTAAAATTCAAAGATAACAATAAATTGTTAGAACGTTTTACAGAACTTTCTCAAAATTTGCATACTTGTGAAAAAAATTGACTTCGAAAGTATTTCGAAAGTATTTCAGAATTTCTGATACTGTGAGTCTCAGAATTAGAGGACATACTTATAAAATATTTTTTTGAATTTCTTACACTCCATATTTATAAGCCGTACTTTTTAAACATACTTCAGTATCTAAAATTCACCAGTTTTCATTATTTATATTTTCAAATGCTTAACTACGTGATTTTATTATAATAATTTATATATGATAATTGGAATATAAATGTAGCGATATTTTTAGATTCTTATTTATTTTATTTGAGATGAATGGAAATGAAGTGTCTGAAGAAGGAATTCTGAATTTATTACGCTAGCATTGTTTTATGATAGCATTTTACTTATATATAAGACACGTTAAACAGAAAATATTTCACAATAGAATTATAAAAAGCACTGTAATAAGTACTTACTTTCTGATTTCAAATTATATTTCATTTCATTAAACCATTTACATCAGCTGATATATTGGTTATGAGACGCCAGCTCGAATATTTAACAGTGTACCTTTTCGTAAGTATTACTATAAATAATTTGTTAGTTTAAGTAATGTAGATAAGTAAGTTTCTATCAAATATAGATATGCAAAGAATACTACAATTCCGACTACAACTTAACAACATTTTATGCTACATATTTATTTCTACCTATACTTTCAGTAAATAGCTTTTGTAGTCTGCTGGAAGGTGTTATCCGAAGTGTTTCGGCCGTTCATGTAGATAGGTTCCATTGAATTTTACAAAGCATGAAATAAAATACATATGCTTACCTTTGCGAACATTTTCAGGTTTTTTGAGCTATTCTACCACGGAAGCGAATGCTTTTGAGAGGAACCATAAACCTTTATATACCAGAGATTCCGTATGAGAAATCAAATAAGGTGCGTTTAATGAAACTAAAGCGATGTAATGACAAGGACAAAGCAAGATATCTCTCTCCTTGAAGAATAATTAAACAACCCCACCCTTTGCAGTATGGGTATAAAATATTGAAATTTCCGCCTAAGTCTACTTTGTCCAATACCTGATTGGTAAGAATTTGTTATAGAATATTCTGCGACAAAGCATTTCCATAACTACCCTTACTGGTTAAAAGCTAAACAAAAACAAACAAAAAAAAAAAAAAAAAAAAAAAAACGAATTAAAAATAAGCATAATTTCACAACCTTGATTTGCAAGACAAATTATTCAGTATTTTCCTGTATCATTGACTTTTCCTTTCGTACTCGCATTTTACTTCTCAGATTTTTTATTAACGTAAAACCGCTATCAGTATTATAGTCTAAATTGCTGTAAAATACGATAGATTCTTGCTCTTTAAACTTTGATCAAAGTGTTTAGTGTACTATAATAATCAACTAACGCTCATAACTAGGAAAACATATTGTAACATGCTTTCAGATTCGTAACAGATTGAATTCATAATGGATTGTTCGTAATAGATTGATAATTTTTTTTTTCGAAAACAAACACTTTACAATTATAAAACTTTTCACAAAAGTAATCGCACAGCTCTTCTCAGTATGAAAGAGCACAATCAGTGCTTATCACTTCAAACTACTCTGAACGTTAATCACAAAGCAACATAAAAGGCCTCAGTAGTTCAGAGTTTAATACAAAATTGAAGTCAGAACTAAACAGCTGAGAAGTAATGCTCTCTCCGCTCATGTGCAGTTTTCCCTCAGCTACCAAGAAATTTCAATTTCCTTCGATTTCTCGAAATTGCTGGAAGGCGTGTACAGCTACAGATTCATATAGCAGCTTCGCCCACTCGAGACATTTTACGTTGTATTATACAAGAGAAACTACGATTTTACATATAATTTCCCAACAGTTCTTTACATGTATACAAAATTCTTAACAATACCAATTTATGATGTTAAGGAACGAATACTTACGAAACTTTGAGGCGGATACTTAGCAAGTATCCGCCTCAAAGTTGGCGTGGATATATATATATATACATATATTTATATACTTTTGGTGCGGCCGATTGCAACCAAAATGCGAGGTGCACATCTATGTTATACCAGTCCTATATACAAAATTTCAACGTTTTGAGGCTACTCGTTTTTGAGTTATGCGAGATACGTACATACGTACGTACGCACAGACGCCAGGAAAAATTCTCTTCAGAATTCATTTTAAATCAGTTTTATAATTTTTTTGGGGGGAAAGAGCCCTTTATGCTGTCCTTGAGTACAGATATCATGCAAAAACATCGTTAAATTGCATTCGATAGGGGTGTAGAGTTGCGCGCCTCCAACTTGCATGCAACCAAGAGGTGACTGTTGAAACTGGATAAATGACAGTGTCTTGCTAAGGGTTTAAGTCCCTTTTTATTCAACGTAATAAATTACAAGTGCGTGCTCTTGACGCTCACAAACTACGCCAACTCGGCGGTAAAATAAAAATAAGAACCTGAAAAGAAACTAATAACAAGACTCTAACTACGAGGCTCTCTAAAAGTAACTAACCTCACCGCGTTTTACAATACCGTTGCTAATTCAGCAAACTTTGAAATATCACGTCGAACGATTAACAATTCTTCAAGGCAAGCACACAGGCCGAAACGCGGGGTTCTTCAATTTCTGGCTAACTACCTCCGCGCTCGTGAAGTACGAACAGCACACCTCGAACTCGTTTTTCTATTTAACTCAGAATACTTCCGCTGATAATTTGAATCCTTGCGCGTTCTACTAAAATTTACATACTCTGGCATTGGCAGTTCCAGGGAAAAGTAAGGCTTGACAGAAAATATAGTTTAAACTTAAAATAAATGTTAGTTAATATAAATATAAACCCTACAGGGGTAAAAACGGATATTTGCGTTGAAATATGATGCCTGAAACATTTAGCGATTACAATACTTCCTTTTTACGTGACAAGGAAGTGAAAAAAGACCACCCTATGTTTTCATTAAAATTTTTGAAAAAAACGCGTTACGAACTGAATTAATAACATTTATTGTACCATTAATTTCATTATTTTATGTCAATAAAAATACTTCTTTTTTTTAATGTTTTAGCAATAAAACTATAAGGCCTACCTTTTTATGGCTAGAGCTCCAAGATAAATGAAATATAAATATATATCTTTATTTTAGTTGAAATAGAAATGGGTTGCATATTTAGTCTAATAAAAAATAATTTGTTTTCTTCAATTTCGTTGAGAAGTGTGAAATTGTATTTGCTTTTCAGAATATTTTTAACCTGTGTAAAATATTAGTTGAAGCTATATTCAGATACCGAAAAAATAAAATTCTCTCAAATTTCAGTACAGTAAGTATGATTTTCAGTACAGTACAGTACAGTAAGATTTGTGTAGACCATCTGGTCTACACAAATCTGGCGGACTATGAGGATTTTTCAAGGTATCCTGATGGGCTATAGCTTCAGATTTTCCAAATATTTGATGTTCCACTAATAATTTATTCGTATATATTAAATATTAATTTTCAGTTAAATAGTGTGTACTTTCTACGCTGTCATGAGATACGTTAGGTTATTTACCACAGCAAAGCATTCTAAGAGCTATCTGCTTTAGAAAGGATGACTTCGAGGAAAATTATTTAATGATAACTAATTAGTGTTGTCTATATTCTATATATATGTTGTCTATATTGTATATATATGTGTATATATTGTTGTTATTATATTCAAAACGATAAAAATCAAATGCAGTTAGCCAGTTTAATTACCAAGAACAAAATCCAAGACGAACCACCAGTGTATCGTAATTTTTTCAAGAGTTGAAGAATACGGCATGTTTAGATTCCATCGACGGAAGCGCTTTTCTACTGCACCGTACTGCACAATAGTGCTTTGTTATCACATTTTGTTTTTGCTGACCACAAGCTTACGTCTTGACACACTGTAATTATTCAGGAGGAAGTTTCGATGTCTTTAGTTTCATTATAACAGTAATTACCATTCTTAAAATCGTATACCTTCGTTGTTTATATTCTCGTTTGTAATAGTTATTAAAAATCCCTTTTTGTAGGGTTAGTAGTAATCTATTTAAAACGAAATTTGTTATCAATAAATTATTTACTGCAAAAATATTTTAAATGAAAAAAATAGCTAATTTTTTAAAGATTATCCCCTCTCGCAGATATTTACTTTTGCAACTAATATTTTGTCATTAAAAAGGAACAAAGTTTGTTTATCCTTTAGCTGATTAATTGCATTTTGATACATACACATTTACACATTAAATGGACTTTCACATCTCGTCGCATTTCGAAATAAAAGGTATGTTCTTGCAAATAACGAAAGATTGATACAAAAAGTTTAATGATTGTGTTGACGAAGTGGTATAGTCGAAAGCATGAGAACAAAACTTGCTAAAAATAAATCTAAACCATAAAGGCCTCAATGCCATTTGAAAAGGAATTCAATAGGTGATATGAACTGCATTCTATGCATGTAAGTAACTGCAAGGTCGCGACATTGTCAATGCCATATGTGTTGTAAATCTAGAAAAAAGTTCTATTTCCGGTTTTCGCAGTTTTAAAATCAATAATGACTTTTGATAATTAAACACGACATAAAAAACCGATTGCGAGGAATATAAAAGCTAAGAAGAAGTGTAAGATTTTCATTCTGGAAATAGAAATCACACATTCACCATGATCGCAAAGGTAAGAAAAGATTTAATTTTATAGAAATTAACGTGCATTAATGAAACTTAACTGACTTTTTAACATTAATATAATTTGAAATTTTCTCCATTATGTAATTTTAAATTAATTATAATATATCATCTACCAATAAGTTAGTAATAATAAACATCATTTCATTTTAAAATATTGAACTTATTCTCGAGCTAAGTAATCCAAGAAAGAACACAATGACAATCAAAATGACATTAATTATGAGACGAAAACGCGGTCTACCTTTCTCATAAGATTAATTTTTGTTTTAATATCTGTCAAATATTATTGTTATTTGCAAAACATTACCTCTTTTCTCTGAATTTTCTTACAAAAATCGCAAGATTCTTCGAATTCAGTATCACATTTAAATCAATTTTAAATCATCTTAGTTTGTTAATTTTAATGGTATTTTCACCACATTTTTATCTATTTTATGCTTTGATCACGTGTTTCTTTTCTTATTCATGATATCTGAGTTATTAATGTTACCTCAAACATAGTTAACGGACACCCAACTATATTGTGTGTAAATTATCTTGGAAATTTTAATTGTGTAAGGAAGGTTGAAATTTAAACGTACAAACCAGTATTGGTATTAGCGCTTTTGACAGTTTATATGGATTTAAATTTTCTTAGAATTGTATTAAAACTAATGAAGAAATATGTTCTGATGTGAGGTTTATCACAGTTTCTATATAGCAATCACATTTTATATTTTCTAATAATATTTGTTTTCTAAAATTTAAAATTACATTATCGTTTATTCTATAAATGAGTACTTTAGTGGCAATGATTTTAACATTTGTTGACAAAAATATCACGTATTTTATTATTAAAGTAAGTTTTTCAAGCAGAATGTTAATAAAAATTTTATTTTTAACTTGTAGATTTGAAAATTTATAAATATAAACATTGGCTCGACACAATAAACAAAATCATTTATGCAAGCTTTATTTCATTAAACTGCGAGAAACAACACTTTTACCTTAAATAACGTAACAGCAACATATCTTAAGTAACATAAATAACAAAATTTAAAGAACGTAACATTTTATCTTAAATTATGCAATAGTTTGCAATGAAAGCCAATTTTATGCTTGACAAAGCTATAAAACTGTTCCTGGGAAAATTAAATTCAAGCCAAAATTCATTTACATAATTCTAATCTAAAATCTTATTACTTTTCTCTACGGTTTATTTATATAGAGTTTTTGTGTAATTAAAATTCTTCGATAAACACATTCCCTATGTTAATTTTAAAATACATTTAAAGAAAGTATTCAGGCGTTTATGAAAATAAAATATGGAGATTATATTTGAAAGAAAGGAAGTTTTTTATCTTCAACAATTGAAATAATTATAATAGTTTGAATCTTCAGATAAGCTTATGCTATTTAATTTGATATTGCTTGTAATTTTTTAAAAATTAAAACATATAAAAAATATTGATTAATTAATTCATTTTTATTTTTAGGATATTCATTAAAAATTAAACTGTCACTTAAAAAAATCGAAGTTTATGAAGTCGTAAAATAAATTTAAAGCAGAGACTTATCATATAAAATTTTGTACTGATAGGTTTATACTAATAACCAGTAAGTTATTAGAATTTAATCTAACAACGAAATAAATAGAAGCTGAATATTCCCTTCTGCGCTGCGTTTATTTTTTAAGTAGATCAGGAAATAAAAATACATATTTTTTTTAATTTAAGGTATATGAAATGTATATAATCACGTTTCTAGCATTCCATTATGTTTATAAAAGAGTAAGCTTGCAAATATTATTTACTTAATACTTTTATATTCAAATCAGTTTAAAATACGTTTTAATTTATTTGCAGACGAGCATCTCTCATTAGGAGTGCAAAATTTATTTTTCCGTTTTCTGAGCCTAAATCTTTTGAATCATTGCATTTCCTGTTATTTGGACTCAAATGAATGCCGTTTTAATTTTACAATTGTGATACAAAAACAGTGTAAAATTTTTGTCATAGTCTGAAAATCTTCCAAATGGATGTTTAATTTAAATACAATTTTATTCAAATTTGTTTCCTGGCATTTTCTAATTTCCGAAATTTAACTGAAAGTAATGCTATTTATTTTTTCTTGCAGGTTGTTTTCCTGTGCGCTGCTCTCGCAGCTTCCCATGCTAGTGTTCTTCTAAAGGCACCCCTTGTTAGTACTGGTGTGAGTGCCAGTTCTAGGACACAAGATGTAAGTTCATTTTCTTTAAAGTGTTTAATCCATTACGGTTAGCAAAACATTTATTTAAAATATGTAAGCGATTACGTAATTAATCATTACAATCTTATATATCAGTTAAACTATACTGAAATTGATTACTTTGCCGGTTCTTAGTAACAGTTAATTTTTGAAAGAATTTGCTAATTATTTATCAGTAATCAGAAAGTTTCTTTTTCAGAGTTGTTAGGGAAAGTCTTAATATCGAAATAATGAATAAAAGATGAAATGAAAATATTACTAAAATTTTAAAATAACGGCAAATACACATAAATTTTAAATATCTTGAAAGAAAAAGGCTTCTATAAATTGCATAAGCTCTTTTTCTCAAGTAATGAATGTAATGCAGAAAATAAAACCTACGATTGATGTTACGTCCTATCCTAACACAGTCAGAACTGAAAACAAGTTTAGGTCTTTAAATGAGCCACCTGAGATCTTAAATTTTGCTGACAATTTCTAGAATGTGTAATATTAATAATGTTGAAATGTATTTAATATTAAAGAACCAGATTTCAGAAAAATATTTTATTTAGGATAATTCAAACTATTAGTTTTTTTAAAAGTAAGAATCTTTTTTTTTTTTTTTTTTTTTTTTAAATTTTCTGCTTTTTTTGATACTGACGAATTTATTAACTTAGACTGAGCATAATTGTTAGTTCAATAAATAAGATGTGATCAGAAATACAGTAACAAAACTTTTTTAGCAAATTCTCTTCACTATTTCTCATAGATTAGTGGTAACCAATTCATGGGATTCCTCCCCTTCAAATCTCAGTGAGAAGCTCATTCAGAAAATTAATATCAGGTTCTTCATCGATTAAAAGTTGTTTTAGTTTCTCTTTGTTTAATAGTAGCAGTAATATTCAAATATCTCAAGCTGTCCAACCGGGATAGTGGCTAGCGAAGCTGACTGCCCTACCGAAAGGTCTGTGTTGGAATCAAGGAGAAGGGCATGGATGTTCGTATTGTGTCTGTGCAGCACTGGGGGGACTCTAAATATGTGGCGAGCCAAAAATCCTCTAGAGAGGTTGTGGTAGGGATAAAAGGGTGACACACCCTCGGGTCCGTATTCCTGGCGTCATCTCCGTCAAAATTAAGGGCGGAACTAAGCAAAGTCGTAGTGGCACCTGTATGGTGCTAAAGAATCTTGACAACGACAGGCGCAATCTTCCACTCCTTGCCATGATGAATTTCTTGAATTTGTTCTGATGTTACTGTCAGACAAGTCAAATAAGTCACAACAAATATCTAAAAGCTCTAATGCTTCATGCTTATTCACATAAACTTATTCTCTGACATGACAATCTTAAATTCAATTTATATATATATATATTTTTAAATGATGAGAAAAAGTATGAAGCCATTTCTGTTATAAATAGAATAGACAGATATGATTTCATGTAGTTCGTTTCTAGTTTGTTTAATTGCATTTTTAAATAGTAGTTTTTTAAAATTTCCTTTGAAGTATTTTAAATAAATAATGTCTTTTATTTAAGGCTTATGGAAACTATGCTTTTAACTATGACATCGTTGACAAACTCGGAGCTTCCAACTCCCGATCTGAAGTAGGTGACGGTTATGGTAACAAGAAGGGAACCTACACCATCCACGACATCGACGGCAGAGCCAGACAAGTAGACTACGTTGCTGATAAACTTGGATTCCGTGCTGCCGTCAAGACCAACGAACCAGGAACCGCTGCCAGCACCCCAGCTGCAGCCCTCATCGCTAGCCCTTACGCTGGACCATCTGTCGATCACATTGCCCCTGTTGCCACTGCTGTCTATGGACATGCTGTCGCCGCTCCAGTTGTAGCTGCTGCAGCTCCTGTCGCATATGGAGGTGTCATTGGACATGGAGCCGCTCTGGGCTATGGCTATGGTCTGGGATATGGATATGGAGCTGGTATTGGCAAGGCTCTGATCCATTAAAATATAAATTCTCCGATTTTCCTCAAAATTTAATTTATTGTTATTGTAAATTGGGATTATGTTACGGTGAATAAATCCTTTTATTTCTGGCAAATAGAAAATCATTTTTTTCAAAAATACAGTTTTATAAATGTTTTCTGAAAAGAGAAAGGTATTAGTGTTGTTGTGTAGCATATGTGAATTTCATTTACATTAGACTTAAAACTTGTATAAATTTGTACGGCTAGTTTTCGTGGTTTTAATCATGTGGAACATTAATATGAACGTTATTTTTCTTAGAAACTTCACCACAAGGCAAATTTTTCCTTACACGTTAATTCCGTCATGTGTTTTGTTTTACTCAGATAGCCAATCAGCCCATCTCGCATTTAGGTTCTAGATGAATAGCACTTCTAAACAAGAAGTGCTTTAGTAGCGGGGAAACCAAAGTAAAAGATAATTAATTCCCAGCTTTGTTAAAGGGAAAATCTTAAGTTGGTCTAATGGAAGTCCAACCGTCGATGTGACAAAATTTTAGATATTATACTGTAATGCCAAAAATGAAAAGTGGCAAAAACAAGCTCAGAATAAAAGCTTGAGATTAGCCCTTTATAGTAAAACTAGGAGTGTAAAAAATGGAAAAGGTTTTCAAAGCAATCTTCGTTTTTGTTTCTGCTTTTATTTAGTTTTCTTTCAAGCGATACCTAAAGAAACCTTCGAAAAGCAAACATACAGCCAAGCTCCAGCAATTTCTACGATTTATGTTATGAGTACATTTGACGCTTGTTATAAATTAAATCTATTTATAATTCAAATGGAAATTTAGCTTTATTTATACATGCGCACTGCAAAAATCGGCACCCTAAGAAGCTGCCTATATCTCTTATGCGTAAAGCAGACTCTATAAATATTATTTAATCTTTTTCATGAGGTTCATAAAAACTGAGTAAAAGTAACTTAACTGTATAATCCCAAACAAACTTGGTACTGAAAAGAAATTGCTGACTGTGCACTTGAAGGATGAAAATCGAAAGAACCGAAGGAATTTTTTGATTAACGTAACAAGCCTTTCGAGCTAAAGAAGATTAAGCACGATTTATAAAGCAGTGGTCATTTGACTCTGTAAAATTTTAATGGTGTAGCCTGGAGCTCAGACACATTAAGCTTAGTATTAAAAAAATGAGAAATAAGAATAAGAAAAAGAAAGAACTTATCTGCTTCTAAACATTTATATTACAGAAAAATATAAAACCGAGAGAAGAGTTGAAAACCTTAAAAGTGTTTTTTCAGGAGAGCTCAGCAAGAAAGTAGGCGTGGGTGAATAAGACACATAGGATTTGACGAGATCAGTGATGTTACAAAGCAAAGGAGCAGCTATTTACTGTGGCTTTCGTTTGAAATCTAAGTATTGTTTAATGATTTTAATAACAGTACCGTACAAATATTTAACATTTTAAACGTTATAATTTTACAAATATTTAATATTTTGGTTTGTTTTCGTTTATTTGATTATTGCAAAGCTTTCGAGGGCTATCTGCGTAAGAGGAGGGATGCCTCCGAGGAGGACTTCCTTAGGGAAACTGGCTCTTATACATGGTTCTTTCATGTTTTGTTTCATGGCATTTACACCGAAGAATGGGAATACGATCAAATTTTCCTTAGAAAAGTTTTTCATGAAATTGTCTCTCTCCTAAGTATACAGCTCCGTATGTTCTTCTTTAGTCTATTTACAAAACAAAAAAGATGTGCTTTTACCTGTCTAAACTATTTATTTTTAATTATAGAATTGTAAACGTTATACAGGATTGCAATATTAACATGCTTTTTTTTTACATACATCCAAACTGTTACCATTCACAAGTTATTGAATTTATTAAATGCTAAACGTTGCATCTTCTATTTTTTAAAGTTCCGTCCAGATATCTGGCCGGCGTTTTAATCATTCTCTCGCTTCTATTTCTTTAATACCTTGTCCCTTATTTCTGAGTTAGCGGAGTTTAGTAGTTGATCTTCTAAATATTGTAAAAATTCCACGAAATTTCTTGTATAACGAATTAATTTCGTCGAGAACATGTTTTCTTATTCTGAAATCAGATATTCAGAACAGCATAAATATTGATTATCATTTTCATGAATGAATCGATCGAATGCATCAGTTAATGTGTTTCGCTAGTAATATCAGTTATTTTGCTTATTTACGAAGCAAAATTTACATTTGCAAGGGTTTTAACAGTATTTTCTCCAATATTTCAGGACAAGTCTATAACTTTGGGATTAATTGTATCATTTAAAAAAGGTATTTTTTTAAGTATCATTTTTTGCTAATTCACAGACAAGTCTTTTTACAATTTTACGGCAAGCAAGTAATATAATTTCTTTAGCCAAATTATGCTGACTTAAAGCAATCAATCAGCTCAATCATTTCAAGCGATTCTGCTACTTAATAAGTAGCTATGAATTTAGCTAATTCATAAGAAGTTATATGAGCTTTTTTAAG
Organism: Stegodyphus dumicola; assembly: GCF_044657685.1. Classification (NCBI taxonomy): domain Eukaryota; kingdom Metazoa; phylum Arthropoda; class Arachnida; order Araneae; family Eresidae; genus Stegodyphus; species Stegodyphus dumicola. The sequence goes on from NC_140768.1 coordinate 85,159,104, forward strand.
ACATATATAACTGCTTTACCCAAACCTTTACTTGTTTCGATGATAATGATTTCAGAAAAGGCTTTTGTCTTTTGATGTAAGCGAAGGATGATTAGTGAGCATGTGACATTGGAGTATGCTCGGAACTATTTCATTGTTTATAATTTGCAAACACGTACTACACACTCGGGAGCAGTTTGATCATTTTCCGTTGCAGATGTAAATCCAGATTTCAAAGAAGTCGGTATTATACTTGCGATGAGCATTACACTTTTACATCTTACGGAAACATCTTTACTGGTATTGGGCTCGAGATCGTAAATTTGATGACTGATATCATCACTATCGTCGTTTTCTTTTTTATTTTTTTTAATCCCTTTATCTATTTCAGAAGATTCTTTAAAAATAAGAATAATTTCAATTTGTCATTTAATTATTAAAAACGATATATCGTTTCTTACGTTTCGTATCTTACGTTTGAATTCGCCTTAGTTAAGTTTGACAACGTAATAATGTGGTGTTTGTACATGCGAAAGCGAATATATAAACTGTAATCTAAACTTATGCTCATTTCAAGCGTCGAACTACTGACTGTCTATCACAAGAACAGCTCTCGGCAGATAGCCTGTAGCTGTCTTTTGGAGTAAAAACCAGTCCTAACCCATTGCTCACAAGAGTGTCTTGAACAATTGCTTTTTAATTTGCCATCTTGGCGCCGTTAATGATGAACTGGATTACTTTAAACTTTTACTTTCCAATATTCGCCAAAAATAAAATAACAGTAAAACATTCGCTTTTTATCCCCGTTGCTATAGCGATCCCCATCGATGAGACATAGTAGCGAGATTAGTTTTTCTGGTAGACAAAGAGCAGTATACTAAGCTAGTATACCGGTCGTGTTAGCGAACATTAGCATTTGAAATAGAAAAAAAATGAGAGGGGTATATATTCTTACTCTTAATTCTGTACGCACGCCATACATTTCGGATTTTTTCGACGCTTGAAATGAGCATAAGTTTAGATTACAGTATTTACATTTTTTTTTCGCATGCATAATGTTCACTGATACGACGGGTATAGCTTTCTTTGGTTAAAGTCAAAACAGCTATATTCATGTGTATTTCAGATTTGCTGTTTTGGTTTCCGTTGGACACGTTCGCATTTAAAAAGTCCTGTGTTTTGAGTAAAACATGAATACACCTAGATGCGTTGGGATTGATTCAGTAGCCCTTCTCCAAGAAACCTCTAAGAGAGGGACTGCTGAACCAGAATAAACTGCTTTTTTAACTTCACTTGCGTATGAATTTTCGCAGTGGGGTCAGGTCACGCGACGTCAAAGTGAGGAAAATCATACACGCACCGTATAAGCAAAATATTTCGCACTGCATGAGAACAGCCATACTATATATAAGTACATACAGCCACACTATATACAAAATAATTTTGAGAGTATGCATTCATAAAATTTGGTGCCACACTGTACCCTGTACCAGTTCATTCATATATACGCATATATATAATTACAAAACAATTCTTTTGAAAACCAAATATAAACATACCTAGTATTTTCGCTCATAAAGCTGCAGAAAAAATTACCATTAAAGACATAAAGTAAGAAATTTACAACTAATATTTTAAAAAGACCAAAGATTGAAATTCATAAATAATAAATTTTAAAAAAAAAGCAACAAAAAATAATTTTAAATGTTAAAACCAAAACACTTTAAACAATCAAAACCCCCATTTCAAAACATTAATGAAATTTAAAGAAAAATGAATAAAAACAGAAACGGAATTTAATCAACTTCAATGCTACTGCGTTTCGAGGAGGAACAATGAAATCAATTGAATTTTCTCTTCTGCAAAATCTTTGATTTTCTTGACAGAATTAGCCGATGAACCATTTCAATGTATTTTAATTATAATAGTTCACCTGAAAATTCTGGCCCTTCCCCAACTATAATAGAATTCTCTTTTTATAAAACAGAAATTTTTTTAAGGTTTTCTAATTATTCTAATTAGAAATTATTTTGTTTTTTCCTTGCTTTGGGGAAGGGCCAGAATTTTCGGGTGAACTATTATAATTAAAATGCATTAAAATGGTTCATCAGTTAATTCTGGATGTAGAAAAGCAAGGATTTTTGTAGAAGAGAGAATTCAATTGATGTCAATGTTCCTCCCCTCTCTTGATGCAGTAGCATTGAAGTTGATTAAATTCTTCTTCTGTTTTTGTTCATTTTTCTTTAAATTTCCTTAATTTTTCTAAATAGGTTTTTGCTTGTTTAAAGTGTTTTGGTTTTAACTTTTTTAAATTGTTTGATGCATTTATTTGAAATTTATTAATTTTGAATTTCAATTTTTGATCTTTGTGAAATATTAGTTCTAAATTTCTTACTTTATGCTTTATATATATATTTTCATTAGAAACTAATTATAAAGTTAAAAAATAAAATAATTCTCTTAGGCCAATGTTGCAAGGAATAAAATTTGAATTTAACAAATGCATGTTTGTGAGTGTGTGCGTGTTACTGGCAAAATATGTGATCTGGCATTTTGTAGAATAACTAGGCATTTTATAGAATGCCGAAAATTGGTATACAACGATATGTATGAAACGATTAAACATTTCACACATTTAAAATTTATATAATGCCAGATGACAAGACGGAAAAGTATGAAATACAGCTCCAATTGGAATCGAAATACAGCTCCAATTGGAATTGAAATATATAGCTTCCAATTCGAATCCATCTTGGAAATATCTCTTCAATCCAAATTCCTCTCCTGTCAGCTACAGTTGCTCAGCTACAGTGCAGTGGAAGCGGCCAAAATTTCGGTCGCCGCTTTTTCGGATGGCCCAAACTTTCCTTTCCCCACAGATTACGAATCCCCACGATTTTGCACTTTGTAATCGATTACGAAGTCTCGATACTTTGTTTACGTTTTATGCAGAATTGTGGTAAGGTTGTATATGGAAAATCTTGCGGAATTGATAAGGGCCGCTCTTCATATTTAATTTTTTTACTTGCTGTATGCGAGAGTGGACGCAATACGAATAAATCTCTATGCTACAGTGAATTATTTCCATTATTCGAATTAATTCATCGTGAGAACTTTAAAAGTCTTAATAAACAGAAACTTACTCATATTGCTGATACAAAAGTATTGATATGCTTTGTTCAGTTCTCTTGTTAATAAAAAAACAGCAATTGTGCATGTAATGACAATAAAAAATGTTGAAAATTTATATATGTCTGTATTGTTGCCTAAGTAGTAATAATGCATGATTATAAAATAAATATTAGAATCTACTGAAGTAATAATTACATATGTTAGAACACAAGAAAAGAATCTGAATTTTTACTTATTTTAGTGACCCGTATTTTTTTTAATTATGTTCACAGAGTTCTTGTTTTAAGTTTCCTCCAAACAGCAGAGATGCGTATCCTAAATTTAGTACTGAACAACACAAAATTATGTTCAAAGAAAAGAAATTCATAAATTCTGCATTGTCTACGATTACTAGTTAAAAAAAATCATGTTTTCCATTTCTCCACATCAAAAAATTATACTGGGGGGAGGAGACACCACTTCATTTGGCATTTGATGTTTTATATCAATAAAAATCCCATGGTTTTAACCATTGATTCTAATTTTAATCCCTCTTCATTGTTAGCTTTTAAGGAAATTTGCATTTTGGTCTCTTTCTGTCAATAGTGGTATTAAGGATTTGGTTTTTATCATTTAACCATACTCTCCAGTTTCTTTCTGTTGCTTCTCTTTCCTTACACCCAGTGTGCATGCCGTGCTGAATGCATTATTTCAGATTCAAAATGTATAGACAGAGAACAGTACCAGGACGACAAAAGTGGTAATTTAACAACATAAATAACATTGGCATCAATTATCCCCTCCCTAAGACAATCACTTCCATAGAAAAATTTTTATAGCAGCTGTGTCTGGCTGTCTTGCAGACGGTTCACTGTATTTTGTGATTTAAAATTTATTAGCTCATTATAATACTGATGCAATTTAAAGTTTTTTTCTTAGTTAGTTCAAACAACCCATGTTACTGATTAAAAAGCAGTATCTTACGATTATTAGTCATATTATTAAAAATTTCAAACTGGCTTTTGGAAATTTTCCTCCTTACACAATGATTTGCAGTTTGGCAAAACATCTTTCACAAGTTGGTCTTACTATGGGCAAGTATTGAATTTTGTTTCCAAAACGATAACCAGTAATTTTGTTTAGAGTTAAAAATCATTTCTATGGTATATGTATATCTTTTTAATTTTTAATATACTTCAGAAATTCCTTTTCTTATGCCATAAGGCATGTGTAAAATAAGCTTATTTCGTTGTATTATTATTAAGCCATCCAGAAGAAGCCTTTCTGACAATTGATCACTGAAACTTACGCCGTACCTTTCTGTTAATTACAAAATAATTTTGGATAATAAAATAAATATATTAGAAAAATATTATAGTATTATTAAAATATTTTTAAAAATATATTAAATTAAAGTATTAGAAATCTCTGTAATTTAAAGCAAGCTTTCGTTCTTCCAACTACATGTCCATTTCCGATACCCAAAGGCTAATTCCATCATAATAACTTATCTGTTACTCGGTCATTATTCAGCGAAACCTTTCTATTTGAAAATTCTGTGATCATCCTTTGTAATAAAGGCCCAAGATACAACCTCAACCACCTGCGAAATGCATAGCTCTCTTTGTACAGGATCTCTGTGGCTGTTACTGGAAGACACTAAATAGTACGTTCAAGCACTAAATAGGCTTCCTTATTCTCTGTTTTTTATTTATTGTGTAATATATTTTTGTGTATGTGTATTTGATAGTGTGTACATATATATATACTTTTGTCTACCATTGGAAATAAAAATATATGCATTACAAATCTGCGTTATTAAGCACATTAAGGCTGTTTACATCTTTCGTTCCAAAACAGATATTCAAATTAAATATATTAGGCAATTTGTGTTTATCTACCATTTGTTTCAATAATAATGTTTTTGTTGGCATTAATTTCTCTAAGTAATTTAAACATGAGGTTGTTATTTAAACATCTGCAAGGCCATTTTTTATCCATTCATTTATTGACATATTTACATTTATTACTTCTTATATATTAATATTTATATTTATTACTTTTTTTCCATTAGATAATCCAAGAATTTTACATATGTTACAATTTGTGGTATAGGCTTGTATATATGCAATATGAATTTTTTTTTTTTAATTTTCCAGAAGAAAAAAATTCTTATCTTCTATTTGTGATCTTATTATCTGATTGTGTTATAAGGTATTTCTCCTGCCTTCATAGCATGCCTTCATGGTGCCTTCGTAGCATGCCTACATGAACAGCACACTCGGCACATTTTCGAGAGGCCCATGGTTCGAGTCGCAGGGAGGACATTGCTCGTTTTTCACGTCTCTCAGCTTCCAAAAAAAATCCTAATGTCTCTACAGTGTCTTCTTCAAAATAAACAAATAATCTGATGAAATGAAAATATTTTGGTCATTAAAACTTTTTAACCACTGGTGTTTACATCTACATTTCTTTTTTTCACATAATTATATTTTCAAGTAGTTTGAAGGTTTTCAAACTATGTTTCAGAGAAATTTTAGATCTCATGCAACTCCTCTGGGGCATCTGCAAGTCAAAATCAAAATTTAAAACTATTTTTAATGTCACAGGACATACTTAAAATAAAGAAATATTTGTATTCTATTAGTATTGTTAAAAAATAATATTAAGCAGATCTGTTTTAATGATTAGAATTATAATGAAATAATGATTTTCTTTTCACTTTCTGCATAAAATGCACAAATTTTGTATTTCAATTCTTTTTTAACATTTATTTTTCTGAGGATGGAAATGCTTCTCTGGGAAAAATTACAATTTTAGAGTGTTTTCTGAATTCACAGATTTGAAGATAGTTGAATAGAAAAGCCACAATTTTTGAAATGGATGAATAAATACAGCCCTGGCTTTTTATATGTTTATGCATTTAAGAAATTTCTGCCCGACTGTTTATTCTTTAATTCTACCTAACACAATTTCTAATATAGAATTTTAGCATCAATTCTACATAACATGAGTAATCTTTTTTAATTGAATTTTTTCATTATTAAGAAAATACTTTGGCACTAGGAACTGAGAATTTTTTTCCTTGACTTTTATCTTTCAATACTTTAGAAACTGGTCATTGATTTACATCTATAATAAAAGAAATAAATGCTTGTGTGAGTTTTAACATATTGTTAAAAATGCAATAAACCTCAGCTCCTTTGTTGCATGAATAATGTTAAACTCCCTGTTAAGTATTTTTTTAGCATCTTCTATGTAACAGTATAGACTCCATGATTATTCCTTAAAATTGGAAGCATCAGAAATAGATGTAAATATGTATTGTCTTCTGCATTAACTTACAACAATAAAAGTGTGACTCTCTGAATGGAATTATATAGAAAGAGCTACAGGACGCTATGTTTTCACGATGGTCATTCCACTATACTGGAAATATTAAATCAAACAATAAGTGCAGGAAAAGATTCAGTAAGAGGATATACTCTCTTCTGAAACAATACATTTGACTGTAGTTGTTCCACATGATATTTCTATACAACATCCCAAAATCTTGGTAAATAACTTTCTAAACTAAGTTTACAGTGTAAAAAAAAGTAGTGGAAAATGTCGTAGTCATATAACTGGGCTACCATACATAAAAATTAAGCAGTGTTACAAGTGTTTTTATCTTAACTGCCTGTTACAACCAAATAACTAGATATGAGAAAGAACATGCAGTGTCAGTACAGCTGGATGATCCCTCTTACTGAGTTGCTAATTTGAAAACAAGTTAACCTGTAAAACTAACCTTCATACTGGTTTGCTTTAGATTCATTTGGTAACAAATATGCCATTAAAGTCTGTACCAATCAATCAATAAAATTAAAGTCTGTACCAATCAATAAATAAACCTTGTTACAAGCAAGTTTTTGTTTGCAGGATGCTGCTGTTCATAATTGGTTTTCTTTTGGTGGTATAGCAACAGCGAAGGAAGAAAGATACCGGATAATTTAAATTCAACTAACATAGCGAATTCCATTCTTCTGTAACTTTATAATTTGATACAGCCTAAATTTTCAGAATTTTATTCATACTACTATTTCATCCATTGCAGACAAATTCCACAAGTGCATATTTTAAAATTAATTTCACATTTAAAAAGTATGATTTGTTTATAAATGATTTGTTATAAAAATAAAAATGAGTTATAAAAATCATTGTAAGTTGGACAAAAAAAGGAAAAAAACATACAAAAATGGTGATGCTGCTTATTAAAAACTGAAGAACTGTTATATGCACATACACATGGTTAACACAGTTTGGTGCATCCTGCGAAATTTGTTGTGGTTATATGGTAGCAAAAAAAATTTTTGTCATTTTGTATTAAAATTATTAAGGTGTTGATGGCTATGCTAAGTTACACAAAACAAGGTAACGTACAGTAAGAGCTATGTACCTTAGGTAAAGGGATGCCTTTGAGAAGGTATTTCTATGAGGAATTGACTTGTATTCACATAATACATGAGGAGAAACAAGAAAATTCCCATGCAGCTATCCCATTCACCAGTACTTGTACCTGGATCAAACATCCAGTGTTCAGCTATCTTATCTGCTAGTCCACTGGTGCCAGTCAAAATAGACAGTAATGTAATATTATACAAGCTAAGTAGCATTGACTTATACATCACTAAAAAAAATACACTTCAGAAAACTTTCCTGTTTTCCGAAAGTGTCAATATCTTCATTATTATAACTTCCTGATATTTCAATGCATGTAATTTTATGGTAAACTATTAACTTAAAATAAAACAGAATATTTTTTTAATTTGTTGTGTTTAATTATAAGATTATTTTGAAAAACGTTGTTCGTGATAAAACTAAAGAATGAATTTTCTTTACACACTGACTGTTAAATTATTATATTTCAAATCAACAGATTGTAATTATACAATGGGACAGGATGAAAAATACAGTAGTCATCGAGGCAATTGTTGAGTTTCTGAAGAAACAATAAAAATTTTAAAATCTAACACAGTATACCCTGTTTAATGTTTAATATAGTATGGAAGGTTTTGTAAAGCATCAGCTATTTAAAAAAAAAAAAAAAAAAAAAGAACTTAAGAACAAATAGAACAAAATGGCCAAACTTTCAACTAGATAACCAAATAAAGCGTTTGCGTTCTAGAGGATTTTATTTACTTCACATACATACATACATTCTCTTTACATTTACTTTCATAACTCTATCATACATAGCATACTCTTATCATCGAATGATTATGATTTTCTGTAGTAGTAAGCAAATTTTTTTAACAGTTTCTACTTCGTGTCTGCAAAGTATTCCTTTAAATTGCAAGGTTTCTCGATATTAAAAATCCTTTTGACAAAGTTCACACACGAATCCAAAACATTAAAACCTTCGTAATCGATAAACAACGGCCATTTCATTATCGATAACAAAAGTCTGCCTATCGATTGTAAAAGGAAAGTCTGGGCCATCCGAAAAAGCGGTGACCCAAAAATTCAGGAAGCAAATGTGTAAAACAAAATGCCAAAATATAAAATGTCTTTTCTTGAAAAAAAATGATGAAGTATAATTCAAAATGTCATTCAAGTCTACTGTATTTCAACAACTATATTAAACTTTTCATTGCATTTTTTATATTTTCTTTTATAATGTGTGTATTTTTGTAAAGTTCATTTAATGGCTCTGCTTTACTTTTTACAAGAAATAAAATTACATGAAATTCAAAATAAAATCATTTCTTCTCTTGGTACAAAAAATAAGGTCATAATAAATTTTGATTATTTTACTAAGAAAGGCATAAATTTTGTTTTGTACGACTTTAGTTTGTTGTACGTATTTTAAATAAAAAATTTTAATGGCAGTGTTCCATTATTTTTTCAAAATAAAATTCATAATTTTGAGGAATGAACGTCTTTTAAAAAATAGCCTTACCAAGACTTTTTTTCATACTTTGCCAAAAGACCATTTATCATTCTATAGGATGCCTAGGTAAAGTATATAATGATTTTCATATTTCATACTTTGCTTGAAAACGCCGGGCATTCTACAATACACAAGTAGATTTATATATATATGTAAGATAAAAAAATATGTAAAACAGCTTTATATAATTTAATATATTAATGGCCCTTTAATTCCTCATTTTCAATTTGGGTATTTCTTTTTTTCTGTTCTAAAAATAACATTTCTGGACTGCGCCATTTTTAGATTAATCTATGCTACAAAGCTTGAGTAACGCTGATGTCTTAGTTAATTGGGAACTCTGCGAACTGAAACCTTTCTATCTTAAACCGAAACCTTTGTCTTAACAGACTACTTTTAGCTTCTCTCTGTGTGCTGCTTGACGCAATTTCGCTTTGCCCTCTTCCTATCGCAACATTATTAAAAATGTAAAAGCTATTGAAATAGGCACAAATAATGTGCAAAGTTGTTTGTGGCCGCAAAATGTTTAATAAATAAAATCAAGATTTAATTTGCTTCGGCTTCCAAATTTCCTCTTCGGTATGGATCTACGTTCTAAGCCAAACAACACAGCTACGTTTCTACATCTCAGTGTTATTACATCAGTACTCCTAAAATTGCTTTTATTACAAATACTATATAGATGTATATTTATATGTATGTATGTATGTATTGTAATGCAGTTTTAAAGAAATATCGCCATTTTTGAACGAACAACCAACTTTATAAGTCAAAACTTACAGAATAAGTGAAAAAACATTTTTAAGCGCGCATCGTCTGCACGAATATTCTTGAGCGCGGTTTCTTTACATTTCTTAGTGGAATTATGTTGGTAGCATAGCAACGCAAATACGTTACAGTATATGTAAAGTATACAGATTCGTGTATTTTAATTATGCAAAAGTATAGTTATTTTTCTGATTATAAATAAAATGCTTGTAAGCACGATAAATTTTTTTCCTTTCTTTCTGTATTGCAAAACATTTTTACAAAATGACAAATGAGCGAGATTAAAAATTGAAAATTAACTTTAGAAATCAAAATCAGACTCTTTTTCTCATTATATTTTAATTAAGTGATAAATACTTTAATAACTAAATTTCGATTTTTCCCCTTTTCCCTATTTTGCATAACAACACTGTAAAAACCTATCTTCACCTCAGAACTATCATAGATTATCTCTAACTTAATAAACCTAAAAATAGGAAGATCATATATCGATATTAATAGTTTCACAAAGCAAGATGAGTTTGATTTTTCCTAATGATTAATCGTACAGTATTTCCGATACTGGCTAATATATAAAGCTATAAGAAATGACTGAAATATTTGAAACTATTTCAGTCATTCAGTCATAGTATTTGACTATGAAATATTTGAAATATGAAATGTACATAATATATATTCAAAACTTTCCCTGAATGTTTAGCATCAAAATTTTGAAAGCAATTTATGGAACTATGATGCTAAAAGAAGAAACTAAATGACGAAATTTTCGAAACTCAATGAAGTTTTATAAGTTAAATTTTCACTTTAAAAGGAAATTATGGAAATTCTTAGAAATTAAAGGAAACTGAACATATCTAGGAGAAGTAATTTATTGTAACATGATTAATAACTTAATTTATGACATTTACAAAGAAACCCGTTGCATAAGATTTTTATAAGATTGCCTTGCCAAGTCCACCTCCAAGAGCCAGTTTTCCAGCTCCCAAACCGAGAAGCCCATTGCCATAAGCAAGGGGGGCAGCAGGAATTCCGTGGCCTACAACACCGGCACCGAGAAGACCGTTACCGATTAGTCCATTTCCATAAGCGAGAGGAGCAGCAGCGATTCCGCGTCCAACAAGACCCATTGGAGCAGCAGCTACAGCAACAGGGGCAGCAGCCAAGGCGACGGGAGCAGCAGCAATTCCGACAGGGGCGACGTGGTTGATGGCAGTTTTGGAGGAGGAGACTGCGGGAACAACAGCCTTTCCAACAACGGCTGGTGCAGCGACTAATCCATATCCAGCTCCATAACCATATCCAGCTCCCAATCCATATCCGGCACCATAACCATATCCAGCTCCCAAGCCATATCCGGCTCCATAACCATATCCAGCTCCCAAACCATATCCGGCTCCGATAAGACCACTAGCTTGTGCAGCTGCGACGGCAGCGAAGAGAACAAGGACCTAGATAAAGAACAAAAACAAAAACAAAAAAAATATCTGTTAGTAATTAGCGTTATGATAGTGCAATTTCATTTTAAAGTTGTAACAGACCTCTGTAGAATGGCAGCAACTTAAATTATCAATGCAAACATGTGTAATCTCTACGTTAAAATTTGTATTGCGTTTAAGAACTATTTAGCTACCGTTAGAGAGCTATGCCTACATGGATGACTTTCTAAGGAAAACTTATTATTACTTACTTTCCGCATCGGGGAAGGGGGAATTCTAAGCAGTGAATTATTTCAGTATTACGCTCTAGTGTTATTACCATCTGCTTTACTACGAGGAACAAAAATTCCACTTTGCTATATTTTTTGATAACTTTACTGACATGGCCAAGGAATGAGAGATTAGATTATTAAATTTTAAACTCTCATTATTATTATTATCGCAGCTGTTATTTTAATTAAATTAAGTAAAGCTTATTATCATTCTTTTATATTACTTCTAACAAATATTTAAATAGGTGCAATGTACTTTTAATTGAATATATGCAATTTAATAAAGTCAAATCTTAATCCCGAAGTGAAATGAGATATATATGCGTGTTGTGCCAGGAATTTGGATTTAAAATTTAATACTTCGCTTGAATCGAAAATCTTTAGTTTCGACATGAAAACCTAAATCTCTTATATGTATAACTTGTAAAATCATAAAATTTGTCGTTAGCGAAGGTTTTGAAAGAAAACGCCTTAAAGAAATTTACCTTAAGAAGACTGCGTATTAAGTTGAAGAAAATCTTAGCTCTTAATTTATTGTAATCTCGAAAAAAAATTTGACTCTTCATTTATTATAAAGAATATATAATTTAATTTAATTTATCTGATAAGGCTAGGGGTTATGAAGTTGCTTATTTGGCCTCAGAGGGCCTTAATAATCTAGATAAGAAATTTAAGCCAGTAAGAGCGCATGACTTTGACGAGCTAGCAGGTGAAACTCCGAAAGGGGTCAACAAAATGCGTAAATGTGGGGACGTTATCTTTTCCAGTACTGTATGTGTGACAATCAGATGCGAAGCGAAGACAGACAAAAGTCACGAAGCGCAAAGGGAAGTAAACGTCAACAATCCAAGCTAGGTTACAAAGTTGTGGTCAGCAGGGGCATAGCTAGAGGGGGGCATCTGTCCCCGGGCGCAGAATCCAAGGGGCGCCAAACTGATGTTGCGATATTTTAGAATTAAATGTTTTCCATCCTTGGCAAGCAGTAGGGGGCGCGAAATCTTCAGTTGTCCCTGAGCGCTGAAAACCCTAGCTACGACTCTGGTGGTCAGTAAGCATGTGGCCATCAAATTATCTTCTGGATTTATTTGGTAACTGAGACCTTCTAAAAACTTTGCGATGTCGTAGCCAAGTCCAGTTCTGAAAAAAACGCTTTTATTAATGTTAAGTTTACGCTTATGTATCCTTAGATTGCCAAAAGATGGCGGTAGTGTTTGTTTGTGAAAAGAAACTGTGATGCCATAATTATGTGTATCAGTTCGTCTTTGGTGTTCGTAAATAAACGTTGTGTGGAATAACGCTCCTCTGTTTATTATTTTACATTCGATCCAGTCTGATTATTAGAGACTTACACATATTTTGTTTAATTGAGTTTATAAGATTATTTTCTCCTTTTTCCGCGCGTTTTTGTGATGTAATTGGAAGCACACATGATGCATATTCGAGAGGTCCAGAGTTCGAGTCCTGGAGAGGAAATCGCAAATTTTTTACATATCCTACTTAAAAAAATAATAATAAATAATAATAAAAATCTAATGATACTACAAGTTTTATAATGCGTTTTTAAGTATAATAATAATAACCAGTATAGGGTCAATTTTCAAGTTTTCTTGGATGAGTTTGTAATCAGGTAATGAATACTTACAATTCAGCTCAGAATCTTATTCTATACTACCTGAAGTTTGTGGAAGCCTGTCTTTGGGCCTGATGCCTAAGCTGAAGATGCGCAGTATAGAATTGTCCTTATATTGCATAGAAGATAAGTTTTTTTCTTTTTGCTGAATGACAGTCCAGAGTAATTACCGTGAAGTACAAAAAGATAACACAGACTTTCCCTGTGAAGTGCTTAATATGCCAAGTCTATGTGAGCCTGTGTTTAAGTATAACCACCAAATAACCTATATTATTTACACGATTCACAATTTTTTCAAGTAAAGAGAGGTTGTTAAGTTCTATTTTCCTATATCTGTTGGAAGAATGTAAGTATTTTTCCAGTGCTAAAATATTGCAGTAAATGCGTCTTGAGAACTTCTTCATCTCTTTACATTGCAGCATCACATAAATGCTACATTTCAGAATGAACAATGTATACATATAGGGATACATTTGTACCTGTATATGTATGAGAAGTAAATAGGTAGTCTTAATCTGAAATCGAAAAAATATGCTTTATAGGAAAATCTAAAGCTACCGCTAACGAAGGGAAGATTACAGTAAATTGAAAGCCTTTTTACAGAGTTTTTCAAAAGAAATTTGCTACTTTATGAGAAAACTGACTTCCAAAATATTTCAGAGAGGAATTTCTGATTCTGTGAGTTTCAGAATTAAAAGACATATTTATGAAGTATTTTTTTTTTTAAATTTCTTACATTCCATGTTATTTATAAGCTGTATTTTTAAAAAACGTTCAGCATTCAAAATACATTAATTTGCATTATTTATATTTTCAAATATTTATTTACACGATTTTATTAGAATAATTTATATGTGTTAATTTCAATATAAATAACGTGATATATTTAGATTCTTATTTACTTTACTTGATATAGATGGAAATGAAACGTCTGAAAAAGGAATTTTGATTTTATTAGATCAAAATACTTTTACGACAACATTTTATTTATATATCGGAAACGTTTAATAGACAATCTTTCACAGTAGAGCTATAAATAACACTGTAATAAGTAGTTATTTTGTTATTTTAAGTTATCTTTCATTTCATTAAACCATTCACATCAGCTCGTATACTGATTATCAAAGCCAGTCCGAATACACCTTGTCGTAAGTATTCCTATAAGAAATTCATTAGTTTAAGTAATTTAGATAAGTGAGCTTCTATCAATATAGATATGTAAAGAGTGCTATAATTCATATTACAGATTAACAATATTATGCTTTATATTTATTTCTATAAATATACTTTCAGTAAATAGCTTTTGTGGACTGACGGAAGAAGGTGTTATCCGAAGTGTTTCCGCCGTTCATGTAAATAGGTTCTATTGAATTTTACAAAGCATAAAATAAAATACATATGCTTACCTTTGCGAACATTTTCACGTTTTTTGAGTTATTCTGCCACGGAAGCGAATGCTTTTGAGAGGAACCATAAACTTTTATATACCAGAGATTCCGTATGAGAAATCAAATAAGGTGTGTCTAATGAAACTAAAGTGGTGTAATGACAAGGACAAAACAAGATATCTCTCTCCTTGAAGAATAATTAAACAACCCCACCCTTTGCAATATGGTGTAAAATATTGGAATTTCCGCGTTTGTTTACATTGTCCAATACCTGATTGGTAAGAATTCGCTATAGAATATTCTACGACAAAGCATTTCCATAACTACCCTTACTGGTTAAAAGTTAAACAAAAACAAACAAAAAAAAGGCGTTAAAAATAAGCATAATGTCACAATCTTGATTTGCAAGACAAATTAGACAGTATTTTCCTGTATCATTGAATTTTCCTTTCGTACTCGCATTTTACTTCTCAGATTTTTTATTCTTAACTTTAAAACGCTATCAATATTATAGTCTAGAATGCTGTAAAACAAAAGATAGATCCTTGCTCCCTAAATTTTGATCAAAGTGTTTAGTATAGTAAAATAATCAACTAATGAGTATAATTAGAAAAACATACTGTTACGTGCGTTCAGACTCGTAATAGACTGATAAATTAATTTTTTTCAAAACAAACACTTTACAGTTACGGAACTTTTCACAAAAGTAGTCGCACAGGTCTTCTCACTATGACAGAGCACAATCAATACTTACCACTTCAAACTTCTACGACTTTTAAACACAGAACAATATAAAAAGGGCTGGATAATTTAGAGTTTAACTCAAAATTGAACTCTGAACTAAACAACTGAAAACTAATGCTCTCTCCGGTCATATAAAATTTTCCCTCTGGCCGCCGATAAATTTCCAGTACCTTCGATTTCTCGTAATTTTTGGAAGGCATATACAGCTACAGTTTCATGTAGAATCGGATACAGTTAAGTTACACAGGAATTAGGCAAATTATAGTTATACAGGGATTGGACTAAAATTTCACTAAATGGTCGCCAAATTTAACGACTTTGTGGTATTTCTCACCAAATTCAGTGGCAAAAATTAGTCGCTATAACAACCGCAGCTTGGCGCTATCTGTTTGGTGAGGTAGACATTCACCTCATTGTTAAATAGACCTGCTCCTGATTTTAATCTTATTTTTACCTGTAAGGCTTAATACTCTTAAGATACTTCACATTACATTATGCAAGTGATACTACGATTTTACATATAATTTCACTGCAATCATTTACAAAATTCATAAAAATACCAACTAATGATGTTAAGGAACGAATACTTATGAAATGAATACAATAAAATTTTGCCACAAATTAAGGAAATCCTTCAAACTTCACACGCATACAATTACTTTTAGCAAGTGAGACCTTCAAAGATAATGTTATGCAAATCCGACGTATTTGCACTATCATTTATCTTGGAAAATGATAATTTTAATATATAAGATTCAACTAAAAAACTTATTTAAACTAAGAATTTTTTTAGCTTAATTAGATTTATAAACTTTTAATAAATTTCAAATTAACCTAATTACAAATAATAGTTTTATTTTGAATCATACAGTATAATTCAAAACAAAATATTTCGTAAATAAATAAGAAATTTTTTTCTTTAGAGTTTTATTCTGAATATTTTAATAGCAGATAATTTAAAGTAAAGCATTTCGTAAATAAATAAGAAAAATCAAATATTTATTTCTACGTTAACATAAATTTGACGTAGTGATGGTTTGATAAAAAAAATGATGAAAGATCTATGAAACGTTCTTAGAATTTTATTTTGAAGACACATTAGATTATTTTGAAGAAGAAGATGGGAAGAATATGCAATACTCTCGCCGGGACTCGAACCTGGACCTCTCGAATACGCCCCAAGTGTACTACAGTTACAGCCCGAAGGCATACAGAAAGGAGGGAGAAAATACTTTATATACTCCTCTTTTAAAGGGTGACTAGGGATTAGAGGACCCAATCGTCAAATCCTGGTGGTGAAGAATTATCATCTACCACCTTTTAGTTCGGGGGCCACAGAGTCATTGAGTTTTTGAACTAGGAAACACGAAAAATGGACAATGCCCTCTCAGGGACTCGAATCTGGATCTCTCGAATACGCGCCGAGTGTGCTACCTTTACGAAGGCATACAGAAATAAGGGAGAAAATATCTTATAGTTTTTCTGAAATAATGCAACGCTTTGCAGAAACCGAGTTGGATTATTTGGGTTGCTTCTAGTAATACCTTTCAAAGAAAAATAGGTGCATTTCAAGCAACAAATTGTATTTTCTTACGATTTTTACTAAACTGTTGAAAATATGCCTTTGAGGAAAAGAAAACTTCGGCCATATCATCATGTAGTGTATTTGCACAGCTTTCTCATTTTCCGCATTCATTCCTCATTTCCGATTCATTTCTCGTTTTCAAGCTTTAACAGTCAAATGTAGTGCATATCCAACTTATGCCGAACTCTAATATCCCGAAAACTTCTTCTTTATAAAATTAAATTAACTGCATGTTTTATACATGCTAAAAATTACTTGATTTAAATAGTATAGAAATGGTAATACAATGCAATCCATTTTTACAAAACATGTTAAGTTGATTTTTTTAAATATTTGCAATGGTTGGCCAAGTTCGGACGGCTTCTCCAAAATAAAAAAAAGACCGTGCTTTGTTTTCATTTCTAATGCAACGGGCAATACATAGACAAGTATCCTTATGCCACGCGGAGATCCAGAAACTATAAAAAAATCCAATAATAATGCAACAGAATACATAATACAATAGTTTACACACAGAAGTCTGAAGTACAAAGGAGAATTACACAAAAAGAAAAATATAATGGGTAAAGATTATATATAAAGTAAAAACAAGATCAAGTCTGCAATCTGTTTAAAAGATCTCTAGCCTCCAGAATACGAAGGAAAAAAAAAAAAATACTGTTCTGGGAGAGTATTGAGCAGACAAGGAGATGCTCAGCGTTCATCATCGCACCACTGCAGCAAAAGGGGACAGGCAGGACTATTAATTATTTGGAATCTGTGAATGTGTGCATATATAAACAGTCATGCATTGTAGCTAGACGAAAGGCAGCAACAGCGCTGCTTCTGAGGTAGTCTCCGGAGCAATGTTACTCGCATCTTAGCACTCCTTAGTAAGCTACATGTGTTCCTTGGGTAGTGCTAAATGAGTAGCAACTTTGCAGCCAAGATTCTATTCTGAATCCAGACTGCTGTATTTATAAGGTTTCCTTTCCATTAAAATAATAAAAAAAAAAATGCATTACAAAATTGAATTAAAAACTTTTGTATACTTTTATTATTTTACATGAATATTTTTTTTTTTTTTTTTATGTTTTAAGGGGACTCATACACCTTAAAACCCATAAGGTGTTCGAATAGGTGACTGTTTCAAGAATTGGGATAACTTATTTATTTTAAAAGCAATTACTGCCAACTTTTTGCAGCTGACTACATAATATAGCTGCTTTCTGAAATAGTAATCAGAAAGTTTGTGTTGCCACAAATATTTTTATAATTTAATCCGCTTTGTGACAACATTTTTCGTCATGTTTCCAACTTGCGCGCACAGTTTAAAACATTCTGCTTCATAATTTAATTCCATATTTAATATATAGCTTTTATAAAATTTGTAAAGAACTGTGAACCAAAAATTCTAAGAATTTCAAGTTAAATTTTTATTTTATTTGGAGTTGAGTTTATAAAATGTATTTTATTAAAAAAATCTGTAATGTTTTCGTCCATAAAATTTTTTATTATTAAAATATTCAGCAGATTTTTGGTTCAGTTAGAAAAAAAGTACCCATATAAAGAATTCCATCGAATTTCAAGTATATACGAGTACAATTAGCCATTTTTAAAATATCATGCGCGCAAGGTGGAAACGTGACGGAACATTTTGTCACAAAGTGGATTAAATTTCAAAAATATTTGTGGCAACACAAACTTTCAGGTTACTATTTTCCAAAGCAGCTATATTATGTAGTCAGCTTTAAAAAGTTGGAAGTAATTGTTTTTAAAATAACTAAAATATTCCAATTTTTGCAACAGTCACACATTCGAAGATCCTAAGGGGTTTAAGGCGTATGAGCCCCGTTAAGGTATCCGACTATACATTCAACACCCAAATTTTGGAAAATAGCAGAAATAAATGTTGTTGTTATTTAGCAGAATAAATACGTAAAATAATAAAAATATGCGATAAACTGATTAGCAAACGTATAATTTTTAGTATTGGTTTTATTTTTACATTTTTGCTAAAAATGTGTTAAATTTCAGGATTACGAGATACGTTCCCACAAAAGCATTTATCAATATTTTACTTTTACATTTGTCACTTTAAGCTTTAAAACAAAGTTATAAAAGTACTTTAGTAGAAAAATTTCATCAAAACTGACGACTAGAACGTATTCGGATACCCTAACAATAAAAATATAAATAAGGCTATCTATTTATGTCTAGAGCACCTAGGTGAATAAAATTTAAATTCGTAGCTTTATTTTAGTTGAAATAGAAATGGGGCGTATGTTTAGTCAAAAAAAGTAATAATTTGTCTTCTTCAGTTTTGTTGAGAAATTGTGAGATTATATTTTCTTTCCAGAATATTTGTTAACCTGTACAAAATCTTAGTTAAAATTATACTCAATAAACGAAAAAATAATATTCTCTCAAATTTCAGTACGGTAAGTATGCATCTGGTCTACACAAATAGGAGGGACAATGAGGATTTTTCAAGTATCCTTACGGGCTATGACTTCAGACTTTCCAAATATTTGAAGTTTCCCTGTTAGTTAATTAAAATAGATTAAAGAATTAATTAAATTATATGATTTTTATGCTGCTGTTAGATACATTAAGTTATTTACCTCAGCAAAGAACTCTAAGAGGTATCTGCTTTAGAAAGGATGACTTCGAGGAAGATTATTTGATGATAACTTATTAGTTACGCACATGAAAAAAGATAAAAATCATATACAGCTAGCTGGTTTAATTACAAAGAACAAATTTCATGAAGAACCACCAGTGTTTCGTAACCTTGTCAAGAGTTGACAAGTTTAGATTCCATCTACGGAAACGCTTTTACTCAAAATCGGAAAAGTACTGGAAAATAGCATTTTGTTACCACATGTTGTCTTCTCTGACCACGAGCTCAGTCTCGACACACTGTAATTATTCAGGAGCAAGTTTAAATGTCTTTAGTTTCATTACAACACCAGTATTTACCACTCGTAAAATCCTATAGCTTTGTTGTTTACATTCTCGTCTGTAATTAGTTGTTAAAATCCCTTTCTGTAGGGTTAGTGGTAATCGATTTGAAACGAAATTTGTTATCAAAAAAATATTTACTGAAATTTTAATGAAAAAAAAATCGCTGATTTTTTTTAAGATTATACCTTTCCAGGTGTTTACTTTGGTTAGCAGATATTTACTTTTGTAAGTAATGTTTTAGCAATAAAAAAAATCTGATGTGTACACCACATGACTTCCTTGTACGGAATATTAAATTATACGCATTTTTTCTTGCATTTTATTTAAACTTATGAGATTGAGTTAAACCTACTTCGCCGACAGCGCATAAACCACAATAGAATAAATGCATTCTTTAAAATTCACTTTGTTTATCATAGCAACACTCTGGCACTAGGTTTATAAACAGTATTATATTTCATTCATATTATAACTCAGAATGCAGAAAATGTATATCATTTAAAAAATTATCTAATCGTTGCCACATGTTCTATTCAAATACTATAATAAAGCTAGAACTATGTATAAAGAAATTAAGCAAACAAAACAAAACAGAAACAGTTTTTCACAGACGATTGAGTATTTCTCATTTAATTAATTCAGTTCTCACTTCGCGAGAAGGCAAAAATACATAAAAACTCAAAATATCTATATTAAAAATTACGAAGTAAATCTCAAACGCTTATTTCCTCGAAAAAATTCCAGAAAGAATTAAGTACGATTTAATTGGCAATAATAAATGAATGCGTTATCTTTGTTGTTGCGAAGCTAAGTTTCTCTAGATTGGCGACAAATCCAAATTTAATTTAAATTTGTTTCAAATGTAAACATCAATGGCCGCCATTAAAAACAGGCTTAGCGGCAATTAAACAACTTTAAAATTGCTGATAATTCTAAAAATATTGCACACAGATTTACTAAAGGCATAAAATCCTTAACCGGAAGATAAAAACAACATAATTCAATCATTTTTAAAGCAAAAAATGTACAATTTACCAACATATAAGAGTAAAGAAACTGAGATCACTGAGCCGGGTAACAAAGTGGATATATATATAAATATATTTATATACGTTTGGGGCGGCCGATTGCAACCAAAATACGAGGTGCACATCTACATGTTATAGCAGTCCTATATACAAAATTTCAACGTTCTGAGGCTACTCGTTTTTGAGTTATGCGAGATACGTTCGTACAGACGCCACGAAAAATTCTCTTCAGAATTAATTTTAAAGCAGTTTTATAATTTTTTTGAAGGAAAAGAGTATTTTATTCTGTGCTTACGTACAGATATCACGCAAAGACATCGTTAAATTGCATTCGATAGCGGTCAAAATGGATATTTTCGTTGAAATATGCTGCCTGAAACTTTTCGCGATTACAATACTTACTTACTTTGTACAAGTAAGTAAAAAGGAGCAAAGTTTGTTTATTTTTTAGCTTACGTACTTTTTTTTATCTTCTTAAACATCGTAAAAAACTGATTGATTGCACTTCGATACACACACGTTAAACGGGCTTTCACATTTCGTCGCATTTCAGATTAAAAGGTATGTTCTTACAAATAACGAAAGACTGATACAAAAGATTTCATGATTGTGTTGAAAAACTAGTCTATTAAAAATATGAAAACAAAACTTGCTAAAGGTAAATCTGAACCATACGGCTCAATGCCATTTCGAAGGGAATTCAATAGGTGATATGGACTGCATTCAGTGTAGGTAAGTTTACTGTTTATGTAACGGCAAGGTCGCGACATTGTCAATGCCATATTTGTTGTAAATCCAGAAAAAAGGTTTCCTTCCGGTTTTCGCAGGTTTAAAATCGATAATTACTTTTGATAATTAAAAATGACCTAAAAAACCGATTACGAGGAATATAAAAGCTTAGAAGAAGTGTAAGGTTTTCATTCTGGAAATAGAAATCACACATTCACCATGATCGCAAAGGTAAGAACAGATTTAGTTTTATAGATAATTTGCATTAATGAAACTTAACTGACTTTTTTACATTAACATAATTTGAAATTTTCCCCCATTATGAAATTTGGAATTAGTTGTAATATAGCGTCTATGGAAAGGTTAGTGATTTTACCCAAATAATAAACATAATTTAATTTAAATGTTTTCATTTTCTTTCTTGAGCTAAAAACACACTAAATTAATTATTTGAAATCAAAATGGCATTAGTCATGAAGCGAAAAAGAGGTGATATGGACTCTCTCTCATGACATCTTTCTCGTGGCATTTATTTTCGTTTTAATATCTGTCAAATATTATTGTTATTTTGAGAGAAAAAAATCTCTTTTTTCTTTCATGTTTTTCACAGTTTTCGAAAATTTGCAAAAATTCGTCGAATTCATTATCATATTTAAGGTTGAAACTTTAATGTAAAAAACAGTATTGATATCAGTGCCTTTGATAATTTATAGGACGTAAATTTTCTTAGAATTGTATTGAAACTGATGAAGAAACTGGTGTAAGGTTTCTCGCAATTCATAAGTATATATAGCAAACATATTTTGTAATTTCTAATAATATTTCTTTTCGGAAATTTAAAATTACGTTATCTTCTATTCTATAAATTAGTACTTTAGTAGCAATGATTTCCCATTCATTGATAAAATTATCGCGCATTTTATTATTAAAATAAGTTTAACGAGCAGAACATTAATAAAAATTCTATTTTTAACTTGTAGATTTGAAAATTTATAAACATAAGCATCAGCTCGATACAATAAGCAAAATCATTTATGCAAATTTTATTTATAAAACTGCGTGAAAGAGCGAAAAAAATACTTTTATCTTAAAAAACGTAAAAGTAATGCATCTTAAATAACGTAAATAACGCATTTTAAATGACGTAACATTTTATCTTAAATTATGCAATAGGTTGCAATGAAAGAGTATTTTATGCTTTATAGCTATAAAACTGTTACTGCGAAAATTAAATTTTAAATTCATTTACATAATTCAGTCTAAAATGCTGTTACTTTTTCTCTAGTACTTATTTTTCTAGAGCATTTCGAATTATCAAAATTTTTCAACTAAAAATAAACACATTCTCTATGCTTATCTTAAAACTACTAAAACGCATTTAAAGAAAGTATTCAATCATTCATACAAACAAAATAGGGAGATAATAGTTGAACGAAAGGAAGTTTCACAACTTTTTTTAAAAAACTTTGTATGTGTGCATTTTGATTTCGTATTGACTATAAAGCAGAGAATTTAATTCGGTTAGAAATATCAAAAATTGAAATAATTATAATAGTTTGAATCTTCAGATAAGCTTATGCTATTAAATTTGTTATTTCTTGCAATTTTTCAAAAATTTAAACATGTAACATACATTAATTAATTCATTCATTTTGATTTTAGGATATTCAATTAAAATTAAATTGCCACTTAAGAAAAATCGGAGTTTATGAAGTCGTAAAATAAATTTAAAGCAGAGACTTATCATATAAAATTTTGTACTGATAGGTTTATACTAATAGCCAGTAAGTTATCAGAATTTAATCTAACAACGAGATAAATAGAAACTGAATATTCCCGTCTGCGCTACATTTATTTTTTAAGTAGATCAGGAAATAAAAATAAATATTTTTTTAATCCAAGGTATATGGAATTTATATAATCATGTTTCTAGCATTCCATTATGTTTATAAAAGAGTAAGCTTGCAAATATTACTTACTTAATACTTTTATATTCAAATCACTTTAAAATACTTTTTTAATTTATTTTAATTTATTTATTTTAAAATACTTTTTTAATTTATTTGGAGACAAGCATCTCATAGGAGTATAAAATTCCTTTTCCCGTTTTCTAGTCCTAAATCTTTCGAATCATTTCATTTCCTGTTATTTGGACTTAAATGAATGCTGTTTAATTTTACAGTTGTGATACAAAAACAGTGTAAAATTTTTGTCATATTCTGAAAATTTCCCAACAGGATGTTTAATTTAAATACAATTTTTTTTCAAAATTTGTTTCCTTGCGTTTCCTAAGGTAATGTTATTTATTTTCTTGTAGGTTGTTTTCTTGTGCGCTGCTCTTGCAGCTTCCCATGCTAGTGTTCTTCTGAAGGCACCCCTTGTTAGTACTGGAGTCAGCGCCAGTTCTAGGACACAAGATGTAAGTTCATTTTCTTTAAAGTGTTTAAACAATTATTATTTGCAAAACATCTATTGAAATTATGTAAAGAAATTCGTAATTATTAAAGAAATTCGTAATTATTATAGATTTTAAATATTAGTATACCGAGAATGATTACTTACCAGTTTTTATTAAAAGCTAATTTTTGAAAGATGTTTGTTAATTATTTACCAGAAGTCAGAAATTTCGTTTTCCAGAGTTGCTAGTTGAAGTCTTAATATCGCAATAATTAATAAAATGTTATGAAAAGTTTTTAAAGTAACAATAAATGGACTCTACACCTGAAAAATTTTGAATGAAAACGTTTTTCAAAAATTGAGTAAATCCTTTTTTCTTTTCTCAAGCTCTGAAAATAATTTATAAAAATGTAGCTTACAATAAATATTACATCCTTACAGTTAGAATTGGAAACGGAGCTGGAAACATCATCTACAGCATGCAATATTTAAATTATGTGAAAATGTATTTAATATACGGAAAGAGAGTCATGAGAAGATTTTTATTCCGGATATATATATATATACTGGCTGATTTAATGTCTTACACTGAGCGATTGGTGAGTAATTTTTAGTTCAAGAAGTACGATATGATGAGAAATAGAGTTATAAACAATTTTCAAAAATTTCTCTCCGCAAATTTCTAACAGAAGCATATAGGTATAGATTTCATGAGATTCTATCCCCTCTGTCGGAACTCGGAGTAAAACTCGTTTTCATGTATATTTTATGGCATTAAATAATTTATTCCAATTTAACTTTTGATGAAAGTTTTAGTTTCAGGTTTCTATTTAGCCTCAGAAATTTGCTTAACGCAATATATCATAATATTTGCAATACTTTATAAAAGCGATTCACTCACTAGTATAATTTACCAATTCAAGATATAAATTT
Organism: Stegodyphus dumicola; assembly: GCF_044657685.1. NCBI lineage: Eukaryota > Metazoa > Arthropoda > Arachnida > Araneae > Eresidae > Stegodyphus > Stegodyphus dumicola. The sequence goes on from NC_140768.1 coordinate 85,183,982, forward strand.
TAATTAGTCAGCAGTTAAAAGCCTTTCTTCGACAAATATAAAACGACCTTTATTATTAACTTAATTATTAAAAAAACTTTATTAGTTTTTTAATAATTAAGACTACTAATTTAGACTTAATATTAAGACTAATAATTTAGACTACTCTTTATTATTAACTTAATTATTAAAAAAATTTAATTTAAAAAAAGATTAGGATTTTTATTTATTTACTTCAAATCCATGGTGCTTTTAAAAAATTTTTCGGTAAATGTGTCTTTGTCCGTAAAAATGCCATTCAGAAAACTTATATCGGGTGTTACATAATACTCTATCAAACTCTACTTTAGTTCCCATTTTCTATATCAACAATAGTACTCAGCTATCACAATTCTAATGCTTCTGGATTATTCACGTCAAGTTTCTCTGGACAAATTCAGGATAACGTGTAAATATTTTGATGCAAGGTTAGGTAAAACTTTCATTTTTGTTAACATGTCGTGTAAGAGAATGAAGAGATTTCTGTTATGAATGGAATCGATAAATACGATTTCACGTAATTCCTTCGAGGTTCATTCATTTCTAGTTCGTTTAATTCCATTTTTAAATAGTAGTTTTAATTTCCTTTGAAGTATTTTTAGTAAATAATGTCTTTTATTCCAGGCTTATGGAAACTATGCTTTTAACTATGACATCGTTGACAAACTCGGAGCTTCCAACTCCCGATCTGAAGTAGGTGATGGTTATGGTAACAAGAAGGGAACCTACACCATCCACGACATCGACGGCAGAGCCAGACGCGTAGACTACGTTGCTGATAAACTTGGATTCCGTGCTGCCGTCAAGACCAACGAACCAGGAACCGCTGCCAGCACCCCAGCTGCAGCCCTCATCGCTAGCCCTTACGCTGGACCATCTGTCGATCACATTGCCCCTGTTGCCACTGCAGTCTATGGACATGCTGTCGCCGCTCCAGTTGTAGCTGCTGCAGCTCCTGTTACATATGGAGGTGCCATTGGACATGGAGCCGCTCTGGGCTATGGCTATGGTCTGGGATACGGATATGGAGCTGGTATTGGCAAGGCTCTGATCTATTAAAACATAAATTCTCCGATTTCCTTCAAAATTTAATTTATTGTTATTGTAAATTGTGATTATGTTACGGTGAATAAATCTTTTTATTTCTGGCAAATGGAAAATCAATATTTTCAAAAATAGAGTTTCAAAAATGTTTTTTGAAAGCAGGAAGGTGTCAGTGCTGTATCATCTCCGATTTCCTTCAAAATTTAATTTATTGCTGTTATAAATCGTGATTATATTGTGGTAAATAAATCATTTTATTTCTGGTGAATGAAGAATTTATAATTTCAAAAATACATTTTTTATAAATGTTTTCTCAGAAGAGGAAGTTGCGAGTATTGTTGTGTAGCATTTATGAATTTCATCCATATGAGACTTTAGGACTGTATAAGCTTGCAGTTTATGCATGTAAGCATTATGCCATGACAGCTGCGCCCTTAAAAGACTTCATTTGTACAAAAAGGAGCTTACGATTTTAAAACTTCAGTAATTATGCAATTTTTAAATGAAAGTATTTGAGCAAAAGCATCTTAAATTCGAATTTGACAGTGAACTAAAGTTAACAAATTTAAACGTGCTTTTTTAGAAAGCATTTTCATTGAATTTTCTCAGACACTGAATTTAAAATTCTATTACACATTTGTTACTGACAAGACCCTCCACCAGATCGTCTAAATGTTAAAGTAGTTTGACAGATCTTAAGGAAAGTTAACCCTCTATGCAAACGCTCACTTGCTAAATTAGTCAGATTTTTCTTTTGCGGATAGCCGGGATAAGATTTTGCGTATGTTTGATCGCATCTGAAAGCAAACTTACTAAAAACTATAATATTTTAAAACATGAAAATTGAATCCGTTTGAAAGAATTTTTTCATTGTTCATTATTAATGTGTTGGGTATCAAGATTCAAGTAAAACCTTTCTTCTCATATATTCCTTAGATGACCATAATATTTTGCCAGTTTTGTCATTTTTATATATCATGTATATATTTCATTTCTATTATCTGAGGTTGCGGCTCGGCTACCGCCCTCTTATTGTATATAGAAAAGTCAAATAAATCGTTCCCCTTTCAAATTTATAATTAGAAATCGGGGCTCCTGCAAGTGACGCCTCTACACGCTCTGCGCCTTGTGCCTCGGCACAGGCTGCACATCCTTGGAACCGTCCCTAGATTTATTTATTTGTCTCCAGTACAAAGAGTGAAAAGATAAGGGATTAATGCTTATATGTTCTTGCTCTTGTGGTGTAACTAATAATATTCCCAATCAGCACCAGAAGATTCGCGGTTTAATTTGTCATGTTTCCTGCCCCGAAAAAAAGCATAATGCCTCAAATAACCGACCCCACCCCCCAAAAAAAACTACTTGATTAAAAACAGTTGATGCTTTATTTCAAATCAGAACCGATACCCTAATTTTAACAGTTCTTAAACTTTGTTAATTTAAATGTAGAGAAAGGAAGGGCAGATGAATTTTGACTTCTCAGTTTTTCTAGCAAGAAAATCTCTTTTGTTGTCTTTCGGGTTGTAACCCTATAAGCACTTGCAAGTATTGCTTACTTATTAATTCAGGCTTGACAAAAATTATTATTATTTGAAAAATCGTTTTCATTTTTCCTTAGTAATCAACAACATAACTATAGGTCAAAGATCTCTAGTAACGCGCCTTTTAGCTGCAATTTTCAGGTCCTTGAAATATGTTGAAGACAAAACCCATCCGATTGTCATTAAAATTTTAGCATATATACTCTTAGAGATTTAAATTTAAATTTAGAAAACGGATTTCATCCGTAAGCTTCTTTTTTTTTGTTGTTGTCGTTGTTGTTCAGTTGTTTTTCCTCGATAGTATTCATATTTTATTGCTCAATTCTCAGAATGGCACTTGTAGAAATAAAGGAAATATATTCTTTGGAAAACTATACGATTTATCGCACACCCAGTGTTCCAAGGTAAGTTTATCCGAAATTATGATTTAAAAGGAAAATATGTCTATGGAATCGAAAAGTCTTATGCATAGACAAATTTGACAAAAGCATTAATATGCTGTGTCTAAGAACAGATGTTTTATGGGTAGAATCTTTTTGCACTATATAAACTAGATTTCTGACAAAAATATCCGCATGTTATTACGTATATGACCATATAAATATATTAATCCACCGTGAATTTCTAACCCACATATTTTTTGTTTGTAAAAAGTTTTTGTTCGATGTAGATGGGGTCTGTCTTATCAGTTAAAGCGTAAAAAGGAAGTATAAGATGGATTTGCTGAAGCAAACATCACGATAGGAAAGCAGATTAAGTAAATGTTTGAAGGGAGCGCCAGCTGACAGTGTCATTATGTGTCACCAATGGAATGAAATGGGAAATAAGGCGGGCAAAGCTCCGGTTCTGGAAAACTATATTCAATTTTAAGGAAGTAAGAGAGAGCAGATGATAATGCAACAGAGCTTATAAATATAACCAGAGTTACTGAAGAAAGCATCTTTCTTTAAATAAAAATGTAAAGATAACGAAAACAGATGAATGAGAAGACGCAACTTCAAATTTAATTTACTTACAATATACGAAATAATTAAGACACAATAACACGCCGAATAAATACCAATTCAGAAGTCAAACAACAAAAATCAGCGTTATATTTTCAAAATTTTCACAGGACTAGTTTCGATGGTTTTACCGAACCACCATCTTCAGCTGCAAAACCGCAAATGAACCAGATAGGAAATAATGATTAGATAAGATAAGAAAGCCTGGACAAGAATAAGCAAGTGGCGCCATCTGTTGGTGAAACCAGAACTAAAACATAATTTCTTTAAAGGCCGAAGGCAAATTTGGATTGGAATTAGGATCGTTAACTAGAACAGAAAGATTTTTATGAATGTGAAATGCCTCTAGAAAATCCAGTTCTCCAATGGAAGATGTTTTTTGAATAATTTTGGCAGCAGAAAAACTGGAAGTGTGGTTTTCGGACCAACAATGTTGAGCAACAGAAGACTTCTGTGTTTCCTTTTTTCTAACATATGCCTCATGTTCCTTGACGCGAAATTTTAAGGCTCTCTTAGTTTGGCCAATGTAAATTAAACCACACTGGCAAGGAATTCTATAAATACCCCAGGAATTCATATCCGGAATGGGGTCCTTGAGTATAAAATTCCGAGTTCCATACTCAAGGACCCCATTCCGGATATGAATTTCTGGGGTATTTACAGGATTCCTTGACGGTGTGGTTTAATTTACATTGGACAAACTAAGAGAGCCTTAAAATTTCGCGTCAAGGAACATGAGGCATATGTTAGAAAAAAGGAAACACAGAAGTCTTCTGTTGCTCAACATTGTTGGTCCGAAAAGCACACTTTCAGTTTTTCTGCTGCCAAAATTATTCAAAAAACATCTTCCATTGGAGAACTGGATTTTCTAGAGGCATTTCACATTCATAAAAATCTTTCTGTTCTAGTTAACGATCCTAATTCCAATCCAAATTTGCCTTCGGCCTTTAAAGAAATTATGTTTTAGTTCTGGTTTCACCAACAGATGGCGCCACTTGCTTATTCTTGTCCAGGCTTTCTTATCTTATCTAATCATTATTTCCTATCTGGTTCATTTGCGGTTTTGCAGCTAAAGATGGTGGTTCGGTAAAACCATCGAAACTAGTCCTGTGAAAATTTTGTAAATATAACGCTGATTTTTGTTGTTTGACTTCTGAATTGGAATATACGAAATACTGTTATGTAAATGCTTACAATTACTGTTTTCAAAATAAAAGTATTAATGGCAATAAATATCATAATAGTATATAAATACTTTCTGTAGAAAACCATAGCTTTGAAGAGGATCTCGTCGGGGGCCCCCAAATCCCAACTCCTTGCGGGGACCACACAAATACTTAAAAAGGCCCTGTGCTAGATGTCCTTCATTTTATACTGCCACTCGACTAGCTATGCTGCCAAACATTTTCACTGTACCAATATGTGTTAGTATATAGTGTAAAGAAGGTTTCATTTCTGTGAACTTGTTAGAAGTCTCCGAATTGGCTTCAGTAAATAAACAGTGAGTTCTTTCAACAGTCAAAACATGATTCAGAATAGGATATGGCTAATTATTTCACCATTTTCCCCGGGAAAGATTCGTCGATTTGAAAAGTATCGACAGAGACCAGCAATGAGACCTACTCATCCGGGTAAAATATGGCCTAGATCGTTACTTCCGACAGGAACTCATCGCTCCGTGTTACCAACCCCAAAAAATGCGGCGAAAATAAAAAGAGGAGATTTATGGCCTAGCTGGTTCGCTTTCTTCAGAGGAGTATCTGAAGAAAAGTAAAGTTCACTTAAAAAGATGAGAAACACTTTGCACTTCCACCCATTTTTCAGCTGGTATTCTAATGGGAGCTCCTGCTCGTTTGAAACCGTGCCGTTTAGGTCAGAGGTGCCCAACCCGCGGCCTGCGGCAACATACTCCCCCCCAAGCAAGTATCAATGCAGACCAAGAAGCGAGCACGAAATGCAATAGAAATATATTTTTCGCGTTTGTACGTATTAGTAACTAAAGAAGTTTGTGTTTGTACGTATTGCCAAGGAGAAGATATCAAGATTAGTTTTACTGCGTTTCCCGTCTTCCGGCTGCAACGGATATCAGCGATGCTATTTTTTAAATTCTTTAAGATGCGTTTGAAGTGGTATGGTGTTTGTTCTCAAATCCTATTTCGAGTTGTATGCGGGATTATTTCCTACATTTTGTTATATCATTTATGCAATTACGACATATTAAGTGATTATGTAGGTGAGAAATCAGTTTGGTATTTCAACATTGGGTTTGTGTAGATGCCATACTCAATAATGGTGTTCGAATCGTGATTTAATTTTTTTTAAATCTTCCTTGTTCTGATTTTTATTGCTCTGGATTTCCACAAAATAAAGCCAGAACATATTATTGCCTTCATTCTGACATATTTTTATTCATATTAACCAATTCATTCAATTAGTATTCCTGTAATAATATTATTACTACATATCGTGAAACTAATATTTAAATGAACATCCGCCATTCAAATTGCCATTTTGTCATCACACTTCAGAAGACTGGATAGATATTAGGATTAATATTACTGGACTATCCATACATGCGTTCACACTAACGCTCTATCAATTAGAATTATTGGTATTTCCGCGGATACAAAATTTTCTGATTGAAATTAATTTCATTATTTTAGTAACTATTGTTCTATTTATTTACATATTAATTAGTGCTTTCATTTAGCAGTTTTCTAATTATAATTAATATTTTAACAGTTGATCCATCATGCAAGTCATTTTTGCTCTGTTATTAAAAAGCTAGGAACTTGTAAAAATCTTGCAGAACTATTTTTAAGTATTTTGAAAATTATTTATTTTTAAATGTCTTTTTTTTTTCTCACCGGAAAATGTCTAAATTCCACTTAAACGAGTACAGTCACGACATGAGTCTCTCGATACGTCACATAGTTTTATATATATATATATATATATATATATATCGATGAAAGATTATTCATAGGAAATGGATAAAGGACTATTTTTTTTTCCTTGAAACGAATAGTGAGGCACTCTGCTTAATCTGTCATGTTTCTATACCTGTAATTAAAGTATATAATTTGAAAAGTTGTTATGCCAAAAAAACACGCTTACGTATCAAGGAATGTGTTCTAAGGACGAAGCAGCAATGTTAAAAAAAAGCAATATATTTCAACAAAAGATTTTTAACATCATATAACTCGTGTATAATCTATTGTGAAGCCTAGTTATATAGTAGCAAATTTATTCACCAAAAAATTGAAATCCTTTCCCGATGCCGAGTTTATTAATGAAGGCATGGAAAGCGTGACAGATTTAGTTTGCCCTGATAACACAAGCCACATTTCCAAAATCAGTTTGTGTCATCAAACTTTTGCCAGGAGAATTAACGAATTCGGGAAACTTACCGTAGAGGATTTGAAATGTGAAGTTTGTAGTTTTAAAGCTCACTCTTTGGTGATGGATGAAAATACTGGCACCACTGATACAGCTCAATTTGCCATTTTTATCAGAGTTATTCATGACGAATATATTAACATATGGCTTCTTTAGCATCATTAAAAGAACGACAACATCAAGAGATTCATATGAAGCAATAAGGCGGGGAGAAAACATTAATTTCGATTTTCCTTTGTCTCTTGGCCGCCTCGCTGGTCTAGTTACAAATGGTTCCCGAGTTATGAAGGTTAAAAAGGCGGACTTGTAAATTAATAGAAGGCGATGCCATTGTTGTTGAAAACTCTCGTTTTATGAAGTACATTTGCATAATACGCCAAGAAAATTGATGCGAAAAAGTGTTTGAAGTGTTATGGCAATCGCAGTCAAGTTTGTAAATTTTATAAGGTTTCGGAGATTAAATCATCGTCAATTACAGGAGTTTCTCAAAAGTGGGAATGCCAAATATTGCGATACCGCAGAAGTAAGGTGGTTCAATCGAGGTCAAATGTTAAAAAGATTTTGTAATGTACTGAAAGAAATAAAATTGTTTATAATACCTAAGGTAAATTCTATGCCAAAATATGGCGATGCCAGCTGCCTTGCAGATTTAACATTTTTAGTAGATATGACTGTTCATTTAAATGACTTCAACTTGCGTCTTCGAGGTAAGAACCTACTTATTAGTACAATGTTTCAAACCGTAACGCGTTAAAAATTAAATTGAAGTTATGGCAAGCCCAAATATATGCAAGTAATTAGTTACATTTCAACACATAAAATAAACATAACCCTGAAAATGAGGGAAAATACGTAGCCTTACTTAACCATCTGATACAAGAATCTGAAAATTAATTTTCAAGATTTTCGGAAAAATAATCAAAATTTTTTGTATTTTTGCGACTCTGTTTATATAGCTATGCTACTAGTAAATTTTCAAACAGAATGCATACAGTTGCAATCTGACATTCAGCTTAGGGAAAAATTTGATCACTTCTCTTTGCTTGACTTTTATAAATCATACCTACCCAGAGACAAATTTGCTCGCTGCGCAGTCATGAGTTAAGCATGTCATCATTATTTGGCAGCAGGTATATATGAGAACAATTGTTTTCAAAGGTGAAACACTTTAAGAATAAAATTAAAACCAGAGTACCGCATGAGCACCTTGAGAACTGCAACTACTTCAACCGAACCAGCCATTGATTCATTAAGTCAAATACAGCCTTCAGAAGACTTCAGAAAGCTAATACCATCTACATGACCATTAGATGTCTAAACTAAACATGTGTGTTAAAAGGATGTTATTTTTAACATTTATCTGATCAATGTTATTCATGAAGCCTTTATCTGGACAACTGCCGCTAAGATTTTAAAAAAGAAAATTGACATTTTCTAAAAGAAACCCATTCGTGGAAATGTAAATGAACAGCGGTTTGTCAGAGACTCACAAGGTTATAAAATTCTTAAATTTGTGTGACTATTTCTCCACTGCAGCACATGATTTCTTTCAGAAACATAAAATTCGAGTTTTGCTGTAACATCAAAGCTCGTAGATTATGATTCTACAATGGAAGACTTTTACAAGAGACTCAGAACTATTCACAAAATTATAAAAGGTAAAAAGCCCCAATAATAAACGCAGCATAACAATTTCTTTTTACTTAACAATTTATTAAACTGTTCTTTTGTTAAAAGTTGTTTGTATAAGCTTACAAATTTCTAGGTAGTATAGCGATAAAAATAAATGAAATATTTACATAACTGAACATGTGTAAAGACGTATCAAAAAATTTATATAAGTATATTTTGTTGCATCAGGTTCTTCTATTTACAATAAAATTAATGTAAAATTCCTTACCTGCTGCATCTTCAGTGTTCTCGACGCCAGGCTTCTAATAATCACGTTTTCCAGTAAGAGTTTCTATTACAATTAGCAGGCCATCTTGTCTTTTAATTATTTATTGAAATAAAAAGCTAATATACACTATTTACAAGGTAGGTGATAATTATTTTAAAACAGTACATTTTTAGTTCTGAGTCTTTACGCTCCTCAAAGCGGTTCCAATCTCGACTGCTTCTCGGAACTTAATTACAGCAAAAGTAAAGGAAGAGATGCCCGCCACCTAGTGGCAAGAATGTGACATCCTCCCACCTTTTGATTTTACCTCGATAAGATGGGAAAATCAAAACAAAATTTATCAATAATCAAGCAAAAATTCAAGTACAACTTTCACAAATATGAAAAGTAACTAATGCTCTAAAATTAATACTTACAAAGAAGGATTACACATCTAAACATTTTCTGCATTACATTCATACCATATCCAGATAACATGTTCCAATTGACAACTGTTAGGACAATTAAATTTCTAAAATACTGAAAAGAAACAAAAATTAATATAGCAATTTAAAAATATGTAAGAGGTTTTACAGTTTTACGTCCATATCTAGTTTGATAGTTCATATCACTATAACACTTATCCGCAGAGTTTTTTATGTTCATGGTGAAGTCACTAAACAAGTTAGGTCTATCAAGTTCGAGAGGATAAATACGTTTCACAGGTCTTAGGAGTTCACCTGTTGCAGTTTTCACTTTGACAACACGTACTTCGTTGTCTTTCCCAGGATATAGTTCTACAACACGACCTATTGGCCAATCTATTCTCTTCTTGTTGTCGCTGCCGACAAACACCAAGTCATTTTTGTTGATAGTCCAAGTAGATCGTTTAGATGGCTTTTGCACTAGGATAGCTAAATATTCATCACGAAATCTTTTGTGAAAATGTTCTCTTACGTTCTGCAAGAACTTGTATCTTTTTGTCAGATTGATGGTATCCAGGTAGTCTAAGTCTGGTACTCCGATGTCGTGCACATCTTGTAGAAACATTGAAGGAGTTAGTGCCGTAAGATCATTTGGATCTTCTGAAAGGTACGTAAGGGGTCTTGAGTTGATTACTGATTCGATATCACAAAGTATAGTCAACATTTCCTCATAAGAGACACAGGACTTGCCGAGAACATTTCTCAACATCTTCTTCACTGTTTGTACCAACCTCTCCCACCAACCGCCCCACAATGAAGCAGTTGGGGGATTAAACTTCCACTGTATTCTCATACTAGTTGAATTACATTCTACTTCTTTCCAATCTATCGATCTTAAAAGATTTTCAGTTCCAACGAAATTAGTGCCATTGTCGCTGTAAATAATACTTGGACGACCTCTTCTGGCAATAAATCTCCTTAATCCCAAGATGAACGCATTTGTTGATAAACTTTCTATCAGTTCAAGATGTATCGCGCGATAAACCGCGCAAGTAAAGAGCAAGATCCATGCCTTTTTTCCTTTTCTTAAATAAAGAGGACCGGCTACATCGACTCCGGTCACTTCAAACACCAGAGCATCTCGAACTCGATCTTCAGGAAGAGGTGCTGGAACAGTCTCTATATTCTTTGCGCTATATCTTCTACAGCGAACACACTTCATAAGAACTTTACGTACTGTTTTTCTTCCTCTCAGGACCCAGAATTTCTGTCGAATATTGGCTAGTACGAATTGCACACCAGCGTGGGATAGTCGCAAATGGTAATCTAAAATTAACCTATGAACTAAGTCATGATTTGAGGGCAATACAATTGGACAGAGAAAATTTTCTTCTTCCTCTCTTCTAGTAATCTTGGTCTTTAACCGAATAAGGCCATCTGAGTCAAAAAAGGTACAAAGGTTGCTAACTTTAAGTTCTTTGCCAAATGCTTCTATTTGTATTATCTTGCATATTTTCTTTTCTACAGTTTCTATTTCCGGGACCGTGAGTTCTCCTGATTGTTTAGAATCTGGTCTTCTGCAGTTGTTGATAAATCTGCATATCCAAGCAGTTATTCTTAACATTTTATGGTAAGATGAATATTTCTCAAAAAAATGTTCTACCCTTTGCGTATTTAGTGCAGAAATGACTGATTTCCTTTTTTCTGAATTCACTATTTCCATGTCCGGTATTTCCCTTTGTCTTGGCCATTCTTCCTGATTTTTCTTCAGCCAGTCGGGGCCCTCCCACCATCTAACTACTAAAAGTTGTTTGGCGGTGCAACCTCTTGATGGGAGGTCAGCTGGAATTTTTGTTCCAGCAATATGTTTCCACGTTTTTGGATCCGTCAGTTTCCTAATCTCCCTGACTCTGTTTTCCACAAAGACAGCCCAGACAATCTCTTCCCTTTGAATCCATGTCAAAACTGTTGTAGAATCCGTCCAAAAATGCGTTTCCACATTTTGCCATTGTAAACCATTTAAAACAGAAGAGCATAGTCTGGCACCTATCGTGGCAGCTATCAATTCCAGACGAAGGATCGTAATAGATTTTACGGGAGCTACACTAGACTTCGATGCCAACAGATGAACTTCAACTCCAGAATTCGTCACAGTTCTCAAGAAAACTGCAGCAGCATACGCATTACTACTGGCATCACAGAATGTGTGAATGCTGCAGAACTTCCTATTGTCCTTGCTGGAATGTATCCAACGTAGGAGGGATATTTCTTTTAAGAGAAAAAGGCTTTTATACCAATTCACAAAATTTTGTTTTGTACTCTCGTCAACTTCAGTATCCCAAGAAATTCCTGTTTTCCATAGGTTCTGCAACAATATTTTAGGATACAAGAGAACAGGACTCACAATACCAATAGGATCAAATATTTTGTGTGTTACAGCGAGAATTGTTCTCTTCGTTATTATGCCCATTTCAAAATATTCTAGCCAATTCAGATTCAAAGTTAAATTATCTTTCTGAGAGTTCCATAACACACCCAATACGGGTGAAATAGTTTCATGTTTCAAGTTATCTCCGTTATGTAACCAACCTCGAAGATTAAACTTTCCTTCATACATTATTTCTCGAGATTTTTCTATAAACTGGATCATCTCGGATTCTTTGTCAAAACTGGCAACAACGTTATCTACGTAGAAGCTACGCAAGAGTTTAGCTATTATCTCCGTATCATATGAAGAATTTTTCATGTACTTTTGTAGATGGAATTCTATAACAGCTGCCAAAAGGAAAGGACTACTCTTAACCCCAAATACTACCCTAGTATGACGAAATATTTTCGTTTTCCTTTCTTCCACATCATTCCACCAGAAAAACCGAAGCCAGTCTCTATCTTGAGGCCTTACACTGATCTGTAAGAAAGCCTTTTCAATGTCTGCTATAGCAGCAAACTTGCCTTCCCGAAATCTCAACAAAAGAGATGGAATTAGTTCTATCAAATTTGGTCCACACTCCAAACACTGATTTAGAGAAGGAGACGATTGTTTCCTCGCAGACGCATCAAACACCGGTCGAATTGGTGTTGAGCTATTTTCTTTGATCACCGGTCTATGCGGTAAATAATGCCCATAGTCAACCGCAATATTTTCTTTAACTTCTTCGATCACTCCTAAGTTACACCAATCATTAAAAACTGCATTGTATGAAGAAAATAAATTTTGAGATAAAAGTTTCTGGGTGGTAGATTGTAGACGTTTCAACGCTAAATCCTTGTCGGTGGAGAGTGGTACATGATTCTCCGCCCACGGAAGTGCGACTTCATAACGCCCTTCTTCGTTTAGAGATACAGAATTTTCGAATTGCAATTTTGCTTGCAAATCCCTTTCCTCTCTAGCCTTTTTTGTAACTGGATCTGTTATTCCGATAACATCAAGCCTCCACAGTTCTGACAACGTGGCATCAGAAATATGTAAAGATAACGAAAGCGTGGAAAAGGAATTTTCTATTTCATAATTGTCAGTGTTCGCTTTCCCCATGACTGTCCACCCAAGTCTTGTACTTACAGCAACTAATCTTCCCCAAGGAAGAACTTCGATTTTACCTGTAAATAAATTTGCAGCAACATCTGCCCCTAACAACAAATGAATCTCTTGGGGGTTCTCCTGGAATAATCTGCAATTTTCAAAAACATCACTGACGTAAATTCCTCTTCTTCTAAGTTCCCTAATCCAGTGTATATTTTTGATTTTAGGGACCGAAGAACATATTTTTCTTTCATCCAATACATTGATTTCGCAATTATACCGTTTATCTACGCTACCCAATTTTATTCTATAACGTTTATGTTTTTCCGAAACTTCTATGCCACCGAAAAGTCCGTGGGTTACACTTTGTTCACCTAAGCTTCTTAATTGTAACCTTTCTGCTGCATACCTGCTTATGTATGAGTTTTGACTTCCGGTGTCAATTATCGCTCGAACAAATTGGTTATTCCCTCTTCCATATATGCGAACAATTAAAGTTTGCAAATATACTTCTGAACATCCTGCTTGATTTGAAAGTACTTTATTTTCTATCTGTTCGTCTTTTTTAATTTCCGAAACCTCGACAGAAGGATTTTGTTTATTACACATAATAGTTGCATGTTGTTTTTTACAAATAGAACAAGTTATTTTTGTTCTGCAGTTTTGAGCCAAATGGTGTAATTTTAGGCATTTATAGCAAGCACATTTTCTTTTTAAAATGTCCCTTTTTTCTTGTAATGATAAGCCGGAAACGAAACTACAGTCATAAGTCTTGTGAAACTGATTACAGAAGACGCAGTTCATATTTTCCTCTCTGCATTCGGATTTTGTAAACAAATCTGTAGCGGTCGGAATCTTTGGTTTATTATGTCTATTTGAGAAACCATATGCGCTTTTCGTTCCAGGGGTGGAAGAAGACTGTCGCCGATCGGATACTTTTTGCTGTTGCGAAACCGTTGACCTCGTGCGTTCACGGGATGAAAGTTCTGCGCGTAAAAATGACATTAAATCTTTTATGTTATAATCGGTGCCAACATTTTGTGTTCTATGAAATTCAAGCGTTAATTCTGAAGGCAATAACTTCAAAATCATCGGACACAGCAAAGCGCTGTAAGATTCCGATACAACATCTAACGCTTCGAGACATCTAATCTGTGTTTGTACTTTATCATACAAATTACGAAATGTTTTTATGTCATTCGCATTTTTTAATGATTCAATATTCAGCAAATTATTCATGTGCGCATTAATAAGAATGTCTCTCCTTCCAAAACGGTCGTGTAAGATTTGAATTGCTGAATCAAAATGTTTCGGCGATAACGGAAGTCCTTGAACGCAATTAGCAGCTGTTCCTCCTAAATACGCTTTCAGGTAATTAAATTTGTCTACTTTGTTCAATGATTCGTTATTATGTATTGAGGACTCAAAACTATTCCAAAAAGTAAGCCATTGACTACTGTTCCCATAAAATACGGGAATCGAAAGTTTTGGTAATTTAACATTAGGTGTATCTTTTATATTTTGCTGTGTGTTCGGTGCATTTAAGTCATGAATAAGTTCCTTAATCCGTTTCTTAAGCCTGAATTTCCATAACGTTATCTTCTCGCGATATTGTTCTGTAATTTCGAATTCATTTTCGAATTCATCTACACTCAGAATTGGTTCAACTTCCACATCGGCATTAGATAGCGTTTCGGTTTTAGCATTAAACTGTTCTAACAATTCTTCGAGCTCATTAATACTACATTCAGATTTATTTAATTCACTTTCGATTTTCTTAAATAGTTTTGTAACGGCAGTTCTTAAGATACTTCTTTTCTTTTTTAATTTATCTACTTCAGCCATTATCTTTCTTAGATTCAAACACTTACACAAAAAATATACGTCTCATGAAAAACAAATATTTAACTCTTACTTAGAAAACAAAATTATTCTTTTGCTGAATACTTCAAGAACAAGTATTAAAATCTTCAATTTTAATATTCATCTTTTGAATTCACTTTATTAGAACTTTTCAAAAAACCTGGCGTCTCTGTTCGGGCGCCATAAAAATGTTGCATCAGGTTCTTCTATTTACAATAAAATTAATGTAAAATTCCTTACCTGCTGCATCTTCAGTGTTCTCGACGCCAGGCTTCTAATAATCACGTTTTCCAGTAAGAGTTTCTATTACAATTAGCAGGCCATCTTGTCTTTTAATTATTTATTGAAATAAAAAGCTAATATACACTATTTACAAGGTAGGTGATAATTATTTTAAAACAGTACATTTTTAGTTCTGAGTCTTTACGCTCCTCAAAGCGGTTCCAATCTCGACTGCTTCTCGGAACTTAATTGCAGCAAAAGTAAAGGAAGAGATGCCCGCCACCTAGTGGCAAGAATGTGACATATTTCTACAATTCCAGTTTAATTCAAGGCATTTTTTTTAGATTCATAAATATGAAACAAGCATAAACCGAAATCATTAAATTCACATAAATCTATTTTCTTTTATTAATATTTATTTTCTTGTTGTTACAAATTGTTGGTTCTGAAAAGGACCTATTTAAGTTACAATAGAATTTAAATAAGCTTTTAATCTTTTTAATGGAATTTTCAGATGCACTGAGTTGAACAACCATCTAAATTAACCATCCCTTAATTAGCTGTCGCTTTTGACATGTATCATGTAAATCTATTTGCTGTTTATTTTTATCTCTATTGGTTTAGCATTTTAGAGTTCCTGATTCCATGAACTTATTTGATTTAATGAAGCTGAATCAAAATTAAAACTTTTCCTAAATTTTTACAAAAACATCCCCCCCCTAAAAAAATTTATAAAAATTGATAAATAGACGAAAGTTAAGCTATGTTTTTAAACCGAAATTAAGAATTATTTAAATTTTTAAAATATGCCAATAAATGCTTTAAAAATTTTAAATACTATTTGCAAAAAGTATTAGTCTCCTTCAGTTAGCTCAAATAATTAGCTATTTCAACAACTGCTATAGCCAATTAAAAAAATACGTTAATTTCTGTTTCAGTGTATTACAACTTAAACCTTAAATACTAATACTAAAATAAAATAATTTTCTTTCCTATCTCTTAAACATTCGTACATGAAATGATTCTTTAATAAATTATGATAATATTGTGAATAAATCAGAAATATCACTTCTTAAAGCAGAAATTGGAAAGTACACCCAACAGGTAGCTAATAAAATCTAAAACAAATCCTTGAAATATGCAAAAACATCATTTTTAAGAGCTTTAATGTTATACACATGCATTTAGATTTCGATGGGTTTCTTAATAATTGTCTGTACATCGTAGATTATAGATATCATCTTTATTACTTTAAAACAAATATTAAACAATAGCGAAGTACTTCATTATAAATTTAACATCTTTTTACTGGAAAATACATGCACGGAACAGCTTAGAAATAAGTAAATTTCACTGCCATAATGCTATGTTCTGATTTTACAAACATGGCCGCCGCCTGTTAGGTAGGATTTCATTCTCTGGAATAGTAGAGGAACTGCGAACCCTTTCTCCTTCTATTCTAACATACTTTATTCAAACAATTACTTTCAGTGACAGTACTTAGAACTGTGAGCTCTGAAATCTATGAGTGACTCCTAAGACAAGTTTTACTATCTTGGAAATCGGCCACCAGATGGCCACCTGATCAAACCTTTGATTTACATGATACATTTTTGTCAATGCTTTTAGCTCTTACGTTTCTTTCCTCTTTTTTTATTCTCTTCAAGCAGCCACTTAGCAAAAAAATTTGAAAAATACCGACTAGAAAAGAATAGTAAAAACATGAACCAACCTTAACGTATTGTCTACCCGGTAAAAAGATTTATATTGTTGCTGTATCAAAACATTTGCATCCCTCGAGTACGTTTACTAAAAAAGCGATCGGAGCAAAGGGTGCAGACGTGCTTTTTAGTTGTTCCTAAATTTGTCTTTTCTTTGCGTTCTTATTTCGAGGTTTAGAAAGTTCGAAGTATTTTACTTTTTTAATTATTTTACCAACACTGACGAGCATTATTCTTTTCGATTAGTTGTAAACGAAGCTAACCGTTTCTTTATTTTTTTTTGTTCTTTCCAAGAATTTAAAATACTCTTTTCTGGATAAAATCTGAAATCCCATGGTCAATGTTAGGATGTTTCTTTTCCTTCTTCATTTATATGAGCTTTTACTGCTCATCATTTATGCTCTTAATACACTTTTCTAACTTTTTATATGCATATATTTCCTTTTTGCTTAACGTCAGTACCCAGGCTATTGAAGCTTTGTTTACATTTCCCCTCACTTCCACCGTACGGGAAGGCCCAAGTGAGGACAAGGGCCTCATTCTCGACAGAGACTATAGTTCGATGATCTTAAAGTATTAGCTGCAAGAGAGGGAACGAGATTTTTTTTTTTTCCGACCTTGAAATTAGGAATGATTATGAACATGGGGCGGCATTGATATCGAAAGTGACAGTTTCATGTACCCAACTATACATGTCTCACTTTTAGTCCAAAACGGTGTTAACCGAATGAATATTATTAGTCTCGAAACGGGATTTTCCGTCGTCATTTATAAATGGTGAATCACTTTTTAAATTGGTGCCACCAAATATTATCGCACTGTATTATATTTAAACAAATTATATAATGCAAAATCTGCATGAATGTATGCATGTTTCTCGCATTATAAAAAACAACGATATCTAGAGCCATCAAGTTTCGAATTACATAGTCCTCTACCCAAACATGTTCCCCTGGAAGCCCGAATTTTGCATTTCGAATTTGTTTTATTATCTATTTCATATCTTATAAAACTTTTACAAATCTCTGATTAACGAGCTCAACAATTTCAAAGCGAGCAAGGGCAACACTGTACAATACTGTAAGAGAAATTTTTTTTCTCCAGTGCGAGAGACTGCCTGTCAGAAATTCTAAAGATATGCTGTTTTTAAATATTATTTTGTGACTTTGCTGTTCAACTGAATTTTATGTGGCGTATGTGCCAAGAAATGATATCTAATAAAGAAAGTAAACATACAAAACTTAATAATAAAAAGATAAAAAAAAGTTTTGACTTTTTGTAAAGCCATCTTAGTAAGATAACTGCACATTGATGTGATGAACTGAGAAAAGCCTGAAAAAATAGAAAAACGAATGCTAACATTTAATGCTGCATCAGGAATTCTAAATGCACACTGTTATGCTGCTTTTAAAACTTTTGTAATTTTTTCTGTTGAATTGTATATGACGCAACTGCGAAGAAAATAATGTTTAATAATAAAGGTTATAAGGTATTTCTCCCACCTTCTTAGCGAGCCTTCGTGGTGTAGTGGTCTGCAGGCTCAGCGCGTAATTGAAAGGTCCGCGGATCAATTCCCGGCGAAGGCATTGCATATTTTTCATCTTTCCTGCTTCCAAAAGACCTAATGTCTCTACAAGTGGCGCCCGAACTAAAAGGATAGTGGATGAGGACTCTCCACACCCAGGATTTCGCGATTGGGTTCCCTAGAAACCACAATCGCCCTTTAAAAGGGGAAGTATATAAGGTATTTCTCCCACTTTCTTAGCGAGCCTTCGTGGTTCGATTCCCGGCGAAGGCGATACATATTTTTCATCTTTCCTACTTCCAAAAGGCCTAATGTCTCTGCAAGTAAAAAGGCAAAAAGGAAGGCATAAGTAGAAGTGATTGCAACAGCAGACTGGTAGTCTGCGACCTCAGCGAGAGCGTAAAAAAATTATCAAATCCTTTTGGGCGACTATTAAAATCTGAAACCTTTCAGATTTTTTTGCCTGATCTGGTCTCGCATTATATATGGATACCTGCTTTTGTCTGCTGCTGTGTTCTGAAAAATGTATGAAAATCTACTTTTGTCTGATGCTGTGTTTCTTTTTGCTCTTGTGCCTCACGGTTGAAGCAAGCATATTACCTTGTATTCCATGTTTGAACTTACTCCCTTTTTTATTTTTCATTTTGACTTTCCTGTCATAGCTCAAAGTTAGCTTCCTAACTAGATTTTAAACTGTTATGAAACTATATCCCCATTTTTTTTAAGCCCAGCGGGGCGTTTTTCCAGAAGGGTTATTAAAACTGATTTTGCGCTGAATCACTAAAAGCCTTCAATCACTTTTCAAATTCTTGCCACCAAATTTTATCGACCTGTATTATATTTAAATAAATTAAACAATGAAGAATCTGCATGAATATATGTATGTTTCTCCCATTGTGATAAACTGTATGTAACAGTGCATAACAAACTGTATATAACACTGTATGGAGCAAAACTAGTTATGGGAAATTCTAAAAGACATGCTGTTTCTAAATATTTTAGACCAAAAAGGCTTTAGTCCAAATGCTTTCGAAACGTGTATGTGTCTGTAAATGATAAAATCGCACTTTTAGGCCTAATATAAAATCTGTAGCCCTTCAGTTTTTATTTTTCTTCGGCTTTGCCGTTGCTGTCAGCTAGCTCAAGTCCATTTAAAGAGTTTTCAAAACGTCAAACTCTTGATCAGAGGTTTCATAGCATCGTTTTTTGCTCTGACAGAAACAGATGTTCAGGAGTACTCACTTACTGCAATTAAGTAAAGCCCCCCTTCCTTTTCATTTAGATTACGTTAGTTATTTTCAGCACCTCACTCAACATACTATTAATTTACAACAGCATATTAGGGTCTTCATTTTAAAGGGGTAGGTTACACGGACTTCTCCATTATTTGACACATTGTTTATTAAACATTAGAATACAATCATGGTTAGGTTACTTCACACTTCTCTTTCATCTTCTCTATCTTACTTGAGCTTATAAATATTTTTTTATATAGTCTGAACCTTATTCTGTTTCTTTTTTTAACTCACTTTTTTATTTGGCTATAAAAAATTTCGTAGCAAATGCTACGAAATTATTTTTCTCTCAAACAAAATTGCCCTCTTTCTATACGCGATTCTTACGCGATAGAAATTCTATGCGCGATTCCACTTATAGGTGGGGCTTCCAACATTAGCGTGGCAGATAAGAAACTTAGTAGAGTCAGTGTTGTCAAAATTGTCATAATACAATGTCTCTGCTTAGTAGTAAGGTCGGTGTTGATTGTGACCAGACTTTCTACATCCGAAAATGGAGTTTCTAAAGCTTTTCCGAAATATTTGACTTTTTTCAAAGAGGTGTAAATTCTCACCATATTACTGAAGCAGAAAGAATTTTAAAAGCAGAACATTCGGTAATGCACACTTAAAAATCGGATTTGCAAATGTTAGTTGCCTGTTTAAGGACAAGCTGTTGTCTTCAAACCTAACGTTGCATTCCGGGGATGGACGCCAACGAGGTCGCATGGGTCGCAGACACGCTCTCGCCGACTCAACCAAATTCGACGGAATTTTGTGATTTGAACGAAAATTCAATGGATATTTCGCTCAAAAATGATATTATTAATGATCAAAAACAGGATGAAGATCCCCCTGCGCAATGTGACGACAGATCTGGATTAATTTTGACGTTCTACGATTTGAAACCACAATATGAGGAGGTACAACGACAAAATCCAAAATCCATGGATAAAGCGGGCCTCAACGTCACTGGACGCAGCCGGCTTCTAGCAACTCGACCGTGCTTGTAAAACTCTTTTCTTTAAGATAAATGAGATTGCAAGTAACCTTGACGTTCAGATATTCCACCTTCCCCGACCAGGGATAATTTTTTAAATGTTATCGAGAAAGAAAGATTAGCTAAAGAGCTTGAATTGGAAGAGAAAGAAGCAGCGAGACTTAAAAGACTTAAACAGAGTATTTCTGTTGGTAAGCCAGATTCCGTGCGAAAGCGCAAAGGCCAGCAAATTAAGCTTCCAGGAAGCAAGGTAAACCTCTGATTATTGACCTAAGTAAGATATTGAAATTGTAAATGATTGTGGAAATGTAACTTCAAATGTTAGTAATGTAAATGTATCCAATAATGCATTAGATCTACAGCAGAACCGGTCGATTAAAATTGTCATTAGAGGCCTCCCGGCTGAAACTGAAATCGAGGGCATCAATGATGAAGTGGAGTCGGTGGGCTTTAAAGTGCATCTGTGCGTTCGGCTGTCACAGCCACGTTCCAAACATCCTATGCCACTTGTTTACTTGCAAGTACTCCCACGCTCCTTCATCGACCATCTGTTTGCTGTCCACGACATGGGGGACCCAAAGATCGAACTGAGCGTTATCGCGGCCGCAAGGTCCCTACTCAATGCTTTCGGTGTAAAGGACTCTTCCACTCATCGGAAGTCTGCACCTTACAAATCCGTTGTGTGAGATGCTCTGGACCACACTGGGCATGTGAATGCACCAGAGGGCCAGAAATTCCTGCTACTTGCTGCAACTGCGCAGGAGACCACACAGCCTACTATAGATTTTGTCCTCGTTTCCAAGGGAACAAACAGTCTCGTAGGAAGAACACTACGCTTAAGGATAGGGCCGCTGCCCCGGAAGCTCCAACTCAAGGCTCTACGACTCCCCCGACAAACACTGTTGAAACATGTTAGTCAAGTTAACCCGAGTCATGTTAACCCGCTGAGTCATGCAGCGGCTGTACGGAATAAAACTACGCACGGATGTGATTCCAGACATTCAACACTGCCGGTTACAGCTAAATCAAAAACTGTAACCCCAGCAGTTACCTCAGCAGAGAGTGCCGACTCGGAAGATATATTCTCCTCCACTGACATCTCCGACGAGCCTGCGGCAGACAAACAGGTTTTGCTATTAGCTTTCAAAAAGGCTCTATCTAAGCTTAGGCACGCAGATGTCTTAATGAGAGCTTTTTATCTCTATGAAAGCTATATTGAGCTTTCGGAGTAATTTTCCTAAACATTCAGTCCATGTCTCCTGTTATCTTTGCAGACCTACTTAGAACGGCTTAAATGTCAACTCTCAAAATGTAAAAAGCTGCATTGCCAGCAGATCTTTATACATTTGTACATGGAATGCAAATGGTTTATATAAAAATCCATGAAGTACGGGATCTTATTGCAGACCTTGAGGTGTTTTTAGTCCTAGAGACGTACATTATCCCAGGACGAACTCCCAGAATTGGGAATTATGACAGTTACTCGACTCACATGGTGTCATATGGCAGACAAGCAAGTGGTGACAAGCAAGTGGTGACAGACAAGCAAGTGGACAAAATCTATAGTAGGCTGTGTGGACACCTGTATCTATGTGAAACTTTCGATTAAACATCACATGATACCTCCCCCTGATTTGGAACATTTGGAAGCGACTATTAACCAAATTTCTTTACAAAATTCTCCCTCCTCTCTATAGGTTTGGCTTACCTTCCCCCACAAAGAACTGCTCGTAAGAGGAATGTTTTTTCTTCCAGTGATTTTGATAAACGTTTAGCAATTTCAAATAACTTAATCATTGCTGGTGATCTAAATTCCCGCTATACCGCATGGTTTTTTTCTAACAGGAACAGGTATGGCATTAAGCTAAATTTATAGGCTCAGAGATCCCATGTACAGATCATAGCTCCTACTTCCCCGACTTATCTAGTTAGAGGATCCCCCGCAGTTCTTGATCTGGCTTGATCTTGATTTTTATAACGTATATTTTCGGCATGAAATTAAAGTGATTCAAGACTTACACTCTGATCACTACTCTGTTTTGATTACCTAGTATATTTATATTCAAAATCGATACTCAAAATTACAGGAGAAAGTCTTTACGAATTCGGACGATTTTCGGTTTCTTTTGCAACGTACAGCTACCCCCATATCAAAATTTCTAGTAATGCGGACTTTGACAGGTCCATAAAAAGTGTAAAGTCTCCACTGAAAGAAGCGAGAGCTGCGGCTTCGAAACCTATCATACATCCGGGCGCCAGGCCCACCAGCGGCCGAGCGGTAAAGTCGCTGAACACTGGTAGTTCGGTCCGAGGTTCGAATCCCGCGAACGGGCTGGCTGCATGGGTGTTTTCGTGGTTTTCTCCATGTGTAACGTGTATACGAGCCAGTTTCCCTCAGAAAGTCCTCCACGAAGGCATCCCTCCCGTTAGTCAGATAGCCCTAGTGTGCTTTGCCATAATTAAATACACCACCACTACACCACACCACATCCGGGCACCAGGTTCCCGCCTGAGACTAAATCCTGAAAACTTGGGAAAGAACACATGATCCCAGTATCCGTGTTTAATTTCACAGACTACAGAACGAGATTATGTCTGAAACCCGCTTGAAAAAACAAGCGGAGTGGAAAACCTGAGCCCTTAACGACTGACGACGGATCGGTTTGGCGCGCAGACGCCCGATTACGCAAACAATTTGAACACATTCCGACCCTTGAAACGGCCAGTGCTAATCAGATGGGTTTTATAGACACTGAAAGAGCTGAAGCTATAGCTGACAGCCTTGCTACACAATTCAGTACAAATAACGACGCCTACTGTAACCTCCCGGTATTACAGGTGCGCATACACTCACGTTTGAACATTTGTGAAGGGTTACAGACTGTCTCCTCGATAACTCTGCGATCACTGACGTAAGTGGTCGCGTCTTCACAGCGCTCGGTAAACAAATGAGTTTTTTCAATAAATCCCAACCTCCTGGTAATAATCTATTTCTTTTATATTTTTCTAGAGATCGTTGGACGAAGATCCTTAGGAGTAAATCCTTAGGATTATCCTTAGGATTCTTTGCCGCACATCTTCGTGAGACCCTTCTTCTTTGGGATAAGTAGACAAAACAAGCCTCTAAACCCCAAACCTCACTTTTGCTCATAACCCGTTTTTTTCCTTCTCTGAGATATAAAGAAGAAAAAAAGGGATTTTGAGTTTAGGGAATTTTAGTCAATAGCGTTGTTTATATCACGTTTCTGTGTAATTATTGTGAATATCTATTCAGAAAATATTAACGTGTCTTCTGAAATAATAAAACGGCTCTTTACAGGAACAAGTAATTTCGCATCGTAAAATCAGCCGATACTCTTGGAAACAACTGAAAAGTCTTTTTCAGGGCCAAATATTCCTGATGCACAATATCAACTGTTGACTTGAACGAATTGCGGAAAAAGATACGTTACATTTTTTAACTGAAAAAGACATGCAGCAAGTGGTTACCCCACTGAATTACATGATTTAAAGCGCAGGAAAAAAAGTGAATTTAAAAGTTATAGTTGTAATTGTGTTGCTAAATACATTTTGTGGATATTATGGGTTGTCTATTTTGGCAATATAGCACAGTGTCTGGTGAATTCTTTCTATGGTTGGGTAGATAATCAAACATTTCGTAGTACCAATTTATTTTTTATTAATAATTTATCAATCTGTCAATGATTAGAACACTGACGTTAGCAAAAAGCTGTTTTTCCTTTATTATCACTTTCTCAATTCTTACTTTAGGTAGTGATGTAGAAATATGAAAACATACTTTGTCATTTTTTTAGATGTGCATGTATTAAAATAACATAACAATGTATATATTGTATGTTTCAGTTGACTTATTTCACTAATCTTATTTGAATTAATAAAATATTTGCAGTAATGAACAGTCATGTGGTTTCTGTACAAGGAATGTTACTAAATGTTTTGAGAGGATAGAATCAGTTACATATTTAGAGTTAAAAGATATTGATGGTAAGGAAGAAATATTAGATAAATTTCTCCAAACAGAAATATTTTTGAATATCTTTCTTTTTATAGAATATGTGAATGTCCTTAATAGTAAAAAAAATATGAAGGATACTAGAAAAAGAACTAGCAAATTTTATGAGAATTTGATTTCTTCAAAATGCCTGAAAGTCAATATTAAATGTGCCAAACCAAAGATAAGAGGAAAAATAATGTAAAATACGATTCATAATACTATTATGAATGCTCTTATGCTCTCCTTTAAAAAAATCTTTCTGCTTACTTACAATCAGTTTTAATTTTTTTTTTCATTTTTTATCATAAAAGTGACAGCAGCTAGCTCGTACTTGCATATATCACACAAGTGTTTCAGGAATGGAATAACATAATTGATATTTAACCGTCATTTCGCAGAACAGTACCTATCTGCTCTCAAAATGTAAATAACAGCCATATAGGTTATTCGTTTTTCACATGCAATTTCCTTCTTTCTTAGAATTTTTTCTATATTAATATTTAAGAATAGGATATTAACTATGAGCCGTAAAGTTAGTAACAGAATTTTTGCCAATTTACAAAGTCGTCAGTTACTTGAAAATATCAGAAGAGAATAAACATAAGGTAAGAAAAATATTAAATAAAATAAATCCTTGTATAGCTTTGAAAAAGTTTCAATCTCATACAAAGAAGTGTTTTTACATTCATAAATCAAAGTTGCTAATGAAAAGCAAAACTCTCTATTTTCCTCCTGCTGAACTCCAATAGTGCCCTTATTTAGTCGTTATATAAATGAGATTTAAATCAATGTAATTAACAATTAATTAGCCAAAATGCAATCACTTGCTGGCATGAGATCGCCTGCTCATATTGGTCGATATAAACATAAAAAATATTGGGATTCAGAGAAACTTTTGTACAATTTACAAAAGGAAATTTTCCATACAATTAATCTTATACAATATATTAAATGAAATTAGCAACTTCATTTTTAAGAAAACTAAGTAAATATAGTACAACTATCACAAATTTGTTAGATCATGAGCGCTTGGAAGAAATCCCTTTTTCCCTGTCTCCTTCCGAAACCTGGGCTATAAGCAAAAGTGAGGTTTGGGGTCTAGACGCTTGTGTAAACAAAGTGAACTTTGGAACTTTGTGGCCATACCGGCCATCAGCAGGAAAACAATATCCTGCTCTAGCCAGTTCCTGATGTAGTCCCTGACAGCGAAGAATAGAATTTTCTCTCGTGGAGGTGGAAATGTGTGGTGAGAAAGAGAAAAAAGAAGCTCCTTGCTCCTATGCTGGTACTTCTTAGATGGATTCCGTCGAGCAGAAGCTGGAGGGAGGAACTTCGGATGATTTGTGTAGGATAGCCAATTACTTCAGATGAGCACTTAAAATATTCATAAAATCCAAATTAAATTTGGTGATAAAAAACGTCAAAAACACTTAAGTAGGAAAAACAATGTCACTGCGTATCTGGGTTGTTCCTTGAGATTGTGGCGACTTCTGATTGGTCAACGAGATCTGAACTCAAGAGATGGGCGGCGAAGGGGCGGAAACATTTGTCATCAGCCAGATGACAATTAGCGGGATTTTTGTTGATAATATTGTTGAAAACGTTTTTATTTATTTTGCTGAGGTAGTCCTGAATAGTATCCATTTTCAAGTCGGAGTGGAGGGTCTAAGGAGCTTTTGTGATGATTCTTAGCACCTTGTTTTGAAGCACTTGGAGTTTGCTAATCTTGTTTGCTCTGTAGTTTGCCCAGCCCGGGGAAGCATACCTGAGAATGGACCGGATTATAGCCTGATAAATCCTCTTTTTCAGTCTGAGGGAAAGGTTTTCATCCTTTAGAAGAGGGAAAAGCCTGAAAATGATCCCGTGTGCTTTTCCGCTTACTCTAAGCATATGTTCCGCTTACTCTAAGCATTCCAATTATAGTTCTTGTTTATGGTAACTCCCAGATAATTTGATTTATCAACTCCAGGGATGATTTTGCCAAAACGTGTAACCTCAGTTCTGACACGTTCCCGCTGTCTGCGCTTTCGGATGAGTGGAATCTTGGATTTTTCTGGCTGAATACATGCTTTCCAACGACTGCACCACTCCTCAATTGCTGGGATTTTGGCTTGAATTCTTGCGAAAGCATAATCGGGATTTAGAGACTTGGTGGCTAATGCTATATCATCAACGTAGCTGTGAGAACATTCGTATCTTCCTGGAAGCATGGGAAATCGTTGGTATAGATGATGTAAAAAAGTGGGCCTAAGTTTGACCCTTGAGGAATGCCTGCATAAATATTTTTGACACATGAAGTCGCACTTCCAAGTTTAACAGTGAAATTTCTATTTTCAAGGAAGGACTTCATAATGAGTATCAGATTCCTGGGGAATCCGAAATGAATTAGCTTATAGATAAGTCCTGGATGCAAGATGCTGTCAAAGGCCTTTGCCACGTCTAGCGTCAGGATAGCAACACTCATTTTGTTGTGTATAGCCGCGCCGATGAACTCCGTAAGCCTAACTAACTGCATTATAGTAGATAGTCCTTTCCGGAAACCGTGCTGGTAATCAACGAGAAAATCCAAGTTTTCTTGCATTCTGAGATAAATAATACGTTCCAGGATCTTGCTTATGGAGGACAGCAGGCTGATGGGTCTAAAGTTTGCCGGATTATCCTGTGTTTTCCCTGGCTTAGGAATCACCAAGATACTTGCTTGCTTCCAGACAAGCGGGAAATAATTTTGATACAAACATGCGTTGAAAATACCTGCTAATTTGCATATGGTCTTAAAAGGCATGTTTTTCAGCATCTGGTTTGTAATCTCATCCTTTCCTGGAGCTTTCTTTAATTTTAGTCCCTTCATAATTCTCTGCCCTTCGTGCGGCGTAGTTAGTCTGATAATCGTTAAGGTAATGAACTTGAATGTCCGAACTACAATCTGAAGGGAAAAAGTTGGGAATGAACTGCTCAGAAAGGTGTTCCGCAAATACACTGCTGGCCATTAAAACTGCAACACCATGAAGGAAAGCAAATACAAAAAAGATATTTAATGTACGTAAACAGTATGGCATGAAGATAAAATGATTAAATTTGTAAGCAGTTTGGTGGTTTACAGGGGTGCGAAATTAGTAGAAACAACTGCCACCCCTGGCAGCTAAAAGGCCTTTACCCAGTTAGGAATGGGATCGAAATGCTGCTTCAAGTCTATGCCACACTTCATCAGCCGTGTTAGCTGGAGAGGAGTGGTGGGCCAGTCTCTCAGAAACCTATGACCAGATGTTTTCAGTGGGTGACAGATCTGGAGACCGTGCAGACCAGGGCAGCAATCAAATATCCTGTGTATCGAGGAAGGTCAGAAGAAGACGTGCAACATGTGGTCTTGCATTATCTTGTTGGAAGATGGCGTTTAGCAGGCTTCGAAGATAGGGCACAACCACTGGACTAAGACGTCAGAAGTGTACCGATTTGCGTAAAATTACCATCTAGAGATTAAATTACCGCGTAAAATTACCGTCCGAACTAGAGATGTGCGTGTCGTGTACCCCAATGGCTGCCTAAATCATCACACCAGATGCAGGGCCCCTGTGTCGATATCGGATGCAAGCAGGCGACGTGCTGTCTCCTCGGAGCCTCCAGACGCGTATACGGCCATCAGAATACTGCACGCAAAACCAGGACTCCTTTAAAAAGACGACATTGTGCCACTCCTGTATCCAGCTTTGTCTTTCGGCACACCAAAGTTGCAGTCTCTGTCTATGCTGCAGTGTCAAGGGAAGCTTAAGTAATGGTCGCCGTGATGATAGTCCAAGCTGCTGCAAACGTAGACGTACTGTACGAGCGGATACTGGACGTCCTGCAAAAATGCCTATTTCCTGATTAATGGTATGTGATGTGGTTGTACGGTGTTGCAGGGCTGACCTCACAACATGTCTGCCGTCCCGGGAGTTATTCACGGGAGGGCCTGCATGCCGTTCAGTATGACCCTCAGCAACCCATTGATTCCATATTCGCATGACAGTAGTTGCATGTCGGCCAGTCCGACGGGCGATATCAAGGAACGATAATCCGCACTCTCAGTAGACAATGATCCTGCCTCTATCGAATTCCGACACTTGCTGTTAAGCATTTCTTATTATTATTCGAAGCATAACACGATATTCTGAGCAACCTCCGACCTCACAAAGCGCGTTCGGAATGAGAAATCCACTACGCAACTTTTCTTTTATGCAGTACTTCAGATGTCGTTCCTCGCTCCTGCGTCGTCTAAAGGCTCTGAAATACTAATCATTTGCAACCTCCTCTTCCTTTCATGCGATTTTGACGTTCCTCAGATCATTCCTTCCTGGTGTTGCAATTTTAATGGCTAGCAGTGTAGTTTCGTTTTGTCAAGATCGGAGTAAGCAAATCCGTTATTGCATTTGAGCGGCTTTCTAGCACAGCAGGGGCGTTTTAGTGTCCTTGTATGACGCCAGGTTCGTCGTTGATCTTTTTCATCTTATCCTGCCATAAGCTGGAACGATAAGCCTGAATCTTTTGCTTGATTTTGCTATTAAACCTGTTAATTTGAGTTTTGATAGCAGGATCCCAGGTGAGATTGAACTCTTTTCGGGGATGATTTCGCGAATATTGGCTAGAAGCGTGTGTTCATGTCTGACACGGTCAACCTCAGTCGTAGCTAGGGACTTAGGAGAATGCAGGTGCGAAGTAAACTTTTTTACAGCACGTCCAGTGTCCGAAGTGCTTTGTAACGAGTCACAATTAAAATCAGTGTCCATCAAAATATTATGATAAAGATTCCAATCGGTATACTTAATTGGAGGTAAGTTCTTAACATTTTCCACTCCAAGGTAAGCAAGCACTGGCACATGCTCGGAAGACATGTCGCATGTTACCGTAACAGCCATGGGAATATTAAATGTAATAAAAAATATCCAGAATATCTGGCAGACGGTTGAGCATATTTAGGCCTATAAGTAGGTTCGTCCGGCACATACAGAAAGACAGGGATGATCACACACAAAATCATGCACGATGTGTCTGTTATAATTTGAGTTGCGGCATCCCCAGTAGAGATGCTTGGCATTTAAATCACCTCTTAGAAATATGTGGGAGTTGAAGTTTATAAGTCCGTCCAGAATTGCAGCACTGAGTTTGTTTCCAGGGCAGTTATACACTGCACAGAAAGTGACTTCCTATTTTGGGTATATTCATTATCACTTTAACACTTTCCATACCATCACAGTTATCTGCACTTTTCAGATATGAGTCAGAAGTCATTTGACATGTATGAGCAGGCCGGTGCTATTCGCACCAACGGTACGATTAGCCGCTTGAGCTATTCGCACCAAAATTAACCACGCATGCGCGTTGAGTTGTCGGATCCGTCATTTGAACCCAATCGAAAAGAACGGATTCTACGTACGCGAGTGTTGTAGTAATTTTTTTTAAAGGCGGGTTACTACCTTGGCGTAGTTTATCATTTTTTAAACGTTGGCGACTTTCAAAAGTTTAGAAAGGAAAATAGGTTCCTTTTCTTATATATATTAAAAGAAGGAACACATTTTCTTTTATTAAAGTATATATAAAAAGGGGCAGATTTTTATGTTCACAATGTTTATCGTTTTCCTGAACGATTGGAATAGTTTAAATGACTGATTTGGGGGGGACAAAATCTTGTTTACATGTTTTGTACTTCTTAGAATACATTTAGCTTCAAAGATGTGTTTTGCACAATCAAGACTTTAATTCATATCCTCTTTGAAAATTGTCTGAGAAAAGATAATAAAAATTAGACAGAGGATATCTTCATCTTCAGAACACAAAAAAATATTTCCAAAGGACTTACTGAATAATAGTACAAACACGTTAATAAATTAAATTTTAATACATAATAGGATATAATTTAAAAGACAATAATTTAATGTAAGAGATTTAGATTGACAAATTTTCACACGCAAATGAATTATCAGATTTTGTAAGGTTTTATTTCATCAATCACTTTGATTCTGAAATATGGCATTTGAAATTATAAACATGTGTGGACACTGAAAAAGTGATGCATTTATAAGAACATTATATATTTCAATAAGTTTCATTACTGAATAATAAGTTCTCGCAGTTCTATGCTATAAGACTAGGGTCTAAGTTTGCGTAAAAGTTCCCATGTTAACTAAAAGAATTTAACTCTTTATGAATATGAATATAACTTTTAAGATGACTGTTTATGAATATGTCCTTTCTTACATTTAAAGGTAACATATTTGCACAATACCGTTTCACGATGTTTATGACCCATGTGAGATTTTGCGATCTCGTTTAAATCAAAACAGCAAAATTTTGATTTTCATACAGTTTTTTTCCCTTCAAATTTAAAATATGTGAAAAACTTTTTTCCACACTCAAAAGGCAAGAAATTTGCTTGTGTCACATCCATCGTCCTCAAATTACTATGTCAAACAAATAACACGTAAATTTCAGTAACAATAACTAAAAATTAATTAACAAAGAAAATCGCATACAAGGAAGATAAGCAGAAACTGTTAACAGCCCTCGCTCCCGCTACCGCCTGTCTTATGGTAAATCAGCGTAAAATGCTTGTACTTGGGCTGATTGTGCGCATGCGCTAACGTAGGTGGTGCGAATAGCCTCAGAGGCTATTCGGACCGTCGGTGCCATTAGCCACTGCGGTATGGGCTCTCCGCCACCTCGGTGGTGGAGTCTAACACTACGATAGGTAAAGTAATTGGCTATCCTTAACGAGTGCGAAGGGTTTGCATGGATTTCTGTAATTAAGCAGATGGCCTCGTCATTTTGCTGGATAAATTCTTGAAGTTCCGTTATCTTAGAGGTAACATTCTGCGCGTTCCAAAGCAGGATCTTAACAGGGGAACTTTGCCGAGAGATGTGCTTATCCATGGTTGGGAGTAGCTATCCTGACTGTATTCTCCGCCTTAGAGGCGGTAGGGAGTGATTTCGGTACATTAGCAAACATAGAGATGGCTGCTGTGGGTTTTTGAATTACAGCAATTGCTTCGTCGAGCTTTGCTTGGAGCTCACTGAGTTGTGGGAAGGCTGCTTGTAGCGCCATCTGTAGGGGAGTAGCATTACCAAAGGAGCTATAGGGAGAAGTCAAGCAACATCTTTACAGCAACGCCACGGAGAAAACCTGAGTCTAAAATGTGTCTTTTTTGACAACTTTACAGGAGTAAAGTCAGGTCCCTTGAAATTCACGCACGCATGCGCGCTAAATCCAGAGAGGTTGGCAACAACATCGGAGAAGTCGTCATGGCGCGCCATACTTAACGCTAAGGACGAGGATTTCAGCAATTTTGAAGATTTGGAAATGGAAAAAAATAACGAATTGTGATCTTGCGTGTGAAAGATGCGTAAAAATATTTAATTCTTATACCTTTCCATATTAGAATTATCTTTAAATTACCAGAGTTATGTTCAAAACCATTCCATAACATGGGATGGTAATCAAATATCATAAGTAATGAACGATTATTAATTAAGTTGTCATTAAAAAAGTTAAAAGTTAAGTTTCATTGGAACATTTTATTGAAAAATTATAATTCATACTGTTAAAGAAATCAGAAATATTTTTGAGCTTCTTACGCGAGCAATCCTGGATAATTTACTACGATTGTAATGAAAAATTATTTCAGTTCTTCATATCCGATTTTTCTTGTAGTTATATGTAATGAATGTTGCAATTTCTTCTATTTTCGTTTAACCAGGAATCAATTTTTCATTTCATGATATTTTCTAATTCTATTCATTGAGCATTATTTATAATTAACTTTTCACAGATATCATTTTTTCCTACTAAGAACTGTAATATTATCCCAATTTTTAATTACTTTTTAAATTATTTTTTAATAATTTTTCCAGTTTTAAAAATAAAATTATTGAAGTAAATTAGCTGCGTAATTCTGATGTCATGATATTCATTGGTTCTTTTTTTAATTTTATTTCAATCTTGCAACTTAAATATATTCTGTAAATTAATTATTAAATATCCATATTTTATTTTTATATTAAATTTTTTTATATTCTGTACTGATGTAATTTAAATCTTTCTAATAATAATTCATTTAGGTTAAATGATCCTTCACCAAATGCTTATGTTCGTTGTGGGGTGTGTAATGCCCAATTCTTGGTATTTTACTGAAAGAAAATTCTTTTGATTTACTAAAGATCCAGAGAGGTAAAAATTTTATTTTTATTTTAAATGTTTAAAATGCTTTAAAATAAATACAGTATAGTATGACAGATGGAGAAATTTTTTTAACTTTCACTTTCTGTTATCAGAAAAATTATTCTGTTTCAAATGAAAATGTTATATTCATTCATACTTTAAATATGTTGTGTAATATTCACAGTAATTCACATATTGTTTTATTGAAATTAAAGAAAAAAAACTAAAATGCAATGAACTCTGTAAGATAACCAACCACAGTGCTGCATGATTTTGGACATCTGTGAAAGTGGTCATCTAGAGGTGTGATGTTCAACACCAGTTCAGTTTTATTTATAATTTCAAAAATATAAGTCACCTTCAGAAGTACATAGTAAATGACATAGATTCCCCATAGATAAATACCCTACATATATTCCCCTATAGATTCTTTGGGCTTATCACGTGGTTGGTTGGAGACCATGCAGAAATTTTGAAAAACATATTTTTAAAATAAACTGTTATGTAAAAACATGGAAACATATTTTTCTGCCAAAGGTGGAAAGTCCTCATAGGTAAATACCACAGAAATTTTACTGAAAAAGTTCATGGAAGTGCTGATCTAGCATAAAGTCATGAGCACTGGGTGGAGCTTTGCAGGGAAAAGTTCATCAGACAGAGGAGTGCTCCGATAACAAGAAATAGTGCATGTAGTTAAAAATTTAAATATATAGGAGGTATTCACTGATGATGCAAAACAATAATTCAGTATACGTTAAATCAGCAAAAGATATTTACAAGTATTCAGAAACAAACAAAAAAAAATCAGCGAAGCACAGTCCTTGCCAAGTCACGTGACAGCACGGTGACGTGGGATTGGCTGAGTAGAAACTCATGATAAAAGCAGAAAAAGACATTAATAAAATATTTACACATTGTATAATGCAGGAATTATTTTTCCGAGGAATAATCCTATTTACTCGTAAGGTTTTCTTTTATATTAGCATGCCTTGTCTGCCCACTGGTGCTCAAAATTATGCTTAATTCCATTACTAAAATGCGATTGTCCATGGCGACGACATTTATTTTTATATGTTTTAATATGTATGTATTTTACTGTGCCACTGTATATCATTAGACTAGCTTCTTAAATTGCACCTTATATTTTACAATATTAAAACTTAATATTGTAAAATTAATATTGTAAAATCTAATTGTAAAATTAATATTGTAATATCTTAATATTGTAAAATCTTCTTAAATAGGTGCTCATATATAAAATTATCATATTTCAAATCTAAGATAATTTTGTATACCTGGCGTTACATTCCAAATCTGAGGTTTCTTCGGTTTTAGTCACATACACTCTATTTATTAAACATGAAGGCGCTGCATAAGCAAACGATGGAGGCAAAATCTTAGCAGAAGTTAGATTCTCAACGATACTTTGACTGTTATGTAACTAAACTCCAATCTTTAAATTCCCTCCATTCATTACATCTATTCAACTTTACCAAACACACTCACTACATACACCTGGGAGATTCTATTTATTGCAAATGAATACAGCCTCCTCCTCTTTTGACTTCACGCATGGACTCAATCGTATTTTTAGGCCATTTTTCTACTTTTTTCCTTTTCTTTCTATGGGCCCTTTTTTAATTTAATTAATTTTTTTTTACATTATCTTTGGGCCATTTATTTTAGTTTTATTTTGTCCCATCTTTTCTTCCTGGCCTTTCGAACTCGTATAAAGAGTACGAAGTTCCTTTTTTCTCTTCTCTGAAATACAAAATTGCCCGCTTTCTATACACCTTTCCTTCGCACCTAAACTTGATTTTCGCCCATCGGTGCAGAAAGACTTGGTGCAAAACAAGACGTCTGTCTACTTTTCCCGTCTGTCGTTTGAACATTTTCTAACACAACCTATCACGCCTGATCTCAAGCCTACTGACCCAATTGAGGTGCTAGAATTCATTGATAAAATGAAACCCAAGAGCGCACCAGGCATAAATTCAATTTCGAATCGCATGATCAAAAACTTCCTCGTAATGTATATAGTATGAATTACGGTCCTAATTAATCTAATGCTTAAGAAGTGTTATTTTCCTGATTATTGAAAAATTGCCGCAGTCATTTCTTTTCCAAAACCGGGACAAATTTTAAATCTTTCCGTCAACTATAGGCCAATTAGTTATGATCATCTCTCTCAAAAATTTATGGGTTCGTTTTACTTAAACGCCTGAATGAATTCTGCCGTGCTCGAAACTTAATAATCCCAGAACAATTTAGCTTCCGGCTTCAACACTCCACGGTGAAACAGTTACTCCGCCTTGTGAAATTCATTCACGAGGGATTTCTTAAACGAGAGAAAACTGGAATTGTCTATCTTGACATTGCCAAAGCCTCTGACAGGACTTTGACATGACGGGCTGGATTTTTCGGCGCGAGTCATTAAAACTTTCAACTCATACTTGACAGATAAATCCTTTCAAATGCAAGTTAGCCACGAATACTCTACTCCTTGCCCAATCTACGCCGGCGTTCCTCAAGGAAGTTTACTTTCACCTCAGATGTTCAACATATTTGTTAACGCTATTCCTAAATCCCCCTAGTGTCAAGCTAGCTTTATATGCGGACGACACGGTCATCATTTCTCAACATTGCCACGGTAATTTCTGCAAGAAGAGGGAAATGTGGTCTCGTGGTTTAATAACAACAACATCCGCATGTGCTATGTTTACAATGGAGTCGATAGCAGATATTCCGAATTTAGACATTTATGGCTATTGCGAGAAATTAAAAAATACGTTTGGAAATGATTTCTCTTTCCTTGATGTCAACAAGAGTATTCAAGGAAATTGTTCTTCAAGGAAAAACATGTGAACAATATTTGCTTCAAAGTAATGCCGGATACTACGGTACTTATAACAAGCTGTGTTAAGGCCGAAATGAAGAAATCAATTAATTATGAAACATCTGTGCGAATTTCTGCAGAAAACGAGGTAAGATTTATAAATTTTTCTTATGCGTGGTGCTTACCAGTATTAATAATGTTTTAATTAAGAATATTAAGTGTATATGAGTTAATTGAAAACTATTCCCGAGACTTTGAATAACGTTTTATAAACTTTTAAATGTTAGTGTAATAATAGTACATTCATAGTTCATGAATAGTTCTAAATTACTGAAATAGCCGAATTCGTGATATATCTGTTTATCTGCAAGAACATAAATACAAAGCCAATTTTCTCTTATTAATATTAATTAGTGTCATAGAATATTTTATGCAGCTAAAATTTTATTAATTTCATCAGGATATGTTTTAATATTTTAGCTGTTGTAATCGATTTTTAATGAATACACATAAATATCTTAATGTTATTTTTAATACCTTCCATTGCAGATTTAAAGGATACCAACCGCTGTAATATTAAAAGCATCAGTAATACTGAAACATATTTATATAAAAGGATGCTCTTATAAGAATTTATACTTAATTCTAAATTTTCATGAGAAATTGATAAGTTTTTAGTTTAAATATTAAATTAGCATGTATATTTATTCCTCGAAAATCAGTGATTGTGTCAGTCCATAGTTTGAGATAACATGTGCTTTAGGTATATGCCACAGAGTATAATGCCATTATACTCCGTAGTATATGCATTAGAATTATACTTGTCTATTTCCTATGGTAGATCTTTTCAATAAATACACTTGAAAATTGTTTTGAGCTACATGATTTTAAAATAAAAAATTCTGCACATAAATTATGTAACTTACAAGATTAAAAATAACTTCAGATTTATTTTTTGAATATTTAAAATGTATACAGATAATATTTTTATTATTTATTACTATAAAATGAAGAAAATGTATTATGAAAAATTATTAGTTTTACAGCTAGTACTGCAGTGAGCTCAGTTGCACAATCTCTATATTTTGCTTTTTAACATTTATATTATAGTATACAAAATGTGTTAATTTGCAGTTTATACTATTAATAGGATAATAGTCAGTTGCTAAAAATTAAATTTTTAAGTTGTATAAAATTATATATCAATTTTGAACTTTGCCGAACATTGGCATCGTTATTCTTACATGATCTAAGGGCCAACTGCCTTTACAGTGCTCCGAAAATTTAACTATTCCAATTTTCAGACACCAAGTGTTTATATTTACTTGTTAAGCTGATAAAATTATGAAAATTATGACTTGAAAATATTTATAGTAACTTTCTTTTCAGTGTAGAAGAGCAATCTATGTAAATATGATTTTGTGCATTCATTTTTACATTTTTTATAAATTAATTAATTATCAGATCAAGGAAAGAATTCATAAATAAATATTAAGAATCAAAACATGGTAAAGCAGCGAACAAAAGAGAATCATGAAGGTAACAATAACATATAATAGTTACCAAAACTATACTAACCAAATGAATGAACAGTTAATGGATGAAATAATCATTAAAGATGAAATGCAAATTTTATAACTGATTAAAAATAAACGAAGTTTCCGAATTTTCAACACATCTACCATAGCACAAGCTTGTTTCTTTACATTAGCAGTTCTTACATCACGTGACCTCTGACGTCTCCGGAATGTATCTCTTTATCTTTCAAGCCTAGAGCTCTGGCTCGGACTGTGGAAAATCAAAATTAATGTCACGAAATGTGCTGCCACTTTATTCATCCGAAGAACTCATCACAATTTACCTAACTGCAATTCTCCGAAGAACCCATACCCTAGGTTCCTACTTATAAGTATCTAGGAGTGATACTTGATTCTAAATTAACTTGGCAACCTCACATTCAAAAAACAATTTCCACTGGGAAGGTTGGCAAATCCCAGTGTCTGCCATTTTTCACTAGAAAAAAAGATCTGTCCACGCAAAACAATATCTTACTCTACAGATCAATAATAAGGGCCTATTTTGATATATGCAAGTCCCTACTAGCAGGAAACATATCCAAATTTTCCAAAATCTTATGCTACGGCAAATTTACAAAGCTCCGTGTTTTTTTATGAACGAGGATATTCATAATGCTCTTAAAATTCTTCCCTTGAATCGCTTTATACAGCGACTTTCGGTAAACGTTTTCAAAAAGATTCCTTCGATCGGAAACCCCGTTCTCCATGCAATGCCTATTTATCATCTTAGAACTGCTTCCTCAAAGAAAAGACCCTGAGCTAATCTGAAAAACGCATGTAATGCGTTACCATTTCCGAAGAGGCGTTGCTATGGAGACGAGGGGCCTCAAAGCTATCACTCTACTCGTTCGATGCTACCCCGGCCTAAGCGAAGTCGCTGTTCTTTTAGCTTCGTTCAGTGTCACTCTCTTAGTCCCGTAAAATTGGTTTATTCTCTCTTTCAACTGTAAGCATTTGAAATATAGAATAGAAGAGAAACACGCCAATGTGACAATCAAAATCGCAATAACAACCTTGTATTTAGTTAAAACACTCAATCGATTTCGAGGGCAGCTAAAGGTCCCTCCTCATCAGGAGAACGAAATTCCTAGAAAGAGGAAAAAAGAAGAAAAATAAAGCATTGGCAAAGGAGTCTCAGAAATACGTGATTTTTATTAGCACTGCACGTGGTCGTAACCGGATTTTGAATCAGAGTTACACTGGTCGCCTACTTTTACTGAGCCAGGGTATCTGATCAAACATATAACACATAGACTAAAACACAAGAAAATCAGTGAAGTCAAAAAATAGGGAGCGAGGGGCAACTGCACCTTCACGCACCAAATCTGAACTTCGAATAAATGAATTCTTTTTTTTTTTTCTCTTTCTAGGAATTTCGTTCTCCTGATGAGGAGGGACATTTAGCTGTCCTCGATATCGATTGAGTGTTTTAACATACTTCGCTAAATACAAGGTACAAGGTTGTTATTGCGATTTTGGTTGCAATATAACCTAAGCACTTCTTTGTTCTCTGTTAAAAGGGTTCGCGTGCGCTTTCTAATGTTAAACTGTAATCTCTTTAAGAGAATTTATCTTTTGTGTTATTGGATCTTAAAATTTAAAATTAAAGCTACTTATTTATTTATCAATCCAATTTCTCCTTAAAGACAGATCTGGCCTCTTTAAATTTATCTGGCCTAACAAATTCCCACATCTCTTCCTCCCTAGACCCGAATCACTTGAGACGTGAATGAGATTTCGCGAGGGTCCCTTTCTCGTATTGTTATATCATATGACCATTGATCAAGGAAACATAGAATCTTTTCAAAATTCATGATGTAACCCTTCAAAATTTATTCTGACCCTTTTTTGATATCAAAATTATT
The DNA here is from genome assembly GCF_044657685.1 of Stegodyphus dumicola. NCBI lineage: Eukaryota > Metazoa > Arthropoda > Arachnida > Araneae > Eresidae > Stegodyphus > Stegodyphus dumicola. The sequence goes on from NC_140768.1 coordinate 85,222,895, forward strand.
AAATCAAGTCCTTCAGTGTTTTTACCTTTTTTCACTGTGGAAGGCAGTTTACCATTTGTTTATCCGCGATTCCAGCGCTCTAACTCGCCATCTAGTGGCTAAAATGGGGAAACATAAAAAATCGTATTTACGTTTGACAATACTGCGTAGTTTGTGAAGCGTGTTGTGATCAAAAAGTAATTAAACGTTTATTTTTTATTGTTGTGGGCATTATGTATAACTTAGAAAGAAGTACAGACCCCACGTTTTATTGTGTACCCAAGTGTAATTCACGAGCTTGCAAGGAAACTGAGTTACGCTTCCATCGCATTCTTGATTCGAAAACTATCGAACAAGATAGCAAAACGAAGAAAAGAAAGGATTCGCGAAAGAAAGTTGAACATTATATGAAAGTGCGTTCTAAGCATCTAAAAAAAAAAAAAAACTGATTACACCTTTTTCTCATAAGAAAAATTTTTTTTATATATGCAAAATTTCTTTCTCGTATATTATTTATATATATATAAATGTGTATGTGTGTTCTTCGAAAGTAAACGTGTATATTTGTGTATTGAAGTATAAATCATTATAGCTCATTGATCTCTTAAATATTATTAATTAAATGTTTTTCTTATCTTTTATAGCAGTGTTCGTTTTGAAGTAAATATTAGCAATAAAAAGTTTTTAAAGTAGTTTAGAAAAATTTCTCCATGGTGATAATTAGCTAATGATGAAAGTATTTTTTCTCACTGGAAACATGAAACGGACACATATATCTTTTCTAAGAAAATTTTTTGGCTTATGTTGTTCTGTAATTATTACGTAATTAATCAACTACTGTTGATCGAAGTTGTCAGAACCCACTGACGTATGCAAGTTCTATTTATAACTGATTAAAAAACAAGAACAAAATTCATTTACCTGTTCTAATGCATTGTTGAATCTGACGTGATGTTTCAGCTGGCAATCTTCTTTACAGAAAAAACTACAATTCTATTTCTTGACATCACATTTTATTTACATAAAATATTCAAAAGGAAAAAATTAATATTTAAATGCATTTCTTGTACAGCCTCTCTTTTCCTCTTATGGCTGTACGAAACAATTTATCCGTCCATCACACGGATTCGAAACCGAACTATCTACTGTTTACAAAAAAGAATAAAAAAAAACATAGTTTTAATTTCTCTCACTAATGAAACCTCTGGCGCCATCTAGCGAGGGAAAGACACTTTAGATGAACATTTAACATACTCCCACCTTTAATTTACGGTGGAAGCCAGAAATTAAACATTAAAATTAAATTTACATCGTTACTCAAAAATTAATAGAATGAAAATAAAACTAATATATATGAAAATTTCAAGCAAACAAAAAGTTAAAGTTCTAAAATTGAGTTGTGAAAAGTGTTCATACAGTTCATCGGCTGGATTACTGGGTCATCGTTCTTAGATATCTCCAAATGGCAAAGTTTACAAATCGGTCGTACAAAAGTTCCTGAAGAGGTTTTTACCTCTGCCACACGTGTACAACCATCTCTACTTGGAAACAATTTTGTGACTTAGCCTCTTGGCCAGTTAAATCTCTTTCGGTTGTCTAGTTCAATTAGTACTACATCACCCGTCTGGATCACTTGAGACTTTTCTCTTGATTTTTGAACGAGATTTGCCAAATATTCTTTTCGAAATCTATTTCTCAATTGATCTTTTATATTTTAGCATTTCCGGTAACTTTTTCGAAGTTTCTGGAAATTAATTTTCTCTAGATCAGATATCCCAATTTCTTGGATGTCTTGAATAAAAGTTGATGGAGTCAAAGGAATAAATTTATCAGATTCTTCTGAAATATATGTAAGAGGTCGATTATTCATTACAGCTTCAACTTCACATAATATCGTAGAAAGGTCTTCAAAATTGAGTGATGATCTACCAAGTGTTCTTAGAAGAAGATTTTTTACACTGCGAATGAGCCGTTCGCACTATCCACCCCACCACGCAGCTGTTGGAGGAATGAACTTCCATTTAATGGGAGCTAGGTCTTCAGAATTTTCTATTTGATTCCAATTTAAAGATTTCAAAAGGTTGTTGGTACCCCTGAAGTTAGTTCCGTTGTCGCTGTAGATTGTTGAAATACTTCCCCTTCTCGCTATGAATCTCCTGAGGGCATAGATGAAACCTTCTGTTGACAAATTACTCACTAATTCCAAGTGTACGGCGCGATACACAGCGCGTGTGAAAATGACAATCCATACCTTGGTTTTGTTCTTTAGAAAGAAAGGACCACATAAATCGATGCCCACGACTTCAAAAACTTTCGAGTCTCTGACTTGGTCAAATGGAAGATGAATCGATGGAGTGACAAAGGGTTTTGAAGTAAATATTTTGCATTTCATGCATTTTGATAATTCACTTCGGATGTTACGCTTAGCAGAAATAATCCAAAAATTTTTTCGCAGGATGGAACCAACAGTCTAGAGACCAGCATGGCAGTTCTTTAAATGGCAGTCTCGTATTAAACAATTTACTACGTGATGTTTTGATGGCAACAAAATTGGATATTTGAACGAAAATTCGTCATCACGTTCTAACAACTTGGTTTTCACTCATATTATGTTATTTTGATCTTTCACAACAACAAGACCTTTGACAGTACCTGAGACATCACCAAATTTTTCTAACTGAATTCTTGACCAAAGGAACTTCTCTGCCTCTTTCTTTTCTTCGATCGAGAGCTCAGATGGGAAAAAATAATTTTTATTTCTACATTTGGATATGAATCTTTTCATCCAACAAATAATATTTACAAATCTGCGAAATTTCGAAATTCTCTCATAATTCATGAATTTATCTACTTTTGCACAGGTAAATAAGGATATAGCAGTTTTCTTTCTTTCTGACACAACTAAATTTTCATTAGGAACCTGTTTCGGTTTGGGCCAATTATTTTCTTCGTCTTTTAACCATTTTGGTCCCTCTCCCATCTCGTCTCGATAAGATGCCTTGGACTACAACCACGAGATGGCAGGTCCGCCGGATTTAGATTACTGGGATAAGATACCATTGGTATGATTCTGTGAGTTTGCATATTTCTCTGATTCTGTTACCCAAAAAAGTACCCCATTGGTCATTTCTTCGTATCCATGCTATAACTGTTGAAGAGTCCGTCCAGTAATAAACCGGTATTGTAAGGACATCCAAAGCCTCACGTATATAGTTTGCTAATCTGGCTCCCAAAACACAAGCAAGAAGTTCTAGACGCGGGATTGTCAAAGTCTTTTTTGGCGCAAGTCGAGATTTTGCTTCTAGAAGCTGTACCGAAATCCTATTATTATCTTCACAGCGCAGGAAAATTACTGTTGCATATGCATTCTGACTCGCGTCGCAAAAATCATGTATAAACCATTTTTCTTTATTTCCGTAACCTATGCGTCCGTTTACCTTCAAGTTAGATAATTGTTTCAATTCACTATACCATTTCTGAAAGTCCTAAAATGAGAATGTAGAAAAGTCGCACAATGCCTTTCAACCTTTATACTGTATGCGTGCAGAACGCTGAGTCTGAAACGAAACCAATGGAAATGCAATATATAGTCCACTGCTGTGTTAAATGCTTAAATCCCTGTAGGAGGAATCATAATCTGCAATTACACTGGCAAAAATATCCGAAAAAGTGGGAAGCCATTGGGGATGTGCAACATACATACCTGGCTAGTGAGATACATATTTTTTACCGATATCATGAGTAGCCAAATAAATAATGTTTGCCAACCCTAGCATGCTGTCTCATGAATATTTTTTCATGGCTTTCTGGTGGATAATCAGATATTTTATTAGTAAGTATTTCCAGCTGTTGAGTGATGAACATTAATATCAATGGTAAGTTTTAAGCATGTCATGAGAGACATTTGTTAAATTTGTTTGTAGTTTGTGAGCACACGCACCTTTTTTTTTTTTTTTTTTCTTTCAAATATATGTCATAATCATATTTTGGTTAATATTTCCCTCCCTGAGAATCAGGATCTTGTCTGGTTTCATTTTGAAGACTGTTATGAATTCAGAGTTAAATAAATTATATGTTAAAATCTAAAGAATCTGAAGAATCAGCAACTGAGAGCAAGAATAAATTTTATAAATTACCCCGAGAAATACCAAAAAACCCGAGACCAAAAAAATATTTTTGCTGCAAAATAATTATAAAATAAAATATGGAAATGATAAAGAGTTATGAGCAATTTTTAGTGTTTGTTATCCTGAAATATGGAAGAAGTTATATGCCCATAGCTGGATGGAGAAAAAAAGTTGCAAACATTAAATTTCTTAATAAAGTATGAAATACAAGTAAATGATTTTTTAGGATTTCATTTGACAAGAAAACTGCAGAATGGATTCGTATCAGTGTAAAGAAATCTAAAGCTATTATGGAGACTATCAATACTAGTAGCACTAAAGCGAAATGAGCTCACAGCTCAAAAAACAGCATTTTCACAAGATTGATGTTTATGAGAATTTAATCCTAAACCCAATGTAAAATGTTTAATTAGAATCTGATATTTTGTTTTGAAAGAATGTGAGTCTTTTGTTAAAATTTCCATAGCTCATCTCTGATTAATACCTCTGGTTAGAATGCTGAAGTTGTTCAGATCCAGAAATGAAATTATGTCTTTTGCAAATGCTTTTCTGGGTATGTAATAAATTAGTCACAGGTACAATTTTAATTTAAAGTCAGGTACATTTAGCACTTTTACTGAAAATGATTAAGGTAAGCATCAAAAACAAAAAACACATAATATTTTATGGACAAATAAGAAAGCTATCTTTAAAATATGATGCTGGAGTCCCTCCAGTTGAAGATCAATACTTCAAAATCTGTTTTACATCAGTTTAAAACTGCTGGTGATAATGCTCTAAAACGGGGTTTCTTAAACTGTTGGTCGCAGGACCTGCAGCAGGAGGTCGCCAAAACTTTTAGCAGTTTTGATATTTCTTTTAACTTATTATAGTAAGTTTACAATTACTAAATATTTTTGCACAATGTACCTGAAAATAGATAAAGATAAGATAATGCAGACAAAGAAAAAAAATGAAAACTTTTCGACGCATTCTTTTTATAATATAAACGTTCATTTTCCTTGCTTTGCAAGCGACGCTCTCATTTCGTCTGTTCCTTACTTAAAATTTTCTCATTGTTCTATGTTTTAAAATTAGAAATTAAAATTAATGACCTAAAACTGCAGTAGTATATTACAGTACAAGTGAAAAAATTGACAGTTTCACTCGCGCATATGTCGGATTTGCGCAATACTTATGGGGTTCCACAAAATTTTTGTAAATATTATGGGGTCCTGGGGGTTGGGAAAATATCCTATTGATAAAAAGGAGTTGCGACTGAAAAAGGTTTAAGAAACCCTGCTCTAAAATATACTTTATCATAAAATGAATGAAAAATCCGGTAATGATGTAGTATATGATCTACTGAGCACAGCCTGGGATAACCTCTGACCTGACTTTGTTGTGAAAGTCTTGTAGTGTTAATAGTCATCCTGGCAGAAGGGATTGTTTCTTCCATATGAAAATATAAATATTACACGGCCATAACAAGGCCTGTGTATAAGCATAGATTTGTTAATTACAGACATTGTCTTGTACAAGTTATATAAGGCAGTTGGATATAACCGTAACAATTATGTGCACATTTAAACATTATCTGATTTCATATTTACAGTACTTTTACTGAGAAAATCAAAGTAAACTTGTAATTCAGTTACACATTGACTGGATTTTCTGTGCAATTTTTAACTGCTTTACAACATTATTTTTAACAAGTACATGCAAAATGGATAGTAATAAGCTTACATTACAATAGTTTTTGCTCTTACAGTCCAGTTACTGTTTCACAGGGTGAGCTAGTTTTCTAATGTTGATTTTCAGTTGTAGTACTGTCTGGCTTAAACTTGGTAGGGAGTTGCATGACTCAATTTTCTAGTACCTTATCTGATACCTTTTTGAATTTTCTGGCACCTTGCTTGGAATAGTTGCAACTGCTATAGTTGTAGTATTCATCAAGAGAGTATCTTTGCTACTACTGCTTTTAGTTAATTATTTATTTCTTAGATGATGCCACTAAAATGCTATTTTTAAATTAAGATGTGCAATAAAATTGTGAGAAAAAGAAATAATTAAAACAACAATAAATTTTAGTCCTGTCATCTAAAAAATGAACAACTAAGAGTGATAGATTGCATTCTACGTAACAAACATTCGTGTATAAATTTGAGGTATTATTAATTATGCCTTTGTATACAACCATTTCATTCAAATTTTTTAGTATGTTTATTATAGTGATCAAACAAGTAACAGAAACTTTCCATTCGAAGCTTATCAAAATAATTCATAATAGTAAAAAGTACTGTTCACAAAAAGTAAAACTGTAAATAATATATGCAGATATTAATAGTTGAAAAAAAAGGGTTGTCATAAAACTAAAATAATAAAAATTGTATATATTATTTTTTTATAAATATTTGTATATAATTCTATTACTTTACCATAAATTGTTTTAATTTTATGTATATTCCATGAAAAGATCTTTCTAGTACTATCGTTCCTTTCAAATACTTTTCTGGAATCAATTCATTGTTCTATAAATATGCAATTATCAGTATTTCCTGGGATAAATGTTTATTCACCTTTCTTTTGGATTATCATTTGAATTTAATATATGTTGCAAAACATCATGTCGTAAATTCTTGACTGTATCTTAATATAAAATTATACATTATGTCATTGGCAGAGTGAAGTTTATCTGTTATATAACAGTGATGTTTAACTCTCATATGCTGCTGTGCAGTTTCGAAGAATAACAGTCAATATACATTCATTAGTACAGCAGTTTAAGATATTTTAACTAAAAGTGGCAAAAATAATTTTTGCAATAAATTAATTTTACCCGTTTCATGTAGCATAATTGGTATTTCTTCAGCTGAATTCTTTTATAACTTCTTGAATACCATTTGCATTTTGTGGATATGTATGCTCCTTCTTGAATAATTTCAGTATCAGTATTATTGTTATTACTTATCTCACTTATCTGAATCAGAATGAGGCTACAAATTATTGTTGTGGCAAGAAGTACTAGATTGCATGTGTCATTGGCCTTCAGCACCATGCAAATGATAATCTGACTTTGCTCTGTTCCGTCTCAATTTTGAAGGAGAGCACACTGGGGAAAAGATCCAAAGATCTCCCACTCCTCTTTCCCTACCACCAACCTCTCGAGAGGCTCATCACATATTTTGAGTGCACCCAAACCACACAGACACTATTCATTTACAATTATCTGTGCCTTCTCCAGGATTCAAACCTAGCCCCTTTGGTATGGCAGTCAACATCGCTAACCACTTTCCCATCTGGGCGGCTCAGTATCAGTATTCTTGACATCAGAAAAAAATTTTTTAAATAAATTAACTATCGTAATAGCTTTTTTCTTTTTCTTTTTTTTTTCTTTTAGTTTTAGTTGTAATTAATTTCAGTTTTCTTTTCTTTACATGGTTTTGTTTTGTTCTTGGCTTTATCTCAAATCTATTGCATAAAACTAGTTTTTATAAAAAAATGCTATTCATATCTAGCTATATTATATACAGTACATAGTCCATAATCAGGACTCGTCGGGACTTTGGCGATTCCGAATTAGGGGTTTTTCTGGATTATAGATCATTAATTTAAATCTGGTAAGATGGCATGTAGAAATTATACAATTAAAAATATGAAACCGTAATTTATGAAATAAAGAGCAATTATGATCTAAAGGGTATCAAAATTTACAAAAAAAAGCTTAATATTTATTTGTTTACTTTATTAAACATTTCTTTCAATGTAAGTTGTTTAAGTTGCGTTGTTTTTGGTGCTAATACTTTCTCTTTAATTCTATAAACAGACATAATTTCTTGTTCGGTTACAAAGTTCCACTGTTCAAGTCCTGTAATTGCTTTGTCGAGAATTTGCTTGTCAATCGAAATTTTTTCGTCTTAACCTATCTGTCACTTTCTTCACTCTCTGAAGTGCGCATGTGTAAATGCTTTACACAAGCGTCTAGACCCCAAACCTCACTTTTGCTAATCGCCCGGTTTTGGAATGACAGAGGGAAAAAGGGATTTCGTCCAAGCGCTTACAAATGCTCATGTTGGATTTCATCCAAGCGCTCACAAATGCTTATTTCAAAGACCGCGTGCTTATGTTACTATCACTTGAAATGCTAACGAATATGTGTTAGTGGTGCTATATTTACTTAGCTTAGTTTTTCTTAAAAATAAAATGCCTAATTTCATTCAGTATACTGTGTTGGATTAATTGTGTGTAAAATTTCCGTTTGTAAATTGTGCAAAAGTTTGTCTGAATGCAAATACAGTCAAAAGTCGTTAATCCGGACTCGTCGGGACTTCGGCGATTCCGGATTATCGATTTTTCCGGATTATAGATCATCAGTTTAAATCTGGTAAGATGGCATGCAGAAATTATAAAATTAAAAATATGAAACCGTAATTTAGGAAATAAAGAACAATTATGATCTAAAGGGTATCAAAATTTACAAAAAAAAGCTTAATATTTATTTATTTACTTTATTAAACATTTCTTTCAATGTAAGTTGTTTAAGTTGCTTCGTTTTTTATTTGATAATACTTTCTCTTTAATTCTATAAACAGACATAATTTCTTGTTCAGTTACAAAGTTCCGCTGTTCAAGTCCTATAATTGCTGTGTCGAGAATATCTACTAATTTGTCAATCGAAATTTTTTCCTTTTCAATAACCTCTTTGTCACTTTCTTCACTATCAGAAGCGAATTATAATGACGAGGAATTTGATTTAAATCATATCAAAGACGGAGTACATCGAGATGAAATACTACATTTAGTATAGAATTATAAGCCAAATAAAATAAAAACATCTGCCCTGAAGATAAGGATAGTGCTGACAGATCAACTTCCAATTCATTGCGCGCCGCGGCGTCTCCGCTCCCCCGCCGCAGAGCAGCAATATGTAATTTCCTTGTTAATTTAGAAATGAAAATTGTCCCAAGATAAATGGAGCACTCAACCCAGGAAAAGATTATTTTATAGATTTGCTATCAATTTTCTTTTTCCTTGTGAAGAGTTCAAGAGCAATTTTTTTTACATTAAATATAATTTTTTATTTGTTGTGTAGCTTCTAATATATAAATTTCTATTTGCAACAATTTATATGAATAGACTAAGTGATGCTTTTTATGCGAGGGAAATCACGTTTTTTCATCTGCAGAAAGGGCTATATAAATCTATTATCACAATAATAAGACTGCGAAGACAAACTATTTGGTGCAACTTTTTTTGATTTGCCATAATGTAAAACAACTACATTAAAACTGTTTTGATTGATGATCACTTCGATACTGATGGTCGACTGGTTGGAAAACAAACTGTCTGTAACTTCTTGTGGAAAGGAGAAAAATTTTGTGGCAGTTCTAAAACCCATAGAAAAATTTATGAAAAATGTTAATTATCCCAAATAAACTTGTATGTAACCGTTAGATATCCGAAATATTATTCACCCAAACCATAATTAATGAGAGCCTGTAAACCATTTAAGGGTTGTTAGGATGGCATGGCATTACAAACTTCTCAGATAGGACTGAATTATGGGTCCGTGACACTTAGCCGACGGGACACTTAACCGACACCAGTTAGCCGACAGGACATTTAGCCGACACGGACACTTAGCCGACAGGACACTTAGCCGACAGGTCAGTTAACTGACACGGACATTTAGTTGACAAGGACACTTAGCCGACAGGACATTTAGCCGACACGGACAGTTAGCCGACAGGACATTTAGCCGACATGAACAGTTAGCCGACAGAACATTTAGACGACAATGACACTTAGCGGACAGGACATTTGGCCGACACAGAGAGTTAGCCATCAGGACATTTAGCTACGGGACACTTAACTGTCAAGACATTTAGTCAACAGGATACTAAGCCGATGATGACGTTTAACTGGCACGTACCCAATAATTATTTAAACTTACTATCAATTACAAAATTTCTCGACTTCTCCATAAGTTCAATATTTAAGTTATTTTTCACCTATCACTAAAATTCATTTTTCGATTCTTATAGATCTCACATGTGCTTTTAATTATTGTGTTAATTTTGCATTGTTTGATATGTATCGTGCTGTTTGATATATATTGGCCAAACTGAAAAACCGCTGAAATTTCTCGTCAGGGAATATGAATTAAATTTCGAAAACAAAAAAGAATTTTTTTAGCTAAGTACGGCGGTCAATTAATTACATTTGGGATCTTCAAAAATTATCCATAAAGCTTCTTTATTAAATCAACTGGGTTCTTTTGAACACGTTCACATCATTAATAATTTTGGTACTATTCCGTTTTGAGGGCCGTAAAAAAACTGCAGCGAAAATGTATGCGCAAAAGTACCAAATCTAGCAAACGTGCCCATTTAAACAGCGTCCCAAATCTAGCGTACGCCCTGATTTCAGATTGTGTAAGTTTATATAGTTCTATATTAAGATGCCCTTAAAATACTAGTTTAATTTTTAAATCCTTTTTATATATATATATCCTATGGATTTAACAATTTAAGAATTGCCTATGACGAAAAGCCTGCGATAGAATTTTGGGTAAAGTGCAGAATCATCCACTGCTTGACGCGTTTTTAAGAATTGCACATACTCGGTATCCGTGTACACGTCGACTTATTTTCACTTAAAAAAATATCCCAGAATTGCACAAAAATGGCACTGAGTACACTCTTGACTTTATCTATGTACACATCGGCCTATTGTTACTTAAAAAGTAAAAGAAAATTGAAAAAAATCCAATTGTTTTTACCCTTGTAAAAAGCGGCAAACAAATAAGTGGGCGACTCTGCACTTTACCGAGAATGTTTTCAAAGAAAAGGCATCATTCATTATAGAAAATTATGTTTGAACAACCAACGAGATGACATTATGCTTTGGCGATAACTCGGTAGCGAAATAGCGATGCAGGCAACCATTCAGTTATGTTTAGCAATTTTTATATACTAAATTATAATAATGATCTGAATAGTTATTTACTCTTATGCTTCCATTCAGTCATGTTTAGCCTTTTATGTATAAATTATAATAATAAAAAAGTATTATATGAAATTAACCTTTCATTCTAAATTAAAACATCAATCTTAGTTATTTACTATTATACTTCTTTCTTGCGTTAGGGTTGCCGCAATTATTTTTGGCAGCACTGGCATCAACAATAGTTTGGCGATTTTTTACGTCCCAAAATTAAGATCCCTGCTGTAAGTTTAAACGCTTTATCTGCTACTACTTGCCAATCAACTGAAACAGAAAATGCACTCTTTCTTGGGAGAAGAATCTACCAATCGCGTATTAGGTGTTTTAAAATAAAAATATTATAATTAAGTATGCTTTATTACCTCTATAATTCGTTGCTACAAATCACAAAATATTTTTATCTAGATAAGAAAAAATATGTATTTATCCAAATATCGCCTTTAATCTCTATATGTTGTCGTTGTTTACTAAGCGCTTGATTATTTGAGATTATTATCATGCATGTCCAAAATTAAAACCAAGTGAAAGAATAAAATGCAACTCAGTGTGTAAAATTCTACATTAGAAGTATTTACGAGTAGTAGGCTAGAATTTTGCCTAACAAGTAGTCGGCATTTGGAACGCAAAGTAAATGGGTTACTTAATGCCGAAAGAAGGCGCATGGTTATTCGTGCGCGTGAGAAACTGTCAGTACACGAATCTTAGATGTTGGAAACGTACTCTTGCTTTAATTCTCTAATAGAGTAAACTGAAACTTCTAGAAAATAGACACAGCGAAGACTATGTTGCAAGAGATTTACAAGTTCGCCTCAAACGCACATAATAGTAGCTACTTGATGAGACTGCTGAAGTATCAAGAAAACCAGCGCAAATTTTATCTTAGCATTGCAGTCAACCGGACTGATTTCGAGAAGTGACAGTTTAATAGTATATCCATGTATATATGTCTCTTTTTTTACCCAAATGGGCTATTAGTCTCGAAACGGGATTTTTCATCGTCCTATATAAAGGACGAAAAACTTTTTAAATTGTTGCCACCAAATACTGTCGCCATGTATTATCTTTAAAGAAATTAAATAATGAAGAATCTGCGCATATGTACATATGTTGAACGCACTGTGAAAAAATGGCGGTTCCTAGAGCCATTAAATTCTGAATAATGTTGACCTGCAGCCGAATATGTGCACCTATAGAAGCCCGAATTTTGAATTTCGAATTTTATATTTCATATTTTGTAAAAGAGTAATGAATTTTTGATTAACAAACTCAGCCATTTGAAAGCGAGCAGTGGCAATATTGTACGGAATAAAATATTTTTAACTGCAACGCACAAGTCAGAATTTCTGAAGATATGCTGTTTTTAAATATTTTGTGATTTTGCTCTTTAATTGAATTTTATGTCACGTAAGTGCGAAGAACATGATATCTAATCAATAAGTTAACACACAAAACGTTAATAATAAAAAGGAAAAAAAAGTTTATTAGTCATCTTACTAAGAAAACTAAACATTGATATGATAAACTTGAAAAAAGCCAGGGAAAAATTATATATATATATATATAGCAAAACGTATACCAACACTTAGTACTGCATCGAGAATTCTAAGCACATGCTGCTATGCTACTTCTCAAACTTTTGTAATTTTGCTGTTGAATCTTATGTACGAAGAAAATGGTACTTTATAATAAAGTTAGCCGGAATGAGTGCAACATCAGACTGGTAGCTTGCGAGCCCAGCAAGAGGGTAAAAGACCGTAACAAATCCTTTTGGGAGATGGCTAAAATTTGAACTCTTTCAGATTTTTTTTTTTTTTTTTTTTTTTTTTTTTCTTTTTACTTCCTTGTACGAAGTAAAAAGGAAGTATTGTAATCGCGAAAAGTTTCAGGCAGCATATTTCAACGAAAATATCAATTTTGACCGCTATCGAATGCAATTTAACGATGTCTTTGCGTGATATCTGTACATAAGCACAGAATAAAATACTCTTTTCCTTCAAAAAAATTATAAAACTGCTTTAAAATTAATTCTGAAGAGAATTTTTCGTGGCGTCTGTACGAACGTATCGCGCATAACTCAAAAACGAGTAGCCTCGGAACGTTGAAATTTTGTATATAGGACTGCTATAACATGTAGATGTGCACCTCGTATTTTGGTTGCAATCGGCCGCCCCAAACGTATATAAATATATTTATATATATATCCACTCTGTTACCCGGCTCAGTGATCTCAGTTTCTTTACTCTTATATGTTGGTAAATTGTACATTTTTTGCTTTAAAAATGATTGAATTATGTTGTTTTTATCTTCCGGTTAAGGATTTTATGCCTTTAGTAAATCTGTGTGCAATATTTTTAGAATTATCAGCAATTTTAAAGTTGTTTAATTGCCGCTAAGCCTTTTTTAATGGCGGCCATTGATGTTTACATTTGAAACAGGAGACTAGTGGATTTGTTGCCAATCTAGAGAAACTTCACTTCACAACAACAAAGATAACGCAAATAAGCGTTTAAGATTTACTTCGTAATTTTTAATATAGATATTTTGAGTTCTTATACACTTTTGCCTTCTCGCGAAGTGAGAACTGAATTAATTAAATGAGAAATGCTCAATCGTCTGTGAAAAACTGTTTCTTTTTTGTTTTGTTTGCTTAATTTCTTTTATACATCATTCTAGCTTTATTATAGTATTTGAATAGAATATGTGGCAACGATTAGATAATTCTATTCTTTAAATGATATAAATTTTGTGCATTATGAGTTATAATATGAACGAAATATATAAGTTAACTGTTATATAATTATTGGATTATATAGCAGTTAACTTAGTTTCCGTTATAAAATTATTATAAACTGTTATATAATAATTAATACTGTTAAGTGAATCTAGCACCAGAGTGTCGCTATCGTAAACAAGTACTAGAGTGAATTTTAAAGAATGCATTTATTCTATTGTGGTTTATGCGCTGTCGGCGAAGTAGATTTAATTCAATCCAATAAATTTAAATGAAATGCAAGAAAAAATGCGTATAATGTAATATTCCAATTTTATATTCCAATACAAGGAAGTCATGTGGTGTACACATCAGATGTTTTCCTTTTAACTTCGTAATTCTTAAATAATTAATATGAAATTAAAATATCTGCAAACCAAAAATCGAAAGTTTTAAATTCAGAAACGTAACAAAAATTACTGAAGATATTTCTCCTTAGAAAATTAGATATAAAGAAAAATTGTATTTATTTTTACTGAAGTTTTTATTGTTTGTCTTTATTACTAATTTGAAATTTTACTAACGTAAGAATGAATATTAATAAACTGATGTATCACACTTTTTCTTTAAAATTTATTTAGCTAATTAAAAAAAAAAACTTGAATAGAATAAACCTGTTATTCAAATCGGTGTTCACCATCTGTTGGCTTCCCTAAAATGACCATCCCAACACCAAAAAAACCAAATTTATGGATACTCGTAGGTGGTCGACTTAAAAATAAATCATTTCGTGTATTATAACTATTTATTTTCCTTTTTCTATTTTTGGCATGTTATGTAAAAATCTGTGAGGTCCTTTTTTTATTTAAGCAGTATTAAATATATTCTAATTCATTAGTAATTTAGAAGTCAATTTTATATCCCGTAGTTTTTTCATTGTCATGTGTCATATAAAATAAAATATCTGATTTGAAATTTTTATTTTAAACCTACGCTGCAGTAAATAGTAACCTGTACAGCTATAAATCATCAAAAAAGAGAAAATACATTAAAACTTGGTTTTTGGAAATTAAAGCTGAATCCGAAGTAAATTTTCATACTACGTAGAGACATATATGGATATTGCAATGAGAATATCTTGTAATCATTTACGGAAAAGCATTAAAAAATTTCCATTAAAGCCTTTTATAACATAAAAGAGGTGTTATTATTAATACTGAAAACTATTACTTGAGAAATTCTGACTTCTGGATACCTCTTGCAGATTGTTGTGGCCGGCCATAAGAAAATGGAAATAATACGATATAGCCTCCTTTCGGCATGCCTTAGTGGTGTAATGGTCAGCAATCTCGGCGCGTATTCGAGCCCCAGCGAAGGCATTGCTCATTTTTTACTTCTGCTTTGAAATACTTAATGTCTCTACAGAGTAGCCCGAAATAAATAAAGGTGTGGCGATTGGGTTCCCTAATCCCCAATCACCTTTTAAAAGGGGAGTATATAAGGTATTTCTTCCGCCTTCTTAGCATGCCTGCGTGGTGTAGTGGTCAGTACACTCGGCACGTATTCGAGAGTCCGTGGTTCGAGTCCCGGCGAGGGCATTGCACATTTTTTACGTTTTCTAAAAAAATAACCTAGTATCTCTACAACGAAAAGGCTAGAAATAGGACACAAGTACACATTCTTAAAGAAAATCGAAGAGCTCGTTGCATACCTTGTTCTACCCATAGCATGAGTTTGGTTCTTAGTGGTGCATTTCTTAGTGATGCAGATTCTTAGATAAATTTTCAATAATTGCATTAAATTTCTTTGGTGTAGTGCAAAGTTTATTTTCTTAATCTGTGAAGCGCTGTAAGTTCTATTTAGGCAAGTTCACTTGACGCTGATAACATCATGTGAAACCTGATGAGAGGCAAGAGTTAAAAGTGTTAAAGCTATTAAGTACGAAGTTAAGAATGTAATACATGCCTTAGAAGAACCGAGAGAAAATTTTAGAGGAGATGCTGTGTTAGTGAGACATATAATCTACTAAGAGAGATCTCAGCATTTAAATTTGCTATATGCCTTGCGATTTGGTATAACAATTGGTCAATAAAGTTAACAAAGCTATTCAGCAGGAAGGAATGCGATTAGATACTGTAGTAAAACTTACTGATACGACGCTACGAGTCATTGAAGGGTTTCGAGAAAATGAATTAATATGTAAGATTTACATTTGCTACACATACTTTGGTGAATTTTTTTAATGTGTTGGATGTGTAAAAGATAATCCATAATATTTTTCTTAATGTTCCAAAAGTTAATACAATATATTAGAAGAGAAAGTTCTGAGAATCTCCGATTTAGTAATAGTGGTAGTATAAAAAAATGAGAAATGTAATATTTCAACCAAATTGTGTAGAAGGAACATGTATTTATTTAAAGTTGCAGAAAATATTATCCATGAAGGAATTGTAATTTATTAGAGTTGTCCCTATTTGAAAAGAGGTTTGAGAAACGCTGTTCTAGATATCTCAAATGGATATTTGCTTTTGTTTCAAACCTTCTGTGTCAAGTAATACAAATATATACAACTTAGCGTTATCAAGGATTAATATATGATTTACCTTAATAAACGCGAAGCAAGCTGTCAAAACTGATTGGATCTCTGGCGGCGCCATCAAGTTTGAATCCAGTTACCCTAACATCAAGTAATTTATCCGACATTTTTTGCTATATAGTGTATGAATACCAAACAAAAGAACGGAAAATGGAAATATACGTAAAATTATATCATTGAGTAAAAGCCACATAATTCTTCATTTTTCAACTAATCCATAATTTTCGTACACTATTCTACATTTAATTATGCTAAACACCCTTCTTGAATAATCCAAATTTAAACTTTCTTGGAATTATTAATTCATAATTAACACAAGAAAACATTTTCTTCTTTTACTTTGAAGCGGCGTGATGGATTCCAGATGAATATGAACAATATCAGCATTTGATCTACTGTGTCACAATGTACAGTGTTTTATGTTAAATATTCCAAAACATATCGGAAAATCTCTGTAATTAGCAAAAATTTTATTCAGATATCTATAGCTTTTCTAAGAATTTTATGCAAGAATATGGATGTGAATCTTTGTTTCTATGAATAATTATCTCGACTGTTCTACCATTCAACTGTGCTAATTTCGTTTTGATTGTTTTAAATTAAATTTTGATGATGATTTTAAATTGAATTTTAGTTTACATAGCGTAATTTACGTAAATTTCATTCCAGTTACCTCACCCGATTTGAAATACTACTCATTGCATATTATGCCTGTCTGTCACATTGGCTTTATGATATACTGCGATAATAGATCTCAGATTTTTCTGAACAATGCTAGAATATGTAGCATAGTTTTGAACATGCAATGAAACATTATAGAGGCAGGTCAAATCCTAAATTTTCTCAAATCTAAATAAGAATCCGAAAAGATTCTCGAGGCTTTTGAACGTCAGATATCTCGAATTCCTCAAATAATAATAATATGGGGGGGGGGTGCTTTTACTTCATAATCTCAAAAATTTTTAAATAAAGCAGCACTGGAAATCTGGATTCAATGAAAAATAAATTTAAGAATAAATTAGTTTTTGAAATTATACCAATATTTATTAAAATGCTACAAGTGAAGTTTTTCAAACTCTTGAATCTTGCGGTTCACATCTTGAACGTAATTTGACTAACATATTTAGGCACATTCAAATTTCAATTGACAGTTCAAATTTCAATAGTCAAGGTGTCAGGTAAACAATTAGGGCTATGCATATGATGCAGAGCTCAGATATTATAAAATGAGTTACTAGAAATATCCAGGAACTATAAATAGTAAGTTATCCGTGTACAGAATAATTTACACAATTTGAAAATTCATTCCGAGAAATCGATGCCTGAAAATTTCGGCAGATTTCATTGGATACATTCTAAAAAGGTATGGCAGTCAGGGCCATCATCAGTAGTAGTATTGGTGATTTGGATATCAACTGAAATGGTAACGACCGCTTTCCTTTTTTAATGAACATTTCTATCATTTGTATTCCTATCATGTGTATAAAACTAATGTGTTCAACGTTTTGAATTAAAGCGCTTAAGGATTTCTGGCTTCAAAAAATTCGTATGATAAGGAAAGGGCTAGGATTTGAATTTTGAAATTTTGATTTTTTTTAACCTTCGCATGATCTGAAGATTAGAATGCCACATCTTTAGAAAAAAATAAAATATAAATAACAGTCGGGTTCAAATATGATAAACTGATTTAATTATTGAGGGCTAGATGTCATCTTGATATTCTGGCCTTTGTTTTAAATCTGCAGGAAAATTAAATATATTTCTTAATGCAAAATCTTGGAAAAGCTCATAGCTTTATACAGACCGTTATGTCTTTTTCCAAGCAGTGAGCGTGAATGGTAACTGTTTCGCACTGGGATTCGAACCACACATTTTTCTTCTACTTTCTACCTGGATGCATAAAGGATGTATGTACGAGGATCCTTTCTGGATGCAACTACGAGAGTTCGCTCGGAATATAATTTCTTACATTTTCCGCCACTTAGAGAGAGGTACGAGATCTAATCGACAAACTTTATATACAAGTTCTCATCTAGCTCATTTTGTTTTTCGAGAACCCCTGCAAAGTCCTTAGGCTTTCCGCAGCCGGAGACAGAAACTGTGCTTCTCCGGATTCGAATCATGAATCTTCCGACTGCTAGTTGGATGTGTTAACAATTTACACCATGATAACGGGCTAAGGGGAATGTGATAATTCTTTAATTATGCTCATTTGAAAATATTTTCCCTCTATAGTAGTTTCTCCACATCTTGTAATGTATTATAATTCATTTCATTGCTTTCAAAGGTGTGGTTACAAGTTAAAAATAAAGAAAAGTTTTTCAAATTTTGCATCTTATTTTCACGCAAATAAAAAACATTTTACATAATTATATTAGTAAAGATCATTCAGTGTTTGGTTTTAGTTTATTTCTGTTAAAATCAAGTAACACTTATATCCAGAGGAGGGGAGGAAGGTAGAAAGTAAGTGCTTTTGCTTAAAAAAAGAAATTCGGCTGCGTCATATAATAGTTTTGAAATTTGTATATCATAAAAATGTACTGTTCTGAATGTAGAGCGGAAGAAAGAGAATGATTTGTTTATAGTTATAAGCAGTTATAGTTTACGTGAGTAATTTATTACCAGTTATTTCATTTACTGTTTATTTAATACAGTAGTAATTACATTAAATGTATAAAAAATGTAAAATTCTCATTTATCTACTTCAAATTTTTTTTTTCCATTCAAAACTTTTTTCATTATTTTTAATTTAATGCAAATACAGCCTTGTAGCAATTATAAAATACAGTTGCGCTTCTTTACCTTGTGGTTGTTACTTTCGCCTGGCTATATAAAATTGTGGTGAAAGTCTAGGATATACTGTACGAATATAATCGTAATTATCACATTTCTTGGCTCCAAAAATATTATGGATTGTAATGAGAATTCCTCAAAATTTTATTACCTCTAACATGGGGAAGAAATTTGCAAGAAGGTCAAAATAGATTCAAGGAAAATAGTCTTCCTGCGAGTAATTTTTGAAATATGTAGGTTTAGTACATCCAGCTATTAGAAACTAGTTTGGAATTTCTTGTTTCGAATCCTGGTGAGGGCATAGTTAATTTCTTTCTGTTCCTTGTTCTCAAAAGCTGAATTGGGTCCATATTGGGGTTCGAAGCTAAGATGTAGTGGGCTCGTCATTACCTGAATTTGATCGACTGGTGTCGTGTTTTATTCTGAGATGTTCTGAAAGAAAGGGAAAATGTAAAGAATTCCAAACGTTAAAGAGTGGCTATCCAGCTAAATAATTAAAAAATCGTGGTTCATGAAATCACGGTTAATTTTTTACGCATCATGCTCTTAAAAATTAATAGGCTTCTAAAACATTAACAGTCTCTACAACTTTACTGTCTTTATTACAGTACAATTCTATTGTATAAGAAGTCTAGTACCTGGTTAACAGAGCGTGACTTTTCTTAGCGATCACTATACCATCATCACAGCCGTGCAGACCGTTGGTAACGTAATTTTTTAAAAAATAAACAAAATACGAGGGCTATCCAGAAAGTAGATTACGTTTTGGAATAAAAAAATAAACAATGTATAGGAAACAAATTTTATTATATACAGATGAAAGCCACACTCAAATACTACTTTTCTACATAGTCACCATACAAATTAAGGCATTTATCGTAGCGATGTACGAGCTTGGAAATTCCTTCGTCGAAAAATTCGGCCGCCTGCGCCTTCAACTACTTCGTTACCTCTTCTTGCAGCTGTGCGTCGTCATCAAAACGCTGCATAGCCAGCCACTTCTTCATTGCTGGGAATAGGTGGAAGTCGCTCGGTGCCAGGTCGGGACTGTACGGCGGATGAGGAAACAACTCCCACTTAAAAGATTCAAGAACTTTACGAGTGACATTTGCCGTGTGGGGCCGGGCGTTGTCGTGAATCAACAAGATCTTAGAGCTCAACATTCCTCTGCGCTTGTTTTGAATTGCTCTTCTGAGTTTTTGGAGAGTTTGGCAATACCTTTGAGAGTTTATTGTAGTGCCTCTTTCCAGGAAGTCCACCAAAATTACACCTTTTCTGTCCCAAAAAACAGTCGCCATCATCTTCCTTCCCGACATTGTTTGCATGCATTTCTTGGGTTTTTGGGGAGAACTTGTGTGCCCCCACTGCATTGATTGCAATTTCGTTTCACAGTTCACATGTTTCACCCATGTTTCGTCACCAGTAACGATGCGATCGAGTAAAGAGTCACCATCCTTATAGTAAGCGTCCAAAAAGTTCAACGCTGCAGCCATTCGCTGATTTTTGTGGTCCTCTGTCAAGATTTTTGGAATCCATCTTGCACAAAACTTGTGGTAACCAAGCTTTTCGCTGATGATTTCGTGCAACAAACTTCGCGAAATTTGTGGAAAACTCAAAGAAAGTTCCGTTATTGTGAAATTTCGATTTTCACGGACTTTAGCATCGACTTTTTCGAGAAGTTCGGCGGTCACTATGCTGGGTCTCCCACTTCGATCTTCGTCGTGAACATTGGTTCGGCCATTTTGAAATCTTATGACCCACTGACGCACTCCACCTTCAGTGATAATGTTGTCCCCATACACTTCACGAAGCTGCCGATAGATTTCTATCGGTTTACAGTTTTTTGCAGTCAGAAACCTTATTACTGAGCGCACCTCGCAGCTCGCGGGATTTTCAATTAACGCAGACATTTCAAACCGTCACAGTGTCTGAACGGAGCACAGCACGAACCTCTCACTAGCACGGCTAGATGCAGACTGAGCTGCGCAACGCTCTGACCCCAAGATGGCCGCGCTAGCCCCGCCCCTAGCGGACACAGACGGAAACGTAATCTACTTCCTGGATGGCCCTCGTACGTAAGAATGAATTGTTGGCTACCAAATACAAAGCTCTTAAATATGGTGAAAAAACTTTTGATTCCAAGAATGCCATCTATTCTAAGAAGCAATTTACGCTTAGACACGTTTGTATGAGAGATAAATTACATCTTAGAATCCATGAAACACGCTGTTATTATTATTATTATTATTAGCAATAGTAGTAGTAATGTACAACGGTTATTATTCAACAGAAGATCTGTGCATATTTCTGCGTCTAAGGAATTAAAGTAAGGTTTTAGTAGCAAGTGACATGAAGCATTAATACGAAACTTAATTCAGGATTAAATGTAGGCATATTTCTTTACTGAAGTCCTGAGGGTGAATGCGTCATTCTTGATAAAAATTTCCCAGCGCTTTTAAGAATTTCGTAAAATTTGTTTAGTTTTAATAGCCTTAAAAATTGCATTGATATTGAACTTGAAAGAGAAAGGTATGGAAAGCCGATTACCAGCTTAATAAAACAATATTTTTTTTTTTTTTTTTGGCCAAACTTTGTAAAAAACACGGATTGTGAAATTATTAGAGAACGATTAGAGAGAGAACCAGTTTTAAACTGCTTTACTATGTCGAAAATTTCGGAAGATTTTTTTCTTTTCATGTTTCTTAGACAAGACATTTGCAAGACAAACGATATCACTTAATATTTTGTTTATATTTTATTGTGAACTTTATAACAAGGTCATCGATTCTTTTTCTGAGCTAAACACGTGAACTCCACGCCAAGTACAACGCATCAGTCGACGACTTGTGTTATTGCCAAGAATTTCAAGGTAAAGCGTACGTTTGTGTCTACAACCTTGGATGGTATAATTTCCGCTGTTCCTAATCGCTAAATACATTTAACTTTAAATTAATTCTCTCGTGACGCAGTGTTCTAGATTTATTACGACATATTTCAAAATTTTTCCCCCGCGGATTTTTATCTTATCGCTTCTAAAGAAGAGTGTTGCCGATCCTTTCATTCACTGATATATAGTGAGCCGAGTAGGCAACACCGGCGAGAAGTTCACAACTAAAATATATTCTAGTGTGATGGCTGCACGAAAAAAGTACAGCAATGGAACTAAACCTTTTCCTATTCGAGGTATGGTAATGTTTGGCTGATTTGTAGTTTAATATAAAGAAAAATTTTTAATTATCTTATTCCTGATATATTTTTTTCGTTCATTGTTTCTTACGGTTGTAAGCTGTATGTTTTGACAAATGTTAGGTGGCCTTTACATACACGTGTGACATGTAGACATTAATGTTAGTTAACCTTAATTTATTCCTACTTATGTATCCCAATGCTCTTAATTTGTATGTCTCTGCTCTAGAGGTAAGTTTATACGTGATTTTCCCCCCAGAAGATCATGGAATGAGACTATTCTTAATGACAGCAAACTGCAGCATTCGCTGTTTTAAGCACCAGAATCTGTTTTATAATTTTCCCCAAAAGTTGTGAAGGAAATTTCAAATGAAACTGACTCTGGTTATAATATCTATGAAGTCATAATTTTAAAGATATAAAAATTGCATTTGTGCTTATAAATTTTTTTAATGAGTAGGAAAATTTATTTATTGAGGATATTTTATTTGTGATAACTACATTGGGGTGTTAGAGAATTGTTTCACAGAATTTTATTCTTTCGGAATTTTCAGTATTAGTTTGATATATCATTTGTGGAGTGTTGTTGATTTTGTGTATACTGTTATCGAGTGAAAATTATATGTGTATATTTTTGTGAATGATACAGTAAAGGCTTTTATGGGTCACTTTTGGATTATTTCGATGCAGGCAGATAAGTTATGTCAAGCATCAGTATGCAGGCAAAGAGGTAAAATTTTATAAAATAATCAAACTTCAAATTAATTTAATTTCAGTTAAGTGAGTGGGGAATGCTTTAATTCTGCCAAATAACATTTGAATAATTATCATTAAATAAGAATTGATTTAAATCAAGACGTCTACTTTTAAAATTGCTAGCTTAATTTATGTTTATGTAACGCCTCTATTAAATATTGAATATATTGGGAGGTTTTTAAGGGCATTTTGTTCTGCATAATATTGGAAGTTTCTGAAACCAACAAGCATTTCTAAGCTTGATTTCTCTAGTCATTGTACTATTATTAATTTTCTACTGTAATGGGCTCTGTTCTTTATTTGAATTTCTCTGGGACTGTTAGTTAAATCATTGGTTACTCATAGTCTGCTGTCTTTGTTTTGGTTTATATT
The DNA here is from genome assembly GCF_044657685.1 of Stegodyphus dumicola. Classification (NCBI taxonomy): domain Eukaryota; kingdom Metazoa; phylum Arthropoda; class Arachnida; order Araneae; family Eresidae; genus Stegodyphus; species Stegodyphus dumicola. The sequence goes on from NC_140768.1 coordinate 85,246,398, forward strand.
TAATTTTTAACATGGAATGTTTATTATGTTCTGTATCAGAATTATAACAATTCTAATTTTATACAATGCTCAATTTTTTTTTCTGGAAACATCAGATATTGCACTTCCAATTAGGAATAACAAAGTAAAATGAACTATTTAAGAGTGAATGATTGATATTTGAAAATGCATATTTTAAAATTTTTCATTTTACTAAGCTTCTTTCTGTTGTATAAGTAATCTTAATCATAAGCGATGTAGCTATACATGGGAGTGGTATGTTTTTTTAGTGTAAGAGTATAACGTATTACAAAGACAGTTTTTACATAAGGAAGGTTGCATAAAAATGATAAATTAAAACGTACAGATTGCTGTTTATGTAAGGAAGGTTGCACATCGAGAAATAATTTAATCTTTTATCTGAAGTGGCAGTATGTATAATGTGTAACATCTTGAGTGACAAGACTGCCTTTACCCTACTGTGAAATTTGACACTTGGTGTTATTAAGCATATAATTTAAAAATATTTCAATACTTTATGGAAATTACCTTAATGGAAGTTTATGAAAACAGAAACTAAAATAAGTAATTATACAAATTTAACTAATAAATAATGTTTAAATGCAGTTTTTTAGGAGCAGTCATGCAAAGGATTGATTTATTTACATCGAAATACAGTAGGTTGATTTATTTAAATGCAGTTTTTTAGGAGCAGTCATGCAAAGGATTGATTTATTTACATCAAAATACAGTAGATTAATTTCCAGATACCTACAAGGAGAACTTTAACATTATTTATTATGTAAGGGAAAACAATATGAACTGTGATATTTTGTGTCTTTAATATGGTTAACAGTGGCCTAATGAGTAATGATCAAACCCATATACTATTTCTATATCAAAAATTTTCTTATACATATTTATTATATTCATTTTTGAATATTTGCAGAATAATATACAGAAAAGAAAGTGACAAGTTCATACTTGTGATAAAAATATACATCAAACTATTCATGAAACTGAAGCAACAATGGTATACTTCTGTATGTTTCATTATATTCTGAATATAGGCTCATTCAAACAGATTTTTTATCCTTTCTGTAAATTTTTAAAAAAGAATTTGTACTTTTATAGCTCACCTGCTGTTAAACACTGATATTTTATTGTGGTTTATGTTCTTCTTCACTGAGTAGGCTATCAGCATGGGGGGTTTTATGTTCCCTTCTCCATATGTGATATAGTACAGGCAAGTTTTCTTTAAAAAATTCATCAAATTATCTTTTTCCTTAGCAGATACCTACCAGCAGCTGAATAGTAGAAATATTGAACACTGGTAGTTCAACTGGAAAATTCTGGGACTAAATACATGGTAGTTTTTAGTGTCTTCCATGTTTTCTAAAAAGTCTTTCTTCCTTCTGCGGGTAGCCCATCCTTGCTTTGACTTGCATCCTTGCTTTGCTTTGCTTTGACATCCTTGCTTTGAATCTAAATAATCTAACACTATCCAGTCCTTAAATAAGTTGTTCTAGTATGGTTTGTCTTAAAAGTACAAATTGCTGTTTTCTTAAGAACATTTGTTAATAGCTGGAAATTTAAATTGCTGTAAAAAATTTAGAAGTAGATAACTAGGTATATTAAAATTGAATCGAAAATGAAAATTTTAAAGATTTCATTTTATAAACTATCTTGATTATATAAGTTTTGGGGAAATATATCTTTATTTTCATTTACAGTGTATTTTCAACTTAATGTTACTTTTAATATGTTGTAGGAAAACAATTTAAAGATAATTTTATGGATATAAAAATGTTACTTAACATTCATTTTCAGAAAGTAAGTAAGCAAACTACTGGGATATTAAGATATTTTGCAGTGGTAGTAAATAATAAAAAATATTGCAGGTACAACTATATAACTGTGATATTTTGTGTCTTTAATATGGTTAACAGTGGCCTAATGAGTAATGATCAAACCCATATACTATTTCTATATCAAAAATTTTCTTATACATATTTATTATATTCATTTTTGAATATTTGCAGAATAAAATACAGAAAAGAAAGTGACAAGTTCATACTTGTGATAAAAATATACATCAAACTATTCATGAAACTGAAGCAACAATGGTATACTTCTGTATGTTTCATTATATTCTGAATATAGGCTCATTCAAACAGATTTTTTATCCTTTCTGTAAATTTTTAAAAAAGAATTTGTACTTTTATAGCTCACCTGCTGTTAAACACTGATATTTTATTGTGGTTTATGTTCTTCTTCACTGAGTAGGCTATCAGCATGGGGGGTTTTATGTTCCCTTCTCCATATGTGATATAGTACAGGCAAGTTTTCTTTAAAAAATTCATCAAATTATCTTTTTCCTTAGCAGATACCTACCAGCAGCTGAATAGTAGAAATATTGAACACTGGTAGTTCAACTGGAAAATTCTGGGACTAAATACATGGTAGTTTTTAGTGTCCTCCATGTTTTCTAAAAAGTCTTTCTTCCTTCTGCGGGTAGCCCATCCTTGCTTTGACTTGCATCCTTGCTTTGCTTTGCTTTGACATCCTTGCTTTGAATCTAAATAATCTAACACTATCCAGTCCTTAAATAAGTTGTTCTAGTATGGTTTGTCTTAAAAGTACAAATTGCTGTTTTCTTAAGAACATTTGTTAATAGCTGGAAATTTAAATTGCTGTAAAAAATTTAGAAGTAGATAACTAGGTATATTAAAATTGAATCGAAAATGAAAATTTTAAAGATTTCATTTTATAAACTATCTTGATTATATAAGTTTCGGGGAAATATATCTTTATTTTCATTTACAGTGTATTTTCAACTTAATGTTACTTTTAATATGTTGTAGGAAAACAATTTAAAGATAATTTTATGGATATAAAAATGTTACTTAACATTCATTTTCAGAAAGTAAGTAAGCAAACTACTGGGATATTAAGATATTTTGCAGTGGTAGTAAATAATAAAAAATATTGCAGGTACAACTATATATGACCCCCTTCCCCCCCTCCCCGAAAAAAAAAGAGAAAGTTCTGGAAAAGTCATTGGAGTTCAAGCTGTTAAAGTAAAAAACTGGTTCTGGTGGTTTTGTCTTTTTAATTAAAAGTAACCCTGTGGCTTAATACAAAAACTGAACTCTTGTAGCTGTATTTTGGGTTTGATTTTTCTCCAGGGAATGAAAAGTAACTTTTTAACTGATTTTTCTCATGTATAATGGAAATAAATTTATTTCCATCTGTTTAAAAATAAACATTCCTTCTTTGGCAGATGGCCCTAGAGAGTTCTATTGTACTGGATTATCTGTTTTTCCAATTGAATATTTTCCTGTATTCCTTTTGGTTGATCTTTACATTATGGTAACTTGGCGTTTTTTTGGCGAAAATTGGCGACCAACTCTCCTACAGCAACCCTCTATTTTTTTTTTTCCCGCCGCCATTTTGTCTTCACGAAGTAAAGACGTGTTTCTTTTCTTTTTATCTACTGAACACTTCTTCCAACAATCTACTAGCCGAATTGCACTTATGTGTTAGAAATTTTATCTAACAAAACTGCTTAATCATGACAAATATTCACTGCAAAATTGGGAAAAAGTGCACAATACCATACTCCTTACGCGTTTTTCAAAATTACACATAAACCATGTACACACCGACTTATTTTTACTTAAAAAAATATCGCAGAATTGCACAAAAATGGCACTGAGCACACTCTTCACTATATCCATATACACTGCTTTTTTCTCATAAATTAGAAAAATTTCATAAAAATACATGACAATTTTCTGAATCTTTAAACCCGGTAAAAAGAACATATATGAAATTACATGATCGCGAAAAAGTTTATACCCTTTCCAAATATAAAATAAATAAAATATCCAAAAACTTTTACCTCTAAATCATCTATTATATTATACACGTCACCAACGAATTCATACCGCAAGCATTACAAATACTTAGTGTCAAATATTTAAATTATTTCCATGCACGTTTACTTCAACTTAAACGTATACCAAATTCCTACAAACATAAAATTCACAAAATAACTATCATTTAATTAAAATATCACTAAACCATGTACACGTCGACTTATTTTTACTTAAAAAAACATCCCAGAATTGCACAAAAATGGTATTGCACACACTCTTCACTATATCCATGTACACTGCTTTTTTCTCATAAATTAGAAAAATTTCACGAAAATGCATAACAATTTTCTGAATCTTTAAACCCGGTAAAAAGAACATATATGAAATTACCTGATCGCGAAAAAGTATATACCCTTTCCAAATATGAACATTTCCCCGTATAAAATAAATAAAATATCCAAAAACTTTTACCTCTACATTATCTATTATATTACAAACGTCACTAACTAATTCATACCGCAAACATTACAAATGGTTACAAATGCTTAGTGTCAAATATTTAAATTATTTCCATGCACGTTTACGCAAATTACTTTACTTCCACCTTACATTTAGAACTATGCATAAAAATAATATCCTCAAATAATTAAAAATACTAACTTACCTATTCTTCTTCAGAATCTTGATTACGTGTCCGATAAACTTTTCTTATTTCTGTTTCAGGATCTTTAAAATCATACTTATAGTTCACACCAAGGTACCAGGTAAAATAAATAACTTAATAAAACATCTTTACTTTTATCTCGCACAACCTTAAAGAAACACTTATTACTACCCCTTTCAATCCCACTAAATACCCATTTCGAATTCACTTTAGTTAAAGCCATGGGATCCAAAAATTAACGAACACTGTTTCACACAACACAGAATAAAGCCAAATACAAAATTTCCAGATTTTTTCCCGATTTCCCCCTTTTCCGATTAAAGAACCGTAATTCGTCCATTAATATCACATGACATATCCCATGATCTCTCATTTCCCTCACACAAAATAATGCGTAATCAGAACTGACACATTATTATTATAAAAGTCCCAGGTAGTAACCTTTATCGCCTCCAAAATGTCGCCAAACTACCAGTTACCATATTCTAAAGATCAGCCTTCCTTTTATGTGCAATATAGAATCTCTTAAAATATGTGATTTTTTTTTTTTTTTTTTTTTTTTTTTGCTTTCTTTAGCATAATTGGATATTTGAAACTAATTTTACTTACAATAGTAAATTAGCTTTTATTTTTGTTCAAACCTATTTAAATGTTAACTTTTCATGCATATTTTAATATCGTATTTTCGATACATACTGATATGCTTTTCGAAGTCAGGTTAGATATAATGATAGATATTTCACTAAACTCTAATGCAGTTAAAAATTTTGAAGTGATATTGCTAGTTGAAGTTAGCAAAGTATTTATTGCTGTACAACTAAAATTGAGAAGCCTTTTGATGAAAATTGTCTCGTTATGCACTATAAAATCAATACAATTGACAAAGTAAGAAAACTAGAACTAATATTTCACGAAGACCAATATATATATATATAAAGAATGTAGAAAATTTTTTATAGATGCAATTGAAATGAGTATCTGTATAAAAAATTTTCTAGGTTCTGTATATATATATTGGTCTTTGTGAAATATTAGTTATAATTTTCTTACTTTGTCTTTATATATGTACTGTCAGAAATAACATGAAAGGTATTTAAATTAGATGAAAATGCTTTGTGTTGTCAAATGGTCATATCAGTAATAAAATTTAGAAAATTTAAAATTATCAGTTGGTGCTTAATTGTGATAAAAAAAAATAAAAATGTGCTTAATTGGTGTCATAATACTGGAAAAGAGAGTTGAATTTTAAAATTGGGCAAATTCAGTCTTCAGCTGATGTTACTTTAAACTATTTTCTAAAAGCTTCACCTAATTTGAATGTATTGCATGAAGATATGCAAATATTTTTTAAATATTTTCACTTCTTGGGGGAGGGTAGACTTTTTGTATTCCTTTGAAACACAAGAGTTTTTTTCATAAAATCCATCAGTAATAAATATTTCTTTTAAGAATCTTTCTTAAGATTAGTCTAAATTAGACATCAGTGCATTTCTCATATTTATGTGTAATGCTTTTTGGTGAAAAAAATTTACATTAAACTTTTATCTAACAAAGAAATTCATGTATTTCAAGTGTAGAAATACAACAGAAGTTTAATACAAGAAAGATGAGCTTCCAGGGTTAAAAATAGATTTGGTACTTATTAATGCGACCACCTTGGCGCAGTTTGGCTATTTTCTCGACATTTTTAAAAACGATTCACAAACTGTCGATATTTATTGTAAGTCGGCAAACATCAACAATACAAACGAAAATACACTTCAGAAATTAAAAATAAAAATTTTAATTATTAAATATGTAAGAAAATGCTTACATTTTTTGAGATCTGCAATTCCCCCCCCCCCGTTTTTTTCGTACCGTATACACAGTGATCTGTTTTCACATACAACGTAGCAGAAAATAGCACAAACACGACATCGGGCGCAACGTCAGCACTGCGGCTATCTCATTATTGTTCTCGTTAGCCATTTTGCGGCAGAGTACTGTATTCCTGCAGACATTTCACCGCAGTTCTTTCTTTTGCTGCCAAATTCCACAAACACGTATTTTAAAATTGTGTTTAAGGCAAAAAGTATCACGATTCGTCTTTAAAAAATCTGTTGGAACTTGAACTGCAACAAAAATAACCCATACGAAAATGGCGACGTTGCCTTGATTGAAGAATTGTTATGCACGTGGTTTTATTCGCATGCTTGTCAGAGGCTCACATTCTGAAAATTTGGCGACTTCTACTAAGGTTGTTGCGAAAGTATGTAAATAGCAATTTTTATATTTAGGAATGGATGCAGAAAAAAATGTGGGGATTTCATTTCTGGGTACTTTTCCGTTTCGCCGGCGCAAATCTCGCCAAGCAGACTTTATTGGCGACAACATACAGTATACACATAAAAAATATTAAAAAAATGTTAGTTTTAAGAATTCTTTTTTTGAAGGCATAAACATTTTAATATCGCTTAAAATTTTATAAAAAGCCAATAAATAAAGACAATAAATTTGTAAAAAAACCATTAATTTAAGAATTTACTATGCTTTCATGGTTCACCATCCTGATTCGCCGGTTCATATCACGTGACCCCAAGCGATCTCATCTCACGTAAACTACTCTACAAAATTCTAATGCTCTCAGTAATTATCTACATTAATTTCAAGTTAAATCTTAATTTGGAACACAAGTTTATATGCAAGAACTATTTCAATTCGTACGAATAGCTTACTCAGAAATTATGTAAAACTGCAGTGCTTTACTTCGCTAATGCATTCTCATTAGAATTGAATTTAACCCTTGACTTTACCTTTTCTATATTTTCGGCTTCAGGTAAGCACTGTGATTGCATTCTAATTGACTTAATTACCGAAAATGGCCTTAGACATAAAGCTGAACTATCTGATAAAAATTCTATGCAATTATATGCCAGTATTGAAAAAAACAATCAATCTGATAAGAAAAAGCTGCGACTTGTTTTGAAAATGAGGCGTAAAAGGTTACCAGCGAGAATATTCCGTTTGGCATCGGTTGTACCATTATTGGCAACTTTATCGTTTGTGCCGGCAAAACGGAAAAGTACCCATTTCTGTGTAGGAAATTCTGTATAAAAATAAACTGAGTACTTATACAATATCGGCTGCATGTTGTGCTGCACAACTTTTTTGATTAAGGGTAGATTTTTAACATTTTTGTTAATATGCACGAAACTCTCAATTTCAGATAGAAAGCAAAATTTGAAGATATTCCGCAAAAATCACAGGTGTGTGTACCCAACAATTAGCTTTGCATTAGCTTGTTATCAGCGTAAATAACATTTGTTAACAATGGGAAAGACATTTGTTATCAGTATGAATATGCTGTCAGGAGTCTTTCGCTATCAAGAGTTGACTAGTCCAGAATTGACCAAATATGCGGTTGCATGCCGCTATCTGGACCGTTGATTTTGCCTGACAGTAAGACAGTTTTACTTTTTAAGTATAATTTGGAACTGATATTCCGTCAGAAAAACATTTTTAATTACCAATAATTATTTTTTTAAAAAAATTACATATGTATGTGCACCACGAGTTAATCGTCAAAATATAAATGGAAGATTACCGAATAATTGTCTGGGCTATTTTTAAAACGTGATAACTATCGCGATAACAAAAGGACTTAAAAGGACGCGATAACTCGTGTTAATTATATTTTACCTTGAATCAGGGTCAGTAGACAGACAAGCAGACACACTCTTTCAAGATAAACCTTTCTCTTTCCGACGCTCAATATTGTAATGTCTATTCAGTGACGTCTCTTGAATCGTAGAAGTGAGAGAAATCTTGCTTTGGAGCAGGGCATGGACGTCACTATGCTGTTTGACCTTAGTCTTGAAGAGCAAACCTTGCCTTGAATCATACGGAGCGATTAGGAGAACTATGGGATTCATTAATTATGGGATGCTATTTTTAAAACATTATGTGTAAAAATCTGAACTATTATTTTTACCCGAAAACCATCGAGACAATTTCTATTTCAATAATTTTGATGTCTCGATTCAGATTTTCCACTGCTCTCCACTCTATTTATTATTTTTTTCTATAGGAATACGTACACTTGGAACTGTCGGTGATTCAGTTTTTCAGATTATTGCATTACTTGCATTTGAATGAAAGCTTTTTGTGTTAGTGTAAAGACCACTACGAGTTCTTTTGTTTTCAGTTTAAATCTATTAAAATCAGTTGACAATGTGACCGATGAAAAGTTTAAAATGGGTATAACTTCGAGCAGTGATTCACTAACATTTTCCTTTCTTGGCGCCCTTAGTCTGTCAAATTTTCCACTGTGTTCACATTAGCAGATTTATGAAGAGGAGAGCCTCTCATCTTAAGACGCAGAGCAGATTGTTCAGATATTTAAAATTTAATGTCTTGATTCGCTTTCAACGACTTCCTTGAAATGCGTGTACGTGCGATTGCGACTTGCGTAAAATCCTGCCGTATTCCCCGTAAGGCCATACATACAAAATGTATCACAGTACAGCTTTGGAACAAACGTATCGCTGAACTAATAAATCGCCATTAGTGGGAAGTGTAAACCATTTTCCTTGGCATCTTTTGAAATCTTGCAATCAAACTGGATATACTTGCATCATTTACTGCAGTGGTTTCAAACTGAAATTGCACGCAGGCCAGATGCACGATCTTAAAGTAGCTGAAGAGCCGTAATTAAAGGGGGGGGACATTTTTTTTTGTCAACAAAACAAAATTTGTTAACTAAATTAAAAAATTTACTGCATGTTTGTCAAAACATGCATATAAAATTAACGCTAAGAAAAAAATGCAATATTTTTGCTGCCTGAAATCTAAAAGTTGGTATCTGCAAGAAACTTTTTTTGGTCACAATTTGCATTTCAAATGCATTGATAGCTAAATATTAAAATTTTCAGACTGGCATTTATTCAGATAATTGTATTGAAGTAATCACTAAATAACTTTTTAACTAAAATAACTTTTTAACTAAAAAGAAATGTTCGAAAAACTTAGTAATGACAAAAATAAATACTGGCAACCTATACTCTATTATTTATTGGATTTTTGTATGATGCATACAGAAAAAAAATTCGTATGTAAATAATTTTAAACTTTGTTTTGTACTGCACTTTTTAGCCACATCTTACACAATTTCGATTATCTTAAAGTAGATAGTATCTTCATCATAATTGTAGATTCTCATTGGCAGTTTGGTTCTTTTCGTAGGCATATTAATTTTCAACTTCGGGGGAAAAACTTCACATGTTAATGTACTCACTCCCAAACAAAGCGATTATTCTTATTGCAAAAATTAGTAACTCAGGATATTTATCCTTTGAACTAGTAGCGATAAAATTTAATCAAATTTGTATCTTGAAATATATAAAAAAAAATATTTCACATTCTCTTTTCTAGATTTTCTGGACAGTTACTCACGTTCGTTTTTGGTATTGAAAATAATGTGAAATTGGGCTCCCAAACCATAAAAATATTATCCTTCATATTCTTGTCGGAATAATGCTAATTAATGTACGGGAAATGTATGTGAGGGCCGAATAAAATTGTTTCCGGTGCCGCATGCAGCCAGTTGGATTTACTGTATACCACATTGATATTACTCACGAAACTTTTTATCAAAGAGACAGTCCAAATTTCGCTTTGCGCAAACATGACATAGTGTATGGACTATTCATCTTTAATGAAAGCTAGAAATCAGTCGGTTTTATGCTGTCGAATTTTATCTTCAGTGGCTCGTCTCAGGACAGCTGAATAAGTTTACCGTCTAGAGAAGTAAATTCTGTTGACTTAAGAGCCTCTAATCAATGGAAACTTGTCGATATTATTTCCTTTAAAGTAATTTTCAAATTAGTTGATAAGGTGATAAGTATTTTTCTAAAATAGTGATTTTGTACTGTGATAAATATGTACGGTGATTAAATGATTTTCCAACACGGTACTAACATATCCATGTTCTGATTCTGTAAACACTAAGCTGTGCTGCAGACTGCGATGTTTCGCGGATTTTTTTTTTTTTTCGACAAACTTGGGCTACTAAAAACTTATGAGATTTTACGAATTTTTTGCTACTGTGATTTTGTTGTGATTCTTTTTGCTGCTGAAAAATCTAATAATATGTTTTAAAATGCGCAGAGACAACAAAATGTTTGAAAATACTTCCTTAGTTAAGGGTTTTTGAAAGATATAAACCTTTTTTTTTTTGTGGAAATAATGCAAATTTATTGCCCCTTTCTGGAGTGAAAAAATAGTGTTGGAAAAATAGTAAATACTATTTATTATTGCGGCTGTCGTTATTTTAATGACTTTTTAATATGTAAAATTTTTAATAAGAACAAAGTTATTAGATATTACGTAACATGTTTATTTCTCGCATATAGTTTGGGGCTGCTGTATTTCCGCGATTGCTTTTAATATAGCATCAAAAGCATTTTCACGTCTCAAGGACACCATGCAACTCTTAAATTTAGTACCTTAACCTTATTATTCCTCTTATAAGAAATGTTTCTATATTGAACTCTCATTTTTCTTAAAGAAATAATTGTTATAGAAATACATCACAGGAAAGGAATTAGTTGCTAATATTCTATTGGCAGAGAGTTAAAATGTTATTAAAAATTACGCGATTTCGGTGCATCGCTATTTGGCAACATTCAGAATTTTCAGAAATTCAGTTTTGAAAATTTGGAAAGTAGCCAATGTATTGGAATCTCACAACAAAAGTATAAAATATCGAATGAAGATAATGAACGAAAGATATATAGTACTTCGACTGTCAACACACGATAATTTAAAATGGAAGTTAAAAAGAACTGATGAAAATTTAATCTTTGAAAGATTAAGTCAGGCTCAGAAATCCTACAAAACATTTTGCTGCGGAAAGTTGTCTCATACTGTAGGTATTTTAGAGCTATGCAGATAGTACATAATTTACTTGATAATAAACGCGCTGATTGCGGATTGAATGTGACGTACTGATAAGGATGTAAATACAGTAAGACTCCGCTTAACGCTGTTTCGATTTAACGCTCTTTTGAGTTGTGGGATTCCCCGAAATTGCACGCAACTTTAGGCCAAAGAACGTCTATGTAAAGAAAGAAAGGTAATGCGGTAATAGAAAAATGGTTCTAAGCAAGGACGGTGACACTGGACGCTGTCGATATGAATGAAATAGTGGAAGAAATTAGTGAAAAATGTAATTAGCGAAACAGACCGGTTTAGATGAAGTAAATGTGGAAGATGTCGAAGAAATAGTGCAAGAAACAGCAGCAAGTCTTTCTAATGATGAGCTCAAGGAATTAGCGGACCAAGAAGAACACAAAAATATTGAAAGTAGGGATTCTTCTGAAGAAGAGCAAAAAAAACTTTCAACAGCCTTTCCAAAAGCCAGTTTGACCACTATAACAGAAATTATGGACCATTTTATTGAAAATGACCCAAATTTTGACAGGAGGTCCAAGGCAAGACGGGGTTTTGTGGATGCCTTATTTATTCACTTACCAACAACTTCTTACTGAGCGCAAAAGGAAAACGCAAATTATATTTGATACCTTCTTGTTAAAAAGGCAGAAAATTGGAAATACAGAAGAGACTGAATGATTTGAAATGTAAACATATTGACTTAAAATTGTATTTATTTTTATACTCGTATGTATATTCGTTTATTATGTTTCTATATTTGTAAGGAATATAATTTTGTTTTATTGTTATAAAAACATAATAAATTTAATGGTAAAATACCTGACCAATTTTCTACCCATCTTCCCCTAACCCCATTATTTACTTGATGAAATAACCTCGTTTAACGCTATTTCATAGTACGCTCTTCTTTGGTGGAACATATACCCCGCGTTAAGCGGGTCTTACTTTAATGATCAAAGCAATAGTCTATTTTGCACCAGTTTTAGATAGCAAAGTAAATCTAATTGTAGAAAATAGAAACGCAAGATTACAAGTAGTTTGAAATAGGTTCAAGTCACAGTGAATGAATTGTCAGATCTTTTTGCGGTTTTCTACGTGGAGGACGTGAATACAAGTAGTTCACATTTAAATGTTTTTTCTAAATAATTTTTTTTTGCCATCTTTTGGAGCTCTTTCTCTCAATAATAAAAATGCTGCAAATTTTTCTCCTGCCTGGATTTGTTTTGGACATATTGCAAACTACAGTTTTTTATTTTATTTTACGCCACAGTTTTACCTATTTTCACCTTTAAATACCATGGTATATGATTAAGTTGATCAATAAAGCTTTAGTTTGCTTTTCCCCGATTTATTATTTGACGAAGTGTCTGTGAAACCAATTTCAGATGTATTATCCGATTCATTTTCAGAATTGATGAGGCGAGGATCCTTTCTCCTTTTCTGTTAATTGGTCATCTGTGATTTTCCTGGGACTTCTAAATTTCAGAGTCAGTACAGTATTGAATTTACAGTATTTGAAACAGTATCAAAACCACTTTGTATTTATACTTTGAAATAAAGACTTAGTTTAGAGTTAATATTATAATTCAATGTCTCCTTAATTTTTAAGTTTTAACAATCACATCTAGACTGAATTTTTTTTTAAATGTTACTTGCAACAACAACAAAAACGTATTCATAGTACTATGCACTTAAATTAGATATAATGTAACAGAGTTGTTAGCTAGGGGATAATGCGGTCAGCCTTTTAATAAACGGTTAAGTTTTTTGTTTTAAGTGTATGACTGTAAAAGACTGAGCATCAGTACCCAAGGCTACAAATGTAAGTACACTAAATTATCATTAGGAACAGCAAAAATTACAAACATTGCTTATTATTGTTGCTTTATTACATTATTGCTTTTATTTTTTTCAACTATCAAAATGAGGTGCTACTACGGTTACGTGGTCAGATCGGACAGTGGCTACAGCGGACGTGTGAGGGTAGCTGGGTGGGCAGAGCGGACATTCTTGCACCTATTGTGTTGTTTCCCTAATCAGTTACATGTCATCTGTTCTGTAGTTCCGAGCTTTGCACCTGCTGTAGAGATAAGCCGATACTTTTAAGAGAAAAGGTTTTTCTTATTTTCTCAGTAGATGTTTGATCCTTATGAAGTATGTATGTCGTTTTATAGCGTCGAAAAAATCTGTGATGGAACCCATAGGCATTTCAACAAAATTACTCCCCTCCCCCCAAAAAAAATGAAAACAATGTTTAGTTGTAGATGATTAACTACAGCGTTTACACCCAAAATTTTTTGGGTGGATTTTTTGGGAAATCCAAAATTTTTTGGGAAAATTAAGAATCAGTTGGATGTGTGTAAAAAAAAAAAGACCCATCGTTGTAAAGGAAATGTAAAACCAAATTTTCAACACGAAGTACTGAAGAAAACTGAACATTCCTGCGTGCCCAACATTGCTGAGATAAAAGTTAAAAAAAGGTTAGAGACTTGCAGAAAAAAAATCTGAGAAGAAACATCAGTTCCCGTTCCCCAGATATTTCAAGAACTTTCAGAATTGTATCAAAAATATTATAATTTCTTATCTAAAATATCGACATACTCCAGTGCCAAGCTCTTTTATGTAAGGAGAGGAGAAAGGCTTTGGGAGCTACCAAAATCCCCAAAATGCTAACGACATTCAGTTTGCAAATGATACACTTATGCTTTTTAATGGAGGAAATAACTTTCTTCCATTAGACTTTCAAAATAACTAAGATAACAAGATATTAGTAATTGTAGGAGAAGAATCTTGGTATCTTATGGAGGAAATAACTTTCTTCCTTTAGACTTTCAAAATGACTAAGATAACAAGATATTAGTAATTGTAGGAGAAGAATCTTGGTATCTTTTGGAAAATGGAAAGATCTTTTCCTTAGATGGAACATTTAAAAGTTGACCGAAACAATTTGTTCAAATATAGGAGTACAGCAACTGAGACCAACGTGTATCCAGCGCTTTTTGCATTTCTGCCTGATAAGCAACTTACATTGCAATGTTTCAGGAAGTGAAACGTTGGTGCCGGGCATTATAAAATAGGATTTTGAAGCCACAGCCATCAATCAATAGCTGTATGTTAGAATTTCCCAGTTCAACTATTTCCGATTGTAACTTTTATTTTAATCAATGTTGGTGGCGTAAGATACAAAAAATGCGTCTAGTAAAGGAATATAAAGAGAACGAAGATATAAGAAATGTCTGTAGAATGATTTTTGCATTAGCTTACTTGCCAATAGAACACATTGATGATGCTTAGAGCATTGTATAGGAAAAAGCTTTTTAACGTTCACAAATTTACCACATTCATTGATTATTTTGTCGAGCAGTAGATGGACAATCCAAATATGCCCACTAAAGTATGGAATGTATATGGACAGCGTCATAGGACAAATAATTCTGTTGAAGGGTGGAATTCCAAATTAAATGCAATCACTGGCAGAAACTAGCCTAATGCGCACTTATTAGTTAAAATACTAAAAGAAGAAACGCAAAAAGTGTCCTTTTAATTTGAAAGCCAGAGAATTAGGCGACCCTGAAATAAAAAGGAAAAAGCATATGCAAAATTGGATGAAAGAATTCGAAACATCAAACAATTTGGAAAAATGTCTAAAATCTTTAAATTCCTAACTAGGTTGGACTGCATCCAGTGGTAAATGATATTTATGCTTTTATAATAAGGTTAGTTAGTATTTATTTACTTGCATCTGTTTCGTATATTTTACTTCTAGTATTTATTTTTACTTATATTAATGAAACTAATTAATTTATGGCAACTGTATCTGTTCTAAAATTGATTTGACTCTAAAATACTATTTTCCACAAAATCCCTGAAATTTGTTCACACCCTTCATTATACTGTTACTTACTATTAATTTTTAAATATTTCCCTAAAAGTTTTTATTTTTATTAGATTTCGCTATGTTTTAAAATGCATTCGCACTATAATATCATAACAATTTATTATTTTGATATTATAAATAATTAAATTTGATCGGCAAAAATGTGTAAGGTCCCTCACTTGAAATTCTAAGTTAATGTTGGAAGTGAGGAACCTAGGAACTGATAAGCGAATAATCGCTAGAGTTCGAAGACAGGAAACAACAAGAGAGAAGGGTAAATAACCCTTTGTTATTTCTATAAGATTTAACAAAACTCCGCCTGGGAGTGAACAAATAAAGTCCGCACTTTGGACTTGAACTTAAAAGACTAAGAATTAAACTAAAACTAAGATTAACTAACTAAGTATAGCCAAAGCTATCAAGGTTCAATGAGAGTTGGCCCCTTAACCTATTTTACTACGAAGCTTAGCAAGGGCCTGAGTACGGCCGAGCGTAAACAGCTTTGAGGGAGAGAGCGGCCAAAAAGGCAGACGCGCGTAGTTCAGAAACTCTGTTTCTCTCTCTCAGTAAGTAACTTCGTGTTTTAAATACCGCTTCTTCTCATTAAATATTCAGCAAATTCCAAAACTACGTTCTGGCCGGAAGTAGTAAGTTGAAGTTAAGAATTTGACAGGAAAGGAACTTAAAATTTAACTGTTAATAAAATTAACATAATCCTTACAAATGTATTTATTCTTGTAATTCGATGATCGAGTGCGAAAACAGGAAACTTCGGTAAAAAAAAAAAAAGTCCCACTTGAAAGAAATTTGTCAATTAAAATACTGTTTTAAATTATATTTGTGATTTTTAAAAGTATTTATTTGCTTATTTATCTGCACCCTTTATCTGTTCTAAGATGGGGAAAAAATGTGTCCGCTGTAACCACGATGAGTTTCGAAGTGTCCGCTCTGACCACGAAATCGTATGTGTCCGCTCTGACCACGTCCGCTGTAGCCACACCATCGCTACTAGAATAACAACATTCAAAAACCAAAGTAATCATGAATCATTACTCGTTGCCATTTAGCATAAAGGAAATATAAATATTAACACAAAGTTAATTTTATGAAATAACTAGCAGCTACACGGCTAGCCCTCGTCTGGCTTTTAAATGTACCGGAAAAATGCCTGAAGAGAAACGTTAAATTCAAAAACTGCGCAGAATTTTACTCTGCAGAACAACTTCATAAAAAATAAATAAATAAAAAAAAGTATTACATATAACAAAATTACAATCAAATAAGCAATATCCTTTAATACAAATACTAATTATCCTAATAAATAAATTAATCAACTTGCCGTTGGCATATTTCACAAGTGCACATCTGTGTAGCCACCGAGGGAGTGGCTACTAGGTTGGACCAATGGGCATCCAGTAATATTTCTGGACCTTTCGCGTGCTTAAAGATTTAAGCAAGATGGTTGAAAATATTTTACCACGCAATTTTCTGTACAAAATAATTAAGCATTGCCGTTAGATCAAATATAAGCAATTGTGAGGATTTCACTACCTGGTTGAAAGAATTTGAAATCAATACAAACACATGTTGGTTACTCCTCAAAAATATCCATGTGAAATATTACTTAATAAGTGGTAAATAAGATGAAATATGTGAAGAAAGAAATGTGTGATAAACATCTGAGCCCAAATGCTATCTTTAGATAAAACTATGCATAGAAGAAAAATATTTACACCAATTATGTACGTAAATAGAAGTCAGCACATTTTATTGCAGTTTGTATGAAAAAAGTGTTCTATAATAATAGCCAATGCATAATTTTATTCAAAGTGACCATTACTAATTTTCATTCGTATACATTTATTGTATTAACTTTATTTAATAATTTTACTCTTAAATGCACTATCTAAAGAAATACTCATCAAACTGAATGAATTTATCTTATCCACAACGAATATATTCAATTTATTCACATATAACTTTTAGTGTTAATAATGAATATAATCATATCATACACAATATGTATTCTGAATCTTACACTTTAAAATTCAAAAGAATGTAATCGCTGAAATAAGAAACCACTATATTCTTTGTAAGACTTCCAGTCCTTCTCAGCTCAATAATAAATATATACATTTGAATTCTCTTAATCCACAGGTGTTAGTAAATGTGTAATACTCGAGACTAATTGTAGCTTGTCATTTTCTCGATGTAAAGAGCGATAATATGCGTGAAATTCAATCCAAATATTAATGCGTGATAAAAATCACGAAAGTGTAATGTCAGCGATTCATTAAACTCAGAAAATGAAAGCACTACGAGATTTTCTACTATCACGCAATATATTTATAACTGCGAAACAAATACAAATTAAAATATAAGCAACATATACGCTCACATGCACAGAGATTTAGTGTCAAAAATTAGCTCAATAGAATCTCATTGGTCTATTTTTCGAAACCCCTCCCTCAGTGGCTAGGCTGATGTGCACTTGTGAAATATGCTTCCCGTTGCCTTCTCTCAACATTTTTTTAAGTGGCAATAGTGCTGATTTTCAACAGTCAGCAGTCCAGTGTACAATTGAATGAAAAACTGTTGCCAAAACCACATTTCTAAAGAATGAAACTATTCAAAATGATGCGATAAAATCGAAAAGATGAAAAATTATCTGATTCGAATTTTGAAAAAATCGAGGTGCACTGGCTCTTGTCTAGATGCACCTATATATCGTAGCCCTGGGTCTATCAGCACGAACGAAAGACACGCATACTCTTTCTTTTATTATATGTAGAGATTAAACATATGCGCAAATATAAAATGCTTGAAAAAAAAATAATTATTTACTTATGCAATAACTGGGTCACTACACATTCAAATTGTAGTATTTATCAACATATTTTATATTTTTGTGTTTAATTTATAAAATACATTAAAAAATCTAAATGTAAATAAATGTATATATATTCAAGTTTTGGAATGAAGGAAATAGAATGATCGTCTACAGTGGTGAAAGGAGTGCTTGGGATAAAGAAAGAGAGAGAAAAACCACTGATGTAATATAAGCAAAGGTTTAAATGATTTCATTATAAAGATTTATTATTAGGACAGATTTCAATATTCGCAAAACGGAACTACTAATATTTTCTTGATTCAAGGCTATCGAACGAAAAGAATTCTTAAAGCTGGGCAAATCTGTACAGAAAGTTTCCCTTTAGAAACTAAAAAGTTTTATTTGCGTATTCTGCTGAAATTCAGCTGTTAACACTTTACCGACCGATAGCCTATTAATCGGCTTTTTTTCGCCAACGCCTACCGACCGATAGCCTATTAATTGGCTTTTTTTCGCCAACGCCTACCGACCGATAGCCTATTAATCGGCTTTTTTTCGCCTACGCTTACCGACCGATAGTCTATTAATCGGCTTTTTTTCGCCAACGCCTACCGACCGATAGCCTATTAATCGGCTTTTTTCGCCAACGCCTGCCGACCGATAGCCTATTAATCGGCTTTTTTTAGCCAACGCCTACCGAACAATAGGCGGTACAATCGGCTTTTTTTCGCCAACCGACCGATATCCTATTAATCGGTTTTTTTCGTCAACGCATCGTTATTTTTTCCTCGGGGCCACCTAAAAATAGCCTATCAATCGGTAGCCATGGCGATAAACAACTGCCATTAGCTGTATCATCTGCATTTTATTATTAGTGTTGAGGTATATTGCTCATTTGCGTTAAGTGCGTTGCTTCGTAAACTCTCCAAATTTCACCCTTTTTTTAAAAACATTACCGTTCACGATGAGCGAAAAAAATGGTACTGGAGAGTTTTATTTAGACGATTTATCAGATTGTCCTGGCAGTTATTCAGGACAGGGAGAATCTGCGACTGATCGGCGGGTCGGATGTGCGTATGCTGTTGAACCGCTAGCGGTCGGTAAAGTGCTAACATTTAACGTGATAGCTTTCTTTCTGAAGTAATGGAATCTGTTAACGTAGTAAAGAATTAACTGAAGTAAAGAATTAATAGTTTTACTGAAAGGCTAAGAAAGCATGCATTTTCGATGAAGCGACTGAAATTATTGGAAATAACGCAGTACTCAAAATATAAGCTGCGAATGCTTTTCCTCATATGAAAGTAAATATTACGAAACTTGACTGCCATATATAGCGTTGTTTTGGAGATTTCATAAAATTTTAAATTTTCATCGAAAAGTTCAGTATTGATGATCAAATTCGTCAGAACGTTTGTCATTGGGCCTAAAAAGTCCCGTATTTAGTAATTTACTTTGGATTTTTCCATAGAATAGCAGCAACTAATTCTTTTACTAATGTATTTCTTGATAAGTAGCTATAAAATTGCACGTGTTTTACGAAATTCAACTTTCGATTCGTTTTCTCTTGTATAATAAAATTCACAATTTCATACTTACGGACCTCATTTCCGATATGAACTTCTGTGGTATATACAGGATTCTTTTCCAATGTGAAATAATTTACATTTGTTAAACTAAGCCTTAAAATTTCTCCCTAAGGAACATAAAACATATGTTAGGAAAAACGAAACGCAAAAATCCTACGTTGCCTAGCACTGTTAGACAGAAAAATTACGCTTTTCATTTTTCTGCAACCAAAGTTACTATTCAAAAAACATTTTATGTTCGAGAAGTAGATTTTTTAGGGGCATTTCTCACTCATAAAAATCTTACAGCTGTAGTTAACGATCTCAGTTCCAATCCTTTTTTGTCCTCAGCTTTTAAAAAAATTATTTCATAATCGTTTTCATTTTTTCATCAATAGCCGGCGCCAGTAGCTTGACTTCCTTCCTCTCATTCTTAATGCCTTATCGAATCGCTGGCTTCTCTTTCGTTATTTGCACTTCTACAGCTAAAGAAGCTTCTATATTTAAACCATCAAAACCAATACTGCAAATTTATAAATTTTACGTTGATTCTTGTTGCTTTAACTCCTCCAATAAGAATTCGTTGTATTTGTCGAACGCGAACCTGCGGATACAATTTTGCGTATACGCATCATCTTAATTGTCGCCATTTAATTTGTCCAACGCGATAATTCCAGCTATACGCGGTACGCTGCTAGAACATAAGCCGCGTTGCTATAGCCCCGTTTAATGACTGATTTGAAAATTCATTCATTAAAGAAATTAAATATTACTCAGAACAGCAAAACCTGAAATTCTCCTAATTAAAATTCTCTTAATTCACGATAATGCTCCAAGACATGATGCTGAAGCCCTACTAACATTGCGTTAAAATCAATACAAATTATTTATTTTACAATAAATTTTCTTTGGAGATAATAATCGACTTTTAAAATGTTTTGTTTTATATTTCAAAAGCGAAAGAAAATTTTAATTCTAAAAATTCAGAATTTAAATTTGGGTAATAAAGTACTTTCTGGTTATAAAATTTCGTAATCGTGAAATAGTGCGTGTTTATCTAGAATTCTATTGTGCGTCATACTTTTATTAATTGCTTCCAGGAATTTCCGTTTTAAAGGTTTTGGAAATACAAATTGACTGATTGTTTAATTGCTCCCATCTATTTCTTTTCCAAAGCTTAGTAAGCCACCATACCAGATTAAACTACCCTAAGATTCTGGTTGCCAACTGCTGTGAGGTAACCGGAAAATTATCGTTGATAATGGCTCTAATTCTTCTCTGCATTGTCAGGTTGGACCTTTTCACGCGGAAAGAAGTGTAGAGATTTTTTTTAACAAGAAATGCAGGGAAGAAAAGTTATTAAAAAAATCCTTAATAAACAATTTTAACTATGCAAAAGGCAGAATATTCCTGGTTTTGGATGCTTCAATGATATTAAATTGTTTCATGGTTTCAACAACGTCGACCATGGCATGTTGTCGAAGTCTGAAACTTCTTTCTTTCGGATGTGCATTTCCCTTTTATCCCATAACGCGGGCAAAAAAAGTAAGGTAAAAAAAAAAAAAAATCCTTTTTATTACTTTACATTCTTTTAGCTATCGTAACTGATGTGAAGGCTGTTTTATGGTTTCAGCTTTTAATTATCAGCAATTGTTTTTCTGCAATGATTTTTCAAGTTTACTTTTTAATAGTAGCGGTTTTTTATCGTTATTATTATTCGATGTTCGTTTTTGATTTTCTTAGCCTTCAGAGCTTACCTGTATCTTCGTGTTTTGAGTTTTGATGATCCTTTATTAAGTCTGAATCACGTGTCATCATTTGATTAATTTTTATATTTTCTTAATTGTGTATTCTGGTACCTGAAGAGAAAGTTTGTAGGTTGGTAACACATAGGAAAGTAAACTAAACTTCCTTTGCTTGGGGGACCTGAAATGCTTTTGTATCCTTCCTGCTTACCACGAATACTGATCATATACGGTCAAGTCATAAATTACAAACGACCCTAAACACGGGTATCCTGAAAAAGGAGAGAATGCACGTTTCAGAATCTTGGGAAGATGAGTGTGTGTGTGTGTGTGGGGGGGGGCGTTTAAACATCCAACTTCTCTGCATTCAGTTTTATAGAGAGGAAAATAAGAAAGCAAATTGAATTCTTTGAATGAATGCAATTATTTAAATGAAATGAATTGGAGTATTGAAATGAAAATGGAGTATTGAAAGATAAACTGTAAGCAAATAACATTTCTTTTTCAAATTAACGTCATTTCCCCTCTTCTGGAGCGTATTTGTAACAACACCGTTACTACACGGCAATACTTTTGCCATCACTGATTATTGAAAGTAAGGTTACTTTGCCAGGTTCAGTGAAACCTATTTTCTAATACCATTGCCTACAATTCTGGTCTTTCGTGTAGACGTTTATATGAGAAAAGTGATATTCGATGCTATGTTTAATACTAATCATATTCGAAGGCGATTGCTGTGAGAAGTTTCAGTGTATTCTATCATTTTTTTTTTTTTTTTTTTTTTTTTTTAGTCATTATCGTAATAGAACTTCAGCTGCTCACATTTCGATAAATCGAACTAACTTCAGTATGTGTTATTTGTGAGTATCCGGTTCACTGTAGTATATTTTCTAGTGCAGTTATTTTTAGCTAGAAGTATAATGTTTTTCTATCATCCTGGATTTGGCCAGAAAAGAAGTATCGAATATCGCGGCGTTCTTTTGAGTCGATCTGAGTTTACTGGATTATTAGATCATGACATTGCCGCTTCTAACGGTGTAATGGTTAGTGTTCCTGTTTGCTGTATCGGCCGCTCAGCAGGTGTAGTGGTTAGTGATAGTAAACCGTTGAGTTGGTTCCCAGGTATACTTGAAAATATCTATCTGGATTTGGTTACTAGCCCATCGGGCATTGATCACTAGCTGCCAAGCCGCCCTAGCAGAACACACGACATTTATTAAATACAAAATTTACCATGTGCAAAGTAAATACGAGTCAGTTTCCCTTGGAGAGCTCTCCAAGAAGGCATACTTTCCCTTTGACAGATGACTTTGCCATAATCGGATAAACCAGTTCTGGCACTGGTAGATGACCATATCACTCGTAGGGGGCCTTTCCTCCGAAAAACTGATTTTTCGCAAAGAACTTGGGTAGCCGATAGCCTAGCTTCATGCATCTCCTTGATTATATTGAATAGTTTTTTTAAAAATAATAAGTGATGATTTATATTTTTGTGTGTTTTATGATTCGTGTTAGGTTACCTGAATAAGCCCGCCGGATGAAAAGGAAAATTTGAAACTTTATTTTTAACTTCGAGTTATTAGAACTGCTATAAGAAACAATTGAACATAAATGATCCGCCTATTTATTATACCTCATAGAAGTGATAACAACTTCATTTTAAGGTAAAAATGCAGACAGTATTTTCTCGGAAACTAACCAGTAGACAGTTAACATGCAAGTTGTCAAGTCAAACTTGATGTTCTCGACCTTAGAACCAATAATCATATCAACTGAAGATAAAAAATGGTATTTTAAGTTCGTGATTTAATTATGCCAAGTAAATTACTGGAATTCAAAGGTAAGCTACATGTGAATGAAATTAAATCCAGATTTCAGTTAGACCCAGCTGAGAATTTTATATAAGCAAAAAACTTGCATCTGAAGGTCACAAAAATCATATGTACATAAACATCATCATCGGGTTCGAAATATCGCCAGAAAATGATAAAGTGTCGAGTGATTATGATAGATAAAGTATCTCTGCTCATAAACGAGAACTGGATGCGCTGATTGAGATGTTTCGCAACCGTAATTCACGTTTCTGTTTTGATTATGCTTTGGAAGAATGTCTCTTTGATTTAGACGCGAATTTGGAGTTCTGACTTTTGTTGACGTATTTTATAATCTAAAGAATTCGTATTATTGTTTGCTTTATAGATTTTACATGTGGTTTTGCGCGAAAATATATTACGAAAAAGAAAATGTGAGTATTTAGCTGATATTTAAAGACATAGTTGGGACTTAGTTATAATTCGATTTCTAAAATTTGGTTGAAAGAATTAAAGTCGGGGACATGATGTGTCAATTTTTTGTTGACATTTTGACGTTTTCGCTCATTTGTTAAATTCTGAAAGAAGAGATGGCTTTACCATAATCGGATAAACCAGTTCTGGCACTGGTTAAATTTTCGCTCATTCGCAAATTTAATTCTTTCAGAATTTAACAAATGAGCGAAAACGTCAAACTCTCAACAAAAAATTGACGCATCATGTCCCCGACTTTCATTCAACCAAATTTTAGAAATCGAATTCAACCAAATTTTAGAAATCGAATTATAACTAAGTCCCAACTATGTCTTTAAATATCAGCTTAACACTCACATTTTCTTTTTCGTAATATATTTTCGTGCAAAACCACATGTAAAATCTATAAAGCAAACAATAATACGAATTCTTTAGATTATAAAATACGTCAACAAAAGTCAGAACACCGGAAAGATAACCAAAGGAAAATGACTAACAATTTATTTAAATCTTGTTCAATACATGAAATGCTGAAGGCCAGCTTCAGTATCTCTGCTTTTGAGGAGAGGGAGTGGTGGAAAAAATTCGTCGTTCCAGATTTTGCTACCTTGAACCTCAAATAAGGTGAAATGCGGCAGTTCTTTGCTATGAAATTGATTTCGCAATATTAGGAACATACTGTTTCTTAGTTACGCATATTTGTTTTAGTATTTTAGTTTCTTTTCCCAGAAAGACTATCGTGTCATGTACGTATAAGCTAGTATCTGTTAAGTCTTTCACGAAAGCATCCTTCCTTATTAGCAGATAATTCCTTATTAGCAACTTTTTCTTTCATCTCTATTTTCTCGAATATAATCCATAATTGAAATAAAGTAGGTTCAAAATATGTTTGTGTGTTAGAAGTATTATAAGTTTTTTACTTTTGTACCAAGTCTGTCTTACATTTCGCCTTAAAAGGTGAAGAGAAAAAAAAAAAAAAATGCGTCTGATCAATATTTATTAATGTTTAACAATGGTTTTACCGGAAACGTGTACCGTGAAATTTAGATTTATTTTGTTAACTTAACTGCTCATTTTTTAACTGTTGCACAGAGTTAGTTTGAAAAGTGAACAGAAAAAAAACCTTTGTTTAATCTTTATTTATTATTCATCTGGCTTTTAAATGTACCATAAAAATGCCTAAAGGGAACACCAACCATTAAATTTAAAACCTGCACAGAATTTTATTCTGAAGAACAACTTTATATATATATATATATATAAAGTTTTTATATTCTCATTTCCTTAATTTTGCAGCATATTGCGCAAAAGTTTTTGACCAATTGTGCTTTGTGGATGACATAATTCAAAATATACAAACCTCTTAAATTATGCTTTGTGGAGGACATAATTCAAAATATACAAACCTCTTTGCCATTAGCTAATAAGGAGAGAGAGAGAAAAAAAAGGAAATTTTTTCAGTTTCGCCTCGGGAGACACATGCGGGTCAGAGTAAGATTGCGATGTACGTGTCCAAAAATTAAAAGAAAATAAGCAGCATTTTATCTCATATTTTCAACAGTCAGCAGTCCAGTATTCAAAGCATTGAATGAAAAACTGTTGCCAAAACCACATTTATAAAAGAATGAAACTATTCAAAATGATGCGATTTCATCAACAAACATAAAATAAAAAAAAATCCGATTCGAATTTTGAAAAAAATCCCTTCGAGGTACACTAGCTCTTGTCTAGATGCACCTGTGTACCAAATTTCCTGAGCTGTATATAGACAGATTCTTTTATTATATGTAGAGATTTCGTTTAATCTTTAGTGGTTTCCGTTTTCATAAATTAGAATGTTTTTCGATCACTTATTCTTATCCCCTCTGAAAGCAATTTTTTTAGCATGTGTTACTGCTACTATATTTATATTTTAAAAGTAAAATTGAAATTTAATTTTATATTGGTAGTTATCAATTAAAATCATATTTCTTTTTAATAATTCAAGGCTATTAACGTTTAAATAATCTACGAAGTACGAAATAAATGTTGGTACTCGCAATTAATCAGATGGGATTTGTCTGTCAAATCATGCACCGCTGTTTCACCTTTGGATGTGTGCTGGTGGCCTTAGTGGAGCTTGGAATATATATTAAGTCGATTTCCATCGTTTATTATTATTTGAGTTAGCAAAGAAAAACCCTTTCGTACACTGAAACATAGAAAAGACTCAATTGTAATATTTAAACCACCGGAATTCACTACATTCCATTTTCACTGATCATGAGATCCATAAATTACCATACCTTTTGTTCGGAATTTCATTTTTGAGTCCTGTGTCATTAGAGAGTTCAGGTTACTATTGTTTTATTCAATGAGTTCCTCCCCCCCTTCCTCAAAATCGCAATGGAACGGGACAAAAACCATTGAAAATTGTTGGAAAATACGTTTCAAATTGTAACCTCAGAATTTCGAGATTGGAAGATGTATATCATTGTATAATTCTTTCCCAATAACGATAACAGAATATTTTTGCAAATCTGGGGTTACCACTTGGGGTTCGCGGGCCACAGTTTGAGAAAACCGGCATTAGAGAATTGGAGGCTTACTACTTTAATTAAAATTAGTTTTAGTTATTTTAAATTGAATTAATCATTTATTGTGTTATATATTTCTTTTTTTTTTTCTTGTTTCCTGTGAGCATTCCTTCGGGTGTGATAAGTTTCGAAATTATATCCGAAGAAAGTATATTTATTTGTTTCTGACTTTTGTTTTCGTCAGTAGAGGGCGACACGATGTTGGGGCAACTTTTCTGTAAACATGAAAAATATTTCGAATTAAAAGTGTGACCAAGTGTAGAAAAATAAAAAAACCTTTGGTTTTATTTCCAAATTTTATTATTTTATGCTTAATTTCAAGGAAATTAAACTGTATTAATAGATTTAGTAGAGCAGTTTGAGAGAGAATTTTTACATGAGAAAATATCCGACTATTATGATAGAAATAATAGTGAGATTTCTGGCTGTGTTGTTATTTGGACATTTTTTTTTTTTTTTTTTTTTTTTTTTCAGAAGAGAATAAAGATATCTAAAAGGTTGGATCTGGAACTGTTTTTCTACATTTTTAGTGTTTTCGAGAATAGTGTTGTATTTCAGATGACAAGTAGTTTGTGTTTTATATGTATTAATAATTATTGTTAGTTTTGTTTTCGAAGTGGCAAGAGAACAACTTAACAAAATTAGCAAAAATATGTGCGTGCAGTAAGTAAGCTCATTAAAAGAACGTTTTATTTGTATAAGTGATGTATTTATTTAAGATCCAAACTTATTAATAATTGAATATGTTAGAATATGTTTATTAGTCTCTAGAGTCCGTGATACGCTGGAAGCGCTGGTCATAACGTAACTGATAGTTAAAAATTATTAATAGAAATTTGTACAAAAGCATTAGTTAATATAAATTACAATGTTTGGCAGTTGATTATTTGCAAAATATTGAAATTAAAACCAAATTTATGGAAATTGGAAAATGTTAGAAAAATTGTCACTTCTTGTAGGAACATGTTTTCTTTAATATGGTGTATGGTCACCTCGGACATTAATTTCATAGACTTTATCAAAGTATTGATTAAGGCTTGTGGAATTACACGCCACTCTTCTAAAAGTGCACTTTTCAGCTCCTGGAGGATCCGGGGAGGAATTTGGCGCCGTAAGTCATCCCACACATCCTCGATCAGGTTTTAAGTGCGGTGAGTAAGACAGCCAAGCCATTCAAATGATATCTTCCTGTGTGCAAGGTCTTCTGATACCACATATGCTTGACGAGGCGCGCATTCTCATCCATTAGCAAAAAATTCTGGGCTAACATCGCCCCTAAACAGTGTAACTTGAGATTCCAATACCTCATTCACATATCTCTGAGCGGTTTCGGAACCTCCTTGACAGATATACAGCTTGATGCGGCATTTGTCATTTTTCCTCAAACCGTTAAATTTCGGTCGCGGAAAAGGGATATTTCACACACAAGTTGCGTGTTCCTTTTTCTCTCCAGATCAAAACACATCTAGAATCACTCTTCAGAATCTATCTGGACTCGTCAGTAAGCAATACTCGGGCCCAGTCGTCTTGGCTGCATTGAACATGACGTCAGCACCTAAACAATCCCCTCTAGAAGTTAGAGTGAGTGGGACCCAAACCATTGGTTTTCTCGCATACAGTCCAACCTCATTAAGCCTTCGTGCAGCAATGGAACGGCTAATTCAAGCTCCTGTGGCTGCATGAAGGCCTAAAATCAAATCCCTTGTAACAGCTTTGTGGTTTCTTCGAGGCGACGACGACAGAAAACGGTCTTCTGATGCAATTGTTGCTCTTGGTCGCCCTTAATCAAGCTGTCTATCAACTGATCCAGTGCTTAAAAATCCTTAGAACCCTTAGAATAGCAAGGCCTGTTTCTTTAAAAAACTGAAACGTCAGACATTCCATTTGAGTTTCACAAAAATGTTCCCGCCCCCTTTCATTAACGAAAAAAGTATGAAGGTTTCAAATGATATAATTTCTAGCTTCTAACAAAAGAGCTTCCCTCATTGTGTATTAAGCCACCTTTAACCTGAAGGTATGGAACCACAATCCTTTTAAGACAAGACCATCTACAATAAAGATAAATTGATAAAATGCTTTTGAGAAAACTGCATCTTGGGCTGTAGTGTACTTTTAACTGTACGTAATATTTTTCTATTAAATTGTAACCCAGTAGTCTAATAAAAACTAGTCCGTCGAACAACTAATCTTTTCCCCCTTCCTCAATTTTCGGGTTTCAAAATCAAGGTGCGTCTTATGCAAGAGGAAATGGTATATCACAGCGGCACAAGAAAGATTTTGTTTTCCGCTTGGTCAAATTTGTTTTCAGCATATTCATATTTGTTCACTTCAAATATGCTGCCAAGTTTTTGCTGTTATCTACTTTTTGAATGACGTAATTTGTTGACGTCACTTGGCACTATGTAAATTGTTCCTCAGAACTTTTGAGATATTGAAAGTTGAGATGTTTCTGTAAACCTTTTTCGTGCTTTTGCTTGCGGCATTTATTCCATACTGTAGGTTTTCAATTAACTATTATAACCACAGAGGAAGTATTCATGCTTCTAAGATTTTCTACAGCTTACGCTGATTCCTGCTAACTAACGCTTTGGATGTAAAAGAAATATACGGAAATTTGAACATCCTTATGAAAGAATCAGTACAAAATGAAAAAGTGCTCTGTTTAAACTGCACCACAAATTATAAAAACGATTTAGATAATTGTGAACTTTTGGCTATGGGTAATTAATTCCTGTTGTTCATAGAAGAAGCTCGTGCCTGTCCATGATTTCCCTTAAATTCTTCTTCCAACTTTCTCATAACAGTTCGTCCTGTTTTGAAAGCCTTTTTTTTTAGGGTCCAGGACTAATATTAAATCTAATTTAAGAAGATGTAACTTCTCCAATAACTTTTCATTTAATTTCTTCAGATACTAATCATGAATGATATCAAGTTTTTAATAATATGGATGCATCATTTTATTAATTTGTTAAAAATATGCGTTTCTTCGTACACGAGAGTGTTAAATCATTTATAAGAAAAGAAATTTTTTATAACTTTGACCTGTGTATTGGTTATTCGAATAGAGAATGTCGTCTTTTTAAGGCTAAATAAGCTCCTCTTTCATTTTAAAAAGCCCTCCTTCGATTTATCTTGTTTCACGCGCAATTTAGTATATCGGATTTATTTGTTTTTTAATTTCTCGCGCAAATATTGAGAAGGTTTTTCTTGCCAATAAGCATTCGATAACCAAGAAACAGTAGATTCAGTGTAGAGGTAATGTTCTCACGCAATATAATTTTAAGCTAGTCGCCCAACCGGTATAGTGGTTAGTGTCGCTGACTGCCTTGTCGAAGGTCCCTGGTTCGAGTTACCGGAGAAGGTATGGGTTTTATTAATATCTATAAATTTAATCTAATGTTTTAAACATTATTTATGGCTGTTAAATATTAAAATACAATTTAATTTTGCATTTGTTTTAAAAATGATTTTATTATGAATGATTATTTAAATAATTTTAATTCTGTGCGTAATGTAATCAGCTCCCTCATTGGTTACTGAATATTTGTGCATTACCGCGCCATTTTAAAATTTTATTATTCATCTCTTCGAATTCCTCAGATTTCAAATGGAATGGATATGTCCGTTTCGAAGATGAATGTTGTTATTGGTAATTACCAAGAATTATTGGTATCGGAATAAAAAAAATTGCTCTGTCAGACCTTATTTTGGCCAACCTGGCTTTCATAATCAAAGACTTATTTATAAATTAATAGGAATTTTAATTAATGGAAATTTATTTTAAATTTTTGGAAAAACCTCGTTAATTGCTTCTTCAATGAAGTGCGAGAGATGTGGATCACCGATGAAGATCGTTAGAAGACTCCCCCTTTTTTGTGGTATTTATCAATATACGACAGGTAAAATACTTTAAAAAAATGTAAGTACATAATTTTCTTTTACTTTATTGTATATTCAACTTTTATTAAAAAATTAATACAATGTTTAAAAAAATTCCTGAGTTATTTATTGCCACATATGTTTTAATGTTAAATAATTAAATCCTATAAAATTTTTAAGATATTGAAAAGTTGTGAGTGATTTTTTTTAGGAAACAAAGTTCTTAACCTCCTTTATACCATTTGAGTTCTTAAGATTTTGAAAAGGGAAGTTGGTTAATTTATTTATTAGGATAATTAATATTTGTATTAAGGGATATTGCTTATTTCATTGCAATTTTTTTATACGTAATAACTTTTTTTATGAAGTTTTCTGCATAGTAAAATTCTATGCAGTTTTTAAATTAAACGTTTGGTGTTCCCTTCAGCCATTTTTCCGGTACATTTAAAAGCCAGACGAAGGCTGGCAGCGAAGCTGCTAGTATATAATATTTAAAGCTTTAAATTAAAAAAAAATAAATAAATAAATAAATAAATAAATAAATAAAACGTATTTCAATTTAGTTATTGAATTAGTGATTTTCAGTTAGTTTTTTTTATTTCCGTGTCCGAGTCGATCCCTCTCAGTGTCATATCGAGCACCTTGGAGAGCTCTGCCAGAAAAAGCAAGCATCGACGCGACGTACAGAGCGAGCCTTGGCTTATTTTGTCGTATCCACTTTGGAACTTTGTGACTATACTGGCCATCAGCAGGAAAACAATATCCTGCTCTGGCCAGTTCCTGATGTAGTTCCGTGCGCGTATATTTACTTCCTCCATAGGAAACGCAACTCGCGACTAAATTTGAAGATTTATCAGGTCTTGGCGAAATTGTGTGGCTAGCGCATGCGCAGAGATGGACGAACTATCGTGAGATATGCCGTATTTACTAGCGTGATGCGCTTAGTGTCACCATTTCGCCAAGACCCGATAAATCCCCAAATTTAGTCGCGGGTTGCGTTTCCTATGGAGGAAGTAAAAAT
The DNA here is from genome assembly GCF_044657685.1 of Stegodyphus dumicola. Classification (NCBI taxonomy): domain Eukaryota; kingdom Metazoa; phylum Arthropoda; class Arachnida; order Araneae; family Eresidae; genus Stegodyphus; species Stegodyphus dumicola. The sequence goes on from NC_140768.1 coordinate 85,277,630, forward strand.
ACGCGTCCCGTGCAGGATCTGACAGCGAAGAAACTGGACATTTCTGTCGTGTAGGTGGAAATGTGTAGTGAGAAAGAGAAGAGAAAAAGAAACTCCTTGCTCCCTTGCTAGTACTTCTTAGATAGATTCCCTCAAGCACAGGCTGGAGGGAGGAACTTCGGATGACTTGTGTAGCATAGCCAATAACTTTTTTTTTATGATGAGCACTTAAAATGTTCAGAAAATCCAAATTAAATTTGTAGATAAAAAGGACGTCAGAAACACTTGAACATTTCATAGATATTATTCAATTTGAGATGAAGGTCATCTATATTTTGATCTTCAGTTTGAAGAAATTTTTATAAATATTTAAAGAATGTTATCCGAATAAACAATTAAAAACACAACTTCAAATCTTCAGAACATCACTTTTTTTTTTTTTAACAACCATGGTAACGCAAAATTATTTTATATACTGCTTGCGACTATGCAGATAGTCTCATAAAGCGTGCTAGCGCGCATCGCTGCGCAAATCCAAAAATTTTAAACAATAACAGAGCGAATACCTCATTTGATGGAGAGCATCGACTTTAACGGCTATCATTTACATACACGTTGCTGAAACAAAACAGAGTGTAATGAAGAACATTTATGTTGAATAGTATAAATAATATTGAATTAATTTAAGAAAATTGTTCACTCCTATTTCTATTCTCAGGCTGTTTAGGATTTTATTAGCATTCATCAGATAGCCTTCATTTTTGCTCTAAGGATGACTACTATTAAAAAAAAAACTTTTCCTCAGAACTACAAATTTCCTTGCTCATAATAAATTGGAAAAATGTCATTTAAAAATGTATTCGCTGAATATCAAAGTTTAAAATTCAAAATTAATGTTTTATCTTCTTTTATGTTAACAAAATTTTAATTAATCGATGTTTCCCTTTTTGGCATTTTCTATTTTATTGTAGTTCAGCTATGCTTATTTGATTAACCGAAGTTCTTTTTTATCTAAAACATAAATCTGTGCTTGAAATTATTAGGAAACTGATTAGAAAAATTTACAGCTCTTATCCATTACTGTTAAAACGTATACCGCTTTGCTGTATTACATATCAAAGAAGATAATTTGGGATTTCAGGTGTAAGTGTAGAATTTCAAATGTGTAATACACTGCTGTTCATACAAGTGTATTATTTTATTTGATAAACAGTGTATGTACTCCTTAAAACTTAATATTTTGTTCAGTCCCCTTTCCCAATAAAATATCAGAAAAGGTTCAGATTTTAACTTTCGCCCCAAAAAACTGTTTTAAAGTGTAACTTGGTTTAGTTTATTTTATCACGGCTAAGAACACTAGGGCTATCTTCTTAAGGGAGATGCGTTTGTGGAGCATTTTCTAAGAGAAATTGGCTCATGTATACGTTACACATACAGAAAACCACGAAAAAGCCCATGCAGCAAGCCCTTTCGCCGTGATTCTAACGCCGGACCGAACCACGAGTGTTCAGCGACTTTATCGCTGGATCGCTGGTGTGTCTTTAAAGTTTAATATGGTGATAGAGGCATAGATATGGTCCAGGTGGAATAGGAAACATTTTATGGGATAACAAGAGGAATATGCACTTACACTAACACAAGAGTATTATAAATCTTCTGTATATTTGAAAAGTGAAAAAATATTATAACGTAATTCTGTGAAACTGTGTAAGATTTCTTATTTGTTGTATCAGGAATTAAATCCATTTTTGTGTATCTAAATCAGATTCACAAGTTAAAAAAAAATTTAAAAAAAAAAAAAAAAATAAATAAATAATAAAAAAAAAAAAACCTTTAACTGCATATACTGCTCTGAAATAGCTTAGTACATCGGTAACAGACAGATTCAATTTGAAAGATAAATATATTATATTCTTCTGAATGGAAACAAACTCGAACGAAAAGGGAAACAATGCAAAATCCCTTTTCCAGACCAATAGCCCTTTTAAGCTTTAAAAAAAAAAAAAAAAAAAAAAAAAAAAAAAAACTATCTTATTTACGATTCTGGGAGCATTCCACTCGGGTAACTCATCGCCTTTCTTATCAAGTTTCTTTCGAAATTACTACACTTTTTGCCATTTGCGGTGACTGAAGAATAAATATTGATAAACGTGTTTTTTTTCTGATCTTGCATCACTTTGTAGTATGCGATTTATAAGTGATTAGGACGTTCATAAATGAAGAGAGGCAGATAAGGAATGAACCGGGAATTTATAGCATATATTTAATTGAAATAGTTTTAAATAATTAGGAAATTTTGAAATCCATAAACTGATGGAATGTGATAGCTCATTTTTCAAGTAATTAAAAATGTAAAATTTCTTCATCCAATTGCATATTTGGCTATTTTTAGGTTGGTGTTGGTGTATTTAATTATGGCAAAGCACACGAGGGCTATCTGCCTAAGGGGAGGGATGCCTTCGTGGAGGACTTTCTAAGGGAAACTGGCTGGCTATTTTTAGGACAAGGCAATTCTGAGGCAAATATTTCCCATCCTATCAAAAGTGCTGCATTCTTGTTAATACTGGGTAGTCTAGATTTACTCTGGTTGGCGTGATAGAAATCTTGTAATGTTATTTCAGAAGTTGCTGAATCTGATTTAACGTCTATTAAATATGCTATAAAAAGTGATGACTTTAAATATATTGAAAAAAAAAGATGCATACTAGTTAATGAATTATGATTTTTAATAACTTGTTTTCATATTTTTCATATTACAGTACCTTGTATTTTAAAATTATTGTGTATATTTATTAGAGCAGTGTTTAGATATATTTTCACCTAAATCAAATAAGGAAATGCACGGCCCTATATACGGTAAAGTAATTGTATCTGTAGACTTTTATATTCACTAAAGGTAATATTTTAAAACTGTGCTTCTTGATGTGTTTCACAGTTAAAATTTAACGTTCACAATTTTTTTTTGAAATAAATTTCCAACTTTTCGTAGCCAATTTGGCACCTCTTTTTAGTTATTCATATATGAGGCAACTGCCTAACTTGGCTCATCCTTGTCGGCTTTGATATACAGTTAGTCACAAAAGTCTGCGTACAGACTAAATTTTAAATTAAAAAAACACTTAAAGCATAGAAAAATGTATTTTAATCATTGCATTTTTTCCTTCTATTAGCTAAAACTGTAAGCTTAAATAAAAAGTAAATAATATCAGTCTAATACTTTTTACATTTTTTCAAAAATATATTTTGTCAAAAAATCTCAGAAATTCCCTCCAATAAGTCTGCGTACGCTTTCAAAAAAAAAAAAAAAAAAAAAAAAAATATAAATTTTTTACATTACTTCAATACTTTGTAGGATATCCTTTATTCTTCAAAACAGCTTGCAGACGTCTGGGCATTGACCGAATTAGTTTTTCAGTGTCATCCGACGTAAATTTCGCCCATTCTTCCTGCAATTTACTAATTAGCTCATTTCGCGACGTAATATTGTGTTTTCGAATTCGTTTCTTCAATTTTGCCTACAAATTTTCGATTGGACTGAGGTCTGGTGACTGTGGAGGAGTACGCAACTGTCTTGAAGTGTGATAGAGGAGATATTCCTTCACAATTTTAGCTGTATGTTTCGGGTCGTTGTCTTGTTGAAAAATAAAGGTATTAGAAAGATTTAAATTTCGGGCACTGTCTCGTAGATTTTTCTTCAGAATATCCAGATAAACGTACTTATCCATGACTTTATCAATAATGGGAAAATTTCCAATTCCTTTTGACGACATACACCCTCATACCATCACACCGTCAGCTCTGTTTGACAGTTGGATTTAAATTTCTCAGATTCAGTTCTGTTCCTGGTTTTCTCCATACAATAGGGTGGCCATTAACTTTAAATATTGTAAATTTACTTTCATCTGACCAAATTAGATTGTTCCAGAAGTCCTGCGAAGAGTTTAAATATGTTTTGGCAAAAGCAATTCTTTTCTTTCTATTTGTCTCGGAAATGTATGGCTTAGACCTAGGTTTGCGTCCATGATAATCGGCCTTTCGCAGCACTTTTCGTACAGTTTCAGGAGAAATTTCCTTGTTGCTAGTTAAAAAAATGTCTTTTGCAATGCTTGGAGCAGAAAGTTTAGGATTTTGTTTAATTCGTAAAAGAATTTTTCTTTCTTCTCTCTGCGTTAGCTTCTTCGGTCTTCCAAATCTTGGTTTTACAGCAAGACTACCAGTGTCAAGATAGTTTTGAATAACTCTTTACACACTAGAAAATGGTTTTCCAATGGTTTTACCAATATAGCGAAGAGTTTTACCTTCATCTCTCAGTTTGATAATTCGTTGTCTTGTAACTAAAGGAATTTCTTTATTCGTTGTCATTTTCGTCAAAGAAAATAGAAATAACAACTTCCAATCAACGTGAAATTTGCTTCGGAAGTCAATGACCTTGAAAGTGTAACCTTCTCTGCATTCTCAAGTTTGAAGTTTAAAAGTTAGATAAGAAATCTCGCGCCTCCTTCGCGTTGTACGCAAACTTTATTGGCTTTGATTTCTGGCCACTTATCTTTTAAACATTAGTGTGCATAAATTATTAGATTTGAAAATATTACAGTTAAATAATTTCAAAGTCCCTTATTAAAACTAAATATATATATATATATATATATATATATATATATAAACTTTGAGAAACTACCCTTTTCGCACCTTAAAATTTGGATTTGATATTGCTTTTCTTGATGTACGCAGACTTTATTGACTAACTGTATATATGATCTAAACGGAGATGCTTGGAAAAGTCTCTTAGGTAAGCATTTTTAACAACTCTAAGGCAACTGTTAGCAGCATTTTTTATTAATATTTTTGTAAACGTATAGTGGAAAGCTATTGCAGAGATTTAATATCTAATTACCCCAAGAATATTCTTGATAGTACTTAATTATTTTCCCATACAGTTAAATGAGATATACAAAATAATTGTGCAAGTGTTGAAATAAGAGCTTGCTACGCTTTATATTTCATTTCCCACTTTTCATCTTTTACCATTAGGAGCAAAATATTCTTACTCCGAGCAACAGAACGCGCTAACTACAAAGCCCTTTACCCACGTGTAATTTGAATTTAAGTGCAGGTTGTGTTCCTTAAATTTTCCATGGAGGATCCCCCCCCCCATCCTCCTAGGTTTATACTCTGCTTAATTAAATCAACCAATTAGTCGATCTCTCCCATTACTAGTAGTTTGATCCGATTTCAGTTTTATTTAACTTTTTGACATTTTGTCTTCGAATTAATAGCTTAATTCAATTTTCACGTATTTGTCTCCTTTAAAGTATAGTGTGAAGTTTAAATAAAAAAAATGTTACTTTCCTCGCATAACTTCATGTCGTATATAATTTTGTTTCATTTCTATGTCTTAAACAGCATGTTTGAATTCTTGTTTGATAAAAGTTATAAAAAAGCAATTATAGTTTGCATTACATTAATTTACCTACCAGTTTTGACCCAGACGCGTGATGTGAAAACAACTGACAATGACAGCTTCCTGTACAAATTTGTAGATTACAGTAAACTGCCAGTTGTCTTCAGTTAACCAGAAATCGGGGTAAATCCTACAGCAGTTGAAGAAATACAGAAAAGTTTCATTGTAATTAACAGAAAAATACTATTAATAATTTATCTGTATTTTCAAGCAATTTATCTGGAGAATAAGTTTATTTGTTTAAGAAAATTAATAAGTTTTCAAAATAAGAACAAAACATGTTAAAAAAGAAAGATCAATTCTTTGGTTTATAGTATTCGTGCGTTTCGGTAGGAATTAAAGGGAAACAGAAGGCTAATTGCTATACACTTAATTTACTTGTAAGATTTAATATTTTGTTTTTAACAGATGATTTAGCAATGTTTATATATTCTAGATTGTGTACAATCGAATTACCTGTTGTGTGTCGCGCATTAATACAGCTAAGGCGATTTTAGTACTATATCCTCTTTCTAGCGCAGTTTCATTAAAGAATCATAAGCGACTATGAAATCTTTATTTAATAAGTAAGAGAGTTTTACTTAACAAAGAACAAACATGAACAAATTACAATTGAAATGTTGAAAGAACTTACGTAGACTAAATCATCAGTCTTAATTATCATGTCTTACTAATAGGCGATAATAACAGGAGTATATCCCAAGACGGAAGGTAAAATGGGAGGGGGAAAATCTGATTGGAGATTCTGTTTCGGCACAAAAACAGCCGAACGGTAAAGTCGCTAAATGCTAGTAGTTTGGTTTGGGGTTCGAATCCCGGCGAATGGGCTGCCAGTACGCGTGGTTTTCTCCATGTGTAATACGCATACGAGCCAGTTACTTTAAAAAGACCTCCACAAAGGCATTTCTCTCCGTAGGCAGATAGCTGTTTTATGCTTGCCATTATTACATAAACCAAATCAAAGACTCTGGCTCAGGTACAGAGCACAGTGTGAATCCTGTCTCCCCAATATCTAGCTTGGCGCGCGTCCGATTTATGCTTCCTAGTTTCAGTATGTAAAAAGAGATGCTAATTTATTCTAACGGTTATGTGGATAAAAACAGTTCCTTAATAGTAGGAAACGTGCTGTCACTGCTATTGTGCTACTCGATTATTAATATTATGCTACTACATTTTGATGGTTGCTGGTAACAATTTTTCTGCCGTTCTGTAATAAACAAACATAACTTTTTAGGAAAAAATGGCGGTTAATCATTTTCGGCTGATCTGTATTGTGATTTGGAAAAGAGTAACAGACTACACGTTAATAAATAAGAACTTCTGACCGTACAGTGCATTCTGTCGTTGCCAGACATGTTGACGGTGATATTTACATTAAGCAAATCATTGAGAAAACAGTGCAGTCACATTTGACGCGGATTTGATACACTGATCAACACAAGCCTGACCTTGGTATGCAAAGTGTTCAGTCTGTTTCTTCTTGATTAAACGGATCACCAATGCGGAAAGTGTTTCACAAACACACCATTAGATGAAACTTACATAATAGTTGCTAAATTGCTTGCGATTAAGAATTCGGCTTGACTGTAAAAATATGAATTTTTATGGTAGTCTTACTTAATTCGTGACCTAGCAAATTTTTGATTCATTTAGAAATAGTTGCAAAGAATACTGGATTGTGTAACTTCAAATTTGAGAATTGACAGTGCAAGGGCGGATTTAAAATAAATGGTTAATGTTATATTCTGTTCATTTATTCATAAGCAAGTAATTGTTAGAAGTTCGTTTATGCCGTTGATAGAATTTTTTAAACATTTTGCTTTAGTATCATAGAAATCTTAGACCCTTCGAGATACAATATACCAGGAATGGGCAAACTACGGCCCACGGAGAGAATTTTAATTTGCCGGCCCGAAGCAAATTAAAATATATATTTATGTATTATATATCCATCTCCTTTTCTACTTTATATTAAATATTATTGTTGGTTGTGCATTAGCACTGAAGGCGTAATGAGTACGTTTCCTCAAGCACAGAATTAAAGAATCATAAGTCAAAAATTTTAACTACGAAATCTTTATTTAATAAAATAGGATAATTCTGCTTAACTTAAGCATAACAATAAAGTAATAATCTTCACGGACATTAAAATTGAAGTATTCAAAAGAATAACTTACATAGAATCATCATCAGTACTAAATATCATCAGGCTTACCTATATAAGGCAATAAGAAAAATAAACAGGAACATACTTTGCCATCGTACCTGAAAGAGAAGAAAGTACTACTGGATTAGACCTTTGGCCAGGTACAAGTAGCTAGGGTGAAAATCAAAAATACTGCATTGCACTCGAACTTTACTTTCTCTCGCCAATATATACATCTTGGCGCACGTTCGTTTCGTATGCCTTTCGAGTTTCATTATGCAAAATACCTAAATTTATGCTAACATTGCCCCTGTTTTACTAATGAAACTCATACCAATTGTAATTCATTCCTGCAAAACTGAAATTTAGCTTTAGGAATTGGTTTAGTCATAATATCAGCAACCATTTCCTCTGTTGAAAGATAAGCAAGTTTTACTATTCCTTTGTTATTCAAGTCGCGTATATGATGAACTTTTGTATCAATATGTTTAGTGCGTGAACTGAATTTTTCAGATTCTACAAGTCTTATAGTAGACTGATTATCTTCAAATACCTTTATCGGCAGAGTTTGGGGTAGATTGAAATCTTCTGTTAATTTTAATAGCCATAATAGTTCTTGCGTAGCTTGCGATAGTGCAACATATTCAGCTTCTGCTGAGGATAAAGAAACACAAGTTTGTTTTCTTGAAAACCATGAAATACAGTTCCTTCCTACTAAAATAACACTTCCTGATGTAGATTTTCTATCTTCAATATCTTGTCCCCAATCAGCATCTGAATAAACTGTAATATTAGGTTCTTCACTCGACGAAATTTGTAAGGATAGATTTCTTTGTCGTATTTAAGTATCTAATGATTCTTTTAACAGCATTCCAGTCCTTTTGACGTGGATTATTACACCTTCTGCTGAGTATGTGAGTTGAAGCTGTGATATCTGGTCTTGTGATAGACGATATATACAAAAGACTTCCAATAGCTTGGCGAAATTTATCATTTGAAGTTAGGAGATTTTCTTCCTTGTTTAGGTTATAATAGTTCGTTTCCATTGGTGTGCTAGTGGGTTTCGCTTCTTCAAGTTGATTTATTTTATTTTTCTGTGATAAGAGATAACTTCCATCTTCCTTGCGATTTATTTCCATGCCTAAGAAATATTTAGCTTCACCAAGATGCGTTATTTGGTAACGCTTCTTTAAATCATTAATTGTTTGAAGAATTAGTCTTCTTCTGTTCTTATTAGGATGTCATCAACATACACTATTAAATTAATTCTTTTATCACGAACCACTTTTGTGAAAAGACACGGATCTGCTTTGCTTTGACTGAACCCCCGATTCTTCAGTGTATTTTCAATTTCTGCATTCCAGCACCTAGCTGCTTGTTTGAGACCATAAATCGACTGTAATTTACAAACTTTATGTCTTTCCTCCGGAACTACGAATCCTTCTGGTTGTTCCATATATATTTCTTCATTTAAGTTGCCATACAAAAAAGCTGTTTTATACGCTGCCCATGCTAAGAAAACTCTTATCGTAGTGTGTTTCACTACAGGTGAAAATGTTTCATCATAATCACTGCCGTATTTTTGAGTAAATCCTTTGGCTACTAACCGTGCTTTATATTTTATATTTTTACCAGTTTCATCATATTTTGTCTTAAACACCCATTTACTGCCTACTGCATGTTTTCCTGGTGGTAATTCTGTAAGTTTATAGGTTTCATTTTCTTTTAGAGAATGTATTTCTTTTTGCATAGCCTTGATCCAAGCTTCTTGTTCACGTTTTGGTAAGTTTAGAAGTTCTTCAAAAAGCTTTCTGGATCTTTAATTTTAAGTAAGTGTTGCATAATCGAGAAAATATTGTTAAGAATTTTATTATTACTATTTTTATTATTATTGTCTATTTTTCAAAAGTGTGTTTTTGTTTTATTATTGTGTGAAGTTGTAACTATATGTCTTTTCTTGTGTGGCAACAACGCTTCTGTAATTCTTCAATTTGAACTTTTGGATGTGTGCCAAGTTTGATGGCGTAATGCTCTGGTGAGAGCGTCGATTGATTGTGTAAATGAAACATGTTGTTTCAGAACGTTATTTCTTTAAAATATGTAAAATAAATGTTTTGTTTTCTGAACTCGGATTATGCAAACGTTATTTAGTTTCAACATAAAAGTTTGGCGTCCGTTTGACAGAACGTTTGTGTGATTTCGAGTAGTTTTGATTTAGGCGTTTTGTTAAAATGGAGTTGTTAAAGGCAAAACGTAAAAGTGAACGTACTTCGTTTACGTTAACTACGAAGATTGTGGAAGAAGAATTGCCTACTTGTACGGATCCTGAGAGATTGCAAGTGTTGTTGGGGCAACTAATTGACAAATTTGAACGCTTGGACAGTACTCAAAGCAGTGTTTTAGAACAAACCAAGGAAGCGGATTTCGAGAATGAATTTAATACGGCTGAAGGATACAGAGATTCCTTTATAGCTTTAAAGGTGAAACTTCAGAATAAAATTGGACAATTGAATTCGATGAATTTTACTACAGATATTGCTTCAGTTTCGATTTCGGATCCTAAAGAAAATAAAAACAGGAAGTTCAAACTTCCTAAGCTTGAGCTGAAAAAATTTTCTGGAGATGCAAGAGAATTTTTAGGCTTTTGGAGCCAATTCTCCAAAATTCATGAAGATGCGGATATTGTGCCGGAAGATAAATTTTTGTACTTAGTGCAAAGTGCAGTACCTGGCTCAAAGGCAGCTCAACTTTTGAACAGTTTTCCTGTTACCGCCGCGAATTATCCTAAAGCTATCGAGCAGCTGAAAGAAAGATTTGGTAGAGAAGACCTTCTGGTGCAGATCTATGTAAGAGATTTGCTTGGGCTTGTTACAAAGAATGCTACAACAGGCAGAACGGCGTCGGACTTAGGAGTACTTTATGATAGTATAGAAAGTAAATTACGAGCGCTGGAAAGCTTAGGACGCACCAAGGAAAAGTTTGCTGATTTCTTGGGACCTTTAGTGGAGTCGTGCCTACCTGAGAATATTCTACGTGCCTGGGAGCAGAGTCGAACTTCTGAACAGGGACAGGAAAAGAGTTCTGAAAGAACGCTTGAAAAACTAATGTGTTTTTTAAGGCATGAAGTAGAATCGGAAGAAATGATTAGATTAGCACAATCAGGATTTACTCATTCTGTTAAGCGTCTTAATAAAAATGTTATTTCAGGTAATTCAGATTTAGCAACAGCTGCCGCGCTGGTAAGTACAAATGAAACCAGTAAAGGTAAGCAAAATGTTTGTATATTTTGTGGTAAGCCTCATATGAGTGCTAAGTGTTTTAAAGCTGAAAATATGAGCTTAAATGAAAAGAGGCAACTTGTACAAAAGAAAGGTGTTTGTTTTTCATGTTTAAGAATTGGCCATTTAAAAAACCAATGTAAAGCCAATATTAAATGCCCCATTTGCAGTTGTGATCATATAAAATTTATGTGTCCTCAGAATGTTAGTTCTGTAAAACAAAATGACTCTAAGTTGGATGTTTCCCTTTCTAATAACAGTAAGAGCGAGAAAGTTTATTTGCAAACTTTATGTGTTCTAATTAAAGTTAAAGATCGAGAGAGAAAAATTAGAATTCTCTTGGATTCGGGATCCCAACGATCATACGTTGGGGAGAAAATTATGAAGCGAATGAAGGCTGATCCTATTCGACAGGAGAAAGTAATTCATGGTTTGTTTGGGGGGAGGGAAACTGCGCCTGTAACCCATTCTGTTTTTGCTATTGACATAAGCAGTTTAGATAACACTTTTAGGTGTTGTTTTGAAGCTTTTTCTGAAAAAAAGATATGTGGATTTGTTCCAACAATCAAGAATGCTCAGATTATAGAGGAATTGAAAAGCAGGAAAATTGAGGTCAGTGACACATTTTGCGAGGAAAGTGAAATTGATTTATTGATAGGTGCAGATGTCATTGGTAAACTGTTAACTGACGAATACCTAGAATTACCCTCTGGTTTAACTGCAGTCAAAACAAAACTGGGTTGGACGGTTATGGGTAAAGAAAATGATACTGTCAGGGATAATGCCCTAATAAGTCTTTCCTTGCATGTAAATAATGCTTCTTTGAAATCTTTATGGGAGCTTGAAGTTTTGGGTATTTCCGACCCGACGGAAAATAGTAAAACGAAAAATCTTCATTGCGACTACGAGATTGATTTTCAGAATAAATTATCTATTCGGCCCGATGGTAGATATGAATTAGAATTACCCTGGAAATGCGAATCTACCAATTTATCAGATAATAAAAGCATTGCTTTGACACGACATCAAAAAATGATAAAGAGGGCAAAAGAAAATAATTCTTTGAAGGAATATCAAGAAGTGTTTAGAGAGTGGGAAAATTTAAATATTATAGAAAAGGTTCCGGAAAAGGAATTAAACAATAAATGCCACTTTTTACCACACAGACCGGTTATTAAGATGAATAGTGAAAGCACTAAGGTAAGACCCGTTTTTGATGCTTCATCTTGTGAAAAGGGAAAACCATCTTTGAATCAGTGTTTATTGAAAGGACCTAATTTAATAGAATTAGTCCCTGATATTTTAGACAGAATGAGATTTTTTCCTATTGGTCTGAGTGCAGACATAGAGAAAGCATTCTTGCAGTTAGGAATTTCTCCGAAGGATAGAGATTACTTGCGATTTTTCTATCCAAGTGATGAGGGAGAAATAGTGTATAGGCACTGCAGAGTAGTTTTTGGGGTTTCCTGCAGCCCTTATCTACTAGGTGCGTCTATTAAATATCTCTTGAATAATTGTCCATCTGGCTTTTTAGATGTGCCTGACAAATTAAAAAATTCGTTCTATGTAGATAATTGTATTACGGGTGTTTACAATATTGAGAAACAAGAGGATTTAATTCAAAAGGCCAAAAGTCTTATGTCGAGAGGCAGATTTAATTTAAGGGGATGGGAGAGCAATGTTGCTTCCAAATATATTACAAAACATTCTGGGGACACACCTCTTTTAGGAATATTGTGGAATTTAGACAATGATATTTTAAGGTGTAATATAAATGTAAATATGATAACTTGTGATACTAAGGTAACTAAGAGACTGATTCTGTCTATTGTACAATCAATTTTTGATCCAATTGGAATACTTGCACCAATAACTTTGCTTCCAAAACTTTTGTTACAAGAAACATGGAAGTTGAAATTTTCTTGGGACGAGGTATTGCCTCATGATTTTGTAAGTAAATTTTTTGTGTGGTTATCTGATATACTTTTGTTGAAAAATGTGGCAATACCCCGATTCATTGGAACCTTTGCAACAGTTGAATTGCATGTATTTGTCGATGCCTGCAAATATGCTTATGCAGGATGTATTTTCGCGAGAAGTGTTGATTCATGCAGTGTAAAAATTACTCTCTTAAGAGCAAAATCTAGAGTAGCTCCTATTAAGAATTTGACGATTCCTAGATTGGAATTAATGTCCTGTTGCATTGGATCCCGATTATTATATTCTGTTTGTAAAGCTCTTAATGATTTTGATATAAATGTAATTTTATGGTGTGATTCCACAGTCGCATTATGGTGGATCAGAAATCCTGGTAATTGGTCAAACTTTGTAAGCAATCGTGTTAAAGAAATTACTAAGTTGACAAAACCTGAATCATGGAGGCATGTGCCTGGTAATATGAACCCAGCAGATGTGTTATCTCGAGGTTGCTCTGCTAAACAAATGATTAACTCGGAGTGGTTTAAGGGACCTCTCTGGCTAAGAGAAAGCCCTGAATTTTGGCCTACCAATATTGTTTGTCAGCCGAGCGAAGCTGACTTGGAAAAGAGGAAGGTAAAACTTATTAATGTTATCTTTTCAGAGGATACTACTCCTTGGTATGCAGAAAGAGTTTCTGATTATGAAAAAATGATTCGTGTAACCGGTTGGGTGTTACGTTTTATTTCTAACTGTAGGAAGAAGTCAAATTTGTGTAAAGAATCTAAACTAACTGTTGCTGAAATCATAAATTCCGAAAAAGTTTTGATTCGGTTGGTTCAAAGCTCAAATTTCCCTGACATTGGAGCTCTTAATCCACTTGATGTATTCATTGATAATGAAAAAATTATAAGAGTTAAAACTAGAATATTGGAACGCAAAGACAATTCTGAATTTTTAACACCAATTTTGTTACCGAGTAAATGTATCTTTACTACATTGTTAATTGAGTCAGTTCATAAGAAACATTGTCATGCTGGAACTCAAATGCTTCAATCTATTTTAAGAGAAAGATTCTGGATACTAAAACAACGTAAAACTGTGCGTAATGTGTTAAAAGGGTGTGTAATATGTCAACGATATAAAGCGAAACCGATGTCTTGCGAAGTGACTCCTCTTCCTGAAGATCGCGTAGGAGATTATAGGGCTTTTGAAATTTTGGGAGTAAATTTAGCTGGCCCATTGTTTTTGAAAAACGGTAAGAAGGTTTGGATGGCACTCTTCACATGCGCTGTGTACAGAGCAATCCATCTAGAACTGGTGACTTCGTTATCAACAGAATCTTTTCTTTTGGCTTTAAGACGATTCATAGCCAGACGTGGCAGACCACGAACCATTTATTCTGACAATGGGACTAACTTCCGAGGAACGTATAACGAAATGTCTAAACTTAACTGGGACATAATAGAGAATGAGGCAAAAATAAAGAGAATAGTATGGAAATTCAATCCACTAACAGCCTCCTGGTGGGGAGGTTGGTGGGAACGGCTAGTTCGCATGGTTAAAGAACTTTTAAGACGTTCTTTGGGAAAATCGGTTTTATCTTATGAAGAACTGGAAACCTTAATTTGCGATTGTGAGTCGGTAATTAATTCTCGACCTTTAACATATATTTCGGAGAACTCTGAAGATGCTATCCCTTTAACTCCGTCAATGTTTTTAATTGAAAATTGTACTTCGAATATAGCAGATATAGATAAAATTGACTCTCAGCATTTTTTGAGAAGAATTAAATACCGCACAAAACTTCTTAAAGATTTAAGGAACCGTTTCCGAAAAGAATATTTGGGGCAATTAATAATGAAACAACCACAAAATAAAGTAACCCGGTTGCCTAAAATTGGGGAGATAGTCTTAATAGGCGATGATTTCAAAAAACGCTTGTATTGGCCTTTGGGTAAAATTATAGAGAAAATTCCTGGTCGGGATGGCAAAATTCGAACAGTTAAACTAAAAACTCAGAATGGGATTTTCATAAGGCCCGTTCAGCGTATTTATCCACTAGAGATACAACTAGATGAAAATTATTTAGTTGAAGAGCCTAACGTTAACGACGATAAGAAAAACGATCAGACTGACGAACAGCATATAAAACAGAAATTTACGTCGTCAGGACGGCTTGTTAAGAAGCCTAATGTACTAGACCTTTTTAATAGGATAACATATGTTTTTGAGTCGTTTGCCACTGACTCAAAAAGGGGGGAGGATGTTGCATAATCGAGAAAATATTGTTAAGAATTTTATTATTACTATTTTTATTATTATTGTCTATTTTTCAAAAGTGTGTTTTTGTTTTATTATTGTGTGAAGTTGTAACTATATGTCTTTTCTTGTGTGGCAACAACGCTTCTGTAATTCTTCAATTTGAACTTTTGGATGTGTGCCAAGTTTGATGGCGTAATGCTCTGGTGAGAGCGTCGATTGATTGTGTAAATGAAACATGTTGTTTCAGAACGTTATTTCTTTAAAATATGTAAAATAAATGTTTTGTTTTCTGAACTCGGATTATGCAAACGTTATTTAGTTTCAACAGTAAGATTGATTCTTCGTCTTCTGCTTTATAAGAGAATCTTTCCGGTGGGACCACTTTGGTTGATCTGCTAGAAACCCTTCTTTCTACATTTTCTTCACATTTAATTAACTCTTCGGAACTTTTTGAATCTTCTGTAAAATCATCGCCAAGAGATGTTTCTTCATTATTTTCTTCATCTTCTTGCGAGTTATTGAAGTGAATTAATTCTAAATCTTCAGCATTATTTTCATATAAGTTTGTCAGATAAAGACGCGTTTTCTGAAAATTTATCAGTTCTACTTACTATTATTTTTCTTCCACCTACATAAATCCTGTATCCCTTACTTCGTAAATCGTATCCTACGAATATTCCTTCTTCGGCTCTGTTGTCGAATTTACGCCGTTTTTGTTTGTTCACATAATAAAATGCTGTACAGCCAAATACTCGTGACTTAAGTTTGGTTTTCTACCATTCCACAATTCATATGGTGTTCTATCTGTGGCTTTAGTTGGTAACCTATTTTGAAGATATGCAGCAGTAGCTGCTGCTTCAGCCCAGAATCCTTTCGGTAATTTAGAGTTTATTAGCATAGCTTTTGTCATTTCCATTAAAGAGCGATTTTTCCTTTCTGCGACGCCGTTCTGTGCCGGACAATAAGGAACCGAAGTTTGGTGAAAAATGCCGAGTTTCTTTAAATAATTTTCAGTACTTTCGTTACAGTATTCTGTACCGTTGTCGGATCTGAGAACCTTTATTTTCTTTCTAAATTTATTTGTTGTCGATGCAACATACTGTTTAAGTTTGTCGAATACTTCATCTTTTGAAATAATAAAATAAATTTGAGTATAACGCGAATAGTCATCAATGAAAGTTACGAAATATCTTTTCCCTCCTAAGCTGTTGACTTCAATTGGCCCACACACATCTGTGTGCACTAAATCCAGTGGATTTTTAGATCTAAAACTAGTTTTGGGATAAGGTGTTTCAGTTAGTTTCGCTTTTACACAAGTAGAACATTCCACACTATGAGTGCATTTGCCAAGTTTAATGCCGTCTGCCATATCATTTTTTTCAAGTGTTTTTATGGCATCTATATTTCTGTGGCCTAATCTTTGATGCCATTTTAGTATACAGTTCGTATTTGAACATGAAACATTATTAGCTAAGTATGCTTTCTCATCAATTGGGTTTACGATCAATTTATATAAACCTTGCTGAGCGTTGCCGTCGGCTACGAGTATATTGTTACGCTTTATGTAACACTTATTACTATCAAATGTAACAATGCAACCTTTATTGGTAACAGATTGAACAGAAAGTAAATTACTATCTAAACCTGGTACATACAATACATTTTCCAATTTTATTTGTGTAACCTGACCCTTTAAGTTTTGAACTTTAAAATAGCCTTCACCAATACCATAAGAATTTAATTTAGCACCATTGGCTACAGTTACTATTTGTTTATTAGAGTCATTTAACTGAGAGAAAAAATTCTTATCACTCGTCATATGAGTTGAAGCTCCCGAGTCGATAACCCATTCTTGCGTTTGCGTGTTTTCATGTTTATTTTCCACTTTTAGAACGTGACTAAACTGAATCTGTGTATTTTCAGTTTCAATACTTTTAAAATACTTATTTTCTTTAAGTTTTGTTATGTTTTCTACACTTTGCGTATTTGCTATTTGGCATGCATTACTTTTATAATTTTGAGAATAATTTCTTACTTTACTATTATTTACATCTGTTTTCGGGGAAGTTTCTAGCGTTGCGTTTTAAATGAAAACAGTCATTTATCGTATGGTTATTTCTCTTACAATAAGTACAAAATTGTGTAACATACTTTGGTTTATTTTCGCTTTTACTTTTTAAAGCAACTGAATCGTACTTTTGAACTTTCTTAGTTTCCACACGTCTACAATACTCATCTATTGGTTTGTTTTTAACATATTCTAGCGACAATTCAGCTTCCGATTTACTTTCTATTGCAGTTATTAAGGAGTTGTATGAATTTGGTAAAGAACATAGTAGTATTGCTATTAAGTTATTTTCTTTAATTTCTTCACCTATACTACGCAGCTTTTCAGCCAACTCTAGTACTGCTTTGATATGTTCCTGCATTTTAGAACTTTCATTATATCTAATGGAATATAGTTTTCTAAGAAGAAATAACTTATTTGTTAAATTTACACGTTCATGGACACATTTTAACTTCTGCCAAACTTCTTTTGCAGATTTACTATGTAAAACATGGATAATTTGCGAATCCGAAATGTTTAGACATATTAAAGCTTTAGCTTTACGATCATTCTTTAACCAAATATCAGTATCAGTTTCCGGTTTTTCTTCGAATACAACATCATCTAAAACTTCTTTTATTAAAAGTTGTTTTATTTTAAATTTCCACACTGAATAATTTTCATCTATTAATTTTTCTATACAAATTGATTCTTTTAGAATAGACATTATTACTTGTTACAATTATTCTTATAAACTTTGTAACTAGTTTTTTTTTTCAACAAAGAGTTTTAACACTTTATGCCCCTGGAATCTTACCACATTACAAAATTTCAATTTCTTAGTCTCATAATCTTTTGTTGGTTGTGCATTAGCACTGAATTCGTAATGAGTACGTTTCCTCAAGCAGAGAATTAAAGAATCATAAGTCAAAAATTTTAACTGCGAAATCTTTATTTAATAAAATAGGATAATTCTGCTTAAGCATAACAATAAAGTAATAATCTTCACGGACATTAAAATTGAAGTATTCAAAAGAATAACTTTCATAGAATCATCATCAGTACTAAATATCATCAGGCTTACCTATATAAGGCAATAAGAAAAATAAACAGGAACATACTTTGCCATCGTACCTGAAAGAGAAGAAAGTACTACTGGATTAGACCTTTGGCCAGGTACAAAGTAGCTAGGGTGAAAATCAAAAATACTGCATTGCACTCGAACTTTACTTTCTCTCGCCAATATATACATCTTGGCGCACGTTCGTTTCGTATGCCTTTCGAGTTTCATTATGCAAAATACCTAAATTTATGCTAACAATTATCTTAATTATTATTTTAATATTATTAAAATTTTTTCTTCCCTTTTTCCAAAGGGCTGAGGATCTTTTTACTTTCCCTATTTTTGTTCTGCAAAACATAAATTAACGGAAAAAGCAAGCACAGATAACTTTCAATCCGTATAGTGTCAAAAGCGGTATTCACAGGCAATATCGAGATTTTCTTCAGCCAGTGCAATCTGAATACTCTGATGTACTGTATTACACGAAAGTAAGGCGGCTTATTGCAGGATGTCTTTTCGAGCGAGTGTGGCAGCTGAAAGACGGCACTGTGTTGTTTTTCCATGAGATGCAGTGTTTTGCGAAGTGCGAAATTTTAGAAGATACAGAATGGCTTTCGGACTTTTCACAGATCTTCTTTGTCATATGAGCAACTTGAATGCCAAGATGCAAGGGAAAAATACATTTTTCGACGATATCTGGTCCCATCTCAAAGCTTTTAAACTAAAACTTAATCTGTTTGCTGGATAGCTAGCTAAGAACGACTTGTCTCATTTCCCGAAGTTAAATTCAAGACCCTCAGTAAATGAAGAGAAATTTAAGAATTACGAAGACTGCTTGAAAAAACTGCATTTTGTGTTCGAACGCAGATTTCAGTGCCATTCAAACAGAATGGTATATTTCTACTATGCATTTGCAGCTTGAATTAATTGAGGTAAAATCTAATAATCATCTCAAATAGTTGTGCCAAAGTTAGTTTTGCAAATCATTATCGAAAGTAGGTTTCCCAAATTTAAAATCTCATGCCCAGAAAATCAGTGCTATGTTTGCTTCATCTTATATATGTGAACAAGTGTTTTCAACTATGAACCTTAGAAAGAATTATTTTAGAAGTAGACTGACCGATGAGCATTTAGCCTCGTTCCTTAGAATCAGTAAATCTTACTTCAAACCTCAATATAAGGAACTTTTAAAAATGAAATCTCAATTTCATTCATCTCATTATTTAAATTGTAATACTTGTATATTGTTTTTAAAATTTTAGAAAAATTTATCTTGACCCGCCAGAATTTTTTTTCGATTTTTGGCCCGCGAGCGAAAACGTTTGCCCATCCGTACAATATACAGTCACCGGACGTGCTGTTGCAGCGTATCACAACCGGCTGGGCCATGCTACCTGGTAGAGCTACATTGCATGACTACCGTGAGGCACGAAGGGTTTACCATTAATGTTTCTAAATATTTTTGCTGAAAATATCTCTTTCGTATATGGATTGTAGTAGATTAATTCTTTATATTTGCTTCCCTGAAATCCTCTGTGAGCACAGCCATTTCTAATAAAAAATCCTGAATATCCATCTTAACCTTCCTTGATGCGCACCAAGTTTTGCCTGACTCGCGCGTTACATTTTTATAACATATAGTGCGTTCTGCTGCAGAGCACATCTCATATTATTTATTTATTCTTAATGCATGTTGTATAAATTTATTCGGTTGTTATAATTGCTTTAATTTTGTTTATAAATTCACTTTTCTAAGTATATATAGCATGCGTGATTTATTGTAAAACGATAAAGTACTTTCATTATAAATATTTCGTTAAGAGCGTATATAATAATTTGAGTAGGTATATCCCGTATATCTGTGGGGACATTCTACTATTTTATCCATACTGCTATTAGTAGCAGTTTTTCTTGGAATATCCTCCATGATCGATCCTTTACATGGTCCATATATAGCCGTCGTGTATTTTGCTTTATTTAATTAAGCAAGTAAATAAACATACTGTTTTCAGTTATTTTCGAAAAAGTCTTTGGTTTCGTCAGAAATGCTTCTGCCGTTTTGCTTAGTCCTAATTTCGTTGCAGGCTTTTCTTCCCGCCTTTTTTTAAAATCTCTTTTGAAGTTATTGCAGTGATTTTTGCATAATATTCATTATTATTGTGTTTACTTCCTTGTACGAAGTAAAGAAAGTAGTGTAATCGCGAAAAATTCCGGGTACCATATTTCAACTAAAATATCCATTTTGACCGCTATCGAATGCAATTTAACGATGTTTTTGCGTGACATCTGTACCTAAGGGACAGAGTAAAGGACTCTTTTCCCCCAAACGGGAATCTATAAAACTTATTTTAAATGGATTCAGAAGAGATTTTTTCGTGGCGTCTGTACGTACGCACGCATGTATGTATCTCGCGGAACTCAAAAACGAGTAGCCTCAGAACGTTGAAATTTTGAATGTAGGACTGCTATACTATGGAGGTGCACAACTGCATGCCCTACCATGTAGTAGTGCACCTCCCTTTTTGGTTGCAATCGGCCGCATCAAAAGTATATATATAATAAGTGTGTGTGATGATAAAATTTAAGCAGTCGGGAACTTTTGAAAAATCACAAAAATCACTTGATATTCCAAAATATCTTTATTACATGTGGCACTTCACAATGGGCGGGGCAATCTGCATCCCACAATTTCGATGATGGCGCATTACATTTTAAACAAAAGCAGCAAAGCAAGAGACGTCCTTCGGCCAGCAAGCGCAAGCAGAGGGAAAAAAAAAAAAAAAAGTCGGAGCCTTCAAAGTTTGTCACTTCATGCTTAAAATGTTTAGAAAATTCTGGTAAAATCCTAGTATACGGTGCAGCCTTGGCGCGATTTTAAAAATTATCGCCAACACCAAAAATTACCAAAAGAACGTCTATGTATATATAGTGATAGTATACTATACACTATATACTATCACTATATACATAGTATATACTATGTATAACTATATATATATTCTTTGAATACCCGTTTACTATTTATCGTGTATGTCCCGTTTTTTATTGCTCATCATAAAAGTCGCCAAAAGTAGCCAAATCCCGTGTGCACCGGATACTAGGATTAAGCCAAAATTCTTTCTTAGAATTTAAATTTTTAAACAAATATTTGTTAGTTAAAATAATAAAAAAAATCAGAATATTATTTCAAAAGTATTTAAACAATAACCTTCCGTAAATAAAATGTTTACTAATCTTTTAAATTCGTTATTAAACATAATTATGAAAATGAAATTTTTGATACCATAATATTCTAGTCTTTATAAAAGGATGCAACACTTTAAAAAATTCTGTGCAATACGAAAAACAGCATATCTATATTTTTAATATAATAACATTGATTAACAATTAGATATTTTTTAAAAAATGATATTTTTAGTTGCACTAAATAAAACCTTTTGTTAAAGTCCATATTACAAAACTTAGGAATCAGAAGTTGATGAATAAATCGTTCAAGAAAAATCATTCCCATTTTTCAATTCAGCTTGGACGAGAAAAGCAACTTTGAACTAACTTTTAATGAAGTTCGCTGACGGATAAATTACATGATAAAATAGCTGTAGTAATAAATTTCTCGCAGAAAGAACGATGACCTCGATAATCATTAGATTGCATTGCTGAAATAAACTCGAAAACTTCGAACACATTAATTCACTTTCCAAAACTGATTGTAATTGTTGTAATTTATTCAGGAGCAGGAATTTTGATGGCGTAGAAGTGTTGATCCATAATGACTAGGAATGGAGGCGAAGGCAGATTAAATCTTCAGTTTTATTTTCAGCAGCATGTTGCGACTACACACAAGTCGGCGCATTAAATGTGCTTGTTCCAAAGGGCTTACTTTTTTTTATAGATTTACAGCAAAAAAGAAGCAGATTGCAGTCCAGCTAAGGCAAAGCGTAGAAAGAAATGCATAATGTTCAGGATGAAATCTTAAATCAAACTGAGTTAGTTTTGGTTCTCAAAGCATTTTGATTGGATAGTTAATATTGCTGTAAAATTATTATTGGCTGCTTGCGTTTTAGTACAATTTACATCACCAGAATTACATAAGAGTCATATGACAGATTTTTCTTGAAATGACGCAGTGCAAATAGGTGTTTCTATTTTTAGAATAGAGAAATTAATTTACACTGCTAATTTAATCTTTTACATATTCTTTATTTTTCTTACATATATATACTCTCTCTATATTTAATATATTACTCACTCTGTTTTGGTAAATTGTGTATTTTTTGCTATAAAACTGATTTAATTATGTTGTTCTTAGCTTCCGGTTAATGCTTTTATGCCTTTATTTAATCTGCATGGAATAGGCGTAGCGTTATCAACAATTTAAAAGTTATTTAAGAGCATCTAAGCCCAATATATATTTTGTTTACTATAGCAGCCATAGTTGTTAACATTTGAAACTTAGCAGAATGTGAGTTAAGTCTTTCTGCATCTTCAGCGTCTTTTTGCCGAGCCGGGACCAAAAGGAAATTTCTAGTTTTGTGCACCGAAAAAACTGCCTTCATTCTTGCTGGTCGAATTGCTTGTTTTTGTGTGGAAAACTTAATTTTAATTGTGAAATTTTTTTAATTGCTTTATTTGGTGTTTTATGTTTTTCTATATCTTTCAAATTTAATGAAAATAGTTTGAGTTTTTGTGCATTTTTACCTTGCCGCGAAGTAAGAACTGAATTAATTGAATGAGAACTATATCTCTTATGGAATTCGAGGAAATAAGTTTAAATGGAATGCAGGAAAAAAGCGTATAATTTAATATTCCGTATAAGGAAGTCGTGGTGTACACATCAGCTTTTGTAAGTCGTCATCAGATTAGACTGTTTCAGAGCTACTATTGTGATTATTCAGTTTTGCATTTTCATCTAAAGTCATCTTGCTGCACAAAATAGTTTTCTTTTTTCCTGCCAGCATATCTTCATTGGCTAGATTGTTAAGCAAATCTCATTTAGTCATAATTTAAATATTTTCTAATATTAGACATAATTTGTAATTAAAACCACACAAAAAAGAAATACATAGCTTTTGCGCTAATAAAATATGCAGCACGGTAGATTATACCATTTTATTTCTTGATTGCAATTAATTGCTTTATAGGAATTGCAGACGAGGGTTCCTATAAGTCGTATTGCTGGGGTTTTAAAATGAGCTTAAAGGGGTGTAACTCTTCTTTCCGCTATATCATGCATTATGTAAGGCAGTTCATATGTCTTAGTAATTTGGACAGATATTTTGAATTAACGATGTGCGATTTAACTTGCGACGCTTCGTATTGACTGAATCTTTGAACTGTTTACCGGTTAGAAATGTGTAGCTTTTAATTTTATCTTTCATATCTAATGTGTAGCTTTTATCCTCTATCACATTAACTAATACTGATCATAGAAACCTTATCAAAGTTCAATAATACGTCAATGACTACGTCTTTTCATTGTCGAACTTCGAGCCTTCGTTTTCTTGTCTGTTGTCAGTTTTGTTGGCAAACCCTTTTCATTTCTATGGAAATCTAATATGTTCAGCATAATTTCTCTTTCTCTGTGATTGCTTCATGTTGCTTTTCTCCCCCTCATTTTCTTCCTGGTAAACTGAAATCATTGCCAAAATTTTTTTTTCTCGTTCTTCTTTTAGCAGCCTTTTCCTTATTTTAAAGGTCGTTTAGTGAAACTTCATTCACTGCCAGTTTAAAATCTTAGTTTTGCTTGTAAGTAAATTAGAAAACTGGTCTCCATATGCAGTTGTTTCTGCTGATCTTGTTTTTACTTGGTATCTGCTAGAAGGAAATAATACTGAGCATTTCATTATAAACTCGACACACATAATCTGTCGTCCGAAAATATTCTTCGCAACTTCCGAATCGGCAGCTGATCTTCCGGGAACGTTTATTATTACTTCATTAACTTCCCCAGTGAGGTAAACATCTGAGTAACGGCTTTCAGTGAGGGGTGTTACTGCATTTCAGAATGAATTTTTTCCGAAATACAAACTGTTTGAAACCTTTTGATAAACGGATTTGTAAAGGTATGTTCTTTTAATATTTTTATTATCCACTGACCATAATTCTTTTTTTAAATTATTATTTTTTCTCGTTAAGTATGTTTTGGGGTTATTTTAAGTATTATAAATGTTAGTATTTATGTGTTAATAATAAACTTTGTTACACGTTATAATTTCAGTTTTAAAAATGTTTTGAACCTTGGATATGCTACGAATTTATAGTTTATATTGTGAACTTTATTCGTTAATAATATAATTAACAATAGTTTTAGTTATTGATAAATATATTTTTCACATTGATTTAATTTTGAATTTTATTTTCTTAAAGAATCGGAAAAATTATATAGGTTTCTTGGTTCTTCTGATTTGAAACAAATTCGCATACATACAACTGTAATTGTGTTTTCGTATGTTGGTGAGGTGCATGGATTGTATTTGTATTTTTGATTTTAAAACTTATTAAATTAATTTCGCTTGTCATATTCTTACGTTACACTTTTATAACACATGTATACGGTGTAATACATTACATCTTTGTATTATAGTAAGTAATTCGAAGTTGAAACTGCATAATAGTTTTAAAATTGTGAGAAGAATAAATGTTTTATATATAGATGAATGTAATCAATTTGCATCGCATTTTGCCTTCCCCTCCGAAAAAAAGTTTTCTATATTAAAAATTAATTTGATAAGTTACTAAAATTGGAAATTGGGATTTCTGGATTTTTTTTTCCCCGAACCTTCGTAATAATAATCGATGTGAGAAACATACCAACTTAATATCTGTTTTCTTATATAAAATTGAATCTTTAAATTGACGAAATAAAATTAAATACAGCTTAACGGTTCAGACATCATATGTTTAGCAGATTAAAACGAAGGAACCTAAATTAGTAAAGGAAAAGGGGGGGGGGACTCTGAAGCTTTTAAACATTTTTTAAATGATGTAATTAGAAAAATCATTTGCTAGATTTTATAAATTTTAAGGAATACTTGAAATGACTTGAAAGAAGTCTTCAAAAGCCTACCAGTGGCCGAGTAGATAAGACGGCTGAACACTTTTAAATTTTGGCTCGGTTGCATCCTCTTGTGTAAGTCTTTAGTGCTTTGTTTTAATCAAGTTGCCCCCTTCTCCCACAAACAGCGTGATATAAAATCGTATATCTTTTTCGAATTCATTATTTGATGAAAAATATGTGAATTCGCTTTGAAATATCATATCTGATTCATTTCCAGAGCCATTGTTGGCAATTCAAAAAGCTATTATTTTTACTTCTTCATCCCTCTCTATACTCTCAAAAATCGAATTTTCAGTTTAATACGTTTTTGTGCAAAATCTTTAAATTCCAGATATCTGGGTGAAAATCTTGAAACAACAGGGTTCGTACGGTCCTTAAAAGTCCTTAATTTTTTCAAAAATGATTTTTGGTCCTTCAAAGTCCTTAATTTTGGCCAAAATGAATAAACGGTCCTTAATTTTGCTCATTTGACATTTATCATTTCTAATGGTTGCCATTCTAAGTGTGAATTACGATTTCTCATGAATATGGAATTAAAATTACACGGCTCTTAACCAATCTGTTGGCGGATTTGCGTTGCAAATGATTGATGATAAAAAGAAAAAAGCTACCCGAACGAAAGCAGATTGTGACGAAAGCGTGAAGCCGGAAGTTGTTTAAGAGGCGAAAGTGATGATGAAGGTGCTCGAGAGGGAAAAAAAAAAAAAAAAGAGGGGATTCTGAAAATATTTGCCAAAATTAGAGCAATCCCAACCTGGTAGGCCACAACCCTTCCGACGCCAATAGGAACGAGATGCCTGGAAAGTGCATTTTCAATAAACTGTGGCTTCATCAAGCTGACTACAAAGACTGGATATTGATGGATGGCAATCCTTAAATGTGGTCTTTGTCTGAAACAAATTGAAATTTCTAGAATGGGAGAGTCAGCGCTGAAAATTCACATGAAAATTAAGTTTCGTTTTATCATTTCAATTTGTTTTTACACGGTTTTGCTTAGCTTAATTTCTGTGTTTGTTTCAATTAAGCCATGAATTAATTTTTTATCACCTTCTACGAAGTTTATTCTCTTTTGCACATACTATATGTATGGGATATCGGGATTATGAGTTTATTTCTGCAGAGGGTCTGTTATCGATTTCGCGGGAAATCTGTTGGCTCCATTTCGATTTTTGGTCGCCAAGAGCAAATTCGGTAACGCTAGCCGAGAAAATGTGAAGTTCGGAAATACGTTTTGAAGCTTCAATAGACAATTAAGTGTTTGGTTTAAACCTATGTTGTTGATAGTAATGCATAATTTTTGCTAATGGCGATACAATTATTAGTTGAAAATAACTAATTAAAAATTTTTTAATATTTTTAAAGCTGAAAACAACTAATTGAAACTAATTTTCCTGAATTAACTAGACGCAAAATTAACTTTCATGAATTACTAAAGTTATTGGGTAGAAGTTTAACTGAAAATATACATTCCGTATTATATATATATATATATATATATATATTTGAAAGAATAGTAGTAGGTAGGAACATTGCAGCAACCTTGCTAAAAAGTTACCAGGAGCTGTAACTCCGCGAAATGTTGTAACATAGTACTACATAGACAATAAGAAATTTGCCTGGTAAAACTGGAAAAGCTGTATAAGCGCGATAAAATTGCCAAATTTTAGTGCTGGAAGACTTGCTATTGCACGAAAAAAATTAATTAATCTGACCGTTGTGTAATGTGAAAAGTTAACTCACATGAAAAAAAGATGGATGGAAAAAATATATATATATATCAGGAAGTTACAAAGACATAAATTATAAATGTCAATATATAAAATGCCTATACATAAAAAATTAAAATTAAAATTGCCAATATATAATATACCAATACATAAAAATTAAAATCAAAATTAAAAAATAATAAGACACAAAAAGCATCAAAAACTAGCTACAAAAACAATAATTAAATAGCGGAA
This sequence comes from Stegodyphus dumicola, assembly GCF_044657685.1. NCBI lineage: Eukaryota > Metazoa > Arthropoda > Arachnida > Araneae > Eresidae > Stegodyphus > Stegodyphus dumicola. The sequence continues at coordinate 85,304,804 of NC_140768.1, forward strand.
AAATGGTATATTAGCTCACTCGCACTCTCAGTTGGCTTTTCAAGGGAAAAAAACTGATCTACGAAATAGGCTAAATACCATTACGCGTTTCGCCGAAACAGACCATTGAAGCTCTTGTTAATGCGAAAAAAACTTTATACAAAAGTATATTAGTATTTCCGAAAAAATTCTTTTGCAATAAATCCTTTTTAGTAGCTCCGCTGCTAAAGGATTTATTCCAAAAGAATTTTTTCGGAAATACTGGTGGTGTGGTGTATCCAATTATGGCAAAGCACACCAGGGCTATCTGCCTAAGAGAAGGGATGCCTTTCGTGGAGGACTTTCTAAGGGAAACTGGCTCGTATACACGTTACACATGGGGAAAACCACGAAAACACACATGCAGCCAGCCCGTTCGCGGGATTCGAACCTCGGACCGAACTACCAGTGTTCAGCGACTTTACCGCTCGGCCGCTGGTGGGCTTTTTCGGAAATACTAATATACTTTTGTATAAAGTTTGTTTTCGCATTAACAAGAGCTTCAATGGTCTGTTTCGGCGAAACGCGTAATGGTATTTAGCCTATTTCGTAGATCAGTTTTTTTTCCCTTGAAAAGCCAACTGAGAGTGCGAGTGGGCTAATATACCATTTTCCCGCTATTTAATTATTGTTTTTGTAGCTAGTTTTTGATGCTTTTTGTGTCTTTTTATTATTTTTTAATTTTGATTTTAATTTTTTATGTATTGGCATATTCTATATTGGCAATTTTAATTTTTATGTATAGGCATTTTATATATTGACATTTATAATTTATGTCTTTGTAACTTCCTGATATATATATATATATTTTTTCCGTCCATCTTTTTTTCATGTGAGTTAACTTTTCACATTACACAACGGTCAGATTAATTAATTTTTTTCGTGCAATAGCAAGTCTTCCAGCACTAAAATTTGGCAATTTTATCGCGCTTATACAGATTTTCCAGTTTTACCAGGCAAATTTCTTATTGTCTATGTAGTACTATGTTACAACATTTCGTGGAGCTACAACTCCTGGTAACTTTTTAGCAAGGTTGCTGCAATGTTCCTACCTATACTATTCTTTCAAATCTTTTTGCAGCATTATGCGCAAAAGTTTTTTGAGACCAGGTAGGTCTTTCGTCTAATTACCAGTTCGCTTTACATTTTCTTTTTCAATTAATATATATATATATATATATTTATACAGTACAAAGTCCGAGGTCTGGACTCGTCGGGACTTCGGCGATCCCAGATTTGAGATTTTTCCGGATATTAGATCATTTTAAATCTACTAAGATGGCACGTAGAAATTAGAAAATTGAAAATATGAAATCGTGATTTATGAAATAATGAAGCATTTATGATTTAAAGGGTATCAAAATTTACAGAAGAAAAGAGCTTAATATTTATATGTTTTACTTTATTAAACATTTCTTTCAATGTGAGTTGTTTGATTTGTTTTCTCTGCTAATACTTTAGACTAATACTATAGACATATACTTTCTTGTTCAGTTATTAAGTGCCATTGTTCAAGTCCTGTAATTGCTGTGTCGAGAATTCCGAATAACTTGTCAATCAAAATTTTTTCTCGTTCAGTAACCTCTCTGTTACTTTCTTCACTATCGGTAGCTGTATTTTCTGGATTTAGAACCATACTACAGATTTCGCCCTCCGTTAATTGATTGATGATTGGGCATTGTCATCGCAATGAAAAACTTCTGTTTAACTTCGCTAAATTCTGCCGCTGGTTCTGGCTTTATGTGAATAACAAATCAGTTATTCTTAATTCAAATAGCACTAAATATAATCGTTTGTCCTATGAGTATCATTAACAAAATCTATTTTTAGTATAAGGAAAGAAATTTCTGCTAAATCTCCCCTTGTCAAGATTTTAGCGCATTAAACTTAAATCTGTAATCGGATAATACTCTGTTATTTGGCGTCGCTGCATGATTCATCACTCAAGTTGTTATCCGTTGATAAACATGCGGTGATGAAAGCAAAGTACAATAAATAATGATTCGCGATTTCGGCATCAAGGATATAAAATATTAGTTGGTGTAAAATTAACAAATGCTTCGGTTTGAGATTATGCCAAGCAGATACGCAGCTATGGAGTCAAGTTACTAATCACACAAATTTATACTAAAATAATTATTTCTTCAATAATGAGATATTTTATTTAGCGCCAAACTGAGATTAAGAATCGGGATTTCCGACATGTTTTTTTATGATGAGGAAAAAAAATCTAATGCGCGTGCGTAAAGCATACCCCTTCCCTTCAAAAAAGCCCTAAAAAATTGGTTGGTGGTGGCTTTGAGGTCCGGATTTTAGATCATTCCAGATATTGCATGTCCAGATGTCGGACTTTGTACTGTATATATATATATACATCTTTCAAAATATAACTTACCAGTATGGATTCACTCTTTTAAAATAATTCTACTTTAATTAAACTTAGGAGATAATATAATCAATTAATCAGTATTGCTTAGGAAATAAATTATATATATATATAGTAAAAAATGTATATTTTCACTATTCAAGTATTCACTGTGACAAGTAATCTTATCTTGTCACATGAACAGGCCTCTGTGGAAAGGGGCTTCTCTGTAAATAAAGCACTTGAAATTGAAAATTTAAGTGACTCATCATACATTTTTCAATGCACAGTATTTGATTACATAAAATTTTCTGGAGGTGTTCTTAATATCGAAATTAATAAAGAAATGAGATCAGCAGCAGCTTTTGCAAGAAGTGGAGTTCATTTAGAAGTTCAGTATTTAGAAGAACAAAAATCTTTTAACTAAATCTGAAAATTCAAAGAGGAAAAGAAATATTATTGAGGAAGAAATTGATTATATGAAGCAGAAGAACAAATTTCTTCAAAGGGACATTAAAGATGTTAATGAAGAAGTAGATGCTTTAGCAGATGAAGCTGAGACCAGCAGGAACATTGATTTGTTTATCAAAGCAAATGAACTTAGAAGAATAGTTAAAGAAAAGGAAATAGACATAAATAAATTAGATGTTAAAATAGCTGAAAAGATTTCAGGTTTAAAAAAAGCACAAATGTTTTGTATCTTTTATTGTACAGTTTATTATTCTAGTATCTTTCAAAAAACCAAGGAAATAAGTTGTATGTTTACAAATCAGTTATTTTAATCTGCAAAATATTCTTACATTGTGATTATAATAGTAGTTGACTGTGCTTAAATAAATATCAAATAAGTTAAATAATAATCATGTAAATCTCTAAAATAGTGACTGTTATTAGTGTAAAATACACTTATACCTGTTTTTCAAGAAATTATGTCCCTAATTTAATGTTATCTACTTCATAACTTGTAGGGAGTTAGTTTAATTTTCAAAATTGTTTTATGGTAAGTATTAAATTGAATTTAATAATAGTGCATAATACACACTTCTGTTAGTTTCTTAAAGTGAAATTACAAGCATGAAGTCGGTTGTATGGATAATTGCTTTATTCTATTCATTTTTTTGTTTGCTTATAGGTCCTTAATTTTTTCTTTGATGGTCCTTAAAAGTCCTTAATTTTCATGTAAGGAAATGTGTACGAACCCTGAACAATATCCAGACCACATTTTATGTATTTGTAACTGCCAATAAAGACATTAGAATTAAAATTTAATAACTTAATTTTAATTCTGAAATGCCTCCTTAATTTTTACACTTTGGTGACTGCAAGTCAAAAAGTTTCTCGCAGTGTCCCCCCTCCCAATTATAAATTAGTGACAGAAGTTTGCATGTAAGCAGATATCTGTATTAGAACATAAATACATTTGATTGCATAAAAACATCTAATTATCATTAACATCAAAGGACAGATTACAGTGTTTTGCTAGGCAAAACTTTATGCGAAAATTCTTTTGACCTAAAAGAATTCATAAAGCTTGGCAAATTGTTAGAGAAAGTTTGCCTTTGATAACATAAAACTGATTCGTTTATTCTAAAGGAATTTAGGTGCTAACTTTCTTTTTTGCAATTATAAAATCACCTTTATTGTCTTCTCATTAGTCTCAATGAATACAAAGGCAGTAGATAAAATCACGTTTTTCCCACTGTTAGTATCCGTAGCGGCTGTAAAGGTTTCGTTTTGAATTTTAGCTTGAAATGCAGGTGCGTGTACATTTAACGCATTGCTGTTTTGATCACCCAACTCCTGATCTAAAGTGTCTGCTGTTTCTACTGTGGTTCCAACAGAATTATTTTCATTTTGATAACACAAGAGAAAGCTATGTTTTTCCTTACACTTCTTGCACGAGTAATTAGAACGGCAATTTCTCACACTGTGCAAATTAAAACAACAAAAACATAAATTCTGTTTTATCACAAATTCTACCCTTTATTTTACATTTAATTTCTGAAATTTGGGACAATTAAAAAGCTTGTGATTGCTCAAATTATATAACCTACACGAATTCTGCATATGTTTTTCATTTGCATTAGAAACAACAGCGGTAACTCTATGTGGAACTTTTTTTGTGTTAGTCACAGTATTTGAAGCGTTGAGAGTTCTTGCATGATCTTTAAGAAATTCTATAAGATCTGTTAAATTAGGCAAATTCTCTTTCTCTAATTTTCTTTCCCACCATATTTTGGTGTTAGGATCTAATTTTTGCCCTAAAATGTATGCAAACACATTGGAAGAAAAACCGTTAACACTCTGATTTAAAACTTCTAATGATCTCGCGCATTCATTTGTAATGTCAATTAAGTTTAATATTGCTGACGCAGACTCATTTTGCATAGGATGCATATTCATAAATCATCTCACATGAGCATACACTTGTTTACGGTAATTAGAGAACCTTTCTTCTAGAAATGAAAAGGCTAATTTATAATTAGAGTCAACTATAGATATTGACTGCACAATACGATAAGCATCTCCTCTTAGAGCAGATTTTAAGTACTGTAATTTGACTGCATCCGTTAAATTAGGATTTGAATCAACATTGGCTAAAAAAATATCTTTAAATGAAAGCCACTCATGTATAAGTTACCCCAAAACGTTGGCAAATTAATTTTGGGTAATTTAACATTGTTCTCAGTATTCGTGCAAACCGAAAGCTCCGATTTAATTTCTTTGGAAAGTTTAGCTAATTTACGATTTAATTCGACTTCTACATCTAAGAGAATATCGTCAATCTCTTCTTTCTCTTTTACATAAGCATCAATACTTTCTTCCGTACATAACCCGAACAAAAAATCGAAACTAGAATTTATTTCTGTCTCAAACACTTTAAATTTATTCTTTAGTACTTCCAAGTCACTTCCTTGGACATTTTCGTCTGCAACCTTTTGTTTTAACTTTGTTAACTGGGTTTTCAATATAAGTTTTTTTGCTAATAGTATCTATCTCCTTTAGTGACATTTTATTTAGCAAAAGTCAATAAACAAATAAAGAGCTTCAAAATGGTACAATAAGCTTCAAAAAGGAGGAGTGTAATTACCCTTTTGTTTCTACAGAACTTCAATCTTGAAGTATCCTATATAATTCTTCATTTCACAAACCGAAAGTAAATTTGCACTCTCATAAACTTCATTAGCTGTTCCGGCTCTGATCGGCCTTAAAACTTGAAGTGACTTACTCTATTTCCCGTCGATAGCTGTATATCGTAATAAAATAACTCCACACACATTACTCAGTTTAAATACCTTTATTTTCCATAGCGACACTCAGGTGCTAAGTTCCACCTTACAGCGTAACATATGAATCTCAACTTCCAAAGTACCACAAAATCAAGTTTTTCATAGAATACATTTCAGTGCCAATTCCGGCGGCGCATGCAACATTAGCCAACATTCCGCTCTGGCGCCAAGCATTTCTCAGCTAATACAAAACAGATGCAATCAAATGCATCAAAGCAAGTGGACTAATGTAATAGTAGTCTTGTAATAAACTCGCAAGTGTAACAGAATAAATGTTGTATAATTTTTCTTTTATAATGTGCTAATAATTATAGTGCTAATTATAGCTTTATAATTATAGCGCTATCTAGCGGTGAAAATTTGAATTAAAATTTATTCTTAGCCCAGAAAAATTCTTTTTGAAGATCTTTAGGTGCAAATTATTTTTTTTTATATGGTTTTTTGGAAAGTGTCCAAGATGCTTTACAAAACACAATTTATTTTTCTTTAGCAGAAATATGATATTTGGCATGAGGAGGAAAACAAACAGTAAAACTTTTTAAAAAAAACTGTAATCAGCCGTTCGGTTCACTCTTGAAAGGAAATCTGTTAATTCCTTGCCTTTGTTCTGATTCTGCACAATAAATTTAATTCCAGGAAGAGCACATTTTCCATTTGTTTATGAGCCCACCAGCGGCTGAACAGTTTAAGTTGCTGAACACTGGTAGTTTATTTCGAGGTTCTAATTCCGCAAACAAGCTGGCTGCCTGGGTGCTTTCGTGGTTTTCCCCATGTGCAACCTGTATATGAGCAAGTTTCCCTTAGAAAGTCCTCCGTGAAGGCATCCCTTCCCTTAGGCAGTGCTTTGCCATAATCAAATCAATCAATCAATCAATCAAACAAACCATTTGTTTATAAACGCTTTCAAAAGTCTTTTTTTTTTTTTTTAAATCATCATCATAGTCTCTTTTTCTTACGTGTTTTGTACCATTTCTTTTCCTCAGTATCCTGTGTGTCATATTTGGTAAATAGAATTTAATAGTGTTTGCTTATAGTATTTATTGGAACAATTGCATTCAATATAATTTTTGTTTTCATTTATATTAAAAATAACAGAAGATTTGGTTTTTAATTGACCGTATACTGGCACATAATAATAAGGAAGTGATTATTGCAAAATCAGCCTGGACATTGAAAAAAAAAAGGGGGGGGGAGATGGGGATTATAATTAAATGAAATAGATGATTTTTTTTTTTTTTTTTTTTGGGTTTGTCTGTCATGTCTGAATTCTGCATTTATGTCTACTTTTATTAAATGCTTTTTTAATGCTGTGTTTGTGAATATTAACAAATCAGCACATTTATAATTTATTAAATTTTGCTATAATATGTATGTAATAAGTTTTTAGTTGCATAATGCGAAATTTAATTTTAAGGTGACCGGACAAATTATGTCAATTTGCCACATGTTATCGCCATGGTTGGTTTACCAGCTAGGGGAAAGACCTACATTTCAAAAAAGTTGACGCATTATCTTAATTGGATTGGCATCAAAACAAGAGGTAAATTTTCTTTATTTTTCTGCTATTTCCATACATATGTTTTAGCTTGGTACTGAAATTACATGCGAGCCCAATGCACAAACTGAAAACTGATGGACCAGAATATTTTTATAAAATAAAAAATGTTTTAAATACATTTTCACATGCTAAATATTTATCAAAACATATATATACAATATTAATATAACAAAGGGAAAAAATTAAAATTTTCTATCCGAAGTCTAATACCCATAAGACATTTTTGTTGGTTGTTCTTTGGAATTCAAATATATTGATAGTTAAATATTAGACTAGCATTTCTTAATAATTCTTAATTTCTTAACAATTCTTAGACTAACATTTCTTTCAAATAATTCCAACATTTTTAGTTAATCATTAAATAACTTACTTAAATTTAAACTAAAATAAAGTCTTAAGTTTTTGGAGAAAATTTATGCAGTAGGACAAAACTTCAGAATAAATATTAATAGCCTATATAAAAAAAGAAAAATTGAATATATCTTATATATTCAATTTTTCTTTTTTGACATATAAATAAAAATACATTCTCTGACTCATAAGTAAAAATCTATATGTAAATAATCATGAACTTCTTAATTTCTTTCTACAACTGGGCACTTGATGTCATTTCTATTCTGACAAAGTTTGTAGCCATGGAGAAAAAAATTACTAGAAATTATATTCATCATGGATTATAGATGCTCATTGGTCAATTGGGTTCTTATTAATTTTCAGCCGTGAAACAAAAAGCTGTTCACATATGAATTATTTTCATACAAAGCAATTATTCTTGGTGCTGAAATTCATAACCAAGCTTATTTATTTTTTGACATGTACCATTGAAAGTAATAAAATCTGTACTTTCAAACCTTTAAATAAGTTTTATATCACATTGTAAATTAGCTCCATATATTGGTTTTCTGGTGTGTTATTCTTTCTGTTGTGTCCATTTTAAATGGAAATGAAAGTAATATAAACTCTAACTTCAATTAACTAAAATCTTGCAATCCCTGTGACAAATACATAATTGAAATGCCTTCTCAGGCTAGATAAAAGTGCTTTGAGGTCCATATGCGTCTTGTGGGCCACCAGTTTTGGCCAATTATAACTTGTGCACCTGAAAAAAACATGATCTCCAAAGGCTTACTGAAGCTTTGCATAAGTTTCTGTTTCACTGTGCTGAAAACCTGAAGCAAATTCTGATAACAAACTGCTCAATTGATGGCACTCATTTTCAGAATGCAGTAGAAGAAAGTTTTCGAAAACAAATACTACTGGTAATTGTGCAATTCTATGCAGTTCAAACTCATACTGGTTGTGCATCGAACGTTCCCTAACCTTTTCCTCCAGATGGGAAGTCCACAGTGTTGCTAAATTAAAATTTTAGTTCATTTATACACTTCTAAGTATACTAGTTTTCAAAAGTAAGAGAATTTTTATATTTGGTTGAATATCTCTAGAATTGATGGATCAGTTTTAATGATGTATTGATATAGGTAGATTAACCCCACCACTAAAAAAACCTTTTCAGATATGATACATGCATGGTCATGCTTAAGGCTCATCAGCACAAGAGAATCTCGAACAAATATTGTGAGATTAAACATTCAGGTCTAGGAGTTTTCAGATAGATTAAGAGAATTTCATTTGCGTTCTGGATATATTCTGTATAAGATTTTGGGTTTGAAGATCTGATTAACCAATCCGTATGGTTAATATTCTCACCTTCAATTTAGATCCATGAGGTGCTTATAAAATAATATTTACCCATAAATATTAGCTACCTTGATCATGTGGATCAGTGCCAAGTCCAGGGGGTGGGTGCTGTGAGGCTGCAGCCTTTCTCAAAACTAACCAGAATTCTTTACTATTTTAAATCATTGACTGCACTTTTCTGTTCTTTATCTCCCTTTTTCTTTAAAAAAAAGGGGGACTGGCAATATTTTCTATCTTGACAAAGGATCAAATTTTCCTGCTTTTGTAGTCATTCCATTCATACTTCTAGCCTTGACGTGACTGAAAATGTTTTATGGCTGTTATTTCATTATATTTTTATTAAATTATCAAACGTATTGTAATGGTCTTTGTAATTCAATAATATAGTAGAATTTGGAAACGTCTTTATGATACAAAATTTTTTACCTCAGCCCCCTCACAAAAATCCTGGATTTGCAACCGATGTAAATATAGATGTAAAAGCAATGCTATGTTCTTGACTATTTTCGATTAAGGTATTATACTAAGTAATACTAACAGAATGCTGTTGTCAGTATATTTGCTTACTTTTTCAAATGTTTTTTGTAGCATTGATAAATATCTTTTATAATTTTAGTTTTTAATGTTGGAGAATATCGCCGGTTAGCAACAGAAGCATACAGAAGTCATGATTTCTTCCGTCCTGATAATAAGGAAGCTATGGCCATTCGAAAGTAATATTAAATTCTGTAACCTTTTTTTCGTAAACAATTTCAAAATTTTAGAAAATTTATGCAGTTTTGATTGTTTAAAATTTTTACTCTGATTCACAGTAAATGTGCATTGGATGCTTTGGAAGATGTCTGCAAGTGGCTAGAAAGTGAAGGCGAAGTTGCAGTATGATATTTTGTATTTGACCATTTTTTTTAATGTTTTTATATTTTATATGATAACTTGTCACTTTTATAGCATAGTTATTTAACTATCAACTTTAAGAAGTAATAAAATTTGTTTATAATTTAGTATTAAGTTCTTAAAAATGTTTCAACAAAAAGGTAAAGTTCAAGAACTTATGGTCAGTTCGATTTGAGAAGTCTAATTTTATAATGGAAAACGTACTGCAACAGAATAAATAAAAATTTGTGTTATAAGCAGAAAAATTAGAAAACAGATTTAATTATTTTGTTTAAATTTCATTTATATATTAAATCCATAGTAGTTGTACTGAAAGCCTGTATAGTCAGTTTATGAGAACATAATCATTGTTTACATGTGCTGTTAAAAATTAAACCATTGTACTTGGTTAAATTTGTGTGTGCTTCATATTATGCAATTACAAAAATTAAAATTTCTTAGTTTTATGCTTTCGAAGCTGTAGAAATATTTGAAAAATTTTTGTATTTCTCTTTTGAAATTAAATGGGAAAAACGTTTCCCCACCCTTTTTTTCTATGAAAAGATTCTTCTAGCTGTTTATTCTGCATGGAATTTTTTTTCTCTGAATATATTTAAAGTTAATTAATCTATGTGTTAAGGCATATAATTTGTGTAAATCCTCTTTTGTTTGGCTGTAATAACTTGAATTTGATTTACCATTTATGTGAATTTTTTGCATGCCTTTTTGTAATAAATATGCTAAACTTTAAATTCTTTAAAATATATTTTCCTAGCAATGTATGTTTTTTATTTCATGTGCATTTGCTTTTTCTATATAATATTTTTTGTATAAAAATTGCATGCATTGTAAATATATAATTTACTAGCAGCTTCGCTGCCAGCCTTCATCTGGCTTTTAAATGTACCGGAAAAATGGCTGAAGGGAACACACCAAACATTAAATTTAAAAACTGCATAGAATTTTACTCTGCAGAACCACTTCATAAAAAAAAGTTATTATGTATAACAAAATTACAATGAAGCAATATCCCTTAATATAAATATTAATTATCCTAATAAATAAATTAACCATAATAAACAGTTCATAATAAAATCATTTTTAAAACAAATGCAAAATTATATTTTAATATTTAACAGCCATAAATAATGTTTAAAACATTAGATTAAATTTATAGATATTAATAAAACCAATTACGTTTTAAGTAAGGTGACGTTATTGATTACATCATCTGCAACATAAAATTATATAAAATACTATAAACAACAAAATTTTTATTTCAAATAAAAATGAAAAATAAAAAAATGAAGTTGATTTTTAATATTTAGAAGCGATAAATAATATTTAAAACACAGAATTTATGCATAATAAAACGCATTATTTTTTAAATAAAATGACAACAAAGTATCGGTTACCATAAATAACTTATCCAGCAATGGGTTTACCATAAGTCGTATTACTCGCCAAAAGAAAAATTGCCAAAATCCGTGCAACCGTCTACCAAAGTAGCACCAAAAATTACAACAAAATAAGCTATATCCCTTAATACAACTATTAATTATCCTAATAAAAAAATTAACCAACTTTCCGTTGAAGGAAAAAAATCATGCAAAACTTTTCAATATCTTACAAACAGTGAAATAAGCAAAAAATAACATGAAAGAAACAAATAATAACATGAAACTCAAAAAACTTAATAACATGAAACTCAAAAAACAAAAAATTCCGTGCAGAATTTTACTCTGCAGAACAACTTTGTAAAAAACATCAATAAAAATGTGTTATATATATAAAAAAAGGCAATAAAATATGCCAATCTCTTAAAAACAGTGCCATAAGAAATACGATGAAAAATTGTTGCCAAACCCATATTTCTAAAGAATGAAACTATTAAAAATGATGTGATTTCATCAAAAATCTATCAACAACAATAAGAAAGGAAAATTGTTGCCTATGATATCTTCGTTCTGAAGTGTTGAGTCATTTAATTCACCTTAGTTGTCTTTTTATTATTTATTGAAAACAATAACAACATTATTGAAACAAATTTGAAATATCATATGCGGCACAGTGCCGGGATTTGCACATCTTACCATATCATCGTTCCTGTGTGTTATAACTATATTTTCCCCCCGCCGCGGAAAAAGCGACATCAGTTTATCCTGTTAGGGATTTTAGTTGGAACATTGCCAAAATCACATTTGTAAAGATGTAAGATGTGAGAAGTGTACTCGGGAGCTTCAATTAAAATTTATATAAATGCAAAATATCATTTTTCCAAAATTCTTTTTGTATAAGCAGTCGCAAGGATGAAAGTTTAACGTGTCCAAAAATCAAAGAAAAATAAACTGTACATTTTTAAACATAAACGTTTTTAGAAAAAATTCCATTGAAAAGGTGTTAAGCTCACTTTGTTAAATAAATTCGTATTTAATCGATTTATTGAAACACGAAATTATTTTAAGTTCGTAAAATAGCTAAGTGCCTACGTTTCATGACGATGTGAAAATGGAGTGCGTAGAGTAAAATCTCACTTTCCTATTGTCCATTATGTCTGAAAATGATGCGATTTCGTCACAAAACATAAAATAAAAAAAATTCGAATTCGAATTTCGAAAAAAAATCGCTTCGGGGTGCACTGGCTCTTGTCTAGGTGCAGCTGTGTACCAAATTTCGTAGCCATGTGTCTATTAGCTTACACGCAGCGCGAACGAAAGACACACACACACACGGACTGACTCTTTTATTATATGTAGAGATGATGCATTCTTCTTCTTTTTTTTTTTTTTTTTTTTTTTTTTCATGTATGTGAAATCAAGAATAATTTAAGGTGCATTGTATTGTTTTGACAGCTAATTAATTTTATTTGTAGCTAAAAGCATTTATTTCTTCTTTCCCTTCCTCTCCCGAAAAAGGTTTTACATTCATCTTTAGATCTTCAGTTGTTGAAATAGCATTAATTTGATATTTATGAATATTCATTTTATTTACAGAAGATATTCAAAGTATAATTGCTTGATACTCCTTTAAAACAGAAAATTTAAGCATGCATTTAAATGACCAAAGCTGTGGGATTATTTCTCTGGGGGGATATGTTTTCTATATGGTGAAAGTTTCTAACATCTTATATGTTTTTAATAATATTCAGAAGCTATTTGGAAACATCTATGGTACTATAAAAACATTTTAGAAAAGTATTTCAGAGTTAATGGGATTTAAGAAAAGAAAGCTTATAGTTGTATATATTTTAAAAGTAAAAACATTTTATGCTTCTATTTTTAATATATTAATTGCATCACTAAGTATTACATAATTGTCAAAAGTAGATAGAAGACCATTTTAGTCTTTAAAAGAAATTGTTTTATCTCGTAGGTTTATGATGCAACAAATACAACACGGGACAGAAGAAAGCTAATTTATGATTTTGTATGTGAAAAACATGGTTTTAAGTTATTTTTCATCGAATCTGTGTGCAATGATCCAGGTATCATTGAAGTAAACATTAGGGTATGTAAACAGTATTTTTGTATTGTTTTTTGTTCTCATTTGTGAGTGTTTTACCATAAAATCATATTTAATATTGTATCCACAATGCAATTTAGCAACTTACTTTATAATTTAATTATTGAAAAATATCTTTAAATTATTATAAAGTATCTGACATTGGAATGGTAAATTCTAATAAAAATCAATACTATTTATTTAAACAAGGCATAATATATATTATGTATTGTTTAAAGTTTGCATTTAATTATGCATGTTAAAGGGTGGAAGAAAAGTTTGAATTAAAATTTTATTCATGTGAAAGAACTTTTGACATTTATTCAAGCATTGACTAATGACGGCAAGAATGTTGACGTAATAAGATACCATTGCATATACATGCCTATAATGAAAATCTGTTTTTAATATGAACACTTGTAACTTCATAAATTTTTTAAAATGACTAGAGAAAGTAATTGTATTTTGAAAGTTATTCTACATATATATTTATGCGAAAGATAAATATTATAAAAATCAGGATAGAATGAAAAGTTATATGTAAAAGCTTTATTGTACAGCTGATGCACATATGTTTACCAGTAAAAGACAAATTTCATGCTATATTTTGTTCTAAAAAGGTTTTTCTGGTAAATTTCAAGAAGACCTATTCATATTTATTTTGACTGAGCCTTATTTTTTTCTCTCGGAAGTTGAATATTTTGGCTGCATTATGTGCATTTCCTTTTAATCATTTAGAGTTATTTATGACAATTCTTTATATTTAATTGTTCCTTTTCCCCAATAGTTTCTTTTCTCTTTCTTTCCTTTGGGGGTTATTTTAGCTCTGTAAACATTGCCTTTTCAGGATTTCCTTATTTTCCTTTACATTTTGTTTTCCCTTAAAAATCTGATATGAAAAATTAAATAAAAATTTGAGATTGAGCTTGAGATAAAAATTGAGATTAAATAAAAATTTGAAGTTGTTCACATCAACTTCATGGCTAAGCAAGATGGGCTGTTCAAAGGTCATTAAAAAGAAGTTGCTTTCAGTTCATGGTGATATTTAAAAAGCTTTTGAAACTGTAAAACTTTATAACAAAATACTTTTTAGTTTTTGAGTAAAAATGTGCTCACTTTCTGTATTATTCCTATTTTGTTCATAGCAATTCCATCACATGCATAAATTAGTAATTTTTCTTTTTAAGCTTTGTTAAATGAAGTGGGATGAACCAGTTAATTCTTTTACTGCATATTTCAAATATTTTTGATAAAATTATTATGAAAGAAAAGAAATATACAAGTAGAAATGTGAATATGATTTTGAAGTTGCCTTTGTGTAATTATTCCTTATCAAAAATTATTTTGCATAGTTTAAAACTAAAGCAGAAGCATTTTATTTTGGATATTTAAAATAAAAAGTATGAATACAGTTAAGTTTATTTTTAAAATCTTTCATTTAAATTTATCAAAATGCAAGATAAACTGTACTATGTCATTAGCTATTGTATATTTGCAATTATAACATTCATTTGTGCTAAATGATAATTAGCACCTATGCACTTTTTACAGGAAGTTAAAGTTCACAGCCCTGATTATAAAGATAGTGACAAAGAAGAAGCACTGCGTGATTTCATGCAGAGGATAGAACATTATCAGAAAGCTTACCAATCCCTTGATGAGGATTTAGAAAGAGCTTATTCTTTTATGAAGATATTTAATGCTGGAGAGAAAGTCCTGGTGCACAGGCATGAAGGTTATCACTTGTTTCTGTTTTCCTCATGTAGATTTAATAGTTTTTATTTTTTGCATCAATATAGATCCATATTGTCCATTTTTTTTTGTTTGAAAAGCATTTTATATTTTTTAAATTGTGTTTATTGCACTTCTCCCTCTCAATTTGTACTTCCACATGTAAGATTAATGTAAACCAATTTCCCTTAAAAAAATCATATGCAAAGCTTTGCTTGCAGTAGGAAGATAGTCCTTGCTTGCTTTTTCATATGCAGTTTATATATATATGCCTTAGGTATTATTTTTCATTCATTAATTGTTTTAATATTAAAACTTAATAATAATTTTTACATTCAGTTTCTCAGAATTGGTTTTTCCCTTATCCAAAATACATTTTGTGTTTATTTTTGATGCATTTATGTCAATCCCTCTCTCTCTCTATATATATATAAACATTTTATTGACCAATATCATAGTACTAATTAATAATGCAATGTAAAGTATAAAGTATTTAAAGAAATGTGTATTGAAAGTAAATGTTCTATTTGTGACAATTTTGATACTGACTGAACATTTAATATTTTTTGATTTAGTTCTGGTTATAATTTTTTTTATTATTATTTTAAATGACAAATTTCATATTTTGTATTTGGCTCTTTATTAGTCTTGAAAGATGCAATATTAGTTAAATTTTGAAAGTAAATACAAATTTCAACAAAACAAACGCATGGTTTAGTTACTGAGAACATCATCAGATATGTGATAATTCTTTTCTTTTCTCCTTTTATAGTGATTAATAACACTTTTATAATCATAATAATCCATGTGACCCTTATAACTAAGCCATACATTTCTTTTGTTACATTTTTATTTGATTTTTTTTCTTTCTTTCTTTTCTTTTCTTTCTTTCTTTCTTTCTTTTTTTTTTTTTTTTTTTTTGCTAGGTCAAATGTTTTTTGTGTATTTTCAGGTCACATCCAGAGTCGAGTTGTATATTACTTGATGAACATCCATATTCTTCCACGTTCCATTTATTTAACCCGGGTATGTGTTTTTAAATTATTGAAAAAAAAAATGTACAGATATATACTTACTATCTTTATTCTTAGAAGTGCATGATTCCACATCTGCATTGTGTTTATCTTAAATTTTTTAATGGTTTATAAATCATGAATTTGTGATGTCACAGTTTGAACCACAATTTATGTAACTTTGTTGCATGTTCACTGTGTCAATTCTGTCAAAAACTTCTTGTGGAGAAAGAAAGGGAAAACTATAAGCAGTGAAAATGGAGGCACATGTCATGGCTTTTAGAAGACTTCAATTTTTTATGAAATGATATTGTTAAACTGAGAAAACTGATTGTTGAATTCATGAAAATTTGATACTAGTTTTGCTTTACATTTTGTAAGTCAGTGATATCATTAAACTGAATATCAGTAATTCAAATTTGACTGTTATTTTTATTTTAGGCAATGTAATTTGAGAAAGCAAGTTATATTTCATTCCATTATCATATTTAACTCTAATTTTTCTCATTATTACGTAACATTTTAAATGGATATTTAAGTATAACTGCAGATGTAAGTGCTTGATGCAGTAATCATCATTCCTTACTAATGCCTGATACTGAATGCATTAACATTTTTTTCCTCTATCAATAAAATACTGAGATATTCAGAATAAATTCAAACATTAAAATGTTATTTAAGAATGCATTCACCCATTAAAATGTCATTTAAAATGTTCTATATTATAGCATTTGAATTTTTTTAACTACGGCATTAAATTACTACATGTTAAAACAAATTATTAGATCTTAAAATAAAAGTATTGTACAAGATATGCTCTTGTACAATCAATATATTTGCTTTTACATGAGTTTTCTGCCTAAGGACCGGTATTCTTTTCATAACTACACTATTTATTGTTAATTTAATCACGCGTACTGATTTTAGAGATTGCATTCTATTCTTAAATAAGAATTGAATTTTCAAGTTGCTATAATAATAGTGTTCTGTTTCCCATTCATCTTCCCCCCCTCCCCCCCTTGGAATTCGAGTAGAAAAATTGACATGAATTATTTTAATCGATGAGCACTGAAAAATTATCTAAATCTCAGTATTTCTTTCTTGCCATCATTATAAACTTAATTTATATATATTTGAATGATTGTAGTTTGACTGTTGATGATTATCTTATTTGGATATAAAGTTAGTTTATTTTCCCACTTCAAATATATACAGATCTTGCAGGTCTGAGTTTGCATATATGCTAATTGTAGTCTGAAGATCAGAATTAGTTTTTTTTAAACAAATATTCAGTGTAAATTAAGGAATGAATGTTTATTTTCCTTCTGGTGGAAATCGTGTTTTTTTTAATGAGACATCCCATTGTATAATGGTTAACATTAGTTATTGTAATAAATAATTTTTGTATATACATTGCTCGACATTGAAAATGCAACACCAAGAAGGAGTGGTCAGAAAGTGATGGAATTTGGAAAAAAGACAGAAACAGCAAGCAGCAATAAGTGACCTTTATTTCAAAAATGATTGTCAGAATACAAAGTGAGAACGGCATCAGCTCAGCAGAATGTAGGACCAACGCGGACAGTGATGCATGAAGAAACACGTCTAGGCAATAAGAGTGTGGATGGTGTCCTGAGGGATGCCTCTCCATTCCCTTTCAACCATTTGCCACAGTTAGTCTTCTGAACGAGGCAGGGGCAGAGTCTGCAAACGGCATCCAATCGCATCCCACACACATTCATGTTCGATTGGTGACAGGTCAGGAGAGTACGGGGGCCAGGGAAGCGTCTGTGTATACCTTGCAAAGCATGTTGGCAGATGCAAGCACTGTGTGGTCAGGCATTATCCTGCTGAAAAATTGCATTGGTCAGCCCCTGAAGGTAGGGGATTGTCATCGGCCGCAGTACGTTATCCAAGTATCGTTGGGCCGTCATAGTGCCCTGAATACGAACTAGAGATGACCTGGAATCGTACGCAATAGCGCCCCAAACCATTATGCCACGTTGTTGCATGGTGGGGCGTTCCACAGTGCCCTGAATACGAACTAGAGATGACCTGGAATCGTACGCAATAGCGCCCCAAACCATTATGCCACGTTGTTGCATGGTGGGGCGTTCCACAGTTACTGCCGGATTAGCTCTGTCTCCGTGTTGACGCCACACACGTATGCAGCGACTGTCACTGGATAAACAGAAGCGTGACTCATCTGAGAACATGACGTTTTGCCATTCTGTCATCCACGCTGCTCCAGTCCGGCACCATTCTAAACGTTGCCATCTATGCTGTGGGGTCAATGGCAGTCTTCTTAACGGATGCTGAGAGTGCAGGGCACGTTCAACCAATCGACGGGAAATGGTTCTGTTCGATACGGGAACATCCAGGTATCTTGCACATGCTGCAGAATCGTGGTACAAGTGACTTGCGGGACCACCACAGCTTGTCGGCGAATGCGTCGATCCACGCGTGCTGACGTCACTCTGGCTGCATCTGCACCCCTCCTTCTTCCCACATTTCCTTGTTCCAACCATGTTCGCCATAGCCGATGCACCGTGCTCGCATCCATGTGGGTATAAGCTGCAATTTGACATAAGGACCAACCCGCCCTTCTCAGTCCGATCACCATACCCTTCGTAAAATCGTTTATATGCTGGAAGCTCCTTCGTTGACGGCGGTCTGGCATTCTCTCCTATTTCACGTATCCTCCAGGAAAAAAACAACTTTATTCAATAATTCGTCTGGCAGAAATAACGACACGAATATTGCCCATTCTGCACGTTCCTTCCATTATATCTTACTTCACGTGCGTCGGAAAGCTGCACATTTCACATCATTTGCATAACTCAGTGACGTGCGTCTACTCTAAAATTTGCATAAATTGCGAGCAGTGTGTATAAATTTTTCATAAGTATTATAATAACGTTTTGCAGTCATTGATGGGAGAAATGTTAACGAAAAGAACTATTTTTAAATATTCAAAATCTAGCTTTCAGTACTCTGTAATCTAGTATTACAATTTTGTTATAAATTTAAGAGATTAACGTACTAACCTTTGCTGATGTCTGTTTCTTTTTCCTGTACTTATGTATTAACACAAGCACCTTGGTGCAATGTGGCATTTTTTTTTTTTTTTTTTTTTAAGTTCAAAAGGTGAAAATTAATTATTGGATGCAAGTTGGCAAATTTCTTGACTTTGTTTTTAAAAAATTATCAAATTGTTGATATTTGTTGTAAATTGTTTAACCAATGTATCAAAATTAAAAACACTTTAAAATTTTTAAAATATAAATTTTAACTATTAAATAACGACTATATGATACAATTAAAAAACTAAACATTTTTCGGAAAATCCTTTTTTAAAGTTTTATTACAGTTCTCCATATGTACAGCGATCTGTTGTAGGTAAAAATGCACATAATTCCACTAACTCGACACTGCACTGGCTGTCTGCGAAACAGATGTCATCGTTGTTCCCTTTAGTAATTTATGGCAAAATCTTGGTTTCCTGCTGCAATTTTACTGCCATTTCTTCCATTGCTGGCAAATTCCACAAGCAGTATTTTAAAATTAAATTGAAGGCAAAAAATAGCACAACTTATCTTAAAAACCAATGGAACTTTATATTCAACAAAAAGAATGCATACCAAAATGGGACCATTGCTAGGCTGAAGGATGTTTATGCTCATGGTTGCTAGGTTTTTGGCACATTCTGAAAATTAGGCAATTTCTACTAAGGTGGAATTCAGTTTTCACATTAGAGAATAAGTTAAGAAAAATGTATCTTTTTAAAGTCCTCAGATGCTGATAATCTATTTCTGTAGACTAATAAGGTTTATATAAAATTCATAGTTAAAAATTACAATTTTTTATAATTCAGTTATAGTAACTCATTAAGGAAAAATGATTGTTGTATTGGCAACTTATGTTTCCCCCTTAATTTCATTTTTGATAGGTAAAATTTCTCTAATATTTGCATCAAGTTTTAAATTTCATACATATTTTACTAAGAACTTTTTTGCATGAAATACATAGCTAACTTGTAAAATGTAGATTACTTTATGATATGGATTACTTAAAAAATTAGAAGTATGCTTCCATTTTGTAAAATCAAATTATTTCTTTCAGCATGGTGAAAGTATATTGAACCTGAAAGGTAGAATAGGTGGTGATGCCGAATTGTCTGACCGAGGATGGGATGTAAGACGTTTTTTCCTGTGTTTCTTTTATATCATGTAATAAACTATTTTGCTGTTGTGAGAAGCATTATAAAGCTAGCTAGCTTTAAAATTTAAAATATGATTGAGCAATCATGTCCTTGTACTTACTCATTCAGTATCTGTAAGTTCAACTATTTACCGTTTGCAGTGGATAGTCACAGTTGTGGAAATGAATAAATAAACCTACTCTTACAAAATTTAAGACAAGTGAAAACAGGCTGTAGCACAGTGAAATACAGCAACATAAACCACCTAATACTGACTTTGGTAACAGTTGTAAACACGAGCACCTAAGTGTATCTTTTAAATAGATATTAGCGGAACATTCAAGTGATTCATGTAGAGCCTTTTTTTATGTTTTTAAGTTGCTGGCCATCCTCTTACTTTTAGCTTCTGTTGGCTGAAAACCTTGCTGGGTGGATGAGTATGTATGTGATGGCAGGAGGACTTCACATGGCTGGCTGATCCTACTTGCAATATATCCATGTGTTCAGAAAACCAGTTATTTTTATTTCTGTCTCTTCTTTAAACAGTGTGCATATTACCATATAGCTTGTACATTCTCCCAAGTCTTGCTATGTCTCCTTACTATGGCAGGAGGGTTGTCGGTGAGCAGAATGGGTGAAGTTAGTGGAGAGCCTAGCATGAAGACCATTCCAATATGCCCAGCTAAAGCACAGCAGACAAAGATCCTTGTAGGGATTACTTTCTTGGTGATTGTGTATCACAGTCTCGAAACATCAGTGACCTTTCCACTTTTTATCTCTCTTCAGGTTTCACTTCTGCCTTGTAGTTTCCTCTGACGGAGAATGGGCTTATTGCAAAGTGCAGTTTCAACTTTTTGTGTCTGTCTTACCTTAATGAGAAAACCACCTACTTGTTTGTGGTGAATGGAGACCGGTACAACTGGAAAGGAGAATCCTGGTAGTTGAGGGGTGAAACACTGTTCCCAACATGCTGCTTTACCTCTGCTTCAGTCCAACCAGGAGTCACTTACCTGTCCCTACCAGTGTCAATATTCACATAGACATTTATATGTATAATCTGGCTCAAATCTTATCTATATATGATATGCCAACTAAAAACTGTTCTCCCAATCTCGTGGAAATGCAATGTTAGCTAAAATATCGAATATTTTAAGTTCTTAGTTATCTCTGGTAAAATAAAAAATCTATCACCACTCCTATTCCGTAACATATAGCTGGGTAGCCAAAAAGTATAAAAATGCTACGTTCAAGATCTCTGCTGATCGATCAATCCTTTTGCTCAATCCTCTTCTCTCCTAAAAATGACATTCATGGGTGAGCTTCTGTTAGTGTGTCTTCACATTTTTTCAAATGTTCAGAGCTGTCTTTTCAGAAGTAGACCCGATAAGTCTCTGAGGAAGAAATGGCTGAAAGTGGGTCTCGCCAAATCCATAGGGACGGGCAACTTTTAAATGTAAAACATATTATCCTGACATTCTCATCTCCAGAACTAGCAAAGTCCATTAAGGTGTGGGGTACTGGAATTGTTCCATCAGACTTTACATGCCAAACGCACTGCATTGTTTTCAGTGTCAGCAGTGCAAAAGCTGCATGCTGCAGAAACTTAGCTTGTGTTTGTTATTCTGTGACTGGTCATAAAAGTCAGGATTGCATTGCTGATCTAGATTGCATAAATTGTCATGCTGACCATCCGTCATACTCCTACCCTAAATAGAAAGAAGTGAAAGAAATACAGTATATTAAGGTTATTAAAAAAATCTATCTTGAAACTAATAAATTGTTTAGTACTGGTCAACCAAGACAAAACTTTTCTTAAGCTGAAGCCACCAAATTTTATCAGACAAGAAGTACTCAAACATCACGTAACATTTAAAAAAAAAAAAACACCTGAACCAAAAATAACTGGCTGGAAAAAATTTTTAAATCCTCCTTCTCCTCCTCCCAAGCAGACAACAGAAAGCTCAGAAATAAAAGTACAAGAAACGGACAGCTGAAAAGAAATTAAATGTGCCATAAACAGAAACCCAAGCTGAAGCTCTGTTGAAGGTATTTTCTCCAAGGCATAGATCTTCCAAAACATGTCTTATTAGATAAAATAAAGAAACAGCATCATACTAATAAACATTCCTAATTGTCATAACTTCCAGCAGGGTCTTATAGTATTAAGTAGCTTATCAATAATTATCAACCTGTTTGTTTTGCAGTACCTGAGGCATTCAAAAATTCAACAATACTATGTAGGTGCTCAATGATGAAAAAGGACAACACTTTTAGCGAACATGCAAGTGGTGGTGTAGGCTTGCTTACCTCCATTAACTGTCAAGTGCCTTTCTCTTGGTTATACCTCTTCAAGCAGTTATTCATGTGAAAATCAGGATACCAGTTTCTGTGTGTAGTGTCCATCTTTTGTCAAATGAGTGTATTGATCAGAAGGATATGGAGGATTTGATTGGCCAGTTACCAGCACCATTTCGTATGGTTGGTGATTTTAATGGCCACAATCGACTGTGGAGTCTAGAGATACAAATCCATATAGAAAGCAAATCAAACAGCTCCTCCATGACCATTATTACTGTATCCTCCATATCCATCCTTAATGCATTAAATGGTTTACATGGACAACCTGCAGTTTTGTCAGGGGACAGACTTGAAATATTTCGAGAGTTAATAGCAAATATCTCTGAATAGAAAAGATAAGATAAATGGTCTCAGGAGAATTGTTTCAGGTTTTCTACCCAAAATACTGTGTGTGCACTTTTTTCGCCAGAAGGTTCCTTATCCTGATCTCGAATTTCATTTGCAGGTCCTGTAGAAAAGGAGGTAAATTCATAGGTCTTATTTTCAGCTTACTTTTCTTTCTCATGTTATCTTACTAAAAAAGAAGTGTTTAAAAATTATGAACATTCACGAAGTCTTGTCAAATACCTCCTGGATATCTGCTCAAAAGACTTTGGATCAGTTATTTATGGACCAGCAAGGCCTTCTTAATCCTCCTGCACTTCGGATCTGCACCGGAGCTTTTAGAACATCTCCAGTAGAAAGCCTGTATGTCAAATGCTATGAGATTTCCCTGCATTTAAAATGGGCACATCTTTGTTTCAAGCATTATTTTAAAATCATGTCACAAATCAAGTATCCTATTCATTTACATTTACTTGATGATTCATGCTCTCATTTGTATTAGACATCTCCATCATGTGTGTAATCATTTGATCTAAGAATAGGCATCTGCTAGAGCAGTACAGTATGTCTAATATCAATACACAGATGGAGAATCCTTTTGAAATTTTACCATGGGAGGACTAGAAATTAATCTTCTTGATATGTCCCTGCATTAGGATAAATCTGGCACTAGTGATCTCATTTACAGCCAGACCCTTTACTCTTGGAACAATGCTGCAGAAATTTCATTATCTACACGTATTCTATGAGTACATTAATGTAGCTGAAAGATCATACTTCTAGCTCACATCCCATCATTACTGGAATTTTGGAGCTCAGTCAGATTCTAAAATATTGGGGATACCAAATTCTCTACTTCTGCTTTTCTGACCATGCTGGCATGAAACAGAATAAATTAATGGATATTACAGCTAAAGTTGCTACTACAGTGTCCAACCGTTTAGTCCCACTGGCAAATATCAGAATGTTGATCAAATGTAACATTTTCAATAAGTGGCAGATGCATTGGGATTATTGAGCAGACAATAAGCTGAGAAGTGTTAAATCCACAATAGAGTGCTGATCATCTCTGCTAAATACGAGGAAAGAAGTACTTTTGAGAATCTGTCACTGTCGACTGACTCATAAGTATCATCTAACAGTCGAGAGAGATTCACTTTTTGTACGTTGCTGGAATGTCAGTCTTTTAAATTTTTTTGCCTAAGGCATTTAAATTGCTTTAATCTGGTGTTCGTACTGTTTTATTTAATTCCTGGATATTGTCAATTTTCACTTCAACTATCGGTTTGATGCAGATTACATTGTAAGATTTTGCGCCAGAAATCATAATACAAACAGCAAATATATATGGCATTTTTTTTTTTTTTTTTCCCCCACTTGAAAATTTTGTTAAAACTTGTAAACCTGCTCCCGATTCTGTAACAAATCGAATAAGTGAATGTATGAAATTTGCTGTGGTATGAATTGTGTGGAAATGAAAATGGGAGAGTTAAAAAGTATAGAAAAAATCTAAAGTTGTATATTTATTTTGAGACTTGGTGATAAGATTAAATGAAATTAAATAATAAGTAATATTTAAGACTAAACGAAGGTGGATCAATTATTTTATTATTATTATTATTTTTTTTTTTTTACAACGTAACTCAAACTTTGTGCAACAGTGGTCAGTAAAGTTAGCAAAATAAATTGACATTGATTAAGATCTTCACTGTTCACTATGTTTCAAGTGAAAATGTTTTTAAGCATTGTTAAATATTAATAATAAATGCCAAAAATGTAATGATAAAGAGTTTCAAATTTAATGGTAAAGAATAACACGTCGTTCAATAAGTCCCGGGACTAACTAAGAAAACAACACCCATTTCACGAAATTCAAGTTTATTCTTCAGCATATTCACCATCAAGAGCCATGCAATCATTCCAATGCTTTTCTAACTTTTCGATACCATGCTTGTAAAACGATTTGTCCTTGCCCACAAATTATGGTTCAGTGGCAGCAATGACTTCCTGATTCGAGCCAAATTTTTTTTTCCTGGAGCATCTTTTTGAGATCAGGAAACAGCCAGTAGTTGCTGGGGGCTAGATCTGGGGAGTATGTTGAGTGGGGAAGCAGAGTGAAGCCCAACTCCAACTCGTGCAATGTAACCAGTGTTTGTATTGACTTGTGGCATGGCGCATTGTCTTGATGGAAGATGATTTTTCTTCTTTATGTGCGGTCGTTTTTTTGCAATTTCGTCCTTCAGACGCACTAATAACTCGCTGTAATAGACGCTGTTGATAGATTTTCCCTTCCAAGGTAGTCGATATAAATCATACCTCGCACGTGACAAACAGCTCTGTGAATCGTCAACACATTGTTGCTAATCTTCCATTGGGAGCACACGTAGCAACCATTTGGTAAACACTTTTTTATGTAAAATCGTACATGCACGTCCAGCTGATATGTTTAGCATCTCGGCAATCTCATGAACTTTCACTTTGCGGTCATTCATCAAGATTTTCTACACTTGTTTCACATTTTCCAGAGCGACTGCTTCATTTGGCCTACCCAAGCGTACCACATCATTTGTATCTGGGCGACCGTGATTGAAATTAGCGTATGAATGGCAAATAGTTGTTTTCGATGGAGTAACCTAGATAACATTTTCCAAGCTGTTGCTGAGCTTGCATGGTATTTTTGCCCATTAAATAGCAATGTTTGATCAACACTCGGAATTTGCTTTTCTCTGTTTTGTCCACAATTGCACAAGTAGTATTACTTTCAACACAGTAGCATTGCTGAAAATCGGACGTGTGCCATTTGAAGGTTAGTTCTTTCGAACAACAAAGTCAAGTTACCAACGCCATCTGTTGGTTAGTCCCGGGACTTATTGAACAATGTGTTACACTTCCTCCTGATGCAATGAGCACATTACTCGCAAATAGGGAAAATTAGCCACGCTTTCATTTTAAGGGAGAACAGGACTAGAGTTTTTCTCTTTGACCTTGCAGGATCATCTGAGTATGTCCATGTCACACATGTTTTTTTATTTCATTTTTTTTCTAATATGAGATATCAGAACCTTATGCTTTGCTATGTATAACATGAGAGAAAGTGTACATTTCCAGTATGTTCAATATAGCTTTTGCAATATTTTATTTAGAGTGCAATGTAGTATTCTGTATACTTCATTTAATATAGGCAGTGTCTCACTGTGCATGATTTATTGATGAAGCTAAACCATATTTATATATATTACATTAATATCACATTTAATGATATTTTAGTATCTGTGATTAGTGTTGAAATTAATATGTGAATAATAAGGGTATTACTGTATAATGTTGTTAATACTAGTAAAATTTCTAATCTAAAATGATCGTAGTTAAGCCAGCCACCATTATCAAACATTATCCATTGATAATTCCTGAATCCTGCAACCTTCAAAGTAGGAGGAGACCAAAGCTTTCCTGTTCAGTGTACATTTCCCTGATAAGAAATAAAATTCTTGGTTTTGAGGGTTTCTTTTACAGAAGGTTTTGACTGTTTCTTTGTGAGATAACTGTAAGTTGTGTGCATTTTTCTGTGGTAAGGTAGTTCAAATGTTAGCTTCTGCATCGTATGCATTCAGATACTTGTTATCTGCCTTAATCGTACAACAAAATCCTTCTGCCAGGGATTTTTTAATGCTGGCAATTTTATCTTGATTTTGTGTTCCAGCAATGAAATGACTTTTTGTGCTCCATGTGTCATCATTAATATAGGTCAGTATCTCATGGAAAATCTTGTGTTAAAGTAGTTGTCTATAAAAAGGCAAACATAATTAAATAATCAAACTAATTTTTTTTGAAAATTTACGTGAAATCGGGTATAGTTGATTTTCACTGTGTAAAAGGTGAAAATTGCCTCTTCCCCCAAAAGAGCTTGTTGCCAATCAACAAACCACAGCTTTTTTCAGTATTATTAAAGTGCTTTACTTATCCTTTGCATTACTTCTCATTCTCTGTATAATGTGCACCCATAAATTTTGATTGTATTTTTTTTTTATTTATTTATTATTATTATTAAAAGTATGCAATCTACATTGGAATGTATGGTATATATTTTTTCACTAATTTGTTTGTTATAAAAAATAAGCTTTTCCTGCTTTCTGATTAAATGGTTACCTACAAACTTATGATGATTAGTCTGAATTTTTTTAGTTATATTTTTTTTGTGTGTGTGGAAACGAAATATCATTGTTGACTTCCTCAAAAGCTATTTTTAATGGTATGTTGGTTAGACAAACTATATCCATTGTTTCAAACGTTTCAGTATTCAAAAAGATGTTTTCTTCACTTTTAAAAAATGAGGGAGTTGTTATTTAAGTAAAGAACAGAATAAATTATTATAGTTTATTTGTAAAGTTTTAGGATAAAAACTTGAAATAGAACACTTAGTAGGGATAAAGTTTAGTTTCTGAATTTTAAGAATATTGCTTTTACACATGTTCCATCATAAATTAAAGCTAATCTTGCACTCATTATTGTTTATGATTAATAAACACATTTGGTAAATTAATGATAAGATTTACATCCTTGGTTAACAAATGGTTAAATTAAGATCCTAATTTTTGAACTTGCAATAAAGATCATCATTTCTTTACTTTTACAGAATGCAACTCTTTTCATTCTGATTTTTGTGACAACTGTATAATTTTTTTTTTCAGGTCACAATTTTTTGAATATTAAACTATTTGCAGATTTGTAGGAATTCCTTTAAGCATAGCTACTTTTCGATACACTAATTTTTTCCCCCAAATTACATATATACTTCAGTTTTTTTATAATTTGTTACAATTTGAAGATGTTTTTCAAGCAAATTCTTCAAGTAAATATATTGTTTGTTTTTCAAAGCCAGTTTGTGCCAGGTTGATCTACCAGTATTCAACTGTCTCAACTACTGGTGAGATCTAAAATTATAAAGAAATAGTAATGTTTATTTGTTCTTGGTCTTTTATGGTTACTGTAATTTCAGATTGCGTATAATTGAATTATCAGCATTTATAACCATAACTTATAGGTCAAAACAAACTATTACTCATGTAGATATCATAAATAGAAATACAGTACAAAGTCCGAAATCCGGACTCGTTGGGACATCGGCAATTCTGGATTTGGGATTTTCCCGGATATTAGATCATCAGTGTAAATCTAGTAAGATGGCATGTAGAAATTATGAAACTAAAAATTTGAAATCGTGATTTATGAAATAATGAAGCATTTATGATCTCTCAAGGGTATCAAAATTTACACACACACACACACAAAAAAAGCAGCTTAATATTTATTTATTTTATGAAACTTTTCTTTGAATGTAAATTATTTAAGTTGCTTCTTTTTTGTATGTTAATGATTTCTCTTCAATTCTCTATAGACAGACATAATTTCTTGTTTAGTTACAAAGTTCCACTGTTCAAGACCTGTAGTTGCTCTGTCGAGAAGTCCAATTAACTTGTCAATCAAAATTTTTTCATTTTCAAGAACCTCTTTTTATATTTTTCACTTGGTAGTGGTATTTCCTGGATCTAGAACCATACTACAGATTTCACCATCCATTAATTGATTGATGATTGGAGCATTGTCATCAGAATGAAAAACTTCTGTTGTATCATCTTCATTTATTACCGTTTGTTCACATTTCTTTACAAAATCCATTAATTGTAAAATTTCACCTGTGGTTTGTGATATCCGAAAGCCTTCGAATTCACAGCTATCATTTTCATCATCCTCACCATGAATATGGTAGCTAGACATAAATTATGCTAAGCATTTTTTTAAAGTATCTGCAGGCATATCCTCCTACGATCTTGCGATGCTCCACACAGCAGATTTTATGCTGAAATATTAAAAAAAATTTTAAATAGTCTTTCCATTATTCAAAAAAAATTTAACTTTGATTTTAAAATCCTACTTTATATTTGTATTTCAGCATGTGCACTATTCCAATGTCCATAGGCTGAATGATGGATGTACAGTTTGGAAGAGAAAATAATATGGCTCGGAGCTTAAATTGCTCCAGTATTTCTCTGTTTTGGAGATAAATCGTAATTCTTGTCGGCGCGCAGCGGAGCCCTAAACAAGAAGGCTTCAGCATTTTTTTTTATGTAATTGAACAACAATTTCAGTAGAAATTTGATCTCGAAAATTTTATTTTTATTAATAAAATCATATTAAAAATCACTTATTAAATTTCAGTTTATCTATTAACATTTTATTAAATGCTAATTATTTTAATCATTAGTTATTAGCCCAAAAGGAATAAGCCCAGAAGGACTATTAATTTTGTTTTTGCATTTTACATTGATTCACTTTTCAAACTGTTGCCACTAAATATTTACAGCCCTGTATTATATTTAAAAAAATTAAATAATGAAGAATCTACGTAAATGTAAATATGTTTCTTGCATTTTGATAAAACAATGGTACCTAGAGCAATAAAATTTTGAATAACATAATCCTCCACTGAATACGGGCATCTGGAAGCCCAAATTTTGAATTTGTTTTATTATCATGAGTCATTACTCAAGTTGTCATTTGTTGATGAACATACTGTGAGGAAAGTAAAATATAATAAACAATCATTTGCAAAGTTGGTGTCGGGATAAAAATATTAGTAGTTATAAATTAACGATGTTTCTATGTGGAATGTTTTGGTTTGAGAGGTATGCCAAGCAGAAAGGCAGCTACGGAGCCAAATTATTGACCACACAAATTCATGCTAAAATGGTTTTCCTCAATGATAAGGTGTTTTGTTTATTGTATTCTCATAAAAATCAAATGCGCATTCATAAAGCATAAAACAAAATTCCTAAAAAAAATTTGTTGTTGGCTTTAAGGTCAGGATATTGGATGTCCGGATCTCGGACTCTGTACTGTATTAAAATCCATTCTTTTTTACAATTCAAACAATAATATGCATATTAGTGTTTGAATGTAACAATAAATAACATTAATTTTTACAATAAATATAAACTTCCTAATTTAGTAATTAAAAAATTACTTTTTATATAATATTAATCAAATCTCATAAACTGTGTACTTCTTTCCTAAAATTGTTGCTATGTTGAACTCTGAGCTGCTTCAAAGTTTTTTTTAATGTTAATTGTTTTCAACTAATACCAGAATTACTTTCCAGAAATTTAAACCAATGTTGAAAACTCTTTAGATAGAACATGTTTTGTGTTTGAGGATTATATTAATGCTATGAGTGCTTTTTTAATTGCATTACTTTAAAAACAGCTTTTTCAGTAAACAATCTTTCTGATTCTTACCAAATAATTAAAAGTACATTCTAAATGAATGAATTTATTTGAAAGAATGTATAATCACTTACCTCAAATTATCCTGAAAGCAGGTAAAAATTCTAAAAAGGCAAATCCAGTGCTGGCTGGAAAAGCTAAGTTTCTGACATTGATCATTTATGAGTTATGGGTATAAAGGTGGTGTAAACATTATTAATTGTGAGTTTTCAATGAAACCAGAATTTCGTTAACACTGATTGTTAGCTAGGGAAAATTAACTATACTGTAAACAAATGTAGCCCTAGTGACACATGAAACTTGTTTCGCTGCAGCTGGTTCACTAAATAACTCGCACGACACAGGGACTGTATTTCCTTTGCTTTCATTTATGACACTGATTCTAAATATGAATTCAGCAATGCCAAAAAAAAAAAAAAGTGATACAAAATAGCGAGCCATTCTAAATGGCTGTCACGACTACAATACTCTTATCAACCATTATTCTAGTTGCCATTATGGGGAGAGGGAAATACTCATTCTCAGTGGGAGTGGACTGATTATTCAGCCATTAAATACATAAATTAAGTGCTCTTGGATTTTATACGATGCTTGCAATATTCACATGAACACCCGGGAAACCAAGAAAATCATTTTGTGCCACCTTAGTTTTTTGGAAACACTTTCGGCATAGGAATTCGAAAATTAAGTGTGGGTGCCACATGCTGGATGTCCACTGGCAAATTTACACTTTTGCACAAGCTTATAACCTGTCTGTTTTATTAAGATATGAAATAAAAATATCCAAGATAAAAAGAAAATTTCTTTTTAAAATGAAAGGAATTTTTGGGAATGTAAATTCATGATTTCTACTCGCTTGTTTGATACAGGGATCTAATTTGATTTAACAATAATAATAAAGTAAAGGGAGTGTTTTTTTTTTAGTTAGAGTAACTAAGTCCTGCTTTACATTGTTTACAAAATTTCAAATTCATATTTATTTTCTGACAGAAATTTAATTGCAAGACATTGCTGTTGGTTACATTTTGTAATTCAAATATACTGACAGCCAAATATATTAATATTTAAGACTGACACTTATTTCAAGTAATTCTGATATGTTTAAATAATCATTATGTAATTTAACATTAACATAAAAATAGACAGATTATACAAACTTTTAAGTTAACATTACAAATTAAGTAGTGTTAAAATATAAACAGACATAATTTTAAGACATAAAAAGTCAGACTCAGATATTGCATTTAGTACAAGTCGTACATCTTATGTTGCTAAAAACAAATCCTTTATTCAAGTGGGCTTTTATCAATGTGCACTTTCATGCATGCAACTATTTGTTGTACTGGCAATTATCACAGTGAGGTTACTTTTGTGGGCTTTTGCTGTGTGCACTTTTGTCCAGCGTACTTTTTTTTAATTGGCAAACCCTTTTCATTTAAGCTTGTTGCCATTTGGCGAAATTTAAAGTTGCTCATCTTTCAGATTTAATCTGTGTGCTACTGATGAACAAACTAACCTATTTAAAAAAAGAGAGATTCAGTTCTTAAGAGTAGTATTTTTTTTTTTACTTTTGAAACTTTTTTTTTTTTTTTTTAAAAAGCACATTCTACAGTAATAAAAGTGCATTTAATTCATGGTATATCTAATTAAAAACATTAAATATTTTTATAGAATTGCGTTACTTGCTTTTCGCTTTTCATTCATATCTGCTGCCATTCAGAAAAATGTAAGATATTATTCTTTCATATTAAATTTGTCTGTAATTATCAAATAGCTATTTAAAAGCAATAGATGCAGTTCTTAAGAAAATATTTAAAGTTTTTTTAATCGGATTGATCTAAAATTTGCATTTAATTGGTATATCTAATTAAAAGCATTAAATATTTTTATAGAATTGCTTCCTTTTTCACTTTTTGAATATATAGAAGATACATAACATAACTGGTTGAAATTCTTTGTATTATAACAGTCCTAGGATGATGCATAATATTGTCATTGCTAGAATCATCATCGATAACTTCATCCTAGCAATTTGACAAACTATCTGCACACAATTCTTCATGTTCTATTTTATTAATGTTCCTTTTGGGAATTTACTATAAAAAAAGGTCAAATTAGGCTGGGAACACAGGAGCAATAAATTGATGTGCTCCCAGCAATGAAATTCAATTATGCAGATAAACTTTTCGATAATATATGAGCAGGCTTATGAATATGCTTGCTGAAATTGTAGGCTGTAAAGAGTGTGTCTATTAGTCAGCTTCCCAGATTTATGTCAATGTATAGCTGGAAGCTCTGGTGTTGAGTGGTATTTTCATCGTAGCATAACAAGTTCAGCGAAGTGCATTCATTGGAATGCATTTCTGTAATGCATGTTTTAATGTTGAAATATACAGGCATTGATCTAGTGCTCATGTGTACCCAACTTTATTGTAAAAACATTACAAAAGCCCACTGGTACCAATAATTCATAGAAAATGTCTTTAGTTGCTTGCCGCACGAGATGTTAAAGCATTTTAATTATCTTTTCTAGTTCAGTTGGAAGATTGCTTTGTAAATTTGCAATAACTTCCATGAGGCATTAATTTAGAAAGGATGGCAGCATTCTGCTTTGCTCTGACATAATGCATTACATTGTGATGAATAGTGAATAGTGTTGCATTTTCTACTAAAATCTAAGGCTAATTTTGCACGTTCACTTTCAAATCTATAATCAGATCTGAGTGGACATGTGCTTTGTTGTGTGCATATGGGTTCGTAATCCACTGGTGTGCAAAACTTAAGCAACAATGTAAATTTAATCAGATAGCCATAAAATTGTAGAAAAGGGGTTCTTGCGTTCAGTACAATGAACACGCAATTCAGTAGAAAGGTCATGCGTATGCAAATGTCAAGAAAAAAACATCACAGGCTACGTGAGCGTACACAAAACACTTAAGGTCAGCGCACTCAACTCGAGATTACCATAAAAGGACGGAGGAAGATGCAATTAAAGACATTCGCTGCAAGTAAAAGGAGTAGTTCTTTTGTGAAATATGGCTAAAAGAAATGATCTGGATGACTTCATACATGGAAGAATGATCGAAAATCTGGAGTAGGGGCGAAGTGTGACCAGTGTAGCTGAAGAGTGGAATCAACAAAAGGGGTGTTTCGCACGTTTAGAAAGCCTTCCAAACCACAGGTACAGCTATTAGAAAGGCTGGTAGTGGCCATCCCAGGAAAACAACTGCAGCAAATAACCGATATATAGTCCTGCAGACGAAAAGAGCCCAAAACCAGTCAGCAAGCGTAACAGCTCAGCAACTGTGAACAGCAATGGGCGACAATTGTCATATTGTCATGGTTTACTGTGTCCAAACACCTTCACAAAGGTGGCCTATGCGCCTGCCATCCTGATCGCTGCATCCCTTTGAAAGTTGGCCATCGGCATCACCATTTACACAAGGAGCGCAAAAACTGGGCATCTCATCAATGGAATCGTATCCTCCTTATGGATGAAAATCGTTTTAGTGCCAGAAGCGATTCTCAACACAAATTGATTTGGAGAGAGGTCGGGACACGTTTAATCTCGGTAACATTAGGGAAAGAGACAATTACGGTGTTCTGAAGATCTCGTCTGGAGAGTCATTATGCTGAACGGGCGGACAGAGCTCCACGTTTTCGACATAAGTTCTGTAACCGGACCGGAGATTGCTATCGTCAGGAGGTGATCCTTCCACATGTGCGTCTGTTCAGAGGTACCATTGGAGCAGACTTCGTTTTTATGTATGACAATGCACGGCCACACTGGACTCTTGCTGTTCAGAAGCTACTGAAAACTAAAGATATGACTCGAATGGATTGGCCAGCGTGCTGCCCTGATTTGAACCCCGTAGAACATGTGTGGGATGCTTTGGGGAGATGCTTGTGACATGATTACATCTTCTGGGGAACACTCAGCTACTGAAACAGATGCTGATCAAGGAATGGGCACTCTTACCTCAAGATCTGTTGGACAATCTGTTGTTGAGTATGGAGAGACCGTTTGAAGCAACCATTGCAATAAGGGCAGGGAATATCCTGCTTGTTGTTCTTCCTCTTGTACAGACAATCATGTGTAATGATACTGTGAGTTCAAGAAAGCCTGTTTTTCTTTGATTCCATACTGTATGCATTGTATGAATTTTTAGAGCAATTATGTTTCATCATCTTTTAAATATAAAATGTTGTCTCTTAATTCTGAATTTCATGTCTCTCAGATGTTTTCTCGTGGAGTTATGCCAAAAAGAACACCTGTTGCTTAAGTTTTGCACACCAGTATAGATTAAATGCATACAGGCCCAGTGATAGGTTTATAAAATTTATTTTATCAAAATAATTTTTCAGAGTTCTTTAATTTTCCACAGAAATACTCATACAGTGTTGTTCACAGTATCACTATCAGTAGTTACCTACTAAGAATGTTAAACACAATGCAATGCAAAGTGCATCTAAAGAGAAAGCTAACCTGGAGATAAGTATTCGGAATTCATGCTGAATTAACAGCTAACAACAACTGAGAACAGATGCTCTCTTCAGTCTCACCTGGCTGCAGAGATATTTCTAGTACTTTCTGACTGGTAGGCAACATGAGGGTCGAATTACAGTTACAGCTGATATAGTGATCAATTACATTTATTCAATTACAATACCTATTATGGTGATACAGAGACTGAAACAAAATGTTGCCAAGTTTCGTAACTTTCGGTGATTTTTTTTTTTTTTTTTTTGCTAAATTTGGTGACCAAAAATTAGTCACCAAAACTGTTACCAGCTTGTTGATATCTCGCCAAATTACCAAGATATCCATTTACTCAAATATTAAATAGTCTTCCCCTTAATTCTTAAAGGACACAGATACAGCCTGAGCCTTGGACAGGGAATATCTAATACTGACGCTATATCTGCTAAGTAATATTTATTAAAGAGGAGTATTTAACTGATTTTAAGTGTGCTTAATTTTTATAGTTTCAAAAGTTGATTAAACTTCTACTTTCAATATAAAATTGTTTTTTTCTTCCTCTTTTCATGGTTTCCAGTACACCCATGCTTTAGCACGTTTCATTCAAGAACAGAACATACCTCGTTTGCGTGTTTGGACTAGTCAATTGAAGCGAACTATACAGACAGCTGCTGGTATAGAAGCACCTCAAGAAAGGTGGAAAGCCTTGAATGAAATTGATGCTGTAAGTCTTAAGTTTTACTTTATTTATGTATTTTGTACTCTTAACAGATTACTGAAGATTGATATATCTTATTTACAAATTTGCCCTGTCTCCTTTTCCTACTTTTACCACTTGAAACACAGGAGAGATACTATATTATGTTACAGGAGGGGAGAGATTATATGTATTTATGAATGCATTTTACATTGTTACCTTAAATAATATGCTGAAAACACTAAGGGGAATTGGTACAAAGGGGAGAAATGTGGAAGTAAATATGGTGTTCATACTTAATTATATAATAATACATAATATCATGTAATTATTTCTATTAATTTGCTTATTTATTCCTTTGTCATTTTTAGCAATCAATTTATTTTATAAGAATGTTGAAAATTTTTAACCTAAAAGAACCAAAAGTCAGAATTCATCTGATGGTCTGAAAGTGCCATGTTTGTGATGTTAAAGTCTATAGCATTCAGTTTTCATCTGGTTATTCCTGATACCATTTTACAAGATATCTGTGATTATTTATTAGACATAAGGTTGAGAAATTTTAATTCATTTATTTTAGCTTATAACCAGTTATATCAGTTACATAACAACATAAAATATTAAACTTTTTTAGTCTTTAGAATTGGAAACCTCATGCATCATACTTAGCAACCCATGATAACAGTTTCATTTACCCATTTATCAGCAGCTTTTTCAAATTATGATATTGTATGTTTAATGCATATGCTAAACATAAAAAGGCTCATACTGAATAATTTTTAGGAGTTGACTTGAATAAATGCTTCAAAAATGAAGATTTAAAATGTTCATGAATTTTTCATGAGACAGTTTGCTTCATTTGCAGCAAATGTTCAGGAAGAAATCTGATAAAATTATGCATTTAAATATTCTTTAATGATAAAGTTTGTCAGCTAATTAAATTAATACGTAACAGAACTTCTGTGTTCTTTTACTGCCATTAACTTATTTAAGTTAATCCAAAGACTACTAATAAAACAGGTTTCAAATTGTAAACTTTCAAATGCAAGCCCATAGCAGTAAGGAGTAATTACTACAAGATAAAAATTACTCTAATCATATTATTTGTATTAAATTGTTTAGGATGCTTTAATCTTGTTGATATGTATTGAATTCTGAGTGTATGATAAATTGCCTATTATGGTGAAATTAAATGTAACTTTTTGTAGCTTTTCTGATTTTGCATTTTTAAGTTATGAATTTTTGATGAAAAAATAGTTTTCCAGAGGTGCCAATTCTCCTAGTTTTTCATTACGTTTCCTGATTTTTAATTTTTGTTCTTTATTTAAGGAAAGTGTTTTTCAGCTATAAAGAACTGCATTTTTTGCTTTTTACATTTTATTGACCTTTTTTTTATTAAATTTCATTTTATCTGAATATTCTTAAATCTACTGCAAATGTTTGCATCTAAATCTAGATAAATATTATGTGTGCTAATTATTAATTGCATTTTCATCACATTTAAAAGTGCTTCAATAAATAAAAGCTTTTTTCCCCTAGTCAATTTCCTTAATGTAAAAATGTAAGAAATTTACGAAATAAAATTGGCCAAAGAGTATAAAATTTAAAATATGTAATTAAATACTAGTGTATTTTACATTAAAGTTGTATTACAAATAGTCCAGTAACCTCAATTATGCATTATAAAGAGAATTTAAGTCAGTTTGGAGCTCCTTTGAAATGGCATTGCCGTGCAACATGGAAACCTCCTAAATTTCTCACAAAAATCTCCTAGTTTTTCAGATTTCAAGTTTGGTAACTATGATATTTATAACACCAAACTAGAAATTAAATAAGGTGAGGAAAGATTTATCAAAGTGCAAATGATAGGCTTTAGTTTAGATGGAAATTTTAACTATTGGGAAAATAATTCGAAAGCAAAACTTTCTATTTGTAAAATGGGGTATTGCAAACTGGACTTCAATTAAAATGTTCAAAACACGTATGGGAAAAGTTTATTCATTGTAATTAAATAACTTTAGCCCGTTTTTAGTTTTGAAATATTAAATAGTATGGACATTAGAAGTATTTCTTAATGTTAATAAAGTATTATATAATGTTTTTAATGTTCAGTTTATTTTTGACTCAGAATCAAATTTTTAACAACCTCAAAATGTTTTTTCTTCTGTTATTTTATTCAAGAATGAATAGTCATTCCATAAAAAGTTTGCTGATATTATATGTTAAGGTTAATCTGAATAATAAAAAGAAATTTCATGGCCATTTGCAAAGGTATAAGATGGTTGATACTATGCAAATAATTCAGTGCTGAAATGTTACATTTGCAAACCTGAAACTGTGTAATATATAGTTCTTGGTATGTCTTATAAATATTATTATATCTGTTTTCTAAGGGCATATGTGAAGAAATGACTTATGAAGAAATTCAGGAAAGGTATCCAGAAGACTTTGCTGCTCGTGATCAGGACAAATTTCATTATAGATATCCTAGAGGAGAAGTAACTATAATAGTTTATATCTAAATTTTATTTATTAATGTTATGTCTCAACAGAGATAAATCACTCTTGGGATATTTTTGGATTTCAAATGTCTGACCAGCGCTACTTTAAAAAAAAATGAGAATTTAAAATTTAGCTTTGAGTGACATATTTATATATTTAAAATGTAAAATAAATATGCAGCAAATATTCATTTTTTCATTAATAAGAATTAAATGTAATAAATATTTGGCATACGTAAGTTTTACTAATTGTTGGAGTTCAAATGTCTGACAAATATTCAAGAAAGACAAGGGTTCAAAATTCAAAACCAGTTTCAGGTGGCAAGTGTATTTAACCTTTAACTGTAAAAATAAATTTTCAGGAAAATTTTGTTTTAAACAATTTCTTTAGTTTAGTACAAAGTCTTTAATACGGGCGTCCATAATGCATTTACGCATGCGCATAATACGTTTACGCATTCACGTTGAATGTATAATGAACGTGTTGGAAAATATGAGCTATTGTAACCCTTTTTCTGCATCATCTCTCCTCCTTGAAATAATTCTAACTTTTACATAAGGTTTAGCTCTTATTTTAAAGGGATATAGTAATTACTTCTGCTTCGTTTTTCACTGCCACTGTTTGTATTAAGAATGGACTGCTCCAGCCTAATTAAGATGCAGAAACGAAACTTGATGTTACATCATCTGGAAAGCTGAGTCATGCTGATAGCTGATTGATTGCCGTGAGATTACGTCATGTCTACTTCAGGTATAAGTATCTCGCGTCGCTCTGGTTTATCCCTTCTGGTTCCTGTTTCCTTGCGCCGTGGTGTGCCGTTCCAGCCCCCATTGGAAGACGATATTGCGATGCATGCCAGCCAGCGATTAGTGCCATGATTCCGTTCCAAAAGCTGACCTTTTTCTGGATCCTGAAAAGCGGCGACGATGTGAGCGACAGCCGTGGGCTGCATCCTGTTTCTATGATTTGGCGGCAATAGATTCCAACCTGTGATTTACAGTGAGTAACTGCCGTGGGCAGCAACCTGTTTTTCGTGAAGGCGGCATTTTCAACATAAGTGTTTTTCCAAAATTATAGCAGCGATATTTTTCCAAGCTGTGATTTCTCGTGTGTAACTACATTGAGCGGCTTTTTTCCAGTTTAAGTGCTCTCAAGGATTTAGTTTAATTTTTCAGGTGCCTTCTTGACCACAAAGCATGGACTTATCGATAGTGAAGTGAATTTCATAATAACCGTGTAGTTTCTGTTCAGTGATATGTTTTTCGCGTATTGAATGCCAGTATTTAAAGATCAGGTAAAATATTTACTGTGTCTTTAATAGTGTAATATTATTTAAAGGAAAAACCCTTGGTGTTAATGAATGATCAACTAAGTGTAATTTTTTGATAATGATTATGTTACTCTTTAAGTTTCTGATATTGATTAAATTTATTCATTGTGTTTTTATTTATATATATATTGTTAATAAATTGGTTAAGTTTAAAACTTTTGTCTTCAATGTCTGCACAGTATATAACCTTAGGGAACTTCTATTGCTACTTCTGCTAAATGTTCTTTTACAACTTTAAACTTTGCTTTTGCATCATTTGGTTATGGGCCCAGCCCTGAGTTATCTTTAGTGCAGACTTTTAAAAGTTTAAAATTAATTTAGGACTTAAGAGACTGAGGGGCGGTTTTTGTTGAAATTCAAATATAGCTATTGTTGATGTTAAGCACAATATTGTTAAACTTGATGCATATAACTACTTTACATGGTCTAAAGACATGAAGTTTGTCTTAAATGAGAAAAATGCCTGGCTTTGGGTTAAAGGTATTGAAAAATGTCCTGATTTAAATGATGTTAAGGGAATTACAAAAGAAATTGTTGCCGACTATCAAAATAGAAGTCGTTTGGCATTATCATTGATTTATATGTATGTAAGCCCTGAATATAGGAACTTAATATGTGAAATAGATGATCCGGTAGTTGCATGGAATACGCTTGCCAAATTCTTTCAGTCAGATTATCAATCTAGACACATGTCCTTGTTTTCAGAGTTCTTAAATTGTAAAATTAAGCCAAATGAAAGTATTAGTTTCTTTTCTTCTAGATTAAAACTGATAACTGAACAATTGGCTGGTATTAATCAGGCTGTAAGAGATGTATATATATGTTTTCAGTTTCTTAGGTTTCTTCCAGAAAAATATGATCAGGTAGTTCAGAACGTTTCGAGGTGGTCAGATGAAAAGTTCATATTTAAAAATGTTGAACTGGAAATACTTGCAGAAGAAACACGTCTTAATTTAAGGGAGATAGATAGGGAAAATTCTAACAAGACTATAGAAGTTCAAAGTACTCACTTTGAACCCAAATTTAAGCAGATTAAAGGGTTCAAGTGTTATAAATGTGGATGTCCAGGTCATATTCAAAAGTACTGTATAATGAAGGGTAATTTTTCCAGATCACCCTCACCTGCTTCTTCTGTTTCCTCAGCTGTATCTAGTAGTAATAAAACATCCCATAAGTGTAAGAATAAACCCAAGTTGTGTAAAGGTAAAAATAATTCCCATGCTCAGTCCCTTTTCATAGCTCAAGCTAATTCTAACAACTTGGAGGAAAATGATGATAGTTGGATTTTTGATACTGCTGCATATCATCATTTTTGTAAAAATCATGAATTGTACGATACTTTTTCTCTTGTGAAGAATGAGAATATGCTAGTAGCTGTTGATGGGGCAACTTTTCCAATTCATGGGAAAGGTACTGTTAAAATGAAATTTGGGGATAAAATTATTTTGTTTAAAGATGTTTTATACTCACCTGAACTGAGACGAAATTTAATATCTGGACCTAAGGTGAATATCAATGGAGCAAGATTTTATGGTAAAAATGGGCAAATTAAAATTACTAATGATGAAAACGAAACTATTTTCAAGGCTAAGTTGATAGAAAGTAACTATCATGTATTCCCAAAAATAGTGAAAAGGGGGGACAAATCTGTGAAATTTGAGGCATCCATAGTTCAGCATAACAATAGTGAATTATGGCATGGTCGGTTTCGTCATATAAATTATGGTGCTATTGTCAGGACTAGTAAGAGACATTCAGTTTGAGG
This sequence comes from Stegodyphus dumicola, assembly GCF_044657685.1. NCBI lineage: Eukaryota > Metazoa > Arthropoda > Arachnida > Araneae > Eresidae > Stegodyphus > Stegodyphus dumicola. The sequence continues at coordinate 85,345,788 of NC_140768.1, forward strand.
TCTTCCTGTGTTAAAGAACTCGCCTAATTTGTTTTGTGAACATTGCCAAATCAATAAGCAAAGACAAATCTTCTATAGACCTTTAGAAGGTATTCAAGTGAAGAGACCACTTGAAAGGGTTTTTTCTGATGTATGGGGACCTATTAACATTCCAGGTAGGAATAGTGAACGTTATTTCGTTTCCTTTATTGACGAATATTCTTGTTATGTGGTAGTGTACTCACATAACGAAAAAAGTCAGGTGTTTGAAGTATTTGAAAGGCATATAGCACGTGCTGAAAGATGTTTGAACCTTAAGTTGAAATACTTTGGAACTGACAATGGACGAGAATATGGCAATGAACAATTCAGGTCATATTGTAATAGAAATGGAGTAAAGCATGAATTTACCGATATATATACTCTGTGATAGTGGAATGAGTCCTGAATTTTGGTCAGATGCAGTGATGTATTTTGCATATTCATTTAATAGAATTTGTCATAAAGGCCAAAATAGAACCCCATTCGAATTGTATACTAAACGGAAACCATCAGTGCGTCACCTTAAGGCATTTAGAACGATTGCCTACATGGGAATTCCAAAGGCTAAAAGAAATTCTAAGCTTTATCCAAAGGCAATAAAGGGCCGATTGATTGGATACAGTGTACGAACAAAAGGGTACAAGATTTGGTTGGAAAATGAACAAAAGGTAGTAGAAATCCTAAATGCTACTTTTAAAGAGTGAATTGCAATGCAGAGAAGTTGCAGTGGAGCTGCACTGGGCACCCTTCCTGATTTGGAATCTGAAGAGAGGGTCGAGTTCCAATCTACTGATACTCCAGTTGGCTATTTTCCTGAAATAGTGGAATGAATCGATACCAGTGTACCCTCTTCTATACCTAGCAACAACACTGACACTACTGACACTGAATCTACATTGAGACAGGTAACTTAGTTTCGTAAACCTGTTCCAAGGCCAGACGGCACTCGTACGGATGTGTGCTATTTTGAGAAGAGGTCATCTAATCAAAGACTACGATCACCAAATGATGTAGAAAAGTATTGCACTGAGCATAATATTCAGTATGATCCTACCTTGTTTGATTTCAAGGGAAGCAATACTTATAGTGGTGAAATCGACCCAACTGGCACTCTTTCAACGTCATATACCCAAGACAGCTGACTAGAGGTTTCACTTCCAAACACTTATAACCAGGCAATGAAATCCACAGAAAAGGAAAAATGGATAGAAATGATGGAAGAGGAAATGGCCAACATGCGAAAGCATAAGGTATGGCACCTTGTTCCACTTCCTAAAGACAAGACTCCACTAGGTTGCAGGTAGAGTTTCAACATTAAAAGTGATGAATTTGGAAACATTGCTCATTTTAAAGCTCGTTTGGTGGCTCAGGGTTATTGGCAAATTAAATACGATACCCTATGATGAAACCTACTCACCTGTAGTCAACTTTTCAGTAATAAGGCTTTTTTTCTCTCTTAGTTGCACACCTTGGATGGGCAAACATACAGTGCGACGTAAAAAGTGCCTATTTCTATGCTCCTTTATCTGAGGAAATTTACTTGTCTCAACCTCAGGGTTTTGTAGAGCGAGATGAAACTTTTGTGTGTCGTTTAGATAGAGCCTTGTATGGTGTGCATCAGAGTGGGCGATTATGGTACTGCGAGTTGGATAGAACACTATGTAACCTAGGGTTTACCAAGTTTGAGTGGTGTAATTGTGTCTATCGTTTTAAAGATTTTGTCATTCTGTTGGTTTATGTTGATGATATTGTTGTGTTTGGAAAAAGTGAAGTTCAGCCTAAAAGGATATTGAAAGTCCTGAATTCACATTTTGATTTGAAAATTTTGGGTAAAACAAAAAAGCTCTTGGGTGTGGAATTTGAATATGAGAACAATAGTGTCAATTCATCAGCAATTATATATATAGAAGTGGTAGTTGATCGATTCAAGTCTATTAAAATACAAATTACTTCCCTTCCAATAGTTAAAGGTGTGAAATACTCAAAGTCCCAGTAGACAAGAAGAAATGACTGAGATGATGAATTATCCTTATAGAAACGTTTTAGGATGCCTCTCGTTTCTTTGCAATCGTACTCGTCCGGATATAGCCTATGCTGTTAATATATTTTCTCAGTTTCAAAGCAATCCTGGTAAGTTTCACTGGGAAGGATTACTTAAACTTTTAGGATACGTTTCCAATACCAGACATCACAAACTTAAACTGGTATGCGAGGAACTGAAGCTCAATATATATTCAGATTCGGATTTTGCTTCAAGCAGGCGATATGGTGTCTATTGGTGGACAAATAGCTTTGTTGGGAGAATCACTTGTATCTTGGCGTATATTTAAAGAAAGGGGAGGGAGTTTGTCTAGTATGGAGGCTGAATTTATCTCCGTGACTGAATCAGCAAAAGAATTAGTTTGGTTTAAAAACATTTTGGATGAATGCATTCAGTTTAAGATTGCAAGTAACTATGTTTCAAAACCTATATTGTTTATGGATAACATGGCTGCTATATATTTTACAAAATCACCCATTGAAAACTCAAGGACTAAACATGTAGATGTAAAACTATTCTTCATTCGTGATCTATTGAACAGGGAAATTTTTTATCTAAAATATGTTGCAAGCAAAGATAATCTGGCTGATCCGATGACAAAACCGCTGACTAAACATAACTTGATAAGATTTTGGGGAGCAATTTTCTTGCGAAATTTCTTTTTGTGTGTATTTAACTTTAAATTAAGAGTTTTGTTTAGATGCTTCAATTTTTGACTGTATCATTGAAAATAATATGTTGTAAGTCATATTATGATGAGTATTAGATAATGTAAAATTGTGTAGTATAGAATGTTGTGTGATTGACCTGGGTAAATGTATTGAATGTGTGATCATACATATGTCTTTGTATTGCTTTGTAACATGTTGGACTTTCATATTATGGTAAAATTTTGAAAAATGGTGTAAGATGTCCCCAAAGGAAATTTTTCTTAAAACTTTCTGAATTCAATGGAGTTGTGTATTGTTATATTTTATTCTTGTTTTTAATTTTATAAAAATACCGGCATTCGGTTTTTATTTCAGGTCGGAGATGATGATGTGGGGGGGGCGGGGCGTGTGTTGGAAAATATGACCTATTGTAACCCTTTTTCTGTATCATCTCTCCTCCTTGAAATAATTCTAACTTTTACATAAGGTTTAATTCTTATTTTAAAGGGATATAGTAATTACTTCTACTTCGTTTTTCACTGCTACTGTTTGTATTAAGAACGGACTGTTCCAGCCTAATTAAGATGCAAAAACGAAACTTGATGTTATGTCATCTGGAAAGCTGAGTCGTGCCGATAGCTGATTGATTGCCGTGAGATGACGTCATGTCTACTTCAGGTATAAGTATCTGGCGTTGCTCTGGTTTATTCCTTCTGGTTCCTGTTTCATTGCTCCGTGGTGTGCCGTTCCAGCCCCCATTGGAAGACGATATTGCGATGCATGCCAGCCAGCGATAAGTGCCATGATTCCATTCCGAAAGATGACCTTTTCTGGATCCTGAAAAGCGGCGACGATGTGAGCAACAGCCGTGGGCGGCATCCTGTTTCTACAATTCGGCAGCAATAGATTCCAACCTGTGATTTCCAGTGAGTAACTGTCGTGGGCGGCATCCTGTTTTTCATGAAGGCGGCATTTTCAACATAAGCGTTTTTCCAGAATTAGCAGCGATGTTTTTCCAAGCTGTGATTTCTCGTGTGTAACTACATTGAGCGGTTTTTTGCCGGTTTAAGTGCTATCAAGGATTTAGTTTAATTTTTCAAGGGCCTTCTTGACCTCAAAGCATGGACTTATTGATAGTGAAGTGAGTTTCATAATAACCGCATAGTTTCTGTTCAGTGATATGTTTTTCGCGTATTGAATGCCAGTATTTAAAGATCAGGTAAAATATTTACTGTGTCTAATAGTGTAATATTCTTTAAAGGAAAAACCCTTGGTGTTAATGAATGATCAACTAAGTATAATTTTTTGATAATGATTATGTTACACTCTTTAAGTTTCTGATATTGATTAAATTTATTCATTGTGTTTTTATTTTTATATATATTGTTAATAAATTGGTTAAGTTTAAAACTTTTGTCTTCAATGTCTGCACAGTATATAAGCTTAGGGAGCTTCTATTGCTACTTCTGCTAAATGTTCTTTTACAACTTTAAACTTTGCTTTTGCATCAGAACGGTATAAGCTAAGCTAAAGTTATCTAATTATCTATTTCGCTTAATGTTGCAGATTGCGTTGTTCTTTAATCTTCTAATTGGATCCGGCTTATTATTTTTTGCAGACTGTTAGAGCAATTTTATAAAAGTAAGCTTGAACTTTCGATTATGTCAACAAGAATTTCTGATTCTGGAGCTGCCAAAAGGATCTACAAAGCAGAAGCATGTTTCGATGTCCATTAAAGAAAAAGTGGAATTGCTGCTAAAAATGGATAAAGGAATATCCATCTCAAAATTACATGAGGAGTATAACATTGGAAAGTCAACTGTATATGACATAAGGAAAAAGAAAAAGGAACTTTTTGAATTTTTTGTGGATTCTGAAACCCCACTTGCAATGAATGACAGAAAAAGTGTTCGTTATGCTAAAAGTAACGATCATGACAAAGTGATGATTGAATGCGTCGGACAGCATCGCAATGAGGGCGTGCCATTGACGAGACCAATGGTAATGGCTCAAGCCAAAATATTTCATGAAGACATGAACTTAAACAGAGAGTGCACATATTCGACAAGTTGGTTAACCAAATTTAAAAATCGCCATGGTATAAGACAATTAAAAAATTTCAGGTGAAAAATCTTCAGCTGATACTGAAGCTGCTGAACAATTTGCAGATGAATTCATTGAATTCATTACTAGTGAACGATTATCTCCAGAACAAATTTATAATGCTGATGAAACTGGTCTTTTTCTGGCAATATGTACCATGAAATATCTTGGGAACCTCTACAGAAAAGGCTCCAACTGGTGTCAAAAGTTTCCAAAGCGAGACTAACAATTTTAGCGTTGGCAAATGCTGCAGGAATGCACAAGTGCAAACTTTTCGAAATCGGAAAACATGCACGACCTCGAGCATTTAAAGGAGTAACGATTTTCCGTGTTATATATCGCACAAATAAAAGAGCATGGATGACACAAGTGTTGATAAATGATTGGTTTGAAAATAATTTTATACCCGAGGCTCGATGACATTTGAATTCGGTTGGTTTACCTGATGACTCAAAAATAGTCATGATTGTTGATAACTATTCAGCGCATACTTCACTTAAAGTTTTAGTGAAAGATAATGTATCCGTATTATTCTTCCCTTCAATTTGTATGTCTATCATTCAGCCTATGGATATGGGAATAGTGTACCTGCTGAAATGCAAATATAAAGTAGCAGTTTTAAAATCTATGTTAAATTTCTTGAACAGTGGCAAGACTATTCAAGACTTTTTGAAATTTTTTAGCATAAATCTGTTGTGTGGAGCATCGCAAGGTCGCGGGAGGACGTGTCTGTAGGTACATTAAAAAATGCTTGGCATAATTTATGGCCAGCTACCATGTTTCATGGTGAGGAGAATGAAGATGATAGCTGCGAATCTGAAGGTTTTCGGACGTCGCAAACTAAATGTGAAATTTCCAGTTATTGGATTTTGTAAAGAAATGTGGAGAAGCGGTAATAAATGAAGATGATATAACAGAAGTTTTTCATTGCGACGACAATGCCCCAATTATCAATCAATTAACGGGCAGCGAAATCTGTAGTATGGTTCTAGATCCAGAAAATATCGCTTCCAATAGTGAAAAAAGTGACAGAGACGTTATTGAAAACGAAAAAATTTTGATTGACAAATTAGTCAGTATTCTCGACGCAGCAATTATAGGACTTGAACAGCGGAACTTTGTAACTGAACAAGAAATTATATCTGTTTATAGAATTAAAGGGAAGGTATTAGCACATAAAACGAAGCAACTTAAACAACTTGCATTGAAAGAAATGTTTAATAAAGTAAACAAACAAATAAATATTAAGCCTTTTTTTGTAAATTTTGATACCCTTTAGATCAAAATTGCTCTTTATTTCATAAATTACGGTTTCATATTTTTAATTTTATAATTTCTTCATGCCATCTTACCAGATTTAAATTGATCTATAATCCGGAAAAACCGATAATCCGGAATCGCCGAAGTCCCGACGAGTCCGTATTAAAAACTTTTGACTATAATAAGTATATATATTGTTTGATTGTAATAAGTTATGCCAAAAGTATAAAGTTCTAATGTTACACGACAAAAATTTTGTATAATATGTGTTTAATTATGTACAAAATACGTTGATATAGCCCTAAAAATACAGAAATGTAAATTCTAAGAGAATGTTTAGAAAATCTCATTATACAAAAGTAAACAATTGGAGATGATTTGTACCTTTTTACTTATCTTGTAATAACAGTGAATCGCAGATTACTCTGGATTCCAAATGCAGATATTTAGTTTTGCCAAGTTTGTGCTGGGTATAATTTTTTAGATGTTTAGAAACACCTTAACCACCTTCTTAAAGTATCTTCATAATCCCAATCTCCATATCTTAAATTTCATATTTGTTCCTTGAGGAATCATCATTTTGAGCATATGTCAAGAAAAAATGTTGTAGTTTATGGGGAAGGAAACTTCAGTAAATGATAGCTTTCCTTCCCATTCTCTTAAAGCGTAAAAATCTTTGAAAACAAATGATCATTTGCACATACTTAGTTTCACTATGTGGAAGTTCAAGACAATGATTTCAAGAACCATTTGTGTGTTTAAAAGTTTTCCTCAGAATCTTTGTCTCTATTACAGGTTAATTTGTTTAATCGGAATTTGTGAATGATGCAATTTCTAAAATTTGGAAATGCAAATTGCAATGAAACAATTTTTATATTTCCCTCCCCCCCTTTGCTTTAATAGTATTTCATGTTTAGATTTACATGTTAGAATTTCATGTTTTCCTCAAAAAGCATAATAGTTTAGAAAATGTGAGAGATATCAATTTGAAATTATTATTTAACAGAGCTTGAATTAATTATTCAAAGTGCCATAGAAATTCTTATGATAAAGGAAATATGCTTACGAGGTAATTGTTTTTTCAGTCATATGAAGATCTGGTTGCTCGTTTAGAACCTGTTATCATGGTAAGATGCTAAGACACTTTTAGTACATGTGTGATTTTAAATAATGTTTTATAAGAAAGTTTTGCATTTTAATATTTTATATTTTCCCGTAGGAATTGGAACGACAAGAAAATGTGTTAGTCGTTGGCCACCAAGCTGTACTGAGATGTCTTTTAGCATACTTTTTAGACAAAAATTCAGGTAACTGTCTATGTACTTTACCATATCTTTGTTTAAAAAAAAGGAAAGAAAGGAAAAAATTATTGGCATTTCATATTTTTATGTTGCTTGTTTCCATTTTGCGCATTATTAAATTAATATACCATGCTTTATTGTCTGAATTACAGTATTTTTCCGTGAATATTTTTTGCACTGTTTTGCCATTTATTTTTAACCATTTAAAAAGTGAGGCCCTCCCTCTGAAAGGGAAAAAAAAGATAAGGTAGATTTAATATTGGTGTTAATTCTTAGCCTTAGAATCCTGTAACATAAAAAGGTATAATTTTATGAGAGATTTAATATTTTAGATTAACATCCATGATCCAAGCAATGTGAAAATTTTATATGTAAACAGCACATAAATCATCCATTTTCGTCAGGTATGAATGCTTTAAAAATAAAATTAATGTTTTATTTATTGGTAGCTGTAAAAATCAAATAGAAACTATTAACTAAGATAATTTGTTATATTATTCACAAGAGTATATAAAAATGCATGCTAATGAAGTCCCCTGTATTAATATTGTTGATACATTGCTTTTGTTTTTGCTTAGTGTCTTAGTTCATTGGTCATATTACTAATTATTGATTAAAATCATAAGTGATTTTAGAAATCCTTTTTTTCTTACAATTGTTTTCATATATATATAGTTTTCAAAGTTAGCATTAGCATTGTGTTGTACTTGTTAGTATGAAATTTTGGTTCTTCTAACCATTCACACTGCATAAATTCTTTGAACTAAATGTTTTAAAAGGCTTATTTATTGAGAGACACAGTGACTATTACACTTAAATCTCTGGAATTAACAGCTGTGTTCATTCATAGTACTTGGGCAATCTCTCACTTCTACTATCTTGAGTATATTATCTATCCGAGTACTATCTTGTGCCTAATATATCTAAATTTTGCATTTGCTGTCTGAAAATTATTTGGATATTTTTTCACAATATGTATATAACAGCAAAATGAAATATTTGGCAAGTTTTGTTTTAACTGTATTTGCTATGACTAAGGCATTTTTATAAATGAATTTTAGTCTGCTACTAATACATTGTTGAAGTTTATTGGGGTTGTGGTTTAGAGTTATTATTTTTAAAAGGGTTATCATAACTAACTCAAGTTTTTTATGTATTGTGTTGCATAATATGTAGCGTATTCGGAAACTAAGTACCATTTTATTCTAGCTCCATCGCAGCGCTGTGGTAGACGTCCTGCGCATGCGCACTAGTCTTTCTTGTTCACTGACTTGGTGATGTCGCCATTTTGGTTGCTCTATGTTGTGTTTTCAGTTTGCTGTGCACATTCAAAATATTTAAGACAATTAGTTCTCCCGCTGACTGTGAGATTCGTGCCGTGATTAAATTTTTGAACGCGAGGAATGTTAAACTGGCCGAAATTTATCGTCAAGTGACAGAAGTTTATGGTGAATACGCGATAAGTGATGGAATGGTGAGAAGGTGGGTAAGAATGTTTAATGCAGGTCGAACAAATGTCTACGCCGAGGCTCGGAGTGGTCGGTTTTTTGTTGTCACCGATGATTTGGTAAGGAAAGTTGATGAAGCAATTCATGAGAACAGACGCTTCACAATGACAACCCTTTCAGAGGCATTTCCACAAATTTCACGCACTGTTTTGTTCGAAATTGTGTCTGACCGCTTGAATTATCGCAAACTGTGTTCCCGATGGGTTCCAAAAATGCTCGCTGATGTTCACAAAACAAAGCGACTTGGTAGTGCCCTGACATTTCTCACGCGGTACAGTGATGAGGGAGAGAACATTTTAAACCAAATTGTGACAGGTGATGAAACTTGGGTGTGTCATTTCACACCAGAATTGAAACAACAATCGATGAAGTGGAGACACACTCATTCTCCGAAAAAACAAAAGTTCAAAGTGACAATGTCATCACAAAAAATCATGTGCACCGTCTTTTGGGAGAGGAAAGGCGTTTTGCTTACTGAATTTCTTCCCAGAGGTGAAACCATTAATGCGGCACAATATTGTGAGACTTTAACAAAACTAAGGTGTGCCATTCAAAACAAATGAAGAGGAATGCTCAGTAAAGGAATTGTGTTGCTCCATGACAATGCTCGGCCCCATACTGCTGGTGTCACTCAATCGTTAATTCAACAGTTTCATTGGGAGCAGTTCAATCACCCACCGTACAGCCCGGACTTGGCGTCGTCCGACTATCACTTGTTCCTGCATATGAAGTGCGAGCTTGGTGGCAAGCGCTTTGGATCTGACAATGACACGAAAAATATTCTGTGGAGTCGTGGGTATCGAAACTGGCGGGAAGTTTCTTTGACGATGGTATACAAAAACTGGTCAACCGCTATGACAAATGTTTGATCATTGGCGGAAACTATGTTGAAAAATAGTTTAATACATGTATTTTCATGTAAAAATAAAATTGGATTCGAAAAAAATTGTTTTACTTTTTTTTTTTTTTTTTTTCAAAACGGTACTTAGTTTCCGAGTACGCCTCGTATATAAGAAGTGTAAGACTGTTGTGTATAAAACTTCAACCATGCCTAAAAAAGTTTACTTACCTTTATTTTTGTAATTGTTAGTTGCTCTGTGTGTTACATATGTTTGCCCTCTTATCTGTGTTTGAAAAGGGCTTTCATTTATAAATATGGTTAATTCTGTAGCATGTACTTGCTTTCTATAACTTAAGATCTAGTAGTATTAGCCTCAGGTTTAAGTCATGTTTAACTGTTTAGTGAGTGTTAGCTGAACCTTTAAAATTTCTAAATGGCAAGTATATCATCTTCACCAATTACATCATTCTTCTGACTCCTAACAGATGAACAAGTTGGCTGTATATTAACTGTTATGCATTTCTTATGCATAGTGTAACTATGAGGCTAAAAAATTACGACTGAGGAATATAAAATCATATTCTAATTTACCAATTGTTGAGGGGTAAGGAAAATTACTGTTAAATGACCAAATGTTTGTTAATTATATAATTTCTTTCTCATATTCTATATATACATGCAAAAAGTGTTAACTTCAAAAATTTTTGCTCTGTTGGGCTTCATTGTACAATACCGGCTATTAATTTATATCTAAAGTAGCGGGTTTATTAAAAACAAACTAATTGACACTGATTATTGTCATGTATACTATCCTTGTAGATTCCCATTTGTTTCAAAAGTCTCTTGCCCATCACCTTATCACTTTTGATATTCAATTCCATGATCATGCTTTGCTCATTATAAATGTTTTTTCAATGAGGCATACAAATCCAAATTATGAATAGAAGTTTGTGAATAGAACACAATGCTAATGCTTAAGTTTTTGTAACCTGTATGGTTTAAGTTATCTGAAGCTATATCATATCATGCAAATAAACTGATAGCTATAACCCGTGTGTCATACATGCATTGCCAGCAAACATTATCTCATGGGTTAAATGTACCATATATGAATGGCCATTTAATTCACTGTGAGGCCTGGCAAACCATATATGACTTTTTAGACAGAACATTTAATTAGTATTTTTTTGTTGCACTCTAGATGTAGCTGTATATCTGTTATCGTGAAGTTAATGAAAAATGAAGTATGTTGACCTTCATTCCTATGTAATATTTTTATTTTGGTTTTTTGTTTCTGAATGAGAGCAAGATTTGTGGTTGATGTATTGGCTCTTTAACTGTGACAGTCGATATAAACAAATGCATCAAGGCTTCATAATATGTATTTGGGGGTGGGAACAGGTATAGCAGGGTAGATGTTCTATCTTTTTAGAGGTTTTATTTATTGCTCTTGAATGGATATTTTCTATGGTTTAGCCAAGTACTCTTGTAGAGTCATTAGGTTAATTGGAAGCGGAAAAGATGAAAAATATGCAACCGCCTTCGCTGGGTATTGAACCACAGACCTCAGGAATACCGGCCCAGCGTGCTACCGTTACACCACGAAGGCGCGCTAGGGAAGTGGGAGAAATACCTTATATTCTTAGGCCTAAATGTGAATGAACCATATTTAACAGAAGCACAAATCATAAATGAGTCTTTTTTTTCCTCACACTGATGAGTAATCATATTTGTCAGAATCTTATTAATGTAATCAAGAAAAAGAAAATGTATTTTATACTTTCCAATAGCTGTGAATTACAACAATTTTGCATAGGTCACTTTCAGAAATTCCTTGGTCCTGTCTCCAAAAATGATGCTGAATGCAAATGACTAAATTAGTGGCAGTTTTCCTTCCTTGGTTTGAATCATCTTGCAGGATAAACGCATGTCAGAATCTTATAGCAAGAGGCATTTTTTAAAAGGAAATATCAGCACCCTTGGCTGCAGGATCACCAAACGAGACTCATTGTCCGAACTTTTCCTTTTCTTCAGTTCGCCAGAAAAATTGCACAACTTCTGCCATTTCTAAGGATGGTCTTCTTTTTTAAATTTTTCAAGCTCTCTCTTCAGAAGTCTATGATCTGATGTAATGTGCTTTTCGGGATAACTATGAATTGCCATTTTTCAATATTGCAAGTTAAAGACCTTTTTTCTGTTTCATGGTGTTACGGGCATTACAATATATTTGCAAAATTGGAAAATGATAGTTATATAGGAGCTCTAATACAGACACATTTATTTGTTTGTGTATATTTATTTGAGGTAAGGCAACAATTATAAATGCTGGGTTTTTTATGAAAGATATTGAATCATTTTAATTTTATTAATGTGTTATATTAAATAAAATATATGACTGGGTGTTTACGCCATGTTTATTCATTTGAGATAAGCCAAAGATTATAATACTCTAGAATGAATGCATTTATAAAATTTTTAAGAAAAGTATGATGGTAAAGTTTTGAAGTTGCTTCTGATAACTACCTGAATGCTCCTCTCATAATGTACCAAAAATTGGAGCAGTTAGATGACAAATTTTATTTATGTAAATTTTTTCCAAAGTTTTGCTTAGCAGCATGACTTGCCTGTGTTAACAAGTCAATGCATCCAGTTAGCATACCATCCCAAGAGAGCAGTTTGATGACTGAGCTGTTCATTACAAACCGGATTAACTCATCATTTTGTTATTGTTAAATCATGCTTTGTGGAAACATCTGATGATCATTCTGCTAACATTTCTCATTTTTGTAAACAGGCTGCCCCATCTTCATAAAACATTAAAGCTTAGCTTGCTGGCATCATTTTCAGAAAATTATAGCATTAAGAAGCATTTTTTATGAAAGGTTTACTATATTAAGGTCAAGAAGCTTATGCTTTTGGATTATATATTAGTTTTACAAAATATTTGTTTTGGATTTAGAAAATCAATCACTAAATTTGACATAATTTTATAATATTTTTTATGTGTTTCACGCAGGACAAATAATAAACTATTAAACTGAGGATGTCATTAAATTAAGTATCAGTACATCAAGACTGAACTGTATTTATAGACATTTAATGTTTTTAAGAAAGAGCTCAGGCCTTAATAAAATGCTAATGTCTAAATTGAAATTTACTAAACCACTGAAAGAAGTTTACTTTTATAATGACCTTGCTGCTGTTAATTTGAATTCACTATAGTTCTTTTAGCTGTGATTGCTTCATCTTGACAAGATCATTTTCGGACGAGAAAAAATACTCTGGTGCTTTCTTAAATATTACGCTCCCCTTTCCAGAAATTACCTCTGTATGCTTGGTGAAGTTTTTATGCTTATCATTGTGAATTAATTATTTTATTATTATGTACTGGATGTATTTTTTAATTAAGATTGATATTTTGGTTGAAAATTTTCCCTGTTGGCTGTTAAATCGGTATAAATTGTTTTGTTGGAGTAGTTTGAAGACTTTCAGAGTTCCTTTAATAAGTGAATTTTTGATTAAGTTACTTCAGTTTTTATGATTTAGAATCCCAAATAAGAGTTATGACATTAATGCCTGTGTGGCATCCTTTTAGATAAATATATACTTTCAAATTTTCATGTATAAATTTCATATTTCCATTATGTTAGGTGCTTTATAATCTCTGCCTTTGATAGTGTTTGATGTTTCTGTACTTGTGCAAAATGTAAATAATCGGTTTTATTTAATTTCAACTTTTTTATTTTTAGAAGAATTGCCATATTTGAGAGTGCCATTGCATACTGTTATAAAACTTACACCAGTTGCATATGGATGTGAAATGGAACTTTTCAAACTTCCAGTTGAAGCTGTTGATACCCATCGAGAAAAACCTAAAGTATGTGAATCTATGATGCTTTTGCTGTGTTTCAGTGCAATGATCTAAATTTTTTAAAAGGTCTTGAGAAACAAAAATAACAACTTCATTCAAATCAGATTGACAGACAAATTTGAGACTCATAATAAATTTAAAACATACATAATATCATCACAAAAGAAGTTAAAACAAGCTTTATAAACTAACCTTTAAAATTGTTATTTACTATGTACCTTTAAAAGGCATGAACAGTCGTCAGTTACCGTCAGTTACTGGATTTGCATATTATGTATATCATTTTTTCTTCAGAGGTTTATCTTTGGCAAAATCCATTGATATCCAGGTTTTAAACCTACTGAAATTTATAAATTTGAAGCATAATGTTTATCTCAACATAAATGGCATTGAATAAATTAAATAAGAAATGAAACTTGGCTTCTAACTTGTGAATTTGTAAATTCATATTTTCCAGAAAGTATGAGAATATATTTCTGGTGAAATGAAGAAAAATCTCCCTCTCTCCCCCGTTGGTTGAAATATCAATTATATTGAAAGCCATAATAAAAATATCAGGAGTTTCACTAAAAACCATACTAAAATATTGGGTTTATTGAAAGCCACGATAAATATCAGATTTTTATTGAACGCAGGAAAATGGAAATTATTCAGTCTGAATTTTTTGCTTATTAACTTTTTAATATATGGCCTTTTAAGAAATAAGTTTTTCACTCTTTTGATATTGTAAGCTCTGTTGTTTCTCTTAACCAGTTCAAATCTGTGTTATTTATCCATGAATTTATTTCTTTAAAATGCATGCATTGTATAAGATTTTTTTTTTCTTTTTTGATTATTTTAATAATCTCATTGTTTTCTTTGAAGATTTTTGTTTCAAAACTTTTGACAGTATTGATCTTCACTGTAAATGTAGCTTTCCTAGTAAGAATGCTTGATTATGTTTCGTGTCAGTGTTATGTGTTAAAAAAAAGTGTGAGCTTTGCAGCCATCATTTGGAAAGTTTGTACAAACGCAGCTCAAATAAACATACTTTCCCCACTAGGTAAAACATGCATATGACATAACATTCTAATTATAATTTTTATAGAGACTTAAATATAAATGAAACAATGTCAATGAAAACTTTGCAGGCATTAAAAGAAATAGCCACTCTATTTTATAGAATAGAATTGAAAATTCTAGCAATTAATGTAATTTTATAATTCTGTTCATCTTAATTTATTTATTAACTGTATTACCAAAGTTTTTTGACTATACAAATGAGTTACAGAGAACACAAGACATATCTGCTTGATCTCTTTATATATTAGCTTTATATTTTTAATCCAGCAGCTTTTTAAATGTTTATTTATGTGGAATGATGCTTAGATGTTTGACAATTTTAACAATGCTTTCACATTATGCTTGTATTTTTTAATGTTTAAAAAGACTGTTAAATGCATGTATCTGAGAATGAAAAATCTGTAGATTTTATGTGAAATATAAAAATCCGGAGTAACAGAATAGGTTAGTATATTTAATAATTTTAAAAAAATTTACATATTTATAAACAAATGCTGTTTTAATTTTTTAATTCAAAAAAACAAATTGCATAAATGAAAGAAACCACATTTTCTTATACTTACTGCATTTGTTTTGAATTTTAGCAATGATGTAAGAAATATAGGGGTATGTAATGTGAAGTACGAACTTATCTGAAAGTTAAATCATTTTTGAATTTAAAATGTATTTAAAACAGTTTTTTAAGTATACTTCACTAACTTTATAAAAGTTTGGAACTATTGAGTTTAGAGATTTATTTTATAATTATAGAGTGTGTTGAAATGCTCATTTTAAATAAGATTTGGTTAGTTAAAGCAAGTATTTTTAAGTTATAGACTTTCGTCATGTAGCATTTCTGAACTATTATTTATTTTTATATTTTTTAGCATTATACATGTTAATTTAGTGATATTTTACAAGAACTTCATTTAGTGGTGATTTTTAAGAAGTTCGATTCATGAACAACTAGGTAGATGTTAATGAGCACAAGTTGTTATATCTGGGATTCAATGATCACTTGCAGGATAAATAAACTGCTGAAGCATTTCATAATTCCATAGAGTTGACAAAAAACTTTGAATTGTTACACTGAAAACGCTGAAATTAATCCAATAATTGTCATGAATTCATTGTTAATATAATAGTTTTCTTTTTTCCTTATTAAATCATGCTTGAAGCATTTCATTTTAAAATAAAGTTGGAAACTGTTTTAAATATTACAATTATGTCATCTTAGAGTTCCTGCTATGTTTGAAACTCTCTATAATTTTGTGTCAGGTTTAGTGAACATCTCATTGATCCAAAATATCAATTTTTTTATAATACAGTAGAACCTTATTTATTTACGTTAAGGTGTAGATCTTTTAGTAACATTTGGGGTAATCCATGATACTATAAGTACTATAAGTATAAGTAGGGTATAAATAAGTAGCATTTATTAGCAAAAGCATGCGCACTACAGCTTCATTTATGAACACTGAGAAAAAAAAAAAAAAAACATTCCATATCTCTCGTTCTACTGGGTTCATTGACGAAATTCAGTTTGTGTTTTTCATGTCTTGAAAGTGCAACTTAGGATATGCATTAGATTTATATATAGCATTGTTCTAATATAGATATTTTGACACAAAATCTGAAATGACTTGCCAATTTTTCCTGTATTTCGATTCTACGACTCAAATTATGCAAAACTGCCAAGTTTTGTAAAACATGCACGAGTAGTTTTTAAAAAATTAGCTCTAAAAATTTTAGCTCCACTATGTTAATTTTAATTGAATTTGGTTCACATTTTATTAATCTTTTTTTTTTTTTTTCCTAATGAAACGTTTTTGGTTCTTCCTTTCACATTTCAAAATTTAGGTTAATTTCAGATAAAATTCGACCATTTTTTATGATTTTTTTTTTTTTAATTTGCGTTTTAAATAATTTTTATAAATTTTTTGAAAAAAAATTTTGAATTGTAACCTATAAAATTTCTACGGTCATTTTAAAGTAGATGTATTTCTAACCATGCCTACAAAAAACTAATGTTTTATTCAAAATTTTCTAAGATATAGGTGAATTTACATATTGGTGCATTTTGAAATTTGGCATATTTGTTACAAGCAATAATAATGCCAAATGTGGTTTACACTTATATAAAAAAAGGAAAAATGACTTTTTACCACTCCTGTACAATGAAAAAAAAGGGGGGGAAGGAAAATAGATTGCTGTAGATTAAAAACTTTGCCAAGTGAAAAAAGCTCACCAAGATAAATTTTTAAATTTCTTCATAAATTTTCATCAGAAATTACAAAATGTAATGTCTAGGCATAATTTGAGTCATAGAATTATTATATGGAAAAAAAATGGTATGTTGTTTCAGAAAAAGTCTGATTTTGTATCAAAGTAGCTATATTAGAATAGCTAATATAATTAGCTATATAAGCAATAAGAAAATGGAAGAATGGAAACTAAATTATTAAATTTTACTCTATCTCCTCAGACCTTGGAAATGAAAATCCCAGTTCTTCAACTGGTAACTTTTAAATGAAAAAAGTATAGAATAATTACAGAGTTCCCAACTCTTCTGATTTAGGTAGAAGACTTCTGATTTCTGACCGTTCTCTCACCAACCTGATTCACAACATATTTCTCTTGATTTGATCTTATTCTTAAAAATTTTCACGATTTTTGCGTATCTTGGCTTAGTACTTCATTATTTGCAACCCCTCCCCCAAAAAGCAAAAAAAGAAAAAGTGGTTTTGTGTGTTTAAAAGCACTTGTTTTTTTCTCTATATTTTATAAAGAAAACCATAGTTGTTTCATCAGGGAGAAACTAGGGTGCCCTTCTGCTTTGTGAATGAGAGCACATGTGTCCGAAAAAAGTCATGTTCTAGTTCTCCAGTGAACATCGAGTTCCACTGCGTGTCATCTGGCATACATTAGCCATAGAGCATAAAGCAATATCGAGGTTGTAAATTTGTTCATCTTACCGCTGAGTGGTGTGAGTGCATGTGCTTTCGATAAATAGTTTAAGAAATTAGGATCTTTCATTTTAGTTATGTCTACGAAGAGGCAAAATACTCCTGTACTTTTCAAAAATTGTGCACAGATGGCTTTCTATTATTTCTTCAAGAAAATGCAATACCAGGGTTCTTGCAGTCCTTAAGAGTCCTTAAAAGTCCTTAGATTTTTTGGAATCTATTTTTAGTCCTTAAAAGTCCTAATTTTAATCATCTGAAATTGCTGTCTGTTTTTACATTTGCCATTTTGAGTGTGAATTAGCATTTTGGAGGAATATTTTTTGCGATTCGCTGGCGTATATTGTTATCTTGTGAATGGGTTCATGGGTTATAATTTGTTTCTTTTTCTAATATAAATGTTGGGATACTCGAGTTTCTAAGCAAGAAGCATTTCGAAATTCATTTCTTCTAATAAAGAATTCTTGAACAACTTTTTGCTTTTGGGGATGTGAATTCTTTTATTAAACAGTTCTAAATTTGGCGACTTATCAACATTTTGGTGATTTTAAGTTCAGTTTCTATAGAAAATTTTTCATTCCGAGATCTGAGAATTTTTCGACGATTTTTTTTTTAAAACATTGTAACATAATAAATCATTCATAACATTATAAATTTCATTAAAATAATGGTAATATATTGAAATTATATTTAAAAAATAACATTAAAATAAAACATTTTTATTTTTCGCTGTCATATTATAAAGTTTCATTTTGTCAACTTATTATACAATATTTTGAATCTGGAAAATAAACAAGGTACAGTCAAAAGTCCTTAATTCGGTCACCGATAATCCGGACCTCAAAGCTACAAACTTTCTTCACATGCGTTAGGCCTTTGTGGCTGCGAATATGCGTTTACGCATGTGCGTTTAATGTATAACGGACTGTATAAGCTAAGCTAAAATGATCTAATTCAGTTAATGTTGCAGATTGCATTGTTCCTTAATCTTTGAATTGGATCTGGCTTATTATTTTTTTGCAGACTGTTATAGCAATTTTAGAAAAGTAAGCTTGAACTTTCGATTATGTCAAATAGAATTTCCGATATATATTTACTAATATGTAAAGGATCTACAAAGCGAGAGTATGTGTCGAAGTCCATTAAATAAAACCGAAATTTGTTTATCAATTTCACTCTGCTCTGTGGCGGGGGGAATGCCGTGGCGCGCAATGAATTGGAAGTTGATCTGTCAGCACTATCCTTATCTTCAGGGCAGATGTTTTCATTTTATTTGCCTTATAATTCCTTACTGAATGTAGTATTTCATCTCGATGTATTCCGTCTTTGATATGATTTAAATCAAATTCCTCGTCATTATAATTCGCTTCTGATAGCGAAGAAAGTGACACAGAGGCTATTGAAAACGAATAAATTTCGATTGACAAATTAGTGGGTACTCTCGACACAGCAATTATAGGACTTGAACAGTGGAACTTTGTATCTGAACAAGAAATTATGTCTGTTTATAGAATTAAAGAGAAAGCATTATCACATAAAAAACAAAGCAACTTAAACAGCTTACATTGAAAGAAATGTTTAATAAAGTAAACAAATAAATATTAAACTTTTTTTGTAAATTTTGATACCCTTTAGATCATAATTGTTCTTTATTTCATAAATTATGATTTCATATTTTTAATTTCATAATTTCTGCATGCCATCTTACCAGATTTAAACTGATGATCTATAATCCGGAATCGCCGAAGTCCCGACAAGTCCGGATTAACAACTTTTGACTGTATAATGCTATAAAGCAAAATGTATGAAACAGCTCTTGGCAAAAGCAAAATTAGCTATGTCTTCTTTTTAATTTTTTCATAGTAAGAGTTTTTCCCATGTAATTTGTCTCGGAATATTCAAAATTCTCAGAATATGAATCAGTTTTCTCTATAAAATTAATTGTACACTTTTTCCCTCCTTTTTTTCCCCAAAAGTATTTCTGGCTTTTTGCTGTTACAGAATTGGTAGGGATAATTTTTCCTTAGGATTTTAGACATTGCAGCTTGGAAAGTATAGAAGGATTTGAATACAAGATTTATAGAGCCACGATTCTGGAAAATTCAAGAAATATGTGACAAAAAGAAAAATGTCTACATGGTGTATCAACATGCAATGGATGTATTTTACAAAAAGTTTGCATTGAATTTCTTACTTTTTGGAGAACGTCTGGAAGAACAATGAAAACATAATATCTTGAATGTTTTACTTCTGATACTAGAATCTTAACATGTTTGTCTTCCCTTTAGTTTCTCTACTTTTCACTAGACACAAACATGGAAAATATCAAAAATGCTTCTAATCTTCTTTATCACATGGGCAGGCATTATAGAAAGGGATTTTTTTTATTAATAAAGAAATTGCAAACTTAAAATTTAAAAGATTAATCTAATATGTCTTAATGCATCATACACATAGCTGGCACTAGACATTTTCCCACCTGATGTAATCTCTGTGGATCCTAAATTCTGCTACCTAGTGCCTTTCTAAACTCTGCTTCCAATGCCCGCTCTAAATTCTAAAAGTTTTGCCATTTCTAGATTTTGTTTCTTGGTATGTCACTAAATTCTAAAAATTCTGCCGCACCAGCTCTGTAACCTGTCCTTACCATATATATATTTCATATTTCTTCTGAATGTCCATATGACTAATGAAATGAAATTACCAGCTTTTTCTATACATTCTAAATGAATTTAGTTTTTTTAGAATAATAGAAATTTTTAAATCCAAAAATTCCAAAAAGAATAGAATATTAGCAGGGACACATTAGAAAAACACATTAGCAAAAGTAGGCCTATGTGGCAATTGGTATGAAAAAATATTTTAAGCAAAATCTGCCACTGTTCATAGCATTTGCATGAAAACTGATTAAATGTTTTTTTTTGCGGAGGGGATTAAAAGTGCAAATTTTTTTAAGTATTTCTGTACTGTTTGCACTCAAGAATTGGTTATTTAAAGTTAATTTAGTATTCAAAAATATATTTTTATCATTTAAAAAATCTTTTTGTCGTTGAGCAAAATCTCCCAATTTCTTAAATAAATCTCTTGATTTTTGAATGTCGTAGGTTGGCAAGTATGTAATTAACTGAACATTCTAATTTCATACAATTTTGTAATCATCTCTATAAAGAGTGATTTATGTAGAAACATTTAATCTTTGTAAATATTTAATCCCCTCTGAAATAAGTGAAAGCTGCAAGAAATTCTAATTAAAATTTCCCCAGATATTATAATAAAAATTATACAGAAAGGAAAAAAAATGAAACAAGTCGGTATGTATAATTTTAAAATGAATTTCTTAATTATTAAAAATCATAAAATATGGTCATAAAGGCATTTATTAATTTGTAGAGACCATTTATTTCTAAATATGTGTTTATTTTTTTACGTATTTATGATTTTAAGTTCTTTAAAATAATAAAAAATAGTTTTATTGTTTGTGTGAAACTGATAAAAGCTTAGTATATGCTAGATGTCAAACAAATAACATGGAGCTCTTATCTTTCATCCTTAGTTCCTAGTAAAAAATATAGCTGTATTGGTAATGTAAAAATTAACCCATTTTTCAGAGAAAGACCCTCATAAAGGTATTTCTTCCTTTAGTCAGATAGCCCTTACATATGTGCATAAATAATTAATCAAGCAGCCAAAGTCTTACCTCATAATTTCATTGTGTTTGAAAGTGACAGTACATTTTCTTTGAAATGCCTACATATTTTGCATATGTTAATGATTTCAAATAATTTATCAGCTTTTGCTAGTTAGCAAAATTTTTATTAATCATTTTTCTATTACGCCCAGCATAGCAGGAGTAACCAAAAGGTCATTTGTTTTTAACAACAGTTGCTTCTGCATACAAAATTCATTTTGACAACGTGGAAGGAAGCTGGAGATAAAAAAGAAAATTGTGTACTACATTTCTTTAAAAAAAAAAAAAAAAAAAAAGTGTTGTTCAGAGGCCGATATTTAGAGTAAAGAAGCCATCGTAGGACAACACACTTTATTTACATGAATAATGAATAAAAATATCACACAGGAAATCATATTGAGTATCACACAGCAAATAACTTATCAGCATTTCCCTACACTCGAAGCTCGAATGACGGATGTGTCGGTAGAAGAGACAGCTGCGCCATCATACGCATGCGCATAAGAAAAAACCTTCGCTCGCCTCTACCCAACACACCCCTCCTGCGAGTAACATTTTTTTTTTTTCAATACAAAAATGAAATACAAACAATATATAACACATTATAAATTTCAGAAATAGAAAATAATTCTGCTTCACAAGTAGACAGACTAACACTTCTCTGCATACGACATTTCCAAGAAATCAATGAATCACCTAGTAAAATAGTACCACCAGAAAATGACTTACCATTTTCTGCATTTCCCCAGCTAGCATCAGCATATGCATTTAAAACTCCAAAATCATTGCTATAGAAAAGTTTATTTTTTGTACCTTTTAAATACCTTAATACCCTTTTAGCCAAAAGATAATGCCTTTTTTCTGGTACATGATTAAATTGTGACAAATAAGTTGTTACAAATGATATATCAGGACGCGTTCTATTCGCTAAATATAAAAGTTCCCCAATTAATTCCTGATACAAAATTGCATCAATTTTTTCATTTGTACATGAAAAACCTTTATCTGCCCCTTTAACGATTGGCGTTTTCACTGCTTTACAATTTTGCAGATTGTGTTTAGTCAATAAAGATTCAATATATTCTGTTTGAGACAAACATATACCATTTTCAAGTTTTTCTATTTGCATTCTTAAAAATTTTGAATTAGTATTTTCATGTAACTCAAATACATTTTTTATTTTAGAAACAATATTTTCAAGCATTTCTTTATTATTACAGAATACAGCTAAATCATCAACATACAAACACAATATAAAAATGTTTTTGGTATCATTATAAGTGAATATACAATTATCAGATGCTAACTGTACCAGCCCAAGCTTTTCTAACTCATTTTTTATTTTCATATACCAATTTCTACCGGATTGAGGCAACCCATAAAAACTTTTCTTCAATTTACATACTTTACCTTCTCCAATCAGTTTTTCATAACCAGGTGGAGGAGTCATATACACATCCTCGTTTAAGTCACTGTACAAGTACGCTGTTTTTACATCATAAAATTTAACAGTCAAGTTTAATTTAGCTGAAAGTGCAAGCAATAAGCTAAAACATTCAATGTCTACTGGTGAATATGATTCAGTATAATCCTTATTTTTTATTTTTGCCGCTACTAATCGCGCTTTATATTTTACTTCCCCAGAGTCTCCTTCCTTCAAAGTATACACCCACTTACTTTTTACTAATTTTGTTTTTTCAACCCTCTCTACTATTTCCCACACTTTGTGTTTATGTAATGAATCTAATTCATTTTCCGTTGCGGATTTCCAGTCATACCAATTCGCACTTTGTTTTGCTTCTGAAAAATCATTCGGAACATTACTGATTATAATACTTGATGCTAGTTGTTTTGATTTGAGCCTCTCGGATCGTCTTAATGGTATTTCATTTCCATATTTATTACTTTTTTCATAGCTATCAGATGTTTGGACTTTATTCCCCCTGTCATCACCCCCGCTACAACGGCTCATGTCGCCGATTTAGAAATTCGATGAGTCATCATATTCGCTTCCTTGAGTATTTTCCGTAACAACCAATTCGAGGTCTGGTTTTTGATCTAATTCGTTTCCCTTTCTTTCTAATTCTTCAATATCCCAAGTTTCTAAGGTTTTATTTTTTCCCATATAATTACTACCCTTTAAAGATTCGTTAAATTTAACTGATCGTTCTTCAATTATTTTGTTACTTGCTATATCATAAATACGATATCCTTTTCTTTCTCTAGCATATCCTAACATTATCCCTCTTTTCCCTGGTATGTCAAATTTGTTTCGCATTACTTTCGGAATGTGAAAGTATGCCACACATCCAAACCTTTTTAGATAGTTTAATTTGGGTTTTTTACCAGTCCAAATTTCTAAAGGAATTTTTTCTTTTCCTTTCCAGGGTGTTAAATTTGATACTTGAGTACTAAAATTAATTGCTTCTGCCCAGAATTTTACCGGAAGCTCACTCTCATGTAGTAATGTCCTAGCTCTTTCTAAAAGAACTCTGTTTGCCCGTTCAGCTTTCCCATTACTCTCACTGTTATATGAAATTGTTTTTTCATGAAAAATACCTGAATTAGCAAGATAATTATCTAATTGTTGATTTACAAATTCTAAACCATTGTCTGTTCTTAAACGTTTAATTCTTTTACCAGTTAAATTTTCATACTTAGCTTTAAATTTACAAAATGCATCAAACACTTCACTTTTACTTTTAAGAAAGTAAGTAAAATACATTCCAGAAAAATCATCCACTAAGATCATAAAATATTTAGACCCACCAATTGATTCAGTTTGAACAGGACCACATAGATCCGAATGAATTAATTCTAAAATTTCTGAACTCTGATTAATGTCAATATTTGGATGACTTTTTCTAGTTATTTTACTTATGTCACAAGTTTCACACTTAAAATCACTTACATCATTAATATCAATGTATTCTTTCATTTTAAGCATATATTTTGGATTTAAATGGCACAATCTACTATGCCAAAGTTCACAATTATTACCAGTACAATCATTAGCAATGCAAGATTCAGAATTATAATATGGTTCTAAATTAACTTCAAGCCTACCGTTATTCTTAAATGCTTTAAAAAGTAATTCATTACACCTACTAAAAACTAATACAGAATTATTCCTTGATTCAATTTTACATCCTTTATCCATTAAGGCAGTGAGTGACAATAAGTTATTTCTTAAATCAGGAATATAACTAACATTACTAATAGTTAAATTAATAAAACTAGAATTCTTTGTATTTATAGCTTTTGCTTTAACAGTACCAATACCTTCTGAATATATTTACCTGCCTGGTAAATTTCCCTCACCTCTGGTGTAATATTCTGAAACCAAAAGAAGTCTTTTGCCACGTGTCCGGTTGCACCACTATCCAGCAACCAAATTTTATCACATTCATCATTTTTTCCACGCGTAAGTTGAAGAGCAAAATCATTTTCTCTTTCACCAGAACGAGATGAAACGTTCACACTTGTAGGTTGTAACTTCATTCTTTCCTTGTTACCTTTGGATAACTCACTTTTTGGATTCTTGTTTCTGTAATAGCAGTCCTTCGCGATGTGACCAGGTCGTCGGCAAATGTAACAAATTCTTGGCTTATAGTTTTTATTCCTTCTTGATATGCACGCCTCTGCATTGTTTCCATCAGGTCGTTTCCCGTTCGTTGAATTGTGAACAGACTCTTCCTCACGGAGTATTTCGAGTACTTCATCAATTGTTTTTTCACGCTGAGTTTTTACAATTTCCCTAATTCGAGAGAATTTTCCACGAAGTCCACGGACTGTGTGAAACACCAGTTCCCAAGGAGATACATCTAGTCCTAGCGATTGACACTTAGTTGCTATTCCTCTCGCTCTAGCGATACAATCATTAGCCGACTCATGCAACTTCATTTCTAAATTTTTTAACTCATTACCAGCATCTATTTTTCGATCTTCGGCTTGTCCCGTAAATGTTGACTTTATTTTTTCCCAAAGAATTTTTGCATTCTCTTCTGTGGAGAACTGAAGCACCTGTTGATCCGATAGTGAAAGTTTTATATATGCTACGGCGTCAGCGTTTTTCTCATTCCACAATCTTTCATCTTTCTCATCTAAATTTTCTGGTTTTACTGTTGAAATTACCGAGTCAAGTCTTTTCAGTAATAAGGCAGCTTTAATTTTTAATGCCCAAATAAAATAGTTCTCTCCAGTTAATTCGGGAACATTCCACTTCTCCATTTTCGGCTTCCACTAAGACAGTTTCGGTTTCGACTTGGTCTCTTATATCCAATTCTTCTTGACAAAACCACGGAGCTGCTACCATTTGTTGTTCGGAGGCCGATATTTAGAGTAAAGAAGCCATCGTAGGACAACACACTTTATTTACATGAATAATGAATAAAAATATCACACAGGAAATCATATTGAGTATCACACAGCAAATAACTTATCAGCATCTCCCTACGCTCGAAGCTCGAATGACGGATGTGTCGGTAGAAGAGACAGCTGCGCCATCATACGCATGCGCATAAGAAAAAACGTTCGCTCGCCTCTACCCAACAAAAAGCTTGTCCTTATATACATGTAAGATTAAAATAGTAATGAACTGTAAAGGACATTTAGTAATTTTATTAAATTTAAAACCAGTGTTAGAATCATCTTCTGTGCTGGCCTTCTTTTCTGAATATATCAGCATAGAATTTATAATTATTTGAAAACATAATTATTATTAAGTCTTTTTTCTGAATCTCGTTCATTAGGTAATAAGTTTACTAGTACACACTAGTCTTTTAAATTCATCTTTGAAAGCAGAATTTTTATCTCTTTAGGCAGAAATATTTCAAGTGAACTAAGTTTATTATTATACGTTATCTTGAATGCAGATAAAGCTGGTTATTGACCACTAAAAGTTTTAATTAATTAACAAGTCTTCAGTTTGCAATATATAATTGGTTGGTATCTGTTTCATAAATTAATATTTTTTTGTTACCTTTGTGTAATTACTACAATGTTTCTTGTTTATCACAGGTGCATTACATTAAGACTTAACTATGTATTTAAAGCGTTTGTGAGTAGGCCTTTTCTCTAGCATTTTCCCAAGACAGCGTAACACTTTTCATATTGAACTTTTGTCACAGGTAGGAATATTCAGATAAAATGAAACAATAAGTTGAATCAGAAATTCTTGGTAGCTTTGAGAAATTCTCAGTAGCTGCTGTTAATTCATTAACTATTATTGTATTGCAGAGATTCATAAAACCAGCTGTGATATGCTAGTAAGAATGCATTTACCTCCTAGGAGATCTTACAGTTGTTCCTACACTTTTGAAATCGGTTATTTCAATGCTGTGCATTTAGATGGTTTTTAAATTAAATATGTATGTGTTATAGATGTTAACTGTAATTTTGTAATATGATCAAAATTCAGACTTTAAAAATACTTCAGTATGTATATCATAAACTGAAATATGTTATAAATGAACTAGAGCATTTTAAAAATTATTTTTATCTAAAAAATTAGTTCCTTAATAATAAATTTGCAACTGCTTTTATAGCAAATGTAGACATTTTTGAAGTTCAAGATCTAAACACTGTTTTAAATTATCTAGATTTAACTGGTCCAAAGATTTTGAACTGTCTCGTATCGGCTATGCATGCAGAATTGTCATTTATTGCATCAAGTGGTCACTTGAAATTATTATACAAATATTAAATCTTTTAATTTACAGTATTCTGTGATTTTTTATTAAGACTTAGGTAAGCTTTTTGTATATTTAGCTTATGTCCTTGCGATTGTAAACCTTTTCTTGTTGCTGACAAGTATTTATTGCACTGCGGATGGATAACGATATCTAATGGTTATAGCTCTGTGAGCCTTTTATGATTTTAGTATTTCTTGTAGACATCTGCTTTGAAAACAAACTTGGAGAATGGATGTCTTCCTCCTACAGGAAGAACTGTGCTTGGGCAGTAGCATGTAAGTCTTAATTATAAGTTTTGAATCATGCTAAACTTCCTCTAATATTTGCTTTTAAGGCTTTTCTCTAATAACCATTAAAAGAAGAAATTATTGCATACTTAGCTTTGTTTGTATATAATTTATATGAGAGGTATGCAGAAATTGAAACTGTGAATACTGTATTCTGAAATGTTGCAAGTTTTACTGATTATATTTAAGTATTATATTATATACTAAACTCTATTGAAATTCACTTCTGAAGCTGTGCTTTGATTGCTCTACAATAATTTTCCTTTTTCATATTGCCTTTTTGAAAAAACATAATAGCTTTCTGATATGTAATAAAAAAATAAGTGCAAAATATTAAATTTGTCATGTATGGTAATTATTTACCCATTTTATGAGATAAATGCACATCTTGCAAAAACAGGAAATAATTTCTTATTTTAAATAGTTTTCAAATTGTATGAATAATGCATAATAAATATCTTTTATATGTGAACACAAGTTTTTTGCCTATGCAATAATAAATATGTGTTCAGTACTAATTGAAAATTAATAACATTTGGCTGCTTTTTAAAATTATAATAAAAAAATGTGATCAGTTTCTTATCAATAGTGTTCACTAATAAGAATTTCATTTATTAGGGTACTATTTTTAATTATCTTTCATTTCTAATAATCTGAGATAAATCCAAAATAACCAGTTTAATAATTTAGTCACCAGACTTTATTTTGTATTTAGTAAGAAAATTTTGCTTGGAGTCATGTCTCAGTTTTAGAGATTTTGATTTACAAAAGGTGTTATTTTAGAAATTTAGGTTTTATATTAAATTATAGATAAGGCATATACCTGTCTTCAAATTATAATTTTGTATTATTAAATATACCTCAAATTATAATTTTGTTATTTAAAAAACCTGAGCAATGAAAATAAATGCATCTCAAAGTTTTTTTTTTATTTATTTGATTTTTTATGAAATTAAATGTATTTTAAATTATAACTGTTAAATTAATTTCAGTGTGATGTCTAATTGATATAATTTTAAGTACATTTAATTGTAAGCTATAAAAATTTTGGTGGAATATTTTCTGCATTTATTGTGATTAATAAAAAAGTTTCTAAAGAAATATTGCATAACCTAGCATTTTTGAAATATTAATAAGCTTCTGTTTATCCAAATTATTGCATATTTATTTTTAATTCTTTATTGTTATCTTTTACTTTTAGTACATAGATATTGACTCTTTTAATTAAATGATTATTTAAAGTTTAAATAGCCATATTGTGTTCTTTGTGACAGTTAGCAACATTTTATGGGATGCATAGTGAAAATACATATAATTACTTTATTCATAACTTTAATTTGAGTTTCCACCCTCAGTTTCTATCCTTTATTTTCAGTATTATTTGGATGTAAACTAATTTTTGACTAATCTGAATTACCTGGATGTAGGGGATCCTTTATGAGATAATTTAATGTGGTAGCATTCTGACTTGTATTTCTGTGCAGCTGATTGCTAAAACCTTCTTAAGCAATTCTTATGTCATTGGTAGGAGTTCCCCGCTACGGTATTCCATGCAGTAGCGGGGAACTATATAAACCGATTTTCTTCAGAAAAATCACAGGACCTGATTTTATATAAATCTTCTCATGCTTCACACTGTATTAAAATTAAATGTTGCCATTACAGTCAAAAGTCGTTAATTTGGATACCCATAATCAGGACCTCAAAGCTACAAACTTTCTGCGCATGCGTCGCGTTGACGCATGTGTGTAAGACCTTTACGGCTGCGAATATTGCGTGATCTAATTCAGTTAATGTTGCAGATTGTGTTGTTCCTTAATTTTCGAATTGGATTCGGCTTATTATTTTTTGAAGAGTGTTAGAGCAATTTTATAAAAGTAAGCTTAAACTTTCGATTATGTCAAATAGAATTTCTGATATATATTTAATAATATGTAAAGGATCTACAAAGCGAAAGTATGTTTCGAAATCCATTAGACAAAAAGTGGAATTGCTGCAAAAAATGGATAAAGGCATATCCTTTGTTTATCTAAACTTTAACGTTTGTTTATCTAAACTTTGTTTATCTTTAACACAGCGGGGGCGCAATGAATTGGAAGTTGATCTGTCAGCACTATCCTTATCTTCAGGGCAGATGTTTTTATTTTATTTGGCTTATAATTCCTTACTAAATGTAGTATTTCATCTCGATGTACTCCGTCTTTGATATGATTTAAATCAAATTCCTCGTCATTATAATTCGCTTCCGATAGTGAAGAAAGTGACACAGAGGTTATTGAAAACGAAAAAATTTCGATTGACAAATTAGTCAGTATTCTCGACACAGCAATTATAGGACTTGAACAGCGAAACTTTGTAACTGAACAAGAAATTGTCTGTTTATAGAATTAAAGAGAATGTATTATCACATAAAAAACGAAGCAACTTAAACAACTTACATTAAAAGAAATGTTTAATAAAGTAAACAAATAAATATTAAGCTTTTTTTTTTTTTTTTTTTGTAAATTTTGATACCCTTTAGATCATAATTGTTCTTTATTTCATAAATTACGGTTTCATATTTTGAATTTTGTAATTTCTGCTTGGCATCTTACCAGATTTAAACTGATGATCTATAATCCGGAAAAATCGATAATCCGGAATCGCCGAAGTCCCGACAAGTCCGGATTAAAGACTTTTGACTGTATGAATTTTGATAATTTTAAGACTGAGCATTTTCAGCAACTGTATTGCAGCATTGCACATTAATTATAAGTACATATAAAAACACTACCTTATATAAAATCATTACCTTATATATTCAATAGAGTATATTAGTTATTGTAATTGATGGTATGCTGACATAAATTACAAGAGAATTTTATTATGGACTCTAGCATTTTATAGCTGTTTAACTTGTTCATATTTTTGTTATTTTTAACTGTGTAGGAATCAAATTAGTAGCTCTTCAGAAGTTGGACACATGAAAAATAAATTATTTAGAACAAGAAGAGAGTATTTATTACTTACACATTAATATATTAGTAATTATTATCTTTTCATTAGTAGTTTCCAAAATTATACATGTAATGAAAGCTCATTTACTAAAAAATGATTGCAGCAGATAATTATGAAATTTTAAGCAGCAGAAGATGTGTTGCTAAATGTCAAGAATCAGAATTCCAGTAGATCAGTAGTTGAAAATGTAATTACTTTTCAATTAATTTTTAGCCATGCAAGTGTATTTCCAAGTGTATCTGCTAAATATATTAACCATCTATTAGTAAAAGGGATTAATTGCATGCTATGCTAACACTATATTAAAATATTAATACAGTTACAAGGTTCTAAATTTTAAGATAGTTTAAAATTTTTGTGTACTTAAAAGTAAAAAAATAATATAAAGGATACTTAAACATTGTGTTAAAAGAAATTAAAGTAAATGTGGTTTCTTTCTTTATTTTTAATTTGCCATCTTTGTTTTATCTGATATTTAGAAATTTTTCATATTTTATGAATGATATGTATTTAAATCTGCATGGATATGGCTTTATGATGATGTACTAGGTGTTTTAATGTTTTTATATAGTAGTAATTATTGTAGTATTTTAATTATTGCTTATGTCTTATGTTATTAAATTTACCATTTCATTTTTTTAGGTTCCTGGTTATCTAGAAGATAAATTCAAGTTAAAGGGTCGTGAGCTTGATCTGGGAATCAAAGTAAAAGAATTTGATGACAAGAAAATGTTCCTTTATGATTCAACAACAACTGTGTATTGAAAGCTTTAATAACTCTGCAAGCTATTGTTTTCCTCATATATGAAATATTCGTTCCAAGAAATAAAGTATTGTGCATTATGTAAAATAAAAGACTTGTTATATTTATGAAAAGTAGCAAATGTAATATTTCACAATGATGTTTTATTATACAAAGTTGTAAATTTTAGAACATTATACAAAGCTGTAAATTTTAGAACATTAAATCAAATATATGATTGAACTACAGATTCCTTTTTCAATCTTTAAAAAAAAAAAAAAAAAAAAAAAATTAACAGTATGATAAAACACTGTTCAGCTGGAAATATCCTTAAAAAAAATTAACAGTATGATAAAACACTTCAGCTAGAAATATGAAAATCTAAATCTTTACAATTGAATCTGTTGCCTTTTTGCATGTGAAACAGATTTGACTTTGTCTGTATGGCATTATAATGCTAATATTCAATTTCAAAAATAGTTATGAGAGAAGGTTTTATTACTGAAAAGAAAATATAAGAACTTTTAATATTTATAAGGATGATGGCTTGAATCATATTTGAAAACCTTTGGTTGTGAATAAAATAAGTGTATGTTGCAAATGGGAGTTGTTTTTAGCACTGAACTAAGCAGCAAATTTTAATAAATATAATTACATGGATTAGAATGTGGATGCTTTTGCTAAGTTAAAATTTTTTTAATGTCCCCCTTTCCAAACTTTTTAATTTAATTTTTTGAGGAGAAGGATTTTTCTAACTTCCATTTAATTTTATTCCATAATTTCTTGTTTAATACATTCACGTTATTTCTGTGTATTTTAATAAGTTTATGTGTCACTACATTTGTATATATACTGATTTAGTATGCATATGTATGTCAATATATATACATTGACATATGACTTTGTAGATGTAAATATTCTTCCAACAACTAATCCGTAAATAAATGAAGCACATTCCTAAACAGTTTTAGATGTTGTTGTAAAATGTCTGTGTTGGTTGTAATAAGTAATATATTAATATACAGTAAGACCCCGCTTAACGCTGTTTCGGTTTAGCGCTCTTTTTTTTTCAACCCGGGGATTCCTCGAAATTGCTCGCAGCACTACAGGGATTTCCCGAAATTGTGCGCAGCGCTAGGTTTCCAAATAACATATCTGAAACAGTGTAGTTGCTTTCTTGCTTGGTACCGTGCATTACGGACACATTTTTATCATTTGAAACATTTGTTGACCTTATTGTAAGCATAAATTTATATAATACTATAACGATTAATACAGTGACAAATATTATGATCTTTAGTTTTTTTATCATGGGTTATAATAAAAAACAAGCAAAGAAAGCAACCAGAAAAAGCATTTCACTGGAAACTAAAATGCAAGTGGTTAGAAGATTAGATTCTGGTGAACGTCAATCTTAAATTAGTGCTGCATTGAATTTGGCAACTTCAACAATAAGGACAATTCTTAAGAATAAAGAAAAAATACTGTCATCGGCAACTGCAGCTACGTCAAACTCTGCAACTAGAATTAACTGTTCTAGAAATAACATTATAGAGAAAATGGGAAAACGACTGTCTGTATGGATTGACGACAAAATTGAGCGCAATATGCCATTAAGCCAAACTATCATAATGCCTTCTTGACAAAAAATCAGAAAATTGGAAACACAGAATAGACTGAATGATCTGACTGACTTAGAATTTTATTTGTTTTTATAAGTATATTCGTTTATATTGTTTTATTTTTGTAAGAAATGGATGTTTGGTTTTATTTTTATTAAAAAACATTATTAAATTTAATAATTAACCAATTTTCTACCTATCTTTCCCTAACCCCATTATTTACACGTTAAGATAGCCTCGTTTAGCGCTGTTTCGCATTATGCTCTACTTTGATGGAACGTATCCCCCGCGTTAAGCGGGGTCTTAGTGTATGTTCCCAATAGTCGGTGTTGGGATTCAGAATTTTTAAGAATTTCATTGCTTAAATTAATGATGTATAATTTCTTATTAGATAAAGAAATTTCTTTAATATTAAATTCAAGTTTAACAATTGTTTTGACAAACTAAATCTGTTTTAGAAAATGGTGATAATTGACAATCTCACTGCTACTAATAGCAGTGAGTTTAATCTGATTTATTCTCTTACATAATATTAGGGGATAACTTTAACACGTTGAGCGCTGTGCTGAATTTGCTGTCCTTTCCGTTCAGCCGGCAGCGAGCTAAGGCGCATTTTTGTTTAGAATGTTTCGATACATTTTGTAAAACTAAATTTGATTACATTTCATTGAGACTATATTTATTTTTTTAACTTTAATACTGTCAGTCCAGCGGACTGACGCCAGCCAAACGAAAATTCCAGGGACTGATGCCGGCCACATGGAAAGTTCACTGCCAGTCCCCAGGCTCAACGTGTTAATATGCTAGTGCCATACAATTATGAACAAAAATCTCAAAATCTACCTTTCTTTCTGATATTAAATCAAAACTGTTTGTCATAGTTAATATACATTATGTTTTAGTTCTTTTGAAAATGGATCCTGGTTAAAAATTGTACAAAGAATGTAAGAGTACCTAAGGAATCTTAGTTAAAAGAAGTACAAAGAACATCACTGTCTGCAGTGTCTATACACTGTTGTTAGTATGATAGACTGTTTTTTTTTTTTTTCTTTCTTTTTTTGCACTTGTGACATTGTTTGGTTGGAAATCTAAACAATTTTGTTCAAAATTTTCTGGTGTTTTAATGAAAATCTGAATCGGAGTGCTTAGCTTTTATGCAATTTTAATCATATGTTTCATTTAGATGTTTAATTACTATTAAATTTCATTAAAATTTGGTATGTTCGCAATTGTGTTTATAAAAACTAAGCAATATTAAAAAAGTTAGAGAAATTAAAAATTTCATTAGTGTCATTAGATTTTTGCTTATTATATAATTTATTTTTCTATAGTATATTACAAAATAATTTAGGTCCAAAGAGGCATACAATGTTAAAAAAAGAATATCAAACCTATAGCAAAAATAAATACAAAGTATAATTCTTCTCATGTGACAGTGTTTAACATACGAATATTATTGCAAATTCTTTATGAATTTAATTTTTCATTAGCGATTTGAAAGTGGATATTTGGGTGATTTTATGACTTAGGGTGCCCAACTTCTATTTGTTTATCATTCCATTTCGAAATAAAATACTGCTTGAAAGACAAGTTTTAAAACTTTTATTTATTAATACATTACGCTAGTCATGATATATTTGAGTGGACTTTGGTAGTTTACAAAATAGTAATTTAAAATTATTTTGTCATCTGCTGGTTTTTATAATTTGCAGCTGCTAAAATTTTTAATTTGTTAAGATATAGAATGTTTAGTCTTGTTGACCTATGTGTCTGTGCATTGCTGAGGAGACATTTAAACAATTTTAATATTTGCTTTGACTGTAATGCATACATAGCTGTATTTTTCTTATTTACTCTAAAAAATAGTCTTAAAATATTGAGTTTAAGTATTTACTTTCTGAAATTAAATATAGATTTTATTTAAAAGGCAAATTTAAATTTAGAATTTAACAAAAAGGGCAGTATCTGCTCTTTCATGATTGTTTTCTTATGCCAATAACATGTGCCATATTTACTTTTGTGTTTGATAGATATTACCAAAATTAGGAACTAATTTGAGATTTCAGTTATTAAAATTTCATTCATCAGTAATCTCATATTCATTGTGAGATGGATGTTGCACTTGAATATTTAATCCTTAATTTAGTTTAATAACTGTTTAAGACATAAAAGCTTCACCTTATTAAGCTTTTCCACAATATTTTTGTCTTCAGTTTTGCTTTTAGATTCATATTTTATTGAATTTAAGTAACTGATAATCAAATTTCTTAAGACATATTTTTTCTGAACTATATTGGAGAAAACTTTAGATGAACTAATTGGAGTAATTCCTGATAACCTGTGGGTCAATTTCATTTTTATAAATAATTAATGTTTGTGCCTTTTTTTGACAGTTTATTATTTGGTTATTAAAAAATTTTTCATTTCTGTTAAATCATTTTTTTTCATGAATATAGTTGGAAAATGCATGGTTAAAATTAGTTATATTATAGTTCAAAAAGGAAATAATTTGCAAAATATATGAATAAATATAAATAGAATTCAAGAAACATGTATCCATTAAATAACTTTTTCAGAATTTTTTTTAAATAGTTTCAACGTAAAGAGTGGTTATTCACTTTCAAGTTTTCCACATAATAGAAAAAATCCCTTGTGATACACTGCAAGACTGCAAGGTATGAAGCATCCTTAGCAGAATCTTTGAAATTTTGGCAGCAATGTTATGTTACGCTACGATGCATGTATCATCCAGTTGCTTTACCAAGTGTTGCCTTTGAATGAAACATTGCATTGGCCTACATTAGTGGTTGTTAAACCCATGGATCACTTTGATGGCCATGGGGATCTTTTGGTTTAATTTTTATTATCTATTTAAGTTTAATGCATCATTCCACAGTGATTGATCTATGAATTTGATCATCAGTGACTATCATCCTGCAGGCCATTAGTAACCAATATTAATGTCTTTTAGTTTAATTTTAATGTAATTTTATCAAAATATACTGTGCTCTCTTGCAGTAGTGACTGTCAACTTAATAGGCTACCAGTGGCTTTGACAAATTAACAATATATTCAATTGATAATTTTATGGACATACATAGTGTTATTTTAATTGACGTTTCCAACATCATATTTTACTCATCCAGCAGAGATTAATTAATCATATTTTAATGATATATAGCTAAATTTTACTGTTCTTCCTTGCAGTCATACCTTTCTTTCTTTTTTATTCTGATATTATAAATATTCTTAGTTTAGACTTAAAACAATTTTATATTTTATTGAAAACTTGAATCATTTTTAATAATTTATTCACTTTCAAGGAAATCTTTATATTGATCAAAAGTTTTCATTGAACTTGAGAATTAATATTTTTCTAGTAGAGTGAAACAGTTAAACTTTAGTGCAATGATGATTAAATGTGTATTTTAATATATTCTTTTATATTTAAATAAATTTTTTAAATGCCACTTTTGACATCTTTAACGTACTTTTTAAAAACAGTCTGAAATATGTTTCACTTTCTAAAAAAATATTTTGAATTATCATATTAGCTTTAACATGTTGTCTCCGTATCCAGTATTTATGAGCAATACTATCTTTTAATTATTTACTTTTAAATTAACTTATGATGCATATTTGCTATCTGGTATTTCATATTCAATAATGCAGGTTGTGGATATATTGTTGGATGTATTTTTTACAAATTTTTGTTGAAACTTTTTTGTGATTGAATATTGCAACCAGAAGTTTTTGTATCTTAAATGTAAATTTTAAAGGTTACATTTTTTAGTCTATGAGTTAAGTTGCAAATAAGAATTTTTATTTTTTTAATTCTGTTTTGTTTTGTAAAACAGAATTTTATTTATTATAGTTAAGGTGCAGTCTTTACTGCATAAATGATTTGCCTAATTTCCTTGTATTTTAAGCAGGAAAATTTATAGTTCAAAGACATGCTTGCAAAATAGTTTAATATTTAATGGAAATAAGCTGCTTATCCAGCAGTTGAAATGTCGGTCATCTCTGTGTTCTGTATCTTTTTAATATAACATATCTTGAGATTATTTTAGTGCCAAATTGTTGTGCCATGCCGTAAACATTCTGAAAGTATATAAAAAAAAAATTTTTTTTTTTTTGTTTGTGTTTTGTTTTGTAATTGTAATGCAAGAAATCACGACCTTGAACATTACGACAAAATCATTTCTATATATTTTATTCTTATGTGTAATCTGGAGTAACATTTTCAGTAAATTTTTCAAATTAATATGTAGATAAGGAAACCAATATTTGAAAGATTTCTCATTTTTATGGGCATTTTTTTAATCTTGAGAAATGAATTAAAATATATTTATGGACAGATCTTGGAATAGTAGTGTGCAGAAATTGAGTACTATCCATTGTTGGACTTTTTACAAAGGTTCAATGATTGTTTTTTTAAAGCCCATTATGAAAAATTTTTAAAGGATATGTTCTTTCCATATGCAAAATTTTCTTTATTTATGGCTGTTTGGTGGAAAATATTTTAAATCTGGCAGAAAACGGAATAAAAATAATGGTTAGAAAATGATAATAACAAGTGAATGTTAGTAAGGCTTTTTTAATTCTTTTTTTATTGCTTATAAGGCATTAGTATTATTTGACCCTTTCTGGCTCTGATTTGATTATGCAAGAAATAGAAACTCAGTTTCCTCTAGGCTGCATCAAAATTAATAAGTTAAAATTTTCACAAGTTTATTGTTTTTTTATTATACACAAGTTATTTGTTTATAATATTTTTATACAGCAAGGAGAAAGCCCCATTAACAATAAAAAGTGAACTATTATATACTCTATTTTTATTTTTTAGTTAGAATTTGGATTATTTTGAAAAACTATATTTGATGTACTTATGTTAATTTTGTCTTATTCAGTAGCATTTATCTGTGTTATGTTTTTAAAATATGTTTTTGTTTTGTTTCAGTTTTATTTTGTACAGCATTTCTCATTGTTACTTTAGTATCCATATTTCATCTAGTCATTATATTGAAAAAGATTATTTGAATTCTTTGTTATATTTTATTTATGTACAACAACTTAATATTTACCAGCTA
Organism: Stegodyphus dumicola; assembly: GCF_044657685.1. Classification (NCBI taxonomy): domain Eukaryota; kingdom Metazoa; phylum Arthropoda; class Arachnida; order Araneae; family Eresidae; genus Stegodyphus; species Stegodyphus dumicola. Next base: position 85,383,507 of record NC_140768.1, read on the forward strand.
ACAGAATATTTAAATTATATATTCTTTATACATACCTCAAGACTATTTATCATGTTCTCTCGTCCTTTGCAACAGCAATTTCTACTTCAGCGTTTTCCTTCCCTCCAACAAATGTGTACCATTAGTCCATGTTATGTGTTGGTTTGCAGTACCTAGTAACATATTCTTCACTGCAATACGTTGGAATTCTTTTTAAAAATTTCATCCTACAGGTGCATTGTAATAGTTTTTAAACATTTTATTTCTGCATTCCTTGCTGAAACCTTTTTCTTGTTCATCAGCTGTAGTAAAAAGTGCAGTGTTCTGCACTTTCATATATAGGCATTTTAAATCACAGTTTAATACTTCTTTGAGTAGTCATTCACCGTCTTCAGAAACTACACTTATATTTTAAATAAATTCCTTATTGAATAAGGTTTTAATTTAGAAATAAATGTTAAAAAATTCATTTGGGTTATTTGTGTATATCTAAGAAATACACTGGAAATAGAAAAATTTTATTTAATAGTGAGCTGAATAAACAGGGTTCGTAGCTGTCCTTACAAGTGCTTATGAGTCCTTATATTTGAAAATAAAATATAAAGGCCCTTATAGGTGCTTACTTTTTTTTTTAAAGCCCCTATTTTTTTGTTTTTAGTGCTTTTTTTTTTAATCCTTTGTTTTTAATGAAAGCGTATTTTTTCCCGGTACCAAAGCCGAAACTAAATAAACAACTTTTCTTTCTTATATGCAACGTCAGATGGTGAATCATACTCCCGAAAATTGCTTTCTCCCCCTTCCTATGCATAAACGTAACCTATGGTGCGCGCGAGAGTACAGACAGGTGCACGTCGTTCTATTGGCCAAAGAATTGCGAAAACGTAGAAAATTCCGGTACATTCGGTATTCTTTTCCTCCCACCCAAATACTACACACGTTTGAATTTCTATCAAGATTTTAATAATTTGCATTCTCATTCCGCGTGGTCATTCATATTCGTGTTTATTATGATCGTTATGCTTATATTATGAGCATATGTATGAATATTTATAATAGTATAGTTGCAGTAACTGCTGAAGTATAAACTTCCAAAAATGGGTGTGTTTTTACACAGATTAGCTTTCTAAGGAATAATATTCGGAATGGCTTAAATAAAAGGAAAGTAATCGAATAGTCAAAATAATTTCATTTTCTTTGCCAATACATTATACAGTACGGAGGTTGGGAGTTTCTCCGCAAAATCTCTAATATTGAAGCAGCGGACTTTTTTTGGTCACTGTCCAAAATCAAATCTGGATTGAATAGGACTAAAAGTTTTTGCGGTCTACCTTACCCAAGCGAAGATTGATTCTATTCCGGAAATTTAATACAGTCTGTTGAAAATTAGAATCAGAAACACCCCAGATTAGTAAGTCTCTTTCTTTTCCTTTATTTAGTTCTTTTTTCTCCGAATACCGGCAGGTGTTAATTCCGATTGCGTAATATCCCATATGGAAGAATTACGCCGCACGTATTGCGCAATAACGTTTGCGGTATTTTGCATTGATAATTAATTTTGATGTTCAGTCTAAGATTTGTTTATGCACACTTAAAAGAGTTTTACTGTGCTTTCTAAGCAGAATATTTCTCAGTTCCGTTGGTTTTTATATGATGCACATATCGAAATGTCAAAATAATTTATTTAGCTTAAATTTAAATCTAAAGAACAGCTACAATCTCTCCCACTCCTCTTTTTCCAGTTACTATCCGGAATATTCGGGAATTTCGAGTATGCGGGTTAGTTAAGCTTTTACTGTTAAAGGATGACTGAATGAAGCAATTTCCTGTCTTCTGATTTCAGAAATGTGTCTCTTTATTACTTAAATTACTTTGCTTGGGATATATATTAAGGGAAAACTGTTATGCAATGAAAATTTAGAAAATGTTCAGAATTTTGATTTAAGATAAATTATTTAAATATTAATATGAGTGGAAAAATAAATTGTATTTATTATTAGGTGCCAAACGAATACAATTAAAATGGCTTATTATTATTTATTTTCTATATTTTCAACTGAAATATCATCATTAAATTTTGTAATATAGTTTAGTTCTGCAGAGTTTTTTTTCTCTCATTGTAAACTAATTCTGTAAATTGAACTGTCATTTAAAATAATAATAAAAAATAAAAAAATAAAAAAAAAAAAATTGTTTTCCATTGTTGAGATAATATTCATTCTCTTAATAAATATTGCATAGCTCATATTTTAAATTACAAGTCTAATTTTTCTTTTAAGGTTATGCAGTTGTGTATAATGTAATTAGACAGGTGCTTATTTTTTCCTTAAAATGTGCTTGAAAAGTGCTTATAAGTGCTTATTTTTTTAACTAAAATGTGGCTATGAACCCTGATAAAATCCTTTGTTAATGATAAATTTATGAATGTGAAAATTAATTCTTCCAAATTAAAATGCTTTTGTTTCCCTAACAGCTCTTCTGCTCATACCATTTTCTGTGTTAGTCTTGATATTTATTTTGCATGGATACCTTTTCGAGTTTTATGTTGCATAATAATAGTGAGAAGCTCACTGTGACTTCACCAGCTGAAGTAGTTTGCCCCCATATGACACACACAAAACAGCTAAATTGTCAGTTGCCTATTAAAATGATAGTGATTGGGTAAGGCTTATGAGAAATGCTGTGTGCAATGAAATGCTATTGAATTATTATTTTTATCACCTGTTTATATTAATAGTTCTTATGCATTAGAGATGTCTTTTGCATTCTAGACATGATATGTTGTTATTTTCAGTTTAAATGCATATAATGTAACTTGTAAAATTTATTTATGGTTATTTTTTTCAGAGTTATATGTGTATTTAATAGTATTTGTAGTTTCTGTTGCAAGACTTATAATGTTTTCATTGAGATGTGGATTTTTTTAATGCTAATGAAATATTTTCAACCAAATACTTTATTTTTTATGAGTTATTTTTATACTGTTTCTTAAAGTTATTTATTTTTTTCTTTTCTTAATTTTTGTATAATGCAATTTACATTCTGTTGAAGTCAAATTATTTGAATTATTTTGAGTTCAAACATTCCTTCAAATAAATTTTGTACAGTTTTTAGCACTGGAGTAATGTTTTGAAATATTTAATATTTCTTCAGCCTACTTTCTTTGCTGATTTTATTCTCTGTGTGAGAAATTACTTTAAGAGCATTTTAAATGTTAAGAAAATTATATTTAATGTCATTTCTTCAAATTATGCTTTTATTTTTTTAATTTTTAATTAGAATTTATCCAGTTATTAGCTGATTCTAAAATTATTGATATTTGTGAAGCTTTCGTGTTGCTATTTTATTCATATGTGAATTTTGTTTAAATAAATTTATGAATTTAAAATATTGCTGTTTGTATAGTTTTTGTATGCTTGCAATGTGATATAAATATTTAAATGCAATAGATAACTTGGTTGATGTACCTTTATATCAAGTGGTCAAATAAATTTTTTTTCCCGCATTCTCTTGTTGTGTTATTTTGTCTGTGTTGTGCATGTCACCTTTCAACATTTTATTTTTAATATCAGGAAAAATTATGTAGCTGTATCTTTGTTTTTTCTTTACTATGTATGGAACTCTTTTTTGCATGATATTAAAAATCTCCAGAAGCAAATTGCCATGCATGATAATATTTTAATGTGGTATGGTTTCTGAAGGTTGTAACATTGCTTAAATTTTTCAGCATGCTTATATTTAACATTGTAATTTATAAACGTGTCTGCTTTTCCTGTACAATTCTCATTGATATTATAAAGCCTCTGAAGATTAATATTATTTATGCCATCTACTAAGCAATTATCCCTTGTGTAAGTATATAATTATTTATGCACTCTAAAATATTTTAAAACTCATGGTCTATCCATCTGTCAAATAATAGCATTTCATTTTCACTTTATTAAAAACAAATGGCCCTTTTAAACTATTTTTGTAACTTGACAAGTTTAAGCATTCAACAACTATACTTATATTTTTGATATAATGATCAAGTCTTAAAGGTCGGGGTACAAACAAATACCGTCTCTAATCTAAACAGACTTAAAGGATTGGCAGCTTAAAATTTTTTTCTTAAATTTTTGACATTTACTCTTCTATTATTTGTTAATGCTTAAAGTGAAAAACATTTCCTGCTTAACTCGTAACATAAAAACAACTGCGAGACAATATTTCCTTAGTTTTTCCGTTTTATGAAATATAAATAAACTTTATGAAATATAAACTTTACCAATAAAGGTATTTACAAAATTAATCTGGAGTATAGTTAAACTGTCAGTACCTAAACATATTCAAGCTACATGTAAATAAAGCTGCATGTAAAATTTAAAAGTATGAAAATCCATCCTTAGATTGGCACTTACTTCGAATGAAAAGGTTGTTGTCTTTTCAAAGTATAATCTTAATAGTCTTTTTTCATTGGAAGAATGTATCCTGCTTCTAGTTCCTTTGCATAAAACGGATTTATAATGTCTTGTATCAAGTAAAACTGAAGTACAGAAGAGCTGCAGCAAATTTTTCATATGCTCTGCTAAAATTATGTAGAAATCTTTTTATTGGTGTACATGGATTTATTTAAAACATTCCTTATTTATCAAAATATGTGATGGGGTGTTATTAATTCTGATCTTGTTCACTCCACCAAAGTGTGTAAATTGATCATGAAATTGCTTCTGTTTTCTACCTTTCTTTGATTTACTTTAATTTGTTATTGTGTGCTTGTTATAATTAAAGTAACTGGAATATAGCACTTTAAAAAAATAACTTACTGTTTTAAAAAGACTGTGTTACACTGCTTCAAAATTTAGTGAACTATTATGTTTTTAATAAGACAAACTGATTAAATTTTCCCTTTTTTAAAAAATTTGCAAATTTACTAAATTCTAGGTTTAAAGATTTGCGAAGTACTTATTAGATAAAATTCAAGATTTTATATGTTAACTTGATTATAAAATGCTAACATTCATTCATCATGAAATCAGTTAAAAGTAGTTTAATACAGCATAAAATTCCTGATTATGAAATAAAAAGATGTCTTATTTAATTCTTCTTACGGTAGAAAATACTGAACACTCCCCCCCCCCCTGAGGTAAAATTTAAAAAATTGTATTTAAAGGATGTTTTTGACGTATTTTTCTGTTTGCAGTTTTTTACCATACCTTATGTCCTTTGTGTAATGCTTTTTCTGGTATCTCCTGGGTAATTATTTTTCCTTTCTTTTCAGAACTGTGATATTGAGCGATCAGCTGAAGAAGCTTTGCTGACAGTGCCTGAGCATTTATGAATATGGAACTTGGATTAGATGCGAATTTACTTCATCTTTAAAGTTGCATTTTATCATTCCTAAATATTAAGTGATAATGCTAGTGCAAATTATACAACGCTGCCATATATTTAAATGTTGGTGAAGTTAGATTTTAAATTATGTGTATATAATGAAATAATTTATTAGAATCACAATTTTATCAAGAATTTAATATTTAAGAAAAATATTGTTGCTCTTTGTGTAATATTTTAATGTGAACTATTTTTAACCTTTTATTCCTTGTGTAATATGTATAGGAATATGAAACTTCCTCATTTTAAAAATATGTGGCTTTTTTGCTACTTAAGTATTTTCCACAAGTTTTTTAATGTGAATATTGTTTTCTAAAGTATGGACTGTGTTCAATTACAATTGCAGTTTTTGTATACCTTTTATGTCTAGTTTCTGAAGATTGGATTGTATTATGTACTATTAATTATCTGTATTAAAATTTTTGTTAATGGGCATTAAAACACTGTTTTAGATTAATCTTATTTCACTGTTACTACAGTGCATTTCATATAACATACTGATAAATTTTTAATATTGTTCTGAATTATAATTTTTAACAAAAGGAGGAATTGAGTAATTCTGTAGCTGTACACTGTCTATAAAATAGACAAATGAACAACATTTCATAGTTTAATGCAGCACCATATTAAGTTTAAAAAGTTATAAATTTGTCATTTTAAATTATTGGAGATTGAAATATATATTTGCTTTACTGACACTGTTATTTAAAATAGTCATTATTAATTATAAAAGTTAGATAGTCCTCAAGCCTACTTAGGAATCCAAACCTACTTATGAAAGCTGTGTAGTTAAAAATAATGATTGAAAAATGAAAATATTTTGTTTTTTACAAAAATGATAATTTTGAAAACAACCTTTTCATGAATACATCAAAGCCTAAATTATATTATCCTAAGATGGTTGTATGAACTGAACATATGTGTATTTCTAAAACATGATTTAACTGAACACAGTGAAACTTCTGCCTTGCAAATGTGGTGTAGACTGTCTACATGTTCAAATATTTGAGTATTAAAATTTAAATTAATCTGTAGCTTAATGGATATTCATAAGAATAATTATGCATCTCGTACATGTGTATTTTGATTCAGGAGATGCATTTTTTATTTAAAATTCATTTTCCTGTTGATGTTCCTATTTTCATATCTTGTTAAATTTGATTATTTAGCATCCAAAATAACTTGCGTAAGTATGACAGACTAATATTTAAAAATTCGAAGGAAATCTATGGGAGGTCATATTTTAGCATAGATTTTTATGAGAACTTAACTCTGGCAGTTGATAAAAAGTTTTAAATGTATGTATTTTTATGTGCATATAAATTTGATATGTATTTATTATTAATTGTGAATAGGAATCGGTAATTTTACACTACTGCGTGCTTATTGAAATTATATTCAGGTGTATTTATGACATTTGTGTTATTGATAATCCATTCTATTTTGACTGAAATCGCTTTTCAATTAAGGAATAGGTATTGCTGATACTGCCATACTTTCAATATTACATTCATTTGTACCCCTTCTAATCCTGAAATAGCCTTCCTCTCCCCATCCTGTTCCCCAACTGTTTTTCACTATCCAGAACTTTTCTCCAGTTGCATTATCTGTACCATATCCAGTTATCAACACTCCATGATTTACTAAATGGAAAGGATTATATCTGGCTCCAACTCCTGTGTGGTGATAAATGCCACTGCTATAGTACATGAAGTCAGGATACATTTCAAATGCCACAGTTAATGGTCCATTCTGAAGGAGATCTAACTTCATGAGTTCCTCATTGCACCTACGATATAAAAGTCATTATATTAATCTATTTTTCAGATACTGATTTTAATAAAAATTAAATCATTCTGAGTGATGGGTGATTAAAAAAAATTGCAAAATCTGGATACAAACAGTGTAACTATTAGATCAGGTAAAATAATAGGAAAAAAGATGTACAAATTTTTTTTTTTTTTTTAAATGAAGTAGCTTTTGAGATCCTTCTCAAAAATGTTGTACTAAAAAAAAAAAAAAAAAAAAAAAATTATGTGTATTGAATAGTTGATAAAATTTCCTAGCATTATTAATTGAATGTTACAAATCTGGCTTATATATACTGTGGAGAATTTATTTTAAAATCATTTTTATAACACTGTACCCATGATTAAAAGAAATTTTAGTTAACTTTTGGTTTTGTTCATAGTCTGTTTTAATTTTCAGTTATTGTTTATTAATGCAGCTATTATGCATTAATATAACTTTTATTTAAGCTTGTCATTTCTTTAATTTCAATAAAAGGCATTGCAATAATAAAATAACTATTCTGATTTTTTTTAAATATGAATGGTTTATAGATGGCTTTCAAGATCAGAAATGATGATGAAATTTATTCTACCTCATATTTGTAATTTTTAATATAGAAGACTACTGAAATTGCATAACAAATTTTAGTACTTTCTAAATATGTTTTAAGTGTGTAAAGTAATTTATTTGAATTTTCTCCTTTTGATCCCAGAAATCTTTAATATGTTTATCTTTCCACGTTTATTTTCTTACCTTTTCACTAAACACAAGCATCAAAGCAATCAAAGAAATTGAAAACCGGCAGTGAATTAAAAGATACGTCCTATATGTCTCGGTGCACTATACATACCTCAGTGCCTGCCCTATATTCTAAAAATTTTGCTCTAAATTTTGTTTCTCGGCACTCCGCTAAATTCTAAAAATTCTGCTATACTGGCTATGTCGTTGGTCTTGATCTTATATCATTTCATACTAATTTCATTACTGGTATTATTAAAGAAATATGGTTAGAAGTTTTACATTCTTAAGTACAAGCAGTTTATTAAAATAAAAATATCTATTAAATCTAAAAATTCTAAAACTAAGAAATATTTATTAAAAAAGAAATTGGTTTTATAAAAAGAGAATTATTCTTCAACAGTACATTGTTGAAATATTAACAAATTAGGAGATGATGCAGGGACTAGTGGGAGCATTGATTTGTTTATTGGAACAAATAAACTTAGAAAAGATGCTAAAAAGAAGGAAATCGATGTAAATTAGCTGAAATATGTGGAAATTTAATGCTTATTACTCGAAAAAATTGTAAAGTTAATTTTATTCTTGAATTTGTTTTGTAATTAAGTTAAATATTAGATTATCTTTAATAATATATATACTACTTAGATTTATTTTATAATTAAGAATGTGAAGTTTGGGTGTAGATAATTCCTTTAATTTATTGTATTCCTCTTTGCTTGATGAGCCCTTAATTTTTCTCTTTCATGGTCCTTAAAAGTACTTAATTTGCATGTGAAAAAACATTTCATGATAGCAATATAGCAGAACAAATTCAGATGAAAGGGAATGAAGTGTTTTGTCTTATACAAGGTAGCATAGCTTATCATGAAAAACAAAATGCATTTTTAACATATGCAGAAACAGTAAAGCTTTTAGTCATACTAGATAAGAGAACACATATCTGTATCACAAATTCTAGCTTTTATTGTTAGATAATTTGATATTCAAATGTTCACTTGATGTTGTAGATGTGTTATTTTACACTGTGTCAGAAATGGTACTTCAGAACAGCTTATATTCTAATAAATAATTTGGTTGGCTTTGAAAGTGATAATTGTGCTACTATGATGGGTACAAAGAGTGGCTTCCACACTCATTCCTAAAAAAGTATGTGCCATCAGTATTATCATGGATTGTGTTTGCCAGTCTTTCGCATTATGTTACCATCATATCTAGAAATATTTATAAAATATCTCTTATTATTATCTACTACTAATTATTATTTATAAAAGATATAATCTTATTTCCCCAATGAGAATGTCAAGATAATTTTAAGCATTAAATCCCCAAATCAGCACAAACACATAGGCTATGTAATAAAAATTATTGTTCAGCAGTAGGACACATTGTTTCTTTACTTTTAGCCTCGCTCAAAAATGAACAAAATCAATGGTGGAAGGAAAATTTTTAAAATACTATGATTACTAAAAGAAATAAGAAAGTGTTGCTGTTTTTAGGGTATGGAAAAAATAAACTGCCTGAGTACTGAATTTCAATCTGGGGATTTCACATTGCCCTTACTTTGTTCAATGATTTTCAATTTAGTATAAAAATATTCTTAACTTTTAAATGAAAGATGAAATTATGACTTCTTCAAGCTGGTGTAAGTTAATCCAAGCAATTTTAAACCTCTGAATAAAATCCTTTTGGGAAGCCTTTATATGGCCTTATTAAATTTGACATCATTTGATGACAGTGAAAGTATGTTGATTTATTTTTTAAAAATATCTTGTTGAACTTTGTATGCAAATCAAAAAGAGCTTTCTTCTAAATGATGATGGAATTATCTCCGATTTCAGATGTTCTTGACCCAGTAGTTATGATCATGTCAAATCTGTATATTCAGTTTTCTTATTAGCAATTACCTCATCTTGCTTCTGACAACAAATTAGATCTTCTAAATAAAAAATGGAGATAATTTCATTTAAATCAAGATTTAGATTTCTCTTAACAAAATCACTCTTAAGTTTTGATATCATTTATGTAATGTAAAAATAGCCTTTAATAATTCTAACTTGGAAATTTAATGTTATGATCAGTCCTAATTTTGGCTAACATAGAAAGAATCTCTTCCCAAGTGAAACATACAAAAACAAAAGCCTGAAACTCACTTAAACCAGCAACCGTTAAAGACCGATCAATGGCAAAATAGGTGATGAACAGATCTAATCAAATTTGATGACATGGAAACATAAAGTAAAATTGGCAAAAAAACATACAAGGAATTTTTCTTAACAGGAAGAACCTATGAAACAAAGAACTTCAAAAAATATATATATGGAAGGAACTGAGTGGGATACAAATTGCGATTAAAATTATACAAAAGATATTTATGTGTGCTAAGTGTTATCTTATTTCTGTTGCTTTACTATGTAATGTAAAAACTAGGTTTTTTTTCTTTGGGTGTATTTATGTTGTAATCTTCTTTTTTTTTTGGGGGGGGGGGTATTTTTAGTGGGAGTCCTATGTTTATGTCCATTATTATTCTTGTCTGTTTGCATTGTTACCTATGGAAATATTTATGTCGAAATTACTAAAAATGACCGACCAGAAGAATTATATGTAACTTCAGAATTTTATAGTTAACAATATTATATATAACAAACCTGCTGTCCAGTACTTAATGTCTTTACAGTTACAGTATTTAATAGCTAAGTACTGTTAAAATATTTAACATCTATTGCAGATTCTTGAAGAGATTTTCTGTTATTGACAAACTAATTACCATTTAGTACTTAATGTCTGTCTATAAGAATTATGTGCAAAGAGATTACCATTTACAGGTATATATCATAGTTGAGCTGCATAATTTTTTTTAATTTTACTTCCTGTGTGCCTAACAATTCTTGCATAAAGAGGATGGGTGTACTTCTTACCGAAGATTTGACAGCTGATGTCATAAATTAATTTTATATGACGTCGGGGAGGGGGGATAGAATTGCTCTGAATCTGCTTTAGTAGTATCACTGATATAGCAACTTATAACATTCTCTCTCCAGTTCACAAACGGTCGAGCGCTAAAGATGCTGACCACTGGTAGTTGAATCCATGTGTAGCATGAATATGGGCTAATTCCCCTCAAAGTCCTCCACGAAGTCATTCTTTCTCGTAGACAGATAGTTCTTTTATGCTTTTCCACAATCAAACAAATCAAACCTCCATAAGCCTATTTTCCATTCTGATACGATAGTTAGTTATTATTTTTATTGGTTCCAAGAGAATCGTTATGACATGAGCTAACTGTATGATAATTAAAATACTTACCTATATATCTCTGACAGATTAATATTACCTATATATATCAGACAGATTAATATTACCTACAGTGTCTCAAAAAAGTGATGGGACACTTGTGCTTTACAAAAGGAAACTGCAATAAAATAAATTTCAAAAAACATGTAAAATTTTTTGTGGGTGTGTTTCATACTTAAATTTAGTAACAATTATTACATAACATACATTTTCTCAAAATATTAAAATATTAATTTAATAAAAATACAATTGTTTAGAACGGAGCAGAAAATGGCTCACTTAAGTGATGGGACACTTACTTTTCCATCAAATATTTATCAAAAAATTTTACTTTTTAAAAGGTTTTAATATTTTGTTGGATTTCCTTTTACTTTTAAAACATGATTTAATCTTCTTGGGATGGATTCGACTAATTTTTTTTGTGATTTCTGGAGTGATTTTACCTCAATCTTCTTGAAGCACCGATTTTAATTGTTGTTTTGAAGAAATGGTGTGTTTGCGAACTCTTGATTCCAATTCTTCCCAAATATTCTTTATGGGATTTAATTGTGGAGATTGTGGGGGTGTTTTTATTATTTCAGGACAGTTATACAGCAGCCAGAGTCTAACGTTCAAAGCACTGTGCTTGGGGTCATTGTCCTGGTAGAATTTAAAATCGTTATGAAGGTTCAATTTTCATGCTGAAGATTTCAAATTTTGATTTAAAATGTCAATATACTTGTATTGATCCATTATACTGTCAATAAAAACAAGATTACTAACTCCAGAGGACGACATACACCCCCATACCATAACTCCTCCTCCACCATGTTTTACTGTTGGCACCAAGTTCTGTTTGCGAAATTTTTCCCTGGGTTTTCTCCACACCAAGATTCTACCGTCAGAACCAAATATATTAGATTTACTCTCATCAGCAAATATAACTTCATTCCAGTAATCAGAATTCTTATTTATGTTGGATTTTGCGAAAGCCAGTCTGAGTTTTCTATTCTTTTCACTTACGAAGAATTTTTTCCTGGCTGCTCTACCGTGATATCCAGTAGATTGAATTACTCTTATAATAGTCACAGAATTAACAATTACTCCATATAATGCTTGTAAATCAGCAGCAACTTTAGGGGCACTCATTCTTGGATTTTTTTTAAATATTTCGAACGATAATTCGCTTTATTCCATTGGATAGCTTTGATGGTCGGCCAGGTCTTCTTTTATCCTGAATCATATGATTCTTTTTATATCGTTTAATGATATTGAAAACTGTTGAATGACTGAAGTTAACTGTTTCAGTAGTTTCTCTAATAGATTTTCCACGTTCAATATGCAAATTAATAACTAATTTTCGAATTCCAGGCAAAGTTTCTTTTCATTTAGCATTCATTGCTGCACAGAGCTAAAAAACACAAAAATTCCAAAACAAACTGGAGAGAAATACTGCAGACGATTTTATAAATTATTGGCAATTGATTTTGAGTAAAAATAAATACTCCAAAAGATATTTTATTGCTTACTTCAGACGATTTTTGTTGCATAGTACATAGTGCCCCATCACTTAAGTGAGCCATTTTCTGCTCCGTTCTAAACAATTGTATTTTTATTAAATTAATATTTTAATATTTTGAGAAAATGTATGTTATGTAATAATTGTTACTAAATTTAAGTATGAAACACACCCACAAAAAATTTTACATGTTTTTTAAATTTATTTTATTGCAGTTTCCTTTTGTAAAGCACAAGTGTCCCATCACTTTTTTGAGACACTGTATATATCACTGACAGATTAAGTGTATCAGATTTGAAAGATCAGGCTTAGCATTTTTGGTAATATTAGTCTGTACAAGATTATTTCCTGTCGAATTAAAGTTTTCCAGTATTAGTATAGTCTTAAATAAAATGAGCTATTACCAATTCAACTGTTTAAGATCAAAAGATGATACGAACCATGCCGAGTCCTGCAAAATTTCCTTTTTGAATCATTAACTGTTAGTTGACTGAAATTCAGCCGATGAAATTGAGTGTATGGTGCATATTGTGATTTCTAATCTATTTCCAATTTCTGGATGTCGTGTTTAGTGCTACTAATAAAGTAATTTTTTTTTAGTTTTCTAGTGTTTGAAAATTTTATATAAATGAATATAAAATTTCAGATCAATAGAAATAATTTTAACATGAAGTTTCAGATCAATAGAAATAATTTTAACATATGTAACATCATTTAGTGATACCAGTTCATGAAATTCCTAAATGTTTCTACTAAATCATCATTCTTACGTAAGAAATTAAACTTAAAATGTTAATATTATATTATAAGAACAGATTGATATTCCAGTGGCGTAGTGAGGGGGGCAAGGAGGTGTATGATGCCCCGGGCGCCGCTTGCAGTGTGGCGCCAAATGGTCTCCAAAATTTTCCGGAAAATCTCAGTTTTTATTTTGATTGATTTCTGGAAAACATATTTAGAATTGATAATTATTGTAATATAATTAATTACTTATTTCCTTGATTTGTGTGATAAAATGTGTAATAAAATGTTTGCAGTACATCAACCAAATATTTCCGCATACAAACGTTCTTTCTGACCACTTTATTTCTCTAAAATAGAGAGATATTTATTTTTTTTAAAACGAAATGCATATATAGATCCCGCTTTTTATTTTAAAACGATAACATGACCTTGCCCCGAATTTTTGAAACATATCCAGTTTCCAAAAACCGATGCCATAGTCTGAAAATGACATTTTGGGAAAATGGTTATTTCATACCGAATTCGCAACATCCCCTAATTGTTTTGAACAGTGAATATGACTGCAAGATGTTACTCCGCAGTAGAAAGAAACAATCTAAAACTCCATTACAGATCTATGGAGAAAATGTTTTTCCAAGCCTAAGAGTAGCACTTCAACTACTCCTTACTATTTCGTTATAAAATGCTAGCTATGAACGTTCGTTCAGCAAATTTAAATAAATTTGGTCATATTTACAGTGAACGATGGGACAAGATCCCCTAAGTCATCTAGCATTTTTAAATGTGGAAAGAGAAAAATTTGAAATGATAGGCTTTGATAAGGTAATTCATAAATTTGCTTCTTCTAAGGCAAGAAAAATGTTTACACAGTAATTAATTATATTAATGTATTATAATGTTAAATTATTATTAGTAAATATATCTACTTATCTATAATATATATTAAACTTTTTGTTTTTTCTATAATATATATTAAACATTGTTCAAAAATTGTACTTTTTTAAAAAAACAATTATATAAATATGTAAAATAAATAATACCTTTTTAACTAATTCTAGATCATCTCATGTTTGATTTTTCTGCCGATTCAGAGATTCAGATACATTTCCGAATCCAATGCTAGTGCAGTTAGGTTGTGACTATTCTGAATACATTTTAGAGTATTTTATGGCTGATTCAGAATTTTATTATTACAAATATATTATATGCATTATATTACCGTAAGTGGTGTTTTTTTTTTTTTTTTTTTTTGTGGGAGGCGCCAGTTAAGCTCGCTACGCCACTGTGATATTCAAATTTATAAGCAATGAAAAATTCCTGACTTGCTACACATGCATGTATACCATTAAAAAAAAATGCTGTGTCGGGGAAAAACTTATAGGTTTTGATATCCAAAAAAAAATTAATAAGTTAAATAATCATAAAATAGTTTTAAAGATAGCTACCTCTTTTTTCAAGTGTTTCTATATACTATATCACTGACAGATTATTATTTTAAAGGTAATAGATTGCGTCTATTTTTGTACTTTTACTTAATGTTGATTTTCTCTCTTAAGTATTTAAGAAGTATAATTATATATAAATAGGACTACAGAGGGAATCTAGAAATACAGAATGTATGTCATACTTACCCCCCAAAGAATCCCCCTACGTACTTATATTCTGCAACGTAAAACCGCTTGCATTTCGCCACTGCGCAAACATCATCATGACCTTCGTAAGGATAGCAGTTTTCTGGTAATACTCCAAAATCCTGCGCATATTTGCCAGCTATAACATATGGAAAGCCACCTTCACATCCTGTAAAATAATTAAAATACATAATGATATGAAATTTTATCTTTTCTAGGAGAGATTGTAATTTTAAACACCTCAGAAGACTCACAAAAGGGTATTTCAGACCTACTAATTGGTTAACGATATAGGGGAAAAAAAGGGTATTTCTTTTTTAATAAATTTCAGAAGAAATCAGTCGGCACGGGGTCACTACTAGACCTTTTCCTGCTCTGTGCAAACTCTGCGACTTCAAAATTCTGCCGCCTGGTTCTTTCCTAAATTCTAAAAATTCCCCTACCGCTGCGGTCGCACCCGTTGTAAACGCTCTGGCGCTGGCCATGACTGGAAAATATTAATAATAATAATCCTATAAAAAGAAATTGTTTAAATTTTTCTCATTCAACCGCAGTGTTGATTGAAAACTTCATTTTGAACAGTTGTTGTGTTCGAGTTAGTAGAAGAATGCACTGATTTCTGCTGCAAAAGTCTTAAAAACATTGTAAATGTCCTCTCCTCGCATTCTCGTCTTCAAAGGCAGAATATTTAATAATTCGTCTTTAACAAATTAAGTCGTTAAATACCATTCTTATCATAACCGCTAACTGCGACATGTCGGAAATATCCGTAAACTCATCAAATTGGAGAGAAAACTATTCACATGTTTTCAAGTCTCTCTTCAGTTGATATTGCATGTCATTAGCAATTGCTTCTATTCTCCTTAAAACAGTGCTGTCTGATAACTGAAGGTCCTGAATCGCATTGATGATTTCACGCTTGTTAGAGAATCTGTCAAAGAGGCTTTCGACACTTGCAAGAAATGCTTCCTTCAGCAACTCACCGTCTTGAAATGGTCTTTTCTTTTTCGCCAGCAAGTGAGCAATTTTAAACGAAGCCGTTGTTGCATTTTTGGACTTTGAAACTGGCCTAACAAATACTCACTCCTCCACTGAAAGCTTCAATTTGCAGTTCATATGCCTTCTTCCTAATTTCCGAACCCTCCGAGTAGTTCGTTGCAAATGTTCCATGATTCGTCTGAAAGTGACGTTCCACATTATGTTTCTTGGCCAATGCTACAGATGCACCACACAGCAAACACACGCACTTCCCTTTCACATCAACAAAGCAAAACGTTTCTTACCAGCTGGAAGTGTAATTGTACATTTTCTACCTTTTCCTGGGCTCACTGATCGTGCTGCAGCGGTCGAAAAAACAAATCGCTAAGCCCCGACGCAGAATGACGATGCCGAACACGACTGGGTGCACCACTGACACTGTCACTGCCAGAAGCTTTTTTCAAAGAAGAGTGGTGAAGAACATGTGTCAAAATATGCCCTTTGCACCCTGTTAAATACTTAATATAATTGTGTCACACAGTCGAGTCAAGGGTCGACTCTGACCTGCAGTTCCCTCCACTTTTGTCAATATTATGACAGACCATCCCCACACGGCACAACATTAGCTATGTATGCAGACGACGCTGCGATCCTAGCACTAAGTGCATTCGTAGGTCCAATCATTAAACGATTACAAGCTACATCCGTACATTAGAGGCTTGGCGTACAAAATGGAAAATTAAAATCAACGTGGATAAAACACTGCCCATTATGTTCACCAAAAAGAGCAAATTCAAGGAAATCTCATCTTCAGTGGCACCACTATTCCCTGGGCCAAGCAGATCATTTATCTTGGGGTGATCCTCAACTTTTAATTGCTCAAAACAGTGTTTTATCAATTGACAACAAGTTAATCATTTATAAGTCCATTCTCCGTTATTACTATGTTATGCTAGTCCAGTTTGGGCTTATACCAAAAAATATGATAGGAAAAAATTACGGACTTGCCAATATTCTGTTCTTAGAGAAATAGTTAAAGCGTAGTGGTATATCCGCAGCAATAGAATTTATAAAGAACTGGAGCAACTATGCTCACATTATTATAAACGTGCTAAAAGCTTTCATGAAAGCAAAAACAATTCACAACCCGGACATTAAGATTTGCAATTATGACTACAATGACCTAGCAAATATGGTCCATGGCCCAACTGAATGTACATATTATGTAATATTTATTATAATGTCTTTACGGTTTATGTTAACCTTCTCTTATGTATTTGCTATGCATCCTTTTTAGTCTTACGTTCATGATATTTATATCTTACTTATGGGATTCAAATTATCAGTGTTCGCCTAACCTTGCCTTTATCCACACGCTCACCAGCTCGACGACTTTTGGCCTGCATTCATTTGCCCTCGCTTAATATTTTAATTAGCATTCCCTAACTTCTGGCTTAAATATAAATTCTAAATTATTAATTATTCACTTTAAAAACTTTATTATAAAAAAATTACCTTAGATATATTTTAGGTTATTTCATCATACTATTCGCAATTCTTAAACTGTTTCACAAGGGGTAGAGCCTTCTCGCTCAGGTACCCTGGTGTACTAATAAACACCGTTCCACGGATGGAGTTAAGACACGCCATCACCCTCGATGTTTCCTAACCCTCCCCCGCCGAACCCCTTCTATGTGCAATCTCCAAAAAGATTGTTGTAGGGGGGGGAAAGAAGCTTGGCGGTCGTTATGCAAGGTCGCCTCGGCACCGGGTTGAGTACCCCGGATATATAGTGTTCTCAGGGAATGAAAGAGTGTGAAAATGACAGTACTTCTGCGGAAATAATTAAATATTGATGTTCCAATGTCGCCAATAGTTATATTTTGTAAGGTGAGAGCTTCACAGAAATACAAAATGATCTGCTTGGTCTTTATCATGTTGCAGGAAGATTTCACTGCATTGGATACAATGTAAATAGAAGCAAAGAGCTGTATAATACATGTGTAGAATATGTGTAATAAATGTGTTTTTGCATTGATGTCATTCTGTATTCTATAATCTAGTGGTAAATTTCTCTAAATTAAATAAAAATTTATTAATGCAATTATTTGTTTCTAATTTTACCTCTTCTCCGTCGGAAAATTTTCTGCGGATGCCTATATCCGATACACTTTATTTATAAAAGAATTAATTTCAGTGCTTCAAGCTATACTAGTCTACTGGTTCTCAACTTATTTTGTCCCATGCAGCCTTTCTTCATTCCTAGATCATTCCCCCACCTTCCTTTCCAAATTTTTAAAATACATATATAAGTTTATTTAGATTATTTTCTAATGTATTTTATAAATTAGAAAACAAAACGTACAGAAAATGTTATTAAATACCAAAACTTGAAAAAAGTAGTTTTTATATTCATAAATAAAATTAAATACTTAAACAGCTAAATAAAATGCTGACCGAATTCCTCCTCCACAGAAACTATGAAATCCCCCCCGGATTAGAACCTTAAGCCTATATAACAGATAAGAGCTGATATGAAAGATTAAAAGTAAATCATACAGCAAGGACAACAAAATAATGCTGGTTATATACTATATTTTTCTATACCAATTTTTCTCTTCGTGTGTTACTTGAACAAAGGGTCATCATGTGGTATGCGGTCTACCGCTTCTAGTTATTTATATTTTTTATATGGTGGTACTACAATTAGCTGTTGATTTAATCACTTCGTCCTGCCATTTTTTTTGTAGGTTTGAATTTAAAAAATAGAGTTTTAATGGCGCTATCTAAGATATATAAATGATAAACAGTCGATAGCATACTAAATGATTACCGAAAAAAGTGGCATTGCAAAATATGCAATTTAGGCTATCATTATGATAAACGATTTTCTAAAAATTCATACTCAGCTTGCAACTTTTAAAAGAAATGGTATTTTCTCTTTGCACTCTAACTATAATATCGAATGGGGGAGGAATAGAAGTTTTGTTAGCTATAAACGTCGAGCGCAAGAAAATAGTCCTGAGAATAACCGACACAAATGATCAGTAAATATTAATTTTAAAATCTGTACAGACAGTTTGGACCATCGAGTCCTTGAAACAACGCAGCTTTCTGTTTTATTCGCCTAAAAAATGTCTATATCACAAGAGGATCCTGCCTTGCAAATGATCTTGAAAATTATAAAATGAATGGATTGTGAATTCCTGAATTGCTTTAGCGCTAAAACTAATAAACTGAAAGGACAATAAATTTTTTTAAAGACCCGGATACACCCCTGGACCTAACTCTAACTTTAGTATAAATAATTCTTATCCTGCGGTTTTCCAACATTATGTATAGAACATTCGTTTAATGATTTAAAAATAATAAATTGTTAATTCCATCCAAAATTAATGTTTTACAGATAAAGATAAAAAAACAAGCCGTGCCCGATTTTGAAAAGAAAATAAAAACTTTGCAAATAGTTATTTGATAGAACTTCCAACGAATTAATCGTACAATAGGGATTTGCTAACTATGGCTTGGCGAATGTTATTTAGCAATAGCTACACCCACCTGTCAAGAATAGAATAAATAACATTTACCTTTTACGTACTTATAAAGCGCAGTTGCATGTTCTTACAGCAATTCAAAAACTGCAAAGAATTCCGTGATTCATTCTCAGCATGAACAATGTTTACTCTGAAGGATGTTTGCTCGAATGCATGTGATTCCGTGATTTCTTTTCCCGAGAAAAAGGTTACACGTTTAAGTATTTATTTATCCATAAAAAAAATACTCGTATATAAATAAAATAACACGAAAATTTCCGTTTCCTTCATTTTCTGGCTATTTATCGCATATTTTAATTAAAATTATTTATTTAATGAAGTAACTCATTATTACACTGAATTTATTTAATGTTCATGAAGCATGACTGATGAATGAAATATCTTTCCAGTCTAAAAGTGAATCATTATCCCAAAAGAGAGATTAGTCCCGAATGAAATATTATTCTCGAAACGGCATTTTGCGTTGAATCACAATAAATGGCGTATCACTTTTCAAATTCTTGTCACCAAATACTATCGCTCTGTAATATAAAGAAATTAAGTATTGAAGGCTTTGCATGAATGTATATATGTTTCTCGTACTGTAAAAAAACAATGGTAGCTAGAGCCATCAATTTTGAACAACGTACCCTCCACTCGAACAGGGGCACTTGGAAGCCTGAATTTTGAATTTCTTTTATTATCTATTTACTATTTTGTAAAACTTTAACGAATTTTTGATGAACGAACTCCACTATTTTAAAGCGAGCAGTGGCAACAATTTTTTTTTGTACGGAATAAAACTTTTTTATACCCAATGCGGGAGACTGTCTATCGGAAATTCTGAAGATATGCTGTCTTTAAATATCTTGTGTTTTTACTGCTGAATCTAATTTTATGTGGTGTAAGCGCTAGGAACGAAATTGTTTTAACAGATAAAGTAAACAAACAAAATGTTAATAATAAAAAGAAAAAAAAATTGTAAAGCCATCTTAATAAGAAAACTGTACATTGATATGATGAACTAAGAGAAGACTTTAAAAAAAAAAAAAAAAAAAAAAAGTGTATGCTAATACTTAACACTGCAAAAGCCCCCCCCCCCGGAAAAAAAAAACAAACTAGGGTTATCAGGAGTGAGTGTAACAGCAGATTAGTAGACTACAAGCTCAGCGAGAGCGTAAAAAACCTCAACAAACCCTTGTGCGCTACCGTTGAAATCTGAAGTCTTACAGACTTTTTTAAAATTATTATTTTTATTCTGTAAAGACGTTTATCCTTTTTTTTTTTTTTTTTTTTTTTTTTTAATTTCTGCGAATGAATCCAATGGTAATCTACTATAAGGATTAAAAAAAATCAATTACTTGCACTTGCAATTAACCTCGTTTTACCATGTGCTTATAGCGATTCTTACTTATGTCGTTTACATCTATTAAGTGATAATACGGAAAATCATACGCATTAAAAAAATTAATGGCAAGAATAAATATTAGATATCTTTCAAGTGTCAAAGTGAATAATTTATTTTGTAAACACAAATCTCTAATTTTTATTTTCGTCGAATTAATCCAACGATAATTTACAGTAAAGAAAAAAAATCTAGTACAGGTTTACACTTGCCATTAATCTCGTTTTAGCATAATACAGTTTATGACGATTCAACCTTATTAGTTTTTATCTTTTAAGTGATAATAAAGAAAAACATACGTATTTAAAAAAAATTATATACAATAATAAACATTAGATTTCGTGAGAGAAATCTCATAAATAGTGACCGCAGTCTGACTTATAAAGAAAGAAGTAACAACAATTTGTGACTTTACTTGAAGTCTAAATGAAGTTAGTTATCTCCTTATTAAATCTTTCCCTTAAAACACGAGAAAGGAGCCAACAAACAGTAGTTAGGTATGCTTGTTTCCACTGCATCTTCTGATAACGTAGGGTGATGCATAACTTTTCTCTTTATCAATAGATGACTTATGGCCCGTCATTCACTGGGTGAGCCTCAGTCATATCAGTCTCACTTCTAGTGAAATATCACCAGTTCTTGAATGACAGCTGTGCAGTGGTGATGTGTAATTACAATCCACATTCGAAAGCAGATATAAATTTAGTTACTTTTTATTGATTTAGTTGGGAGCAAATTTATATCGTTTGGGTTTAATTAAACAAATTTTTAAACGTAAGAAACATTTTTTTCTGTTTGCATAATATAATACGAACCTATTATATAAGATAGCTACCTAAGTGAAGGGATGCCTTCGTGAAAAACTTTATAAAACAAGCTGGCTCGTATTCAATTGTGCGTGGGAAAACCAACCACTCAGCCAGCTCATTCTGGCCTGTGTTCGAACCCTAGCCGAACTGCCAAATTCGGAAGTCTTAACCGTTCGGCCACTAATAGAACTCAAATATGCAAAATATGTTAAAGGATAACAGGAATGATTTACTTTGGAACATATGAAAATTTCATCCTGAAAAGTACAAAATAAATAAATAAATAGATAAAAATAAAATTCTAGTCTCAATGAAAAGAAATATGTAAAACTCATTTAAATGTTAATCCGGTAATTTTAGATTCGTTAATTTCTGATTCAGTAATCCGGTAATTTAAGATTTTATTTAAAATTATTCATTTTACTTATTTTGACTGGGTAAGAATACAACTTTTATGACAGGTGTAAAAGTCCTAATGTATATGTTTTTGACTTCTTTCTAAATGGGAACATCTAGTAATTAAATTTTGCCTCACCAATGAATTCAATGTGTTCTGTACAATTAGGAACATCATGATAATTACCAAATACTTGTTTTTAATTTTTAATTTGTGTTTAATTTTCTAAGTCAGAAAGTTTTAAAGATGTCGAGAAGACCGAATAAGTTTTACAAAACATGTTAAATAAATAGATTATTTAAAAAATCAGTTTCGATTATGCTATAAATCAAATAAATGAATTATTGTGTAAAACTCGAAAAATAATGAATTTAATTATGTAATATGTCGGGAATATTTTGAGAGGTAAACGGTAAACAGTTCAGGCATACCTTCACTGTTTAAAAATAAAAGCCATATCATAAAGAGGGTTAATGTTGAAACATTGAACACTTGTAGTTGCAGTTAAGATTTAATTCCTGTCGGAAACGTCTTAGATGCGATATTCCCTAGTGTATAAAAGAATAAGGAACAATGTACCTTCAAAAAGTAAATCTATTGAGGAAGATAGTTCTCGTAGGCTTTGCTGTTAAGAGTTATCTATTTATTTACATAAATAAAGTTTTAAGCAAAATATGTCTTAAATAGTGTCGGTTTCTGTGGTAAATATAGTATACTGGATTAAGTCAATAGCAAAATAGACAGCTCGGAAAGTAAATTTTGCTGAAAATCTGTTTGATTCCGCAAGAAACGATGTTAGACTTGTGTTTCAAAACAGATGGCAGTAACCGAATAAACATTGAATCAATTTCCTCTCCGCCCTCTCACAGCGTTAAAAAATAACAAATCTTATCGTTTCTAATGTTTTGTTCGGCTTTTTTCTTTTTATCTACATTACAAACCCTCCTTTTATGTGATATCCTTATCAGACACCAAATATGAAATGCTGCCATTTAAATATTTGAAAATGTATTATAGTGAATTTTGTGTTATTTAGTTTAAAAATACCATATATGGATTAGAGATGCGGGATTTTACGACATACGGAGGGAGCCAAAAATATGGGTACACTTTTGATAGTAGTGTTATGACTAAAAGTTAGAGAAAATAAGAGAATGTTATCAGAAAGTCAAATTTGAGCCTGAAGAGCATAAATACGAACCAAACTCACTTTTTTATGTCGAACTGCTAGACTTATCGAAAATATCCAATCCTCTGTGTTTTCCCATCAGTGCTACCTAGGCTACATTTACTAGATGTTTCCCATTAATAGCAGTAATTTTTTCCCAACGGCAACCAGTTTTGCACTGTAATCACGTCTTTCCAGTTTCACGTTCTCAAGATTATTCTAAACAGTGCATAAATTATTAGGTAAATCAGACCACTATGTATAATGATCAGGAGCAGCATGACGGATTTCAAACGCGAACGCCCCTATTGCAACTGTAACTTATTGCTGCATTGTTGCGTGTTCAGCACTATCTAAATAATATAAGCTCGAGCACATGATTTCTTATTTCAAATGAAGAGGGAGGGGACGTAGAATTTCAAATTTAATATACCATTCGTACCATTTGCTTCTACTATATATATTCTTCAAACGTATAGCAATATTTCTGACTCATGCAGTAGAATAAATAATATACAGGGTATTCGAAAAATATTCTTATGGGCTTTGTTTTCTTATGATATGATCATGTAGGTCTACGTCTGTAAAGGTGTAACTTCAATTATGTGTCTCAAAACAAAGCAGAAAATTTTCTAAAAGTAGTTTCAGCACTAGAGGTAAGAGGTAATAAATATGAAAACTGTAATATGTAAAATGTGAATATGAAAGTTAACGTTATTAATGTTCTCAATGGATTAAAAAGCCCAATAAAAATTATCAAATTATTCATTATGCTTTAATAGGTTAATTAAAAAAGTCCTATTTCTTTGAGAGAAAATTTCATCCAAATATTCGATAAAAACTTTAGCGATTCATTCATTTATCAATGCTTATTACCTATCGAAATTTCACATTTTATTTTTTTCACAAAATTTAGAAACTACAAAATGAAAATAAGTGTAACACAAATACGAGCCAGTTTCAAAAGAATGATGTATTATAATTGCAAAGAAAATATTTTATGTTTTAATTAAGCATTGATCCCAAAATTAATCAGTAATTAGCTCCCCGTCTTTTTTTTTCTTTGTTGAAAGTTTCATAGTTATAGCTTTAAGAAATTTAAAACAATCGTTTCATATAATAATTTCACGGTAACTGTATTCCTGCAGAAATTTTGTCGCATTTTCTTCGACTGCAGGCGAATCCCACAAGTGAATGTTTTAAAACATATTTTAACATAAAAAATATTAGGATTTGTCTACAAAATCCATTGAAACAGAACCCATACGAAAATGATGACATTGGCTTGTCAAAACTGAAGAATTGTTACGCACATGGCTGCGGCAGTTTGGCACATTCAGAAAATTTTGGTGACTTCTACAAGGTGATTGAGATAATACGTAAGTATTGGAAAAATAGGATTATAAAGATTTACAGTATGAGATCAAGCCCTGGCCGAGGTTTCGGCAGTTTACCAAATATAAATCCTTTCATATTATATCACGCTGCCATAATAATCAGCAAAGTAAGTAAACAAATTCTTAATTCCATAATCAAGATAGTAATTTATTGTAACAGCCATCAGAGCAAGTAGGCAAATTGCTAATTCTGTAATCAGTACAGTAATTTTACAGTGATATTAATTTTCGAGATTATTTTTGCAAATTTAAGGAATTTTTTTAGGTTTCGTAAAAGTCGAATTTTTTGTTATTAAATACACTCCACAAAATTAACGGATAATAAATTCCTGTTCATATCAAAATTATAAGTTAGAAAACTATTATAAAATGTACCAAGTAATTGTTACATAAAATATAGCAGGCAAGTTTCAAAATAAAATAAACATGTAAATAAAAAAACGGCAACAGCAACATTCAAAAACAGTATATTATCATGACTAAAAACAGTTAATATATTATCATGACTACCTCGAATGGACATATGCAGTATTATATGCAGCATGCAGATCGCCATTCCATGCTTATAACTAGATTGTCTACCTGTTTTCTCGAAAAATGCTGGGCCAGTTTAACCAAAGAACGTCTATGTATATAATACATATATTTATTTTAGACAATACATTCAAAAACAGTATATTATCATGACTAAAAACAGTTAGCATATGACTAAAAACAGTTAACACATTATCATGACTACCTCGAATGGACATATGCAGTATGCAGATCGCCATTCCATGCTTATAACTAGATTGCCTATCTGTTTTCTCGAAAAATGCTGGGACAGTTTAACCAAAGAACGTCTATGTATATAATACATATATTTATTTTAGAGAATACATACACCAAAGAATATGTATTGTCTATCTATACAGTATACATATTCTTTGGTTTAACTACTGCATTATTAATGGTTACTCCTATAAGAGGGAAAAACGAGTTCCTAGAGATTCTAGGAGGGGACTGTGCAATGGGCTTCGTAAAGGAACGAACGAAAGGTCACGAATGTGCGCCCCTGAGTCGTAGCATGTCTGTTAGACTGAGATGCGATTGAACACATACTTGATGAGTTCGATGGGGCGAAGTGTTATTATCTTTTAGCCGGAAATCTGGTTCAAGAGCTTTTCGGAAAACAAAACATGGAGATGTAGAACTCTTATTTCTATACCTGAGGCATCATATGGAACCCATGTGATAGATGTACAGTTCCATGCAGCCATCACGACAATGCAACCGCACAGAACAAATCATTGCCATGTAAACTGCGTGTTTCATAAATATTTGATATATTGCTGCAAGTGCTTAGTTCTTGCCATACGAAACTTCATCGAGAATTAATATTTAGACTTAACTTACCTTAAAGATTATAACTATCTTTTCTCGCCTATTAAAATAATTTATGTCCATTTATTTGGCCTCCCGTGATATGGTCCAGGATGTTCGCAACACTGTCTAATAGAAGAAAGCCAAGACAATGTAGCAAGAAAAAGCTCTGACGTCACAGGTAGTCGTCTCACAGCAACCCTCCTCGAAGATGAAGCCATGAAGCCAGGACACAGGAATGTAACCTAACGAGTAGTCGCCCCAGTCGATATTCGGAAAGGGCAACGAAATAAAATAGGCTGTACGCTAGGACAACATTTCTTAACACCTCCTTTTGTTAGGATGTGGTGGTTAGTACTGTACCGTTAGGAAGTGTTGGTGTTCCGTCTTGAACGTTTCTCTGTGAAAGCAGGGATGAGGGGGTCGCAAAACATTCCCAAGCCGAATTATTTCAATCTATGGTACGCAGTAAATCTATTTATGTCTGTTTGGCCGCTGTGAACACCAAAATAATTTGCACTAACTGTTTCTACATGTTGTTAATCTGATTGACGTCGTAGTTGGTATCATTACTTTGACCTTCTCCCCAACGAACATTTTCTGTGTCAACAAATTGTTTCCAAAGTTGAGAAATAATACTCTGTAGAACGTTAATGCTGTGACAGAAATGTAGAACTAGGACTGACAGGCTTCTAATATTCCCGTCACTCGCCACTCAAGATTCCTTTAAGTGATGTTTTTATGACATATTCGACAAAACACTTTACATTAAGCAGATAATCTCTCAGCATAAGGAATAAAAGAAAGTTTGACCTCATCGATTTTAAGCCCGTCACCAGAATTTAAATTGCGATATGCCTTCTTATCAGCGATACGCGAGTTCCGTCACAAGTTTCTGACTTACTACACAGTCAAGGTTTGCATAAACAGTGCTTTTCATGACCTTTTAATTTAATAAGTATGTTTCTGTTATTAGATTTTTTTTTTTTTTTTTAGTTATCATTTAACAAGGGGTTAATTTTGCTTAACAGCGTAAATCGACAAATTTCAGATTTTTAGTTTTTATTTTAAAGTTTTTATCTTACACTAATTTTAGGGTACTTTTATTCATTAGGCTTAAAGAAAAAATACTATATTGCAAAGGAATCGTACTCCAAAATCAAAACGAGAACTTTGAACCTTAAATAATGGCTATCTAAGAGGAGGGATGCCTTCCTGAAGGGTTTTTCTAAGGGAAACTGGCTCATGTACACGTTACACATGGGAAAAACTACGAAAACGCCCATGAAGAGAGCCTGTTCGCGGGCTTTGAACTGAACTACTAGTGTTCAGCGACTTTACTACTCGGCCGCTGGTGGGCTTACCCCAGGAGCTGAATTATGAAAGAAAACCTGTGTACCGATAATGTAATGTACTGAAACTTTGTTCGCTCACACAGTTCTGATCCTGTTGATAATATAACTCGAATTTAACCTATGTGTCGATTTAAAATTACACTACAATGTATTGCGTATTTAGTTGCGTAGTTATTTACATTACTGCTTCGAATTCCTCCCCCACCTCGTACGAAATATTAACACAATTTCTTGGCTGTAAAATTTTAGAGAAATTTCAACTGCACTACCCTTTTTTTCCGCTCCAAAATTACTATTCGATAGATAACAGTTGCCAGTCTTAAAAACAAGATCTAACGAACTGTTAAATTATAAATTCTGACATCTACTACTGATCTTACAAAAGAATATATATTTAGTTAATCTTACGAATTTCAACAGTATACCTTGTAATAAAACGAAAGTTTAAAAATAGTATAATGTTTTCTTTCTTGAATATATCTATTTGATATAGCAAATTAAAAGAAAATGAAAATAATAAACAGTAAGTTTTAATAAACTGGTAGCTCAATCACACGCCGAAAGCTACTGCATTTAATCGTAATAATTTAAAATTAAAGTAAAAATGAAAAGTAAATTCAAAAATTATATTCAGATGCAGTAAAATTGAAGAAATAAAAAAAAAAAGTTGTTAAAAACAGTGCAAACAATCACTGAATAAAATTCATATAAATGAAAAAAAGTTTAATCGTAGAATAATGTAGTATGGAGGAAAAAATTATATAACATTATTTAAAAATAAAAAAAATTCTCCCTTCATGCATTTTTCTTCCTATACCCTGCATTCTGTATGTGTAACGCGTATGACCCAGTTTACCTTAAAAAATCTTCCATCCCTCCCATTAGGCAGATAGCTTTACTATGCTTCGTCGTAATCAACTAAACTTCGAAACCTCAGCATTCTACATTCTTTTTCGCTTTAGCTCCGACCACATGGAGCGAGTATTATTTTGACTTATAATTAAAAAAAAATTAACTAATTATTGTCTTATTCGTTTCTTTCCTTGTCGGGGATGGGCAGCTAACTCCTAGTTTAATTTGTTTCTCCTGATTAAAATTTTTCTACATATGTATTTGTTTATTTATTTATTATTATTATTGCCTTACGAATTGTATATAAGTTGGCTCAGAAAAAAAAAATTTTTTTTTTACATGTTTCGGGATTCCAACCACCCTGATGAAAATATTACAGAAGATGCAAAATTTTTAAATTTTTATTATTTGTTTTTTAACTTTTCTTTCACGTATCATTTTTATGCAGTGATTCATTATATTGTTTTGAATGAATACTTTTTCCGTTTCTACTTTGTCGTATCTGAATATGATTTAAAAAAAATTAACTCAAATTTAAATTATTTGATATAGCATATATATTAACTGATAATTTTAATAAACATGTGCATCACTGATACACTAAATAAAAGTTATATTTATTATTGCAGTATATTTCTAATGCAGCATGTGAGGTACTCGGTTACAGAACAATTGCATTTGCATTAAAGTACCAGGACGTTAAGAAATTGCACTTATTATAATGCTTACCCTGAGAATATTCTGAGCAGCTGACTATATCTTGAGGAGAAAATACCACCTTGAGAGTATTATTCGTCATTATGCGAAGTCTTGATTCCAGCATCGCCAAAGATGAAAATGCATAGCAGCTTCCACATTCTCCTGCATAAATAGAGCAATAGTAATATCAAGCTATACTAATAAAATCAATTTTTAAGATTTTGAGTAGAGGTTGTCAAAATTCTATGACTAGTAACAATATTTTGATGCTTTGCATCTAATTATGTAATGTTCTTTTTCAGCATTTCAACAAATATAATATACTTAAAAATACCCTTTTTACTTCCTTATAAGAAGTATATTTCATACAAGGAAGGTAAATTTCAACGCATATCCATTTTGACCGCTATCGAATGCAATTTAACGCTGTTTTTGCGTGACAACTGTACGTAAGGACAGAATAAAAGACTCTTTTTTCCCCAAAAAAATTATAAAACTGATTTAAAATGAATTCTAAACAGAATTTTTCGTGGCGTCTGTGCGTACATACGTATGTACGTATGTATCTCACATAACTCAAAAACGAGTAGCCTCAGAACGTTGAAATTTTGTGTGTAGGACTGCTATAACATGTAGATGTGCACATCCTTTTTGGTTGCAACCGGCCGCACCAAAGTATATAAATAATTGAATATATATATTCACTCTGTTACTCGGCTCAGTGAGCTCAGTATTTTTATCCTTATATGTTGGTAAATTGTGGATTTTTTGCTTTAGAAAATGATTGAATTATGTTGTTCATATCTTTCGGTTAAGGTTTTTATGCCTTTAGTAAATCTGCAAGCAATATTTATACAATTATCAACAATTTAAAAGCTTTTTAAGTGCGGTTAAGCCTAATTTTTAAATAACATGGCGTACATGTTTGTTTACATTTGATACAGCAGAATAGTAGATTTTTTGTTAATCTAGAGAGATCGCAACAGCAAAGATAACGACTTCATTTATTATTGCGAATTAAATCAGGCTTAATCCATTCTGAAATTTATTCGAGGAAATAAGTGTTTCAGATTTAATTCGTAATTTGTAATATAGATATTTTGAGTTTTCATGCATTTTTGCCTTGTCGCGAAGTGAGAACTGAATTAATTGAGTGAAAAATACTGAATAGTCTGTGAAAAACTTTTTGTTGTTGTTGTTGTTGTCTCCTTAATTTCTTTTATACGTCGTTCTAGATTTATTATAGTATTTGAATAGAACATGTGGCAATGATTAGATAATCCTTCTAATGATATAAATTTTGCGCATTCTGAATTACAATATGAACGAAATATAACGCTGTTAAGTGAACCTTGCGCCAGAGTGTCGCTATGGTAAACAAATATAGTGAATTTTAAAGATTTCATTTATTCTATTGTAGTTTATGCGCTATCGACTAAGTACATTTAATTCAATCCAATAAGTTTAAATGAAATACAAGAAAAAATGCGTATAATTTAATATTCCGTACAAGGAAGTCATGTATTGTTCACATCAGTTTTTTTTTTTTTTCTGTGGTAAGTTAAGAGATAAGGTATAAATTTAAAAAATCCATGCTACCTAAGTGAATCCATTATAGAGTGATGTAGTGAAGTAAACATATAATAAAAATGTTCGATAGAAGTAGAATAACGTGTTTAGAAGGAATCGAATAGAAAAGCAAAATAAATCTGGAACAATGTTTTTTTTCACGACATCAAATCACCGGACTGATGGATAGTCAGCAGACAAAGAGCAAGAAACTACAGCTTCCTACAAAGTACAAAGCATCAGTAGATTCAGTATATTACTTTCATCTAATTTAAACACGATTTTCATTTATGAATGTAAATTTTCATTAATTTATTTGAGTTAGGTTATTATGTTAAATCAACATTCTATGCTAAATGTGCTTAAACACATAGATTCAGAATATTCTTTTCATCTAATGTAAAATAATTAATGTTCTTAAATTCAAATAGTCTTTTCATTTAACGTAAAAAGCCCACCAGCGGCCGAGCGGTAAAGTCGCTGAACACTGGTAGTTGGTCCGAGGTTCGAATCCCGCGAACGGGCTGGCTGCATGGGAGTTTTCATGGTTTTCCCCATGTGTAACGTGTATACGAGCCAGTTTCCCTTAGAAAGTCCGCCACGAAGGCATCCCTCCTCTTAGGCAGATAGCCCTCGAGGCTTTGCCATACTCACAAACACACACACATTTAACGTAAAAAAAAAATTTAAAATACGATTTTCGTTCATGAATGTAAATTTTCATTAATCTATTTTCCAATGCATTTTCTTACGAACATAATCTTGACATACATATCTTTACGCAAGATAACGATTACCAATATACATACTGTGACAAATTTTGTATCCATGTAAATAATTTTAATGAAATTATATGTTAAACTGTAGCATCTTTTGTAAAATGTAATTTGAAGACGCAACGAAGCTCTGCCGGAAAAATAAGATTACAAGGACAAAGTACACTGCGAAAAAAAGGGGGTACAGTTCTATATCTCCCGCTCTATTTGGCCGATTGACACGAAATTCAACTTGCGTTTTTTATGTCTCGAAAGCGCGCCATAGGATATGTATTATATTTATATATAGTACTGTTCTAACATAGGTATTTTGACATAAAATCAGACTTTTTCTGAAATGACATGCCAATTTTTTTCCATATTTCGATTCTACGACTCAAATTACGCCAAACTACCAAGTTTTGTAAAAATCGCGCGAGTAGCTTTTAAAAAATTAGCTTTCAAAATTTTAGCTCCTCAATGTTAATTCAATTTGATATGTGGCCCACCAGCGGCCGAGCAGTAAAGTCGCTGAACACTGGTAGTTCGCTACGAGGTTCGAATCCCGCGAACGGGCTGGCTGCATGGAGGTTTTCGTGGTTTTCCCCATGTGTAACGTGTATACGAGTCAGTTTTCCTTAGAAAGTCCTCCACGAAGGCATCCCGTCCCTTAGGAAGATAGCCCTAGTGTGTTTTGCCATAATTAAATAAACCAAACCAATTTGATATGTATTTATTAATATCTCTTTTTTATTAATTTTATTTGATTCTTTCTTACACATTTCGAAATTTAGGTTCATTCCAAATAAAATTCACCCATTTTTTAAGATTTATTTTTAAAATTAGTATTTTTAAATAATTTTTTCTAAATTTTTCAAAAAAAATTGTATTATAAGCTATAAAATTTTACAATCATCTTAAAGTAGATGTATTTCTAAGCATTACTGCAAAAAATTAGAGCTTTTTATTCAAAATTTCTGAAGATATACGTGAATTTATATATTGGCTCATTTTGAAATTTGGCATATTTGTTGAAAGCGATAATAGCGAAAATGTGGTTTATGCACTTTGTTAAAATTATTTGAAAGTGGGAACGGTGTGACTTTTTCTCCGTTCCGGCATAATGGAAGGGAAAGGAATATAGGTTGCCATATATTAAGAAGTTCGCCATGTGAATTATTCTTAGCGCAAACTGAAAAAATTCCGCCAAGATAAATTTTTGAATTTCTTCATAAATTTCCCACCAAATTTCACATAATTTAATATCTAATAATGAGTCGTAGAATCGAAATATATATATATATATATATATATAAGGTATGTTATTTCAGAAAAAATCCGATTTTGTGTTAAAATACCTATGTTAGAACAATGCTATATATAAATCTAATACATATCCTAAGTTGCGTTTTCGAGACATGAAAGACGCAAGTTGAATTTTGTCAATCTTCCCAGTAGAACGGGAGATATAGAACTGTTCCTTTTTTTTTTTTTTCCCGCAGTGTACCATTGAGTTAAATGAATATCTCTCTAAACTGGCGAGAAATCACCAAAAGTAGCCATACTTGGCGAAAGGTTTGGTCCGGTCTCTGTATATCTGTAATTGATACTTTTATGTAACTGTAATCGTATCTGTCCTTATATGTAACTTTAACCGTATATGTCTTCCAGTAATTTCGAGAAATGGAAGGTAGTAGGGATTTACCAGTGGCCGGGGAAAAGCTATATAAGACCAGAGAGACCATCAATTCTTAGTTTTTAGTAGTTCAGAGCTGACTTCGAAGTACTGACACTCTCTGAATGCTCTTTGCATTGGGTTATATTTAACGTTATTAGTAGGAAGTGGTAACTGCTCGTTGTTGCTCTGTCCTACTGTAAACAGCTGTGCCAGTATTTTTGTGGACTGTGCATTCAATCCATTAATAACCCGTACACAGTAAACAATACCTTTACATAACATAAATATTACCAATATCCATATACATTGGTTATCATAAATTAAGGAAAAATCACAAAAATAGCGATAACTCCTTCAAAAATAAGCCAAACCGTGTAAAATTTGAATATGTTGCCAAGTAAGAGTAGCTGAGTAAAACTGCGATATGCAAATTAGTGGCGCTGCTTTCGGAATACATATGCCGGGGCAATAGGTGATGCTTTCTTGTTACAGGACGACAACGGAAGACCACACAGGGCTCGCATCGTAGATGATTATCTTCAACAGGAAACAAATATGCGCATGGAGTGGCCAGCTCGATCCCCGGACTTGAATCCTATCGAGCACGTTTGAGATGCTTTAGGGAGACGTCTAGCTGCTCTCAATCCGCCCCCTTAGACCCTTGTCTCGCTTGCAACTGCTTTGCAAGAGCAATGGCTCTCGCTTCCTATGGAACTGATAGACCGCATAATTGAAAGCATCACACATCGCTGTATGTGCTGTATTGCTTCCAGAAGCGATCATATTCCATATTGAAGGTACTTTTTCTATAGCAAACTGACACCTTCGATTTGTTAATTTTATACATGTGCTAATTTCTATACTACCATATTTGTCTGGTAATTTCTTTTTATGTTATTTGATACCTTACTATGTGTTGTATATTGTGGGTAAATTTCATTAAGTTCTACATGTATCATTTTCAGTAATCGTGATTTTTGTGATTTTTCCTTAATTTATGATAACCAGTGTATTTGCAGAAGAAACCAAAGAAAGAAGTAGTAAGATATTTTACTAAAATCTACGCTGCATTTTCAAATATTTGAACTTTCTTGAAATCCGGATTCAGAAGTTTCTTCATAAAATATCCTCATCATAACACTTAATATTTCTTACTTATTTAATAAAGTATAACACATTTTCAGTAAAACATTTCGCACAAATAATGTTCAAGTTCTCGCCGCCCAGTCGGTATGGTGGTCAGGGAAGCTGACTGCGATGCCGAAGGGCCTGGGTTCGAATCCCGGAGAAGGCATGGTTGTAACTGTTCGTCCCTTCATAGGAAAGGCGATAGTGGCCCACCTATTAGGTGCCTCCATAATAAAGAGACCACCACATCCGGCCTTGTATAGATTAACGGACTGGGTTACATTTGTAATTGTTTACAATCTGCCATTGGAAAAAAAATCAAGTTTTCATAATTACAGATGTAAATGTATATCATACAAGCTTAATATTAAGAGCTAAATTAGAAATAATCATCATTAAATGTAGAGTATTAGAACATTTACTGTTATTTACAAATTAGTTGAATCAGACGAATTTTGCCTGTTTTTTTGATGAAATGTAAAATCTTGTGATGCATTAGTATGAAACTTGAAAAACAAATCATTTCCTATAAGCAATGTAAATTAAAAATGAGTAGTCTTATGATACCTAATTAGGCCTTAGGAAGTAAGAGTAAGGTAAAGAGATATTTACCTAAAACCTAATAAGAAACAGTCGATAGCTAAATAAATAATGCATTTCAATTTAAGTAAACATTTTTTATTAAAATATGTACTTACTAAAATAACCTTCACAAATTTTCTATTTGGTCTCGTAAATGTAAAAATGAAATATTCTTAGTCATCTTTGTCATAAATAAAACTGCAAGTGACCACGTAACGTTTTTGAGCAAGTGTTCTAAAGTTTATTGACAATATTACTTTGTTAGTTTATTAATAGCTTTTTCGCGAGCTTTTCGATCGTCTGCATTATGCAGGGGTGACGGCGCTGGCTTTGAATGATCGATTGAACATCCTTCACAGATGAATATCTTATGCAAGACTGGTTAAATACTCCGCGTACATCGCGTTGTTAATAATCTGCATACATTGCTCGTACAGTTAAATGTTCCGTCTGCTGGATCTCGGTCGCCGTTCTCTTATCTCTGGCGGTAAGATACTATTTTGGAATAGAGCAGTTTGGATAGTCTGCCTTATTTCACTGTATAAATCTAAAAGTTTACTGGTTTGACATGAATGTAATTCAAAATCATCTGACAAGAGGTGCAAACGCAGCAGGTGCTTTAAAAAATTTCCTGAAGAACATATTGTGCATTTGCGCAAAATACCGCCAACTGATTGTTAGCTATGAAGGATTTTTACGAATACTTGAAATTAAAGATATGTAATTTGTTAATGAAATCATACCACATCGCAGGGCTCCTAGTCACACCGTCAACGGAAGATTCGCAGTTGAAATTATTCTTTTCTGAAAAATTCTGTGTATGAATTCGAACGTTATAATTCTTACTTACAATGATGGAAAGGCGACACGTCCGTTCCAACGACCAACAATTGATCACCTCATCATGATCTTGTGATGACTGGGCCATTTGTCCTAGGGTATCTCGAGTACCCTAAACGTGCTTTTTTGTGCGGAAAAGTCATATTTTTCATACACGGTCTTGGGGTTAGGAAGTTGATTTTACTATCGTAATAACCGAAGTCCGTTTCATCAGACGAACGCTTCTTTTCTAAACGTGAGCCTTATTCCAGTAGTCTTCATTTCGGGCTAGGACGGGATACCGTATTTCCAGGTTTTATTTGCTGGGGTTTCTTCACTAAATTCGATCCGTGTTCCAGACTCAGAATGTAAGTCATATAATTTCTCTCGTAAGATGCATCACTTGCGTCGTACCATAACTCAGTGTGCGAATACAGCAGGAAAGGTCCAGGCAGCTCGTCATTCTGTGTGCGGAGGTGTTGGCTTCTCCGTCAGATTATTTATTGAGCAGAATGTAATCAATATATTTTTCGTGGGTGAGTGCTTCTGCTTCACTTTTCATTTGTTGCAGCGTAGGAGTCCAGGGCTGGGCGGCGACCGCCGTCTTCGAAAAACAGTAGATGAGTCCATTATCCTCTCCGAATGCTTTATCCTCCTCGCAGAATCGAGCTGGAATTATAATGCCACTCGTAAATATTCAGTTTCTAAGGGCTAAAAGGAATAAGTACACTATTCCATAAAGACGGAATATGTCTTTTTTTTTTTTTTTTTTTTTCTCTCCATGAAAATCTTTAAAATAGGAACAGCATTAACTGATCGTCAAATATGTTTTAGTCATCATGAGTAAGTAATAAGCAAGTAAGAGTATAAAGTTACTAATTTGAAGCACAATCGTATAAAATTTGCCATGATGCGAGAAATCTACACTTCTTCACCCGCGAAGAAACTTTTTATCAGACTCTATTAATTTCTAGGTTTTATTTTTTTGGACGATTTTTTGTTAAGACAAGGGCTTTAGGAATAGTCAAACTTTGATTGTGCATTTGTCACTGTTAGTTATCTACCTGATTAGATCTTTCACCGTGATTTAACTTCGCGGTGAAAGAATAGGATATTACGCTTATAACATCATTTCACCATGATGTTATATTTTACTAGCTTATACTCTCTCTCTTTCATATATTATTTGTTTGGTTTTAAGGTTTTGAAAGATTTATACTGCTTCCAGCAGAGAATATTTTTTAATTATGTTCCATGAAAGTATTTTATTTGGTAATTAAAAGTTTAACACTTGTTGTTATTTAGACAGTTTCATGAGTACTTCAACAAGATGAGCAAACGATATCTTGACGAAAGCTGTGGATATTCACACTCATTGTTCCATCAACGGGATGACAGATGTTATCGCTTCACACTTACAGCTTTAATTCATTATAAAAATAACTCTTTTCAAACATTTCTTGCATTTTTTTTTTTCGAAAATAGAAGCACTTCATATACGTAAACTATTACATTGAATCAATTTAATTTTATACTCACATTATCATTTTTCACTATTCAAAACTACTTTAAGTACAATGTTCGATGTTTATACGAATGTTCATAGCCATAAGTTTTTCACAAAAGTGCACTTACACAAAGCTGACTAGAAGAAAAGCTCAATAATTTATATAATATGCAGGAACACAAATCATAATTTTCTAGAATTACTTAAAAACACATTAAATTATTGAAAAAAAACCAATCATATGTTATATAATCACATGTAAATTTCGTACATTCAACAAATTTCTGAAAACGCATTTTAATTTTATTCAAGACTTTTATACAGGAAAATAGTAAAATGCAGATTGGCTTTTGATTTAATTTGTTACTCAAGTTTTACAGTAACGCACTGCGAGATTTTACATTTTATCAAAAAACGGGCAAAGTTTTACTGTTTCTACTGATCATTTGTATATAGCAGAAAATGTTCTAATAAGCTACACTGAATCATTTGTATATAGCAGAAAATGTTCTAATAAGCTACACTCAATTATTTGTATATAGCAGAAAATGTTCTAATAAGCTACACTGAATCATTGTTATTTCATATTTAGGTCTTAATATTGTGTTAAGAAAATAAGATGGATATGCAAATTTCACACTGAATAAATAAATTCTCATGTAAAAACTTTTCCAAGTGAGGTTTCTGTTGTCATTTAAAAATGAATGTTAAGCTTCTGTATAAAAGTCTAACACTTAAAACTTTATCTTGATGAATATTAAAAATTTGTTTTTAAATTTTATATTTATGTTTGGTACTATTTCAATTATTAAAAAAGGTTATCTAAAACTGCGATTTATGTAAGGAAATATTCCTTTGTTTCATTGTACTAGCCTATTCTCTCACTCTCATATACCATTTGCTTGGCTTTAAACGCTTTGAAAGGCTTATACTGCTTCTGGCAGAGAACCTTTTTTGAAATATGCTTCATGATGGAATTACATGAGGTAATTATCATGCTTCAGATGTGAAAAAAGACAAAGTAAAAGCAGCAATCATCAAGTTCTATTTATTTACTCAATAATTGAACAAGGCGAGTAGATGAGAAAGACGATTATAGAACTGAACGTGCAACACTGCGTATAAATAGAGAATATTAGTAAAGACGTTCGTATAGTGTTCTATGGTGCAAACTTTCAAAGTTTCATTAATATTTTGTATTGATGGAAAAAAAAAGCAGCAGCTAAAGAAGGGTAAAGGAAAAAGTATGCTTATCGTCATCGTTATAATACTGCGTTAACGTTTCGGTGAACAAATGACAAGATCAGGATAAGATTGTGAAGCTCCTGAAAGATGATGCTTTTATTTATAACAACTTATAAGGAATGTGTGAAATTCAGTGAATAAGAACTTGAATTAAGTATTCCGTACCTTGATTTCTCACAGGAGACACGAAATTAATACCGTTCACATTACGCCAGTCGAACTCCGCCGGCAGTTGAGATAGACTTTTATCTAGTTTTTGATTTTCTTGAAATGGTGGTGGTGGACTGAAATGATAAAAAGGAAAAGAATAATGTGACTGAAGTTTAGTTTCATACGTTAAGAAATTACCTAATGAGTAAATGGGCTTAAAATTCGGAATTATTGAATGGACTCAGTTAGCCTTTAGAAGTACGCTTTGCTACTCTTTCCCGGATAATTTAGAATGTTACCACGCAGTGCATTTAGTATCTCCCGTACCTAAAACTTTCATAATCAACAGCTGGCACAATGCTTAATCATCAACTTTTATGTAGAAATTATAAATACTTATTTCATCCATTTTTCTCAATTCTCAGCGTTCGCATTTCCCATAAAGGAAAGATTTAATTTATAGAGATGGCTGTGAACTGTTTGCAATCTTCTCACTAATATTTAGTATAAATGTTAGTTTCTGAACCTCGATTACGCTTTTCTTGTGAAACTCTTGTCATTGCTGAGTGATGAAAATTTGAATTAACATTTCCAGTTTTATCGCCTTTTTGCTTTCAATTAAGGGAGCGATTTTATATACTGATCATTAGCCAAATATCCGATATTTTAATGTCATTATTGGACATACTGAGACAGTCATTCTTATAATAGCTTCCAAACTCTGATGCGTTTTCTTTAAAATTACTTAATATTAAGACAGATGATTACAATATGGATAACGGATGCTTATTTTTCCCCCGTACTTTATAAATAAAGCGTCAATGGACTCCAGGACTGAAGTTTTTCGATCGGTCGCGATGGATCTGCCAAATAATGATAAATAGACATGACTATCACTAAGTCTCACATTTTGTTTTCAAATTTAGTGTATTTTCACGAAAAGGAGTCACGAAAAAAGGAGTCACGAAAAGAAGTTTGTTTACATTTGTGCAGAAGACCTTCTGCTGTTACGATTGAAAAGCTTAAGATTGATGAGCAATAAGGTTCCACTAAATTGGTAGCCAATTAAGCAATATCATTACTGAATTTTTTTGAGAAAATCTTTATTTACGAAGAAAAGTGATGTTATACTTGTAAGCCAATAGTAAATCAACAACGATTTCCATGGGCCAGAAAAAATCTGCTTCGGCAAGAAAATACCGAGTTTAGAAACTTTGGATAGGGAATATATTAAAGAATTTTTTGCTTTGTTTGAGATCATTAATAATGAATTCATCTTGAAGTGGAAGGTAGTAGACTTCATGACTTCATATTTTACAAGAAAGTAACTGAATCCAATTTAAGGAAGAATCCTTTACGTTATACTGCAAAAACTCAATCAAGTAATGGAATTTTGTTATCACTTCGTACAATGCAATCCCCATCAAATCTTCGATTTCAAAGAAAATGCAGCAATGTAATCAACTCCTTAGATTTGGGATCTTGCACGATACCTTGGTCCGAGGGGGAGGATTCGTACATTATAAGTGCCTTTCAAAAATTCAGGAAGAACAAGAGAATGAAATAAGATATCGATATTCGGATCAATATCAACTTTTGGATGTTTCTACTAAAAGATCCAAAAGCTCATATTGATCCAAATAAAAGGATTAAGAATGTACCATGAGTTATACTGCATTAGAGAGAATATAACTGGAAAGCTAAACGTGATTGTTTTCTCCAAGTATTGTTTATTACGAGTTTTTTACTTTGTAGTCGCATCGTGCGTATCACACAAAGTAAAACATTTTATACCGAAAGACTTTTAAAAGCCCTTCTTTTGAGATTCTTCAATAACTGTTTCTTTTATTGCATCAGCTTTCTGCCTTTTTGTAAATTTTTACTAAAAATACTAATGAAAATAAAAAGGATAAAACTTTAGTGGAGTAAATGGGTTCATCCCTCAAAAACCGGCTCAACTCAGATATTTTTGCATAAAATGTTGTCACAAAAGTTAGTAAGTTATTCGGTAGACTTAATTTTTACACTTGGATTACAAAAATTTTTAATTTAACTATTTTCTAACTGCTTAGGAAGCAAACTCGTTAATTATTTTGTCAATGCTAATTTTTGTACTCTATCATTTTCAACTGAGAGAAAGCTAAACTGGTAAGCCTTTCCTATTCCATAGAGCTTAGCAAATTTTTTAAAATTAATTTGAATTTTGAGAATCATCGTTTGACCTTGACTGCAGTAACAGGAACCGTTAAATGCGTAATGCAACCTTAGCATGTAAGATAACGGTAATGGAAATGTTAATGACACATCCTCTGGAAACTTTCGCATAAAATCAGTTCTTCTGCTTGGATCTCTTTTTCATATACCTTCATAAGAAATTCGAGATGAATTACTTCATAAGCATAACGAATATTCTCCACATTTGGAAACGATGGCAAAGCTATTCTAATTAAATAAATAATTTCTCAACTGAAAAAGGAAAAATATAAATATCGTTGTCGAAGTTTATTTCATGTTCTTAAATTAAATCTCCAGTATAAAATATCAATTAGGAACAAAGGTCAATATATATAGCTACTCTGCTTCGGGTTTGGAGTCTATCTGAGGGCATAAGACAAGGAGTCCTTTGGTACAAGATATACAGAAAATTCTTCTAAGGATCTCACCAAATGACAAACTAACCTGATCTGGGTTCTAGCACATGTGGGTATTACTGGCAACAAAGCGGCGGACTTGCTTGCAAAATCTGCATCCAATGGCTCCAGTAGACTGGAAAACGCAGTAAGTGTACCGCAGTCTTATTTTAAAAAATCACACTCAATAGCTTTTTACAAGAATGGCAGAAAAGATGGCAAAGAGAAAGCACAGGGAGAAAAACATACAAGTTCTTTCCGAAAGTTACATGCTCAATTAAAACATACAGCGATGGATAAACTCAATTCTACACTGACCATGGTCCCTTCCCACATTATCTTACGAGATTTGGCAAACGAGTCTGAGAATTGTGTGAATGTGGTGCGGTAGGTCATGAAGGTCACTACCTCTTCAAGTGCCCACACACCGATAAATTGCATTTAAAAATACCAAGCAGTGGATACTGGCCGCAATGGGAGGAGAATATCTGCGGCAACAAGCAGGGGAAAATTAAGATAGAGGAGGTGATCAGGCTATTCTCAGCAAGGTATTAAGAAATTACCTCCCTCTCGAGAATTGTATCTTCGCAGCATAATTTAAATAGCACATGGTGGGAGATGCCTTACAAAAGTGGAGTACATTGAGCTGGCAAGTCGCAGGTACCGGAGCAGCAGATTAGTGTAGTTGTCTCTTGCAGTAATATCTAAGTAATTGAACAGTAACAAAGATACTCCCTTGATAGTACTAAAACTTTAATAGCAGTTGCAACTTTTCCAAGCAATTCAGATAAGGAATCAGAAATTTGAGTCACGTAACTCCCTACCTAGCCAGATAGTACTACAACAACTGAAAATCAACAATAGAAAAATAGCTCACTCCGTATAATAGTAACAGGACTGTAAGAGCAAAAACTATGGTAATGTAAGCTTATTACTATCCATTTTGTATGTACTTGTTAAAAATAATGTTGTAAAGCAGTTAAAATGGCATAGAAAATCGAATCAATGTGTAACTGATGTGCACATAACTTTCACGATTATATCTATCTATCACATGTAACTTGTACAAGACAATGTCTGTAATTAACATATTCTATGCTTATACACAGGCCTTGTATGCCCATATAATATTTATATTTTTATACAGAAGAAATAATCTCTTCAGCCAGGATGATTAATAACACCGTAAGACTTTTACAACAAAGTCGGGTCAGTGGTTATCTCAGGCGGCGCTCAGTATAAAATATCGATATATTTTCCTCCTCATTCGGGGGCCTCCTAAGCTTGGGAAAACTGCCCCGTGATAGTTAGGGCCATGGGTATTTCCACTGTCGACCTTTAACCCTTCTGCATTTCTGTTCACTTTCCCGAAAAGAATGTCATCAATTCTTTTTTTGTAAGAACATCTTGTTTGCAGAGTGGGGTCTCTATAAGTAGTGTTTGACTGGGCTTTCTTCTTTTACTTTTCGCTTTTACATGAAATTCCTGTAGAATATTACAGAACCTACAAAATCGCATCTGCCACTTTCCTTCCCCGCCAATTTAGTTCTTTGCAGTTTCGTATAATTATAATCTGTCTTTACTTCTTTTAACTTTCTAAGGAGCACTATGTAGAAGTTGTAGTGTGCTTAATTTAGTTTTAAAATTTTTGCAGTAGAAATACTTTTTTTTTTTAAATTTGGCAGCCGTTTAAATGAAATCTGAATTATTATTTCAACAAAAGCAGTGTCATGTCATTGTTTTCCAAATTACAAAATTCTAATAATTTATACAAACTACAAAATTCTAATAATTTATATCTTGCGGAAGTCAATGTTCTGTTGCTATTACGTTAAATACCTATAATTTGGTTGAGGCTGCATGGAAAAGACATGTAAAACTACTTTCTATTTCAATTATTGTTACTGGGATTACAATTGTTAAAAAGAGTGAGATATATTCATAGGAACAAACCTGTAAATACGAGACTTCAAACCTCCAGCTCTTCGAATCAAATCACTCATGGACATGTTTCGTAATTCAGGATAAGCAAATGCTGTCCAAGACTTCTGTAGTCTATTTATTTCGTTAGCCATTATATTGTGATTAAGAGAAGAAGATCGTGAAGAAGGCCTAGGAAAAAAAAAGAAACTCAGTATGTATGTATAAAACTATGTGCTAAATTAACAACAAAAAAACAAAAGTATTCATTCTTTGTATTTAAATTTTCTCTTTCACAAATATTGTCCACTATTCCTTTGAATTGGTCTATATATCTTAATAACGTGAATCACAATAAACATTGACAGTGAGGGGAAGTTGTATAATTTTTGTCTACCCCTGTCTCACTTTTTCACTTCTGACAGTTATTCAGTGTAGAGTTAGCTACTAGTACTAACAGATTTGTCTTCTGTTACTGATATTGTAAAGGCTCTTTTTATAGCCAGTGTAGATACGTTTGATAATGATATACTTATTCTTCCTGCTTTAAATATAGTATTAAAAATGAGGTAAGCAAAGCTTCTTCTTTTTTTTTTGGAGGGGGGGGGGGGTACAGCTTTTACAAATGAGGATTTTATCAGATGTTTTTTAATGAGGAAAATGCAAGGTTGCCACTGAGCTGAATTTCCTTCCGTGGTTAGTACTACAGAAACGAAATTTTTGAGGACAATATCAAGCTTCTTTGGTATTTGCGTGTTCATAAACGTAATGGGAAAAGAAAAACAAGAAGAATCTCCTCACAGAATCCTTAATCAAAGCTATCATTACCACTAAATCAGAACCTAAGAATGAAGGAATTTCTCTATTCAAACTGTAAAAAAGGGACGAAAATATTAGTACTCTATCAGCGCTTCAGTAGAACAATTCTTTCAACCACCTTCCAGCAGACATTCAGGATCGGCAGTTATGAAAGATTTCAGATGCTTCTTTTCGAAAAAGAATATTAATGATCAATTTAAAGCTTTTCGTAACGACTCCATTACTCTGCAATTAAGACTTCTGTTGTACGC
This sequence comes from Stegodyphus dumicola, assembly GCF_044657685.1. Classification (NCBI taxonomy): domain Eukaryota; kingdom Metazoa; phylum Arthropoda; class Arachnida; order Araneae; family Eresidae; genus Stegodyphus; species Stegodyphus dumicola. Next base: position 85,427,560 of record NC_140768.1, read on the forward strand.
AATCTAACGACTAACTTCTTGCTCCGAAAAGTAAGTACTGTATCAGTGGCCAAGATACAGTACTTACTTTTCGGAGCAAGAAGGAGCTTCCAATGAAGGGTGTACTTTGAAGGGTACTCGTTGATACAGAAGAAAGAGATTTTCTGCAAACTCATAAAACTGAAAATACTATTACAAAATAGAAATAATTTACAACAGTAAGAAACTTAGAGGTAAAGCACCTTGTGTTTTTCGTAGATATTATAAGATCGGAAGACTGTTATTTGATCAATATGTTTAGCACTTACATGTTAAACGATAGGATTTTTAAGGCAATTAGGACGTCATTTCAGTGCCACCCTTCGAAATTTTGTGTACAGTCAACTTGAACTTTTATTATCATAAGGGTTTTACAATACCATCTGCTGCACATTTCCCAGAGACCAAGAAGCTAAGTCCATTTGAAATACTGATAACATTCGACGAATATTTGGACCCACAACATTTTGGCCAAAAATAGTCAAAAACCAACCGCCAGAAAAGGAGACAGAAGAAACCAACCCTTGATACATATTGCCAGGGATTATTTGATTTTTATTATGAAAGGAGTGGAATTTCAACTCAGATTTTTGTGCTCAAGGCTGAGTTGCTGTTATGAAGGATTTTGAGATCATTGTAATATGTCAGAAATTTGAGAAAAACAACATCGCTATTACGAAAACTCAAGCTGAATCTCAATGGAAAATTTGAAAAGTACAACGTAAGGAATCGAATAGATTTCGTTATTATCATCTGCAAAAAAAAAAAAAAAAAAAAAAAAAAATCTGACTGTAAAGAAATTTTATAACAACATATAGCTGTAATATATTCTGTATAGTTTTATGTTATTATTTTATTCAAACGCTAATTACTTTTAAATATTTCTACACTTTCCTATTTATATCATTTCACCTTCAAATAATTAAATCAATTGCAATATAAAAATTTTAGATTGCAATCTAATATCTCACCGAAGAAGTTATACTTAAAAATTTTTAAAAATGAAAACATATATAAAAACTTTTTAAAAAATGTGGGAAGAAACATACAAATATATCGCTTCTGTCATTCAATAAACATAATATCTGTTCTTACCTATCATCAAATTATATCTTTACTGGTGATAAAAATTAAAAGTTAACTTAAAATTAATTTCAAATTACAAGCTCTGTTTCTTTTTCATGCCTTTTTAAATATAAACACATATTAATTACTGTTTGAACAAATTTAAAAAATATAAAATATTTATAGAGATTTGCAATCTATATATGTTATTACAAGATACCATTACATTCATTAAGTTTAAAGACAGGCAGACAGTACCATACCTAAGAAATGCAGTTAGTAATTTTGCAATCCTTCAATTATAAGATGTTCGAAATTTATTTTATTTTTGACATTCATGGTAAAAAGTGCCATGTTTTTGCATAACATTATTGATAAATTATCTTTAAATCAGTGATGTTTATTCAGCTACGTATTACCAAATTATTGAAGGCAAATTAATATCTTATGCACCATCGTCAGTTTATCGCAAACAGAACCCATTAAATGCATCAGAAAATTTCCTTTCAAAGTTTAAAACAATTACCACAGATCTCCAAAACGATAATCTTCTTCTCCTTCTTCTTTTTTTAAAGGTGACTTCTAATTTTTAAAATAATTACTTTTATTAGTTGACAACAGAAGGCATTACATTATTTATTTAGTAGTAAATTTTTTCCTAATATTTTATTTTAAACTATAATAATCTGGTTTGAAAACATGCTAATGAACTATAAAAGGCTTTTACTGTAAAAATTAAAATAAATTTCGTGCTGCTTCTGTTACTCAAACACCATTTAATAATTTGTATGTGAAAGGTTTATTTAGTATATTACCTAATTTTAATTTATTCCTAACACTCTTATTGATTCTTTCGCTTTTGCTCAAAATGCAAAAATCATTGTGGGATGTCATTTTCTAGTTATACATGCTGGGAGGCGTTAAGATGCCTTAATAATAACAAATGAATAAAAAACAGAAAGTTATGCAATAAGAGTAGGGTTTATACTTAGGGTATTAAGTTCTGTAAGCAAACTTAGCGAAGTATAGATGATGTGCGGAAAAAAAAAGGAGTGGATGCGGATTTTATGAAGTACTTACAATGGATTTGCCGAGTGCATGTTAATTCTGTTCCTTTCTTCAACTTTCTGTCCGGTATAGCAAGCCCAGTTTTTGCCTAAGATATCATGGCTCCAACCAGGAAGAATTTTATGACAATAACTTGTCACAATGCCATTAGCGTCTTGCTTATACGCAGAGAACGCAAAATATTTGCGATAATTGATAACAACTTCGAAGCCCTGATTGTAGACGATGGTCCAGTAACCCTTGTTGCCGAATTCGTCGATCGCAACATTTGGGAACAGAAGATTCAGTGTCAAAGTATATGTCACAGGACCTAAAAAGAAGTGAAAATTGTTTAATCATACAGCAAAATTACCGAGAAATCTTTCGTGCAGCATATGGTAATGAACTGTTATTAAACGAAAGAAATAAACTACCGTTAACTTCCACTGGTTACAGCCAAAAACATTGCGGAGAAAACAACGCAAGGCGAAAACGTCGTGGTGCAAAACATCGAGGGAGAAAATAAAGCAAAGAGAAAACATCGTCGTTCTAAAACATCGTCGTACAAAATATCGTCATCAAAAATAAAGCGGCTAAAATAATTCGAAGTTTAAAAACATGGACGTCGAAAATATCGTGGTAAAATAAAGTACCTACATCGCATGACGATAAAAATGCACATATGCGTTTTCAGGTTCTAAAAGTTGTAAATGCATATTCGAATAAAGATTTGGAAGCGCAAGAAATGTTAATGACCCTTTAAGAATAAACGGAAACAAAACAAGATATAATTTTCACCAAAACAATATCAGATTAACAAACGTGAAAGAAAGTAATTTAATAATTAACTAAGCAATTTTTATTGAGGTAACCTCATGCAGTTATTCATCCTCCTTTTTCTGAACAATTTTAGGTTATATTTTTCATGAAAATTGCGAGTAAAACTTTATAAAAAATTAATTTATTAATGAACTTTGTAAATTAACTATGTAAATTAAAAATTCTATTAAGTGCTGTAAGTTGCATTAATTTTTTACTCATTTTCAATTTTTAAATGCTTAAGTTTCCTTCTTACTTTTTCAGTAAAAATTTATTAGTTCATTCAAAGATAAGTCAAAATATCCCTCTGTCGTTCTTGCACTCCCAAATCATTACGCGAAAATGCATTTAGAACTTTTAAAACTGAAAAAAGGATGTGTGCGCTATTATCGTCGTTCGATGACTTGTACGTACTTTATTTTTTACCACGATATTTTCGAGAACGATGTTTTTTATATTGTGAAGTTTTTGAACAACTTTATTTTCGATGACGATATTTTATACCACGATATTTTAGAACTACAATGTTTTCTCTTTGCTTTTTTTTTTTCCTCCCTAAATGTTTTGAACCCCAACATTTTCGCCAGCTGTTGTTTTCTCCGCAGCGTTTTCGTCCGCGATGTTTTTGCCGTGATGTTTTCGGCGGATATCCGAAATCTTACAACGCACCAAGACAACCACGCACAGTTCCAGATCATTTGGTCTTCTGTGGAAATGGTCGCCTGAGAAAAGATTACTGTCAGTGATTATCGATTTGCATAATGTGTTTACTCTATTCAAAGTTCTTGGAGTCTTTTAAAGAAAAATACTGAAGAAGAAGTACAGTATATCATATATCAATGCTAATATACTAATAAAGTTACAGATTAATTTCAAAGACAAGTAGTTAATAATGTAACCAGAAAAATTAGTTTGAGGGGGATCTTATTTCTAAATACTGTAAGTAAATAGTATTTTTAAAACTTTAAATTTTACAAAACTTTTATGTTTTTGTACCTTATTTTACAGTTTTTGTACCTTATTTTGCAGTAATCTTAATTTAAGGCTAATCACTTACGTACTTATTTAAGTTAAAACTGCAACCTTAGATACAGCTAACTAACTACTTCGAAATAAACGCGGCATTCAAAATAGTTATGCACTGCCTTTATTTTACCAGAACTTATTGAACTTCAAAAATTACATCGACAGGAAAAAAATTAAACAATTAAATGAATTATTTAAAAAATAAGATTATGAATGAATAATTTAAAATAGCGCTTTCATAATATGAATCAATATATAATATATGATAAATTACACTATTCTGAATTAATAGTTAACTACCGTTTTACATAATAGCTCCGCTGTTATATTAAAAGATAAAAACCTGGGAATTTAACTCATTATTATAATGAAAATATTGTAGTACATAAAATGTTTTAGTTTGTAAGGTATATCCTAATTTTACAACAGTTATTTTTAAGTTTATACGACTTTCCTGTCTCTTCTAGTTTCAGATTACAATTCTTTACCAGAATTAGTTTTTAGAATCGCGTTAAACGCAAATGAGTAGTAGAGAGTATTTAAGTCGAAGTTCCACTGACTTCGAGAGAGAGAATTAGATTTCCTGAATAGCGCGCGTTTGCCTTTTGGCTACGTCTGACTTAGCTGTTACTACGCTCGGCCCTATTACGTACCCTTAATAGTTTCGCTAGCTAATTTAATATTATGGGCCAACTCGTTTAGAAATTATGTTAGCTTCGGCTAAATCTCTTTAGTTAATCATTTGTTAAGTTATTATTTCTTATATTTTTGAATTTAAGCCCAAATGGTGGCTTTGTTGTACGTCCTGAGAAAAAGGGCCATCTGTAAATATTTATTTGGAGCAATAAAGGGTAATTAACCGTTCTTGAGTTTACGTTCTGTTTTTTAACTTAAGCGATTATTTGCTTAGCTGTTCACTAGGTTCCTCAACACTTAGATAAAAGGGAGGAGCCCTATAAGTTCACAATAAAATTAGACATTATGGTGCTTGTCTTAATTATTGTCTTTATCATTGTCTTATTTCACGGTTTCGCTCGTGTTAGATAGCGGTTCTCTTAGAAAATACTTTTGTAAGCATCAATACTGATGTTTATTCATTTTCTGAGAAATACTGGTCAGTTTCAGAAGTAGTCGTCTTCAGGAGCTAGCTGTCGAGAGAAGGTTCACTGTAATTGCGCATATCTATGTTATAACAGCAATAAATATCAATGTTGAAACCTATGTATCCAAATAAACCTAAGTTTCTCTCAAATCAATTTTTAAAGTGAATTCACCAATGCTATAACAGTAATGTCAATTAAACTGCTATAACAGCAGCTGACACTAACTTTTTTGCGATAATCTGTTTTAAGAAAATTACAAAACGCAGAATTTTTCGCATTTCATAAGCAACTGAAACAGTTTAACAGTCCATAAATGTTTAAAAGAAACCCAACAAAAAGCCGTATAATACACAAAATATGTAAATCCAGAAAGGTATACTTTTTATTATATTTGTGAAATATTACCGATAAATTGAATTTCAGAATTAAGTAAAAACACAGTTGCAGCCGAGTGCATTCTGATTGTTATTCCTGTCATTTGGAGCCCATCAATCTTACGCAGCAGTTCCGTTCTGAGAACATATGTGCATGTTTTGACGCGAATTATTGGTAGATTATTTATGTAATCATAAACAAGACTTTCGAATGCTATCTGCCTGAGGTATGGAGAATACATTTGTCTAAAAGGAGAAATTTTTATATGAAGAAAATCTTATAAGGAGAAAACTCTGTTTTATAAGGAGATTAACATTCATACTGCATAAAATTCAATATTTACCCGTTAACACATTATTCTACCATAAAAGAATTAATTTATTATAAATATTTAATGTGGGATATTACCATATAAATACTAACATCAGTTTTATTGATAAAATGCAGAATATAGAAAGAAATGAATCTAGAAATATCATATGATACAAACCTGTAAAGTTTGTACAACCGATCGTGGAATCTCCTTCTCGTTTTCCTTCTTGAAATATCCATTCTCCTCTGATATCTTCGTAAGTACAGTTCGCTGGAGTATCAGAAACAACATAATGAAAGAAAAATAAAAGTATCCAAATAAACCTAAGTTTCACTTTAAAATGCATTTTTAGTTTCTTAAACGAATTCTTTTCAAGTGTGCTTCACTTTGTTGCCAACTCCAGATATCTTTATCAGCGTTTATAAGCTCCGAACGTCTGCAATTTGGTTATCCAGTTATAATCAGATCGTTTGGCATTTATTCGCATATCAGGTCTTTCGGATTCGGCGTAAACAAACTTTCGTTGATAACAGAACCAAGAATAATCTACTTAAACGTATTCAAAGAAAAGTCATGGGATTTTTTTTATATCTGACAGTAAATTTTATCTTGTTTTTATGTCACCGTCTGTAAAATAGCATTTTAATCACCCTCTCACATTCTTCAGTCTGTATGTCTATTTAAAAGAAGGCTGCTTAGTATGAAACTAATTTGTAAAAAAGCAAACTATGCAGCGTTAGAAGACTCGAAAGAAAGAAGGGAGAAAAATTTATATTTCCATACGATCCTAAATAGCCTCATTTATATTCAGATAAAGGCCGAGCTTCGAGATTTTACCATGCATAGCATTTTGCGTTTCAAATAAGTAATCATTCTTACGCTTCTTCTCAATTCATATCTGGGAAAACAGTTATGACGTCACAAAAGAATTAATAATATTCATTGGAACGGCAATGATACTGAAACTGTAAGAGAGTACAGGATTTCCTGGCTACTAATCAAGCGAGAAAAAAAAAAGAAATATTCAAAGAGAGAGCGAACGAAAGGTTAGAAATAGATTGTAATGTGGAGTAAAAATGGCAGTTGAAAGTTAGATTTATGATTCAAATATTAGAATTAAAACATTAAAATTTTGATGTTAGAAATATCTTAGTGGAATCGTTCCAATTTTTGAGCTCTTATGTTACATTACCAGAGTATTTATCTTTCACGTGGAATGGCAATTTAACATTTCCCAGTTGTGCAGATGATGTACTTATTTAATTTATTATCCGTACGTCTTAGGAGCTGCTAGTTCTGACATATATTCTATTTTACATGTAGTCTTTATTTTATCCTTCAAATTAAAGTTATAAAACGATTTTTCTTTTAAGAACTTATTTTTGAATTCGACGAATTTTATTATTTGGACTCGAAATTCGATATGAAACTGAACGAATCCACGCCCCATCTTTTTCACAGCTTAGGTGTTCATTTTAACATTAACTGACTTTTCTAAGTATTCGTGGTCAAAGTAAACCGACAGCAATTGTTTTTCGTGATATCTACAATTCGTACGCATTTGAAAATTTGATTAATTATATGGCATAAGTTAAAATTATGTTAAATATAAGATTTTATTAAAATAAGACAAAAATTAATTTCTGGATCTCGTTAAATATTGTAAAACTATATCAAAATTGTTTCTCTTCATTATATAAAACTTTATTATTATTAGACTAAGTTTATAACATAGGTTCCTTTTCAAATTTAAAATTCAAACGGAAATGTTGTATTTCAAGAAATTAAAGGAGTTCTAATGAAAATGGAGAAATATATGGTATATGGTTGAGAAACAATTCAAAATATTTGTAGGATACGTATGAATTCCTTGCTCTTCATTAACTAAATTAAGGAAAAACTTCATTATTTTAATATATTTAACCAGAGCTGAAAATTTGCACAAAATACTATATTACATTTTATAAATAGTTCGACTTACATCAATAGCGTCTGAGCGAACATTATCAGTCTCTATAACATTTAGGGTTTAAAGTGCGTTCTAGGTCAGCGTTTCTCCGATTTTTCGTGTTCGAAAATATTTTTCATATGATACGAATTTTATAGGTTCAGTAACTATTAACGTCATGATTTTACTTGGTGTAAAATAAGACCCAATCGGACCCGCATGTTTGAATTCAGTAATTTCAAGAGCCTCAGTTAAATGTTTATATTGTTTTAAAAGTAGCTAAACAGTTTTTGAAAAATGATAATAATAATAAAATCTGAAAGCTTTCAGATTTTATATTACGCCCAAACGGGCGTCTTTTTAACATTCTGTGTCTTACCTTTGGTAGAAGTATATTTATGAGTACCCCCCTTTGCGAAAATTAAAGATTTTTGGCGGTACATGGATACCGAGTTTGTGCAATTCTTTGACTTGTTATTTTGGCTTGTGTAGCCGCGATTTTTTGCGCAAAAATCGCCACCATACAAGCCAAAGAATTCCACAAACTCGGTATACATGTACACATCGACCTATTTTCACTTGAAAAAGAAAAACAAAATCGTAGAATTGCACAAACTTGGCATTGCGCACTTCCTTGACTTTATCCATACACACATCGACCTATTTTCAGTTAAAAAAATATGAGAGAATTGCGCAAACTAGGCATTGCGCACTCCCTTGACTTTGTCCGTGTACACATCGAACTATATTCACTTAAAAAGTCAAAGGAGCAACCAACAAAAAATATATAATCTCAATAAACTACATTTTAAATCAAACAATGAAATAACATAAAAAAGGGAATTCATCTTTGCACTACACAAAGGAAATATTCATTTACCTTATTTACGAATTAATACGTCTTTAGTCAAACAAAATTCCTTAACAGCATCTAAAATCTTCCTAAAATTATCTGAACTAGAATCTGTATACTGGCGTCACCACATAAACTCACAAAATAAGAGTCAGAAATATCTTCCCTAGCGCCGTACCGTCTGACCATACTCGTTTCCTTCCTACAAACTTAATAATGGCTACTAAGTTAAACCTTCATTTACACACCAGTCAAGTAATGCTCTTTTCCCCTTTCTTTCCAAATCGTACAGAAACTTCAAATTAATCTTATCACATTCAGCCATTTTACCGTCTAAACCAGAAAACAAGCAATGTACTTCCTAACCAACAAACGTTACAAGCCCTTACAAATTCACCGCAATCATGTAACCGATTACGTCATAATAAAGTTTCCATAACATTCAACTACTCAGGCTACCATAAATAAACCACCACTTCAGAATTTCAGATACACAGTCTCGCGCGCTGGAGATAATTTTTTTCCCCGTACAGTGTTGCCATTCCTCGCTTTGAAATCGTTAGGTTTCTTAATCAAAAACTCATAAATGCTTTATAAAATATGAAATAGATAATAAAACAAATTCCAAATTTAGGCTTCCAGATGCCCAAATTCGGTTGGAGACTTACGTTATTCAAAATTTGATGGCTTTAGGTACCGTTGTTTTATCATAATGCGAGAAACATACATACATTTATGCATATTCTTCATTATTTAATTTCTTGAAATATAATGCAGTGCTCTAATATTTGGTGGCAGCAATTTAAAATCTGTTCGTTTATCAATGCAAAATGCTACTAGCCCATCTGGGCAAATTGTCTCTTTAGGCTTTAAAAAAAAAAAAAAAAAAAAAAAAAAAAGAAGCTTATCAAGTTAAATACCAAGGATTTAGAACTTGTCTTTTAAGCTAAATTAATTGTAATTAATTATTTGTTGGCATAAGTAAACAGTTCTTACTGCTGTTGCTTTGTATATTTTAAATAGGAAAAATATGTTCCCCATGATGTACAAATTAATATTTCTGCAATATATCTCCCATTTTCAGGTGGGAGATGAAAATTGTTTTCTTCTGATTGCAATTAAAAGCTGATTTGAATAGAAGTAAATTTAAATTGGGGAGGAAAAAATAGTAATCTTTATAATGACGTAATAAGCTTGACGTAACAAGGGACGTAACAAGTCCGCCCCCCCCACACACACTTGAGAGAAGAATAACGCAGTAATTTGAAAATTAGAACCTGAGATTTTTCTTTACTCTTACCCCATACACACTCTTCTAGAAATAAGAAAAGTACGTGGTTCGGAAAACTCGTGAAGGAATTGAAATTGAAATGTGGGCATTATTTTAAAACGAAATGAGAATTTTCCAAGATTTTGTACAAAAATAATGGTTCCATTCTCACATGCAGCCAGCACGAGGAATAGAATACGGGTATCACTCCTTATTACTTAGTCAAGATAAGAAGTGTATTATCAAGATTTCTTGATTATTTGGATTATGGCAAAGCACGCGAGGGCTATCATCCTGAGGAAAATTGGCTTCCCGTTGAAATTGCTTTGTATTAACTTTACACGAAGACTACGAAACTTCCATGCAGCTAAACCCGTAAAGCAAGAATTGAAGCCGGGTAGAACTACCAATGATCAGTGATTTTACCACTCGGCTCCAGTGGCCGCAACTGAAATAGCAGATACCTTTCAATGTTATATATTGTAAAGACATTGTATTGCCGATGTACACACCGTTTTGTGTCCTCACGGCCACGTAAAAAAGAGAAAGAATGTACTTTTCACAATGTACGTAAATTATTGAACAGAAACAAAAATTAGTTGCTTCAAGAATGTAGGTTTCAATAAGTTAATTTATATAAAGAAGAAAGTCTGTGTGTTTGGTTGTCCTCTAATAACTCAACACTACTGTACCTATCGTCACCAAACTTTCTACAATTCTTTTCTGGGGCTTGAAAAAGTTCGAAGTCCACTTTTTTCCAAAAAAAAGTAGCTAAAATCAGAGATATTAATTAAAAACTCGGGAAGACGATAATTTTCAACCTCATTTTTCCGAGTGGCAACAGTCTCGCAAGCTGGAGATGAATATATGCTTTATTTTGAACGTTGTTGCCACTGCTCGCTTTCAAATCCTAGAGTTTGTTAATAAAAAATTTCTAGGCTTTACGATGAAATAAAAATAGCATTTCCAAACATTTAATACATTATTCCCGATTCGAAAAATTCGTGGGAAGCCATTTAGACTTCGTACGACTTTAATAAGCCGAGAGATTAATTAAAAACTACGAAAACTTTAATTTTCGAGCTCATTTTTTAGAGTGGCAACAGTCTTGCGCGTTGGAGATAAAAATGCTTTATTTCAAAAAGTGTTTCTAATGCTTGCTTTCAAATCGTAGAGTTTGTTAATCAAAAATTTGTAAGTTTTACAAAATCTATATAAGGAAGAATGTTTGTTTTGTTCGTGTTATAATATTCTGATTAATTATGATAAATTTTTTTGCCACATTTAATCGACTAAAATTGAATATAGGTGAAATATTGGATGGAACTGGAGCTTTTACAACAATTCGCTTAGAAAGACGAAAATCATTAAAAACTGCGTTCCGTTGTTGCTGATATAGTGAGAGAGAATTAGTTTATTTTCCCGTTGAAATTTTTTATGTGGGTTCCATATCGCATCAGACTGAAAAGTGTATGACTTTGAATCGTATTTTTCGCACCGTTATTAGAGAAGGATTACAGCGGTATCGTTGTTAGATGCGTTTCTCTTAATATAACTGCCAACGGGTACTTCCGCTAGTAGTTAAATACAGAAGTTACTTCATTATTAAATTTTTTTAAGTCACATGGCAACAATACAGTATAGTGAGCTTTAGAATTGGTTTCAGTCTGTTATAGGTAAGTTTAACAGGTAAGATTATTCTACGAATCACTTTCAAACAATGCGCAGAATCGCTATAAGGTTAATGCTATTTTCGTTGATTACGAACCTAGCTATTTAATGTAGTGTTTACTCTTGCCTAAATGACATGTGATCGGGAGCTCGTGATAAAGCATGACTAGCCCGCAAGCTGATAAAACAGGGCGTCGATAGATTCACAGCTGATCAGGCCATTCGTCTCTTTAAATCATTTTCTTGCCTGAATTTGGCAGAGCATTACCAAAATGAATCCCGTCTACTTTTTAGCGCTACTAAGCTTGTTAATGCCATACGTCCTTGCAGATACACCTGCAAATTGTACGTACGAAGATATTCGAGGAATATGGACGTTCAGCGAGGGCGAAAGAAGTGGAAATAGCGATATCGATTGCTCCAAATTCGATGGTTTGTTTGTATTTATTCTCTCACTCTTTATAGTTTACTTTTTTAAGGTCTTGAACTGAATATTTCAATCATATTCTACTTATTTTAAAAGTTCAAAATGCCTCTATTTTTGCTCTAAAATATATAGGACATTAATATGAAAAATATAAATGAGTTAATGAAGACAGCAATTTAAACTGAAATAATAACTTATAGGTTAGAAATAGAACTTTTTAGTTTATTTTTTTGTATGTCTTGAACTGAATATTTAAAGTATTATATTCTACTTATTCTAAATATTCAATTATAATATTAAGTGCCTCTATTTTTGCTGTAAATTATGTAGCTGTAATTTGCTGTAAATTATGTAATATAAAACATATAAATGAGAAGAGAGTAAACTTAATTGAAATAATAACAATATAAAAATTAAATTTAAAAAAACCCACAAAATGACGCGGGCTAACGTTAATAGGCCTTTTAAGTGAAGTAAAATACCATAAAAAGGGTTTAAATAAGCCTTATATAAATAACAATGGAGATCTTCCAAAATCTTTAACAAAACAAAAAAGGGAGAGAGCGAAAATTATTTGTTTAATATATAGGATATACGCAATGCATAATCAAGTTACTTTTTCAGTAGTTATAAATAATTTAGTCATTTTAACATTAGCAACAAGACCTCATCAGGGATCGAGTGCTAAGACTGCTGAATGCTGGTAGTTCGTCCTGGGTTCGAACCCAGGCGAAGGGGCTGGCTGTATGATTAGATTTTATGGCTTTCCATATGTGTAACATTAATACGAACTAGTTTCTCATAGAAAATCCTTCACGAAGGCATCACTTGTATTTCCACCAAACAATATTTGCAACGCCGCTTGAGGAAAATTTTGTTGCCACCAAATCACGAAACATCGCTATATGTACAACAAAAGGAAATGCCCCTAAATACAGATCTGAAGACTTTCAGTATTAAGCAACGGTTGTCGTTTATTCGAAAAATATTTTGCCACCACCCGAGATGATATTGCTAATGAGAAAAATACAACAGTTGGATCTTATAATAGCTCATTTTATTTTGAAGTTATATGTAAATTATTCAGGTTAAATTTCTCATTTTCAGTTCCATTTCAGTTACAGTTAGGAATATAAAGGGTGTGCCATTAAAAAAATAACTCACCTCCGGTGATTGTCAGACGATATGAACACTATCTTTTTCAAGCAATGCACAAAAAGAATGAATACAAAATAAAATTGGAACATTGCCCTGTTTGGGGGTAGCAAGTCGCCGGACACATAGACAGTCAGGAAAAAGAGAGTAAAAGGCCAAAGAACGTGGCATTGGTATTCAAGGTGTGTTATTTTTTCGTGGGTAATCTTTCCATAATAATGGATTAAAAGAGCTTTGATAATGGATAAAGAGATCATAATACTGAATTAAAAGAACTCTGAAATAAGAAAGTTAAAAGAGTTAAGAATATAATATGTTTCCCCTCTTTTTCACTCTTAAGTCCGGAAAGGACTTAAAAATATGCGCTTGGCAAAAATTAATGGAAATCAGTTTTCAGTTTAAATAGGCGAACGGACATGGGCTATGTTTCTTTCAAGATAGCGGCTGTCTTCTTTTTGTTTAATGACTTTTTAGGTACGAAATAAATAATTTCAAAGCCAACAAGTTAAATTAAATTGAAGAAAGCGTCGCGACGGAATTTCGGCAGAAAGTCTGTTGTTATTAATTGATCAGCTACCTGTCATTATTAGCGCATAATGTTTTGTTGCTATTTAATATTTTATAAATTAATTTGAAAAAAGAAAATACTTCAGGGAAATACGTTACAATTTTTATAAAGGTTAGAAAAATGTAAGAAAATTAGAAATTACGCCAAAAATAAAAATGAAGCTTCTGTAATTATTATTCAGCTAACTGAGAGAGGATTTTTTTGGATAAATCTAAGCAGAAAACTCTAATTAATTACTTCCAGTTAACTATAAAGTAAATTAAAATATTTGAAAAGCTAGAAAAGAAGTATTTAAAAATGTCATCTTAAATTATGCTTTGCAAATGAAAACAGAAACTAGAACTGAAACGTTTAAGAAGGAATTGCTATGTCTCACCACATGTAGACTACCTTCTTGACTAACGACCATAAGATAACAACAATAAATAAATAAATAATTCCTAAATATAAATAAAATGTCTGAATGAGTTCAGATTTTAACAGTCGCCCAGAAGGACTCTTTTAAAGTTTAATATGGTTTATAACAAGAGATTATCCATAGAGATGGCCTAGATGGAATAGTGAAACATTTCATAGGATACTAGACGAATATACCTTTAGATTAACATGAGAACACTATACATCTTCTGTACATTTGAAAAATGAAAAATAGATAATGTAATGCTATACAAATATTTAATAATTTTAATTAAATACATCGTGTAATTTAATGCATATTTATTTAAACTAATCAGATAAAAAAATAAAGCAATTTTCTTAAGAACTGCACCTATTGCTTTTAAATAGTTTAGTATGTTAATCAATAAGAGACAGATGAAACTTGAAAGGTAAATGTCTTGCATTTTACCGAATGACAATAGATTCGAGCGAAAAGTCAAGCAATGCACTTACAGTGAGTCAATACAAAATCGTGGTTCGCGACTAGCACTCGTTTTGGGATAAAATACATTTTAGTTAACAGGAACGCAAATTTTAAATGATAAATTTTTCAAAACAGTATTTTTATAGATGGAAGCAGCTGGATTTTGTAATGAAGTATGAATTTAATTTCACAAAATATTTATTCTTGAAATCATTTTGAGGCAAAAATATTTCACCCTTAAACTAAATATTAATTAATGTTACCCATAATGCTTGCTTAGACCATCCTTACCTTTTAAGAGAAGAAAAACACACTTTGGCATTCAACGGATTAACTTTTTACTCACTTTGTATAGACACTGGGTTATAGACCTCTCGAATTCGCGTCGAGCGTGCTGACCACTACACTACGGAAGGTATGTTAAGAAGACGGGAGAAATACCTTATATACTCCCCCTTTTAAAGGGTGACTGGGGATTAGGGGACCCAGTTGCCAGACCTTGGATCTGGAGAATCATTATCCACCAACCTTTTAGTTCGGGCGCCACTGTAGAGACCTCAGGTATTTTTTGGAAGCAGGAGAAGTGAAAAATGAGCAACGCCTTCGGCCGGGACTCGAATCACGGACCTCTCGAATTCTCGTCGAGCGTGCTACGAAGACATGCTAAGAAGACGGGAGAAATACCTTATAACTTTTGAATTCCGTTTTTGGCAAGGTTTTTTTTTAACCATTTTCTGCTTAAGAATTCTAAATGTTTCTCTTCAAAAGTGAGATTACGGCTGTTTGGGGAGATAGGGAGGTGCTTTTCGCTCTATCTTTAAACCGCTGTTTTATAGTTTAAAATTTATTACAGGAAGCACTAGTACTTCAAATCACGGATCATTCCTCAACAATTAGAGATAAAAGATGCTCGAAAATATATCTGTGAGTTAAACTATTTAGAATTCAAGCCGAAATATTACCTTGTAGAGACATTAGGTATTTTTTTTTTTTGGAAGCACGAAAGATGAAAAATAAAAAATCGCCTTCGCCGGGAATCAACCCACGGACCTCTGAAATACCGTCCCAGCATGCAAAACCACTACACCACGAAGGCACGCCAAGAAGGTGGGAAAAATACCTTATAACCTTTCACAGAGTTATACATCATAATTAGGACAGGAAACTTCCTTAAAGTAAGAAATTATGTAGTCAAGTTTTTTCTCAAATTCGCGATCTTGGAATGTTTTCATATAATCAACATCTGAGATTCTCACAATTTGCTCATCTCCGATTAAGTAGCCTGAAATCCTATATTTATATTAATTATTTGGTAGATATGCACGCAAACGATATAACTTTTCATTAATCTGCATAATTAGAGGGAATTTATTATTCTTAGACTGCTCAAATTTTAAAATTAATTTCCAGTGGTTCTTTCCAACTACTAAATTTCACGTTAGTTGAAGTTGCATGTTTTAATATATATTTATGACGTTTCAAAAATTAATGAAAATTTGCGAATAAAAAACACGTTGCGAGTAAATTCAGTTTGGAATTTTAAAATTATAGTGGCCATTAATAAGCATAAATATAAAACTCGTGCTTCTCTTCTTCTGTCTTCAGGAGAGTATCTCTATGACAAAAAAATTAACTTTTTTTTAATTACCAGTTACCTCCTTATAGAAAAAAGTCTTTTCCTTTGATTTTAATTATCTACTTATTGTGATATAGATAAATTTAAATCTTGAAATAACATAGTGGTTTTATAATAAAATAAAATTTTTACACAAGCATAAATTAGGGCAGTTATTTTAAAATTCAGTGGTATGTCAGTACTTTCAATCCATGTAAACTCGTTAGGAAAGCGTAGAAACATATATCGATATATCTGCTGTTAAATAAAAATAAAAATATAGAAATCATATTGAAATAAACAGTTATCTTATCACAGATTTACATAAAGAATATTTCTCATGGATACCTAACTTGATCAAATTATGGAGATCATATCTTAAATCATTGTCAGCTCAGTAGCTACGAACTTGATCACCTAACACATTTTGCTTTTAAAGTAACAACTATACATATTTGCGAGGTCATTCGGTAAGAATTGATAAACCCAGAGTACTGACAATGTGCATGTCTTTTCTGTTAGTTCAATAGCTATTACAAATTCTAAAACTTTTATTGCCGTGGTTATAAATCACAGGAACGTAATTACAATATTATCTCGCATACATTCCCCCTACTATTTTCAGCACATGATTTAGAAACTTTTGATTTACGGTAACAGTGTATGCGTGAACAGAAAAGAATTTTTTGTGAGTGAAAAGAATTGTATTGAAATTGATAAATCCTTTTAAATACATAACAACATTTACATGTCCATAATAACATAATATGTGCTTTTTAATGTTCTCTGTTTATCATTTAAGCCATCACTTCAGAAATAATATATACACTGCATATTTTTCTCCTCCTGATTCTCAAGTAGCAAAATCAGTAGGTAAAGGGAAGGAAATACGTTTGTAAAATACAGTATTTGCCTTCTGTTTATTACTTACGTTAGGTCTAATATACGTATTTTGTCTTTGAAATAGTGTGGTTTAATTTTATGAAATTGAATTAATTTCATGAAAGCGTTTTCTAAAAAATAAAATTTAAGTTTATATACTGTTTGCTACGTATTAATTGTAAACTAGATTTATCTCCTATATATAATCCACCACCTTATATATTAGATTACTTTTCTTAGCATAGTAACACAAATTGTAAACGCGAATTACTTATCATTAGCTAAATACTTTTATTTTGAATATTTTTTCTTTTATAATTAGTGTTTACATGATTTCGTTTACAATATGACAATAAGAAACAATTAAGTTTTAGAACAAAATACAAAGTTCGCTTTAAAAATATGTAATCTATCATTTCCAAGACAAAAGTACTGGACTATTCAGCAGGAGAGACAAAACTATTAAACCATTATAATAAATAATTTTTGAACCATTTTTAGCCTCTCAACAGGAAATCCTTTGATATTGAAAGTATTATTATCTAACTTTCGATAATTTACTAATAACTTTTACTTTTTCGATAATTTGTGAATCAAAGGAACCTCGTAATTTAGCGCTCACTTCTTGAAAAAAATTAATAGACAAGAACTTTCGCCCCATGAATGCCCGCTAACCCAGGAGGTTCAACTTTCTTTCTTTTCGCCATTGACGGAACGGAACAGCTGGCCCACTGGGTTAGGTGCTTTTCAGCCTCTTGGATCCGTCGATGGAATTAAAAATAAATATATGAATAAATATAAATAAGGAGCTTAGTACCGTGCCACGAAACGAGGAACATTGAAATAAGAACTAGAACATGGAAAGAAGGTGCATGGTGGGGACTGCTGAAACTAAGCGGAACACTTTTCACTATTATGGTGCATGTTAGGCATACAGTTATATTAAGGATGTGCTATAATAATCAGGTAGATGTAAAGATGATCAAATACATTACAAATTGTGGAATACATTAAATAAGTTCTGGATAATTCATAATATTAAATATAATTAAAAAAACAGCAAAAACAAACAAAAAAAAAATACACAAGACATTAAGTAAATTAATCTATGTACGGAGCGGGTTGCTGACGGCACGTTATCCAAGGAAAGAAGTCAATCCAGGCTGTCAGCAATGCTTTTAGCTATGGCAATGCAATCTCTAATGCGGCTGAGCGCATATTTATTCTTAATTGTGTTCTCATACCATGCCGGTATATTGATTGCAGGTGGTCTTTTTAAATGTGAATAACCTGTGTACGAGCAGTCAAACAGATAGTGATCTGGGTCACCAGTACTGCCATAAATACATTGGTCACTGTCTCTTAGGCGAAATCTGTGAAGATAGGACATATGTGGGCCATGCCCTGTCAGATACTGTGTGAGGTGCGAAGAGCTGCTATTTAAATTGTGGTTAACTTTTGGTAAATTGTGGTTAACTTTTGGTTGGAAATCATATATTCTGCCTGTGGTGCTTGTCTCCCAGTACTTTTGCCACAGGAGGTTCAACTGTAAACTTATTTCCTTTTGTATAATTTTACGTTAATATTTAATTATATAATTATAATTATATTATATTATATTATATTATATTATTATATTATATTATTTACTGAAAGGTATTCACTTAGCTAAGAATGCATAACGTTTCTGATACTGATTAAGATCCGGGCTGCTATGAGGTCATTCAGTGATGTCTGTATATTCTTAACCACTACTGCTTAATAGTTTGAGTTATGCATCATTGCTATCTTGAAACACATATAGCTGATCTACAACTTGTTTCCTAACAGACAGCAGCAAAAATTATTTCACAGCATCTCTATAAACTTCCTTGTTTACAATTCAAGTACGCGAATTAAATTTACAAACCTTTATTAACGGCAAATAATTCACAAACATAATTCCAACAAGACGCTTATTAATGTTAAATACGATGCAGGCTTCATAAAATTTTTCATTCTGTGACCTTGCACTTTTCCAGCAACTGATATATGTTACATTTGAGAATATTACTTTTTCATTTATTTCTGCCCCAGTATTTTTAATTCTGCCCCATTCCAAGGGTTGGTTGGTTTGCCTTGCAAATACGAATAATGTACGAAAGGCTTACTTTGCAGTACATATAAGTCTTCCATTACGACGGCCTATCTTTATGCTCTTGAAGGTACATTTATTCTACACGGTACTCTCGCGTTCGCAACCAATTTTTTTATTTTCTGAGAAAGTCCGATTACACTTGCAAAACATTAATTTTGGTCTTCCCAAATGTCTCTTTGTTTCCATTCATTCAGTTTATTGCGTTCTACTTGAATGATTGAAAGATAAACAAGTAGAAAAATAGCCCATATTATTCCCAACTTCAATTCAGTATAAAGAGAGGGAACTGTGTAAAGAATGTATAATTTCTATGGATTGAGTAGCCATAAATTATGTTGCAGAAGTCTAATTGGCAATTGTTTAGTTATAGGAAAGGATGCCTTTGTCGGAGAGTTTTTCCAGAGAAATGGTTTGGGCTTAAAGTATAAGTATACGATGGGGGAAATATTAATACCCACTTTTTTAAAATGTAATAATAATTCGGTATAGTTTGAAAGGATTCAGCCGGCATGAACCCTTTAGGAGTCAGTTTGGAATTCTGAATACTACAAGAAATATTATCCCGTTCCGTTAGATAGTTAAAATACGATTTGCAATACTGCAGCTTGATAATATTCAAGCAAAATATATGTTGATATCAATAAAATATAAGAGTTATAAAATAACCTTTTGTATATCAACCACTTTTAAGAATCTCTTTTGCAGGTCCCACAGTTCACTCTCAAAAACTTGAACTGCTTTTTCCAAATGTTGCAGTTGATGAGTATGGAAATAAAGGATATTGGACAATAATATATAATCAAGGATTTGAGGTGGTAATCAATTACAGAAAATATTTTGCATTTTCTAAATATACGGACGATTCAGGAAATGTCACCAGTTATTGCGATACTGTATTTCCCGGATGGAGTCATGATGTATTAGGAAAAAACTGGGCTTGCTATAATGCTAAGAAAGTTTCACCAGCAGTAGGACCTAAAGTACATTATGAGAAAACGTAAGTACATGAACCAATATAACTTTTCAGTTATACAATTCTCATTTATGTATTTTTGTATTTCAATGATTTAAAGATTTTCTTATGTGCACATTTCCAGCATATATTCTGTACAATTAACCAATTCAATTACTGGAATGTAGTGGGCTACAGAAAGTACTCTATACTCCCACAATAGAAATGGTTAAAATATTTTTGCGCAATATCTTCGAATTATTCTTCATTTATGAATTGCAGATTTCCTTTATACAGTTACTTAATCGTTATTTTAAACTTATACAGTTAATTTCACTCATTTTTCAGTTATAGTTTATTTCAAGTTCTAAGTCTAGATCAGTAATAAAAATATTAATGTACAATCTAATTTTTCATGCATATATTTTAGTGAAGGGCGAAATAGGTAATAATTAATATTCAGGCAACAATAATTTTAGAGAGTTATTAAATAGTTAATTACATACATCGAAATCGAATCTAACTCAATTGGGAATCTCAATTTTTCTTGTGTCCCAGGTTTTCATTTTGAACGCATCACGTTTGCGTTCTTATTTCCATCTTGCCAACTGCTAACGCTTGTCGCTTGAAACATATTTAAAAGTTCTATTAGTATCGTTTTAGCTTTTAAGAACAGGCATTTATTGTACCCATTTATTTTTGCTGGCTTATTAAAATGTTTGGGTAATGAGGGAAAAAAAGGAGCCATGACTGTGAACTTTTTTATGTATCTACTGCGCTATCAATTGTCTAAAATATTTCATATATATCTATATGTAATATGATCTGAGATAGCTTGAGATTCTTTACTATTAATATAGAATGATGTCTCATTGTACTAACATGGCAAGAGCTAGTGGCGTCATGGATGCATAACGAAAAAGAAAAACGTCAAGATGTAGACGTAAACAAGACATAATTTATTGTTGGACATTCTTGAGATACATATTCTCAAGCACACATCATTATGGATGCGGTATACACCCCACAATTTTATATAACTTATCACAGGTTTACAGAATGAACGATACAGACAGACGAATGTTACATGCTAGCAGAGCGAGAGAAAAGCAGAAAGTAAGTACGCACTTAGAAAGCAGCGAGAGATATAGCATCGGCTCTTTGCTTAAATTTTATCTGTGATTAAATAAACAAAATATCCGCAATACTACATGTTACATAAGATGGCATGTTAGATTAGTTTTGAGATGACTCACTGTAGATTCATTAGGACAAGAAGGGGAAGCAGCCGAATTGAAAAGAGTATGCAAGAATAATGGAGATTTGGGTGGGGGCACCTTACAGATTATAAGCGTCGAACAAATGCCAGATCAACTCAAACTCAAACTAAAATTAGCCACAAGCACAAGTTATAGTCAAACCTAACTTTAAAAGAATAGCACACACATAAAATCGAAATCTGTGATAAAATGATGTATGCTGAAAAAAAAAAAAAAAAAAAAAAAAAAAAACATAAAACACAGATAATGGTTTCAGATTCAAAACAAGGTCAAAATCAAAATCATATGAGAAACATTAAAATAAACAGTATTAAAACAACAGTATAAAACTTTAAAGCAGGATCAAATCAAATAAGAAAAAAAACCCTGCCTCTTTCAAGAATAGAAACAAATTGCTATTTACCTCTTTCCTTATAACGTGGTCAAGAGGAAAGTCACGGTCGTAAAACACTTACTCGAAATCTGTTAAAAGGCGGGCATTCAGTTAAAGAGTGAAGCACAGATAGAGCACTATTACGATTTGAACATATCGATTTACTTTTGGACTTTAAAAGGTAACTATGTGCGACTTTAGAGTGATCGGTTCTTAAACAGGTTAATAGCAGTTCCTTCTTCCGGCTTCTAGTGATCTCCCAGCACTCTACTTTAGGTTTGGCACTTCTCAACTTATACAAAAACTGATCATCCCAAAATAGTTACCATGTATTTAGGATCCTCTGCATGATAGCTTTTTTTATATCACTCTAAGAGACAGGCTGATTCGACAAAACAGTTGCAAACTTTGCTGTTGTGCTCCGTCCCCCTTTTATATTTATGTGCCCAGGGACCCATCAGTAAAGAATCTAGCATTCAAAACTTTTCAATTTTTTATGTATTCTTAGAATGTGAACTAGTAGAGAATTCAAAATGTCAGAAAAACTATCTAAAGCTTTTAGAGCACTTAATGAGTCAGTGTAACTTATAAACATTTTTCTGGAATTGCTTAGATATGGATGTAAGAACAGAATACACAGCAATCAATTAAACACACTTAAGTACAGAGCATGCGTCGTGTAGTCGTTTGCCCTCAGTATGGTCTCCAATTACAAACGACGCTCCTACATGACCAACTGATATTGAACCGTCTGTATGTATGAGAATAAAAGTGTATTCATCCCTGTGTCCAACAGAAGTTGTCTACATATTGTCTCGTTAGTGTTGCTGTCATCAAGATGACGGAGCGCACCCAGAAGTCAAATTATCACTAACCCCTTCCCGCCCCCCCCCATATTTTCTTCCTCGAACCAGCATGTCACCGAAAACTTCCTTAATTACATGAAAATATTCTATCTATTCATTGTTAAAAATTCATAAAAAATATCGTGAAAATCCAAATAAAAATAATAATAAATAAATAAGTGCAGAATAATTTAAATCTGAAAATGCGAATAACGAGGGTGATATTCAACAAAACCAACGTAAGAGGAATGGTTGCAACCTTCAAACAAGCGAATAGGTTGAATTCCGTTTGGATTACCAGGTTTGAACTATTATCGCCAAATTTACATTTACCGGGTTCTTTACGGAAGTGCTTCGAAACAAATCCACCACTGATCTGAGTGCTTTCTAGAAATCATTTCTACTAAAGGAGCGCACATTTCCTATCAATTTTATTATTATCCGATATGTCATGCACTTAACAAAGCTAACAAAGAATCATAAGTTAGAAAAACTATGAAATCTTTTAACAAATTAGAGAATGAGCTTAACAATACAAATCAAAATTAACAGTCTTCGCAAACATTTAACTACGTTCTTGAAAAAAAGAACTCACAAGAGACTCATTTATAAATTTTAAATATCTTTAGGCTTACTTATTAGACAATATTATCAGAAATGTATTCCAAAAAATAACGTAACATGGGCCAAAAAGAATGAAGCTGGAGTACAACATCTTTTTAAGACTTCTACATAAAGAGGCATAGGTAGAATCCTCTTTCACCAATATATCGTTTGGCGCTTGTTTGTTTCTGACGCTTTCAAGTTTCATTATCCAAAAGTGACATTAAATTATTCTAACATTGCCCGCGTTTTGCTAATGAAACTCATACCGCTTGATTTTTGCAAAAGTGAAGTTTAGCTTTAGAATGAGGTTTAGTCATAATATCAGCAACCATTCGTTCTGTTGAAAGATAAGACAGTTTTATAATTCTTTTGTCATGCAAGCTACGTATATGATGAAACTTTGTGTCAATGTGTTTTGTATCTAATTTAAAAAAAAGAAGAGAAAAAAAAATTAAAATATCTGTTTGTAAATTAGTAGTCTAAAATAGATTAGTTTTTCAAGTTCCATTTATCTTACATATTTAGATTTGTACTTTTATTTGCAAAAACTCCTAAGAATATGACAAGATTTTAAGGAAGTAGACTACACATTAACAAAATTATTAACCAAGTTCTCAGGTTTCAAGCAAGTTGAACACATTATCAGAATTTAACTGATGTGACTGAATCAATAATGTCTTTAAAAAATTTGCTTTTCCATCATAAGTGACAGTTATGGGTTAAAATTGAGCACATTTATATTTATTGTCCCTAAACAGCTTAGAAGAATAAAAATTTCATTGTTTTGTGCTTAACCCAGTGGGACGCAGATCAGGAAAAGTTACTAGAGTAGGCGTATGGGGTATCACATACACCTACTTTAGCAAGTTGAACACATTATCAGAAGTAGACTACACATTAGCAAAATTATTAACCAAGTTCTCAGGTTTCAAGCAAGTTGAAAACATTATCAGAATTTAACTGATGTGGCTGAATCAATAATGTCTTTAAAAAATTTGCTTTTCCATCATAAGTGACAGCTATGGGTTAAAATTGAGCACAATTATATTTATTGTCCCTAAACGGCTTACAAGAATAAAAATTTCATTGTTTTGTGCTTAACCCAGTGGAACGCGGATCAGGAAAAGTTACTAGAGTAGGCGTATGGGGTATCACATACACCAGTATTTAAAATATGGTGAAAATAGTTTAGTTTTCAAGCTGTTTTTCTTTTATAATACGTGAACAATACTTGGGTTACAAAAAATTAATTTCCAAAATAAGCTTATAGAGAGTTAAAATTAAGATAAATGAAAATAATAGCAAAATAAACATCATACTTCTAAGTTTTATTGCATCTCTAATACACAATGCTTATTTTATATGTTTACATTTTGAACAAAATACATTCATGTGTTCTTGGCACAGAAATTTTTTACACCTTAAACATCGCATTCGTGTTCTTCTATCCTTGGCTCTAGAACATTCATCAGATCTTTTATACTTACCGTATACGCTCGTGTAATCTCCGCACCCCAACTTTACAGATAACATTTATGTTAAAAAAAAAGTGACCCTCACAATGTCCGCACCCAAATGCTAAAGAATTTCTTACTTTAAAAAAAATATATATATATTTTAACATTCCTTTAGTCAATAAAGATCTTTATAAAGAAAGAATATGCATTTGTTTTGTATTTGGTTGGCGCCAGGTTGGAAAGCAGAGACTTTCCTTGCATACTGGTGCAGCTGTTATTCAATCATAACATCAGCGCCAGCAATCCACTCGTCAGACTCAATAATAAGTAAAGGCAGTCCAAAAGGTTTTCACTACACTGGTTTCCAGGAAATACTGTTTAGTAATGAAATTACTTTCCCCCTCATGGAGCATTCGCATACTTCAAGCTTTCAATTTTCATTCATAGTATCATTTGGAATTCGTCGTAGTTAGCAAGTAGCGTGCTTGAAATGGGAAAATACTGCGGCTTTTAAACTAAAAGTCGTAAAATTTTCGCAGAAAAATGGAAAAAGAGCAGCAGCAAGAGTATGTAAGATGGGCGAAAAGTGTGTGCGCAATTGGAGCAAACAGCGTGATCAGCTGGCAGCAACGAACAAAACAAGACGTATGTTTTGTGGTTCAAAATGCAAGTTTCCGAATTTAGAGAAAAAGTAGTTACGTATTTCGTGATATACGTGCTGAAGGGTACGCAGTAACACGGATATGTGCCAAATAAGAGCGCTTGCTGCGGCACGAAAAAAAGACATTCCCTGCATCACAATTCAAGGCCAGTGAAGGCTGGTTGTGGCCCGAATGATGAAACGAAATGGATTTTCTAAGATGATTACACCTACTAATCTTACTGCCACGATAAGCCACGGAGCAGCAACTAACACAGAAGCAGTCGCGAACATTCTGGACAATATCTTCAGACCTGATAACGCTGACACAGATAATCTTGCACAAAGAAATATCAGAGCCAGTGTTGTGCAATATTACAATACCAAGAAAAGAGATTTAGAACCGCTGCCAAACGCCAAAGAAATGAGTGACATTCTTAAAGCATTAAACACCGAAAAAAGCCCCAGGTCCTGATGGGATAGATAATGGCATTCTTCAAGCCATTTACTGTATGCCTACATTACTGCGTGTTGGCGTAACAGATATTTCCCAGCCGGCACAAAACTTGGTGAGGTGGTGCTCTTCCTTAAAGCGAAAAAAAAACCCTAATGTACCAACATCTTACCGGCCTATTTGCCTTCTTCCTGCCTTGCGTAAAGTACTAGAGAGAGTCGTCCTTCAAAGACTTAAACACTATATCCTGTCTGGACAAAGTATATGTGACAAACAATACGGCTTCATTCCTGGCAGATCGGTGGATCACGCGCTGCAGCACCTGCGAAAAATAATAGCAAATAACAGAAGAAATAACCAGCATAGTCTCATTATCTCTGTGGACATATAGGGCGCCTTCGACTCGTTGTGGTGGCCCGACTACTGGAGAGATTATAGGACATGGGTTGCCCTAAGATCCTCTTTAACCTTATTTACAGCTACCTAAGTGATCGCCTCTTACAAGCCACTACGGACGCAGGAGTGCACTCACGTTCCATCAATAGAGGCTGTCCTCAAGAATCCTGTCTGGGTCCACTGCTTTGGAATCTTGTAGCCGACAGTGCGCTGACTCTCTTTAACACAGATCCTCACACGGAAATATTGGCTTATGCCGATGACTTTATGCTGGTGACCAAAGGGCACAGCCGCAACGCATATGAGACTAGGGCGCAACAAGCAATGGACAAAGTGGCCAAATGGGCCAATGACCATAAGTTAATTATTGCCAAGTCAAAAACCCAAGATATGCTTATTTGGCTAGGTAAGCGCCATCAAAGAACCCAGTACATCAACCTTCATGGCAAAAATATTAAAATAGTCAGAAACTTGAGGTACCTTGGAGTTGTAATTGAAGACACATTCACTTGGATGCCACATTTAAAGGAGGTCAACGAACGACTTCACAGGATATTACATTCCATGCTCAGAACAGCAGCACCAACATGAGGAGTTTCTTCGAGGATGCTTAAGACGTGGTACTCTGTAGTAACGTATTGCACTGTATGGGGCCTCCATGTGAGGCATAACGATCACTGCCAAAATGGAGAATCTCCTACGCTCAGCACAAAGACCATTCCTCCTAAGCATTTCCCGAGGATATAAAACCTCGCCCACTAATGCTCTAAACGTGATTTCAGAACTGCCGCCTCTGCATCTCTTAGCTCAGCGCGAGAGTGCAACAGTGCGAGTGCTCCGACTCAAAGAGACTATAAGTTTATGGGATAGGACTTATACTGACTTTATGTTTATACTGACTATGAGCAAAGCATTCCCGAGCCACCTTGC
Organism: Stegodyphus dumicola; assembly: GCF_044657685.1. Lineage (NCBI taxonomy): Eukaryota > Metazoa > Arthropoda > Arachnida > Araneae > Eresidae > Stegodyphus > Stegodyphus dumicola. The sequence continues at coordinate 85,454,647 of NC_140768.1, forward strand.
CACCCGGCCGAATTCAACATCTCGATTAACTGCAGGTTACCAACGTGGTTTAAAGCCACTGCAATCTACACCGATGGTTCCAAAGGAGAATATGACACCGGTAGAGGATACTGTGTTCTACATGGGAACCAGATCTTAAAGACCTGGGAAAGAAAGCTTAAGCACCACAGCTCAGTTGTTCAGGCTGAGCTGATTGCATTAAAAGCTTCACTTGTCTACGCACTGGAAAATAACTATTCCGGTATATATTCAGACTCAGACTCTAGCCTTCAGGCAATCCAAGGCACATGTAGTAAAAATCCACTCGTCAGAGCCATACAAAAACTCTTACTAAGAACACGAAAATACTATAGGCCTGAACTCCAGAGGGTACCTGCCCACACCAGAATACTGAGTAATGAAATTGCCAAAAGAGCAATAGCCAAAAGAGCAGCAGCTGACCCCCACGTTCGCACACTTGACGTGCCTCTCCCGGGCTCGTTCTTAATAGCTGAGCTCTAGAGAGAATTACTCAAACGCTGGCAACATTTGTGGGACAGAGACCACCGGCAGAAGAGTTCACAGATTTTCTCAAAAGTCTGCCGGCTTCTAAAAAGTGGCTCATCTCAATTCATTCACTTTCTAACAGGACATGGTCCCTTCATGACTTACCTGCATCGCTTCAGACAACGCGAAAACGACCATTGCTCATGCAGGATAGCAGGATATCCGGACCACTATCTGTTCGCTTGCAGAGAGACTGCCAAACATCATCGTAGGCAACCAGTAGCAAACCACATCCACACATGGACCGAAGCTACTTCGAAAAATCGCAATGCATTGAAACGCATATGCGATTGCATAAATATTGCACGCAAAATCTCAGACAGGCTGGAGTAATTCTCAGCTGCCATCCTCGTCACGAGCACAGCCCCTGTATACTCTGTACCTGTAATGAATTAATTTTATCTTAAGTTAGCTTTTTCGGCTTTTCTTATTCCCTGTATATACTTATCTCCTTGAACTGTAAACCCTGAATTATGAACCTTGAATTATGTATTTTGCCTTATTTTATGTATTGTTTTCACTGTTTTGCCTTTTTTATTTTACGTATTATTTCGCTTTTTAGTAATTTACTTCTTTTTATTTTTAGTATTGCTATTTAGTATTTAGCCCTATTTCAGATATTATGTTTACTGTTTTATCAATCACTCTGTTAATTGCTCATATATTGCACAGTACTCATTTATTGTTCACGTTGTGGATGCCTTTTGTAACTACCTATCCATAACTCTGTAAATATGTAATTGAAATTGTTCTTCTCACCCGCAATGCATCCTTCTTCCATCACTGCACTATCGTCTCGTCCAGCATTTGTTTGCACTGCCCCCAGCACTCGTCTTGAGCACAATATGTACCAAAGTGTGTTATGTTGATTAAGTTATTTCCCACAGCGGGGCAACCTGGCCGATATGCTAACTGCCCCTGTAGATCGGCTGCCTCACTGTCGGTGGACAGAAAGAAAAAAGTGAGTCGGAGGAGATTTTTTTAAAAAAATAATGTGTGCGAGATATTAAAAGAAACAATGTTTATTTAATTTGCGTAACTTGCGTAATTTGCGTAAGTTAATACTAAAACTGTAGGTGTTGGTTAATTTGTGCCTCTATATTGTGCTCCTGTGCAAACTAATACGCGCCAAATGCTGATAACCTAAATGGGGTAATTTATATTATATAAGTGGATGGGAGAGAGCGAGTTTGTAAATTTTAAGGTAACTATTAGACAAATTTAAATTTGATATTTTTATTACTTAGGCCATTTTCTTCCACTTAAAACTTAACTTGGCTGCTTGAAATGAAATTTACACCCAAAATTACTCACGAGAAAAAGCGCGACATTTGAACGACCCATGTAATGTCCGCACCTGCATTTTAGTGATGTGATTTTAGTAAAAAAAATGCGGACATTACGTGAGCGTACATGGTAGTTGTTTTGAATTCCATACATTCGTCTGAATTATTCGTCGAAACTTCTGATATTCTTTAGCTTGCAATACGTAAGTTTCTCGGTAAAGTATTTATCGCTGATCGTTGTTCAATACATTAATTGTAATGCTAAATCCCTCAAAAATAGACATCTGCTTCTATATCTGGTTGGTGGAATAGCGGTTGAAAATAATATAAATCGAGCATTTATTGCAGCAACATTCAGTGCAGAAAAGAAAATTACCATTGGCCACCTCCTTATTATTCTGGCAAATTGAATAACTTTCTGCCATTTCAACCACAGTATACACTACTCCCTTAGTGATATTATAAAAATATATTATTCTTGGCGTTTTTATTCCTGTAGTAGTATTATCTATAGTATCATCATTATGTATTTTGAGAGAATAAGAAAAGTTTTTCTTTTTTAGAAACATAAGAAATTAATGTTTTATCTTTTTCGAAACCAAACAGTGTAGAAAATATTCCGATTTTCATCTTCAGTTTCTGAAATGCAATCTTTATCACTTTCAAATATTTCTAGTAAATCTCACAGCTGTTGCATCTCCAATTCATAGGGAGTCATTTTTTTGGGCCATAATGTACTTAGAAATCTTTAAGAATTTAATTTAAAATACTTTAAAAATTGCTTGAGAGTAAAAACATTTACTGTTACACTCTAGAAATAAATATTCAGTCAGAAAAACACTTACGCGAACAGGTGCCTAGGGTGTGTCATACCCCAGTTGCAACAAAATACCGATTAATCATTTCTGAAACTCACAGGCAACAGAAAAGCAGTTCTACTAAAAAGTCAACCACTACTAGAAACTCAGCTACTGAATGCAGCACAGAATTTCAGTTTCACAAGTTAGGAATATATTTTTTCTCACGCGCTTTCCCACAGGGTAAGAAAATATTGCTATTTGAGAGAATATATTTGAACATGAGTAGAAAGCTATAAATCTTTGTTGAAATAAAATGAATACGAAATAATTTTTACTTGTAAACCCTGGTACATATGTATCATCCTGTCGACTGTGAAAGGTGACTACCATCAAAATAAAGAATGTTGAAAGGAAATCTCATTATGAGTTACGCTAGTTGTTTGTGTGGAATTCTGAGCCGCACTTCTGTTTGTTAAGCTCTCAAATTTTACTGAAAGCTCTGTTTAAAACACTGTTTCCTGCAGGTAATTGTTGCAACCTATTATTGTTTTATTGACCATATCCAGCTAAATCATTTCAAAAATATTTATATTTCTAAATAAAATATTTTAATGTAAAGAATTTCAAAAATATATATACTTTTAGCAGTTCATTCTTTTTGTATGCTGTCTTAACCCGAGAAAGGACAGCAATTTGTAGATAAGAGAAGTTATAGAAATTTTTCTCCTTTCTTACGGTGTGATTTCGGAAGCATATTCGGCTAGCAATCAGGAGGTCCGGAGTTAGGTCTCCGGCAAAGGCATTTGCTGAATTTTTATTGTTCTTGTTTCGATGGATTTAATAACTCTAAAGAGCTCTTTATTATTTATGTCAAATCTTGTTTTCTGCTGCAAAACCCAATAGCTATCTAAGAAATCAACCATACAGCATTTTCATTTCATTTTCGATACGAACTGTGTAAAAAGTGATAATCTATAGAATCGGTGTGTTCTTTTTGATAACATAAAATGCAGACTCTACGTAGAAGACGAAGTAGCGAATACTCGCTATGTCTTTTGAGAATAAATACATCAGAAGAAGGTTTTAAGTAACATTTTTATATAAAAAAAATTAAAACAGATGCACTCACTTAGTGCTCACAATTCACCACCACTGTTGGCTAACTAAATTAACAGAAAATAAAAATGTAAAATGCACATTAAATTAATGGCTAACGACTGGCTCCTTAGCTTAACTAAACGCTAAATCGGCTGCACATAGCAAAGCCGAGCCTAGAAATATTAAACATATCTAAAAGCCGAGCCTAGAAATATTAAACTGAAAGGTGTCTAACACTGACTAGAGAGCTAAATTAAAATACGCAGCATAAACTCGGAACTAAGTCCGCTGCTACCCGAACTCTTAAAACGGATCTCAAATACTGCTTCTGAAACACGTTTAGATTAGCATCCTACATCATTTAAAATTTACATCCCGGCAGGAAGCTGGAATCACGAGAGAAAAGAAAGTAAAACTAAAAATAATTCGTTAGAATAAAATAATGTCCTTAACAAATCTTAAGATTACCATGGAGATTTAACTGTTTCGATTGCTAAACTCTAACTGAAGTAAAGAACATTAATGCATTCAATATAAAGGATCACTGAGTGTTAAACATTTTTTAATTTTTTTAGTACATTTCTCAGTTCAAAACGTTTAATTTTAAAAACGTTTTCGCATGCTTTATTTATGTACTTATAATTGTTCGTATTTTTGTGAAACGTTTCAAAGATAAATTTTAATATTATAAAATTTATAAATGTTAAAAATTATTTATTTCAGTTTTGATTTTGGAGGTGTATTCATCCAAGATAAGAATTTTGTAAAAGAAATAAACAAAGCTCAGAAATCATGGATTGCTACTGTTTACCCAGAGCTGGATGGTATGCCCATGTCAAGTTTTATTCGACGAGTTGGAGGGCTGAAATCTCGTTTTCACAAGTAAGACTGCATTGTGATTGGTGATTCATTACTAAATTACAATTATAAAATTCTTATTTACATTCTTTATAACATTTATTAAGAGGAATTTATTTTTATAAAATGTTTGTTGTAACACCTAAAACCACACTTTCTAATATATTTCGAATTGCTCCATTCATTAATTTTTTGCATGTGATTGGCATTATGTGATAAGAGCTCTGTTGTATTTTTTCCGTACGTAAAGCTATCAAAATTTTGGAAAACATGCTTATGTCCAATGGTATGGGAGAAAACATTACCCTATATTATTTCATAAATTATAATAATTCGTCCGCTTTACATGCTTTGGCAATTAATTAATGTAACTTATTTCATCCTTTTAATAATGGCTTTTATATTTAAAGTTATATAGAGCATATCGACAGAATTAAAAGATAATAAGTAGGATTGAGAAGGAAGATAATATATGAAGTCTATTGACTTCAAAGGAATTTAGACTCTGCGTGATTTGAAAGCGACTTGTAGACTAACGATGTTTCAGAAATGGCTGGGGTAAAATAACTGAATTTTTAATTACATTCTGTTCGGTTCCAAAAATTATTATCATAGGAAAATATTAATAGGAATTGTAAACAGAAGTTCGTCCAAATACAATCTCTTTATTTCAATATAAATTTGAGTTGGAATTGCTTAATGTTGATCAAGATCACGGACAACGTCACATTCATCATAATTCACTTTGTACCATTGTGAATGTATGAATAAAGTTGTGAACTAGTTTCCTTTTAGATGCCGTAGAATACAGGGTTATCCAAAAGAATGTCTATAATTGATCCAAAAAATACCAGTAATTCAAATAATTCAAAAACATGTTAGTTTAATGCTGTTAAATATATTGCAATGATTCATATGTTAAAATGCAAAGAAATATCAAGAGAAATTTTTCTACATTAGTAAGTATCAATACTTACCGCAAAGCAGATATTAAAATTATACTCGGTCTTATGACAAATTCTTTAAGTACTTGAGTTGGCATTTCTAATAGCTACGGCAATCATTTGCCATATTTGAAGGAAACAGTGGAGATTATCATACAAAATAGTACTTTTGGCTCATCCCCACAAGTTGAATACTTGTATAAAGAAGAATGCTTTCAACTCTTTTGTGGTGCTACATAAGATCGGGTTTCTCAGCTAAATAGAGCTAAATTGGTTATGCAGTTTAAACAACAACCCTTTAAGGAATTTATCATTCACAGTTTCGCCCAACATCCGTTCAAATGTTCTCTTTTTGTTTTTAGCCTTTTTAATTTGGAGCCTTTCTGATTTGGGAAAAGGATTATTTTAATATCCCTTCATTCCTTTTTACTGACCTAAATCATTCTAAGAATGATGTTAACATGGGTTTCTAAGATAAATGTACTCAAAGAAAGCAGAACATAACAATCAGTCTATGTCCATCTGAATTATATTCCTTTCCAATATTTTTCATAAGGACCTTCATCTTTTTCTCCGCATGCATGCACGTGATCTACATTTATTATTAATTATGAAGATGAAGCGGCGTAATTTTTCAAAGCTTAAATTAGCGTGAGAGTTGAAAGATCTAAACTCAAATGATTCTGTATCACGTGCATAATGTATGGCGTTGGAAACATCTTTCATTAATTAAAACAGACTGCAGATATTAATGCAAATTATCTCTCATCTGGATATACTATTATAGCTTATACATGTTTAACATTACATAGTTTAGCTAGATTATTAAAGCAAAATTAAAAGGGAGATGGTCATCAGGGAAAATGATTACCAGTTACCTCGAGATTGATAAGAACTTATAATCAACAAACAGGTCATCATTGCGGACAGCTCTAGAATCAGATGAAATCAACATATGGCTAAATAGTAAATTATGATAGATTTTAAAATTAAATCGGAATATACTCATGCCTCTAAAGGCTCTTAGCCTCCACTGAGTCGCCAAGAAGCCAACTTATATATCACTCATATAGGTATTATAGTATAGTTTTAATCGGAGCACATCGGTGAAAGATATCGATCATTGGTGAACGAAGAAAGAAAGTCACTTCAAGTAATACGTAGGTAAATGGCTCGTATAGGACTGTTGCTGTACTTTTAAATAAGTATTCAAAGTTCGATCTGAGCTCATCAATGCTTTTCAAGGCAGTTGATCATCAATACCTTTTGACGCCTGTCAAAGTTACTGGTGACCTACAGGATTAGGACTATTTGGAATCGATCTATTGAATGATCCATGCAGGGGCATAGCTCGAGGGTGGCTAATGAAGGGAATAGTTATCCCCGGGCGGCACATCTCTGGGACCTGCATTTTCTCGTGAAACATTATTTTCTTAGTTATGTAGATCGTCGAAGCAAGCAAAATTCTGAATTTCCATATGTATTAAATTGAATAGAAAAACTGTTTTTACACTAGAAAAGTATTCAAAGGAATCACTGCTAAATTTCAACGGTCCCATACTCTTCTTATACATTCTTTATTCCGTCAAAAGTTTTGAATGAGAAATACAAATATCAACTAAATTATGCTTACGATGACATTAATAAGGAAGAATTCCTCCATTAGAGGAAATTATTTCAAAGTTTTATTTCCATTATTGCTAGGGAAAACGAAATAGGGACTTTGAAAACCAGTCTTTTTGAGCTTTAGCAGTTTTATTCTCTAGGACCAAAGTTCCAAATATCGTAATACTGCTGTGAACTTTGCTCACAGTTACGCCATGTTGTTAGAGTAAGAAGCTTTTTGTAAATATGAAATCAGTTCAGAAGTATTTACGCTTACAATTGCAAATGTATATTTTGCAACTGAAGAAATTAAATAGACTTTATACTGTGTCATCGATGGTTTTGCGAACCAAAAATTAAGATATATAATAACACAATTTTAAAATGTTTGAATTAAGTTTTACTTTAAAAATAAAAATGAGGTTTTAATTCATTTCCTTATACGCCATTTTGATATTTTTTAGATGTTTGTTCTCAGAGCGGCGACAAACTCAGGGATCGCCCTGAGCGGCAAAAGCTCTGGTTACGCCACTGCATGGACATTAGTTAGTGAAATAAGTTTAGATACATACACTTTAACAAATATTCCATTAGAGCTCATCAATGCATTTCAAGACGAATTAAGATGTATATTTAAATTAAAATTCTATCGGAGCTGATCGGTGAATTTCAAGACGAAGGTCACAGTGTCATTCGATGCTTGTTAAGGTCGCCGGTCATCCATAGAGAGAGAGCCACTAAGAGTCAAAATAGCAAGCAAAATTAAGAGATATACCGAATTATTATCATGATTATACCGAATATTTCGAACTGAAAACCTGTTTTAAGAATTTGCCTGGATATAGCAGTTTGTCAACACAGAAATTTTTTCCTGTTTTCATAATACCAAACGCTAATTGTTTATAATTTATGAATTACTATAATGCAGAATATTTGCGAAAATTCGCATTTATGTCTGTACGAGTTTATGTCTCAAAATTTTGACCCCAAAACAAGTCATATTTCCGGCTACAATAAAATAAGGTGCAAAATTTTATGAGTATACTCTCAACATTGAGAGTAGGAAGAGTTCTGTAGAAATAAATCTAACTTTTGGTATGGTTTCCCTAGAATATAAAATTTCGGCTAATTTGTACAGAAACCAATAGCCTTATAACATTAAATTATGGTTCAAATACACCTTTAGGCGATTTATCGCTCTGTCTTAGTTTGCTAAATGAAATAACTATAAACTCATATGAAGATTTAAAATAAAGCTAAAAAAGCTAAGTCCCTGACTTCAGGAATTTCGTTCTAATATGCACGTTAACTGAACTGCAACTTCTTGAGAGCCGACGAACGTTGAAGTGACAGTAAAGATAAATGGATATTTTAAAGAGGATTTCTTTTGTATGAAGGCCATAAAAATTATATTTTAGTTTTACAAAAACTTTTACCTTTCTTCAATATGAAATTTTGGATTTCTATATAGTATTCTTGTGTATATGAATTTGTGGATTACATACAAAACTATAATAAGTTTCTTTTAATTTTCAACAAATGTGAATATATTTTTAAAACAGGAGCCCGCAAATCAAATCCCATTTTCCAAAGAGATTCTTTAAGCAACTGCCTGAAGAATTCGATTGGAGGAATGTCAGTGGAATTAATTATGTATCTCCGATTCGTAATCAAGGTAAGTATGTTGGCATTTAGTTAAAATTTATATGCTGTTTAAAGAACTTCGAAAAATAAGCCAGAAACTGGTATTTCAACACAGGATACAAGACAATTGAAAACGTATATTTTCAATAAAAATAATTCGAAAAATTTTCAATGCATCATAACTGGTAAGGATGATTTTAATTGAGTACTTACTGCTGAGCGATTTAAAGTAAAATCCTTACAGAAAATGTACACACGTAATTCTGTTTGTAGTTTTATCACATATCAATTACGAATGCATTTTTATATAGTTTGTACTAACTTTATATTGGTATTTATTTACATCACGCACCGCACCGCAAAGTACTTAATTATTATTTGCATGTATTTACAACTGCTTACTGTAATTAATATACATTAATATACATTAATTTTTAATTACGTGTTGTTAATATCGTTTAATTTTCTTCTGTTTTTAATAATCATCACTTTCTTCTCCTTGTGCTCTTGGTCTGATTTATTGAGATATTTTTATTTAAGTATAAAACTAAGTGACTGGAATCGTTGCTTTTTCCTCGTACTAAATAAAACAGTTAATGAAATTAACTTCATTCATTTATTTAATTTGATATGTTTTAATGTATTTTAATAGAATTTATATATACTACATATTAGAATGGATTTCACATTTAATGTTTATTTCTTGTTCTCATTTTCCTTCTTCTATATTCTTTACTTCCCCTTTAAAGTGTATACAACAAAAGATTCTTAACAGCAGAAACAATGTGAATTTTCATACGTGTGCAATGAACCCTATCTAAAGTACCACTCACGGTTTCAGATGATTTTGTTCTTTTGTGGAAGTGGTTAAAGCTAGAGAGAGATGACATTCAGTACTATTATTAATCTGATGCTAATCAATACTATTATTACTAGTCTCAGAAATTAGTCACTTTCGCAGATGACCAATTAAGAAGGTAGTCGCCACAAACGAAATAGGAATGTATACATACTGAAGTAGCAAATTAACTAAACCAAAGTTGATTCATCTTAGTCTTAAGTGTGAAGCGATAGTGTACCCATGGCTACTGATAAAGTTCATTTACACCACTGTATTTTATACGAATTTTAAACAAGGAAGAAATGCTACAGAAGCATCTGGAAATTTATTGAAAGTGTTTGGTGAAGGTGCAGTTTCTGACAGGACATCCAGAAGATGGTTTGAAAATTTTGAAACACGTGATTTCGACCTTTCTGATAAGCCATATTCTGGGCAGCCATCTTTGATCGAGGACGATGTTAAGACCATGTTCAAGCAAGATGCTTTTCTGACAACTTCGGAGATCTCAGAAAGACTTAATTGAGCTCGGAAAACCATTTCGGGCCATATTCAGAAGATAGGATTGGTAAGAATTGTAAGAATTGGAGGTTCCCTTCAGCCCACCTGGACACGAGTGTCCCCACAGCTCAAAAGAACATTGTTCCCGTCTCTTCACAAACGAGGACACCCAGCAACCCAGCCACCCCCAAACAACAAACAAAAATACTAAATACTCGTAAAAATAATTAAGCACATCTAACACAGAATTGTTAACAAACAAACAAAAAAAAAAAAAAAAAAAAAAAAAAAAAAAACTACAAACATAAATTTACTACGTAGAACACCACAGATATCTAAAACCTATTTTATAAATACGGAATTCAGTTTTAACAGAAGATTCCTACAAGCTCTCTATTTTCATCGATAAACTTCATTAGAGCAATGGTATACAGTGGCGTAGCGAGGGGGGGACAAGGGGGTGCATGATGCCCCGGGCGCTGCTCGTACAGGGGCGCCAAATGGTCTCCAAACAAGATTTTCCGGAAAATTTCAGTTTTAATTTTGATCGATTTCTGGAAAATATATTTAAAATTAATAACTATTGTAATTAATTATTTGTCTGATAAAATGTGTAATAAAATCTTTGCAGTACATCAACCAAAACGTTTTTCCTGACCACTTTATTTCTCCAAAGTAGATATATTTTTTTTAAACGAAATGCACGTATATGTTCCGCTTTTTATTTTAAAACGATTTCTCAAACATATCCACTTTCCAAAATCCGATTCCATAATCTGGAAATGACATTTTGGGAAAATCCTAACGCTTCCGCTACAATGGATTGCGTTTGACTCTCCTGTAAACGACTGATGGCCTTCCTGGCTACCGATTCAACTAAGTCATCTTGCTGAGACATCGTACATTCACTGCTACGAAGCATTCAATAATGAATGGCTATTTGGAAGTTGCAGCGCAATCCTAAATCAACAGATATCAGGCGTTCACCAAAAGTTTGAATAGGAGTTCCATTTGCTACATAAAGTTGTAACTTGGTAAGACGCTTTTGTTCGTGAAAATGTGGTGAAATGACAGAAACATCAGCCATGGTGTCTAGAAGAAACCTTAAGCACGAAATTCTCTTCTATGACGAAAAGGCGTGCAAGATTCCGGCCGCTGTCATATATGACTTCGAGCAACGGCCCTTCTCGTTTCCCTGGTCGTTATAACGACACACGGTGGGTGGCATTTGTTTGCCTTGTTTCCAAATTTGTGGTGGTAAAAAAAAAAATACCCGGAAGAGGGATTTCATAACGTTTCCTCAGTAGGCTACGACGTGTATTTCGACCACGTGATGTGGAGCGGTTGCGCGAAAATATTCAGCTTGACTGGCTACTAACTGAGCAACCTGTTTGAAAAAGTCATCAATTTGAGCCTGTAACGCCACAATACCTGACCCATTAGCCTGCACTGCGTGTATTTGCGCAGGAATGGCCAGCTTGGGAATTTTATCAGCGATTTCGGGAAGATTTTTAACTGGCTCGCTACTGGCCGCTAAAATGGTTTGCATGTTAGATGGGAGTCTATTCATCCATAATGTTTTAAGAATGTTATCCGTTAGGTTACCGGCGACTGAGTCTGACATTTTAGACAGCAATTGAGAAGGCCTTATATCACCCAACTGTAAATCGTGCAACAGCTGCTTGATTTTAACTGTCTCGGATTCTTCATAAACAGAAATTAATTTTTTTAAAGATGTGTATTTGTCCGTCGTCGGTGGATTCAAAATTATTTCACGAGCTGATTGAAGTACCTCTGATGCTAACACGGCGATCGCTGTATAAAATCGAGTTTCGTTGGCAGTAATGTGACTCAATTTAAACTGCGCATCCAATTGAATGAACCATAACGATGGATCTCGGCGACAAAAAGGTGGTGGCTTAACTGCCACTCGCGCTAATTGTGAAGCAGCATCGTTGTCAACCACTTTAGATCAATCAAATATGCACAGTAATAATATGTATAGAAAGATAATCAATATGTATATAGTGACACAGTTTCTTGGTACTTGAAATCAGAGAAACTGGCGGCTCAAATGCAGCAGACGATACATATATCCGCTGAAATTATGACAAAAATATGTTGACTCATTGGAATATGGCACAACGCTTGAAATCACATGTGAAATGTCTTATTTGAATCCCATCACACTGGGTAACTTACTGCTCTTCAGAATTTTGATATATAAACTCCATATTTGTGCAACATTGAAGGTTGCTATTCGTAATAAATACGGGTCACCAATTATGGTAGTACAATTTTTTGAGACTGATCGTTAAATAATTATAACAATTGAATAGAATAAATATTATTTTGTTTTTGATTGCTATGGGTTACCAGACTGGCAGAGTTGAGTTGTAGTAGGAAAGTTGCCACATATCTATTTATTTATCTATAATGTATATTAAACTTTTAACTGTTTAAAAACACTTATATAAATATGTAAAATAAATAACACCTTTTTAACTAATTCTAGATCATCGTATGTCTGATTTTTTCGCCGACACAGATGCATTTCCAAATTCAAGGATAATGTAGTTAGGTAGTGACTATTCTTAATATATTTTTGAGTATTTTATGGCAGATTCAGCATTTTATTATTATTTGCATTATTTTCTTATTACGAATATATTCTATACATTATATTACTGAAAGTGTTTTTTTGGGGGGGATGCCAAAAAAGTATTTTGCCCCGGGCGCCAGTTATGCTTGCTACGCCACTGATGGTATATGATTTAAAAAGTTTAAAATTAATGGCACATTAAAATCAGTAATTTTAAAAATCTGTCTAATAGGGGCTGTTAAACTACAATCAACCAAAAAATGCCTAGCATCACCATCAACCTGACAACTATTACATAGTTTATTTTCCTGCAGATTAAATCGGCTGAAATAGAACGGAAATCTACCATGTCCAGTTGAAACCTGTTCAACGTCAGTATTGTTCATACATTTCATTCTTTTCGTGATTTTAATTAGTTCAATAAATCCTTTGTTTTTAGGTGAAGAGAACCACTATATTTTCCATTTGTTAACGTAAAACTCTTTCATTCGTCGAATAGCAATTTTCTTCGAACCTGTTACTTAAATATCCATTGCATTAACATTTGAGACCGCCTGCTTGGCCAGGCTGTCGGCCCTTTCATTACCAATAAAGCCTATATAGGCTTTAAACCTATGTAGCTTAATATTTAAGTATGAACTCAAAATTTCTAAATGACTTTTAATTTCGACAATTAATGAATTGAAACTGTCTGAGCGGCAGAGCGCATGGAGAAGTGACAGGCAGTCAGTGTAAATATTAACAGACGTGGGCATAAACAAGGTATTTTAAATCCATAAGGCTTGTTTGAACACTTCACCTTCTACTTGGAAAACTGAATTATATGTATTCAACTTAAACATTCTGCAATCCACCTCAATTCTATAGTAAAAAACAACAAAGGCAGCTCCTACGTTCCCTCCGACTCCAAAACCATCTGTATAATTATCAAATATATCAACAGCTGGATTACTTTTATCAAAAGCAAAACCAAATCTATTGGAAGGATGTATTAAATTAATATTAAAATTTTCAAAAACATTCTTTGTAACCAAATAATGCTCACACAATTTCAACGCCATTCGTGCAGTTCTAAATAAAAAATTCTCATAATAAAAGGATAGGATTGGTGTGGACATTTTCAAGATGAGTGCTACATGAATAAATCAGAATAATTTGGATGATTGAGTTATCATATGCACATCTCTTCTTACTCGAAACAAAATCGAGCCCTTTTTGAATTGGATAATAACTGGGGATGAGAAGTGGATTACCTACGAAAACAACGTAAAGAAAAGGGCTTATTGTGAACCTGAAAAACATAGTCCCTCCACATCTAAACCAAATTTAACTCTGAATAAGGGAGATTGTTTGTGTGTATGGTGGGACAATCTAGGACCAATACATTATGAGCTTTTAAATCCGAACAAAAAGCTCAATTCGGAGAAGTAGTGTCAGCAACTGGATAATTTAAAGACAGCAGTTCAAGAAAAGAGGCCGGCAATGTTCAATAGGAATGATATCATACTGCATCATGATAATGCCAGGCCACATGCTGCTTTGGAGACTCGTCAAAAATTTGCAGAACTAAACTGGGAAATTCGGTTGCATCCACGAACTGTCCCCGGACTTAGCGACTTTCGACTATCACTTGTTCTTGTCCTTACAAAATTTTTTGAAGGACAAAAGATTCGAAAATGAAGAAGATATCAAACAAGCACTGGTTCAATTTTTTGCATCAAAAGATACAACATTTTTCAAAAATGTATATGTCTTTAGGTACCATTGTTTTATCACAATGCGAGATACATACATACATTTATGCAGGTTCTTCATTATTTAATTTCTTCAAATATAATACAGGGCGATAATATTTGGTGGCAACGATTTGAAAAGTGATACAGCCTTTTAAAGGTTTTGACGCAAAATGCCAAAACGAAATTAATAATCCTTCAGGGAAAAAAAAAATATCTCCAGCTCTTGAGGCTTTGTCTTGGGAATTCCAAAAATGCACTCATTTTAAAATTATTTTGCGATATTGCTGTTGAATAGAATTTTATCGTTTAATTACGAAGAACATGATATTTAATTAATAAAGGTAACAAAAAAAATTTAAAAAAAAAGTCCCTTTGGCCGTAAAGTAAAATCTGAAAGCTTTCAGATTTTATTTATTTATTGTGTTTTCAAAATTGATCTTTTCTCTTTTTTCCCTACCCTTCTTTTCTTATTTTTAGTTCTCTTTGCTTTATCTGTTAGCTTTTCCATACGTATATTTTATGTAATTATATTATATTTTATGTAAATGGATTCTTTTCTTCTTTTGCCTTCAGTGAAAAAAACCGATATATTGACAGCATTTAAAACAGTCTTAAGAGTTTCCCTAATTTTTGATTCAGGCAGTTCTGACTAGCCAAATTGCTAGCTTAGAAACATAGTTTCTTTCTTTCCTTTTTCTAAACCAGATGCTAAACGTCTGGTGAATCAAAATTTTCTGAAAGTTCGCAAGCACATTTTGCAAGTTAAAAAAATAATTGTGTTTAAAGGTCTAAAATTAAATTAAAAATAATTTAGATTTAAAAAATTGCATATGCTATAATAATTATGAAATATATTTCTCATTATACTCGGCAGGGATTGAGGCAGTTATTATCCAGAGATGTGAAGCTGAACTATTTGCTGATGATTTATTTATATGGAACTCTGGTCCAGATATTGGAGTGACTGAAAATGATATCAATGCTATAATTTCTGAAGTGGAAGTTTTTGCCACCCACCATAAAATACAATTTAACATTGTACATTGTTAAATTTACATTGTTAAATTGTAATTAAAATACAATTTAACATCTAAATGTTTTGTGGACCTTTTTATCACTAATTGAAAATTAGACTTTACTGAGTGAGGGAGGAAGGATTCACCTATTCTGAAAATTTTTTCTACATGCATGTCAATTATAAGACCCATTTTGGAATATGGTTCGAAGATCTACTACTGTGGTTCTCCCACCAAATTGGATAAACTTGAGCGTGCACAACTGAGTGCAGCCCGTCCAACTGCTGGCTGAAATAGCATTCTTCGAATGTGATATACAACCGTTATACAGGGTGATTATAATTAAAGCTGAGATTTCAAAACGCTCTATCTTTAAAAATACAGGTCAGAATGACTTCATATTTTACCAGAACAATCCTAAGGTAACGGAATTTTGTTTAGCGAAGGAAAAAAATAGTTCGAAATTTGTCGATAGATGACCTTGTCAGTGTTCAGAATGCTGTTGTGGATGTATTACCGAAAGGAAACAATAGACTCATAGGGTTTAGGACAATTTTATTAGCGAAAAGACCAGAATACGTATTTACAGAGAAAACAGCTATAGTGACAAGAGAAGCTTCACAGAACAAACACCTTACGGATGATCAATTCATAAGTTGTTTGATACGCTCTCCTTCTTGTTCCGCTGCTAATTTGAAGAGCAAAACTGGATGTTCCACGACAGATCGGAGGGTACTGATGCTATGAATATGGTGCCTGATACTTACCTTCAATTCGGCCAGTTTCACAATCCGCCCGCTGTAAACAACATTCTTCAGATATCCCCAAAGCCAAAAGTTACACAGGTTTAAGTCGAAAGAGCGTGGCGGCCACTCTGTTGGAAAATGGCAACTTATGATTCTATCATCTCCGAAATGAGCGATCAGCAGCTACTTCACAAGACTAGTGTGGAGGAGCTCTATCTTGCATGAATATTGTGCGATCCAAACATTGACGTTTTTGAAGTGCCGGAAGAACATGATTACGCAAAAGTGCTTCATACCGCTTGCCAGTTATAGCGCAGGTAACGGGACTCACAGGTGTGATCTCCTCGAAGAAAAACTGACTGACGGCAAACGCTACCGTTATTTTGCATCACTCAGTGAACTTTTATGAGTGAAGATATAATGGATTCTGTAACAATAGCTGTAACAGATTCTCGGCCGCTTATATCCTGCAATTTTGGGTATTTACAGAAATTTGTAAATTTAAATGAGCTTCGTCAGACCATGGAATGTCCCAAGGCCATTCATTATCCGCTTCCGTCTGGGCAAGAAATTGTAGTGCAAACGTTTCACGTGTTTCCAGGTCAGCAGATAGCAACTGCTGCACGTGGGTTATCTTATACAGATAACAGCGCAAGATGTTCCGCAGGACTTTACGCACTGTGCTGATAGGCATATCGAACATTCGGGCAGTTCCTGGTGCACTGCTGATTCTTGCATCATTGTTTGTCAGTTCTTGTAACTCTGTGGCTACATTTTCCCCTGCCGCCACCGAAACTGGTTTTCTTCATCTATCTCGTTTCACGTCAAATAAACCAGTCTCTTCGAATTTATCTATCATTTTCCGCAAGACGTATGTGGTCATTGGGCCGGATTTTATGTCTTTTAATGTCCGGAGCTTCCCCGATAGCTGTTTACGTAAAGTCACCAATCTGATAGGAATGCTTCACAAGGAGAGTACTATCCTTTTTCATCAGAGTCATGATGAAGCACTCAGGCAAAATGTTATGTGTGTCGTTAGAGTGATGTGCATTTTTATCTCAGCCATATCTTCAGTGCGCATATTACATCTCAGTAATTTGCATACCGACAGCAATGTGAACCCTGACAGCACCCTCTATCGGCATAGTTTGAAACTATTTTTTCCTTCTCCAAACAAAATTCCATTGCCTCATGATTGTTCTAGTCAAATATTAAGGCATTATGACAAGTAGTTTTAAAGCTAGAGCGTTTTGAAATCGCAACTTTAATTATAATCACCCTGCATTTGAGACGCGAAACTAAAGTGTGAAAATACTGACGGTTCTGAGTACAAAAATCTATACAGTTAGTGTACTCATAACTCGATACTTCTTCATGATTGGGTTTTTAAACAAAGATTAATAAGAGACAGCCCTTTTCTTTGGCTTATTTCATGGGTTTAATAGAGACAACTTCTGAGAGATACTCACTGAAACTTACTATTAACCCATGGAAATCATTTTCTGGAGACTCTTTTCACGCAGACTTAAAACTCTTATATCAACAAAAAACGGATTTACCATATTATTTTCGGCAGATTCCATTGGATACTTTAAATGGCCTTCCCTCTAATGCCCTTTAGAATTTCACTGACAGCAGTAAAAATGAATACGGGAATTGCAGTAGTGGAATCTTCATTAGAAAACCTATTAATAACTTTAATATTAAGACTAGAAACCCTGATCAATATTCCGTTTCTCATCTAAGCTTATACAACTGAGGAGGGCCTTAAGGTTGCATACACTTGCACTGCCTATAAAAATATCTGGATTTTGTTTGACAGGGGCAGTTATATCCAGCATCTGCAAAACTGGCCTCGTTTTGGTGCTAAGACTTCACTATCTATTTTGGGTTTGCTGCAAAACTCTCTTTCCATCCTAATGTACATCTACAACGGATTCCTTTACATGCTGGCCTCGACGGTAATGAAATGGCTGATGCCCTAGCTAAGAAAGGTACTTTAATGACTCTGACCTCTGGCACTCTTACCGTTTTGGAGATCTGCTTGAGAGTCAAATCTACTGTTGCCTCTTCCTAGCATTCTCCTCCGACTCATGACTTGCACTTTGGCAGGCAGCCGGGAGGTGCTATTTCTTTTGGCGGTAATCGGACTCAGCAGACTGCCTTGTCAAGACTCCTAAGTAGACCCCTGAAATGCCTTAGATTTGTTCGGGTAAATAACATCCACCCACATCTGTAGGAAATATAATATTGATCATTTCACACCTGAACATCTTCTAATCTGTTTGGGATTTGTAAAAAAGAATCATTTGAAAACGCCTACTTTCGTTATCGATTTATTGACTGTTCTTGGACTCATGAATCTGGTCTGGTTCTTGGACTCATGGATCTGGTCTAGTCTAATGGTCTAGTCCAGCTAGGATATGTAACAACAACATAACGCTTGATTTAGCTGTTATTTTTGTTCACATCTGCGTTTGGTATTTTAAATAATTTTTACATGAGTAAAATCAACATTCTTTTGATAAAGTTCTTTTTTATGCTCTTATTTTTGAATTGCAACAAAATATTTTAATATTTTGGTTTCCTTGGAGAATATTCTTAAATGGTTAATCTTTAAACTTAAGTTTTATCGCATTGCAGCATTATTTGTATATCTTTCAATATTTTCATATCACTTAATTTAATGGTGTAAAGTTTTTATTCGGCGTTTATTTCTGTAGCTAATTGTGGAAGTTGCTATGCATTTGCATCAATGGGCATGCTCGAATCCCGCTTAAGAATTGCTACAAACAACAAAGTTCAAGTTGTATTTTCTCCACAAGAAATCGTCAGTTGTTCAGAATATTCTCAAGGTAATTTTTTTTCTTTTTATTGTCGAAAATAATATTAATTGAATTTTATGGAATTGTAAATGACATTTTTATATTTTTCTTGCGCTATCACATAAGCTGAAGTCCCTTCCTGCATGTGTATGTGCGTATGTGTATGACTGTGTGTGTGTGTATATACATACCGCATTTGACGGCATATAAGACGCACTGGCATATAAGACGCACCCTTATTTAGACGGCCACACACAAAAAAATAAAGTTTCAATAGCGTGGTTTCTTTTAGTTCTCACGTTTCGTAAAAGCCAAATAAACAATTATTGAATGCAATTACCTTCACGTATAAGACGCAGGTAACTTTTTTGAGACCAAATTTAAGAAAAAAAGTGCGTCTTATATGCCGTCAAATACGGTATATATAGAGAGAGAAAGAAAAGGCTTGATTTCTTTGTTTCACTCTGTTGATCTTATATTATAAATCACATAAATTAGATCTGTTATAAACTATATTAGTTGCAAACATTATTAAATATAATAATGATATAAATTGCTCAGAAATGTACGTATTGCTCTGAAATTGCTCGGTTAATAAAGTAATCTATAGTTTCAATTTAAAAAAAAAGCTGAAAACGGTAGTATGACTATACTAAGCTGTAGGCGGTTCTAACATAAAAATAATTAAATATATATATATTGAAATTTATAACTCATAGAGCGTAACTAAAGCAAAATTGTAACTCGAAGCTCCTATGTTATTTGTTGAGATAAGGTATATTTCAGCTTTTGATAATTCATATTGTAGAGTCATTAGGTTAATTGGAAGCAGAAAAGATGAAATTTATGCAACCGCCTTCGCCAGGAATCGAACCAAGACCTCTGGAATACCGGCACAGCGTGCTATCGTTACACCATGAAGGCACGCTCGGAAAGTGGGAGAAATACCTTATAATATTAACGTACGCAATCGGATTTTTATTTAGAAAACTGCGTAGCATCTAACTAAACTTCATCTTAGTCGTACGGTTGCAAGAAAAGACTTTCAAAGCGGAAAAATACCCTATAAATTCTACCACTGGTGGTCCGTGAAGTAATTAAAGATTTTACTGCTCCCTAACATATTAAAGTTTTCAAATGTCGCATAAACGACCTGTGCACCATTTGCAGAGTGGCTCGTCAGTAGCCTAAACTGGTTAAAATCCTGTAACGTTTAGTAGCTCATTCCTGATTATCTAACAGAGGTTTTCATGAATTTTCTCATACGTTACATGGATACAAACCATTTTCTCTTAAAAAATTCTTTGTGAATGCATTCCTAAGGCACATAGCATTTCCTTTGGAAAAAAATATATTACGTACTCCATCATTAGGCTCTATACGGAAAAAGACGATTGCCCCTTGGAGGACTATTTGAGGGAAAATGAATCGTATATACGTTACACAAAGGGGATAACAATGCCCATACGGCCAGCGCGTTCTTTGAGATTCGAGCCCTGGACCGAACTATTAGCATTCAGCGGCTTTCACCATTCGACAGCTGGTGGGACATAGCTCTCAGTTCGGCAGAATTAATTAGCCAATCAGTCACCTGTTTGCTGCAGTGTATTGATGTTCGCTGATGGATAGTTTGATTAAATAGTTTCACTTCCTTCTCATTCATCAATAAAGTAATTCAGCCGGTAACGCAATAAAATTTATTTTCAAAATTATAAGTACAGATATAAAGGTAATAGAATATTGTACCAGCATTTAAAATGCTTCAAGAAAATTTGAAAGCATCTATTATGATGCATATTGATAATATCCATTTTGTCTTTGATTTATATTCAGTTTTCATATATATCTGCAAGAGTGTACCCAGAAAGGGGCCCGATATCCCCGGACCTCTGATTAGATTGGAAGCCTCAGAACGTTTTAAACAAATTTACCTAAACATAAGAATTTAAAAAAGGAAATGCTGAAAAGCGACCGGCATTGAAAATATTAAAGTTTACTGTGGAAATGAACTCCCAAAAATTAATCCCTAATTTATATTTGACACTAAAATTCTTCTTTGACAGAATGTATTTCTGTTACTTCTTGCGAGAGAAGCTTTTCAAAATTCAAGCTGTTTAAAGTTCGATCAATGAGCCGAATAAGGATTAAGTATGACAATCATATCGACTGAAAATGCAGAAGCTAAATAACTTTAATGAAGCTATAAAAACATTTTCAAAATTCAAAGCTCGCAAAAACAGTTTTAACATTTTTTATTGACTCAAAATCATCAAAAAAGGCAGATTAATAAGCTTTTTTAAATATAAGTTTATATGCTAGATGTAAGTTTAATCCTAAGATATTTTCTTCTCCAAATCATTTTAACTATTTAATTTTAATTAAATAAATGTTAATTGTATATTTATGTTGACATTTTGAATTTTGACCATTCCAATAAGGAGTCCACTAGGAAGATTTCCGCCCCGGCCCTCGATAGCGTAGTTTTGCCACCGCATATCTGGTAATATCTTTTGCCTATTTATTACCTTGTGTTTCTTATATATAGGTATCAAAATTTTTCAGGTTGTGAAGGTGGCTTCCCATACTTAATTGCTGGAAAATATGCTCAAGATTTCGGTGTTGTTCCAGATCAATGTGATCCGTATACCGGAGAAGATGATAAATGTGTGGAAAAGAAATGCAAGAGATTTTATGTAGCTGATTACAAATACGTTGGAGGATTTTATGGAGGGTAAGTTTGAAATATTTATTCAGGAAATATTAATGATTTATTCAAAATTCGTGATAATGGACTGCGGTTGCTCTCTTCCAGAGAGTTACATTAGCTATATTCTTTTCTTCATTCTTTCTTCTTCCAACTACTTTTTTTCATTACTTTGTAATTATTTGATTCTTCAACACTTTTAGTGTTGAAGAAGCTGAGTACTAAGATTACATTACTGAGATTTTATAGTTAGCTTCTTATAGCACATTTTATACCATTTACAGCTACGTGTCGCTAAATGATGAGTTAGGTTCTTGATAGAATGTCATAGATCTTTTTGGCTGCCAATTCTTGCAGCTGTTTGCAAGTCAAGTTTTGTGGTTTACAAAATTAAGCATTTAATTATTTTTAAAGATTTCCTAGCGATTAGTTTCAAAATTTCTTAATCCTTTTTATTGTGTGCTAATATTAGTATATTCTCAGAAACCATTTGTAAATTTTTATCAGCAACTGCGTTCTTTAATAGTATGCAGATGACTCTTTCTCAAAAGATACATAAACATTAACATTGCTTTCGCATTGTGGTTTAATATCACAGTTCATTGACACCATGATGAGTATTATAAGAAGTACTCATATTAGCAGAAGTCCCGGGAACTAAGGCCTTATTATTTATTTATTTCCTTATCGTTATTGTTAGTGTTAGTTTACCCTTCTAACTAATTAATGAAGGGAAAAAAACTCTTACTTTACTTACTTACTTGCTTACTTTTTCCCAATGGGTTCTGCCAGGACCACTGGTTGAATTGATCTCCTCTTCCCATCTCTAGCTGCAATCTTTGAAGGGAACAATCCATAAAATGATAAATACAATCTTTACACAAACATATTTTAATGAAGACGCAAAATGGGTTACAGAATATTTACATAATAAAAAGGGTAGGGTTTAAATTTGGCAAGACGTAGCGTGCAACTTCTCCATTCCAAGTTCTGGTGCGATCTCTGAGCGAGAGTTTATAGTTGGAGGTGACGTCACTCAGCCATCGGATCTCAGCAAGAGTTGAGCTGCAACATCCTCCGGCCCGGAAGGACAATTGCTGTAATTGTCCTTATTACACTCTAGCTCCGCTGGATATAGTAGTTGCACTGGTCTTTTAATCGTATGGCCATTGGGAAAGCGGACAGCACAGGCTTTCACCTTGCCATCTCTTCCAGGAAAGATTTCCATTATCATGCCCATCTTCCACATCAGCCTTGGAATTTTATCTTCATGCACTAATACAATAGTTCCTTTCTTCAAACAGGTTTCTGTTTTCGCCAGTTTGGAATGATGAGCAGATTTTAAATTCATCAAATAATCCTGTCTCCATTTTCTCCAGATTTTTTCTAGCAGTATTTGTTGAAGTCTAAATCGAAGTGTAAGATTCTCCTTTGTTGAAGTTAATTTAGAGCTTCCTTGCGGCAATGATAGTAACTGTCTTCCTATTAAGAAGTGACCAGGGGTCAAAGATTATGGTTCTCCTAGATCCAAGTATGTAAATGTTAAAGGTCTGAAGTTAAATATAGTGTGATACTTCTTTGGCAATTATGAAGCAACTCCAATGATGGAACACAGAAAAAACTTTATTTAGCACTCAAAATGGCGACATACAAAACAAGAAGAAAAAAGAATTCTAACGTTTAAAAATAAATTACATTTTTCGTGCCAGATTTCCAAAAATCTCGGTATGTACTGGCGATAATACCCTACCAGTCCTAAGAAAGCACGTACTTCTGTTTTGGTTTTAGGTGTAGGATACTCCTTCACAGCCAGGATCTTTACTTCATCCGGGGTTCGTTGTCCTTGTCCCACAACATGGCCTAGGTATCTCACTTGATCTTGTGCAAATTTACATTTTGATGGTGTTAAACGTAAGTTTGGTTTCTGTATTCTCTCTAGAACAGAAGTTAGGTTTTTAAGGTGCTCTTCCCAGTTTTCTGAGTAAATGGCAATGTCATCCAGGTATGGTACAGCGAATCCTTCGCATCCAGCCAGGACTTTAGTCATAACTTTGCTAAAAAAAATATGGGGCATTTT
This sequence comes from Stegodyphus dumicola, assembly GCF_044657685.1. Taxonomy (NCBI): domain Eukaryota; kingdom Metazoa; phylum Arthropoda; class Arachnida; order Araneae; family Eresidae; genus Stegodyphus; species Stegodyphus dumicola. The sequence continues at coordinate 85,478,473 of NC_140768.1, forward strand.
TTAATCCAAAGTGTAAACGTAGAGGCCTGAAACTTCCAAAACTAGTTACAAATGTTGCATATCTTTGCGCTCTTTTTGTTAACGGAATTTGCCAGTAGCCTCTAAATAAATCTAATAGGGTAATATATTTTGCTTTTGTTACAGTTTCGATACGTTCTTCAATATTAGGCAAAGGATAGTATTCAGTTTTAGTAAGAGCATTGAGTTTACGATAATCAATACAAGGCCGAGGATCCTTTGATGAAGATTCTATCAATATCATGGGAGATGTATAGTCCGATTCTCCCGGCTCTATAATTTTAAAATCGAGCATTTTCTGGATTTCCTTTTTGAGAATTTCAGTCTGTCGAGGTGACAGTCTGTATGGCTTTATTTGTATTGGTTCGTTATTTAATAGCTCAATATCGTGACAAACTAAGTTTGTTAGTCCAGGATTATTTAAAAAACAACCAGAATATTTCCATAAAATCTTCCGTAAATCTTCTATTTGCTGGGGTTTCAACCTTTTCTCGAGTTCATTCTTCTCTATGATGTCCGAGAAATTTAATATACTTGGATTGGAAGGTAAATGAGGAATGTCCATTTCTATGTCTCCTTCCACTTCAGTTATCATATTAATTATTTCTGGTCTTTTGTAATGTGGTTTAAGCATGTCAATGTGATAGACTTGATTTGGCTCATTTTGTTCCTCGAAACTTACAATATAATTGGTTTCTGAAATTTTCTGCTCTATTTTTCCAGGTCCTTTCCATTGTACTTCTAGTTTACTTTGACGATTCGTTGATAAAACAAGAACTAAATCTCCTCTAGCAAATTCTCTTTTCACTGCGTTTCGATTGTACCATGTTTTCCTCCGTTGTTGAGCTTCTTTCATGTTTTCCACGGCAAGTTCTTGGCATTTCTTCATTCGATTAATAAGTTCGAAAACTTAACTGACAACATTATTACTTTCTTCAATCGGTTCTAGCCACTGCTTATAAAGTAAAGTGACTGGCGTTCGTAGGTTTTTGCCATGAACTAATTCTGCTGGTGTAAAACCAGTGCTTTCGTGTGTGACTGTTCTGAGAGCAAAAAGAACTGATGGTAGATAATTTTCCGAATCCGAAGTCGCTCTTATACATGCGACTCTTAACACCCTTTTTAGCGTTCTATGGAATCGCTCAACGGGATCACTCTGGGGATGATACACAGAGCTTCTTACATGTTTAATTCCGAAACGCTCCAAAAATTCCTCTGTCAAAGCACTGACGAAAGAAGTCCCCTGATCTGTTTGGATCACTTTTGGGAAACCCATACGACTGAAAATTTGTAAGAAACCATCAATCACAGACGGCGAAGAAATGTCTGTCACCGCAACAGCATCTGGATATTTGGAAGACATACACAGAGCTGTAATAATACATTTTTTTCCAGTCTTTGAAATAGGTAGCGGACCAACAGCATCGACATTTATTTTAGTGAATATTTCGGAAATTACTGGTACTAATGTCATTGGAGCCTTCTTTTTGTCATTTCCTTTTCCAGCGCGCTGACAAGCATCACAGGATGAAGCTTGTTTTAATTTAATTATTTTTAGCGAAGTACCTAAAATAGACTACTGCACCAAATGCCTTAGGACTAGCATCACAGAAAATGTGGATTTGTACCTGATCAGGCGCTTAGCCAGGGTGGGCGCCCGAGCACCCTCCCACTTCACCACCACCTATACTTAAAAAAAAGTGCTAATTAATTTTCAATAGATAAGACTTTTTTAAAACTATTGCATCCCAACTTCCCAAAATATTCATGTGATTAACAAAAAATGGACGGAAAGTTTACGATTATCCATTTAGAAGTAAGATCAGGAAAAATCATCCTTCCTCAGCTAATAAGCGGCGGGGATATACTTCGAAGGTTAGGGGACACTTTCAAGTCGTAAAGCTTTTGTTCTATTACAGCTTTGAATCCGCATCTGGTCCCACTTTCCCTCAAGCTATCAAGCTCAATATCACTAAAGAAGAAAAAGCCGTTTCGTTTCGAACCAAGCATAGTGTTTAAATAAATATAAGTATTTAAAAAAAATAAGTTGGGTATTTAATTTTGAGATTTGTTACTTATTATCTAAATAATACATGAAAGAGGGAAGGAAACACCTTAAACTAATTTTGAGTAGTTGTTTTTTACATTAATTTCGAATTTCAATTAAGTCAATAAATACAGCAAAAATATTAAGCATTTTTTTTTTTTTTTGAATAATGTAGAGAGCATGCCAACTTCGATGCTTTCAATGCAATGAATTTTATTTTCTTAGTCACCTAGCAGTTTAAATTGTTATTTAAAATGATCTAATAGGATAGTTGTTAAATACGCAAATAAAAAAATTCATTCACTGCCAACTACTTTATTTTATTTTATTATTAGCCCAAAGAGACAAATTGCCCAGAAGGGCTATTAATTCCGTTTTGGCATTTTGCGTTGGCTCACTATAAACGGTGTTTCACTTTTCGAATTGTTGCTACCAAATATTAGAGCCCTGCATTATATTTAAAGAAATTAAATAATGAATGAATCTGCATGAATGTATGTATGTTTCTCGCATTGTGACAAAACAACTGTAACTAGAGACATCAAACTTTGAATAACGTAGTCTTTCACTCGAATATAGGCATTTGGAAGCCCAAATTTGGAGTTTAGAATTTGCTTTATTATCTATTATCTGTGCGGAGAACATGATATTTAATAAATAAAAGTAACACTCAATACGTTAAAAACGCCCCTTTCGGCGTAATATAAAATCTGAAAGTTTTCAGATTTATTTATTTATTTTCTGTGCCTCTGTGTTTGGGACAAATAATCAGATAAATACCGATTAAAAGGAAGTATAAAGTAAGAGAATATAAATAGAATGAAAAAAGCACATAACCCCTTTAGTGGGCAAAACGTGTAAGATTGGTGAACGGTGCTAGTTCGACATAGGTTAGAATATTCGAGAACGAGCTGAACGAGAGTTATGGTTTTCCTTGCGTACAAGGTAAACAAACAAGTTTCCCTTTGAAAATATTCCACGAGTGGGATGGCATCCCTTCCCATAGACAACCTTTGTATGCTTTCCGTACCGATTAAAACAAGCAGTAGCAAGCGTATATGAAATACTAATTATAATGTGTGGTGTATTTTATTATGGCAAAGCACACTAGGGCTATCTGCCTAAGGGGAGGGATGCCTTCGTGGAGGACTTTCTAAGGGAAACTGGCTCGTATATACGTTACACATGGGAAAAACCACGAAAACACCCATGCAGCCAGCCCCTAATTATAATGATAAAAATTTGATATAATTGTAAGATCATACATTGTCGACATCATGCTGAAACCACGTATCAACAACATACCTTTCCGAGGGAAATAACTTTACTGGCATGGGCTTTGTTTTGCACATATCGATGTTATACACTAGAGTTTTAACATGTTTATCAAAAACAAATGCATTTTACTTTTTGATCATAATGCAAAATAGAAAAATAACAAAATATTTCAGTATTAAAGAGTGTCGCCGATGTTCTCAGCAGGAAATGCGAAAATATTGTTCATTTTTTCCTGGTTCATTATAATAGTTTAGATTCATGGCTAAAATTTTAAAGTGATATTTATTCATTGTTTAATTCTATAGTGTAGAACATGGATTTTTGCGAAATTCTTAAAGCATTTTTTGCAGTTTTAAAGTTTCTGTTCCTTTTTAAGAAAAAAGTAAACATCTAAAAATAACACAAAATGTAGGCACATACTCTTTGCTGTCTTCCTCTGTTTAAGAACAAAGACGTATCGACTAATAGAACCAAGGTATTTTATTTAATTGTAGGAATCACTATAGAAGGTCTAATTAGCCCTTGGGATAAACTATGAGGGATCCGGCCAATTTGATCATGAGAAAGTGAAAAGTAACGGATCCGATCTAAAGTCTTCGGAAGTTACTGTTTGTTTTTCCTAAAAATTTTGCTATGTTACTAAAAATAATCTTTTAACTTGTATTGGGTTAATATAATAATTGGATATTAGAGTGTTTATTAGGAACATATTGTGTAAAGCTTCTGTTTAATAAGCTACCAGAAATTCAAAAGATATTTTCTTATCCTTGCATTTTATTTATATTTTGTGCATGCTTTATGTAAATTATGCGTTCTTTTTTACATGAAAATGAGTCTAAAAATAAATGCAACCCTAAATTCGCAGGTGCAATGAAGGCCTGATGAAATTGGAATTGGTCTCACATGGTCCTATTGCGGTCTCATTTGAGGTGTATCCTGATTTTGTTCAATACAGTGGCGGTGTCTACCACCATACTAGTTTAAGATTAGGTTTCAACCCTTTCATGATAACAAACCATGTAGTTGTAGTTGTAGGATACGGAACTGATGATAAAACTGGTGAGAAATACTGGATTGTAAAGAATAGTTGGGGAGAGTCCTGGGGAGAAGAAGGTTTTTTTCGAATACGACGTGGAACAAATGAATGTAACATTGAAAGCATTGCAGTTGCCGCAACAGTCATCCCATAATTGCTCTACTTAGTTAAAAATAAGACACAAGTCGCATGTTAAAACAAATAATCATGACAAATTTTCAACCCTTTTTCTTTCAATAAATACTTATTTTTAGAAGTTGGCGTTCTTGATCATTGCGTGTTTTTCGTACAAGACTATATTTATCTAAAAAACTGCCTTTCCACTAATTTATGGTCACCGCATAGAAACATTTCTGCATACTTGTATTTTATTTATCTGATATTTTCAGGTATAGAATGAAATCAATACAAAAGCACATTCTTAAACACACTGAATATCAATTTATCCAAACTGAGTGTTAACTTACCGCAAGTCTGGTCAGCAGGACTCTTATTTTGTCTATATATCGATGATGAATTGAAGCATTCATTGAAATAGGCATAGAAATAATTTACGAGGATTTTTAATCATAACAAAAGCATTTAATAGTAAGAATATATAAAAAGAGACCAGCTGTTGCCAGTATCTCTGAAAAAGTTAATTCGCATTTTAGGAGAGAAAAAGGGCTTTTTAACTTTCCCTTTTCCAATAAATATAGAAATCGACACGTCTCCATCAAACGTTCAACCCTTTTTACACGTGTACTAATCATTTTTGTCCATGAGCAGTAACATTTAACAGATTTACTGTCTATAAATAAACGATATACAAGACATACAAGCAATCTATTTTTGGGAAAAATTCAAAATTAGAACGTCCCAGGATTTTTAATAGAACACTTCCATAGTGAGAGCTGCAGGAAGTTTTTTGTCAGTAAACAGCAGCTGTGAATCAATAATTTGATTTCGAAACTTTTAACGAAATAAAATAATAACCAAGCGGTGTGCCATTCGAACTTTAAGGTATTTAAAGTTCAGGGATTGAGCTACTGAGCTAAGCCAGACATTTTATCTAAGCAGCAACAGACCTCACTGAATTTCTCCAAACTGATGCAACGAATCACGATAGTCATACAGGTTTTTAAGTACCGACTGCTGTATGCGAGTCACATACACGACCACATGATCCACATAAACTCTATGAACCACATGAATCTATGGATCTGTAGCGCAATATGGGGGCTGTTCAAGTTGACTAAGGCGGAAAAATCACTTTGAAAGATCTTATGAAAATGTAAATTTTTCCAGTGAAGAACAACGGAGACTTCAACAAATTTCTCACTTCATTTGTGTCAGAAATAGAGATGAATCATTGTCAAATGATTATGTCTTAGTCTGGAAGCCTACAGGAAAATACATATTTTAGCTCTGTGAGAATTATGTTGAATTCATAACATATGAATGAAAGTGTATAATAACATGGCACTGACATAATAAATTGTCATATGTATGAGGTATTAGGGAAGTTCACAAATTCCTGTTTGCTTGTCTTCCTTTCATTGACTGCACCAAACTATTCCAAATGGTTTTATAAAAAGTCCCTTCTGTCACCCGATGAAATTATCATGATTTATTGCTTTTTATACAATTTTATAAAATGTAAGGTTCAAGTATTTCGTTTTGTTTTGCTAAAATATTTTCACATGTAAGTGGCCAAAGCTGAGAGAACACCACAAAATATTATATACGACTTTCGTGTATGTAATTTTTCTATACAAAAGAGATAGTAAAAGTTAAAAAAAAAAAAAAAAAAAAAAAAAAAAAAAAAAAAAAAAACTCGAGAATTCTCTATTTTCAGTACGGAATTGGAGAAAGAAAGAAACAGGATTTTTGGAATCTTTGTTAAATAGAAGCCAGTATAGAAGCCTTGAATAAAATCCTACTGTGTAATCATTATATCAATGACAGCAAATATTGTTACAGTTGAAAAATCATTTTATTTTTTTAACAAATTATGACTGATTTTTTGTTTTAAAATTTAGGAAAATTTTAACATATTACATTCTTATGAATTTTTTTAAGTTAGCATTATTTTAATGTGCTACACTTTTTTAAAAGTTTATTTTTATATTTTTCGACATTTTACATACATTTTGCAGTAGAGCTTCGATTATCCTAACATCAGTTATATGATCGTTCTCTAAACGTTACTGAGAAATAAGTAGGCAAATATTGGGTGCAACTCTCAAACTTCGGTATAAGAAATTCTATACTATCCTTTGATTGCCTTACTTCTAATACTGAAGTCATTTATCTTTTCGATATCCATAATTAATGTTTCTGAATTACCTCTTTCTACAATGCTTCCTTCTGTTTCTGAAGTCAGACTTCTGCTTCTGCCTTTCAGTCCTTTGATATAAATGAAAAACCTTGGTATGGATCCTTTCAGTCCTTTGGTATGGATGAAAATGGTATTTCCTGAGTGTACTATTTTCAGGTATCGCAACTGAACACAAAAGATCTATGCTCTCAGCTGTTGATAAGTTAACTCTTATCAAACGTTAAAAAAAAAAAATGAAATCCAATTGCGTTGGTCACGGAATTCAAAATAGGGGAAAATCAACAGCTGCGGACTTCATAGTTTTGTATGCGTTCTGCTGAATAATGTAACTGAACGTTGTAATACAGCATTCAGTTTTTGAAGATAAAAAATATTTGTTTACTTAAAATATACAATGTAATATCCGTGAATTAATAGTTTGCTTGAACTAGTTCTTTTACAAACATGAAAATTAGAAATTTATCTTGCTCCCAGTCAACGAGGATAAATGAAGCTCTGTTATATTTCAATTGTGTGTTTTATTAATATGCAGATAAATTTCATCAAAATAAACAGAACCCTAAATTCATAGGTGCAACGAAGACTTGATGAAACTGGAACTCGTCTCAAATGGTCCTATTGCAGTCTCATTTGAGGTGTACCCTGATTTTCCTCAGTATAAGGGTGGTGTTTACCATCACACTGGTTTAAAATCCGGTTTCAATCCTTTCTTGATAGTAAATCATGCAGTTGTAGTCGTAGGATATGGAGTTGACAACAAAACTGGTGAAAAGTATTGGACTGTGAAAAACAGCTGGGGCCCAGCATGGGGAGAAGATGGTTTCTTCCGGATACGACGTGGGATAAACGAATGCAACATTGAAAGTATTGCTGTTGCTGCATCAATCATTCCATAGTAATTCTGTTTCAGTTTCCTGAAATGATGGTGTTAAATAACGCAACAAAATGTGTATTTTTGAAGCTATGTTCCTAGTACCTGTTTTAGAAATAAATAATTGTTTTTCTTTTCCATTATACCTAACATTACTTTGCTTTCTTCGTATTATTAAAAAAGTCGATATGAGGAAAATATTTTATGACATAATGCAATGTTTTTCATAATTATAACATTATAAGACTGTATGCGAAAAATATGTGAGAAATATGTATACATACATAAATAACAAATAATTTCAGTTATTAGTTACAAAAAATGTAATTTTTTGTAACTAATAACTGAAATGTAATTAACTAATAAAAATTTATGCAAAAATTATTCAGCAGTAGTATATAAACAATAAATATACTTTTTAGTGTTAATTTAATTGTCATTTAAAGTTAATTCATATTGGATTTCATATCAAAATGCAAGTTAATCTGCACAGTTTTCCTAGAACAATATGAGAGTGGTAAGAGTTTAACGTTTTCTATTCTAGTATATTTATCTATTAAATTCAAACATTTTTCATACTTAAAAAGAATGATCTAAGCTATAGATCACATTTATATGCAGCTTTCCATGACACAGTGTTTTTAAGCAGCCCGTCTGTAATGCACTTCGTTTCTTGACATTAAAAGGAAAACATTTTTCCGAAATAATGAGCCTATACAGTGTAGTTCTCCCATATCTGTAGATAATATATTCTAAGACCTGCCACGCATACATTAAATTGCGGATAAGGACGAATGTATGAAAATAGGACATTCGTATGATGTATACAATTATACTTACGTTTATTGGATAAATTATAAGCAGTAAGACATTACCAACATTAAAGAAAGCAACATAATAAAATGCAGTATATTGCACACTGCACTACATTACATACTGGACTACATAAATTAATGAGACATACATTCTACTGTATTTCTTTGTCATAGCTATGAAAATGAAGAACTTTCTGTTTACTAGAACACCTTGCTAATAAATAAGGCTGGAGAATGCTGCTTCAGATCGTACAAAAGTTAGCGATATAAGTCGATTGCCTTTGAGCAACGATTCGAATCATGCAAAAGATAAGGACATTTGTGTAGTATCTTGTGTTTCTGAGTTACTAGAAGACCGTGTATTAAAAAATTCTATCGTATGGTTGATAGTGGGGTTGGAGAAGGGTACGTATGTGAGGTTGACAAAATTCGTCAACTTCACTACTTATTGCTAAGATTGATTACCATCGACAAGCGCACCCCTGAGCCGCATTAGGTCCTCCTTAATCCGAATGTGGGTCTAGCAAAAATAATAAAGAGAACAATTTTTTTCAGTGCTGAAATTTAGAATTCCAACAGGTGATTCTAGAAACATATCCTTGAAGAAAAACGAACTATGAAAGGCTTAAAATTAAATCCATATTTAAGAGAAGCTGTGGCATCCAAGAGATTTTAAACTGATGTGAACAAAACAAGTTTTAATCTGAGCCTTTTGGTACTAATACACATCTACGAGATGTAATTTTCTACGATTAATTCTACGAGATGTATCACTGATAAAAAATCTACGAGTTTACGATAAGATCTTCAATTACCAAAATCCGCCCTTATCTCTGATACTTTAAAGAAACTTCGTAATTACTCTGATGATGGATATTTAAATTTAAAAAAAAAAATTATAAAACACATGAGATTCTTTTTAAGACAGTTCAAAGTAGCCACAGAAAAATGATGCAAGTACTATAATGACCATTTAGCATCAACGATACCACAAATACTGATGTGAAAAGAAGGGATAAACTACAGTATTAGACGTACTCTTGGAGAAGATTACTTTTTTAAATAAAACCATCATCTCATCCGATTAAGGGCAGCAAATTTACTTCGATTTATAGGAATTTTTTTAGTAAACAATTGGAAATTTGTTGCTTCATTTTATGGCCAAGAAAGCAAGCGCCTTAGCTTTCAAACAGAACTAAATTTTCTTATTTCAGATCCCTCTTCTTGTTTATTGAACTAAAAGAGAAATCAGTAGAAAATGTCTGAATCTAGAATTAGAGAAGATCCAATATACAAATCGTCATCCACAACTGGAAGGCATGAAAGAACGTTACAGATGAAAGACGCAATCATTATTTCAAACTCATCTTTGAAAGTGAATACCTCATTAAAAATAAAAATAAAAAAATCAGACTTATACATTTTGTAAGATAAATTCAAAACATGTCTTATGGAATGGTATCTCTTTCAGTATTTCATATCGATTATCAAACAACAACAACAAAAAAAAACTGACAATGGTTATAAGAATCTCTTATATGCGCATGCAGTGAATGATAATTCTTCAATTCGGGCGTGTTTTTAAAAGTATTTTAAGCAGGATTTGTTTTTTTCAACAAGCAATTCTTTTTTTTTTTTTTTTCAAACTGAAGGTGTAAAATATTTTAAATGGGTTTTATTAAACACCTTAGTGCTGTACACACTTTATACGAAACTACCGTGCTGCGGCCAAAGCAAAATTTATATGTCATATGTACGCCTAAAAAGAAAATATTGTTACGATTTTTTTCTGACACCAGTTGTCACGTTATTTTCTTCCTTCACGTTCGTACGGGGCTCGTAGATTTGGAGTGAATAACGACGGCACTTGATGAAGTATCGAAACACACTTTATTTATCAATATTAATCAGGAAAGCTCCAAAACAATTTTACAGTCGTCGAAGATCTACTATAAACACGCTGAAAAAATCAGCGAAACAGCCTTCACACTGTCAGGCAATAACGGCAGAGACAGCTTCACTGCAAAGCACCAGAGTCCAGCTCCCGACTCTGCTCCGTCGTTCTCGGAACTCCACGTACTCTCGAGACTCTCCACGCTACAACTCGCGATGCACTCGACGACACACAGAGTACGGCTCCCGGCTCCCGACTCTTCGGTTCAGCCGTTCCCGGAGCTCAACACGCTCTCTCGACGATGCACTAACCGCGATACACTAAGAGACTCCTTCAGTGAACTCGACGACCCACTCGGCGCTAGACTTCGTGACACACGCTCAATGACTGCCTATCAGCTCCCTAGACGAGGCACACACTGACTACGGACCAGCAGGATTTATATAGCTTTCGGCTTGTGTTCGAGAACATTCTGGGCTAAACCGGTAAGAATTCGTTCCAGAAAAATCTCCATCCGTCCATGGTATATCGCCAATTTTGTCGCCGAATGTGGCAACCGTGCCTTCCCTTGCCATTTCATGGCAACCCTAAAACTGCTTTGCGGGGGAGGTATCCCACCCCGCCTGGACATTTCGTAACAATATTTCAATTTAAATGAAATCAGTTCATTGTTTCTAAGTAATATCCAATTCGTAAATAATTCTTTTACTGCCAAACGAGGAAACAAAGACCTTTTGATATTTCAGGTTAATAGGCATGAACCATGATTTAAATTTAATGTAATATAACAACTCTTTCTCAATATCAATAAAAGAATCAACGTAACAATAACATATCGTGTCAATTATCCTAACCCGAAATAAAAAAATTGCCAAAAGTAGCTGTCTATTTAAAATGCCGTCATTTACGAAAACGTTCCGACTTACAATAACGTCACATGCAGTGGCGTGCTTTCTTCAACATCAGAATATGACCTCATATAATAATAATATATTTAATGTTTGGCAATGCTATTTTTATATTTTTGATTCTTTGATCGTATCTTTATTTCTGGCCTCAACTACTAAGAGTTTTTACCAGTACACTGAAAATTATAACCATTTAGACATTTGCTTGGTTTAAAAAATGAAAGATGTATACTTGTACATCATCACACAAGGCGAAAAATGATAATGAAAGTTCGTGAATTCAGTAAAGTTTAAACTTTAAAAACATAACTCGTCGATCGATGCATTCGGTGTGGAGGCAGTCCGAGAAGAAGTCACGGGGTCTTGAGAGGGCACCTGATCGGTCGAGGTCGATGTTAGCAGAAATCAGTTAATGTTCGTAATTAATAATTAAATAAAATTTTGTATTTCATATTTTGTAAAACGTAGACAGTTTTTATTAACAAACTCCATGATTTGAATGCGAGCAGTGGCAACACTTTTCGAAATAAAAAAGACTTTTATCTGCAGAATGCGAGACTGTTGCCACTCGGAAAAATGAGTGCGAAAATTAGCTTTTTCGGAGTTTTTAATCAATATCTCAGCTGATTAAAATCGTACGAAGATGAGAATGGTCGAATTGGCTTCCCAAGAATTTTTGCAATCTGTGCTTTGCATCTACCGAAACTCAACTCCCCGCCGTTCTGGAAGAGATATTGCCGCAAATGAACAACCAGAAGGGCACAGACTTTAATAGTATAAATAGTTGCTAAAATCAATTAATGTAATCTTTATTCCTTTTAATGTAATTTTACTACCCAGTGCCTTCATACATATTACTGATCAACATTTTAATAAAACAGTAACATTAATTACAATCTAGGGCAATTCTATAGACAAGAAGAGAACTAGTTTTTGTGTCGTAATCAAATTTTTTTTGAATATAAATTTGGAAATTTTAATTAAGAAGAAAGTGCGACAGATAGAAAATTATAATAATAATAATAATGTCATGAAAGATAAAAATGTTTTTAAAATGGTTCAAGAATAAGATGCGACTTTAGGAGAAAATACAGAGTTAAAGTTACAGTAATGTTTCCAGAATTTATTTATATAGACCGAAAATTCTCTTAACAGGGAACTTATGCTTCATAACTATGCACAGTTATATCGTAACAATATCAGCAACAGAACGGAAAATAGCTGCTTTATTTTCGTTTGAAATCCTTATTATTAAAAGCTTAGTTTTAATTTAACTATCTGTTTAATACTTGTTTAGGTACATTTATTTTTTTGAAGTAAAATAATATTCTTAATGGATGTTTTTTTGAAATATTTCTATTTTCAAAGTGTCTTCTAGTTTAAGAGAATTTCAAATTTCGCAGGTGTAATGAGGATCTCATGAAATTGGAATTGGTTTTGCATGGTCCTATTACAGTTGGATTCGAAGTATACCCCGACTTCGTACACTACAAAGGTGGTATCTATTATCACACAGGCCTTCAGTCCGGATTTAACCCTTTCCTTGAAACTAATCATGCAGTAGTTCTTGTGGGTTATGGAGTAGATAAGCAAACTGATCAAAAGTATTGGATCGTAAAGAATAGTTGGGGTACCGGATGGGGTGAAGACGGATACTTTCGAATACGTCGTGGCTCGAATGAATGTAACATAGAGAGTACTGCCGTTGCTGCTACAATTATCCCATGAACACTGCGAGGATTATACACAGGACGAAAGTCATGAATTTTTCTACTTATCTTGTTACTTAATAAGATTAGAAATTGAACGTCTTCATTCATATTTATAATAAAGTGTATTTAAAAATTATACTTTTTATAAACACTTTATATTTATAATAAAGCGTTTATAAAAAGTATAATTTTAAAATTATTTTTAATAGTCATTCTTTTCTTTAATTAATTTTATAATGGTAGAGATTCGGCTGCGCTACAAATGACATCTACTTAGAACGATTGCATAGTCCATACGAACAACTGCAGATATCTGAACATTTCACAATGCCAGAGTCAAGACTAGCATTAAGTAGATGAGTGGATGCAAGACAGAGTATATAACAGAAGCAAGAATAGCCTTAAAATTGTAAATAAAAGATAAATAAAATGGTTTCCGCCTTTGATTAACCTTAATAATGGCAAAATGAGTCACATTCTCTAATTACCTCTGCAGTTAATCTTTCAGAATGCTTTGAGCTTTTCATGAATGTTAGTAAATCTTTACGAAGATAAAAATTTTCCTGTTCATAATTTCGAGGATTGTGTGATTTAAAAAAAAAACCCCTGATGTGTGTTGTCTCCATTTGGAAACACATTAAAATATGTATAAATTAAATAGTTTGATGAATACGGTAATAAACATTCAGCATTTTCAACACGTCCAATATTAATTTCCTGTGATGGAACTCCTAACTGAAGATTTCAAAAATAACACACTTCTAAACTTTTGGCTGAACCGAAAAAAAGAATTTAAAGGCATTTTGAAAATCAATACGGAGCAAAATTAAAAGTGGATCCTAATTTACGGTTAAAATTAAGTGAAATAAGATCAGACATAACGAAACTGATCTCTCTTAAACAGACCCAAATCTCACACTAAATTTCAGAATTAAAATATTATAACTTAAATTTTGATAATTAAAATGGTAATCAATTTTTATGTGTACATATTTAATACAAATAGCCAATAAGTTGTGCAAATGGCAATATATATATATATATATATTTAATATTTCTATTCAGAAATTGAAAAATAATCCTTGTAAAACGTAGTAAAAATGCAGTGATGGTACTAAAGATTTTTTAAAATTTTTGTTTAGATGGTACATTTTAATCAAAAGGTTGAGAACCGCTGCTTTAGGATACTGTCTGTTTCAAAATGAGCAGAAATTAGGTATTTATGTTCACATACTGATTTTTAGCGATATATAATAAGCTGTTGTAATAATAGAATTAAATTAATGTAATCGTCTTCTCATTTCTTCATCTCCTAAAAATCTGAGGACTTCATTAGGTAGATTCAAGAACATAATTAGTCAAGTTATGTAGATTTTAACTGCACTCATGTAGTGACCGGGTGTGAAAGAATAGTCCTAACGTATCCTATGCGTGCCGTAAAAGGCGACTTATCAGGTACCCAAGAATCCCAGGCTATAGCCGGGTACCCTCCCGCTGAGGATTATATCAGGGGACTCATTATGGTCATCCAGACTGGGGATTGGGCGTGAAGCTAACAACTTTACCCCATAAAAATCCTACTGTTAGTTAATCAAAGGAAGAATTTTATGGACTGTCAATGCGGAGACTACTTAGAGGGATTTTAGTAGATCTGATATTTGGAACCTGAAACTTGCCTTCGCTTTATAGAAGCAGAGGATTCTCTGTTTAAACGGAATTAATGGATGATTATAAAATTGACTTAATGGAGCTTCAGGAAATGAGATGGATTGGACAGGGAGTTCAGGATGGCAGAAATTACACTATTGTGATCTTGGAAACTATATTGTGTTTGGCACGAGTTTCACTGTTCATGAGAGAATTAGGCATGTTATCAACGATTTTGAGGGCAAGTCTGGTTTCCAGTTTATGCGGGATTAGACTAAGATATAGATCCTTCAATTACAGAGGTTGTTAGCACATTTTTAGATGACTTGGCTTTGCTATAAAAAAACTGCCTCCTTCGAAAATTATTTCAACTGCCACTATATTTTTGAAAGTATAAATTATCGTCTGCTATTTGATAATTTTGTTTTCATGCAAAATTGAAAAGAAGATTAATAAAAGAAACAATGGATGGAAGGCTATGTTTATGCTCTTTCCGAAGAAAATCATTCATATTTAATTATTAAAAAATGCTGTGAAAGCCATCGGTTTTCGGTATATAAAACAACGATAGATATTATTGTCAAAAAGTAAGGAAAAAACATCAAAGTTTGGCTTCAAGGAGAAAACGTTTTCAAAACACATATCCAAGGAAAAAACGGAATGTTTTTAATGTTGTTAAGGTAAGAAATTTAAAGTTAAAAGAAAATCTTCGAAATCAAAGCACAGTTTCATAATCCTTAAAATACTCAGTATTAACTATAAACAATGTGATTAATGCTGATTTAATCTTGAAAAGGCTGAAAAACGTAATGTGTATGGTCTTTCTCCACGATATATACCCAAAAGCAGAACGCGTTGCAGAATTCTCTACGAGAAACTATTATTCGGACAAAAATGGAAAAATGTTGCCAGAATAGATGAATCTGGGATACATTTAAATGACCGCAATAATGACCCATTTATTATTATCAAAAAGAAGAATAAAACCTTAGAACATGATTCAGAGAATCTAAAGAAAGTTTTTTTAAAAGGATATATGATTGTTGCTGGTTTTTGATATAACGACAAATAAAAGTTAAAAGATTGCAGAAAACTATTAAGGTCCATTCCACATGTTATCAGGGACACGTTTTATACCCAATTTTCAAATATGAAATGCCTTCTCTTTGCCCACAGTGTCATCAGTCAGTAGAAATACATCAAGACAAAGCAAGTGCCACACGTCAAAATCCACTGTTAATTTCCTGAAACAAAAATGGAATAAGAACGTGTTTCAAGGTCATAGCCTTCACGCATATCCCTACTAAATCTTCTGATGTATCATCCACGGATTTGTGCTTTTGGACGTTTAAAAAGGAGATTGGCTACACGTTGACCTAGAACCCTCCTTGGACTTTGAAAAGTTGTTCAAGAGAAATGGGATAAAATACCTCTTCCGATACTAAAAGGAGCTTTATTGTCTTGGAAATTACGGTGTATAAGAATAGTGAAGAAAAAGGGTTATCAATGGAACATTTAAAACACAAAATGTTTAGGTAAAATATTTCTGTAAATCCGATGAAAATCGTCTAAAAATTATGCTAACAGCCTTAGTAAAGTTTAATAATATACGTGCACGAACTGAAGATAAGGATGAGGAGAAGAAGGATACTTTTTACGAAAACGGGGTACACGCACTAAATTCTGCTAAGTCAAAGCGTGATATGAAGATTGTGGTGGGAGATGCAGATGTTAACATAGTTAAAGAAAATAGGTTCAAATCTACCATTAGTGCGCATAGCCTACATCACGACTCAGATGATAATGGACAGAGACCGATAGACTTTCTATGGAATATGATATGGTGATTGCCAGTACTTGTTTTTCACACAAAAGTATTCACAAAATGACTGGAGATATCCAGATTATGATGCTTTCAATCAGATTGACCGTGTCCTAATTGACACCGGACATTCCTCACACACATCGGATGCCAGGTCATATCGCGGAGCAAATTTTGACTCATACCATTACTTGGTTATGATGAAAATCAGAGCAAGAATCTCTAATACCTGTAAAAATTAGGGGGGGGATTAGAGAAGTTTGACTATTGTTAACAGAGAAAGATATAAAGCAGAGATACCATAATGAATTGGAAACTCAATTAAAAAATCTTAAATTGGAGGAATTAGAGTGTATAGATAGATGAGAAACGGAATCTGTTAAAATTGACTATTAATGAAACTGGCAACAGAATCTTAGGTGGAGCTGAAAGGGCATGAGTGACGACTGGTTTGATCAAGAATGTAAAGCTGCCGTTGATCTTAAAAACAAGATATATAAGAAATATGTTTGAAAGAAAGCACACTAGATTAGCTGCTTACGAATATAAATGCGCCAAAAAAAAATGAAAGAAAGATCTCCAGCGATAAAAAGAGAAACTTTCACGAAAATCTAAGAGATATTGAACATCTTAAAAGGAATAGTTGTATTGGTGTGATGTATTTAGCTATGGCAAAGCCCACTAGGGCTATCTGCCTAAGGGGAGGGATGCCTTCGTGGAGGACTTTCTAAGGGAAACTGGCTCTTATACACGTTACACACGGGGAAAACCACGAAAACGCCCATGTAGCCAGCTCGTTCGAAACTCGGACCGAACTACCAATGTTCAGCGACTTAACCACTCGGCCGCTGGTAGGCTTTTAAAAGGATTAGGAGAAAGCAGAACTTTCTTTCACGAAATCAATCGTAGGCGGAGAAATTTTAAACCTAGAACAGCATTTCTATAGTTTGTCATTCTTGCCTCAAATGATAAGAATGTTATATGTAATGACGATAATAACGATGCAAAAAATACAATTCATAATCATATATTTTTCAATTTGTTGCGATATGGAACCCACATAAGAAATTTCGACAGAAAAATAAGCTAATTCTCATTATATCAGCAACAATGGCAAGCAGTTTCTAATTATTTTCGTCTTTATAATCAAATAGTCATAAAGGCTGAAGTTCCATCCAATATTTCACCCATATTAAATTTTCGTCGATTAAATGTGGCATAAAACTTATCATAATTGATCAGAAATCAATAACGCCAACAAACAAACAAACACAGAAATAGACATTCTTCTTTATATGTATAGATTTTGTAAAATGTACAAAATTTTGATTAACAAACTCTACAATTTGAAAGCGAGCAGTAGCAACACTTTTCGAAATAAAACATTTTTATCTCCAACGCGCGACACTGTTGCCAATCGGAAAAATGAGTGCGAAAACTAGCGCTTTCAGAGTTTTTAATTAATATTTCAGTTGATTAAAGTCGTACGAAGATGAGAATAGTAGAAATGGCTTTTTGTTTTTATGGAGGTGGTCATTTCAGAAAATATGCTATTAGTGATATTCTGTGCCATTATTTAATTTCAAATGTACTGGTCTTTTTTTCAGAAGACCTTGCATAAATTTCTCTCTTATACAAATAGTATGTACATTCACAAACTGACTATGTGTAATTAAAATGCAGCTTATAGAGAGTTGAAAGCTTTAGCATAATTAATAAACCATAGCTACTTGTATAGTGATGTTATAATTGTTGGTACTTGTGATGAAATGATACCATAGCTTCTGCTGACAGCATTTTGTCAATAATTTTTTCCTTCTTTGTTAGGATTATGTATATAGTCTGAGTTGCACCATTATTTACAACATGTTCAGTTTCGCTACAATTAATTTGACATTTTTACATCTACTCCCTATTTTAACCCTTTTCCCTCATCTTTTTTTTTTTTTTTTTTTCAACTTTCGTTTCATGGATCTTTGGGGATTAATAAAATTAAAAACTTAATAAAAAAATAATATCTTCTAAAGTTTTGTGTACTATTCTCAAACTGGGTAAAAATATGTAATATTTCCCCCTGCTTTGTTAGTTTTTAGCTTTCTTCCAGATACTCATTTTTTCTTTCCTTCATTCTATTCAAAAAGTAGTCAGTGATTGGTAATGTTCAGATAAATGTCATAACAGTGTTTTCACGAAGAGGTATTTACTGTCTGTTTCGTAAAAAAAATGCATAGAAAAGAGCTGATGAGTTGGAAAGAGATGAGTACCTACACAATAAGATATTACTCAAAATGTTGCATTAAATTTATTTGGTGTGCTATTAAGATTGCTCACTTTATATATATATATATATATATATATATATATATATATATATATATATATATATATATATTTTAATGAACTGTTGACAAATTCTGATTAGTCACGCATACTTCATATTATCATGTGAAATCAGATAAAGGACAAAAATTGAATATTAAGATTGTTATGAACAAACTTAAGAGTATAATTCATTTCTTAGATGAGGTGAATGATGATAATTTTAAATGGATGAATCTTCTGTTTTATTGGAACAGCCAGTCTACTACAAATATTACACATTTCAATTTTGTTTGTTCCTTGTGATTTGATGCAGTTTAATCAAATCAATTAATATAGCAATTTCAAGAGAAAGGCATGCAGTTAGATATATTACAATGAAATTTATAAATGCACGGATATTGCATGATTTCTAAAATTTATTTTAAAACATATTTCAAATAAAAAAAATGAGTTGTACATGAAATGAAGTGAAGTTTTATCAAATTGGACATTGTACTATAAAGGTTGAGTGTGTGTCCCAGTTGTTACATACCACAAATCTACAGAATATCCCAATTCTACCCATATACATAGCAAAATTTCCCTGCTGATTGTCTCCAGACAAGCTATACCTGCAGTAAGAGCATATGAAGACTATTTTAAGCACATCCCCAAAGTAATAAATCATAGGGTATAAAGCAGTATCATCTTTACAGTATTATAGGCTCCTGAACAAGTGCTATCCGTTAAAATGGCCATGGTGTAAGGTCAGGAGATCTTTGTGATAAGCTGCATAATGCTCAGTCATCTTACAATACTAACAAGTTAAAAATTTATCATTAGGGGATGATGTACGCTGTGAAAAAAAAAGGACAGTTCTACTTGGCCGGTTAACGAAATTCAAATTGCGTTTTTCATGTCTCTAAAACGCGATTTAGGATATATATTAGATTTATATATTGTTCTAACATAGGCATTTTGACACAAAATCGGACTTTTTCTCAAATAACACCATTTTTTTTTCCATATTTCGATTCTACGACTCAAATTATACCTAAATATTAAATTTTGTAAAATTTAGTGCGAAATTGACAGAGAAATTCAAAACTTTATCTTGGCGCGGTTTTTTTCAGTTTGCGCCAAGCATAATTCACTTGGCGAAGTTCTTAATATATGGCAACCTATTTTCTTTTCCCTTGCATTGTGCAACAGCGGAAAAAAAGGCACATTGTTCCTACCTTTTTACATTGTGCATGAGTGGAAAAAAGTCACATTGTTCCGTCTTTCAATTAATTTTACCAAAGCGCCTAAACCACATATGGCGTTATTATCGCTTTTAACAAATATGCCAAATTTCAAAACGCGCCAATATATGAATTCACGTATATCTTCGGAAATTTTGAACTGTAATTTTTTGTAAGTATGCTTAGATATACATCTACTTTAAGATGATGGTAAAAATTTTATAGGTTATGAAAAGATTTGTGTTTATACACAGTAAAATTTTAGTTCACACACAGTTGAAATACTTGTGTTGGACAAATTAAATGGGGACAATTAAGTTAACATGTATATGCAAAATCGTGTTTGGAAATTATGGTACAGAATATTCAAAAGGAATTTTTTTCCTTATAAATGCAGAAATAAGCCCAGTTTAGGGAAAGTAGTCACTGCTTTTATATGTTAGAGAGAGAGAGAGAGATTTGAACAGTAAAATCATTCCGCTCATGTGCTGAGAAATATTCGGTTAATGACAAAAGAACTAGCAGTTAAAACCCACTAATGGCCAAATGGATAAGATAACCAAATCTCAGTATTCAGTATTTTTACCCTGGATTTGAGATCTATACCGCTCATAGAGAGATAGCCTCTTATGGCCAGGAATCTAAAAATGTATCAGATTTTTACAAATGAATTAAAAGTGCTTTTCCAAAATTTCAGCATTGTGCTAGGTTAATTAAAAGATATAATTATTTGTTTCCTTCTTTATTTTCACATGAGGCAAAATGTAAGTTTCACAAAGATCAATTTCAAATGACATATATTGAAATGAATGTAATTATCATTTTTATAATTTACTTAAAATTAATAACTGCATAATTAAAATTACTATTTGCATTCCAAAGAGTTGAAATTCTTAGTATTTAACAGAAGCGCAACTGAACTAAATAGATAGACTTAAATATATTCCTTAATAAATTTCTTTATAAAAGCATAATTATGTTACTAATACACATTATGACCAATGTATAATGATCATTATACTTTAAAAATGCTTTTATTTCACATAACAATCAAGAGATAATGAAAAAAACACTGAAGAAAAATTGTACACAGATGATCTTGCCCTCTTCGAGAGGTAACACATTGATTGGTCATAGAACTTCCTGGATGTTCTAATTTTCATGAAAAGGAATTTTCAAGTATCCTAAAAGCATTTATTTTCTAAAACCTATCCAAGCATACTTACAGACAGTTACAAAAACAAGTGCCATTGGCCATCCATATTGTACAGGTCAATACTATATTAAAATATACAGACATTAATATACATTCATGATAATTTTATGCAGATATAAAACCATCATTTAATTGAATAACTAAAATGTAATCATTTGTTTTAATAATAAAATATACAAATTATTTTAGCCACTGAAAGAGATTGAGGAACGATTATAATAAAATTCCTTACACCTCAAAAATTAAAAATAATTTTACAATGCTACTTGAAACTAAAATCATTTAAAATTAGAAATATTTAATCTTGACTATGGCAGTAACAGAAAAGACTAAATATGAAATATTTCTATCAATAATAATTAACAGATTTTACACCAGAAATTTAGTTATTATGATAAAAATACACAAGTTTTATACTAAACTAAGTAGAAAAATGGTTGTCTATAAAAGTTGTTTCACGTGTGTTTCAAAATCGTGCAAATGGCAAAAAAATTAGCTTTCTAATTCTGTACAAGAAAAATATTCTTTCCGTTATCACCGAATCTCCGGTTGTAAATATTTTAAATCATTTTAGAATGCTTAACTATTAGCGCTAGAACATAATTATAATTAATATTATACTAGTTATTTTATGAAACATTTAATTTAAATGATATAGCATGCACTGTAAATCAGCGAAAATAAATAAAAATAGCTAAAACAATTAACAAATCAAGACAAAGCACAACGCCTGCAAACACTAGAAATCAAATGGCGAACAACGATTCTGCATTTCTACTATTGGCGTAAAATTGCAACTCTTTAGGCAACCTTTCAACCATTATCGGGAGGTACACTTTTCCGTACACATTCCGCGTTTGTCTGTACATAACTGTGCAAACTCCAGATTTTCATTTCCAGCTTGCGAGACTGTTGCCACTCGAAAAACTGAGGGTGGAAATTATCGTTTTTTCCAAGTTTTTAATTAATATGTCTGATTTTAGCTATTATTTTTTTTTGGGGGGGAAGCAGATGTCGACCTTTTCCAGGACCCAGAAAAGAATCGTAGAAAGTTTGGCGACGCTAGCTATAGTAGTTGTTGAGTTATTAGAGGACAGATAAACATACTTTCTTCTTTATATGTATAGATTATGTATTTATAAACAAGTAGATAAAAACTAGAATTCACATATAAAAGTTTTATGAAATTTCAGCATGACATAACCCAGGGGCGTAGCTAGAGTTTCCAGCGCCCGGGGACAATTGAAGAATTTGCGCACCTTTCTGTGTGCCAAGAATGGAAAACGCTTCATTAAAATATTTCGTAGCATGAATTTGACGCCCCTTGGATGCTGCGCGCGGGGACAGATGTCCCCCCTTGCCCCACCCTAGCTACGCCACTGGACATAACACTCTGTTTATAAGACTGTACTCTACACTCTGTTTAGAAGATTGTACGGTACCATATGCAGGAAGCTGAATTGAAATAGATGAAATAGATGAAAGAAACATGAAAAGAAATTTTATTTAGAAACTAAAAGAATGCAACAATATGCATGTGGCAAAGTAGTCAATAAAATGAGTAAAATATATAGAAAACATCAAACTTCGTACACACAAATATTTTATATAATATAGGGATAAAATCAAAATTTCATAAGCATTTCAAGTTTAATTACAGATAGAAATCCATGTAATTAAATTATTTTAAGTTCAGATCTTTTGTGAAACTGATATATTAAACTAGTTTTAAGTAGTTGTACTTTTAGGGATTTGATAACTTTACATAACTTCTCTACTTTGCACTCTTTTTGCATAATGAAAGCGTGAAGCTAATCGAGACCAGCAGCCATAATTTGATATGAATATGAATGTATCCCAAGGAGCACGGCAACCTCGTATCGACGTTGCAAGCTGGTCGCGAGTCATGTTGCAAAAACGTTGCAATATGTCGTCTTTAAGACGCCCAGATGTCCGCGAAACTCCTCTGTTTTGCAACCGTTGCAAAGACCTCTTTATTACAGATATTATTATGGTTTGCAGATGAGATTTTGTCGCATAGACGTCGTTATTGCGTCTTTTGCAGGTGATATTTTGGTTGTGAAAGCATCGTACTACGACGTCTTAACGACGCCTAAATGTCCGCAAAATTCCACCTTTTTGCAACAGTTGTGAAAATGTCATTATTATGTCCTTGTGTTACATATTGATTTATGCAGAAAAAAAAAAACTTAATAGTTAATATATTTTTCTTCTTTTTTAAAATTTTCTATTCATTGTATTTATCTAAAGTTTAAATATTTTATCATTTCTGGAAACCAGAAGATAATAATTTTTTTCTCTTTAGACTAAATATACATAATTAATAATAGCTTTAATTATTTTCAGTACTTTAAACTATATTTTTTAAATAAATTAAATTCCAAGTTACAATTATTTAAGATTTCATTATTCCATTTCCTTAAGTGAGAGTAATTATGAAAGTGGTTATTATAAGTATATAACATTAATAGTAGGTTTTAAGTAAATAAAACTCAATCAGACACAAATAAAAGTAAAGATATATATGTGGGTAAAAAAAAAAAAAGAGCGTTTCGGATTATAACATTATCACATTTATTTCTGTTAAATCTCAGAGGCATGGAAAACTGCCCCTGTCATGATAAATTAGGAAGCGTTTCTTAAGGTAACATAATCAGTATTTTATCTGAACTCAAGTATAAATTTATTCGCGTTTCATAGTAAAAAACATAACCATTAACTTCTACATCTCCAAGATATGCAAATGATAGACTGTATAAAGTAGTTAATAAATGTGATAAAAATATTTCATACAAAAATATACCTAAATCTAATAAAAAAAACTTTCCATATATAATAATAAATTATAATTAATTTAAGAAAAAACATGAATTAGTAGTGTTTGAAAATATAAATAGCAGAAGGAAGGTAACAGAACTAAAATTTCCAACTAATAAAAAATTATTCGTGATTTTAAATAGTAAGCACTTAAAAGTGCAATAATTATGGATTGCAGTATTTACTAGTAATGCTAATGTTTCTAAACACCATTTCTTTCTATCATATGTTAAAGTATTTTAGTTTCTACTTTTTATAATCAATGACTTTCCTTTTGTTACTGTACAGAAATAATTGAAATAATATAGTATACGATAGTAAGCTAAGTACGTTAAAGTAAGCTCTTCGTTAAATCGCACACGATGAAACTTTTTGTTTCTGTTTATTATGAATTTCTTTGTTATCACAAACGCACAAAAAGTAAGCGAAGAAAGTAGAATATACTTAAGTTTAATAAAAAATAAAACCTAATTTCCAGCATTCATTTATTGAGATGATCTAATAAACGCATATATAACGGCAATAGAATATACTTAAATTTAATAAAAAATAAAACCTAATTTGCAACATTGTTTTATTGAAATAATCTAATAAACATATATAACGGCATTATTTAAAAAAACGCGAATTACACAGTGTTTGGAAGAATAGATACCAAACGAAAAGTAATAAAACTGCAATTTGCAATCAATAAAAAATATTTAGTATCTTTAAATATTACACAATTAAATATCACATAATTATTGATTACAATATTTCATAGAAATATTAATGTTTCCTTAACACTATTTTTTCGATAATACATTTCATACACTGTTTAAAATCATGAACATTTTCTGCATACTATACAAAAGACAACATAATATAGAATGTGCATTATTATTAATTTTAATGTATTGCTTCTTGCTATTACATATATATAATTTATCTTCAGCAGTCATATTAAGTACTGGTACCAATGCAGTAGTTTCTTTGTGTTTTGAAAATAATGAACATACCATAACAGCTTGAACTGTTGTTGCTTCTGCATTGATTGCATTTTCAGCAAAACCAGAAAGTGCCTTGCCGTTGTATGTTATTTTTGGTTTTATATGAATTAATTATAAGAGCCAACCTTTCAATATGAACACAATAATCGATTAATATGAATGATATACGATATAGCACTTAGAACGTTATAACCTAAGCACAAAGATAATCACGGTATCCAAATATTGCATAGCTGGAACAGTTTGGAGAACACCACCATACAACTTTTTAACCACCGGAAACACATAAATCACCAAAACACAACACTATTTTACGAACACTATAGTGTCTTCTTGTAGAGAAGATATTCACAAACAAAATAAGCACAAATCCGCATTCTCACGATGATTTTTCCTCAGTTCAGAGGCTTCCAAACAGGAGCTCACAGCAATGCAACTTCACTCGCTGAAGGCAGTTGAAGTAAGTAGATAGGGACAGAACAATGAGAAGATTCACGGTGCGTTCTTTGATTGACTGTGCATTACATTTACTTTTAATATAAGCAATATTCTTTATATCAGTCATTGCTTGATTCAATTTGAAACATGAAGTCAGTCTTTTCAAATGCCTTACAGATGACATCTTTACCAAATTACTTAAAAGAATTGCTGGACTCTCAAGTAATTGCGTAGTTAACAACTTCGAATTTGGCAGCTAACCAAAGTGCGCAAAACCTCGAGATGTTCGTTTATGTAAGCATCCAGTAAATAATGTACGTGGAATGTCATCGGTTGAAGAGCAATGCAATGTAACTTTCAGCGATTTATAGGACAACACTAAACCTTTCGACGGTTCTTCTGATAATTTAATAGAATCTTTTTTTAAATGACCTAGAAGAATTATTTCAATTGAATAGAATTACGAACAAAGTTCACAAGATTATATTTACAAAAAAATATTTATCGAGCTCGCTAAAATATATATATGTAATGTCAATGTCGCCAAATCCCGAGTGTACGTATAGGATAAAACCAAGCTGGAGATGGACAAAAATGTAGAAACATAAAAAGCAGTTCATCAGAAATTTTATAGGTAATGAAATTCGTATTTTTGTTCACAGTTTCTCTAATTTTTATGTCAACATTTATTAGTAATTTATCAAATCCATTAATTTGGTTGTTTTCCATGAAAAGTGTTAATATTTCTTTCTCTTTTTCCATTAATTTTTCCGTTTTGCTTCTCCTGACTGCCTGTGAGATTTCCGTCATATATATATCGGACAGCCGTTAAATATGCATGGATATGCATCGTCTTTTAACATTGGACGTTTTCTCGGAATTCTGAAAATCACTCCATTTTTATCCGTGAATACATCTTCACGCACAATCATATCTTCGCGAAAATTGTACTTTTTGCTTTGTATGCCGTAAAATGTTTCATATTATGTCAGCATATTAATTCAAATAAATTCATCCTTACTTCAAAAATAATAAATAAAGTCATATTTCAGCAGTAAAATAATTGCTAACATGTGATTTGCATTGATTTCTGAAATATGGATATTTTAAAATATATAAAATGCATAACTTAATAACTTAGTTTACAAATTAGTTTCATTTTTAAATATTTTGCTATAATATTTATAAAAAATATTTTAAGTATTAATTATTTTAACAAAATTTTAACTATTATTTAGCACGTACTTTTAGTACTAATTAAATTTAATAAATCAAAAGTATTTATATTAAATTTATATTTCATTAGATGAATCTATCTTAGATTAATATATTTAGGTGAAATAAACTAATAAAACATTGCAAAGTAAATCTTATGCGGACTTCAGATTCTTGAAAGAGAAGATTTAGTCTCTTTTCATTCCAAAAGTAACGCTGAACTATGAAAAAAATGATAAAACGATCACGTCTAAAAGCGGTCATATCATGACTTTTCAGCGATGTTGACAAATTGCCAAGATGCAATGGCAAATAATTTGCGTCTTCGCAAGGTTGTAAAGACGTCGTAAAAGTTACCACGACCACTTTGCAACCTCTCGGACCAGTTTGTAATGCCGTGTGCTACTTGGGATAAGTAGTAAAATTTTTGTGGTATAATATTTAATATTGTTGATGGTAAACTCTATCAATTTCTACGTGTTCCATTTAACAAATGGAGTTGCTTCTTTCCAAAGACCAATTGATGAAATAATTTCAAATGAATAATTATCAGGGACCTTTCCCTACCTTGATTGTGTAACTATATGTGGCAAGAATGAAACTGAGCAATAATAATAACTTAGAGAAGTTTATGGCTGCTGGTAAGAAGTATAACCTAACTTCCACGAAATCTGTTAAATTGTTGGGCTACTCTATAGCTAATAATATAATGAAACCTGATCTTGATAGGCTGAAACCTCTAATGGATTTACAGATTCCTAAAGATGTAGGATCCCTACAGCGAGCACTGGGAATATTTGCTCATTATTGCCATGTATTTGCCAATGTGTATATACTTACATGTGTAGTTATTATGCAAGACCTACAGAAAATATCCAAAATTACCATGACATTAACCATATATAATTACGCATATACATTCCTTGTCGCTAAAACTCAATTCAAATCAATATATAAAGAAATCTCACTTACCTGTCAGACGCATTCACCACTTTTATCATTTTCTCTATATTTTATTGACGACACAATTAAATACATTTACAACAAAGAGAAGCACAGATAAACTTTGGTTAATATTTCGCATCGGTGTTACACCTTTCGCAATCATCAAGGTTCTGAACTAGTCCGAAGAATTCAACCACACACAGCGCCATCTGGTGCAATACAGTTTCTATACCATACTGTAAGAACAGGCAAGACATAATAAAATAAGAATAAAAATTAAAGTTAAATTAAATTTAAATAATTCTCATGCGCCATTGCTGCAAGGAATGAAATTTGAATTTAACAAATATTCTCTATTCATATAAAGCTAATTTAAAGTTAATTTAAATTTAAATTTTAAATTATGAAATTTTAATTGCATACATATCAAAGATTAATTAGACCTGCGAACTAATTTACTATATCATTTAAATTCTGAGAGCATTACGTACACGTATCTAAAACCATGTAAAATTATATAATATTCCAAAAAATTTATCCCAAGTATATATGTAACAAAAATAAAGAATATGTTAAAGATTAAATTAGCAACGTAAATTTCCCTTCTCTATTCTAAAAATAGCAACATCTATTTGGACTGAGTCATTTCGAGAAAAATCTATGTCATATGACGCTTACGTAATTCTGATGATGTAAATGAAACTAAAATTCAAACAGCCAATAGTAATTTTGCAACAATATTAACCATCCAATCAGAATACTTTGAGAACCAAAACTAACTCAATCTGATTTGAGATTTCATCCTGAACATTAAGCACTTGCTTTCCACGCTTTGGCCTAGCTACACTGCTGTCTGTCTGGTCTGCTTTTCTGCTGCAAATATATAAAAAATGTAAGCCTTTTGGAACAGGCACATTTAATGTGCCGACTTGTGTGTAGCCGCAACATGTTGCCGAAAATAAAACTGAAGATTTTAGACAGATTAAGTCTTCGCCTCCAGTTTTCCTAGTCATTATGGATCAGCATTCTACGTCATCAAAATGTCCTACCCCTGAATATATATTATATATATATATATTAATTAATTAAAGGCAAGCATATGCATAATTTCTGTTAGAGAGAAACAGTTTCTCCGAGATTACGTTTTAGAATATTTAAAACTCGAAAGGATAAATTAATGGTGATATTATTACTGGATACCAAAATTCGCAGTAATTAACAATGCTGTTTCGATCATTACTATGAAGAAAAAAGCGGGATGAAAAGAAAGAATCCTGATGCACAGGAACATTACAAATTTGTGTGTTTACGTATAAAAGTATATAATGTTCTTATATAGGTCATTTAAGCATAGTCTCTGAATCAGTAACATTTTCAGAAGTATTTCAGTTTTCATAATGGAAAGTAAAAACAAATCTGCATTTGTATAGAATATACATTGGCAGTTGCCTTCAGAAAAGGTTTCATGTTTTGATTGTTAATATTTATTTATGAATTTTTTCCTTGATCTGATAATTAATTCATTTATAAAAAATGTAAAAATGAATACATAAAATCATGTTTACATAGATTGCTCTTCTACACTGGAAAGAAAGTTACTACAAATATTTTTAAGTCATAATTTTATCAGCTTAACAAGCAGAACAGTAAATATAAAGGTGCTACTTTGCTAGACGGTTGCATGGATATCTGGCGATTTACATTAGTGCAATTGCTGGTGCGGTTTTTACAATCGTCAGCCATATTGAAAAACGCTGTTTTTACGCATTTTGCGCATAGTAAAGTATTCGAAACTTTAAAAAAATAAATATCGTTAAAAATCAGGTAAATGTAAATAAATACATTTCCTACGAGTATAAAATACGTACTAAAGTAAGGTTAAATTATTACTTTCATATTGTCAGGACTTGTGCTTCTCTTGATTTGCTTTGGAAACATGAATGGTCCTGAATAGGAACAGGGAGCATACTCATGCTATGTTCAAGAATGTGTGAAGTAGACAACACAAGCAGGAAGGGTATACGAAACCCTTTATTTTCAATACTTTACAGGTATTCCCGAACTTCGGGATAAAGAGACCAACCACTTGTGGTCTGAACGTAAGAATATAAAACTACTAACTAAAACTCTAAATAAAAGCTAACTTTGAATTAGTGTACAAATGTCTAGCACTAAGACTGGCCTTTATTTAAAAAAGGTACGTATGTAGTACGCCGAGCTGCTGAAACTACAATACGTTTGCAAATATCAAGAGGGCTAAAACTCTGGCCTTAAAGGCAACCAGAAACCGAGTGAAAACTCGTAAAACTGCAGTGGCAAGCGGCTTACTTCCTAAATTTGCATAAACAAGTTAAAGCATTTAATTCTGGCTGGAAGTAGAAAATAAGAAGTGATAGTACAGTTTTAAAATAAAATAAACGTTAGTAAAACTTAGGATTCTTACATACTTCTAGCCAGAGTTAATTAGTTTGAAACTGAGGTCTAAAACGACCTTGTTGAAAACTTTTAGCTCTAGATTCTAAATCTAACGCGAGGCCAATCTTTTACAAACATTCCTCACTAGAAACTATCGAATCTAGAAATTAAAAGTCGTTTTTACATGATCAATTGTATGGACAATTACTTTTCATCTGTACTGCATCTACAAAGAGGAGTTTTTCTTAGTTGAATCTGGTTCCTTCCAGATATCTGGAAGGAAAACTAGTTTAATGAAATGTTAAACAATCAAATGGCAAGTAACATGAACACATATATCTTTCTTTTAAAACTATTCTTTCTTCATTCATGCCATTATTTAATTATCTCCCTGTGTTCTCTGGCATGTGTTGTAAAGAAAAACACCAAACACGTGCGTGTCTATGTACAAGTGTTCAACACTACCACCTGCAATAAAAACACTAACGTGTTAAAATTCAACATAACAAGACCTCAGAATACACCTTATATTCATTTCTGAACCCTGAGGTACTATTCTCAAAAAGTGGCTAACTCTGAAGTGTAGCGTCAGAGAGCCTAACTACGTTCATTCAACCTTTAGCACATATTCACCATACTGCGCTCTTTTTTCAGTTATATCAATAAGTTAAAATTTTGGGATTAGTGCAACATTTTTATTTCTAACATATCACAGTACTTCTTAACTTTTAAGATAACAGTTCACATTGTACATAAGGACATATTAACATGCCGTTAATTTTACACATTTTAAAACATACATTAGTAGTACACAGCGCCATATGGTGCAAACTTGTTAACTTCTATTTCTTGTTAACTTCTATTTCTTCAAAAACTGCAGTGGTAGTAATTCTTTTACATTTAAATACTACATTTCAAAAGTCCTTCAGACTAAAATTTCTTTTCTTGACAGAATTTTTTTTAAATAAAATTTTATACAATAATTTTACAGTTTTCTTAAGGTACCTTTCTCATAGATTACCAAAGCTTTTACAATACTCAAGTATTTACACATTCCTATTATGCAATAATTTTAGTTTTACTCGCGAGTAATTGAAAAACATAGTAACAAAATAGGTAAAACTCATTTCTCGCCTTTTTGGCGATAAAGGTATGCCTCACATGAGGTAAAACTTCTTAAATTCTGCCACTTGCAGTAAGAACGAAAAATTAATTTAAAGTTTCAAAATAACATAAAGTTTTACTTACCTTTGTGATATTCCGACATCCGTTTTGCCGCCCAGTCTTGGAAATTAGCGAAGATTACAGTCTGGTTTATCCTGCGTCTTGTGCGGGTTCGCCCTCCAGTTCCTTCCTCAGTGAGCTTTCTTTTTTTCCTGTTTGATGACCCTTGAAGAACTTCTTTTTAACATCTGATTGTACTCCCGGACTCTTGATGGCAGCTGTTCTTGGCGGAATCGGGCCAACTCTCTCCCGTTGTTGCCTGGATCTAGTTGCTGGCTGTTCAAACGTTTGTTGCTTCCTTGCATCTGCAGCTGATTTTCCTGGGTCGATTCGTCGACATTGCTGCGTAGATTCCTATCCGATGGGTACATCGTTCGGTTTGGAGCAGCCTTATGGTTGCTGCCATTTCTTCTGGCTCTCTTTGCATTAGTAGAACTTTTCCCTTCTTCGTGTTGGGGGTGGTCGTGCCCTCTCTTTTCTGGTCGGTGGAACGGCTTCTATTTCTTGTTACCTTCAGTATTCCAACGGGGGAACTTTCTTTTCGTATAGACCTCTCTACTCATGGCTGGCCCTTGTGATTGTTGTTGTGCCACCTCTGAAGAATGTGCCTGCCGTGCCGGATCCTTCAAAATATATTTAAATATTTGCATTTTATTACGATTATAGAATGGTTTGATCTGGTCAATGTTTGCGGTGCAGGTTTCACCATTCATGGCTTTTAACACCACTACAGCCTGAGTTACCTTTCTCTATTACATAAGGTCCTTCAAATCGTGGATAGAACTCTGTAATTTTATCTTCTGGTGCTGAAGAAAGTGAATGCTTAATTTTTAAAACTTCATCCCCTACTTTATAAGTTACTCCCCGTCGTTTCATGTCATAATACAACTTCTGTTTTCTTTGTGCTACTTCAGTGTTCTTTTTTGCTTCTTTAATTAATTTTTTTATATCGCCCATTTGAAATTCAGGGACTCTTTTTTGAAAATAAAATAATCTATCTAACGGCGTTATAATCTTCCTGCCTAAAATAACTCAGCAGAAGTTTTACCCTTCGTGTCATGTTTGGCGGTCCTAAGGGCGAAAGATAATTCATTGACATAGTTATCCCAGCTTTTATGAAAATTTTTAACATAACTACAAATAATTTTCACTGTATTTCTATTGACCCGTTCCGCTATATTTGATTGCGGTCGATACGGGCCATTTTTAAATGACGTATGCCCAGTTGTTGCCACATGTTTTCAAATATATTACTTACAAATTGAGGACATTATCCGATATAACTTTTAGGGGCGCCCCGTATTTTAAAACATATTTATTTAAAATAGAATTAGTAACTACTTTCGCAGAGGCTCGTTTTAAGGGAACAATTTCGGTCCACTTACTAAAATGGTCAACCATAACAAGGAGATACCGACTTTTATTTAACTGACTTTTCGGGAAAGGGCCCAATAAATCGATGCCAATTATTTCATTTGGAAACTCTGATTTAATGCTATTTAGAAACCCGGCCGGGCAGAAATTCACATAATTAACATAATTAACTGCTTGACATGTTGGGCAGGACTGGACATACGCCCTTGTTAACTTTCGCAGCTCAGGAAAATAAACTGCTACGCGTACGCGTTATATGATTTTTCAAATACCACCATGAGATGCCAAAGGCGAATCATGCAAATCCTGCAGTATATTTAATCTAAGACTAGCTAGGATAACAGGTCGAAATTCGTTGTTGGAATTCGTAGTTTTTGTATAAAATAATAGGCCATCTATTAGTTCGTAATGGGCCGCCCTATTTCTTATCGCCACAATATCTTGGTGGCTAAAATTTTCAGGATCTTTTAAATAATTATAAATATTTTTAAATTCCGTATCCTTAACCAGTTCGGTTATTACAATTTCTCGAGAGCGTATCGTATATGCTGTGCATTGCTCCTTTTACAGTATTACCTTCTTCATCTATTTTTATTCTGGATAGGGCATCTGCTACGATATTTTCCTTTCCGGGGGTGTGTTTGATTACCAAATTATACTCCTGTAACTTTAGTGCCCATCTTATTAACCTTGGGGATAAGTTTCTGAGTATAATCTAGTTACCGCCGCATGATTAGAATACACTGTTACTGGCGCACTTCCAAAATAGACTCGGAACTTCTGCACTGCTAACAGAACTGCAAGTGCCTCTCTCTTAGTCGTGGAATAATTTCTTTGAGATTCATTTAAAGTTCTACTAAAAAATGCCACGGGCTGCTGATTTTGGGAAAGTACTGCTCCTACCGCATAATCCGAAGCATCCGCTGAAATTTCTAAATTCTCGTCGTTCTCAGGAAATTTCAAAACAGGGGCTTGCGTTAACGCTTGTTTTAATTTTTCAAACGCGCTATTGGCTTCGGCCATCCACGAGAATCTTGCCTTTTTCCTTTTTATTTTAACAATGTTTCAGCAATAGTTGCAAAGTCTTTTATAAAGGATCTATAATATGAACAAAGTCCTAGAAAAAAAAAACAGCTTCTTCGCCGTATTTGGCGGCGGATACTTTTCAATGGCGATCATTTTTGATTCGTCCGTCTCGATTCCTTTCTGAGATATTTTATATCCCAAGTATTTTAATGCAGTGGCTGCAAATTTACACTTTTCAACATTAACTTTTAGACCGGCCTCATTTAATAATGAAAACACCTCTCTCAAATCCTTTATATGTTGATCCAAATTATCACTAGTAATAATGATATCTTCTAAATATATAAATGTGTTCTTTCCTAGAACAGGCTTTAGCACAATGTCCATGAATCGTTGAAATATTGCCGGTGCCCCTGAAAGGCCAAACGGCATACACAAGAATTCATACGTGCCAGACTTGGTTATAAGAGCAGTCTTAAGCACATCTTCTGGTTTTACACCTATTTGAAAATAATCCGTCGTCAGATCTAACGTAGTCATGTATTTCGTAGAAGTTATGTTCCTTAAATTTTCTTCAATAATAGGTAACAGATATACCGGATATTTAGTAATGGTGTTTAATTTACGATAGTCAATTGCAAAACACCACCGTTTTGGATGTGTAACTGGATAATCATTATTTTTCTTACATAACACAACCGGGCTGGAATAACTATTTGAGATGGGCGTTAGGATCTTTTTACTTAACATATCGCGAATGTGCCGCTCTATAATTTTTTCTTTACTCTTATCATATCGATACGGCTTGTGGCGAAATGGCAGTGAATCTCCTGTGTCGATTTCATGGTTCGTAACTTGAGTAAATCCGGGAATATCACTAAATAAAGAAGCAAATTCACTTACCACTTAGCGAATTTTTTCTTGCTGTCCCGTAGTCAGGTGGTGGAGATTTAATGTGGGTGGTTCTAGTGATATGTGTGAATTTGATGGTGCACTTAGTAACATGTAAGTAGTTTCCTATTGTAACTGTGTTTAACCTCAAAGCATAAATGCAGTTTGCTTCCTTTAAATCAGTTCTCATCCTTTATTTTCACTTTCACTGCATATTTTTGTAGGTGATTATATGGGAATAATTTTTTTTTTTTCATCTTAATCTGGATAAAAGCAAACAGCTTCTGTTTTTCATAGCTTTTCAAATTCACATGAATCCATAATTTTGATAATGGGAAATGTAACTGGGAAAACTTATCGAATACTTAATCACAAACTGTTGCTAACAAAAATATTTGGCACTGTTAATGCAAGTACTTCCCAAGTAAATCAGAAGTGTGAGCTAACAGATATGTGTCACTTATTTTTTTAAAATAAGGACCCATTTTAGATGCTGTTGAAAAAATACTATAAGAGCTATCTCATGCACTTTATCATTTTTGGAATCATAGTATGACATTTCATTTGAGTTTACTAATAGTTAAAAAATTCAGTTTGCTTCTTTCTTTGTGTCTCATTTCATCATGTACTTGTTTAGTGCAAAGATTTATGCGCATCTGTTTGCAAAGTGGCATAGTATAAAGTGAGCGAAAGAATCATAACCGTATGACTTGTAGCAAAAAGATGTTGGCTGTGTAATGGCTGCTATGCTTGCCTTAACATCTAGAAAACTGTTGGTAGATTTAGATTAGGTTGTCTGATCTAAAGGTGTTAAAACCCTTGCTTTAGAAGTACTTATGATGTACCTAACTGAATTGTAAGTTCCAGTTAATGGCTGTAAAGTCAAGAAGACTTATTTATTTATTTAGTTTGTAAGACACTTACAGGTAGTGAACTGCTGAAGGATACCCCTTGTATTATCACGGAGTTGCTATTTTATTTATCATCAAGTTGTTGTTTTGTCGTTTATCGCCAAGTTGTTGTTTCGTTTATAGTGACCTGAGTAATTGACTGTTCCATAAATATATTTTTACCCAGAATTGTGTTCTCCTTTGACTTGTGAAAATATATCGATGTGTACATGGACAAAGTCAAGGGAGTGCGCCGTGCCAAGTTTATGCAATTCTCTGATGTTTTTTAAAGTGAAAATGGGTCGACGTGTACATGGATAAAGGGAGTGCACAATAGCCTAGTTTGTGCAATTCTGTGATTTTTTTAAAATTGAAAATAGGTCAATGTGTACAAGGATACCGAGTTTGTGCAATTCTTTGACTTGTTATTTTGTTAGCGGCGATTTTCGTAGCTAAAATCGCTGCTACACAAAGTCAAAATAACAAGTCAAAGAATAATTGTACAAGCTTGGTATCCATGTACCACCAAAAATCAGAAATTTTTACCAAAGGGGTACCTGTAAGTATGCATTTACCGAATAAAGTTTTACTTGCTGATGTGTTTGTGCTCCTACAATTAATTTAAGCTACAGGTTGCAGCATAGCTTTAAGGTAACAGTGAGGGCATGAGAGACAAGAGTTTGAACTAGGTAAGTACTTAATTAGAAAGGCCCCTTGACTGTTATATTTTTTTGTTTGAATGATGTTCACTTCAGTTGTGTTTAATTTTAAGCTCATCAATATGTAATTTTTTTTTTTTTTTATTTACAGATAACCAACTTACAGATATTTGTATTGATAAACATAAATATCAGTTTTTGTCATGTTTATATGAAAAACATAATCTGAAGACTATTGATAGCAGTGCTGATGAAAAGCTGTTAATGTGCAGGTTTGTTGTTTTAACCACTGTGTTTTTCTTTAAATTAGAAATGGTAAAATATATGTTCTTAATTAAATTGTAATATTGTGGTATACATTCTCTCATCCTCTTTTAAGTAATTGGGTTACTTTTAATTATTCAAAATTAATACTTTAATATTTCTGTGTGTTTTTAACTAAATTTAGTATTTTAAAAATTCAGTGCTTGGTTAAATAAATTTAAAAGATTATCAGATATAAACATTTTTTAATTTAAAAAAGGATGAGTGTAGATTTATGTGTGCTATACATGTATGGAAATGTAACTAATCAAAATGGGATTTACCAAGTTTCTGTATTTTCAGAGGCAAACCTTTAAATCTAATATACTATTTTTCTGACAATCCAAAAGAGTTTTGGCCTGATCCTTTTAACCCTTTCTGGATGGGCATCCCACCCCTGTGTCACTGGAGAATGGCCTTAAGGGATAGGTGACGCCTATGTGCATTAAGCAGACACATTTTTTAAAGACCACTAGGTGGTGTCCTTTGTCCTAATTACATTTGAATTGAACATAGTTTTAGGATAATGACCTTCAGTCTGAAAACATTAGGCCTTATAGTGTCAGCTGTTACCGGGGGGAGGGAGAAAGCATAATGTAAACATTAATGTTTATGATATTCCTCAAAATCTTTTTTTCACTACTATGTAAGGTTTTTTAGGGTTACTATGTAGGATTCTGTTACGCTTTGCATTGCTTTCAGATATATAATGTGTACTTCCTATTTTATTTCAGAAAGCCATGATTCCAGTTTATTATGCTAAGAAAATGTTATTTTTCAGAGAAAGGATATACTTGCAGGGTAAATGAGCCAATTAGTGACATGGATAAGTGTGATGATTTGTTTTCTGGAGTAAGATTTCTACTGATTCTGATACAGACATTTTGTAAGAGACTGAACTGACTGCTTTACACTTTTTGTGTAAAATTTTGTTACTTCTTGTAAATAATCTTGTATTTTTTAATTAATGTATTTTGTCAATTAAAACTTCGGAATAATTCAAGTAGCACTTCCGAAAATTATTCCTTAAAGTAAGCAATTTTTTTTTATATATTTTCATGTAACATAAAGAAAAAAGATGATTAAATGTTAATTTTGATGTATATGATAGCATAAGTAATAGTCTAAAATGGTGCCAAAATGGTATGACTTTAAGACATTTTTTTTTCAAAATTTTTCTTCAAAGTTAGATTTAGCAAACGCGAAAGCTCCGTCCTGTGGGGCAATTCTCTTTGACTGCAATCCGTTGCAAGGGAGAGTCTTAAACAAAGGTTTCACCATCTCAGAAGGGTTAAGTGCATATAAAATTCAGTGAGACTCTTCACAAAGACAGCTAGAGGCCATTGAAGCAGCAGTGTTATATATATATATGGAACAGAACAGTAGGAGGGCATTGTTTCTACTGATATTTTCATAGCTGCCAACTCTCTTGGTTTTGCCATGACTTTCCCACTTTTTTATTACATCTCCTAGTAGATCACTGAAGCTTCCAGTTTTAAATTTTTTCTTAAATATTATTTGTTCTGAGTTGCTTTAATCTAGTGTATATATTGGTATATTTTAATTTGAAGATTCAGGCTATGTGTAATCAGTTAATATTTGCATTTAATTTTTTTTTGTTTCTATATATGGTATATTACTATGTTTATCCACACAAATACTATGCACATTAATTATTATTTTTATATCCATCATATTTAAATTCCCTCATTACTTGGGAGTTTCTGAGTGTAAAAGTGTAAGAAAATTAAAAAATTAAATTAGCCAAAAAACATGAAATGTAGCATATCTAGTTAAATGCTGATATAATTTATATAAAATTACAAATACTTGAATAATCTAAAGTATTATAAAGTGAATCAAAATCGATTTGGAGTTCCTTTGAACTGGTATCGCCTCGCAAACCTCCTGGTTTCTCTGGGTTTTCTCGCAAAAAGTCTTCCATTTTTTTTATTATTTTTTATTTTAAGGTATGCATCTATGTATTTTGTTAAAGTGACAGCAAAATTTTATGCCCCTTCAATCCCTACCCCTCCCTGAAAATAAATTCAAAGGACCACCTTTTATATTTGTTATATTATATGAATTTTGTGTTGCTCTAACACCACTGTCGCCACGTGACCAGTAATGCTGAAGAAATAGGCAACCATTTGCCTCAATGTGCTTCTCCCGCGAACAACGCTTGTTGGATTTGGCTCATCTTGGAAGACGCATACAGTCGACTGCTGTTTTGTTTCAGGCTCATATGCATAAATCCACGAGTCATCACCTATATGATAGACACAGTCTTTGATGCGCCTTGTGAATATTCTTCCAACATTTCCTTGCACCAATCGGCACAAGCCTTCTCTTGAGCATTTATCAGATTATGGGGGATCCAATGTGAACAAATCTTTTTTACAGCCAAATATTTTATGTAATATCTTATTGATGCTTTTCATACTAATACCCAAAGATGTCTCAATCTCACAATATGTCACATGACGATCTTGCCTTATCAGTTCATGACGACATCGATATTTTCTAGCACAAGAACCGATTATGGACGACCTTCACAGAATTCGTCCTGGAGTGAATATCTACCATGATTGAGTTTTTTATGTGAGTTTTTTTTTTTAGTGCTGTAGGTTGGTGCTTTATCACTGTGTAAAGAATTAAGTTAATCAAAGCACTCTTGTCTTGATAATCCATGTCAAAAGTTGTGAAAAATAATCACACCAAAATGTTCACGAGTCAATTCCATTTTCTGCCTGAGATGAATTATGATTGAATGAAGAAGAAGCTATCTATGAAGCAAACTTTTGATTGGAATTGTCTGTGGTCACCTAGCAACATGCAGCACCGGCACAGGCAATACAGACTCAAAAACTCTAGAGAAAACCGCCAATTGGCAAAACAGTAAACAAAGAAAGTAAACCTGTATGGCAACCCTACTGGCTGACAGTCAGTCGGAGTTCAGTCTAGTTCAGTTTGTGAGGCATGTGTTACTCGCACGTACCTCAAACACTTACTGTTGCCAAGGTTGGAAATATAAATAGCAATCTTCGTAATTCATTGTATGAAAGAAAAATTTTAAAACTAATGTGTCAGAAATTGTTGAGAAAATGTCATCAATAATGAAGACATCTTTCTTAAATGAAACTGTCTGCACAATTCTTTGAAAGGCTTTTCGTAGTAATTCTGTAAAATAAAGAAGACGTTTTTTAAACCATTAGAATTAAGAGAAATGTTAAATATCTTTGCAATGACTCAAGATTTCGGGACCAGTTTTATTTTCAGTGCCGAAAATGACGTCAGTTTTTCTTTCTATATCCTTTTTATTTTTTTATTTTTAAATTAATATATATATATATATATATATATATATATATATTAAGTAATGGCCACTATTATGTTTCATAGAAGATTTCTTAAACAGCTGAATACAACACATTTATTTATTTTCATTTACATACATGTACTAACAGTGAAAGATGGAGGCTCTTCTGTATTTTCTCAGCCTGTTGAGAAAAGGGTTGGAAATTTGATGTTTACTAAACATTATAAATGGAGAGAAATATATTGATATACTACAAGAAAATTTTATACAAAGTATTTGGAAATTAGGAATGAGATTAGGTTTCATTTTCCAGCATACAGTAACTCCAAACATTTATCAAAAACACTTAATATTTTTGTTGGTAACTCCCTTTTTGAGTAAATATTCAAGTAAGCATTCGTGCAGATGTTCACAGTTTAGCATATCTTTAAACACAATACTTTGATGTCTTCATGTTAAATATATAGTAGAGGCTTAACATGTATATAATGTACCTTTCTGAATGCTGTAAAATATATGTTTGAAATAAAAAAAGTATTTAATACACTGGTTAAGAAATCCTGAAATGCTGCATAAAATAAATGCTTAACATTCTATCATAGAAGTTAGTAAAATATTTTATATCTGTAATATTTAATCTGAAACCTCTGCAGATATCACATTCATCTGTGTCATTTGAAGTAATATCAGTCGACATTTTCATGGCTAACGTAGCTCCACTGTATATGATGTTCCAAACTGCTGTAAAATGCCAAAATGCTGATTTTCTGGAAGTCCATGTAGCTATAAAAGTATAGTTATTAAATTCTTTTGCAGATTCTGCTTTAAAAATATGGTAGAAATCCATATCTGACATTCTTACAACTTTATTATAATATATCTGGTTACTTCAAAAATTAGATGTTACAAAATAAATTGGTGAGCATCAGAGACAGTAAAAGAGCATAGCTACTATAAGCCAAAACCCGTCAAGGGAAATGTTTTTTCTTTATTGATTTTTCAATATTATTTTTGAGAATTTCTCTTAAATATACAAAATTGTGATTTGTATAAAGCAGTATATACTCATTTATTGGCAATCCTCCTTTCCATTATGTTAATTATAAGCTGTTTTGCTGTCTATATTTTTTACCATACTCTTTCATTTTATAGCTTTGTCTAAGAGAGTATGAGATCGAATATGCTTGCACAGTTCAGGCTAGTTTATTTGCAAAAATATATTAGAGGAATGTGATCCATAAGGGAGATCCTTTCCCTAAATATTAAAAAATTATATATTCATGAAACGGGATATCAGAGTAGGGTAAGCAGATACGCATAACTTTGTTAGGTACAAAGCAATGAAAAATCATTTGAACATTCTATATAGTCAGAGGTTCCCCCATCATATATGTTGATAATCTACTGAATGTGTCTGAGCAGACAGAGTTATTTGGTAGAGTGGCAATTATATTCCTGATGAGGTACTACCAGGTTGTTCAATAAGTTCACGGAACGTCATCTATTCGTCAATATTAGACCTAAAACTTCGACGCCATTTTCATGTTTGTTCTTTCTTAGGAACACGTCAAAAGTTTCATTTCAATCTGTTAATTTATTCATTGTTTAATCGCCCTTTATATCTAACGTGTTGTGCCTTTTTTCAGGTATGGATAAAATTGAGCAACGTGCAGTTATCAAATTCTTTGTAAAGAAAGTTTTAAAGGCAATGGAAATTCATACCGAAATGGTGAATGTGTTGGGTGAATCTGCTCCTTCAAAAACAATGGTTTGCAAGTGGGCTAGTTTATTTAAAAGTGGTCGTACCAGCCTTGAAGACGATCCGCGAGAAGGACGTTCCAAAACTGCATCAACACTGGAAATCATCGGAAAAATACAAGATATGGTATTGGAAGACCATCGATTGACTGAAAGAGATTTAACAGAGGCTTTAGGCATTTCATTGGGCACAGTGAGCAATATTTTGAGTGCTAATTTAGGTTTAAAAAAACTCTGTGCAAAATGGGTGCACACATTCGGATGCGACTTTGCTAGCAACATTTGGAGCGTTTTAAGAAGAATAAAAGCGACTTTATACTTCGATTTATCACAATGGATGAGACTTGGGTCTACCATCATGATCCTGAATCAAAACAGGAGGCTAAGGAGTGGTGTGAACCCGGCTCTTCGGCGCCGAAGGGAGTTCGTGTGCAAAAATCAGCCAATCCTCCTAAGGTGTTAGCATCAGTTTTTTTGGGATGTGAAAGGAATTTTGTTTATAGATTACCTTCAAATGGCAAAACAATTAATTTGGATTATTATTGTAACCTTTTGAATCAATTAGACGAAAAAATTCGTGAAAGAAGACCCGGATTACAGAAGAAGAAAATAATTTTCCACCAAGATAATGCACCTGCGCACACAGCTCAAAAAAACCATTGCTGAAATAACTGAATTGAAATACGAATTTTTGCAACATCCAGCCTATTCGCCAGATTTAGCTCCCTCCGACTTCTGGCTCTTCCCACACCTCATATCCGTGGAAAATGATTTTCTTCAAACGAAGAGGCAATAGCTGCCGTGGGAGGATATTTTGCAAGGCTGCCGAAAAACCACTACAGTCAAGAGATCCATAAAATAGAAGACCGTTGGAATAAGTATGTTGAAGTCGAGGGAAACTACGTTGAAAAATAAAGTAATTTTTACAAATAAAAATTGGTTTCTTCATTTCCGTTCCACGAGCTTATTGAACAACCTGGTATTTTGAAAAAATACAAATTTTGCTGTGAAGTCGGTGAAAATATATTTAAAAGGCAAACAATTTGCTGATTTTTTTTCTTCTGTTTTTCTAAGTATAGAAATTGAAAGAAAGATGGGCATTATTATTTACTAGTGTTTTAAATTTGTATTCTGAGTTGTGCTTGATTACAGAAAAATTTTCTCTTATAGAAAAATAAGTGAAGCTGAACGTTGTGAAAATGACTTGATACCATGCAGCCTTCATTGAAACTACATTGCCTCAGTTTTGTTGGAAAGATTTTTTCAACCTCTACGTAACGAATTTTGTTTATATACTGTTGAGCAAATATATAATTTAGAAGTAAAATCAGCTGCTCAATCAAAGGGTAAGTTTGAGTATAAATACTACTTTTGGCCTTATTTTCAGAAGATTTCCCCAAAATGCATATGTATATAAATTCAGATTTACTGTGAAAATTATTTTAATATTAAAATTCTTATAGGAATTTTGATGTACAGTCTAACTATCTAGCTAATATATCATAATAATGTAGTTATAAGCATATATATCATAATAATCATATAGGATATAATATATTATAATAAGCTAACTGATCTACCATATATAATCTAGCATCTATCAACATCATTGTAAGATAGGCACTTTCAGCATTTGATGTTGCATATATATATGTAATGAAAGCAGGTTTAGAAGTACTGACTGTAGAAACACTGAGACGTAGAAATGCAGAAATAATGGTGGCAGATAGCATAGAATTAAGAATTCTCAGAAAGTATTAGATTCGTACTGAAGGGGAAGAATTTAGATTGCGTAGAATGCTAATGCATAATGAATAGGAAACTTGGCAGTCGAGGCGGATTAAATTCTATTTTTATTTAAATTGACATTTGTGACCACAATTCACTTGGCACTTTAATCATGCCTATTTCCAAAACATTTACATTTTTGAATACTATTGCGATAGGCAGAGAGCACAGTGGAATTGTATCCAAGCAGCAAAGAGGTTCAAGCTAAAAGTGTATATTTATCCAATATAGAAGGTTACTAAGAGAAAGGTTTTTGTTCAGGTCAGAAAATTTTTAGTTCTCACAATTTTGAGTTTAGGATGCGAATTACCTATATCATCGGTGTTGTGCAGGTCGTGCAAGATGGATTGATCTAGAGATGACGCATCTAGAAAAGATATGATTTTTAGAATAGAGAGGGAGAATTAAGGGGATACCATTAGAATTTAATTTTATTAACGGTGATGTGCTATAAAAATTCTGAATATAAGAATAATGCTTATTCTTATCTGAATAATCGAGAGGAAAGATCGTTGTATTAAGTGCTCTACTATGCGAATTTTTTCTACAGCATTATTTTAAATATATTCATTTTAAGGAATTTATTGTAGTGGTAAAGAATGCATTGTGAATAGAAAAGTAGTGATTTTTTTAATGTATTTTTAGATGAATATTGTTTATTTTTTT
This sequence comes from Stegodyphus dumicola, assembly GCF_044657685.1. NCBI lineage: Eukaryota > Metazoa > Arthropoda > Arachnida > Araneae > Eresidae > Stegodyphus > Stegodyphus dumicola. The sequence goes on from NC_140768.1 coordinate 85,522,340, forward strand.
TTAATTTAATGAAGCATTTTCATGCCTTATCTGTATAAATTAAAGAGACCATTTATAATGCATTTTAGAACATTTTCATCTTAGAAAGGCTAAAAGTAGAATAATAACTGATGTGTATAAATATATATAAAAAGAAAAGTTCCAAATATAGTAATTTTGATACTTTTTGATTATCTGCATTTCATCCTCTCAAAAAATTGCCACCTGTCATTGATTAATTGTTTACCAAGCTAAGATGCAAAAGACAACAGCCAGTTTCAAATGGTGGTATATTAAGAATTACGTAAAATAGCAACCAAAAACAAAATAGAAAATGCAAAAAATCATCCATAATAAAGCACTTATGTATTTTGCTTTTGTGCTGTTCTCTCCATGTACACAGCAATTTGGTTTAGCTTCAAAAAGCATAGAAAATTGCAGAAACTCGGCATCGAACATGACTTGGCACTGCACACACTGTTGTCCTTCTCATATACACAGTGATCTGTTTTTGCTTAAAAAATGTCAGAGAATTGCACAAATTTGCCATTGCACATACTGTTGCTTTCCCATGTACACAGTGATCTGTTTTTGCTTCAAAAAAACTGCAAAAATTTTGATCCATAAAATTCAACATTTTACAAAGTATAACTTTATGGAATGCGAATTTTTGCATTCTTTTGCCATTAGGCAAAGTGCTATATTTTTAAAGAAATGCAACACCTTATTTTTATCAGCCGGCAAACTCCACAGTCCCATGACAGTTCCTTATCCACACACAAACAAAAAAATCACTCAATGCAGCAAAAACAAACACTAATGATCCTTGCTGCATGCAGATGCATAACTGGATTACCTCAATACATTCTGACGATGTGATGGGTTGCCTAAATTGGAAACATAGGGCATTATCTCATGAATACTTTTACAGATAATCAGCAAGTATCATATTCTTATCAAAAACTTATTTTATTGCTATTTTGATTTTTTGTGAAAAGACAATAAATGTTACCTATCAAATTTTCCATGGCATTAATTTTTTAGCTTCCTGAAATCATTTTAAAATTCACTCTAAAATTTGATAGGTTTGAAGTTATCAGTAATAATAGTAATAATTATTAGGTGCTGCTATTTATAAAATTTGATTGTTTCTAAATCCCCATTGCTAATAGCAAATTCCTGACTTATATCTAATGGATGATTACCCTTGGTAATAGTAATTTGGTAAAATACTGCATTTTTACCACTAGTAATAATAGCCTCAGTAAATATTGTATTTGTTTGCATATGTTTCCTCCTCATATATCATTTTAGTTTTTTTAGCATATTCTTTAGAAATTTTGTATTTCTTTCCATTTCATAGTAGAATGACCAATTTGTGGAATTTCTCAGATTAGAATTTATGCACTGTCATTTCAGAGCCAATCTTTCAATCTTTAAAATCCTGGACAATGTCATTTATTATCTTCCTTTCTCATAAAGATGCATAGGGCAATCATGCTTAGGAAAGAAAATATATAACAAACTAGGTATTTTAGAAATAAATAAATAAATAAATAAATAAACCTATTCTATTCAAATACATCTGGTTATTGAAACAAACAATAGCAGAATAACATATTCCACAGAATGGCATATTCTGTAAGATAGCAGAAACGGTAAACTTTTCAGTAAAGTAGAAAAAATAAAATGAGCACAGAAAATGCAGACTCTCTGGAAATTGTTTTCAAGATGTACTTGTGAAGATTAGAAGTATAAGAAGTCTTTATACTTTATAGGAGTCTTTCCTGCATCCAGAACCACAAAGCAATTGCAAGGATTGAGTATTATCTTACTGTCATTTTCCCATGGGTTCATCTCTAGTCATTAGTCACAAGAGGATACAGTGTGCACTGTTAATATATTCTACAAAATTCCTGCATTATTTTTATGGTTAAGAACTTTAGGAATTGATCATTTGAAGTGTTGAAGTTAGTGTAGTATTTACGAAAACTTCATTTTAAGTTTACATGAGTCATCGTATTTGCTAACTTTTTTTGAAGTAGTGGTATATAAGAATAACCACAGTTATATTGCAAAATTTAAGTCACAAGTATTAAACTATGTAAAAATGAATGGAATTAAAATCTTTGATAAGACAATTTGGATTGGACCACACTTAATTACATTTTGCAGGAATTAAGAAAATTTATTTTTAACTGCAAATTCAGAAATGAGAATTTTTCGCAGAAAGATTTTGGAAATTGAGCATGAAGTGTTAAATTATGTTAACACCATAAATGTGGAATAGTAATAAATAGTAATAATAGTACAAAAAATAGTAATGAAAATAATACTTAACAATAACATTACGTCTATCCGTACCTACTTAGTAACTGCATAAAGATGCAGTTACTAAGTAGGTACTAACCTTTCCTTCAACCTTTGCCTTCATGCAAAAACTGTATACACCATATAATTTTATCTTGTCAATTTTCAAGTTGAGAAATTAAAAAGGAAGGAAACATCCATGAATAAATATGGTGTTATGATCTTAATTTTGCATATCAGTACTAATTCTTAATCATTATGAATAGACATTTATCATACTATTAATTTCTATTACATGGAAAGCTTAACAAAAGTATTATTTTAATCAAGTGAAATTTTCAACTGTTTGCAATCAGTTTTTTGCTGTGAAATACTGATTATTAAAAGTATGTAATAGAGTTAAGTCTATATTTTTTATTTCTTTCCTAGTTAAGAGAAAAAATATGAAATGTTTATGTGCTATCATTTGTAAATATTTGAGTATATATTAAAGTTTTTAAGAAACATATTTTATGTAAAAGGTCATGTTTTGTAATCTTTCATGAATACTTTACTGGATTTACTTACAAATTATGGAACACCAACATTATCTTTCAATATTTGCTTATTTATCTTAATTTTCATTGCATTTTCAGTATTCTCTGTCATATTTTCTTACTTGTGCTGTTACACTGAAGGCTTAGTTACTGTTTTGCCTGTTGAAAAATAAGATATCAGATCCCTAGAAGGAAATGGATGTGAGGCTTGCGTCTAATTTTACTTAGTACATTTCAGTATGTATTACAGAAAAAGAGATAGTTTTAGATAGACTTGCAGTGCCTTGACATTTTTTTTCTTTCTTCACATTAGTACGGGGTTCGTGGATTTGGAGTGAATACTGACAACACTTGATAAAGTTGTAAAACACACTTTATTGGCCAGTGTTGTTCAAGACAGTTCCAGTAACATGTTTACAGTCATCGAAGAACTACTATAAACACACTGAAACGTTCAGCGTCACAGTTTCCAGGTTATCTGGCTATAAGGGTGGAGACAGCTTCACTGCAAAGGACCAGAGTACAGCTCCCAACTCTGCTTGGTCGTTCTCGGAACTCCACATACTCTCAGGACTCTCCACGCTACAACTCGCAATGCACTCGATGATATACTAAAGTACAGCTCCCGACTCCTCTGTTCAGTCGTTCCCGGAGCTCAACACACTCTAAAATCAAACTCAAAGATGCACTAATTCGTAATACACTAAGAGACTCTTTCACTGCACTCGACCACAAGCCTTACAAGAGATTTTTTTGTATCTGCAGTTACAGCAAAGCACTAGGACTTCAGTAGTGTAAGTTTCATCATTATTCAGTGATTATTTAATTAATTTTCTAGGTATTACTGTTCCGGCTTGTGTTGTTGTTACTTTAACACAGTAACGTGGTTACCCAACCCTCCTTCCTTCTGCTGATAAGAAAAAGGAACTTTAGCATTCTCCCCTCCTCTCAGTCTCGGACACAGGCAGCGCAGGGGTGCGCTTGTAATCGAATACTACTCTAAATCCACCCCTTCCAAACAAGAAGGAAAAGATTGTCAACCGCCATCTTTGGCCACATAAGAGTAGTAATCATCTTACGACTGTCAGTGTATTTGATTTTTTTTTTATTAGTACTACACATCATTCGTGCCAAGTGCATGTTTGCATTCAGCTCAAGCAGTATTTTCCTCTATTAGTACTACAGTGCAATTCCTCATCAAGTTCATATCTGTGAAAGTGTGTGCATTGCTTAATGCAATTTCTCATCCAAGTTCATATCTGTGAAAGTGTGTGCATTGCTTATTTTGAAAGAGTTTTTATCGCTTACGAAGTATTTACCTCTTACATACCCCAGTCCGAACTAGTGCTATAGCACATACTCAATATATGTAAAGAAGATTTTTGAAATTTCACCATACATCTCCTTATTCATTATTAATACAGGAAGTTTGTGCATCGTGTTCTCGCAGTACGGTACATACTTTATCGGCAGTGTATGCGATTTGATTGTACATCTCCTCATTCAAGTTTAATGCTACGAAGAGCTCCAGTATTAATCATATTATTCAGTGCTTTGATATAGTGCGTGTGAATATTATTCAGTACTTAGTGCAGTGAAACGTGCGTGTATTGTGCTCAAGTATTCATCTTTTCTTCATCAAGCGCGTAATTTTTATTCAGTGCTTACCGTGAGTGTGTGCATACGTTATTGCTCTTTCTTTTTCTTTTTTAATCTTTTCTTTCGTAGTGCTACAGCGCAAACTCAATATTTATGCAAGATAATTTATTTGTGAGATATCTTCATTCATCTCCTAATCAAATTTTCAGTGCTGTGAAAGTATAGTGTTTTTGCAGTTATCTCATCTTATAGTGCTATAGTGCATACTTTACTGTCAGTTTATGTGATTTGATTGCGCATCTTTTCCTTCGAGTTTAGTCCTAGAAAGTGTGTGCATCGTGTTCTAATAGTCATTTTGTTATTATTCAGTGCTGTGTAATAGTGTGCGTGATTATCAGTCTGTGCTTACTTAGAACTGTTTAGTATATAAGGTTAAAGTGTGTGCATCACATTTTATATAAAACAAATATATATATATATATTTTCCTCTTATAGTGCTACAGCCCATACTCAATATACAAGAAAGTCTATTAGCTTATGAGGTTTCATTATACATCACCTCATCCACTTTAGTGCCGTGAAAGTGCACACATTGTGTTCTCGCAACTATCTAATCTATTATTGCTACGGTACATGCTTAGTACTAGCCCAAGTGCATGCGATCTGATCGTGCATCTCCTCATTCAAGTTTAGCGTCGTGAAGTGTGTTCATTGTGTTCCGCTACCTTTCCTTACAGTGCTATCGCGTAAACTGAGTATTCCTGGAATATTGCAGGTGCATGTGTATCCATCATTCATCTCATCATTCGTTTTTTATGCTCTGAAAGCATCTTCATTGTGTTCTCTTACTTACTATGCCTTCGGATACTGCCTCATCACCAGCCGGCACAGAGCATAATATTCAACATTCTCCCCCTTCTGTTAAAGGTGCTGCTAGCACATCGACACCTAACTCCAGGTTGGAAGCAATTAACCACATCTGTAACCAACTCCAGTTATTCATCTTACAAGCAAAGGAATCTCGCAGACTAAACGCTTCTGAAAGAAAGCAATTTACATCTTTTGTGAACACCGTTCGCATAACGCTAACGGAACAAGAGGTTTATCTCGCTCAGCTACAGGGACAGGTCTTGGCTCTGCAACAACAGCAACTCACACACAGTTTACAGCCATCTCACGAGAATCCTCAACATTCCGAGTCTTATCAAGCAGTGGAATCCTCAGCCCCAGAAGAACAGTCCACAAAAGAATATTCCTTCACTGAGGTGACACAAAAGAAGCGGAAAACTTCTCCACCTTCAAGATCTTCTCCAGTTCTATCGGAGCACGTTCTATTATTAAGGTCAAAGAACTCCACACGGACACCCGAAGGGATTAAAGCTCAACTTTCGGCAGATTTGAAACCCTCCCAGCTAGGGATCACTTTAGTGCAGATTCGGCCGACAAGGTCCAGAGAGCTTCTCATCCGGTGTCGAGAAAAAGCTCACCTGCTACGCCTGAAACAGGCAATCGAGGACAGGCCAGCACTACTAGAGACACTTGAATTTCGGGAGCCCAAGCCAAGAAGGGAAAGTGTAATTATTTTTGGAGTACCTGAGAATCTAGGAAAAGAAGATCTAACAGCAGCACTTGTAGACCAACTGCCCAATTTCAATCCCAGTGCTTTTCAAATACGAGCAAGCCGTTCCGGGCAAAGCGGAAGGAAAAACTGGGTGATAGACATAGACCCTAAGTCAGCAGAACACCTAGTTAAGCTAGGCCGTCTTTTAGTGGGTTTTGAGTCTTGTCCTCTCCGTCCGTACATTAGGATCATACGCTGTTACAACTGCCAGGAGTTCGGTCACTATAGCAGGAACTGTAAAAACGCTCCAGTTTGCGCGAAGTGTGGTAACAGCCACCCGACGCAGGAGTGTAGCTCGGAAAAAGTGAGTTGCACTAATTGCTGCAGTAGTAATTCTGAAAAGGGGACCTCTTTCAGCACAGATCACCCAGCTACTTCAAGTTCCTGCCCAGTGTATGGAGCCCATTTCGAGAGTCTGAGAAGGACCACTGCAAAGAACTAAACCAAGATGACACTAAACAAACATATAGCAGGTCTTCGATTTTTACAATGTAACTTGCAGAAGTGCTATGCAGCAACCATAAATACGCTGCAAGTAATGACACATACTGCTGCCAATGTCAGAATCTTCCAAGAGCTATACGTTCACAACGGTGTGATTCCTAGTGTTCCAACACACAGCAGAACGTTTCTCTCAAAGAATCAGCTAGCTGCGATTATTTACAGTGGCCCTCTCTCCCCTCTCCTAATGAAAATCACAGAGCATACAGTCTCCATCAGACTAGACACTAGTAATTGCAGCATTGATATTATTGCTGTGTATCTACCCCCGAGCGAAGATATTACCTCTCTATTAGAGGAACTTAATTCTAACCTTCTAACTGGGGCATCACACTGTATCATAGCAGGAGACTTTAACACTACCAGTCAACTATGGGGTGCTGACTCGGAGAACCGAAGGGGAATTGCGGTACTCGAATTCTTGGACAGTAAGCATTTCATTGTCATCAACGCTCAGGACTCACCGCCTACCTTTGAAACATCTAGAGCTCGAGGGTGGCCAGATCTAACAATATCAACTCCCAATACAACTCCGTACATACAAGATTGGACAGTGAGTGACCTGCCGTCACACAGTGATCACAAAATTATTACTTACAGGCTGGATACTCCTATAGACTACATAATAAAGAAAAGATTCAAAACGGCATTTGGAGGACATTCCGTTTTACAGGAACACATTCGAGCGCACGTAGAGAAATTTATCAAAGGTTTCAACAACTGCCAGGACAGAAACTCCTTAGATAATCTCTACGACTTATTAGTTACAAAAATAGTGCAAGCCGCCCACAAAGCATATCGTTTGAAATCTGTAAAGGCAAAACACTCGATATCCTGGTGGTCACCAGAGCTTAACACAGAGAGGAGCACTTCGCAGAAAAGCACAATCCACGGTAGATCCATATCTACGGCAACTCAAAATGATAACATACAATAAAGCCAGAGCTTTATATAAAAGAAAAATTAAAGAGGCCAAGTTAATTTCATGGAGAACTTACTGTAGTAATGTCACTAAAGCCTTTGGACCTACTCAAAAGATAACATGTAACAAGGTGTTTCGTCCTACGACCCTTTCGCCTATGGTGAATAGCACTGCCTCATCCAACATCGAAGTAATCAGTGAGATCATAAATGCAGTTTTTCCTGATGATGATGAAGAGGATTTCTTAGAGGAGCAAGAGGAAGCGAGAAAAACCTACAGTATGAAATTTCGCCAAGTTACCAGAAGAGACGAACTCCCTCCTACGCAAATGGAAGTGGATAACATCATACGTACTCTGGCACCCAAAAAAGCTCCAGGTCCAGATGGAATTGATAATATCATCATTAGAGAGATATACCGGGAATTCCCAAAACTATTCCTTGCGGTCATTTCAGCTTGCTGGAAACATCAGTACTTTCCTAAAAATATGAAGTTGGCAGAAGTGGCGTTATTCCTAAAATCAGGCAAAACTCTGGCAGAACCTACATCTTACAGGCCAGTCTGTCTACTGCCAGTGCTCGGTAAGGTATTGGAAAGAGTAATTCTTTACAGATTGGACTTCTTCCTGCAAAGGAACAACGCCCTGCATCCCAACCAATATGGATTCCGAATGAGCAACTCAACTGAACATGCCATAAAAGACTTAATGGCCACTATCAAACAGAACAAGGATAACAATTTGCACTCACTGGCAGTAGCCATTGACATCAAGGGAGCCTTTGACTCCCTTTGGTGGCCAGACGTAATAAATTTGCTGCACAACATGGCGTGCCCAACAGCCATTATTACCATCCTTCGCTCGTACCTTCAAGATCGAAGTGTACAAGTAACATCAGACAGTGGCATTTATGTCAAAAATGTCTTTAGAGGATGCCCACAGGGGTCGTGCCTTGGACCAACACTGTGGAATATAGTGGCAAACTCGGCATTTCGTCAGTTTGAGAGCGTAGAATACGCTCGCATCATAGCCTATGCGGACGATTTTATGCTAGTTGTGGCAGGAAGGAGTAACCTCGAAATGAGATCTCAATACTGTCTTGATCTGTTCTCCCAATAGCCCAGAGCACATAAGCTTCAGATTTCGGCAGAGAAAACTAAAGCTTTGCTCATAGGACGCAGCAGGCAGCTAAGACGCAACCCAAGCATTAAACTCCATGGGATACCGGTAAAATGTTTCCCCCAATTGAAATATCTTGGGCTATTACTCGACAACAGACTTTCTTGGATGCCACATGTCAGGAATCTTAAGACTCGAATTAGCATCCTAAGCAAACCCATGAGACGCATGACTTCACATAAATGGGGTATCTCATCTAAGCTACTAAAAATTTGGCATAGAACCATTACAGAAAGAGTAATAACTTATGGAGCAGCAATCTGGGGTGGCGAACTTACCTCTCATATGAAAAGATCCCTGCTCTCTATTCAGAGACAGCAGCTACTTCAAGTATGCAGGGCCTACCGTACCACGTCAACACTAGCCCTACAACAACTATCAGGAATTCCTCCCCTAGATTTGATAGTAGAAAGGGAGGCAGCTATCGTAAGGGTTACCAGGCTGGGTCAAACTTCAACACTCTGGGGTCATAGTTATCACCACTCGGACTACGAGGAGCAAAACAACTGCAATAACTTTCATAAAAGCTTTTAATCTCTCTGACGGTATCAATATAAACGACCAACCAATTCAGAGGTACAGTAATAACCTTTTCACAGATGGCTCCAAAACTGAGAACGGCACGGGCAGCGCCTTCTGTAGACTAGAAAATGGAGTTGTAACATTCGAGTGGAAAAGGAAATTAGGCTTGAACAACTCGGTATACCAAGCAGAGCTTCTAGGTATCGGTGCTGCAATTAGATATGCGAACACATGTCAACAGGAGAAATTCTCCATACTCAGTGATTCAGCATCAAGTCTGACGGCTATCGCAAGTCAAAACAGCTGGAGTCCATTGGTATACAGAATTCAGAAACAGCTTCTGAGAATGCCTATTTCGCAAAGACCCACTTTAAAATGGGTTCCCTCTCACACAGGGATTCAAGGCAATGAAGCCGCTGACCTACTGGCCAAGCAGGCAGCCAACTGTACGGATATATTAGAAAGACCAACTAAACTTCCTTGGTCTCATATTAAGCGAACAACTTTGACAAGTCTGCTACAAAATTGGCAAAGTAGATGGACAAAGGCAGAGGTAGGACGAAGGACATTTCGCTTACTGCCAAAAGTTAACATGGAAATAAAGACCCACTGTGCTAGCCTAACACAGTTCTTGACAGGTCATGGACCATTCCCAGTATACCTGAACAGATTCAGACTTAGGGATACTCCTTTCTGCGAATGCGGAGAGGAAGGCGACACGGACCATTATTACTTCCATTGTGTACATACAAGAACCTGGCACTTGAAGAAACCAGCGGACTGTGCCTGGGCAATGTGGACGACTAACACACTCAAAAACAGAATAGCCCTTGATAAAATAGAGAAAATCTCAGAACACTGCCTAAGCAGAAACAACCTTGGATAATATTATACTGTTTCAAAAGTTCAGAACTTAAAGTAGATAACCAAAATAACGCTTAGTGCCTTGCAGTTAACAATATGTAAAAACTGTTATTAGTTTATAATATTCAACTTTGTTACTCTGGAGTCTTTCCCGCCGTGATGTTATATAATTCCGTTTGGTTCATGTCCGTGGTCGGAAGCCATCATAGCGGTGCACTCACTCACTCACTAACTTTGCATGGACTGACTGACTCTCTGCATACCAGCAGGATTTATATAGCTTTTGGCTTGCGTTCGAGAACATTCTGGGCTAACCAGTAAGAATTCGTTCCAAAAGGTTCTCCATCTGTCTATGGCATATTGGCAATTTTGTCGCCAAACGGGAGATTTTTCGCCACATATGGCAACCCTGCTTTCCCTTACCATTTTCTGGCAGCCCTAAACATGCTTTGCAGGAAGCTATCTTACTGCACCTAGACATTTCATAACAAAGCCCCCCGTCCATGGACTGCACATCCCGGGCAGTACAATCCTTGGTCAGAATCCAAATTTGATACAAACAAAACATAATAAAACAAACAAATAATATAACTAAAGAAAAAAATATTTACACTGTGTCCAAGGTATATACACAAATTAAACACATAACAATTTTAAATTATACAAATTAAAATTCAAAATGAATTGCAGTCTCTGTCTTTTCATTAAGATATACCCGTGTCAAATACTCTTCCACTGCAGTTCTCAGATGTATTTCTGTTTTGCATATCACAGTCTGAAGATTCAGTCCTTTCAGACTTTTCATCCACTGGAAGATCTAAAACAGTTCGTTCACCACTCGAAGTTCATTCGCAGAGAGGTGAACTGTACGCACGCTGCGTAGTTCATTCGCAGCGTGCGTACAGTTCACCGCTCTATTTTTAGCAGATGGTACATGCTTACTTACCTCAATTTCGTGAAAGCCAATTTCGATGTTTACAATAGGATCATGAATAGAATCCAATCCTTTCCAAGCAGAAGTATCCAGGTTTAAAATCAAGTCCTTGTCTGTAAAATCTGCACTATGAGGCACACACCCAGTTTGTGAAGTGGGTGAATTTTCTTTCAATACTGGAGTGCACTTAAGCTGTACATAAGCTGCACATCAGCTTCTCCCATCTTTGCATCGTATGCACTTTCAGATAGTTCAACACTTATTGCCTGTGACTTTGTAACTTCACTATCAGTTTCGACGAACTTAACAGTTGCATTTTCACTTTTTTCCACTTCAGGCACTTGAGAATCAAAAGCTTCTTTCCCTTCTTTTATTTCTTCATGTTTTCATTCTTTTCCGTTAATCCCGTTAAATGTTTCATTCATCATTTCCTGGTCTTTCTCAGGCAGTTCGTCAGTTACTTCCTTCATTTCTTTATCCTTGGATTCTCCAGACGCCACTACTGTCATTTCCACATCTTCTGGTTTGGCTGCAGTTTCTTCTGCAAGCTCGACTTTCATCCATTGGAGTTACTCTAGCACCTCTTCTCGGCTACCTTTCATCTCTTCTTGTGCAGTCTTTATCTCTTCCAGTCTGGCTTTCATCTCAGCCATCATTTCTTCAAATCCAGCTTTTATCTCATCATATCCGGCTTTTATCTCAGCATATCCGACCTTCAACTCCTAATGTCTGGCTTCCATCTTTTCTTGAATTTAGCAAAGGCAGTCACCAGCTGTCTTAATAGTTCTTCCATTGCTCTTGTAACTGGCATTCACCCTCAAATCTTACTTCTGACACCACTTGTTATGTTTTTTCTTTCTTCACGTTAGTATGGGGTTCATGGATTTGGAGTGAATAATGACATCACTTGATAAAACATCAAAACACACTTTATTGGCCATTATTATTCAAGACAGCTCCAATAACACATTTACAGTCGTTAAAGAATTACTATAAACATGCTGAAATGATCAGCGACACTGCCTCCAGGTTATCAGGCTATAAAAGTTGAGACAGCTTCACTGCAAAGCACAGAGTATAGCTACCGACTCTGCTGAGTCGTTCTAGGAACTCCACGTACTCTCAGGACTCTCCATGCTACAACTCACGATGCACTCGATATACTAGAGTAGAGCTTCTGACTCCTCTGTTCAGTCGTTCCTGGAGCTCAACATATTCAAACTCGACGATGCTCTAACTCGCGATATACTAAGAGACTCTTTCGATGCACTCAATGACCATCTCGGCACTCACTGACTGACTATCAACTCGATGGACTCTCACTAACTCGTGATCCACTTGCTAAACGAGATACTGATTGACTTGCTAGATGAGACACTGATTCGACACTAACTTCGCACGAACTGACTGACTTTCCGTGTACACGCAGGATTTATATAGCTTTTGGCTTGTGTTCGAGAACATTCTGGGCTTAAACCAGTAAGAATTCATTTCAGAAGGTTCTCCATCCGTCTATGGCACATCGTCGGTTTAGTCGCCAAATGGGGCAACCCTGCCTTCCCTTGCCATTTTCTGGCAACCTTACACCTGCTTTGCAGGGAAGCTATCTTACCCCATGTAGACATTTTGTAACAACATGTTTTAAAAGGAAACTATTAAAAAATCTCCATTTCATTAAAAATGGCTTAAATTTACAGTACCTGCTGTTGCCTTCCCTTACAGTAAACTTCTACAATTTTTGGTTTAGATAGAAACAAGCTTTTTAAGCCTTTCAGATTGTGCATGCATACTCAAATTATTATTTTGGACTAGATTAACTTTGATTAAACAGTGTTGCTTTAAAAAATATTGCTGGAGAAAAGAATAGTCTTGAAGATGATATGAAATCTTAAGATAGATTAGTGGTTGAAGTTTTAGTTAATGAAGTGGGTGATTAGGAATGATATAGCTGTCATCATCCATGTTCAGTAGAGGAACTGGATACTTATAATGAATACTGCATCAATAAAAATGTTGCTGTCCATGTGAACAATCCTCCCAAATGAAAAGAAAAAGGAGGGAGGAACTGAAGTGTATAATTTATGAGAATTTTTCTCATAACATAAATTTGAAACTACCGGAAAATATTAGAAGGGCAAGAAATGTGCACTTTCCTATTTAACCTTTATATTAACAAAACTCTATTAGCATAATATATGAATATATATGTTAGGGTGATTGTTTATGATTTTCATAGGCACTGAGAGGCTTGGTATGGGAAAGTGATCAGAAGTAAGCACCCATCTTCTGTATTTTCTAAGGTTCAAAAATTTTTGCCTCAGAGCAGCTTTTCTGAAAGCAAAAGAAATTAAATATATTTTAGGTATCATATCTACAACTGAGGAGATACTGAGGTTTGCTTCATTATATAACTTTTTTACTACATACTTTTTAAGTTAGGAGTAAAAAGGGGGGAGAATTTTTTACCTTTAACATATTGTAATAACAATTATACAATACTTTTTTCATAAAAGTGCAGGGATAGATAGTGCACTGAATATCTCTTCAGTTATGTGATTTTATGCCTTAGATTGGATGTAACTAATATGTTAAAGGATGATACTGAAATTAAAAAAATGTATATAATGAATTAAATATAATTCTAAATATTACTAAGGAATCATAATCTATAAATTATGAAAACAGTGTTAAAAATTAGGAAATGTAATAAAAGATCAGAATGTAAAAGATAATATCAAACTGCTTATGTGGTTTTCTGTTCTCTTTTCTTTAATTATTGTAACTAATCATATATAAATTAATGACAAATCATGAACTTTTGTGCCATACATGTTATTCACTTAGCCATAAATTTATAAACTTTGCAATTTGATTTTCTCAGAGCTAGAATTCCAAAAAATGGCTTTCTGTTTTTGTTTCTTATGTTATTTTACTAGGCTTTATCTCTTCTCTTTTTACAGTACTTTTAATAGCTTTATTTTGTTGCTTGATTTTATAATTTCTTTTCTTTTTCTTTCCTATTAAGGTTTTAGAGATCTTGCCAAATGTCTTGACAGGCATAGCAGTTCTGTCACATTGTGCATTCCAGGAAAATGGGTTGTTACTAATTCTTCTGTGCATGCCCATTTTGGAAATAAATTATGCAGGTAATTAATAGTATTTTAAAAATATTGTAATTATATGCATTTGATGTTTTAAGAAGTAATTTTTTATTTTATTAATAATAATTAGTGACTTTCTGTAACATGACATGTAGTTTTAGAACACTTTAGTCGCCTCTTGTAATTGTCATGTTGGAGAGGTGATATTCTATATCAATTTTTCACTTTTAGATGTGATTACTGTGGATGATTTTCATATTTTATACATATACATAATATTTTTTCTTTTCCTCTCTTTCTCTTGCTCTCTATATTTTCTTTTCTTTATTTGAATAATGCTTTATTTTAATTGATTTATGTTATCCTGAATTCTGACTTAACATTAAGCATCTATACACATTGCATCTATTCTTTAAGAAAATACCCAATAATACAGTTCTATTCATTAAGAAAATGATTAAAATGAAATGGAAACCACTTCATCTGCATTTAAAACATAATACATTAGCTTTATTTCATGCTAATTGAAACAAAGTTATTTGATTATATTTATGCATATATATCAAACATTGTAAGTATTCAGAACAAGACTGTAAAGAGTGATTTGAATTTTTGAATTAAATTGGCCATCCAATGGCTGAACGATTGCATATATTGTGTTGTTCATCCAGTGTTGTCCTGTCCATCCATCTCAGTAAATAGTGACAAACAGTAGAAAAGGACTTTATCACTTTGTTTGAGTAACTGGAAGAATGATAAATAAGGCAAATGTTTAAATAGAATGACTCTTTTTTTTTTTTTTTTTTTTTTTTTTTTTTTTTTTTTTTGTGTGTGTGGTCAATTTAAGTTTTCATTTCTTCTTTCTCTCTCCTCTTTTTTTTTTTTTTTTTTTTTAAATTTCATGGTAAATGTTGGCAACCGCCGTTGATTCCCCTAGCGCATGCGCGTGATAAGCAAGTTCTCTGCTGCGTAATACTTATATACTTAGTTAATAGGTAGTTAGCCAAAGTCAATGGTGAGTATTGCATGTCAAAGCGCTGTGTAATATTATGTTTCTACTCTGCTGTTCAACGTCTTCATAGTTAAAATAAATGTTTGTTATGTAGACGTCATTTTATTCTTCATAGGTTATGGGCCCAGATAGCGCTTAACTGTGCATTCCAACTACCATTGTTAAATTCTTTCGGCAAGCCAAGCTGCGTCGACTGAAATGAAAATGGCGACGACTAATACAGTGTCAATTGAAAAGCTAAACAAGGACAACTTTAATACGTGGAAGTTGCAAATGGAAGCAATACTGATTAAAAATTATCATTGGGACTATGTAACTGGGAAAATTCTGAAACCAGAACCTGGTGATGAAGAATTTGCTAAATGGAAAACTACTGACCAAAAAGCACGAGCGGATATAATCCTATCCATCTTACCCAGTGAACTTCCACAAGTAAAGAACTGTGTAACATCTCACGAACTGTGGCGTAAATTGCATTCTATTTACGAATCGAAGGGACCAGCTAGAAAGGCCACAATTCTAAAAAAATTGCTTTTTACAAAAATGAGTGATTCTAAACAAATGACTGTTCATCTAAATGATTTTTTCATTCTTGTGGACAAACTGAAAGAAATGGAAATAAGCATTGCGGATGATTTGCTTACAATGTTGCTTTTATATAGCATACCGGACTCGTATGAAAGCTTTCGAATAGCCATCGAATCTCGTGATGAACTGCCTCCGCCAGAAATGCTGAAAATTAAACTGTTGGAAGAAGCTAACGCTCGCAAAAATAAAGATTCATCGTTTTCTAAACCACAACATGCGTTCTATTCGAAAGATCGGAAGTATACTCAACGACCGGTTCCTAAACCGAAACCAGATAAATTTGCAAACCGAAGACAGTATCCAGTTAACTACAGATGTAATTTCTGCCATATCTATGGGCATAGAGCATCGGAATGTAGGAAGAAAAGTAAAGAAACTAAAAGCAAATACCTTAGTGAAACTGCGATGTCTGCAGAAAATCCGAATTCCCTGGAGCAAGAAAAAGCCGTAGCATGCACTAATAGTAATTCTAAACACATTTTTTGTCTGGATAGTGGTGCCACATTGCATATGTGTAACAGCAAGGAACTGTTTCAAGAAATTCACGAGGTAGGTGACACTTATGTTAAATTAGCTGCTGATAAAACTGTTAAAGCTATTGGAAAAGGAACTGTTAAATTTAAAGTTCGCATAGGTTCTAAAACTGAAAATATCAAACTAAAAAATGTATTGTGTGTACCTGATTTGAAAAATAATTTAATCTCAGTGTCTAAAGTAACTGAAAATAATCTTTCAGTAATTTTCAAAGAAAAATGTGCTCAAATAATTAATTCTAATAACGAAACAGTAATTTTAGCTAAACGTGAAAATGATCTTTATTTTGTCATACCAATATTTGAATCTGTATCAATTGCTAAAGAAATAGATCAGTGGCATATAAGATTTGGCCATTTAAATGAAAATGATCTTAAAAAACTTCAAATAAATAACATGGTTAGAGGTCTTTCTTTTTCTCAAAATGACTCTCTTTCTACTTGTAAGGTATGCATTCAGGGTAAACAAACCGCAACCCCTCTTCCCAAAGAATCTGAATATAGAAGTACTGAATTGTTGAATCTAATTCATTCTGATTTGTGTGGTCCCATGAGAACTGAATCAATAGGTGGATCATTTTATTTCGCAACATTTATTGATGATAAATCTCGATATGTTCATGTTTATTTTCTGAAATCTAAGGATGAGGTTAAAGAAGCTTTTAGAAATTTTAAAGCATCTTTTGAAAATAAACTTAACTCTAAAATCAGAATCCTGCGAAGCGATAACGGGCTAGAATATTTAGGGAAAGACTTTAATAAATTTCTTAATAATGCGGGAATAAAACACGAAATGAGCACTCCTTACACGCCAGCCCAGAATGGCGTCGCCGAAAGATTAAATCGCACTTTGGTTTCAATGGTGCAATGTTTGTTATTGCAATCCAATCTGCCTCAGAAATTCTGGGCCGAAGCCGTCAATACAGCTGCTTACATTCGAAATCGCTGTCCAACGCGAGGTTTCAAAAACGAAATAAAAACACCTTACGAAGTGATGTTTGGCAGAGTACCTGCTGTCTCTCACTTCAGAACCTTTGGCCAAAAAGCATTTTCGCTAAATAAAAGGCCAGGAATAGGCAAATTTGATATTCGATCTAAAGAATGTATTTTTATTGGCTATTCTGATGAATCGAAAGCGTATAGACTTTGGGATCCCGAGGCACGTAAAGTGATAATAAGCAGAGATGTAAAATTTATTAATGAATTTGAAAACTGCTGTAGTTATGACTCAGAGCAAGAAATAAATCTGCCTTTCGCTCTGGTGGAAAAAATTATAAATAAAACATGTTGTGAAAAATCATCACCTCTGGACGGTAGCGAGTCGCAACTTCACTCTGAAGCTGAAAAGGAAAGTGGAAGTGATTTAGATAGCGAATCAATGCTTCCTATCTTGATTAAAAGGGGGCCTGGTCGACCCAAGAAACTAAAAACAGGTTTGCCAGGAAGGCCTAAAAAGGAATATCACTATACAGTTGTAAATAAAAATGAACAAACTCAAAATGTTGTTGAGGAAAGCATTAATCCTACGGTGCAAGAAGCATTAAATGGACCATATGCTGAAAATTGGCATAATGCCATGCTGTTAGAATATAACTCTCTTGTTAGACACAATAACACGCCGAATAAATACTAATTGAGAAGTCAAACAACAAAAACATTCATTTGCAGTTTTGCAGCTGAAGATGATGGTTCGGTAAAACCATCGAAACTAGTCCTGTGAAAAAATTTTTGTAGGTATAACACTGATTTTTGTTGTTTGACTTCTCAATAACTCTCTTGTTCAAGAAAATGCTTGGGAATTAGTAAAAAGAACATAAAACAAGAAAGTTATTGGTAGTAAATGGGTTCTTAAATTAAAATATAATCACGACGGCACTATCGAAAAATACAAAGCTAGGCTAGTTGCTAAAGGGTGCGCTCAAATCCCTGGTCTCGATTTCACTGAAAACTTTTCCCCTGTTGCTAGATTAAGCTCCATAAGAACAGTTTTAGCCTACGCAGTAGAACACAATCTCAAAGGTTACCAATTAGATTTTGTAATGGCCTATGTAAATGGAAATTTAGATGAAGAAATCTACATGGAAATTCCCGAAGTTTTTCGCGATAAAACTAATTCAGATAAGGTGTGTCTTTTAAAGAGATCGTTATACGGTCTTAAACAGTCAGGACGTCAGTGGTACAAAAAGTTGGATGAAAAATTGAAATCTATGAAATTTAAATCTCTTAATTCAGATAATTGTGTTTATATTAAAAAGACGCCTAACAGTGAAACTATTATAATCGTTTATGTAGAGGATCTTATCGTTTTTACCGATTCTAAACAAACGTATGAAATAATTCGCAATAGTTTAGCTTCTGCTTTCAAAATGAAAGACTTGGGGAAGTTACATTATTGCTTAGGCATAGAATTTCACTAAAATGAGAATTCAATTAAAATTTCTCGAAAGACGTTGATGATATTTTAAATCGGTATAATATGCAAAATGCTAAATCCGTGTCTTCACCTATAGATAACAGCAAAAAATTATCAAAAGAGATGAGTCCTAAAAACGAAAACGAAATCGCTGACATGAAAAATGTTCCATTTAGAAATTTGATCGGATCACTAATGTACCTTTCAGTAGCTACTAGGCCAGATATCACATACGCTGTGAATTTCTCAAGTCAATTTAACAACAATCCGGGAAAAGAACATTCACATGTTGCAAAAAGAATACTTCAATATCTAAAGGGAACACAAGATCAAGGACTAATTTATACGAAAACAGGAAAACCACTCATCGCCTTTGTGGATGCAGATTGGGCATCAAATGTCGATGATAGAAAATCCTACACCGGTTTTGTATATATATTAAGTGGTTCAGCCATAACCTGGGAATCACGAAAACAACGCAGTATAGCTCTATCTTCAACGGAGGCAGAATATATGGCTCTGTCAGAGGCCGCCAAAGAAACTGTCTACCTACATCGTTTCCTGAAGGAGCTGGGTTACAACATAGAACACCCAACAACAATATACTGCGACAATCAAGGAGCTCAGAAAATTACAAAGAACTCTGTGTTTCACTCCCGTACAAAGGACATAGACATTCGCCATCATTTTGTGCGTGAAGTATATGAACGCGGTGAATTAGATGTGCAGTACATACGTGCCAGTGAAATGGGAGCTGATGTGTTAACCAAACCCCTGACTCCTGTTAAACATCAAAGCTGTTGTACAATTGTAGGATTGAATACTGTTTAATATGTATTTTGTTTTACTTTTCAGCAATAGGAGAATCAACGTCGAAAGGGGGTATGTTGGCAACCGCCGTTGATTCCCCTAGCGCATGCGCGTGATAAGCAAGTTCTCTGCTGCGTAATACTTATATACTTAGTTAATAGGTAGTTAGCCAAAGTCAATGGTGAGTATTGCATGTAAGAGAGAATTTCAAAACGCTGTGTAATATTATGTTTCTACTCTGCTGTTCAACGTCTTCATAGTTAAAATAAATGTTTGTTATGTAGACGTCATTTTATTCTTCAGTAAATAATGCCTTATTTTTTTCCCCCTTTGAAGGGCTGTGGAATCATTTTTCATCTGCATTCAAGACATTGTTAAAAACAGTTGTGATGATCTGCAAGTTGCATCTGAAAATCTGGTGAAACTATTATATACATATCTCTTACCTCAGTGTGCTAATCCTAGTGAAATGCCAGTTTCATATAAATTGAATGAATCTTCAGGAAATATTATGAATCAAACCACATACTCTTTAAATTCTTCTGCGTCTCCAAAAAATTCAACAGAGTTGGTTATAGTTCATCAAGATATTGTTGTAAATGTTGTTAAATATGATCACAACAGTGTACCAAACTTGAATCCTGCTTTTAATATTGCAACTTTAGTTATATTCATATTAAGTATTAGATTTTCATTTATCAAAATATGTAATATAGTGTTGCTGTCTGAATAGGAAGCACAAAAAGAAACTGAAACTGTAAAATGTGCCTCATATTGTCAGATTCTATAAGATATGACTGTGCATTCCAGGAAAGAGTATTAGAATTTTTCATTACTGATTATTTCATTTATTTATGTAACAAATTTAAATTCAATGTATGGATCTAAAAAAATATTTCTGATGCTGTTTTTTAGAAATGTTACATACAATGTATTTTGCATTTATTTTATTATTAATTTATGTAAGTAAAAGGCTTTTAGTTTAGTTTTTAAAACTGTTGAAAGTCTGTTATTTTATGTGTTAAATGGTTGGCATACATGTAAAATTTAAAATTATAGAAAATGTGTTTTTTTAATTAGTGATTGATTATTGGTTATCTTATATTTTTATCAAGGGGCTTCAGATCAAATGTATGATTAATATATATTCTGATTTGTAATTGCTATTTGAAGTATGGATTTCATCTGTGATGGAAATGAAATTTTCTTTTTAAAAAGCTGTTTCCAGTTGCTGTTTGTGTAAATATTAATAATTATATATATTTTTTGCATTTATTCTATGTTTAATTTCTGCTAATTAAAAGCTTTTAATTTTTTCTGTTATTTATTAACTGTTTTTCTGAAGTCTTGCTAGTGATTAGGTATTGTAGTTTTTGTGTTTATGCATGGATTATGAAAGTTAATTGCTTTTGTTTTTTCTTAACTTCTATTATTTTAACTATTGTATTATTTTTTAGTTATATATGCCTTTAAAAACTGGGTATGTGTAAATATGTGATATCTCTTTTGAGGCAGATAGTTCACTCATTATTTCAACACCTAACTTATTCTGTTCTTTTATGAAAAAATTTGTAAAGCAATTGTGTAAATAGACAGATGTTATAGAAATAAAATAGAAACAAATACAAACTTGGCATTATATGAAATCGGCTCTGTGCACTCGCCAAAACAGACATGTGCTATGCACATACGTGGGTTGCCACATAAATACTTTCTGGTAACTCTGGGGTTGCTATATGCCTGGCTTGGCAACACACTGCTTTGCATCATGAATACTTTTTCTTGACTTTTAAGCAGGGCTGTGGAGTTGGTAGGGAAAATGACTGACTCCAACTCCTAGAATTTTAATGAGTCCGACTCTGACTTCTACTTTGACTCCGACTCCCTTATATACGAGGGTGGAACTTTAATAGTGGCAACTATTTATTTACAAGGAATACAAAAGTGATTCATGTCACCATGTTTTACAGTCCTTCAATATAGTCGCCAGCATTGTGTACAACACTTTTCCAACGATGTGGAAGTCGCAGAATACATGTAACAGCGCCTGTTTTGTTGATAGTTTGAATGGACCGGTCTACAGCCATAAGAATCTCAGGAACAGTTTGGAAGCGAGTGCCACGAAGTGGTTCCTTCATCTTAGGAATTAAGTCATAGTCACAAGGGCTTAGATCTGGGGAGTATGGTGGATGGTAAAGCACTTCCCAGCCCCATCGCTTGAACAAATCAGTCACAGCTTGCGCTGCATGCGGCCAAGCATTGTCATGCAAAATGAGAGGAGCGTTCTGCAGAAACTGGTCTCGAAGCTGGTCGGAGATTGTGCTCCAAAAGTGAGCAGTAATACTGCGCAGTGACGGTCTGCTGTGGGGAAACGATATGCATTAGGATGACACCATCACAGTCGAGAGTCACCATAACTTTCACATTACTGAGGTTCTGACGAAATTTCAAACGTCGTGGTGACCCATGATGACACCATTCGTTCGATTGGTGTTTCAGTTCTGGCTGGTACGATCGGGCCCAAGTCTCATTCAGCGTAATGATACGGCGTAAAAAAGCATCTCCTTTGCGCTCATAGCGCTCCAGGTGGGTTCGGGCAGCATCGTATCGTAGCCATTTCTGCATTTCCGTCAATTGATGTGGAACCCATCGTGAAGCAATTTTTCTCATGGACAGGTGTTCCTTCAGAATATGCAGCAGAGTCGTATGCGCTAATCCTGTTTGTCCAGCCAGCTGACGAATCGTTTGGCGGCGATCACTGTCCATTAGTGTGGCAACAGCTTGCACGTCTGCATCGCTAACACTCGGATGACCTGGCCGCTGCATGTCTGCCACGTTTTGCTGTCCTTCATTGAATGCTTTCACCCATCTTGCTACGGTTCTGTAAGGCAATGCAGATTCCCCGCAAGCCTCTTGAAGCCCTTGCTGACACTGTCGTGCTGTACGACCTCTGGCACATTAAATTTTTATCCAACATTGTTGTTCTTGTTTTGAAAACATCCTGACAACACTTACTTTAGACCGTGAGCTAATACAAGGATCCGTTCTTCACGTCACTCCGCATGCACGTGACGTAGGCAGGACAAGTCTTTTTGCTGAGAGGTAAGGTAGGTATGTAGTTTACGTGTGGTATATGCAATATTCTTTGGTTTTGTTGCGTAGCGTTTTTTCAGCTGTGTTGCCACTATTAAAGTTCCAACCCTCGTATATATATATGTAAACGCACACACATGGGTTAAGGCTTTTTCCTTTAATATAAAAGAAGTAATATATGTTACAGGAAAAAAAATTGATCGCATAGCAAATTATTTATATTAATTAGCATTTATTATCAAATGGAAAAACTGACATTAGTTATTTCTAAGAAACAGTATAGCTTTGGCAAGATCTTCTTTGTTGAAGGACCATAGATCCGATTTGATAAACTTCAGAGCTGAGAAGAGTGTTTCCATACTGACTTAAAAAGGAGGAAGAGCTATTACTGTTAGGGCTGCTTCTTTTAACTTTTCAGGATAGATTTTTATAAGTTCTAAAATACGTGTCTTGCAAGGGCAGTCATATTTCTCTATTTCTTCAAAAGGCGTGTAGAAATCTTGTTTGTATTTTTTTCATTTTTATATTTAAAGGCTCTTGGTTCTTTATTTTTATTTGCTTTGCCTTAGCCTTTTCAATATTATCCAAAAATATGTCTCAAAATCTAATTCATCACTGGAAGAGGATGATAGAGGCTCAATTGCAATGTCTGCAGTTTGACTTCTTGATTTCAATATTTCAGTTTTCTCAAAACAATTTCCTTTTTATTGAAAGTTCATAGAGTGCTTTCTTCACCTTCTTAATTTGTTCATCATCCAACAAAATTTGGTGTTTTGGATCTATATATATTGAACCCAGCAAGATCTTATTGTCTAGCAAACTAGTTTCTCTTTTCTTCATTGAATAAATGATTCCTTCTGCAATACCCCCCTCCATTTCAGAAAGAACAAACAGCACATTCTTCCATTCTCACCTCCTTTTAATTCTTCAGATTCTAGCTTTTTGTGGTTATATATGGTGTAGAAAGAATAACAGAAAGACTGAGGAATTCTGAAAGATCATTCCACAGTCTTTCTGTTAGTGAAGCATTAGGGTTATCTTCTAAAAACGTTCTTAATTCTAACAACCTCTATATCATCAAATATGTACTTCTCCATCGCGTTGCTTGATCAATAATTGCTCCTTTTTCTGCCTAAGAATGGCATCAATTTTGGGAGGTCTTGCTTATATTGCTGCTTACCTAAATTTACCAGTGAGATTTGTAGCTAAATGAAGTAAACTAAATGAATCAGTTTAATCACTAATGGCAAATATCAGATCCATCTTCCTCCCTTATATTTATTTATTAATATGTCAATAAAATAGAAAATAACTATTTATTAATGTATATAGTCCATAAGTAAAAATAATAACTCAGTTTGTCATTAATTTTTTTAATTCACTTTAATTTCATTTCAAATTCAAACTGTCCAACAAAAACTGGAGTCGGAGTCGACCTGTATTTAGCGACTCCAGCTCCGACTCCTTTTACCAAAAAATCTGCCCGACTCGGGAGCCCTGCTTTTCAGTGCAGGTGTGGATAATCAGAAGGTACCTTATACTTTACTGATATTTTATATTTTCAAGAATTTTAAGTTTTGAAAATATAAACTTTTACTCTGTTTTAAAGAATTTTTTAAAAATGGTAACATGCATGAAAAATTAAAATTTTGAGAAAGTATTTCTTTTTAATTAGAGATTAATTCTTTCAGCTACTGAATTAATCTGAAATAAAAATAAATTTACTTTTGATTTTATGTTAGTAATACAAAGAGGACTTAATTTGTTTTTGCAATGCCATTTAAAAAAAAAAAAAAAAATTGGATGTGCTATTTGTGTTATTTCTCTCTGAATGTTTTATATTTTATTGGTTTTATTAGTTGTGATTGAAATTACAATGTCATATTTTTTTGATCAAATACATTAGATAAGCTACTTGTGATTGTATTTTTAACGTAACTCAGTTTTTAAATAATTCTATATATTTCATTGTTTTATATTCCTATTTTGTTGGACAAATATATGTACTAGGTTGGGAGAAGTCAATAATGGAATTTAGATGTCTTGAAGAGCTATAAAAAAGTTTTTAAGGGAGTAATTAGGTATTTATATCATTTCAGCAGTAGAAAAATATATTGTGAACAGAGGAAAGTATTTTTGATAAACTTACAATTTCACTTTTTAACCAAATGTGAATTTAAAAATGAAAGGTAAGTATAAATCTTTATAATTCTTGTTGTTTTGCTTCATATTTAAAAAACTTATATATTTCTACAATATACAGTTTTGAACTTTTTTAAAAATAATTTTAACTTTTTTTTTAACAGATAGAAATATAGCATTTTCTTCTGATGTACCATTTATTTTTCTGATTACAATTGTTAAATTATTTTAATAAGTAAACTGGTACTGAAAGGTACAAGGGTCTTTCTAATAAGCAATATCTAAAAAATAAAACTAAGGATTTTATCTTAAGCTACCAGCTTAAATCATTTAATAATTTCATTAGCTTCAGTTGTAAGCATCAGTTACATTTTGTTTTACGTATGAAAGTTTATTTTACTCATGTAACTATGACTGTTTCATTCTTTGATAATATTTTATTTACATCATTAGTACAGCATGTTGTTCATGTATTTGTCTTTTCTTCTATCCCTGTAGCAAGTACATATTCCAAAAGTAGAATAGTCTTAGCATTAAGTTGCTTTCACAATTTCCTTTCAAAATTTTGTTCTATAAAACAGAAGCTCTTCTTTCTAATGATTTTAAACAGTTTATATAACAACAAATGTAAGATATTAAACACAAAATTAAAAAAAGATAAAAGTATTTCTGCTAGTGTATTTTAACTTTTTTTAAAAACGTAAAAGGTTGAAATTTAAGTCACAGTTGGCGTAATTAAAATATGCTGTTTTTAAAATTTCTGTTTTTAGTTAAATGATTCATTTTTTAAATCTGTCCATTAAGTTATTTTTGTGTGAAATTTGTTTTAAAAAGTTTTTTTTCCCCTTTTACTTTTGATGTTATCTCACCATATATTAATGCTCTAAGAGCATTGTATTATTCTTGCCAAGCGGGATCTGAGAAAACATGAAATTTATATTTTTCAGTTTAATTTTTTTTTATGAATAAAAATGCTTCTTCAGTACGGAATACTTTCTTAGTGCTTTATAATTTATTATGTTATTTCAATTTACTTATTATGTCCAGAGATTATTTGTGTGAAATTTGCTTATACAAATTATTTTATTGTAGGAAATAAGCCGTACATTTTGTGTTCTGATTTAGGTTAAAAAGTGTGAAACAAGAAAGTTCTGGCAGATTAAAAAAGATTATGTAAAAGCAATTAAATTTAAGTGTGTTTATTTGTTACTACTGTTTCTTAGTGTTTAAGTTTAATATAAAAATTTCTGTATAAATTCTTATATTTGAGCTTAAAGGCTTTAAACTGGGAAGAATTCCTTTAAATTTAATTCAATTTAAAGGCTTTAAACTGAGAAAAAGGAAGTTTCTGCTTGCAGATCTTAGCACATTTAGGTATTTATAGGGGAAAAAAATGAAATTTCCTAAACAGGATAAATATGCTTTCTATATTCATTATTTTATACCATTTTTTAGTGGAGTGAAAGCATATGATAAATATTTTTTATTCAAGCATATTTTTCATTTAGAAGTTTTGATAAGCCATATTCATCTATTCCATGCAAGGCTGTTGGTTGCAAATGTGATACTTCCTTCAAAATCACACTTATGTTAACTTTTCATCCCAGTGAATGGGACATTTAGGTTCGATTGTTAATTATTTAAGTGTACATTTAAAAATAATTCTATTTTGAAAATTATGTAGATTTTGTGAGCTTTTACTTTTTTTCTTTTGTATGATATATAATGCATTTATTTTGAATTAGTAATTTGTAGTGGATTGCAAATTGCATTTATACTTTTAATGAATAAAGTTTTCGGAAAAAATGGAAGTATATGAATGTTAGTGTGAATTTAAACAGGGATTCTGTACTTTCTGATTATTTGTCTGTCTGTGTAGCTTTTCTGCTTATCATTTTCCAGTGAACAGAAAATTCATTATCCTGTCATAAGGAGGCTGAATCTCTTTGATAATCAAAGGTTTGAATAATGATCTTTTAAATTAGGCTTGTTATCACTTATGGTTTAACAGGATTACTAATTTTTCATGAAAGCACTTAATTTCATTGAAGGAATGTAACAGTAATTAAATATATAAATTATATGTTTATACCGTATAAAGTCTGGAATGATCTATAATCCTGACCTCAAAGCCACAATTTTTTTTTTTTTTTTTGTATGCTTTTATTTCATGGGGAGGATGATGAAGATGATAGCCACAAATTTGAAGGTTTTTAGACATCACAAACTAAAGGTGAAATTTTCTGTTTGGATTTTGTAAAGAAATGTGGAGAAGCGGTAATAAATGAAGATGACATAACTGAAGTTTTTCATTGCTACAACAATGCCCCAATCGTCAATCAATTAATGAATTGCAAAATCTGTAGCATGGTTCTAGATCCAGAAAATTCCGCTTCTGATAGTGAAGAAAGTGACAGAGAGGTTATTGAAAACGAAAAAATTTCGATTGACAAGTTAGTCGGTATTCTCGACACAGCAATTACAGGACTTGGACAGTAGAGCTTTGTAACTGAACAAGAAATTATGTCTGTTTATAGAATTAAAGAGAGAGTATTAGCACAAAAGACGAAGCAATTTAAACAACTTACATTGAAAGAAATGTTTAATAAAGTAAACAAGTAAATATTAAACTTTTTTTTTTGTAAATTTTGATACCCTTTAGATCATAATTGCTCTTTATTTCATAAATTACGGTTTCAAATTTTAATTGTACAATTTCTGCATGCCATCTTACCAGATTATACCCATAAACTAAAATTAAAACATAACACCTACATAAAAGGTTGACCACATTCCCTTACCTGAAACTATGAAATTCCTTCCTGGTTGAGAACCTTTGCTGTACAAGTCAAATATGCATATTAATCCATATGCTTAAACACTTCAGCTCTCCTGCCTAGGAATCCAGTAACATCTCTTACATAAAGTCTGAACTTACTTTTACTTGATCATGAAAAAATGGAGATTGCTCTTCAGAATGTAGATACAATACCACTGGGATTCTACATCAAACAATGTTCTGCCACTGTGCATAATGCACCTAAACACTGAATTATCAGTTTTATGGCTATTCTGTTTTTGTTGACAAACTCCCTTTTCTCTTTTATTAAGTGATGTCCAGAACCCCTTTTTTGGCGAATTCGGATTTGTCTCAGAACATCACTCTAGACTACTGTTTGCAATTCCACTGAATATATTCATTACATCAAGTCATGCTTCTCAGTAGACAAGCTTTCATACATATAAACCAACCTGATTTAATATGTGAAAAGGTTTCAGTGAGTTCGGGTAACATTTGAAAGTTACCTAGCTAGTGGGTACCTAGCTAGGAGTAAAATTCTCATTCCTTTTCAGAAATAGATATAAATATATGTTATACTGAGCTCCTGATGATCCTTCTACAACCATCATCATACTTTTGCAGAATAATTGCATTTTCAACAATCTTCTTTAACTCTGAGATGAATACTTTTTGACATGCTTGTTATAACCTGAGTGATACGTAGCCTTGTCAATCTTCTAATTGCTCATGTATAACCACAAGTGTTGATATGGCTTACAAACGTTCTACATTCAGTATTATCTGTGAAAGGTGAAAATGTTTAGTGCTGTCTACAGCATGATTATAACCTCAGATTTTGCTGGTTTAGATTTAAAATGAATAAATAACTTGTATATACATTGCTTTTTAAACAGATAATGTCTTTCCTTCGTAAAGTGCCTTCTAAATTTATTTTTTGGCTATTGTGAAATGGTACTTTGTATAAATAAGTTGTTCCTTATCAAGAAACCTAGTAAGTGATATCTCAGTAAATTGAAGGGGAGAAGCATTAAGGCGTTATGATGAAAAAAAAAAAAAAAAAATGTTGCATATTTATTTACCGTATCCCGTTAATTGTAGTTGGTGTCTTGCCTGTAGTGATATAATTTTGTAACAGCAAATTGTTATACTTGTCTTTTAATAGGAACTAAGATATTATTAATGTTCACGAGTATTTGAACTTCTTAATGATTGTGTTTAATATTTTATTTATAATGAAAATATAATATGGTGTAGTTGTCAGGATTCAAATCTATGTATTAAAACCCTATTGGATTTTAAATCTATTGCTTTAACCACTTGGGCATGACTGCTGTTTAAAATTTCATATCCTGTGACTTTTGCTAATTTGTTCATTTTTATATTAACTATTTATCACAAATAACTACTGTAAGTATACCATGAGTGAAAAAAATTGCCCTAAATTTTGATAATTATTTCCTCAGTTTTGTTAAACAGTTTTATGGTATCTATCCAATTTGATAGGTAACATCCATTTAGCAGGCAATTTTTACTCCTGTTGTTTCTGTAAAACAAACATTTTGATTAAAAGTTTTTTTTTAATTTATTTTATGTGATTTTCACATCATGAAAGGAGAGGTACTACATGTTTGTTAACTGCATCCAGTTAATAAGTGCCTTGCTCTTGGCAACAGAACATTATAAACTAATTGAGTATCATTGGATTGTTAGAGTCATCTTGTAATAACAAGTGAAAGATTATTATTGTTAACAAATAAATGCTAGTCTTTGTGATTGTGTATAATATTTGAATTATAATGAAAATGAAACAATCCTTAAAAATGATGTCAGCTCTAAAAGGCAAGGCATTAAAGTTATCTATCTTATCACATGACATGAAATGCATATCTTCTGAAACCTGCAATGTGATTGTTGCCTCAAATGTTACTGGTTGAAATTTAGAATGAATAAACAACTCTAATTTTTTCCAATTTAAGTATATATAGAGACATCTATGCATGAAAATTCTTGGAATAATTAAATTTTTTATTTATAATTTTTTTTTTGTGTTTATACATATTATATATGTATCAGAAATCTATCAAAAAGTATGAATTCCTTTTATATATATATTATGGTTTTATGTGTGTTTGTACATGTGTAGATATATTAACTGAAGATCAAAGAGCTATTTGCTATTGTTCCTTTATATTTAATATTTTATACTAGTCAGCCTTTTAAAGGCTATGTTGGCAGTTTGTTTTCAAATTGTCAGACTTCTTTTCCTACTCATGTTAATAAAATAAAATAAAAATAATTTTGATTGTTCTGAATTAATTCTTGGGTATTTAACAATCACTAATTTATTGAATATGTATAGCTAATTTTTCAATATCATACAAATATTTTACTACATGAATCTATATATATCTTTCTTATGAAGTCAGTGGAACTACTGTAACCAGTGTTTATCTTTTGTTTTGTACATAGTTAAATGTTTTTGATAATTACTAATTTGTGTGTGTGTCTGTTCTTTATAATATGTTCCTAAGTTGCATGCAATAATTGTGTATATTTAACCAAAATTTCATGCAAGAATTTGTATTTTAAGGTAATTTATTCAGTATAATAGTGCAGTTTTTCATTTTGTAAATAAAAACAATTGCTAAAAATTGTGATTTTTGAATTACTTTATATCAAAACATTGCTTTAAAACACAAATTACTTTCATTTTATTAATAATATGTTATGTTAAACTAAGTTTTCAATAATTTTTTAATTATCCTAATTGTACGAATGTGAGCTAAAATTTGCATAGCAAGGCACTTTGAAATATTACTAAGACCTTCTGTATATCACTGATTATGAGATAGAATTCTTTAAATATTTTATACAGAAAATAACAAGTATTTCCAGAATTTTATAAAATATATTTTTTGAGCTTTTTATTCATAATTCTTGTATCCCAAGTTTTTCCATTTTCTTACCCTGAATTTGGTGGAATAGTATATGTTTTTATTTGTTGTCATGGAAATGGTAAAAATTTAAACTGTGCCTCTTAGAAATTTACAGAAAATGTTGCTGTTTATTTAACCCTTTGACGTGCTGTGGTCATGCCTTGAAACCACCAATTTTCGAATTTTTTTCTCCTCTTCCTTCTGAAATTTTTGAGTGAAAATCAATTGATTACTGATCTTTTACCTCTAAATAACACAAAAGGACTACTGAATCATACATGTTTTAGGTCTTAATACTTGAAATCGGATGCCTTTTAAAATTCGTTTTCAATGAGACAAAATAACTTCCTTTTATTAATAAAAACAACTTTAAATTTCAAAAGTTATTCATCGCACATCATGATTTCTATCATAAACAATAAAAAATAGCAATAATTAAACTGCATATATAAAAATAAAAAACTTCTATATGTATGGCATTTGCTTTGTGGTTTCAGGGTGCAACCACTGCCCTCACTAGAGCATTGTGTCACACTGCTCAAGCCATACATTTACTTAAGCCCATAAAGGGGTTTTAATGAAAACAATATTAAAATACTATTTGAAAATTTTCAGTTTTAGTACTTAAAACTTTTATATCAATTGAAACAACATGCAGTGGTATCTTGGTCATTAGTCCATTCCAGATCCATTGATGTATATAAAACGAAGCTTTCCAATAAAAGGTAAAGGCAACATAATTAATCCGTTCTTGTAAAATATTCTAATGTTATTATTATAACACGGTTTACTACTAAAAATACAAATGCAGTGGATTAAATATATACTGTATACGAGTATAAATGAAGCACTGCACAGAAATGATGCACGTAAATATTTTTCTGCTATCCATAATTTTTTGATATGCTGCAATGACTTACAAGTTGCATACTCGACATACGGTGCGCAATAGGCATGTCTCGGTAAGCATGTCACCTTCATACTTTTCAATAATTATTTTTCACTTCCTTGGTGGATCCTAATAATTTTTTTTCGTTGCTTTACTCTTCATATTAATCTTCTTAAAATTATTGTTAAAGAATTTACAAAAACATTATGTAAAAAAAACAGAAAATCACTTGAAAATACAGTTATGACTAGTAACTTAGTAACTGACTAGTAGTAACAGGCGTACTGACGCTCAAGGGTAGTCGTAACATTGTGTTGAAAGAGGTAAACAAGTGTAATGCGAGAAGTCGTGACTCATCGAACTCGAGTCGTAGTCTAAACAAATATCGTGTACCAAACAAAGGTTTTCGCCTACAAAAAGGACGTATGCCAAGTTGGACGTATTTCAGTTGTAATGTATGGATGTTCGTAGGTGGACAGCTTGTGTGCGGCATGAAGGTAGTTAAAATACTGGCGAGCCGAAAAGTCCTGTCGTATGGCTTGGCGGTAGGGCAAGAGGAGTGGAAGGCCCTCGGACCGTCCCAAACATATCAAAGAATGATATGATATGAGGGACGCAACCGACCCTCCTGGCAGACTTAACGTCGCCCTATGGCCTTTTTGCGGGCTGCGCCAGAGCAAGTTAGAAACAAACAGACAAAAGAACATAACTAAAAAGCAAAATTAAAATTAAAATCCCTAATGCAAGCTTATCATGATTAATCTTCTCCATCATTTTCTGGCAATTTTTTTCAGTTTTTAGAACTATTTAAAATATGGTATATATTAAAAACATCATTTTTCTTAAATTCGTTCCTGATATCAGTAAAATATTTATGTGTTTCCACATAATGTTCTGCAGTGTACCCTTTTCTTTACAGATATCACAGAGGTCAGACTGTTGTAATTCAGTATCAAAGAATAAATCTCATTACTCTCGAATACTATGCAGTGGACAACATCATCAAACAGTGGTGTGTCCGTAGAGATTCTACGCATTTGGTATCTCAGCGTCGCAGAAAGGATCATCATACGGGCGTTCTATTTGGGGAGGAAACCTAAATGCTCATTTATGGCATGGGCCCTATTCACAGTGCAAGCTTTTCCTCTTCAAGATTTGGCACGCATTGTTGTACGCCACTAATATGCCATTTACAAGTACTTATGGACAGGTGCTTATGGACCAGTGCATCCGTACAAAATGATGGTAGTGCAGGAATTAAGTGAAAGAGATTTTGAAACCCGTACAAATTCATGCCGGAATGTTCTTCAAAACATTACCCGAGGCGCTGTATTCATGTCTAGTGATGGAGCTCACTTTCACCTATCGGGTACCGTAAATGAGCAAAATTTCCGTTATTGGTCGGCAAATAATCCACAGGAACTTCATGAGCGACCACTTCACAGGCCAAAGGTCGCCATCTGGTGTGCAATATCTGAGTTCGGCGTGTGCGGTCCTTACTTTTTCGAAGAAGATAGACTAACGGTAACAGTCAACGGAGATCGATATTTTGATATGCTTAACAATTCCCTGCGTCCAAAAGTTAACAAATTGAAAGATAATCACCGAGAACATCTTTGGTTCCAGCAGGATGGTGCTACATCGCACACCACGCGTCGTTCACTTAATCTTCTTCAAGAAATGTTCCCAAACAAAGTGGTGTCTTTACGGTGTTCTCGGCTGGCCGCCGCACTTCATCTTTTACAGGCGCAACAAAAAACTATCTTACTCTCCATACGAATATCAGAAGTCAACAACAAAATGCATGACATTGATGTAACTAGGATCCATGTAATCGAGCGTTATTTAAACAATTTAGTTTTCATGAGTCCCAACACAGAATAAAAAAATTTTATACATGTCCACTTTTTACAGCTTGCGATATTTTTTCTTTCCAGGTTGGGTACAAAATAGGGAAAACATTCATTGTTATGAAATATTTATTTGCTGATGCTTATACTAAAAACGAATGTCACGGTAAGGTAGTATAGCTTTATGAAAACATAAGATACACTCTATCTATTTTTAAAAAAGGTAGTAAATAAGATAGGATTCTTTTCAAAAGATGCAATCATTGGAAACATACTATCTTCTAAATTCTCTTCAACTAAGAAAGAAAGGTGCAATCTATCTATTGTAAAAAATTAAATGAAATTAAT
Source organism: Stegodyphus dumicola (assembly GCF_044657685.1). NCBI lineage: Eukaryota > Metazoa > Arthropoda > Arachnida > Araneae > Eresidae > Stegodyphus > Stegodyphus dumicola. The sequence goes on from NC_140768.1 coordinate 85,555,823, forward strand.
AGCATAAAAAATTAAATTTTATTTTGTTACATAAACACGACTGAAGGTGTTAAAAATATAGTAATAAACAATAAGCAGTAAAAGACAAAAATGTCCACAAATGGTAATGAAACCTTAATTGTTTGCGTCGCCATTCTCTTCCTTACTTTCTATTTCCATTGTCAGCCACCGCTTGATGTTAAAGTCTATATGCCCGATTGGTATGTATTGAATGCATTTTGAACATCCGCGACCTTATTTTGTTAATAGAATTCTTTCCTTCACTCAATGGATTACTACGCCCAAGTCATGAGATTGCTGCAAGGTAAACCTAATTTGTCTCAAATCGCATTTACGTGGAAGAAGATTGCCTTTACGTGGGTCACAGATGATAAAATGCCGCATTAACGATATCTTGAAGGTTACTTTAGCTTCTTTTCTGCCATAGCTTTTATCTGATACACATGGTATTTTATAGGAAGTAGCACCCACACACTTCTTGAATTCCTTGATTTGATCAGTGTCTACTCATATTGCATTAAAATTTCCTTTTTTGCTTAACTTCCTTATAAGGTTGCTAGAATAAGCACTTGAGCGATTTAATTCATAAGGAATCATCATATCGCATATTTCAGGTCACGAATTGACCTTTCTTCCTTATAAGGTATTTTCTATCTCCTTTGCCTTCGTAGTGGAATGGTAGCACACTCAGCGCGTATTCGAGAAGTCCAGGTTCGAGTCTCGACGAGGGCACCGCACATTTTTTACGCCTGCGGCTTCAAAATAACCTAATGATTCTACATCCTCATTAGTTCTTCATATTCTTCTAGCTGATAGATCCAGTCATTTCTTCTGACGATATGCCTGATTGTTCCGAAATCTCGATCACTTGGGAGAAACGAGTGACCCCTGATAGCAGAATAAATTTCGATTTTATCGAACATCTTCAGTTCGACGAGTGCCACGCGCATTCTTAACCGGGTATGGTTTTTATATTGATATGCAAAGCCGTAGAAAAGAATGAACAATACCATCAGCACTTCAAAATGTCATTGCTCCTAAAACTAAACTACTGTTACGACTGAAAACATTAAATTTCTCCTGAATATAAAACATGCGCATGACGATAATTTTTTAGAAGCTTGCCTTCTTCCCGATTTCCGTAAAATTATGTAAAATGTGATCAACTCACCTAATTTGGTTGTTTTTACAAAGAAATTATCTTATGTTTTATTTTCAAACCTTTCATAATCAAAAAATTATAAGTGTACAAACTGGTTCAAAATATTATATGAATTTGTCCTTTATTAGCACAAGATCTTAAATTAAAGCACTTTATAATAGAAACAACTAGGTTATAAAAGTGACAAGAAACCCATATTTATGTTTTACCTTACACTGATTATCTTTTGGAAAACGACTTACTATTACTGTTGCATCGATACCAAAGTTTGTGGAGAACAGATCTTGATATATATCTGCTACTTATGTTGGCTACATGGACCAAACGGACCTAATGTGAAATGGTGATTTAGTGATTTTCCCGAAAGAAAAAAAATCTAGAGCTTCCTAATATGAAGTGCTTAAATTAGTAAATTTTTAATTTAAAGAAAAAAAAAAAAATATCCTGGAGCTTCGAAATGAGAACTTTACGTATTTCAAATTTGAAGGTGGATGTTAATTTTATGAAAATCGTGAAGGAAGCAAGCTTCTTCAGTATTATCCTGTAATGCGATATTAATAACCGGCCGGTGAGATCGCCGATCAGACTAGAGAACGAGCCGATGAGGCGAGGGGACTCTGATCAGTCACGGACTACATTGTAAAAACGAACCATGTGAGTGTGCAGATGTCCGCTTTTAAAAGCTTCTGCGAATTCCGATCTATCCTTTCACCCCTTAAACATTTCACTAAAAGCCTAATTTTTACGCAGTTTCAGAAACGTGGCGTAGTGATTCATTTCCGCCATTAATACCGTTTAAAAACATGCCACAAAACCATTTTTTTACATCTACCGATTTAGTTATGTTGAATAGCAGTTGTTTTACACTGTTGTTGCACTTTAACAGTTAACAGCTATTGTCAGCAGTTGTTGCACTTTAACATTGTGCATTGCTCTGCTACTCTACTTTTTCGAAATCCCCTTGGATTTGGAAAAAGGCAAAATATCTTGTTAAGCCGCTAATTTAAATCTAAAGATTTATTATCGGTAAAGGTTTATAGCAATACATTTTAAAAGGAATTAAGTAAGAAGAAATTTGCAAACTATATTTCAATACCTATAATATCCTCTTGCAATTAGCGGCTAGATATCAGTCATTGGAAGAAGGAAAAAGAAATGACATTTCAGCTCTTGAAATGAATTTTTGCTTTCGAGAGCAGCAGGGATGTTCATATTCAGGCAGTATGAGTAAATATTTATTTGCTGCTCCCATTTCAACATCTCCTGGCTATTGAATCTTCATAAGGAACTAGCTTTATTCTCCTCCATGTTCAAGCATTTCCATTTTTATCGCCTTGAGAAGGGACGATGAATCTAGATTCAGGCTTAAATCAGCGGTCTTAATATGCATGGCAAATATTACCATGTGCTTTTTCGTGGAAGCTTATTTTTTGCCCATTCCCTGAACTCAAGAGTTAAGCTAAAAATTATGCGATTAATTCCTTGGTTTCTAATAGAAGTTCTAAAATGTATGGGGGAAAATACACGAACCGAAAAAATGCGGTAATAAGTGAGGTAATAATCTGATAGAATATTTGCATCCTCCTTTTAAAATATTAAAAAATATGTGTACACCACATGATTTCCTTGTACGGAATTCGACGCATTTTTTAGGAAATTAGACGCATTAGGAAATTAGAGGCATTTTTTAATGTATTTTATTTAAACTTATTGAATTGAATTAAATCTAATTCGTCGATAGCGCATAAACCACAACAAAAAAAAATGTGCTTAGAAGGTATTTCTCCCGCCTTCTTGGCGAACCTTCAAGGTGTGGTGGTCTGCACGCTCAGGGCGTAATCGAGAGGTCCACGGTTCAATTTCCGGCGAAGGCGTTGCTAATTTTTCATCTTGACTGCTTCCGAAAAATACCTCATGTCTCTACAGTGGCGCCCGAACTAAAAGGGTATTGGATGATGACTCTCCTCACCCAGGATTTGGCGATTGGGTCTCCTTAAAACCTCAGTCGCCTTTTAAAAGGGAGGAGTATATAAGGTATTTTTCCAGCCTTCTTGGTGGTGTGGTGGTCTGCACGTTCAGCGCGTAATTGAAAGGTCCGCGGTTCGATTCCCGGCGAAGGCGTTGCTAATTTTTCATCTTGCCTGCTTCCAAAAAATACCTAATGCCTCTACACGCTTTTTAAAGTTCACTATATTTATTTACCATAGCAATACTCTGGCGCTAGGTTCACTTAACAGTATTACATCTCATTCATTTTATAACTCAGAATAAGAAAAAAAAATCTGAAGAATTATGTGACTGTTGCCCCATGTTCTATTCAAATACTATAATAAATCTAAAACGACGTATAAAAAATTAAAAATAAAATTAAACAGTTTTTCATAGACGATTCATCACTGCTTACCTAATACGCATGCGCTACTCATAAACATTCTGCTTTGTTCGAAACAGATTGGCGACAATATTTTCTGCTAATATGAAATACTTATTTCCTCGAATTTCATTAGAGATGTATTTCTCATTCAATTAATTCATTTCTCACTTCACGGCAAGGCAAAAATAATAAAAAAACAAAATATCTTTATTAAAAATTTAAAGATATAAACATAAAACATAAAACACCAAATACAGTTAAAAAATTAGAAACACATTTTTTTACTAATAAAATTACTGTTTCTACGCAAAAACAAGCAATTCGGCCAGCTGGCAAGAAGACAGATTTTTCGGTGCACAAAACTGAGAGTTTACTTTTGGTACCACTCGGCAAAAAGACACTGAAGGTTTAGAAACTGATCTAATTTGTTGTGAACGATATGCTGAGTCAATATATGGGATAACTCAAATGATAATTCCAGAATGAATTAAGCATAATTTTATTCGCAATAATAAAAGAAGACGTTATTTTGTTGTTGCGAAGCTTAGTTTCTCTAGATTGGCAACAAATCCACAATTCTGCTAAGTTTCAAATGTAAACAAACATGGCTGCTATGGTAAAAAAAAATAGGCTTAGCCGCACTTAAAGAGCTTTTAAATTGTTGATAATTATACAACTATAACAGGTAGGTTAACTAAAGGCATAAAAACCTTAACCGGAAGAGAACAACGTAATTCAATCATTTTTAAGACAAAAAATGCACAATTTAAAAACATATAAGAATAAAGAAACTGAGCTGACTGAGCCGAGTAATAGAGTGGATATATATATATGTATATACTTTTGGTGGGGCCGATTGCAATCAAAAAGGGAGGTGCACATCTACATGTTATAGCAATCCCACATAGAAAATTTCAACGTTGTGAGAATATTCGTTGAGTTATGCGAGATATATACATACATACGTACGTATGTACTGACGCCACGGAAAACTCTCTTCTAAATCCATTTTAAAGCAGTTTTATGATTCGTTTGGGGAAAAAGAATCCCTTATTCTATACTTACATGCAGATGTCGTACATTACGTACAGAACGCAGAAACATCCTTAAATTGCATTCGATAGCGTTCAAAATGGATATATTCGTTGAAATATGATACCCGAAATTTTTCGTGATTACAATACTTCCTTTTTACTTCGTACAAGATAGTTAAAATAGTATGCAAAAAAAATCAAAATTCTTTGATCATCAAATCAAAACAGTGCCCCCAGTACAAATTCCCAATTTTGTCATGATGCTGATAATGGGAGTAAACAAAAAATGAACTTGTAATTTATACAAAATGGTAATTTAAGAAGAAGTCTGTTTTTAAAGGGGTTATCAACGAAACTTTGTTATCCACCGATTAAACAATTTTCTTGATTAATATAGTTTGCTGGGAATGTTTAAAAATATAAAAAATCACATCTTATAGGCATTTATTTTTATATATTAGTGCATATTTTCTTTTAGATTATCTAAAACTCTTTGTGAAAATTTCATAAGAATGAAAGTACTGGTCAATGAATTGGAAGACATAAATTACATAATGAAAATCTAATGTTTTTGAGAGACAGTATTTTATGAGCGTATACCTGTTCTTGAAAGTATATTATATAGAATTTTACTACTAAATATGAAACTTTTCCCTAAAATGAAACTGGTTTCTTTACAGTGGTTTTTAAATAAAACAAGAAATTCGATCGAGAGATAAACGCAACAATGTAAAATTTAAAATTAGGCAAATGAAACAAGTTTAGCGTGGATTTAACTGAAATTCATTTCAAATAAGTAATAAAATAAATAAAGAAACTCAAAGTACACTCAATAACTTTACTCAAAATCTGCAGAAAACTCTAACTGCCTTTTTTGCCTAGTTTTAAGTATGAATAAATACATAAAAATAAAATTAAAAAAATTTCTCTTCTCCCCCCCTTTTTTTTCTCTGCTTGCTAAAAATTTCACCTTCAATTGTGTGATACTAACACATTTATGTAATCTTTCAGTTATTTTCATTGATTAGAAATCAGTTTAAATGCAGCTGTCGATTTAGATTTGCTGGGAATATTCCCACGTTTCGAACATTTAAAAACTCGTCTTTGAAAGTTACGTTTAACATCCAACATGAAGACATTAGTCGTAATAGCTTTTCTTGTTCTCATCGTTGCCCTGGTGAGTGTGGATTCTTTGCTATTCAATTTTGTATTGGTCTGCATACTCAATAACTTATAAATTCGAAAATAATTTATTGCAACAAAAACAACAACAACAAAAAAAAAAAAAAAAAAAAAGTCTTTTGTTTTATAATGTAATTAAAAAATTAATATTTTATCTGCCATTTGATGATTTCTAGCAGGATTTTACACAACGTAAACATAGGTACAATTTAATAAGATTATGTTTATTAAATTTAATGCATTATGAATAGCATATTAGTATTATTATTAAGAATTAATCTTATAGTTCCTGCTTGAAAAATTCATTTTTCAAAATTTCTTTATTATATCTATCTGAGAAATTTTATAAGCAAAGATGATAATATGCGAATTACTTATATCAACTCGTACGGTCAAATTTCTAGTTTTGGAATATTTCAGCAAGTTAAACGAATTTGCGACTAAAATTTGAAATGAACATTTCATTCTTTGAAATTTTGGGTTACAGGCGAAAATATCGCTGAAAAATCATCGTGGACGAAAATGTCGCTGATACAGCAACGAAGATGAAAACGTCGCCGTACCAAACATCTTGGGAGAAATAAAATAAGACTAAAACATTGCAATTCTAAAACATCGTCGTTGAAAATAAAGCGGTTAAAAACTTTAAAGTTTAAAAACATCGCCTTCGAAAATATCCTAGTAAAAAATAAAGCGCCTACAAATCTTTGCAGACATAACTTTTTCAGGCTTTAAAAACTGTAAGTGCCTATTCGTATAATGACTTCTGAGAGCAAGATGGAAACTGGAATACATTCATATTTTTGAATTAACTAATACATTTTTGCTGAAACATTAAGAAGGAAATTTGAGCATTCAAAGACTGAAAATGATAGAAAATTAATGCTACTTATATCATTTAACAAAATTTTATGATTTGATAATTAATTGAGTAATTTTAATAGAGGTAACCACTAGCAGTTTCTCCTCTTCCTTTTTCTAAACTATTTTATAAAATATTTTTCATGATAAATTACCAATAAAACTTTATAAAAAAGATTAAGTAATAAATGACTTTTATTGGCTAACTGTATAAGTTAAAAATTCTGTTAACTACTCTACCTAGCATTATTTTTCTACTCATTTTCAGTTTTTGAATACTTAAATTTCTTGCTTATTTTTTCAGCAAAAATTTATTAGTTAATTCAAAAATATGAAACATAAAACTAAAAATATTTCTTACTCCTTTATGAGCTCACGAATATTTATGCGAATATGCGACTTTTTGAAGCCTGAAAACGCATGTCTGCGATATTATTGTCATGCGATGATTTGTAGGTGCTTTATATTGTTGCGTGCGTACGGGTTCGTTATGAAATAAATGCACAAGTCCGATGAAAAATGAATAAAAATTTATTATTATTACAACAAAAATGCTTAAATTTTCTCAAATTATCATGCAGTATTACAATATCTCACAGTAGTTATCTTTTAACTACTCAAATGTACAATAGAACGTAATTCAAAACAGCTAAAGAACGCTAATCCACGAATTCGCTACAATCAACAAGAGCAGTTTTCTAAACAACAACAAACTAAGCAACAACCACAAACTGAGATGTTTTCCTCCTTTTATAAGATTTTAAAATCACGCGCTAGAATTTTCCAGTACTTTCTCGAAATCAAAAAGAGATATTTATTTATTTAATGCACGCGCTCTTGTATTTTCAATTTTCCGGCTTAGCTTTCTTTTAATATTCGTCACGCGCTGCACTGCGCGAGAAATAAAACCATTTAATTTATAATTGAACTAACATTAGCTTTTTAAATACCAAATTCGTAACACTGCCCCCTTCCCAAGGACTGCACGTCCCGGGCAGTACAATCCCTGGACAGGAAGCTAAACTTACAACTGTGGCATAAATGCAACTGAGGCATAAACATTACATTACAATATCAAACAACATGAACAATAAATGCAATAACTAACTTAAACAAATCAAATGCTATCAAATACTAAATACAAATCAAATCAAATACTAAATACAAATCAAATACTAAACACAAATCAAATCAAATACACATTTAAAAACATAAAGGACCATGGTTTGATACTATTTACAATTATTTTCATTACGTACTATGGCCATAGTAATGAGATAAACTGTCGTAATGAACGACTTTAGATTTAGAGTTCGAAGACTTACGAATCCGAACCACGACGTCATTCGTGTTCAGCACTGTATATGGATCATCCGAAGGTGACTAATTTAGGACTCAGTCCTTTTCGCTGAATCGGGTTCCACAACCACACCTTGTCTCCTTTGTTGGATCTATGTCTAGTAGCTCGCGTGTCGTATCTGGTCTTCACTTTCTCCGTCGCCAAGTTGACTCGCTTTCGTGCAGGACGGTGCATCCCCTCAAAACGGGCCTGTACATCTTGGATGTGTTCCTCAGGCGATGAAGGCGCATCCGTATGGCGATCAAACAGGCGGTCACAAGGCAGACGAAGGTCTCGACCGAAGAGCTTCTGAGAGGGAGAATAGCTGGTAGTCTTGCGTTTCTTTTCGACCCTAGCATGATTTCGGCGGCTTCCTGAGCTGGGTCTTTCGGACAAGGCGTCGGCATTTCCAGGTGAGGATCTCTTCTGAGGATGGATAGTCATGTCACCAGATGCTGAAAGCAGTTTGTTCTTTTTCAAGTCTAAGGAAAAATTGTATTTCCTTAAAAAGTCCAATCCGAGTATGCATGGATCTGTAATATCCGCCACATATGCCGTGTGATGGTAGGCGGCACTTCCAAACGTGATGTTCACGTTTAACTTTCCAGCTATCTCGATCTTGTCACCAGACGCAGTCTGAAGGGTAACACAGGATGGCGTCCAAATAAGTTTATCTTTAAACTGTTCAGCTAAATCTTTCCTAATGATGGTAACATTAGCTCCTGTGTCAATGATCATATCGCAAGGAACTCCATCGATATTCCCATTAATGGACATTCCGTTACTGTTGCCACTCACTGTATAAATTTTAAGCGCTTTAAAACAAGGTTTTTCATTATTTGACAACCTCCGTTCCTCGATATGGTCACTAATTAGTTTACTGCGTCGTTGCTGGGAAATGGTCTTATTTTCCGTACCTCGGGATGTTATGCAATTTCTTCGTATGTGGCCTTCAACTCCGCAGTTCCAGCATTTTAGAATTAGTTTCTTTTCACTTATGTTCCGTCTCAAGCCACTGACTTGTCTGGTAAAATCATCTAAACGAGCCATCAGTTGATTCACTGGCTCATGGACTCGCACAGCTCTAACTGGGTAGCGATCTCTATTAGTTGCTTGCTGGGCTGCCTCGAACTTCATGGCGTACAACAGAGCGCTTTTTATGTCCTTTACATCTGCCATTCGAAGAGCTTTCTGTATTTCAGGATCCCGGATGCCGTCGATGAAATATTGCAGCGACAGGATTTCTCTTGTTTCTGTCGGGCACTCCGAAAAGGCGAGGTGGGACAGCCTTTCAACATCCGTGGCGAGCTCCTGAAGTGTTTCGATAGGCTTCTGTTGACGAGATTTTAATTGGAGCCTGCTGTAGTCTTTTAAACACTTCTCCCCAAAGCGCAACTCCAAGGCGCCGGACAGAGCTTCGAAATCTAACCTTTTGTTTTCGGGAAGAGCCTGAAGGATATCCGCTGCGTCGGCTCTTAGAGAAGCGGCGAGATGACAGGCTTTAGCTTGGGAATCCCATCCATTCGCATCCGCCACGATAGAAAATTGTGTCTTATACACCTGCCAGGAGGTCTTCCCATCATATGTGGATAGCTTCAGAGGTGGACGAGCAGGCATTGATAAGAATTTAAAATCATCACTCCTGCTCCCTGCCGACGCTACGAATTTCTTTAAAGTATCCATTTCTTTGGCAACTGCAGAAACTCTCTCATCAATTTGTTGTTCGATTTGGTGTTGGACGGCACAAAGTCTTCCTTCAATTCGTTCCTTTACAGCAGAAACTCTCCCTTCTATATGTTCTTTTACAGAAGAAACTCTTTTTTCTATTTCTTCTTTCACCGAAGAAACTCTTTCTTCAATATGATCTTTTACGGAAGAAACTTTTTCTTCAATATGTCCAACTTTATTTTCAACTGCGTCAATTCTGCCTTCCATAGCTTCAAATTTATTTTCTATTATGCAAGTAATTTCTCTTTTCATATCTTCTTGACCAGCTTGAACGGCTTTCATTTCGTCCTTAACGGATTCCTGGCCCAATTTCATTTCTTCCTTAACGGATTCCTGGCCCAATTTCATTTCTTCTTTAATTTCTTCTTTAAATGAGGCAAAGGCTGATATTAACTGCCTTAATTGCTCTTCCATCGCTCTTGTTATTGGCATTCAAATCCCACTTCTGGCACCAAAAATTGTTGCGTGCGTACGGGTTCGTTATGAAATGAATGCACAAGTCCGATAAAAAATGAATAAAAATTTATTATTATTACAACAAAAATGCTTAAATTTTCTCAAATTATCATGCAGTATTACAATATCTCACAGTAGTTATCTTTTAACTACTCAAATGTACAATAGAACGTAATTCAAAACAGCTAAAGAACGCTAATCCACGAATTCGCTACAATCAACAACAGCAGTTTTCTAAACAACAACAAACTAAGCAACAACCACAAACTGAGATGTTTTCCTCCTTTTATAAGATTTTAAAATCACGCGCTAGAATTTTCCAGTACTTTCTCGAAATCAAAAAGAGATATTTATTTATTTAATGCACGCGCTCTTGTATTTTCAATTTTCCGGCTTAGCTTTCTTTTAATATTCGTCACGCGCTGCACTGCGCGAGAAATAAAACCATTTAATTTATAATTGAACTAACATTAGCTTTTTAAATACCAAATTCGTAACAATATTTAACCACGATATTTTTGACTGTGATGATTTTAAATTGCGAAGGTTTTGAACTGCATTATTTTCTGTACCGTGCTGTTTTAGAACTGCGATGTTTTCTTTTCTTCCAAGCAACGTTTTCGCCTTGCCTTGTTTTCTCCTCGACGTTTTCGGTGGAAATCCGCATTTTATTTTGAAATTTTGCTTATTTTTCGAATGCAGCTCCTTTCCATGCAAAGATAAATTATTATGTATTTCATTAATAAGTAAACCAATTTGCCTGTAAAACTGAAAAACTCCTTTCAACATAGTAATTCTAGAACACAGGTTGCCCACGTTACCCTTCCTTTCTTCTATACACCGGGCTTACGTTACAGGTTTTATAGAAATATCATGCAGATATATAAATACATTAGAAGGATTAATTTCATTTTTAAGCGTATAATGAGGACTCTAAAAATACAGAAAAATGTATGAATTATATTCTTAAAGAATACTTTTATTTTAATGTTGTGGGGTATTTTCTCCTCCTTACACATGCCTTCGTGGTGTAATTGAAAAATTACATCCGGATAACAATCGAGAAGTCTGGAATTCGAATCCCGGTGAGGACACTGCACATTTTTCGCGTTTTCCTGTTTCGATAAATCTAATCACTCGAAAGGGGCTCCTGAACTAAAATGTAGCGGAAGATAATTAGTCAATACCAGGATTTCGTGATTGGGTTTTGTTTCCTGCTCTTCAGTCACTTTTTTAGTGGGACGGAATATAAGGGACGGAATATATTCCTTAACGCGCACCTCCGTGGTGTAATTCGAAGTACGCTGGGCTAATAGGCAGGAGGTCCGGAGTTCGTCCGGAGTTCGAGGACGTTCTACATTTTTAAGTCTCCTGTTTCGATGAGTATAATGACTCTAGAATTAAATAAACTATACTCAATTACTTCTAATGCTTTTTTAATTTGAAACATTATTATGCTTCATTATTATATTTTTTGTTATAAGACGTTTTAAATTTTAATATTGCTTAGGACGAAAATTAAAAATTCAGCTATGAATCTACAATAGTACCAATGCTTTCAAATTTCAAAATTTAATTCAGAAAGTATACTGTTTCGGTCGAACGGTATATTCTGTTTCATAGCAATATCATGTATGCATATAAAGAGTAATAGACAAAATTTTGGATGGCGAAATATAATGAGGTATTATGTTATCTAAAATATTGAATACTGAATAGTTTTGAAGTAATAGTTTTTCAAGTTCAGCTTATCCTTCTCATATTGCCTTTTTCTTCTAATGTGAGTGTTATAACATTGTTTACTTCCAGTAAACGAAGTTTATGAACTGCGATGGGAATAAAATACATTTTGCTGTTTCAACAGTTTCTTGGATGAAGCATAGAATTTAAGACGATCTTAAGAAATAAAAACAGAATTTTGGGTAAAAAATATGTACCTCGGGGGAGGGCTTGATTTAATATACTTTTATTCAAAGGATTTAATTATTCGAACTCAGCAACAAAGATTACAAGATAGGGATTATGTGTTTAAAGACCATTACTGCATTATAATTTACTAAGGAAAATTTTCATAATTATCAATTTCAGGTGAAAGGTGCAAATCTTCTGTTTCTTATTATAGTGAGCAAGAAAGTACGCTTAAGAATTTAAGAAACTTTAAGTATTTCATAATTGCCGATGTTTATATCGGGCTGAAAATTCGTGCAGTTTACGAAGGATTTTAATGTCGTAACAGGATTATTTGAAAATTAAACATTTATTTAAGTAATGTTTTCTAATAACGTTAAATATGATGAAAAATTTAATTTAATTTATCTATTATTTTAATAAAGGTGGCAGGGGATGAAGTTAAAAAATGTGATGTTCAATCTGACTGCGCAGCAGATGAATGTTGTTTGAAGCTTCACAAGTTTTCCGCAGCAAAATGCAAGAAACGAAGACAGGAAGGTAAGTCTTAATCATTATACTAGAGAATTCTTTTAATCTGCTTGGTATTTGATTGAGCGCCGGCAAAGACAATGTGCTATGAGTGTAAAAGAATGCGTAACTGTATTTCTTTTGTTTCATGTTTCCTCTACAGCTCGCGATTAACAAAATAGTAATTAAAGTATTATATAAAATTAATTTTATTAAGTAAAAAATTGACATTTCTTCATTTTTTGGAGCAATATTAAGAACTTTTATTTTCTAGTCTGCAGTACATATCCATTTTCGGTTGAATATATTATCCTTCACATAGGTGAAGTAAACTTGGTGATGTTGGTTAAGTGATCATTTTCTAGAAATTTCACATAAATGATTATATACTTCAGTTTTTAGTTGCATTTGTTGTAATTTGAAACATAAATGTTATTTAAATAATACTCGCTATAAGGGAATTTCTCTATTTATGAAACTTCTTCTGCGGAATGACTTTAGAAGGAAATTTCCAATGTAATCTGCTGAAGTAAACAATTAAAAAAATGCGTGAAACAGCACACAATTTGCAAGAAGCACCTCTAAGACTGAAGGAACTTATGACTACACAATTAGTTTATGGGAAGTTTACTTCGAAAGTCATTCATACTGCATCATGATGGAAAAAACGAAACGAAGAGAAGTAATAAGGCAGAATAAAATATTTTTCTTTTCCTGAAGAAAATAGTTTTTAATAGAATACGAATGCTTACAGAAAGTAGAAGATATATATACGGAAACTTCATTTTCCCTACACGCATGCTTAAATCTGTCTGCATCAAGAAAATAAATAAAAAATATGTGTTTATGTTCACCTCTTTGTGGAATGGGCTGGAAATCAAAACTCTACGTAATAAATATCATAAATATTTTACTTTTGTTCCAACGTTACAAACTGGAAACACAACACACTTATTACATCTTTAGAACAAAATTATAAATAAAAATAATAATCGCGTGTTGCCACATCTCTGAAACAAAATCACAGAAAACTTCATTTATTTAGAAGTAGAAATAAATTATTTTTAGCTTTTTACGAATATCAGGAGCGTGCTCTTTCGGCGAGCAATGGATGGCGTAACAACATTTAATGGATGATAAAAACGCCAAGAAGCTGCAAAGCCAACTTTGTTACAGTCATTTTTTCCAAGTTTACCTGCAAGACAATTTATCTGAATTTGGTGATCAGCGTAGCTCAGTAATCTAAATATATGAATTCTCTTCCTGACAAGGCTCAATGAATTTTTCAAGTCATTCCAGTTTATAGTTCTTAATGTCTGAATTTCATAAATTTAACGGACTTAGATCTGGGGATTTTGTGACCACAGTCTTCTACAGATAATGCGATCGTTGAAGAAACTATTACAACTGAAAGTATTGCAACTATTTAAAACATTCACGAGGCTTATAGTTTTTATGAAACAAATGTGAAAACAGACGTATGTTCTTATTTATACACTTATGGGCAAAACTTCAGTCACTTTTCTGAGTGTGGCCGTAATTCTACAAAACATCAACTGGCAGATATGAAATGCATACTGCAGAAGCACTAGGTAGTGTTTGAAGGATGAGAAAAGTTGAGCAGCAAAAAAAGTGAATAGGTACTGAAGGAATAGAAAAGGACTTTATTGACAGAATGGCATTGCTACAAAAACTGTTTAACCAAGAGAGACAACAACAAACCAAAAAGCCTTTGTAAGGGCTATGACCTCCCCTAACTGCAATGGTTGCGTTGCATCGTCTGTCGGTATTAAACACCAGATTAAAAACTTTAAGAGTTTTTTCAATCTGATTCAGTTGTCCGATGTTCTTCGGAGGATATGACCTTGCCGTCAGGCGTCTTTTTAAATTATCCCCTACATGTTCAATGGAATTTAAATCAGGGGATCACATTGGCCAATTCCTTGTCTGGATATCTTTACTTTCCAGGATATCCTCAACAGCATGAGTCCAAGACCATGCGTTGTTATCCAATAATACAAAATCAGGATCAATGATTCCCCGGAATAAACGCATATATGGGAGGATAACGTCATCAGAGTAACGATCTCCGGTACGTAAACCTCTGTCGAAAATGTGGAGCTCCGCCATCGTAATGCCTCTCTATACAAGCACGCCAGGATTACCACAACGGTCATTTTCCCTAATGTTAGTGCGATGAAAGCGCGTCCATACCTCTTTCCATTGCTCTAAAAGTCCAACTTGCTCTAAAAGTCTTTTTCAGACTGAAATGGTCTTATCAGTAAAGGGGATGTGACTCCATTGATGAGGTATCCAATCTGTGTTCTCTACACCACTGTAAACGGTGCGTGCTGTCAAAGGTATGCAGCCTTCACGACGGCGGGAATAGGATATTTTTGCGAAGTCATCTGGCCTCGACACCTGTCATTTGGCTGCCGTGCGAAACTACTGAGCAGTGCTGCCCGCTGTCTGATTTCGATATCTTTTCACTTGCAGGGGAATACATCGGTCACCAGTCACGGTTGATTTCCTTGGCCGACTAATATCAAACTTTCTTACAGCTGTCCTGTCGCTTGAAAGATTTTCCAAGCTCGTAAAATAACTCTTTTATCAAATCCAAACTCTTCGGCGACACTACATACCTCTACAAACTTGCCAATAATTCTACCAAATGTGAAAGGCGTCCTGATGTTTACTTATAGCCATACTGTGCACGTACAATTTCACTTTCACGCGCAGAAGAATGCCTGAAAATGCACCTTCTTTTCTTCTTTTTAAGTTGCCTTGCACTGCGAGCGCTGACTCCTACCGTTTTGCGTATTCTGACGTAATTTCTGACGTCAAGGTACCGGTATTTGGATATGCATTACTTTTCTAATGAGCTGGCTTTTCATTCTGCTGATCGCAAAAAGCGATTTTGAATTATTTCATGGTTGTATGTTAAAAATCGAATTTATTGTTTAAATTTTACACACTATTGTAAATTTCTAGATTAAAGTTAGGTAACAGATTGAGTCAAAAGGTTATTACTTGCAAGCAGATAATACGATCTACCACATTTCTAAAATATTTCTAATAATTGTAACCGGCTTGTTAGAAAGGCAATTATATTTATAAGACTGTGAAAGACTCGAGTTTATGGGAGGCGTGCCTAATCCAGCAACAGAAAAGTACCAGCATCTGTTCAGCAGTTACTCTTATCCGTCGTTGCGTATTGTGCGCATCGCGCGGCAATTCCCATGAGTCCCAAATTATCCATGGAACTAATAACAGTTGTACTGAGCTTATTGAGATATTTGTAAATACGAGGCGCCGGGTTGCCTACAAGAAGAAGGTTCTATTTCCGCATTTCCTGTGATTCAATACTCTGGCTATTTCTCAAGATAGTAGTACATAGTGTGTTTTTGCCATCACCTGCGTTTACGTACTTATACATTTAAAAAGAATAATTCAGGACCTATGAAAACATCTGTATTATTTTAGGTTAGTTCGCACCACAAACAGAATACTGATGACTTATAATTAGTGGCATTGCTCAAGATTTAAGTCTATTTACAAGTTTCTTTCTAATCTATCATTCTTGACTTCTAGAACTGCACAAATATTAAACCCTAATTCGAATCTTTCAAATATAGATTAAGACTCTAATATTCCCAAGCTTACATATTTCAGTTAAGCTTAAAATATGCTTCTGCACAGACTGAGAAACAGTCCTCGTGGCATGCTAAATGAAACTTACATTCATAGTATTATCTTGTGCATCATAAAATGCAATTAATAAAATCTGTGATAGTAAGAGTTTTAAAATTCCTTCATTTAGCGAATATGAAAGTTGCAGGAATTATTTATAAGAGCGGACCATCCTATCAATAAATGCAATGTTGAGTTTATTACAAAATGGTGCATCACATAAGCATTTACTGTTCGGTTTTTCTAATTTAGCAGGGAAGTTCTTAGTGTAAGAAATCGGTATATATATTTTTTTAAATTGGTGTTATGAAGTTAACCGCGAAATCCCTTTGTAGTTTTTTACAACATTACGAAACTTTTGAAAGACTTTAAGCATAACACATTAAAAAATATCAAATCTTGAACGGCAGGAAATTTTTATCGGTTATCAATACTTTTCTAATATTGATAACCGATAAAAGTAATTTGATAATTTCCTAGGAGGAGAGAGGCAGTGCACATTTTATCCTATTTCATGTCTGATAAAAGGTACTGTTGTATGTATTTTGATGTTGCGGAGAAAAATGATTAGGTTCACCTTTAATTGGATGATAGTTACATTATCAGTACTTTAAAAAACAAATGTCTAGATTCGTAGGATATTTAAATGCCAGTAACTTAAAATCTGCTTGTGGCTGAATATTGTTTCTATAATCCATAAAAATATCCAACAAGTTAATGCGCATTTTTCGAAAACTCTCCGTCTAAATCTAGATCTGGGTGACTAGGTGATTTGGACGATGTGCAATTGTTAGTGAATTTGTATGTAATAGTTTGCATTTCTTCTGATTGTTTGAGTTACAAATCCGAAGTGGAAGCAATAACTTTGTATTTTTAAATAAAATATTGGAAGCAGCAATCGCTTTGAAGTAGGTCTTCAAAAGGTGCAGTTTTTTTTATAAAAATAGGGGTTTCCATGGCGTTGTCCAAAAGATTCTACAATTTTGTAAGATCCTAACCAAAAAGAGTTACTTGCGAGTCGTTTCGTAGTATTTAGTAAAGTAGGTGCAGTAGTAAGTTGATATAAAGTATAGTTTATGTATTTCTTTTCAAATCCAATGCTACGCGTAAATTATGTAATGAAAGAAAAATAATTCGCATATTGCCTTGGATACAAGCTTAAAGTTAATATTTCAGTATTTAATATATAATGTTTTTAATAGTTTGATTTTTAATGGAATTCTTCATTTTACCCCGCGAAGCCCCAGATTTTTTGGAGTACTGCTTGGACAAAGCTGCTTTAAATAATGCATATGTATCTATTTAATAAAAGTATATTTATAAAGTCTGAATATTTTAAATAGGTCAGTTCTGTTTCTTGGATGACAGAATGCATGAAGAAAAATATTACAAACATCTCTGCCCATGCGTAGAAGGCCTGGAATGTAAGAAGCAGGATAAGGTAAATATTTCTCATATAAATAATTTAATTGTTTGATACTATACTTCAGATAATACTATACTTCAGAATTGCGAGAATCAAAGTAAACGTCTTTAAATCGATAAAAAAAAAAAAAAAAAAAAAAAAAAAAAAAAAACCTTTTCACTCTTTCATACTTAGTAAAATACACCAGAGAAGAAAAAAAAAAAAAAAAAAGGGGGGGGAGACGGAGACTGACGATTTTAAACAGATCCAAATGAAATAAATGATTGAAATGAATGCTTTGAAAGAAATGACAAGAATTAAAAAATTTTGGTACATATAATTCAAGTTCTGATATGCAATAGTTTATCATAAGAAAGGGAAAAAAAAACTTTTTTTTAAAGTAGAAATACACTCTTTTGCAAAAAATCGAAGCACCGTGAAGGAAGTGGTTGTTTTTGATGAAATCGAACATTTGTATAGCTTATACAGAGATCAAAAGATGATTAAAATATCAAGGTAATAGTACCTGTTCTAGGCTCACAATCACCCATTGAGTGTTCAAATTAGTAGTTGGTCGAACCGATGGTGGCAATGCATGCTTGAATTCGTCGATGCAAGGAGTCGTAGAGGTTCCTAATATTATCCTGCGATACATTCTGAAAGGTATTCATTGTTATCGCTCCAGATCTGCGATATTTTGCTTTGCCCAAATCTGGCGGCCAACCATACCCCAGACATGTTGAATTGGTGAAAGGTCGGGTGACTTTGCTGGCTAAGGAGTAGTATCAACCGCACGGAGACAGTCCAGAGATATGCAAGCGGTATGTGGCCTGGCATTATCTTGTTGAAAAATGGCTCCAAGATGACGTGCCATGAAGGGTGATGGAACCGGCCGCAGGATGGTATCATTATATTGTTGAACTGTTAACGATGTATGGAGGATGACTAAAAATGACCTGCTGTCATAAGAAATAGCGCCCTACACCATCACACCAGGGGTTATGGCTGTATGTCTTTGTAAAACAAAGGCTGGTTGGGACCGCTGGCCCAGTCCTCTCCAGATGCGAACACTGTGATCATCTGCTTCAAGAGTGAAGCGGGATTCGTCGCTGAACACTATACGATGCCAATCTGATGGCAGCCATAAAGATCTGCTGCGACACCATTCCAAACGACTCCGCCGATGTTGTGAAGTCAAAGGCAAACGTCTTAAAGGCCTCTGTGAGCGTAACCCCGCCTCAGACAAGCGCCGTGAGATGGTGGACGGTACCACGGGAGGTACAGACGTGGCTGTAGTGCCTTGAATAATCGGCAATGATACCGTTTGAGCGGTTCGGATCTGGCGAACAATCATCCTATCTTGCCTCGCATTTGTGATCCTTGGCCTTCCAAAGCCTTCATTTCGTCGGCAATTTCCTTGTAGCAACAATTGCTGCCAATATTTTTGCACAACAGTGTCCGTGCGCTGGAGGTGGCGGCTTATTACTCGGTATAACCACCCAGCTTCTCGCAACCGTACAATGCGACCACGTTTGAAATCGTTTAGTTGTCTGTAAGGTTTTCGATATTCTCGTAATGGCATCTATAGTTGCTTCTTTACGGAATCACAATGGCAGCAACAAAAAAAGATAAATTTTCCGCCTCTGAATATTTGAACAAATTGAATATTTTTGAAAGAACTGATTAAAAATTTCTATCAAATCATCAAGAGCAGCTATTAAATTAATTAAAATAACATTTTTGCGCAATTAGAATATGCAGTTTTGATTCTGAAAACTTGTTTATACTTGTAAAACAAAAAATAATAAAACATAACTTTAATAAACCGTTTCTCCAAAACTTTTGTTTATGTTCTTAATCTAATTCTTAACTATAAGTTATTTTTGTACAAGTATTCGTTTTATGCTTATGCTTTGTACTGTATATTTAAGAGAAAAATGTAGAGGATTAATGAAGAAAATCATTCATTTAAAGTGTATCGATGCAGAGGAACTGTTGAGAGTCCTTGCTCTATAGTATTATGGTGTAGCTCACTAGAGTGTATTCTATTTTATAAACAGAAGTTGCGTAGATTGTATCTGAAAACTGTAATAAAATATCATTTTTTTCTTATTGCAGGGCCATGCAAAGTGTAGCTAGATGAAAATATTCTGCTGAGGACACTGAAGAATGTTCTGCTTTTGTCCTTAACAAAAGATTAATAACATCATAACTGATGATAATTTTAATATTTAAGAGTAAAAATTGTATCAAATAAATTAATTTGAAACTTAGAATTGTCTTTTTACATTTTTTATGGTCACAAGAGTATTTATTCAGTTTAAAAAAATTCTGTAAGACTTAAGTTTCATGATATATATATATAACATTTAAAGATATTTGTAACTTGAAATCAAAAAAGTATCTCTTCAAAGTCTTCATTCTCTTTAAACTGTATAATACATGTCTTTGCGTCACAAATAAGATTTCTAGAGATATAGCGTGATTCAAATTCTGTGAAATCCAAACAGATTTTACGGTTAGAGACTGATACTTACCAAAGAAAAATGAATTTTTATATGAAAATGTTTTCTTTTGTAATAAATTTAATTAATTAAAAATTCTTCATTGCTTGAAAGAATTTGATCAATATGAAAACCGCTTTTGGGCTAAAATGTTTAGTACAAATATAATTTCAAAATTCTTTTAATTATATAAAGGTGAGTTCCAAAACGTTGGGCACTTTCAAGCTCCACTTTATAAGCGGAAGCGCCAAAACATCGGGCATTTTATAGCTTTTCTTATCAGCTTGCAAATAGTCGAACGGCGGACGGATTATGGAATATTTACGAGTTGTAGAACTGATACCAGAATCTGGCTGTAGGACTCACTGAATAATTTAAAACAATCTGATCTCCGGAAGATTATAAATGACAGAAGGAGGAGATACATTCTGTCCAAAGTAGCAAATTCTGCTAGAATTTTCATAGGTAGAAGGAATGCAAAGGAGCCTTCTTATTAGAATAGCCTTTTTTTCTGCAGATAAAAATATTCCCTTTACATTACCTGCCATCTCTACAAACAAAGTTGAGCAATTATTAACTTTTATTAACAGTTAGTTTCTGGTTTAATTCTATCCTGTTCTCAAAGGCTCTGCCATTTTGTATCGCACTGCTGTTGCCTTGCCAGTTTGTATCACTTATAGTAAAGGTGAAGGAGCTGCCGAGTGGTATTGGTATGCTCAGTAAGTTTTTAAAAAGTTAGGTATCTGTTTCGACCATAAGTATTTGTAGGTTGAGTCTAAGCTACTGTTATTGTAAATTATCGAAATTTTAGCATCAAGGCAAGTAACTTATTTTTACAAGTTCTGTAAGAGAAAAGCTTGTTTTTTTTATTTTTCTATCACTTTAAGTTTCCAAAAAATATTTGAGAATAAAAGCGTTCCGGAAAATACACTACGGATATCCTCAAGTTGGGAAATGACGAAGTCCTTAAGATATCTTAGGATGAATACCTTTAAGACATCATCGCATATCCTTGAACATAGTGATATAAACACATAGGATGATAATGACAGTATCCTTAGGATATCTGAGAATCAAGATACTCATGATATCCTAAGTAAACTCCTTGACGTTCTAATTTAAACAAGACATTCTCAGGATATTTTGTGCTATGGAGGTCGTAACACCAATCAAGGTGGAGGTAATTTTACGTTTTCGGTACTAGTAATATCAACCAAAAACTACTTTAAAGAATATTTTGTGCTTTCTGTTAATATTGCATTTATTTCTGTCATTAAATTCTAAAATGGTAACTGTCTTTTTCACAATTTTTTATTAATCATTCCGTTTTAGAAAGGTTTCTCTTAATCCTTGGGTCATAAAATCAGTATGATGTTTCTCGGTAAGAAATAAACTGTTACATCTTTCATCACAGTAATTTTAAAAGTTGAACAATGATTCACAAACAGCATAATCAATCTTTGCATTTATTCATTGTAAAACTAAATCATATCAGCCATTTGATGTCACCCAAGTATGCATATTGGATTATCCAACTCTCTCTTTCGGCGAGAAAATCAACGCTGTACAAACCTTTATTGCATTGCATACAATCTGGTAGTTATCAGCTCATACAGCTATCAGTGTTAATACTCCGGCATCAAAAAACGCTCCTCATTTGGGAAACACCTACGGAACTTGTTATTGGCACGTGAAGTACAGGCGCCGTATGTCCAGGTTGAACGAATCATTGTTTTCAACATTTTCGAGATCCAGGAAATAGATGTATCTACCTCCATGGGCAAGTTCTTGTGTGTAAGATAATACAATAGACTATGGATGCATTCTGCCAGCAACATATTAGGCAAATTGCTGAATACTTTGTAAAAAGGTTTAGGTTTAGTTTGGTTTATTTAATTACGGTAAAGCACACTAGGGCTTTCTGCCTAAGGGGAGGGATGCCTTCGTGGAGGACTTTCTAAGGGAAACTGGCTCGTATACACGTTACACATGGGGAAAACCACGAAATCGCCCATGCAGCCAGCCCGTTCGCGGGATGCTTTGTTAAAGGAGGAGATGTGTACTGAAGGACGAATGTAGTAACTGGAATTCTGTGACGTGACTACGTACATAGAGCTCTTGTAAGCTATATGCACCAGCTTATGATTGCTACATTGTTCGGGAATGGCAATTTATGTTATCAGACTATTACAATCCCCATATTGTACGGATGAGGCAGACTTAGTTTATAAACATTACATTGAATTCCAGATTGTATTTCACTCCTGGCCTCCGATTTCAGATCTTGCAGTGGCCTCACACCGAGCTCCATATACTGTAGATTTACCTCTTATTCAACACGAATAAGAGCGTCAAAAAAGACTCATATTTACATTCAGCAACCAGGACTGCTCTATGGATTAACTGCACAAGGTACATGTTTTGATATATCACCAAATCTCAAGACTCAATGCCATATCGACTAGCCATAGTTATTCGGCTTCATCGCAGCAGGTCAAGAGACAATGAAATTAAAATTTAATCTCGGATATTTTAAATAGTTATTTACAAAACTAAATTTGCCTTATATGATGATATAAGTAGAATTAGTGATAATATAAGCAGAATTGGTAAATAAATTTCCCAAGGTTACACGCATTAAATGCGTATATATAATTTACACGTATTAAAGTTTTCATGGATATAGTTTACACGTATTAAATTTGAAAATTTTTTTCCTTTCGAAATCGAATTTATGACGAACTGATTTATGGGGTTTCATTCCTCATCAGTGCTCCGTAACATTTTTAATTTACGTTAAATATTAAAATTAATTTTTGATCTCCCTTTACGGAACCAATTGTCTTAAAATTAAATGCATGTATGTATTCGAAAAGGTAATATATGCATATGGATTTTTTCAAAATTATATATTGATATTTTTCATTCCGTGCTGAATTTTTCTCACATATCCTTGATGATGTCGAAAGTAACCTTTTCAAAATTTTGATCCTTTCACTACTAGACCTTTGAAAAAGGAACTTCTGAAATAAAAATTTTTTGTGTATAATTTGAAAAACAATAAAAACAAATTAAAATTTTTAGTCAAAAATTCGATTTGCAATTTTTAGCGGCTCCAGATTTTATTTTATTTTCAGTGAAATAGGACCAAGAATGTTATGATAGCTAAAATTATCTTCTTTAGTTTTAATGCAATTAGTCAAAACTCTCAAACACAGAATGGATTTTTTAATATTTCATCCCTATATAAAACAAAGTACGACGATTTTATTTTCCTTGAATATCTTCTACACTCATGTCCATAAATTAAGGATAATGCAAAATCAGGCAAAGGAAGAGTTAGAAGCAAAACAAATTTGACTTATTTATAAAGCTTCTTTATTAAACAAAAGGTAAAGCAAAAAAAAAAAAAAAAAAAGATGCTATATGTTTGATATTATTAAAAAAATAGCGATTTTTTCTCCCTGGAGCAAATTACAAAAAAAACCTATTTACAAAAACCAATATTACATGGTTGGTATGATTATTAATACACTGTATATCTCTCAGACGATGCAATACAGTCTGTACAACGCCTAGGCATGCTGAGTATCAAATTATCGATCTCATCTTGGAGGATATTACACCACTCACAAAGCAATGCTCTCCGAAGTTCCGGTAGACATGTAGGAGGAGGTTGACGGGTTGCAACTCGTCGGCCAAGCATATCCCACACGTGCTCTACTGGATTCAAGTCCGGTGAGAATGCTGGCCAGTCCATACGGGGGATATCCTCCGATTGAAGGCATTCGCTTACGATGTTTGCACGGTGAGGACGGGTGTTGTCATCCATAAACACAAATTGTGCGCCCATGGCGCCCCGAAACAAACGTACATGTTGTTCCAGAATGACGTCCCGATAGATTTGGCTTGTCAGGGTTCCAATTTGAACATGTAGGTCGGTTCTGAAACCCAGAATAATTCCACCCCAAACGAGCACTCCTGCACCACCGTAACGGTGTCGTTCAATGATGTTTTCTTGGTGGTAACGGGTACCTAGTACTCTCCATATGAATGTCCAGCGAGAATCAGACTGCAAGCTAAACCTGGACTCGTCGGAAAACATCACACAAGCCCACTGTTGCGATGTCCACAATGCATGCTCTCTATTCCAGGCTAACCGCAGGCGACAGTGAGTTGCAGTAAGTGGAACGCATCTGACAGGTCTACGAGCATATAGGCCAATCTGCCCTAAGCGTCTGTACACCGTCTGCCTTGAAATTGTCGTACCAGTGGCTGAAGAGAGCTGACGAGACAGGTCTGAGGCTGTGCTCCGCCTGTTTCTTTTGGCAGTAACTGCCAAATACCGGTCCTCTTTCGGCGTTGTAACTCTGGGGCGACTTGTTCTGTAACGTCTACTCACATTACCATCATCTTTTAATCGTTGCCAAAGCCTGGAGATGACACTTTGGGCAATTCCAAGTTCGTCTGATACTTCCAGTTGGGTACGCTCACATTCCAGACGGCCGATAATTCTACCACGTAAAAAATCCTCCAAATGCGTCCTTTGGGTCATAACTATTCGGTTATTGCACTGAAATGCTTATAAAGAGCCTGCGAACAATTTTACTTCTTTGCCTGTATTCCTTATATACCACTCTCTTACACTTTCGTCATTGTGACGTACCATCGGTGTCACCTGGTTACTTCCTGAAATTTGCATATGATTCTTGAAGATGTGTGTAGTGATTTTACAGGTGATATATTTATTTTAGAGTTCGATTTCCTCGTGACTCCGAATTATCCTTAATTTATGGACATGAGTGTATTTTAAGTAGTCCGATAATTTTAAAATTTCGTTTTTGATCAAAATTTCTTGTTCTATACTCTTCTGCATAGAGTTACTGGTAGTTAGAGGTATACAATGTTACTGTGAATTATAAAAATAAAAAATTATGTGCATTCATTTAACGGTTCCATAATACTTTTCTTTGCGATGAAAAGTGCATCTAATCCGTTGCTGTACTTCTGTTAATGCAGCTAAACGCATCCACTGCAAATATGAGTAATGCTTAAAATCAGTTGTTAAATTACCTTAATACGAAGTTTGGCTTACTGTCTGGACACAAGTAAAAACTGCTCAGAAGACCGATGAGAAAAGAAAAGTGAAAGAAGAAAGGGCAATATACTAGACGAAAAGAATGTGAGCACCCAGAAATTAATTGCAACTTATTTTAGGAAGGGTGAACTAAAACAAAACCAGTCAACACACTGATATCTGAAAACGAATTTGAATCAACAAACCTTGAAATTACTTTAACAACAAATTTAATTTCAGGCAACATTTTGAAAACCTTATTCAACTTTAATGTCAACTTAAAGATGCTATGAGTTAGGAAAAGCAAACGTTTATTAAAAAGTATGTAATTACTTGCAAAACAGTTTTAAAATCTACATTATTAAACGCTACATATTCATAAGGAATTTGAAGTAAAAGCTAATTCATTAGAAGACCTAATGAATTCACGATTAAACTTTTAGATAGCTAACAGATGATGATTGATATTTTGTTGTAGTAGTGGCTAATCTCACTTGCCTGACCTAATCAGAACAAGCCCACAAATTTCATCATGGCAAGGGGCGCAAGACTGCGTCTGTCGTTGACATAAGCTTTGAGCACCATATAAGTGACAATACAACTTTGTCTGATTCGGCTTCACTTTTGAAGAAGAGTGTTCCAGAAGATGGTTTTGAGGATCTCCTCCTTCATCCGTTATCACGAAACCACTCGAGAGAACTTTGGGCTTGCCCTACGTATTGAGTGTTCCCCTGCCGCACAGATACAATACATTTACAAAATCTATCATTCTTTGAAATTCATACTTCGGCTCTTCGGTAAGTCAGTTAGAGTCTCTAGCCACTGAATCGACTGGCTGAAATTTGAAATTTTAAAATAACATTATATTCCTTGTAAACTCGACAATAGCAGAGTTTATCAAAAATGGTAAAGTCTAGATTGGTTTAGTTTATTATGGCAAAGCACACTTGGATTATCTGCCTGAGCGAAGAATACCTTCGTGGAGGACTTGCTAAAGGAAACTGGCTCGTATATCGGTTACAATGGAAAAAGCAACGAAAACGCTCATGTAGCCAGCCCGTTCGCTTAGATTCGAACCTAGGTTCAAACTACCAGTGTTCAGCGATTTTATCGCTCGGCCGCTGGTTATCCGTTAAATTCTGGAGTTTATAAAATGATGAAAAATTTGAAAATACACTTATTAGTAAACATAAATGTAATTCATTCCCTTGAGAAAATATTTGTAGTCTGCAAACACTTTAGTGCGAAAAATATGTATAATTTAATATTCCACGATTTAATAAACTGTACTTTTGTTCCTTAAATTGAAATATTTGTTTTAAATTGAAACATATTTTCACATTTCTGTAGAT
This sequence comes from Stegodyphus dumicola, assembly GCF_044657685.1. Taxonomy (NCBI): domain Eukaryota; kingdom Metazoa; phylum Arthropoda; class Arachnida; order Araneae; family Eresidae; genus Stegodyphus; species Stegodyphus dumicola. The sequence continues at coordinate 85,582,405 of NC_140768.1, forward strand.
GAAGACATTTAAAAAATCTGAAGTTTCTTTTTTGGTTACTATTGTTTTACAGAAACAAAAATTAAATTTTAAGCTTCCTCTATGAATATTCAAATAGGGGGGAAATAGAAAAAAAAGTCATGTTTGTGACATTGTGTCACGTGGCTTCGTGACTTATGTGACGTTCATGAAAAAAGGCCTTGTATACTGTGAATGCAAGTACCTTACATGCAGCTCTAAAAGTGCCTAGCAGTTTTCTAAGCATGATTCTTGAATTATTAGTAACGTGAAAATTTTGTAATACGTTTAAAATTATGTGCATATAAAAACCGGTTTTCATAATTCCGTATTTTGTACTGAAGCTTGCTTTATTCATTGCTTTCTTCGAAGCCTAAACTCGGATGTCAACATTTTTGCTTTTAAAGAGTTTTACAGAGCCTGAAAGAAATTTAAGTGTTTAGTCTGTTAGGATATTCTTACAAAATTTCGTTCTTCTGATCTCTTACTTCAGTTCATTCTAGACAAACATTCAAGCCAAGTAACAATTTTCGCCCTCTAGATCCGGTTCAAAACAAATAGCCAATTTTGTAATATATGTTTTCAGTAGAAGGAAGCTATTTTCAATTATGCTCTTAATGGTTTTTATTTATTTATTTTTAAAAACAGCGTTTCAAAATTTTTGCTTTGCTGCTTGTACTAGTACTACTTTCCTAAAGTAAACAAACCAATCAGCATAATCATACACACCTTGTTTAGCAGGGAATCATTTTTAAGATTTTTTTTTTTAATTGCAAAAAAGTAAACATTTCTTGGATAAAAAGAGACTGCTAATTTATAAACGAAAGTGTTCGGAACTAAACTAAAAGTTCAGTAGTTCCTGTGAGATCCTAGATTATGAAGGAATTTTAAAATTATATCCTTTAAGAGTTTTTGCGAAATTTTAAATATGTGAAAATATCCAACTAAATTATACTTAAACTTGATGGCAACTAAATTATACTTAAACTAAATTATACTTAAACTTGATGGCTGCACACTTAAGAAGCGCATAAAAAGAAAATAGAAACATTACAAATGGTGTTCGCAGAACCCTTCTGCATTGCTCAATCTATATAAATAAATCTTTTTAATTACAGCAGTATGATAACTGAGAACTTGTTATTGAAATCAAAGTATTCGTTTGTTTAAGCTTTAAATTTTAAACTATATGTAACTATTATAACAAAAAAATGTAAATATCAGTTTTACTTCCTTATACAAAGTAAACGAAGCATTGTAAATGCTCAAAATCTCAGGTATCATATTTCAACGAAAATATCTATTTTGACCTGTCTCGAATCCATTGGAACGATGTTTTTGCGTGACATTAGTACGTACGCACAGAATAAAAGCTCGCTTTTCGAAAAGAGATTGTAAAATGAATTTAAAATGGTTTCAGAAGAGATTTTTTCGTGGCGCTTGTGCGTACGAACGGACGCACGTATGTATCTCGCATAACTCAAAAACGAGTATCCATAGAATATAGCATCTAGTTGCGTATCTCCCGTTTTCGTTGCAATCGGCCTCGCCAAACATATATATATATCTATTTCCACCTGTTAGCCGGCTAGGTGAGCTTCGTATTTTTATACTTATTTGTCGGTAAACAATGCATTTTTTTGCTTTAAAATTAATTCGTTAGGTTTTTCTTATGTTCCAGTTAAGAGTTTTGTTATGTCTTTAGTTAATCTGCATGCAATAGTTTTAGAATTATCAATAATTTAAAAGTTTAAATGTCGTTAGGCTTAACGTGGCGGCTATTTATTTTCATTTTACGCTCTTAGTAGTATAGTGAATTAAGTCAGCTGGTGCAGCAACTTCAGTGGTTTTTTTTTTTTGCTCGGTGGGACCAGAAGTTAACTTTAAATGATTGCGCACCGAAAATTTTGTCTTCCTGTCCGTTGGCCGAATAGCTTTTTTTTTTTTTTTTTTTTTTTTTTTTTTTTTTTTTTTGCGTAGAAACTATAATTTTAATTGCAAAAATTGTTTAAACTATTTTTAACTGTATTTGATATTTTAAGTTTTTTTTTTTTTTTTTTTTTTTTTTCGTATTTTACAATTTTTAGTGAAAAGATGTTTGAGTTTTTATGTATTTTTGCCTTGCCGCGAAGTGAGAATTGAATTGATTGAATGAGAAATATATCTCTAATGAAATTCGAGGAAGTAAGTTTACATGAATTGCAGCAAAATTGTGCATATATAGTAGAACTCCAATTATCGGAATCAATTGGGACCGAACCCCATTCAGATAATTGGGTTTTTTACAAAGAAAAGGTCTACGTGTAATTTAATTAGTTACTGTATGTACTATATGTTGGAAATGAGAGGAAAAAAACTATTTATTAAAGGAAAAGAGGTTTTAATTAATTAAATGAAAAGGCAACACTTTTACATGCGTACAGCGTACTGTATAGTACTTACAAGTGCTGACAAGTCATTGCTTGTTGAGAATCTCGGTCAAAGTAAGCTTTTTGACTGTCTTTATCTGTTTTTAGGTATCAAAGTCGCGCATTCGCTTGACAATGAGAACTTGCATGTGGTCACACTCAGACTGACGCTCCATCCACTTGAAGGCAGTTTCAAGGCCGGCAAATGCTTCACTAGATGATGGTTCTGGTCTGCTTCAACTTCGACATTAAGGTCATCTTCTTCTCAATACTTACTTCTCTCACAGTTTCAATAAGTTCATCATCATTTAGAATTTGAAACCCAAGGTCTGACACACCACCCATTTTGTTGTATCCTCTCTCAGCACTAACTTCTGAACATCCAGGAATTTTCAAAAGAATGTTTCTTAATGTTTCTCAAGTGACATGTCATCCTCATCTTCTCCTGTTTCTTCCCTTTCCTTTTCTTGAGCTTCTTTTCCCTTTTTCTCCTTTTCCTTCTCTTCTTCAATTGATCTGAAAGATTCTGAAATTCTGAAAGCGATTCGGATAATCAGGGATTCGGTTAGTCGGAGTTCAGATAATTGGAGTTGTACTGTAATTTAATAGGCCGTGCAAAAGAGTCGTGTGGTGCCCATATCAGGTATTTTGATTTAATTTTAGTGCCAGCCATCCTTTTCCTTCATTTTAGATATGCATAAGCTGCAAGTTTTTAAATGTGCCTAATGTTCTCCGGGTTATATTAATCCATAATGAATATTAGAAAACTTTTTAATTTGAAAGTCATTTCACTGAAGCTAATCTTATCAGAATCTAATTTATATATCTAATTAATCTTATATATCTAATTAATATCTGAAGTTCCTAAGAAAACTGAAAAGTAAACTACTGCATTTATGAACAAACACGCACATACATAATTATGTTTAAAAACTTAATTTCATCACAGTAAATCAGAAATTTAGTACTGATTTAGGCATCATAGCCTGTAGATAATCCGAAAATGAATACAAGTTTTCTGCCCGTTAACCTGGACTTAAAGATGCTTATGTGAAACGCTAATTCATAACCGTAAATAAAAATTTAATTTACTGCTTAAAAGAAATTTCTAGAAAGCTTCCTTTTTGTTAAAGATTAAGTTTTTTCAACCTTATCTACTGATTGCTATTTTTTTTATCTATTATAATTTCTTTTAGGTAATCTAAGATCTTTTATTGTCAATATAAGAAAAATAGAAAAGAAATATGGAATCGAAATAGCATATTATTTTTGGAAACAATTAAAACTGATTTCCATGTCTGTCTGTCTCTTCTCTTTCCGTTTATGTATACATCAATGTTAATGATACATAGCTATTTATTTATTTTGGGCATTTGCATATTTTACTGATTATTGCTATTTTGATGCATTTTAATTACTTGAAATTCTTTCCTTTCATAATGATTGTTAAATCTTATAAGAAATACTGGCATTTTCGAAACTTATAAAATCTGACCTTCAGGTGTTAAACAAACGCCCGCCATGTGTTTCCTGACGCATATTGTAAATATGCATTTGGAAAATCAAATTAAGTGCAAGCTGTCCACACAGATTTGCAGGAAAACAATTCAACGCTTTCAGGATATTTTCTCAAACTTGCATATTACTTTTGAAATCCCAACATGAAAGCATTGCTAGTAGTAGCTTTTCTCTGCCTTCTCGTGTCGCTGGTAAGTGAAATTTTGTTTTCTTTACTAATCTGAATCCACTGGCATTAAAAAGCGAAAATTATGAAATTGCAGTTAAGAAGTTTTCCATCATTTAAACACTTTTCATATGAGAAATTAATTTGGGTTACATTAGAAATCATAAAATAAAGAACCAAAATTTAGTTTATTTATAAAAAAAGACATTTTCATCCGTTTGCTGATTTTTTTATAACACAGTTTTTTTTTAAAAAGCTCGCTTGTTTATTAAAAAAAATTTTTGTGGCCTATTTATTTATTCTGGTGACACAAAAGAAAGAAGACTGGTTTTTAAAGTATAGTAATTTTGAAAAGTATTGTTAATACAAGTATGCTTACATTCATTAATATTATAATAATTATTTAACTCACTACCTTTTGAAAAATTTCAGAGTTATTGGAGAATAATATTTGTCAATTTTGTAAAATTGACAAATATTACGTTGATTCTTGTTGTTTGACCCCAGTAATCATTAGTCGGAGTGTTATTTTAACCTAAACTTGAGAACTTCAAAACTTATTACGGAGAAAGACACTTTTATTTCTTTCTAAAAATCTTGTAAGAAAAATCGTTTTTCAAAGTATCTTTGTGATAAACTATTTATTTTACAATATAGTAACAAAGAATTTATATAACTATAATGTGGGAATTATCATTATAATGAATTTCCTTTCTAAAGTATACCCAACAGCGGTCGAGCGGTAAAGTCGCTGAACAGTGGTAGTTCGGTCCAAGGTTCTAATCCCGCGAAAGGCTGGTTGAACGAGCGGTTTCGTATTTTTCTCCATGTGTAAGATGTAAAAGATCCAGCTTTTCCTAAAGAGCCCTCCACGAAGGCTTTGCCGTAATCACATAAACCAAACCTTTCTAGGCTACAGTTTTATAATAAGTTGAATTTTTTTGTAAAACAATAACATTTTAAAATTTACCTAGATTCTTAGCTGAAGCTACCGAAATATATTAAGAAACATAGCAGTTTTAAAATTAGCAAAACTAGTCTTAAATTGAGAGTGACTGTAAAATATATAATTGATTACGATCTGATGCTTAGATCACTTCAAAAAATTTGCAGAATGCTAAAGGTTGATACCATAAACGTGTTGCTTGAGGAAGAGAGACTTGCGTCAGTTGATCTCTCAAAATGCATAAGACCGTTTTACAAAATTTTAAATCAGTGAAAATTATCTTCGCTTCCTTTTACTGCCAACAGAAAATTTTCGAGAGTAAAATAATTAAATAGTGAACTTTTATTCTCTTTCGTTCTTAAAACATATAAAATTAATTACAAATCTCTAACAGAACTTTAGTTTCATTAAGAGCAAGATTTCAGAATATTTGTGACGACGCTTCAAAATGAGATTTATGGATTGAAACAGAAGGTGCGCCCTTACCTACTGATTTTTCTCGGAGCACAAAATAAGATTTTAAGAACAATTTTATGGCATTTTAGTTATAATAATGAAATGTTCCTTAATTCACTACCCTCCTTTCTGCCTGTTTCCGCCACGATGTTCGCTACGCTCATTCCAAAATTTATGTAGATTTGAGTGGCAAAAATTTTTACTGTAAAGTTCAGAGATTTACAAATAAAAGAGAATAGTTCTCTGTCCTGACGATCGAAGAAAACAGATGATTGGAAATGCTTAAGTTGTACTGAGAATACTTTAGACTGAGGTTAGATCCGGTTTGGCAAGAGTGGGTATTAAAGATTTTCTCACTGTCTAGGCAGTTGTGTAGTCACAAGTGGTGAAGTAGAATAAGCTTAAAGTGTTTTAGTTTTGTGCTTATTTGTTTGTTTGATGGTTATATATTCTAGTGATGATAATTCACTGAACGTAACAAACGTGCCCCACTAACGGCCGAACGGTAAAAGTCATTGAACACTGGAAAATTTCGATCTAGACTCAATTTCAGGCGAACGGGCTGGCTGCATAGCCGTTTTCGTGGTTTTTCTCTAGTTTCCTTTAAGTCTCTAGTTTCCTTTAAGTCTTCCACAAAAGCATCCCTTCCCTTAAGCAGATAACCCTTGTATGCTTTGTCATAATCAAATAAATGAAGCCGCATTTTTATATAAATTGACACTGCTAAGTTAAATGGAATCCACAACAATTATTACAATATATAAAGCCGATAATAATCGATCTGCACGAATTAAAATATTTCAATGATAAAGAGAAATGTTTACAAAAGATTACAAATTATTTTCTTGAAAATGATACCGAGCTTTCCAAAACATTTAAAGAATGTTAACAAAAGGAGGACAAATTTCAAAGGTATTTTTATCACACTATATTTTTCTTTTTATGTATTTTCCAAATGATTTTATAGAAGCATTACTTTATTTATAAAAAAATACGCTATTCTTTATTATTCCTATATTACAAACTTAATTATTACCAAAAATAAAATTTTGAGGGGGCATATCAGGTAAAAATGGAAGATTAAATAGCTTCATATGCAGATCTTTTGCATTTTAAATTGCCAGAAGATTCACTGAATTTAAGCTGGACTTAAAAAGGGGAAGAAAAATGATTCATTTAGTTAAAAGCTTCCAGAAGAAAAGTGAAAAGGCCTATTAGTTTTCCTGCGCATAATTATCTTCTCAGTAACTTCAATTATTTCAAAAGCTTTTATGGAATTTTAAAGAATAACTAATTTATATTATTTCGATTTTAGACATTTTTTCTGAAATGTTTAATGTATCAATTAAAAAATAAATACACTGACTGCCAATAAGTATTTGGAGACCTGTGATAGAAAAGAAAAACTAACTTTATTCAAAATCAATAATTGGTAGAGCCTCCACGAGAGGAAATTACAGCGTGGATCCTCCGGGGCATACTTTCCACAAGTCTTTGTATGACAGCTAGTGGTATTTTCTTCCACTCGGCTTGGAGAAGACATAGAAGTTCTTAACCGATTTTGCACGGGTAGTGCACCCCTGAATTCGGCGATGCAACTCGTCCCAGAGGTTCTCGATAGTCTAGGTTCAGGTCTGAACTCTGGGCAGGCCAGTCCATTCGATGAACTCCATTGGCACCATACCAAGCCTTGGTTAACGCCGAAACATGACAACTGGCATTGTCGTCCTGAAAGTAACAGGGGTCCAACCCGTAAAACTGCCACAACGTAGGAAGCACATTTCCATCCAAAATAGTGCAGTAGGCATCGGAGTTGAACTTACCATGAATGGGGAAAAAGGGTCCCAGCCCATACCAGGAGAAACACCCCCAGACCATAATTTCACCTCCGCCGAACTTGACTATTGGCACAATGCATTCTGGCAGGAGACGTTCTCCAGGTAGACGCCAGACCCAGACCCTGCCATCCGAACGGCAAAGGGTGAACCTTGATTCGTGACTCCAAAGAACCCGTTTCCACTGATCCACGGTCCAATTTCGGTGTGCTTTGCACCACATTAACCGAGCAGAGCGGTTGGACTTTGTGATCAAAGGCTTATGGGCAGCAGCACGACCATGAAAACAAAGCAGATGTGCTTCCTTATGGATGGTATTCATTAAAACAATACTCCCGGATGCCTGTTGAAACTCCTCGCGGATGAGGGCCATCAGTTGTGTGCGGTTCTTCCGAATTTCTCTGGACAGCACTCGTCGGTCTCTATCTCCCAGCTTCGTTGGTCTGCCGACTCGGGGCACATTCCGACAATCACCGCTCACCTTCCACTTCTTGATCACATAGGCCACTGTCGATTTTGGGTACTTAAGATCACTAGATATGTCCTTTAAGGATCGGCCATATTTGTGATACCCGATAATTATACCTTTCTCGAAATCAGAGAGCTCCGAACTGCGAGGTATCTTGCATGCGACTAAAGCCGATGCTGTTTCCTACACGATATATACCGGTGGAGTCCGTGACGTACCTTAGGACCGCAGATATCGTCATTTGCATAGGTGTCCAAATACTTATTGGTAGTCAATGTGGTAATGTTTATAATTCAGCTATTCTCGTCTTCCAAAATTAGAAGCTTATATTAAAGGTTCTTATAGAATATATTGGAAATGCGTTAGAAGGGATTTTTTTCTTTTCTTATTGCGTGCTTTCGTGGTGTAATTGAAAGCCCGTCCGGCTAGCATTCGCGGAGTGTGCGGTGTGGAGTTCGAATCCCGGCCGAGAGCATTGCAGATTTCTTCTGGTTCCCTAGCTTCGAAAGTTTGTTCGAACTAAAATGAAGTGAACGATAATTCGTCATCACTTGGAACTGGCGACTGTTCCCCTTCTCTCTAGTTGGTCTTTAAGTAGGGGAGAAGGTAAGGGATTTTCCTCTTTTCTTATCTTCGTGGTGTAATTCTAAGCACATCCGTTTAGGAATCGGGAGTCAAAGAATTTGAATTCCAAGCGACGGCATGATTATATTTTACACTTTTTGCTCTGAAATAAAACTTAATGACTCCATGACGTAACGCATGTTTTTCATGATAAGAGTTTTTTAGCTATAATTTAATTTTTACATTTATGTTTTCAGTGCAACCAATAGAGCTTCGTGTAGAAATTTCATTTGCTTCTCGATGCGTATAAAATGATAAGGGAAGCTCATACAGTAGCTTTTCTTTTAGTTTTACAGGGAATGCACTGGACAAATTTTATTACACTTGTTGGACGAACTGCAAAGGAAGAAATACAGAGTCTTTCAAATAAGAATATAATTAGTCCGAATTTCAATAAACACTGCTTTTATTAATAATTACGTATCATAGATGTACCCTGCGCAAAAAAAAAAAAAAAAAGAAAAGAAAAAAGGGGGACAGTTCTATATATCCCGTTCTACTGGGCCAACTGACGAAATTCAAATTGCGTTTTTCATGTCTCGAAAGCGCGACTTAGGATAGGTATTAGATTTATACATAGCATTGTTCTAATATAGGTATTTTGACACAAAATTGGACGTTTTCTGAAATGACATGCCATGTTTTTCCATATTTCGATTCTACGAATATAGGGGAGGCGAAATTTTTTTAACTTAGAGAAGCATTGGGCAACAAAATTTAGGGATGGCAAAATTTTTAGAATTTAGGAAGATTGAGTTTCTCCAGCAGCAGAATTTAGAAACCGGAATGCATCGGTTAGGTTATTTTTATGTTTAATCAAAACGCCTATAATTTTTATTGGCATACGTAGTCAGTTACAGTGATTTTTTTTAATTTGAAATTTAGAGTATTTAAATTCAGTTAAGGGAGTCACAACATTCTGAACTTTACTTTTGCTGAAAGCTTCAACGTAGCACTGGAAAATCATTTAAATTCAGTTATGAATTTATTTTTACCTTCAAATTCTAAAGCATGTTTTAGAGAAATATATAGAATGTTGTTATATGTTTTAGCTATAAGAACACTCCATATATTTCTCTAAAAAATATATATTTTCATTTGATTGTTTCCAGAACAAACAGAAAAAGTGAACCCTCCCGCAAATAATATCGGGGAAACACTTTTTAACATATTTTTATTCAAATGAAGAAAGTTCCTAAAGTTTTAATTGGGTGACTGAAAAATCACAAAATGGATTAGCTTCTTCAGGGTTTCAAATGTTTTTTAAATTAAAAACCTGAGGGAGCGTTTTGATAATTAGCAATTTCAGAAAATTTTATAATTCCTTTTCTTTTTAACTACAGTAATTCTTAAAATTATGTTTGTTTTAAAGTATTTATATATTTTTAGAGTCTCGTAAAAGTTATTATTGATTTGGATAGAAAGTTTCGTTTATTTCATGAAGCCTCTTCCACTACGAGCTCGTTGAAAGATAAATAATTTTATGCTTATAAAATGATTCGAAAGGAATTAAACATTTAAAGAGATAAATAAGCTTGCTGTAAACATGAGAAATCATTTAAAAGTTGTTTATAAAATTTTCTCTCTTAGATTTCAGCGCAGGAAATTAAAAGATGTGAAGTTCAATCTCACTGCGCCGCAGATGAATGTTGCATTAAACGGCGCAAGTATGACATTCCAAGATGCAAGAAACGAAGACGTCAAGGTAAGTATTTAAAAGTATCTTGAGCCTCTGCAATCGTCTGTTATTTGTCCATGCAGCAGGCAGAACAAAGCTATTACCACTAAAAGGAAATGAATGAGCAAACACCTTATTTTTATGTCGATAGCTTCCTTAAAAAATTCCAGTGTTAGTAACTAATGCGTTACGTGAAATTAATTTTTCTGCAATTTTTGAATTCGCTTTTAAGAATCTTTATCTCCCAGACTGAAACATTAATCCGCATTTTACCTAACAGTCCGGCATTAACAAAAACGTAAAAACATATTTATACTGACTAAGTGATAAATATTTACGAAATTAAAGCCATATACATTAGCATATTGTTGTTTTAATTTGCACTTATACCGCACTTGGACAGAAATTTTTGCTTAAATGAGATTTGTGAAAAAAAATTCATTTTTGAAGCGCAAGAAAGAGAAGGAATCACTAAATGCTTATGCTAAAGTAAATATTTGAAACAGTGCAGCAAGGCAAATCCCCGCTCAGCAGAGCACATATGTATTAGAAAAATGAACGAAGAGAGTATTGTTTCACCAAAGAAAAAGGATTTGCAATAAAATGGGGTCTCTTACCATAAGAAATTATTTTTTTACTCATTGGGGGCTGAAGTTATCTAGCAAGAAAAGTCTTTGGGGATCCGGATGGTCACGAACTGCCAGATTATTATTACATTAGTAAGAGTATAGGGTTTCCCTTAATTTGCATAACAAATTATTTTAAGTTTGGTATCTTTCCTGAACTTTTATTTCCCTCTCGCATTTCCTCACCATGATGCAAATTTAAAGGGAAGGGAAGTGAGTATTTAACCGGACGAATCTTGCAGTTTAATCAGAGCGTGATTTCACTAGCCAGCGCACGTTACTATTTTGTCCTTGTTCTTACGCGAAGAAGCTTCTGATACGCCTTTTTGGTCATTTAATAAGTACATCGCCGGAGAGCTTTTTGAATTAGCCTCATTAGCTTTAAATTAAATTGTTTTTCCAGCACTACTCTTTATCTTTGAATTTATTGTGAACTATTCTTAAGTTCTACCACAAGTCGTCGGTGTTTTAGTAAGCATGAAGTGTGTGCATTTTATGTTAATAGTTGGAGAAATAATAAAGGGTTATTTTACGCTTCTTCTGTGCCGGTATTCTTTTACGCCTGTATGAGAAGTTGCCAGGTTATCTCGTAAGATCATTTCAACTTTACGATAGCAAAAAAGAGTGAGATTTTACAACAGGAACACTAGATTACCCTCTCGTGTTGCTTAATAGGGATGTGGGGATCATTTTGCCTTTTATTTGTAAGTACGTGTGAAAACCTTTCACTTGTGTAAACTGAAATATGTTAATTTTTCAATATGAGAAGCATTAATATTAAAAGATACTTAAAAGTTATGAAACACAAGATCCTATTTTGTGGCAAATTTTCCTACCACTATTTTCACGAAATTGATCTTATTTTAACTACTGCAGATGCAGAAGGAATAGGCACAATATACAGCTGTAGTAAGATAATAGCATGAGAGTCTGGGTTGAATAGTTAACACGAAATATGAATCACAGTATTTTTGACAAATGTGGGAATTAGAAAGATTTTTCTTGTGCGTCACAGAATCATAGTATAAGACGTTAACGGATATGTCAGACAAGGTTGGGATCATTAAAAGTTGGATCAGTTCTGTGATTTATTTAGATTTAAATAATAATCAAATTCATTCTTTGCATGTGATGTTGTGATTAGGGTATCAGTCTTACTGAAGACCAAGGTTTGATTTTTTGTAAGTATAAAATGAGTTTCTTAACAAATGCCTCTTCTAAACTTCTGACATTTTTAAGCTATAAGAAGTATCCATGACTGAAATATAAAGCTTTTTCATAATCGTTGTAATTTGGATATAACAAAATCTTCGAAAAAAATGGTTTCAAATGCCATAAACATTTTAAAATACAGTAGAGCCTATCGTATTTAAAAAGACAGACATTTACCGCAGCATTTTGAAGCCAATTAAATTATATTGATCAAAACCATTAATATCAGTACGAGGAAGTATCCTAAAACACTTCCAAAAAGGTGGATGGTCAGCTTCTTCAAAGTTTCAAGGAATTTTGGCTGCCAAAATCTCCAAAAGTTAAAAAAAACCGCACATTAATAAGCAATTAGGAAACAATAAAAAACATAGCGACCATTTCAGCCTTTTTCTAGACACGTTATGTTGGGTATCCCTCAACGTATTCACATCTAAGTTATATTTGCTAATTTTAGATATTATGTTTGCAGCAAACATTAAATAAATTCCTGTTACGAATCAACGTCCTATATTCTGTCTTACAGACAAATTACTTTTCATTTTCTCCTTGATCCACTACTGTAAGTTTCTAGAGCTGAAAAAACTTGAAATAGTAAACGTTACTTTTCCAATATTGGTTAATGCTCGAATTCCTAATGTCTTATAGGAGCCCTAAAGTTTAAAAACTAGCTTGAGAAGCAGCCTTCAAGGTATATTGCGGTGTAAAAAGTATATTTAAGCAATACTTTAATCATTACTAAATGCGATGAATACAGTTGGTGACAGTAAGATATGAAGGCAATTAATTAGAGTAATTTTAATTTTATGTGTTCAGCGGCACTTCAGATGACGTATATATGGCATGGATTGAAAAATGATCAACATAATAAACTCGGCCTGCGCCTTAGGAGCTGCAAGCAAATTACTTCTCACAATATGTGCTCTGTTAAATTAGTTTTACTCTCTTGTTCTGCAGCGAGCAAGTTATATTTCTTAATACTGTATTAACATTGAAGAACAGTATGTCTTCTTGTACAAGGTTATGAAGAAGCTTAGAGATAAATATATTCTCATGAGAAAGAAAATATTGTAAAGGATTTAAGCCATTTAAGAAAAAATAATAAACAATCGGGGCCTGAGCGAAACAGCGGTATCCCAGCCAAACTTAGATGAATAGAGTGGCTTATCTGTTAAATGGATTGCCTCAGAATCGGCCTGAAAAAATGGGACAAGCAAATTAATTTGCTAGGTTAAAAATAATTGAGTCTTTCACTCCAGTAGAATCAAATTAAGTTGAACTTAAAATCTTTGAGACTATAAACACCTTTTGCAATGTTCCACGATTTTGCATTGGCCTAGGAAGGAATTAAAAGTATCCTTTTTTTATAGATTGTAAGAAATCTCGTTCTGCGTAGCGAATGATTTGCATACGACAACAAAGGCCATCGTCGAGCGAATGGCATTCGTTATGCTAGATGCCACTGCCATGTATAACTACTTTAAAACATGAATATAGTCTGCTAACAAATGTAGTGAGGAGTTAGAAACGATGTGTTATAAGCATTTACTTTTGGGTTTAATACAAGTATGAATTTGTTTTAAAGTTCTTATTTTTAAAAATATTTTTATCTTTTTATATAAAAATATTTTCCAATTAATTTTGAGTATTAAGCATGCCTAAAAGTTTGTAATTTGTACTATAAAATAGAGTTTCTAAACAACTGTCATTTTGAAAGCTTCGTTTTCTTGAAGCATAAGGGTATATATTTAAGACCACCTGTATGTATTTTTCTTTTTTTTTCCCATGTCTCCTAGGTAAGTGCACCTCTGTCTATTTTCGTCTGTCAGAAAGTATATAAAGTTTCATTCTTAATGAAAAGATAGTTATGGTTTTTGATCTTTTAAGAAGGAGTCTAAATTAATGGTGAATTTAAACATATCTGTTTAAAATTTGAATACGATACTGAATATTTTAACAAAATGAATGACAAAAATGCAAAAAATTAATGAGCTGCAACGTTGCTTCTGACGAAATTTGGTTCTGCCTACAACTTCACGATGGTTATATCCGTATATAGCGAATTTTCAGTTGCAACAGCATGACCGTCGCATTATGCCTCTCCGAACAACAAAGATATTGGTTAGCCCCCTGAGGTTATAACTTGGGGTGTTAAGGGATTTTATTCCCATACCCGCCTAATACACACTATCTGTATATCAGCCACAGCTTCATCGAAAACTCTGGAGTCTTTCGTGCTGCCTTTCCTTCTACGGCTAAATTTCAACTAGTTAATGAGCTAACTTACGTGGCACGCAACGTTCAGAAGTTCTTCATTGCCCACCATATCTCACTGCTGTCTTGGACCTCTCTTTCTCGATATGGCGCCTGTCGAAACGTCTGGTAGATGACTGGCAAACGAATGGCCCAGCATCCATCATCTATGGCTATTTCAGATGAACATTGGCAATGTACGGGAAAACAGTATGAATTGATATACCCTAAGCATGCATTCAAAGTCTCTTTCAGTGCCAAGGCGTACCGCTGATGTACTGCAGACCATGACGGCAACACAACATATTATTTCTTTGTGTTTCGCAAGTCTAATAAGGATAAAATTTTAATCAATTTGCCTAATATTGTATCTCTTATTATTTGTCTTTAAATATAGCTCTGATATGTCGTGTACTTCATGATGTAGCTTTCTGAATGGTGTTCTAGAATCACTGATCTAATTGTTAGAATGCGTGCTTTTCTTTCTTTCCGTTTTTCAGACTTTCATGCTTCACTTTCAGATGCTTTCATAGATAAATAGTTCTATTCTGTGGCCATTTTGGAATATTCGAATGCGAGGTAAAATGCCTCTTTCTTGGAAAAATGGTACAGATTGGTCACTTGTTGGCAAATTAAAAGCTGTTAACAATTTTTGAAATAAAAATGGATAAAAATACAATGATAATATGTGGCTTAGTTCTTTTTCTGATATATGAACTTCAAGCTACCATGCTTAGTATAAGGGTTAGGTAAGTACCGTTTAAATTTGTAAATGTTTTAATTTTGTGCTTAAATCTTAAATTTTATCTCTTCTTGTCCTACTTTCCCACGGAACACCATTTGAGAAGTTCTGCTTCGTATAATATATCTTTATGCATTTGATAAAACATACTTTTTTATTTCTTTATATTTTATACAGGTCAGTTTTGCTTTGTGGTTGATAAAATGAGGGACATAATATATTATGACCATCTCTGCCCATGCGCAGATGGTATGGAGTGCAGACAGCTATTCGGGGTAAGTAACATAAATATTTTTAGCATGCTAATTCAGAGTGCAAGAATTAAAAAAAAAGCATCACGTTTCATACGCGGTAAAACATGGATGGACTGTTGCATTCCTACATGCAAGTTGTCATGATTTAGGTGACCGCAGGTTCGGTTGCTAGTTGGAAGGCCCGTGGTTTCAATTAGGGAAAAAGCATAATTTATTTTTTCCATTTCCTGACAACGAAACATCTAATAGATTCTAAAGCCTAGTACAGTGCTAAAGACCTGATTGAGATAAAGAATGAAGATTTTTAAAGAAAAGAATGAAATGATTAAAAAAAAAATACTGGTTTGACAGAAATCAGATTTTAGAAAGTTTCAGTACCCGTAATAATTTCCGAGTTATGTAATTGTTTTATATCTCAAGAAAAGTTTTATTCCTTTCATTATGTGAATTTTGTATTCAGGTAAAATAGTGCCAACATTTACATTTTAGTTGAAGCGTTTAATACTTTACTTGAATTTATTTTATTTTAGTTCTACAAAAATATTTGTTGCGAGCTTCGTGCATAAGACTTTCAGTGAAAAACATGTACATATATGTCTTGAATACTGTATTCCCTCACGTAACACCTTTACCTTTTCCAGCGCCAGGTTCTAAAAATAAAAATAAAAAAAAAAAAAAAGTGTCGCCTCCTCACTGCATTCAAAATAGAGATGGACAAAACCACTCTTTTATGGGATCGATTAGAACTGTTCGCTCACTGACGTGAATCTGTTGTTTTTTATGATTCTTCGCTTACTAACAATAAATTTGATGGTAAAGATTTGGAATAATGGATGAATCAAGACAGGTTAGTGAGGATGGAGTAAAAGCGGAGAGAATCGAACGAGCAGTTCGATCAGGATCAGTTACCGGGAATAGAGCCAAGAGCGAAATAACACACTGAACTGATTTCTTTCAATCGTAGTTCTGGGATATCACACGGGAGTCGACAGGGGAAAACCTGTGAAGCTTCTGGCGATCTGTACCTAGGCAATCTCGACCACGAAAGCATATAATCAGTCTTCACAGGACTAGTACTACCGTTCATTCGGTGGATGGTACCGGCTCGGCAGGGACCGTACTAGTACTATCTTGTATGTCCCTTGGCTGTGAGGCCGGTACATTATTAGATATTGTAGCTATCTTTGGGAATTTGATTCCAGTCGTACTCTAGAGGGAGACTGACAGAGTGTATGGTCACCATTATGAATTTATTTTTTTGCGACCAGAGTGGTTCACGGAAGCACAGTTGTCATCGTTACTTTTATTGTCTGAGCGTTCAGTTTCGTCCAATGCTTTCTATAAAGCCGAAGGGGGACAGAGAGGTCTGCGTCCGCTTGATGGTCATCGGAGGGCTGGACGCAAAGCTTGAAAGGTGAAAGCTAGGGCAGAAGTTCGTCTCTGGTGTTCTGTAGTTCTGAGATTCCCGGAAATTTCTTTTCTACATAGACTAACAATAAAATTTTGGAATAAAATTATTTCAAGAAGTTGGGGAATGATAAAAATTTTATTCACTTTTAACATGGGAGAATAAACATTATTTTCACCCCTAAAATGAGAGGTTGTCACGCTTCCAACTCCTTCCGATCTTTTTCGTCAATCAGACGTTCTCTCGCTCAATAAAATGATTCAGTTCGTGAATGAATGGCAGATTTCTATCTCTGGTGCATTTCCATCGAAAGTAGAAGTGAACTATAAAAAGGATAAAACATCGTTTTCTGGAATTGGAGTAAATTTGTGAAGCAAAGTGAATTGGTTCTTTGAGTCAATGCCGAAGCGGATCGTACGACGTTAGTTCAGAGAACGAACTCCCCTAAACTTTAAAATGTATTTGTCCAAGACGTGATTGTTTTCGTTTTACTGACAAAGACAAACCTCGAAAACTACTTGCGTAGGTCACTCTGAATAATTCCCTTTTAATTGCTGAACTGTAAGCAAGAACCGACCCATTGCAGCTAGGCAAACACGAAATGATATTCAGTCTGTGATGTTGTTAAGTCAACTGCACATTCCCCTTTTTTATTTATCCGTGGATGATTTGAGGCCTAAGGAGTAATACAGACAACAATTAGAACGAATGAGATTTAAGTTACAGGGAAGGAGAAATGAAGATATCTTATTAGATATTGTAATGCTAATATTATTTTGCATGCCTACTTGACTGTAGATTTCTTAAAAAATATTGGGATAGTTATCAGTTGTTTATCCATGACACCGTCTTACCGAGCTTTCCAGAAATGAAATTAGTAGCATGATTTGTTCTTCTCAATTTTCTTATGATAAAATAAGTAAAAAGAGAGAGAGAGAGAGATAAATACGGTAATTTAGTCTTTTCCTTATTAAATAAGTGCAAAATTCACTATGTAGCGTTAATTTATGATAGAAGGATATTATAGCAAGTTTTTTCCTTTTACTGTTTGTCGATGTTGTTTTCAACATACGGCGGCTATAAAGTAAATTAACCTATTAACGTTAATCTCAGGAGTACAGAAAGAAAGAAACTGGCAGCAACTTTATGATAACTTAGGGTGAGATGCATTTCTGATGTATGAAAACAGAGATATCATATGCATTCCATCTGCAAGAGTTAACAAAATCTTATCTGAAAATTTTTAATGTAAACACCGAATTTAATAAGCTGTGTGTAATGAAAAATAAATTAGGTGTTGGAACGAAATATTGTAGAACGGAAAACAATAGAGTTATGCATCTTTAAACAATAAGAAGCGATCAAACCAATACCCACGACAGGAGATTTGTCCTAAATTCGCAGATGAGGCTATAGCACTGTAGCTGAGTTACAGCCGTCCTGATAGGTATAGTGGGTAGGGATGCTGGCTATTGTACGGATGGCTTGGCTTTGAATTGCAGATAAGGCATGGGTGTTTGTAACAAAGTTGCAGGAATATAATAATGTTTGTAGTATATTTCTGGAATCGAAGAGTTTTTGATACTGGCGAGTCAGAAGTTCTTTCGAGTGGTTTGGTGGTAGGAGTAGGAATGTGGATGACTCTCGTATCATCCTCCGGGATGTTCTCCATCAAAACTGGATTGGAACTGCTCAATTATTTCGGTGGAACCTAGTTGACCAATACGAAATTGACCAATTTCGGTGATACGAAATTCTGGTGTCTCATCTACTTTTGTATGTACTTGTAGTTGAGTCATGAAAGCGTAAGTCGACAGAAATAAAGCTCGTATTTTCCCATTTTCTGCTCTGGCTATGCATTAACGAAAAAGGAATGTGATTTTGCAGAAGAAAGTTTTGAACATATGTAACTGTGCTACGTTGAAGGTAATAAATAATGCTACAAAGTCATTGCACATATTTCGTCGCATTCCTAATACATGAGGAAATTGAGCAAAAAGAATGATTTAATGCAGACACTACTGCGCGATTCTAAAGTGATGGATTGGAGAAAAGCTTGAGTTCTTTCCGCATTCCTGATTTCTGGATTACTTACACACGGAAGAAACGATTCAAACCGCTATGTAGTACCAGAAAATATCATTACGAAATTGAATGTGAAAATGTTATTAAGAGCAAGGAGAAAATCATTGAGGGCCCAAGGACAGAAAGTGCATAATAAATAAGAATTATTAAAGTCAATAATAAGAATATTATTCATGATCTTAAATTCTAAATATAATAATGCTACTAAGGTACGTGAAATGCATGTGAAAAAAATTGTAGGTGTTTCTTTTTATTGTTATACTTATTGCTTGATAATAGTAAGGTATCGTAAGACTGAAAGTGGCAATTTATATTTTACTGCATCTCCAGAGCTCAATGTGTTGATAAAAAGTAAATATGTCTGTAAAGTACAAAAACAAAAGCACAGTGAGTACAATGGTTATCTGACAATTCAAAGGTTATTTAATGTTCAACTTTTATCATAGAAATGTAGGACAGGCAGCTTAAATTTTGGATGAGTACATTTCAGTAAATGTAACACATATGAATTATTAGTTTTTGATAAGCTGTATTTGCAGTTATAAAAAAAGCTAATTCATTAAGTTTAGGCCCACCAGCGGCCGAGCGGTAAAGTCGCTGAACACTGGCAGTTCGGTCCGAGGTTCGAATCCCGCGAACGGGCTGGCTGCATGGGCGTTTTCGTGGTTTTCCCCATGTGTAACGTGTATACGAGCCAGTTCCCCTTAGAAAGTCCTCCACGAAGGCATCCCTCCCCTTAGGCAGATAGCCCTAGTGTGCTTTGCCATAATTAAATACACCACACCATCATTAAGTTTATTATAATAAGCTACATTATTGTTAGTTATTTTAAAATTTATACTTTAAGAATTTCAATCTAATGCTTCTAAAGCAGATTCTTATTTCTTACAGAAGGAAATTTAATTCCTCACCAATAACTTCTAAACACGACCAAAATTATGTTTAAAGTTTATATAAAATAGTGGCATTTTAAAGTTATGAGAGTACTCGTACAAATGATCCCGCGTACAGTTGTACCGGTAAGAACTTTAATAGAGAGAACATATCGAATTAACATTTGGTGTAAATGAGAAGCACTGTTTCCTTAAATCGTCTTTCAGTAATTTTCACTTACATCGTATTAATTCGTAAGTTTCACGTACATCAAATGCTGAAAACTTTCAGGTTTTATATTACACGAAAAACGGTGTTTTTTTCATTTCACACACGCATACATGTTTCGGGAGCATTTGGGCTAATAATATTTAAAAACAACATAACTTTAGAATTTCCGACAGACAGTCTCGCGCCCTGAAGATAAAAATGTGTTATTCTGTACAGTGTTGCCACTTGTGAAATCACTGAGTTTTTTAATCAGAAATTCATTTAAATTTTACAGAATATTGAAGAGATAATAAAAAAATCGAAATTCAAAATTTGGTCCTGTAGGGGCCCATATTCGGGTGGAGGACTATGTTATTCAAAATTTGATGATTCTAGGTACTGTTGATTTTTCATAATGCGAGAAACATACATACATTCATGCAGATTTTTCATTATTATCCCAAAGAGGCATTAGCGTAGAAGGGCTATTAATTTCAAAACGGCATTTTGCGTCGAATCACTAAAAGCGTTGAATCACTTTTCAGACTGCTGCCACCGAATATTATCGCTCTGTAGTATATTTAAAAAATTAAATTATGAAGAACCAGCATGAACGTATGTATATTTCTCGCAACGTGAGAAAACAGCAGTTCCTAATGCCATCAAATTCTGAATGACTTAGTCCTCCACCCTAATATAGGCACCTGGAAGCACGAATTTTGAATTTTGAATTTGTTTTATTATCTGCCTCATATTTTAGGAAACTTTAATAATAAACTTTAATGATGATAATGAACTGAACGATTTTAAAGCGAGCAGTGGCAACATTGTACATAATTAAACATTTTTATCGCCAGCATGCGAGACTGTCTCTAGGAAATTCTAAAGATGTGCTATGTGTAAATATTTTTAAGCCACATTCTCTATAAACTTGTATGTGTGTGCAAATAAATAAAATGCCCCTTTGGGTGTAATATAAATTGTGACAGATTTCAGTTAAATATTTCTTTAAATATAATACCGGGAGATAATATATAGTGGCAACAATCAGAACAGTGATTCAACGCTTTTAGTGATTTGCTGTAAAATTACCTTATAAAAGAAAATATCTTATAAACTTATATGGCTAGTAAATGCAGACTCTTATGAAGTACTGTTTATTTTTATTCTAGCGTTACGCCCGGTGTACTTAGAAGAAAATATCTATATGAAGCAAATGAAATGTTCTGCTCTCCTTTAATAGCATGAGAACTTATGATGCATATTCAAGACTGAAATTTCTGTCTAATAAATAATTTACTACATATGAATGTCTCCTTTATTTTGTGTTATTTTTGGGGTATTTATATAAGTTAAAATAATTTTGCTGAAGTTATTTAAAAGACTTAGTAGGAATCTTGAATTTAAACATATACCTATTTGAAGTCACCATCCTCTTAAAACTGTGCACTATATTTTTATAGGCTTGAAACTGATGCTCAGAATATATGACACAACGTTATATTCTAAGAAAAGGAAAGGAATGTCTTAGTTAAATACCCACACCTTTTAACTCTAACAAAGTTTTTTTATACCTTTGAATACTTTACCTTACACGTTTTGACACTTTTTAATACCTTTTAATACTAACTCTACAAGTTAAGTAACACTTATTATAATTAACATAAAAATAATGTTAATAATTTACCTGCGTATTCAAGATGTTTAATTTAGAGAATAAGCTCTTTTGGTTACGTAAATTCAATCAGTATTCAAAAGAAAAAGAATCTACTTTTTTTTTTTACTTTTACACTGCTAAGGAGGACTACTGGCCGGGAACAAGCCCTTGCATCATGATGTCCACCCTGCAGAATCCATAACGGCATTTATTGAGTCTAAATATTAAAAAAAAAGTTACAGTGTCACATCTAGATAAGCGATACAAAGGACTATCTTGCATACAAAGGACTATCTTGGATACATATGACATTCTTGATTGCACAGATTTAAACAAAACAGAATTAGTTAGAAGTACAGTGCTGCATGGATACAAAACTGGTTTGGATAAAACAAAATTCATTAAAATTCAAGACTAACAATGGAATTTCAAGCCTGCACTTGTACATCACACTGACTGACTATTATACAACTACACACTTACTATTATTTCACACATTACTAAAAAACATATTATGAAACACATTGCTAGAATACTGAACAACACATTGACAAAGTATAGCTGATACTACAAATAAGAAACAAACACCATATAAAATGCGCGTATCAGGAAAGTAGACAATTCTGTACACGGCGCTGAACTATAACGCTTAAACTAATGAAAAGAACACTAAATAATTTGGGAACAATCGCAGTGAAAATTAGGAAGATAATAAAGTGTAGCAGAAATTTGATGCTGAGTCAATTCAAAACATTAAGTCCAACAATACATTTCAATACATATTTACAAAGTTCTACAACCAAGAAAGTCTAGTTCAAGACTACTATTATACATCACACTTACTTACCATTATATACGTAACATTAAACTAACTATTATACTCCACACTAACAGAAAACAAATTATACAACACGCATAATGGAATACTGTACATACACTGAAATAAAATGGCGAATACTACAATATAAAAATCGATATACAATATGCAAATCAGAAAGTTGGCTCTGCGGCTACGAATACTTGTTAGAAACTGTTACATTTTACACAATACTAGAAACTAAAATTAAACATTTGCACCCATTATTTCATGATACTAGCCGAGAGCTCTACATACCATGTATTTATTATTATACCGCAAACTTACTTGAAAACACAGCACAACGCATTTACTACTTAACAGTTCAACACAGAGACAACATGTAAATTGAAACACACAGAATACAATACACAAATTAGGTAAACACAGTAAAATTTAAAGATTAATAATCAATAGAAGCGACACTGAAATACAAATAGGGGACATTGATTGTGGTAATCTTCTTCTAGGAGGTAACATGTTCTAGCAAAGTTCTAGTTCTTCCTGTAATTAATGGAAAAATGAACAACATTAGAAAAGAAGAAATTAAAGATACAGGTAAGCATTAAAAGAACAGTATTTGAAAGAGGAATTGAACAGTGCCAATGAGCTGAAACACATATAAAGCTGATTATATCATTTTGCTTTTTATTACATAGTGTGTACGTATTCCCCATTATAAACTATTCAGTTATGCAGTATTGTCGATAAAAAAGGGCTCTTAAGTACTTCGACATTATCTTCTAGCACTGCTAATATCTCACGTCGTTTTCTTTCCTTTTTATTTTCGGTTTATGCTGAGTTTTTTGGTTTACACTCAGCATAAACCGAAACAGTTTTTGGTTTACTTGATTACAATTTTAGATTTCGATAATAGTTTTTCATAGTAGTATTTCCATTATTTCGAAATAAACAAACTTACTTTTCTTTTGTCGATTGTAATAATAAAATAAAGCAAGACGTTATGAAAAAAAATGAGTTATGAAAATAGGAAGGAAAGAAATAAATGTGGCTAAACGTAATTAAGGTCAATAGCAAGTTATTTATTCTTTGCAGTTACATTTATGGGGCCTCGGCACCCTTAACCTGTATGTGTCTGATCAGAGGTAGGAGAAATTAGGTATACGTTTAATAATGGATATAGACTGAATAAGAAGCAAAGGCCCAGTTATTTGCCATAGAAAATTTTATATAAATAATATTGACACTTACAGTTTAAGATTTAATTTTCCTGTTATTTTACGATTATGCATGTTTGAGGGGAAGCCTATAACGAAAAATGTTTATACAGACTCCTACCGCTTCCTAGAAATTCCTATAAAACTTCAAAGGCAGCGTCCCTGAAGTTTTGGCTTTCGATGTGGAAGTCCACAAACGGTCCTTGTGGTCCTTGATTTAAAAATAAGCAAAAATTAAAATTTATATTAACTGCATATACCACATTGTAGCTGAAAATCTCAGAGTTTGGAAATTACGCGTGGCAACTGTCTGTCGCATTTTCTCTCAGGACTTCATTTTATGAAATTTATTACCTTTTTCTGTTATTATTATTTATGAAATATATATCTACGGACTCCGAATGTAATCTTAGCCACAAAAGGAGAGATTTAAAGTTCTATGATTGTGATGATTCTTACCATCAAAAATTCCAACAGTAGAACAGTTATGCAAGAACCGGCAGACTCATCTATCTGATTAAATTGAGTGCAAACATTTATTTAATTTTTACTTAATAAGGTAGATTAACTAAAGCTGTTAGTTTTGAATTATTAAAAACAATATATATTTTCTTCTTTTAAAGTAAATACTAAATATCACTGAATTTACTATATTTTAATACAAGTAATAACAGGTCGATAGAGCACGAGACTCTTAATCATAAGTAATAACATATGCTAAAACATTTCTTTCCAATGGTAGAAACGTAAGGTGGCTCGCTGAACATTCCAGTTTATAAAAGTGGTCCACACTCTAAAGATTGAAGAGGCGTTGGCCTCTAGAAACGCTTCTTTCTAGAACAAACTAGGACTTCTATAAAGCTTTCACAGAACATAATTCTATCTAACTGTTCTTCTGCAAAATCATACAGACATTTTATAAATCCTTTATAGCAAGGCATTCTATAGAAATAGGAAAGTTTTTGAATTGTAATCAAAGCTTTAGTTTGAAATTGAAGCTTTAGTTTCGATATGTATTTGTGGTATACAGAAGAGCAAAATGAAGCACTTTTTATTGATAAGAGTTGAACCATTTTTGAATGGAAATTTCTACTTTTCCCAGTCTAGCTTAATATATCTTAGCCTCTAAATTTACGCAATATTTTCTACTATTATTTATATAGTATTGTTTATATAATCCAAAAATTAAATCTCGTGAAGTGTAAAATCAATTAAAATAAAAAACTAGTTAAAAGTTTAACTTTATGCTGCTAGTTATGAAATTTTAATTTCCGAAATGAATATTTATAACTATTTTATCTGAGTTTCTGATAACAGATATATTTTCTCAAATTTAACTACTATTATTTAAAATGTATTTTTTTATTAAGATAATTTTAGAAATCAAAAGGATATTACGGTATTGAAGTTCTTTATTAAAGAAAAATCACATCTTTTCCAAAAGTTTCAATCGCCCCCTCCATATCATAGATAATTTTAAAATTCAGGTTAAAAAATTGATTCAAAAATGTAAATTTAATTCCTTTTAATCCCATCAGAAAATTTTGTTGGTATTATGATGTTTTTAAGTAACGAAAAGTTTCTAAAAGATCTTTCTATAGGGGAAAAAAAAAAAAAAAAAAAAAAAAAAAAAGGCAATTCGATGAGAGAATTCCTCAAAATTACGGCTCAGTTTTCTATAAACTGGATGAGTTACTTTCCTTAAAATTCTATTAGTTGTTTCTATGCACGTTATGTAAAATTTAGAAATCTCTGCAAACATTTCTATGAGATATCTATATATATCTCTACGGTATTTCTATACATAACTCTACAGAAGCTATATCTGAAATAATATAGAATTCTATAGAAGATCTGTGACGTAGTTTATAGAAAATTAATTACAATTCTAAAGGATTCAATAGAAATATAACACTGAATTTTCCTTATGAGATTTTCGTAAGTGATGACCTAGGATAAATTTTAGATTCACAAATTTAACTCTAATGGCAGCTATGGGAAATCTATTTTTAAGATTCATACATTTAAATTGTTTGCAAAAAAGTGTTTTATGTATGACTATGTATATTACATGAGAAATTCGGAAAACTATATAATCTCTTAAGAGTATTTTATTGTTTGCTATTGCGTTAAGGTTTCCTTTTATCAAAGCATTGGAAAAATAATCTATTCACATTTTCTTATTCTATCATCATTCCTCTTGAAAATGAAATTGTTTTGCGTCTGGAGAAAATGCACCTGCATCCATGAGAATAAGATGGAAGTTCTCACGCTGATAACTATATATTCGAGAACATTTTTTCGTCAGTTTTGCCCTTGTGTATCAAGATGAAGTCCATAGTGCTGACTCTTGTTTTATGCTCTATCATCTTAGCGGTAAGTAATTCAGTGCATTTGAAAATTCAAGACGTATAACTGAAGTTTAAAGTCTAACAAAGTTTCAATTTCGGTTTTTACTACATTAGGAAATAAATAGCATTCTAAAAAACGAAATTTTTATTTGATGATGTCCAGATGGCATGTTACATTTTCCGACAACTTGAATTGTGCTTAATGAAAATATGATTATTATAAACTAAACACGTAAATGCTGTCAACAAGTATTTTCCAGTCTTGAAAGTGAAACATAGAAAACTTTACTTTTTCTCCATTCACTACAATTTTCGTGCTAGATATATTTTTAAAATTCTGTGATTTTATTTCAAATACTTCACAAATGATGAAATGCTTGTTTCTTCTACTGTCAAATGCGCATGTTCTCTATTTTGATCCTATAATTATATTTCGTTGAATGATAAATCCTATAATTATA
This sequence comes from Stegodyphus dumicola, assembly GCF_044657685.1. Lineage (NCBI taxonomy): Eukaryota > Metazoa > Arthropoda > Arachnida > Araneae > Eresidae > Stegodyphus > Stegodyphus dumicola. Next base: position 85,608,665 of record NC_140768.1, read on the forward strand.
TTTCGTTTAATAATAAATATTTCTAAAAGCCGCCGTAGTATAATCGAAATTTTTAACATAACATGATGTTAGTATAGCATATTATTTGAAACAATTATCTAAATTAAAATATTATTGAAAACATTAAGCTTTCCTCTTTGCAGAAAAAGTGAATATAAGTTTTAGAATTAAAGAGAAATATAACATTTTGCTTAAAAATTTTGCGAAATTTCATCATCAGACATACAGATTTCTTGTAGATAGATTCTGTAAAACCAGTCTCTTTATTAATATTTTTATAATATAACATTTTTATGGCTAGGTCATTTTTTTTCTATGCAGCAAATGAAGAAGGAAGTAATTTGAGGACCTTCAAAGTGCTAAATTGACCGTTTCTGCATAGAGGTCCCCAATTCTCATTCCTAATATTTTGGCCCACCAGGGGCCAAGCGGTAAAAGTCGCCGAGCACTGGTAGTTTGGTCCGAGACTCGAATTCCGCGAACGGGCTGGCTGCATGGGCGCTTTTGTGATTTTCCTTGAGTAATGTGTATACGAGCTAGTTTCCTTTAGAAAATCTTCCACGAAGGCATCATTCCCCTTGGGAAGACAGGCCTCGAGGCTTTGCCGTAATCTCATAAAACCATACCTAATGTCCTATTTCTTATTAAATAAAAGAACATTTAATTTGCGGCATATATCACTATTATTCGTCATAAAATAAAATTAGTTAATCGCTCTTAATATATTGTTGAGCGTGAATAATATTTAACGATTTAAATCCCGAAAGAAGAGCTTATCTTAATCAGTTTTAACAAAAGTAGATAAGAATGTTCTAAAGATATGGTTAAATTCTAGAAAAGGAATTTATAAGCGTAAATAAATTTTAAAATTTATTAGAAATTTAAGAATTGATTATTTCTAATTCGAACGTAAGAAATTTTCAAACCTGGATTTTTTAATACAAATTATCATTGTTAAGTTTTTAGAAATCCGTAAGCTGATTTTATTTCAAATACTTCACAACTGATGAAATGCTTGTTTCTTCTACTGTCAAATGCGCATGTTCTCTATTTTCTTTGCCAAACCGCATGGTTTCTAGTTAACATCTCGTTTTATATTGATTGCTCGTTCTTCAGTAGCGTTTCTCAATCTGTGGTCCTACTAGATTTCGAAAAACAAAAAGGCAAAAAGTAAAATTAAAATTAACTGCGTGTACTATAGAAGGAAATCTCAGAGTTTGAATATTACAGATTGCAATCATCTCCCAAGATTAATATTTTATAAAATTTATTACCCTTTATCTTACGGATTTCCATGTAACTGTAAAACATTTTGGTGAGTTTATGGTCTTTACCATTGCGTTACCGAAAATATAGAACTGCCATTGAATAAAAGATAATAATTACTTGTTTCTAAAATGGCATGGAATAAAATGAAATTTCGAGCAGAAGGTACGGTTGATTTCCGAACGTCAGTTTTAGTGAAAACGGAACTTTACAATGGGGCTTTAAAAATTATAATTCAGCATAATTTGCTTCTACGTGTCTGCGTAAGAAAAGGTTCTACCACTAACTCGAATAAAATCAAAGTACCGAAATCTACTCCATATATTTGCCGATCTCAGACTTCAATTTACCAACATAAACGTTGTTGGTAAACTGAAAGTAAAATCAAAACATACAACCAGCTGTGCAAAAATCGGTAGCCTTATTAGTCTCTTTAATATGACGGACAACATATTTATTTAATTTTTTAGTTAATAAAATTAAGATTATCCAAATACTAACAGTCTTATTAAAAACGAATATAAATTTTATTCGATTAATTTAATTATTTAATAAAATTCAGAACTGAAATATATGCATACGAATTTACTAGGTATAATATACGCTAAAAAAGATCTTTTCGAAGGGGTCAAGAATAAAATGGTCCGCAGAACATTCAAATTTATGCAATCGATCCCCACTTGAAAAAGCTCTTCTGTAGAAGATAATTAAAGTAATTTTCTCTTCTTTATATATTATACGTTTAGAAAATCATGAGATTTTTTTACAACTGAAATAATATTATTTGTAGAGAATATTTTAATGAAAGTTTGAATCAGTTAAACTTTGTACCAAATTTACCAAGTGTAATTTTTAACATGTAGAATAACCTTTCTTAATAGAAGAAAGTTAACAAAAGCAATAGCAAAGAAACAGACTCACTGTTAATTTTGAGCTGTGTATATTTTAGATGGCAAGAAAATGATGAGTATGTATTTTCGAAATTAAGGCGAATAAAGCGTTTTTAGATCGTTTCAGTTTAACATATCTGGTGAGTAAGGCTTGATCCGATGCTCAAAATTATATTTTAAAAATATAATTAAGAATAAAAAAATAAACCTGCTGAAATGCATCATGACAGGGTAGTCAGCTGTATATGTAGCGTTGTTTTGTAGTGCGAGACATGTGTATAAGAAACCAAGGATATATAAGAAATACAGAATTCTCAACTGATATCAGACGATCACAGAGCTAAAATAAAACATACCTATTTTGTTTACACTGTACCCTCACTATTTATACGAGTGAAGCAGAATACTGATAACTTAACCTTCTCATTATCCATAAGCGTTATTATAAATTTATATCATCAAAGTATACATTATTATGTTTCATATTTTTATATTATACTGAATAATTATATTATAATTCTTTATATTAGATTAGTAGTTTCCAATCATTTTATACAAATGGCTTCTTTTCACCCATAGTTAAATCCTGAAGCTTCTAAAAGAGGAAGGGGGATTCGAAATATTGAGCTATGTTTTAGAATTTAAATCACTTTTAAATTACAAACACAAACATTACAGATTGTAATAGACTGTATATTTAATATCATATTTATATATTTTATATACTTGAAGGATCCTTTTAGTAATGCAATAGAAGTTATTATATTTACAAGAAAGCACTGATATTTCAGATGAACGCATTCACATTCTTACTAAGACAGAACTTAACTAGGCATATATACATACATATATATATACAATGCTGGCCACCCAAATTGCAACACCAAGAAAGAAAAGAGCAACAAAATTTATTTAGTAGATAACATGTTGACCTAGTATCAAATGATTACATTTATAGACTTCTGTGAAGTGTGGTTCCTTCCAGAATCAGTAGCTAGAGTAGCCGCCATTGTTGGAGATCACCGCTGCCACACGCCTCGCCATTGATTCAAAGAGACTTTGGATGTGTTCTTGGGGTACAGCAGACCAAGCAGCTTCCACACGTTGCCCAAATTGTTGAACAAGTTGAACTGGTGTGGTAGCTTGGGATGTAATCTGGATCAATTGTTCAGCAACCATGGACCACATGTTTTCTATCGGCGAAAGATACGGACAGCGAGCCGGCCAGGGAAGCAATTCAATCTGGCGATTGACGAAGAACCCTTGGATAATGTGTGCCACGTGTGGCAGCGCATTATCCTGTTCAAATATGGCTGTGAACAAGCCCTGAAGGTAAGGAAGGACAAGTGGCTCCAACACCTCGGAGATGTAGCGCTGAATGTTTAAATTACCGGCAATGCGTATTAGAGAAGTGCGAGAGTGATATCCAATACCGCCCCATACCATAATACCCGGTGCAAGACCAGTGTGGCGGTGCATAACGCAGCTGTTCAACATTCTCTCTCCACGGTGTCTCCAGACTCGATTCCGACTATCGTGGTGTTGCAGACAGATGCGTGACTCGTCAGTAAAGACAATTTTATTTCATTCTGCCGTTCATATCCTTCTTTCGTCGCACCACTGGCGGCGAAGACGTCTGTGGTTCTGCGTCAAGGGTAGACGAAGCAATAGACGTCTTGCAGACAGACCACTCTGCTGTAAACGGCGTCCAATGGTGCGCGCAAACACTGGATGATGCGTTACAGACTGAATGTGCTGTGCTATGGTTCGTGATGTGACTGAGCGATCCGTCACTGCCATGCGCACAATGTTCCTTTCATCACGTGAAGTGGTGCACTGAGGTGGATGGGATCGAACACGTTGGTCCGTCGTACCCTCCTGCATCCAACGGCCACATATCCGCATTACAGTTGTTTAGTTTCGTTCAACACGGCTACCGATTTCCCTGAAAGATAATCCACACTCTCGGTAGGCCACTATCCTTCCTCTGTCGAACTCGGATACTTGATCAAATGATGATCGCTGTTTACTACAAGGCATAATTGATCGTTTTTTTTTTTGAAAAAACCACAAGAAAAACACAATTGCCGAACTTGAAATCGTCGAAAACTCCAAACCTTAAATAGCGCTTTGAAGTGGCACCATAGGCGCGCGTGATGTGCGTCTGCTCTGAAATTCTAATCATTTGCATATCTCACCTCCGCTAATGTATGTTGTAAATTTCATGTTATTTGCGTGCTTCCTTCAGGGTGTTGCATTTACGGTGGCCAGCAGTGTATCTTAGTATGGAACATTAAAATATGTCTCTTTCTCGATATTATAATTTAAGTAGTCTTTTGTAGTATCGCATTCCTACAAGGTTGTATATGGGTCTATTTTAAGAAATTCTGCAATGAAAATTATATTGTCAATAATAATTATATATATATACATATACACATTTACTTCAATGTACATCGTGTCCACAAACGTCGTCACCCGACCTTTCCGCAACCGTTGGTCAGAAATATATACTGTTGTTGTTGTGACTTATCTCACCTGTCTGACAGTAACATCAGAACAAGCCCATGCAATTCATCGTAGCAAGGAGTGCAAGTTTGCACCAAGAACCTTTGGCCAGCACACGGGTGACAGTGCAAACTTGCTCAGTTCCACCTTCAATTTTGAAGGAGAGCACCCGGGGAAAAGGAACCGAGGGTCTTCCACCCTCTTTGCCGTGCCACCAACCTCTTGAGAGAACTTTCTGCTCACCATATATTTAGAATGGTCCTATGTTATACAGACACTACACATTTACAAACAGCCATGCCTTCTCTGGGCTCTTCGGTACGACAGTCAGCGTCGTTAACCACTATCCTGATTGGGCTGCTAGATATATATTTCCAGTTACAAAAAGTTTTAAATGACGTAAAATATGTATGTTTTGCAGTATTTAAATTTAAAGAAAACAGTTTTGAAAACTTTATGAAATCTAACTTGTTATACGCTTCCCTAGTCCCCATACTTATATATTGTATTCATTAAAGAAATGAAGCAGAAAACTTTTGATTCCTGAGTAACGAAAACAGACTGAGATATTTCATTTTAAAATTTGTGATTTTTGGCGTCATTTTGAAGTTGTATTTGCCTTGAGGAATCGGATAATAAATAAATTAGAATAATTCGAGATTGGTATTTTCCTCCTTAAATACCATTCAATGATACTCTTTTGCGATTCGTTAGTATTTTGCACAATCTGTGAATAAGATCTCCATTTTTTCGAAAAAAAATTATATTGAGTAATATTTTTTACAATAATCTATATAGATAATATATATAGATACTCGTCACAAAATCTCTTAAGAAACATTTTCTAAGCAATATTTTATTCTTAGGTATGTACAAGTGAAAATATTCTCTCTTGAATTCGCGTGCGGCCCATAATTATGGTCTACGATTTTAATATCAAATACCTTGGTTAAGTTTTGTATTTTTTAAAAAATTTTTTAGAACAAGTACACATTTTTTTTCCCAATTTATAGGGACCGGAGGAATGTAGAAAATGCTACATTTCGTAATTTTTATAAAATTCAGTTGTTTAAATTAAAAAACTCCAAACCTCAAATATCTGCATCATTTAAAACACAGCCCACCAAGGGCCGAGCGGTAAAGTAGTTCGGTCCGAGGTTCGAATCCTGCGAATGGGCTGGCTGCATGGGAGTTTTCGTGGTTTTCCCTATGTGTAACGTGTATACGAGCCAGTTTCCCTTAGAAAGTCCTCCACGAAGGCATCCCTTCCCTTAGGCAGGTAGCCATCGAGGCTTTCTGCCTCACACACACATTTAAAACACTTTTGTTATAGGAAATATATATCTACGGCAATGACTGTGAAAATAAAGGCCGAGGAAGGATTTTTCGTGAACAAGGTATACATAACACACGGTATACATAAATACTCAAAAAGTCCTTTAAGTTTGACTCATTAGTTATAAAAATGGATGCCTATCAGTAATTTGCATCAGATACACTAATACTGCTGCCATTACTTCCGAGTAAAGTGAAGAATATTTTTATCATAACGTTTACCAGAAATTTTTTTTTTTAATATCAATCCTTTTCAGGTCGCCGATGAATCAAAGAAGTGCAACTCAAATGAAGATTGTGGAGAAGACGAATGTTGTGTTCATACCTTATCTTTTATAAGTTCGAAGTGCAAAAAACTGCGACAAGAAGGTAAATTCATTGTGACTGTGAACATTCCCAAAAATATTTTCCGTTTTCATGACAATGAAATACGTCATCAGACTAAGTATTCAATTAAAGTATGTGACTTCAACAATACTTCTTTCCCTTCTGTTAAATTAATTATTCGAAATTTATTCCAAATAAATCGACATGATGCTATTTTGAAATGCTTGAAATTTTCATGAAATACATTTATCGTGCATTTGAATTATAAGACGCACTGGATCACAATACGTCACCTCCTCGAACTCAAGAGCCAATTTGTTTAGAAGTGCTTTATAATTCATATTACTTAATTTCGAACTACAGAACGCAAACAAATTTAAAGGCGGTTTTTTTTAAACTAAAACCTGTTATCTTGTATTATTCGGAAAAGTATATCATTGCATCGCTTATAGAATGTGTATTTAATTATGGCAAAGCACACTAGGGCTATCTGCCTAAGGGGAGGGATGCCTTTCGTGGAGGACTTTTTAAGGGAAACTGGCTCGTATACACGTTACACATGGGGAAAACCACGAAAACACCCATGCAGCCAGCCCGTTCGCGGGATTCGAACCTCGGACCGAACTACCAGTGTTCAGCGACTTTACCGCTCGGCCGCTGGTGGGCCCGCATCGCTTATAGAAAGAAAATCCTTTAAGGGTCATTTGCATGATCTAACATATGACCTAAAAGCGTGTTTACCATGATTTGGAGATACAAAAATAACTTTTCTTGAAACCTCTTGCACGCATAAGTTTTGTCTCATATTTTAAATTCTCAGGAACATGTTTTCAAATACATATTTTCTTTTGCATGTAGGAAAACGCAGTTTCTAAATGCATGTGAGCTGGTCTCCCCCTTACTTGTCAGAGGAGGCATATTGTTTAAAATATTCCTACTCAATTTATATTTCAGATACAGTCAACCATCCGATGGGAAAGGATACTACAGCATATGAAATCCATTGCATGTAATGTTTCTCAAAAGCCCACAGCAAGTATTTTATGAACGCGTTGTTAATTTAATACCTTCAATAACCAAATAATTAAATCACCAAAGACGTAATTTAAATAAGTTAATTATCAAATATTTAAAATTTTATTAACCAAAATTTTCCAGAACTCAATAGAATCAGGCATTGTTTGAAGTTAAAAAACTAATTTTATTGAATTCAGCAGGACAACATAAGTTTGGCGAAAAGGTTTATTTTATCAGAAATACTTCCTTTGAACATAATAATATCGAATTTTAACGAAAGTTTCAAGCAACCGCAAATATCGTATGCGCAAACGGTTCGCGTTAGCGTGTTTAATCATAATTTGTCAAACAATTTTTGGCATTTGAACGAAAGACAGAAATCTTAAATTTTAAAGAATTGTTTCTTTCAAAATTTCCTTTATGTTTTTTTATGTTACAAGTTTATAATGTTTATCAAAGTCACCCATCTAAAATACTTAAGGTAATTTGTTTTCACCGACCATTTTCCACGTAAGAAAGCACAGTTGAGAAAATTCTTTCATGAAACGTTTTCTTTGTGAACCTCGTGAATTCCATGAAATGTAGTTAGTACATCTAAGGTTCACAGTATTTTTATTATGGAACTCATTTCTTTTCTAATTACTCAAAAATATCTCTATGATTGCATGGAGTGGCATTAGAAAATTTCATGTCGACTATTTACAAAATTCAGAAACAATTAGAGAATATGGGATATTTCCTAAGATATACAGTGTATCACAAAAGTGTTCGTACACTTTTTGAGTTTCAGTGAAATAGTGCTTTCCTTATCCCTAAAAATTAATGTTTAGAATGAAAATTTTTTAATAATATCTATAAATTTCTCTTAGCAAAACTACATTAATAATTTTATGAACGTATTAAAACTTTTTAAAGTAACAGAACAGTATCTCACAAAAGTCATCTTCCGAAGTGCAAAAAAACTGCGTCAAGAAGTTAAATATGCACATATTAGTAAATATTGTAAAATTTCTGTCAGATGAGTTTTGTTATCCAAACCCAAAATATAACGAAGTAGAGGGAAAGCACAGATTTATGTGTCCATGTCGTGATGGCTTGGAATGCAAACCAGCTAAAATAGAGGAAAAAGATGGAGTAAGTACACTATATTTAGGCCAGTTTTCAAATATTTCAAAATATTATCTAGTTTTTAGCATATCCTGCAGTATTTATGACAGCTTTCAAACGTCTGGGCATAGAGTTCATCAGAGTTTTTGTAATATCTGCCTCAATGTTCCTCCCTTCCTCCATCATTACTATTTTTAGCTCGGTTTTTTTTTCAGCTGGAGAAAGGGATAAAAGACAAACTGTTGCCAACTTTCCATTTACCTTTAAATTTTAAGGTTTAGTTTCAGTATGACATAAAAATCATTCAAGTTTTAAAAACATTTATACAAATAAGCAATATTGTGTCAAATCCTAGTTTCATGATGACAAAAAAATGAAGATAAAATTCAAAGGAGATAGAAAAATTTAATTAAAATTATTTATAAAAAACAGTAAACCCTCCGTATCCAACTAACGTCTTTAGTACAGTATTATTCTTTTGAACCGGTTTGAAACTTGCCCTGTTTGTTGGAAACATTCATAAATATTTCTTGATTTGAGAAATATACGGCTTCAGAAATATTTATAAAGAATTATTTTAAAAAGTGCATATAGAATATGAGATTTCCATAAGCAAAATTTCATATTTTCCAAATAGGAGAATTAGCTGGACCGTTAACTTTAGAATCGTAAATAATTCTTTCTGATTATTTAACGTCATATTTGAACAATAATTTAAGTGCTTATCAAAATAATCAATATTTTAATATTTGTTAATTTGCCTTTACTAAAATTTTTGTTTATTCCCTATTCAGATGAATTTTGTTATCCAACCCCAAAATATAACGAAGTAGAGGGAAAGCACAGATTTATGTGTCCATGTCGTGATGGCTTGGAATGCAAACCAGCTAAAATAGAGGAAAAAGACGGAGTAAGTACACTATATTTAGGCCAGTTTTCAAATATTTCAAAATATTATCTAAAATTAAAAGATAATAGGCAATATGATAAAAATAAATAATGTTAAGTACAATAAATAATGTTAACTACTGATACGTACATAATTCGCTGAAAATTTGCTAGTTAAATAATCATTATTGTTAAGTTTGGGAACTGGAGAAAGATTATCCAAAATGAACAAGTTTTGATATTAAAAATTTAATTACAATAATAAAGGTAAACAGCAAGTACCATGGTCAAAATTTCAAATAAACTAAGCAGAAACTGGCATTCATTGGCAGTGTGGAATCTGAGGTGTAACGTATCTAAATTGGTCCAATATTAAAGGACAAAAAATTTAAGTAAAAATAAAAATAAAATAAAATAAGTTAGCAATTATATGTAATGTTTGTTTTTTGACGTCTATTATACAGAAATTTCATATTCAGGAACTGGCTTGCATTATACGAATTATAAGACATGAAAGCGTACATCTATTAACTGACTGATGGAATTTAAGTAGGGTCGTCCCTACAGGAGCAAGATTTCATCAGTAGTTCAGAAGAGAGATGGGCAAAAAGAACTCTGAGAGAAAGGGTGTTTTGGCGAACAACAGGCGAATCAAGAGCGGCTAGTGAGGATGGAGTGAAAAGAGGAAAGAATCGAAAGAGTAGTGGAATAGGAAATGGTTAACGAGGTACTAGCGAAGAGCGAAAATAACCGAACGAATCGTTGGATCAAAAGAATCGATTCAATCGAACGCTAACTCTCTGCACTGATATCTTTCAGCTGTAATTTTGACATTCTCTAAAACTGCCTTTTTACACAAAATTAGCAATAAATTCTAGAATAAAATGTTTTTAAAAGTTGCGAAACGATAAAAATTAAACTCACATATTACCATGGAAGGATAAAATTCTTTTTTTCCCCTAAAATAGAAATCGAACTTTCCTGCCAAACTTCCAATAAGAACTCTGCTCTCTTTACGCGAATCAGATGTTCTCTTGCTTAGTAAAGTGAAAGAGTTCGTGAATGAATGTCTGAACACTATTCCTGAGAAGACTCGCAGAGTTGTAGCTTCCAACAGCTCTCCGAGAACTGTCAAAGAGTTACCGAAGTAAATTCGTACAATAAAGTGAATCGCTTCTCTGAATTTATTCGGAGCGGATCGTCCAACTCTAGATTAGAGAAGAAAAAGAAGATACGCAGTTTACGATTGTTATGAAAAATGAATTTCGAAGGAAGCGCTGAGCCAAAAAAATGAAGACGTAAGTATACGAATCATAACGTTTAAAAGACTAGTCTAGCTGAGAAAATGGGTACAGCAACAAAATTTAGATCTACAGTGGATTCAGAAGTAGATATTAGATGAGGTTCGAAATCGTCTTTTAGGAATAGGATTAAGATTAGAAAAAAGAATGTAATGCTGTTGTGTTCAATTAATAAAGGTTAAATGCAGGGCCGATCCTAGCAGGGTACAAGATCGTGCACAGCACGTGGGTGGCTAAATATAAGGGCAGCGAAATTATTATTAAGCTAAAAATTTAAAGCATAAGGTTTGTAAAAAAGAACGGTCAGTTTTAATTTGCACGTCAGCGGCCGACGGTCTAGGATCGGCACTGGTTCAATGTGTCATGTCATTATCCTTCAATGATTCCTTTCGAATAAGGAATCACAGATAAACAAGAATCTATCTGAAAGAATGCTATCTATTAGACTGAAGATTAGAAACGAAGCAAATGAAAATGGGAATAACCCATATGTTACTTCTAAAAACAAAGAAACACAGAATTTTGTTTATTTTTTTTTAAAAACAGAAATGTTATTAATTTTTCTATTTTCTATGTTAAAGAATTAAATTATGTGTTATTTTAGTTCCTGAAAGATTAAATTAATTAAATTTTCTTTCCAGATGACCATTTATTACAATGCCACATGCAAACCAAGCAAACCCAACGAGTGATCGATAGAAATGAGGCAGTGGAAAGCTGTAAAAGTATAAAAAGGCGTCAAGGAAACTGCAAATATAATCCGATTTTATTTAATAGCGGGAAATATGAAATCATATTGATCTACCAATAAAATTTTATTTTGGAAAATGTTAGCCGATTACCTTGCTTTAAAATGCACTTACAAATTTGATAGAATATGATCAAATGTGAAACACATTATTGTCTTTACTAATTAAGGATAAAGCATTTTTATGCATCTACAAAAGAAACTGACTGTATTATAAATAGCAAATATACAATTTGAACTTTTTACTGTGAATATATTCATGCGTGTTCCAGAGTTGTGTACCTCATAAATATAATTTTTTTTCCAATAGCGGGCACTTATAATGGCATTGTCCATTACTAAGGCCAGAAGTGGGGGCCATTTTATTGTCGAAGCACCTAATAGGCGGCGACCACTGTCTTCCTATGGAGGGACGAACAATTTTACATCTATGCCTTCTCCGGGATTCGAAACAGGGCCCTTTGGTATCGCAGTTAAGCTCCCCCAAACACTATACCGTCTGGGCGACGTGTCTAAATTTTGAGTTTTGCAATGTTTTTCACCTGTACCTACAACTTATACTTCACATCCCCAGCGCATTATGGGAGCACTTTTTAGTCTTTCTGTGGGCTTAGTTTTCTTTGAGCGCCACCAATAAATAAATAGTGTTGAAGTAATGTAATCGTTCCATGCAGATTTGTCGGAGAGTGAAAAGTTAATAAGATTTAAATAACGCTTTTTAATTCTTACACCGAGCTCTTAGGTCTTTCCTAAGTAGCAATCAACAACTTTTTTTTTAAGTTGACAAAATAAGTGCGGGGGAACTCCCGTAGTTATTTGTTCTATACTAACTAGATAGATATAGATACAGATATTGTTATGTAAATTCAAATAGTTTGCTAATCGCTGATTAAAAATTGACAAAATGTTAACATATTTGTCTCTAATAATAGCAACATAACCATAAAGAATGACATACTAACTAGGCAAAAGCAAAATGACTGACCCAATACCTTTAAAAAGTTTCCTTTTGATCATTTAGATACCTGTTTAATATCTGAAAACTAACATAAAAACCTATCATTTCGATGTAAACAGCTTAAATATACTCAATACGAAATATACACTGGTGTGCAAAAATTAAGGACAAGACGGTTTTTTCAATATAACTTTGTACAAAAGCTTTCCAAATCAACACATTTAATACCGTAAGATCCCCAATACGTAAGGACATGAGTAATGTAAGCAACACTTACTAAAAGAGTAATCAAAGGGATAAAAAGAAGCTTTATTGAAAAAGTAGCATGGAGCGCAATGCGACTGAAGGCCGAAACATCCCTGTGATGGGTGTCCAGCAAGAAACATCCGGTCTTTAATAGGGGATATGATCTCCCCTGACTGCTAGGCAGGTTTCACAACCTAGCAGTAATCTTCGCCCATGCTGAGAATGAGGGTGTCAATGAGTTGTTGAGGCACTGCTGCCCATTCGTCTTGCAGCGCCAATCGAAGCTCCGGAATCGTTACTGGTGGTAAGGTACGAGCTGCTAAGCGTCTGTCTAGAAAATCCCATACATGCTCGATGGGATGGAGATCCGGAGATCGTGCCGGCCAATCCATACGTTCAATATCCTCACTCTCTAAGAGCTGTTCGGCAGCTACTGTGCGATGACATGGTGCATTGTGGTCCATGAAAAGGAACTGCGGACCCATAGCGCCTCTAAAAAGACGCACATATGGAAGAAGAATCTCGTTACAATAACGGGTCCCGTTGACTGAACCTGCGTCGAAGATGTGAAGGTCTGTACGACTACCAAGCATGATGCCTCCCCAAACGAGAACACCGCCACCTCCATACCTGTCCTTTTCAATGATGTTCGAGGGATGATTGCGGCTTCCCCGCTCTCTCCAGATGAGTATGCGATGAGAATCGCTACTCAGACTGAATATGCTCTCATCTGTAAAGAGTACTCGTCCCCATTCATTGTCTCTCCAATTCCGGTGTTCCCGGCACCACAGAGAACGCCTTCTCCGATGGGCAGGCTTTAGAGGTACACACCGTACAGGGCGTCGTGCAAACAGACCACCACCGTGCAGTCTTCTGGCCACGGTTAAACGCGATATCGGTCGTCCAGTCGCCTGTGTCGTGTGTCTAGCGATTTCTCCCGCTGTCTTCCGCCTGTTTCTTCTGGCCTGTAAGGCAATATACCGGTCATCTGCGGGTGTGGTTCCTCGTCGACGACCACTACTAAACCCCCGGATAGTTGTTCCTGTAGTTTGAAATTGTCTCCAAAGTCGTCAAACGATGCTGTGAGCAATTCCGAACTCTGCAGCCACACTTGTCACACTGCGGCCTTCCTCCAACTTCCCAATGATTCGAACTCGGGTAAAAGCATCCAGATGTCGTCTAACAGATTGATTATTCGCCATTTCTCGCTGAGGCAGCAACTCGGTGTGATTTTAACTGCTATACGGCGTGCAATCTCTTTGCAAGAAATACTGATCTTACACCGACAACATGCTTTATACTACTCAGACACTCCCCCATTACGTCTACCTGCATATCTGCGCATGTGCTACCGTACATCACCTTACTTAATCTCCTGATTGGTCTTTCTGTCCGCTCTGCCTCTTCGTTCAGCTGATATGCTAATTTTTTGACTTCGTCCTTAATTTGTTGCACACCAGTGTACTTATTTCTTCAGTAATTAGAATATTCACCGATAGTACGCTTGCAATGCAGCGTGTGTAAGCATCTAAAAGATAACTTATAAAACTGTAATCGATTTTTCTTACAATGATGAATATTTGATTTTGAATACCTATGTAATGTAAATTAACTAGTAATGATTTCTAATTCTGTGAAATAAATTTTCTTATATATAGACTATTGATGAATCATGTAATTATTTCTCTTTTCCTCTTAAATGGTAAGATACTATATACTACTGCCATCAGCTACAATCAAATTTTTATTATTCAACAAAAATTGAAAATCAACTCCGAAAGTATTAAAGTTTTTTAAAGATGGAGGATTCTTTAGCCCATTTTTCTTGAACGTAAAAATATATAAATTAACGACATCTCAAAGCTTCAGTATACTTTTATTGTAAACAACAAAATATACAGAAAGAAAGGCTAATAACACATGTTGAAATATAATGTTTTAAAATACAGATTGGTTTTAAATACTTCCGTTTTTTAAGCTCCCGTAATAAACGGAAGCATTAATTTCGAGGATTTATGCGTTCAAAAGAGATCCAAGTTAGCAAAGTAGTTTTCTAATATCTACACGAGTTTGGCATGTAAACGTATGGAAACATTTTAACATATTAAAGTATGATAAATGTTTCTCTAATCCTTATTTATGTTCTATTGTAACTGTATATAACGTTAATTTTTTTTTTTTTTCAAAACAGTTTTATGTTCAATGTTCAAAATGTTCTCATAAAATTTTCTATCATTTAGAAAAGCTGTATAATTGAAAGAAAGTACATGCCTGGAAATATCTTTAAATTTGGTCTTTTCCTTGTTTTTAAACTGTGTTTTTCCTTCTTTACGAAATTTTATTAAAATATTTAGTTTAGGAATGAAAAAACGTAAACATTATTTCTGGTCAGAATGAAAAAAGCTAAGTTCACAATACGCAGAACAGAGTGCAGTGACTCTTTCGTACCCGGATTTAAAAACGGATGCGCCGTAGACTTGCGCCGCTGAAAGACAGTTCTAATCTCAATGTAGTTATTTTATCTTTGTTGTTGGATGACAAGTGAATGTCAGATGCTTCACGGATGTAAAGCACTCGAGTTGCAATCGGGCGGGTAATGAAAAGAAATGAATTAATAAAATAAATCCAAGAAGATTTTGATTAGAAATTAATATCTAATTGCGGCGTCAGAGAGTAACCTTCCCTCTCATTAAAGCGTTACATCATTTCCTCTTATTGCAGCTCTAGCAAAAATTTCTTTTAAAAGCCGCTGTCGCTTCGCTTCATTAAGTTAACTTTTGGGCTGCGTGTTCAGAATAAAGGGTTAATATGTGGATACCAATCGCTGTTTCGCTTGCAGTGGTTGCCATCGCTCTATTGTTAAGGTGAGTAAAGCCATCAGCAATGAGTATGTCTCGTTTTACTGCTCTTTGTTTTATTGTAGACACTGATCTCTTTTTTTTCTACAAATCTAAAAGTTCTGTGTAAACTGTCATAAAGCTGATTGACTGGTTTTCTTATGACAAATACATTTTCTCACTTCTTGTCTCGAAGTAACGTTATGTTAATATTTACGTTATTTCAAATGTGTTCAGTGATGTGCAACATAAATCCAAAGTAATAGACAGACTGAACACTGGCTTAAATGTTCAGTGACTCAGTGCCAGACTTACGTATAAGCTGAACAAGCTATAGCTTAGGGCCCCCACTTTGTTGCCCCCCGAAAGTTGTAGCATATCCCATATAAAAAAATTGGCTCATATCAATATCTCAGCTTAGGATCTCGTCAAATCTAAATCCGGCCCTCAGTGGCTAATATTCCATTTGTAACCTAAGGTTTTAAAAAAGCTTTTTGTTTTTCCTATAGCTAAAATTATTCATGTAAGGAATTTCGCTTCCCTAATAATGCCATAGAATTACATGCATTGAGGATAAATCGTATTAATTTAAAAAGTTTAACATTAAGATGTGCTTATTGTCTAGTTTTATTATAATTATTTTTTTTTATTTTTCTCACCTCGACACATTGCATAATTTCATGTTACACTCCCAAATATTTATTACCCAAGTAGCACGATAAACACCTAGTTCTTACAACAATTGCCAATCATTTAACATAGTTTTTCTGGCAAACTGCTATTTCTGACTGCATCTGCCAGTCTTACAGGAAAAGACTTCTATTTTAATTGTAGTTGTTTTCAGACTGAAAAATTAAAAACAATGTACTTTCTTCTAAATTATTTTCTCATTGTTTTTTTTTACCATCACATCTGTAGTTACATCTACGCAAGTTTTACTGAGAATTACACCACTTACGTAATTTAGCAGATGACATATCTAACATTTATGTACTTAGTTACAAAATGATAGTTTTTACGCCACATAGCGACCAGTTTGAGAATTCCCCCATCCCCGTTTTTTCAAGTAGATGTATGTTTTTCATAATAGTCTTTATATAAATAAAGAAATACAAGATAAAAAGTTGCCTATAAGATGTCATTCTGTCGTTTTAATGAAATATTGTTTATTAATAAGTTATTTCTTTGACTCAGAATGAAAGAAATCCTATGAAAATTTCGATGTTCTCTTATGAAAACACTCATGGCAGTTTTAAAGCCATATTAATCAAATTAATCAAAATACAAATTAAACACAATAAACAATTTGTTTTAATTCAGTTTTCAGAAATGTTGAAATTATGTATATAGTTACCGTGTTAGCGCACAAAAGATTGAGACCAAAATTCTAATTTATAAAATAGTTCGCTATATTATGAAAAAGAACAAATATTTCAACAACTGATTGTAGGAAAACAATTTCATTTTAAGGAAATAACATCATATGTATTCAGTGGCGATATGTAATGTTCAATCTTACGCACGCTCACAATTTTGTAAACAGATGCCATTTTTAATTTTTACTTAAAAGTAAACAAAAGAGAATTTTGATTTCTATGCGTAACTTTGAACAACATTTTAAATCCGGACTGAGACAGGTATTATAAATAATTTTTTTTCTGTCAGTAACCCTGTCAATAATATATGGAATTTTATTTCTTAATTGCCTTAGCAGTTGTCAATTACAACTCAGCTATGGGACTCAAATCGGAATTATAACTAGATACTTCTAAAAATTTGTGAATTTAGCAGCAGATAAAGATAATATTTATCAATTTCCCTCCTAATGTTTACTTTCATAGCTTGATTTGCATTCCCTATATTATTAGGGAACATTGTTTAAAAGATAAATTACTTTCGACAGAAGAACTAAGTGTTGTGAGTACTATATGCAATATTAAAAGAAGGTATGTAAACCACATAAAAACAGAATTTGACTTACCACTCTAAATTTCACGAATTACGAACAAAAAAATTATGATATCCTTGCGAAGTTAGTAATGCTTAAGAACATGCCATTAATGGTTTGTCAAAAATAACGTAAAAAATAGGCATCTTTTTTTAAAATTTCATACTGCTTAGATAGAAGAGACTTTTCGAAGTTACATTCTTTTTATCTCACTTTTTAATATTTTTCATTGTTAAGGAAAGGAACAAATTAAATAACACAATTTTTATCTCTATGTAATTATCTTTGATATACTAAACTTGCAGTATTATGTATCAGAATTGTATATATTTTTAATTCCTCTTTTCTGGTTGTGAATTTAAATAATTAAATTTTAAAATATTGATCATTTATAAAAAGTGCATGGAAACTGCTCAATGAATCAGCTTGATTCATTAATTCGTAAAATAAATTCTTAAAATATCGTTAAAATTAACAACAGCAATGTCAATTCAAAAGCAAATGTCGGCGATTACCAAAGCGTTGATCTAAGCATTGCCACGAACGTTTTCATAAAAATTTTAAAATCGTTCTATAAAAACACTGAATTTCTGGGGAAGATTTTTATCAGACTAATATATTGATAATACGAAAATTTTCTTTGGCCTTTTTAAACTCAATCTTTCTGTTTATCTGTTTGACATTATCGGATTCTATTGATTTCTGACTTTTTTCCCTCCCCCAAGATTATTAGAGGTATCTTTAGCAGTAATCGAGTTCCTCTATCTGAGCGTAACTTTTTCCCTTGTGGGGATTCTGGGTACTATATGCTTGACGTGATAGATAATAAACACACTTTTGCTGCTGAAGTATTGTTATTATACAAAAGGGCATACGTCAAATGTCCATAGCTAAATTTATTGGAAACTTAATAAAAGGGGCTTAATTGTCCAAAAGTGAATTACATGATTGGCAGTTTATTTGAAACTGACACATATAATAGTATAGACTGTTTTTGTCAAAAGACTTAAACATTTGGTAATATTGTAGAGTCATTAGGTTAATTGGAAGCAGAAAAGATGAAAAATATGCAACCGCCTTCGCCGGGAATCGAACCACGGAACTCTGGAATACCGGCCCAGCGTGCTACCA
Source organism: Stegodyphus dumicola (assembly GCF_044657685.1). Taxonomy (NCBI): domain Eukaryota; kingdom Metazoa; phylum Arthropoda; class Arachnida; order Araneae; family Eresidae; genus Stegodyphus; species Stegodyphus dumicola. The sequence continues at coordinate 85,627,172 of NC_140768.1, forward strand.
TCACACCACGAAGGCACGCTAGGGAAGTGGGAGAAATACCTTATATACTTCCCTTTTTAAAGGGAGACTAGGGTTTTAAGGGACCTAGTCGCCAATTCCTGAGTGCAGAGAATCATCATGCACAACCCTTTTAGTTCGGGCGCCACTTGTAGAGTCATTAGGTTAATTGGAATCAGAAAAGATGAAAAATATGCAACCGCTTTCGTCGGGAATCGAATCACGGAACTCTGGAATACCGGCCCAGCGTGCTACCGTTACACCACGAATGCACGCTAGGGAAGTGGGAGAAATACCTTATAATATAAGAGATTTTTGAGATTATTCACTGTAAACAAGTGCAAAATGAAACAAGTGCAAAATGATTAATTTTCACCTAGAAAATATAGGAATGTATGTATATATACTATATGTAAATGATTCATCTTGTACTAGAAATGACAGGATAGGGATTTCAGACAGAGACAGTACAGAAATTTCAGATACTTATTATATATGGTATTTCATAACGTCTTAGGTAAGGGATGAGAATACAGCCTATAAGAATAAGTTCCTTGTGGTAAGAAATCCAACAACGGGTTAATAATTACGCTTTATCTGATATTCTATTTTAGTCTAATAACCCTAAAAGACGTGAAGTGAATTATCGTTAAGTCTGAGAAAAACGACAAAATCTTGAGAAGATTAAATAATCTTTTTATTTAAAAAAAAATTTAGAACAAGAATGCACTCTCTTGTGCTATAATTTCCACAACTATTGGTGATGAAAAAATAGAACAGTCCAAACTAAATTTTTAAAAGTAGTAAAGGACTACACAATTAAATACTACTAGAAGTTGCCTCACTAACTCTACAGTTGCATCAGAAGTAAAGTGTCTGCAATGAGAAAACGCAACGCCGAATAATTACAACTAACAGAGCTGGCAGGAAATTAACAATGCGTATACGATGCCAGTATCACACTCGGTCTCAAATATAGCTACGGATGAGGATTATGACGTTGTTTATGTGGCGCCCGAAGGGGTCTTGATAAGCTAGCTAACAAAAGTAAGCCTCTGAAGGCACAAGACATTGACAGTTAGAAGGCAAAACACTAAGAACGGTAAAAAAGTGAGTTAAAATTGGAGACAACTTGCTTTATGATTTGTTCCACTAAACTGTCGATTTTCAAGTCATCATGGATCAGTTTATTTCTAAGCAGGTCATGAGCATTTCCTCCCAGAATCTTATTCTGTACTACATGAAGTTTGTGAAAGACTGCCTTTGAGGCTGACGCCCAGGCTGCAGATGCATAGTATAGAATTGGCCTTATAATGCATAGGTATATTCTCTTTTTGTTGACAGACAGTCCAGAGTTTTTTCCTAGGAGTTGAGTTGGAGATGGCATAACTGAGTCCGTTTGAGATGGCATTATATAGTTGGATAGATCACAAGGCTACCGCCGTATCATTAGCATAGCAAGCTAATATAAAGGTATGCTCCAGTTTAGCGCTTGGAAAATCATTACTTAAAAATGGTACAGAATAGGCGCAAGACAGGAACCCTAGGGCACTCCTGCAGTAATGGTTTGAAGGCTGAATAGAAGTTCCTTGACTGAGACTAAAAGTTCGGTCAGTAAGGAAGGAATTGAGGAGAAGATTAATTTCCCAACTAAAGTTCATCCTAATCAGAGGGTAGATTAACTCCTTATGCCAGACGCAGTCGAATGATTTCGCCACATCTAGAATAAGGAGTGCCGTGCATTTCGTGTGGTGCAGAGCTGCCTCCATAAATTCAACCAGTCTGACTAGCTGTTTTGAAGTAGCTAGTTGTTTCCTGAATCCGTAGTGATCAGAGGGAATTGGTTGAGGATATAGATTCATCCTTTTTAAAGTAATGCGTTGATAAATTTTACTGAGACTGGAAAGCAAATTTATACGGCAAAAATTAATTGTAAAAGAGTTTCTGCTAGACCAAATGTTTGAGAACCGTTACGGGAAGGCAGAACTTAGTGTTTAGCAGCTTAGAAAAAAAATTATATTTTAGTAATGAAGCCGAAATTCTTTTATTATTCCTCTACATTTTAAGCTCTTGAAATTTGTTTGGGTATTTGAAGTTTTATTACAGGAAAATTCTTTTAAAAATCATGTCCCAGGTTCAGCAAGCCTAAAATCTGAGCAAAGCTGTTCACAAATTGTTAAATTTATGTTGATTAGAAGGCCTACGACAAAACTGAAACAAATTGAAGAATTGGAAAAAAAATATTAGTCTGTTATCTTTTTTTGAAATAGACCCATAATGTAGTACGGAAAGTAAGATTTTAATGTTCAGGGGTTTAGAAGATAATTAGAGATACATAATGAAACTGAAACTTTCTGAATTTTTTGTCAACTAATTTCTAACCTCTTTAAAGACTTATCTGAATATTTATGGTCAGAATTTTTCTGTTATTTCAGTAAGTCATTTTAACAATTAAAACATTTGTATAGGATATTGCAATAAAAATTTTGAATGTTAATTCAGTGACTAGTACTACAGTTTTGCAATTAATAAAATTAATTTACCAAATTTACTTTTTCCTTGGTCGTTTTCCACAGATATATTAGAAAAAATGACGACTACTGGAAAAAGCGGGGAGTTCCATATATTCCTCGTGATGGCATCATAGGTATAATTCGAAATATGATTTACAAGGTCAGTTTGCCTTCATTTATAACATTTCTATACAATATTACAAATAAAAATTTTTTGGTGATCTGAAATTCTATACTAATGTTCAGTTTTTAAAGGCAGCCGGTTCATGAAGTAGTAATGGAAGCAAGAAAACGTGGTAAAATAGTTGGGTAAGTTTATTTATAGACGTTCAGATTATTATTTGGCACGTACATAAAATTAATGTATATATATATATATATATGTTGCTGAATAAACACACATCAAATTTAACATGAATATACTCTAGAACCCTATAAACTGCTTTCCCATGGGCCGCGAAGAATGCATTGAAAATTCTAAAAGAAACCTTTGTACATAGATTTTTAGCAGCTGACACAGATTTATTTATTGCAAGTGAAGTTAATTTAAAACGTGACTAGTAGAAATAGCCTCTTTTGAACAATAAAATTGTTTCGGCAATAAAGCATTAAAGATTCATTTTAAATTATTCTACATTATAGTTGCTAGAAGAGTTTGAAAAAATATATGACAGTAGTTGGAAGTCAGAAAGAGTATTTTGAAGAAAGAGATTTTGAAGTTTAAGCAATCCACAAAATTGTGAAACTCGTAAATGTATTTTGATTACTTAAATTTGTAGTACTAATTTCGAAGGTTAAATAGAATCTTCAGCTACAGTAGTCATAATGACGGAGGAGAAACATGTGCTAATAATTCCAGAATGTTCCAGCTAAAGAAGAGGAAACAAGTCACTAGTGTTATCTATTGACAAAAAGAGGAAAACAGTTCTGAATTAATGTCTTTGAAAGAGGATAAGAATTGACGTTATTAACTAGAACTGCAAGATTTTTATGAGAACGAAACACCCCCAGAAAATCTATTTCGCCGAAGGAAAATGTTTTTCGAATACTTTGGCCCCAGTGAAACGGGAATTGTAATGTTTTAGACCAACAGTGTAGGGAAACAGAGGCGTGTTGTGTTTCTCTTAACTGTGGTTTTTAACACGTCTCATGCTCCTTAGTGTGTAATTTGAAAGCTGAGTTTGATCAATGTTATTAAACCATAGTGGAAAGGAAACTGTATACGCCCAAATGTTCATATTGGGAGTAGGGTCTTTAGGTATGGAAGTGCGAATTTTAATGGTAGGAGAAAAATGGCAAGAGAATTAACTTCTGTAAAATGTGTGCAATGTTATAGCTAATCGATGGAAGGACAAAAATGGCTACGGAATTCTTATAATCGCTCAAAATGAGAAAATGCTTTTTAATGTATTGCAATGAAAATAATTTAACCGCTTGGTCAATAATATGATGTAAAAAACCTCCGTCAGTTGCCACTGCTCTTTAGTAGTTTTCTTAATCAAGATGTAGGGTTCCTCATTCTTTTTCACTAAAGTAAATGTCGAGGAACCTAGTGAACTGTTAAGCGACTTATAGCTGAGTCGAAATAACGAAAGGCGTAGACTCAAGAAGGGTTAACTACCCTTTACTTCACTCAGAATAAGATGAACAGTTGGTCTCTTTCTCGGGCTTACAACAAAACCTCCACCTGGGAATAAGAAATAAGAATAAAATTATAACTAGCTAAAAGAGACTTAACCGAAACTAACACAATTATCTAACGTAGTTTGCCCTTAATTTAAACTAGACGGCGAATATCAAAAGGCTCGTAATATACGGCCGAACGTAACAACTTCAAGAGAGATTTAGTCCGAAGGCAAAACACGTTCTACTCAGGATTCCTATCTCTCTCTTACGATGTAAGTTGAACCTTCCTTAAATACTACGTCTTATTCATTTGCATTCAACGAGATTCTAAAAGCTGATACTGGTTGGTAGTTGTAAGTAGATAAGAATATTGAAAGGAAAATAGGAATTGATAGGAAAAGACTTCGAACTTAAAATAACTGTTACAAAATTAAAATATACCTTACAAAGAGTTGACTTGGAGGAGCAAACTTATAGTGCACAGAAAACGAAAGAATAAAATGAAGCCAACTTCTATTTAGTGGAATGACAAGATTTTAAGAGTGGTGGAAGGCAGGCTTATGATGCTTAGTAGGGATGCAATTAGCTTTATTTCGTGTGACTAGGATGTCGAGGAACAGAACGGAAATGGATGTTTCATGTTCAAAAGTAAACTGAATAGCAGAATCAATGAAATTAACTGGGGAAAGAACCTTATTGAAATCTTTTTATTGCATTAAACTGAGTAAAAATAACGTCAACGTAGCGGAACCAATTAAATATAAATGAAACAGATGAACAGCAAATCGAATAGATACGCTTTAAGCTGCAAATCTAACTGGTGAAATGCAAAGATAAAAAAGCTTAATTTATAAATATTATTGACGCCATTTTTGATGCATTTGTCATGTTTCTTGATTGTGCCCTCATATGAGAGCATTCTAACATAATAAAATAACAAAAATTAATATTTTTTTTATAAAATTACATAAATTTTGTTATCAAATTTCTTATATGATTTGTGTACTTTTTATTCTTTTTAAAAATCAGAGCTTTTGAACTTCGAACACCTACGCTTTTGATAGCTGATCCAGAGCTCGCGAGAGATGTACTGGTGAAAGACTTTCATCTTTTCCCAAATAGAAGGGTAAGATAATTCTGTGATAGAACAATGTTTCTTATCTTTTACAACTATAGCATTGTTGTTGCTAATTCTTTGCGGTTCTTACTGGCGATAGACGAAGTCAGAAATTCTAATTCTCTTTACTACCTTCAAAACCTTGTAAGGAAGGAAAATTATATCACAGAGTATCTCAAAAAGGAAAGTGTATGACCGGGAGTGGCATATGCAGTCTTGCGCTTTGGCAGAGCAGAAGAAACCTTCTTTATCCTTATGAAAGGAAGATTGCTTACAATTTTACTGTTAATTATGAACAAAGTGTCTTTATAAGATAACCGTGAAGTCTTTGCAGATACTAAAACTAACATGATTGAGTAATTTAAGAGACTGTTTTGTATTGCATTACTATATAATATATCTCTTTTTAAAACCTTTAGAAATCTTAGCAGATTAGGTTACTTCAAATTACTGAAAAGTCTTTGTTTTGCTCATTATGTCTGAAATATTATTAGTTTTGATATCATTGTAGATGGGAATGCATTAAAATATATACCAAAGTGTGTTAATATTAAATTATGCAGATTTTAAAGCTTATTTTATCTCTAATAGACTAGAAGTTTTCACGTTCTGAAATGGGTTGCAAATACCTGTCCAAGTCCATACATTATTTCTTTAAATCTGAGGAAGAACTAAGATAATCTAAATATACTTATATAATTACTGACTCCATCCAAATGTAGATAAAGAGTTTTTCTTCTTTTAAGAAAGCTATTGCCCGATGAGGAAAGGTATTGCCCGAATCAAATGTTTAACTCAATGCCTGTCGGCGAATATCTTTCCCCCTTTTCTCCCAGGATCTTTATTTAAAGACTTCAGAGGTCAGTTGCATTATACAGTCTGAATTGCTATAGTGTATGATAGAACTCTTGTTAGAACCGTCATAGGATTCTGCTTTTAGAGAAAAGAATGTTTCTAAGATTTCACTCTCCATGTAAACACATATATTCTTTCCCCCCTAATCAATTCTATTTACATATTAGAAACCTTTCGATTTTTTTTGATGGCTTGCGGGCCATGTATTATATAAAAAGGAGATTGCAGCAAGATTTTATCAAACGCGAAATAAACCGATACATCCTAGCAAAACTTGATTGTCCTTCTGTTACAAATGGATTGAGTGTTTTCGCCCATACGCAGAAGCATCACTAGGATAAGCTTATCCTGTGTAAACTGTAAGTAGTAACTGCATTGCCAGTTCTTTTGTTGGGAAGCTCTCATCGTGTATGGTGCGAATTAAACATTCGGAGTGAATTATAGCTCTATTTGGATGTAGAGATTTATAAAACTGAAATAGCAATTTTACCTATTATTCTGATACACAAAGCAAGCAAGTTGAGGTCAGATTAGTTTCAAGATAAACATTTGTGGGGTATGTAATGTAAATAGGTCATATAATTTCTGAAGCCTCTACCTCTCCTGCATGTTTATGAAGCCTGTCTCTGATTTTTTTTCAGTCATTAATTAGGTTATCTTATAGCTTTCCTGAAGTGGTAGTAATATAATTTCAGATACAGCTATGATTCACTTTGTTCCTGTGTCAAGCTCATTCTTTCAGACCAACTTCTGTATTTAACCGGATTCCAAAGAGTTAAGAGAGTTGTTTGTCAAGAAGTATTTAATATGAAAATTAAGTTTGTTTCTAGAGCTGATTTTCTAATATGAGAAAATAGAATCAAATTTAAGTTTCACATTAATTTTATTTCTAAATTATTATTTTGTAATATTCAGAGGACAGAACCATGATTAATCTGCATAAACTGTTCAGAATGTTCATTTTATCACTGTCTTTTATTACTAAAATTCCGAAGGAAAAATTCATCGATAAGGTCAATGTGTTATGAAATTAATTTAAATAAAATAAAACATATAAAGATATAGGAAGGTTTCAGGGAAGATCAAACTTAAACAACAAAAATAAATATATTTAAATTCAGCTACAGAACATTTCAGTTCAACGAAGTGGGCAAGCTAAGATTGTATCAGCGATGCCAAAAATCAAACTCATTTATTTTATTACTCAGTTATTTTATAAACTTATAAATAGACATTTTGTAAGGTTAAAAAAATAAGTAATGCCAATCACTATAAGTTACGGAGTGCCTATGGTTCAAAACCATGTACGTCCACATCAGAAAAATATCTAAGTAGTGAGCAGAAATAGGAAAAATGCATAATTGGTTATCATGATGCACACTAGACGGAGTTACATTAGCTCGAGAAAGTTTAGGGAAAGGATTGGATTATTCATTTACGGCAAAGCACACGAGGGCTATCTGCCTAAAGGGCGGGATGCCTTCGTGGAGGACTTTATAAGGGAACCTGGCTCGTATACACGTTACACATGGGGAAAACCACGAAAACGCCCATACAGCCAGCCCGTTCGCGGGATTCGAACCTTGGACCGAACTACCAGCATTCAGCGTTCAGCGGTGGGCCAGTTTAGGGAAAGGAAAAATCAAGTTTTGATTTTTTTAGAAGTTTTGTGATTTTAAACTTTTTTGCATTTTTTAATTTTATATTTTTGGGTATTTTTTAAAAATTTTATAATGCATAAATACAACACTAAAGCAAAAAGCGGAAAGGAAAGATTTTACAGATTAATAGGCTCATTGGCATATGGTACTAATTATAGTGAAGTAAAATTAAATTTTCGTGACGAAATATCGAGGGCAGAAATTTATTTCTGCGGGCATGATGTGATTAAATAAAGAACAGATTGATAAGAATCTAGAGGTGGCCACTTTTCAGTAATACTGGAGTAAGAGAAAGCAATTATGGCAGAGCAATTACATGGCAGTACGTCCTTCTTGGGCCGGGGCGCTGGAACTGAGAAGAGAGGGGCGTGTTTATGCCTTTTAGCTAGAGGATAGATGCCGTATTCCCGTCTATGATGGAGCGAGGTCTTTTCAGCGAGCTGCGAATAGTAGGATCGTAGGCTGGTAACTGTTGAAGTGCACAGTTATCAGTCTGTTCAATTTTGAGGAATAAATTTTGACTAAGTTTTTTAATAACAACGTCTATGAGTTTAATGTTAAGATCCGAATGAATCAAATCAGTACGGACATAATAGGCTGCATTAAGGACTAAACGCAGGATCTTACTTTGAAAGCCTTGAAGTTTTTTTATGTGTGTTTTTGCAGCTGAACCCCAGATGGTGCAAACATGCAAAAATATTGGTCGAATGATGGAAGTATAGAGAAGAGCTTTGTTTTTAATTCTTTCGGCCTAGAATAGAAGGGGGTAAAGTTGGGTTCTGACGGTTTTCGATTTATTGAGTGTATAATCAATATGAAGACGCCAGATTAATTTGGAATCAAGTATCACTCCTAGATACTTATATGAATTTGATCAGGGGACATAGTCATCGAAGAACTTTGAATGAATGGTAGGGTACCGGATTCGGGAGCGTGTGAATATCATTGGCAGCACATTTAGCGACGTTAATTGTGATTTTCCAAGTAATGAGCCAGTGCTCAAGGCTATAGAGATAACTCTGAAGATTGTGAAACAGAACATTCAAATGTTTGCGTAAGTTGTGTTTCATACAAAAATGGTCGAATGTGAAAGCGCTGTTCAGATGATTTATTCCAAGTATTCATTTTTATTCTTGCATTACGTCAATTCAGTTTCGCATCATGTTAAAAGAGGTGTATGAAAGTGGATGAACTACCAAAAATTGGAGCATCAAAAATTTCAATAAAAATTTACAATATGAGCATTCCAGATGGAATTTTGCTATTCCCTGATAAAGTATGTCTGTAGAATGATTACTTATGATATTGATTCTATTCTAGAACTGGATTTACAAAGCGGGAAAATTAAGGTTATTTATAGAAAAATATGAATTTTCATTCATGTTTTATGTAATTCGCATTTTTATAAATATTCATGTTTTCGAACTGTAGTATTTTTGATTTTTATGATGCATTTTCCGAATGTCACTTTGTAGAGAGTATGAAGTTTTTCGAACCCAAGAAAAATTCTGATTCAATCGTTTCCTTGCCGGAATTCGAACCATTGATTTTCTAGTCGCTAACCTTTTTCAGCATGGGACATGGATGGGGTTTAATCAGTAATTCTTTAAAATGTACAGAATATTTTCGTAATAGTAGATATAAATAATTATTTAGAAATATTTTTCTGGTTATTGATATTTTTTAAGATTAAATAAAATTTTTAATTGATATTTTTAAGTGATTAAATGGAAAGTTTAAAATGTAAATTCTAAGGTTTGTTTCTTGCGAAATATTTCAAAAAACATTACCATCGATGGAATGGAAAACTAAGCAATTTCTATCTTTTTTCAAAAAAGAAAATCAACCTACGGTAAGAGGTGTTTTATAGAAAACTTGGCACTTGCTATTTCAAATAAACTGGATTTTACATATTTAATTTCAAATTCTAGTTCTTCTGTCATGCTTAACACACTTTCCTTGAATGGAAACAGTGTTCTCCATCGATGTACCTTCGATGGAAACAATGTTCTCCATCGTCAGTGCATATTTTTCTTGTTGTTGCTCATCCTCAAAGATTAGCAGGACTAAATCGGGTCCATGACATTGTCCATCCTAAAGAAATTCAGATACAATAATAGATTCTCTGTAAGATTCTGCCTAGAGAACCCCAAGCAAGCAAGAATGTTATCAGGAGAACACGTGGTGCGGACTTCACTTGAAATCTTCAGATTATGTTAAAGATATAAAGATGCCCACTGAGGAAGCGGGTGAGTGTGGTTTGATCTTGCCTGTTGCAATCAAATGTCAGAGAGCCACCGGGTTGATTACTCTGATATCAGAGGTGCACTAGTGGAACTAGCGCTTTCGAAATGTAATTAATGTCAATGGAGCACACGTTGAGCACATTCTGTAATTGAATAAATTTTAATGATTCTGACAGATTTTTTTGTTCTTTAGGCGTCATAATTCCCCCTGGTGATCAAAATTTGAAGTATTTATTTTTATTGCAGAAATCATTTCTCCATGGTCTATATAACATATATACCAGATTTCGCCAAAATTCAATAAGTAGAACGGGTTCTAGAGTGGTCTGAATAGGGTCACTTTAATTATAAACGCTCTGTACCAAGGCATTTCCCCACCCGGCGCCTGCAATCTCACTGCCCAAGATGTCAAAATGGGAAGGGCAGTCCACTGTAGGTGAATTTGGTGAAAAAAGGAAAGGTGCTCCAGATTTTTAAGAATTATTCATTCCTATATTATCTCTTATACTGTGACAGTATACTAAGTGTTAAATAGAACTTTTGCTATCAGACAGGATCCAGATTTCTTTTCCATCAATGAATGAATGAATGACACAAGAGAATCAAGACCTTCATTTATGGCAATTAACTCACTGCAAAAGCCAGAGCAATAGTCGGGATACCTCTTCTGAATTTTTATCTCTTTATTTTATAATTTTTCTAGTGCGAGTACTATCATTATCATTCTTACTGTGCATATTTTTAAAACCATTTATTACAAGTTTCTTGAGCATAAACTACAAAAGGTTTGCATCTATTTTTTTTCCTGTTTGTGATTTAAATACTTCTTAGCTGTAAAACTGGCGAAAAGTATTGCTGTTCTTTAATAAACATCTTACGCAGCTTCGATTTTCTTCCCGAAAAAGAATTTAGAGTGTGTATATTTTCACGTTTGTAATAAAAAATATTGGAGATTTGAGGAAATATGCTAATATTTTAATTCCATAGGACGACTTTGTGATGGGTGACCCTACATTTGACAACATGGTTTCAGGACTGAGAGGAGAAACATGGAAAAGGGTGCGAACTATAATCACACCAGCTTTCACATCCAAGAAAATGAGGAAAGTAAGTTGCATTCCATGAACTATGGGTTGTTGTTGTCTTGTCCAAGAAGTCAGTGCAGAGGAGTCAAATAAGACCGAAAATGAAATATGTGTGACATGTATAGTATATATATTAAATTATAAGCAATTGGATACACTTTTAAGAGTTACCGATAAAGTTTATTTTTTGCTTACTTTATAATAATTATACTATGAGTTTAATAAATCATAAATGTTAGGCATAATCAGAAAAAAAAAAAAGGCAAATTTTAATCCGAAATTGTTTGAATTACTTATAAATGAGAGTAAATCGAAACTCCCTACATAAGTGAAGATTTATAAAATTTTCTTGAAAAGATTTGAGCTGCTAAACATCTTTTAAAGTAGAATCAAAATAGACTTTCAGTTCATGATAATTTTGGTCCCAGGATAATTTCAGAAAACTGCACAAAACTTAAACATTTTTATAAGGTGAGCAGAGAATTAATTAAGGTTATTGAGTTAATTTATTAATAATGAGAAATTAATAAGAATAAGCTTTCTATTTTTGCCAATAATTGTTTTAATTAAAAGTCCTTTTTTAAATGTTTTTTATCACTTTTTGTAACAAGCGAGAAGTATTTGCGCCCCTTGGCTTCCAAAATTGCGCATAGTTATCCGACTTTGAATCCCAGTACGTAAGACATCAAAGAAAGATATTTTCTTCGTACACATGAGGAGACATTGTTTGAGCATTTAGGACACCATTAGTTACAATGAGACAAAACAGATTATGAAGAGGTGATAAACGAACGTTTACTATACAGAAATGAACATCAATGTTGGTTTAAAATGAGGTACGTAAGAACGAAGGTGTCTTTCTCGAGAATGCTGGATTCCCATGTGCTCATACTGATAGTTTATTCCAAGAGACAAAATCGTTTCTCAGATATTTCTTGAGAACGTTGAATTGCTTTAGGTTTGATTTTTAATATAATCTAAAAGAGAATTTCCTGGAGCAAAATTAGTTTGCTTTGCATTAGCGCGAGTGAAATGATGATCCATTTTTGCTACTACGTAGCAAACAGTGATTTGTTAATTAAATAAAACGAGATTCTTTTATGTAATATTATGATTACATTACATTACACATCGCTTCGATTTTGACTAGATTACACTGATGTGTAATATTAAACACAATAAATTTTAAATCAGATAATTGCACTGTTAGAATATTTTCAGATTAAAATTTAACATACTCCACCTTAATTTCTTTTCTGTTTTTTCAGTAAAGGAAGTTTCTCACTTACATCATCTTTCTGACAACGGGGAGTGTAATGCGTTACTACACGTAAATAATGCGACATAATTTGATATTCCATCAAATGAGTTTATTAAAGTACTTTGGTATTAAAGCTCGGAAATGATCTGCTTTCCCTCACATTACCCGAGCTTACGTTCTGGAATTATGATTTGATTCCTAGAATGATGAGACACTTTTTATATCCGAACTGTTTTAGAAATTCATCAAGTATAGATCACTTCATTCGGACCATCAAGAGAGTGGATAATCCCTGATGAAACTGTCAAGAGACTGATCTCCCCATCCAGGGAAGTAACGCAAACTCAGAAGGTTTAAATTACACTTTTGTTTAAAATTTTAAACTTAAAAAAATGCACGGCTTGCGCTTACAGAACAATCTACGTAGCCTGCTGGATTTAAAATAACATAAAATACAATTACAAATTTTTGCGCTGAAGACTCACAGAGCAGAAGCCTATGAAGCGTTGGCTCAAACTGATTTAAATGTATGAGCAAATCTATTGGTTAGCAATCTAAATGTATTGGTTAGAAAAATGCTGTAAAGCAATTCTCTGATTTGAGCAGTGAAATATCATAACTGTCACCAACGCTGCTAAAGCTCTCTTTATAACCTTTAGGAATTCCTTTATTATATACACGTACTAATTTGCATCCTGGTAAGAGCTGAACTGTGGACGAAAGATGAAGCGATAGAACAGGTAAGTATTGGATTTATTAACTTACATACGGAGACTTGCACATCTTTGGTACCGGGTTTTGCACAACGCTGCGGGAAATATAGAAGGACAATAAAAGTTTCACAAAAGTATTTTGTTGCTTCTGGTTTTAGAAATTTTAAATAAATGATAGGAACTTTCATATTCCAGCCTTGTGTGTGTTGGCAATCGATTCTATAAATTAAAATCAATCCGATACGCTCAGGAAAATTCGAATAGTCCATAGAAGGAAAAAGTCCTGACTAAGAAACACTTGAAAGAATTCTTTTCTTTAAGACTGAAAAAACTAGAGATTCATCAACAAGCTACTAGATTTTGACGAAATTGCTCTTAGAATTTGAAAATAAAAAATTAAATAAAATATAAGAAATTAAGTATATATAAACTAACAAAATGTTAAAAAATTATTTCTAAATGGAACCCATATAACGAATTTTGTACTATTTTTTTATTCTGTGTAGAACCATTCAAGACTAGCCAAAATCATTCAAACTAATTTTGCAAAATCTGATGTATTTTCTAACAGTAATTAACATGATGATTTTTAATAATACTGAAAGAATAATGTGCAAGTATATAAAAAATTTAATATTTTTATTTACGTATTATAGATGTCCCACATTATAAACGACTGCGCAAAAACTGTGTTACAAACGTTTGAAAAGCATGCTGTAAACCAGGAACCAGTTGACTGCAAAGAGTATGTTGTTTTTTATAATTAATAAATATGCTGTCATTATAAAAGACTTGCTCATATTTTTAAATTTCCTACCTCCCTGCATGGTGTGATTATAACCCAAAAACCCAAAGTCTGGACTTAAGATCCTAGATTTTAGAAGCCTGATAAACAAAATAATAATTTTTTATAAACCTTCCTTTCATAAACTAGAATGCCTCTGAAACAACATCATACTAGGGTTCCAGGCCTTAATTAGATTCTGCCTGCTCGAAGTTAGAGAATAAACGTTCCATACTTTTAAGTGAAAATTTGCAGTTATATCTAGGAGCAAATGTGCTGATTTAATTCATTTTTTTAAAACACGTGTTTCAAGTATTTTGAGTAAAAACTTAATAAAGGTTTCATTTTTGTTTTTTCTTACATTGGTTTCGGCTTATTTCAAACAGCTTTTGCAATTACAATTTTAGCTGGGCTTTTAAAAATGCTTATTAAGCATATTTCAAAGAATTCGTTTTCTAATAAACTATTAACTTTTAGTTAATGAATAATAAATATTCGGCAAAAACTGAATTTTTATTCCATCATGATCGTATAAAAAATTTAGATTTCATTTCCCGAAGTATTCCCTAACGGCAACATTGAGATTCTTTAAAAATGTTTGCACCTTACTGCAAACAAATTTATGATTGAATAATACACTGAAGTGACAAAAGTCATGGGATACCTCCTAATATTTTGTCGGTCCTCCTTCTGCCCGGCGAAGTGCAGCAACTCGACGTGGCATGGAGTCAAGAAGTCGTTGGAAGTCCCCTGCAGGAATATTGAGCCATGCTGTGTTGACGGTGCAGGGTTTGGGTACGAACTGACCTCTTGATGATGTCCCGTAAATGTTCGATGAGATTCATGTCGGGCGATCTAGGTGGCCAGATCATTCGCTGGAATTGTCCAGAATGTTCTTCTAAGCAATCGCGAACAATTGTGGCCCGGTGACATGGCGCATTGTCATCCATAAATATCCCGTCATTGTTTGAGTACGTGAAGTCCATGAATGGCTGTAAGTGATCTCCAGGTAGCTGAAGGTATCCATTTCCAGCCAATGATCGATTCACTTGCACCAGAGGACAAAGTCCATGACATGTAAAAACAGCCCAGACCATTATGGAACCACCACCAGCTTGAACAGTGCCTTGTTGACAACTTGGGTCCATGGCTTCGTGGGGTCTGCGCCACACTTGATCCCTACCATCAGCTCTTACCAACTGAAATCGTGACTCATCTGACCAAGCCACGGTTTTCCATTCGTTTAGGGACCAACCGATATGCTCACGAGCCCACGAGAGTCGCTGCAGGCGATGTCGTGCTGTCAGTAAAGGCACTCGAGTCGGTCTTCTGCTGGCATAGCCCAAGGAAGACAAATTTCGCCGCACTGTCCTATCGGCACGTCCCTCGTACGTCCCACATTGATTTCTGCAGTTATTTGACGCAATGTTGCTTGTCTGTGAACGTTGACAACTCTACGCAGACGTCGCTGGTATTGGTCGTTAAGTGCAGGTGGTCGGTCACTGCGCTGTCCATGGTGGGATGTTATGCCTGAAATTAGATACTCTCGGCACACTCTTGACACTGTGGATCTTGGAATGTTGAATTCCCTGACGATATCCGAAATGGAATGACCTATGCGTCTAGCTCCAACTACCATTCCGCGTTCAAAGTCTGTTAATTCTCGTCGTGCGGCCATAATCACGTCAAAGCCTCTTCACATGAATAACTTGAACACAAATGAAAGTCCTGCCAAAGCACTTCGCATTTATACATTTTCTACGCGATACTACTGCCATCTGTATATTTGCATATTGCTATCCCATGACTTTTGTCACTTCAGTGTATAATGTAATTAGTTAATTTCTAACTGATAATAAAATTAATATTTCTCATTAGTTAAGGATGAATACTTATGGAGATAATGTGTGTAGACGACGTTTTCGAACATCACAATATAGTAGGATATTCCTATGTTCACTTGAAAAATGTGACTTCTTAATTACGACCTATGTAAGAAGCGGGAATCAAGAAAACATTATTGATAGAGCACGATATCAAACAGCCATTTGTGTAGAACTGTCAGAACATATCAAAAATGATAAATCAAACTCAGTAAACTCCTGTATGTAAACGTTTCTTGTATATCTTGTAAATAAGCTAGAGAAAGCAGAAAAATATTGCAGCTGCTAGAAAATAAGTATTTTTGAGAAAAAAAAAAAAAAAAAAAGAAAGAAATTCATCTAAAACAGAACTAAAAGATGTGAGTTCAATATTCTTTAAGGCAAGAAGAGATATCGTAGAACGTAGAACTAGCTCTAAAAATGCAAGATCGTTTTCTGTTGATCATTTACAACTTCGCAGTGCGTAAGAACTGCGATTCACTCATGAAGAAGGTCCGGATTCATACTAACTCAAGTATTTGATTGAACTTGACATACTTGAACTTTAAGTCAAGATCCAATACTTAGCGATTACTCATACTTAACAGTATAAGGTCTGCTGACATATCGGGTGGTTATAATTAACTTCCTTATAAAAGGCATCCTACAGCGCAAACGCGTGAACGGAAAGCAACGAAATTTTGTATATGGGCTATACACGAGATGCGCTTACGGAATTTTGGAAAAACCATTTTGGTTCTTAAATGTCCACCAGAGGGCTGTTTTCGGGAAAACATGAAATTTAACATAATAAACTATACCAAAACAGGATACAGAAACAATATTAACATTTACTGACTAGTTTCTCATCACCTTTTCATCGAATTACAATAAGTAAAGGTAAGAAAGAAACAAAAACTGTTCAGCTTGCAGAAACAAGAACAGATTAGGACGAAATTGCACAAGGGGAGCAGTTGTTAATCGTGTCCAGGACGATGTAGGGAAAGGTGCTCCACGTGACCACCCTCATTCACCTGCAAAATTTCAAGTCAATGGGCAATGTGTTCAACAGCAGATCGTAACTGATCAGTTGTGAGGCTTCGCTCATGAAGCGTTATGGAGTTCTTTAAGTCGTTCAACGTCGCAACATCTACACGATACACCAGACTTTTTAAATAGCCCCATAACCAGAAATTGCACGGAGTTAGATCCGGCGAACGTGGTGGCCATGGATTAGGAAAGGAGCGACTAACAACACGTTCCCCGGAAGTGTTGGAGCAATAGCGCCTTCGCGGACCCATGGATATGTGGAGGCGCACCATCCTGCATGAAAGTGGTCGATGTAAGGACCCGACTTTGCTGTAGTTGCGGCACAACAAACGTCTGCAGCATGTCATGCATTGACGGCCCGTAATGGAACATGTGACAGGCCCACGTTCACCGACTTCCTCAAAGAAGAATGATCCAATAATGAATGTTGCCGTGAATCCACACCAGACATTGGCCTTTGAAGACTGTAGGGGAATATCAGTGTGGATCCGAGGTTTTTCCTTAGCCCAAATGCGGCAACTTCGTGTGTTGACTGTCCCACTGAGGTAGAAATGAGCCTCGTCGCTCCACAGAATGTTTCAAGGCCATGACAGATCAACAGTCATTCTGTTGAAAAAACGGACTGCGAATGAGAGACGTGGTGGCTTGTTTCTATCAAGCAGCTCCTGCGTATGGCAAATCTTGTATGGGAAGTAGTGCATTATGTTTCTGAGTACTTATTGGACGGTGTTGTAAGAATAGCCTGTCTGTCGAGAAACTGCACGCGCGCTACTGTCCCCAAACTCTGAAGTCTGGGACTGTGCGTCAACAGCTGTCTTGACAGGATCAACAAGTACCGGTGTCACATGTTCACGGCCTCTTCCAGGTTGAACTCCTAATTTCCCCATCTCTTAATCATGATCCGAATACTTTTAGTAGACACTGATCCACGCCGTAGGTTCTTTCTACGACGGCGGCCCACCAGCGGTCGAGCGGTAAAGTCGCTGAACACTGGTAATTCGGTCCAAGGTTCGAATCCCGCGAACGGGCTGGCTGCATGGGCGTTTTCGTGGTTTTCCCCATGTGTAACGTATATACGAGCCAGCTCCCATTAAAAAGTCCTCTGCGAAGACATCACTCCCCTTAGGCAGATAGCCCTAGTGTGCTTTGCCATAATTAAATAAACCAAACCAAAACCTTTCTACGACGAAATTCACGAGCTGCAGCAGAAGCATTTCCCTTGTTTTCGTAAAACAGCTTCACCAATAACGCACGTTCAACTAAAGAGACCGCCATTAGTACAGCCGGAAACATTGACTTAAACATGACAACGTCTGCAAACGTTTTATACTCTTTTTGCATAAAGCTTCTTCTTCTTCCCAAGCATGCAAATCTCCCCGGTTTTTTCCCCGGTTTGCTTTTTTTTACTCATATTTCTTGTTCTGGATTGTTAATATTGTTACTGTATTCCGTTTTGGTCGTTTATTTTGTTAAATTTCATGTTTTACCCGAAAAGGCGCCCTCTGGTGGACATTTTGGAACTAAAATTTATTTTTCGAAATTCCGTGAGCGCATCTCTTGTATAGCCGATATACAAAATTTCGTTGCATTCCGTTCACCTATTTGCGCTGTAGGATGTGTTTTATAGGGGAAGTTTAATTATAACCACTCCGTATTTTAAAAGCAAGTATATGAAAGCATAGGGTCTGAAAATACTTAAAAGTACGGTCTGCATATATATAACAGGCGTATACAGTATGATGGGAAGATATTTAAAAGTACGCTATGCTGGTAATTAAAAGTGTACATACTTAAAATAAAGTCGATACATAAATTTATATGATCTCCAGATACATTCTATTTATATTGTTGCGTTCTTACGGGTTCGTGGATTTTGAGTGATTGACGATAACACTTGATGAAGAATGAAAACACAATTTATTAGCCAGTATTACTCAAGGCAGCTCCAAAAAACACATGTTTACAGTCGTCGAAAAACTACGACAATTACGCTGAAACAATCAGCAACACAGTCTTCAGGCTATCAGGCTATAACGGGGAAAATAGCTTCACGGCAAAGCACTAGAGTAAAACTCCCGACTCAGTTCGCTCGATCTCGGAACTCAACCTACTCTCGAGACTCTCCATGGTACAACTTTTTCACGGTGCACTCGTCGATAGCCTCAACGATGCACACTCTCGATGCTCCAACTCGACAGTAGAACAGACGATAAAAATCGACTACGAGACTCTCATTAGACTCGCGATCGAATATGAGACACAGCTTCCGCGTATAGCTTATATAAATCCGCGTATAGCTTATATAGCTTTTGGCCTACGTTCGAGAACATTCCATGCCAAACCGGTAAGAACACGTTCTAGAAGGTTCTCCATCCGTCTATGGCATATCGCGAATTTTGTCTCCAAATGTATCAACCCTGCCTTCCCTTGCCATTTTATGGCAACCCAAAACCCGCCTTGCGAGGAAGCAATCTTACCTGGGCTGAGCATTTCGTAACAATATTGGGGCCAAAGAAGGAGGTCGTGGGAATAGGATTATTAGAATGCTTCAAGTGATTTTACTTGGAATATTTAGCGAAATGTTAATTGATAAAAATTAAACAAAGGTGCTAATCTGTTTCTGAGTAGTTAAAGCCAGTTGGTTTAATATAAAATACAATTCTTCATTTTTTTATAGCAGTTCATTTCATTTGACGACACACTGTAACCTATTCCAGTTTTCACTTCTACGTATTGCAGGATATTTGGTGCTTTCACAATGGATGTCATCGCTTCTTCGGCTTTTGCTACAAAGATAGATTACCACAATGATCCTAATAATATATTCGTGAAGAACGTGAAGAAAGTATTTGGAGATTTTTCTGGGTTTCGGATTTTCATTTTATGTAAGTAAAGGGATATTTTTAGCTTTATATTTCTTATGGTACAAAATGTTACAGTTTAAAAAATTTACTTAAAAAGGAATGCAAAGTAGCAGACAAAATAATTGAAATTTCAAAACATGGAAAGTTTCTAAATGTAAGTTTTATTCTGTTTAGAGGAAAATTTTTTTTGGCTAATTAAAAAAGCAAAGAAAACGTGGTGCAGAGACATATGCGAAGCCACAAATATAGAAAGTTTAATAAATGTGAAACAAATCTGTAACACCATCTATTGAAAAAAAAGGGAAAAAAGAACAACTGAAGAATCTTAGATCATTAAACTAATAATAAGTTAATACATGAGGAAGATTTTGATAGGTATAAAAATTCTGCAAGATATGTAATTAAACAATTGAATAAATATTTTGAATAATTTTTAGCAACAAAAGAACTGAAAATTGGAATTTCCAGCTAACAATGTTGTACAAAGGGTGATTATGAATTTTTCGTTAGGTTTATACAGGAATTTTTCTCTAGCGTTTTATGTTCAGTTTATAGGAACAGTCTGCTTTGATGTGTGTATATTAAGACATACTAAAACAGAATGCTATAAAAATCCTAGGAATTCGCATCTGCAATAGGGTCTTTAAGTACTAAACTGCGAACTTTATTAGATGCACAAAATACAATACTTACAATAAATTGTTCAAATAAATACAATTTTCTTGCTAATCGGAGAAAAGATATGTGTTTGACTACTTCTAAAACTGCATACAATTTTTATACGTTTCACTTTCATGAGTTATCTTTTCTTCTACTAATAAAATTCACTATTCTCTCCTACGTGACTCTAATGCGAATTCTTGAGAAATTCTCTCTTAATATTTATCGATGTGGCTTAATATACAACAATTTAACCTAGAGTTTTGTATCAATAAATAAAAAAAGTTTTCTTAGAAGGTTATAAATCATCCACTACGCAATATTATTATCTGGAAAATCATTCTTTACTCCGATACTAAAACTATTCAAAATACTTCTTAAAGTTTTAGAAATAGATTCCATAGAAGCTTCTAAGAACCATAAAAATCTTTCTTTTTCGGCCAAATAAACAAATTTCAGATCTTATTTGCATCTGGATATCCAAGAAGTACCTACAATTGATAGCTCTACCATTTTGCAGAACTTTCTTGAATGCTCTTCTTCTCTGTTTGTACACAGGCGTGCGATACTAAGTAGCATTTTGTTATAACAGCCCTTGAAGAAGCTATGGTGAGATCTTTGAAATGCATAATGTCAGTTTTACGTACATTATATACTGTTTTTCTGTTGATTTGTGAGTTCTCTACTTATACACTCGAGTCCATAAAAAAAGCGAATATTGACAGTATTCCATGTTTCTAATTTACTGTCATCTTATGTTGGGTAGTGTTGTGGCCAATCTTCATTGACATTAGTAACAGCCAGAGTTAAAACTTTATTTATAATTCCGTATGGAATGCAGTTGAGTGAAGGAATATAAACTCAATAAAAGCTCAATTTGTTGTTGGCTATACTTATACTGTACAAAGTTAATAAGGGCAAGTCCATTTTCGATAGATCGATTTAATAGCATTACACCAAATTTCATTCTTAATTTTCATCACTTTAGAAATAAGGATTATTTAAAGATTTTTATGATGATTCAAATTCATTCTGTTATTCCATCAAATAGCTTATATGAAACATTTATTATTTCTTTCTTGTCATTACACTCCCCTCTAAACTTACTTACGTTATAGAATTAATAACATATTTTAATGCAGCAGAAATTCTAATTTTACTTATGTAACGAAACTAATTTAGGGAGTATTTATAAGAATTGTCTGCTTTGATATATGTATAAGAATTAAGCCATACTGATAGGGAATGCTATAAACACCCCAAAAAGGTTTTTTAAATATATTGTGAGCATTTTTCAAAATAAGTAAAAACGATTCATTACTGCTTCAGTTTTCTTATCTTTCATATTAATTTATCAGATATAATTTAAAGTTTTCAAGGCAGAAGAAGTTGAAAATGCTTCACTGCAGAAGAAATTGAAAATCCTGTTGGGAATTTTCGTGCACTAGCACATCGTAATTGAAAGTTACTGCTGGTATTGTATGCGAAACTTAATGCAGGTTTGTTTACGAAATTTACAAGGGCGTTGTTAAATCACTGTTGCTCTTATATTATGAAAATGTCTGTGAGGCCAGATCGAAACTAAACAATGAATAATTTTTTACCAGCTTTCATTTAGAAAGTATAAAAAACTGGGAATTTTTTATGCATTGGACATATTCAGAAATAATGTAATGGATACTTTTCCACATTTCAAACCTCATTTACTTTTTCCAAAAATTAAAAGTTTGGAATTTCTTAAATTTTCTTAAACACAAATGAAAACGTACTAGTAGTTGTCATATTTTTTTCTTTTATTCATGAGATAAGACTTTATGAATAAAAGAAATTAAAAACTTTCGATATTAATAATATATGTGTGTGTCGCTTCTTCTGTAAGAAGTAAACAAAAGAAAAAATTCAAATTTTTCAGTCTTTTTACCAAAATGGCTAAGAATCGCCTTAGGATTCAGAAACGTGATATCAGGGGATTTCTTCCGAACTGTAACTTTAGAAGTCATCAAGGAAAGGAAAGAAAAAGGCTACGTAAGTAGAAGTTTCGAATGAGAGTGAGAAAAAGTTTATTAAGTATTTAAAAATATTAAGAAATTTTTCTTTCTCTCTTTATGTATATAATATATGTATGCATTAAGCCAAATAAGAGTAAAATATTATCCAGGTATTACTTCTGTAATAAACAAGAATCAATCAAAATGTGAAATTAATGTGAGAACTGGAAAGTCAATGGCCAAATTATTGTTGTTGAAGTAAAAATGAGCTAAAACGCCGCCTAACCGGTATAATGATTAACTCCGTGCCGAAGGGCCCGGGTTTGAATTCCGGATAAGGCATAGATGTTTGTAAATGTATAGTGTCCGTGCGACATGGGAGGCACTCTAAATATACGGTGAGCCGAAAGTCCTCTCGAGAGGTTGATGGTAGGGAAGAGGGGTGGGAGACCCTCCGACCCGTCCCCCCCGGGGGCTCTCCATCAATATTGGGGGCAGAACTGAGGTAAATCGCATTGTCACCTGTAAGGTGGCTAACGACAGGAGTAAACTTGCGCTCCTTGCGATGAGGATTTTCGTGGGCTTGGGCTGACTATAGGTCGGACAAGTGAGCATTAGCAACTACAACAAAAACAACATGAGCTAAAATGAAAAAATTAATTAAGGAATAGAATAAGATAAGTTTACTGATAGTTGAATTCACTCAAGTTAGCATGTCTTCAGGGGATGTTTAATTTAAAAGTATCCTTCTGTTCTACTTACTACTGCCTTCTGTTCAACTTAATTTTAAATAAAAGGTTTTTTTACAGTCTTCTTGTGTTTTTGTTTTCATATTAGACATAGCGATAAGTCGCTTACAGTCTTAATGAGGATTTGCCGCAAGTTACATTTAATAAAGGCCCTTACAACTTTTTAGCTTTTTAGGATACCTGATGACAGTTAAGGACATAATTTCAAACTGGACACCCCTGAAGATAGTTTAATTTTATAGTATTTATTTAATAGCATCATTACTTTATTCAATAATTTAGTTTTCATTTTAGATCATTCTGATTTAAACAAGAATAATTTGGTCATTGGTTCTTTTTCAATTCTCGCATTAATTTCACATTTTAATTGATCCTTGTTTATTACACAAAGATTTCTGGATGGTGTTAACTTATTTTACAATCTCAACAGCCTTAGTACAGGATTTCTGTTTTGAAAAAACCTTTTAACACCTTTATTGTTAATATATATGTAATATATTAAGGAACAAGAATTTTGATGGCGTAGAAGTGTTGATCTATAATGACTAGGAAATTGGAGGCGAAGGCAGATTAAATCTTCAGTTTTATTTTCAGCAACATGTTGCGACTACACACAAGTCGGCACATTAAATATGCCTATTCCAAAAGACTTACATTTTTGACAGATTTGCAGTAAAAAAGAAGGAGCAAACAGACTACAGTCGAGCTAAGGCAAAGTGTGGAAAGCAAGTGCGTTATGTTCAAGATGAAATCTTAAGTCAAACTGAGTTAGTTTTGGTTCTCAAAACACTTTGATTGGATAGTTAATATTGCTGGAAAATTATTATTGGCTGCTTGAGTTTTAGTTCAATTTACATTACCAAAATTACGTAAGAGTCATATGGCAGAGATTTTTGTCGAAATTACGCAGTGCAAATAAATGTTGCTAATTTTAGAATAGAGAAGGGAAATTAATTTACGCTACTAATTTAATCTTTTACATATTTTTTTTCTTACACACACACACACATATATATATACCTTAAAAATAAAAATAGTAAATAATAAGTTCTAATAAACCCGAAGCTAAATCACGCTCTGATTGTTTATATTGATTCCGTTTTGCCGTATCTGCATATAATATCGGAATTTGCTTTAATATGATTTTAAATTAATATATATATATATATATATATATATATATATATATATACACATGCAGTTTATTCCTTCTACTTTCTATCGAGATAGGGAGAGAGTCGGGAAAAGAAGCGATGCAAAAGAACGATACATATATTCGGAAATGGTTGTGTTTGTAGCGTTATGGGTTACATTGCTGTAATAAAGAATTTAAAAGGTGTTAGTTCGCCTCTAATTAAGTATCCTTCATCAGGACTAAAGGGTCAGGTCTATTCACCAGGTCTTCGCCTTCTTGCTGCTGACACTGGAAGAAGAGACTGGTGAGGAACCTGAGTTCACTTGCTTAACTTTAGCTTTGACAGTGTCTTATTTAGCCTTCAGTTTCATAAGTATTTTATTGAAAATCAAAGAGCTTTGAAGAATTATGTACTAAACAATATGAGCTGAGATTTAAGCTTATGAAATTATATGTATTTTTATAGAAATTGGTAATGTAACTATGGCATACTAAACTAAACTGTAGTATGTATAAAACATAAGCTTAAACTAATTTTAAAAATCGAATATGCATTAAATATAGCTCACTTTATTCACAGTAACTTTTAAATACATAAATAGTTATCCATCTACAATAACCAATAAAAAATTTCTAAATTTATGGAAAACTATTTTTGCATTAAAATAGCACAAATAATGCTTTTGATGTTAGTCACAAAAATAATTTCCATTACAGGTATATTTAAAAGAAAAATGAAGTACATTTTCTGAACACATGCTAGAAAGGCTACACATCTGTCTAATTCAAAAATCAATGCTTATAAAAGATTTCATAATACATTAAATCGAAACAGAAATTTCGCTTCTTTTATTTACTTTTTCTTCTTTTTTTCTGTCTGAATTAGCTCTGGAAATGAGTTTTAATCAAACTTTTGTAAGCTTTTGCTGTGGCTATTATAAAATTATTTTGCATTATCAGATTAATTATGCAGTGTCAATTACTCATAAAATAGTGAAAATATTTTTAACTGGTATTTATATACTTTCGTATGTATACTCATATATTCAAGTATTTTGAAAGTATATACTAATTTATCTTTACGCTGAATTTCATTCATTCAGTTTTTTTTTAATATTAACTTTCTATTCTTTCATTTACTTATTTATTTTTTCATTTTCTGGGAAATAGGTTTTATATGCTGCTTTCTCTCAGTCTACAAAGCAGAGACTTTTTCTTAAGAGTTCGTCAATATTCGCGTTGTTTTAGAGATTGAAACTTTCACAATGTGTAGCTCTGGTCAGTAGGTGAGGTGACGAATGCAGGGACTATACGCAACATCCGATATGTTTCACAAAAAGGTTCGTGACGGCATCGTTCCCCTCAAAGGGATAATCGAGCCCTCCTCTGGACCCAGCCCTTCAGCCCTGATCATTCAAAGTCCGGGCTATGTTTAGGCGATATACATTTGTTCAAAAGTATCCCTGATATGACCAGTCCTATCGCCTTTGTTAATTGGGAACCCAAATCTGCAATATCGGTCACAGACATTTGATACATTTTTTTTTTCCTTCACAAGACTCAATTACAAACCCCCTCCCACTTGAAAACCTTTGCGTTTCTGTATTTAAAATCAGCTGATGAACAATTCTAAAATTTTTCTAAATATAACAGTTCATGAAACATTTTGGAGTCCTCCTCGATGAAAAAAAAATCAGTGTCAAATCAATAAAATCAGAACTTTTCACTGAACTTAAAATTGAAAGGAATAACAAAATAATACGAGAACATGAATTTAAAACTTATTCAGAGGACGAAGTAGCTAACTCCTGTTTTTCGTCACTCTGCAGCATGTTAACGTCACACATTTCCTGTAATTGTTCTTTGCACTGCGAATTATTTAGCCCAGTCCCTACTCAGAATTGAGATAAAGATTTTACGGCTTGTAAATATGGCTACAGTTAGTCCGCATCGCATTTTCTCGTCTGCTGCTGCTTGAATAAACCATGCTCTCACTTCGCCTTCCTTCTTTATTATCTTAAATATAAACTGCGTATGCAGGAATTGTGGGGCGCATTTAGCATTCCTAGTGTGGTACCAATTTAGGCAAAAATATATTTATGAAGAATTTTGCTTGTTTAAACAAAATTATGTTTTTAGCGGACAAGCCTGCTGTCATTTTCCCTCCGCTGATTTGCGCAGCAGTGTTTCTCGACCGTGATTGGAAATGAATTGATTTCATCTTCCACAAAAACGACATCACACACACATACATTATGTATTATATCTTGTTTAATTAAGGCCAAAGACAAAATGTTCCATATCCTTACGAACAAGATTAACAGTCATGTGTTTATTATACCTTGGTGAAATGTAGGCACAATTTCTGCACTTTCATGTGCAAGAATTCACAGCTCTGTGCTTTATTTTCATTGGGACAATAAACCAAATTAATAGCAAATAACCTTTTATTCAAGATTGAATTCTTAGTTAGGAAAACAAACTTATGGTTAGTCTCCAAATTTCTGGCGCAGGTCTTGACGTTTTGCTGGTTACTTGTTAACGGTTTTGTTGGTTACTTGTTGTTGGACGACTTGTTAATGAGATTTGTAATTTTACTCTGAAGGGACCATTTAAAAAGGAGCTATTACTTTATAGAATCCTCCTGAAATTTGAACGGAAATTATTTCTGTAAATTTCTGTGCCCTATTTTAAGAAAAGTTTTAATGGATGCACGGATCTAGAGTGAATATTTAATGAAATAAAAATTGTAACTCCAATTTGTAAAGGACCTGCATATATTATTGGAATATATGTTGATAACAAAGTTTTGTTTTAACACTTAATAAGTAATACATTTCTTAGATTTAATTTTAAGCTACTTAAGCTTTTTCTTATTTCATGAGCTTACAAGCAAGGCGTTCTCATTTTAATTGCCAGCAATTTCTCGCATCAAAGAACCGCTTGATGAAATCTTAAGACATCTTTCAAATATATCAGAATTCCTATTGATTCGTGTTCTAACAGTAGATGTAAATGAATTGAGTCTTTTATTGGATAATAATAAAAATGCTTAATTTTTATCCTGTAATGTCTATGCGACAGTGAGTGGAAAGAAACTTGAGAAATTTTCTTTTCGTTCTTGCTCTAACCTGGTAGACTGAATAGTACATAATCGTCAACACTGCACTTCAATAGTGCATAATCTTAAATAATGTAGTAAATGTTTTAAAAAGCGTTTTTATTGTGTGCATACAGAGACACAATGATTTTCTGCAACTCTTGATGGATTCTGCAGACGAAGAGATTCAAGATCCTGCGAAAGCATCAAATGCAGGTTTTAAAACAATTGACACAAATGATGATGAAGCAGATCAGTTTGGAAGTGTAACGACCAAGGGTATATCCACATCTCTGAAGTATACAAGTAAGTAACTATATTTAAGTACATTTTGTGAACCGTAAATGTTTATAATCGTCGTCTAAATTCTTATCATTCCTTTTGACGAGTCTACATATTATCGCCTCAAACGAGAACTAAATTATCGTATTAATCATTTAACGTGATTCGAAAATTAAATTAGCTAAAACTTGTAGTTTTTATATATTATGTATACCTTTATGATGAAAACAGGAGATCTTAATTGAGTTACTTTATTGACTTCAAGCCGATTTGAATTAATAATGCTAAAATTTTACATTGCAAAAATTTTCAAATTCATTTAATATCTCATGAACTTCTACAATCTACCAGATGGAAAATGCAAAAATAATAAGCAATAATAAGTATGCAGCAGAATTATATATATATATATATATGCATATATATATATAGAGAGAGAGAGAGAGAGAGGGGAAAAAATGTGATAATTTTATTTTTAATTTGTTACACTTGTAATGTATTTTTTTCTTCCTTTCCACATACCTTCGTGGTGTAATTGGAAGCATACTCGACGCGTATTCAAAAGGTCCAGGGTTCAAGTCTCGGTGAAAGTTTAATTATTAGTTTAACTTAATTATTAGTTTTTATGTTTCAGTCATCTCTTACACTAATTTGTCTAATCCAGAAAATCAATGCAAATTTTAATTAGACGAACATGTAATTTAATTTGTTGTGATTCTTAACTGCGATTTATGAGTAGTGAAGATTAATTCTCGCTTCAAGCGCTTCAGAGAATAGCTCTTCGCTGCTTGAGTTTTAATCTCTGCCTTATTATAGACCGCAAACAGCATATAAGAAGATGTTGCCATAATTTTCTGCAATATTCAATATTAAAAATTAAGAGAATTTTCCCATTTGATTGATCATCTCCAAAACTGATATATAGAGTTTAATGAAATATGGTACGGACATAGATTAATATAATATAAAAAATAACAGTCATGGCATACATGTCCGATCGTGAATAAGGCTCATTGTTTCGAAAAGGTGTACAATAGAGTTTGGAAAAGGAAGCTAATACGGATATGGTCCCCTCTATCAGTAATACAACTGGGGGGGGGGGTTGATCCACTTTAATAGAGAGGATTACACTTCCTGCTCATAATAAACGTATGATCCTCTCTAACAGTCCTTTGTGGCAGTCAATTCTACTCCTGTTGCAACGTTGTTTTCAGCTCCTAGAGAGGATAAAAGAGCGAGTTCCATTTGTCCTCCCTAGAGCGTCCCAGGCATACTGTGCAGTATTTCGTAATTCATAACCTGTTCGCATTTCCCTAGAAAGAATAAAAACAAAGATGATTTGGACATTGCTCGCTGTCGAGGAATTTTCAGCTATAAAACGTATTTTAAAATGCACTACCAGCTAAACAGGGTTCGTGCAAAAAAAGTTAATATTTATCATTTTATATATAACTTCTAATAGGAGGATCCCTGTGGAGGCATACATGTAAGTGTAAATTATTTAATTTTTTCACTAGATACAATCTGGATAATCAGAGATTTTCCTTTCCCCGTTATAAATTGTAGTTATAAATATCCAAAATGTTTACCGAATGTAAGATTCGAAGTATATTTTTAGTACATCGTGTTGCTTATAGGTATGTACTTCATGATGTTCCGACATAGCCCGCACATGTTCTAATCCACACATTGTGCATCACCATAACAGTTATTCACAGAAACGCGAATTCTTTCTAATCCACACATTGTGCATTACCATAGCAGTTACACTGGTGTGCAAAAATTAAGGACGAAGTCGAAAAAGTAGCATATCAGCTGAACGAAGAGGCAGAGCGGACAGAAAGACCAATCAGGAGATTAAGTAAGGTGATGTACGGTAGCACATGCGCAGATATGCAGGTAGACGTAATGGAGGAGTGTCTGAGTAGTATAAAGCATGTTGTCGGTGTAAGATCAGTATTTCTTGCAAAGAGATTGCACGCCGTATAGCAGTTAAAATCACACCGAGTTGCTGCCTCAGCGAGAAATGGCGAATAATCAATCTGTTAGACGACATCTGGATGTTTTTACATGAGGTCGAATCATTGGGAAGTTCAAGGAAGGCCGCAGTGTGACAAGTGTGGCTGCAGACTTCGGAATTGCTCACAGCATCGTTTCACGACTTTGGAGAGAATTTCAAAGTACAGGAACAGCTATCCGAGGATTTAGTAGTGGTCGTCCACGAGGAACCACACTCGCAGATGACCGGTATATTGCCTTACAGGCCAGAAGAAACAGGCGGCAGACAGCGGGAGAAATCGCTAGACACACGACACAGGCGACTGGACGACAGATATCGCGTTTTACCGTGGCCCGAAGACTGCATGGTGGTGGTCTGTTTGCACGACGCCCTGTACGGTGTGTACCTCTAACGCCTGCCCATCGGAGAAGGCGTTCTCTGTGGTGCCGGGAACACCGGAATTGGAGAGACAATGAATGGGGACGAGTACTCTTTACAGATGAGAGCAGATTCAGTCTGAGTAGCGATTCTCATCGCACTAAGTTGAAATCACACCAAGTTGCTGCCTCAGCGAGAAGAGGCGAATAATCAATCTGTTACACGACATCTGGATGCTTTTACATGAGGTCGAATCATTGGGAAGTTCGAGGAAGGCCGCAGTGTGACAAGTGTGGCTGCAGACTTCGGAATTGCTCACAGCATCGTTTCACGACTTTGGAGATAATTTCAAAGTACAGGAACAGCTATCCGGGGGTTTAGTAGTGGTCGTCCACGAGGAACCACACCCGCAGATGACCGGTATATTGCCTTACAGGCCAGAAGAAACAGGCGGCAGACAGCGGGAGAAATTGCTAGACACACGACACAGGCGACTGGACGACCGATATCGCGTTTTACCGTGGCCCGAAAACTGCATGGTGGTGGTCTGTTTGCACGACGCCCTGTACGGTGTGTACCTCTAACGCCTGCCCATCGGAGAAGGCGTTCTCTGTGGTGCCGGGAACACCGGAATTGGAGAGACAATGAATGGGGACGAGTACTCTTTACAGAGGAGAGCAGATTCAGTCTGAGTAGCGATTCTCATCGCATACTCATCTAGAGAGAGCGGAGAAGCCGCAATCATCCCTCGAACATCATTGAAAGGGACGGGTATGGAGGTGGCGGTGTTCTCGTTTGGGGAGGCATCATGCTTGGTAGTCGTACAGACCTTCACATCTTCGACGCAGGTTCAGTCAACGGGACCCGTTATTGTAACGAGATTCTTCTTCCATATGTGCGTCATTTTAGAGGCGCTATGGGTCGGCAGTTCCTTTTCATGGACGACAATGCACCATGTCATCGCACAGTAGCTGCCGAACAGCTCTTAGAGAGTGAGGATATTGAACGCATGGATTGGCCGGCACGATCGCCGGATCTCAATCCCATCGAGCATGTATGGGATTTTCTAGGCAGACGCTTGGCAGCTCGTACCTTACCACCAGTAACGATTCTGGAGCTTCGATTGGCGCTGTAAGACGAATGGGCAGCAATGCCTTAACAACTCATTGACACCCTCATTCTCAACATAGGCAGACGCTGTGAAACCTGCCTAGCAGTCAGGGGAGATCATATCCCCTATTAAAGACCGGATATTTCTTGCTGGACACCCATCACAGGGATGTTTCGGCCTTCAGTCGCATTGCGCTCCATGCTACTTTTTCAATAAAGCTTCCTTTTATCCCTCTGATTTCTCTTTTAGTAAGTGTTGCTTACATTACTCATGTCCTTACGTATTGGGGATCTTACGGTATTAAATGTGTTGATTTGGAAAGCTTTTGTACAAAGTTATATTGAAAAAACCGTCTCGTCCTTAATTTTTGCACACCAGTGTAGTCATAGAAATAGAATTCTTCTTTCTTTCTGTTTTTATTATTTTAAAGACTATAGAAAGCTGAATATCATAATATTATTTTTAAATTATTACTTGTATACATAGAATTTAATTTTTTTTTTTACAAAATAAACAGCTCATTTTGAGAAATATCGAACTTGTCGCGGCAAAATTTCTTCTAAACTCTAATTATATTTCAAAAGTCAAATTATTTCTTTACACAAATGTAGCCGTATTAAACAGAATAAAGAGCTGCAGTCCGTCCATATTTGTTAATAATTATAAATATATTTAAATACAAATTTTTAATATTTATCTGATTTTAGCATTACCCAATACGAAAAAGAAATATAATCCTTAGATGAAATTTTGCTTAACCTTTAATTTAATTCTAAACAAATAAATCTATTTTAATGGTATTTCTTAAATTTTTTCTTTCTAAAACTATATTCGCATTTTTATTTTAAATTCAGTTTTCACATTTATGTTAGAGCTTTACGTTACGTTACAACATGTTATATTTTCGTTGCATCTGCCTGAAAAATAGCCAATTCATCTGTCATGGGATTTTCCATTTTCTTTCCCTACTATAACAATACATTACATCCAAAGATTGATTGATGCAATGATGTGAGAGTTTTAAAAGTAAAACTAAGTATATTTTTGAGTTATTAATATTATTTAGTTATTAAATAAGTTTATTAAAAGTCTAAAAATATTTGTAAGTTTTCTGAAGAAATGATTTGTATTATTTAAACGCCAGAATATCTAACAAAGTTAGATAAAACATTAGTGCAAGAAACTCGAGTTTCTTGCAGCAAGCGTTATGCATTTTAAATAAAAAGATTTTAATATACCTTCGACAAAAATCCTAGCTACATATCCGTACGTTAATACGTCTTTAGGTCATAAGATTATATTAACTGAGTTAAATCTGACAGCAACATGGTTTCCGATTAGATGTTTTGAATGAATTTGTTGTTAAATATATATATGATATCTTTTAGTAGTTTTTTATATCTCTCTAAACTGCGAAACGTTTCTATATGTGATGTAACATGCGAGTTTGCTGCAACCCTCCTGGCCGATAACAATCAGCCTCATAGTTAATGCAACACACCCAACACAGATTAAACAAAAAATTTATAATACGCATAATGCATAAAATAAAAAATGTATATTCTCCATGTATAATACAAACTGAATTGCCCAATAAATATATTTCAGATATATCTCGGGACGAACTTATAGCTCAGTGTGTGTTATTTTTCTTTGTCGGCTACGAAACGACAGCATCCACGCTCACTTTCATGGCTTACTCGCTTGCATCAAATTCTGACTGTCAAGAGAAACTCATTCAAGAAGTGGACGATGCCTTTAACAAATACGTGAGTTATATTCCTAATTTTGCATTTTATAATTATATAGTAGAAGTAGTATGAGTGGTGGTAATAATTAAGTAATTGATGGAATTTGAAAAGGCCTCATATGAATAGTTTATTGCAATATAATTAATCAATATTTCGGTGTTCGTGCTTATTAATGTTCTCTACATCCCTTATTGAATCAAATTCAAATTTAAGCTTAGGTTACGAATATGTGCTGTTAAATGATATTAGAATAAATAACATCTGCTTCGAATCTGGTATTTTAATTAATCAGAGCAAAATTGCAGGGTTCGACGATTTTGTTTAAATGATTATTTTTCTTCTTCAAAAACTATTGCAGTCAAAAATGTTAACGAAGATATTGTCAAGAAAAAAAACTCCTTTAAAGTGTTGACAGTGCCTTTAACAAATAAGTTTGTTAAATTAATTATTTTTAATTTATTAGAATGTTGATAACTGCACTAGCATAATGGGCATGATTAATAAAAATCTGAAGCTTCGTATGAACGTTTATTGCTATATAATTAATCAAAATTTCGCTCTACCTGCGTCACTAATGTTTCCCATGTCCCATATTGAATAAATTAAAATTTAAGCTTGAGACAGAAATCTGTGCTCTCAAGTGTTGATACAATAAATAATGTTTTTTATATCTCTTCTTCTGTTAAAATAGACCGATGAATGAGAGTGAAATTGCAAAAAGATGGAGATTTTAAACAAGTTAGACTACCAAAAATACCTCAGTCAAAATTATAAAAAGCGAAACTAATAACTTTTAGCCTTATGATAATTAGCAACAGTTTTTGTATGAAATGTTACTAAATTTTCCATATTCGATTTCTCAATTTATGGTACATAAATCCTAATTTAGGAAAGCTTATCATTTTGGATCGTACTATTATGTTTACTTAAAACACTGTTATTTTATATGGTGAATAAATAGGGTGCAATATTAAGAAAATTTCAGATAGTTTGGATCATGTACGCTCAGTTTTGAAACAATAAACTAATCTTAGTAAAATCATGATTTTTATTAATCAAGGTAAAAGAACAAAAGCTGTAGAAGCTTCGAAAACACTCGAGTTTATTTCCCACAGTTCGATTTTTTATTTATGATAAAGGCAAAATAACTGTAAATAGAGAAATACGGGACTTTGAACATTTAGCCATAAACTATCTATGATGACCCATTTAAGATACATTTGTGGATAGAAAAAACACCAATTTTACTTAAGTTTTTGGAACTTTCAAAAAATGTTACTCACATTACAATAATTTATAAATTTTCAAACGTTGAGCTGCACTTTGCCAAACATATGCTTAGACCAAGGCTTCTTAAAATTTTCTCATTCAGGACCCCTTTTTACCACTGAGAATTTTTTCGCGACCCCTGGACCCCCATAATATTTAAGAAAATTTTGTGGGACCCCATAAGCAATGCGCAAATCCGACGCACGCATGAGTGAAACCGTCAATTTTTTTCACTTGTACTGTAATATACTGTTGAAGTTTTAGGTCATTAATTTCTAATTTTAAGGCATACAATGTGAAAATTTTAAATAAGTCACAGATAAAATGACAGCATCACGTGCGAAGCAAGTAAAATGAATGTTTATATTATCAAAAGAATGCGTCGAAAAAACTGTTTTCTTTTTTTCTTACTCTGTATTGGCTTATCTTTATCTATTTTCAGATACATCGTGTAAAATTATTTGGTGATTGTAAAATTATTATAATAGTAAGTTAAAGAAATATCAAACTCCTAAACTTTTTAACGACTCCCTGCTGCAGATCCCCATCCCGCAGTTTAAGAAGCTTTGGTTTTAAACAAAGTTCGAGTTTCTACAACATGCATCACAAATTCGACAACTGTCTGAATACATCGTTAAATCTTTGACACAGTTCCAGCTAAGGATAGTAGGTCGCCGTAAAGAATTTCAAGGGCGAATTTTGTAGCCAAATGTAAAATACAAGGGCCTACCAGCGGCCGAGGGGTAAAACTCGTTGAACACTGGTAGTTTGGTCCGGGGTTCGTGTTTCGGCGAACGGGCATGGCTGCATGGGCGTTTTCGTGGTTTTACCTATGTGTAACGTGGATACGAGCCAGTTTCCTTTAAAAAGACCTCTACGGGGCATCCCTCTATTTCCGTATAGGGCACAAGGGTGGAGCATGTAATAAGAAAAAAAAAAAAAAAAAGTTAAATATTAGCTCACGGTCATTCTAGGAAGAAGGCAGATATTCATTTATGTATTTTCGGAATAAATTAAAAAACATTCTTTTCCATTCTTTTATTAAATAATTACTTATAAAAGGTCGAAATAGTTTCCTTCCTTTTCGATAAACTTAATCGTTTGAAATAACGTTGTACGTACAATTTCTATTATAATATTAAATTGGCTCACCAACGGCCGAGCGGTACAATTCGCTGAACGCTGGTAGTTCGGACTAAGGTTTGAATTCCGCGAACAGGCTGGCTGAATGGGAGTTTTTGTGTGTAACGTGTGTACGAGCCAGTTTCTCTTAAAATGTTCTCCTCGAAGGCATCCCTTCCCTTAGGCAGATAGCCCTTGAGGAGTTGTCGTAATCACATTAACGAAACAAGAATATTAAATTAATAAAATAATTATGTAATTCTTATATTAATCAAATAATTATAATTTATTTCCTTACAGGGCCAAGTGGATCATGATGTTACACGGGACATGAAATATTTAGACTACGTTATATCTGAAACATTAAGAATGTATCCTATCTTGACGTTGTAAGTGACTTTTATGTTAAAGGAATCGCATTTTATTTTTCAGTCCATTTTGTAATGGAGATTTTTGATTAAATGTTTAGATGGCAAGAAAACTTTATAATTTTATTTTTAACACGACTAATTAATCTGCAAAATCTTAAAAAACTATATATTTCAGCAATAATCTTATTTTAGATATAAAATTATATAAAAGTGTAATAAAACAACCTAAGATTTCCATCAACGGTTTGAGAAGATATTAGCTTCTAAGATTAGCTTAAGATTTTATTAAATTAAAAGCACAACAGTGTTCTTGAAACTTGGTGTTGTTGGGACATTTCAACAAAGAATATTGTTTGCAATCTGAGATTGTGACACGTGATTCTTTTTTTTTTAATATAACTGTCATTTTAGATGTCTTTTAGAATAATGGTTCTGATTTATTTCATAAAGCAGTCTTCAAATAGAGCTTATGTCTTTCCATTAAGTATTAATATCCTGTAGACACAATGTGAGAAGAAAAAAAAGTTTCATTGTGTTTTTTATATAAAGTGTTATTTTATCACAAACTTCACGTTTCTGACAAAGTATTATACTTTGCATCGAATATTCATTAAAAATCTTCCTACTATGATTAAAATATATCAACGCATATGCTTTCTACTTTACAAGAATTAACTTTTTACGATTTCGCTTTTACGAAACATCTGCGTAAGCATATGCTTTGGTTTATATACACAAAACAAATAAAAAAAAAATCTGAAAGATTTCAGATTTTATATTACGCCCCAGAGTGGCGTTTTTTTCATTTACGTACTGGTTTCGAAAGCATTTAGGCTAATGCTCTTTTGGTCTAAAAATAGTTAAAAACAGCCTTCTTTAGAATTTCCGATAGACAGTCTCGCGCGCTGCAGATAATTTTTTTTTTTTTTTTTTTTTTGAATAGTTGAGAGAGTAGAGTGTTGCCATTGCTTGCTTTAAATTCATTGAGTTTGTTAATCAAAAATTCGTTAAGTTTTACAAAATATGAAATAGATATTAAAACAAATTCGAAATTAAAAATTCGGACGTCCAGGTGTCCATGTTCGGGAGAAGGATTTACGTTATTCAAAATTGGACGGCTCTAGGTACCGTCGCTTTTTCACAGTGCCAGAAACATACATATATTCATGCAGATTCTTAATTATTTAATTTCTGTAAATATAATACAGGGCGATAATATTCGGTGGCAACAATTTAAAAATAAAAAACGCCATTTACAGTGAAACGCCACAAAATGCCGTTTTGAGACTAATAGCCCTTCTGGGCTACCGCACTTTTGGGTTAAAAAAAAGACACCCCCGAAAGAAAAAAAAAAACGAAAATGAATTTTGCCTAGTGAACGCTAGTGCAATAACACCTTTTTTGGGGTTTACGAAAGAAACCCGAAATATAGTTTTATGAAAGAAGCGTTTTGCGAAACGTAAATTTTTGCTCATCTTTATTGCAACGAATGATAAAGGTACATATAGCTTAGATTGTGAAAGAGCTTTAAGGCTTAGGAAAATTTTGCAGAATATTTTGTCTGCTTCCAAAGAATTACATCATAGCAAATATGCATCAGTCTAAGGCATTTAGCATATTGTTGTATTTCAAATTTTTGACATCATATTGGCGGACGAGAAGCTTGGGCTTTTGGTAACTAAGGCAAAAATTTAAACTCGGTGGGATGATGATGATAGAAGAGTACGATAAATTAACCAATGATTTTCGACCTCCCTTTCTTATATCCACTCTACAGACTCTCCAAAACCTCTGTTGAATGCACCTTTGTCATTGCCACCCTTATATTAACCTTACCTTGTGATAGCTAAATTCTGGAATTTGGAAAGCGAAACTACATTGTACATACCTTTCCTGTTTATGTAGACCGTTTAAATATTAGTTATTTGATCATTTCATTTATCATTTTAGGCCGTATTTGTTATTTTTATCATTTAATTGTTAATTCTGGGAATCTGAGGAGCTCTAAAGGATTTTTCCCGGATAAATTAAATAGGACTGAATTTTTGTTTTGGTCCATTTCAGTTTACAAAGATTTTAGATGAACGCTGTACTTTCAAAAACGAAACAAAGCTATACCCTGTCGTATTTCCATTTAAGTATTGTTTTCAAAGTTTCCTTTAATAAACAACTCATGTATGAAGTATTTTACTTGGAAATTTAAAACAGAAGTTTAAATTTTATTTTTATCAGAATTAAACTCTGCAGATAAAGATTTTCATCATGATTATTAAGATATGAATGTTTGTTTCAGATATGTATGTTTTTCAGAATTTTGAGTATTCTCATTTATCTATTATTTAACTTTTTAATAAATTATCTTTATATATATCTTAATGTGAATTTATTTTAAGATATTTATTTATTTATATAAAATTTTTACGTAATAATCCGAAATCTTACAGATTAGAGAGGACGGGTATAACAGACTACAAACTGGGAAATACAGGAATAACCGTTGAAAAAGGCATACGGATAGCTTTCCTTATATATGCCATGCATTATGATGCCGAATTTTTTCCTGAACCAGAAAAATTTAATCCGGAGAGATGGTAAAATTATACTTTCTATTTTTTCTGTCTGTCTTTCATTGTAAAGGATGTTCCGTAATTAGTTTTAAAATGACTGAGGGGTGATGTGATATTATTGTGAAACGAAAGCCGTTTACAGTTTTCCACAATGAAAACTTCACTGCTGGGATATTATAACAGGAAGACGAGTGATGCCATATCAGCTGAGTAAAAATTCCAAGATCCCTTATTATGAACTCTGTGTGTCCTGATTCCCCAAAAACCAGTTTTTTAATGAAACTGCATCAAGAGACTGCTCTAAAGTAGTTTAATGAAATTACATCAAAAGATTACGCTGAAGGATAAATAGCAGATATATAAGTCTTACGTCTAATAAAAACGCATATCCTATTTGAAATATTTTAAGAATTATTTTAAAAGATCCAGTAGATATTGATGAAAAGATATTGATGCATTGAGTTATTGATAAAAAATTAGGGCATCTATTCCATTATCAAAGTGTAACTCAGTATTAATCAGTTATAATAGAAATTTCTAATTTAATTAATGAGACAAATCTTTCCTAAACAGTAATGTAATTACTCATTATTAATGTTCTTTTCTTTCTAAATATGCCTTAGTTCGATAAAGAGAAGCAAGCATAAACACTCAACGGTTAACTTGTTACTCCTTTGATATTTTCATTGAAATGAAAAGATTGAATGAATCATTGAATGAAATGATGATTGAAATGAAAAGATGGAAAGGCTGTTATGAGAGTTTTCCATTTATATTTCTCATTTTCATATTTATATTTCTCATTTTCTCATTTTCATACCTATATTTTGGAAACATATAAACGATTTATAGCTCACATTGATCACTTATTTCCTGTTAGTGGTTTAACACTGATTATAGATATCCAGCATGTATAATTTGCATAAATATTTGTATAAAGTTTTTTATATTTATGCATATCACTGCTTTGTTTGTTTTAATGTGAAATCTTTTATGGGAAAAATTTTAAATTTGTAAATATTTCAAGTAAAAGAGGAAACATTGGGCTGCAAAATATTCCGAGTTTGCGAAGCTGTTACAAAGTTTGAGCGGAAACTCATCCAAACTTGTTGGACAAAATAAGAATTTTCTGTAATTTTTTTCCTCTGCAAATATTTTATACAAGAAAAGCAAGCCTAAGTTTGTTTGAGGATTAGATGAGTTCATTCTCAACAACAGTGAAAGATCCTCTTCTTCACCATACATCTAATTGCTGCTTTTCTTTTTAAAATGCTAGTAATTTTTTATTGATTAGCTTGCAAAAATTGTAAGTTTTGTCACTGGTATAATCATCAGAATTAAGAAATTAAAGCTCATATTTTAGAATAAAGAATATGTTTATTCTTATAATATATGGTGGACTTTTTGGAGTTAACTTCAGCAATTTTAAAGCTATAATTAACTACTGTGCACCGACTGCATTGTTGAAATTGAATCATTCAGATTGAAATACCTATTATGATAACCAAACATATATACATACACTCTTTTGAAAAAAAAAGAAAAAAGAAAAAAAAGAAGCACTATGAAGGAAGTGGTTATTTTTGGTGAAACTGAATATGTGTATAAGTCATACACAGATAATAAAATGATTAAAAATCAAGGTCATAAGTACCTGTTCACGGCTCACAATCAACCATTGAGTGTGCAAATTAGCAGTTATTGGAAACGCCCCTGG
The DNA here is from genome assembly GCF_044657685.1 of Stegodyphus dumicola. Classification (NCBI taxonomy): domain Eukaryota; kingdom Metazoa; phylum Arthropoda; class Arachnida; order Araneae; family Eresidae; genus Stegodyphus; species Stegodyphus dumicola. The sequence goes on from NC_140768.1 coordinate 85,667,005, forward strand.
CGGCAATGCATGCTTGAATTCGTCGAGGCAAAGAGCGATAGAGGTTTCTAATGTCATCCTGCAACACATTCTACCAGGCTATCAGTTATCGCTCCAGATCTGCGGTATTTTGTGGCGTCTGAATCTGGCAGCCTACCATACCCCAGACATGCTCGATTGGTGAAAGGTCTGGTGACATTGCTGGACAAAGAAAAGTATCAACCGCACGGAGACAGTCCAGAGATCTATGAGCGGTATGTGGCCTGGCATTATCTTGTTTGAAAATGGCAATAGCATTATGTGCCATGAAGGCTAATGCAATTGGTATCAAAATATCGTTGAGCTGTTAAAGATGTACGGAGAATGAATAAAGATGACCTGCTGTCATAAGAAATAGCGCACCACACCATCAAACTAGGGTTTATGGCTGTATGCCTTTGTAAAACAAAGGCTGATTGGGACCGCAGGCCCCTTCCTCTTCAGACCTGATCACGGTGCTCATCTGCTTCAAGAGGGAAGCGGGACTCATATTGAACACTATACGATGCCAGTCTGATGGCAGCCATGATGATCGGCTGTGACACCATTCCAGACGACTTGGCCGATGTTGTGAAGTCAAAGGCAAACGTCTTAAAGGCCTCTGTGAACGTAACCCCACCTCAGACAAGCGCCATGAGATTGTGGACGGTACCACGGGAGGTATAGACATGGCTGTAGTGCGTTGAATGGTCGACAATGATACCGTTGGGACGGTTCGGGCCGGGCGAACAGTCATCCTATCTTGCCTCGCATTTGTGCTCCTTGGCCTTCCAGAGCATTCATTTCGTCGGCAGTTTCTTTGTTAGCAACCATTGGTGCCAACATCTTTGCACAGCAGTGTCTGTACGCTGCAGGTGGCGGCCTATTGCTCGATATAACCACCCAGCTTCACGTAACCCTACACTGCGACCGCGTTCGAAGTCGTTTAGTTGTCTATAATGTCTTCGATATCGTCGTAATGTCATCTTTAGTTGCTTCTTTACAGAATTACAATGGGAGCAACAACAACAACAACAAAAAAAAATAAGATATATTTTTCGCCTCTGTTACTGTTTGATCATTTGCATGTTCGATCAAGATGTTTTTGCATGCCAAATTTCGTCACGATCGCAAACATCCTTCTTGGTGCTTCGATTTGTTTTTGCAAAAGAGTGTATATACATACATATATATACAGGGCGGTCATAAAAAAACTTCCCCGTTATGTGAACCCCCAGCAGTCTATCCGCTAAACCAATCGAAATGAAATTTCAGATAGTGTTATTTCAATTTAGTATGCATTCAAAATTGTGATGATTTAAAACAACAGAGGTCTCCCGGTTACGATTAGAGTAAAAATAATTCGAAATTTTCGAATGGCAATACTCACTTTTATCCTACGCAAATTGATCAGTGTTTTGAAAAACCATAAATGACGTTGGAACAAAAAGCTGTGGCAAAAACTTCTGGCATAAAACATTTATAAGAAGAGTGTAAAGTCTATCTCTCTTTAGAAACCAACAAATTAGACTTTAAAAGGACTGTTGAAGAATTATATTCTAGCCTTTAAAAGAAGGGTGTATTAGACCCTTCATTTCTAACATAAAATTAACAAATGACCCAACTTGGGTTACAAGAAGCCAATTACTTCTGGCTTAACAGAATAACGTAGCAACTAATAATTTCAAGGTGTGGTAGATTAACCTAACGGCTCACAGAATACTTTAATGCCCAGGAAGAACTCTAATTTGTAGTAAACCGGCGAGACAAACCTAATTGCTAGAACACTCAACGCCGCTAACGCAAATCGGTATGTGAAACTAAAACCTAAAAATTATAAAAACTAGAAAAATTACCAACACCAGAAAAAGTACAAATGAGAGGATTTCAGTCAAATCTGATGTAAAGTTAGCAAGAGGAAGAGGATACATCAGACTCGATTACAATCTCCTTCCACTCGAAAACCATTGTGTTTCTGTATCAAAAATTAGTTGAACTATTCTAAAGTATTTCATTATAACAGTACATCTGAAAGTTTTGAAGTCCTCCCCGACGCAGCGTAAAATTTCCAATGTAAATCATGTCAAAAATTAAAGTAGGTATTTTTTACTGAATTAAAAATTTTTTTGAGATACTATAAAGATATTTTTGAGATACTAAAATTTTTTTTAAATGCTACTATTTTTTGAGATATTCTAATTTTTTGACATACTACAAATCAACAGAGAACATTTAACAAACATTCTCTATTCGTAAAAAGCAAATTTAAAGTTAATTAAATTTTAAATGAAATTCAATTACAAATGATTAATTGTTGCTGCGAACTAATCTACAATATGATTTAAATTCTGAGAGCATATGTAAATCAAGAGCAAAGTATCAAAATCTATGATACTAAGATCTATCGAATATATAATAAATGTAAAATATATAATTCCAATAAATTTTTTAATCCTAAAATTTTATAAAAATGCATAAGTGAATAATTGTTGAGCAGGCAGGAGACAGACTTATCAAGGGGAAATACTGCATAATTTAGTATTTAAAAATACTACTGTAAAGTAACTCACTGTACTGTAAGTACTGTAACTGTACTGTACTGTCTACTGTAAAGTACTGTAAGTACTGTAACTGTACTGTACTGTCTACTGTAAAGTACTGTAAGTTTCTCAGAAATTGTAATTAATGTTATAATGGATAATTTCGAACTTGGGAAAATGTGCTTTAAATGGTTAAATATTTTATCTACGAAAAATATTTCTTTCGGCTGCTTTTGTTTCATATGGGGCTCATATGAAAATTTAAGTTTTAGATAGTTTCTTTAGAAGGCAGCGAGTGACTACAGTATCGCCCATTGAGAAATAATCTTATTTAATTAATTTCTTAAACTGAAACCTGAGTCTGTGATCAAACGCTCAAGAGAAATTTACTTGTGTAATCTACTTTAAACATCGTGTGTAAATTAGACGCCATTATTTTCTTCATTTGATGATAAATAAATATCATAATCTTTGCCCAATTTGTTTGTTTCACATAATATCAAAATATTAAAAATCATGGCATATGATATTGTACTAACTTTTGCATTTTGTTTTCAGGGTTAAAGATGACTCAGGTAAGCTAAATCATCCTCAGTACGCATACTTGCCGTTTGGTGCGGGGCCTCGAAATTGCTTGGGCATGCGCTTTGCTTTGATGGAAATAAAAGTTTGCATGGCAAACATTCTAAGACACTACAGATTCAGAAAAGCGAAAACCACTAAGGTAATTCATCAAAATAACGCTATGGGAATAAATAATAAACTTCATTTATTCAAAGCTGCCTTGAAATTATGATAGAGAGATATAATTTTTATTAAAATATAAAGGGTACTTACGTATTAGCGCAACCATCCTGGCGCAGTTTGTCAGAGAAAAAGAATGACAGAGAAAAAATTTTGCTTATTATATATATATTATTACGTACATATTTTACGTTTAGTTAGGCATTTATCCCGAAAATCAATCAATAAATTTGCAAGCGGGTTTTACTTCTTTTGTTTGATAGATGTTCCAAGGCTTTCCCTTTAATAGCATATTCAAGTCAACCTTTAGTGATATTGTGACAAAATAGTGTATTTCTGCAGAAATGTTACCACAGTTTCTTCTTCTGAAGCAGTTTCACAAGCATATATTTTAAAACTGATTTTAATGCAAAATTTATCACGATTTGTCTTTAAAAAGCGCTAAAACTTGGAATACAACCAAAAGTACGAAAATTTAACAGAAAGCGACATTGCTTCATTGAAAAATTGTTATCAGCATGGTTGCTTAAAGAACTGTTATGCGCATTGTTGCCAGAGTCGGGCGCATCCTGAAAATTTGGCATCTTGGGTAGTAAGATGGTTGGGTTAATACGTAAGTAGTATAATACAATATGCTTAATCGTTTATAATAGAGTTTAATATTAATTCATGTATTAACAAATATTATGCAATACGCGACCTCATAGCTTTCGCCTATGATTTTCAAATTAAATAAACGCTCTGACCGCTTTCTTATGACAAATTTCTTGAACGTGTAGTTGATTGAACTTCGGTTTGAGAAATTTGAAAAAGGCAAGAAAATATGTTGTCTAGTTAAAAATAGTCTTAGCTGTCCATTACAAGTTTTTCGGATTTTCACACAGCCATTCAATCAATTAACTCTGTTGAACACCTAGTAACACCTGAAATTTTGCAATGCCAAGAATTCAAACAAATCATTCTCCAGTGGGTGCCTGGTCAGTGTGGCTTTTGGAGCAATGAACAAGCGGACTTCCTTGCAAAAAGAGGTGCCAGCTTACTACACTATCCTAATACAAGCATTTCTTTTTGAAAAATTAAACTGCCTTTAAAAATTTATTTACATGTACTATCTTACGAGATCTTCAAACCCGTACAGCCTTAAAATTTTGAAGAATGTGAAGTCCTTCCATTATTTCCGATCGTCCAGGACGCAATGCAGTTTCGGATTTCTGTCTGTCTACAGGATGTGATTGCCATGCGCCCACCTGAACCGCACAGGAATTTCAAGCGATCTCACTTCCCACTTTGTGACTCTGGGGAAGGAAGGACAGAGACTACCTGCTCCGATGTGTGGGGCTCTTCGTGGTCTTATAGAATTAAAATTTGAGATACTGGAAGGCAAGAACGCTCTTTAGGCGATGACTTCGGTCTTTTTGTTCTTAGGTCTGTTGTTTGTAGCTTTTGTTTATAAGATTTTAGTACTTTGCAACATTTTACCTAGCCACGTGAAATAAAAAGAAAGTTTAAAATAGTAGTAAATGAGGCATTCGGCAAGATCTCTCTAAAGAAGCATTTATGATTCAAAACATAGATGGATAATAGAAGTGGTATTTATATGAATACATTTAGTATAATAAGATAGAAAATTTACCATTTATTAATTATGAAATTAATTTCTATGCAGAAAATGTTGAAATACAGTTTAAATCAAGTCAATTATATTTATTATTTTATGTTTGCATTAGGAAAATGCTACACAAAATTATACTGGCATGAAATCCCATGCATCTGATGGCGAATTAATTGGCTATATTTGCAAAGTCACAATAAAAGTAAACAAAATGCTTTCGCTGCATGGCTTTGGTCTCTTTACAGTGGCATTTCGACTCCAGGTCAAATTTTGGAGGAAATACCTGATTTTTTAAATATTTGTTTGGTTTTATTTAATTACGGCAAAGCCTCGAGGGCTATCTGCTTAAGGAGGGATGCCTTTGTGGAGGACTTTCTAAGGCAAACTGACTCGTATACACATTTCACATGGGGAAAACTACTGAAACGTTCGTGCAGCCAGCCCGTTCACGGCATTCGAACCTCGGACCGAACTACCAGTGTTCAGCGACCAAATGGCCGGGGAACGCAATCAAAAGTCTTCTTTTCTACTAACATCAAATTCTGGCCAGGACTTTTGGCTGGACAATATTTTAAGTGCCTCCATGCCGCAGAGACACTCTACAATAACAAACATGTATGCCTTCCTCGGGTTTTGAATCCAGGCCCAAGGCTACGGTAGCTGAATCCAGTTTACTGTTAATGAATGAGCAATTAATTTAACTAGAAATAAAATAATAACTAGAAATATTTAAATTTAGATGCCATAAGAGTAAAAACACGAAAAATCTCATGTAGATAACTCATTCGTCGCAATTTGAACCCGTATCGAGTTGGTAGTATTCGATGATTTTATTCACTTGGCCACTGATGGGTGCTGCCGAAATAATATATGAAATGGTACTGAATTTCTAGCTGAAAGTTGGAAGTTTCACTTTTTCCAGAGACTTTTTATTTGCGAAAAAGGAGGTTTATAACTTTAAGAGTGAAATAATTAAGAAACTGTTTAATATTCCATCACAATATTCTAGAAGTTATATTTATGCATTTCTTTTTTATATTTGTCTGAAAGTATTTTAAACATTTTTAAAGTAAATTTTTTTCTGCTTTTCAGGAACCTCTGCCATTCATCTCAGGCTATCCGTTTTTAAGTCTCCGAGAACTCCCATTATTAATAGAAAAAAGAACGGATCTTAATACTTAACAGCAAGCTAGTCTCAAACTAATTATTGTATGAATAGACCTCGATTATGAACAGTGTATTAAAAATTGTCTATCATTATTGTATTAAAGTTTTATATATTATGTATTTTTAATTTGACAAGAGTAAAGAATCTAGAAGTATGTTTTTAACCATTTTTCCTATTAATTTTTCTAAATAGATCTTTATATATACATACATATGTTACCGGCAAAGTATGAAAGGTCGGCATTCTATAGAATGCCTAGGCATTGTATAAAATGCCTGACGCTTTTAGGCAAAGTATGAAGTATGAGTGTTATTACATACTTTCCCTAGGCATTGTATATAACACCTAGGCATTCTATAGAATGACAAATGCTCTTTTGCCAAAGTATAAAAAAAGGGTTATGATAGGGCTGTTATTTAAAAGACGTTCATTCCTCAGAAATACAAATGCTATTTGAAAAATTAATGAAAAAGCGCCATTAAAAAACTGTTCTTCAAAATATGTAAAAAAAAGGATAGTGAGATGATCTTGATATAACATGATTTTCTATCTGCCTGAGACTGGGAATCTTACTGATTACTTAAGGCAATTTCCTATTAATTTGCTTTTTATTTATCAATTTGCTTTTTATTTTTCGAGTTTAATCTATTGATGAACTCTTATATGAATTTTGATTATGTTTAATTGAAATTTAGACCATTTTCTACGGTTTCAGTTATTAATATTAATAGGGAATCACCTTGTCTTGATTCCAATTTAATTTTATTTTAAATTTTGGATGCTTTATGTTTATATATATATATACATATACATGAGAAAACTTCTCCAAAATGTTGATATTACCGCTGATGGTACTCTACGTTTCTTAAAAGGAATGTGATACATATGATACTTGTCTATGTGTTATATTTTTCTGGCAATGTTTTAAACCATGGTGGCCAAACGTTTCAGCAGCTCGGCAGATTTTAGTTTCCTGCCAGGTCGCACAATTAATTTTGAGTATTAAAGTAAATAAAATAAAACCAAATTGTAAAATAAATGTATTTATTAGATTTAGGTTAGATTTCAATAATAAAAATATTAAAAAAATTCATTTAGTGAGGTTTCATGGTTTCTTTTGACAATATTAAGTGCATCAATGTCCCTATCGACTGATGTCGTTGCACGCAGACAATTTACATAAGTGATTCGATTCTCACTTGTAATTGGATATGCTTCATCTGACTTAAAAGCTGTTCCCAAGTGTGTTTCCAAACAGTGCAGTCATTGTCAGAGCACGTTTATAAAATGCAGGCTGTTTCTTATTTCTCTTTGTCCAAATATTTTTCTCAGAAATCTTCCAAACCACCTGATAGGACTTGTCTTTTAACCGTGCATCACAATACACTTCACAATGTTCGATTTGTAATCCATCTGGCAATAAATTCATGTCTGCAGAGAATGGTGTTCCAAATGCATCAAAATGTACAAATGGTTTTTAATTTTGAAATTTTTGAATCCAAGTTTCCATTTGCATACCAACGGAACGTATTTATCTGCAGCTGCTGTGTGACATCTGATTGCAATAACAATGTAGGAAAGTAAATGAAGATTTTTACCTGTTGTTCCCAAATCTTAAGTTTCATATGAAATACGAAAATCATATCAAACAAGTTATTGATACGTTTATTAGTATTAACATCTTTTAGGTGGCTAGTTGCAAATCCACTCTTTTTCTTCAAATTCGGGGATACTTTTTGATTTATTTCCCAAGAATGACTGTACACTGCTGGCCATTAAAATTGCAACACAAGGAAGGAATAATCTGGTGAACGTCAAAATTAAGTGAAAAGAAGAAGAGATTGGGATATGCAAATGATTACTATTTCAGCGCATTTAGACGATGCAATAGGGAGAAACGACATCTGAAGCACTGCATAAAAGAAAAGTTGTGTAGTGGATTTCTCATTTGGAAAACGCTTTGTAAGGAATGAGTTTGCTCAGAATATCATGTCATGCCTCGAATAATAATAAGAAATGCTAACCAGAAAGTGTCGGAATTCGATAAAGGCAGGATCATTGCCTATCGGGAGTGTGGATTATCGTTCTGTGATATCGCCTGCCGTGTTTGACGCCTGTCAGCCGTGTTTGACCGCGTTTTTTAGAGGCAAGGCAACACAAAGGCCGGTTTATACTTCTTCGAGTGACTTTCGTAGGGTCCCTTGTGCGAGCGCCTCAAACCGAGGGAACGGACCTGTTTTCTGATAGATTGTTTACACCAATTAAAGAGAACTAACAACTCGCCTCCGTTTGTTTGCGAAATGGATACCGACGTGCAAGTTACTGCGCTTGAAGTTTGCGAAGCAGTTTCCAATGAATTAATTTCTGTTCTGGGGGGAAGAAAAAAAGAAGGAGAAGAAAAGAAAATCAAAACGTGACTGTCTAGCTCGCCGTGATGAATTGAGAGCATTAAATCAACTTTCAAGTGAACTTCGGGCCGAGGATATCCAAAGTTACAAAAACTTCATCAGAATGAGTGAAGGATAATTTGAAATTTTATTGGAAATAGTCATTCCACTTATTAAAAAAAAAAAACTTTTCTTGAGATGCTCTGCTAGCAAAATTAAAACGCAGATAGCGCTTCGGTTTCTGGAGACGGGTGACTCCTACAGTTCTCTGCAATACTTATTTCGAGTGCCAAAATGTACAATCAGCATATTTATTCCATAAGTGTTTAAGGCCATTTTGGTAAAATCCTAGTATACGGTTGGCATGATATTGAAAATTATCGCCAACACCAAAATGACCCGTTTACTACTCACCGTATATGTCGCGTTTACTGCTCATCATAAAGTCGCCAAAAGTAGCCATATCCTGTGTGCACCGGTAGGACTAATAGGATTAAACCATCATTTTCTGTGCGTGAGGTTGAGCGAAAATTATTAATCTTTTGCTTGAACTCTTCAACACCCTCAAATTTTAACATGTTAATAATAGTCGGCGATTTTTATTTTAAATACTTCGGACTCATTGCTTCTAAATAAAATCTAATTTGTGGTTCAAATAAAAAGGAAAGTCTATAAAACAAAATTTCAAAATTTTAGATTTTATTTTAGTAGATGTAATTGGCCATGAGTAGAAACTGTTTTTTCGAAATTTATATCAATGAAATAAAATAAATGTTTGACCTTTCACTTATTTTTTTAAATTGAAAACTGTATTTTACTCGGTAGTTGAATTATTTTATTGGGTAGCTGAATAACATATAATTTAATTGTTTTTTGATTAAAGAAAATTCAGAAACAAATATGTTTAAAAAATATTTTGAATCCGATACCCTAATTTAATTTTCTTCAGTGTTTTTTCTACAATATCAAAAACTCAAATTCATTCTCATCAGTAGTTATATCCACCTTATATTTAGGTATTATTAAACAATGGTCGTAATATTCAAGAAATGAAGTATCCCATAATACTTCACAAGATGCATATGCATTAAAAAATGCCATAGTTAGATTATTGCTCCATCTGGGCATTTTTGATATGACAAAGAAATTGGACACGACGAACACTGCCCAGATAGATTTTCAACTGGTTCAAAGTAGAAACGAACTCGCTGACTGATCTCCCCTACGTTTCTGTGTGGACGAAGTGAGCGTTTACATCGTCAAAGCGGTCGTAACGAAGGGCTCGCTGCGAGTCGCTCGGACAGATGTAAGCTGGCCTTAATAGGAGGAAAGAAATAAACATACCCCGTTTTTCCTTTCGTCTATTCGATTCGCTGAAACAACGGGCACTTGCGGAAAATATTTTTTGAAGCACAGTTGAATATAAAGTCCACGGTAAACACACACAAGTCACTGAATATACGATGCTGTACACAAAATCACTATACAGTTGTTACACTATCACAAACACCATTGAAAGCTAGAATTAGATGCATTTGCCAGGAGAAATCCTTTAACTCTTAACGAAAGATGGATGCCTTTTTCGGATTTTCCGGTGAAGACGGGAGCGGCGTGGAAGAATCTCGGCGTGACGGATGTTGTCGAAGAGTCGGCTGCAAAAATGAATCTAATGTCCGCTTTGCGACGAGAATAGCTTGATATTTCCTTTATTATTGGTTGCGTTACGTCAAGCTATCTAAGAGGTGTTTCTTAGTATTAAAAGCTTTTCTCGCACTATTTCTATGGAGGGTTTCGTTGTGCAGTTGAATTTTTAGATGACCCAGCAATTACGTGAAGATGCAAGTGGGTTGGCAGTTAATGAAGCTTTGACGGACGAAATACGTGTATCAGTTACGTGAGGAGTTATGTGAAGATGCAGTTAATAAAGCGTTTCAGGATGAATTGCCGTATAGCTGTCGGAAGAGTTCATGATATTTTATCTCATCAATGCAGTTGTCAGTCCTTGGTCACCACTGTGGGGAAATGTAGGTTACCACTGTGTTGATTAGCGGCCGGTAGAGCATCCGACTCCGTATAATGATTGACACATTTGTGAGGTTGAGTAATACTTAATGCGTTTTAAAATAAAACATATTTAATACAATTACGAGGAGCTCTTTACAAATATGGGTAGCATAGAATAGTTATGAAATTAAATTATAGTCCTCGTGGTGTGAGGAGCCTGCTAGCGAAGGTCTCTCTGCTCGAGAGTTCAGGAGCCTTCTGACATGCTGTTCTGATGGAAAAAATCTTCACACTGATTTAGTCACGCTTCCGTAATTTTTCAGTAGTATTTAACATACTCCAATACATTTTATCTGGAACGATATCAGAGGAAAAACACGATCATTTGTTCCTAAGCCCTCCTGAAATCAAGACGCTTGACGACACACATAGTGCAGAACGCTAAAATCTTTTGGCACTAATCTTGAAATTATGTCTCTTGCACTGTTATTTGGAACGAATTATTGGGAATTATGAATTCAGAAACATGTCGTGTGACACATCGTAAAAGCTTGGAAACAGTGACTTGCTGGGAGCATACACACGATTTCTCATCTCTGCGTGGTCCGACGCAACCCCTTCGACTTTATGGAGTTTACTATTTTGATGACCACTTTCATAATATGTTCCATTTTAGGAGATTTGAACTTTCTTGAGGAATGCTGCAATAAAAATTTAGCACCGAAATATTATCAACTCTGCAGGCTGCATTTTCAGTCAGTTTTATTAAATCTTTGTGTTTCCCAAACAATGCTGAAGCACCATCTGTTGTAAGCCTAACAGGTTGTTAAGTCGTAAGCAGAATCGATCCAATGCCAATGTAACTGCCCCTAACAAATCTCGTAAGAAAGTCATATCTTTGAGTGAATAAAGTGTCGCTAATTCTTCTGCTATGCTAAAATGGACATCAACAGCCCGGATAAAAACCGCCATTTGGACGGTATCTACTATACTATCTGTGCTTTCATCCAGTGCTAGAGCATAAAACATAAACTTGCGTGCTCTACTTTTCAAATTACCTTCAATATGTTTCTCAAAGTCATTTCCGCGCCTAGTAACAACTAGATCAGACACGATTGTTTTAGGGAAATCCATTTTCTTTTCTGGACACAGAATTTGAGCAACGCTTTCCGAACAAGACAGCAGATTGCAGAATAAAGAGATGGATAAAGCTATAACATGAAATATTTTTATGACCTTGCCGCTAATGCGGTCGATTTCAAGGGTAAAAGTGAAACAATTATTTTACGAAATTATCTGTCGTGTTAAACTTTAATAATAGAAAAAAACTTGATTTGCTTACTTTACTTAAAAAGAAAACAAGATTCAATATAAATTACACTTTACTTGGTTACAGCAGCTTCTACTCTTATTAATATTATAACGTCGATAGCAAAATCTCACGGGGCATGTAAGAATAATGCACACAAAGGAAGCAACTGCAAGGTTGCCCAAATTGGCTGGCATCAGTTTTGCAGCACTGCCTGACGTAGTTCCGTCATACTACACCAAGCAGAACCGGAACACGACGGTATCTTTATTGAGATTATGTTGTTTTATGTGTTATGTATATTGTACATAAAACGTTTTTTAATATAACCTGACTCGCGGGCACAGGCTGACATATGGCGGGCCGCGGGTTGGCCATCCATCCACTAAGCACGTTTATTTTTTTAAACTAAGAAATTAATATGCAAGGGAAGAATACTGGTGTTCAAAAGTATATACGAAAAAAATTATAAAATAGAAATAAACTGCGAGTCGGTAATGGGGGAGTAATACATTTTTGTGTCGTTATTATACACCTATTCATTATAATGCAGAAAGTAGAAAAAAGTAAGATTGCATTATACTGCTTAGTTACCTGTTCATCTTCCTTTGCACAAGGTAACATCTTGAGTACTAATACTCAAAAATTTTCTACGATCATTTTTGTATTAATTCTATGTGTATTAACTGAAAATCATAACACCATATAAAATCATAGTACTCAACACCACATAAAATCAGTCTGAAGGGGAGTTCAGTTATCTAAACAAGGGAGTAAATAGCTTTACTGTATTACGAGTTAGCGGATTATATTCTTGTATGTGGCTCCCAGCAGTTTTTCACTAGCAAATTTTTTGCTAGTGGCACTACATTTCCATAATAGCAAATATTTACAATTAATATAGCTGCGATTAAGTTACCTCTCTAGATTTACGAAAGTACGGTATTCCCATGAAACCTTTCGTAAATCAAAATGACGTAATGTAAAAACGCAATAGCCGTTTTATATGGGAAAAAGAACTGAGCATTCCCAAAGCTTCATAAAACTGAAGCTTTGGGAATGCTCATTTCCCAGATCTTTATTCAAGCAAACTATCAAATCATTCACAACAGCATTTCAGACTTAAAATAAAGCCGCAAAAAGAACTATACGAAAAACATATAATCGGAGCCGGATTTAGACTTCTAGAGGTCCTAAGTGCTTAGATGGTTTTCGTGTCCTTACATTCATTCAATAGTGTATAACACCTATTCCCCCCCCCCCCCATTCTTTCTTTTTCTGTCTTGGTTTAGCTGCAATTTCATACATTCCATGGTAAAACCAAAAAAAGGGAAATTTTTTTTTTACGCCTTTCCTTGATGCCCCTTATTTTGCTTAATGGTTATCAGTTCTGTATATAGCTAACAGAAAAAAAAATGACATAACTAAAATGTAATTGGTATCAAACTGGGAAAAAATGAGCATTCTAGGAGACTTCAGGGTTAGCCAATAGCAGTGGTACGTTAAACTAATTTAAATTTAAATCGGAAGAAATACACACACAAACAAAATATTCTGTGCGTAGCAAATGCAGTAAGAAAAAGTGCATGAGAGAAGGTCACATATTGATATTTTATTGTCTTAATGTGTGTGTGTGTGTATTTAATTATGGCAAAGTACACTATGGCTATCTGCCTAAGGCAAGGGATGCCTTCGTGGAGGACTTTCTAAGGGAAACTGGCTCGTATACACGTTACACATGGGGGAAACCACGAAAACACCCATGCAGCCAGCCCGTTCGCGGGATTCGAACCTCGGACCGAACTACCAGTGTTCAGCGACTTTACCGCTCGGCCGCTGGTGGGCTCTTTTATCGTCTTAATATCTAATCGTATATTAACATTCAGTGTTATATTTGTCGCATCTTATCATCGTTTTTATTCATAAGCAACTGCGCCTTCAGCTTTTATGATTACTTTCTATGTGTTTTCAGATGCGTCTTGTTGCATATTTAAATCAGCCATTAAATAAAGTTATTAATCGTGATGTCGAAGCTTTCTGGGGTCCGCAGATTCCGGCCCTAGTTAAACGCAACGAGAGACGCATTTTTCGGCCATTCCAAGAAATATATTCTGCACAGAAAAGCGTTTGTAAAAGCAGGATATAGACATAATTACCGTAAGTATTGGTCATAGACATGCACTTCCAGTCGTAGCATTTTTTAAAAATAAGGCGCAGCATTTTCTGATAAAAGTTTTATTACTGGTATTTTGATATTACAGTATACCGGAGTTTTGCGATTTTGAAAATAAAAAAATTAAATTTCTATATAGTCCCTTTAAAAATGCGCAGTCAAAGCTTCAACAAACGAAAAGAAAAACGTTCATACCTCTACGACCCAAATTCGGTGAGATGCGAACAACGGAGGCCAATTACAAAGCTTTCAGCCGAATGTACTCACAAAGTTTTCCCCCCGTTACTCCGTATTTGCTTAGTGTTTGCTCCCTCGTATTTCGAGAAACTTTTAGGGAAAATTTTAGGGAATATTTTATTTCTATCGAAAACATGTTCTGAAAAGTCAGAAAATTAATAGTCTTATTTCTTGGCGAATTTGCAATGTTAAAAGTACAGGAACTGTTTGCATTTAACTGCCTAGATTATAATACACGTATCACTAATCATTGTTTCTACTCTGCGGTGAAAATATAAAACGAAATTGTATATTTTATTTTAAAAACTGTTCTGCCTTTTAGTATTTAGTATATTGGTTTCATCATATTCTCTACACTATTTAGGGAAATTTTGCAGTTAAAAGTATATATTTATAATCGATAGTTAAGGAAATAAAGTCAAAAGTGATCTTCATTCTATGTCTCTTAACTGGTTTATGAAATATTGTTTTATTGTTTGTTTCCAAAATGTTGAAACATAAAAATTATTTCAAACCACAAATGAGACGGCAGATACAAAAACAAGATAAAAATGGGGAATAGGGAACTTAAATCCTACTCAGAAACCGAATTTATCTTTCAAATACATTTGAAACTTCATATACTTTTTTATCAGTGGTGCCCGATAATAGTTGCATACCAGATATTTCACGGATACAAAGCACTTGAACAGTTACGCGTTTTTTTTTTTTTTTTTTTTTTTTTTTTTTTTAGTATCTAATTACGGCATCCAAAGAGTAACTTTTCTTGCAAGGCGTTACGTCGTTTCCTGTTACTGAAGTCCTAGCAGAAAAGTGGTTTTGTTCAAAACATGCCGTCCTTGAGGCTCATCTAATTTCACTTTCGTGCTTTGTGTTTCAAGATGTGGATACCGATCGCCGTTTCCTTTGCAGTAGTTACCATCGCTTTATTGTTTTGGTGAGTAAAATTCTACGTGAAGTAATGTGTATGTCTCGTTTTAAGGAGCTTCATTTTATTGTGTTCAAAATCTGCTGAAAGGTTTTACAAATCAGTTCTTTGCAATTTATCATTAAACAAATTGACTGGTAGCTTTATACCAAAAACATTGGCTCACATCTTGCATCTAAATCTATTCATTTTTGCGTAATATTATAAGGTATTTCTCCCGCCTTCTTAGCACGCCTTCGTAGTGTAGTGGTCAGCATGCTCGGCGCGTATCCGAGAGGCTCGTGGTTCGAGTCCCGGCGAAGGCGTTGCTCATTTTTTATCTCTCCTGCTTAAATAACCTAATTTCTCTACAATATTATATAACATATTTTCTGTATTGTACCATTTTATAAAGCCAAGATGGCCCGCTCGTCATCATCTTGCAATTGTTACGGGATTAATATTTCATTTATAACATAAATATTCACAAAAACTTAAAACTCATGCTGTTTAACGCTATTTTAAACATTATTCATATAAGGAACCTCTTTTTCCTAGTAATGCTATAGAATTTCGTACATTAAATTTAAAAAAATTTAATTTCCAACATTTAAAATTAAGGCTATTTATTGCCTTGTCCTTTGAAATTTTCACGTTACCATTGAACTTATTTCCCAAACAGTATGCTAGATAGCAAGTTTTGATAGCAACTATCAATCTTAATCAGAAGAACGTTAATTTAGCTTTTCTAGGCGAAATTAAAGTTCTTCTGTTTTCTAAGAATTTGTTACTCCTGGCTGTTGTGGCCAATTTTACAGGAAAAGAATTTAAATTTAATTATTTTTAAACTGAACGATTAAAGTCAATGTACCTACATTTAAAATATTTTTCTTTGTTTTATTTTTAGCAATATATTTCTGGTAAGCAATATATATAAGATGGCAATATATAAAATTTTTTATAAGCAATATATATGATTTTAGCAATATATAATACATAATTTTTTATAAAAAATTGCATCTCTAGTATAATTAGCAAATGACATTATTTTTTTACACAATGCATTGCATACTTATCTACAAAATGACAGTTTTCTCCCTGCCTATCGAAAAGTTTGAAATACTTGATTGTAACGAAAGTGTTCAACCAAAATAAAACAAAGTTAACAAAGTTAGAAAACAAAAGTTAAACAAACAAAGTTAACAAAGTTCTTAACAAAGTTAGAAAAAGAAACATAGAAAGCAATACCTTTGGTGTGAGTAGTAATCACCTACCAAATCTGTAATCTTCTGCCAAAGTTTTGATACATTTTCAAAGTCTTCGGCTCTAGAAACTTGTTGGCCGCGAGTCCAAAAACAGGTCGGTTTCATTTCGCACGTATTGGGCAGAATGGAAGGAAGATAGCACCAGCAATAGCAATACTGTGTGTGTGTATTTCTTTGCAGATAATAACCACGATAATCTCACCAGATAAAATCATGATCCTTTTTGTTAGTCAAATTACGCTTTGCAATGCTATCGA
The DNA here is from genome assembly GCF_044657685.1 of Stegodyphus dumicola. Taxonomy (NCBI): domain Eukaryota; kingdom Metazoa; phylum Arthropoda; class Arachnida; order Araneae; family Eresidae; genus Stegodyphus; species Stegodyphus dumicola. The sequence continues at coordinate 85,683,605 of NC_140768.1, forward strand.
CGGGCTCACAGGGCGCAGGTCAACCCCCCTTTTCGGCCTGTGCTGTTGAAGTAAATCCACTTTTCATCACACATGATGATCCGGTCCAGAATTTTGTCCTTGCTTTGATAATCGAACAGATTAGTGCGGGCCCGCACATATCTGTCCTAATTGAATCAGCTCATGCGGTACCCAGCAATTAATTCAACTTGCACGTCAAGTTTATGCCATGCATAGCGCGACTAATGGACATGCCATAACGTCTAACTCTTTAGCAAGCTCTCGAATGGTTGCATACTCATCTTCTTCCACAAGTTCTCGCAAGCGGGCCTCATCAGCATCAGTAGGCCAGCCAACATGCTCTGCTTCTTGAATGTCATAGTCCTTGTTTTTGAACTTTCGGTACTAAACTTTCACAGTGTCCATATGATACAACATTAGTACCTAAATCTGTTCACATGAATTGGTGACATTCTCTAGCTGACGTTTTGCAAAAGAACTCGAAGTAAACGATGGTTCTAATCTGGTAGCGTGATAGTTCCATTTCAGACACTTTGTACTTAATGATAACGATACATTTTTGCAAATTTCACAATACAGTGTTGTAAAGTAAATCTCTTTCTTTCAAATGTCAAAATTCGTTTGACAAAATGTGGTTAAACATGAGCAACTGAAATTGTTTCCGCAGTGCATATTTGCGTGCTGGAAAACATTCCCAATATTATTTAAAATTTGATTCTGTTTCACCACTTATTATTTCAAATTACGATTATTAACAATGATGCTATGTTAAGTAAATAGCTGCAAATTTTCATTTTAAATTAAAAGCTTAAATTTCCTATAGAGATGAAGATATGTTGTACAATGACAAAATTAAAAATTTTCCGTCTCGTGAATAAATTAATTTGTCAAATTATGAACGAAAAGTTCTGAAAAGGAGAAGTATTGCTGTAGCGACCCCGCACGTGATTGAAAAAAAAAAAAAGAACTGTTGTCAGGGGCTAAGTATTTACATGTAAACCAAGGGTTCTCAACCGGTGGTACTTAAGTGAAAAATAGGTGGTACGCAAAGAACAAAGTATTTTTAACTATTAAATTCAAAAATTAAAACCCCAGCATCCTGATTGAATTTTTTTCTCTAGCGCTCGTAGATCTGAGCTTTGTTCAAGAATGGTGGTGGTAGTAGTACTTTGTAGTGGCGGTACTTAAAGGTTTTCAATTTTTGTTTAGATGGTACTCGTTAGTCAAAAGGTTGAGAACCGCTGATGTAAACTTTATCTCTAGTTGGAATAATGAATTATTTATTTATGTATTATTCGACGACGGATACTTTCTCGAAGCTAGAAAATTATCATCAAAACACATGGTTTTTGTTTAGTTTATTTTTCTGCGCTAATTTGTTTAAACCGTTTCAAATATTGCCATCACATACCAATAAGATTTTCTTGAAATTTTGCGTACTATATTTTTGGAATAAAAATAAGTTTTACAGCGTTTTTCACAAAGTCTATTATTTTTAAAAATTCTATTTAGCTTTGAATTTCTATCATGTTACCTTTGCTTAACGCTGAAGCTGGTAATTGCAGAAATTTTGTTTGTTCATTATTGTTCATTAAGACTGGTAGCTAAATTAAATATTTAATCGCTCACTTTTAACAGCCCCACAGTTTTAAGGGATAGAGAGATCGGATTTTAAAATCAAACAGATATTTAAAAAAAATTAATGTAATTTTACACTGTTGGATTGTTCGGAAAAGACATTGAGGGAAGCGTAATGTCACGCAATTGCGCTTTAATACGTAGATTAGAAGGAAACATTTTCTTAATATTTAATTACGACAAGATAAAGTATGACCAGATAATTTTTTTTAATCTTTTATTTCCATTTCTCTATGGCCTAAAATGTATAAAATGAAGGGTATTCCCGTAACAGGAGAACAACCATTCGCCACCTGAGGTACCGCCCGTCAACCATGATAAAAACGGAAAAACAGATAACAAATACCGTACGCGAAAAGCAGTAATACATATAATTAAAGAAATAATAAAGAAATTATACGTATTTCATTTATTACGTAACCAGATGTTTTATCGCATTACAACATTAATCTTGTTCCCTGACAGTCTGCCAAGGGAAAAGTTTCTCCTTCACCATCACTGCCTAACATCGAATCCTGTAACGCGCATGCGCCGATATAGCTTTTTCTTTTTTCTTGATATAAATGTTTTGATAAATTGATGTTCATTTCACTTTTGAATGACTGCTAACTGAGCAATTACATTATGAATAATTGAAAGATGATTTTCAAAAGAAATTAATTTCATTATTTTGTAGTTACAGTCCACAACAGAAGATTTATTGCATTACTAGATTATTATATTAAGTTATGTAACTAATGAAGAACGTACTGATGTCGTTCTGAAGATGACCTATGATATAATTTGACGTCATCATTCTACTTGAAGCACATGAAAGAACAGTTTTGGCGCCATTGTAGGATCAACACGTTTTGTCTGCAAATTTATGTGGGTGTATCACTTGATTTACACTGATAACCAAAGACAGAGCAGGTTACCTGTTTTCAGTTAGATACAGCTCACGGCCAACACCACCGAGAGTTAAGTAATGTTGTGTATCACTGTTTGAGACAAGTATTGTAAATGATGAACCTTTGTTTCGTTTAAAACGGTTTTGCCACTGGAAGTATATGTTTACAATCAACGGGTGAAAAAAGAAGGCCGTGTATGAACTTTCAATAGACGCGGTGCATATCTGTTTAGAGAAATGTTTATATACAATCCTGAAACAATTTTGTTAATGATATTTCTGTTAGTTATGATCACACAATAATTTTTTATTTTATTTTACTTTTTGTTTGCCGATGAAAAATACTGTTTGGGAATTTCTTCTACGATACTTGTTTAAAATTTTACGGTCAATATAATTCTACTAAACCCAATCACACAAAAAAATGGTAGACAGAATGTCAAAAATAATATTAGTCTGAACGTATACCCTCTTAATTTTTTAAATTTTAACCATACTAAAATATCAAGAGATGCAAACTCTTTGAAATTCAATGTGTGCATATTAAATCTTGTGCATATTAAAGGAAGAAAGAGCTTTATTTTTATCTGGTTAAAAGAAAATCATACTTATTTTAACAAGACGAAATCCTCTGAATCTTCTATCAGCAGATTTTTAAGCTCTTAGAAATTTCTTAGACTTTTATAAATTGTAAAGTGCATGTTGATTAATAGGTCTACAACTTACAATTCAAAAAGTATTTAGTTTGTCATCTGGATTTACTACCGAAAGGAAGAGCTTAATTTTTAGGGTTTTAAAATATAATTAAAGATACATAACGAAGTAGAAATTTGCATTTTTTATTAACTGATTTCTGAGCTCTTGGAAAGTTTCTTTGAATAGTTACGAATAGAAATTCTTTTTCCTTAGTTTTCGTAATTTTACCAATCGCAAAATTTATATCCGTTATTGCAATTTCAATGACTAATGCTACAATTTTACAATTAATAAAGTTAATGTTTCAAATTTACCTTAATATTTTCTTTAGGTACATCAGAAAAAATGATGATTACTGGAAAAATCGTGGAATTCCATATATTCCTCGTGATAGCATTATTGGTATAATTCGCAACATGGTTTACAAGGTCAGTTTTAATTTTCATTTATAACATTTCTATGCTGCATTAGAAATGCAAACTTTTTAATCCTCTGAAATTCGATTCTAATGCTCAATTTCTGTTGGCAGCCAGCTCATGAAGTGGTAATGGAAGGAAGAAAACGAGGTAAAATTGTGGGGTATGTATATTTATGATTTTCAAGATTATTATCTATATGTACATAAAATTCAAAGTATTGTTTCGTGCGTACAGGGTCGTAATAAAATGAATGCACAAGTCCGATAAAAGGTAAATAAAATTTATTCTAATCAAAAGAAATATAACAGAATGCTGGAATTTTCGTACAAGATTATTCATTCAAGTGTTCGAAATATCACGGAATATAACCAGTAGTTATACTTTAAACTACTAAAAACGCAACGCAATGTAAAGAGAAAGATAACTCGCAAAAACAACAACAGCTAATTAAACAACTACTCGCAATAGCAGAAACTAAGCAACTGAGCTGTCTCTCTCCGGCTTTCTAAATCTTTTAATCGGTCGCGAGAGAGTTCTAGTAATTTCTTTGCTTCTCGAGATTTCTGGAAACGAAAAGAGTAGAATTACGGTTACAGCTAACACAGCAGTCAATGACATTTATTCAATTCAATATAAATTACGAGATATCTATTTATTAAATGTTAAATGCACGTGCTTCCATATTTTTAATATTACCGCGTAGCTTTCTCTCAAAATATGTCTCGTGCTGCATTCATTGCACGGGAAAATAAAACAATTTTAATTACAATTCTACTAAAAATATCTAAATAAATACAAAATTCTTAACAATACGTATAAGTATATATTATATTTCAAGTCGCAGTGTTTTCTAGGTCGCTGTACAAATGCGCACCAAATTTGGCGTGAATAAACTTTAATACACTATAAAAAATTCTGTCGGTTCCCTCTTAATGACGTCGAAGAATGCCCGAATCCTAGTCCATGGGGTTTCAACAACTGCCACAGATGTGATTGTGAGTGAAACCAGTTCGAAACGGGAGAGCAAGACACATTTAAACAATAGAATTGTTTAGGCGATAAAATGTGAAAGATTCATTTTAAATTATTCTCTAATTCAGAGGTGGAAGAAATTGAAAAAATACGTGGCAGTGGTTGGAAGCAGAAAGAATATTTAAATATTTTAAAATTTAAGTGTTGAATTAAAAGCAATCACAAGATAGTAAAAAATTCTAAACATAATTTGGACTTCGTGTCCGATATTTTATTTCAGTTGGCTCTATTACTAACACCCAAAGCAGCAGAGTAATGTTGTAGTTTTACATCTAATACATATAAAATATTTTATGATATATACAAAACATACCTAAAATGAATTCATTATTTGTAAGTATTTTGAGCTGTAAATTCTATACTGCAGTTATTTAGCAGAAGCTCTTAATTCTGTTTCAATAGTTTCGATATGCTATACAACAGGGGTTTTCAACCCTTTTTGCTTCACGCATCCCTTTCAACATTACTTGAAGATCAGTCCGCCTCCTTTCCAAAACTTGAAATATATATATATTTATCTATATTTAAATGATATTTTAACGTGTTTTATACATTAAACACCAAACGTGTAGAAAATATTGAAAAATACCCAAACTTGAATAAAAGGAAATTTTTATATTCATAAATTAAAAGTAAATACTTAACATCTAAATAAAAGGTTGACCACATTCCACGCCTGAAACCATGGTATTCCCCTGGTTGAGAACCCCTGATATAGAGCAATGCCGCTTTCTGACATTAATAATGAAATGAATGGTTCACTCCCTACCAAAAGCTATGAAATAGAGGACATTTGCGAATCATTCAAGCATTAACTTATATAGAATTAAGATAAGTTAAAAATATAGAATAAAAATTCACCTAAATGATATTTTCTTTTAAAAGTTATGAATTCACGGATTCAATCAATTCTTGTTTTCTAAGATTGATATTAATATGCGTAAATATATATTTCTAATATATGTCAATAGATATGCAGGGTTCGTTTTGCGTCTATGTTAGGCCGTACCAAAATGACAAGTGGGTTATCACTGAGTATGAATTATTATAGCAGAGTCCTGTGAAGGTTAAAACAACATTTTTATTAAATCTTTAGATTAAGCAGAAGGCAATATTTGTGCCTACAGATAACATCTGCCATTTTTGGGTATTTAGTATAAAATAAAATTAATTTGGACTAATATAGCCAGAAATTACACGAGTTAGCCTATTAAGATGGCCATTGGCACACTTTCATGTAAACTAGAGATATCGCTGAAATCGGGGTTAGTACTGGCAGAGTTGGGTGATCCAATGTATATTGCAATCGACACTGTCAAAGGCTTTAACCCTGAAACATTCACAACCCTTGATTTAAATACTCAACCTAATAATTTCCATTATGATAAGGACTATGGAAATGAGAAATTAGTTATAGTGAAGTTTAAATCATAATAATTGGTTAATTAACATAAAATACCTTACTGGTTCATAATTTACAGAAAAATATACTATAGGCACGATTATAAATTGCCCTATTACTGAAAGACATACGAAACGAGAGAAAATTATCGTAGAGAATAAAACGTTTTTTACTATTACCATTTCTTATACGCATTATCCTACTTTTTACTTTAATAAGAGTAAAAAGAAATATTCGATGTCTCTTATTTTATGATTTCGAGTGTCTTCTTTTATCAAAGAATAATTGGCTGATATTGTAATTATTTATACTTGAAAGCATTCGTTCGTCTCGTGTTCTATTCGGCTATTATATTTTGTTAAAGATTTTTTTCTAGTCAGTAACCTGCTATCTAGAATGAAAAACCATTTCTCGAGAGAAAGGGAAGACCAACTGAATTAATCAAAGAGATCTTTCCTTACGAAATTACGTCACTACTCTCAAGCACAAGCACTGCGATGCCAGTTAGACGAGAAAATTATCTCCAAGACCTTGAGCCTACTTTCCGCATTTGCGTGTCGCACTTAATGCGGTGCTTGTTCAAGGATTTGTCGGATCTCAAGTGCCCTTCGTATGTATTTAAATATAATTTTCACATGATATGAAGTTTCGTCGCAGTAGGAAGGGAAGGAAAAAAAAGGACCATTTTCTTTGACTACGACCATTTGACTTTGTTCATTATACTATGCCTATGCCTTGCCGCATGCCGGCAATCCATGTCTGTTTCCAACTGATTGTTGACTGAGTGCACTACAATTGCTTTTCATGATAAGTAAAAATGTGTTTTTTGAATTTAGTAATTATAACAATAATAATAGCCAAGTAATTATTTAATTAAAAATTAAAGGTAAATAATTGCAAGAGGAAAATGTCAAAGTATTCTAGATTGGCTCGCTTTCATTCCAGAACAAATTTTCAGAAAAATAAAAGAAAGAAAGAATTTCATTAAATCAATTTTTTTTCGATTTCTTTCATTCAATATATTTTGTAGCATGCCTATAACTATGCCTATAACAGAAATAAATACAAACATGTTACTACAGAAATTAAAAATCGAGAAGACTATAAAGTAGATAAACTATGAAATGTATAATTAAAAGTAAATATGCTATAAAATAGTCGCTGGATTTCTAATCTCAGACATTGTTTTCTTAAAGCCTATGATGACATAAACTACAAAGTAGATATAATATAAAGTAGTAATAGTCGCTGAACTTGTTTAGTTCAGAGATCTTTTTCTTTAAGCCCATGAAGCCATTCCCTCGAAACAGTCTTCAGCAAACAAATAATGACAAACTGGAAAAAAATTCTACAAAGTAGAATATAAATTTTATTCCGGATGTCACACCATTCACCAAATGTCAGTATTTTCCTGTAGGCATTTGAATTCTGGATCCGTTAGCTGCCTATAACTGTGTACCGTGATTAAGTGTTTATCGGGATGACAGCAAGAAATGAGAAAAATCAACTTTGCCTTCGCCGGAATTCGAAATCTGGATGTTCCGATTGCTAGCCGGACGTGCTTCGTATCCGGACGTGCGCTGACGTTGGCTGTAGTTGGCTGCAGTTCCAGTGGGCCTGGGTTCGAATACCAAAGATGGCTGTAAGCGTACAGTGTCTGTGAGGCAAGGGGTGCTCAAAATACATAGCAAGCCGAATATCCTCTCGAGAGGTTGTGGTAGGACAAGAGAGCTGGCAAAGCCTCGGATGCTGTCTGTCAAAATTTGGGCGGAATTTCACAGTTAATGCGGCGGGATTATACCTGTGTGACCAATGATGAAATTCTGGTGTACCGCCAACTTCCATCTGTACCTGCTAACCGGACGTGCTTCCAGTCACACAACGAAGGCAAGTGGTAAGGATAAGAAGAAAATTCCTTGAGGAAAGGACCTAGTCGCCAAGTCCTGATTGTGACGAATTATCCTCTACCAGGTTTGGGTTCAGACATCACTTTTAGAGTCATTAGATGTATACCGAAGCGAGAAACTTAAGAAATTAACTTTGTTTTCTCCAGGATTCGAACTCCAGACCTTTCGACTGCTATCCGGACGTGCTTCCTACACCACGAAAGCATGCGGTAAGGAAGGAGAAAATTCCTTCTAAATTTTGCAGAATTAGAATTGCAAAATTATTTTTTTTTTTAAATGTAGACCTTATTGAGTGCATCACAATAATAGTTACTGCAATGTATTAGCATGCGTATTTTTCGAGATGCATCTTATAAAATACGGTTTAGGGGCCACATTTTATACCCTACTCCCTGTCTTGAATATTATAACTCGAAGCAAAATAAAAATGTAATTTAAATAATTAAAAATTAACAGATGAATGCCATTTCATTCAGCAGCAACGGGGCCGTTTCGAATCCCGAGAAAAGGTTTTTCCGGATAATTGAATATATATTTCTAAAACTTACTTATGTTTTGTGAGGCCATCTGTAGAAACTGTATCATGCAAAGTCCGTCGGTAAAGTTTTTGATCTATCACCACAGTTAAATAAATACTACTGAAATTCGTACAGATTATTTTAAATTAAAATACGTAACATGATTTTCATGTCAGAAAACAAAATAAAATAATATTTTTAAATTATCATACGTACTATCACATGAAACTTACGAATTTCTAGTATAGCTTCGAATGTCTATCTGCTTAAAAGCTTGTTGCCGTGGGTTTAAAAATTCGCCGTGTATACAGCGAAGCTCCATAACATCTTGTATGAACCGAGATGAACATTTCTTCTTGGAAAATCTTATAAAAGTCTGCGGTTCTTTGTCACTTCCTTCCACTTAACTTTCTCGCATACATGCCACCTTCATATTCCCCCTCCTCCCTATAATCTTTCTTCTTTCACACTAGTGTCTGATTATTTCATCGTCATATTAAAAAAGCATAACGGACAAATAATATATATTTTGTTAAAATAACAAATGAAACTATTAACTACGCTCAAAATGTTTCTTCCAACTCACTGCTTATTATTAAAACTATCTATGGGTTACGATGCGAACTGAGAAACATTGTTAACTCTGATGCATTAATTAACAGCACATTAACTACCAGTTACTCTTTTGCATTATTGGTCTAGCTTATATTCTGAAATAAAAATGATATAACGTTCATAAAATAGCAAAATTTTTATTTGGTAGAGAGTTGCATAAATTTTGTTGTCGTATTGTCTTCCATGGTTGATTTATGTACTTTATTTTGCTTATTTATCTTTTTAAATCCAGAACCTTTGAACTGCGAACACCTGCGCTTATGATAGCTGATCCAGAGCTCGCGAAAGATGTACTGGTAAAGGACTTTCATCTATTTCCGAATAGAAGGGTAAGGTAATTCTGTGATGGAATAATATTTTTTTATTTTTTGTGTTTCATTGTTGCTAACTCCTTTTACTTTAACTTTAGTGGTAACTTTTACTTTAGTGGTAGAGTAGTAAATCGAAAATTCTACTTGTTTTTGTTGCTTCCAAAATCATGTAAAGATGGAAAATTAGATCATACGGTACTGCAAACAAGAAAGCAGTGAATGGTAGAAATTTATGCAGTCTTGCATTTTTGTAAAACTAAAAGAAATATTTTATCTCTTTATGAATTGAAGATTGCGTGTAATTTATCTGATTATCGTTGTTAAAAAATGAAGTTGATGGTCATTAAGATTTTTGATGTTGGAGACGTGAAAAATATGCAGTGCCCTCGTCGGAACGTGAATCCTAGACCTTTCAAATATGCGTCAAGTGTGCTTCCAATTAAACTACAAAGCCATGCGGAAGGAAGGGAGAAAATACCTTATATACTCCGCCTTCTTAAGGGCGACTGGAGATTAAGGGACCAAGTCACAAAATCCTGGTGGTGGCGAATTATCGTCCATCACCTTTATAAGTTCGGCGTTACTGTAGAATCATTAGGATTTTTGATGTTGGGAGACGTGAAAGCTGCGCAGTGCCCTCGCCGGGACTTGAACTCTAGAGATCTCCAATACGCGTTGAGTATACTTCGAGTTACACCACAAAGGAATGCGAAAAGGTGGGGAAAATACATTATAAAGTATCTTAATAAAGTGAGTGTGAAGTCTTATCAAATCAGTTTCTACTTTGCTCTTTTCCACAAAATCTATTGCAAATCCTGGAATTCTGACTAATAAGCATGATTAAGTAATTTAGGAAAATTTTCCTATTGCATTACTGTAAAATTTACTTCTTTGGAAAATTTCCTAAAACGTTTGCATTTTAGAAAAATTTATTAGGAAAATTTATTTATTATTTTAGGAAACATTTTAAACATTTCCTAAAATGTTACCCCCCCTTCCTTTTGCTCAACTTCATTGCGAAATTATTCTTTTTGTTATCCAGTGTAGATGGGAATGAGTTAAAAATGATTATGAAAGTGCGCTGACATTAAGTTACACTGATTTTTAAATGATTTAAAATTTTGTTTTAATCTTTAACAACGTAAGCGTTTTAGAGTGTTAAGCTAAGCTACCCCCTTCTGTTAAATTATATATAGTCTCCCTTTAAATCTGTATAAGAACTAAGGTAATATATAATCTCTTGTGTAATAGATTGTAGTCTCAATGCAAATAAGGATTCTGGATTCCTTCCTTCTTTTAAGATAAATAAGAGTCATTTCCAGTGATGAAGAGTGTGCTGATTCCAGAATTCATTTTTAATTGCACCTGCCATCAATGGTTATATTTTTTACCTCTTCTAGAAGTGTTACTAAAGATTACCAAGGTCAATTGCATTAAATATTCTGGGCGTTCTAAGTTTTACTTTTTGTGGTAAAAAGCCTTAAATGTCAAACGAACTTGGGCAAAAAACAATAGAACCAAATAAGTTTGAACGAAAGCATTTTCAAATTTGGTTTTTGATAACCTAAGCTCTTTGGCTGTAAGGAATGGGCTCAATCTTTAATTATTTTTCAAATTTGTAATTAATTTTTAAGTTTCGATATTGTGAACCAAAGCTTTTAACTTCGTTGAACTATTTTGAAAAACTGAGCACTTTGGGGCATTCAGAGTCTGTATTTTACCAACATGCATAACTATTTCATTTTGAAAAGTATTGAATAGTCCAGTGATAATGTGAATGGAACTTACATCCGGCAATTTTATATTTTTTGTAAATTGCATTTAAAAGCACCTTGGTATATTTAAAAATCCGACTCTAAATTCCCTTAATCATTGCAATATAAATCGTTGTTAAAATTCATGTATCACTTACCCAGCCTGAAATATATTAAAAAGCATTAAACTTCTTGCATTTGGCTAATATAGCACCTGTATGTTTGTTGCCTGCAGGACCTATTAAATCATGGATTTATATTTACTAAAAATATTCACGTTTATTAAAACAAGTGTAAATATCTAACGTAAAAGTATGCTTGAATGAAAATGAAACAATTTTGAAAGGCAACATTTAATAAGGAAAACACGAAGACAGATATATTATAGGTGTGCAAGCATATGGTCCGACGGAGCTGTCAATCAATTAAAACTTGCCTAAAAAGGCTTTGAAGTTCGATGAGGTGAATGCTGCAAAAAAACACGAGAGAGGAAAATAAAGCAGAGATTTACTGAAATAAGATCGGGAAGAAAACTTAAATTAAATGAGTTCATAAAATGTTTTATCTAAATCTTAATAATTAATATTTGGTCTAACACGTTCCCTAAATTTTTATTTTGCAGTAACTTATTGTCGAAAATTTGATCTTTGCCATGTTTCTAGTATTTAGTATCAGTTATTACAGACATATACAGAGAATTCAAATCTTAAAAAAGCTTTACGTCGCATATACTTGACATTTACATAAAAACTCATTAAGCATTCATCTCTTCAGCTTACATCAATCAGAATAAATTCTATTTCAAGTTCGATTCTTGACTTAAATTTATAAGTTTTAATATCTTTCACTACTGTGAATTGTGATCAAACCTTTTCAGACGTAACGTGACTTATCGCTATGTCTAAGTACAACAGAGACTTAAGAAGGGTGTAAAAGACCCTTTATTTTAAACTAAGTTTTGAACTAAAATGGATTAACATATAAACAGAGTTTGCTGATAATTGCGGTCATATTTAATTACATTCCTCCTCTCCTACGTTGATTTTTAATAGGTTACTAAAACAATTAATAAGTAAAAAGGTAAAAGCTGAGGGGTTGTGGCATTTAAAGGGCTTTAAAAATTTTTAAAAGCCTTTTTGTATTTTTTTAGCAAAAAATTGGGATACCAAGTTTCTTTAAAATGCAGGTTATGCGTAAATTCAAAGTGCTTTGAAATAACACTAATTTTTAAAATACTTCAACTTCCACTGAATATGAAGCATTGTAAATGCCACCGAAATTCGTCGGTTAAGTTAAGCAATGTAATTTATTTATGTAAACTTAGTCTTTTTCAAACCCTCACATAATGAAATCTGGCAAAGTTGCATAAGGTGACTAAACTAACCAGTAAACCTTTGCATGTACAAACTTAGATTTAGATACGCAACTACTAATATAAAAATCCTGTTATGCGATCAGTTACGCGCCATTTGATATGTAAATCATTTGAATAAAACTCAGAAATTCTGAGGAATGTATGGCGAGAGATTATCCATTAATTAGAACTGTACGTGACACAAAAGATGCACGTAATTAAGTGTTTAAAATGTAGTTTAAAAAACTTTATTGTAGCTGCTATAGAATTTGATATGTAAATTATTAAAATAAAAATTAATAAATTATAAATAAAATGTAAAAAATATCTTTTTTTAGATAACTGGGGTATTTACCTCAAGTTTGTAAAGAGAACGCTCTTATATTTCGACCATTCTAGTAAAACCTGTGGTAACATTTTATTTTGAGAATAATAAATATTGAGACAGAGCAGCGAAAGCGCTACCTTATTATTAATAAGATAAGGATAGCCTAGGGCCTTAAATTAAATAACCGAGGAGAGTTCACAAAGTAGTGTCAGTAGTCAACAACTGCACCGCTAATCCACCTGTTGGAACCTTCCCATTTATAACTACGAACTAAACTTTTGAAGAAAGGTGTAACACCATTAAATAGTGAAGATTTAATAAAACTGGAATATTTAAAACAATTATTTCTCTGATGAACCCAGGAATGAGAGGAGACAGAATTATATTATAAGGTAAAGGTTTGTCGCATCTCTAAGAGTAGATATATCACATAATTTATGAGTTCCTTTGATTTGTGATAATTTGTGAGTTCTTTTGATTATTAGTTTTCCTATAATCATTGAAAGTTTATCCTATTACTTTTCATCAAGATCTATTGATACAATTTCGAATATAGTTATGACTATTTCTGATTATGTTGACTATTATAGTTGAGTTTAGGCTCTCAAACCAGCTTTTATATTTAATTGGATTTTAGGTAGTTAAGGGAGCTTTTTTTTAAAAAAACTAATTCTATATGAAACATATATTTGTGAATAAGAATCTTCTGCAGGCTCATTTTATAACAGGAGCAAATAGAATCAAACTTAAGTTTCATATTAAAATATATATTTATTTTTCAATTCTTTTTTTTTATTTCATCATGAAGCCAGACCATATCTAATCTTTACAATATGTTTAATATCATTTTCCTTTTCTCACTTGCTTAATTTGTATTCCAAAAGAAAAATCAGTGCTATGTATAATGTTTTTATGGAAGTAATTTAAAATACAAGTGAAAATACAAGAGGGATTACAGTGAAGATCTGCGCTCGTAGCATAGCTGAACTGAAACATAAGAACTGAAACAGGAAAATTAATATTGAATTAGTGACTGTAATTCTTTAACAAAGTTATTTTATTTAATTATAACTACTAATTTGATAGTGTAAATAAATGATATCAGTCAATTTTATAAATGATAAATGATGTAAACAAATGATGCAGTATGGAAACGTATTGGACTGTGAAGACACTTTCTTGGAGTTTTCTTTCAAGTAATAATTTATTCTTGGATTGCATCAAATTTTATTTTGCATTAAAAGAGTTTTCTGAAAATTAATAAGTTATAAAATATTGAAAAATTTAAAACTTTAGAAATTAACAAAAATTTGCAATATTTATTTTCCAAATGAAGTTTTTCCATTCTTTGAGGACATTTATCAGCAGACTGATTACCTATGATTATTTCTAGAACATCTGGATTTTTTTTAATTTATATTTTATGCGATTCTATTTTTTGAAAGTATTTAAGTTTTCAAACTGTGTTCATTATACAATGTTACAACAAAATTGTGATAAAAATAAGCCTTTAAAAATTATTTTTATAACTTATTATACATTCTCTCTATTTTCTTTATGCGATTTAAAATTAAATGTTTAAAAGGACAGTTATGAAGTTTATCTTTTGCAAAATATAATTAAAAAGATCATTGTCATTAATATGATTTGTATAAAAAGAGAAGCATTCTTTTTAAAAGAAAGCAATCGTGAGAATGCTTAGCCCCAGTTATTTCAAATAAATGGGGTTTTTCCATATCTAATTTCAAATTTCGGTACAGTGTGCTCTCGATTATTTGAGCTAATGCCAGAGAAACGGGGCATGGATAATTGAAAAATAAGAATAATCCAAAATATCAATTTTTATACACATTGACATTTCCAGTATTTGTTTCTAAAAAAAAAAACATTGATTTTACTTTACTTTTCAGAACGTTTAAATATATTTGCCTAATTTCATTGCCTATTTTCCGAATTGCTATTCTATAACCGTATTCGAATCCCATTTGGTTGATGAAGTCCGATAGAGTTTCAAGAGAAGTCACTGCTGTCTCGGGACTGATGTAATTGTCAGTATCTTCTTCGCTTGTATTTTCAGTATTAGTATTTACCTTTTCTGTTTCGTGTGACCTCCACTCAATCATTCTTTGATATTTTCCCAATTGACATTTTCAATTTTCGACATACAACTTCCGCTATTACCTATACTCTTTCACAAATAGATAAATCACCGATTTCTATCTTAGGAAGACTCTTTTTCCATGATCGAAACAATGTTATTGGTTTTACATTCGGTCAAAATTTTGCTACTCCATACATGGCAACCAAGACAGCAAACATTATCAAGAATTTTATTAAATTCCTTACTTTTTTCATAACCTCTAACTATGCGAGGTAATCGTTGAAACGCTCTCACTTGTGCATGTGTGTTTTTTAACTCTAGCGCATAACGTGCGTCGGGACCGCCACTCACGGATAATCCCTAAACCGGATAATCGAGAGTACTGTACTTTTGGCAGAAAAGATGCATCAATACATTACCGATAAAAACAATTTTTCCTTCACGTTTGCATGAAAGGTAAGGATTTTTCCTTTACTGCTTTACTGATCCATCTTACTTTAACATTGTTATTCTAGTTAAGACTGTTTATTTCAAGTATATTCTATAAAATTCCTTCGCTGCCTTTGCAGTTGCATATTTCGTCTCAAATATCTATGATTTAATTATCTCTTAGAAATAAGATTGACGGAAAATAGTGCCAATGCTTAGTAAGTACTTTTTTGACTTTCTGTGCGATACTTTCTGCGATATTTTCGATTTTCTGTGAAAAACAATTTACAGTACGTTTTTATTTTTTGTTAAAAAGTATCAGAGTTTTGAGAAAATATGCTAATCGTTTAATTCTATAGGAAGAATTTCTTTTGGGTGACCCGACTTTTGACAACATGGTTACAGGTTTAAAAGGAGAAACCTGGAAAAGGGTGCGAACTATTATCACACCAGCTTTCACATCGAAGAAAATGAGAAAAGTAAGTAGTAATGCTCAAAATGTGTATGATACATCAATAAATATTAAATTCTAAACAATCTGCAGTACATTTGGAAATTATACCTCTGAAGATTTAATCTTTTTTGAGAAATCTTACTTACAGGAACTGCTTTTTATTTGTCGAACGTAGATATAAGCGAAATAACATTTTAACGGGAGATTATACAAATTTATTGCAATCAAAACCTTTCTGAATTATCATTAGATAAGAATGTGCGGTAAATCCTGTGGAGGATTTTTTTTGAGTAGCTAAGCAGAGCTGCATGATTTTAGTTAAAATGATTCCAACAAGGTAAACTAAGATAGATTTTCCTCGTTTGACAGATACGAAACTTACATTCTTACATATCACAAAGAGAAGCTAATTGATAACAATAAAAAGGTTAAGAATTAAAAACTCATTAAGTCAAAAAACAGACGTCTGTATAAGTAAAAATGCTGTCTAATGGAAAGCATAAGAGTAGACAAATGTAGAATTCGCGTACTGTTATAAAAGATGAAATGAAATAATAAATACAACTCATGCAAACCATTTACACAAGAAATCAAATATTGTCAAAAAATCAAGCAAAGAATGGAAGGAAGAAATCAAGTAAATTTTCATAGCTTTCAAGAAAAAACTAATAATGAAAAAAAAAAAAAAAAAAAAAAGAAAAGAAAGAAAGTGATCATGTGTACCTAATTCCCGTTATATTGGCGTAATGATGTATATAACAAGGCCAAAGAATAAAAAATCTAATGAATTTTTCTCATGGTGGTATTCCAAAAAACTCTTTTTGCCTACTTACTTCTTCTTTCCAATTTTTATTTTGTCGAATGGGATCTGTCAGATTCTTTGACTGCAGTGTCTACGTCCATTTCTCAGCACCTGAAGCAAAAAAATTAGGGTACAGAAAAGTTTTATACTATTGTCATTAAACTTTATTAGTTAGAAATAATTTTTTATAACAAGAAAAAAAGCTCTACTTCTGTTTTTACATCATTTCTTTTAACACGCAATTAACACTCGTTCGCACCCATTGAATTTCAAACTAGGCATAATTTAACGAGTTTGAATTTTAAGTAAATAAGGTATCATAAAAAGATGATCCTTTCTCGATAAACATTAGTAATTATTGTTTAAAGTAAATGACAAAATTTTGCAAATGAAGTTTTGAATGTCAATAATTATAACTATTCACGAGAGATTATTAGCAGCTGGCCAACGAATTCAAACTCGGTACATTTCACTAAAATATACAATGCTTCCTTTAATTCTTCAAACGTACAATTTTGAAACCTCAACGATTTTGTAACTTGATTCATACGGAATATGAAATTGCACATTATTACAGATTAAAACATTAACTCATCTTTCCATCTTACTTAAAAGAATTTTTCAACACTTGAAAATATAGTTCCTCAATTGTATTGTACAGGATATTGAGTTGAACATTGATGCTAATCTAAAATGATGATATGTAAGAAACAGGTTTTCGTTTAGCTGGTGGTTATATATTATTCTAAGAGAAGGAAGAGTGTTTCGGGTATTTCCCGTGAACACTCAAATGCCTTAGATTAATTTTTAACATAATTCAAAAAGTGGATTTCCTCTAAAAGCAAATTTAGGTATTTTATTACAGTTTGCTCGGGTGGAAAAAAAAAAACCTATTTTTGCTACAAAAGATCAAACATTTATCTGATAATTCAAGAAAATCGAAGCTTTATATTAAGTGGACCTTTAGTAATTCGTTATTAATTCCATATTCTCTGTGAATGAGACAAATAGATCTGTGCATAAATGAGCACTAAAAGTGATTACTCATTTTAGGCAGAATAAATAAAAATTTTTGACAAAAGTCTGTAAGGTTCTGCTTGTGTAGAAGCTCAAATCAATGTCCTTCAGACCCTACTAGACCGACTGATGAGTTACAGCTCTAGTCTGAATTAATATGACAAAGTCTGTTAGAAAAGTTAACATAATCCTTTTATAGAACTCTTTAAATTAACAGAAGGCACAACTTGTACTCCAAAATATAACTTCGCTACTTGGGGGTATTTTAAATAACCTAAGAGGAAGTTAAATTCAAGTAACCTGTTCTGACATTATGACTAAAATAATCTACTTAAGCTAGTTTAAATAATTAACGGCTCAGTTTTAACGGCAGCTAGCGAGGTCGCTACAGACGGAACAAACTCTGTCAGAGCTGGCGATAGTAGGTAACTGCAAACGAGCCTGCCGGAAGCTCTAACTTTAAAACATGCAAACCCTGGACTTGAACACCCTACTATTCATTTGCATTTTTGGTCTACGGAAAAGAGAAGTAAAGTTTTAGCTCATAATAACAGCTTAATTATCCTAAAATCTTACAAATTAGCTATAAAAATAAGTAGAAGCAAAGATAATATGTTTTAGTAATAAAGAAGAAGGAACTAAAAAGAAATTATAGCTAAATGTTAATACGCATCCGACTTCATTGTATACTATGTGCACTAAATGCAGCTATGAAGAAAAGCTACATAAAACATATTTCAATAGGCAAAGAAGCTGCTATGCTTATATTGTATAACAGGTTCTTATAACTGTTAGAATTTCAATCAGAAACCGAAGCGATGGATTTTAATATCAGAAGAAAATCTCTTCTTTCATAATTTTATATAAACGTTTCATATATTATAAATTCATTTTAAATTATTCTCATGTTTATTTATTCATTTATTTAATTTTTACCCTAGAAAATTGCTTCACTGGCCTCATCTTCCTCGCAAGGTTGCATGTAATGCATATTACGTGTCAACAATGTGATATAATTTGATATCCCTCGAATGAGTTTATTTAAGCTTAGCGCAGAAACATAAACGTAATAAATCAGCTTTAGGTTTCTTCTGTAGACTGCCTAGTTCATAAATATGCATAGTTTGAAATTTTAAGAGCTATCACAACATTGCTGCCTATATACTATAAAACGGAACAATTGCTTCTTGTTTATACGAGACATTTGTTTAATGTCTTACTTTACAGTACATGGATTCTCCCTTCCCGCGCTATGCAAATGATATGACAAACTGGATAGAGTATCATGTGAGCTGACACTACAAAATTTTGTAGCCGTGATATTCTCGAAACGATAATAACGGAGATGTTGGAGGTGCAGAAATGTCTACACTAAGTTGTGGCTCGAATTCAAGTGAAACTCCATCAGTACAAAGAGAAGTTTTTCTTACGCCAATATCATTAGGCTGGATGAAACACAGACCTCATCGTGAAAGTTAAAAAGAGCAGATCTAACAAGTCGCTTCATTACAGGTCATAACTAAAACCATCAGTTCCTCAACACCCCACCATTTACAAGTGACTTCAGATACAGTTGGTGATGACGTTATTCTAACGCGCACCGCATCGCAAGGCCAAACTGTCTGCATGCAATATTACTACGTATTTTTTTAAACTTAATATGTGCCTAGTATTGCAAAAGAAGCTTTCTCATTGTTTTGCAGAACAGTGCTCGGATATATGTAACCAAAAACTTGAGGCTGTTTTGATTCGTTGATGGGGAGATGAGAAATGTTCTACTATTTATTATATGGCTTGGTTTATTTATACTCGAATTTCTAAACTGAAGGAACAACTTCGTGGTAGTTGCAGCCGACTTATTCTAGAAATGCTCCTTTCAAACCGTCAGCATAGCATATATTGCTACCAGTATACTACTAATTCCCCACCGAATTTTCGAAGGACAGTTAAACGTTTCACAGAAACATTTATTTTGAATATATTTTTTTATTTCAAAATAATGAGTTGGAATTTTTTAAATTATAACTCTGTACAAGCATATATAACCTATTTTTTTAAATTCATGCAACCCAGAATTACAAAGCTCTAGCACTATTTTGCTTGAATTTTGCGGAAAATCCCTAGATCTTTATTACTGGGAAGATTAATTAGAATGTAGAATTGAAAAGAAGAATTACAAACTCTTACATGAATACTAGTATTTAAGACCGAGGGCAAATAGAAAGAAAAACTCAGCGTCTTTTTCTCGGATTTAAGTTCCTGCTGAAAAGATTCTTCTGAAATTTGAAGCTAAAGAAATAAATAAAGTATAAAAATTAAATATGTTGAAGATATCAGTTTTTTAAATTTATTTGAAGATGAAGCAAATATAATTACAGATTTATTTAAAGATGAAATAAACAGATGTTGAAAATATCAGTTTTAAAATTTATTTAAAGATGAAATAAATATAATTATAGATTTATTTAAAGATGAAATAGATGTAATTCTGTAAAGTGTTTTAATTGTATGCTGGATCGTTTGTAAACTATAGCTGCACAAAATCTTAGATGTCTTCTTACAGTATGATATTATTTAATAGTACTGAAAGATGAATGTTAGAACATCTATAAAAAAGAATTTTTTTATTTATATCTTATAGATGTCACATATCATAAAGGACTGCGCAAAAACTGTGCTACAGACTCTGGAAAAACACGCTGTAAACAAAGACCCAGTTGACTGCAAAAAGTATGTTATTTCTGGAACTGCTAATATGTTGTTATTGAAAAAGAACTTGCTTATACTTTTTTTATTTCTTACCTCCTTGCGTCATTTGATTACCGTTTAAGTCTCCAAAAACTTGTTTTTCAGAATCCGCGTAATTAATGCTATAATTTCATATTTTAAGTCAAAACTTAAATTCAAAGAGGTATTCGGGAACAAACGATATTTTAATTTAAATAATTTTCCAAGTTAATGTAGTTCAGAGGATGAACTTCAGAGTTCAGAGGATGAAACAGTTGCAAAATAAGGATTTCTTTCTGCTTGTAACTGGTGATTTTGTCTTCAGATTAATAAAGCAATCATCATTACTGTTTTATTTGGGCATGAGAAAATATTTATTAAGCGTACTTTAAAAGATTTCTTTCTTTAGTAAACCTGCTAGTTTTTAATTAATTAGTATAAAGCATATTGGACTAAACGGATAATTATAATTTAGTCTTGGTTCTGCCGGCCAGTAAAAAATACTGCACTGAGACAGAATTGAAGATGGCTGCTTTGGGCACTATTGGGAGAAAGATTTCCAACAAGGCACTGGTTGCATGTGTACACCAATGGATCTTCTATAGGTGTTAATAAAGTAATGCTGGCGCAGGCGTTTACTCTCGGCACTTGAGATTTAGCGTGGCTGTTGATGCAAATTGTATCAACTAGGATGTTGAAGTGGCTGCTGTCCAACACGCCAGTTGAGTGAAATCAATAAAAGAGATGATCAGAACATTGTGATATTTATTGATTCACAGGCCTTTAAAGCAATTTCTTGTGCAATACTTTCAAACAATGGGTCTGTTCTAAATTGTCAGCTTGGGATATATTCTGTAATAAATAATGGTCGCAATGTTTCTCTGCAGTGGTTCCCAAGTCGTTGTGGAATAATGGGTAATGAGTTTTCTGACACTCTGGCCAAGGCTGGATCAACCCAATCCTTTTGTTTGCTATCACAGTGCTAAGGGAATCACTGGAGCCAGATGTGGAGCTCATCTTTGAGAGAAGAATGGGGACTCTGTGAAGGGGAAGATTTGGGGTTCCTTAATGGAGAATCTCATTCCATGCGACCTACCTAGACCTGTCGGCGTCGTTAACGTTAGATCAAAAACTAGATATGACTTGTTAATGAAACACAGATTTGATTTAGCAGACTCTCCATCTTGTCCATTATGTGATACTGACGACATGTGCGATGACTATTTGGACAATTGTTCTGGACTTATCGACAGGCAACGGATAATGCTGTAGCAAATTATTGTACTTTTTTTAATGTTTCTGAATTGTATTGGGCTGCTCGTCACAGAGTAATGGCTATCATGCCTACGTCTGACATGGGATAAAAAAGAATGTTGTCGTATTAAAATAATATAACTTATTATGGCTCAGAGAAATGGAATTACTAGACGACCTAAGTGATGCCATTATTTATATTTCAGAGCGATACAGTATTTTTTAAAATTTTATGAAATATGCTAGTCCATTTCATAGTATGTTAAGTCAACTGGTCTGATAAAAAATAATGTTCTTAATTTCTGTAATCATTAATTACACTTGAAAATAAACTATCCCCCTTTTTCGCCTGTATTTATTGTAGGTTATTTGGTGCCTTCACTATGGATGTAATCGCTTGTTCGGCTTTCGCGACGAAGATAGATTACCACAATGATCCTAATAATATCTTTGTGAAGAACGTGAAAAAAGCTTTCGGAGATTTTTCTGGTTTCCGTATTTTCCTTATATGTGAGTACTTACAATGTTCATTATTAGCATTATTTCTTTTATGTTCTTTAACACTTTATACGTAAAAATATTAAAAACAGATGCAAAGGAATTGAAAATGCTATTAAAACCGTAAACTGCGTAGATTTTCTGAAGTACAAGTTTTCCTTTATTTGATTTCTTGCTATTCATTTTCTAAATATTGAGAATTTGGAATAAAATTATTTACTTCCTTCTTTAAGATAAAATAATGATTAAAATATTGAAAATATGCTCATCAGGCGAAGTTAATTCGAAAATATTACATGCATAACAATATATATACATAAAGTTATAGTACATACGTAAAGTTGTAGAGTCATTAGGTTATTTTCAAGCAGGAGAGATAAAAAATTAGCAATGCTCCCGCGGGGCCTCGAACTTAGACCTCTTAAATACGCAACGAGTATGCTAACGGTTACACCACAAAGGCATGCAGAAAGGAGGGAGATGCATGGTAAGTAAAAGTAGTAATACTTGCTTGGAAGACCATATTTTCTTCTTCTAAACCAAAAAAGAAAGATTTCTATAAGTACAGAAATTATCATAGAATCTAATGAAACAGCTAAAGTTTTTTTTTTTTTTTTTTTGTAATAACTTTGGCAGAAAAAGTGGAAAATACGGTTTTTCAGCTAACAAAATTGAGCAGTGGAGGATTAGAGATTCTTTCCCTAGTATAAATTTGTTGTTTCTGTCGTAATTTAAAAGGGAATATCCAATTTCACGAATAAAACATACTAACAAGGAACATTCTAAATATCTCATGAATTCACTTCTGTGATAGGATCTTTAAGCAGTAAATTGCGAAATTTATTAATTAGAGGCGACACACGAAGATTAAACTTTTGCAGAGTAAATAAAATTTTCTTATTAATGGAAGGAATTGATTCGAATTTGATTGCTTACAAAATTGTTTACGTTTTTCGTAGGTTTAACTTTCACATATTTTCTTTTCTTCGACTAAAAAATTCGCCGTTCTATCCTTAATGACTCTACACCAGATGTGAATTCGTGGGATACATCACTGTTTTCTGCTTAACATCCATTAGTTTGGCTTAATATGCATCCATTAGCATGGCTTAATATGTATCCATTAGTATGGCTTAATATGCATCCATTAGTATGGCTTAATATGCATCGCCGAAGTAGAATGGGCCTTCTTGTGTTTTCTGTATGGTTATCTGTCTTACTGAGAGAGGCTTGCATTTCCATTTATAAGTGGGAGTAACTCCATCTTGTTTTCCTTTGATTGCCGTCTTAGTCGTATAGCAGTCAGTGATGTTGGCTGCCGTATCAGTGGTCCTTGGTTCGAATCTCTATTGAAAGGTCGGATCTTTAAATGTGTTTAGTGTCAATCAAGTGTGAGTGCACTTAAAATATTGGTGAGACGAGAGTTTTCTCAAGTGGTTTGGTGACACGGACAGAAGGACTAAAACTTTTGGATCTATCCCCATTAAGAAACAATACATATTTTCCATCAAAATTGGGACGAAATATATAGTAATTGGAATAAGACTTTACCCGTAAAACCGCCAGTGAAGTTTAATATTCCGCTCACTTATCTGTAAAACCGAGGCTGAAGTTCTAAGATTCCAGTCACTGCTTACTGTCATGTCCTTCGATTTGGAATTTTAACAACGCATTATTTCGGCTATCACTCATAAGGCCAACTTCGTGAACCAAATGTCAAGTTAGCACCAGAAACAAAAAAGAAAATTGCGTAAACATTAGCGTTTTCTTTCTTCAAAAATGAGTAGAAACTTGAAATCAATCAACGGCCATTTCATTTGCAACAACCTGATACACTGCTAAATCTTCTGCCATTGCTCAAGCGCTTTGCAAAATCTCGCTCTTCCATGGGTCATTTATCATTTACGAGTCGCTCGGAAGCTATTTCGCGGCATTAAAACAGACTTTTGAACCTGAATATTAACTTCAGGGGAAACAATCATCGGAAGTCATGTATGACAAGTCAAAATACGAGGCTGGTGTATCTTGGATGCTGTGTTGGCTAAAGTATTATCATAATGGCACACCTAATTACAGTGTTACTACAGTTCAGATAATTGATGCCTATTATCTCCTATCTCCTCTCAGACGCTTCAGAATGCTATATTAAAATCCAATATAACCATTCGGATCATGGAAAATAAATTCATGTTATATATATCATTGTGTAACGAGATCAGATCAACATGATTTTAGTCGGGCTTTTGATTTCCTTAGTTTTCTTTTGTTTTGAAAAATTAATACAACAGTTTCCGCAGAGTTATATCTCTCCGCTACAATTACTATTTGGTCTCTGGATTGTAGCCGTATATCCAACTTACAAGACAAGTTATGTTTCATGAGATAAATATTGGGTGTTCTTAGGTCGGACTGACGGAGATTCTAGCACCTCAATACACTGGTGTGCAAAAATTAAGGACGAGACGGTTTTTTCAATATAACTTTGTACAAAAGCTTTCCAAATCAACACATTTAATACCGTAAGATCCCCAATACGTAAGGACATGAGTAATGTAAGCAACACTTACTAAAAGAGAAATCAGAGGGATAAAAAGAAGCTTTATTGAAAAAGTAGCATGGAGCGCAATGCGACTGAAGGACGAAACATCCCTGTGATGGGGGTCCAGCAAGAAACATCCGGTCTTTAATAGGGGATATGATCTCCCCTGACTGCTAGGCAGGTTTCACAGCGTCTGCCCATGCTGAGAATGAGGGTGTCAATGAGTTGTTGAGGCATTGCTGCCCATTCGTCTTGCAGAGCCAAACGAAGCTGAGGAATCGTTACTGGTGGTAAGGTACGAGCTGCCAAGCGTCTGCCTAGAAAATCCCATACATGCTCGATGGGATTCAGATCCGGAGATCGTGCCGGCCAATCCATACGTTCAATATCCTCACTATCTAAGAGCTGTTCGGCAGCTACTGTGCGATGACATGGTGCATTGTCGTCCATGAAAAGGAACTGCGGACCCATAGCGCCTCTAAAAAGGCGCACATATGGAAAAAGAATCTCGTTACAATAACGGGTCCCGTTGACTGAACCTGCGTCGAAGATGTGAAGGTTTGTACGACTATCAAGCATGATGCCTCCCCAAACGAGAACACCGCCACCTCCATACCTGTCCTTTTCAATGATGTTCGAGGGAGGATTGCGGCTTCCCCCACTCTCTCCAGATGAGTATGCGATGAAAATCACTGCTCAGACCGAATCTTCTCTCATCTGTGTAGAGTACTCGTCCCCATTCATTGTCTCTCCAATTCCGGTGTTCCCGGCACCACAGAGAACGCCTTCTCCGATGGGCAGGCGTTAGAGGTACACACCGTACAGGGCGACGTGCAAACAGACCACCACCGTGCAGTCTTCTGGCCACGGTAAAACGCGATATCGGTCGTCCAGTCGCCTGTGTCGTGTGTCTAGCGATTTCTCCAGCTGTCTGCCGCCTGTATCTTCTGGCCTGTAAGGCAATATACCCCTCACCTTCCTCAATTAACACTATCTGTTTTGAGACTCTAGTGTTATCTAAAATATCTGTATTTACTTATCGCTTCATTGCCATGCACTCGTTGAAACATTTCAAGCGTCTTATAGTTTGAGGTTGTCGCAGGTTTTTCATATTCACTTTCTGGGCTAATTTCAGACCCACTTTAAAACCGCAAATAAACTAATGTACACGAACCCAAAAACGAATGTAACGCAAATACTCATGAAAATATATCGACGCCACTTGATATATTGATTTAGGGCCGATATTGTTCATCTTAGATGCAGACGCACGATTTATGGCATATGCGCTGTTTGCAACCGATAGATCCTCTGAGCTCCCTAATACTATGTCACGTGAAAGTTTTTCAAACGCCCTGAACACTTTTCTCAAATAGTATTATTATTAATAATTATGTATTTCTGTTCCTTTGTATTCCAATTTCATTGTAGTGGCATAATTTAGAATACCATTATGATGTATTTTATATATTTATTTAAAGTTTTAGATACTAATATTAGCATTTTGTTTACGAACGGTTTAATAAGAAAAGTTTTTACTACAAAGATTAGGTTTTCTTTCATTTAACTTTTTGGAATTAAAACTCGTAGGTGTAGCGCAGTGTCAATATTATTCATTGCAACTAAATGTTGCTTTGCTAATTCATTGCTGAAATTTGCTTATTACTGTTGCTCTTACATAAGTAAAAATTCGGTGAAACGAGATGGCTACAGTAAGCAACTTTTAACCAGGATTATTCTAAGAAATTAGAAAAGTGAGATTTACTTAAATTTGCATTGGACATTTACAGTGTGAATTTGACGGATATTTTTCTGTATTGCAATCATGATGCTCTTTCTCTTTAAAAATATAAAAATTTGAATTTCTTAAGTTTTATTAACAGAAATAAAGATTTGTTTGTGATTGCCTTTTTTTATTTCTTGATACGATGAGAATATGTGAATAAAAGCGATTAGAAACTTCCGATATTAATAATATGTATGATAATTCTTGGTAACTAGTAAATGGAAAATAAAATCTTTCAGTTTTCTTGCCAAATTGGCTAAGAATCGTCTTAGGACTCAGAAACGTGCTGTCTATGGATTTCTTCCGAACTGTAACCTTGGAAGTCATCAAAGAAAGGAAAGAAAAAGGTTATGTAAGTAGATGCTTCCAGTAATAGTCTATAATATAGTCACAAAATCAGAAATACCTAAATCTATGTTTGTTTTACAGGAGGAATTTTCCATACAATCTTTTTATTTTAATTATTCGTTCATATGCACATAAGACAAAATTTTAATTTAATTTCGAACTCTTTAATCTCATTTTTAATCAGGAAATTCTTCCTTTTAAGTTGCATTTATTTATTTTATGTCACGCCACGCTATTTTCCCGTTCAGTGAAAATTTAATGTGTCATCGTTAATTAGTAGCCTCGTTGAAAAGTATTTATTCCATTAAATCATTTCTAACTTTAGCCTACCTATTCTTATTTTATTGATATTTGTAAGAAATATACGAATATTCTTCTTTGTACTACAAAAGTGCCAAACTTCCATAAAATTTCATATAGTTTAAATTACATCATTACTTGACAGTGATATAATTCCACAATAAAATTATCTGGTGAGTAAATTTACGAATGCTGCTCATTTGTTAACTTTCAAGGTGAAATCGCTCTTCTAAGCTTTGCCATCATCTATGGCCTACCAGTGGCCGAGCGGTAAGGTCTCTGAACACTTGGGAGCTCAATCCGAGGTTTGAATCTCACCAACGGGCTGGATACATGGACGTTTTCGTGGTTTTCGCCATGCGTTAACGTGTTATAAAGCCAGTTTCCCTTAGAATGCCATCCACGAAAACATCCCTCTGTTTAGGCACATATTCCTCGGGTGCATTCTCATAATCAAATAAACCAAACATCTAGTGATTATGCAGTTTGAAACCTGTTTTGCTATTAGTTGCAAAGTAATGATGTGAAATTTATGATGTATTGATTTGAGTTGTTATTAAAATTGATAAAAATGGAAGAAAACATTTTCATAATGAAAAGGTACTTAGAAGTAATAAACATTGTAAAAACTAAAGAGAGTTTATTGAACCCAATTAAATAAAATACACTGCTCGACAGTGAAAATGCAACAACAAGGAGTGGTCAGAAAGTGATGAAATTTGGAAAAAAGACAGTAACAGCAGGCAGCAATAATTGATCTTTATTTCAAAATGATAGTCAGAATACAGAACGAGGACGGCGTCGGCTCAGTAGGATGTAGGACCACCATGGACAGCGATGCACGAAGAAACACGTCTAGGCATAGAGTCAATAAGAGTGCGGATGGTGTCTTGAGGAATGGCTCTCCATTCCCTTTCAACCATTTGCCACAGTTCGTCTTCTGAACGTGGCAGGGGCAGAGTCTGCAAACGGCGTCCAATCACATCCCACACGTGTTCGATTGGTGGCAGGTCAGGAGAGTACGGTGGCCAGGGAAGCATCTGTATACCTTGCAGAGCATGTTGGCAGATGCGAGCACTGTGTGGTCAGGCGTTATCCTGCTGAAAAATTGGATTAGGCAGCCCCTGAAGGTAGAGGATTGCCACCGGCCGCAGTACATTATCCAGGTATCGTTGGGCCGTCATAGTGCTGTGAATACGAACTATAGGTGACCTGGAATCGTAGGCAATAGCGCACCAAACCATTATGCCACGTTGTCGCGCGGTGGGGCTTTCTACAGTTACTGCTGGATAAGATCCGTCTCCACGTCGACGTCACACACATATGCGGCGACTGTCACTGGATAAACAGAAGCGTGACTCATCTGAGAACACGACGTTTCGCTACATCGTTGACTGTCATCCACATCGTTGGCGTCTATACTGTGGGGTCAATGGCAGTCTTCTTAACGGACGCCGTGAGTGCAGGCCACGTTCAACCAATCGATGGAAAATGGTTCTCGTCGACACGGGAACATTCAGGGTATCTTGCACATGCTGCAGAATCGCGGAACAAGGGACTTGAAGGACCACCACAGCTTGTCGGCGGATGTGTCGATCCACGCGTGTTGACGTCACTCTGGCTGCACCTGCACCCCTCCTTCTTCCTACATTTCCTTGTTCCAACCATGTTCGCCATAATCGATGCACCGTGCTCGCATCCATGTGGGCATCAGCTGCGATTTGACGTAAGGACCAACCCGCCCTTCTCAGTCCGATCACCTAACCCTTCGTAAAATCGTCTATCTGCTGTAAGTGCCATCGTTAACGGCGGCCTGGCATTCTCTTCTATTATACGTATCCTAAGGGGCAAAAACCAACTTTCTTCAATAATTCCTCTGGCAGAAATAACGACACGAATATTGCCCATTCTGCACGTTCCTTCCCTTATATCTTACTTCACGCGAGTTGGAGAGTTGAGCATTTCCCATCATTCGCATAACTCAGTGACGTGTGTCTACTCTAAAATTAGCATAAATTTCTGACCACTCCTTCTTGGTGTTGCATTTTCAATGTCGAGCAGTGTATAAAGAGATGGAAATAAATGTTGAAAAGGATGATTATAAATCAATACCTTTTGGAAAAATGAAATCCGAAATAGAATGGAAACTGTTAAATCTTTGTTGTCAGCTGTAAGTTGCAGCAGTAGCATTTAATCAAGCAAATAAATACTGAGTGCAATAAAGATTAACACAATATACGTTCACTTTAATATGGAAAATAATTTTATAAACTTACCCAGTTTAGGCAATAAAAATGCGTGGTAATAATTACTGCTGTTCTAGCCCAGCCTTGAATAATTACGATTTTTGGTTTGGGATTGAGATGGTGTGATTTTCCGTTTAGCTCTAGTAATCAGAGCTCTATGTGAAAAGAGTGACTGGTCGTATACAAATACTTATTACTATTGCCATAGTTTTGCACTTAAAATTATGGAACATTTTATATTTAACACATTAAAGCATAACGAATATTTTATTATTTGAAATCTCAAAGTCGTAAAGCCTCTTTACGATACGTCAAAATTCTTAGTTATTCATACTGAAGAAGTAAATGCAAAAGAATTGGATCTTTTATTCAGTAGTGATATTAAAATTTCTCAGTTTGAGAATTTTGGAAACATCCAGAAAGAGAATGAAAAGTAACTTGAAATTTCATTTTCCTCCCTCCGATCTTGAGACATTCTTAAATCCTGAACTTAAAATATTCATTTATTGATATATTAAATAAATCAATATTAAAGTATTCATATGAATTGAAACTAAATGAATTTTTACTTGAAAAAATTATTTTAAAAATTACAGAATTTGTGTCTTAAATAATGAGGCGAAACATTTTGAATAGTATTTTCTCGTGTAACTATAGAAGTACAATGATTTTCTGCAACTCTTGATGGATGCTGCAGACGAAGAGATTCAGGACCCAGATAAAGCGTCAAATGCAGGTTTTAAAACAATTGAGGCCAACGATGACGAAACAGATCAATTTGGAAGCGTAACAACCAAGGATATATCTACATCTCTGAAGTACACAAGTAAGTGTTTTTATCTAAATACTTCTGTTGAACACTAAATATTTTATAAGTTTATATACGCTGTCTGACTTCTTATTAATCCTTTCTATTTTCCTTTAAACCAGAAATCGGAAATAAGTCAATATATTAATCGTTTAACATAACATGAAATTTGAAGGGGTGAAAATAATTACTTTTGTTTTTTTCATAACGAATCATATATCGTCACTCAGACAGCTGTGAGGTTACGGACACTGGAAACGTCATAAACAGACTGTTTCTTTGTAGAGATTGTGGACACTTTAAAGGTTACAAACACACTTTCAGAGGGAATGAATATCGATTAAATATAACGTAGCTTAACAGAAAATAGAAGATCTCACAAACATTGGTTTAAATACTAAATTGAGAAGTTAGACGATAATTAAGACTGATAACTAACTGCTTTCTTCAAATAAGACATTTTGTTAAAATATTTTCTAAGTAGATGTTGAGTAGGTCGTCTTTTCATTTATATACGAATTGCTTAATATTTTTATATGTATAATACAAACTGAATTGCCTAATAAACATATTTCAGATATATCTCGAGACGAACTTATAGCCCAGTGTGTGTTATTTTTCTTTGTCGGCTACGAAACGACAGCATCCACGCTCACTTTCATGGCTTACTCGCTTGCATCAAACCCCGAATGTCAAGAGAAACTCATTCAAGAAGTGGATGATGCCTTTAACAAATACGTGAGTTAAACTCATTATTTTTTATTTTACTTTGTATTAAGGGGGATCATACACCTTAAACCCCTTACGATCTTCGAATATGTGACTGTTGCAAGAATTGGAATATTTTATTTATTTTTAAAGCAATTACTTCCAACTTTTTACAGCTGACTATATAATATAGCTGCTTTGGGAACTAGTAACCAGAAAGTTAGTGTTGACACAAATATTTTTGTAATTTAATCCACTTTGTGACAAAATATTTCGTCGTATTTCGACCTTACGCGCATGATATTTTAAAAATGGCTAATGGTACATACTTGAAATTGGATGGAATTCTTTATATGGGCACTATTTTCGAACTGAACCAACAATCTGATAAGTATTTTAATATGGAAAAATTTTATGGACGAAAACATTACAAATTTTGTTAATAAAATACATTTTATAAACTCAACTAAAAATAACATAAAAATTGAACATGAAATTTTTAGAAGTTTAGGTTCACAATAGTTTCCAAATGTTATAAAAGCTATATATTAAATATGGAATTAAATTATGAAACAGAATGTTTTAAACTGTGCGCGCAAGTTGGAAACATGACGAAAAATGTTGCCACAAAGCGGATTAAATTATAAAAATATTTGTGGCAACACAAACTTTCTGATTACTATTTCAGAAAGCAGCTATATTATGTAGTCAGCTGTAAAACGTTGGTAGTAATTGCTTTTAAAATAAATAAGTTATACCAATTCTTGCAACAGTCACCTATTCGAACATCTTATGGGTTTTAAGGTGTATGAGTCCCCTTAACATAATAAAGTAATTGGGATTATTAATGAACTTAGAAAGCCTGATATGAGCAATTTATTGCTATATGTTTAATCAAAACCTCGTTTTTCCAAGACCACTAATGCTTCTCCCATCCCCTATTGAATAAAATTTAAGTTTAGTTTTAGGATAGGAATCTGTGCTGTTAATTGGTATTAAAATAATTCACATTTCGTTTAAATCTCGGCTTAAAAGAGCCTGATGAATGAGAGAGTAGAACTGCAAAATACGGAGATTTTACTCAAATGATTATATAACTTGAGAAATATTTCAACAGTCAGAAACATAAAAAAAAATAATTAACTTTTAGCACTGTCATAATTAGCAGCAATTTTGCTTGAAATATTGTAAAGCCTTTTTAGAACGTATTTCAATTTTATGTCTTGGCCTAAAAAGTATAAGTTAAAAAACGGAATTTTAGAGCAGGTTCATCATTGTAAGGTAGCAACTAGAAAATGAAACAGAATATATTGTTTGGATCATGTAAGTTAAATTTAAAATATTCAGTCAGTCATATAAAATTATGATTTCTGTTAATCAAGATATAAGCACAAAAGCTGTACAGTAAGTTTCTTTCGCAAATGCTTGCTTTATTTTCCCGTCCTAGATTTTCAGTTAATAAAAATGGAAAAAAAACTGATAAAAATGCGGTCGAAAACACGGAGCGTTGTACATTTAGGTACTAAATATGTATTTATTATGAACAGGTAAGATATATACAGATAGAAAGAATAAAAGATTTGCTTACCCAATAAAGTTTCTGTAAATTTTCAGAAAATTTTACTCACATCTCTAAAATTTGTGAATTTTCAGTCTTTGGTTGTAATATGGCAAAGCACTCGAGGGCTACCTGCCTAAGGGGAAGGATAATTTCGCAGATGACTTTCTAACGGACACTGGCTCATATTCACATTACACATGGCAAAAAAAAAAAAAAAAAAAAAAAAAAAAACCACTAAAATCAATGATGCGCCCAACCTGTTCCCCTGGGTTATAATACAGGACGAACTATCAACATGCTGTAATCTTAAACCTCTCGACTACTGGTGAGGCCATTTATTTTCTGAATCACCCGTCACGGAACCATGTGTTAACATAAGAATAATTGAGTTCTTGCCGTATATATCGTCAATTCTATGGCTGTCTGAATGAACTGCTGTAATTTTGGCATAGCTGGAGGTAGAAGTGATTTAGTATCTTTGACATACTGGGATAAAAGACTCATGAGTATTTCACGGAGTTTGATAGCAAAATGCGAACTGGCGTGACAGTATTAAATTATGTGCTTTCAGAATAAAGTTTTTTCTTGTCCACTAGTATCGGTTTCAATCTTTTATCAAATAATTACTATATATTAAATGCATAAAACAATTTCCTTCTTTTCAAATAGACATAAGCGTCCGTTGTAAAGTTATACGAGCTTTTTCGCTGAATGATTAAGTTAATAATCATAAATGTATCCTTACAGGGTCAAGTGGATCATGATGTCACACGGGACATGAAATATTTAGATTACGTTGTATCTGAAACACTACGAATGTATCCTATCTTGACAGCGTGAGTGAGTTATATGTTAAATGTATTTGTACCTTATTCTTCAACCTTAATTCTTTAATGCTGTGTTTTGGCAAAAAAAAATTTATATTAGAGTATAATTTTATATTTTAATTTTTTAATTATTAATTTATGAAAACTTAAAAACAGAATGTTTTAAAATAATTTTATTTTAGCTCGTAATTTTTATAAACGTGCAGTAAAACAATCTAAAATTTCTTTCCATGTTTTGAGCGGCTATCATGTGTTGAGCGGAGTCTTAGGAATCATGATTATCATTATCACTGTTACTCAAAATACATCTTTAATTATGTTCCCAGAAGTACATTCAACAGTGTCAGTTTAGAAAGTTGGTCAACGTGAGACAAACTTTGTTCGCCATATTATAAAAATGTTATAGAACTGTTGGATTATTATATTGAATTAAGAGCACAGAAATTGGTTTTGTTGTAGCAAATAGTACCATATGCAGTTTGAGGTTGTTAAATACGATAAGCCCGAGAGTAACTTTTATATTTCAGTCTAATATATCTATTTGAGATATCTTGCAGTAGAATCACAGATCCTATTTATCGCGGAAAACTGCCTTAATACAGCTTTATATCTTTTTATTCAAGACAAACTCTCCTGTAGAAGCACTGTGAGGAGGAAAAGGTGTTTAATTTTTTTATACAAAGTTTTATAAAAAAACTTAAAAAAAATTTTCATTTTGCATGAAATATTTAGTAAAAAGCTCCCTAATGTGATTTATTTATTGCAGATACCCCAACTTTGTGAAACTTCGCTTTTTGATATTTCACTTTTAAGAAAGTTCTGCAAAGTATTTTTTCCGGTTTTTGATAGAAACTCGAAAATAGGCTTCACCTTTGTTTAGAACATTTGATGTCTACTTAATGCCAGTGTAATGCATTACCGTCATTATTATCCTATTTTGGCCTTCTCGCATGATTCTGTCTTCTCAGTTTTAGGAGCATGAAATTATGATCCATTTAAGTTTTAGTTATCACACCATTCCTTTCAGTCACATTATACTTTATTATTTCTTATTTCCATTATTTGAGAGATAATTCTAAAACATCTAAGAGTTCTGAGAGATGTTTCTGATATGAATTAATTGTGGCTGCGTCATCGCTTTGCTTCTTTTCGGCTTACGAAAGCTTTTAGAGTATTGTTTTGTTTTCATTAAACAAGGGAAGTCTGTAATATATCTTATTTCTATCTAGGTAGTATTCTCGAAGTTTTCATTAAGGAATAATTTAGGTATAAATCAATGAGTACAATATTTTAAACGAAAATTTCAGACTAAGGTTTTAATTTTATTTTTACCAAAATCATTCTGCAAGTGAAACCTTTCGCCACATTTATTCGCAAACTATGAGTTTAATCAAAATATTTCAAAACTCTTTAGTGTTGCTGTTAAGTTATTATATTACGCAAGAATTTTCGCGCAATATGCCGCTGAAAATTGATCAGTAAATACATAAAGAAAGAAATTTAGAACCAGATCATTTATCAGTAAATACATAAAGAAAGAAATTTAGAACCAGAAAATTGATGAGTAGACACATAAAGAAAGAAATTTAGAACCAATTTTTTCCAAAGACCAAAAATTGAAACGCAAATAAATAAATTCCAAAAAAAAATCCAATAAACGTAGAATTACAATGCTATAAATATTAAAAGAAAAATTAAAAAGGCCATCAGAAGTGAAGCAAAAAATACAGTAAAAAGAACATGAAAGAAGAGGATGATCAATTATAGACAAAATAGCAAAAAATCTAGAATTAAATTCACAAAACCATAAAAGCCCAAAGCAGTAAAATCTCTCAATACAAATAAAAAAAATTCAACTGTTTCCAAACCGGAAAAAATTCCGAAAACAACAGGAATATAAAAATATAAAAAATACTTAAAATAGGAAGAGGTATAAATTAAAATCTGATTCAACGTTATCATGAGGAGGTAGATCATTATTCAATTGAATCCCTCTTCCCAGGTAAACCATTGCATTTCTTTTCATCCAAAATTAGTTGATGAACCATCTTAAATTACTTAATTACAATAGTTCAATTGTAAATTCTGAATGCCTGCTAGCCCTCCCTTCATATGAAATAAAAATATCCAAAAACAAATTTAAATGAAATAAATTCAATGCTTAATAAAACAAAAGTAAAATACACACTGTTTTCTAATACTAAAATTCAAATTGAAACGCAACGATTTACAAAATATTAAAAAAAATTAAGAGAGAACAAGTATTTTTTAACTTACTATTAGAAGTACAGAAGAACAAAGGACAGTAACTCAAAAGAAAGAAGTAGACGCTAATAATTTCCTGTTTGGCGCTATTGGCGATACTAATTGGCGATGGAAAGTTTGAAATCTCCCAAAAGCTGCTTTTATAGTAAGTAATTTTTAGATTTAGAAAACATAATAGTAATGCAAGAAAGAAAAGGAAAAAGAAACAAATGTTAAAATATAATAAACGCTTCACACCATAGTCCCATCATGATGACTTAGGATAAAGTAGGACTCTGATAATAAAAGTATAGTCAAGAAAAATGTACAGCAATACATATATACAAATTACACTATAAAACCTTCTAAACATCCTTCTTTATCTTTCTCTTATTTGAGCTTTCAGATAAAAAAATTCATTACTTTAAAAACTTTTATAGGGTGCAGACCACTGCAACTTTCTTAAGTAGAATGTTAATGAAATTAATTGGAATTTCATTTTCTTGTAAAATTTTAGTAAGAAGAAAAATTTCTTGCTGCTGTTGTTTAATTTCTGTGCATACGTTTTTAATTCTAGTAATTTTATTAAAACATTGTATTTGCAGTAACGTTTTTAGAGATGTTGATATTCCAATTTATAAGTTTAATAGTTGAAAAATGAATTCTTTTCTTTTATCAATGTCTTACTTCTTTAAGGTTAAAAAAAGTAAGATCCAGATAATCTGCAATTAATTGATTCTTATTGGTCTTGTTATGTTTTAAGCAGTTGGTGTAGATCTTGCTGTTTATAATAAAATTATTGTTGTTGAGTGTAATAATATCGTCACTGAATATATGTGCAGATTTAGGGAAATCATTTTCTGAAGGGCCTTTAAAAATCTTATATTCTTTGGAAAATAAACAGAAGCTAAATAAATGAGTCGAATATGAACTTCCCATTGGGATACCATTTGTTTGTAAGCGAAGAATGTTTACATACTTGATAAAGTTATTATAATGAGAGAAATAATCTTTCCATTTTTGTAAATCTAATATACGAGGCATTTCAGGGAAAAAAGTTAGAAGTGTTTAAGAGGCCTCCCATAGATTTCTTTAAGTGAGAGAGAGATGTGTAGAGATTTTCTAAGTCATAGCAGTTGATATTGTAAAAGTTTAGATCTTCAATTTGTTTCAATTATTAGAAAGTTTTTGTTAATAATCCAACAGTAAGGCTTATCAGTATTAGCTTTACCAAAAATTAAATTACATATTGATTTAAGCAGATCTGTAAAAGTATTACCAACATTCTTCTTATAGTTTTTCGTACCATTTGCCATAAATCTAAATTTAATAGGAGTGTCATAAAATTTTGGAATTGCATATAAATTAGCAAACCTATTGTTTGTAGCAAATACAGAAATCTTCCGCTTTTTGTGAAAAGCAAGCATTTTGTTGATTATTAACCTTTCATTATTTTTGGAAATACAATAGGTTGTAGAATTATGCAACTCCTTTTCAATAACAGAATTATAACAGAAATAAATCATTCTAATTTTTAATTCCCTTAAAAATCCTTGAACTTTATCAATATTATTTTTGCTTTGATATAATATTTCCTTCCCCATTCCTTGAAAAGATGAGTTGGTAAAACTTAGTAAAAACTTGCTTTTAATATGAAATTATCAATATCTGTTAAAAGAATTTCGAAACAATAGAAGTCAGGAATGTATTTCACCGCTTTAAATTTTTTACCTTTTTTCATATATATATATATATGTGTGTGTGTAAATATGTAATGTTTATGATATGTAAAATCTTACAGAACAGAAAGAACTGCTGTAACAGATTACAAATTGGGAAATACAGGAATAACCGTTGAAAAAGGCATACGGATAATGTTTCTTATATATGCCATGCATTATGATCCCGAATATTTTTCTGAGCCAGAAAAATTTAATCCGGAACGATGGTAACATTTCACTTATAATTTTCTTTGTGAATCTGTCTTTATGAAGGATATTCCGTAATTAGTGTTGCAATGATGTCGTTATGACTGGAAAACTGTTTATAGAACTCAATAAATATTTGATGCACGGTTACGATATCATGTTATCTGAGTAAGAATTATTTCCAAAGTGGTGAACAGGATCATTATCAAAGCTGCACATCCTGAAATTTTTCCCCGTATTATTTTTTTAATTGAAGCTTAATTAAAGGTTAAAGCAAATAATAAATACAACAGTCGAATTTTCAGTAAAAATACTATCCAAATTACTTCAAGTATTTTTAAAAACGATCCAATTATCATTGATGAACGAATAGACATTTGCATTTAGCTAATAATAAAAAAAAATCGCTCATCTGATTATGTTATCAAAGTATGACTTTGCATTAATTAGGTATCACAGAAATTTTCCAATTCAATTAATAAAGACTGTGCAACATTTCATGCAAACTGATGAAACAAGAATAAAGTAATGTTTATTCTTGTTTTTTTAAATTCGCAAATCTGTTCTGAAATTATTGTAGTCATTTCCCGTTAATGCTCCTCCGTTTTCAAAAGTTATTTTTTTCGCTAAGCAGAGAAGTCAGAAACATTCAACAATTATTTTGTGACTTTTTTGCGAGTTTTTAACGAAACAAAAAGATATGAAGTTTCGGAAATTTCCTTATTTATAATTCGGACACGAAACTGCATTTTAGAAAAATTTAAAGGAAGTATATTTCACAATGATGCCGCTTGTTCCCTGTCTGTGGTTTAACACTGATTATGGGTATCCTGCATATAAAATTTGCGTTAATATTTGTATGATTTTATTATATTGATGCATGCAATGGTTTGTTTATTTTAATGTGAAATTTGGTATGTGTAAAATCTTTTTAAAATTTTAATAAGTTCAAATAAAAGTGAAGATAATGGACTGCATAATTTGCCAGCTTTCTGAAGCAATTCGAAAATTTGAGATGCAGCTCATCCGATATTGTGGATTCAAACTATGATATTTCAGTATATTTCTTCCTCTGCCTGTGTTCTCAATAAGATTAGTAAATTAGATGAGTACATTCTCAACAATAGTAAAAGATCTTACTTCTTCATTGCTCGACTTTAATGCTACTTTTATCGAACTGCAGTAATCTTCAGAATTAAGGAATGAAAGCATATTATATTGAATGAAAAGTAATGTTTATTCTTGTTGTATGGAGGATTTTCTGAGAATAAATTAAGCATTTCAAAAGCTGTTATAAACTACTGTGCATCAATTGTATTGTAAAAATTGGATCATTTAAATCCCATACCTGCTTTGATAACCTAGCATATATATTTAGCATATATAGGTAATCGTAATTTAGATTCTTTGTAATAGATTTTTATAAATACCTCATTTTTAAGATCTCTGCTAGTTTTTACCTGTTTTTATGAATTTTTATTATTCATTTTAAGCAATATATATTATTTTTTTAATTTATGATATATTATACTCATTTCTTCGATTATAAGTTTCTTCTGCTACTTTCTGATGTAAATTTGGTAGCCATTATTTTAAAAGCATATATGTTTGTGTGTGCGTAATATCTTGAATTATTTAAATCTCATAATTGCTTAATGAACTGAGTTTTACTATTCACATAAAACTCCAAAAGCAGCAGTTCAGTAAATGTGACATTATTGGCTTGTTTTTTTAGAATGCTGCGTACCTTGATCAAGATCTTAAATAACGGAATCTTTGGATATTTTAACATAATGCTTTCTTAACCCTACGCTTACGGCGCGATTTGGACACATTCTGGTTATGAAAGGCGTGGCGTTTTTTATATATATATATATATATATATATATATATATATATATATATTTTCTCTATCTTAATATATTACTATTCGCATCATTATAAACAAAATTAGAGTAATGCAGAAATTTTAATAGCTTTTTTTAAATTTAAAAAAAAAAACATACAATACGGCTCACGCGATTTTAGCGTGCATGGAATAAAAATATAAAAATGTAACCAATAGTGCTCCCTTACAGTGCTATAAGCCTGCAGTGCTATCTAGGAGCAAAAAGAAAGGTAAAATATTAATAATACAATACTCTTAGCGTACACGGAAGAATAAACTTATGCACGCTATTTTCACGCGACCAGTATTACGAGACGGATTTCGTATGGCATGCAAATCGCGGGCGCCGTACTCGGAGGGTTATTTACTGCCCACCGTCGGCTACAAATTTCTCTTCCATTCTTCACATTTTATTTATAAATTAAAATCAATAAGTTAATTTTTGTTAAAAATTAGAGTACATAAAATGGTCTATTGCAATGGCCTCAAACTGGTGGTGCCAGAAGCAAATATGCGGCTCGATATATATATTTCTTGTATATACGGTGCCAAAAGTTTGTCGTTGAATCAAGTTATTGAAAAAAAGAACTAAAACAGTAAAATTTATTCGCGTACAAGTTCTGAATCCTAGAGTTGCCCAGAAAGGCTATTAATTTTGTTTTGGCATTTTGCGTTGGTTCACTATAATTGTCGGTTCACTTTTCAAATTGTTGCCACCAAATATTAGATCTTTGTATTATATTTAATGAAATTAAATAATGTAGAATCTGTATGCATGTATGTATGTTTCTCGCATTTTGATAAAACAACGGTACCTAGAGACTTCAAATATTGAATAACGTACGTTTCCACCTGAATATGGACATCTGGAAGCCCAAATTTGGAATTTCATATTTATTTTATTTCATATTTTGCAAAACTTTAACGAATTTTGGATTAACAAGCTCAACTATTTCAAAGCGAGCAATGGCAACACTGTACGAAAAAAAATTGTCTCCAGAGCACGAGACTGTATATCGGAAATTATAAAGCTATGCTCATTTTAAAATTATTTTCCGATATTGCTGTTGAACTGAATTTTTTGGCTTAAGTGCGAAGAGCATGGTATTTAATAAATAAAGGTAACACACAAAACGTTAAAAAGACGCCGCTTTGGGCGCAATGAAAAATATTATTGTTTATTTATTATTACTATTATTATTTATATTTCGATAAATATCTGTGAGGACTTAGTCACCTAAAGAAAAGATTAAAAGAGCATTTAATCGAAAGAAAGAACCGTATTATTTAACCAGGGAGAGAAGGAAAAATTATAAGTTTTTCCAAGTTCAAAAGCACAGAGAAAAATGCTTTAGAAAATACAGCTGAATGTTATTGAAATAATTTTTCAGCTAAACCATACTGGAGATAAATTACATTTTGGAAACATTATTTTCAAACATACGTTGTTGTATTATTAATTTAACTCAACATACCATTTGCACGCAGAACAGGCAGTTTTATTTAACTACGAGTAAGCTCTTGACGGCTTTTTGCCTAAGAGGAAGGATGCCTTCGTGGAGGACTTTGTAAGGGGTTCTCGCTCGTATATACGTTACGCATGAGGAAAACCACGAAAACACGCATGCAGCCACTGCTTTCTTCTGGAATCGAATCCTGCTCGAACTACCAGGTTTCAGCGACTTTACGGCTCTGCTACTGGCGATCAAAGGGCGATGTCTTTATATACACTCATGTCCATAAATTAAGGCTAATGCGAAATCAGACAAAGGAAGAGTTAGAAGCAAAACAAATTTGACCTATTTGTAAAGCTTATTTATTAAACAAAAGGTAACGAGCAAAAAAAGATGATATATGTTTGATATTATTAAAAATATTAGCGATTTTTTGTCCCTGGAGCAAATTACAAAAAAAAAAAAAAACCTATTTACAAAAAACCAATATTACATGGTTGGTATGATTGTTAATGCATTGTATGTCTCCCAGACGATGCAACACAGTCTGAACAACGCCTAGGCATGCTGAGTATCAAATTATCGATCTGATCTTGTGGGATATTACACCACTCAAAAGGCAATGCTCTCCGAAGTTCCGGTAGACATGTACGAGGAGGTTGACGGGCTGGAACTTGTCGGCCAAGCATGTCCCACACATACTCGATTGGATTCAAGTCCGGTGAGAATGCTGGTCAGTCTATACGGGTGATATCCTTCGATTGAAGGCATTCGCTTACGATGTTAGCATGGGGAGGACGGGCGTTGTCATCTATAAACACAAATTGTGCGCCCATGGCGCCCCGAAACAAACGTACATGTTGTTCCAGAATGACGTCCCGATAGATTTGCCTTGTCATGGTTCCAATTTGAACATGCAAGTCAGTTCTGGAACCTAGAATAAGTCCACCCCAAAGGAGCACTCTTGCACCACCGTAACGGTGTCGTTCAATGATGTTTTCTTGGTGGTAACGGGTACCTGGAGCTCTCCATATGAACGTCTGGCGAGAATCAGACTGCAAGCTAAACCTGGATTCGTCGGAAAACTTCACACAAGCCCACTGTTGCGGTGTCCACAATGCATGCTCTCTACTCCAGGCTAACCGCAGGCGTCAGTGAGTTGCAGTAAGTGGAATGCATCTGACAGGTCTACGAGCATATAGACCAATCTGCCCTAAGCGTCTGTACACGGTCTGCCTCGAAATTGTCGTACCAGTGGCTGAAGAGAGCTCACGAGACAGGTCTGAGGCTGTGCTCCGCATGTTTCTTTTGGCAGTAACTGCCAAATACCGGTCCTCATTCGGCGTTGTAACTCTGGGGCGACCTGTGCTGTAACGTCTACTCACATTACCATCATCTTGGAATCGTTGCCAAAGCCTGGAGATGACACTCTGGGCAGTTCCAAGTTCGTCTGATACTTCCAGTTGGGTACGCCTACATTCCAGACGGCCGATAATTCTACCACGTAAAAAATCATCCAAATGCGTCCTTTGTGTCATAACTATTCGGTTATTGCACTGAAATGCTTATAAAGCGCCTGCGAACAATTTTACTTCTTTGTCTGTATTCCTTATATATCACTCTCTTACACTCTCGTCATTGTTACGTACCATCGGTGTCATCTGGTTATTTCTTGAAATTTGCATATGATTTTTGAAGATGTGTGTAGTGATTTTACAGGTGATGTATTTATTTTAGAGTTCGATTTCCGCGTGAATTCAAATTATCCTTAATTTATGAACATGAGTGTATATTAGATATATATATGGAGTAATATATATACATATATATGCGCCCATGTATTTTCTGTCTCATTTTGTTAAAAAAAAAAAAAGAATTCGGACGGTCAACTGCGTTCAGAACGTGCAGTCGGTCCGCCTGAGTTATAGACTACTGTCTATAGTATATAAAGCAAAATAAGTGCTGAAACCTATTGTGTAATTTACATGATTTAAACCGTTTACACTCTAAGAAAGACGTCTGCTTTGGAACATATAAAATTAAATAATAAATTTTGATAGTTTGGGAATCTTTCTAAAAAAGACGTTTCGAAAACCACCATGCTAGTTGGTGGTTTTCGCGTCGTTTTTAACCAATATAAATAATTAAGTCGTCCAATAAGTAACTTTTACCTCTTCATCTGTAAAACATCGCTATATATCGTCAAGGTGGGTGCAATAATACCCGTCAGTGCCACTACATTTTTTTAATATAAAATTCCCAACTTTACCGTTTCTATATACTTTAATTTGAAACCATTTCTAATAAAGTAGTACAAGATACAAAACATGTCTTTCAGACATATTTATTGAAAACTAATCATAACTTATGTTTAGCCTCAAAAGTTTTAATTTATGGTATTTGTGGTAGTTTTGATCTTATGAAGGTGTATATTAATTGTTCGAATATTTCAACTACGAAAAATGTCTTTTTCTTCTACACCTTTTTTTTTTATACGTAGCCCATGTAAAAATTTAAGTCCCTTGTATTTTCAGTAGAAGAAGCCGAATAAGCACAATAGTCGCGTCTGAATGTTGAACTAGTTTGATTAATACTTAAACTGGAACCACGAGTCAGAGGCTATATATACTCAATAGCTGTTTAATTATATCATCTGCTTTAAATATCCTGTGTGATTTAGATTGCATTATTTTCCTTGTTTGACAAAAAACTCGTATCATAATCTTTCCCCAATAAGCTTATCCCATGTGATCAAAAATATTAAGCATTAATAATCATAGCATATGATATACTAATTTTCGCATTTTATTTCAGGGTCAAAGATGATTCAGGTAAGCTAAAACATCCTCAGTACGCATACTTGCCATTTGGTGCAGGGCCTCGAAATTGCTTGGGTATGCGCTTTGCTTTGATGGAGATAAAGGTTTGCATGGCAAACGTTCTACGGCACTACAAATTCAGAAAAGCAAAAACCACTCAGGTAATTCATTTAAATACATTATGCGAATAGATAAATACTTTTATTTATTTAAAATTTTCTTGAAATTACAACTTAGCAAAGCAAATTTAATTAAAATATAAAATATATGAACTCATTGCGAGGCGTAATGATAACTAATAACGCATTACGAGGCGTAGTATCAGTTAATATACTACTTTTTAACATAAAGCGGGATACGAAGTTGTAGCTTTTGCCTATGTTTTCTAAATTAAACGAATACTGCAAGCGCTGTTCTCACGACATATGTTTTCAGTGTGCAATTAGTTGAGCTTCATTTAGCGAAATCTGAAACAGACAGGAAAATATTTCGTCGTAACTGATACTTGTAGTAAACAACACACTCGGCAAGACCTATGAGTAGCTAAACAAACACATACGATTTGAAATGAACGTGCATATGAAAGCATTCCGTATAGCAAGATATAAATTTTGCATACATAAATTATGAAAGTTATTTACGTTAATAAAAATGTTTAAGTATAGTTAAATTCAAGAAGATTGTGTTTATAAATTTACGTTTACATTAGAAAA
This sequence comes from Stegodyphus dumicola, assembly GCF_044657685.1. Classification (NCBI taxonomy): domain Eukaryota; kingdom Metazoa; phylum Arthropoda; class Arachnida; order Araneae; family Eresidae; genus Stegodyphus; species Stegodyphus dumicola. The sequence continues at coordinate 85,727,919 of NC_140768.1, forward strand.
AAGCTATATAAACGCGTGGCTTTGATGGCATAAAATCACGTGGCTTTGATGGAGAATTACATGAGTATAACTGCTTGAAAGTGATAGTGAAAATTAACAAAATGTATTTGGTTGTATTTCTATCTTTCTTCAGCCGCAGAAATGTTGCTTGGGAATTAAAGGCGTTTAATAGAAATAGTATTTTAAAGATGTTATCATTAAATTTTTTGAAGAAAATGTATTAACGCCCCCCCCACACACATACACCAAAAAAATCTAAGACTTCAATTATCGTAGCTTTTGCTGTATTTAAAATAAAATTGTATATTCCCTTTCTAGAAAAAAGTACTGTATTCTTGAATTTTTAAATATTTAAGGAAAGCAAGTACGCGTTTGCTTTTGCAGGTAACTTAATGTTTTAAAGTCCTAAAGATAATAAACGACTGATATGTGGTCTGTTTTAGGTCTGTCAGGTGATGATTCGATTTTTCTTGACCTCGTCTCGATTTTGATAGAGAATGAATCTCCGATGGGAAGAAACCTATAGTTCACTCTCCTTTTTCCCCTGTCATTGACCCCCTCGGTAGAAATTTACGCCTGGCAGTATTTCAAGCGCTTCCATGTTCGCAAAACCGCTGTTCACAATCAAACGTTTATGCATTTTCGGCATTTGAACGCGGATCCAAGGTAATAGTAACTGGCTTCGATTTGAATCAATTAATTAATTTAGCCAGAAATAAAAAAATGACAAATGTAGATTTACATGTACCTCATTTTTTCAAGATGTTATTGCCAAAGACACCGGTTAACTGTTTTTAACTAACACTGTAGAGACATCAGGTATTTTTTTGAAAGCAGGAGAGATGAAAAATGAGCAATGTCTTCGCTGGGACTGGAAACACGGACCTCTCGAATACGCGCCGAGTGTGCTGATCACTACATCAAGAAGGCATGCTAAAAAGCGGAAGATGTACCTTATATACTACTACATTTAGAGGGCGACTGGGGATTAGGGGACCCAACAGTTAAATCCTGGTGATGTAGAGTCATCATCCACCACCCTTTTACCACCCTTTTAGTTCACGTGCCACTGTAGAGTTATTATGTTGTTTCGAAGCAGAAGAGATGAAAAATGAGCAGTGCCCTTTCCAGTCGGAACTTGGACCTCTCGAATACGCGCCGAGTGTGCTGCCCGTTACATCACGAAGACATGCTAAGAAGGTGAGTACGGCTGAAAGTAATTTAGAAAATGTGTTATTTCTAGTTAAAAATTCGGAAATTTCAGTCGCAGAAGATCCTTTTTGGTTTCGAAAACTGATGGTTATTATTTTACGTGTGGAATAATTAAGTAATCGCTTAATAATTTATGTAAGTTGCATTTAAGCATTCTTTTTAAGTGAAAATTTTGAAACTATTTTTTAACGTAAACATTTTCTTCCTTTTAGGAACCTCTGCCATTCCTCTCAGGCTATCCATTTTTAAGCGTCAAAGAGCTTCCATTATTAATAGAAAAAAGAACAGAGTTCAATGCTCCAACAGCAAGCTAGCTGGCCTCAAACTAGTCGTTTTACGAGTAGACATCGATTCTCAACGTTGTATTAAGTACCATATATCATAATTGTATTAAAATATCGCATAGAATGTATTTTATGAATATTTTTGTTGTATATTTGGCAAATTCCTATAAAGAGAAACTATATTCATTATAATGTTTTCATTTATAATGTTTCGAAAGAACCTTTATTAGCACTCTTAACTACTCTTAACTATAAAATTATGTATATAATTCAGAATTTGTTTCATAAACGACAGTATTCATTGTTCAGACCAAGAATAATTACTCATGTTGGTGTAATGTACATCCTCTTTAATTCAATTTAATTAAGATTTTCAATCTAAATAAAAAGAAAATTTTCTTGGAATTTTTAAAAACACCACAAACACTTTTATAGCGTTTAAGTTCTCAGTAGGGACTTAGAAAATATAAAATATAAGAAATTGCTTCAGTTTTCATTTCAGAACAAAATAAATATGGGAAAATGTTATAAGGGCGGTCAGATATTTGAAAACAAAGGAACGTAGATATTGAAATTTTACTAGCCCAAAGAGGCAATTTGCCCAGAAGGGCTATTCATTTCGCTTTAGGATTTTGCATCGGTTCACTATAAATATCGGTTCACTTTTCAAATTAATGCCCCCAAATATTAGAGCCCTGCACAATATTTAAAGAAATTAAAAATGAAGAATCTGCATGAATGTATGTATATTTCTCGCACCTTGAAAAACCAATGGTACCTAGAGACACCAAATTTTGAATAACGTAGTCTTCCATTAAAATGTAATCATCTGGAAGTTTAAATTTTGAATTTGTTTCATAATCTATTTCATATTTTGTCAAAGATTAAAGAATTTCTGATTAACAAACTCGATATTTTCAAAGCGAGCAATAGCAACACTGTACGGGGGGAGACATTTTTATCTTCAGCACGCAAGACTGCGTATCGAAATTCTAAAGATATGCTCTTTTAAATATTTTGTGATATTGCTGTTGAATTGAATTTTATGGTTTAAGTGCGAAGCACATGATATTTAATAACGTAACACAGAAAACGTTAAAAAACGCCCTGTAGGCGTAATGTAAAATCTGAAAGCTTTGAAATTTTTTTAAAAAAATTTTATTAATTTTTATTTCCTTATTTATTTTCTTATTTTATCCCTTAAAATTTTAGATTATACTTAGATTTTATTCTTTACCAGTGTTTTTCGAAGCTTGTTTGCTAACGCTCGACAGCATCAGAAAACACGATTTCTAAATTCCTGCGGCTTTTGTCTGTTAGCTTTCAAACTGGCAGAGAACACGTTAATGATATCGCAAATAAGTGGATAATGCAAACCATTGTGTATCAAAATTTTGTGATTTAAATTTTTATATTATTATGAAATATTTTAAATTCATTTTATTAAGGAAATATGTGAAATTGCTGAATAATTCATAAAATACATAATTGAAATATTACCCCTTATAAAAATTTTCTACAATGAGCCATTGCAGTAAAAAAAAAATTAGAAAATGTTGAATTCGTGTATATTTATGAGGAAAGAGCAAGTTTTCAGGTCTCAACTTTTACATTTCTTTGGCAATAGCTTCTTCCCCCACCTCTGAATTTCTTTTTTCAACATAACGCACTTACTTTTAAATTAGTTAAAAGCAAATCGACTAAAAATTAACAAAAACTTTACACAGAGTCGATGAATGAAATAATGCTAAAATTGGTGTGGGTGCTGCTTTTGCTTCTGGGAGTCAAGCTGAAAATGGGAACTGTGCTCTTTTTGAATCTGTTGCAATAATTAAAAAATCAAGTGAGGAATATTCATATTTGAAACTTTTCATCTAAGGGAGTAAACTTATTTATATAAGAATTATGATACCTCCAGTGCGAAGTTATTAATTTTCTATTGCGAAAACTGCTTACCTAAAAATTTCGTTCTCCTCATAATATTACAAAATTTTATGCACTGAATGAAAAGACTATTAATTGCCATAATATTTTTGTTTTCTAGTATTAAAGTTGTTTATAGTGGAGGCTTTTTAATTTTTTCTGGCCAATCGCTTTGCATTCTATCATGCTACGCTGACACAGTACTGAGCATTCGTTCAATCTGGCAGATGCGAATTCTGTCAATTGTTGCCGATCTCATGTCTGAAGATGTTCAGCATTTGTAAAAAATCGTTATTTTTATTTTTGACACCTGCTGCCAATCTGCGTCAAAAATCTTTCTTATTTTACATCTAAAATTTTGAAACTACTTTCAATATTAGGGCAGTTTACAAATAAAATGATTAAACTGAGTGACTTAATAAAAGATATTTATAACATCATATATTATGTATCAGTTATACTTCTGTACCAGTAATTCTCTATATCTGTACATATTCTGCATGTGTTATACTAGAATAAGACAAGCTTCATTCTTCTAGTGAAATATAAGTACTTTTCGAATTTTTATAGGCATACAACCTGATACATCCAACTTCATAACCTTCTAAGCACATTAAATCAAAAATGCATAAAACATCTCTAACATACTGTTGCGTTTCTACGGGTTCGTGGATTTGGAATGATTAACGACAAAACTTGACGAAGAATGAAACCACAATTTATTAGCCAGGATTACTCAGGACAGCTCCAAAAACAAGTTCACAGTCGTCAAAAAACTACGACAAACACGCTGAAACAATCAGCATAACTGGCTTCAGGCTATCCAGCTATAACGGTGAAGACAGCTTCAAGGCAAAGTACTAGAGTACTGCTCCTGACTCGGTTCGGTCGTCCTTGGAACTCAACGTACTCTCCAGTCTCTCCACGTTACAACTCGTGGTGCACTCGAAGCTAGCCTCAACGATGCACACTCTCGTTGTACAAACGTACAAACTCGCGATACCCTGACGAGACACACTACTTCGCGTACAGGCAGGGTTTATATAGCTTTTGGTGTGCCTTCGAGAACAGTCTGGGCCAAATCGGTAAGAATTTGTTCTAGAATGTTCTCCATCCGTCCATGGCATATCGCCGATTTTGTCTCCAAATGGACGATTTCGCTCCAAATATGGCAACCCTGCCCTTCCCTTGCCATTTTCTGGAAATTTTAAACCCGCCTTGCAGGGAGGCTACCTTTACTACTCTTTAATACATTGAGAAACTTACGATACTGTAAATCAATCGGAGTAAAACCTATTATACAAACTGTTAATACGGATAATATATGTATATATATATATATATAAATTAATATTAGTTTGCGTTTGTACTTTGTGTTCATAAAAGTTCTCCATGGAACAAAATGCCGAACTGAAATTTATTTATTATGCATTAATAACTTTAATACAAAATATTCCATACATTTATATAGAGAATTCAGTGTGATAGAAGCATTAATAATTCTTCAGAACCAGCCATGAAGATCATAACAGTAATTCGATTAATTATTGTTGAATTATCAAAGACCCGCCCGTTTGTACACAAAAGTATGAAAAATGCGCCCTTTTCTATGATCAACAATGCGGTTAATTTGATTAAAATATTACAGAATGACTTTTTTAAACTCATGTTAAAGTTGTCAAACAAAAGTTAAAGTAGCCAAGTAAGGTTAAAATGAAATATAAAAATTGCCAAATGACAGAGCAATGTTACTAAGTAAGGGATTAAGTCACCAAGCAACCTGGTTTGGGTTTTAGTTGAATCATTTGTAAATTTATAATTTAACTTAACCAGTTATTTATAATTTCAGCCTTTAATTTGCCTCTCCAGTATATGAATGAGTTTGATAGTATTTAAACTGATATTTTTATAGTTTTAAGACAGAGCGCATTTATGACTTGCTCATTCATGCTACGTTTAGCTTCTGCAAGTTTTGATAGTTTTAATTACTCAGCTTTGCGTTATTTTGCTACCGACAAACTTATTTTGAAGCTCTGGTTAGAATTGCGAAGCCAGCTTAGAGTAGATTTAACTTGTATAGTCTTTGACTATTATTTACGACTTAATTTGAAACTGACATGGCTGACAGATGATTTTGTAGTAATATACAGATTGTTTAGCCAGTGGAAGGAAATAGTGTTTACTAACGCAGTAATAATAAAGAAAAAGATGTTGATTTACTTCCGACAGGAAAATAGTTGTCACACGAATGGCCTTAGTTGTCTACAAAATACTTTCTGAATGCAGAAGAAACAGATTTATAATATCGTACGTTGCTTCAAACTGCATATTAATATAAAAGTGAAAATTCAAAACGCTGCAAAATATTGAAAGTTATGCTGTGTCAATATGTGTTGTTAAAAAAAATAACGAAAACTGTTTGTAATCGTGAAAAGAGAAAAATGTCCGTAATACTTTCAAAACGTAAAGAGTTTATTGATGCAATATTGATGTAATTGAAGGCGTGGGTGACGTTAGTACTTTTTAATCAATGATGTCTGAAATGGGATAGCAAACCGGAGAATGGTATCTTTTTCCTTTTTAACAACTCAAAATGTAAATACTTTTCTGAAGCAAATTGAAATTATGTACTTACTAACGAACATCACATCCCTAATTCAACCATGTGATCAACGGATTTTTAAAGCGATGAAAGAATATTATTGATTGAGACAAGTATTAGACTCCTAGACTTGATGTATTGCGTTTATCAAGATGTCCTGGAACCGTGTCTCAGGAAAAACAGTTCAGAACCGCTTTAAATTTATTAGCCTTGCAATAAATAATGAAACAGAGAAAAATGAGAATGAATAAGTAACATTTCCAATTAACATGAATTGTGGAGAATTTTAAAAGGAAGAATATTGATGAAAAAATTCTAGTTGTAACGTTGATGATAGAATAACATATCAGCCACTCGTTTTATGAAATAAATCCAAGCATGTCATGTGATAAACTTTCTGAAGATAATGGTAATACTGATGAAATCCGTGGATTCTTTACATATGCTGATATGAGGAATTCCCTTCGAGAATTAAGATTAAGGGAACAGCTGGGATTAAATAATTTCCAGAGACATAATGAAGAGTTCATAAATGGACTTAAAACGTTTTTGAAAATAAGATATTCATAAAATTATGAACAGTTCATAAGCGAACTTTTGCATTTAAAGTACATATTCATATGTTTCTAGTCGCATTACATGAAATTAGTTAAATTCCATTGCTAATTTGAAGTGCAAATTGTTTTCGTCTTTTAATGTTATTATTCGTTTAATTTTATCAAAAATAGCCGTGGAAAAACGTGATCACATTAAAGCGGCGTCTACGTCTTTGAACTCAGTACGTTTTCAGTGATCTCCATTTATTTATTAGTTACTCCAAATTACGAGTTATTACTCAGGGAAACTTTTAGCCAATATTTAGTTTCATTAAAAATAGGCAATGAAGATGATCTGAAACAGCAAATTTATTTTGTGTTACCAATATTAATTTGTTTACGTTATTTTTTATATGTTTTGTTTTAACGGAAGGTTTTTGCGTTTGTTTTTTATTAAAGCATAATAAGCATCCCCTTAACACTGGTCCGGCGAATTGCTAAATGGACTGTAACTCTTATTAAACAACTAATTAAAAAACTAAACTACTTTATTTTATCTTTTTCATTTTAGTCGTCTGTGGAAGACACTCGGGCAACCACACGCACTCCGCTTTGTCAATGAAGCCCCCCCCAAAAAAAACAATAATATTCTTTTTAGTTTAACAGTGGTGATGGCAGCACCATCTCACTTCAAAGGGATTTAACAAACACAACTTATTGATTTACGAGGAATATATTCAGAAATTGAATTTTGTATTTTTAAAACATTTTTCCTCCATTGCTTAAAATGTTCCCATAAAATTCTTTGCATTATTTGTTAAAACGTTTCTTCCGGAGATATAGGTATAAAAAATATATTTAAGGAAATAAAAGCATGTAGTGTTCCTTCACGAATGTATTGTGTGTTGCTAAATTTTGTGCAATATTTTTCCTTTAAGAATCTACAAATTAAAGACATTATATCAGATCGTGAAATAAGGAGGCTTCATTCGTATTAAATTGGAGAAAGACTTTATATCCGGATTCAGAAGCGGATGCGCCGTTTAAAGAGGTTTCCATTCTATATCGCAGTATTTATCTTCGCTGTCGATAAAGAACAGACATGGGCAGATAAATGAAATCAAAGACCATGGAGATGCTTTTATTAAGATAACTGTATTAATAATTAAATAAAAGATCAGAAATTAATTGCGTCGTCAAAGGGTAACTTTTTCTCCCATTAGTATTGTTTCATCATTTCCTGTTATTGGAGCTAGCAGAAATATTTTGTATTTAAGAGCTGTCGTTGTTGGGGAAACATTAAGTTCCACATTGAGGAGAGATTTCAGTTCTATTCCTGCACTCTGTTTGGAATAAAGTATCAAATATGTGGTTACCAATTGTTGCTTCAGTTGCTGTCCTTGCCGTCGCTCTAATATTACGGTAAGTAAAATCTCACATTAGTAAGTATATGTATAGTATCTTGATTTACTGCGCTTCGGTTTATTGTGTTTAGTAGATACTCCGCTTGTTTACTAACCTAAGGCTTTTTTACAATCTGTTATCGAGCCAAATGATCGGCTGCATGATGTTAGCTGCTTTTATTCACTTACGATCTTTTATATGTATTTTTCCATTTAATATCCACAATATTTAAAACGTTTGCAACATAAATTCACCCTTTATAAAATTAAACAGTAGATTATATGGTAACGTATAAATGCTCTGAGTCTAATACCCTTTTTAAAGTATAATTATACTGTGTGTGTGTGTGATTATGGTAAAGCCTCGAGAGCTATCTGCCTAAGGGGAGGGATGCCTTCCTGGAGGACTTTCTAAGGGAAACTGGCTCGTATACACGTTACACATGGGAAAAACCACGAAAACGCCCATGCAGCCAGCCCGTTCGCGGGATTCGAACCTCGAACCGAACTACCAGTGTTCAGCGACTTTACCGCTCGGCCGCTGGTGGGCCCCAGTATAAGTATACAAAATTTATTATTTCTTAAGCTCTCGAATATGTCCCAATACCTGATACTTTGTATATCATAATAATTTATAAATACAATAGAATAGGATTAAATTGAGTATTTAAAAATTCTGATATGTACACCACATGACTTCCTTGAACGGAATATTAATTTATACGCATTTTTTTCATTTCATTTAAACTTATTGACTAAGGCAAAAAAAAAAAAAAAAAAAAAAAAGGGGGGGGAGGAAAAAGAAACAGTTTTTGCAGACGATTCAGTATTTCTCATTCAATTAATTCAGCTTTCACTTCGCGATAAGCCAAAAATACATAAAAACTCAAAATATCTATATTAAAAATTAAGAAGTAAATTTTAAACAATTATTTCCTCGAATAAATTCTAGAACGGATTAAGCATGACTTAATTCGCAATAATAAAAGAAGGCGTTATTTTTGTTGTTGCGAAATTTACTTTCTCTAGATTGGCAACAAATCCACAATTCTTCTAAGTTTAAAATGTAAACAAATAGAATAGGATTGAATTGAGTATTTAAAATTTCTGATGTGTACACCACATGACTTCCTTGAACGGAATATTAAATTATACGCATTTTTTTTTTCATTTCATTGAAACTTATTGAATTGAATTAAACTTACTTCGCCGATAGCGCATAAACCACAATAGAATAAAAACACTCCTTAAAATTCACAATATTTGTTTACCACAGCGACACTCTGGCGCTAGGTTCATTTAACAGCATTACATTTCATAACTGAGAATGCATAAAATTTATATCATCTAAAGAATTATCTAATCGTTGTCACATGTTCTATTCAAATACTATAATAAATCTAAAACGATGTATAAAAGAAACTAAGCAAAAAAAGAAAAACGAAAAGGAAAAAGAAACAGATTTTACAGACGATTCAGTATTTCTCATTCAATTAATTCAGCTTTCTTTTCGCCACAAGGCAAAAATAGATAAAAACTCAAAATATCTATATTAAAAATTAAGAAGTAAATTTTAAACAATTATTTCCTCGAATAAATTCTAGAATGAATTCAGCATGATTTAATTCGCAATAATAAAAAGAAGGCGTTATTTTTGTTGTTGCGAAGCTTACTTTCAGTAGATTGGCAACAAATCCTATATTCTTCTAAGTTTAAAATGTAAACAAATATGACTCCCATGGCAAAAATAATTAGGCATAGCGGCACTTAAACAGCTTTTAAATTGTTGATAATTCTACAAATATTGCATGCAGTTTGTAGGGTTTATATTTATTTTAACTAACATTTATTTTAAGTTTAAACTATCTTTCCTGTCAAGCCTTACTTTCCCCTGGAACTGCCAATGCCAGAATATGTAAATTTGAGTAGAACGCGCAAGGATTCAAATTATCAGCGGAAGTAGTATGATTTAAATAGAAGGAAACGAGTTCGGTGAGAGAGTTATTCTTACTTAGCGAGCGCGGAGGTAGAAATCGAGAATTGAAGCACCCCGCGTTGCGGCCTATGTGCTTGGCGGGAAGTAGTTGCAATTGTTCCAGTGAGCTTCAAGTCTGCTGAATTAGCTGCGGCTTTTGTAAAACGCGGTGAGTTAGTTATTTTAGAGAGCCTCGTAGTTAGAATATTGTCTTTACTTTCTTTTCAGGTTCTTATTTTTATTTTGACTGCCGAGTTGGCACCGTTTGTAAGCGTCAAGAGAACGCAATTGTAATTCATTACGTTGAATAAAAAGGGACTTAAACCCTTTACAAGACTCTGTGGTTTATACAAGCTTTCACAGTCACCCTTGGTTGCGTGCAAGTTGTAGGCGTGCAACGTTATATTGGCGCCCGAACACTTATCGAACTGAAATGGCCGAAAACTGGATGGAAGCCGCTGTACAACACCAAGAAATGACAACTCAGTTAGAAGGATTTGGATACCTGGTCCAGACTTTGAGAGCATCAATCAAGCCAAACGTCTATTTCGACGGAAAAAAATCGGTGTCCGTATTTTTAGAAGGTATAGAAAACCACTTTCAGCTCTACCCTGTGCCTGAAAGACAAAAAGTCGCCATCGCCACATCAGCACTAAGAGGACAGGCCGCGCTATGGTGGAAAAATATAGGCAAATTTCTTCTAGGTGAATTTGGAAGCCCAACGTATACTTTTGAAAATTTCAAAAAATCGTTAGTAAAGGCCTTCCCCATAGTGAAAGATCGCGCACGGCTGGAAGCCGAGCTATATAGTTTCTATCAACGGGATACAGCACAATTGACGGATTTTATTTTACGAAAAATCAAACTAACGGATATGTTGTATGGGAAAAAACCCGATGCGGAGATAATTGAAATAATATTACCAAGATTGTTACCCGCTGTCCAAGACTACTTTGAAATTAGAAACCCAAGCACATTGCAGGAACGTTTCGAATTGGAGGTGAAATTTCAAAATCGCAGAATAGCGGAAAGAGCGAGAGGGGAAACATATTCTCAAAGTACCAGAAGGAAGGAGGAAACCAGAAATGGAAATCGCTCATATGGGGGAAAGAACTATCAAGCTAACGCATCGAAACTCGAAGGTCAAGGCCCAAAAAGAAAATTTGAAAATAAGCATCCGCGTACCCAGAAGACACAGATTGAAAGGAAAGCTTTAAACGACTAGAGGGGCCTGTGAAAGGGAGGGTCCAGACCCCGGAAGTTTTAGAAAAACCCTCAAATAGACATCTAAATACAGTCATCGTAAAAAACTCACAGCTACCAATTATACAAGTCCTGGTTGGCGATGTACCAGTAGAAGCCCTCATCGATACAGGAGCAGAAGGAAATTTCATGAGTGAAAAGTTCTTCAAAAAGAATTTTTTTAGGATACGACTCTTTAACAGATAAAAGAGGAAAATCTCAAAGTATTAATTTTTGTGGTGAAACACCTCCAACACTCTCTTATTTTAGGTATGGACTTTTTAAGGGCCGCGTGGGCCAAATTAAATTTTCAAGATAGTTCCGTGGTGCTGGAGATGGACCAGAGGGTGGTGGAACCGGTGGAGACACCTGAATTGGACCTTAGCCATTTGAATGACCAGGAAAGTAAAGCAATACAGCAAGTGGTGAGTAATTTTTCTCATTTGTTTTCACAAAAACCGGGAAACTGTCAGATCGTGACTCACAAGATTCAATTAAATGCCGAAAAACCTTGTAGGACTAAACCTTACCGCTATGACAAACAAAAAGACGTAATCATCGAAGAACATATTCAGGAGATGTTAAAGAATAAAATAATAACGCCCATAAATAGTGAATACGCGAGTCCAGTAGTAATATGTAGGAAAAAGAACGAGTTTCCTCCTTCGGATAAAAGGGCTTGGAGGTTTGCTATCGATTATAGAAAACTAAATAGCATAACTAAATTCCCAGTTTACCCTTTGCCGGTTATAGACGAGATCATTAGACAGATCAAATCAACAAGATATATGTCTACTTTGGACTTAACGTCTGGCTACTATCAAATAGCTATGAGACCCGAAGATATACATAAAACCGCGTTTATAACAAAATCGGGCACTTATGCATTTTTACGCATGCCTTTTGGGTTGTGTGGGGCCCCATCAACATTCCAGAGAGCTATGGACATTGTTCTAAAGCCTGTCCTAGGAAAATCAACTTTAATTTATCTAGATGATATAATTATAACGAGTAGTACGTTGGAACAACACGTTAATGACCTCGGACAAGTTTTTAAATTATTAAAAGAGGCCGGTCTTACAATTAACGCCTCAAAATGCAAGTTCGCAACTAAAGAACTTAAATATCTCGGTTATAAAATTTCGCAAAAGGGTATAGAAACGCAAGATTCAAAAATAAAAGCTATTAAGAATTTCCCACCGCCCAACACCGCCAAGAAACTTTCGTCTTTCCTTGGACTATGTTCTTACTATCGATCTTTCATAAAAGATTTCGCTAATATTGTTGAACCACTCTTAGTAATCAAAAGAAAAAAGAGTAAATTTACGTGGACAGCTGAAGCTAACACAGCTTTTGAAAGATTAAAAGAAGCGCTTATTAATGCCCCTGTTTTAAAATTCCCTGAGGGGGATGAAAACCTGGAAATTGCGGCAGATGCATCAGACTATGAGGTGGGTGCGGTTCTTATGCAAAATAACCATCCGCTGGCATTTTTTAGTAAAACATTGAATCAAACACAAAGGAATTATACAGCTACAGAAAGAGAAACATTAGCCGTATTAATGGCTGTACACAAATTTCGAGTTTATTTCGGCAAATCGCCAGTAACAGTCTTTTCGGATCATGCGGCTGTTGGTAGACTTTACTCGGGAAAAAACCTAACGCCCAGGTTAATAAGATGGGCTTTAAAACTCCAAGAATATAATATCACAATAAAATACCGGGTAAGGAAAACAATATAGCTGACGCACTTTCTCGTATAAAACTGGACGATGAAGGTAATGAACTTAAATGCGCTGTGTTGACTTCAAAAATTTTAGATTCTAGAGATACGGTTATTACTGAACTGAAAGCTGATCCTGAATTTGGAAATATCTATGCTTATTTGAAAGACCCCGAAAGCTTTGAGCACACAGATATCGATGCGATAAGAAATAGAGCAAAAAACTATGAAATAATAGATAATTTATTATTCTATACGAAAACAACAAACGAAAATCTTGAGTATAAGCCAGTCATCCCAGCCTCGCTTCGATTAAGCATTTTGAAGGAGTTGCACGAAAAAAAAACAGCGGGCCACCTCGGGGTCAGAAAGACTTTAAAAAGGGTACGCGAGGCGGTATATTTCCCGCAATTATACAAAATAGTAACGGCGTATGTCAGGTCCTGCAATCAATGTCAGTTAATAAATGATATTAATTACAGCCCGGCCGGGTACTTAAATAGCATTCGCGCTACATTTCCGAATGAAATTTCAGGCATAGATCTCCTTTGTCCCTTCCCCCAGAGCGAGTTAAATAAAAATCGTTTTCTTTTAGTAATAGTAGATCATTTTTCAAAATGGATAGAAATTGTTCCACTTAAACGCGCGTCAGCCAAAACAGTCGCAGATGCATTCTTACACAGATACATTTTAAAATACGGTGCACCGATAAAAGTCATTAGCGATAACGGAAAACAATTCATTAGTCAAATATTTGAAAACATATGCAATGGACTTGATATACGCCATATCAAAATGGTTCCGTATAGACCACAGGCTAACATAGCAGAAAGAGTTAATAAAAACATTGTAAAAATAATTCGCAGTTACGTTAGCACACATCACAAGCGCTGGGATGGCTACATAAATGAATTAGCTTATGCTTTAAGAACGGCACATCATGATACTACGGGAAAAACTCCAGCAGAATTATTTTTAGGCAGAAAGTTAATTACGCCTTTAGATAAATTATTCTTTGTGCAACAAAGAGAGCAGGAATTTAGACAAAAGGACGTGCAAAAACTAATTGATCAGGCGCTTAAAACTTCGGATACGGCAAGAAATAGACAAAAGTTATATTACGATAGAAAACGCCGTGAAGCAGATTTTAAAGTTGGGGATAAAGTATTGAAACGGAAATTTTCTTTATCAAGTGCCCCAGACAATTTTATGGCAAAGCTAGCTCCAAAGTTTGAAGGCCCCTATGTAATTCAGGAAATCAAAGGGGTAGTATTATATCTTAAGAACGAGAGAGGGGAAATCTGTAAAGCAAGTCCCGACCAGGTGAAAAAATACTATAATCCAAATGATTTTGAAATCCTTAAAAGTTTCTTGCAGGACTCAAGTCTAAACGAAGTAGAAGGTCCAGAAATAACAACAACTATTCCACCACCCAAGAAGCAGAGAACTGAAGAGAGACCTAGCCCTTCTACAACCCGGACGTCGGTATCAAAAAGAAAAAATGAGTTTCAAACTCCGGCGTTTAAGAAAAACAAAAATACAGATGAACCGGGTAAAGAAACCGTGGTAAAGACGAAAACACCACCTACAAAAGATAAAAGGAGAAATTACACATCAAGGAGAACGCGCACACGGCCACAGAGTCAGGTGCCAGCAAGGCCGCCGTTCCGGAAACTGAAACGCCAACAGCAGGCACAAAAATACGACGAACAGAAGAAATTCAAGAAGGACTCCAGACCGGAGGACGTCACGACCAGCCGTCCCAGGCAGAAACGCAAAGGACAACAACCAGACGATTACTCCGTCAAGAGACCAGCATGTAGAGGACGCAAAAGAAAGAACAACGGGGACGCCAATCGGAGATCAATAAGGAGAAGATTGACATCCATGACACCTCTAACTTGGGATCAATTTTGTCAAAAACGAATGACGGAGTTTCAAGCATCGAAAACTCAAAGATAAGTTAAAACCTTCTATAAATTCTTTTTCTCTTTTGTTCCGAAATGTTATGCATAAGTACGAAGTTCTATGTTTTGACGAAAGTCAATATGTCTCGGTTGAGACTTAGTTTTGTTTTACTTTATTTAGCTAAGGCAAAAGTATTATTTTCTTTAAGTGTAAAAGCTAAAAACAAGCATTTTCTGTTGGTCGAAAGACTAATTTTGTTATGTTAAAGCCAAAATTTGGCCGGAGATAAAAATAACTTCGTATTCTTGTACTAATAAGAATTTTAGTTCCAGTGCCGCCAGCTTGGCGAAGAATGAGTAAAGTAAAAATTTATTTTCTCTTATTCATTTTATGGTAAATTGTAAAAAGCATATGTATTAAACTTTTGTAAATGTATGTAAATACTTGCATGTTATGTAAAAGTAGAATTTAGTCTAGAAGCATAAAATTGTCGATGCTAAAAGTGAATGCTTAAAAGCAATGAAGTCAAAATTTAAGTAGTAAATTGTAGATAAAGTCATGCTTTAGAGCGAAAGCCTGCATGTTTAAAGATGAATGAGGGGGAAGTTAGAATGAATGTGTTTTGTAGGGTTCTCCACCTACATTTGAATTTTTAAGAATATTAAAGTAGCTCATTGAGTTGTAGAATGTCGAGTAAGGTGTGTCTATTTGGTTGTTGAATTCTAACAAATCATGGTGGTTAGGGGAAGTGTTGTAAGACTAAAACACGAATATTCCCGTTTGACACCACACATGGTGGAGAGCCAGGGTAAAGTTAAATTAATGCTTGAAAAATTGAATGAATGTGAAGTAAGCAATAACTAAGAAAAACGAATCGTTAAAAACAAAAATGTATTGTGTCAAGAAAGTGTAAATTATAATGTATGTAGAAAGATACTGATACTTATTCCTTCCAGATGCTGGAAGGAAAGACCAAGATTGATTGATGAAGTCCAGGAAAAGTTGCTGTAAGAAGAAAGCTTTGTAACAAGCAAAAGAATTTTAGTATATAATTCTTACATAAGATTTTTTTTGTGTAAACGAGGCTTTCGCCAGTTAGTTCAGAATTAGATAAACTTACAACAGGTCGTTTGTAGGACCTGCTTCCAAGTTTTCCAAATTCTGGCAGCGGCAAATGTAGGGTTTATATTTATTTTAACTAACATTTATTTTAAGTTTAAACTATCTTTCTTGTCAAGCCTTACTTTCCCCTGGAACTGCCAATGCCAGAATATGTAAATTTGAGTAGAACGCGCAAGGATTCAAATTATCAGCGGAAGTAGTATGATTTAAATAGAAGGAAACGAGTTCGGTGAGAGAGTTATTCTTACTTAGCGAGCGCGGAGGTAGAAATCGAGAATTGAAGCACCCCGCGTTGCGGCCTATGTGCTTGGCGGGAAGTAGTTGCAATTGTTCCAGTGAGCTTCAAGTCTGCTGAATTAGCTGCGGCTTTTGTAAAACGCGGTGAGTTAGTTATTTTAGAGAGCCTCGTAGTTAGAATATTGTCTTTACTTTCTTTTCAGGTTCTTATTTTTATTTTGACTGCCGAGTTGGCACCGTTTGTAAGCGTCAAGAGAACGCAATTGTAATTCATTACGTTGAATAAAAAGGGACTTAAACCCTTTACAAGACTCTGTGGTTTATACAAGCTTTCACAGTCACCCTTGGTTGCGTGCAAGTTGTAGGCGCGCAACGTTATAAGTTTACTAAAGGCATAAAAACCTTACCCGGAAAATAAGAACAGTATAATTCACTCAATTTTAAAGCAAAAAAAATGCATAGTTTACAAACATATAAGAATAAAGAAACTGAGATCACTGAGCCTAGTAACATAGTGAATCTATATCTATATATATTTATATAATTTTGGTGCAGATGATTGCAACCAAAATACTAGGTGCGCATCTACATGTTATAGCAGTCCTATACACACAATTTAAACGTTCTGACGCTGCTCATTTTTGAGTTATGCGAAATACGTACGTACGTACGCACAGATGCCACTAACATTTCTCTTTATAATTCATTTAAATCAGTTTTATATTTTCTTGGGGGAGGAAAGAATCCTTTATTCTGTCCTTAGGTACAGATGTCATGCAAAAAATCGTTAAATTGCATTCGATGGCGGTCAAAATGGATATTTTCGTTAAAGAATGATACCAGAAGTTTTTCGCGATTACAGTAATTATCCTTTTTACTTCGTACAAAGAAGTAAAAACAATATGCCTGTTTCTTCATAAATTTTTCCTTATTATATTTTTAACAATTATAGGAAAATTTTAGAAAATAGAGCAAAATAAAATATATTTTATGTCCGTAGTACGCTAATTACATACATATTTATGTCTAAGATATATTTGTTATTATATTAGTAGATTTTGTTAAATTAATCTATTCTTAAAAAACGCCAAAATCTGTTGCTGATGACCGTTCTAATTTTTCTTCTGTCAAAAGGACTTATTCTTAAAATAAATTTGTAATTGACGAATTCTCGACCTTTCACAGGGCTTCTACAATCTTTAATAAATAGAATTATCAAGAAAGATCTTAATAGCAATTTTTTCAATGAGATATGGAAAATTCAAAGCAAAGGGCATTATAATATAAAATCAGTCTAATAATGTGTACAGTTCAGAATTAAGCATCGCTTACGCTTTTTAACATGTGCTTGACATTTATTCTTAAAAAAACATAGCTAGAGGTTTAACAAGAGTTTCAGTTTTTATTTCTGAAACTTCGTTTACATCTAAATTCATTTCAGAAGAATTTACACTTGCACCCCTAAATATGCAGTAAATCTAAAAACTGAGTATTGGCAGCTGGATTTTCTTTGATTTGTTGTTATTTGTAACATATTGAGAATTCATAAAATATTTCGTGATGAATTTTTATTTCATCTCATACTGATTATATTAGGTAAGTCTACAGCTAATAGGAATTGCGTTTTTATTAAGGATTTTAGGGTATAGTTGAAAATTAAAATTTACTTGGTTTGTTAAAAACATTCTTTTAATGCGCTCAAAAGGAGTATACTTTCGTTAAACTTAGTCCCCTATGCTAATTTTATTGTTATTTCTGAGGAGGAAAAATACTATATCTGAGAGTAAACATACTAGAGCGCTAAACATTTACAAGAAGTACTGGAAAATCTGGTACGAAGGTAACAGTAGTCGTTGCCTTGGCGTCTATGACACAAAAAAAATCATCTCGGTTTAGTATCTTCATAATAATTCAGAAGTCATACAATAAAAATCAGCGTTATATTTACAAAATTTTTACAGGACTAGTTTCGATGGTTTTACCGAACCACCATTCTCAGCTGCAAAACCGCAAATGAACAAGATAGTAAATAATGATTAGATAAGATAAGAAAGCCTGGACAAGAATAAGCAAGTGGCGTCATCTGTTGGTGAAACCAGAACTAAAACATAATTTCTATAAAGGCCGAAGGCAAATTTGGATTGGAATTAGGATCGTTAACAAGAACAGAAAGATTTTTATGAATGTGAAATGCCTCTAGAAAATCCAGTTCTCCAAAGGAAGATGTTTTTTAAATAATTTTGGCAGCAGAAAAATTGAAAGTGTGGTTTTCGGACCAACAATGTTGAGCAACAGAAGACTTCTGTGTTTCCTTTTTTCTAACATATGCCTCATGTTCCTTGACGCGACATTTTAAGGCTCTCTTAGTTTGACCAATGAAAATTAAACCACACTGGCAAGGAATCCTATAAATACCCCAGGAATTCATATCCGGAATGGGGTCCTTGAGTATGGAACTCGGAATTTTATTGATGGGAGAATAAACAACCCGAAAGTTAAATTTCTGCAAAATATGTGCAACTTTATAGCTAATTGATGGAAAGAAGGGAATGACAACAGAAGTTGTATAATCTCCTAAAACAAGAGTGTGCCTTTTAGTGTGTTGAGATGAGAATTTTTTAACTGCTTGATTAATAATGTTGGGTGAAAAGCCCCTGTCAATAGCTATTGCTTTTAAATAATTTAGTTCTTCATCAAGGGCTAGTTTGGAGGAGCAAACTTGAAGAGCACGGAAAACATAGGCATAAAGTGAAGCTAACTTATGTTTAGTCGGACATGATTTAAAGTGTGGTGGAAGGCAAACCGATGAAGGTTTACGGTAAACCGTAGTACTGAAGTTTGATGTGTTACGTGTGACCAGAATGTCGAGAAACGGAAGAGAATGGCAAGTCTCAAGTTCAAAAGTGAACTGAATAGCAGGATCAATAGAATTCATTGTTGAAAGAACTTTATTTAAATCATCTTTATTACCTTCAAACAGAGTAAAAGTATCGTCTACGTAGCGGAACCATGCAGGGAAGTTTAAAGTTTCAAACAATTTTGATTCATAATAACGCATGTAGATATCAGCCAGGATGGGACTGAGGGGGCTTCTCATGGCTAATCTCTCAGTTTGCTTGTAATATTTATTTTGGAAAACAAAATGGTTTTGTTTTAAACAGAGTTGAGTGAGAGAAATTAGCTCATCAATTTCGATGCAAGAGAAATGAAATTTGTGAAGTCTGGTTTCTAGACATCTTAATGCACCCTCCACTGGGACATTGGTGAATAATGATTTTACATCAAAAGAAACCGTGAGTAAATTACTAGCAGAAATGTTTTTAACCTCTTTTACAAACTCTATAAATTTTTTATGGTGTAAATGTTATTGTCTAATACAGTTGAAAATCTAGAAACTAAATATTTAGCTAATGGATACGAGGCAGTACCTAAATTTGATACAATAGGGCGGAAAGGCATACCACTTTTACGAATTTTGGGAAGAGCATATAATCTGGCACAATTCGCAACAGATGGGATAAGCAAATGTTTTAAGTTGCCTGAAATGATTTGCGAAGATTTGATCGCAGTTTTTATTTTTGACAAGTCCGAAGGTGAAGGATCCTTAGGGATCGGATTATATGGTCCTTTGTTTAAGAGTTTAGTGACACCATCGATGTAAGTGTTCTTATCCATGACGACTATCTGGCCACCTTTGTCGGCCTTTGAATGGATAATATCCGGGTTAGAATGAATTTCGCCATTGTAACTCTTTCTCTCGCAGTTAGATTTGGTTTTAAAGGTTTATTATTGAATTTCACATTATGAGCAAAAAGATGCCTAATCATTTCTTTCTGTGAATCTGAAACTTTTCTGAACTTGAAAGCTTTTTCGATAGGAGCCAAAATCTTTGGAATCGAGGGTTTACAGGTTTGTGAGAAGTTAAAATTATATTTTAGAATTCTCTCTTGTTTTTCTGAAAGATTAACATTAGAAATATTAACTATTGGCTTGATGTTTACAATGGGAAGATTTTTTGAACTGCTTGAACTGGAAGATTGTAAAAGAAGTTTTTCGAATTTAAAGCCAAGAGTGTTTTTATGACGGTTAACAGCATTCTCCGTTCTAGACCAACACTTTTGTTCAAGGGCAGTGAATTTTGGATATGATTTAGCGAGTTCCAGATGAAGCTTATAGAGTTCATGTTCAATTTTGGACAATTGTTGACGTGCATCCCTTATTACGGACCGGAGTAAGGCAAGCTTGCAATTTAACAGAATTCTTGAAAGGCGACTCGAAGGTTTTTGATTCGATTTTTTGACTCGAAGGTTTTTGATTGAATAAAATTGGGGATCAAATTTTTACATTTACATTAAAGTAAAAAGTTAAGATGATTCAGGAATTTTTGCCGTTTCAGGCGTAATTTAGTGAAACGATTAACGGATGAAGGCATGATAAACAATGCAGAAAATCAAACTAAATTAACTAAACAATAATAAAGCCCACACAAAAAATTCCTCACTGAAATGAATAGAAAACAAAACGTTTGTAAGCAAAATGCATGAAATCAGACAAGCAAAGCACAATATCCAAATATACAAAATATACACATAACTTGAAAACTGCAAAAAAGTACTTACCGAAACTCAAGCAATCACAAAATGGCGGCCACACTACGTGCAAAAAAGAAAGCAAAAAATAAGCCTGTTTGGGGCTTCTATAATTAAGACACAATAACACGCCGAATAAGTACTAATTCAGAAGTCAAACAACAGAAATCAGCGTTATATTTACAAAATTTTCACAGGACTAGTTTCGATGGTTTTACCGAACCACCATTCTCAGCTGCAAAACCGCAAATGAACAAGATAGTAAATAATGATTAGATAAGATAAGAAAGCCTGGACAAGAATAAGCAAGTGGCGTCATCTGTTGGTGAAACCAGAACTAAAACATAATTTCT
Source organism: Stegodyphus dumicola (assembly GCF_044657685.1). Lineage (NCBI taxonomy): Eukaryota > Metazoa > Arthropoda > Arachnida > Araneae > Eresidae > Stegodyphus > Stegodyphus dumicola. Next base: position 85,749,028 of record NC_140768.1, read on the forward strand.
TTAAAGACCGAAGGCAAATTTGGATTGGAATTAGGATCGTTATCTAGAACAGAAAGATTTTTATGAATGTGAAATGCCTCTAGAAAATCCAGTTCCCCAATGGAAGATGTTTTTTGAATAATTTTGGCAGCAGAAAAATTGAAAGTGTGGTTTTCGGACCAACAATGTTGAGCAACAGAAGACTTCTGTGTTTCCTTTTTTCTAACATATGCCTCATGTTCCTAGACGCGACATTTTAAGGCTCTCTTAGTTTACCAATGTAAATTAAACCACACTGGCAAGGAATCCTATAAATATCCCAGGAATACATATCCGGAATGGGGTCCTTGAGTATGAAACTCGGAATTTTATTGATGGGAGAATAAACAACCCGAAAGTTAAATTTCTGCAAAATATGTGCAACTTTATAGCTAATTGATGGAAAGAAGGGAATGACAACAGAATTTTTATAATCTCCTAGAACAAGAGTGTGCCTTTTAGTGTGTTGAGATGAGAATTTTTTAATTGCTTGATTAATAATGTTGGGTGAAAAGCCCCTGTCAATAGCTATTGCTTTTAAATAATTTAGTTCTTCATCAAGGGCTAGTTTGGAGGAGCAAACTTGAAGAGCACGGAAAACATAGGCATAAAATGAAGCTGACTTTTGTTTAGTCGGTTAACTTTTGTTTGTAATCTTCATAATAATCGTAATAATGTAAATATAAACATTTCTACTGTCCTGGTATCACAACAATTAATTTGAAGATTTCTAAAATGCCCACAAAGAAGTATTTTATTGACCTTGATTAATTTCTAATTGTTAAAGTAGATGTAGAAATGTTATCACAACCGAAAATATAATAGCAGAATACTTATCTCATCTTATGTCAGATTGTTATCATTGCTGTTATCTCCAAGTGTTATTGCATTGTTTCACGGCAAGCAAAATTTGAAATTTAGATATGAATACAAAGTTATTTTTTACCAATCTTTAATGATCTTTAATTTTAAAAAATGCAAGGAGAGTTGTTATCCATTTAATTTAGTTTACATAAGCTATTAAAATACTAAAACCATTTCAGGAGGATAATTTTTCCAAACAAAAAGACGTGAATCTGCTTTCATATGTTGCTCTACATTTTTTCTATGTTATTTAACTGTCTATGGGTTAATAATATTTCTGATCCAAAAGCTTTAATTTTTTGCTTTAATTGTTTTAATTTATTAGCACCAGAGGTACTATTAATCTCAATCCTCATTGATGAATTCTTAGTTTTACTATTTATTTAACCAAGATTTTTACTTTTACTTTTTATTTTTACTATTTCGTATCGTGTGTTTTAAAAATTACATTTATCAATTTTCAGTTTCTGGAATTGCGTGGTCTCAATTTTTGGAATCACTAATATATGCGTCAAAGTTGCCTGTTGGCACCGTTAGATTTGAATTGACAATATAAACTTGACATATCAAAGAGAAGGATAAAATAAAATAAAAAAAAAAAATAAATTTAAAAAAAAAAAAAAAAAAAAAAATTGAAGGGCCCACCAGCGGCCGTTGTTCTTATCTTAATTGTGTTGTTCTTTTCTTCCGGTTAAGGTTTTTATGCCTTTAGGAAATCTGCAAGCAATATTTGTAGAATTATCAATAATTTAAAAGCTGTTTTAGTGCGGTTAAGCCTAATTTTTAAATAACATGGCGGATATGTTTGTTTACATTTGTAACAGCAGAATAGTACATTTGTTGCCAATCTAGAGAGACTAAGTTTCGCAACAACAAAAATAACGCCTTCATTTATTATTGCGAATTAAATCATGCTTAATCCTTTCTGGATTTTTTTCGATGAAATAAGTGTTTAAGATTTACTTCGTAATTTTTAATATAGTTATTCTGAGTTTTTATGTATTTTTGCCTTGTCGCGAAGTGAGAGCTGAATTAATTGAATGAGAAATATTGAATCGTCTGTGAAAATCTGCTTCTTTTTTGTTTTGTTTGCTTAATTTCTTTTAGACATCGTTCTTGATTTATTATAGTATTTGAATAAAACATGTGGCAACAATTAGATAATTCTTCAAATGATATAAATTTTGTGCATTCTGAGTTATAATATATCAGAAGAACACTTTATATGAAATTTTAAAAATGCCTTACAATACATATTGAAAGAGATGGCGCAACCAGAGCTGCAGTCAACTAAAATGGTTTTGATCCCTACTAACAGATGGCGCCACTCGAGCACCTCATTTGTTTATTCATTTTCCCTACTAACAGATGGCGCCACACGAGCAAGTTTATTTATTCGACGGATGACGGCACAGGAGCCTCCGTCGCTAGTAATCCCTGAGTTCTAGCACAGCATGTGTACAAGTACTTCCATATTATTGGATACAACTTACTCGATTCTTCAAGCATTTAAAAGTCAAGTATCATATATTGGTAAAGGCCGTTAATGGTTGATTGCCTCATACTAAGTGATAAGACATAGACATAGTTATAATATGAACGAAATATAATAATGTTAATTAACCTAGCACCAGAGTGTCGCTATGGTAAACAAAAAGAATTTTAAAGAATGCTTTTATTCTATTGTGGTCTATGCGCTGTCGGCGAAGTAGGTTTAATTCAATCTAATAAGTTTAAATGAAATGCAAGAAAAAATGCGTATAATTTAATATTCCGTACAAGGAAGTCATGTGGTGTACACATCAGATTTTGTTTCAGAAAAACTTAAATACTTAATAATACACGCGACATTTAATTGTACCATCTTATAAATCGTCGTGTATATGTTAGGAAAAAGGACAGCTTGATTTTCAGCATCTGAGAAGTTAATCGTCTTCTTAACGTTAAAATCCTCTGATTTTTCTGTCAGCAAATTTCTGAACTCTTAAAAAATGTTTCGCGTACCTGAATATTTATTATAAGATAAACTCATTCAGAATCCTCTCCTCTTGTTCAAAAGTCGTAAAATTTGATCAGGGTTTTTATAAAGTTGTAAAATTTATGTCGCTTTTTGCAATTAGGGTTTAGAAAATTAATTCCACAATCATGACAGAAGTGCTGTGTATATAATTACAAGCATTAAAATTTATTCTGCTTAATATTTTCTGTAGGTATTACAGGAAAAATGACGACTACTGGAAAAAACGTGGAGTAACTTATGTTCCCCGAGATGACATCATAACTTTAACTCGCAACATGTGTTACAAGGTCAGTTACCTCATTGATTATATTTCTATGCAATAAAAATTTCATACTCTGAAACGCCTTACTAATTCTCAATTTTTAATGACAGCCAATACATGAACTGGTACTGAATCTAAGAAAACATGGTAAAGTAGTTGGGTAAGTATGCTTAGAGACTTTCATATTAATACTTAATATTAAAAGCATAAATAACAAATTTCTCATTATCTGTCAAAAATATATAAAATGAAAAGCGCTTGGTTTCTAAAATTCTACATTTAAAATTTTTATCTAAAACATGATATACCTAAAAACACTAGACGATTTTCTGTATGGCGCGACATGATGCCAGTACATGAGCTGCAGTCACTATTCCCCACCTAAAGTTATGAAAAGTCAGAGTTATTTACAACTGTCTTATTAACTTAAATAAAATTAAAATTAATTCATAATGGAATTAAATAAAATATCCTTCAAATATCAGGGCGCTTTTCAGAGGAAGATAAAAGCGTTGTGCTGGCATTGAATTGTCACTGCCTGTGCTGATTTTGAGGGGTATCTTCGTTACCCGAAAGCGTAGGTTTCCAACATGCATTTATCTGCAAGACTGCAGATGAAAATGGAGCAGCTGTTCAAAAGAGGTACAAAGGAAATATCAAAATAGTATTTGCCGCTTATAAAACTCACTGGTTAATAAAATTCAGCTGCTTAGTATACTCAGATTTCTAGACTCCCCCAAAAATTCTTAGCAATCAATGGAAAACTGTCGTTTCTTAAACTGTAGAGACATTAGGATTTTTTGGAACCAGTAAAGATTCAAAATGAGCAACGCCCCCGCCGGGAATCAAACAACGGACTTCTGGAATACGCGCCCAGGATGGAGACCACCACACCACGATGGCATGCCAAGAAGGCGGGAGAAATACCTTATACACTCCCTTTTTAAAGGGCGACTGGGACCAATCGCCAAATCCTGGGTGTGGAGAATCATCATCAGCCACCCTTTTAGTTCGAGCGCCACTGTGGAGACATTAGGTATTTTTTGGGAAGCAGGCAAGATGAAAAATGAGTAACACCTTCGAAGCCAGTAATCGAAGCGCGGACCTCTGGAATACGCGTCCAGCGTGCAGACCAACACACTACGAAGGCATGCTAAGAAGGCGGGAGAAATACCTTATATACTCCCTCTTTTAAAGAGCGACTGAGATTTTTATGGCACCCAATCGCCAAATCCTGGGTATGGCGAATAATCATCCACCACATTTTTAGTTCGGGCGCCACTGTAGAGTCATTAGGTTATATTTTAAAGCAAGATTGATGAAATGAGCAACGCTCATGATCATGCTTGCAATCATGAAGTGGCAGATCGACTAAACAGACAAAGGGAAATCTTTCTGCCAGATAGAGACGCAAATTTCAAAATTTGACTAAATCACTGTAAGAAGAATGTTATTATTACGTTGTTGAGACAATCATCAAAGCAATTATAAAAATATTTTTCTTTAAATTTTAAATGCAAATTTCAAATTGCTTAAATAGTTTAATTTTACTATTAATTTTTAATTATTATTTTAGCCTTAATTAATTAATTAATTGTCCGTTATGATTTTACTTGACACGTTTAAAACTTTATTTGCAACTACACAGAACGCCGTCTATTAAACTCAGCTACTTAATGAATACGAATACGAACTTAATGAAGCTAAGTAATTAATATTAATTAATTGATGTCTATTATTGCCAATCATTGTTGATATGAGACAATTTCTAAAGGCTTTTAAGTGTTTACTATGTATTTAATACTACATTTAATAAGCTTGTTCAGTGTTACATGTGATTTTATACAATCTTCGCAGACAGTAAATGATATATCATATAACGTAGTGTCCTTGATATCTCTGTCGTTGCGATAAATAAATATCGATTTCCCTCCTTTTTTTTTTTCATTCTTGTCTATGTGAAATTGACCTCGATTCTTCTTATTAACGCCTCTGCCTTGGCATATGTCCGAACTCCTCTACTGTCTTCCAGTGCAATAATCGTTCACGTTAAATTGCGACAATTACCGAGCCACTTTATTCATGGCCGCTTGTGGTTTTCCATCCACTACGTATTGTTGCAAAATACTGCTGTGCATATTCCGAACGAGATGTAAATAAAAATATGTAGTTCCAGTATAATTTTAATAATTGATCATTTAAAAAATAACATATTTATAAATCTAAAACAAAAATGTTAGGCAATCTTAAAAAAGTTTTCAAAAATATTTTTGTTCTTAAACTCACTTTTTTATCGTTTCATTCATTTAGCAACTCTTGTTGCTGAGTAGAAATGGCAATGTTAGCTAAAAATAAGTTGCAAAATTTTCGTATAGGAAGTTTGGAATCTAGAAAGACCACATCAGTTAGAATTCCAGGTTGAGGAATCGCTTCTTTGCAAACAGTTGAAATATATTCAAGGAAAAGAGGGGAAAATGTGAGAGAACAGGCTTGGGAAAAAGAGGGAGGAACAGGCTTAATGATTTTTAGAAAGCCTTTTAAGATAGCCCATTTTTTGTCAAATTTTATAAATTTTATTTTGGATGTCTTTTGCATGCCATTTACGATATCTTGGTATTTCTTGTATGGGCAGTTAAATGTCGGATCTAGTAGCTACCCACAGGGTTTTCAAAAGAAAGTAATAAAAGTATTTCAAATAGAAGCTGTAGACATTCTACTACATCATGTCTGATCATTATTGCGCACTGTGCAGAACTACCATATGCAATCGTTAAGATATTAATATTAAAATATTATTTAGGGAGTCTGTTTTGTAGCGCAGTCGTTATGCGGGATTTTACCGGTAAAAAACAAAATGTAATTTACTTACAAAGTAAACTAAATTTGAGTTTAGTTTCTGAATAAATGACATTTTTTGCCAATAAATTACATTTCTTAAACCGTTTAGTATATAAACACAGTAACATTTGCAGTTTTTCGCTAAACCTATACACATATAGCTGCTCATGAACGGAGAAAGTAGAGAAAAAAGTCCAAAGAGAAAGTATTGCTCTGAACAGGGTTCTACTTATTATATTTAAATTCATTTTTCTCATAGCTAAAGGGTTCTAAATAAGCTTTTGCTTTTCTCTTGCTAATTTATCTAAACTGAAAAGTAGTTGCTCTATGTTTAACAGTAAAAGAAATCTTCCATTAGGAAATTTCAATTAAAATTACAAATAAAATATAAACATAATACAAATAATTAAAATATAATTATTATTAAATATAAATATTAAAATAAAATTATTGCTAATAATAATTAATTAATTAGTGCTTTGATTAGTCGATGATTATAATTAATTAATTCATTTAAGCGTATTAATTTAAGAAATTAATAATATAGGGATGTAATAATAAATTGTAACTGAATGCATGTCTTTAAAGTGCATTTGAGGAGTATCATATAGAGGGGGGAACGCGAAAGTTTCAGAAAAGTTTCTGACAGCTTTTTTTGGGACCATAAGTCAGTGTCATAATTTCCATGATAGAATGACTTTCCGTTAAAGTTCCAACAATATTGATTTTCATTTTACTCTTACACTGCTTTTCCCAATCCAGTAATCGTGGTGGGTTTGCGCTTAGAAAGAGCTCTTTTCAGGAGACCAAGCGCACAATAAGCGTCAGGAGACTTCGCAGGAATACGTTGAAAACGTATATATGCAATATCAGTATCAGCTTTTGCTTCTTCAAGGAATGCAGTTTACGTTTAGAAGTATAACTTCTTGCTTTGTCTTGATGACGTTTCAAACTTTGAAAGTCACCGGGATAAAGAAATGGAATTACTTCTGTAAATATTGGAGGTAAAACTTCTTGACAGTATGTTGAGTAATTAACATTCTTTGCTCTTCGTTTTGATAATAAACAGATTCTTATTCCTTTCAGTTATTTAGGTAAACTCATGCTTAATCTAGAAAATTATGTATTTCCATTTATTTCCTGCTAAATAGTTTCTATACAAGATTCTTCAAACTGCTCTGCATTGAGTCACATGTCTCGACAAAAGCTACGGAGTATTATGTTTTTCAGCCTTGTAAATATTGGTTTATTATTTCATTTATTGTTGCTTCAGATGCATTTAAAGACTTTTAATTGAAATTTTTATTGAAATTTCCTAATTTATTTCTGAGTCGGCAGATTTTTCTCTTGCTACCAACGATTTAACTAGAAGTATTAAAAACAGTACCTACACTCTGCATAAAAAAGGAGAATAGCTCGGAGGTTTACACCATACATTTGCTAAAGTTTTTCGCACAGCGCAGTGCGTCAACTAAAGCAGCAAATGGGCCTGTGCTAACGGAATAAACACAAGAAAATCGCAAGTGAAAATGGAAGGGCGACTGTTTTTTGACTGAATGGTTGTGTAAATTTAAATAAAGTCATAGAATATCAATCATATCATATCATAGACGAAGAATGCCAAAATTTCTCATTCCAATTAGTTGAAGATTCAAGAATTTATTCGAGAAACATATATGGATAATATCTAAAAACTTTTTCAATATTGATGCAAGCAATCTTTCACTTCATCTCATGCCTTTAAACTTCCTAGCCTCTAAAGACGTTCAGATTATTGTATAAGTTGTTTCTCTGTTTTACTCTGACCAAATACTGGTAAAATGGAAGGCGATACCTTTACTCATGTGAACGTCAGAAATACTACGATATTTCGAGAATGTTTGTGCTATATAGCGAAGAACAAGAAATTTGTTTGAAAATCTGATTTTTAATATATTTGCAGGATGCTTGAAATGAAACGACAAGGTATTAGGAACAAAAAAAAATTTTACATAAAATTGAGTATTTTTTAATTTAAAATTTAATCTATTTGTTGGCTGCGATTTTATAAAAAAAATATTTGATTAACACATGAATAATATTCTAAGAAACTAAAAGTAGGATTATAAAAATTTATAAAGCAATGGCCCAAAGATAAAACTGTTTAAAGCAATGCATGCAACTCATCCAATATTAAACTATCCGTTAAACATTTTTTTTTCATTTATATATATTTTCTGAACGGTTTATTGAAAGGTTTTATCAACTATGCTTTACTGTATTTTCTCTTTTAATATATGCTGTTTTCAAATCTATTGTAGTCTGAGTCCCAAAATATTCTTTGGAAAGAAATTCATTCCAAATAAATCAAATTAAATCGCCGAAAATTTATATTAATAATTTTACTTAAGAAACGCAATTCGAATGAATAAATAGAAAATTTTCTAGTAATTATTTGAAGAAACTATGCTACTCAAACAATGAAAATGAAATTCTAAAAAGGAAAAAAAAAATATCTAAAAATAACAACTACTGTTAAAAAAGAATATGAAACAATGATCGATGCACCCTTTTTTCCCATTCGTGCTCAATGAAAGAGAAAGGGAAATAGGTTACCATAAATTAAGAATTTCGCCAGGTGAAATATTGTAAAATGTTAAAAAAGTGCACGAAGAAAAATTTTTGAGTAGTTTAAAATTGAATATTTGGGCATAATTTGAGTCGCAGGTAAAACATCGGTATAGTATTTCAGAAAAAGTTCAATTTTATATCAAAATACCTACATTAGAACAATGCTATGTATAAATCTAATGTATATCCTAAGTAGCGTTTCCAAGACATGAAAAACGCAAGTTAAATTTTCGTCAATTAGTTTAGCAGAATTAGAAGATATAAAACTGTCCTTTTCTTTGTGTGCAGGGTGTATATCTGTTTCGGATATTTGTTTGGAGTCTTCTGTCCGCATAAGAAGTAATAATTCACAGTTTTTCACTCCTCCATTATAATGTTGCTTTCTCTGCACTAAGAAATTTTAATACTGTTACGGATTTGGCATTTAAATAGTTAATTTTAGTAGAATTATAAATTAAATTGTTTTACTCCCAGTGCAATGCAGCGCGTGACGAATATTATGAGAAAGCAAAGCCGGAAAAATTAAAAATACAAGAGCACGTGCATTTAACATTTGATAAATAAATATCTCTTTTTGATTTCGAGAAATTTCCAGAAAATTCTCGCACGAGATTTAAAATCTTATAAAAAGGAGGAAAACCTCTCAGTTCAGTAGTTAGTTTGTTGTTGTTTTAAGAGTTTGTTTAGAAAACTGCTCTTGTTGACTGTAGCGAATTCGCGTATTAGCTTTCTTTAGCTGTTTTTAATTAAGTTCTGTTGAACGTTTGAGTAGTTAAGATAACTACTGTGAGATATTGTAATCCTGCACGAATATCTGAGAAATTTAAGTATTTTGTTTTATTTATTTGTGATAATAATAAATCTTATTCATTTTTCATCGGACTTGTGCATTCAATTCCTAACGAACCCGTACGCACGCAACAATTTTTGGGAAAAAAACCTTAAACCTGGGATTTGAATACCAATTACTAGAGCGATGAAAGAAGAATTGAGCAGCTAATTACGGCTTTTGCTACATTCCAAGAAAAGATGGAAGCTGTCCAAGCATCATTTAAAGAAGAGATGAAAGATTCTGTTAAAGATGAGATGAAATCCGTTAATGAGGAGATAAAATCTGGTCAGATAGATTTTAATAGAAAATAAATTCAAGGCTATGGAAGACAGAATAGGAGCTGCCGAAAATAAGGTCGGACAAATTAAAGAAAAGGTTTTTTCTGTCAAAGATCAAATAGAAGAAAGAGTATCGGCTGTGAGCGACGAGTCGAAGGAAGAGTTTCGGCCGTCCAGCAACAAATCGAACAACAAATTGAGGAAAGTGTTTCTGCTGCTGTTGCCAGAAAAGTTGATGCCTTAAAGAAATTTGTAGCGACGGCAGGGAGCAATAGTTATGGTTTTAAATTCTTACCGATGGCTGTTCGTCCATGTCTGAAACTATCCACATATGATGGGAAGACATCCTGGCAAGTGTATAAGACCCAATTTTCTATAGTTGCGGATGCGAATGGATGGAATTCCCAAATTAAGGCCTGTCATCTCGCCGCTTCTCTGAGAGCAGACGCAGCGGATATCCTGTAGACGCTTCCCGAAAGCCAGAGACTAGACTTTGAAGCTCTATCAGGCGCTTTGGGGAAACGTGTTTGAAAGACTACAGCAGGCTTCAACTAAAATCCCACTTTTGACACCAAAAATTGTTGCGTGCGTACGGGTTCGTTAGGAATTGAATGCACAAGTCCGATGAAAAATTAATAAGATTTATTATTATTACAAATAAATAAAACAAAATACTTAAATTTTCTCAGATATTCGTACAGTATTACAATATCTCACAGTAGTTATCTTAACTACTCAAACGTTCAACAGAACTTTCAAAACAGCTAAAGAAAGCTAATACGCGAATTCGCTACAGTCAACAAGAGCAGTTTTCTAAACAAACTCTTAAAACAACAACAAATTAACTACTGAACTGAGAGGTTTTCCTCCTTTTTATAAGATTTTAAATCTCGCGCGAGAATTTTTTGGAAATTTCTCGAAATCAAAAAGAGATATTTATTTATTAAATGTTAAATGCACGTACTCTTGTATTTTTAATTTGTCCGGCTTTGCTTTCTCATAATATTCGTCACGCGCTGCATTGCGCAGGGAATAAAACAATTTAATTTATAATTCTACTAACATTAACTATTTAAATACCAAATTCGTAACAATATCATACATTTCACAACGTGTTTGAATGACGGGTAAGAAATATTTTTCCTCGTAAAGTGCGAAACATATCTTCAATCCACGGCTTGCTTACATGCGACATTTTGAAAGAAGAATAAACGTAAAAGTAACAGATGATATTTCTCATTTCAAATAATAAGCTGTTGCTAGAAACCTTTATTCCAAAACGTTTGCTTTTGCTTTTAATTCTTTAACGAAATCGTTCTAAAAATATGTAAACACCCTTTGCCACCTCGCCTCATAATGGCATATTTGCTGTCACTGTTGGATTTAAATATTTCTTTTCGTTGTTAACATTTGCAACTACAAACTATTCGGCGCAAAAGGTACGCCTGTTCTTGAACAGATACACAGGAACCCTTAAAATTCTGACATGTAATTATGAAGACTGACCAAGCAGCAAGCTACTCAGCAAAGAAGCAGGAAGCGAAATGCAACTTGTCCAGGATAAAAATTTGTCAAAAAAACTGGTTTTTACTTCATTTCGATCGGCTAGTTGAATTTCAGAGGGCAAAACTATCTGCGCCATTGACATTATTTAAGAATTATATGATATGAAATAATTTAGAAATGATGCAGTTTAAAGAGATTCGTTATAAGGTTGTTAAGATGGAAAGGGGAAATAGCCAAATTAAAATGAATCGAAGAGGTTATTGGAAATAAAAGATAGACTTTTGATTTACATTTTTCTTATATATCCCGAAGGTCATAAAAAATGTTTTGAAATTTATGAACTCCTACCCGCCTTTCCGCTTAATCAATTAAAATGAAATTTCAGGTATTGTTATTTGAAAGTATGCGCTCGAGATTACGTTAATTTAAGACGCCACGATTACAATGCTGGCGGAAAGGGCAGCTTCCTACCTGAGGCTTTTGCCAAACGGAATTACATGCCGCCCCAACAAACTTACAATCTATCATGTGACGACCCCATAGAGCAAGGGCAGACAAGGCAGTACCCGTACGGTCCCTGCCTAGCCTTACTCTGTCCTGAGAGCCCTCAGGCTTTCTGTGAAGTCTGTTTTTATACCCCCGTGGTTGACACTGCCTAGGTACAGATCCTAACCAGTACTTCCCAGGCGTTCGCCTGAATCAAACTCTGGGGGGAGGGAGGCGCCAAGATAACCGTGAAAAAAAAATTCGAAATTTTTTAATGGCAACACCCACTTTTTTCCAGCGCAAATTGGTCAGCGGATTGAAAAACATAAATGGCGTTGAAACGGTACACGTAGGAAGAAAGTTGCAGAGGGAAAGCATTTGTTAAGAAAAGCATTGAAAGGACCAATGACAACACATGACAGGAGAATGAATTTTTTTAAGTACAATTTTTCAGCTTGCACAACGTTTCAAGATAGCGTCATCTCCCATAAGTGCGGTTTCGTGACCACCGCAGCTCTCCGACCCCACTCCCATAGATTTTTGCTTCTGGGGATATTTGTAATTTAAGGCGAATACATCAAATTTACGAAAATTGTCAGACCTGAAAGATGGCATAAAACGTGAGGTTATAGAGATTCCTCTTGCAGTATAAGGTTCGTTATATTTCTCAACAATCTCCCGCAGGCAATGCATTATCGTCTGCGAAGGTGCGCATGTTGAAAACTTATAATTTGAATACAAGTTCTTTTACCTGTATTTACATGTCATTGGTCTTCTACAATGCTCTTCTTTGCAAATGTTTTTCGCCTGCAAATTTCGTCACATGTGTATCGTTCCATCGACATTTATGGTTTTTTAGGAAGCTGTATTGAATATTTTCATTGTAACCATAATGGAGGGAACTGTATTTTTTTTAATCATCACAATCTCGAGCACATTCTTTCAAATAACAATATCTGAAATTTCATTTCAGTTGGTAGAGCGGATATGCCGCAAAGGGTTCAGGTCAGAGAATTTTTTTTTTAACCATACTTTATATATATGTGTGTGTGTGTATGTATGTTTCATATGTATTTCATATGTATGTATGTATGTTCAATTTATGTATGTTTGAATTAATTTCAGCTGTATACTGCACGAAAAATGATTGAGATAATTTTGTTTAAAAATAAAAATATTTTGATACTGTTACATATATATATATATATATATATATATATATAGGGCTATCAGGAAAAAATTCTACGATTACAAAATTTAATATTTTCCATACATACAAGCAGAAAATTATAATTAATATGTAATTGTAAAGGACAAGAAAGTACCATACAAATAAAGCGCTGAAATCTTAGAATATCAAAAGGTGGTACAGTTCCAGGAAACTAGATGCCTGTGTAAAGGCAAAAGTCTAGGGCAACTAGGTTTCAGCAGAGAATGCTGATAGAGTGTGAGAGACCGTTTTATGTAGTCCGAAGAAATCGATGGTGCAAAAAGATGGTGCTTTGCCCCATTAGTATTTGGAGGTTCGTAAATTTCTAAATAGAGAACTACCACACCATTGGATTGTCGCAGTGCATCCGATGATTCGGTCTTACATATCCACCCTCCTAGGTCGCCTTGTAACTTATATCTTTGGCAATATAATCAAAGATCTTGTGTTCATACCACCTATACCTACAAATTTGTTCGAATTTAAACAACGTATTTGTGAATCTTTAAGAACAGTTAATAGGAAACATTACAACGTGTTTGGCAAGAAATGCCATATCGCGTTAATAAGATTAGGGTGACTAAAGAAAGTCATACCGAATACTGGTGGGAATAAAACTTAGCATTTTTCCTTTACAATTGTATATTATTTATAATTCTCTGTCTGTAAATACGGAAATCATTACATTTTGTTACCGGATGATTCTTCCCTGATAACCCTGTATAACTGAATTATGTACAAATACTAAGTTATATATTTATATAACAACTTCTTCAAGTACAAGATAATCTGAACTTATGAAAATAGCAGAAGTTAACACGAAATTATATTTTCTTTTATTATTTACTGACTTATATGCATTTTTTGTTAGCGCCTTCGAATTTCGATCACCTTTTCTTGCAATAGCTGATCCTGAGCTCGCGAAAGAAATACTGGTGAAAGACTTTCATCTTTTCCCAAACAGAAGGGTAATATGACCTTAATAATTATTGTGTTCTTTATTTTTTATATTTATGCTATTATTGTTTTTTTGATTGGTCTTGGTTTACCCGATGCCAGATTAAGCCGAAAAATTCACTTAAGTACTTCCACAGTTCCACAAAGATGAAAAATTAGTTAATAATCTTAACTTGCGTAAAAGTGCATGTGTTCAGAAGAAAATTCTTATGTATCCTGGACAAATTAGAAAAAAAGGCTTATTTATGAATTCAAGCTTGATCTTCGGTTATCCAAAATGCATTCGTTATCGTTAATTTAGGAAAAACCACAAAATGCTGATTACTCAAAAAGTTACATGTAGACTTTAATGAAACTAACGTATAGTTCCATTAAAGTCTGTGCAACAGCATATATATAGTAGGATATAAAATAATATGAAAAGAAATTAACAGACAATAACGGTGTTATAGAAATTAGCATATGTATAAAATGAACAAACTGGATGTGTGAGTTCGGTATAGGAAAATTGCCTTCAGTATGATGTATAATATCCCCTAAAAGCAATTTAACACATACAGCGATGTGTGTTGCTGTCAATTATAAGGTCTATTAGTTTAATAGAACGTGAGAGCGATTGTTCTTGCAAAGCAGTTGCAAGCGTGCCAAGAGTCTGAAGAGGAGAATTGAGAGTAGCTATACATCTTCCTAAAGCATCCCAAACATGCTCGACAGGTCTCAGGTATGGTGATCGAGCTGGACACTCCATGCGCTAAATTGTTTGCTGCTGAAGAAAATCATCCCTGTGCAGTCTACCTTTGTTGCCTCCAACAGGAAATTATCACATATTACCCCGGCATAAGGGAACACATAAACTTCAAGGATGTCATCTCTCTAAGTCTGAGCATTCACGGTTCCAGGTGGAAAGACAGGGAGGTCTGCGCATCCACTGAATGAACGAGATACCACCCCAAACACAGGTACTGTCTCCTCGTATGCATCTCTTTCAAGGGTGCTTGATGGATGATAACGGGTTTCAGGCTCTTTCAAATCAAATAACGTCTACTATCAATTTCGAGGCTAAACCTCGAATCATCAGTAAAGAGAACAGAACTCCTTCATCAGCAGGATATGTTAGCGGGCCCACCTCAAACGTTCCCTTCTATGAGTGGCATGCAAATGGCTGGTTGCCTCACGTACAGTTGAAGTTGATATCAAATCTTCTGGTGGCTGCAACAAGAAAGGATATGAGTTGAGTCGGAGATGCGGTTCTATTTCTTCTTGAGCATAACAACAAATACAGTTCATCGGCGCTTCTCGTAGTGGTTCGCCGTCCTTGGCTGAGCCTTCTTGGATGCCGAATCATTGTTTAGAAATTATTGCCAAAGTCAATGAACCACAGAAGAACTCACATTTAGCCATCTGGTAATTTTCGTCTACTTTGTCCTACCTCTGGTCTCCCAATAGCTCTCCATCGCAGTTCTTTAAGCAAATGATGCCTGGATGTCATTGTTACGAATTGGTTATCCCAGATTCCGTATCTCAGTACCACAACGAAATTTCTAGGCTACCTCTCAAGCATGCAATTTTATGCTCCTAGCAGATGTCGCATTCCGATTGCAGCACTACTAAGTTTGCATACTGCAGTTTTATTCCGCAACACTTATTTCAAAACATATTCAAACTGTATATTGGCTTATTTTTTAACTAGTTATCGTTATTTTTGTGATGTTTCCTTAATTTTTGGAAACCAGTGTACGTCCAGTGGTTTCTGATATTTGAGTTTTATAATATCTAATTTTATGTGCATATTATATATGTGCATTTTTCCGTCATTGCTATTTTTTGCAAAATTGCTTTAAGTTTGTGTAGCAAATGTCCTTGAATTTGCTTCTAAAAGCTTTAAAACTGCCATTTTCCTCTGAAAACTCTCCCGTAATTACTTTTTAGAAATAGGATAAAGAGAAAACATCCAAGGACCTAGCCACATTTGTAATACAATGCAGTTGATGCTCATTATGTTGTCATTGATGACTGGACACCCATATAAAATGCATTAATTAGAGCTGGTATAGAGCCAGAATGACGCAGGTCTCCTATCCGCCGCTGTCACAGCCTACTCTTCGAGGAAGACGTTTTACTAAATTGCGATGGAATCTGCTAGCAACATTTTCTATTTCTCCTGTAAAATGATGAACAGTGCTATAACGACTTTGATTTACCTCTCATTTGATGTCCTAACTCATCGAAAGACGTTTCATTTGGTTGATATCAGGAGTTCGTGCTGGCCAATCAAGCAAAGATAAAGTGGAGCAAGATTAAACTAAACCTCGCTCATGATACAATACTTTCGACAACAAATTTCACGGAAAAGAAAGGTGCAGTCTAATTAATTCTCATCTAGCGTTCTCAAGGTATATACGCTTCTACTAGAATTTCCAATCACGTAACATAATTCGATACTCTATATTCCATTAATTTAGGATATACAGTCGCTATGTTTTGCACCTTTGAAATCAATATTGAGTGTTCATTTAAATTATCATTGGCTATGTGTTGAATTCACATACTACAGTGACGAATGGTATGAACATTAGCTTCATTTTCAGATGCAAATGGAAAGTCTGTGACCACGGTTTTCTTATGTAGCTTCAGGGTTAGTAAAATGTTGTTGATTTCATGACGGGCAAATCGAGAAAAAAGGGGTTGAGCAATAAGGGGCAGCCGCCAGTAAACCTTAAACAATTGGATTTTTAATAAAGGATCTTTTCGCTGTCTGTGTCTGTTGCAGAGAGAGAGAGAGAATGCTCTTTGTTCCCTTGATGAGATAAGTGATCTTTGGAAGGTCCCGTCTTGGGACAGGCCGGAGTGCTTTGAAAAAAGAAATCTTACGTGTGAATGGTCCGAAAGTCTGGAAGGGATGGTTAAAATTTATTTCGATGTAGGAGGTAAACGTATTCGGCAGCTTTGGAAAGGAAAAAAGGCTTACTTTGGGACACTGTGCCGTTTATTGTTTAAATGATCCTTCGCCTTTACTGCAAATAAAATGATAGACAAACTTTTACTAGACTATTATTTTCTTGAGATACATTTTGTTGGGGAGTGAAACTATCTCGGCGAATTCTCACGGAGAATGATTTGAGAAAAAATGCGCTGTCACCTTCCTTGGGGCGCAGTAGAAAAATATATGCGGCGCCTAATTTTAATTGCTACGTGGTTGTAATTTCTGAAGTGATTAAGATTGACCAATTAAGTTCAAATGAGGTGCAGTTGTTTCAGAAGATGACAATTAATAATTAAATAAGAATCTAAATAGGAATTTGCCGAAAGGGGTGCTTTTCTGGCTTTTGGCCTTTTGCTTTGAGTTGGATGAAGAGAATATCGGCTTCTGGCTCTGAATCATGATGTGCAGTGATCCAGGTGTTGCGCTTCTGTTCACAAAGTATAATACAAAGACTGTTTCGGACTGATAATTAGCTAAGGTCTCAAAATATCGGCTTCGAGCTATTATGAAATGGAAAGATCCAGGCGAATGTTCCTGTTTACGAAATATAATAGGGAGACTGTTCCGAACCGATATTTAGAGTGATTGGAGAAGACGACTGCATTCTACGGACAAAAAGAACAAGTGTAAAGGAAAGGTTACGCAAATTCGTTGTGTGTCAGAAGGTTGTCCTTTAGCCTCATGTTTTCCCTCCAAGGAATCTTGAAGTCGTCTCATGTAAGTACTCTTGATCTCTTCTTCACATGTGGGGATGATTGGGTAAAACAAAGTTTTAATATTTAAATATTATTGGGGTGTTTAGTTACAATATTAGGTAAAGCCTTTATTTGTATTTTTTGCAAATTTAATATGATAATGTGCTACTAAAGCATTTGTATAAAAATTAATATTTGTTATCTATATTTCTATGTTTATCTGCCTACGACAGCTCAATTAAAGAATTTTAAATAGTGGAGCCTGGGTTAGAAGTGTTTGTGGCTGTACATGATTGATAAATTTCTCTAAAGTAATAAATAAAATATGTAATAGTTTATCAGGTTTGGGTACTTAATTATTGCACCACTTTTATAAATTCTTCTGGGCAAAATTTTTTTTAATGAATCTTTTTGGTTTGACGTCCTCACACACTGGAAGCATCGCAGTAGGTATCCGTCAATTTGTTTGGCTTCTCTTGCCGGGGTTGAAGTATTAAAACGCCTTCAAATTTCCATTTCGCCACTACATTGCTCACTGTTGCGTGTTGTATATGAAATCTTTCAGGAGTCTGCCAGTGTGCAACAGTGAATAATTAATTAACCACTACATTACTTAGTGTTGCGCATGGTTTCTGGAATTTGTCAGAAGTGTGACTGAATTAGTGGGTGCTGATAATCATACTCACGGCTTCAGTCATACTTACAGCTTTAAAACTGTGTCATTACGATAGCAGTAGCTAGTATGCATTTCTGTTGAACGCTGATAGTGTTTGTATAGGCTCACGAAATGTATAGGCTATTCTACTTCCCTTTCATGGGTCTTCGGTCATTGATAGGAATATAGTGTACTTATTTTGCTACTTTCCTACATAATCTTACATAATTCTGAAAATATATGGCTTCATGTTATTTTTAATTGATAAAAGAAACATTTTTGAGCATATAATTCTTGATTAGTATTTAAGATACTAATGTTGGCGATGGTGCAGTACTCTAATAGTATACATCTAATCAGTTATATATGAACTGTATATCTAAATCAGTTAAAGCAGTACTCTATATCTATATTCTATAACGTGTAGTATAATAGTAATCTATATGTAATCAGTTAAGGTAGTAAAACCACTTTAGCTGGTTAGAAGCAGTCGAAAGGTCATATTCAGAATTTTTATCTCATGGAAAACATGAACAGTATTCTACTGCATAATCTGTACATGCTGAGTTAAAGGATTTAGTAATTTTTATATCAGTTACTTCCAGATGGTAGCATATATAAAAGTGAGTATTATTTATACACAAATATTGAATATTTTTAAAGCAAGTTGTGTTTTAAATTGAAACATAAGTATAGCTTTTGTACACTGCGCTGTGAATGCTGAACAAGATTCTCTGAGTCAAAGAATTTTGAAATTTCATTCATTCTGATAAATTCTGTCTTCAAACGAGCCTGCAGTTCGAAAAACAGAGTAGTTCTTTATTAAATAGCTTATGTAGTTTCCTTTTTTTTGTGTGTGAAAAGGTACTTACAAAAATTAAAAGATATGACAATAAAGTTTGATGAATAACGTCATAGATGGGATATACGTGGTACTGGAAGAACGACGAAGCGCGAAAAGAATATCCATATCTGTTTCATCATGTTCTGAACTCGGTGAAAGAATAGCCATCAGCAGTAATGTTGTCAGTAACGTTCTAGTGTTTAAAGGCACAACAATGGATGTAAAATAGAGCATCGAAAGATTTTAAAGTTCTGTTCAAAGCTTAGTAAATCCGAAGAAGAAAGTCATTAAATGCTGAAATAAGATTACTGAATTGGAGTCGTTTCTTTAAAGTTCATTTGTAAACGCTTTAAATATTTTCCGTATGGGCAGAATTTTACTGAAGCCGCAGTTTGAAGAGTGGGTCCACAAAGTCTCTTATTGACAAAAGTATTAAAAAACTTCAGAGGATATTATCCAGAAAGAGCAGCAATGAATGGTAACATTTATGAGAATGTTCAGGTATAGGTACAGGTATAAGTATGCAGGACACCAGAATTTTACCATAAGTTGTACAGGTGTAGTCCCAAGCTCTTACTGCTCAGCTCCGCCCGGGTTTCAGGAAGAACACCTCGGTGCGCGGCCCAAGGGAAGTTTCGTCTCAGCGTGTATTTTGAGTTTCCCTTTGCCGCATATACATATACATTATATACTAAAAAACCATCCATGCCTCACCCGAGGTTCCAACCGGGCCATTCGGTAAGGCAGTCAGCGTCACTAGCAATTATGTCGTCTGGAGCAGCGGTCCTCAACCCTTGGAGCTTCACGGACCACTACATATATAATTTTATATTTGGCGGACCACTAATATGAATTTAAAAAAGGTAAATACATTTATACAGTAATAATTTGCAAACTACGCATATTTCGTTCACATTGAAAAATTACATGAAAAGTACAAAAATCTTACCATCTTGTACAGAAAGCTTCACATTTCCATATCACTGAAACGAAACTTCACGAAAAGCAAGAACAAACCTGCAAACGCAAAGCAATGTCAATAAACTGATAGTGTTATGCCGCAAATTTTTAATTATTGTAAACATAATAATCATCGCTTATTCAGCGATAACGCCATCGATCAACAGTTTGACAAAACAAAAACCGAAACTTCCAGTGATGCAATTATAAACAAGAATGCAGATGGTTCTCATAAAAATTCATCAAGCTGCCTATTGCGGTTACAGCCGAAAACATCGCGGCAAAAACATCGCAGACGAAAATGTCGCGGAGAAAACAATGCAAGGCGAAAACGTCGTGCTACAAAACATCGTGGGAGAAAACATCGCAGTTCTAAAACATCGTGGTACAAAACATCGTCGTCGAAAATAAAGCGGTTCAAAAAGATCGCAGTTTAAAAACATCGTCGTTGAAAATATCGTGGTAAAAAATAAAGTATCTACAAATCATCGCATGACGATAACATCGCAGACATGCTTTTTTCAGGCATGCTTTAATAAGTGTAAATGGATATTCCCATAATGATTTGTGAGCGCAAGATGGAAAGAAGGATAATTTTTACTTTCATATTTTTTATTAATTAATAAATTTTTGCTGAGAAAATAAAAAGGAAACTTAAGCATAAAAAATTAATGCAACTTATAGCACTTAATAGAATTTTAAACCGACATAGTTAACTAACAAAGGCCATTAATAAATCATTTTTATAAAGTTTTTACTGGTAATATTTCATGAAAAGTATAATCTATAAGTTACATTTAATTTTCTATGCTTAAGTTTCCTTCTTACGTTTTCAGCAAAAATTTATTAGTTAATAAAATATGTGAAAGTAAAATTTATCCTTCTTTACACCTTGCGCTCACAAATCATTATGGGAATATCCATTTACACTTATTAAAGCATGCCTGAAAAAAGCATGTCTGCGATGTTATCGTCATGCGATGATTTGTAGATACTTTATTTTTTACCACAATATTTTCGACGACGATGTTTTTAAACTGCGATGTTTTTGAACCGCTTTATTTTCTACGACGATGTTTTGTACCACGATGTTTTAGAACTGCGATGTTTTCTCCCACGATGTTTTGTAGCACGACGTTTTCACCTTGCGTTGTTTTCTCCGCGACGTTTTCTTCCACGATGTTTTTGCCGCGATGTTATCGGCGGACACCGCCTATTGCATGGAGAAAAACTGTGTCTTCAACGACTACAGTAGCATATCTTTGTAATTCAAAAGGAAAGATGATTCCAGTACGCGCTATTATTGATAACAGCACCATATCCATGGATGCCAAATCTCACTTTTAAATGTCGCTACATACACCTGCAAAAGTAGCTAAAAAGTCGCTTAATTCAGAAGAATTTCGCTTAAAGTAGTAGCAAAAATTTAAAAAAAAAAAGTACAATCCATAATTCCATAATAGTTGTTGTTACTCGTCATTTTTAAAACTAAATCTTCATAAAAATATAAACAATGTCCCAATTTTTCTGCGGACCATCAAAAAATCTTCACGGACCACCGGTTGGCGACCGCTGGTCTGGAGGGATACAGCAATGTTCAGGGAAGTTTACCTCAAAGGAACATGTCGAAATGGTCTTTGTTTTTTCTGGTTGCAAATTTGCAGTCTCATTGGGTCTTGGCCGTGAAATAATTTGAGATCTACAGAGGAGTTTTAGCATCGATCATCAAACGCACTGACTAGTCCTGCTCCTGGAGACTTCATTCTATTCTCGCACCTGAAACAAGCCCTAAATGATAACTTTTTCGGATATTCCAGCCATTCAAAGTGTGGCAAATGTTCTACCTACAACACCGCAAAAGACATTGCCCACAGTTTTCAGGAACTGTTCAGGTGTTATCAGAAATGTACTGCAAATGAAATTTGCATGAAAGGCATATAAAAACGTTTTTCCTGATTTAGGTAAAAACCATTTATTTATGAACACATTCAGCGAACTTTATTGTCATATCTCGTATTTTTATATTTTATTAAAAATATCAGAGACTTGAGAAAACATGCCTATTATTAAATTCAATAGGACGATTTTTTTACGGGCGATCAGATGTTTGACAACATGGTTACAGCATTGAGAGGTGAAACCTGGAAAAGAGTAAGGACTATAATCACACCAGCTTTTACATCCAGGAAAATGAGGAAAGTAAGTTGTGTTTTATGAAATTTGAGTTAAAAATGAATACATGCTAATTTATAAACAAATATGATGTACTTTTAAGAGTTACCGTACAGTTTAACCTTTGCTTAGTTTTAGTTATAATGAATTATGTTTCTAAATTTAACCCTAGAACTCCTTTGAAAAACTTATGGGGATGGTAAAAATTCGTCTCCAAGACGAATTGCGCATAAGCGTGTTTAAAACCTATTTTAAAACTTTATTAAAATAAAAGTATGCTACCCGCAGATAATTTCAGGACTCTGGAACTTTAAGTTAGCAAGAAAGTGTCCTTTATTTATATTGTTGTTGCTTATGCTGACTTGTCTGACTTAGTCAGCCCAAACTCATGAAATGCTTTGTGGCAAGTAGCGCAAGATTGCGTCTGTCGTTAGCAACAGCCTTGAGCACCTAACAGTTGACAGTGAGATTTGTCTCTTTTGCCCCCAATTTTGATGGAGAGCACTCCGGGGGGACGGGTCCTAAGGTTTCTCACTCCTCTCCTCTTCCACCAGATCACACGAGGGAGCTTTCGGCTCGCCGCATATTTGGAGTGCCATCATGCCGCACTGACACTATACATTTACAAACATCCATGCCTTCTCCGGAATTCGAATCCGGGCCCTTCGGAACGGCCCTCAGCGATGCTAACCACTATACCGGTTGGGCGACTCATTTATTATTCTCAAATTCATTATTCTCAAAGCAGTCTTTACGCATACTAGCATGTTGTTCTCTGCGCATCATTCTGGAACATGTATGACAAACGTTGGGACTCATTGTACCGGTAAAATGCACAAATGTTTCTTTTTTACTGTCAGATTCTTCAGGAGGTTGAATGTTCAAATCTAATTTCGACAGTTCCCTTATAATTGCTCTTGTTGATGGAGGCAAAGTTGGTATGTTGTAACGCTTTTTCATCCATGGAGCAAGAACATCTTCACTTAGCTTTATTGCGAACTTTTTTCTCAATAATGTCTTTTCAGGTTTTTTATTACGCAATATATAACATGTGCGTTAATTAAACTGCTATTTATCATGCTGCAAAACGAAAAAAAAAAAGTCTTTCGGCGAGTTTTGTACTGCGTGACATATGGTTGCATATCTAATATCTGAATTGTCTTTGTTTTATTCGATTTGTTGTTGTTTCTAGCTTGCTCTGGTGCAGCCCGCAAAAAGGCCATGGGGAGACGTAAAGTCTGCCAGGAGGGTCGGAATGCGTCCCTCATATCATATCTGAGTCAACGTGTCTGCCGTCCCTTTTATGGCTCAGTCCCTTGGTTCTTTAAAAAACTGAATAATATTGCGAGATGCAGTACTTGTTTTGCTTGATTTAGGAACATATGACCTCTTATCTTTACCTTTGAGCTGAATTTTACATATTAGATTTTTCATGACTGAAAAAATTTCAGAATTTTTCAACTTTTTAAGCATTTTCCTTTTTAGCTCTATATTTCAAATTAATATTTTCATCTTTCTGGGTTTGTTTTACAAGTATTGTTTCTTCTTCATCTTAATTATCAAAAGATAAATTCCTCGTTTTCATCTGTGTCGCTGTCTGTGAATTCGTGATTTTTAACCTCATCAAAATCATCCTTATCCGATTCATCCTAAGAAATAAAAATTTCTTCATCACTCTCGGATAGCCTCAGGTCTACCCCAAACATTTTCTCTGAGAAATCTTTTTGACGCCTTTAAGGCAACAGCTAAGTCGGAAGAACCAAAGTCGGGTTCTGAAATGAAACGTTACAGCTAACCATTCGTCTGTAAACCGAATATTGTTCTAAAAATGCTACATACGAAAATTTTTTGATAGAAGGAATGTCCTGATCTGTAGCATCCAAGATCATATAAAGGTACTGAGTCGCACTTCCCGATTCCTGTTGTAGGAAAGGCAGGGCAAGGTTATTTGTTATGGGCTTCGTGCAGGAGACGAATGGGTAGCATTCTAGGGTTAAACAGTAAGATACAGTTTTTTTTTGTAGAGTTATTTACACTTTTCCGAAGCAAGAAAATCGAAGAAATCCGCAACACCTCTCCGGGATTCGAACTCCACATTTTCCGAATACGCGTCGAGCGTGCTTCCAGTTCACGAAAGAACTCCGTGACGAGTTTGCGTGAAACCTATCAAAGACAAGTTCCAACCAGCAGCGGTAGCCATTTCTCAAGCAACGGTAGTCATTTCTGCGGGCAGGGCCGCAGACCTAACGTTGCGAAGGAACGGCGGGTTGAATACCGTTCGTAAAAGCCAAAAACACGAGATAAATACGAAGGAACTCGGAAAAGAGATAGAAAATACCTTAGATACTGCCCTTTTTTCTAAAAGCGCGATTGGGGATGCAGTCGCCAATTCTTGGTAATGACGAATTACAATCCACCCCTTTTTAGTTCGGGTGCCACTTGTAGAGTCGTTTAGAATTTTTCGAAGTAAGGAAATCGAAGAAATCCACAATCCCCTTACCGGGCCACCCCGGACCTTCCGTACAAGCTTCGAGCATGCTTCCAGTTACACCGCGAAGACATGCGGAAAGGAGGGAGAAATACCTTTAATATTTAGTCAACATCAATGAGTTTGCTTTAGTTTAATGTGCACAGAGCGTAACTCCTAATTACTCTATCCATGAAGACAACTAAAAGGCTTATTGTACCGCCCTAAACTATCAGTAAAGTAACTTCAACAGTGGAAAACGTTTAAAATAAACATTTTTATTAGTTCGTCAGCCTAGCAGTACATGATGTGAGTGACGAGAAAATAGACCGCGAAACATGCGAGAATAATAGAAACAAAATTAAAGTGAATCATTATGCATTAAAATTTGAGATTTACAAGACAAAGAGCACCCACAGTCTTGTACATGCCACAAGATTTACAAGACAAAAGGCTGCAGGTCTTCAAACTAAGTGAGCAGTTTTGTGTGGCAATTCTAAAGTCGATTCAAGTAATTCAGAAGCTGCGAGAGAATAATAGTGAAACATTTTACGGTTGCTGCCAAAATCTCTCTTTTAAATTCCAAAACTTTGTACCGATTAACATTAAGATCTGCCTTCTGACAAGAGCCTATGAAAGTAGAAACAACAGAAAAAGCAACAATAATAGGATAAATGGTTAATAAGAACAAAACTTTATAATAGAAAGAATATATTTCTCATCTTTCATGTATATTTCTTAAATTGTCTGATTTTTAAATGTAGTCACTATAATCAAAAGGCTTTTCATTTTATAGTCTTATTTTGATTCCCCAAGAAATTCCGGAAGCTTTGTTGGAAACTGCTTGAAGATTCATCAAAAATAGACTAAGAAGCAATCTTTAAAATACAGAAAATATCAAAGAAAAGCAAGATTCCATTTAAAAATTCATAAAAGGTTTAAGATATGACAAATAAATATGTTTATAATTTTGATAATTATCTTTTAAATAGAACACCTGTAACTGATTTGACAATTTGTCTTATTCTACGCGGAAACACTCGAAATTAACTCTCTGTAAGCACTTGATCACCTTTTAAATGTTGCATATAAAACATTATTAAATACTACTGAAAGATGCGCATGTATAAATCTATGCATATCTATAAATCTATGCATATTAATTTATCTATGCATCTATAAATATTAATTTATATATTTATTTATTATAGATGTCTCAGATCATGAATGATTGCGCGAAAACTGTATTACATACGCTGGAAAAACATGCTGTAAGTAAAGAGCCAGTTGATTGCAAAAGGTAAGTTATAGTTCCTTTGTGGTTATGGTTATGTGTGTTATGTTGTCCAAGTCTTGAAGGTTTCCCGCAGAATCAAATTCACAAAGTTAAGAGAAAATTTTATAACCCCTCATTTAAATACCAAGTTTTGGGCTCAGACCGCCCTACCCACACGGAGCCGAATAAAATACCATCTATCTCTATATAAATCCCCGTGAATCTATGTATTCACAGGAACCACATCAACAGCTTTTCAAATGCCCGAACCTCAGTCAACTAAGGACAGATGTCCAGCAATTGAAATTAACGACGACAGCTAAATGTATCCCGTTTACTTGGAGCAGATGCCAGAGCTGTGTGTGTTGGAGATGATACCTCCCTCTCAGCTATAGCACTTCATATCCAACGATGTCTCTGTGTATGGCAAACATGTGAGTAATTTAAGTAGTTTTCCAGTAAAGCCCTATCTGTTGGAGCGTTTTTCATTTTGGCATATTTCTTCGACACCAGATGTTGCAAGTTTCGTTGCTTCTTTCGTGGGTATAACTATCTTTGTAATCATCGCTCGGGTTACCACGTTTTATAGTTAATCTTTCTGTATGAGAATTTCCAAGAGAAGACAGACAAACTATCCTGTTTCTTCAAGAAAGATGTTATTTATAAAGAAAGGTTGCGAACCACCTCATGAATTTTAAATGCGCTCAAATCCGTAATGGCTGCTCAGCCTTCATTCATGCCGAGAAAAAAAAAAAGGTGTTCGAACAGAAACATGGTTTAGTGGATTCTTTTCATTACTGCAGTACGATTCATTAACTTATGGGATCAGGAGCAGAGTTACACAATTCTCTCCGGAAGTGATTCAAAGAACCCAATCACTTGACTTAGCGAATGGATATCAATTCTATAAAATAGAATGGTACTGTTTTACACCTCACAGTGAAATCTTGTTGAAAGTGTGCCAGAAAGAGTAATGTGCTATCTATTTACAAACTGATTAATCTTACAGAGCGAGCAAACCTTTATTCGCGAAAAAAAAGGCGGAGCTCTTTTAAAGATCAGTTTTTGAGAGCTCTTACTGAAAGAGTTCCAGGAAAGTGCTATTCCGATATTTCAGGAGAAAAGAATTGTTATTCTCCCATATTGAAAGTGCGTTTAATTATTATTATTTTCTACTTTCGAAAATTTGTTATTCTTGAATTTTATTGCAAATTCTATGTAGAATAAGGGCTTTAAAGAATATTAAAACTGCAGTTGAAAGACATCAGTTCAGAGAGTTTGATTCAGAGAGTCTTACCATTCTTCTTGCTTTTCGCTCCAGTCTTGCTAACTGTTCCAGAACCCTTTGCTCGTTCAATTCTTTTCGCTCTTCTCTTCATCTTCGCTAACCTCTCTTGATTCATTTCTTCTTCCAATGTCTTTCGTAAGGTGAGTCGTCAAGCTGAGTCAATGTGAGAGGTAGTCATATAAAGAACTGATTCAGTTCAGTGAGCATCTCTAGTAAGGCGTCAACATCTATTGAGTTTTCAGCATCGAAGCTTGTTTTAAATGGATCACAAAGTCGCTGTTGATTGAAAGAAATACATATGAGAGTTAAGAGCCAATACTTTGTTACAACTGTGTAAAAATACCTTGTTACAACTGAAAAAGCTAATACCTCGTTACAACTGCAAAAACAAATGTGTAAACTGATAAAAGCATATTCACAAAAAGATAAAAAATTACGTTGACCATATTATTCTCCCACAATGAGGTTATGGTGGATTTTCTAGTAAAAGCGGTGTATGCTTTCTGTTTGTGTTCCCGATCAGTCCATTTCGTTTAGCATCAGGTTAAAGGAGTGTGGTATAAAGTAAGCCGAATTGCTTCAGTATAAGGCGAAAATACTGGGCACGGTTTTTTATAAGTATCATAATTTAATCGCTATGGGAAGTGGTAAAAGCAAACAAGAGTGGTAAAAGCATTCCATGCTTAGAGTTGTCACCTAGGAAACACAGACTAATCTTAAAGGAAACTACAGTTGACAATTGACATGGTAGAATGATGGAGACACCATTAGGGATTAGATGGTATTGTCTTGCATACCTTCATATCTAGCCAGGGAATGGAACTATTCGACGTGGCCGTTTCGCCGTCAAGACATATTTTTGTTTACATGACTGTATTATATCTTGCCGTATTACATTCATTTAATTTAATAATTCTGGTTAGTTTAATAATTTAATTTAATAAACATTTTATATAAAATAATGTATAAGATGTTTTCGTGTAAAATTTTATACAGATACATCGTTACACATGGCATATTAATTTTAAGAGAGTAATGTGCTGACATGATTCCAATGTAATTCCGTTTCCTATTTAGATTTCATAAAAATATTAATTTTCTGCTTGTATGAGTGATTTCTCTGAACTAGCTTATTAAAATTTCAAGAAAATTTGACGAATCACGTAAATATTACACTTGCATAATTTTAAAACCGATAATATAACTTCTGTTATATCAGAGGTTTAGCCTCAGTTCTCTCTTTGATACTGACATAACTTCCCAACTAACTATGTCTAATTTCTTTACATCTTATACTTGTAAATAACTATATATAATACAAGCAGCCTTTTTTAAATATACAAAAGGTAAACAGAATTATTAAACTAAACAAATTTAATATGAGCATAATACGGCAAGATATAATACAGTCATGTAAAGAAAATATGTCTTGAAGGCTAAACGGCCACAGTGAAATGGTGCTGACGAAAAGTCCTAGACACTCTAGCAACAAGGAGATGCATCAAATAACATGGTACGATATTGTTGCCGTTATGGCTCAGGACAAAATTATATAATTTACGTAATTATTACATTATTTCAGATACTCAAATTACTTTACAGCAGAACACAGAATAGTACATGTTACAAATAAACTTTACAAAAAAAGACAAAAAAAAAACGTGGTTGTACATAGTAAGTGCTGATTGTGGATAATGTTATATAGAAAACATTTATTTTTAAATACTTTTAACTTTAACTTTGAACTTTGGTGCCGGACAAAATTACTAAAATTAAAATAATTCAAAACATTCAAAAGCTATTTCATTATATTCATATATCATTTCGACATTCTTATAAATATTCGTATAGTAAATCTATCGGGTTTTCTTCCGGAGAGGATCCGTTGGCGCTTCGGCAGAGGATCCGTTGGCGGCGAAGCGTATTTACTCGCCAAGCTCGTCAACGGCTAATCGGCCATGAGTTTAGCGGTGTACAGTTACGTTACAAGATATTTAAAAAGGTTAACCGTAATACAAACCGTAAACTGAAAATCGTTAATAGCAATGAAAGGACTAGATATTATGTTCCCATAGATCCCCTAACTCCATATTCCCTCTGTCTTGCAGTATGCCATTTCCTGTTTGTAATAAAAAACAGCCTGTTAACGAATTTCCGCGAAATGCTTTTTAGGTTTGCGTTGTGAGTAACCTATGTAAAGGGAAAATCAATAACTCCAAATTCAATTAAACTCCATGTTTCTTAAAAGCCTCCCGGCTCAAACAAATGGAGGGACATGACAGACCACATTAAATTATACGCAGCATAAATACACAAATGCCATTAAATTTTAAACACACATTTATTAAATTCTTGACTATTTTATATAATTAAATAATGGATAACTGATCAGTATCCTACCACATATTTTCCAAGTCAAAATAACACATAATACTACACCAAATTACAGCTTACATTAATTAAGATTAACATTTTTTTTTTAAATTAGGTGTAACAAAATTTAATCCTCCAAATAACAGGTTCTTATTAATTAGAAAGTAACGTTTTTCTAGCTCACAAAATTCAGCAGGTGAAACAAATTTTAATCCTCCCAAAACTGGCTTTCACTTGAAATTATAAATAAGTTCTCAATTTTTTAACTGTAATATTTAATTTATATAAGCAATAACAATATACTGGTAGATAAATCACTATTAACTGTTCTGCATTCGGGAAAACTAAGAAAGAGAGAGAGAGAGAATATATACTTAAAAAAAAATTTCACTCACAGATGGAAAACAGTTTTTCCTGATTATCCGGATCCTTAGTGTCCAATCCACATGGAAATGAGCCAAGCCCATTTTTCTTTACTGTCCATTAGGTGGGAACCAATAGTCCAATTTAGACGGATCTTTTTTCAATTCAATAACAGGTAGCTGAATATACACCAGTTTTTTAGCACAATCACGTGCATCATCGAAGCGTCGAGGCAACATTTATGCTGAATGTTTCGGGAAAAGGCTCTTGGAGATTAACCGGCGATTCAGGTGAAGAGAGAAAACCTGTGCTAAATTTTCTTGGTAGATTTTTCTCTATACTTCTCAATCAGCTCTCAGTAAAAATGCTCTTTGCAGCTCTCACACAGTTCTCCATACATCACGCAGGAAAATGTTCCTTGCATCTCGCACAAAACTTTTAAATATCCCGCAGAAAAGAAAACGGTACCCAGTCCCTCTTGCACAGGAAGCCCGCAGCAGAGCAAAGCGCCCCACGATCTTTCTTTCTCTTTCACATCGCGGCTGCTCAAAATTCACTCAAATCAAACTCCGCTACAACATCACCGCAGCCCGCTTGTACAAGTCGCTCGCCCCGCAAACCTTTCTGCTTCTCCTTTCCTTTTCGCTCAGAAATCTCAATCAGAAAAAACTCTAGCCTGGTGCAAGCACCCAGGAAAACTCGGTTTCTTCGCCTATGTGAGTTCATAGGCTTTCAAAAATATCATAAAATTATATCTTACCAATCCCGGAATTTTATGTTATCTAAATTGAGAAAATGACACACCCATGACGAATCAAACACCAGAAAATCTGACAATGCAATCCGAAAAACAACTGCACATATAACGTGAGAAAAAAAAATAGACCCCCCAACTAACAAGCGAAACTAGCCTTTACGAGTAACCAATTGTCTAACTTAGTACACCTCCCACTGTCTTGAAGTAAGAAGACTGCAAACTTTAACAAAGCGATTTCCGTTTCCCACGCATTAGCTGAAAAGACCCTACTGCCTCCATTGTTAGTAGGAAAAGGCTATAACCAATAAATCAGATGTGTTTCCTTGCAACGGTCTCTCGCCTTTGTTACAATTCCTACTCAAGAATAATGAGTTAAATAAAACCTTAAGAGCTTAAGAATACTTTTTTCCAGATTAAAATACACATGAATACAAATAAAAATGTTAGAATAATAATAACTTAAAACACATATTAGTAATTGAAATTCTCGACACAACAATAATGAATACTTCCTGATGTTGCCTCCATGGCTGATCTGTCAGCAATTTCATTTCCGCTCACCCCAGCATGCGCTTTCACCTTGGAGAGCGTAATGTTATGATTTTGATGCCTCCGTAAATCTCTCTGAATTTGTGTAACTATAGGAGATGTGTGTTGATGGTCGAGTATGGACAGAAACACCGGCATGTTGTTCGTGTGGATGATAATGTTCCATAGGTTTGGCTGAGTGATGTACTGGATAGCTCTGGAAATAGCTGCAGCTTCTAAGAGGAAACTACAACAAGGAAGGAAAAATGTGGAAAGAAGTAGTCAAGAATAAGGGGTAAACGGAAAGGAATAAAACTTACTAGGGCTCCAGGACTGTTATGTCCATGTTCATTAAGAAGGAAGCAATTCTCTAAGTGATAAAGAGCAGTAATACAACGTTTTAAAGCTAAAAGGCAAAATTTCTTCAGCCACACATTCACGAAAAAAAAAAATTACTTACGATAGGAACACCGCTGATTACTACATAACACTAAAAGAAGTTTGTCACATTAACATCATAAAAGGCTTGAATTATAAATATTAAGATAGAAATTAATTAGGAAATTAGGAAGGACATTTTTTAATTTCCTAATTAATTAGGAAAATTAAAAAATTTCCTTTCTCTTCTTACATTTACTGTTATCAACTCAGAAACTAAATCTATACTTTTGAGTAAAATTATAACTTCACTCAAAATAAATTCTCAATATTAGAAACTTCGGCGCGTATTGTCATATTTCATTTTGCGGTTATAAATGACATAAGGAGAAAATTATTTAAAAAAATTACATTATCATTTAAGAAAATCAATACAGAGAGGACTGTAATTTATAATTAATACAAAGTTTCATCCCAATTCTGTTTTGTTTTGGTTGAAATAATAAATTTTGCGACTGCGGTATTAGAGGATATTAGAAACGTAATTTATTTATCTTACTTCTAGTATAAAGTAATATTCCTTGCGTTCCTTGCAAAACGCTATTATAATGTATAAATAAGTTAACGTTTTTAATTAATAACTTTCTTATATGTCTTAATAATATCTAATATATGTAAAATAGTTTACCTTTCATTGATTAGTAATAATGGAACCTGGTTTCTGATCTTTGTTTGTAAAAGATAGTGTGACAAAAAAAAAAAAAAAAAAAAAGGATAGTTCTATATCTCCCGTTCTACTGGGTTGACTCACGAAACAACTCAAATTGCGTTTTTCATGTCTCGAAAGAGTGACTTCGGATTTATATTAGATTTATATTAGCACCGTTCCAATATAGGTATTTTGACACAAAATCGGGCTTTTTCTGAAATGACATTGCAATTGTTTTCCGTATTTCGGTTCTACGACTCAAATTATGCCTTATTCAATTTTGTAAAATTTGGAACGAAATTTATGGAGACATTTAAAACTTTATCTAGGCACAATTTTTCCATTTGCGCCAAGATTAATTCACTTGGCGGACATCTTAATTTATAACAACCTATTTTCCTTTCCTTTTTTTTCATTGCAAACATGTGGGAAAAAGTCATCGTTCATTATTTCAAATAATTTTAACAAGTCGAGTAACCAAATTTGGTGTTATTATAGTTTAGAACGTATGGCAACTTTCAAAACGCGCCACTATGTAAATTCACGTATTTCCTAGGAAGTTTTAAATAAAAAGCGCGAATTTTTCCAGATATACTTATGAATATATCTACTTTAAGACGATGGTAAAACTTTTATAGGTTATAATTCAAAATTGTTTTGGAAAAATTTATAAAAATTATTTAAAAATACAAATTTAAAAAATAAATCACAAACAATGAGTAAATTTTATTTGGAATGAACCTAAATCTCGAATTTGGGAAGAAGGATTCAAGAAAGTTTAATAAAAAAGAGATCTTAATAAATATATATCAAATTCAATTAACACTGAGGAGCTAAAATTTTGAGAGCTAATTTTTAAACCACTACTCGTGCGATTTTTACAAAACTTGGCATATTGGCATAATTTGAGACGTAGAATTGAAATATGGAAAAACTGCCATGTCATTTCAGAAAAGTCCGATTTTGTGTCAAGATACCTATATTAGAACAATAATGCTATGTATAAATTGTAATACGTATCCTAAATCGCGCTTTCGAGGCATGAAAAACGCAATTTGAATTTTATCAATCGGTCCAGTATAACGGGAGATATAGAATTGTCCCTATTTTATTTTTTTTCGCAATGTATCTCTAATTGAAAATATCAAAAAAATTCCTGAAGAGAACTTTTCAAGATCAGTTCTTATATATTTTATTATTATTTTACAGTAGATGATAATAATAGAACAATTTTACATATTTTATGGGCTAGAAGCTACATCTAATTGGAATTAAATATCATTTGTAGGGTTTCAACGTGACATTTCAATTGATGAAAAAAGAAAAAAGGCCAGCTAATTTTTTAGTATGTTAGGTCAACAAGCAGGTTTAATGAAAAATAACGCTTTTAAATTTCGGCAGTAACTGCAGATGTGAAATATGTTGTAAATTGTTATATATTTTACATGTATTTATTGCAGGTTATTTGGTGCTTTCACTATGGACGTCATTGCCACTTCAGCTTTTGCAACGAAGATTGATTCTCACAACGATCCTGATAATATCTTCGTGAAGAACGTAAGAAAAGCGTTTGGAGAATTTACCGGCTTACGGCTTTTAGTTGTTTGTAAGTATTTACAAGAGCAATTAGCTGTATAATGAAAAACATGTTGTGTAATTCTAGTGAATAGGTAAACACATACCCAGTATGTCGAAATATTTTAGCTCAACAATTTCATTCAATTTCATTCCTTAAAATGTTCCATAAATTGCCAGTGAAATCAAAAGTGTTTGATCTTTCTCTCTGAAACGAATTCTTGCTTTTAATTTTCTGAACTTTACATATTAAAGAAGTATGTTTTCGAGAATTTAATACTAAATAACGATAGAGAAATAATATTACATAAGTTTTTCAAGTAACATAAGTAACTAGTAATAAGCGTTTCGAATGTGTCGCCATACTTCCTATTTCAGCTTTTAGTAAGAAAACAATATCCAGGATCATAAGCTATTGCCCAGATACAAAAAGGAAACATTCGAGAGAGGATATGAAATAAAATATTCTACACTTTCTGTTCAAGAGAAAACGAAACTGAACCAACTAACAAATCTAGTTCTTTAAAGCAAAATAAGCTCTAGTATTTGTATAATTAACCAAAAGGTTCGAGCATTTCAACATGGCAAAGCACAAAAAGCTATCGGCCTAAATGAAGGGTTTGGTTTGGTTTGTTTACTTAATTATGGCAAAGCACATTATGGCTATCTGCTTAAGAGAAGGGATGCCTTCGTGGAGGACTTTCTGAGGGAAACTAACTCGTATACACGTTACACATCCTAAATGAAGGGATACCTTCATGCAGACCTTTCTAAGCGCAAACAGACTCGTATTCACGTTATACGCATAAGGAAAAACACTCAAACCAACCATACAAGTATTAGCCTGATCACCTGGATGAAATCAGAATTGAACACGCAGGATTTAACGGTTTTCACCTCTCAACAACTTAGGAGGGGGAAGTTAGTTTATTTCAGTGCTCATCTAGAATGAAACCCGGGTCAAACTTCCAGTATTTTTCCAGTATCGAACTTCCAGTATTCAGTCTGTTATGGGTCCTTAACCAAGAAAGAACTAATTCTGTTTGAAAATTCTAGTTAGTAGACTGAAAAAAATTTTGAATAATTCTGGCAACAAAAAGTTCCTGTACTATGATGTATTAACGGAAACGACCTATTCTATCAGAATCTCTCTCTACGTCACACAACCTCGCGATGTCCTTGTTGCAAACTTGCCTAAACTTTAGCATCATTCGTATTTCATGGTCTGACGAATGCACAATCCCTAAAATGCATACATGGAATGCTATATACTATAGCATATTTTTATGGACTAAATAATTTGGGATCAAACTATTTGAGTTCATGAACCCAGCCGCACCATGTTCGCCTGACACACCAGTGTATGTTTAATGAAATTTTTCTAAACATAAGTTTAATGTTCTTATGTGATATTTCTTGACATGAAATCGCGATTGGCTGTTACCTACCATATTTGCATACTTCCATCTACCTCTGCAGCGAATTGCATCCTCTTCAATTCTAATTGGCTTCCGGAAATTAGCATTTTCCTCTCCGTGCTTAACTTTTGGAAGTGAGTGTATATCGAGAAGACGTTACTCAGTTAAAATGTTTTGAAACTAGACAAGAAAAAAATACCTAAACTACACTTAAATTGATCACTGTCCCCTTTTGAAAACCCTTTATACCACTTCCAAAGCTTTTACTTTTGCTCCTTTTTGAAAGTCTCATTTTTTCATTGTGCCAATACTATCTGCGATTCGCTCTGAATGCTTTTATGGTATTAAAAAGTGAAGCAATCCTACAGAGTTAAATCTGACTCGTAAAGGGACGAAGAATATAATCTTCGGTATGACCTAAAAGCTCTTTCTGTTTAAATTTTGAGTTAGCGAATGTATTTTCATGTTAGTCGCAATTAAAGCCGTATGCACATCCTTAGCCTGCGATAGCAACCCTAGCTTAACGTGCAAAGCCTACGATAAAACGTCATATTAATAATCTGATCTATGGAATGAATTGTAAATGTACAAATCTGTGATTATAAAAATAATTTAATTATTTTAATACAACTGAAGCTCAAAAACATTAAAACAAATGTAATTATTTTTAAAAAATTGTGCCCAGTTGAATATTTTAAAATTTAGTAAAATACTTTTAGATTGTCTGCAACTGTTTATACTTGATTAGTAAAAATTACTGGCATATTAAAGAAAACAAAATACTGGCATATTAATGTATCCCACTATCAAGATCACAAATAGTAAGACTACAAAATGTAGTCTTACCATTTGTGATCTTGAGAGAGGGATACCTGAGAAATTACGGCAAGAAGTCATTAAAGCGAAATGGAAACTGAACAAATATGCATGAAGCGCTTAGGATGGTCTTATGCTTGTAGCCACTAACACGATAGAGACAAAATTTCCACTATGCAATTCTTATTATTACAGTTAATAGAAAAATGAAGAATTGCTATTCCTTGCGCTTTTATTCCCTGATATTAGTAAATTCTTTAAATAAATAGAATTACGAACTTTCGATTTTAATCTGTTTAATAAATGTATGCTAATTCCAATGTACGCTTATCAAATCTTTCAGTCTTATTACCAAATTGGTTGAGATTGGCGCTAGGATTCAAAGGTCTACCAACAGGGGACTTTTTCCGAAATGTAACCTTGGAAGTGATCAAAGAAAGGAAGCAAAAGGGTTACGTAAGTAGAACTTCCTATCCTAGTTTTCAAAAAA
This sequence comes from Stegodyphus dumicola, assembly GCF_044657685.1. Lineage (NCBI taxonomy): Eukaryota > Metazoa > Arthropoda > Arachnida > Araneae > Eresidae > Stegodyphus > Stegodyphus dumicola. Next base: position 85,785,656 of record NC_140768.1, read on the forward strand.
GAAAAAAGAATTCAGAATTTTAGAATATCAAGTAATTTATATATGCTTCTACACAGGAGATTAAAACTGTACATGCATATAATTTTAATAAAAAGCAACTTTCTTAAAATCTGATTTTACCATTCGTATATAAAAATAATTTATTTTGCGCAAATGCAACAATAAACTGGAAAATTACTTAAAAATATTATGCATATATAAAGAAAGATAAGTATATATATATATATATATATATATATATATACTGAGTATACAGAAACAAAGAACGTTCTGGGGAACAGGTGTTGTCACTGAATGGCTGACCTCCTCTTGACAAAGGAAATGTCAGAGAGTGGTAATAGATGTCAGAGATAGTAGTAGTGGTAATAGATGTCAGAATATAATGTCAGAGAGTGGTAGCTTTTCCGTATGTATTTTTACTTTTATTTTTATTTCCACTTCCTGTATTCTTTTTGATCTTCCAAATTTTTCCAATTTTAATTTTGACTAAAGTGAAATGTTTTTATAACTTTAACCATTAAAGTATCATTACATTATTTTCTTGTTAAATTTCTTTTACCAGTTTAGTTATAATTATTTTTACTTTGGGTGGTAAATATATATATATATATATATATATATATTCAAAATAAGTAAATTAAAAAGCCTAAAACTTGCGCTAGAGCTGCAAAGTAATAAACCAATAATTCATAATAATTTACAATAAGAAATCTTTTCATATACCATCTCCAAGGAATATAAATTAAATTTAAAATTTAAAACCAGAAAAAATTAGTTGTTGTTAATTGATGGTAGATTGGTTTATCCCCTTGAAAAATCGATTAATCTGCGATCAATGACAATAGCTGCTTATTCAAAATTTAAAATTTATTTTTGCGATTAAAGACTTTTCTTAGCCGATTTGTAAACAAAATTGAAATTACTATTTAAAATGTTTTTCATGGTTTTAAATTTTTAATTTAATTTATATTTCTTGAAGATGGTATATGGAAATATATATATATATCATAATCGGCCGCCGTAGTGGCTTGGGGCGCCGCCTGGTCACCAGTGCGTAAGAAGATCGCGTAATTAGAACAGCTGCGACGTCAGCACCAGTAGTTACCTTATCGTCGATTCAACGCCATTTGCCAATTCGAAGAGTTTTCAGGATATCCAGAGCTGCGCGCAGCTCTGGATATCCTGAAATCGCAGCTAGGTGAAACTGTGTTTAGATTTCGACTTTCATTAAGACGCTTGTCGTTTACACTCTACCATAAGCAGTGTCCTCTTACATGGTGCCGCTCTCGTTGAGCGATGAATCACGCTTTTCTCTACATGCTGACGACCGCCACATACGTGTCTGCAGACGGAGAGGTAAGCGGTCCAGTGTACCATTTGTTACCGAGCGGCATACAGCTAGGGCATACATAGGGTATGATAGTTTGCGGAACGATCAGCTGAGACAGCCGTTCACAATTAGTCGTGCTGCGAGGTAATATGACTGCTCGCAGGTACTTAGACGATATTTTACAGCTGATCGTAGTGTCTATGCTAGCAGGTCATCCAGTGCCTGTTTTCCAACAATTGCTTGGGCTTACTAATGTCCTCGACTGGCCTGCCATGTTTCCAGAAATATCGCCTATCGAACATGTTTGATACACAGTGGGCACGCAAATTCAGCCGTGTACAAATACGTCTCAACTCGCTGACCATTTGAAACTGATACCAAACTAAGTTCAGCCAATTATCATCTTAATTTTCAGATTTCCAGGCACACTGGGATAAATTCCTTGTAAATAACATACTCTTTAATTATACATTAAGATAATTTCGTATACTCATTGGTTTTTTTTAAAAAGAATATCTCAGGCATTTTAAAGAAGTGAAGCGGGAAGATATTAGCAATGTAAAAGCTAGCAGATGAATGACGTAATTAGCTCGCTAGAGGTATTTATACCAAAGTAAGTGCGATTCTAGAGACAAGCTGTGGTTGGTTAATATTAGTTTTAGTTGCCCTTTTCCAGTAGCTTTATATAGCGGAGAAAGATCTCGAATTTGGGAAAACAGATGAATTTAGGGGGAGATCACCAAATCTAGAATGTTAATTTTGAGGTCACCAATTATTTTTAAAGCAGCTTTCGTATTTTGTTATATCTTACATATGTATATATATATATATATATAATGTTGTATGATCTTAAATTCATTTAGTGCGAAAACAAGTTACTACTACTTGCGCAATTGCTGCAAAGTAAGTTAATAATAATTTATTTACTAAATAATATTGATTAATTGATTATATTATCTCCTAAGTTTAATTATAGTAGGATTATCTTAAAAGAGTGAATCCATACTAGTAAGTTATATTTTGAAAGATGTTTTGAAGTAACATGAAAGTAAAAGGTTAAAAATGTTTTAACGGGGACTGGAATTAAATCATGAATAACAAAATTTCAATTGTAAAAGGAATAAATTAAAGGCAAGAATTAAATTAAATGCATGTAATCATTGTCATTGATCGGAAATTAGTTGACTTTTCAAGGGGAACAAACGAACTCCCGTTCAATGAACAGTAATTAATAAATAAATACGAAGGTGTTTCGTCTTTACTCGAGCAATAATGCTAAGCCAAATCGGCAATTCAAGTCAGGTCAAATATTTCCGTGAATAGAAGGGATTATGAACCAATGCTGATATTCAAAGAACTTATTCCTATTAAGCATTTTAGCCAATTCAATTTTGAGTGAAAAGCAATTTTTGCAGTAAATTTCGATAATGCTCGAGAAACCGTCCCCGACAGCCCCGTGTTTATGCATTTGAGTTCAATATTATTTGTAAAAATTAAACATTGGAAATTGTCATTATGAAATAGAATTCAAAGTAGTTGAAAGAAAACTAGTATGGAGATAATATAATCAATTAATCAATATTTAGTAATTAAATTATATATATGTGTGTGTGTGTGCGTAAGTACATAATGATATATATGCATATAAAAAGAAAGAAATTCTTGGCGCGATAGTGACGACGCAACGCTCAAAAAAGAAACGACACAAGCAGCGTAACAAAATATGTTTTAGTATGTTTAATACAGCAGAAAACAACAAATGAGAAAAAAACAATGTTCATTAAAGAAGGTAATAGAAATTACTATCCCAGTTCGTGATGCGGTCCTCACATCCCGTCGTATGAAAGATCTGCTCATGCATGAAAATCGCATGGAAGATGGGTGACAAAAAATTTAAAGATTTTAAACTAATTTCTAAAACCTAATTTCAATTTTTCACAAAATTAAAATACTTTTATTAAATTTTTTTTAAATATTTTTTTATAAAATCTAATTTTATTTCATTTTTAGTTTTTCAGAACTTTTCACAAAGTGTAAACATTTGATTTCAGCACTTATATTTGCTTAATTTTATAACTTCACTTACATCTTCCTCCATTTTGATTTTTCGCGTTTGGAAGCGACTTTTCCTCAACTTAGCTCAGACCTTCAATTTTTTATTTTAGACTACATCAAGCTACAATCCTAATACTCGCTCCATTCAACACATAACGTCATATTTTTTTTTTCTTTCTTGTGACTTTGTAGCGTTGCGCGCCTCCAACTTGCACGCAACCAAGAGGTGACTGTGAAAACTGGATAAAAGACAGAGTCTTGTTAAGGGTTTAAGTCCCTTTTTATTCAACGTAATAAATTACAAGTGCGTGCTCTTGACGCTCACAAACTGCGCCAACTCGGCGGTCAAATAAAAATAATAACCTGAAAAGAAACTAAAGACAAGACTCTAACTACGAGGCTCTCTAAAAGTAACTAACCTCACCGCGTTTTACAATACCGCTGCTAATTCAGCAAATTGAAGATCACTTGAACGATTAACACTACTTCCAGGCAAGCACACAGGCCGAAACGCGGGGTTCTTCAATTTCTGGCCAACTACCTCCGCGCTCGTGAAGTAAGAATATCACACCTCGAACTCGTTTCCTTTCTATTTAAATCAGAATACTTCCGCTGATAATTTGAATCCTTGCGCGTTCTACTAAAATTTACATACTCTGGCATTGGCAGTTCCAGGGGAAAGTAAGGCTTGACAGGAAAGATAGTTTAAACTTAAAATAAATGTTTTGCCATTTGCCGCTGCCAGAATTTGGAAAACTTGGAAGCAGGTCCTACAAACGATCTGTTGTAAGTTTCTATAATTCTGAACTAACTGTCGAGAACCTCGTTTACACAAAAAAAATCTTATGTAACAAATTGTATACTAAAATTCTGTGTATACTTATAACTTTCTCTTCTTACAGCAACTTTTCCTGGACTTCATCAATCAATCTTGGTCTTTTCCTTCCAGCATCTGGAAGGAATAAGTATCAGTATCTTTCTACATACATTATAATTTACACTTTCTTGACACAATAAATTTTTGTTTTTAAACGATTCTTTTTCCTTAGTTATTGCTTAATTCACATTCATTCAATTTTTCAAGCATTAATTTAATTTTACCCTGGCTCTCCACCGTGTGTGGTGTCAAACGGGAATATTCGTGTTTTAGTCTTACAACACTTCCCCTAACCACCATGATTTGTTAGAATTCAACGACCAAATAGACACACCTTACTCGATATTCTACAACTCAATGAGCTACTTTAACATTCTTAAAAATTCAAGGTAGGTGGAGAACCCTACAAAACACATTCATTCTAACTTCCCCCTCATTCATCTTTAAACATGCAGGCTTTCGCTCTAAAGCATGACTTTATCTACAATTTAATACTTAAATTTTGACTTCATTGCTTTTGAGCATTTACTTTTAGCATCTAAAATTTTATGCTTCTAGACTAAATTCTACTTTTACATAACATTCAAGTATTTACGTACATTTACAAAATTTTAATACATATAATTTTTACAATTTACCATACAATGAATAAGAGAAAATAAATTTTTACTTTACTCATATTTCGCCAAGCTGGCGGCACTGAAACTAAAATTCTTATTAATACAAGAATACGAAGTTATTTTTATCTTCGGCCAAATTTTGGCTTTAACATAACAGAATTAGTCTTTCGACCAACAGAAAATGCTTGTTCTTAGCTTTTATACTTAAAGAAAATAATACTTTTGCCTTAGCTAAATGAAGTAAAACAAAACTAAGTCTCAACCGAGACATATTGACTTTCGTCAAAACATAGAACTTCGTACTTATACATAACATTTCGGAACAAAAGAGAAAAAAAAAATTATAGAAGGTTTTAACTTATCTTTGAGTTTTCGATGCTTGAAACTCCGTCATTCATTTTTGGCAATATTGGTCCCAAGTTAGAGGTTTCATGGACGTCAATCTTCTCCTTACTGACCTCCGAGTGTCGTCCACATTAGTTTTTCTTTTGCTTCCTCTACATGCTGGCCTCTTGACGGAGTAATCGTCTGGTTGTTGGCATTTCCGTTTTTCCCTGGGACGGCTGGTCTTGACGTCCTCCGGTCTGGAGTCCTTCTTGAATTTCTTCTGTTCCTGATATTTTTGTTGCTCCTGTTGCCGTTTCAGTTTCCGGAACGGCGGCCTTGCTGGCACCTGACTCTGTGGCCGTGCGCGCGTTCTCCTTAATGTATAATTTCTCCTGCGATCCGTTGTAGGTGGTGTTTTGCTCTTTACCACGGTTTCTTTACGCGGTGCATCTGTATTCTTGTTTTTCTTAAACGCTGGAGTTTGAAAGTTATTTTTTCTTTTTGATACCGACGCCCGGGTTGTAGAAGGGCTAGGTCTCTCTTCAGTTCTCTGCTTCTTGGGTGGTGGAATAGTTGTTGTTATTTCTGGACCTTCTACTTCGTTTAGACTTGAGTCCTGCAAGAAACTTTTAAGGATTTCAAAATCATTTGGATTATAGTATTTTTTCACCTGGTCGGGACTTGCTTTACAGATTTCCCCTCTCTCGTTCTTAAGATATAATACTACCCCTTTGATTTCCTGAATTACATAGGGACCTTCAAATTTTGGAGCTAGCTTTGCCGTAAAATTGTCTGGGGCACTTGATAAAGAAAATTTCCGCTTCAATACTTTATCCCCAACTTTAAAATCTGCTTCACGGCGTTTTCTATCATAATATACTTTCTGCCTATTTCTTGCCGTATCCGAGCTTTTAAGCGCCTGATCAATCAGCTTTTGCACATCTTTTTGTTTAAACTCCTGCTCTCTTTGTTGCACAAAGAATAATTTATTTAAAGGCGTAATTAACTTTCTGCCTAAAAATAATTCTGCTGGGGTTTTTCCCGTAGTGTTGTGATTTGCCGTTCTTAAAGCATAAGCTAATTCATTTATGTAGCCATCCCAGCGCTTGTGATGTGTGCTCACGTAACCGCGAATTATTTTTACTATATTTTTATTCACTCTTTCTGCTATGTTTGCCTGTGGTCTATACGGAACCATTTTGATATGGCGTATGCCAAGTCCAGTGCATATGTTTTCAAATATTTGACTAATGAATTGTTTTCCGTTATCGCTAATGACTTTTATCGGTGCACCGTATTTTAAAATGTATCTGTGTAAGAATGCATCTGCGACTGTTTTGGCTGACGCGCGTTTAAGTGGAACAATTTCTGTCCATTTTGAAAAATGATCTACTATTACTAAAAGAAAACGATTTTTATTTAACTCGCTCTGGGGGAAGGGACCAAGAAGGTCTATGCCTAAAATTTCATTTGGAAATGTAGCGCGAATGCTATTTAAGTACCCGGCCGGGCTGTAATTAATATCATTTATTAACTGACATTGATTGCAGGACCTGACATACGCCGTTACTATTTTGTATAATTGCGGGAAATATACCGCCTCGCGTACCCTTTTTAAAGTCTTTCTGACCCCTAAATGGCCCGCTGTTTTCGCGTCGTGTAATTCCTTCAAAATGCTTAATCGAAGCGAGGCTGGGATGACTGGTTTGTACTCAAGATTTTCGTTTGTTGTTTTCGTATAAAATAATAAATTATCTATTATTTCATAGTTTTCTGCTCTATTTCTTATCACATCGATGTCTGTGTGCTCAAAGCTTTCGGGGTCTTTCAAATATGCATAGATATTTCCAAATTCAGGATCAGCTTTCAGTTCAGTAATAATCGTATCTCTAAAATCTAAAATTTTTGAAGTCAACACAGCGCATTTAAGTTCATTTCCTTCATCGTCCAGTTTTATACGAGAAAGTGCGTCAGCTACATTGTTTTCCTTACCCGGTTTATATTTTATTTTGATATTATATTCTTGGAGTTTTAAAGCCCATCTTATTAACTTGGCCGTTAGGTTTTTCCCCGAGTAAAGTCTACCAACAGCCGCATGATCCGAAAAGACTGTTACTGGCGCTTTGCCGAAATAAACTCGAAATTTGTGTACAGCCATTAGTGCGGCTAATGTTTCTCTTTCTGTAGCTGTATAATTCCTTTGTGTCTGATTCAACGTTTTACTAAAAAATGCCAGAGGATGGTTATTTTGCATAAGAACCGCACCCACCGCATAGTCTGACGCATCTGCTGCAATTTCCATGTTTCCGTCCCCCTCCGGGAATTTTAAAACAGGGGCATTAATGAACGCTTCTTTTAATTTTTCAAATGCTGTGTTTGCTTCCGCTGTCCACGTAAATTTACCCCTTTTTCTTTTGATTACTAAGAGTGGTTCAACACTATTAGCGAAATCTTTTATGAAAGATCGATAGTAAGAACGTAACCCAAGGAAAGAAGAAAGTTTCTTGGCGGTGTTGGGCGGTGGGAAATTCTTGATAGCTTTTATTTTTGAATCTTGCGTTTCTATACCCTTTTGCGAAATTTTATAACCGAGATATTTAAGTTCTTTAGTTTCGAACTTGCATTTTGAGGCGTTAATTGTAAGACCGGCCTCTTTTAATAATTTAAAAACTTGTTCTAGATCATTAATGTGTTGTTCCAACGTACTACTCGTTATAATTATATCATCTAGATAAATTAAAGTTAATTTTCCTAGGACAGGCTTTAGAACAATGTCCATAGCTCTCTGGAATGTTGATGGGGCCCCACACAACCCAAAGGGCATGCGTAAAAATGCATAAGTGCCCGATTTTGTTATAAAGGCGGTTTTATGTATGTCTTCGGGTCTCATAGCTATTTGATAGTAGCCAGACGTTAAATCCAAAGTAGACATGTATCTTGTCGATTTGATCTGTCTAATGATCTCGTCTATAACCGGCAAAGGGTAAACTGGAAATTTGGTAATACTATTTAGTTTTCTGTAATCAATAGCAAACCTTCAAGCCCTTTTATCCGAAGGAGGAAACTCGTCCTTTTTCCTACATAGTACGACTGGACTCGCGTACTCACTATTTATGGGCGTTATTATTTTATTCTTTAACATCTCCTGAATATGTTCTTCGATGATTACGTCTTTTTGTTTGTCGTACCGATAAGGTTTAGTCCTACAAGGTTTTTCGGCATTTAATTGAATCTTGTGCGTGACTATTTGACAATTTCCTGGTTTTTCTGAAAACAAATGAGAAAAATTACTCACCACTTGCTGTATTGCTTGCCTTTCATGGTCATTCAGATGGCTAAGGTCCACTTGCGGTGTCTCCACGGGTTCCACCACCCTCTGGTCCATCTCTAACACCACGGAACTGTCTTGAAAATTTAATTTGGCCCTCGCGGCCCTTAAAAACTCCATACCTAATATAAGAGAATTTTGCAGATTTTTCACTACAAAAATTAATACTTTGAGGCTTTCCTCTTTTACCTGTAAGTTTAATGATAATTTCCCGATGCAGTGACATGTTTTTCCTTGCGCCGCTATAATTTCCGTATTTTTGGTTTTAAATAATCGTACCCTATAAAAATTCTTTTTGAAGAAATTTTCACTCATAAAATTTCCTTCTGCTCCTGTATCGATGAGGGCTTCTACTGGTACATCGCCAACCAGGACTTGTATAATTGGTAGCTGTGAGTTTTTTACGATGACCGTATTTAAATGTCTATTTGAGGGTTTTTTTAAAACTTCCGGGGTCTGGACCCTCCCTTTCACAGGCCCCTCTACTCGTTTAAAGCTTTCCTTTCAATCTGTGCCTTCTGGGTACGCGGATGTTTATTTTCGAATTTTCTTTTTGGGTCTTGACCTTCGAGTTTCGATGAGTTAGCTTGATAGCTATTTCCCCCATAAGAGCGATTTCCATTTCTGGTTTCCTCATTTGAAGATTTCCTTCGCGTACTTTGAGAATACGTTGTCCCTCTAGTTTTTTCCGCTATTCTGTGATTTTGAAACTTCACCGCCAATTCGAAGAGCTCCTGCAATGTGCTTGGGTTTCTAATTTCAAAGTAGTCTTGAACAGCGGGTAACAATCTTGGTAAGATTATTTCAATAATCTCCGCATCGGGTTTCTTCCCATACAGCATATCCGTCAGCTTAATTTTTCGTAGAATAAAGTCCGTCAATTCTTCTATATCCCGTTGATAGAAACTATATAGTTCGGCTTCCAGCCGTGCTCGATCTTTCACTATGGGGAAGGCCTTTACTAACGATTTTTTGAAATTTTTAAATGTATATGTCTGGCTTCCAAATTCCCCTAATAAAAATTTGCCTATATTTTTCCACCATAGCGCGGCCTGTCCTCTTAGTGCGGATGTGGCGATGGCAACTTTTTGTCTTTCAGGAACAGGGTAGAGCTGAAAGTGGTTTTCTAGACCTTCTAGAAATACCGCCACCGAATGTTTTCCGTCGAAATGGACGTTTGGCTTGATTGACGCTCTCAAAGTCTGGACCAGGTATCCAAATCCTTCCAATTGGCTTGTCATTTCTTGGTGTTGTCCAGCGGTTTCCATCCAACTTTCGGCCATTTTAGTTCGATAAGTGTTCGGGCGCCAATGTAGCGTTGCGCGCCTCCAACTTGCACGCAACCAAGAGGTGACTGTGAAAACTGGATAAAAGACAGAGTCTTGTTAAGGGTTTAAATCCCTTTTTATTCAACGTAATAAATTACAAGTGCGTGCTCTTGACGCTCACAAACTGCGCCAACTCGGCGGTCAAATAAAAATAATAACCTGAAAAGAAATTAAAGACAAGACTCTAACTACGAGGCTCTCCAAAAGTAACTAACTCACCGCGTTTTACAATACCGCTGCTAATTCAGCAAACTTGAAGATCACTTGAACGATTAACACTACTTCCAGGCAAGCACACAGGCCGAAACGCGGGGTTCTTCAATTTCTGGCCAACTACCTCCGCGCTCGTGAAGTAAGAATATCACACCTCGAACTCGTATCCTTTCTATTTAAATCAGAATACTTCCGCTGATAATTTGAATCCTTGTGCGTTCTACTAAAATTTACATACTCTGGCATTGGCAGTTCCAGGGGAAAGTAAGGCTTGACAGGAAAGATAGTTTAAACTTAAAATAAATGTTAGTTAAAATAAATATAAACCCTACAACTTAAATATGCACGATAAGTTCAAGGAAAATAATCCAAAAATGTTGAATTATGCTGTCTCATTTGTACTGATATGAATAACCATGAAAATAAAGCTCCTTTTCGGGAATGAGTCCAAATTTGCATATATCAAGTACAATACCTTAAATTTAATTTTAAAAGCCTCAATGATTTTTATTTTAGGAAACTATAACACTTTTTGAACGGATAAAAAATCCTTTTCATTTTAATGCGCCACAGTTTCTTTGGAGTACTGTTGGCTAAAATCGTAAACTTAGCTTAGATATGTGGAATCTTTCATCTATTGTTGATACATTTTAGCTAATAATGTCAACGCTATATTAGATTCTTCAGCCTTAGGGTTTAGCTATCTTTAGAAAATAGTTTAAGGTTTCCTTTAAGTTCCTCTTATAACAGGGCTTTCTTATGTCTTCAAGATTTTTCTTAGAAATTTATTTGCCTGGAGTTTGAACTAAAAGACTGCTTTTACCATTAGATTATTTTTAATCTTGCAGAATCTTGATCTTAAATAATGCGATGATTTGTGTGTATGTAGAAACACAATGATTTCCTGCAACTCTTGATGGATGCTGCGGACGAAGAGATTCGAGAACCTGAAATTGCTTCAAACGCAGGTTTTAAATCATTAGAAGCAAACGAAGATGAAGATGATCAGTTTGGAAGTGTAACGAATAAGGATACATCCTATTCTCTAAAGTACACAAGTAAGCCACACAAATATTTCTTTTAACTGCGAAATCCTTGCAGGTTTATAATACCTGTCTGAGTTCCTTAATTTATCTTCTATGATGATTAACTTATGCTATACAATAATACTACTGTGTCGCTGTAAATGTCCATAAATATAAAATTTTATTCAATACTCAAAATTTCGGTGTAACATTTCATTTAATACAAACATATATTGACTAAATAGTAAATAACAGATTTCAGATTAAACATGACATAATTACAGAAGGTTTGCGTTGTGATAAGCTATAACCCAGTTTGATTTTGGGGTAGTCCAGTATACTATCAAAGAAAACAAACAGAATAAGTTAAATTAAATATCAAATATTTATTTAGTTAGGAATATGGAGTTACATAGATAGTTTCCGGTAAACTGGTGGCAGAACATGTATTTATTACTGAAAAGAAAAATCTGACATACCTTTCATATGATTTGGAATTATAGGCCCATTAAAAAAAAACTCTCAAAATACAACTAGAGAAGAAGTATGCTGCAAGATAACAATATTGCCATTAAAACCTTACAAACCGGAACATAATAATACGAGACATCAAACAAATCATAATTTTTTTCACAATACTTTATAGTAAATAGAAGAAACAATTATGTGACTATGATAAAATTACCATGATTTACTGAAACAAAATTGAAACTTTACTTTCCATTAACAAATATCAATTTGCTGTATAGTAAAAATTAAATTAAACCTGGAGTTAGAAGTTGGAAAGTCTGTGTTTTAGAAGAAAAGGAAAGTAGATGCAAGTTTATTATATCTTCTTTGTTCAAATAAGATGTTTCTTAAAAAATTGTTTTTAATATTAATTCTGAAAGCAATCAGCTATGAGTATATTTTGCATTTGTAATATAATTTTTAATAAACACATTTCAGATATATCTCAAGACGAACTCATAGCCCAGTGTGTGTTATTTTTCTTTGTTGGTTACGAAACCACAGCCTCGACCCTAACTTTCATGGCCTACTGTCTTGCTTCTAATCCCGACTGTCAAGAAAAACTCATTCAAGAAGTGGACGATGCCTTTAACAAATATGTGAGTTAAATTCATAATTTTTATTCTGTAATAAAAATAATAATAATTATAACGTAATGGATACGATTAATAAAACTTAAAAACCTCATAATCAACTGTTTACTGGGTTAATTTAAATAATTTAACTAAGTTAACATAAAACTCAATAGATTATGGCGTGTTGCTTTCCTTACTGTCAGAAGAAGCTTATTCAACAAACAATCGATGTCTTTCAGAAGTATGTAACATAAACTTATCGTTTGCTTCATTTAAAGAACTATTAATTGTAATATAAAAGGATTAGTCAATGAACCTTGAAATCAGTCAAACGGATAGTTCGTTAAGGTATTGCGGGGATGTATTTAAGTTACTTAATAGTTAATTATATTTCGAAGCAACCTTCTGTATCGCTCTTGTTTTCAACCCACGCTTTCTTGCCATAATATTAGCGCGGGTCAAAAGAGGTAAATAGAAATTAGTATTTAAGAAGAGGGTTTTAGAAGGTGATTTTAGAGCGTGTTCTGTCTGTCTGAAGGCTACGTTGCTATCATTAATTTACCAGCAATTCGATTTCTATGGCGTTGAGCGTTTCTAACCATTAGGCTTCTTTACGTCGACTTTTACGAGTCAGAGCCTGCCTGCACGTTACGTAACCTGTGAAAAGCTGTTAGACTCATGTAATTCTATTTTATTTTTAAGTTACTTGTTAACTTTTGAGTTAAGCCAAAAGTGTTGGCTTTTGTAAGCACAAGTCGGTGCCATCTGTGAATTTATCGAGTTTTAAAAGGGTTCTTTACAACTTTCTGTGGACTTGATCGTGCTTAAGGATAATTCTTACACAGTCTGTTAACGTCTACTTAGTTTATGCTTGTTAAGAATACGAGATGTTACGGTATAATTCATCGAAACTTCATTATTATTGCATTAGTAATGTTTTGCAAGTTTCATACTGAATTGCAAGTTTCATACTCATATATTATAATTTCAACTTAAGTTATTAATTAGTGCGATAAGGTAACAATAAAATAAATCACTTCATCTTGACATTCTATCATTTTGTAATACGAAATCTAACTTTTTTATTTATTTTCTTGGTCCCTATATTTATATTTAGGGAAATTTTATACTGATTACATAAAAAAATAAGATAAGAAAAAGCTTCGTGCTATCCTGCGAGGAAAATTGCCCGAGTTATTCCATTTTAAAGTTAGATATTATATTCAGGGGCTATATACAACTCAGCAAAATGTCTCCATTTGTACATAACTAAATTTCTAAAAAGGTTTCTGAGGTTAACAGATTATGTGCGGCGAGAATTTCTGTGCAGATTATCGGAAACGTATTGATAAATATAAAGTTTTACAAAAAGTGTATCTTATTTAGAGAATTCGTGTTTTAAAATTCTCTGGCAAGTTGATGTTGCTACGCAGTCAACTTGTGACATTATATGCATTAGTAAAAAATATTTCTTAAAAGAATTTTTATACGATTATTATATTATGGTTGTAAATAATTAAACCTTCGTAAGAATATAATAATTTGAATAACATAATAACATGTGAAATCTTATAAATTGCTTATGTAAAAATTCTTTCAGCATACAAGTCGTAAAACTATTATTAACTAAAGAATGTTACATCTTAGAAAATCAAAAAGAGAAATTGAAGGCATTTAAGAATGAAAGGCATTTAAGTAAGAAAAGTAGACCTGCATTACTCTGATTTATTTATTAATGGGATATTATGCCATGGAATATATGTTTTTAATGGCCGGGTGCTTTATTTAATAGCCATTAGCTTTGAGTCATTACAAGAGTCGAAAGTGGTAGCCATTTCATTGCGGAAGCACCTAGTAATAGGTAGACACTGTTGCCTCCGATGAAGGAACGTACAATTACAACCATGCTGTCTCCGGATTCGAGACCGGGTTCATCGCTACCGCAGTAACGGTTTTTAACCACCATACCGGCTGGGGTGTGTTATGGAATATTATCAAACGCGATATATAAAATTAAATCTCAAACATTGAAATTAAATATCTCAGTTAATTTTCGTCGTACGGGTTTCAAATATTTCGCATTTTTCTTTTTGTGACTTAAAATTAAATCTCAAACATTGAAATTAAATATCTCAGTTAATTTTCGTCGTACGGGTTTCAAATATTTCGCATTTTTCTTTTTGTGACTTAATTTAAAAGATTTCTAGATGATATACTTCCAGTCGCTCTGAGAACTGTCACATCTGAGAACACGAATACACTCTAGAAAGCACATGCATCAGCTAAAGCATTTAATTCCAGGTTTTCTAGTAGTTGCATTTTAGAAATTATGCAACGAAATATGAATATTAAGAATAAAATTTAAGCAGAACAAGGAGGCTCGAAGACAAAATACTTCTAAATCTTTATTTAAAGCTGTGAAAGTGCATGCATTTACGAATGTAGGCATACCAGTCAATAAATGTCGGCCATTTGATGGCTAATAGGAATGAATCCCTTTTTCGACATATAGGAGACTTGCAAACTGCAGGGAACTTATATTCATTCTCGTTCTTTCCGAGAAAAGCAGCAAGGAAATGTTAGTGCATTTCAGACATGAAAACGGAAGCACATATCATGGGATGTCTGCCTAACAAGAAATTGGCAGCAGACAAGTTGTTATAGCCCTGGCGATATTTTAACTAACTTTGGTGTACAGTATAAGCTTCAAAGTTCTGCTGAGAATATTATTATGCATATTCTTATTTTATCATTATTCTTATGATGCTAAACTAAGGACCATAATTCCATTACTCTGATGAAAACGAATCCTTACTTTCAGAGCTTCTAATTCTCCTAAATAATGAAAACAATAATATACTTAAATTCAGAGTTCCAAAACATTACTTCTGTAAAACGCAAAAGGAAATAACCAATCTCATTTTTCAAAATTTTACTTCTAACAGTATTTTTTTATAATATTTATCAAGTTTAAATGTTTTTTCTTCAAATGCTTTACCTTAATTAATTAATGTTTTATTGCACTTATTATACAGGGTGGTTTAAACCTATATGTGAAAAATGTAAAGGCATTTAAAGGAGACTTAAGGAAGCAGATTTCGTGTAGAAATGTGTGGTACGGTAATGTCGCGTTGAACCGGTAGCCTCAACGCGGCATTACCGTACACACACTCCTATACGAAATTTGCTTCCTTAGGTCTCCTCTACTAGCCTTTACATTTTTTTGACAGATAGGTTTAAACCACCTTGTATAATAAGGGCAATAAAACCATTGATTAATTAATTAGTGTTTTATTGCCCTTATTATACAGGGTGGTTTAAACCTATATAATGCCGGTAGACTGCCCACCAACGGCCGAGCGGTAAAGTCGCTGAACGCTGGTAGTTCGGTCCGAGGTTTGAATCTCGCGAACGGGCTGACTGCATGGGCGTTTTTGTGGTTTTCCCCATGTATAACGTGTATACGAGCCAGTTTCGCTTAGAAAGTCCTCCACGAAGGCATCCCTCCTTATGCAGATATACCTCGAGGCTTTGCCGTAACTAAAATACAAACAAACAATGAACCGGTAGACTACGCTGATGAGTGCGGTGTTAAAAGCGCTGCTCTAGCTGGATTCTTCATTTCCCACGTAGATCTCGAGTGACATACAGACGTTATACCAATGCAGAGCTTGCCGACATGCATTTCATGTATGAAGCTGCTCAAGAAAATGTATTAGCTGCTCAAAGGATGTACAGGGAGCGAGCGATTTCCAGATAGGAATCAGCGGATCATAGAACATTCGAGCGTCTTCACCATGCGTTAAGAACGAGTGAATCCTTTTATGCATCCAGGCGCGATACTGGCATTGGAAGATATCACAGAATTCGTACAGTGGAAGAAAGAATACTTAACACAGTAGGGGGTAATCCTTCATCAAGCTCGAGAACTGTAGAACGTGCGGTGGGTGTGAGCCACGCAACTGTTTTGAGGACTTTACATAAAGAGGGAATGCAACCATATCATTTACGGAGAGTGCAAGTAATGGCCCATGACGATTACATTCCACATCTCAACTTTGCCCGTTGGTGGACGAATATGGTTCCAGCACAATGAAGCCCCAACTCAATACAGCTGGAACATCAGGAATCACTTAGACAGTATCCAAGGCCATTACTGGATAGGACGGGGCGGACCAGTCCCTTGGCCACAGCGTTCTTCTGATTCAATATGCTTCAATTTCTTCTTTTGGGATCATATTAAAAGCCTTGTGTACGAGAGTTCCATCATATCCGCAGAAGATCTTGTTGCCCGCTTGTCTGTTGCTGCTGGATATGGATTCGACATGCCTGGCGTCTTTTCTAATGTAACTCGATCCATGCGCCCTCGCTATGAACCTTGCATCACTCTTGATGGCCGCTCTTTTGAGCACCTATTGTAAACTGTTATTTTTTCCTTTTGTGTTTACTTGCCTTTTCAGTTTCCTGTGATTCATACTGCTTTACTTGCTTGCGCTTTAATGCGGCATTACCGCACACACATTCCTATATGAAATCTGCTTATTCAGGTCCCCTCTACCTGCCTGTAAGTTTTTGACACATAGTTTTGAACCACCCTGTATATACCTTTTCCTACGAAGAACAATTTCGAAATTGCGGGTTTTGCGAGACTCCCCTAAACGGGCCTGGTCACCACTGCATGCACCTTGACTATTCGTACATGCCTGTTATACTGTCAGGCGCTGCGTACTTATCTCAGTATTCTTTCTACTAACTGCATCCTTCAATATTGCCCTAAAGTTGTAAAGTCATTAGGTTATTTTAAAGCAAGAGACGGAAAAAATGTGCATTGTCCTCCTTAGAACTCGAACCCTGGATCTCTGGAATACGCGTCGAGATGCTTCCAGTTACAACACGAAGGTTTGCAGAAAGGAAAGACAAAATACCTTATAAAATTATGATACGAGTTATCGCCCTCTACTTGAAACTAACTGTGAAAGCACAGAGTATCAGCAAGTAAAACTTTATTTTAAATTTCACGACTTGTACTAAATTAAAATATTACAAAGCAAAAGTAAGTCTTCTTGACTTTGCTGAAAGTACAATACACACAATCCTGGTACAGCTGGCTACAAGTATATCTATTTAAAGCCACAACACTCTGGGTCGGAAATTTAAAATATAAATTAAGAGTAACTTAACAACTGGACTACTATCTGGCAATATGTTTCACTAGTGCAGCGGCTTCCTGGTGTGAAGTGAACGCGAAGCTGCTATTCAGTCAGACATCTGTTTTCTACAAGCTGTACGGTTATGACTGTTTCGATCAATTTATACTACGCCGCTTCCCAATCAAATCCGCATATATCTCTGGACTGAGCGAGTACGTGACGAAAGGAGTTAAAGGAAAGATGAAAAAAAAATGTTGACTTTTAGTTAAACTAAGACAAATTGTCACAAAATGAAAGTAGAATAGCTTGTGCCTCTTTTCTTATTTAATCTATAACAAAAAGCGAATAAAAATATTTCAAATTATTCTGAAATTTGAAATTTTCTAAGTGTGAAACCTACCTTAACACCAACGTATATCTTCGGTTATTTTGTTACATCAATTTTTCTGGTATAAAATGCGCGAAAAATTAGCACGGAAGTTCAATGTTTTGCACATACATTCTGAAGTAACTATTTCTGATAAAGGAGCCGTTAAATTATCTATAGATCAAATATTAACTTAGTATAATAATGTTTTATGAATTTTCAACAAAATTTTACTCACATGACGAAAATTAGCGAATGTTTATGCTTGAACTGCTTGTCACTGCTCCACGCAGAAATTAATTTCTTCTCAACTTCAATAGGTATTTGATTACGCTGTGCTGTTGAAGTTACGACAGTAAATATGGTATATACAGAGAATCCTCGAAGTATAGCAGGATGTAATACAACGTGGATTTGGTGGGCAAATGTTAAATGTCATGCTATTGGCAAAGCCAGCTCAGTAAGAAAGACGGATGTTCATTTATGTAAATTTTCGATATTTTATCTGTCTACTAGTAACTCATTTGTCCATCCTTTATTCATATAAGTTGCTATTTTATATTAAATGCACAAAATAGTCTGCTTCTTCGTGATTTAATTTAAATATATGTATAGTGAAGACGTACATGGTTAATTTCGATAAAATATTTAAGTATTGATGTAATCAATGATTGTTTTCTTGTAGGGTCACGTGGACCATGATATTACTCGGGATATGAAGTATTTAGACTGCGTTATATCCGAAACGTTACGAATGTATCCTATATTGTCAATGTGAGTAATCTTTTCGCTATAAGTATAGATTAATTTCTTGACCACTGTTTTTTCCGTTTATTATGAGAAGAATTGAAATAACGAAGTGGTTAACATTTTTACAAACAAAACTGAAAACTTTCGAAACAAAACTGAATATTATGATTATGCTGTTCTCGTGCACTCAATATGGGTAAACAGAATGAAAAACTTTCTTGATCACTTCAAAATGATACAATATTCATAAAAGATATACATATATACTTTAAGAACAAAGTAAAGCGTTTTTACGTTTTCATATTTAAGTATTTTCACGTTTTAAAAATTAAGAGTTAACCCGTTATAGAACATTAGTGTTTAAATGCAAAACAAATTATACCATTGACAACAACTACTTGTTGCTGATAAGCCATCGGAGTGGCACAAAAAAAAAAAAAACATACCTGACGGGCGAGGTATTATTTACTTAAAGTTTTAGGAGTTGGATCCAGTGGGTGTGGATGCAAGTACTGTTTCTGGAAAAGAAAGTGAGCAAAAGCCAAGCGAAATTTTTTAAAGCTAAACATTAACATTGGACTTCACTTTATAAGGGGGTCGTTTTGGATAGGGTCATAGAAGAGTTCTTTATAGTGTAACAATTATTTATTAACAGGTTTAAGTGACACACGGACATTACATTTAACTTTAAGAAAATTACACAGCAAGAGTCTGATATAACCTATCAGGTTAAATACTTGGCTTTTACTGAGGTCGTTCTCTGGCTACTCACCACATGGCACCCTTGCTGTTACAGTTAGTGTAACTGTTTATGTTAGCAGCAGAGTTTATAGTAAAGGATTGGTTCTATATTTAATTTTAATAAATGTAATTGACTACTGTGTTAGCTGTAACCGTAATTAACCTAATTTGCTTTCCAGAAACCTCGAGGAAACAGAAATTATCAGAACCTTCTCGTGATCGATAAAAAGCTTTAAAAAGCCGGAGAGAAACATCTCAGTTCAGTTGTTCACTTAGTTGTTGTTGACTGTAGCGAAATCGCGGTGAGATCGTATTAGCTTTTTCTTTGGATTGCGCTCTATTTAACCTTTTTCGTAATCTCTTCTCTACATATAATAAAAGAAAGAGTCTGTCTGTCTTTCCTTCGCGCTGCGCGTAAGCTAATAGACCCACGGGTACGAAATTTGGTACATAGGTGCATCTAGACAAGTGCCAGTGCACCTCGAAGCGATTTTTTCGAAATTCGAATTCGTTTTTTTTTATTTTGTGTTTTGTCACGAAATCGCGTCATTTTGAGACATAATGGGCTATAGGAAAGCGAGGTTTTACTCTACACACTCCATTTTCACATCGTCATGAAGCGTAGGCACTTAGCTATTTTACGAACTTAAAATAAAATTTCGTGTTTCAATAAATCGATTAAATACGAATTTAATTAGCAAAGGGAGCTTAACACCTTTTCAACGGGATTTTTTCTAAAAAAGTTTATTTTTAAAAATGTACAGTTTATTTTTATTTGAATTTTGGACACGTTAAACTTTCATCCTTGCGATTGCTTTTACAAAAAGAATTTTGGAAAAATGATAATATTTTGTATTTTTAAAAATTTTTTTAATGAAACTTCTGGGTACACTTCTCACATCTCACATCTTTAAAAATGTGATTTATGCAAAAATTTTCCTGTATTATTGTTTGTTGATAGATTTTTGATGAAATCGCATCATTTTGAATAGTTTCATTCTTTTAGAAATATGGGTTTGGCAACAATTTTTCATCGTATTTCTTATGTCACTGTTTTAAAGAGATTGGCATATTTTATTGTCATTTATATATATATATGTATATATATAATACATTTTTATTGTTTTTTTTTTTTTTTTTTTTTTGATAAAGTTGTTTTGCAGAGTAAAATTCTGCAAGGAATTTTATGTTTTTTGAGATGCTTCCATGTTATTTTTTTTTATTCAACGGAAAGTTGGTTAATTTTTTTATTAGGATAATTAATTATTTGTATTAAGGGATATAGCTTATTTCATTGTAATTTTTTTCTCTTGAATATATAAGATAAAATATATTAATTATACTTTGCTTTTCAGAATTTTTTATTTTTTGTATTCTTCTATGTTATTTATTGCTCATTTCACTGTTTTTAAGATATTGAAAAGTTTTGAGTGATTTCTTTAGGAAACAAAGTTCTTAACCTCCTTTATACCATTTGAATTCTTAAGATTTTTCAAAGGAAAATTGGTTAATTAATTTACTAGGATAGCTAATATTTGTATTAAGGGATATTGCTTATTTCATTGTAATTTTGTTATACGTAATAACTTTTTTTATGAAGTTGTCCTGCAGAGTAAAATCCTACGCAGTTTTTTAATTTAACGTTTGCTGTTCCCTTCAGCCATTTTTCCGGTACATTTAAAAGCCAGACGAAGGCTGGCAGAGATGCTGCTAGTTTAAAATATAACTACTGCATGATATTGTGATATTGTAGGAATAACTTTGAGGAAAAAATCCAGCGTTTTGTTATAGTTCTTGTGATAAGAATAAATTTGATTAACTTTTTACCGCACTCTATTATGAACCCGTAAGCAAGCAACAATATGAAATGCAATCTCAAACTGTTAAATTCAATAATCTTGAGAATCATGCTTTTAAAAAATCTGATTGTCGTCTTAAAACAAAATGGTCTTTCTTTAAAGTATGTCGGTCATCTTATAATATAATGGTCTTTCTTTAAAATATGATAATCGTCTTATATTAAAGAATCATAGTTCTGACATCTTACACACGACTATTTTAACATATAACCCGATATATTTCCATTCAATATTATTTCCCCTTAAAAATAATATAAGGAGGAAGAGATCTTTCCTTTTAATTTTTTATGTAAAGTTTTATTTTATCACAAAACCACAAAAATAAAAGTATTTTGGTTTACATTTACTGTTAATTGAAAATCTCCCTACATTAGTTAATATTTAGCAATGCAAAAATTCTGTGTCAGTTTCGCTGAGCGCCTTGGTTACCTCCTAAGAAATTCGTGATAAAAAGAATTCGTTAGTCTAAGCAGTTAAGCATATTTTTATGTTTCAAGCTATTTGCAAAGCTTGAAATGACAAGAAAACTTAAGTTTTCGTATTAAAAAAAAAGAAGAGAGAAATATTATGAGCAGGAACTTTACACTACAGAAGAGTGACGTATTCAAACCGAAGATTTTCTGCCTATCTCTTTTAGGAGTATCTCCGTTCTGTAGAATCTCCGCTAGCTCAGTTTTAATTCAGTACCATCGCAAGCCTTCCAGGGTGATGACTAGCTTAGCAGTGATGGAAAGTGAACTATATTGCATGTATATTATCGGTCTATAAGGGCTGTATATTTCTTTCAAATAGTTTATTTTTTCACTTTTATGATTTTTGTAGGTATTTCTGGGAAAACGAAAACGATAAAAAAATGTATCCAGTTTTAACTAACGTCTGATTAAATGTATTCATTTTTAACATCGGAAAAAATGGATACATTAAGGGATTAATGTTAAAATATTACGTCACATTAATACATTAATTAGTTAAAAATTAATTACCACATTAATTAAAAATGAATACATTAAAAAGTGTATACATTTTTAACGAACGGTAACTAAATATATTTCGCTTTCCTAATTTACGATGAAGGTATATTTCTGTTAAGTAGGGCAAAATTTGCTCTCCTTCATGCTAAATTTAAATAGTATCGTTGAAATTTGTCTATACGAAACAATGACTGTAGCATTTTAAATGCCGTTATGAGACTGATATTTGAATTTTAACCTTACCGACACTAAACTACCAGGTCAAAACTTCAATCCTGATTTCGTATACGTTTTTAGTTCAATCAAAAATATTTCAAAAGTTAGTTTTAGTATTCTTTACTTTAAACGTATTAATTGACTTCTAACTTCAGTTGTTTTTTATATATTTTAAACTGACTTTTTTCTCAGAAGTAAAAAACGCTTACTAAATGAATTGAAATTTACAGGACAGAGAGGACAGCTTTAACTGATTACAAACTAGGAAATACAGGAATAACTATTGAAAAAGGTATAAGGGTAGCATTCCTTGTATATGCCATGCATTACGATCCAGAATTTTTTCCTGAACCCGAAAAGTTTCTTCCTGAAAGATGGTAAAATTTATATTTTAAAAATATATTCTTTATTTTATTTTTCTGTGCCTTTCAGTATTTTTCAGTCAGTTCTGCAATGTCGAGGAGTGGTAGATAATGTCATTATAGTAAGAAAACGGTTTTTAGTTTTTGAAAATAAAGCTTTACTGCGGGAATATTTTAATAGAAAGTTTTAGAAGTCATATTCGCTGAATAAAATGTGTTTCGAAGGCAATGAACTAGACCGTTGCTTGATTATCTGGGCTAAATCTACTTATAATCTTTTTCATTGGAGGTATATACAGGGCTTAACCGAAAAAGATGGTAATTACTAGAAACAAAAGGGGAGTTTCTAATAGAAACACATAACTTTGTAAGCTCTATGTACCCCTGAAAAGCAAATGTATGGAAACATTTCAGTATGAAAGAAATTAGTTCATTCTTTCCAAGCAACAAAGAATTCATTAATATTTTTTTATTGCCGAACCAGGAAACAAAAACTTTTGACACTTCAGTTTAATATGTATGACGTCATAATTATTTAAATTTAATGTAATATAACAACATTTTCCCATGGTTAATAAAACAATTAACGTGGCAATAATTTATCGTGTCATTATACTAACCTGAAACTAAAATGTTGCCAACAACAGATATTTATTTAAACTGCTCACATTAACGAACAATTTTCAACATACAGTGGCATCACATACGTCACATACATGACGTGCTTTTTCAGCGTCAGAATATGACCTTATATAACAATACATTTTTTAATATTTGGCAATGATAATTTTATTTCATATTTTGTAAAACTTAGAAAACTTTTGTTAACAAACTCTAAGATTTGAAAGCAAGCAGTGACAAGACTTCTCGAAATAAAACAGATTTTTTATCTCCAGCGTGTGAGACATATCTAGGTGTGTTCTATGACGAACAACTATTGTTTAAAGAACAAACTATGAATGCATTACGAAAAGCTAATGCAGGGGTCAGCAACTGTGGAACGAGATGTCTCAGGACACCATACGGATCTTGTATGCCTCAATGCCCGCTCGTATCGCATCGTGCATTCGCACTAGAGGTGATACAACAGAGTATTGAAACTTCCATTCATGTGTACTTTTTTTCTGCAATAAATGATCCTTTTTTCTTCGATTTTCTAATCACTTACTTATATCAAAGTAGTACTTACATATGTAAAATTTCGTTTCAATCTGACAACTCTTTTTTGGTGCTCAAGTTTTTATGGCAATTAGTGTATATATGCATGTGTGTGTAAAAATCGCATAAATACTTATTTTCTATATATACTTATAACTGCTTTATTTTTGTCTCTTTATTTGTTTACAAAACTCTTATATGTGTAAAATCGTTATAGTAAGTACATTCTAAATAACAGTGAAACATTTTTTCATCTTCACTGTATAACTTTAATACTACTTTCGATCATTGAACATTAATTAATTTTTAGTTTCTATTTTGATCACATTAACCGTAAAAACTGCAGAATTACAATATGCACTTTTGAATGAAAACGGGAATTTTTCCTTCTTCTGGGGGAGATTTTTTTGAAGATTCCTTGTAAATCTGGGGAATAAGTAAATACCACTTAATGCCAGCATTACAGAAACTACTTAGTGGAAATGTCTTTTAAGATTTAGCAGCCACTAAAGTAATCTTTCAAAACTGGCATCCCTGCATATATATATATATATATATTGTTAATTTATGTTTTTTATACTTCCTTTTCGTGTATTTTTTCTTGTTCTTCTTTCTACATGCATAATCATTTCTGTAATTATCTATGTTTTTAAGGAAAAGAAAATAAGGGCGAATTTTATACATCTTTTAAACAACTTTCATTTTATGAATTTCAATCGCGTATATTTGAGAATGTTTCGCTTATGTTCTATCTGAGTTTTAATAATCGTATAAAACTAAATTCTCTTAAACACAATATATTGAATTTTAGCATTTCTACAAATAATAATTAAGAACTAATGCTCTTAAACTGATCTTTATCTGGATGAAAATTATTTTTCAATCATTTGCATGGAAAAATCAAACAAGCTTTTGTTTTTAATAAGTTTTCTGTATGTTCTCAAATGTTTTATGAAATATATTATTACGATCTTCAGATAAAGGCTTTTATGTCTTTGAATGCTTTTCTGTATAAAATAGTCGACGTTTTGCTATGATTTTATTATGGCGCGCGCTGACGTAAAAATATAAAAGCATTTACTTTTTCAAAAAATTTCGAAGTAATCATATTTATTGCTGTCTGAAAAATTAATTAATTTATTTCATTTCTTAAATTATAGAAACTTCGAGAGATATTTAATTATGTAGTCTCTTTGAACGCTT
Organism: Stegodyphus dumicola; assembly: GCF_044657685.1. Lineage (NCBI taxonomy): Eukaryota > Metazoa > Arthropoda > Arachnida > Araneae > Eresidae > Stegodyphus > Stegodyphus dumicola. The sequence goes on from NC_140768.1 coordinate 85,810,621, forward strand.
TATGTAACTTTACACCGCATTATTTTCCTCGCTTAATGATAGGCAAATATCACAATCACTTCTCATGTAGTTCCCAAATATTAAACATTAAAAATCATAGCATATTAATTACATTATACTTACTTCTGCATTTAACTTCCAGGGTTAAAGATAGTTCAGGTAAACTAAGTCATCCTGATTACGCCTACTTACCGTTCGGTGCGGGGCCTCGGAACTGCTTGGGTATGCGTTTTGCATTGATGGAAATAAAGATGGGCATGGCAAATTTTCTACGACACTACAGATTTAGAAAAGCAAAAACTCTCAAGGTAATTGAAATAAATTATGTGAATAAATACATATTTATATTTATTTAAAACAATTTTGAAATTTCAAGTGTAATGTGTTATGTAATATGCTGCCTGTGCAATATTTTAATTCTGTTATTAACCAGCAAAATTCTGAAAAGCATTATTGGTCTTCTATGTATGCACCCTAGTTATGTTCTTGGCCTCGGTTTTTACTCCTTTTGCCTTCGCAAGATGATTTTGATGAGTTGATTTTTCTTCGCGACAGATAGTTGCTGTCTTGTTGATTCCAGATTTTTTTAACAACCATCAGAAATAATTTAATCAACGAAAATAATAATTTATCAATAAAGAACAAACGAAAATTATAATACACAAATTATGAAACTACACTTGCGTCCCTGCTTGATATGCTTACATGCAAACGAAATCCAGTTCTCTCACTGTCTTATCTAATTCTCTTTTCAGAGTTTTTCTGTCTGAAGATCATTTTCAAATTGTCCCGATTCGCGTGGTGTTGTTTGACTAAAGTTTGCGTGCACTTAGCCTGAATGTACAAAAATAGCACAAAAGTTGTAGAGAAATTAGGTACTTTTTGGAAGTAATAGAAGTGAAAAATGAGCAACGCCTACGCCGGGAATCGAACCACGAACCTCAGGAATATGTGCCCAGCGTGCTGATCACTACACTACGAAAGCCTGCTAAGAAGGCGTGAGAAATACCTTACAAATTAATTGACTTAAATTTAAAAACTAACCTTGGCCGAAAAACGTACCACTTAAGAGGTTGCTCGGCGGGAGAGACGATGCTAAAAAAAGAGGGCGGTAGCATAACCAATAGCCGCAACCTCAGAAATAATAGAAATGAAATATATATATGATATATGAAAACGGCAATACTGGCAAAATAATTATGAATATGAATAAAAAATTCTCGTAGAGGTTTCCTGTCCGAAAATATTAATAGCACGGTCCACATCAAACAATATCTATTTTCAGTCTGCACTTGAGCAAGAATATCCAGAAGTTTAAACTTTTCACTGTGAATTGTTTTCATTTAATCTCATATGAATATGAAAAGGAAAAACTTATAGATATAATTAATATGTATCATTAATAGACAAATTATAGATATATTATAAAGGATATAATTCATTTTACGAGACAGCCAAAGAGGGGCTCGTTTCATCCAATCGACTGTCCTGTGAAATGAATGTTTAATACATCTTATAATAGAAGTACTAAAAAATGTGTCTATGACCCATCCTAGTGATTTATGAGGAATTAGAATTTTCTTGGACATTTCATTTAAAGAAATAAGAAAATTATTTGTAAATATGGGATAAAGTTCGCAGTTCTTTATTTTTTCTGTTGGCGTATTCCCGATTTACCGTATTTATAGAACTTGAACAAAGAGAACATTAAAGCAAGACCTTTGTTGATATTTATTTCTGGAGTGAAAGTGGCAGAGAAAAATATAGAAAAATAGTGACAAAAGAAATGTAGAAAAACAGGTGACGAAAAAAATCTCTACAAATGTTTTTGTCTTGTGTAGTGTGGCGCACAAATAGTTCCATCATGTTCCAAGCGAAATGATTAAAAAAAAATTGTAAAAAAGTTTTAAAAACACATGAGTGATTATTTCGGTTTGCTCGGTGGACAATCTAACACAGTTTTCCACACATCTGTTATCCCTTCCATGGTCACTTGTTTTGCTTATTTCTGGTATTTGTTCTTCTCGACTAACCAAGTTTTACCGAAAATTTTCTTCCAAGTTAGCAAATGTCACCAAAAAAGGTTCAGGTTATCAGGTTCAGTGTTCCGCCTTACTTGCTTTGGGAACATGCAAAGACCTGACTCGGAACAGGGAGCTTACTAAAGCTATGTTCAATAAATGTGGGAAGTAGACAAGATACACAGGAAGGGTATACGAAACCCTTTATTTTTCACTCTTTACAATAATTTCCGGACTTCGGAATACAGAGACCAACCACTTGTGGTCTGAACGTAAGAATATAAAAAATATTAACTAAACTCTAACTTAACTTTGGAATAATAAACAAGGGCTTACGTGGAAGATTGGCCGTATATTAACAGGAAGCCGTATGTAGTACAGAGAACTGTTAACACTACAATACGTTTAAAATTATTAAGAGGATTAAACCTCTGGCCTGGAAGGCAACCAGCAACCGAGTAAAACTGCTAAGGCAAGCGGCCTGCTTCTACTAACTCCTTCCTCTCTCTTGCTTGGCAAAAAGCCACAACTTAAGTACTTGGTGTTCGCCAGACAAATTTGCATAAATAAGTTAAAGCTTTTAATTCTGGCCGGAAGTAGAAAATAAGAAGTGCTAGTAAAGATTTAAAATAAAATAAACGTTAGTAAAACTTAAGATCCTTACAAGGTGATCCAAACTCATATGCCACCTGATTTTTATTTTCGCATAATTATTGGTAACCAAGTAAACGTGAACGTATTGTACACGCGCCTTCAGAATTAACTAGTAAGTTGCCGTCTTACTATGTCATTAACTGGGCAGCAAAAGAAAATGTTCTGGCTGGAAAATCATTGTAACCAGTTTTATAAGAACAGTACTTTATATTAATTAATTTTTTTAGCCCAAAGGGCGTTAGCCCAAAATTGCTATTAATTTCGTTTTCGCATTTTGCGTTGATTCATTATAAACGACAAATCACATTTTAAATTGTTTCCGCCAAATATTAGAGCCCTGTATTATATATAAATAAATTAAATAATGAATAATCTGCATAAAAGTATGTATGTTTTTCGCATTGTGATAGAACAACGGTACCTACAACCATTAATTTTGAATAACGTACGTCTCCACACGAATATGGGCATCTGAAAGCCCAAATTTGGAATTTTGGAATTTCTTTTGATATCTATTTCATATTTTGTAAAACATTTATGCGTTTTTGATTGAGAAACTCAACGATTTCAAAGCGAGCAATGGCAACACTATGCGAAGGGGACGTTTTTTCGCTAGCAAGACTATTCTAAAGATATGCTCTATTAAATATTTTAAGATATTGCTGTTGAATTGAAATTTATGATTTAAGTGAAAACAACATATTTAATAAATAAAGGTAACACACAAAACTTTAAAAAAACGCCCTGGCGAAAATACTTTGATACATATCAGTACAAATGGGAAACTACTCCCTTTTGCTCTTTTCAAATTAAAACACAAATTTCATTTGAGAAACAAAATGCAATTTTTTTTTTCAAATTTTAGTTTCAAATACCTCAAAAAATATGAGAGAGTATGAGCAAATGTTTAAATGTTTTAAAGTGTCATAGATTTGCAGTTTATATTGCATTTAAAGATTTTAAAAAGAAGGTTTAGGAATCTGTGGTTTATATTTGACCTTTATGATCTGTGGTTTATATTTGACATCAATTTATTGAGACGAAAACAAATGAAAATAGCTTCAATGTTATTCCAACAAAAAAGATGAACTTACTAAATTTTTCTAGTTAAACAGATTTGATAGGTGGTGAAAAATAATTTTTTTGTATTTGGAATTTTTTGTACAAACATTTCATTGATGGCAAATATTGATATATACATATAGTTCGGCTTATCAAAATTCCAGTAGTCGAATTTTTACACATTTTGAAAACTAAAAATTTAGAAAGTCCCTCTTTCGTTCGTACTCATCCACCTAGATATAAATCTCACTGAATTTACGCATGTTTGCTAGTACTTATGATTTCGTTATACTTTGTTAGACAGCATTCTAATTGAAGCTATGCTTTATTATTCTAAAACTGTTGGCCCATTGTTTCGGATTGGAATAAATTTTAATTTTGGTTTTTCCTAAACATTTGAAAATAGATGTCTTCTTACACTTCTGTAAAATAGTCTTTCGATGAATTAATATTGCGTTTAAAGAATGTCATAAAAATATCTAATTAAGGAAAAATGTACTTATGGCTTTAGATTTCTTTAATAATCGGACATTTGTTATCCCAGCTTTTATGATAAAATTGGTTACAACTAAATTTATCGATATTTCTCCTAATTAACAACGAAATTTTAAAACTATTTATAATGTGATTTTTTTCTCTTTAGGAACCTCTAGAATATACTCCAGGCTTTGGATTGTTAAGCGTTAAAGAGCTTCCGTTATTGATAGAGAAGAGAATAGAAATCAACACTCCGACAGCAAGCTAACATTAAGTTAGTGACTTTGTGAAGAAGCCTCAATATGTAAACCTTCAGATATTATTTTTATTACATAGTAATTTAAAATTTCGAATGTTATATTAAAAATTGCATATATGATGTACTTTCTTACATATTTTAGATTTTAATAAAGGAAAGAAAATACTTACTTTAGTTTGTGATTTAAAATTTTACTTTATAACAGCTCTCCCATTTTCGAAAGAATACTTTAAAATTATATAATGCTTCTTAACTTACTTTTCAAGACAAAATTTCATTCTGCGAAGTTGAGCATTCATTGTGTAAGCAAAGGATATTTAACTACAGATCTTCGTGCTCTATATTACTCCGTACAGGTATTTTATTTAATTTATAATAAAACAATAAGAATGTTTCTTAAAGTGTTATGTTTAAAGTATGCCTTTCATAATTCATTTATTCAAGCAGATTGTAAAATAATAAACAATTATCTTTAATTTAAAGAACGAAGAGTTATAAAAGAGTTATAATACGAACACAAATTATTTTAATTTTTTATACTTTTAATTTTTCCCCTTCTGGGGGAAATCTTAGAATGTTAAAAGCCTGACATCACTGTTCATGTTATTCTATTTATATTGCTTGAAACAAAGTATTATTTATCTGTACCTCATATTCTTTCTGCAATCTACTTTGAAAAATTAAAAGTTATATCCACCAATATCAATGGAAGCTTTATAACGAATATGGAGGTATAAGCAAAAAATATTGTAAAATAAAAGAAACTTCTGGTAAGAAGTTGCTGTTTAAGTTATGCAAATTAAACCAATTTAATCGTATAAAATAAAAAGGCGGGAAGAGTCGATTATGTCATTGTTTTCAACTCCTTAACGTGAATGACCTTATCTTTTGAATTTGTGCATGAGCCCTAACATGTGAGCAATTATCTTGAGCTTATTTCTAATTTGGCCAAGAAAATTTTATTCTACAATGACATTTTCTACATTAATATTTTTTTTCTGCGCAACTGAACGTAACCAAATTTGATGTAGATATAAAACTTTGTTATTTCACTCATTTTTAAACTATATCTATGAGCCTACGGTCAAACATTCCAGAGATATTTAGTTATGATATTATGCTGAAGTACACAGATTTCTAAAAGATAACATTTACGTCAAAATTATCATTCCGGGACTGCTAAAACACGAAATTTTAAGCTTTAGGACATTCAAGTTAAGGAGTTTCTGATTATTTTAACGTTTTTCGCCTTTTCTTTGCGATAAATACCTTTTAAAAATTTTCTTCACTCGTGAACTTCTAAGTAATGACATAATTATTAAATACTAATAATAATTTATACTAATACATTTAAATATCCCACCAATATCTAAAAAAATTATTCTGAAAAATTAAAGTGATGATTTTTTATTATATTTATATTTTGTTGCTAATTTGAATCCTTCTTTGATTTCTCAAATTAATTTTTTATCTTTATAATTTTCTGGACAATATTACTTTCTTTCTCTTTGAATGTTTGTAAGAGTAAATTTAGACTATGCCAACATCTGCTGCTTTACTTTAACTTCATTTAAATTGAATTCTCTAAAACTGAGAAAATGTATTTGACTTTTTTTTCACAATGTTTTCAAGTGAACAGGAAATCTAATTCTGGGACATTTCCAGTCCGGAAAACCTTTTAGCCAAATATCCGAAACTATTGGCTATTTTAAAAGCAGAACTCATCGTTTATGGAGCAAGTAAGTAATTTTTTATCTTAATGTATTCAACAATCTCTAGCATGAGATTTAACTCTTTTTTATGTTGTTTTACCTAAGTGAACATAACAGCTGGTTGCTTTGCCTAATATATGTGTTATCGGCAAAGTATGAAACGCCGATATTCTATAGAATGCCTAGGCATTGTACGTTTTCATATTTCATACTCTGCCTAAAAACGTCCAGCATGTACGTACGTACGTACATGCTGGACGTTTTTAGGCAGAGTATGAAATATGAGAATTAAGACAAGCTTTCCCTAAACAGTCTATAGAATGACAAATGTTATTAGGCAAAGTATGAAAAAAGCTCCTGATAAGGCTATTATATGTTACTGGCAAAGTATGAAATGCCGGGATTCTATAGAATATACGAGGGTTGGGGCAAACGTCATGGCAACTGTTTTTTTCTTGTAGATATGTGAACGGATCACAAAACATATATGTGTCATGTGGAAGTTCTGCAGCCATAGTGTGTATGCAGAACAACAGATAGCTCTGTGATAGCTGTGTGGTAGCGAGGGCTCTGAGATCAGTCAGTTGGTGAGTGTCGTGCGAGATGGAAATAACTAATGTTGAGCAGCGCGCTTACATCAAAATAGCCGTTCTCCGAGGGAGAAATGCGATGGAATGTTACAGTGAATTAGTAGAAGCCCTTGGGAATAATGCCCTACCATATCGTACAGTAACACGGTGGGTAAGAAGGTTTCAGCAAGGACGTGTGTCAATCAATGATGAGCAACGTTCGGGACGACCGGTGAGTGTGCCGTCATCGAGCACCTCATGGACGAAGACAGACGATGGACGTTACTGGAGTTAGCGAGGGCAAGTGCCACCGAGAAACGCGCCGTCCACAGGATATTGAGTAATGAACTACAGCTACGCAAAATCGCTTCGCGGTGGGTACCGCATGCACTGACGGAAGTTCAAAGGTGGGTGTGCTAGGCAATACGCTCCGACCACTTTGCACGCTGCTAACAGGACGGCGATCAATTCTTTTCACGAATAATCGCCATCGATGAATTTTGGGCCAGGGCATACAAACCAGAACTGAAATGTCGGTCCGCGAAGTGGCGATATCTTGGATCACCAAGGCAGCGGAAGGTCCGTCAGAATCCTTTCCCAGTCAAATTGATGGTGATCGTCGCGTATGACGTCAGGTGTGTCATTGTTTGCCACTTTGTTCCTCATGGCAGAACAGTGACCGCATGGTACTACAGGGACTCATGTCAACTTTATGTGTATTGTATTATCATTCTTTTGCACGGTGAAGGCCATATTTCCCTGTATACTACCGTAATAAATTCGTGTGCTGCGATCAGTGCTACTCATTGTCCACACATGTAGTTAAGACTTTATCCTTTCATCTGTATATGTCACATTTTCCAACCGGACTGGTATCTTCAAGAAAAAAAATAGCTGCATGACTTTTGCCCCAACCTACGTAAAATATGGCAATGTATTGCGCGAATCAGCTTGTCCTTGTCGACGTCAGGAATAGGAACTCACACAGTAGTTTCAAAAGAAGAAGTGTAAAATTGTTTTTCCGAATTCATTTTCATTTTTTTGGCTTATATTTCAAGATTGATTTTGGAATTTATTTTACCTTCAATAGTATTTTCAGTTTTGAAACAAATGGTATTCTAAATATCCATTTTATCATCTTTATTATCATGGCCACAGAAGGTATGAATTTTTTGTCGACATTTTTTGCATGCAAGCGCATCACTCGTTTCTTTTAAACACACATAAAAGCTATCAGAAACGGAATGTGTGAAATATTGAATGAATTGGAATACACATTACATTCGAAACGAATCGGAGATGTATTTCATACTTTGCCGTTTTCTCATGCAGCATTTTAGAATGCCTAAAAAATGTGTGTAATATGAATCGTTATATACATTGCAGGCTAGTTTTAGGCATTATATACAAAGCCTAAGCATTCTATCTAATGATGGATTTCAGGCTTTGCCAGTAACATATTCATTTTAACCCATGCACGAAGGCCTGCTTTCCTAGTAAGCATATCAGGACTAGTGTTTCTTTTGACTTGCTTTGGAAACATGAATGGTCCTGAATAGGAACAGGGAGCTTACTCAAGCTATGTTCAGGAATGTGTGAAGTAGACAATACAAGCAGGAGGGGTATACGAAACCCTTTATTTTCTATACTTTACAGGAATTTCTGAAACTTCGGAATACAGAGACCAACCACTTGTGGTCTGAACATGTTATTTCTTATTCTTACGTTAACCAACTCTAACTAATACCAACTCTAACTAATACTCTAACTAATTAATAACCAACTCTAACTAAAACTAACTTTGAATTAGTATACAAGTGCCTAGCACTAAGATTGGCCTTTATTTAAAGAAAGGTACGTATGTAGTAAGCCGAGCTGCTAGAACTACGATACGTCTGCAATTATCAAGAGGGCTAAACGTCTGGCCTTGAACGCAACCAGCAACAGAGTGAAAACTAATAAAAGTACAGTGGCAAGCGGCTTGCTTCCAATAACTCCTTCCTCTCTCTTGCTTGGCAAAAAGCCACAACTTAAGCACTTGGCGTTAATTTACATTTACTGTTTATTAAAAATCTCCATACATTAGTTAATATTTAACAATGCAAATATTCTGTGTCAGTTTCGCTGAGCGCCTTGGTTATCTGCTAAGAAATTCATGATAAAAAGAATTCGTTATCTAAGCAGTTAAGCATATTTTTATATTTCAAGCTATTTGCAAAGCTTGAAATGACGCGTAACCTTAAGTTTTCGTATTAAAAAAAAAGAAGAGAGAAATATTATGAGCAAGGACTTTACACTGCAGAAGAGTGACGTATTCAAACCGAAGATTTTCTGCCTATCTCTTTTATGAGTATCTCCGTTCTGTAGAATATCCTCTAGCTTAGTTTTAATTCAGTATCATCGCAAGCCTTCCAAGGTGATGACTAGCTTAGCAGTGATGGAAGGTGAACTATATTGCATGTATATTATCGGTCTATAAGGGCTGTATATTTCTTTCAAATAGTTTATTTTTTCACTTTTATGATTTTTGTAGGTATTTCTGGGAAAACGAAAACGATAAAAAAATGTATCCACTTTTAACTAACGTCTGACTAAATGTATTCAGTTTTAACACCGGAAAAAATGGATACATTAAGGGATTAATGTTACAATGTTACGCCACATTAATACATTAATGGGTTAATGTTAAAAATGGATACATTAAAAAGTGTATACATTTTTAACGAACTAAATATATTTCGTTAAAAATGTATACAAATTAATTAATTTAATTTTTAACTAAATATATTTCGCTTTCCTAATTTTTGTCTATACGAAACAATGACTGTAGCATTTTAAATGCCGTCATGAAATTGATATTTGAATTTTAACCTTACCGATACTACACTACCAGGCCAAAACTTCAATCCTGATTTCGTATACGTTTTTAGTTCAATCAAAAATATTTCAAAAGTCAGTTTTAGTATTCTTTACTTTAAACGTATTAATTGATTTCTACGTTCAGTTGTTTTTTATATATTTTAAACTGACTTTTTTATCAGAAGTAAAAAAAGCTTACTAAATGAATTGAAATTTACAGGACAGAGAGGACAGCTTTAACTGATTACAAACTAGAAAATACAGGAATAACTATTGAAAAAGGTATAAGGGTAGCATTCCTTGTATATGCATGCATTACGATCCAGAATTTTTTCCTGAACCCGAAAAGTTTCTTCCTGAAAGATGGTAAAATTTATATTTTAAAAATATATTCTTTATTTTATTTTTCTGTGCCTTTCAATATTTTTCCGTGAGTTCTGCAATGACGAGGAGTGGTAGATAATGTCATTATAGTAAGAAAACCATTTTTAGTTTTCCTAGTAAGTATATCAGGACTAGAGTTTCTTTTGACTTGCTTTTAAAACATGAATGGTCCTGAATAGGAATAGGAAGCTTACTCAAGCTATGTTCAGGAATGTTTGAAGTAGACAATACAAGCAGGAAGGGTATAGAAACACTTTATTTTCTATACTTTACAGGAATTTCCGAAACTTCGGAATACAGAGACCAACCACTTGTGGTCTGAACGTAAGAATATAAAAACTACTACCAAAAACTCTAACTAAAACTAACTTTGAATTAGTATACTAAGATTGGCCTTTATTTAAAGAAAGGTACGTATGTAGTACGCCGAGCTGCTAAAACTACGATACGTCTGTAATTATCAAGAGGGCTAAACCTCTGGCCTTGAAGGCAACCAGCAACAGAGTGAAATCTCGTAAAAGTACAGTGGCAAGCGACTTGCTTCCAATAACTCCTTCCTCTCTCTTGCTTGGCAAAAAGCCACAACTTAATACTTGGCGTTAGCAAGACAATTTGCATAAATAAGTTAAAGCGTTTAATTCTGGCCGGAAGTAGAAAATAAGAAGTGATAGTACAGTTTTAAAATAAAATAAACGTTACTAAAACTTAGGATCCTTACAAGCAGAAAATAAAAGCTTAATACGTATTATTCTTTCTCTGATCCATTGAAGCACCAGTAAATTAATAAACAGAAGAAAACAATATCAAACAAAATGATAATAATATCTGAAAGGGTTCAAATTTTAACGATCACCCAGAAGGACTCTTTTAAAGTTTAATATGATTTATAGGTAGAGAATATCGATACAGATGGCAAAAGAGGAATAGAGAAACATTTTATAGTATATTAGATGAACAGGCATTTATACTAATATGAGAATGCTATATATCTTCTGTATATTAAAAAAGATATATCATGAATTAATGCTTCTTTATTTAAATCAATAGGATTAGAAAACAAAAAAAAAGTAAGAAGAGCTGTATCTGTTGCTTTTAAATGCATCTGTTGCTTTTGAATAGTTTAATTTGTTAATTAATGAAAAGAGATTAAGTATGAATGAATAATACTTTTTCGAAATGGCAAAAGACTCGAATAAAATTGAAACAACGCAAAATCGCATTTCGAAAATAATAGCTCTGCCATCTTTCAATCTTAGTTGTTAATAATCGTTCAATCTTATTTTTTATTAGCTCTTTTGGGCTAAGTAAAAAGTAAAATTGAACGATTTAACATTTGCTATTGCAGTACTTTATATTTACTACAGCATAATGCATACTTAAAAACATTTCTATGTAGAAATCCTTTTAAGATTGCTTTATGTAGGCATATACTTATATAAATTAAATTATTTGTCTTTTTAATTGTTAAATTAGTCAACTTACTATAAACATGAAGAAGCCGTCATCGATACTTAAATTTTGCAAGAATGATAGCGATAATTACTATTTACGATAAATTAAGAAATTTGTACAACCAAATATGATCTGTCATAAAATAAAATTACTAATAATCTCTTTGCAGTTTTAATTAATTTATTAGTCAACAATTTATTAATAATTAATTAATTTAATAATTAATTTATTTATTAACATATTAGTTAATTAATTAATTAAACATTTGAAAAAGCAAAATTGTAAAAAAAAAAAAAATATTTTTTTAAATAAATAAGATCGAATGATGAGGAACAATGAATCGTGAATTGCAATGTAATAAAAATGTGTTAATAGAGAAACAAATCATATCAATTTATTTTATTAAAAATATCATGAAGAGAATAAGAAGATAGAAATAGTAGAAGTATTCTAACTCCTTTTAGTAATTTATGAACTGAAATTATACTTATGAATGATAAGTAAATTAAATTTGCTTTATCATATAATTCATTTAAGAGCTTTATTGTACAAAGTAAAATTTAAATGTTGTTATTTCAAAACGTTAGATACTGAAATCCGTGTAACAGTGGCTAGCAGCAATTAAATACAGCAAAACTATTCAAAGAACTAAGATTCGTTATTACACGTGCATACCCTGACAGCACAGCATGTCTCCAAAAATAGTTAGTAAAAATATAAAGTAGTTACATACATAACATACATAAACAAATAATATTTAAATCTGTACTATTTTAGAAATCCAAGCTTTACTTTTTATTCAAAAGTTTGACGTTTGATTTTTAAACTTATCAAAATTAAAATTTTCAAAAATTTCTTCTATCATCTTTTCCAAAAATCTCGTCGCATTAGCTCATTATTATCAGATAATTTTAAAATACAATGTGATAATATTCTATTCAAATTTTATAGTATAAAATGGAAAATAGGAAAACGTTCTTGTAATTAAAATATAAGAAGTTTAAAAACTAAAAAAACTGTAATTTTAGTTGTTAAAGGAAATATTTTTTTAATTTCGCTTTAAAACTAAATATAATTCTTTGTAAATTTAAAAATATAAGTATTTATCATACAGATAGTAAAAACCCCTTGTCTATCTTCTAAAGTGGCAACTGAAATAAGTATAGAAACTGCACAGGAGAAAGGTTCAAAGAACCCTTATTAAACTCTTTAAAATTCACAATGCGTCGACTTGACACTAACACACTACGCCTCACTCGGGCGGTAACTCAAATAACAAGAACTAAAGTAAAAGTTCGAAGATATTTACAAGTAGTAATTACTTTACAGGGCTCAGATAATCCTGTTTCTTTAAACCGCATTACTGTTATGCCACGTAAACCACCAATTAATGCACAAATAGAAGCTGATGCTACAGAGCTGATGGTGACTGCCCAAACTCTCTCTTTCCCTTCTAGAACTAAACCTTTTCTCGCAAAGGTAGAATTTGCATTACTTCAAGTCCGCTACCAAATTTAAATATTCTGGCATTGACAATTAGGGGGACGAAGGCTTACAATAAGGAGAATTATGGAAAGAACGTAAAATTAACTTGTTAGTTAAAAAAAATATAAATCCCTACAAGCTTACATTCGTTTTTGAAAATTTCGACATCACGTAATTTTAATTGTTCACAAACTTAAATATTATGACTATTTGAAATGATTATTAAAAAAAAGGATTATTCAAAGTAAAACGAATCACATTTTTATTTCATAATTTATCACCTCTCAAAAGTGTTTTTACAAGTTCAAAACGTGAGGGCTATATTCGCATAGAATATCATTTATTTATAATTGTTAGACTACCTAAAAGACGAAATGTGTCATTTTGACGCTTAAATTTAGATATCAGAGCCAAAGGATTCACACATAGAAAGAAAGGGAGTGGCCGACACAGAGAAGTCGACTTATTCGAGGACTCATTCTAAGGACAGTTCAACAGGCCCCATCGGTTACAGCAAAGAAACTAGTTACTGATCTGATGTTATCAGTTAGTTGTACAACTATACATTAAATTTACTTAAACGGACTGCGCTTTATATAGCTTTGCATTAACTGAAAGATATAACAGCTGCCAATTATTTTATCTAGAATATTACTTATTGTAAAGTTAAACTTTTAAATAATTAATTATGAGTTAGAAATCCTGATAATGATCTAGCTATAATAGTGGTTATTTTTGTTGATACATTACCGATTTCTTTTTCTTAGCAGCCAGTCTCTGAAAAATATTTGTTATCGCATATAATAGTAATCTCTCGGCATTATATTAAAATCTGTTATATTAAAAAAGGGAATAATTTATTATTGGGAAGATATTTATGAAATATTTTTACATAATTTAAAAATTTAATAAATCTCTTTGTTTCTCTGCAGGTTTCTGTTCAAACAGTGACTGCGAAATAAACTGCATGAGAAAAACTTCCACTGCAAAACTCCAGTTCGTAAGCCTGTTTTGAGTGATCTTCATATTCAAGAGAAACTGAATTTTTGTAATCAGGTTTCTAGTTGGGAAGTTTCTGAATGGAGTAACGTTCTGTTTAGCAATGGAAGCTGCATTTAGTCTGATTATTCTGGGCGTATAAGAGTTTAGAGACCTCCGGGTCAACATTCCAATCCCTTATATTTTCAGAAAACAGGAAAAGTGGCCGATTTTCAATTTCTGTTTGGCGTCGCATGTCTGTTAACAGACTTGGAACTCTACACATAATTCAAGGCAATCTGGATGCAACTTGCTATCGCGACATTCTTGAGAATATTATGATGCCAGAAGTAATTGGTGAACCACTTCTTTTACGGGGTATTTTATTTTCAGCATGATAAATCTCCAATTCATTGTGCAAGCATTGTCAAAGAATGGTTGGATCAGCAAGCTTTCAGCCTCATGTCATGGCCAAGCAAAAGAGCAGATCTAAACCCCATTGAGAAAATTTGGTCTCGTCTGAAAATTACTATCAGTTACAGAGGCATACAGATGAGCTGTGGGATGCCACACCGTCATCTTAGCAACTCATGCAGTCTGATCCAAGATTAGCTCAGTCGTTGGTTTATCAATGCCCATCGCATTCAAAATGTCATACAAAAAAGAGGAGGAATAACGATGTGCTAAAGCTCCTTTGGGAAATTTAATTTATTGGATTGTTTTTATGACTATCCCGGATTTTATTGAATGTAAAAATTATCTCTAATTAATATAATGTCTGTAAATAAAAAACAAAAAATTCTTAAATAGTGTTTTTATGATGCAATATGGTTTAAATATAATAATGATTATTTATTATTCCTGTTTTGTATGTTTATAAAAATGTTCCTGAAATTTTCCAACCCTAAAGAAAGATTTCAACTCATTAGATTTGTCACGAAAGATCATTGCTATAGTATTATGTTAAAAGTAATATATTGGTATGTAATGTAATTGATACAAATATTAGTGAAAAACAAAATATTTTTCCTAGGGAAGGCAAATTTTTGGTTATTAGATTATTTTATTCGAGAAGATGAAAGAATAAAATAAATTAACTTTTGTATTTAAAAGCAAAAATCTCATATAACTAATATGATTTTCCACAAGTTGAATGATAAGAGGAAGTATGGTTATTATCTCTTCTGAAACAGTAATTTCGTTCAATAACACAGAGTTTCGATATTCGAAATTTTTGATAAATTGAACAATATCGAGATGCAGAATTCGAACTTAATGTTAATTTTTCGATTAATAAGATATTTTTAGCTTATCAAAACTCTACTATTTATATTTATTTTGTAAAGTTTTTCTTTACATGATTCAGACATTTTATAATGTTTTATTTGTTTTACGCACTTACATATTTGCTATTGATATACTCTTAAAAAGTTAAATACAAACCCATATGCTTACAGATTAGCAGTCTATTATTTACATAGATTTTCACGTGTGTCTACGTTTGAGAGAAAGATCTTTTATCACATTAGCTGATAAACCCCAGCTACAATTTGTGGAATAAAAATTAACGCAGGGATTATTCATGAGCTTAAAAAGCAGATTTTATTACTTTTGGATCGAAAAAAATTACATTCATTTCGCAAAGTTTCTTTATGACATAAAATCGATTATGTTCAATATTTATGCAAAGAAATTTAATTTCAGATTTCAAAATGATTGCACTGCATTGACTGATTTTGAAAATGATTGCATATGTATTTAACATTATTTCTGAATACTTCAAATAATTTGTCAAAACTATTGTAAATAAAACATGTTGTCATTTATTACAGAAACATTTAACAACTGCAAAATATATTAGAATAAAAGCTTTTTCTTACCCTTTATATTAGTAGAAAATGGAGCAATTAAAATTAATTCTGAAGATATTAGATTCAAAGAATATTTTGTGGCATTAACTACTACATTTTTAAACAACTTTTTGCTTATATTTCAAAGAATGGCTGATATTACCTTTCGGGATTGGTATTTTAAAAGCTGTTCATATTTTTATATAAACATAGAAATGAAATAAAAATTATATGTATTTATCAATTTTATTTCATTTCTATGTTTATAGAAAAACGATATCTATAAAGGTGATTCCACTAAGTCAAATTATTACCCAAACATCTCTAAAAGGCTGGAATTAATCAGTCAAATTACGGAAGTTCAATGGTAGAAATGATTCGCAGCAATTAACGGCTAGATAATATAGCAGGTTCTGTGGACAAGTAAAAGGTGGGCCATCTAACTTTTGAAATTTGAATTGGCTATAAAAAACATTAATGAATATTTTTTCAGAATTATGAGTGTATTAGAAAGATTAGGCATTTTCATTTAAGAATGAAACACAACATCATTCAATTGGCTGCCACCGCTAACTTGAGAGTACTCCATTCGATCAACCAAATTTTTCATAACATTTTCGATTGTTCGGGCTCCAATCGCATGAATGGCAACTTCGATTTCGTGTTTCAAGGCATCAATCGTCTATGGGTGGTTACCGTAAAACTTATCCTTAAAGGTTCCCCAGGAAAAAAAAAAGTCCAACGGGGGTCATATCGCAGCTCCGGCCAACTGACATCAGCATTTCGGCTGATTATTCGATTTCCAAAAACAGTGCGCAAAAGATCGATGTTTACGTTTGCTGTGTGGCAAGTGGTCCCGTCCTGTTGAAATCTAAATGTCACCCATATCATCTCCTTCAATTTTTCGAAACAAAAATTCGTTTACCATAGCACGGTAACGTTCGCTATTGACGGTAACGGCGGCTCCTTGCTCATATTCGAAGAAAAAGGACCCAAAGATGCCGCCGGACCAAGAACCACTTTGACCCCGTTGGATTTTTTTTGTTTGTTTGTTGTTGTTGTTTGTTTATTTGTTGGGAACCCTTAAGGATAAGTGTTTCGCTAACCACCCGAAGACGATTGATGCCTTGAAGTACGAAATCGAAGTTGCCATTTATGCAACTGGAGCCAAGCAATCGAAAATGTACTGGAAAATTGGGTTGATTGGATGGGGTACTGTTAAGCCAGCCGTGGCGGTCATTTGAATATGTTGTGTTTCATTCTCAAATAAAAATGTCCAATATTTCTAATATACCTATAATTTTGAAAAAAATATTCATTATTTTTTAATAGCCGATTCAAATTCCAAAAGTTAGTTGGTCCACCCTTTAGAACAATTAACCAACTACAATTTCTTTTAATATATTTTTGATTATCTAATTAGCATATAGTGAATAGACACTTAAACTTCTATTGTTTGAGCTTTGGTAAGTTGCAACTTTCGGCGAGATAGTTGTCGGAGCTTTGGAATTCGAAGGTAAGTCGAAGCATGCATTTCAAAATTCGGACAAATTAAAGGTCGAATTTTCAGAATTTAATAATCGGTGGAAGGGGGGAGTTTCTTTAGTTTTGGCTCATTGAAACTTATGTATAGTTGGGTTTATTCAATGCTTTTTTCCATAAAAGCAAAAATCTTACGCATGATATACGTCCAGCGTGTAGTTTTTAACTAAGTATTTAATAATATAAAACTAAGTTTAAGAGTTTGACGGTTATAATCATACCTCATCTGTTAGTATATGAAATATAAAATTTTACATTAATCCTCTTTCATTTAATGTTTTCAGAGTTTCACTTCATACAATTATAGTTTCCGTAAAAAATATACTCTTTAATATGAAATCATTGGTCTTAAAATTGTCAAAAATAATATAATTTAGATTGTCTGCACCTGACATAAAAAATCTCGGTGGTCACTAGGTGAGACAGAATGAATGCTGGCTTCTGCTGACCAGAAAAAAGTTTGGACCTACTTTATTTCTTTATCATTTATTAAAAACATTTTATCTGAAATATTTGATCTTTGGGTTTTGCTTTAAACTTTAGAAAACGTAAAGCTGTCACCAACTGAAATCCATTTGATACAGCTAATATTTTTAAAGTATTCAACATGAAGGCAAAATTTATAGAAATCTAACAGTCGATAAATTTCAATTTTGTGGTCATTGATGGATAAGCGAAGTCGAAACTAATCAGCCAGAGCATTTCATAATATAAACAAAAGCCCATATTGGTCTTAAAAGAAACAACATATTTATTTTTACAATTTCCATTCTTGTTTGCAACACATTACTTATTTTTTTGACACAAAAATATAACAAACTTTCAAGAAATAAAGCTTACGCAACGCTTATCATGGAACACTCCTAGTAACAACTTTTTTGAACTCAACTCATTGTTGCCACACGGCGAATCTTAATAACTATGCAAAACATTACATCATGTTGCCAATTAAGAAATCTTAATAATTATATAAAAACATTAAAGTATGATCCACTACAGTTTTTTTTTCTTGCGTCAATAGTGAAAATAATCATATAGGGAGAAATGTAGAAATAAATTAATAGAAGGAAAGGAGGAAATCAGAAGAAAAAACAAATATTTGAGCGAAATTCCACTTCAAAATGTTCAAGGATAAAATAACTGAAGGTTTACACCAGTAAATACCAGAAAATGGCCTATGCTAACGGAAAAGACATAAGAAAAGAAATATCATCACAGGTGAAAGTGAGAAGCGACTGGTTTTCGACTGTATGGTTGTATAAATTTTAAATTACTCCATTATTATTACGTATTAAAATAAATTGTAGATCACATCATATCATAAACGGAGAATCCTAAGATGTCTCAGTCGAATTAGTTGAAGATTCAAAAAATTATCCAAAGACATATATGGATATCATTTTATAAGGTATTTTCTCATTTCTTTACCTTCGCCTTTGTGGTGTAATGGAAAGCATAGCGTATTCGAAAAGTTCTGAGATCTAGTCACGGCTATGGCAGTGCGGATTTCTTCGACTTTGTTAGCTTCGTAAAATTCGACTGACTCTACAAGTGGTGCCCGAATTAAAAATGGTTGTGGACGATAATTCGTCACCTCTAGGATTTGTGACTGCCCGTCCTCCCCAGTCGCCCTTTAAAAGGGGAAGTATATAAGGTAAGTTGCTCCCTTTTGGCATGCCTTCGGTGAATAATGAATAGCATAGCCTCGAAAATTCCATAGTTCGAGTCCCGGTAAGGGCTTTGCACATTTTCGCGTTTCCTGTATAGATTAACCGAATGACTCTACAATCTAAAGACGTCTTCCCTATTGATGAAACACTCTTTCCTTTCATCTCATGCCTTCAACATGCCTAGTCTCTAAAGACTGAAGAAGAGACTGATCAAATACTGATGAAACAGAAGTCAATACTTTACTTAATATGAAAATCAGAAATACCAAGATGTTTCGAAAATGTTTATATATAACGAATAAATATCCGGTGGATGATTTTTAATATATCTGCAGAATACCTAACGGGAAACGATAAAGCATTAAGAAGAAAAATAATTTTTTACATAAAATGTAATATTTTTTAATTAAAATATTTTTAAAACTTTATGCTATTTGATTCTTGCGATTTTTAAAATAATATATTGACGAAAATATGAATAATATTTTAAGGAACTAAAAATTAGATGATAAAATTGCGCAAAGCAATACACTGTGATAAAAATATGAATAATATTTTAAGGAACTAAAAATTAGATGATAAAATTGCGCAAAGCAATACACTGTGATAAAAATATGAATAATATTTTAAGGAACTAAAAATTAGATGATAAAATTGCGCAAAGCAATACACTGTGATAAAAATATGAATAATATTTTAAGGAACTAAAAATTAGATGATAAAATTGCGCAAAGCAATACACTGTGATAAAAATATGAATAATATTTTAAGGAACTAAAAATTAGATGATAAAATTGCGCAAAGCAATACACTGTGATAAAAATATGAATAATATTTTAAGGAACTAAAAATTAGATGATAAAATTGCGCAAAGCAATACACTGTGATAAAAATATGAATAATATTTTAAGGAACTAAAAATTAGATGATAAAATTGCGCAAAGCAATACACTGTGATAAAACCGTTTAAAGCAATTCATGTGGTTGAACTCATCCTAAATTAAATTTTCGGTTATACATCTTTCTCATTTATTTATCTTTTCTGAAAGGCCTATCAGTTCGAATACCGCGAACAGGCTGGCTGCATGGGCGTTTTCGTGGCTTTCCCCATGTGTAACGTGTATACGAGACAGTTTCCCTTAGAAAGTCCTCCGCGAAGGCATCCCTCCCCTTAGGCACATAGCCCTCGAGGCTTCGCCATAATCACACACACACACATGTTACATTATATTGAATTAGTTAAATTTCCCTGCTATTTTGAAGTGCATTTTTTCTCATCTTTTAATAATATCATTCGGTTTATTTTATCAAAATATCCATTGAAAAAAGGGATCACATTAAGAGGCGTCTATTCTATGTCTTTGTACTCGGTACGATTTCAATGATCGCCATTTGTTCAGTAATTACTCCCAAGGAAACTTTTGTTGAATATTTATTTTCAACAAAAAATAGGTGATGAAGATGATCTAAAACAGCAAATTGATTTTGTATTGCCATTATAAATTTTGTTTATATGTTTTGATGGAATGTTTTTGCATTGATTTTATTAAAGCATAATGAATATGCTTCTAACTCAATATCTATGCGGATATTAAAAAAATAAAATTTATATTTCAAAAACATTCTTTCTCAGTTGTTTAAAACGTTTTCATAAAATTCTCCGCATTATTTAGGAAACCTTCACGAGTGTAAATATAGAATATATATATATATATAATAAGGAAATATGCGTGTAGCGTTCTTTCACGAATGTATAGCGTATTGCTTAATTGTGTGCAACATTTTGCTTGCTTTTTAGAATCTACAAATTATACACATTACATGAGAGAGTGAAATAAGGAGGCTACATTCATATTAAATTGAGCAAAATATTAAATGGAGAAAAACTTTACACCCGGATTCATAAGCGGATACGCCGTTTAAAGAGGTTCCTCATTTTATATCGCAGTATTTATCTTTGCTGCCGATAAAGAGCAGAAATGGCAGATAAATAAAATCAAAGAACATGGAGATGCTCCTATTGATAAAAGTGAATTAATAATTAAATAAAAGAGGAACTTGATCAGAGCTTAATTGCGTCGTCAAAGGATAACTTTTTCTCCCTCCCATTAGAATTGTTTCGTCATTTCCTGTTATTGAAGCTAGTAGAAATATTTTGTATTTTAAGAGCTGTAGTTGTTGGGGGCAGATTACATTCCACATTGAGGATAGATTTCAGTTCTATTCCTGCACTCTGTTCGGAATAAAGTATCAAATATGTTGTTACCAATTGTTGCTTCGGTTGCTGTCCTTGTCATCGCTTTAATAATACGGTAAGTAAAATCTCACATCAGCAAGTATATGTATAGTATCTCGATATACTGCGCTTCGGTTTATTATGTTTAGTATATAATCTGCTTGTTTACAAATTTAAGGCTTTTTACAATCTGTTATTAAGCCAAATGATCGGCTGTGTGATGTCAGCTGCTTTCATTCACATACTGCCTTTCATATGTATTTTTTCATTTAACATTTCACAGTATTTTAAACGTTTGCAACATTAATTCACCATTTATAAAATTAAATAGTAGATATACGGTAACATATAAATGCTCTAATAACCTTTTAATAGCATAAATATTCAAAAGTTATCATTTCTTTAGGCTTTCGAATTTTTCATTTCTTATCACTTTGCATGCTGTCATGTAACGCTGCCATTGATCGTTCGCCCCCGGCCTTCATAGAACTGATAAATGCCAATCATGACAGCTGTTGCTGACCCTGTGTGAGAAGACACTTAGGATTTCTAGAAAATTAACATTTTAGACAATTGTTTGGCAACTCTGAGACAAAAATACTTTTATTTTTTTTCTAAAATTTTAAAATTACTTTAAAATAATAGTATTTATTAAAAACTTTTTATTAACAATATTTATAAAGGGCATTGATACTCTGCATATCAATGCTGTAGAGTATGCTTTAATTGAGTATTTAAAAAAATAGTATGCCTGTTTCTCCATATTTTTGTCCTTATTGTATTTTTAACAATTATCAGAAAACTTTGAAAAATAGAGTAAAATTAAATGTGGAAATTTTATTTCTTCAATGAGATAATTACATATATTATTATATCTAAGAGATATTTTTTATTTTATTAGTAGATTTTGATAAATTAATAAATTCTTTAAAAATAGCAAAATCTATGGCTGATGAGTGTTTTAATTTTTCGTCTGTCGAAAAGATTTATTCTTAAAAATAAATTTGTAATTGATATCTTATTTTATTTTCATCCCTTTTCATTTCCGGAAATATTTTTATTTGCTGCTAACGAATGAATAAGGCACAACAGAATTTTAATTAATTTTCTTAAATTAGGAAGTATTTGCTTCCCTAAAGACATTTTCACTCCACAATTGTATTCCGAAACGACGAATTCTCGAACTTTTTCAACGATTAGATATTTATTACTTTTGGTAAGGCGATAGCTAATAGAAAATGCGTCTTTGTTAAGGATTTTGAGAAGTAGTTAAAATTTAAAACTTACTTATCTTGTTAAAAACATTCTTTTACTGCGCTCAAAACGAAGTATTAATTTATTAACCTTCGTCTATCATGCTAATTTTCCTATTATTACTGAGAAGGGAAAATATTACATCTGATTGTAAACATAACAGAACACTAAACATTTATAAGAAGTACCGGATCTAGTACGAAGATAATAAAAGTCGTCGGGGGCATGACGCGAAAAAATCAATCTGGTATCTTCACCGTAATTGTAATAACGTAACTATAAATATCTCTACTGTACTGTTATTGAAACAAATCATTTGACGTTTATAAAATACTCACATGGACGTATTCTATTGACCTTGATTCATTCCTTATTTTTAAAGTAGATGTAGAATATTGTCACGACTGATAAATATAATTAAAAGAGTGCAAACTTCATCATATAGCAGGTTGCTATCGCTGCTGTTATCTCCAAGTGTCATTGCATTGTTTCACGGCAAGCGAAATTTACAATTTACATATGAATAGAAAGTTTTTTTACGAATAATAAAACGCTTTAACAAAAAAAAAAAATGCAAAGACAGTTGTTAGCCATTTAATTCAGTTTACATAAACTATTAAAATACGAAAAATATTTCAGGAGGATAATTTTTCGAAACAAAAAGACGTGAATCTGCTTTCATATGTTGCTCTACATTTTTTCTATGTTATTTAACTGTCTATGGGTTAATAATATTTCTGATCCAAAAGCTTTAATTTTTTGCTTTAATTGTTTTAATTTATTAGCACCAGAGGTACTATTAATCTCAATCCTCATTGATGAATTCTTAGTTTTACTATTTATTTAACCAAGATTTTTACTTTTACTTTTTATTTTTACTATTTCGTATCGTGTGTTTTAAAATCAAAGTTCGTGGTAACATCAAGTGCTTACTCTCACTCATTAGCCCTAGTGAGCTACATGACCTCATTTTCGCCTTTTACAGTTTCCTATTCATTTAATGATTATATCGCAAGTTTAGACGATTTTCAAGTGTTTCAAAAGACATAGGACTCTTAAATTCACAGATAGATGTTGCTTTTACTATGTTCGAACTTTATTTATTTCCAAAAACTACAAAAAACTTCATTTTTCGAACTCTGACACCTCAACCAATCTAAATGCAGGCCGCTGATCACGTGCTTCTGCTCTTCTAGACTCACCCAAAAGCTTAGACTTTCATTTCGCCTCTCGCCGCCATTTATATAATCACCTATGCTATGCCATGATATGCAATTTAGCAAAACTTATTTTATGAGTTCTCTCATTTATTGATCTCGCCTTCGGGTGCGGTGTATTTTTAATTTTTAACTTTATGGCCTATGGTATTATGATAATATACTGGTAAGAACTCCTAGTAGCTAAAGCCAGCAGTAAAGATATGATCCAAGATCCAAGAGAGTCTCGTCAGGAAATTAGCTCCGGGTCTAGCGTCGTCTCGCGACGCACCTGTTTGAGGCTGCTCATCTTGTTCCTAGATAATATAATTTTTTGCTCTTCTCCTCAATCGAATGGCCAGTCACCCACCAGATAGGGGCAAAATGCCGTGGCGTGCGGCATCCAGCGACATTATGGATAGTGATAACGAATCAGTTATTTTCACTAAATCTGACTACAGCATAAGTAAATTCGACATGAATCAAACACATGATTATTTTTAAATCTACAGGGTACATGCAGAATAATCCCGTTTCACCAAAGGTTAAAAAGATCAAAACTTCGTCGGCTCAAGAAATCGTCGATAAATATAAGGATATCTTCGGGAAAGTGACTTCGGGAAAGCGGCAATAGAGTTAATAAGAGGTTGTAGCTGCTGCTTTCTAGAAACCGAATACCTGATGTTCTGATACACAGAGGCCCAACAGGAAGGCATTTCGGCTATATGATGACACTAAATAAGGTTCGAGAGCGCTTCTTCTGGAATTCGGCGAGAATCGTTGTTCAGGAAGTGGTGCAGATCTTGTGATGCTTACGCAGCCAAGAAAGGTCCGAAGGGGCGTAGCAGAGGAGGCTGCAGCGATACAGTGTAGAAGCGCCTTTCGAGCGAATTGCCCTCGACATATTTAGACCTTTTCCATGGACCACAGATAGCAACAAATACATTCTCGTCGTCATAGATTATTTCACGAAGTAGCCGAAAGCGTACCCAATTCCAGACCAAGAGGCTGTCACGACAACTGAAGTTCTGTTACAGGAATAGGTGTCCAGGTTTGGGACCACCCTCCAGATTCATTCCGACCAAGGCATGAACTTCACTTCGGCTGTGTTCAAGGGACTCTGAGACTTATTGGAAATCAAGAAAACGCAGACGACCCCCGTTAATTCGCAGTCTGATCGCATGATGATGAGGTTCAACCGTACAATCCTGAACCACCTCTTGCTCATGATTTCCAAGAACCAATAAAACTGGGATCCCAAGCTGCCACTGTTCCTGCTTTTTTACCGCAGTGCCGTCCACGAAAGCACTGCCTATTTTCCATCGCAGATGCTCTTCGGTCGCGATCTTAGTCTGTCAAGTGACCTGCTCTTTTGTCACCCTACGGATCGCCTGAGGAGTACATGCAAAACCTCCAAGACCGACTGGAAACAGTACACAAGTTTGCTTGAGAGAAGATCAACATCTCGAAGGACAGGATGAAGAACAGATACGAGGCAAGAACCACCGATCATCAATTCCAGGAAAACGACAAGGTGCTTTGGAATCCG
This sequence comes from Stegodyphus dumicola, assembly GCF_044657685.1. Taxonomy (NCBI): domain Eukaryota; kingdom Metazoa; phylum Arthropoda; class Arachnida; order Araneae; family Eresidae; genus Stegodyphus; species Stegodyphus dumicola. The sequence goes on from NC_140768.1 coordinate 85,835,830, forward strand.
AGTCGTAGTAAGGATGTTTCTCCCAAACTGCAGTCGCATTGGAAGGGTCGTAAGGTCCATTGCTGATTGTTTCAGCGTGTTTGTTGTAATATCTCGTGGACTGTAAACGGGATTTCGAACTGTCCTGAGTAATACTGGCTACATAAATTGTGTTTTGATTCTTTATCAAGTGTGGTCATCAATCACTCCAAATCAAAGAACCTGTAGAGGGCAACAATACTTTACCGTTGGCAAATTAAATGGAAGCAATGAAGATATCGCGTATATGCGATTTCGCTTTCGGAAAACCCGCTCTCAGTAAACGATTACTGCACATTCTCCCAAAAGAATTAAGTGATAACTCGAACAATTAATGCTGCGAGAAAATGAAGCCTTTTATTTTTTCAAAAAAGTTTTCTACTTAATAATACGCACCACATTTAACTCTGTAACTTTTCAATCTTATAAAACATCGCGTAGATGTTACGGAAAAGGACATTTTAATTCTTCGCATCTTCAGAAGTGATCGTCTTCTAATCGTTGAAATCCTCTGATTTTTCTGCCTGCAAATTTCTGAGCTTTTAAAAAACTTTTTGGCTACTCGAATATTTATTATAGGATCATTCTTTCGGAACCCTTTCCTCCTGTTCAGAAGTTGTGAAATTTAAGCAGTGTTTTTATAAATTGTACCATTTATGTCACTTTTTGCAATTGCTTACAAAATTAATTCGAGAATCAGCACAGAAATGCTATTTGTTAGATTTACAAGTATTAGAATTTATTTTCTTAGTTGTTTCCTTTCTATTTTCTATAGATATTATAGAAAAAATGACGACTACTGGGAAAAACGTGGAGTAACTTATGTTCCCCGTGATGACATCATAACTATAATTCGCAACATGTGTTACAAGGTAAGTTTTACGCTCATTGATAATATTTCTACGCAATACTGGAAATAAAGATTTTATACTCTGAAATCTCTTACTAATTCTCAATTTTTAATGACAGCCATTGCACGAACTGGTATTGAATCTAAGAAAACATGGTAAAGTAGTTGGGTAAGTATTCTTGTAGACTTTCATGTTATTGCTTAATATTAAATATATAAGTAACAAATTTTTCATTAAGTATAAAAATATATAAAATGAAAAGCATTTGGTTTTAAAAAATTCTATATTATCAATTTTTATTTAAAATATCATATGCTAAAAGCATTAGGAGACTTTCTGTGTGGCATAACATGATGCCAGTACATGAAACTTATGTTGCATTTTCCACCCAAAGTTATGAAAGGTCAGAGTATGAGGTATTTCTCCCGCCTTCCTTCTTCCTTCGTGGTGTAGTGGTTCTGCACGCTGGGCCTGTGTTCCACAGGTCCGCGTTTCGATTCCCGGCGAAGGCGTTTGCTCATTTTTCATCTTGGCTGCTTCCAAAAAATACCTAATGTCTCTACAGTGGCACCCGAACTAAAAAGAGTGTTGGATGATGCTCCTCCTCACCCAGGATTTGGCGATTGAGTTCCCTAGAAAATTTAGTCGACCTTTAAAAGGGGGAGTGCAAAAGGTATTTCTCTCGCCTTCCTAGCGTGCCTTCGTGGTGTAGTAGTTCTGCACACTGGGTCGGTGGTTCGAGGTCCGAGGTTCAACTCCCGGCGAAGGCGGTTGCTAATTTTTTATCTATCCGGCTTTTCCAATTAACCTAATGTCTCTACAAAAGTTGTTTACAGCTGTTTTTATAACTTAAATGGGATTAAAATCAATTCATAATGTAGCATTAAAATTAAATATCCTCCATTCATTTTATTTTTAAATGAATTTACTCATTCAGACTCATTTCTAATTTCCCACCTACAGCCCTCAGAAAATATCTGGCAGAACTGTAAAGGTAGAAGAAATAGAAATGAATAGATTTTGTGACGAAATGTATGTGCCTTAATGGTACTTGGACGTGTCACAGGGCGCTTTTCAGAGGGATATAAAAGCATGAATTGTCACTGCTGTCAGTGCTGTTTATAAGGGGTATCATCATTACCCAAAAGCATTTTATCTATAGGACTGCAGATGGAAACGGAGCAGCTGTTCAAAAGAATTACAAAGGAAAATATCAAAATATTATCCGCCGCTTATTAAACTCACTGGTTAATAAACTCAGCCGGTTAGTATATTTAGATTTCTAAGCACCCAAACAAATTCTTACTAATCAATGGAAAAAACCGCCGTTTATTAAACTCATCTCAACCGCCTATTAAACTTAAATAGGCTAAAGACTGATTCTTCAGTGCTTGAACATCTTACTTCGACCTATCAAACTTTATCATTCAAGTATCTAGAGTTTCAATAAAACGAATTTGATCAAACTTTTCCTACTTTTCAGTCCCTGTAAATGTAAGAAACTGTTTTCATTGACCGCAGTGGACATCAAAGCAGCAGAATTTCCATATCCTAAGGTGTCAGGGCTGCTATTCCTCCTAATTTCCTTTGGGTACATAACTGGAGTCCTGAGTAGGAACAGGGAGTTTATTTAATACTTTATATTCGTGCTTGTGTAGAAGATACAACAAATGTAAGAAGGGTTAAATTTACCCTTTATTTCTCACAGTGTACAGCAATTCCCGCACTTCGGGATACAGAGACCAGCGCTTATAGTCTAAAACGTATAAAATATGACATAAACTTAAATAAATAAGAAATAAACTAGATGTTTTACAAATAGTAACGCTAAGATTGGCCTTTTGAAACTACGTATGTAGTGAGGGAAATGCAGAAAACTACAATACGTCTTCAAATATCAAGGAGAACTAAGTTCTGGCCTTAAAGGCAGATCTGAACTGACTGAAAAGCACTCGCGTCGTAAGGCAGAAGGAAGTCTTTCTGTCTTTCTTTTAACTAAAAGCTATATCTTAAATACTTATATAGTTTGCAACCTCATTTGCATAAAGAATGCTTTCGCGCTTATTCTGGTCAGAAATAGAAAGTAAGAGAGGATAGCAAAGTTTTAAAATAAAATAAACGTTAGTAAAACTTAAAATCCTTACAAAAGTTAATAAAAACAATTCATTAGAGGCATTGTAAATGAGCGAGGGTTCCTTCTGGAATATCAGCTTATAGAAGCTGGAAGTGAACGTCTATGTCCCTTATTTTAAACTTTCCAGATTCAAAATCTTATATTTGGGATAGACACATTCTGTTCACAGACAGTTATAAAAAAGTTCAAGATATACATTTTATCATTAACGTACATTAACAGTCTTTGAATGGAAGAGAAGTGGTAATTAAGAAAGTATTGATCATGCTTGTAATCATGAAGTTGCAGATCGACTAAACAGACAAAGGGAAATTTTTCTGCCGGATAGAAACGTAAATTTTAAAATTTGACTAAATCACTGGAGGAAGAATTTTAAAATTTGACAAAATCACTGGAGGAAGAATTTTAAAAATTTCCTGTATGCTTAGCTTGTCTAAATGCCAAGCGAAAAAAATTAAGCCTGAAATAAAAGAATAAATTGTTAAAAATTTGAATGTTTTTTGTAATTGCAACCAGAGAGAAGCTACATTTAAATTGGGAAGTTCCAAACAGCACTGTACAGTTTAATTAAATAAGGTATTATAATTATTGAAGAACTAATAAACAATGCAAATGTCTAAAGGAAGCGCAAAAGAGAAAGAAAACTGAGAAAGTTTAAAATTGTTTTCTGAAATGTTCTAAGCTACAAAGATGTTTCTATTTCTAAAGCTTTTTCAAAAATTCTCTAAATGATAGGGGATAGTTTTACATTAACTGACGTAAGTTCTATTGGAGGAAGCGAAATCCATATTATTCATTAGAAATTGCATGGCGAGAAGACAGAAGCGTATCATCATCCAACTGAAAAGTGAATAAAAGATGTTTTATTTGAGCTACTAAATGAATACTAGGGACTCGAAATTTATAATTCAAACAAAACTGGACTGTATTACAGAGCATTTCCAGAGCACGCATTAATATTTAAAACTGAACAGCAGTTGTTTTACGAAATTAAAGGAATACGTTATTGTTTTACAAGCAGGCAATATGGAATAAAAATTAGGAAGACAGCACTGGTTATTGACAAAAGCTGAACACTTTGAAATGCAACAGCAAACTGAAAAACAGTAGCTTTACTTATTGGATAACTGCAGCACATACATCTCTTTTTGAAAACAATTAGTTACCTTTCATCATCATTCAACTTTTGATTTTAGGATATTATCAAAGTTTTCAAATTTCATTTTAAAAAAGATGTTCAGCAAATGATGAAGAGAATTGCATTTTGTAAAAATATAAGCATTTAGAAGAAGATGAGTAAGTTGATATTGTTAGAGTTTATGCATACTTAAGCAGTTCTTGATTTCTTAAATTTAAAAACTGCATTCGAAAATATGGCTTTTACATAGATGAAGGCTCAGAGAAATGAAAAACTATAGATGATCAGTGGAGGAATGGAAAACTGAAGGTAATCAGTGGGAGAAGCTATGAAGATTCATTTTTAGAATATATGTCAGTTAATAACAATATTGAGAAAAGTGCATAAAAACTGACAATGAAAGTGTTAAAAGATTTGCAGAAAATGGAAGTGAAAGTGATGACATACCATTATCAATCGATTATAGGAAAGCACTGCAAATCCCATGAAAAGTTCTTGAACAGAAAAGTGCTGATCAAAACACTTACTAGCAGTTTTACGAAACTGAGAATGCAATTGAAGAGCTGTTGTTCAACAATATGAAAACAATCATAGAGAGAATATTAGTTTACAAGAGATAAAATTTCAACAAAAACGTAATTATAAAAATATTTTTATAAAAAATTGAAAATGTAAATTTCAAAATTATGTAAACAGGCTAATTTTACTATTTTTAATTACTATTTTAGCCTTAATTAGTTAATTAATTAACTGTTACACTTTATTTTACTTGAAAAGTTTAAAAAGTAATATTACTGTCTGCAATACACAAATCGCTGTCTATTAAACTCAGCCCATTAAAGAACTCAAATAAGTTTGGAGAGAATGTTATTTTAATAAGTGGTGGGTAATGTAGGTGGAAATTTTTCATTTCACTTCTTTTTACAGCTGTTTTATTTTAGCCCCGGTCCCATGAATAAATTCATGTCGGCACGCTTCGCGTTCGTATAGCAACGTATACCCTTCGAAATCCGCATCAGGAATCACAATTTCCAACCAGTTAGAAGCTTTTATCTTTCACTCAACTGCCTCCTTTAGCACCCCAACGCGTCATATTAGTACACATATTCCTTCACAAAATCAGTTTCATTCGCCTCTGCCTGCCTGTGCATTTTTGCCAGATATTTACCGAGCACTCCGTGTAAAATATGTAGTATAAAAGTATTTACAATGTATTACTCGTATGCGACTTTTATTTCTTAAACCTTTGATAGGTAGTCGTATGCTTTTAATTACAAAAATAGTATATGACATAACGCATATTCATATTTTGGCCTTTTTAAAATTAAAAAATCTGTTTTGTATAGATTATGAAATCTACTTTCTGTATATGTATATTTATGTTTAGTAAAAATTATACTCATTCTAAAAAATAAAACGTAGAATATTTCACTTGCATGCAACAAAAACTGGCAGAGCTATTTAAAGTTTGAAATCGTATTTCTTGAAAATTAGGGGTTGTACATAGTTGTGCAAATCCCATGAAAACTGTTGTGTTGTTGTTGCATGTTGTTGCAGTGTTGTTGTTGCATGCAACTAAATGAAATATGACATAGTTTAATAAATGTATTTGATGCTAATGGATTACGTCATAAGAACTGTTACGCGTGCTAGCGTAAAAAGCTATAGTATTAATGCAAATAAATTAATAAAAAACTACAATATTAATGCAAATGTCGTTCAAAAACGAGAAGTTTTTCACAGTTATAGAATTCGTACTGAAGAAAACAGCGATAGGCCTCATTTAATAACATCGCAACATCAGTTGCATAAATTTAAAATGGTGTTGGTGTATTTAATTTAGCAAAGCACACTAGGGCTATCTACCCAAGGGGAGGGTTGCCTTCGTGGAGGACTTTCTAAGGGAAATTGGCTTGTATACACGTTGCACATGGGGAAAACTACGAAAACGCCCATACAGCCAGCCCGTTCGCGGGATTCGAACCTCGGATCTAACTACCAGTGTTCAGCGACTTTACCGCGCGGCCGCTGGTGGGCCTAAATTTAAAATGAGAAACATTTCTATTCCAATGAACTTTTTGTACGACAATTAGATTATAAAAATGTATTTGAATACTGTTAACATAATTTTAATATTTGAAAATTTACAAATCGATTATATGAAAATGCTTTCAGCATACTGAATATAACAAAATTATACCAAATTAAAGAACCGGTCACATTAGTAAATCACAAAGGAATATCCTTCAAATTATATTACATGGAGAAAATTAAACCAAGTTATTTTAATTTATATTTTAACTGACATGTCATGGAAAACGATATCAGTTGCTTTTTCCGACTGAAAAAAAATCTAAAAATATTCAAAACTTAAAAGGAAATTAAATTAAATTAAGAAATTGAAATTAAATACATTGACTAATTTTTGTCTTACAGGAGTCAAACGTTTCGTGCTTTATTTCTTAGAATGAATATAAAGTTCTACTAAATATAGCTTCTTTATAAAATTGATGTTTTTAATTAAAAAATACCATGATAATAAATATTTTGGTCATTTAAACCATTTTATAATTGAAAGTGTATGTTTACTACCAACGTTTGCTAAAATAAAGGCCGCGTAAATACTTTATGGACACGCTGTTTAAAATTCATAGCATATAATATACGAGGACACTTGACTTGCAGGATTTCTATATTCATATTATATGAAAATAGATGTCACGAGAAAGATAATGTATTTCCAAATGATTTTTAGCCACAAAAATAAAATAACGATAATAATATCGAAGATAATTTTTTTTAATTTTAAACCAGCGATTTTAAGGCATAAAGAAACTAAAAAATAATAATAATAGCGACATAGAAGATATCTTCTGCTATTCTTCTGCTGTAGATTATTACTTACTTTAATAGAAATTGCGAGAAATTTTGAAACCTGAAATTCCATTATTTCGGATTTTTGATTATAGAAAAAAAAAAAGCACTCAATTAAACTCATCAAAGATTTCAACAAAGAAATTGCCTAAGAATTAATGAGAATACTTTTTGCATCGAATTCTGTTGCGGTGAATATGAAATTTAATGAAAACTTCATCCAATTAAAAGTCGTTTTTAGTAACCCAAATATTCATATGGAAATGTTGTTATTACACTACTATTTGCTGGTATATGCTTCAAAATATATTGAAAACACAAATTATTGAATACCTCTAAGGGCCTATAGACTAGACTGAGATTATGCTGGAAGGTGACCTTCATGAAACTAAGTAATTAGTATTAATTACTTGACGTCTATTTTTGTAATTCATTGTTGATATCAGGCAACTTCTAAAGGATTTCAAAGCGTTTACTATATATTTACCACTACATTTAAGAAGCTTGTTCAGTTTTACGTGTGATTTTATATAATTTTCGCAGACAGTAAATGATATATCATATGATGTCGTGCCCTTAACTCTTTTGCCATTGCCATAAATAAACTTCGATTTCCCCCTTTTTTTTCATTCTTGTCTATGTGTAATTGACCTCGATCCCACTTATTAACGCCTCTGCCTCGGCATATACCCGAACTCCTCTACTGTCTTCCAGTACAATTTTTTTTTATCGTTCATGTTAAATTGCGAAAATTACCCAGCAATTTATGTCCTGCCCCTTGTGGTTTTCCATCCGATAGCTACGAAATAATGTTTGCATATTCTGAACGAGATATGAATAATAATACGTAGTTCCACTATAATATTAATAATAATTAATTAAAAAATAACATATTTTTAAACCTAAAAGAAATATGGGCAATCTTAAAGTTGTCAAGTAAGAATCAGAATATTCTTATCTTCAGTGTGGGAAAAATTAAAAATACTTTTTTTGTTATATTCACTTTTTTATAATTTCACTCATTTGACACGTTTTGTTACTGAATAGAGATGGCAGTATTAGCTAACATAACTTGCAAAATGCTCACAACGGAAGTTTGAAATCAGGAAAGACCATATCAGTTATAAATATACAAAGCGTCAATTAGATTACCAGGTTGAGAAATCACTTCCTCGAAGACTGTTGAGACATATTAAAGGAAAAGAGGGAAAAAGTCTTTGACAGGCTTGTTGATTTTTATAATAGATAAAGAAAAGATAACCATTTTTTTTATCTATTTTTATAAATTTTATTTTGGATGTTCTTCCGTATGCCATTTACGATGTATTGGTATTTCTGTATGGGCAGTTAAATGTCGGACCTATTAGCTACGCACAGCGTTTTAAAAAAAATATAAAAAATATTTCAAATAAAAACTGCAGACCTTCTACTACATAACGTCTGGTCATTACTGCGTACTGTGCAGAGACACCATGCGTAATCGTTGAGATATTAATAGTAAAATATTATTTAGGGGGCCTGTTTTATAGCGAAGTTGTTATTCGGGATTTTACAAGTAAAACAAAATGTAATAAACTGAACTAAATTTTTGTTTAGTTTGTGAATAGATTACATTTTGTTTGCCAATAAATTACATTTCTTAAAACTTTTAATATGTTTGGTTGTAACGAAAGTAACTTTTCCACCAAAAAACATTCTTAATAAAGAAGGAAAAACACATGAAAGCAGTACCTTTTGTACGTGTAGTAATGACAACCTAAATCTATAATTTACTGCAATATAATACAATTTGGTAGTTTTTCAAAGCCTTCGGCTCAGAAACCTGGTGGCGGCGAGTCCAAAAACAAATCAACCTCATTTCAAACGTTGTCTGCATGAATGGAAGATAACACCAACAAGATGTAGCTGCAAGTGTGAAAAATGGTATATTACGGAGAAAATTTGTTAATATTACTTTTATTTTTAACTACTGACTTCTTAACTTTCGCTTGATGCCGCGACAGAAAACAAAAACTCTCATAAAAATATCTGAACTCTGTAGTGTCTGGCGATTGAAAAACTAAGACTTTAAGTGAGACTAAATAACATAAATTATCAACACAGTAAAATAAAGTTTATAATTTGCAAATCTCCATACTCCTTGAGTCTATACTGAAAGGATAATATCCTCCCTGGTGTTTTGGTAAAATCAAAGATTATTTATCAAAGAAAAATGTAAAAATGCATTTCTGTAAAAAAGTCCTCAAAATGCTATATCTCGCTAAAATAAAACTATATCAGCTTTCCCTCCTGAAAACACGCAAATTTCATTTAACTCTAGAGATAACCATAAACACTTTTCATTTAAACATAACACAGAACACTTCAAAACGCCAGGGAAAGATAAATACTACTAGTATAAAGACAATCGCCAGTTCAGATTAATTAATTAATCTGATTGTATAGTTACAACACACTTAAAATTAATTTTCCTACTACCCGCTAAGTTACCGAGGATCGAACTGAAAGGAAATAACCATGCTTTCCGTAAAGCTCACATGGGTGATCGACAGTAGACCACCGTAATAAATCAATAGACAATACAGTAATAAATCAATAGACAATACAGTTATAAATCAATAGACAAAATTTATAAAATATTCCACAAAAATTGTAATTTTAGATGAGGTCACACAGTATTTTTCAAAATTAATGAAATTCAAATATTAAAAATCAATTTCTCCAAGATTTATATTAATAAATATACGAACGAATAAATAGAAAATTTTGAAACAATTATTTGAAGAAACCATGCTACTCAAGCAATGAAAATGAAATTCTAAAAAGGAAAAAAATATCTAAAAATAACACTTATGATTAAAAAATTATAATATAAAGAAAATTATTTGAAATAATGATCGATGCACCTTTTTTTCCGGTCTCGCATAATAAAAGAGAAAAACAAATATGTTACCATAAATTAAGTATTTCGCTAAGTGAATTATTCTTGGTGCAAACTGAAAAAAGCGCACAAAGAAAAATTTCAAGTTATTTTCTCATTGGAAATATGGAAAACATTCGGTATGTCATTTTAGAAAATGCTCAATTTTGTGTTAGATACTTATGTTAGAGAAATGCTACGTATAAATCTAATGTATATCTTTAATAGTGCTTCCGAGACATGAAAAACACAAACACAAGTTGAATTTTCGTCAATTAATTAGTTCAGTAGAATGGAGGATATAGAAATATCCCAATTTTTTTAAATGATCTTTTTTTTTTTTTTTTTTTTTTTTTTTTTTGGTGTGTGTGTGTGTGCGCGCAGTGTTCCCGATACTTGTTTGGAGCTTTCTTCCCACGTAGAAGTAATCATTGACGGTTTTTCCCTCTCCGATTAACACATTTGCTAATTTTGCACTTAGAAATTTTAATCCATGCATTTCACAACGTTTCTGAATGATAGATTAGAAATATTTCTCCTCATAAAGTGCCAAGCATATACCCTCCACATCTTGTTTACATGCGACATTCTGAAAAAATAAATTTTCAAATAACAGATGATATTTCTTATTTCAAATAATAAGCTGGTGCCAGAAAGTTTAATTCCAAAACATTTGCTTTTTTAAAATCGTTATCAATTTTTTTTTTTAAAAATATGTAGACATCTTCTGTAGATAGCATAAAGGCATAACTCCTGTAATGGCTGAATTTAAATATTTTTTTAATTGTTTGCATTTGCAACCACAAACAATTCGGTGCCAAAAGTGTGTCTCGTTGTGAATAACTACACTGATAATTCTGAAATAGTATAATTATCAAGACAGACCAACCACCAAGCAACCCAGAAAGCAAGCTTGAGGTGAAATGCGACTTGTCCAAAATGAAAATTTGGCGAACACTGATTTTTACTCCATTTTGATTGTCTGGTTGAGTTTCAATTGGCAAAATTATCTGCACCATTAACGTTAAGTAAGAATCATATGGCTTGAAAAAATTTAGAAATGACGTAGTTTAAAGACATTTAGTATAAGATTGTTAAGGTGGATAGGGGAAATAGCCAAATTAAAATGAAGAATTAAGAGGCTCTTGAAAGATTTAAGGTAGACTTTTAATTTACGTATTTTTACATATTATAGATAATATACAGGGAGCTCATACAAAACTTGCCCGATATATGAATTCCTAGTGTCCTATCCGTTGAAGCAATCGAAAAGAAATTGCAAATACTTGTTATTTAAAATTATACGCTTCAGATTGTGATGATTCAAAACAACAGAGCTCTCGTGGTCCCGGTTACAGTGAAAACATTTCGAAATTTTCGAGTCGCAATACGTTGTGTTGTAATTGTTGTCAACAATCTTCCGCATGCAGGCCGTCATCGCCTGCGAAGGTGGGCATATTGAAAACTTGTAATTCGAATAAACGCTTTTCCCTCCCTTCTTTTCTTATTGTGGTGTCACTATTCCTCTATAATGTTCTTCTTTGCAAATGTTTTACACTAGAAATTTTCATCATACTTGTATCGTTCCAACCCCATTTATGGTTTTCCAATTTGCGCAGGAAAAAGTGGGTTTTGCCTTTCGAAATTTCCATTGCAACCATAACGGTGAAAACTCTGTTGTTTCAAATCATCACAATATCGAGTGCATATCTTCAAATAACAATATCATAAATTTCAATTCGATAAGTTGAACAGTTAGGCAGCCAAGAGTTCATTGGTCGGAGACTTTTTTTATGACCACCGTTTTTTATGACCAAGACCACACAAAAAATACACAGGCATATATATAGATAGATATACGGGTGTATTTTTTGGTGTTTATATATATATATATATATATATATATATATATATATATACAATAAATTACATTCTCGTTTCTCAGGGAAATAATGTAAAAATGCTAAGTTATATGCTAATATACAACTTTTTCAAGTATAAGATAGTCTAACCTTGCGAAAATAACAGAAATTAATGCCAAATGATGTTTTCTTTTATCAGTTATTGACTCATATGCATTTTTTTTTTGTTAGCGCCTTCGAATTTCGATCACCTTTTCTTGCAATAGCTGATCCAGAGCTCGCGAAAGAAATACTAGTGAAAGACTTTCATCTTTTCCCAAATAGAAGGGTAAGACGATCTTAATAATTATTGAGTTCCTTGTTTTTTATGCTTACGCTGTTTTTGATTGTTCTTAGTTTACCCGATGGTAAATTAAGTCGAAAGTTCCTCAAGAATGGATAATTAGATAATAATTATTTTAACCGGAGTAAAACTTGCGCGTGAATATTCGTGTCTTCAATAGGGAAGGCTTATGTATGCTGCACAAATTGCAAGAAAAGTCTTTTACTTATTTATGAACTCAAACTTGGTTGTCGGTTATCCAAAATATCTACGCCCATTTATTTCGAATATTATTTCATTATATATAATATTTGTCCATTTTTTCGTCATTGCTATTTTTGGCGAAATTGATCTAAGTTTTCTGCAAATTTCTTTAAATTTGCCTCTAAAAGCCTTATAGATATCATTTTTATCTCGAAACTCTCCTGTAATTATTTCTTAGCAATAGGATAAAGAGAAAACATCCAAAGATCTAGCCACATTTTAATGTAATGCATCTGAAGTTCATTATGGCGACATTAATGATTATACACCCATAGGAAATTCACTAATTGGAGCTAGTTATAGTGTCAGAATGACGCAGGTTTCCATCCATCGCTATCCTCAGCCTCTGCTGTTCGAGGAAAACGTTTCGATGGAATCAGCAGGCATCTTTTTCTGTTCCTCCTGTAAAATTATGAACATTCTAAAGCGACTTTGAACCAGTTTGATTTATGTCTCATTTGGTACCCTAAGACATGCCAGAGATACTTTCAGTTGAGATCAGGATTACTTACTAGCCAATCAATTTCATTCAGTCCCATTTCCTCAAAGAAGTACAGCTTCCAAGTTCTGATGGATGAATTGTCATGTTGAAATCAAGGACAAGTTTTAAATTGTTGCCACACGGTAGGCATTAGAGAATTCCTGATAATCTTCATCATTCAGGCTTCAAAGCACAAAAACTAGTGGGTCAAAATTAAACTAAAGAAAACTAGGTGCGGGGAACAGTGCAGTCTAAATTCTCACGTAGTATACTAGGTCTACACGCTTCTGTTGGAATGACACAAAATATAATAACATAACAGCATGTAAACACGTAATGTAAAATCTGAAAGCTTTCAGATTTTTATTTTTTTTCAATAATTTATTCTATGTTATACGGCATCTGTAATTTTCCAGAAGTATGACTTAATTAGTGTGCGCTGAGCATACTCACCGCTTCAGTCTCAGCTCTAGACCTGTTACATTTCGGTAGAAGTCGCTAGTATACGTTTCTGTTGATTACTCACTGTGTTTTTATGGGCTCACGATGGGCATTAGAAACGTATTGGCGATTCTGCTTTCCTTTTTATGGGTCTCTGATCATTAGCAGGACTATAGTGTACTTATTTTATTCCTTTTTCTACATATAATCTTACACAATGCTGAAACCATATTGCCTCATGTTGTTTTTATTTCCTTGTACCAGGTAAAAAGGATGAATTAAAATGGATTCAGAAGAGATTTTTTTCCGTGGCGTCTGTACGTTGGTGTGCATTTATCTTTCATAACTCAAAAACGAGTAGCCTCAGAACGTTGCAATTTTATATATAGGACTGCTATAACATGTAGATGTGCACCTCCTATTTTGGTTGCAATAGGCCGCACCAAAAGTGTATAAATATATATATATATATCTAGAAAACTAAGCTTCGAAGCATGAAGTTATGTTTTCTATTATTATTGCGAATTAAATTATGCTTAATCCATTCTGGAATTATCATTTAAGTTATTAAATTATCTCATATATTGACTCAGCATAGCCTCCACAAGAAATCTTCTCAGCTTCTACGCCTTCTTGTTCTTTTGCCGAATGAGACCAAAAGTAAACTTTCAGTTTCGTGCACCGAAAAACCTGCCTTCTTTCCTGCAGGCGGAATTGCTTGTTTTGAAACTGTAATTTTAATTGTAATTTTTTAATTTTTTTAACAGTTTGTGGTGTTTTATGTTTTTCTATATCTTTCAGCTTTTAAAATAGATATTTTAAGTTTTTATGTATTTTTGCCTTGTCACGAAGGGAAAACTGAATTAATTGAATGAGAAATATATCGCTAATGAAATTCGAGGAAATAGGTTTAAATGAAAGGCAGGAAAAAATGCGTATAATTTAATATTCCGTACAGGGAAGTCATGTGGTGTACACATCAGATTTTTTAAAACTTATAAAAGAAACAATTTTGAACATATCTTTCCTGAATAATATTTAAGATACTAAAGTTCACGATGTGCAGGCTTCTATAAATGCTAAGTAAGAAATTTCGTAATTTTTATAGCAGTTATTTCCAGATGGCAGCATATGTAAACAAGCATGTTATTCACAGATGCTGAATATTTTGAAAGGAACTTTTGTTTTACAGTGAGACAGAAGTATACTTTGTACACATTTCGCTGTGAATGCTAAGCAAGTTGTTATTGGAGTCAAACAATTGTGAAACTTCGTTCATTCTGACTAATTCTGTCTTCAAATGCGCGTGAAGTTCGGCAATGTTATCTCCAGAGTCGTTCTTTATTAAACAGCTTACATATTTTCTGTTTCTTATGTTAAAAGGTATTTACAAAAATATAAAAGATGTGACAATTAAGTTCAATGAATCATGTCATACGCTGCGTCTGCGCGATACTGGAAGATCGACGAAGTACGAAGAAAATATTCATTGAGTGTTTCAACATATCTGAACTCAACAATCACTCTTGATGAAGAATGTTGAACAGACATTATAGATTTTTGTTAAAAATGTTCTGGCATTACTGGTATAACATTAGCTGTAAAACAGAGCATCAAATAAATTTAAAGTTCTGTTCAAAGCTTTATGAAACCATAGAAGAAAGTTATTAAATACTGAAATAAAAGATTACGGAGAAGGACCCGCATCTCTAAAATTAAGTGTTAGGCCTACGACGTCTCTTATTAAAAAAACAAAAAAGTGCAGATGATGTTACCAACAATGAATGCTAACATTTACAAGAATGTTCAGGTACAGACATAAGTGAACAGGATACCAGAAATTTACCATAAATTGTATAGTCGCACTGCACTAACTGCGCAGCTCCGCACTGATTTTCATGGAGAACAACCGTAGAAGACGGCCATCCTTCTCCCCTTACCACAAACCACTCGAGAGGATTTTAGGCTCGCCGTGATATATTTTGAGTTCTCCGAGATTCTAATCCTGACCAATTGGTACGTGAGCGTAATTAATAATTATATTGTCTGGAGGGCTACAATAATGTTCAGGAGCATTTACTGCAGAGGAACACGTCCGGAAGATGCAGAGGTGGGCTCTTAGTTGCTTTTTGCTGAAAATACCCGCCTCATTGGGCATTGGTCATGAAATGGTCTGTGGCCTATGGAAGAGTTTTTGTCTCGATCATCCAACGTACTGATCTGATTCTGCTCTTGCAGATTTCATTCTGTTCTCGCGTTTGATGCGATCTCTAAACGAGAACGTTTATCGGATATCTTAGACATTCAAAATCATGTGGTGAGGGCTGTACACACAGATTTTGCCCACAGTTTTCAGGAACTGCTCAGGCGTTATCAAAAATGCATTGCAAATGAAGGACCTTGCTTGAAAGGCATATAAAACGTTTTTCTGATTTAGTAAAAATCTTTTATTTATGAAACATTCAGTGAACTTTATTGTCATACCTTTTATTTTGATTTTCTATTAAAAATATCGGAGACTTGAAAAGACAAGCCTATCATTATATTCCACAGGACGATTTTTTCACGGGTGATCCGTTGTTTGAAAACATGGTTTCAGCACTGAGAGGCGAAACCTGGAAAAGAGTGCGGACTATCATCACGCCAGCTTTTACATCCAGAAAAATGAGGAAAGTAAGTTGTGTTCCATGAAATTTGAGTTATGCATGAACATATGTTCATTTATAAGCAAATGTGGTAATTTTTTTGCTAATGTTTTATGTAAAGCTTAACCTTTCTTTATCCAATATTCATTATAAATATAAACGAAGTCCACCTCTGTTTACCTTCGCAATGAGTGTCTTAGGTAACAAACATAATCAGAACACAGAACAACCAAACTAACCGGAATTGATTTTTTTTTTTTTTTTTTATTACTTAGAAACCAGAATGAATGGAAAATTCCTATATAAATCGAAGATTTATGCAGGTTTCTTTTAAAACGATTACACTTCTAAATATCTTTTGAAACTGTATAAAAGTAGATTTTTCAATTAACAATAATTTTGATCACAGGATAATTTTATTAAAAATATACGAAACTTAAAAATTTTTACAAATTGAGCAGAGAGTTATTTGATAATAGGGGAAAATTAAACTTTAAAGATTTCACTCGTTAATAGGTTCAAATTTCGGTTATTGTAATGGAGACAAGAAGATTGATAAATAATGCGACTGCCAACTTAATTATAAGAAAGAAAGAAAGCGGAGGGGCGAATTGTGCTCACTAAGTGATTTTGTTCTTGATAAGAAACGAAAGGCATTTAAATCTAATAAAGTTATTAATACCGCTTACTTCAATAATTTACTTAAGAAATCAGTTAAATTTAATATTGTAGCCTTAAGCGGAAAAAACCAAAATAGTAAAAAAGAAACCATCATTTGACACAGTTCTCCACTAAAGAAAATAATAATGTGCACAAAAATGAAAAATCTGAAACAGAAGTCTAAAAAAAAACTTTTTTTTATATCTAAGCGTTAGGATTTTCACGATACCCCGAAATGGGCTGTTTTAAAGTTTTATATGGTTTATCAATAGACATGGCCAAGGCAGAATGACGAAACATTTTATAGGATATTATATAAATTTTCGTTTAGACTAAGATGGTAATGTTATACATCTACTGTATATTAAAAGCGTGAAAAAACATGGAGGTAGGAAGTAAGATGGAGTCACTCTAAACACGTTTCTCCCGTACCCTGCTCTGAAGCACCGGCGATCCCTACGTGGTGACCAAAACATTGGGTCATCTACCATTGAGTTCTATGGGATTTGAAGCGTTCGGATGTAAATATTTTGTAATTACGTCGTAAATATACATACAAATGTATATATTTTCTTTTTCTACAACACTTCAGAGACCTAAGTATGTGAAAACAACATATTTTTAAACAAAATTTCATTCTGAACGGAATTAAATGCTATACTTTTCACAAGACAGTTTTCTCAGAATGGTTTAATTTGAATGAAATATTTTCACAAGTTTTCGTTAATTACATTAGAAAAAAAAATTAAGGTAATTCGATTTTATTCGGTTAAGGTACAAAAATTAAGATCAAAGTTTATTGTATTATTAATATTAAAATTATGCATTGTTTCTTTTCTATTTATAGAGCTTCTTCCTAAAATACTTTCTTAAATATGACATGATTTTTTGGCTTCTGAGGCATCTTTTAAATCGAAAAATGTTAGTCAATTTATAATTAATGCTCTATTCGGTTCATTTTAAATTAGAGAATTATTAGGAATTAGCGAAATACTTTAAATAAGTATTTCGCTAATTCCTAATAATTAAATAGGTATTAAATAGCACTTGACTTTCTCTGAACATTTCTGAAAGGGAATAAAATAAGTTTTTTTTTTTTTTTTTTTTTTTTTTTTTTTAGTATTATTTAAAACTTGTAACTGAGTTATTATAAAATGTAAGGGGAATAATTCTTTTAATTATACTTATCAGATTTTTTTTTACCCTTCATTTCAACAATACATATTCCAAAACTCTTTCTTACGTTCTTAAGTGCGTTTATAGCATTTGCTTTACAATATATTTTAACAGATTGCTTTCCAATACGAACAATTCTTTATTGAATAGTTTTATAACGCATTTGTCAACAGGATTTCAATTTATGTTTACAATTCAATATTAAGGTTATTATATATTTAGATAACATTTATAATCATTATAAATTAGATACATTTAATAATTAGATTTCTTCACAGTACTTTCACAGTTGTTTATAAGTGAATAAATTCTTCATTTCAAATATATTTATAAATAATTTAATGAATACTTAAGTATTTTGTCAAAGGCAGATACATGCTTTTTGCAAGCACATGCATAAATACCCATACATATTTCCTATTTTTCATTTCCGGCATGTGCAAATCTTTAATTTCTGTGCATTCACTATATTTTTCGTGTAAAGTAATTTACACTAATTTAGCATACACCCGAAAGTTTTACATAAAAAATATATATGAATATAATTTGAATGAAAATTATAAGTATTATTTTTAATACCCACTCAAAGGTCAGTTTTTCTTCAAAATTCCTCCACGATGGCATCTCTCTCTTTAGGCAGATAGCCTTTGCATGCGTTACTCTATTTAATAAAAACTTAATCTGACCTATGTGCCTAATTACAAATATTTTAACATACATAATTTTATATTTATAAAACGTGTAAGTCCAAAGTGATTATTTTTCAGATATATAAAATTAAAACGATGGGTTTAAAATGAGCAGCAGTAAAGCCTCTCCTCTAAAAAATTTTAAAAGGTACATGTTACAATAATATATGGATGTGAAAAAAAAAATTGTTTTATTTAAAACATTTTGACGTTTGGAAAAAAAAATAAAAGTAGCGAATAATCTATCAAGGGTTTCGAAAGACGTATACAATTTTAAATGTACCTTAAGGTATTTTTCATTCTTTAAGCATAACATTTTTCTTAAAATCTATATTTTTGTAGTGCAACAGCTTATAATTTTATAAAACAAATTCATAATCAAAATCGCTGATTAGTTATCGGAAAATAACCAAGATGTGATTTTTGCGTAAATGTCACTAAACTATACAAATTGCTATTATCCATCACACTATGAATGTTTCTTTCATGCGAAAGTGTCCCTTTTTCGATTTCTATGGAACTGTCGTGTGTCGAAATACTATCAGAATCTTGTCAAGCGAGCTTCTGAATGTAAACAATGAACACCCCATCTGGTGACCCAAGCTTCAAAGCAGTGCTTCACTTTTAGCGCGGGTTGGCCCTCCTCCCTTTCCTACCTCCATGTGAAAAAATATGTACTGTAATTCTTTAAATTGATTTAACGTTTTTAATTGAGTATATCATGAAATAAATGCATTTTTATTTAAATCGAATAGATTAAAAAGTAAAAAATATTTTTAAGGTGAAACAACGCAAAATTATGGTTTCGAGACTAACAGCCCTTTTGGGCTAGCAATTTAACCCTCAAAAATGACATTTCTAGAAACCTCGTCTGCTTATTTATTTTTTTCTTCCTAACTTTTATGTTTTCCAATGGACTCACCAATTTTTTAATCGTAAGAGTCAATCTTCTGCTTTATTTTGTAGTTTTCTTTTGACCTGAGAATAAACTTTGCGCATCGTTGAGTTTAATACTTATGCCATTAAAATGTTCAGTCAAATAACGCAACGGATAAGAATGAGATAATAACACTGATAAAATACAAATTTATAAATGTTAAAATAAAAGTTAAATAGCGCATTTTACAACTTACGGTGTTAACAGATTACTTTATTATTCCTTGTCTTCATTTTCGTTTAAATGCTAGAAATGTTTATAGTACTTCATTTTGAGAAAAACTGTGCGGTGATTTTGTACTGTGCGATGATTGTGCCACAAGAAGCAAAACTGCAGTGTTTACAAAAATAGTCAAATATCAAACGTAATGAGTCATGGAGTTTTAAAGCAATATGAAGAACCTGAATATGCTGACACTAACCAAACATTTCGAAAAGGAGTTAGGAAAAGAACACAAATCAAAATTTACGCCGAAATTACAGCAGTACTTAAGTTTAATTATAATGAGCTTTGTTTCTAAATTTAAACATTACGATATAATTTGTTTCTAGAGTCCTTTAGAATTTTTCGAAGAAAGAAAATCGAAGATATCCGCAATGCCCTTAGCCGGGATTCGAACTCATGACCTCCCGAATACGCGTCGAGCATGTTTCCAGTTACATCACGGAGTCAAGCGGAAAGGAAGAAGAAAAGACCTAATATTTTTAGTCACAACTAATGCGTTTGTTTTAGTTTAGTGTGCACGGAACGTAACTTCTAATTTCTCAACCCGAGAAATTACCAAACTGCTCATCGCTCCGTCCTAAACTATCAATAAAGTAACTTCAGAGAAGAAAGCTAAAATTAACCTTTTTATTAGTTCGCCTGCCTAATATACTGGTTATCATAAATTAAGGAAAAATCACAAAAATCACGAATACTGAAAAAGTTACATGTAGAATTTTATAAAACTTACCCGCAATATACAACATATAGTAAGGTATCAAATAATATAAAAATAAATTACCAGACAATTATGGTAGTATAGAAATTAGCACATGTATAAAATGAACAAATCGAAGGTGTCAGTTTGCTATAGGAAAAGTACCTTCAATATGGAATATGGTCGCCTCTAGAAGTAATACAGCGATGCGTGATGCTTTCAATTATGCGGTCTATCAGTTCCATAGGAAGTGAGAGCCATTGCTCTTGTAAAGCAGTTGCAAATAAGGCAAAGGTCTGAGGGGGCGGATTGAGAGCAGCTAGACGTCTCTCTAAAGCATCCTAAAAGTGCTCGATAGGATTCAAGTCCGGGGATCGAGCTGGCCACTCCATGCGCATAAGTTTTTCCTGTTGAAGATAATCATCTACGATGCAAGCCCTGTGGTGTCTTGCGTTATCGTCCTGTAACAGGAAAGCATCACCTATTGCCCCGGCACATGGTCGCACATAAGCATCAAGGATGTCATCTTTATAAACCGGAGCATTCACGGTTTCCGTTGGAAAGACATAGAGGTCTACGCGTCCACCCAAAGAGATGCCACCCCAAACACAGACACTGCCCCTTCCATATGCATCTCTTTAACGGATGTTTGACAGATGATAACGGGTTCCAGGTTCTCTCCATATCAAATAACGCCTACTATCGCTTTCTAGACTAAACCTAGACTCATCCGTAAAGAGAACCGCCCTCCATTGATCAGGCGTCCAGTGGACATGTTGTCGTGCCCACTGAAAACGGTACCTCCTATGGCGTGACGTGAGCGGGACACAAATGACTGGTCGCCTCGCATACAGACCACCTTCGTGAAGCCTTCTACGCACAGTTGACGTTGACACGAACCTTCCGGTGGCTGCAGCAAGGGAGGATCTAAAAAGAGTCGGAGTAGCGGTTCTAATCCTGCGTGCACATAATGTCAAATATCGGTCATCGGCGCTCGTTGTAGCAGTTGCCCGTCCTTGGCTGAACCTCTAGATGCCGAATTAATTAGAGAACAGGGTTGAAATCGCCTCCAAAGTCTATGAACCACAGAAGGACTCACATTTACCCATCTGGCCACTTCTTTTTGACTTTATCCTGCCTCTAGTCTCCCAATGGCTTTCCATCGTAGTTCTGCAGGCAAATGATGCCTGGAGGTCATTGTAACGAATTGGCTATCTTACATTTCTGATGTCACTATCACAGTAAAATATGTGGGCTTGCTCTCAAACATGGACTTTTATTCTCCTCGCAGATGACGTATTCCGAGTGCAGCGCCACTAATTTGCATATTGCAGTTTTACTCGGTTACTCTTATTTGGCAACATATTCAAATTTCACACGGTTTGGCGTATTTTTGAGGAAGTTATCGCTATTTTTGTGATTTTTCCTTAATTTATGATAACCACTGTAGTACATAACGTGAGTAACTGCAAAAATAGCTTATGAAACACGTGAAAATAATAGAAACAAAATTAAAGTCAATCATTATGCATTAAAATGTGAGATTTACCAAACAAAGAACTCCCACAAGCTTTGCCTGAGCGACTCAGGAAGCAGGCATTCAAATTAAGCGAGCAGCTTCGTGTAGCAAGGCTAAATCAATTCCAGTACTTCAGAATACGGGAAAAAGTAATGACGTGTTATGGAAAATGTTATTTATTATTTTTGTTACGCATTATTTTGTTGTGTACAGTTATTACTTATTATTTTACTGTAAATAATGAATTTGTAATGCTCTTATTTAAGAATTAATGTTTAATATTTAGTATTGTTTAAACTTTAACTCAATTACGGCAAAGCTCTTTTAAGTTTAGCTGAAGAGTTTGATACAGTAAAAGGGCGCGGATGTATTTCCGTGTCTCACGAAGCGGCTTCTTTGCGGGTCAGGGGTCGGACTCCCCAGCTGCAATTTCCTCTTTTTTTTTCGCGGGGTTGACCACTTGTTTACTGTGTGTAGGCGAGAGAGTATTTTTAAATTAGAGAATTAATTAGAGAACATGGTGACATGTTTATTACTTACGGATGTCGCAAGTTTAACTGAATTAATGTTGGAAACATTCCTCTGTTGCGTGGGAACTAAGGGTACGTCATTTTTGTTAGGGGTCTAAATTAATTCGAACTTTAGAGGCTATTTATTGCCTCTGTTCTAGTTGGCTAGGGGGAATTCAAGTTTTGTTTAAGATTGGCTAAATTTTTAATTTTTTAATGTTTTAGCCAATAGTGAATTAGAGGTGTTTACGTTGTGAGCGTCTACCGAGGTTTCTTAAGCCATTGCACGGAAGGAGGAGAGAGAATTTTGTGAGATTCGGTCCAGTTTTGATCTACTTTTGAGAGGAGAATAGCCCGGCGACCCTTTGTAGATGACCGCGGTTAAGGTTAATACTGTTTATCTCAAAGCTACTGGCTGCGGGGACAGGTCCGAGCTCGTTGCGGGCTCCCATCCGTTAAACTGAGGCGAAATTGGATGAAGATCTGGGGGCTAGGTCCAGCGTTTTAATCATGTTTCTGGCGTTTTTCACTTGTGGAAGAGTTGAATCTGAATTGCTCGCGCTGAAATTCCAGTTTACTTTGGAAACTTCGGAAAGAGTCCTCGACTCCTAATGTCTGCCGTGGTCTGTTGTCATCTGTTGTCAATCTCCTTCTGTTGTCTTCAGAGGAACTTCGAATTTTGAGTTAAAATGCTGCTAGACGGAGGATAGTCCTGGAACATTGAAATGAAAATGCCCGTTGTGCTTTGAAATGAAAATTGCCGTTGTGCTTCCCGTTGAACTGACTTCAGTATCGGTTATCCTGACAACAATGAAGTTTTGGCAGTTATTGTTTCGACAGTTTTATGACTGGATCGTAGCTCCTCGAGTCTCTCAGACTTGTGTTATTCGTGAGTGCATATTTTTATTTTCATTTTTGCTTTCCTTTTAATAATCGTTAGGATTTTGGAAGCGTCAAATTCTAAAGCTTGTAGACAAAAATTTGAATAATTTTTGTTACTCAATTTATAGCTGAGAAAGTGGTTTTTATTTTTATTAATGTTTTCAACTGTGAGAAGTTATAATTGAACTAATTTGAGGGAGTGAAATTTTGTTTTAATGTTTATTTGCTATGTTCATTTAATTTCAATATGACCAAAGATAAATATACTGATATGTCACAGTTGAAAGAAATAGGATTTATTCTAAATTAGCTTTATACATGAGTTTAAATTCTTGAGTACATGTTAAAAAGATTAATAACTGTGAGGTGTTTCACTATGATTTTTGTGTGAATTGAATAATGTTAAAAATGAGATTGATATGAAAAAAACTATGAGTAACTTTTAAAAAAGATTTTGTAAGGGTAGTCTAGCCAGCTATTTTAAATTATAATTTTATGATTGTTTAATAAATGCGTTTATTGTTTATTGATTTAATTAGTATATGTTTATTTTGAGTTTTATCTTGTGGTCTGCTGTAGGTCACCTATATGATCCTTTGCGGAAAATATGGTTATTTTTTAACCTGGGTAGTAGAAAATCAGTTTTAAGTGTTTGTGACTTTACGACCAGCTTATTTAATTTATTTTGATTTTGTGTTTAGACTTCTTTGGTGGGAGATTTATTTTTCCCAGGTGTTTTGAAGAGTTCTGCGCTGTATTTTAAAGGCATTGGGTTTATGGCTATCTCTAGATTTGTAATGAAATTTATATGTTTTCAGGTTGAAGATCTGAATTAGCTTTATTTTAGTAAAAGATAGCGTGTTAATGATTTTGTTGTGGAAATGCTTTTTCACATTTTGTTTTGACAAATAATTGTTGAGTCTAACAAAACACCAGGGACGAATCTTTCACATTCTTTGATATATAGGGTTAGGATTTTGATTATGACAATAGTAAGTAGTAAGTATTTAATTTAGTTTTAGTAAGAGTTTTTTTATATTGCGGCACCAAACTGTAGCTAGTTAGCTTAAAAGTTAAATGAAAAATGTAGTTTTAACGTTTATTTTCTACGTAACAAATGCATTTAACGGTTTCTGGCCAAAATCTCTCTATTAAGCTCCAAATCTCTGTACTTATACACATTAACTAATTTGAATTTTAATAAAAGCTTACGAAAATACAAGCGACAGTAAACGCAAACATAATAGGATAACCGGTTAATAAAAACAAAACAGTGCGAGTGAAGGAATATATTGCTTTATAGTATTTTATTATTTCTCACAAAGTGTCCCATTTATCAATAAAGTCATTATAAGAATTTATAAGCAAAATGTTTTGAATTTTATCGTATTATCCTGATTTCCCAAAACATAATGCAGTTTTCTGGGAACTTTGTCGAACAGTGCTTGAAGAATTATCAAATATAGGCTAAGAAGCAGATTTTTAAGCCACAGAAAATTAAGAAGAAAAGCATAATTTCAAAGGAAATAACGGAACTCTTATCGATGTATTCCTGGATATGTGTTCCCACTGAAACTCTATTTAAAAACTCATAAAACGTTTAAGCAATAAAAAATAAATATTTTCATAATTGTGATAATTAACACCTAAAGTTGATTTTAAATTTTTTCATATTCTACGCGTAAACACTGGAAATTAACTCTCTGCAAACATTTGAGCATATTCTATGCAAACATTTCAGCAATCATTCTCTGAAAACCTTTGAGCAAATCATTAACTCTCTGCAAATATTTCAGCATATCATTGTCTGCAAACATTTGAGTAAATTATTAACTCTCTGTAAACATTTGAGCATATCATTCTCTGCAAACATTTGAGAAAATCATTAATTTTCTGCAAACATTTGAGCATATCATTCTCTGCGAACATTGAGAAAATCATTAACTTCTGCAAACATTTGAGCATATCATTCTCTGCGAACATTGAGAAAATCATTAACTTCTGCAAACATTTGAGGAAAATGTTGCTTCTATAACATTATTAAATAATTACTGAAAGATGCAAGTGAATGCATATCGATAAATATGAATTTGCTTATTTATATATTATAGATGTCCCATATCATGAATGACTGCTCGAAATCTGTGTTACAAACGCTGGAGAAACATGCCATAAGTAAAGAGCCAGTCGATTGCAAAAGGTAAGTTATTGTCCCTTTATGGTTGTGGTTTCTTTATGTGTATCATAAGTTCAAGTAGGTGTACGATGTTCAAATCGATTAATTATTGATTGATTAATGTAATGATAACGTATTTTATTTATCAGTGGGCTTATTTCAATTGTGAGCATATATCTATGTGAGTTTCTTTTCCGTGTGAGCATATTTCTAAGTGAACATTTTTCCGTGTGAGATTTTTTCTATGTGGGCATATTTCTATGTGGGCTCTTTTCTTGCGAGCATTTATACCTGTGAGCATTATTCTGAGAGCATTTTTCCTGTGGACATTTTTCCGGTTACCATGTCATTTACCCAATGGCTGCCCAAATTATCACACCAGGTGCAGGACCCCTATGCTGATATCGAAATGCATGCAGGCGACGTGCGTTTTCTTCAGAGCCTCCAGGCACGTATACGGCTATCAGAATACTACACGTAGAGCCGGGACGCGTTTGAAAAGACGACATTGTACCATTTCCGTATCCAGCTTTGTCGTCTGTCGTTCCGAATATAACGAATCAGAGTACGTAAAATACCACTGAAAAATTAGGGAAGCGTGGTTAATTCAGTCTGAAGATTTTTTCCATCGGAACAGCACGTGAGAAGGCTCCTGAACTCTCGACCAGAGAGACCCTTGCTGAAAAGCTACTCATACCATGAGGACTATAATTTACTTTCATAGCTATTCTATGAAACTCATTTTTGTAAAATGCTTCTCGTAATTGTAATAAATATGTTTTCAGTTTAAAATGTAGTAAGTCTTAAGCAACCTCGCAAATGCATCAATCATTATACGAAGTCAGATGCTATGCCAGTCTCCACTCCACTCACCACAGTAGTTACCCCAGCCACCCACAGGGTTGAATCACTGCCAGTTTCAAGAATTCCTCAAATTCTGCATTCAGTGTTCAATGCCATCATATTTTTGAGGAAGTAAAGTGGTTAACCCCTACCAAAGAGTTAAAGTGAATGTTTGATTTCAAGCAAGAAATACACTGCTGGTCATTCAAATCGCAACACCATGAAGCAAAGCAAATACAATAAAAATATTTATTGTAGGTAAACAGTGTGGCATGAAGACAAAATGATAAAATTTGTAACCAGTTGGGGTGTTTACAGGGAAGCGAAATTAATAGAAACAGCTGCCACCCCTGGCAGCTAAAACGGCCCTTACCCAGTTAGGCATGGAGTCGAACTGGGCTTGAATGACAGAAACGGGCCACTCTTTTCATGCTGCTTTAAGTCTATGACACATTAACCACCGTATTAGCTGGAGAGGGGTGGCGGGCCAGTCTCTTAGGCAACTCAGACCAGATGTTTTTAATCAGTGACAGATCTGGAGACTGTGCTGGCCAAGGCAGTAATCGAATACCTTGTGTATAGAGAAAGCTCAGAACACGACGTGCAACATGGTATCTTGCATTATCTTGTTGGAAGATGGCGCTTGGCAGACCGAGAAGATAGGCACAACTACTGGATGTAAGATATCAGAAAGTGCCAATCTGTTTTCAAATTACTGTCGATCCGGACTATAGATGTGCGTGTCGTGTACTCAATGGCTGCCCAAACCATTATTCCAGCTGCAGAACCCCTATGCCAATATCAAATGCAAGCAGACGACGTGCGGTGTCCTCGGAGCCTCCAGATCCATATACGGCCATCAGAACACTGCTCGCAGAACCGGGACTCGTCTGAAAAGATGACATTTTGCCACTCTTGTATCCATCTTTGTGGTTCGGCACAGCAGAGTTGCCGTCTTCTCTATGCTGCATTCTCAAAACCGAAGTAATGGTCGCCGTCCTGATAGTCCACGCAGCTGCACCGTACAAGCGAATACTGAGCGTGCTGCAAACATGCCCATTTCCGCACTAATGGTCCGCGATGTGTCGTACGGTTTTACAGTGTTGATGTCAAAATATGTCTGTCCACTCAGGCGTTAGTCATGGGAAGGCGTTGAGAGCCTGAATGCCGTTCAGTATGATCCTCAGCAACCTATAAATTCCATATTCCCATGACAATGGTTGCATGTCGACCAGTGCGGCGGGCGAATCACGGAACGATAATCCACACTTGCGATAGGCAACGATCCTGCCTCTATCGAATTCCGACATCTGCTGGTAAGCATTTCTTCTTGTAATTCCAGGCATAGTGAGCAAACTCCAACTTTACAAAGAGCTTTCCGAATGAGAAATCCACCGCACAACTTTTCTCTTACGCAGTGCTTCAGATGACGTTCTCCCTTCTGCGTCGTCTAAATGTGCTGACATACGTACTAATCGTTTGCATATCACAACTTCTTCTTTTCACATGATTTTGACGTCATTCCTTCCTGGTATTATAATTTTAATGATCAGCAGTGTATATTTTTTGTTTCTGTTCCTAATCGCTCCATTTCGTGTAACATCAAGCCAAAGGCGGGGAGGGATAAAATAAGCAGAAATGCTTCAATAAAGGGCAAAATTGCTTGGCATTGCTAATCGTTTTTAGAAAATGCGTCATATATAATTCGTCATGGGAAGCTAAAAACGCAAGCGTGGTAAAAGCATTTCTCGCCTAGAGTTGTCACCTAGGAAATCAAGATTGATGTTAGGGAAAACTACAGCTGTCAGTCGCCCAGACGGTGTAGTTGTTAGGGGAGTCTACTACGTGTAGTGGTTAGAGTAGTCTACCCGGGTTCGAATCCCGGGTAAGACATGTATGTTTATAAATGTATAATGTCGGTACTGTTAAGTGCTATTGTTGCGCGTCCCCGCATATCTAGCATTAAAAGATATGTCAAATAACACTGCAAAATATTGTTGCCGTTATGGCTCAGAACATAATTACATAACTTACATAATTATTACATTATTTCAGGGCTTGAATTTATCGGCTATTTTCTTAGGACTTCCTGCGGTTTTCTTTTCTTTTTTCTTGGATTTACTTTTCTTAGTAGAAATTAGAGTAGCAATTATACTCTGAAGCCTCGGGTAATCTTGAGCAATTACAGGCATCTCTTTGGATGTAGTCAGTTTTCTTCAATAATTCGAATAAGTAGAATCATTATCGCTATCATAATCGCTGAAAGTAGCATGCCAAGGTATTTTGTCCCTATCAGGTGATTCGCTCCATATCCGAGGAGAAAAAGCAAAAATGATATTTACCAAAAATCAAG
Source organism: Stegodyphus dumicola (assembly GCF_044657685.1). NCBI lineage: Eukaryota > Metazoa > Arthropoda > Arachnida > Araneae > Eresidae > Stegodyphus > Stegodyphus dumicola. Next base: position 85,864,446 of record NC_140768.1, read on the forward strand.
AAGAGCAGTCATCTTCGCAAGAGAGAAACTACCTCATGCTGACTTTTTCTCGTTCATTTTTTTAACTCAGAATCTCATATTATAACTCAAAAAGCGTCCCATTTTTTAACTCAGAATGCACTCCGTTCTCATTTTTTAACTAGAATGCACAAAATTTATATCATCTTAAGAATTATCTAATCGTTGTCACGTGTTCTATTCAAATACTATAATCAATCTAAAACGATATATAAAAGAAATTAAGCAAAGAAGAAGAACAACAAAAAAATAAAAAAATAAGAAACAGTTTTTCACAGACAATTCAGTATTTCTCCTTCAATTAATTCGGTTCAGGGCAAAAATACATAAAATCTCAAAATGTACGTATTGAAAATTATGAAGTAAATCTTAAACACTTATTTCCTCGAAAAAATTCCAGAAAGGATTAAACATGATTTAATTCGCAATAATAAATGAAGGGTTATCTTTGTTATTGCGAAGCTTATTTTCTCTAGATTGGCAACAAATCTACTATTCTGTTGTTTCAAATATAAACAAGCAATGGCCACCATGGCAAAAGTTATTAGGCTTAGCGGCACTTAAACAACGTTTAAATTATTGATAATTCTAAAAATATTGCATACAGATTTACTAAAGGCATAAAAACCTTAACCAGAAGATAAGAACAGCATAATTCAATCATTTTTAAATCAAAAAATGTACAATTTACAAACATATAAGAATAAAGAAACTGTGATCACTGAGCCAAGTAACAGAGTGAATATATATACATGTACATATATTTATATACATTTGGTGCTGCCGATTGCACCCAAAACACGGGGTGCACATCTGCATGTTATAGCAGTAGTATATACTAAATTTCAGCTTTCTGAGGCTACTCGTTTTTGAGTTATGCGCGATACATACGTGCGTAAGCACAGACGTCACGAAAAATTCTCTTTAGAATTCATTTTAAATTAGTTTTACAATTTTTTGGGGAGAAGAGTCCTTTATTCTGCCCTTACGTACAGCTGTCAAGCAAAAACATCGTTAAATTGCATTGGATAGCGGTGAAAATGGATATTTGCTTTGAAATATGATGCCTGAAACTTTTCGCGATTACAATACTTACTTTTTACTTCATACAAGGAAGTAAAAAAGAAAAAAGCCAGTTATTTTTTAGTATGTTATATCAGCAAGTTAGCAGGTTTAGTGAAAATCTTACTCTTTTAATTTTCGACGATAATTGCAGATAAGAATGGGATGCAATCTTTATGTATTTTTACTTACGTTTCTTGCAGGTTATTTGGTGCTTTTACCATGGACGTCATTGCCACTTCAGCGTTTGCAACGAAGATTGATTCCCACAACGATCCTGATAATATCTTCCTGAAGAACGTGAGAAGGGCATTTGGAGAATTTACTGGCATACGGCTTTTGCTTTTTTGTAAGTATTCACGGAAGTAATTAGCTGTGCGATGAAAAACGGTTGTGTAGTTCTAGTGAATACGTAAGCACACACCTCATTCGTCGAAAATATTTTAACACAAGAATTTTATTCAGTAAAATTTTCCATAAACTGCCAATGAAATCAAAAATGTTCCAGTCTTTTCTCTGAAACGAATTCTTGCTCTTCGTTTTCTCACATTTACATATTAAAGAAGCATGTTTACGAGAATTTTGAGCTAAACGATTATACTCTCATTTTTAACACTAAAGAAAAATTAAAATATTAAAAACAGACCACACTAAATGAAGTTTGTTTGAAAGAGGAAAACTATTACATAGGTTTTCAAGTAATATAAGTAACTAGTAATAAACGTTTCGAAGGTGTAATCGTACTTTCTATTTCAGCTATTAGCAAGGAAATGCAACCCAGGATCACGAGCTGCTGCATAGATACAAAAAAGAAAATTCGAGAAAGGATATTAAATAAAACAAAGATTCGAGCATTTGAACATGGCAAAGCATACAGAAGCTCTCAGCCTAAAGAAAGGGATGCTGTTGTGAAGAGCTTTCTAAGGCAAACTGACTCATATTCACGTTAAGCGTGAGGAAAAACACACAAACTAACCATCCAAGTAGTAGCCTGTTCAACTGGATGAAACCAGATTGAACACCCAAAGTTTAATGGTTTTAACTCCTGGACCACTGATGAGGAGAAAGTTAGTTCATTTTAATGTTCGTCTGAATGAAACGCGGGTCGATCTTTCAGTACTCTGAAGTGATAATTACTCCGAGTTGTAGTATCTGGCGGCTGTTTGGTGATCAACAAAGCGTCCTTGGCGTGTTTAGCCTCTTCTCCAAGGAGGGTTACTGTATTTTAGGAGAGTTGCATGTTAGCCTCAGAAGAGGAAGGCACTAGATTTTGCTATGCTGTAGGAGCGACGTACTGCTTGAGTTTAATGTAATGCTTCGAATGTTATTTTAATAAATGTTTGTTTCGTCTTGTTAAATGGTGCCTTATTCAAGTACGAAGACGTCACACGCCTATTGTGGATCTTTAACCAAGAAGGAACTGTATGTGTATGAAAATCTTTTGAAACGTTAGTAGACTGAAAAAGATTTTTGAATAATTCTGGCAACAAACACTACCTGTCCTATCATGTGTTAATAGGAACGCTAGCCGAATTCTTCTGTGTCAGAATCTCTCTCTACATCATACAACTTTGCATATATGGCATATATGCTATTGCATATTTTTACGGATTAAATACTTCGGGATAACGCTATTTGAGTTTAGGAACTCAGCCGCAGCATGTTCACCTGACACATCAGTGCATATTTAGTGAAATTTTTCCAAACAGAAGTTTAATGTTCTAATGTGCTATTTGAAGGATCTGTCTATTTTGACCATTAAGTCATTCTAGCAAGGAATATTGTAAGTACCTTAGAAGTGAATATTAGCAATAGAATCTTTAAAGCAACAAAGTGCAAAATTTAATAAGAGGAGTAGATGAGTTTTAAGTTTATGCAAAATATGTGAAATTTCCTAACTAATCGAAGGAAAAACACAAGAGTAATTACCAAATTGCATTATATTTTGCGTAAGTATAACTTTCATATTATCTTAATTCGAAATTTTGCCTTTAATAACTCTATTCCATATTAGAACTCTTGTGAATGCACAGTATTGCTTGCTCCCCATACATTGGTTAAACTAGACAAATACTGAAATTTCGTGCTTAGGAACTTGAAAGTATTCTGGGAAACTATAAAATCATAAATTATATACTATGGAATAAGTTTGGTCGGAAAATCTTACTTTTCAGCCATCAAATTTATTTAACTAACTCTCAAGTTGAATAATTAAAATTCCTACAAGTTTCTTTCATCCATAAAGTGACCTTCTCTTTGTCTTAAGGGGAATGCTAACAAGCTACTGCCTATATATATATCTAATTCTTTAAAGAATAATATTTCTGGTTCATTTGTCAGTAGTAGAAGACGTTACATATATCTTATCTGTCACTCTGAAGGCTCTTTTCGAATGCTCTTTTTCTGTGTCTCTACATGTGGACACCTTTCGTTTCGCATTTTGTTGCCAGCTGTCGGCGAAGAAATATTGATCAGAACTGCCACGTTTTTCTTATATTATGTTAAATATCTCTGCTAATATTCTCCATGTTTCTAAATAAAGATTATTCGAAACTTTATTATTAATCTAATTTATTTGATTATTTTTCCAACGCTAGCCGAATGATTAAAATCTCTGAACATCGAAATACATAGGTTAGCATTCCGGCAAATGACACATGTGTTTTTCTTTGTTTCATTGTAAATAGAATACGAGCCAGTTTCCATTAAAGTGCTCTCCACAACGTGCGTGCTTTCTTACGTATATAGCCCTTGTATGCTTTGCTGTAAGTAATGAAACATGAACAAAGATTTCATTATTTATCCAAGTTGCTTTGGTGAAATATTATTTTGCACTTTGTTTCTCAAGTTAGTTTCCTAAATTCGAATAATAATACAAAAATTCCAATTTTATTGTTTTGAGACAAAAATAATTTTATCAAACGTATTGTAATACTCCTTTGAAAAGAATTGTGGAGTGTACGTGTTCTTTTAGGGAGCATAAAACGTTGACTCACATAGCAATTTAGTATAAATAAAAATGTTGTTTTAATTTAGTATAAATAAAAATGTTGTTTAAACCTTCCTTCTGCAGTATCTATTCTTAAAAACATAGCAAGAACTCGCTACTTCTTCTTTACCTCAGAGAAGAAGTAGCGAGTTCTTGCTATGTTTTTAAGAATAGATACTGCAGAAGGAAGGTTTAAACAACATTTTTATTTAAAACAGATGCACACACTTCGTGCTCACAAACTACCACCACTTGTGGCTACGTAAATTAACAGAAAATAAGAATGTAACAAATCACTAGTAAATTAAAATATCTAATGACTAACTCCTTAGCTTAACTAATGCAAAGTCGGCTGCACACAGCAAAGCCGAGACGGGGAAAATTAGTATAAACCGAAAGGTGTCTAACATCGGCTAGAGAGCTAAATTCAAACAAGCAGCATAAACTCGAAACTAAGTCCGCTACTACTCTTTTCGAACTCTTGATACGCAGCTTAAATGCTGCTTCTGAAACACGTTTAAACCTGAATACTACGCCATAACAAAATTTACATTCTGGCAGGAAACTGAAATCAGGACGGAAAGGAAAGGAAAACTAAAAATAATTGGTTAGAATAAAATAAATCCTTACAGAATCATTGGCATTTTTCAATCTAAAAATTTCACTTTTGCTTTCATCTTGAGGTTTATTGCATCGTTCATTTAATTTTATCAAATCCAACAACTTTTTTAAAGAAAATATCTAATCTCTTTAATATGTAACCATAATTCTGCAAATTTTTAATTCGTCAGCATATTTTAACGGAAAGGAATAATTCAAGATAATTAATAGTAGCTAACGAGAAATGTTTATTAATAATATTTATAGACCTTAAAAACTCCTGATTTGTTAAATTTTGTAGTATACATAAAATGGTCAAATTCGATTAAATCCTCATACAATTAATTTGCAGAAACCTTGCAGTATTAAGCCATAACCATTAGTAGAGTTATAGAGTTAGCAAAATTGTCTTCACAGTAGCTAAACGTGTATAACTAGTTGTTAAACTACAACTGAACTGAGAAATACGTGCCATGTTTCCGAAGTTCTGGAATTTAATTTTTGTTCAATTCTTAGAACTTAACAACGCTATCGGCCAAAGAGAAGATTTCACATGCTTATACAGCTATCTCGTGCTCTGTTGTTTAGTCCGGTTTAGTTGTTTGAGTGATAAAGGCGCATTTTTGTAGCACCTTTTTTGCAATTATGGAAAATGCGAAGAGCTATCATTTTCTTTTTGTGGAAAGAGTGTCTGAAAACTTTAGAAAATGTTCAACGGCTGTTGTTAAGGAACATTCTGTTCTCGCCTCCATTTCCATCTGAAAAAAACCTCTTTGGTGTGGTCGATTTGAGAGTATAATTGTGCCATAAATAGGTGGATGGAAGGGACGTAGAAAATATTCTTTGAGGACGGCTTGGAAAAAATTGAAGTTCGTTCATTTAATTAAATAGAGATTGTGTCAAAAATTGCATTGTAATATCGCTGAAAATTTGAAACAACAAATGTATGACTAAAGTCCTAAACATTGGAAACACCTTATATAATAATAATAACAATAACTGAAATTTCTCATATTTGATTTAAAGTTTTTCATCTTAATGTTGCATGTTTGTCATTCTGACGTCACCTAAGTACCTACAAAAAGCATTTTTCCAAATTCAATGATGTCGCTATAATAAAAAACAGTTTTTTAATTTAAAAGCAAAGATGATTAATTAATCTAGCCAGTCATGGAATGGAAAGAGAAGGATTAGTACGTTGCTTAGCTTCCAGTAATTTCGATAAATGAACCTACGCGATGCTCAAAAACTGTTGCTAGTGCAGTTTAGAAAAATGCCCTGCTTGCCACTTAGACAACGACTAAGTCCATAATTATTATTTCGCGTAAACATATCATGAAAAACTAATATCTTTGTGAGTATTGCCTTTTCGGAAAGCAGAATGTTCTCTTTCAATACTAGTTTCCAGTAATGAAAGCTATAGGGCCCTCGAGCAGCATTTTGTGATAGAATCATTATCAACTGCTGAAAATTAAACATGTTGTCAGAACAACAGAGGTAAAAATATCTGTTCTTTATGGTAGCCCAGTACGTTTAATCAGCCTTATTTAGATAGTCAAAAACTTCCACTTAAATATGGGAAATTTCCCTTTTGCTGCCCCAAGCAAAATTACGTCAATATATACAATATATACGTATCGTTAAGGTGACCAGGCAATACTGAGACTAGCCAAGATTGTAATAGCACAACTGTCTATTGAACTTTCAACCAGCATCGACCGAATTAGATTACAGAGCGTACCTTTGCCCATTCATAAACTGTGCATATGTTGAAAATGCGTTATGCAGTCAAAACATTTTGAAACTAGAACATAAATAAAATACTTACTACATTTAAATTGAACACTATCCCCTTTTGAATCCCTTTGTGCACCAATATACCACTGGCAATGCTTTTACTTTTTTTGAAAGTCTCATTTTTCTATTGCGCCAGAACCATCTGTAATTCACTGTAAATGTGTTTTAGGGTATTAAATTACCACCTTTCAACTAGAATTTCTGCTTGAGAAAGCGAAGCAATCATACGGAGTTAAATTTGGCTCGTAAAGTGATGAAGAATATGATCTTGTGTATGACTTAAAAGCTCCTTATGTTTAAATTCTGCGTTAGCGAGTGTGCTTTCATGTTGCGCATACAGTTGCTGTCTAGTCACAATTAAATTCGATTAAGTCTCATATTAATAATCTGATATGTGAAACGAATTCTAAATGTACAAACCCCTGATTGTAAAAATAAAGTCATTATTTTAATATAAAGGAAGTTAATGAAATCATTAAAACAAATATAATTTTCTTTTAAAATTTTGGGCCAAAATTACATTTTTTAATGTTTTAAAATTTATCAAAATGCTTTTAGATTAACAGAAATTTCTCATATTTGATTAGTAGAAGTTTCTGGCGTATGAAAGAAAATCAAATATATTCTTAACATTCGAGAGTTTGCGAGGGCAGTTATTAAGTAATTATGACAAGAAGTAATTAAGGCGAAGTGAAAATTGTGAGCAAATTTGTATGAAGCGCTTAAAGTGGATCTGATGTGTTTTTCCCTACACTGTAGCCATTAACATGACAGACGCAAAATTTCTGCTTTATAATTGTTATTATTACAATTATTAGCAAAAATGAAAACTTCCTGCTCATTGCGCTTTCTCTTTCCCCTGATATTAGAAAATGTATGAGTAAATAAAATAACGAACTTTTGATGTTAAGCCATTTTAGTAAATGTGTACTAATTCCAATGTACGCTAATCAAATCTTTCAGTCTTCTTACCAAACTGGTTAAGACTGGCATTAGGATTCAAAAGTCTTCCTACAGGAGATTTTTTCCGGAATGTGACCTTGGAAGTGATCAAAGAAAGAAAACAAAAGGGCTACGTAAGTAAAACTTCAAATCCTAGTTTTCTGAAAAGAAAAAAAAATTCAGAATTTTAGAATATCAAGTAATTTATAAATGCTTCTACACAGAAGAATAAATATATACATATAAGTCCTTCGTTCATCTGCATGTCCAAAATACAAAAGTTTGAATGTCTTTTGAAAAGAAGTATTGGATTTAGTATTTCGGCTACAATAATGGAAATAAAAAGAAAGTGTTCATCGCTACCTGAATTCCGAATCAGGTCGAGGTCACTGTAACGTCGAAATATGGTGAGCGAAAATTTATTTTTAACAGCGTTAATAATTAATGTGTTTTTCAACAAGTATGAAATGATCTAATGGCGTCTTCAAAAGTGTTTATCTTATTTGTTAAAGTGAAATATTATCAAAAGTGGTATCAAAGTGTGACTAATTTCTTCGGTTCCAAATTAAATGTTCAAAGTTGTTTCCAACGAGGAAATCAAGTGAAATATATTGAAAAAAATGTGATGTTACGTGCAGAATTTTTTTTTTGGGGGGGGGGGGTTCTCTCCAACTGCATTGTTATAAATAATATATAATCTCTACATATAATAAAAGAAAGAGTCTGTCTGTGTGTGTGTGTGCTTTCGTTCGTGCTGCGCGTAAGCTAACATACCCAGGGCTACGAAATTTGGTATATAGGTGCAAGAGCCAGTGCACCTCGAAGCGATTTTTTCAAAATTTTGAATCAGACTTTTTTTCTATTTTATCTCTTTTGATGAAATCGCATCATTTCGAAATAGTTTCATTCTTTTAAAAATGTGGTTTTTCGCAACAGTTTTTCATTCAACGCTTTGTATACTGGACTGCTAAATGTTGAAAATCAGCAGTGTTGCCACTTGGAAAAATGAGGGCGATAATTCTGTTCAGTTTTTAAATTTAATGTTTCTCTTCGATACTGGACGTTTGTTCAGAGAAGTTTTTTTTTTTTTTTTTTTTTTTTTTTTTTGATAAAGTTGTCCGTCAGAGTTAACTTTTGTGCAGTTTTTAAATTTCATGTTCCCTTCAAGCATTTTTACGGTACATTTAAAAGCTAGACGATGGCTGGCCGCGTAGCGGCTAGTTGGTTATATTTTGAAATCTAAAAATATAATGTAGCACTGTTTTATCACAATATCAAATTAAAATGCATACGTATTCTAAGATTTTATTCAGGGAAGATTATTAAATTTCATTGTTATTACTTTTATTATAATTATGTAATTATATGTTCCTTCAAAAATTTTGAATTAATGTTAAGAATTTTGGAATTATTTTGTAAATAAGATCATTGTTTAAAAATTTTAATTTTAAGAATTTTCTAACTATTTTGAGAATGATGCGCATATAAAATATGAATGAAATAATTATTAAATGGGAGAATATTAAATATTGTTAAAATTAATATAGAAATATCAAAGATTTAAAAAATTCAATAATCGTAATAAAATTTATATGAGAATTTAATTAAGAGTAAAATGTATTAAACTTTGTTTAGAATTGTGGTAAATGAATATTATAATTATCAATAATTGTATGTTAAATATAAAGTATGTTGAGGGAGTACTGGTTTCGAAAATCTATTTTGCCTCAGCATAATTGTTCCTTTTCCCCTCCTCATATAATATAAACTTTGAAGGTTCCCACTTTATTTAAGTTTTTATATAGGATTTTTATTTTTTCATATAATGGAGTGTGATTTTTTTAATATAGTTGAATGTTGTAATGCAGTTCAAAAGGCCAGTTGCCTTTAAATAAGGAACGGAGGGCTTTCTAGGTAATTGCCGAGTACCCCTTAACCACTCATGAAAATTTAGTACATGTGTTCGTTAAAGTGGGTAATGCCCAAATAGCTGGATATGTGTGTACTAGAAGAAAGCTGTGGTGTCTTCCAATTTGTGTAAAATGAGAAAATTGTAAAATATAATAATAAAAGTAAAAACCATAATTTCAATAATGGTATCACAAATGATAAAATATTATAAATATGAAAATTACTATGGTTCAAAATTTTAAGATTAATTATTATTCGTAATAATTAATGGGTACATAAAATTTTTATAATTGTGATATTCTGTGGAAAAAGTTTTGGAAATCATTCCCTGAAGTATCAAAATTGTGATGTGAATGTTCCAGAAACAAGAACGTTTTACAGATTGGACTCGAATCTTAATAGGACTCTAAAAGTGTGCCAATAGTTATAAAAAAATGGAGTGCTTAAAATTATCATTAAATTCAAAATTTTATGACTTGTAATTTTTTCATTGTTCAAAAGGTTAATTTTATGTTTGATATTTCCAAAATTATATCTCATATTTTGCTGCTCTAATGATTTTTCTCTCAAAAAGGTTTCTCTATCGCTCCGACTTTTCCTCTTTCAAAAGGGGGAATATGTAAGATAAAAAATATGAAAGCAAGCTTCTAAATTTAATTGGCTTTAACCTCTTATTTTTTAATTAATTTAGGGTATTCCTCTTTCTACATCCACTTCCAAAAGTTAAGCACGGAGAGGAAAATGCTAATTTCCGAAAGCCAATCACAATTGAAGAGGATGCAATTCGCTGCAGAGGTAGATGGAAGTATGCAAATATGTTAGGTAACAGCCAATCGCGCTTTCATGTCAAGAAATGTGCAAAAAAGGCAGTTTTATAAGAAGCCAGCTCTATGAAGGGTTACAGAAGTTGATTGTAAGTGCTGATAGAAGGTGTTTAAAACTTTCATACAATTTGTTTTTAAGACATACGTGTTTCTATGACTGCCAGAAGACGAATGGAAGGTTCTGAGCGCTGGCGTGCTGTGGGGAGCATTGGAACAGAACAGTCGATCACAGATGTTGCTCTTTTCTTCGGTGTTCATCATTCTGTAATTTCCCGTTTATGGAAACAATTCCAAACCACACAGACAGTTGTCTGAAGGCCCGTAGTCGGTCGCCCAAGGGTTATAACACCCGCGGAAGATCGATATATTGCTATTGTAACCAAGCGGAATCGCAGAGCGACCTCCCCACGCGTGACATCTATGGTTACAGCGTCTATTGGTAAGGCGATATCTGCAGCTACTGTACGCCGAAGATTACATATGAGTGGACAGTACGCCCGGGTACCTCGAGTTTGTGTTCTTCTATCCGTCCAATCAAGAGGGTCAAGATTACACTGGTGCCGGGAATATGTCAATTGGAATGTGTCTGACTGGACCAATGTTACGTTTACTGATGAGTCAAGATTTGCTCTGCAGCCAGATGTTTTTGCATTTTACATCTTCGTGCTTATCTTTGGGAATTAACTTTGGGAAGTGATTTTAAAACTAGCGTTATACGTCTAAACTGCGTCATTCAAATTAATCATGCAATCTTACTTAACCCTTAATACAAATATTTCTTGCCCAATCAAATAATTGTAAATCAAAACTTTATAACTCAAACTGAAACATTTGACTCCTTCCCTTCTTCTGAATTGGTACGTCACTTTTCGCTTCAACTTTTGTGCTGCATGGATGCTTTGCTATACTCGCTACAATCGCCATAGTATCAAAAATGCAAATGTTCTGGAAATAGGCACAATTGGAGTGCCAAGTGAATTGTGGCCACAAATGTAAATTTAAATAAAAAAAAGGAAATTAATCCGGCTCGACTTGTTCCTCTTTAATATGAATCAAGTACCTATGCTAAACAACATTGCTACGCTTGTATATCTCAGTGTTCTTACACCAGTGCTTCTAAAGTTGCACTTTCATTACACACACATATATATATTATATATATATATAATTTGCCCATATATACAGGGTGTTTCAGCAAATCGGTTACAAACTTTCAGGAAAGCTAGAGTACACCTAGCCAATGGAAAATCACACAGCAATGCATGGTCGGAAACGCTTTCTTGGCGCGATAGTGACGACACAAAACGCAAAAAAGAAAGGACACGAACAATGTGACAAAACATATTTTAGTATTTTTAGTACAACGTAATACAACAAATAAGGAAAAATTAGGCAACGATCGTCATTAAAGAAGGTGTTAGAAATTACGACTCCGGACCGGGATATAGTCCTCACATCTTCGATGCATGGAAGATATGTATCACACATGGAAAATGCATAACGCACGATTCCTGCATCATGGGACGGTTCGTAATTTCAAACACCTTCTTTGATGACGATCATCTGTTTTTGTTCTTATTTCTCTGTTTGCGCTGCATCAAGCAGAATAAACATTATTCTCATCCTGTTCGTGTCCTTCCTTTCTTGTGTCACTGCTTTGCCAGTAAAGCCTTTCCGACCATGCATTGCTATGTGATTTTCTATCGCCTAAGTGTACTCTATGTCTTCTGAAAGTTTGTAACCGATTTGTGAAACCCCTGCATATATATATATATTTCTGTTATTCGTCAAGCAGTTTAAGATATTTATTGTTTCTCTCCTTTTCGCTATTTTTCTACTCCTCATTTTTTACAAATTACTTTTAGTTATAAATTTAAAATTTTTAAGTTTTTTAAACTTAAAAACTAATTTTATTTTTCTCCACAATTAAAATACTTTTGTTGAAATTTATCTTTTAAAAAATCTGAATTTTTTTATAAAATTTAATTTTTTTTCATTTTTAATTTATTACAACCCTTAAAAAAAATTTAACATTTGATTTTTAGTTCCTTTTATAACAGGGCTTTCTTATGTCTTCAAGATTTTTGTTAGAAATTCATTTGCCTGAAGTTGGAACTGAAAGACTGCTTTTACCATTAGATTATTTTTAATCTTGTAGTATCTTGATCTTAAATAATGTGATGGTTTGTGTGCATACAGAAACACAATGATTTCCTGCAACTCTTGATGGATGCTGCTGACGAAGAGATTCGAGAACCTGAAATTGCTTCAAATGCAGGTTTCAAATCATTAGAGGCAAACGATGATGAAGTTGATCAGTTTGGAAGTGTAACGAATAAGGATACATCCTATTCTCTAAAGTACACAAGTAAGCCATAGAAATATTTTTTTGACTGCAAAATTCTTATAGGTTTATAACCCTGTATGAGCTCTTTTAATTTGACCTTCTATGATAATTAACTTAGCTTTCTATGATAATTTAAATTGAAAAGCTTACATGAATCGAAATATTACACAGTTGCTATTTCTTAATGTTTTTTTAAGTCTGATCATTTTTTGCGATATATATCGAAAACTAGCTGAGTGAATCTGTTATGTATGTTATCCAACTTTTCTCAAATTTCCTCTTTCTATTAAACTATAAAGTTTTGAATGGTATGAAAAACCTTTCCTAATTCAACAGCGAATTCAGTAGTTAAGTAACCTGTTCTAAAATTCAGCACTATGCAGAAAGCATCCAAACAGCATGAAACTTGCATCATGTGTATACGGCGATGAAATAAGCAAATGATTACGATTTCAGAGCACGTGTACATCATGGGCGACAACAGCGCTCCTTATAATCCAAAGGGAGGTAAGATTGCCTCCCTTTAATGACGTTAATTGTTTTTTCACGAGATTTTTTGAGTGTGCAGCTTTAGTATGTCCCGTAGAAAACAAGAGCATCATTCGAGCCCGTTTTTGAGTTCTATCGAGGTAGAATCGTTGCATACAGAAATTGCAGATTATCCTTCCGGGAAATCGGTAATCGTATCGGACGTAGCCAAGCAACCGTCATGTGAATGTGGAAGCGGGAGGGAATGTCTGACGGACAGGAGTAATGATTATAAAAAGCGTAAGTTCCGCATGCCGGAACCGCAGGTATACTAGAGGAACTTTAGCTACTTATGAAGGCAGTATGGACTGCCATCCTCCAGCAAAACATCCAAAGCCTCTTTCGCTCAGTGCCGCGATGTAGCAGCAGTTAATGGCAAACTAGGAGGCAACACTAATTAGTGATTTTCTTCCTCACCTTAAAGAAGGCTGTATTTCAAAGCAAGTATAGGCTTCCCTGTCTTAGTGAGACTTAACCGCATATACAGGTTCCCAACCCCCTCAGCACGAGGCGCGGAGGTTCAACCTCCGCTCTAACACCTTGGGGAGCGATACGCATCTCCTGGGATCGCCAGACGGTATTGGTCGTCGATTTGCTACCTGCCAATCGCTCGGGCTGTCCGCCACAGCGAGACATTACCCAGCCTACCCGAAGACGCTAACCCCTGGGCTACTAGAACTACTCCACGCTAGGACGTGCCAGACTACCGGGCTGTCCAAAGAGTGACCTTTTCCGGGGCCTTCAGAACCACCAAGTTCATAAATTTTATACCCCCGTGGCCGAGACTGCATAGGTACAGATCCTTAGCCAGTAGCTTTGCAGAATTCTCTACGTCGACCGCAGGGGGTATTTCAAAGCAAGAAATATTGATACTATGTGTAATCTATAAAATAAATTTGACTTTGATATCTCTTGTCTTTCTTAATGCTGCATTTTGGATGGCCCGCAGTAGAACCAGACAGAACAAATGTCTTAGGTAGTAAACTGATTAGCATCTACAGTAGAATCATACCTTGTATGATATCTGATTTCTTATAACAAAGGAAAAATATCTTAATTTAAAAGATATAAGAATATAAGTTTATTGTCCGTTTCTAACTATTAATTCTGTTAAGTTTTCCATCGCACTAGCAGGAGCAATAGAACCCTTCAATGCAACTACGAAGTCAGGAAATTTAAATTGATTCTTGAATAAATAGAATTGATTTAACAAAATATTGCGGCTTATTTCTGAATAAACAGAGTGGTTAAAAATCAACTTGACCAACTAATGGCAGAGAAGCCGTAGCAAAATCGAGAAACCTTCACAAATTTTACATAATTAGGTAAATATGAAAAGAATTCACAATACATGAAATTAGGAATAGAAAACATATCACAGTTGCAGTTAACATAACCGTTCAGTACAAATACTAGAATTTCACAATGGCATGAAGTTCTGCCTTTCTGAAAACAGCACAAAGCCTTGGAACGAGTTTATCGAGCGATAGCCAAGCTACTTTGATTGAACATAAGAAACTTAGAGATACCAATACAAATTTGCAGATGAGGTAGCAACAATATATTACAGTTAAAGTATAACATGGATCGAAGATGTACGATATAGGTCCAAGAGTTTCATAGCCTGACTATGCATAAAGATCAGTGACAAAAAAAAAAAAAAAAAAAAAAAAAAAGAAAAAAAGAAAAGAAAAGAAAGAAACACCGCAAAAAAGAACAATGACACTTTCTCATAAACAGCGTAATGACGTCTTAAAACTGCATTTTGAAAAGACTGCAATGTTATAGGCAAATAATACCAGTTTCTTTGGATACCTAATTTGAACTTGGTCGCTGTTGTTGGCAGGCTACATAGCATTTAAAAAGCAAGCTCGATGGTTCAAATTACGCATAGAGATTGTGGCCACACTTAGTGTTTATTAAATGAGTCATAGAGGTTCATCACGCCATCATACAGAATCTCAAGCTAAGTGCTTGTTATAAACGATCAAGATCAATACACTCACAGATATTCATGCCTCGTTCAGACCGTGTAGAGTCAGCCTCCATTAATCATTAAACCTTCTAATGTAACTACGGACTACCAATCCTTGTCCTATAATGTCATGAAATTTAGAACTAAAACTACGAATAATCATCCAGACGGATCAGGCACCGCTGAAGCAATTTTAGCTAAATTTTGATTACAGGATAGATGTTTTCATGCCACAAAATATGGACAGACCAAAGTTTTTTAAAAATTACTGAGTATTTAATTTTCTATTACAGAAACTGGCTTGCTTCTCTCCATTACGATGCAGTAGTATACTTAAATACTGGGACTGCTAATGAGATATTCTTTACAAAAATTTACAACACGAATTCCCAATTTGTAATGTGTGTGATAAAGAGGGTATATCTATTTGCCTGACAAATCATATGTTATCGCATAGCCAAAGACTAATGTAATAGCCGAACACATTTATAAAGAATACGAACAATGAAAAATTACTTTGCAGGAGCTGTACAGCATATATAAAATTGGAATCCTCTGTTTTAGAACAGCTGGAAAGTTAAGACTTAAGTTTATTATTATAATGATACCCGCTCTGTTCACATAAAATGTTTCTTAAAAATGTTTTAAAAGTAATTCTGAGCGCAGTCAGCTGTGAGTATATTTTAGATTTATAGTATAATTTCTAACAAACACATTTCAGATATATCTCAAGACGAACTCATAGCCCAATGTGTGTTGTTTTTCTTTGTTGGCTACGAAACCACAGCATCAACTCTCACTTTCATGGCCTACTGTCTTGCTTCTAATCCTGACTGTCAAGAAAAACTCATTCAAGAAGTGGACGATGCTTTTAACAAATATGTGAGTTGAATTTATATTTTTTTATTCTGCAATAAAAATGTCAACGATAATAATAATAACGTAAGGGATACGATTAATAAAACTTAAAAACAACATGATCAACCGTTTACTGGGTTAACTTAACTAATCTAACTAAGTTAACATAAAACTTCATAGTTCATGGCGTGTTCCTTTGCTTACTGCCAAAATAAGCGTATTCAACAAACAGACGGTGTCTTTCAGAAATACGTAACATAAACTTATCGTTTGCTTCATTTAAAAAAAACTATTAATAATAATATAAAAAGATTAGTAAATTAACCTTGAAATGAGTCAAACGGATAATTCGTTAAGGTATTGCGGGGATGTATTAAGTTACTTTACAGTTAATTCTATTTCGAAGCAACCTTTTCTATCGCTCTTGTTTTCAACCCACGCTTACTTGCCATAATGTTAGCGCTCGTGTATTCAAATAATATGGATAGAAGTTAGTATTTAAAGGAAGGGTTTGGGAAGATGATTTTAGAGCGTATTTTGTCTGTCTGAAGGCTACGTTGCCATCATTAATTTACCAGCGATTCGATTTTTATGGCTTTGAGCGCTTCTAGCCATAAGGCTTCTTTACATCAACTTTTACGAGCCTGCCTGCACCTTAAGTAACCTGTGAAAAGCTGTTCGGCTACTGTAATTTTATTCTATTTTTAAGTTACTTGTTAATTTTTGAGTTAAGTCAAAAGTGTTGGCTTTTGTAAGCACAATTCGGTGCCATCTGTGAATATATTGATTTTTCAAAGGGTTCTTTATAGTTTTGTCTAGACTTGATCGTACTTAAGGATAACTCTTACACAGTCTGTTAACGTCTATTTAGTTTATGCTTGTTAAGAATGCGAGATATTACGGTATAATTCATCGAAACTTCATTATTATTGCATTATTAATGTTTTGTAAGTTTCATACGGAATTGATCATCTCATAAATATTTCAATTTCAACTTAAGTTAGGAATTTGTACAATAAAATAAACCACTTGTTGGCATTCTATCTTTATGTAAAATTATCTAATGAATGACAGTGTAGTTGCACAATACGGTTATATTTCTCAAATGGCTGTATAATTTTTGGGACAATATCCCAGACGCAATGGAGAGAACCACGCAGCTTTCTCGTCTTCTGAATTATCAAGTAAGGATACAAATGCAGATGCTTCGTGAATATAATTTCCACGAGATAAGTAAGAAAAACACACATGAAATTTCCAATTCAAGTACGAAGATTAATTTAAGATCCAAAATCTCTCAGCCTTATATTTTCATTCGATTATTTATAATTTGTAGAACGAATTTGTTTATTTATAATTATTAATAAACCGTAGAGATCTCCTTACTTGGCCTTTATTTTTGCAACATATACTACGTGACGAGAGAGCATTTCTGTGCAGATTTGTCGGGAAAGTATTGCTTAATATAAAGCTTTATAAAAAGTGTCTCTTATTCACAGAATTCGTGTTTTAAGAAACACTGGCAAGTTAGTAGTGTTACACAGTTATCTTGTAACGTTACTTGCATTAATAAAAAATATTTCTATTTAAAAAATTTTTGTATGATTATTATATTATGGTTGTAAATACTTAAACCTTGGTGAGAATCTAATAATTTGAATAACATAATAGTATTTGTTTTTATGAATGGCTTGTGTAAAATTCTTTCAGCCTACCTGCCGTAAAATATTATAAACTAAAGAATATTACACCTTAGTAAATCACAAAAGGGTATCTATCATTGAACGGCATTTAAGTAGGGATAGTATACCTGCGTTATTCTAATTTATTAATGGAATATTATGTCAGGAAATATATATTTTAATGGCCGGCTGCTTTATTTAATATCCTTGGTGATCCTTTCATTATGGAAGAGCCTAATAGTTAGCCACTGCTGCCTCCGATGAAGGAACGGACAGTTACAAACCTACCCTCTCCGGGATTAGAGCCCGGACCCATCGCTACGGCAGTCAGGGTCACTAACCATTATACCACTATACCGGCTGGGCGGCGTGTCATGGTATATAATCAAATGGAATATGTCAAATGAAATCCCAAACGCTGAAATTAATTATCTCAGTCAATTTCCGTCATACGGACTTCGCACATTTTGGTTTTAACTTTTTATAACTTAATTTAAAAGATACCTAGATTCTAAACTCTAATACAAAGCAACTGTATCAGCTAAAGCATTTAATTGCAACATTTCTATTAGTAGCATTTTAGAAATTATACAATGAAATATGAATATTAAAATAGATTTAAGCAGCAAAGGAAGCCTAGAGAACAATATACTCCTAAATTTTTATTTGAAACTTGACTGTACATACAATGACATAATAAGGCATGTCAATCTATAAATGTCAGCCATTTAATTAACTAATAGGAATGGATCTCGTTTCCGACATATTTGGAGAACTTTCAGAATGCAGGAAACTCAAACGCATTCTCGTTCTTTCCGAGAAAAGCAGCAGTTCAGTGTCAGTGCATTTCAGACCAGATAATGACCAGCACTTTTCATAGGATGTCTGCGTAACAAGAAATTGTCATCAGACAAGTTGCCATAGCCCTGGAGACTGACAATATTTTAACTAACTTAGGCGTTAAGGCTGAAAATATTTTAACTAAGGTGTTAGGGCTGATAATAATTTAACTACCTTAGGTATTCAGAGTACGTGCTTAGTTTTTTAAGTTCTGCTGAGAATATTATTAAGCCTGTTCTTATTTTAGCATTATTCCGAGGATGCTAAAATAAGAATCGTAACTCTATGATTTTGATGAAAATGAATTCTCATTTTCAGAGCCTGTTAATTCTCTTAAAGGATAATAATAATACACTTAAATTCAGAGTTCCAAAACATTGATTCTGTAAGATAAGAAAAGGAACAACCCGTCTAATTTTTCAAAACTTTGCTTTTAACAGTACTTTCTAATGACATACATCAAGTTTAAATGGCCTTTTTTTTTTCAAGTGCTTTAATTAATTAATCAATGTTTTATTGCACTTATTATGTATACCTTTTCCTATGAAGAATGATTTTGAAGTTGTGGGTTTTGTGAAATACCCTAAATCAGGTCTCGCGGGTCCACCACTGCATGTATCTTCTACTATGATTCTTTACATCTATTTGCCTATTCCTGTTATGCGGTAAAGCGGTGCATATTTGCCTCAGTATTTCTGCGCAGTTTTTCTAGCGGCTGCACCTTTCAATGTTACCCTAAAGCTGTAGAGTCATTAGGCTATTTTGAAGCAGAGACGAGAAACATGTGCAGGGCTTCGCCGGAACTCGAACCCTAGATCTCTCAAATACTCACCTAGTATGCTTCCAGTTACACCACGAAGGCATGCGGAAAGGAGGAAGCATATACAGTATAAATTTATGATATATTATTTATGATATATCATAAATATAATATATTTATGATATCATTATATATGATATATAAATATCATTATATATGATATATAAATATCACTATATATGATATATAATTTATGATATATTATTTATGATATATTATTAGTTATCGCCTGCAGCTTGAGCTGACTATTAGCATGCAAAACTTTACCTTGATTTTATTTGAAATCTCAAGACTTGTGAGTACTAAATTAAAATATTACAAAGCAAAAGTAAGTCTTCTTGACTTTGTTGTACATACTCTACCTACAGTACTGGTACATCTGACGTAGTGTACAGCTGGATACCATCCAAGTATTTTTATTTAAAGCCACAATACTCTGGGTCGAAACCTTGAAATATAAGATTAACTTACGAACTGGTCTACTACAGAGGCTGTTCACACATTTTTAGACGATGTATATTGTATTCACAAAACTAAATTACATAAAATTCTTGTGTTTTAAATCTTCTATTTGACATCCCTTATTCCAAACTATCTTTCGACACCGCAACTTCCAGGATAATAATGCCTTTTGAAGTGGCAGAAGAGTATTCTATCCCATTCCTACCGAACAGCTTTCCAGAGTCCTGTTAGGGTTTTGGGACAACGTTTGGATAATGTAGTTTTAAAAGTCCGAAAGCACAAAAATCCATAGGTGACACATCGGGAGATTTAGTAGGGACATCAGTGAAGGGTATGGCCTTGATACCAGTTTTTTGTTCCATTTCTTTTAAGAAATTTACAGTTAATTTTGTCCTGATGGAGCCTCACAGATTGATGGCACTGTGGGTAACGATGGTATTTCATTCAGAAAAATTGGCGATCAAATATATTCTTGATAGTATTTGGATTTAATCTTGACATTTTTTTGCACTCTCTTTATTTCTAACTTGCCATTATAAGAAAAACGAGCAACAATCATGAATCCCTTAGAAAAACTTTGTTTCGATTCTTTGAAACATGTACTTAAATTTTTTTCTCCCCTTTTATGATAATAAATAAATTCATCACAGAAGCCGCTGCTCTAGTGAAATAGATTGCCATATACAGAGGCTGTTCGCACATTTTTTAGACGATTTCGGTAAGCGGTAGAAAAAAAAATCGTTTGCTTTTTTTTTTTTTTTTGTTACAATCATTTAAATACACCCATGCTTCTATTGTGACAATTGTTTTCCATTTTTCTTTGGATAAGTGTTTCTCATATAGAATTCTGCAGCGTGTCCTGCGTTGAGAGATATGCTATGGAAGAAGACGATGCACATTGCGTTTTTTCGCTTTCTTAAGATTTAAATCAACGTTTATCATTTTTTTTGCAGTGGACACCGAGCATTTTCATGATTTTGCAACTGTCCTTTGACTAGGGGGATTTTCTTTTAACATTAAACAACGTGCCTTTGCAATAGTCGAAGATGTCCGTTTTTTCCTTGGATACTTGTTAGGAATTTTTGTCCCACTTGAGGCTCCAATTTGACGTTTTTTCCTTTCTTGTTGATGATATTGCCTATCGACGATTTAGCTATCACAAAACCATGACTCTCACATCGTTTTCGGATAACGGAGTATGCATATTTCTCTTCGGAAAGAGCGTAAATGTAGCGTTCGAACCACTGCTTTGTTAAATTCACCAATTTGAATAAAAACAAAACTTTCAGGCCACAGATAATAATTTTGACTTTTAAAAAAATAGTACAATTGCAATTACTTCTTTTGCAGCAAACGATTTTTTTTTCTACCGCTTACCGAAATCGTCTAAAAAATGTGCGAACAGCCTCTGTATATGGCAATCTATTTCACTAGAGCAGCGGCTTCTGTGATGAAGCGGGTGTGATGGGAATGCGGAAGCTGTTACAATCAGACATGTGTATATCACAAGTTATAACTGTTTCGCTCAATCTATACTATTCCGCATGTCAATCAAATCTGCATATATCTCTGGACTGAGAGAGTATGTGATCAAATGAGATATAGAATATACTAAATTAAAACTTTTGACTGTTAATTAAACTCAAACGAAATATCACAAAATGAAAGCAAAGCAGTTTACAGTTGGGGAAAGTTGGCAAAAAGGGTACGATTTTTTTATTTAATGTATAACAAATAGAGAAACTAGTTACCCCATTTAATAATTTCTGATCGATTGGTTGGTTCTAAATACCGAAAGTCAACTGTTAGCTCAATGTTCCTTTCGTGTCTGAGCAAATTTCATTTACTTACATGATCCTGAAGAATAAAAATCTTTCAAATTATTCAGAAATTTGAAACTTTTTGTGTTTTAAGTGTTAAATCTATCTTATAAAATTATCATCTATGTTAATTTAAGTGTCCTGTAAGAATCAAAACCAAGGTATATTGATGCAAAAATTCCCTTACTTTCTTACCTCAACATTTTTTATTAAAAAAGAGTGAAACATTAGCACGGAAATTCAATGTTTTGCACACATTTCTTAAGTAACTATTTCTAAGAGAGAAACCACTAAATTCCAATATTAGCTTATGTAATAAAATTTTATGTATCTTCACAAAATTTTACCCACTTCACGAAAGTTAGCTAATGGTTTATGTTTAAACTACATGGCACCGGTCCATACAGAATTTAATTTATTGCCAACTTCGATGGGTGTCTGATTACGTTGTGCTGTTGACGTTCAGCCAGTAAATATGCTGAGAATTCTCCACGTATAGCAGGATGAAATACAACGTGGATTTGGTGGGTGAATGTTAAATATTAGGCTATTTTCAAATCCAGCCCATTGCAGATGTTCATTTAGGTAAATTTTCGTTATTTTATCTGCCTGCTAGTAACTCATTTCTTCATCCTTTACTCATAAATTGTTACTTTATACTAAATGCACAAAATAGTCTTCTTCTTCTTGAATAACCTTAAATATATGTCGAGTGAAGACGTACATGCGAGCTTCGTTAAAGCATTAAGGTATTAAAGTAACCAATGATTGTTTTCTAATAGGGTCATGTGGACCATGATATTACCCGGGACATGAAGTATTTAGACTGCGTTATATCCGAAACGCTACGAATGTATCCTATCTTGACAATGTGAGTAATTTTTACTTTCAAAGTATAAATTAATCTCTTAAAGCAGTTTTTTTTCATTTATTATGAGGAGAACTAATAACGTAACCGTTAAAATATTTAGAAATTCGTATTTTGTAATTTTAGTGTTAATTATAAATTGCCTACTTTTGCAAGAATTTGGATTAGGAAAAAATTTAAGTTATATATTTGATCAAAATTACTAATTAAGATTTAATTTTAGTACTAAATTTAGGTAAATTTACTAGTATGAAACTTCCCTAAAAAGTGTGGTTTTAGTACATTTAAATACTTTCTGAAAGTGATTACCTTTTAGAACGTGACTATCGGTGATGTTCGATATTATTTAATTATGTTTTCAGAAATATTACTCATTGCCTTTTCAAAATATTACTCATGGTCATTTTTGGAAAGGGATCTTTGCAATAGAACTTCATTTGCAGCATGATAACAAATTTTATATAATAATACATAAAACTGCTAATTTAAAATTTTAATAAAAAGCATTATTTTCCTTCAAGGAATTTTTTTGAGTTTTTAATAAATAATATCAAATGCAATCTCAGGTTGTTAAATTCAGTAATCTTAAAAATCTTGCTTTTTTTTAAATCTGATGGTCTTTCTTGAAAATTTGAAAGTCGTCTTATACTAAAGAACCATAGCACTGACTTCATACACTGCTATCTTCAAATAAAACCTGATAGCTTTCCATTCAATATTATGTTTCCTTAAAAGCACTATAAGAGGGAAAAGATCTTTTATTTTGTTTTTCATGTAAAGTTTATTTTATTACGAAACATAAAAGTATTTTATAATTTACTTTTATTGTTTATTGAAAATCGTGGTAAATTGGTTAAAATTTAACATTGTAAATATTCTGTTACTTCACAAGCGTTCATTTAATGCCACGTTATAAAATACTTGCATTGCTATCATTCTCGTTATAGAAAAAATACCCGAGAAAGATTTATCTTTTTATGAAAAACGATTGTGAGACAGAGATATTACTGGCTGTAAAACGTTGTTGATTGAGCATACTATTGATAATATTTTGTTTAATGCAAATCATAACAAAAAATATGGATGGCATTAAGATTAAGTTAGTTTTCCTGAAAGCCTTGATTACCTGCGAAGAATTGCATGAGAAAACGAATTCTTTAGTCTAAGCAGTTAAGCATTCTGTTATGCTTCAAGTCTTTTAAAAAGCTTGAGAAGACGATAAACTTTAAACTTTTGTATAAAAAAAAGGCAGAAATATATGTGTAGGGACTTAACAATACAATAGAGTGACATATGTCAACCGAAGATTTTCTGCCTATCTCTTTTACGAGTAAATCCGTTCTATAAAATCTCCAATAACTACGTTTAATGTAGTATCGTCACAAGCCTTCCAGCCTTTAAAACCAGCATCGTCACAGCCTTTAAAACAAAAAGCTGGAAGAACTGACAAAAAATGATTGGCATTTTTATTTAAATACAATGCTAGGTTTCGAAAAAATATCAGGCGGTTGCTTAGCTGATGTCACCTATGATTCAATTATCTTTGAAACATTGTTTACAGGACGCGCTGTATATATATATAATTTCAAAGTGAAATAAAATGTCGGAACCTAAATTAAATATAAATTTAGTTCCAAAAAATATAAAGGCCAACCCATTTTTTCCACCGTGATGACTATCTTAGCAGTGATGGAACAGATTAGCAGAAGTGAAGTGTGTGTATATTTTCGGTCTATAAGGACTGCATATTTTTTCAAATAGGTTTTATTTGTTATTTTTATGATTTTATAGGTATTTCTGAAAATAACAGAACAATAAAAAATGCATCCATTTTTAACTAAAGGTAATTATATTTTCGCTTTTCCAATTTACGATAAAGCTTTACTTCTATTAAGTAGGGGGAAATCTGTTCTCTGTCATAGAAAATTTAAATACTAACATTGCAGTTTTTCTTTTCAAAACAATGACTGCACCATTTTAAATGCTGATATGAAATTGCTGTTTCAGTTTCCTCCTTACCAATACTAAACTAGCAGACCCAGACATCCGCCCAGATGTATTAAGCATTTTTAATTTAATCAAAAATGCTTCAAAGGTTTTTTTAGTTCTATTGTTTTTTAAAGAATTCATTGGCTTTTAACTTCAGCTGTCTTTTACATAGTTTAAATTTCATTCTCAGAAGTAAAGAAAGTTCATTAAATGAATTGAAATCTTACAGGACAGAGAGGACAGCTTCAACTGATTACAAACTAGGAAACACAGGAATAACTATTGAAAAAGGTATAAGGGTAGCATTCCTTGTGTATGCCATGCATTATGATCCGGAATTATTTCCTGAACCCGAAAAGTTTCTTCCAGAAAGATGGTAAAATTATATTTTATAAATGATTTCTTTATTTTATTTTTCTGCGCCTCTGTTATACACATAACTTTCAGACAGTGTTGCAGTGGTTGAGGAGTGGTAGATAATGTCATTATCATAAGAAAATCTTTTTCAGATTTTAGCAAATGTCCGCTTTGCTGCGGAAATATTTTAGTAGAAAATTTAGAAAAAATCATATTCGCTGAGTAAAAATTGTTTCGAAGGCGGGCAACTAGACGCTTGCTTGATTATCTGCCCTAAATCTACTTATAATCGTTCTCTGCCTATATTTTTTGTTGGAGGTGTATCCAAAATTTGACTGGAAGAGAAGGTAAATGTTAAAAATGGAAAAAGAGATTTTAATAGAAACACATTGTATGTTGTCTCTCTTCATGAGTCATAAATTCAAAGATCGTTTCGTTTCAGGAGTCAAGGTTGGGAGAGCATTAGAATTTCAAATCAAAATTTCAAGAGTTCACGGAACATAGAAATAACATTTATTAACGATAAACTTATATTACTTCCGCTTATAGCGGCCATGAAACATAATCAAGCATCAAATATATATGACATGCGTCATTCTTCATGTTCAAGCGTCAAGTGATATATTTTTCATCGGCGCGCATCAATAGCGCCACCTATCTACCAAAAAGACGGAACACACATGTTTAACATTATTTGAAGTAATCTAAGAATTTCTGAAAAATTACAACCAATTAGATGAATCGGTATTCACTTTTAGTTGTAACATTCCGCATTTCGAGCAGCTTCTTGTGAAATTATTACTCCGTATTAAGCAGTTGTAACAGTTTAATTTATTAAAGCAATTGGCGAAGTAGCTTTCATACAAACTGATGCCATACTTTATGGTCAGTGAATCTTCTCTTCAAATTTTTTTTAATTATTCATTGTAAATAGCCTTATCTTTTCAAACCCACTTTAGTTCAATTCAGGAATAAATTAAAATACTCAATACTTAATTTGTGGTTTCCCTGCAATTGTCAGTTTAAAACAAAAAGCTGGAAGAACTGACAAAAAATGATTGGCATTTTTATTTAAATACAATGCTAGGTTTCGAAAAAATATCAGGCGGTTGCTTAGCTGATGTCACCTATGATTCAATTATCTTTGAAACATTGTTTACAGGACGCGCTGTATATATATATAATTTCAAAGTGAAATAAAATGTCGGAACCTAAATTAAATATAAATTTAGTTCCAAAAAATATAAAGGCCAACCCATTTTTTACCTCCGTGAAATTGGTAACAAAAAGAGTAATGTCTATTGAAGGGTACATCTATAAAACAAAAGTGATCCAAAGAAAAAAATAAAAAACTGTATGATGTATAAGAGACTTGAAAAAAGTGCAAAGTGCTACACAAATGGACGAAAAAATTACTTTCCTGTATTTAAACGCTTCAAACAGAACGTGTCAAAGGAAAAGTGTTTTGAAGCCTTAAACACAGTTGATTAATGAGTTCCGAATAAATGTCCTCTGAATCATTGAGATGCTATATCGCTTTTTCAATTCTTTCAGTTGATAAAACTCTTATATGTGTAAAATCGTTATTAGTACATTCTCAATAACAGTGAAACATTTTTTTCAAGTTCACTATATAATTTTAACACTACTTTCCAGCATAGAACATTGATTAACTTTTAATATTTGTTTTGATTACGTTAACACTAAGAAATGAAGAATTATAATATTCAGTTTTGAATGAAAATGGGAGTCTTTTCTTGTTGTGCGGGCGATTTGTTTGATGCTTCCTAGTAAATCCGGGGAATAAGATCACGTAGTAAACGCATTGCAGAAACTGTTTTAAAGCGGGAATGCTTTTTGAGATTTTGCAGCCACTCAACTAGTCGTTCAAATTTGATAACACAGCATATATATCTAAAGTAGTTGAATCATAATTGACTTCCTTTCTGACAGAGTTTTACAAGAACCTCAATTTTTATGTCATCATAATTCTTTTTATTTTATTTTCTCTGTTATTTCTTATATTTGTTAATTTACCTTTTTTATACTTCCTTTTGATGTATGTGTTTCTTCTTCATCTTTTTTTATTTATGTTTATTAAGATAAAAAGTTTATAATACATACAAAATAATTTCTGTAATCATCCTTGTTTCCTAAAAGAGGGAAAAAAGAAACAAACTGAAAAACTTATATATCTTAAACAACTTTCATTCAGGAAAAGCCACTCGCCTATATTTTGAGAATGTTTCGCTTATGTTATATCTGGGTTTTAAAAATTGTACAATACTAAATTCTCTTAAATATGGTATTTAAAATTTTAGAATTCCTACAAATGGTAATTTGGAAGCAATGATCTTAAATTTATCTTTGTCTGAGTAAAAGGTATTTTCAATCATTTGCATAGGAAAAGCAATCATGTTTTAGTTTATAATAAGAATTTTTCTGTATGGTTCTCAAAATTCTTATTATAAAGATGTCATTACTATCGTAAGAAAAACAATTTTCTCTCTTTGAATGCTTTTCTGTATAAAATAGTCAACCTTTTGCTCAGATTTTAATATAGTGCTCTCATGAAAATTAAAATTAATTTATTTTTCCTCAACATTGCGGAGTAACCATATTTATTGCTGTTTGAAAACTTATTTTATTCATTCCATTTCTTAAATTAAAGGGTCTGATATTGGAGCGATATTTAATTACGTAGTCCTTTGAAACGCTTTACGTAACTTACAATGAAATATTTTCTTCTTTTGATGATAGATAAATATTAAAATCACTCCTTATACAGTTCATAAATATTAATCATTAAGAATCATGGCATATTATATCATATTTACTTTTACATTTATTTAACTTCTAGGGTTAAAGATGGTTCAGGTAAGCTAAGTCACCCTCAATATGCCTACTTACCGTTCGGTGCAGGGCCTCGAAACTGCTTGGGCATGCGTTTTGCTTTGATGGAAATAAAGATGGGCATGGCAAATTTTCTGCGACACTACAGATTTAAAAAAGCAAAAACTCTCAAGGTAATTGAAATGAATTATGTGAATAAATACTGAAAACAATTTTGAAATTTCAACTCTTAATGTAATATGTTAGATAATATGCTGTGTTTTCAATATTTTAAATATGTTATTAACCAGCAAAGATTCTGAAAAGCATTACTAGCTATGTTCTTAGCCTCGGTTTTTACTATTTATGCTTTCACAAGATGGATTTTGACCAGTTGATTTGTTCTTTCCAAAAGATAGTTGTTGTCTTGTAGATTCCAGATTTCTTTTAACCTTCAGAATTAATTTAAACAGCGAAAATACTAATTTGATAATAAAAAGCAAACAAAAATTATAATACACAAATTATGAAACGACACTTCCGTCCCTGTTTGATATGCTTGCATGCAATTCAAATCCAGTTCTCACACAGTCTTATCCTAATTCTCTTTTTAGAGTTTTCTCTCTGAAGAACATTTTCAAAGTGCCGAAGCCAGGTGGTGTAGTTTGACTAGGTCTTCATGCATTCAGCCTAAATATACAAAAAATAACACAAAAGTGACATAAATTTGCAAAAATAATATGATGTAGAGGTGTCCGGTCTGAAAATACTAATCGCACTGACCACATCAAACAATATATATTTTTAGTCTGCACATGAGCAAGAATATCCAGAGATTTAAAGTTTACAAAATTTACAAACTCTACAAAATTTTTTGTCTTGCGTAGCGTAGCGCGCAAAACGTTACACCATTTTCCAAACGAACTGACGAAAACGAAAGTTAAGGAATTTAAATCGTAACAAATGGGCTTAAAAATTGTAGTTCTAAAAACATATAAGAGGATTTTGGTTTCATCGGCGAGTAATCTAACACATTTTTGCCTCCGTCCTTTTTCTCTTTCGCGATCACTTACTTTCACTAGTTTACTTTTCATCTTTGTTGTTTTCGGCTAACCACGTTTTACAGAAAATTTTCTTTTAAGTTAGCAATTGTCACCAAAGAAGGTTCAATTAGTCCAAACTCATAAGCCATCTGACCTTTTATTTTTACGTAATTATTGGTATACGAGTTAAATGTGAACACATCATACGAGCGCCTTCAGAATTAACTTGTCAATTGTCATCTTGCCATGTCATTAATAGGGCAGCTAAAAAAATGTACTGTCTGGAAACATCGTTGTAACAAGTTTTATAAGAAGAGTACTTTACACTAAAAATTATTTCTTTTGAATTCTTTGGCGAAAATTTTCACGGAATTTACGCATGTGTGCTGTTGTTGATGATTTCTGTGTACTTGGTTAGATAGCATTGAAGCTATTCTTTATTATCCAAAACCCGGTGGTCCATTCTTTCGGAATGAAATCTACTAATTTAATTTTGGATTTTTCCAAGCATCTAAAAAGAGCTGCTCTGTTACTTTTCTGTAAAATAAAGTCTTCCAATGAGTTAATATTGCACTTAAAGAATGTGGTAATATTCAACTAATTTATTAAGAAGGTAGTTATGTTACTGTCATTTGATGTCACATCTTTTATGATAAAATCAGCTACAATTAAATTCATTAGACATTTCTCCTAACTAACAATTAATTAACTAAACCATAAATTACAAAGACATAATTCTATAATTACATACATTTTAAACCTTCAAGACCAATTTCCAAAACAGAAATATGAATAGCTATATTGCTTTTTGTTTAAAGATGACAGTTTTGAGCCGCAGAGACTTCCCCCTCTTGTTGAAATATGCTTGCAATTTTAACGCAAACAGAAATATGTAGTGTTTTAAATACCTTGAGCTTAAAATTTTATAACTTGCATTTGTGTATTCTTACTCATATTTATCAGGAAAATTTTTAAACTGTTAATGTGATTTTTTTCTCTCTAGGAACCTCTAGAGTATATTCCAGGCTTTGGATTGTTAAGCGTCAAAGAGCTTCCATTGTTGATAGAGAAAAGAACAGAACTCGATACTCCGACAGCAAGTTAATCTTAAGTTAGTCGCTTTGTGAAAAGGCGTCAACATGTGAACTTCCAGATATCTTATTTTTATTAGATAGTAATTTAAAACTTCCAATATATATTAAAAATCTCATATATGATGTACTTTTTTACGTATTTTTAGATTTTAATAAA
Organism: Stegodyphus dumicola; assembly: GCF_044657685.1. Classification (NCBI taxonomy): domain Eukaryota; kingdom Metazoa; phylum Arthropoda; class Arachnida; order Araneae; family Eresidae; genus Stegodyphus; species Stegodyphus dumicola. The sequence continues at coordinate 85,894,261 of NC_140768.1, forward strand.
GAAAAGAAAATACTCATTTTAGTTCACCATTTAAAATTTTGTTTTATGATTGCTCTCACATTTCGAACTGTATTTTAAAACTATATAGATACTTCTTAATTTGTTTTTCAAGATAAAATTTCATTCTGCAAAGTTGGTATTCATTGTATAAGCAAAGAATATTTAATTCCATATCTTCGTGCTCTCTATTACTACGTACAGGTATTTTGTTTAATGAATAATAAGACAACAGGAATGTTTCTTAAAATCTTTTGTTTAAAGTATACCTTTCATAATTCATTTCTTCAAGCAGATTGTAAAAGAATAAACAATTAGCTCTAATTTTAACAAAGAAGAGTTATAATACGAATATAAATTATTTTAATTTTTATACTTTAATTTTTCCATACCTAAAGGAAATTATCTGTGAGAAATCTTAGGATGTTAAAAGCCTGACATCACTGTTCATGTTATTCTATTCATATTGCTTGAAAAAAAATCTTATTTATCTGTACTTCATATTCTTTCTGCAATCTATTTTGAGAAATAAAAAATTATTAATAATATCATTAATGGAAACTTCATAATATATATGGAGGTATAAGTAAATATTATTGAACAATAAAAGAAACTTCTGATAAGGAAGTTACAGTTTAATTTAGGTAAATTTTCATCGTATAAAATCATTTTTATCGTATAAAAGGAAAAAGGGAACAGTCAATTATGTCATTGTTTCCACCTCCTTAACGTGAATGACCTTATCTTTTCAATTTGTACATGAGCCCTAATATGTGTAGTAATTATCTTGAGCTTATTTTCTAATTTGGCAATGAAAATTTTATACTACAATGACATTTTCTATACTCAGATTTATTTTTCTGAGCAACTGAATGTAACCAAATTTGATGTAGATAAAAAAACTTTGTTATTTCAGTCATTTTAAAATTAGATCCATGAGCTTACGGTCAAATATTTCAGAGATATTTAGTTAAGATATCATTCTGAAGTACACTGTACCTCGGGATTAAACGATAATAATGTGGTTTAAATGGTATGTATCAGATAAACATTTTAAGTGAGAAACAGTTACACACATTAAGTGTTTGCGCACAGATTCTAAAAGGTAACATTTGCATTAGAATTATCATTTTCAGGAATGCTAAACCACGAAATTTTAAGTTTTAGAATATTCGAGTTTATTAATAATGTGGTTTTTATATCTGTAGTTTATTATAATGTAGTTTATTAATAATGTTGAGGAGTTTATTAATTATGTCTTAATAATTATCTTATTAATAATTATTTTGACTTTTCCTTGTCTTTTCTTTGCGGTAAATGTCCTTTGAAAATTTTCTTCTCTCGTGAACTTCTGTTATTACTGCAATTAATGACATAATTATTAAATAATAATAATGATTTAAACTAATGCATTTAAATGTCCACTAATAACTAAAAAGTTATTCTAAAAAAATCAATTGATGTTTTTTACTCCATTTGTATTTCGTTGCTAATATGAATCATTCTTTGGTTTCTCAAATTAATTTTTTATCTTTTATAATTTTCTGTGAAAATATTGTGATAACTCCAAAGATACATCGAGTTTCAACGAAAGTTTCCCGCCACTGCAAATATAGTCTGCGCAAACAGTTCCCATTGGTATGTTTAATCAATTTTATTAAACGCTTTCTGGCATATGGAAGAGTAAGACTTTATAACACTGTATATGCACTGTATATGCTTTATAACATTGTATTGTGAAATATGTAAAAACAATATCTTTATCATTATGTGCAAGGTGTCTGAAATGGAACTATCACGCTACCAGATTAGAACAATCATTTACTTAGAACAATCATTGCAAAAGGTCAGCAACAGCATATCACCAAATCATGTGTGCAACTTTAGGTAATAATGTTGTATCATATGACACTGTGAAAGTTTGGTACCGAAAGTCTGGTAAAACCAAGGACTATGACGTACAGGAAGCAGAGCGCTCTGGCTGGCCTACCGATGTTGATGAAGCCGGCCTGCTAGAACTTGTGGAAGAAGATCAGTACGCAACCGCTTTGACAGCTTGCTAAGAAGTTCGACGTTAGTGCCATCTCCACTAGTTGCGCTATACTTCGCATAAGTTTGACGTACAAGTTCAATCGCTGGGTGCCGCATAAGTTGCTTGAAGCAGATAAGAACAGATGTGTTCGGGCCTGCATTAATGTCGAATGTCAACGCAAGGACAGAATTCTGTCCGGACCGGATCGTCACTTGTGATGAAACGTGAATTTACTTCAGCAACACAGGCCGAAAAGGAGGTTAGTCTGCGCCCGATGTGCCCGTCAGCAGAGTTGCAAAGCGCAATTTGACTAACGAAAAGATCATGTTTTGTATCTGTTTGCCGTGGTATTATCCACAGAGTATCTGAAAAATGGTAAAACCCGCAACAATATAGTGTACAGCGAGATGCTAGTCCGTGTTGACGCTATTATCAAGGAAAAGCATCGGAATGGATTCTGGCGCAATAAAGTAATGTTCCATCAAGATAATGCAAGACCACATGTGTCTGCATTCATCGACTGGACTCGAGTGGGATTTTTTCCACACTCACCACTTAGCTTCAACATCGTTCCTTCGGGACTTCTACATTTTTTCACACTTGCTGTGACATCTTGCTGGTGCTATTTTCCCTTCTGCACAGGATGTCTGAAATGAGGTTCATTTGTTACTGGAATCAGGGCCACTAAGTTTCTGGTCCCGAAGGCTTTGTAAAACTACCAAAACCTTGGCAGAAAATCATAGATTTGGAGGATGATTACTACCCGTAACTAAAGGTGCTGCTTTCATGTTTTCTTTTCTAACTTTACTGTTTCATGTTTTCTTTTCTAACTTTAATGTTTCATGTTTTCTTTTTAACTTATCGTAAGGAACGTTTTTTTGGCGCAAAACGTACCTTACGACCAGATATTTCGAATATCACTGAATTTATTTTTTTATACTCCAAAGATTTAATTTATTTTTTATTGAGCTGATTTCTAATTCTCAGCTGGTTTCTAATTTTCGTTTTATAAGATGAAAATGGTTTAATTTACATCATTTACACAGCAATCCTTATCAGAAGTTTCTTTTATTGTGTTTATATTTTTTGCTTATGCCTCCAATATTCATTCTGAAGTTTCCATTAATATTGTTGTTAATAATTTTTAATTTTTAAATGTAGATTGCAGAAAAAATATGCAGATAAATAATACTTTTTATTCAAGCAATATAAATAGAATAACAAGAACAATGATGTCAGTCTTTTAACATTCTAAGATTTCCCACAGATAGGGAAAATTAAAGTATAGAAATTAAATTAATTTATGTTCGCATTATAAATCTTCGTTCTTAAAATTAAAGATAATTGTTTATTCTTTTACAATTTGCTTGAATAAAATGAATTATGAAAGGTATATAACTAATTCTATAACTGCAAAATCTCTTGCAAAGAGAGGTTTTCTCTTCTTCAAAAAATGACCAGTATTTTTGAAATCATAATTAACTAACTGCTTTGAGCATCACCGCTAGTCATATTCTGTAAAGTGACCACCTTGACAAAATATCAAAACCATCTGTAACCGTTTAAGGCAATCTTAGAGTATTTTTAGTTTGGATATTTTGCAAGTTTCAGCTACTGATTAGGATATGTTTTATTATAATGAAGATGAGACATCTGCAAGTTGATGTTAAACTTGCAGATGTCTCATCTTCGTTTTCTCCAGTGTAGAAGATAAGCATTTAACAAAAATCTGCAAAAATGAATGAGTATGTATTATTTTTAATTTTTGCTTACGCATTTCATGCTTAATTTTGAAAAAGATTTGCTAAAAGCTAAATTACAAGAATGAACTCTTATAAAAAGATAAAATAAAATTTGTATAATGATATATCAGAGATCCTTTTTATAAAATAAAATGTACTGATAAAATATGCTTTTGTCAGCAGACTGGATAAGAAAAAACAGCTCAAAAAAGCAATATTCAGTAACTGAAACCAACCTATCTTATTGATATCAATCTATAGAGTTACCTGATGATCTTTCTTATATTCAAGTGTAGCGTAGCCGTACAGAGCAGAACCTAATATTTTATGAATATGTATTTAATATGTATTTGTAATTTTTTAGGTGCAGTAGAACTTCTATTACCTCCATGGCAGTTTCTCAAAACTGCAGTTATTCATCTTTTCAAATTTTTCATTTATTTGAATAAGCAATATTAAGTTAAAAAATTAATAATATATCATAGAGAGTTCATTCTTAATATCCTAAGATTTTACACTTACAAAGACAGAAATATTTTTTTAAATTTTAGTTGAATTTGGCATTGGTAGTTAATATAAAATACTTTATAATTACTACTATATTATTAATTTATAGTATATTATAGTTAATTTACAGTATAGTAAGTATTTATACTATAGTTATTAGTAAATTAAATTGAATTTATAGTTAGTTAATTAGAAGATTATTTATTTTGTTTTATATAGATAAAAGTAATGTCATTGATTATTGCTAGTAGAATAAAAATATAAACAATATTATAGGCTTTTACATTTAAAAAAAATTAATTTCATTGTTTTACTTCCGTGGGCATAGAAATAGGTCTTCATTTAAAAGAAAAATAATAACATTGTTGCTTAATTTTATTTGCAAGAAAGTGAGTTTTTTATTTTGTTTTAAAGATATGTTAATACTTTCATTTTTTAAAATTTTAACGTAAAATTAATGTAATTTACTCATTAATAGCATCAGCTCGTTCTTCAGGTATCACCTACCCTTGCATTATATTTAGTGGCAGGGAATTGCTTGCATTCCCTGTCACTAAATATAATGCATGTTGTCTGGAATCGCATTTCATATTCTGTTTTCATTTCTACATTTTGCTTTTGTTGCCACATACGTTGAGAAAGATTTTTCACTCAAAAAGTTATTTCGAAGAGCATTAAAATGTTTATAGCTGTGCGTGAAAATAATCTTTTACATACAATTGCAAAAGATATTCCTTTGCATAATTTTTAACACTTTTATATTAAGTTTTAAAACTTCTTTATAACTAAATGTATCTTTATATTTTTTAATTAATAAAAAATAGTCAACTAGTGTGAACACTTTATAATCTTCTTTTCGAATTTTTATTTTGATGCACGGAACATAATTTCCGCAGACTACTGCTCTAGTAAAACTGCGCAACATACCTAAAGTAAATCTATACGAAAAATTCAATAATTTGGTAATACATGATACTTTTGTAGTTTAAATAAATTTATTTGAGTAAGTTTATATATATCTTTGAAAGATTAACATAAATTTGCACGATATTTCTTATGCTGAACTGTCCTGCACTTCTTTTTTATCAGCTCCAGCGTAATGCAAATCAAACGAGTTTAAATAAGGAGTAAGAACGCAAATGCAGGTTAGGGAGAGAGAGAGAGGATTGGTAACTCACCTAGTAATGCTGCAACTCTTATACACTCATTGCCATAAAAATTTGCGCACCAAGAAATAATTGTGGGATCGTAACGAAACTTGGTTTGATGGTACATGTCGGATAGATATGCAAATGATTAGAAATGCAGCGTGATTGAGCATTGCGTAATGTCACTAGACGGCGTTGAATTTCGTTCTTCTTGGAGTATAGAACAGATAAGCAGAGCTTCTTTCAGTGTACTTAATCTTTTGCTAAGGAAACGCTAAAGTAGAAATGCCGCTAAGCCGCCATCGAAGCCAATATCAGCGGAGTTCGACAGGGGAAGAATCATAGGGACGATGAATGCTGGGTGGTCAGCTCGGCGAGTAGCTCGTCAGGTAGGCTGTTCTGATTTTGCTGTGAAGCTGTGTTGGAACCAGTGGACAGAAGCGACGTCATTTACACGGCGACCAGGCTCAGGACGCCCTCGACAGACCAGTCGTTGAGAAGACCGTCACATCGTACGACACGCACGAGTAGAGCTAACTGCCTCATTGGCCTCTATCCAGACACAGGCAGCAGCTTCATTACGGACCCTTGTGTATTCCCGAACCATCGCAAGGCGCCTACTTGAAGGACATCTGGTATCGCGGTTGCCATTACGTGTGCTGCCAATGACACCCACCCACCGATGCCTCCGTTTGGAATGTGTCGCGCACGACAGAATTTAACGGAAAGGAACCAGGCCGTATTCAGCGACGAATCTAGATTCAATTTGACCACTAATGACAATGTGTTCGTGTGTGAAGGTCCCGTGTTGACCGCCTCAATCCTGCCTTCGCTTTACAGCGACACACCATTCCCACAGTAGGTGTGATGGTATAGTGTGCCATTGCTTACGATACACGGTCACCCCTAATATTGATCGATGACACAATGACAGGTCAGCGGTACGTCCAGGACATCCTTCAGTTACGTGTGTTGCCACTCATGACAGGGCTTCCAGGAGCCTGTTTTCAACACGAAAATGCTAGGCCACACACAGCACGAATCTCGCAGACTGCCTTAGCCACATTAACACCCTTACCTGGCCTGCTCGATCCCCAGATTTGACACCAATCGAGCATATGCGAGATCATTTGGGATGGCAAGTTGGACAGCCTACGAGATTGGCCGAACTAGAGGCGCATTTACAGCAACTGTGGAACGCGATGTCTCAGGACATCATACGGAAGTAGTATGCCTCAATGCCCGCTCGTATCGCATAGTGCATTCGCGCTGGAGGTGGTCCAACAGAGTACTAAAACTTCCGTTCCTCTGTACTTTTTTCTGCAATAAATGTTTCTTTTTTCTTTGATTTTCTAATAACTTACTTATATCAAAGTAGTACTTACATATGGGGAATTTTGTTTCATTCTGACAACTCTTTCTTGGTGCGCAAATTTTTATGGCAATCAGTGTATTTCAGCTGCAATAGCAGGTGTATTAATTTTGCTGAATTTCTAGCTTTGGCTAGCATTGACCGTTCGAAGCCATGTTAAAGCCAGGTTATTAGTCTCTAATATTCTGTTTTTTTTTGGCGCCCCAGCGGCCGAGCGGCAAAGTCGCTGAACACTGGTAGTTCGGTTCGAGGTTCGAATCCCGCGAACGGCTGCCTGCATGGGCGTTTTCGTGGTTTTCCCCATGTGTAACGTGTGTACAAGCCAGTTTATTTTAGAAAGTCCTCCACGAAGGCATCCCTCCCCTTAAGCAGATAGTCCTAGTGTGCTTTGCCGTAATTAAATAAACCAAACCAATCTATTTGTTTTATAAATATTTCTTTTCTTTTTATATCTCATCCCGCAGCAAGTGGTTGATAAGTTATGTAATGTAGATCAAATTACAAATAAGCTCTTAGCTAATTTTACCTCTGTTATATTTACATAGTGTTTTAGGGAACAAGATAAAGAAGGGACAACAATTCATTCGCAGTCCGGGAAGGTTAAATAAATGTTTAGCATAAATGAAATCAGGTTTAACTTTATATCTTAAGCAGTAATTCACTGAGTGCGAACTAATCAAAAATTACTCCCACCAGTGCGCTTATAATGAGAATGGCAAATACGCAAAAAGGAAAGCGTTAAATATACCTTCGAGAATTTGAAAAGTATTTTCATATACAGCAATTCAACTTTTACGTTAAAATCGATAAATTGCATTTACTAAATTAGTGAATCTAACAACGTTCTATACAAGGAAAGATACGAGTAACAGTAGTCACATACTAGTCTAGTAGTAATCAAGCATAAATAATTTTTTGTTTATTAATAATAGTATAGACAAAATTTTTAAAAACTGAATAAACATTTTAGTATCTTTATATACATATTTGAAGAATTATAAGGTATTTCTCCCGCCTTCCTAGCGTGCCTTCGGAGTGTAGTGGTTCTGCACGCTGGGCGGGTATTCCAGAGGTCCGTGGTTCAATTCCCGGCAAAGGCGATTGCTCATTTTTCATCTTGGCTGCTTCAAAAAAATATCTAATGTCTTTACAGAATGAATTTAAATTTTACGTATGTTTTATAATATGCCGTTTATTGCGATAGCTCAATTGTACTCATCTTATTATACGTATATTAAATTAAACAAATGTCACGTTTTTGTTCGTGTAATTGCAAAAGTATTTTCCACAGTACATTTTATTTTGGATAATTTTATATGATCATTTATTTCTTAGTATAATATTAGCGAGGTTTTGCCACTTCGCCATTCTACATCTAGTATGGAATAAAAATACAATTTTAACAACACTTCTTTTTATTGAACATTTATCATAACATTATCACATTACATAACATCTTACTCCAGCAAAATTTCGATTATTGTACTGGACTTCAGTTTCTACATCCAAAATAACATTAAATATTTTCAAATTTATGTAATATCATTGGAGGTAATACAGCGTACTATACTATATGAATAAAAGAATAAAGTATTTTTCCTTATATATTTTGCTAAAAATGGCATTTGAGTTTTACTGAAACAAAGCGTATCAGCACATAGCTTTAACCAAGTGATTCATTCAGTGACTTTTCTGCAGATGCTCACAGTGATGAAAGGACTCTGAAATGAAATAACATAACATTATAGAAGTTAAACTTTTTTGAATTCGCATATATATCTGGCTTAGCAGCCATATTCATTGGAATTACCTTATATTAGATATATTAGATAAGATTCAAGATGTAAGTTTATTATCCCGGTCATTAATACTCAAGGAGATTTCAACGCCATTTTCAAAATACTTACACCTTTGAAATTTTTATTTTCGAATTTTGTTAAATGTTTTGCATGTAATCATAACTTTGGTGTGTATTTCTCAAAACAGTGGTTCCCATGATGGTTTGAGCACCATCATGGGAGCCACTGTTTGAGTATGTTTGATGACATACTGAAAGACAATGTGGCAATTTGAAGAGTAATATATATATGGGGAATTTACAATACAAACAGGTTGGCCAAAAAGCTAGGCAACCCTATAGCCAAGCTCGAAAAACCTTTTCAAAGAGAATAAATATGAATAAAGTTGAAATGACAAGTAAATTTCTTCTTCTATATGAGCTAAATTTTCTAGTCGTAGATTTTGACTCACGATGAGTCGCCAAAATATTGGTGAATTTGTGGATTGGCAGTAAAACGTTTGTTTTCTTATCTTTACATTTCATGGATATTCAGCAGTCCAAAGCAATATATTTTATACTTTGTGCAGGCAAGACATGCACACTTATCTTTTGTAATTTACGCCACTCAATAGTTGTGTTGCTTCATAATCCCAAATATTCAACGCAGAATATCACCAATTTCCCTGAGCTTTGTCCAAAATAAATAAAACGAATAAACGTTGTAAAACATTTTCTTGAAACCATTTTCCAACTCGTATTCCAACACTTCACTTGCAGTTTTTTACGCCGCGTTCCCTAAACTTCGGTCTTTGGATCTATAATTTCACGGAATGCTGTTTTTTGCGTAATTTATTGTTTAGTAAAATGATTTCTAAACGTCTCCAGATTTTTGCATTCTCAATTATTGGGCAATGTGCGAATATTTGCAATTATTTATTTGTTAGGTTACTTGTCATATATGTTCAATTTACATGAAAGAAAAATACTTTTGTACAAGATTATATATAATTCATAATGCTACAAGAGGGAAAACAACGAAGACTTATGAGAAATTGCATTACACGATATAAGAAAATTTTATTCAGGGAATAAGCATCTTTAAACAGCATTTACTAAAGCAAAAAAATATCATTAAATTAAAAAAGACATAGATAGCCATTAGATAAATCTGACATTGTGTTTAAAACGCATCTGAGATACACAAGTTTCTGTTTTGTCTCACCCCCCCCCCTCCTTTTTTTGTGGAGTAGAATAAAAGGACAAATCTCTTTCGTTTTTGAGACGATAACTGTATTTTTGGCTACAATTAAGGGTAATTATTTCAATTATTCATCCTGTAATTAAGGTTCAATGAAGAACGCATGAATCAATTTAATAAAGAGATTTATATATCACTATATTTAGATTTTCAAATCAATTTAAATTCATTTCTTATTCCCCTTCTTTCCAGAATTCCAGAGTGAGCAAATACAATAAAGGTCTTCTTAACACGATCTCAGTGAAAGGCAATTTCATGTAATATGATTTTGTAGTAAAGACAACTGAGCGTTAACAGGAGTGTTCGATTTATTGTATTTCAATACTTTATAAAAAATCTATATGCTTATATTTAGTTTTAATTTGATGGATTTGTTTTATTATTTATTAATTCTGAGAGTTTCTTTTATCTGATACGATATGACAGTTTTTAAGTTTAATATGCTAAGAGGTCAGACAATCAATATAAAATTTCAAAAGAAGTAATGAAGACGTACATATTGTCGATTATCTGCCTTCCTTCCGCATGTTAGTCCTTCTGCACAAGGGCACATGTGACGGTACTCGCTTTCTTCCTTCCCTTCATCCTCAAGAACACAGTATTCCCCTTAAAGAGATGGTAAATTAAAGTCTCACAAAATGATAAACAAAAAATTTTTTTAAATTATTAAAGTATGGTTTTATACTTATAATGCCATTTTACAGTAAGAAATTTTCACACAATAAATAAAAATCATCTCAAAATATTGTTGCTTTTCTCATGTCCGTTGTATTTTATACACATTACTTATGATTCAAAATATTTAAATGTGATGTATTTCAGAAAGTAAAGACAAAAAGAATAAGAAAGACAAAAAGCAAGCTCTGGAATAGATGTTCGTTTGAGATAAAAAATTATAAATTACAATAAAAAAGAGAATTTTCTTTTTTTTATTAAGTGAAACATGCTTTTTAATTGCAGCACAACTAAAACATGATTCCATATTGACCAGTTGATGCTTCAGCTCCTAAGAAATATAAAAAATTCAAAATTGATAACAAAATATACTTCCATTTCATAGTAAATAAGGGAATAACTTTTTTGGACAATTTTTTATTTTAGTCCTGTTTTATGCTTCTCTACAAAATTCTATGAAATTTACTGCTTATTTTTAAATTAATTAACAGATTTTTTTAATTAATTAATTAACAGAATTTCTATTTAAGTCGAGAGATAATTAAAAGCATCTAAAATTTAACTATATTTCTAACAACATTAGAATTAAAACAGCGTGACTCAAATACATTTTTGAGAACCTGCAAGCATAAATTTTAGTCAAAAAGGTAGCTTCCTGTTGTAGATTTCCACGAGCGCACGCTTTTTTACACCAAGGGCAGTCAAATTCAAAACAAATAAAATCATAATCTTCCAAGAAGATGCTGTTTCTCCAGCTGGCTCTGAGTCACACTGCGACAGAAAAGTTTCATGAATAGTTGATGAATATGTAGGACGGTTTTGTGCCAGCTGTTTTATCAAATTCTCAAATACCTTTCCTTGTCGATTTCCCGCGCCTAGTCAAATTAAAATTATATAAAACTTACTCGTTTTTAAAACTACCAGATACGAGAGCCAGTTCCAAGATATATAATTTAAACTTGTCGCTGTCCAACCAAAAATCAAGCTAATGAACAATTTTCTTATACTAATTTCTAAAAAATTCGTATAAAATGTCAAAATATTTTTAATTTCTAACAGAAATTTTAAAAAATTTGAATTTAAAGATCTGAGAAAAAACATGCACTGCATTCTTCAAACACTATGTTTACTATATTTCTTTTTAAAGGAATGATAACTGACTTTTTATGACAGTATGACGTAAACGAAACGTTTTAAAAAAACTCATGGCTTGTAGTAAGATTTTTAATTTTTTTTATTTATTTTACTTATAATTTTGATAAAGAATAGCATTTTAAATAGGCTTGCCGCATCGACTCTCTTCATCTTAAGTTACATTTATTCTTTCAGTAAATGCAGATTAATTTGATGTGAAAGATGAAACAGTGTGTAAAGACAAATGGATGCTAGCCAAGAATTATTATTATTGCTCCTTAGAACAACTTTGGAATCCTACCGATTTTACTGATTGTGTTTAGTTCTATTCTATTAAAAACCCTCAATTTCTCAATTTCGTGAGCAAGCTTTCCATTTGGAGGTTCCAGTTTGAATGGTAAATAAATATTATTAACTGATCTGTTTAGAGAAGTCGGTAGTTGAAGCTTAACTTATTGCGCTCTAGATTACTGGACGTCTAACGTATTGCAATGCCACAGCAACTATGCATTGATGGAATAAAAAAATCCCAGCCCTAAGGAGTTGTGCTAGATAAACGAAATTTGGTAGTCGTGTTTATACGTTTGAAAAATGACCTATATTTAAATTTCTCACTCCGCGCTTAAGTGTGGCGCTAGTAGCACCATTATGAACATGCAAATCAGGTTTGCTTTAAATACGCGCTGTAAGGTTCGTGAGCGTTATTTATCATTGAAAATTTACGTAGTGAGTTGAAGTTAGTCAAGAATGATGCCTTTAAAAAGACGAAGAAGTCATTATCAACATCTCAGTGTGTTTGAACCAGATCACGTAATAGGGCTACGAGAAGGTGGATTTTCTTTCCGCAAAATTACAGAAAGACTTTGGCTCAAGAAGACCGGGTTCCCGGCGGCCAAGTGGCACTACTGAGAGAAAAGACAGCTATGTTCGGCGTATGGCAATGGCGCATCGTACTGCGTCTGCAGCAGAAATTCGAGCTGCAGTTGGAGCCATAGTGATACAACGAACTGCTACAAATCGGTACTTGAAGGGCAGCTTTAAGCCAGACGAGCTGCATTCAACTGCTCTCAAACCACCGTCGTTTGCGACAACATTGGGGTCAAGCTAGAGCTCAAAGGAGGACAGAATGGAGATCTGTTATGTGTTCTGATGAAAGACGATTACACATTGGTGCCAGTTATGGCCGTGTGTTGGTTAGGAGGACGCCAGGTGAGCGCCTGCAAGCAACGTGGAAACTAGATACACTGGACCTACACTTGGAGATATGCTTTGGGCAGCCATTTCGTATGACAGTAGGAGCACTCTCATGTTTATCCCATACACACTTAATGCAAATTTGTACACCAAGGTCTGCTACCATTCATGAACAGCATTCATGGGAATGTTTTCTAACAGGGTAACGCTCGCCCTCATGCTCTACAGATTGTCGACAAGTTGCCTTGGCCTGCTAGAGCACCAGATCATTTTACAATCGAGTACGTAGGGGACATTATTGGACGGCAACTCAGTGTCATATGCAACCAGAATTAAACTTCCTTGTATTGACTGACAAAGATCAACAGGCATGCAACGCTATCCCAAAAAATGACATCTGGCACCAGCACGAGACAAAGCATGCACGTTTGCATTCAAAATTCTGGCAGTTACACCGGTTATTAATGTACCAGTATTTTGCATTTAAAATGGCTCTTCTCGCCCTTGCATTATCCTGTGATCTCGAAAATTATCAATTAAATATGTTACCTAGAAAATGTATTGCGGAAATTTCATTAAGCTAATATAATGTTTTTTCTTGGTGTTCGAATTTCTTTTTCATTAATGTATTTAAATATTAATAGATTTTGTTTATTGATCACGGATACAACAGATAAAAAAAGCGACTACCAAGCTACATAAAATGCTATATATCTGACAGAATGCAGGACCACCATGGGCATTCAGAAGTCAAACAATTACACTCAAAACCTCGATAAGAATTACTATAATATCGGATATCATTATTTTTATATCAATAGCTTCATCTCTTAAAAGAGATTCACTGAATCTGGACATTATAGAACGGAATTTTACTCCGTTTTCCGACACAAATCATAATAACCTAATAATATTTAAATAGGCTATTTACTATGAAGAACATCGAATTTATGAAATACGGTCCTCGTATTTTCCAAACCTTTAATAGTACTGAAAACATCACTAATACTCATCGAGTAATTACTAACTATAATTTATTTAAATCTATAAAAACCAATAGTGAAAGAAAAGGAAGAAGCATTATCACAGCGTCAAATATTAGCAATACTTCCACTTACGAAGTAACTGCAGAACACCAAAGGCATGGACAATTCGACAGCTTTCGAACAAAGATACAGGAAACAAATTAATAGCCAACTCGCGAAGCGGAAATGGCCATATATTGAGAAGCCCTATTTTAAAGCGGTACAGATTTCTGGAATACGATTTCTGGATTCAGTAATGGACTTTCCATCTTGGGAAAATCAGTGGAGCTCCTTGCAATATGACCATCGATACAAGAGCCAATGTTTCCGTCATCCGGAAAGATTTAGCTCAACAGCTGAAAGGGAAACTCATCTGGAAGCTATCCTGCCTTATCCTAGAGACTGTCTCTGGTGATAAAATCGAAACTTGCAGTGAAAGATTAAAAACACGTTTACAAATGTCACCTACCATAAGATGGTGTATGTGGCAGATATTACAGATTCTTGCATACTCAGATTGGACGGAAATACAATTTTTCCTTGAAATTTAAAATCAAATGACTGCATTCTGCCTCTGAAGGCATAACTCAATTCGGAATTAAAGTTAAATTCATATATCTAATAATAATTCAAAACGATATCATAGTAGCAGCAAGAAGATAATTTTACTACCCATATCTATAATTCAAAACAAAAATAACCTGTACAGCATCATTTAATATCCCATTAACTGTAAGAGCTCGAAACGAGTACTAGCAGCCTCTGCTCAATCTATCGAGGACCGTTATGCCCGTTAGAATTGCCAATGTAACTGATAAAGCGAAAGTCATTAAGAATGGTGAAGTGTTTGCAGCATGTCCTTCAGTGGCCTGCATTAAACGAAGCCGCAACTTCGGGCACCTTAATATCGGAGTTATTGGAGAATGCACAAGTAAGCGATGAAGAGCAGAGTGGTGCTGAACGTATCATTTAAGAATTTCAAGAAGTTTTTCTCTTGCTCATCTTCTGACATAGGTCGAACCAGTTTGACACAGCACAGAATTGATACAGGTGATCATCCACCAACAAGCAATATCCAAGGCATCTACAGATTGCTAAATAGGAAGAGATAGAAAATTATCCATAGGATATGCAAGAAATTGATGTTTTTAACCCTTCAGAAATCATCAGAAATCAGAAAATTGGGCCTCTCCCGTCATCCTGGTTAAAAAGAAAGTTGTTTCAACTAGATTTTGCGTTGACTATCGCCGTTTCAAAGAGGTTATGAAGAAAGACAACTATCCTCTCCCTTGAACTGACGACATTCTGGAAACTCTTTCTGGAAGCAAGTGGTTTTCGACCCTTGATCTAAAGAGTGGATATTGGCACGTAGAGATACACCCTCATGACTGAAAAAAACAGCATTTACTATCGGATAAGAAATATGGCAGTTCAAGGTGATTCCGTTTGGATCATATAATGTGCCGGCAACACTCGAACAATTTATGGAGACTGTGTGGGATCTTTCTTACGATGCCTGTGTAATATACCTAGATGACATCATCGTCGTCAGCAAACTTTTTAAGAGTATAAAAGTGCTTCAGAAATTGAAAGAAGCCAATCTAAAGTTACGTACTGCCAAATCCAAATATTCAAATAAGACGGACATGTCATCTCTCTCGAAAGAGTGTCCGTATCCAGAAAAGGTGTTGGCAGTCAAAGATTGAAAACGCCCTGAAAATGTACAGTAGCTGAGGAGTTTCGTGGGACATTGCTTTACTACAGGAGATTTGTGAAGGACTTTTCTTCCATCCAAACACCCCTTTACAAGCTGACAGAGAGCAAGCAAAAGTTCTTGTGAATAAAAAAAGGTGAGAAAGCATTTAACACACTGAAGAAAGCTTTAACATCTGCGAATATCCTCACGCATCTGCCGCTCGACAAACCATTTATTCTGGACTCAAGGGCGAACAATAAGATTGTCGGGGCTGTTTTTTCCCAAGAAGTAAACGATCAAGAACATGTCATAGCATACAAGAGCAAGTGTCTATCTAAAATGGAGGGAAATTACTTTGTCACCTGAAAAATGTTGCTCGTCTTAGTTAAAGCCCTAGAATATTTGCATTATTATTTCTACGTCAGAATATTCTTGCTTCGCACAGATCATGCGTCTTTAATCTGGCTTTTAAATATCAAGAATCTCGAAGACCAAATAACCAGATGGATAAAGAGACTACAGAAATAGGACACAAATATCATCGAAGGGGATCATCACATGGAAATACCGATGCCCTGTGTGATATGAGAAATCACCTGTTTCAACTCAATGAAGCCCCAAACTACAGTGTCCTGAAAACACAATAAGTTTTGATACAAAGGAAAGTCATACTAATCCACATCCTTCCTCACATTTCTTTCCAATAATACTAATCCACATCCTTCCTCACATTTCTTTCCAATAATACTAATCCACATCCTTCCTCACATTTCTTTCCAATAATACTAATCCACATCCTTCTTCACATTTCTTTCCAATAATACTAATCCACATCCTTCCTCACATTTCTTTCCAGTAATACTAATCCACATCCTTCCTCACATTTCTTTCCAATAATACTAATCCACATCCTTCCTTCCCTATATTTGTACATGTAAAGGACAATTTCTTTAATTGCACTTAAAGAAAACTATTTTTTCCTTAGCAAAAAATCGCAAATGAAGGTTCCCTGTTTCAGCTCCGTAGAGGACATTCAAGCCGAAGCATAAAAGTCCTGGATATCATTCCAAAAAGTCATCTAAACAGCACTGTCATGATGTAAGCATTACTGTCTGCGGAGAAATACAGAAAGTTACTATTTTAATGAGGTTAAAAAGCTATTTTATTTTATATAAGTTTCTAAAGTGTAATTAGAGTTATTACGAATTTTTCGTGATCTGCGGTGAAGTTCGCGTCAAAAACCTTTGAATGTTAATACATAATAAAAGTTAATTGATAGAATTACTGAAAGCGTCATTAGGGAAGAAGCTGTTAAATGCTTAGAAATTGGATCACCACCTCTTCCTCTCTACTATTACTGCAGATATTTTAAGCTCACATTTTATCAGAAATATAGTTAACACATATTTTCTCTAAAATGGCGAACGCGCATCAACGATAATGATGCACTGGGTTCAAATTGTATAGCCCTATTTTTTTCCTCTCAAATCTTCAAACGCTTCACAGATTTTTCGGTATCAAATAGGCAGTTCCTTTGAATTCATCTGTAACACCACCCATCTTCACTATAGCGACAATGACTGATTTTTGTATAAGAAACTTAAACATCAATTTCAAAATTTTACTTTCTTTGCTTTACTCAAATGTGATTACTATCGAAAGATACTCGTATTATTATTGTCTTATTTTGCCAAAGATATGTTTCAGTCGACATCGGAGAAAGAGATGCTTACATCAATACATCTCCATAATTACAGATGAAATTATAATCTCTAAAACTTAACTGGAATGCAAATCTGTTTTTTAAATTACTGGTTTCTCTCATACTTTTTATTGCTTTCTTATCTTCTGAAAACTACTGAATTTATACTGTTGTTAGAATTAAATTGGTAGGGCAGAGAATGGCAAGAAATACGTCGTTTATTCTTTTTAGTATACATTATGGAATTAACCAAAAAGGTGAAAGTTTAGAATATTGTGGAATATACTAAAAATTATGGAATATATTAAAAAACTGTAAACACTATACTTAATTATTCATCAACAAATTTTTAACGTGTTCCATTTCTTAATATTTGTGCACTGAAACATTCATGAAACACGGCTGTTAATCTTTAACCCAGCCAATCTTTTACAGAATAATTATTTCTGCAATTCATACTTTTTTTTCAAAGTAACTACAATATGGAATTTAGAAATTTAGGCAACTAACTAACAGAATGAAAAAAGCTAAAACATGTATATACACTCACCTTCCTGTCTTAGTTTTAAGCATCTTGCAGGATGTATATTCCTCCTCACGCAACATTCATCAGGGTTGCAATCACTATTCAATTGACATTCTCTGCCTACCTAAATAAACAGAAAAAAATTTTCTTTGCACCGCTTCTGCAGACACCAAGTACAGAGGATCTTTCCTACCGCAATCAAGATTCGGGTTTTTAACTATTGGTGGATAATTTAGATGCATTTTCTTGATTATAGCAATAATTTTAAATGTAATCCTGCATTAAAATTTTTTACTCAAAAACACTCAGTTGGCTAACTATCTCGTGTATCTCTCCCACATGTTATAAAAGTACATATTATTTTCCTTTTCAAAAAAACGTGTTGCAGATAATCAATCTTTGACCAAGATAAAAAACAACAAAACTTTCTCCTAACGAACTGCCTAGCGAAACAATATAGCAGTGATATATCTAATCCTATGAATCCTGCATGGAAAAACTTTTGCAAGAACCCTAATTAATATATATCTGTTCTAAGGCAGACCATTCTTCTAATGTTTTACTTTAAATATATGCAGTTCTCCAAGTTATATGTTTAAGATGTAATAAATGTGCAGTGCCTGTAGAATCAATAATGCAATTTATGCATTTTAGAATGATTTCGATAAAGAGTTACAATAAGCAAAGGTTTTTGGAATAAAAATTTCTGGTAACATATTATTACCTGAAATGCGAAATATCATCTGCTATTTTTTATTTATTCTTCTTTCAAAATGTTACATGGAAAAAAAGGTTGTGGATTAAAACATGTGTTTTTGCGCTTTCCTAAAAAAACTATTCCTATCTCATAATTTAAAAACTTCATGAAATGTATGATATTGAAATTTCTAAGCGAGAAATAAGCAATATTATTAGTTGAAAAGGGAGAAATCGTCAATCATTACTTTTAAATTTAACTCCAAGAAGACTCCGAACGAATATCCGAAAAAAGTAGAGAAACACGCCAAAGTGAAACACAAAATTAGAGAAACAATCAATAACCTTATGTTTGGCGTTGATTTAGTCAATAACGTATTCGATTTCGAGGCTCAGACAGGCTCTATCGATTTCGACAGCAGAGAATCTTTACATTTTATAGATTCTTATTAAGCAGAACCTGTACCTGTTTGCCCTCTAAATCGTCTGAGTTCCTGCCTAATCTACGACAAACACAAGCTTTTGTTCCGCTAATTTTAAGGTACGTTCTGTTTCTAATGTTTCTATCGTTGGTGACAATAGAAAATTCGCCAACACAGAAATCAATGGTAGAATCTTTAAACACAATTGTAGCAAAAATAAATAAAATAATAAACTAATATTTACACACTTAAAAAAGCTAATGAACATAATTTTCACCAGTTTTTGCCGAGAAGGCACGTGACTCAACGCAGAACAATATGTAGAATTCTACAATATGACATTTATTTAGCAGGAAATAAATGGAAATACATTGTAACCTTCGATGAAGCAAGAATTTATGTAAATGACTGCAACAAAAAAGGCTCTATTTATTACCGAAAAAAAAACGAAAAACTGTATAACCTGGTTCCATCAATGCACACAAAGTTTCAGTAAAAGGCTTATTAATGTCGCAAGATTCTCTTACAATGGGAAATTAAAAATAAGAAGATTGAAATGAAATGTTAAAATCAACTCAATGTACTATCATAAGAAAGTCTAACGTTCAATATTTATAGAAGAAATTCCATTTATTTATCCTAATGATTTTCAAAGAATGAAACTTCGTCAAGACAAAGCAAAAAGGCATATTTTGAAAAATATCATTGTATTCATTGACAAAAAAATGAAGACTGATGCAAGTATCACATATATATCTTTTCTACATATTCCTGAAAGGTCCTCTGATGTTTCACCTATGGCCTACTACGCTTTTGGCCTGTTTGGCTCTTTCTAGGCACAAATTCACCGCGATTGATGGCCTCTGCAAGGTAGTGGAAGAAACCCTTCTATCATAGAAATTACCATACAGACTTACAGTGAAGAATAAACGCTATCCGATTGAACATTTAATAAAATACTCTTTACAATTTAAACATTAATTAAAAGCCCCAAAATCATTCTAAAAATGTGTACACATTATAAAGTATTTTCTTCCTCCTTTCTGCATGCCTTCATAGTGTAACAGTAGCAGACTCGGCGCGTATTCGAGTGGTCCAGGTTTCGAGTCCCGCAGAGGACGTTGCTCATTTTTCACGTCTCCAGAATCAAAATAACCTAATGACTCTACAACATGCGATGTATTCTATATGACATTCTATATGACATTAACCCTTTACAATGAGAAGGCGTTATCATGGATCGAATTTAACTCGTTTTCAGAATTTCAGACCAAACGTGCAATTAATATTCTGCATTTTAGAGCACTTAGAACAGTCTGTCCAAAACTCAATAATGTATGTTTCTAGTTTGTGAAAAAAAATCCATTTTTGAACCTTCCACTATCGAGGGATATTCGTGAATCAATAGAACTGTCATGAGTAATCATTTTCGTTTGCTGAGTACCTTTTATTCTGCGTGCATAAGAGTGAAACCAAATGTTTATATCATCTGTACAGACTACTTTTAAATAAAAATGCCTAATTTTAATGTCATTGATTTATAAAATTTTTGCCCATATTTTTACAAGAGAACATAATGCACTCTAACGTTATACTGAAGATGCCTATCCGAGTTTTAAAAAATGTGTGTATGGATTTATATTAATACAAGTATGACTAAGAGATCTTAACTCTTTATTAATTATTTTTCAGATTTTACATATCAATTCGTTTATTTTAAATACCGTAAACTAGAAACAATTTTTAAAATGACTATTTAAAAAATAACATGATTTCATAAATTGACCTTTTTAGACTATATAAAACATCAGAGGGTTATAAAAGTGTCAATTTATAAAATCCTGTTATTTTCTTTATAAAATACTGCTACTTACAACACATTATGTACATTAAAAATTTGAAAAAAACTGAATTCTAACAAATACATTTTCACGCGGTTCTTACAATTTGTAAATGATCGAATGAAGAAATTGTTATATTTTAAAACTATGTTTAGCAGTTTTTGCAACGAATTATTTGTCTCAATAACTTATTATATTTTTATTGCTTAAGGAATTTTAGTTTAGTTTTATGAAATTAAGATGACAATTCTCCCAGAACTACCTACTACTTCACATTCTTTTCCTTTAGTATTTTGAAGCACTTGGTTTTAATTGCGAGTCATTACACTTATCTGGGTTCTTATTAACAAGTATCTGAGAATTTTTATTAATAGTGTTTACTTTTTCTTTCAGCTCATTCTATGTTCTTTATCTAATTAGATAATTTTTTAACACTTTAGCTGCTAATTGTAATTACAATTAACAATTATAAAATAAATATCTAAATATAAAATAAACATTCTACCAAACACTGACCTAAAGAAAAATTATGAGCAACTGCGAAGTTCAATGAAATTTGATGTAAAGCAGATATTATTATTATTGTTGATGTTAGTTTCTATAATTGGAAAATAATTAAAATTAAAATTGAGAAACTTAAGTTTATGCAATACTTACGGCAACGGCTACGCAACAGAAGAGCGCCAGTAAGATTGCTGCTTTCATTTTGATGGCGAATTATATTACTGTAGAAGATAAATGTTCGTTTTATTGAAAACAAGTGTGAGATTTTCAACACTTGTTTCGTTATCAGTATCGTATTACCATACGAAAAGATTATAAATTTCTTAACTTTTCTTCAATGTCTCCACTTTTGTTTAGCATTTTATAGAAAAGAAGATTAAACGATGACTCGTAGAGTAATTGCCAAAAAGCAAGCTAAGCAAGATATTTAACTACTATAACACGTATGATTGAAGGCCATACATTTGACGTTTTAAGCAAACTACATACTGTAAAAGTTATTAGTTTGATTTAATGGCTTTCTGGAAAACTATTATTGCTTGCATACGGGTTCCTAATAGATTGAACGCACACAAATTTTACTTCTTAATTCGTACAATATTGTAAGAATCTTTTTAATATTGTATGGGAAAACTATATGGCAACAACTATTTCAACAGTGGCTTTCAATTGCTTTTCGATTATTGCTTGATAAAATTTATTTTACCAAAAGAAACACTTTACAGTTCTAGAACTCTCTTCAAAAATCACAGTATCAGTAGTTACACTTCAAAACTACTAAGAATGTTAAACACAGTGTAATGTAAAGCATGCTAGAAGGCGAAGTTTCCTCGAAAATCTCTCAATACTCCGAACTCAACACAAAACTAAACAATTAAGAGCTGATGCTCTCTCTGGTCTTAAATAGTTTTTCCCCGCCGCCAAGAAATCTCCAGTACCTTCCATTTCTTGAAATTACTAAAAAGCATATACGATTAAAATTACATTATAAGGACCGAATGCGGTTAGAGTTAAATGTAGGGATCAATTACAGTTATTTAGGGACCGCATCCAAATGTCGCCAAGTTTTGCAACTTCTGGCTAGTTATCGCCAAATTTGGAGACAAAAATTAGCCGCCAAAACTTTCGCCAGTTTGGCGATGTCTCGTCAACAGCTTTACGAGAGAGCTTCGCTTTTTAAAGCTTATTATGTTACATTATACAAAAGGTATTATAATTCCTCTAATATTATTTACACATAAACAAAATTCATGACAATACGTACAACATTATCTTATCTTTTTAATACTGTATGGTAAAACTATGTGGCAACAACTATTTCTACAATGGCTTTCAGTTGCTCTTCGATCTTCCTAATTATCAGCATTCAAAGAGACCCCACACCTGACACCAGTTGTTGTGAGCTCCATGTTCGTGGATATTTCTTCAAATAATCAATCGATAATAGCAGGCAGGAAGAAATTAACTGTTTATTGCATTTAATAAAAAATGCAGCAGACACAGCAGCTGTAAAAGCAATTAGAAAGCAGAAGTTAGGCAATCTTCTTTAACGCTCGGAAAATACTGCAGATTATAGAAAATATTCAATGAATAACATTATGATGATTTTTATTCTTATAATTGCCATTGATATTTCAGATTTTATAGAAGGCCTAAAAGTAGATCAGAGGATCATGAGATTCGCAGAGGATGAAGATTAAGTTCGCCATACGTATCAATGCTTAACAGCGACGCGAAAATGCCTACTAAGAAGAAATTGTTATATTTTAAAACTATGTTTAGCAGATTGTGGGTTCTTTACTGATTACGGATTAACTGATTACTGAACTACTGATTGAATTTCGCCTTACATGGCAAAGGAACAGCACATTTTCAGTATTTTTCACAAGCCAACACTGATTTCCTTTAATAAATGAAACGTAGTAGTAAAGACCGATAAAGGCCATAGAATTCTAAAATAAGAGCCGATCAACAAATAAATGAAAACAGGGCAAAACAATATAACAATGCACAAACACAATACAGTGAAATGGAACATTTACAGAAATTTACAATAATATATTTTCAGCAACAGAAGTAAAGCATATTTAGAATCATAGAGAAAACTTAGAGATGAGAAAATCTGAAGGAAATTTTCAATTCCCTATAAATTACAGTAAAATATTTTCAGCTGTTTTCTCCCGTTTATCTTCTGACGTAGGTCGAACTAGTTTGACACAGCACAGAATTGATTCAGGGGATCAAACACCAATAAAGCAACATCCCAAACGTCTACCGTTTGCTAAACACAGAAAGGACAGAAAACCTTTAAATGATATTAGTTTGATTTTGAAAGAAAATGATTTTGAAAGAAAATGACGCTATCGAGCCTTGAGCAATTACTTGGATTTCTCCAATTGTATTTTTTAGAAAACAAGATGGTTCAACAAGATTTTGCGTTGACAGTCTCCTGTTGAACCAGGTTACAAAAATAGACGTCCACCCTCTTCCTAGGACTAACGACATTCTGGACACTCTTTTAGAAGCAAGAGGTGAGGTTTTATACACTTGATTTAAAGAGTGGGTATTCCCAGTTAGAGATATACTCTGATGACCGAGAAAAGACGGCATTTGTTGCTGGACAAGGACTTTGGCAATTCATAGTAATACCGCTTGTATTATGCAATTCAATGCTAACATTTCGAATGCGGAATGGAGACAGCGCTGAAAGGTCTTTCCTACGAAGCTTCTCTGATACATCTGGATGCAACATCATCATCCGGAAAAGTTTAGGAGAAGATTCAGAAAATATTAGGAAGGTACTTTAGAAATTGAAGGAAGCCAGTCTAAAGTTAACTCATCCTTATGTAAATTGTTCGGACAGGCAGAGATGTATTTCGGATATATCATCTCTGCCCAAGGTTTCTGTATGAATCCAGAAAAGGTGTTGGCACTTAGAGACTAGGGACGCCCCGAAACTCCTATTATCTAAGAAATCTATTGGGGCTTTGCACGAAATAAAGGAATATCTGTGAGCAACTTTTCTTCCATCGCAACAACTCGTCGCAAACTGGCAGAGAGCAAGCAAACGTTTCTTCTGTACAAAAGTATGTGACAATTCATTTTGCAGACTGAAGGAGGCTTTTTTAACATCTGCGTCAATTCTCCCATATAATTAGCTCAGCAAACCATTTATTTTTTATACTGATGCGAGCAATGAGAGTGTTGGTGCTGTTTTATTCCAATATATAATTGGTGAATAATGTTTCATGGTATAGTGGAGCAAGTGTCTATCTAAACCGGAGAGGAATTATTGCGGAACCAGAAAAGAGTTGCGCGCCATAGTTTAAAGCGGTAGAACATTTCCACCATTAACTCTACGGCAGACAATTTCTCTCCAAGTAGATCATGCGTCATTGACATGGCTATTAAATTTTAAGAATTCCAAAGGTCAAATATCCAGATGGATACAGATACTGCAGGAATATGACATCATTATCCGTCATCGGGAAGTATTGTCACAAGGAAACGCAGACACCCTGTCTTAGAAGACTTTGCTCGAAAAGCTGCTGATATTATTCGAGGTTCGAAGCGAAATGCGAGCTGCTTAATCCGGTCATGTGCCAAGCTAGAAATTCAACATCGTCTAACCTAGACCCATGGAGTGACGAAGAAGTCAGGAAGGATCGGTTGAAAGACAGAGACATTAAACTCACAATTGTTTTAATGGAGTCTTCACATAGAACATCTACTTGTTGGAGTATTTCTTTGTATATTCCGAGGACAAAATGATATTGGGTTCTCTGGGACTCCCTCCATATTCGAAACAGCGTCATATAAAAGAAATTCGAATCTGATGATAGAAAGGCATTCAAATAGCAGCTGGCACTTCCAAGATCCAGGATTTCGTTAAAGAAGTACATAGCATTCCGAAGGAAGAAGACCAGTTTGCAATAATAAAGATTTTGCATAGAGTTCGAGAGAGCTTCTACTAGGGTTACACCCTGATGACGTGAAAAAATGGTGTTGCGATGCCTGTGAGGAAAGGAAAGAAGAAACGCAGCTGACAAAAGCTGCAAAGTTAAAATGTAGAATGGCCTTTTGAACGCATAGCCTACGACATTCTGGGATCTCTGGCAGGAACACTTTGTAGAGACATTAGGTTAATTCGAAGCAGGAGATATCAAAAATATGCAACGCCTTCTCCGGGAATCGAACCACATATCTCTGGAATACGCGCCCAGCGTGCAGACCACAACACTACCAAGGCATGGCAAGAAGGCGGGAGAAAAACCTTATATACTCCCCCTTTTAAAGGGCGATTTGGGTTTTTAGGTGACCCAATCGCCAAATCCTGGGTGTGGAGAATCATCAGCCATCACCCTTTTAGTGCGGGCACCAGTGTAGAGACATTAAGTATTTGGAAGCAGAAGAGATTGAAAAATGAGAAACGCCTTCCCCGGAAATCGAACCACGGACCTCTGGAATACGCGCCCAGCATGCAGACCACTACACCACGAAGGCACGCTAAGAAGGCTGGAAAAATACCTTATATACTCCCCTTTTTAAAGGACGACTGTGGTTTCAGGGGAGCCAATCGCCAAGTCTTGGGTGGGGAGAATCATTGTCCTTTTAGTTCGGGCGCCACTATAGACATTAGGTATTTTTTGGACGCAGGCAAGATGAAAAATATGCAACGTCTTCACACACCAGCACACCACGAAGGCATGCCAAGAAGGCGGGAGAAATACCTTATAATTTGATAGCACCAAATACATCCTCATTATTATTGATTACTTTACAAAGTACCCTGAAGCGTATCCCATCTCTGATCCTAATGATACAGCATTGGAATTCCAGATGTGGGGTGCGTCTTAAGTTACATTCTAATCAAGGAAGGAATTTTATCTTGGCTGTAATTGAAGATTTCCGCAAACTACTCGCATAGAGGAAATGCAGACGAACCCTTTACACCCAGAGTCAGACGTCCCCATGATACAGAAATTTAATTGAAACATCCTTAATAACCTCTCGCTGAGGGTTTCCAGAAACCAGCAGGACGGTGATCAGAAAAACCTCTGTTTTCACTGGCCTATCGTAGTACTGTCCACGAGATTACCAGCTATTTCCCATCTTAGATCCTCTTCGGTTGTGACCTTCGTCTGCTCTGTGATGTGTTGTTTGGTCGAAACTGAAGTAGCTAATCTCTTTTTCTATCAATGCCACCTCTGCGCATGTCGAATAACCGATCAGTTTCTTTTGATTAATTTGTTAATATCTATTGAAATCTCTCTGCATCTGTGTAAGACAGAATTCTCAAGCCAACTAAATCTGTATAGATAATATGTATTTCTCCTTACAAGAGGAACAAAAAGTTGACAGTATCTTACCTATCTTTTACTTTCTATACATATCCACACATATAGTATGTACATTTAGAATATAGTGAAACCTCGGTTAACGAATTTATTTCTTTTCTAAATGCCCTTCGTCAACCAAAATGTTCGTAAACTGAAATAATAGTTTTCCACTTAGCAATTAATGTAAATTGGAATAATTCATTCCATGACCACAGATGATTGCCTGTAATAACTCTGTGCACACGTTCATAACCCAAAAGCCAAAAAAAAAATCATTAAATAAATAAAAAAAGATAAACCTAATATTAAATAGATAAAACTTATGGAAACTTAAATTGATTTTACTGCATTTTTACGAAGGAAGAGAGGATCGCATAAGTGGATATTGACAACGAAGAGGTTATTGCTTGGACGTAAAATTCATTTTCATAAAAACGTAGGTAAATATCTTTAGAAGATATCTTCTTTTATCTTTTCTTTATTCTTGTCTTTAAGCATCACTTTGAGACTCAATGAGCAAACTTTTACCAATGTGATTTGTAGTTGCCTACGTTTTAACATGCTTCTAAAGTGAGAAATGGCGGCACTGTCATTGAGAATGCTCGCGCTGTAGCTTGTTACTGCTTTATTCGAGTGATATCGCTATGTGAAAACGTTATATATCATTTCCGTCTGAAAAAACTTCGGGGATTAGCGAACTAAGATCAGATTTCTTTCTTCATCTTTCTGAAGACGTTTCTTCCACAATTGCTTCTCCCCGTTTCTAAACTTGTTGTAGTTCGTTCTTGTTCAGTTTATTTTTGTGTCTCTCTAGTAATTTCTCCAAATCTTCATTGTAAACTTTTTAACCCATGGTTTTACCTAGAAACATAATTTAACAGTTAACAAAACAAATTCCTGTCAAAGCGCCCAAATTCTCTGCCTCCAACCCAATCTAGTCATACATTTTTCCAGGCCTAATTCGTGGACTTGTACGTCACTTGTTACCATGCTTTATTAATGAGAGCTTAACAATAGAATACATTAATATTGTGTTTCCAGAATCGGAATGGTGAGTTTAATTAAATGATATGAGTTTAGTTTAATGAAAATGACGAGTTTAATTGTGTTGCATAGGTTAATGTGCATTTTGTAAATCATATGATGCTTACTTAAATGTTGGTAATTTGAGACATCAGTCGTCATCTCAGGTGTTTATTGTTCAGGTAATTTGTTCGTGAACCGAATTGTTTGGGAGATGAGGCATTCGTGACTTTAGGTTCTACAGTAATTAAAATAAAAGTTTTATTTTTTTAATGTTTTTCCCGTATCAACCACTACGCCATACATCGAAGTCTAACACATAAGTATAATTAAAAATAATTTACGAATAATAAACCAAGCATTGTGTATCTCGTTACACCTCTTTGGGAGGCTGTGCAGAATAGCCATATTTCTATATTACGCAATGAATAAAGCAATGAAGCCAGAAGTTAAATTAAAATATTTGCACTAATTTTACTGATAACTTGATGCATGAGTACTTCCGTAAATTCTACAGCAGCTGATTTTAGAGGTGACAGTAATTATTTATGTATGCTACTTGTTTACTTCAATTTTAGACCTATGATTTGAATACATTCATGTTCAAAACATTAAAATATAAAGAAAAATTTGTATCAAGATCTCTAAAAGGCCACTCCATTATCACTTTATTCTTGGGAAATCACATACAACAACTGTGGAATCTCCCACGACTTTTATATATATGCAAAATGTAGCAGGTAAAAGGTACCATTTGTTATCAAAATGAGAACAATCATCTTAGTAGCGTTCTTTTTCTGCATGTGTGTTGCTGTAAGTAATATCTAGTTATAATAATTTAAAATAAGAATTAAATTAACTTAGTGTGTAATATGTACTTGAGAACTAAAGGAGAAATTTTCGATATTGTAATAAAACAAAGTACTGATATGTTCAGTAACTATACGTCTTCATCTCACTAGAATTTGTTACAAGTTTATATCCATAGTCGTAAATGAGAATTACAAATTATTTTTAAGAATTAAAGCACGTATATTATGGATGCTTAATAAATATTTATAATGTGTATAGAGTGAGAAAATTCTGAAGCTTTTTTAGCAAATTCGATGCAATCTAAGTTATTAGCCCAAACAGGCGTTAGCTCAGAGGGGCATTAGTATCAAAACGGCATTTCGTGTCGGTTCATCATAAATGTCCGTCCGTTTCACTTTCCAAATTGTTGCCACCAAACATTATCGCCCTATATTATAATTAAAAAATTAAATAATGGAGAATATGCATGAATGTATGTTTCTTGCATTATAAAAGGACAGCAATACCTGGAGCCATCAAATTTTAAATAAAATACTTCTCCACACAAATATGGGCACCTGAAAGCTCGAATTTTGATTTTCAAAATTATTTTATTGTCTATTTCATATGCTCTAAAACTTTAACGAATTTTTGATTAAAAAAAACCTCAACGATTTCAAAGCGAGCACAGCAGTGGCAACACTATACGGGATAAAATATTTTTATCTCCAGCGCCCCCGCTAGACTCTTTATCGGAAATTCTAAAGATATGATATTTTTGAATATTTTAAGGGGTGTTAGCCAAAATACTCTAGAAATATGTATGTGTATGCAAATGGAAAAAATGACTTTTTGGGGGTAATATAAAATCTGAAAGCTTTCAGATTTTTTTTGTCTTGTTTTGTTTTGTAATATGCTTTAACAGTAAATTTTAACTCGCAACGTATCAGTAGCTGATTCTCTTTAAGTTATGTATTATTCCAAACGTCTAGATAAAGATCGTTTATTCTGTTCTGAAGAACTTTTATGTGAACATAAATCCTTCTCTTTTACTCTTCAGGTTTTTTTTTTTTATTTTTTATTTTAAGGGCTAATTTTCAGGTTCTTAATTACTAATTTAAATAATTCATGTACTCAATTTCAATGCTTCTTCGGTGAATATAAATCTGAATCTTTACAAATCTTACTTTATAACTTTTACTTCAATTTCAAGAAAATCTTAACTGTGCATTTCTTGACAGTCTTTGTGAATGATGGCAGGAGGTTTTTCACGAGAGAAAACTATGTCTGTTACAAGCAATCCGACAGATTCCTAATTCAAATGTAGAAGAATGTCAAAACTTCAAAAACAGATAAATAAAACTACTGTTTAATTATAAACCGTTCTGATGAAGGCTACTTTTTTGTGTGTCCCATTCTTAGTTTATAATACCTCATAATTTATTTCTTCCTCCTTTTCCATATACCTTCGTGGTGTAATTGGAAGCGTTTTCGAGAGGTCCTTGGTTCAAGTTCCGGGGAGTGCATGGCGTGTTTCCCACAGCTTTTGCTTAAATAACCTAATGACTTTACAACCTAATAGATTGAATTTTACTCGAGAATTAAAAAAATTTTAAGTCTTCATTTTAACATCTTCAATGATTATATTCTCATGCTGTATGTAACATTCCCCTGTAACGTTTTTGGATGGTTCATACATATTTCACATTGCTGAAATCAAACATGTAATTCATTTTTCTCGTCAATCAAAGCACTATACCCACTTTTATTAGAAAATTACTCTTAGAATTCATGCAGTATTTATGTATAGAATTAACAAACATTTATTAAGACATATGTTTAAAATGAACCTGAAGTAAGCAAATCTTTCTTTTGCCCATTAAGGTTCCTCGTGTCCCATTTTTCTCAGGGTTTTTGAGTATAGGTAGTTTTCGAATCTAATAGTTATTCCATGCTCATCTATTCCATTTGTTTGAAAAAAGTACATAGTATAACTTATTTGCAATAAATATCACTAATGTTGCAGTACTTCTGGCCTTCAGCGATTATATCTGGAAATAATACTCTATTTTTTTATTAGCCACCTTTATATTTTCAACTTATTCTACAGATGCAGTAGAAATTCATTCGCAGCACACTTCTCTTAAAACTTATTCTTGATTACATGATGAAATGTCGCTAACCTTTCAGTTTAGTCATTTAACCTTTCTTAATAATAATAATTTCACTGATTTTCTTAATAATAATAAATTTACTCTCAGCCTAATAGTGGTACTTTTGTTTAATATAAGTGCTATCTTGTACGGTGCTTTAATAATTAATTATAATAACATATTTGCAATTGTTTTGTGATGAAAACGTTTATTCAATAATATTTACAACATAAAAATGTCATTTTTCAATGAACTTATTTTTCAAACTATTGGGTGACAGATCACTCCAAGGCCGACAGTTCCGATGCAAATGGGATCTAATTAATACAAAGCAGCTATCAATTTCAAAGGGAAGGTCTTTCACAACATTGTTACTCTATGTATATTTCTACTCTAAGAGAAGACTGCATAAAAATTTTTTTTTCGAGTTACGCTCAAATATTCAAATTCTAATAAGATGAAATATAGATATTTCGAATTAAAAACTTGTTAATTTTTCAGGGTTTAAAATGTTCTTAATCTGTATCAGCTTTTAAATGCAAGGAAAACTTCTCGTATGATTAACGACAAATAAGAAAGAGGAAAGCAAACATTTTAACAATGAGAAATGTTTGAAAGCTGGTATAATATTATAAGTAAGAATTTTGTAAATACCTTAAAGATGCAGCCTATGCAAAGTATATTTCTCTCCTTCATTTAGGTGTCTCAGCAATGCAGTTCGAGTGCAGATTGTGCAAGTGATGAGTGTTGCAGCAAAGGGATTTTGTCAAACCCAGCATGCAAGAAATTGAGGCAGAAAGGTGATATAAAATTTTTCGATTTTAGTCTTTTAATCCCGTTTAACATGTTGTGAAACTGACTAACTTGGCTAACTGATAATTTAGCAATTTGGATTGCATTTATTGTTCAAGTAATAATAAATAGGGATGAGGATCTTCTATATATTGTAAAGTCCAGGTGGGTGAACTTCTATCTGAAACTGGAGAAGCAGAAAACTAAACAAGAGAAGAGTTAAAATACCCTTTATTAAATCTTTTGAAAATTTACAATGTGTCAATTCGACGCTAACAAACTTCGCCTGTGCTTGGGCGGTAAATGAAAATCAACTAAAAATTTGAAACTAAACTAAAAATTTGAAGATATTAACAAACGATAAAACTAGACTACAGGGCTCAGCGAAGTCCCGTAACTTAAACCCCGTTCGAAGCTAGTGGCAGCAGATAATACAATAAAGTCACTTGAACCAGCAATAAGCAGACGTAACTACGGCAGAGGTGGCGACCAGAGCCTAACTCCTATCGAAACTCGGCTTTTAAATACTTCCTTCAAAGCAGAAAATTTGCATTCGTTCACGCGCGCTATAACATTTACCTATTCTGGCACTGACAATTAGGGGAATGAAGGCTTATAGAAAGGTCTGAACTTAAAATTATAAATCCCTACAATATCTTATTTGAAAAGTAATTTGCAATCTGAACTATGCATCGCATTATAAACTGAAACCAAGTATGCATTAAACTACTACGTGCTAACCAACACACCACCAGAAAATACTAAGGGGTTGTCTTAGTTTCTTCCAAATTTTTCAGCAGTATTATTGCCAACATATTATAATTTGCAATTAATTTTCAAATGGCAAAGAAGAATGCAAAATATTTTAAACGAATTTTTATTACATAAAAAAAATATTCAAAGAAAATTACAAAAGGTCATCAGAAAACGCATTTAAGATGTCAAAGCTAATTCTTTTAAATTTCTAAGACACAAAACTTTCCTCATCTTCAGAACTTAATATAAAACTCACAAAGTTATTAAAAATATAAATACATGAGACAGCAGTTTCTAGTCCTAATATTGAGATATAATTTAGCAAAATCAATAGCAGTGATTATAAGTAATGGACTCTAATAATGTGTTCAATAATTCTGAAAAACAGTTTTAATAAGTTTTATAAAAGATGGGAGGATATTTCCCAGATGAACCTCCTGTTCTTTATACAGTCATAAGTTCAATGAAGATAACGTCATAATCTACACGCTTTACCATTCCAGAATTTAGGCAAATGTTTCCTGATTTTCTTTTGTTATTCAAACCAAACAAGGTCCGTATAACTACGTTATCATGTTCAGGTAGAAGTATGTAGGGCACCAGAATTTGCCCATTGGGGTCGTACATCACTAATTATGCAGCAGCACATCAGCTTTGAACGAAAACATCTTAAAAACCGGATAGGAGGGACTCCCATCTCTCTTCCCCTACTACCAAATTACTCGACAGGACTTCCGGCTCGTCAGTATTTTAAGTGCCTCCCTGCCGCACAGATACTAATAAATATCCTTGCCTTCTCCGGGATTGGAAGCGGCAGCCAGCATCGCTAGCCACGATACCCGATTATGGTGGCAGAGTACAATACCAATGGTAAATTTATTCCTAAATAAAGAAATTTATCCCAAAATTTATCAAATTGTAGCCAACTCTGGTTTGTTTCAAATATGTAGTTCTTTTTCCCTCGAGATGCCTCGTAAATTTCTCAGGGAGGTGTATAAATTTAGAAATTTGAATATTTACATTAAATATGCAATTTTTCCTTTCTTAGAGTTCTCAAATTTCTCAGAAGACGAAAACTGCAAAAATTTCGAAATTTTGATTATTTATAACTACAGAACAAAATTAAATGTATTATAATAAAAATGTCTAAAATATGTTATTTCCTTATATTCGAAATTCTTACGAAACAATTTTTCAAAGGTAAGTAATTTTTAAAAAATACTCATGCTTTATAAAATTTCAGTTATTGCTGTCAAAATGTATTCCGTACATTTTAATAATAACTTCTTAAGAAGCTAAAAGCATTACTATTTTTATTCTAAGTATAGTTTCAATTTTGTGACAAATGACCCTAACTGCAGCGCAGGGGACTTTCTGCTTCGATGGAGGTCGATGGTATGGTTTTTATGAAATCTAGTGTACAGTAAGCGCAAAAGCTCTATCGCCTATGATTTCAAATTATGAATTTTTTTGTCAAAACTATGTGTGAATATTTTTTGATACTGCAGATCAGAAACATTATTTAAGTATTTAAATTGAAGATTTCAAATAAACTTCGTTTAAAACTTTATTTTCTGTTCTATCCAGTGGTACAAACAGTGAAACTAACAGGTTATTATTTCATTTGTGAATATATGTCCAAGGAATCTACAACATTAAAGAAAACAATCTAAACCGAATTATTAAAAAATCGCTTCGAAGTGCATACCTTCCCCGTCCGGACCACATGCATGCTAATTTCTTTAGCTCTGAGCCTATCCGTCTTTGCATTATGCAATAGACACACAAATGAGCAAACAGACAAATTTATTTTTTTATTATTGTATTCATCTCTTCTCCCCAGGTTTCAGATTTTTCCGTTACGTAACGTATTAATGCAGATACCTCTTGTCCAATTAAATTAATTGTAAACCAAAACTCTGAACTGAAACTTTTACGATTCCCATCCTTCTTCCTCTGAAGTACTATGACACTCTTCCCTTTTTCGAATAAGCTCTCCTGCATGCAAGACACTTTTCATTCATGCTGCTGCTACTTACTTGCTTAAGATGACATCTTACTTCAAATTGGAACTTACTGTATTCAAATATAATTAGGAAACATCTTATCTGCAAAAGGATGGTTTGATATACGTAAAATAATAACGATTGTGATTCTTCAAGATCCGTTGTGCTAAATGTGTCGTAATGCTTTTCCACTCAGCCACCTTCAAGCCACTGAGGCTTTCGAAGCAATATCGAAAGCTGTTCAAGTTCCAATTGCCTTCTACGCATTTTAAAATTTGTTATGAAAATTTCTTATGTATTTTTTGTTGTGTATAATTATTGCGTGTTATTTTACTGTGCATAATGTATTCTTAGTTATTATATTATTTTATTGTGTTTAATGAATTTGTATTGAAATTATTTAAAATTAATGTATAATATTTAAAATTGTTAAACTTTACGGCTAAGCTCCTTTAAGTTTGGCAGAATTGTGTTACAATTAAAAGGGTGCGGGTGTATTTCCGTTTCTCACGCGTAGGCTTCTTTGGAGGTTAGAGGTCACTGTCCAGCTGCATTTTCCCTTTTTTTCGCGGGGGTTGAAAACACGTGTTTTTCTCGTTCAGAGGCGAATAGTTCTAAGGGGCAGCGATTTTTTGACAGAGTTATAGGTTGGAAACATTCTTCTGTTGCGTGGGAAAGAAAGGGTCTGTCTTCTTGTAGAAAGTTCTGAATTTCTGTGAATTTCAGTGGTGTTTTATTACCTTTCTTTTAATTGGCGAAAGGGAGTCCAAGTTTCCTTAAGATTGGCTAAATTTTTAATTTTAGTGTTCTTTGAACCAATAGTAATTTTGAGGCGTTTCTTGGTGTGGGTAAACCGAGGTTTCTTAAGCCGTTGCACGGAAGGCAGGATGGGATCTTTTTGGACTTGAAAAAAAAAGGCGATTTTTAGAGAAGACTTTTAAGAGGGTTTTTGGAGCCTTAGGGGTTTGCTATTTTGACGGCGGCCCCTACGGGGTCGGCCGCGGTCAGTGAGGTGCTGAGATGGTGCGGAGGAAAAACGCGGCGGTTCTTCGGTGGTCGACCGCGGTATACAGTTAAGTTTTTATCTCCGAGATTTCTGGGTACGGAGGGTCCGAGACAGTGTGGGTGCTCGACATGTTTGACGGCGGCAATTCTTGCGGCCTATTATATTCAATTTCGTCGCTGAGATTTCTTTTTCCCATTTGTGGAATAGTTTGAACTGCTCGTTCGTGCTGGAGTATCTATTTTGCTTTAGAAAAGATGGAAATATGGAAAGTCGTCAACGCCTGAGGTCTGCTTTGGTCGTCTTTTGTCTCCAGTTTCGACCTCGTTCTCTTATCTTCAGAGGAACTTCGAAAACGGGAAGATGATTGAGTGAAAGTGCTGCTTAACGGAGGAATTTGAAAACTTTAAACTGGAACTATGAAAAGGCTCCGGTTCCGGAAAACATCGATGAAGATTTGGCAGTTATTGTTTCGGGATTTGTAATTTTAGATCGGGGCAGCTCCCCGAGTCTCTCAAAGGTGGTACGCCGATTTCGTGAGTGACTTTTTAATTTTCATTGGTGTTTTATTTTGATGCATAATCCTTTTAAATTTGGAAATGTTTAATACTAAAGCAAGAGTTGACATGTTAAGTAGATAAAAATTGAATATTTTTACCAAATTTCTAGCTGAGAAAGTAATTTTTTATTTAATGTTTAATAGTCAGAAGTCGATTGAACTAATTGAAGGAAGTGAATCTTTGTTTTAATGTTTAAGTGCTATGTTCAATATGATTTATTCTAAATTAGTCTTTTTAAATAAATTTAATCTTCTGGGTTTCCTGCTTAAAATGATTAAGAACTGTGACGTGTTTCACGATGATTTTTCTATTAATGGAATAATGTTAAATATGAGATTGATATGAAAAACAAAAACTATGAGTAACTTTAAAAGATTTTGTAGGGGTAGTCTGGCCAGCTATCTTAAGTTATAATGTGTGGGAATTTTCAATAAATGTGTTTATTATCTTTAATATTGTATGTTTTTTTTTGTGTGTGTGTGTATTAATTGTGGTCTACTGTAGGTCACCCATGTGATCCTAACGGAAACATGGTTTTTCAACCGAACCTGGGTAATTATATTGCCGTAGTAGAAAAATAAGTTTTAGTGTTGGTGACTATACGATCGGTTTACTAAATTTAATTTTGATTTTGTTGAGTACATTTCTTAATTGTGAGATTGTATCTTTCCCCGGTGTTTTGAAGAGTTCTGTTTGGTATTTGAAATGTTAAAGGTTTAAGGCTATCTCTAGATTTTGTACTGAAATTTATGTGTTTTCAGGTTGGAGATCTAAATTAGTTTTCATTTAGTGAGAGATAGCCTGGTAAGGATTTTGTTGTGGACGTGCATTTTCGAATTTTGTTTTTGTCAATTAATCGTGATTCTACCAAAACACCAGGGAGGATATCTTTCTTTGATGTCTCTTAGATTTTAAAGGTTTTGATTATGTAAGTACATTTTTGTCGCGGCACCAAGCAGTCAGTTTGAAAAGTTAAAAAAGTTTATTTTAAAGTTTAATTTAATTTTTTCTACGTAACAAATTATTACGTGTAATCCACACTTTCAGTTATTATGAAAGCAATAAAATCTATCAATTCATCTGCATCTCACAGCATTTCTACTATTTATTGTATTTTGTTATATCGTGAATTATATTTGAATTAATTTGACTGGAATAAAGAAATTTGCGTGATCTTATAAGCTATGTAATTTTCAGCAAACAAGTACTGGATTCATTTAAAATTCCTATTCGTGTAAAGTCAGTGGGTGGAGTCATGTCAGTAAGGTTATTGCAGCACTTTTTATTAGCAAAATTGTTGGAATTAACTGATTAGTTGCAGATGACCATAACTAATCGAAAATATGAAATTTCCCTATTAAATCACTTCTTAAAGATACTCATATCCGAAACTCTGGAAAGGAGGGAAATTAGTTGCCAACATGACCAAGAATTTCATATACATTACTCTCTACTATAAGCAGTTCAAACTCTGCTATAGTCATAAAACAAAACCTTTTATGCGTTTTGAGTTCGTTGGTCCATACTGATCAACCACTTCACCGTTTTCCTCGAGATAGGCTAGTTAATTTTAAACGTATCGTCAGGTATCAGCAACGAGACATACTCGGGATTAAATTTTGCCTAAGAAAGACTTCCCGCATCGTGTTTTGCAACGTCCCAGAATGCAGCGAAAATGAAAAGAAGTGATTGATGGCTTTAAATGTTCCTCTTTCTCCGCATCAGGGATATATCAGGAAGTTAACTTAAAAAGACGGGAAACAAAAATGATCTTCCACTTTCTTTCAGATGGTACAGCAACGATAACTACTGCTAATTCAAAATGTGCCTTTAGAGTATCGTCTTTGCTAATTTTTAGAAAAAAGCCAAGAGAACAGAAAATAATTTTTTATCTCTTGCCTAGGATGACGCTGTTCAAGATCCTTGAATTTGGGCAGGTTTCAAAATATGTCTTCACTAAATGACTTTTAAATAGGTCTAAATAAGTAAAAGGAGATAAGACACATTTCTAAGGCCGGTTGCAGAGCAAAAGGTTTATCTTTACAGAGGAAAAAAGAAGCAAATATCTGAGTTCTGTAGAACAGTGAAGTGGTTAAGACATGTTTAGTATAGAATAAAAAATCTGCAAATATAATTAATTGCTCTATAAAATTTACTTTTGTTATTTCAGAGAGAAACGAAAGATGAAAAGGTCCTTTTGTGAAGGAAATTTTAATGCATTAACTAATTTATCATAAATGGAGGTGATGCATTATAGAGTTATTTGCATATCACAATATAAAGCAAAGTAATTTAAGGCAATTTAATTATTACTAGCAAGCGTCCGGGTAGTAATAAATTCCTAGAGCTGTAAAATTATACAAATATGCGAAATCCCTAGAAAAGAAATCCTACTTTCTATTTGGATACATAATATATATATGCGAATTTTTTCAAGAATATCAAACTGAGTATTATCTGAGCTTATTAAATATACTCACATCTAATAGTTAGCAATAAAGCGAAAATTAGCATATTGAGCGAAAAAAACAACAAATAGCTACAAATTTCTAAAAACGGTAACGTGCTTACGGTAAAACTTTCTGAGCTGTGTTATTTTTAAATTAATCCCTATCATATGATTCTTATATAAGGCTAATGACACATGCACTTACGTAAAGGCAAACGTATAAGAGATACCTTCCCAATAATGATGATAAATTTGCAAAAAAAGAATTTTTAATTAATCAACAGAAATGAAGCAGATTATAATTCCTATTCTTAAATTCGGAATCCACATTATAATCTTCACTCATTGCCGCCCAGTCAGTATAGTGGTAAGGGAAGCTGATTGCGATGCCGAAAGGCCTGGGTTCGAATCCCGGAGAAGGCATGGTTGTAACTGTCCGTCCCTTCACAGGAAAGGCGATAGTGGCCCACCTATTAGGTATCTCCATAATAAAGAGACCACCACATCCGGCCTTGCATAGATAAATGGACTGGGTTACATTTGTAACTGTTCACAATCTGCCATTGGAAAAAAAATCTTCACTTATTTCACAGGCTTCTGTGTGCTGCTAACGTCAAAAGTTTGTCCTATCATTAATTATATTTTTATGAATATGTAAAATCTATTTGCATCTCATAGCATTTCAATTATTTATTGTATTTTATTATAATATAAATTATATTTAAATAAAATTATCTCTGCAAGACCAAGAGCTGCCCTGTTATTCAAGAAAACATCATCATCGTCACCACATTCTTTATCTATGAGAAACTTTTTTTACACAGGTATAATATCTCTTCTTTTGCAGGTGAATTTTGCTTGGACAACATTGAGGAATTAAACGACGAAGGCATTTACAGATTTAGTTGCCCCTGTGCATCAGGACTCAAATGCATGGCGGAGAAGAAGAAGAACGAAAACAATGTATGTATTGTTATATAAATATTAGTCAGAAATTATTCAACATATAATATACCCAAAACATCGCAAAGGTCCTTCCAAAAGGAAAGGTCAAGCAATAACATTCACTGTCTCAAACAGCATTTTTTAATAGCCATTGTCACCTTTATCAGTTAATTTCTGCATAGAGATCCTGTATCTCAAATCCAGGCATCGCGTCCACTACAACTAATGTCTCAAATTTTCTCGACCTTGCATTTTAAGAACATTAAATTTATAGCTCCATAACCCTCAAACATTAATATCTACAGAACGATGCTAAATCTTTTTGGCTGAAATTGAGAGGAAAGGGTTATTTAGATTATAGGAAAGCATTTTGGGCTCTCTGCCTAAAGCAAGAGATGCTTTTGTGAATGGCGTTTTAAGAGACACTCATATTCACGTTAGATATAAAGGAAACCAATAAAACTCAAACGCAGCCAGCTATTTCACCGAAATTTGAATTTAGGTCTAGGTAGCAACGAACAGCTGTTTCACTGTTCAGTCATTGGTGTGATTAATTCATAAAAAATATTTCAAAATAATTCAATAATTCAATTGTTTTCTTTATAAATGAAAATGAGCCAAAGTTATAGGTCTAATCAAAAGCAAAGTCAGATGATGATATGTGATTTCCATTGGAGGCACTAACATTACCGATCTAGCATAGTGTCAACCTGAAAGTTTATTGATAAACTGAAAAATGGGAAGTGCGAAAACTACTTGAGTCTGTGAATGCTATGACAGAACATTTCTCTTCTGAACACTTTTTGTAGTAATGATGTTTTGATTTTTTATCCCCTGAATATTTTGAAAGCGTATTGTATTTATGTACTTATCACTTCGTTTGAATATGAAATTTTCCTGATTGAATAATTAGAATAGAAAGGGAAACTTAATTTTTATAAAGTACACACAGAATACAAGTAGACTACTTTGGACCAAAGCGACACCAAGCATTAAATTAAAGTTACCCACTAATTCTGAAAATTTGCAGGTAAGTTCTCCAATAGCTAGGAATGTATGTATCAGGAAATAAACGAAAATGGCTGGAAGTGGTTTAAAGCCGCAGTTCCAGCATAGACATCGGATCCCGAGTGAGGATGCTGCGCTGTGAGCTCTCGGAATATCTGCAGGAAATGTTTATTACTATTGCTTTGACATCTGTAATCCACAGTATCAATTTCCTGAAGTAATCATCTAGCATTATTATCAGTCCTCTTTTTTTTTTTCAAATGCAAGGTTAACATTGCCAAATTATAATTTATGACTGTGTGACAAAGGAATTTCTTAAATTTAATCTTTTCTTTCCTCTTTTTTCTTTTAAATGTTGTCCCTGGTTTTAAAAACATGGAAAAAAGAAAGAAGACCCAAAAAATATAAATGCAAATCATAAAAACGTTGTCAGTTCCGAATTTCTTTCGAAAACTTTCTCAGTCATGTTGACCCCTCATTATTTTCCTTTAATTTCTATAATGCACTTATTTCTTTTTATATTCTTACTATTAATGCTAGAATGTGGAAGCAGATAGTTTTAACCAAAGATACTCCATAATAATTAATCCTTGGGTTTTTGTAACCGCTTAAAATAAATCAAGTAAAAATTGATTTGAATTCACTGTGAACACTCGATTAATTTAAGTATCTCACCTACGCTTTTCATCGGTGTAAAAACAGAAAGGTCTAAAAAATTATAGTTTTGTTTCGCTATCTGAATTTACTAGCAAGTATTAACAAATTTAATAGCTTCCGAAAAATTACTAAATTGGCTATAAAATGTCTCAAACACTTTGAAATTGATATCTATGATTCTTACATCTAAACACGGCATATGTTTGCCAGATATTGTTTTCACTATGCAAATTTTGGCTATTAATGTGCTTTTCTTTCCAGGCTACAGTATAACTAAAAATCCATTCTTTGTTTTTTATTTATTACTTTTTTGTGTTATCCCTCCTTATTTGAACTCAGCTACACTCATTTTTCTGTTCATCTATGTAATTTACTTATGATATATTTATAAAACTACTTTTAGTGAAACCTAACCTACAGAGGGTGGGAAACGTAGAATTATAATTCCGAAAAGTAAGCATAGTACACGCAAGTTTCTTCAGATATTACTTATTAAAGATAAATTTCTTATCATAATAAATAAGAATTTTATAACTTAATAAAATAAAAATTCGTCAAAACATAGAAGGTGTTTACATATTTTTAGAAGGAGCCTCTTAATCAATGTTTAATACGTAAAATGTAATTTTTTAGGTATTTGATCTGATAGCCTTTTTCCTGGACTAAATGTCTGCATCGTGATTTCCATGATAGAAGGGCCTTTCGTAAAATTTCCAGTGATGTTGATTTTCTTTCCTCTTTCGCTATTTTTCATAGTCTATTAATCGTGTGATTTTACATGTAGAAAGAGCTCTTAACACAAATGCATAATAATGAGCAAGAGAAACGTCAGAGGACTTAAAAGAAAGCCACGCGCAACAATTCAACTGGCTTGCTTTCGCACCAGATCCTCTTGTCTTTTTATTTGTATCGTAAGAAAGGCACTATGAAAGAGGCTTTTCAGCAGAAAATGACGGTACATCGCTCATTCATTATTGGAGTTCTTTCAGGCTGATTTTGGTTGTATTTACAGACGTCGACTTATGAATCAAGGGGACCACAGTTCAGTCCCCGTTGACAAATAAGCTTCTATGCTATTTATGGGCAACCAGCAACGACTACAATCAGCGTTCTCTGTAAAATAAATCGCTTCATCTCTCAACTACACATGGTTCCACAAGTGTAAAAAGATGAAGAAGTAATATACTACCTCAGTCTCAAAAGGCCCGCAGAAGTAAATAACGAGAACTATCGCTCAATTTGGATTTCGAAAATATAATATCTAGAAATGATAAAATCATTTTTATCAAACTTCTTAATGATCCAGTCATTTTTTCTCATACTGCTGTTTTACCTTTCTTGTTTCATTTATTTTTAATTGAACACTATAAATAAAATATTATTTCTTTATAATTTTCAGACTGATATTCAGTTTTCTATATTTAATTTTGCACCAGTTTTTTACCTTTTATTCGAGGAAAATGCTTCAGTCTCGCAAACTCTTCAAGTAACAACGAATAGTGTATTTTAAAAACAATATTTTCTAATCTTTTTATTTCATATACATTTAACCAAATCAATCAGATTTATCAGAAATCAAATTCATAGAAAAGACAAAAATATAGAAAGCTGATTACTTATTATGTAAATAAAACAAGACCTTTTAACTATTGCATAAATATCTAAGATATTAAGAGAAACAAAGTTGTTTAGTAGAAACATAGTTACATAGTTGCTCTATGTAACTGTATATATAATAATTCTTTAAACATAACTGCATGTCACTGCTTGACATTTTCTACTCGTGATAGACCGTACGGAATCGACATACAACCGGCACGCTACCATCCGGCTCATCTATTCTGCTATATAGAGGACAGAGTTTGAAAGAAAAATATAAAACTGAAAACAAATCTTGCTGAGGAAAATCTAGAGCGATGCATGACCTGTCGTACTGTAAAAAGAGGACTTAGTATAAGTACAACTTTAGTTATGTGGTTTGCAAGATGTTAATTCCATGAGCTTAGCCTAGAAAATTATGTTATAAGTATATTCTCTAAACCTATATAACTATATTGATTTCAAACTGTTTTCTGCAATTATATAGAAGACAAACATAGTTTGTATGTTATACATCTATATAAACATAATTTCATAAATAATTAAAAAATAGTTCTGGTCTTAAATTACAAATATTTCCATTTTCACGTGTTCCATTTTTGCACAATCTTAAAATTTTAAGTCACTTTATTAAATGAATTTATTTCTAACATTAGCTAATATTTTGTTCCAGTAATAGTGCAAGATCTCAGTAGAACAAACTTCCGATAAAGAAATAAAAATTATGTAACATGTTGTGAAAATTGTATAATTTTTTTAAATAATAATTTTATTTGCAGAATGCACTTTCTTATAGTTTTAAACAAAATAAAATTACAAAATCTTTTTTAAATTATAATATCTGAATCTACAGTTTAACACTTTCTTTTAGATCCTGATACGTCTATGATCTCATACAAGAACATTTAAAAAATTTAAATACAAACTGCTCATAGTTATCTTTATCCTTTATTTATATGTTATGAAAAATTAATAATTTATTAAATTCGAAATAACAGAAGAATTTTGAAAAAATATTAAAAGTTTTAATAATTCGCTTTCATAAATTCCCAAAATTACAAATAACCTTTTTAATAGAAAAGTATTCCCTTAGTCTATTTAACTTTTAAATGGAAAAGTATAATAATTTGCCGCAGACTACGAGTTACTGAATGTGAATCTGTAAATACTTCAGTATAAAATTTTATAATCATTATACTATTTCTTTGCAGGTGGTGGTTTTTGTTGACAGATGCGTAGAAGCATAGAAGGAATTTGTTGTTCTTAAAGTACTTATTGTATGATACTATTATCTAGGCTCAAATAAAATTTGTACAAAAATAAAATCAATGAAATAAATATTTTTTCTCATTTCTTTTAAATTAAATAAATATACCTAGCATTATCGTAATGCTTTCCTTATATATTATTCTTAAACTGAAAATATTACCGCATTTTTGATTGCAGAACCCTCCGAATGAAAACCTAAAACCCACCTCTGGTTTAAAAATAAACACAAATTTCAGGAAACTGTTTTTCCCTAAGAAATCTCTGGTAATCATAGATGAGGTTGAGCATCAAAATTGAATATTTCCGTCTTCAAAACGTTCGTGGAAAAGCTTTGTGCAGCAGCTATGCTTAAAATGTAAAAACCTATTATCTAGTCAACTTCATAGAAACATGCATCAGAATAAACACACTTGTTCTCCTGTCAGTCCTGTAAGTACTGAGAAATTGTCTTTTCTGGTATATGTCATTGCCCATTGAATGGAAAGAGGGTTCCATTTGTCCCATTTTTTAAAAAAGAGACTGATTCGAATGTTCCAACTATCGAGGTATCATCCTCTTAAATGTGGCATTTAAAGTCTTCTCTCATATTTTATATAATAGGTTATTACCGTATGCATCTACAGTTATTGGTAGCTACCGATGTGGATTTCAAGCTGGAAAATCTACTATTCATCAAATCTATTATGTTAGACAAAGTTTCGTAAAACTTTTTGAACATAATATTGATATCTTTCATCATTTTTTCGGTTTTTAAAGCTGCTTATGATAGCATGTACCATGAAAAGGTGTTTGAAGCTATGCTGAAATTTGGATTTCCTAGAAAATTAATTGATCTTATAAGGTATTTCTCCCACGTTCTTGGTGTGCGTGCCTTCGTGGTGTAGTGGTCTGTGGTCTTTACGCTGGGCGTGTATTCCAGAGGTCT
This sequence comes from Stegodyphus dumicola, assembly GCF_044657685.1. Taxonomy (NCBI): domain Eukaryota; kingdom Metazoa; phylum Arthropoda; class Arachnida; order Araneae; family Eresidae; genus Stegodyphus; species Stegodyphus dumicola. The sequence continues at coordinate 85,938,788 of NC_140768.1, forward strand.
AGAAGATGTTGCTCATTTTTCCATTCTCCTGGTTCCAAAAAATCCTAATATTTCTACAGTGGCGCCCGAACTAAAAAGGTGGTGCATGATGATTCTCCACACCCAGCATTTGGCAAATGGGTCCCCTAAATCACAGTCGCCCTTTAAAAGGGGAAGTATATAAGGTATTTCCCCTGCCTTCTTAGCGTGCCTTCGTGGTGTAGTAGTCTGCACGCTAGGCGCTTATTCCAGAGTTGCGTGGCTCAATTCCGGGTGAAGATGTTGATCATTTTTCCCTTCTTCTGCTTCCAAAAAATTCTAATATCTCTACAATTTATCTAGAATGTCTTTGAAGTGAGTAAATTGCAGTTAACATCATGTCTGATCTATCAGAGGCATTCAACACTGAAAAAGAGTTGAGACAGCTAGCACCTACCTCAACCCTTGCATGCATGTTTTTTTATATCGCCTTTGAAAAGTCTATTAGAGATGCCGGAATTATAACCAAAAGGCACCACATTTCGGAGATTTATACAGTTACTAGCGTATGCTGATGACATCGACATTATTGGCAAAAGTAAGCAGGCGGTTGTGGAGACTTTTGTTTCTTTAGAATCTACAGTCTCTAGAATCTGGACGTACTTCCAGTGCAAATAAAGTCTTTTACTTCCGGGGGCTTTTTCAGATTACGTATCTCGGTACTATCATCTCTAAGGGATAATAATATAAACTTGAACTTGACAATCGATTATTTAGATCTAATAGATGTTATCATGGCTTAAAGAAATTTTAGTGTCTAAATTATTAAAATTAAAGTCATAATAAGTCTTTATAAAACTCTTATTAGCCCTATCATATTGTATGGTAGATAATGCTGGCCATTAAGATAAACAGTTGAATAAAGACTTCTAATTTTTCAAAGAAGCATACTGCGAAAAATGCCCAATTAGAGAAATAATAGATCGAGAAGTTTGTTTAGCTATGAAATACACAGAAGATACAAACAACCTGACCAAATCATCGAATATTATCGTATCAGGTGGCCTGGACATATTTTTAGACGTAACAGCTTAAGCCCTGTTAAAAAGGTGACCTTTGCAAATTTAGAGGGTACCAGGAAAAGAGGAAGACCTCTCCCAAGATGGATAGACTGTGTAGAAGCAGATCTCAGAACTCTAAAAATGAATCGTTGGCGGAAATATAATCGCTAGATTAGTTATAATAGCAACTAATCGGATCCGTTGTAGGAAGCTTGTTGAGACGGCCTTGGCCTTTGATAGGCTATAGAGCAACTGAAGAAGAAGATATATATCATAAACTTGTTTTGCATTGCTTTTGATAGTCTGAATTCCTTAAAAACATTGATCCTTAGAATTATCTTGATCAAAACGGACAATGAGATCTTAGCCTAAGATTTCGGAATTCAGAATCTTATCGCATGATCGAAATATAATTTAAACCTACTTCTGTTAAATCACAAAATACGCTTTTTGTGTATTACGGTTTCACGAGTCTTCTTCTATTCTAGAGCCTTCTCGCAGCAGAATTCGTGTGTTATAAGAGATAGTTTGTCCTCACACTTCTTGAAATAATGCCATAAATTTTAATACACACACTTAAAAAGCTGATCTTTATAACACATTCCAACCGATTTCGTATATTTGATTCCAAATTTTCTGTCGCTCATTGTATTTGAATTTTAAACATGTAAGACATTACAAATAACGACAGTTAGCTAAGAAGAAATTCTTATCGATTTTCCTCGATATTTTACTTCTAGTACATCAGTTTATAGTTCAATATGAATAGCTTTCTAAGATTCCACTTTTGGTTACAAATAGTGTAAATACTCATTTATAGTTCTATGGAAAAATATTAAAACAATTAAAGTAAATCATATTAAAGACTTTTATCTTGTAACTGAAGGAACGTAGTACACAGTGTGGGGATTTATCTAATTTACTTAACAGTTATTTTATGAAGTAGGTTTCCTATCCCTCTCGCTTTCAACACCCACTTTCTTGCTAGAATGAAAATTGACTAGTTCTCGTGTATTCAACTGAAGTAGAGTGAAGTTAGTATTTAATGAAAGGTTTTGAAAGGTGAAATCAAAGCATGTTCTGCCTGCCTAAAGACCCCTTTGCTAACTTAGATTATCTAGCGATTATATTTCTGTGGCGTTGAGCTACTCATGACATATTAGGCTTGTTCACTCCGACGTTTCGAGTCAGAACCAGTTTGCGCGATACGATAATAAACCTGTGAAGCCATTAGGCTATATTTAATTTCATTACTTTTAAGTTATTCATTAATTTTTGAGTCAAGACAAAAGGGCTGGCTTTTGTACGCACAAGTTGGTGCCGTCTGTGAACTTTATTTGAACTAACAAGGGTTCTTTACATTTTACACACTTCTTCTGACTTTGTAGTACTTTAAAGAGTTAGTGATTATTCACTAAACAGTTTTCTAACGTCGAGCTCAGTTTATGATAGCCAAGCATACAAAACTTTATAACAGAAGAAATTTAGGGAGCAAGTGTCAAAATTGTTTAGTAACGAAATTAAAAAAAAATTTATCAATTTATAAAAATATCATAAAAAAATTCTAAATTCTAAAATTTTTTTATTATTTAAGATATCTTTAAAATCCTACGTCATTCCCTAGACAAAAGCATGTAATTTATTATTCTATAACCGTTTTAATATAACTTTAATATTTTTTCATATAGAATGTTTCAAATTGTTTTAAAATTTGCTTAAATTTTCACGTAAATGTAATATTTTTTGCAGGATAATAATACTATCTATTAAATTTTGATATTCCAAAATTAATATCTGTAGATAATAAATGAGAAAATATGTTTAGAGTATACCTACACTGCTTTTTTGAAAAAAGTGCTCCGAACGTGGTCGGATACCTTAAGTTTAAGAGCTTCTGTTTGGTGACGTATGATCAAATGCTAAGTTTAGTACGATTGCAAGTTAATTGTTTGAAAGTGTACAGTATGCATAAAGATGAAGGCAGTGGTCGTATTGCGAATTTCGGTGAAGACCGAAGTGAATAAGTAATGAGCGAAATAAACTAAATCTACTTACCAACATACTTAACAAAAGAAAAAATATAGACATTGGGGTACATTTTGTAGTGCTAAGGTGTTGTCAGAAACATAGTACATGTTATGCGAGACTAACTAGATCTAGCAGCACGCGGAAAAGACGACGGATACACTATTCCGTTTTCAGAAAGAACACAAATGTCGTAATTAAAGATTAAGAAGGATTTTAGTAAGTAATGTGGATAAAAATATAACGGTTGTAGTAAAATTAATGTCTTGCATCAAAATAATTGTAATTTGTGGAATGAAATGTGTATGTGTGTACTATATCTTTTTTCTTCCATGTTCAACTGGAAGGGGGGATTATGCAATATTTTTAATTAAGTAAAATAAAAACAAATTTCTTAGGAGAAAATTAATGGAAAGAGACTACTAGAAAATAGATTGAATTACTTAATTATGGCAAAGCACACGAGGGCTATCTGCCTAAAGGGATGGATGCCTTCGTGGAGGACTTTCTAAGGGAAACTGGTTCGTGTCTACTTTACACATGGAGAAAACCACGAAAACGCCATGCAGCAAGCCCGTTCGCGGGATTCGAACCTCGGACCGAACTAGCAGTGTTCAGCGTCTTTACCGCTCGGCCGCTGGTGGGCACTAGAAAAATGAATTTAGGGTTTTGATGCTTCTCATAAAGTGTGTTTGAGGAATTCTTTTTCAAAAATCTTCTTCTAGAGAGGGCGAATGGGGTATTGATGTTTAAATTTTACAAACGAAAGTTATTTAATTCTCTCCTTTTTTTCTCTTCTCGTCACGAGGTTCGCGCATTTCAGAATTGATGTAGATTTTGTGCTGCAAGCAGTTTTACTATAAAGTGTAAAATTTTACGAATAAAAGTATAAGAGTCTGATTTGCTTTTGCTGCCTTGCCCATAGAAGAAAAGACTGTAATAATTCCTTAGTTTGATCACTTAACTGACGAGGTTTTGCTTCCTATCAGTTGCCATTCAATATTTGGCTTCTTTTCATGATAACGTTGTTTGTCTGCGGGATATAATTCTACATCCTTTAGTACGATTACTATATCTGACGAGAATGTCTTTTTCTGTTCTTGCACCCAGTTTACTTCTTTTCTGCATTGGAACTAAACAATAAGCTCTACTGTTGAAAGATCTGGCTTAATTCCGTCTTATTTTATTGTAAAGCTCTCGGTTTTTTATTCCAGAGGTGTTTTGTCAATTGATCTTGATGGTATTCCGCTTTCTAGATAGATTGCTGTCATTATGGCTTCACTCAAAAATTTTCTTTTGAGTCCCGAATTGAGTGGTAAGTATCTTGAAATTTCCGTTATGTATCCATGTTCTCTTACTGATCGACCGTTCTGTTGTGGTGAATATGCTATGGAAGACTAATGTTTGATTCCTTCGTCTTTTAGGTATTCTTCAATTTCTTTGTGTATTCTCCTCCGTTATCTGTTTTTAATACCTTTGGCTTCGTTCCAGATTTGTTCCTTGTCGCAGTTACAAATTCCTTTAACTTGGATATAGCTTCATCTTTTGTAACTAGTAAATAGACCGTTGCGTATCTTGAATAATCATCGATGTCTGTTAAGAAGTCTTATTTTCCTCCTCGTGATGTTGTGCCAATCGGTCGCGCAAATGTCCGAATGTATCACATTTCGAACTGATTCTACTCTATAGTTGTTGAGCTTGAAACATGGCAGTTCAGACATTTTGCTTCTGATGCAACATTCGTATTCTCTATCCTTTTCAATTTCTCGATCTATTTTTCTTATATTATTTTTCTTTGTCATCATTCATCAGCTTCTTGACTGCTTCATAATTTCTGTGTCCTACTTTTCTGTGCCAAAGATCCATGCTGTTTTCACTTCTTTTCGCGACTGCAATTTTGGTTTTTTTTTTTTTTTTTTTTCCTTTTGCTATGGTTTGGAACCTTTGAAATATCAAAGAGAGAACGGCTGGCAGAAGCCACTAACACAGCTAGCTCTTCTGGGTTCGACCCCGAATTTCACGAATTATCCAGAAACCAAAATCCTCCTGCTGAAAGATAATTAGTATGATGAAACTTACTTGTAATATCCATTACTTCAAGTATGTTTAATAAATAGTTCTTCCATGACTTCAAGTATGTTTGTTAGTCACGATCAATTTTCTAATCACTCGATAAAACTATTGCTTCTGCTACTGCATTTTCAAAATAAACAAGTCATTTAATCAGGTAAATCTCTCGACTTTTTAAACAAAACAAATTGATATGAAAACTAACATACGTTACTTCATTACTTCACCACAATCGTTATGCTATAAAACACTTCTTCATTAACCCCAATCAATGAAGACGTTTTTTGGTTAAATTGCGAATTTCTCAAATTGCAAAACCACATATTAATGGAGAATCCTTACAATTACCTACAACCAAAAGTATTGTGACGTCTAGTTTTGGCCATACTACAGCAACCAACTTGAATGTTGCTCCTTTGTCAAATCGCACGTGTTTCACGATGAATAAACGAAACCGTAGCCCAAGTGAAACAAACACTTATTGAAAACATAAAGCAAAAATTAATCTGATGCAGATACTACGGTCTATTAAATTTCATTTTATTACAACAGTAAACCGATATTAAATATTGTTAGACTACTTACATATATAAACTGTTATTATATACGTAGTTAGTTTGATTATTTGGGAAAATGAATTTGTTTTTAAATATGATATTGCCGAAACATGAATATTTTTGTCTTTAAAACTTATAGGTAATTGGAAGTAAATGCCTAAAACCAACGATTGCGAAAATAAAGACCGTGTAAGGACATTTAAGCCGGGTAAGGGAGTGCGTGTACATGAACTTGTGAAAATTGCAGCACCATGAAGGATTTATGAAAATTGAACCAAACTTACATATGTAAAGTGAGGTAAGACATGCAAATGATTCGAATAATAAAGCGATTGCGCATGCGTGAAATGAGAACCGGGCGCTTGTTCCTTGTATATAACGGACTGTAAAGTTGCGTTGAAATCCGTTTGTCGTCTTCTACATAGTTGTCAATATGCTTCATCAACAGCGAAGGGTGCTATACCAACAACTAAGAAAGTTAGAATGAGGCCAGATCGTCTGTATGCGAGTGAGTGGGCTTTCGCATTGAGCAATTGCAGCCTGCATGCAACGTAATGCCACAACAATGATGCGTATTTAAAAGAAATGGACAGAGGAGAACCAAAGAAGGCGAAATCGTGGCAGTAGAGCACGCCGCAATGTGACGGTTTTTTACAGAAGAAAAAGATGATTTGGTAAATTTTTAGATTGCACCTAACAATGGATATGGTTACCTGAAGAACTATTATGCGCATGATTGCCAGAGTTTATGGAATTCTGGAAATTTGACGACTTCTATTAAGGCGAGAGCAATAATACGTATGTAACGTCGTTAATTTTGCCAATCTCTAACTCAAATAAGTATGATCGATACTGCTGTACCGAATTGTATCCTTACCTGTTTAAATCGCATATTATTAACACTTAATGCTTTTTTTTTATTATTATCGCTATGGTCCGTTTTGCTGCCTGACCTTGCTCAAAGATTCCGAACGAAGTAAAACCATATAAAATTAGTAAGCAAGTTCATTTATTTTGATAGTTTCAGTTTCTGTTTCATTTTAAGTTATTCTTCACTAGATATTTTAAATGATCTTTTTCTTCATTGTAAAATTAATCACTTTGAGAGTTTTGGGCTCAATAAAGCTCAGGATGGCAAAAGATCTTTAAATCTTCAAGTATATATTAAAAATAGCTCCTAAATCTTAAAAATAAGTATGAAATTTTGACTATAATTTTACAAATCCTATTTATATTTCATAATTCCAGTTTGTATAGATTACTAAAATTACAGTCTCTAATATGAATATCATCAGTAGGGGATTTAATTTCTTTAAACAAAATTTCAGTAACTCTTATTGAAATGCAATTTCAGTAAAACTTTGAATCAAAAGGCAATGGAAATTTTCCTGCGAAACTGAGACAGCTAATCTCTTTTACCTATCAATGTCACCTCTGACCTCTGTGCATTTCGAATAACCTGTCAGTTTGACTATGATTAATTTATTAATATCTATTGAAATCTCTCTGCATTTGTGTAAGACAGAATTGTGAAACAAGTTAAACCTGTATAGATATTATATATGTCTCCTTATAAGAGGAACAAACTCTTTTACTTATTATACATATAGTATGTTCACTATAGAACACAGTGAACTATAGAATACAGTGAATATATAGTATGTTCACTATCCACACATATAGTATACAGTGAAATCTCGGTTAATGAATTTAATTCTTTTTGAAGACCGTTCGTTAACCAAAATGTTCGCAAACTGAAACCGTTTTTCCCATAGGAATTAATGTAAAATGGATTAATTCATTTCTGAACCACAAATGATTGCTGATAATAAGTCTGAGCACAACTTATTAGGCCAAAAGCGATAAAAATTATTAAATAAATTGTAGATTTTCCCTAAATTAACTAACCTTTTATTCAAATTTTTATTATCTCCCCTGAATTCCTCAACTTCCCCTCGCATTTCCTTGCCAGGATGTAAATTTAAAGTTAAGTGAAGGGAGTATTTAAACAGGTGAACCTTGGAGTTTGTTCAGAGTGTTTTTTTCGCTAGCCAGCGCACGTTTCGTTGCTGATCTCGCTGTTACGCTAAAACGCCCCTTGGTTATTTCGAATATTGTCACGCCTCTTAGATTTGTTAAGTCAACCTAAGTTAGCCGTAACTTTACGTGCTAATCCAGCACTACTCTATTTAGACTTGAATTGATTTATGTGATAACGTTTAAGTTCCAATACAAGTTGCCGGTAGTATTGTAAAGCACAAAGTATGTGCCTTCTGTTATTAGTTGGAAGTAATAAAAGCTTATTTTTATGCTTCATCTGTGCTAGGTATTTACTTCACGCCTGTGCGAGAATTCGCCAGGTTCATTCGTAGGATCTAGATTAGTTTATGTGGAAAAGAAGAGCCACATAAATTATAAAGAAAAAAAGATAAACCTAATATTGAACAGATAAAACTGAAGGAAACTTAATTTGATTTTACTCTATCTCGAAGGAGAGAGGATCGCATAAGTAGATATTGATAAGGAAGAGGTTATTGCTTGGACGTGAAATTCATTTTCATAAAAACCTCTTTAGAACGTATCTTCTTTTATCTTGTTTTTTTTTTTTTTTTTTTTTTTTTTTTGTTTTTGTTTTGTTTTGTTTTGTTTTATCTCTAAGCACCACTCTGAGAGTAAATGAGCCTCTGTTTCACTGAAAATTTTAACAATGAGGTTTGTTGATGCCTGCGTTTTAAAATGGATCTTAAAGTGAGATATGGCATTGTCATTGAGAATGCATTTGCTGTAGCTTGTTGCTAGTTTATCAGAGTAATATCCCTATATGAAAACTTTCCATCTCATCCCATTCTGCAAAATCTTCGGGGAGTAGAAAACTAAGATCATTTTCATTCCTTCATCTTTCTGAAGACATTTCTTCCACAATTGCTTCTCCCCGTTTCGAAACTTGTTGTAGTTCTTTCGTATTTAGTTCATTTTTGTGTCTCTCTAGTAACTTCTCCAAGTCTTCGTTGTAAACTTCTAAACTCATGGTTTTGCCTAGAGACATAATATTATGGACAACACACAAAAAAAATCCTGTCAAAGTTCCAAAGTCTCTGCCTCCAACTCTTTCTGGTCATAATTTCTTCCAGGCTAATTCGTGTACCTTGTAAGTCACTTACTTTCAGACTTTTTTAATGAGAAGTAAACAATGAAAAACAATGAAAAGTTGTATTTCCAGAATACGAATGGTGAGTTTAATTATGTGGCATAGGTTAATGTCTTTCATTTTTACAAATCACAGGATGCCGAACTAAATGCTGGCAACTCGAGACATCATTCGTAATCCCAGGCGTTTATTGTTCAGGTAATTTCTTCGTGAACCGAATTGTTCGGGAAGTGAGGCGATCGTGACATGAGGTTCTATTGTATATAAAATAGAAGTTCTATTGTTTTTAATAATTTTCACGGATTACCCGCAATTCCATAAGTCGAAGTGTTAAGCGATAAGTATATTTAAAAATAATGTAAGAACAATAAATCAAGGCATTCTATATCTCGTAACACCTCTTCAGAACGTTGCGCAGAACAGCCATATTTCCCTACCATTATACACACTGAATAATGTATCAAAACCAAAAACTAAATTTAAGTAATTGCATTAATTTATTGATAACCTGATGCATAAATACTCCCGTAAATTTTACAACAGCTTTTTTTAGCGGTGAGAGTGATTTTTTATGTACGCTACTTGTTTACTTAAGTTTTTAACCTATGAACTGAATACATTCACATTAAAAAACACTAAAGCATAAAGAAAGGTTAGTATCAAGATCCCTAGTAGGTCACTCCATTATCATTTTATTCATGGGGAATCACATACAATAACTGTGGAATCTCCCAAGACGTTTTATATATATACGCAAAATGTAACAGGTAAAAGGCACCATTTGTTGTCAAAATGAGAACAATCATCTTAGTGGTGTTCTTTTTCTGCATGGGTGTTGCTGTAAGTATTATCTAGTTACAATAATTTGAAATAAGAATTAAATTAGCTTAGCCTTTAATATATATTTGAGAAGCGAAGAAGAAATTTTCGATATTGTGATAAAACAGAGCTCTGAAATGTTCAGTAACTGTACGTCTTCATTGCACTGGAGTTTGTATACAAGTTTATATTCATAGTAGCAAATGAGAATTAAGAACTAATTTTGAACTCTACAAAACATAATGCTTTAATGATTTTCTAACCATTCAAAAAACACGTAATGATGGATGCTAGATAAATAATTATATTATTTATAAAGTGAAAAATTGTGAAACTTCTAACAAATTCGATACAATTTAAGTTATTAGCCCAAATGCTAGTTAGCCCGGAAAGGCTATTAATCTCAAGGCGGCATATTCCGTCTGTTTATTATAAATGTCCGTTTCACTACGGCCCTTTGGGTGTAATATAAAATCTGAAAGCTTTGAGATGCTTTTTTTTTATATGCTTTAACAGTAAATTTTAATTTACAGCGTTGCAGTAGCTGGTTCTCGTTATACATTATTCCAAACATACAGATAAAGATCATTTATTCTGTTCTCAAGAACTTAAATCGTTGTTTTAATATATAAATCCTTCTCTTTTACTCTTCACGTTCTTTCTTTATTTTAAGGTATAACTTTCAGATTCTTAATTACTAATGTAAAGAATTCATGTGCTCAATTTCATTCTCTCTTCAGCGAATATACAAATCTGATTTTTACTTTAGTTTTCAGAAAATCTTAGATATGCACTTCTCAACATTCTTTGTGAACGATGGTAGGTGAATATTCATGACAGAGAAAGCTATCTGTTGCAAGTGATCCGACAGATTTCTAATGAAAAGGTGGAAGGAAGAATGACAAAATTTCAAAAACAGATAAATAAAATAATTATTTTATTTTAAAACCCTTTTGATGAAAGATGTTTCATCGTATAGCCCATTCTTAGTTTATAATACCTCATAAGGTACTTTCGCTCTTCTTTCCACGTGCCTTCGTGGTATAAATGAAAGCTTATTCGAGAGGTCCGGGGTTCAAGTCCCGTCGAGGACAATGAGCAATTTTCACGTCTCCTGCTTTAAATTAACCTAACAGATTAAATTCTTTTCGATAATAAACAAGCTTTTGACCGCCCGCCCGGTGGGGAAGTGACTAACGCGTCGTGCAGCTGCACCACTGATCCAGGGTTCGAACCTCGGGCTCGGCAAGGTAGACTCAGCCTTTTATCCCTTAAGTGGGTCGATAAAATGAGTACTGAGTTTGCTTGGTACTATACACCGGGGGACAAGTTGACCACTTGTCCAGGGCATATGCTTATGCACTCCGGGCCCAAAGGTCACTGTCTTTAGTTTAGTAAGAAAGCTTTTAAGTCTTGATTTCAACATCTTCAGTGACTACATTCTTATACTTTACTTGGCATTAGATATCACGTTACTGAAATCAAACATAGCATTAAATCATCACGGTATAGACAATCAAAGCCCAGCACCCACTTTTACTAGAATCTTAGAATCTATCTAGTATTTATCTAGTATTAGTATTTATTAGTAGAATTAACAAACAATCTATTAAAACACCTGTTTAAAATGAAACTGAAGTAAGTAGTTTCTGTTGTCCATTAAAGTTCCACGTTTTCAATTTTTCTCTAAATTTTTAGTACAGGCAATTGTTTTATGATCTAAAGGTTATTCTTTTCTCATCTATTCCATTTATTTAAACAAACAGTATATAGTAAAACTTACATGCAATAAATATCACTAATGTTACAATATACAGAAGTTATACTGCTGTTCTTCAGAATATATATCTGGAAATAATGCTCTAGGTTTTCATTATCCCCTTTTATATTTACAACTTAACATGTAGATTTAGTGGAATTTCATTGATATTATAAAGCACACTTTTTTTAAAACTTATTCTGGATAACATGTTGAAATGTTGCTTGCTCTCCAAGTTGAATGACAGCTTTTAATTTAGTGCTTCATCCTTCATTCTCACAATGATAATAATTTTGCTCACAGTTACTAGTATTTTTTTTAATATGGGTGTTATGCTATATGGTGCTTTAATAATTAATTTTAATAGCAGATTTGTAACCGGCTTGTTATAAAAACGTTTACTTCAATAACAGTATCTATTTTTTAATAAAAATCAACTTCTTTTTCAAACTGTTGGGTTAGAGAACATTCCAAGGCTAGTTTTGATTCAAATGAGATCTAAATAATACAGAACGGCCATCACTTTCGAAAAGTGGATCTTGCATAACATTATTACTCAAACATAGCATTAAATCATCACGGCATCATCATAGCATTAAATCATCTTGTAGTCTTCTCTTATAGTAGAATACATATTTCTGACTACGAGAGAAGACTACAAGAAAAAAATTTTTTCCAAGTTGCGCTCAAATGTTTCAGATTTTAATATGATACATTATATACGTTTCGAATAAAAGCTTGTTAGTTTTTCGAGGTTTAAATCATTCTTCAACTGTATAAGCTTTAAATGTAAAAAAATCTTGTCATATAAGTAATTATAATCATTGAACGAGGAAAGCATACATTTTAACAATGAAAAATGTTTGAAAGCTGGTGTAATCTTATAAGTAGGGAATTTGAAAATACCTTAAAGATGCAGCCTATGTAAAGTATATTTCTCTCCTTCATTTAGGTGTCTCAGCCATGTAGCTCGAGTGAAGATTGTGCAAGTGATGAGTGTTGCAGCAAAGGGATTTTGTGAAACCCAGCATGCAAGAAATTGAGGCAGAAAGGTGACATAAAATTTCTTTCAACACAGTTTACCAAGTTGTGAAACTAATTAACGTGTTGAAGGAAAAATTTGTTGAAAGGAAATGGATTACATTTATTGGGCAGGTAATAATGAATAAGGATGAGGATCTTCTAAATATCTTGCTTGCAAAGTAACTGCTATCTGAATTATGAATCTCATTCGGAATTAAAACCAAGTATGGTTTAAAGTACTACGTGCTGACCAACACATAACCAGAACATACTGAGGGATTGTCTTAGTTTCTTACATGTTTTCCAGCAGTATAATTGCCAACATATTGTAATTTATAATTAATTTTCAAATGACAAAGAAGAAAGCAAAGTATTTTAAACGAACTTTTATTAGATAAAATTTCGGTTTCAAAGAAAGTTACAAAAGGTCATCAGAGAACAAATTTAAAATGTCAAAGCTAAATCCTTTAAATTTCTATGAAACGAAATTTTCCTCATCTTTAGAACTTAATATTAAACTTACAAAGTTATTAAAGACATAAATATATGAGAGAGCATTTCGAGTGGTAACATCATAAATTAATAGCAGGGATGGGCTCTATTAATGTGGTCAATAATTCTGAAAATCCTTTTTAGTATTCTTTATAAAAGATGGGAGCATACTTTCCAGGTGATTCTCTTGTTCTTTATACAATCATAACTTCAAGGAAGATAATGTCATTTGGATAATCTCAATCCTTATTCCAGAATTTAGGCAAATGTTTCTTGATTTTCTTTTATTATCCAACTAAACAAGGTCAGTATAACTACGTTATCAGGTTCAGGTAGAAGTAGGTGGGGCACTAGAACTTGTACATTGGTCGTACAGCACTAATTATGCAATATCACCCCATTTTTCAATGAAACGCTATAACGGTCCGGTACAAAGTCTCTCATCCCTCTTTCCCTACCACCAAACTACTCGATAGGACTTCGGACTCGTCAGTATTTTAAGTGCTTCCTGCCGCACAGAACAATAAACAAATATCCATACCTGCTCCTGGATTCGAAACAGCAGCCAACATCGCTAACCACGAAACCCGATCAGGGTGGCAGAGTACGATATAAATGGTAAATTTAGCCCTAAATAAAGAAATTCATTTAAAAAAATTTTCGTTTGTAATCAACTAGGTTTTTCAAATATGCGGTTCTTTTCCTTTCGAGATACCTCGCAAATTTCTCAAGGTATTGTATAAGATTAGAAACTTTGACCATTTATATTAAATATGCTGTTTTCCTTTCTCAGGATTCTTTGCAAATTTCTCAGCGTGCGAGAATTGCATAAACTTAAACTTTGACAATTCATAATTACAGAATAAAAATAAACACATTTTAAAAAATAAAAAGACAAACTACTACTTATTTCAAAGCGTTCCTTTAAGGTATCGTGTTTGTTAAATTTAAGATAAAGGATTAGAAATCAGAAAATAAATTTTTCTCTCTTGGGTAAAACGATGCCATTCAACATGCTTGAATATGACAAGTACGAGATCTTCTAAATAGGTTTTGACAACTGCTGAAAGGGGACAAGACGCATTTCTAAGGCCAGTTTCAGAGGTAAACATTTTATCTTTAGAGAGAAAAAAAAGCGAATATTTGAGTTTTGCTGGACATTGAAGTGGTTAAGACATTGTTAGTGTAGAATAAAATTTGCAAATGAAATTAATTGGTCTATAAAATTTGCTTCTTTTTGTTATCTGAGTAGAGAGGCAAAAGTTAAAGCGACAGCCTGTTAAACTACCACTACTAGGATATGTAACATATCCTTGTTTAACAGGGCCTCACTTCCTAATCACTTGTTTACCGATTTAAGATAACAAAACTACCCCTTCTTATTTTAGATGATTCATTTTCATAAGGTTGGATGTATTGGCTATTGTCTTGGAAAACGTGATGCTACATTTCTAAAAGCGTGAAATGAGTTTAATATATGAAATATGCTAAGAATTATATAAAATGCGATTAATTTTTTGAACAGTTTAATGTATTCTTTAAGTAGATCCTTGAGAATTGTAGTCTATGTTCTGTATGCAATATAGATTATCCAGCTTTTTTTATAATTTGCACTATGTAATTGTAGTATTATGTGAAATTTGCTGAGCTTCGAATATGGAACTTAAAATAGTTTTGTGCAGTAAAAAATGGTAAGTAATATGGGTATAAAATGTCATTAATTCGTTGTAATAGTTTGCGTATGAAAAATATAAACTTCTATTTTTTAACAAATACCAGAAATGTATCAAATCATGTAATAAATCTGGTTGGTCTTCAAGTTCAATTGAAGTGATATAACTTCGGATATAATTTTACATAAGAATATCAAAAATTTTCAATGGGAATTCAGATTTCGAAAATAGTTTTCTATTTTTGATACTGTTTCATTGCACTAAGTCTTCTAACTCTTATGAAATATCATTGTTATTCACAAATTTTCATTAAAGATGAAAAATATTTGATCTTTTTCCTTGAAATTTTGAGTGTCATTCAGTAAGCACCTGCAATTAAACTCGTATGGCACTCTCTAATTAATGTGAAATGATATATATTCTTTAAAAAAGATTGGGCTATGTTCTTAGAATCTACGAAATAGTGAAATGTGTGGTACGAAACGATAAAAGTCTTGCATGAAGTTCGGTATATGTTCACTCTCATTATTGAAAATCCCTTCCTAAATTTTGAAATAGTGATGTTTTTACTCTTATTATTTTCAAAATTTGGTACTTCATGAATTAAATAACTGTATAGATGTACTAAACTTTATCGAAAATTCAAATATTTTATTAATTTGTTGGTTTTATTTAAATGATTTATAAGTAAATGAGCGGTATGTTAGGCAGTTTCTTTCAGAAATATATCCGTATTTGAAAACTCTGTAGGTAATTTGCCTTACTGAACTTGTTCTAAATTTTTAAAAATATATGGGTGATATGATGTTATGTTATCATCTAGAGTGTCTTTTCTCTTTTCAAATAGTGTATAGAGTTATAATAGGAATTGAATCTTCTTTCTATAACAGAATTTGTTAGTATCTCTAGAAGAGGAATTAGGAAAACAATTTCATGCTTTTTGTAAAAAATAGTGTAATATCTGGTTCTTATTATGGTAGAAAGTGTTATTCAAAAGTTTCAGAGTGGTAAAATATGATTAGGAAATGACGTTTTCTGAAAATAATAAATGTATTTCTCAATATTATAAATTAAAACAGTCAAAACTAGAAGTCTTTTACACAATGTGAGCATTAAAAACCATTGAAAAATCTGTTGCAGTCGTATAAAATTTAACTCGACGATGAAAATTGTTGCTTGCATGATTAAACAATATCAAAATTTGGTTTGAAATTAAATCACTGAGTGCCACATATAGACATGCGATCGTGATTGTTTCAAGGTCTTTTAGTAGAGGATATCCTGTTTTTTAAGTAAAATTATTTTCCTTTTTCGATGAAAGTAAAGCTAAAGCTAAATCTTTGGAAAAGTGAGACATTCTGATTTTCGTCCGTTAGGAGAAATGCGCATGCCTACATAAAAATAAAATATGAGTATCACTGAATTTTCTAAGTTCCTACAAAAGGGTAGAATTTAGAAAATAAAGGAAAATTTCTAAAAACGTTGGTTCATTACCTTACTCTTACTTCTTAAATGTTTATTTCATATTTAGTTCTAAATATTAAGAAAATAGTTCTAAGATAGGTATTCTGTACTGTGGGAATACTGCAGGAAGTTGAATGATTTAGATGGTCTTTGGAGTTTTTCTCTTAGAAAAAGGTAATATTTAGCAAATACAGTTCTCGAGAATCGATAGAAAGTTCCTATAATGCATGCATATATGTACAATTATAAGAAAACGTAACACTTATTTGGGTGTAATTTTGTATTGAAAAGGGGTTATTCCTCATTAAATGTGTATTAGTAAGGAATATTTAAATGCTGAGTATTGTACGAAGAAAGTTCTGTATTTGTGATAAAGAAGGTTAAAATATTCGAAATTATAGTGGAGATTTGGGTAAAATGTCTCTTACTCTTTGATTCCTTCTGTAAATATAGGTATATTGGTAATGATATATGTTGTGTAAAGTACTTCACAAGATTTCATTCATAAGAAAATAAATTGGTAAATAAATTAATGCAAACTGACATTTGCGAAAGAATATTTTAGTCTAAGAAATTAAAAAATAGACTAGATATGAAATTGTCTAGTGAATTAAGTTGGAATTGTACTAAGTTAAAAAAATGTGTTAACACTATGCGTTAGAAATAAATGTATATCAATAAAACAAACTTTCAAGAGATAAAATGGTAACCAATGGGTAAAATCCATGGTCATTTATCTCTGATTCAATACTGGAAATGTTTATCTTAGAAATTTCTTTTATACATGTAACGTCAAATTTCATCAATTTCACATGAAAATCGTTCATGAAGGCAGAAATATCCATACTTAGTGTAGGAAAAGGTAATAAAGTGAACATTTGTATAGTCGAGATATTTAAAGTGATGTAGAATGCATTCAATTAGTACAAATTACTGAATTAAAAGGTACTGAGTGTTCAAAATAATAAGAAGTAATTTTGTATGAGTACATGAAAGAATGAATATGGTTCTAAAATTATGGATGAAAGTTGAGATTTCATTCTAAAAATTCGGAATCTATCAAACTAGTTTAATGAGAATCAAGATTTAAAAAGTGAACGTTGGTAACATTGAAGAGCTCAAAAACATATATTCAGATACAAAGGGTATTAAGAATTAAAAGGAAATACCAGAATATGCAGGAAATGTTAAAGTTTGAAAATGCAAATGAAGTTAATAATGAAGTAAAATAGTAGGATAAGTCATGGTAAGAGTACTAAAGAATGATAAATTGTAGAATTTGCAAAGTAAAATAGTACTATAAAATATGGACTAAGTAAGGGCTATTCAACGAATTGGATATGAATAGCAGTTAAAGGTTGTAAAATAAAATGCTTAATTTAAATCTGTCTCTATGTTTAAGAAATTTAAGCATGTTAATTTAACTGAAATAGTAAAATCAAAAGCGCAATTACAATCAAAAATTATAAAACAGAGTTAAACTTTATAGTATGTTGAAAACTAGAAAGGAAACCAGTGCCAGAAAAGTATAAAAACTACATCTAAAATTAACTAAAGTTCATGCGTATAGTAGCAAAATGTAACAAACAAGTTCAAAATTAGAGAACTTTAAAAATTACGAAGGTATAAAATGTACGAAATAAGTTAAAAATAGCATCTAAAATTAAATAAAGTTCATATATATAATACGAAGATAGAGGAATTAAGCTAAAATTAAGATCCTGTTTGAAATTAGGAAGGTTAAAACGTATGAAAGTCATGTGAAAATATAACAAATTAGTTAAAATTCTTACTATGTTGGAAACTAAAAACGATAATAAATAGAAAATGTGTTAAAATTTACATCTAGAATTAAATAAGTCAGGTGTATGGTAGGAAAATGTAATAAACAAGTTCAAAATTAGAGTACTTTAAAAATTACGAAGGTTTAAAATGTACGAAACAAGTTAAAAATTACATCTAAAATTAAACAAAATTCATATATATGGTCAGAAAATATAGGAATTAAACTAAAATTAAAAGTATATTTGAAATTACGAAAGTTAAAACAAATGAAAGTAGCTAATTTGCTAATTATAAATTAAATTAAAGTCATGTACATAGTGTGAATATATAGCAAATTAGTTTAAATTCAGAGTATGTTGGAAGCAAAAAACGTAAAATATATAGAAAAGAAATTAAAATTTACACCTAAAATTAAATAAAAGTATATGACCTGAAAATATAGGAATTATGTTAAAATTATGACTATATTGGAAATTTTGAAGGTTAAAATGTATTAAAGACATCAAATAAAAGTCATGTATATAGGAAAAATATAAATTCGTTAAAAATTAGAATATATTAAATATAATGAAGGTTAAAATATACAAAACAAGCTAAACGTTTACATCTAAAATTAAGTAAAGTTCATCTATGTGATCCGAAAACATAAGAAATAAGTTAAAATACAGAATATGTTGAAGATCACAGACATTAAAAAGCATAAAAAAAGATAAAAATTACATCTAGCATTGAATAATTTAACACATAAAAACGTTTATTTTAGCAATTACGGACGCAAAATATAACAAATAAGTTAAAAGGATTGGTTAATAGGTATGAAAAACTCTGAGTAAAATAAATTTAATAATAAAAATGAGTAATATAATTAAGATTATGGAAAGTAAATGTAGTACTATAAACAGAAGATTCAAGAAATAAGGTAAAATTCTGAGTGTATAGAATCACTCAATCATTAAATTTGAAAATAATCATCGTTCAGAGTACCTAGGAAATAATCATCATATGCATAGTAAAACAGTTGGAATACGGAGAAAAAACACAAATGCTAAAGATTTATTAACGAAGGAAATCACCTCCGGTAAATCAGTAAAATATAATCTCTTATTAAATTGTGACGACATGTAGCAGTTTTGTGGATATTCAGTCATAGGATAAATACAAGTAAAAAAATAATTATCTTCCAAAGAGGTTACACTGTGGAGGAAACATTTTATTATATAGTAATTTCTGTTTAAAGGAAATCAGACACGTATTTGATAAATGTTTTTAAGAACTCAATATAAGTAAGTAAGTTCACAAGTGATCGCATGCAAATAAATGTCTAAATCTCCAAATTAATAAAACCGTCCTTTTTCTGTGACGTAGCAACTACTCTACTCCCATCCACCTCCTGATAAGGCTCGCCCTGCCCCCATTTTCAGATAAGCCTCCCTTCCACGGCTAACCATTCTTTCTCGGGAGCTCCCTCAACTCCCGCTCCCGAGCTCCCTGGCTCAGAACTCTCCTTTCCTCTACTATGACAGTTAGCAACAAGTGAAAAATTCGAGTATTAAGCAAAAGATATAACAACTAGCCACAATTTTCTAAAAACGGTAACGTGCTTATGAAAACCTTTCTGAGATACGTTATTTTAAAAAAATCATCTCATATGTAAACCACATGACTTCTCTTGCACGAAATACTAAATTATCCCATTTTGCCTGCATTCCATTTAAACTTATTGAATTGAATTAAATCTACTTCGCCGATAGAGGATAAACCACAATAGAATAGATGCACTTTTTAAAATTCACTACACTGATTTACCATAGCCACTTAACAGCGTTACATCTCATTCATTTTATAACTCAGAGTGAGCACAAATTATATCATCTCAAGAAATATCCAATCATTGCCCCATGTTCTATTCAAATACTATAATAAATCTAAAACGATGTATAAAAGAAATTAGACAAATAAAAAAGAAACAGTTGTTGTTGCTAAGCTTAGTTTCTTTAAATTGGCAACAAGTGTACTGCTCTGCTAAGTTGCAGGTGTAAACAAATATGGCTGCTATGGTAAAAAAAATTAGGCTTAGCCACACTTAAATTAGACAAATAAAAAAGAAACAGTTATTGTTGCTAGGCTTAGTTTCTTTAGATTGGCAAAAAGTCTTCTGTTCTGCTAAGTTGCAAATGTAAACAAATATGGCTGCTATGGTAAAAAAATTAGGCTTAGCCGCACTTAAAGAACTCTTAAATTGTTGATAATTCTACAAGTTTTGTATGCAGATTAACTAAAGGCATGAGAACCTTAACCGGAAGATAAGAACAATTCAATCATTTTTAAAGCTAAAAAATGCACAATCTACCAAAATATGAGCATAAAAAAACTGAGCTCCCGGAGCCGAATATAAGAGTGGGTATATGTATTGTAGAGACATGAGGATTTTTTTTCGGGGGGGGGAAGCAAGCAAGATGAAAAATTAGCAACGCCTTCGCCGGGAATCGAACCACGGACCTCTGAAATACCGGCCCAATGTGCAGAACCACTACACCACGAAGGCACGCAAGGAAAGCTGGAGAAATGCCTTATAGTATATATAATATTTATTTACTTTTGATGCGGCCGTTTGCCACCAAAAAGGGAGTTGCACAACTACACCCTATAGCTGTCCTGTATATAAAATATCAACGTTCTGAGGCTACTCGTTTTTGAGTTACGCAAGATACGTTCATACATACGCACGTATGTATGTACGTACATACGGTATAGATGCCACGAAAAAATCTCTTTTGAATCCATTATAAATCAGTTTTATAATTTTTTTGGGGGGAAATGAGTCCTTTATTCTGTCCATACGTACAGGTGTCACGCAAAAACATCGTTAAATTGCATTCGATAGCAGTCAAAATGAATATTTTCGCTGAAATATGGTACCTGGAATTTTTCGTGATTACAATACTTTCTTCATTTCGTACAAGGAAGTATTAATCCCTGTCATATGATTCTTATATAAGGCTAATGGCACGTGCACTTACATAAAGGCAAATGCGTAAGAGAAATATTCCCAATAATGATGATAAATTTGCAAGAAAGGATTTTTAATTATTCAACGGAAATAAAGCAAATTATAACTTCTCTATTCTTAATTCGGAATCCACATTGTAATCTTTACTCATTTCACAGGCTTCTCTGCGCTGCTAACGTCGAACTTGTGTCCTACCATTAATTATATTTTTACGAATATGTAAAATCTATTTGCATCTATAGCATTTCAATTATTTATTGTTTTTTATTATATTATAAATTATACTTAAATAAAATTATCTCTGCAAGACCAAGAGTTGTCCTGTTATTCAAGAAAACGTCATCATCGGCACCATCTTCTCCATCTATGAGAAAATTTTTATTATACATGTCTAACATTTCTTTTTTTGGTAGGGGAATTTTGCTTGGACAACATTGAGGAATTAAACATTAATGGCATTTACAGATTTAGTTGCCCCTGTGCAGCAGGTCTGAATTGCATGTCGGAGAGGAAAAGGAACGAAACCCATGTATGTATTATTTATATAAATATAAGTAATGTTTATAAATAATTCGTCATATAACAGGCCAAATTATCGCAAACGTCCTTCCGAAAGGAAAGGTCAACTAATATCATTCCCAGGATCAAATAGCTTTGCTTTTAATAGCCATTGTTACCTTTATCGATAAATTTCCACATAGAAATCTTGAGCAAATCATCACGTCCACTCCAAATAATGTCTCAAATTTTCTCAACCTTGAAGAATATTGATTTTATTACTCCCTAAGCCTCTAGCATTAATCCCAAAAGAGCGATGATGTAGCTTTTTGGCATATCTTATTCGGTTGCTTTGGCTGAAACTGAGACAAATGGGTTACTTATATTATGGCAAAGCATTTAGGGCCCACTGCCTAAAGAAAGAGATCACTTTGTAAATGTTTCTTTAAAAGGCACTCATATTCATGTTACCTGCGCAAAAAAATAAACAGGAAAACTCAAACGCAGCCAGCCATTTCACCGAAATTTGAACCCGGGTCTAGCTATCAGCGATCAGCCATTTCAGAGTTCAGTCATTGGTGAGATTAATTTATGAAAAATGCTTCAAAATAATTCAATAATTAAACTGCTTTCTGTATAAATGAAAACGGATTAAAAATATAGCCCTATGCAGATGATGATATGCGATTCCCATTGGAGGCAATAGTATTGCCCATCCAGCATTGTGTCAACCTGACAGTTTATTGATAAACTGAAAAATCTGATGTGTACACCACATGACTTCCATGTACGGAATATTAAATTATACGCATTTTTTCTTGCATTTCGTTTAAACTTACTGGATTGAATTAAATCTACTTCGCCGACAGCGCATAAACCACAATAGAATAAATGCATTCTTTAAAATTCACTCTATTTGTTTACCATAGCGACACTCTGGCGCTAGGTTCACTTAACAGTATTATATTTAGTTCATACTACAACTCAGAATGCACAAAATTTATATCATTTAAAGAATTATCTAATCGTTGCCACATGTTCTATTCAAATACTATAATAAAGCTAAAACGATGTATAAAAGAAATTAAGCAAACAAAACAAAAAAGAAACAGTTTTTCACAGACGATTGAGTATTTCTCATTCAATTAATTCAGTTCTTACTTCACGACAAGGCAAAAATACATAAAAACTCAAAATATCTGTATTAAAAATTACGAAGTAAATCTTAAACACATATTTCCTCGAAAAAATTCCAGAAAGGATTAAGCATGATTTAATTCGCAATAATAAATGAAGGAGTTATTTTTGTTGTTGCGAAGCTACATTTCTCTAGATTAGCAACAAATCCACTACTCTGCTATTTCAAATGTAAACAAGCAATGGCCGTCATCACAAAAATTATTAGGCTTAGCGGCACTTAAACAACTTTAAAATTGTTGATAATTCTAGAAATATTGCATACAGATTTACTAAAGGCATAAAAACCTTAACCGGAAGATAAGAACCACATAATTCAATCATTTTTAAAGCAAAAAATGTACAATTTACAAACCTATAAGAGTAAAGAAACTGAGATCACTGATCCGGGTAACAGACGTAATAAATATATTTATATACGTTTGGCGCGGCCGATTGCAACCAAAATACGAGGTGCACAGTTACATGTTATAGTAGTCCTATATACAAAATTTCAACTTTCTGAGGCTACTGGTTTTGGAGTTATCCGAGATACGTACGTACGTACATACGTTCGTACAGACGCCACGAAAAATTCTCTTCAGAATTCATTTTAAAGCAGTTTTATAATTTTTTGGAGGAAAAAAGTCTTTTATTCTGTCCTTACGTACAGGTGACAGGTGACGGAGGACGGGGACGCCTGATGTTTAACAGAGGTAAACAGGCATATGTCCCGCGCCCTCCCCTATCTAGTGGCAGCAACTCCCAGGAGCCTCATGAGGCCACCTTGGGAGTTTATTGAAGAATTTTACGTAATTGTACATGGCCATACAGAAGCGTCTTAGGAATACATTAGTTTTGATCGATAGGCGGATGATTTGTTACATCTTGGTTTTTAGACACTGTTAGACACTAATTACAGCATATACATACACATACAAGTACATACAATTGCACATATAAAGATACATACAAAACACTTGTAAAACACATATAAAAGCACATATATAACACATATAAAACATGTAAGCACATTATATAAAAATAGAAATTAGATACTAGTTTGCACACACTTATACAAGTAAAACACATACTTATAATGAAACATATTTAAGCTAATATATAGTATACACTTACACTAAAGACACATTTAGATCACATATCACATGTAAAATGCGCAAATAAACATACATAAAGCATGCAGGCACACTGTAGAATATTAAATTTTGTTATTAGATGATATAGTAATTACAGATGAAACTTTACTCTGGAGAATACATTATGCAATACGTTATATCAGGTACACAATACTTATTTAATTTGAATAGATATGCAGCGCTTTTTATATACATAATGCTTACAGAATTGATACACAATGTAAAAACAGATACACTATGCTTGTAAAGCATTAGATATTAGAATTTATACTGCGCACAATTGTACAAACGAAATAAGACACTATACTACTATATACAACACAGTTATGGTGTACAATTATGCAAACACAATTATACTAACGTATTAAAACGCAGAATAAAACACTATACTATGGTATATAACACAATTGTGCACAATTATATAAACACAATTATACTTACACATTAAAAAAAAAAATCTATACTATTGTATACACACAATTATAGTACGCAGCACCATGCATGCTATGTTGCCAAGCTATATATTTCTATGCGAAGCTGTGAGATTATACAGGTAATGCAGATACAATATTGATAGATATAGATGAATTATACATTATGCATATGTCATATACAGTGCAGATATAATACAGATAGTTTGAGTAATACAGATATGATGTGCAGGCAATAACTGTAGTGGAGACACTATGTTATAGAATGCGCTGAGCTTATTTTATATTATATTAGATGCACAGTGTTTATTGGATTAAAGTAGGTACACAGTACTTTTTATATACACATTGCTCACAGAACAAATGCACAGTGCAAAGTCAGATACACAACAGGTTGTAAGGTATTGCAGGTAGTGCATACGCAATGTAGATAGTTGCATAGTAATTATATGCTTTATATACAGCAGATACTGTGCAGAATTTGACAAATTCAGTGCAGAATGAGGTGCATATTTATTGCAGATAGTTTGTATAACGCGTTTGTGTAATACAGTACTGGCAATGACTGTAGGAGAAACACTATGTTGTAGAATACACAGTGCATACTAGTATTGTAATAGATACATGATGCTTGTTATATACACAATGCTTACAGAATGGTTACACAATGCAAAGTCGGATACACATTTGTTTTACACTGTTCAGTTAAGCATGGACTAGCATGGACATGCAAGTAGTAATCTGTGATTAGTCAGTGTTGAGCTCTGTACACTGTTGATGAGTTCTGTACACGATTTGTCAGGGCGTTCCAATTACTCTGCGCACAGTACCTTATACACTGATATATAACTTGCAGTTGTTGTAATAACTGTGGTTATTCCAGGAAATACTTCTATAGATATTTCAGTCGTTGTAACTACTACAGAGACACAATGCAGGTAGCAGTCTGTTCATAGTCAGTAGTTTGCTCTATACGCCGTAAGTGAGTACTGTACGCAGTAAGCAGCTATGTCTGCAGTTATGTTGCAGTGCAGTTATGTTATAAGCGCAGCACATAATTTAAACATATTGTAAGTTGCATCCAGCTGATTGTCAGTATAAGAGACTGTCAGAATTCTGTTGATTTGGTGAAAGCTGACTGTGGTTGCTTTATGAGACGCCTTAATTGACGCTAGTTTGGTTGGCAGATATCTTGCCCTAGGTCGTTGACCTGCCTAATTATTTGGCAGATCTTTTTGACCGCTGGTGGGTGCTTAATGATGAATCGTTTATATGATTCTATATTTGTGGCTGGGAGTGGTAGGTGTAAGTTGGATGTAAGGCTGCATTCAAATATGTAGTGGTCGGGGGAGCCAGTTGCCCCGCAGACGCATATATCTGTCATCGAAATTGCATGTCTTTGAAAATAGGATGGAAATGGGCCGTGCTCCGTGATATAGTATGTCAAGGGTGCAATGGCCTGGAGACGTTCGTTGTCTACTATTGGGTAGAATCCGTGTGTCCTTCTTCCTGTATCACAGTTATCCCACTCCTGTTGCCACTGTTCTTTGCTTAGTTCTCTTAGCTTTCGCTTTAAATACGAAGTCGGGATTGGAGTTGTCACCTCTTGCGCGTCGTTGTTGAGTGCCGCCTCGTCTGCTAACTGGTCTGCCATCTCGTTACCCTCTATGCCATCATGTCCTTTCACCCAGATTAGTTTGATGTGTGTTTGCATATTGTTACACAGGAGCTGTTGGATTGCTATAATTGTGGGTGAGGTATGGTGGTGATTCATGATTGCCTGTAGCACTGACATGCTGTCTGTGTGAATTTCGGTTGCTGCTAGATTGATATCCTGAGCATACTGAATTGCAGCTGCTATTGCCACAGCTTCTGCCTGGAAAATGCTGTTGTGGGTAGCGAGATGGCCTTTCCATTTGCTTTCCACTCGGTCATTTTTGAAGTGAACGAAGGCGCATCCCACTCCATTGTCATGCTTTGATCCATCGGTGTAGAATCGTGAGTTCACATGTGGAGTTTCTCTGAGAGGCGTTGGGTGTTGTGCTGTCACGACATGGATGCCTTTACTTTTGTGTGCCGGGTGCACATACTGCACACTCCCTGGTAATTCATACTGTGTTGCATGGAAGGCGGTGCCAGCAAAGTTGGCATCTTGTTTTAGCCTAATTAGGCGCTCATATGCAGCTTCTATGCTGGCCTTTATGTGCAGGGGTGTTAGTCCCGCAAGGACCGTTATTGCACTTGATGCCGTTGTCCTATATGCCCTACTTATGTTTAGAGCAAATGGCCGTTGTATTGTTGTCAAGAGTTTGATCTTGCGACTGCTCATTGGTTGCGCCCATATAGCCGATGCGTAAAGAACAATTCTCTCCGCTACCGTTAGATATAGCAGTTTCTGGATGTGAGGGTTTTGTCCCCAGTTTTTTCCCTGGAATTGTCTGGCTTTCTTAGCTATATTTGCTGTCTTGACTCTGATGTCTTGAAGGTGGGGCAGCCTGTCCTTACGTACAGATATCAAGCAAAAACATCGTTAAATTGCATTCGAAAGCGGTCAAAATGGATATTTTCGTTGAAATATGCTGCTTGAAACTTTTCGCGATTACAATACTTCCTTTTTACTTCTTACAAGGAAGTAAAAATGGGAAATGGGAAATCTGCTTGAATCAGTGAAAGCAATGACAGAACATTTCTTTTCTGAAACAAATTGTGTAGTAATGATATTTTGATTTATTAACCGCTGAGTATTTTCATTGCGCTTTGTATTTATGTACTTTGCAAACTAGAATAGAAAGGAAAACTTAATTTTTATAAAGTGTACACAGAACACAAGTAGACCACATTAAACCAAAGCGACAGCAAGTAGTAAATTAAAATTACCCACTAATTCTAAAAATTTGCAGGTAAGTTCTCCAATACCAAAGATGTATGTATCAGAAAATAAATAAACTGTTTAATGACTGGAAGTGGTTTAATGCCACATTTTCAGCCTAGACATCGGATTAGGTGAGGATGCTGCGCTGCGAGCTCTCGGAATATCTGGATGGAAATTTTTATTACTATTGCTTTCACATCTGCAATTCACAGTATCAAGTTTCGAGTAGTCATCTAACATTATTATCAATCTATTTTTTCAAACGCAAGTTTAACATTATTGCATTATGATTTAATGACTGAGAGACAAAGAAGTGTTTTAAATTTAATCTTTTTATTTCTGCTTTTATCTTTTAAATGTAGTCCATGTTTTTAAAAACATAAAAAAATACAAGCAAGACCCAAAAATATAAATGCAAATCATAAAAACTCGAAAACGTTCTATCATGCTGGCTCCTCATTGTTTTTCTTTAATTTCCATCACGCACTTATTTCTTTTTCTGTTCTTACTGTCAATATTAGGCTGTGGAAGCAGACAGATTTAAACCAAAGACAGTCCATAATAATTACTCCTTTTGACTTGTAACCGCTTAAAATTAATCACATAAAAATTGAGTTGAACTGACTGTGAACAGTGGACTAATTTAAGTATCTCACCTAGGCTTTTCATCAGGGTAAAAACAGAAACGTCTAAAAAATTTTAGTTTTGAGTCTCCATCTTAATTTATTAGCAAGTATTCACAAATTCAACAGCTTTCGAAAAACTGTTAAATGGCTATAAACGGTTTCAGACACTTTGAAATCGATATCTATGCCTCTTATTCTAAACACGGGATATTTTTGTCAGATATTGTTTTCGCTAAGCAAATTTTAGATATTAATGTGCTTTTCTTTCCAAGGTATAGTATAACTAGAAATCCATTCTTTATATATATATATATATATTACTTTTACTTGCAATCCCTCTTTTTTTATATATATTACTTTTACTTGCAATCCCTCCTTTTTTTAATTCAGCTACTAATTTTATTCATTTAAAAAATTAAAAGAAGAACTGCTCATAGTTATTTTCGTCCTTTATTTATATATTATGACAAATCAATAATTTATTGAATTCAAAATAACAAAAGAATTTTGGACAAATATTAAAATTTTAATAATGCCCTTTCGTATATTCCCAGAATTACAGATAACCTTTTTAACAGAAAAATATTTCCTTACAATAATTTGCGGCAGACTACAATTTACTGAATGTCAATTTGTAAATACTCCAGTATGAAATTTTATAATCATTATTCATTATTTCTTTCCAGGAGGTGATTGTTCTTGACACATGCGCAGAAGAATAGAATGCTTTTGCTCTTCTTTAAGTATTTATTATATGATACTATTATCTAGGCTCACATAAAATTTGTACAAAAATAAAATCAATGAAATAAATATTTTTCTCATTCCTTTTAAAGTATATAAATATACCTAACGCTATCATGCTATCATAAAGTTTAACTTTTTATTACATGTTGCTCTTAGATAACTGAAAATATTACCGCATTTGTGATTAGGAACCTTCAGAATGAAAACCTAAAAACTACCACTGGTTTAAAAACAAACAGTAATTTCAGAAAACTGTTTTTTTCCTTAAGAAATCATTGAAAATCATAGATGATGTTAAGCATCAAAATTGAATACTCCTGTCTTCAAAATGTTCGTGAAAAAAAAAACCCACCACTGGTTTAAAAACAAACAGTAATTTCAGAAAACAGTTTTTTTCCTTAAGAAATCATTGAAAATCATAGATGATGTTAAGCATCAAAACTGAATACTCCTGTCTTCAAAATGTTCGTGGAAAAGCTTTGTATGTTTAAAATGTAAAACATTATAATCTACTGAACTTTTATACAAATATACTATGATATGTTGGGCGTTCCCCATCCCGTGAACTAAGCACACCATAGGTCCTCACCTCCCGTTGAACTAGACCCAAGTGTTCAACTCCTGTCCTAGAACAGTGGAGGGATCGGCGCCAACGCACCTAGAGTGACACAGACCCCCAAGATGTCACATAACATACACACTTCAGAATAGAAGCATACGTCAGAATGCATGCACTTGCTCTGCTGTCAGTCCTGAAAACACTGAGAAATTGTCTTTTCTGATACCTGTCATAAACTGGCCTTCACATCTCTTTTGACAGATTGAATTGCTTAAAAACATTGAGTCCTAGAATTAGCTTGATAAAAAGGGCAATGAGATCTCAGCATAATTTCTCGAAATGCAGTATCTTGACGAATGATCAAAAGATGCATTAACCCAGTTTCCATTACAACACAAACAACGGTTTCTGGGTTTTAGGAAAAGAAAATCAGAGTTTCAACACAAAGACAATCAAAAGTGTAATCGAAGAGGCGCTTAAAATATCGAGTAAGACCAGGAGCAGTCACATATTATATCACGAAAAAAGGCTGAGGGAGGGGAATATAAAGTTGAGAGACAAAGTTTTGAAAACCATTCACTCGCTCTTATCCGCAGAGAAAAATGAAACAACCAAATTTAATCCGAAATTTGAAGGATTGTATTTAGTAGTCAACATCAAAGGCACTGAGCGCCGCCTGAGATAACCACTGACCTGACTTTGTTGTAAAAGTCTTACAGCGTTAATAGTCATCCTGGCAGAAGGGAAAATTTTCTCCGTGTAAAAATATACATATAAATATTACATGGGCATACAAGGCCTGTGTATAAGCATAGATATGTTGATTACAATCATTGTCTTGTACAAGTTACATATGATAGATACATAAAATCATGACAGCTATGTGTACATTTAAACATTATATGAATTCATATTTACAATACTTTTACTGAGATAATCAAAATTAAACTTGTAATTCATTTACACATTGACTGGATTTTCAATATCATTTAAACTGCTTTACAATATTATTTTTATCAAGTACATACAAACTGGATAGTAATATGCTTACATTACAAGAGTTTTGCTCTTACAGTCCTGTTATTATTCTATGAGGTGAGCTATTTTCCTATTGTTGATATTCAGTTGTTGTAGTATTTTGAATTACTATTAAAATTATGATGCGAAGATACAATTCTCAAGAGAAGACTATTAAAATTATGATGCGAAGATACAATTCTCAATACAAGCCTGATTACCTCCTCTATTTTAGTTTTCGTCTGCTTGTTGCCGCGGGTATTCTCCGCCCATTGCGGCCAGTATTCACTGCTTGGCATTTTTAAATGCAATTTATCGGTTTGTACTACAAACATTTTGTGGACTTTTGGAAGAGCATGCTTTATGCTCTTCCAGAAGTCCACAAAACCGGTATTCCTTTTCGACCAATTGTTTCCAACATAGATACTGCTTCATATCCTTTGGCCAAATATTTAGTTTCCAGATTTTCTCCTCTACTTGCTAACAATATTCACACTGTAAAAAATTCTGTTGAAGTCATTGATAAACTTAAAAATATTTCTCCACTTCGTTCCATTATGGTTTCATTTGATGTCAAATCTCTGTTTACTAATGTTCCGGTCGAAGGATCACTAAATTGTCTTGAAACTAGGCTTCGGGAATTTCACTTCACACATACTGAAATTAATGAGTTGGTTTCGCTTACTAAAGTTTCTCTAAGTCAAACCCACTTTGCTTTCCAAAATGCATATTTTCGTCAAGTTGAAGGATTGGCTATGGGTAATCCTCTCAGTCCTGTACTTGCTGACATTTATATGCACTATTTTGAGATGAAATTATTTGATAAACTATCTTTTCGTCTTTGGATTCGGTATGTTGACGACACTTTCGCACTTTTTGACGGTTATAAAGAGGATTTATCCGAGATTCTATCTATTATGAATTCAATTGATCCAGCCATCCAATTCACTCTTGAAATTGAATCCAACAATTCCCTCCCGTTTCTCACTATTCTTATAATCCGCAATGAAACTGATTTTAGCACCACTGTGTACCGTAAACCCTTTGCAGTTTGTTTACCACCCCATGCCAAATCATGCCACCCTGTTAAGCAAAAAATGGCTTCTTTTTACTATTATGTATTCCGCGCGCTTAAAGTTTGTTCCTCTGAATCTTTGCTTACCAATGAACTTAATTATTTGAGAGCAGTTGCGATTGACCGTACCGTGGATTTTCTCCCGTGATTATTGATAAAGCCGTTAAAAAATCTTCAGATTCCCATCAAAGAAGACATTCCACTGTTAGAAATAATATTAATGACCTTTTCGTGCTTCCATTTTATCCTTCTGTTAGCTATAAAATTTCACGGATTCTCCAGAAATTCAATTTTCAAGTCGGTTTCTCCCCTATTAATAAAATTCACCCTTCGATTCTAAAAGATTGCGTTTCTGTCTTGAATTCTTGGGGAATTTATAGTATATCGTGTCAGTGTGGTTTAAGATATATTTGCCAAACAAAAAGAACGTTGAAGTTTCGTATCAAGGAACATGAATCTTATGTCAGAAAAGGCGAAATTAACAAGTCTTCAATAGCGTATCATAGTTGGACTTTTAACCATAATTTTGATTTTGGGTCTGCAAAAATTATCCAAAAGGCTTCTTCCATAGGTGAATTGGATTTTCTTGAGGCTTTTCACATTCACAAAGATTTAGCAGGTTTAGTTAATGATTTGAAGTCCAATCCAGTCGTTCCTAATGCCTTTAAAATTCTACTATCTTAATTCAGTTATTTTTGCCGATAGATGGCGTTACCTCGTCGCGTTTGGTACTACCAAAGGGTATAAAATTCCGTTCAGTAGTTGTTTTCCATTATTTGAAGTTCAGATTTTGAGCGTAAGGTGCATTTGCCCCTCGCTCCCTATTTTAACTTCGCTAATTTTTTCTTGTCCTTTATGCTTGATCAGATAGCCTGGCTCAGTAAAAGTAGGCGGCCAGTGCAACTCTGATTAAAAATCTAGTTATAACCACGTGAAGTGCTGATAAGGACCACGTGTTTCTGTGACTCCTTTATTTTCTTGTTTCTAAGTATTTCTTTCTCCTGATGAGGAGGGACCTTTAGCTGCCCTCGAAATCGATTGAGTGTTTCATTATACCTACGCTAAATACAAGGTTGTTTTTACGATTTTGATTGTCACATTAGCGTGCTTCTCTTCTAGTCTAAAAGTTCTTTAATTATTTCCTTTTTGCTGTTTTCGTCAGGAGGTTCGCTCATTCCGGAATTGATGCAGGTTTTGATCGGCAAGCAGTTTTACTATAAACTGTAAAATTTTACGAATAAGAGTAGAAGAGTCTGACTTGCAGTCGCTCTGCCTTGCCTATATGCCTTCGAAACTGTCGCTGTCTGGGGAATTCTGTGGACTAAAAATGTTGAATTTATATCTAGTTTTAAAAAAGAGGCTTTTTGTTGAAACTAGGTCCAAGTTGGTTGGTAATTTTATGTTTGCATATTTTAGTTTAAGTTCTGTCGAGAAGTGAGGTTTACAGTATTTTAATTCTGAATTCGTTGTAATGGTTCCCTAATCTGATGTCGATAGTTTACCTCGCAGAAAAAACTTGATACCTTAGTTTAACGGTAATTGGTTTTGCTGAGTTAGTTGAAACCCACATCAAGTGTTACACTCTATATGAAATTAAAAAGTGATTGTTCCGAAAACTAAAATAAAAATCGATACATAACTTGCTACAAAAAAAATATTGAAGTCCGAAAACTAAGATAAAAATCGATACATAACGTGCTACAAAAAAAAATATTGAAGAGTAGCTGACTGTTCAATTTGGTGGCATATTGAATGAATAAAACGGTACATGTGAATTTCAGCTGACTTATTCAGATATTTTTGTACATTAAACTCCTTAATTTTAAAATGTAACTATTCAAATGTTAAATACATTCTAAACTGCAATATATGTGATAAAGATATAAATATTTTTTTGATTAGAAGTAGTAGTGCACTGAATAAATTATGAAGACATGATAGTTTTGCTACTGAAGCTTAGTGATAATAAGTTTCAATAGAAAGAATTGGGAAACGGCCGCTGCTGAAACTTTACTAACTTCAACTGATTCTTAAGCAAAACGAAAACTAACTGCATATAAAATAGTGGTATTCATACCTTCTTGCAGTGCGACCCTACTTGGGACATGGAGGTCCGACCTAAAAGTTAAAACAATCAACAACCTAATTTTAATTACTCAAAAACTAGAATTGTGTGGTATTAAAAGTCAGGGATATATAATTTTTTATTTCATACATAACAAACATTATTGTCAAAGCAACTACAATAAAGCGAAAACCAGCTTTGCAGTTACCAAATATTTAGTTGATGAATCGACTAACACTAGTCACATATAAAATTTAAATTAAACATGTTGGAACATCAAAAACATTTCAGGTTAAAAAACTACAAAAAGGAAAACATTAAAAAGACCTATGAGCCTGTTTCTTGTTTACAAGAAGTGATATTTCTGGCTGTATTTTGATCACTTTAAGTCTTAATTAAGGCCACAAGTCTGCTAATTTGTGTGAGTATTTAGATTTTAGATAGAAAAATTGGAAAAATCCCATCTCGCACATATGGATAAAGCAAATGGTAATAATATCTTTAGAGCTGATTCTCAGACAGTTTTGGATTTCATTTCAAAGCCAAAAATTACTAAATTCACGTTCAATGAAAATAAATTTTAATTATCTATCACACGATAATTCAATTAGTTTTGCATTGAAATTATAAATATTTAAGGAATGCACACTCTATTGAGCAATACACATTCAAATCTGTTCAGAGTCAGGAAACTTTTCCGGAAAATAAGTAATAAATTGATTTTTAAAATCTGTTAAATGAATTTTTATATCTTTATAAACGACTGACCAATTTTTATTCTGTTTTTATAATAAAACTTTATAAAAATTTAAAAATCGGAAGTACTGCCAAATTAATCTCTTTAAAGTATAAGCACTACAAATCAATTTTCATTTGAATAAAAAAGATAAATATTTGGGTAATACACTGACTACCAATAAGTATTTGGACACCTGTGACAGAAAAGAAAAACTAACTTTATTCAAAATCAATAGTTGGTAGAGCCTCCACGAGAGGTAATTTCAGCGTGGACCCTCCAGGGCATACTTTCCACAAGTCTTTGTATGACAGCTAGTGGTATTTTCTTCCACTCGGCTTGGAGAAGACATAGTAGTTCCTTCACCGATTTTGCACGGGAAGTGCACCCCTGAATTCGGCGATGCAACTCATCCCAGAGCTTCTTGATAGGGTTCAGGTCTGGACTATGGGCAGGCCAGTCCATTCGATGAACTCCATTGGCACCATACCAAGCCTTAGTTCAACTGGCATTGTCGCCCTGAAAGTAACAGGGGTCCAACCCGTAAAACTTCCGCAACGTAGGAAGCACATTGTCATCCAAAATAGTGCAGTAGGCATCGGAGTTGAGCTTACCATGAATGGGGACCAAAGGTCCCAGCCCATACCAGGAGAAACACCTCCAGACCATAATTCCACCTCCGCCGAACTTGACTGTTGGCACAATGCATTCTGGCAGGAGACGTTCTCTAGGTAGACGCCAGTCACAGACCCTGCCATCCGAACCGTGAAGGGTGAACCTTGATTCCAAAGAACCCGTTTCCCTTGATCTACGGTCCAATTTCGATGTGCTTTACACCACATTAACCGAGCAGCGCGGTTGGACTTTGGGATCGAAGGCTTATGGGCAGCAGCACAACCATGAAAACCAAGCAGATGTGCTTCCTTACGGATGGTATTCATTGAAACAATACTCCCGGATGCCTGTTGAAACTCCTCGCGGATGAGAGCCATCGTTTGGGTGCGGTTCTTCCGAATTTCTCTGGACAGCACTCGTCGGTCTCTATCTCCCAGCTTCGTTGGTCTGCCGACTCGGGGCACATTCCGACAATCACCGCTCACCTTTCACTTCTTGATCACATAGGCCACTGTCGATTTTGGGTACTTCAGATTGCTAGATATGTTCCTTAAGGATCGGCCACATTTGTGATACCCGATAATTATACCTTTCTCGAAATCAGAGAGTTCCGAACTGCGAGGCATCTTGCGTGCGACTAAAGCCGATGCTGTTTCCTACACGATATATACCGGCGAAGTCCATGACGTACCTTAGGACCGCAGATATCGTCATTTGCATAGGTGTCCAAATACTTATTGGTAGTCAGTGTACACACTGAAAGGAATTGCAGATCCTATTAAATTGATACTTAAAATTTTAGGGATGAGTTTTTATATCTTTGTTAACCGACTGAACCACTTTTATTTTGTTTTCGTTTTTGTTTTTTGTAACATAATTTTCTAAAGTAGGAAATGCTGCAAAATTAATCTCCTTAAAGTATGAGCACCATACATCAATTTTCGTTTGAATGAAATGATATTTGGGTAATAAACACTGAAAGGTACTTCAGATCCGTTCAGAGTCAGAAAAATCCTCTGGAAAATAAGTATTAAATTGATATTTAAAATTTGTCAAGAGAGTTGTTACATCTAAAATAACCGATTGAACAACTTTTATTTTAGTTTCTTTAACAAAACTTTCTAAAATAGGAAATGCTGCAAAATTAATCTCCTGACAGTATGAGCCCCACCAATCAATTTTATTTGCAAAGGCTTTCGTTTCATCGCTAGTTATAAATATATATAATTCTTATCCTTGAAGACTTAACTCATTTAATATAGAAAAAATATCACTTCAGTAAACTAACCTACATAGCCATTCTTTATCAGTATAATATACATAAAATTTTATCATTATCATTGTCATTAAAAAACACAAACACTTCAAATAATCTCGTTAGAACCCTATCCCTCAAACGCCAAGACACCTTTGTACGTAAAAGAAGCTGCTGCTATTCACAGCCTATTTCTCAGCATATTTGCGAAAAACTCCCTGAGTTCAGAGCGCCTTTATAAAATTTATTATTTTAACTCCAATATGTAAGATACATATGTTTTTCAATACAAGCGTTTCTATATGAATTATTCGGTGATCCCATGTTACACACAGAGAGATTTTTTCGATTAGGGCTAGAAATTCATTATGATTTCCTTCCATAGCGGCACATTCCCACACAGTTTTCTCAAGAAATATTTTTTCGCGTGGTGTAAGAATTGACCAATTTAGAGAGTTCTTCTCCCGTTGTCCTTTGCAGTTCCTTGCCAAAAAAAACATTTTCATCGATTTCATTTTTGTATTCATATTTTGCGCAACAAATTAGTTGTGCAACGTTGTGTCAATCGATGGATTCATCTAATTGGAAGCTGAAAATTTTAACTTTTTTATTTCTGATTATAAGTTTGCTTCCCACGTAATCTGCCATTTTGTATATTCTGCCACCAGTTTATGCACCACAGAGTGGTATTTGCCAAAATGGAAGCGTTTTTCTCGTCATTTTTTTCCTTCACTGTCTTTTTTTTTTTTTTTTTTTTTCAGTTATCCTCCCAGCCACTTATCTAAGAGGAAACATGAAAATTTGTAAGCAATCCGTTTTACACAAATACTAAATATGGAATTTTACACAGAAATAATAATTAAACTCCCAAATATGCCAAGTGGATGGTAAATAGAATATGAGCTCTCATCACGTGCTTATACTTCACATCGAAAACGAATATGATGTTACTGACTGTCTACTAGAAATCTATCCCCATTATGGCTACTACTAGTTGGTAGCTGTCGCTATAGTAACAGGGCTAGTATACTTCAGGTTAGAGCGAATCAAGTGAATATTTAGTTGTTCTTTTGTTTTTGGCGAATGTTTTCCGCGAGAAAGAGATAAATCAGTTCGTCATTAAGTGCCCCAATCTAGCAAAATGAAAAACAATTCTTCAAGACACCTCTATGAAAAATGAAATTTATCTCTTTGCAGTCGTTGTCCTAAAACCAGATTAATTTCTCTAGATTTTAACAAAGTTTATTATTTTAAAAAAACAAATCCTTTTCTCAGAAAAATTAGTCAATGATGTATTTGTAATAAATTAAATTTATTTACAGTTTTTTGATCCACCTTGATCAATTTTTACGACCGCATTTGGAGTTTCGATCCACACGTGGAATACTAGGGATGTAAAGACTCAATCTGCTGAAAATTTCTTATATGTTAATAGCTACCAAAGCAAGAAATTACATAGCTAGAAACAACACTGAATGATGGCGTAGAAACACGATCTGCTAACACAGCGGCTTCATAATTACAGAAATATAAATCATTACCTAAAATTGAAGTTACAAATGAATAAACCGTCGCTATAAAATACATACACAAACAATGCTTAAATAAGCATTACATTTGACTAACTCTTTTGTGCTTCAAACGAATTCTAATCTCTAAGAACACAGTCAAGAAGTTAAAATTAACTAAAACGTTTATTAAAACTTTCTTTTACAGTGCATCTAATATTTAAGAAAATTTAGCCACAAGGGTGTTAAAAATACAACTATTTAAATGCGATGAAGTTTTTCAAACACCTAACCAACCCAACTTTTTTCGGCTTCCAGTCATATATACTAGCAATAACAGAATCCTTCCCCCTAGATCCAGATCACTGCTCTGTCGTATTTTTGAAGCAATAAGCCACTTTCTGGTAAAACACTGCTCGCCAAAAGTTGTTCCTGTCTCTCTAAGCCATAAATTAGCTCTCTATTTAAACTTCCTTACTGTTTGTATTTTAGTGATGTTTAAAGGAAGAAGAGAAGATACTGGAAAAAATTATATAAAAATAACATATTAGTAAAAATGAATTTTTTTTGTTTTGGAAATTTTTTTTCATTGCAATTTTTAAAGCATGAATGATGAAAAATGAGCAACGCCTTCGCAGGGAATCGAACCACGGAACTTTGGAATACGCGCTCAGTGTGGAGACCACTACACTACGAAAGCATGCTAAGAAGGCGAGAGAAATACCTTATATATTCCCCCTTTTAATGGGCACCTGGGCTTTTTAGGGGACCCATTTTTGGGGGAAAGCAGGAGAAATGAAAAAATGAGCAACGCATTCCCCGGGAATCAAACCACGGACCTCTACAATAGGCACCCAGCGTGCAGACCACTACTCTACGAAGGCATGCTAAAATGGCGGGAGAAATACCTTATACGTTGAATCTTGAAGCTGAGAACTTCAAGTGCAGAATGCTTCTAAATTAACTATTTTCTTTCAAACTTTCAAATTTAAAACTCATTTTATGATGAACTAAGGTTTTTCTGTTTCAGGAAATGTTTAAAAGCTTAAAAATCTTAAAAATCAATTAATTTTGAATTTTTAATGAATAATAATTCTAACGTTTTTATTTACAATTACTCCTTTCCTTATATTTATAATTATTCCTTCTTTTATTTAAATTCCTTTAAATAGTAACACTGCGTTTGTATTCACTTTTGTACGTAAGCTTCTTGGTATACATTGTGGAAACACGAGCAGGTAGAATCTGTTTCCACCTTTCCCCTTTCCCAGCTTCCCAAATATTAAACTCCTTAATCTTCACCAAGGTTTAAGTAAATTTTCATATGTATTCGGAGTTTTAAGAATTATTTAACAAAAACAGATGAATAAAAGAATAGGATTTCCTTACGGATTTAAATAAATCTGAATATATTTCCTGTAAAAACAACAACCTTCGTTCAAACACAAGTTTTTTTGTTTTTATTATACACACCTCAGTCTCTCTTTTTTTTCATATATAAAAATACTAATAGCGCATAAAATTGAATCATAAATTTTCCAAGAAGACAATATACGGATGTTTTTTTTTAAAGTTGTTCTGCTATTAATGCAGATCTTTCTAAGGTGTCAAATCTAACAATTTCAAACGCCAGTCCGAGTCACTTCTTTATACACTGGACAGTAAATATGAAGGTAAAACTCAAACCCAGTGAGTACAAAGGTAAATTTCCATCCAGCCCTTTGTTCTTTGAAACTACGTATGCAACTTTCAAAGCTTGAGGGAAACGCTTGTAAATGGCATTTAAGTAAGTATTGTTCCTTGAATAATGCAAGACAGTGTGACCAATGAAACGTGTTTTGTAAAAACACCTAAAAAAAGATTGTGCACAGAACTTTACAAAAATGAATGGCTTCAGCCTTGTTCGTGAAATAATTTGTAATATTTACTTTTATTTAAATTAATTAAAAAGAAATAAATCCACATTTTACAAATGTCTTTTCTATATTACTTTTGTAGTTTTACGTGATCTTGGTGTTAAATTAATTCAGAAAAGAATCCTTTATTGAAAAATATGAATTCATAATCTCAAGTAGAATTCCTTCCATTTTCTTAATTGTCAAGTCATAATAAATGTATTTTTCAAAGGATCCCGCTAAAGTGAATATTCACTTTATAAAAATCTTTTTTTGGTTTAGGAAACAAGAAAAATTAATCAAGTAACGTTATTGTATGAACTTTGTGTAGACTGACCTCTTATAAATACCTCAGTTGCAGACGGATGTTTATGCTTTACCAGAGTTTCGACAGGAGATACGGTACATCAAGGGACAGCCTAAAAATAACATAAAAGCAGGTTTTCCAAGCAAAATTATGAAACAAAAATCATACCTGTAATTTCATCTTAAAATTTGTACGTGACCTGCTGCCATGTTGCAGAAGAGATAATGCTCACAGGAAAGAATTTTGGATGACTTTACGCTTAGTCATTTCATTAGAAGATGAAGGAAGGGACAATGGCAATAAGGTAACTCAAGAATTTGGTATCTCCCTTAATCATGGTTTCAACCCACGGATGAATAAACTTCCAAACAACAGGAACAGAGGTTTAAAAAATATTCCCAAAGGCTTAAGAATATAATTCGTACAAGCACTTCCCTCCAAAAGACATTGATTCCAGACTGCAGGAAATATTGCAAACCAACTGCAGATGGTTACAGGACGCCCAGTATCACAGTTCATTGGTTACATAAAGATGGAAAGTTTTGCCCAATGACATGAATATCGTGTTCATTTAAATCACAAGCATTGCAGATATCGTTTGCCATGGAGTGACGACTGCAGGGGTTAAAACACATAACAATGGGGTAAGACATTCTAAAATGATAACAGTCGCTACGATCTTATGAGAGAATTCGGACTTCAGCCAATCTAGCGAGAGATGAGGTTTCGTCCAACAAATATTACCGAAAATAATAAGTTTAAAATTGCGGGAATTAAAATTATAGAGGCTTATTGTTCAGATTTCTATTGAATTCTACAATTTTTATCGAGATTCATAACAAACTGTTAATGCAGTAGGGTGATTTTTCGCTGTGTAAGTCTTCTTTGAGGAGCCAATGGTTCTGATTCCTTTATTTATTTATTTAGATGACGGTGCTACAGGACGTCGTACCTGTGCTGTAGGTTTTTAATGTTTAGAAAGGAATGATATTTGTCATATACTTTAGCTTACCAGGCCCCCAGATATTCATCCTTTGAAACATATGTCAAACGTTGTAAGGAGATAATGTCTTGAAGCACACCGGGTCCATTGCATAATTTCCATCAATTGAAACTAGCACTTAAAAGGGAAGTGAAAATGTTGCCCAACAATTTATCTACCATTTCACCTTAAATACAGGTAGACATAGCAAAGCAATCATTGCTAAGGGACGTCACACTTGCTGCTTGTCACCTCCTCACTTTATTCCACCTATGAAACGGATGTGTCAATATAATATTCAGTCATGCTTTACAGCATTGTGTTCTGAACTCTTTGTTTTAATCTCTATTTTTTTATTTGTATTCAGGAATGTGGTAGATTACATTAGGTTCGTTTAAGAAACGCGAAAATTATTTGTTTATCATATAAACGCAGAATACTAACAATGGTCAAATATTAAAGTAGAATAAAAGTCTCTAACCTTATTAATGGAAAATCCATGGTGCGAATGTAGGAAACAGTTAAAATTTAGAAACGTATTTATTAGCTATAAAAAGGAAAATATATCTTGCGGAGGTAAAAACATTTTCAGCTGTTCTTAGCGAAATGTAATGACTCATGCAAGGATAAAATTTCATTCGGAACATGTTTACTTTTAATTAAGGGGATGAGAAAAGATAAGTCGGATGAGCAACTTAATCGCTTCCATTTTTAATGGCGATTCTACAGTCTCCCACTCGATGAGCTGTTTCATCCGGAGTAAGACCAAGTCTTTTCAACAAGAATTCCATTTGTGGTCTCGGAAACGGTTTTGTCAACATGTCTGTATACATAATTTTGCTGTTGCAGTATTGTAATTTAATGATTCCTTGATTTTTTAAATCAACTACGTAGTGATACTGTACATCAATGTGTTTAGTGTAACTGCTTCCTTTTACTTTTAAGGAATGATTTATGCAGGCTATGTTGCCCTCGAATAGAATTTTAACTTCCTGTTGGATGAAACTAAGTCTTTCTGTAGTCTCATCCATTGCAGTTCCTGCAGAGTTAAAAGAGCGATGTATTAAGCTTGTATCGAAGATAAGGCAACGCAATTTTTTTCTTGTTTCTCTATGATACTGTAATGTTTCCTGTTTGAAATATGTAACCGATGCGGATTTTCTGTCAAATGTACCTCCTGCTCAGCAAGCGTATCTGTAACCTTTGACTACTGGTTTCACCATTTGATTTTAGAATGCAGTTTGTAATTGATTGCAGCTCTCAGGTATCGTATGACTGATTATATCTTTTCAATCCGATGTTGATGGATTTTCTACTTTTCTAAGTATTCCAACAGAACTTGTTATGTCGGGTGTCGGTTACTGTTGCTAAATATAAAGGGCCCCCACTGCTTCCTTGTATTTTCAGTTATTGCGGAAACTTTTCTCTTGGTTTTTTTTTTTTTTTTTTTTTTTTTTGGGGGGGGGGGTTGTTTTTTTTTTTATAAAATCCGTATTCATGTGTGTATAACTTAGTTTCCTTCCTGATACTCCGTCGAATTTCTCGATTACATTCTTGGTATTGTTTGCTTGATGAAGTTTAAAGCTTCCAACTTTTTCTCTTTCTGTTTCGATGTCTTGATATATAGATACTGTTCCAAGATTTCGAACTTCAAAACGTTCTTCGTGAGTTCGTTCAACTTCCTGAATTATTTCGCGCTTTTCTCTCGCAATTAATATGTCATCAACGTATACGATTATATGAGTTCTTATATTTTCCTTGCTTAATGTAAAGGAACATGGACAAACCTTCCTTGGATATATGCTTCTTTGCACAAGAATTCAGCTCTATGTCGTGATTCCACTTTCTGTCTGCCTGTTTTAGACCACAGATATTTTTGTTTAATTTACAGGCTTTGTTTGCTTTCGACGAACAGATATAATCTTCTGGCTGCTTCATATATATTTCTCCTTTCAGGTCTCTATGTAGAAATGCTGTTTTTGCATCGAAAGATTTTACATGCATGTTTTTTTGAGCTGCTGGTGCATTTTACAACTGCCGCAAATGTTTCATCTCAGTCATGCCCAAATTTTTGCAACACCCTTTAGCTACTAGACAAGCAATATATCTCATAACGTTTCCTGAAACGTCGGATTTTGTTTTGAATGTCTATTCATTTCCTATTGCTTTCTTTCCTTTCGGTAGATCAACTAGTTCCCATGCTTTATTTCTCTTTAGTGATTCCATTTCTTCTTTTGAGAATTTCAACCACAATTCCTTTCTTTTAGTTGGAAAAATTTGCATCTCTTGCTAGTTTTTAGGAATTTTGCTTTCTTTCATGCTTTGCCAAGTATGAGAATATTTTTGGTAGGATTCCTTTAGTCGTTCTTTGGGATCTTCTTCGAAATAGGGGAATTTCTTTTGCTTTGATTCCTCTTCTGTTGTGCGTCTGGACATGGTTCTCTCAATTCATTATTTATTGTAAGTCCTATGTATTTCCTCAGTTTGATCATTTAATTGACGAGGTAATGCTTCCTTTCTGTTTTCATCGAATAATAGCCTTCTTTTGATGACAACGGTGCTTTTATATGCCATATGAATTATATATCCTTTAGTACTATTCTTTATCCAACGAGAACAGCTTTTTCTGTTCTTTCATCCAGTTTACTTCTTTTCTGCTTAGGCAATAAACTGTTCTACCGAAAACGATGATCTAACTTAAGTTTGGCTTTTCTTTATTTTAGACTCGGCTTTTTTTATTTTAGAGGTGTTTTTTTATTGATCTTGAAGGCAGTCTCTTTTGTAGATAGGTTGCTGTCATCATGACTTCACCCAAAAATTCTCTTTTGAGTCCCGAATCGAGTAGTAGGTGTATCTAGTCATTTCCTTTATGTATCTATTTTCTCCTTCTGTTCGACCGTTCTATTGTGGTGAATATGCTATGTTTGATTCCCTCTTCTTTTAGGTATTCTTCAGTTTTCTTGTTTGTGTATTCTCCACCATTGTCTGTTCTTAAGACCTTTGGCTTCTTTCCAAACTTGTTCCTTGCCATATTTACAAATTGTTTTAACTTGGATTTAGCTTCGTCTTTTGTAGCTAGCAAATAGACGGTTGCGTATCTCAAATAATTGTCGATGACTGCTATGAAATATTATTTTCCTTCTCATGGTATTATGCCAATCGGTCCGCAAATGTCTGAATGTATCAAGTCCAGAAAAGATTTTGT
The DNA here is from genome assembly GCF_044657685.1 of Stegodyphus dumicola. Lineage (NCBI taxonomy): Eukaryota > Metazoa > Arthropoda > Arachnida > Araneae > Eresidae > Stegodyphus > Stegodyphus dumicola. The sequence continues at coordinate 85,982,358 of NC_140768.1, forward strand.
TCTACAGTTGTTTAGCTTGAAATATGGTAGTTCACACATTTTGCTTCTGATGTAAAATTCGCTTTTTTTGTCCTCCTCAATTACTCTACCGATTATTATTCCATTTTCCTGGTCATCGTTCATCAGCTTTCTGGTTGCTTCATAATTTCTGTGTCCTAGTCTTCTCTGCCAAAGAACCATGCTGTTTGCACTGCTTTTTACAATTGCTTTCGCTTTTTTATTTTGTTACTCGATTATTTTAAATAAATTTCTTTCTCCTTAAGCAGTTCCTATGGTTTCAATTCCTATGGTTTTATTCTCTTCTTCATTTTGCAAGTATCTTTTTTCACATTTAACTGTAAATTACTTGTTTGTGATATTTCGTACGGATATTAATCCTCCATCGAGATCAGGAACGTATAAAACGCCTACGTTTTACTTCTGTTTCGTATCCTTCTACTTTCGCATTAGTATCCTTCTCCGACGCCTTCGGACTTCATTAAAGTGCAATTAGCAATGTTATTTGTTTTATTTTTTTCTACATAATTTTGTGAAAAAGTTTATATTATCGGTCATGTGACATGTGGCTCCTGAATCAACGAGCTTTAAAATTTTCTTTCTTCGGAAACTTCGATTGTATGATTCCCAGTCTTCTCAAATTTCTAATTCTTTTTCTTTGTGTTTATCTTTGATTACAACAGCTTTCGGTTACTGTTTATTTCCATAATTTTCTTTATTTATTTCCTTTTCATTCTTGTAAAATGGATTCCTTTCGTTTTTATCTTTCTTTTTTGTAGTTATTTGAAAAGCTGCATTCTTTTTCTAAATGTCTTAATTTTTTTCAATACTTGCATCGTAATTTACATAATCAAGCGTTAGTTCTTCTTCTTTGTGTGCTTCTAAAGCTGAAATAAGATTTTCGTACCTTTTTGGTAAGCTGTTTCAGTAACAGTATTGCTATTTCACTATGTTTTATTTTTTCGCCAGTCCCTCGCATTTCGTCTACGTTCCTGAGTGTTTTGTTGATGTCTTCTTCGAGTATGTATTCGTTTTCTACTTTTACTGTTGTTGTAATAAGGTAAGAGATTTTATAAGGTAAGACTTACCGGTTAATAAGGGAAGAGACTTTAATACTTCCTTATCGCCAGTAACTGCGTTTCGATTATAAACAAAAGAACTGCACTTCCTTCAACATTTCATTATGAAACTGAGTGTACATTTAATTCATCCGAACACATAAATCATACAGAGATAATCCATTAAGAATAAAAACAGAAAAAGAAAAGATACTCTGTCATAAACTACCAGAAAAAACCAGATTGCGAAAAGCGAAACGAAACTAACAAATTGTCTACCGCGCATTAGATAAACAGAAGCAAAAACGGCTCTTAACTCCGAAATAAATATTTAGCTGTGAAATTAAATAATAACAATTACCAGCTATGGAAATACAAACTATAATTGATTCTGAAAAAGGAAAATTTATGGACACATTGTTAGCACATTCTTTTCCTAACAAGGAATAAAGATAAATTTCTTTTGTCAGCTAGAACGGGATATGAAGCATCAAAGACACGGCTGACAGAAACACTGACACAGCTTAGCACTTAAAAGTTTTCATCCCGAATTTCACGAATTATCCAGAAAACAAAATGCTGTTGCTGACAGATAATTAGTATAATGAAAATTTCTTGGAATATAGATTCTGCCATGACTCCAAGTATGTTTATTAGTCACGACCAATTTTCGAATCACTCAATAAAACCATTGCTTCTGCTACTGCTACTGCATTTTCAAAATAACAAGCCAGTTAATCAGGTAAGGCTCTCGACTTTTTTAAACAAAATCAAACTGACATGAAAACTGACATAAATTACTTCATTACTTCACCACAATCGTTATACTACGCATAAACCTCTACTCATTACCTAACGACAATCAACTAACTAGGAGTTGAAGTTTGATTTTTTGGTTGAATTGAGAATTCCTCAAATTGCAAAACCACACATGGTTGGAGAATCTTTAAAATTACCTTCAACCTAAAGTATTTTGACGTCTTGTCTTGGCCATACTACAGCAACTAAGTTGAATGTTGTTTCTTTGTCAAATCGCACATGTTTAACGATGAATAAAGGAAACTGTAGCCTAATTAAAACAAACACTAATTGAAAATATAAAGCAAAAATATTTTGATGTAGATACTACATGACTTGTACTGTCTATTAAATTTCATTTTGTAACAACAATAAACTAATATTAAATATTGTTAAATATTTATTGTTAGACTACTTACATATATAAGCTGTTGTTATGTACGCAGTTAGTTTCCTTGTTTGGGAAAATGAATTTTTTTTAATCTAACATTGCCAAAACATGAATAGTTTCGTCTTTAAAACTTATCTGTAATTGGAAATATATACCTAAGACCAACGACTGCGAAATTAACCCCTTAACTGCCGCGAGCGTATATATACGCCTTGCTCAGCCGATGTGTTAACTTCCCCGGACGTATATATACGCCTTTACAAAATACTATCATTTGCTTTACGCTGCTACTCGTAAAATTATTCGCAAAGCTTTGGAATGCAACACCACAATGACCTTGACAAAGTATACGAAGGAGGATGCTATTTCAGAAAAGTGTGGGGAGAAATTGGAGAAAGGGTTGTGTCTAAAGCGATGAAAGTAATGACTGCCCGGTATTCGCTGGTGTTGTTTTCAGTAAAACGTACTTTTTTTTATTCTGTGTCCTCCGTTTTCGGTTACTTTTTGTAGTAGGTTCCAGGAATAAAGAAAGATATAACGGATGTTTCAAACCCATTTATCTTTTTTGAATAATTTTTTGATGAACTGTTCGTGCTTCATATTGTTACTGAAACTAACCATTTTGTAGACGAGTATATGAACCAACACCTTGCAAACGAAAAATCAAGAACAAAATCGTGGCATTCAACCAGTTCAGAAGAGATATATGTTTTTTTAGGCATACTGATTTCACAAGGTATAACACTGAAACCTGATATTACACTTTACTAGTCTAAAAATGAATTGATCGAAACTCCATTTTAGGGATCTTTTTTATTATAAAAACATCATTTTTATTATACTTACATCTTTTTATTATACTTTTACTCAAAACAGTAAATTTTGTGCATTCATTTTTTCTTTTATTCTTTATTTTGTGAAAGTAAACAGTTTTTAGAAAGTAAAACTCGCCCTTATATTCCCCCTAATACATCGAATAACTAGGCGCGCCTGTGTGAAAAACCGTGGCAGTGGGAAATGAATCTTGTACGTTTTTCGCGGCAGTTAAGGTGTTAAGGACCGGGTAAGGACACTTAAGCGGCTAAAGGGGTAGGTTGGTGAAAATTGCAGCACCATGAAGAATTTATACAAATTGAACCAAACTTACCGGAAATGTATAGTGAGGTAAGACATGCAAATTATTAGAATAACAAAGCAAATGGACATGCGTGGAGTGAGAACTGCCTGCTTGTTCCATGTATATAAAGGAATGTAAAGTTCCGTTGAAATATATTTATCGTCCTCTGCCTGAGGTGAACGTTTAATTAGTGCTATAAAGTGCAACAACGGAGGGTGCCATACTAACAACTATCAGAGTACGAACGAGGCCGTAGCATCGGTAAACTAGTGGATGGATTTTCGTATCGAGTAATCGCAGCCCTCGCGCAGCGTAATGCTGTAACAATGATGCGTATTTGAAAGAAATGGACAAAGGAGAACCAAATAAAGCGAAATCCTGGCATTAGGGCACGCAATAGCACAACGGCACGGAACGATAAACGTCTCCTCCGCATGGCTGCGACGGATGGTATGGAGTCCGTGAGCACAGCTACAGGTGTTGTGCTGCGTGCAAGGGTTCCTCTAAGCGGGATTCCCCTGTACCTGAATCACAGACGCCTCTGACTTGAATAGGTACGGCAGCACAGTGCATGGCATGCTCTAAAGCAACAAGTTGTTTTCTCCGATGTATCTCGCTACAATCTGGAGTACAATGATGGAAGAGTAGGCGTCAGACGTTACAGAGAGGAACGTCTGCTCCCATAGTGTGTTATCCAGCGGGTTACCCCAAAAACCTCCTTGCATCATGGTGCGAGGAGCTATTGAGTATAACTATCAATCCCACCTAATGTAGATTGTGAGCAACACAAGGTCACTACACAAGGAAAGTTTTGAAACCAGAGGTCCTCCCATTCTTTCATGCATTCCGGACGTTGTATTTCATCAGAATAATGCCTGTGCACATGTTTTTCAGACTATACAAGCCTTCTTTTCGCTTCTTCATGGCCTGCTTATTTCCTGCATATATCGCCCATTGAGCATGATAGATGAAATACTAGTATTTCATCGGTCGGCGACTCGCTCATACAGCTGGTGGGACACACACTAACACTGAACTTTTGCTTCAAGTCGAAGCCATATGGAATGCCTTTCCCCAGGATTACATTCAGACCCTGTATGATTCAATGCCACGACGTGTATAGATTCTTATCACTCAAAGTGTCGGAAAACAAAGTTATGATTTCCAACCTTCGTTTTGTGTTTTGTCTTGTAAATTTGCTAGTTTATTTATACCACTATCAATAATATTTGAAATAAATTTCATTCATTTCTGACAATTCCTTCATGAAGCTGCAGTTTTCACAAACATTAGTGTATGCATGGTGATTTGCTACTAGACTGACAAACTTACAGGGTGTGTAGGGGGTACAGAGACGACTCGGAATCACATAGGAACGCAGGGTCGCAAATGCTGTAGTTGCGAGCTATGGCGCAAATATGAGAAACAGCAAGACATTAATGGGACAGAAAACATTTTATTGAAAGGTTGTACTACAACAGGTGTTCGAAATCACCACCAGAAGTCGTCAACCAGGCCTGACAGTGGAACTACATTTAATTCCTTAAGTTCTGGAAGATGCACCGACCTTTTTACAGTACTGGGCAATGAAATTGTTAGTAATTACAATAACCTTCTTTTACACACTGAAGTACGGTGGTTGTCAAATAAAGACATAGTTAGGGTTTACTGAAGTAGTTTGGGTTTACCGGGGACAACTGAAGATTTCACTCTTCTCCGATTTGCCAAGTATGAAAAACATTTAATTCTAAAATTTCGTAACATTATCTGGAGTTCCCGGGATGCTGCGCCTGGAGACAGATGTTTCCCATTACTCCCTCCAGGCTATGCCACAGTTGTCGAATAGAAATTATTTTAACTAGACTCTTTGAATTACGTTCAGAGGCTCAATTATTTCTAACACAGTGAATCAGAATCCTTTCAGAACTCCGTCATTGATTACAAATGAGCTTTGGTTAGCATGTTTAGCGTATTTGTCTGATATTTGTATAAAACTGAACGAAGCAAATTCAAGTTTACAGAGTTACAATACTATTGTCATTACTGTACATGACAAAATAAACGTAGCTCTGAAAACCCTCGAATACATAATTAAGGGCGTAAAAAGCAAGAAAGTTGCTTTATTACGGACATTAGGCCCACCAGCGGCCGAGAGATAAAAGCTGCTGAACACTGGTAGTTCGGTCCGAGTTCGAGTCCAGGCGAACGTGCTGGCTGTATGGGCGTTTTCGTATTTTTTCCCATGTGTAACTTGGATACGAGCGAGCTCGTTTCCCTTGAAAAGACATCCACGGAGCATCCCACCCTTTCCGTGTAGTGCCTAAGAGCGGAGCACGTAGTAGGTAACAAATTACAAACATTAGAAGAGTCTATCTAGGAAAGTAATCTGTCGCTGACTTATTGAAAATATAGAAAACACTACACAGGCCTTTTTAACAATTTTCATTTCTACTTCTCTGAAAACTGAAAAATCAAAACTGGATAAAGGATTTTTTTGCAGTTTTGGATTTTGTGCTAAATAATATTTCAGTTCAAGAAAAAGATCAGCTTATAAGCAATGCTGTTAATTATCAGCCATGCTATTAATAAAAAATAACTATATAATTTTACTGCAATTTCAACCTAACTTATATTTGAAATTAATGAAGGTAAACAAACTACGGTACATTGAAACTGGTTCATTTTTTCATGAAACAGGTTCATTCGTCGTTTTAGCCTTATCAATAATAAATCTTGCTTGGTATTACTTGCATTATTACTCACTATTTACTGCAATACATAATATATTTATATTTTCATATAATGTAAAAGTTTCATTTACGAATATAATTAAATAATGAAAAAAATTCAATGTTTTCTTTTCTTTGATTATAAACACTCCATTTAGAATGCATTGATTTTTAGTTGGATCTTACATATATTTTTAATTCTTATTTATGAGGTACGAAATTTTAAAAGTTTGAGAAATATTGGCTGCGGACTTTTCGGTCATTCTGTATATGCTATTAGCAATGTGCTGCGTTTTTCGAGATTTAAAGCTAGATTATGATGCGGCTTACATGTTTGAGTTTTAAAATTAAGAAACAGGTTTAATATTTTGGAAAGTTCAAAAAATTTATATATAGTCTCTAAAAATATTAAAAGAAATTTTAGCTCTGAAGAAATTAACTAAATCAAAATTTCACGGCATTTTTCAAAGAGGACTTAAAACTATTTTATCTGAAACCAATGAGATCGATAAAATTTTATTTGAAGTTAATTGGGAAAATTCTTTGCTTTTTCTGCTTTGTAAGCTTTTATGAAATCGATAATGTATTCTATATGCAGTTATTATATATTTTTTAAAATTGCTAATATAATCGATATAAGTGCATTGTACACTTTTATAAAACTGATAATATATTCGCTATATACGTACAATTCACAAAAATAGAAACCTAAAAAGAGATATTGACTAGAAACACTTTTTCACTATCATGGTTCCATTTATCACTTCACAGACTATGACATCCTTTGGCAACCTGTTCATTTTTTCATAAGATAGTGAAAGAACACATGCAAAAAGTCTCACGCTTTTGGTATATATGCAAATTTTTACTGCGTGATGTACGTCATTCGCCTTCAAAATGATGAAAGTAACCGTAGCCGTTCTCTGCGTCTGCATCGTATTTGCCGTGAGTATAAAATCACATGTTTTTTAAAAGTGCTATTCAAAAATCTCTTCTTCAAAAATTATAATGCTAATTATCTTCAAATTTCAGTGAAGAAAAATAATTTTAAGGTGTATTAATCGTAAAAAGGTTTCCTATTTTTCCATTAGTTTAAACGGAATTTATTTCATTGTGAAAGAGATGTTTTTTTTTTTTTTTTCTAATCCTTGTACCTATAATCTCAAGTAAAATATACTACTAGAACACATCGAGACCGGTTTTTACGGAATAGATAACAAATGTTTTATTTTTAAAAAAAATTAAAAGTACAGCTAAATTGACTTATTTTTCATAAAATATGTATACATAACCTGATTCAAACGCGATGAATCAATGATATACATATTTTATGCATGTAAAATATTTTATGAATGAAATTAAATTTGAATGCAAATTTTCAAAAAAACGTCAAATTATAATTATGAATATATTTTAATTGCAGTTGAAAAATCAGATGGTGAAAACAAATGTTAATTACGTATCAGCAAAATGTTATAAACTTATAAGGAAAATTTCAAAAATATTTTTTTTATTCAGCTTCTACTTTTAAACGTGTAAATACTACTAGAAGACAAACTTCAGGAGAATTTTACGCAATTCAGTGCTTTAAGGAAAACTCTACTAGGAACTTACTTCACGTTTCCAAAATTAAAACTATTTAAAAAATCTGATCATGTAAGTTAGATCTCAGTTTTAAATGCAAAATCTAAGAATGCTTCTTGAACAGTAGTATATAATTCGAAAGCAATGTTTTAAAAAGGCGCCGTTTGAAAGGTGTGTCAAAGTAAATCTTTTAGAAGTTAGCTTGGATATTTTCCTTTTTAAATCAGAATGAATAGTTTGTAAATGAAACTGGGAAATGTTATAAATTAGCAAAAGCCATTTGAGTACATAAACGATACAAGATAAACTTTTCGTTTTAGTCACAAAACTTCTGCTTGAAAATTACTATTACTTCATTACAGCTTCATTTAATTCTTGTTTGAATTTATAGCTAATAGTCTTTTTCCATAATTTGTTGTACTTTTAATTAAGAACTTGCCTTTTGAAAAAGAATTTGCATTAAATAAAATGTATTTGAAGCTTTTTCTATTAGATAACAGTAGTCTAATTAAGAGTTTTACTGATATTGCAATGCATACTAGTCTGCAAGTTTTGCTGTGATGAATTTGTCTGCTAAAATCTTGTTATCTTTTAAATATTTCCTAGGTAGCATCGGCAAAAAAGTGCGAAAGCTCCGATGATTGTGAAGCTGACGAATGCTGTGTCAAAGGAATTATATTTTCTTCTAGGTGCCAAAAAATGAAAACAGAAGGTAATGGCTAAACCTCTAGAAAGTCTTTCTCTTCCTCTAATGAAGTAAAACCATTTAAAAATCAGAATTATTGGAGAGGACCTTTAAAAAATAAATTATACGTTAGATAATATTTGTAGAAACGCTAATTATTTATACATAAATATATACAATCGTACGAACTGTATAATTAGAGTTTTCGTTAGACCACAAAAAAATTTTCAAAAGGGGAAGGAATACCTTTACTTCATATACCCAAAACTTTTTCATGATTAACTGAAGTACTGTAATAAAAATTTAATATAATCATGAGGTTGGAAATATTTCATATTTCTTGACATTTTTAAATCATAAATTGTTGAGTTATTTATTAGGTCGAGTCACTGTGTGATATCATCATCAAGAGTAATGTAAGAGGTTTTGTACGAGGATTTCGCAAAATTCCTCTGACATTTTCCCGGTTTTGAATTCGAAATGTTCAGATTACGGTAGTGTTCTGTTTGTTATTATACCAGAAGAGCACTTCAAACGCTCCTAAATTTCCTCTTTTCTTCTCTTTCCTGTAGGCGACTGGGGGAAAGATGGGTAACATCAGTAAATCTTGTTCTGGGATGCATTAATGTCTCCATTTTAAAATTCTCCTTATAATAAAGAGCGGCTCCAATCAGTAAATGCGAAGACTCCATATGTATAAGTACCCCACATGTAGTGAAATCTCTTAAGCTAATAACCTCCCGCAGTTAACCACCTCGGGACCTCCACTATTTTTTAAAACTTTGAAACCATAAACAAACATCAACATTCGAGCTCCTAAGATAAGAATTTCGTTTCTACACTCTGAAACAAAGACTAACACAAAAACGCTGCTGCGTACACCACATGACTTTCTTGTACGGAACATTAAATTATGCGCATTTTTTGCTGCATTTCATTTAAACTTTATTCCTCGAATCTCATTAGAGATATATTTCTCATTCAATGAATTCAGTTCTCACTTCGCAGCAAAGCAAATTGCATAAAGCTTCAAAATATCTTTATTAAAAATTGAAAAATATGAGAAATGAAATCGGAAAGTTTTCAGATTTTATATTACGCCCAAAGGGGCATTTTAACGTTTTGCGTGTTACTTTTATTTATTAAATATCATGTTCTTCGCATTTAAACCATAAAATTCAATTTAACAGCAATATCACAAAAATAAATAATAATATTATATCACACTAAAGAATAAACTTGAGTCTCGCTTCGAGACCATGTCATTTAAGTGTTACTTATTGTTATTCACAACACATCTCATACATAAACATATTAGACTGAAATATTATTGAAATATAATTAATCGGGTAAGCCGAGGGAAAGAATAAAGAATAAACTAACCTAGTAAGCAAAAAATAGCCGTTACATTTTGAATTCTAAATACTTGTTTGCATAAACATATATGACAAGGCCTGCCGGGGAAAAGATATCAGACGACTGCAAACGCACGATCGCCAGAGCTCACATGACCATCTTATTTTCACCAATTTCAAAAGTGCGCAAAATTCCAAAACGAAATTAATAGCCCATCTTGGCAAATTGTCCCTTTGGGCTAATGCAAAAAACAAGCAGTTCGTACAGAGGGCAAAAAGGCAGATTTTTAGGTTCACAAAACTGAAGCTTACTTTTAGTCCCACTCAGCAAAAAAGAAACTGAATGTGCATCACTATTCTGCTAAGTTTCAAATGTAAACAAATATGGCTGCTGTGGTAAAAAAATTAGGCTTACCCGCACTTAAACAGTTTTTAATTGTTGATAATTCTACAACTATTGCATGCAGCTTAACTAAATGATGAAACTCTTAACCCGAAGATAACACCAACATAATTCAATCATTTTTAGAGCAAAAACTTTATAATTTACCAACACATAAGAATTAACAAAAACTGAGCTCACGGAGCCGAGTAACAGAGGGAATATATATACAGTAAGAAATTTAGAATTATATATATATATATATATACTTTTGGTACTTTTGGTGCGGTTGATTGCAACCAAAAAGAAAGGTGATCAACTACATGTTATAGCAGCACTATATACCAAATTTCAACTTTTTGAGGCTACTCGTTTTTGAGTTTTGCGAGATATATACATGCATACGTACGTACGTGCAGACGCCACGAAAAAAATCTCTTTTAAATCCTTTTTGCAACCCGTTTTAGGAAAAAGAGTCTTTTATTCTGTCTTTACCTACAGATGTCAAGCAAAAACATCGTTCAGTTGTATTCAATAGCGGTCAAAATGGATATCGATTTCGTTGAAATATGACACCCGAAAATTTTCGCGATAACAATACTTCCTTTACTTCGTACAAGGAAGTAATAAAAAAGGACGAAAATTGTATACTAACATATTTGTACATTTTTACTATTTCGAAAAAAGGATTTCCATTTTAAACTGATGGGATAGTGTTTTGTGGGGTTTCTGAAATAAACTGAGATTAGGAACTGATCTCCAATCATTTTTATCATTTTTCGTTTTCATTAGTGCCCCAAGCTGTTATAACAATAAGTAAGTTAACAGGTAATATTTCAAATCTCGTACTGTCGTCCTAAGCCAGATTTTGAGTTCAGATAGACAAACAGTTACGTAAACTTGCAGTCTAAATATGTAGCGAAGCGGTATCTTAACTTTAAATTAATAAACCTAAGAATACATCACTGCGAGTGGACTGTAAATTCAACCTTTATTCGCGGTTTGAACTTTCTAACACAACACAGCACAAAGTAAAACGACAGAGTTACAATTAGCGGTTTTTAAGAATGCAAGAACAAAATGCGAACTACACATACAACCTGCGCATTGCGAAATAATATCTAACAGACAGGCAGAGAGCTCTGGTGGCTGAAACATTCCGCCCGGCGTTGAAACATCGTTTCAAAATAAATAGCTTTTACAAAATGAAATTATCATAACAATATTAAATTATGCAAAAATGTATCATCAAAATATTCACAAGAAAACATAATATGTAATTATGCAATGAAACTAAATTGTTCTCAAAACAGATGCACAGAAGCCTTGATACAATTCAGGAACTTATATAGCTAAAGCAAAGTACAAAGTTATAATGCTTTAGGAAAAAAACTTAATCGTTGATAGGCAAAACACTAAGTTTGTGAATTGGCCTTTTGAAAACTCCGTTAGCGGTTTTGATCTTCACGATACGCACAATATTATCTGAGCTAGGAAAAACTTCCTGGTTTTCCTCTTCGAGACACAAAGCGCTTCAAAGCGGCAATAAATGATTCTGATGTAAGATTACCTACTAATTCAATATGTATAGCTCTTGTAGTAAAACACACGAATACACAAATGTAGCATTTCATTGGTTTTACTCCTCGACCTTGCCTGGGCTTCACTTGAAATGGCCCGGCGTAGTCAATTCCAACTTTGGAGAAAACCTTTGACGGAACGACTCTAGACGATGGTAAATCAGACATTATCTGGGTAGATGTTTTAGCTCGTACACGATGACATTTCACACATTTCCAAATCTGTTGTCTTACAACTGACCTAGGGTGGATTATCCAATATTCTCTTCTAATTACTGATAGCAATAGCAGGGGGCCTGCATGAAGATGGAATATATGAAAATGATTCACTATAATCTGTGTTATGTGATGTTTCTTGGGCAACAAAATAGGATATTTTCTGTCCTGCGCGATGTTGGATTGTCTTAATCTTCCTCCAACGTCCATTCTTATCGATAAACGGGTTCAAAGAAAGGATCTTACTATTTGAGTTTAACGGTTGATTCTTTTTCAGAAGATTATATTCATTAAAAAACTCATCCATTTGAACTACTCTAACAATTGCATTTCTAACGTATTGCAATTCTTCGGTTTTAAGGTAACCCTTAGTTCTTGTTGCGGTAGATTTAGATGAATTATTCGCAAACCGAAAACACCATGCGATGATTTTTAAGTTTCAAAAATGATGAATCTTCATTAAGGACTGGAATTTGCGAAGCGACTGTTCCAATTGAACAAGAAATATTTTTCCGTTGTTCCCTTAAAGACTCTTCTGAAAATGGTAAGTTGATAGAGAACGGAATATTATTTGAATTAAGCCACTGAGGACCTGTCCACCACAAGTCATGAGTAGAAAGCTCTGAAGGCAAAAGACCTCTTGATGCGCAATCAGCTGGATTCTCCTTTCCTTTTATGTGATTCCAATGTGATGAAGGTAAGACTGATTGAATTTCTGAAACACGGTTGGCTACAAATGTTTGCCAGCGTGTTGGTTCTGATTGTATCCAGGACAAAACTATCATTGAATCACTCCATGCGTAAATACTGTCAACATGAATTTGCAATGAATTCTGCACAGCTTGAACCAAATGCACTAATAGAACTGCAGAGCAGAGTTCTAAACGAGGAATAGAGATTACTTTCAGGGGAGCTACGCGAGTTTTTGATGTTAGTAGCTGCACCGAAATTGAAGAATGATTTGAAGACTTTAAATAAATCACTGCGGCGTAAGCTTTCTCTGATGCGTCACAGAAACAATGAAGTTCTACATTTGTAGATTTGGGCAATAATACTCTCCTAGGAATATGAATGCTTTCAAGATTTGCGATATCTTCACAATAGATTTTCCATCTTTGATTGATTTCATCTGGCAAGGGATCATCCCACGAGATTTGTAATTTCCATATGTCTTGAAGCAAGATTTTTGCTGCAACTATAAAAGGTGCTAACCAACCAAGTGGATCAAAGATTTTCGAAATAGAAGATAAAATTATTCTTTTAGTAGAACACTCTCTGTTTTCGAGATTTCCAAAGTGGCAAGTAAACTCGTCTTGCGTTGGATACCACTCCAAACCCAATAATTTTATTGATTTAGTATCAACTACTGCACATGAAGAATTTGAGTTCCGAGCACTCAAAGCAGTTTCCAAAATCGAGCGATCATTAGTACACCATTTATGCAATTGAAAGCCACCTTTTTGTAAAAGTTCACTCAGTTGGGAAATTAACTCTACTGCGTTTTCTACTGTGTCTGAACCAAATAGGACATCATCAATATAACAATTGTGTAATATTATTTCAGCTGCCTTTGGGAATTTAGTTCCTTCCTCAATTGTTAGTTGTTTGAGTACGCGAGTAGCCAGGTATGAAGCGGAAGTAGTGCCGTACGTAACTGTGCACAACCTGTAAGTTTTAATCGGCTTCGATGGATCATCTCTCCAAAATATTTTTTGGTAATCGCGATCTTCATCATGAATTTGAACTTGTCGATACATTTTCAATAAGTCACTAGTAATGGCTATGGGATAGCATCTAAACCTCAAAAGAATAGTAAATAAGTCGTATTGTACCTTGGGACCATTCATTAGCGTGTCATTAAGCGATATCCCTGATGTAGTTTTGGCACTAGCATTGAAAACGACGCGTAATTTTGTGGTAAGACTGGATTCTTTTAGCACGTGATGATGAGGTATATAATAATGAAAATTTACTTTATCTGGATTATCATCGGATAATTCTTCCATGTGTCCAAGTGATAAATATTCGGACATGAAGTCTTTATACTGTTGATATACTTCAGGAATTTTTATTAATTTTTGTTCCAGACTAAGAAACTTGCGAAAGGCTGATGGTCTGGAATTACCCAACTCATTTCTTTTAGGCTTGAATGGCAGTTTTACTGAGTAACGACCCTTTTCACTACGCACGTGATTTTCCACGAAATGATTTTCACACAATCTTTCCTCTTTAGTTAAAGGTTTCGATGTGGGAATTTGTTCCAAATCCCAAAATGATTTAACTAATTCCTCCGTGTTTACGTTTAGCGTATTGACTGAAACCTGCTTACGGTTTGGGAATTCAAAATGTGTAGTTCCAGCAATTATCCATCCTAACTTAGAACAACATGCAAATGGAAGATTTTTGCCCCTTTTAATTACCTCGCCATTTATTAAAGTAAGGAATACATTAACTCCAAGTAAAATATCAATTTCTCCCGATTCATGAAATGTAGGATCTGCTAAAGTTAAATCCTGGAAATTTTCATATAAATTCAAAGGTAAAGTTACACTTGGAATGTTTCCTGTAATTTTGTCTATTATGTAAGCGGATGTTGAAATTCTGTAATTAGTATTAAAATGAGGTGTAAACAACAAGTCAACTTCTCCAGTAGTAGTTGTATTGAAAGTACCTAAGCATGACACTAATATCTTCGAATCCTTTATGCTCAATCCTAAATTGATAGCTGTTTTCCGACGAATGAATGATTTTTCACTACCTGAATCTAGTAAACATCTACAATTTATGAATTCCTGGTTTGAGTTTTGAACCTTAATTAAAGCAGTACACAAAAGTACATGACTACGTTTACCATTAGCATGAGCACCAAAAAGTTTATTTTCATAGTTGTTTGCACAAACAGTTGGAGAACCCTCACTCAAGTTGTTTTCTGGTTTAATTTGCGATTTCGGAACAAACACTTGTGCTTCCGGTGAAGGGAATCTAGATGCATGTTTTGGTTTGAAATTATTTTCTAAATGCAAAATGCTATGATGATGCTTAAAACAATGCTTGCAGGTGTTTGCACTCTTACACATTTTAACTTTATGGACATTAGACAAGCAATTAAAACAAAGTTTATTAGCCTTAACAAACTCTATTCGTTTTCGCACTGGTAAATTTAAAAAATTAGAACACCTGTATAAAAAATGATCTTCTTTACAAAATAAGCAGGTAGAATTAGAAATCAGAGAAGTAACCCTATTATACACTGGTTTATCTGATTTATGCGTTTTACTAACTAAAGGTTTACTGTTCTGTAATGTTCTAGCGTAATTCTTCAAAAATTCTATCAAGTCATTCAACTTTGGTATTTCATCTTTTTTTAATTGACGCTCCCACCACAACTTTGTCGAAACGTCAAGTTTTTGCAAAATAATATACAACAACAAAGTATCACTAAAATTATCTATCCTTTGATCTAATATTTCCAATGAGCGAGTTATTTCGTTTACGTTATCTACTAAACTTAATATCGAGGATGCAGATTCCGTTTGTAATTGTGAAACGTTAAGAATTCTTTTAATAAAAGCAAATATCTGTTCTCTCTTATTAGAAAATCTCTCTTCTAGTAAATTCCAAGCAATACTGAAATTTTGATCAGCTATGGGAATTGACTGAATAATGCGATAAGCATCATTTTTCAAAGAACTCTTTAAATATTGTAATTTTTGAGCTCCAGAAAGATTTGGATTGTTGCGAACACTAGCGTTAAATAAATCTTTAAATGTTATCCATTCAGTTAAATTTCCGCTAAATGTGGGTAAAGATAATTTTGGTAACTTTAAACTTTCAGAGATTGATTCAGGTACGACAGGTTTGTCGCCATTTGCATTTACTACCTTGTAAATCTTTAACTTACGAATAATTTTTAAGTGAACCTCCTCAATTTTCTCTAAAATCGACTGTTCTTCCTCAACGAAAGTGTCTGTTTTTTCATCATCACAATTTGTATAAATTTCTCTAAATAGAGATTTAAAATCTTCCTTAAAAATTTTACATTTTTCTAAGATTAATTCAGCTTCAGCATTATCTAAGTTATCATAATCTATTCTCTCAATGAATTTAGTTAACTGTGTTTTCAAAATTTTCTTTCGTTTTTTTTTCTATATCTGACATTTTGAAAATATTCTAAATTCTCGATTTTACTAATACTTTAAACACTAAACACAACAATAGTAGCAATAAGGAAATCTCAAATGCAATTAAAATGCGTTAACTATTTCACTCACCTCGAACATTGTATGCATTCCGTAAGTCTTGAGAATTCTAAACCGAAATTGCATTATCAACTCCATTACGGACACGTAGAATTCTTATTCACAAGCGCGGGTTTTTCTCGAAGCTCCGGCGTATGACGACCAAATAATGTAGCGAAGCGGTATCTTAACTTTAAATTAATAAACCTAAGAATACATCACTGCGAGTGGACTGTAAATTCAACCTTTATTCGCGGTTTGAACTTTCTAACACAACACAGCACAAAGTAAAACGACAGAGTTACAATTAGCGGTTTTTAAGAATGCAAGAACAAAATGCGAACTACGCATACAATCTGCGCATTGCGAAATAATATCTAACAGACAGGCAGAGAGCTCTGGTGGCTGAAACAAAATATGTTTCTTCTCTTCGAGCACCCTGTGATAAAAAAACTGCATGTATAACTTACAAAAATAAATACTTAAATTACATACATCAATTAACTTTAAAAGCAAACTACGGTATTCATAGCTATAATTGCGTTTAAGATTTAACATTATACATCACTTTTAGTCATGTATTAATTATACTGATTGCTTTAACTGTAGGTGTTTTGCTTTAACTGTAGGTTTTCCCATTTTATTCAAAAGACTTTTTTTTTAATTGTGTGGGACTTTGTGAGGTAAGAAAAAAGCCATTTTTACCCTATCAGAATATTTTCCTATTTCTTGCTTTCACTTCTAAATACTTGACTACGAACTTATACGTCGGTGAGATTTTTTTTTTCTTTATTTGAAAAGCAAACTAAATAACATAAGTTGTGTTTATTTTAGTATAAAAAATTCAGAAACACTTTGGCATAGAAAAGACTTTGATTCAAATTGCTCTGACAGAGGAAAAATCTTTGTCTTCTTTGATTGCAAACCAGAAATTGCTATTACTGGGGGGGGTAAAGACAGAGAGAGAGAATTATTTATCTAAAGGTGTCTGACACTTTAGTTTCAAGGTCAAATTGTTTGCCCTTTTTTTCTCCTGTTTACTCGTATTTTATTTGCCATTTCCATTCTTCAATGTACCTCATTTTTTATACTCGAAAATATGCAAATTACTGTTTTCTTCACGGGAATAAAGTAGCGTACTGTTAAAGAAGTTGTCAAGTATGTTAAAACTAGAAAGGTGATAAACATTTGGAATTAGTTGAAGATGCAAAAAATTATGCAAAACAAATTATTTATTGAAGAGTATATTTTCTAATCTAAGTGATGTTGTATATCAAGTTCTCTTTACTCTTAAATTCAGTTAAGAAACAGTAAACTGGTTACCTAGGTCAAAAGATGGTTAAGTGTCGTTATTTACATTGATTTAAATAAAAGAAATAATCTAAAATATTCATAATGAAACTTGGCAATATTGCTGCATTTTTATTGTAAGATTTCACGATATAAAACTACGCTTTTTAGTACTTATTTTAGATTTGCCTTTGTAATACTAATGAAAAGATTTATTTCTAAAATCATTAGTAATTCCATTAAACAGAGATATACCTAAATTCTATTCGATATTCATAATAAACATCTATAAAAGTTATTCCAATTTAATAACTTGGAAAGAATTATTATTGATGTTGCTATAGAATCATGTTAAATAATTGGCATATTTAAAATTATAACTTTACTTTCGTGAAATGATTTATTTTAATTTACATCTCAGTTAAAATCGATTTCGAAGAATCTGAATTTGTTTTCAATTTCTGTTTAGTTAACATATGATATGTTAACACTTTTCAATTACGAGAAAAACTAATTTCAGTTTTTTGATCCATTCACACGTTTCCCATCACAATTGTACAAATTCATGTTCGCCTTTAGATAATCTGACGAATGAAGTAGACAATTTATAACCTTCATTTGTAATATTCCTTTGCAAAGCACTTTTCTTATTTTAATTGCAATTATACCATACATTGGGCTACATACTGTTTATGCTAATATTAACTGTTTATCACACATTATATACGTTCTTCTTCGTCTGTAATGGAAATTGATAACCATTAAAGCGAACTAGCTTTTTTATGTATCATATTTTTGCTTCATTTCTAGGTGATTTGTGCATTCAGCATCCCGATGAATGGAAGGAAGATAACAAATACCGATTCGCCTGTCCTTGTGCTGAAGGACTAGAATGCAAACAAGAAGAAAAAGATGAAAACAGCGTAAGTATAATTTCATCTTCTTAATAAACCCTATCATTATTTCTCTGGACTCCGTTTGTTATATCACACCTGTTACATGATGCCCCTGATGTAAAATGTATGACTACTCTGTAGTCACCTTTTAAACATTATAACTACACAGCACGGAATTTATACGCAATATACATGTCACTTATGACAAAATTAACAAATATCTTGGTTACAAGTACATCTTGAAGAGTAGTGTTTTTTAAATACCAGAAAATAGCCCTATTAGCAATATTTTTAAGCCCCCTTAATTCCAGCAAAATTTAGAATTTGCATCAAATATAAACATTAATTTACAAAGCAGAAAAATAAGAAGCACTATATCTCTTACTTCCTAGCAAAGTCAACTGCCCAAGGGGCGCTCTGTGTCTGCTAAAATTAAGAAGCGGTTCAAAACTTAATTAATACATTGAACCTAAATGTCAAAGTAATAAAAGAATTTTGAGATTTGCCTTTGGTGCTAAAATGTCTAAAATCACTGCAGTATGTAAGTATGGGCAGTTGTTTGCATTACCGATGCGTGTCAAACATATTTCAAGACAGGAGCGGTCTGAGACGATACTGAAATCAGCAACTATAAACCATTGAACTCTAGCGTTCGAAAGAGCATAACCTTGTTTGTCTACTAACCTTTCAAATTAGAGTCTAACACATTATAATTTTCTGTCGGATGAAGAGGCAATTAATTTATAAATTAATGTATTATACTGATTGACGCCTCACTTCAGTGCGATTTTCAATTAATGTATCCGCAACTTCGTTATCTGTTTCTCACAATATGATTGAATCCACTGAAGAATAACTTTTATTTGGCACTTTATTACTGATACAGGTACCATCTTCATTCTTTAATTTTCTAGGAAGCCGAACCTATTTTTTAGCAATAATTTCCACGGATACATAAAATAATGGCATGACAGAAAGAGTCGATAGACAATCTAGCAAAATGAAAAACATCCACTGAAGAACAGCTTATGTTCGGCATTTAATTAATATTATAGGCGCCATTCTGCATTCTTTAATGTTCTAGAAAGCTGTATCTATTTTTGTTAGCTACAATTTCAACAGCTGCAGAACATAAAGACATGACAAAAAGAATCGAAATTAACCTTTAGCTACACTAAGGATGCTTGATTTGAGGCAAAATTTCCACCAGAGTTCATATTTAATCTGATATAATGGCATAATAGATCATGCGAAAATTTGCAGGATAAATTTTTTCTCATGAATTTCAAACGAATAAATTCTCCGTCGCATCACGTTTTCCTAGAGATTGATTTAAAACGTCACTGATTGGATTTGAGAAATCCAAATCGGAATAATATTTATATGTATGTTAACAGGTAACTGCGTATTTAGCAAGATAACACTCAAAGAACACACATAACGATAGATTCCTCACATAATTTTATTCCTTGATAATGCACATCACTGAGAGTGCGCTATGCTATCCCCCCTAATTTTGTACAGCGTACATCTTAATCAATGGACAAAATTAGAAAAGTAAACTCCACGTGGGGTAGCGGCAGCGAAAGAAAGCAGAAGTGAAGAACGAAGAAAGGAACTACGCAGTTAGTAGCTATTTATGCTAGGTAGGTGCATAAAGTACAGTTAAGCTGTGACTGGTTAATTTTAGGTTGTTATGTAACGTGGAAAGATCGAGAACTTAGGAGAGCAGATGAACTTAGAGTGTAGAACACCAAATTGACAATAGTTAGTTTTGAGGTCGCCAATCGTTTCTTAACGCAGCCATCGTATTTTGCTATTATCTTACATATATATATGCGTGTGTGTATTTGTATGTCTGTGTGTTTTATCTTTGGAAATAGGTAAGACAGTAAATTATTTTTTTCTGTTGCAGATCTTGCCCGCGATGTACAAGTGCCACGCTTCATAACTGGAAAACAAATTGTAGCATATATTTGTATTATTTCCAGCTAAATAAATTCTGCTAAGATCAACTAATTTTTCCAGAAATTAGATATCTTTCCTTGATTTGTGTTCCTTTCTACAAATGACCAGCTGCAAAGCTAGAAACTAAACTATAGCATGTGTTTGTATTATTTTTATCTAAATAAATTCTGTGATACCTAATAATATTCCAGAAATCAGTTTTCTTTCCTTAATTTGAATTGTGTTTTTCCTCCTCAAACTGCAAGAAAACGCATATAAGTAGATTTGCTTTTGGTATTAAAATTACAGTGCGCTTTCTTCTCGTATGATTATAACATAAAATTTAGCAAAGAAACATTTAAAATATCTTTAATTCCCCACAGAACTTTAAAAAGGCATGGTGGTATATCACAATAAGTTCATTATGTACGAGAGAACATTCTGAGTAATTGGAAATGAATATAACACATAAATTATTCGAATTTTAGTTAGTTAATAGTAGTTAATAACAATAATTAGTACTTATTTTAATTAATAATAGTCTCGAGCCGAGGCTGAATTTGCACTGTTAATGACTATCCGTGCATTTGAAAATTTGAATAAATCTAAGTTAGGTCCTCAAGGTGCTAAAGGTAACAAATTAAAAATCTAAAAGATCGTGAAAGAAGATGGATAAGATGTTTGGTTTTATTATGATGATTTATAAATGTAAGGAAGTTTCGCTTCTTCACTACGTAACTTCGGGGTGTAAATGTGTAAATGGTAGGTCGTCTGGCTAACTAGAGCTTTTGAAAGAGAAAGATCTCAGGACCGGGCTTGGATTATTTTTCGTATTTTTTGCTTTGAAAAGTAAATAGGACTCTAGGATTGTTAAATACTGTTCGGTATGTATTAATCTGCTTCAAAATAAATCGCTTTTCTGAAGTCACAAGGAATAATTTTGCACATTTAAGGACATAAAGTGCATTTTCTCTTTCAAAACTGTAGGAAACAGGTTCTTTCTTTTAAAATAAGTAGAATTTCAACTTTAGGTCAAATGTAGTTTTGAAAAACCCTCTGTTTTCAGAAAGTACATTCAAGTCTAGTGCTCTGTTATAAAATTGTGAACTATTTTTCTACTAAGTCTTTTTTTTTTAATTTGTCTGCAATATCAACTTAAGTCAACCATTACAAGATTTTTTTATTTGAAGAAAGAGGACCTTGTGTCAGTCTCCTTTCAAATTCAAGTGAAAAACAGTGGTAATTAATGACTGAATTTTGCCCGAATTTAAATTTGAAGTTGAAGTTGTACCTTTTCCCGCAATATTATAAAGCAGCATTTTCTGATACTATAGGGCTTTGTTTACGTAAAAAAATATGAAAATTATGATTTTTTTACCTAATTCATTAAACAGAGTCTCATGTCTTGCTGTTTAAAGATATTTGTATGAAAATATAATACGTTTTTATGCTGTAATACGTTTATAGAATACGTTTAACAAAGCTGTAAATAACAAGCTCCTGTTATATTACACCATTTAAAATATGAAGATGTATGTAAATTCAGTAACATTTGCATAATTCTTGATGGCTTTCACGCTATGTAAATTAAGCATGCAATTGTTTTCTGTGCTATTACTGTTAAAACGTTCTAATAAAACAGTGAAAGAAAACGATAGCATGTCCCCTTCATGAGAAATAAAGAGACTTCCCTTTAAAAAATTGTCAAGCAAACGCTATACTTCGAATTTTCTGCCTCAAGTGCGACGAAATTTATGTTTGTGCCAATCTTGTAGCCTCTTGTATCAAATGGGATGGAAAAAGTAACATATTTTAAAAAATTAACTGGGAAAACCCTAAACAATGAAAACATAAAATTTTAAGATTTTGGTATTATAATTAAAATACATTTCATTTCAAAGTCAATGCTCCAAAAATAAACTTAATCTTTAACCATCTACAGTAGTTTTGGATGTTTTCTTTAACGTACTGTTGTAACAAAAGAAATTTACTTGGATATTATAAAATTTTTACTCCCTCGCAAGTTTCTTATTTACCTAAATGTTATATAGCAGAAAGACAGAACAACCCATCAATTAGATAAAGACTCTGTCCGGGAGATTATCTGAACCAAAAGATTCCCAATAATAGACTACATTATTACACTCCTTAAAACACTTCCAGAGCGAGATGATCCAGTTTAATTTTCATCCCATTTTCTTGACATTAGAAGTCCAAAGAAAAAGGAGTGCTCCCTTACGTGCTGGATATGTCAAGTATAAGCCCAAACGGTACAAACGAAAAACGAGATACAAACGAAAAACACTAAAAAACTCAAAATTTAGACAGCTGCCCAAACGGTAAAGTGATTAGTGACTCTGATTGCTATACCTAATGGCCCGAATTCGAGTTCGATTCCGGAGAAAGCATGGATGTGAATTATCTGTCGCTTCATAGGAGGTAACGGTGATCCACCTATTAAGGTGCCTCCATCATAAGTGACCACCGCTTCTGGCCTTAGTAGTGGCCAACACCTATAATAACTAGTGGCCGCTATAGGAAAAAAAAAATCCAGACAGTTACGGTTGTTTCATAAACTTTCGAATTGAACTTAAATAAAGCATCAATTTCATAAGCAACGATCAAGAAATGAGTCATGAATCGAAGTTTGCGAATGATGCGATTACCAAAAATGACCTTAATAAAAGTAAATATTGTATTATTGCTGTTTATATTTTTTGCAACCATTTTAAAATGCATTATTACACTCCTTTTCAAAAAGAAATCGAAGCACCAAGAAGGATTCTTGCGATCGTGACGAAATTTGGTACGCAGAAACATCTTGATCGAACATGCAAATGATCAAAGTTTCAAGGCAAATGAACTGAAATTGAGATCATAAGGCGCATTTCGCAAAGTATAAAACCAGTAACAGAGGCGGAAAATTTGTCTTTTTTTTTTTTTTTTTTTTTTTTTTTTTTTTTTTTTTTTTTTTTTGTTGTTGTTGTTCTTGTTGTTTCTGCCACTGTAATTCCGTAAAGAAGCAACTAAAGATGCCATTACGACAATACCGAAGACCTTACAGACAGCTAAACGACTTCGAACGTGGTCGCATTGTAGGGTTGCGTGAAGCTGGGTGGTCATATCGAGCAATAGGCCGCCACCTGCAGCGTACAGACACTGCTGTGCAAAGATGTGGGCAGCAATGGTTGCTACAAGGAAATTGTCGACGAATTGAAGGCTCTGGAAGGCCAAGGAGCACAAATGAGAGGCAAGATAGGATGATTGTTCGCCAGGCCCTAACCGCCCCAACGGTACCATTGTCGACTATTCAATGCACGACACCCACGTCTATACCTCCCGTGGTACCGTCCACCATCTTACGGCGCTTGTCTGAGGAGGGGTTACGCTTACAGAGACCTTTAAGACGTTTGCCTTTGACCCCACAACATCGGCAGAGTCGTCTGGAGTGGTGTCGCAGCCGATCATCATGGCTGCCATCAGACTAGCATCGTATAGTGTTCAGCGATGAATCCCGCTTCATTCTTGAAGCAGATGACCACCGAGTTCGTGTCTGGAGAGGATGGAGCCAGCGGTCACAATCAGCCTTTTTTTTACAAAGGCAGACAGCCATAACACCTGGTATGATGGTGTGAGGCGCTATTTCTTATGACATCAGGTGGTCATCTTTAGTCATTCTCCGTACATCTTTAACAGCTCAACGACATGTTGATATCATCCTGCGGCCGGTTGCATTACCCATCATGGCACTTAATCCTGGGGATATGTTTCAACAAGACAATGCCAGGCTACATATCGCTCGCATATCTCTGGACTGTCTCAGTGCGGTTGATATTTTTCCTTGGCCAGCAAGGTCACCAGACCTTTCACTAATCGAGCATGTATGGGACATAGTAGGCCGCCAGATTCAGGCACCAGAAAATGCCGCAGCTCTGGAGCGACAACTGATGAATGCCTGGCAGAATGTGTGGCAGGATCACATTAGGAGCCTCTACAACTCCTTGCCTCGACGAATTCAAGCATGCATTGCCGCCAGGGGCGGTTCGACCAACTATTAATTTAAACACGCAATGGGTGATTGTGAGCCGTGAACAAGTACTATGGCCTTGATTTTTTAATCGTTTTATTATCTGTGTATGTGTATCTGTGTGTATGCATAGACATATTCAATTTCATCAAAAACAACCACTTTCTTCATGGTGCTTCGATTTTTTTGTAAAAGTGTGTATTTTAAAATGCATTGAGACAATTCCGTACATCATTTAAATCCTGCGTGTTTATTTTATTAATTATGTTATACAAACGTAAATTTCAAGAAGCTTGTTAGGCCCTTCTCTTTCCAGTAACTTTCCTGAACTATAATATTTTAACACTTAGTGTAAGCATATTTTTAGAGAATTAGAATTAAAAATAATTAATAAAAAAACGAAATTTCCAAATTAATATTTTAAAAATCTAATACAATTTTGCATTAATCAAGAAGACCAACAAAATAAATTTTCATATTCAGATAATTTGAACTTAACTGAAAATTCTGAATTCTTCGGCTAGGCCCCAAACACGAAAAATTCCAGTTTTCCAAAATCATCCTCTTTGTTTCTTTCTTCTCTTTCATAAAAATGGATTCACACTTCTCAATTTCCAAAAACATCGAAAACGTGAAGAATCTTTAACTTCCCTCAATTTGTTGTCACGATTTCTTTTATAAGAAATAATCTGAGAAGACATATCACTTATCGCTGTAGCACGGATGGATTACAGCTAACTTTTAGCGTGGTTCATTTGCACATTGAAAATGCCCATGAAATTGTTGAAGCAAACGAAGCCGACATGCTTCGTTTGATATTGGTAAATATAAGAATAAGGTATGATTGACATTGTATTGACGCAATGTTCAGTTTAGCCTCATTATAAAAGAATAGCCTGGCTTTGTTTCCCAGTTTTGGTCTTCCCTCAGCATTCAAACGAGCCTTCCAAAAATATGCTCTCACTACTGTTAATCATTTTGCTGACGGCAACAATTGGACCTGCTTCAGCGGTTGTGAGTAAAATGCGCTTATGAATCTTTATTAGTAGTAGCTCTGTTAAATAGTTTTAATCTTCTAATAAATTTTTGTAAAGTTATATTTTATTTTATTTGAAGCACTGTATATGCAAGCTGTTATTAAGAAACAAATAGCTGTTTAATATAACATGGAAGTTTCTTTGTTTTTACTTAATAGAATTTCAGTAGCTACCTTAAATATTATCTCAAGTTAATATATTAAAAGTTGAGTCATCATAGCTTCAAAATCGGGATCAAATAAGTATACCTCATATACTCTCACTTTTAAAGAGCAACTGGGGATTAAGGGACTCAATCGCCAAATAATGGTGGTGATGAATTATTATCCACCACCTTTTACTTTGGGCGCCACTGTAGAGTCATTGGGTTTTCTTAATGTGGAAGACGTGAAAAATGAGCAATGCCCTCGACGAGACTCGAACCTGTATTTTTCGAATACGCGCCGAGTATGCTACCGTTACCTCACACAGGCATGCTGAAAGGTGAGAGAGAATACCTTATAAAGGTAAAAATATCTACGCTTATTTTCAATTGTTTATATCAATATTAAAATAAGAGTTCGCTTATTAAATCTCACATTTTTAGTTCCAGTCAATAATTTTACTATCTTTTTGTGAAAAAAATTATTTAAAAAATAATTTATAATTTTGTAAAAGAAATGATTTAAAAAATAATTTGTTTTCTCTTATTCATAAGTTCGAAACTACATTCTCCATTCGAGATAGTTTTTATTTCCAACAAAGATAATCTATGTAAATTTTTAACACTAAGACGTGACTTCAAGAGACTAAATTTAACGACCACCTACATGATTCTACCTTAGTACTGAACTACAAATGAGCTTAAATGTATAGAGGGAATAGGGTAAGATATAAAATTATACCAAAATACTTTAGATTAACATAGAAAGAATTATTTTGCTGTGTGAAAAGATAGACCTGTTTCAACTGCCTTCGAAAGTTCTTTATAAAATATAAATTACTCTCAGTTTTTTTTTTCTTTCTTCTATAAGGTAGTTCAGAATTTTGAAATATTTTGTGATCATTACTTTGCAAAGCTTCTTTGAAGAAATTTACTGCACAATTTTGATATCACATTTTGATGTCTAAAACTTAATTTATTAATATTTTTCTCCCCTTACGTTACGCTACCGGTACATTAACCAACCATGCGGTTTGGCAGACTGAGATCTTTAAGAAGCGTTATTAATCCTTGCTTACATATGATCGCTAATTTGTCATCCAAGCTATAGATAGTAAAATACACTCATGTCCATAAATTAAGGATAATGCAAAATCAGGCAAAGGAAGAATTAGAAGCAAAACAAATTTGACTTATTTGTAAAGCTTATTTATTAAACAAAAGGTAAAGAGCAAAACAAGATCCTATATGTTTGATATCTTTAAAAAAATTAGCGATCTTTTCTCCCAGGAGCAAATTACTACAAAAAAAAAAAAAAAAAAAAAAAAAAAAAGCCTATTTACAAAAAAAAACAATATTACATGGTTCGTGTGCTAGTTAATACATTGTATGTCTCCCAGACGATGCAATACGGTCCGTACAACGCCTAGGCATGCTGAGTATCAAATTATCGATCTGATCTTGGGGGATACTACACCACTCAAAAAGCAATGCTCTCCGAAGTTCCGGGTAGACATGTAGGAGGAGGTTGACGGGCTGCAACTCGTCGGCCAAGCATGTCCCACACGTGCTCTACTGGATTCAAGTCCGGTGAGAATGCTGGCCAGTCCATACGGGTGATATCCTCCGATTGAAGGCATTCGCTTACGATGTTTGCACGGTGAGGACGGCCGTTGTCATCCATAAACACAAATTGTGCGCCCATGGCGCCCCGAAACTAACGTACATGATGTTCCAGAATGACGTCCCGATAGATTTGGCTTGTCATGGTTCCAGTTTGAACACGCAGGTCAGTTCTGGAACCCAGAATAATTCCACCCCAAACGAGCACTCTTGCACCACCGTAATAACGGTGTCGTTCAGTGATGTTTTCTTGGTGGTAACGGGTACCTGGAGCTCTCCATATGAAAGTCCGGCGAGAATCAGACTGCAAGCTAAACCTGAACTCGTCGGAAAACATCACGCAAGCCCACTGTTGCGGTGTCCACAATGCATGCTCTCTACTCCAGGCTAACCGCAGGCGACAGTGAGTTGCAGTAAGTGGAACGCATCTGACAGGTCTACGAGCATATAGACCAATCTGCCCTAAGCGTTTGTACACGGTCTGCCTTGAAATTTTCGTACCAGTGGCTGAAGAGAGCTGACGAGACAGGTCTGAGGCTGTGCTCCGCCTGTGTACGAGTATTTTGGCAGTAACTGCCAAATACCGGTCCTCATTCGGCGTTGTAACTCTGGGGCGACCTGTGCTGTAACGTCTACTCACATTACCATCATCTTGGAATCGTTGCCAAAGCCTGGAGATGACACTCTGGGCAATTCCAAGTTCGTCTGATACTTCCAGTTGGGTACGTCCACATTCCAGACGGCCGATAATTCTACCACGTAAAAAATCATCCAAATGCGTCCTTTGTGTCATAACTATTCGGTTATTGAACTGAAATGCTTATAAAGCGCGTGCGAACAATTTTACTTCTTTGCCTGTATTCCTTATATATCACTCTCTTACACTCTCGTCATGATGTACCGTCGGTGTCATCTGGTTACTTCCTGAAATTTGCATATGATTCTTGAAGATATGTGTAGTGATTTTACAGGTGATATATTTATTTTAGAGTTCGATTTCCGCGTGACTCCGAATTATCCTTAATTTATGGACATAAGTGTATTTTTTATCGACAAAATTGTTTGAGAGACTAGTCTGTGTATTATTAGGCAGGTTTATATTTTGTTTTAAAAAAATAGTTTTGTAATTATTTATATATATTAGAATGAGAGAGAGAGGCAATTCCGTATTTGAAGACCAGTAGCAAATCTCATATAGACAGACAGATATTTCTTAATAACTTTCTCTGCCTTAAATTTTTTAATAACATCGAAATGTTAATTTACGACATATTCAGTAGGTAATTTTCACTATAATCCTACCATCAGAGCTAATTAATAACAGAAGTCTTCCTGTATCCGTTTATATATTTCCTTTACAGAATAATCGTTTGAGGGTCACCCTATAAAAATCTTCAGTGCTTCATTAATATTTTAGCAGTGTTTCTAAGCATACAGTAATAAACATTATTCAGTTATGATAAATTTAGAATAATTTCTTCCGTTATATTTACATACATTTAATAAAACACAGATGCACAACACTGTTTCTGGCTTCAACGTATGTTCTCACTGATACTAAAACTAAATAGTTTCTAAACTAAATAGTTTTTAAATGGCAAATCGTTGTTACATTACGACATTAAAATGAGACGCTAAAAAGAACAAAACCCAGAAGCGTAGATAAACTTGCTAGATAAACAAAATTTGGCAGGCAGGTTTAAAACTTCATTTTCCACCAGTGTATGATTAATCGTACCTCGTTTTGTTACGCATAATGTCTAACAAAATGTGAAAATTTATTTTCGAATTATCCATAACTGGCTCATAAAAGTGATTCTGATTCAATTCTGATTAAATTAGCATATTTAACAATTCCATTCAGAAATTAAACACCGTCGTTGATGAAAGCGAAGTACTATTTAATGAAATTCAGCCTCACTAGGTTGGTTGGAGATTATGCATAATCGTTGATTTAATTATTTTGATTACAACACATATGCAAATGCTTACTAATGTAGTTATACGGATATTTCAGTTAAACACCAGCAAAGAACTTCGTACTTGGCCAATATGGGTATTGATTGCGGGAGCAAATATTTTTAACCGTGGGCCAAAATGTTCCTTTCAGTGCATCATGCAGGCAAAGCCATGATGATCTTTTGTAGTACCCCCTGCTGTTTGCAAGTGCAATGGGAGGAGGACAGCAAGCACCGCTCACCGGACACACACATTCTACCGGATTGTGGACACCACATGACTTCCTTGTACAGCCTATTAAATTATACACATTCTTTGTTGCTCTTTATTTTAGCTTATTTCCTCAAATTATTCAAATTACCAATTCCTCAAGGTAAGTTGAAAACGACTTCAAAAGTTGCAAATTTTGAAATTAAATGTCCCGGTCAATTTTTTTCGTACAGGAGTTAATTTATAATTTAATTTTTTTCATAACGAGTCGGAAACTTTGCCAAATGTAAGTACAGAAACCGAGAGAGAGCATTATATTAAATTATGTTATTTGTCTATAATTAACTTTTTTTTAATTTGCCAAAACGTAAATATTTTCGTCTTTTAAAGTACTTCTATAACTAGAAGTATATGATTATAACCAACGATTACAAAAACTAAAGCCAGGTAATAATGATGTTTAAGTTGGATATACGGTAAGTATATATATATATACACTTTTGGCACTCGCGGTTGCAATAAAAAAGGAAGATACACAATAAGATATTATAATAATACCATATAGAAATTTTCTACGTTCTAAGGCTAATCGTTTTTGAGTTATGCCAGATACATACATACAAGACGACACGAAAAAATCCCTTATGGATCCATTTAAATCCGTTTTCGAAAAAACGGGAGGCCTTTATTATATCCGTACATACAGACATCACAAAAAAAGTCTTTCTAATGGATTCGGGAATGTTCAAATTGAATATTTTCATTGAAATGCTATCTCCGAAAATTTTCACGATTACAATATTTCCTTTATTTTGTGCAAAGAAATAAAAATTAAAATTACAATTTAAAAAACTAAAAATACGCTAAAAACGGGATTTGTTTCTATTTCTCATCAAATGACTGATATGCATTCTATTTCATTTTCAAATAAAAATTTAGAAGTGAAATATTCTTTCCCTATCTGTTTCATTTCTACCAGTTATTTTATCTCAACAATATTCATATTAGTTTATTTCATTTTTAAATTAAAGCTACTAAAAATGATAAGATTGTATTATTCAGTGGATACATATGCTTTCTGGCGTATATAGAGCTCTTAGCTTAGGTTGAGTGTTAGTATAATCATGAATATTTATGTGCATATACACTGTAATAACAGAAGCGTACTCGTCCTGTTGATTTCAGTTGTTTTCGTACAAAATCGGGTAGGAAAGAGATGAAAATATTGTTGCGTGGAATTTTGTAATGAGCCGGATTAAAAATTAGACAGCCCCCTTTAAGCCCGCGGGCCGGCTTTTGTCTACACCTAACATAGATAAATTGATAGACAGATAGACAGACAGAGAGGACAAACCAACATATTTGTCCTCTCTGTCTGTTTGCCTTGTTTGGCAGGACAGGCAGACAGAACTACAGAAAGACTGACAAATCATACAGATTAGTAACAGATAGGCAGACATACAGGAAAATGAGACAAATAGGCAGACATACAGAGACATGAATAGCTAGACAGACAGATAAATAGATAAGCAGTCATACAGAGAGAAGAGATAGATAGACATACGAACATATTGACATGGAGACAAATAGATAGATATATAAATAAAGAGCGATAAACAAACAGACAGATAAGTAGATAGATAGGCTAATAAATAGAGGAAATTTACGCAGGTTTAATATACAAATAAAAAACTGATAGTTAAACAAAACTTTTAACAGCATGGCACAGATTCAGAAATCTATAAAAGGTTCAATACATGAAATTAAATTTGCAACAAATTCTAAAAATTAATACATAATAAAACTACAGCAATGCAAGTTTACGTCATAATACACTGCTCAAATCAGTTTGGAGATATTATGAGTTCGGTATGAAATAATGATATAATCGACAACTTTTTTAATAAAAACGAAATAGAAGATGTTTAAAATATAGGAAAACTGTGAAGTTTTCAAAGTTGGAAATATACAAATATTATCTGTGACGAAAAAAATAACCGTTTTAGATAAGAAGTAAAAGATAAAAAGGGAAAAGATAATAGAACAGACGCAATTACAAATACGAAACGCATAAGTAGTACTACTTAATTAAGCTGGTATATATATTGCAATAGGCAAATACAATTAATAATAATGTACAGTGATGAAAAATAAGTAGAGAATCATTTATGATACACGCGTATGAATCATTTACGGTAGAATTTCAAGTTCAAAGATTACGAAGTAACTACCAGACAAAACCTGTGCGAATCATTTAAGGTAAAATTCTTCGCTCTTTCATTAAATGTATGTCTAGTTCTATTCCATTATTATTATACACATCAGTAGTCTCAAACTCAAATTCTGTGCTAGTCGAATATCGGTTTTTTTGAATACCAAAATGAATTTTTTTTATTTTAACTAAACATTAACTTTTATTTAATAAATAATTATCAATACGTACATAAGTGATAATAATAATGAAGCAAAGGAAAAACCTTCACGTTCTTCAGTTCAACAGTAACTCAACATCTCAAAGTGAGGAACTCTACAGTGTATAGTAATATTCTTCAATAATCTATAAAAATAAGTTTCTGTCAATACTCAATTCTTTGGCTTTCATTACCTAGATTGTAGGAAAAGAGAAGGTTACTACAGAACTAATGTCGATGATGATGAGGATTTTCTAGTACTATGCAAATTTGTACGATAGTACTCTTTTAACAATTATGTGATATTCAGAGTCGTGTACATGAAGAGAAATGGAATAATTCAAAGATTGGAGAAAGATTCAGAAAGATCACATAAAGTGCATAGATAGGAAAAACCATTTCTGCTTAAAAGCCTATTTAGTTCAACTAAAGTGGTACAAAAAATAATATTTAATCAATGAGTCCGAAGGCCATACACCTCAAATTTTTTAATCATTTTTATTTCATTTTGCGATTATTTAAAGGCAAAAACATATACATTATATGAAGAATACAAGTGATTTCTGCATTCTTAATTTATGTTACGCTTCCACGGCATTCATCATCCACGCAGGCTAACAGGTTAACAAGTCTTACAGTTGATACTAGCCTTACAGTAGAAGATCTCCAATTTCTTTTTCAGCAAGCTTCTAAGATGGTTGCTACTCTTGAGGGAGAAAATTTTTTATTTATGTTGTGGATCATAACAATACATTGCACAAAATGTGTAGAGACATTAGGTATTTTTTGAAAGCAGAAGAATTGAAAAATTAGCGACGCCTTCATCGGGAATTGAACCACGGACCTCTGGAAATACGCGCCCAGCGTGCAGACTACCACACCACGAGGGCACGCTAAGAAGGTGGGAGAAATACCGTATAAGTGTAACAAAAGGAGCGATTTAGAAGATATATAAACAACGTACATATATCTTGAAGTTTCTGATGTTATAAACGTCTATAATGTAGTATTATTACTCATTTAAGTCCAGTTATACTTCGTTATGTTATATCATCAGGGCATTTATGATCCATTCTGTTTGGCAAGTGTCTCCAAGCCACACAGAATAAGATCTTTAATTTGTTCTCTATGCGAATTCAGATACTGTGCGTTTGGAGCAGTTCTAATATTCGACTTAACACAGGATTTTTAATTAATTTCAAAATTATAATTTTTTTAAATGATCAGTTCAGAAGTGATATACTTATTTTTTAATCTTTTTTTGTTTGTTTTTTTATACTTTGTGTAATTCTGTAAGCTGATGTAATACAAAACCTGTCTATTTTATATAATTCATGATATACTTAACTAATAATGATATTGAATCTTCAGGTTATATCAATACAGGAGCATGAAAAGTGTGCAGTGACATCTACGAGATTCGAACTCTGGAAATCCGGAATACGCGTCGAGAGTGCTGCCAGTTAACACCAGAAAAGCATGCGTAAAAGAAGAGTACCTTATATACTTTAAAGTGTGACTGGGGATGAGGGAAACCAATCGCAAAATCCTGGGGGGGACAAGTTATCGTCCACCACCTTTGTAGTTCGGAAACCACTGTAGAGTCTTAGAATTTTTCAATGTCTGGAAACTGAAGAAATTCGCAATGCCCTCGCCTTGGTTCGAATTCCGGACCTCTCGAGTACGCGCCGAGCATGCTTCAATTACAACACGAAGGCAAGAGGAAAGGAAGGAGAAAATAACTTATAATGTTTATTATATTTATAATACAGTTTATAATTTATTATATTTATTCACAGTTATTATATTTATAATAAACTTTCTTATGTCATATATGCCATATATTACGTACTTCAAGAAGAGCATCTCTTAAAGAAGAACTCTTCTCATTTTTATTTCTTTTGTTATAATATAATTCTCTGAATTTGTGTATATCTAATGCAAATTTTTTATAAATACACATGTCGCTGGAATAGTTAATAAGAAACGTTTTTCACGTCGTAAACTGTGTGCTACGTTATAGTATGATTAATTTTCTTTTCTACTAAATAACAAAATTATAGACTTAATGCTTAACATTTTCTCCTTTAGATTGCTAGAGCGTGCAACCTTAACGCAGAGTGTTCAGAAGATGAGTGTTGTTTGCAAATGCCCTATACAACTAAATTCTTCTGCTCTAAAAGAATGAGACCAGGTAATGAAAAACCTTATTTAAATTTCAGTTTCAATCTCCTAAAAATGATAAAAGTGTAAAAAATTAAATCTGGACAAAATCTAAGTAGTGAAACCCTTTCAATTCGTTTAAAAAAATATCGAAAGAAAAAAAATGTCTTCAATGTAGGTAACTTCGTTTGATCCGCCAAAAATAATTAATAAGCTAATATTCACTACCAGAAAGATTTGATTACTTTGCTTTTAAATTTTATTTTTAAATAACAGAGGTAAATAAAATTAGTCATTAGAGGTTTCGAAGATACCTTAGACTAAACAGATGTGCATTACTAATATAGCAGAAAAATACATCCTTTTCATTAATGAAAATTATGTTATTATTTTGAGGAAATATATTTTAAAACTACAGTAAAATTGAAAAACTCCTGGAAGAAATTATTCATAGTCTAAGAATAATTAAAAGTCATGAAAATTTATTCTCCCCTTCTCTTTTTCCGAAAGCCAAATGTGCAGTAGTGTAGAGGTTTCTTATGTTTTCGTTAGTCGCATTTTGTTTAAAATAAGATTAGAAAATTCAAACATTTAATTTCCATAATAAGCTTTTTTACCGCAATAGTAGTAAAAACAATTTTAAAATTTGCTACTATGTGCAAATTTTTCCTATATCAACTAAAATAATAACATGAAATGAATTTTTGTTCATACGGGCCGTAACAGAAAGAATGCTTTTTTATTTGCGTAAAGCCGAAAAATCTAACCTATTTATTCAACTAAAACTGAACTAAGACATTATATTTTAACTCATGTAAAACTATAAAATAGTAGAGCTTCTTACGTAATTATGAGTCACAGAATAAACAGAAAAACACAATACTTCTGTGCCCGTTGTGTCATTGTTTTCCATTACTGTAAATAATCTACACGTTTGTCTAATATTATAGCGTATTTAAACATCATACGCACTCATCTAAATTAACTTCATAACTTTTTAAAATTTTCTGCTGTATATTATATTATCCTTTTTATTATTTTTACAGTGATCTCAAAAACTCAAATTGCATGCGGGTCGAATGAACGACCTGAAAACAGTCGGCCGGTCAGACTTTACTTCAATGAAAAAAAAAATTTAACAAAAGACAAAAATGTTTAAAATTAATTTTAAATTTCGGTTGCTAAATATTTATCAAAATCTGTGTAAACAAAAATGATAATACTTAATGAAAGAAAATTCTAATTTGATTTATTTTCTGACTGAAATCTGAAATTTGATGCTTGCAATGCAATTTGGTTGAATACATTTTATAATTCAAATATATTGACAGTCATATACTAAATTATTAGACTTACATTTATTTCAAATAATTGTAACATGCTTAATTAATCATTAAAAAATAATTTTTGGTAACTAAAAATAAAGAAATTATGTAAACTTTCTACGTTTTCAGAGAAACTTTAAGCAGGAAGAAACTTGACAATAAATAATAACAGCCTAATCTCTTTCTCTTATTTATTAAATTTTTCTCCAAAGCATCAATAAAAATGCATATGTTTGTATATGCAGTGACGTGCAAAAGTTTAAGACCAGTAGCCGTTTTCCTGTACTTTAACAGATTACACCATTTACGCTCGTAATTGCGTTATCTCATGCTTTGACTGCATCAAACGCTTTCTACTGCTATAAACATACGTGGTCTCAGTTATCAGTAGTTTTCGTTATTGGATTTTACGTATACAGTGCTGCTGTATAAGTCTTGTAATGGGTAAAAATCCTTCACTTACTGTTGGAAAACAGGCAAAAATAGTGGCCCTACATGAAGTTGGCTTTTCTGAACATGAAATAAGTTTGAAGGTAAATGTCAGCAAAACAGGCATGCATCTATCTATCAGTAAATTCAAAATTTCGGGAAATTATACAGATCTTAAGAGGAGCGGTCGCCCAAGAAAAACTTGTGTACATGATGATGATCGTGTGATAAGAAGGATGATCACTCGAAGTCCAACAACCTCCTGCAATAAAATTAGAGTTACTCTGGCTGCAAAGGGTACCAACATCAGTTCGAGTACTATTTCAAGACGTTTGACTAAAGATTATAGTTTAATTTCCTATAAACCTGCAAGGAAACATCAACTTACTTAAAGTATGAAAAAGGAGCGATTGACTTTCACCAGACAGTATCAAAATTGGACAGAACAACTGTAGAGTAAAGTGTTATTTTCCGATGAGTCAAGTGTGCAGCAGTTTTCTGCACGTGCTAAATGTATTCACCGTCCATTTGGAAAAAGCTATGATGACAGATATACGATTCCCACAGTGAAACACCCTCCAAGACAGATGATATGGGGTTCAATGTCTGAGCCTGGTATACCTGTTGTATATTTCTTGCCACCTAAAACCACGATGAATGGCAGTGGGTACCTTAATTTGTTACGTGACAAGTTGAAGCTTCACTTAGATGTTCAGTTTTCATTCATGATGGGGCTCCGTGTCACATGGCAAGGAATATTAAGGACTATAATGTTAAGGCTGCTCAAATCCAAATGCTTGAATGGCCGGGTAACAGCCCAGATTTCAATCCCATAGAAAATCTGTGGCGTATTGTGCACAATAAAGTCGCGGAGAAGCTACTATCCAGTGCTACAGAACATGTTAAAGCAATAAAACATGTGTGGTGTACAGAGATTTCTCAAGCTTACTGCTAGTCTCTTGTTTATAGCATGCCTAAAAGGATTGCAGCAATGATAAAAATTAAAGAAGGTCCGACAAAATACTGACTATACTTTAAATAACCTCGTAAATCTATTTTTTTTTCACTTATAACATATGTTTTTGTCGCGGAATTCCAATAAATCTGTTTTTTCCATGTGTGATCTTAAACTTTTGTACACGACTGTAAATAATTATAAATTTCCTAATTTCTTACTTGATACTCAATGCCACTTCAATTTTGATAAATTACTAGAAACTCAGAAATTACTAGAAATTATCTTCATCACGTATTGCAGTTGATCATTGATCAATCGGGTTCTTTTCTTATTTTCAGCTGTGAAAAAAAGCAATTCACGTATAAATGTAATCTCAGACAAAGCGATTTTATTAGCAAAATATTTGATAAATAATAATAAAAGTTAAATGGAAATTTAAATAATTTAAACTTGGATTTCAAGCAATATCCGTGTTATCAACTAATACATAACTGAACCGTCTTCGTGGGCCACAAAAAATTACTTTAAAGTCCGTATGCGGTTTTCAGATTGCTAGCTCGATATCACTGCTTTAAAAACATACAAATAGATTATTATTGGATATTTTTTTCTAGAAAAGAAGCTCGATTAATCCGATATTTCAGATACTGGAGGAGATGTTCTATGTCTATATCGACAGCAGGAGATGTTCTATATTTTCATTTTATATTTTAAAAAAAGTTACTATCGTCATGATGTGCAAATAATTTTCATGAAAGCTGCCCTTCAATTTATTATTTGACAATACCATAAGCATAGAATTTTTGAAATGATACTGATTAGCCTTTCTAATCTGAAACGCTATAACTGTTTGCACGCATACCGTTCTCATATTAAAACTATATTTATTCTTTTCCCATAACTTTGCACTTCAGGAAACATAGACAGTAATGGGATTTTGATTTATTCTGTCATGCTAAAGAAACCTAAAAATATTTTAATATTATAATTTACAAGTTTGTGCGGCATTGTCTTTCCATTCTTCGACCCACATTACATTACTAGAGTGTTTGTCATCCACTTAACCTCACAAATGGTTAGTTGTATAAGACATTGCCATTTCACCATCCGTAAAACTTTTGATTTATTTTCTTTTATATTTTTAATTTAGGGGGATTTTCAATGGATTTGTTAATAATAAATCCAGCTTTTCTTTTCCTCTTAGGTTAAAAAAAATATGTATCAGTAATAAACTGAAATCTAAATGCAAAGATCCAATTGCATTTTGAAAAATATTTCAAAATTCTATTCGTTGATTTTCAGCGTCAATTTATACATAATCTAAAAATTGTAGCAGAAACAAGAATGCAACATACTTAGATGAATTAAATTCGGCCATACATTTGCATTTCCTGGAAAACTATTTTACTTTTCCCTCGAACAACTAAATGTGACTTTTTTGCAAATGAAAGAAACATTTATAACAAACAACTAGACATCCTGTTGGAAATCGCCGGTTATACCCTGGACGCACTGCGTAGGCTGTGGGAATTGTATCAGAACAAATTACGAAACAATCTCTGTTGCGCGGTGAAATTTGAATGTTTCCCGTAGACGTTTCTTTTAATTTTTTATTCTTTTTTTCTCTCTGTGTGTGTACAATATGATACACACTTTTGGCTATTAAAATTGCTATACTAGGAAGAAAAGCAAATGGCAGAATCTTATTTATTTTACATATATAGTATACTGGAAGGAATATATAATTAAATTTGCGGGTTATTTCGGTAACAAAGCGTGCAGAATACAGTACAGGTAACAGCTACCTTTGACAATCACAACGGCTGCAATCCGGCTGGGCATCGACTCGAAGTGAGCTTGGATGACATAAGGGTAATTCATTTCATGCTGTTTCACCTCTATACTAGAGTTCAGTAATCGTAGTAACTGGCATGATAGTCTTGTGCCAATCCATGACCATATGTTCGCACTAGAGAGATCCAAAGAACCTTCTAACCAGAGCCCACTCGAACACATTCTTTGTCGAGAAAGATCAGGACACCGCGGACAACATGCGATCATTAATTACCTTGTTGAAAGATGGCGTCATGCATGCCTCAAACATACATCTCAGCTGAGAGCCTTAACTCTTCAGAAATGTAGCATTACCAGATAGTGAAGGAGGTAACTCGATGAAGGAGGTAACCAGATAGAGGTAACTCGATGAATACAGAATGGCACCCCTTAATAGAACGCATCCCTACACGTGCTGGTAGGAATTTTTCTTTTTTTCATGGAGCATAACACAACTTTTGCACAAAAAAGCAACTTCCAAATGCAATTTCCAAAGGAGAATTAGACTGTGAAATCCTCCCATGTATACACATGCAGATGTAGATGCATTCTACTTTCGCCTGATCTTCTGGTCCACGATGCTGCAGCGGCTGAATTCCTACACGTGCAGTCCTTCTTACACGGGGCGTAACACGACTTTTGCACCAATAAGTAACTTCCAAATGCGGTTTCCAAATGAGAAATAGACTTGAAATCCTCCCATTTATATGCATGTAGATGTCATTTCTTATACCTTGTGGGCTCATGCTTTGTACCCATGCGCTGGTTTTCGAAGATCAGTAATAATATTGAAAAGGAAAACTTACCTTTAAATTTCTTCACGATGCGCTGCTGAAGTGGGACTCCAATAAAAGAATTCATTCATCCAGGCAAAAGCAGAGGCCTTATTTTATTACTATTTACAAAAGTTTAAATGACAGAAGAAAATTAATTATGAATACGGTAAACAGCGCTCTGCTTCCGTTAGCTGGTGAATCTAGTGTCTCTCTGGTTTACTCTGGTTTATTTTTCTGCAGTTAACTTCAGTTCGTAATGGATGAAAACTGTCGAGAGGCTCGCTCAGCAGCGACGTCTTCCCACTTTGAGTTGTGCCGGAAATCAACCTATTGTCGCATATGTCACAATTGCAGTCTATGAACAGGTTTAGAGCTTGTCATAATCCTAGACCTTTCCATAATTCCTAGGTCTTGATGAATTCAACTTTGTCATTTCATTGCCATCCACTTATGAATGTTATTTGCCAACTTCACTCACGAAAAATAAAATGGCACACTCCCACATGCTTAACAATAACAAAATAAGCTATATTTTCATTCTTGAAATACAAATTAGCTCTTCAAGGGGTATTTTGTTTAAAATTACATCAAACGCACAATTAATACATTTTTACATTCCAGTTATAAAAGAAACCAAAGGAAAAGATATAATAAGACAAAGTTCTTTCACACCAACGTGCAGTCCTTTGCACATTAACTACGCTTCTCTTTTCCCGTTGTCTGATTTCCCCTCTCTACTTCCAGATAGAAGTCGTTAGCTGAACCGTTATTCCGGCAGGACTGTGTCAGTAGCTTCCCCTTACCGAGTATGTGCATGACACGCCCCTGCCAAGAATGAAATTTGTCCTTTCTTTGGGACGTATTTCATTAATCAATAACCGAGCATATTTTCTGTACACTACTTTTACACAATGCAAACCTTGCACAATATTAAATAAAACAAAACAGAACAAACAATAAATGATTACAACCATACAGAAAGCAAAGAAAAAAGAAGTAAGTTTTATTACTCATCTCATCTAGACGTCAGAGTGCATTTAGACGTCCATTCCGAGTAACTGTGACTTCACGAAAGGATTCTGGTTGTCTTTCTTCTTCGATTTTAATCGTTGATCTACAGTCGCTATGGGCTTGTATCTCAAAACAGGATAGTCAGACTTATCTGACAACGAATACTATTGCATAGTTCTTCTGACGATGCCAGATGTTGTTTTCAATTTTACAATTCAGACAGTACCATCTTTTTTAGGTAGGACTTCGCCAGCACGTGCTGTTGGTCATTGCAGACGCTTCAGGTTATCAGAACCGATGAGCACTGCACAACTAACAGAAATCGGTTTGGAAAACTTTTGCAAGATTAACATGCTTTAGATGTTCAAGATATTCTAGTCAAAATCTTTTTCGTAGATCTCTACATATCCTCTGCAAGTACAGATGTTGTTTAAGCGTATAAGAAGTATCAATGTTATCAATATCTGATACTCCAATTTCTTTGTTCTCCTGTAGGAACATGGAAGGAGAGATAGCAATTAAGTAGCTAATATCTTCAGACAAGTATGTCAAAGATCTTAAGTTTATCAGACTTTCAGTATCGTATAACACTACTTGGTCATGCCGATTAATCGTTCCCATCAATGGGTTGATAAAGAAATTAATTTCCATGTTATACTCTTAAATCTAGATTCAGCCTCTATTTTCTTCCTGTCAATTTTGCATAGTTTGCTGAGAGCTTTCATTCATCATCCGGAATGAATAACGATCGGTCTATCTTTGAATGTCATAAATCTTCTCAATGAGAGCAGAAAGGCTTTCGATGTCAAAGATGTTATTAACTCCATATGCACGGGCAAGTTAATCGGCCTTTGTTTTATCTCTCGAATTCAATGGTCCTACGAGATCCATACCTTCGAATACTGTAGCACATTTTACTCGGTCTTCAGACAAGAAAGTAGCTTTCGATTCTGGATGCCTCACGATAAAACATCTACATCGAACGCATTTCAAGATAACCTGTCGAATCGTTTTGCGACTTCGTAAAATCCAGTAATTTTCACGAAGGTGATTGTTTAATATCTGCATTCCAGGATGTCCAAGTTCTTTACATGCGATGAGCATGTGCATAATCTTATGCTTCGATGGCAGTATTATGGGTAATCGAAAAATTTTATTTTCTTTTCTACTGAAGATCTGTGTTTGTATTCTCATTAATCCCTTTTCTTCAACAACGGAGTACTGGATGAAGAGGTTTTATTCGCTGATAGTTTATTTCGTCAGGAAATTCTTTTCATTGGACAGTTTTAAGTCAACTATTATAGTTCATCAAAGCAAGATTAAAATAAAATCTAAAAATCCAAGCAACTATTATAATGAGTTTTCCGTACGATAAAATTCTATAAAATACTTCTTAAATTTTTACATTTAAATGAGTTTTTGTTATTTTTTCTCATTTCTTGAGTCATATTTACATGATTACAAACCAGTTTTGATTTTGGCCATTCTTAATTTTTTTTCAGCCAATCCGGGATTTCCCATCATCTAACTGTTAAAACCAGTTTAGGGGTGCAGCCTCTTGATGGAAGGTGAGCTGGACTTCTTTTATGTCAGAAATATGTTTACGTGCATTCGAATCTCGTCAATTTTGTAATTTGGCTCTGTTTTGCACAAAGATAGTCCAGATCTCTTACTTTCAGATCCATATCAAAACTGTTGTAGAATCTGTGCAAAAGTGCATTTCAACATTGTGCCATTGTAAACCAACTGAAACAGAAGAGCATAATCTGGGTCATGTAGTAGCAGCTGTTAATTCCAGACGAGAAATCCTGATAGACTTAACAGGAGCTAATCTAGACTTTGATGCCAACAGATGAACTTCAGCTCCAGAAGTAATCTCAGTTCTAAAAAGACTGCGTGAGCATACCCATTATTACTGGCATAGCAAAAAGTGTGAATGCTAGAGAATATTTTACTGCCTTTGCTGGAATGTATCCATCGTAGCATAGCGATTTCTTTCAAGAGAAGAGAAACTTTATGCCAACTCAGAAAGTTTTCCTTTGTAGTCTCGTCGACTTGGGTATCCCAAGAAATTCCCGCTTTCCATAAGTTCTGCTATAATATTTGAGAACGGAAAGGAACATGACTCAGACTATTACTGCTATCACTTTCGTATCATACTGAAAATCTTTTATGTAATTTTATAGAGATGGAATTCTATAGCAGCTACCAAAAGGAAAGGACTACTCTTTGATATGACGAAATACTATATATGATACTCTATCACCTATACTACATGATGAAATATTTTCCTTTTCTTTTCTTTCACTTCGTTTCAACATAGCAATTGAGGCCAGTCTCTGTTTTCAGGCTTTACACTGACTTGTAAAAAATGCCTTCTCAGTGTCTGCTGTAAGCAAACTTGACTGCTCGAAATCTTAACAGGAGAGAAGAAATAGTTCCATGAAATTTGTACCGCAGTCCGAACACTGATTTAAAGAGAGAGAGAGACGATTTTGCTCGTGCAGATGCATCAAACACAGATGGAATTGGCGTTAAGCTGTTTTTTAATCCTGTGTCTATGCAGCAAATAGTGTCCGTAGTCAATAGCTACATTTTCTTTAACTTCTTCAATTACTTCTGCATTACACCAGTGGTTAAAGCCTGAATCGTATGAGGAAAACAAATTTTGTAAAATAGGTTTCTCGGTGATAATATCTAAACGCTTCAAAGCTAAATCCTTATTGATGGGTAGTGTTACATAATTTTTAGCCAATGGAATTTTTAAAAACCAGTAATTTTTTTAAGATAAGTAATAATATTTAAAAGGTAAAGTTCATCTCCATTATTCTTCAAGGTGAGCCACTGAAGAGGGATTCATAACAGAATTCATTCATCCAGACAACAACAGAGGGCTTTCTTTAATAGTACAGTATATTTTATTACTGTTTACAAAACAATTTAAATGATAGAAGATTAACTACAATACTGTAAACTGCCCTTTCCCGCTTCCATTCGCTTGTGAAATCTAGTGCCTGTCTAGTTTATTTCAAGCTCCAACTCATTTCAGTTCGTAGTTGATGAAAACTGCTGAAAGGCTCTCTCTGCAGAGACACTGAAATAATCCTTTACATAGCCTAGCTTGTAGCACCTTTCATGGAAATTTGACGTTTATTGCATGCTGCTTTCATGTCGTAAAAATCATGAGTTTTTATTTTCATGACAATCATGACGTTTATTGCATGCGGCTGGCTTTCATGACGTAATAATTCCATTTTAATGGCTAGCACTCTCGTAATTAAGTATGGGGGAACTATACTTATTTATATACCCGTATACCTAATGTCCCTCATTTATCTGTGTCCACTACATCGATACCAACATAGCCACTATTGCATGTATGGCTGTGAAATTTTAATCATTTGCTTCTTAGGTCTTGAGTTAGTTTACTTGTGAAATTTCAATTCAGTTCCGCTCTACTTTTTCGGGAGTTTAGTTTTCCAGTTTTGTAATCAGAACGAGTCTGTAAGATTCCAAGAGGATGAGTATTTACAATTTATTATATGTAAACAAAATTTCTGTATCATAAGTGAAATCTTAAATCCCGTCTTCCCTTCGTATTCTGTTTGCATTTTACAAAATTTAGAAAGGCAGTTTACCACACATGGCTAAGGAATTAAGCATTTGTAGAAATTCAACACATACGAA
This sequence comes from Stegodyphus dumicola, assembly GCF_044657685.1. NCBI lineage: Eukaryota > Metazoa > Arthropoda > Arachnida > Araneae > Eresidae > Stegodyphus > Stegodyphus dumicola. Next base: position 86,026,212 of record NC_140768.1, read on the forward strand.
ATCTAGATCAGAAATTTTCTTTTATCTCTTCGTAATAGGTCATATCAAATTTTCCAGTGCTCTTAACTGATAGACATGTTCTTATTCTCTATCATTTTTATAGTTTTTGTTTTAGTTCACCTTTTGTAAGTTTCGAAATAAATATTTTAATAGAAATACATACAGAATGTTTTATTTCTCCTACCATAACGCATTTTTCGATTCATTTACCAAACTTTAGTTATTTTGCAAGCAGTTTTATAGGAGAGAACTGAATATGGGGTGTTAAATACGTATATGATTGAAGCTAATATGTTTTGTTTATAGGTCAAGTCTGCTGGAATGCTCCTCACAATGTTTCTATAGAGCATGACAGATATAAAGTCATATGTCCTTGCGTCAGATATTATGAATGCAAGTTTCAGAATTCATTCTTTCCTTTAGTAAGTATTTTAATATTAATGTCCAAACTTATTTTTCAACTCCATCTGTTATTGAAGATTTCACTTTCCTTTTTCAAATCATATGTATGTGCGCGTATATATATATATATATATATAAAGTCAAATCACGCGTTGTAAGCTAATATAATTCAGAGGTAATAATTAAATTATAATCAAAGGGAAATCAAAGCAAATTCAAGTATCATAGCCAATTCAGCTCAGCAAAAAAAAATGAATTGGAATAAAAATGTTTTTGCGAAATTGTAAAAAATGTCAACAATCCTCGGATCAATTGACATCAGTGAAAACACTTAAAAAAATTATATACCAGAGGAAATTCCAGAACATAATCCAAGAACAAAAAGAGAACAAGAGCAATTCCAAAATTGCCATATAAACCTAAGCACTGTAAAAATGAAATTCGAAGATTTATATATATATATATATATATATATATATATATATACATTCAATATAGCGTCCGCATACTTCCAACTAGAAAATAGTTTTAAACTTTTATTTTGTTAAAATTAAAAAATCTGACTATTTTTGTATTATTTTTTGGTCTCTGCAATTATATTTAGGAAACTCGAAACTTTTAATTTCCTGATGACAAAAATTGGCTGATGTAATTAATTTCAAAATATGGAAATTTTAACGTAATATTTGGCTTTGAAATTTGGTTAAAAAATAATTTAGAATCATTCAAGTTGTTGTCTCTTTTATGTTGTTCCACGATATGCTTTTGTAGTTAACTAGTGTGTAACGTTCTTTAATTTATAATTTTGATACAGGCATACCGAAAGAATTTTCGCACAAATACTTTATAAGTTTTCAGTCACTAAATATATGTAATTAATATTCTTATGAAGTTATTTTACTTTAGAATCATAATGTAATAGCCATATCAAAATGTATTAAAGTGAAAGTACTTTTCATTTGTAATACATGCAAATTATTTTGCATGTATTACAAATGAAAAGTAATACATGCAAAATGGAGGGCTTCGAGTTGGCTATGTGCCAACGAGAATTTGATCTCCATTTTGGAATATCCATTTTGATATGCAGCACTGTAAAATTTTATGTATTATTATGTATATGATTTTCGATAGTAGTGTATGATTTCAAATACTGAGGGGTGTATCGTTTAAAATTATGTACAAATGATGTTATGCGGTGTAAGGAGTCTAATAAGCAATACGGCGATTATTTTAAGTATCAGAAGTTTTGCCTATGAAAAGAAAATGATTTCAAGATAATACTTATATAATTCTATAATCCGATAACTCAAAAAGAGGTACTGTCTGCGCGAACTTTAAAATGAACCTCATGCGCTTGGGAATGTTTACAATAGTTAGCAATTACGAAGCTTCGACTTTATCCTCCAAGTATTTTTATTTTTTGCTAATCAAGAGGTTTTCAAAACTGCTTTGGGAAGTATTTGTAAGCTGAAATGCTTTCAAATATTCATTTGACTGACTTCCTCTAATAATCTTGTCTTTCTTAGACTGTTTATCGATTTATTGTCTCAGGTGCTCGGTCCCTATGCCGGTATCGAATATAAGCAGGCGACGTGTGGTTTCCTCGAACACTCCGGACACGTAAATGGCCTTCAAAATACTGCATGTTGAACTAGGACTCATTTGAATTGCAGGGCTGACCTCACAATATGTCTGTCCTCTCTGGTGTTAGTCATGGGAGGGCGTTGAGATCCAGCATGCCGTTTAGCATAATCCTCAGCAATCCGTTGATTCCATATTTGCATGACAGTGGTTGAATGTTTACCAGTGCGATATCATGTAACGATAATCTACACTTTCGACAGACAACGATCCTGCCTCTATCGAATTTCGAAACTTGCTGGTAAGCATTTGCTCTTCTTATTCGAGACATAACACGATATTCTGAGCAAACTCCAACCTTACAAAGTCTGAATGAGAAATCCTCTACACAACCTTTCTTTTATGCAGTGCTTCAGATGTCGTTTCTCCCTCCTGCGTCGTCTAAATGCGCTGAAATACTAATCATTTGCATATTCCAACTTCTTCTTCCTTTCATGTGATTTTGACGTTCTTCAGCTCATTCCCTCCTGGTGCTGCAATTTTAATGGCCAGCAGTGTGTTTCCTTCAAGGGCATTGTATGTTCATGCATCATATCGGTTGTCTTCCCAGGCCTTGGCCGGGTTGCATGGATAGTAGATTTTCTTCTCCAGAGGATACGCAGTAACAGCTTAATCGTAATATCAGGCCTATTGTCCTCATTATGTGCAGAGTGCAGAGTAAACCTGCAGTTTTGGTCCCATCGTTTTTATTTTAAAGAGGGAACACTACATGTATATATACTATAAATCTCAACAAAGGGGGAATACCCCGTAGGAGAATTTTGTAGTTTCAGGGGGATATGTGGTCAGCCTTTTAGTTAGCTGTTAAGTATTTAGTTTACGAATATAAAATCTACTTTTACTCACGTTTTGGTATTTTTCAATATTTTCTATACATTTTGTTGTTTTATTTATGAAACACGTTAAAAGAATCATCTAAAACTAGACAAACATATATAATTAGTTTTGAGTTTCCGAAAGGAAGGGGGGAATGATTTTCTAGCATTGGTGATAAGGTGTATAAGGGCAAAAAGTTTGAGAATCTCTGTTATAGACAGAGATAAACAGGGAGAGGGAATAAAATCTTGCACCTTTAAGTACAATTCACAAACACTGAATTTAAAATACTCGGCTAAATTCTAAGTTGCACTACAAGATAAGAATCGCAAATTTATTTAAGTACTTGTTTACATATAGGTACATATTTCACCTTAAATATTAAAAAGCGGTTTATATATCTGCCAGGCAGATTATATAAATAAGAAAGTCTATTATTTATTCTCAGAAATAACTTATTTCTGAGAAGTGTGTTTTGGAAATATACTAAAGCAACAACAAAATTAGATCAGTTTTCTACTATTTCAATTATATAATTGATGCGATATATATTTTATTCTATAACAAAATCGACAGATATGATTTGCGCACAAAAGTTTCAAATTTCATTTTCTTTATATACCAAGTATTTTACTCCTTAGGACTAAACCATTTTGTGTCATATATACTATACTCTGAATCTAGAAGAGAAACACACCAACGTAAAATGCGGTATTTTTGCTTCTGAAGAAGAGGAACCTATGTCTGACCGCTCTCAAAATCGATTGATTTTTTATTCAAGACGTATACCAACCTACTTATGTGTTTTTGCCTAATCTTAAATACATAATTTCTTAAATAATTAGTAAATTATACCATGTTATCTTATTAATAAGTATTGTTCTTTTTCTTTCACATGTTTTTGTCCTCAAACATATCAAATGAATTCTTTATGTTCCTCTTTTTTCTAGAAACCTGTATTTGCCGTTTCGACCTGCCAGCCAAAACCAGAAGAATCCCCGGAAGAAAGAAATATATATTTAAGAGAATATGAGGATAGACAAAGAATAATAGAATATCGAAGACGATATGGTGATGCAAATCGAGTACAATATTTTGTAGGATAAAAAGACTACAACGTAAATCGCATACTATTCTCATTTTTTAACAGAATGATAGGATTTTGGAGCAGTTACTCAAACTGTTTCGGATAACTTAAATCTGAAATCAAGCTTTCTTCTGATCGTCACCTACAGCATCCTTATTTATTTTGCTATCAAGTCTGGAAACAAACTTTGCACAATATTACTCAAACGATCATTTGTAGATGGTCTGAAATATTAAATATATTTCTGAAAACTACGAGGGCTATCCAGAAAGTAGATTACGTTTTGGAATAAAAAAATAAACAAAGTATAGGAAACAAATTTTATTATATACAGATGAAAGCCACACTCAAATACTACTTTTCTACATAGTCACCATACAAATTAAGGCATTTATGGTAGCGATGTACGAGCTTGGAAATTCCTTCGTCGAAAAATTCGGCCGCCTGCGCCTTCAACCACTTCGTTACCTCTTCTTGCAGCTGTGCGTCGTCATCAAAACGCTGCATAGCCAGCCACTTCTTCATTGCTGGGAATAGGTGGAAGTCGCTCGGTGCCAGGTCGGGACTGTACGGCGGATGAGGAAACAACTCCCACTTAAAAGATTCAAGAACTTTACGAGTGACATTTGCCGTGTGGGGCCGGGCGTTGTCGTGAATCAACAAGATCTTAGAGCTCAACATTCCTCTGCGCTTGTTTTGAATTGCTCTTCTGAGTTTTTGGAGAGTTTGGCAATACCTTTGAGAGTTTATTGTAGTGCCTCTTTCCAGGAAGTCCACCAAAATTACACCTTTTCTGTCCCAAAAAACAGTCGCCATCATCTTCCTTGCCGACATTGTTTGCATGCATTTCTTGGGTTTTTGGGGAGAACTTGTGTGCCCCCACTGCATTGATTGCAATTTCGTTTCACAGTTCACATGTTTCACCCATGTTTCGTCACCAGTAACGATGCGATCGAGTAAAGAGTCACCATCCTTATGGTAAGCGTCCAAAAAGTTCAACGCTGCAGCCATTCGCTGATTTTTGTGGTCCTCTGTCAAGATTTTTGGAATCCATCTTGCACAAAACTTGTGGTAACCAAGCTTTTCGCTGATGATTTCGTGCAACAAACTTCGCGAAATTTGTGGAAAACTCAAAGAAAGTTCCGTTATTGTGAAATTTCGATTTTCACGGACTTTAGCATCGACTTTTTCGAGAAGTTCGGCGGTCACTATGCTGGGTCTCCCACTTCGATCTTCGTCGTGAACATTGGTTCGGCCATTTTGAAATCTTATGACCCACTGACGCACTCCACCTTCAGTGATAATGTTGTCCCCATACACTTCACGAAGCTGCCGATAGATTTCTATCGGTTTACAGTTTTTTGCAGTCAGAAACCTTATTACTGAGCGCACCTCGCAGCTCGCGGGATTTTCAATTAACGCAGACATTTCAAACCGTCACAGTATCTGAACGGAGCACAGCACGAACCTCTCACTAGCACGGCTAGATGCAGACTGAGCTGCGCAACGCTCTGACCCCAAGATGGCCGCGCTAGCCCCGCCCCTAGCGGACACAGACGGAAACGTAATCTACTTCCTGGATGGCCCTCGTACATAAAAGTGTGTTCAATCATTAATCATAAACTTACGCCATTTGTGCAAATTTACTCTACACTCAGAGAAAAAATAAAAAAATATAGCAGAATATGTAAACATCTATAATAATCAATCATATTACCATATTTACTCGAAAGTTACAAAAAAAATCTAATGTAAGACCTTCCTTACATTTAAAGGTAAATTTTGCGGAATAAAAATGTATTTGAATATTTGTTTTGCCTTGCAGTAATTCTGAGAGAGAGAGAGAATCTTATTTTGTTTTAATTCTTTCCAAATTTACTTGAAAAACCAATACGCTTATCTCTGGCCCAGAAACAATGTTTGTGAAACACTATTATTTATTTGTTTTCAGGCATATCAGTGAGACCTAAACTGAAATCGCTCAGCTACACATAGCTACATAATAAAAATTAAACATGTAGATTATATTTAGGATAACTATTTGTGCTGTTTACTTAATATTTGAACAATGTAATTATTCTATATAGTATAATAAATGAACTTCTTCTTGTCATACTAAAATTTCATTTATGAACATAACACTTTACAAGAATCTACCAAATTTTAGATGAAAAATGTTGCAAAAAAAAAAAAGAGGAATCTTATTTACGAATAAATAGAAAATATATGATAATTCATTGATTTTTCTACTTTTTAAATTAATTTTATTTTAACTTCATATATTATTAAGACTTACGAATATAATTTCTTCCATTTGAACTCGAGAATTAAAAGTAATAGTTGATAATCGAACATCAAGGATCTGAACTTCATGGTTTCATATGAAAATCAATGTTTTTGAATGAATGCATCGGAAAATGCTTTGGAAATTTGTGACTAATCGAAACATTTGCAAAAGAACAACCTAGACTAATAAAATTATAAAAAATTTAGAAAATATTAATATGTCATTAATACGCAAAATAAATGTAGATTGCAGACTAATTTATCATTTATTACCGTTAAATATATACAATAACTGTTTGAAAAAAACGATTTTCAAATTTATGTCTACAGAGACATTATAATTTTTTTTTTTAAGCAGGAGTGATGAAAAATGAGCAACACCTTCTCCGGGAATCGAACCACGGATCTCTGGAATACCCGCCAGCTTGCATACCACCACACCGCGAAGGCATGCTAATAAGGCGGGAGAAATACCTTATATACTCCCCTTTTTAAAGGGCGACTGGAGTTTTAGAGGACCCAATCGACAAATTCTGGGTGTGGAGAATCATCATCCAACACCCTTTTAATTCGGGCGCCACTGTAGAGACATTATGTATTATTTTTTTAAAGCAGGAGTGATGAAAAATGAGCAACACCTTCGCCGGGAATCGAACCACGGACCTCTGAAATACGCGCCCAGCGTATCATAACACTACGAAGGCATGCTAATAAGGCGGGAAAAATACCTTATAAGATGATATATTGATATAAAGACCGAAAAACATTACATTAGTCTCAGAAACACAGGATGAATCAAGATATCAATAGGTACTGTTAAGCATTGTAAATATATTTTCTGAGAAACACAATTTTACTTCCTTGTACTAAGTTTACTTCCTTCTAGTAAAGGAAGTATTGTAATTACGAAAAATTCCGGGTACCATATTTTTACGAAAATATCCATTTTGACCGCTATCGAATGCAATTTAACGATGTTTTTGCTTGACATCTGTTCGTAAAGAAATAAAGCTCTCTTTTTCCCAAAACGACTCATGAAACTAATGTAAAATGGATTTAGAAGAGATTTTTTCGTTGCGTATGTACGTATGTATTGTGGGAATCGTGCTTCAACGAAGCACCACATGTCGCTATCTACCTCTAATCTGTAGGAACTCTCCAGGTAGACACATCTTCACTTGGTTCGAGAAGTCCGACAAAAGCGGTCGAACAGAACGCTCGCGAAGGAGCTACAACTAGACGCTTACTGGTCGCGCGTAGGCGATCGGACTTGGAACTTATCTAAAGTGACCACACGTAGGTGGTCAGCTGTGACTTTTACATCTCCATACTGGAACCCGTGTTGTTATTACTCTCCTAAACATATTTAATCCATTTGTACATACTCATTCCGTTTATCTTTTCTTCTATAAACCAGGAATAAAACCTGATACTTTGAATCGTGAGTGTGATCTCTGTTTGATGATAAGACATCACCCTCACAGTATGTATCTCGCATAACTCAAAAACGAATAGTCTCAGATCGTTGAAATTTAGTATGTGGGACTGATATTACATGCAGATGTGCACCTCCCTTTTTGGTTGCAGTCGGCCGAGCCAAAAGCATATAAATATATGTATATATATATATATATATATATCCACTCTTGTTACTCGGTTCAGTGAACTCAGTTTCTTTATTCTTATACATTCATAATTTGTGCATTGTTTGCTCTAAAATTGATTGAATGATGTTGTTCTTATCTTCCGGTTAAGGTTTTTATACCTTTAGTTAACCTGCATGTTATAGTTGTAGAATTATCAATAATTTAAAATGCGACAAAGCCTAATTTTTTTTTTACCATAGCCCCCTATTTCTGTACATTTGAAACTTAACAAAACACCGGATTTGTTGCCAATCTAGAGAAACTAAGCTTAGCCACAACAAAGTAACGTCTTCTTTTATTATTTAGAATTTAATTATGCTTAATCCATTCTGGAATTATCATTTGAGTTATTAAATCATCCCATATATTGACTCAGCGTCCACAACATATTCAGTTTCTACGCCTTAAGTGTCTCTTTGCCGAGTGAGACTAAAAGTAAACTTTCAGTTTTATGCACCGAAATATCTGCCTTCTTTCCCGCTAACCGAATTGCTTGTTTTTGCGTAGAAATTGTAATTTTAATTGTAATTTTTTTTTAAGTGTTTTAACTGTATTTGGTGTTTTATGTTTTTCTATATCTTTCAATTTTTAATATAGATATTTTGAGTTTTTATGTATTTTTGCCTTGTCGCGAAGTGAGAATTGAATTAATTGAATGAGAAATATATTTCTAATGAAAGTCGAGGAAATAATTTTAAATGAAATGCAGGAAAAAATGCTTATAATTTCATATTCCTTACAAGGATTTCTTACAAGGCATATCAGTTTTGTTCACTATATGGCTTCCTTAAGTAAATAATACATGTAAGATTGCATTTAATCGCAGTGCCTAAATGGTACTTACAAGTGGATAAAATACATTAGGTAGTATATGGGGAAATTAAGTAGGACTAATATGGTGAACTGTAGAAGCCAAAGCTCAAATTGAGATAGATAACGACAGTTCGTGAAGATGACGCTCTAAAATTCCTTTTGTCAGGCGCTCTTATTTTGAATGCTGCAGATTACTGATAATCTTATTTTAAATACTGCAGATTTACTAAAATGTTATTAATTATTTACCTTATCTCCTCGTCTTTTATTTATAATAATATTCCTAGATCCCATACACATACATCATAAAAATATTATGTTAGCGAAATTATTATGTTATAAGTAAAGATCTTTATTAACAATAGGCTGTTGATAGATAAGGCCTGATTCGAAGATAATAAGCGCTCCAATGCCTTCCTATTTCAAGGATCAACTCTTGCATTTTTTTTTTAAATATAATAAAAAGTAACAGTATAATTTGTTCTATTTCTGTCACATAAAACATAAATAAAATATTACACAAGAGGAAAAGAAAAGCTTTATTCTCCGCAAGTGTGTCTATTTAGATATAATGTTCTTAGTTGTTTTGCAATATTCCTTTCTGAATAATTTTAAAAGCAAATAGAAACTAATAAGAAAGTATAATAAAGTATATATCAGGTGTTCTGTTGATGTAAACATAAAGTAAATAAAATCATTCTTATGCGTTTTATTATATTATTATGTTCCAAATATGTATGCAGTTAGTAAAAGAACACAATTACATTTATGAAATTACAGTACCATATATTTTTTACAATCATTTCGTGATAAATTCATATTTGTGTCATATAGTTATCAACCAAATACGTACTTTACACAGCTCAACAGCGGCCGAGCGGTAACGTCGCTGAACGCTGGTACTTCGGTCCGAGGTTCGAATCCCGCGAACGGGCTGGCTGCATGAGTGTTTTCATGGTTTTCCCCATGTGTAACGTGTATACGAGCCAGTTTTCCTTAAAAAGTTCTCTCCGAAGGCATCTCTTCCTTAAGGCAGATAGCCCTCGAGTGCTTTGCCGTAATCTAATAAACCAATAAACCAAACGTACTTTACAGAGAAGTTAATGCGTTTATCCTAACGTTTCTAACTAAAAGATTTCAATGGAAGCACGTAAATACGAGAAATTCGAAGCAGTTAATCTGCAGTCACTTTCACAATTCCAAGTGATCCAAAAGACATTTAATACCGAATAAATATATTGATGACACATTTAAAACGAATTATGAACTTCTCACGTCTATAAAAATATTTCCCAAGTTTGATCTTTAGCTTTAAAAGCCTGCGTATATAACAGTTTAAAGATTCAAAAACGACAGGTGACCTTAAGCTAGAATTGTTCATGAAACCCTCAAGCAGTTTCATCAGTAGATCATCTTTTGTAAAGATACCAAGAATTGTTTATCTGATAGCAAACACTCTCTTCTGTGTAGGCTACCTTTATTAAATTTCATCTAACAATTATCTAATGTGAAAATAATATTTTCATTCTCTAATTCTGATTCCTTTTATTGCTTTGTCTGCCAGTTATCTGATTCGGTTTTAAACGATTAAACTACACCCTCTTTTATAATTTTATTTCGAATCTTCAGAAAAACTCTCAGTAATGAAAAAGAAAGATTAAATTATTATAATATTTAAAAATGAAATTAGAAAGTACTGAAACTATCAGAAACGTCTATATATGCTCCTGTCCTGTTCTGCCAAGCGTGCAAGATAATATTTTAATAATTTATCTTTTGACATCTTGTCTCATCTTTTTTATTATGTATCGTAATTTTCTTCTATATAATATGAAAAACTCTATTTATCTAACTTATGGTAAAAATCGGCTAATTGTGACAGTTCCAGTGAAGAAACAATAGAATGTAGCAGCGAACATTATTTCCCATTGCTCCCGTGGAAGATTCTGCCAAATTAAAAATTGTGTTGCAAAACATATTTTAAATTATTGATAAAAGTGAACGAAATTTATTTTGCAAAAACAGAATTTTACAACCTCTTCCACATCGGAGAAGAACATAGTAAAATACATTTATGTTACAGTTTTTTCATCGTCTTTCTTCGTCTTCCTTCTGTTGCTTTTAGGTTTTTCCGAGTTTTCATTTACTCGAGGCCCACATTATCTCAAATTACAAAGGTATTTCTGTAATTTATTTTTGTTTTTTCTTCAAATCTAGATATAAATTAAATTAATTTCTTAAAGCTATGTTCTTTGTTGTGTTATATTTCTCCTACTTTCAAACAGCTGCTAAGATACTAAGAGCTCTGTTAAAATATGAGCTTTACAACAATTTTAATTATATAGTAATATAGAACTGAGTTTTGTATTATTTGGAAAAGCTGCTTACAGACTGCATCTCATACTTAACATATTTTTCATGCTACAAAATTCTCAAGATATTTTCCTTAATATGTGTTGTTACCTTTCAAGTTCTCCTTTTGAATTTTTACTTGCAATTAACGGTGTAGGCAAATGTTTTATAAAGTTCCTATTTTTTTAAATAGGCAATTATTTTGTGATTTTGATCTGTACTATCAGATTGTACCATTTTCTAACCAGAATGTAAATTTGTTCCAAAATATTTAACATGAGATTTTTGGATTTTAAGACAGAGCGTGTTTCTGCCTGTCGAGGCCACGTTACTAGCTCAGTTAATATTTCATTCTTTGGCTTGTATTATAAGGTCCGATATTTAAATTATTACTTCGATAAGAAGTTTTGGGCCAACTTCGCGTTAAATCATTTGTGTTTCATTACCCTTGGTTATTGAGTGTTCAATCATTTGCCCTTGGTTATTAAGTTTAAATTTGAATTTACTGCTACTTTAAGTTACTTCACAATAAAAGGTTGGCTGGTTTGTCAAGAATGAGTCATATATTTATTTTCCAGTTCCGATTCAATATAAAACTTTGTAAACGCTCATAAAACTTTTTAGTTCTGTTCAGATGAAGTGATAACTCGCTCCAGGTCTGCTAGGAGTTTGGACTTAATTTTTGCTACCAAAGCAAGTCAAACTTTATAGTTTATAAATTTCTAAGCAAAAAAATTTAACGTAAAAACTGTGTTTCGGGAGTAAAGAAATCTTAAATAATTAACACCATGCCCTTGAAAAATTCCAAAGCAAAGTATAATGGCATATACTTACTTCAGAGCTTTTTTATCTGCAAGATAACATTTTACCAGGAAAACAATTGTAAGTTCGAACTTAAAAAAAAAAAAGTAGAATATTTCTATTCCTTGTGAAAGAGAAACCCACGTTGTATTACTTCGAAACGCATTATTTTCTTCTGAAATTAAAGCTAACTTTGAATTGAATCTTCTGCAATTTTAAATTCAAAACTAATGGGCTTTCGTTATACTATTTAAGGATTTTAGACGTATTTTGACGAAATTTTAGACATACATTTTGTGAATTAGAGATTTTAATATGCTTTCATTACATCATTTATTAAAAGCTGTGCTATTACGTCAATGTACACGCTTTTGTTCTTGCATTGGTTTTGATAACTTTTATCGGCTTGGATTTTTATTCATGTTAGTTGACTTACTAATTTTGCGCCTTGAATTTTTAATCACGTTAATTAACTTCATACACTTTCTCACCTTCCGAGATTATAATAGGGAAAGTTCAACACGCCCTTGAAACTGTTTTCCTTTTCGATTAATATTCTAGATAAACAATTAATTGTTTCAGCTAATTTTATGAGCAATGAAAGACTGGTACAATCCTTTTTATCCTCCTTTAAAAAGTGCTAAATATATTTTTCTAATTACACAAATGCCTTTTGCATCTAAAGCTCTTCCCCTATCACTCTCATGTGGCTTTTACTCTAGATAACCTAAACTAGCTGTTAGTGCAAATAAGGTAATTAATATCTTGTTTACTGTTACATCAACAATCCCTCAATTCTCCGAGACGAAAATTTCTTTTTCGTATGACATATTTCCTTAATATAACAATTGAGTTTGATGTTAAATTCTGGAACATACCCAACAAATTGTCAACAAATCTTTTCTTCTTTTTAAATTTCTTCCTTTTTATATTTTCTTCCAATAACCGCAAGAATTTATGTGTGCTTCATTCTTATTTCGGAATTTCTTTGAATACAGTATAATATAAACAAAATCTAAAAATGTATCAAGCAAAGTATATATTTCACTCAATTCCAGCTACATTTCTGAAATAATATAACATATTAACATACGTTCTTGACAGAAATTGAGATTATTGTAAAATAGAATTTGTTGACTATTCTTTTCCTAGATAAGAATTGCATGTTTGGATTCCTTTCTCAAGGCTTAGTAATAAAAAATGACCTTTAATTCGGGCATATATCAACTTGGGAAATTTACGCAAAAATGGACACTCGGACAATTTAAATTTATTATTCCTGAACTTCAATGATTCTAAGAAGATCACAAACGCATTACAGATGGATTTGAACACTTCTGCCTTATTATGCATTGAATATCTTAAGAAGGCAGAGGCAAATGTTTTAAGAATTATCCATAATTTAACCGTCTTTTTTTTTCTTTTTCTTTTTTAGGGAATTAATAGGTTTGAGGATTTCAAACAGGATCTACCTTTCTTTTTTTGCAATTTCAGTGAAGTTTAATATGCATTTACATAGCATGCTTAGCTAAAGTTAAATATTTTTATTTCTTCCATGCATGCAAATTATAACAATTTTTTTAATTTTAAAATATTTCATAAGATTTTTTTTTTACTTCCATTAATTATTATTAGAAGTTTTCTGCTTAGTTTTTCATTTAGTTTCGTAAATCTCCGCTCGGTAAAAAGCTCATGACAGTATATAATCTGCTTAATAAATGAATTTATATACTGTCATGTATTTTTTATGAATAAAAACATTTCAAAAGGAAACTTTTATAACTAATTCTGTAATATATTTTTAATACTTAATAATTGAGTGATTCTTTGAATGAAGAATCTGAATAAGTAGATCAAACTCATCATTTAGTGCTCAGTTAATTACAAAGCCGAAAAACTAAAATGGTGCAAAGTAAAAGTTAAATTAAAATTTTTAATTAATTAAATGTAATTTAAATTTAAATCACTTTGCATAAAGCAGAAGTTATGCGGTTGGATAGATTCTTTCTTTTTGGAAAATGGTTAATATTACCTTCAAAAACTTAGTTAATTTTAAATTACACTCATAATTTTAAAGCTGGCTGTTTGCACTTCAGTTTCAGAGCCCAAGAGACACCTATTATAAATAACTTTTATTTCATTACATACATTTTCATATTCTCGATCTGATATGACATTCATTTAAAACAGCGAAATGTTGGACTGAACTACATGGGAGGCACAGTATATTTAATTGTAAGCCAGGAAAATGCAATCAAGCCTTCGTAGTTCAATGATGAAAGTAGCAATTAATTATTTTATTGAGGAAAAGAACGTACGCATATGGTCTTCGTACAAAGGAAAGCATGCTCGCAACCCGACTTAGTGATTCAGTACTCGAGGTGCACGTCTTTCCAAAAAAAATTTAAATTAAAGAAAGAAAGTTATGAAATCTACGCCAGGGGAGAATGGACAACAATAAAATGTTTCCAGTTCTGTCATCCTACGTCACTCTAAATAAGCACATGGGCGTTTTCGCGGTTTTCCCCATGTGTAATGTGTATACGAGCCAGTTCACTTAGAAAGTCCTCCACGAAGGCATACCTCCTCTTTGGCAGATAGCCCTCAAAGCTTTGCCGTAATTACAAAAACCAAACCAAACTAAATAAGCACAAATGTGCATATGGGGTTCAAAATGATATTTCATTGCTTAAGCAAGGTTTTGATGTAAAAACACGATAATTTATAGCTATGACATCCTTTATAACTTTATGTAGTACTATGTAGTGCAAGTACAGCAATTTGGCGTTGTTCTATCGTCCCTTTCGTATCAGATTAGGCTTTATTTTTATACGTATAAACAAACGTATAAACAAAACGTATAAACGTATAAACAAACGTATAAACAAAACGTATAAACAAACGTTTATACGTATAAACAAAAAATAAAATGCCCAGTAATTTCCTGTCATAATATCTATTATTATCTATACACAGTATATTCTCTGTTATAACTTACTATTTGCAGTGCCTAATTAAAATTAAATGGAAAATTTTCAGTAGTTATTCCATATTTATTAACGTCAATATCGTATTATATGCCGTGTTAACATCATTATCGTATTAATGTGACTATCGTTTTATATGCCGTATAAACGTTATTATTGTATTTATGTCAACATCGGGTTATATTCTGCATTACACGCAGTTTCGCGGCACGTCTAGGAATGTATCACATGCAGATATGAGGAATATATATATTCAGATTTCTTATTCATGATAAACCAGACATGCAATTCATTAAACAGATGGAACAATATATATTCGATACAATAGCTCGGTTTTGAATAGCTACATTCTTTACCAGACTCATGTTATTCATAAATGTTACCTACTCTTCATAGTATTGTCTTCCGGTATTTAACTACTGGATTTTTATTTCACCTGGATTATTATGTTTTTTTTTTATTTTATCTTGCTTTTATTTGCAGTTTTATTTGATAATTAAAGTAAAAGAAACTTTTATTAAAATATAAAAATCGCTTTATTCCTTCTTTTTTTAATTAACATAAAATCTGAATTTATACTAAATTTATATCAGGCTGATTGGAATGTTCTTTTCTTAGAACAAAGGTTTATCTTTCTGAAAGAAGAGACAGAAAAAGCATACAATTGCCACACTTCTATTTCAATGGCAATAGAAGCAAACTACATTTAATGCATTTAATGATACCCCAGATTAGTTATGGTGTCATTTTATCAAAGACAGGACTTTAAAAAACATACCAATAGCAAGGGCAGATGATGAAAACATAACAAACTCAATAAACAATTTTTAAAAATGTTAAAAATAAAAAAAAAAAAAAACTTTATCGAAAATTCTTTTTTGAATGATTAATATCTGCAAAGAAAAAAAAAAGAAAGGAAGAAAAAAAAAAAGGAAAGAAAAATTAAGATGCGCTAATTTTAAATAATATGTAATTAATACCTGAATGTGCAGTCATTAACTCTCAAATATTGAAAAATTCCAAGTCGTGCAAAAAATTACTGACCTTATATAGAGCAAATTAACTTTAAATAAATTTAAATGCAATAATTTTAATTTTTCTGCTAATTGTTAAATAACTGGTGCCGGATTAAAAATTGAAATAACCGGACTTAGCATCTGAAATCTAGAAGCTGATGGTTGAAGTTTAACTAAATTATATAAATTCGGCATGCATAATTTGATATTCAGCATCATTGAATAAGTCAGTAAAAATCTCTCAGGAAGAAGGGGGATAAATTCCCCTCTAGTGCCATGTTATATATATTTCTATAAAAGGAAATCCAATTCATTTCAGAATTCTAAAAAAAGATGCCATTCCTTTTTTAAAATGCTGTAATCCTTAAAAATGCTATAACTCCCTGAGTTTCACATGGGGACCACTATTTAAAAAATAAACATAAAAAATTGATATAACAAACAAAAGAATTTAGTAAGGGGGAAAAAATAATCCCCAATGGATCGGTCACTCTTCTGCTGGTGAAAAGAAAAGAAAGTTAAAAAAAAAAAAAAAAAAGATTTTGAAAGGGTTAAAATTTAACGACCGCCTAAAAGGGCTCTTTTAAAGTAGTTCAAGATGGTTTGTTAACAAAGATTATCAGTGGAGATGGCCCAGATATAACTGTAAAACATTTTATAGGACTTTAGATGAATATGCATTTAGACTAGCATGGAATTAATTTTACATGCTGTTTACATATTTAAAATGTGAAAAAATATCTCATGTAATTCTATAAAAATATTTAATGTTTTTAATTAGATAAATCATGAATTAAATGCATTTTGATATATAGCAATCAGATTAAAAAAGTAAAAAAATAATAATTTTAAGAACTACATCTATTGCTTTTAAATATTTTAGTTTGTTAATTAATAACAGGTTAAGTATGGAAGAATAATATCATACGTTTCCCCGAATGGACTCGACAGAAAAGTAAAACAACGCAATAAAATGAAAGAACGCAAAATCGTGTTAGGAGACTAATAGTTCTTTTTGGCTAACAAGAATTTACAATTGAAACGCATTAATTAATTACATAAATGTTAACATAAGTTAAGATAGCTGTATAGAGTCTTCTTGTATGTTTCGAGATCATCAGCTGGTAAAACCCTATTGAAAGACGACTAGGTAGCGAAGTTTCGCTAGGTCCTGAAAAGAACAGATGACTGTATAAGAAGGTTATAATAACTTTTTATTTTAACTGAACTGAGCAAACGCACTCACTCGGTGCTCACAGTTTAACCTCTGCTTTTGGCTTAGTAGCTTAAACTGAAAAATAAGATTACAAGAAAGTAAGATTGACTACACGACTGGCTCCTACTTAATCTAAACCGCTGAACCCACTACACACAGCAAAGTTGAACCTAGAATATCAATATAATCTTAAAAAAAGTGGCTAGCACCAACTATGCAACTATACAAGGTTACTAAATCATACACTCGGCATAAACTCAGAACCAACTCGCCTGCCGCGAACTCTTAAAACTACTGCTTAAGTACTGTTTCCACCTCACTTAGATTTGCATATACGTCTTTAAATTTACATTCTGGCAGTAAATTGAAATCAGAAGGGAAAGGAAAGTTTCTTTAAACTAAAAATATTTGGTTAAAATAAAATCAGGTCTTTACAGCTGTCCCGACTACTCTCATATCCATTCGTTAAATAATACACCCAATCATTCCTACTATAAGCACAATTTATGTCAAAAATGGATTACAAGCTTAAACATAATACGTAATTATCTAAAATTACTAAAGATCATTTTATTTTTTTCCTTTGATTGTTAAATAGATGTTTGCCTTTTTTCACTTGATTAAATTTCATTTGGATTATAGCAACCCTTAAAATCTTACATATTCAGTTAGTTCTACCACATTCCAATACTTAGAACACTGATATAAATCTTATCAAATTACATAAGACATTATAATTAAACGAATTCCTTTTTCTTTAAAATATTTAACATCCGGTCATTAAGTACAATCCATTTTCTATTAACTATTAACTTAAAATTTAAATTATTAAGTCATTAGGTATAATAAGTAAGTCATTTAAGTATAACCAATTTTTTATTAACCATAAAATTTTTGAATTCCTTTTATGCCAATTAATTTGAGAACAAAATAAAATTACCATCATTGATAATAAAAAAAATTGTATAAGAATATAATGCAAAGACAATTCTGAACGGAAGAATGCGGTTTGCATATTGCCACTATCCACTGCACGAAGTTCAGGGTCCTCAATTTCAGTTTCGCCGGCTTGAAGAAGACTGATACGAAATAAAGCAAATCCAGCTCATTCACAGCTGTCGAAAAAGGTGAAAGCAAGAAGATACCGAAGACCAAAGATGCGTCCAGGTCTTAAACAACCGCCTCGAAGCTAAGTTGATCGAGGAAAAACATATCTTTTCCTCAATAGAATACAAGCTTCTCAATACAATACACTAAAAGACAAAATTGAAATTCTTAATTTTTTTTTTTTTTTTTTTTAGCGAGATTCCATCCCCTGTTCAAAAGCCGACTTATCGCTCTTTGTTCCAGAAAAAAGAACACGGTCCACAACTCGACGAAGTTCCCGCAACTCGTAAGCCGGGGGAGAGTCACTTTTTTTTCTTTCGAATTTGAATAAGGGGGAAAATCCTATCTCTGGCTTCACGTGAAGCAATTTTTAAAATTTTGGCTTCTTAGAAATGAAGACCGCCTCCAAATCCACCTTTGGCTCGAATTAGTTATAAATTAATCTCTATCCATTCAAATCCTTCCTTGAACTCCCTTCATACAACGAAAAAATTATAACTTACAAGGATTTTTTTCCAAGAAAAGAAGTCTAACCCCTCCAATGGTGCCAAACCCTAGTTTTAAGCAAAGTTTCAAGGAATGTTTTCAACCATACTTCTGTTAGAGCAGTGACACAAGGAGAATAGAAGAAATCAGAAAGTTTCCACTTAAAACGAAGCCGAAATTTCCCACATATTAACTCGATCGAAACATGTATTTAGTATTGAAAGTTAAAGAAGAGTATCAGTAGCTGTCCGCTGCAGTTGTGTTTAGTAATGAAAGTTAAAGAAGAGTATCAGTAGCTGGCCGCTGCAGTTGTGTTTAGTATTGAAAGTTAAAGAAGAGTATCAGTAGCTGTCCGCTGCAGTTGTGTTTAATATTGAAAGTTAGAGAAGAGTATCAGTAGCTCTCCGCTGCAGTCGCGCCAGTCGTTGAACCTGACTGGGTGGCAGCCCAGAAAAAAGTCGGTGCTGTCCTCTTTCAACTACTGGAAGTTGAGTCGAAAAGACAGATAGTGGACTTTTAGCTGAAAATATTCATTAGACAAATAGGTTACGCATATTTGGAGCAATCTTAATTATTATTTTTAATTACATGTGATTTTCGAACTTCCTATTGAGTAAATAGTTCTTATTCAATATATTGTCTGTGTATCACATCAAATTATCATAAAACTTGTCATAAATTTACAAAGATTCTTCTCCCTTCGTTAGCCCATTTTCGTCTTATGGAAGAGTTGTCATGGATTATTAAACGCAATTACTTATGTTTGATTACCTTGTCCACCAAGGTTCACTTTGTCGGAAAGAAAGCAATAATACTTTTGCTTATGGAAAACCATTTTAACTTCTAATTCTATCAAACACTGATATACTTATGAGACCTTAATTATTTGAAAAATAGGTTACGCATATCTGAAGCAGTGTTAATGCTTAAATTTCTGATCACATCTGATTTTCATACTTCCTTTTGAGTAAATATTTCTAATTCAATATATTGTCTGCAGTGTCACGTCAAATTATCATAAAATAATAAATTTACAAAGATTCTGCTTCCTTCGTTGACACGTTTCCATCTAATATATTCAGAAAATAGAAAGAGTCATTGATTATAAAATCTTGCAGATGGCACAAAAAAAAAACTGTTATTATGAACATCGTTTCCTACATCTTACTTATCAAAGGAGACAAAGACTGGTATTGTCATTTTATTGTCCTAAGTTTCATCTAGAAGAAATATTTACATAAAATTCTTAGTGATTGTTGATTCTAAAGAAATATTTGTTATTCTTTTTATTCTGAATTATGTATGCAGAGATATGGATATAATTCCAAATATGACGTCAGTAATGGCGCAATATTATTGCTGCGAATTTTATTCTATTGTAAGACAAGTTACAGCAATTCGGGACGTAAATTATAAAATCTGCGTTTCTAAAATGAGGCGCTACCTAAACACAACATACACTTTTTGTTTCACGTTCTTTTGCAATCTATTCTAGAAAATTCACGAAATTCATTTTGATTTGTAGCTACTAGACTCGTGTATATAAGGTAAAAAATTCTAAAGCTAATAGAACCATTATTTACAGAGTAGCGAGATATGGCTAACCAAATTGTGCTCGGAATTTTCTTTTTAGTCTTCGTTGTAGTAGGCATGGTAAGAAATTATTCTTTATACATTCTATTTGCACCAATCGTTGCGTTATTGAATAGCAGTAGCAGTTTTATCAGCGTTTGGTTATATTGTAATTGTTCGCAGTTTTGTAATATTGTTATTAGCTCTAAACAATCAGAAAACTCAGATAAATTTTTATTCTTAGTGGTCTAAAACCAGCAGATATTTCAAAAGTTTTTATCTTTGTAACACAAACGCGTTGAGGCTATGGCCTGCGATGAAGAATCAATGAAAACGCAAAATTAATATATGATAAATTAAATCTTAATGTAAAAGACGCTAAAAATATTTAGAAAACAAAATTTCGAGATTTGCCTGATGTAGTTAAATATAATTTACCTCGTATATTAGAGAATTTATTCAGCTATCACAAAGCATAGCCGTAATACTCTGCTTCGAAATAACTAAATAAATACAAGTAAATGTGCACATATTAAAATTTCTAAACAAAACTTGAAACAGAATTCCATCGAGCTGAATTTTATATATCTTATCATATTAAATATTAATTCAATGGTCATTCTGATATCAAATTTGAAATTTTCTTGCTGCTGTACGCAGTTCTGAGTAAGTTAGTAAAGTTAAAAAAATTTACTTCTAAATACTTGAATATCATCAAAATCCAGATTTAATTAAAACCTCTTATCTCATATTATATTATTATATCTTCGAGCTCATATTATTATATTCGAGCTTATTATCTCATATTATTATATCTTCGAGCTCATAATTCTATAAGCTGTTTATTAAAGAAAAATTTCTACATTTAGGAAGACTAAAAACATATATGCGCATTACTTTTGAATATTTTATTGTTGTTGATTAGATATCAGGTGTACAGCCATTGAAAAAACATCATGAATATTCATGAGAGGAATATGATAATGAACTCGACATTAGTAAAAGTTCTTTGAATATTAATAGTGACAAAACAAACTTTGCTCAATTTCTCCTCAACCCCCCCCCCATTTTTTTAAAGTGCCAGATGATGGGAATTCCAATGTCTCTTCTAGCACCGTCCTAAACAGTCGTGGTCTTCTTCTTCTTCTAACACCACCCTCTCGAAAGAACTTCTATTATACTAAGTAGAAAAAATACATAGGAATTTAGCGGCGTCTCCATGGCAGCTAGCGTTAAATGGCGTAGATAATTCTAATGCAGTAGCTTTAAAGATCAATATTTTAGCGTGTTAGTCATTATCACAAGTTATCTTACAAAATATAATCCACCATCTGCCATGTTTATGATGCAACCACTATACTGCCTAGTTCCTCTGTTTTCTATAATTACATCTTGTTTAATTACTACAAATTTAACACTGGTCTCCATGCAACTGCACTACTTTAGGTGCATATTGCTTTATTTTATGTAACTTATTTACTTATTTTTAGCCCAAAGAGCGTTAGCCGGGAAGAGCTACTAATTTCGTCCTGGAATTTTGGGTCGAAAACTTTAAAAGTCTGAATCCCTTTTCAAATTGTTGTCACCAAATATTATCGCGCTGTATTATATTTAAATAAATTAAATAACGAAGAATCTGCATAAATAAATGTATGTTTCTCGCACTATGAAAACACAACGGTAACTAGAGCCATCAAATTTTGAATAACCTACGTCTCCATAAGAATATGGGCATCTGGAAGCCACAATTTGGAATTTTATTATCTATTTCATATTTTGTAATGCGTTTACGAGTTTTCGATTAACAAACTCAACAGTTTCCAAATGAGCAATGGTAACACTGTACGGACCAAAAGAAAAAAAATATTTATCTCTAGCGCGCAAGACTGTGTATCGGAAATTCTCAACATATGCTCTTTTAAAACTTTTTAAATTATTTTGCGATATTGCTGTTGAATTGAATTTTATGGTTTAAGTGCGAATAACATGATATTTAATAAATAAAGGTAACACACAAAAGGTTAAAAAAAGCCCCTTTGGGTGTAATATAAAATCTGAAAACTTTCAGACTTTTTCCCCTTCAATTTTTTTATTATTTTTTTATTTAATTTATTTATGACAATTATTATTATTATTGTTTTACTTATTTATTTTATGCATTCTTGTACTTATTTATTTAAGTGTGTTGCATCTGCTCAACCACCCTTCCGACAATTAATTTTTAGAAATTTGTCACAGTTTTGTTCAACCGTTTACCCTACATTTGACAGTTAATGTATATATGCATTCGGCAAACACTCTTTTATAAATATATGCAATCCAAGCATTGCGTCAAAGAACTTCTAGCAGAACTCCTAGACTTTCTTTGATCTGTTACAGATAATTATATCAGAGGAGCTTTTCGGCCGATATGCTTATGCAAATTTTATCGACTGTTTATTGGCGAGAAAAAAAGAAAGAATATAATCCTCTTTCAAAAGCCTAATCTTTCAAAGATACGTAAACGCAGAGTAATAAAGATTTTTGGTATTATTTTATATACAACTTCATAAATCATACATGCATGGCAGATTTTTTTTCATCTGTTGCATATATGTAACATAAGTATTTGCATATATGGTAAATATATAAAAAAAAAAAAAACAAATGAATAAGTTTTAATCCAATATCCAATTATGAGCTGTAAGCTGCATAACTGGTGGTAATATTGATGAATTAAATAAATAATTATTTAAATACAATACATATTCAACCTGGAGTAAGGAACTAACAAAAACTGCAATAAAGCACTGTGAAAAAAATAGATCAAATAAGCGTATCCAGCATTGTAAAACATCAATTGCATAAATTTAAAAGGAAGACAAAAAATTAAGTATAAAAATCATAAAAGTAGTAAAAACAACTATACAGAGTATAGTTTACTTAATTTTATTGAATAGTTTTTGTTTAATTCTGACTTTTTGTTTTAATTTTTATTCGAGTACTTCCTGTTGTAAAGTTGACCCTCTTTCATGATTTATTTTTGATTTAATTATAATCTCTTGCATGACCCCTTTTTTGGGGATGAGGAGCGCAGAATGTGTTGAATTTTGTACTATTATATACTAATTACTGCTTTTATTATCTATAATTGTTTGACTAACTAGCATAAATTTATTTTTGAAGTTCATTCTTCTCGAAAGAGCTCCAAATATTTGATATTTCGATTGCGGAATACTTCACTTTCAGAAAAATACATGCAGTTCATAATGCTATTAAATGCTAACACAGTCTTATGCTTTATATTGTTGGATCACTGCATTCTAATAGATATATTACTTTTACATGAAGCATTATATACATTTAGTGTATGGAAATTTCCTGTTATGTTTTTACCACCAATCCTCGAATTCCATATCACAGATTATGTTCTTACTGCATTAATATAATATTAACAAGACATAGCGCACAATAAAAATTAAGCTTTATTTAGGAACTTCGCGCACACTGCCCGACAGCCTGCCTGTTTCGCTCTGCTCGCTACTCGTAAGAAACTTCTCCTCTAGGGTTGCCACACTTATCGGAGGGCGCAAGGCGCGCTCCTTATCGCCATCACCACAGAGTTTCCCCCCAGTTCCTTTAATGGCTATTCAAAGGAACGACATAGGTTATGAAATTATCTCAGAGTATCCGAACTGTCGGGTATTTTTACATGATTACAAAATTAGAATATAAAATTAGAAAAGATCAAAATGAAATTCAATATATAACAAGGTATTGACACATATAATAAACATGAAATAACAAGAAATATGTTAAGATATGAATTTTAAAAAAATGTTTTAAATTGTTATGTAAGAAGCAAGTTTCTTAGGGAAGTGAACATATCTTCCCGATCTGGTGACAGTTTGTGTCTTAGAGAGTTCGTTTGCAGATTTATTCTGCTGAACTGTCTTTAAGTCTTTATTTGTTTTTAGTTCAGGCAAATTAGAGTCCGAAAGCAAATAGGCTGGTTTCACACGGTCTATAGACACAGTAGATTTCAGACCGTTAACATCTATTGTGAAAGTTTTGTCCGTTCTAGAAAGGACTTTATGCGGACCTGTGTATGGTTGGCACAGAGGTGGCTTTACTCGATCGACACGTAAGTATACATACGTACACGACTTTAAGGTAGCACTTACGTAACATTTTTCTTGGCAATGTGCAGATGTTGCTATTGGATTCAACTGTTGCATTCTATGCCGAAGATTCGTGATAAATTGTGTGTCATACGGAGATATCTTAGATGACGTTATCATATCACTAGGCAGCTTGAGAGTTGTGCCGTACACCAGTTCAGCACAAGATGACTGTAGATCTTCCTTTACGGCTGTCCGAATACCAAGCATAACAACTGGTAGTGTTTCAGTCCAGTTATTGGTCTCGTGAGCCTTGAGAGAAGATTTTAAATGTCGATGAAATCGTTCAACAATGCCATTGGACATTGGATGATAGGCTGTTGTTGTGATTCTGTTCGTACCCAAAATTCTGCAAAAAGTGCGGATCTCATTTGAGAACCTTGGTCTGTTGTTATGATCGATGGGCAGCCAAAACGAGATATCCAACAGTTGAAGATGGCTCTGCAAATGGTTTCCGTTTTCATATCCGGGATGGGAATGGCTTCAGGCCATCTGGAGAATCTATCTATTAGAGTCAAAAGGTACACGTTGCCTTCTGATGGAGGTAACGGTCCGACGATATCCATATGGATTTCTGAAAAACGTGCATCAGGAAGAGAGAATGTGCCCAGTGGTGCTTTAGTATGCCTAGTAATTTTCGATTTTTGGCAAGATTCACAGGATTTCACCCAATTTTTGATATGACGTTTCATATCGGGCCATACATAACGAGAACAAATAAGCTTCGTAGTAGCTGCAATTCCTGGATGTGACAGATTATGCAGATGATTAAAGATGAGTCTGCGAAAGGAATTCGGAACAAATGGACGAGGAATGTCTGTTGGTATGTCACAAAGAATATTACCATCAGAATATTGGCACGGTTTAAATTCCAGTTTCAAAGATGATGTGTTGTTTTTGAGAAGGTCTTGTACCTCCGGATCATGCCGTTGAGCTTCCGAAAATTTTTTAAAATCCAAAAATGGAGATTTTGTTATGGAATCAATTTCGATTCTTGAAAGAGCGTCAGCAACGACGTTTTTTGAACCTTGCACATGCCTAATATCAGTAGAGTACTGAGAAATAAAATCTAAATGGCGCAATTGTCGAGGTGAACATTTATGAGGGTTCTGTTTAAAAGCGTATATTAACGGTTTTTGATCCGTATAAATTATAAAATTTCTGCCCTCTAACATGTGTCGGAATTTCTTAATTGCAGAATAAATAGAAAATAATTCCCTATCGTACGCGGACCATTTCTGTTGACTTTTACTGAGTTTCATAGAGAAAAATGCTATAGGTTCCCATGTTTGTTGAGACAACTGCATAAGTGTGCCGCCGATTGCGACGTCTGAGGCATCTACCCAGATGCTTAGCTGGGCTCCGGGAATAGGGTGTCTCAAAAGGGTAGCCTGAGCAATGGCATTTTTGGCAGCAATAAAGGCTTGTTCAGCATTCTCGTTCCAATTTAATTGTGGGGATGAATCCTGAACACGAGAACGAGATTTCTTTTTATTAATATAGCCTTCTAACAATTTTATTAAAGGAGAAAGAATATGTGCTGCTTTAGGTATGAAACATCTATAAAAGTTAAACATGCCTAAAAATCGGCGAAGCTGAGTGAGAGTGGTAGGTTGAGGAAAATCTAAAATACATTTGACTTTGTCAGGAAGAGGTTCAATTCCGTTTTCACTAAGGTGAAAACCTAAGAAATCAATAGATGTTTGACCAAAGGTGCATTTTGAAACATTTATGCAAAGTCCATATTCCTGAAGTTTGGAAAATAAAGCTTTCAAATGCCTGCAATGTTCCTCAGAATCTTTAGAGGCTATGAGCAAGTCATCGACAAAAGCGTAAACGCCTTCTAAATCCCGCGTGACTTCATCTATAAAACGTTGAAAAGTCGCAGATGCATTGCATAAGCCGAATTGCATACGGATACTTTCGAATAAACCGAATGGTGTGCATATGGCGGTTTTGTGGATGTCGGCTGGGTTAATTGGTATTTGATGGTATGCCTTAATCAGGTCGACATGACTAAAAATTTTAGTACCGTGCAATGCAGCAGTAAAATCGGCTAAGCATGGAATAGGGTATTTGTCTTTTATTGTTTGAGCGTTCAATGCTCGATAATCTCCTACAGGTCTCCATTCCAGACTTCTCTTTTTTGGAACCATGTGAAGTGGGGATGCATAATTGCTGCTCGAAGGTCTCAAATGCCCCAATTGCATCATAGTTTGAAATTCTTGTTTTGCTATTTTTAAGCGATCTGGAGCTAACCGACGAGGTTTTGCAACCACAGGTGGACCTTTAGTTATGATATAATGAACGGTGTTATGTTTAACAGGTTGGTTAGGATCTGGTAATCTAGTAACTGAAGGAAATTCTTTTAAAATTTTGTGATATGGTGTATCACTAAATACAGTTTTTACTGAATAAATGCTTGCATTTTTCACGCAACCGACGGTTTTAAAATGCGTTTTTAAATCTTTGAGACATTTGTTTCTGAGATCAGGCACCAATTCAAAGAAATGGAGAAAATCTGCTCCAAGAATGGGTGTACTAACATTTGCTATAAGAAAAGTCCATGTAAACTGTCGTCTTAATTTGAAATCCAAAGAAAGTGTTTTTTGACCATAAACATGAATAGTAGAAGAATTAGCAGCGAAAAGTGTTTGTTGGGACGAATTCCGTTTTTGAGAATTATTTGCTGGAAGTAAGGACACGTCAGAGCCGGTATCGACCAAGAATGAAAGGTTTGTTCTACGGTCACGAACGAACAGGCGACGTGAAACTTGAGGCAAAGAATAAGTCGCCTCTATTCTTTGCTGGTTTCGTTTCCCTGCCATGAACAAGGTTTTGTACATTTGTCATCTCTACACTTTTTCCCAAAACGTCTATGATACCAGCAAACAGAATAATCTCTCCTTTTGGAATTGCTTCTTTCCTTATTGCGATCTCCGCGATTTGGCGAGCGACCACGAGAAAGAGAAATGCGATCAATACGTTTGTTTAATTTTTCTATTTGTTTAAATAATTTATCCTCAAGAGACTGATCGACTGTGCGAGAAACGGCACAAGTCCCTGGTGTTGGATTTACTTCTAAAATTCTGTCGGCAATTTCTGCAGCTTTATCTACAGTTAAATTGGAAACCGCTGCCAAAATAGACTGAACAGTCGAAGGCAAACGTTGAAGGAATAATTCTAACATTAAGTTATCAGGAACATTTAAAGATTCTGCTCGACGTTTCATATTTCTAAGCAAATCGGAAGGTTTTCGAGAACCTAATTCTTCTCCAGATAATAATTGGCGAATTTCTTGCTGAGAAGATTCTCCTGAACGATTTATTAACTCAGTTTTAAGCTTTGCATATGGATCAATAGGGTCTGGTTTCATAAGTAAATCCCGTACTAGTGATGCGATATCTGGAGGAAGATGAGAAACTACATAATTATATTTAGTAATGGATTCTGTGATAGGTTTGGGGGTGGCGAGAGCAAAAGTACTTTCACACATAATAAACCATAAAGATGGGTCTGATCGGTTATAAACCGGAATTTGGACGGCATGAACATCAGACACTGTGCAAGGTTTTTAAGCCAAAATAAAAGCAAAAATTTAACTAAAGAAAATTAAATTAAATGATAAGTAGAAAACAGAATTATAAAATGATCTATAATTAGTACTCATCTGTGATTCGGAGGATGAAAACCGATGTAATCCATTACTTCTGGTTTGGAGATCTTGAGTGATGGCTTGTAGTCAAAACCGAAAGTGCTTGAGAACTGTTCATACGATTTAACACAGTCCAGGTTACCATTATGGAAATTTCCTGTTATGTTTTTACCACCAATCCTCGAATTCCATATCACAGATTATGTTCTTACTGCATTAATATAATATTAACAAGACATAGTGCACAATAAAAATTAAGCTTTATTTAGGAACTTCGCGCACACTGCCCGACAGCCTGCCTGTTTCGCTCTGCTCGCTACTCGTAAGAAACGTCTCCTCTAGGGTTGCCACACTTATCGGAGGGCGCAAGGCGCGCTCCTTATCGCCATCACCACAAGTGTAATAACAAACTTCCATGCCTAAAATATGAGAAAAATATCTAGCAATCTTTATTTTCTAATATTCTTTAAAAAAATGACTACCATTTACTTCAAACCAAATTTTTTTTAAGATAACTTGAATGGTCATTTTTCAATACTGCAATTAGTTAATAAAGAAATTCCTTCTGTACCTCTATAGGCAGCAACGGGTCGTTCGAGCAAAACATGCACCTCCCAGGAAGACTGTGATCCATTCTGGGAGTGCTGCGCCAAACGGATTTTCACCAACACGTCTTACTGTGTGAAACGTCGCCTTATGAGTAAGTACAAAACATTTTTTGTCATAAGCGTGTAAAAAATCTTCATTACATTTAAAACCTGTATTAAAATAAAAAGTAATGTGTAAACTTTATAAACGATCAGCATACAATTATTAAAATAAATGCAACATAAATAAAATTGAAAAGGCTTTGGTGATAAAGAATAATAACAACTGAAATAAAATGGAAACTCGGTTTACAAAGTTAATACATTTTTTGAATGCGGCTCGTAATCCGAAATATTCGTAAAACGAAACTATTTTCCCATAGCAAGTGATGTAAAATGGGTTAGTCCATTTCTGGTCTACAGATGATAGATTATTTAAAACTAAAAAGCCCGACGGTCATGCGAAATGACCGCTGTTCTAGATATTATAAATTGTAATTAAAATGATTTGTGGAAAAGTGTCCGCTAATTCAAACTGAATTACCCAGGGCAGGCGGCGAGGACGCCTTTTTGCTTACTGCCCCGCAGGGTTTCCCCCGTCTACTTGCTTAATTTCTTAAAGTAGAGTGCAATGAAGGAAACCACTGGCGGTACATTTCTTAAAAGCCTCCGCTAGCTCAATAAATAAAGGTGATTTAAATAATAAAATGTTAATTCACATGTCAAAAATCTCTTTGTACACAACATTTCTTGTGTAGATCTTTCCACTACTTTTAAGCTCGCCTTGCAGAGGACCATCCATTATTTTTAATTTTACGTCCATCCATTATTTTCAATTTCACGAACTCTTGAACAGGCAACATAAAGTTGATCGTGTCCAAACGTGGTCTCGTTTCTCGAAGGTCACGGTCCAAATGCAGGCTCAGGTAAAAAAATGCCAACGCACTTAAGCGTTTGGCCCTGAGACTTATGGATAGTCATAGGAAAGGCAAGTTTTACAGGAAATTGTCTAAGTCTCAATTGAAACGGCAACCCTGTGCCGTAGCAACTTCACCCCATTGGATAGAACAGTTACGCAGGCAACTAATAAACTATCGACGAGAAACAGACACTTAAGCCACATATAATAAAGATATTTATTTCATTTTATTTGTTTTTTCATCGTTGCCGGTTTTTGCCGGTTGCATATTTCCGAATTCTGTTATATATAGATTTTAAATTTATTTATTAAATGTTAAAGGCACGTGCTCTTGTATTTTTAATTTTTCCGGCTTATCTTTCTCATAACATTCGTCACGCGCTGCACTGCACGGGGAATAAAACAATTTACAGTTACGCAAGCAACCAATAAACTATCGCCGACAAACACTTAAGCAACATATACATAAGAATCATTAAATCTAAGGCCAAAGCAGGTAAACACAGTATACAATATTAAACTTATAAAAGAGACGAAAGTTTGATTCAGTTCTCCTGTACACTTACGAAAACGATGAACGGCAGAAATGGAAAGTGATGAGGAAGAGATATTATAGTTTCAATGAAAAATCGTCATCCATAAAAAACATCAAATATTTGTCTTTCTTCAGGTACCTTTTCTTTATCTTTCCTTTGTCTCTTAGCGCTATTCGACTCACCACATATCAATTTCACTCATTTTATTCAATAAAATTCATTGTTGCTACGTTTTAAAATATTTGCAATGTGAAACATGGCACTGCCACTGAAATTGCTTTACTGTAGCTTACTATTGTTTTAGCAAAACCAAGTCACGGGGATCTCCATTTGTATCGAATAGAATTTGATCTGAAAATAAAAGAATACATTCTTTCAAGGTGTTAAAAATTGTGCTTATTTTCATCATATTTTCTATATGTTTAGTAACACAAACTTCGCATCTCAAAGTATGATGCATTTATTGAATTTAACCATGAAGGTTAGAACAGCCTATTTTAACCTCCATGAATTTAGCTTTATCAGGTCTAGAATGAACTTGCAATGTTACATTGCATTCGTAATACTAATATCACGTCATTTAAAATACACTAATTAAATCATTGTAATACTTATAATACTTATATGATAATGCATATATCCAAGAGTTTTTATTCGTTCTTTACTACGTTCGTTAAAGCAAAATCGTTTACCTGTCGTTGAAAATTACCAAATAATTTTCCCTTTAAATTAGCAACCACATTTAGGAACTTTCACAGCTGGTATCGAAGTGTTTCTCAAGGGATGTCACTGATGGGAAAAGTACTCTTTAAGAGTACACAGATATAAAAAACAGAGGTTGCCATTTAGCTCAATTTTAAATAGACAGATTTCTGTCTTTAATTTTGGTTAAAGAATTAGCTACTCCAAAAATAAATTTTCAACATAAAAAAACAAGCTTTCAACTGAAAGGATTTGCTTAAATAAACGTCCGTAATTAACAAAATATATTATAAAGAAACTCTTCAATCTAGAATTCAAAATTAGGCAATACATAATTAGACTCATTGCCTTCACCTTCTTTACCTTCATCATTATTTCACCTTCTTTTAATACGTTTTAACACTCTTAGTTTAATTAGCTAGACATATAAATATTTTCTCATATACAGAATTTTGTATTTCGAAGTAATGTATGTAAATTATTTTTTGTTTCAGATCAATTTTGTATGGAAAGGGAATACTTCGTGAACGGTGTTTATGACATAACATGTCCCTGTGTATCCACCTTGAAATGCGTAAAAGATTCGTATTTTTCAGATGAAGGGGTAAGTAATTTATGCATGAAAGAAACTATTTTCATTTAAAGGAAAAAGCTTCCTCTTTCATGAACGCAATAAAGTAATAAATATGTTTCAGTGCATATTTGTTATTGTGTAACTCTAAGTGCCTTATTTATTTTTAACCGGTGTTTCTTTCTTTATTGTCTTTGTTTAATGGATTGTTTCACATTTGAATTCAAAGCGTTAAATGTAAGACTCAATTACTAATCAAACTGGGGAATGGAAATTTAATGAAAAAAAAAGCTAATGTTAAGTATTTTTTGTTCGTTGATTTTAAAATAATCAATAAAAAATTTAGCTTTCAAAAACGCATTTCTTTTGAGTACCGTATACCGTATAATGTCCGCGCTCATTTTATGTAAAAATCAATTGACCCGCACGATGTCTGCACCTCAAAAACAAAAGAATTTCTTACTTTAAAATATATTTTTTTAACATCGCGTTTTCTTTAGTCAATAAACATCTTTAAAGAAAGAATATACATTTTCCTTGTCTATGGTTGGTGCCAGGATGGAAAGCAGAGACTTTCCTTGCATTTTGGTGCAGCTTTCAGTCATAACATCGGCGCCAGCAATCCACTCGGCAGACATGATAATAAATGATGGCAGTCCAAACCATGGAGGTAGGAAGTTGGTCCTTTCTTACATCCATGGTCCAAACAGATTTTCACCTCACTGGCTTCCAGGAAATACTGTTTTCTAATGAAATTACTTTCCTCTCCTTCTTCCGTGAGGCATTCGCATATTTCAAGCTTTCTCTTTTTATTCATAGTATCATTTGAAATTCGTGGTAGTTAGCTTTTAAACTGAAACTCGTAGAATATTCGTAGGAAAATGGAAAAAGAGCAGCAGCAAAAGTATATAAGGTGAACGAAAAAAAGTGTGTGCGCAATTGGAGCAAACAGCGTGATCAACAGGCGGCAACAAACAAAACAAGACGTGCGTTTCGTGATTCGAAATGTAAGTTTCCGAACTTCGGAAAAAACGTATTTGCGTATGTTCGTGATATGTGCGCTCAAGGATACGCAGTAACACGGGAAATCTTCCAAATAACAACGCTTGCTGCGGCACGAGAAGTCATTCCTACATCGCAAATCAAAGCGAGTGAAGGCTGGTTGCGGCGAATGATGAATGGATTATCATACAGTACGTCAGAACACATTTTTTTTTTAAATAATGTGTGCAAGATATTAAAAGAACCAACGTTTATTTAATTTGTATAAAGATAAGTGTTAAAATTGCAAGTGTTGGTTAATTTGTGCGTCTATACTGTGCTCCTGTGCGAACTAATACGCGCCGAGTGTTGATAACGTAAACGGGATAATTTATATTATATACGTAAATGGAAGAAAATGAGTTTGTAAATTTTAGGTAGCTGTTAGACAACTTTAAATTTGATACTTTTATTACTCATGCCATTTACTTCCACTTAGAACTTAATTTGGCTGTTTGAAATGAAATTTACACCCAAAATTACTGGCGAGAAAAAACGCCACATTTGAACGACCCGTGTAATGTCCGCACTTGCATTTTAGTGATGTAATTTTAATAAGTGCGTACATTACATGAGCGTATACGGTAATATGAATCTACATATTCGAATTAATCCTATCTGGGTATTTGGATAATTAAAGTTACCTTTTTTCTCCACGCCTTATTGCTCTTTTACTATAATATGATAGTGTTTTTTACCTTCGTTCCGTTTATAGTATTTTATTTAAAATCGAAAATAACTGTGCAATTTGCGTTATGCACCAGCAACTGATCTGCATAATCAAGATTGTATTGATTACAAAAAATTATAAATAAAATTGCCAATTAATTGTTTATTAATATAAAGCTACTTCGAACAGTGAGAAAGAAATAATATAAAAAAATATTAGGAAAAAATAGAAAAGTTATTTAACATATTTTTTGAATGAATAATATTTTTATGTATTTATGCAAGAAAGGCACTATAAAAACGTAAAATATAAGGACACAAGAAAACACAATAAAAAAAATCTGATGTGTACACCACATGGCTTGCTTGTACGGAATATTAAATTATACGCATTTTTTCTTACATTTCATTTAAAATTATTGGATTGTATTAAATCTACTTCGCCGACAGCGCATAAACCACAATAGAATAAACGCATTCTTTAAAATTCACTCTAGTATTTGTTTACCCTAGCGACACTCTGGCGCTAGATTCACTTAACAGTATTATATTTCGTTCATATTATAACTCATAATGCACAAAATTTATATCATTTAAAGAACAGAATTATCTAATCGTTGCCACATGTTCTATTCAAATACTATAATAAAGCTAGAATGATATATAAAAGAAATTAAGCAAACAAAACAAAAAAGAAACAGTTTTTCACAGACGATTGAGTATTTCTCATTAAATTAATTCAGTTCTCACTTCGCGAGAAGGCAAAAATTCAAAATATTTATATTTGTGAAGCTAAGTTTCTCTAGATTGGCAACAAATCCACTAGTCTGCTGTTTCAAATGTAAACAATCAATGGCCGCAGTCAAAAAAAAAAAAAAAAAATCTTAGCGGCACTTAAACAACTTTAAAATTGTTGATAATTCTAAAAATATTGCACACAGATTTACTAAAGGCATAAAAACCTTAACCGGAAGATAAAAACCACATAATTAAATCTTTTTTAAAGCAAAAAATGTACAATTTACAATCATATAAGAGTAAAGAAACTGAGATCACTGAGCCGGGTAACAGAGTGGATATATATATAAATATATTTATATACGCTTGGTGCGGCCGATTGTAACCAAAATACGAGGTGCACATCTACATGTTATAGCAGTCCTATATACAAAATTTCAACGTTCTGAGGCTACTCGTTTTTGAGTTATGCGAGATACGTACGTACATACGTTCGTATAGAC
The DNA here is from genome assembly GCF_044657685.1 of Stegodyphus dumicola. Lineage (NCBI taxonomy): Eukaryota > Metazoa > Arthropoda > Arachnida > Araneae > Eresidae > Stegodyphus > Stegodyphus dumicola. The sequence continues at coordinate 86,060,524 of NC_140768.1, forward strand.
GCCACGAAAAATTCTCTTCAGAATTAATTTTAAAGCAGTTTTATAATTTTTTTAGAGGAAACGAGTCTTTTGTTCTGTCCTTACGTACAGATATCACGGAAAAACATCGTTAATTATGCATTCGATAGCGATCAAAATGGATATTTTCGTTGAAATATGCTGCCTGAAACTTTTCGCGATTACAATACTTCCTTTTTACTTCGTACAAGGAATTAAAAATAAAGAAAAAAATGCAGAACTTCCTTAGAATATGTGTTTTTATACACAAGCCACTAGCAAAATGAAGAAGGATAGTTTAATACTCGCTACTAAGTCACTGAAAATTTAAATATGCTAGCATGGCTCAAAGAACTGGGATATTTGATCTCGATATTTTGATGTGAGAAGAGTTGATTGCATTTAAGGACAGTGTTCAAGTACAAACCTAACACAAAACAGGTGGGTACACTAAGTTTTGTAATTTAAGAGTCATCCGAGAGAAATATTCCAAATGAAAATTGCTACTGAACAAGCCTTATTTACTTTTCTCTCTTCTTAGTCAGCAGAAGCAGGCTTCAACGAAGTCATTGATTTACTACGGAAAATAATAAACAGGTTGAATGTTTTTGAACAAGATGATTGAAGAAGTTAACCAGTTTTACGTAATATAAAAAAGGCATATATACATCAATTGCAGTCATCACATTAATTAAAATCGAACTTCTGTGCAATTAGAATTTGTGATTTTGTTTCTGAAATCATATTTATAAAATTAAAAATAATATTACAAAAAATAATAAACATATTATTATAAAAATAATAAAGCATGTAATATTTCACAAAATAATAAAGCATGTAATATTTCACAAAATAATAAAGCATGTAATATTTCACAAAATAATAAAGCATAAATCTAAAATTTTTTTCAAAAAATCACAATCGCACAAAAGTTCGATTTTAATTATTGTGATGACTACCCTTGATGTTTTGAAGCAATTGTTTAATATTTAGCATAAAATTCCTTAACTTAAATCCCGTCATTCAAATATCCAGCCTCTTTCTAATTCTCCATGGTAAATTGTCCATAGTAAAGACTGAGTAAATTTCATAGTAATGACTGAAACTTTCCTCCACTAGGTAAGAAGAGTGGAAAATCGATAATGTTGGTTCATTGACAATTTTTATTTTATGACATTTCTCTTAGATAACTTTAGATTCTAAAAACTTACTAAACCCATGGGTTTTGAATAAGACTTGGGGTTGAACGTCCTCTTTCAATGCAGTCAACTCTTCTTGCATCATAATAACAAGACAAATGTATCGCGCTATTCAGCGATTCTATCAGCCATGCTGGTACATTCAAATTTCTAATGTCTTGCCAGCGAACATTAAAATTTTCTTTCAAATTTTGCAAGTGGTTTATGTATAATAATATCTTCTGAGGAAATACATCCTTTTCATCCAAGTAGTGATTCCACAGCAGTCAACTCATTTTCTTATTTCTGAATTCTTCCGGTTAACAGTGCATCTGCAACTTCAGCTCCAATTAAGAACTTCTATTTTCAAATCCCTTCTTCCTACATTAGATGTATGGACATGTTTCTGCCTTAGTTCTCCTATCCGTGGTCCAAGCTGTACTGACTACAGGTCCACAAATCTTCGACTGTTCCAACAAGATTAGTCGTTTAGAAAAATCACCTTTTAGGCTTCTAACGTTCACTTCATAGCGCTTGTGAATTTCTCTCTTCGTTGTTACTCCCCCAAAAAGCGCATTAATTAAAGATTCAGATCCACTTGCGTGGAACCCTGTGTCTACAGCAGTCTCCTTTAATATGCATGAACGTTGCGATCCTGTGTCGACCCTTGAGAATTTATCTCAGGCTTTTATGGCCCAACTTTCTGTTGCTATTAATTTGGTTCAAGTTTCGGTTCGCCTGGTTCAAGTTTTGGTTATGATTAAGAAGACATGCATGAGCATTAGCACGCAAAAGTATCAATTTAGGAAGCAAGAGACCAATCACAGTTGGGTTTAATTTGAATAATAAAAAGGATGCTGGATAGTAAAGGAAAACACTTCTTCTGAATTATTAATATTAATTGTCATTATTAGATTTTTAGATTATCATCCTACTTGTATTTAATCTTCTGCCATCAATTATAGCATGAAATTTAATAAAAATATTTTTTGTTTTCAGACTTTCATAAAATCTTTTAACCCAAGATGTCGTCCACCAGATTATGTACCACCACCATTGGAAGAGAGAAGTCCTTATTCCGATATCAATGATTCTTCTTATTCGTTAAAGATGAGAAGAAGTACTAGAAGCAAAGCATAATTCTTACCAGCATGGATCAGTCTAATCTTAAACCCTAAAATGGAAATTCTTATACTCAAATATGCATATATGTATCTACCTGTAAAACCTGTAGTATTAATATTAAAGCATTTTTAAACAATTTTTTTCATTCTTTACAAATTCAATACATGAACGATTTCAGGATGCAACCATTGTATTAAAAATTGCATTTTCAGTGTACTCTCGATTAAGGATACGGATAACTGAAAAATACGGAATATCCAGACTATCAATTTTCATGCATATAAGATGTGTTTATTTCTTTAAAAAAATGAGTAATCTTAATTTTTTGCGGGGGGGAGGGTGGTAACGTTTAAATATTTATTGAACTTCATAGCGTATTTTTCGAGCTCTGGTCAACGAAATCAAACAACAGAGTTTCAATAGAAATCACTGTTGTCTCGGGGCTAATGTAATTGTCAGTATTTTCTTCGCTTGCATATGCAGTATCATTCTCTGCCTCTCTTGTTTCTTGGACATTCGAAACGATATCCTCATTCGTCAAGCATTGAAAGCTCTGCTTAGTCGAAACGCCATTTCGTTTTTCTATGTACTAAACAGTAAATCGTTTAGTGAGTTTTTTTTTTTTTTTTTTTTTTTTTTCCCCTTATTACGTGCTAGGCACTACACGGAAAGGGAGGGATGCCCCGTGGAGGTCTTTTTAAGGGAAACTTTCTCGTATCCACGTTACACATGGAGAAAACTACGAAAACGCCCATGCAGCCAGCCCGTTCGCCCGAACTCGAACCCCGGGACGAACTACCAGTGTTCAGCGGCTTTTACCACTCGGCCGCTGGTGGGCAAACCGTTCAAGTTAAAGATTAAATTTAGAAGAGGCTTATAAACACCAATGATGAATTATTGATCATGGGCGTAGCCAGCTTCGTGGGTGGGTGGGGGGCATTTAGACTCCTACGGCTATCCTGTTCTACCTATTACAACATCTTCAAGTATATATATGATCATTACGTGACAAATATATTATGTTAATGACAGTTATCTTAATATAAGTAAGAATTATATTATGAATTTTATTAATGATAAAATTATGTAACATAATTATGGATATATCGCATTTCATTATCATATTTATAATTATTACCTTACAAACATACTAAATGCGTAATTCAATATTTTTGTTTTTAAATTAATTGAAAATTATTATTAAAATATTAACAGAATTTTGAAATTCATCTTTCTTTGGTTTAATAATACAATTATAAAGATAAATAAATATATAAAATCCATATTTCTAATGTATATAATTATCTAATAAAGATATTGAATTGAATACATAAAAGGGTAAATACATCATTTATTTTGGACATGAAATTAAACTGCAAATATATATTTTTTTTAAAGGCAAACTTTTTTTTTTTTTTTGGTCTTTCATTTTGGTTCGGCAATTAAAATATTCCCGAATTACATTTTCAGTGGCTATTAAACTGGCAAATATATCAATAATTTTGTAAATTGCTATTTCTTTGGTATAATGCATGTGCATTAATGCCAAAGAATTTCTTAGCTCTTAGTAGCTCTTAGTAGCTCTTTTCTTAGTAGCTCTATTATAATTGTCTAACTTTTTCAAAGCTCTTGCGGAACGGTCACATTCGCAAGATGTTATTGACAGTATAGATGTTATGTACAAAGCAAAAGCACATCAATATTTGGTAAAAAGATTTTATTTGAAGCTTTTAAAAGCAAAATTGGTGCGTCTGGCAGCTTTACATAAGGAATAGACATTAAAATGCCATCGCCAACGTTTCGTCTCTTCCTTTAGAAACTCCGGAGAGGGTAAATTAGCTTTATGTATCACCTTCAACATATTTACACCAATTTCATTTACACGATCAGCACAAACTGATGGTTGTATGCAAAACAGAGATGATGCCTTCAATCGCGTAACTGGAACTTTAGGGCCCCTACGCAAAAAAAAAAAAAAAAAAAAATTCTTGCCCCCCCCCAAAAAAAAATTTACAGTACTAACCCCCCCCTCCCCAAAAAAAAATTGAGGTTTCCAGAAGCCAAAATTTCGATAATGATTTTTATCAAATCAGGACTAATAGTTAAAAATCTGATATGAACACACATGACTTCCATGTATCACTTATTAAATAATGCACATTTTTTTCCTGCATTTCATTTAAAGTTATTTCCTCGAATAATTTTAACTTTATTAACCGATTCCTCAAAGCAAGCTGAAAATGACATCAAAAATTGCAAATTTTGAATTAAAGATCCCGGTTGTTAAATGTTCATATAAAGTGTCTTCTTTCCCTTGCTAGATGGCGCCAGAGGCTCCATTAGTGAGAGAAATTAAAACCTTGTTTTTTTTATTTATTATTTTTTTTTTGGGGGGGTAAAGAGTAGATAGTTTGGTTTCGAATCCGTGTGATGGACGGATAAATTGTTTCGTACAGCCGTAAGAGAAAAGAGAGGCTGTACAAGAAAATGTATTTAAATATTAATTTTTTCCTTTTGAATGTTTTATGTAAATAAAATGTAATGTCAAGAAATTCAATTGTGGTTTTTCTGTAAAGAAGATTGCCAGCTAAAACTTACCATCACGGTTTAATCCTAGTATCCGGTGCACACGGGATTTGGCTACTTTTGGCGACTTTACGATGAGCAGTAAAAACGGGAAATATACGATGAGTAGTAAACGGGTCATTCAAAGAATATATATAGTTATATATAGTATATATTATGTATATACACTCATAGTATATAGTGTATAGTATATAGACGTTCTTTGGATCATTTTTGGTATTGGCGATAATTTTCAAAATCGCGCCAAGGCTGCCCCGTATGCATATAAGCAAAATGTACACTGTTAGGACAACGGCTTGAGTTTGGCCAATGACAATCCAGATAAGGGTCACCATTAACTCCGCCCACATGAGTGATGTCACATTTCTGACGTTTGTTTACATTCTGCTATTCGTCGTTAAGAAGTGCGTTGTTTGAATGAAAAACATTTTTACTTTGCAATGTAAATTCGTTCTAGTGATACTATTTTTTAAAATTTTCCTTTAAAGTAATATTTCCTTACTGTTCCAGAAGGAATATAAATTTATGTCTCAAACTTTACAAAATTTCTCACTATATGCGTGAGTGTGTATACATACGCATGCACACATACATATATTTTCAATATATAATTAATCATACGTGAATTATATCTCTCAATATGTGTGTGTTTGCATATAAATATGGTGAATGTGTGTGTATGCGTGTATTCATTTTTCAGAATGTCAGATTTCTAGCAAATAATCTACAAAGCTTTTTTTTTTTCTTAATTTTTCACATCTTCATATTCAGTTTATTTTTTTAAATAAAGATGATTGTATTCATATTTAATATTTCTGCACAACTTGATTTATCACTTAAAAATGCATTTATTTAATTTGGGATAAAGTGGGATGTTAATTCCAGTAGTATATGATTTTTAATAGTAGAATAATTTCTCTAAAGAAGCTTTTGCTTGTTTTTATTTTTTAATTCCTTTATAAGAAAATTACTTAATATTAGAAATAATCTGTTATTCCTTACACATGTCTGAAATATGTTAACAGAAAATTTTCATTCAATAGCTTTATAAATTTATTTTATGTAGTATTTTAATTTAATAAGAACTAGTGTTGATAAGGGAATTTCCATTGCTTTCTTTATACATTTAGTTTAGAATTCAGTTTTCAGTGCATGTAATAATTCTCCTTTATGGCCCTCGAACCCACCAGCAGCCGAGCGGTAAAGTCGCTAAACAATGTAGTTCGGTCCAAGGTTTGAATCCCGCGAACGGGCTGGCCGCATTGGTGTTTACGTGGTGTTCCCCGTGTGTAACGTGTATACAAGCCAGTTTCCCTTAGAAAGTCTTCCACGAAGGCATCCCTCCCTTTAGGCAGATAGCTCTCGAGGCTTTGCCGTAATTAAATAACCTAACCTAGCCTAACCTTCATGACCCTCCACACACAGCGTGATTGAAACGCTGTGTGTGGTGACTGGAACGCTGATAGTTCGATCTGAGTTTGATTCCAGTTGGACAGGCTGGCTGCATGAGCACTTACCTGGTTTTCCACATGCGTAACATAAATATGAGAGTTTTCTCCCCTTAGAAAATCCTCCGCAAAGACATCCCTCCCACATAGACCTTGCATGCTTTCCATAATCAAACAAACCAAACCAACCATACAAGCAAAACAGCTCCTCAAAAGAAATTCTTCATATTTGTCAAGCAAATGACATTCGCTAATGTAATAAACTGTCATCATTCAAACTCGGAAGTTGTTATTAATTATGCTTACAGTAACAAAGTACTTAATACCAGATTGTGTTGATTAATTTGCATTTTTAGAAATAGTTGAATACATTTCTGACCTTTAATAAATACAGTGAACCCTCTGTAAGATGACCACCAGCAGTTCTACATGATTTTAATTTTGTGTAGAGTTTGTCATTTCAAAAAGATATTCAGTACCAGAATTTGTATATTGAGGAGAAGGAGTCAGTTTCAGAAGTGATCACAAAGAAAAGGTTTACTGTGTTAAAAGGATATTCTGTTTCTAACCTTTTTGCAGGGTTTGATTTGGCTTATGTGATTTATGGCAATGCCTCGAGGGCTATCTGTCTAAGCAGAGGGATGCCTTCATGGAGGACTTTCTAAGGGAAACTGGCTTGTATACACGTTACACATGGGGAAAACCATGAAAACGTCCGTGCAACCAGCCTGTTCGCGGGATTCGAACCTCAGACCGAACTACCAGTGTTCAGCGACTTAACCGCTTGCCATATTCATACTGAAACTGGTGGGCCCCTTTTTTTGCAGGGAAAGAAGTGTTTTCCAAGTGTAGGACATAACATATCTAAATAGTCCATGTTAAGATTTAATCTAGGAAATGAATAATGTTGAAGCTGAAATTAAAATTATACAAATTTGAATATCATGTAATGTTAATCTCAAATTTCGTTTCCTGTGATGTGATTTATTTTAATGTAAAGATCAGGCTCTGGTATATTGATATATATATAAACTTTAAATATAGCATGAAGTCTTATATTTGAGTATAATACTGAAACAAAGTTCGACATATGAGAAAATAAATATATGTTTTCTTCACATGTTGTGAAATATTCATCCCTGACTTAAGGGAACGTGAAGTTACACAGTTTTAAATCCACCAGAAAAATGTATGATAGTCACAAGTTTGACAAAAGATCCTTTGCTCAAATGATAAAATGCTTTGGGGTACATAGATGCTAATTAGAAATGTGTGCTAAATACGAGGCAATTGGCATCCACAAAAATGCAGTGTATTAATTTTAATACTGTTTTAGGTTCTTGCATATTATCCCTTTGACCGGCCAAATAGCGTGATTTAGTGCCCTCGGTTTAGTGATTCTTTTGCCCTTGGTTTGGTTTGGTTTATTTAATTATGCAAAGCACTCGAGTGCTATCTGAGTAACAGGAGGGAAGTCTTTTATGGAGGACGTTCAAAGGGAAACTGGCTCTTAAACACATTACACTTGAGGAAAACCATGAAAGCGCCCATGCAGCCAGCGCATTTGGCAAAATTTGAACCCTGGACTGAATATCTAGTATTCAGCGACTTTACCACTCGGTGATAGTGGTCTGGCCCTCGGTCCTATTAAACTAAAATTCATCTATATTTATAAAAGGCCTATCAGAAAAATGCACACACTTTAATAATAAAAGAAAATTCTTGTGCTTTAGTATTGAACTTAATTATAAGTTAATTAAATCATACATATCATAGGCTATACTAGGTTTAATAATAATATTTATGAATATGTACCTGTACAATTACTTAGATTGCTCAGTCACAGCAGTAGCCATTAACAGCTAGAGATATAGCACAATACTGAGCAGTTATTTGAACAATGTTTAGTCGATGTGTTTGAGGCAACTGCTGCACATTCTGCCATAATGTTTTGATGAAGGACCTCTAGCCTAACTGATTTCTTGTACTACAAAACATCCCTCAAAGTCCTCCAAATCTATTTTGGTTCACTGTCATGTGTTACATATATGTGAGAATACGAACATGTTAAGGAAATATCGTACTACATATTATAAAGATAATTCAACTTTGAAACCAATATATAGATATCATCTGTTAAAGTTTCTATGTATTTTTCTGACATATCCTGTATGTGAAGTTGTACTTTTCATTAGTCCCACCTATTAATTAACTTGAGGTTTTACTGTACGGAATATCTATGAAACTGAACTGATGAATTTTCATATCTGTTCATTTGTCTGCTTTTCATATATTTTTTATGTTGCTTTACATGACGTCAATTTAAACATAAGATACCAGAGAACAAAAGAAATTCATACTGAAACTAAATTTAAAATGAGTCTGACGATTACTGATGTAAAATAAATAGTGGCTAATTTATCAAAATTACATAAGAGGGCAAATAAATAATTAGCATATTCAGATATTTATTATAAGTAAAAATTTTATATTCCTAACAGTAAAAAATGCACATATTACAATGCAATTAATTTATTACTTGCAACCACCTCAGTAGAACTCGTCAAATTTTTAAAATGTGTCAAACTCTAGCAACCAAACTCATAACAATCCTTTAATAGGGCAATGTCGCCATTTTCGTATATATTCTTTGTGTTGTATTTCAAGTTTCAACATTTTTTATGAACAAATTGTGATATTTTTTGCCTAATTTTAAAATGTACTCTTTGGAATTTATCAACAATGGAGAAAACTACAGTGGAATCTCTACAGGAAAACAAAATTTTGCCACAAAATTTCTAAAAGAAACAAAAAGGAAATGCATTTGGTAGATAGCCGATGCTGCTGAAGTTTGTGTGATGCCGAGTCTCTGAAATTATTTAATTTTTTTCCAAGCAAAAACAAACCACTTAGGGAAAAGAACAGGGCAAAACAATTACAGAAAGATTTGGAGATGAACATGCTTTATTTCCTTATTGACTAATTAAAATTTATATTTTAAATTCTAAAGTATTTTTTCTTCTCATAATTTGATAATGTTAGCCAACTTATGATAGATATCAAAAATTTGGATATCTATTTAAGAAAAGTTGTGAAAACCCTCAACTTGCACCCAATGAATAATTTTTACCTCTTCATGTGTTAAATCCAAATTGGGCTAAGGTGGTTGTGTTAATATGTAAGTATAATTAATTTTACAGGCAATACACTATATTCTTTTATATACTGTAATATTTAGTCTGTGCTGAAATTATGTAGTGGCAATAATTTTACTTCAGAGAGAAATTTTTCAACATTACAAGTTCACATTTTGGTTATTTTTTTATGCGATGACTAATCCAGAAATAAATAATTTAATTCTCTATACTCGAAGGAAATCATTTCTGACTGGCATAAAAATCAGAATTTGAAACAGTAGTAAAAAAGTCATTAAAAATATTTATTTTTAAAACTCGAATGCAATAAAAACAGGTTAGCATGAAATGTCTGAGTAAAAGACAACTTGTGATCATTATGTATATACAGTCATTCTTATGTAAATAAATATTACACAATTTCTTAGACCTCTGCTTTTCAAACTCTATCTATTAATCTGAGAATTTGATTATTTTAGTATAATAAATAAATAAGTTTTAATAAATGTATTATAGACATCAATATGTTTGTTTTCTGTAACATATACTTTGAACATTTTAATTAAATAATTTTTCATCAATAATGTGTGCATATATTTTACTTATGATGAAGAGAAATTAACATTAAAAAAGGAATTATAGACAAAGTATTTTGCGAAAGAAGATATTGGAAAAGGAAATTATTGCAATTTATAGAACTTGTAAATAAATAAATGTAATAATTAGTATCATATTGTTCTTTTTTATTAAAAATGAATATTAAATTATTGATAATAGAATGGACTCCTAAATTTGAAGCACTTATGCGAACAATAATACTAATTCATAACATTCTGATCTTGATTTCAGTACTTAATGTAAATATAAAGCATTATTGACAGCTTAGTGGAATTCATATTAAATAGTTACAGTGCAATCTTAAGTCCAATGTATTTATTACAAGACAATGAAATTATAGTCTGGATTTTAATTCAAAACTCTTTTCACATATCTTTAAAAGCTCAATTTTAACCGATACTTTTCTGTTATCTGGACAGGATTCAGACATGCAATGTATGTATGTATCCACGAGTGGTTTGGGTTTCATTTTAGTTTAGTACGGCAAAGTACACTAGGTCTATCTGCCTGTGGGAAGGGATGTCTTTGTGGAGGACTTTCTAAAGGAAACTGGCTGGTATAGACTTTACAAATGGGGAAAACCACGAAAACACTCATGACGCCAAACAATTTGCTGGATTCGAACTCAGCGTTCAACGTGTGTATAAGTGTATGTGCATACACACGTAACATGAATACATACATCCATACAAAATCTGGCTCCGAAAATAGAATAGTACCTTTTAACCAGATATCTTGCAGTTTTGATTAATTTCATGTACTTTCATCAATAATACATCTTATTAGATACATCAGTAATGCATTTTATTATCATTAATTGCTTACTAACAATTCAATTTCAATTGCCATGAGTTGATGCATGGCTCATACATATATAATATATAAGTTGTTTCAATATATAGAGAGAGAGATTGAGGTTCGAATCCAGCGAACGGGCTGGCTACATGGGCGTTTTCGTGGTTTTCTCCATGTGTAAAGTGTATACGAGCCATTTTCCCTTAGAAAGTCCGGTATTATTCCGTTTTGAGGGCCGTATAACAAATTGCAGCGAAAATGTATGTGCGAGAGCGCCAAATCTAGCAAACACGCTCATTTAACAGCGTGCCAAACCTAGCGTACGTGCTGGTTTCAGATTGCGCAAGTTTATAATAGTTCTATATTTCTTTAGACGCCATTGAAATACTAGTTTAATTTTTAATTCTTTTTTGATATCCTATGGATTTAACAATTTGGGAAATGCACATGATGAAAACTCTGCGATAGAATTTCGGGTAAAGTGCAGAATCCCCCACTGCTTGACACGTTTTTAAGAATTGCACATACTCGGTATCCATGTACACATCGACTTATTTTCACTTTAAAAAAATCTCAGAATTGCACAAAAATGGCACAGAAAATCAATATGAAATGCTTTTTCTCAGAAAAAAAAATTGTCGGTGCAAGACATATTTTATCAAGTCCAACCATCAGTGGAAATCCAGGTAATCTTTAATACGACAAAATGTAAAATTCGAAATACAACTTTAAGTTATTTTTTTTAATCCATTCAGTTTTGGCTTATGTAAGTTTTACTGCATTTAACTAGATGTAAATAACTATAAACACACATTCACACAATTCACTTGAAGGTATGTTTCCAGAAAATAAAAGTATACTTATTGGATTCAATTCAGCATTACACCTTAGAACACGTAATGATAACTCATTGTTAGGCATTTTCGATATTCTTGAAATAGGTGTAACATATCTTTCTAAATTCAGTTCTTGTTAAATTATGTTCAGCATCATTTAACATTTGCAGTGTTAAAACTAAATTAGATTTCAGTACGTCTATTACATACACAGTTATTCACTATTATTTTCTTAACATTTAAAAAAAAAAAACAATGAACTTCCTTTCTAAGAATGCATACTGAACAATGAAAATTCCAAATATCATATATGCTTTACCAGAACTATAATGTCAGTTAATAGTGATTATTTTTAATTGAATTTGATTAATTCAAGCAATTCACTTGAAGGTATGTTTCCTGGAAATAAAAGTATACTTATTCAGTTCAGCGTTACACTTTAGAACAGGTAATGATACTTCATTGTTAGACATTTTCGATAGTCTTGAAATATCATTACTGGTAACATATCTTACTAAATTCAGTTCTTGCTAAATTATGTTCAGCATCTTTAGCATTTGCAGTTTTATAGCTAAATTAGATTTCAGTAGGTCTATTACATTAAGCACTTATAGTTATTCAGTATTATTTTCTTTACATTTCTGAAAAACAATGAACTTCCTCTCTAAGATTCCAGATATGATATATGCTTTACCAGAACCATAATTTGTCAGTTAATAGTAATTTAATCTTCATAGATAAGCATATCCAACAGTCTTGAAATATCAAAGCTGGTAGCATATCTTAAATATATTCAGTTCTTATGAAATAACATGTTCATCATTTAACTTCAGTAGTTTCACAGCTAAATTACATTTCAATATGTTTATTAGAGTGGACACACTTTTCATCTTTTATACTCTTTACGTTCTAATATTGAAATGAAGTTTATTTCTAAGAAAGCATATTGAATCCTGTAAAGCATATTGATTTCTTAATCAAAGCACAGTTAATAATGTTGTAAATATTCAGAGAGATATATATGAAATGTATTTTAAGGATTTCTTGACACACACTATGTCAATTCATTGCAATAGTTACTGGTGGCATTTTGATTCAAAATATTTACTGCATTAATTACTGACACAAAATAGCATTTGGATTCACTAACTTAACATTAACTTCACTTGGTTTAATTCTCGCAGGTACATTTTATATATTAGATGATTTAAGTCGTTATCACTTAAAAGTTTCTGATTATCAATATGCAGAATAATTTGTAAACCACACTTTACATGTATCTTCCAGCCATCAGTAACTTCCATCTGAATAGATCGAATTTTGTATTGGAACAGTAGAGTAATCCTTAATATTCAGAAACAAACATTAAATCGTTATATACAGATATATACGCATATATATAAACACTTTCATTCCGAAAAACTAAATGTATATTCATAAAACACACTTCGTAACTCCGAACAGCAAAATGTAAACAAACGTCAGAAATGTGTCATCACTCATGTGGGCGGAGTTAATGGTGACCCTCATCTGGACTGTCATTGGCCAAATTCAAGCCGTTGTCCTAGCAGTGTACATTTTGCTTATATGCCACCGGTCAAACTGGTTTCTTCCCTTCTTCGCCCGTGTCCTACCTGTAGTCGCTTGGCAATTAGCAACGCCCCACGTTGTGCGGTTTTGTGTTCCTGCATGTCGCGCTAATGGAGTTTCATCGTGCCTGATATTTTCACATGGAGTGTCGTCGTATTTTTGCATGTAAAGAAGCAGAACTAAAGGTTGCGATTTTGTAGATGAAAATGCTCAGTGTTAAAATTCATCTGCCACGATACCGTTCTAAGGTGCCATGACGATCTATAGGTGTTCGACTCCGGAATGTGCATTACCAGCGATGTGTGACCACGTGATTATTTTAAGTGTGTTAAAGAATGTGAAAGTGGAAAAAAAGGTCTTGCACATGTACAAAAATATTACGGCCACTGCACGAAATTAATATGAGAAAATTGTGACCGGATTGTAATTTATCTCCGAATAGTCACGTTTCGGCATAAGCCTACTATTCCATTTTAATTTATCACGTTTTGTGTTCTAAGTTATGATATTGTGATATATGTGTGTGATAAATATTCCATATTTAATCCAGAAAACGAGGTATGTTTAGGTTCGGTTTTCTCCTGTCAGTAGCCAGGTGAATGAATCACTGTTGTTGTGACTAACTCACTTGTCTCACCTAATCAGAGCAAGCCCACGAAATGTATCGTGGAAAGCAGTACAAGATTGCGTTTATGACTGGCAAGAGCACCATACAGCTTCTTAGGCACCATACAGATAACAGTATGGTCAATGAAACATTGAATAACGGTAATTCACTTAGCAGTGGTCGATTGAAGAAGACCGCTGAATATTGGGAGTTATACTCGGATTTGAAGCTGATGCTAGGTGCATAAATGGTTCCCTCATAAAATCCTCCAAAAAGGTATGCGTCTTTTTAGGCAGAAAGCCTTCCTAGCCAGTTAGTGTAATTTATCATATTTACTACAGAAAACAAGCACTGGTGGTTCTCTTCTTTTAAATGAATTGGTAATATGAAGTTTTCCTAATTTTCTTCATACATAATGTGAATATAGCCGTACTTAAAAAGTCCTCCACAAATTGGACTTATGGTAGATAACATTTGAGTGTTCCGTATTACAAATAAATCAATCTAAATAACCTATTTCATCTGTTGAAAATAATATTTTGTTTTGAATTTTATATTTTAAAACTCTTATTATTTAAATGTCATAGTTTATCAGATATCCAGAGAGAAATTCGACAATATCATATATGTTTGATAGCAGTAAAGTAATAAAATGAATTACTTGACAGACGTGTCGCTTGGATTAAGTTGTAAGCATTTAGAAAAGCTGCATTATCAGATACTTAAATATGCCTATCAGAAGAAGCTGCCTTTTAAATGGCAATCATTCCGTCACCAGCTGATAGTGAAACTGGTGTTAGATTTAAGAAAAAGTATCGCGGAGATCAGAAATAGACATCCAAGAGCAACAACCGCCCAGGATACCGTTTTCTGTAGTTGGAAACCCAACGGTGAAGCACTGCACATCAACTTGCGTCAGACTTTGAGCAGTCGATAGTAATAGTGTTATCTTAATATTCTAAATATTCTTAAATATTCTACACACAGCTACATGCATTTCCCTATATACGAAATGATCTGTGATTTGCATCTGACTGACATCCTAACATAGATCAATTCATTTAAGCTGGACTTCATGCTTCTCGAAATGGAGTCGGCAACAATGAAATTCTGCGCTGTTTGAGAATTAATCAGGACTCCATTTACAGACTGATCGCCGATAGTTACTGGTAGAAAATAGTGATATCTATTAATCACATTAAGTAACATCCGCGAAAGTAAATACAGTGGTTTGATGAGAACAAGAATTGATATCAGTTGGTTGCAATAATCTTCACATCTTTCTTCGCAGTCTATGGTTCGCATTCTTGTTCAGTATATTCAAACATTTCTTATGGCTGTGGGTTCTGAAGCCATTTTTTTTGCATGACAATGCGCGAGTAAACTAGGTTTGTATTGTCCACTAGTAATTAAAATAGAAAACATTACTTCGCATCGCATGGCTGTGGAGATCACTCAACTTACTACCATAGACCAGATGTGGGCCATGAAGACGTGCAACATTTCTTCACGATTCTCATCACAATCTTTACTAAGCAAGAATATGTCTGTTGTGTGAATGAGTACACAGATATTCTAAATTCTTATAGAAGATTTTGTTCTTGGCAAGAGTCGTTGCTGTCAAGATGTTTTCCAGCACATCCAGAGACAATGAATTTCTTTGCATTTCAAAATCCAGTATTTTTTGGTCGTTTGCATTAACTATCTAATATTTATTGAGCACTGAGCTTTCATTCTTCTACTATAATGTCTTTTTCTATATTACGTGACCTGTGAAAGTTTCAGTGAGTTTGAATAAATGCTTTTCTTTCAGACCTTTTACTTTCTTGCTTAACGCTTGGACAAGCATAGATATTATAGTTATTCGGTGCTTCTACAAGCTGTAAGGCGACCTTAAAGAAGTAAGGTTTCAGATAATATAAAGAATGAATCTGTTACTCGATTGTGTATTTCAACAGGATGAAGCTTAAATCAATTACACTATGAGTGCCAGATAATTCGTAAAACAACACCAAAAGAATGGCATGGCAGTAGGCTCGATCTTTTCGGGGGATATAATTAAATAATATTTAACATGACAGAATACTAAACAGCTGAGCAGTTGATAGCTATTACGAAAGCATTCATAAAAGTACAAGCTTATGCTTTTTAAAAGTTCGCACAACGACGCATGGTGTAGCATAACATTTTACCGCGACATATAAGTTGCTAACACCGATAATCAGGATATTTAAAGACATCTATTAGTTTAATGTCTGGTATCTGCAGTGATATATAGATATGGAAACGTACACATCTGTGCATAGAACATAGGTTAATAATACATTTGGACCATCCTATGCCCTGAAACATTTATGCTGTAAACAAATGATTTTATGGTGAAATTTAGACTACCCAAACTTGTATAGTCAAGATCTTTAATGCACACTTCAGTGCCCATTAACGGCGAAAGAATACGATCGCAGATCACCGGGAGTACGGACTGGATCAAATCCCTGACAGTTGTTTAGAAACACGGCACGTTTCGTGGTTTCCTCGAAAGGTAACGTGAAAGCAAGCCAGTTTCTCTTTAGCGTCTTCCACAAAGGTTTCCTACGCTTTAATTAGTTAGTCCTCGTGTGGTTAAGGAATTAAAATACACATTTCATCATGCGTTTTATAATGAGTTGCGTATAGTTAAATTATTGTCTTGATTGCTGTTATCTTTAGAAAAATTATCCATTCGGTGAATATTTAAGTTTCATATTATTACGGATGCACTGCATGTATTAAAAGCACTCAAAACGTGTACATGGATTTATATATAGATCGATTTAAGTATAAAAAGTTGCCATGGTTTAATGTCCAACTTTCGTATTATATTCGGATTGCCTTTTTTTTTCATTTCTAGCCATTGTGTTGGCACTGCAATCATGTGCTTGTAATATTTTGCCCTCTTTCTGTAATATTCTTTGTTATACAGTATTCTGTATATTTTCTGCATTCTCCGCAGTTAGGTAATTTGTCGATATTTGTGAATGGATTAGCAGATTAGCCCGAATTCCCTAAGCTGAAAGCATCGAATAGGGGCCGACTGTCTATCCAGCGGCATATTACGACAACTACTGACAGCAGTCAGAACGTCTAGATTAGTTTCCTTGAATTATATAATACTATTCCTCAGTAGCACGTATGATGAAAATTGTCATAAATCATGTTAAATCAAATTTCTGTGCGAAGAAGCACATTTAAGTTTAATTATGGTTTACGCACCATCCAAAGATTTCTTTCGAAGAACAGTCTCCTCTTTAAAAACAAATTGGAGCATTAAAATGATTTATAGCTTTCTTTAGATATTTAGACAAGGGGTTCATAAAATACACTCCCAAATATAAGGTTTTTTGTATTTTTTTCTGCACGCCCATAGAGTATATTATTCACATATTATTAGATTCCTTCTCTTCCTGTTTCTTCCTTTTTTCGCAAAAGATTTTGCTTTGTATTTTAATGTCTAGTTTTTATGTTTCAAGTTTCTTCTAGACTCTTTCTTAAATATTTTGTTTCTTGATTTTCAGCATTTAAATATTTATGATTTTACTTCAAGCTAATAAGAGCTATAGACGGTCATATTAACTTAGACTTATTTATGCAAGTTAATTTTCATACCCTTAATTTTAGTTAAAAATACGAAATATTATAATGGTGCTTTTATATATTTATGACGTTATTATTTTAAATATAAGGGACAGTTCATTTAAATTGATCTAAAGGCCTTAAATACTTTTAAGTACCGATTATGCAGTTTAACAATTTTTTGAAATAATATTATATACATCAATACGATAATTAAACTCGTATTACTGCTATTCCTACATTAAGCACGACATCTGTGACTTGAATGTATTGCTCAAGCCTGCACGTTTACTAAGTCTAAAGTTACGAATTATGTTTACGCAGGAGAAAAAATGAGAATGAAAATATTGAAATGTCACATAGAGCATACATATGTTAAATTTTCGAGCTTTCATTGGAAGTTTTGCCTTTTCTTGACATCAATAGGATTTATAAAAAATAGAAACATTAAGAGAATTTGCAAAAAATAGAAGATATGAATTTTTTACTAATACATATTCACAAAACTTAGGCTAAGTTTAGGTTTAATTTTAAGAAAAGAACCGATCGATGAGAATAAATAGCCATGTTAGAAAATCATGGAGAACGTAAAAATAATAGTGTATCTTTCCTTAGTCAAAATGTGTCCTTGCTAAGTATGTTGATTTAGAAGAAATGCAGTTTTCTCGCTAAATGCGCTATTTTGCTCTTTAACACTTTTTATCCAGTGTATAAAAAGCTCTTTAAAACTTGCCCTTAGGCATTAAGACACAAATAAAATGCAGCGTATAAAAGCCCAGTTAAATGTTTAAAGCTCTTTTAGAAAGAACAAGAAAAGAAGGTACTTAGATAGTGAGTTATTTTAATGGGATAAAATATTGAAAGTGATGGCAAATGTTTAATTAAAACGACATGTAAAATTTTATTTACATTTTAAAGGTAGATTTTTTATAATTTGTTCAGTTTTTAATTTATAAACTAGATTTATAAACTAGAATCTTTAAAATTCTAGTGTGTATATTTAGTTATATTAATCAAGATAATAATGCAGCGTATGGATTGAAAAAATCCAAACGTGCCCTGAAGGAGAAACATCGTCCTCTGAAAAGTGAAGGAAAAATGAATATAGGAAAATGAACAATATAAAAAAAAGTTTAAAATCTGTCTCATGACAAATCAAAAACATATTTATGTCAGAATATACACTATAAAAATTTTAAAATATCATATTACTTTTTTTTATAGAAGTTAGCGAAAATGTAAAATTTTAAACAAACAGAAATATTTTCCTGATACATGTAAAAAATGTTTGATGAAAATAGAAATGTTAAAGCATTTTTAAAAGGGAAATTGCAACAGTATCCTACACCCTTTCTTGAAGCATTGAAGTTATACTAATTTGGTAACGGTGCAGTACACACAACTCTGATCTCTTTCTGAAAAGCATTAGTGTCTCTTTCTGCAGAAAAAATCTAAATTTGTTTTTAATTTTTTAGGGTATTATAAAAGCTTTTAAATTTCATTAAAGAAAAGATATTCAATAAAGGATAGACAGAACAGAAAATGACACTTCGAAGTAGAAAAGTAAGTTTCTATTTGTATTACAGTCAATGTAAGGGGTTAATCTCTTGAAATCAATTGAAAACTGCTTTAAAAATGTAGCTTTTATGTAGAAGAGGAAACAGTTTAAAGGGTTTAAAAGAATCCCAACGATAACTAATGTTTCAGACATCTGTGAGGGAAATTGTAAGGCTTCATTTTTAGAATATGTGTCAATTACTGAGACATTATGTATAAAAACTGACTATGTAGGGAGCACTGATGCTATTTTTTGTCATGTGTGGTAATCTCTGCTAATGACTTAGTGGTTAAAGATTGCAGAGTACTGGTATTTCGTTCTAGTTTCGAGCCCAGGTGATCGGGTTGGCTACATGATTGATTTCTCTATCTGTAATGTGAATGCGAACCCCTTTCCTTTAGAAAGTACTCTACGAAAATATTCTTCTCGTTAGGCAGATAGCCCTCCTGTGCTTTACCATTTTATTATATATAATAAGTATCACGCTTTTTGAAAATTTTGCACACTTGTGGACACATTGATAGACATATATGCCTCCCTACGGTGGATTATATAAAACCTTGAAATAAATATTTCTGTAGTAGGGAAGAGCAACAGTAACTAGTTCATAGTTGCGATGTCGATCTTCTTTAATGCAAGACTGAAGAGAATTTCTAACATAGATGGCGGTATCTCCTCCTCTATGGACGAGTAGGTCACATCTATAATGTCAAATAATTTGCAATTTTTAAACCACTGCCAGGTGATGCTAAGGTTTCGGTAATATAAGCAATATTCACATCATATTCTGTAAGAAACGTTTGAAGTTTAGAGAGTTTATTATGGACACTACAAGAGTTTCAGAGTTAAAATGATTTTTAAATTTTTCTTTAAAGTATTATTTCCTTACTGTTCCAGAAGAAATATAAATTTATGTCTCAAACTTAACAAAATATGTTTCTATATGCGTGTGTGTATACACACATTCACACATACATATATTTTCAATGTATAATCATGTGAATTATAGTTTAGAATTCAATTTTCTGCGCATGTAATTATTCTCCTTCATGGCCCTCCACGCAGAGCCCAAAAGCGGCTGAGCGGTAAAGTGACTGGAACGCTGATAGTTCAATCCGAGTTTGACTCCAGGTGGAGAGGCTGGTTGCATGAGCAGACCTGGTTTTCCACATGTGTAACATGGATATGAGAGTTTTTCCACTTAAGTTATTAAGGGGAATAATTAGTTAAGATTAGTTAGAAAATCCTCCACAAAGGCATCCCTCCCATACAGACCTTGCATGCTTTCTATAATCAACCAAACCAAACCAAACGAACCCTCCAAGCAAAACAGCTTCTCGACAGAAATTCTTCATTTCTGTCAAGCAAATGACATTCACGAATGTAATAAATTGTCATCATACACTCTAAATCAAACTCGGAAGTTATTATTAATTATGCTTACAGAAACAAAGTACTTAATACTAGATTTTTGTTGATTAATTTGCATTTTTAGAAATAGTTGAATAAATTTCTTACCTTTAATAAATACAGCGAACCCTCTCTAAAATGACCACCAGCAGTTCTACATGATTTTAATTCTGTGTAGAACTTGGCATCTCAGAGAGATGTTCAGTACCAGAATTTGTTTGTATATTGAGAAGTAGTCGGTTTCAAAGGTAATCACAAAGAAAAGGTTTACCATGTTAAAATGATAAATCTGTTCCTAACTTTTTGTAGGTTTTGGTTTGGTTTATGTGATTATGGCAATGTCTCGAGGGCTATCTGCCGAAGGAGAGGGATGCCTTCGTGGAGGACTTTCTAGGAGAAATTTGTTTGTATACTCATTATACATGGGGAAAACCACGAAAAGTTCATGCAGCCAGTCTGTTCGCGGGATTCGAACCTCAGACCGAACTACCAGTGTTCAGCAACTTTACTGCTCGCTGCTGGTGGGCACCTTTTTTGCAGGAAAGGAAGTGTTTTCTAAATGTAGGACATAACATATCAGTCTAAATAGTCCATGTTAAGATTTGATCTAAGAAATGAATAATATTGAAGCTAAAATTAAAACTATAATTTAAATGAAATGCATGTAATGTGAATCTCAAATTTAGTTTCCTGCGATGTGATTTTTTTCATGTAGAGATCAGGCTCTGGTATATTGATATATATATACATAAATTTTAAATATAGCATGAAGTCTTATATTTAAGTATAATACTGAAAAATGTTAGACATATGAGAAAATAAATATATGTTTTCTTAACATATTATGGAATATTCACCCCTTACTTAAGGGAACATGAAGTTACACAGTTTCAAATCCACCAGAAAAATGTATGTTAGTCGTCACAAGTTTGACAAAAGATCCCTTTGCTCAAATGATAAAAGACTTTGGGGCTTTGGAGAATAGATGCTAATTAGAAAATGCGTGTTAAATACGAGACCATTGGCATCCACATAAATGCATTGCATTAATTTTAATAATGTTTTAGGTTCTTATGTATTATCCCTTTGACCGGCCAAATAGCATGATTTAGTGCCAATTATGGATGATTGAGCCCTTTAGTAATTCCATAGAAATGATTGGCACTTGGTTACCATAGCCCAAATTTCCACAAACGATCGGTGGGATAATACATAAGTATCTTATTTTATATTGACATGAATGAATTGACATATACCTTTCTACTAAGAAAATTGTTTCGGCCTTTGGTTTGGTTTATTTAATTATGTAAAGCACTCACGTGCGCTCATCTTAACAGGAGGGATGCTTTCGTGGAGGACTTTCAAAAAGAAACTGGCTCTTATACACATTACAGTTGAGGAAAACCATGAGAGGTTATGCTAGGTTTAATATAATATTCCTGAATATGAACCTGTACAGTTACTTAAATTGCTCAAAGTATTACAGCGGTAGCCATTAACAGCCAGACACATAGCACAATACTGAGCAGTTATTTGAACAATGTTTAGTTGATGTGTCTGAGGGAACTGAGGCACATTCTGCCATAATTTTTTGATGAAGAACCTCTAGCCTAACCGATTTTCTGTACTACACAACATCCGTCAAAGTCCTCCAAATCCATTTTGGTTCACTGTCATGTATCACATATATGTGAGAGCACCAACATGTTAAGGAAATATCATACTACATATTATAAAGATAATTCAACTTTGAAACCAATATATCGATATCATCTGTTAAAGTATATATGTATTTTTCTTACACATCCTGTATGTGAAGTTGTACTTTTAATTAGTCTCACCTATCAATTAATTTAGGGGTATTACTGTACAGAATAGATGTGAAACTGAACTGATAAATTTTCATATCTGTCTCTTTCATTTGTTTGCTTTTCATATATTTTTAATAGTTTTGCTTTACATGACGTCAATTTAAACATAAGAAAGCAGAGCACAAAAGAAATTCACACTGAAACTAAATTTAAAATTAGTCTGAAGATTTTTGATGTAAAATAAATAGTGGCTAATTTATCAAAATTACATAAGAGGGCAAAATATATATATATATATATATATAATTAGCATATTCAGATTTTAATTACAAGTAAAAATTTTATATTCCTAACAGTAAAAAAGCACATATTACAATGTTAATCATTCATTACTCGCAACCAACTCAGCAGAACTCGTCAAATTTTTAAATTGTGCAAACTCTGCCAACCATGCTCATAACAATCCTTTAATAGGGCAATCTCGCCATTTTTGTAGACATTTTTTGTGTTGTATTCCAAGTTTCAACAATTTTTATGAACAAATTGTGATATTGCCTCAATTTTAAAATATGCGCTTTGGAATTTGCCAGCAATGGAAAAAACTACGGTGAAAATTCTACAGGAATATAAAATTTTGCGAAAAAAATTCTAAAAGGAACAAAAAGGAAATGCATTTGGTAAGCCAATTTATGATAAATATCAATAATTTGGGTATCTGTTTAAGAAAAGTTGAGAAAAACATCATTTTACACCCAATGAGTAACTTTTACCTTTTCATGTGTTAAATCGAAATTGAGCCAAGGTGGCTGTGTTAATACGTATCATTAATTTTACATGCAGTATATTGTATTCTTTTATATACTGTAATATTTAGTTTGTGCTGAAATTATGTAGTCACAATAATTTTACTTAAGATGGAAATTTTCAATATTACAAGTTTACACTTTTGTTTATATATATATATATATATTTGTGATGAAAAGCAGTACGTTAAAAACTTTAAAACGAATATCTTGGGATTCTTAAACTTTGTAATAGTACTAAGTGTTATGTTTTAAATTACTCGATGACGATTCCAGAAATAAATAATTTAATTATGTATACTGGAAGAAAATCATATCTGACTGGCATAAAAATCTGAATTTCGAAACAGTAGTAGAAAAATCGTTAAAAATACTTATTTTTAAAACTCCAATGCAATAAAAGCAGGTTAGCATGAAATGTCTGAGTAAAAGATAACTTGTGATCATTTATGTACATACAGTCATTTGGTACTTTTCCATTTTGCCGGAGCAAGCGATAAAGTCGCCAAAAATGGCACAACCGATGCCAAACGGAATTTCTTCGCTGGTAACCTTTTACACCTCATTTTTAAAACAAGTTGCAGCCATTTCTTATCAGATTGATTGTTTCTTTCAATACTAGCATACGGTTATATAGAATTTTTACCAGATAGTTCAATTTTATGTCCCAAGGCAATTTGCAATAATTAAGTCAATAAGAATGCAATCACACGGCTCACCCGAAGGCGAAAATATAGAAAACGCAAAGTCAAGGGTTAAATTCATCCGTTCTAATGAGAATGCACTAGCGAAGTAAAGCAATGCGGTTTCACATAATATCTGAGTAAGCTATTCGTGCGAACTGAAATAATTCTTGCATTTAAATTCGTAATCCAAATTAAGATTTAACTTGAAATTAATATAGGAAATTACTGAGAGAATTAGATTTTTGTAGCTTAGTTTATGTGAGATGAGATCACTTGGGGTCACGTGATATGAAACGGCGAATCAGGATGTAGCACCATGAAAGCACAGTAAATTCTTAAATTAATGTCTTTTTACAAAATTTTAAACGATATTAAAATGTTTATGGCTTCAAAATAAAAATTTCTTAGAACTAACATTTGTTAAAATTTTTTATGTGTATACTGTGTGTTGTCGCCAATAAAGTCTGCTTGGCGAGATTTGCGCCGGCGAAACGAAATCATAACCTACCAGTCATTCTTATGTAAATAAATGCTACATGATATCTTAGACCTCTGCTTTTCAAACTCTATCTATTAATCTGGGAATTTGATTATTTCACTATAATAAATAAATAAGTTTTAATATAAATAATGTCAGTATGTTTTCTGTAACATATACTTTGAACATTTTAATTAAATAATTTTCCATCGATAAAGTGTGCATATATTTTACTTACGATGTAGAGAAATTAACATTTAAAAAATGAATTCTAGAGTGAAAATATTTTGTGAAAGAAGATATCGGAAAAGGAAATTATTGCAATTCATAGAACTTATAAATAAATAAATGTGATAATTAGTATCATATTGTTCTTATTTGTTAAGAATGGATATTAAATTATGGACAATAGAATGGACTTAAATAAATAGAATAATAATAATAAATAGTGTTATTATAAATAGAATGGACTTAAATATGATGCGAACAATAATACTATGGACTAATAATGGACTAATGCGAACGATAACACTAATTCATAACATTCTGATCTTGATTTTAGTACTTAATGTAAATATAGAGCATTATTGACAGCTTAGTGGAACTCATATTAAATAGTTACAATGTGATCTTAAGTCCAATGTATTTATTACAAGATAATAAAATATAGTCTGGATTTTAATTCAAAACTCTTTTCACATATCTTTAAAAGCCCAATTTTAACTGGTACTCTTCTGTTATCAGGAGAGGATTCAGAGATGTAATGTATGTATATACGAGTGGTTTTGGTTTCATTTTAGTTTAGTATGGCAAAGCACACTAGGACTATCTGCCTGTGGGAAGGGATGCCTTTGTGGAGGACTTTCTTAAGGAAACTGGCTGGTACATACTTTACAAATGGGGAAAACCACGAAAACGCCCATGAAGCCAGACAATTTGCCTGGATTTAAACTCAGTGTTCAAAGATTTTGCCACTCGGCCACTGGTGGGCCTATGCACGTGTGTATACGCACATGTACATGAATACATACATTTCTAGTCCCGAAAATAGAATAGTACCTTTTTACCATATATCTTACAGTTTTAATTAATTTTAAGTACTGTCATCAATAATACATCTTATTAGATACATCAGTAATGCATCTTATTATCATTAATATCTTACTTACAATTCAATTTCAATTGCCAATAAAGGTCACAATATAAGTTACATAGCATATTTACAATAATTATTTATTAATCATAAAGTACAAAATTAGGCAGTAAATTGTAAAAAAAATACTTTTAATGAATTTGGAAATAAATGAAAATATAATAATCTGCATGTGATTAGATTTTTTAAATGCACAAACTTCACAGTTAAAAATACATACTAATGTAATAAAATAAATATTAAATGCTTTTTCTCAAAAAACAAATTGTCGGTTCAAGACATATTTTATACAGTCCAATCATCAGTGGAACTCCGGTTAATCAGTCTTTAATACGTCAAGATGTAAAATTCGAAATAAGACTTTAAGTACGTAATCCGTTCAGTTTTGGCTTATGCAAGTTTTACTGTATTTAACTATATGTAAAGAACTATAAACCCACATTCAAGCAATTTACTTGAAAGTATGTTTCCTGGAAATAGCATCAGCATCATTTAGCATTTGCAGTTTTATAGCTAAATTAGATTTCAGTAGGTCTATTACACTAAGCACTTACCAGTTACTCATTATTATTTTCTTTACATTTCAGCAAAACAATGAACTTCATTTATAAGAATGCATACTGAACAATGAAAATTCCAAATATGATATATGCTTTACCAGAACTATAAGTCAGTTAATAGTGATTTTATTGAATTGCTTGAATGTGTGTTTATAGTAAAGAACTATAAACACATGTTCAAGCAATTCACTTGAAGGTATGTTTCCTGGAAATGTATACTTATTGGATTCAATTCAGCGTTACACCTTAGAACAGGTAATGATACCTCATGGTTAGGCATTTTCGATAGTCTTGAAATATCATAACTGCTAACATATCTTACTAAATTCAGTTCTTGCTAAATTATGTTCAGTATCATTTAGCATTTGTAGTTTTATAGCTAAATTAGATTTCAGTAGGCCTATTACACTAAGCATTATTTTCTTTACATTTCAGCAAAACAATGAACTTCCTTTCTAAGAATGCATACTGAACAATGAAAATTCCAAATATGATATATCCTTTACCAAAACCATAATGTCAGTTAATAATGATTTAATCTTCATAGATAAGCATATCAAATAATCTTGAAATATCAGAGCTGGTAGCATATCTTAAATATATTCAGTTCTTATTAAATAAGCTGTTCATCATTTAACTTCAGTAGTTTCACAGCTAAATTACATTTCAATATGTTCATTAGATTAGACACAATTTTTCATCTGTATACTCTTTACGTTATAATAATAAAATGAAGTTTATTTCTAAGAAAGCATTTTGAATCTAGTAAAGAAATCAAATCACAGTTAATAACGCTGTAAATATTCGAATAGATATATATAAAATGTATTTTAAGGATTTCTTGACACACACTATGTCAATTCATTGCAATAGTTACTGGTGGCATTTTGATTCAAAATATTTACTGCATTAATTACTGACACAAAATAGCATTTGGATTCACTAACTTAACATTAACTTCACTTGGTTTAATTCTCGCAGGTACATTTTATATATTAGATGATTTAAGTCGTTATCACTTAAAAGTTTCTGATTATCAATATGCAGAATAATTTGTAAACCACACTTTACATGTATCTTCCAGCCATCAGTAACTTCCATCTGAATAGATCGAATTTTGTATTGGAACAGCAGAATTTGTATTGGAACAGTAGAAGAGTAGAAAACATTAAATCGTTATATACAGATATATACGCATCCGAAAAACTAAATGTACATTCAAAAAACGCACTTCGTAACTCCGAACAGTTAGAATGTAAACAAACGTCAGAAATATGACATCACTCATGTGGGCGGAGTTAATGGTAACCCTCATCTGAGCAGTCATTGGCCAAATTCAAGCCGTTGTCCTAGCAGTGTACATTTTGCTTATATGCGCACCGTATACTAGGATTTTACCAAACAACACGTCAGATTCAACGATGCATCAGAACAGGTAAATGAATTTTGTTCTTGTTTTTTTAAATCAGTTAGATATAAATGGAACCTGCATACGCCAGTGGATTCTGACAACTTCGATGAACAGTAGTTGATTAATTACGTAATATAATAAAGTTTTAGCGTCCGCCATCAGGGCGTGTTGTTCTAAAGAACTAATTATTTATGCTTTCGAAAACAGAACTACTTGAAATATGTTTATTTTCTGAAGATGCACTTTGTTGAATGAAAGCATGTTTATATTTAAGTTGAATAGAAATAGATATTTAGTATTTTCAGCTTAAAATATAAGTTTTATGTTTTTTAATAAAAGTAATTTCAACGTAAAACAAATTTATGTGTAAAATTCCGATAAAGGATTGAGGAAATAAGATAACGTTAAAAGGATTACTTTAGAATTTAAGATAAAATATTTGAGTCGAGTTTAAAGTAAAAATGAATGTTGATATGATAAAAACATAACGTGCAACGGCACGCAGTGCTTTCACTAGAACGGTTAAGGTTCTAAAGAACGAAATTAGTAAAAATGCTCAAGCAGGTAAAGCTGTATTAAAAGATAAAATTGTGAAGTTACAAACGATAACTGCTGAGTCTACGAATAAAATCTTATGATTTAGAGGTACTAGATTTATTAATTAAGGGCAGTGCCACTGAAGATGATTTAGAAACCGAAGTTATAAGCTGTGAGGAATATTCTGATGAATTCATCACAATTGAAAGAAAAGTTAGTGAATTACTAAACGTAAACCAAATGATGCAGTTTTTAGTAATTCTGATGTCAGTAGTAACTCTAAAGTCAAACGGTATAAATTACCTAAATTGAATATAAAACCTTTTGATTCTCAGTTACTTAATTATTTGCCGTTTTGGGCACAGTTTAAGAAGATACATGAAGATAAAGAACTAGATGATTGTGATAAGTTCCATTATTTGCTACAAGCTGTAGAACCTGGAACTCGTGCTAGGCATTTATTAGAAAGTTACCCGATAACTTAAGAAAATTATTCGAAAGCTTTGAGAGCTTTTCAAGAGCGTTATGGGGACAAAGATATTCTTATCGAAGTTTATGTCAGAGAATTTTTGAAATTAATTGCAGTAAATGTTCAAGCTAGGGGTAAAGACAGATTACCATTGTGTGACTTATTTACCAAGGTAGAAGCACATTTAAGGTCTTTAGAATCCATGGGGCTTGATATAGAAAGCAATTCAACCTGGTTGTACCCCATGATAGAATCCTGCTTACCTGATGATATTTTAAGAGCATGGCAGAGATGCAATATTAGGGGAAAGGAAGATTCTGATAGTGAAGTCAGTTTTCCGAAGTCGAGTTTAACGTTGTTAATGAACTTTTTGAAGAGGGAGGTATCGGGTGAAGAAAGACTACATTTAGCTAGGTCAGGCTTTGAAAGTATTATCCCAAAAGAGAGAGTAAAAGAGAAAATACTGAAAAGGGATAACAAGTACCCTACTGCAGCTGGTTTATTCGCTGCTAAAGAAATGTCGCGTTTGTTCTGTGGTAAGTCGCATGAAAGTAAGGACTGCGTAGTCTCCAGATCGTTCTGTCTGGAAGAAAAAATAAAGAAAGTCAGGGAAAAGAACTGTTGTCTGAAATGTTTACGCTTTGGCCACCGTGTCACAATGTGTAAAGTTTTTGTACGCTGCCATGTCTGCTCAAAACCTCATACAGAGCTTTTCTGTCCTGAGATAGGTAAAACGAAAGAAAGTAGTGATAAAAGTAAACCCCTAGCGAATATCCAGAACACACTTGCAAATCAGCAGTGTTCAAAAGAAGTAGCTCTCATGACACTAGAAATACTAATTAAGGGTCATAAAAAAATTAAGAAGGTTAGGGCACTATTCGACAGTGGGTCCCCAAAAAGTTATATCTTGAAGAGCACCGCTTGAGAACTTGGTCTTAAACTTCTCGCTACAGCAACTGTTATCCACACGGTATGTGGAGGTGCAGAAATAGAAACTAAACCTCACAGTAAATATAAAATTAAATTAAGTGCACCGTGTAATGGTCACAAATGAGTTCTCACAACCGAATTCCTTGACCAAGAAAAGCTATGTGGGAAAATTCCGTGCATTGCAAAGGAGTCTGTTCTAGAAGAGCTTAAGAAACATAGATTATTCATATCAGATATTGGTACTGGGTGTTCCAAAATAGAAATTTTAATTGGCAGCGACGTTTATGGCCAACTCCTAATGGGGAGAATTATGCAGCTGAACAGTGGTCTAACAGCAATTCAGAGAAAACTTGGATGGACAATTTGCGGTGAGTTAGAGAATCCATCCCAAGATTACGTGAATAGTGATACAGCTAAAACGTTGATGACTAATTTATCTCTGAAGAACTTAGCATTCCAGATTTATGGCGGCTAGAAACAATAGGAATTAATGACCCCGCTGAAGCGTTGTCTAAGAAAGAAGAAGAAGAGCTAGCTCATGATTTGTTCCTCAAAGAACTTACGAGAAGTGAAGACGGGCATTACCGTGTTGGTCTTCCATGGACTTGTATTAACCCAAACATTTCTTCAAATAGAAATGAAGCAGAAAGAAGGTTGTTTAGCACTACAAGAAGACTGAAGAAGTTAAGTAAATTTGAAGATTATGACCTAGTCTTTAAAGAATGACAAAAAGAGAATGTCATACAGGAAGTCTCAAAAAAGGAACTAGAAGACGTAGGAGACCATTACTTGTGTCACCATCCAGTTATTAAGCCAGAGAGTGGTACTACGTCTATCAGACCAGTTTTTGACGCCTCATACAAAGTTGGAAGAGCACCATCCCTAAATGACTGTCTCTTCAAAGGACCAAACTTGATAGAAGAAATTCCCGCTATATTATTGAGATTCCGAGAAACGGCTATTGTATCCGACATCAGAAGAGCCTTCCTCCAAATTGAAGGAAGAAGATCTGCGATTTTTGCGATTTTTATGGTGGGAGAAGGAAAATAAAATAAAAGTCTATCAACATAACAGAGTGTTATTTGGAGCTACTTGTAGCCCTTTTTTACTCAACGCGTTTATAAGATACCATTTGAACAAGTATCCAAAACAACTCAAAGCAGTTACTGACAAACTCTTGAAGTACTTCTATATTGACAATTGCGTAACTTCCGTAGACAGTGCATCCTAATTAGAAGAATTTATCTCAAAGTCAACTGAAATTATGGCTGAGGCTAAGATGGATTTGAGATTATGGAAGTTCGGTCCAGTAGAAAAAATAGAAAAGTTGTCAACTGAGAACAGAAGTTTGTTTAAAGAAGATCTTACAACTCCAGTTTCGGTTTTGGGGATTAAATGGGATAGAAAGGAGGATTGTTTAATGATCTGCAATAAATATGACGCTGAAACAGAAAATCCTACTAAACGGAAAATCTTGTCTATAACGCAAGGTATTTATGATCCCATCGGTTTTCTCATCCCAGCATTGTTGCCAGCCAAGCTAATGATTCAGGAGGCCTGGTCAGCTAAGTCAGAATGGGATTCCCCGCTTCCAGAGGAGATCCAATAGGACTTTCAAAAATGGTATAGTGAATTGAAACAATTATATTGAAGGTAAACAGACGCATAGGTTACGGAAATAAAGAAAAATATTCTCTACATGTTTTTTGCGACGCGAGTCAGAATGCATATGCAACAGTAATTTTCCTGCGCTGTGAGGATAATAATAGGATTTCGGTACAGCTTCTAAGAGCAAAATCTCGACTAGTGCCAAAAAAGACTTTGACTATCCCGCGTCCATAACTTCTTGCTTGTGTTTTAGGAGCCAGATTAGCAAACTATATACGTGAGGCTCTGGATGTCCGTACAATACCAGTTTATTACTGGACGTACTCTTCAACGGTTATAGCATGGATACGAAGAAATGACAAATGGGGTACTTTTGTGGGTAACAGAATCAGAGAAATATGCAAACTCACAGAATCATACCAATGGTATCTTGTCCCAGGTAATCTAAATCCGGCGGACCTGCCATCTCGTGGTTGTAGCCCAAGACATCTTATCGAGACGAGATGGTGGGAGGGACCAAAATGGTTAAAAGACGAAGAAAATAATTGGCCCAAAACGGAACAGGCTCCTAATGAAGATTTAGTTATGTCAGAAAGAAAGAATACTGCAATATCATTGTTTACCTGTACAAAAGTAGATCAATTCATGAATTATGAGAGAATTTCGGAATTTTGCAGATTTGTAAATATTATTTGTTGGATGAAAAGATTCATATCCAAATGTAGAAATAGAAATTATTTTTTCCCATCTGAGCTCTCGATCGAAGAAAATAAAGAGGCAAAGAAGTTCCTTTGGTCAAGAATTCAGTTAGAAAATTTTCGTGATGTCTCAGGTACTGTCAAAGGTCTTGTTGTTGTGAAAGATCAAAATAGCATAATACGAGTGAAGACCAAGATGTTAGAACGTGATGACGAATTTTCGTTCAAATATCCAATTATTGCCATCAAAACATCAAACATCAAATATTATGTTGCCATCAAAACATCACGTAGTAAATTGTTTAATACGAGACAGCCATTTAAAGAACTGCCATGCTGGTCTCCAGACTGTTGGTTCCATCCTGCGAGAAAATTTTTGGATTTTTTCTCCAAAGCGTAACATCCGAAGTGAATCATCAAAATGCATGAAATGCAAAATTTTTACTTCAAAACCGTTTGTCACTCCGCCTATTCATCTTCCGTTTGAGACTCGAAAGTTTTTGAAGTCGTGGGCATTGATTTATGTGGTCCTCTCTTTCTAAAGAACAAAACCAAAGTATGGATTGTCATTTTCACATGCGCTGTGTATCGCGCCGTACACTTGGAATTAGTGACTAATTTGTCAACAGAAGGTTTCATCTATGCTCTCAGGAGATTCATAGCGAGAAGGGGAAGAATTTCAACAATCTACAGCGACAACGGGACAACGGAAGCGAATTAAAATGACGAGGAATTTGATTTAAATCATATCAAAGACGGAGTACATCGAGATGAAATACTACATTTAGTAAGGAATTATAAGCCAAATAAAATAAAAACATCTGCCCTGAAGATAAGGATAGTGCTGACAGATCAACTTCCAATTCATTGCGCGCTGCGGCATATCCCCCCCCCGCCGCAGAACAGCCTGAAATTGATAAACAGATTTCGGAACGGTTAGAGAAACAAAGGATATGCCTTTATCCATTTTTTGCAGCAATTCCACTTTTTGTTTAATGGACTTCGAAACATACTTTCGCTTTGTAGATCCTTTACATATTAGTAAATATATATCGGAAATTCTATTTGACATAATCGAAAGTTCAAGCTTACTTTTATAGAATTGCTCTAACAGTCTGCAAAAAATAATAAGCCGGATCCAATTCGAAGATTAAGGAACAACGCATTCTGCAACATTAACTGAATTAGATAATTTTAGCTTAGCTTATACCGTCCGTTATACATTAAACGCGCATACGTAAACGTATTATGCGTATGCGCACACGCATATACGAAGCCGTAAAGGTCTTACGCGCATGCGTAAACGCGACGCATACGCAGAAAGTTTATAGCTTTGAGGTCTGGTTTATAGATCATTCTCGATTATGGGTGTCCGAATTAACGACTTTTGACTGTATTTCATTCTATTATTTTTGAGTAATGATGTAAACTTAATTTTAATGTTTAATTTCTGGCTTCCACCATAAATTAAAGGTGGGAGTATATTAAATGTTCATATAAAGTGTCTTTTCCTCGCTAGATAGCGCCAGAGGCTCCATTAGTGAGAGAAATTAAAACCTTGTTTTTTTTTTTTTTTTTTTTTTTTTTTTTTGCAAAGAAAAGATAGTTAGTTCGGTTTCGAATCCGTGTGATGGACGGATAAATTATTTCGTACAGCCATAAGAGAAAAGAGCGGCTGTACAAGAATATGTATTTAAATATTATTTTTTTCCTTTTGAATGTTTTATGTGAATAAAATGTGATGTCAAGAAATTCAATTGTGGTTTTTCTGTAAAAAAGATATCCAGCTGAAACATCACGTCAGATTCAACGATGCATCAGAACAAGTAAATGAATTTTGTTCTTGTTTTCTAAATCAGTTAGATATAAATAGAACTTGCATACGTCAGTGGATTCTGACAACTTCGATCAATAGTAGTTGATTAATTACGTAATACCGGTCATACGGAAATCAAACTTCTTCTATTTTTTCATAACGAGTACAAAAGTTTAGTATAGGAACCGGGAAGTTAAATTTCGTTATTTGTCGAGAATTATGTAGTTTTAAATTTGACATAGCCAAAGCATTTTTTGTCATTTAAAAAACTTCTGTAATTGGAGAATATAACCACGACCAACGAATTCGAAAATAGAAGCCGGGTAAGGAGGCGAATATAATGTAAAATGTACACTGGCAAATGCAATTAAAAAGAGAAGTTCACAAATGGATATTATAGCATACCCATGTGCAAACTTTCAACGGTCTACGGCTAATCAGTTTTGAGTTATGCGATGCATATATATATATATATATATATATATATATATATTTGCATACATACGTACGTACATGCGAACATACAAATGTCCAGAAAAAATCCCTTTTGAATCCATTTTAAAATCCTTTTTGAAAAAAACTTTTTCTGTCTGTATATACAGACGTCAGGACCAAAAAAAAATGGATTCGGTTTGGTTTATGCGATTACTGCAAAGTCTCGAGGGCTATCTTCTTAAGGAAAGGGATGCCTTCGTATAGGAAAACTGGCTCTTATACACATGGGAAAAACTACGAAGGCCCATGCAGCCAGGTCGTTCGGGGAATTCTAACCTCGGACCGAACTACCAGTGTTCAACGGCTTTACCGCTCGGCCGCTAGAGGACCCCAGATGGGCTCGAGAACAGTCAAAATTGATATTTCCATTGAAATAAGATAATCAAATATTTTCGCGAATACGATACTTTTTTACTTCGTACAAAAAAATAAAAAAGAGAATTTTTAATTTCCAGATAAACGACAACTCGACTTGACTGATGTGGCGGCGAGTTTGGTAAACTCTTCTTTATTGATTGATATTCTAGTAAATGTTGACTCTATTTTGTTAAAACCTGTTTTATTTGAAAGATTATATTGTTGCGTGCGTACGGGTTCGTTACGAAATGAATGCACAAATCCGATGAAAAATGAACAAAAATTTATTATTATCACAACATATATGATTAAATGTACTCCAATAATCGTGCAGTATCACAATATATCACAGTAGTTATCTTCTAACTACTCAAACGTTCAAAAGAACTTCATTCAAAACAGCTAAAGAAAGCTAATCCGCGAATTCGCTACAGTCAACAAGAGCAGTTTTCTAAACAACAACAAACTACGTAACTACAACGAACTGAGAGGTTTTCCTCCTTTTATAAGATTTTAAAATCGCGCGCGAGAATTTTCTAGTACTTTCTCGAAATCAAAAAGAGATATTTATTAAATGTTTAATGCACGCGCTCTTGTATTTTCAATTTTCCGGCTTAGCTTTCTTTTAATATTCGTCACGCGCTGCACTGCGCGGGAAATAAAACCATTTAATTTATAATTGAACTAACATTAGCTTTTTAAATACCAAATTCGTAACAATATGTTCCGGTTTCAGAAAATGTATTGCTCGTTTGATTATTTTAAATAGTTTTAAAGTTATGAATTTTAAAATTGTCGAATACTGAGTTGACGTGGCGGCGAGTTTGGTAGGCTCTTCGTATTGATTGATATACAGGTAAATATTGACTTTTTTGTGCTGAAACAAGTTTTATTTGAAAGATTTCATGTTGTGGTTTCAGAATATGTACTGTTTGCTTGAATACTTTAAATAGTTTTGAAATTACGAACTTCTAAAAATTTTAACACTTAGCCAGGCCTAATGGATGCTGCTTGTTGACATTTGAAAAGCTAGTGCATCAACGGTTTAAGTCTTTCTACACGATGTGGGCAAAACGTAGTGATAAAAATGTGGTATTTATGGAAAAATTATTTTAATTGTTTTATATTGTGATTCTGATATGAAAATGGATTTTTAGACATTTTTGAATTTTATAGAATATTATATTTATTTGTGAATATGTTCTAAACTCGCATCTTGTCCCAGTCTTGCGTGCTTACATTAAAATTAATGATAATACAAGAGAATTCATTCCTATGGATAATAAGATCCTGGAAGGCGACGAAGATGTATTTTTAGTAATCGATAGATTAAATAAAGTTGTTGAGGATATGAGAGAGAAAAGAATTGCGAAGGCACTTATTGAAACAATCAAGGATTAGTTTACATTGCTAACTGGGTGACTCGTCGTTATTTAATGGATGTTAAAATGGTAAAAATGAAGAAAACAGAGGATAAATTGGAAAACTTAATACAAGACATCGCTGAAATAATAGTATATATCAAAGGAGATGTGAAAATTAGGGAAAACAAAAAGAATGAGGTGAAAGTGAGTGGAAATACTAGTATAATACATACCAAGGTTGAGAAGGAAGATAAGGTAGTGAAACCTAAGGAATCTGAGTATAATGAAATTGTAATAAAATCACTTAAGAATGATATAGATGTATTTACGGAAATGAAACGAAATATCAGTCCACCAAATTTAGGCATAAGAGTTATTAATTCTTATAGTAGAAAAAATGGAGATGTGGTTGTGCAGTTAGCCAATCGAGAAGATTGTAAAATACTTGAAAGAGCGATTGCTGAAAATGAGAAAATAGAGAATATTGTGAGATCTCGTAGGGAAAAATTTATTAATCGGAAGGTTATTTTATAATATTTCAGATACTGTGGAGGATGATCAAATCATTGAAAAAATGAAAATGGAATGTGAATGTGGTGGAGACTGTACTAGGCCATTGTTTAGGATTCCGACAAGTGAAAGAGAGGTATCTCATCGTGTATTTCAGATCTCTGGTGTTTGTCAGGGTTTCCTTTTGGAGGAACAGCGATTGGTAATTGGATGGAAATCCTATGCGGTAAAATTGTATCTACGTCCAAAGCGATGCTGAAATTGCTATGGATATGGTCACTTGAAGAAATTTTGTAAGAGCGAATTAGCATGCAGTAATTGTTATTTAAATCATTTAAGAACGGAATGTAAATCGACTGCCAAGTGTTGTATCAATTGTAAAGAAATTAATAAGAAGTATGGTACTAAACATGCAGAAGATCATGATGTTTTTTCAAAAGATTGTCCGGTGCTTTTGGAAGAAATACGTTTTATTAGAGATCACTTGGATATATAAAAATTATAAAATGGTGCTGGATTAGCACGTTGGCTGGGACTGACAAATTTCCTTGTTTTTACGTGTTTTTCATTTTAGAGATTCTATTTTGTATTTCACAAATTTTGCAAACTTCTATTCCTGATTTTTACAAGAAGATTTTTGTACTATATTGGATTTTTGGATCTTGATTCTCTCGCCCACCTCTTGCGTCAGGTAAGAGACTTTAGATATTATATTGAGAAATTTTAAGTGATTTGATTTTACATTCTATAGCTTTTAACAGTGAAGAAGAAACTGAGTGGTTTTAAAATTTTATGAAATTGGTTTTTATTGTTGAGATTTTAACTGATATTTTACTGCTTTGTTTGATTTTAAATATGAAGATTTTAAGCTTAAATTTAAATCATTGTGCTGCTGCAGCAGTCCAGCTCTCAGCTATAGATAAAATTTTGAGTGATATCCCAGATATCATTGCGCTGTAGGAACCGTATTATATAGAAGGCAAAATGTCACACGTTAAAAGTACATGGAGGGCTATAAACGCAGAAAACGGAAGAGCAGCCATTATTATTGTGAATGAAAATTTGGAGTTTTCCGTATGGGCGGCCTCCGATTGTATTGTGACAATTACTGTAGAAAGGGAAGGTTTTGAAATGAGTATCACCTCTGTTTATTTCTCACCGGCGGAAGACCTGAATGAACATCTTGGTGAACTGGAAGAAAGTTTTAACGTATATGCAGAAGATTTTATTATAATTGGTGATTTTAATACTAAACTTTTTAACTGGGGGGCTAGGATTTTGGATCAAAGGGGGATATTAGTCAACGATTTTATTTTGCAACACGATTTACAACTTTTTAACGATAGTGATTCTAGACCTACCTTTTCCTCGCCGGTGGGTGTTGTATGCACTGATCTCGCGCTTGGGTCGTCGACACTAAAAATGAGGAGCGCTGAAATGGAAATTCTAGATGCTGAATCACTGAGTGATCATAAATATATTTTAGTGAGACTGAAAGATTTCCAAATTGAAGAAGATTACTTCTTTGCTTACAGTAGAAATTTAAGAAAAGTCAAACATATTCTTCATAATATTGGTAAAAGCATTAAATACTAATGAAGATAGAATAATTAAGTGCGAGACATCAATGGAAATGAATGAGTGCGTTTCTCGACTGGAAGAATTATTAATCGATAATATGGATAAGTACCTAAAAGTAAAATGTAAAAAAAAAAAAAAAAAAGACAAATTACTAGTTGGTGGACTCAAGATTTGGACAAGCAAAGGAGGATTATTCGTGCACTAAGGAAAAGTTCCCAGGTTAGCGAGATCGATGATAATGTTAGACTTAAGAGAAAAATTGAATACAAAAGAAATTTAGCTCTTTACAAAAAGAAAATTAAACTAAAAGAAATTATATAAATAGGATCTTTCTACTAAATAAGGAGTATTATGATAATTATTATCAGACTGCAAAAGGAAGGTTAAGAAGTCAAATGATTTTGAAACAGTCACAGGAAGTGGGGGTCGCCTCTGTGGAGGAGATTTATAAGAAAATTGGGGAAGAAGTTATATATGGAAAGCAGGATAGTGATTTAAGTATCGCGGGGGAGGTCAATATGGAAAATGATTATAAAATTTAAGATGCTTTTTTACCTATGAAGAAATTTCTTATACGATTAAATGTTTAAGAGTTCATTCTGCCCCCGGATTAGATAGGATCGGGGTTTGGCTTATTAAGAAATTATTTGAGGGGTTTCCTTCATTTCATTTGATTTTATATAATAGATGTCTTTATTTGAGTATTTTTCCAGATGCTTGGAAAATTGGTTAAATGATACTCATTCCAAAAGGTAATGGAGGATATAGACCTATTTGCCTCTTAAACTTATGCAAAAATTTATGACAAACTAATTACAGGTGAAAGGTGACGGAGGACGGGGACGCCTGGTGTTTAACATAGGTAAACAGGCGTGTGTCCCACGCCCTCCCCTATCTAGGAATAACAACTCCCTGGGGCCCCGTGAGGCTGCCTCGGGAGTTTATAATACAGATCTAAAGATCAATACATGGCCAAACAGGGGCTGAGGATTATTGTTTGACAATGGTTGCGTGACAATAACTTTGTGGGTGTGCATGGCTGTTGGAATAACACAGATACATAAAAATATACAAAACAAATACAAGAATAGATACATATACAGGCAAAAACAAACAAATTCTAACAGATACGAACATAAGGATGCATTGATATTAAGATAAATATGAAGAGAGACACATATGTAAGATACAAGAG
This sequence comes from Stegodyphus dumicola, assembly GCF_044657685.1. Taxonomy (NCBI): domain Eukaryota; kingdom Metazoa; phylum Arthropoda; class Arachnida; order Araneae; family Eresidae; genus Stegodyphus; species Stegodyphus dumicola. The sequence continues at coordinate 86,099,480 of NC_140768.1, forward strand.
TAAAAACAAGAGTAATAAATACTTATAAAGTCATATGTGTATTGCTGGTATCCTTGGGGTTGCAAATGTGCTGTGAGCACTTAAACACAGAGATGAAGCTATTAGTACCGGATGTCGAGTTATGGTGCCAGGAGTTAGTGTTAGAGTTCGCTGAAAGTACAGTCTGTACTATAGTTCAAATTTGCAAGAGTTCAGGCTACACTAAAGTTTAGTGTACACTGTGGTACTAATAGCACTAAATTTGGAGTTTGGCACAGTCACTAAGTTTTAATGCAATTGCTTTAGGTTGGTACAGTCACTACAGCGCAGACACTATGTTAATTACAAATAGAATTCAACACCAATTAAGAGAAATAAACTATATTAGTGACAGGCAATATGGCTTTTAACGAGGCAAGTCTACGGATTTGGCCTTATATAACGTTTTATTTCATTTGAAAGATAAGAAGCAAAGACATCATGTTGCCCTGATCTCTTTCGATATCCGTGGAGCGTTTGACTCAATTATTTGGCCGTCCCTGCTATCTGAACTGAAGAAAATAGGGATCACAAAACAACTATTTGAAATTATTAAAGATTATCTAAAAAATAGGAAGATTGTTTTCAAAAATAAAAATGATTCTGTCCATCTTCTTTACGATATTGAAAGAGGATGTCCTCAAGGCTCCTGCAGCGCACCCCTGTTCTGGAGCCTCATTGTCAATAAAATTTTTATTAACATGACTGGTGTTGAATTATTCTGCTTTGCAGATGATATTTTGGCTATTGTCTATGATATCTCTTTAGAGAAACTCGAAAAAACTTTTAAGAGACTTTCCTGCTTTACTTCAAAGAAACTGTGAAAATGCTGATGTCGAGTATTCATAAAAGTGTTTGTTCGTCAAGAAGCATGTGCAGAATTCAAGTAGATAAGATTTATTTCTTTTCTATAAATATTGAAAATTGAAAACAGATATTCTAATAGTAGACTGTCTCTAATTATTATTAAGGTTTATATACGCATATTAAGAACCTGTGCAGAACAACCGTTGACGGGTAATCTCGGCGTAGTTCTGATTTTTTGATATATTTGATAATATTTTCGTTACATTGTAAGGATCTTAAGTTTTACTAACGTTTATTTTATTTTAAATCTTTACTATCACTTCTTATTTTCTACTTCCGGCCAGAATTAAAAGCGTTAACTTATTTATGCAAAATTTGTCTGGCGAACGCCAAGTACTTAAGTTGTGGCTTTTTGCCAAGCGAGGGAGAGGAAGGAGTTAGTCGAAGCAGGCCGCTTGCCTTAGAAGTTTTACTCGTTGCTGGTTGCCTTCCAGGCCTGAGGTTTAATCCTCGTGATAATTTTAAACGTATTGTAGTGTTAACAGTTCTCTGTACTACATACGGCTTCCTGTTAATATCCGGCCAATCTTACACGTAGGCCCTTGTTGATTATTCCAAATTTAAGTTAGAGTTTAGTTATATTTTTATATTCTTACGTTCAGACCACAAGTAGTTGGTCTGTGTATTCCGAAGTACGGAAATTATTGTAAAGAGTGAAAAATAAAGGGTTTTGTATACCCTTCCTGTGTATCTTGTCTACTTCCCACAGTTATTGAACATAGCTTTAGTAAGCTCCCTGTTCCGAGTCAGGTCTGTGCATGTTCCCAAAGAAAGTAAGACGGAACATTGAACCTGATAGTGGCGCCCAACGAAGAAGAATAACCATGGCCGAGTTTCAAGAAGAACCTGTGCTGCCTGCAGAAGTGGCTCAGAATCCAGAAATGCCAGCTGCCGCCCTGGAAGGATTTGGTTACATCGTCCAGACCATGCGCGCTTCGATGAAACCAGAAGCAACATTTAATGGAAACTCACCGGTAACCAGTTTTTTGGAAAAATTGGATGACCACTTCATGCTCTACCCCGTGCACGAGTTTCAAAAAGTTACCTTAGCTACCAGCGCTTTGAGGGGCCAAGCGCTTAACTGGTTCAAATGTATAGGCAGAAGTCTCTTGGGTCAAGCAGGAAGTCCCACCTATACTTACGAGAATTTCAAGACTGCCCTAGTAAAAGCCTTCCCTGTCGTAAGGGATCGTGCGAAATTAGAAACGGAACTTTTCAGCATATATCAGCAAAGAATCGAAAATCTCTCAAGCTTTATTTTAAGAAAAATTCACGTCTTCAAACTCTTGTATGGAAACCGTCCGGATCCTGAGATAATTCAAGTGATTTTGCCGAGGTTACTTCCCCAAGTGCAAGACTTTATTGAATTAAGGAATCCGACTACACTGGAAAAGTTATTTGAGCTAGCAATCCAGTTTGAAAGTAGAAGAACGGCGGACATTGAAAGACGCCAACATCAACAACGAAACCAATTTGGTGCTCCAAGACCACAGCAAAGTCAAGCACACGGCTACGGAAGCAAAGCGAATCAGTGGGCAAGGAAACCCGAGCATTCAAAAACAACCGGCGAACGTCGACAGTTCAATAGCGATCCAGGAAAAAAGTCTCAAGGCCAGTGGAAAAAGAAGGAAAGCATGGAAATGAAAAATGATTTAAACTAAAACGGATTTCTGCTGACGGGAGGGTGCGGAAATCCGAAGGCCAAGAAAACCCCTCTTCCTACAAGTTAAATACAGTAATGGTGAAAAATTTGACTCTTCCGAAGATTGAAGTGTTGGTGAATAATATCCCAGCCACCGCACTCCTGGATACAGGCGCGCAGTGTTCCTGTGTGGCAGAAGATTTTTTTAGGAAGTATTTTCGTAAATATCGCATATATAATTCGGATAATACGACTGTGTTAGCTGCGCAAGGAGAAAGATGTAAGTGCATAGGTAAATTACCGCTATACATCCGTATCAAGGACGAACAAGTAAAGGTTATGTTTTTCATAGTAAAGAATCTGCAAGCACATATTATCTTAGGAATAGATTTTCTTTCAGAGGCACAAGCAACGCTGGATTTTAATGAAGCGTCCCTTAAGCTGACGATGAAACCAGTTCGAGAAGAAAAGGCTGAAACGCCGATGTTAAACCTTGACCACCTGCCTAATGAAGAGCAACGAAGAACCCGACAAGTGGTAAGTGAATTTGCTTCGTTATTTAGTGATATTCCAGGATTTACTCAGGTTACTAACCATAGTATTGACACCGGAGATTCAATGCCAGTTCGCCACAAAGCATACCGGTATGATAAGAATAAGGAAAAAATTATAGAATGGCATATCACCGATATGCTACGTAAAAAGATCATAACGCCCATCTCAAGTAGTTATGCTAGCCCGGTGGTTTTATGTAAGAAAAATAATGACTATCCTTTGACACATCCAAAAAGGTGGCGATTCGCGATTGACTACCGTAAATTAAACTCCATAACTAAATATCCGGTATATCCGTTACCTATTATTGAAGAAATTCTAAGGAACATAACATCGACCAGATATATGACGACTTTAGACTTAACGACTGGTTATTTTCAAATAGGGGTTAGGCCTGAGGACGTGCCTAAGACTGCTTTTATAACCAAGTCTGGCACTTATGCATTTCTGCGTATGCCGTTTGGCCTTTCAGGGGCACCGGCAACATTTCAGCGATGTATGGACATTGTGTTAAGGCCTGTTCTTGGAAAGTCCACATTTATCTATTTAGACGATATCATTATTACTAGTTATAATCTCGACCAACATGTACAGGATTTAAGACAGGTGTTTTCTTTATTAAATGAGGCCGGTCTAAAAGTTAATGCCAAAAAGTGCAAATTTGCAGCCCCTGAATTAAAATATTTAGGTTGCAAAATATCTCAGAAAGGAATCGAGACAGACGAATCAAAAATAATCGCTGTACAAAAGTGTCATGTATCTGGCAGCGATGAGCCAATCAGCTGCCTGGCAGAGCCCAGCAAGTGAGAGAGAGGACAGTTGCATGTTAGCCTCGGAGGAGGCAGGTGATAGATTAATTATGTTGTAGGAGCGAGATAGTGCTCCGAGTTTGCCTTTATTCTTTAAATGCTAATTTTTTTTCATTATTCTTTGAAAGTTAATTTTTAATAAATGTTGGTGTCGTTTTTCTTATGGTGCCTTATTAATCCGTAAAGTCATTACAAAAAGTATCCGACTCCAAACACCGCGAAGAAGCTCTCTTCTTTTCTAGGACTTTGTTCATATTATAGGTCCTTTATAAAAGATTTTGCAGCTATTGCTGAACCATTGTTAAAATTAAAAAGGAAAAAGGCAAGATTCTCGTGGACGGCCGAAGCCAATAGTAAGTTCGAAAAATTAAAGCAAGCATTAACGCAAGCCCCTGTGTTTAAATTTCCTGAAAAGGATGAGAATTTAGAAATTTCAGCAGATGCTTCGGATTATGCGGTAGGAGCGGTACTTTCACAAAATCAGCAGCCCGTGGCATTTTTTAGCCGAACTTTAAATCAAACACAAAGAAACTATTCCGCGACCGAGAGAGAGGCACTTGCAGTTCTGTTAGCAGTGCAAAAGTTCCGAGTCTATTTTGGAAAGGCGCCAATAATAGTGTACTCTGATCATGCGGCGGTAACTAGATTGTACTCAGGGAAAAACTTATCCCCAAGGTTAATCAGATGGGCACTCAAGCTACAAGAATATAATCTGGTAATCAAGCATACACCCGGAAAGGAAAATATCGTAGCAGATGCCCTATCCAGAATTAAAATAGATGAAGAAGGTAATACTGTAAAGGTGGCAATGCTCACAGCATGTACAATAAATTCCCGAGAAACTGTAATAACCGAACTGGGTAAGGATCCTGAGTTTGGAAGCATTTATGAGTATTTAAAGGATCCTGAAAATTTTAGCCACCAAGATATTGTGGCGATAAGAAATAGGGCGGCCCATTACGAACTAATAGGTGGTCTATTATTTTATACAAAAACTACAAATTCCAACAACGAATTTCGACCTGTTATCCCAGCTAGTCTTAGATTAAATATCCTGCAGAAGTTGCATGACAGCCCTTTAGCTTCTCATGCTGGTATTCGAAAAACTATACAATGCGTACGCGAGGCAGTCTATTTTCCTGAACTGCAAAAGTTAACAAGGGCGTATGTCCAGTCCTGCCCAACATGTCAAGCAGTTAATTATATTAATTTCCGCCCGGCCGGGTTTCTAAATAGTATTAAATCCGAATTTCCAAATGAAATAATTGGCATCGATTTATTGGGCCCTTTCCCAAAAAGTCAGTTAAATAAAAGTCGGTATCTCCTTGTTATGGTTGATCATTTTAGTATGTGGACCGAAATTGTTCCCTTAAAACGAGCCTCCGCGAAATTAGTTACTGATTCTATTTTAAATAAATATATTTTAAAATACGGGGCGCCCCTAAAAGTTATATCGGATAATGGTCCTCAATTTGTAAGTAATGTATTTGAAGACATGTGCCAAAAACTGGGCATACGTCATTTAAAAATGGTCCCGTATCGGCCGCAATCAAATATAGCGGAACGGGTCAATAGAAATATAGTGAAAATTATCCGTAGTTATGTTAAAAATTTTCATAAAAGCTGGGATAACTATGTCAATGAATTTGCTTTCGCCCTTCGGACCGCAAAACATGATACAAAGGGCAAAACTCCTGCTGAGTTATTTTTAGGCAGAAAGATTATAACGCCGTTAGATAAATTATTTTATGTGCAACAAAGAGCCCCAGAATTTAAAATGGGTGATATAGAAAAATTAATTAAAGAAGCAAAAAGGAATACTGAAGTAGCACAGAGAAAACAAAAACTATATTATGATTTGAAACGACGGGGAGTAACTTATAAAGTAGGGGATGAAGTGTTAAAAATTAAGCATTCACTTTCTTCAGCACCAGAAGATAAAACTGCCAAATTTTTTCCACGATTTGAAGGACCATATGTCATAGAAAAAATAACTCACGCTGTAGTGGTGTTAAAAGCCAGGAATGGCGAAACATGCTCCGCAAACATTGATCAAATAAAACCCTACTATAATCGTAATAAAATGCAAATTTTCAAAGATCTTTTGCAGGATCCGGCACGGCAGACACGGCAGGCACAAGCTCCAGAGGTGGAACAACGTCAAGCACAAGGACAAGCCATTAGTAGGCAGGAGCAATTGAAAAGAAAGTTTCCCCGTTGGAAAATTGAAGGTAACAAGAAAAAGAAGCCGTTCCACCGTCCAGAAAAGAGAGCTCACGAACACCCCCAGAATGAAGAAGGGAGAAGTACGACGAATGTAAAGAAAGCCAGGAGAAATAACGGCAACTATAACCCGGCTCCCAAACGGAAGATCAACTCATCGGACAGGACTCTCCGCAGCAAATGTCGCCGAACTGCGGAAGAACCACCAGCGGCGGAGGAAAAGTTACAAGGAAAATTTGAACGGCCAGCAACGAGGTCCAAGCAGGAACGCGAAAGAAGTGTCCCGGTTCCGCCAAGACCAGCTGCCATCAAACGGCCAAGACCACAGGCAGAGGCGAAAAATAAGGTATTCAAGGGTGACCGAACTGGAGGAAAAAGAAAGCTTCTAGAGGAAGGCACTGAAGGGCGAGCCCGCACAAGAAGGAGGATAAATCAAACCAGAATCTGCGCTACCTTCCAGGACTGGGCTCAGAAAAGAATGTCCGAATATCACAAAGATAAGTAAAATTTTATGTTACTTTGCAAACTTAAGTTAATCTTTCATTCTTACTGCAAGTAGCAGATTTCAAGAAGTTTTACCTCATGTGAGGTCTACCTTTATCGCCAAAAAGGCGAGAAATGAGTTGTTACCGATTTTGGTATTATGTTTTTCAATTACTCGCGCGTAAAACTAAAGTTGATGTATAATAGGAATGTGTAAATACTTAAATATTGTAAAAGTTATTGTATAAATTTTATTTAAAACATTCTGGCAAGAAAGAAGTTTTAGTCTGAAAGACTTTTTGAAATGTAGTATTTCGATGTAGAAGAATTGGCACTTGCTTTGAAAAGAATAGAAGTTAACAATGTACTACTAATGTATGTTTTAAAATGCGTAAAATTAACGGCATGTTAATATGTTCTTATATACAATGTGAACTGTTATTTTAAATGTTAAGAAATACTATGATATGGTAAAAGTGAAAGTAATGAAAAAAAAATTTTTCGTGTGACTGAAAAAGACCAAATTATGGTGAATATGTGTTAAAGGTTGAATGAATGTAGTTAGGCTCTCTGACGCTACACTTCAGAGTTAGCCACTTTCAGAATAGTACCTCAGGGTTTAGAGTTGAAGATAGGGTGTGTTACGAGGTCTGGTTATGTTGAATTTTAACACGTTAGTGTTTTGATTGTAGGAGGCAGTGTTGAACACGTATACATAAACACATTCGTGTTTGGTGTTATTTTACAACACATGTCAGAGAGCACGGGGAGAAATAATTAAAATAGTCATGAATGAAATAAGAATGTTAAGAGAAATATAAATATGCATGTTACTTTCCATTTCATTGTGTAACATTTCATTAAACTAGTTTTCCTTCCAGAGATCTGGAAGGAACCAGATTTGAATAAAAGCTCCTGTTTAGATGCAGTACAGATGAAAAATTGGGTGTCCATGGAGCTGCTATTGTAAAAACAATTTTTTTTTTAAATTTCTAGTTTCTAGTGAGAAATGTTTGTAAAAGATTGGCCTCGCGTTAGATTCTAGAGCTAAAAGTTTTCAACAAGGTCGTTTTAGACCTCAGTTTCAAACTAATTAAGTCTGGCGGGAAGTATGTAAGCATCTTAAGTTTTACTAACGTTTATTTTATTTTAAATCTTTACTATCACTTCTTATTTTCTACTTCCGGCCAGAATTAAAAGCGTTAACTTATTTATGCAAAATTTGTCTGGCGAACGCCAAGTACTTAAGTTGTGGCTTTTTGCCAAGCGAGGGAGAGGAAGGAGTTAGTCGAAGCAGGCCGCTTGCCTTAGAAGTTTTACTCGTTGCTGGTTGCCTTCCAGGCCTGAGGTTTAATCCTCGTGATAATTTTAAACGTATTGTAGTGTTAACAGTTCTCTGTACTACATACGGCTTCCTGTTAATATCCGGCCAATCTTACACGTAGGCCCTTGTTGATTATTCCAAATTTAAGCTAGAGTTTAGTTATATTTTTATATTCTTACGTTCAGACCACAAGTAGTTGGTCTGTGTATTCCGAAGTACGGAAATTATTGTAAAGAGTGAAAAATAAAGGGTTTTGTATACCCTTCCTGTGTATCTTGTCTACTTCCCACAGTTATTGAACATAGCTTTAGTAAGCTCCCTGTTCCGAGTCAGGTCTGTGCATGTTCCCAAAGAAAGTAAGACGGAACATTGAACCTGATAGTGGCGCCCAACGAAGAAGAATAACCATGGCCGAGTTTCAAGAAGAACCTGTGCTGCCTGCAGAAGTGGCCCAGAATCCAGAAATGCCAGCTGCCGCCCTGGAAGGATTTGGTTACATCGTCCAGACCATGCGCGCTTCGATGAAACCAGAAGCAACATTTAATGGAAACTCACCGGTAACCAGTTTTTTGGAAAAATTGGATGACCACTTCATGCTCTACCCCGTGCACGAGTTTCAAAAAGTTACCTTAGCTACCAGCGCTTTGAGGGGCCAAGCGCTTAACTGGTTCAAATGTATAGGCAGAAGTCTCTTGGGTCAAGCAGGAAGTCCCACCTATACTTACGAGAATTTCAAGACTGCCCTAGTAAAAGCCTTCCCTGTCGTAAGGGATCGTGCGAAATTAGAAACGGAACTTTTCAGCATATATCAGCAAAGAATCGAAAATCTCTCAAGCTTTATTTTAAGAAAAATTCACGTCTTCAAACTCTTGTATGGAAACCGTCCGGATCCTGAGATAATTCAAGTGATTTTGCCGAGGTTACTTCCCCAAGTGCAAGACTTTATTGAATTAAGGAATCCGACTACACTGGAAAAGTTATTTGAGCTAGCAATCCAGTTTGAAAGTAGAAGAACGGCGGACATTGAAAGACGCCAACATCAACAACGAAACCAATTTGGTGCTCCAAGACCACAGCAAAGTCAAGCACACGGCTACGGAAGCAAAGCGAATCAGTGGGCAAGGAAACCCGAGCATTCAAAAACAACCGGCGAACGTCGACAGTTCAATAGCGATCCAGGAAAAAAGTCTCAAGGCCAGTGGAAAAAGAAGGAAAGCATGGAAATGAAAAATGATTTAAACTAAAACGGATTTCTGCTGACGGGAGGGTGCGGAAATCCGAAGGCCAAGAAAACCCCTCTTCCTACAAGTTAAATACAGTAATGGTGAAAAATTTGACTCTTCCGAAGATTGAAGTGTTGGTGAATAATATCCCAGCCACCGCACTCCTGGATACAGGCGCGCAGTGTTCCTGTGTGGCAGAAGATTTTTTTAGGAAGTATTTTCGTAAATATCGCATATATAATTCGGATAATACGACTGTGTTAGCTGCGCAAGGAGAAAGATGTAAGTGCATAGGTAAATTACCGCTATACATCCGTATCAAGGACGAACAAGTAAAGGTTATGTTTTTCATAGTAAAGAATCTGCAAGCACATATTATCTTAGGAATAGATTTTCTTTCAGAGGCACAAGCAACGCTGGATTTTAATGAAGCGTCCCTTAAGCTGACGATGAAACCAGTTCGAGAAGAAAAGGCTGAAACGCCGATGTTAAACCTTGACCACCTGCCTAATGAAGAGCAACGAAGAACCCGACAAGTGGTAAGTGAATTTGCTTCGTTATTTAGTGATATTCCAGGATTTACTCAGGTTACTAACCATAGTATTGACACCGGAGATTCAATGCCAGTTCGCCACAAAGCATACCGGTATGATAAGAATAAGGAAAAAATTATAGAATGGCATATCACCGATATGCTACGTAAAAAGATCATAACGCCCATCTCAAGTAGTTATGCTAGCCCGGTGGTTTTATGTAAGAAAAATAATGACTATCCTTTGACACATCCAAAAAGGTGGCGATTCGCGATTGACTACCGTAAATTAAACTCCATAACTAAATATCCGGTATATCCGTTACCTATTATTGAAGAAATTCTAAGGAACATAACATCGACCAGATATATGACGACTTTAGACTTAACGACTGGTTATTTTCAAATAGGGGTTAGGCCTGAGGATGTGCCTAAGACTGCTTTTATAACCAAGTCTGGCACTTATGCATTTCTGCGTATGCCGTTTGGCCTTTCAGGGGCACCGGCAACATTTCAGCGATGTATGGACATTGTGTTAAGGCCTGTTCTTGGAAAGTCCACATTTATCTATTTAGACGATATCATTATTACTAGTTATAATCTCGACCAACATGTACAGGATTTAAGACAGGTGTTTTCTTTATTAAATGAGGCCGGTCTAAAAGTTAATGCCGAAAAGTGCAAATTTGCAGCCCCTGAATTAAAATATTTAGGTTGCAAAATATCTCAGAAAGGAATCGAGACAGACGAACCAAAAATAATCGCTGTACAAAAGTGTCATGTATCTGGCAGCGATGAGCCAATCAGCTGCCTGGCAGAGCCCAGCAAGTGAGAGAGAGGACAGTTGCATGTTAGCCTCGGAGGAGGCAGGTGATAGATTAATTATGTTGTAGGAGCGAGATAGTGCTCCGAGTTTGCCTTTATTCTTTAAATGCTAATTTTTTTTTCATTATTCTTTGAAAGTTAATTTTTAATAAATGTTGGTGTCGTTTTTCTTATGGTGCCTTATTAATCCGTAAGGTCATTACAAAAAGTATCCGACTCCAAACACCGCGAAGAAGCTCTCTTCTTTTCTAGGACTTTGTTCATATTATAGGTCCTTTATAAAAGATTTTGCAGCTATTGCTGAACCATTGTTAAAATTAAAAAGGAAAAAGGCAAGATTCTCGTGGACGGCCGAAGCCAATAGTAAGTTCGAAAAATTAAAGCAAGCATTAACGCAAGCCCCTGTGTTTAAATTTCCTGAAAAGGATGAGAATTTAGAAATTTCAGCAGATGCTTCGGATTATGCGGTAGGAGCGGTACTTTCACAAAATCAGCAGCCCGTGGCATTTTTTAGCCGAACTTTAAATCAAACACAAAGAAACTATTCCGCGACCGAGAGAGAGGCACTTGCAGTTCTGTTAGCAGTGCAAAAGTTCCGAGTCTATTTTGGAAAGGCGCCAATAATAGTGTACTCTGATCATGCGGCGGTAACTAGATTGTACTCAGGGAAAAACTTATCCCCAAGGTTAATAAGATGGGCACTCAAGCTACAAGAATATAATCTGGTAATCAAGCATACACCCGGAAAGGAAAATATCGTAGCAGATGCCCTATCCAGAATTAAAATAGATGAAGAAGGTAATACTGTAAAGGTGGCAATGCTCACAGCATGTACAATAAATTCCCGAGAAACTGTAATAACCGAACTGGGTAAGGATCCTGAGTTTGGAAGCATTTATGAGTATTTAAAGGATCCTGAAAATTTTAGCCACCAAGATATTGTGGCGATAAGAAATAGGGCGGCCCATTACGAACTAATAGATGGTCTATTATTTTATACAAAAACTACAAATTCCAACAACGAATTTCGACCTGTTATCCCAGCTAGTCTTAGATTAAATATCCTGCAGAAGTTGCATGACAGCCCTTTAGCTTCTCATGCTGGTATTCGAAAAACTATACAATGCGTACGCGAGGCAGTCTATTTTCCTGAACTGCAAAAGTTAACAAGGGCGTATGTCCAGTCCTGCCCAACATGTCAAGCAGTTAATTATATTAATTTCCGCCCGGCCGGGTTTCTAAATAGTATTAAATCCGAATTTCCAAATGAAATAATTGGCATCGATTTATTGGGCCCTTTCCCAAAAAGTCAGTTAAATAAAAGTCGGTATCTCCTTGTTATGGTTGATCATTTTAGTAAGTGGACCGAAATTGTTCCCTTAAAACGAGCCTCCGCGAAATTAGTTACTGATTCTATTTTAAATAAATATATTTTAAAATACGGGGCGCTCCTAAAAGTTATATCGGATAATGGTCCTCAATTTGTAAGTAATGTATTTGAAGACATGTGCCAAAAACTGGGCATACGTCATTTAAAAATGGTCCCGTATCGGCCGCAATCAAATATAGCGGAACGGGTCAATAGAAATATAGTCAAAATTATCCGTAGTTATGTTAAAAATTTTCATAAAAGCTGGGATAACTATGTCAATGAATTTGCTTTCGCCCTTCGGACCGCAAAACATGATACAAAGGGCAAAACTCCTGCTGAGTTATTTTTAGGCAGAAAGATTATAACGCCGTTAGATAAATTATTTTATGTGCAACAAAGAGCCCCAGAATTTAAAATGGGTGATATAGAAAAATTAATTAAAGAAGCAAAAAGGAATACTGAAGTAGCACAGAGAAAACAAAAACTATATTATGATTTGAAACGACGGGGAGTAACTTATAAAGTAGGGGATGAAGTGTTAAAAATTAAGCATTCACTTTCTTCAGCACCAGAAGATAAAACTGCCAAATTTTTTCCACGATTTGAAGGACCATATGTCATAGAAAAAATAACTCACGCTGTAGTGGTGTTAAAAGCCAGGAATGGCGAAACATGCTCCGCAAACATTGATCAAATAAAACCCTACTATAATCGTAATAAAATGCAAATTTTCAAAGATCTTTTGCAGGATCCGGCACGGCAGACACGGCAGGCACAAGCTCCAGAGGTGGAACAACGTCAAGCACAAGGACAAGCCATTAGTAGGCAGGAGCAATTGAAAAGAAAGTTTCCCCGTTGGAAAATTGAAGGTAACAAGAAAAAGAAGCCGTTCCACCGTCCAGAAAAGAGAGCTCACGAACACCCCCAGAATGAAGAAGGGAGAAGTACGACGAATGTAAAGAAAGCCAGGAGAAATAACGGCAACTATAACCCGGCTCCCAAACGGAAGATCAACTCATCGGACAGGACTCTCCGCAGCAAATGTCGCCGAACTGCGGAAGAACCACCAGCGGCGGAGGAAAAGTTACAAGGAAAATTTGAACGGCCAGCAACGAGGTCCAAGCAGGAACGCGAAAGAAGTGTCCCGGTTCCGCCAAGACCAGCTGCCATCAAACGGCCAAGACCACAGGCAGAGGCGAAAAATAAGGTATTCAAGGGTGACCGAACTGGAGGAAAAAGAAAGCTTCTAGAGGAAGGCACTGAAGGGCGAGCCCGCACAAGAAGGAGGATAAATCAAACCAGAATCTGCGCTACCTTCCAGGACTGGGCTCAGAAAAGAATGTCCGAATATCACAAAGATAAGTAAAATTTTATGTTACTTTGCAAACTTAAGTTAATCTTTCATTCTTACTGCAAGTAGCAGATTTCAAGAAGTTTTACCTCATGTGAGGTCTACCTTTATCGCCAAAAAGGCGAGAAATGAGTTGTTACCGATTTTGGTATTATGTTTTTCAATTACTCGCGCGTAAAACTAAAGTTGATGTATAATAGGAATGTGTAAATACTTAAATATTGTAAAAGTTATTGTATAAATTTTATTTAAAACATTCTGGCAAGAAAGAAGTTTTAGTCTGAAAGACTTTTTGAAATGTAGTATTTCGATGTAGAAGAATTGGCACTTGCTTTGAAAAGAATAGAAGTTAACAATGTACTACTAATGTATGTTTTAAAATGCGTAAAATTAACGGCATGTTAATATGTTCTTATATACAATGTGAACTGTTATTTTAAATGTTAAGAAATACTATGATATGGTAAAAGTGAAAGTAATGAAAAAAAAATTTTTCGTGTGACTGAAAAAGACCAAATTATGGTGAATATGTGTTAAAGGTTGAATGAATGTAGTTAGGCTCTCTGACGCTACACTTCAGAGTTAGCCACTTTCAGAATAGTACCTCAGGGTTTAGAGTTGAAGATAGGGTGTGTTACGAGGTCTGGTTATGTTGAATTTTAACACGTTAGTGTTTTGATTGTAGGAGGCAGTGTTGAACACGTATACATAAACACATTCGTGTTTGGTGTTATTTTACAACACATGTCAGAGAGCACGGGGAGAAATAATTAAAATAGTCATGAATGAAATAAGAATGTTAAGAGAAATATAAATATGCATGTTACTTTCCATTTCATTGTGTAACATTTCATTAAACTAGTTTTCCTTCCAGAGATCTGGAAGGAACCAGATTTGAATAAAAGCTCCTGTTTAGATGCAGTACAGATGAAAAATTGGGTGTCCATGGAGCTGCTATTGTAAAAACAATTTTTTTTTTAAATTTCTAGTTTCTAGTGAGAAATGTTTGTAAAAGATTGGCCTCGCGTTAGATTCTAGAGCTAAAAGTTTTCAACAAGGTCGTTTTAGACCTCAGTTTCAAACTAATTAAGTCTGGCGGGAAGTATGTAAGCATCTTAAGTTTTACTAACGTTTATTTTATTTTAAATCTTTACTATCACTTCTTATTTTCTACTTCCGGCCAGAATTAAAAGCGTTAACTTATTTATGCAAAATTTGTCTGGCGAACGCCAAGTACTTAAGTTGTGGCTTTTTGCCAAGCGAGGGAGAGGAAGGAGTTAGTCGAAGCAGGCCGCTTGCCTTAGAAGTTTTACTCGTTGCTGGTTGCCTTCCAGGCCTGAGGTTTAATCCTCGTGATAATTTTAAACGTATTGTAGTGTTAACAGTTCTCTGTACTACATACGGCTTCCTGTTAATATCCGGCCAATCTTACACGTAGGCCCTTGTTGATTATTCCAAATTTAAGTTAGAGTTTAGTTATATTTTTATATTCTTACGTTCAGACCACAAGTAGTTGGTCTGTGTATTCCGAAGTACGGAAATTATTGTAAAGAGTGAAAAATAAAGGGTTTTGTATACCCTTCCTGTGTATCTTGTCTACTTCCCACAGTTATTGAACATAGCTTTAGTAAGCTCCCTGTTCCGAGTCAGGTCTGTGCATGTTCCCAAAGAAAGTAAGACGGAACATTGAACCTGATAGTGGCGCCCAACGAAGAAGAATAACCATGGCCGAGTTTCAAGAAGAACCTGTGCTGCCTGCAGAAGTGGCTCAGAATCCAGAAATGCCAGCTGCCGCCCTGGAAGGATTTGGTTACATCGTCCAGACCATGCGCGCTTCGATGAAACCAGAAGCAACATTTAATGGAAACTCACCGGTAACCAGTTTTTTGGAAAAATTGGATGACCACTTCATGCTCTACCCCGTGCACGAGTTTCAAAAAGTTACCTTAGCTACCAGCGCTTTGAGGGGCCAAGCGCTTAACTGGTTCAAATGTATAGGCAGAAGTCTCTTGGGTCAAGCAGGAAGTCCCACCTATACTTACGAGAATTTCAAGACTGCCCTAGTAAAAGCCTTCCCTGTCGTAAGGGATCGTGCGAAATTAGAAACGGAACTTTTCAGCATATATCAGCAAAGAATCGAAAATCTCTCAAGCTTTATTTTAAGAAAAATTCACGTCTTCAAACTCTTGTATGGAAACCGTCCGGATCCTGAGATAATTCAAGTGATTTTGCCGAGGTTACTTCCCCAAGTGCAAGACTTTATTGAATTAAGGAATCCGACTACACTGGAAAAGTTATTTGAGCTAGCAATCCAGTTTGAAAGTAGAAGAACGGCGGACATTGAAAGACGCCAACATCAACAACGAAACCAATTTGGTGCTCCAAGACCACAGCAAAGTCAAGCACACGGCTACGGAAGCAAAGCGAATCAGTGGGCAAGGAAACCCGAGCATTCAAAAACAACCGGCGAACGTCGACAGTTCAATAGCGATCCAGGAAAAAAGTCTCAAGGCCAGTGGAAAAAGAAGGAAAGCATGGAAATGAAAAATGATTTAAACTAAAACGGATTTCTGCTGACGGGAGGGTGCGGAAATCCGAAGGCCAAGAAAACCCCTCTTCCTACAAGTTAAATACAGTAATGGTGAAAAATTTGACTCTTCCGAAGATTGAAGTGTTGGTGAATAATATCCCAGCCACCGCACTCCTGGATACAGGCGCGCAGTGTTCCTGTGTGGCAGAAGATTTTTTTAGGAAGTATTTTCGTAAATATCGCATATATAATTCGGATAATACGACTGTGTTAGCTGCGCAAGGAGAAAGATGTAAGTGCATAGGTAAATTACCGCTATACATCCGTATCAAGGACGAACAAGTAAAGGTTATGTTTTTCATAGTAAAGAATCTGCAAGCACATATTATCTTAGGAATAGATTTTCTTTCAGAGGCACAAGCAACGCTGGATTTTAATGAAGCGTCCCTTAAGCTGACGATGAAACCAGTTCGAGAAGAAAAGGCTGAAACGCCGATGTTAAACCTTGACCACCTGCCTAATGAAGAGCAACGAAGAACCCGACAAGTGGTAAGTGAATTTGCTTCGTTATTTAGTGATATTCCAGGGTTTACTCAGGTTACTAACCATAGTATTGACACCGGAGATTCAATGCCAGTTCGCCACAAAGCATACCGGTATGATAAGAATAAGGAAAAAATTATAGAATGGCATATCACCGATATGCTACGTAAAAAGATCATAACGCCCATCTCAAGTAGTTATGCTAGCCCGGTGGTTTTATGTAAGAAAAATAATGACTATCCTTTGACACATCCAAAAAGGTGGCGATTCGCGATTGACTACCGTAAATTAAACTCCATAACTAAATATCCGGTATATCCGTTACCTATTATTGAAGAAATTCTAAGGAACATAACATCGACCAGATATATGACGACTTTAGACTTAACGACTGGTTATTTTCAAATAGGGGTTAGGCCTGAGGATGTGCCTAAGACTGCTTTTATAACCAAGTCTGGCACTTATGCATTTCTGCGTATGCCGTTTGGCCTTTCAGGGGCACCGGCAACATTTCAGCGATGTATGGACATTGTGTTAAGGCCTGTTCTTGGAAAGTCCACATTTATCTATTTAGACGATATCATTATTACTAGTTATAATCTCGACCAACATGTACAGGATTTAAGACAGGTGTTTTCTTTATTAAATGAGGCCGGTCTAAAAGTTAATGCCGAAAAGTGCAAATTTGCAGCCCCTGAATTAAAATATTTAGGTTGCAAAATATCTCAGAAAGGAATCGAGACAGACGAACCAAAAATAATCGCTGTACAAAAGTGTCATGTATCTGGCAGCGATGAGCCAATCAGCTGCCTGGCAGAGCCCAGCAAGTGAGAGAGAGGACAGTTGCATGTTAGCCTCGGAGGAGGCAGGTGATAGATTAATTATGTTGTAGGAGCGAGATAGTGCTCCGAGTTTGCCTTTATTCTTTAAATGCTAATTTTTTTTCATTATTCTTTGAAAGTTAATTTTTAATAAATGTTGGTGTCGTTTTTCTTATGGTGCCTTATTAATCCGTAAGGTCATTACAAAAAGTATCCGACTCCAAACACCGCGAAGAAGCTCTCTTCTTTTCTAGGACTTTGTTCATATTATAGGTCCTTTATAAAAGATTTTGCAGCTATTGCTGAACCATTGTTAAAATTAAAAAGGAAAAAGGCAAGATTCTCGTGGACGGCCGAAGCCAATAGTAAGTTCGAAAAATTAAAGCAAGCATTAACGCAAGCCCCTGTGTTTAAATTTCCTGAAAAGGATGAGAATTTAGAAATTTCAGCAGATGCTTCGGATTATGCGGTAGGAGCGGTACTTTCACAAAATCAGCAGCCCGTGGCATTTTTTAGCCGAACTTTAAATCAAACACAAAGAAACTATTCCGCGACCGAGAGAGAGGCACTTGCAGTTCTGTTAGCAGTGCAAAAGTTCCGAGTCTATTTTGGAAAGGCGCCAATAATAGTGTACTCTGATCATGCGGCGGTAACTAGATTGTACTCAGGGAAAAACTTATCCCCAAGGTTAATAAGATGGGCACTCAAGCTACAAGAATATAATCTGGTAATCAAGCATACACCCGGAAAGGAAAATATCGTAGCAGATGCCCTATCCAGAATTAAAATAGATGAAGAAGGTAATACTGTAAAGGTGGCAATGCTCACAGCATGTACAATAAATTCCCGAGAAACTGTAATAACCGAACTGGGTAAGGATCCTGAGTTTGGAAGCATTTATGAGTATTTAAAGGATCCTGAAAATTTTAGCCACCAAGATATTGTGGCGATAAGAAATAGGGCGGCCCATTACGAACTAATAGATGGTCTATTATTTTATACAAAAACTACAAATTCCAACAACGAATTTCGACCTGTTATCCCAGCTAGTCTTAGATTAAATATCCTGCAGAAGTTGCATGACAGCCCTTTAGCTTCTCATACTGGTATTCGAAAAACTATACAATGCGTACGCGAGGCAGTCTATTTTCCTGAACTGCAAAAGTTAACAAGGGCGTATGTCCAGTCCTGCCCAACATGTCAAGCAGTTAATTATATTAATTTCCGCCCGGCCGGGTTTCTAAATAGTATTAAATCCGAATTTCCAAATGAAATAATTGGCATCGATTTATTGGGCCCTTTCCCAAAAAGTCAGTTAAATAAAAGTCGGTATCTCCTTGTTATGGTTGATCATTTTAGTAAGTGGACCGAAATTGTTCCCTTAAAACGAGCCTCCGCGAAATTAGTTACTGATTCTATTTTAAATAAATATATTTTAAAATACGGGGCGCTCCTAAAAGTTATATCGGATAATGGTCCTCAATTTGTAAGTAATGTATTTGAAGACATGTGCCAAAAACTGGGCATACGTCATTTAAAAATGGTCCCGTATCGGCCGCAATCAAATATAGCGGAACGGGTCAATAGAAATATAGTCAAAATTATCCGTAGTTATGTTAAAAATTTTCATAAAAGCTGGGATAACTATGTCAATGAATTTGCTTTCGCCCTTCGGACCGCAAAACATGATACAAAGGGCAAAACTCCTGCTGAGTTATTTTTAGGCAGAAAGATTATAACGCCGTTAGATAAATTATTTTATGTGCAACAAAGAGCCCCAGAATTTAAAATGGGTGATATAGAAAAATTAATTAAAGAAGCAAAAAGGAATACTGAAGTAGCACAGAGAAAACAAAAACTATATTATGATTTGAAACGACGGGGAGTAACTTATAAAGTAGGGGATGAAGTGTTAAAAATTAAGCATTCACTTTCTTCAGCACCAGAAGATAAAACTGCCAAATTTTTTCCACGATTTGAAGGACCATATGTCATAGAAAAAATAACTCACGCTGTAGTGGTGTTAAAAGCCAGGAATGGCGAAACATGCTCCGCAAACATTGATCAAATAAAACCCTACTATAATCGTAATAAAATGCAAATTTTCAAAGATCTTTTGCAGGATCCGGCACGGCAGACACGGCAGGCACAAGCTCCAGAGGTGGAACAACGTCAAGCACAAGGACAAGCCATTAGTAGGCAGGAGCAATTGAAAAGAAAGTTTCCCCGTTGGAAAATTGAAGGTAACAAGAAAAAGAAGCCGTTCCACCGTCCAGAAAAGAGAGCTCACGAACACCCCCAGAATGAAGAAGGGAGAAGTACGACGAATGTAAAGAAAGCCAGGAGAAATAACGGCAACTATAACCCGGCTCCCAAACGGAAGATCAACTCATCGGACAGGACTCTCCGCAGCAAATGTCGCCGAACTGCGGAAGAACCACCAGCGGCGGAGGAAAAGTTACAAGGAAAATTTGAACGGCCAGCAACGAGGTCCAAGCAGGAACGCGAAAGAAGTGTCCCGGTTCCGCCAAGACCAGCTGCCATCAAACGGCCAAGACCACAGGCAGAGGCGAAAAATAAGGTATTCAAGGGTGACCGAACTGGAGGAAAAAGAAAGCTTCTAGAGGAAGGCACTGAAGGGCGAGCCCGCACAAGAAGGAGGATAAATCAAACCAGAATCTGCGCTACCTTCCAGGACTGGGCTCAGAAAAGAATGTCCGAATATCACAAAGATAAGTAAAATTTTATGTTACTTTGCAAACTTAAGTTAATCTTTCATTCTTACTGCAAGTAGCAGATTTCAAGAAGTTTTACCTCATGTGAGGTCTACCTTTATCGCCAAAAAGGCGAGAAATGAGTTGTTACCGATTTTGGTATTATGTTTTTCAATTACTCGCGCGTAAAACTAAAGTTGATGTATAATAGGAATGTGTAAATACTTAAATATTGTAAAAGTTATTGTATAAATTTTATTTAAAACATTCTGGCAAGAAAGAAGTTTTAGTCTGAAAGACTTTTTGAAATGTAGTATTTCGATGTAGAAGAATTGGCACTTGCTTTGAAAAGAATAGAAGTTAACAATGTACTACTAATGTATGTTTTAAAATGCGTAAAATTAACGGCATGTTAATATGTTCTTATATACAATGTGAACTGTTATTTTAAATGTTAAGAAATACTATGATATGGTAAAAGTGAAAGTAATGAAAAAAAAATTTTTCGTGTGACTGAAAAAGACCAAATTATGGTGAATATGTGTTAAAGGTTGAATGAATGTAGTTAGGCTCTCTGACGCTACACTTCAGAGTTAGCCACTTTCAGAATAGTACCTCAGGGTTTAGAGTTGAAGATAGGGTGTGTTACGAGGTCTGGTTATGTTGAATTTTAACACGTTAGTGTTTTGATTGTAGGAGGCAGTGTTGAACACGTATACATAAACACATTCGTGTTTGGTGTTATTTTACAACACATGTCAGAGAGCACGGGGAGAAATAATTAAAATAGTCATGAATGAAATAAGAATGTTAAGAGAAATATAAATATGCATGTTACTTTCCATTTCATTGTGTAACATTTCATTAAACTAGTTTTCCTTCCAGAGATCTGGAAGGAACCAGATTTGAATAAAAGCTCCTGTTTAGATGCAGTACAGATGAAAAATTGGGTGTCCATGGAGCTGCTATTGTAAAAACAATTTTTTTTTAAATTTCTAGTTTCTAGTGAGAAATGTTTGTAAAAGATTGGCCTCGCGTTAGATTCTAGAGCTAAAAGTTTTCAACAAGGTCGTTTTAGACCTCAGTTTCAAACTAATTAAGTCTGGCGGGAAGTATGTAAGCATCTTAAGTTTTACTAACGTTTATTTTATTTTAAATCTTTACTATCACTTCTTATTTTCTACTTCCGGCCAGAATTAAAAGCGTTAACTTATTTATGCAAAATTTGTCTGGCGAACGCCAAGTACTTAAGTTGTGGCTTTTTGCCAAGCGAGGGAGAGGAAGGAGTTAGTCGAAGCAGGCCGCTTGCCTTAGAAGTTTTACTCGTTGCTGGTTGCCTTCCAGGCCTGAGGTTTAATCCTCGTGATAATTTTAAACGTATTGTGGTGTTAACAGTTCTCTGTACTACATACGGCTTCCTGTTAATATCCGGCCAATCTTACACGTAGGCCCTTGTTGATTATTCCAAATTTAAGTTAGAGTTTAGTTATATTTTTATATTCTTACGTTCAGACCACAAGTAGTTGGTCTGTGTATTCCGAAGTACGGAAATTATTGTAAAGAGTGAAAAATAAAGGGTTTTGTATACCCTTCCTGTGTATCTTGTCTACTTCCCACAGTTATTGAACATAGCTTTAGTAAGCTCCCTGTTCCGAGTCAGGTCTGTGCATGTTCCCAAAGAAAGTAAGACGGAACATTGAACCTGATAGTGGCGCCCAACGAAGAAGAATAACCATGGCCGAGTTTCAAGAAGAACCTGTGCTGCCTGCAGAAGTGGCTCAGAATCCAGAAATGCCAGCTGCCGCCCTGGAAGGATTTGGTTACATCGTCCAGACCATGCGCGCTTCGATGAAACCAGAAGCAACATTTAATGGAAACTCACCGGTAACCAGTTTTTTGGAAAAATTGGATGACCACTTCATGCTCTACCCCGTGCACGAGTTTCAAAAAGTTACCTTAGCTACCAGCGCTTTGAGGGGCCAAGCGCTTAACTGGTTCAAATGTATAGGCAGAAGTCTCTTGGGTCAAGCAGGAAGTCCCACCTATACTTACGAGAATTTCAAGACTGCCCTAGTAAAAGCCTTCCCTGTCGTAAGGGATCGTGCGAAATTAGAAACGGAACTTTTCAGCATATATCAGCAAAGAATCGAAAATCTCTCAAGCTTTATTTTAAGAAAAATTCACGTCTTCAAACTCTTGTATGGAAACCGTCCGGATCCTGAGATAATTCAAGTGATTTTGCCGAGGTTACTTCCCCAAGTGCAAGACTTTATTGAATTAAGGAATCCGACTACACTGGAAAAGTTATTTGAGCTAGCAATCCAGTTTGAAAGTAGAAGAACGGCGGACATTGAAAGACGCCAACATCAACAACGAAACCAATTTGGTGCTCCAAGACCACAGCAAAGTCAAGCACACGGCTACGGAAGCAAAGCGAATCAGTGGGCAAGGAAACCCGAGCATTCAAAAACAACCGGCGAACGTCGACAGTTCAATAGCGATCCAGGAAAAAAGTCTCAAGGCCAGTGGAAAAAGAAGGAAAGCATGGAAATGAAAAATGATTTAAACTAAAACGGATTTCTGCTGACGGGAGGGTGCGGAAATCCGAAGGCCAAGAAAACCCCTCTTCCTACAAGTTAAATACAGTAATGGTGAAAAATTTGACTCTTCCGAAGATTGAAGTGTTGGTGAATAATATCCCAGCCACCGCACTCCTGGATACAGGCGCGCAGTGTTCCTGTGTGGCAGAAGATTTTTTTAGGAAGTATTTTCGTAAATATCGCATATATAATTCGGATAATACGACTGTGTTAGCTGCGCAAGGAGAAAGATGTAAGTGCATAGGTAAATTACCGCTATACATCCGTATCAAGGACGAACAAGTAAAGGTTATGTTTTTCATAGTAAAGAATCTGCAAGCACATATTATCTTAGGAATAGATTTTCTTTCAGAGGCACAAGCAACGCTGGATTTTAATGAAGCGTCCCTTAAGCTGACGATGAAACCAGTTCGAGAAGAAAAGGCTGAAACGCCGATGTTAAACCTTGAGCACCTGCCTAATGAAGAGCAACGAAGAACCCGACAAGTGGTAAGTGAATTTGCTTCGTTATTTAGTGATATTCCAGGATTTACTCAGGTTACTAACCATAGTATTGACACCGGAGATTCAATGCCAGTTCGCCACAAAGCATACCGGTATGATAAGAATAAGGAAAAAATTATAGAATGGCATATCACCGATATGCTACGTAAAAAGATCATAACGCCCATCTCAAGTAGTTATGCTAGCCCGGTGGTTTTATGTAAGAAAAATAATGACTATCCTTTGACACATCCAAAAAGGTGGCGATTCGCGATTGACTACCGTAAATTAAACTCCATAACTAAATATCCGGTATATCCGTTACCTATTATTGAAGAAATTCTAAGGAACATAACATCGACCAGATATATGACGACTTTAGACTTAACGACTGGTTATTTTCAAATAGGGGTTAGGCCTGAGGATGTGCCTAAGACTGCTTTTATAACCAAGTCTGGCACTTATGCATTTCTGCGTATGCCGTTTGGCCTTTCAGGGGCACCGGCAACATTTCAGCGATGTATGGACATTGTGTTAAGGCCTGTTCTTGGAAAGTCCACATTTATCTATTTAGACGATATCATTATTACTAGTTATAATCTCGACCAACATGTACAGGATTTAAGACAGGTGTTTTCTTTATTAAATGAGGCCGGTCTAAAAGTTAATGCCGAAAAGTGCAAATTTGCAGCCCCTGAATTAAAATATTTAGGTTGCAAAATATCTCAGAAAGGAATCGAGACAGACGAACCAAAAATAATCGCTGTACAAAAGTGTCATGTATCTGGCAGCGATGAGCCAATCAGCTGCCTGGCAGAGCCCAGCAAGTGAGAGAGAGGACAGTTGCATGTTAGCCTCGGAGGAGGCAGGTGATAGATTAATTATGTTGTAGGAGCGAGATTGTGCTCCGAGTTTGCCTTTATTCTTTAAATGCTAATTTTTTTTTCATTATTCTTTGAAAGTTAATTTTTAATAAATGTTGGTGTCGTTTTTCTTATGGTGCCTTATTAATCCGTAAGGTCATTACAAAAAGTATCCGACTCCAAACACCGCGAAGAAGCTCTCTTCTTTTCTAGGACTTTGTTCATATTATAGGTCCTTTATAAAAGATTTTGCAGCTATTGCTGAACCATTGTTAAAATTAAAAAGGAAAAAGGCAAGATTCTCGTGGACGGCCGAAGCCAATAGTAAGTTCGAAAAATTAAAGCAAGCATTAACGCAAGCCCCTGTGTTTAAATTTCCTGAAAAGGATGAGAATTTAGAAATTTCAGCAGATGCTTCGGATTATGCGGTAGGAGCGGTACTTTCACAAAATCAGCAGCCCGTGGCATTTTTTAGCCGAACTTTAAATCAAACACAAAGAAACTATTCCGCGACCGAGAGAGAGGCACTTGCAGTTCTGTTAGCAGTGCAAAAGTTCCGAGTCTATTTTGGAAAGGCGCCAATAATAGTGTACTCTGATCATGCGGCGGTAACTAGATTGTACTCAGGGAAAAACTTATCCCCAAGGTTAATAAGATGGGCACTCAAGCTACAAGAATATAATCTGGTAATCAAGCATACACCCGGAAAGGAAAATATCGTAGCAGATGCCCTATCCAGAATTAAAATAGATGAAGAAGGTAATACTGTAAAGGTGGCAATGCTCACAGCATGTACAATAAATTCCCGAGAAACTGTAATAACCGAACTGGGTAAGGATCCTGAGTTTGGAAGCATTTATGAGTATTTAAAGGATCCTGAAAATTTTAGCCACCAAGATATTGTGGCGATAAGAAATAGGGCGGCCCATTACGAACTAATAGATGGTCTATTATTTTATACAAAAACTACAAATTCCAACAACGAATTTCGACCTGTTATCCCAGCTAGTCTTAGATTAAATATCCTGCAGAAGTTGCATGACAGCCCTTTAGCTTCTCATGCTGGTATTCGAAAAACTATACAATGCGTACGCGAGGCAGTCTATTTTCCTGAACTGCAAAAGTTAACAAGGGCGTATGTCCAGTCCTGCCCAACATGTCAAGCAGTTAATTATATTAATTTCCGCCCGGCCGGGTTTCTAAATAGTATTAAATCCGAATTTCCAAATGAAATAATTGGCATCGATTTATTGGGCCCTTTCCCAAAAAGTCAGTTAAATAAAAGTCGGTATCTCCTTGTTATGGTTGATCATTTTAGTAAGTGGACCGAAATTGTTCCCTTAAAACGAGCCTCCGCGAAATTAGTTACTGATTCTATTTTAAATAAATATATTTTAAAATACGGGGCGCTCCTAAAAGTTATATCGGATAATGGTCCTCAATTTGTAAGTAATGTATTTGAAGACATGTGCCAAAAACTGGGCATACGTCATTTAAAAATGGTCCCGTATCGGCCGCAATCAAATATAGCGGAACGGGTCAATAGAAATATAGTCAAAATTATCCGTAGTTATGTTAAAAATTTTCATAAAAGCTGGGATAACTATGTCAATGAATTTGCTTTCGCCCTTCGGACCGCAAAACATGATACAAAGGGCAAAACTCCTGCTGAGTTATTTTTAGGCAGAAAGATTATAACGCCGTTAGATAAATTATTTTATGTGCAACAAAGAGCCCCAGAATTTAAAATGGGTGATATAGAAAAATTAATTAAAGAAGCAAAAAGGAATACTGAAGTAGCACAGAGAAAACAAAAACTATATTATGATTTGAAACGACGGGGAGTAACTTATAAAGTAGGGGATGAAGTGTTAAAAATTAAGCATTCACTTTCTTCAGCACCAGAAGATAAAACTGCCAAATTTTTTCCACGATTTGAAGGACCATATGTCATAGAAAAAATAACTCACGCTGTAGTGGTGTTAAAAGCCAGGAATGGCGAAACATGCTCCGCAAACATTGATCAAATAAAACCCTACTATAATCGTAATAAAATGCAAATTTTCAAAGATCTTTTCCAGGATCCGGCACGGCAGACACGGCAGGCATAAGCTCCAGAGGTGGAACAACGTCAAGCACAAGGACAAGCCATTAGTAGGCAGGAGCAATTGAAAAGAAAGTTTCCCCGTTGGAAAATTGAAGGTAACAAGAAAAAGAAGCCGTTCCACCGTCCAGAAAAGAGAGCTCACGAACACCCCCAGAATGAAGAAGGGAGAAGTACGACGAATGTAAAGAAAGCCAGGAGAAATAACGGCAACTATAACCCGGCTCCCAAACGGAAGATCAACTCATCGGACAGGACTCTCCGCAGCAAATGTCGCCGAACTGCGGAAGAACCATCAGCGGCGGAGGAAAAGTTACAAGGAAAATTTGAACGGCCAGCAACGAGGTCCAAGCAGGAACGCGAAAGAAGTGTCCCGGTTCCGCCAAGACCAGCTGCCATCAAACGGCCAAGACCACAGGCAGAGGCGAAAAATAAGGTATTCAAGGGTGACCGAACTGGAGGAAAAAGAAAGCTTCTAGAGGAAGGCACTGAAGGGCGAGCCCGCACAAGAAGGAGGATAAATCAAACCAGAATCTGCGCTACCTTCCAGGACTGGGCTCAGAAAAGAATGTCCGAATATCACAAAGATAAGTAAAATTTTATGTTACTTTGCAAACTTAAGTTAATCTTTCATTCTTACTGCAAGTAGCAGATTTCAAGAAGTTTTACCTCATGTGAGGTCTACCTTTATCGCCAAAAAGGCGAGAAATGAGTTGTTACCGATTTGGGTATTGTGTTTTTCAATTACTCGCGCGTAAAACTAAAGTTGATGTATAATAGGAATGTGTAAATACTTAAATATTGTAAAAGTTATTGTATAAATTTTATTTAAAACATTCTGGCAAGAAAGAAGTTTTAGTCTGAAAGACTTTTTGAAATGTAGTATTTCGATGTAGAAGAATTGGCACTTGCTTTGAAAAGAATAGAAGTTAACAATGTACTACTAATGTATGTTTTAAAATGCGTAAAATTAACGGCATGTTAATATGTTCTTATATACAATGTGAACTGTTATTTTAAATGTTAAGAAATACTATGATATGGTAAAAGTGAAAGTAATGAAAAAAAATTTTTTCGTGTGACTGAAAAAGACCAAATTATGGTGAATATGTGTTAAAGGTTGAATGAATGTAGTTAGGCTCTCTGACGCTACACTTCAGAGTTAGCCACTTTCAGAATAGTACCTCAGGGTTTAGAGTTGAAGATAGGGTGTGTTACGAGGTCTGGTTATGTTGAATTTTAACACGTTAGTGTTTTGATTGTAGGAGGCAGTGTTGAACACGTATACATAAACACATTCGTGTTTGGTGTTATTTTACAACACATGTCAGAGAGCACGGGGAGAAATAATTAAAATAGTCATGAATGAAATAAGAATGTTAAGAGAAATATAAATATGCATGTTACTTTCCATTTCATTGTGTAACATTTCATTAAACTAGTTTTCCTTCCAGAGATCTGG
Source organism: Stegodyphus dumicola (assembly GCF_044657685.1). Classification (NCBI taxonomy): domain Eukaryota; kingdom Metazoa; phylum Arthropoda; class Arachnida; order Araneae; family Eresidae; genus Stegodyphus; species Stegodyphus dumicola. The sequence continues at coordinate 86,126,824 of NC_140768.1, forward strand.
AAGGAACCAGATTTGAATAAAAGCTCCTGTTTAGATGCAGTACAGATGAAAAATTGGGTGTCCATGGAGCTGCTATTGTAAAAACAATTTTTTTTTTAAATTTCTAGTTTCTAGTGAGAAATGTTTGTAAAAGATTGGCCTCGCGTTAGATTCTAGAGCTAAAAGTTTTCAACAAGGTCGTTTTAGACCTCAGTTTCAAACTAATTAACTCTGGCGGGAAGTATGTAAGGATCTTAAGTTTTACTAACGTTTATTTTATTTTAAATCTTTACTATCACTTCTTATTTTCTACTTCCGGCCAGAATTAAAAGCGTTAACTTATTTATGCAAAATTTGTCTGGCGAACGCCAAGTACTTAAGTTGTGGCTTTTTGCCAAGCGAGGGAGAGGAAGGAGTTAGTCGAAGCAGGCCGCTTGCCTTAGAAGTTTTACTCGTTGCTGGTTGCCTTCCAGGCCTGAGGTTTAATCCTCGTGATAATTTTAAACGTATTGTAGTGTTAACAGTTCTCTGTACTACATACGGCTTCCTGTTAATATCCGGCCAATCTTACACGTAGGCCCTTGTTGATTATTCCAAATTTAAGTTAGAGTTTATTTATATTTTTATATTCTTACGTTCAGACCACAAGTAGTTGGTCTCTGTATTCCGAAGTACGGAAATTATTGTAAAGAGTGAAAAATAAAGGGTTTTGTATACCCTTCCTGTGTATCTTGTCTACTTCCCACAGTTATTGAACATAGCTTTAGTAAGCTCCCTGTTCCGAGTCAGGTCTGTGCATGTTCCCAAAGAAAGTAAGACGGAACATTGAACCTGATAGTGGCGCCCAACGAAGAAGAATAACCATGGCCGAGTTTCAAGAAGAACCTGTGCTGCCTGCAGAAGTGGCCCAGAATCCAGAAATGCCAGCTGCCGCCCTGGAAGGATTTGGTTACATCGTCCAGACCATGCGCGCTTCGATGAAACCAGAAGCAACATTTAATGGAAACTCACCGGTAACCAGTTTTTTGGAAAAATTGGATGACCACTTCATGCTCTACCCCGTGCACGAGTTTCAAAAAGTTACCTTAGCTACCAGCGCTTTGAGGGGCCAAGCGCTTAACTGGTTCAAATGTATATGCAGAAGTCTCTTGGGTCAAGCAGGAAGTCCCACCTATACTTACGAGAATTTCAAGACTGCCCTAGTAAAAGCCTTCTCTGTCGTAAGGGATCGTGCGAAATTAGAAACGGAACTTTTCAGCATATATCAGCAAAGAATCGAAAATCTCTCAAGCTTTATTTTAAGAAAAATTCACGTCTTCAAACTCTTGTATGGAAACCGTCCGGATCCTGAGATAATTCAAGTGATTTTGCCGAGGTTACTTCCCCAAGTGCAAGACTTTATTGAATTAAGGAATCCGACTACACTGGAAAAGTTATTTGAGCTAGCAATCCAGTTTGAAAGTAGAAGAACGGCGGACATTGAAAGACGCCAACATCAACAACGAAACCAATTTGGTGCTCCAAGACCACAGCAAAGTCAAGCACACGGCTACGGAAGCAAAGCGAATCAGTGGGCAAGGAAACCCGAGCATTCAAAAACAACCGGCGAACGTCGACAGTTCAATAGCGATCCAGGAAAAAAGTCTCAAGGCCAGTGGAAAAAGAAGGAAAGCATGGAAATGAAAAATGATTTAAACTAAAACGGATTTCTGCTGACGGGAGGGTGCAGAAATCCGAAGACCAAGAAAACCCCTCTTCCTACAAGTTAAATACAGTAATGGTGAAAAATTTGACTCTTCCGAAGATTGAAGTGTTGGTGAATAATATCCCAGCCACCGCACTCCTAGATACAGGCGCGCAGTGTTCCTGTGTGGCAGAAGATTTTTTTAGGAAGTATTTTCGTAAATATCGCATATATAATTCGGATAATACGACTGTGTTAGCTGCGCAAGGAGAAAGATGTAAGTGCATAGGTAAATTACCGCTATACATCCGTATCAAGGACGAACAAGTAAAGGTTATGTTTTTCATAGTAAAGAATCTGCAAGCACATATTATCTTAGGAATAGATTTTCTTTCAGAGGCACAAGCAACGCTGGATTTTAATGAAGCGTCCCTTAAGCTGACGATGAAACCAGTTCGAGAAGAAAAGGCTGAAACGCCGATGTTAAACCTTGACCACCTGCCTAATGAAGAGCAACGAAGAACCCGACAAGTGGTAAGTGAATTTGCTTCGTTATTTAGTGATATTCCAGGATTTACTCAGGTTACTAACCATAGTATTGACACCGGAGATTCAATGCCAGTTCGCCACAAAGCATACCGGTATGATAAGAATAAGGAAAAAATTATAGAATGGCATATCACCGATATGCTACGTAAATAGATCATAACGCCCATCTCAAGTAGTTATGCTAGCCCGGTGGTTTTATGTAAGAAAAATAATGACTATCCTTTGACACATCCAAAAAGGTGGCGATTCACGATTGACTACCGTAAATTAAACTCCATAACTAAATATCCGGTATATCCGTTACATATTATTGAAGAAATTCTAAGGAACATAACATCGACCAGATATATGACGACTTTAGACTTAACGACTGGTTATTTTCAAATAGGGATTAGGCCTGAGGACGTGCCTAAGACTGCTTTTATAACCAAGTCTGGCACTTATGCATTTCTGCGTATGCCGTTTGGCCTTTCAGGGGCACCGGCAACATTTCAGCGATGTATGGACATTGTGTTAAGGCCTGTTCTTGGAAAGTCCACATTTATCTATTTAGACGATATCATTATTACTAGTTATAATCTCGACCAACATGTACAGGATTTAAGACAGGTGTTTTCTTTATTAAATGAGGCCGGTCTAAAAGTTAATGCCGAAAAGTGCAAATTTGCAGCCCCTGAATTAAAATATTTAGGTTGCAAAATATCTCAGAAAGGAATCGAGACAGACGAATCAAAAATAATCGCTGTACAAAAGTGTCATGTATCTGGCAGCGATGAGCCAATCAGCTGCCTGGCAGAGCCCAGCAAGTGAGAGAGAGGACAGTTGCATGTTAGCCTCGGAGGAGGCAGGTGATAGATTAATTATGTTGTAGGAGCGAGATAGTGCTCCGAGTTTGCCTTTATTCTTTAAATGCTAATTTTTTTTTCATTATTCTTTGAAAGTTAATTTTTAATAAATGTTGGTGTCGTTTTTCTTATGGTGCCTTATTAATCCGTAAGGTCATTACAAAAAGTATCCGACTCCAAACACCGCGAAGAAGCTCTCTTCTTTTCTAGGACTTTGTTCATATTATAGGTCCTTTATAAAAGATTTTGCAGCTATTGCTGAACCATTGTTAAAATTAAAAAGGAAAAAGGCAAGATTCTCGTGGACGGCCGAAGCCAATAGTAAGTTCGAAAAATTAAAGCAAGCATTAACGCAAGCCCCTGTGTTTAAATTTCCTGAAAAGGATGAGAATTTAGAAATTTCAGCAGATGCTTCGGATTATGCGGTAGGAGCGGTACTTTCACAAAATCAGCAGCCCGTGGCATTTTTTAGCCGAACTTTAAATCAAACACAAAGAAACTATTCCGCGACCGAGAGAGAGGCACTTGCAGTTCTGTTAGCAGTGCAAAAGTTCCGAGTCTATTTTGGAAAGGCGCCAATAATAGTGTACTCTGATCATGCGGCGGTAACTAGATTGTACTCAGGGAAAAACTTATCCCCAAGGTTAATAAGATGGGCACTCAAGCTACAAGAATATAATCTGGTAATCAAGCATACACCCGGAAAGGAAAATATCGTAGCAGATGCCCTATCCAGAATTAAAATAGATGAAGAAGGTAATACTGTAAAGGTGGCAATGCTCACAGCATGTACAATAAATTCCCGAGAAACTGTAATAACCGAACTGGGTAAGGATCCTGAGTTTGGAAGCATTTATGAGTATTTAAAGGATCCTGAAAATTTTAGCCACCAAGATATTGTGGCGATAAGAAATAGGGCGGCCCATTACGAACTAATAGATGGTCTATTATTTTATACAAAAACTACAAATTCCAACAACGAATTTCGACCTGTTATCCCAGCTAGTCTTAGATTAAATATCCTGCAGAAGTTGCATGACAGCCCTTTAGCTTCTCATGCTGGTATTCGAAAAACTATACAATGCGTACGCGAGGCAGTCTATTTTCCTGAACTGCAAAAGTTAACAAGGGCGTATGTCCAGTCCTGCCCAACATGTCAAGCAGTTAATTATATTAATTTCCGCCCGGCCGGGTTTCTAAATAGTATTAAATCCGAATTTCCAAATGAAATAATTGGCATCGATTTATTGGGCCCTTTCCCAAAAAGTCAGTTAAATAAAAGTCGGTATCTCCTTGTTATGGTTGATCATTTTAGTAAGTGGACCGAAATTGTTCCCTTAAAACGAGCCTCCGCGAAATTAGTTACTGATTCTATTTTAAATAAATATATTTTAAAATACGGGGCGCTCCTAAAAGTTATATCGGATAATGGTCCTCAATTTGTAAGTAATGTATTTGAAGACATGTGCCAAAAACTGGGCATACGTCATTTAAAAATGGTCCCGTATCGGCCGCAATCAAATATAGCGGAACGGGTCAATAGAAATATAGTCAAAATTATCCGTAGTTATGTTAAAAATTTTCATAAAAGCTGGGATAACTATGTCAATGAATTTGCTTTCGCCCTTCGGACCGCAAAACATGATACAAAGGGCAAAACTCCTGCTGAGTTATTTTTAGGCAGAAAGATTATAACGCCGTTAGATAAATTATTTTATGTGCAACAAAGAGCCCCAGAATTTAAAATGGGTGATATAGAAAAATTAATTAAAGAAGCAAAAAGGAATACTGAAGTAGCACAGAGAAAACAAAAACTATATTATGATTTGAAACGACGGGGAGTAACTTATAAAGTAGGGGATGAAGTGTTAAAAATTAAGCATTCACTTTCTTCAGCACCAGAAGATAAAACTGCCAAATTTTTTCCACGATTTGAAGGACCATATGTCATAGAAAAAATAACTCACGCTGTAGTGGTGTTAAAAGCCAGGAATGGCGAAACATGCTCCGCAAACATTGATCAAATAAAACCCTACTATAATCGTAATAAAATGCAAATTTTCAAAGATCTTTTGCAGGATCCGGCACGGCAGACACGGCAGGCACAAGCTCCAGAGGTGGAACAACGTCAAGCACAAGGACAAGCCATTAGTAGGCAGGAGCAATTGAAAAGAAAGTTTCCCCGTTGGAAAATTGAAGGTAACAAGAAAAAGAAGCCGTTCCACCGTCCAGAAAAGAGAGCTCACGAACACCCCCAGAATGAAGAAGGGAGAAGTACGACGAATGTAAAGAAAGCCAGGAGAAATAACGGCAACTATAACCCGGCTCCCAAACGGAAGATCAACTCATCGGACAGGACTCTCCGCAGCAAATGTCGCCGAACTGCGGAAGAACCATCAGCGGCGGAGGAAAAGTTACAAGGAAAATTTGAACGGCCAGCAACGAGGTCCAAGCAGGAACGCGAAAGAAGTGTCCCGGTTCCGCCAAGACCAGCTGCCATCAAACGGCCAAGACCACAGGCAGAGGCGAAAAATAAGGTATTCAAGGGTGACCGAACTGGAGGAAAAAGAAAGCTTCTAGAGGAAGGCACTGAAGGGCGAGCCCGCACAAGAAGGAGGATAAATCAAACCAGAATCTGCGCTACCTTCCAGGACTGGGCTCAGAAAAGAATGTCCGAATATCACAAAGATAAGTAAAATTTTATGTTACTTTGCAAACTTAAGTTAATCTTTCATTCTTACTGCAAGTAGCAGATTTCAAGAAGTTTTACCTCATGTGAGGTCTACCTTTATCGCCAAAAAGGCGAGAAATGAGTTGTTACCGATTTTGGTATTGTGTTTTTCAATTACTCGCGCGTAAAACTAAAGTTGATGTATAATAGGAATGTGTAAATACTTAAATATTGTAAAAGTTATTGTATAAATTTTATTTAAAACATTCTGGCAAGAAAGAAGTTTTAGTCTGAAAGACTTTTTGAAATGTAGTATTTCGATGTAGAAGAATTGGCACTTGCTTTGAAAAGAATAGAAGTTAACAATGTACTACTAATGTATGTTTTAAAATGCGTAAAATTAACGGCATGTTAATATGTTCTTATATACAATGTGAACTGTTATTTTAAATGTTAAGAAATACTATGATATGGTAAAAGTGAAAGTAATGAAAAAAAAATTTTTTCGTGTGACTGAAAAAGACCAAATTATGGTGAATATGTGTTAAAGGTTGAATGAATGTAGTTAGGCTCTCTGACGCTACACTTCAGAGTTAGCCACTTTCAGAATAGTACCTCAGGGTTTAGAGTTGAAGGTGTGTTACGAGGTCTGGTTATGTTGAATTTTAACACGTTAGTGTTTTGATTGTAGGAGGCAGTGTTGAACACGTATACATAAACACATTCGTGTTTGGTGTTATTTTACAACACATGTCAGAGAGCACGGGGAGAAATAATTAAAATAGTCATGAATGAAATAAGAATGTTAAGAGAAATATAAATATGCATGTTACTTTCCATTTCATTGTGTAACATTTCATTAAACTAGTTTTCCTTCCAGAGATCTGGAAGGAACCAGATTTGAATAAAAGCTCCTGTTTAGATGCAGTACAGATGAAAAATTGGGTGTCCATGGAGCTGCTATTGTAAAAACAATTTTTTTTTTAAATTTCTAGTTTCTAGTGAGAAATGTTTGTAAAAGATTGGCCTCGCGTTAGATTCTAGAGCTAAAAGTTTTCAACAAGGTCGTTTTAGACCTCAGTTTCAAACTAATTAACTCTGGCGGGAAGTATGTAAGGATCTTAAGTTTTACTAACGTTTATTTTATTTTAAATCTTTACTATCACTTCTTATTTTCTACTTCCGGCCAGAATTAAAAGCGTTAACTTATTTATGCAAAATTTGTCTGGCGAACGCCAAGTACTTAAGTTGTGGCTTTTTGCTAAGCGAGGGAGAGGAAGGAGTTAGTCGAAGCAGGCCGCTTGCCTTAGAAGTTTTACTCGTTGCTGGTTGCCTTCCAGGCCTGAGGTTTAATCCTCGTGATAATTTTAAACTTATTGTAGTGTTAACAGTTCTCTGTACTACATACGGCTTCCTGTTAATATCCGGCCAATCTTACACGTAGGCCCTTGTTGATTATTCCAAATTTAAGTTAGAGTTTAGTTATATTTTTATATTCTTACGTTCAGACCACAAGTAGTTGGTCTCTGTATTCCGAAGTACGGAAATTATTGTAAAGAGTGAAAAATAAAGGGTTTTGTATACCCTTCCTGTGTATCTTGTCTACTTCCCACAGTTATTGAACATAGCTTTAGTAAGCTCCCTGTTCCGAGTCAGGTCTGTGCATGTTCCCAAAGAAAGTAAGACGGAACATTGAATCTGATAACATAGGTAATGTTTGCCAGTACTGTATTCCTGTTGGCCACATCTATCCTTATTTGAAATTAACCAACATTGTCCTCAATAGCCTTTGTTATGTTCAAGTTAATAACCGTTAAGAACCGCCCGTTAACATACAAATAATGTTACATACATAAGAAAAATATCTCTCTAAAACGGAGTTATTAATTCTTGCATAATGAACAGAAGAAAAAGATTTGCTGTCTTTATTTTGGGGGAAATTGGTATCTTTAGGTATACAATGGCTAAAATTTAAAATAAATACTTTCTTATACTTTGTAAGAATTTCTGGATAATAACCAAAATCGGAGGGATATCTTTCATTTTTTTAAAATTTTACCACTTACCAAAATTTTCAATTTAGATAAATACATTTAAATACACAACAGCACATACCGCATGAATTTCGAATGCATTACCGTCAATGAAAAAATATTTTAGAATTTAAATCAGTAATTTAAAAATTTTCAACTATTTGTTTAAAAATCTGCTAAGAAAAATCGGTACTTACATATTAACGCAACCAGGCTAAAATTCGCATAAATCGCCAAATTTGGCGACCCTACTTACGGCAACCCTACGTGTTATACGTAGTTTTTCGTTAAGAAATTATTTTTCTTACTGGTTAGATTGAATGCCCTGAAATACTTTAAGTATGGGTATTTGGGATCTGCCTGCGAGTGAAAAAGATGCCGTTGAATTGTTGCAGGGATATGGAATTATACCGAACGAAAGTACTTGTAAAAATTCTCATAAAATGAAACTGTATTTTGGAAAGCAAATCTTCTGGAAATATAACGTCCAAGAGTGCAATCAACATTTGGGTGTGAGAACCGGAAATTGGTTTGAAGGTAGCCGAATTTCATTTGTGACAGCGGTGCGCTTCATTTATTATTGGTGTAAAGAGTTAACCTGAATTAAATTTTGTGCAGAAGAGATGGGAATTGCTGACAAAACTGTTATAGATTGGAATAATTACAATGGCGAAGACGGTTTTTAATCAGTGCTAAAAGCAATAGCCAAAAGATTTCCGCCGAAAAATAATTCTGCAACTTATTCAAATTCGAAACCGGAAGGGTTTAATTGCTATTTTATATTTTAAAACAAAATAATATAAAAAAACTGTATTAAAAATTATCTGTAATTAATAAATGTACATTTTCTTTCTATTCATACTTTTTTACTCAAACTTACAAATCGCGGTGCTACTTTGGTAGACGGTTGCACGGATTTTGGAGATTGTTTGGCGAGTTTTCTTTTGGCGAGTAATACAAGTTATGGTAAACCCATTGCTGGATAAGTTATTTAAGGTAACCGATAATTTGTTGTCATTTTATTAAAAAAATAATGCGTTTTATTATGCATAACGTTCGTGTTTTAAATATTATTTATGGCTTCTAAATATTAAAAATCAATTTAATTTTACATTTTTATTTGAAATAAAAATTTTGTTGTTTATAATATTTTATATAATTTTATGTTGTTAATGATGTAATCAATGACGTCACCTTACTTAAAAAGTAATTGGTTTTATTAATATCTACAACTTTAATCTAATGTTTTAAACATTATTTATGGTTGTTAAATATTAAAATACAATTCAATTCTGCATTTGTTTTAAAAATGATTTTATTATGAATGATTATTTAAATAATTTTAATTCTATGCGTGATGTAATCAGCTCCCTGATTGGTTACTGAATATTTGTGCATTACCGCGCCATTTTAAAATTTTATTATTCATCTCTTCGAATTCGTCAGATTTCAAATAGAATGAATATCTTCGTTTCGAAGATGAATGTTGTTATTGGTAATTACCAAGAATAATTGGTATTGGAATAAAAAAATTGCCCTTTGAGACCTTATTTTGGCCAACCTGTCTTTCCTAATCAAAGATTTATTTAGAAATTGTTAATAGCGTCAGAGGAAATTTATTTTAAATTTTTTGAGGAAACCTCGCTAATTATTTCTTCAATGAAGTGCGAGATATGTGGATAACAGATGAAGATGGTTAAAAGAGCCAATTCAATTATGATTTCGATTTTTTTTTTTGTGGTACTTATCAATAAACAAGAGGTTAAATTACTCAAAAAATGTAAGTACATATTTTTCTTTTATTTTATAATTGTATACTTCAATTTTTGTTAAAAAATTAATACACTATTTTCAAAAATTGCTGAGATAATTATTGTCACATGTGTGTTAATGTTAATTATATTTTATATAATGTATTTTAAAGTATTTGAATTTAATAATATTCTAATTCTTTTAAATGTTGGTAGGATGGTTTTTAATTCGATATTCAATTTCAGTAGTATTTTAATGTAATTAAACTTTGGCACAGTGTTTTTATAGCGGTGTTTTTATTCTTTTTTTCGCTATATGAAAGTAATAATAGCCTTACTTTAGCATTTTATACTCATAGTAAATGTATTTATTTACACTTGCCTGCCATCTTAAAAAACAACATTTTCAACAAAATTTAATCCATTACTTTTAACGATATTTATTTTTTTTTTTAAGTTTCGAATACTTTACTATGCGTAGAAACAGCGTTTTTCAAGATGGCTGATGATTGTAAAAATCGCGCCAACGTAAATCGCCAAAAATCCGTGCAACCGTCTACCAAAGTAGCACCCAAATCTCGCCAAACTGGTTGCGATAATACGTAAGTACCGAAAAATATTTAATTGCAAAATTTCGCTAATTTAAATTCTAAAAAAAATTTTCGGTGAAAATGTGCTTTTAGCCCACTGCTTGGCGATTTTCAGTAGCGGCGATTTTTTGAAAATCGCCAGTAAACGTTGTATAAACAAACTTGCGAAGGCGGAGCTATGTGACGTTCATAAATGGGTGGGACTAAGATTGTGACGTCACAATGTATTCTCTACAGATGTAGAAATAAGTATACTAATTTTATGTATTTCAAACTATTAAATACGGTAAGTGAATTGTAACAGTTATTAAAACTGTAAACAACGTCGCAGTCTCTCATACAGGGTGAATATTTTTAAGCTTTAGTATTTATACAAATAAAAACAGATTTTTTTAAATTTTATTTTCATATTGCGGAACATTTTAACTTTATCATCTTTACAAAATTACCTTATTGCTACATAACGACACTATCTCTTACATACTAGTAAGTAAACAATCTTCATTATTTTCTAAAAATTTTTAAGCTTTATATTAATAAAAAAGGGAAAATATTTATTATTGAGTATCAACATCATTCACAGCTTTCATTTCCATGTTTCTTAAATTCCTAAACCACGTTCTATACTTTCGTATTAGAATTCTACACATTAATAAATTTAAAAAATCTAATTTCTCACAATGAAAAAAATAAGCAATAAAATTAATATTAAAAATAAGCAATTTTAAAAAGAAAAAATATTTTCACTTACCCTTTTCAGGAAAATAAAAGGTCTTTTTGACAATGACGGTACGTTTCCCTTGCATTTCCAATAAAGTAATAAATTTACATGTACATTCACTCACCTCTCTCAGCATCACAGATAAATCCATAGCGATTGTTTATTTAACGAAATATATGCAGAAAAATGGAAAAAACATACAGATAAAACCACTCGATTGATAACTACCACAGAAGAACATTCAAACGGCAAATGAGTTAACTGCTCAAATTACGAAGTAAAAATTCCAAAAAAAATCGTCTGCATGGAAATTCTTTTTAACTGCAAGTATAGTTTTGAAAGCATAAATTATCGTCTGCTAATTGACAATTTGTCTTCGGACATTTGTTCTCTGTCCGAAGAAATTTATTCGTATCTAGTTATTAAAAAGGGCTGTGAAAGCCATGGCTTTTCGATATCTAAAGCTACGATAGGTAATATTGTCAACGATAGGAAATTAAAAAAAGACAACAAATATAATGAAATTAAAAAACAAAATAAAATCTGAAATTTAAGATTTTACATTACGCCCCAAAGGTGCATTTTTTAACACTTTGCGTGTTACCTTTATTAATTAAATATCATGTTCTTCGCACTTAAACCGTAAAATTCAGTTCAACAGCAATATCACAAAATAATTTTAAAATAAGCATATCCTTTAGATTTTCCGATACACAGTCTCGCGCGCTGGAGATAAAAATGTTTTTATCTGTAGAGCATTATCATTGCTTGCTTTGAAATTCCTCAAAAATTCGTTAAAATTTTACAAAATATGAAAACGATAATAAAACAAATTCCAAATTTCAAATTTGGGCTTCCAGATGCCCATATTCGCAGGAGGATGACGTTATTCTAAATTTGATGTTTCTAGGTACCGTTGTTTTATCAAAATGAGGGAAACATACATATATTTATGAAGATTTTTAATCGTTTAATTCCTTTAAATATAATACAAGGCGATAATATTTGTTGGCCACAATTTGAAACATTGGCTACATTCGCTTTTCCCATGTACACATCGATTTATTTTCACTTAAAAAAAATCCCAGAATTGCACAAACTCGGCATCGAGCACCACATTGGCTTTCCCCATTTGCACATCGATCTATTTTCACTTAAAAAAAAATTCCAGAATTGCATAAACTCGGCATCGCGCACAACCTCGGCATTGCGCACTACATTGGCTTTGCCCATGTGCACATCGATCTATTTTCACTTAAAAAAACATCCCAGAATTGCACAAACTCGGCATCGCGCACCACATTGGCTTTGCCCATCTGCACATCGATCTATTTTTCACTTAAAAAAAACATCCCAGAATTGCACAAACTCGGCATTGCGCCCCACATTGGCTTTGCCCATGTGCATATCGATCTATTTTTCACTTAAAAAAAACATCCCAGAATTGCACAAACTCGGCATTGCGCCCCACATTGGCTTTGCCCATGTGCACATCGATCTATTTTCGCTTAAAAATCATCCCAGAATTGCACAAACTCGGCATCGCGCACAACCACGGCATTGCGCACCACATTAGCTTTGCCCATGTGCACATCGATCTATTTTCACTTTAAAAAATCCCAGAATTGCACAAACTCGGCATCGCGCATAACCTCGGCATTGCGCACCACATTGGCTTTGCCCATGTGTACATCGATCTATTTTCACTTAAAAAACATCCCAGAATTGCACAAACTCGGCATTGCGCACCACATTGGCTTTGCCAATGTGCACATCGATCTATTACACTTAAGAAAAAATCCCAGAATTGCACAAACTCGGCATCGCGCACAACGTCGGCATTGCGCACTGCATTGGCTTTGCCCATGTACATATCGATCTATTTTCATTAAAAAAAATCAGAGAATTACACAACGTTAGCTTTTCCAATCTTCTAGGATTGAGCCAAAAAGAAATACAAAATATTAAAATAAGCAACTTTAAAACGAACCATACAAGAAAAAATTTTTCACTTACCCTTTTCAAGAAAAATGTAAAGTCTTTTTGAGGGGTTTTATATATGAATTTATATCCGGGGGAAACCCTTTTGGATCCCCCTCATCTTTAAATAAATTTACAAACGTTTATACGCCGTTTCCGTAATATATGCAGAAAAAAGGCTAAAACCCACAGGGGGGAAAACACTCGATTAAAAAAAGATCCCACATAAGAACATTCAAACCGCAACAGAATTAACAAGTAAAAAATAAATAAATAAATAAAATAAAAATAATGAAAGCTTTTAGATTTTACATTATGCCCAAAGGGCGTTTTTTTTAACGTTTTGTGTGTTACACATTCTTTATCATATAATGTTCTTTACACTTAAACCATAAAATTCAGTTCAACAGCAATATCGCAAAATAATTTTAAAATGAGCATATCTTTAGAATTTCTGACACACAGTTTTGCGCTCTGCACGTAATTTTCTTTTTCTTTTTTTTTTTTTTCTTTTTTTCTTTTTTTTTCCCGTACTGTGTTGCAGTTGCTCGCTTTGAAATCTTTGAGTTTGCTAATAAAAATTTCGTTCAAGTTTTACAAAATATCAATCAGATAATAAAAAAAATTCCAAGTTTGGGCTTCCAAATGCCCATATTAGGTTGGAAACGTATGTTATTCAAAATTTGATGGCTCTAGGTACCGTTGTTTTATCACAATGCGAGAAACATTTTTGCAGATTTTTCAATATTTAATTTCTTTAAATATAACACAGGGCGATAACATTTAGTGGCAACAGAATAACAACACAGCTTCAAAACCAAGGAGGTTAGAATAGAAGGAGGGAGGGTTCGCGGTTTCCTCCACTATCGGGGAATGAAACTCCGCCGAACAAGCGGCGTCCATGTTTGTGACTTCAAAATATTGCATTACGGCAGTGACATGTACGTGATTCTAACCTGTTCCGTGCATTTATTTTCCAGTAAAAATATGTTAAATTTATAATGAAATCCCTCGCTATTGTTGAATTTTTGTTTTAAAGTAATAAAGATGATATCCATAATTTACTATGTACAGCAAATTATTAAGAAATAGTTCGAAATCTAAATGCATGCGCATAACATTAAAGCCTTTAAAAAATGATGTTTCTGCATATTTCACGGACTTGCTTAGGTTAGAAAATAAATCTTAATAAAATAAAACAGATTTATGTGAATTCAATGATTTCAGTTTATGCACATTTCATATTTATTAATCTCAAAGAAACTGCCTTTAATTAAGTTGAATTACAGAAATACACCTAAGTTTTTGGATACATCTTTCCACATGTTCAATTGTGTAAATATTTTACTTAATTTTATCACTATACTGCCCAGAAATTTGTAAGTTTATGCAAAAAATTTTTAACAACAGAACAGTTTATCTTAACTTAAAAAAAAATGAATAATAATTAATATATAAAGAAAAGCATTGCTTTATTTAACATCTTTACAATTAATAAAAATAGTAACAATTGATTTCTTACTTTTCATGAAAGTTATAAAACGAATTAACTAAAACGTTCAAATTATACAATTTAAATTCTACCATATAGCATTGTATCTTAAGGAACGAAGATACCAGCTATAAACAGAAACATTAAAATGTATTTAATATATTTTGATTATAGTTATATTAAATAACCTATTTTAAGTCCTTTTTTTCACATCTGGAAAGAAAACCACATGACATTGTGATATTTTTTGACATAGTTGTCATATTACATAAAAAAAGAAAATTAATATTTACGTGTGAAAAATAATGCCCGGAATTTTTTTCGAGAATCTATTTGTGCATCCATATGCAATACAAGCTGACATGCTTCGAAAAGAAAAGAAAAAAATGTTGCAATGACAGACTTCCTTGCACAAGTCACGGTGATAACAGGAAGATGGCCGCGAAGCTTCACCGTTTGAGTTGAACCTTGCCTCCTTCTATTCTAACCTCCTTGTTCAAAACATCTGGTTAGCCATGTTAGCGCGTTTATTGCCCATTGAAAAACAATCGCCAAGCAGTGGGCTAAACCGCATTTTAACCAATTTTTCATTGATGGTTTTAAATTTGTGCTCCTTGGAGATGGTATATGGAAAGTTTTCTTATTATAAATTATATATATATATATATATGTAAAATATAACAGCTAGTTCTAGAAAACAAAATAATTGGCGACCTCAAAATTAACATTCTAAATTTCGTGATCGCCCCTTGGGTTCATCTTTTCTCACAGGTTCCAGGTTTTTCTATGTTATGTAACGTTTTAATGCAGATACCTTTTGTCCAATTAAATTAATTGTACCCAAAACTCTGAACTGAAACTTTTCCGCTTCCCAACCTTCTTTCTCTGAAGTACTATAACACTCTTCTTTTTTCGCATAAGCTCTCCTGCTGGCAAGACGCTTTTCATTCATGCTGCTGACGCGTACTTGCTTAAGATGACGTCATACTTTAAAATAGAACTTATTGTTTTCAAATATAATTAGAAAATATCTTATCTGCAAAAGGATCGTTTGATATACGTAATAAAAATAAAGATTTTGATTATACAAGCCCAATTGTGATAAATGCGTCATCGTGCTTTTCCAGTCGGCTGTACCTTCAGCCACTACGGTCTTCTCAGCCATCTACGCAATATCGAAAGCTGCTAAAAGTTCCAGTGTCTTCATCTACATATTTTTAAAAACATTACATATATATATATATATATGAAAGAGCCTGTTCATGACAACCGTTGACGGGTAGTCTCTAGATGGTTCTGATTTCTTTTCTCTTTTTCATTAAAAAATGTTCCTTTCAGACTCCATGTCGAAAAAATGCAGAACTCAGAACCTAACCTCAGAGCCATACAATTCTAAATACTCTGCGAGAACAAACAAATACGCGGTTGCTGGAGAGCTCACACGTACTTACATCTTTCATTTTCCGCGTCTGCAGATAAAATAAAAAAGTAAAATATAAAGTTTCCTCTGTAAATGTTGAACAATGCTAACTTCTATGCACCTGAATATCGTTTCAGTCATTTCTGGGTTTGTTCACTCTGAACTTCTGAGAAATGTGAGCTAAATTTTGTCTGAAGATTCTTCGACCGTCTCTCATTTCAGAAAACGATAATCTTTTGGTCGTGAACTTCCTAATTTCCTTGCATTATTCCATTTCCCGCTTCCGTTGGCAACGTAAGTATTGTTTATATACCGACATGCTTATGAATTCTGAAGCTTGATTTATTTTTTTGGAGAAGTTCATGAGTATCGTGTTGACAGAATTCAAATCAAAATAACCAAATCATCTGATTCTTGAAATTTTAAACAACACTAAAATTGAAAATATTGGACTGAATATTTTATATGGCGTCGGCATCAGCTGAAGAATTTGACGTTACTGCAGAAAATGATAAAAAAGAGAAATCTGAATTAGAAGGACTTGAATTTTTTCCGGAAAGAAGGGGTGATAAAATATCTCGAAGTTGGTTTCGATCCCTCTTTTTTGGTGAAACACGAGATAATTTGCAAAAGATTAAATGTGAAAGAAATATTCACAACGTTATGGGGGAAAGTATGACCTATTTATTTTTTATAGTTCTGCATATTGAGAATCTTCAAAGAAATTTTAATTTTATTGTAAGTTTAAATTTATTACAGGTTTTAAAAGTCTATAACTAGTATAATAAAGTATAATGTTTCAAAAATGTAAATTGTGGCATTGTTATTACGTGAAATGGGATGTTTATCACTAATGAGCTCTCTTTTTCCTGCCCGAAACGGGATTGAATTAAGAAAGCTATTAGTCTGAATTCATTTTAACAGTTAAAGATACTTACATAATATGACATGAATTTATATCAAACAGAAAACAGTTTTAATTCTTTGAGTAATTCCATGTCTAAAAAAATATATATATATACATATATAGTTCCACAATATAAAAATAGGAAGCAAATGTGTGTATCAGCAACACTATAAGTAGATGTAAATTTCTAATTTCAAATTTTTACCTTAATTTGCCATAATAATATCTTATCTCTTATACTCAGTTTTTAAATAAGCAGGTATTTTTTATTCTTCATTGATGATAATTTTCCTATTTTACATATAAATACTGAAGATTCTCATATGTGTAACAATGCACATTCAAGTGAAGTAACGTGTGTATGTTGTTGTACATCAGTAAACATAATGAGCATTGGAATTGTAATACTTGATGGTGAAAGCAGTCTTATAAAAACAGATACTGTCTGTAAGATCATAAGTGAAAAATTAGCAGGGTAAAGTGCAGAATTGCCCACTTCTTTGTTTGGTGCATTTTACAAGAGTAAGAAGAATTGGATTTTTGTGAAAATAGGTCAATTTGTACATGGATACTATGTGCAATTCTTAAAAAAGCGCCAAGCAGTGGGTGATGTCTGCACTTTCCCCAATTAGCATTCCTTTTAAGACATAATTTAATTTCATCATGATAATTTGTGGATACATGTATTTTACTGATTCCCATTAATTTACATTCTTATTACCTAAACTTTAAATGAAAGTAAAAGTTTAGAATTTGTATTAAGGTTCAAGACAATTTGTAAGGATAGTCATTATTAAGTCTGCCATTATCAGATAATGTATCAAAAACTAAATTCAATATAACTCTGAACTTTTCTGTTAATGGTATGCCAGTCCAAATGCGCACTTGTACGAGCAATAATCTTGCATCTCAAATGACATCGAGCATTATGTCTAATCATTTTCCTCCCCTCTTCCTTGCAAGGTTTTAACTGATGGTTGATTCTTTTTAGCAGGGTTGAAATAAATAGATTTTTGAACAAATGATGAAAAGGTCTGTCATTAAATTCTTTTAGAAGAAAATAATTATTCTTTACTTGTAGACAACGTTCTTTTTTTTTTTTTTTTTTTTTTTTTTTTTATGGAAACAATGAAAAGGGAGCAATGCCCTCATCAGAAATTCTTGATCTGCAAACCTTCTGACAGCTAGGGAGATATGCTTTCAATTACACCAAAAAGCTTGAGAGAGAAAAGTGGAGAATGAGGGAAAAAATACTTTACACGCTGTTCAAATAGCTACCAATATAAGACTAATTAATGCTAATGCAATTACAAAATGATACTTCAGCCACCAGTTTCACCAAACTTTAATATTTTTCTCAAATATTAATTTGATTATATTTTTAATTATTAATAATTTTGTTATTATTAATTGTAATATTCTTAACAGCACAGTTATTAATTACATTGTTAAGATTTTCATTACTATTTTATGATTAAATAATAAATATAATTTAAAATAAAAAATAAATTTTAAGTAACCACACTTTATTTTTAAAAACCGTTATATCTTAGAATACGAAAATGGTGGCATTAAAAGGAAGAATTGTTATGCACATGGTTGCCAGACACTTCAACAAATTCTGAAAATTCTTCACCTTCTATTAAACTGGTTGTGATGGCATACGCTAAGTACTATGTGTCTCTCAGAAACTCGTATTTTCAAAAGAGATAAAATGATATTTATCTTTTATGTTTTTTAAGTGTTAAGTAAAAATTAACTGGAAAGAATTATTAGCAAAAATGTTGGGGGCTGTCTTAATCCCAATGATCTGATTACACGCTGCTGCTTTTCATTCTATAATTAACATATTGAAGAATCTGTACTATCTTTTTTATTTAAAGAAGTGTACTTACATGGAAAAACCTTCATCTTCTCTTGGAGCTTCATTATCTAATTTTTCTTGGTCTAACAGATAAATGAGGTTTTGATGTCTCAAATCAAATATCATGTCATCATCCATATCTTAGTAGCTGTACAGTTAGAATTTTTTTTTAAAAAAAGGTCATAGCATTAATTAGACAAATTTGTATTTCATTAAACATGATTTAGTTTTACCATAATTCAATCAAATGATGTTTTGTATAACATGACTTGTGTATCTAATGTCAGGATAGCTGTAATTAAATTTAGAAATGAAATTATAATGTGAAATAGACTGTATTCACAAAAGTAATATCACAATCATTAACATTTCTGATATTAATTATATGAACTAGAAAACTTAATGAAAAGTATTAAGCTGTGCAAGCACTGATAACGTGCACTGGTTGTGTCCTGAGAGAGGCAAAATTTATGTCTTGTTGCCAAGATTCTGATCAAGCATGCATGAAAAGAGGGGTTTTTTTTGGGAGGGGGGAACATTTATTGAATGTTTTATAAAATGCTTATTTAAAGCAATCAGTTACCTTTCTTTTTAGAATATATTAACTTTTAGATATGTAACTCTTTTGGAATATACATTAAATTGTATATTACATTAAAAATGTAATTACAGTTTGTGTACATTTTTAATTACATTAAAAATACTTTTGAACACATAAAATTGTGATGACGATGATATAACAGCTTGTAAAAGTTTTTACAATATATCATGAAATCTATCATTTAGCAAAAGACTGTATTTATTTGCTGTATATGCATACAGATACAAGGTGTTTCAAAACTTATTGTCCAAATTTTGTGGGGAGATAGGAAAGACGTCAGGAAATCGATTTCACATAGAAAAGATGTCTGTAAATGTCATCTACATGAACAAAATAGACAAAGTTAACACAAGGAAACAATACAATTAAGTAGTAATGACGTGACCTTTACTCCAACAAGGTAAAGTAAAGGTTCACAGTAGCTGCTCAAAATTGCTACCATTTGTATGAACACAGGATTCACAGCGCCGTTGCATTGCCCTCCGAACATTTTCAAAGATGCCTGGCATATCACTGACAGTTCTTGCTGTGGCCACTATTCGTGCAACAAGGTCCATTTCACTGTCGATGGGAGTCTCGTACACATGTTCTTTCATGGTCCCCTACAAAAAGAAATCCATGAGCGGCAACTCAGGTGGCCTGGGTGGCCAAGCGGTCGGTCCACCTTTGCTGATCTGTCAAGCTTTGAATGTTCGGTTTAGGCTGGAGTGCCATGATGTTGATTCCACATACCTCGGCGGATATGCACAGGAACATCTCCCAGAAAAGTCGGTAACGCTGTCTCAATAAAGACTAGGTATTTCCGGCCGTCCAGTCAGGATGGTAGCAAGTAATGTCCCAACAAACAGTCACCAATGATTCCAGTCCATATGTTTATGGCAAAACAATGCTGCGCAGCATGACTTCTTGTACCATGTGGGTTGTCACAAGCCCACACATGTGAATTGTGTGTATTGAACATACTTTCATGAGTGAATGAAGCTTCACCTGTAAAAAAGACAGAAGCTGGAAAACTGGTGTCCGTAACACCATTTTGCAAATTCCAAACGCTTCGGATAATTGTTACGATGCAGTAACTGCAGCCTTTACAGATAGTAGGGATGCACACGTTCCTCTTGCAGTATCCACCACACTGCTGAGTAATAGCTCATGTGGTGGTATTTGGATTATCTTCGATAAACTAGGACTTGTTCTGGGAAGTTGACAGTCTGTGTCAGTCATCTTGCCCCGTATCCTGCATGCTGCTGCCCAGTGAACCATGTTTGCACAGATTGCAATACACATGTGCAAACATTAAATGCTGCAGTATCCTTCTGTTGAATAACGTTTTTCGTAAACTTATCTTTCTTGGTGGCCCCTTTCTTGGTGATATGCAAGATGCATATCCGCTAGCTCTTGATGCGTAAAACGATTCATCTTATCACTAGTGGGAGTGGTCGGGTGAGCTGTACAATGGTTGGATAAACACAGCGCCCTTGCATACATTTGTGGACACATTTTCCTATGTGAAATCAGTTCCCTGACATCTTCCTTATCTCCCTAAGAAATCTGAATGGTAAGTTTTAAAACATCCTGTAAATCTCACTGAATCTGCAACTTGATATTAAAAATACTTAGCCCAATATTTATATTGTTTTATTGCATTTTTTAATTATTTGTAGTATCCTATATGATGATTTTTAAAAAGTGATTTTCTTTTGCTATTAGTTTCCCTCCCCTTCTCACTTTTTACTGAATAAATCATTTTGCAAAGTAAGCACCATTTCTTAATTACAATAATTATTTTTCAGGCCCCTTAATAAGGTTAATGATTGATGCCCTGAGAGCCTCTGGTTGGTATGTGTGTGCTTCTTTTTTAAAAATTTAATGTTAATTTAACTATACTGTGACTTTTCAGATAACTGGAAAATATAAGAAATACAAAAATGTTCATTTTTATATTATTTATAAAATTCAAATTAATTCATGAGTACTGTAAAAAATGAACCCTTCAGCAGATTTTAAATGAATGATTTTTTGAAACTGATTTAAAGGGAAATAATTATACAATTTATATGAGATTTTAATTTTTCTTCTGAGAAAAGGCTGAAATGCTTCATGTAACATGTGACACCATTATATTTGAGTATTTCAGATTAATTTTTCTATTAGCTTGTTTCCATAATACAGTGTTCGCCCATAGTTACATTTTCTGCCCCCCCTTTTTTAAAGTCCAAAAGGACTAGTATTAGTCTTAAAACATAATTTTTCATTTCATTCAAATCTGTTGCCATTTGGAAAAATGCAAAAATATTTATTTTTTAATTCAGTCTGTTATTGATTAACAAACTTATAGGTATACCTGTTGTGAATCAAGTGGAATAGATTCCATCCAATTTGTATATCTATCTGTACATGTTAGACAGTATGTGTTACCATTTGATGGTGGTAATGGACCAACAAGATCAATATGGATTTCTCGAAATCTTTCTGATGGCATCTGATACTCGCCAATTATTGATTTCGTATGTCGGGATATTTTAGATTTTTGACATGGAATACAAGATTTTGCCCTAATGTTGAACATCTTTTTTGATATTTGGCCAAATAAATTTTGAAGAGATTAATTTTATTGTTAATTTAATTCCAGAATAGGACATAATCCATAAAATGGATGAAATATTTTCATACGATAACTTTTGGGTATATAGGGTCTAACATGCTATGTTGAACCATCATACCATAATTTTTTTTCCAGATGGAAGGAAAATCTGTTTTAAAGTCAAATTTGTAGATTTCTGCAATGTCTTAAATTCATCATCTCTATCTTGTTCTTTGACAATATCGTCATAATTAATTAAGGTAATTTCTTCGATTCCAGATAATCGATCTGCTACTACATTGTTCTCTCCTGTAATGTACCTAATATCTGTTTTAAAATTTGAAATGTATTGGATTTGCCTAATTTGTCTTCGAGATACTCTGTCTTTTGGGAAAATGCATAGATTGTGATCAGTATGCTATGAATTTTTGTCCTTCTAACAAATGTGTGAAATATTTATTGGAAAGATAAATAAAATTTCATGATCATATGTACTGCAATTTTGCTGTGTAATGTTAGGTTTCTTGGAAAAAAGTCCAATTGGTTTCCAATTACCATTTTCAAATTATTTTAAAACTAAACTGACTGCTGAATCCAAAGCATCAGTGCACAACAAAAAAGGCAAGTCGGGCTCGAGGTGAGAGAGAAGAGCAACATTTGCTATAGCTTGTTTAAATTTTTCAAATTTCTCAATGGCCTCATTTGTCCAAGTTATTTTCCGATTATTTCTTATCTTTGCGTCTTTTAGGTAGTCGTGTAAAACAGCTTGAGTACTAGCGGCGTTTCTCAAAAAAACAATGGTAGAAATTAACCATTCCGAGAAAGGTTTGTAGTTGATGAACAGTGTGTCAGGCAATTTAATATTATGAATAGCTTTAACTTTGTCAGGAAGAGGTTTTGATCCCTCAGGAGTGATTAGAAAGCCTAAAAATTCCAATTCATCGACTCCAAAAACACATTTAGAAATATTAAGTCTCAATCCATATTTTTGCAATCTATCAAAAACTAATTTTAAATTCGTTTTCGTGTTCTACTTCATTATTTGACGCATCCAAACATCATCCAAATATGGAAAAACTAAAGTTAGTATTCTAAATACGTCATTAATAAATCTGTGAAAGATAGAAGGTGCGTTATGCAACCCAAAACTCATGACATCAAATTCATATAGCTCGAAAGGGGTTAGAATGGCCATTTTCATAATTAGGAATTTGAAAATATACTTTATGCAAATTAGTTTTATAAAATATTCGAGTATTTTTTAAAATGTGGTTGAAATCTTCTAATTGGGGTATAGGATAACGATCTGTTATTGTTTGTACATTCAAACGTCTATAATTCCCACATGGTCGAAAGAAACCATCTTTCTTCAGAACCATATGAAGGGGACTGGCCCATTATAATTTAGAGGGATGAATAATATCATTTTCTAACATATATTGAAATTTCTGTTTTGCTATTTGTATTCGCTTGGGATCCAGTTGTCTAGCTCTGTTATAAACAGGTTGTAATATAATGCTCAACACCATGATTAAATGTTGATAATGATAAATTCAGTTTTGCTAAATCTGGATATTGTTGTAATAAATTAGCATATTTAGAATTTTTATCTAGAGTATTAAATAGCATGGTCAGAAACACTACATTTCTTCGAAACGAGAGGCTAGTTATTTCATCAGTTAATTGTTTATTATGAATATCAACTAAAAGTTTAAATTTATTTAGAAAATCAGCTCCTATAATAGCTTTATCAACTTTAGCTAATATAAACAGAAATTGGAATTCTCTTCTAAGTCCTAAATTTAAAGTTAAAATTTTAATTCCATAAATAGGAATTTCCATTCCATTCGCTGCGTATAATTTAATATCATCTACTTTTCTATTATGATTAGTTTCAGGAATGAGACTAATATAAGCACTTGAATGTACTAAGAAACGCAGTCCTGTGGCGATTGATACCAGCAACAGTAGTAGCCACTAATCCTGTTGCACTATGGAGTTTTCCAACTTCTCTTGCCAAGCACATGGCATATAACATTTCTCAGGTTGACAACAATCGTCAAATTTAAAATGAAAAAACAATATTTACATTTTGTATTAAATCTCTTTTTCGAACGGCTACAACTGCAAGATGTATTCTGGTGATGATATCAAAGTCTTGGTCTAGAACAAACATTTATTTGCAGTGATTCAGTTTTTTGTTTTAAGGCAGCTATTCTTGCAAATAAAGCATCATTAACGATTGACAAATATTCTCTATAAAATTGGGCATTTTATCCAACCATAAATATTTTAGCACTTTTTCTGGAAAATTGTTTGTGGTCGGCAAACTTATTAGCCAAAGAGCCAAATATGAACATTACAACAATTTTTAAGAAAATTGGGAGCCAAATCTGCTTGTTTAGTAAACTTTTATTATACTAAATAAAACTAAATTTAATACTTAATAAATATTTATTAAGGCGAACATTGTGCTTGCATCTCCTCAGAAAGTTTGAGTAAGTCAGGTTTGTATGTTGTTTATAATTTTAGGCATGATTCCAAGTTTTCATCAATAAGACGACTTCTCAGTTTACTCTTGATAATGTTCATGCTTGAGAAAGATTGTTTGCATACATATATATAGAACCAAAAAGGGAAAGAACAGCAAACGTGAGCTTTTTCAGCTGATCGTAAGAGTCAAGAATACATTTCCAAGCGTTGAAAATGATCATATGTTCCTTCTCCAGGTCATTCAAAGCAGACCACTTGTGTTGTGAACTAAGATCACATTTTTTCTTCTCCATTATTTCCAATTCAACACAAAGACGTTTGAATTTAGAGTGCCATATCTCCTTGTTTTTTAAATCCAACAACTGTATTTCAAAGCTACCAATGTCAATTTCAAAATGAGATGTTTTAAAATGGTGTTTATCAATAGAAGAATTATTTTCTTGGCGATGCTTTAGTGAAACAATGTTTCCCTTTCAAAATCCTGTGCAAAATTGGATACTTTATTTTCGAATGTTATTACTTCTTCTAACATCGAAAAAATTAAGTTTCCTTTCCCTTGTAGTTTACGATTAAGCTGATTTAGATGAGACGTAACGTCTACCATGAAATAAAAGTTTTGGCTCCACTGATCATCTGTTAGTTCTGGATAGTGAACGCCTTTCTCAATGAGAAATGCTTTAATTTCTGGAAAAAAGGACACGAAATGTTTTAAAACGTTCCCTCTTGATAACCAATGTGCCTTGTTATGAAGCAGAAGATCAATGTATTTGCTCTCCATCTTTGAATTGGAGATGATTAAGAGCTTTAGCTAAAATGGAGTTGATAATGGTAATCACTTATTCCATAACTTTAAAAATTTCTTCCGAAAATTTTTGCGCACAATGCGCTTCTTAGTGAATGATACAATGGTACACAAGTATCTCGTGATTAATTTTTTCTTTCAAAATAGCAACAAACCCTTTTCTTACGCCGGTCATATCTTTGTCTCCATCTGTTGAAATCGACACAATTTTATCGAGGGCAATAGGATGTTTATCCATACACTCAATTACAGCATTAGTGATATCTTCTCCACGCCTCTGACCTTTGAGTGGCAATAATCCTAAAAGTTCTTCTTTAGGGCCTGAATGAGACATAAATCGTAGAAAAAGTGAAACTTGCACTGTATCATTTATGTCACAAGACTCATCAACTGCTATTGATAAAGTCGAAACCAATTTCAGGTCTTCGATATGCTGGGTGGTTATATTCAAACACATTTTAATTGTTCTTTCTTTAATGGTTTTGGCAGACAATGGTAACTCTTTAATTCTTTTCAGAATATCTGCTTTGTTCTTAAAATCCCGAAATAGCTCTTCAGATGCATTTATAAAACAATTTTTTATGTATTCGCCGTCTGTGTATGGTTTTCCTCTCTTAGCAATCTCTCGGATACAAACAAAACTTGCCATGTTAATATTGCATCCAGTTATTAAACACAGAAGTTGACGACTTTTGACTCTTCTGAAGTTCTTCAACTGCTTTCTTCCTTGCATCACCAGTAGGATATTTAGTGCTAAATGACGCGTGCTTTCTTGTAAAGTGTCTCTCTAAATTTGACTTCTTGTTATGCGAGAATTTCTCCTTACAAATAAGACATGTCGGAAGTCCATTCAAGTTTTGAATAAACGCAAAATTCTCGGTCCACTCAACTTTAAATTCACAGTTTTCATCTTACGTTTTTCTTTGCTTTTTTTTTGGTAGCCATGTTAATTGGGGTGCCTATAAAAATATTCCAAATATATTTTTTTCTAAAGCTCCCAGTACACAATTATCATCATTATTAAATTGATGAAAGTAAAAATTTAAAAAAAATCTTTTTAAAAAATACAATTTTATTAATATATGTAACTGCACTAAAAAGAAAAAAAATAATTTTTTCCATCATCAGAATAACAAAACTTTTAATATGACCAAAAATGGAAGAAAACTTCCAACATTTGGACAAATAGAAGTTATCAAAAAATCGATTACAAATTTTGTACTGGAACCACATACATACATAGCAGGTGTAATAAAATCGTATAAAAATACCTGTAAGATGTGCAGCTAGATTAAAAAATACAACAACTTTTTATTAAGACAAGACAACGGCAGACACGGTAGATAAAACAAAACTGTTCACACTGCAACTGCCGCTCTGCGATGCCAATTTGTACCTTCACTACTTTATAAAAAGCATGCCGGTAGCTTGTACATGGTTTATGTTTACGTTTACAAAAATTAAACTCGATGTTCGTTACGTATTTTTACAACAATATAAAATTTTAATTACCTATCTATCTTTTTACTCAGACAAAAAATTATACATGTTCTCGATTTATAGAAGAATTTTAATTTATCAAAATAAGATGTAATTTTTTTTCTGACCAAGTTTTTTTTAAATGAAAATATTGCGCCTTCCGTGGATATTTGTACCAGAGCCACACTTAAGGAGCCAAAGAGCCGCACTTTGCCAACCCACTGGGCTAGAATCTTCATTTACTGCAAAAGTTAACTTGGTTTATAATCTCCAAGGTCTAATCCAGTAACCAGACTCTGAATTCGCATATTTTCACTTTTTTTTAAAACACATTTAAAAATCTTTTTTTTTTTTTTTTTTTTTGCCATAGAATTTCAGTGTCTTTTTCGGTTTTAAATAATTGAATCAATCAATAATTGAAGCTGGGATATCAAATAATTGAATCTAGTCTCTTCAGTCGTGATTTTATTTATTTGAAATTGGGCTTCCACTTGGAAAAACCTAATGTCAGGTTTTTTACACCAAAATGATGGAATTTTACTTTATACGCTTCGGCTTCTAATAATGTAGTTGCTTTTGTTACATTTTCTGTAGTCATGTTAAATAAACAAGTTGAACGCTGAAGGGTCACCAAATATAAGTACACCTGTTATGAATCCTGAGTTGATACAACGTAGTAAGATGAAAACAAAACCTTACTATTTCAAAGATGTTTGACTGAACTACAAAAATAAATAAATAAAAATATATTGCCATATGAACACCAAATATAATTTTATTCACTAACTCAGAAGTAGTCAAAACTCATGTATATATTTTTTAAATAAATTGGATTCCAAAGATAAGAACTGTTGCCAAAAACAATAACACAATAATATGCAGAGTAAACATTTGTAATTATTAAAATATTTGTGAGTTACTTTCAAACTAATTATTTACTTTTTATGCCATTACAAACTAAACTATTTAAAAGCAGTAGATGCAGTTCTTAATAATATTTTTTTTTTTTTTTTTTTTTTTTACTTTTAATGTGATTGATTCATGATATGTCTAATTAAAAACATTAAATATATATATATATATATATATATATACAGTCAAAAGTCGTTAATCCGGACTCGTCGGGACTTCGGTGATTCCGGATTATGGATCATCAGTTTAAATCTGGTAAGATGGCATGCAGAAATTATAAAATTAAAAATATGAAACCATAATTTATGAAATAAAGAGCAATTATGATCTAAAGGGTGTATCAAAATTTACAAAAAAAAAGCTTAATATTTATTTGTTTACTTTATTAAACATTTCTTTCAATGTAAGTTGTTTAAGTTGCTTCGTTTTTTATGTGATAATACATTCTCTTTAATTCTATAAACAGACATAATTTGTTGTTCAGTTACAAAGTTCCACTGTTCAAGTCCTATAATTGTTGTGTTGAGAACACCGACTAATTTATCAGCCGAAATTTTTTCGTTTTCAATAACCTCTGTCACTTTTTTCACTATCGGAAGCGAATTATAATGACGAGGAATTTGATTTAAATCATATCAAAGACGGAGTACATCGAGATGAAATACTACATTTAGTAAGGAATTATAAGCCAAATAAAATAAAAACATCTGCCCTGAAGATAAGTATAGTGCTGACAGATCAACTTCCAATTCATTGCGCGCCGCGGCATATCCCCCCCCCCGGCCGCAGAACAGCCTGAAATTGATAAACAGATTTCGGAACGGTTAGAGAAACAAAGGATATGCCTTTATCCATTTTTTGCAGCAATTCCATTTTTTGTTTAATGGACTTCGAAACATACTTTTGCTTTGTAGATCCTTTACATATTAGTAAATATATATCAGAAATTCTATTTGGCATCGAAAGTTCAAGCTTACTTTTGTAAAATTGCTCTAACAGTCTGCAAAAAATAATAAGATGGATCCAATTCGAAGATTAAGGAACAACGCAATCTGCAACATTAACTGAAATAGATAATTAGATAATTTTAGCTTAGCTTATACCGTCTGTTATACATTAAACGCGTATTCGTAAACGTATTTTGCGCACGCGCACACGCATATTCACAGCCGTAAAGGTCTTACACGCATGCGTCAACGCGACGCATGCGCAGAAAGTTTGTAGCTTTGAGGTCCGGATTATAGATCATTCCGGATTATGGGTGTCCGAATTAACGACTTTTGACTGTATCTACATAGTTTTTCATGTTTCAAGTATATAGAAGACTTATAACATTCCCATGTTATTCTAAATGTATATTCATCTACTGTCCTATAAAATGTTTCGCTATTCCACCGGACTATCTCTTTTGATAATCTTTATGATAAACCATGTTAAAGGCTTTTAACTTTATTAATGTGTGTATGTGATAAAATCTGATAACTATGATCAATCTTGCCTTTTTCCATTTATAATTTTGTGTCTTCTTGATGTATATTTTGAGACCCTTAAGCACTAGAAACAGTTTCAATGAAGCTTCATTGAACTGATACTGAATTATCCTATCTTTAGTATAAGAACTATCCTACTTTGCATTATCAGAAATTAAGTGATTTCCAAGGATTAAACATTAAGTTTTTAAATTCATTCTAAGTAGAAAAATTAAATTCTCATATTTAAAAAAAATTAACCCCAAAAAGTCAGTGTTCCATTTACTTCAAGTCTCAGATTTTGGTAGTGAATGGTACATGGATAAATTATGCTGTTATGATTATTTAGAGCTCAGTGTATGGTATTTTATCAGTCTAAAAATTATAAATCTGGTAAAGTGTACAATGGCAATATAGGTAATAGACTATTTTTATCATAAATTTGTTAATGTTTATTAAATTTTATTAACCATTGATGTTTTCTTTTGATTATGATCTGCATTTTTTGCATCGTTACTTGAACACTAAATGAAAATACATCTTAGAATTTTGTAATAGTAAATTTTTATAAGATTTGAAACAAATTTAGCTTTTCAACAAATAATGCAAGACTTATTTTGTTTATAACATGCATATTTCATTAAAAAATTCTAAAACATAATTACATAAAATCTGAATGTGATTGCTTCTTCTGTCCAGACACATACAAGAACAAAAACAAAAATGAACTTTAATTTTCTTTGCTATTTTATTTAAATAACTCAATACCGTTTCCTCACATTCAACGGAGTTTGTGTATTATTGTATATATTTCAAAATAATTAAATTACACTAAGATTTCTAATTCTTAAGAACATCAAAATCATTGTTAAATAGTGTTTCAGAAATAAATTTTTACTGAAACTTGACAGCTCTAAATTAATAGTATTTAACTTTTTTTTTTTTTTTTTTTTGGTATTATCCGCACCTTTACCAAAAGGTCGATAATCGTTGTCAACTTTGGATAGCGTTAAATTCATTGCGATTTTTCACCAAGCTAATGTGCAAAATTCAATGGGCATGTGCTGCATGCGTACCTGGGGTTGCCCCATAACTATTTTTGGTGACGTATTACTTTCCTTGTGAATGCTTTTTCATGATGCACGTAATCAGAAAGTGGGGGAAAAAAAAAAGAAAAAAAAAAAAAAAAACACTAATGTGTATATTAACTAACTGCTGTGATAAAACATTTTAAATAACTTTATGAAAAACTATACTAACATGAAGATAGCATAATTACAGCTCTGGAAATTATCACAGTTGCTCATAAGTATTAAAAAATAAAATTAGGAACCATTATTTTTAAATTTGCTGTAAACTGAAGAAAGATTTAAGCAAGGTATCATTTTCAAAAGGCAAGCAAGTTAAATGTTAACTAGGGCTAAGCATTTTTATTGGGCTAGTTTATATTATGTCAGTTAAGCTGCCTTTTACTTTTTCGATGACTTTGGACATGTCTTTTTCAAATTCTGATGGTATTAAGGTGTTGTAATAAACTTATTCTTCATTTAAAGAGAAACTTTAAGTGTAATTTGTTGTTGAAGGTTGATATATATTTATCATTGGAAGGGTAAAAAGCTCAAGCATGCTACATTTCTGCTAAAAATAATAAATATGGTATTGGTGACATGAAGATATGAATGCATTGTAAAATATTCATATATGCATATAGTAGGCCGTGAAGGTGAAACATGGTGAAGCATACTTTAGTGCTTGTGTATTAGTTGTTATTTGGTACCAGGCAATACCTCGCCAGTGATCTCCTTATTCTTTGGAATAGAAAATTGAAACCACATTCAACTTGTAACAACATGTGTAAAGGGTGTAATTTGGTTTGATTCTAGTAAGGATGTGTAGCTTTAATATTTGTGTAATCAAATTAATGTTCAAATGCTTGTTTCAAGAGTGTTTCAGCAATGAAATTTTTTGAAATTTTTTACTACTTTGTTTCTTCCCAGTGCCCCCCCCTTGCAGCTCACTTAGATCTCAGCTTCCACAAATCACCAATAGTGCCCATGTTAGAAAACTGTATAGTAGAGACTAATTTGATTTATATACCCCATGAATGTTTCTCTGTTGACTGTTGATCTGATTTGCTTTAAAATATTCAGCATGTTTTAGCCTTTACATTTGGATCAAACAGCTTCCACATTAAGCATTGTAGCAAGAATGACAAAGAACTGTTTCAAGAGAATTTTTCCCCAGAATGACATTTTTGATTTGAAGTTTTAAGTTTCTATGAAATAATGCTGTCTTTCTTTCTGTATGCAGCTAAGAATTTCTTTAGATTTAAAATGCTTGCTGGCATCTGTGTCAATCTGTATCCTTCATATATTTGACTGATAATTCAGTTTCTGTACATAAAATGTTTTCAGATTTCATGCACTTGAATGGAAAAATTCTTTAATTAGATCAATCCACGTATCTTTATATTCTGAGCAACCATTATACAAATTTTCAGTAACACTTCAGATATGTTTGTTATCTTCATCTATATCTTTATCTTTTCTCTTGAAGATATTTAGCTTCTGTTGTTTAAAAGCCATGCATGCTTAAAAGTAAAAATTATAAATCCAGTATCCAAGCATATTCATGTTAATTTTAAAAATTCCTTCTAGACATTAGTGCAATACTTAAAGATGTATGGTAAGTAGATTGACAAACTGTGTTCTGCAAATATGTATTTTGGAAAAGTTAAGTTTACAGGACTTATATTATATGTATTGTGCTACTATTTTTTAATATGTATATATTAAAAAACATATATACAGTCAAAAGTTGTTAATCCGGACTCGTCGGGGCTTCGATTCCGGATTATCGATTTTTCCGGATTATAGATCATCAGTTTAATCTCATAAGATGGCATGCAGAAATTATAAAATTAAAAATATGAAACCGTAATTTATGAAATAAAGAACAATTATGATCTAAAGGGTATCAAAATTTACAAAAAAAAAAAAAAAAAAGGCTTAATATTTATTTGTTTACTTTATTAAAAATTTCTTTTAATGTAAGTTGTTTAAGTTGCTTCGTTTATGTGATAATACTTTCTCTTTAATTCTATAAACAGACATAATTTCTTGTTCACTTACAAAGTTCCGCTGTTTAAGTCCCGTAATTGCTGTGCCGAGAATACCGATTAACTTGTCAATCGAAATTTTTTCGTTTTCACTAACCTCTCTGTCACCTTCTTCATGTCTTTATCCATTTTTTGCAGCAATTCCAGTTTTTGTTTGATGGACATCGAAACATACTTTCGTTTTGTAGATCCTTTGGGAGCTCCAGCATCGGAAATTCTATTTGACATAATCAAGTTTACTTTTATAAAATTGCTCTTACAGTCTGCAAAAAATAATAAGCGGGATCCAATTCGAAGATTAAGGAACAACGCAATCATCAACATTAACTGAAATAGATAATTAGATCATTTTAGCTTATACTGTCCGTTATACATAAAACGGGCACACAAAAACGTATTTTGCACTTGTGCACACGCATATGCGCAGTCGTAAAGGTCTTATGCGCACGCGTAAACGCCTATGTGCGTGTGTCAATGCGGTGCATGCGCAGAAAGTTTTTAGCTTTGAGGTCCGAATTAACGACTTTTGACTGTGTATGATATATATATGTTTCTCTGCATAACCATAAGCTCCTGTTCTGACTATAAACTGAACTAAATATTATTATGTCAGTTCGTTTCTGTGCAAAATATAAGGTGGCACCTGACTTTTAGGTATTCTGTTTTCCACATATTTTTTTTAATTCAGTTCTTGAAAGATTTTTGTCAATATTAGAAAATTTGTTTGTTGTCAAATGAATATTAAATTGAACAACAAAAGTTAAATGTGATACATGATGAAAACGAAGAATAAGCGGGTGGGTGACATTTGACTAAGGTTATAAAGAAAACACCTGAAAGCGTTTTAACCCTCTGAGCGTTATGGCTGGCTTTATCCGGTCATGAGATTTTTTGCAATTTGTTATATATTAGCTTATAATTTATGATATTTTGCTTACTTTCTTTAATAATATAAATATCATCTTAATAACTGTAAGTTTATGAAAATAGAGCCTAAAGTAAGTAAATATACAAATTTAGCTAATAAAGTGTCTTTGAACACAGGTCTTCATGACAGATCAAAAAACCCGTGCCACGCAGAGGGTTATTTCACCTCATCAACTTAATTACATATACTAATAAATAAATATTTTAAAATTCAATTATTAATATTTTTATTATGAAAAAGATTTTTGTATTTAAATTAAGAAAATCTGAATATAATTAATTAGAATGTTCAGCAAAAATACCTGAGCAACTTGTGCCTGACAAATATATTAAAACAATAATAAACTTAGTTTAACAAATTCCTCAACACCCTCAAATGATCACATATCAAGCCCAGGTAAATAGTTCTCCATAATAGTTTAAAAAAAACTTTACCCTCAAACAAATTGAGTGACTCAAAGTAGAACATAAAATAATAATAAAAGTAATACCTACATGATACTCTTCTGTTATCGGGACCAGATTCAGAAATGTATGTTAGTATGTACGAGTGTATGGATGTATGTGCATGTGTGTGTTTGTAGACACACACATACATATGTACTTATATATGCTTACATGAACACACACATCTATACACACATGCATATATACATAAATTTCCAACTCCAGTCTAAATAACAGAAAAGTACCCAGTAAACACATTTATTAATTTTCTCTAATTAAAGTAAGCATTCTTTTAGCATGGATAGTTGAATCCAGGTACTAGCATGAACATTTACATTTTAAATATTCATATCTAAAATTGAAAATGAGGAACATACAAATAATCCTCTAAAAAAATATAGAAAATCATTCATTTTCTGATGTTTAGCAATTTATTAAGTTGAATACCTTAATATAATATTTTATAATCATTAAATCAGTGATATTTTCTTTTATGATACACTGATGTTTTCCCTCATCTATTAACTTAGTTAATTCCTTAGTAATTAGCATTCCAGAATCCTAACAAGTAAATAATAACAAAAAAAAAAAAAAATTGCAAAGGAAAATAAATCACTCATAGCTTCAGAAGTTAAGGGATCTATAAATGAAAATGACTGTTCTCACAGGAGATTCTCCTCACGGATACGCACATAGCGTTTCAGATCCACTTAAATAGAGTCCATAACATCTTATTCGCTGGGCTAACTGCTCAGTCTTCAAGACTAACAGAATACAAAAATTGAAAATATCATCCTTTCAGTTTGTTTGTGACAGCCTAGTTGATGATATCCAAAACTAATTCTCTCGCCAAAAACTACACAAGTCGCCAGCCCAGTTGTACTGTCGACAAGAATATCAGGAGACTATGGAGTTTAAAATTATCATCTTTAAGATGTTTGCAGACTAGTTAGATAGAATTTTTCTCCCTTTGGTTTCTTTTCTTTAGTTAGAAGGCCCACATCCAGATTCACCGTCAAAAAGTGCATACCTAATTCTTCAAATGCAGCAGTGAGAGAGATCTCTCAGGAATTAATCATGAAAAGCCAGCAGTTTGAGAGATTCAGAAACTGCCAGCTTTATTCATTCTTTTTTTTTTTTTTTTTTTTTTTTTCCTGTCAAAAAAAAGGAAAAGAGTTTAGAGCAGTCTGGCATTCATAGCCAAATTCCAAATTTCTCCACTCTAGCCAGCACCTCATCTGCACATGCAAGCTGGTCCCAATTCTTTACTATTTTATTTTTACTCCTTGAAGTTTTAGACAACAAATTTGTGTGCCCTCTTACAAACTGAGGAAATCTCGGGTCAATGACCATTTAAATTCTACAGGCTGAAAGATAAAATTTAAATTGTACTTGACTAGCTGATGAATTTTTTCCCTCTTTTTTATTTTCTTTCTCCCCAAAACAATAGAAACACAACTGCCATAACAAAGATTGTCGCCTTTACACTTGGAAAGTGAATCACCAAATACCGTATGAACAATTCAAAACCTTTGTTAACTTCTGAACACAAAGAAATTTATTGTCAATTTTTATTAGCAATTAATCCTTTTAATTGCTGCCTCAAAAGAGTACTTTCGATACCTTTCATTCAAAAAACCCATTTATTTATCTATCAACTGTGACTTTCTCAAAAGTGAATGTAAAGCAAAGGGGGCAATATTTTTTTTCCACACAACCAGTAATGAAACCCCTCATGGCTTCTATGTTCTCAAAAAAGCGCAAAGAGGCACAATTTATTTTGCACCAGAAACTTCCCGTCTTAACAAAAAAAAAAAAAAAAAGGCTGAACTGCAAGATAACTGCTTTTACTCCCATTCACAACCCGCTAAGAAGCTCCATCTGTGGACTCTTAACGAGTGACTAACAATGTCCTTGTTTTAACAACCCCTAAACAGATGTTCTCCGTGCTCCTTGTCAAGAAACTAAGAACCAAAAATAATGCAGCAGAATCTTTTAACTAACAGTGCCCTTGTTTTAACAACCCTTAAACAGATGTTCTTCGTGCTCCTTGTCAAGAAACTAAGAACCAAAAATAATGCAACAAAATCTTTTAACTGCCATAAATAAATTCCCACTATAGTAGTCAACAAACAACTTCATTTAAATAAAAACTGTAATAGCAGTTAATTAAAATACATTAGCACAATTAAAATTTGCGATACAATCTCCCCCCTCCACACGCATATCCCTCTATTTTAGAACATTTAATATTCGCACACATTTTCAGGAACCAGTTATGTGCAAAAGTTGAGGGCCACCTGTGTAGCATGGCTGGGATCAGTTACTTTCCTTTAGCCTTTGTAAGTAGATTAAAAATAGTTTCACCAAAAAATCTGTACTGTTTTTTATTCTCCATTATGAAAATTAAAATATTTCCTTTTTTTTTTTTTTTTTTTTATTGTATTTTTTATAGTTAATATATATTTGGTCTGTAGAAGAAATGCTGTTATCCGATTTTTTTTAAATCTGGATAGGTAATGGTCTTAGTGAAAAAAAATATTTGACATTGTGCTGTAATTAATTTTTTTGGTGTACTAATTATTTAACTTCTTATTATAAAATTATTTATTTTTTTGTGTTTATTTGTAAAGTTATTAATTTGATTTTTTAATTAAGTAAAAACTGTGCTTCTACATAGTATAGAAATCCTTCATTTTCTTAGAATTAAAGAAAAGTTTGTTTTTAAAAATATATCTAATTACCTATTTTATATCTAACTACCTATTTTAGTTAATGTTGCAGATTGCAATGTTCCTTAATATGAAGACATTTTTGTGTTAAATATAGAGAGAACATCTTTAGGCTTCAATAGATTATTGCTAATAAAAAATATGTCTTGATGACAAAAACTTTTAAAATTTCGCTAGAAATTTAAAATTTAAAAAATAAAATTTATGTTTTTATACACTTTGATGATGCAACCCAGCTGAACATACTTATGCAAAATATGGGTAAAAGGTTTTTGAAATTGATTTAAATTCAGTATTATTATTTTATGAAAAAATTAGCAAATAAAACACTGCATGTGTAAACCATATCATACTGTAACTAAACTAGTATAATGTTACAAGGAGTATAACTCAGCCGAAAAATAAAAAATTGGGAAATGAAACACTAGAACTCAGCTGAAAAATTATGTTGCATTTTTGAAATTATTATATTTTATGCTTTAGATATTATATAAAAAAGATAATGTGTCATTGCTATGATACCAAGTATCTCGCCCCCTGCACACACACACTTTCAATTATCGAGGGTCCCTTTTTTATTTTTTGTAAATATAGGTTGTAATAAGTACCCCCCCCCCCTTTTTTTTTCCCAGGAAGAAATGCCGTTAAACAATTTTATTACATGATACACCTCAAACTGATACTTTGGCCTCATAGGGGCCCCTTTTCAACTTTAGGATAAATTTTGGTTTGCATCTAAAATTGGCCTTAGAAATATTTTCCCTCTTTTCACCAACTGTGAAAATGTATTTGGAAAACCATCTATTTGTATCCTAACCCAGAGGAAAAATTTCTTTTGTATATTCTTGTCTCTCATCTGAAATTAACAAAGATGATACCCTAAAGAATAAAAGCATGCTTTCAAATCAGCAGTTTTTCCAATACACTAAGAGATATGCATTTCTATTTCCCATATTTTTAAGTGAACTTTCCCTTTGTGCGATACGCTCACACAAAAGGAAGAAGGTGTGCTTCTCCTGAATGACAAATTAGTTATCAATCACCTCTTTTCATTTGCACTGCTCTCTAGGATTTTGGAAAACACAAAGGAATAGATGTCTTTCCAGGCTAACATGCCACGTTTAACTCCTACAATTGTGTGACATTTTAATGCCAGACGTTAATTTTGGAATCGTTGAATCTTTCTCATGGAAAAAGGTGATGTGCTGAAATTAAAATTTTAGCTAAACAGAGACAAATGAGAAACTCAAGTGCAGTAAATAAAAAATAAAAAGAAACTATTATATTTGCATTCATTCCTAGCACAGGGTCATTAAATTCCCCATTCCCCCCATGAACATAATATTAAATCCTAAATAAATTGTAAATTAATCATAAAAAATTATTATGTAATAAACTATTATAATATAAAGAAATTCTATCATCTCACAGAGTAGAAAAGAAGATTAGTGCTGCCATCTATTAGCGTGGTACCCTCAGTATGGACGTTGGTATATATTATATACCGGTTTTAAAATTGCATAAATAAACTTCTATTAATTACCACTTTTGACTGAAATGAAGTAAATATATAATTTTCCCTCCAATAGGATTTATGTATCTTCAAACATGACACCTTGGAACGAGGTATATTAATTTCACAACTGCAAAATATTGAGCATTCATAGGGTAGTGCTGCCATTTAGAATCAAAAGGAAATACAGTCAAAAGTCTTTAATACGGACATCCATGATCCGGCATCCCCCATTTTTGTTAAACCCTTTTTAGATTAAGTTAGTATTTACAACGCCTCACTTAATATACTATGCATTTACAACAGCATATTAGGGCCTTCATTATAAGGTAATATGTCACATGGACTTTTCCGTTATTTGATACATTGTTTATTGCACATTAGGATACATTCATGGTTATGTTACTTCAAGCTTCTCTTTCATCTTCTGTATCTTATTTAAACCCATTTTATATATATATAATCCGGACCTCAAAGCTACAAACTTTCTGCGCATGCGTCAACACATGCACATAATACCTTTACGCATGCGCATATGCATCTACGCATGCACATAATATGTTTAATGTATAATGGACAGTATAAGGTAAGCTAAAATTATCTAATTACCTATTTTAGTTAATGTTGCAGATTGCAATGTTCCTTAATCTTTAATTGGATCCGGCTTATTATTTTTTGCAGACCGTTAGAGCAATTTTATAAAAGTAAGCTTGAACTTTCGATTCTGTCAAAAGGAATTTCCAATTCCGGAGGTGCAAAGTACCTACAAAGCGAATGCTTGTTTTGATGTCCATCAAACAAAAAGTGGAATTGTTGCAAAAAATGGATAAAGGCATATCCTTTGTTTCTCTAACCATTCCAAAACCTGTTTATCAATTTCACGCTGCTCTCTGAGGGGATCGGGGGGACATCGCAGCACGCAATGAACTGGAAGTTGATCTGTCAACATTATCCTTATCTTCAAGGCAGATGGTTTTATTTTATTCGGCTTATAATTCCTTACTAAATGTAATATTTCATTAAAATGTTCTCCGTCTTTGATATGATTTAAATCAAACTCATCGTCATTATAAATATCACAAATATACATCAAATAGTTTTCTGGTTGCAATTTTCTAATTTCGAATTTGCATAATGTATGCTTTACGCATGTGCACGTTGAAAGAAATGTTTAATAAAGTAAACAAATAAATATTAAGCTTTTTTTTTTTTTTTTTTTTTTTTTTTGTAAATTTTGGTACCCTTTAGATCATAATTGCTCTTTATGTCATAAATTATGGTTTCATATTTTTAATTTTATAATTTCTGCATGCCATCTTACCAGATTTAAACTGGTAATCTATAATCTGGAAAAAATTATAATCCAGAATCGCCGAAGTCCCGATGAGTCCGGATTAAAGACTTTTGACTGTACCAGAAACTTACGATTACAGCTTGGTGTAGAAAAATTAGCATTTTTCAGGAGGTTAAAAAATTGACAAACATCTGGTATATTTTATATACTGGTGCCTTATCATCAGAAATTGCACTCATAACTGAATTGTAAAAGAACTTGAGAAATGCTAATAGAGGAAGATTTTAAATTGAGGAGTTTTGTCACAGTTGACATATCCCAATTAACATGACTTCCGGAAATCCAGAATTTTAATAGATATGAAAAATTAACCTAAACATTTGTGTTGAATCTTTTTCTTTATTGAATAACAACACTTACCAAATATTTATCTCTATAAAATAATATGTCTTGGCTTGATATTTCTAATAACAAAACATATTTCCATTGCCAGATCATTTCAATTGTGATAAGAAATCCTGTATTTATTCACGAGTTTCCTGCCCCCTCTTCTTTTACTAATTTTATCATGGAAAAATCAAAAGGGCAAAATTATGCAAATAGTTTAATCTCTGAAGGATGTGTTTACAGTAAGAACATAAAAATAATTTTTGAAAGATGCGGTTATTGTAAAAGCATCACGAACATTAACCCTTTTCTACTCTCAGCCACCAAAGCTTTTTTACCATTCCAGTTGTATGTTTACTTTCAGCCATAAAAAATTTTTACTATTGTAGTCCTGTGTCTGCTTTGAGCCACCAAAGCGTTTTTACCATTCCAGTTGTATATGTGCTCTCAGCAACCACAACAAAGAATGATTCTGATCTTATATTACATTAAGTAGAGAAGTTTCATAATCTTACATTTTGTATAACTATTTGTTCAGTGAAAATTAATTCTAATCAACGGTATAAATTTGGTACCTATGTATAAATTTGATATGACTGCAAAGATTTAATAAATAAACTTCCAGCAACTATCATGATATCTAATATGACATCTGCAGTTTTACTTCACTCTTTCTGAATTCTCACCTGTTCTT
Organism: Stegodyphus dumicola; assembly: GCF_044657685.1. Classification (NCBI taxonomy): domain Eukaryota; kingdom Metazoa; phylum Arthropoda; class Arachnida; order Araneae; family Eresidae; genus Stegodyphus; species Stegodyphus dumicola. Next base: position 86,166,759 of record NC_140768.1, read on the forward strand.
ATTGTTGTCCATTGCTACTCTACATGCCTGAAATCATTCATTGCTACTGGAACTCCTGTTTGTGTATCTGCTGTGGCTTGCAAGTCATCGCTATTGTCACCATTGTCATTGTCTTCATCTCTGCGCAGATCTTGCATGTAATGACCTCAAGAATATTAGATATCCTTGTTTTCTTGAAACTCTTTACTATAACTGTCCATTATTCGGAACCCATGCACCCAAAATTCATGAGTAAGTCAATTAGAGAAAACAACCACTATATGGACCAATTTATTTTTAAATTTAAGAAAACTCACTGGTGAGAACACTGCTATAAGAGATAAGAGTAATACAATTAAACAATGACTGTAGGCAATATTGGTGCACAAATCTTTAAGTAGAATTTTTTCGATATCTCTTATTCTAGAAAAGAACAGATACTTTAATTTTTATTTATCATATATTATTGATAATTTTTTTAGAAATATGCATATGTCTGGATATCTGTTATAAACTAAACTCGGTGGCGTAACAGCCCTAATTGGCCGAGGCTTGCAGTGCACAAAATCTGCTTTCTTGACTGTAAGTCCCGGGTGGTCAAATGGTGGCCCAAATGCCCTGAACAAGTGGTCAGTTTGTCACAGGACCCCCGGTGTTTAGTCCCCAAGTGAACTTGGTACTCATTTTATCAACCCAAGTGATAGAAATCAAGGGATGAAAGGCTGAGTCGACCTTGCCCAGCACGAGAAGCCAACCCCGGACCTGCGGTGCTGCTGCCACTGCGCCACCGGGCCTCGAATATCTGTTATACATATATGAATAGTTGTATTGTTGAACTGAGAAATCAGTTGTACATTATCACTCCTTTTATTCTTTGTATTTATTTCAGACTGTGAATAACTCATTATACTTTTTTTTTATGTATTTAATAGTGGGATAATAAATGCTTGCTCAAGTCCTGAAATTAATTAGGTAATAGTTATGATGTGTTATTGAAATGCAGTTAAACTATTGCGTTTTTTATTATTTTTATTTACATAGCCTTTTTAGTTGCTATGTTTATTACAAATGCTTAATGTTATGCTTTTACTCCTGTAATCTAGATTGCCATACTAATGTATATTATAATGCATATGAAATCTCTTATCCCTTATTTAATTCTCCAATTAAAACAAGATTCAAAACTATCCAATTCTATTTTTAAAAAATGATAAAATACTGTTTTATACATGTCCGTAATCCGGACTCATTGGGACTTCGACGATTCCGGTTTAGGGTTTTTTCCGGATTATAGATCATCAATTTAAATCTGCTAAGATGGCATGCAGAAATGATACATTTAAAAATATGAAATCGTAATTTATGAAATAAAGAACAATTATGATCTAAAGTGTATCAAAATCTACAAAAATAGCTTAATATTTATTTGTTTACTTTATTAAACATTTCTTTCAATGTAAGTTGTTTAAGATGCTTCCACAAAAAATTCAAAAAGTTTCTTTTTTTCCTTTTTCTTGTGTCATATATATAGTGGACTTTCCAATGCCATACTTCTCACATAATTTTGAGGCGGATAGGCCTTTATCCATTTTTTGCAGTAATTCCACTTTTTGTTTAATGAACATCGAAACATGTTTTCGCTTTGTAGATCCTTTGGCAGCTCCAGAATCGGAAACTCTTTTTGACATAATCAAAAGTTCAAGCTTAATTTTTATAAAATTGTTCTAACAGTCTGCAAAAAATAATAAGCTGGATCCAATTAGAAGATTAAGGAACAGCGCAATCTGCAACATTAACTGAAATGCCTTAGATAATTTTACCGTTATACATTAAACGCGCATGCGTAAACGCATCATGCGTTTACTTATGACACAAAGGAAAAAAAGGAACTTTTTGAATTTTTCGTGGAAGCATCTTAAACAACTTACATGTGCATAAAGTTTGTAGTTTTGAGGTCCGGATTATAGATAATTCCAGATTATGGACGTCCAGATTACAGACCTCGTACTGATAAAAAGTGTAATTGCTTGAACAACGTACTATTTACAAGATTTGATGCTAAGTTATGCTTTAGATAAAATTACTTCTTTGCTGATATCATGCTTTAATTAATTATAAACTTAAAATTATAGACTGCAGTGATAAAATTATTAAATGTTTTTATCTCCATAATTAATTTCTGTTTTTTTCCTTCCTCTTAGTGAAGTGAATTTGAATCGCCATATATCATGTGAGCCGTGTAGCAAAATTGTTACTGGTGGTTATGATGCTGAAATGAATCAAATTGTAATATGCCAGAATACTGCAAGAACCAAATCTGCAGTGCAGGGAGCTTTAGCTCATGAAATGGTTCACATGTTTGATTTTTGTCGGGCTAATCTGGACTTCAAGAATTTTGATCACTTGCTTTGCACTGAGGTAAATTTATTATGTAGTGATTCATTTCACTGTTTCTTAAACGTACTGTTATTTTATTTGAAGATGTTCAAAAGCTTTTGTAATCACAAACTAGTTAATCTTTTCAAGTGTTGAAATCGAGAGCAAGATTTAAGATTGATAAGGTCCTAAATTAAATGATTTTTGAAATTCTTCCCAGAGCCAGGCTCATATACAAATAAAATTTTACTGATTTGGTAAAGCAAAACTATTTATCTGTAAAATAATTAATTCCTTAAAATAATCAAAAAACACTTATTTGTTTTTAATATAGATTTATATTCAGTTTCAAAATGTAATTACTTATTAAATTTTTAAAAAGATTATATATTTTTCCTACTTTTTTAGAGAAATCTCACATCATATCATCAGAGATAATATCCTAAGTTTATAGCTTATTAGATGTCTTAATGAAGAATGATTTAGAACATATTAGAAAGAAATTAATTGTTTATTGAGGAAAGTTAAATTCATATTGCATTTGAATTGATTAACATAGCTTAAAGTTATCTTGATTAGTGATTATTAAGACATTTTTGAAAATTACATTTTAATTGAGCTATTTCCTTAATTCAGTTTTAGCCATGCTATAGACACACTTAAATATGAAGAATGATTTAAAACATATTAGAAAGAAATTAATTGTTTATTGATGAAAGTTAAATCCATATTGTATTTGAAATGATTAACATAGCTTAAAATTATCTTGATTTAGTGATTATTAAGACATTTTTGAAAATTACCTCTTAATTCAGCCATTTGCTTAATTCAGTTTTAACCATGCTGTATGCACTGCTGACTATTAATGCCATTGGTTGGCATGAAATTTTTATAGTATGTAGCTGAGGATAGGGCATAAAAATGATTAGCAGTGTGGCACACATGCAAATAATTGGAACTACAGTGCTACCTAGAATTAGTTTAAGCAAGGAGAAGGAATGTACAATAACAGATCTCCAAATTTTATGTTGGTAGAATAATAATATACTATGGATTGACATACTACCATATTTTTACTTACATCAGTTGAAATTTAGCCATTATCATACTAATGCAGAATTGATGGAACAACACCATAGGCTGATAGAGAATGCCTAAGAGGTTAGATATCTTGTGTGAATGGCTCACATAAACTGTACAGCTATATTATGTGTCTCAGCACAAGAAGATGAGATAGCTTTTTGCTGGTCACAGACTGTTTGCATGGCAGCCATTGCTTTTCCTACCTGTAATACAGTACAAAGTCCATAATCCGGACATCCATTATCTGATTATAGGACGTACATTATTTACCTGTGCGTGTTTCCGATAGAAAGTGACAGAGAGGTTATTGAAAATGAAAAAATTTTGATTGACAAGCTAGTTGGTATTCTCAACACAGCAATTACAGGACTTGAACAGTGGAACTTTGTAACTGAACAAAAAATTATGTCTGCTTATAAAATTAAAGAGAAAGTATTAGCACAAAAAAACAAAGCAACTTAAACAACTTACGTTGAAAGAAATGTTTAATAAGGTAAACAAATAAATATTAAGCTTTTTTTTTTTTTTTTTTTTTTTTTTAATTTTGATACTGTTTAGATCATAATTGCTCTTTATTTCATAAATTATGGTTTCATATTTTTAATTGTATAATTTCTGCATGCTACCTTACCAGATTTAAATTGATGATCTATAATCCGTAAAAACCCCTAATCCGGAATTGCCGAAGTCCCGACGAGTCCGGATTACGGACTTTGTACTGTAGTATAATACAGATGTCTTCAGTTACAGTGGTGCATTAAATGAGTCTCATGGATTCATGGATTGTGTGAAATTGCCTCCTGAGACAAATTGTGCTTCTGCAAGCAACATCATAATAGATATGTAAATGTCAGCATTAAGAGCAGTTTCTGGAATCTTGCTTTATATGCCTTCATACTGGATACTACTTATAATATGGGTGCATGTCCTGCTTATGTATGCCAATGCGAGTCCTGCTTATGTATGGTACACATATCTCCCATTCTAACTAGGCATTGTTGCATTACAATAAATTAAGGTCTGTTGTTGTTTCATATAATCAGAAAATTCTAGAGCCATTTCCAACAAGGCGATGCGTGATTATACATTATACACATTTCAATATACAACAGTTCCTCAGCATACAGAAGATTATGATTCTGCCCTGGCCACTGCATTCTTTAGATTGTTCCTTGACTGAGCACATAGTGAATGTGTGGTATCATGCAACTAACATAACAGAGACTAGCAGAAAAACTCTAATAACAAATTACAGCTTCTGAATTGCAGTATCTCGAAATGCAGTCCAAACTGTCTTTAAATCTATGTCCATTTAAAAATGGTGTATATTGCTCGTGGCCACATTTGATACTGATCATAGCTGTTTGTTGAATGCATCTGAAATTTAATGATTTCATCTTTGCAATCAGTAAAATATAGCATAGTTGGGTTATCTTTTGTCCTTGTTGATGTAACAATTTTAATGACCAGTAGTATATTACAAAATGCTAATTTTTTAAAAAGATTGTGCAGCTGTTTTATGCTTACATATAGGAATAATATTACTTAAAAAAATTTTTTTTGCAGGATAATTGGATAATTTTACATTAGTCTGTATATGCTTCAGGTTATAGTATGAGATCAATATTTAAATTAAGAAACAGTGCTAAATTTAGTTTTTCTAAATCGGGATTGGATACTATTGTTATTGGTATAATAAATATGTTTAAAATAAAAAAAAGATACTTAGAATGAATTGATATAGTGATGCCTCATATAAAGAACATGTATCTCAAAGTAAAATATGTCTTACATAATGAACTCGATCCTGCATTACCAGTTGCATATGTACCTCTTTGAGCATTAAATATTGAGCTAAAGTTTAATAAAATAGGTTTTAGTAACACATGTGCGTGCACACACACATACACATATATAAACAGATGTATGCATAAATAAAGGGTAATGAACAGAGAAACAGGTGAATAAACATATGTATTGTTATTTTTTTTACATATGAACAGATGCCAGTTTTCTTTTTGGCCCAGAACTTGAAGAAACATAAAGGGAAGTTTCTGTTGGTGAGAACACAAAGTAACTGCCTTCTGAAGAAGTGTAATTAGATTTATTCTGCATTTTTTTAAGTGAAAAGATATCCAGGTTGAAGCAAAACAATGGGATCCCATTAAGCTGACATCAAACTATTAATTATCTGTTCAATGATAATATCATGCAATACTTCAGGACCATTCTGAAAAAGAGAAAGGCCATATTAGGTAACATCTTGAAACTTAGACCTCCCATAAAGCAAAGGCATATATGTAAAATAATAAAAGCAGCAGTGCAGTCAAACTTAAAAAAAGAAGACAAAAAAAAAAAAAAAAAAAAAACAGAATTTTAAAAAAGCTGTCAGACAAAATATAGTATATATATATATATATGTAGTGTATGAAAATATTTTTACTATAATCTGTGTAAATTCTCAGCATTTTAAACAACGATGGGGTTTATAAATATTGGGTTTTAATAAAAGTTTCCTGCCACTGCAAATATCATCTGCGCAAACAGTTCACATTGTTGTGTTTAATCGTATTTTGGCAAACAATTTTGGGCATTTGAAAGAAAGACACTTGCTTTAGAACACTGTGTTGTGAAATTTGTAAAAAAATATCGTTATCATTAAGTACAAGGGGTCTGAAATGGAACAATCATGCTACCAGATACGAACCATCATTTACTTCCAGTTCTGTTGCAAAAAGTTAGCTACAGAATGTTGCCAAATCATGTGTATAGCTTTAGGTACTAATGTTGTATCATGTGACAGTGTGAAGATTTGGTACCAAAAGTTCACAAACAAAGACTATGACATTCAAGAGCATGCTGGCAGGTCTACTGATGTTGATGAGATCCCCCTGTGAAGATTTGTGGAAGAATTTGTGAAGGAGTTAGGCATTAATGCCATATCAATTAATTGTGCTATGCATTGCATAAACTTGACGTACAAATTCAATCGCTAGGTGCCGCATAAGCTGCTTCAAGCAGTTATAAGGACAGACATGTTCGAGCCTGCACTAATCTGCTTGAATGTCAGCGCAAAGACAAAATTTTGGACTGAATCGTCACTTGTGATGAAAAGTCGATTTACTTCAACAACACAGGCCAAAAATGAGGATTGGTCTGCGTCCGATAAGCTCGTCAGCAGCGTCACAAAATACAATTCGACTGAAAAAAAGATCATGCTTTGAATCTGGTGGGATTATCCACAAAGGGTAATCTGGGAAAAGTTAAGTAAGGTGTATAGCAAGATGCTAATTCAAGGTGACACTGCTATCAAGGAAAAACGTCAAACTGAGTTTCAGCAGAAAAATGTGATGTTATGTCAAGATAATGCAAGACTACTTATGTGTGCATTCACCAGCTGGATTCTGTATGGACTTGAGTGGGATCTTTTGCCACACACACACACCATATACCCCCCCATAGTCGCTCCTTCGGACTTCTACCTTTTTTCACACCTGCAGCTACATCTTGCTGGTGCTATTTTCCATTCTGCACAGGACGTCCGAAATGAGGTTAATCTGTTTTTGGACTCGCACCACCTAATCTGTGGGCCAAAGGCAAAAGAAAAACTGCCAAAACGTTGGTAGCAAATCATAGATTTGGGTAGTGATTACTACCTGCACTAAAGGTACTGCTCTCATGTTTTTGGTTTTTTTTCTCTAACTTTATTAAGAACATTTTTTGGTGGAAATCTTTCATTACAACCAGATATATAGAGAGAAATGTAAACAAAAAGTTAGAAATTTAGAACCAAATTCACAGACAGGAGGAAAAAAAAAAAAAGAAAGAAAGAAAGAAATTCAAAACCAAAAGAACCCAAAATTCCCTATTAAAATGTAAAAAATATTAACTTTTTTTTTTTTTTTTTTTTTTTTTAACTTTGCTTTCCAAATTTGAAACCAAATTTTACAAATTGAAAATTTCTTCCTTTTAATTTACCTTTTGGAAGATTTCAAACTTGCCATCGCCAATTTGTTTCGTCAATGACGCAAACTGCCATGGCATCTTCTTTTGAATTTCTGTCTTTTGTTCATTGTTTACTGAAAGGTAGGTTTTGAAATCAAGTTCTCTGTTAATTTTTATGTATATTGTGTATTGTTACGTTTTAATTTTAGTAAAATGTGTTTAATTATTTTTCTTTTACTTTACTGGACATTGAAATTTTTACATATGTACTTGTTTTTATATATTACACTCTTAGACAAAAAAAACAAAAAAAAAAAAAAAGATGCGCCGAGAAGATATAAAGCAAATTGGACACAAATTTATATGCATACAGGTTTTGACGGAAAATGCAAAATTTTACATTTTGGCTGCCAATGAATTAACGGTTGTTGCTACAGTGCATCTGATCTGTACAACTGGCAGGATATTTAAGAGGAGAAATTACGATTCCAGGTCATAAATTCTTCACGAATTTCATCCCGTGTACTCTGGTACAAAGTAACTATGCCTCACATACAGGTGCGATATGCGCAGATGTCAGAATATCAGAGCGGTTGTGTAGTTGGTCTCAAAGAAGCCGGTTGGTCATATTGGCGAATAGCTCGACATTTGAGCAGGAGCAATGCCACTGTTAGACAATGTTGGCAGGAATGGGTGAACCATGGCCACACACAGTGTCAGAAGGAAGTGGTAGGCCTAGAGAAACGACAGAACGTGAAGACTGAGCAATCGTCAGAGTGGCATTCACAGCCCCAGATGCATCATTATCATCGATTGTACGTGCAACTAGTGCTTCAGTGACCACAAGGACCATTCATAGACGACTCACAGAAAGGGGACTGAAGGTCACGGCACCCCTTGCGCCGACTGCCATTGACCTCTGTACAACGTCAAGCCCATTTGCAGTGGTGTTGGTCTCATTTGCACTGGAATGTCACTGACTGGAGTAGAATAGTTTTCAGTGATGAGTCCCGCTTTGAACTGAGCCCTGATGATCAGCGAAGGCGAGTCTGGAAACACCCCGGACAGCGGTGTAATACCAACCTTTCTCTCTTCCAGCCAACAACCAGGAGTGATGGTCTGGGGTGCCATTTCGTTTCATAGTAGGACCCTTTTGCTTGTCATCCATCGTAACCTTACAGCACAGCGGCACCTCGACGAAGTTCTAAGACCCGTTGTGTTGCCCTTCATGTCACACCACCCTGGGCTTACATTTCAGCAAGATAATGCCCGACTCCGCACTGCACATGTTTCTACTGCTTGCCTTAGTGCTTTCTGAACATTACCTTAGCCAGCAAGGTCACTGGATCTCCCTCCTGTGGAGCACATTCGGAGCATTATGGGCAGGGCCTTCTAACCAGCTTGGGATATTGACGATCTAATGCGCCAGTTGGACAGAATTTGGCACGATATCTCACAGGAAGACATCCGCAACCTCTATCAATCAATGCCAAGCCGAATAACTGCTTGCATAAGGATCAGAGGTAGACAAACACGTTACTGACTTTTTCACTTTGTGAAGCTCTATCACTTCAATAAAGCATCCAAGTTTTCTAAAACTGTAATCATTTGTTTTTCTGTACATGTACATCACTTCTACCAATTTTTGTCCCATTCGGATAACTCCTTCTTGGTGTGTCTTTTTTTTTTTTTTTTTTGTCTAAGAGTGTATATTTCATTTTTTGAATTCCTCTGTGTAGAGGAGGCATTCAGAACTTTTGGATGAACTGTTATAATAAATAATTTAGAATGGCTCATCAGTTAATTTTGGATGAACAGAAATGCAGTATGTTTCCTCAGAGAAAGGGATTCAGTTGAATCTGAACCACCTCCTCTTGATAACATTGAATCAGATTTTCATTGCATTCCTCTTCCTATATATGTTTTATAATTTTTGTATCTCACATATCTGCACTGATTTAGTGACAGGCTGATATTTTTTACATATTTATAGGGAATTTTGGATCTTGCTGGTTTTGAATTTTATTTCTTTCATATCTTTTGAATTAAGTTTTAAACTTCTTACTTTTTTATCTATAATTGATTTAATTTTTCAGCGGCACTTTGTGAGAAATAATATATGGATAGTTTTGTTTTAAAATAAAAAATGTTGATATATATATAATTCTTCAAAATGTTTATAATGTTTTGTGATTTTGGACAATACTTAGTGAATGACTAAAATTATAGCGATAGAAATCTATTAGAAACAGTGTCTTCATAACAAACTCCATTATGAAAGAAACTGTGTTCATTAAATGCGACACCACTGTATTTTTTATATATGTTTCCCTTAATTTTGAAAAGTGGCACTGTCCATATTCTTTTAAATGATAAATTCTTTAGCTTTTGCATAAATTTAACATTGTTAAAATCAATATATGGAGTTAAGAAACTACTGCTACTAGATGCAGATGGGGTTTTAATAATTTAATCTTTCAGTCATGGTTTAAAAATGTAGAAATGCAAGTTATATAGAGTGCAGTGAAATTTTTTGTCTGTTCTTTGCCTACGAACAAGACAGTGGAAACATATTTTCCTTTTTAAAAGTGATATACAGATTCTTAGCAATGTTGTGTGTAGTGCTTAAAATTTAGTGTAAAAATTAACTAAATCGTGTTAAAGCAGATATTTAAGCAATGAATAAATAAATAGAAACATTTCTTTATTGAAGTAGAAGTTACGTAAATTGCATTTTTTAGTAACATAGTTTCTGTAATATACCAAAAATGGAATTCATTTGTGTAAATACGTACACCAGTCATAAAATCTCCTTGTAACTATTTTATATTATAGCAATTGTATGCTGTTACATTTCTTGTATGTTTTTTCAGATCCGAGCTGCAAATCTTATGCACTGTTCCTTTTTAAGTGCTATGGTTATGGGTACAGCTTCATTAATGCGCATAAAAAGGCAGCATCAGGTTAGTTTACCATCATAATGTTGTTATTTTTTTAGTTAATTTTTTTTATTTAAATTTTCAGAGACAAATTTTTATTCGGTTTTGAGGGCTGTAAAAAATCGCCAAATTATTGTTGATGCCAATGCTGCCAAAAATAATCGTGGCAAGAAAGGAAGTATAATAGTAAATAACTATCCAAGATTGATGTTTTAATTTAGATGAAAGGTTAATTTCATATAATACTTTTTTATTATAATTTATGTGAAAAAGGCTAAACATGACTGAATGGAAGCATAAGAGTAAATAACTATTTCAGGTCATTATTATAATTTATATAAAAATTGCTAAACATAACTGAATGGATGCCTGCATCGCTAATTCGCTACCGACTTATCGCTAAAGCATAATTTCATCTTGCTGGTTGTTCAAACGTAATTTTCTATAATGAATGATGCCTTTTCTTTGAAAATATTCTCTGTAAATTGCAGAATCGCTCACTTATTTGTTTGCTGCTTTTTACGAGGGTAAGAACAATTGAATTTTTGTCAATTTTCTTTTACTTTTTAAGTGAAAATATGTTGATGTGTACATAGATAAAGTCAAGGGTGTGCACAAGTGCCATTTTTGTGCAAATCTAGGATTTCCTTTTTAAGTGAAAATAGGTCGATGTGCACATGGATGCCGAGTATGTGCAATTCTTAAAAATGTGTCAAGCAGTGGGTGATTCTGCACTTTACCCAAAATTCTATTGCCAACTTTTCGTCATGGGCAATTCCCAAATTGTTAAATCCATACGATATCAAAAAGGATTTAAAAATTAAACTAATATGTCAGTGGTGTCTTAAGAAATATAGAACTATATAAACTTACGCAATCTGAAATCAACGCGTACACTAGATTTGACGCGCTGTTAAATGAGCGTGTTTGTGTTTCTGCTTTTCCCCCTCTCTTAAATTTTATTCTTCAATAGTTTTTCTCTCTTTAATTCATATAAATTTATTATTTAATGAGTTTCATTTCTAATTTTTTGTATATTTATTTGTTTAAATTATCTGTCAATGAGAGATAATCATAAAATCATGCCTTTTTAGTTGCTTTGATTTAAAAGTCTTCAAATTCTGTTTTCAGAAATTTATTCCATATGTGTAAAAATGTAGTACTTATTTTAAATACTTCTATAATGAAGCTGATCTATATGTGTAATCAGAAGACTGTTGTAATACATATTGAGATTGCCCATCAATGTTGCATGCGCTAATCTGTTTAATGACGCGTGTTAATGCCATTTTTTTCAGTATGTTACTGAAATATCATTTACAGTTTTAATAGCATAATTTCCGGAAGAAACGCCGCGGTGTTTATGTATTTAAAACTTAAATTTTCAGCGGGTGCGCTGTTTCTACTCATGTGGCGTTTAGGTGCACTAAAAATAAAATATTTCCTATGATGGTCATTGTACATAGTTTAGATGGCCCTGTCATTGTACATAGACTGGTGCTGTTCCCACACAAAAGACCACTCAGTGGCTTTTTGCAAACATTATTTTATTTACATTCTTTCTCTTGAACAGACCTACATGCCTTATTCACCCTAAACGGGATCTCAGAACAATAACATTCTTCTCCCTTCAAATCAACATTCTCAACAGTTTGAATAGTCTCTCTCCTCTACCATTTGATGAATCTTCTAGGAACCATCCTCTCCCCACCCCTGCCTTTTCTGCAATTTTTTTCAAAGGCGGACACGGCTCCACCTGCCTCGCAATAACGAACTCTGACGTATTTCCCCTTCAGCATGAATCGAGTTTTCTTGGCATTCTGTCAGATACAGATCCCATCAGTTTGGGTACAAGTACTTGTTGGATAGTTTTTAAGTAAGAAGAGAGCGGAAAATTTTTGAAAATGTCACCTAAACGGCACAGAAGCTATACTGCTGGTTTTAAGCTTCATGTAATTTCGCATGCTGAACAAATTGGAAATAGAGCAGCAGCTCAAGAGTTTGAAGTGGACGAGAGATGTATTTGACATTGGAGAACTGAAAAAGAATTTCTTAAAAACATGCCATAACAGAAATGAGCCAAAAGAAGTGGTACTGTAAGGTGGCCGAATCTAGAGGACGACCTTGCAAACTGGATAAAGGAGCAACAAGGAAAGGGAATGGCAATTTCGACTGTAAAAATGTGCTTACAAGCAAAATTTATAGCAAAACAAATGAACATAAATGATTTCAAAGGAGGGCTTTGCTGGTGTAGCAGATTTATGAAAAGAAAAAATATTTCTGTGCGTACTAGAACAACAGTCGGGCAACAATTACCATTGGACTGGCAGAATAAAAAGGCATCTTTTCTAAAATATGTGACAGATATTATTGACAAAAAAACTTCTTCAGTCACGGATAATAAATATGGATGAAACACCATAAGCTTTTGACTCTCCTGCAAACAGAACTGTTGATGAAACTGGTGCAAAAACTGTATCTGTGCTTACTACGGTGCATGATAGAATGTCATTTACAAGTGTGTTAGCTTGTGCTGCAAACGGTGACAAGCTAAAGCCGATGATCATTTTTAAACGAAAGACTATTCCAAAGGAAGAATTTCCTAATGACGTAATTATTTGTGCAAACGAGAACGGCTGGATGTGCGAAACAATCATGCATGAGTGGCTACAAAAAGTTTGGCAGTGTCGTGAGGGATCTTTTTTCCAACCAAAAGGGTTATTGATAATGGATTCCATGCGTGCTCATTTACTTGAGTCAGTGAAACCAGATGTCAAAAATTGTCTGCGACTGTAGCAATAATTCCTGGTGGTTTGACAAAAATCTTACAACCATTAGATTTGTCAGTTAATAAATCCTTCAAAGCTGAAGTCCGAAAGCGGTGGGAGTGTTGGATGAGTGAAGGGTTGCATACGTATACCAAAAGCGGTAAAATGCGTAGAGCATCTTATGAAGAAGTTGCAAAGTGGGTAGGAAGTGCATGGAAGTCAGTAAAAACATTGTTAATAATAGCAGGTTTCAAAGAAGCTGAAATTATATCCTTAGATAAAGAGACTGTAAAACAAGAGGATGAATGTGATGATCTGGAAGACTTGGACTTAAATCAGGATTTACTAAATCTTTTTAATTCAGATAGTAAAGAATCAGATTTTGATGGCTTCATATGATGTATAGTTTGCTGTAATTTCTTTTGTAAGTAAAATTTTAAATTTCCTTTTGTCATCCAAATTTAATATTTCGTTGTTGCAACATTTTTTATAATATAGTCTGAGTATTACAAATATGGACTTCTTTAGTGGATAAATATAAGTATATATGTAAACGTAAATATATTTTCAACATTTCTTACCTTTAATTTATTTTTGAGTTATGGTTTCATTTCATGCATTTTTCTTAACTGATATGTCATATATCAGGACTTAGGTTGAGATTTTGCATCTATACGGCCCACGACGATAACACGCACAATTTAATCTGTTGCGGCATTTCTGTGTAATTTTATTTTTTTTTCCACCATTTTATGATCTATTGTAGTTGCCTTGAACTAAAAAGCATCAGCTTTGTATAATAACTTTATTGCTATTCTAAAACATAAAATTCTTTAAGAGAAATATTGTCTGCAGCGCAGTGCGGCTAAGAACGCTATTCTACTGAAACATAAACATGAACAACTGTTGCCACTCACACAAACTTAATAGTAAATAAAGCACGTTGCCAGTAACAAGATTATTGCAAAAATCATAACATAAAATTAAGCAGTGAGGAAATAAAATATAAAGAAAAAAAAAAGAAATGCAAATATTAAATATGCATCCAACATATTGATTTAACATAATATGTTTGTTTAAAATTGTAATTAAATTCCTATAAACTCCTGATTAATCAAGGCAATATCAAGAAGGATCTCCACAATAAACCCAGCAGTAGCTAAAAAAACAATAACATACAAGAAAGAATAGCCCGTATTATGAATAATGGAAAAAAAAAAAACTATGACTATTTTACCTGAATTTTTACGCAGTTTAATTAGAAAACTTCATTTGGTTAAGTAAATTAAATCAGCATTCAAAATAAAAAGAATATACTTCATAACAAAAAGAACAATGCTTTTATTTATATCACCCTTGTATTTTGATAGAAGTCAGTTGGAAACAGAAGATATTGGCTATACATTTAATATATTTTTATGATTTCACAATTTATTTTAATGGACAATTTAACAATGTTTATATATTCCAGATTATGTGCAATTAAATTACATGTTGATTAAAACATTTCCTAAATATTAGGATATCATTTGCTATTACTGTTGTTTTTCTTCTTCTTTTTATACTTTCCATAGAAATTCTGCTTTATTCTGATAGTCTGTGATAGTAAATGTTTCATAAATATAATTTTTGATAAACTTAACATTTTTTTTTTTTTTTTTTTAAATAGAGCCTGATTAATTTGCCTTTGGTTAAATGAGAGCTGATTATATATTTAAAATTTAAACAATGACATGAAAATAAAAACTGAGTTGCAGTCCCTTAATCTCTTATTTTAACTTATTACATTACTTTGAACTGTAAATGTTAATTTATCAATTTTTCTAAAGAATTCGTTGAATATTCAAGTAAGTGTTTCTATCAGAAATACATAATTTTCATTTCTGTTTACTATAATCATAGTATATGTTTGATGCCTAACCCATAATAAATGAATTCTTTATCAAGGAAAATTATTATTCTTAGTAAATAGTTTTTTTTAACCAAGTACTTGTTATTTTTAGGAGTGTGTTAAAAGAAAAGCTCTAGCTTCAGCCGTAGCTGTTAGAAATGTTTCTCAAGAGGAGAGTAAAGCAGCGCTAGACAGAGTATTTACAAAATGTTATAATGATTTAGAGCCTCTAGGTAGGCGTTTAAGAAGAAATTCCCATGATATGGATAGAGTTTATAGAGAAAGGTATCTCTATGGATATGGCCATGCATAGATTAAATAATAAATTAAATTATTCAGTTTTTTAATAGAGATAAGACATTTTTATATAGAGTCATTTTTATAGACTTAAAATAAATCCATTGCAAAGTGTTTTGTTGTTGATCATTGTATGTGTACATGACTTAAAGTTTTAACATTCATAGAACTCATAATTTCATTTCCAGTTAAAAGGTTCTCTTTTTCTTGTTATATCTGCTTAAACATATACAGTCAAAAGCCACTGTTTATGTTCGTTCGCGAAGTTTTCGATAAGTCATATCATTCTTAACTTGAACGAAAATGAAATTTGTTATAGCGTTGCACTTAGTCTTTCATATTTGTTGTCAGTAATTTAAAAGACACATTTTGAAACACATACAGAAAGATAATAATTTTTTAAAATATAATAACATAAAAATGAAAAGGGAACTCGGGTACATTTATTGAGAGCCACAAATAATCCTTCAAAGAGCCGCAGGTTGGCCACCCCTGCTATAGAGTATAAAAACAGTTGTACAATATATCATAAAGCATTAGGTAGAAAATTTTGTGAATATTTCTTAGAGTAATACCTATTATGTTAGTAATCTTAACTGCAAATAAATAAACGACGTTTTGTCTATGTCTTTTTGTAAGTGTCTGAAAATTTAATTATCATACATTATTGAAAACAAGAGAATCTAAATACAGTCAAAAGTCGTTAATCCGGACTCGTCGGGACTTCGGCGATTCCGGATTATAGATCATCAGTTTAAATCTGGTAAAATGGCATGCAGAAATTATAAAATTAAAAACATGAAACCGTAATTTACGAAATAAAGAACAATTATGATCTAAAGGGTATCAAAATTTACAAAAAAAAAAAAAAAAAGCTTAATATTTATTTGTTTACTTTATTAAACATTTCTTTCAATGTAAGTTGTTTAAGTTGCTTCGTTTTTTATGTTATAATACATTCTCTTTAATTCTATAAACAGACATAATTTTTTGTTCAGTTACAAAGTTCCGCTGTTCAAGTCCTATAATTGCTGTGTCGAGAATACCGACTAATTTGTCAATCGAAATTTTTTCGTTTTCAATAACCTCTGTCACTTTCTTCGCTATCGGAAGCGAATTATAATGACGAGGCATTTGATTTAAATCATATCAAAGACGAGATGAAATACTACATTGAGTAAGCAATTATAAGCCAAATAAAATAAAAACATCTGCCCTTAAGATAAGGATAGTGCAGACAGATCAACTTCCAATTCAATGCACGCCGCCGCGGCGTTAAAGATAAACAAAGTTTAGATAAACTTTATCCATTTTTTGCAGCAATTCCACTTTTTGTTTAATGGACTTCGAAAGATACTTTCGCTTTGTACATCCTTTACATATTAGTAAATATGTATCGGAAATTCTATTTGACATAATCGAAAGTTCAAGCTTACTTTTATAACATTGCTCTAACAGTCTGCAGAAAATAATAATCCGGATCCAATTCGAAGATTAAGGAACAATGCAATCTGCAACATTAACTGAAATAGATAATTAGATAATTTTAGCTTAGCTTATCCCGTCCGTTATACATTAAACGCGCATTCGTAAACGTATTTTGCGCACGCGCACACGCAAATTAGCAGCGGTAAAGGTCTTACGCGCATGCGTCAACGCGACGCATGCGCAGAAAGTTTGTAGCTTTGAGGTCCGGATTATAGATCATTCCGGATTATGGGTGTCCGAATTAACGACGTTTGACTGTATTGAAAGACAGTACCATGTGTTCCCTGCCGAGCCTGAACCTACCACCGAATAAACGATGGTTCTAGTCACCTTGAAGACTGTTAATTTTTCCCCAGAAGTTGAGTCTCTTTAGGTATTGACCTAGCTAGAACGCCAAGATTGCTCCATTGGTATTCTCCAACCGCAAAACCGTGCATTACACTTGCATCTAAGCATCGGATCCTGATTGCTGTGGGTTACCACACTGGTAATGTTACAGCATGCACAGAAAAAACATCTGAAAAAGGTAGATGCGGTGAAGACATATTTTGTTAGCAGAATAATTGGAACACATCAAAAGAGATATACCAACTTCAAATAACAAATGCGATGGTCCACCAGTCGCCGAGTGGTAAAGTCACCGAACACTGATATTTCAGTCTGAGGTTCGAATCCTGCGAGCAGGCTGGCTGAATGGGCGTTTTCGTAGTTTTCCCCATGTGTAACATGTATATTAGCCAGTTTTTCCTTAGAAAGTCCCCCATGAAAGCATCCATCCCTTTAGGGGAGATAGCCATTGAGTGCTTTGAAATAATCAAATAAAGCAAAGCAAACCAAGTACAGTATGGATCTTAATATGATAGATGATGTAGATTTTTGACAATAAAACCGTTTAAATTTAAAAAAAAAAAAAAAAAAAGGTATCCTATCTAATTCATATGTTCATATGTAGTGTGATGAATTATCTACTAGTGCTCGAAACTATTAATTCCTACCAAAAATTATGTATTTCTCTTAGATTTTATGCATGTTGTGTCTTTTAATTAGTTGTAAGAGATTTAAGTTTTGATATCCAAAATCTAATTTGCCAAGCAATTGATCAGGTGTTATGTTGTATTGCAAAATTACATTCTTAGCACATTGCTTTCTCTAATACAGAAAATGAAAGACGAGAGGTAAAATATATTTATTTTAGCAATTGTCATGTATTGCTGTGACCTCCTTTACAATAATTTTGTGAATTAGTGCAGTATAATCAGAACAAAAAATCTATACATGCTAAACATTACATGTACTACATTACACATTTCAATTATACAGATAGCCAGTGTTTTAAACACATTATGTTCCACGAAGAAAGCATCTTTATTTATTCAAACTTTTCAGGAATCAATAAATATGCAAATGAATATTAGTCCTATTAGCATAACTTGGATAAGGAAACATATTGGTAGATACGGGGAGAATTAACTTGCGAATACTTCCCATAAGTATCCGTAGAAAACATGAAGACAAATTTACTGCTAGTACAATTAGCAACAAATAATGGAAAATTTCCGTCTTATTTCCAGTGAATCTTAAGAGATAATGTAAGATGAGTGTGTGGAACACCAGAACATCTAGCAGATACTAAACATTACATATGGCAATATTCATTACTTTCCATTATTAGTGCAAAACATTTAACGGGATTTATAACAAAAATTCCAGCAAAAGATTTATTCTACTATACACATTGTCTCCACTTCAACAAATTATGAAATATATTACTGAAAAAAGGCATGGTGATTGTAAATAATTAATCATATTACATGAGTAAATTAGCTAGTTTTTAAGAGCAGAGAACAAAAGGAAATTATATCAAGCCTTTCTCTCATCTTTATATGTTGTATATCTTTTCCTGACTTTATATGTTTGAAAAAGGACCAGTGGGTCCCGTTGACAAGGTTAATCAAATTTCCAGTCGAGCATCGTTAATCAGTATTTATGCTCTCAACCTTACGGCTGCATATGCTGAGCAGATGGCTGATAGATTGTTTCGGCAATTTGGGCCCAGGATTTAAAATTATCTCCCCGCAGTGTTTTTCGTTGAATGGGATGGGAGTTCAAATTATATATAGATAGATTATACATTGCGAAAACTGAATAACGTTTTCTGAATGCTCAGTTGAATTTATTTTGTGCTGAAAGGTTATATTTTGTATATCTATGCATTATGTATGTAAGTTATAAGTATGTTTATGCGCCTATCAATCCCTTACAAGGTTACCTCAATCTGTAAACCTTTCTTCTCTAATATTTTACGTTTTTTTAATAATTTTTTTTTTTTTTACGTTCATACGACATTTATGTAACATAATACGTTGTTTGTTGTTTTTCTATTAAGTTACAAAGAAGGATCTTGCATTATTTTTTAAGGATGTGGTATCAAAGCATGATCTACGTCCGATTTTATTAAATTACATCACTATATTGTGGATTCTGTTCTACTTTAAAGTATATGACAATGTGATATTGGTTAAAGATGCTATAAAAGACTAGATGGAATGCAGTTTAACCCAATGCCTGGTGACAATTTTTTTCTGCACAAAAAACATAACCTATGTTAGCAAACTTTATGTTTCAAATTCGAAGAGCGAGGCTAGCATTAGTGCAACGCTCAGATTCTAAAGAGTGCACATGCTCAAACACATGCTCTTGCACATGCTCAAACTCTAAAGAGTGGAAAAGTTTGAAATTCCAGATCGACAGTGAAAAGGCAAATCCACGCCTTGGGAAAAGATGACACTTAAACACCACCTGAATTATCAGAAAGAGACAGAAAAAATTAGGGGAATTGTTGTGTTAAAAATTTGCTCGCATAATACATCTAGATTTTTGTGGCAGACAAGAAATGGATGGGAACTTCATTTCTCAGCTAGCGACAAGAAATAAAGGAAAGGATATCAAACAACAACATGAGATTACTGTTTGTATTTCTGGAAGATCTCCAAAATCTATCAAAAAAAATCGCATTCAACAAAATGTTCTGCTAACAAGAAAGTTCTGACAACATTGAATTCTGGATTGGTTTATAAAAAATGCCTGATTTATGATTCTGTACATTCATAAAGAATGATATCATTTAAAATGTGCCACTAAATTTTTATATATAATCCAATAAAAATATCTTAAATATGAAGTTTTTGATAACCAAAGGTAAACTTGGCAAGATTTTGAAATCCTTGAGCGCCACATGACAGCACAGCCATAATCTGGATTACCATAATAATGTTACGAATTTGGTATTTAAAAAGCTAATGTTAGTTCAATTATAAATTAAATGGTTTTATTTCTCTCGCAGTGCAGCGCGTGACGAATATTAAAAGAAAGCTAAGCCGGAAAATTGAAAATACAAGAGCGCGTGCATTAAATAAATAAATATCTCTTTTTGATTTCGAGAAAGTACTGGAAAATTCTAGCGCGTGATTTTAAAATCTTATAAAAGGAGGAAAACATCTCAGTTTGTAGTAGTTGCTTAGTTTGTTGTTGTTTAGAAAACTGCTCTTGTTGATTGTAGCGAATTCGCGGATTAGCGTTCTTTAGCTGTTTTAAATTACGTTCTATTGGACATTTGAGTAGTTAAAAGATAACTGCTGTGAGATATTGTAATACTGCATGATAATTTGAGAAAATTTAAGCATTTTTGTTGTGATAATAATAAATTTTTGTTCATTTTTCATCGGACTTGTGCATTCATTTCATAACGAACCCGTACGCACGCAACAATTTTTGGTGTCAGAAGTGGGATTTTGAATGCCAATCACAAGAGCGATGGAAGAACAGTTAAAACAATTCATGGTAGCCTTTGCTACATTTAAAGAAGAAATGAAAGACTCTGTTAAAGAAGAAATTAGGTCCGTTAAAAAAGAAATGAAGTGGGCCAGGAATCCGTTAAAGGAGAAATGAAATTGGGCCAGGAATCCGTTAAAGGAGAAATGAAATTGGGCCAGGAATCCGTTAAGGAAGAGATGAAATCTCTTAAAAATGAGATGAAAGCAGGTCAGGACGAAATGAAAAGAGAAATTACCTGCGTAATAGAAAATAAATTTGAGGCTATGGAAGGCAGAATAGACGCGGTTGAAACTAAAGTTGGACAAATAGAAGAAAGAGTTTCTTCGGTAAAAGAACAAGTAGAAGAAAGAATTTCTTCTGTAAAAGAACATATAGAAGAGAGAGTTTCTGCCGTCGAACAACAAATTGATGATAGGGTTTCTGCTGCCATCGCCAAAGAAGTTGACAGCCTAAAGAAGTGCATAGCGACGGTAGAAAACAATTCTGAAGGTTTCAAATTTTTATCGATGCCTGCTCGTTCCGTTCTGAAACTATCTACATATGATGGGAAGACCTCCTGGTAGGTGTATAGGACACAATTTTCTATCGTTGCGGATGCGAATGGATGGGATTCCCAAGCTAAGGCCTGTCATCTCGCCGCTTCTCTGAGAGCAGACGCAGCGGATATCCTGCAGACGCTTCCCGAAAATCAAAGGCTAGATTTCGAAGCTCTATCCGGCGCTTTGGAGCTGCGCTTCGGCGAGAAATGTTTAAAGGACTACAGCAGGCTGCAATTAAAATCCCGTCAACAGAAGCCCACCGAATCACTCCAGGAACTCGCCACGGATATTGAAAGGCTGTCCCACCTCGCATTTACGGAGTGCCCGAGAGAAACGAGGGAAATTCTGTCGCTGCAATATTTCATCGATGGCATCCGGGACCCTGAAATACAGAACGCACTGCGAATGGCAGATGTAAAGGATGTAAAAAGCGCTCTGTTGTACGCCATGAAATTGGAGGCAGCCCAGCAAGCAACTCTTAGGGATCGCTACCCAGTCAGAGCTGTGCGAGTCCACGACCCAGGGGACCAATTGATGGCTCGTTTAGATGATTTATCCAGACAAGTCGATGCTTTGATACGGAGTAGCAGTGAGAACAAAGTGGCTGTAAGATGTTGGAGATGTGGTTCTGAAGGTCACCTACGACGGCATTGCAGAACACCCCAGGGCACGGATAATGAAACGGATGAGTTGACAAGACCAGTGAATGCTTTAAGACGGAATAGTGGTGAAACAAAACCGACCCTAAAGTGCTGGAATTGCGGTGTTGAAGGCCACCTACGAAGGAACTGCAGAACTCCCCAGAGCACGGAAAATAAGGCATACGATTTAAACAGACAATTAAATGCCACGGGAAGGAAAAGGACTGACAAGAAACCAAAGTGCTGGAACTGTGGAGCTGAAGGCCACGTACGAAAGAATTGCAGAACACCCCAGGGTACGAAAATTGAGACAATTTCTGAGCAACGACGCAGGAAACAAATTAATGACCATATCAAGGAACGGAGGTTGCCAGATAATGAAAAACCCTGTTTTAAAGCGCTTAAGATCTCTATAGTGAGTGGCAACAATAACGGACTGTCCATCAATGGGAATATCGATGGAGTTCCTTGCAATATGATCATTGACACAGGAGCTAATGTTACCATCATTAGGAAAGATTTAGCTGAACAGTTTAAAGATAAATTTATTTGGACGCCATCCTGTGTTACCCTTCAGACTGCGTCTGGTGACAAGATCGACATAACTGGGAAGTTAAACGTAAACATCACGTTTGGAAGTGCCGCCTACCATCACACGGTATATGTGGCGGATATTACAGATCCATGCATACTCGGATTGGACTTTTTAAGGAAATACAATTTTTCCTTAGATTTCAAAAACAATAAGCTGCTTTCAGCATCTGATGGCATGACTATCCATCCTCAAAAGGGATCCTTGCCTGGAAATGTCGACGCCTTGTCCGAAAGATCGAGCTCGGGAAGCTGCCGAAATCATACCAGGGTCCAAAAGAAACTCAAGACTACCGGCTATTCTCCACCACAGATGCTCTTCGGTCGTGACCTTCGTCTGCCTTGTGATCTCTTGTTTGGTCGCCCTCCGGATGCTCCTTCATCGCCTGAAGAATATATTCAAGATCTCCATGCCCGGTTTGAAGTGATGCACAACTTTGCACGAGAGCGAGTCAACTTGGCGACGGAGAAGATGAAGACCCGATACTGAACATCAATTCCACGAAGGAGACAAGGGGTGGTTGTGGAATCCGACTCGACGGAAGGGACTCTGTCCGAAATTACAGTCACCTTGGGATGGTCCGTACACGGTCCTAAACAGGCTGAATGACGTCGTGGTTCGGATTCGTAAGTCTTCGAACTCTAAACCTAAAGTCGTTCATTACGACAGGTTAGCTCATTACTATGGCCATAGTACATAATGTAAATAATTGTAAATAGTATAAGACCATGGTCCATTTTGTTTTTAAATGCATATTTCATTTAATTTGTATTTAGTATTTGATTTGCATTTAGTATTTGATAGCATTTGATTTGTTTTATTTATTGCATTTATTGTTCATGTTGTTTATTATTGTAATATAATGCTTATGAATGTATTTATGCCACAGTTGTAAGTTTAGCTTCCTGTCCAGGGATTGTACTGCCCGGAACGTGCAGTCCTTGGGAAGGGGGCAGTGTTACGAATTTGGTATTTAAAAAGCTAATGTTAGTTCAATTATAAATTAAATGGTTTTATTTCTCGCGCAGTGCAGCGCGTGACGAATATTAAAAGAAAGCTAAGCCGGAAAATTGAAAATACAAGAGCGCGTGTATTAAATAAATAAATATCTCTTTTTGATTTCGAGAAAGTACTGGAAAATTCTAGCGCGTGATTTTAAAATCTTATAAAAGGAGGAAAACATCTCAGTTTGTAGTAGTTGCTTAGTTTGTTGTTGTTTAGAAAACTGCTCTTGTTGATTCTAGCGAATTCGCGGATTAGCGTTCTTTAGCTGTTTTGAATTACGTTCTATTGGACATTTGAGTAGTTAAAAGATAACTACTGTGAGATATTGTAATACTGCATGATAATTTGAGAAAATTTAAGCATTTTTGTTGTGATAATAATAAATTTTTGTTCATTTTTCATCGGACTTGTGCATTCATTTCATAACGAACCCGTACGCACGCAACAATAAGTTCTTCCTCTCTCGTTTCGTGTCTAAACAGCTGCTGTTTCAAATTCCGGAGAAGGCTTGGATGCTTTGTAACTGCATAGCGTCATTGCAGCGTGGACACACTTAAAAACTGTCGGGCCGAAAGTTCTCTTGGGATGCTACGGTAGAAGAACCTCGAATTCCTCCTCCAGAGTGGTCTTTTTCAAAATTGGGAAGTAGCTTTCCCTTTCTTGCCAGTGTAATTCTGTCTTCTTCCACAGTGCACCCTGAATAACATTCTCAGCGATAAAACGGCTAAATAACGAAGGCGACATTTTGGTCCGGTCTCTGTGTCACTGTAACATGTATTGTAATTGAATAAATGTAATTGATCTCTATATTAGCTGCACCCGTAATTCGACCTGCATATTGCTTTCCACTAATTTCGAGAAGCAGGAAGTATTAGATATATCTCGGCAGCCAGGAAAAAACTATATGAGTCTGGACAGAACATCTGCACTCAGTAGTAGTTAGTTGTTAGTTCGGAAGAAAAGATGGAAGATTTCAAGAATCCATTAAATCCCGCGAACGGGCTGGCTGCATGGGCGTTTTCGTGGTTTTCCCCATGTGTAACGTGTATACGAGCCAGTTTTCCTTAGAAAGTCCTCCACGAAGGCATCCCTTCTCTTAGGCAGATAGCCCTAGTGTGCTTTGCCGTAATTAAATAAACAAAAACCAAGAATCCATTAAAGAAAAGATGGAAGCCGTTCAAGAAAGAGCAAAGCAGGTAATGAAAAGGGAAATTACGTGCATAATAGGAAAACGAATTCGAGCCTAGAGAATGCAGAATATGCACGGTTGAAGACTAAGATGGAGAAATTCAAGAAAGAGTTTCTGCGGTGGAGGAACAAATGAAAGAAAGACGTTCTGCAGTTCAAGAACAAATAAAAAAAACAAATTGAAGACAGGGCCAAAGAAGTTGACAACTGGATGTAGTGCTGGAACTGCGATGCTGAATTCCACGTACGAAAGAACTGTTGTTGAACACCTCAAGGCACGGAAAATAAGACCACTCCCCAGCAACGACGCTGGAAACAAATTAGTGGCCGTCTCGCGGGGCGGAGTTTGAAAGATAATGAAAAGCCCCATTTAAAGACGCTTCATATTTCTGCAGCAAGTGGCGGCCGTAATGAACTCTTCATCATGGGGCATATCAATAGAGTTCCTTGCAATATGACCATCGACACAGGAGCCAACGCTACCATCATTTGGAGAGTTTAGCTCAACAAGTTAAATTTGTTTGCACGCCATCCTGCTTTGCCTTCCAGACTGCGTCTAGTAATCTATGGGAAGCTAAACGTAAACATCACGTTTGGCAGGACCGCCTACCATCATGCAGCATATTTGGCAGATATTACAGATCCTTGCATATGTAAGCACAATTTATTGTTATTAGACAGAATATCTACTGAGAAATGGCAACAGTTAATTTCTGGATGTCGTTCTATTTTTATTTTTTTAAATATAGATGATGTACGATTGAGATGTATATCGGTACGATGCAGTAAGAACATCCGTTTTGGCATGTACGTTTAAAAATACGTTTATACGTAGGCTATTAAGTTACGACTACGATTTATCTTTTATTAAACATTTCGATGCACAGTCCAACGACAAAACAATACTGTCCTCTTTGGGACTTACTCCACAAGCGAAACGGTGCCTTGTACCGGAAGTTCGAATCGGATTGCTTTAAGAGGGTATTCCACGAGCAGCTGATTCTTCCGAGATTTCGGACGTCCTTAAAGAATTACATAACAGTCCAACAGGAGGCCACTTCGGAATAATGAACACTTTGCATAGAATTCGAGAGTGCTTTTACTCGAGTAATACAAAGCAGGATGTGCAAAAATGGTGCCAGTCTTGCGATGGCTATGCAGGTTGGAAAGGACTGAAGAAACGCAGCCGAGGGAAGCAGCAACTTTACAATGTATGAGCACCTTTTGAGCGCATCGCCTTTGGTATCCTAAGACCACTGCCATGAACTGCTAATGGCAACAAATATATCCTTGTTGTCATTGATTACTTCACCAAGTGGCTTGAAGCGTATCCTATTCATGATTAAAAGGCTGTCACCGTAGCAGAGGTTACATTTTACTTAATACAGCATTGCATTACCGGGTTCGGAGTCCTTCTTCAATTACATTTCGATCAAGGAAGAAATTTCATCTCGTCTGTAATTAAAGAACTCTGCTAGCTGCTCCGCATCGACAAAACTCAAAGGACACTTTTACGTCCCTAATTAGACGGCATGATAGAGAGGTTTAATAGAACTATTCTCAATAACTTCTCTTGCGTGGTTTCCAGAAACCAAGAGGATTGGGGAAGTTACTCCTGTTTCTACTGGCCTATCGCCAGTGCTGTCCACGAGATTACCGGCTATTCCCCGTCCCAGATGCTCATCTTCGTCTGCCTTGTGATCTTGTTTGGTCGCCCTCCGGCTGCGCCTTCATCACCTGAGAAGTACATCCAAGATCTCCAGGCACGGTTTGATGTGATGCACAATTTCTCACGAGAGCGAGTCAACTTGAAGACGCGATGCGACACGAGAGCTACAGGACATCGATTCAACGAACGTGACAATATGTGGTTGTGTAATCTGATTCGACGGAAAGGACTCTTTCCTAAACTACAGTCACATTGAAATCGTCCTTACTCAGTCCTAAACAGGCTGAACGACGTCTGTAAGTCACCGAATTCTAAGCTTAAAGTCGTTCATTCCGACAGGTTAGCCTCTTGCTATGGCAAATAGTATAGGCCATAGTCTTATTTGTTTCAAAATTTATAAATTTGTGTACTCATTTATTGATTTTCATCTGTTTTGTGTTATTGATTAAAATTATATTTTTAAAGTACTTCATTAGTTTTCCTTAGTTGTAATTATAGCTTCCTGCCTTGGACGTGCAGACCTTGGGAAGGGGGCAATATTAAGAATTTTGTACTTACATAGGTAATTTTTACAGAATTATAAGTAAAATTGTTATATTTCTTTTGTGTAATGTAACATGAAAAATCTAAAGAGACGAGCTATGGTGAAAAGGTAAGAATACAGAGGCAAGTCCATTTAACATTGAGTAAGTGTGTGTCTCGGGGGTAATTTGGCGAGATATCGCCAAGCTGGCAACGGTTTTGTTGCCCAATTTAGCAATAAATCGCCAAAATTGGAGACCGTTCGGCGACATTTTCTTCCGGTCTCTGTATCATCGTAATAGCTATTGTAACTGAATAAATGTAATGGATGACTATATTAGCTGCAACCGTAATTCGACCCTTATATTGCTTTCCAGCAGAAAATATTAGAAATATCTCGGCGGCTGGGTGAAAACTATATAAGACCGGAGAGAGCTAGTTGCTGTTGTTGAGAATTGTTAGTTAAGCGTGAACTGAGATATGTCAGGGTTAGCTTTCTCTTCAGGTGCGCTTTACATTGCGTTGTGTTTAACATTCTTAGTATATGAAGTGTAAATACTGATTGTATTCTGTGATGCTGTGAGCGTGTGTACGAGTATTTCTATTGGTAATTCTAGAAGTGTTTCATTTGATAAAAATAAATTTTATTAACTTAATAATCGAATGTATGTGCAGACAATCTATTACGAACCAGTATGCATGCAACAGTTTTTAAAAAATAATGTATATATGTATAGAGTATCATATATGTATATAAACATGTATGTATATAGTATCATATATGTAAAGAGATAACATAGGAAATTTAGAACTAATTTTTCACAAAGACCAAAAATTGAAATTCATAATTAATAAATTTTAAATAATCCATTAAGTTACAAAGAATTTTAAAAATGTTAAAAACCAAAACTTTTCAAACAAGCCATACACTAATTCAAAAAATTAATGAAATTTAAAGAAAAATTAGCTTAAGAAAGAAGAACCCGATCAACTTCAGTGTCACTTCGTCTGGGGAAGGAACACTGAGATCAATTGAAATCTCTCTTATACAAAAATCCTTTCTTTTCTCTATCCAGAATTAGCCGATGAACCATTTCAATGTATTTTGATTATAATAGTTCACCCGAAAATTCTGGCCCTTCCCCAAAGCAAGGAAAAAACAAATTAAATTCTAATTAGAATCTTGAACTTTAAATAAAGAGAATTCTATTTTATTTAAAGAATTGAAAACGTAAGTGAAAAAATAAAATACTTCAGTGAACATTTTTAAATCAAAATTTTTACTTGTAAACAAAAAGCATATGATCAAAAGGATTTAAAACGTTATAAAACTTAAGTGAAAAGACTTAATTAAAACTCACAAGAAGTGAGTTTTTACAAGAAGTAATTAAAAACTTCAATTCAATAGACCAATGAGCACATTCAATAGACCACAATCGAAACTAATAATATTGTTATAGTAGTGACATACGGGTTTGCCATTTTGACTTCATTGGGGAGACTAAAAATCCTTGACGAGAAAGAAATAGCTTGAAAAGATAAAATTTGGAACAAAAGATGGAATTTTGAAACCAAAAGGAAAACTTTTAAATACCTGAATGAAAATTTTAATTTTGACAAAGAGAAAGGTTACTTTATTAATTGAATGAAATTTAAGCAAATTCCGACCCTTTTAAAACAAAAATGGGAATAAAGAATATCATTCAGTGTAAACCTTTAAATTTTAAAAATCAACTATTCTTTAAAAAAGTGCCCAAACAGTGGTCGAAAAGTTTTTCACAATTGTTTTGTAGATATGAGTAGAAAAATTAGTAAAGTTGAATTTTATTTTTTAATCTTGTTATTTAAAATTATAGAAAAAGGTTCGAAAGGAACTATTGTTAGAAAAGCAAAAATTATTCATGTCATAAGGACTTTGAATATATAAGGCCCTTATTTAGTAACAGAATAGTAAATAAGAGAAAAAAGTAAAAATAAATTTAAAAAAAAAAAAATAGAATCCTGTAAACCCTTTAAAATATTCTTCTCTTTTGGAGCTTTCAAATGAAAATCATACTTTTAAAATAAGGTATAGACTACTCCAGTTTTCTTTAAAAGACTATTAATGAATTTTAAAGGAATTTTATTATCTTTTAAAGTTTTGATGAAACTTTTTAAATTCTGCTAGTTTGGTTAATAATAGGGTGCTACTTTCGTAGACGGTTGCACAGATTTTTGGCGATTTACGTTGGCGCGATTTCTACAAACGTCAGCCATCTTGAAAAACGCTGTTTTTACGCATAGTAAAGCATTTGAAACTTAAAAAAAAATAAATATCGTTAGAAATAATGGATTAATTTTTTTGTTGAAAATGTCGTTTTTAAGATGGCAGGCAAGTGTAAATAAATACATTTACTATGAGTATAAAATACTAAAGTAAGGTTATTATTACTTTCATATAGCAAAGAAGAGAATAAAAACACCGCTATAAAAACATTGTGCCAACGTTTAATTAGATTAAAATATTACTGAAATTGAATATCGAAATAAAAAACATCATCCAACATTTAAAAGAATTAGAATATTATTAAATTTAAATACTTTAAAATACGTTATATAGAATATTATATATATATTATATAGAATAAATACATTTACTACGAGTAAAAAATACTAAAGAAAGGTTAAATTATTACTTTCATATAGCATAGAACAGTGGCGTAGCTACGATTCCAGCGCCCGGGGACAACTGAAGAATTCGCGCCCCTTTATGTGTGCCAAATGGGAAAACATTCCATTAAAAAATTTCGTAGCATCAATTTGGCGCCCCCTGGATGCTACGCCCGGGGACAAATGTCCCCCCTTGCCCCACCCTAGCTACGCCACTGGCATAGAAATAGAATAAAAATACCACTATAAAAACATTGCGCCAACGTTTAATTGGATTAAAATATTACGTAAATTGAATGTCGAATTAAAAACCATCATACCAACGTTTAAAAGAATTAAAATATTACTTAAATTAAATACTTTAAAATAAGTAAATAAGAACGCTTCGTACACTAGAGCTAAAATGACAGCAATTAGTTTATTGTCGATAAAAAAGGAGGAATATCTAATAATTTTCTTACCGTTACAGCGGTTATTTCTCCCAACATGACCACAATATCATATACGGCCGTCTCAGAATCGGCTCTTCTAACGGTCTTCATCTGTGATCTACATTTTCGCATTTCATTGAAGAAACAATTAGCGACGTTTCCTCCAAAAATTTAAAATAAATTTCCTCTGACCCTTGTAAGAATTTATAAATAAATCTTTGATTAGGAAAGCCAGGCTGGCGAAAATAAGGTCTCAAAGGACAAATTTTGATTCCGAAACCAAAAATTCTTGGTACTTATCAAAAACACCATTCATCTTTGAAGGAATTCGAAGATATGAATTAAATTTTAAAATGGCGCGGTAATGCGCAAATTTTCAGCAACCTATCAGGGAGCTGATTACAGCTCATTAATGCACAAATATTTTATAACCAATCAGAGAGCTGATTACATTACGCCTAGAATTAAAATGATTTAAATAATCATACATAATAAAATCATTTTAAAAAAGAAATGCAAAATTAAATTGTATCTTAATATTTAACAACAATAAATAATGTTTAAAGCATTAGATTAAATTTATAGATATTAAAACCAATTACTTTTAAAGTAAGGTGACGTCACTGATAACATCATCCACAGCATAAAATTTCATAAAATATGATAAAGAATAAAATTTTTATTTCAAATAAAAATGCAATATTAAATTGATTTTTAATATTTAGAAGCCATAAATAATATTTAAAACACGGAATTTATGCATAATAACAGGCTATATTTTCTAAATAAAATGTCAACAAAGTATCGGTTACCACAAATAACTTATCCAGCAATGGGTTTACCATAAGTCGTAATACTCGCCAAAAGAAAAATTGCCAAAATCCGTGCAACCATCTACCAAAGTAGCACCAATAATAGTATTTGCAATAACTTTGAAGTTTTCGTTAGTTACATTACATAGAAACAGTGTTGCCAGACAATTTTCAACTGAAGTAGCAAAAGTCGCAAATGACTTCAGAGTCCACGTGATTTTTGTGACGTCATAGTTTCGCAGGATCACATGACATCTGACGTCATCATAAATTTTCCATGGACCTTATGAGATAGACTAACCCAGTGGGCGGAGCGCGCGTCACTGACATGTCGGCAAGAAAGAGTAGGGACGATCTGGTTTACTTTAACACTGAAACCTATGGCTTTTGTATCACATAACTGTTTTTCTTTATTAAATCTGATACGTTGTATAGTGATAAGATTATGAAAGTCAGTTTTTTCAAATAGGATTTAATATATCTCATTAAAGCACTTTTTACTGCATTTCGCGCATTTTTTTCACGCGTAATTCTTGTACAAACATCTTTACTTTGGTAAAACGGTAAAAACTCTAAGCACAAAATTTATGAACTTAATTTTGCATACAAATAAAGTAGAATTAAATAAGATTGATGCTTTGAAATAAATAAGATAATATTAAACAAGATATGAGAATTTTTTTTTTAAATTTAATGAACATTTTCAAGCAGTGATTTTTTAAACTGTAATATAACATTACAAAACGATTATTTATTTTATCATATCATCATTAAATTATTACAATTAAAATGGATTATTTATTTCAGTAATTTATAAAATTCGAAGCATCAAATGTTTTCAGTGTAATGAAGGGAAAAAAAAAAAAAAAAAAAAAAAGATAAAATAAAATCTAGAAGCACTCAGATTTTATATTACGCCAAAAGGAACCTTTTTTTTAACGTTTTGTGGGTTACCTATATTTATTGAATATCATGTTCTTCGCCCGTAAACCACATACTTTTGAAAACAGCATATCTTTAGAATTTCCGCACTGGAGATAAAACTGTTATTTTCCGTACAGTGCTCGCTCTGAACTCGTTGAGTTTGATGATCAAAAATTCGTTAAAGTTTTACAAAATATGAAATAGATTAAAACAAATTCGAAATTCGGTCGTCCAGATGCCCATGTTCGGGTGGAGGATTACATTATTGATGGCTACCGTCGTTTTTGTCACAGTGCGAGAAACATACATGTATTCGTGCAGGTTCTTCATTATTTAATTTCTTTAAATATAATACAGGGCGATAATATTTGGTAACGACAATTTGCAAGGAGAGACGGACATTTACAGTGAAACAGCGCAAAATGCCGCTTCGAGCTAATAAATTAAATTAACAGTAAATAAAAAAAATCTTATGCAGAAATAAAAACAAATTTAAAAAATAATCACTATAAAATACAAGCAAAATTAATTATTACGGTTAAATAAATTTTAATGTTTTGAATTTAATGAGAATTGTCTTCATATACATAAAAAGAGTGTTGTGTTAATACTTTGTACATTATTTGAGTTTTTGAGTATTAGGACAGACAGACAGACAAAGTAGACTCAAGGAGGTTAGATTCTAACCTTTTGTTTCACCCGCTAAGTCTTTCTGCACCGATGGGCGAAAAATCAAGCATAGGTGCGAAGGAAAGGTATTTAGAAAGCGGGGCAATTTCGTATTTCAGAGGAGAGTAAAAAGGAAATTCGTATATTTTATACGAGTTTGAAAGGCCAGGAAGAAAAGATGGGACAAAATAAAGTAAAAGATAAATGGCCCAAAAATAATGGAGAGGAAAAAAAAATTATATTTATAATTTAAAAAAAAGGGGGGGGGCTATAGAAAGAAAAAGAAAGGAAGTAAGATAATTTTGTTAAAAAAAAACACGATTGTGTCCATGAGTGTAGTCAAAGGAAGTTGTTATCATTTACATTAAATAGAGTCTCCCAGGTCTGTGTAATGAGTGTGTTTTGTAAAGCTGAATAGATGTGAAGATGGGGGAAAATTAATAATAAAATATAAATGTTGGGGGTCCAGTCACATAACAGTCTAGTTTAGAAGCTAACTTTTGCTATAACAGGGAAACTAAAATTTAAAAATTTTAAATTAAACTTTTATTTTTTAACATGGGAAACAGTATGTTAGCCTCTACCTTGAGACATAGGCTTATTCACAAAGCCTACAGACCGTTTCTGCTGCTGTTTGCTCCGATTGGTTAAAAGAGGTAGGGTTACAGAATCTAGTGCTTGGCGACTTTTGGTTCATCGCCTTTACAATTTGTATCTGAGCGTCGTGTACCAAAAAGTGAACATAACCCACCGGAGAAACCGCAGCCTAGTGGTAACGAGACAGGCGTCTCAAGACCAGAAGAGGAAAATGCGTAACCTAATGCTGATTGGTTATTACAGGTCACGTGGTTTTCTTTCCTTTGGACGTCAGCATTAACACTAGAACTAACTGTGTAAGTTTACCACTTTTGGCGAAAATTTAATATTTAGAATCGCCAAAATAAAAACGCCATATCATAATTGCTAGTTGCATCGTTTGTGATGAATTACCAAAATAATTCATTAGTAAGATGGGGAATATTAAAAGGAGCAACAGTTTGCTTAAAAATTTACATTAAGGTTCAGAAGTGGTGTCAGTTTTTTCAAAGTGAGCCAGAGTCAGGCCTAAATGTTAATACAACATTTTGTTTATTTAACACTGTTTATATTATATTGTAGTTCATTAGTTTGCGATGTGCTGTTTACCACTTTATGAGATGAATATATTTCAAAGACTAAAATCATATTTTGATGTTCAAAGTAAAGATATGATCACATTAAAATGGAATATATAACGCATTTTATAACATATGGAATTATTTGCATGCATTTCTCGGGTCATAATTAAAGAATTATAAAACAAAATTAAGAATTCAAGTGTGAACAGGCATACCAAACAGTATATTTGAAGTACTATATTACACAGGAATTATATAGAAATTGATTTGAAATAACTGGGTTTGTATTATAATAAGTAAGTTGCAATGACAGGAATATTATGGTAATGCCATTGTGAATTACAGTATATTTCTGCTATGCAATACTTTTGCAACTGATGTCAAAATTAAAATTGCTATATTTTATAACTGCAGACTGGTTTAATAGTTATAAGTGTATCTACTTATAATTTCCATTAGAATATCATTTATGTTATTGATAATTTGTCAGTATGTTTTCTGATGTTAAGGAATTACATATTAACATATTGTTTATTTTGAAGATACAACTTATGTACCTTTTTTTTTTTTTTTTCAAATCCATTTCACTTAATAAATAATGTGAGGCATTTCAATATATATTCTTTCACAAGATATTTTGGCCCTGTTCTGTTATCGGAACCAGATTCAGAAATGTACATATCAGAGTTGGCCAAACTTCATTTCAGTAAGCACGTTTGAATTCAGGAATGTTCGAGAGCTGCATTTAAATTTTCTAAAAGCCACAAGTTCATATTTACATCATTATAGAAGTAGTGGAGGAGGTTTTAAATAGAAAGAAATCCCTGATAACTTTGTAAAAAGAGTCTAAACTAATTAATTACTTCCTTTTGGACACTGAATAGTTTTAGTTTACCATATTTCATACATATATTTTATATGCATGAGCCGCACAAATTGCCTGCAAGAGCCGTATAAGGCTCGCGAGCCGCACATTGGTCACAATTGGTATATATATTTTGCATGTGCATATATATATGTATGCATACACACACAAATAGACATGCACATATATATACATACATACAATCAATCCTCATAACAGAAGAGTATCAATATTTCTAGCAGCTGCTTTCTTAATTTTGCATGAAGTTATCCTGGTTATGAAATCTCATTTTCATATTTGTTCAACTACCTTTCTTCTATAATTCAAGGTAATTTCATATGTTGTATAAAAATTAAAAGCAGTTTTATAGAGTGTTCGTAAGATTATTCATCATGTCCACCTGTGATTTTTTAATATTGTGAATTCATTGTATTCCTGATTACTTGTATTTACATTCCACAATAAAATATGAGCATATAAAAAGTGTGGTTTCATTTTGGCATGAATGCAACTTCAGTACTTGGTTTAAATTTCACGAAACTTTCCCGAGTCAATAGGTGTTTTTCTAAAATTAATACCATAAATACTTAAATATACACTTATGCATTATTTCATTTAGCCTGTTTATATTATAGACTTTTAAAAATTTAGTACCTTATTCATATTCAGTTCTTGTTCTTCATTTTTAATCTAACTGATATGCAGTTTGAAGTTTGCTCACATGGTATCAAGCTTGTAACAAATTGGTTAAATGTGGTACTTTATGGTGTATTTTCAGGAAAAGCTATATCTTTAAATTATAATGTTTTTTAAATGTAGGGTTATGAAAACTATGTCAGTGCTTGCATTGTTATAGTATTCTGTATTAAGAATTAGTCAACTTTTTATATAAACCAACAGATTTTTAACATCTGAGATAAGAATGAGTAGTGTGCTCTCAAAATTTTTTATCGCTTAATATTCAAATTTGGCATCTTCGCTTATTTGTTATCTGATGAAAGGTTTTTACTTGTTTCATTCTCGTTATTCTCCATAATACAAATGAAATAGTTAAAATTATCTTTCAAAAAATTAGCAAAAATATACAAATTTTATTCAGCTTTATTTTCCTAAAATAAACACTTGCATTTATGCTGGAAATAAAGCAAAGATAGCAAATTTTCGTTATTTCATATAGCCCACCAGAGGCCGAGCGGTTAAGACACTGAACACTGGTAGTTCGGTCCGAGGTTCGAATCCTGTGAATGGGCTGGCTGCATGGGCGTTTTCATGGTTTTTCCCATGTGTAACGTGTATACGAGCCAGTTTCCCTTAGAAAGTCCTCCACGAAGGCATCCCTTCCCTTAGGCAGATAGCCGTAATTAAATAAACCAAACCAAAACCATTATTGATCTTCATCAGTAACGAATAATAATATATGTAAAACAATAATAATAATTCATAATAAATTCTCCTGGTCAAAAGACAAAAAAAAAAAAAAAAAAAAAAGTTAAAGTGAGACATTGAAATCAAATTATGAGCCATACTGTGCACTTTTATAACAACTTTTCCATATTAAGGAACAAGTAGTACAACAAATTATACATGGCAGTAGATAAAAAAAATAAGTTGCATTTTTTGTTAAATTTTTATAACATTGTCTGTGTGTGTGTGATTATGGCAAAGCCTCGAGGGCTATCTGCCTAAAAGGAGGGATGCCTTCGTGGAAGGGAAACTGGCTCGTATACACGTTACACATGGGGAAAACCACGAAAACGCCCATGCAGCCAGCCCGTTCGCGGGATTCGAACCTCGGACCGAACTACCAGTGTTCAGCGATTTTACCACTCGGCCGCTGGTGGGCTGTTAAATTTTTATAAGACATTATAATAAAAATATACAAATTGCACCCACACAGAAAAATAATCTTAGTTGTTAAAACTATAGTGTTCTGAAATTATAAGTTTTATAGTAATTAATGTATGCTAATTTTTTCAAATAAATGTATATTTGTGTGCTGAAACAGCTTAAATTAATAATACCATATATATGTTTTTTCAAATAAATGTGTGTGCTGAAATAGCTTTAATGAATAACACCGTATTCATTAAGCTATTTAATTTGAATATAAAAAGTTTAAGGGCTATATACAGAAGTCACGTAATATATTTTTCTTATTTATAATTGAACTAAAGAACAAAATAAGGAAAAGATCATTACAAACCTTGTTTTTTATGGAACTCTAAGTTTCATACATTTTATCATGTTATTATAATTATGGCGAGTCTTTAATCTTAATCTTAAAGTGACTTAAAACTAACTTAAAGTGAGATCTTAAATCTCCTGTGGTGAGAAACAGTTCTAGACATCCTACTTCACTGAATTTAATATTTTTTTCACATTACGTTATGAATGCATATTCTGTGTTTGCTTAAAATTGATGATGAATATGGCGTAACTTTAGCAACGGTATCTTTGTGCATACGTTTATGTGCTTTTAAATATCTCATCACATAGAAAGATGCACTGCAAGATTTGCATTATGTTTAAATATCTATATAATATGGATATGTTTAAATATCCATCTCAGTAATAAAAGCAAAAAGAAAGAAAGCGAAGTGCAAGCTCTTTGATTTAAACAAACTGCTAACAATTGACGAGATACGCAGTTGGAGGAGAACTAGAAATAGAGCCAACAACGTTTCAGGACTGTCATGTGATATAGTCAATGACAGTAAAGATAAGCATTTTGCGTTATCTATCTTGAGATGCCTGTTGCAGCATGGCTCTAGAAACTTCTGGATGAATTGGTCACAGGGCTTCGAAAATAGGTTTTCGTGTCATAACGAACTTTGCATTTATCTTGCATAACACATCCTGCAGAGTATAAATACGGGTCTGAGAACAAGAGAGCTTGTGAATCAGGTGCAGACTTTGCAGTTAGCTGAATTACAAGTTAGTGTTTATCCTGAGCAAGTGATTTAGGAAACTTTAGAATTTATTTCATGAGCTAAAAGTGAATTGCTAAATATCCCTATTCTCCTTGATTTGTTTTCAGCCATTTTTGTTCTGTGTGTAATAGTATTGTGCCTATTCTCCTAATAAATTGTTCATACCATCCTGCTTATCTGGACTCATTATTTAAAGAAACATCAGCAATCCTATCACCTAACTGGACAAGGATTACGTATATGATAAATGTGTAATTCACATTTACAGTAGAATAGTTATTATAAAGCATGACTTTATAAATAGATTTAACGTATGCGTAGATTAAGTATAGGATAAATGCATAGCTTAGATATACAGTAGAACAGTTATAACAATTTTATTAAATTTATAATAAGATACATAATTAAATTAAAATGAGACATCCAGATTAGTTACATAAAAATCAAATAATTTGTTATAAATACACAAATTTTAAAAATACTTAAATAGCATAATTTTCTTAAACATTATTTAATGACTTTTCTTTTAAACTTTTGGCATTCAATTCACTGCAATACAAATGATCATAGCTGGGATCTGAATTAACAATTAATTGATTTAATAAAATAGGTTTGGTATTATTTTTTTCTGCTGTTGAAGGATTTCCAAACTGTACTTTTTTACACACTTTTCGTTTTTTAACTGAATAAAATCTCTTTTGGGGAACAATTTTTTTATTTGTTGGTTCTTTTGAAACTGAAGCATGTGCTTTATCTAACAAAGGAACTTCTAATAAATGTTCAATTACATTTAAATGCTTTTTTATTTGTGTAGCAAGATTAATGTCCATATTTTCAATGCAGTTTAATTTTTCAGAAATTGAAAATGAAGATTGAATAAGTTCACTAATGCATGTTTTACTTACTGTTAAAGATTCATAATTATTCCTAGTAGGTATTCTGTTTAGAGGGCCTATATAAGGTTCTGTCTTTTTTTCAGACATGATTACAAAATGTATATGTTTACACATATTATTTAAAATAGAATAATCATGGCATGTACATTTATAAGCTTTTAAACAGCATGAACAAAGTCTACAAGTTATGAGGCATAAATCATTACAAACATGATCTCTGATAATTTTATAAGAATTTTCTCCCAGTTCTGATGAAACTTCCCATACATCATCTTTTTTTACACAGTTAGCATTTAAAAGCTCAGCAGCTTTATGACGTTGAAATGTTTTTGTTGTCTTCTTTGTTATTTTTCCTTTCTGATATTTTATGTAAGTGTCAAACTTTTGATCATTGACAAGATTAATTAACTCGATGATACATTTATCAACCCGTTTGGTTTTCTTCCCATCTAAATAAATATATTTTAATTTCCGATGAAATGTTTCAACATACATATTGGTGTTGATTTTAGCCCCTTTTCTGAAACAGTATGCCCACATTTTGGCTCTTTCAAAATAGTATGTCATAAAATATTTATGGAATTCTCGCGTGTCTTCATCTTCACATAGTTGCTCAGAAAATGTTTCTAACATTTTGTTGAACATTTCTTCATCTAATTCATACATTAAAGTTTTTAAAGTTCTGTACACTGCTTGTCTTTTATGTTTTGGCACAGAATTCAAATGACCTTTCCATGCTCTGTCCACATGCCAAGCACATAATAATTTTTGGCAAGAACCAAATGTACATCGCTCATGAAAACCTTTGGCTTGATATCAATGATCTTTTTGATGCAGTTAAAAAAGTTTACCAAAATTTTTTCTGATACTGTTGATGATATTAAGAAAGCAACTGGTATGCCCTCTTCATACTTATCAACGACAAGCAATGTTACAAGTTCAAATCCATAAGCAGAAATTCCATGTGTAGAATCAATACAGATTCTATCATTACCAAATTCTATCAACATTTTTTTTTTTGAAATTCTGTCATTATTGCTAACATGAAATCATTTTCGTTTACATTTGCATATATTTCTCCTTGATGTTTATACATCAGAACGGGGTTGAATTCCATTTGCGACATCGTATTAACCCAGGACCAAACACTTGTCTCATCATCTGTTAAAATAAATCCTTTAGAATTAATGCTCAGACCAAAATCCCTCTTAATGTTATGCAGGTCTTTTCTCGTTATTAACTGTTTTGTTTCAATATCATCTCTCGAAGAGAATCTTGCATCTTGCAAAATTCGTTTCTCTTCCACCCCCTGCAATAATTTAAAAAGATAATTAGGAGATAAAAATTATATATACTATATGCAAAATAAAGTTTTTCATTTATATGAACTTGAAAAGAAAATTTTATATTATTTTATACCTACTAAATATGAATTCCATGCAAACAATGGTATGATATTAGAATATCAGCTTGCAACTGAAAATTTTTTTTAATGAACATTTCATTGCCCTAATCAATTCTTTCAACAATATATAAAATAGTAAGTGTTTTGAAATTTGAACATCAACTTAAGGAGTACAGCAACTGAGACCAATATTTATCCAGCGCTTTTTGCATTTCTGCCTTATAAGACACAAGCAACGTAAGTTGCAATGTTTCAGGAAGTGAAATGTTGGTACCCTAAGTAGAAGCCGGACATTATAAAATTTGATTTTGAAGCCGCAGCCATCAATAGCTGTATGTTAGAATTTCCCAGTTCGACTATATTCGGTTGTAACTTTCATTTTAATCAATGTTTGTGACATAAGATGAATGGGGAGAAATGGGTGTAATAAAGGAATATAAAGAGAACGAACATATAAGACATGTCTGTAGAATGATTTCTGCCTTAGCTTACTTGCCAATAGAACATGTAGATGATACTTAGAGCATTGTATAGGAAAAAGCTTTTAGCACTAACAAACTTACCACATTCATTGATTCTTTTGTCGAGTAGTGAATGGAAAATCAAAATATGCCCATTAAAATACGGAATGTACATGGACAGCATCATAAGACAAATAATTCTGTTGAAAGGTGGAATTCTAAATTAAACACAATCACTGGCAGAAACCAGCCTATTGTGCACTTATTAGTTAAAATACTAAAAGAAGAAACACAAAAAAGTGTCTTTTAATTTGAAAGCCAGAGAATTAGGCGACCCTGAAATAACAAGGAAAAAAGCATATGTAAAATTGGATGAAAGAATTAAAAACATCCTAAAAGAATTCGAAACATCAAACAATTTAGAAAAATGTCTAAAATCTTTAAGTTTTGTAACTAGGTTGGACTAAATTGTAAATTATATTTATGCCTTTATAATAAAGAATAGCTAGTATTTATTTACTAGTATCTGTTTTGTATATTTTACTTCTAATATTTATTTTTACTTACATTAATGCAGCTAATTAATTTTATGGTAACTGCACCTGTTCTAATATTTGACTCTAAAATACAGTTTTCCACAAAATCCCTGAAATTTTTATTTTTATTACATTTTATATTTACACAAAAGTTTTTATTTTTATTACATTTCACTATGTTTAAAATGCATTCGCACTATAATATCATAACAATTTAAATACATATAAATAATTAAATATGATTGGCAAAAATGTATTTATCATTGTAATTCGATAATCGAGTGCAAAAACAGAGAACATCGGTAAAAGAGATTTGCCACTTAAAATACTGTTTTAAATTATATTTGCAATTTTTAAAAGTATTTATTTACTTATTTATCTGCACCCTTTATCTGTTCTAAGATGGGGAAAAGATGTGCAGCTCTAACCACGATGAGTTTCGAAGTGTCTGCTCTGATCGCGAAATTGTACGTGTCCGCTCTGGCAACGTCCGGTGTAGCCACACCACCTGTTCACAAATGTGACAATAGATTACTGGCGAAAACTCTAAACTGACTATTAGCTCATTAGTATAATATAGTTACTGAAAAATGTAAATATCATGACAGATGTATCTTATATACTAAAAACTAATGGAATAAAAAAAGTATCTTTAAATTTACAAATATGCCTATACAGTAGATTAGTAAGAAATATGATACTTAATTTAATAATAAGAAAAACAATTGTTACAAATCTCAGGTTACTTAAATAAAGATAATTAATCACTTTTATATAAATATTTAATATGCTGTTCATAAATACAAGAGAAAACAATTTACCATAATTTTAAATCAGGCAAAATATTAATCTTAGTTTCATCTAGATTTTGAATCAAACTTCAGCATTTTCAAGGTCCCTCTTTTTCAAGAGAATTATCCAAATTTATATTAAAAGCAGTTGACAGAGAAACACAAACATTGAACCATTCAGATAAAACAGTAATGAAATATAACAAATTAAGATATTAGAATTATAAATGTGTTAATTCCTTCATAACACATTTAGAATTATAATATCTTGGTTTTACATGCTTCATTATTATTTTCCACAGCAGACAGTGTTACGTTCATCTTTACTTTGCTCTACCCACTCCTTCCATTTTGCAAAAGTTTTGTACTCCTGAAGAGATACCTGTGTCTGATTGTCCTCAAAGCTGATAATTTTATTTAAAATCTATGCAAATTAAGTCTGCTGTTAAGCCTAATTTTAAATTTCACACTCGCGTGTTTCTCTCCCAATCTGAATTTTCCATGAATGATTTTCGTTATCAACTTCATTAATATTAAAATTCATTCACTTTTGGAATTTTGAACCACCTGTATATTAATGACAGCTAGAAAGGCTCCAACTGCATAAGTAATTATAGTTTTATTTAAGAGAAATTAATACAATCAAAATACGGTCTAACACATAACTTGCCTGCTATACTTTGCTTTTCTTGTTTAGGAATAGGGAGATGACAAAGGGATTTTTCATGCTTGTAATGTTCTTTAAAATATACAGCTTCAAAACGATTGCCAAAATCTTTTAGTATGACAGTAGCTGTGCAAGAGAAACCTGTTTTGGAAGTCCCTTGTGCTTTTAGCTGTCTTTCACCTTTGCCTTTTGCTTTGTATGTCCCACTTCTATTACAGCAAAACAGCGTCCTGGTGTAATTTTTATGTTTCTGCCCAGATGAATCTACCACAAAATGAGTCTTTGTTTTTCTTTCTTCATCCGATAGCCATGAATAAAAGTCTAATAAATAAATAAATGTATAAATTTTCATAATAAGGGCATCTGATTAGTAAATAAAAATATGCAGATTGCAGCCACACGGAAAAATAATCTTAATTGTTAAAACTATAGTGTTCTGAAATTATATGTTTCAAAGTAATTAATTTGTTAATTTTTTCAAATAAATGCATATTTGTGTGCTGAAACAGCTTAAATTAATAATACCATATATATGGTGTTTCTTCAAATAAATGTATTGCTGAACTAGCTTTAATGAAGCTATTTAATTTTAATGTAAAAAGATTAAGGGCTATATACAGAAGTTACGCAATATATTTTGCTTATTTATAATTGAACTAGGAAAACAAAATAATAAAAAGTTCATTGCATACCTTGCTTTTTTTGAAACTCCAGTTTTATACATTTGGTCATATTGCTGTAATTATGGTCTCTAAGTGAGATCTTAAATCTCCTGTAGTAGAAAATAGTTCCCGGCATTCGTCTTCGCCGCATTTAATATTACTTCGCCTTATATTATGGATACGTATCCTATGTTTAGCTAAAGAATTTTTTGTACAAAATTGCTTCGTACAATACGTACACGAAAATGGTGCAACTTTATTATTTAAATTCGTGTATTCTTTGTGCATGCGCTTTCAAATATCTTTTCGCATAAAAAGATGAACTGCAAGATTTACATTTAAACATATCCATTTTGATAATAAAAAAAAAGCAATATCCTTGATTTAAACAAACCGCTAACAATTGGCGAGAAACACAATTGCAGTTGGCGAAAAACCAGAAATAGCGCCTAAAACCCAAGGAGGTTAGAATAGAAGGAGGGAGGGTTCGCAGTTTCCTCCACTATCGGGGAATGAAACTCCACCCAACAAGCGGCGTCCATGTTTGTAACTTCAAAACATTGCATTACGGCAGTGAAACGTACGTGTTTTTAAGCTGTTCCGTGCATGCATTTTCCAATAAAAATATGTAAAATTTATAACGAAATGCTTTATATTGTTAGTTTTTTGTTTTAAAGTTATAAAGATGATATCCGTAATTTACTACGTACAGAAAATCATTAAGAAATAGTTCGACATTTAAATGCATGTGCCTTGAAGCCTTTAAAAATGATGTTGTTTCTGCATATTTCAAGAATTTGTTTTGGTTTTATTAGGAAC
Organism: Stegodyphus dumicola; assembly: GCF_044657685.1. Lineage (NCBI taxonomy): Eukaryota > Metazoa > Arthropoda > Arachnida > Araneae > Eresidae > Stegodyphus > Stegodyphus dumicola. Next base: position 86,210,189 of record NC_140768.1, read on the forward strand.
CTGTTGGGTGTACTTTCCAATTTTTCCTTTAAGAAGTGATATTTCTGATTTATTCACAATATTATAATTTATTAAAGAATCATTTAAAATAATTTTAACCTGAAATTAATAGCAGAGAATTATCTAAAAAAATAGTCACAGGTTGCATTTTTTTTAAATGAAAGTTTTAAATAGATTCTTTTCACAACCAACAACCTTATAACAACAAGAAAATAAATATTAATAAAATAAAACAGATTTATGTGAATTCAGTGATTTCAGTTTATGCGCATTTCATATTTATGAATCTCAAAGAAATTGCCTTGAATTAAGCTGAATTACAGAAATATACCTATATAAATTTTTGGATACATCTTTCCGCATGTTCAGTTGTGTAAATATTTTACTTACTTTTATCGCTATACTGGCCGCAAATTTAAAGTTTTTAACAACAGAACAGTTAGTTTATCTTGATCAAATGCACAAATTATATTCCTAACAGTTCACAAAACTTAAAAATGAATAATAATTAATACATAAAGAAGAGCATTACTTTATTTAACACCTTTACAATTCATAAAAACAGTAACAATTGATTTCTTACTTTTAAAGAAAATTACAAAACGAACTACCTAAAACGTTCAAATTATAGAGTTTAAATCCTAGCATATATCATTCTCTTTATTTTAAGGAACGAAGATACCAGCTATAAACAGAAACATTAAAATGTATTTAAGGTATTTTGATTATTATTAAGTATTTTTTTCACATCTGGAAAGAAAACAACATGACATTGTGATATTTTTTAACATATTTATCAAATTACTTAGAAAATGAAAATCAATACTTACGAATGAAAAGTAATCTTAGGAATCTTTTTCGAAAATCTGTTTGTGCATCCATATGCAACACAAGCTGACATGCTTCAAAAAGAAAAGAAAAAAAAATATTGCAATTACAGACTTCTTGCACAAGTCACAGCGATAACAGAAACATGGCCGCGAAGCTTCACCGTTTGAGTTGAACCTTCCCTCCTTCTATTCTAACCTCCTTGCTAAAACCAAAGAATCTCTTACAGATTCTTTGCCTAAACGTTTCGGGAGTGTCACGTGGTATACAGCCAATGACAGTGAAGATAAGCATTTTCCTCTTCTGGTCTTGAGACGCCTGTGTAACGAGCGCGAGAATAATTATCAGACTTCTAGATTGCCGGTTCTATCCCCGCTCGTAACTTTCATAAACTCTGCTTTATACGGATTTATTTTTATTTTAACTTTATTCAATGACTTTGCCATTATTTGTCTTTTCGCCTTCGGGTACGGTGTTAAAAATTAAACGCCTTTATTTTCTCTATTTTTGTTAATGTTAATTTTTCTTATTTTTATTTACTGGTTTGTACTCTTTGTAGTAGGTACCAGTAAGCAAGATTACGATCCAAGATCCCGAAAAGCGTTTCAATAGATAAAGCGCATAATGGAATAAAATATAATTTTAGTTATACTTACTCGTAAAAAGAATAGGTATCCGACACCCTTAAATGTTTACTGAATGTTTTCATTAGGTTAATTTTTTAATATTCCTTTATTTGTATAAATTAATGCGCTATGAAAATTTACACAATAGACTCTTCCTAAGTGAAATAACGAAAAAGTGCATATGCTGTCTCGATATAAACACCTTTTCTTGTAAAACAATTACGTACTTTTAAAAGTTTAAATTCAAATACAAATAAACTATTAATAAGATCAGTAGGTTATTTAAGATATATTCCCCACAATTCCTCTAAGCTTTCATTCATAAACTAAAAAAAATATTGAATGAAATAAACGCTGTTTCCGTTTGTTTACTCCTACAGGGCGATAACTCGCCATTCCAAATATGACCGCCAAGCAGATGTTTCCTCCTCGCCATTCCAAATATGACCGCCAAGCAGATGTTTCCTCCAATGAAAGCAGCCCGTAGCGAAATTGTCTGTAGGCTTTGTGAATATGCGAGACACAGTAACAGATGAGTATAAGGAACATCGATTTATAGCTGAGTTTAGAATTCGGTTTCCGACAATCTTAATAATTTTCAGAATATTTTCCAGTAATAAGTTAAGAATTGTAGTGATTGATAGGAATATACTGTTTCTTAGGAGGTAATTTTTCGAGCTACTTTTCCTTAGAAAAACTTCAACAAAAGCATTCTTTTCCTTAGGAAAAACAGCCCTCATTAGCTATGCCATATTTCAGGTAACCTAAACAATCGAGCTTGAATCTGTACGATCACTAATAATTCTGAGTGAATACTCAAGATCCAAAGTTAAAATGTTTTCGTACTGCATTCTTGAAATGGTAATATCCTATGTTTTGATATTTTTTAAATTAATGATTCTGAAACCAGTGAACAAAATGTTAAAGATGTAAATATTCTCTACACCAGGAATAATAAAGATAGGTGGCATCAGTATTGTTTCCGTTGATGAAAATATTTATTCATTATTCTTTGGCAATTGTACTGCACTTGCATATAAACAAGAAGTGATAACTGGCATACTTAACAGCAAATTTTTTACCGTGTGTGCAATGTATTAATGCAAAATGAATTTTTTATTTGTGTGCACATTTGTAGTTATCGCAACCATCTCAATATATGTGTCACCCGTTTTCTCTGCGTCCTTGTATTCCCCTGATGACCCATTATGGGAGTTAGATACTACAAACTTTAAACGTGTTATTTTGAATAAAAGCAACATATGGATTGTTGAATTTTACAATAATTGGTGTGGCCATTGTATAAGATTTGCCCCTACATGGAAAGCATTTGCAAGAGATGCTCGAAGTAATATTTAACATTTTCTCAATTTTTCGAAATTATATCTCTATACTTAAATTTGCAGATTTTGAATTAAGATTTAATTATTTAGTTTTTTTTTTTTTTTTTTTTTTTCAGACGTTTAAGTAGAGCACAGTCTTATTCCTTATCAACTAAAGTAAATTAATGTACCTAATTTAAAAATAAATAGGAAAAGTCTCCTCCCCATCAGTAATTAAAAATTTTTCTGCATACTACTATGAAGTTTAAAAGAAACCTCACAGCCTTAAGAAATAAATGAAACAATAAATTACATTATCCACGATATCTAATAAATTCATTGCAGTATTAAACAGTCAACAATAATTAACAGTAAATTCTGTAAACTAAGTGACTGACACTACTTTATAATATTTGTTTTAGGAATGGTGTTGAATCTTTACAGTTGCTAATACTGTGTATTTCTAATTGTAATAATTTAAATCGTTGTCTTGTTACAATAAGTTTTTTACTCTATTAATTTTTGCTATACTTGGGTTTCTTAATGTGTTGAGTTTTCCTTTTCATATTTCTTATACAGCTTAGAAGGAACAGTTGGGGGTTGATCTTTGGATTATGGTAACTTGGCGAAAATTTGGCGACCAACTCTGCTACAGCAACCCTCTATTTTTTTTTTTTTTTCGCTGCCATTTTGTCTTGACGAAGTAAAGACATGTTTCTTTTCTTTTTATTTACTCAACACTTTTTCCAACAATCTGCTAGCCGAATTACACTGATGCTAGAAATTTTATGTAACAAAACTGTTTAATCATGACAAATATTAACTGCGAAATTGGGAAAAAGTGCAGAATCGCAAACTCGTTGCGCGTTTTTCAGAATAGCACATGCACATAAACCATTTACACGTCGACTTATTTTTACTTAAAAAAACATCCCAGAAATGCACAAAAATGGCATTGCACACACTCTTCACTATATCCATGTACACTGCTTTTTTCTCATAAATTAGAAAAATTTCACGAAAATGCATGAAAATACTCAACGTATACTACTCAAACGTATTCCAAAATACTACAAATATATAACTCGCAAAATCACAATCATTAAATTAAAATATAATTAAATTAAAAAACACTACTTAACATATAAATAAGCACATACATTAAATGATTAAAAATACGGAACTACTCTGATATGCGCCCTCAAGTCGCCAAATTTCGCACCAAATATTTTTGGCGAGAAACTTCATGCTGCCATATTACTATCTAAATTTTTTGTCTACATTTCGAACTTTTAGCCTAAAATGTCTCCAAAAACGTGGTTTTCGCACATACAAAAACTAAGTTTCCAACATACAATTTAACTAAAAATCCAAAACAAAAACAAAAAATTTAGATAGCAAAAACGTAAAGTTTCTAACCAAAAATATTTGACGAGAATCCATGTACACAGCGACATGTTTTAACTTAAAAAAAAAATATCTACGAATGGTACGATGTAGGCAACGAACGAATCTACAAACTATGCACATCTCGCTTTAATAAATTAACATAACAACAATAAATTTCAAAGAATACCATGTACACAGCATCCTGTATAAACTTTAAAAAAATTCTACAAATTGCACAATTTAGGCAAGGAAGGAATCTACGATCTATGCACTTCTCGCTTTAATAAAATAACATAACAACAATAAATTTCAAAGAATACCATGTACACAGCATCCTGTTTAAACTTTAAAAAACATCTACGAATTGCACAGTCTAGACACTAAACAACAAAATAAACTAAAATAAATTTCAAACATTTTAAAAAAAACAACAATAACGACAGAAATTCATACTAAAGAACCAATGAACATAACATTCTACAAAATAAGAACAAGGATAAAATAAAATGCATTTACCACGAATTAATGCGTTTTCGAATAGCAGAAATATAAACTTTATACCGCCTTTAACATGCCGCCACGTAATCACTATCGTATTTACGTGACAGCCAGACACACTATCCAGAAAATTTATACTATGGTTCACAAATAAATAAAATCACGAATCCCTACTTCTATCATGCACTGCCATTAAAAATAATCTCCCAGACCCTCTTTCCACACTTCCAAATACCCACTACCCCTCAACAGGATAGCCACAATGATATTTCCTTTTGCTGAACTTCAATTCAACAACTACCATTTTATCTTTCCCTCCCATCTTCTCAGACACAGAGGCGAATCAACGAGCTCCAGTGAAAGATTTTTCAACGTCAACAGGGTTGCCATAGAACACGAAATCGTGCCAAAAACCAGCGCAGAACACATATCGCCACATTTGGTGAAATTAGGGCATATATTAGAGTTGTGCCAAAAATACTAACTTACCTAATCTTCTTCAGAATCTTCATTACGTGGCTGCAGTACTACTGCTAATTTCTAAATCCGAAATCCAGTAGTGAACTGGAAGTCTATTCACCAAGTAATAAGAAATTAATAAAATTTCACCTATACTCAAACTACTTTCAGCAAACCACGTACCCTTCCTTACACACTGTTTCACAAAATGTCCATTTTCACCAGATTTCTTGCACCGCCATTTAAACTTAACTGTATTCTGTGTTCTCACACTGTAATATCCTTCCTTTCACACAATCTCATTATTATTATCACATAAACGCATTAAAAATTTAGAATTCACTTTACATAGCGCCATGCAATCCGAAAATTAATCAACACTATTTCACACAACACACAATGAAGCTTAATACAAAATAATTTTTCCAAATTAACCCCCTTTTCCGATTAAAGAACTGTAATTCGTCCGTTAATGTCACATGACATATCTCATGATCTCTCATTTCCCTCACACAAAATAATGCGTAATCGGAACAGTACTTCTCATATTATTACCAAAGTCCTATGCAGTAACCTTTATCGCCTCCAAAATGTCACCAAACTACCTGTTACCATATTCCAAAGATCAGCCTCGTTGAGTTTTTATTAAAATTTAAATAAGATGGTTAAACTGACAGATTTTTTTTTGTTTTGACTGTTATTTTACTTTTAACATTTGACAGAAATATGTGATGAATTTAAAGTGTGCGTTCTGACATTCTGCTGAAAGATTTGAAGCATTTTTTAAATTAAGATATATCTCTTCAGTTTTCATTTTTATTAACTATATTTTTTAATTGATGAAAGATAGAATTTTTAGGGCCAGTATAAAATTGCTTTTGATAAAGTAGACAGATTGTGTTAATGCAAGTAGCTGTTAATCTTCGAATTATGGTAAATTGGCGAAAATTTGGCGACCAACCCTGCTATAGCAACCTGCTAGTTTTTTTTTTTTTTTTTTTTTTGATGCCATTTTGTTTTCACAAAGTAAAAGCTTTTTTTTTACTCAACATTTTTTTCCAACAATCTGCTAGCCGAATTACGCTTATGCTAGAACTTTTATGGAACAAAAGTGCTTAATCATGATGAAGATTAGGTGCGAAATTGGGAGAAAGTGCAGAATCGCCCACTGCTTGCCGCGTTTTTAAGAATTGCACATAAACGGTATCATCCATGTACATGTCAACCTATTTTCACTTAAAAAAGCATCCCCAAATTGCACAAAAATGGCATTGTGCACACTCTTGACTTTATCCATGTACACTGCTAAAGTTCTAGCTAGTAACCTTTATCGCCTTACCAAAATGTCGCCAAACTACCTGTTACCATATTCCAAAGATTAGCCCAAGTAGCTTGAGGTCTTTTATTTATCTTTTGAACTATAAAAAATTGCATTGCTCAACAGTAATAAAAATGAGGGAATTACTCTTATTCATGCCCTCGGTTAGTGACAAATTTTTCACCAAACATTTTCGGCGAGAAACTCCTTGGCGCCATATTACCATCCATATTTTTTTGTCTATAAGCCTAAAATGTCTGCAAAAATGCATTTTTCTAATTTGCAAAAACCACGTTTTCAACACACAATTTAGCCTAAAAAACCAAAACAAAAAATTTAGATAGCAAAAACGTAAAATTTCTAACCAAAAATATTTGACAAGAATCCATATACACAGTGATCTATTTTAACTTAAAAAAACAATAGAGAATTGCACAATCTATTCAGCGTAGGAATCACGCACATCTCGCTAAAATAAACCAACATAACAACGATAAATTTCAAACAATGCCATGTGCACAGCGTTCTGTTTTAATTTTAAAAAAAATATCAGTGAATTGCGCAAGCTAGACATCGTGCACTGCCTCGGCATTGTGCACAAATCAACAGTATAAACTAAAATAAATTATGAACAATTCAAAAAACAACAATAACGACAGAAATTCGTAGCAAAAAACAACGAGCATAAGATTCTACAAAATAAGAATAAAAATAAAATGCATACCATTCTGAATGCTTCTTCAAACAGCAGAAATATCAATTTCAAACATCTGCAAAACTTGTCAATTTCCACCACTTTATCCTTCCACCCTATCTTCTGAAACAAAGAGCATACAAAGTCCAGCATACATTCATGAATAAAATCTGCATAAACATTCCCGTGAACAAAAGTCTCGTTAACAACTCCAACATCGTACCTTTTAATACTAAATTTACCTTGGACACAATCCAAAATATGCAACTGAAATTTTGCCACCATGTCTTTCATTGCAACATACGCCATATCAAAATGCCCACCAAATCAACCAACCACTCCAGCAAAATAAAGTTTCAATGTCAAAAGGGTTGTCATGCAAACAACATTGTTCCAAAACCCATCACAGAACACAAAATTGGCCAAAAACCAGCGCACACTTATCGCCACATTTGGCGATGCCATACATCTGAGAGTGTATGTAAGAGTAGTAACAAATGAGCCATTTATAAACACTCTTCTTCTTCTTAGCATTTTCTTACATTTCACTGGTAGCAGCATTATTATCCTCTTCATCCCAGCTCATCATATGTCATGTACTTCAATTTCCCTTCGTTGGCCTATTGTATCAAATGTGATAAGGAAGCTAAGTATTGCTGGTGGCCTACTATATTATATTTGATATGCTGAAACAAAACTTTTATTTAAATTTTAAATATGTGTAACTGATATCAGAATACCTTGAAACTTAATTGTATGGAATATCGGCTAATCTTTAGAATATGGTAACAGGTAGTTTGGCGACATTTTGGTAAGGTGATAAAGGTTACTAGCTAGGACTTTAACAATAATCTGAGAAGTACACAGTTCAAATCACAGATTATTTTGTTCAGAGATCATGTGACATGTAATGTGACATTTTCCAGAAAATTCCGATCGTGATTTTAGATAATAAGCACTTAGAAACAATTTCGCTGCTAAAGTGCAGAATCGCCCACTTATTTGTTTGGAGCTTTTTACAAGAGTAAAAAAAATTGGATTTTTGTCAATTTTCTTTGACTTTTTAAGTGAAAATAGGTTGATGTGTACATAGGTAAAGTCAAGAGTGTGCACAATGCCATTTTTGTGCAATTCTGGGTAGTGTTTTTAAGTGAAAATAGGTCAACGTGTACATGGATACCGTGTATGTGGAATTCTTAAAAACGCTGCAAGCAGTTTGTGATTCTGCATTTTCTCTCAATTTCGCACCTAATCTTTGTCATGATTAAGCATTTTTGTTCCATAAATGTTCTAGTATAAGCATAATTCGGCTAGCAGATTGTTGGAAAAAATGCTGAGTAAAAAAAAAAAAAAAAAAAAACCATGCCTTTACTTTGTGAAAACAAAATGGCGTCCAAAACAAAACTAGCAGGTTACTGTAGCAGGGTTGGTCGCCAAATTTTCGCCAAAAAATCATTAAGTTACCATAATGTAAAGATTCACCTGAATATCTTATGTGTTAATCTTGTTGTTACAAGTTTATTTTACATCTGTAAGCTATGTGATGCTTACAGCACAAGTTCAGAATTTAGAAAGGCTTCACATAGTACAAGCAGTTTAAAATTTTTTATATGAAAATGCCAATAGTAGGGGTACACAACCTTTTCAGCAGAAGGGGCACTCACAGAAACAACTTGATTGCCAGTAGTGTATGCAAATAATAATAATAATAATAATAATAATAAATAGAGGGGGTGTCATTGCACTAAGTTGCTTAATTTGCAGTTCAGACGTGTACCATATCAAATTTTAACTGATTTGGAGACCATTACATATGTATGTAAGCAAGAAGGGGGGTTTCTTTCCCCTTGCATGTGCTACTGCAGCCAACACACCCAGTTCAGCTTGGGAAAAAATTGCACTTTATGTTTGTGCATAGTAATTTAATATTTAAATAAAAATTTTAATAAAAATATGTGCAAGTTAACCATAGTTAAATACAATAGTATGATGGTTGAAACTGAATTTTTTTCAATGTTTGATATATTTGGTTGAAAGCTAGTTGTTGATATTCTTAAGACAAATTGCAAGTGTTGATCTGTCAGTTGATTTCTTAATTTTGACTTATTTAGATTCATAAGAGAAAATGTTTGTTCACATATATAAGTACAGTCAAAAGTCGTTAATTCGGACACCCATAATCCGGAATGATCTATAATCTGGACCTCAAAGCTAAAAACTTTCTGCGCATGCGCACAGGCGTTTTACGCATGCGCGTAAGACCTTGACTACTGCACATATGCGTGTGCGCAACTGCAGAATACGTTTTCGCCTGCGCGTTTAATGTATAACGGACGGTGTAAGCTAAAATTATCTAATTATCTATTTCAGTTAATGTTAATGATTGCGTTGTTCCTTAATCTTCGAATTGGATTGCGCTTATTATTTTTTGCAGACTGTAAGAGCAATTTTATAAAAGTAAACTTGAACTTTCAATTATGTCAAATAGAATTTCCGATGCTGGAACTTCCAAAGGATCTACAAAACGAAAGTATGTTTCGATGTCCAACAAACAAAAAGTGGAATTGCTGCAAAAAATGGATAAAAACATATCCGTCTCAAAATTATATTAGGAGTATGGCATTGAAAAGTATGTGACATAAGAAAAAAGGAACTTTTTGAATTTTTTATGGAAGCAACTTAAACAGCTTACATTGAAAGAATTGCTGCAAAAAATGGATAAAGACATGAAGAATGTGACAGAGAGGTTAGTGAAAATGAAAAAATTTCGACTGACAAGTTAGTCGGTGTTCTTGGCACAGCAATTAACAGGACTTGAACAGCGGAACTTTGTAACTGAACAAGAAATTATGTCTGTTTATAGAATTAAAGAGAAAGTATTATCACAGAAAACGAAGCAACTTAAACAACTTACATTGAAAGAAATGTTTAATAAAGTAAACAAATAAATATTAAGTTTTTTTTTTTTTGTAAATTTTGATACCCTTTAGATCATAATTGTTCTTTATTTCATAAATTACGGTTTCATATTTTTAATTTTAGAATTTCTGCATGCCATCTTACGAAATTTTAACTGATGATCTATAATCCGGAAAGATCGATAATCCGGAATCGCCGAAGTCCCGACGAGTCCGGATTAACGACTTTTGACTGTACTACTAAACATGGTAGCACATCTGAAGTCAAGAATGTCTAAATCACAGAATCTGGATTTGCATAAGTCAGAAGTTTGTAAATCAATAAGTTCCATTTGAACATCATCAGGAGCTTCTTCGACTACAACAGAAAATTGATCCCCAAACAGTTTAAATTTAACCTAATGCAACTCAAAATCTGTAAATCACTTTTCAAATGAATTAAGCAATATCTTTATTTGATCTGAATAATCCAGTTGTTTATCAAGAAAATTTCCTTCAGTTTTTTTCAGGTTAGGAAAATTGACAAAATTTTGACAGCCAAGCTCTTTGAGAACAGCTGTAGTTTTAATTTGAAAGCAGATACTGCATTAGCTACTTGACTAAAAATTGTCTTTATCTGATCGAGTTTTGGGTGCTACTTTGGCAGACGGTTGCACGGATTTTTGGCGATTTACGTTGGCCGAATTGTTGGCACGATTTTTACAAACGTCAGCCATCTTGAAAAACGCTGTTTTTACGCATAGTAAAGTATTCGAAACTTAAAAAATAAATAAATAAATATCGTTAAAAGTAATGGATTAATTTTTTTGTTGAAAATGTCATTTTTTAAGATGGCAAGCAAGTGTAAATAAATACATTTACTATGAGTATAAAATACTAAAGTAAGGTTATTATTACTTTCATATAGCAAAGAAGAGAATAAAAACACCGCTATAAAAACATTGGGCCAACGTTTAATTAGATTAAAATATTACTGAAATTGAATATCGAATTAAAAAACCATCATACCAACATTTAAAAGAATTAGAATATTTTTAAATTCAAATACTTTAAAATACGTTATATAGAATATAATTAACATTAAAACATATGGACAATAATTATCTCAGCAATTTCTGAAAATAGTGTATTAATTTTTTTAATAAAAATTGAAGTATACAATTATAAAATAAAAGAAAAATATGTACTTACATTTTTTTGAGTGTTTAACCTGTTGTTTATTGATAAGTTCCACAATAAAAAATCAAAATCATAATTTAGATAATATCTTTGAAGACATCTTTGAAGGAATTCGAAGATATAAATTAAATTTTAAAACGGCGCGGAAATGCACAAATTGTCAGTAACCAATCAGGGAGCTGATTACAGCTCATTAATGCACAAATATTCTATAACGAATCAGAGAGCTTATTACATCACGGCTAGAATTAAAATTATTTAAAAATTCATACATAATAAAATCATTTTTTAAAAAAATGCAAAATTAAATTGTATTTTAATATTTAAGAGCCATAAATAATGTTTTAAACATTAGATTAAATTTATACATATTAAAACGAATTACTTTTAAAGTAAGGTGACGTCATTGATTACATCATCCACAACATAAAATTTCATAAAATATGATAAAGAATAAAATTTTTATTTCAAATAAAAATTCAAAATTAAATTGATTTTTAATATTTAAAAGCCATAAATAATATTTTAAACACGGAATTTATGCACAATAAAACGCACTATTTTTTTAATAAAATGACAACAAAGTATCGGTTACCATAAATAACTTATCCAGCAATGGGTTTACCATAAGTTGTATTACTCGCCAAAGGAAAATCGCCAAAATCCGTGCAACCGTCTACCAAAGTAGCACCGAGTTTTGTTTAGGTCATTCAGATGGGCTGCCACATCAACTAAAATTGCTAAGTCACACTTGAAAGATGGTTTCTTTAACATCCTAGTTTGCATGCCTTTTTCTTCAAGGAATGATATTATTTCATCAGTCAAATCAGCAAACCTTATCAAAGCTTCTACACGACTCAACTATTGTACTTCAGAATAATATGTGAAATCACTATGTAGTGCATCTGTGTGTTCTAGGATTTCCTTAAATTGCCTGTGCTTATGATTTCTCAGTAGACTCACCATGTCATTCTGAATTCCAATCATGGCTGGAGCTTCATCAGTAATGATGCTAATAAGTTTATTAGTATCAAAATTATGTGCAGAATACAATTTTAAAATAGAGGATACAATATCAGCTCCAGTTCATTGAACTCATTCCAGTTCTTCATTACTTCAAAATTTTCAGAAATTCCTCTAACAAACAAAAGCAGCTAAGCTCTTGAAGTAATGTATGTTCACTGATCAACTGCTAGAGAAAAGTACTTAAATTTGGCGGCAGAAGTCTAATTTTTCATTAACATCACCAGATAAATTTTCAATTCACCAATTTCAATAAAATTTTCAATGCATTCTGCTGAGACTCGCATTTTAAAATTTTTTCATACCTTTAGGGCATATTTTCTCAGACACCAACAATATACACTCCTTTACAAAATCACCATCAGTAAATGGCCAGCCACTTTTAGCAGTTAGGGTTGTGATTCTCAAACTAAATTCAACACAGTTATCTAATTGTGAAGATGCCTTTGTAAATACATTTCTTTGTGCAACAGGAGAATGGCGAAAGATCTGATTTTACAATTTCGATCTTCTCCCTCAAGTTTTGAAAATATTGAGTGTTTCATGTTGTAAACTCACTTAAGCTCTTAACTGTTGTGGAAACGTACATGATTCATTTCCTAGTGCCATGGTTTTTCACGCAGGCACATTTAGTTATGCGATGTATTGGGGGGAAATAAGTGCAAGTTTTAATTTCTAAAAACTGTTTACTTTCACAAAATAAAGAATAAAAGAAAAGAATGAATGCACAAAATTTAATGTTTTGAGTAAAAGTATAATAAAAATGATGTTTTTTTTTAATAAAAAAGATCTCTAAAATGGAGTTTCAATCAATTAATTTTTAGACCAGTAAAGCGTAATATCAGGTTTCAGTGTTATACCTCGTGAAATCAGTATGTCTAAAAAAACATATATTTCTTCTGAACTGGTTGAATGCCACGATTTTGTTCTTGATTTTTCGTTTGCAAGGTGTTGGTTCATATACTCGTCTACAAAACATTTAGTTTCAGTAACAATATGAAGCACGAGCAGTTCGTCAAAGAATAATTCAAAAACGATAAATGGGTTTGAAACATCCATTATATCTTTCTTTATTCCTGGAACCTACTACAAAAAGTAAATGAAAACGGAGGACACAGAATTTAAAAAAATACGCTTTACTCAAACAACACCAGCCAATGCCGCACAGTCATTACTTTCACCGCTTTAGACACACTGCTCTCTCCAATTTCTCCCCTAACTTCTCTGAAATAGTATCCTACTTCGCATACTTTGTCAAGGTCATTGTGGTGTTGCATTTCAAAGCTTTGTGAATAATTTTACATGTAGCAGCGCAAAGTAAATGATAGTAGTTTGGAAGGGCATATATATATACGCCCGTGGCAGTAATGCAACGTGGCAGTTAACTGAGCAAGGCATATATATACGCCCACGGCAGTTAAGGGGTTAATATTATACTCCTCGTAAACATTAATTGTAAAATTACACATCAAGCATGTAACTCTATTATCCTGCTCCACAAAAATGTATTTGATCTGAATAATCCAGTTGTTTATCAAGAAAATTTCCTTCGGTTTTTTTCAGGTTAGGAAAATTGACAAAATTTTGACAGCCAAGCTGCTTTGAGAACAGCTGTAGTTTTAATCAAGTTTAGTCAAGTCTAGACCTCTAAAAGTTTCCTATTATTGTCTGCTACCTTTCTCTTCATTTTCAATCTACTCATCATGTCAAATAACTATCAAAACCACGTGAAACAAAAATGACAAATATTCTATGTGGGTTCCTCTTTTGAAGTATTAAAATGAAATATTCAAAACAAGAAACTTCTTAATGGCTCCTAAGAGAAAATAAACACAAGTGATAAAACAATGTAGAGACATGAAGCCAAAAGTGCAACAATGCAAAGAAAATGAATGCAGCACTTCCGATCTGAGCAAATATTTTCATTCTCTTTTACTAGAGCATGCTTGCAAACACACTCATGCTACATCATACCACAGACCCTTCCTCAATCTGTCTGCCATACAGGCTAGGAGCAATTTTCGCATTCAGGCTGTTAAACTTGCTTAGGTTGACAATGGGAACTTGGCTCAGTGCCAAATCTCACTTCGAGAGGAAAGAGTAATAAAGGGGGGAAGTGGTAAACATTTTTATGCTTGTAACCCCTTCTAGAGACAACTGATATGTCAAATCACAACAAAATTTTGAAGAGGCCTCAGTGGACCACAAGTTGATCACTTGCAGGCCACAGGTTGCGCATCCCTACCAATAGGACTGCTAATTAATAGTAACTGCTATTTAAAATTTTAAAATCTCTACAGGAACTCCTTGTGCAGTTGTTCAGTTTGTATCCAGCACAAAGGTGTCTTATTAGGAAAGACACCATTTTATTATGATAAAGCAAAAGAAATATATTCCATGTTCCAACAGATAGCTTCTGTGACACCCTTGATATAGTCTTAGGGCACTTCTTCATTATGCACTTCCCACACATTTTTGCACTTGTAAAAGAGAAATCAAACACACACACACACCCCATTGGCACCAATGATAGTACTGTCCTTGTGTATGTGTTTAATTGTAAAAAATTTCTGGTGTGTGTTGAATTCATTAAAAATTGTTTGCAATTTAAAAAAAAAAAAAAAAATCAAAATGCTTTTTAGGCATGTAACAGAAAAGTACCAGTCTTAGCATTAAGAAAACAGCCCATTTAAATTAATTTTTGTGTATGAATTAGAGATGGGCAAAACCACTCATTTAAGGGATCAGATCGGAACTATTTGCTCACTGAAATGAATCAGTTGTTTTTTAACTATTTAATAATGACCTTGATGAATGCATTTGGAACAGGTGTGGATCAAAAGTGATGTGTAAAGATGGTGGAAAAGCAGAAAGAATTGAAGGAGTAGGGGGATCACTGGAATCAGCTCAACCAAACCATTCACTCCCTACGCTGATTTCTTTCAACTGTACTTTTGAGATTCCTTAAAAAAGAAATTCTTTCTATTTAGAAAACAATAAACTTCTAAAGTAAAAAAAAAAAAAATTCTAAAAGTTAAAAAGTAATGAAAACTAAACTCACTTTTGTTAAAGATTACATTATTTTACTACTATAAGTGATATTTTGTGTTCTTACAAAGCACAGTGTAAAAATACATTTTAGATTGGAGGCAGATACCAAAGAACAGAAAATTATCTGTTGATAATACCAGCATTTCCCCCCCTTTTTTTTTTTAATCTAAAAAAAGTAATATTTGGTATCATTTTGTCAACTTTAGATAAATTTTTTGTCTAAAGTTGACAAAATGATACCAAATATCACTTGAGGTTGTTCTATTTGGTAGGGTCCGCATTTTGTTCTGCAACCTTGAAAAAATACATTAGATGGAAAAATTTGTGTTTACAAATATTTATTCTAAAGAAGATTAAAGAGAAATTCACAGCTTTTGATTATAAGACATAAGTAAAAATAAAATTTATTATTTTACATAAATATTATAGTAATATTGTATAAAATAAGGTACTACCAAATTTACAGTGTGTCACAGCTATACTATGACACAGTATTCAAAGAATTGAAATGAAACTCAAAGGAACAGCTCCGAGGAAGCAAAAAGAGTAAATAATCAGGATTCTGCAGGATCCAGACTAGAGCAGGAGTGATGAAAAGAATGAATAATAAAGACTCTAGGTAACAGATCTAGGTCCTTTCAGTGGGACCTAGATCTGTGACTAGCGCCGGAGCATTTTAAAAATATGACACTTGGAGCATTTTAAAAATATGAGACTTAGAAAATTTTATAAAAAAAGATTCACAGTGAATCTATAGTTTCAGAATTGAATTTTTTTCAGGCCAGTCCAAATCAAACTGTTAAATAATAACTAGTAGCAATAGTTATTATCATATTTCATCTAACTTTTAGAAAAAATATTATTTACATCTAAAGAGAATTTTAAATAAAGTTTTTTGCTTGATTCTATGCTGCAGATGCTTGGCAGTACTTGGGCACCATTGATTGAGCAGAGGAAAGCAAGAAAATTTCTTTTACACTTTTGCATACGTTTGAACCAATTTTTTAAACACTTTTTCCTCTCCCATTGAGGTAACTCCAAAACATGCGTTTTGAATACATCAATCGCTTCTACTGATGTTGCGAATCGCCGACTACATAATTTATTTTTGATGTGCAAAAATAAAAAAAAGTCATTGAGTGCCAAATCAGTGCTGTATGACAGATAACCCATCAATCAGATGTTTTGGCCTGTCAAAAATTCCATTGTTTGAGCCAATGTGTGAGAGCTTGCATTGTCATGATGAAGAATTATTCGCGTCATCTGCGTTTTTTCAAATTTCTCCAACAACTTCTGGCAAACAAATGGTCATGTACCATTTGAAAATGACCACTTTGCATTGCTGTAAAGCCACTGTTGCCACGTGACTGGTAATGCCAAAGAAATAGGCAACAATTATCTTCAATGTGCTTCTTTCGCGAATAACTTTTGTTGGATTTGGCCCATCTTGAAGACCCATACAGTTGACTGCTGTTTTATTTCGGGCTCATATGCATAGATCCATGATTCACCACCTATGTAGATGTTATGCACAGCCTTTGATGCATTTTGAACATATTTTTCTAACATTTCCTTGCTCCAATCGACGCGAGGCTTCTTTTGACCATTTGTCAGATTATGTGGAATCCATTGTGAACAAATCTTTTTTACAGCCTAATGTTCATGTAATATCTTATTGATGTTTGACATACTAATGCCCAAAGAAGCCTCAATCTCATGGTATGTCACATGACGATCTTCATCAGTTCATGCACAGTATTGTGATTTTTTGGCTCAACAACCAATTTCGGACAACCTTCATGGAATTCATCCTGAAGCTAATGTTGATTACGATTGAATTCGTTAAACTAGTTTTATACAGTGCTGTAGGATGGTGCCTGATCGCTGTATAAAGAATTGAGTTCATCGAAGCACTCTTGTCTTGGTAATCCACGTCAAAGGTTATGAAAATGTCCACGAGCCAATTACATTTTTTTTTTGTGATGAATTTTTCAGTTTACTGTAAACGACACAAATCATGCTAAAATGGCAAAACCTTCTGAAGAAGTTATGGTTAAAAATATCAGATTTTCTATTGAAATCATCTGCAGTAGCCTAGCAATACTTACTGTTGCCAATGCCAGAAATATAAATAGCAACCTTCGTACTAATATCTACATTTCCTAGTTTAAGAGTCTCCTAGAGTTTTTCCACAGCTAAAATTGATAAAAGATTAATAATAATGATGACCAAATCAGTGTTATAAGGAAAAAATACAGGTTATTTAAACATACATAATTTAATTAACAATTTTGTAGCTTCTGTAATCAGAAAGGTAAGATAAAGTAGGACGATTTGTAAAGAGTGACATCATGTATAAATAAATCAATATATTATTCTGTTGTGGCTTTTGTGATAACTGAATTACTTTTATAAGATGCAGTATTTTTATATCATCATATATCTAAGATTTATCGATTAAATAAATACAAATTTCTTGAAATTGATTTCAATTTTCAAATTTTGTTTAACGGGAAGGGTGTTAAAATAAAACTTTGCACAGAGGTGCTTCTGACCCACACTCCAGCATTGCTTCTTTACTTCATTATTTTATTGAAAAAATTGAAGTATGTAAGTATAATATTTACTATTAATATTACACCCTAACTTACTTTTATTTCTTATTTTAATTATAAATATTAAAAATTTTCTGTTTATATACTCTTTTGCAAAAATATCAAGGCACCAAGAAGGAATTTTGTAGTTGTGACGAAATTTGGTATGCAAAAACATCCTGATCGAACATGCAATTGAACAGGAATTGCGATCATGGTGCACAGTTTGCAAAGTATAAAACCAGTAACAGTTTATGTTTTTTGTTGCTGCCTTTGTAATTCCGTAAAGAAGCAACTAAAGATGCCATTATGATGATATCGAAGACCTTACAGACAACTAAATGACTTCGAACGTGGTTGCATTGTAGGGTTGCACGAAACTTTGTGGTCGTACCAAGCAGTAGACTGCCATCTGCAGCATATAGACACTGCTGTGCAAAGATGTTGGCAGAAATGGTTGCTACAAGGAAATTGCCGACAAAATGAAGGCTCTGGAAGGCCAAGGATCACAAATGCGAGGCAAGGGATAATTGTTCGCCAAGCCCAAATTGCCCCTACGGCATCATTTTCGACTTTTCAACGCACTACAGCCACGTTTATACCTTCCGTGGTACCATCCACCATCTCACGCCGCTTGTTCTGAGGCGGGGTTACGCCAACAGAGGCCTTTAAGATGTTTGTCTTTGATCTCACAACATCGCTGAAGTCATCTGGAGTGGTGTCGCAGCCGATCATCATGACTGCCATCAGACTGGCATCGTATAGTGTTCAGTGATGAATCCCGCTTCACTCTTGAAGCAGATGACCACTGTTTTCGTGTCTGGAGAGGACGAGGCCAGTGGTCCCAATCAGCCTTTGCTTTCCAAAGGCATACAGCCATAACCCCTGGTGTGATGGAGTGGGTACTATTTCTTATGACAACAGGTCATCTTTAATCATCTTCCATACATCTTTAACAGCTGAACGATATGTTGATACCATCCTGGGGCCATTTCCCAACAAGATAATGCCAGGCCTCATACCGCTTGCATATCTCTGGACCGTCTCCGTGCGGTTGATACTTGTCCTTAGCCAGCAAAGTCACCAGACCTTTCACCAATCGAGCATGTCTGGGATATAGTAGGCCGCGAGATTTGGGTACCACAAAATATCGCAGATCTGAAGCAACAACTGATGAATGACTGGTAGAATGTGTCGCAGGATGACATTAGGAACCTCTACCACTCCTTGCCTCGACGAATTCAAGCATGCATTGCCGCCGGGGGCGGTTCGACCATCTACTAATTTGAACACTTGATGGGTGATTGTGAGCCGTGAACAGGTACTATGACCTTGATGTTTTAATCATTTTATTATCTGTGTAATGAGCTATAGATATATTCAATTTCATCAAAAAACCACTTCCTTCATGGTGCTTTGATTTTTTTGCAAAAGAGTGTATTATGAAAAAAAAAAAAAAATAACATGCAGGAAACCAAATATTTTAATAAACAGAAGGTTGTGTAGAAGTTATTTTTCCAGATCAGGCTTCATTACAAAATGCACTTGAACATAGAGCGATGTTCAGAGCTGTAAGGTCAAATGGCTGTAAGGAACTTCATTCTTCTGGTGCTATAAGCAAAAAGGATAATAGAACATTTTTAAGGCATATGTAGAAAAGCAGAAGAAGGCAAACACAGAATATGTAAAAAATTTGTTATAGAAAAGCAAAAAAAATACAAGTCTGCAAGAATTAAAAGAGGAAATCATTGCAAGAGGGGGGAACAAAACCAAGGACACTGTTGACTTGGCTAATCATTCCATGAGCTACAGTTGTTTGTGACTTGTCAGTAGATATCTTATTGATCAACACATAAACTGATCAGAACTATTAGGCAAACTTAAAGAGACAATAACTACATCATTTAAAGAGTGATAATTAAAACACAGGGTGATTCAAAATGAATATGTCAGTTACAAATGATTATACCTATTTAATTGAAAATAATTTATCAGTAAGAATTATACAAGATATAAAATGAAGTTCAAAATTTTGTTAGTGTGTTTCATTAAATATACGAGCAGTATGTGGCCTGGCATTATCTTGTTGTTCAAAATTTGTTAGCGCAATAAATCAGAAGCCTGCACATGTACGAGTGCAGACTACATGGCAGTTAGAAATACGGTTCATTGCGGCCATATAGTAAGTGAAAATGGCGGATCCTGTACAGAAGGCATTCTGTGTGTTAGAATTTAACAAGTATCGATCTGTCATCGCAGACCAGAGAAGATTTCATCAGCAGTACATTCAAGTACTTTCAACTGGCAACAACATACATATGCAGATGGCAAGAGATGTTTGAACAAAAAAGGATCTTTGTGCAATGTAAAAAGTACTAGACAGCCACGTGTATCATCAGATAATGCTGAAGGAATTCACCTCAGGTAGGAGTGAAGCTCACAGAAATTGTTGCATGAAGCCGGAGGGAGTTACATATGCCACAAGCAATGTTTTGGGATGTTTCAGAAAGAGGCTAAAAATGAAACCGTATGCAATTCATCTTCTGCAAGAATTGAAACAGAAAGACTATGTCAAATGTATGAAGCCATGGAGGATGAAACATTTCTTGAACATCTCATTTTTAGTGAAGCAACCTTCCACATGAGTGGCAAGAGTAACTGGCGCAATATTCGAATATGGAGAAGCCTTGCAGTGGAAGTGAACATCACCATAACTCATTGAAAGTTAATGTGTCCTGTGCAGTATCAGTACATAAATTATGTAGTACAGTCAAAAGTCTTTAATCCGGATGTCCATAATCTGGAATGATCTATAATCTGGACCTCAAAGCTACGCTTCTGCGCATGCGTAAACGCATAATGTGTTTACGCATGCGCATAATACCTTTACTCATGCACATATGCATTTGCGCATGTGCATATTACGTTTACGCATGCACGTTTAATGTAGAATGGACGGTATAAGCTAAGCTAAAATTATCTAATTATTTATTTTAGTTAATGTTGCAGATTGCGTTGTTCCTTAATCTTCGAATTGGATCTGGCTTATTATTTTTTGCAGACTGTTAGAGCAATTTTATAAAAGTAAACTTCAACTTTCGATTATGTTAAAAAAAATTTCTGATTCTGGAACTGCCGAAGGATCTGCAAAGCGAAAGCATGTTTCCATGACCACAAACGAAAAGTGCAATTGCTGCAAAAAATGGATAGAGGCATATCCTTTATTTTTCTGACCATTCCAAAATCTGTTTATCAATTTCACGCTGCTCTTCGGGGGGGGGGGAAGTCACAACACGCAGTGAACTGGAAGTTCATCTGTTGGCCTGTTTGCACTATCCGTAGCTTCAGGGCAGATGTTTTTATTTTATTCGGCTTATAATTCCTAACTAAATGTAGTATTTCATCTCGATGTACTCCGTCTTTGATATGGTTTATATCAAATTCCTCATCATTATAAATATCATGAATACTCATCAAATAGTTTTCTGGTTGCAATTTTCTAATTTCGACTATGCTTAATGTATGCTTTACGCATGCGCGTGTTGAAAGAAATGTTTAATAAAGTAAACAAATAAATATTAAGCTTTTTTTTTTTGTAAATTTTGATACCCTTTAGATCATAATTGCTCTTTATTTCATTAATTACTTTTTCATATTTTTAATTTTATAATTTCTGCATGCCATCTTACCGGATTTAAACTGATGTTCTATAATCCGAAAAAACAGATAATCCGAATCGCCGAAATCCCGACAAGTCTGGATTAAAGACTTGACTGTACTTTCTCCTTCATTGAGTGAATTATTACAGCAAATGTTTACCTTGACATGCTTGAGCAATGGCTGATGGCATAACTAGATACGGATTACATCTTTCAGCAAGATGAATCACCCTGCATTGGGGTATGGAGGTTCACTCATTTTTAAACCAACATCTTCCAATGCATTGGTCGGTCGAACTGGAGATGCCAAGGATGTGTTCTACTCTTGGTCACCTAGATCTCTAGACTTAACACCCCGTGATTTCTTTCTCTAGGGTTATGTAAAAGACCTTATGTATGTGCTTCCTTTGCCGAAAACAATTCTAGAACTAAAAATGCACATTTCTAATTCACTTGCATTGATAATTCCAAATATACTTCAAAATGCATAGCATGAAATGGGCCTGTTTAGATGTTATCTGTGTTACCAAGGGAGCCACATACAACATTTATAAAGTATGTAAACAAAATTTTGAACTTCTTTTATGTTCCGTGTAATTCTTATTGATAAATTCTTTTCAGTTAAATAGTTATAGCCATTTGTAATCTCTATATTCATTTTGAATCACTCTGTATATCTTTTGTATATTAATGTATGCCTGCAAGTAACACATTAAGGCATAAACGCAAGATGTAAGTCATGAAAGGAAAGGAAATAAAAAGGGCTTATTTCTGTGAATATCTCCAAACGTGTTGTGATAAATTGAGATTTTGGCCTTTTTTTTTTTTTTTTTTTTTTTTTTTAATACAGTCAAAAGTCGTTAATTCGGACACCCATGATCCGGAATGATCTATAATCTGGACCTCAAAGCAACAAACATTCTGCGCATGCGTCGCATTCATGCATGCGCACAGGCGTTTACGAGAGCGCGTAAGACTTTATGGCCATGGACCTTATAAGAAATAGATTAACCCAGTGGGCGGGGCATGCATCACCGACATGTCGGCAAGAAAGAGTAGGGACGATCTGGTTTACTTTAACATTGAAACCTAACATGGCGTTTGTATCACATAACTCTTTTTAATTATTAAATGTGATACATTGTATTAGTAATAAGATTATGAAAGTCAGTTTTTTCAAATAGGATTTAATATATCTCATTAAAGCACTTTTTACTGCATTTCGCGCATTTTTTTCACGCGTAATTCTTGTACAAACATCTTTACTTTGGTAAAACGGTAAAAACTCTAAGCACAAAATTTATGAACTTAATTTTACGTAAAAATAAATTTAAATAAGATTGATAGTACGTGATGCTTTGAAATGAATAAGTAAAATTAAACAAGATCTGATAATTTTTTTTAAAAAAATTAATGAAAATTTTCAGCCAGTGATTTTCCAAACAATAATAACATTACAAAACAATCAAATTTATTTGATTATAGGATCATTAAATTATTAACATTAAAGTGGATTAGTTATTTTAATAATTCATAAAATTCGGAGCAAAAAATTTTCTAAGCATAATGAAGGGGAAAAAAAAGATAAAATAAAATCTAGAAGCACGCAAATTTTATATTACGCCCAAAAGGAACCTTTTTTTAAAGTTTTTTGTTTTACCTATATTTATTGAATATCATGTTCTTTGCCCGTAAACCAAATACATTTGAAAACAGCATATCTTTAGAATTTCCGCACTGGAGATAAAACTGTTATTTTCCGTACAGTGCTCGCTCTGAACTCGTTGAGTTTGTTATCGTTAAAGTTTTACAAAATATGAAATAGATTGAAACAAATTCGAAATTCAGCCGTCCAGATGCCCATGTTCGGGTAGAGGATTACATTACTCAAAATTTGGCTCTAGATACTGTCGTTTTTGTCACAGTGTGAGAAACATACATGTATTCATGCAGATTCTTCATTATTTAATTTCTTTACATATAATACAGGGTGATAATATTTGGTAACAACAATTTGCAAGGAAACACGGACATTTATAGTAAAACAGCGCAAAATGCCACTTTGAAACTAACAGCCTTTCTAGGCTACCGCTGCTTTGGGCTAATAAATTAAATGTACAGTAAATTAAAAAAAATCTTATGCAAAGCTAAAAATAAATTAAAAAAAATAATCACTATAAAATACAAGCAAAATTAATTATTACGGTTAAATACAATTTTAATATTAGAATTAAATGTATAAAAATTTTTAAGGAGTCAAAGTGTTTATCACTATGATGTATTATAAAATATAATTGAAATAAAATTCCTTTGTAGAAATTGTGCTATAATACTCATCTATAATTTTAAAAAAGCAGCACAATTTAGAATTTTAAACAGAACTTTCAAAAATTCGTTTTTAAATATTTTAGTATTTTTTACTTATTTACACCAATAAAAAGCATAAAAATTGCAAGAGAAAATTACTTGTTTGAAATTTTCTATTAGTTCAGATTTAAAATATTATTTTCTAAAAGAAGTAGTTACAAATTTCCTTACAGCATAGGAAAAGCTAAAAAATATCCAGTCCTGAAAGCATGCAATAGCTTCATAATATTCGGAAAGTTAATTATGCTTAACAAATATGCTAAATTTTTAAAAAATCAATCTCAATTTCAAAAATAAAAATATGGAGAAATTCTAATTTGTGAAATGAGACGCTACAACCAGATTTTTCTTGACAGTTATACACGCTGCAATAGGCAACCAATGTTAAATTTCTGTAAATCGTCCCTACTCTTCCGGTTGTGATCAAGGTGACAGCCGGAAACGCCTCAGACGAGGGAGAAAACCCGTTTGGGTTAGTCTGTTTCTTTTATAAGGTCCATGTTTACGGCTGCTAATATGTTTGTGCGCATGCGCGTTTAATATGTAACGGAGGTATAAGCTGAGCTAAAATTATCTAATTCAGTTAATGTTGCAGATTGCGTTGTTCCTCAATCTTCGAATTGTATCCGGCTTATTATTTTTTGCAGACTGTTAGAGCAATTTCATAAAAGTAAGCTTGAACTTTCGATTATGTCAAATAGAATTTCCGATATATATTTACTAAATATGTAATTTGTATCTACAAAGCGAAAGTATGTTTTGAAATCCGAAATCTGTTTATCAATTTCACGCCGCGGATTGGAAGTTGATCTGTCAGCACTATCCTTATCTTCAGGGCAGATGTTTTTATTTTATTTGGCTTATAATTCCTTACTAAGTGTAGTATTTCATCTCGATGTACTCCGTCTTTGATTTAAATCAAGTTCCTCGTCATTATAATTCCTCTTCCGATAGTGAAGAAAGTGACCCAGAGGTTATTGAAAACGAAAACATTTCGATTGACAAATTAGTCAGTATTCTCGACACAGCAATTATAGGACTTGAACAGCGGAACTTTGTAACTAAACAAGAAATTATGTCTGTTTAATAGAATTAAAGAGAAAGTATTATCATATGAAGCGAAGCAAATTAAATAACTTACATTGAAAGAAATGTTTAATAAAGTAAACAAATAAATATTTAGCTTTTTCTTTTTGTAAATTTTGATACCCTTTAGATCATAATTGCTCTTTATTTCATAAATTACGGTTTCATGTTTTTAATTTTATAATTTCTTCATGCCATTTTACCAGATTTAAACTGATGATCTATAATCCGGAATCGCCGAAGTCCCGACGAATCCGGATTAACGACTTTTGACTGTAGTAGCTTTTTTGTTATGGACGGGATTTCTTTTATTCTTACCATTCTTTTTAACTGCTGTGTTTGGTTGGACATGCGTTGGTGTTGTATTTTGATGTGGATACCATCATTTGAGTATGTCTGTGGTAAGTAAGAAAATGAATGTTGATGGTTTGGATGCTATTATACGTATTTATCCTCCTTTAAAGCTAATGAGCCGAAACGACCAAAAACTTAATTGAATTGCTTATGGGGAGGATAGAGGGGGATGATAGTGAGAAGTGTGAACATATGCACATAAAAAAAGGTATATTAAAAATTTGTTTCATTTATTTATTCGTCTCTGTTAATTTTTGTTAAAAGATTTGTTGTTTAATATTTTTATGTTAGGAAATATGTATTTTTGGTTATTTGTTCGTTTCTGTGTGTAGAGACAATGGCGAATTTTTTCTGGTTGGCATGATAGTTTTAGTTTTTTTTAGCTTCTTGATTTTGTTAAGGGGAAATAGATCGATGTGTACTTGGAGAAAGTTAAGACAGTGCATAGTTTGGGCAATTCTTTGATGATTTTTAAATTTAAATAGGTAGATACCAAGTTTGTGTAAGTCTTTGACTTCTTGTTTTGGTTTTGTGTAGCAGGTGTAAGGATTAGTACCATCTTGAAATTGGTGCTGATTTTTCCTAGCGCCGATATTGTCATCAAAAAGGAAACAATTCGCCAAGGGCTACCATAGAGTAAATTTTAACCGATGAATGAAAGACGACAAAATGTTTTGAGCACCACACCACCAATTTTGGGAAACTGATTTTTTTGACTTTGGCAGGCAAAAAAATTGAGACAGGAAATTGAGACGTATAGGACGGAAAGCTATATGATCAGAAAGTCTGGATAATCAAAGTACTAAGATTCCTTTGGAATTAAAAAGAAGGTATCTTTTGAAATAACATATCCTATATGAATGTGTTGTACATACATAAATATTACCTGATAAATAAGAATGAATTTTATTAAAATGAACATAAATATTTCTTCTTTTAGTGAAATTAATTTTCTTCCTTTTCATAGCTTGGAGGAATGTTGTAGATGTTGCTGTCGTTAACTGTGCAGAGTCTCAGAATGTAAATTTGTGTCGTGATTATGATATAAATGGTTTTCCCACTATAAAGGTTAGTTTTTATATTTTTAAATTTTATCTTGTTTGCCATCATTTATTTTTGTTAAACTATTTCTTATGTTTGGCTTACTGTATAAATTTTTCTACATTATTTCTGTTTTATGTTAACATATCATAGATTAAATAAAAAGTGCTTTTGTGAAAATATATTATGTAAAAGTGGAAAAAAAAAATAAAACGATTTTGTTGTATAGTTTCGATATACAGTATCCAGTATTTATAAATTTCAGCTGCTTATTATGTTGAGAGTCCCAAGAACCAAAACAAATATATACTAATGGAAAAATCACTGTTCATTAAACTCATTTCATGCTCCAGATTAGCAAAAGATTGGTTTTTCTGTATGTGAATATCCTGGTACCTATCAAAATAATGTGTAATTTATCCCTTTAACTTACTAATGGCCATAGTTTATATATTGTTAAGGTCTGTCGAACTTCAATAAAACCAGTTGGCCAGAATTTTGGCCAGTATGATTCTACTCTCATCTGGTCTCTGTGTCTTTTGAACTACAGTACACTCCCGATTATCCGCAGAATTGGGTGGCGCGGCCGCCGCGGATATCAAAAAACGCGGACAATCCGAAAAAAGCTAAAAACGGGTATAGCAAATAAGAAAACAGTCATTCAAACTTTGAAAAATCGTTTTATGTACAATAAAACGTAAAATAAACAGCAGGAAATGTTTAACTAACGCTTAATATTTTAGCTTATTACGCTTAATATATTCTCCCCATGAAGTCCAATTTCTCGAATTCCGTATCACTGCTTAAAACGAGTCAACCAGCCAGAAGATGCATCAAAATTTCCTTCCAGGCCTAACAACTGAAAAAAGGTTTTTGCCTTCGCAAAGATAGGACCATTTACAGGTGTACCTTCTTTTCGAACTTGAGCTAACCACTCTGTTAATGCCATGTCTAGCTCATCAAAGGTAGAACCCTTCATAATTTTTCGTGTTTTCGTTGCGGAAGCACTGTCCGACATTGATGCAAAGTTCACCAGTTTGTCTTTTTGCTTTAGAATTTCATGCACTGTTGTTTCCTCGATTCCGTAATCCAATTCCATCTGCTGCCTTGTAGTGCCCTTTGCTACTTTGGAAATTAATTCTAGTTTTTGCACAATCGTCAACACAACCTTCTTTCGTTTTCCTGACATTTTAAATCGGTAACGAAAAACACAAAACCAGAAAGCACAAGCATTGAACTCAATAAAAGATAAGAAATTAACTCCGACCAGTTCACAAATATATCAGGCTTAAACTAACAATGGCGAGTGGGAGGAAGTGGACATGTCAGTAAGATTAAGACGAGAGAGGGCGGTGGAGCGGGCACTGCAAGGGTGAGCAAGAAATCACTTATTACTCATCAGAGGGAAAGGTTCCGAGAAGGCCTAATATATTTTTGCCATAAATAAGCACATTTAACGTGTAACGCATATTTAATGTTTCTCTCAGTTTTGTGAACATTTTTATTTTCTTTGCTTTACACTTGTTAAAAAAAAAAAAAAAAAAAAAAAAAAAACTTTGTTCGGCAGGCGCGTATAATCGGGAGTCTACTGTATGTTTAAAAAGCACTTTATCTGTAATGTAATGTAGTATACGTATGAGCTGCGACCTTCCTGGCCGATATTAATCAGCTTATTAATGGTTAAAACAGCATACCCGACTTACACCCTACCTAAAAAATATCACAAAATTGAAACTCAAGTTCTTTGCCTATATTGGAACTGAGAGGAACATTTTTTTTTAAGTCAGTGAAAGCATTCATCTAACAGTGACTTGAACTCAAATTGCATGTGGGCTGCATGCATAATTTAAAAACAAGTAAAGGGCCAGGTTTCCCCCCTTTTGTTTACAAAATGAAAACATTTATTTAAAAAATAAAAAATAATAATTTAAATAAATTTTAAATTTCACTTACTAAATATTTATGGAAGTGTGACGTAATATCATAAAAAAAAAACACAACTTTGTATTTATTTTCTATCTGAAATATAAAGTTTGGATTTTGCAAGAAATATTTGTTGGAAATGCTTTGTGATTCAAAATATGCTGACAGCTAAATTTTAAATTCTTACACCATTCCTTTCAAATAATTCCAGCATATTTAATCAGTCATTAAATAATTTAATTTAATTTAAACTAAAAATAAACAAATTATGAAAAATTTCTAATGTTTTCAGAGAAACTTTTATGGGACAAAACTTGAGAATAAATAATGACAACAACAACTTAATTTCTCTCTCTTATTTATTAAATTTTTCTTCGGATTATAAGTAAAAATACATATGTTTATATGTAAATAATTATAAATTCTTTATTTTTTACCACAACATGACACTTGATATTAGATTTTGATAAGCTTTTATAGCCTTGGAGATAAATTACCAGAAACTACTTTGATCATGGACTGTAGATCCTTACTGGTTAATTGGGCTCCTCTCTTGTGAGTTTTCAGCTGCGAAAAAAAGCTGCTTGCATATAAATATATTCATAAACAAAATTATTATTTTTAGTGCAAAAGTTCATAACTGAGCTTATTTATTTTTGACAAGTATGGAAAAAAGTTAATGAAATCTGTATCTTGAAATCTTGGGCTAACAGTTATATTACATTGTAAATTAATTAACTACATTTGTAGATTTTCTGGCACATTGTTCATATTAGCTTTTATTGGAAATGAAAATAATAAACTCGAACTTCAAATAACTAAAATCTTGAAATCTTTGTAACATCATATTTGCAACAAATATGTAATTGACATATCTTCACAGGCCACATAAAATTGCTTTGAATGCTGTATTTGCCCTATGGGCTGTCATTTTGGGCTATCATTTTGGGATCTAGAACAAGTGTGGGCAAATAGTTTTAATTGCAGGCCAAACAGGTCTTTTTTAGTGCATCATGCGGACAAGGTTGTGATGGTCTTTTGTGTGCCCCTGTTGTTTTGAAAACACAATGGGGAGGGGAGAACTCCTTCCTAGTAGAAATTTTTTAAAAGTTTCAAATATGCCAAAAGCGGGATCTCTTCTTATAGGTCATCAAATGATTCACATATTTAGTGTTTCATTTTTAATTAAAAATTTAGGGGTGAAATGTTCTTTCTCTAAACTTCCTTTCCTGATCAACAACAATACTTATATTTTATTGTTTAACTCTAGATTAAAGCTGTTAGAAGTGATAGGACTGCATTCTTTGGATGTACATGCTTCCTAGCATATCTAGTACAGTACAAAGTCCGAGATTAGGATGTCCAATATCCAGAATGATCTGAAATACATACCTTAAAGCCACCACCAAAAAAATTTTTTTTTCGAATTATGCTTTAAAAATAAAATATCTCATTACGAATCATTTTAGCATGAATTTTTGTGATCAATAATTTGGCCCAGTAGCTGCATATCTGCTTGGCATACATCTCGAACCAAAACTTTCTACATAGAAATATCTTTGATTTTACATCTCCTAATATTTATATCCCTGACGCCAACCTTCATTGAATACCAAAGAGTATGGAAACCTTTTATGTTTACATTAAACTTGTCAATGATTAAAGATTTATGTTAAATGCACTAAATATTGACGAGGAAAAATTTAACAAAAATTTCTTTCCTTATGCTAAAAATAGATTTTGTTAATGGTACTCATAGGCCAAAAGATTACATTTGAATGAAGAATAACTGATTTGTTACTCACAGAAACTCAGAACCAGCCAGAGCTCGTATAGCTGAACTGAGGTGCAGAGAAAATTTTTTTGTAGCGGAAACTGTTAAGCTAGGCTAAAATTATACTTTACTGATTTCAAAGAATTTCAATTAATATAGCAGATTGTGCTTTCCTTAATTCTCTGATTTGATCCCGCTTATTATTTTTTGCAAACTGTTATAACTACAGCAATTTTCTACAAAGTGAAAGCATGTTTCGATGCCCATTAAACAAAAAGTGGAATTGCTGCAAAAAATGGATATAGGTATATATCCGTCTCAAAATTATATGAGGAATATGCCATTGGAATGTCGACCATATATGATATAACAGAAAAAAGGAACTTTATGATTTTTTTTTTTTTTTTTTTTTTTTAATTCTGACACCCCATTTGCAATGAATAACAGAAAAATTATTCTCTATGCTAAAAGTGACAGTCATGATAAATTGATGATTGATTGGTCAGACAGAGATGCAGTGAGAGCACGTCATTGCTGGGTCCAATGCTAATGGCAAAAGCTGAAGTATTTTATGAAAAAATAAAAAACTAAGTGCGCATATTCAACAGATTGGTTAACCAAATTTTAAAATCCTCATGGTATAATGTAATTAACATAATTTCAGATGAAAAGCTTCAGCTCATACTGATGCTACTGAACTATTTGCTGATGAATACATTGAACTCAATAATAGTGAAATGTTATCTCCAGGACAAATTTACAATGCTGATGACACTGTTATTTTCTAGCAATAAGTACTGTGAAATGCCTTGGCAATCTCTACAGAAAAGGCTGCAACTGGTGTCAAAGATTCCAAAGCTAGATTAACAATTTTAGCATATACAAATGCTGCAGGAATGCACAAGTGTAAACTTTTCATAATTGCAAAACATAGTTGCACGATCTTGAGCATTTAAAGGAGTAAAGATTTTCTCGTTATATATCATGCAAATAAAAGAACATGGATGCCACAAGTGTTAATGTATGATTGGTTTGAAAATCATTTCATACCCAAGGCTCAGCAATATTTGAATTTGGTTGGTTTACCTGACAACGTAAAAATTGTCATGATTGTAGATAACCGTTTGGCTCATATTTCACGTAAAGTTTTGATGGAAGATAATGTATCCATGTTATTCTTTCCTCCAAACTGTATATACATCATTCAGCCTATGGATATCAGAGTAGTGCACCTGCTGAAATGCAAATATAAAGTAGCATTTTAAAAATCCATGTTAAATTTCTTGAATAATGGCAAGATTATTCAAGAATTTTTGAAACAGTTTAGCATAACGTCTGCTGTGTGGAGCATCGCAAGATAGTAGGAGGATGTGCTTCCAGGTATTATTTTAAGTGCTTGGCATAATTTATAGCCATCTACCATATTTCATGGTAAGGGTGATGAAGATGATAGTCACGAATTTGAAGGCTTTCTGATATCACCAAAGCCCACCAGCGGCCGAGCGGTGAGGACGCTGAACACTGGTAGTTCGGTCTGAGGTTCGAATCCCCCGAACGGGCTGGCTGCATGGGCGTTTTCGTGGTTTTCCCCATGTGTAACGTGTATACGAGCCAGTTTCCCTTAGAAAGTCCTCCACGAAAGGCATCCCTCCCTTTAGGCAGATAGCCCTCGTGTGCTTTGCCATAATTAAATACACACCATCTGATATCACCAACCACGGATGAAATTTTCCAATTAATGGATTTTGTAAAGAAATGTAGAGAAATGGTAATAAATGAAGATAATTTAATAGAAGTTTTTCAATCATCAATAAATTAACAGACAGTTAAATCTGTAGTATGGTTCTGGATCCAGAAAATACTGCTACCAATAGTGAGGAAAGTGATAGAGAGGGTACTAAAAACGCAAAAATTTCGATTGAAAAGTTAGTTTGAATTCTTTACACAGCAACTACAGGACTTGAATGATGGAATTTTGTAACTGAACAAGAAAAGATATCTGTTTATAGAATTGAACAGAAAGTATTAGCACAAAAAATGAAGCAACTTAAACAATTTATGTACAAAAAAAAAAAAATGTTTAATAAAATAAACAAATATTAAGCTCTTTTTTTTTTGTATATTTTAATACCTTTTAGATCATAAATGCTTCATTATTTCATAAATCACGATTTCATATTTTTAATTTTCTAATTTCTAAATATCATCGTACAAAACTGATGATCTAATATCCAGAAAAATCCCAAATCCAGGAATCGCCGAAATCTTGACGAGTCCGCATCTCAGACTTTGTACTGTATTTTCAACTTAGGTTGAAGGCTGGAAATGTCATGCACTTATATGCACATAATACATTGCAACTATAGATGCACACTCATGTTACTGATTTTGATAGTTTGCATACAAAATTAGGCAGGAAAGAGTTGAAAATGTCATTGCACAGTATTTTGTAATATCTTGTTATTTAATAAATAAGTATAATTATTGTTGAAGTGGCAACGACATATTTGTATCAAACCGTTACTCAGCAATGAGAGATATTGTTTTAAAAAGATTTAGTATTCTGAAGATTTTACCAGCTAGGGAGTAGTATGCAAATTTTGCCACTTAAGAATTGTATAAAATTTGTCTATCACCGTGAACTAGAAATAAAGTTTATGTTCTACTAAGAAGATTGTCTGTTTTGTAAATTACTGCAAAATACATTACAGTCTTAATTAATTGGAGGTTCCACCGAGATCCTGGAAATTAGGAGTGCAATTATCAATTTTGATGGTGCTGGTCTCCTAATCCCAGAAACTTACTGAATTTTTTAGAACAAGTTTGCTAATACCAATTGCCAAGTTTGTTTATTTCAAGGAGAAATGGATGTAAGAAGTCTGCCGTTTTAAAGCCAGACTTGAAGCGGATCATTCAAAGGTTATCTTTTGTGCTTCTATAACTTGTGTCTGAGCAAAAATCTGTCAAAACAGGATACTGCTGATCTCTGAAGATAAGATTAACTTTTGGTTTTCTTAAAAAAGCTTTTATTGAATTTTAATACTTTTACTTTGTTTCAGAATTATACTTTATCGTGTAAGATTTTGTTTAAAATAACTGACACTAAAAATATTCAGCTTAAATTTATAATTGATATTTGTGGTAAAGAAGTATTTTAAAATTATTATTTATGCTTTACTTTTATTTGTATTGAATTTTTATGTTGATAATTGATATGTGTAAGCTATCCCGGTGTTTATAAAAAAAAAAAAAAAAAAGGAACTGCTAGCTGAATTTTGAATTTGTTGCCAAGCAGGCGCGTGGAAAATAAGTAATAACGTCAAACTGATGTAGTGTGATTTGATTGTACTGCAGAATTGGCAAAAGTTTTTTTTCTTAGTTCTCGCCATCCAGGCGTGTGGTAGATAGTAATGTCATCTCGACGTATTACAGATTGTATATTCTAAAAGTTGAATTGCCAAACTGGCAAAAATTGTTTTTGTTATCGCCAACGAGACGTGGGGATAAATAGTAAAATCGTCAAACTGACGTGGGTAATTATTGCCTAACTGCCAAAGGTGTTTATATAGTTATAGCTAGCGAGGCTTGTGAATAGTGAGTTAAAAAGTCAACCCGACGTAGTATTATAGTATTTTATGACAACTTGGCAAAGTTGTTTAAATAAATCTCTCTAATTCGTTGGAGTGAATTTCGTATTTGAGAAATTAAGTCTCTACAAAAATTATATATTTTTAATACAAGTACGAGCTTTTAGATTGTATTTCAAAAGGAAGCCTATTTAAGGTAACTTGTGTCAACATGTCATTCTTAGCTAGGAGTAAAAAACAGGATTTAAAAGTACTAGCAGAAGAGTTAGGTTTAACCGTGAAACCTGAATTTAAGATTGCTCAATTGCATAAACGGATTACTGAAAGTCCCGATTATGATGAGAAATTTACTCGAGAACTACTGGCTGCAATTAGAGAAGAAAGGGAAAGAAAAGAAGAACACGAAAGAGAAGAAAGAGAAAAAGAACGCAAAAGAGAAGAAAGAGAAAAAGAACGCAAAAGAGAAGAAAGAGAAAAAGAACGTGAAAGAGAAGAAAGAGAAAGAGAGAAGAACACGAAAGGGAAGAGAGAGAAAAAGAACGTGAAAGAGAAGAAAGAGAAAGGGAACGCAAAAGAGAAGAAAGAAAAGAAGAGCTTGAAAGAGAAGAGCGAATTAGAGCCTTTGAGCTACAGAAACTTCAGCTGGAAGCAATGGCTGCCACAGCACAGCCGGTAGAAACTACACAGTTACCTGAGCAGCCTTTAAAAATCAGAATTCACGATGCCATGCCACGTTTCAACCCTAAAAAAGATGAAATAAGTTTATTCCTGGTGTTATTTGAGCGTCAAGCTAAAATAATGAATATACCTGCTGAAAATCAAGTGACTCAACTTATTTCATTGCTACCTCCTGACATTGTTCAGCTTATTGCTAGAGAACCAGAAGCGGACGCGAAAAAGTATGAATATGTAAAATCTTTACTGTTACAACGATTTAAATTAAGTGCGGAAAAATTTCGACAACTATTTAATAAACACCAAAAATCTACTGAAAGTACTTGGTATGATTTCTACTATGAATTAAAGAATTATTTAGAAGGATGGCTTAACGGATTAAACATTAAAACTTTTAAACAGCTAAAAGATCTCATGCTGGTTGATCAAATAAAAAAGCGTACTACTCCTGATTTCAAAAAACATTTTATGGATCAATGGACAACCATCATTTCACCTACTGAAATGGTTAAGAAAATTGAAGATTTTGAAGATGTGAGAAAAACAATAAAACCGAAATTTTCTGCCAATCAGACTGAGAAAATTAACAAAGGATCATTTAAACCACGTTATGATAATTTTGTGAAAAAAATAGATCATCCGCCTCATTTTAAGCATTCTGATAAATGGGATGTTTCAAAATACAAGAAAGGTCATCAGCAAAGGAATCAGTTCCAAAACAAAAACCAAGGAAATTTATATGACAAAAGGTATCGACCACGTTGTTTCGAGTGTGGATCATACGAACATTTTAAGCCTCAGTGTCCTTGCTTAAAACCAAATGAAAAGATAAATTGCGTATCTTCGAATGATGATTTGTTAGAGACATATACAATTAACGGTTTAGTTAATGGGCATGAAATGCCTATTCTTCGAGACACAGGAGCCACTGTTGATGTTATTTCTCGGAAATACATAGATAACGCAAAAATGACTGGAGAACATGTCTGGGTACAATATCTTTTAAATGACCATTTAGTGAGTCTACCGTTAGCGGAAGTTGAAATTAATTGCGAACTTGGTCATATAAAGACAAAGGCAGCTGTTGTTACAAATGATCCAGGCAGATATGTATTGGGTAACAAAACTGCCCAATTGTTCAAAAGTAAATCATTCTTAAATTTAGAAAAAATAAATGCAGTTTTGACACGATCTCAAGTAAAAAGATCTCATGAAGATGATCGAAGCAGAGAAATTGAAATGGAGAAACTAGAAGAACTGAAGTTTATTGAAACTGACGAAGATATTTTACCTCAGCTGATGAGGAAGACAAGGAACTTAAGAAAGTGATTAATGTTAATTCAAAGGAATTAATTGAATCTCAGCATCAAAGCAGAGATCTAGCGTCATTGCTTAACGAAGCTAAAAATGAAAATTCCAGCAAGACTAATGGTTTCAAAGTAAAAGAAAATGGATTGTTGGTGAAAAGGAAAATAGATAAAAATGGAAATGAAAGGGAATTAATTGTTATTCCTGAAAAATATAGGGATCAAATAAAGTCATTATGTCATGATAGCAAATCTGGACATTTAGGCGTCGTCAAAACTAAAGATAGATTAACAAGATACTTTTACTGGCCTAATTGCTATAAAGAAATAGAAGAGTATGTTAAAACTTGCGATCCATGTCAAAGAGTGGGAAAATCTAATGATAAAGCCAAAGCACCTTTGACTTTAGTACCAATTATTGCAGAAGTATTTTCAAAAATTAACTTTGACGCATGCAGTCCTTTACCAATAATGCCGAATGGCAATAGATATTTAATTACAGCTATTTGTTTAGCTTCAAAATATCCAGATGCTGTACCTGTTCCTAATATTGGCACAACATCAGTAATTGAAGCCATGTTACAAATATTTAGTAGAATGGGTTTCCCGAAAGAAATACAAACTGATCAAGGTACCTCCTTTATGAGCAATCTAGCCATAGAATTTGTAGAAAAATTTGGAATAAAAGTAACTAAAAGCTCAGTACACCATCCGCAGAGCAACCTTGTTGAAAGATTTCACCGAACAATCAAACGAATTTTAAAAGTTTTATGTATCGAAGCAGCCCGAGTGGGAGAAGCAAGTTCCTGCAGCTCTATTTGCTTTAAGAACAATAACGCACGAGAGTACGGGATTTACACCTGCAGAATTAGTATATGGTCAAAATCTTAGAACACCTGTAACATTATTATATGAACAATGGATGAATCCTGAAGACGAAGGAAATAATGTTATTGAATACGTTTTTCAATTGATAAATCGGTTAAAAAGATGCAAAGAGCTGGCTACAGATAAAATGCTGGAAATGCAAACGAAAAGAAAGGTGTGGTACGATCGTAAAGCTATAAAAAGAGAATTCTCTGAAGGGGACTTAGTATTAGTTGTATCAACGAATAAACCAAACAGACTAGCAGTTGAATGGAAAGGTCCTGGGAAAATTGAGAAGAAATTATCCGAAACTATGTTGTGAGTTTCGAAGAAAAAAATGACTTTAACCAAGTCTACCATGTTAACATGCTAAAACCCTATCATAGACGAGCAGAATCGGTTAACCTTGTGATTACAGAAGATCAGTCTGAAATTGATGATATGGAGGAAAATTTCCCAACAATTGACTCTGAACCAACATTGTTCGATTTTGAGGATATCAAAGAAAACAGCTCCTTAAGTGACAAGCTAAATGAACAACAGATTCAAGAATTGCATGATATGCTGTTGAAGTTTTCAAAAATCTTTTCTAATAAACCTGGAAAAACTCATTTAATAACGCATGATATTCAATTGACAGAAAACACCCCAATCCACTGTAAACCATACAGAATGTCTCCTAGACAAACGGATATATTAAAAACAGAAATCGATAAAATGCTTCAGCATAAAATAATTGAAATAGGAGATTCAGATTACACTTCTCCTATGATTTTAGTAGAAGTAGCAGGGAGGGATCCAAGACCTTGTATCGACTATAGAAAATTGAATAAATTGACTAAAACACAATTCTTGCCCTTGCCTAACATCGAACAACGAGTAGAAACGGTAGCAGGCGCAAAATATATAACTCTTTTGGATTTAACAAAGGGATACTGGCAAATACCTTTAACACCTAATGCTCAAAGATTAGCCACTTTTGTTATAAGTTTTGGCACATTTAGACCTCTACGAATGCCTTTCGGACTTAAAAATGCACCATTTTCATTTAGTAAAATGATGGCCGAAATCCTTCACGGTTGTGAAAACTTTGCTGTTCTATATTTAGATGACGTGGCAATCTTTTCAAACACCTGGGAAGAACATCTAAGTCACCTGAAAGCCGTTTTGTCCAAAATAAAGGACGCTAGTTTAACTATTAAACCAATAAAATGTAAATTTGCTCAAGATAGAGTAAAATATCTAGGACATATTGTAGGTCGTGGTATAATAATGCCAAGTGAAGTGAAAGTAAAAGCTATTCATGATTTTCCAGTGCCATCCACAAAAAGTCAAGTCAGAGCATTTTTAGGATTAGCGGGATATTATAATCATTACATTCCCATGTTCTCATCTATCGCAGCACCTTTAACAGAAACTTTGAAAGGAAACTTAAAGAAAGGGAAAATAAATTGGACAGAAGAGTGCACAAAAGCATTTGAAGAGCTAAAGGAGAAACTGTCTCAAAGGCCTATACTACATGCACCTGATTTCAATAAGGAGTTTATTTTGCAAACTGATGCATCAAACTCTGGTATGGGTGTCATTTTAGCTCAAAAAGATGAACGAGACAATGAACATCCAGTATTATACCTTAGTAAGAAGTTTACAGAAACTGAAAAAAAGTACTGTACCACAGAAAAGGAATGTGCCGCCATAATATTTGCTGTAAAGAAACTTCAATGTTATTTGGACGGGCATACTAAATTCCTCATCATGACCGATCATAATCCTTTAGTTTGGCTCAAAAATAATGTGAGTCTAAATCCACGGCTTATGAGATGGGCACTGGTACTACAAGCCTACAATTACACGATCGTTCATCGAAGTGGTAAAAACCATAAAAATGTAGACGCATTAAGTCGTACTCCCTGGCCTGATTAAATAATTTGTTTCTCAATGTAGATAAAAAAAATATTTTGTTCCTTCCTCTCTTCCTCAGTGTATCTTATTATGTTATATCTTGTATTTCAATTCTGTGTTGTGCTGATATTATTGTTTTAAAAACTGTACACTTTAATTTATAAAAATATAAATTAAAGTTTATCTGGAGGGGGGAGAGATTGTAATATCTTGTTATTTAATAAATAAGTATAATTATTGTTGAAGTGGCAACGACATATTTGTATCAAACCGTTACTCAGCAACGAGAGATATTGTTTTAAAAAGATTTAGTATTCTGAAGATTTTACCAGCTAGGGAGTAGTATGCAAATTTTGCCACTTAAAAATTGTATAAAATTTGTCTATCACCGTGAACTAGAAATAAAGTTTATGTTCTACTAAGAAGATTGTCTGTTTTGTAAATTACTGCAAAATACATTACAATTTCATAACAGGCTGGATTAAGAAGGGCTGCATTTAACTCATGGGTTGGCTTTCGCACACCCTTGATTTGGAGGCATCATAGGTAAGTGCTTATTATCAAATTCCATCTGGTGCAGGGTGTGGACTTATGCTTTCAATTCAAAATTATCTCATTATTATACACATACTGTGTTTACAGGAAGTCCTCAGAAAACTTCATGAAATTCTTCCAAGCCTTTTGTACAGCATCAGTTTTGCAGTAGGAAAGAATTGGTTGCTGTAGTCTGAAGAAGAAGCAAAGATAGCATTAATCACATACAACCAATGAATTAGGCAATATACAATCTTTCTGCTGTCTAAGAAAAGTGTATTCTGAAAATGAACAAATGACTGTAGGAAGCATTTTTTAAGCTACTCTAAATTGTAATGTGTCAAAAAAAGCATAGGGGAAGAGATATAAGGCTGAAAGAAGTGAAAAAAAATAGTTAAAAGATTATGATGATTTTGGGGAAGTACAGCAAGAGAGAAGTTTCATTTAAACTGGGAATTTCCCAAATATGATCATATAGTTTACTTAAATGGAGAATTGTAATTGATGAAAATATACCAAAAAATGCAATTGTATCAAAGAAGTGGAAAAAACTGAAAATCGTTGAAATTAGTCTTCTAGAATGGTGTCAAGCTATGAAATTAAAAAAAAAAAAAAAAAAAAAAAAGCATGTTTCTGCAAGTCGTTTTTACCACAATAGTTGTTGAATTTTGCTAAAATGTTAGGAGAGAATGTTGCATCAACTGTTGGACGGTTTATAAAATGGAAAGAAATAAATAACTTTGTTCATCAGAAAAAGCATGGTGTGAAGCAAGAGGCAGATCATCAGCTGAATAAAATAAAGAAACTGGATAAAAGAAGTTTTTACTTGAGTTATTAAAGGAATGCAAATTAAGCAAAATAATAATAATAATAATGCAAATAAAACTAGCCTTGCAGAGCATTACCAGAATGCATCACAATGTTAAAAATAAAACAGTGGTAGTTTTAAGAAATTGAAAGAATGATTTATTAACATGCAGTATGGATGCAGCAATCAAAAAGATATTTAATGAAAGCAAAAAATCTTACTGTTGAAAATAGTCAAAAATTTACCTCTTGCAGCGAGAATTAGTTCAATAGATGGGAATTAATAATTTTACTAATTTATTTTGAAATGGTTCAGAAGTGACAATCTTGTTATGCCACATAAAAAAAACTGCTTATTATATTATAGAATGTGTTTAAATAGCTACAGAAACTGAGGCTGACGGTAAAAGTAATATAAAAACAAGTGACAGCATGTCAACTCGAAATACTGTTTATGAACTATATGAAATAAACACAGGTAGATCAATTCCCTTTTTTTCGGTGGAGGGGGGCAAGCTAATGCACTAAGTTAAGGTTAGAACCATTTTTAAAATAACAACACACAAGGAAATCTATAAAACAGTCAATGAGTAAAACTGAAAAAGCATGAAATATTGATTATTATCAAATAGTTGAAGTTATATATCAAATAGTAATAACAAATTAGTAAAATCATTTTTTGAGAAATCATTCTGTAATTTTTTTGTGCT
The DNA here is from genome assembly GCF_044657685.1 of Stegodyphus dumicola. Taxonomy (NCBI): domain Eukaryota; kingdom Metazoa; phylum Arthropoda; class Arachnida; order Araneae; family Eresidae; genus Stegodyphus; species Stegodyphus dumicola. The sequence goes on from NC_140768.1 coordinate 86,250,681, forward strand.
GTTATTCTCCTCATGTACACATTTATTTTTTTTATTTATGTATGTATTTATTTTTTTGGTAAAATAAATCAGAATTGTACAAATTCGGAATTGTGCAGGGTCGTAGCTAGGGTTTTCAGCGCCCAGGGACAACTGAAGATTTCGTGCCCCCTACTGCTTGCCAAGGACGGAAAACATTTAATTCTAAAATGTCGTAACATCAGTTTGGCGCCCCTTGGATTCTGCGCCCGGGGACAGATGTCCCCCCTCTAGCTACGCCCCTGGAATTGTGCACTGATTAAAACAGACGTGTTACATGTGTAGCTGGATTGCTACATAAATACTTTCTGGTGATATCATGGGTTGTCTCTTGAATACTTTCAATACATTTTTGCTAGTTTTCAGTGGGGATGTGGATAATCAGAAAATGCCACTATTTTAGTGAAGGTAAGATCTTTGAATCATGTATTGAAGCACCAATAAGATTTTGTAAATTTCTATCAACTATGCTAATAAAACATTGTTTTATTGCATGCAGTTTTTTTGGCTCTGATTTCTGTAAAATATTGTTAATATTTAAAAGGAAATTTTTTCACATACATTAATTTATTTTTGTATAAGTGGATGTATTTAAGCATTTTAAATACATAAAGCATTTTATTAGGAATGTATTTAAGTGTTTTAACTACCAAAAGTTTAAAATGGAACTATAAAAAGGAGGGTTCTTTTTTATATCTCTACCTGTCAAAATAAGCTTGTAGAAGTTAACATGTGAATAAACATTTATGTTTCCCTGAAAACAGCATTTTTTTTTAACTACCAACAATTTAATTTATATTTTTGTATTTTCTAATTATCTGCCCCCTTCATTGAGAAGTCATGAAAAATATTCATAAGGCAAAGTATTATGTCACTCAAGTTAACCATGGGGCAACCCATAATGTCGGCAAAGCATATTTATGTGCAACCTAGGTATGCAGTTAGCAAGTGTGTGTTTTTGCTGCTGCCCAGTGCTGAAATTGTACAATTGGTGCAATTCTCTGTGTTTCTTAAACAAAAACAGATTGCTGGATATATGGGAAGAACCAGAGCAGAAAAGGTAGTACTATTTCTTAAAAAATACATGTATATTACAGATTTTACTTGCTTTTTAAATTTGATTGATGGATTGCTCATATGTGGAATTTTTAGTGTGCTCTCATTACTGTTGCCTTTTGCACATTAAATTAAAAGGAGGAGAAAATTTTAAAAATTAGTCCCCAGTGAGTTCACAAATGTTGTTCAGTTGCAAACTTGTCGGTTTTGGAGAAGGTGAGATGTGGGGATAATCAGAAAATACTATATTTTCTTGCATACTTTGCTCATCTTCTCAAAAAAAATCTAGAAGTATTAATTAAAAGTATTAAAATTGTTAGATTGCTTATCAATTTGATGGTTTAGGACTTGTAAACGTATAAAAATTTTACGTTCAACATGCTATGAAAGTTGGTTGTAAAATTTGATATACCAATCAAATTGCTGTTTTATTATATAATGTTCTTCAAACATTACTTTAAATTATAGAAAATAATATAAAATATTGCAATTCGGAAAATCCTTGCAGCTATTAAAACTATAATTGATGCAGACAGTGTAATTTACAATATGAAAATTTAAAAGTAGAATTTAGTTAAATCTGCTCCTTCCAAATTGTAAGATATCTTGCAACTGCAGATTTTCATTAATATGAGTGGCATGACACTTTTTATCCAGTCATGAGATTTTTGGTCACATAGTAATGTGTTGCTTCATTGTTTAAAAGATTATTTTTGTATTTTTTTAATAACATAACTATCATGCTAATGAATAAAATATGAAAATACAGAGGAAAGTAAGTAATTTTATATATACAGCTAACAACTGTTTTCTTAAATACAGATCATGAGTAGATCCAGAGCATCTTGCTGCTTAGAGGGTTTAATATTGTTGCGTATAATAACAAAAATAATTTTTTTCAGTTGTTTGAAGCATATGCAAATGAAACTAAACTAGGAGAAGCCCTTACTGGAAATAGAGATATTAATTCTATGGAAATTTCTATTATTAATTTCTTGGAAGCACATTGGAATGACAAAGGCAAATGGCCCACTTTTGATCCCATAGAGTAAGTTTGTTCTTTATTTATTCTTTGATATATTTACTAATATTACCATATGAGAAACTGTAAATGTTTACTTGAGACGATCTTTTTCCTGTTGCAAATTACCTAATATAAATAAAAACTTGTAAACCAGAAAAAATGTGTGAAAATAAAATCTAAATGACTGGCAAGAGTTAAGAGAAAAAATTATAATTTGAAAAAGATCTAAAAATCCTGCAACAGATGATTAGCTTCCTTCAATTTTATTTGACTGTTACGTCATTTCCTTTTTTTACGTGTTTATTAAACAGTAATTTATGTGCATGTAATTTCTATATACAAATTTCACTAAAGTATTTTAAATTTATTTTGGTATTTATGTATTATTCCATCAATTCTGAAAATTTACTATCATTGAATCATGAAAGTTGGCAGAGATCCTGCCAAAACTGTGCCAGTCATTCTTGCAGAATTATGAAGGAATTGACATTTCTTTATTTAATAAACACTGAGTACTAGATCTGCTCCATTTTTATGCTCTGTAAAAAGGCTTTCTTTGATTTGTACTATTCTGTTAGGTCCTCTGATTTTAACAGAAACTTTATTTAAAATGCTATAAGTACGTACTTCCTGAAGGTAACTGTTGCAACCTATTACTGTTTTTTGTCAGCCATATCCAGCTGAGCATATTGTGTTCATTAATACTGTTACGTTCTTTCTTCTGACACCACTTGTTACGTTATTTTCTTCCTTCATGTTCATATGGGGTTCGTGAGGATTAAGTGAATAATGACAGTACTACTTGATAAAATTGAAACACACTTTATTTACCAATATTTTTCTGGATAGCTTTAAAGTCACATTTTACAGTCGTCGAAAATCTACTATAAAGACGCTGAAACAATCAGCGACACAGCCTTCACACTGTGAGTCAATAATGGTGGAGATAGCTTCGCTGCAAAGCACTAGAGTACAGCTCCCGACTCTGCTCAGTCGTTCTCGGAACTCCACATACTCTCGACACTCTCCACGCTACAACTCGCGATGCACTCGACGACACACAGAGCACTGCTCCCGACTCTTCGGTTCAGTCGTTCCCAGAGCTTAACACACTCTCTCGAGGATGCACTAACCACAATACACTAAGAGACTCTTTGATGCACTCGGCACTCGCTGCTCAGCTGTCAACTCGATCATCTCCACACGGACTAACTAGATGAGACACACTAACTATCTCACACTCTAGATGAGACACTTGCTCAATTACTGACTATCAGCTTGCTAGACGAGGCACACGCTAACCAACTGCGGGCCAGCAGGGTTTATATAGCTTTCGGCTTGTGTTCAAGAACATTCTGGGCTAAACCGGTAAGAATTCATTCCGGAAGGTTCTCCAACCGTCCATGGTATATCGCCAATTTTGTTGCCAAATGTCGCTAAATGGGCGATTTCTCACCAAATGGAGCAATTCTGCCTTCCCTTGCCATTTTATGGTAACCCTGAAACTGCTTTGCGAGGAAGCCATTTTACCCCACCTGTACATTTGGTAACAATACGCATGTGTTTGATGATAGAAAGCCATAACTTTGAAAAAAATCCACTTCTTGCTGTTCTGTAGAAGGCAAGTTCCAATTTTTAATCTTTTGTTTCAAAATGCAAGGAAAAATACAGCTGTAGCAGTTAATTTATAGCTTTGTTCATAAAAAAATGGGGGCTTTTTGAGAATCATTCTTGATTATATCAAATGAAAGTTCAGATTTTATAGGTGCATTTTTATGACATGCATATCCATAATTCGCCCTGCATTGCATTGTTTCACGTTCATTGGGATAATATGTAAGCACCTTTATGTGATAATTAGTACTGAAGTGCAATATGTTATTTTCAGAATTTAATGAATATTATTTTATTTTTTAATATTTGTATTTGGTATTTTGAGAAAAATTTAAATTGCTGCCATTCTTATGCTCTTTCAGTATTTTGAAATTGGTGTTCATTAAATTTATTTTGAATCATATCTCTATCATATAATTAGTGATTCAAGCATAAAATATCACAAGAACAGTTTTAAATTTTTTCCGTGTATTTTATATTTTAAAGCAATTTTTTCATTATGTTTACGAATTAACAGAAAAGGAGGTAGTCATTGAAATGATTATTCATATGGATCCAAAGTTTAAAATGGTTAAAATATGAAAATTTGTGCTGTAGTATTGCTGTAACTATTTATTTTAAATTTGAAGACATATTGTTATGTGAAATTAGAAATACAAAATACACATAGACTATTCAGAAAGTAAAAATTATAAAGTTACTTTCTGAGTAGTCTATGTGTATAATTTTTTTATATTTTTTTATAATATTATTTTATATATTATTTTATAATTTTTTTTAAATAAGTAAAAATTTTTTATTACTTAAATTTGAAAGATGCATTATTCAGCTATTTATCTGCATAATCTCTATATAAATTAAGACACTTGTCATAATGGTAAACGAGCTTGTTAATTCCATCGTCATAGAATGTTGCTGCCTGAGAGTTCAACCATACACCAATGCCTGCACGTAGTTTCTCAGTGTGCTGTGTTTCAAAACGCTGAGTTGGAAGCTAGGTGTTCATGTGTAGAAACAAGTGGAAGTTGCTAGGAGTAAGGTCCAAACTGTATGGTGGATGACCATATAACTCCCATCCAAAACCATCCAAGAGTCATTGAGTTTTAATAGCTATGTGTTGTCATGAATGTTAAAAACCCTGGAACTCAACGTTTATTATTTTCAAAGCACTTGCATTGTTATACACTTCCTTTACCCAGTGAAACTCTTCAGTTAGTTGATATCCTTCAGAACAGAGGAGCAGTATGATAGTATGATGCTCATATTTAAATGGATTGTGCATGCATAATAACATTTTTCAATGGTTGTTTCTGCAAAGACAAAAGTCATTTCACATTATTTATATGCTGTACATGATTGAATCCATGTCATAATATACCACTATAATTACTCATTCCTCTCATCTCACTATACTGCAGTTATGATTAGTGAATGAGTTTCAGTTGATCACGCATAATATAATGTAATATTTACATAAATACTTAAATGAGTTAAAAGGTTACTGTTTTTCATTATAAAAATAATTTTCTTCATTCTTCCAATTTATTCTTTACTAATAATGAAATAAAATAATCTGAAAACCAAATTTCATGAATCTGAAGTGAGGAACATGTATATGACAACAGGCAGAAATTTGTACATAAATATTCATGTCTAAAATTAATTACATCTACTGTATTTGACGGCATGTAAGACGCACCCTTATTTAGAAGGCCACGCACAAGGGAAAAAAGTTTCAATAGTTTGTGCGATAGCACAATAACTTAAAATGTGGTTTCTTTTAGTTCTCACGTTTCGTAAAAGCCAAATAAACAATCATTGAATGCAATTACCAAACATATTTTTATTTAGGAAAATTAACAAATGGCAAGCTATTTTGAACATGATATGTAAATTTCAATAATGAATAAATAAATGAACGGCAAGCAATCAAACATAATACAAAATAAAGCAGAAACAACAAAAAACACAGATTCTAGGAAAACGTTGCCTATCATGAAATTAGACTTTAATCACTTTCAAAACCATAAAAATCCTTTTCACTATCATCATCATCGAAAACGAGAATATCGTCATCACTACTGTTTCCGTCATCGCCAATATCACCATCTTCGAATAATGGTCGTCTTCTGTTCCGTCAAGAGCATTACTGATTCCGCACTTCTTAAAGGACTTAACAATTACTTCAGCCTTTACGTCCTCCCAAGATCTTTTTACATACTCGCACACTTGTGAAATAGAGGGCCGCTTCATTCTACCTGAAGGGTGTAAGGGTGTGAGATGACTCTCCTATCCACTTGTTCCATCGTTCTCGCACTTTTTCCTTAAATGGCTTATTCACCGATACATCTAAAGGCTGCAATTGGCTAGTCAGTCCACCAGGAATGACAGCTATCTGGGTTTTTAATTTTCTCGCTTTATTCTTTATGGTTTCAGTTCTATAGGCCCTAAACTTATCCAAAACCAAAAGAGAGGGTTTTCTTAAGAGTCCAGCCGGTCGCCTGGCCCATATGGTCTGTAACCACAGTTTCATTCCAGCTTCGTCCATCCAGCCTTTCGAATGAACATGAACAATTACACCTGTTGGAAGTTTTTCTTATGATGAGGTTTTTTTTTTTTTTTTTTTTTTTTTTATTATTATTTGAATATGAAAAACGGCGGTAGTTTTGTGCCATCAGCACAACATGTTAGAACTACCGTATATCAAGTTTTTTCATGACCTGTGGTTTTTATGGTTATTGATTTAGACCCTTTAATACTCACAGTCTTGTTGGATGGTACATCAAATGTGAGTGGAATTTAATCCATATTTCCTATCTGACCGAGCTCGAAAGAAGTTTTCTTGCATGCATTTATAACAAACTTATGAAATGCTAGTATTTTTTCTTCATAATCTGCTGGCATTTTCTGTGCAATAGTTGTTTTTGTGCGCATTGATAAGCCTTGCCTTTTCATGAACCTGTAGCACCAGCCCTCAGACCCTGAAAAGTTCTGATTCCCATGTTTTTCTGCAAATCCTTTGGCCTCATTGATTATCATTTTGGTTGAAACTCTTACCCAGATTTCCTCTTATCTATCACCCACATTTTGACAGCATTTTCAAGTTCAGGCCAAGATCGAGCTGGGCATCGAAGGTTATGTTTTTGTTTTTTAGCAGTCTTCAGTTGATCTTGCTGCAGTTGCCAAGTACGTATCATTTTTTCGGTAGGTGGTGGACCAAAATGTCTTGCTGCTGCTCTGTTTCCATGCACTTTGGCATAATTTAACACTCCTACTTTATACTGAATTGTATAGCTTAATCTCTTGTTTCCTGTAGTCATATTTTCCAGGGTATTTTTTTTAAACAAATAGTTTTAAGCACCGATACGAACACGTTTATACAGAATAGCACCGATACCGACACGTGTGTTGGCTGAGTCAAAGAAAGTCTATGTAAAGAAGGAAAGGCTCCATAGATGTAATGTGACCATTGAACATGTTTGAACTACGACATCAGCTTCGAGCTTTGCTGCTTTATGGCAACAGATATTTCACGTGCACGCGCAAAATAATTATGGCAGATGTAGAAAAAGTTATGAGTGTCTAGACCGTTATCTGGGCTAAAAATAGCATTCAGTATTGAAAGTTAACCTGTGTCCTTCACGTATGACACAGGTAACTTTTTTGAGACCAAATTTAGCAAAAAAAGTGCATCTTATATGCCGTCAAATATGGTAATTAGAATTTTAAAATGTATATTAAAGCAGCTTTTCTCAGACTTTTTTTTTTTTTTTCAAGTGGGGACTGCTTTTACAAATTAGAATGTTTTGTGAAACACCTTACTCATGTCCCCTTTAAAATGTAATATTTTAGCATACATTGCTATAGTAAATGTGTATTTTTAAAATATAGTTAATCAAAATTCATTTACTGTTATATTGATATTTATCAGATTAAGTTTAATAGTCTAAAAGTTAACATTTTTTGAATAATTCAAGGCTATTAAAGTTTGGATAATCTTTATCTTATTGACTAGACTAGAAATTAATTAAATATCGGTACTCACATTGATGACATGGATAAGCCTGCCGATTGTTGCATAGCTCTTCTGCCTTTAGTTGTATGCTGGTAAGCTGAAGTCTGAGTAATACATATACAAATTGAACAAACGATATTTTAAAATTGAGTCAAAGGCAGAAAATATTATAATTTGCCCATAAAAACCATTAGAACTTCTAATTAACACATATGAAAATGGCGACACTGCTTGGCTGAAGGTGTGTTATAAGCATGTTTGCCGAGCTTGGCACACTTTGGTAGGAAAATTTGGTAACCTCTACTAAGATGGTTGCCATAATATGTAAGTATACTTTTCCAATGACTATGATATTTTCTGGTAACAAAAATTAAATGGTGAAGTTAGAAATGGTGAAAATTTTCTCTGCTTTATACAACTAAGCCACTAATTTCCTGCCATTTTTTTATTTCCTGCCAAAGCCCTTTAATTTCTCATAGAAATTAAGAAAGTCAAAGAATTACATTATAGACAGAGACAGACATATAGACAGATTTACTTCATTTAGGTTTGAGAAGACATCTGAAAGACATGCCACTGTAAATATGTTATCAATAAGAAATATAAAATTGTGGTAATTTCGTTTACAAATAACAGGACATTTTTGATAATCTAGGAAAATCACAAGGGCTTGACAAACAATGTTTTAATATTTTCCCCCCTCTTTCTCTTTTTTAGTGTTAGTACTGTGAGAAGAATTACAAAATCTATGGCTGATAATGAGGAATCTGTTTTGCTCTTTATTGAGTCTCCTGATTCTTTTATTGGACGAAAGGTAAATATATACTTATAAAACATATTTTTATAAAGATCAGTATTTTTTTTCCATTACTGATTCTTTCTAGTTGTGTTATTTTATTTATTTCAGATGATTAAATTTTTAATGATCATTCTGTTTAATAGAGTAGATACTGACTGCTTAATGTGATCACAGCTAATGTTACCATTTGGATATTGTTATTTGCCAAACCCTCACTATTTATATACAAAAATGTGGAAAATATATTGTTTATTTTGTTTATTTGTTGTAATTTGGTTCATATCTTCAAAGTACCAACAATTTGGTTAATTTCATTAAACTAGAGTATTTTTTTTTAAACAAAAGTTACCAAATAAAAGATAAATTCACCAAATAAATTCAAAATTGAGTATCAAAATTACCTACTGATGAAGAAGTGTTGCCTAATTTGCCAAACAGTATGTTTTTGATTTCATCCAACCATTTAAAACTAGGCATAAAAGCAACCTTAATTAGACATAGATTTTGATTGACTCTGTTACTTTTGAGATCATTGAGATACAAGTCTTTCTTCTTTAGAAACAGAAAATATTCTGCCAGTTTTCTTTTCCTTAACAAAAAATTCTATGAAATCATCTTTGCCAAACTAAGACCATTTTTTTGCTTAATTTTACATTGGCATATTCTGTTCTAATGAAGGATGCCTTTCAAATACTAAGATTAGGGATACAGCATTGGTAAATTATTTCCAGAAATGTTATTAACAGTTTATAAATGAATTGCATTAGAACTGCATTTATGAACAGTTCATATATAAACCTTTGCATTTTTTAAGTTAAAATGCCATGAAATTACATATTTATATGTTTCTTGTTATTTTTATATTAAATTAAATTCCATTGCTATTTTGAAGAACATTTTTTCTCGTCATTTAGTGCTATCATTTGATTAATGTTATCAAATAGCCATGGGCAAATATGATCACATTAAGTGATGCCAACTGTATAGAACTGTAAGAAATTTGGATTGATTAGTAGAATTTATTTTTTAAAACGTGGTAGGGGTTATTATTTTGAGAGAAAATATTTGAAGCTAAGTTAATAACTGTCAATACTGTTTAGGTTTAAATCTGATATTGCTGATTTTTTTAAATTGTGTATTTTTGTAAAAAAATCTGATATTATTCTAATTGCTTATAGAAAATTATAAAATTATTTGTGATTTTTAAAAACATTTTAAATGCATTGTTTGAAAAGAAGGTATACTACCATATCTGGTGTTGGTGTATTTAATTATGGCAAAGCACACTAGGGCTATCTGCCTAAGGGGAGGGATGCCTTCGTGGAGGACTTTCTAAGGGAAACTGGCTCGTATGCATGTTACACATGGGGAAAACCACAAAAACTCCCATGCAGCCAGTCCGTTCGCGGAATTCGAACCTCGGACCGAACTACCAGTGTTCAGCGACTTTTACCGCTCGGCCGCTGGTGGGCCACTACCATATCTGTAAACATATGTTTTCATTCTAATACAAATATGAAAGTAAATGTGATTTAATTGCTCTTGAATAACTTGGTTATCTCAGTTTTATGAGAGCATAGTGATAATTAATTCTTTCCTCATTTCATTCCCAGGAAAAAAAAAAAAAATTGTATAATTTTTAAAGTCTTTTTTGTAGAATTTTTCAAATTATTATTATTATCTCTGTAATGAAAAAAAATGTCGTATTACTTCTTAAAATAGTAGATTGATGACTTTTAGTCTTAAGGACGTTTTACTGTATTTACTATTGTTTATGAAATGTTTGACAAGTCATCCATAGAAATAACAATATAATAATGTTCTAAATAGAACTGGTGACATGTCTTTAGCCACAATCAATAATAAGTAATTATTCAATCATACTTTTGCTATTTTTCCTTACAGTATATCTTTTTTTTTTTTTTTTTTTTTTCATTAAAGAGTTATTCAAAACTCATTAAAAAGTTTCTCTCAGGTGTTATGTTCTTAATTTTTGAATAAATTACTGCTGTAGCATTTTTCTCCTCTAGAATGCATCATATTTTAAAACTATTATACTTACTATACAAAACGTAAAGCATTATTGCCAAATAGCTAATAGGTTCATCCAGGGCTGGTGCCAGAGCCGATTCAATAAGTATAACCCCACCAGGCGCAGAATTTTTGAAATTTGGATAGGCAACTGGATAACAGAATTAAGAAGCCACAGCGCTTGCATTGTACAGCAAAATACCTAGCACCAGCCCAGTTGCCTTATCCGAAATTTCTGAGAACAACTATAACAAGCAGTGATACCAATTCCAACAAATACTGGAGGATTGCTGGAATTATTATTTGCTGTACCATTCATCACAACTGCATAGCTTATCTTGGATTTAAATTCAGGAACCTTGCACTATAGTATCTGAAAAACTTGATGAATATTTATCAAACTGTGTGAATGGTTGCAGCATGGAGTGTCGGTTGCACAGTGATCATAAATTGACGCAGATGGTTGACACAGATTGACACACAGCCAGAATTATTGTAGCTGGCAACATTTGCAGTTCTGTCTAGATAAACTAATAAATTGCACACATTCCTACAGAAAGTTTCCTTTCAAGCACAGACACTTAGCTTTCTTGAACTGAGCCAACTTAATAGAAAGATTCCATGCCTTTATCATCTGTCTGGTGTAACTGAAATTGAGATTCATGTCAGTGTATCCCTAGTCTGTAATTTTTTATGAAACTGACATCACAAGACGTGGTGCAGGATGATAGGCAGTCAATAATAGCATATATGTGGGTGTTAGCTGCTGCAGCCAAAAAGGCAGTTTGTTTCTTAAGTTTTATCCCTGGGTATGAAGGGTCCAACATTGCACTTGATTTTAATTTATATAACATTGCCGATTTTGCAATATGTGTGAACCTTGGCAATCTACACTCAGTTATTTATGGCCTGTATATAATCATTTTCTCATTTAAAGCTGGGATTATCATTAGTGAATGGTAGCAAACCATTGATGTATTCTGAAAAGTGGAGTTGCAGCCACTTAGTTAACATATGACCCTACTATTGTGCATTAATTTGACTCAAATATTTCACTATTCAGTCAGTATATCTGGTATATAGTCCATAGAGAAATTCATTATATGCATAAAGTTAGGAAGCATTCTACTGTGTGTATAAAAAGATTCGTATCAATTTCCCATCACAGTTATCTATATTTATCTAGTAAATTTCATGTTCAATATATTTAAGAATGCAAATATTGTATGCAGAAATGCTCTATAATGATATATCTGTATGAGAATGAATTTTTATTTTTTATGATATAGGTGATTTTAGATTTGTCATTTCAAAGAAGTGTGTCAGTTCGAAGAGTATTGACAACAAATACTGCTCTCTTGAAGGATTTAGATACAAAAATTGAAAATTCATCATTACCAGTTGTCTTAAAGTTGTACAGAGATGGAAAAGAAGAATTAGTACACCGGTAATAATTCTTTAAAAAATGTTTTATTTGAAGTATTTGAAGCTTGAAACTTTTGTATTATTTGTTATAAAAATAAGTAAAAAAAAAAAAAAAAAAAAAAAACTGGTTAGAAAAATTATATTGTCCTATTTATTTAAAGATTTTTTGGTTCTATTTATAAGAGATAGAATTTACTTACATGAAATTAAGTATATAGTATTTTTTAATTTACATAATAAAGGCAGGCAGCCAACATTTAGATCATTAGGGGCCACATGGATAAGGCTGCTTGAAATTCATGCTATATTCAGTTGACTTCATGGCTTACCTCATGTGTTATGTAAAAGAATTCAGTTTTTTTGGCTTTTTTGTATGATTTATGACAGCATTTCTATTAGGATAGCTAGCACTTATATGCATTATGATAGTAAACTTATATATGTGCCTAAGTTATACTTTCAGTTTATTTTCAAAAATCACATTTATATTAAGTAATCAGATGATGCAGCATGGTATTGGCAATGTCAGTGTTGTCAAACTCAAATTGCATGCAGATTGAATGCACAGTGTAAAAACAAATGAGGGAAGAGATTACCCCCCCTTCAAAATGAATGAGAAAATAATTAACAAAATTTAAAATTTTGCTTATTAAATATTTATGGAAATGTGACATAATCAATAAAAAAGTGCAAATTTCTATTTTCCATCTGAAATCTAAAGTTTGGTACTTGCTGGAGATATTTGTTGGTAAAACTGTAATTCAAAGCCAAGTTGGTTGAACTTTGTAGTTCAAAGAAATCTTTGAATAAGATTTATCTTGCACTATAAATTAATTAACTACCTTTGTAGATTTTCTGTTGTGTTGTTCACATTTGTTTTTAATGGCAGTGAAAGTAATATGAACTCAAACTTTAAATAACTAAAGTTTTAAAATCTTTGGAACACCATATTTGCAGCAAATATATAATTGAACTTTTTTTGCAGATTATGTGTGGCCTGCGGCCTGCCAGTTTTGAACCCCTGTAATCTCTGTTTCAATATCTTAAAAACAATTTATTTCAGGGCATGCTGTTTCTAGTTATAAATTAATTTTCTAAATATTTCTTAAAATGTTAATATTCCTAAAGTTTCTTTGTATAAATGCTGTCATGTTATATATGCAATAGTTCTACTTTTTATCGTGTTTGTAGATATGATTTGATAACAATATAGTAATAAAAATTTATCTTTCATTTTGAGAAAGGATTTGCTTATCAGTAACCTTTATCATATATGTAACATGAACACAGGCCAGTTTTTCCTGTGAAGTCCTCCTGTAGGCATTCATTCCATTAGGCGGATAGCCTTTATACACTGCTCTGCAAAAGTTAAGCAACAGCATGTTTTTTGTGTCTAATTTGAGAATGAAGCAACATAGAAACAAGAAATTTAGAGGATATGTTCATTAAACAGTTCTTTAACAATGCGACATAGAATGTTACTAAAGTTCAACACAAACATGAATTACAACAAAATATTGCACTCTTGGCAGAGAAGTCACCCAGAAAATGTGGTGGTAACATTACAAAAAAGGGTTTTAATAAGGAATGTATCTACCTCTAGCTGCAATATATTGGTGGCAGCATTAAATGCTGTCAATTAAGTTGTTTGTCAGTGAAATGGGAAGAAAAGACCAAACACAAAGTAATCCTTCTTTAAACCACTCTAAGGACCTTCGAGGAGGACTTAAAGTTGCAATTTGTCTCCCAAAGTAGTCTTGAAGATGCTGTATTGGATGCAGGTGTGGAGATTGAGCTGGGCATTCCATCTACTCCATACCATGACTTTCAAGATATTATTCAACAACCCGAACTCTGTGTGGTTGCTCATTGTCATCCATCAGAAGAAATCCAGGACCAATAATAGTGGTGTGTGAGCAGATCAAGGATCTCATTTCGATACCTCACAGCGGTCAAAGTTCCTCCATGGAACACATGTAGGTCAGTGTAACCACTGAGAGAGAGATTCCAGTCAAAACCATTATTCTACCACCCCTGTGACTGTATCTTTCCACTATGTGGGATTGATGCATTATTCCCTTCAGATCAGCTGAAGAACTGAATCACTGTCCAATATGAATCTGGACTCGTCTGTGAAGAGAACAGATGCTCATTCTTGGCTATACCAGGAGATGTGTTCTCTTGCCCAGCATGAGGGTTGGAACTTTAATAGTGGCAACACAGCTAAAAAAAACGCTACGCAACAAAACCAAAGAATATCGCGTATACCACATGTGAACTACATACCTACCTTACCTCTCAGCAAAAAGACTCGTCCTGCCTACGTCACGCACATGCGGAGTGACGCGAAGAACGGATCCTTGTATTAGCTCGCGGTCTAAAGTAAGTGTAGTCAGGATGTTTTCAAAACAAGAACAACGATGTTGGATAAAAATTGAATGTGCCAGAGGTTGTACAGCACGACAGTGTCATCAAGGGCTTCAAGGGGCTTGCGGGTAAACTGCATTGCCTTACAGAGCAGTAGCAAGATGGGTGAAAGCATTCAATGAAGGATGCTAAAACGTGGCAGACATGCTGCGGCCAGGTCGTCCAAGTGTCAGCGATGCAGACGTGCAAGCTGATGCCGCACTGATGGACAGTGATCGCCGCCAAACGATTCGTCAGCTGGCCGGACAAACAGGATTAGCGCATACGACTGTGCTGCACATTCTGAAGAAATGCCTGTCCATGAGAAAATTGACGGAAATGCAGAAATGGCTACGATATGATGCTGCCCGAACCCACCTGGAGCGCTATGAGCGCGAAGGAGATGCTTTTTTACACCGTTTCATTACGCTGAATGAGGCCCGATTGTACCAGCCAGAACTGAAACGCCAATCAAACGAATGGCCTCATCACGGGTCACCACGACGTTCGAAATTTCGTCAGAACCCCAGCAATGTGAAAGTTATGGTGATTCTTGTGTACGACTGTGATGGTGTCATCCTAACGCATAACATTCTCCTACAGCAGACCCTCACTGCGCAGTATTACTGCTCATTTTTGGAGCACAATCTCCAACCAGCTTTGAGAAAAAAAACTGCAACACTTTCTGAAGAACGCTCCTCTCATTTTGCATGACAATGCTCGGCCGCATGCAGCGCAAGCTGTGACTGATTTGTTCAAGCGATGGGGCTGGGAAGTTTTTTACCATCCACCATACTCCCCAGATCTAAGCCCTTGTGACTATGACTTAATTCCTAAGATGAAGGAACCACTTCATGGCACTCGCTTCCAAACTGTTCCTGAGATTCTTGCGGCAGTAGACTGGTCCATCAAACTATCAACAAAACAGGCGCTGCTACAGGTATTCTGCGACTTCCACATCGTTGGAAACGGGTTGTACACAATGCTGGCGACTATATTGAAGGACTGTAAAACATGGTGACATGAATCACTTTTGTATTCCTTGTAAATAAATAGTTGCCACTATTAAAGTTCCAACCCTCGTAAACAGGCACCTCTGTGTCCTTGTGTCAAGGGGACACAAACAACTGGTACAGACCTGTATTGTGCAGGCTTCTGCACACTGTAGTAGCTGAGATTTGTGTTCCTGTTGCCACTAAATCATCTACTATGAGCCGAGGCACAGTAATGTTGCTTCTCCTTCTGACCAAAAGAGTTAAATATAACGGTCTCCCACAGGTGTTGTAACGTTTGGTCTTCCTAGTGCATGTCTTCTAGACAAAGAATCCTCAGACCAAAACTGATTCCATAGTCAGTGGACCACACTACGACAGGCATTGAGATATTTAGTAGCATCAGCTTGTGACATCCCCCTTTCCATCCATTCGATTGCCTGCCACCTCAACGAATTGGGCAGCCGACTTCTCCTGGACATTGATAGACTCTCCTGGATATTGTCAACGAAATTGCTCATAACAATTGAAGATCATCACTCCTGAACAAAACTTATAATTTTTGCATTTTTTCTCCAACTCCTATATAAGTGTTCATTTCTATAAAATAAAAGTGTGTAGCTATTGTTTTTGCATATATTTTCACAAACTTCATTGCTATCATGCATATAAATTGTGAATTTAAATGTTACTGATGTTTTTGTAATGGTGAGCTTTGTAAAACATGCTGTTCCTTAACTTTTAGAGGGCAGTGTATTTATAATTGATTAAACAAACATTGTCTGCAAGTTATTGATATCTAAACATTATCTTCCATCTTTGGAGCAAGTTATTTATAATGTTTTTACAGTCTAAAAACAAATGAGGGAAGAGATCCCCCCCTTCAAAATTTATTACATTATCAGTAACTTGCTCCAAAGAAAAGTAAAATGTTTTGAAAATTCTACATCTGTTTTGTTTTAACATGAAAATTGAATTTTCAGTGTTAAAATAAACTTAATTGTTGCTATGTTTTAGTAGAAAATTGTACTTTTTAAGTAATAATTATGTTAGTTGCTTGATCATAGAAAAGCTGCACTTTGTTCAAGTTTTATTTAGTACTAATAATATCTAGTCTATATTTGAACTAATATTATAGTATTTATCTCTTTTTTATCGTTTTATAACATTGATAATTTTTTTTTAAATATCTAACTTCTTAAAATCGAGGTGCAAGATAGTAAATCTGGGGGGGGGGGGAATCCAAGTATTTTTTGGTATACTTTTTGCACTATTGTGCAGTGTTGTAAGAAGGAATGAATTTTAGTATGATTTATGTTGTTATAGATTTTCTGATGATTTTAATTCAACTTATATTCGAGATCAAATCTTTGAAAGTATTGTGGGACGTGCAAGAAATAAACCTGGCCTTCAGGTGTTCAACCCTAAAAAGAATTCCCATGCTCAAGTGTAAGTAGATGTTGTGTTTTATATTTTTAGTAAAACTCATAAAAAAACTTAATATGTTATCTGCCTGCTATCTTAATATGCTATAAAAGTGGAGTAAGTAAGCATTTGTTTCAGGATCATGTACTTTAAAATAACTTACAATAGGCAATCAAAAAGCTCACAAAGGAAGAAGGTTGAAGTGAAGAAATGAAGGAAGGTTGAGGAAATGAGGCAGTTAATCAGATTAGACTGAAGAATGACCATCAACAAGTTGGCACAAGAAGTGGCTATTTCCCACAGATTCATTCGCGCAATTCTGTAAGATGGTTTGAAGATGAAACATGTCAGTGCAAAGTTTGTCTTGTGGCTGTTGAACCTGGTTCAGATGGAAACTGTGCAATGAAAAAAGCAGAGAGGACTCAATGTTTTTTGAGACAATTGTTGCTGGTGATGAGACCTGGATGTACACTTATGACCCGAGACTAAGATGCAGTCATCAGAATGGCACACAACATCCTCTTCTCGACCAAAGAAATCATGTTATGCCAAATCTAAAACAAAAGTGATGTTCACTGCATTTTTCGACAATAAAGGTATCGTATACCATGGATTTGTACCAGCTGGACAAATTATTAATGGCCCTTTTTACGTTCAGGTTTTGAAATGACTGAGGGAGGTAATCTGAAGAAAACATCCTGCCAAATGGCAAAAAGAGTGGTCACTGCGTCATGACAATGCTCCTTTCGTTACATTCATTGCTGTTCAGACATGGCTCACAGAAAAGAATATTCCAGTCCTCCACCAGCCTCCTAATTCACTGGATTCAGTACCACTAATTTTCTGGTTCTTCTTTAAGATCGAAATGGCCCTCAAAAATAAGCATTTTGATACTGTAGAAGACGTCAAAACTAATGCAACAGCTGAACTTTGGAAGTTACCACAGCAGAACTTTCATTGTTGCTTCGAGCAATTGCAGGAGCAGTAGAGCAAATGTGTGTGTTTTGAAGGAGCCTACTTTAAAGGCAGTAAATATCTACCTATATTGTGATAATAAAGAGTTACAATGAAATTCCGAGAACTTTTTGACTGCCCCTTATATGTTGCTTCTTTTTACAGTTGTCTCTGTAATTGTATTTTATTTGCATATCTATATATGTGTGTGTGTTAAATGCTGTCTATTTGTTAATTTTATGACCATGTCAAAAAGTTTAGTTTATCTGAGTCAATATAATTGGCAAATATCATTGGAAAAAAAGAGTATGTAATTTTTAATATACTGTTCTGTCCTTTTCTTGTTTTAGAAAGTAGAACAGAAACGTTAGGTACTTTTAAATAGTATTATTAAAGTTATGACTGTATGCAATTTCAAATCCTTTATTGAAATTTTGGAAATTACTGTGTTACAGTACCTCATTATAAAGCTGCTGAAATTTTTATGCAGATTGACTAGTATTTACCACAATAGAAACATTCATAAGAGTGTTGTGGTATAAAGGTTAAGTTTTATTTTACTGATCTTTTTGGTTTTTGTTTACTGGTTGTGTACTTTAACTAGTTATGCTGTGTGCATCAAATTAAATTTTTGTTTGTACTCTGAGTATAACACACATAAGTCCTGTGTACATTGTGATAAGCTGGCATAAAAGTTTGGAGTGGAATTTACTTCTCCAAGTTAAAAACTGATCTTTGTAAAAATATGTATGCTTTTATGCATGGATATGTTTTTGAAGATTTAATTTTTATCAGGTTCTGATTAAGATTGATGAAGTTTTATTCAGAATATACCTAAATCTAAGGCTACTTTTTGACCTAAATTAATTTTTTTTGGCATGTTTCTCTTCCAGTTAGAGCAAATATAATTGCATCATCCATTTAAAAAATAATTGTACACTGCTACTCCATTGTCTCTGATATTTTTCATCTCCTTGTCAGTCAGTTTTAATGATTCTTCTCTAGTCTTCAATGCAATCTGCAAAAGTAACATAAAATGTAAGGAATAAAAATTTAAAGTTTACCGTTGTTTCTTGTGTTCTCAGAACTTCATTAATTTCAGCGCCTTTTGTGAAGTAGTAGTCAAATTTTTACACTTGTAATGAATCAGGTTGTATATCCTGATGGTCAGAAGCTTGAGTTCATCAACAGAAATTTCTTATCTCTACACATAGAGGAAGCATTTGGAACTTTCATTTTTTTCCCTTTCTTTAGCAGCTGTATGTAATAATGACTGGGATGCATACTTCTGAGTTTCAGGTTGAGCAAAAACACATAAATTATATTTATTATATCAGAAATACTAGTAATGGTTTAGTGCACTTGTTTAAAAAATATGCTAATTATTAATTTGTTTTTTATATTTTGATTTATAAAATTTGCAGTATTTTTCTTTCTGTCATCAGAAAATTAATCAAAGCTTACTAAAAGTCAAACAAATTGTTTTTAGATTTTAAATAAATTTGTAACATATGGAAAAGTTTAAGAACTTAATTTAGATTATTTATTTAGTATTTTTGTTATATATTTCAGATCCACTGTGAATTCTGTACATATGACTGACCTTGAAAATGCAATATATTACTCATTAACTCAAGAAATAGGTGTTGTCAAGTATATAACTGAGGAGAAATTCTCTGTGCTCAAATCTTACCTTTCAGTATTGAAAGATGTAAGTTCTATTTTCCTAAATTTGTTTTTTATGTATTTTTTCATTGTTTATATAAACACTGTGCTTAGTTGAATTGCTCGAGAAGACTGGATTAATTTTCAGCTATTTTTACACTTAAGGGGTTATCACATCTATTAATGCTAGGTGGGACATTTCCAAGAAACGAGATTCTGGCATCATTGGTTTAAACGGAAGGGTTCTGAAAAAATCAGCGCCACTGAAATCAATGTTCCATCTCACCAAGAAAGTGATGTCCCTACTACATGGAACATTTTGCAACTTTGCCAAAAATGTTTTGTTTGCAGCTGTGTTCTGCATAGAGATCAACCAATCAGTTGAAAGTTCTGCTTTTTGAGTCTCATGGGTAATTTCCAATATGGCAATGGCTGTAGTTTGAGGTCATGGGTGATAGAAATGAAAGCCTATTTTATCGAAAAAATGTGTGTGTGTGTGGGGGTGGGGAACTATATTTGTATGCTGTAATTTTATAATATAACTGTCAAAGTCATTTTAAAAATGTTTGTATATTGATTAAAATTATAATTGTGAAAATTTCAGAGTAGGCAGCATTTTATGACATTTTTGTATTTTTAGATTTGTTTACAAAATTTTCGTCACTAAAAGTTCACCAAGTTTCTTATATTTCATGCTGATCTGTAGCATACCATGTAGAAATATTATCATTGTTATATAATAATTTTTTTATTAAATTTAAGGTAAATAATTTTTTTAATTCTGTTTATATATCTGTGACTTTATTATGAATTACTTAGTTAAATTGTTTATCGCATAATCTGCGGCATTGTAAATAACAGAGTTGCATAAAAATAGAAAGTATTGCTTATGTAATGATGAGAATACACATAAAATTTGTATGCTATTATTTTATGTAGTAAATGAAAAATGTAAGCACATACTTTTTGTTTTTGGAACAATACACAATAATATCATACATATGATTTACATAGTATAAACATAACTTATGAATGACTATGAGGATATAAATATATGGATCTTTTATTTTTGTCATAGAAGTTATTTTTTAATTATTATTTCCAGACAGAACAGTATTTATAAGCCGAGAAGTTAGCCAAGGAAGGGTGTTCCCAATTCACAAGATTGCCAGTGAGCCGGACACTTAGGAGTGCTGATATCAGAAAGTACTAGATACAGTCAAAAGTCATTAATCCGGACACCCATGATTCGGAATTATCTATAATCCGGACCTCAAAGCTACAAACTTTCTGCGCATGCGTCAGTGCATAATGCATTCACGCATGCGCATAAGCATTTTACGCATGCGCATAAGCGTGTGCACATGTGCATAATATGATTACGCATGCGCGTTTAATGCATAATGTACAGTATAAGCTAAGCTATAAAATTATCTAATTATCTATTTCAGTTAATGTTGCAGATTGCGTTGTTCCAATCTTCGAATTGGATCCGGCTTATTATTTTTTGCAGAGTGTTGGAGCAATTTTATAAAAGTAAGCTTGAACTTTCGATTATGTCAAATAGAATTTCCGATTCTGGAGCTGCCAAAGGATCTATCTACAAAGCAAAAGCATGTTTTGATGTCCATCAAACAAAAAGTGGAATTGCTGCAAAAAATGGATAAAGGCATATCCTTTATTTTTCTGACCATTCCAAAATCTGTTTATCAATTTCACGCTGCTCTGAGGGGGGGGACATCACAGCGTGCAATGAACTGGAAGTTGATTTGTCAGCACTATCCTTATCTTCAGGGCAGATGTTTTTATTTTATTCGGCTTATAATTGCTTACTAAATGTAGTATTTCATCTCGATGTACTCTGTCTTTGATATGATTTAAATCAAATTCCTCGTCATTATAAATATCACGAATACACATCAAATAGTTTTGTGGTTGCAATTTTCTAATTTCGACTATGCGTAATGTATGCTTTATGCATGCGCGCGTTGAAAGAAATGTTTAATAAAGTAAACAAATAAATATTAAGCTTTTTTTTTTTTTTTTTTTTTTTTTTTTTTTTTTTTTTTTTTGTAAATTTTGATACCCTTTAGATTATAATTGCTCTTTATTTCATAAATTACAGTTTCATATTTTTAATTTTATAATTTCTGCATGCCATCTTACCAGATTTAAATTGATGATCTATAATCTGGAAAAACTGATAATCCGGAATCGCCGAAATCCCGACGAGTCCAGATTAAAGACTTTTGACTGTATACACATATGTAATGTCTGATAAGCAGACTTATATAGATCCAGTGTACATTTTAAATTTGTCTTCATACAAGCAGAATTTAGCCATTACTAGTGTAACTGATTGCTGTAACCAAAGTTTTTATCTGTTAAATGGGCATTATTCTATTCTTAAAGTAAATAATGCATAAAGTAGTATAGAACACGGATGCTAAAGCATTACAGTATTAAAATTAATTATATAATTCTCTTTTAATTCTCATTTTCATAATAGGTACATGATTCTTGAACAGCCTTAATAACTCTCACTAATTTTTTTGTATGGCTTATTCAAAGGCCCTCTCCTTAGGCAGATAGCCCTCCAGTTCTTTGCCATAATTAAATAAATAAAAAAAAATTATGCCCAAATTGTTGTTTTTTGAATTTATAAACACATACACATTTTTAAGAGCATTTAGGCTAAAATTGTACTAAAAATATTTAAGAACAGCGTATCTTTAGAATTTGCGATAGACTACAATATTGCCACTGCTCTCCTTGAAGTTATTGAGTTTTTTAATCAAAAATTCGTTAATATATGAAATAAACACTAAAACAAATTCAAGATTCCAAATTTAGGCTTTCAGGCACCCATGTTTGAGTGGAGGACTATGTTATTCAAAATGTGATGAATCTAGTACCATTGATTTTTCACAGTGCAAGAAGCATACGTATATTCATGGAGATTCTTCATTGTTTAGTTTTTTAAATATAATGCAGGCAATATTTGGTGACAACAATTTGAAAAGTGATTTGAACATTTAAAGTGATTCAACACAAAATGCAGTTTTGCCCTTTTGGGCTAACAACCATTGGGCTGATAAATATACATCTTTGGACATTTTCAGAATCGCCAGTGTTGATTTCAAAGTGATAAACTTAAGGGGCACTATCTTTCTATTATCTTCTATAATAAGAAACAAGTTTAAAATGTCAAAAAGACCAAGTAAAAGAGTAAAATGAGCAAAACAACACAGAAAAAAAAGAAATAATAATAATAATAATAATAATAATAATAATAAATTATTTTTTACCAAGCTGAGTAGTGTGTTTACCAAGTGAAGAGGGTAAACCTAGCTACGTAGATTTTGTTAAAATAGGGGTTCTGAGAAAGGTTTTTATCAATGTGTTGTTCCACGAAGATATAGCATATGTAATACAGTCAAAAGTTGTTAATTCGGACACCCATAATCTGGAATGATCTATAATCCGGACCTCAAAGCTACAAACTTTCTGTGCATGCGTCAACTCGACGCATGCGCACAGGCATTTACGAGAGCACGTAAGACCTTTACAGCTGCAAATATGTTTGTGCGCATGTGCGTTTAATGTGTAACGGAGTTATACGCTAAGCTAAAATTATCTAATTCAGTTAATGTTGCAGATTGCGTTGTTCCTTAATCTTCAAATTGGATCCGGCTTATTATTTTTTGCAGACTGTTAGAGCAATTTCATAAAAGTAAGCTTGAACTTTCGATTATGTCAAATAGAATTTCCGATATATATTTACTAATATGTAATTTGTATCTACAAAGCGAAAGTATGTTTTGAAATCCGAAATCTGTTTATCAATTTCACACCGCGGATTGGAAGTTGATCTGTCAGCACTATCCTTATCTTCAGGGCAGATGTTTTTATTTTATTTGGCTTATAATTCCTTACTAAGTGTAGTATTTCATCTCGATGTACTCTGTCTTTGATATGATTTAAATCAAGTTCCTCGTCATTATAATTCGCTTCCGATAGTGAAGAAAGTGACCCAGAGGTTATGGAAAATGAAAACATTTCGATTGACAAATTAGTCGGTATTCCCAACACAGCAATTATAGGACTTGAACAGCGGAACTTTGTAACTAAACAAGAAATTATGTCTGTTTAATAGAATTAAAGAAAAAGTATTATCACATGAAACGAAGCAACTTACATTGAAGGAAATGTTTAATAAAGTAAACAAATAAATATTAAGCTTTTTCTTTTTGTAAATTTTGATACCCTTTAGATCATAATTGTTCTTTATTTCATAAATTACGGTTTCATATTTTTAATTTTGTAATTTCTGCATGCCATCTTACCAGATTTAAACTGATGATCGATAATCTGGAATTGCCTAAGTCCCGACGAATCCGGATTAATGACTTTTGACTGTAGTGGTTTTATGTTCAGTAGTTTTCTTTCTTGTACTTTATAAGGTTTTTCTCCCGCCTTCATTGTGTAGTGGTTCTGCATGCTGGGCCGGTATTTCAGAGGACCGTGGTTCAATTCTCGGCGAAGGCAAATGCTCATTTTTTATCTCTCTTGCTTCCAAAAAATCCTAATGTCTCTACAGTGGCGCCCAAACTAAAAAGGGTTTGGATGATGCTTCTCCTCACCCAGGATTTGGCAATTGGGTCCCCTAAACAAAAAAACCCAGTCGCCTTTTAAAGGGGGAGTATATAAGGTATTTCTCCCGCCTAGCGTGCTTCGTGGTGTAGTGGTTCTGCATGCTGGGGCCGGTATTCCAGAGGTCCGGCGATTGCTCATTTTTCTTCATCTTGCCTGCTTCCAAAAATACCTAATGTGTCTACAACTTGTAACTTTTTTCTGAACATTTCACTTTATTTATATAAATACAATATTTATTTTCTGTATAACACACCAGTTTTAAGTAAAATTTAATCAAAATTTTTAATTTCTGTATTCTAAGCATTTTTATCAAATACATGGCCATTTATATGGTAGAATAGGCTATCTGTTTAGAAATGTTCATAATTTTCCATTTATATCGTAACTACAAAAAGTTTCTTTTTAGTTAGCCTTCAGTGATAGAAATTAAAAGCAGATAGAATTTTAATTTTTGTTGCTGTAATTAGTTATTTATCTGAAAAATTATATGTATGTGGATCTAATTTTTTTAATTAAAAAAGTGATTAAACAACTTGCTTGTATTATATGAAACTGTATTCTTTGTATGTTTCCTAGCATTTCCCTGGTTCTCCTCATGTGATTGGCTTCCTGTCCGAGTTACACAAATGGGTATCAGCAAAGACAGATAATATTACTGGTGAAGAATTTGTGCATGCCATGGAAAATTTAAAGGTTCTGTTCAATATTTTTTGTACTAATGTAGAAAGCTAGAAAATCGTAATAAACTGAATTTTTGGTTTTGAGTAAAGAAAATAATGTAAAAGTTCCAAATATCTCCAAGTTATATATTTAAGTGGCATATTTAATATTTTTATTATCCTCAAAAATGTATCCCAGAAATTCACTGTTGAATAGTTTTTTAAATTATTATTTTGAATCATAAGAGGCTATTTAGGAAGTCCACTTTGATAGTATTTGACATGCTGTTCATTTTGAAATCACTAACCCTTTTGAGATGGCATGTCTTATGTTTAAGACATTCCTCTAAGATGGAGGGGAGTTGAGCGGATCACACAGGATGGAGGTTTTGGGTCACTGAGCCTAACTTTATTTTAAAAAAAAGTAATTTAAGTTCTAATGTATTCAACATTAGAAGCAATAATCTATAATAAATTTTGGTACCATTTTATATTATTGCTTGAGCTGTCATGTACATTAAAATTAAATTCAATAATCTTTTCCCTTTAACTTAAGATGAAAATGCATTAAAAAAATTATTACTTCGAAAAATAATTTTTGGAAGGGCTGTTCAAATTATTCCAAAGTTTAATTGACAAGTTACATTAATAAATTTAAAATTAATAAAAAATATAATAAATACCATTTACAAGTAGAACTAACAAAATCGTTTATGAGAAGTGGAAGGCAAGCACTCAGTTGATGAAATGTCCGTATCAGAATCACTAGAAATATCACTTTCTAAGTCTTTAGAAAATGCATCATCAAACTTATCCATGTCACTAATTCACTCATTTACCATGCGAATATATGCTTCCTCTGTTATGTTTTCTCTCCACAGTAAACTGGAAACTAGGCTTTCTGAAATAAAAAGGGAAGTACAGGAAATATATCCAAAAGCAACTCGAAGTGTAACAGAACCTCTCACAGTAACCCTTAAAGGCCCTACATAGTAGCTAAAAAAAAAAAAAAAAAAAAAAAGATTTGGAAGGATAATCAGAAACACAAATGTTTATATGTGGGTTAGGAAGACAAGCTCTGTTTGTTTATATTAAGCTTTCCCTTCTTCCTCGCAATAGCTGACATCATAATCAGACTGAACATTAGAATTCTAAAACTATGTTCAGCTGAAAAGTAATGAACACAAGACACCAGCTAGTAGTTTTTAAAAAATTATTTGGCTTAAAATGCACATAAGTATTAGCCTGTTCTGTAAGCAGTGCACGGGTGGGACACTTGGCTGGAAGAGACAATCATAGGAAATGCATGTGTGCTTGTCTGGAAAAGGTTGTAAGTTGAAGGATTGTGTGCAAAAAATGAAAAAAACTGTAATTAAAAATTTAAAAAAAAATTATTATTATATTTCCTTTTGAAATTTGAATGTTTGTGAACTTTGGACATTTGATGATACATAGTTTTCCTTCATGTATAAAAATACACTATTATGCATGTAACTCTAAATCATTTGTATGAATCAATGAGAGTAATGCTGCATTTTCAGTTAAGACCTTCCAAATGAACAGTTCAAATAGCAGCAATGGCATTAATTTCCAAAATCACTCAATGGATCAAAGCTCATTTAAGAATCAGCCACTTCCGAATTGCTCATAATTAAAGCAGAGAGTGAGCCAGTGTGTCCTAATTGTGACAGTGTTCTGTCTGGTATTTTAACAGACTGCATTTGAAGCATTTTAATGAGTGTGACTTACTGATTGTTTAATCAGTAAAGCAGTTAATAGTAATTTTTTTTTTTTTTTTTTTTTTCCAGTACATGTAAGAAATGAAACTTTATCATTTAATTTTGCAATTGTGTAGTTGTGAGTGTGTGAACTGTGTATTTTAATTTGTCTCGTGTCTTTGATTTTTATCCATGTAGTTCATCAAAATGATTTTTATGTAGTAGTTCATCTCAATATTTATTATTTTACTCATTAACTTTTTTTTTTTTTTTTAAGTTGCATTTTTTTAAACTTGTTTTTAAACTATTAAGTTGTTGTTCTAACATGTTTAACATGCGTTTGGTGCATATAATCCTTTAGGTTATGTGCCAGTAAATCTACAACCACTAGTGGATCAAGGCAATTATAAGTAGTGTCACATAAATGCATTTTGAATATATTAATATTAAATCTTCCAAAAACAAGAATAAAATTTTTATTATTCATTAGAAAAGCATTAGAATCGGGAACTCTACAGCAAAAATGTTAAGTATATTTGTAAATGCAAGTTCTAAAACATAGCTTCTTGCAATATTTAAGTATCCTGATTTCATAATGAAATTTTAATTAATTTACTTTTTCTATTCTGATTGTTCTGTTCGTATAAGAAGAAGCAGTTACTAAATGACAAGGAATTTCTAACCTAAGGAACAATACAGCAGCATAGCTAGGGTGGGGAAAGGAGGAATATCCAATCCTTGGGTGCAGCATTCAGGGAGTGCCAAATTGATGATACACATTTCAGAATGAAATACTTTCCATTCTTGGAACACAGAATGGGGTACAAAATCTTTAGGTGTCCCCGAGCGCTGAAAACCTTAACTATGCCTCTGGAACAAGAGTTATTTGTGTTCTTGAATGATAATTTATAGTCATCACTCAGCCAGCTGCCAATATGCAAATACATTGCTCAAACTTTCTCTGTGTACAGAAAATACAAAAAAATTGGAGTCTCTTGTCTTATATTTAAATGCATATTGTAATTAAGTTACATAAAGTAAGTACTGTAATTAGTTTACATGAGAATCTCCACATCTATTTCTCCTTTTTTTATCGTATCTGCTATTGTAATTATTTTCTTTTTTTAAAAAAAGTACTGCTCTTTTTTATATTTGATAATTGCAGTAGGGCAGAATAAAAAAATTCCTGTTTCACAACCAAAGGAAATTTATTTGATCAGTGTTCCTTAAACATTTTAGCTTTACAACCCACATACATATAATTATGACTTATCACATCCCATATATATTCTAAAAAAAGGGGGGGAGATTTCCAGAAAAAGTGACTGAGTAACAATGAAATAAAATGAAACATATATTTCTATCAACACTTAATTGATAATTATAAATTAATTTGTAATTACAGGTAAATAGTATATATACTCATTGAAAGAATACTTTGGTTCTTTCACTATCTCCTGAAAACTCTCTTGTGGCCCTTACTTTGGGAATTACTACAATAGATTTCATAATTTCTTGCACCTTTTAAAAGTAGCCAGTTTCATGGTATTTTGCTTCGTTTTTCCTAATTACGTTACTGAGGGTATTACTTCTAATTGAGCTATTTATGTGTAGGAGATTTCAATATAATGATAACTTGACATCTGCGAGTATTTAAGCAGAGAGAGAACTTAACTGAAGGTAACGCTAATGTAGTTATGTAACATGCATAAGTATAATAAAGTTCAATTGATATTACATGTAATAAATTGTCGCAAGTATTAAAGAAAAAAGAGATTTCCAGAGTCAGAGTAACAATGAAATAAAATGAGGCATACATTTCTATCAACAATTAATTAATAATTATAAATTAATTCATAATTACAGGTAAATAGTATTTAAAGTCATTGAAAGACTACTTTGGTTCTTTCACTATCCCCTGAAAAGTCTCTTGTGGCCTACACTTTGGGAATTACTGCAATAGATTTCATAATTTCTTGTACCTTTTAAAAGTTGCCAGTTTCATGTTATTTTGCTTTGTTTTTCCCAATTACATTGAGCTACTTATGTGTAAAAGATTTCAATATAATTATAACCTGACATCTGCAAGTAATATTTTCCAAGAACTTCCTGTAGGTAATGCTGATGCAGTTGTGTAACATACATAAGTATAATAAAGTTTAATTGATATTACATGCAATAAAGTGTCACTAGTATTAAAGAAAATAAATGTTTTGTATACTGTATTGGTTACCTATAGTTGACTTTCTGTCATGCATAAAAAAATCGAGGGATTCTTAAGTTTTAGGATAAACGTCAAGGTGTTATAGAACAATGAGTCTCATCCTTTTTCATCAAAGCATTGTGGAAAAAATTTAGCTTTAAAGTAGGCATTTTATTAATACTTATGATTAAAAAAAATGTCACAGGAAAACAGTACTGGGCAGATTTGAGCTGCTGAATTACATTGTTAGTGCCTCGTTTCCTTTTATGTGAATTCTGTAACTTGCAAATTATTGATTTCTTTAATTTAAAAATTTTCTTGAGCTGTAGCAAAATAATGAGACTAAATTGGTAGATATGTGTGCAGATTTGTGTGTAATAGACACATTACTCCCATATATACTGAACAGATATTTTTGAATTTTTTTTAACAATATAAACATATAAGCAAGCAAATCTGCCTGTATGAAAAAATAAAATGTAATTAGCAAGAAAATGAAAATGACATTTGTAAAGAAGGCAGAGCAGCAGCATTAAAGGAAAGTTATATGATGTTAGAGCAGCTGTATTGAATCTTGTTATTATTTGACAGTGTTAATAATCTTAATTGAATGAATGTGAACATGCATTTAATTTTTCAAATTCTAAAGTATTCTTTTTCTCTGATTACTTTGAAGTGTTTTGTTCAGAATTTCTGAAGTATTTTCACATTAATTTAATTTCGATTTCCTGTGCTTGCAACTGTAGTGCTGCAAGATAGTAAGATGCTCAGAATATGATGTTTAAAACTTGCATTTTTTGATAATTTATTTGCTCTTATAATCAATAAATCGTAAAGTATTTAAATTTCATCTCTGTGTTTTTTAATCTTTAACTATGTTTTTTGCGGTGTAATACAGGGTGCGGCAGGGGAACTTCCTTATTTGAAATGGGCGCCATCTAGTGACATTTATTCCGAGAAGTGTGGGGTGGCGCTCATTGAAAAGAGCAGTATCTATCGTTTTATATCATGTAGGTTTAGTACTAATCATGCAGTGAACGAGAGAGGAGCGCGTATTTGCCATGGAGTCGTATTTTTCAAAGTACTGCATTTTCATCCGTATAAATTGGCAGTGGGGCAAAAACTTAATCCATGCAATTTTCTTTCACGACAAAATGCATGCAAAGCCTTTCTTAACAATATGCCTCATGATGCTTTTGAGTTCTTTAGTGATGAGGCTCATTTTCGTCTTTCCAGTTGCAGCATGCATTAAACAAAACATGCGATAATGGAGTGGCACGAATCCCCGAGAATTTCATGAGCAGCCTCTCCATACAGAATGTATGACTGTTTGGTATGCATTGTCCAGAATAGGCATCATTGGACCATGGTTTTTTGGAGAATATTTCCCTGGATGCCTTATCCCCTTACAGAGAGATCGTCAGTCGCCAGCACGCTCACTTGATTTAGCTTTGTGTGATTTCTTTTTGTTGGGCTGTCTGAAATCTCTAACATCCAAAGACCCTGGCTCAAGTGAAGAACAATATTCAAGCTGCTATCGACAACATACCCGTTGATATGCTGGTAAACGCGGAAAGAAACTTCAAAACTCGACTATCTCATTGCATTGACCAGAACAGAGGCCACCTTGATGATACTATTTTTAAACCGTAATAAAAAAAAACTTTAAGTGTTTCTCTATAACTTGGAAAAAATTAAACTGATATCGCTTATACTATTTGTGTTATTCATTTTTAAAATAAGCTAGTTTCCCTGCCACACCCCGTATAATATTTCAGCTTTGTTATGATACTAATATTAAATTTTGCTTTATTCACTTATTTTCAGGGAAGTGAGATTTACTTACCGAAAATGCGTGATTGGGTAGGCTGCAAAGGCAGTGAACCAAGATACAGAGGATATCCTTGCTCTCTGTGGACATTGTTCCATACTTTAACCATACAAGCAGAAAACATGTTTGAAGATGCTCGTGGATGTAAGTTCATATCAAGATGAGAGATTTTCTTTAAGTGCACTGAAATTGATTGTTTTATTTTTAAAAGTATGAGTTTTGACAGTTATTGGTGTGGTTTTATGTGATTATGGCAAAGCCTCGACGGCTATCTGCCTAAGGGGAGGAATGCCTTCATGGAGGACTTTCTAAGAGAAACTGGTTTGTATACATGTTACACATGGGGGAAAGCCGCAAAAATGCCCATGCAAGCAGCTTGTTCATGAGATTCAAACATCGGACTGAACTACCAGTGTTCAGCAATTTAC
The DNA here is from genome assembly GCF_044657685.1 of Stegodyphus dumicola. NCBI lineage: Eukaryota > Metazoa > Arthropoda > Arachnida > Araneae > Eresidae > Stegodyphus > Stegodyphus dumicola. The sequence goes on from NC_140768.1 coordinate 86,281,600, forward strand.
AACTTGGCCGATGTTGGTCTTTGACAGTTATTAGGCTCAATAATTATAATGCTCAGCATTTAAAAATATTGCTTAAATTTAAAGAAAGATATCCTGTAACATAGCCCATATTTACAATTTATTGACATTATTGCTTACATAGTCTCCATTTTTCATAACAAAACTGTTCTGGCAATAAAGTATAAGATACTGAATTTGTAGGAAATTTTTTAAGATTATGTTAGAGTGGGGATTTTGAATCTTTTTAATGCCCTGCATCCCTAAAAGTGTTTCAATAAATACTCATACTCCCTAATGCAATTCCCCCCCCCAAAAAAAAGAGTTATGTGATCAAATTTTAATAATAAATTAAAATGAAACATGGGAATAAGAAAAATTACAAAAATTAACATTTGCATAAAGCTTTCAAACAAAAAATTAATAAATTTATTGTTCCTGTTTATTGGATAAGAGTTTTTCAAATTGTGGCACTTTGTTACTAATGGCAAATCATGTATCTGCTTGTGCACCTAAGTAATTTCTAATTTTTCCAAAGTATTCTTCCAAACTGCATTTCAAGAACATTATTTGTGTGTAGGTCTGAAAGATCATCCTTCAGCTCTTCATCCGACATATCTAAATTAAAAAAATATGTGTATATAATTTGTGTTTCTGAAATTTTCAATTCTCCTCCTTTAAATCACCCATCAAATGACTTATGGTAATATTTCCAAATGGTCCACAGTTTCTTTCTATACACTTTGAATTAGAGACTTATTATTATTAATCATTTCTTCAAAACAAAAAATTAAAATATTATCTTGCACCTCCAAGGTAGCCAGAGCATCCCTGGTTGGGAACTACTGTGTTAGAGAGTAATTCTTAAATCAATTTAATAGAGTTGTGAAATTTGTAGTACATAACTGAATAGTCATCAAATAGCTGACCGAATTTTTTCCCTGCAGAATGAATATTTCATTGTGGGTGATTTAATGTCTTCAATTCTAAGAAATACAAACATTTTTTTTTTTTCAATCTTTGGAGGCTATTATATTAAAAATTTTAAAATAAATTCATTGCATTGAAGGATTAAAAGAAGTTTTTGATTTTCACGTTTAAAAGTTAAATGTAAAATTTAAGCTGAATTTCATTCTTGAAATTGTGTAAATTATTTTTATTATTTCATATCTGTATGCTGTTTTAATAATTTAACAAGCTATCTTTTTCATCTGATGGTAACATCTACAGTTTTGAGTTTAATTTGGTTTCCATATTTGTTTGTATTTGTAATAATTATGAAAGAGTATTTTGTAATGTATATGTCTTTAATTTTTGTAATGTATATGTCTACTATGAGTTAAAATGTGCTATGAATTTACTCTTTAGTTTTTTTAATTGCTAATGGATGTTAAAAAAACATTATTGGATTGTTTTTTAAAAGAAATTAATAAAAAATATCTTATTGTATTACATTAATTTTTATATTTCAGATATGAAGAAATGGGGCACAAATGCTTTGTTCACTATTAGAGACTATGTTAAGCATTTTTTCACTTGTGAAGAATGTTCTCAGAATTTTGCAAAAATGGCAGAAAATCTTGAAGATGAAGTGAGCACAGCTCGAGAGGCTGCACTTTGGTTATGGAATGCACATAACAGAGTAAATCAGAGGCTAGCTGGTGATGTTACTGAGGATCCAAAGTATCCCAAGATTCAATTTCCAACTAAAGAAATGTGTGGAAAATGTCGGATTGAGGAAGATGAATCTGGAAATATCCAGTGGGATAAAGCTCTTGTTCTACGATATCTTCAACACTTTTATGGAAAAGACAGCATCATCAACTCACAAGTTCCGCAAGTGAAAGAAGCTCTGTCTGTTGACCAGATTGCAGGAGTAGAGAATTCTTCTATGGTAATTCAGTTTAAAAGTGTTTCATATTTTGAAAAGTGGAACTTTAAGTGGTTTACTTTTGCAGACATTAGTCTTTGTGTTTCCCTTTATTTAGTTTCAGCTTTATTGATAATAATTATTTTCTTGTTTTTCCGACAAAGAAAACGTAGGAGAAAGTTTGCAAAATATGTGACTTTGTATCCATAGACACATTTTAGTTTCTAAAGACATTTTTTTCGATCTATGTGCCAATAGTCATCAAGTGTGTAAAGTATCTTCTAAAAGAATAAAGAAGGGATTTAGTTATAATAATAAGAAAGAAAGAAAAGAGTCCTCTATTATCCTCTATGTCTATTAAAATTAATTATTCTCCCCTTTCCATGGCTAACCATATCAGTAATATTTATACTAATGAAGAAATGCTTGGGAAGTATAAATAAAACTGTAGACTTAGTCATGTGCATTTTACAAAGTAACTTTTCATTTGGGAAATAATATTTATTTTAAGTGATTTAGCATTTTTAAAAATTTCTTTGTAATGTACTTTAGAAGCAAAAATAATAACATCAAAGCTAAAAAATTAAAAGCTTGTTAAGCTAAAATCCTTTTAGTTAAAAGTTTTTTTTTATTTTGAAATGATAAAAGTGTTATAGAACGTAGGTAAATCCTTTGCAATACTGTCCTTAGATTTTCTAAAATGTGCTGTGTTAGTCAAATTTGTGTTGCTAAAAACCAAAGAACTTATTTTAGAAAACATTGTTAGATTCTAAAAGTTAAATAATAATAATATTTAAAATAAAAATAAAAACTGTATTATTTTTATTTTGAAACTAAGAGAACTTTTTGTATTAAAGTATTAATTAATCAAAAGTGTTAGCTAATATTACATAATTTCCCCCCCCCCTCTTTTTTTTTTTTTTCAAAATGTTTTCATCTGCTGAGCTTTCTTCCACAATATCCTAAATTCTGTATTTAATATTAAAAAAAAAACACCCCCTCTCTCTCTCTTTTTTTAAATTATTATTATTATTGTTTGCTTTTAGCTGAGAGATTTTTGCAACTTTAATTGCTTGTAGCTTAAGCATTCATAAAGTTTCATCTTGAATTTTGAACCCTCTGTCAGAGGAAGGATCTTTATGTAAAACTTTATCTGTTCATTTAAGTGGACATGATTAATTAATTTTTCTCTTCTTTTTCTGGTCTTCTAAATTTTTGCCTCATGATGATTTTCTTTATTGTGTATTATTTTTGTATACTAATATTAAAGACTTTAATCATTAATACAATAAGATATTTAAATATCTACAGTTTTATCACAGATACTTAGTAATGGCAGTTTCAGTAAAACAAACTGTTGGTTAGTTTGTATGAAAGCAAAATAATGTTATGGAATGTCATTTTAAACTGGGATAAGGTGATTTTTCCCAGCTCTCGAACCATGTCCTAGTGAGACTGTTGTATGAGGGCTGTGGTCTTTTAAATATCAAAAGTGAAATATATGAAAATAAGTACTGTTCCTTAGATTCGATATTTCCCTTAATCTTAGAATGAAATTTGTATATGTGTCTAGTTCTCCCACTAAGTAATGGCTCAGTTTTTTCAACTTTTCTACATTAATTAATGGAAAATATTCATAGAAAACCCTGAGATGTGTTTTTTCATTGTTTCATTATTTGTAATTAAATTTTGCATAAAATATTCATAGTTATTCTCTGTGTAGCAGATGAATGTGGCCATTTTTCAAATTTGTATTAACTGAGTAAATTTCTGGAGCAGAAACACATTTCCACTGGATGCTGTAACCTGTTCGAACAGAATCACTTCCAATATATATTATTTAAAAAACTGAAATAAAAATTATAAAATAATGTTGTTAAATAAAAATTATAAAATAATGCCCAAAACATGTTGGGGTATCTTCAAAACTGTATTAACTATAATCAACAGTCAAAATATTTGTGAAAGAAAATTTGGAGTAATTACATTCAAAATATTTTATTAAATCTAGCCTAAAAATTTTCAGGGAAATCATTTAATGTGTATTACATTATTGCTGAGCAAGGTACATTAGTTATTTAAGGCAGTTTAATTTTGTGTTTTTAAATATTTGATATGGTGACATTAATGTATAGATTTCCTACTGTGTGATTAACACAATACATAATTATCTTGTAAATAAATACTATCATCAAAAAGAAGGAAAAGTATTGTTAATTACTGAAAGCATCAATACTCCATTGTTATGTAATGTAAGTATTCTTGCAGAAATTCACTCTAAATTGTGTAAATCTGACTCATTTTTTTGACTCATTCAGGTTGGTTTGTGTTTTTTAGGATATTTATTCTGAATGAGTAGTACAGTTTATGTGCTTAAAAAGCCTTGTTTAATAATTACAAATAATGTAACATTTAAGAAATAAGGTCAATTGGTAATTTTTTTGTCTGTAAATCTGTAAAAATGTATAATGATGTAACAGAGAAGTTCATAACAGTTTTCAGATGTTTTAATTATATTCTTTATATCTTAATTTTCTATTTTTAACTTTAAAGCAAATGTCTTTATGTTTGTTTTATATTTCTGTAAAATTTGAATGTGTATTAATTTCTTCTCTCTTCTTGTTATTTTTTGAACAAGTAAAAAGATGCCTAATCTGTATGTTCTTTGTGCATTTGATAATAAGTTACACAAAATTTATTTAGTGTTATATGAAAACGCATTTAAAAATGCATAGGTGTTTTTATTAATAAAAAGTCTTTTTCGCTTCAAAAGCTAGATATTTTTTAAACATGTGGAAGGAGGATTCAAAGAAAAATATTAACTGCTTGTTCAGTTTTATTTAAAAATTTTTGTAATTATTAAGTTATTTTTCTATACATTTGGGAGATAAAACTAGACCTTTAACTGAGATATGGTAAATTTTCACTGAAATTTATATTTTGAAGATGTTTCTGAAAAAATAAATGTGTTTATTCACATTTCCTCATGTTAAGAGTTTGAAGGTGAAATTTCTAGAAACAAAAATTTTTCCAAAGTTTAAAATTTCTGTTTTATTTTATTTATTAATTATTATGGCTTTAATCTAATGGTCTCAAAGTATCTATATTTTAAAAAGCTTCTTAAAATTTATTTTTTAGTAATGAGATAATTATCTCTTTTTTTTTTTTTTTTTTTTTTTTTTGTGATTCAATTATATAAATTATTTTCATTGTATTAAACAAATTCCTTACAGTTAGATTTTCAGATATTAATATAGTTTATGTGCAAGTTGTTTTACTTAGTAGTTTCGCAGGAATGATGGAGAAAGATCGATTTTTATATGAGATACACTTTTAGACATATCTTTATCAAAATTCTCATATTTGAGTAGTGTTATTTAGAGATTATTTTTTATTTGTTTGCAAAGAAATTGACAATTTATTGATAAATGCAAAGAATAATTTTTTGTAAATTTATCTAATTTGTTAGTAAAATGAATTGTTTCAAACTGTCTTTACCCAAAATGTGATATTATTTCTTATTTATTTTTAATTTGCAAGATGTTAAATAGTTGTAAGAGGGATTTATTTTGTGTTTATATGTAATTTATGTACAATAATAGATGTACTGTTAATAATAATGGATTATAGATATTTTTTTTGATTAACTTATTTATTAATTGTTGCATTATAAATTATAGTTGTTAGAATACTTAGTAATCTTTGCTAATTTTAAAATGTGCATGTCAACACTGCATGTATTTTGTCTACCCTTATTCACAAATTCAGTGTTTTTGCTCTTAACTTGCTTTGTTGTCACATGTCATATAGATATTTCTGGATTTTGTAAATATACCAGATTTTATATTTTTCTTTATTTGTTTTCATGTGTACAAAATTTTCTGTGATCTAAAAATTGGTACTTACATATTTTCCTGTCAGCAGTGAAAATTGACAGAGATCCTTCAAAATTGCACCAGTCATTCTGGAAGTTTGGAGGACCAGATTGCTCTTTATTAATTAGATAATCAACAGATACAAATTAGCTAGCATGTAGAAACAAATGAATATTAGTTTTGAGAAAAATCTCTCAAACAAATTCAGCAAAATTTATGCCACTCATTTTAGTTGATCAAAATCTCTAATGGTATTTAAAATAATAACTATTTTCTTTGTAACATTAACACCATGTAAATTTGTTTAAATACTGATATCTGAGTGATGACATGCAGTGTGTTTATTACACCATTTTGCCAAACCCTTGATTTTTTTAATATTTTGAGTATGTGCACCAGTTTAAACTGGTTGATTGAGGGTTGGGGCTTATAAACAGGTCATGTTCACCTGTTATTGGCATTAAATTACATTATTAATAGTTTTATTTGTCAAAAATAATAGAGGGGGAAATATGTTAAGTACCTAAAAGTCCTAGTTATATCATTCCATTGAAATGGAAACTTTCTGCAAATGTATATGTTATTACTTCTGTAAAGTTATATCATTCCACTGCAATCTTATCTTTATGTGAATATGTGTATTTAATTCATGCATTAACTTATTTATTTTTCATCTATAAATGTATCTGTGTTCTGTGTACATACTAAATGTATTTGCAACATATGGTTCAAAATTTGGTGTGCCTTTAAAATATGGTCTAGTGTACTCCAAATTGTACTCAAAGCATATGAACCTACAGGATCATATGCTAAATGCAAACCCAGGAGTGCTAGAAGTAAACAAATAAGGAGAAATGCAGTATTAGGAAAAGAAAATATTGCAGCATGTCTGTTAACCACATGTTTACAATATGACATTGAGGTATATAAATGAAAATTTATTGAAGATGCTTAAACATTCGCCCACCAGCAATCATATACTTCTGACAAGCACTAATGCATAGATCAACAGATCTACCAGCAGCCGAGCAATAAGACTGCTGACTACTAGTTTGACCTCAGTCCAAATCTCTGTGTACATGCTTTGGTTTCCCTGTGTGTAGCATAAATACAAACAATTTTACCTTAAAATATACTTCACAAAGGCATTCTTCTTTGTAGGCAGATAATTCTCACATGCTTTTCCATGATCTTAATCAATATACATTGATCAACTAACATGCAAAAATGATATTCCTGTCAGCTGCATACTCAGCTGTCTTAATGATGTTTCCAGGCTTGAAAATATGGGATGAATTAAAAGATGATTTTTTTGCTAGTATTATATTCTTTTATGCTATGTTTAATGCTGTATAACTTTTTAAATTGCTACTCATTATTTGAAATTGTTATATTCTGTTAAATTAAGAGTAAAATATTATAAAAATTTTGAATGTTAGAAAGTGTACATTTACATGTACAATAATTAGATAAATGTATTTTGTTATTATCATTTATGCTCTAATAACAAGTTTAATTCTTTTTTGAAAAATATAAATTGAGCATTCATAAATCAAATTTTAGTTACATATTATGAATTATTTTTTTCTTGGACAAAGGTACAGCTTCTTAAAGGTCTGACAGATTTGAGTATACTAGTATTGTTTATACTAAAGTTATGTGTCATAAAATTCTCATTTGTTTTTATGTGTCATAAAATTCTCATTTGTTTTGGTATGTGATAATGAAATATCAGTCTTGTAGTCAATGTATAGTTGCATGAAACCTGCACACAAATACATTATGATTTATTTATTTCAATTCATGTTAATATGCTGTATTACATATTATAATAATTCATTTAATCTCAATATTCACATTAATATGTGAAGTAATGATAAGATGTAATGAAAATTGTTTAAATGTAAACCCAAGCATTATTCAATTTAGTTTAAGCTAATATTTAACAGTTAAAAGAGACATTTTACTTTCCATAAATTGCTTAATTATTTATATCCTTAAAATGCATGTGGAATAGTAACTTCTTTCTCTCTCCACTTCTCTGTATGTATATATTTTTTTCATTTGTTGTATATGAAATACTTATTTATAATATTGAGATTAAATGAAATGTATAAGCAGAATTTAAGATTTAGTTGTAGTAATTTATATATGAATTAATTATATATTTGTATGAATTTTATTTGATGATCATTGCAGTATTGCCCTGCTGTAAATATTCTTAATACAAACTGTATCATCAGCTTCATCACCATATCGCATTATGGAAAAACCAGTTACCTTGAAGTAACGAATAAAATTAAGATGTATCCTAAATGGCTTTTGTGCAGTATTTTGCAAAATGCATTGACTTGAAAGTTACATTTTGAAATTAAAAGTAGATCATCATTTCCTTGTATGTTTTTTATTCTGTCACTTCTGACTTTATTAAGGTTTGTGCAGTAGAATGCATCCAACCAATAATATGCCTATCAATCTTCCCTCTAATATTTGTCAGTTTCATCTTGTTGCAAATTTGTGATAAAGATAATAATTTCAAAATATTCTAGTGAAACTTAAAGGTATTTTACTTTCTCTGTATAAATTCTAATACTTATAAACAATTCTACTTATTTATTTTCCTTTCTTTATGTCAACATTAAAAGTATATTATAATGTTCTCAAATTATTATATTTCATGATTAACTTTTTATGTATCTATAATTATTCTCTTCCAAAATAATTTTGAATATCTGATATTTTTATAAATAAAAAAATATATAATTTTTTCATGACCTGAAAAATGTATGCGGTTTATTTTAATAAAAAAATATTTTGAAGGCTAATAAATTTATTTCAAACATTATAATACTTTTTAGTATTATTTTGTATGTTAAATGGCATATGCAGTGTGTTTTTAATGTAAGGAAGAACTATGTGAAAGGAAATTTTGATATTTAATATTTAGCAGTATCCATATCAGATATAAAAAGTGTTTACATAAGCTCAAAATATTTACCAACTCAACTAATTATCTGAGTTTTGTCAACCAATTAAAGTCGAGTGTATTCTGCTTCTCCATTCATGAAAAACACAGATAACAGTTTAAGAAAATTGTAATGTAAATTACTATGTAGTATATGATGTCGTGATTAAAAAGTATTCATTTAACTAAACATGAAAACAATATATGGGATCAAAATATATATGTTGTTCATCTTATTGTAATAAGTTGTTCTTTATCTATTTATTTGTATTATAGTTTATTTAGAATTGGCTTGAAATGATTAAATATGTGCTTCATTGCATATTTATTTGTATTGTTATGCAGTAGTACCTCCTAATAAAGGAACACCTATCGTTTTGAAGACCAGAAGTTTTGTCCCTTAAATAGAAGTGTCCTGGAAATTTCGGTGTACCGGAAAGTTCTGTCTGTTTTTGAAGAAAAACAAAATACAAATTTTTCTTACTGTCAATAAACTTTGTTAAATAATATAATTGCCTTTATTATTAATAACTTCTTGCCAATGTGAATTTGTATATCACATTTTTGAAAAATGTATCTTTCGTTGTGAAAAATTTAACCAGTGCTTGTTTGATATCTTCTTAATTTTTGAATTTTTTTACCTTAAAAATTTTTATAAGGACAAAAACAAGTGATAGTTGGAGAGTGCTAAGTCCACGGAATATGGTGGATGTGACAGAATTTCCCAGCCTAGTTCTGCAATTTTTTTATGAGTCTCTAAAGCAGCATATGGCCTGGCATTATCATGATGTTCTTTCTATTGAACATCGCTGGCATCTTTTCTTGGACTGCTATCTTTGAATTATACAGTTGTTGACTTTTCTGAATTGAATTTTTCATTGGGTTTTAAAAGCTCATAATGTATTGGTCCTCGAATGTCCCACCATATACACAACATTCTCTTATTAAGAGTCAAATTTGGGTTTAGAGAGGGAAGGGCTAGGTTTTCCGGGTTCACAATATGCCCTTTTCCTTACGATGTTTTTATAGGTAATCCACTTTTCATCCCCGGTTATCATCCGGTTCAAGAAGGGCTCAATTTTGTTCCGAGCAAGCAGAGAGGTACAAATAATGACTCGATCATCCAAATTCTTCGGACTTAATTCATGTGGCATCCATCATGAATATTTCCACACTAATCCTATCCTGTGAATGTGGTCCAAAATGGTTTGCTGAGCTGAATTAAGCCTTTCTGCAATCTCCGATGTTGTTGGAAAATTATCTTGCTCCAGCATGATTTAACAACATCGTCATTGATCAAAGATGCTTGCCTAGAACGTGGCTTATCAGAAAGATTTAAATCACGTATTTCAAATTTTTCAAACTATCTTCTGCAGATCCTATCAGAAACTGTACCTTCACCAAACAATTTAAATAAATTTCTACATGCTTCTGTAGCATTTCTTCCTTCTTGAAATTTGTATGAAATACGTAAATGAATTTTATCAGTAGCCATGGGTACACTATCGCTTCACACTTGAGACTAATGTGAATCAACTTTCTTTTAGTTAATATTTCCTTTAGTTAATTTGCTACATCATTATGTATACATTAAGTAATAAAAATAAAGAGGTGAGCATACGGCAAATAAACATGTGCTTATGTGTCAAAAAATTGTTGTAATAGAAACAGAACTTTCCAATAGACCGAATGCATGCCCAATTCAAAGCAACTGGGGCCAACTGAATTGTCCTTTAAATGAAGGCTTCTGTTACAGGAGGTACTAATGTATATATTTTACTGTTATGACAGTACGTTAAAGACTTAAAATCTTAATTTTTCTAAGAATACAATTTCTTTATTCAGAACTGATGTCAGTTTGCATATAAATTCTGTATAATAAGACATGAGTTATGTACTGATGTCATAATGATGTATTACTTATGAAATGTTACCATTTCTTAGTTTAAAGATCACATGAATGTTTGTTAAATCAAAAATTTCCCTTGATGTTGATTTTTAAAAAAGTTATATAAGAAAGTGTAAAGATAATACAAACATAATAAATAGCTAATATTTTTTCTTTTCGCTTGCTGATGTATACAAATTACTTATGGTAGACATTAAATTTTAATACACTTATAGAGAGACCTGCTGCTGAGAACTTAAAAAGCGGAATTTAGAAATTTATTTTAAACATTAAAAAAAATATTATAATTCTTAGTTTTAAGTTACATTTTAAATCAATTAAGTTGCATATATATTTTACTTTAGCATTCTAAAGAATTTTGCCAGTTTCAAAGAAGTGCATCGATCTTTAGATGCCTTTATAATTTGCAAAATATACAGGAAATAAGTTTATTGTACAATATATTGATGACTAAATGAAGGATAGAATTTTTTAAAAAGTATTTTGTAGAATTGTCAAGGTTCTTGAGGATAAGGATGCTGGTTTGTAAAAACATAACTATTTAAAAACCTTATTATTATATAAATGCTGAAATGTTCAGCATTTTTTCATTATAATCTTGAGGATGCAAACAAATGCAGAAATGAGGAAAATTTATAAATATAATTAAGATATAAATTTTAGTCATTTTTTTCTTTTTTTATTTTGTGTGATGATTTAGAGAAATTGTCATATGATTTAAAAATATTTTTGGATTTCAGTTTAGTTAATTGTGCGCTAAAAAATTAAATAGAAGTATATAATTTCAAAAATATTAAAAAAATTCTGAGGTTTTTATTAATTATACTTGTTAGCATGAGTAAAAACAATTTGAAATTTTCAAGACATGTTAATATATATTAAAAACGTAAGTATTTGTTTAAAAATAATTTATTGAGAGCTATTTATGGTGGTAGTAATTTCTGTGATATATATATATGTAAATTATTATATCTTATTAAAAATTTTATAAAAAAATAAGCTTCTTATGTTTGTATGTATCTGAAGCAATCTTCTTGGGAAATCTGAATAAATATATGAAAAATCTTAATGAATTATTTTCTGAATTTGTCAGTTACATTTTAATTTTTAAGGTCTTCTGTATTTTATCTTGCAAAAAGAAAAGGAAACACATTCATTTTGTTGCATATACAGGGTGATTATAATTAAAGTTTAAGTTTCAAAACGCTATAAAAAAAGAACCGCTCATGAAAATGACGTCAAATTTGAAAGGAATGTTATTGAAGAAGGCGGAAAGCGTATGACAGAAGAAAAAATTTAGTTTCCAAAGTTAGCAACAGATGGCGCTGCAAGCGGAAGAAGACGTAAATTAAAATGTTAGTTAAATTTCAGTGTTATAAAGCCGCCAGGTACCAGGCTGTTCCTCGTTTCGCGTCTCAGACGTTCGCCATGGGTGTTTCACTGCAGGACCGCGCTCTGCTGGTAAAGCTGTATTACAAGAATGATGATTGTGCAAGAGTAGCTCTGCAAAAATTCAGGACACTGAAGGGTATAAAAGAAGCCGTTGGTCCAATGAGTGTCGTAGGTCTAAAGAAAATGATGCAAAAATTCGAAACGACAGGTTCGTTTGATGTGCAATCTGGTAGAGAGAGAAAACGAGTGCATTCGACGGTAGTTGATGAAGTAGCCACAGCATTACAGGAGGGGTCGGCCGGTGGTGTGCAACCGTGCAGTGCACGAGGAATTGCCCGCACATTGGACAGGCCTACGAGCACGGTGCTGAAAATTGTACGAAACATCCTGCAATGCTATCCGTACAAAATTGTCCATGTGCAGGAGTTGCTTCCGTCTGACCTGACAGCTAGGGAGACGTTTGCGTTAGAATTCCTGGCTCGCATGGAAGTGGATAATGAATGGCCGTGGAAACTTTTGTGGACAGATGAAGCCCATTTCCATCTGACAGGATACGTTAATACCCAGAATTTTCGAATATGGGCAACAGAAAATCCACTGGCAACGCACCCCGTACCACTTCATCCTGAAAAGGTCACGGTATGGTGTGGCTTTACGGCATCATTCATCTTACAACCATATGTTTTTGAGCAGACGGGTGCTTCCGGTCCTGTTACCGCAACCGTCACTGGTCAGAGGTATGCGTCTCTTTTGCGCAACCACGTGCTTCCAGCTCTGCAACAGAATGGATGTGTGGATGAAATCATTTTTAAGCAAGATGGCGCTCCTCCGCACATTGCACATCCCGTGAAGCAGCTGCTGAGGCGCCATTTCGGAAATGCTCGAATTATCAGCTGTCATTTCCCTACAGCCTGGCCGTCCCGATCGCCTGATCTTACTCCGTGTGATTTCTGGCTGTGGGGATATCTGAAGGATGTTGTGTTCCGTGCTCCAATTGCAAATTTAGCGGAATTAAAGGCACGCATTTCGCAACACATTCTGAATATCACCCCGGATACACTGCGATCCGTTGTGAAACATGCTGTTTGTCGCTTTCAACTTGTTGCACACAACGGTGGACACCATATTGAACATGTTTTGCGCCAGTCTCGCGACAGTTCCGAACTTCTTTGATGAATGGTTCTTATGCGGTATGTCGCCGCAAAACTCTTGAAACCGATTTGTCCCTTTCGATGTGATATGTACAGTCATGCAAATAAAATTATTCAACAATTCTAATTCATCAATGCGTTTTAATGTGTAACTTCCACCTTAGCCGTTATTTTACGAATCATTTCTAGTTTCTCGTCGTGATTCTGCCGCTTACAGCGCCATCTGTTTCTAACTTTTGAAACTAAATTTTTTCTTCTGCCATACGCTTTCCGCCTTCTTCAATAACATTCCTTTCAAATTTCACATCATTTTCATCAGTGGTTCTTTTTTTATAGCGTTTTGAAACTTAAACTTTAATTATAATCACCCTGTACTTAATAGCTAATTCATATGGCCTAGTAGTCTAATACAAAACTTAAGATCTAAGGCCACCAATATGTATTATATCATCATTTTTGTGAATTTGTTATGTAAGCTGATAATAATTCAGTTATTTTAGTCACTTGTATTGGTAGAATATGGTTTACAAATAATGACTGCTGTAGTTTTTCAGGACTGCTGAGAAAATTTAGTAAATGTCATACTTTTTGTTTTGCTTCTGATTTTTTTTTTGTAATAATTTACTTTATGTTTTCTTAAAGTCTAAGATGTATCAAACTGAAATGATATTTTTATAGTCGTTTACAAATTGCTCAATGTTTCCAAATGCAAATGTATTTCAAATAAACCTTTATATGAAGTAAAGTGTTTTGTTGTTTATTCTCACATTTTTAAGATAAGAATTATTTTAATGAATGATATATCTGTTACCAAATATATTTCATCACCTGATTAATTTGGGAAAAAAAAAAGAAGGGGGGGGGGTAATTCAGTTTTAGTTGTAGTTCTTAAAATTTGCTTTTTTACATCGCATACTTAGAGCAGTAGTTAAATGGTATGCTTTTTTACTTTTTATGTTGTTTAGAATTAGTAATCTGGTTTTGGCATTATTTCAGGGAATAAAGTTTACTCTCTGTCCTGTATCAACTCTTCTGCCCATACTGCTGTATGTCATCATGTACTTTCTGGATGCTTAATCTTCTGAAGGCCATTAAGCAAGTGCTACATTATGATGTAGTTATATATATAACAAAGGTTATGCATAATACTATATTTGTTAAATACCAGCTTCAGTTCTGTTTTTTATAGCAAGAACTAAAGATTTGAATGTATAGATTTTTTTTTTTTTTTTTTTTTTTTTTTTTTAATATTCTCTTTGCTCTAATTAAAGGCATGCAGAGGCGAATGCGCTTCAGTCATACTGTGAAGAATAAAAATTAGAGCAGTTAAATTATTTAGGATGCCCTCTAAAAATATTTGCATCAGTTGCTTTATGGATATGCTTTTTAAATATCTTTCACACTTATGAGTATTGTATCCTCCCCTTTCCTGTTCTAAAAGTTATTGCAACTTTAAACCAATGCCTATTTTATAAATGGAAGTAATTCTATATATATATTTTTAAAAAATCCTACTTAGAAAGTTAACAATTACCATTTGTTAAAGATCTAGATTTTAATTCAAAGTTTATGAGTATGTTGAAAGTATAAGGAACTAGCATTTAAAATAATATTTCTTATTTATTTATTTTTTGTTTTTAATTACTAAATTAAAGATAAACCAGTATTCTGTGAGAAAAGGTTTTACTTTTATATTTATACCTGAAAATACAAAAGAAAAATTGTTATGATTAATAAGTAGAATGTATATTTGCACAAGGAATCTAATTAGATGTGATATAATCCACACAATATTGCATATCTGTGATATATTTTAGGAATGGGAATATAAAAACTCTTTCAGTTTTTGATAAGTATATTTGTTTCCTAAATTTGAAATTTTTATGGTTAAGAAAAATATTTAAGAAAAAATTTTACTATTGGAATTGAGTTTTGGGAAAGCTATTTATTTATTAATTTGATTTATTATTATTATTTTTTTTTTAATTCTGTAGATTTTTATATAGCATTTTCTCTTTCCATAATTTCCATTACGGGGAATGTTACAACATTGGAACTTGGTTTTGATAAAATGTGAAATCACTGTAATTGCTGCTAATGTGAGGTTATATATGCAGAGAAGATTCAATATTGGAGTAGGAAATAAATATCTTTCTTTCTGGAAAAGATATATTTTTCCATTGACTGTTTTTAATTAGATTTATGAGAAGTTATTTCATTGCTATTCTAATTAAAAAGAAAGAAAAAATACCTGGAAATTGAGATAAGAGTTGAAAAAAATAGTGATATTTTTTATGAAATGGTTATGATTGGTTGATTTAATTTAATATGGCAAAGCTATCTGCCTAATGCAAAAGATGCCTTCGTGGAGGACTTTGTAAAGGAAATTGGCTCATATAAATGTTATACATGGGATAACCACAGAAACACCTATGCAGCTAGCCCATTTGCTTGGATTCAAACCTAGGTTGGATCTACTAGTGTTCAGCGATTTTACGTTTGGGCACTGGAAGGCTCCAAAATGGTTATGAACTGTCAATTGAAGAAAGGACTGTTCTCAAAAGTAGTGCTATTTTGAAGGAGTTTTGAAAAAAGTTTTCATTTATTAACCTTCTGAACACCATGACCAGCTTTAAACTCATGAGATTTTTTTTGTCACTTGATCTATATTAGCTTATAATTTAGGATATTTTGCTTCCTTATTTTCTTTAATAATATAAATTCCAACTTAATGAATGTCAGTTTATGAAAGTAGAGACATATAAGTAAATATACAAATTTAGCTACTAAAGGTTGTTTAAATTCAGATCTTCATGACAGACACAAAAACCCATGCCGCTCAGAGAGTTTATGAATAAGAATGTATAAACCGAGATTTATTATAAGGTTGTTTTTTTAAGGAATTTCCAGTCAACTTCTGTGCACTGGTTGTCAGCCTTCTTCTTGCTGCCTAGTAATAAATGGTGTTCTGTTTCCGTTTTTACAAATTTCTTTCCACTTATATTGAACACACTGGTTACAATGGTGTTTTGACAGTTGCAGCTCTGGCAGACAGAATTTGGAATTTGTGTCTCTACATTTAAATTTTGAATAGAATTCAAAATTTCGTTATTAGGTGTGTACAGTTACTACATAATTTGTATTTGCAGTTCTTAATACTTTTACTCTTATTAGTCATGATAGGTGTTACAAAACATCAGAGTTATTTATGTATTTAATTATCTGTATCATTCTCTTTAGAGCTCCATCATGACTTAGAGCAGTTCATACCATTTTCATTCATTACTTGTCAGGGATCTTGATAACTGAATACTGAAGTTAATTGGCTTTAAATATCCATACACAAACTTTCATAAATATAATAAAGTACATAGTTTTCACAAGTTTCCTTCAAAATATTTTTCAAATTAAAATTTATATAATTTTATAAAGATAGTGACAGTAAGTTTCAAGAAAGATATCTGTAATTAACATTATTTCAAAAATTGTTTAAAATACCAGTTTTTGTTTAATGTGTATTATTATATTATTAATTATTATTAATGAATTAATAGAAAGGTTAAACTTTAGAAGGGAATTCTTGGCAAAACTTTCTTTTCCAAATATTTTTCTCATAATCTGTAACCTTTGTCATAGGAATTCTAATGCTTCTTTTTAGTGTTTCATATTTTGAATATAGTTATTTCTACAAATTTATTACATTATTTGCTCTTTGTTGTACTTGCAAATGAGAACAGGGTTAAAGAGACTTCTAAAACCTGTCAAGAAAAATTAATGTGCTCTCTATTTCAGTGTCCAGATACTGGACCGAGCCAAATTTCTTCCCATAGTTAAAGGTTTCTTACCAAGATATTAAAATGTATTATTTTCATTGATTATAGGAAACCAGTGTGTAGGAAATGTGATAAAAATTCCAATAATTTTAGTGTAAATGTTTTTACTAATAAGCAGATATATATTTCATAAACATTAAAAAGACGACCATATAAGCCATAGACATTTCATAAGTGCTGAAAGAAGACCATATATGCTATAGTCTTTTATTGTTTTTCTCATAATTTTACTGTAAAAGTTTTGTCGTAATTGTATAGTTACTTTTTTTGTTTGTTTGTTGGACAAATTTTAAAGCTAGTGTTACATTTCCTATACTATATCAACATGCAATAAAAATATCAAATATAATTAAAAAGTAACTAAACAATTTTAGGCTTTTTTATGTAGCAAAAGTTTTTATGATTGCATTATAATTTTTACTGTAAAAATTTTGTATTATTACATTTTTTTTTCTGAGCAAATTTTAAAGCTAGTGCTACGTTTCCTATACTACATCAGCATGCATTAAAAATAATACCAAATGTAATAGAAAGGTAGACAAACAATGTTCACGCTTTTTTATGTAGCTTTCAGAAAAGTTTGTGTGATTGAGTAACAATTTTTAATAAAATGTGTAAAAAATTCTTAAAATAATTCTCATGTAAACAATTTTAAGAATTTGTTCAAAGATACTGAAACTATTTTGCCATCATCTTCCAGAAAGTGTTGCATTATGCTGCCAATTGATGTGTTTATTTAAATAAAGTCCTTTATCAAACTTTATTAAAATAAATCGTGGATTTTATGATAAATACATTAAATGAAAGCACTATTTTATTCTTTGGAGAAGTTAATTGTATTTATTGATGACAGATACACTGTCCATCATTGTAATGTTTGAGATGTTTTGCATTATTTTTACTTCATATTTTAAAATTGATAAAATTAGTAATGTATGCATAATTATAACGCACAGTTAGCTGAAATTGGTCTGTGAAAAATTGCTAATTATTTTCTTCAAAATCTGTATGTCATAATTTTCAGAAATTTATCCTTCATGCAATTCAGCTGTAACATGAAGGAAAATGAGAGTGCATATTCTGAGAAAAATACCTCTTTGTTTTTAATTGCTATTAATTATGAATAATTAAAATAACTGAAATTTTTTAAGTGAAATTAAGGCAACAGAAATTATTAGGTACCATATGCTTCATGACAAAGCTTATGTCTTTCATTTTTGGTAGCAAGGAGTATTTAAAATATTTTTTATTGTAAATCTCTTCAAGAAAGCTTTTATAAACCTTAATAAAATTCCATATTAATAATTATTAAAGAATACTAGACACTATAAAAGTACAGTAATATTCCAAAGTTACATGGTGTTTCTAGACTCATGATAAAAGTCATTTTATCATGTAAAGTATTTCTATAGATATAGTGTTAAAATAGAAAGGATTATGTCAGACAATTTTCACCAAAAATGATGGCTATATTCTTCTTCATGTAATGAAGGACAGAATTTAAATTATTCACAGTTTTTATTTTATTTAAAGATTATCAGTACTTACATATGTACATAATTTTCATCACAATTGTGGGATTAAGTTAAATTGTAAAGAAGAGAATATTTGAAGATGGGATGAAATCTGAACTGAAACAGATCTCACTTTTTCCTGTGGAAGAACATAATATTTCATTTGAATACATCTCATATTCCATGTGAAAAGCACAAAAACTACTTTTCTTTCAGTCTGATACAGCAGTGTTAACAAAGGTGACAAGTTAAGGCAATGGAAATTTATTAATGCACATAAAATAACAATATATTATGTAAATAAACTAACCTCTATGTTGGTTGCTCTATATTATTGATAGCTTGACTGATCTCAAAATCCTAATATATAGTTTTAGAGGGATACTGTAATTTTAGCTCGCCATCTTCCTTTATGGTTAATTTGGTATAAACAAAGCAGGTTTATATGGACAAAGGATTGTCTTCCTTTTATCTTGCAAGCACATCTACTGCACAGGCATTTAGATGTACTCACACATTTTTGTACAATTAGTTTATATTTTTTTAAAATTTATTGTTATTGTTATTATCTAAAGTTCAGAATTCTCAATTGTGAAGCTCTGCAGTTTGGGTTTTCGTTTATTGTTATGTGATATATGATGCAGTAGTCTTCAATATAAGTAATTTTTTTAGTTCGATGTAGTGAGATGTGAAATCTAGGTTGTGTAGATTAGGCTGTCTAAGGTACCGCTACATTTATTGATTACTTAATTTAAGTGAACTAAAAATAAAAATGTTAACAGTTTTTTCATCTTTTTATTATTTATTTATTTATTTATTTATTTATTTACTTTCTAGATAAATTGCCATACTTTAAATGTGTTGTTTGTTTGACTGAAAGTAGCTAAACGTGACTGTACTGTGTAGGCTACATACACTAGATGTATTTTTAGGATTTTATCATGTGTGTTATCTTTTTTTTTTGGGGGGGGGTTAGACAAAAATATTTTGTGTGTTTTCTTTATGCTGGAGTGAACTGTATATTTGAATATTTAAGTTACAGGACTACTCAATGTAGTTGTGTCATTTTCTGTAGGTAAGAAAACATGATAAAAACTCGCTGAAAATATCCATTATAAATAAATTAATTAGGGATTAGTTTTTACTGTTAAAACATTTCACTGTTTTAAGTATGTAATCATATTTCAAATGTAGCATAATGTCTCCTGTTAAATGATTTTATTTTAGTAGTTGGTTTAAATAATAATATCACCATTAAGTTAATAATTATTATTTTTATTATTATTTATTAATACATGGAATGGAAATTTTTAATTTAATTGTAACTCTAGGAATGCAATATTAAGTTATTAATAATTGCAAAATATAATTAGTAATTAAAATTGCAATTAATGTATAAAGAATTTTAATATTGAATTGAAGAAACTATTGAATAATAAAATTATAATTAAATATAAATGTAATGATAAAATAATAATAAAAATTTACTAGTCCTCTAACATTTTAATCTATAATACTTAACTTTAGAATGTAAACTACTTTATGTGATTTCTAATATTTTGCATATAAATATGTTCCAGTTATGTTTTGTGTGATAAGCATTGAGTAAGCACAGCATTAAATATAGCTAATTTAAATTCATTATGATGAAAACTGCAAACTAATATGTTGCCTTTTAAATTAGATAGTGGATGGTTATTTGTTTCTGAAATTGAACAATTAAATTTTTGAAATTGTTCTAATATAATTTTCTTTGCTATATGTGTATATTTTATGCAACCTAAGATCTGCTTATTTAAAGAACTGACTAAGTATAGTTCATTTTATTGAAAAATGACATTTTGAGACACTATTTATATAATTACAATAGACTATGAATTATGTGCATTTTATTACTTATTACAGAATACAAAATGTATACAGATAAATGCTTATGGATAGCATTCTACTGCAACTTTTATGAAAATACTCAGTGACATAGTAATATTTTGCTTATTTATTTGTAATTAGTTTTGGGTATATTTTTATTTTAATAAGTCTTCTGATTTTCATTTAGTATGTCATTGTAAAGAGGTTACGTTCATTATTGAGCATTTTTGTTAGATGTCATGACACTTTCATATTGGTAAACCTGATTTAATTTAGTTTTTGTATCATATATGGGATATTTATCCCATAGCTATGTAATGCTTTTATTAATTTTATATTTTTAAAACACTGATGTTTTACAAAATTAGATTAAACACATCACTTAAAGACATTAAAACATTAAATATAACTAATTTAAATGAATTATGAGAAAATGTAAAATTCAACACTAGTTGCAAAAATTATTTGAGCAGTTATATTAATGTGTTGTTAAAATATTTATTTCATAATTATAATAAAGAAACTGAAAATTGAGAAATCAAATATTAGTCATCTCTCTCTCTTATATATTTTTATAAATTAAAATTGAAATTGAAAAGCTAATAAGTAGTGTATTGTAATATATATGTATAATTATGTTATTTGAAGTTGCTGTTGAACTATATGAATTTTATTTTCTCTAACTGGATGAGAATTTAACTTAAGATAGATTATACTAATTTAATTGATATTTAATATTGTGATATTTCTTACTTAATCTTGAACATTCTATTAAAGTATATGGATTTTTTCCTATCTTCCGTTTTATCAAAAAGGAGCAATATTAATACTCTTGCATTTCAAATCATAGCAGTTATGTGATGAATTATTTCTTTGCCATTATTAAAAAACAAAAAGACAATTGTCCAAGTATTTCAGATTTGAGAATTTTACACAATTAGATTCAAATAACAGATTTTGTCATGTAGAAAAGTCCCAGTGCCCTTCTATTATACATTCATTCATAAACCCATTTTTAAGAGACTAATGATATTACATTTTTAAAAGGTATATTATAATAATATATTTAGTGGTTTAGAATTAACTGCTTGACTTTTCTAACATAAAGAAGGACTTAATCATTGGAAAAATATTTCTTTCAAATTTATGTGTAAAATTAGAAATATATCAAAACTACTTAAGCTTCCCTCAAAATTTTCAAACTTGTTATTGTCTCGTTTCATACCAAGGTATGGCGTATGGCAATAAATCTTTTATTTATGATGTTACGTGAGAATGTACCTGCATTTTTTATTAAATTGTATTATTTTGTATGTTTTATGCAATCGTAGCTTGCTGTTTAGAAATTTGAGTATGCGAAACTATAGCTAATTAGTCGACATATTTAAAAAAAAAAAAGTCATAGCTTCAAGAGGGGTATCATATAAAACATACTGCATGGATATTATTGAAATTTTGTGTAAGTTACGTGAAAAAAATTTAAAGCAACTGGATATAATTTATTTATATATTTTGTTGTTAAACTATATCATTACTGAGTTTTGATATAAGATTTCATTAAATTTTATGTTATATTTAATTTTTAATGCTCATTTACCAATTTGTATAAAATGTAACTGTAAGATAAGAAAAATAGCATCTCTGTTTGCATTGAATTATTCATCAATGCACCAAAATTAAATATTTTAAAATTGCTATTTCTTGGTTTGTTTTTATAGCAAACAAATTAACACTGTTCACACTAAGTAAAATATCTTGAGAAAAATTAGGTTGTTTAATATGTAAATAAACATTCAATGTATTTTAGTTTTTTATTTATATTACATTAATGTATTTTAAGTACTAGGTTATTTTTCGTGAGCATTCTTAAATGAAGTAATAATTTATTGAGTGATTTGTAGCTTTATTCAATTCAGATTTTTTTTATGATTTATTTTCAATTTATTTATTATTAAATGTAAATTTAAGTTAATTTTATTCTCATTCTCCTAATTAATATGTTATTATCATAATTCATATACATTACAGTAAAACATTTAGAATAATGTTAATATAAGATGTTTGAATGAATTTTACGAAAAATCAATGTCTCATTAGTTTTCTGCTTTACAAATTTGGAGAAGTGCTATGCTAATTATACATATGACTAGGGTAATTTTCCATTAACAGAATGAAATTTACTAACTGTGTAATATTGAGAACAAAGCATTGGTTGATAAAATGGCTATTAAAAAAAGTTTTATATAGTTTAAAAAATTAAACTATATAAAACTTGTATAGTTTAATTTTATAACTATCTATGCTCTCTATAAAATCAAATAGTGAGTAGATTTTGCTCATTCTTTTACTTATATTACTCATTGTTTATTACATGATTTAATTGAAGATTAAAATGTTATGTTTTTGCTACAATTAAATGTAGTTTTATTCTTCTTTCTTATAAAATGTTTTGTTGATTTTTGTTTTTGAATAGTTGCATTTTCTTTGTTGGTATTAATTCATGTTTTTGTAAAGGTATATTTAAAGGAAATAAAGCAGCCATTAAATTTCTGAAACTTTTACTGAAGTCCATTTACAAACCATATCAGTCAAAATATAATAATTGGGTAACTGATGATAAAATAAGCAAATGGGCTTTAAAAAGTCTAGTTTATATTAAATAGAGGGAAAATAGCTTACTTTATTCTCAACCTATTAGGGAGAAAAAGTGTTAATAAAAATATGAGATTGTGATCTGTCTTCCATGTATGAGTATATACCAGTTATATTTATCAAAAACAAAATATTTTCTTTGATATTTTGATTATATGTCTATGTGAGTTTAAATGTGTATTTTCTTTATTAATTTTCATATACTATTACTTTTCTTTATTAAATCTTTTAGTCTTGATACAACTTTAGAAAATTCTATTATATACATTTTTTACGATTTTATGTCAATAATTTTTGGATAAATGCTGTGACAAAGGTTCATTTGTATTTATATGCAATGAATTGCACTCATTTAATAAATAGATTGTTTTGTTTTGAGCATTTCGTCTTTTTTTCCCTTAAAACCATGTGCATACATTTAGGTTCATCAATGATTTTTGAATAGGTGCAAACAATAAAAGTAATAACAATTATAAGAAGAAGAAAATGGCACATTATTGTTCAGAATCAACAAAAAGAAGCAGTTTCAGTTAGATTGATTAATTCGATGTCAGAAGTAATCATGGGTAAATCTTCCAAAACAAGTAAAAAGTCAATGCTTATGATTGAGAATTTTACAGTCAAAAGCATTTGAAAATAAATTAACTGTTGTTAATCATCATTGTCAACCAGTAAAATCCCATCGAGAATTCCGAAATTAAAAAAAAAAATCGTTGAAATTATGTTAACCCTCTAACCCCAGTATAAAATTCATAAAAGTGTTAGTAGAAAAATGTGTACCTTTTCTTCCTGTGAAACTGATCGCAGCTGAAATCCCAGTTTCTACCGACGCGATAAGAAAGGTCCATGCATATATTCAGAATAAAAGGTGAACACATTATTCACCTATCCTGCGTTCGGTGGCTAAACTATAGGTTTACCACTGAATTCGCATCGGAGACAATTAATTTCTCTGACTGAAGTTTAGTATAATGTTATGATAGTGATTAAATGACGGATCAGGCACATGTAAAAAAAAATATGTTTCAAATACAATCAGTCTTCATTCTTGACATGTTAGAGACAATAACTTAAAAGATTGCTTGGTAATTATATGCTGTACTAAGCTGGTCTTAATGTGTTTGGTGTCTGGGCCGAGATTTTTTGGTGCATTTCCTTTAAAACCAAAACTAGTGAAATCATGATAGAGCTTGTTTTTCGAAAGAAATTTTGATTATTTAACACGATGTGGCTCTGCATTTGTGCCCTGGGCAATATTTATTTGAACACGCTGCCAAATATTTGCTTAAAGGCAAAAAAGGGGTGCAATGGAGTCGAAAGAGAAATTAAGTAAATAAATTTGAAAGGAGTTATTGTATTATTAATAACTTATATAATGATATGTTGTGATCTAAACTTTCCATATTTCTATATAAGTTAATCATAAAGCGTCACCTGAGTAGCATATATGCATGGAGCATTGCAACTGTATTAGACACACTTTTAAGTGATATTTTTGTAGCTGATTTTACCAGTCTAATCTAATCAGAGTTAGTCCAGGAATTTTATCATGGTAAGGCCTTGAACACCATACAGATGACAGCATGACTTTGCCCGGCTTCATTCCAGTTGTAATTGAGAGCATCTTGGGGGGACGGGTCCGAAAGTCTTCTACCCCTTTTCTCCCGTCACCAAGACACTGGAGAGGACTTTCGGCTCGCCATGTATTTTGAGCATCCCCATGTCCCACAAATCTATACATTTACTGTATACCCATGCCATCTCTGGAATATTAACTACTAATATTAGGGGTTGTCAACCGGAGAGATTTCATAGTTTCAGAGGGGGAAGCGGTCAGCCTTTTATTTACCTGTTTAATTATTTAGTTTCAGTTTACGAATATAAAAACATTTTTTTCAAGTTTTTGTAATGGTCAACCCTTTCTATACTTGTTTAATTTGTAAAACAAAGGTAATCTAAATTACATGCATAATTAGTGTCGGGGAAGTTTCCAATATGCAAGGGTTTCTAAATTACTTTGGATTTTGAATTAATTACATTAGAAATATACTTTTAATTAATTTTTGTTTCCTAGTCGATTTGCTTGTAAAGACATTAGGTTAATTGGAAAAGCCGGAGAGATGAAAAATATGCAACGCCTTCGCCGGGAATCGAACCACGGACCTCTGAAATACCGGCTCAGTGTGCTGACCACTACACCACGAAGATACGCTAGGAAAGCGGGAGATATACCTTATATGCTTACTAAATTTCTCGAAATTCTTTAATAGTTAAATTTTCTTTTTTAAGCAATTCACTACATTTGGTTTTGAATGTTACCATACTTATGACTATATGGATGATGAAACACGAATTGAGAAATTGAAGAGTTAGGTTTGGAGGCAATTTCCCCTTGAAAAGATCTGCCTGCTCAAGAATTATTCACTTTATGCAAATTAATTTAGAAATTCTTTAAAATTTTAGGATTAATTTTGGATTATTAAATTTTTTTATGGTTTCAGATACTTGCAATTAATTTACATATGCTCTCTGAATTTAAATATTGTAAATTAGTTCGCAGTGTAATAACCTTTTAATTTATACTATTTAATTTTCATAATTTAAAATTTAATAATTAAAATATAAATTAGCTTTTTACGAATAGAGAAAATTTGTTAAATTTAAATAAGTATATATGTATTAATTTAGAAGAAGTTCTAAATTAATAATTTTTCAGCGTATTATTTTATCTTAAGTATATATGTATTTTTTGAGTTTGGGAATATGGAGGAGGGGAATGATCGTCCAGCAGTGGTAAAAGGGGTGTATGGAGCAAAAAAGTGTTGAGAACCATTATACTATACCGATCGGAGTGGTAAATGTGATGTAGAAGATACGATAACAAACAGTGCATCAGTTACAAATAAGAAAGTGCAGTTCGCAAAGGCTTCGTTTGCTTAAAAGCATAACACAAGAGCTGTGTTTGCCGGTTTGTCATTTGGCAAGAGAACCGAAACTGCTTATGACGTAAAAAAGCAAAAATGACTACTGAGAAGGATCCACGGGACTACTGGCCGCTGAATCGCTAGGATGAGATGTTTGTATGTAGAAAACAAAAGTGCATTCATTTTCCCTGTTAAAGAAAGCGTTACTACTATACAGTATTACGTCACGGACTTTCATGAAAACTCATTTGAGTACTGCACGGGAAATACGTGATAGAATGTCGAAAGAACTTTCAACCAATTGCAGAAACGTTACACGTAATGATATTGAACTGTAACAACCACCTTTGTGAGCACTGCCAGAAAAAATAAAAAGGTATTAAAAAGAGCATTGATGTGAAACTTATGATTATTTCTGAATTTACCTTCCGTTGTCAAGTAGATCTTACCGATTCCCAGTCTCACCCAGATAGAAAATACAAATTTATTACGCTGTATCAAGATCACCTCGCTATCTTTTTTTTCACATATTTCGAAGAACAGTTTTTTTTTTTTTTTTCATTAATTTTTCAAAATAATATTTGTATTTTAGAGGAATGAACGTCTTTTAAATACAGGCTTTATCATAATCCTTTTTTTTTTTTTTTTTCATACTTTGCCTAAATAGCATTTGTCATTCTATAGAATGCCTAGGTATTATATACAATACCTAAGTAAAGTATGTAATGATTCTCTTATTTCATACTTTGCCTAAAATCGTCCGGCATTATATACAATGCCTAGGCATTCCATAGAATGCCGGCGTTTCATACTTTGCTGGTAACAAATATAATGCATGGCGATAATATTTGGTGGCAACAGTTTGAAAAATGAATCAACGCATAAAGTGAAACGACGCAAAATGCCGTTTTGAGACTTAAGGCTTTAAAAAAATAATAAAAATAAAATACGAAAAATGTATGCCAACATTTAATGCTGCATCAGGAATTCTAAGCGTATATACTGCTCTGCTACTTTAAAAATTTTTGTAATTTTGCTGTTGAAATTGTGTAAGTGCGAAGAAAATTATGCTTAGTAATAAAGCTAAAAAGAAAAAAAAAAATGTATTATTAAAAGTGAGTGTGTCAGGAGATTATAAAGCTCAGCAGGAGCGTAAAAAACCTTAGCAAACCCGTTTGGGCGACCGTTAAAATCTGAAACCTTTCAGTTTTATTTTATTGTTAAATTTTTTTAGCACCAATGATGCTCACTTTTTTATCAGTACCTCTCTTCAAATAAAAGGTTGTTGCCACCACCAGGTAAGTTGAGAGACTTAGCGCCAATTTTGCTTTTATTACACTACGGCAAAGCACTCGAGGGCTATCTGCCTTAAGGGAGGGATGGCTTCGTGGAGGACTTCCGCAATAACGATTGACGATTAGCGATCGTTGCCTGAATTTCTGCCAACGGTTGACGGGATAGTACGTAATAATCAATAAAAGGACACGTATAAAAAATTGATGGCATCAATTAACACTGTATCAGAAGTTCTAACCGTATACTGCTTTTAAAAAAATTGTGATTTTGTTGATATGTATTGAAGACTAAGAAACACAAATATTGCTTTCTTCAAGTTGGTTTTTGTATGAATTTAATCCTAAAACTCTGTAGGCGTACTCTTAAATTCATTTGGAAAGTCAAGCTCCATAGACTTACACAAGAAATTTGATGAATCAGAGCTGCGGAAAAAAAAAAAAAAAATGTCTAATGGACTTAAGTAACATCCAGAAAAGACCTAAACAGCATGACAAGTAAGAAATAAAAAAGTATGGAAAAATTCTTCTTAATAGCTTTCAAGCATTGTGAGAAAATAAGTTTAAAACTACAAAAATTAAAACCGTTAAAGCCTAGTAAGGACCTGTTTAATGTCAAAACTATGATAAATCTCCATTAGATTTACGTATGGAAATCACGGAATTAATTTGGCTACGAGTATACTCATAGCTAGCATATGAAATAATATTTCTGTTCACTGTGGCAATAACGAAATAACTTGGAACTAGATAAACAATATTCACCCTGTCTGCGCATTCACGCAGAACTGCTCATGTGAGATACATTATTTTCCATTAGTCTTACATGAGTCACTGAACAAGAATTTGAGCAATTCGCTTATAACATTTTCCAAGTAAATAAACAAAACAAAACAAAAAGTGTTTTGCTTTCTAAACATTTAGTTATAGTTTTCAGAAATAAATAAACCATTTCAGTGCGTCAAACACCTAAACACTATATGCATTTACTGCGATAATACTCGAACTCGGTCATTAGGCAAGGCTATCAATATGAGTTATCTCGTATCTAGCAAGTAAACGCAATTCGCCAAGTACGTGTATTTTCGTAGATGGCAGAGCACGTGTTAATTGGTAACTGCGTCGTACATAGGAATCCAGAAATTTTGCAAAAATTCCGGTCAAGACATTTCTAAAGCCAAAAAGTTAGTTTAAAAGACACCTTTCGTGTATACAATTACTTTCTTTGAAATGTATTCATGTACACTGTCAAACCTCGTTATGGTGACTCCGGATATATCGAACGAACGTTTTGGTTCCCTTGAGTTTCATATTCACTTAATTTTATTTTTGATAGCCATATGGAACCGCCAGAGGTATAAAAATCGGATTAAAATGAACATTTTTGTATAAAGTTTTGTTTTTGTAATATGTTTTTTAAATTTTTTTACCTGAATTTCTTTAAATTTTAATTGAAAAATTAGTATTTCTTAAAATCACATATGTTTACAATGTATGATCCATATTCCATTCATGTGAGGATAATTCCAGAAACTAATTTCTTATAAGGTAAACCTTCAAAGCTATTTATGTTTGCTAAATAATTAAAAATGTGTGTTGACAATGAAAAAGTTTTACTGTCTTATAAGATAAACCTTCAAAGCTATTTATATTTCCTAAATAATTAAAAACGTGTGTTGACAATGGAAAAGTTTTATTGCAATCAGATCTGTGTTGTCAGGATGCAGAATGAAATTATTTGAAAAACAAATAGTATATTTTTTGTTTTTAAAGGATGCATCACAGACGTTCGGAAATTCTCATGATAGTTATTTATCTGCATTGGCTTGGATAGTAAGCAGCAAACCTGGGAGATATACCTTTGGGAGGCAAGCATCTTCCGCTGGCACAAAGCTCATTGGAGACTATGCTGCATCTTTCACCAGGACACTATAATAAAATGTTATAAATACATCAACGCAAACTTTAAATTTTAAAAAAACAATCTCAGATTTCACATATATTTTCACATTCATAAAAATTAATGTGCTTCAAGTAGACCAACCTTCTTTCATCAGAATGGATTTGTTCGAATGCAGAATTTCAAGTGCCTAAGATATTGTTATCTTATATTACTCTGAGTATAGCCATTTTTTATGGCAAAGAAGAGAAAAATGTAGTTTCAAGTACTGTGAATTCGAGCAAAATTCTTTTTATTAAGAGAAGAAAATAAAATGTATTTAATTATTGAAAATTAATAAGCTGTCATTTAAAAAGAGTATCACTACTAAACTTTTCAGCAAGTTTCAAAAACTGCGATGCCGTGTTTTTCCGTTAATTAGAAGCATAGCATTCCGAATGCACAATCCAAAACTAGGCAAAATTGCGACGTTAAATTGAACG
The DNA here is from genome assembly GCF_044657685.1 of Stegodyphus dumicola. NCBI lineage: Eukaryota > Metazoa > Arthropoda > Arachnida > Araneae > Eresidae > Stegodyphus > Stegodyphus dumicola. The sequence continues at coordinate 86,311,225 of NC_140768.1, forward strand.
TAGATTTTGAGTAAAATTCTTCAGATTTTGAAGGCAAACTGACTCAAGTCTCTCATCTTCCGGCACAAAAACATTTTTACAGTAGTTATTTGTTCACCCCTATTGATCCTGGAGAAGTGAGACCTTTATCCGATTCGAATCGCTACAGTTTTATTCAAAGTCTTCATCAGTCTAAAGCTATTATTTTGCCTGATTTAAAACTTTTTTTGCTTTTGGGATTAATGGGCATGTAAATATTTAGTTTGATTATTGAATATGACTCAGCATACGATGATTATTTGCCTAGGCGGACCTCTTCGTGGAGGATTTTGTTAAGAAAACAGGCTCGTGTTGACGTTTCAAAAGGAAAAAAAAAAAAAAAAAAATCAACCTGCAGCCAACCATTAGACGATCTACCAGTACTCAGAGGTCTTTAAAGAGCCGTTCTCACTGGGGTTTATCAGAGCTAACGGAGTCAGTTCCATGTGTCGAGTAACTGCGCTGTGCCTGCAGTTCAGATTTTTCAACTTACTGCCCTACGGAAAAAAAAACTGGTTTTGGAGATGGGTCGGCTACGTCAGCTGTGTCCGTTAGGTCAGATAAACCCCAGTGGGAGGAGCCCTTAACAGCTCGGAGACTGTTGGAGCATTCCTACCTATTTGGCAAGTGCGATCGAGTAAAATATTTTTAGACTTTTTTCATTCTTTTATAATTTTTTGGCAGTTTAGTTAAATTACTAAGTTTATAGTCTGCTATTAATACTTCGTTGCGAGGAACGTTATTACTATAGATCAGGTGTGGCTAAACTTCATTTCAATAAAAGCTACATGTTGAAAATGCAGGAATTCGAGAACTGTTAACTAGATTTTTCCAAAAGCCACAGGTCTATATGTACATCATTTTAAAAGCAGTGCAACATGTTTCAAATGGAAACAAACGTCTGGTAACTTTGTAAAAAGAAGTGAAATAAATTAATTACTTTATTTTGGACATTGGCTAGTTTTAGTTTACCATATTTCATACGTGGATTTTATGTGTATAAGAAGAATAGCACCTTTCCCCTGCGAGAGCCATACGCGTCTCGCGACGCGAGCTGTGGCCATCCCTGCTGTATATATCCTAATTCGTATGTGGGCTGACACAAAGGCTGAATTTTTCTGTTTTAGTATGAATATTTTGTCTGTATTGAAACACTTTTATTCACTGAATTTTACTAAACTGCATAAATTTTATTAACGATAAATGTTACGAAAATTATGGGTGTTAAGAAGAAATGTTACGTTAAATATGGGCAACGAAAAAGCTCATATGTATTGGCTAAGAAAAGAACTTTGATAAAGCAACACATTAATCGATCGCTTTCTTTTCATACGACTAAATTGTTTGTTAACCTGACTCTTAAGAAAATTCTTAAACAGGATAGGATTCAACTTGCTATAGACAAGAGATGGAGGAGGAGAGAACCATTTCAAATTTTTCAAGAAAGACAGCGGTGACTCTATTTAGAGTCTGATTGGACACGTCTGTTTACGAGACCACCTCGAGTGGTGAATTCCCTAAACTGTGTTTTGTGTGACTCCAATCAGCGTATGATTTTTGAATATTTAAATACCTGTATTGCACTTTCTCGGTATGAGGACATTGTTAAAAAGTACTGAAGAGCCCGTGAGGCGCTAATATTTGGCATTTGTAAAATAAATAAAATTAACGAGAAATTACAATGGGATTAGTTACATTATACACCAACTTTTGTAGCATTGCTGGAGCAACTAGCTTTTATTTTACAAATTTTCTTTAATCATTAATTTTATCACTTGACAAGGTTAGTATATGCATTGGGATTCTGAAGGAAACAGAAAACTTCAAATTTTAAAATAAGTACAGATTTTTTATCCCTGAATGTGTACTTCGCCCTTATGTATTACTAGAAAGCTCGGTCATCATACGAAGTGACCGCTGTTCGAGATGTTATAAATTGTAATTAAAATGATTTGTGCAAAGGTGTCTGCTAATTCAAACTGAATTACCCAAGGCAGGCGGCGAGGACGCCTCTTTGCTTACTGCCCCACGGGGTTTCCCCCCTTCTACTTGCTTAATTGCTTAAAGTAGAGTGCGGTTCCCAGACAAAAGCCCACTGGACGAAAGCGCACGCGACAAAAGCCCACAAAAAAAAAAAAAAAAAAAAAAAAAAAAAAAAAAAAAAAGCTCACTATGATAATTGCCCACGCGACAAATACGCACAGCGATGAAAGCGCACATTGATAAAAGCCCACGCTGATAAAAGCACACGTTGATAAAAGTCCACAAAGATATAAGCCCACGCTGATGAAAGCCCACACTGATAAAAGCGCACATAATCTAAAGGGCCTTATGTTTTTTAATTACTAAACCGTGTATTTATAATTTTCATTATAATAAATGGAGTATTCAAATCTGAATTTTAATGTCTCAAATACATGTCTATTTGTATATTTTATCACTACTTCATTTGTTTAATTTATTAGGTTGAAAGCAAACTTTCTATTCTCTGATTAAGTGATTAGCTACAACATTTCGATAATAAATCTGAAATTGCATTTTTTTATTTATTTACTTATTTAACTTTGGTATGTGTATATGAAAATGAAAAATATCATTGTGGAGTTTCTCACATGCTATTTTTAAGGTAATATGGCTGAGATTAAATATAATTATGTTTCATTATTAAAACTATTAACTTTTTAATTAAATACACTTGAATTTTATTTTATTTCTTTTTAATTTTTCCTTTAGTTCCTTTTTAGTTTAGAAATATTAGAACAGTTAAGCGCAATGAAAAATGGGCTAAGAGATATTTTATTCTTCACTTTAGACTGAGCTTATTATGAAAGAGTCATTTTTTAATTAAAATCAAGAAAATATCACTTATTCGTGACATTTTGAGGAACTTTGAAATTCCAAGGCTAAACCCATAACGCTCAGAGGGTTATCAAAGTTTAAACATATTTCTCATTGAAAGCTTTTTTGAATGAATTATAATTTGGCGATTTTCTAGAGATATTTTCTTTTAGATTTCTGAATAAATTAAAACTGTCAGCTGACACCCTGCCAGAAAATGAATTCCAAATGTAACCTCTTAATATTTCAACTACAGCAATTTGGAATAGTGTTTTTAATTTTCATTTTATTAATTTTTTTTGGGGGGGGGGAATGGAACAACTCTTAAAGTCAACATATCTATTTAAATTTAAGTACAATTACCTCAAACTATAGTAATAAATATGTAGCATTTTATTAGAGATTGTGAAGATTACAAAGAACTATGCATATAATAACATCTAATAAAATGTTGTAACTACATAAATATATATTTATAGAATCATCAGATTCAAAGTTCACCGTATTTAGATTCTAAGTATACGTGTTATATAAATTCATCATTCATTAATAGTATTATGTATAGTAATAGAATAATAGTATTAATGTTTCAAATTGTAATTTTTTAATAATTTGTCTTGCATTTGCTGTATATTTGTTCAAGACGTTTGAATATTAATTATATAACATGAAAATTACACAGAAAGCAGCTAATGTTGTACAACAGCTGACTGTGAAAGAAAAATTACAGTGCTCTTAATTAGAGTTATAGTGCTTTTAAATCTCCCTATTGTAAATAGCCGTTTTCTAATTGGCATTAGATTAAATTAATTCCATTATCCATTAGAAAATAATTATAGTGAATTATATCTATTGACGACCATATTATCTTAAAAATAGCATAATCTCAGTCATATTATCTTAAAAATAGCTAATCACTAAACACTGGTACTTCGGTCTGAGGTACGAGTCTCACAAATGGGCTGATTGTATGGAGATTTTCATGGGTTTTCCCATGTGTAACATATGTACGAGCCAGTTTCTCTTAGAAAGTCTTCTACGAAGGCATCCCTCTCCTCAGGCATATAGTCCTCGAGGCTTTGCCGTGCTGACGTACACTAAACCAAACTTACTAATCAACTTGATGTTCAGTAACAACAGAATAAGGATAAAGGTTGAAACCTTTTATCCAAGAGAACTATTTACAAGAATACACCTTGTGCTTAACATATAGACCACTGCTTGTGGTGTTATGCTACGTAGAAGCGAAGGGGCCACCTAATATTTACCTGTAGTAAGTAGACATTAGCTCTACACACTTGACTAGAAAAACAACAACCTTCCGGCGTCTTCGAGTCATAATGAAATTGTGACTCCAGCCAACACTGCAAGTTCTGCCACCGCCGGGGTTAAATTAGATCAAGTAAAATGCATTACATTACATGATATACTATATAGTGATACATAGTTGTACAGGTGCAAGTTTTATGGCGTTATTTATTGTAATGCGTACAGGCATCATGTTTCAGGATATTACATATTGCAATAGATAAAGGTATGTTTCAGGACATTACATATTGCAGTAGATAAAGGCGTGATGAAGATGATAAAGACGTGATGAAGATGATAAAGGCGTGATGTAGATGATGTTCTTTAAGGGCGTGTTTGCAAACATGATTTGTTTACATCAGTGTTTACTATAAAAATTAAGTTAGCACTATAAAATTGTTTACAAAGCTTACTTCATTCTGCATACTTATGCATTTTACATTCCGCATTTTACTGCTTACATTTAAATATTGTTGTATAGATGTGCTGATACTTTAGCTACTCAGTATTGAGGAATGAGTTGCTAAAGTATCAGTACAACCATACAACAATACTTAAATTGTTGTGTTGATATTTTAACAACTCAATCAATAAAATATTGAGTTGCTAAAGTATCAGCACAACTAATAAGCTTAACATTTCAAGGTAATAAATTAAATAGCGGAATTCAAGATTAGCCTAACAGGCTTTCTCAGACAATTAACTTACTGACGCACTTAATGCAACGCCCGCAAATGGCTAAACCCTGACAGAAGAAGTCGACGTAGCCAATTCTTGCATTCCCTTTCAATCTCAAAAGCTTCGCCTTAAATACTCTTAACTCATTTGCATCCTAAACATGTTTACTTACTAACTTATTTACATTCGGATGACGAAGCGGAAAGTAGAATTGACAGTATATGCTGAAATAATACATAACAGAATAGTATTTTCTCCCTCCTTCCAGCATGCGTTCGTGGTGTAATGGTTAGCACACTCGGCGCGTATTCGAGAGGTTCAATTTAGAGTCCCGACGAGTGAATTGCTCATTTTTCACGTCTCTAGTCTACACCTGAACTTAAAAAATAAAGTGGTGGAGGATGACTCTTCTCCACCAAGATTTGACGACTGGGTGCCCCAATACCCAGTCGTCTTTAAAAGGGAAAGTATATATTTTCTCCCTCCTTCCAGAATGCCTTTGTGGCGTAACGGTTAATACAATCGACTCATATTCGAGAGATACAGGCTCTAGTCTCGAAGAGGGCATTTCTTATTTTTCATGTCTCCCGCATAAAATAATAATAATAATAATAATAATAATAATAACTAATGATTCTACAGTAAGAGCTAAAGATCTGTAAAGTATAAAATTCTATATTTAACTCAAGTTGGCTCAGTCTAGACCAGTGATTCTCAACAGTTTTTCCTTCATGTGCCCTTTTCACCATTGCTAAAAGATCATTCAACTTCTCCTTCCCAAAACTTTTAAAGTACATATGCGTTTGTTTAAATATGGATTATTTTTAATGTAAATTAAACAAGTATAAAACATATTGGTAAATACCAAAATTTGAAGAAAAGTGCTTTTTTATATTCATAAACTAAATCTAAATACTTAATACGTAAAGAAAAGGTTGACTAAATTACTCTCTGAAACTGTGAAATTCCCCTTAGGCCTATTTCCTGATTGAGAACCCAAAGTCTAGACAGAATTAGTTTTTAATAGCAACCGAATGCACAGATAATTTAATTTGTCACACTTCTCTTATACTAACTTTTGTTATATTAAACTTACATGATGGATTACGTGCATTTTTTTTTTTTTTTTTTTTTTTTTTTTTTTTTTTTTTTTTGAAAATAAAAGTTAATACACAAATTAAAAGAAAATTATGTTTAAAATTTGATGTTTAATTCAAAAACGTTTATTTGGTAGCCAGACCTAATAAACCTAAGAGATCAAATTTGAAGTACACCTTACTTGTTCTTACTAACTTCTGCTTAATAAATTATTCTTAGGAAAGAACCTTAAAAACTAGTGAAATATTTCATGCTAGAAAACAAGATATTTGAAACTTCTGAACTCATTCAATAAGGGGAAGAATTCTTGAAAACGCAGCTCAATAATTATACATTTTTTTCTACTTGATCGCCAACACGCGAGGCTTATAAGAAATATCTCCTACAGGTTATGTGGCCACTATTTCTGTGGTCAGAATACGAAATTCGTATAGGGAAAACAATGCATTTCGAGGTGAAGAAAATGACCTTAATTTGATACTTTTTCTAAATAATAAATTTTTACATGTTATGTGTTTCTTTTTCTTAATCTAGGCGAAATAATATTCAACATGTAATAACAGCATAAGACCCACAAAAGAAGTGTTGCAGTGAAATTCAGTTTCTAAATGCTGTTTAAATTTGCTTCATTGAAAGTTTTTGTATATGAATAATTACGTTAAATTAAAATGAACTGTTTTAAGCGTTTACAGTCAATTGAGTAACATAATATTTTTTATTGAAATAATTTTATATTCAATGCTTTTAATGTGCAAGATTACTTTTCTTACAACGCTGGGCTCATGGTCCTTAAATCCTCTTGTTCTTGGATTCAGAAACCTGCGTTACTAAAATTATTCGAATAGTTTAACTTTCATATGGTTTCATATTTTTCATTTTAATTTTCATATGGTTGCGTTTTCAACCATATGAAAGTAAAAATGAAAAATATTACTTTTATGTAAATTTTAATATATGTAATAATTTAATTTTTTTAGAAATAGTTCAGTAGTTTTACTTTTAAATAATGGCTTTGCTTTGATATAACAGACATGTTTAATTAGTTCATCAAAAAGTTGTTAGAGACACTATCGAATCAGGAACTAGCATATTTTTCCACTCTGCAGTTTTACTGCAAAAAAAGTGAATCCCTTTAAAAATGGTTAAGAAATATTTAATTCCTTTCGTTTTTCAGTTATTGAAATTTTTAAAATAATTGAAATTCTAACTAAATCCTTAGATAAAACGTTATTCAAGAACTAGACTAAAGGAATGCAATATAAGGGTTAACTTCAGTTATAAACGGAATTTCAGATATTGTTATTTTCTAGTAACTAACAAAAACATTTAAAATCCTCTTTAATTTATTCCTGACCAACCTTTAATTTCTCTCCTGCCACCCCCTCCCTTCTGAGCATGGAGGTAAGAAGTTCTTACCTCCATGCTTCTGAAGCCGTTTTTTGGCACTCCAGATTCGATAGGGGATAAAGTAATTAAGCAAGGCTCTTCTCTCCTTAACTGCTTTTTCACACAGCTGGGGGCAAAAGAAAAGGAACGCAATGGTTTACCGCCTGAATAGCCAACGGCCAGTTAGAAAACTGCATGACTAAAGCCCATAAGACGAATGCCCACTTAAAAACAGCACACATTTTCAGGAAATACAAAATAGCTATGACTTCCTGGAAAATTTTACGAGTAATAATTATTATGATTAAGAATGAAATTTCAAGTGGGAAAGAAATTAATTTATGTAAAATCCAAGTTATCAAAATTTAACTAGATTATTTGAAACCGTGCTTTTGACTCACCATAAAACAGTCTTTGTGATAGCGCACACAAAAGTTTTCTTAATCATAATAGAATACGGTACTTTTATTTTTTTCGTTGAAATGAAAGTTCGGCTTTAATTCTCCATATTAAATTCATTATATGCAAAATTTTCTGCAGTGTTAAATTATTCATAAATTATTCTCTGCATATGATGAAAATTTACATACATTTTATACTCCTTATAGTTTTGTAGAATTAAAAGAAGCAGTGTGGCCAGTATTCCCTTTCACCTCCCTTTGTCGGACTTGTATGAGGGCACTTCCATTTGTCGCGTAAATATAAAAATAAAGCTACATATACATATGTTTTTAATTGTATTATTTTGATTGATTCTCTGTTGTATATACATATAGGATTTTAATTCAGCCAGACCCCAAAATGAAATGTGTTCCGCTATTTAAATTAATTGTTCAATCATTTTTTATTAATTTAATTTATTTTTTATTTTATCTTTATTCATGAATCTGCTTTGTGAAGCTGAAGAAAAAAAGGGAAAATTTTAACGTAGCATATATATCGGTGTGGGCTTTTATCAATGTGGGCTTTTATCTGTGTGGGCTTTCATCAATGTGTGCATCAATGGGTGGGTATTAGTCGCGTGAGCAATTATCGCAGTGGTGTCTTTTTTTCGTGGGCTTTTGTCGCGTGCGCTTTCGTCCAGTGGGCTTTTGTCTGGCCACCGTAGAGTGCAATGAAGGAAACCACTGGCGGTATATTCTTAAGAGCCACCGCTAGCTCAATAAATAAAGGTGATTTAAATAATAAAATGTTAATTAACATGTCAAAGATCTCTTTGTACACTTCATTTCTTGTGTAGATCTTTCCATCCTTTTTAAACTCGCCTTGCAGAGGACCTCAATTATTTTTTAATTTACGTCCGTTCTTTCACGAACTCTTGAACAGACAACATAAAGTTGACCGTGTCCAATTGCAGGCTCAGGTAAAAAAAATGCCAGTACGCTTAAGCCTTTGGCTCTGAGACTTATGGATGGTCATAGCAAAGCAAGTTTTACAGGAAATTGTCTGTGTCTCAATTGAAACAGCAACAACTTCACCCCATTGGCTAGTACAGTTACGCAAGCCACCAATAAACTATCGGCGAGAAACAGACACTTAAGCCGCATATGATAAAGATATTTATTTATTTCATTTTATTTGTTTTTTTCATCGTTGCTGGTTTTTGCCGGTTGCATATTTCCGAAGTCTATTATATATAGATGTTAAATTTATTTATTAAATGTTAAATGCACGTGTTCTTGTATTTTTAATTTTTCCGACTTTCTCATAATATTCGTCACGCGCTGCACTGCACGGGGAATAAAACAACTTACAGTTACGCAAGAAACCAATAAACTATGGGCGACAAACACTTAAGCCGCATATGTATAAGATATCAGGGTTTCTTAAATTTTTTTCAGTCGCGACCCCTTTTTATCACTGAGATTTTTTCGCGACCCCTAGCACCCCATAAAGGGCCATTCACACTGGGGTTTATCTGAGCTAACGGAGTCAGTTCCATATGTTGACTAGCTCCGCTATGCTTGCAGTTCAAATTTTTCAACTTGCTGCCCTGTGGGGAAAAATTGGTTTTGGAAATGGGTCAGCTACTTCAGCTGTGTCCGTTTGCTCAGATAAACTCCAGTGTGAACGGCCTTTAATATTTACAAAAATTTTATGGGACCCCCCATAAGTATTGCGTAAATCCAACACACGCGTGAGTGAAACTGTCATTTTTTTCACTTGTACTTTAATATACTATTGCAGTTTTAGGTCATTAACTTTAAATTCTAATTTTAAGACATAGAACAATGTGAAAATTTTAAGTAACTGACGAAATGGCAGCGTCAAGTGCAGAGCAAGGAAAATGAACGTTTATATTATAAAAAGAATACGTCGAAAAGTTTTCGTTTCATAATTTGTCTGTATTGTCTTATCGTTACCTATTTTCAAATACATTGTGTAAAAACATTTACCCTTTGCTTACTGCCCCACGAGACAGTAATTAATTATTATAATTAATTAATTAGTAATTGTAATTGTAAAATTATTATAATAAGTTAAAGAAATATAAAAATTGCGAAAATTTTAGGCGACCCCTGCTGCAGGTTTCGCTTTCCCCAAGAGGGTCGCGACCCGCATTTTAAGAAACCCTGTATTATATAATCCATCTGATCCATCTGAATAACTGATTTCTAACTGTTTGAAAAAAAAAATAGACTAATATTTTTTAAGCAGCATTTCGCATGATTCCATAATGTTCTCAACTTCTCGACGATTTAAAAAAATAAAAAAGAAATTTTTGTATTCAGATATCAAGTACGGTATCCAGTTTACAGAAAGTTATAGAAAATTTGCTTAATTATTGCATAATATTTAAAATATTTAAATAATTGATAGTTTATAATTTATAAATATGTATTTCTTACATTGTTTGCGATAAAATAGTTTTACTTTTCAAACAAAATGTTCTTCAATGAGATCAATATAAACTTACCCTGTAACAAACAGGACAGCAGCCACAGTAGTCCATATAGTACCCGCATTTGCAATTGTTAATGTATGGGCACAGGCGTCTGTCGCATGCTCCGCAGTTTGATGTATAACATCCCGTTGCAGAAGAAACCCTGTAAGTCGAAATGTGTACTGTCACTTTAGGGCTATAATATGTTTTTTATTTATTCAAAACGTTGTTGCTGAGAACACGAAATTTTAGTGATATATTCGAGGTTGTATTAAAACTTCTATGTACTATTTAGTTTTTAAAAAAATTATCTAGATCAACGCTTGTTAAAATTTTTCATTCATAACCTCTTTTCGTCATCGAGATTTTTCTCGCAGCTCCAGATATTAAGTATAAAAGATGTAAAAACAATAGATATTTTCCCATAAGTAAGTTATATCTTTGGTAAACATTATGCATATGAAAAGTAGAAGTATTTGTTTCAGGTATTAAAAATTAATGATATAAAATTACGTGTTAATAAGACGCGTGTTTTTTTTTTTTTTTTTTTCATAAAAAATTAAATTTCGGTGGGATATTTGACGTTTGAGCGTTGAATGATATTTGGGTTTAATAAGGGTTAAAGCTGAAAAAGTCGTTTCACATTGATGAACGGCCCATATTCGGTGGAGGATTACGTTATTCAAAAATTGATGACTCTAAGTACCGTTGTTTTATCTCAGTCCGAAAAACGTATATGCATTTATGCAGATGCTTCATTATTTAATTTCTTTAAATATAATACAGGGCTGTAATTTTTGGTGGCAACAGTTTGAAAAGTGAATCAACACAAAATGCCAAAACGAAATTAATAGACCTTTTGGACTAACGGCCTTTGAGCTAATAACTACTGTCATAATAATTATTTAAATAAATATTAAAAAATGCGTGACATATCAAATAAAACAGTAAAATGTAATATTCTGCCAAATACTGGCAAAAATTTGCATATCTCGCACAAGTAGCGGTAACAGCCATCAATGAAACCCGGAGATTGTAGCTGTAGCAGCGCAATACAGATTTGAGTAGAGTTTGGATTTGAGGAGGCCATAGCGGAGTAGATGGATTGCAAGTATCATCAGAGAGACTGTGCTCTTCCGAGGAGCCAGCCTCGGTCAAGTCCAGTAGCTTTGTGGTTTCTACCAAAGAGGAGAGGTCAAGTCTGAGTAGCCGAGTGGATTCTATAAGAATATGGCCTTGTCCCAGAGAAACTGAGGGGACTTTACAAAGAAGTTGAAAGACAGTGGCCTTATTTCCAGTTTCTGAGTGGAAGATACCTGAGAGAAACTGTGTGTTAATACTCAGGTGTCCAACATTACCGAAGGCGTTGTTCTGGTTAACGTTCCTGTGTTGGGTTAAGTTTCTTCAAGTTGGTTTAAAAAATAAATTATGTTTTTATTGGAGCCTTTTTGTGTTTTCTACGAAGTTATACTTCGAAGTCAAGATAACCAAGCGTTTTCAAAAATTAAAGTAAGATTCAAGTTCCTAAAAGTTAATAATTTTGTATTGTTCTTACGATGTGCGTACTTGTTGCGATGTTACAGAACAACTGAACTATACTGAAAACGCTTTATCACCACAGTAGTCCCAGCAGCCCCAACCTTATTCTCGACACGCCTGTGTAGCGCAGGACATTACATACTGTGCATTTGCGGCGTATTTTGATTCTGAAATAATTTGTATACTGAAATCATAAAGCAGTCGCTTTTATAATGCGTTTAGTAGTTCTTTTAATGTGTAATATAATTTACAGCTTAAGTTGGCCAACAGTACTATTTTATAACTGTATTGTGCAGAAAATGTAAAATATTAAATTTAAGACAATGAAGAGATTGCGACTAATGTTTCGTCATAATAATTCATGTATCTCATTAATCATGTATTTAATTAATTATTCATGTATCTGAATTGATATTTTTTTTACCCCCAACATTTCGCTTTACGACTTCATTTTGAGTCTTGACCCACAGTTTAAGAAAGGCTGATTTAGATCAACGTAGTTCAGTTCTTCTTTCATATTTAAGAAGCGCTGATGCACATTGTATATCCAGAAAGTAAAATCTGTTTGGTAATAAACAATGAACGAAAGAAGTTAATTGAACAACTCCTTTTTTATTATTAAAGTATTACTTTTCATGATTATTCCAGACAGGCAGCCATGACGCCGACGGTTCTGTCATGCTCAAAGGGGAAAAAAATGTAGATCCTCTTTATAAACTTCTTTCGCGAAACCACTGAGAAATGCAATTATTAATGAGTTCAGTCCATTGAAAATGTCAGTTAGCTTGCTGAAGCTCTTCTTCGTCAACGAAATGCTTTCAACATTAAAACTTCTTTGATTTTGTGAAAAGATTTTAAGGACTGTAGGCTTTGTGGTTTTAAATTTCCCACTGAAATTTCTGAAAACATTATTTTTAGATGGGATGATTACGAGCAGACGTCGTTCTAGCCGCATGGCATCACATCAGAATGAGACACAAACAAGAAAAATGGAAGATAAACGGGAAAAAAGATGGTAAGTTTGTTTGTGGAAAGCCCTTACTGACAAATAAGATTTCTCTCTAGCAAATAATAATTGCCTTTCTCAGTAGACAAGCAGCAGAAGCGTTTGATGAATACAAAAATTTCTATTCTGGTACAACAACTGCTCCAGTATAATGGGTGTTTCTGGAGAACATTTATTAAAAAAATATTTGCTTTTAAAACGAAAAGGTTTCGTCCTATAAATTTCTTTCATTTTATTATTCTAATTACTATCATCGTCATCATCAAATAAATATTACTTTCTAATGGAAAGTCTTGTGTAACTACCCCATAGAGCACGTATTTTTTATATGGTAATATAGCGAATAGCTAGTTTTGTAGTAAAGTGCGACTTTTCGTTTTTCTTCTATCTGCCTTCCTTTTGTGCTGAACTCGGCACATCATCATGATATTAGATTTACGAAATGAAGCTTTTATTTCCTTTAAAACTAACTTCGTCATCTTCTGAGGTTTTATACGTTTCAATGACACGGCAAGAAAATAATTCATTTAAATAATCACCAATAGGAAAATGTAGAAAGGTGCGAAAAAGATTATTAGTGTAATTAAACTACTGCACTTCAGAGATTTGAAGTTTTGTCTGTGTATAAGCATCTTAAGAAAGAGAATTTTAAATAAATAAATAAAAATTACTAATAAACTTCTCAACTTAATTGCACTTTACATTTCTCTGTTCACGACCTAGAAAGCTTGAGATTCTGCTTAAGAAGTTTTCATATTTAAAAATTTTTATTTCGGATTATATTTTAAAGACAAATTCTATTATTATTTTAGTTAATGTTCAAGTTCAGAAGTATAAAGTTTTTCTACTTCTGATAAATATAAATCACATTATTTTTTTTCATCATAGTCCACATTGAAATTCTTTTAATTTGAATTATTTATAGGTATTTGCTTTCTAAGTGTTAACATAGAAATCAAAATTACACATTGTTCATGTGAATAATTAAATAATTCTGTCATGTTCTAAATTTCTTACTCAGTTTCCATGGAAAAATTACCATGAATCATTGTTAGTTGAAATGGAATGATTATTTGGCAATTTAATAGAGTTATAGATTTAAATTTGATGAAGCTTAAAGAATGACTGTTATATTTAATGCACTATTCCGGTAACATTTAGATATAATGCATTTCACTCCAAATAGAGATCAGTTATGTGTAAATGAAATTAGCAATATTTTAGTTTCATTATTTGTATTTTAAGACTTTACAGCTGTCTGCGGTCTCTGCAGTAAATTAATTTTCATTTGCCTCAATTTTTCTTCAATATTTTGAAGTTCTAGTAGTTGAATATATACTTCTATTTTCTAGGATCAAGTATGTCTGCAACAGCTTAACCATTTTCCAGTTTATAGGATGGGGCAGAAAACCTAACAGTTTTAAAAAGGAAATGTCATAACAAATATAAAGAACCCATTGGTATGCATTTTATAATTTTACATTTAAATGTATGCCATTATGCGGGGAATAAATATAAAAAATACGCTTATATTAAGTTCTGAAAAATGACATTTTTCAACTATCATCCTGTTTGGTCCATACACTACTGAAGTCGATCAGCAAAACTTCGTATAATGTGTCAATATTTCTCTTGATGTGGAAACTACCTCACGTTGAAGGACGGCCTCTAGTTAAGGTAAAGAGGTTATCACACATGGCTATAGTCCCTGCTAGACGGGACTTTTCTGAGAAATGAGATTCTGGTACCACTGGTTTAAAAGGGAGTATTCCTAGAAAAAAGAGCCCCGCCTGAAGCGAAGTCCCGCCTAGTTACGGAAGCAATGTTGCGGCTACGCGGGATTTTTTCAAACCTCACCGAAAATGTCTCGGGTCCCGGGTAGAGACAACCATTCAGACGAAAGTTCTGCTTCTGAAGGATAACGTGATCCCGATTTGAGCGATAATCGATTACTGTTTGGCGTTTAAGTCTTTGTAGTAAATGAGAATGGTAACCTAGCTACGTGGGCTTCCTGGAATTGTGCGGGTTCTTAGAATTGTCCCTTTCGACGTCAAGTCCCGCGTAGCCGAAACATAATGTGATGGTCTGTTGACGTACATTCTTGATTTTAAGCAACTGAATGCGAATGTTCCAGGAACAGTAATAGAAATGTTCCAGGAACATCCTCCTTAACGCATCTGTCAAATCTCTCATCATGTGCGTAATTGCCCCATCCTGTTGATACTACAAGTTGATTCAGTCTGGGCGCCTTCTCTGAAGTTCTGAAACATTGCGGTGTGCATTCACTGTTACTCCCTCAACATTTTTCTCAAAGAAACCCCGTCCAATGACCCCAAAATTTGACATTCTACACTATTATTATGAGTATAATGGACGCTCATGAAGTTTTACGAAGTTTTGATCAGTGTGTGGACAGAGGAGAATGACATTTGTAACATGTCATTTTGAGAACTGAATATTAACATAATATATATAGATTCAATAACGGCATATGTTTAAATGCAAAGCTACAACTTGAACAAAAGTGAGTTTTTGTATTTACTGCATTATTTCATTGCAAAAACCAACAAACTTTCTGCAACATCCCGTATAAAACACGATTGATTTTCCGAGAAGGAAAATTATGATTTAAATCTCAAAATTTTCGTGCCAAATCTCTTGATAAATTAAGTGTTATTGAAGCGAATTTAAACAACAATTTCAGTTTTATTTTTAGGCAAAATTCTTTAGACTTCATTCTGAAGAAAATGGTCATAGATCTCAGTAAAATATATGAATAACCGCAATTTTAACAGTTTTCTTCCAACTGTAATTTAGTCTGCATGGGGGGGGGGAGAGTATCATACTTTTTCGACTCTAAAGCGCTTCTTTTTTCCCATCATCAAAAATGGGATGCATCTTAGAATTGTAGATATTCCCAAATTACTACACATTCTGAAGTAATTCATTTTTTGGAAAAAAATACTGTTAATAAATCTACAGTACTGTTAATTACAGTACTGTTAATAAATCGGCATCGATTACTAAAAAACATTTGCTCTATCCTGAGTTTTATTTCAGTTACTTAATTTGGTTAGAACCAACATTTTTCTCTTCTTATTGGTGTTAGTAAGAGGTATATATTAAAATTTACGATATTTTAAAGTAAAAAAAATAACAGTCTTAACAGTTTTAAGATCATGTAACACCATGGAGGTTCCAATCTTCCAACGATTTGTTCTTCTGCTTTACTTTTCTAACTAACATAGAGATTAGGCTTTGTTAGATTGTAGGGATTGGGCCTGTTGAGTGTAACTTGTGGCAAATCTTTGAATAGAAGCGTAAGCGACTTATCACTAAGATGAAACAGAACTTGAGTAGGGCGTAAAAAAATCTTTTATTCAGAAGTCAAAATAATTTAACAGAAGGTAGTTTCTGAGCTTACGAACCAGCTAACATGGCGTAAATCAAAAGAGAAGGAATTCAAATCTAAAACTAAATTAAATCTTAAGTCACCCCAAAGGCTACACATAAACAAGTAACCCTCAAAATTGGCTCAAGCGTATACCGGCGCGAAAAGCACTATTGGCAGGAATAATGCAACGCCGAAAACAGACTGCTGTCGAAGAACTGCAACTAATAAAGTGGACTTCAGAAGGCGAAACACGTTCCGAATAAACAATCTAAAAACTTCCTTTTAAATACTATCTCTTTGTACCTGATTTTAATACGCGCGAACTAAAAATCAGCATTCTGGCAGGGAAACGGAAAGGAAGAATAATACTAAATCTACTTAACAAAAAATATTTAGATAAAAATCAATAAATTCTTACAAGATGGTAACAATCGGTATTATTTTTGTCAGGGAGGGAAAAAAAAAAAAAAAAAAAAAAAAACTGGCGTTGACACCACATGACTTCCTTGTACGGTCTAATAAATTATGCACATTACTGCGTTTCATTTAAACTTATTTCCTCGAATTTCATTAGAGATATATTTCTCATTCAATCAATTCAGTCCTCACTTCGCGGGAAGGCAAAAATACGTAAAAACTCAAAACATTATTTCACATTAAAAATTGTAAAATACGGAAAAGACCTAAAACACGAAGTGCAGTTAAAAATTGTTAAAAAATTGTTAATTAAAATTAGAGTTTCTACGCAAAAACAATTTCGAAAACATTCTACACAAAATTTTTGGTGCACAAAATCGAAAATCAACTTCCGGCAACATTGGGCAAAAAGACACTGCAGTTGGTTCACCAACTAATTTAATTCCCTGTTCTATTAAGAGTTGCAAATGTAAACAAATGGCGGCATCCTTATGTTTAACCCGCCACTTTTAAATTATTAACAAATCTACAACTATTGCATGCAGATCACTAAAGGCATAAACACCTTAACCGAAACATAACAATATAATTCAATCACTTTCAAATGGAAAAATGCACATTTTACTGACATATAAGAATAGAAAAACTGAGTTCACTTAGCCGGGTAATAGAATGGGTATATACGAGGCGTATTCGAAAACTAAGTACCGTTTTGAAAAAAAAAAAAAAAAAAAAAAAAAAAAAAACAGTTAAACAATTTTTTCGAATTCAATTTTATTTTTACATGAAAATACATGTCTTAAACTATTTTTCAACATAGTTTCCGCCAATGATCAAACACTTGTCATAGCGGGTGACCAGTTTTTGTATACCATCGTCAAAGAAACTTCCCGCCAGTTTCGATAACCACGACTCCCCAGCATTTTTCGTGTCATCGTCAGATCCAAAGCGCTTGCCATCAAGCTCGCGCTTCATGTGCAGGAACAAGTGATAGTCGGACGGCGCCAATTCCGGGCTGTACGGCGGGTGATCGAACTGCTCCCAATGAAACTGTCGAATTAACGATTGAGTGACACCAGCAGTATGGGGCCGAGCATTGTCATGGAGCAACACAATTCCTTTACTGAGTATTCCTCTTCGTTTGTTTTGAATGGCACGCCTTAGTTTTGTTAAAGTCTCACAAATATCGTGCCGCATTAATGGTTTCACCTCTGGGAAGAAATTCAGTAAGCAAAACGCCTTTCCTATCCCAGAAGACAGTGCACATGATTTTTTGTGATAACATTGTCACTTTGAACTTTTGTTTTTTCGGAGAATGAGTGTGTCTCCACTCCATCGATTGTTGTTTCGATTCTGGTGTGAAATGACACACCCAAGTTTCATCACTCACAATTTGGTTTAAAAAGTTTTCTCCCTCATCACTGTACCGCGTGAGAAATGTCAGGGCACTACCAAGTCGCTTTGTTTTGTGAACATCAGTGAGCATTTTTGGAACCCATCGGGAACACAGTTTGCGATAATTCAAGCGGTCAGACACAATTTCGAACAAAACAGTACGTGAAATTTGTGGAAATGCCTCTGAAAGAGTTGTCATTGTGAAGCTTTTGTTCTCATGAATTGCTTCATCAACTTTCCTTACCAAATCATCGGTGACAACAGAAGGCCGACCACTCCGAGCCTCGGCGTGGACATTTGTTCGACCTGCATTAAACATTCTTACCCACTTTCTCACCATTCCATCACTTATCGCGTATTCACCGTAAATTTCTGTCACTTGACGATAAATTTCGGCCGGTTTAACATTCCTCGCGTTCAAAAATTTAATCACGGCACGAATCTCACAGTCAGCGGGAGAACTAATTGTCTTAAACATTTTGAATGTGCACAGCAAACTGAAAACACAACATAGAGCAACCAAAATGGCGACTATTGAAAGTCAGTGAACAAGAAAGACTAGTGCGCATGCGCGGGACGCTACGTATGTATACAGTGACTCCCAAAAGTGTTCGTACACTTATGATTTTCATTGAAATAGAGCTCTATCCATTAATTAAAAGTAAACTTTCTGCATGAGATTTTAATAATAAGATCTATAATCTATTCGTAACAAAATAACATGAAATATTTTTAAAATATAGCGGAACTTTATTTTTAAGAAATTAATAATCAAAAAATGATAAACATTTTATCTCACAAAAGTCTTCGTACACTGAAATATTTTTGGATAAAATCAAAATTAGAATTATCGTTTGCCGCTTTTTTTAATTTTTGCATTGTGGTGGCATTTGAAAAAATCGTTTGCTTTAATTTTTTATTGTTTACTTCATAATATTCTATTTATTATTGAAAAATGGGTTGCAGTCGTAAAGAAATTACAAACAGCATTCGAAAATTGATAATTTTTCACCATAGTAGTGGTAAATCAATTCGAAATATCGCTAAATTAGTTAATTTATCCCATTCTACAGTGCAGTATGTGATAAAACGCTTTAAAGAAGAAAATCGGATTGGAAACAAGTTAAGAAAAGGTCGATCGAGAAAGTTAACTGTTCGACGAGTTCTCAGAGGAGCTGGATTACAAGGGCCCGTAAAAAAATTTTTGTTAGGGAGAAAAACAGAAAGCTTAGGCTTTCATTCGCAAAATTAATTATAAATACACCCGAAACATACTGGAATAATGTCCTATTTGCTGATGAAAGCAAATTTAATATTTTGGGTTCCGATGGTCGAATAACTGTATGGAGAAGAAAAAAATGAGAAACTTCATACTGAGAACTTAGTTGGAACAGTTAAGAATGGCGGCGGAGGTGTTCTTGTGTGTGGTGGGGGGGGGGCATGACAGCATCAGGACTAGGTAATTTGGTATTTATTGATGGCATAATGAATCATTCTCTTTATTTAAATATTTTAAGAGACAATTTAAAATTATCAGCCCAAAATTTGGGTATTGGAAACAACTTTATTTTTAATCATGATAACGATCCTAAGTATACGGCTCTCAACGTTCTCCTGTAGTGTCTCTATAATTGTCCATAGGTTTTGAAAACACCACCTCAGTCGCCAGATTTAAACCCCATAAAACACATTTGGAAAGAGCTGGAGGTTAGAGTACGAAAACACGACATCAAAACGAAAAGCAATCTCAAAACAGCCATGATGCAAGAATGGATGAACATTGATACAGAAATTACAAAAAAAAAAAAAAAAAAAAAAAAAAGTAAAATCTATTTCCAGACGTTTAAAAGCTGTTGTGGATGCTAAAGGATATTATCCTACTAATATTAATTTAACGAAAAATTAAAATGTTTACTAATATGTCAAGATTTTTTTGTTGAAGTGTAAGAAGACTTTTGTGAGATAAAATGTTTGTCATTTCTTGATTATTAATTTCTTAAAAATAAAGTTTCGCTATATTTAAAAAATATTTCACGATACGAATATATTATAGATTTTATTATTAAAACCTCATTCAGAAAATTTTGTTACGAATAGATTATAGATCTTATCATTAAAATCTGATTCAGAAAGTTTACTTTTAATGAATGGATAGAGCCCTATTTCAATGAAAATCATAAGTGTACGAACACGTTTTTGGAAGCCATTGCATATATTGTAGATTGGTTCGAAGCAATAATCAATCATTTATTTGTTTGCAATTAAATTTCATTAACTTTTATTTGCTTTTTACAAACAGAGAATGTTTGTTAAATATATATATATATAAGTTTGGTGTAGCCGGTTGCAACCAAAAAGGGAACTGACCAACTACGTGTTACAGCAGTTCCATATACGAAATTGCAATGTTTTACAGTCTCTCGTTTTCGAGTTATGAGAGGCACATTCATACGTACGTACAGAGGTCACGAGGAAAATCTCTTTTGAATCCACTTTACAACCCGTTTTGGAAAAAAAAAAAAAAAATTCTTTATTCTATCTGTACGTACAGATAGGACGCAGAGACATCGTTGAAATAGATTGCAAAGCGATCAAAATGCATATTTTCATTCAAACATGATATTCGAAAATTTTCTAGATTACCATATTTCCTTAATTTCGTACACAAAATAAAAAGGAAATGAAAAATTTACCTGATTTTCATGCTGGTTGTGCTTCAGCAACATTCGTTTCTTATAATTTTCAGTGTTTACGGTTACTATTTAATTTACGTGTAATACATATGTAGGAATAAATATTTCTCTTTAGAATCAAAAGAGAAAATCAGTTTCGATATTCTGATAAACTAACGCCTTCATATGTTAAAAGCGGGAATATAAAATATTAAACTGCAATTTTTTTTTTTTTTTCATTCTGCATCAAAAGAGAAATCAGTGATAATAACTAAGAAGAAATAGAGAAACAACCACAGGTTTAAGAAAAACTCCTATAAATTGTTATAAATCCTTTTCCGTTCATAAAATAGAATACTGAAAACAGTAGAAGCTGGGAATGTAAACAATTTATTTTGCATTTGTTTAAAAATTGAATAATTAAAAAAAAAATAATACAAGCCAACTTACATCAACCATAGTGTCACCGCCAACACAGAAATCTGTACGATCGCTTGCATCGTTTAGGCTGCTAAAAAGGAAATGAAATGTAAAATTTGGAGTTACATTTTAGAATAGTAAAACAGACTAGTTATTCCCGACTAGTTACTTTATTCCCAGGTATATGTTATATACTGCACAGTGCAAAAACGAATCTATGGAATTTGGCTCAGATATTGTCCAACAATAAAAATATACACCACGAAGCAGATTTTCTTCCCCCTACCAAAATTCGGCATACGCGCATACACACACATATATATAAATAGATAGGTAATAAATCTAATATTGAGCGATTTTTTAAGCATTTTTCTCACATATCTTCATTTAATGAAAAAATAGTCCTAGATTATTACCATCTCCATTATCGGATATAAAGGGGGGAGGAATCTTTTAAATGAAGATTATTCGGAATTTCCTAACTTCATTTACTGAGTTTTGCCCTTGTTTCCAAAAGCGTTTTCGATTTTTTTCGATCACTGCATGCTCGTCATTTTAAAATTTGAACATCCAAAAGCACATCACCATAAAATTAATTAATTTTCTCTAATTATAAAGCAAACTTTTCACTCTCAATTAAAGCACAATTGATCAATCAAATATTAATTAGACAGTTTTCTATATCCCCCCTAATATAATACAAATATCGAACAATAATATTGTACAAAAATTTCGCGCCCTTATCTGAACGGTGGAATGATTCAAAAATATTTTGCTGGGAGTTTCTTAGTTTTATGATTATATGTCCTAAGCGATTTTCTACATACCTTTCCTCAATATATCGCATAAAAATTTCGTGGTTTCGTGACTTCATATGCAGTAGTGTGATAGGAGTGGAATGATTCAAAGATATTTTGCTGAGAATTTCTTGATTTTATGATTATATGTATATAATATTTTCTTTTTGTTTTCGCTACTATTGTATCATATTTTTTCCTTGCTATGTCATTTATTTGTTATTTAGTGTATATATACATATCCATAATTTAAGTTTCCCTATTTAGAGCTGCCTACAGCCTTAACTGTTCATTAGAAAAGTGTCAAGCTTTGTGTATGACGTAATACAGATATAAAAAAGGCATTTAATAAAAAAACAAATTTGTGCCAAATAACGGCAGTAGAAGGCCTTTTATTAATAAATTACATATTTGACTCTATTTTTTATCTGTACAATTTTGACGTATAAGAACTTATGCTCTACATGTTGATCATCTTTGCCATCTGAAATCCGAAATATCGTCCAGTGTTCTAATGTTCGCAAGATCGATTGTTCCATAGTCGAGCGAAGCTTCTGCCTAGATACTTGTATATTACTTATGTGTTACGAAATGGTGTCTTTAGGTCGAGAAATTTGCTTAGATTTCATGGCTGACTAGATAATATTTCAAAGTTCCAGAAATCCCAGAATCGCATTTGGAAATCGGGAAGAGCAGAGCGGTGGTTGATGACCCTTTCTTTTCTTAGATAAAATACCTTTTGAGAATATTCTTAACATATCGTGAGTGATAGCACCGTGCCATGCGACAACTTCTGAAGACTGGTTACGATTGCAGACACTTCTGAATAGGGGAGTTTTAATTACGGACACCCTACATATCAATAAAATTTAAAAATCGATGTTTAGAATTATTTGCAAGGAAATTTACTGGGCTATCCTTTTGACATCTATCTATTCTTCTTAACATTTCATTTTCAAAGTTCATTCTCTTAATATTATTGCTATAATCAGTAAAATCTTACGAACGGATAAAATTTACATTTGTATTAAGAATTATTATAAATTTCAATGAAAATAGAGTTAGAAAAAAGTATGGAAAGTAGTTATTGGGTTTTAAATTATATTAAAATATTCATTTAAATGTATATTCTGTGAATAAAATGAGTTTATGATAAGGTGAGATTTTCATTTTATTCATTTTTGTTATATGCTTTCATTATTATGCATTTCATTTTATTTTTATACCTTTAATGTCTTAGTATTAATGTTAAAGGTAAAATTTTATCAGTAGCTTAGCAAGTTTTTTTTTTAATCAGCAACAATTAATATATAAGATCATTACCTTTCAATCCGAATTATATATTATTAAAGAATATTAGGATAGTTTTATATATATAAGAGTTTTGAAATTTCAAAATTAAGATTATAATAAATTATTAAAGTCGCGCAGTACGTTGCGAAATTAATTAAAAATTAAAATTGGTGTTTAACAGTCTAACAATAAAAATAAAATATCAAAACTGAAACAAAAAAATATTATAATAAGCAATTGAAACTTCTTTAGTCTTTTTCGAAAAGTAGCCAAAAAAGTGTCGAAAGAACCATACTTCTGTATTATATCTGGATGATTATAAATTCATGAAATAAATGAAAAACAAATTAATATATTATTTTAGTAACATTTAAAAAAATATTATGAGGCCACTAAAAATTTTTGTTACAAAAGTAAAAATGAATCCACTAAAATAAAGTGTAAAAAAAGATCAAAGAATTTTCAACCAGTTCCTCTACCTACCCCCTTCAAGTCTTTTGTACGCATAAAACGCACATTAAGTCTCTAGCTTCGAGTTACAAAATCTCTTGTAAGCTGCATTCCATGCAGACTCCTCATAGCAAGCACTGCATCATCATAAGTACATATATACAGACACACACACATATATATGTAGACATAAAGTAAGAAATTTAGAACCAATTTTTCACAAAGACCAAAAACTGAAATTCTTAAGTAATAAATTTCAAATAATCCTATAATGCAAAAAAGAATTGAATAAATGTTAAAACCAAAGCACTTAAAACAAGCAAAACTCTAATTCAAAATATCAATGAAATTTAAAGAAAAAAGAACATAATAGAAGAGGAACTCAATCAATCTCAATGCCACTTCGTCAGGAGAAGGAACTTTGAAATCAATTGAAATCTCTCTTCCACAAAAAACCTTGCTTTTCAGTGTCTAGAATTAGCGGATGAATCATTTCACTGTATTTTAATTATAATACTAGTTCACCTTAAAATTCTGGGCTCTCCTTAAAGCAAGGAAAAAACAAAGTAAATTCTAATCAATTTTTTTTACCTTTAAATAAAGCGAACTCTATTCAAAGAATTGAAAATGTAAGTGAAAATTCAAATCAAAATTTTACCTTAAAACAAAGAGAACATCATCCAAAGAATTGAAAACGTAAGTGAAATTGTGAAACTTTAGGGAAAAGACTTAACCTAAACGAAATTGAAATAAAAACTCAAAAGAAATAATTAAAAACTTAGAGTATTTTCAACTAGAACACAACCGAAACTATGAAAAAGATTGTTACAGTAATGACAATTTAGGTTTGCCAGTTTGGCGTTATTGGCGAAACTAAAATTCAGTGGCATGAAAGTAATCCCTTAAAAGTCGAAAAATTGCAACAAAATATTGAATTTTGAAACCAAAAGAAAAAGTTAATTATTTTAAATTTAAAATAGATATTTTGAAAAAGAAAAAAACATGACTTTACTAATTAAAAGGAAATTTAAAACATTTTTTAATTATTTCTTGTGTGTTTTTATTTCAATTCCGTTTAGATTAAGTCTTTTCACTACAGTCCTATAATTTCACTTACATTTTCAATTCTTTGGATAATGTTTTCTTTGCTTCAAGGTAAAATTTTGATTTGAATTTTTCACTAAAGTATTTTATTACTTCACTTACGTTTTCAATTCTTTGAATAGACTTCTTTTTATTTCAACGTTAAAAAAAAGAAAAAATTAGAATTTACTTTGTTTCTTTCTTGCTTCGGGAAGGGGCCAGAATTTTCGGAAACTTTTTTTAATTAAAATGCATTGAAATGGTTTTTCAGCTAATCCTGGATACAGAAAAGCAAGGTCTTTTCGGGAAAGAGATATTTCAATTGATTCCAAAGTTCCTCCTCCTGACGAAGTGGCATTGATGTTGATTGAATGATGTTGATGATTGAATTCCTCTTCTATTTAGGTTTTTTTCTTTAAATTTCATTGATATTTTGAATTGGGGCATTGCTTGTTTGAAGTGTTTGGTTTTAACATTTATTAAATTCCTTTTTGCATTTATAGGATTATTTGAAAATTTATTACTTTATTCTCGGTTAATGAATTTAATCTCGGTTTTGGTCTTTGTAAAAAATTGGTTCTAAATTTCTTACTTTAAGTCGTTCTGATAATTTTTCAGCAGCTTAATGTGCGAAAATGCTAGGCATGATTATATTATATTAAAAAAATAGTTTTGTAATTTTATATATATATTCAAATATGTGTATATATATAGAGAGAGAGAGAGAATTTTATAATTGCTTTATACGAATACAGAATATTTGTTAAATTCATATATATATATATATGTACACATATTTGAATTTCACAAATATTCTCTCATTCGTCTAAAGCTAATTTAACTCTAATTAAAATCTAATTTTTAAATTATGAAAACTTAACTGTATAAAAATAAAAGATTAATTATTGCTGCGAACTAATTTGCAGTATCATTTAAATTTAGAGAGCATATGTAAATTAAGTGAAAGGATCTAAAATCATGAAAAAATATTTAATAATCCAAAAATTAATCCTAAAAATTTAAAGAATTTTTAAGACTAAATTAATTTGCATAAAGTGAATAATTGTTGAGCAGGCAGGAGACAGTTCTTTTCAAGGGGAAGTTCCCTCCAAACCTAACTCTTCAATTACTCAATTCGTCTTTTGTCATTCATACAGGCATGGGTTATTATTCGAGATCAAATATATAAGTATTATTCAAGACCAAAAGTAAAAACCAAAATGTAGTGAATTGCTTAAATAAGAAATTTTTATTATTAAAGAATTTAGAGATTGACACTATTATTAGATTATTACTGTTTGATTTATTACAGTAATATTAGATCTGTTACGATCAGTATATATTAGATCTCTTTCGGAGAAATATCAATCCTAGCCTGGAAGAAGGCAAGCATTGACTTTTGTGATATTCATGTAAGATAAACTCACCAGCGGCTAAGCGGTAAAATCGCTGAACACTAGTAGTTCCAACTTCAGTTCGATTCCACGCGAACGGGCTGGCTGCATACATGTTTTCGTGCTTTCCTCATGTATGATGTGTGTATGAGCCAGTTTTCCTTAAAAAGTCTTCCACAAATGCATCACTTCCATTAAGCAGATAGCCCTAGTGTGCTTTGCCGTAATTAGTTTAACCTATCTAAACCATACAAGATGAAGCAACAGTTTCAGTATGAATGGTCATAGAGATTTCTATATCCGAATCTATGAAATTTTAAGGAAGCAACGAATGCAATAAGATTATACACAGTGTGAAAAAGGGGAGTAAAGTCATATATCGATGATTCCTATACTGGTCTTGGATGATTCCTATAAAATGCTGTTTATACTATGTTTGTTTTTTGGCTTCTCTTCTAGCAGTGGCCAGCAATAGATATGAAATATATGATATATATGGGCCAGCAATATATACGATAACTTCTGTAATCAGTATTTATTATGAGTTTTGTGTTCTTTTTGTATGAAGTGCGGTCTGAGAAAAGTAACTGTTTAACTAAATGCTTTTCGCAAACGCTTTCCTTAGGTTTAAAAAAAAAAGTTTAGTAGCATTAGGGTTTATTGACGTATAGAATATTCTGAGTTCGACATACTGAGAAAAATCAACGTTATATATTTTAATAAATTTTACATGTCATTGAGTTCGACTTAAAAACTTAGCTATCAAAACGCAAATAATGGAGGTTCTGTTGTAAATTTCAGCCATGTTTAAATGAAATTTTTACCTCGAAAGGGCTATATTAGTCTCGAAATGTGATTTTGCGTTGTCTCCGGTTTCATTCAAATTTGTTGCCATTCCAGTCTGTTGTTTGTTATTTGGAAAACGTAAGATTTTATCGATTTGCAAAATGATTTAATAAAAGTTAAATTCTTTTATTTTACTTTAAAAATTGCAAGTAGCATTTCTAGCAGTTCAAACATAGGTTAAAAAAAAGATTGCATCATACTGAAAATTACTTACCTTAAATTTATGGTAGTAAGAAGAGTGCTAAATCACTTTACAATCTCTTGCAACTTAAAGAATGATAATTCACAGAAGACTACGCACCTGAAAAATAACTTTTTGACGCATAGTCTATTATATAGGAGGGGAACATTGCATGAGTAAATGTGATTTTCGTTTTTCAAGGCCAGTGACATACTGATAATAACTCTCGAATTTTTAAAGTAATTCGGGGAAAATTATTAGTTGTAGACATTGTTCTGTTATGAATAAAGGGCAAAGATCTGAATTCTACAATGCGTCAGTGTAAGATATCTAATGAAAGCAGTCGTAAGTAGTATTGTTCTCTTCATCCAAATTAACTCTTTAAACCTCAATTACTTAAAATATTCGCATGCTAAACCTCAGTGTTCAGTCGCATTCACCCTAATATCATACAAGAATAACAATGTTATCATGAGTCAGTGACTAGAAAATTTTGAACACGTTGAATACTAAGTGTAATAAGTACATTCGAACTTGTTATTACATTTTATCCTGAAAATGAACCATTTGCTAAAAAAATCTGTTTTGTTGTTTTGTTCCCTGAACTTTCATAAAACTAAACTTTTGCAAGGTATTAATTTGGGAAATGAATAAAATAAAATACAGCAAACTTGCTGTTAGACGGCTTGCAAATAATTATTCTGTTACGAAGAACATAGTGTAGGACGTTATTCAAAAGATTTTTATTAATTACACCAATTGCGTACATATTTATAAAAATTCTTGGCTACATGCAACAGGTAATATATATTCTTAAAAATAAATGAGAGTAAAAATCTTTAATCATTCTGCCTAATTAAATATCTTCTTGAGCAAAATTGGTAACAACTGCAAGAATCAATCTTATTTACTCATTCTATGATAGGTTAACATTGCAATTTTAATGCTTAATTATTTTTAATTCACAGCACTTCACTAAAGGCCATTCTCTGATTTGTTGGCTAGTTATCGCCCTGGCTATGATCAACTTAAAGAAGTGCAGATTTAGAATTCCATACATTTTACTTGTCCAATTCTGATTATTGCAATTAAAGCGAGAATTTACAAACTAATGGGATGATCACTTTTTAACATTAAATTTTTACACTTTAAGTGACTTGCCTTGAAAGTTACTATTATCGCGATCAAAGCCTCCCAAAGAAGATATCTGATTTTATCCTCAGCTAATTGTTATTAAGAGGCAATTACCATCTTCGAACAGCAATGTAAATCAATCCGGCCTCCGACAAATACTAATTCTTTCCAAACAAATCAACATTGCCTGTTAGTAAGGCGGATTCTTATCCTACAAGGCACCAGTTGCAGTAAGCCTTTGCTAGACTTTAAATTCTCTTTCATATACATTAATTTGCATACCTTTTCATTTTGAGAGAATACACGTGACTCGAATCAATTAAAAGACAGAACTGGGAGAAAAACTTAATATTATTGTCACAACATGAAATGTGGAAAGGTAAGACTATAGATGTTTTTTTAACTTGAAAATTTAGAAGAATATAACTTCATATATTGCCAGTAAATAAGGTTACGAGGAAAAGAACGTATACCAGGATACTTTTCAGCAAAAATGTTTTAAACACTTTTACAAATTTTTAAATATAATAAAGCAAACTTTATAAAATTAAGTTAAATGCTAAAATTATTGAATATTTCTTCCGTCCGTGTAATATAATTAATTAGAAATTACTTCAGTAAATTTTTTTAATGAAACAAAATATTGGATTATTCATATGTTGTTGTGACTTATCTCAGTTGTCTGACAGCAACATCAGAACAAGCCCACGAAATTCATCCTGGAAAGGAGTGCCAGACTATGCCTACGTTGGCAAGATCCTTGAGCTGCATACAGGTGACAGTACGACTTTTACCAAATTTCTTTGCAGAACCCCCGGGGGGGGGACAAATCAGAGGGTCTCCCACTCTCTCTCCCTGCTATAACCTCTCGAGAGGGCTTTTAGCTGCTTGCTGCATATTTAGAGTGCCCTACATGCCGCACAGACACTATACATTGACAATATCCATGCCTTTGGGATTCGAACCCCGGCCTCTCAGTACAGCAGTCAGAGTCACTAAACACTATCCCGGTTGAGTGGCATATATTCATGTGTAAATAAAAAATCTGAAAGCTGGAAACAGTAAACAAGAAATATATATTACCAAACAATCATTAAAATTTCCTACTCTGCTATATAACTTAATCAAAACCCGATAGCATTAACTCTTTTTTGTAATTAAAAAAAATCTTTTTCTCGTGTTAACGTAATTTTTAATGCCAAGAAATTTATGAGCAAAATCTTAATAAAATTAACCCTTAGTAAAAAATTCTTAATAAAATGAATTAATTTGTTCTTTATATATTGTGCGTACTTCAAAAACTTTCAGTTTTTTCACTTTATTTAGTTCCATAATGCCCAAAGAATATCTGGGTAGAATTTAAAGGCTTTTCTTTTAATTTTCTTTGGCTCAAATCCACATAATTACCTAACGGTCAACACACTCCTCATAAAGCACGGGTATGTTGAAAACAAACTGTATTCTGGTCAATTGATATCTGGTCGAAGACTTGTTAATTGAGTTTGTATATTAAATAAGATAATATATTGAATAAGAATCTGTTTTCGAAGATCTTACTAATCTCGTTAAAAACATGTGTAATAGCTCTGCGATTCTCATCGCGCAATTTAATCAAGCGGGAAATGCTTTTTATACAAGCTTTGTCTCCGTTACCGTTCCCTCCATTTTTATTAGTCCAAAGCGATTTTGCGTTGGTTCACTATAAATGTCCGTTTCACTTTTCAAACTGTTGCCACCAAATGTTACCAAATGAGTCCTGCATTATATTTGAAGAAATTAAATGATGAAAAATCTGCATAAATGTATGTATATTTCTCGCATTGTGACAAAACAACGTTACATAGAGTCATCGAATTTTGAATGATGTAATCCTATTGCGAATACGGGCATGTGGAAGCCCAAATTTGTAATTTGTTTTATTATCAATTTCATATTTTGTAAAACTTTAACGAATTTCTGATTAACAAACTCAAGGATTTCGGAGTGAGCAATGGCAACGTTGTACACACGCACACACACTCACAAAAAAAAAAAAAAAAAAAAAAAAAAAATACTCCATCGTGCGAGAATTTGTATCGGAAATTCTAAAGATATGCTCAATTTAAAACTATTTTACGATATTCCTCTTAAACTAAATTTTATAGTTTAAGTGAGAAGAACATGATATTTTATAAATAAAGGTAACAGACAAAATGTTAAGAAAACGCCCCTATGGATGTAAATTAAAATCTGAAATCTTTCAGTTTTTTAAATTTAATTTTATTTTATTTTATTTTATTTTTAGCCCAAAGGGTCAATTTGCTCAGAAGGCCTATTAATTTCGTTTCGGCATTTTGTATCCTCCACTATTGGTCCTTGGTCATCAGGATACAATAAGCTTTTAGCATTTAAAATATGTTTTTACCTATATTTGAAGTTTCTTCCCGAGAGCGCTGGTGTTATTTAAATGTAAAGAAATTAAATAATGTAGAATCTGCATGAATGTATGTATTTTCTCGCATTGTGAAAAAACAACGGTACCTAGAGACATCAAATTTTGAATAACGTAGTCCTCCACCGAATATGGGCATCTGGAAGCACTAATTTGGAATTTGTTTTATTATAGATATCATATTGTTGCGTGCGTACGGGTTCGTTACGAAATGAATGCACAAGTCCGATGAAAAATGAACAAAAATTTATTATTATCACAACAAAAATGCTTAAACTTTCTCAAATTATCATACAGTATTACAATATCTCACGGTAGTAATCTTTTAACTACTCAAATGTCCAGTAGAACGTAATTCAAAACAGCTAAAGAAAGCTAATCCGCGAATTCGCTACAATCAACAAGAGCAATTTTCTAAACAACAACAAACTAAGCAACTACTACAAACTGAGATGTTTTCCTCCTTTTATAAGATTTTAAAATCACGCGCTAGAATTTTCCAGTACTTTCTCGAAATCAAAAAGAGATATTTATTTATTTAATACACGCGCTCTTGTATTTTCAATTTTCCGGCTTAGCTTTCTTTTAATATTCGTCACGCGCTGCACTGCGCGAGAAATAAAACCATTTAATTTATAATTGAACTAACATTAGCTTTTTAAATACCAAATTCGTAACACTGCCCCCTTCCCAAGGACTGCACGTTCCGGGCAGTACAATCCCTGGACAGGAATCTAAACTTACAACTGTGGCATAAATACATTCATAAGCATTATATTACAATAATAAACAACATGAACAATAAATGCAATAAATAAAACAAATCAAATGCTATCAAATACTAAATGCAAATCAAATACTAAATACAAATTAAATGAAATATGCATTTAAAAACAAAATGGACCATGGTCTTATACTATTTACAATTATTTACATTATGTACTATGGCCATAGTAATGAGCTAACCTGTCGTAATGAACGACTTTAGGTTTAGAGTTCGAAGACTTACGAATCCGAACCACGACGTCATTCAGCCTGTTTAGGACCGTGTACGGACCATCCCAAGGTGACTGTAATTTCGGACAGAGTCCCTTCCGTCGAGTCGGATTCCACAACCACCCCTTGTCTCCTTCGTGGAATTGATGTTCAGTATCGGGTCTTCATCTTCTCCGTCGCCAAGTTGACTCTCTCTCGTGCAAAGTTGTGCATCACTTCAAACCGGGCATGGAGATCTTGAATATATTCTTCAGGCGATGAAGGAGCATCCGGAGGGCGACCAAACAAGAGATCACAAGGCAGACGAAGGTCACGACCGAAGAGCATCTGTGGTGGAGAATAGCCGGTAGTCTCGTGGACAGCACTGTGGTAAGCCAGTAAAAAGAGTGGTAATTTCTTGTCCCAGTCCTGTTGGTTTCTGGAAACCACTAATGAGAGGTTATTAAGGATGGTTCGATTGAACCTCTCTACCATGCCGTCCGACTGGGGATGCAATGGCGTCGTTTGAGTTTTGTCAATGCCGAGTAGTTTGCATAGTTCTTTGATTACTGCCGAGGCAAAATTCCTTCATTGATCGGAATGTAACTGAAGAGGGACTCCGAACCTGGAAATCCAGTGCGGTATCATTACCTCAGCTACTGTGACAACCTTTCAACATCCGTGGCGAGCTCCTGAAGTGTTTCGGTGAGCTTCTGTTGACGGGATTTTCATTGGAGCCTGCTGTAGTCTTTTAAACATTTCTCCCCGAAGCGCAGCTCCAAGGCTCCGGACAGAGCTTCGAAATCTAACCTTTTGTTTTCGGGAAGAGTCTGAAGGATATCCGCTGCGTCGTTTCTTAAAGAAGCGGCGAGATGACAGGCCTTAGCTTGGGAATCCCATCCATTCGCATCCGCCACGATAGAAAATTGTGTCTTATACACCTGCCAGGAGGTCTTCCCATCATATGTCGATAACTTCAGAAAGAGACGAGCAGGCATGGGTAGAAATTTTAAACCATCCGAATTGCTCCCTGCCGTCGCTGCGAATTTCTTTAAAGTGTCAAATTCTTTGGCGACGACAGCAGAAATTCTGTCTTCGATTTGTTGTTCAATATGTCCTTGGGCGGCAGAAACTCTTTCTTCAATTTGTTGTTGGAAGGTCGAAACTCTGCCTTCGACTCGTTGCTCCACAGCCGACACTCTATCTTCTATTTCATCTTTGTCAGAAGAAACCTTTTCTTCAATTTGCCCGACTTTATTTTCGACAGCTTCTATTCTGTCTTCCATAGCCTCATATTTACTTTCTATTACGCGTGTTATTTCTCTTTTCATTTCGTCTTGACCTGCTTCAATCTTTTCTTGTACAGCTTTTATGTCTTCTTTAAAAGTTACTTGCCCAGCTTCCAACTTTTCGTGAACGGCTTCCATTTCCTTTTAACGGATCTCATCTCTCCTTTAACGGAATCTTGGCCCAATTTCATTTCTTCCTTAACGGATTCCTGGCCCAATTTCATTTCCTCTTTAATTTCTTCTTTAAATGAGGCAAAGGCTGATATTAACTGCCTTAATTGCTCTTCCATCGCTCTTGTTATTGGCATGTTGCGTGCGTACGGGTTCGTTACGAAATGAATGCACAAGTCCGATGAAAAATGAACAAAAATTTATTATTATCACAACAAAAATGCTTAAACCTTCTCAAATTATCATGCAGTATTACAATATCTCACGGTAGTAATCTTTTAACTACTCAAATGTCCAATAGAACGTAATTCAAAACAGCTAAAGAAAGCTAATCCGCGAATTCGCTACAATCAACAAGAGCAGTTTTCTAAACAACAACAAACTAAGCAACTACTACAAACTGAGATGTTTTCCTTCTTTTATAAGATTTTAAAATCACGCGCTAGAATTTTCCAGTACTTTCTCGAAATCAAAAAGAGATATTTATTTATTTAATACACGCGCTCTTGTATTTTCAATTTTCCGGCTTAGCTTTCTTTTAATATTCGTCACGCGCTGCACTGTGCGAGAAATAAAACCATTTAATTTATAATTGAACTAACATTAGCTTTTTAAATACAAATTCGTAACACTGCCCCCTTCCCAAGGACTGCACGTTCCGGGCAGTACAATCCCTGGACAGGAAGCTAAACTTACAACTGTGGCATAAATACATTCATAAGCATTATATTACAATAATAAACAACATGAACAATAAATGCAATAAATAAAATAAATCAAATGCTATCAAATACTAAATGCAAATCAAATACTAAATACAAATTAAATGAAATATGCATTTAAAACCAAAATGGACCATGGTCTTATACTATTTACAATTATTTACATTATGTACTATGGCCATAGTAATGAGCTAACCTGTCGTAATGAACGACTTTAGGTTTAGAGTTCGAAGACTTACGGATCCGAACCACGACGTCATTCAGCCTGTTTAGGACCGTGTACGGACCATCCCAAGGTGACTGTAATTTCGGACAGAGTCCCTTCCGTCGAGTCGGATTCCACAACCACCCCTTGTCTCCTTCGTGGAATTGATGTTCAGTATCGGGTCTTCATCTTCTCCGTCGCCAAGTTGACTCGCTCTCGTGCAAAGTTGTGCATCACTTCAAACCGGGCATGGAGATCTTGAATATATTCTTCAGGCGATGAAGGAGCATCCGGAGGGCGACCAAACAAGAGATCACAAGGCAGACGAAGGTCACGACCAAAGAGCATCTGTGATAGAGAATAGCCGGTAGTCTCGTGGACAGCACTGCGGTAAGCCAGTAGAAAGAGTGGTAATTTCTTGTCCCAGTCCTGTTGGTTTCTGGAAACCACTAATGAGAGGTTATTAAGGATGGTTCGATTGAACCTCTCTAGCATGCCGTCTGACTGGGGATGCAATGGCGTCGTTTGAGTTTTGTCAATGCCGAGTAGTTTGCATAGTTCTTTGATTACTGCCGAGGCAAAATTCCTTCATTGATCGGAATGTAACTGAAGAGGGACTCCGAACCTGGAAATCCAGTGCGGTATCATTACCTCAGCTACTGTGACAACCTTTCAACATCCGTGGCGAGCTCCTGAAGTGTTTCGGTGAGCTTCTGTTGACGGGATTTTCATTGGAGCCTGCTGTAGTCTTTTAAACATTTCTCCCCGAAGCGCAGCTCCAAGGCTCCGGACAGAGCTTCGAAATCTAACCTTTTGTTTTCGGGAAGAGTCTGAAGGATATCCGCTGCGTCGTTTCTTAAAGAAGCGGCGAGATGACAGGCCTTAGCTTGGGAATCCCATCCATTCGCATCCGCCACGATAGAAAATTGTGTCTTATACACCTGCCAGGAGGTCTTCCCATCATATGTCGATAACTTCAGAAAGAGACGAGCAGGCATGGGTAGAAATTTTAAACCATCCGAATTGCTCCCTGCCGTCGCTGCGAATTTCTTTAAAGTGTCAAATTCTTTGGCGACGACAGCAGAAATTCTGTCTTCGATTTGTTGTTCAATATGTCCTTGGGCGGCAGAAACTCTTTCTTCAATTTGTTGTTGGAAGGTCGAAACTCTGCCTTCGACTCGTTGCTCCACAGCCGACACTCTATCTTCTATTTCATCTTTGTCAGAAGAAACCTTTTCTTCAATTTGCCCGACTTTATTTTCGACAGCTTCTATTCTGTCTTCCATAGCCTCATATTTACTTTCTATTACGCGTGTTATTTCTCTTTTCATTTCGTCTTGACCTGCTTCAATCTTTTCTTGTACAGCTTTTATGTCTTCTTTAAAAGTTACTTGCCCAGCTTCCAACTTTTCGTGAACGGCTTCCATTTCCTTTTAACGGATCTCATCTCTCCTTTAACGGAATCTTGGCCCAATTTCATTTCTTCCTTAACGGATTCCTGGCCCAATTTCATTTCCTCTTTAATTTCTTCTTTAAATGAGGCAAAGGCTGATATTAACTGCCTTAATTGCTCTTCCATCGCTCTTGTTATTGGCATGTTGCGTGCGTACGGGTTCGTTACGAAATGAATGCACAAGTCCGATGAAAAATGAACAAAAATTTATTATTATCACAACAAAAATGCTTAAACCTTCTCAAATTATCATGCAGTATTACAATATCTCACGGTAGTAATCTTTTAACTACTCAAATGTCCAATAGAACGTAATTCAAAACAGCTAAAGAAAGCTAATCCGCGAATTCGCTACAATCAACAAGAGCAGTTTTCTAAACAACAACAAACTAAGCAACTACTACAAACTGAGATGTTTTCCTCCTTTTATAAGATTTTAAAATCACGCGCTAGAATTTTCCAGTACTTTCTCGAAATCAAAAAGAGATATTTATTTATTTAATACACGCGCTCTTGTATTTTCAATTTTCCGGCTTAGCTTTCTTTTAATATTCGTCACGCGCTGCACTGTGCGAGAAATAAAACCATTTAATTTATAATTGAACTAACATTAGCTTTTTAAATACCAAATTCGTAACACTGCCCCCTTCCCAAGGACTGCACGTTCCGGGCAGTACAATCCCTGGACAGGAAGCTAAACTTACAACTGTGGCATAAATACATTCATAAGCATTATATTACAATAATAAACAACATGAACAATAAATGCAATAAATAAAATAAATCAAATGCTATCAAATACTAAATGCAAATCAAATACTAAATACAAATTAAATGAAATATGCATTTAAAACCAAAATGGACCATGGTCTTATACTATTTACAATTATTTACATTATGTACTATGGCCATAGTAATGAGCTAACCTGTCGTAATGAACGACTTTAGGTTTAGAGTTCGAAGACTTACGGATCCGAACCACGACGTCATTCAGCCTGTTTAGGACCGTGTACGGACCATCCCAAGGTGACTGTAATTTCGGACAGAGTCCCTTCCGTCGAGTCGGATTCCACAACCACCCCTTGTCTCCTTCGTGGAATTGATGTTCAGTATCGGGTCTTCATCTTCTCCGTCGCCAAGTTGACTCGCTCTCGTGCAAAGTTGTGCATCACTTCAAACCGGGCATGGAGATCTTGAATATATTCTTCAGGCGATGAAGGAGCATCCGGAGGGCGACCAAACAAGAGATCACAAGGCAGACGAAGGTCACGACCAAAGAGCATCTGTGATAGAGAATAGCCGGTAGTCTCGTGGACAGCACTGCGGTAAGCCAGTAGAAAGAGTGGTAATTTCTTGTCCCAGTCCTGTTGGTTTCTGGAAACCACTAATGAGAGGTTATTAAGGATGGTTCGATTGAACCTCTCTAGCATGCCGTCTGACTGGGGATGCAATGGCGTCGTTTGAGTTTTGTCAATGCCGAGTAGTTTGCATAGTTCTTTGATTACTGCCGAGGCAAAATTCCTTCATTGATCGGAATGTAACTGAAGAGGGACTCCGAACCTGGAAATCCAGTGCGGTATCATTTCCTCAGCTACTGTGACAACCTTTCAACATCCGTGGCGAGCTCCTGAAGTGTTTCGGTGAGCTTCTGTTGACGGGATTTTCATTGGAGCCTGCTGTAGTCTTTTAAACATTTCTCCCCGAAGCGCAGCTCCAAGGCTCCGGACAGAGCTTCGAAATCTAACCTTTTGTTTTCGGGAAGAGTCTGAAGGATATCCGCTGCGTCGTTTCTTAAAGAAGCGGCGAGATGACAGGCCTTAGCTTGGGAATCCCATCCATTCGCATCCGCCACGATAGAAAATTGTGTCTTATACACCTGCCAGGAGGTCTTCCCATCATATGTCGATAACTTCAGAAAGAGAAGAGCAGGCATGGGTAGAAATTTTAAACCATCCGAATTGCTCCCTGCCGTCGCTACGAATTTCTTTAAAGTGTCAACTTCTTTGGCGACGACAGCAGAAATTCTGTCTTCGATTTGTTGTTCAATATGTCCTTGGGCGGCAGAAACTCTTTCTTCAATTTGTTGTTGGAAGGTCGAAACTCTGCCTTCGACTCGTTGCTCCACAGCCGACACTCTATCTTCTATTTCATCTTTGTCAGAAGAAACCTTTTCTTCAATTTGCCCGACTTTATTTTCGACAGCTTCTATTCTGTCTTCCATAGCCTCATATTTACTTTCTATTACGCGTGTTATTTCTCTTTTCATTTCGTCTTGACCTGCTTCAATCTTTTCTTGTACAGCTTTTATGTCTTCTTTAAAAGTTACTTGACCAGCTTCCAACTTTTCGTGAACGGCTTCCATTTCCTTTTAACGGATCTCATCTCTCCTTTAACGGAATCTTGGCCCAATTTCATTTCTTCCTTAACGGATTCCTGGCCCAATTTCATTTCCTCTTTAATTTCTTCTTTAAATGAGGCAAAGGCTGATATTAACTGCCTTAATTGCTCTTCCATCGCTCTTGTTATTGGCATGTTGCGTGCGTACGGGTTCGTTACGAAATGAATGCACAAGTCCGATGAAAAATGAACAAAAATTTATTATTATCACAACAAAAATGCTTAAACCTTCTCAAATTATCATGCAGTATTACAATATCTCACGGTAGTAATCTTTTAACTACTCAAATGTCCAATAGAACGTAATTCAAAACAGCTAAAGAAAGCTAATCCGCGAATTCGCTACAATCAACAAGAGCAGTTTTCTAAACAACAACAAACTAAGCAACTACTACAAACTGAGATGTTTTCCTCCTTTTATAAGATTTTAAAATCACGCGCTAGAATTTTCCAGTACTTTCTCGAAATCAAAAAGAGATATTTATTTATTTAATACACGCGCTCTTGTATTTTCAATTTTCCGGCTTAGCTTTCTTTTAATATTCGTCACGCGCTGCACTGTGCGAGAAATAAAACCATTTAATTTATAATTGAACTAACATTAGCTTTTTAAATACCAAATTCGTAACACTGCCCCCTTCCCAAGGACTGCACGTTCCGGGCAGTACAATCCCTGGACAGGAAGCTAAACTTACAACTGTGGCATAAATACATTCATAATGATTATATTACAATAATAAACAACATGAACAATAAATGCAATAAATAAAATAAATCAAATGCTATCAAATACTAAATGCAAATCAAATACTAAATACAAATTAAATGAAATATGCATTTAAAACCAAAATGGACCATGGTCTTATACTATTTACAATTATTTACATTATGTACTATGGCCATAGTAATGAGCTAACCTGTCGTAATGAACGACTTTAGGTTTAGAGTTCGAAGACTTACGGATCCGAACCACGACGTCATTCAGCCTGTTTAGGACCGTGTACGGACCATGCCAAGGTGACTGTAATTTCGGACAGAGTCCCTTCCGTCGAGTCGGATTCCACAACCACCCCTTGTCTCCTTCGTGGAATTGATGTTCAGTATCGGATCTTCATCTTCTCCGTCGCCAAGTTGACTCGCTCTCGTGCAAAGTTGTGCATCACTTCAAACCGGGCATGGAGATCTTGAATATATTCTTCAGGCGATGAAGGAGCATCCGGAGGGCGACCAAACAAGAGATCACAAGGCAGACGAAGGTCACGACCGAAGAGCATCTGTGATGGAGAATAGCCGGTAGTCTCGTGGACAGCACTGTGGTAAGCCAGTAAAAAGAGTGGTAATTTCTTGTCCCAGTCCTGTTGGTTTCTGGAAACCACTAATGAGAGGTTATTAAGGATGGTTCGATTGAACCTCTCTACCATGCCGTCCGACTGGGGATGCAATGGCGTCGTTTGAGTTTTGTCAATGCCGAGTAGTTTGCATAGTTCTTTGATTACTGCCGAGGCAAAATTCCTTCATTGATCGGAATGTAACTGAAGAGGGACTCCGAACCTGGAAATCCAGTGCGGTATCATTACCTCAGCTACTGTGACAACCTTTCAACATCCGTGGCGAGCTCCTGAAGTGTTTCGGTGAGCTTCTGTTGACGGGATTTTCATTGGAGCCTGCTGTAGTCTTTTAAACATTTCTCCCTGAAGCGCAGCTCCAAGGCTCCGGACAGAGCTTCGAAATCTAACCTTTTGTTTTCGGGAAGAGTCTGAAGGATATCCGCTGCGTCGTTTCTTAAAGAAGCGGCGAGATGACAGGCCTTAGCTTGGGAATCCCATCCATTCGCATCCGCCACGATAGAAAATTGTGTCTTATACACCTGCCAGGAGGTCTTCCCATCATATGTCGATAACTTCAGAAAGAGACGAGCAGGCATGGGTAGAAATTTTAAACCATCCGAATTGCTCCCTGCCGTCGCTGCGAATTTCTTTAAAGTGTCAACTTCTTTGGCGACGACAGCAGAAATTCTGTCTTCGATTTGTTGTTCAATATGTCCTTGGGCGGCAGAAACTCTTTCTTCAATTTGTTGTTGGAAGGTCGAAACTCTGCCTTCGACTCGTTGCTCCACAGCCGACACTCTATCTTCTATTTCATCTTTGTCAGAAGAAACCTTTTCTTCAATTTGCCCGACTTTATTTTCGACAGCTTCTATTCTGTCTTCCATAGCCTCATATTTACTTTCTATTACGCGTGTTATTTCTCTTTTCATTTCGTCTTGACCTGCTTCAATCTTTTCTTGTACAGCTTTTATGTCTTCTTTAAAAGTTACTTGACCAGCTTCCAACTTTTCGTGAACGGCTTCCATTTCCTTTTAACGGATCTCATCTCTCCTTTAACGGAATCTTGGCCCAATTTCATTTCTTCCTTAACGGATTCCTGGCCCAATTTCATTTCCTCTTTAATTTCTTCTTTAAATGAGGCAAAGGCTGATATTAACTGCCTTAATTGCTCTTCCATCGCTCTTGTTATTGGCATGTTGCGTGC
The DNA here is from genome assembly GCF_044657685.1 of Stegodyphus dumicola. Lineage (NCBI taxonomy): Eukaryota > Metazoa > Arthropoda > Arachnida > Araneae > Eresidae > Stegodyphus > Stegodyphus dumicola. Next base: position 86,351,631 of record NC_140768.1, read on the forward strand.
GTACGGGTTCGTTACGAAATGAATGCACAAGTCCGATGAAAAATGAACAAAAATTTATTATTATCACAACAAAAATGCTTAAACCTTCTCAAATTATCATGCAGTATTACAATATCTCACGGTAGTAATCTTTTAACTACTCAAATGTCCAATAGAACGTAATTCAAAACAGCTAAAGAAAGCTAATCCGCGAATTCGCTACAATCAACAAGAGCAGTTTTCTAAACAACAACAAACTAAGCAACTACTACAAACTGAGATGTTTTCCTCCTTTTATAAGATTTTAAAATCACGCGCTAGAATTTTCCAGTACTTTCTCGAAATCAAAAAGAGATATTTATATATTTAATACACGCGCTCTTGTATTTTCAATTTTCCGGCTTAGCTTTCTTTTAATATTCGTCACGCGCTGCACTGCGCGAGAAATAAAACCATTTAATTTATAATTGAACTAACATTAGCTTTTTAAATACCAAATTCGTAACACTGCCCCCTTCCCAAGGACTGCACGTTCCGGGCAGTACAATCCCTGGACAGGAAGCTAAACTTACAACTGTGGCATAAATGCATTCATAAGCATTACGTTACAATAATAAACAACATGAACAATAAATGCAATAAATAAAACAAATCAAATGCTATCAAATACTAAATGCAAATCAAATACTAAATACAAATTAAATGAAATATGCATTTAAAACCAAAATGGACCATGGTCTTATACTATTTACAATTATTTACATTATGTACTATGGCCATAGTAATGAGCTAACCTGTCGTAATGAACGACTTTAGGTTTAGAGTTCGAAGACTTACGGATCCGAACCACGACGTCATTCAGCCTGTTTAGGACCGTGTACGGACCATCCCAAGGTGACTGTAATTTCGGACAGAGTCCCTTCCGTCGAGTCGGATTCCACAAACACCCCTTGTCTCCTTCGTGGAATTGATGTTCAGTATCGGGTCTTCATCTTCTCCGTCGCCAAGTTGACTCGCTCTCGTGCAAAGTTGTGCATCACTTCAAACCGGGCATGGAGATCTTGAATATATTCTTCAGGCGATGAAGGAGCATCCGGAGGGCGACCAAACAAGAGATCACAAGGCAGACGAAGGTCACGACCGAAGAGCATCTGTGATGGAGAATAGCCGGTAGTCTCGTGGACAGCACTGCGGTAAGCCAGTAAAAAGAGTGGTAATTTCTTGTCCCAGTCCTGTTGGTTTCTGGAAACCACTAATGAGAGGTTATTAAGGATGGTTCGATTGAACCTCTCTACCATGCCGTCCGACTGGGGATGCAATGGCGTCGTTTGAGTTTTGTCAATGCCGAGTAGTTTGCATAGTTCTTTGATTACTGCCGAGGCAAAATTCCTTCATTGATCGGAATGTAACTGAAGAGGGACTCCGAACCTGGAAATCCAGTGCGGTATCATTACCTCAGCTACTGTGACAACCTTTCAACATCCGTGGCGAGCTCCTGAAGTGTTTCGGTGAGCTTCTGTTGACGGGATTTTCATTGGAGCCTGCTGTAGTCTTTTAAACATTTCTCCCTGAAGCGCAGCTCCAAGGCTCCGGACAGAGCTTCGAAATCTAACCTTTTGTTTTCGGGAAGAGTCTGAAGGATATCCGCTGCGTCGTTTCTTAAAGAAGCGGCGAGATGACAGGCCTTAGCTTGGGAATCCCATCCATTCGCATCCGCCACGATAGAAAATTGTGTCTTATACACCTGCCAGGAGGTCTTCCCATCATATGTCGATAACTTCAGAAAGAGACGAGCAGGCATGGGTAGAAATTTTAAACCATCCGAATTGCTCCCTGCCGTCGCTGCGAATTTCTTTAAAGTGTCAACTTCTTTGGCGACGACAGCAGAAATTCTGTCTTCGATTTGTTGTTCAATATGTCCTTGGGCGGCAGAAACTCTTTCTTCAATTTGTTGTTGGAAGGTCGAAACTCTGCCTTCGACTCGTTGCTCCACAGCCGACACTCTATCTTCTATTTCATCTTTGTCAGAAGAAACCTTTTCTTCAATTTGCCCGACTTTATTTTCGACAGCTTCTATTCTGTCTTCCATAGCCTCATATTTACTTTCTATTACGCGTGTTATTTCTCTTTTCATTTCGTCTTGACCTGCTTCAATCTTTTCTTGTACAGCTTTTATGTCTTCTTTAAAAGTTACTTGACCAGCTTCCAACTTTTCGTGAACGGCTTCCATTTCCTTTTAACGGATCTCATCTCTCCTTTAACGGAATCTTGGCCCAATTTCATTTCTTCCTTAACGGATTCCTGGCCCAATTTCATTTCCTCTTTAATTTCTTCTTTAAATGAGGCAAAGGCTGATATTAACTGCCTTAATTGCTCTTCCATCGCTCTTGTTATTGGCATGTTGCGTGCGTACGGGTTCGTTACGAAATGAATGCACAAGTCCGATGAAAAATGAACAAAAATTTATTATTATCACAACAAAAATGCTTAAACCTTCTCAAATTATCATGCAGTATTACAATATCTCACGGTAGTAATCTTTTAACTACTCAAATGTCCAATAGAACGTAATTCAAAACAGCTAAAGAAAGCTAATCCGCGAATTCGCTACAATCAACAAGAGCAGTTTTCTAAACAACAACAAACTAAGCAACTACTACAAACTGAGATGTTTTCCTCCTTTTATAAGATTTTAAAATCACGCGCTAGAATTTTCCAGTACTTTCTCGAAATCAAAAAGAGATATTTATATATTTAATACACGCGCTCTTGTATTTTCAATTTTCCGGCTTAGCTTTCTTTTAATATTCGTCACGCGCTGCACTGCGCGAGAAATAAAACCATTTAATTTATAATTGAACTAACATTAGCTTTTTAAATACCAAATTCGTAACACTGCCCCCTTCCCAAGGACTGCACGTTCCGGGCAGTACAATCCCTGGACAGGAAGCTAAACTTACAACTGTGGCATAAATGCATTCATAAGCATTACGTTACAATAATAAACAACATGAACAATAAATGCAATAAATAAAACAAATCAAATGCTATCAAATACTAAATGCAAATCAAATACTAAATACAAATTAAATGAAATATGCATTTAAAAACAAAATGGACCATGGTCTTATACTATTTACAATTATTTACATTATGTACTATGGCCATAGTAATGAGCTAACCTGTCGTAATGAACGACTTTAGGTTTAGAGTTCGAAGACTTACGGATCCGAACCACGACGTCATTCAGCCTGTTTAGGACCGTGTACGGACCATCCCAAGGTGACTGTAATTTCGGACAGAGTCCCTTCCGTCGAGTCGGATTCCACAAACACCCCTTGTCTCCTTCGTGGAATTGATGTTCAGTATCGGGTCTTCATCTTCTCCGTCGCCAAGTTGACTCGCTCTCGTGCAAAGTTGTGCATCACTTCAAACCGGTCATGGAGATCTTGAATATATTCTTCAGGCGATGAAGGAGCATCCGGAGGGCGACCAAACAAGAGATCACAAGGCAGACGAAGGTCACGACCGAAGAGCATCTGTGATGGAGAATAGCCGGTAGTCTCGTGGACAGCACTGCGGTAAGCCAGTAAAAAGAGTGGTAATTTCTTGTCCCAGTCCTGTTGGTTTCTGGAAACCACTAATGAGAGGTTATTAAGGATGGTTCGATTGAACCTCTCTACCATGCCGTCCGACTGGGGATGCAATGGCGTCGTTTGAGTTTTGTCAATGCCGAGTAGTTTGCATAGTTCTTTGATTACTGCCGAGGCAAAATTCCTTCATTGATCGGAATGTAACTGAAGAGGGACTCCGAACCTGGAAATCCAGTGCGGTATCATTACCTCAGCTACTGTGACAACCTTTCAACATCCGTGGCGAGCTCCTGAAGTGTTTCGGTGAGCTTCTGTTGACGGGATTTTCATTGGAGCCTGCTGTAGTCTTTTAAACATTTCTCCCTGAAGCGCAGCTCCAAGGCTCCGGACAGAGCTTCGAAATCTAACCTTTTGTTTTCGGGAAGAGTCTGAAGGATATCCGCTGCGTCGTTTCTTAAAGAAGCGGCGAGATGACAGGCCTTAGCTTGGGAATCCCATCCATTCGCATCCGCCACGATAGAAAATTGTGTCTTATACACCTGCCAGGAGGTCTTCCCATCATATGTCGATAACTTCAGAAAGAGACGAGCAGGCATGGGTAGAAATTTTAAACCATCCGAATTGCTCCCTGCCGTCGCTGCGAATTTCTTTAAAGTGTCAACTTCTTTGGCGACGACAGCAGAAATTCTGTCTTCGATTTGTTGTTCAATATGTCCTTGGGCGGCAGAAACTCTTTCTTCAATTTGTTGTTGGAAGGTCGAAACTCTGCCTTCGACTCGTTGCTCCACAGCCGACACTCTATCTTCTATTTCATCTTTGTCAGAAGAAACCTTTTCTTCAATTTGCCCGACTTTATTTTCGACAGCTTCTATTCTGTCTTCCATAGCCTCATATTTACTTTCTATTACGCGTGTTATTTCTCTTTTCATTTCGTCTTGACCTGCTTCAATCTTTTCTTGTACAGCTTTTATGTCTTCTTTAAAAGTTACTTGACCAGCTTCCAACTTTTCGTGAACGGCTTCCATTTCCTTTTAACGGATCTCATCTCTCCTTTAACGGAATCTTGGCCCAATTTCATTTCTTCCTTAACGGATTCCTGGCCCAATTTCATTTCCTCTTTAATTTCTTCTTTAAATGAGGCAAAGGCTGATATTAACTGCCTTAATTGCTCTTCCATCGCTCTTGTTATTGGCATGTTGCGTGCGTACGGGTTCGTTACGAAATGAATGCACAAGTCCGATGAAAAATGAACAAAAATTTATTATTATCACAACAAAAATGCTTAAACCTTCTCAAATTATCATGCAGTATTACAATATCTCACGGTAGTAATCTTTTAACTACTCAAATGTCCAATAGAACGTAATTCAAAACAGCTAAAGAAAGCTAATCCGCGAATTCGCTACAATCAACAAGAGCAGTTTTCTAAACAACAACAAACTAAGCAACTACTACAAACTGAGATGTTTTCCTCCTTTTATAAGATTTTAAAATCACGCGCTAGAATTTTCCAGTACTTTCTCGAAATCAAAAAGAGATATTTATATATTTAATACACGCGCTCTTGTATTTTCAATTTTCCGGCTTAGCTTTCTTTTAATATTCGTCACGCGCTGCACTGCGCGAGAAATAAAACCATTTAATTTATAATTGAACTAACATTAGCTTTTTAAATACCAAATTCGTAACACTGCCCCCTTCCCAAGGACTGCACGTTCCGGGCAGTACAATCCCTGGACAGGAAGCTAAACTTACAACTGTGGCATAAATGCATTCATAAGCATTACGTTACAATAATAAACAACATGAACAATAAATGCAATAAATAAAACAAATCAAATGCTATCAAATACTAAATGCAAATCAAATACTAAATACAAATTAAATGAAATATGCATTTAAAAACAAAATGGACCATGGTCTTATACTATTTACAATTATTTACATTATGTACTATGGCCATAGTAATGAGCTAACCTGTCGTAATGAACGACTTTAGGTTTAGAGTTCGAAGACTTACGGATCCGAACCACGACGTCATTCAGCCTGTTTAGGACCGTGTACGGACCATCCCAAGGTGACTGTAATTTCGGACAGAGTCCCTTCCGTCGAGTCGGATTCCACAAACACCCCTTGTCTCCTTCGTGGAATTGATGTTCAGTATCGGGTCTTCATCTTCTCCGTCGCCAAGTTGACTCGCTCTCGTGCAAAGTTGTGCATCACTTCAAACCGGGCATGGAGATCTTGAATATATTCTTCAGGCGATGAAGGAGCATCCGGAGGGCGACCAAACAAGAGATCACAAGGCAGACGAAGGTCACGACCGAAGAGCATCTGTGATGGAGAATAGCCGGTAGTCTCGTGGACAGCACTGCGGTAAGCCAGTAAAAAGAGTGGTAATTTCTTGTCCCAGTCCTGTTGGTTTCTGGAAACCACTAATGAGAGGTTATTAAGGATGGTTCGATTGAACCTCTCTACCATGCCGTCCGACTGGGGATGCAATGGCGTCGTTTGAGTTTTGTCAATGCCGAGTAGTTTGCATAGTTCTTTGATTACTGCCGAGGCAAAATTCCTTCATTGATCGGAATGTAACTGAAGAGGGACTCCGAACCTGGAAATCCAGTGCGGTATCATTACCTCAGCTACTGTGACAACCTTTCAACATCCGTGGCGAGCTCCTGAAGTGTTTCGGTGAGCTTCTGTTGACGGGATTTTCATTGGAGCCTGCTGTAGTCTTTTAAACATTTCTCCCTGAAGCGCAGCTCCAAGGCTCCGGACAGAGCTTCGAAATCTAACCTTTTGTTTTCGGGAAGAGTCTGAAGGATATCCGCTGCGTCGTTTCTTAAAGAAGCGGCGAGATGACAGGCCTTAGCTTGGGAATCCCATCCATTCGCATCCGCCACGATAGAAAATTGTGTCTTATACACCTGCCAGGAGGTCTTCCCATCATATGTCGATAACTTCAGAAAGAGACGAGCAGGCATGGGTAGAAATTTTAAACCATCCGAATTGCTCCCTGCCGTCGCTGCGAATTTCTTTAAAGTGTCAACTTCTTTGGCGACGACAGCAGAAATTCTGTCTTCGATTTGTTGTTCAATATGTCCTTGGGCGGCAGAAACTCTTTCTTCAATTTGTTGTTGGAAGGTCGAAACTCTGCCTTCGACTCGTTGCTCCACAGCCGACACTCTATCTTCTATTTCATCTTTGTCAGAAGAAACCTTTTCTTCAATTTGCCCGACTTTATTTTCGACAGCTTCTATTCTGTCTTCCATAGCCTCATATTTACTTTCTATTACGCGTGTTATTTCTCTTTTCATTTCGTCTTGACCTGCTTCAATCTTTTCTTGTACAGCTTTTATGTCTTCTTTAAAAGTTACTTGACCAGCTTCCAACTTTTCGTGAACGGCTTCCATTTCCTTTTAACGGATCTCATCTCTCCTTTAACGGAATCTTGGCCCAATTTCATTTCTTCCTTAACGGATTCCTGGCCCAATTTCATTTCCTCTTTAATTTCTTCTTTAAATGAGGCAAAGGCTGATATTAACTGCCTTAATTGCTCTTCCATCGCTCTTGTTATTGGCATGTTGCGTGCGTACGGGTTCGTTACGAAATGAATGCACAAGTCCGATGAAAAATGAACAAAAATTTATTATTATCACAACAAAAATGCTTAAACCTTCTCAAATTATCATGCAGTATTACAATATCTCACGGTAGTAATCTTTTAACTACTCAAATGTCCAATAGAACGTAATTCAAAACAGCTAAAGAAAGCTAATCCGCGAATTCGCTACAATCAACAAGAGCAGTTTTCTAAACAACAACAAACTAAGCAACTACTACAAACTGAGATGTTTTCCTCCTTTTATAAGATTTTAAAATCACGCGCTAGAATTTTCCAGTACTTTCTCGAAATCAAAAAGAGATATTTATATATTTAATACACGCGCTCTTGTATTTTCAATTTTCCGGCTTAGCTTTCTTTTAATATTCGTCACGCGCTGCACTGCGCGAGAAATAAAACCATTTAATTTATAATTGAACTAACATTAGCTTTTTAAATACCAAATTCGTAACACTGCCCCCTTCCCAAGGACTGCACGTTCCGGGCAGTACAATCCCTGGACAGGAAGCTAAACTTACAACTGTGGCATAAATGCATTCATAAGCATTACGTTACAATAATAAACAACATGAACAATAAATGCAATAAATAAAACAAATCAAATGCTATCAAATACTAAATGCAAATCAAATACTAAATACAAATTAAATGAAATATGCATTTAAAAACAAAATGGACCATGGTCTTATACTATTTACAATTATTTACATTATGTACTATGGCCATAGTAATGAGCTAACCTGTCGTAATGAACGACTTTAGGTTTAGAGTTCGAAGACTTACGGATCCGAACCACGACGTCATTCAGCCTGTTTAGGACCGTGTACGGACCATCCCAAGGTGACTGTAATTTCGGACAGAGTCCCTTCCGTCGAGTCGGATTCCACAAACACCCCTTGTCTCCTTCGTGGAATTGATGTTCAGTATCGGGTCTTCATCTTCTCCGTCGCCAAGTTGACTCGCTCTCGTGCAAAGTTGTGCATCACTTCAAACCGGTCATGGAGATCTTGAATATATTCTTCAGGCGATGAAGGAGCATCCGGAGGGCGACCAAACAAGAGATCACAAGGCAGACGAAGGTCACGACCGAAGAGCATCTGTGATGGAGAATAGCCGGTAGTCTCGTGGACAGCACTGCGGTAAGCCAGTAAAAAGAGTGGTAATTTCTTGTCCCAGTCCTGTTGGTTTCTGGAAACCACTAATGAGAGGTTATTAAGGATGGTTCGATTGAACCTCTCTACCATGCCGTCCGACTGGGGATGCAATGGCGTCGTTTGAGTTTTGTCAATGCCGAGTAGTTTGCATAGTTCTTTGATTACTGCCGAGGCAAAATTCCTTCATTGATCGGAATGTAACTGAAGAGGGACTCCGAACCTGGAAATCCAGTGCGGTATCATTACCTCAGCTACTGTGACAACCTTTCAACATCCGTGGCGAGCTCCTGAAGTGTTTCGGTGAGCTTCTGTTGACGGGATTTTCATTGGAGCCTGCTGTAGTCTTTTAAACATTTCTCCCTGAAGCGCAGCTCCAAGGCTCCGGACAGAGCTTCGAAATCTAACCTTTTGTTTTCGGGAAGAGTCTGAAGGATATCCGCTGCGTCGTTTCTTAAAGAAGCGGCGAGATGACAGGCCTTAGCTTGGGAATCCCATCCATTCGCATCCGCCACGATAGAAAATTGTGTCTTATACACCTGCCAGGAGGTCTTCCCATCATATGTCGATAACTTCAGAAAGAGACGAGCAGGCATGGGTAGAAATTTTAAACCATCCGAATTGCTCCCTGCCGTCGCTGCGAATTTCTTTAAAGTGTCAACTTCTTTGGCGACGACAGCAGAAATTCTGTCTTCGATTTGTTGTTCAATATGTCCTTGGGCGGCAGAAACTCTTTCTTCAATTTGTTGTTGGAAGGTCGAAACTCTGCCTTCGACTCGTTGCTCCACAGCCGACACTCTATCTTCTATTTCATCTTTGTCAGAAGAAACCTTTTCTTCAATTTGCCCGACTTTATTTTCGACAGCTTCTATTCTGTCTTCCATAGCCTCATATTTACTTTCTATTACGCGTGTTATTTCTCTTTTCATTTCGTCTTGACCTGCTTCAATCTTTTCTTGTACAGCTTTTATGTCTTCTTTAAAAGTTACTTGACCAGCTTCCAACTTTTCGTGAACGGCTTCCATTTCCTTTTAACGGATCTCATCTCTCCTTTAACGGAATCTTGGCCCAATTTCATTTCTTCCTTAACGGATTCCTGGCCCAATTTCATTTCCTCTTTAATTTCTTCTTTAAATGAGGCAAAGGCTGATATTAACTGCCTTAATTGCTCTTCCATCGCTCTTGTTATTGGCATGTTGCGTGCGTACGGGTTCGTTACGAAATGAATGCACAAGTCCGATGAAAAATGAACAAAAATTTATTATTATCACAACAAAAATGCTTAAACCTTCTCAAATTATCATGCAGTATTACAATATCTCACGGTAGTAATCTTTTAACTACTCAAATGTCCAATAGAACGTAATTCAAAACAGCTAAAGAAAGCTAATCCGCGAATTCGCTACAATCAACAAGAGCAGTTTTCTAAACAACAACAAACTAAGCAACTACTACAAACTGAGATGTTTTCCTCCTTTTATAAGATTTTAAAATCACGCGCTAGAATTTTCCAGTACTTTCTCGAAATCAAAAAGAGATATTTATATATTTAATACACGCGCTCTTGTATTTTCAATTTTCCGGCTTAGCTTTCTTTTAATATTCGTCACGCGCTGCACTGCGCGAGAAATAAAACCATTTAATTTATAATTGAACTAACATTAGCTTTTTAAATACCAAATTCGTAACACTGCCCCCTTCCCAAGGACTGCACGTTCCGGGCAGTACAATCCCTGGACAGGAAGCTAAACTTACAACTGTGGCATAAATGCATTCATAAGCATTACGTTACAATAATAAACAACATGAACAATAAATGCAATAAATAAAACAAATCAAATGCTATCAAATACTAAATGCAAATCAAATACTAAATACAAATTAAATGAAATATGCATTTAAAAACAAAATGGACCATGGTCTTATACTATTTACAATTATTTACATTATGTACTATGGCCATAGTAATGAGCTAACCTGTCGTAATGAACGACTTTAGGTTTAGAGTTCGAAGACTTACGGATCCGAACCACGACGTCATTCAGCCTGTTTAGGACCGTGTACGGACCATCCCAAGGTGACTGTAATTTCGGACAGAGTCCCTTCCGTCGAGTCGGATTCCACAAACACCCCTTGTCTCCTTCGTGGAATTGATGTTCAGTATCGGGTCTTCATCTTCTCCGTCGCCAAGTTGACTCGCTCTCGTGCAAAGTTGTGCATCACTTCAAACCGGGCATGGAGATCTTGAATATATTCTTCAGGCGATGAAGGAGCATCCGGAGGGCGACCAAACAAGAGATCACAAGGCAGACGAAGGTCACGACCGAAGAGCATCTGTGATGGAGAATAGCCGGTAGTCTCGTGGACAGCACTGCGGTAAGCCAGTAAAAAGAGTGGTAATTTCTTGTCCCAGTCCTGTTGGTTTCTGGAAACCACTAATGAGAGGTTATTAAGGATGGTTCGATTGAACCTCTCTACCATGCCGTCCGACTGGGGATGCAATGGCGTCGTTTGAGTTTTGTCAATGCCGAGTAGTTTGCATAGTTCTTTGATTACTGCCGAGGCAAAATTCCTTCATTGATCGGAATGTAACTGAAGAGGGACTCCGAACCTGGAAATCCAGTGCGGTATCATTACCTCAGCTACTGTGACAACCTTTCAACATCCGTGGCGAGCTCCTGAAGTGTTTCGGTGAGCTTCTGTTGACGGGATTTTCATTGGAGCCTGCTGTAGTCTTTTAAACATTTCTCCCTGAAGCGCAGCTCCAAGGCTCCGGACAGAGCTTCGAAATCTAACCTTTTGTTTTCGGGAAGAGTCTGAAGGATATCCGCTGCGTCGTTTCTTAAAGAAGCGGCGAGATGACAGGCCTTAGCTTGGGAATCCCATCCATTCGCATCCGCCACGATAGAAAATTGTGTCTTATACACCTGCCAGGAGGTCTTCCCATCATATGTCGATAACTTCAGAAAGAGACGAGCAGGCATGGGTAGAAATTTTAAACCATCCGAATTGCTCCCTGCCGTCGCTGCGAATTTCTTTAAAGTGTCAACTTCTTTGGCGACGACAGCAGAAATTCTGTCTTCGATTTGTTGTTCAATATGTCCTTGGGCGGCAGAAACTCTTTCTTCAATTTGTTGTTGGAAGGTCGAAACTCTGCCTTCGACTCGTTGCTCCACAGCCGACACTCTATCTTCTATTTCATCTTTGTCAGAAGAAACCTTTTCTTCAATTTGCCCGACTTTATTTTCGACAGCTTCTATTCTGTCTTCCATAGCCTCATATTTACTTTCTATTACGCGTGTTATTTCTCTTTTCATTTCGTCTTGACCTGCTTCAATCTTTTCTTGTACAGCTTTTATGTCTTCTTTAAAAGTTACTTGACCAGCTTCCAACTTTTCGTGAACGGCTTCCATTTCCTTTTAACGGATCTCATCTCTCCTTTAACGGAATCTTGGCCCAATTTCATTTCTTCCTTAACGGATTCCTGGCCCAATTTCATTTCCTCTTTAATTTCTTCTTTAAATGAGGCAAAGGCTGATATTAACTGCCTTAATTGCTCTTCCATCGCTCTTGTTATTGGCATGTTGCGTGCGTACGGGTTCGTTACGAAATGAATGCACAAGTCCGATGAAAAATGAACAAAAATTTATTATTATCACAACAAAAATGCTTAAACCTTCTCAAATTATCATGCAGTATTACAATATCTCACGGTAGTAATCTTTTAACTACTCAAATGTCCAATAGAACGTAATTCAAAACAGCTAAAGAAAGCTAATCCGCGAATTCGCTACAATCAACAAGAGCAGTTTTCTAAACAACAACAAACTAAGCAACTACTACAAACTGAGATGTTTTCCTCCTTTTATAAGATTTTAAAATCACGCGCTAGAATTTTCCAGTACTTTCTCGAAATCAAAAAGAGATATTTATATATTTAATACACGCGCTCTTGTATTTTCAATTTTCCGGCTTAGCTTTCTTTTAATATTCGTCACGCGCTGCACTGCGCGAGAAATAAAACCATTTAATTTATAATTGAACTAACATTAGCTTTTTAAATACCAAATTCGTAACACTGCCCCCTTCCCAAGGACTGCACGTTCCGGGCAGTACAATCCCTGGACAGGAAGCTAAACTTACAACTGTGGCATAAATGCATTCATAAGCATTACGTTACAATAATAAACAACATGAACAATAAATGCAATAAATAAAACAAATCAAATGCTATCAAATACTAAATGCAAATCAAATACTAAATACAAATTAAATGAAATATGCATTTAAAAACAAAATGGACCATGGTCTTATACTATTTACAATTATTTACATTATGTACTATGGCCATAGTAATGAGCTAACCTGTCGTAATGAACGACTTTAGGTTTAGAGTTCGAAGACTTACGGATCCGAACCACGACGTCATTCAGCCTGTTTAGGACCGTGTACGGACCATCCCAAGGTGACTGTAATTTCGGACAGAGTCCCTTCCGTCGAGTCGGATTCCACAAACACCCCTTGTCTCCTTCGTGGAATTGATGTTCAGTATCGGGTCTTCATCTTCTCCGTCGCCAAGTTGACTCGCTCTCGTGCAAAGTTGTGCATCACTTCAAACCGGGCATGGAGATCTTGAATATATTCTTCAGGCGATGAAGGAGCATCCGGAGGGCGACCAAACAAGAGATCACAAGGCAGACGAAGGTCACGACCGAAGAGCATCTGTGATGGAGAATAGCCGGTAGTCTCGTGGACAGCACTGCGGTAAGCCAGTAAAAAGAGTGGTAATTTCTTGTCCCAGTCCTGTTGGTTTCTGGAAACCACTAATGAGAGGTTATTAAGGATGGTTCGATTGAACCTCTCTACCATGCCGTCCGACTGGGGATGCAATGGCGTCGTTTGAGTTTTGTCAATGCCGAGTAGTTTGCATAGTTCTTTGATTACTGCCGAGGCAAAATTCCTTCATTGATCGGAATGTAACTGAAGAGGGACTCCGAACCTGGAAATCCAGTGCGGTATCATTACCTCAGCTACTGTGACAACCTTTCAACATCCGTGGCGAGCTCCTGAAGTGTTTCGGTGAGCTTCTGTTGACGGGATTTTCATTGGAGCCTGCTGTAGTCTTTTAAACATTTCTCCCTGAAGCGCAGCTCCAAGGCTCCGGACAGAGCTTCGAAATCTAACCTTTTGTTTTCGGGAAGAGTCTGAAGGATATCCGCTGCGTCGTTTCTTAAAGAAGCGGCGAGATGACAGGCCTTAGCTTGGGAATCCCATCCATTCGCATCCGCCACGATAGAAAATTGTGTCTTATACACCTGCCAGGAGGTCTTCCCATCATATGTCGATAACTTCAGAAAGAGACGAGCAGGCATGGGTAGAAATTTTAAACCATCCGAATTGCTCCCTGCCGTCGCTGCGAATTTCTTTAAAGTGTCAACTTCTTTGGCGACGACAGCAGAAATTCTGTCTTCGATTTGTTGTTCAATATGTCCTTGGGCGGCAGAAACTCTTTCTTCAATTTGTTGTTGGAAGGTCGAAACTCTGCCTTCGACTCGTTGCTCCACAGCCGACACTCTATCTTCTATTTCATCTTTGTCAGAAGAAACCTTTTCTTCAATTTGCCCGACTTTATTTTCGACAGCTTCTATTCTGTCTTCCATAGCCTCATATTTACTTTCTATTACGCGTGTTATTTCTCTTTTCATTTCGTCTTGACCTGCTTCAATCTTTTCTTGTACAGCTTTTATGTCTTCTTTAAAAGTTACTTGACCAGCTTCCAACTTTTCGTGAACGGCTTCCATTTCCTTTTAACGGATCTCATCTCTCCTTTAACGGAATCTTGGCCCAATTTCATTTCTTCCTTAACGGATTCCTGGCCCAATTTCATTTCCTCTTTAATTTCTTCTTTAAATGAGGCAAAGGCTGATATTAACTGCCTTAATTGCTCTTCCATCGCTCTTGTTATTGGCATGTTGCGTGCGTACGGGTTCGTTACGAAATGAATGCACAAGTCCGATGAAAAATGAACAAAAATTTATTATTATCACAACAAAAATGCTTAAACCTTCTCAAATTATCATGCAGTATTACAATATCTCACGGTAGTAATCTTTTAACTACTCAAATGTCCAATAGAACGTAATTCAAAACAGCTAAAGAAAGCTAATCCGCGAATTCGCTACAATCAACAAGAGCAGTTTTCTAAACAACAACAAACTAAGCAACTACTACAAACTGAGATGTTTTCCTCCTTTTATAAGATTTTAAAATCACGCGCTAGAATTTTCCAGTACTTTCTCGAAATCAAAAAGAGATATTTATATATTTAATACACGCGCTCTTGTATTTTCAATTTTCCGGCTTAGCTTTCTTTTAATATTCGTCACGCGCTGCACTGCGCGAGAAATAAAACCATTTAATTTATAATTGAACTAACATTAGCTTTTTAAATACCAAATTCGTAACACTGCCCCCTTCCCAAGGACTGCACGTTCCGGGCAGTACAATCCCTGGACAGGAAGCTAAACTTACAACTGTGGCATAAATGCATTCATAAGCATTACGTTACAATAATAAACAACATGAACAATAAATGCAATAAATAAAACAAATCAAATGCTATCAAATACTAAATGCAAATCAAATACTAAATACAAATTAAATGAAATATGCATTTAAAAACAAAATGGACCATGGTCTTATACTATTTACAATTATTTACATTATGTACTATGGCCATAGTAATGAGCTAACCTGTCGTAATGAGCGACTTTAGGTTTAGAGTTCGAAGACTTACGGATCCGAACCACGACGACATTCAGCCTGTTTAGGACCGTGTACGGACCATCCCAAGGTGACTGTAATTTCGGACAGAGTCCCTTCCGTCGAGTCGGATTCCACAAACACCCCTTGTCTCCTTCGTGGAATTGATGTTCAGTATCGGGTCTTCATCTTCTCCGTCGCCAAGTTGACTCGCTCTCGTGCAAAGTTGTGCATCACTTCAAACCGGGCATGGAGATCTTGAATATATTCTTCAGGCGATGAAGGAGCATCCGGAGGGCGACCAAACAAGAGATCACAAGGCAGACGAAGGTCACGACCAAAGAGCATCTGTGATAGAGAATAGCCGGTAGTCTCGTGGACAGCACTGCGGTAAGCCAGTAGAAAGAGTGGTAATTTCTTGTCCCAGTCCTGTTGGTTTCTGGAAACCACTAATGAGAGGTTATTAAGGATGGTTCGATTGAACCTCTCTAGCATGCCGTCTGACTGGGGATGCAATGGCGTCGTTTGAGTTTTGTCAATGCCGAGTAGTTTGCATAGTTCTTTGATTACTGCCGAGGCAAAATTCCTTCATTGATCGGAATGTAACTGAAGAGGGACTCCGAACCTGGAAATCCAGTGCGGTATCATTACCTCAGCTACTGTGACAACCTTTCAACATCCGTGGCGAGCTCCTGAAGTGTTTCGGTGAGCTTCTGTTGACGGGATTTTCATTGGAGCCTGCTGTAGTCTTTTAAACATTTCTCCCCGAAGCGCAGCTCCAAGGCTCCGGACAGAGCTTCGAAATCTAACCTTTTGTTTTCGGGAAGAGTCTGAAGGATATCCGCTGCGTCGTTTCTTAAAGAAGCGGCGAGATGACAGGCCTTAGCTTGGGAATCCCATCCATTCGCATCCGCCACGATAGAAAATTGTGTCTTATACACCTGCCAGGAGGTCTTCCCATCATATGTCGATAACTTCAGAAAGGGACGAGCAGGCATGGGTAGAAATTTTAAACCATCCGAATTGCTCCCTGCCGTCGCTACGAATTTCTTTAAAGTGTCAACTTCTTTAAAGTGTCAACTTCTTTAAAGTGTCAACTTCTTTAAAGTGTCAACTTCTTCTGCGACGACAGCAGAAATTCTGTCTTCGATTTGTTGTTCAATATGTCCTTGGACGGCAGAAACTCTTTCTTCAATTTGTTGTTGGAAGGTCGAAACCCTGCCTTCGACTCGTTGCTGCACAGCCGACACTCTATCTTCTATTTCATCTTTGTCAGAAGAAACCTTTTCTTCAATTTGCCCGACTTTATTTTCGACAGCTTCTATTCTGTCTTCCATAGCCTCATATTTACTTTCTATTACGCGTGTTATTTCTCTTTTCATTTCGTCTTGACCTGCTTCAATCTTTTCTTGTACAGCTTTTATGTCTTCTTTAAAAGTTACTTGACCAGCTTCCAACTTTTCGTGAACGGCTTCCATTTCCTTTTTAACGGATCTCATCTCTCCTTTAACGGAATCTTGGCCCAATTTCATTTCTTCCTTAACGGATTCCTGGCCCAATTTCATTTCCTCTTTAATTTCTTCTTTAAATGAGGCAAAGGCTGATATTAACTGCCTTAATTGCTCTTCCATCGCTCTTGTTATTGGCATGTTGCGTGCGTACGGGTTCGTTACGAAATGAATGCACAAGTCCGATGAAAAATGAACAAAAATTTATTATTATCACAACAAAAATGCTTAAACCTTCTCAAATTATCATGCAGTATTACAATATCTCACGGTAGTAATCTTTTAACTACTCAAATGTCCAATAGAACGTAATTCAAAACAGCTAAAGAAAGCTAATCCGCGAATTCGCTACAATCAACAAGAGCAGTTTTCTAAACAACAACAAACTAAGCAACTACTACAAACTGAGATGTTTTCCTCCTTTTATAAGATTTTAAAATCACGCGCTAGAATTTTCCAGTACTTTCTCGAAATCAAAAAGAGATATTTATATATTTAATACACGCGCTCTTGTATTTTCAATTTTCCGGCTTAGCTTTCTTTTAATATTCGTCACGCGCTGCACTGCGCGAGAAATAAAACCATTTAATTTATAATTGAACTAACATTAGCTTTTTAAATACCAAATTCGTAACACTGCCCCCTTCCCAAGGACTGCACGTTCCGGGCAGTACAATCCCTGGACAGGAAGCTAAACTTACAACTGTGGCATAAATGCATTCATAAGCATTACGTTACAATAATAAACAACATGAACAATAAATGCAATAAATAAAACAAATCAAATGCTATCAAATACTAAATGCAAATCAAATACTAAATACAAATTAAATGAAATATGCATTTAAAAACAAAATGGACCATGGTCTTATACTATTTACAATTATTTACATTATGTACTATGGCCATAGTAATGAGCTAACCTGTCGTAATGAGCGACTTTAGGTTTAGAGTTCGAAGACTTACGGATCCGAACCACGACGACATTCAGCCTGTTTAGGACCGTGTACGGACCATCCCAAGGTGACTGTAATTTCGGACAGAGTCCCTTCCGTCGAGTCGGATTCCACAAACACCCCTTGTCTCCTTCGTGGAATTGATGTTCAGTATCGGGTCTTCATCTTCTCCGTCGCCAAGTTGACTCGCTCTCGTGCAAAGTTGTGCATCACTTCAAACCGGGCATGGAGATCTTGAATATATTCTTCAGGCGATGAAGGAGCATCCGGAGGGCGACCAAACAAGAGATCACAAGGCAGACGAAGGTCACGACCAAAGAGCATCTGTGATAGAGAATAGCCGGTAGTCTCGTGGACAGCACTGCGGTAAGCCAGTAGAAAGAGTGGTAATTTCTTGTCCCAGTCCTGTTGGTTTCTGGAAACCACTAATGAGAGGTTATTAAGGATGGTTCGATTGAACCTCTCTAGCATGCCGTCTGACTGGGGATGCAATGGCGTCGTTTGAGTTTTGTCAATGCCGAGTAGTTTGCATAGTTCTTTGATTACTGCCGAGGCAAAATTCCTTCATTGATCGGAATGTAACTGAAGAGGGACTCCGAACCTGGAAATCCAGTGCGGTATCATTACCTCAGCTACTGTGACAACCTTTCAACATCCGTGGCGAGCTCCTGAAGTGTTTCGGTGAGCTTCTGTTGACGGGATTTTCATTGGAGCCTGCTGTAGTCTTTTAAACATTTCTCCCCGAAGCGCAGCTCCAAGGCTCCGGACAGAGCTTCGAAATCTAACCTTTTGTTTTCGGGAAGAGTCTGAAGGATATCCGCTGCGTCGTTTCTTAAAGAAGCGGCGAGATGACAGGCCTTAGCTTGGGAATCCCATCCATTCGCATCCGCCACGATAGAAAATTGTGTCTTATACACCTGCCAGGAGGTCTTCCCATCATATGTCGATAACTTCAGAAAGGGACGAGCAGGCATGGGTAGAAATTTTAAACCATCCGAATTGCTCCCTGCCGTCGCTACGAATTTCTTTAAAGTGTCAACTTCTTTAAAGTGTCAACTTCTTTAAAGTGTCAACTTCTTTAAAGTGTCAACTTCTTCTGCGACGACAGCAGAAATTCTGTCTTCGATTTGTTGTTCAATATGTCCTTGGACGGCAGAAACTCTTTCTTCAATTTGTTGTTGGAAGGTCGAAACCCTGCCTTCGACTCGTTGCTGCACAGCCGACACTCTATCTTCTATTTCATCTTTGTCAGAAGAAACCTTTTCTTCAATTTGCCCGACTTTATTTTCGACAGCTTCTATTCTGTCTTCCATAGCCTCATATTTACTTTCTATTACGCGTGTTATTTCTCTTTTCATTTCGTCTTGACCTGCTTCAATCTTTTCTTGTACAGCTTTTATGTCTTCTTTAAAAGTTACTTGACCAGCTTCCAACTTTTCGTGAACGGCTTCCATTTCCTTTTTAACGGATCTCATCTCTCCTTTAACGGAATCTTGGCCCAATTTCATTTCTTCCTTAACGGATTCCTGGCCCAATTTCATTTCCTCTTTAATTTCTTCTTTAAATGAGGCAAAGGCTGATATTAACTGCCTTAATTGCTCTTCCATCGCTCTTGTTATTGGCATGTTGCGTGCGTACGGGTTCGTTACGAAATGAATGCACAAGTCCGATGAAAAATGAACAAAAATTTATTATTATCACAACAAAAATGCTTAAACCTTCTCAAATTATCATGCAGTATTACAATATCTCACGGTAGTAATCTTTTAACTACTCAAATGTCCAATAGAACGTAATTCAAAACAGCTAAAGAAAGCTAATCCGCGAATTCGCTACAATCAACAAGAGCAGTTTTCTAAACAACAACAAACTAAGCAACTACTACAAACTGAGATGTTTTCCTCCTTTTATAAGATTTTAAAATCACGCGCTAGAATTTTCCAGTACTTTCTCGAAATCAAAAAGAGATATTTATATATTTAATACACGCGCTCTTGTATTTTCAATTTTCCGGCTTAGCTTTCTTTTAATATTCGTCACGCGCTGCACTGCGCGAGAAATAAAACCATTTAATTTATAATTGAACTAACATTAGCTTTTTAAATACCAAATTCGTAACACTGCCCCCTTCCCAAGGACTGCACGTTCCGGGCAGTACAATCCCTGGACAGGAAGCTAAACTTACAACTGTGGCATAAATGCATTCATAAGCATTACGTTACAATAATAAACAACATGAACAATAAATGCAATAAATAAAACAAATCAAATGCTATCAAATACTAAATGCAAATCAAATACTAAATACAAATTAAATGAAATATGCATTTAAAAACAAAATGGACCATGGTCTTATACTATTTACAATTATTTACATTATGTACTATGGCCATAGTAATGAGCTAACCTGTCGTAATGAGCGACTTTAGGTTTAGAGTTCGAAGACTTACGGATCCGAACCACGACGACATTCAGCCTGTTTAGGACCGTGTACGGACCATCCCAAGGTGACTGTAATTTCGGACAGAGTCCCTTCCGTCGAGTCGGATTCCACAAACACCCCTTGTCTCCTTCGTGGAATTGATGTTCAGTATCGGGTCTTCATCTTCTCCGTCGCCAAGTTGACTCGCTCTCGTGCAAAGTTGTGCATCACTTCAAACCGGGCATGGAGATCTTGAATATATTCTTCAGGCGATGAAGGAGCATCCGGAGGGCGACCAAACAAGAGATCACAAGGCAGACGAAGGTCACGACCAAAGAGCATCTGTGATAGAGAATAGCCGGTAGTCTCGTGGACAGCACTGCGGTAAGCCAGTAGAAAGAGTGGTAATTTCTTGTCCCAGTCCTGTTGGTTTCTGGAAACCACTAATGAGAGGTTATTAAGGATGGTTCGATTGAACCTCTCTAGCATGCCGTCTGACTGGGGATGCAATGGCGTCGTTTGAGTTTTGTCAATGCCGAGTAGTTTGCATAGTTCTTTGATTACTGCCGAGGCAAAATTCCTTCATTGATCGGAATGTAACTGAAGAGGGACTCCGAACCTGGAAATCCAGTGCGGTATCATTACCTCAGCTACTGTGACAACCTTTCAACATCCGTGGCGAGCTCCTGAAGTGTTTCGGTGAGCTTCTGTTGACGGGATTTTCATTGGAGCCTGCTGTAGTCTTTTAAACATTTCTCCCCGAAGCGCAGCTCCAAGGCTCCGGACAGAGCTTCGAAATCTAACCTTTTGTTTTCGGGAAGAGTCTGAAGGATATCCGCTGCGTCGTTTCTTAAAGAAGCGGCGAGATGACAGGCCTTAGCTTGGGAATCCCATCCATTCGCATCCGCCACGATAGAAAATTGTGTCTTATACACCTGCCAGGAGGTCTTCCCATCATATGTCGATAACTTCAGAAAGGGACGAGCAGGCATGGGTAGAAATTTTAAACCATCCGAATTGCTCCCTGCCGTCGCTACGAATTTCTTTAAAGTGTCAACTTCTTTAAAGTGTCAACTTCTTTAAAGTGTCAACTTCTTTAAAGTGTCAACTTCTTCTGCGACGACAGCAGAAATTCTGTCTTCGATTTGTTGTTCAATATGTCCTTGGACGGCAGAAACTCTTTCTTCAATTTGTTGTTGGAAGGTCGAAACCCTGCCTTCGACTCGTTGCTGCACAGCCGACACTCTATCTTCTATTTCATCTTTGTCAGAAGAAACCTTTTCTTCAATTTGCCCGACTTTATTTTCGACAGCTTCTATTCTGTCTTCCATAGCCTCATATTTACTTTCTATTACGCGTGTTATTTCTCTTTTCATTTCGTCTTGACCTGCTTCAATCTTTTCTTGTACAGCTTTTATGTCTTCTTTAAAAGTTACTTGACCAGCTTCCAACTTTTCGTGAACGGCTTCCATTTCCTTTTTAACGGATCTCATCTCTCCTTTAACGGAATCTTGGCCCAATTTCATTTCTTCCTTAACGGATTCCTGGCCCAATTTCATTTCCTCTTTAATTTCTTCTTTAAATGAGGCAAAGGCTGATATTAACTGCCTTAATTGCTCTTCCATCGCTCTTGTTATTGGCATGTTGCGTGCGTACGGGTTCGTTACGAAATGAATGCACAAGTCCGATGAAAAATGAACAAAAATTTATTATTATCACAACAAAAATGCTTAAACCTTCTCAAATTATCATGCAGTATTACAATATCTCACGGTAGTAATCTTTTAACTACTCAAATGTCCAATAGAACGTAATTCAAAACAGCTAAAGAAAGCTAATCCGCGAATTCGCTACAATCAACAAGAGCAGTTTTCTAAACAACAACAAACTAAGCAACTACTACAAACTGAGATGTTTTCCTCCTTTTATAAGATTTTAAAATCACGCGCTAGAATTTTCCAGTACTTTCTCGAAATCAAAAAGAGATATTTATTTATTTAATGCACGCGCTCTTGTATTTTCAATTTTCCGGCTTAGCTTTCTTTTAATATTCGCCACGCGCTGCACTGCGCGAGAAATAAAACCATTTAATTTATAATTGAACTAACATTAGCTTTTTAAATACCAAATTCGTAACAATATTTTGTAAAACTTTAATGAATTTTTAATTAACAAACTCGACGATTTAAAAGAGAGCAATGGCAACACTGTAAGGGGAAAAAAAAAAAAGACATTTATAATCTTTAGCGCGCGAGGTTGTCTATCGGAAATTCTAAAGATACGATTCTTTTAAATATTTTGTGTGTATGTATATGTGTGTATTGTGAATACGGCAAAGCACAGTAGGGCTATCTGCTTAAGGGGAGGGATGCCTTCGTGGAGGACTTTCTAAGGGAAACTGGCTCGTATACACGTTACACATGGAGAAAACCACGAAAACGCCCATTCAGCAAGCCCGTTCGCGGGATTCGAACCTCTGACCGA
The DNA here is from genome assembly GCF_044657685.1 of Stegodyphus dumicola. Lineage (NCBI taxonomy): Eukaryota > Metazoa > Arthropoda > Arachnida > Araneae > Eresidae > Stegodyphus > Stegodyphus dumicola. Next base: position 86,374,111 of record NC_140768.1, read on the forward strand.
ACTACCAGTGTTCAGCGATTTTACCGCTCGGCCGCTGATGAGCCCATTAAATATTTTGTGATATTGCTGATGAATTGGTTCTTATGTGGTTTAAGTGCGAAGAACATGATACTTCATAAATAAAGATAACACACAATACGTGGAAAAAAAAAAAAAAAAAGAAAAAAAAACGACCCTATGAGCGTAATATAAAATCTGAAAGCTTTCAAATATTTCTAATATTTTATTTATTTATTTACTTATTTTGCAATTTTGGGAAAGTGCGTTTTATCCCAATTAATAAATTTCATTCCACTTCATCTACTTTTTTCAGGTTAAATATTTTCTATGTTTATTTGCTTAATGTTTGAAGAATAGGGATGTAATTAAAAAAATAATCTTTGAAACAATTTTTTTCAGAATGATTCTCATATTTGGTGAACTTTAAATACTTTCCTAAAATCCCTTTTAGCCTTAATGTGCAGTTAATAAAATGATGAATTTTTAAATCCGAAAATTTAATCTTCCCGTCATTCTTAGCAGTTTCATCACTGTGACTCAATGATGGTGCGACTGGATTTATGAATCAAATGGAAATTCAAATGAGCTGAATCACACGAGATTCAAAAGAATAATTTCTACGTCTTCAGATTCAATGATTTTTCCGTTTACTTTCTTGTACGAAGTGTAAAGGAGTGAGTGAGTGATTATGGCGCAAAAACCAGAGATGGTTATGACGCGCCATAAGTAACGAAGTGTAAAGGAAGTATTGTAATTACGAAAATTTTCGGGTATCATATTTCAAAGAAAATATCCATTTTGAGCGCTATCGAATACAATTTAACGTTTTTGCATGACATCTGTGCCTAAGAGCATAATATAGGACTCTTTTTCCCAAAACGGATTGCAAAAAGGATTTAAAACGGATTCAGAAGAGATTTTTTCTTGACGTCTATACGTACATACGCATAACTCAAACACGAGTAGCCTCAGAGCGTTGAAATTTTGAATATAGAATTGCTATAACATGTAGTTGCTCATCTCCCTTTTTGTCACCATATCAAAAGCATATATATATATATACCCACTCTGTTACTCTGCTCCGTGAGCTTAATTTTTTTAATTGTTATTATTATGGTAAATTGTGCAATTTTTTTTTTTTTTTTAAATTTAACTTGAACGAATTATATTGTTTTTATCTTCCGGTTAAAGTCTTTATGCCTTTAGTTAATCTGTATGCAATAGCTACAGAATTATCAACAATTTAAAAGTTATTTAAGGGCGGCTGTACCGATTTTTTTAACTATAGCTGCCATATTTGCTTACATTTGACACTTAGCAGAATAGTAAATTAAGTCAGCTTTTGCACCTTCAGTGTCTTTTTGCCAATTGGGACCAAAAGTAAACTTTCAGTTTTGTGGACTGCAAAATCTGCCTTCTTGCCCGCTGGCCAAATTGCTTGTTTTTGCGTAGAAACTCTGATTTTAATTGTAAAAACTGTTTTTAATTCCTTATATGAGGTAAAAGAAGTATTGTAATCACAACAAATTCCGGGTTTCATTATTTCAACGAAAATACCCGTTTTGACAGCTATCGAATGCAATTTAATGATGTTTTTGCTTGACATGTGTACGTAAGGACAGAATAACAGACTCTTTTTCTCCAAACGAATTATAAAAATGATTTTAAATTCCTTCAGAAGAGATTTTTTTCATGGCCTTTGTACGTACGTATGTATATATGTATCTCGCATAACTCAAACGAGTAGCCTCAGAACGTTGAAATTTTGTATAAAGGATTTCTATAACGTGTTGTTGTGCACCTCCCGTTTTGGTTGCAATCAGCTGCATCAAAAGTATTTAAATATATATATATATATATATATATATATACGTAATATTTTACTGCGTTGCTTGGAAACTGCGTAATTTAACATCCGGTACTTTTAATACCCGATAGTCATATTGCCTGAGTGGAAAGAAGACGTTGACAAAACTAAATTCGGCAAATCACCATCTTTATTTTTAGGCACATCAAAATCATTTTTATAGGTAATATACTTTTTGATCATAAGCAATTACAATAATTTTTATATATAGCAGGGCATAGATGTTTGCAGCAGTGTCTTGCCAGGAGGAAAGCGTAAGCGAAAAGTGAAGCATAAATTTAGAGGAAGAAGGGAGGAAGTCAAAATTTTAGTTCGATTTAAAAACGTTTTGGTTTATAATTTGGTCAAGTTAAATTTGGTTAATAATGGTCAAGAGGTATCTGCATTAAGCGTTACGTAAGATCACATGATTAATTTGAATGACGCAGTTTAGACTTATAGCACTATTTTTATGGAGGAAACTATAGCCTGTATTTAAGTTAAACACGGAGAAAACTGCGAAAATCTTCGGTAATAATCTAGTACTATTTGGGTGTAAATCCCACTAGTTAATAGAATTTATTATCATGATACTACGATTTACGGCAACTACACATTGTCATCTCTAATTCAGTGAGTTGTTGATAAAGCGTATAAAATCATTTTGAAATTAAACTTATTTCTAGACAACAGCTCTTTACTTGATCTTTTACATAAGAAACCCATTATAACCCATCAATCCGTTAAACACAAATGAAGCACGGGCCACACTACCAGACGTTAAATTGTAAAGCTGCAAATCTATAAAATACGTTTCTGGGGGAAAATTCCAAATGCATCATATTTCATTAGATATAACGCCTTGCATAATGATTTTCACTTTGAAAAGGTTCATAGCTATGTCAGATTTTCAGTAGAGCTAGTTGCTGCCTGGTTATTAATTCTGATAATTTCAAACATTTATCATGTTAAAATTCAAATATTTATTATGTTACTTAAATGTTATTCTAGAAGACCGTGGTCTGCGAGTCCAGTTTTCCGCCTCACCGTGGCTTGCCTGCTGCGAGACCAGACCGTGTACGCTGCGGGTTGTTGGCGTGATACTGTCTAGCGAGTAATTCCGATTTACTCGGATTTCTTGTCCTTCTAAAAATTAGTTTACCTTGTCGCTGATATTTTGTTCTTTTTGGAAAATAATTCCGGATACTCATGCGGTGACTCCAGATTTCTGAGGAAAAATTTATAAGCGGGAAGATCGTCATTTCAAGTTGAATGCGGCTTGCACTTATCTTCATTGAGAGCATTGAAGTTTTGGACTTTCGTCTAAACTGGACTTCCTGATGTGTCGTCAAAAGGGAGCGCTGTTATGTGATAGACTACCACAGACACAGTACTGTGAGCGAACTATGAGAAAAAAAATATCCAACCGTGAGTGCCTTGAGCAGACTTTAGATTATGGTTTTGAGAAGATTTCGACCGAATATATTTTTCCATGTATTAAAGAAATGCACAAAGTATGCTTATTACACAAAGTTATCATTAGTAGTAGAACTACCCCCTTCAATAGTACCTGCATACATGCTTTTTTTTTTTTTTTTTTTTTTTTTTGTGTGTGTGTGTGTGTGTGTGTTCAATTGTAATTGCATTTATATACACTCTGCATCTATGTATAAGCCTTGTTTCCTTTTGCTGCTTATTGTTCAACGGAATTCAGTCTTCGCTTCAATTGTATTATAGTTATTACCTTGTTCAATTCTATTATCATAATTCTTCATTCAATAGACTAAATAATATTAATAGCACCTTCAATTCATTGTTCAATAGTGTTTTGTGAAGTTAGCCTGAAAGTGGTATAACATATTGTTACGTTATTTTCCGACACCAGTTGTTATGTTATTTTCTTCCTTCATGTTCGTACGAGGTTTGTGTGAATTTGGAGTGAATAATGACGACAGCACTTGATGAAATATCAAAACACACTTTATTATCCAGTATTTCCAGGACAGCTTCAAAATCACGTTTTACAGTCGTCGAAGATCTACTATAAACACGCTGGAACAATCAGCGACACAGCCTTCAGGCTATCAGGTTACCACGGTGAAGACAGCTTCACTGCAGAGCACCAGAGTACAGCTCCCGACTCTGCTCAGTCGTTCTCGGAACTCCACGTACTCTCGAGACTCTCCACTCTACAACTCGAGATGCATTCGACGATACCCTAGAGTACAGCTCCTGACTCCTCGGTTCAATCGTTCCCGGAGCTCAACACACTCTCTCGACGATACTAACCGCGATAAACTAAGAGATTCTTTCGGTGCACTCGATGACCAACTCGGCACTCGCTGACCGACTGTCAACTCGATCGACTCCGCACAGACTAACTAACTCTCTAGCAGGGTTTATATAGCTTTTGGCTTGTGTTCGAGAACATTCTGGGCTAAACCGATAAGAATTCGTTCCAGAAGGTTCTCCATCCGTGTATAGGATATCGCAAATTTTGTCACCAAATATCGCCAAATGGGCAATTTTTCGCCAAATGTGGCAACCCTAGCTTCCCTTGTCATTTATGGCAACCCTAAATCTGCTTCGTGGGAAAATTATCCCACCTCGGCTGTACAGTTCGTAACAATCTGATAAGTATTCTAAATGTTAAGTCATATAACTGCAATGCAGTCTCATGTCTCTTAGATTGTAATACTATAACTGTGCTTGTTAAGTCAGGGATAAATAGAAGGGCTAGGTCATTCCTTTGTTCGACTCGTCGCCGACGCGAGCCTCATGAAGGGGGGAACTGGAAGTAATCTGACGTATCTCTGTTGCACCTGCTCTGATTTCGCGCCTTTAAAACTGTAGTTTCATTCAGTTGCAAGACGATTTTCTGGAGGTCGCATATCCCAAATTAATTTTAATCATACATATTTGTTTTCTAATAATGCAAATATTTAAAAGTTTTCCTTTTAAATTCTATATTTAAAGTATCCTTTATGTAATATGGCTTCTTGTGCTGTAGCAACATGCCGTAACACTTATCGAAATACGAAAGGAAGAGATATTGTATTTCATGCTTTCCCCAAGGACAATTTGCTTTTGACGAAAGAATGGATACATAAATGTCGAAGACAGGATTCTATTAATGTAAAAAACGCAAGAATTTGCAGCGAACATTTTCTGCGCAGTGATTATGAAGATGACATGAGAAATCGCTTGCTTGGATTGCCGCAAAAGAAACTGTTGAAATGCGATACTGTGCCGAAAGTAAATTTATCGTGTGCAGTAAACGAAATAACGCCAAGAAATCGGAGACATTTGAAAAGGAAACTAATGCAGAGTGCTTTTGAAAGACTACACGAATTAAGCCCAAAAGAAAATTTATTTTGAGGCCGAGAACGAAATTGAAGCTGACAATAATAAATCAAATGTGAATGATTTTGAAATAAAACTCACAAGTGACAATGCCCTATGTGACAATATCCATGAATGCCCTAAGTGTAAAGATAAACAAGAATGCATTGATAATTTGAAGAACAAAATAATATCCTTAGAAAATTGTAATAAAATATTGAAAAATAGAGAAAAGAAAATTTTAGAATGTTTGCTCAGCGACAAAGAAGGTGGACGACATCTAGAAAGAAATTTGTGTCGGAAATTCAGAAATTAAAATCCCAAACAGCGAAATTTAGAAAAAAACAGCACAGATCGGAGAATTTGGAAAAACGTCTAAAGTATATTTTTACAAAGACGTAGATTAACGCATTGCTAGAAAAGAAGGAAAAAATCAGGTGGACTAGTGAAGATATTTCAAGTTGCATTGTCCTCTGTCATCTAAAAGCTACGATTTTTGGAAGGAAAAAATGGGAATTCCTTTACCTAGCACTAGCACATTAAAGAGATGGTGCGCTAAATTTTCATGTAATCCAGGAATTCAGAGTGATGTTCTTGCTGTAATGAAGGAAAGATGCGAATATTTGAATTCTGTAGAAAAAATATGCGTTCTCAGTTTCAACGAAATGCACATAGATTCTAAACTCTGCTATGACTCTAAACTGGACCAAATTCTCGGTCCTTTTCAAAAAGTGCAGTTTGTTTTAATCAGAGGTCTCATTTCGCAGTGGAAACAATCAATATTTTTTTATTTTAACACTCCAATGAAGAAAGAACTTCTTTTTTCACTCATAAGACATATTCAATCATCTGGAGTAGAAGTGAAAGCAATAGTGTCTGATTTAGGAGGATCTAGTACTTTGTGGAAAGAGTTACAGATTTCGATTAATAGTTCTCAGTTTCCAAATCCAGTATTGCAAACGAAAAAAATATGGGTTTTTGCAGATTTAGCGCACTGCCTCAAATCACTTAGAAACCACTTTTTAGATAAAGGATTTGTTTTAGAAGATGGAACTGTTTTAAATGTTGATAGTATTAAAGAGATTTTAAATAAAGATTCAGGAGAAATTAAATTGTGTCACAAAGTAAAACCAAATTATTTAATGGTCAAGGGAAACGAGAGACAAAAAGTCGCTCCAGCGAAAACATTATTTTCAAAAACTACAGCAAAAGGTATACTCCACCTCACAGGAAATAAAAAAGCATCCGACTTCTTTGAGTTAATCGACAATTTTTTCGATATTATGAATAGTACCAAAACATACCCTCCTTCAGATAAAATACTTAAAGCAGGATTTGGATTAAATGAACATCATGAAAAACAAATTCAAGTTTTGGAATTAATGAAGAAAGTCATTGGTGGATTAAGAGTTCAGGGAAAAGCCAACTTACTGCCTTTCCAAAAAGGAATAATAATTTCAATAAATTCTCTTTTTGGCCTACACCAGGATTTGAAATCATCGTATGATGCTAAATATATTTTAACCTCTAGATTAACTCAGGATGCACTGAAAGTCTCTTTAGTCAGATTCGAGGGCTTAGTAGGTTTAATGACCATCCATCAGCTAGTGAAGTTATACGCCGCTTAAAGCAATTAATACTCGCTAATAAGCTGCTAAATTTATCTTCAAAAGTATGCATGACTAAAGAAAGCAGAAATATTGATTCATATTTAACATCCGAAATACTTGAAAGGGTTTTGAAAACTGAGGGGGGAGATGCTTTTCCATTAAATACTATTGATGATTTGGATTTGGATTTCATAGAGGAACCTTCTCCTATGGCTTGGGAATTAGAATTGAATTCCGACAGACAATTTTCGACAGCCGAAAAAGAAGCATTAACATATGTTGCAGGTTATATTGCCTATCGTGTGCGAGACAAAGACCCATCATTGGGAACAATATCTAAAAATAGTGCTGATGAACCAATGTTTAATTCAGAATGGATTAAATTATTGTCCTTAGGAGGTTTGACTACACCTTCTCATTCATGGATGACTACAGTTTATGAGTTCGAAAACATATTTTGTGCAGTTCATGGTACAACTTACTATAAAGGGAAGCATGTAATTGGCTCTTTAATTAATAAACTGGAGAAACATTATCATGAAGTTAATACAGAAGCAATTCGTTTATTTTGCAGAGTGAGAACTTTTATTAGAATACGTTTCTTAAATAAAATTCTAAATTTTTATTAGAACACGTTCTTATGTTTTTTCCCAAAAAAAAAAGCAACCCAAAAGGGAAAAAAAAAAAAAAAAAAAAAAAAAAAAGGATTGCTTCGAATGTGGCAGCCAATAAATAATGTTTCAACAACTTGTAGTTGCATTGCGACTGTACAAGTAAGCATATATAATATGTTTTGATTTGAAATATTTTTAGATGACATTTTAGAAGTTAATAGCGTAAAGCATATTTCAAATGAGAACTAATTCTGTTAAGTTATTGTTATAGTTATTTTTATCGTATCCTCTGTTATTATTGATTCGATTTTGTGCTAGCTTAGCATTCTAGATAAAATATATATAAAGGATAATATTAAAGTAATTGGCATAAGAAGACCTGCCCCCTCAACCCCCACTTTTGAAAATAATTATTTTAGGTCCTGTGAGTAAAGTTGTTTTGTCTAAATTAAGATAACAATCTTACATGTATTTATTTAAATGAAATATTGATGTAAGCCTAAGTTACAAAATTATTTTAAAAAAATATATGTTATTATATTGAATCGGGAGAAAAATATGTCAATGTAAAATTTACAATTAGACTGAAACTCAAACTTAGATTAGCAGAAATTTTGCCATATATGTTTAAATATACATGTTTAAAACTATGCCAATTTAAGGTTTTTTTTTTTTTATTATTAATTTTAAATAGCTGTTATTATAGTTATTTTAGAAGCAGTAGTACAGTTCTCTTAGTTAACATGCAGATAAAGAAATGATTAGAAACAAACAGGCATTTAAAGAAAAAAAAAGGTCCCTGCAAATAAAAAAAAAGGAACTTAATGCTAAGAGTAGCGCATTTTATCTATTATTTTAAAATTGAGTAAGTACTATTAAATTTTTTAATGTTCAGTGTAAAATGCATACTGCAGTAACATTGTCTCTTCCAAATTATAGCTATCTTTCACACACAGCTCATTTTAAACGCTGGTTCTTCAAATTTAAAACGCTAATTTCTATGTTGTCAATTGCATCTCCGCGCTGAGTGGCATCATTGCTACGTCATCTCTCCCCGCTGCCTGTTTCAGGGGGAACCGCTCTATGAGCTAGCCCTTCTCTTTAGTCCTGTTGTTAAGTCCTAAATTTAATCTCTATCTGAACACAAGACCATCAGTGATCTCACTTAGTCGGTGATTAGCACAAGACTGTGAAGCCTGTGAGGACTTACGCATCGCTGTAAATAGTCTTGCGAGTTTCTTTTTCATCATGTGGTTGCAGCAGTCTATTCTGACGACCCTTCTGCGGAGGAGGCGCAGCAGCATTAGATCACTTCTGCAAGGAAGACAATAATGCTGTGAGGCAAATTTTATAGCCGTAGGGTCAGCAGTTCTCTTCTGCAGCGTAGATTCAAATCACTCTCTCAACTCTTGAAACTCGAAACTTGAAAAACTGATGCGCGCTCCGATTTTGGTTTTCCCCAGTCCGCCGAAAAATTATTTTGCCGAAACCGTCACCAACTTAAAGTGGTAAGATGCAAGGTTTTCACGTAATGATATCACTCAAATTATTCAGTAGCAAACTGTGGCATTAGCATTTTCAATAACAATGTCATGTCTCATTTTAAATGCACTTTAAGACTTAGGCAACAACAAATAACATTGAGTAAATTTTGAGCGAAGCAAGGGCCCAGAGCGTCTCAAGCGGAGTCAAGGGGCGCTTAGAAACAAATGGAAAAAAATCAGTAAAAAGAAGATTGCCTTTAAATGTACCCGAAAACATCAACAGCAAAAAAGATAAAAGAAAATGTCCTCTAAAGATAAGTTACCTATTATTTTTATGAAAAGAAATTTCGCGTCCAAACAACAGCACTTTCCTCGTCATTTTTCACTTCTGCAGTCCACTTAGCTTTATATATTAAACTGAGCTTTCATCTAGTTTATCTGTTTAATATTATATTTATTTATTTATTTATTTATATTTAATGATTTCCGTTGGTTTCGCGTTATGAATTTTTGAACAAAATACTGTCGTAAAATTTAAATAAGCAATTAAATATGCAATCTAAGAACGAATTAATCCAATTTAAATTAATCCTTAAAGAGAAAATATTCTGTTTAAGAACATTTCAACTTAAGAATGGCCTTCAGCAGCGCATTAAAATTCGCGAACCGAGGTTTCACTGCAGTCCGCTTTGAATGTACAGTCCTAAAAATGGAAAAATACGAAATTGTATTATTTAGTATCTCGCAAACAACCGGGCAGTCAGATCGAAGTTTTTCGGGTACATTTAAAGGCAATCTTCTTTTTACTGATCCTGTCAATTCATGAGAATTGTTTCCTCGGACTCAAAATTTATATGTTTTGAAGAAAGATGCCGCATATCAAATTTACATTATATTGTGAAATGTTTTAGCATATTTCAATTTAGCTTTGATAAGCTCACAATTAAAAAGAATAATTGTTGAGGATTTTGTGTAGTAATCAATTTCTTGATTCAAAAAGCGTCAATCTGCAGATAAGGAAAGGAAAAGTTTTGTAAATAATCGTCGTGACATTCTGTTACTAAAAATGTATGGGGGAATATGCCCTACTAAATTATAGGGTTCTTAAATTCAGAGTGCACTGAAATTATCATAAGTTTAATTGCACTACCTCTTACAGAAGGTGTTCAAATAGGTCCATCCGACATCCAGACATGTCTCCATACAAAGTCGTGCTGTGGATGGAGCGAGCGAGGCACTATCTTAACTAAAATATGATTAATTAAGTATAAATGTGAAAATAATTAAAAATAGAATTTTTAGTTTTCAATCTGCTGTTTTGAGAATATTATATTAAAGCGCTGTATCGACTTTTGAAAACAGAGCGCTATTTTGAGATTTGAAAATGTTGAGATTTCTTCAGATGTGTCAGCAAGGATATATCAGCTTACACTTCTGTATACTAGCGAAGACTAAAATTATATGCTGCGGCTTATTGGGCAAACTTTAACTCCAGTCTTCATTTTGAAATTTGTGAGTATTACAAATATGCCTATCCTTCCACTTAAATGCTCCGTGTCAAATGATATATTAAATCAGGTGCTATGGAGCTAGCTCAGACATAAGTAGATTATGCGATTTCCACTTCAGATCAATTAGTTACGCCAGTCATTGTACAGTTACTAAACGTGGTAAGCAGAGATTTCTCGGACACTCTGCATAGTGCTCTTTGTCTTAATGAAGATTTCGTTATTAAGAGAGACGTCAGGTTTAAGTTTCAAACAAATTTTATTTTCAGGTTACAGAGCCAAATCTGACAAACACAGTGTTCTTAGTTAACAAATTATTTATTACAGTTGAATTAGTAACTAATTTTTGTCAGAGTTGAATTGGTGTCACAATAGATTCCACTATTTAACATATTTATTAAATGCAGAACTGCTTACATTGTTATTTATAAACATTGGCCAGGATAGTTAATAGCTAGAGCTGGAGGTATACCATCGGGAGTCATACAACGGCTGCCAGCACAACGCTCATTAGCGATGCTACTGCATCTTTCACCTGGACACTAAATAATAATAATAATAATAGTAATAGTAATAATAATAACAATAATAATAAAAATAATAATAAAAGTATTCAGTAATTACAGTACGCTATCCTAGTATTTGAATAATTATAAATTGATTCTTAATTTAGGTTCACTTTTTTCTGAGACATCTTTTAGGAAGGTAAGACCTTCAGCTTGATTGTTTGCATAGCTGTTTTGATAATTATTTTGCCGATAATTTATCGTCTAATTATATTATAATATTCAAGGAAAATGACTTATTGCGAATATTATTTGCATTTCTTCTAGAGAAAATTTGAATCATACTAGTTCACAGGCAAACCGTGACTTGTCTGGTTTCGAGCTTGAATTCCAATTTCATTTAAAAGTTGAGAAGTACCAGAACCAAGGTCCGTCTGAATTTAAGCCTTGATTACAGCGAGAGGTTTCACAGATTAGATACTAATAACATACTAAAATTGTTGCGTGTGTGCTTAACCCATGCACTTAATTTTCCAATATCAAGTAATTGACAAGGCCAAAAGAAAACTTTTTTTAGCATAATTAACCATTTACTAGTTAATAATTTAATTAATTAATCTTAATAATTTAATTAATTAACCTTAATAATTTAATTAATTCTTCAATTAATTAGCTTTATGTAGCCTGTAAAATGTCTTTTATTTTTATCTTTATATCTATTGCAGATGTTCTTTAAGGTATTATTTTAAAGTAATTTTCTTTTTCGGAGAGATAAAAAATAAAACTTTTCTTAAAGGTACTTTAAAAGCACAAAGCACTTTTGTTTCATTTTTAGACATGCTTTAAATTTCCTGAAAAGATAATCCACTCAATTTTAATTTTTAATTTTCATATTGAACTTTGAAAAAAGCCCATAACTATGAATAAGCCAGTCTTAGAAAATGTACGGTACAGTGTAAACCTCGAAGAGGAAAACTCGCATTTATCTTAACCCTTTCCGGCTCGCTAAAGTCGGAGTTTTGATTTAAAAAAAAAAGGTAGGTAGTCTAATTAGGCCTAGAGAAGTACACAAGTAAAATTTTGTGAAGGTAGCACTTATCAGAAAATTGCTGTTGCTCTAGCTTTATATTTTTAAAAATGAATATTCTTTGTCTACATGAAATTTTGATTTTTTATTATAATATTTTTCTCGTATTTATAATACTAATCTCGTATTTATAACTTGTAATCAGTTTTCTTTCTCTGTCTTGAAGATGATCGAAGATAACAATGTGGAATAATTACGTGAAGGAATTCTGGTTCACAAAGTAACGGCAATACGTCAATCGCATGACGAAAAATCAGACAGATTGTTCAAATTTCTCTCGTCATATTTGTCAGGCAGTGTCGACGCCAGTGGCGTAACTAGAATTCTTGGGCCCCCATGCAAAAAGTTTTTTAAGCCCCCTCCCGAAATTTAGATACTCCCAAAAAAAATAAATAAAGGATTTTAACGGCCACCAAGAAGGGTTTGATAAGATTTTTTATGCTCTTGGTGAGCACGTTGTCCAGTCTGTTGTCCCACTCTTGCTAACTGGACTTTTTTTTTTGTCTTTTTTAGCTTTATTATTAAGCATAGTTTTCTTCGCATTTACGCCACATACAGTTCAACACCAAAATCACAAAATTTTTAAAAGCTGAATAACAGAAAATGTTTAGAACTCCAGACGGAGCGTTAAGTGTTGGGGTAAATTTTTATATTCATTTCAGTTTTCCCATTTAATTACATCAGTATTCAGTTTTTTCAATAAGATGGCATTTTTTTTGGTATGAGTCGTTTCATTATTATTAACATTTTATGTGTTAAATTTATTAATTATGTATCACGTTCATCTCGTTTACATAAAATTCAATTCAACAGCAAAATCATAATACAATATATTTAAAAGCAGCATATCTTTAGAACTCCAGATAGAGTGTTTGAGTTTGCCATACATACTTTTATATTCGCTATATCATTTCTTTCAAAACTAGCCTCTCATGCGGCCAACCGCCTAATAGTTATCTTAAAAAAAGAAAAAGTATATAACGAATTTAATGAGTCCAGCTAATGTAATTTAAAAAAACACTGAATAGTTCTAATTAAACATGTTTATTTAAATTAATCACATTAAAAAGTAAGAACAAAATATTCTCAAGAACTGCGCTTATTGACTTTAAATCAGTTAGCTAATTATTCAGTAACCTTCCAGATTAAATATGAAAGTGTTTTAGGCTTTAATGAAGACCAACGCGCTGGTAAGTGGAAGATAAAAAAAATTACTTCCAGCGGCGGTAACCAACGAGTGTTGCCGCCAACCAGTCGTTGGCATTTGACACATTTGACATTTGGTTGCAATAAAAAATCATTTCCTAAAACAAGAATTTCTGGGAATTCTAAAATTACAATGAACTTCATGGGGCCTGACTTATTGTATCTTCATTTTTGCCTCCTTTGTCAAGTATTCGCCTCAAGAAATTCAGAACTTATTCTGAAAATAAACCCCAACAAGAGTGTGGCCCGGTTAATAGATAATGACTTTAAAATCTCTCCTCTAGAGGAGAATCAAAACAAAAGCATACAGCTTCATTGCTTTGTATTCAGGCCCTTAAAAACCTGAAAGAAGACTGTCTTCTTTTAAATTCCAACATATATAAATGGAATTCAGCAGGGTATCCCAGGGCCCCCTAAGCCTTCGGGCCCTTATGCTACGGCATTCCTTGCATGCCCATATTTACGCCACTGGTCGACGCCTGAAATATTTATTCGTTCTGTTTTCTCCCTTTCATTGTTGAGTAAGTATTATTTGGATATAAGTCTTCTGAGATTCAGGTGTAATAATAAAATTGGTAATCTTTCTTGTATTTGTGGATGACTCACCTTTGCTTCGTAAAAGCGAAACGCTATTAAACCTACAAACTACTTACAACTCTAGCCTACAAACTATATATTTGTGCGCACAAAAGTTCTTACCAAACATTTATTTCCACAACCGTGGGTCGTAGACATATATTTCCGCTTACAGAAATGTTTTAAATGTAAAGATTCATGTTTTCTTATTCTGAAATGTAAAAAAAATTAATTTTGCATGAAATAGGAAATCTTAACTTTTTATATATTCTTCCGGTCTGTAAACTTATATTTACGAAACCGTTACGGTCATTATAAAAAGTAAAACACAAGTTTGACTCACATTCGACAAAAATTGAACGAACAATTTAATTTCAAAATTTCAATGTTTGGCATCGTTTTCAAAAATGTTGATTTCTTTCCCTAAATGTCATTCAGTGATGTTCTTTTTTTTTTTTTTTTTTTTTTCTTTTAGACTTACTAGTGTGTAATGTTCTGCAGAGTCTCACCCTTTTTGGTAGCATACACTAATACCCTTTTTGGTAGCATACACTAATACGTTGGGCTTTTCACCCAACATTATTAATCAAGCAGTTAAAAAATTCTCATCTCAACACACTAAAAGGCACACTCTTGTTTTAGGAGATTATAAAAATTCTGTTGTCATTCCCTTCTTTCCATCAATTAGCTATAAAGTTGCACATATTTTGCAGAAATTTAACTTTCGGGTTGTTTATTCTCCCATCAATAAAATTCCGAGTTCCATACTTAAGGACCCCATTCCGGATATGAATTCCTGGGGTATTTATAGGATTCCTTGCCAGTGTGGTTTAATTTACATTGGCCAAACTAAGAGAGCCTTAAAATTTCGCGTCAAGGAACATGAGGCATATGTTAGAAAAAAGGAAACACAGAAGTCTTCTGTTGCGCAACATTGTTGGTCCGAAAATCACAGTTTCAATTTTTCTGCTGCCAAAATTATTCAAAAAACATCTTCCATTGGAGAACTGGATTTTCTAGAGGCATTTCACATTCATAAAAATCTTTCTGTTCTAGTTAACGATCCTAATTCCTATCCAAATTTGCCTTCGGCCTTTAAAGAAATTATGTTTTAGTTCTGGTTTCACCAACAGATGGCGCCACTTGCTTATTCTTGTCCAGGCTTTCTTATCTTATCTAATCATTTTTTCCTATCTTTTTAAAACCTGCGGTTTTGCAGCTGAGGATGGTGGTTCGGTAAAATCATCGAAACTAGTCCTGTGAAATTTTGTAAATATAACGCTGATTTTTGTTGTTTGTCTTCTGAATTAGCATACACTAAGTCAAGCCTCTAAATAGAATTAAGCGAGTTATTACTATGTCTAGTTAATCGAACAACACCGTAAGAAAAGTGCAGAAGACACTTTTAATAAGAACTCAAATAATTTTAACAGAAGGCACTCCTGGTGTTCACAAAATCAGCCAGCAGTTATGGCGTAAACTCAAAAGAAAGGAATTCAAATTCAACTTAAATTTAAGTCTTAAGTTAGCTAACGGCTAAGCAGAAATACACTCCTGCTCACAAAATAAGCAATAAACTATATATATATATATATATATATATATATAAAAGAGCACGAATGTAAAAAGTGGAATTAAAACATACAATTTACATATGAGGAAGAGGTCGCATTGCCGAAGGCAAATAGGCAACCGAAAGTAGCGTAAAACGCAATACCGCAGTCACACCACAGAGCCTTGAAAAGGGGTATGCTCGAACTATGCATCAGTTCGCAAGCAGTGATTGTTCCGTGTAACCCGAGATAACCAAAGCAGAAAGCGTAAGCCAAAGACTCGAGTTGCACAATGAAATGAGTTGAAGGGCTGTCGGTATGTTGCAATCTGGTGCAAGACAGTTCGCTGTAGCGAGAGAGCTGAATGTGCATCGCAGTGTCATCAACAAGCTGTGGAATCGCTTTTCAAGGAATAAAAACATCTGTAGAAGACGTGGATTTGGACGTCCGAGGACTACCACAACGGCAGACGGTTGCTATATGCAAGACGCCATAGATCACTTATAACAGCACAGCTGGTGTTGCATCGCTTTGGTGCCGTAGGACCGCTCATCTCGTGCCGAACTGTATGCAGTCGACTGCATGAAGATGGACTGATTATTATTTGAAAATATTTCATGGTCAAAACTTTAAACTGAAAATATATTTTCCAATAGAAAAGGTGATTTCCATGCTTGTCTTCTTTCAATAATTTTATGTTCCACAAATTCATGCAGCCATAGTGAATATTGACCGGATAAAGAAAAATGATACTCTTAATGAAACAATAATCATAGTATCAAGTATTTTAATCATCTGCTCAATTTCATGAGAAATTTAAATTTAAATCATTTAAAACTTAAAATAGTGAAACATTTACTAAACACTGAGTGAAATGTATTTATTCATAAAAATGGCAAATAAGCTAATGTGACATTTTCGATATGTAGCTAGATTGCCAACTTAAGTTGGTAGGGCGATTTAGAATCCAAGTAGAAATCCACGATCGCACGTAAACGATTCTCTTAAGATGCGATCACCTCCATGTCAGAAACAATTCTTGAATCTTAGTGAGATGTTAATACGAGATAAAGTTTTCAGAAATGAACCCAGAACAAACGCTATTTGATGAAAGATAATCTTATTCAAATTGATAAGGCCTTTGCTTTGACTGTGCTCAAAATCTTATTCAAATTGATAAGGCCTTAATCAATCAAATCTATTTGTTCGTCGTTTCCTATTAATTAAAACTGCTTGAGCTAGTTATTTCATGTAGTTAAAAACCGTTTCATCCTTCCTTCTGAAAAACCGATTTATGTGAAACACAGCATCAAAAGCAATTACCTCCCACCATCGTAAGAAACTGGGAACGAAAACTTGCCTTTCAGACTATTTCTGGGAAAGCGCGTTTTTTGGAAAAACTGTGCTTCGTGCTCACAAGTATGATATGGGTTTCAGCTAAGTGCGGTAATATGCAGTGACGATGTAGCTGCTAATTCTGGATTAAATGCACAAAGCGAATTAAATATACAAGCTTTTCAGTAAAATCCACAGGATTATTGTCTCGTTTCCTGCAAATAAATGTATCTAAAATATCTTTTCACTTCATAAATTTGTATTTTTTCTCAAAGTTTAAAATGGAATCTTGAAATAAAACTTTATGAAGTAAAATATCTTTTCACTTCATAAATTTTTATTTTTTCTCAAAATTTGAAATGGAATCTTGGAGCATTTCCACCATCATAAGAAACTGGGGACTTTTTTGTAAACTCACTCTGTAGCAGATTGGGCAGCAACCACAGTAGTCCATATAATATCCACACCAGCAGTTATATATTGGTGGACACATGCGTCGGTCACACTGATTGCAATTGGGTACAGAATAACTTTCCACAGAAACTAAACTGCAAGAGAAAAAGAAACTTTGCTTTTTGTGTTTCTATAATATCATGAATGTAAACAGAACTATATTCATATATAAAATGACTATGAAGGAAAATTTGAAGTTAATTTTTATAGTTGCAAAATTAAGGAAACTAGATTTTGTTTTTGCTAAAGGTCTTTTGCAATATACGTTTTCTAACTTAAGAAAATAAGGTACGAGAAACGCTTCAGAATACTGGTGTTTTAGTAGTGAGAAAAACTACGAAATTATCGAAAACTTATATGTCAAATTTCTAATAAATAATGCTTTATAAACGAAATAACGCGAAACTATCTAAATTATAAACTAAACTCAGTGGCGTAACAGCCCTAATAGGCCAAGGCCAGCAGTGCCCGAAATCTGCTTTCTTGACCATGGGTCCCGGGATGCGTAAGCAAATGCGCAAGACAGAATGACAGAATTGCGTAAGCAAGGGGTCAGCTTGTCGCAGGGCCCCCAGTGTTTAGTCCCCAAACAAACTTGGTACTCATTTTATCGACCCAAATGAGGGAAATCAAGGGATGAAAGGCTGAGTCGACCTTGCCCAGCCCGGGAATCGAACCCTGGACCTGTGGTGCTGCTGCGCGATGCGCTAGCCACTGCGCCACCGGGCCTCATCTTTCGAATTTTTCATAAAATATATGCAAAAGAAATTTAACTGAAAAAAGGTTAACTACCAGTTCAAACAGCATACGAAGCTTGCATCTAAATTTGCTCTATATTAAATTAAAATCGAAAATTTTTAATTTTTCACAGACATAGAAATGTATAAATACTTAAAATCTCTAAATTAGTAAATTTCTTCTACATTTTCTGGTACGTATTTCTTTGAATTGTAGAAACATTAGGTTATTTTGAAGCAAGAGAGATGAAAAATGAGCAATGCTCTCGGCGGGACCCGAACCTCGGACCTCTCGAATTCACGTCGAGCGTGCTGACCACTACACTACGAAAGCATGCTAAGACGACAGGAGAAATATTTTATATACTCCCCTTTTAAAGGGCGATTGGGCTTTTAGGGGACTTAATCGTCAAATCTTGGTGGTGAAGAAACATCATTCATCCCCTTTTTAGTTCGGGCGCCACTGTAGAAACATTAGGTTATTTCGAAGCAAGAGAGATGAAAAATGAGCAATGCTAAGAAGGCGGGAGAAATACCTTATAGAATAAGAGAAACAAGCCATAAGTAATGTATCAGTGGTATCAAAATATCCTCAGTTCATTTTAAGAATTTATAATTTTTAAATTAGAAATCATAATTTAATGAGTTATTCATATACATGTATATAGTAGCTTCTAGAATAAGTTACCTAATTCCTTTTAAAAGAGTAATATTTTCAAAAAGTAAATAACATGTTACTTGGTCATAATATCGATAGCATGGATTTTAAAAAAATTATTTCAATTAGTGAAACATAATTTTTTAACACTTAAAAACGGAAACGAAAACTTACAATAAAGCCAGGGTAGCTGCCAAAATGGAGATATAAACGAAAGTTTTCATCCTTTCAGTTTCTATAACAGAGAGGGAAGAAAAGACAGTAGATTTTCTGTAACTATAAACAATCATTGCAAATTTTCTAGACCTTAATAAAATACATATTCTGTATATGTATTTAATCTTTAATAAAATATCCAAAATCCTGTAATCTTTAATAATGTACATACATTTTCTTAAAATGCATAAAAGTTCTTTAGGTTTTAATAATAGACTTTGTTACTTCCTTAATAATGTAAACGAACATTTTAGGCTTTAATAATGCATTTAATCCTCACTTTTATCTATTAACTAAGTGTTGAAGAACTTAGCTAAGCGAATAATCGCTTAAGTTCAGGAATAGAAACATAAACTCTAGAATGCTTTTATTGCTTAAAATAAAGATTAACAGATGGCGCCTTTCTCAGGAAGTACAACAAAGCTTCCACTTGGGCTTAAACTCAAAAATGTAAGAAATAAGAACTTAACTAATGACTAACTAAAAAGATTTAGCCGAAGCTAACACAATTTCTAAACTAGTTGGCCCGCAATATGAAATTAGCTAGCGAAGCTATCAAAGGCATGTTATACAGCTGAGTGTTACTCTATGATTATCCACAATAAGGATAATTAGAAAAAATGAAGACTGTATTAGAAAAAGTGTAGCAACTGGAACTTGTAGCAGTAAGAGCACAATTTCAAATGTAACAGATGATACAATGGAAAATATGGAAAAGGCACTTGTGATATGGATAGAAGAACAAAATCAGAAACGGGTTCCAATTTATACTAATGCTATTGCAAAAAAGTCTTTAAAGATTTATAAAGTACTTAAGAATCAGTCACCGACGACTTCGTCAGATGAAAAAAAGGTATCTTTTTTCAAAAACCACGGTTGGTTTGAGAGATTTAAACAAAGACATTCTTTACATAATGTAAGATTGAAAGGAGAAAGTGCATCTGCTGATTCGGATGCAGCACAACAATATCCAGCAAACTTTGCTGAAATGATTGTCGCCAACTCCTACACTTCTGATCAACTCTTCAATGCTGACGAGTCCGGGTGGTTCTGGAAAAAAAAGTCTGAAAGATCCTATTTAGCTAGAGCTTGCTAATCAGTTAGTAATCATAACGTAGAGAAAAGTAGTATAACAATTCTTTTCTGTTGCAAAGTTTTAGACGATTATACGAATATAATGAAACCATTGGTTATTAAAAGTCAAAAACAACCCGCTCATTTAAAGGAAGAAACATAAATAACCTTCCCGTTTATTGGATGGCTAAATAAGAAAGCATGGGTCACTGCCATAGCTTTCAATGAATGGTTTCATAAGATGTTTGTACCAGATGTCAAAAATTATTTTAAGTAAAAAGGGATTAGCTTTTAAGGGCTCTTCTATTAACTGATAATGCACCTGGTCATCCTCAAGATTTACAACACGAAAATGTAGAAGTCTTTTTACCAAAGAGTACAACTTCCTTATTACAGCCGTTAGATTAAGGAATAATTTCGACTTTTAAGGCACTGTATATCAAACAAACCTTCAGGTATATTTTAGAACAAATGGAGAATGATGAATCTCTTACTCTTATAGATGCTTGAAAGACATTTGCAATCTTATATTGTGTTAAGCATGTTGGAATGTCATATACTCAGACTAAACAATTAACGCATGCTGGAAAGCAATAAGGCCGGATGCTGCTAAAGATGAGAATGATAGATTACCATTAAAGCATGAATATTCTCAGATCAATAAATTGGCCCAAACTATATGAGGAAAAGGTTTTGACGATTTAGCTCAGGGAGATATTGAAGAAATAATTGCTGACGAAGAACTAGATGAGGATGCGTTAGTTAACATGATTCATGAAACAAATAAATATGTTGAAGACAATCATTCTGAAGAAGAGCAATCCGAACCAGTTGCATTCACAGCAAGAGTCATCAGCGTAGGACATGAATTGGAAAGAAAATTAGGAAATCATTTTTTACAATATGACACGAATGTTGAACGAGCTCTCCGATTTCAACCGGAGCTTAGTAAGCTTAAATCAGTATTGAGGAGGTTTACAAAGATTTAAGAAAAAAAAAAAAAAGCTAGACACTTGTTAATTACGGATTTCACTGTACAAAGTCTTCTCGATCTGAAATATTCCTTAATTCGTCAACCATTGAAGCGGAATCTTATCAAGATCGCTCAAGTGATGAAAATGACATCATACCAATCAAGAAGAAAAGACTAACAGTTCATGAAAAAGATGACAATGATTAAACTTACGATAATTTTTTAAATGATCTTATATTTTCCTATAAAATAAATTAAATATCTATCTTTATTACCTGCATATATTTGCTATTTTATGAACGAAGAATAACTTTATTTATTTTAAGATGTCTTACTTTTGATTTATGTAAATAAATGACAAAATTATGCACATTTAGTGTGTTTTTCGTTTTACACGGTTTTACATAGCAAAATTCAAGATTCCATTTACATGGGTTTGTGCGGAAATCTTCCGTTAAGTAGAAGGATAGAGCTGTAGTTGTAATCTAAATTTGATAAAGAAAAAAAAGTAATTTATTTGAGTTCCGAGTTTGCTTCAAACATTAGACTGATCAAAAACACATTGGCCATACTTAATGACTTAATTAAATTTATCATACCCAGTATTTATCAAAAATGTTAGTGTTGTATGCGGAAAATGTACATTTCTAGAAAACTTTTAATCTGTTTACTTTTCTTTCGTTGACTTCATTTTATATATAAAATCTGCATCATTTTGCTGAAGGTATAAACATTTGAATTTAATATGATTATTAAAACAAAGTAAAAAACAAATCTAAAAATAATTGTACTGATGCCTCATTGATTGATGATTAAACATCTCTCATCATGCATTTACTCACTTCTCTAACCAAGAAATATATCATAATTCTTACAGCTTCATGGGGCAGCTTGAAAACTGCGTTATAAAAAACATGTAGAAACTCTATTTATATGTGGCATGGAAAAAAGTATACGAACGCCACTGTACTGAATAAAAAGAAATGTACAAATTGAGTTTTAATTTATAGTTCATAGCGTCTTCATTTCTCTGCGAGTGCTGTGAAGAGAAGTCTAAAATATTGTAATTTCCTGAAAATCAGGTTATGTCACGTCAGGAGTTTTACATTAGATATAGATTCGGACTAATTCTTTAACATAACGTCATCAAACATTTTACTCTTCAACTTTCCGTATTTCAGCCTTATGCATGAGTAAACTCTTCATGTAGCATTTAGATCTGTCATTATCTTGTGAATCATATTTTGGAACTGTTGAATCTTTTGAGAGCGGAGCGGACAGCATGCATACCAGAGCGACGTACAGTAGTACGTATTACGTATATCAGTGACATGCCCGGCGTTCATTTCCAATTTACACCTACGACTGACACTTCTACACTGAATCTTACACTGAATATTGTATATTCACTCTCATACTAGATAGCCTCTCGTAATTAATTTACATTTATTAACTGCTGTGCATTGGTAATACGATTGAAAGTTGTTGCCATGAAAACGGCAACTAGAACATAGCTGAGCTACAAATGTTTTAATATGCACTTTTAAATGAACTATGTTTACTAGATTATATCATTAGATGCTTTTTATATGGATACCTTAAATATTGTTTGTTTAAAGTTTGTTATGTATGAAGTAGAAATAGTTTGAATCCGTTAAAGTTACAACAAAAGGAATTTCGCAGTTCCTTTTTTTCGACGCTAATTTTGTTAACGGCCAGTAAACTGGTAGTTTAATCCTACATCAAAACGTTGCAAACGGACTAGCGGCATGCGCGTTTACGTATTTTTTCCATTTCTGAGGTAATTTTCTTCTAGTGTCGTCCCTTTCTTAGACATCTCTCCCTTAGATAGCTGTAGTTTTACCTAATCCAATCCAGTCGCTTGATCGCTGCATCAAGCGACCAACTCTGCCGCAGTAGATGAAATCGTAAATAAATTCTATGTCTGCTTTCCTTAGGGTTGCCTTACCTTAAATTTAGGGTCGAAAGTGACGTAACACTAAACTAACAAAGTTAATTACAATTTATAAATTCTTATATGACTTCTGAAAATTCTATTTATAAAGAATTTCAGTGTTTCGCGAACTTTAATAAATTTATTTCAATTAAACTAATGATTGGCGACTATCGATTCCATGGCCAGATGGATAATTCATCCTTTAGCTGAAAAAGAGACTTGCGTCAAAGCAGGCACTCCAATCCTAATCCGCCACACAGATAAAACAGCGGGAACAGATAGAGTGAAGGTGATAACACACATGAGGCGCGAATGCAACGTCCCTGTCCATGACGTGTAATTGTCCTTTTTCTAATCGTTGATTTTTACTCAAGAATTAAAAAAAGGTTAGGTTACTTAGAGTGAAGTTTTTGTGTCATAGAAATACTGCTGTTGTAGCTAGAGGGCGCCTAAAAGCAGGACTGAGGCAAAACCTTCTTAAACAGAAGCCCAACTACGAGCATGGACCTTATAAGAAATAGACTAACCCAGTGGGCGGGGCGCGCGTCACCGACATGTCCGCATGAAAGAGTAGGGACGATCTGGTTTACTTTACGCGTAATTCTTGTACAAACATCTTTACTTTGGTAAAACGGTAAAAACTCTAAGGACAAAATTTATGGACTTAATTTTGCGTACAAATAACATAAAATTAAATAAGATTGATAGTACTTGATGCTTTGAAATAAATAAGGTAAAATTAAACAAGATATGATAACTTGTTTTTAAAAAATTAATGACCATTTTCAGGCAGTGATTTTCAAAACTATAATAACATTACAGAACAATCGTTTATTTGATTATCTCATCATTAACTCATTAAAGTGGAATATTTATTTTAGCAATTTAAAAAATTCGGAGCAAAAAATTTTCTGAGTGTAATGAAGGAAAAAAAGATAAAATAAAATCTAGACGCACTGAGATTTTATATTACGCCCAAAAGGAACCTTTTTTTTTTAACGTTTTGTGTGGTACCTATATTTATTGAATATCATGTTCTTCGCCCGTAAACCACATATATTTGAAAACAGCATACCTTTAGAAATTTCCGCACTGGAGATAACAACGTTATTTTCCGTACAGTGTTACGATTACTCGCTTTGAACTCGTTGAGTTTATTAATCAAAAATTCGTTAAAGTTTTACAAAATATGAAATAGATTAAAAGAAATTCGAAATTCGACCATCCAGACGCCCATGTTCGGGTGGAGGATTGTATTATTCAAAATTTTATGACTATTTATTAAAACCATAAGCATAAATTATATAGATTCCGTCGTTTTGTAACAGGGCGAGAAACTGTGACAATATTGTATGCATGAATACATGTATTCATGCAGATTCTTCATTATTTAATTTCTTTAAATATAATACAGGGCGATAATATTTAATAACAACAATTTGCAAGGAGACACGAACATTTATAGTGAAACAGTGCCAAATGCCGCTTCGAGCTAATAAAGTAAACAGTAAATAAAAAAATCTTATGCAGAAAAAAATAAATTAAAAAAATAATCACTATAAAATACAAGCAAAATTAATTATTACTGTTAAATACAATTTTAATATTAAGTGTATAAAAATTAAGGAGTCAAAAGTGTTTATCACTATGATGTATTATGAAATATGATTGAAATAAAATTCCTTTATAGAAATTGTACTATAATACTCATCTATAATTTAAAAAAAGCAGCACAATTTAGAATTTTAAGGAAAACTTTACAAAATTCGTTTTTAAATATTTTAGTATTTTTTACTTATTTACACCAATAAAAAGCATAAAAATTGCCAGAGAAAATTGCTTGTTTGAAATTTTATTTTAGTTCAGATTTAAAATATTATTTTCTAAAGAAGTAGTTACAAATTTCCTTACAGCATAGGAAAAGCTAAAAAAATATGCAGCCCTGAAAGCATGCAATAGCTTTATAATTATCTGGAAAGCTAATTATGCTCAATAAATATGCTAAATTTTTAAAAATCAATCTGAGTTTCAAAAATAAAAATATGGAGAAATTCTCATTTGTGAAATGAGGCGCTACAACCAGCTTTTTCTTGACAATTCGGTTATTGCACTGAAATGCTTATAAAGCGCCTGCGAACAATTTTACTTCTTTCCCTGTATTTCTTATATATCACTCTCTTACACTTTCGTCATTGTGACGTACCATCGGTGTCACAATGACGAAAGCATATTTATATAGATTCCGTCGGTTACTTCCTGAAATTTGCATATGATTCTTGAAGATGCGTGTAGTGATTTTAGAGGTCATATATTTATTTTAGAGTTCGATTTCCGCGTAACTCCGAATTATCCTTAATTTATGGACATGAGTGTATTTGAATTTTCATGCATTAGGAATTTAAATTATTTCTTGTTTGTCGCAAAACTGTGCACTTTATATTACAATTTAAAAAAACCATAAGCATATTTATTGCCTTCACAGTTTCTTTAGAAAAAACTTTTAGTACTAGTTTAGTTTTAGTAAATATATTAAATATTAAGCTAAATAATTTCATTTGCTGCCATATACGTATGAAGTTAAAAGTTCCAAGTTATAAAATTAATCAAAAAGTAAAAAATTGGACATTTTAATCAGTCAGTCAATATTTAGCATACAATTCGATACATAATAATTAACCATACAATTCGATACATAATTATACTAATCGATACGTAATTACACAATATTATACACAATGTATTCTATAAAAATGAAATTCCTTAATATTAACGTATCCATTTTTTTTTAAAGCAGAAGCAAATACCTTAATAAATTTAAATTTCAAGTTAGGCTTAACTTACCCGAGAATACTTCGAAATGGTAAAATTTTCTCGCGGTATCGATTTTAACCATCTATGTAATACATCTTGTTGCTTAGGAAATCTATATACTGATACTGAACCGTCACAATAATTTTTTCGGCATAACGGCACACAGTACTTTAAAAAAAATCAATATCAAATTAAGGAGACTTGGTTCACGCGTCTTCTCACGACCAAGGACGAAATTCCCCTAACTTGCTAATGCCATCTAGATGGCCTTGGTTTAAGGGCGATTTTTCGCACCCCATCGAGAAGGCCAACGGTTTGTGACGTCACTAAACTACGATCCTTCAGTAGGGAGGCTTGTGTTTAAGAAGGTGTTGACTGAGGGCTGCTAGACGTCCGCAAGCTACCGGTTGGAAACCACTGGCATGGACTCTTACTTCCAAGAATTAGATGGGTAGTTACGTAAACAAAATGAATTGTAATTATAGGTATGATATAAACAACAAATGAAAAGTAAAATAATATCTTATAAATATATATATATGTATAGGAGGGAAAAGCATACTGATAAAACGAAAATAAAGAACGATGCAACAGTAATGATACAGCAATGAAGATAGTGATACACGGTCTTAACAAAATGAGAAGATACCGAGCTGATGTTTTTTTATTTAGTTTTTAGTATTTTTAATACGATTTTATTTCATGATTTGTTTTTAAAATTAGCAAAGGAAAATTTCTTCTGAGAATTATCAAGAAATAATTCGAAACAAAATTTTCAGATTCTGGAAGTTTTATCTTACTGTTATATTAAACATTATACACTGATAGCCTTGACTTCTTTATACGTTATGCATATATGAAAAAGAAAAGTTCTATTTTCATAGAAAATTTTCCAAACAATAAATCTGCTAATTATCTGTTAACAGTACAGTCTAATGATGTCGAATATTTTAAGTTATATGCACTCATTTTCATAAATTCATATATTCTCTCAAGGATAGCAAATTCTACTTACCTTAAATTTACAATTAAAAATTAACAATGCTTTGGAGATTGATAAACGTAAAGCGCTATGTTTCAAATATCACTGTTTGGAAGGAAATGCCATGTATTTGAATATAGATCACACTTCCCAAGGTCACTGATATGTTAACAATGGAAACTAGTATCGAAAGTATTGCAGGAAAGTCAATGAGTTCCTGGTTATTGTGCATGTATGCATACGCTGGAAAGAAAAGAATAAAGAATTACAATGGCTGTTTTAAAAAAAGAGTCAATTGTTTTTCTACTTCATAACTGTTAGCAGAGAAAGGTCACTAATCCGTTATTGATTGAATTTTGTTACAAATTTCTATTCTTTACATGTGACGCATCAACTTCTTTTATACGGTTATTTTATAAACCTCTTTTCAATTCCAAATTTTATTTCACTTTAGATTATTTCATTTCATACAATGATGTGCAAAAATTAAAGACTAGATAGATTTTCAGATATAATGTCTTGCAGCTATGCTTCCAGTCGGTACAAATCATGCTATAACATCGTTGAAACGTAAGACTATTCTAAAGTAAATTACGAGTAAAACAAGACAGGAAATCGAAACATCCATGTAACAAGCGGCAGGCAAGAAATGTGTTATCCTCAATAGGGAGTATGATCACTCTGAACTACGAACTATGTAAGTGCAGCCTCTGTCCATGTTCAGTACAGGACTGCCAACAAGCTCTTGCATACAAGCTTTTCTCATCATGCTTTACAAACAAGCACCCCAGAGACCATCCTCATTCGACAGTATTTTTAGAGGCAGTCTTATGTCAGTTATTTTCTCCATATGGTTAGACCAGTGGTACTCAACCTTTTGCAGCCTTTAATGAACCTAACAATTTATTCTAGTCATTTGTCAAGAAGCTTAAAAATAAACATACTACACCTAGGCCTAAAGACAAATAATAAATGTGCCTATACTAATAAGGAAAAGGTCTCTATGGCATGCCGAACACTTTGTAGAACAATTTAAACCCAATGACAATCCCAGCGATGGAAATGTGAGGTATTACGTTAAAGACTGGCTTGCTGCACATTCTAAGTAGAAAGATTTACAGCTCACTAATCCTAAAGAAATTCAAGATGTCATTAACATACACTGGTATCCTGAACGCTTGCCTCACAAATGCTTATTTCCCCATGTCTTGGAAGAGCGCTAAAATGATAGTACTACCAAAGCCAGGCAAGGACACGACCAAGCCAGAGGGCTTCCGCCCTATTAGCCTTCTCCTGGGTTTTGGGAAAATACTTGAGCGGATTATTCTGAAACGCATGGAGCCTTATCTGAAGAAGCTTCCTATTGAGCAATTTGGCTTCCGTCGCTCGCTATCCGCTACCAAGTAGCTTGTTAGGCTCGCTGAATACATTGGTAGCTCTCTACATAATCATCAGACTGTCATCTTACTCATGTTGGACGTGGCGAAAACCTTCGACCGCGTCTGGCATGAGGGGCTTATTTTCAAGCTTATTAACCACGACTTTTCGCCTGCTCTTATCAGGATTATTCACTCCTTTTTGTACGGGCGTAAATTTCACGTTTCTATAGGAAAGGACTACCAGTGGTTAAGAGAATCAGGGCCGGCGTCCCACAAGGGAGTATTTTAGGTTCTGTCTTGTACTTATTTTATGTTGCAGATCTACCAAGGGCCAACCTGGATTACAATTATTTTCTTGGATGCTACGCTGACGACACTGTCGGCAATCCCCAACTTTGTGATCCGCAAGCTGCAGAGCATTATACCGCAAATTGAGCACTGGTGTCGCAAATGGCGGATATGTATCAATGCAGATAAGTCCCAACTACTGATTATAAGGGGGAAGCACTCACGGACTAATATCACTGAAAAACTTACGCTCTTCAACACTGAGGTACCCCGTGTTAACAAGGCAAAGTATTTAAGTATTGTACTCAACACCAAGTTCAACTGGAAGGACCACATTATGCACGTTCAGGGGAAAACTATCGGCGTGATTCAAAGTCTCATCCCTCTACTCAGTTACGATTCAAAATTAGACTTACGAAGAAAGAGGCATCTGTACATTTCGATCATCAGACCTATTTTCTCATACGCCTCGCCTGCATGGGTAACTATGAGGACCAGGGATTTGGATAAACTGCAAATTATGCAGAACAAGCTGCTGCGTACTATGACTCATGCACAATACTACGTCTCAAACAAAACTCTACACACGGATCTTAAAATCGAGTCTGTTCTAAATTTTCTGCACCAGATGAACGATAATTTCTTTAAGAAAGCAATAAATTGCCCACACCTCAAGAATCTTAAAGTTCTTGATTATATCGTCTTAGAAGAGGACCGTGAACTCAGACCACTAGCCGCCCACCTGTCCCGAGACGCTAACTTTCCGACGTAGCATGCTTTCCGTCTATACATATGTATATAGCACACCCTTTTAATTTAAATTTGCATTGTATCCTTATGTATGTAATGTTAAAAGTAGTACTGCATTTTCTTATTTAATCCCTTTGTACTTTATTTGTAACTCATTGTATCCATGTTTTGTAGCTTAACATATTTTATCTCAGCTGTGAGCCGGCAACATCGCGCTTTGCGCGATAATTCGGCTATAAATGTTCGGTTCGGTTCGGTACTCAACCTTTTTTGGTGGTCGGGTACAGAAGGCAAAGTTTCAAAAAGCGAAGCGGGCACCACATAACATTTCCGTCTCGGGTGATATTCAGGCCATCCCTTGGCGATATTATCACGTTACTAGTTAACGCCAGCTCGTAAGAAAAAAAAAAAAAAAAAAAAAAAAAAAATGCGCCCTCATAAAGAAGATAGATAAAACGGATTGAGATAGAAACAAAATATACATTTCAAGCACATAGGTTTTAGTGCGAAACATTGAGACACTAAACGTATTGTACAAATTACAGTCTGTTCATGAAGTTTAAAATACAAAATTCCACCAAAAGCACTAAAATTGATGTAGATAACCGAAAAAGGTATAAAGTTCACTTTTTAAGATCCTGTGAAAGTTCTGAGAGTGAAGTTCTTGGTAGTGTTGCCTTACTCCAATTGAATAAAGACGTAGTGGTACGTGTGGGAGAAGTACGTAACGTAGGGGTAGAATTTTTTTGGTTGGGTCCCGGGGGGGGGAATGGGGACCGTTGTAGATTTCTTCTCTTGTGAGGATTGCTGCCGTGGAATTTCCTCCAGGGTAGAAAGAAGAAAATATGCTAAATTTATATTTTCTGATTTATTTGTCTGATAATTTTTAATTTAGAATTCCTTAATCGTCATTTCCCGCTGATTAATGTTTTTTTTTTTTTTTCTTTTTTTTTTTTTCCCCACGTAAATTGGGCTGTCATTACTGCAGAAATTGCCTGATGGAAAAAGTCGCTTGTTACCAGCTTTTGTTATGGTTTAGGAGCTTTTTATCGTAGTGACAATATGATCCCATTACTGGTAGCAATGACGGACTTATAAATCATGTTGTTCCTGCCTTTCATCTACAACGGCGAACACAGTGGGATTGCACAAGTAAACTATAAATTAATTAATAACTGTTTACGTAAGAGGAATACAGACTTAATCCATATATCAAAACGTTCGTCTTGGTTTCCTCAATAGGATGATATGCCCAATCAAACAGTCGTTGCTCCAGATCTCATGGAATAAGGTAAGGGTCCCCAACCTTTTTATCCCTAAGAGTACAATCTACAATATCTATTGGACGGCGGGCACCATTTACTTTATCAAGGTGAATTTATAATTGGATAGATTTAATAATACATGCACATAATTTACAAAAAAATATTTAACTCAAAAAATAAAATTTAACATATAAAAATTATTGTTTTTATTCTTGTGCAAAATAATTATTAAGTAATGCATACAAAATCTACAAAGTAAAAAAATCTCTTATAAAAAGTACAAGTCAGTGAGATTTTTTGCACTGCATTTCATGGGCTAATGCTTCGTTAGTTAGGCGAATATGACGATATTCCTAATCTTAAGTAGTCTTTAAGGAGTTCATCTGTAAGTTGAGATCTGTACTTTGATTTTATGATAGTCGTTGTCGAAAACAATGAATGAAAAAAGTACGTGGAACTGAGAAACGATTTTAATAATACATACACATAATTTACAAAAAAATATTTAACTTAAAGAATAAAACTCAACATATAAAAATTGTTTTTATCCTTGTGGAAAATAATTATTAAGTGCTAATGCTTCGTAGTTAGGCGAATATGAGAATATTTCTAATCTTAAGCAGTATTCAAGGAGTTCATCTGTAAGTCGAGATCTGTACTTTGATTTTATGATAGTCATTGTCGGAAACAATGAATGACAAAAGCACGTGGAACCGAAAAACGATTTTAATTTCTATGCTGCTTTTTTCAAGAATGAAAATTTATTTCTGTTAACTATATTATATTCCAGAAGTTCTCATCTCATACAATGGATTTTAGGACAATGTCGTTCTGGATCTAAAATATCTATGTCCAGCTCTTCTGTCGTTGCATGAAGAAACTCTGAAATGTACGTAGCTAGTTCGATTACATTTACTTGGTAAATAAGAGGATTAATAAAAAAATTGACCATTGGCTCGAAGATATTAAACTGTTGAAAGCGCTTTTCAGACTGGTTATGAAGTAATTGAAGGTTGATAGCGAATGTTGATAAGTTAATTTCAACGTCGTCTATCTTTTTTTTTTTTTTTTTTTTTTTTCATATTTGGAAACTACACAAGGAACTTCATCTTCAGATATCGTATCCCCAAAAACCAATTTAGCTTTAAACGAGTTTATAGACCCCATCATTTTTATAGTTTGTTTGCTATAGGTTTGTCCTTTCCATGCAGCTTTAGGTTTAAACAATTAAGTTTTTCCCAATATAAACCTGTGAAAAAAGCCAAATCCGCTAGTCAACAATGGTTTGTTAGTTCAACGAAATTCTGAGTTTGGGCACTGAGATAATTTTTATTTCATCAATTAAATTTACAAATCTAATAAGAGCATTCATTGCCTTTACTGAGGCACCGTACTCCGGTATGCGGAATGAGATCAGGATACTCAGGATTTTCTAATAGGGTCTTGAAAAGGCGACGTTGCAAAGAAACTGTGCGAATTAAGTTGACTATTTTTGTAACTATTTTCATGATGTAGCTAACAGTGCTGGTGTGTCTGATATGTCTGTAGACTCGTCAAATTGTAGTGAGAACCACTCACACATTTCCAAGTCTTTAACTGAGTTTGCATGCCCTTTGAAATGGCTTGACAACTGTAATTCGTGTACTGCTAACAATAATCTCACGTTTGTTGGAAAATCTCTCAAATATGCAATCGGCTCCAGTAAGAAAACCTTCCTTTAATAATTCACCATCCTGGAAAATCATTTTCTTCTTTGCGAGTAGGTGAGAGATTTTCAAAGAAGCAATAGTGACATTTTTAGATCTTAACAGAGGCCTAGTGAAACCTGACTGTTGAGCGGACAGATTCGATTTTAGTTGATTTATTTTCTTCTTTCTTATTTCAGATTTGAGTGGATATTCCTGTTGAAAGTAGCATGAATTGTCAGGAAATGACGTTCAACGTTGTGGTTTTTCGGCACCGCGACACTATTTCCACACAACAAACAAATTCATTTGTCTTTTAAATTGACCAAGCAATATGAATCGTCCCAAATCAGTATCAACATTATAGGTCCATTGTCGTTTACTTGATCCACTCATTTTAGGGTAAAAATAAGGAAGTATTTAAAAAAGTGGAAACAATTTACAAAAAATATGAGGATATAATTATCAATAAATAATGAAGTAGATACGTGGAATGAGCATTTATATCACAGCAAAAACCACACGACTATCTGGAGCTTATGAGAAAGGTTGTCAAAGGTTCATAATTTCGCCAGAAGGCTTCTGAAATATCTCCCAAATCGGCTGCATTCAAGTTCCACACCAGAGGTGAAATTCAGTGTTGTAATATTCTATTTATAAAGACGTAGTCGTATTTTTACACTGCGTGTTTAAAAGCTATGAAATTACTAATGGGGAAAGTGCAGAATCGCCCACTGCTTGGAGTGTTTTTAAGAATTGCACATACTCGGTATCCATGTACACATCGACTAATTTTCACTTAAAAAATATCCCAGAATTGCACAAAAATGGCATTGCGCACTCCCTTTATCCATGTACACATCGACTATTTTCATTTAGAAAGTCAAAGAAAATTGACAAAAATCAAATTCTTCTTACTCTTATAAAAATCGCCAAACAAATAAGTGGGCGATTCTGCACTTTACCGTTACTAATTTTTTAAAGCTATTAATTTTAAACAATTCAATATAAAACTACCATATTACCAATTTGGCAACCCTGCTCTCGAGATGAATCAGTAAAATCCGTCTTGCTATATTTAAGAAGCTTAATCATTATTATTAGCACACAAAAAGCATATTTATTAGGTAAGAGAAGGAAAAATATATCTAGCGATGATGCAATCGTTTACCTGCTCTCCATGACAGAGTGCATAAGAATGAGTCTTACAAATTTCTCCTTTTTTTAAATTGAGTCCAATTCCGGTTAGCCGGGGTGAGGGAAAGAATTGTCGTAGTGTAGAGCATGATAGTTTTCGTTTTCATTTGCTTCACAAAAAAGAGACCGTTCGCATTTCGCTTTTTGTTGGACGCAATTTCATTAAAAATGAGAAAACTTTCACATAGAATTTTATTGAAAACTAAAACATTTTTATTGTGATCGCACAGTGGCGGGGACACGCTAAACGTTCGACGGGCGCCATGGCCTAGGGTTGGGAATCCCTGGAATAAAGGAATGAATGAATAAAAATGGATGGTAAAATGATCACACTTCCTGCTTTAGGAAACGGTACAAATTATCGTTTACTAAAATAAAATTCATCTCAGGTCATGACACCAGAGCTTCTGCACCGGAGCATGACTCCTGTACTTCTTAGTTTTGGGGATAAATCATAATTCTAGACGGAGAGCACCGGAACTCTAAATAAGCAGGCTTCAGCACTTCTGTGTAACTGAACAATTTCTTTTGAAATCTGATCTCGAAAATTTTATTTTTAGTAGTAAAATTATATTAAAAATCGCTTATTAAATTTTAATTTATCTCTGTACATTTTATTTTAATAATTTAATTAGTTTAATCTTAAATCATTTAATTATTTTAAATAATAGTAATTAATTAATTGAACTATAATTATTAATTAAATAATATTACAAATATTAATTATTAATAATTAGTCCAAAGGAGCAATTTGCCCAGAAGGACTATTAATTTCGTTTCTTCCGTGGAATGGTGTTTGATACACCTGGGTGTCTAGGCTAACACCTTACCCCAAATCGAACATAGTTGAAAGTTTCGAAATATTTTCGAAAGTAACTTGTATGAGATGTAGTAATGTTTTTTAAAAATTTAGATTTTTAAGAGATCATGCACTATAAATTCAAGCCTCAAAGCTGTCTAACTGAATCTATTATCAAAGTAATTTTGAATCAATCGGTCTCAGGCGGTGGATTGAGAATGGATATTGGCCTTTTTTTTATTAGTATTTCTAATCGATAAAATTACAAATTTATCTAAATTATAAATTTTGAGTTCAAAGTTACTTACAGTACGTAAACGAATGTGAAACTGTCTGGCCAGGTGGTAGTAAAAACTTCTCAGTGGAATTATGCCTAGTTCCATATGAATTGCATTTTTTCTAATATAGCATGGTGCAATTGTAATTTGCCGCAGAACAACATTCTGGACAGTTTGCAGTTTATTACGTAGAGTTTTACATGAAAACGCCCAGACTGGACAAGCGTAACAGAGCATAGGACGCAAAATGGATTTATAAATGACTAACTCATTACCTATAGATAGAAGTCTGTTTCCGGCAATTAACGGATTTAATTTTACGAAACCGAAACTTCTGAATAATAGGTGTATATGTGGGGACCAAGTGAAAGGGATCACCCTAAGATAAATGACTTGCTTAGCCCAGGGCAGTGATATTCCACAAAACTGCAAGTTTTGTTCAACTTTTCTCTTCTTAGTGAAGACTATGCCAATTATTTTTTTCAACGTTTTACCTGAATTCTCCATTTCAATAGCCAGGTGTCTAGTGCATGTATGTGATTTTGAAGATGCTGTATGACTGGGATAAGAAATGCATTTTGAGTAAGGATCACTGTGTCATCAGCA
This sequence comes from Stegodyphus dumicola, assembly GCF_044657685.1. NCBI lineage: Eukaryota > Metazoa > Arthropoda > Arachnida > Araneae > Eresidae > Stegodyphus > Stegodyphus dumicola. Next base: position 86,408,886 of record NC_140768.1, read on the forward strand.
TACATTGCTAGTGTAGTGGATATATCGTTCACTATTTAAGTGAACGATACACTAATGTGTGTAGGTCCTAGTAGTGTGTAGAGTGTAGGCCTTAGTAATGATCCCAGGGGGATGACAACTGAAACTAAACATTTAGTGGAGACATGTTAGAAAGGTGAACGACAAAATGTCTACCTGTAAAGTAGGATTTAATTATGTGTGTAATGTAATCTGCAAAGCACAAATTGTGGATTTTGTATATTAGTGTGCTCGTCTAGACACGGTAAAAAGCTCTGGCTATGTCCAGAAATAAAGCCCCAGTATACTTTTTGTAGTGAATTCCTTCAGAGATGTGTTCCACAACACAATAAAGTTGATAGGATGTAGACAACGATTTCTGAAATCCAAACTGTTGTGGGATCAGTAAACTGTTTCCTTCCAGATGATCACGTACTCTTTTGAGCATAACTGCTTTTATAAACTTATTTATGCAAGGAAATAAGACTAATGGGTCTGCACGACGCAGGTTTTTTGGTTTGAGAATAGGGGTGATTTTAGCTGTTTTCAACTCCTGTGAAAAGTATTGCCATCGAAGAATAGTGTTGAAAATGTTGGTCAGCTTGAATATTAACCTGAGTGGTAGCATTTTCATCATTTTGTTGTTGATTTGGTCAATACCGAAGCTCTTGTTGTTCTTTAAATTCTTAACATAGCCAATAACTTCTGACCGTGGGACTGGAACGATGTTGTTAGCGAGTGGTTTGTTGTGTGATTATTATGAAAGTCAGAGATTTTCAACATGCATGTTGTTTATACAAAACTGATATTCTAGATGCGAAGCTAAGAGTTCTGCTTTCTCAGTTTCGATGTAATGGATCCTGTCAGGGTCTTTAAGAGGCAGAATAGTATTGTAGCATTTCCTATATCTAAGGCATGCTCTCCAGATGGAATTATCATCTGTAGAAAACAGACGTATATAATTAGTCCAGTTTTGTTGTGACAGAAAATTTGTTAGAGACCTGATGATCAATCTATTGAGCAGCTGCTTGTCAGCAGGAAATCTAGTGCGTTGATATTGTCTTCTTGCAGCATTTCATTTTTTAATTAGATATTTATCTCAAAATTCCACTCTTTTGCTTTCCAGACACCTCGGGAAATTACCAGAAGCTTCTCGTTACTGATTAAATAGCTTATAAAGGATGGGAAAAAACATCTCAGTTCAGTTGTTTATTTGTTGTCGTTTACTTTGCTGCGGTAAATTTTGTTGAACGGATTAGCTTTCTATGCGCTTTGGATTGCGCTCTACTTAACGTTTTAGTAGTTTAAAATATAACTACTGTATGATATTGTACGAATATCTATCAGAAAAAATTTCAGCATTTTGTTTTATTTCTTGTGATAAGAATAAAAATTTTATTAACTTTTCATCAGACTTGTTCATTCAATTTATTAAGAACCCGTACGCACGCAACAGTATATGTTGTTTAGAGCTTTGTCAAACTTAGGCCAATCAGTAACAATGGCTCTTTTGACTAGTGTGATATAATGGGTCCGTGACACTTAGCCGACGGGACACTTAACCGACAGAACATTTAGCCGACAGGTCATTTAGTCGACACGGACACTCAGCCGACATGACATTTAGCCGACAAGGACAGTTAGCCGACAGGACATTTAGCCGACAAGACATTTGGCCGATACAGAGAGTTAGCCGTCAGGATATTTAGCTATGGGACACTTACCTGTCAAGACATTTAGTCAACAGGTCAACAGGGACGTTTAACTGACACGTACCCAAAAGTTATTTAAACTGTCAATTACAAAATTTCTCGACTACTCCATAAGTTCAATATTTAAGTCATTTTTTCACCTATCAGTAAAATTCATTTTTCGATTTTTAAAGATCTCATATGTGCTATTAATTATTGTGTTAATTTAGCATTGTTTGATATGTATCGTGCTGTTTGGTGTACATTGGCCACATTGAAAAAGCGCTGAAGTTTCTCGAAAATGAATAAAACAAAACCTTAAAGAATACTTTACTTCTAAATTAAACATTATGCACTAGTTTAGGGCTATAAACATTAACCTAAGTAAGTATTTTAAGCAAGAGGCGTGGTCAATAAAATGTTACAGAATTTTTATCTCAAAAATGGTGGCATGAACTAAAAATTATAGAGGTCACAAATAATTTATGCCTTTGCTTGTCTTAAAAATTCATTTTTTAATTGTTTTAATAACAAAATAAAATATATTTGCTAAACTAACCCTCACCACTATATGTTTCCATAAAAAGTATAATTTAAGAATAACAATAATTTTTATTGCATTATTCATATTTTTCATGACAGGGAAAAGAAATTTCATTAGTGGGAGGAGCCAAACGATTTTGTAAGGGAAAGAATGTAACATGATGTGATGTGTAAAATAGTAATGAAACGTAAAGGTATTAAAAATTTTAAAGCATTTGGAAGAGCGAGATTGGAAAATTAATGTCATTAAGTAAACAAGAAAAATTATTAATGATCTGAAAGTGTTCAAAAGAACCCAGTTGATTAAATGAAGAAGCTTTATGGATAATTTTTGAAGACCTCACATTAAAATGCAATTAAGTGACCGCCGTACTTAGCTAAAAAAAAATTCTTTTTTCCTTTCAAAATTTCATTCATATTTCCTGACGAGAAATTTCAGCGCTTTATCAATTTCGCCAATATACACCAAACAGCACGATACATACATGGACCTTATATGAGATAGACTAACCCAGTGGGCGGAACGTGCGTCCATGTCCACAAGAAAGAGTAGGAACGATCTAGGTTACTTTAACATGGAAACCTATGGCGTTTCTATCACATAACTGTTTTTAATTATTAAATGCGATACGTTCTATAAGTGATGAGATTATGAAAGTCACAGTTTTTGCGAACAATAATATATCTCATAAAAGCACTTTTTACTGCATTTTACGCATTTTTTTCAAGCATAATTCTTGTATAAATTTCTTTACTGTAGTAAAACGGTAAAAATTCTAAAGGCAAAACTTATGAACTTATTTTTGTGTACAAATAAAGTAAAATTAAATAATACTGATAGCATATGATGCTTTGAAACAAATAAGGTAAAATTAAGCAAGATCTCATAATTTTTTTTGACTTTATGAGCATTTTCAAGCAGTAGTTTTTAAAATTATTATAACATAACAAGACGATCATTTATTTGATTATATGATCATTAATTATTAATATTACAAGATGATTATTTATTTTAGTAATTTATAAAATTCGGAGCATAAACGTTTTTGAGAGTAATGAGGGAAAAATAAAGATAAACTTTGGAAGCACTCAGCAATATAATTTTACATTATGCCCAAAGGAGCGTTTTTGTAACATTTTGTATGTTACCTTTATTTATTAAAGAAAGCGAAGAACTTCTTGCGAAGAACATTATGTTATTAAACATAATGTTCTTCGCAAGTAAACCACATAAAATTCAATTCATGAACAATATCACAAAATATTTGAAAATGACATATCTTTAGAATTTCCGCGCTGGAGATAAAAATGTTATTTTCTGTACAGGGTTGCCATTGCTTGCTTTGATCTCGTCAAGTTTGTTAATCAAAACTTCGTTAATGTTACAAAATATGAAATGGATTAAAATAAATTTGAAATTAGGCCGTCCAGGTGCCCATGTTCGAGCGGAGGATTACGTTAGTCAAAATTTTATGGTTCTAAATTCTGTTGTTTTTTTCACAGTGCGAGAGAAACATACATGCATTCACGCAGATTCTTCATTATTTAATTTCTTTAAATATAATGCAGGGCGATAATATTTGGTGGCAACAGTTTGCAAAGTGAAACGGACATTTATAGTGAAACAAAGCAAAATGCCATTTCTAAACCAATAGCTTTTCTCAGCTGCCGCCCCTTTGGGATAATAAAATAAATTAACAATAAATAAGAAAATTTATGCAGAACTAGACATAAATTAAAAAAATACAATTTTTAACATTAGAATAAATGCATAAAAATTATTAAAGTGGTAATCAATATGATGTATTATGAAATATTATTGAAATAAAACTTCTTTGTAGAATATTATGCTATAATATTCAGATATAATTTTAAAAAAAACAGTACAAATAAGAATTTTAAACAAAAACTTTCAAAAATCCATTTTTTCAATTTTAGTATTTTTTACTTATTTACACCAATAAAAAGCATAAAAATTGTAAGAGAAAATTGCTTGTTTGAATTTTTCTATTAGTTCATATTTAAAATATTATTTTTTAAAAGAAGGAGATACAAATTTTCTTACAGCATAGGAAAACCTAAGAAAATATCCAGACCTGAAAGCATGCAACAGCTTTATAATTATTTAGAACATTAATTATGCTTGATAAACATGCTAAATTTTTTAAAATCAATCTCAGTTTCAAAAATAAAAATATCTAAAAATTCTAATTTGTGAAATGAGCGCTATCACCAGCTTTTCTTGAAAACTATACGCGCTGCAATAGCCAACTATTGTTAAGTTTCTGCAACTCGTTCCTACTCCTCCAGATGTGGTCAAGGTGACAGCCGGCAATGCGCCAAGGCAAGGGAGAAAACCCATTTGGTTTGGTCTATTTCTTATAAGGTCCATGGATACATATCAAACAATGCTAAAACAAAACAATAATTAAAAGTATATATGAGATCTTTTAAGAATTGAAAAATGAATTTTACTGATAGTGAAAAAATAGCTTAAATATTGAATTTATGGAGAAGTCGAGAAATTTTGTAATTGAAAGTAAGTTTGAATAATTATTGGGTACGTGGTCAGCTAAACATTACTGTCGGCTTTGTGTCCTGTCGACTAAATGTGTTGACAGTTAAGTGTCCTGTAGCTAAATGTCTTAACGGCTAACTCTCTGTGTCAACAAAACGTCCTGTAGGCTAACTGTCCGTGTCGAATAAATGACCCGCCGGTTAACAGTCCGTGTCAGCTAAATGTCCTGTTGGCTAAGTGTTCCTGTCGGCGAACTGGTGTCGGCTAAGTGTCCGCGACCGTGATATAATAGCTTATGACCAGGAGAACTCTGACCAGATTATGGTCAGAGGAGAGCTCATCCTGCATAGAAATATCCAGTGGATCACTGGTATTTCTGAGCAGGAAGAAATATTTAATTCCTGAAGACTCGGTACCATATTGTGTTGCAGTTTTTGAAGCTGCTATGTATGATGCAGCTGAGTTGGCTAAATTGTAAATTATGCATCTGTTGCTGTTTGAGTTGTAGCAGTTCCACGCGCAATGTCTAGCATAACAGAGTAATGAGTAATGCAGCACTTGATATGGACAGCTGTACCACCCGCATGATTTCTGCTATTTGTAGTAGACCTAAAGGACCTATAAACATTGTATTGGGTTGGAGGGAAAGTTCTGTCGTATTTTAAAGAAAATATTTGAATTCATTTATAAAAATATGTGTTTAATATTAATCAATTATATATGCTCCATTATTTGTTACAACCTGTTGCCATCTTCCAGGTAACCTGTAAATTACTGTTTTGTAGAAGTTCTTATCCATGGAGTTAAAATAGTCAGCAACTGCCTTAGAAACACTTTCAAAAGACTTAAATTTTTTTCCCGTTAGATAATTTTGCAGAGATCTGAACAGGTAATAATCAGAGGGTGCAATGTCAGGTGAATACGGGGTTGACTAAGGATTTCCCATCCTAACGCATTCAGTTTTTGTAGTGTCACCACTGCAGTATGCGGCGAGCATTATCGTGATGGAACACTATTCCTTTTCTGGACGCTAATGCTGGCCTTTTTTCTTTGATAGCTGCATTCAATTTATCCAGCTGATTGCAGTACAGATCCGCATTGATGTTTTTTCCGTTTCAGCAACTCGTAATACACTGGACCTTTCCTGTCCCACCACAAACAAAGCAGTACTTTTCGTTGATGGATACTTGGTTTTGGAACTGTTGCTGATGATGTTCCTGGTTTGCAGTAAGATTGTTTTCTTTTAATATTCTCGTAAAGAATCCACTTTTCATCTCCAGTAACCAGCCTGTCCAAAAACGGCTCCACATTGTGTCTAATCAGATGTGATGAACATATTCTTACACGATCAGACAAATTCTTTTCCGTTAATTCATGTGGAACCCAAACACTTTGCTTTAACACAAACCCAAGAGATTTAATGTGATCTCCAACAGTTGTATGATGAATGCCAAACTCTTCTGCAATTTCTCGACCTTGATAAATGTGGATTATTTTCCAACATGGATCGCAAAACATCATTATCGATCTTGGATGGTTGTCCAGATCGAACACTTTCTTTGAGGCTCAGGTCCTCGGAACGAAATTTGCTAAACCATCTTTGACAAGTACAAACATTTAAAATATCTTTTCCAAATACCGCACATAAATTTTTACATGCAACAGATGCGTTGCTTCCTTTTTGGAATTCATATAAAATGCAATGTCGTAAATGCACTTTATCTACCGACATGTTTTTTCCTTTAAATATTACAAGTAAATGATGAACAGTAAAAAAGGGCACCTTTTATATTATACAGCAGCTAAAAAAACAAAAACAAAAAAAATCTGATTGACTCACTAGCCAGATGTTTTTTTTTATTTACAAGAAAAATCACCTGCCTATTTAAAATAGGACAGAACTTTCCCTCCAACCCGATAATTGCCTACATAAATAGGATAATTAGGGGTAAGTTTATCCTCTTGTACGAACATGATATCACAGGAGTACTCATTTAAAAGTCCCGTAGTTCATTAATCTTTCAGGACAGTCCATTAGCATTCCATGTAATGATATGCAAATTATTGTACAAATTAGTCATGATTATTATTTACATTGGAATTGAAATATCCTCGAAAACTGAGAAAAGTACAAACAGTTTATCAATTGTATTTTCTATCTCCTGTAACTCAGGTAGATGAGACGACATTTTTCTTATTATTTATAACAGTGAAATACCATTAAACATACATTTTAATTCACAGAACAATTTTTGAACATCTATAAATATAAAATGGAAAGAAGAATGAACAGATGTTTCTTTAGAGAGGTTGAGAATGGATCTAACGCGAGTTCGGAGAGAGTGATAGTTTAATGGGAGTTGCCTGTATCAGGAAGTGCGGTTTCAGATTGCTGGAAGGCATATGGTGGACTAAAAAATTTAGGTTACGGCCATCTGACTGTCAACAACAGTCTGTACTTTCAAGATCCCAAGACGGGTAGGCACATTAATTCCATAGAGGGTACTTGGCCTGGAATCAAAATGTCATTTGCGTCCCAGTACAAACCACGTAGATGGAGAATTTGATTCATATTTAGCGGAGTATATGTGGCAAAAATGACACAACCACTCATTGAGTGATGAACGTTATCATGCATCTTTAACCGCAATCATAAAGATTTATCCGCCGGAAACGGAAGATAAAACGAAATTTTCTTAAACATAGGAAGTTCACCCCCAACATAAATTCTATATGTATATATACAAAACCCCTCAAAAAGACTTTCCATTTTCCTGGAAAGGGTAAGTGAAAAATTTTTTTCTTTTTAAAGTTGCTTATTTTAAATATTTTGTTATCTTTTTGGCTCAATCGTAGAAGATGGGCAAAGCCAAGGCAGCGCGAAATGACGAGTTTGTGCAATTCTCTGATATGTTTTTAAGTAAAAATATGTACATAGGCAAAGCCAAGACAGTGCACAATGCTGAGTCTGTGCAATTCTCTGATCTTTTTTAAATAAAAAATAGATCGATGCGTACATGGATCCCGAGTTTGTGCAATTCTTTGATGTTTTTCGAGCGAATACAGATCATTGTGCCCATGGGCAAAGCGAGCTTGTCTGATGCCAAGCAGTAATGTAACATATTTTATGTGCAATGTTTAATATAGAGTTTGTGTATTTTAAATTTGTATTGTTATTTTAACTGTAAATTATATTTTAGACATTTTTTTTTATATGCTGATAATGCTTTCCGAACTTACGATAAATATTCATGGTCCGACAACCTACTCAACAGTGTATTCCAAATTTTTAGTATTTATTTTTTTTCGTTGCGAGAAACTAGATTTTTTTTATTTATTAAAGTGTAGAATTTTAGTATGCCAACAGAGAATATGATGCGATTTAGAAATTTAAGAAACAGTGATATGAAAGCTGTGATTGATGTTCACATGCAATAAAAAATATTTTTTTTTTATTAACGTTTAAAATTTTTAGAAAATAGTGAAGATTGTCTACTTACTGGTATGTAAGGAATTGTGTCATTACGTAGCAACAAGGTAATTTGTAAAAATAAAATTAAAATGTTCCATAATATGAGTTTTTTAAAAAAATCTTTTTTTATTTGTATAAATGCTAGAGCTTAAAAATCTTTGAAAATACTGAAGCTATATGAAATACGAGTATGAGAGACTGCAATGTTGTTTACTGTTTAAATAATTGGTGCAGTTCACTTACTGCATCATGGTAATTTGAAATGTAAACAATTTATTATACTTATTCCTATATCTATAGAGAATACATTGTGACGTCACAAGCTTAGCCCCACTGATTTATGGACGTTACTTAGCTCTACAACTTTGTTTATGTGGCGTATTCCGAGCTTCTACTGGCAATTTTCAAAAAATGACCAAGTAGTGGGCTAAAGCACATTTTCAGTATTAATACTTTTGAATACTGTATTCTTTATTTCCTTTATATTTAATCTGTTGCTGGATAACACTTGTTGGTGAATTTTAGTGGTAGCTCGCTCACTTAGGCATAAAGATATATATCCATTTATCTAGCCTATCTGCTGTGGAAATTAATTTACAAGGTAGTAGTTTAAAATTAGTAAGGAAGTTTTAACAGTTGAATATATCTACACATCTAGTTTTTTACTTTCAAATAAATCATATCCAACGTATCTTCTTTAGATCAATCTCTAAAAAACAAACAAACTGTGATGCGTAACTTTTCTGACAATTCACTGAAATGAAGTTCAAAATAAGAACATTAAAAATTTTCTATTTTTAATGTTCTTATTTTATATTACATTTTTAATTTATTTAATTTTATATTACATTTTTAATGTTCTTATTTTATATTACATTTTTAATTTATTTAATTTTATATTACATTTTTAATGTTCTTATTTTGTAGTTCATGCCATTTGTTAATGTTGTTTATATAACTATTCTCTTATATTTTCACTCATTTTCCAAATCCACTGCATCACACTATTTTGAGACAACTGCAGATCTTTAATTGCAGCTATAATTTCAATTTTGTTCTTAAAATCATTGAAAAGTGAATGTGAAATTTCCTAGAGCATCTTTTTATAAATTTCCCATCAGAAAATGTTTTACAGTCAAAAGTCGTTAATCCGGACTCGCCGGGACTTCGGCGATTCCGGATTATAGATCATCAGTTTAAATCTGGTAAGATGGCATGCAGAAATTATAAAATTAAAAATATGAAACCGTAATTTATGAAATAAAGAACAATTATGATCTAAAGGGTATCAAAATTTACAAAAAGAAAAAGCTTAATATTTATTTGTTTACTTTACTAAACATTTCTTTCAATGTAAGTTGTTTAAGTTGCTTCATTTCATGTGATAATACTTTCTCTTTAATTCTATTAAACAAACATAATTTCTTGTTTAGTTACAAAGTTCTGCTGTTCAAGTCCTATAACTGGTGTGTCGAGAATACCAACTAATTTGTCAATCGAAATTTTTTCGTTTTCAATAACCTCTGTGTCACTTTCTTCACTATCGGAAGCGAATTATAATGACGAGGAACTTGATTTAAATCATATCAAAGACAGAGTACATTGAGAGGAAATACTACATTTAGTAAGAAATTATAAGCCAAATAAAAGAAAAACATCTGCCCTGAAGATAAGGATAGTGCTGACAGATCAACTTCCAATTCATTGCGCGCCGCATCATTTCCCTCCCCCTGCAGAGCAGCTTGAAATTGATAAACATATTTCGGAATGATTAGATAATCAAAGGATACGCCTTTATCTGTTTTTGCAGCAATTCCACTTTCTGTTTAATGGACTTCGAAACATACTTTCGCTTTGTAGATCCTTTACATATTAGTAAATATATATCAGAAATTCTATTTGACATAATCGAAAGTTCAAGCTTACTTTTATAAAATTGCTCTAACAGTCTGCAAAAAATAATAAGCCGGATCCAATTCGAAGATTAAGGAACAACGTAATCTGCAACGTTATCTGAAAACGTGCATTATACATTAAACGCGCATGCATAAACATATTATGCGCATGCACACATGCAGCCGTAAAGGTCTTACGCGCATGCGTCAACGTGACGCATGCGCAGAAAGTTTGTAGCTTTGAGGTCCAGATTATACATCATTCTGGATTATGGGTGTCCGAATTAACGACTTTTGACTGTATATATTTTTGCTAACACATGGCTTATGATAAGAATGATGCTATAGTCATTGTGCGTAATTTTAACACAGGCTTTTAATCCTCCAAGTGGTATGACCGCTTTTATACAGTCACAAAATTGTTTTGTCTCTTGTCATATATTAGCTTATACTAGAAAATATATTGCTTTTTTACTTGCTTAAATGATGTAAAAATATAAAAGAATGGAAATTTATGAAAACAGAGACTGAAAAAATGTAATTATATAAATTTAGTTAATAAATGTTGTTTAAATACAGGTCTTCATGAGCAAATTCAAAAAGCCATGCCACAGAGAGGGTTAAAATCAATTTTTTAAACTCTTAATTGAGACTGAAGATCACTAATTTGATATTTTCTCAAGTTAAAATTTTATAGATAAATCTGCTATATATTTGCTATGTAAAGCTGAAAAATGCCTGCCCACATTACTCTTTTGGCTATGGATGCATATTGAGCAATAATAGTTATCCTTCAACACTAAAAAAAATAATCAAGTTCCATTCTTCATTGATATGATTAAGTCTGATTTTATTATTATTATTATTATTTTATTTTTTACTTGTTTACTACTCATTTTAATGGATGCTAAAATGCAAAAGAAATAGACAAATAGTCTACTTTTAACATAAAACATGACTAGATAGTATTTATATTTTTGCACAGTCGTAGTGCTAAGTAATACTAATACCTTTTCTAGAAACACTAATACAATGTTAAGATTTTGGTGAATACTGAACATTACTAAAGGAACACAGGATTGCTGACTTATGTATTGTTATGCTGAGGATTAAAAGAGGGCAAGATGAGGAGCCCATTAGTATGTTGGACAATAAACCCATGACGGGTGATGTAGGATGCTGGTCTTCCACTGTTTGGATGGATGGCATGGAAGGTGAATTGTGAACATCAAATATGGCTATCAAAGACACCATGATCACTTATTTTTATGATTCAAAACTAAATTTTGTTTGCATGTTGAAACTATCTCCTGTTGGCTACACCTGCTATACAACATAAGTTTCTTAAGATGGAAGAGGAGGCTTTGTAGTGTACAAAATGGCATTTTCAGCAACAGTCTACTATGACTGCTTGCTGATGATATATTGGACACGTCTCATCACATGTCAGGAAAAAATACCACAACATTATTTGGGGAGAGATGATAAATGGTGAGCAGATGAAAAGCACCTGAAGTTTCTTACCCTCTGCCAATTTGTGCAAAACTCATTTGCATAATTTAGAATGTTGCAGTAAAACTTTCTGTAAATTCCAAATATGCAGAGGCGGTACTGTCATCTATAATGCTTGACAAGCACCATTAATAACAAATGATATTCTTGCGCACAGTACAACATCCAGTGATTTGTCTTTAGAATGGAATTTCTTGAATTACCTTTATGCTAAATGATCTTTTACAAGATTGTTACTAAATTAAATACTTATTTTGTGGCATTTCTCAGAAGCATCTGTGCTGAATTTTTTGTTGTGCAACAAACAAGTTTGAATATTGGTACTATTCACAAACATAATTAAGCTGCTTTTCTACATAATGAAAAGTGAACTTTATGTGAAACTTCTCAAGTAGTGAGACTGAGCATTTCACTATCTATTGCATGATCATATAGGCTTTTGCAGCAAACACCACTGCAAAGTGGTAGAATATTTTGGATTACTTTGCAAGATGCATTCTTTCAGGGGGGGGCTAGCTATTTCTCAGTAAAAAAGCTCACATTTTGCTTTATTGATTATACATGGTTCAGGCAGATCAATTGGTCAAAATATTAAGAAAATCTGTTAGGAATACTTTACAGACTCTTACATCAAGGCTTGTTAATTCAAGTTGATCAAATAATGTATGGGTCAGCAAACTCCCCCCCCCAGGAGTGCATATTTCAGAAATACAAGAGTTTGGCAAGCACAATTTTAGTTATGAAATGTCTAACCACATTATACTTTTAGCAATCACTAAAGTTGAATTGCCTAACAAGCATACACTTCTTTCTTTATAAATAAAACAAAATTATTCTTTCTACTCAACACTAAAATGACATGTCTTATTATTACTACTTTTTTCCATGGCAATGTTCTGGTTACAACACAAAATACAAATTCATAAAATGACAAGTTTATGTAAAAACATAGTTATAGATGTAATGCATAGTAAACCATGGTTTGACACAGCATATGAGGACAATGATGAAAGAAAATCGCTCATTATATGCAGATCAGATGTTTCTATTAGTCAAAAATTGATTCATCTAACCATGTAGTGTTATTTAGAAGTCACCAAGATTCAGTTTTTGCCAAAAAACTAACTGTACAATTCATATAATTGTTAAAATAGTGAAGATAAAAATAAGAATTTTTACTAGAATTATTCATTACAAGTGTTCCTTATCCAAATATATAAAATTTAAACATTTAGGTCTTTGAACTTTTGTTTTATTGGCGACTCCTCATATGTGTTATGATTTTTTTAGAGACAACATGAAAAACGTCTCTATCCCTGAACAGAAAATAACAGTTCTTCTGAAATACTATGAAAAACTGTTGTACAACTGCCTATCATGCAATTTTTTCCCTCATTTAAAGGTGTAATAATTAACAGCAAATATTATTATATGTAGTTTATTTTGAACACATACTGATGATGGAATAATTGAAATGAAAATATTTGTTACAAAACAATATTTACAAAAAAGCTAAAATAGGATAATTTCATCTTTTTGCATAACGTTGGACATATTCTCTCACTTTTGCTTTAAAACCCTCCTGCAATAATAAATATTCACTAATTAGTTAATTATAGAACTACAGAATACATATTCAAAATTAAAATATTTTGAAAAACACAGTAATCACAAAAAATCATTCATAAAACAATAAAAAATATTGATCTCTTTTCTTGCATTGCCTTTAATTAAAGGACTAAATGTGCTGACACTTAGCAAATTTTATTTAACGAATAATAAAATTTAGATAAACCAAACTCTCTTTAATTTGAACCCATGAAAAAGTACTAAAGCTCTTTAAATTATGTAATGTAGGTAGAAATAATTTTTTTTTTTTTTTTTTTTTTTTTTTGTAACTGAAATTTACATAATTCTAGTTTTTGTTCAAAGCAAATGAAATTTCAAATTATTATTAGAAATTAATAAGAGTTCAATGTATAATGTATTATTGTCACTTGTAATACAGAAAATTTTATGTATGACTGTAATTCTCATGTAAACAATAGTTGAAATATCTCTCTAAATTAGAGATATACCAGATACATAGACCTGGTGCCAAATATTCAGATATCTATCTGGCAGATATAAAGTTTTAAGTTAAATAATGTTGGAATTAATGAGCAACATTTTAAATGTATCTGTGTTTTTCGCTCGAGCTGAGAGTAAACTAATAGACCAAGGGTTACGAAATTTGGTACATAGGTGCGTCTAAGCAAGAGCCTGAGCACCTCAAAGCGATTTTTTCAAAATTTGAATGAGATTTTTTTATTTTATGTTTTTTGATGAAATCACATCAAAACAATAATTCTTTCTCATTATATCAGCACTGTTGCCACTCAGAAAAATGACGATGATAATGCAGTTTTTAAATTTAATGTTTCTCTTGGATACTGGATGTTTGTCGAGAAAGCAATGGAAAGTTGGTTAATTTATTTATTAGGATAATTAATATTTGTATTAAGATTTATTGTTTATTTCATTGTAATATTTTCATATTTAATACATTTTTATTGATTTATTTGATAAAGTTGTTCTGCAGAGTAAAATTCTGTGCAGTTTTTAAATTTAATGTTTGGTGTTTCCTTTACACATATTTCCGGTACATTTAAAAGCCAGATGACGGCTGGCCACGTAGCAACTAGTATAAGTCAGAAATACGCATATAATCATAAGCCAGAAATACACATAATTTACCAGATAATTAGCATATCCAGATATGACAGTTATCTGGTTAAAATCCACACCATGGTCTAAACCACAAATATAACAGATAATAGATATTTACCACATATTTGTTGCATGCAAACATAAACCTTTAAAGCAAAATTTGCTAAATTTAAAAAAAAAAAAAAAAAAAGTCTTACAACTGAAAACCTCCAACAGAATTTTGCCACTTACAATAGAATTCTTGATCATTTCAGGTAATGTTGAATAATACTATCTCAGATAACTGAGTATTCAGATAAAAGGTTATTTTAGAATAAAAATTAAGAATACAATAGATTTCAATAATATATGTGATACTATATCACTTCTAAGCCATTTTCATATCTTGCCAAGATTAATGTAATGTATATAAATAACATAAAAATATACATTGACACTTACTTTGCGATGCATCATTTTACATTTAGTTATATAGCAATATGAATGGAATTCTAGTTAAAAGTATAGCTTTTCATCTATTGTTAAAACTAACGCCATTATAAATTATGCAAGGCTATCATGGGAAGGGGATCTGTGAGCAACACACAGGAAAAAATTTTAGAAGAGTTAAAGAATAGGGAAAAATACTTGACCAGAGAAAGCACAGAAGATTTTCTAGAATAGCAACCTGGTCACTAACCACATCAGCCTCTAAGAAATAATGTACTTTTCCCCAAAATAAGAGGGCATCTGCCCTTTGAAAATATGAAAGTGCTGAGATGAAACTGAATGCAGACAGATAGCATTTGCCAAATTTGACTCATTAAATAAAACTATTTTTGTATAATTACTTTACAGCAAGTTTGCAACGAAACAATATGTTAAACTGTTAAGTTCTGTTTTTGTGTGTCTTTGTATAAAAAATCCACCAATGGCATTTAATCTATATGTTGCATTTCAGTAGGTAACTAACACAAAGCTTAAACTTAGTTGGGGTTAGTTGCACTAAAATCTCAAACAGTCTATAATTACCATATATTCCAGCGTATACATACTCCAAACCGTATCAAAACTTGTCAGTAGTCAACGGGCGAACGACATTTTTACAACTTTGAAAATGTGCGCGTAAGGCATATATGTTAATTAATCATTCATTAATTTTGAATAATCATTTATTGTAATCAATTTTATTACATTTGAAATCTATGTATACACAGACTCCAACCTGCAGCAAGAATTGTCAGTAGTCAACGCACAAATGATATTTTTACAACTTAAAAAATGTGTGCATACGGCATATGTTTCAATTTAACCAGTCATTAATTTTCAATTAATCATAAATTGTAATCAATTTTATTACATTTAAAATACACACACACACACACATATATATAAAACTGAATAATTAAAAATATGTTTACTAATATATGATTGAAGCAAGTATTTTAAATCACTACTAATTATAGGAAAAATCAGAATTAATAAATCATATCTTTATTTTGGATTTCATTTCCACAAGGAAATAAAATTTTTAAAAAATTAGATAACCAAGACCAATATATATAACTATTAAAAAATACTTATAATTTATTTATAAATTATGATTATTTATAAATTAAGATTTATATGTAGCATGCTTAGTTCTGATTTTGAGAACGTTTTCTTATAACACAGTTCTTCATTTGGCTGTCTGTATATTTTTTCAACCAAAACTGCTTCAAGAGTTTTAAGACCTAATTCTGCTTGAAATTCAGTCCTATTTTTTTTTAATAATAGAAAAAATTCTTTCGCAAACTGCATTTGAATGAGGTATTATTAAGGCAGCAAGCATTACAACAGGCAATACTTTGTATTTAAATACACCAATTCATATCTTTTAATTTGGAAATTTATCTCCATGTTGCAACTCAACCATTGTTGAGATACAATGTTGCTGTGTGACATTACGAACTAGGCAATCATGGGCAGAGATTGCTCGAGAACTCTGAAGGAAAATGTTGCATGCTGCATCGTGCCAGAAAATTTTAAAACCTTTTTAGTCATTTCATGTATCTAAAATATATTATGTAAAATTTTCGTCGTATTAAACCTGTGTTTGTGCAAAGATGTATTAATCATTTTGGATTAATTAATCTCGAAGGATATAGATGCAAAAGCATCAAAAACCAGTGGCCCTGGCATGTACCCACTGAGAATAATGTAAGCAACTTTTGTTTTACCTTCATTAATTAGTTGAAGTGAAAGTAACACTAATAATAATACCCCATGCTATATCAATATGCAAATCTACAATTTCTTTCAAATCATCTACTTGATACATAGAAAACTCAACTTCTACCCGATTAAGATATTTTTCATCAATAATGGATGAGAAAGCATTCATCAAGAAAAACTCCATGCCTCCAGAAATTCAATTTTCAAGTCAAATACTCCACTATCAATAAAATTCACAGTTTGATTCTAAAAGATTGCGTTTCTGACTTTAATTCTTGGGGAATTTATAGTATATCATGTCAGTGTGAACTGAGATATATTGGCCTAACAAAAAGCGCGTTAAAGTTTCGTATTGAGGAACATGAATCCTATGTCCGAAAAGGCGAAATTAACAAGTCTTCAATAGCATATCATAATTGGAAATTTAATCATAATTTTGACTTTGGTTCTGCAAAAATTATTCAAAAGGCTTCTTCCGTCGGTGAATTGGATTTTCTTGAAGCTTTTCATATTCACAAGGATTTAACATGTTTAGTGAATGATTTTAAATCCAATCCAGTCCTCCCTAACACCTTTAAAATTCTATTATCATAATTCTTTATTATTTTTGCTGATAGACGGCGTTGCCTCCACGCGTTTGGTACTACTGAAGGGTATAAAAAGCCATTACAGAGGTTGCTTTTCCTTTTAGTGAAAAGACCTCGACCGATCCACCACAATTCTAAGTGGTGGTAGTGTATATATTGTACAAATTTTTTATTTTACTATTATTCTTCAGTTACTATTCAAGAAAGATGAACTTTGCCAAAGTTAGGACTTTATTTTTCATAGATGAATTCTTTGTTTTACTACTTATTTAATCAAGATTTTTACTTTTACTTTTCATTTTTACTATTTCTTATCTTGTGTTTTAAAATCAAAGTTTGTGGTCAACACAAAGTGCTTATTCTCACTCATTAGCCCTAGTGAGCCACATGACCTCATTTTTGCCTTTTACAGTTTCCTATTCATTTAATGATTATATCGCAAGTTTAGATGATTTTCAAGTGTTTCAAAAGACATAGGACTCTTAAATTCACAGACAGATGTTGCTTTTACTATGTTTGAACTTTATTTATTTCCAAAAACTACAAAAAACTTCACTTTTCGAACTCTGACTCATCGACCAATCTTAATGCCAGACGTTGATCAGGTGTTTCTGCTCTTCTAGACTCACCCAGAAGCTTAGACTTTCATTTCGCCTCTCGCCGCCATTGATATAAGCACCTATGATATGCAATTTAGCAAAACTTATTTCAAGTTCTCTCATTTATTGATCTCGCCTTCGGGCGCAGTGTATTTTTAAATACACCTCTTAAATTTTTAACTTTATGGCCTATGGTATAATGATAATATATTGGTAAGAGCTCCTAGTAGCTAAAGCCTGCAGTAAAGATATGATCCAAGATCCAAGCTTTTCCTTTATTCGAGGTTCAGTCTTGGTGCATGAAGGTGCAGTTGCCCCTCGCTCCCTATTTTTTGACTTCCCTGATTTGTTTGCGTTCTAGTCTATGTGTTATATGTTTGATCAGATAGCCTGGCTCAGTAAAAGTAGGCGGCCAGTGTAAATCTGATTCAAAATCCGGTTACGACTACGTGTGTGCAGATAACGACCACGTGTTTCTGAGACTCCTTTGCCAATGCTTTATTTTTCTTCTTTTCCCCCTTTCTAGTAATTTCATTCTCCTGATGAGGAGGGATCTTTAGTTGCTCTCGAAATCGATTGAGTGTTTTAACACATGTACCCTAAATACAAGGTTGTTATTGTGATTTTAATTGTCACATTGGCGTATTTCTCTTATATCCATACAAATATTATTTGATATGATATAAAGTAATGCAAATACTGTATGCCCTTTTCATTACAGATATCGACTTTTCATTTTTGATTTAAGAAAGTCAAAAATGAAAATATAATGCAAAAAATGCATTTATTTATCAGTAAAGAATCATGCAATGATGACTAAACACCAGTATGGTTGCATTACTGATATTTGCCTCCAGAACAAATTCACAAAAAGATTAAAATATGGAAACAATAACTTGTCAAATGTAATTTTAAAATATCATCCAAAGGACTCTTTAGTCTTACCTTATCTTTTGAATAGTGGTCAGCTGCTTCGTTATTAAGAGGATCATCAAAATTTAAAAGGTCCTACCAAAAATCGCAATATAAAAATCAATATATCAAATGGATATTAATTACAATTTTAATGCACTGAGAAATATTTCATTTAGAAAATGGGAGAAAATACTAACAGTGAAGAGTGAATTTAAGCCCCACACAACATCTTTCAAGGTTCTTGTCGGAGCCCAACCTGCAAAAATAAATTATTCATAGCATGCTTCCAACAATAAGAATGAGATTGACAATGCATTAGGTTTTTAAAATATGATTCACATAATTAATTTTATATTTATTTCTGTTTAACAAGAAGTTTCTTATAAACTTTTTTAATGATAAAAATGTATTATATGTATGATAATATATCTATGATTATAATATATTCCCACTCATATAAATGTCCCCATAAAGAAAATGAATCTTAGAAATAATTAAATTTTATATTCTCTAACATCAGCATTGCATTAAGGAGGAAAACATCACAATTTACATCTCTACCATACTCTATCAAACATAAAAAATTAGCTGATTTCCAGAAGGTCCTCCCTAACTTCCTCATTGATAAACTGCACAACAGAATTTGCACTGAGATCCAAGACAATTCATCTTAATTTACTGGAAGTTTTTAATATCTATGCAAGGAGTATAATTTCCAGTAGTATCTTTTACCTTTTCACCTAAATGTGAACATCCCAACTTCTGAAGCTCTTCTTTAAAGTGTGCTGATGTTAGTCAGCCTTATAAGCTGGCTTTATAAGAACAGGAAAACTTTTAACATAGTCAAAACAAACTTTTCACCTAGACTTTTGAAACTTGCATATCACACAAAGCCTATAATCTGTTCAAGTTTGCATACATACTTATCATCTCAAAAGGCGGGTTTAACATTATCTTCTGAAACATCCTAGCTTCATCAACAGTGAAATTATCTTTTTCACTGAAGAGATACAAAGACATCACCTTAAATTTAAACCCCCCACACACGCATGCATGCGTGTGTGTGTGTGTGTTCAGCCTGTCCAGGCAAGCACCTATGAATTCTTGATTTCACCATTCAGAGATGTCTCAGCTTGCCAAGCAAAAACTGGCAAATTGCAGCATCTATGAATGATTATCTATTTAAGATATGGTTCTTCAACATGTTTATGCTCAGTCTTTCAAAATTCTTTCCTTGCATTCAATTACTTTTTCAAAAACAGAATCTATCATGTCTATGTCTTTTCACATAGTACCAACTATAGATTTACATAAACTGCACTTCTGGTAGAAACTACTACATCCATTTTGGATTTTTCTAACAAAACTCACTTCATCTTTAATCCAGAATGCTTCATGGCTACAGTTCACTATTTTGATGAACTGTTTACAATAAATCTTCACTAATAGAAAATGAAGAGCAATAAGTCTTTTAGTCTTCTACATACTGTTATCAATCAAAAGGTAACAGTTCTTCAGAAAGTAAACCTGATTTGAATAACAAAGTAATTACAGATTAAAAAGAAAAACCTGAAAATTATATTTACAATGCCTTGAAAACCTTTTTCCTATTTCAACATAGCAGGTTGGAAAGGACTTTAAGATTTACAGGCACCTTATAATGTAAAGCTTTTGAACTCACTAACCTTAATAATACTAAATGAAGTTACCAAATTAATTTTTTTCAAAGTGATGACATGCATTTGAATAGCATTTCTTAGCTTATTTGTATAGTTGCTTATTTTAGTTTTAGTGTTCATAAATTTCCATTCAATAAGATGATATTTACATTATTAAGCAAATCAATATATATATTTAATTATAAGCTAACATATTCCAATGGCAAAAAATATCATGACCAGACAAAGGAATTCATACCAGTCGGGAGAGGGGGGGCCTCTCATTCATCTCATAGCATTAACAGAACTGCTTATTCCACAGACTTGCAAATAAGCCATATATGACAAATAACACATATTATAAATTCCTCCTCCTGTATTTAAACGGAGCAAATTTAGAGCATTTATTTACTATTTTCTTTTTTCCTGGTATGTTGCTAAACAGTATTTTTTCATCATAAATGATGAACAATACGAATTTAGGAACAATTTTACTATATTATTATTAATTTTTATTTACTATTTTCTTTTTTCCTGGTATGTTGCTAGACAGTATTTTTCATCATAAATGATGAACAATAGGAATTTAGGAACAATTTTACTTTAATGCATTCATAAAATATTTGGTATTTCTTTGTTATAGCGACCCTTAAGATAGAATCCCCAAACAACTGAGATATCTCACCAAAATCTGGCTGAGTGTTCTTATACCTCATGTGATCATGCATTAGCACTGGCTGCGTGTTCTTATACCTCACCACGCAATTGTATATTAGCACCAGGGCTATGGAGTCGTCAGGGAAAATGACAGACTCCGACTCCCTCATATATATATATATGTCAACATACACACATGGGTTACAGCTTATTTTTTTATATAAAAGAGGTAATAAATGCTGCAGAAAAAAAATAATGGCATAGCAAATTATTTTTATTAATTAGCATTTATTATGAAGTGGAAAAACTGGCATTGGTTATTTCTAAGAAACAGTATAGTTTCGGCAAGATCTTCTTTGTTAAAAGGGTCATAGATCCGATAGAGCTGAGAAGAGTCTTTCCACACTAATTTGAGTAGCAGGAAGAGCTGTTACTGTTTGGGCTACTTCTTTTAACTTTTCAGGATAGATTTTTAGATGCTCTGAAAGAGGTGTCTTGCAAGTGCAATCATATTTCTCTATTTCTTCAAAGGCCGTGTATAAATCTTGTTTGTATTTTTTAATTTCTATATCTAAAAGCTCTTGGTTCTTTATTTTCATTTGCTTTGCCTTAGCCTTTTCAATATTATCCAAAAATATTTCTCAAAATCTAATTCATCACTAGAAGTGGATGATAGAGACTCAATTGCAATGTCTGCATCTTGACTGTTCTGATTCGAATTCTCCAATTGTTCTGAGAATAATTTCATTCTTAATGAAAGTTCATAGATGGCTTTCTTTGCCTTTTTAATTTGTTCTTCATCCAAGAAAATTCGGTGCTTTGGATCTACATATATTGAACCCAGCAAGATCTCATTGTCTGGCAAATTAGTTTCTCTTTTCTTCATTGAAGAAATGATTCCTTCTGCAATAAACCCTCCATTTCAGAAAGAACAAACATCCCATTCTCGCCTCCTGTCTTCAGATTGCAGCTTTTTTGTGGCTATATGGTATAGAAAGAAAATTTTCCAATTCTGCAAGATTATTCCACAGTCTTTGTTAGTGAAACATTAGGGTTATTTACATCTTCTAAAAATGTTCTTAATTCTAACAACCTCTTAATCAAATATGTACTTCCTTATCGCGTTGCTTGATCAATAATTGCTCCTTTTCCTGCTCCCTTCCTAAGAATGGCATCAATTTTGGGAGCTATTGCTGCTTACCTAAATTTACCAGTGAGATTTGTAACTAAATTAATCAGTTTAATCACTAATGGCAAACATCATATCTATCCTCCTCCCTTATATTTATTTATTAATATGTCAATAAAATAGAAAATAACTATTTATTAATGTATATAATCCATAAATAAAAATAATAACTCAGCTTGTCATAATTTTTTTTCAGTTCATTTTAATTTCATTTCAAATTCAAACTGTCCAACAAAAACTGAAGTCGGAGTCAACCTGTTTTTAGCAACTCCAGCTCCAACTCTTTTTGCCCCAAAATATGGCCAACTCCACAGCCCTGAATAGCAACGTGTTGCATTTTTACTCTCACTGCATGTTCGTATATTATTCATTTTTGATGAGGTTTATGAATTCATAATGTTTATTTAAAAATATATTTATTGCTTTTTTGTGTGTGTGTGAACTTTTAACGTGTTAACCATGTTTAATTCACCAAGTAATGAGATGGATGCCATATCATTTTTCAAGAAAGATGTCTTTTATCTGATAAACAAGAATGCGTAAATAGTCACAACATGAAACTTTATGCTAGCGATGAAACCATTTAAAGATGCAGTGTTAAAAATTATAAAGAGAAGGACCTCCATGTTGGACATTGATACAGTGGTTCCAGAATATTGTTCGTCACTGCTATAAGATTTATGCATTCTGGGGCAGAAGAGCTGATGTTCATAAGATGGTTAACAAACAGCTAAATACATGTGATTTCTTATTTGGAAAGTGCTTTGTGAGGTTGCTGTCTGCTCAGAATATCGTGTTATGCCTTGAATAAGAAGAGGAAATGCTTACCAGCAAATTTTGTAATTCGATAGAGGCAGGAGTTGCCTATCGAAAGTGTAGATTATAGTTCCGTGATATCGCTGGTCGCACTGCGCATTCAACCACTGTCATGCGAATATGGAATCAGAGGATTGCTGAGGATCATATTGAACGCCAAGCAGGATCTCACAACGCCCTCCTGTGACTAACACCAGACGAGACAGACATATTGTGAGGTCAGCCCTGTAAAACCGTATGACTATATCATGACCATTAGTAATGAAAATGGGCATGTTTGCAGCATGCTCGGTATATCTGCTCATAAGTTGCATCAGTGTTTGCAGCAATGTGGCTTATCAGCAGGGTGACTATTACGTCGGCTTCCCTTGACAAATGCAGCATATAGAGAAATGGCGACTCTGGTGAGTGGAACGACAAAGCTGAATACAGGAGGTGGCATAATGTTGCCTTTTCAAACAAGTTCTGGTTCTAGCTTCAGTATTCCAATGGCCATATATGTGTCTGGAGTGTCCGAGGAGCCCACACATCGCCCGCTTGCTTTTGATATCGGTAAAGGAGCCATGCATCTGGTGTGATGGGTTGGGGCAGAAATCTGAGTACAAGATACGGACAGCTCTAGTTCAGATTAACGGTAATTTGAACACAGATGGATACATTTCTGACATCTTATGTCCAGTGGATGTGCCCTACCTTCAACGCCCCAAAATGCCAACTTCCAACAAGATAATGGAAGGCCACATGTTGCCTGTTGTGTTCTAACCTTCCTCAATATGCAGGGTATCCAATTGCTGTCCTGGCCTGCAAGGTCTCCAGATATGTCACCCACTAAAAGCATCTCGTCATGGGATCCTAAGAGACTGGCCTACCAACTCTGTCCAGCTTATATGGTTGATGAAAAGCAGAACAGACTTGAAGCACCATGAAATGAGTTGCCCATTTCTATCATCCAAACCTAATTGGGTAAGGCCTGTTTCTACTAATCTCACACCCCTGTAAACCTCTAAAATGCTTACAAATTTAATCATTTTGTCTTCATGCCATACTGTTTATGTGCAAAAAAATCATTTTTGTATTTGCTTTCCTTCATAGCGTTGCAATTTTAATGGCCAACAGTGTATTTTAGCTTTAAAAAATATGCATAGATGATGGAAATTTATTCAAAAACTAAATAATCAGGGTTTGCACACATTTCTGCATATGGAAATAAAGTACTTTTAAGGACCATTAATGAAAAAAGTTAAGGACGTATCAGCAAATGGGAACTGAATATATTTGATTAAAGATGTCTATTTCCAAACTTCACTTTTGTAATACCATACTAAGATTAAAAGAGATCTGTAAGTAGGATGTATTATTATTTAACATATTTAATAAACATAATTATAAAACTTATCAAGTAACATATTTTACACTTACAACAGTTGGACACATTTGAAATATGTGACATTTTATTTACGTTTTATAAACAGCTTTATGTTGATTTTTTCTTTTATGTCTCATTTTGTCACATACTTGCTTAGTCTACAGGTTTAGTAAATAGCAGGTACATTTTATGTCAAATGACATAGGTTAAAATGAGAAATAAAATCATAATCAGCATGATTTGTAACAGAAGATTGGCTGTTGCAGCTGATGCTTGCCTAGACTTGCTGATCAGAACAAACCTGAAAGCCTGATATACACATGGTTGGAAAATTTTGAAAGTTAATTGTGCTCTGTCTGTCTGACACAGTTAGTAGCCTACAATATTCTTCAATGTCATCATCACAGTGGCTCCAGAATATCGTTCAAGAGTGTGAATATGAATCCAACGAAACACTTTCTTTGGAAACACAACAAAAAGAGCTTCCAAAACTCTGGGAAAGATGAATTACACTAATACTCTAAATAATGTGATGCATTGCAAGTTACATAATCATTCTATTCAACATGATGACATTTGAATAGAGTTACATAAAATACAATGAGGAAAATAACATAGGCAATCATTTCTAAGAACACACAACATACAAACATGAACTTGGTTTAGAAAAGCTTTAGAATTTCTTTTCTTTTTTTTAAAGTATGTGTGTGATAGATTTCAAATTAAATAAATTTATTAAATTAAAAATATTAACATTTTTCTCAAGGCCATGTAAAACATACCCAGACCATCAATAGAGCTCTGTCGAAGAAGACTCAGACATATTGCTCCGTCTTCATTTATATTTGGATGCCACAGACGAGTAAGACATCTGACTTTGGGGGGCTAAAGAAGCATTGACAGTTACACATTAATTTTAGTACATTTGCATATAAGAAAATAAGTAAATTCAATAAAACTATAAATAATACTGTAGATAGCACAAGCATAAAAATATTTTTGGGGGAGGGATGTAAAGAACATAATCATTAAGGTATTAGCTGCAAAAATTTAGTTTTCAGAAACTACATATTGTAACAAAATATTAAAAAGATAAATCAATACATTAAAAAAGGTACTTAGTTTTTTATCAATTAGTAACGACATAAATACCATCACATAAAAAAAATTTCCTGCCAGAATTACAACATTATGTTAA
The DNA here is from genome assembly GCF_044657685.1 of Stegodyphus dumicola. Taxonomy (NCBI): domain Eukaryota; kingdom Metazoa; phylum Arthropoda; class Arachnida; order Araneae; family Eresidae; genus Stegodyphus; species Stegodyphus dumicola. Next base: position 86,434,401 of record NC_140768.1, read on the forward strand.
GATTTAAAAAAAAAGTTAGCCATCTGGTAAAATAAAAAATCTATCTAATGAGTACTGGATTGACATTTAAGTTCTTTAATGGTTTGGGTACATTCAGAGTATTAGCACTCCCACAAAAAATCACACATTTTGTGAATCGTAGTTATCTTTCGAGCTGATTTCTTTCTATAAATAAATAAATAAATAAATAAATAAATAATAATAATAAAAACTCACTTCTCAAGAAGCAATGTATTTTACGAGGAGAACAAAAATCTATGAAAAATATTTAGATTTTTAAAGCCAATGGATATTATTCATTGAAATGGCAATTAAATATGAAGTGGATATATCCATATGTTATCCACACACGTGTGGTTCGACTATTAATTGCCACATTGTATTTGGAGGAACACATCAAAATAAAGCAGTAGTATTGAATGTTGAATCTGGGTTGTGGATAATCAGAAAGTAACTTAATTTGATTTCAATTATGCAACTGCAAATAAATTAAGCAACTAGTAGTCTTAACCAAAATCCTGTCCCCGCCCCCAGGGTGCACGAGCATGTACTCTGGACAAGTGGTCAGATTGTCGCAAATGTTTAATTCCCAAGTGAACTTGGTACTCGTTTTATCGACCCACTCAAGGGATGAAAGGCTGAGTCAACTTTGTTCAGCCCTGGACCTGTGGTGCTGCTCCATGACACGTAAGCACCACAGGGCCTCTTTTGTCAAAATACCTTGATAATCTCTGCAGAACAAGCCCTAATTGTTTTCAAAGATTCCTAAGGAAGACTAATGATTTTGGCACATGCACTGCTGAAGGAATAAACAAATACCATCTTTTGGTAATCATGGAAAATACATGATATCGAGCATTTAAAGAATAAATTTTCCTCGTCACCCACTGTTTTTAAACAGCAAGAATGACAGAAACAGTTATGAATAAATAGTTTTAAAAATCATTTCACATCCCAGCCTTGGCAATATTTGAAACTGGTGGTTATTGACAACTGTCAACAGATGATTACTGACAACTGTCTGACTCATACTTCACTTAAAATTTTAGTAAACGAATCTCCATCTTATTCTTTTCACCAAATTTGAACATCCATCTTTCAGACAATGGCTAATTAAGTGCTGCGTATGCTAAAATGCAGACATAACACATCGTTCAACAAGTCCCAGCACTAACCAACAGATGGCGTTAGTAATATCAACTTGACTTTGTTGTTTAAAAGAACTAACCTTCAAATGACACATGTCTGATTTTCATGGCATTTGGACCAGAAAGAGCGAAGCTACTGTGGTGAAAGTGACACTACTTGTGCATTTGTGGACAAAATGGAGAAAAATGAATTTTGAGTGTTGATCAAACATTGCTATTTAACGGGCAAAAATACCGAGCAAGCTCAGCAATGGCTTGAAAAATGTTACCTAGACTCTGCTCCATCGAAAACAAACATTTGCCATTGGTATGCTGATTTCAAGCGCGGTCGCACTGATACAAATGATGCAGCACGCTTGGGTAGGCCAAATGAAGCAGTCACTCCAGAAAATGGGAAACAAGTGTTGAAAATCATGATGAATGACCATAAAGTGGAAGTTTGTGAGGTTGCTGAAATGGTATCCATAACAAGTGGAAGTGCATGTATGATTTTGCATGAAACGATGAGCATGGAAAAAGTATTTTCCAAATGGGTGCCGCATGTGCTCACAATGAAAGAAAAGTAACAACAAGTCGACGATTCACAGAGCTGTTTGTCGCTGTTTACTCGTAAAAAACAGGATTTCTTGCATTTGTATGTGGCAACGGACGAAACATGGATTCACTATTTCTCTCCAGAATCGAAGCGGCAGTTAGCTCAGTGGCGTGCAGCCAATGAAAGCCGTCCGAAGCATCCAAAAACGCAACAGTCAGCTGGTAAAGTGATGGCGTTAGTGTTTTGGGATGCACAAGGTATAATTTACATCGACTGCCTTGAAAAGAGAAAATCTATCAATTACACCTATTACAGTGAGTTACTGGTGCGTCTAAAGGACAAAATAATAAAAAAAAAAAAAAAAAAAAGACCGTACATGAAGAAGGAAAAAATCATCTTCCATCAACCATACTTTCCAGCGACTATTGGCTGTTTGCTAATCTCAAAAAGATGCTCTGAGGGAAAAGATTTGGCTTGAATGAGGAAGTTAACACTGCCACTGAAGCTTATTTTGCGGACAAGGTCAAATTGTTTTACAAGTATGGCACCAAAAAGTTAGAAAAGCGTTGGAATGATTGCATAGCTCTTGATGGTGATTATGTTGATGAATAAACGTGAATTTTGTGAAATGAATGTTGCTGTCTTAGTTAGTCACTTAGTTAGTGATGTGTTAAAGTAGTCATTTTAAAATTTATGCAGAATTTTTTTAACAGTGGCAAGTCAATTCAAGAATTTTTCAAATATTTTAACATAAAATCGGCTGGGTAGAGCATAGAAACAGGTCTAGAAATTTATAAAGAAATACTTGGCATAACTTATGGCCAGCTACCAAATTTCAGATAGTAATGATTGATGATCATAGCCATAAATTTGAAAATGTTTGAAAATATCACATGCAAAAGGCAAAATTTTCCAATTAATTGAATTTATGGATTAGTTAATTTGTGAAGAAATTTTCATATTTAAGCAATAATAAATGAGGAAGATATAACAGAACCCACTAAAAGATGATAATGTCCATCATTAATCGACTAACAGATGGCAAAATAAATAACATGGTTAGGACCATGTTTCTGAAATAAAATATCACTACTGATAATGAAGAAAGTGAAAAAGAGGTTTGATAGTTTAGTGGGAATTCTTGACATGGCAATTACATGACTTAAACAATGAAACTTTGCAATTAAACAAGAAATTATGTTTATCTCTAAAATTAAAGAGAAAGTATTAGCACACAAAAAAAGCAACTTATAATATACATGATACATAAACATACCACCATATTATACTCTTCAGGAACTTCAATAATAAATTTAAACTTGCCACCACACCAATATCCCTCATCAGGTGTTATAGTTATTTCAAGCCTATGAAGTTCATTAGGGTTTGGAAAATTACTTTTGCATGTTGCCGGCAAATTTGCCTCCAATTCTTGGACCTCTAACATTTGAAGAAAAACAAATTAACTCATCAAATTAATCAGACAGAATTATTAATTAAATTTATTAGGCACATATCAAGAATAAATTAAAAGTCTACAGAGTATTCACACAATTCCGTTTTGTGAAATAAATGTAGCCTGACCTTACAAAAGTAAGTACAAAATATAATTTCAGTAAAATGTGCATGAAATAATTCTAGTAGCTATAACGGAGATAATAATGAAAACAGATAAAATAAATTTTATACTTTATTTCTTATAATTAAAGACTTTTTTTAAACTTTTAAAATCTAGCTCCTGTTCCTCAGGGGTGGCTACGAAACATAAAGCCTAATTAAAGTTACTTTTAATGACACCAGTAAATGTGATTCAGAATCACATTGTGTTATTATTCTTAAATTTATTTTTTCAGTACTCCCACTGTTCCAGTCTTCAGATCTGATCTTTAAAACAGTAGACTGCTAATTTTATGGATGAATTCAAATGTAGCTTTAAGCAGAAAAATAGCTACCCCTAAAAATACACACATTAATATTTGAAGTATCTTATCAAAATTCTCATGTAACTTCCATAGCTCATGCAAGTATTAGAGCTTCTGAAGCAATTCTAATTTCTCAGAATAACTTTTCATAATTGGAAAAAAAAATCAACTGGAGATCTTCCCAATACATACTTTTAATAATTTGTTCTTAGTTTACTTGAAAACGGGAATTTTTTAATTTTCATTTACATCTGTTGCTTTGTTTCAAAAAGCACAACTTGCCACTTTGCATAATAGTTACGGATTTACATAATAATTTATGTGTAATTAGAATTCTGTACATTCATAAATGTTCATATTTTTTTTAAATATTTTCCACAGTTATTCACTAAATTATAAAAATATTTTAAGACATAATCTTGAATACTTATCATATATTTTAAAATATAAATACAAGGTAACCAAAAAAGTTCTTGCATTTTCTGATATGACATTGGAAAAGTGAACTCGAACATAAAAATAGTTGCCAAACCTGGTGATGAAGTGGTCAGGATGAGAGTCCGGACATTGACCAAGAGTATAAAAGCGTGTTGCATTGGTACTTCAAACATAACTCGCACAGCGACTGATTGAAGTGGACGCGTCAAAGGCACTCGTTTTATGTTGTTTCCTATATGATTTTAAGTGGGCCTGTCAGCAGCAAAATCAAGTTGCCAAATTTTCCAGGCCTTTGGAGATGATGCCGTTAACGAACAAACTGCGAGGCAATGGTTTCAGAAGTTCACATCAGAGAAGATGTCTTTTGGTGATGCCCCCATGCAGTAGTTGGCTACAAGCACTGGATGATGAGGCCCTGAGCGCAGCCATAGAGAGTAACGGTAGCCCAATACCCCATCCACCATATTCCCCAGACCTTGCACCAACAGACTACCATCTTTTCCATTCCCTGGACAACCACGTTCGTGGGAAATCCTTCAACAACCAGCCAGACCTTGATAAGGCACTCATGGACTTCTTTGTGTCCAAGACTCCTGAGTTTTACCATGATGGCATCCCACAGCTAGCCACTCATTGGCAAAAGGCACTTGATGCTGACAGTATTTTCTTTAAGGATTAGCGGTGATTATTATTTGTTTTATGACTTTTTCTTTCTCACTGTCTTAAAATGGCAAGAACTTTTTCGGTTACCTTGTATTATATGTTAGAAAGCACAATTAATTGTTACTTTTTTTTTTTACATATTTGACGTATCAGTCTTCTACATTGTTTCCAATTTTACACTTATTACTCCAAAAAATTCTAAATTATCCTGCATTTCAGTTCAATGCCAGAATTTTTCCCCTGTGCAAATTTATTGTCTTTTTTTCTTGCATAATTTTTTACATTATGTGATAACACACTGGTTCAAAAACCTAGGTTTTGCTATTAATTACTCAAACCTCATTTATTTCCATTAATTAAAGTTTACTCAGTTTACACGAGACTGCACACCTAATCCCCCCCATCATTATTACTTTTTATCACTTCAACCACTTTGTTGTTATCATTGTCATGGTTTCCAAATATGAAAAGTAATATGAATAATTTCTTATGAACGATTCCAGATTATCTTATCATTGTCTCACCTAGTACTTTGGATATTTGTGCCCTCCAAGCATCTGTGCATTTTTTAAAGTTATAGACTTATGTCTAGGTTCTTTTAAGCAAATTCATCTATGTTAATTTTTTAACAGAACATCGAATACAGTACAAAGGCTGAAATCCGGACTCATCAGGACTTCGGCGATACCGGATTTTTCCGGATATTAGATCATCATTTTAAATCTAATAAGATGACATGTAGAAATTAAATTGTGATTTATAAAATAATGAAGTATTTATGATCTAAAGGGTTTCAAAATTTACACCCCCCCCAAAAAAAACTTAATATTTATTTGTTTACCTTATATAACATTTTTTTTCAATGTAAATTGTTTAAGTTGCTTCGTTTTTTGTGCTAATACTTCCTCTTTACTTCTGCAGACATACATAATCTCTAGTTCAGTTACATTGTTGAAGTCCTGTAACTGTTGTTTCGAGAATTCCGACTAATTTGCCAATCAAAATTTTGAAATTTTCTGGTTTTCAGTAACTTCTCTGTCACTTTCTTCACTATCGGTAGCAGTATTTTCTGGATCTAGAACCATACTACAGTTTTCGCCATCCATTAACTGATTGATGATTGAAAAGTATTGTCATCACAATGAAAAACTTATTTTATATCATCTTCATTTATTACTGCTTCTCCACATTTCTTTACAAAATCCGTTAATTGGAAAATTTCTCCTTTGTTTTGCAATATCTGAAAACCTTTAAAATTGCGGCTATCATCATCAAATTTAGCTATCCTTCACTATACATATTTAGCTATGCATCATGAGCTTAAGGACTAACAACAAGTTGTTCCATCAAATTTTATCTTGCTTTTATCACGCACTGAGACAATTAAGCCTGAATTGTATTAGTTTAGTTATTTATCACACTTATGTCCATTTCTTGCATATGCTTAAGGCTTATCCGAGTTCTGAATAAATAAATTCCCACATATACTTAAGCCTTACTGAAGGACGGTGCTAGATATCTTACCGCCTTATGCAGTCTTTGTGGGTCCTAAATTCTGCAACTTGGTGTGGCCATACGAGCCCTGGTGCTGGTTCTGGGTTTATGGGAATAACAAATCAGTTATTCTTCATTTAAATAGCCCTAAATGTAATCTTTGGGTGTATGAGTATCATCAACAAAATCTATTTTCAGCATACGGAATGAAATTTTTGGTAAATTTTTCGTCAACATTTTTTAGCGCATTTAACTTAAAGGAAAGTATAATAAATAATGATTCGCCATGTTGGCATCAGATCAACGATGTATCTATGTAGAATATTTCAGTTTGAGATGTGTGCCAAGCACATACGCAGCAACGGAGCCAAATTACTGATTGTACAAATTTATGCTAAAATGATAGTTTCTTCAGTAACAAGGTATTTTATTTAGTGACGTGAAATTAAGAATCGGGATTCTCCAGATGTTTTATTATGCGTAGAGGGGGGGGGAATTAAATGCGCATGTGTAAAGCCTACAAGAAAAATGCTGGTGGTGGTTTTGAAGTCCAGGTTTTACATCATTCCGGATAATGGACGTCCGTATTTCGGACTCTGTACTGTATGAAGTTTTAAATCAGTCAACATATCATACAAGTACTTAACATAAAAATTTAAAGAATTCAGAAATTATTTTAAAATTTTCAGAATTTTAAAAAATTTTTTTAGCAACATAGGCTTTGTTCTAAAACAGTCAATTAATTAAAAATACAATTAAACTGATTAAGATGAGCTGTGCAAATTAAAAAAATATATTACTACCTTTTATAAGAAGCCTGTCCCTAATTGAAACACGAGTGTTAGCTTTTCCTGTAGGCATATATGTTTTTGATGTTTCCTTTTTGGCTTTTTTTGAGAGAGAAATCATTTTTGATAATTAGCATAATAGACCAACAAATTTTGAAACCTAAAATAATAATATAAATGTTAACGATAAAACAACCCCCACATGAACATAAAAACACACAAAGTAAAAGTTATCACAAAGCATAACAATTACAGAAAAGAGTAAGAAAAATTTTGAATCATAAAATCATAAAAATTTTTAACTACTAGTAGTCATGTATTAACACTATCAGATTGAGCCAAGAAAGATTTCACAAATCTGCTCCTTTATTGTAACAATGCCCTTAAACATTTTCTTACAATCTCATAACTCAAGCAGATTAAAAAACTTCCATATTTATTACTTTCTTAACATGTCAAAGGATTAGATAAATTTACAACCTTATGCTTAATTATATTCTATTAGACTGAGTAAGTTCCATAGTTTTATGAGTTTCACATTTGTTACTTTCTTAATGATTCTCTGGACTTAACAAATAAGAATATGCAACATATTCCTTTCCCCCTTTTTCTTTCTTTTACCTTCTTCAGATCAGGGAAATTATCAAGCAGTTAAGAATATTGCAATTTTCATACAATCAAATATCACATCAATTAAGAAAAACATTGTAAAAAGATTGAAATTATTTCATACGAAACAGCTAGGCAAAAGTAATTAGGAATAAATATGTTAATCCAGACCACCATGGAAGTTTCCTTCATGACAACCAGTACTTCTACCTACATGACTGCTAATGCTCCCAGGTTACTTAGGTATTAGGTCAATACCATTCCATTATTGTAACAATGCCCTTAAACATTTTCTTACAATCTTCATTTCAGAAGGTTTCAGAAGGCCAAAGGATTTTAAGTAATCCATTTTTGAAGGCCATTGACGTTGATTACATTTTTTTTTTTTTTTCCCACCAATTCAAACACTAAACACAAAATAAGGCTGAAATCTAAATCCTTATCTTTATATTATGAATTATTAATTTACTGAGGAGGCACATAATTTTTTATAGCTTCTAACAAAAAAAAAAAAAAAAAAAAGTCAGTTTTTTTATGCATTTGTCACCACATAAACTCGGACAAATGTGACTCGAGGTGTTGTTGAGCCGTGCCTCGATGTCAACAGCTGCGCTTCCCCAAAAATGCTTTACCGTTTCAGTGTGACATACACTTTCTGGATCAACAAAGTGAAACTTGTGGTTCATGGTGAAATGTTTGAAGCCAGCACCTACAGTTCATTTGATTACTAAATGCCTTCTAACAATCCATGTAAATAATTGTTCCTTCCATAATATTTTTCTTAATGACAGCTAATAAAGTTTTCACCAAGTGATTAGAAACTGCAACTAAAAAGAGGCTTTAAATAGATATTTATTTCTTGCAAAAAAGAAACTGAACTCATGAGCTGAGTGAAATCAAACTTGTGTACTATTAGGCTTATCACATTTAATTGTGCATCACAGGCGTCAATAATAGCAGTTTAGCTATTTTTTAGCAGAAAAAAAATATTACTCCATTTCCTGAGTAGTACTTTTTTTATTTTACATGACAATATAAAATGATAAATGTATAGTAATTAATGATTACATTAATAAAAAAGCTTAAGATTATAAATTTTTATCTTTAATTATAAATGAAATATTAGGCATTTCTCTAGTGACAATTATAAAATTTATTTACAATTTAGCACAAAAATGGGCTGAACCACATAGAATATAAAGCTGCAGATTAACTGGTTTTAGAAAAAATTTTCAAAGTTCACACAAAAGATATTTATCTTATCAGGTAAAAGAGCTGCAAATATCTTATGTATTTACTGCTTGTCATTCATGATGAAGGAAGAGGGGAACTTGGACTGAACTAAAATCTAAAAATTTCACTGCATATGCTGAAAGTGTCTATATTAGGCTAGAGATTTGGTACTTACATATTAATGCCACCACCTTGGCATGATTTGATGATTTTTTATAAATGAAAAGGTACAAGTTATTTATCAGGTGCAAGCTGGTGGTTTTCACGTTTTCTAAAAGAAGATTTTCAAACTGTTGATATTTATTGCAAATTGGCAGACATTATCAACATATGAAAAGAACAGCAATTTCAAACACAATTTTTAATTCCTAAATTATGATTATATTACATATTTAAAAAAAAAAAAAAAAAAAAAAAAAAAAACAGGATTCCAAGCAAAATTTTTTGGTGAAAATTGACAAAACTAATTTTCCAAAATTTTGGAAAAAAGGAGAAGAGAATTATTTTTCTACGTTACAGCATCAAAATAAGTGGCAGAAATTCCACGAACATATGCCTGTGAATGACTTATTCCTGATTAAGGAAGAAAACATCCTACCTCTTGAATGGAAATCAGGCAGAATTATTTGTGCATATGCCAGACCAGACAGACATTTGAACTCTCAATGAAGAAATAATAATAAAAAATAAATAAATTTAAAAAAAAAAAACCCTATTGTCAAAGCTTAGTCATTTGCCTATCAAATACCATGAATGAATCTTATTTCAAACATTAAATTATAACATTTAGCAGTTTTTTTTATTTTGTAACTTTTCATAACTTGTCATCAATATTCATAACATTTAGCAGTTCGCAACATGCGAATGCCTCACACAGACTGTGTTGAGAGGTCTTTCCAACAAAACCTGTTTAATATCATCATCGGGAAGAGTTTTGAAGAACATTTAGAAAATACTAGGAAGGTACTTCAGAAATTGAAGGAAGCAAATCTAAAATTAAGTTCCGCCAGATGTTAATTGTTCAGATAGGAAGTGACTTACATTAAACATGTCATCTCTGCCCAAGGTTTGGGTATGTTTTTAGAAAATATGTTAGCAATTTAAAGGTTGGAGATGCCTTGAAAATACCCATCAGCTAAGAAGTTTCCAGAGGATTTGCACAAACTACAGGAGATTTGTGAAGGACTTTTCTTCCATCACAAGACCCCTTCACAAACTAATGAAGAGCAAGTAATAGTTTTTTGTCGACAAAATAATGAGAGGACGCATTTGATAAATTGATGGAAGCTTAAACATCTGCGACAAACATGACCTATCCTCAGCTCAGCAAACCAGTTATTCTTGGCACGGACGTAACCAATGAGAGTGTCAGTGCAGTTTTGTCCCAAGACTAAATGGTCAAGAATGTGTCCTAGCATACTAGAACAAGTGTCTACCTAAACCAGAGGGTAATTACTGTGTCACCAAGAAAGAGTTGTTCACAGTAGCTAAAAGCCAAAGAACATTTCCTTCATTATCTCTATGGAAGAAAATTCCTGTTCTGCACAGATAATGTGTCGTTGACCTGGATTCTAAATTTCAAGCATCCTGAAGACCAAATAGCCAGATGGATACAGACTCCAGGAATGTGACCTAACTATCCGTAATAGGAAAGAATGGTCACACGGAAATGCTGATGCCCTGTGAAGAAAAATAAGAGTTGGTTAATCTAGTCACACATCAAGTTACAACATTGGCTGATCGAGAACCATATAGTGACAAACAAGTCAGGAAAGACCAGTTGGAGAATGGTGACATTAAACCCATAATTGATTTAATGTGGAGTCTTCAAATAGGAAACCTACTTGGCAAGACATTTTTATCTGTAGTCCTACAACAAAACCATACTGGATTCTCTGGGATTCACTCCATATTTGAAACGATGTCTTGTACCGGAAGTTCAAATTGGATGCCGGAAAGGCATTCCAATGGCAGCTGATAATTCCAAGTTCCTGGACATCTTTAAAGAATTACACAGCATTCCAAAAGAAGATCACTTTGGAATAATGAAGTTTAGAAAGTATGAGAATGCTTCTATTGGAGTAATGCAAGGGCTGATATGCAGAAGTGTTGTCAATATTATGGTGCCTGTGTGGGTTGAAATGGACCTAAGAAACGTAGCTGAGAAAAGCTGCAACGTTATAACATAGAAGCGCTTTTTAAAGTATTGCCTTTGACATCTTGTGGAGCTTTGCCACAAACTGCTGATAACAACAAATACATCCTCATTGCCATTGATTGCATCACAAAGCGGGCTGAAGTGCATCTTATCCCTGATCAAGAGACTGTCATGGCAGCAGAGGTACAGCACTGGATTTCCATGTTAGGAATGCTTCTTCAGTTATGTCCTATAAAGAAAGGAATTTCCTCTCAACTGTAAGACTGTAATTAAGGAACCCTGCAAACTACTGGCCATTGAGAAAACCCAAACATAACCTCTGCATCCCCAGTCAAATGGCATGGTAAAGAGGTTTAATCCAATCATTCTTAATGTGACTGCTTCTGGTTTCCAGAAACAACAGTAGTGACACAAGAAGTTATCTCTGTTCTTACTGGCTTATCACAGTGCTGTCCATGAGGCTGCCAGATATTTCCCATCGCAGATACTCTTTGCTCGTGACTTTCTGCCTTGTGATCTCTCATTCGGTCACCCTCTGAATGCACCTTCATTGGCTGAGAAGCACATCTAAGATCTTCAATCATGGTTTGAAATAATGCACAGTTCTGCACGAAAGTGAGTCAACTTGGCGATGGAGAAGTGAAGACCCAATACGATACAAGAGTTACAGGACACTGATACAATGAAGGTAACAAGATGTGGTTATGGAATCTTATTTGATGGAAAGGATTCTCCTAAACTACAATCAGCTTGGGACGGTCTTTACACAATCCTAAACAGGCTGAAAAACACAGAGTTCAGATCCGTAAGTTGTCAAATTTTAAGTCATTCATTACAACAAGCTAGCATCTTACAAAAGCAGAGTACATAGTTCTCCCATAATGTATATAATGTAAATAGTATACTAAGATCATGGTCCTACTTGTCTCTAAATTTGTAAATTTATGCACTTAATTATTGATTTGTTTTATCTTATTCACTTTTTTTTTTTTTTTTAAGTATTGCATTTCTTTCCTATAGTTGTAAGTACGGCTTCCTGTCCAGGGACACTACCTGGGACATGCAATCCTTGGGAAGGGTGCAATGTTACAAATTTTGTACAGACAGATAATTTTAATGAAATTATATGATAAATAGTTGTATTTTTCTCTATAACGTAATATGAAAAAGTTGAGAAATAATGCTCAGCCGGAACAATTAGATATAGGCACAAGTCTATTTAACACTGAATAAATGGCTAATTTGGGGAGATATCAAAAAGCTGGCAACAGTTTTAGCAATTAATTTTTGGCAGCATTTTGATCCAGTCCCTGTATAATTGTAATCAATTCCTATATTAGCTCTAACCATATCCAGCCCTCATATACCTTTAGAAATATCTTGACGGTCAAGTGAAAACTATGTAAGACTGGAGAGAGCATTAGTTTCTCAGTTGTTAGGTTCAACATGAGTTCAGAGTACTGAGATCGTGTTAACAATGCTCTTTAGCTGTGCTTTGCATTGCAGTGTGTCTATCATGTTTAGAAGTGTGAGGTGTAACTACTCATCGTACTTTGTGATATTGTAAAGAGCTGTATAAGTACTTTTATGGAAAGTTTCAGAACTATGAAGTGTTTCTTTAGATAAAATAAAATAAATAACTAAAATAAATAATTTTTCTTTAGATAAAAAAAAATAAACTTACTATCAAACTACGAGTCACTTCTGTGTGCATTTAATCTATTATGAACCTGTACGCAAGCAAAAATACGGAAATAGAAACATTGCTTGACTGAAGGATTGTTATGAGCATGGTGCCTGATGAATGGTTATGTGCATGGCTGCCAGAGTATGGCACATTCTGAAAATCTGGTGACTAAGGTGATTGCGATAGCACCCAAGTACTACTCATTTTTTGCTGCTTTTATAAAGGGACGATGATAAATTTCCAAATACTACTTTCTTTATCATCAAACAGGTTTAATGACAGAAATGCTTGTTTCCTGTAGGATTTTAAAGTTCCTTCTACAAAAGATAAGTGTCAAAATTTTATTCTTAAATCTAACTTAACAAAGATTCTACATGAATGTAAGCTTGCTCACAATTTATAAATTTTTAACCCTTTTGTAATGGCAAAACTATCTGTCAACATGATTTTAGTTTCTTGACAAGTTAGTATCTTCAATTTCTTAAGAGTTTCACCACTACACCAGTATATTTAACTGTTTTTTTTTTTTTTTTTTTTTTTTTTTTTTTACCTTTGATATGTTGTGTTCATATATGATTAAATTTCCTCACAGCTTTCCAAATCAGTCTTGTTCAGCAGCTGCCCATTTTTCTGTCTCATGCACTTCATCTTAAAGATGATAAAACCTAAACCATTTACTATTTTAAAACACATATGTGCACTAGACCTAGATGTAACAACTTACAAACCTGTTCATTTATACTTCTGTTTGTAATATTACTGTTTATTAATCACTTAGTTTTTAACTATAATACTCAATATATATACATATATATATATATACTAGTTTTAGAGTGCACACAAACTTCTTTTCTTTGCATTAAATGGAAAATGTCTAATCTGAATATCTTTACTACAACTGCAGCTAGCCAGTGTGATGAATTTAATGGATGCTGGATATAACCAGTGCTAATCATAAAACGGTTAATAACTTTAAATAATTTCTTTTTTGTTTCTATAAGGTTATTGAATTAGTTAATTTGCCATCAATATTATTACTACAAGCTCATACACTATATTCATCTAGTTGGTAATATCACTTATATACACTCATGTCCATAAATTAAGGATAACGCAAAATCAGGCAAAGGAAGAGTTAGAAGCAAAACAAATTTGACTTATTTGTAAAGCTTATTTATTAAACAAAAGGTAAAGAGCAAAAAAAGATGGTATATGTGTATATGTTTGGTATTATTAAAAAATTAGCTATTTTTTCTCCCTGGAGCAAATTACAAAAAAAAAAAAAAAAAAAAAATTTACAAAAAACCAATATTACATGGGTGGTATGATTGTTAATACATTGTATGTCTCCTGGACGATGCAATACAATCCGCACAACACTTAAGCATGCTGAGTATCAAATTATCGATCTGATCTTGGGGATATTACACCACTCAAAAATCAATGCACTCCGAAGTTTCGGTAGACATGTAGGAGGAGGTTGATGGGCTGCAACTGGTCAGCCAAGCATGTCCCACACGTGCTCTACTGGATTCAAGTCCGGTGAGAATGTTGGCCAGTCCATACGGGTGATATCCTTCGAATGAAGGCATTCGCTTACGATGTTTGCACGGTGAGGACGGGCGTCGTCATTCATAAACACAAATTGTGTGCCCATGCCACCCCGAAACAAACGTACATGTTTTCCAGAATGACATCCCGATAGATTTGGCTTGTCGTGGTTTCAATTTGAACATGCAGGTCAGTTCTGGAACCCAGAATAATTCCACCCCAAACGAGCACTCCTGCACCACCGCAACGGTACCATTCAATGATGTGATCTTGCTAGTAACGGTACCTGGAGCTCTCCATATGAAAGTCCGGCGAGAATCAGACTGCAAGCTAAACCTGGACTCGTCGGAAAACATCACACAAGCCCACTGTTGCGGTGTCCACAATGCATGCTCTCTACGCCAAGCTAACCGCAGGCGAGAGTGAGTTGCAGTAAGTGGAACGCATCTGACAGGTTTACGAGCATATAGACCAATCTGCCCTAAGCGTCTGTACACGGTCTGCCTTGAAATTGTCGTACCAGTGGCTGAAGAGAGCTGACGAGACAGGTCTGAGGCTGTGCTTCGCCTGATTCTTTTGGCAGTAACTGCCAGATACCAGTCCTCATTCGGCGTTGTAACTCTGGGGCGACCTGTGCTGTAACGTCTACTCACATTACCATCATCTTGGAATCGTTGCCAAAGGCTGGAGATAACACTCTGGGCAATTCCAAGTTTGTCTGATACTTCCAGTTGGGTACGCCCACATTCCAGACGGCCGATAATTCTACCACGTAAAAATCATTCAAATGCATCCTTTGTGTCATAACTATTCGGTTATTGCACTGAAATGCTTATAAAGCGCCTGCGAACAATTTTACTTCTTTGCCTGTATTCCTTATATATCACTCTTTTACACTCTCGTCATTACACATACCATCGGTGTCATCTGGTTACTTCCTGAAATTTGCATATGATTTTTGAAGATGTGTGTAGTGATTTTACAGGTGATATATTTATTTTAGAGTTCGATTTCCGCGCGACTCCGAATTATCCTTAATTTATGGACATTAGTGTATATTGCTAACACATAAAAATTTAATTAAAATACTTAACACTATTGTCACACACCAGACCAATTATCTATTTTTACACCTTAATATTTTAACATGCAAGCTCCAAAAAATACTAAAATAAATATATATTACAATACATTAAATGTATGCTTCTGAATTAAAGATAAATGTATAACTAAAAATAGTTAATAATTTATCAAGCAAAGCAGTAATAACAATTTTTGAAAAAACCAATTTTGGTCAAGAAAACATCTTGCGCAATATGCTGCAAAATAAGTAAAAAATAAAAATTGTAGAAAGCTCGCCTAAAAGTTACCAAGAGCTGCTGCTCCAAAAGGTTTAAGACGTTTTCAAAAATTAATACACATGAAAAAATATACTAACAAATTGCTTGCCATGGGTCTGATAAATATTAATTTCTTATAATACGCATACATTCTTAGGCAGAGCTAGAGAGGATGGTCTGCCCTTGAATGGCTAATAGTAAAATAGTTCTTATACTGGATTGAGTATATTAAGGACTCGCAATGAACTCACAACAAATTAATGTTATTGTTATACCTTCCTTAACTCCATCAGAACTTTTGAATGGAAAACACAAATATCAACTAAATTATGAGCAAGATCACGTTAATAAATGAAGAGTCATTATTAAGTAAAAAAGCATTCTAAAATTTGTCTGTTTCTGCTAGTGATGACAAAATGCAAACAAGGAAAGACAACTGCTTTGAATTTTTACAATTTATTTCCAAAACATGGTCTCCAGAATGCAGTTTTAAATATTGTAATACATGTACTATTTCAGATTTTTCTCAATCACTGCTAATTTTCTAATATCTGTGTGCTACTTATTTAAGACATGAAAAGATAATTTCTGGTGCTAAGACTGTATTTAAGAGGATGGGCATCCTCTATCAGGAAGGAATGCAAATATATCTTCATCTGGTTTCACGAGAAAGGCAAATTTTTATTAAATTTATAATAATGTCTAATATGTGCTTTTATTACATTCTTAACCTATTCCAGTCGCTTTAAATGCATTATAGCAAATCGTAAAAGACTTCAAGCATTATTTCAGAAGCATTTGAATGTACATACATACCATATACAAATTTTGAGCAATATCCAGTTCTTGTGAGCTAATTACTAAAAATGGATACTTTCTTCTTATTCTGAATATTTACCTTGAAAAAGATGTTTATGAAAAAAATATTATAATATAAACTTTAAAATCAAACACTCTTTACAGCTTGAATACAAAGCATACCAAACATATAAATATAAAATTTCATAACAATCAACAATAAACGAGGGCAGTTTTCATTTAAAAGATGTAGCGGAATAAGCACAAGTGAACCAAGCACAGTAATCTCATAATGATGAATTGAGCCAGACGTTTTGCGTCTCCTTTCTCGCATAATATATGAACTCAGCCCACCAGCGGCCAAGCGGTAAAGTCGCTGAACACTGGTAGTTCGGTCCGAGGTTCGAATCCCGCGAAACGGGCTGGCTGCATGGGCGTTTTCGTGGTTTTCCCCATGTGTAACGTATATACAAGCCAGTTTCCCTTAGAAAGTCCTCCACGAAAGGCATCGCTCCCCTTAGGCAGATAGCCCTAGTGTGCTTTGCCATAATTAAATACACCACACCACTATATGAACTCATTGCTGATATTTTCATGACAGATATATATAGATTTTACAATTTTACAATTGTCAAATGATGAAAAAACTGCAATTAAATTCCCGTTAGAAATAGCTGTTATCCACTGAAGGGCTTTGTTTAAATTTTATGTAGATGAAATTATGTTTTAATATTAAAATATAATGAAATGACACTGCAGTTAATGATGAAGACAACAGAAAAAGGAACTGCATACCTTAAACTTGTTTGATGTATCATGCATTCCTTTTATTATAACTATTTTATTTACTTACATCAGAAGTTTAGATCTACTGAATGAATTGTAGTTGCATATCATAATATGATTAATATTCACATTATACTTTCAAGCAGCAATGCAAAGACTATCACCCCTTTTAATTTGTAAAAGCAATTTAGAATCACCCTGTATAATTCTTGCCTTCAAATTCTTCTAAACTTTCCACGTTGCAATACCTAAAGTCCTAAAGAAAAACTACTTCTTCCAATCCTGTAACAGCAAAATGCCAGAAATATTTTGAGGTGAAAGGAAACAAAAAAGAGAAATATGTATAAATCATTTTATACAGAAAAATGATGCATTTTCTGAGACACTGCATGGGACTCTGACCATGAAAAAATTAAACAGAAGACATTTTTAATTAATTACATAGTTATTTTGCTTTTGCTAAGAATTATTTCATAAATTTTGCTTTATTACTTTGTTTAATTTTCAGATATAAAAGATTGCATAAGTGTCCAAAATAAAAAATAATATAACTTTATAATATTGAAGTGAAAAATAAAAATTTTCTATTTTAATGTTATTTCTTAAACAAAATTTCAATATTTTATCATTATTTTAATGATTTTCCAGTGTTAAAAAAAATCATTGAAAAATTCCCAATCTTCGAAAAAACATTTTTCTATAGAAAGTGATCTTAAAATCGACAAAATGTTGATACATTGCCAAATCTAGAACTATTTAATAAAAGAATTCACATCGCCAAAAGCGAAAAGTTGTTTAAGAGCGCTTCATTAGAAAAAATGAAATAAATTTGAAATGCTTATGCTTCACTTTTTGCCCAGAATCTCGATTATCCCAACGCTTGTATTAGAAATAGGAACAAATTATAACTCATTCACCCATTTAAAAAGATAACCATATTTATCAGTGAATCGGTAAAAATATTTTTTCAAAATGCTAATTCATGCTCAAAATGGCAGCCGTAAAAATAGGCAAAAATTTCAGATAATTAAAATTAAGGACCTGCTGCCGATTTTGGCCGAAATTAAGGACCAAAATTCAATTCCAGAAAACCCAAGGACCATACAAACCCTGTTTTTATTATTCATTTTTATTATTATAAAATGAAGGACCTGTGAATTTATTGCTTGGCAGATATGCCTGAAGTCATAAAATTTTGTATACATACTGCGTTGACAATGAAGGTGCATATCTTGAAGCAATTTTTCAAAAATTTAATTTAGATTTTTTATTAAATGTTTGAATGATTTTTATAGATATATATACTATTTTTTAAACGAAAAATCCCAGAATTTCACTGCTTGCACCATCAAATAAAAGTGAAAGGAAAAAACTTTTAAATTAAATTTGCTCCAAATCTCTAACATAATTTATCAGTTTTTGGTGTTACTTTGCAGCTATTGCGGAAGTATTAGAAAAATTTGTTTTCGAACTAAGTGAATTTTAGATCGATTCAACATTATATATATATATACAGTCAAAAGTCGTTAATTCGGACAACCATAATCCGGACCTCAAAGCTACAAACTTTCTGCGCATGTGCAGAAAGTTTGTCTTTACGGCTGCAAATATGCGTGTGCGCAAAATACGTTTACGAATGTGCGTTTAATGAATAACAACGGTATAAGCTAAGCTAAAATTATCTAATTCAGTTAATGTCGCAGATTGCGTTGTTCCTTAATCTTCGAATTGGATTCGGCTTATTATTTTTTGCAGACTGTTAGAGCAATTTTATAAAAGTAAGCTTGAACTTTCAATTATGACAAATAGAATTTCTGATATATATTTGCTAATATGTAAAGGATCTACAAAGCGAAAGTATGTTTCGAAATCCATTAAACAAAAAGTGGAATTGCTACAAAAAATGGATAAAGGCATATCGTTTGGTTATCTAAACTTTAACGTTTGCTTATCTAAACTTTGTTTATCTTTAACGCCATGGTGCGCAATGAATTGGAAGTTGATCTGTCAGCACCATCCTTATCTTCAGGGCAGATATTTTTATTTTATTTGGCTTATAATTCCTTACTAAATGCAGTATTTCATCTCGATGTACTCCGTCTTTGATATGATTTAAATCAAATTCCTCATCATTATAATTTGCTTCCAATAGCGAAGAAAGTGACAGACGTTATTGAAAACGAAAAAATTTTGATTGACAAATTAGTCGGTATTCTCGACACAGCAATTATAGGACTTGAACGGTGGAACTTTGTAACTTAACAAGAAATTATGTCTGTTTATAGAATTAAAGAGAACGTATTATCACATAAAAAATGAAGCAACTTAAACAACTTACATTGAAAGAAATGTTTAATAAAGTAAACAAATAAATATTAAGCTTTTTTTTTTTTTTTTTGTAAATTTTGATACCTTTAGATCATAATTGTTCTTTATTTTAAAAACTACGATTTCATATTTTTAATTTTATAATTTCTGCATGCCATCTTACCAGATTTAAACTGATGATCTATACTCCGGAAAAATCGATAATCCGGAATCACCGAAGTCCCGACGAGTCCGGATTAACGACTTTTGACTGTATAATTATATCAGTACTAGATTTAAACATCTTAAAATGTTGGTTTCATATTGTCTAGAAGTTTTCAAGATCTTCTGCTTCATTTTAAAAGACAAATGATCAAAAATATTAATTAAGCAATTTTTTAATAACATTCTGGAATTCATGTTTTCTTCTTCTTGACCTTGGTTGATCATTACGTGGTCACAGAGACACAGTTTTGACAATATAATGTGTTATTACAATGGATCACATTGGTTTTCAGACACTTATATTTCAATGTTCGCTTAAGGTTTCCATACAATTGACCTGAAGTTGTCATAATGCATCCATATTTTACAGACTTAAAACCGGTCAAACATATATGGAGTGAGTTACAGAAAGAATATGGAAACATGACTTTTTTTTAAAGCTTCACTAAAAGCAATTCTATGGAAGAATATACAAAAATTCTATGGAAGAATAGCAAAATATATATAACACAATATTAAATGTCCCATTATTTTTGTGTTTTTATTCTAGATACACTGTTTGTTCATTTTCAGAATTTTTGAATTTTTTTAACCCAAGAATGCTTTTAATAATTTTTTTTTCAAAACAAGTGGGTTTGATGATGGGGGAAAAAAAAAAGGTAATCAACAGTACATGTAAGATAAACTTATTATTTTGCTACTATTTAGTTACTGATATTTTCAAATAAAATTCAAAAACACAAGCATATGAAAACAAGTCACAGTATATGACACTATTTTTTTTTCCTTCTACATTTCCATCATATTCTTTTTGTTTGTTTATTCATTAACTTCCCTTTTTTTTTTTTTTTTTTTAAATCCTTGCTAAAAGGTATTATTTCAATACAAATTAAGCTTACTACAGATCTAAATTAAACTTACTAAACTCTGACATTTTATAAGTAATATTTCTTTTTCAGGCTACATTTGCAATTAATTTCCATTTTATCAATCTGTTTTTAATTCCTATACATTTTATGAATTACAGATCCCAGATGACTTGCTACGCAACTGTTTAGTGCAGGGGTCGGCAACCTGCGGCTCTCTAGTTCCATACGGAAAAGCTAATAATTTATTATCAAAACCCTTAAAAAATAAGAAAAATATTTTTAAATACCTAATTTCTCAATAGCTTCTATTTTCATAATCGTTACTTACGCTTAACATGACCGTAATAAGATAAATTTGAACCATTGTTCCTGTACTGTTAATTTGAACTATTGTTAATGTTCACAGCTCCGCTGTCAGCATGGCAGCTGGTAAAAAAAGAGAAGAACTGAAGAAGAAAACTGAGAACTCAATCAGGATTGGGCAGAATCGTTCGCATTCATATGCAACACTGATGGCCTTCCGAGTTTTCTCATATGCCACCGAAAACACAATAAGAAGTCGAATTTGGAGAGACACTTCAATACAAAATATACCCAGTTTGCTGGTAAATATCCAAACGGGGACGCATGAAAAAAAAGAGTTCCAAGCTAAGCAACTGGGCACAATCTTTCAATAATGTAAATCCGCCAAGCTGGTGCAGTATCATTAGAAATCGCAAAAAGAGTAAAACCTTTCACGTCAGATATGTCAAAGATTGTTTTATACGTGCATCTGAATAACTGTTCCGTAATATTAAAATCAAAGCAGAAATCATGAAAAAATCAAAGATTTGCCATTATCTGCAAAACCAGTACAATATAGAACTGCTAAGATGTTTTCAAATGCAACACACAAGCAAGTGGAAGACATTTAGCTGCCTTATTACTTGCTATAGATGAGTCTTGTGGCATAAAAGACACGACACAAGTTACCCTTTTCGTAGGGTATATGTCCTTCCAAGGTCGAAATGAAGAACTGTAGGATTGCTATCGCTCTCAGGGCAAATTCTCGTGGAGAAGATATAGCAAATGCTTGTGCAAAAATGCCTGGAGGACAATGGAATCGATATAAATAAAATCGTTTCGATAGCAACTGATACAGCCAGAAGTATGACAGGAATACATAGAGGTGTAACATCAATTCTTCAGAAAAAAAGTAACCATGAAAACTCTAACGTTTGCACTGTGTAATTCACCAAGAAGAGCCTTTGTGCCCAAACATTTCCAGCCGAAATAGTTGAGGTCATTAACTTGGTAATTAAGATTATTAACAGCATTTTGCCAAAGCACTCTACCATCACCAGTTCAAAGATTTCCTTGACAGATAACCAGTTTTCTGACCTACTTCTGCACAATAAAGTGTGATGGCATTCCAGAGGTAACATATTGCAACGTTTTACTTTGTGCTTGAGTGAAATAAAAACAGTCCTCAATGAAAAAAGACAAATGGCTGCATAGCTTCTTCTTCGTGGTAGATAGATACCACAATGAAACTAAATGAACTAAGTCTAAAACTGCAAAAAAAGGGCAATCCAGCCTATGCCTTGCTTGAAGAAGTAGTTTGTTTCGAAAACAAATTACTTATTTTTGTAGAAGACAAGGAGAGCGGTAAATTAATTCATTTTAAAAATCTGAAGTATGTCGCAATGAGATCAATGCAACTATTGACACGAATTACTTCAACATAACTTTCAAAAATATGAAGGATGGATTCGCTGACAGATTCGAGCAATTTAAAACAAACAAACGTATGCTTGTGTTCATAGTAAATCCTCTCAACACAAATATAAATGATATCAACAATAAAACATTTGGAATTTATGCTGGATCGCTTCAAATGCAACTGCTATATTTGAAAACCAAAGACTTGTGGAGTGGCAAGTTCACAGAACTCAAGAGCAAGTTGGCAGAGTTGGAGGTCCAGAAATGCATGCACATCGAGCAGCACAAGAGGACAGCTCTAAAAACAATTCCGCGAGTTGAGGATCTCATATTCAGGGCATGGAATAGTCTTCTAGAATGGTACAGTGAGATGAAGTTGGCATATGGAATACTGACGATCTTCAGGTCGACATATTCGTGCGAGCAAGCGTTCTCTTGCATGGATATAATAAAATGTAACGTTTGAAATCAATTAACAATAAAAATAATCTAGAGTTGTGCTTGAAACTTAAAACAACAAGTTATAAGCCAGATTTAATCAATCATTCAAAAGGCATGCAAAGCCAATGCTCCCATTGATGTAACTATCTATATTCTTGTTTAATATATATATACTATTTTATTCTGTATTAATGCCGTCAAAGTTAAAAATCAAATATCTATTAAATCAAATATCTAATTAAAGTCAAAAATCAAATATCTATCAGCTAAACTATAATACTGAAACAAAAGTTTTTAGTGGCTCTTTAAAAACTGAGAAATTTTGTAAATTGTAACGTTTGGCTCTTCCGTTTCAATAGGTTGCCGACCCCTGGTTTAGTATAATAAAACATTAACTTCAGTACAAATATTATAATCTATGTATAATAATTTTATTTATAGGTCAAAAATACAAATTGTGCTTAAACTTTAAAGACGGCAATTAAACTTTACATATAAGATTTCTATTACATGAATACTATATAAATTATATGATTGAAGAGTCGTAAGCTCTCTTCAGAGGTAAGTAAAAGCTCACTTCAGAAGCAGTTACCTGTGACAAGAGAAAGAAAACATTTTTTACATTCCTGTGAGTAAAGTGTGTTTTTAACTTAGAAGCAAAAAGATACTATACAACAATATTCTTGTTTTCAAACTGCTTTAGTACATTTGTAATCACTAAATATTTTCACCTGCCTAATATTACATAAATTATGCATCCTTTTTTGAGACTAACTGCCCATGAAAATTATGGACTTTCATTCTTTTTCTGAAACTGTTATGGAATATTCACACACAAAAGGGTAAAATCCTAGTATACAGTATGGCCTTGGCATGATAGACACCAAAATGACTCGTTTACCGCTCAACATAAATGTTGCATTTACTGTTTTCCATAATGTCACCAAATCCTCTGTGCACCATATACTTAGATTAAAATTATGCATTAAACTGATAAAAATGGATAACTTCTTCTCTTCCCCTCAAGTTGATATTTCTCATATAGTCTGAGTTAATTAATTAATTCTATTTATATATTCATATTTCTTTCTAACAAATTTATAGGTCTTGTTTCTGCAAAGAAACCCTACACTTCCTCATATTTTCAGCAATATCTATATTTACAAGTTGCGAGTGTATTTTACCTCTTCAAATATGACAAAAATATGCACATATCTGAAATAAAGCATGAAGATCAAACTTTCGCAAGAAATGATTTTAAATTTCAACTAGTTTGGTTTATATGATTATAAAAAGCAATCGAGGGATATTTGCCTAAGTGAACAGATGCCTTCGTGGAAGACTTTCTATGGAAAACTAGCACATATATATATGAGGAAAACCATGAAAACGCTCATGCAACCAGGCTGTTCACCGGGATTCAAACCCATGACGGAACCACCAGTGTTCAGCGACTTAACCACTCAGTCACTTGTAGGAATTTCAAAATGAATGTGGATGGTTTCAAATTCAGAACTTACACCCTGGTTATATATAGCATTACACAATGGGCTAAAGTGCAGAATCGCCTACTTATTTGTTTGCCGCTTTTTACAAGAGAAGAAGAATTGGATTTTTGCCAATTTTCTTTGGCTTGTTAAGTGAAAATAGGGAAGCACTTCCTCAAAGGATCCGTTAAATGTAAACATCGCCAAAAATGGCGATAAGCGTTCAAAGCTGGTAACCCGGCGAATTGGCAACCTGGTTCGCTTTTAGAAAGAGAATATTTGCCGTCTGTTTGCCGCTTGCTAGCGGTGCGTCAGTACCGGGTTAGGTGGTGAAAATCGCCAGAGGTGGGGGGGGGAACATAATACGGCTTTTAAAAAGACTTTAAACACGCAGAACCACAGAGCTCCTAAAATATTATGATTAACGTGGATTAAGTTTAAATTTTTATTTTTATTACTGTTATTTTTACCTAAAATAATACGAATTAAATCAGTTTTCTTGCTTAAAAATTTGATATATTTTTAATGCATTTTTAAAAATTACTTTTCAGAGGATGCTAGGTGTTTATATACAATAGATGATTAGAATGAAAAAAAAAAAAATATTGGTTCTCTGAGATGACAAAATACTTTTATGTATTCCCAGGGTCATCAAAGTTAGCAAACCACTGCTTTGAGTAATTAATCAAAGTTTGAATGAATCTTGAAAGATAACAAGATGTATAATGTTTATTCTAGCTTTATTTACAATGCTACTTTAAAGGATTTGAATATTATTGAAGATACTTGGCATTGTCAAATTTATTACGAAAAAGACAGTTGTTTCAAAATAAAATATTTTAAGCTATCAGCAAGTAAATTCAAAAAACAACTTTGAAAAATTGCTTGTGTAAAATGAATGTCTTAAATGTATTATTTAGTAATGAATCCATTAATCTATTAAATGTACAGTAGCACTAATTATTAAACACAATTTTGAGAATATCGACAAGCAAAGCACGTAATGAAAAAGACACTTTTTACTAAAAATATTAGTATTCTGTATGAATGACAGAGAATATATGTAATGAATACCATGGCTAAATACCTATATAAAGAAACAAATAAAAAAAAAGTAGTATTCTCTACCTCGACACTTGCAAAAGTAAACCTGCTATGCAACACATAGTTAATTTCTGATTACATGATATTGCAAGCATTTTCTTCAGATTTTTCCTACAACTGGTTAAGACCCTTGAATACTGGCAGTTTGATCTGGTTTCATATCATAGTTAAAGGGCAGGCTGCATGGTTGATTTTTCTAGTTTACCTCATATGTCATGCAAATACAAGCCAGTTTCCCTTAGAAAGTTGTTCAAAATGGCATCTTTCTTTAGGTCCATAGCCGGTATTCATTGCCATATTCGAATAACCTAAACTTTCCTTCAGATTCTACATTGACATGATGTATCTGTTGTAAGCAGGACAATGATCATTCCGCCTCTATCAGTGTAGCAGGAGTGTATTTAAAAAATGTCAGAATCATGGGATTCATAACAAAATCGACCATGTTTTAATCTTGAAAACTTTATAAATTTTTCAGATTTTCTTACGTCATGGGTTTCACTAACAAGATATTCATACTTTTGTTCAAGTTCATAAGCAGTTGAGCAATACAATTCTGAATACTGAATTCTTTCTAATTCTGAATTCTGAATAGTTTGACCCAAGTTTGAATCTTCAGTATTCAGTATCTTGGGCCATCACACTGTCATGTCCCCTAAAGTTATTACTGCTTGGCATAATAACAATCTCACTTGACCATGTTACCCACTTTGTCAAAATTAACATATCAGCTGCAGTCTCTCCAAAGACTCTCACTATAAAAGAGATTTAAAAAGATCTTAAAATACAAATAGGTTTGTCAACGTCTGGCAACAATTCATGAACTTTTCATGCAAAGCATTTATGACTCATTTCAGATACAACATTTTGAGAAGTGTTTCATCTACCTTTTTCAGTATGGCTGCATCATTCAGAAGAAAATGATGTTGTCATGTTTAATTTCATTAGGCCTAATGCAGAATAAAATACTGGAACTGCTGGTTTTTAATAAGTCTTAAATACTGGAACGGGTTTTCATCTGCAGAGAACCCGTTGGCAACGTTGCATTTTTACTCGCCAAGCTCGCGGTTCATCTACAATGAGCCGAGCTGTAAACGTGATTTTTAGTGCATGTAAATTCAAATTAGCAGACAAAACAATATACAAGCATATGGTAGTAAAAATTCACAGATAATAAGCATGTAGATGTAAAACTAACCGGTTAAACGTGATATACGAAAATAAATTTGTATTAAATAAGTTAGCACAGAAAAGAATATATTATTAAGCATAAGACAATATATAAGCATTTATAACGGAAATAAAAATTCATTTAAAAAATATAAATTAGTATTAATATACTGAAATTAACCGGTTAAACGTGATATACGAAAAAAATTTGTCTTAAATTCCAGTTAACACAGAAAACAATATATTCCTTACACCAGCAGTGGTTTGCTAAATTTGATGACCATGGTGATGCATCAAACTATTCTGGTTTTGGTTGGTTTATTAGATTACAGCAAAGCACTCGAGGGCTATCTGCCTTAAGGGAGGGATGCCTTCGTGGAGGACTTTTTAAGGGAAACTGGCTCGTATGCACGTTACACATGGGGAAAACCACGAAAACGCCCATGCAGCCAGCCTGTTCGCAGGATTCGAACCTCGGACCGAACTACCAGTGTTCAGCGACGCTACCGCTCGGCCGCTGTTGGGCCTCAAACTATTCTGTCATCTTAGATAATCAATAATATTTTTTATTTCAATTTCATCATCTATGTCACACCTGCGATCCTCTGAAAGATTGTTGTTTGAAAAGCATTAACAATATATTGTTAAAATATTACGCCATAAAAATTGATTTATTCTCATAATTTTAGATGACAATAACCAATAATAAAAATAAAAGCATTACCTAATTATTTAAAATGCATATGCACATTTTTGCGGTCTACGAAAACAAATTATTTTAAAGGTTGGAAACCTCATGGTTCTTAGGGCCATGTTAATAATGTTAATAATTAAGAACACAACGTGAACAGCCGTGTTACAAATTAGCATTTACCCCTCCTTTCATCCCGAACCGACAACCGGCATCTACCTACGAAAATATTTCTATCTATTCGTTGCTAAAATATTCAGAAAAAATAATAATAAATAAGAGAAGAATAATATAGATCTGCAAATGCGAACAATGACAATTCAACAAAATGGACGCAAGAAGAATGGTTGCAAACTTCGAACAAGCGAATAGGATAAATCCGATGGGTTACCGAGTTTGAACTATTATCTCCAAAGTTGGCGATGTTTACATTTACCAGGTTCTCTGCGGAAGTGTTTCCACTGGAACTGCTGATTTTTCCTACATCTGTTATAAGAAGAAATTATTTCAATGATATCCTAGAACTGCAATTATCGTAGGGTACATATTAATTTGTCAACAGCATTGGTTATTTCATAAATGGAAATGAGAATATTGCTTTTTCTATTCTCACTTTGGATATTCTAAATTGCACTAATGTATACAGCATTGAATTATGTCCATTTTAAGGTAAATTTGCAGAACATCATTTTTTATAAGTTTCCAAACATCTTTTCAGAAACTGTCTTTCTTACAAGATTTAGAGATGAAGGTATATTTAGTGATCATCAGTCTGAATTGAAAAACAGTGCGACTCTTCAGAAGAAATTCCTTGTGATCAAAGTGACTATTTTAGAGGAAAAGATAAAACAGCAAAATGGAAGAAAGAACCCTTTCGAATTCAAAGATGCATGGCGTCCCACAATATCATAAAAAAATTGCCTGGCAATACACATCTAATGATGTGGCTTCACCCATCGATGCATGGAAGCTAATATTTGATGACACAATGATTGAAATGATTGTGAAATGCTCTAATATTTATGTTAAAAAAATTTCGGGAAATTTTAAAGAGATGCAAAACCTATGGAGAAGTGTTTCTTGCTTTTTTAGGACT
Source organism: Stegodyphus dumicola (assembly GCF_044657685.1). NCBI lineage: Eukaryota > Metazoa > Arthropoda > Arachnida > Araneae > Eresidae > Stegodyphus > Stegodyphus dumicola. The sequence goes on from NC_140768.1 coordinate 86,462,642, forward strand.
TATGTAAATCCCATTCCCATTATCTATCCTCCCATGTAAATGTTAGAGAATTATGGGTGACTGATGGAACAGGATTGAATATTTTTCGTAAAACAATGAACTATAAGCGTTTTCTTTTCATTCGTGCCTTATGATTTGATGATGTCGGAACACGGGATGGCAGAAGAAAGAGTGATAAATAGCTCCAATAAGAGATTTGTTTGAAAATTTTGTCAAGAATTGTCAGAAATTATATCATGTAGGGGAATACATGACTGGACGAAAAGCTAGAACCTTTTCAAGGTCGATGCTCCATTCTTAAGTATATGCCTAAGAAACCTGTAAGATATGGTATAAAGATATTTACTGTGGTTAATTTTAGAACCTTCTATACTTTCAACATGGAAATTTACTCAGGTCAGTAGCCAGGTGGGCCATACAAAAAAGTCAACAGTTCTTGTGAAAAAGCAAAGCACATCCTAACTCCATTATACAATTCAGGAAGAAACGTTACCGCAGTTGGTATACCAGTTTATAAATTGGCCAATTTTTTACAGGAAAATAAAATTTCTATCGTTGGAACAATATGCAGGGCTGAGAAGATTATCCCACCTGAATTTGTGTCGAATAAGAATAGAGAACAGCATTCAATCCTCTTCAGGTTTCAAAAGGATATAATGCTACTTTCTTATATGGCTAAAAAGAACAAATGTGTCAAACTTTGTCAACTATGCACAATGATGACCATATTGATGAAAGCACGGGAGATTTGAAAAAATCTGAAATAATTACGTTTTATAACATGACAAAAGGTTTGGTTTATTGATATTATAAAGTACACCAGGGCTATCTGCCTAAAGGGAGGGATGCCTTCGTGGAGGACTTTCTAAGGGAAACTGGCTTGTATACACGGTACACATGGGGAAACCACGAAAACGCCCATGCAGCCAGCCTGTTTGCGGGATTTGAACCTCGGACCGAACAACCAGTGTTCAGCGACTTTACCGATCAGCTGTTCGTGGACCCTCATGAAAAAAGGAGCAGATGATATAGTCGACGTAATGGGTGCCACTTACTCTGGCCTATGGGCATATTTTTTTTTTGTTATTAAATATTGCCAGCATAAATTCAAAGATCTTGCTTTTATCTACTAAAACTCCACCAGAGAAGTTCAGGAACAGGAGGCACTTCTGATTTGATCTTTTCACTTTTAGATCCTCATTTAAAATCACGACAGAAACAGAAGGAATACAACAAAGATTCTCTTGAAGATTCACAAACAAAGAAAAGAAAATTATGTTACCAGAGATCTTACATGTGCTCAAGAGAAAAAGACAGAAAATCAAAAACTATATATGTGAAGTATAAAAAAATAGTATACTATGTCAACAACACTGTGAAATAGAAACGTCATTCAAACTACAAAATATCTATAATTCTTCTTGAGCCTAACTGATTTGAAAATTAATTATATAACTCACTGTTCATGTAATAATTCTGCATAATTTGGATTATAATTGCATTTAAAAATAAAAACACAAATTTCTCATAGAAATCAATGATTCCTAGTCATATGAAGAAAACATAAGTACTTTTGATTTATTTGTCATTAATTTTAAAAGTACCCTTATTTTTAAGCAATTTTATATAATAAATGTTATAATTAATATAGAATGCATTATTTTACATTATTACATTTGTACGTCGTTTAATTTCGACGCGCGTTCTCGTGTTACATAATAATTCAGCGCGCGTCTTCCCGGGTTAACTTATACACCGCTAAATGTCATGGTTAACCTATTTATTTTACTTGTATATGCTGTATATCTTATAACTTGACTGTACACCGCTCAAATCATCGCTTCCATTTGTTAAATATCTTGCAACGTAACTAACTATACACCGCTAAAATCATGGCCGATTAGCCGTTGGTGAGCTTGGCGAATAAATACGCACCGACGCCAACGGATCCTTTGCGGAAGAAAACCCGAAAATGGGTCAATGTGTACATGGATAAAGTCAAGGGAGTGCATAATGCCATTTTTGTACAATTCTGGGATGTTTTTTAAAGTGAAAATAGATCGATGTGTACATGGATACAGAGTATGTGCAATTCTTAAAAACGCGCCAAGCAGTGGGCGATTCTGCACTTTCCCCACACAATAAACATTTAAAATCTAGAAAATATTAATGAGAAAAGAAGACCCGAAAAAAAAAGTTGGGGATATTTACAAAAATGAAACTGGTATCATAATTCTGAATTTTAATTTAACCATAACCTTATACTTTTGTCGATAACACTATAAAAATAATGCTTCCTTCTTTCCCTTTAAACGAAATTCAGATTAAAAATAACTGATCCTTAACATAACCTAGCATACGATTGAAAAAGCAAAACAATCAGCATTTTTAACTCACCTTGAAAGGAAAACTAACTATTATTTGACTTGACAAATATGTGTCAATCCTTATATGCGTTCATTCATAAATGTAATAGTCTAATAACACTAAATTACAAAATAATTATAATTAGCAATGATTATGTTTGAAAAAAGAAAGCGGAAATTAATACCGAAACAAAGATTTAACCACTATATTCATCACCAGTACCCTTTAATCACATAGCAGAGGGTAAGATACGAAAAGAAGAATAAACATGAAAAAAGTTTAAACATATATAACTGAAACCGAAGTTTATATATCAGTCAACGAACGCAAAACACAAAACTTACCAAATGAAATTCTACTTCGGCAACAAACTACCTTATAGAAGTCGCCATATTTATTGCAAAAGGTTGCCAGGTCTAATAGTCGTGCCTTGCTGTAGCATAAGTTGTCCTTGCTGTAAGATCTCAAGATCAAAAACAATTATTTCCTCACTGCAATCATGATAACAAAATGTATCTACTATTGTATATGCTACTTTTAAAATTCTACCACATTTTTGTATTGGTAGCGATAATACAAAGCATTTAAAATGTTTCATGATATTTATTTAACTTTGTGGCAACAGCCTGTGTTGTTTATATTGTTAGAGGGGTTTTGATGTGATAAATATCAAGCCGTGTGTTATTGTTTTTTGATATGGCTTTGTTTTCGAAACTTAATAAACAATGTGTTAACAAATTATATACGAAACTTACTAGTCCTGTTATTACTAATCATTTCTCCTTTACAAGATGCTTGACATCTTTAAATATTTCTGGTATATATCCGCCTATCACAACAACATTCGATGAAGATGGGAATATAACGTTTGAAAAAATCATGTATAATCTTGAGAAATGGAAGTCAATTCCATTACGTGGTTAGTTTTACTTTTAAAAAATAATGTCATTTTATTTCCCCGTATTCCATTCAGACTTTTGTTGAGTATTTTTTTTTTTTTTTTTTTTTTTTATGCAAGTATTGTGCAAGTACTAAATTTGCATCCTTTTTTTTTTTTTTTTTTTAAATTGAGGAAAATAAACCCTTCTTTTAATTATTCAACTTCTTGGTCTTCACAATGTGGGTTAGGAGGCAGGTTGTAATGTTTCATGAAAAGATTTGGTGTTTCTTGTTAAATTAAAGAACAATAATAGACTTCCATCATGCTTCCTATATTGTATCCTTTTGATTTCCAAATAATTGAATTGATTTTAATGTTTAGTTATATTTTAAAAATACCAAATATATTATGTTTGAATTGCAAAATGTATAATTCAGAATATCTGTAGTAAAGGAATTATTCAGGAATCTAACTGCAGAGATTGTGAGACAAAATAAAGAATTGTCCAAAATGGTGAATAAATTGTTGAAATAAATATTATGTCTAAGAATTCTAGGTTAGTGGTCTGAAAACTCAAACAGCACTTGGGCCAAATGCTCAATCTAAAACACATCTGATGAGTCGGAATTTTTTTTTTTTTTTTTTAACAAAATGAAAATTTTTTATCAACAAAATAAAAACTATTTCAAGTTTCTCTTATTAAATATTTGGCAAAACATACATAAACAATAACAATGATAATGCAAAAAATTCAAGTTTACACTTACTTTAATATAAAGGTTGGTATATACAAGAAATTTCTGTTGGTTACGCTTTGTAATTCAAGCATATTGACATCTAAATATTAAATTTTCACACTGAGATCTATTTTAAATAATTTTTAAATGTTAATTAATCATAATGTAGGTGAAAATATTCTTTAACCACATTAACGACGCGGCGCGCAATGATCTGGAAGTTGATCTGTCAGCACTATCCTTATTGTTTGGTGTCTCTCTTCATGAGTCATAAGTTCAAAGATCGTTTCGTTTCAGGAGTCAAGGTTGGGAGAGCATTAGAATTTCAAATCAAAACTTCAAGATTTCACAGAATATAGAGATAACATTTATTAACGATAAACTTTTATTACTTCCACCTATAGCGGCCATGAAACATAATCAAGCATCAAATAAATATGACATGCGTCATTCTTCATGTTCAAGCGTCAAGTGGAATATTTTTCATTGGCGCGCATCAAGAGCGCCTCCTATCTACCAAAAAGACGGAACACTTATCTTCAGGGCAGATGTTTTTATTTTATTTGGCTTATAATTCATTACTAAATGTAGTATTTCATCTCGATGTACTCCGTCTTTGATATGATTTAGATCAAATTCCTCGGCATTATAAATATCACGAATACACACGTAATGTATGCTTTACGCATGCACGCGTTGAAAGAAATGTTTAATAAAGTAAACAAATAAATATAAAGCTTTTTTTTTTGTGTGTGTGTTTGTGTAAATTTTGATACCCTTTAGATCATAATTGCTCATTTTTTCAAAAATTACGGTTTCGTATTTTTAATTTTATAATTTCTGCATGCCATCTTACCAGATTTAAACTGATGATCTATAATCCAGAATCACCGAAGTCCCGACGAGTCCGGATTAAAGACTTTTGACTGTAACAGTTTTATGATTCAACTATTGTCAACTATTGTTAATGTGAAGAACATCAAATTCTGTCAGAAGCTAGGAATGGCAGATGAAATGATTGTGGATGGAATAATTATCTGTGGAAGACATACGTCCTCAAAATGGTGGAAGCAAGAAAATGAAAAAATTGGCAGTGTCGATTTTATTGTTGAAATTGATGGAAGTATTTTTGCAAAACATGAAAATAATGTTGGATAAATACTCCCTCTCCAACAGATCTTTAAGAGCATTTGTTATGGAATAAGAGAAACATTTCTTGTCATTGTCTCTGATTAAATGCTCTTAACTTCTTTTAACAAACTATATTTCTCACTGAAACAGATGGAGTCCTTTTCAAAATTTTCATTGAGCTCTTCTCAGACATATTTTATTCTTAGTATCTTATTTAACTCATTCACCAGGGTGTTCTTCTTCAGAATTGGGACTAAACTACTCCTTTTCTTACTGGTGTAGTTTGAATCTCGATCATAAAATGGCAAAATGACAGACTGTATTGGTCATTCCCAATGAATGCATTAAGTTGCAAATGCCTGCTGGAAGCGACAAATTTCAGGTCTTGTTTCCCAACCAGTTACACAGAGTGGTTTCAGAATGAATTGCATGTGACTATCAGAATTCCTTAGTAATTCATGGATGCAGAAAATGATGTAAACAACCTTTGCCTCATACCCCAGCCCCTAAAAAAAATTATGCAATTTTTTAAGATTTAACTACATCATTAACCATTAGATTTATGTTATCAAAAGAATAAAGTAAGGTAAGCAGTTGGAATTCCTTGAAAATGCATGCATGTATCCCTCTTTTCACGTAATGTATAAAATAATAATTCAATGAGCTTTTTTCCAATATCTGTGATGCCTCAGTTTCAAAATATTGAAATAAGTATTCCTGAATGGTAACTGATCTAGAACAGCACCACTCTTAAAAAAACGCATTCAGCTTTTATTTGTGACTTTCATCTCATGTGCAGTAGAACTACTGAAAAATATTTGTTTCTATAATTATTTTCATAAAATGGTCATTTAAAAAAAATTCAGTTATTTCAAATGTTTTTCCAAGGTAGATAACCAGTTGTCCTCGTCTGGCTACTGATTGAACATGTCCATTTATTAAGCATCATATTTTGTCCTTCCTCGTCTAAGAAGGATTATACTGACTGGGTTTCCAAACTTCTCACAAATATCCCTTAAAGGAAGATTTCTTTCCCATGGAAACATAATGGCACAGAATAAATTCTGTACAACTTGTTTCCATATTTGTTTAGCCCAAGGGGGCAAATTACCCAGAAGGGCTATGAATTTCATTTATGCATTTTGCATTGATTCACTACAAACAGCAAACCACTTTTTAAATTGTTGTTACCAAATATTAGAGCCCTGTATTATACTTAAAGAAATTTAACTAATAAAGAATCTGTATAAATATATGTATGTTTCTTGCACTGTGATAAAACAACAGTACCTAGAGCCATCAAATTTTGAATAATGTACGTCTCCACCAGAATATAGGCATCTGGAAGCCCAAATTTGGAATTTGTTTTATTATCTGTTTTATATTTTGTAAAGCATTTATAAATTTTTTATTAAGAAACTCAACAAATTCAAAGTGGGCAATGGCAACACTGTACAGAAAAAAAAAAAATTACCTCCAGTGTGGGAGACTGTGTATCAGAAATTATAAAAATATGCTCTTTTAAATACATTGTGATATTGCTGTTGAATTGAGTTTTATAGTTTAAGCGGGAAGAACGTGATATTTAATAAATAAAGGTAATACACAAAGCATTAAAAAAACACCCACTTGGGTATAACATAGAAATCTTTCAGATTTTTTATTTATTATTATCTTTGCTCTTAATTAGATCTTGTATTGCTTTATATATTAATTTCGAGTTTTGCACTCATAGAGCGAACTTTTCCCAATGGTTTATCTGAGTTTGAGATAGTTTGGAAGACCCTTTCCCAAGTTCTGTATGTCCTACTAGAAAGCTACTGGAACTGAAATATTTGTACATGTAGAAATACCTTCCATTTCTCTCACAAATTTGCACTATTACTGGTAATTCGTTTGCAGTTTGCTGTGATATTGCTACATGTTTGCTGTGATATTGCTACAAGTACATGAAATTATGCAGTGCCTATCTGAAGTTCTGGCCCCTTGAACTGGCTGTGTCTGTAATGAAAAGTTTTTATGACAAAGAAAGGAGATAACATTTTGCAAGGAAACAGCAGATAAAAATTAAATTTGACAAATCAAAAAAGCTTCAAACCTTTAGAAAAATAAAATAAAAATTAAAAATTCACTACACGTTTTTACTAAATTCACATCTGAAAAAAATAAGGTTAATCTTTGGATTATGGTAACTTGGCGATTTTTTGGCGAAAATTTAGCAACCAACCCCCTGCTACAGCATCTTGCTAGTTTTGTTTTGGACGCCATTTTGTTTTTACGAAGTAAAGGCTTTTTTTTTTTTTAATACTCAATATTTTTTTCCAACAATCTGCTAGCCAAATTACGCTTATGCTAGAACTTTTATGGAACAAAAGTACTTAATCATGACGAAGATTAGGTGCGAAATTGGGAGACAGAGCAGAATCGCCCACTGCTTGCCGCGTTTTTAAGAATTGCACATACACGGTATCCATGCACACGTCGCCCAATTTTCACTTAAAGAAATATCCCAGAATTGCACAAAAATGACATTGCGCTCACTCTTGACTTTATCCATGTACACTGCTAGAGTCCTAGCTAGTAACCTTTATCGCCTTACCAAAATGTCGCCAAACTACCTGTTACCATATTCCAAAGATTAGCCAAAAATAATTGTAATTCCCATTTGTTATTATTGAGAAATTTTTTGTGTTTTTCTTTTCACAGAGGAATTAAAAATTGTGTACTTTCCATTCTAGGTTATGTTGTTATGGGCTCAACTGGAGAATTTGTCTCCCTCACTGAAGATGAAAAGATTCAGATTGTAAAGTGTGTTGCAAAAGCCAATTCCAAAGATAAACTAATTATAGTTGGTACTGGATGTCAATGTAAGTTTATATTTTTGCATATAATTTTAATTTTTGCATTTAATAAAATGTTAGTTTTCTGCTCAATTTCAAAATTAATTCTTTGAAGTAATTTTCTTTTATGATGATTAATGACATTTATATTATAACAAATCAAATTATTTTTCTTGTGTAATAATAATTTCTTGTTTATAATGGGTGAAATGAAAGCCAAAATTGATAAAGAGTCCGAGTTCAGGCTAACCATTGCAGTGATCGGCAAACGTTTTTGGAAGTGGGCCAAAAATCAAAAGAGAAAAAATGTAGCAGACTAGAATTTATTCTAAAACTATAAAAAGAGTAACTCTAATCTTCATTTAGTGAGGATATGAAATTAATTGCATCTTGACAGTTGACATCTTGAAAAATGCAAAGTCTGAAAACCATGATGTATCTTCCAACGCTCTGCTCTGCAAAAAACTGTTTCTCATGGAAGAACGACGCAATGTCATCTTTCAGATACCAGACTTACTTGAAAATACATTCTGCTCTCTAAGCGGCCTTAATTGTGTGCAATGCAGCACATTAGAGTATTCATACTGCATGGACTGAAGAAAATCTCGAAATTGCCTGTGTGTACATTAATGAGATTGAATAACATTTAGATGCACAGGTTTCAAATTCAGTGCAAGTTTCCATAGGGCATCTTGATGTGTTACGCAGTGTGCAAAGAACATTTTCCTGTGATAATTTTGATTAAAGAATCCAAGAAATCCAGATTGTTTTTTCCTTACCATATTGGGTAATTGGTCATAATATTTGTCACAGGTATTTTCAAAATTGAAAGCACTTCCAGAAATTCATGCAAAATATTGCATCCCTATGTAGTTCCCTTTAAGGACTTAAGGACTGTGTTGCTAGTTCCTCAATAATTTCAAAATTCTCATCAACACTTTTTATAAATAGTACTAGCTGAGTAATAACATTTATATTAGCACTTTCATCTATAGCTATAGAGCAGAATTTATACTGGCCAAACTTTGACTCTAAACTGTGATGCCAGATTTTTATTGATGGCTTTGACTCTTAGAAGTTACCATTTTCGAGATAAGCTTACAGCAAGGGTTCTTAACCTTATTCTCCATCTGGGTACATCTGACAAACAGAAAATGCTGGTGAGTGCAGTTAAAAAAAAAAAAAAAAAAAAAAAGTGTAATGATTAAGGTTTAAGACTGTAAGCTAGAGTTAAAAACCCCTGGCTTACAGTCTCAAAATCCATTTTCTTATCTGTACATAAAATATCACAAACTTGGAGCATGCATTTTTTAATGAATTCCCCATAATTGAGAGCTTTATTGCTTTTAACAGTATTGTATTCTACAGTGTAACTTTCATGTGTAGCTGCTTCTTAAATACTATTTACTTTCTTAAAACAAATTTGTCAACTAGATAATCCTTTACAAAGTTTTTTTTTTTTTTTTTTTTTTTTTTTTTCATAGTCAGACGTTGCTTCATAACTGGAATTCTTATGCTTTGATATAAAGTACAGGAATTATTATATTCTTTGAAGAACACTACAGCTTCATTGCAGATGAGACCTTTATAGTTATCTATATATATATTTCCGGGTTCATTCACCTTTAAAAGCATGACACTATGAATCAACTTTATGTTTTTGGTAGACATTTTTGGGTTGAAATATTTTTCAAGTATCCTCAGTAATCGAAACAAGCACCAACGTCCCTATACTTTTCAATATTTTCACCTCTATTCATAATGATGCTGTCTGTATGCCATCTTTCCATTAAATCATAGATGCAATCAGTTATACCATAGAATTTGATTCTATTTGTCTAGAGTTTGATTCTGAATGGAATCTACCAAACTATATGGTAAAACTTTACCACAGAATTACATTACACAGTTTATGTAAGTATTTTCTTTTGAATCCCTCAGCAATAAGTTCTTCAAAAAATTCTTACCACTTATAATTAACTGGAAATTTTCTGAATTATGTTTAATGAAAATATGCATTTTCAGTTGTTTTGTATCCTGTGTTAAAATCACAGTTTCAGAGTTATATTACAAAGCTCCTCATAAAACATAAATTTCAGATAAATTCCATCACACCTTGATTACAAGTCAGAGATACATAATTCCACTGACATTCCTTCAATCAAATTGTTCAGGCAGTTGCTTATGTTGGAAAATATAGTTTATTGTAAACCTTTTACTGCATCATCTCTCCTCCTTGAAATGTTTATTTAGTTTAGTCCTTATTTTAATGTAATATAGTAGTTACTTCTACTTCTTTTTCTTGCTGCCACTGTTTGCATTGAGAACGGACTGTTTCAACCTAATTGAGATGCAAAAACGAAACGTGATGTTACGTCATCTGTAAAGCCGATTCGTGCCGATAGCTGATTGGTTGCCGTGAGATGACGTCATTCCTACTTCTGCTATAAGTATCTCGCGTCGCTCTAGCTCAATCCTTCTAGTTCCTGCTTTCCTGGCACTTGAGTGAGCGGTTTCCACCCCCTTCAGAAGGATGCATGCAGTCCGGTGAATAAAGTGCCTTGGTTCTGGTTCGCGGGATGGCTGTTCTTGAATAAAGTTCCTTGGTGCCTGTCCGCGGGATGATTGTTCCGGAATGAGTTCCTAGGTTCATATCCATAAGATCCAGAATAAAGTTCCTTGGTTCCAGAGGCTACCATATGAGTGACTGCTGTGGGCGGCATCCATGTTCTTCAATGAAGGCGGCGATTCCTCGTGCAAACGGAGTTAGGCCGGTTTTAAGTGTTTTCAAGAACTTGATTTAAATTTCAGGTGTTTTTCTCGACCATTGATTATGGACTTATTGAATATGTAGCCAGCTTCATTTTTAGGCCGCATAATTACTGTTTAGGACATTTTGTTTGTATTGAATGCCAGTGTTTTGGAGACCAGGTAAAAATATTATTTGATGAATGATGGTTATATTATATTTTTCCTAAGACTGATATTGTTGAAATTTATTTTCTGTGTTTTTATTCTTTATTATATTGTTAATAAATTGGTTAAGTTCAAAATCTTTTATTGTCTTCAATGTCTGCACAACATATCTCAGGGAGCTTTTATTGCTACTACTGCTAAATGTTTAATTTCTTTAAACTTTAAACTTTGCTTTAGCATCAGCTTAAATAGTCTCTTTAGAAGCTAAAATTTGATTTGCGGACTGTTTTAAAACTATACACACATTTAAAAAAATCTGATTATTGTTTTGTAATTGATCCAGAAAGGAATCCCATACAAGAATCCAGAATTTCATATTGAGGAAAGGTAAAGTTTTCTCTAAAACTAAATTATAATTTTTATAGCCCTCATATAAAACAAAAAAAAAAATTGTCTTAAATATCCATTTGATTTGAATTAGTTAAAAGCCAGTGCTCCATATTTTTAAGGGCAAAATCCATACAAATGCACTTAATAAACAGGTTTACTGAAAATAAAGTTATGAGTTGCAGCTTTATTTACGAATGCTAGTTTACTAATAACAGAACTATTAATCATTGCGGGATTGCCACGCTACCTGGAAAACCGGAAAAAGTTGGAAAATTCGAATGTTGACCAAAATAGTCAGGGAATTTAAGTATTTTAGTCAAAATCTGAAAAAAGGTCAACGTATTTCATATGGTGATTCTCCCCCCCTCCAAAAAAAGCGAGTTTTTCGCCAACGTTGGAAGTGATAACTTTCTTGAGGAGTTATGTATCGCGTGAGCGCCATTCAGGCAGTTGGCATAGAGGCAATTTTCGCAGCTGTAATCAGATTGGCTTTTAGAAAGGAAAAGCAAGTTTCCAGTAACCTCGAGAATCGAAAGACTTGTATGCACATGTACAGTGCATGTTGAACTAAAAAAAATAGCTTCCCATTCTAGTATAAAACAAAAACGGTTTAATCCTTCTATAGGATACCATGGAGGTTAGAATAGCATCCGTGTCAGTTGCGGACACTTAGCCGATGGGACACTTAACCAACACCAGTTAGCCGACAGGACACTTAACCAACACCAGTTAGCCAACAAGACATTTAACCAACATCAGTTAGCCAACAAGACATTTAACCAACACCAGTTAGCCAACAAGACATTTAGCCGACCGGGGCACTTAGCCAACTGGACATTTAGCTGAAACGGCCACTTAGCCGACACGGACACTTAGCCAACAGGTCATTTAGCCGACACAGACACTTAACCAACTAGACACTTAGCGGACAGGACAGTTAGCCGACAGGATATTTACAGGACAGGACATTGGACACAGAGAGTTAGACGTTAGGACATTTGGCTACGGGACACTTAACTGTCAACGCATTTAGTCAACAGGACACTAAGCTGACAGTGACGTAAGCTGACACGTACCCAATAATTATTCAAACTTACTATGAGTTACAAAATTTCCCAACTTTTCCATAAGTTCAATATTTAAGTTATTTTTTCACTATCAGTAAAATTCATTTTTCGATACTTAAAGATCTGATATGTTCTTTTAATTATTGTGTTAATTTAGCATTGTTTGATATTTATCGTGCCTTTTAGTGTATATTGGCCAAATTGAAAAAGTACTGAAATTTCTCGTCAGGGAATATGAATTGAATTTCGAAAGGAAAAAGAATTTTTTTAGCTAAGTATGGAGGTCATTTAATTACATTTTAATATGATCTTAAAAAATTATCCATAAAGCTTCTTCATTTAATCAACTGGGTTCTTTTGAGCACCTTCACATCATTAATAATTTTTCTTGTTTACTTAATGATATTAATTTTCCAATCTTGCTCCTCCAAATGCTTTCAAATTTCTAATACCTTTACGTTTCATTACTATTTTACTCACTACATCATGTTATATTCTTTCTCATACAAAATTGTTTGGCTCCTCCCACTAATAAAATTTCCTTTCCCTGTCATGAAAAATGTGAATAATGCAATAAAAATTATTGTTATTTATGAATTATACTTTTTATAGAAACATATATTGGTGAGGATTAGTTTAGCAAATGCAGTCAAAAGTCTTTAATCCAAACTCGTCGGGACATCGATTCCGGATTATAGATCATAAGTTTAAATCTGGTAAGATGCATGCAGAAATTATAAAATTAAAAATATGAAACCGTAATTTATGAAATAAAGAGCAATTATGATCTAAAAAATATCAAAATTAAAAAAAAAAAAAAAACTTTCTATTTATTTATTTTATTAAACATTTCTTTCAATGTAAGTTGTTTAAGTTGCTTCGTTTTATGTGCTAATACTTTCTCTTTAATTCTATAAACAGACATAATTTCTTGTTCAGTTACAAAGTTTCGCTGTTCAAGTCCTGTAATTGCTATGCCGAGAATATCGACTAACTTTTCAATCAAAATTTTTTCTTTTCACTAACCTCTCTGTCACTTTTTTCATGCCTTTATCCATTTTTTGCAGCTATTCCACTTTTTGTTTGATGGACATCGAAACATGCTTTCGCTTTTTAGATCCTTTGGCAGCTCCAGAACCGGAAACTCTTTTGACATAATCGAAAGTTCAAACTTACTTTTTATAAAATTGCTCTAACAGTCTGCAAAAAATAATAAGCTGGATCCAATTAGAAGATTAAGGAACAACGCAATCTGCAACATTAACTGAAATAGATAATTAGATAATTTTAGCTTAGCTTATACCGTCCGTTACACATTAAACGGGCATGTGTAAACGTATTATGCGCATGCGCAGAAAGTTTGTAGCTTTGAGGTCCGGTTTATGGACGTCTGGATTAAAGAATTTGTACTGTATTATGTATATAATTACAAAACAATTTTTTAAAAACAAAATATCAACATGCCTAGTATTTTTGCTCATTAAGCTGCTGGAAAATTATCAGTAAAGACATTAAGTAAGAAATTTAGGACTAATTTTTCACGAAGAACAAAAATTGAAATTTATAATTTATAAATTTCAAATAATGAAAAACAATTTTTAAAATGTTAAAACCAGAACTTTTCAAACAAGCAATACCCCAATTTAAAAAAAAAAAAAAAGAAAAGAAAAGAAAAGAAAAAAGAAAAGAAAAGAATATAATACAGTACAAAGTCCGAAATGCAGACTTGTCAGGACTTCAGCGATTCCGGATATTAGATCATAATCCAGTAAGAAGGCATGTAGAAATTATAAAATTAAAAATATGAAATCATGATTTATGAATCAATGAAATATTTATGATCTAAAGCATATCAAAATTTACAAAAAAAAAGCTTAATATTTATTAGTTTACCTTATTAAACATTTCTTTCAATGTAAGTTGTTTAAGTTACTTTGTTTTTTTATGCTAATACTTTTTCTTTAATTCTGTAGGCATACATAATCTCTTGTTTAGTTACATTGTTGAAGTCCTGTAACTGCTGTTTGGAGAATTCCGACTAACTTGTCAATTGAAATTTTCTAATTTTCAGTAACTTCTCTGTCACTTTCTTCACTATTGGTAGCAGTATTTTCTATATCTAGAACCATACTACAGTTTTCGCCATCCATTAACTGAATGATGATTGAAAAGTATTGTCATCACAATAAAAAACTTGTTTTATATCATCTTCATTTATAACCGCTTCTCCACATTTCTTTACAAAATCCATTAATTGGAAAAGTTCACCTTTGTTTTGCGATATTCGAAAACCTTTAAAATTAGCGGCTGTCATCATCAAATTTTGCTATCCTTCACCATACACTTTTGGCTATGCATCATGAGCTTAGCGACTAATGACAAGTTGTTCCGCTAAATTTTTTCTTGTTTCTATCGCGCACTGAGACAATTAAGCTTGAATTTCATTAATTTAGTTATTTATTATACTTATGCCTATTTCCTGCACATGCTTAAGGCTTATCAGTGTTCTGAATAAATGAATTCCCACATATACTTAAGCCTTAATAAGGGCATGCACTAGATATCTTACCACCTAATGCTGTCTCTGTGGGTCCTAAATTCTGTAACTCATTGCAGCAGGTTCTGGGTTTATGTGAATAATAAATCATTTATTCTTAATTCAAATAGAATAATAAATGTAATCTTTAGGTCTATGATTATCATCAACAAAATTTATTTTTAGCATACGGAAAGAATTTTTTAAAAAATTTGTCCTCAACAACATTTTTTAGCGCATTTAACTTAAATCTGTAATCATCGCCAAGGGATAAAAATGCTCATCATCAACATAAAAGTTTACCATATTCCTTTATTATTCAATTACTAACATAAAAAAATTGTTTAGGCATCGCTACATAAGTCATTACTCAAGTTGTCATATATTGATAAACATGTGGTGATGAAAGGAAAGTATAATAAATAATGATTTGCCAGGTAGGCATCAGAGCAACGATGTATCTATGTGGAATATTTCAGCTTGAGATGTGTGCCAAGCACAAACGCAGCAACGAAGCCAAATTACTGATTTTACAAATTTATGCTTAAATGATTGTTTCTAGATGGAGTTTATAATGTAAATGATACATTTGTTAAATATAAAACATATTTATCATAAACTTCATAAAGAAAACTATTTGAACATACAATTTTTGTAGAAAATATATATGGTAAAGTTTTTTTCTGTCTTTTTAAAAAACCTTTTGTTACACTAAACTACTTGAATACATAATTTTTATAAAAAAATATGAATGCTAAAGGTTTTTATTGTTTCCTTTTAATTTTCCTCAGTCCGTATTGCTCTTCTCTAATTTTTTCCTCCCTTAATAATTGTAATGATAACATTGGCTGCCAAAATTCATCATAAAGAAAAAAATCTTTCTTTTAAAATTTGCGTCTCCTAACCTTCATTTCCATAAAATTATTTATCAATACTTGGACGTCCATTTTCTCAGCCATCTCAGCTTCAACGCTCAATAGTGAAAGGTTTGACAACCGATCTTGTGTCATACTGTTTCTTAAATATGTTTTTATTAGTTTCAGTAGTGAAAATGACCTCTCACTCATGGCTGTGGTTACAGGTAATGATAAATACAATATAAGTGAATTGCACACTCCAGAATAACTGCTTGTCATGTCATAATATTTTACCATTGCTAATTTAGCTAAATCCTTAAAAGGATTTCAAATTTTGATTTCCTGTTCTGAAAGTATTTATGAATAATAAAAGTTGTACTTCCAGTGCAAGTCTTCGTTATATGTTTTCTGTGTTTTTGAAACATTATTAATAATTTCTGTATGTTTTAATAATGACAGTGTTTTAGGTTCTTTATTTCTCTTTTATTTTTCAAATTTAGTTTCTGTGCCCCATTTATTTGCAATAAACTCAGCTTCTTTCATAATGTCTTCAAACTTGTTCCGCATATCTTGCATATTAATAGAAACGCTTTTTAGATGTTGATGAGATCCATTCAAGTCGATTGATTTTCGATTGTCGAGCCGATTCATTGGATGATCGATCCTGCACTATAGTGCAGGACGTGTTTAAAAAATTTTGTTTTTAATTTTGGCCCATTATGATGTTTCTTAATGTATGGAAACATAGATTATATTTATCATAAAAATATTTCATGTTAATATAACAATACGTTATTAATATTAGTAGACATTTCCATTGTTAATGGTGATAATTTTGGATTTTTCAGACAATGGTTTAAAAGTGTAGCTGAATTGAATTTTTAGCAAGTTTTAAATTATAAGAATTTAGTTTATGATTAATTTAGATATTACAAATCAATAACTTACCTTTATAATGAAGAATCATATTTGGTATGACTTTGAAATTTAATTTTAAAGAAAAACTTATGTTTGTTCTCGCCATAGACTAGACAAATGGCATTAGAATAAGAGCAAGTTTAAGTTCAGTTTACTGTTCTGAGTCATCAGCCAATTTACAAGCATACTTGAGCGGTAGCGTTTCATACTTCAATGCAGCTGTTTAACAAAGAAAGGGACCCCGCCTCCACTATAAATTTCCAGTGTCGCCCCAAGTTGAGTCACAGTAAAACTTTCATCCAAGACTTTACTGTAAAGATGTCGATTTCCCGTTTAAAACTCTGAAACATCTGTTTTTTTCTTTTTCCCTTCAGTCAAATTGTACTACAGTCAAAAGTCGTTAATCCGGACTCGTCGGGACTTCGGCGATTCCAGATTATAGATCATCAGTTTAAATCTCGTAAGATGGCATGCAGAAATTCTAAAATTAAAAATATGAAACCGTAATTTATGAAATAAAGAACAATTATGTTATAAAGGGTATCAAAATTTACAAAAAAAAAAAAAACTTAATATTTATTTGTTTACTTTATTAAACATTTCTTTCAAAGTAAGTTGTTTAAGTTGCTTCGTTTTCTGTGATAATACTTTCTCTTTAATTCTATATAAACAGACATAATTTCTTGTTCAGTTACAAAGTTCCGCTGTTCAAGTCCCATAATTGCTGTGCCGAGAATACCGACTAACTTGTCAATCGAAATTTTTTCGTTTTCACTAACCTCTCTGTCACCTTCTTCATGTCTTTATCCATTTTTTTCAGCAATTCCACTTTTTGTTTGATGGACATCGAAACATACTTTCGTTTTGTAGACCCTTTGGGAGCTCCAGCATCGGAAATTCTATTTGACATAATCGAAAGTTCAAGTTTACTTTTATAAAATTGCTCTTACAGTCTGCAAAAAATAATAAGCGGGATCCAATTCGAAGATTAAGGAACAATGCAATCATTAACATTAACTGAAATAGATTATTAGATAATTTTAGCTTACACCGTCCATTATACATTAAACGCGCAGGCGAAAATGTATTCTGCAGTTGCGCACACGCATATGCGCAGTAGTCAAGGTCTTACGCACACGCGTAAAACGCCTGTGCGCATGTGCCAATGCGGCGCATGTGCAGAAAGTTTTTAGCTTTGAGGTTTTTAGCTTTGAGGACACCCATAATCATTCCGGATTATGGGTGTCCGAATTAACGACTTTTGACTGTATTATTATTGTCATATTCCAATGATACATATTACATCACCTGCAATATCTTTCTACATTTCCTCTGTACTATAAATGCATTTCAGTTAATGTATAATTATTAAATATTTAACAGTAAAAATTATGGATATTCAAATATTTTTAGGAAATTTCTCACAAATTTACGATGAAATCATAAACAGGTAGAAACAAATTTTATTGATATGTATCCAAAGAGCTTTGAAAATGATTGTGTAATACAAAATGGAAATTTTAAAATTAAACACAAAATACTTATGGTACGAGGCTTTATCTAAATTTAAATACCCACTGTAGCAAAATATGACGATTCCCTTCCAAGTTTCAAGGTCCCAGAAATGTTTAATAATTTAGAGTTAAGCTTACTGATACTAACGTATATTTGAAGATGAGTACTACTCACATTCTGTCACATGGATTCTAAAAGTAGTACACATACATTTTCTTCATAATTAGTTAAAATAAAATTGTATGAAACAAGTTTCGCATACTTCGTAGAGAAATGCGCAAATTTATGAAAATAGGTTTGTTGTACCCCAAGTGGATCAGAAAGCAAAAATCAGTTAGGAAAAGCGGATATATTTTAGGAGCATTAATATTTATGATTATTGTTATGTTTTATTTGCGTCTTAGAAAGCTATTTATGTCTAGGAAATTAATGACCTCAGATTTCCAGTCTTTACATTGCTTATAAATTAAGCAGTGTCAATATTTTTATCTTAATCATTAATTTATTAATGACAAAAACATAAAAAATAAATATAATGTATGGGAACATATATTAACGGAAGCTATTTAAGTCTTAGAAAAGTTATGCAGTGATGCCAAAATAAAAGAGAATACAGTCAAAAGTCATTGTTAAAAACATTGTAATTTATTATATTTTTTTCAAAAGAAGAGAGATTAATATATTACTTTCAAAACAAATTTAATGTCTTCAGAATTATATTTGTTACAGAGAAGTGTGAATTTTTGATAGATGTGTAATTTACAGGTTAAGAAACACTATAGCTCTTCTCTTTTCTAAAGCAAATCAAGTAAATCCTTAAACGAGTTTTGCGTTTTCAGATTTAATTCTCGATTAGGGGTTTTAAAGAATTCCTAACCTGCATTTTATCTGCAAATGTGAGAATATTTTGAAATGAAAAATTGGATAAATATTTATTTACTCATTATTTAAAGTAAAAATATTCATCCATTCCATTTCCTACCCCCATGAGTGTAAAAGTAATGAATTTCGATAAATTTAATGAAATTTTTTCATTAAATTTATTTACGCCGGAAATTAACTGAAATATTTGGCTGCTTGATGTTTGAGTATCTGTATGTTCGTAGCCTGTCGTAAAACTTCCCCCCCTTTTTTTCGGACCTTGAATTCATTCAAAGATCCCTAAGCCGAACGGGAAATCTCTGCTCTCCAAATGTGGTGCCATAAATTCTTTGCATTTCCTGGACTAGAACGGCATTTCGACATGGGGGTGGGGCAAAGTCCTTTCATGACACAACTGCTCAACTTACGTCAATGATTTTGTGTCCTTAAGAAAGAAAAGCATGTATTCTGGAGTTAGCAATTAATACTTACGAATCATTCCTCCCCCCCTCCAGCTTATTAGTGTAAAAAAGAGAGAAAAAAAAATCGATCCGCCTTTAACTTTGCCATTTTCTAATGTCAATAGTGCTTCTAAATCCAAAATGTTTCTGTCCCTTACCTTGCCCCTTGGTGCGACTGCACAGGTTGCAAGTACCATCGTTTTTTACATTGTGAGAACTATACATTCAAACATTAAATTTCTTCCTTATTTAATTTCTTTAAAAATAATACAGGGTGAGGTTATTTGGTGGCAACAATTTTAAAAGTTATATGCCGTTTATAGCGAACCAACAAAATACATGTTATATTAAATTCTAAGAATCATTCACATTAATAAATTCAATTTCAAATTGAATATTAGGACTGATTTTTGAGCTTGCGTTTAATGGAAAAGCTAGTAAAGAGATTCAATATATGAACAAAATTAAATGCTACCGGAATGACATATTATGAAAATTATGAACAGCAAATAATATACCACGATTTCTCTTAACTAGCAAAGTTTATTTCAAAGTACCAGAATCCTGCCTAGTTACTTCTTTGATTTATACTTAGAAAATATGTCTACTGATTATTCGATCATAATGTGAATTATACAGAAACAAATTAATATATAAATTAAGTACTTTATAATAAATAGTTACAATTAATTTCCACTTCCACCACTTTTTGATTTGAGATAGCAAATGGAGAAACCTTTCCTTTAGGGGGTCGCCTTTAATAATTTTCAGGTTTGAGACTAAGGAATACAAAGAAACTTTTCCTATTTTCCGCTCACTGCTATCCCTAAACTGGGGTAGGTCATGAAGTTATTATTTCATAGTCGAATGCTGGAATTTTAACTTTTGCAAACACTTGAATT
This sequence comes from Stegodyphus dumicola, assembly GCF_044657685.1. Taxonomy (NCBI): domain Eukaryota; kingdom Metazoa; phylum Arthropoda; class Arachnida; order Araneae; family Eresidae; genus Stegodyphus; species Stegodyphus dumicola. The sequence continues at coordinate 86,483,020 of NC_140768.1, forward strand.
TAGCTGTTTCAGGTGCTTCCAAGGGCCTCCTATCTGCTTCATACAGAGAATTGCGTTACTGCACCATATAGGTAGGAGGCCCTTAAAAACTTAAAAGAAAATGAATTCTATTATCTACATATACTTAAAGATTCTAAAGTTAAAAGTAAATTGGAGTCAAATCAAGGCTATTCCTCAACTATATTAATATTAACAATCAAATAAAAGGGGTTTAACACAAAATGAAAACTTATCAAAATTAAAATAAGAATTCATAGTAGTACAAATTCTAAAAATAAAAATGAAAAGGGAAAAAAAATACAAGATAAAAATATAAAAATAATAATTAATCTTCTTTTATTGAAATTCTAATTCCGAACTCATCAAGGGCAAATGAATTAAAAGCTTCTATATATATGTAATGGAATCCATCTTTTAAGTTTAAACATGTAAATGTAGTTCAGCAGGACATTTAAGGGCCCCCTAAGCCTTCGAGCCCCTATGCGACAGCATTCCTTGCATACCCTTATTTACGCCACTGATTTCATGCAGTGACATTTTAGATTGCTGTTATTTCAGAAACATATTTTTGCGATCAGGGCAGTTAAAAGTTTTTTTAAATTATACTGGATTTTGAAGGAAAAATATCTGAAATCGAATTACCATTGACGACTTCATAAAGTGCATGATATGAACTGGAATTATATATTTCAGCAGTAGAAATATGCTCTGTATTGGGATTTGGGAACAGCTTTAGTATTGGTCCTTTTGGCGATTTTTTGATTTGGCGACAAACTTCGGTCGCCAATGTATGATGGCTTTGAAGATCAGAAAAAAATGGCAGATTGTCAACAAAACCCGATCTATACTAAATAACAATCCTAAAAATTAAGCTCTTGATCAGAATAAACAGTCTTTCTCTAATTTTCAACATTTCTAGTACTGCTATGATAAATTCTTGAAACACTACCGTACATGAATTTATGGCAGTGATTATGTTATGAGTAATGAAATTTACAAAAGGTTAATATTTTAAATTACAAAATATAATATTAATGTACAAACATTAATACTTTAAGTAGTTAATATTTATATTATATTAGTACTTAGCTAATATTTTAAATTTACAAAAGGTTAATTTTTATGTTATGAATAATGAAATTTACAAGAGGTTCATAAATGCATTTCAAACTAGTAGTATATGTTACTTTAATTTCTTAGATTCTGTTATTAAAAGAAAATTAAAAAAAAATATTTCAAAGTAAAGGAAATCAAATTAAATTATAATGAGCAATTTTGTAGCAACGTTAGAAATACTTTTTATGATTAAATTTTGTAAATGGTAAAAATATTAAGAAGTGTGTATTTTTTAATCCCTAAATTTATTACAAGTAATTTATGTTTATAATTTAAAAGCTAAAATTAAATTATCATAATGAGTAAATTTTGTACCAACGGTAATAATACAACAATCATCATAAATGATGATTTCTGTGAAAAATTCGAACAGTCATTGGAATCCACTAGTGTTGGAGTGATAAGCCACTGAACAGTGGTAGTTCAGGCTGGCTATATGGGAGTTTTGTGGTTTTTTGTACATGTAATGTGAATCTGAGCCAGTTTCTCTTAAAAAGTACTTTATGAAGGCATCCTTCTTCTGCTAGCCAGCATATATATTTACACTCATGTCCATAAATTAAGGATAATTCGGAGTCACGCGGAAATCGAACTCTAAAATAAATATATCACCTGTAAAATCACTACACACATCTTCAAGAATCATATGCAAATTTCAGGAAGTAACCAGATGACGCTGATGGTACGACACAATGACGAGAGTGTGAGAGAGTGATATATAAGGAATACAGGCAAAGAAGTAAAATTGTTCGCAGGCGCTTTATAAGCATTTCAGTGCAATAACCGAATAGTTATGACCCAAAGGACGCATTTCGATGATTTTTTACGTGGTAGAATTATCGGCTGGCAGTTACTGCCAAAAGAAACTGGCGGAGCACAGCCTCAGACCTGTCTCGTCAGCTCTCTTCAGCCACTGGTACCACAATTTCAAGGCAGATTGGTCTATATGCTCGTAGACCTGTCAGTTGTGTTCCACTTACTGCAACTCACTGTCGCCTGCGGTTAGCCTGGAGTAGAGAGCATGCATTGTGGACACCGCAACAGAAGGGCTTGTGTGATTATTTCTGACGAGTCCAGGTTTAGCTTGCAGTCGGATTCTCACCGGACTTTCATATGGAAAGCTCCAGGTACCCGTTACCACAAAGAAAACATCATTGAACGACACCGTTACGGTGGTGCAGGAGTGCTTGTTTGGGGTGGAATTATTCTGGGTTCCAGAACTGACCTGCATGTTCAAATTGGAACCATGACAAGCCAAATATATCGGGACATCATTCTGGAACAACACATACGTTTGTTTTGGGCACCGTGGGCGCACAATTTGTGTTTATCGATGACAACGCCCGTCCTCACCCTGCAAACATCGTAAGCGACTGCCTTCAATCGGAGGATATCACCCGTATGGACTGGCCAGCATTCTCACCGGACTTGAATCCAGTAGAGCACGTGTAGGACATGCTTGGCCGACGATTTGCAGCCCGTCAACCTCCTCCTACATGTCTACCGGAACTTCGGAGAGCATTGCTTTTTGAGTGGTGTAATATCCCACAAGATCATATCGATAATTTGATACTCAGCTTGCCTAGGCGTTGTACGGACTGTATTGCATGGTCTGGGAGGCATACAATGTATTAACAATCATACCAACCATGTAATATTGTTTTTTTGTAAATAGGTTTTTTTTTTTTTTTTTTTTTTTTTTTGTAATTTGCCCCAGGGAGAAAAAATCACTATTTTTTTTTAATAATATCAAACATATAGCATCTTTTTTTGCTCTTTACCTTTTGTTTAATAAATAAGCTTTACAAATAAGTCAAATTTGTTTTGCTTCTAACTCTTTCTTTGCTTGATTTTGCATTATCCTTAATTTATGGACATGAGTGTATTTTCTATTCATAATTCTCTCTTATTTTCTTATTTCTTAATTCTAAATCTTCTTAAGTGAAGAAGTGTTGCATCTATAGGTCAAAAAATATGGTTGATTTATTTGAATTTAAATTTTACATTTGAACTTAATTGTTATCATAAGTTATCTTGCCACAAGTGGTTGACTGAGTTGTAAGCACAAAGTGTGCCTTCTGTTCTGTACATCTAAACTTTATAAGAGAATAAAAGTATATCTTAACTTAACAAGAATATATCTAAGCTTTATAATAATAACATTTAAAGACATTGAAATCAGTATCTAAGTGCTTGCCATGTAGTCAAATTTTTATATATAAATTTACATTGTACTCTTACTTTTATTATAGAGTTTTTATTACAAAAAATTCAGATTTCTGTTAGATAAAATGTTTAAGTAATGTAGAAAATTGGCATAAAATTTAAAATAAAGAGTCGACTGTTATGTCAACATACTATTAATAAAAGTAATAATACTCAGTGAAGGTTATTCATATACAGCTATTAGGTTGTAAGATTTACAAAATTTGAGAACTGTATATTATAAGCAATATATTCCATAATCTAAGCAACATTATATTTTTTATAGTCAGTCAAATTATAAAAATGTTATAAAAGCAATAATTTTGGTCCTAGTTTGAACCTATGAATTCATGCAATTACACATCCCTATAGTTCTAATATGTGGCAAAAACATATTTTTAAACCACAGTAATTTTGATCTCCTTAGCAAAGGAAACACAAAGAGTTTACCTCATGCTACTGAAAATGTGTTATTTTTTCTTGGGGGGTGGAGTTTATAATAATATGCAAAGTTGACATATGAAAAAAATGTCAAGACTCATGTGATGTAATATTAAAAGCATCAGTTTTAACTATCAAATTTTAGCTTTTTTAAAGATATTTTAAATGTTGTGCTTTCCTAACACAAACGTAACTTTAAGAAAAACATGCAATTTATCCCTCCTGCCATCAAAGCTGTGATACCTACCAAATTCGTTAAAGTCACGTGAACAGAAATGGTGGCATGTTTCTCAGCTCAGTATTTACAGTTACCAAGGTTATCATAATTTTACATTTATCGCTCCAAAATGTCGCCAAACAAATTTCTCGCTAAGATGGACTAATGCTAAAGCTGTGCCGGAATTTGTTATGTTTTCCAAATGATGCTATAAATTGTTGGCATTTGAAAAACACTTTTTTGCGAATAGAACAGTTGAAAGATTTTGAAATTACAGTTTTCTGAAACATGTTACCACTCGTAATCAAAGCGGAACTGTGAATTTCAGATTTATTGTCTTAATGATCATGAGTATCATCATCCAGCTCATTTAAATTGGCGTTATATATTCTGAAGCAATCGCTCAGAATACTCCCAACTATTTGGCCTTATTGAAAGATTCTTCACTCACACAGCAAGCTCAAAACGCACGAAGTTGCAAATTGTAGACAAATATCTAGGTATCTGAAAACGTCATATGATGCGCAAACTGAGGTGCGCATAAGTCGGGAGGATCAGATCATTATCCAAAATGTTGCCTACTCTCCAAGTGTAAACGAGCGTTAAGTGTGTCCTCCCGAATTTAATGGAAGCGGTATACTTATATGAATTACCTTAATGATAGGAAAAAATATGTTTCTAGGTTTGGGAAGTGCTATTTACATTTTTTATATCCGGTTTCATAGGCATTTAAGCACAGAAGTGAATTTGCTCAAAAAGTTTACCTGCTGCATCACTGTAACCGTTAACGTTAAAACGTAACTGTTCGTTGGTGGCAAATTCGAAGGAGTTTGTCAACGTTTCTTTGTGTAGATGCTCATTGAATATTTTATTCTGAAGTGCAGTGAATCCAGTCTCTTTTTTGCCAGATGTATTTTAAATGATTTAATCTTTTTTATTTAGTCGTCATGAGTACTAGACAAAAGTACGAGGAACTTAAGCCTATTATAATCGATTCCAAATCGAACACAACATATCGCCGTGGAAATTTTTTGGGCAAGGGAGGCTTTGCAAGATGTTATGAATTTAAAAATACCAAAACAGGTGAAGTATTTGCTGGCAAAGTTGTGTCGAAAAGTATGTTGGTGAAGCCTCATCACAGAGATAAAATGTGTCAAGAAATTGCAATACACAAATCTCTATCTCATATGTATATTGTGGCTCTGCACAGTTATTTCGAAGACGAAAGTAACATGTATATCGTTTTGGAACTCTGCCGAAAACGCTCATTGATGGAAATGTGTAAGAGGAGGAAAACTCTAACAATACCAGAAGTTCGTTATTTTATGCGGCAAATAGTGTTAGCTTGTCAATATATGCACGATAATAAAGTGATTCACAGAGATTTAAAACTCGGTAATCTGTTTATTAATGATAACATGGAAATAAAGGTTGGAGATTTTGGTCTTGCAACTCGCATCGCCTTTGATGGTGAGAGAAAATTAACAGTTTGTGGAACACCAAACTATATTGCTCCTGAAATCCTTATGAAGAAAGGACATAGTTTTGAAGTTGATGTATGGTCACTTGGTTGCATTATGTATACTTTGCTTATAGGTTCGCCTCCATTTGAAACAAAAGCACTGAAAAATACATATGCAAAAATTAAGAAATGTGAGTATTATCTTCCATCTAGACTAGATCACAGTGCAAAACAGCTTATCCAAAAATTATTACATTTAGATCCTCAGCATCGGCCAAATGTAAATGAAATTTTGATGGATGACTTTCTCACATCAGGTTATATTCCATCTAGGTTGCCTGCTTCTTGCCTCACAATGCAACCTAGGGCAGCGAATAATATATCCATGTGTGAGAAATCTTCAGTTTTTGATCGAAAGCCTTTGACGGAAACTGGGAATAAACCGGTATCCATTCCCGAGCTTACTGCAGCTATACGCAATATGAAAATTAACCCATCTGATGAGATGCCAGTAGCAAAACCTAATTTTGATGATTTGTGTATGCCTGAAACAACAATGCCCAAAGATTTTCACCTAAGTGATTTGTATAAAATGCTTGAATCTGTAGTGAAATGTAACCCTGAACTGATTTATACTGGTCAGTCTGAAGATGCTCAAGACCCATCTGCTGTACCTTTTATATGGATAAGCAAATGGGTGGATTATACTGATAAATATGGACTCGGTTACCAGCTCAGTGACAATAGCATAGGTGTACTTTTTAATGATCTTACTCATCTTATACTTTTAGGTAATTGTGAAAATTTGCAATATATTGACAGAAATGATGAAGAACAATTTTTCACCATAACAAAATATCCTGAAGATATGAATAAAAAGGTTACACTTTTGAAGTATTTCAATGGCTATATGACTGAAAATTTAGTGAAAGCTGGTGAAAATGCGAAACTGCAAGATGACGATATGGCTAATGTACCCCATCTTCGAGCTTGGTTTAGAACAAAGTCTGCCATAGTTTTTCATCTGACAAATGGCACTTTTCAAGCGAATTTCTTCAGAGATCACACAAAAATAATTTTGTGTCCACTCATGGGTGCAGTGTCTTTCATTGATGAGCACAAAAATTTTACTGTTTATACTTTCAAACTCATTGCTAAATATGGCTGCTCTCAACTGTTAGCTTCACGTTTACGCTATGCGAAAAATATGGTAGAAAAGTTATATAAGGATTATGAATATCCTGAAACTGTACCAAAGAAAACAGCTCCATAATATAACTTGTTAGAACTTTTACATATTTTGATTAAAAATTTTTTATCTTTCATAGCAAGGTGTTAAACATCATTTTGAAAATTATTCTTTTTATGAAGTATATAATTTTTTAGCTTTTATAACTATTGTAAATGCTTTATTTTGTCTCAAAATATTGATTTTTTTAAGTAAAAAGTGTTTTTAAGACTTTTGTCAGCTAGAACTTATTTTTCTACATCTTTGCATCATGATTTTATAAATGTAGTTTTAATTTTATCGTTCTTGATTGAAATACTATAATTTGGCTTGATGCTATATTTGATTCATGATTTGAAATAGTAAATTTTAATTAATGTTAATAAATAAGTATAAGATTTTATATACTTTTATTAATTGACAGTTAAGACTTATTTTATTTACTCACATTACACTTGCATATATTTATTTTATTGTGAGATTTTGTAGAAAAACCTGATGCAGGTATTCTTAAATGGGAAGCACTTCCGGAGAGAACCCGGTGAATATAAACATTGCCAAATTTGGCGATAATAGTTAAAATCTGGTAACCCAGCGGATTCAACTTATTCGCTTGTTGCAACCATTCATCTTGCGTCCATTTTGTTTTGTTATCACTGTGGTTCTTCGCATTTGCAGATTTCTATTATTCTTCTTTTATTTATTACTTTTTTTTCTTAATTTTTTAACAACGAATAGATAGAAATATTTTCGTAGATAGATCCCGGTTCTGGATGAAAGGAAGAAAATAAAGCGGGAGGGGTGAATGCTAATTTGTAACACGGCTGTTCACGTTGTGTTCTTAATTATTAACAGCTGTACGCACGCAGAACCATGAGGTTTCGAAACGCTCAAATAATTCGTTTTCGTACTCCGCAAAAATGTGCATTTTAAATAATTAAGTAATGCTTTTATTTTTATTATTGCTTACTGTCAATTTCAGTACATTAATACTAATTTATATTTTTAAAATGAATTTTTATTTCCGTTATAATTGCTTATATATTGTCTTGTGCTTAATATATTAATTTCTGTTAATAATTTAATATTTAATTTCTGTTAATAATTTAATAATTAATTTCTGTTTAAATTTAATACCAATTTATTTCCGTATATCACGTTTAACCTGTTAGTTTTACATCTACATGCTTATTATCTGTGAATTTTTACTACCACATACTTAATATATTGTTTAGTCTGCTAACTAGAATTTACATGCACTAAAAATCACGTTTACAAAGTATCACGTTTACGGATCGTCGAAGAAGCGCGAGCTTGGCGAGTAAAAATGGAACGGCGCCAACGGGTTCTCTGCGGATGAAAACCCCTTAAATGATTAATTTTTTAATGGCTTTACTTTTTTGGTAGAAATATTGCATGTCTATAAAATCAGTTTAGCTAATCTTTGGAATATGGTAACAGGTAGTTTGGCGACATTTTGGTAAGGCGATAAAGATTACTAGCTAGGACTTTAGCAATAATCTGAGAAGTACACAGTTTGAATCACAGACTATTTTGTCTCAGAGAAATGAGAGATCACGAGACGTGACATTTTCCGGAAAATTCCATTCCGGATTTTAGCTAATAAGCACTTAGAAACAATTTCGCTGCTAAGTGCAGAATCGTCCACTTATTTGTTTGGCGCTTTTTAGAAGAGTAAGAATTGGACTTTTTGTAAATTTTCTTTGACTTTTTAAGTGAAAATAGGTCGATGTGTACATGGATAAAGTCAAGAGTGTGCGCAATGCCATTTTTGTGCAATTCTGGGATGTTTTTGTAAGTGAAAATATGTTGATGTGGATGTTTAATTCTTAAAAACGCGGCAAACAGTGGGCGATTCTGCACTTTCTCCCGATTTCGCACCTAATCTTCGTCATGATTAAGCACTTTTGTTCCATAAAGGTTCTAGCATAAGCGTAATTGGGCTAGCAGATTGTTGGAAAAAATGTTGAGAAAAAAAAATGCCTTTACTTCGTGAAAACAAAATGGCATCCAAAAAAAAACTAGCAGGTTGCTGTAGTAGGGTTGGTCGCCAAAAAATCTCCAAGTTATCATAATCCGAAGATTCACCATAAGGGCTATTGTAATTTTTAGATTTAAAGCTGTGATTTTAATCATTAGTATCTCAAATAATAGTTTTGAGAATATCAAGCAAAACACTCAAAAATGAAAAAAGACATAATAGAAATATTAGTATTCTATATGAATTATAAAAATTACATGTAATGAATAAATACCATGACTAAACACTTCAAAAAAAAAGAACAGATTAAGTATTCCCTATAGCAGTTAAGATGGCTGAACGCTGGTAGTTCAAGCTTGGCTGAAATCCTGATGAATGAACTAAGCATGCTTTTTTCAGCTAGCCCTCACATGCTTTGCATATTGAATTAAATACATATGCAAACCCTTTTTATTCTTAAAATGATAAATTAATTAATTTCACATTACTTGCAACAAAGCTTTTTAAAAGCTAGGATACTTTCGTTAACAATTACAATGCTAATTGGGGCTGTACTTCTCAGTTATATGTGAATAAACATCTCAGTGTCGCTGCTTGTGACATAACATTTGGTGATGTTTCAGGTAAGTCTTCTTATATTAGTCATAAGCATGAAATAAACAAAACAGATGGCATGATCCATACATCCTTAGTGACTGATATTTGACAGTTTTTATGTTGCATCTGTAAACTACCCTGTCAGATTTGACCAAGTGAAATTGTGACTTAATTTGAGAAGACTTGTTTAATAAAATTATGGTGTAAAAATTTAAAAGTGGAATTAAAATAAGAAAATAAACTGAACAATAAAATGAAAAAATAAATGTTGTCCGTAAATATATTAATAATAATTAATGATAAAATTGACATTTAAAATATTCATGTAATATATATATGCAATTGATTTAATTCATATTAATGTATGTGTTTAAAATGATCTAACTTTGAACATATTCGCAACTTTTATGTTATTACATATGGTCTTTATTTAAATAAAATTTTTAGCAGCATACATCAGTTGGGTATGGTTTGTTTAACTTATGGTACAGCATGGGAGAGATATCTGCGTAAGAAAAAGGCTGCCTTCAAGGTCTTTCTGAGGGTAACTGATTTGAATCCATGTTACATATTGAGAATACCATGAAAACAATCATGCAACTAGCCCATCTGCTTGGCTTACCAGACTTCAGTCGCTTTACTGTTTGGCTGCTGATGAGCTGCATATCAGTTGTAAAAGTCAGAGCGGAATACAATTTTTTACTAAAAAAAACTTTGGTTGATCTTTACATTATGGTAACTTGGCGTTTTTTTGGCGACCAACTCTCCTACAGCAACCCTCTATTTTTTTTTCCCGCCGCCATTTTGTCTTCACGAAGTAAAGACATGTTTCTTTTCTTTTTATCTACTGAACACTTCTTCCAACAATCTACTAGCCGAATTACACTTATGCTAGAAATTTTATCTAACAAAACTGCTTAATCATGACAAATATTCACTGCAAAATTGGGAAAAAGTGCACAATACCATACTCCTTACGCGTTTTTCAAAATAACACATACACATAAACTATGTACACGCCGACTTATTTTTACTTAAAAAAACATCCCAGAATTGCACAAAAATGGCATTGCGCACACTCTTCACTATATCCATGTACACTGCTTTTTTCTCATAAATTAGAAAAATTTCACGAAAATACATGACAATTTTCTCAATCTTTAGACCCGGTAAAAAGAACATATATGAAATTACCTGATCGCGAAAAAGTATTTACCCTTTCCAAATATGAACATTTCCACATATAAAATAAATAAAATATCCAAAAACTTTTACCTCTAAATCATGTATTACATTATACACGTCACTAACGAATTCATACCACAACCATTACAAATACTTAGTGTCAGATATTTAAATTATTTCCATGCACGTTTACTTCAACTAAAACATATACCAAATTCCTACAAACATAAAATTCACAAAATAACTATCATTTAATTAAAATATAATTAAATTCAAAAACACTACTTAAAATATAAATGAGCACATACATTAAATTAATACATACATAAATACCCATTTCGAATTCACTTTAGTTACGGCCATGGGATCCAAAAATTCACGAACACTGTTTCAGACAACACAGAATAAAGCCAATTATTATTATAGTCCTCACATTATAGTCCCAGGTAGTAACCTTTATCGCCTCCAAAATGTCGCCAAACTACCAGTTACCATATTGTAAAGATCAACCAAAACTTTTATGTAATCAGCTAGTTGCAATTAAGTTTCTGTTTAAATGACAATATCTACTGATTTCATTAATGTGATGATAATTGATTTTCAATCATAGTTTTGGAAGAACTTTGAAATTATGCAATTGAAGATATTAACCCGCGAGCTCACGAAAGAAATGGTCCATTTGACCCACCCGATTAAAGAAATCTTTCTGAAAATTCCCCTATTTTTCCCAAGTGGTTGTGGTTCAGTGTAGTCTCCTTCAACGCAATCTTCTTTGTTTCCAAATTTTTTTGCCGAAAATTTGATTCGAAGTTTTGTTTTAATCAGATCGGGTCTTTCAGACTCAAGGCTCCTATTCGCATTGCTGTAAGGTAATTCATTTGTAGTAGCACAGGAAACTGCAATCATGTCGCCTAATTTATCCTATAAGGAAGAAATGTCACGTTTGCAAAAATTATTTGATGTATAAACTGTTGAAGACTCCATTGAAGAAACTAATGATGAAAGTTATAATGAATTTTTTAGTTCTTGTGATACTGATTCAGAAATCGAGATGCATTGTGAAAACGAAAATGAGAATGACATTTATTGCTTTATTGGAAAAGACAAAAAAAACCAATGGTAAAAACAAAGTCTAAAGCTACTGCAGTCAGAAGTCTTTAATCCGGACCTCAAAGCTACAGACTTTCTGCACATGCGTAAACGCATTAGCATAGCTTATGGTATCATTAAAATATTATTTGTTTATATGTTAAATGTAAAAATTTTGGGTAAAAATATATTTCAGGGTACCCTTGGCAATTTTTTGGTACCATTCCTGTTTACATCCAGTGCCCTTCCCAGTTAAAATGTCTTCTAAAACATAATTGAAACAAAAGTATGTAATCTAAATAAACTGCATTTTAAATCAAACAAGGAAATAACATAAGAATATAAATACATGTTACCTTATCTATACAGTGCAAAAAGGATATATCGACTTATTTAAAAATTTGTTTCTTTGATGTGTGTGGCACATATAATTCCTTAACAGCATCCAAAAACTATTTAATATTATCTAAACTAGAATTTGTGTACTGCCATCGCCACATTTAATTCACAAAAGTAAAAATGAAAAATATCCTCTGTACTGTGGGTAGCATTTCTTTCGAAAATCTCTTTTTATTACACGCCACATATCTTACATACTGTTGATATGAGCTCCAGTTTCGAAATCGTAAATCTCACTATCATTTAAGATAAAATGAAATTAAATCTCACTGTAATTGAAAGGTGAATGAAGCCATTTGAATCTTGTTTACACACCTGTCAATCATTTTTTTTTTTTTTTTTCCCAATCCTTTCAATGTGTACAGAAATTTTAGGTTAATCGTACCACCAGCAGGGGTTTTAAATGTGTCAAGCGCAAAATAAGCATCGTACTTCCTAGCCAACATCAATGCCTAAGTAAACCCTTACAAATATTTTCCCATCGGTCAAAATCACTGCAATCACACATTGTAACCAATCACTTCATAACAGGGTTTCCATAATATTCAACTACTCAGGTTATCATAAATGAAACAACTGTGCGATAACCCAAGGGGGAAAAAAAATATAGACTAGCCAAATTTTGCAGCCATGATTAAAGATTTTCATAGAAAAACCAGAAATAAAACTAGAGAATTTAAAATATTAATAGCCAGCTCTGTATTAAAAATGTAATAAAACGTATTTTGATTTCAAAATATTAAAATACCATCAGCAACTGTTGCAAAGTTTTCATCTGAAATGATCATTTTCAGTTAAATTAGTTAAGTTCAAGATAATATGCCTCTGAAGAACAAATTGATGTAACTGCAAATACATAGTTTGTATGCAGACAGTTGAGAATATATGATCAATGAACTGAAAAATTCCAGTTAGTGTAAAAAACCTAAAATCTCTTTAGCCTCTCATATGTAAATAGTGAAATTTACAACTAACAAGACCAGAAAATCACAACTTTTATTTTGAAGTCTGCTTGGATGAATACTATAGTTTGCATATTAATTCAGAATGCACATACTTTCATATATACTAATATAATCAGAGTTGCCAACTCTCCCAATTACTCCCGTAAACCTGATTTGCAACATATTTCTCCAGACATTCTCTTAAAAAAATTCTCACAATTTTTATGTAGCTTAGCTAAATATTTCGTTATATGCATCCAAAAATGTGATTTTTGGTGTCTCAAAGTTTTTTTTTTTTTTTTTTTTTTTCCCACCGCTAGGTACGTATAAATGAAAACCAAAGTCTTCTCTCAGTTAAGAGGTTATCACATCTAGCGACCGTTCCCACTAGCCGGGACTTTTCTAAGAAACGAGAATCTGGTATCATTTATTTAAATGGGAGGATTCCTAGAAGAAACAGCTCCAATGTAAGAGAAGTCCCACTTAACTACGGAAACGATGTTGTGGTTATGTAGGAATTTTTTTAACTTCACCAAAAATATTCCGTCTGCAACTGTGTCTCGAGTAGAGATCAACCAATCAGACAAAAGTTCTGCTTTTGAAGGATCATGGGTAATTTCTAATCTAACTGAAGTAATAAGATCGTTGACTAGAATTGGAAGCCAATTTTATTGACGAAATACGTACATAAAAGGGAGTATAACGATGTTCAGGACTTAATTTCTTCTGCTTCCACTGTACTTTTAAACGTGCAGGAAGTGGAAAATAATACTGAAATCCTGTTTGGATACATATTTATGTATGTGTGAGAACATTGTGGCTACATCGATTCTTGTATAGTTATCACGTGCGAGCACGTGCGTCGAAAGGTATAAAAACTGGAAGGACTGGTTTGTCTCTCTCTTTTTCGTCTTTCCCCTCTTGCTGCCTGACGTCGTGTTAAGGGCCACACACACTCAGCAGTCGCCATTTGTTCCTGTCTAATTTTGCCGAGAAAGAAGCAGAATGGAGAAATCCAGTACTTAAAGTAGAGTGTTTGATTTGAGACTCACTAAGTCCGGCGGACGTGAATAACATAAAATAAACGCGCAAGCAGAATATAAGTAACTGTTCGACTTTCGAGATGTGCTGACCAGCAATGTGTCACCTCGTCATGACGTGTGTAAAAATAATATGAATGTAAAAAGAAAGAAGAGCTTATAAGTGTGTAACCAGACAGCGCGATAATACGAAGATAATAATGACCACGTTTCAACCGCAAAATTATTCGATGGGACAGGATTGCGCGAATAGTCACGTTTCGGCACTCCACGGACATTCCATTTGAGTTATCGCATTGCGTGTATCTAAGTTATGATATTTTAGTATTTATATGTGTGTGACAAATGTGTCTTATTTAATCCAGAAAGTATGTGTATTAAAATAAATATGAGATTGGAAAAAGAAAATATTCGGCTCATGCATGCATCAGTGGGTAAGTCTTGTTAATCTATTTAGTAATGATTATGCAATGTACTAAACACTAAATTTTAGTTTAAGTATTTACGCAAAAGTAATTTGTACTTGATATTCTTAGTATCGACACTTTTGGCTATCACGCCCGTAACACCACATTTATGGTGCCGTGACCAGGATTATAATAATAAAGGCACATTATGGTGCCGTGACAAAAAAAAAAAAAAAAAATGGGAAATTAAGTTGTAACTGTTTCATTTCAGGTAGAGAACCATTTTATGCTTATGCCTAAAAATATAACTACACATGTGATTCCAGTTTGATAATTGCTTAAATATTTTGAATTTTGTGATGTCTGATATCAAATAGGTGAATATTAGTAATGATTGGAAAAAATTTTGAATTTTGTGTTTATCTGATATGAATCATTAAGAAAAAGTTGAAAATTGCATATGTAAAAAAAAATATATATATAGAATTCCATATGACTGGTTCCTGCTAATGTGAAATAATTTAATGGTAAAAAATAGATATGTGAAAATGGTAATATCAATTCAAAATTGGTCAGTATTTAAGAAATTATTCCTGAATGTATATCATATTGTGTGGTAAGGAGTACGTAATAACTTGTATCCATGTAAAAAATTTCGATAAGTTACAATAGTGTATTTATGAATGTACTATACATTAGAAGTAATAATAATAGTAATTTAGAGTGGTACTAAAGTATAGTAAATTGATTAAGAATGGCTAAGAAAAATAATGTAATGA
The DNA here is from genome assembly GCF_044657685.1 of Stegodyphus dumicola. Taxonomy (NCBI): domain Eukaryota; kingdom Metazoa; phylum Arthropoda; class Arachnida; order Araneae; family Eresidae; genus Stegodyphus; species Stegodyphus dumicola. The sequence goes on from NC_140768.1 coordinate 86,498,131, forward strand.
ATATGAGTCTGGCTACTGCTCTGCCTACTTTTTCAGGGGAGCATGACGAAAATATAACGTTTTTTTTAGATCATTTATGCCAAATGGCAAATTTAGAGAACTGGAATGAGAACAGAAAAGGTTTGGTGTTAAAAATTCAATTGAGGGGTAAAGCATTAAAATTTGTAATTGATAATGAATCGTGTAAAGATATGTCATTTGATGATTTAAAAGCATTACTAAGTAAAAAATTTGCAAAATCTCAGTCATTTGACACAATTCAAAATAACTTTAACTCAATTAGACAGACCCCAGATCAGTCAGTCGAGGACTTAGCGGAAAAAGTGAATACTTATGCCACAAAATATTTTGGGTGCTATCCTAGTTCTAGTGAAGAGGTACATAACCTCACTCAAAAAGCAATGCTTTCAAAATTCTTAGAAGCTCTCAGACCAGATTTAAGACTGGAGGTTAAAAAACTAGGACCTATTGATTTTGCTACTGCTGTTAAACAGCAAAGAACACAGAAAAAGCATTGGAGGATTCTGGTAATAGCTCACAGACACATTTTTCACCTGAATTAAATACATTAATTATGCAACAAATGCAAAATAATAGAGCCATTGAGGATTTGTCAAAAAAATTCAATGAAATTTTACCTAATGGTAGTGTAAACAATGTAACTAGCCTAGAAAATAATGATACACAAAGTAGTAGTAATAGAGAGTCTTGTCATATTTGCCAACAGAATCATTGGACTACAGAGTGTCCTTATTTTCCTTCAAACAATAATTTTCAATATTATAGACAGGCTAGAAACAACCAGAGAAGAAATTTCTATAGGGGTAACTTTATCAATAGAAGGAATAGATATAATAGTCGGTATGCTTTCATGCAAGGTAATAGACTACAGAACAGTAATAGAAATAGGCCACAATACAGAAGATACAATACTCGTACAAATAATTTAAACTAATGAAGGGTACTTTCAGATCTCCCAGATACACAAAGTATTACTCAAGTGCCCATAAAAAAATTTGGGGGAAACAAGACAAAATTAAAAAAATAAGGAACTCAAATAGGCCAAATACACATGAAAGATTCCGACACAAAATTAAAGAAAGTAATGAACATAAATTGGTAGCTTCTTGCCAGACTAATAGTATCACAGAATTACCAGTAATAGAAATCAAATTTGGCGACTTTGTGGTAGAAGCATTACTTGATACAGGTGCAAATTTAAGCTTAATACAGCCAGACACCTTGCAAGTAATAAAAAATTACACAAAGATTCATTACTTAAGCAGATCTGTAAGAATACATACGCTAAATAATGCTACTATCCCATATGTATCTGCTGTAAACTTAAAATTTCGTTTAGGAAATAAATGGCTTGCCAACCAATTTTTTGTTACATAACATAATTGGAACACAAATTATCAAATGATTTTAGGGTATGATTTCATTCAAAAAAATAAGATACTTATAGATGCAGATAAAAGTCAGTTAATCATTGATAACACATATTTTGATCTTTTGGACAAAAGAAAAAACTGTACTAATATTAATGCAAAAAAGGTAGACAGGAATAGTAGACCAGAGGAGTCGGGTATTGTAAGAGTAGTATTGAATACCAGAATTGTGCCAAATACAGCAGAGATAGTAAAGTTAAGCATTCCAAGTAATATGCAGAAAGAAAAGCAAATAATGTTCTCACCAGACAGGCGAAAAGTGGGCAAGATAGGTGTGACTGATTCAATTCATGAGATAAGTGACAGGCAATATATATTCACCATAATTGAAAACAATTCCAATGCCGCAATTATTCTAAGAAAGGGTGAAAAGATTGGTAAGGTATATAAAGTCGAAGAAAAACAATTTGAAAAACCTAGAGAGCAACAAAATTTGCAGATTAACCATATAACTTTAAAAGAAATTAAACAATTAAGAAAGGAGGAATTAAGCCCAGATGATTTTGATTTAAGTCATTTAGAAGCAAAACAAAAAAATAAGATGATTGAAATGCTCATGAAAAATTCAGCTGTGTTTTCAAAATCTTAACTCTGGGTGAGACTGATGCTGTCGTGCCACAATTTAATTTATTACATAACTTTCCAATTCAAACTAGACCATACACTATTCCTCGCATTGCTAAAAAATATGCCCAGGAGGAGATAGCCAAATTGTTAGAAGCAGGTATTATAGAGCCATCGACATCGAGTTACAGTTTTCCAGTAATTTTTGTCAAAAAGAAAGCACGACCTAATACTGATCCTAGCAAATTAAAATTTAGAATGGCAGTAGATTATAGATTGTTAAATTGCATAACTGAATCATATCAAATATGTCTACCCAAGATTTCAGATATTTTGCATAATATAGCAGGTAAAAGTTATTATTGTGTGCTAGATCTTAAGTCAGCATTTTTTCAAATAAAGTTAGATCAGAAAGATAAAGAAAAATTAGCCTTTTGCACGGAACTTGGCAATTTTCAACCAACTCAGTTACCTTTTGGTGCAAAAAATTCATCTGCTTATTTCCATACTCTAATATCAAAATGTTTAGGTGAATTGCAGGGTCCAAATTTACAATATTTTCTAGATGACATAATTGTTGCAGCTAACAGTATAAATGAACTAGTAATTATTTTACAAAAGGTGTTTGACAAGTTAAAAAAATTTAATTTAACATTAGACCCAGCCAAATTGCAGTTATGTAAACAAGAGATTACGTATTTAGGTTTTTCGGTTAATAAGAATGGTTTTGCTCCTTCAGAGGAGAATATTCAGAAAGTAGCCAAATTTCCTAGGCCAAGAAATGTGAAAGAGGTTCAAACATTCATAGGCATGGTAAATTATTTTCGACACTTAATTTTTAATTATGCAGAAATTGTCAAGCCAATAGTAAATTTAACAAGAAAGAATATACCATTCGTGTGGAACAAGAGATGCCAAAATGCATTAGATAAAATACAAGAATTAATTTTAGAAAAACCCACAATAAAAAACATAGAAAATGATAAACCTTTATATTTAGTAACCGATGCTTCTAGATCAGCCATTTGTGGCATATTAATGCAAAAAACTGATGAAAAGTTTTTCCCAGTACAATTTTACTCAAAAATTTTAACACCTGCTGAGGCTAGATATCCTTCAATTAGGAGAGAACTTTATGCAATCTTCAGATCAGTAAAGCAATTTCACGAACATCTGTATGGGAAAAAATTTATAATATTAACGGATGCTAAACCTCTGACTTTCCATATTAGTCTTGACAAACAGCCAGATATTGTAGCACGTTGGTTGTTATATTTACAGGAATTTCAATACACGATGGAGCATATTCCTGGTTTAAAAAACCCAGCAGACTACTTGTCAAGAGTTTCAGAGGATGTAGTGGTAAACAATGTAAATATATTTAAGACCAATGATAATTTGTCTATTCAAAACATAATTAGTAAACAGCAAAGTGATCCAGACATAAAATCAATTATAAAAAAATTACAGGATAACCACAAAGAAAGTGTAGAACGATATTTTATTGATAGTCATACAGATGTAGTAATGATAAAATTAAAACCTGTAAATATGAGAAAGAAAGACAGAAGTATCCAGAATAAAATTCTAATTCCTAAGGCATTAATTAAAGATGTATTACAGACAGTTCATGTGCCTCACTTTGGTATTCAAAAGACATATGAGTTTGTAAAGGCAAAGTATTATTGGAAAGGTATGTACAGCGATACGAAAAGTTTTGTAGAAAATTGTTCAGATTGCTTACAAAATAAGTCTAGACCTCACAACACTCTGCCTCGTCTAATTCCTAAGAAAGATCTTGCTCCTGGAGAGATGATAGCTGTAGACATAGTTGGTAAACTGCCAAGATCCATAGATAATAAGTTTTATGTACTCACTATCATTGATCATTATTCCAGATATTTGGAAACAGTTCCGTTAAACAACTGCACTTCTCAATCCATCATAAAATCTTTAAATGATTATTTTGCCAGATTTGGCATTCCAAAAATTTTGTTATCAGACAACGGTTCCTATTTTTGTTCCACAGAATTTACTCAATTTTTAAAATCGCTTAAAATAGAACACAGAAAAAGTTCAATTTATTATCCACAGTCCAATGGGTTGATTGAAAGAGTTCACAGGGTAATGAAAGAATCAGTTGCAGCAATATCAAACAAAATATTTGAATGGCCACAAAAAGTAACTGTATTATAATAATGCTAAACATTCTGTAACTCAATTTTCACCAGCAGAACTATTTTTCGGTAGAACATTAAATACTCCCATAGATAGCAATGATCCTCTTAAATTAGCAGAAGATTTCCAGGAATATTCCAAAAGAATAAAGGAACAATTGAGTAGAGATAAGCAACAAGTAAAATTAAATGAGGATGAATACTTTAATTGTGCAAAAAAATATTTGAAAGGGAGAAAAATTCCAGAATTGAAATCAGGGGATAAAGTTTTTATGCAGGAATTTACTGATCGAAGGGTGCTACATCCAAAATACAAGGGGCCATATGAGATCATTAAAAAGCTACGAAATGATAATTATATAATACAATTAGAGAATAAAACCACTAAAGTTCACGTAAGTAAATTGTTTTTACAAAAGCCTTCAAGAGTAGATTCAACCCAAAATGAGGATTAGGAGTGTAACACAATTGTAAATTGTCGATCAGCAAATCAAAAAAAAAAAAAAAAAAAAATGTAAAGAAGTTGTGATTATGATAAGAATGTAGTATGTGTACAAGCTAGATAATGAATGATGATCATGTGTGGTATGGGTCAATTTAGTGTAATAAAGCGCTAATTGCACGATTTTGGTAGAGTTGGCTGGTCCATATACCAGAAGAATTGAATTACTGTACTATGCAGGGTCTCTTTGATTACTAGGTAGCAAGAAAAAAAAAAGGAAGAGTGTGGTTCAATTCTCCTTGTCTTACTGCTGAATTAAATTGAAGGTATGTAATTTAGTAGTGGATCTAATACAAATGTAGCTTGTAACAATGTCATGACATATTGGTATATGAAATGTATATGTAAAATGAATATGATCAAATGATAAAAGTAGCTATGTAATGAAATAGTGAATGTGATTCTAAAATGTAAAGAATGAAATAAGGTAAACAATGGTTAAGAGGAGTTCCATCAAAATTGATAATGCAAATGTTCTTAGTTTAAGTGATTGATTGGATATTTAATCATATGTGAATTGTAAATTATGTGTCTTAAGTGCCAAATTTTCGTTGCCTGGAATCGCATCTGTGGTGATATTTTAGGAAAGAGTAGACATGCATGAGTACGTAAAAGAATAATACTAACGTAAAAAATATATATCACAAAATGTTTAAAATGCTGTTTTTTTTTTTTTTTTTTTTTTTTTTTCAAGCAATGTGAAATATTAACGTGAAATATGTGTGATAGTGCATACGAAAGCTCAACTGTGTTCATAGAATGAGGAATGTATGGAGTGCCAACGAAATGATAAAGTGCAGTGCCTTTGCAAATGATGTAAAGATTGGTGTGAAATGTGTATGTAATGCAGACGAAAGTTCAAGTGTGTCCAGCAGAGAGGGATTTCATTTGTCCAGTGATGGGACAAATTTTTTTTTTCTTCGGCCGGAGGGAATGTGAGAACATTGTGGCTACATCAATTCTTGTATAGTTATCACGCGCGAGCACGTGCGTCGAAAGGTATAAAAACTGGAAGGACTGGTTTGTCTCTCTCTTTTTCGTCTTTCCCCTCTTGCTGCCTGACGTCGTGTTAAGGGCCACACACACTCAGCAGTCGCCATTTGTTCCTGTCTAATTTTGCCGAGAAAGAAGCAGAATGGAGAAATCCAGTACTTAAAGTAGAGTGTTTGATTTGAGACTCACTAAGTCCGGCGGACGTGAATAACATAAAATAAACGCGCAAGCAGAATATAAGTAACTGTTCGACTTCGAGATGTGCTGACCAGCAATGTGTCACCTCGTCATGACGTGTGTAAAAATAATATGAATGTTAAAAGAAAAAAGGAGCTTATAAGTGTGTAACCAGACAGCGCGATAATACGAAGATAATAATGACCACGTTTCAACCGCAAAATTATTCGATGGGACAGGATTGCGCGAATAGTCACGTTTCGGCACTCCACGGACATTCCATTTGAGTTATCGCATTGCGTGTATCTAAGTTATGATATTTTAGTATTTATATGTGTGTGACAAATGTGTCTTATTTAATCCAGAAAGTATGTGTATTAAAATAAATATGAGATTGGAAAAAGAAAATATTCGGCTCATGCATGCATCAATGGGTAAGTCTTGTTAATCTATTTAGTAATGATTATGCAATGTACTAAACACCAAATTTTAGTAAGTATTTACGCAAAAGTAATTTGTACTTGATATTCTTAGTATCGACACTTTTGGCGATCACGCCCGTAACACCACAGTATGGAATTACATATTTATGTAACTTCCTTCTTTCTGTATATTATGGACCTGTGCAAAAGAGAGGAGCTAAAATTAAAAATACAGCAATTGATCCTTGAATTAAAGTTTTCGTCATAGCTGACTTTTTTAATTTATTTTTCTCAAAGTACAAAGTATGGTTTTTTTCATTGTGTAAATAAAATTGGCTTCTATTTCTATATATTTTATTCTATGTAAATTTATTTTACACTTAATTATGCACATGAATAGAAAAATAAGAATTCAACTAATAATATTACTGTTAGTCTATATTAGTTTATTTTGTGCATAATTATGATACACATTACATTAATAGAAAAATAAGAGCTCAGTGAGTAAATAATGTTGCATTTCATGTTTTTATTTTGAGGAATATAAAATGTTTAAAGTCACTGATCGCATTTCAAAAACATATTTCAACTGGATAATTTTTATCTGCAAATTATTATAGAAACATTACAAAAACTGATTAACTAGTTCAGTCTCACTTTCTGTTAGCATTAATTATATGTTTTGTATACATATTCATATTTATTACTTGGGATGTGACTTAGAAAATTGATTGACCATTCTGAGTTATTTATTTTTTACTAGATTACATTATAGCATAACTATGAGTATAATGTAACAAAAGCGAAATAGACATATATGGATCTTGTTAAAGATTTAGAAAAGTATTACAAAATCAACAAATGCTTTAGGAGGTTAAATGACAAAAGAATCTAATTTTAAATAACTCATTATTATTAACTGAATGCTTTAAAATTTCTTTGTTGTGTACATTTTAAGTTTTTCTTTAAGCGATGAAACAAATAATAAGTATGTTATAAAATTCAGAATATGACCTATTTTGACTTAGTATAGTATTTATGAAAGTGCTGAAATGTAATAAAACTCGTATGTATTTCACTCATATTACATTTAATCTTCCATAATAACAAACAAGTTTAAAATGTCAGAAAGAAAATGCTGAAATGCTTCTGTAAGAGCGATACAGCATAAAATTTGAAAACGAACATTTTTGGCATTTGAAAGAGACTTTCGCCAATCTGAGGAATAATTGATTTCTGTTTGTCGTTAAAGTCTGTTTAGAAAGGGAAAATGGTAACCTAGCTATGCAGGTTTGGTGAAAATGCGGGTTCTTCGAAATGTACCTTTTGATGTCCAGTCCCGCATGGTAGAGATATATGTGATAGTTGTTTTAGATATGTCGCATTTCTGATTTTGTGGGAGAGTCCAAAAACATTATGTTCCATTTCTCCAATGAGAATCAAGCATCGCTGCAGGTCATCTGGCATATATTAGCCAAGGAGTACAAAGTTTCTGAGGAAACAAAGGACTTTTGACTGTAGCACAGCCTGCCACTGAATGCAGTGGATCATGCTATAGCGTTTTTAGAAAAATATTTCCCACCAGTAAAATTGCTAACAAATACTCTGTTTCAAGGACAAAAGTGGCTGCAATCGCAAAAGGAAATAGAGTGAAAAATAAATCCTCATTGGATTAAAACTGTTCCGTTCTCTACGAATGGGAGCAATAACACTGATGTAAAACTGTATCCACCTTTTTTTTTTTTTTTTATTTTTTTATTTTTTATTTTTTTTTTTTAAATCCAGTGTCTTTAGAAACTGAGTGTAATTTACTTTATGTCCCCAATTTAGAAGAATATGGTGCACAGCATGTGGCCAGTGAAATGATTATCAAATATATTGCATTTCTGGGAAAAAGGTGGCCAAAGGTCTAGGATCAGTACTGCGAACACCCAGATAACATTAGGCAGATAAAACTGCTTTCAGGAACTTGCTGACAATCAACTTAAAATTCTGTGAAAAAGTCGATTTATCCCAATTGATTTGCACACTGAAGTATAAGGCAAAACTTACAGACATATTTAGTTTTGTTGAAACAGAGTATGATAAGGGTGAACTTTATGGATTCAGTGTCTAATAAAGGCTAAAGTTGCATGCTTCTGCTTAAGAAATTTATGAATAAAAGGTTTTTTCTCAAGGAGACATCATCATGAACTGGTTAAACTTGAAATTAATTCTGAACTTGCTACTTAAATTGGTGAAAGTGTTACTTTAAGAGAAGAAAAGCATTGATAAATTTTAAAATAGCATAATTATGATTATGTGTAATTTACAGAAGGAAAAATATTTTGAAGTGGAACATCATAAAATTTTTAAATATCCAAAAGAAGTTAGCCTTTATGTGTTTTATTTAACCTTTATTTATTCTCTCTTAAGTGTCAAAATGTTTGGTAGATTTTCATCATTATCTGCACTTTGCACTTCAACATTTGATAAAGCTGCAAATTTTTTCTCATAGTTTCATGTATAGTACAACAATAATCACTTCATGCATATGCATATCACGTATGTGATTGAGTACACATGGATTATGTATTTTACATTTAACCCTCATTTCATTAAACAGGGATAAAAATATAAACATTGGCTGGTACTTGCATATTATCCCATCAACTGTTACCTGTAGACTATCATCAAACCTTGAAAGTTGGTGGAGATTCTGCCAAAGTTAAACAAAATGTTCTTGCAGAATTTAGAAGGTACTGACACCTTTTTAATAAACAATCTATTCGACTTGCTTTGTAAAAAGGGCTTTGGTTGATTTGCTGATATTTTGTTAAGCTCTTCAATTTAACTGGAAGCTCAGTTTAGAAATGCTATGAATACAAAATTTCTGCAAATAATTGTCCCAATCCTTTACTCTATTTTTTGGTCAGATTCAACTGACCATGTCATGCTCATTAATATCATGTTTTAAAGGTTTCCAGCCACTTCAAATATCATCTTTGTAGTTTGTATTATCTTTGTATCATAGTTTGCATTGGTATGTTTATCATATTTTGTTAAATGATTTTTGGCATTTGAAAGAGACTTACCTTAGAAAACTGTGTTGTGAAATTTTTAAATAAATATCATTAAGTGTCTGAAATAGAATTATCATGCTACCAGATTAGAACCACCATGTGTACATCCTTAGGTACAAATGATTGTGTCCAGCTTTAGGTACTAATTTTGTATCATATGAGGCTGCGAAAACTTTGGTACCAAAAGTTAAAAAACAAGGACTATGACATTCAAGAAGCAGAGCGCTCTGCCCAGCCTACTGATATTGACTAGTCCTGCCTGTGGAAACTTGTGGAAGAAGATCAGTATGCAACCACTTGAGAGCTTGCTAAGGGGTTAAACATTAATGCCATGTCCATTAGTCGCACTATGAATCGCATAAACATGATGTACAAATTCAATAACTGGGGAATCTGGTATGAGCCGACTCGAGCAAATAAGTACAGACGTGTTTGGGCCTGCACTAATCTGCTCAGATATCATCACAAGGAAAAATTCTGGACCAGATCATCACTTATGATTAATAGTGGATTTTCTTCAACAACACAGGACGGAAAGGGGGTTGGTCTGCACTCGTCAGCAGCATCGCAAAGCACAATTTGGCTAACAAAAAGATTATGCTTTGTATTTGTTAAAACTGCCGTGGTGTTATTTACAAAGAGTATCTGGAAAAGTAAAACTGTCAACAGTAAGGTGTAAAGCAAGATGCTAATCCGTGCTGACTCTGCTATCAAGGTAAACCGTCGAACTGAGTTCCAGCACAAAAGGTAAGGCTCCATCAAGATATTGCAAGACCACATGTCCCTGCATTCACTGCCTGGTCTCTGTACGGACTCGAAGGGGATCTTTTGCTATACCCACCATATAGCCCCGATATCGATTCTTCGGACTTCTACCTTTTTTTCACACCTGCAGCTACATCTTGCTGATGCTACCTTCCATTCTGCACAGGACATCCAAAATGAGGTTAATCTATTTTTGGACTCACTGCCCACCAAGTTTCTGGGCTTTCAAAAACTACCAAAGCTTTGGCAGAAAATTATAGATTTGTGTGGTAATTACTACCAGCACTAAAGGTATTACTTTCATTTTTTTTCCTCTAACTTTATTAAGAACATTTTTTGGCGGAAAATTTTCATTACAACCAGATATCTGCTTGCTATTCTATAGGAGGCAGATCTGAAATTTCAATCATGTATTTCATAATGCAAGGAAAAAAATAGAATAATAGCAATTAATTTATATCCTTGTTCATAAAAGCAAAATTTGGCTTACTGAAAATCAATCACGTTTACATCGATTAAAAGCATAGGTATTGAGTGTGTTGTTAACTGGTGGTAAAGTACACTGCTTGATGACAGTTTCATGGAATAATATGCAAGTGCTCATCAACCAAGTAGTTTTTTTTATTAAAATGCTTCTTTTTATTATTTATGACTATACTTTTCACAATGTTGCCATGATTTGACTTTTCATGGGGGAACGGATAATCAGAAAATACCAGTTCTTTTTCTGACAAAACCTACATACTTAAACTGTCGAGATTTCTGATCTTCTACTGAAGAGTTTAAAATGCAAGGCGAGCTCTGCAACGTACCTGGTACAAATATTTCTGATCCTTAAACACGCATATTGTGCAGTACCTGTTTCTTATTAAAATCATTTCTATTGCAAAAGATCAGTTTACACTTAACAGTTTTATACTTTTCAAGTAAAATAATAACTAACCAGTGGCGTAGCGAGGGGGGTGCAAGGGGGTGCATGATGCCTCGGGCGCAGCTTATAGAGGGGCGCCAAATGGTCTCCAAACAAGATTTTCCGGAAAATTTCAGCTTTTACTTTGATCGATTTCTGGAAAATATATTTAAAATTAATAACTATTGTAATATAATTAATTATTTATTTTCTTGATTTGTCTGATAAAATGTGTAATAAAATGTTTGCAGTACATCAACCAAAACGTTCTTTCTGACCACTTTATTTCTAAAAAGTAGAGATATATATTTAAACGAAATGCTTGTATATCTCCCGCTTTTTATTTGAAAACGATAACACGACTTGTTATCGTTTTAAAATAAAAACACTACTTCCATAATCTGGAAATGACATTTTGGGAAATTCGTAACGCTTCCGCTACAATGGATTGCGTTTGACTCTCCTGTAAACGACTGATGGCCTTCCTGGCTACCGATTCAACTAAGTCATCTTGCTGAGACATCGTATATTCACTGCTACGAAGCATTCAACGCATGTCAATTGTTTTTAATATCCTATTACAAAAGGAATACTGCAGGTGGCTCCTTACTCCTTAGGCCCACCAGCGGCCGAGCGGTAAAGTCGCTGAACACTGGTAGTTCGGTCCGACGTTCGAATCCCGCGAACGGGCTGGCTGCATGGGTGTTTTCGTGGTTTTCCCCATATGTAACGTGTATACGAGCCAGTTTCCCTTAGAAAGTCCTCCACGAAAGGCATCCCTCCTCTTAGGCAGATAGCCCTAGTGTGCTTTGCCATAATTAAATACACCACACCTTACTCCTTATTTAAAACGCATAGTTTTCGACGTCACAGACTAAATTTGCATATTCCCAACTTTGTAAACATTATAATTTTCCTTTATAATCTCTTCTATTTTCTTTTGCTCAAAAAGGTTATCGATTATATGGTTATTTCATACCGAAGCTACAATATCCCCTAATTGTTTTGAGCAGTGAATGTGACTGCATGACGTTACTCCGCAGTAGAAAAGAAACGGAACCTAAAACTCTACTACAGAATATAGAGAAAATGTTTTTTCAAACCTAAGAGTCGCACTTCAAATACTACTTACTATTTCATTATAAAATGCTAGCTATGAATGTTCGTTCAACAAATTAAAATAAATTTTCACATATTTATAATCAACGACGGAACAAGATCCTCTAAGTCATCTAGCATTTTTAAGTGAGGAAAGAGAAAAATTTGAAAGGGTCGACTTTGATGAAGTAAATGATAAATTTGCTTCATCCAAGGTAAGAAAAATGTATACAAAATAATTAATTTTATTATATTATTTATTATATTATGTATTATATTAATATTAATAAATATAAGAGTCCGATCAAGTCGAGGTGCACGTGATTGAAGCGAGATGTGGACAAATTAAAATTGTTAAGTTGGCTGGTGGTGTGTCTGACAATTTTAGATCTTTGGCACTCCAAGCACGAACGTGTCCGGTTGGCTATGTCCTTTTGCATGCTAGGCCATACGAAATGTTGAGATATGAGTTTCCTCGAAGCCTTGATGCCAGGATGTGGCAGACGACGTAACTGACTAAAAATGGCATAGCGAACTCCGGAGGGAGCATAAGATCGAAATCTTGAATCCTGAACATCACAATAAAGTGATTTTCCAGGTGACAGCTGCATAGGTTGCAAGTTGAGTTTGGTGGAAGATTTGTTTTTCAAGAGGGTTTGTAGTTCTGAATCCCGGTGTTGTTCATCCGCAAGGGCAGCAAAGTTTATTGGCGAAGGAACGGCTACTTCTTCAATACGAGACAAGATGCCTGCTACAATATTCTGCGAACCTGCAATATAACGGATATCTGTTATGAAGTCTAGGTGTCTCATTTAACGAGGAGAAACTTTATCCGAACGCTGTTGAAAAGCATAGGTTAAGGTTCTGTGAACTGTGAAGATCATACTAGCATATGCCGAAAATATTTGACAGCTTCATAAATTTCTAATAATTCGCGATCGTAAGTGTTATATCTGGTTTGTGCTGGTGAGAGTTTTTTAGAAAAATATTAAAGTGGTTTCCATAATTCTTGATCTTTTTATTTTAAAACTGCTCCTATACCTGCTGTTGATGCGACAACGTGTAGAGATATTAGATTATTTTTTGGAAGCAGAAGAGATGAAAAATATACAACGCCTTCGCCGGGAATCCAACCGCGGACCTTTGGAGTACTGGCCCAGCCTGCAGAACCACTACACCACGAAGGCTCACTAGGAAAGCGGGAGAAATACCTTATATGCTCCCCTTTTTAAAGGGCAACTGGGGATTTTAGGGGACCCAATTGCTAAATCCTTATTCCACACCCCTTTTACTTCGGGCGCCACTGTACAGACATTAGGATATTTAGAAGCAAGGGAGATTGAAAAATTAGCAACCGTCTTCGCCGAGAATCCAACCGCGGACCTCTGGAGTACTGGAGTGCAGATCCACTACACCATGAAGGCACGCTAGGAAAGCGGGTGAAATACCTTATAAACGTAGAGTGAGAATGGTTTAGATGCGGAAGGATACTGCAAATTTGTTGCCGAAATTAAATCATTCTGGGATTTTTGGAACGCTTCTTCTTAACGAGATTCTGTGATCCAGGTTATAACACGTTTATCGTTTTTCTTGATTCCAACGAAAAAAGAATTTAGAGGTGTTTGTATGGTTGCTGCCTGAGGTGAGAAACGTCGATAAAATTTGACTGGAGAGTCCGATTAGCATAGTGATTGGAGTACAGAGCAATGGGCGAACGTTCTGTTTACTGACGAGTCCCGTTTTAGCCTAAATACCTATTCTCGCCGTACTTTTATATGGAGAGAGCCAGGGACCTGCTACCTACCCTCCAATGTCTGCGAAATCAACAATTGTGACGGTGTAATGGTCTGGGCAGGCATCATGTTTTGGACACGCCTTTGACAGAGGCTCTGTGACTGGTGTGAGGTATAGGGATGAGGTCTTGGAGCCCTATGTTCGCCTTTTACGGGGTGCAGTGGTCCCCAAGTTCATTTTACAGGAAGATAACTCGAGGCTACATAGAGCTCTTCTGGTCGACGAATTTCTCAAGAGTGAGGATATTCGCCGGATGGATTAGCCAGCCAGATCTCCAGACCTCAACCCTATACAGCATGTCTGTGACGCTCTGGAGAGGGCAATTGCAACTCGCAGTCCCCCTCAGAGAACCATCCAGAAACTGAAAACAGCGTTGCGGAATGAGTGGGACCAATTGCCACAGGCATTGATAAACTGTCTTACTTCCAATATGACATCACGCTATATGGCTGTAAGAGGGGACTATGCCTCCTATTAACTCATTTCTTTTGTATCTTTTGCAACCGCTGTTTCAGACCTTCAGACTCCCATGAGTGTTACAAATGAACATGTGTGTCACTTATAACTGTTGAATGTTAATTTTGTTTGTATTATCAACATATGTTCACACCAAATTTTATTAAAATCTGTCCAGTAGTTCTGGAGATCCTAGGTCAAATATGAAAATTCTCTTAATTTATTTCAGCAGTGTAGATTCAAAACTCTGCTATGCCTCTAAACTGGACCAAATTTTCAGTTCTTTTCAAAAAGTCCGATTTGTTTTAATCAGAGGTCTCATTTCGCGCTGTGCCTCATATTACGGAGAAACAACGTTTTAGATAAAGAATATGTTTTAGAAGATTGAACTGTTTTAAATGTTAATATTGTTAAAGAGGTTTTAAATAGAAATTCAGAAGAAATTAAATTGTTTCACAAACTAAAATCGAATTATTTAATGGTCAAGGGAAACGAGAGACAAAAGCTCACTCCAGCAAAAACATTATTATCGATAGCTACCGCAAAAGGTTTACTGCACCCCACTGGAAATCAAAAAGCATCCGACACCTATAAGTTAATCGATAATTTTTTTTCATGTTATGAATAGTACCAACAAGAATAACTTTAATAAATACTTAACAAACTAATTTTCTTAAGTACTTGTTAAATTTATTTTTATTGTATCCTTTGTAACTAATTTTTGATTTGATTTTGTGCTAGATTAGCATTCTAGATCAATTTATAATAGTATAAAACATCAAAATAATTGGCATAAAAAGACATGCCTCCTTAACTCCCACTTTTGAAAAATTAAATACCGTATTTGCTGGCGTATAAGACGCACTTTTTTCTTTGAAAATAGGTCTGAAAAACGGGATGCATCTTATGCGTCAGTACTCAGTTTTTGATTACATGCACTTCAATTTGTGAATGGTTCAAAGCTTCATAGGATGCTGGGAAAACAGAGACAGTTTTTAAATTATTTAAGAAGCGTGCATTAGTAATGCACTGGATGGTACAGAGGACAATTTGTTGTATGGGTACTCAGGTGCTGATTTAGAAGAAGTTTCAAGTGACTCTTCATTTAGCTCTGAAGATGAGTGTCTGGATTTCGATGAAACAAATTAAACGGTGTTCTTTCCCATATAGATTGGGTGCTTGCAGAAAGTATTACTTTGTATTCGTGTTACACTCATGTCCATAAATTAAGGATAATTCGGAGTCACGCGGAAATCGAACTCTAAAACAAATATATCACCTGTAAAATCACTACACACATCTTCAAGAATCATATGCAAATTTCAGGAAATAACCAGATGACACCGATGGTACGTCACAATGACGAGAGTGTAAGAGAGTGATATATAAGGAATACAGGCAAAGAAGTAAAATTGTTCGCAGGCGCTTTATAAGCATTTCAGTGCAATAACCGAATAGTTATGACCCAAAGGACGCATTTGGTTGATTTTTTACGTGGTAGAATTATCGGCCGTCTGGAATGTGGGCGTACTCAAGTGGAAGTATCAGACGAACTTGGAATTGCCCAGAGTGTCATCTCCAGGCTTTGGCAACGATTCCAAGATGATGGTAATGTAAGTAGACGTTACAGCACAGGTCGCTCCACAGTTACAACACACAATGAGGACCGGTATTTGGCAGTTACTGCCAAAAGAAACTGGCGTAGCACAGCCTCAGACCTGTCTCGTCAGCTCTCTTCAGCCACTGGTACGACAATTTCAAGGAAGACCGTGTACAGACGCTTAGAGCAGATTGGTTTATATGCTCGTAGACCTGTCAGATGCATTCCACTTACTACAACTCACTGTCGCCTGTGGTTAGCTTGGAGTAGAGAGCATGCATTGTGGACACCGCAACAGTGGGCTTGCCTGATGTTTTCTGACGAGTTCAGGTTTAGCTTGCAGTCGGATTCTCGCCGGACTTTCATATGGAGCATCAACACATCATTGAACGACATTTCATAACATCATTGAACGACACCGTTACGGTGGTGCAGGAGTGCTCGTTTGGGGTGGAATTATTCTGGGTTCCAGAACTGACCTGCATGTTCAAATTGGAACCATGACAAGCCAAATCTATCGGGACATCATTCTGGAACAACATGAACGTTTGTTTCGGGGTGCCATGGTTGCACAATTTGTGTTTATGGATGACAACGCCTGTCCTCACCATGCAAACATCATAAGCATATGCCTTTAGTCGGAGGATATCACCCGTATGGACTGGCCAGCATTCTCACCGGACTTGAATCCAGTAGAGTACGTGTGGGATATGCTTGGCCGACGAGTTGCAGCCCGTCAACCTCCTCCTACATGTCTACCGGAACTTCGGAGAGAATTGCTTTTTGTGTGGTGTAATATCCCCAAAGATCAGATCGATAATTTGATACTCAGCATGTTTAGGCGTTGTACGGACTGTATTGCATCATCTGGGAGACATGCAATGTATTAGCAATCATACCAACCATGTAATATTGGTTTTTTGTAAATAGGTTTTTTTTTTTTTTTTTTTTTGTAATTTACTCCAGGGAGAAAAAATCGCTAATTTTTTTTAATAATATCAAACATATAGCATCTTTTTTTGCTCTTTACCTTTTGTTTAATAAATAAGCTTTACAAATAAGTCAAATTTGTTTTACTTCTAACTCTTCCTTCGCCTGATTTTGCATTATCCTTAATTTATGGGCATGAGTGTACTTTATATTTAAAATATTGTTAATTCATTATAATGATCAGTAATAAAGTTTTATCCTTCAAAAATGTGTATGAAAAAGGAGGTGCATCTTATACGCCGGCAAATACGGTAACTGTTTTAGGTGAGTAAAGCTATTTTGTCAAAATTAAGATAACTATCTTACATATATTTATTTAAATGTAATATAGATGTAAGTATAAATTACAAAATTATTAAAAAAATATCTGTTATATTGAATCGGAAGAAAAATATACCAATGTAAAATTTACAATTACGCAAAAAATCAAAACTTAGATTAGCAGAAATTTTGTCATATATGTTTAAAACTATGTCAGTGTAAGATGTTTTTTGATTAATTTAAAATAACTGTTATTATAGTTATCTTGGAAGCAGTATAAAAATCCTGTCAGTCAGCATGCTGATAAAGAAATTATTATAAATAAACGAGCATTTAAAAAAAACTGTAAATTAAAAAGAAAAAAAAAAGAAACTCTATGTTAAAAGAGTAGCACATTTTATCTTTATTTAAAATTGTGTAAGTATTATTAATTTTTTTAATGTTGAAGGCAAAATGCATACTGCAGTATTACATTGTCTCTTCCAAATTATAACTATATTTCATATTTACACACAGCTCATTTTGAACGCCGGTTAAAAAACGCTAATTTCTATGTTGTGACTTGCATCTCCGTCGTCAGTGTCAGCATGACTACGTCATCATTTCTCACTTTCTGTTTCAGGGGGAAAAGCTGTATGAGCATCTTCCAATTCTTGGCACTTACCCAGAACATCAAGAGATTTAACGTTTTCTTTCAGGTTTAATATTTTTTCTTAGACATTTTCAACACATTATAACTTAAGTACACAACAAATTAAGAGAATGCTTCTTCCATTTATTTATATAATTTCAAATCTCATGTTTCTAGCCAGCAGAGACTCCATTTTATCTATCAGTTCTATCTGCCACTTCATGATTGTAAGCATAATCAATGCTTTCTTTATTTTTTCTTCAGTCTACAGTTACCACTTCCTTTCCATTCAAAGAATGCTAATGCATAGTAATGTTTAGGAGCATTTCATGGATTTTTTTTTATAATTCTTTGTGAGCATAATGTGTCTCTTCCAAAAGGAAAATTTTGAATGTGGAAACCTTAAAAGATGGAATACAGAAGCTAAACTTCCTTCTATCAGCTGGTATTCAAAAAGGAAGCCTCACTCATTCTCAGTGCCTCTGCTCTAGAGGATTTTTTTTAACTTTAAGAAGTTCTATCCTTTGAAAACTATCTATCTCGCAGGTACAGGGACTAGAGATATGAAAATTTCAATCAAACCCATTTTATTGAAGTACTATATACCTAAATGATAAACCACAACCCACAATACATTAAATAAATGAACTATGAAAAGCTTTGATAGGTACAAAACAAAAGACAAAAAAAAAAAAAAAAAGACGCACCACCACACCAAGAAGGAGTTATCCGAATGAGACGAAAATCGGTAGAAGTGATGAACATGTACAGAAAAACAAATGACTACAGTTTGAGAAAAATTGGATGATTTATTGAAGTGATAGAGCTCCACAAAGTGAAAAAGTCAGTAATGCGTCTGTCCACCTCTGGCCCTTATGCAAGCAGTTATTTGGCTTGGCATCGATTGAAGAGGTTTCGGATGTCCTCCTGAGTGATATCGTGCCAAATTCTGTCCAACTAACTCGTTAGATCGTCAACATCCCAAGCTGGTTGGAGGGCTCTGCCCATAATGCTCCAAACGTGCTCAATAGGTGAGAGATCCGGCTACCTTGCTGACTAAGGTAATGTTCGGCAAGCAATAAGGCAAGCAGTAGAAACGTGCAGTGTGGGGGCGAGCATTATCTTGCTGAAATGTAAGCCCGGGGTGGCGTGATATGTAGGGAAACACAACCGGCCCTAGAACTTTGTCGACATACCGCTGTGCTGTAAGGTTGCGACGGATGACAACCAAACGGGTCCTACTATGAAATGAAATGGCACCCCAGACCATCACTCCTGGTTGTCGGCCTGTCTGCCGGAAGACAGTCAGGTTGGTATCACACTGCTGTACGGGGCGTCTCCAGACTCGCCTTCGCTAGTCATCGGGGCTCAGTTCAAAGCGGGACTCATCACTGAAGACTATTCTACTCCAGTTAGTGACATTCCAGTACGAATGAGCCTGACACCACTGCAAACAGGCTTGACGTTGTACAGAGGTCAATGGTAGTCGGTGCAAGGGGCGTTGTGACCTCAGCCCCCTTTCTGTGAGCCGTGTGTGAATGGTCCTTGTGGTCACTGAAGCACTAGTTGCACGTACAATCGATGATAATCATGGATCTGGGGCTGTGAGTGCCACTCTGACGATTTCTCGATCTTCACGTTCTGTCGTTTCTCTAGGCTTACCGCTTCTTCTTCTCTACGCTGTGTGCAGCCATGGTTCACCCATTCCTGCTATCATCGTCTAATAGTGGCATCGCTCCTGCTCAAATGTCGAGCTATTCGCCGATAAGACCTACCTGCTTCTTATGCCCAACTACACGACCTCTCTCAAATTCTGACATCTGCGCATATCGTTCGCGCACCTGTAGGAGAGGCATAGTTACTGTCTACCAGAGTAGACGGAATGAAATTTGTGAAGAATTTATGACCTGGAATCGTAATTTCTCCTCTTAAATATCCTGCCATCTGCGCAGATCAGATGAGCTGTAGCAACAACCGTTCGTTCATTGGCAGCCAAAATGTAAAATTTTGCATTTTCCATCGAAACCTGTATGCATATCAGTTTGTGTCCAATTTGCTTTATATCTTCTCGGTGCGTCGGTGTTTTTTTTTTTTCAATGCTAAATGTGTATTTTCCTTTGCCAGCTGTCCAATTCATTAACTCTATCAATGCTTGGGAAAAAGTTACTGTTAAAAATGCCAAGCTTATGTCACACATGCGCAGAAAATACTTCAAGTTGTTTTGTAAAAGTTACTTAAACAGTTTTTTGCTCTATGTTTTCTAGCAGATGCAACTCAAAATTCAGGTTTTTATAATATAGTGAAACTTCAATCTACGAATGTGATTCATTCCTAAAGGATATTATTGAAGAAAAACAATTTTCCCCATATGTATTATTTTCTGAGCTGCAAATGATTGCTCATGTACACTTTTACAAAAGTGCTTTGTGCATAAACTCTTAATACAAAATGAAGGGAAATCATTAAATCTAATGCAAAAAAATTAAGCATAATATAGAACTAAGTAGACAAAAATTTTGTTTAGTTTTACTCCACTTGTATGGAAAAGTGTTGATGGCAAAATTGGAAGGTGATGACCAGAGTTATGCTTTGAATGGGGAGTCCCTTTTTCACGAAAACGTGAGGAACTGCCATGCTGCTGTTGCTTTTTCTTTGTGTATTAGCATTGCTCCAATGCACTTGAGAAACTCATTAGGCCTTTGTCTCATTAAAAAAATTTCTTCCGTTCTATTTATTTTTATCTATGTTTCAAAACGTTTTCAAATTTAAACATGTCCTTATCATTAAAAATGTTTATACTGTGGTTTGTTATTGCTTTATAAGGTTTGTATCATTCCAGACTCTTTTCACTGTACACAGTTTTGAACACTTTTCATCGATTAAAAGACTGGGATCATTTTTTCCTTTTTCTTTGAAGGTATTTTCTACATAATCATCTTTTGTTGCTGCTTGTGAAGTTGTTTGAGTTTTTCCATTCTGGGCTCATTTTTGTGGTCTGCTAGTAATTCCTCCATACCTTCATTGTTAACTAAGCTTGTGGTTGAGTAGGATATTATAAATAATAAAAAATCAATAAAATTTCTGGATATTTGCATCTTCCCCTCCTCTCAGCAAAAAGTCACCAACTCGTTGCCGATTTTGGAGAATGTTGGTGGCTAATTTTTCACCAAGCTAATACTCAAAAGGCAAAAATCAGAGCAGTGGATCCAGGAGAGCATATTAAAAAGATAAGAAGTTTTGGTATTGATTGTGTGTTAGTCTGAGCTAAATGATGAGTTTACTTTGGTAGAAAATATAAGAGGCATGGCTGTAGAGAAGATGTGAAAGGGTTATCCATTGAACATTTCATCATCTGAATTTATTTGTTTAAACAGTCATACTTTCTGTGTCTTTATGCCTCAATTTCAAAGATCATTTTTTGTGGTTGATACAGGAGGCTTGAAATATGGTAGTAAAGTTTCATGATTAGCCTGCATTTTTTAACATAAAATTCTTTGTAGGTGCACAGAACAAATCTTTGATGCTAGGATCACTTTTTGCACTTTTTTGTAGAGGTGTGGTTTAGATCAGATCTTTCAGATTTCTTTGGTTACTGAAAACAGGTCATAAAAGAAGTCCTTCATAAAGGTAAAAAAGGCGTGAAATGGCAGATGCTGATACCAACACTCAGTTCTTTTTTTCGACCATGTCAAACACAAACTTGGTTGGCATTTTGGCAAAACACTTAGCGGTGTTAACTACATACCGCAGGGTGAAGAGGTCACATGAGAGTTCACTTTTCTCCAGAAAGAGGGAATTTACTCTTGAAGGAAGGAAGGAAAGGTCCCTGTGTCATCGGGTGATCCTGTTGTCAGATGTGTTTCATGCCCTTATTTCATATTTGCAGAAATAAATCCAAAGATTCACATTGATGTGCAAATCACATTGATGCTGATTCCCCCCCCCCCACCATAACATGTGAATTTTACCTGAACAGTGCATATTGCATTGCTTACTTTTAAAAATAAGTTCTCTAAAAGTAATTGGATTAAATTTTTAACGCAAATATTCTTTCTGTACTAAAAGAAAAAAAAATCAACATAAATCTGCTGCATTTAAGCGGGAATCCCTTGATCATAATTGATTTAACATGAAATTTGCCATTATTGTGTTTTTTTTTAATGTAAGATTTATTCTCGTTCTTTTATTTATATATATATATATATAAATTAGTTTCTTCCCCCCATTTTAAGAGTGCATAATAACGCACATAGACTTTAGCCAAAAGAAATATAATAATTGCTTATTATAATATGATTATCATAATAATAACTTATGATTGTATAATTATTATAACTAATTAATAAGAAATTTCTTTTTTTTTTCAATGTGCATTAATAAAAAGGTATACAGTCAAAAGTCGTTAATCTGGACTCGTCGGGACTTAGACGATTCCAGATTATCGATTTATCCGGATTATAGATCGTCAGTTTAAATCTGGTAAGATGGCATGCAGAAATTATAAAATTAAAAATATGAAACCATAATTTATGAAATAAAGAACAATTATGATCTAAAGGGTATCAAAATTTACGAAAAAAAAGCTTAATATTTATTTGTTTACTTTATTAAACATTTCTTTCAATGTAAGTTGTTTAAGTTGCTTCGTTTTTTATGTGATAATACATTCTCTTTAATTCTATAAACAGACATAATTTCTTGTTCAGTTACAAAATTCCGCTGTTCAAGTCCTATAATTGCTGTGTCTACCGACTAATTTGTCAATCGAAATTTTTTCGTTTTCAATAACCTCTGTTACTTTTTTCGCTATCGGAAGCGAATTATAATGACGAGGAATTTGATTTAAATCATATCAAAGACGGAGTACATCGAGATGAAATACTACATTTAGTAAGGAATTATAAGCCAAATAAAATAAAAGCATCTGCTTGAAGATAAGGATAGTGCTGACAGATCAATTTCCAATTCATTGCGCGCCGCGGCGTTAACGATAAACAAAGTTTAGATAAACAAAGTATATATCTTTATCCATTTTTGTAGCAATTCCACTTTTTGTTTAATGAACTTCGAAACATACTTTCGCTTTGTAGATCCTTTACATATTAATAAATATATATCAGAAATTCTATTTGACACAATCGAAAGTTCAAGCTTACTTTTATAAAATTGCTCTAACAGTCTGCAAAAAATAATAAGCCGGATCCAATTCGAAGATTAAGGAACAACGCAATCTGCAACATTAACTGAAATAAATAATTAGATAATTTTAGCTTAGCTTATACCATCCGTTATACATTAAACGCGCACTCGTAAACGTATTTTGCGCACGCGCACAAGCATATTCGCAGCCGTAAAGGTCTTACGTGCATGCTTCAACGCGACGCATGCGCAGAACGTTTGTAGCTTTGAGGTCCGGATTATAGATCATTCCGGGTTATGGGTGTCCGAATTAACGACTTTTGACTGTATAATAATTATTACCGTATTTGACGGCATATAAGACGTGCTTTTTTTCCTAAATTTAGTCTCAAAAAAGTTACCTGTGTCTTATACGTGAAGGACACAGTCCTATACGTAAAGGTAATTGCACTCGATAATTGTTTATTTGGCTTTTACGAAACGTGAGAAGTAAAAGAAACCACGCTATTGAAACTTTTTTTCCTTGTATGTGGCTGTCTAAATAAGAGTGTGTCTTATATGATGTCAAATACGGTAATTGTAGCATTATTATAGTAATTATTTAATATCATAAAATTATTATAAAATGTTATGTAGTCAAACAGTTAACTGCAAATGATGACAGGATAGTACCTTAGATTATTTAAAAGCAATTTTCTGGCTCCTTAAATCTATGCTCTTTCAACATGGTAAAAACATCAATAAATCTGTCCGAAGGACACATGCATGTTTGTGCTCATGATCGGGGCCAGTGCAGTTAAATTGTAATAGCTCATATGAAACATGTTGAATACTGGAATTCAAGTTCCTATACAGTCAAAAGTCTTTAATCCGGACTCGTCGGGACTTCGGCGATTCCGGATTAACGATTTTCCGGATTATAGATCATCAGTTTAAATCTGGTAAGATGGCATGCAGAAATTATAAAATTAAAAATATGAAACCGTAATTTATAAAATAATGAGCAATTATGATCTAAAGGGTATCAAAATTTACAAAAAAAGAAGCTTAATATTTATTTGTTTACTTTATTAAACATTTCTTTCAACGCGCGCATGCGTAAAGCATACCTTACGCATAGCCGAAATTAGAAAATTGCAACCAGAGAACTATTTGATTTGTATTCGTGATATTCATAATGACGAGGAATTTGATTAAAATCATATCAAAGACGGAGTACATCGAGATTAAATACTACATTTAGTTAGGAATTATAAGCCGAATAAAATAAAAACATCTGCTCTGAAGATAACGATAGTGCTGACAGATCAACTTCCAGTTCATTGCACTCCGCGACGTGCCCCCCCCCCCGCGCAGAGCAGCGTGAAATTGATAAACAGATTTCGGAACGGTTAGATAAACAAAGGATATACCTTTATCCATTTTTTGTAGCAATTCGTTTTTTGTTTGATGGACATCGAAACATACTTTGGTTTTCTAGATCCTTTGGGAGCTCCAGCATCGGAAATTCTATTTGACATAATCGAAAAGTTCGGTTAAAATGCGGTTTAGCCCACTGCTTGGCGATTGTTTTTCAATGGGCAATAAACGCACCAACATGGCTAACCCGATGTTTTGAAGCAGTGTTGTTATTCTGTTGCCACTAAATGTTATCGCCCTGTGTTATATTTAAAGAAATTAAATATTGAAAAATCTGCATAAATGTTTCTCGCATTGTGATAAAACAACGGTACCTAGAGCCATCAAATTTTGAATAACATACGTTTCCAACCTAATATGGGTATCTGGAAGCCCAAACTTGGAATTTTTTTTATTATCTGATTGATATTTTGTAAAACTTGAACGAATTTTTGATTAGCAAACTCAAAGATTTCAAAGCGAGCAACGGCAACACAGTGCGGGGAAAAAAAACATTTTTACGTGCATCGGAAATTCTAAAGACATGCTCATTTTAAAATTATATTGCGGTATTGCTGTTGAACTGAATTTTATGGTTTAAGTGTAAAGAACAGTATATTTGATAAAGAAAGGTAACACACAAAACGTTAAAAAAAAAAAAAAAAAAAAAAAAAAAACGCCCCTTTGGGCGTAATGTAAAATCTAAAAGCTTTCATTTTTTTAAATTTATTTATTTATTTATTTTTATTTTTACTTGTTAATTCTGTTGCGGTTTGAATATTCTTATGCGGTGGTTCTTTTTTTAATCGAGTGTTTCCCCCCTGTGGGTTTTAGCCTTTTTTCTGCATATATTACGGAAACGGCGTATAAAACGTTAGTAAATTTATTTAAAGATGAGGAGGGATCCAAAAGGGTTTTCCCCTGAGATAAATTCATATATATAAAACCCCTCTAAAAGACTACATTTTTCTTTAAAAGGGTAAGTGAAAAAATTTTTCTTGTATGGTTCGTTTTAAAGTTGCTTATTTTTAATATTTTGTATTTCTTTTTGGCTCAGTCCTAGAAGATTGGAAAAGCTGACGTTGTGCTATTCTCTGATGTTTTTTTAATGAAAATAGATCGATATGTACATGGGCAAAGCCAATGCAGTGCTCAATGCCGACGTTGTGCGCGATGCCGAGTTTGTGCAATTCTGGGATGTTTTTTTGAAGTGAAAATAGATCGATGTGCACATGGGCAAAGCCAGTGTAGTGCGCAATGCCGAGGTTTTGCGCTATGTCGAGTTTGTGCAATTCTGGGATGTTTTTTTAAGTGAAAATAGATCGATGTGCACATGGGCAAAGCCAATGTGGCGCGCAATGCCGAGTTTGTGAAATTCTGGGATGTTTTTTTAAGTGAAAATGGATCAATGTGCACATGGGCAAAGCCAATGTGGTGCGCAATGCCGAGGTTGTGTGGGATGCCGAGTTTGTGCAATTCTGGGATGTTTTTTTAAATGAAAATAGATCGATGTGCACATGGGCAAAGCCAATGTGGTGCGCAATGTCGAGGTTGTGTGCGATGCCGAGTTTGTGCAATTCTGGGATGTTTTTTGAAGTGAAAATAGATCGATGTGCACATGGGCAAAGCCAATGTGGTGCGCAATGCCGAGGTTGTGCACGATGCCGAGTTTGTGCAATTCTGGGATGTTTTTTTAAGTGAAAATAGATCGATGTGTATATGGGAAAAGCCAATGTGGCGCGCAATGCCGAGTTTGTGCAATTCTCTAATGTTTTCTAAGTAAAAATAGATCGACTTGCACATGGACAAAGCCAAGGCAGTGCACAATGCCAAGTTTGTGTAATTATCGGAATTTTTTAATCTTATTTAATTGACTTCAAATTGTATAGCAGGCTTTTCTATACACTGTTTCTGGTATGCATAGTGATTGATATCTCTTTAAGAAAATATGTATGCACGCAAATAAATTTTAACAAATGAAACCTTCGCATGAATCATGCATTTTGCGAGAAATAAACTTCCATGTTTGAATGAAAATGTTGTAAATTTCTACGAGGTTTAAACCTCTCGCATTTGTTGTGAATTACACGTAGCGTTTAAGCGAAACTAATGGTATTTTGTGTTTTAAACTTAAATTTCAGATTTTATTTTGTTTTTTAATTTCATTATATTTGTTGTCTTTTTTTTAATTTACTATCGTTGACAATATTACTTATCGTAGCTTTAGATATCGAAAAGCCATGGCTTCACAGCGTTTTTTAATAACTAGATACAAATAAATTTCTTCGGAGAGAGCACAAATGTCCGAAGACAAATTGTCAAGTAGCAGACGATAATTTATGTTTTCAAAAATATATACTTGCAGTTAAAAAGAATTTCCAAGCAGACGATTTCTCTTGGAATTTTTACTTCGTAATTTACACAGTTAATTCAGTTGCCGTTTGAATGTTATTTGGTAGTTATCAATCGAGTGGTTTTATCTGTGTGTTTTTAACATTTTTCTGCATATATTTCGTTAAATAACAGTCGTTATGGGTTTATCTGTGATGCTGAGAGAGGTGAGTGATTGTACATGTAAATTTATTACTTTATTGGAAGTGCAAGGGAAACGTGCCGTCATTGAATGGTGTATGAAAGTTGGTTTGATTGCTACTTTTTTTGTTTGTTCGAAATGTGGTGAAAATATGCGTTTTTGTGAGAGAAAGGGAAGTATAGATGGATTTGAATGGCGATGTAGAAAGCAAGGAAAAGTGAATGCGCATGATGTTTGTAGGAGTATTAGGAAAGGTTCATGGTTTAGTCATAGCCATTTGAGTATACTATGTGATATTTTGAGAATTACGAGGTGTTGGTTTTTGAAAATGGGAAATGAATCTGTGATTCAAGAAGTGAAAGTGCATGAACATGCTGTTGTTGATTGGTTTATGTTTTGCAGAGAAGTGTGTATGACGACTGTGATAAATGATGATAGTGTTCCAATTGGTGCTGAAGGAGTAATAGTTGAAGTCATGGAGGTAGGAAGTAAGATGGAGTCGCCCTAAACAAGTTTTTCCGTACCCTGCTCTGAAGCACCGGCGATCCCTACGTGGTGACCAAAACATTGGGTCATTTACCATTGAGTTCTATGGGATTTGACGCGTTCGGGTGTAAATATTTTGTAATTACGTCGCAAATATACATATAAATGTATATATTGTCTTTTTCTACAACACTTCAGAGTCCTAAGTATGTGAAAACAACATATTTTTAAACAACATTTCATTCTGAACGGAATTAAATGCTATACTTTTCACAGGACAGTTTTCTCAGAAAGGTTTAATTTGAATGAAATATTTTCACAAGTTTTCGTTAATTACATTAGAAAAAAAAAATTAAGGTAATTCGATTTTATTCGGTTAAGGTACAAAAATTAAGATCAAAGTTTATTGTATTATTAATATTAAAATTATGCATTATTTCTTTTCTATTTATAGAGCTTCTTCCTAAAATACTTTCTTAAATATGACATGATTTTTTGGCTTCTTTTAAATCGAAAAATGTAAGTCAATTTATAATTAATGCTCTATTCGGTTCATTTTAAATTACAGAATTATTAGGAATTAGCGAAATACTTTAAATAAGTATTTCGCTAATTCCTACTAATTAAATAGGTATTAAATAGTATTTGACTTTCTATGAAAATTTTTGAAAGGGAATAAAATAAGTTTTTTTTTTTTTTTTTTTTTTTTTTTTTTTTTAAGTATTATTTAAAACTTGTAACTGAGTTATTATAAAATGTAAAGGGAATAATTCTTTTAATTATACTTATCAGATTTTTTTTTACCCTTCATTTCAACAATACATATTCCAAAACTCTTTATTACGTTCTTAAGTGCGCATCTCATAGCATTTGCTTTACAATACCTTTTAACAGATTCCTGTCCAATACGAACAATTCTTGCTTAAATAGTTTTATAACGTATTTGTCAACAGGATTTCAATTTATGTTTACAATTCAATATTAAGGTTATTATATATTTAGATAACATTTATAATCATTATAAATTAGATACATTTAATCATTAGATTTCTTCACAGTACTTTCACAGTTGTTTATAAGTGAATAAATTCTTTATTTCAAATACATTTATAAATAATTTAATGAATATTTAAGTATTTTGTCAAAGGCAGATACATGCTTTTTGCAAGCACATGCATAAATACCCATACATATTTCCTATTTATCATTTCCGGCATGTGCAAATCTTTAATTTCTGTGCATTCACTATATTTTTCGTGTAAAGTAATTTACACTAATTTAGCATACAGTAGTTTTACATAAAAAATATATATGAATATAATTTGAATGAAAATTATAAGTATTATTTTTAATACCCACTCAAAGGTCAGTTTTTCTTCAAAATTCCTCCACGATGGCATCTCTCTCTTTAGGCAGATAGCCCTTGCATGCGTTACTCTATTTAATAAAAACTTAATCTGACCTATGTGCCTAATTAGAAATATTTTAACATACATCTTGTCAAGCGAGCTTCTGAATGTAAACAAAGAACACCCCGTCTGGTGACCCAAGCTTCAAAGCAGTGCTTCACTTCTAGCGCGAAATGGCCCCTCCTCCCTTTCCTACCTCCATGGTTGAAGTGGACGAAAGCAAATTCGGGAAAATGAAGTATGGAAGAGGGAAGCCTGTGGACGGTCATTGGGTAATTGGTGGTATAGAGAGAGGAACGAACAGATGTTTTTTTAGAGAGGTTGAGAATAGATCAAAGGAGAGTTTGGAGAGAGTGATAGTTGAATGGGTGTTGCCGGGATCAACTGTGGTTTCAGACTGCTGGAAGGCATATGGTGGACTAAAAAATTTAGGTTATAGCCATCTATCTGACTGTCAACCACAGTCTGTACTTCCGTGATCCCGAGTCGGGTGCGCACACTAATTCCATAGAAGGTACCTGGTCTGGAATCAAACGTCATTTACGTCGAAATACAAACCACGTAGATGGCGAATTTGATTCATATTTAGCGGAATATATGTGGCGAAAATGGCACAACCACTCACTAAGTGATGAACATTATCGTCCCTTTTTAGCGGCAATCATAAAGATTTATCCGCCGGAAACGGCCGATAAAACTGAGTAAATTTTCTTAAAGACGGGGTTTAGGGAGGTTTTCCTCCGACATAAATAAAAAAAAAAAAAATCATCCTAACTCTAATGTTGTTGAATTATTAAAACAAATAAAACAAAATCTGAAATGTTTCAGATTTTAAATTACGTCCAAAGGGGCGTTTTTTAACATTTTGTGTGTTACCTTTCTTTATTAAATATCATGTTCCTCGCACTTAAACCATAATATCCAGTGCAACAGCAATATCGCAAAATAGTTTTAAAACGAGCATTATCTTTAGAATTTCCGATACAGAGACTCACGCGCTGGAGATAAAAATGTTTTTTCTGCACAACGTTGCCATTGCTCGCTTTGAAATCCTTGAGTTTGTTAATCAAAAATTCGTCAAAGTTTTAAAAAATAGGAAATCGATCATAAAACAAATTTCAAATTTCAAATTTGGTCTTCCACATGCTCATATTCGTTGGAGGATTACGTTATTCAAAATTCGATGACTCTGTGTACCGTTGTTTTATCACAATACGAGAAATATACATACATTTATGCAGATTTTTCATTATTTAATTTCTTCAAATATAATGCAGGACTCTAACATTTTGTGGCAACAGTTGGAAAAGTGAACCGACATTTATGAGTCCGACGCAAAATGCCAAAACGAAACTAATAGTCCTTCGGGATTCAAAAAAAAAAAAAAAAAAAAAAAAAATCCTCAAAAAGACTTTTTATTTTCCTGAAAAGGGTAAGTGAAAATATTTTTTCTTTTTAAAATTGCTTATTTTTAATATTTTCTAATTTTCTTTCACTGTGAGAAATTAGATTTTTTAAATGTATTAATGTGTAGAATTCTAATACGAGAGTATAGGACGTGGTTTAGGAACTTAAGAAACAGGGAAATGAAAGCTGTGTATGATGTTAATATTCAATCATAAATATTTTTCTTTTTTATTAATGTAAAGCTTAAAAGTTTTTAGCAAATAATGAAGATTGTTTACTTACTAGTATGTAAGAGATGGTGTCGTTACGTAGCAATAAGGTAATTTTGTAAAGATGATAAGTTAAAATGTTCCGCAATATGAAATTAAAATTTAAAAAAATCTGTTTTTATTTGTATAAATACTAAAGCTTAAAAATATTCACCCTGTATGAGAGACTGCGACGTTGTTTACAGTTTTAATAATTGTTACAATTCACTTACCGTATTATAGTAGTTTGAAATACAAAAAATTTAGTATACTTATTTCTACATCTGTAGAGAATACATTGTGACGTCACAATCTTAGTCCCACCCATTTATGAACGTCACATAGCTCCGCCTTCGCAACTTTGTTTATGCAACGTATTCTGATATTTTACTGGCGATTTTCAAAAAATCGCCGCTGCTGAAAATCGCCAAGCAGGGGCCTAAAGCACATTTTCACCGAAAGTTCAAGCTCACTTTTATAAAATTGCTCTTACAGTCTGCAAAAAATAATAAGCCGGATCCAATTCGAAGATTAAGGAACAACGCAATCATCAACATTAACTGAAATAGATAATTAGATAATTTTAGCTTATACCGTCCGTTATACGTTAAACGCGCACGCGAAAACGTATTCTGCGCTTGCGCAGTCGCAAATGTATTGCGCGCATGCGTAAAACGCCTATGAGTACGCGTCAACGCGGCGCATGCGCAGAAAGATTTTAGCTTTGAGGTCCGGATTATGGGTGTCAATTAACGACTTTTGACTGTATTTAATGTTTTGCCATAGAATTCAATGCTCAGCAGTGTATCATGAATTGACATGTTATTGAAATGTAAAGTGCAGTGGTATGTTGTAAATATTGAAAGAATGAAGTGTGTATTTACTACGAATAGATAAGAAATTTAGAACCTAATCCACAAGGGCAAAAATAAAATTCAAAATCCAAAATTCCCAGTAAATACATGGATTTTACTGGTTTTGAATTATATTTCTTGCGTGCCATTGTGGTTTAGGTTCTAAATTTATTTCTTACCTATAACTGATTTACTATGAGTAGTATATATATGATATGTATTCTGCGCTTGAATATATATAGACATGTGATATAAAATTTCATTATTTTTTATAGCAACTCTTAGAACAATTGAATTGACCAATAAAATGGCTGACAATGGAGCCAATGCTGCTCTTGTTATTTCACCATTTTTCTATAAAGGTCGAATGAATGATGATGCTTTATATGATCATTACATAAAGGTTTGTATTTTTAGTGTTCTGGTTTCTGTTAGGTCATCATGTAATTTTGCATTTGTTAAAAGTAAACAAATTCTTTATGCTTCAATTGCAAAATGTTGTAAATTTTTTTTTAATGCTTGTTCAGTTACTATCCAAGTAAAGTGAAGTAAAAAATTCAGAATTGATGTGCAGCATAAACCATTTTTTTATCTGACAAAGTATTTCTTTCATAATATAATCAATCTGTTGAAAAATACATCTATTTCACTTGAGTATTGATAGCAAATTGTATTTATTTTCTCATGATTAGAAATGTTAAATATTTTCTTTTACTGAAATATAATAATTCATAATTCTTTTCTCTTATGGTCTAAAACTTTTCTTATATTATTCAGTTATAGTTTTTAAAATTGTTAAAATAATAATATTGCTGATTTTACGTGCATATAATAAAAATGACCTCGTGCTAGTTTGAAAATTTGTAAAATGCTAATCAAATTGCATTAATTTTAATTGCTCTTTTATGAAGTTTTAGAAATAATTAAAATTATCTGCCACAAATATAAAAATAAAGGTAATTTGTGATTATCTGCACCTATTTAGACTCATTTTCCAGCAAGCTAATATCTAAAAGGCATTAGCCATTTTCAAAATAGTTCACACTAAGAATTCCATAAAAGAGTAATGAATTAATAAAATTAAAAAAGGAAGAAATATTATCAATAGAATTGTTATCTTTTTCAAGAAATCCCCATGTTTTTTCCCCCTCAAGTACACTATGAATCTGTTTTCACTTAAAAAAAAAAAAAAAAGGAGAATTGCACAACTTCAGCATCTTAACTAATTTCGAATCATAAAATTTGATTGTTCAAGACTATAACTTTATGGAATTTAAATTTATGCATTCTGTACTATTGGGCAGAACACCATATTTCTGAAGAAATGCAATGCTTTCTTTTTCATCACCTGGCAAACTTCACAGACCCATTACAATTCCTCACAAGAAAAAGAAGAAAAAAAAAAAAGATGTGCTTAATGTAAAAACAAACAGGAATCAGTAGAATGACCGTGGAATTTGAAGGTGGAAATACACACCTATCTGCAGCCTGTGCATGCATACCTGGGTTGCTACATAAATCATTTTGGCGATGTCATAAGTTGCCTATTTTAGTGACATAGAGGTTGCCTCATGAATATCTGTCAAGGGGTGTGGATAATCAGAAAGAACTGAAATAAAATTTCATTCTGTAAACACAGAAAAACTTTTATCTCATGTTTTTAACATACCTGATTCTCTGTTGGATATGAGTGTTTACTTCATTTCTTAAATTTTAATTAATTTATTGTAAATACAAAAATATAATTTTTTATGCTTCTCTTATTGCATAAGAAAGAACCCAAGCTTTCAAAATTGCTTAAGTCATGTTTATAATATATAGAGCTTCAGTTTTTTTCAAAATACGCATTTAGTGATTGATTGTACACATCCTGAAGTGTGGTTCTGCCACATCTATAAATTGTTATTCTTTCTATGATATATACTAAATCATGCAAGTGACATCATATGATTTCCTTATGAAATCAGATGGGGCCATTAAACAGATGAAACATCTTTCTGCTGTGATTGGCTACACAACTATATTAAATATATACAAGAAATCTGCCTAATTTATATTTTTAAAAGAGCTGCTTTTGTAATCTATAAAAATTTCAAGATGTTATGAACCATAGGCTTCCAAATATCAGAATTTTAAAATGACGATCTTAAAAAAATTGACTGATTTAAAAGTATCATTTAAAAAAAAAATTCTGTCATATGTTTCATAATGTAGTGATAAATTTTTCATTGTTAGCTAAATTTTGAAAAATTCTTTTCAGATACACGTGAACCTCTTCTAGGAAAGAAGATTAGCTAGCATGCACATTAGATTAGTCTATGAAATAGCTTTATATCCATAGCTGTTTCATAGTTGTGGATCTTTATGTCTGTGTGCTAATTAATATAGAGATAAACTGTTTATTTTATGAATATAAATTTCAAAAAAATATTTGCTTCTATTTTATGAAAATGTAGTAAAAATTATTACATTTTCATATAAATATATCTGGAAATAAGAAAAGTTTATGAATTTATTGTTTAGCTTTAAATATATCAAATTATGTATCTAATTATAAACATATGAAGATAACTGAAAATAAGAAACACGGTTTTTATTTTTATGTGATTTATATTATTTTATGTGATTATACTATTATTTTATATGATTTTTATTATTTAATGTGATTTATTTGCTTCAGTAGCTACTGTGCATTTGATTCAGTTTGTCTCATTTAAATGCTTATCTATGTATTCAATTCTTGCAGTACTTGTAGAACGGATTTAATGTTGCTGTCAAATGATTTGTAAAAATTAGTTAAAGGAAAGAATTATAAAACATGAAGTAATTTTTTTTTTTAAAGAACCATTTTTCTTATAAGAGAATATAATTTTATGCTTAGAAAGTTATTTGGACATATTTTAACAAAATAGAGGAAATATCTTCTGTTTGTTAAGCAAACCTAAAGAGCATAGATATTCATATAAAATATATGCTTATCTTTTAAATAATTTTGAACCAATAGTTTGTTGCTTTGTTTCTTATTGTATGTTGGTTCATTATATAAACAGCTAATTTCTCATTTTTAATTAAGTACAAATTGTATTTGTATGATTTTTGTACATAGACTAAATTTTAAAGCTTGTTTTCTTTCGTCTAGGTGGCAGATGGTTCTAAAATACCTATAATTTTATATAGT
Organism: Stegodyphus dumicola; assembly: GCF_044657685.1. Classification (NCBI taxonomy): domain Eukaryota; kingdom Metazoa; phylum Arthropoda; class Arachnida; order Araneae; family Eresidae; genus Stegodyphus; species Stegodyphus dumicola. The sequence continues at coordinate 86,532,636 of NC_140768.1, forward strand.
GTCCCTGCCAATACAAATTTAGATTTAAGTTCATCACTAGTTGCAAAACTTGCAGAACATCCAAATATAATAGGTATGAAAGACAGTGGAGGCGATGTAAGTGTAAATTATTTAATCTTAGTTTTTCTTTGATGTTCTTATTTTTAGAAGGATTTATACAGTGCAAAGTTCGAGATCCGGACGTCCAATATCCGGAATGATTTTAAACTTTACACATGCACATTTGATTTTTTTCCCCGTCAAAAAGCATGTGGAGAATCCTGATTCTTAATTTCGCTTCGATGTTGAATAAAATACCTTGTTATTGAAGAAACAATCATTTTAACATAAATTTGTGTGATCCATAATTTGGCTCCGTAGCTGCGTATTTGCTTTTCCAATTAATGGATTTTGTAAAGAAATATGGAGAAGCATAATAAATAAAGATGAAATAGCAGAAGTTTTTCATTGTGATGGCAATGTTCCAATCATCAATCAATTAACGGACAGTGAAATCTGTAATATGGTTCTAGATCCAGAAAATACAGTTATCGATAGTGAAAAAAGTGACGAGAGGTGATTGAAAACGAAAAAATTTCGATTGGCAAGTTATTCGGAATTCTCGATACACCAACTGCAGGACTTAAACAGTGCTGAAGGCAAAGCAGAAAAAATGAAGCAACTTAAACAATTTACATATAGAGAAATGTTTAATAAAGTAAACAGATAAATATCAAGCTCTCTTTTTTTTTTTTTTTTTTTTTTTTAATTTGGATACCCTTTAGATCATAAATGCTTCATTATTTCATAAATCACGATTTCATATTTTTAATTTTTATAATTTCTGCATGCTATCTCACTAGATTTAAACTGGTGATTTAATACAGTCAAAAGTGATTAATCCGGACTCGTCGGGACTTCGGCGATTCCGGATTATCGATTTTTCCGTGTTATAGATCATCAGTTTAAATCTCGTAAGATGGCATGCAGAAATTCTAAAATTAAAAATATGAAACCGTAATTTATGAAATAAAGAACAATTATGTTATAAAGGGTATCAAAATTTACAAAAAAAAAAAAAAAAAAACTTAATATTTATTTGTTTACTTTATTAAACATTTCTTTCAATGTAAGTTGTTTAATTTGCTTCGTTTTCTGTGATAATACTTTCTCTTTAATTCTATATAAACAGACATAATTTCTTGTTCAGTTACAAAGTTCCGCTGTTCAAGTCCCATAATTGCTGTGCCGAGAATACCGACTAACTTCTCAATCGAAATTTTTTCGTTTTCACTAACCTCTCTGTCACCTTCTTCATGTCTTTATCCATTTTTTGCAGCAATTCCACTTTTTGTTTGATGGACATCGAAACATACTTTCGTTTTGTAGACCCTTTGGGAGCTCCAGCATCGAAAATTCTATTTGACATAATCGAAAGTTCAAGTTTACTTTTATAAAATTACTCTTACAGTCTGCAAAAATAATAAGCCGGATCCAGCTCAAAGATTAAGGATTAACACAATCATCAACATTAACTGAAATAGATAATGTTAGCTTGTACCGTCCGTTATACATAAAACGCGCACGCGAAAACGTATTCTGCGCTTGCGCACACGTAAAGGTCGTAAAGGTCAGTTGCGCGGTCATAAAGGTCTTACGCGTGCACGTAAACACCTATGCGCATGTGTAGAAAGTTTTTAGCTTTGAGGTCCGAATTAACGACTTTTGACTGTATCCGGAAAAATCCCAAATCCGGAATCCTGGTGAGTCCAGATCTCAGACTTTGTGCTCTACTATATTTCAATGTGATGCTGTTAATTTGATTCAGTATGTATTAATTCCTTCTTTGCGGTGCTAACTGTTTTTAATTCTTATTCTTATCTTATTATGGAGTAAGGTTCTAAATGGAGATCTTATTAAAGTGAAACATTTAAGTATTTTATATAGCATTAAATATTTTAAATTTTTATTCCACTAACATCTAATCTGTAAAAATGTTAATATAAATGGCTTTTTTTGTGATTTTTTTTAAATATATATAGGAAAAATGTGTTCAACTTTTTGATGTAAGAGCATGAAAAGTAATAATTAAAGAGGCATTTGTTAAAAAAAAATTACAAAACTGTAATGAATTTCTTTATCCTTTAAAGTCTGTTTCTAATTGATATTAGATAAAATCCAAAGTGCAAATATTATATTCTGTCATTGCATTCCAAGTATATTACTACTATTAGAAGTGAAATATAAATTTCTATGCATACTGTTATGTTTTTGTATTTTGTTTATTTTCATGTAGTTTTAATTTCATTTCAATTCATTTATTTTAGATAACAAAAATTGCCCACATTGTTCATAAGACAAAAACTAAAGATTTTCAAGTCTTAGCTGGTTCTGCTAGTTTCTTATATCCTGCACTTTGTGTAGGTAAGATTTTAAAATTTTATTATTTCTATCTATGAAATGTTACTATATTCGTGGATTATGTTCCTCTATGAAGCGGTTTGCTTAAATGAAATTCTGTGAACGATAATTAGTAGAAAAGAAATGTATGTGAAAAAATTTAAAAAAAAAAAAAAAAAAAAAAAAAACCTTTTTTTAAAATAAAAGCAAATAATCAAAATATAAATAGTTTTAAAAGGGATTAGATACTACTGAAAAGTTTTAATTTCTTAGAACTGTATTCTCTGAAAGAATTTTTTATGTCTTCTGAATTAACATTTGTAAAATAAAACCTTAAATTTTCACATATGTTTTGTAAACAAAACTGTATACAAGTTTCCCAAAAATGTTAATAATTATTGTTTAAAAGGCAATAAATTATTCCAACTTATGAAATTTTGTGCATTGAGAAAATTGTTAAGCAGCTAAATGGCTCCTACAAATGTTTTCTTATGAGCTACGGTGAAGGAAATAATTTTGTGCATTATGAAGGCCAGATCTGTGCTTGTTGGAAAAAATGCAGTACTATACAGGAGATTAAAACGATAAAACGTTTAAAATTAAATTCCCATTTACTTTTAATAAGTTGCAAAATGAATTGGAAAAAATTAATTTTTCAACATTATAGTTTGTGTAACTGATAATTTTTAATTGCATTTAACTGAAAGCAAAATTTCTTTGGATTTACATGTCATAATTAAGATTTTATGAGAAATATTCTCATAAAATTTAATTTCTTTATCCTGGCTTAAAGATTGGCCAAATTTGTGTCTTTATTCAATTTGTATGAATGAATAAAAGACATTATAAGGAATAAAAGAGAAGAAAGCAAAGTAGTGTAGGTAAATATGGAAGTGAATAATGATCGATTTTTGAGGTCATTAGATTTTGATAAATAGAATGAAATGTATGTTATGCTTGTGCTAATGCAGTTTGTTTTCCTCATAACTTGGTTGAATATATAACAGTTTATTGATAAATATTATAGGCTAATTCATGTGAAATGAACTTTCTTTTTTAGGCTGTGTTGGTGGTGTGGTAGCATTAGCCAATCCTCTAAGTAAGCAAGTTTGCGAATTATACCAATATGCTATGGATGGGAAACATGATGAAGCCTGTAACCTGCAGCATAGACTTATTGGACCTAATTTATGTGTAAGTAATAGTATTAGCACACATGTTTATTTGTATTGGAATAATATATTCATTGCACGCCACGGCATGCAATGAATTGGAAGTTGATCTGCCAGCACTATCCTTATTTTCAGAGCAGATGTTTTTATTTTATTTTATTTATTTTTTTATTTTATTCATTACTAAATGTAGTATTTCATCTCGATGTGCTCCATCTTTGATATGATTGGCGTGCAATGAATTGGAAGTTGATCTGCCAGCACTATCCTTATTTTCAGAGCAGATGTTTTTATTTTATTTTATTTTATTCATTACTAAATGTAGTATTTAATCTCGATGTACTCCATCTTTGATATGATTTAAATCAAATTCCTTGTCATTATAATTTGCTTCTGATATTGAAGAAAGTGACACAGAGATTATTGAAAACGAAAAAATTTCGATTGAGAAATTAGTCGGTATTCTCGACACAGCAATTATAGTACTTGAACAGCGGAACTTTGTAACTGAACAAGAAATTATGTCTGTGTATAGAATTAAAGAGAAAGTATTATCACATAAAACGAAGCAACTTAAACAACTTACATTGAAAGAAATGTTTAATAAAGTAAACAAATAAATATTAAGCTTCTTTTTTTTTTTTTTTTTTTTTTTTTTTTTTGTAAATTTTGATACCCTTTAGATCATAATTGTTCTTTATTTCATAAATTATGGTTTCATATTTTTAATTTTATAATTTCTGCATGCCATCTTACCAGATTTAAACTGATGATCTATAATCCGGAATCGCCAAAGTCCCGACGAGTCTGGATTAACGACTTTTGACTGTAGTGAAATTAATGTTAATAATCTTTAGCACATTATATTGGATCTAGTTCGCATGCAATTTGCAAGTTAAGTGAATTTGCTGGTCTTACAGGAATATTGATTTTAATCAGCCATGTGTCTAAAATTAAAAAAAGAAATGGATATAAATAAGCTGGCAAATTCACATTCAACTGTAATTGCCTTTCGAAATATAGTTTTTTAAATTCCAGTTTCTGTGTAATATATCGTAAAATTTAGATATACAGTAAAAGCTTGTTTCTCCAGCATTCAAATAACTAGAATATATTAGAATCTTAGAAACCTCCCCCTTCCCTCGCAAAATGAGCAAATACATGACTTAAAAGTACAGTCATAGGATCTTTGCCTTGGTTTTAGATGAACCTGGTTCTTGGTAAACTGGATCAGTTTTGTAAAGAAGGATATAAATGAACTGCTATTTTTCTGCATTCTCCCTGCATTCTAGAACAGTTATTAAAATTTAGGACCTTTCTTCTATTGAATAGCATGCTTGGAAATGGCTAAACAATGACAGTGCAACATTAAAAATTGTGATTTAAGTTTGTTATATGCTTTATCCATAACTTGTATCTGTTCATCATCTAACAGAGAAAAAAACCCTTCCTGTAAACTTCTTCTGCGATGATTGGCAGAATTTTGGCAACATCTTCGCCAACTTTTATGATTGCAGGATTTCATACTGAGATAAGATGTTTTTGCTTTCATATGCTTATGATGTGTAAAATACTTTGGCTTTTAGGTTTGAAATGCATTTTTTCTCCTGAAATATTATATAATTTTAAATGTAGGCCTTTGGTTTTTAGGTTGATAAGAAATAAGATGATTGTTTTTATAATTGTGACTGAAAATTTCAAAGCATTATTGATTTTTTTTATGAAATTAGATAATTTTAGATTGGAAATTTCTTCCCTATATTTGGCTTTTCTACCATGAATTGTATGTTTTATATGCTGTACTATCCAGAATTTTGCAAATGTCTAGCATTTTCTGAGCTTTCTAGATAGTCAAGCTTTTAGTGTACTATTGTAAACTTAACAGCACCTGGAAATAATATTTTAACCAGGTTTATGATATATAAACACAACATAAAAGATAACAGAATATTTTGTGTATGCAATATCTAAACTTCTCCAATCATTACGGAATGTCTTCATGTAATGTTACTGAGACTTGACCTTCTATAATTGGAAGACTCAGACCTTCTATAATTGGCTTTTCTACCAATCTTCTGAAAAGGCCTAATAAGAGAAACCCATTCAATCCCAAATATCATGAGATGAATTACAGCCTTAAAAAGAGACATCTGTAAACGGGAGAGAACAATATAGTCAATTTTACAAAATATGTTTTGCACTCACAGAAATGAATATTTAATTCACATAACCCCAGAAAATTTATTCTGCATCGAAAGTATATCTACTAATTATCTTGAGTGATACTACCTAGCTCATTAATGTAACAATTTTGCAAAATTTCATGTACACTTCTAAATAGGTATAATGTGAAAACTATTTGGTTTTTGAGGTGAGTGTTTGAGGTATTTCAAACACATAATTTTATAGAAATACAGTGGTGTAAATTAACAAATTTGAAATCAGTTACTTTTGTTATTAGTTATACATATGTAAAATAAAAAATATGTAAATATAAATTATAATTTAAAGCCCCTTAATTCCTTTTTTTTTTAATTTGTGTACTCCCCTTTCTCTATTCTAAAAATAGTAATAATGTTTTCTAAATTGTGCCATTGAGAAACTAACTTGCATAAATGTCATCTGTTTTGTATAGAGCTCTTAGCCAATCATCATTCAGAACTTAAGAATTCCGATCTAATATATAAACCCTGCTGAAGTGTGCATTCACTTTTTCTGATTCCTTTTGCCTGGGTAACTCACATCTCTTCGCTTAGCTGTAGCATCTATAGTTAAAAAATGTGATCAATGAATAAATAATCGTGGAAGTGCTTGTCACACCTATAGTGATATGAAGAAAAGAAAATATGTCCTAAGATGTTATTCTTCAAGAAAATAAAATTATCTGTCGTGTTGTCTACAAAATATTCAACGTCTCCGAGTTTCTTCTTCTATCACACATCCTATCCGTGTGCGAACTACATCTCGACGATAGTTAAGGAAATTAATGGGTGCCTTCTCTCCTCAAGTCATCACTAACAATAAAAATATCATGATAAATGTGATATGAAAAAAGATTATTAAATGTGTATATAAATACATAATTACAAAACAATTCTTTTGAAAATAAAACACAAATCCTTAAAAAAACTCAAAAAGTTGCCCAAAAAGGGATCAAATAGTTTTGAATAATGGTTTTGTAGATATGAGTAATAAATCTATAAAGTTTAATTTTTAGTTTTTAAATTTTGTAATTTAAAACTGCAGAAAAAAGTTGAAAAAGGCAGTAAAGGAACTATGTTAGAAAAGTAAAAAGTCTTCTCATGACGACTTTGAAAGAAAGTATAAGATATATATATATATATTATATGACACACTTAAACAAAATTTATGCATTAAATTTAATTTAATAAATTAGAATATATTACTAATTGATAAAATAGTTGAAAAACTTTTATTAATCTGTGCCAGTTGTTATTTTTTGCTGGTTGTAATCATCAGTAACTAGTCTGTGTTGCTGACAAGGCAAAAGCTATTTTCTACAGGCAGAAAGCCAGTTTTGCTCATGATACAGGCTTATGGATAAAAACTCCTCATGCAGAGTACCTGAAATATCTTAGAATGGCTAGACAATCAGAGTGTGCTTTGCAGTATATTGAAGATTATTTATCATTTAAAAAACATTTTACAGTAAGCAATGCTCTTATTTCTGATTCCGTGGTTTTGCAGAAGACAAAATCATCTGTTTCCAAAAATATGGTATAGGAACACAGCAGACAATTTGATGTAATTTCTAGGTGAGATTAACTTCTTGTAAGCAGATTTCCAAAAACTGTTTGCAAATAAAATTGAAGGGGTTTAGGCTTGTATGACTGTATTTTCATCATTTTGTATAAGAGTATGTAATGGCTTTCTGAAGATCTTGTATAGGTAAAATCAAAGTAAATTTTGCTGAATTTTCCGCATAGTTCTCTAAACTGTATATAAATTTATAGTAAATATGGAAGTTGTGAGAATCTGCTGTATTATTCATTGATTAGTTAATACACAGGTTAATTGCATTTACATGATCAGAGCACGGGCAATAAATAGATTTGCTTGTGCTTTCTTTCTGAAAAAGGAAACTTCTGTAATTGTTTAGCATGTAAAATATGGTATTGTTGGAACTTCATTTTTATTGGGAAATATTATTTGCATATGCTATATAGCTTCTTTAAAATTTATATATATTGATGCATGAATATAATGTATGAAAGAAGAGGTTATAAATAGTCTGAAAAATCTGTTAAAAATGAAAGTGACAGATTCTGCTTGTAGACATTTGAAATAAAACTTGAAAAGTGTATTGATCTCGATTTTAAAGTATTTTATTAGTCTAAAAGGCGTTAGCCCAGAAAGGCTGTTAATTTTGTTCTGGCATTTTGCATCAATTCACTTTCTGTGTTGATTCAATTTTCAAACTGTATATGGACATCTGAAAGCCCGAATTTTGAATTTGTTTTATTATCTACTTCGTATTTTGTCAGACATTAAATAATTTTTGATTAACAAACTCAACAATTTCAAAGCGAGGAATGGCAATACTGTACGAAATTTATATATATATATATATATATATATATATATACAGTGCGAGACTGTGTATCGGAAATTCTAAAGACATTCTCATTTTTAAATTATTTTGTGATATTGCTGCTGAATTGAATTTTATGGTTGAAGTGTGAAGAATATGATATTTAATAAATAAAGGTAACACGCAAAACATTAAAAAACACCCCTTTGAGCATAAAGTAAAATCTGAAAGCTTTGAGATTTTTTATTTAATTATTTTATTTTTGTATTTATTTTTAATTTCCTTAGGTGACTAAATTATTTGGAATTCCTGGTGTCAAGGCTGCAATGGATTTGATGGGTTTCTTTGGTGGCTCATGCCGTCTTCCTTTAAAAGCCATCCGATCAGAAGAACTGATAGAGTTAAAGAAAGAGTTTAAAAATAATGGGTTTTTGTAAACTATATACAATTATTTTATATTTGATAAGGAAAATAATATATTTTTTATTATATAAAGTGCTATGCTTTCTCGTCATAATGCAGGGAATGGGAGTAAAATTAAACTCGTGTTGTTGCGAGAGTGAATCTCTTTTAAAGTATTGAACAAAGCATATACATTTTTTTTAATGTAACATTTAAAAAAAAATTTTTTTTTATGTAACATTTACAAAAAAATTTTTTTTAATGTAACATTTAAAAAAAAATTTTTTTTTAATGTAACATTTAAAAAAAATGTATATGCATTTAGTTGCGAACTTTTAGAAACGATTTTCATGCATTTTAGTCAACAAATTACACAAATGAAACCAGAAATTAAAGAGAGTACGAAATTCGGTATATACAAAATGAGTATATATACCATATATTTCCATGTATGCTGATAATTTTTAGAACTTTTTCTAAATCTAAATTACCAGGCTCGCCTCATATATGGATCTGCTAATCTTGCATAAAAAACAAAAGTATTTTTCCATTAACCAGGAGCAAACAATCATCACCAAATATCACACTTTTTTTTAGTTAATTAAAAAAAAAAAGACTTAATAAAATGAGATATTTGTTGTATTTTCTTAATTGTTTATAATGCTGGTTTGGAGCATTGTCGCCAACATGTAAGTCTGATACTGGGGAAATTTGCACCTTGCTTTCTCCATTCTCAAATTTGATTTTCATTTAGGGAGAAATGCCAAACAGCCATGCTATTGTTAGAATATTCACCAAACACGGTCCACTGTAAATTGAAATTTGCTGTACATAAATTTCTCTTCCCACTTATTGTTCAGATAAAAAATAAAAAATTAAAATGGTACAGAAATAATACTAGAACTCATATTACAAATTGCATACAAGACAACAGATGAATGGGAAAAATGTGCTAGCTTCAGATAAGGTTATCAAAGTTAAAAATATTTTCTTTAGCATCTGGCATTTTACTTTACAGTTTTTTTTTTTTTTTTTGTTAATATGTGCTCTGCTCTTAAGCACTACACGGAAAGGGAGGGATGCCCCGTGGAGGTCTTTTTAAGGGAAATTGGCTCGTATCCACACTTTACAGTGATTTGATTGGAAAATAATCCACACTTTTTACCTGCTTGGCAATATTCTCCCTCTCATAGTAATATAATTGAACTTTTCAATATTTTTTTTCCTCCATTTTGACTCATGTACAAGTTTTAATTTTGGATCAATTTTGAAAAAAAAAATGTACTTTCGGCTTATTTATGGATAGTCTTATATTTGGAAATATATGTTATTTGATTGTATGTATATGTTACTGTGAAACACCGAAATCTGGAGAATGTCGACTTTCACCTGTGAATGTCAACGTTCACATAGTCGCTTGGTTTTTGTTCGAAATATTTTCCAAATAGCTTTTCCCCCCTTCGCGAGAGTACAGACAGGTGCACGTCGTTCTATTGGTCTAAGAATTGTGAAAACCATAGAAAATTCTGGTACATTCGGTGTCTGCAATGTACTTATTAATTCATGACAGCCGGTATACAGCTTGCTATCTGCAAGCTACACACGCCAATAGTGAGTAAAAGAATGGAATATTCTTTTCCTCCCACCCAAATACTACACACGTTTGAATTTCTATCAAGATTTTAATAATTTGCATTCTCATTTTGCGTGGTCAGTTCATATTCGTGTTTATTATGATCGTTATGCTTATATTATGAGCATACGTATGAATATTTATAATAATATAGTTGCAGTAGCTGAAGTGTAGATAAACTTCCAAAAATGAGTGTATTTTTACACAGATTAGCTTTATAAGGAATAATATTTGGAATGGCTTAAATAAAAAGAAAGTAATCAAATAGTCAAAATAATTTTTCCCCCCAATACATTATATAGTACGGAGGTTGGGAGGTTCTCCCCTCTCTCCGCAAAACCTCTAATGTTGAAGCAGCGGAATTAATTTTTTTTTTTTTTTTTTTTTTTTTTTTTTGGTCACTGTCCAATCTGGATTGAATAGGACAAAGTTTTGCAGTCTACCCAACCCAAGCGAAGAATGATTCTATTCCGGAAATTTAACGCAGTCTGTTCAAAATTAGAATCAAAAACACCCCAGATTAGTAAGTCTCTTTCTTTGCCTTTATTTAGTTCATTATTCTTCGAATACCGACACCTGTTGATTCCGTGTAATATCACGTGTGGAAGAATTACGCCACACGTATTGCACAATAACGTTTGTGGTATTTTGCAGAGATAATTAATTTTGATGTTCAGTCTGAGATTTATTTATGAACACTTAAGAGTTTTACTGTGCTTTCTAAGCAGAATATATCTCAATTCCGTTGGTCTATTTTTATATGATGCACATATCAAAATGTCAAAATCATTTATTTAGCCGAGAAATCTAAAGAACGGCTACAATCCCCCCCAATCCTCTTTTTCCAGTTACGTTCGACTATACAGAATATTCGGCAGTTTCCAAGTATGCAGGTTAGTTAAGCTTTTACTGTTAAAGGATGATTGCATGAAGCAATTTCCCGTCTCCTGATTTCCTAAATGTTCCTCTTTTTTACTTAAATTACTTTGCTTGGAATATATGTTAAGGGAAAACTGTTATGAAATGAAAATTTAGAAAATGTTCAGAATTTTGATTAAGGTTATGCAGTTGTGTATAATGTAATTAGACAGGTGCTTATTTTTTTTCTTAAAATGTGCTTGAAAAGTGCTTTTCTTTTAACTAAAATGTGGCTTCAAACCCTGATTATGTGATTCATATCTTATTTATTGCAACGACTTAAACTATTATGACACTTTGAATTTCACAAGAAGCCCGTGCTTTTACAACTGCATTTATTTGTGGAACACTTCTTTTTGCAATGACAGCGTGTACATATACTCCTTTCTTTTCGACCTACACCAAAGCATATCAGTGATTGTCGACATACACCGTTGAGGGTCCGAATGTACAAAAATTTATTGCAATATTCGATCTTTCACCGACGTATTTGGTGAATGTTGACATTCTCCGGTGAAAGTCGACATTCTTCAATTTCGGTCTTTCACGGTAACATATACATGTGTAAATTGCTCTTACATCCTGCGTGATATGGTACATACATTTATTTACCTAATACTTATGTGACATATTTTATAAAATCACATTTTTAAACATTCCTGGAAATTTTAGCTATTATTTGGCTTGTGTAATTTTCGGTAAAATTAAACATTCCATCACAGATAGTTTTGATATTTGCAGACTGAGATACCTTTTTAAAGCAGATATATTACAAGTAGCTTAAAAGATTATTTGACTTTTTTCTTCATAAGAAGAGATTTTGACACTTGAAGAATCGCTGTTTTGTTTACATTTATTCTGTTTTTATGCTGTTCGCATATGGTTTTTGATTCATAATATCTAAAACTAGAATATATTAAGAGCATTATGGCGGGAGTATTGCATCTGTTTTTCTTTGTATACAATTAATTTTTGATGCCAATAAATAAGTCTTTATATTTACTATAAATAAGTCTTTATATTGTATATATAAATTTATAAATGAAAATTCTTCTATATGGTTTAATAAAATTTAATTTTTTAAAATCTGATTGATTATATCATTTTGTTTGGCATAATAATTACCTACCTTCCATTATTCAATATTGCTCTGTTATGATAGATCAGCATGTAAGACAGTGATAAGAATATTTAAAATGGTTAACAAAAGCAGCAAAAGATAGTTTTATGAGAATGCACAATCCTTTTGAAATATAAATGGAATTCTAAATGTAAGATAACAAGCCCTATCAAGCATTGTTCCACAGTCAAATACATAAATACACAATAGTAAAACACTGGTAAATATTATTTTTCAATGTAGTGTGTATACACTAAAGTATTTATGTGGGTGTGGAAGAAATCAGTGTCAAGGCCATGAAACCTTGCTAGGTCAGTTGTGAATCACCTGCTGCTGATATGCATCTTTATTGGTCTGAACAGATGAAGATCACTGTCACTGTATGACTGGTCTCAAGGTGGATGATCTAATACCTCTCAGCAGAATGAAAATATCAAGAATCAATGTAGTACAATGCTTTGTTGAACTGCGGTGCTTAACCACCAGGGTGCCTGGGCGCCATAGCCCTACCCCTCATCGAATAACATGATAAAAGTTTCGAATTATGAAAAATATAACTGAATGTGCTAAATAATTAAATGAGCAAAGTTTAAATTCATAATTGCTAATAGTTAAATACAATTTTTTTTCCTTAAGTACCTAACTAATCTATACATAATTAACTATTTTTTTTAACAACTATTTCACAGAAGAATACATGTACACACAAGAGAAACAAAATACGAAGTGCGACGCCTTAGTGCCACTAGTAAAAACAAAAAGCAATCAGGAGGAAAAAAGAACAATAAAGAATCTGAGCAACAATTTGCATAACACATATACAAAATTACACATTACTAACATTTAGGATCGCCCTTCAGCGTTTACTGAAATTGGGGTCACTAGTATCATAACAATAGTTAACAACCACAGGATTGTCCAGAAGTTCCTGTTTATCATAAAATGCCCTAGATATGCGGCAATAAAAATCACAAAGATCCTCTATTCTTGACTCTTTATGAATTTGGCTATTCCGAATGTACCAGGGGGCATTACATATCATACGCAATATCCCGTTTTGGGCAGCTTGTAACTGCCTTCTCAAACTTTTGCACGAGTATGCCCAGACGAGGCATGCATAACTAAGAATTGAACGCAACATGGTTTTGTAAATGAGCAACTTATTATCAATAGATAGAACACTGTTTCGAGCAATTAAGGGGAAGAGTGAAGCTTTACTAGCTCGAAACTTCCTGAGAATATGTGTAACGTGTGGGTTCCATGTAAGAGATTTACTGAGGATCACAACAAGATAAGGGACCTGCTTGACCCAGGGAATGTCCACACCATACATTTGCAGGTGAGTCCGGAAATTCTTCTTAGTAGTAAACAGTATGGCATGTGTCTTGTCGACATTCACTTTGACTTTTCATTTGGTCAGCCAAGTCTCTAGCGAGTGGATGTGGTGTTGTAGCTGTTGTATTGCTGAACTAACAAATGCACTTTGCGTTAGGATCGCTGTGTCGTCTGCATACATGGCTAGTGTTGTGTTGTGTGTAGTGGGGATGTCGTTCACGTAAATATCGAATAGGGTAGGGCCCAGAAGGGATCCCTGTGGAACACCAGCCCGTATAGGCCGGTTTGTGGATAATGAACCAGAAACATGAACGACAAAGTGTCTACCGGTTAGGTAGGATTTAATTATGTTTGTGATGTAGCCTGGGAGTCCCAGGTTGTGTAATTTGTATATGAGGGCATCCAGCCATACTCTATCGAAGGCTTTGGCAACATCTAAGAAAAGCCCACCAGTGACACGATGTTGTTGCATCCCACTGCTTATTAACTCAACAACTCTGTAGAGTTGATGCGTTGTCGAGTGCTTACGCCTGAACCCAAACTGATAGGGTATGAGGATCTTCTGCTCATCCAGGAAGATGTTTAGTCTATGTAGAATAACTGCTTCCACAATTTTGCTAATTGAGCTTAGCAAACTGATTGGTCGGTAACTCTCAGGAGCAGTCGCAGGCTTGTTGGGCTTTAGCAGAGGGACAATCTTGGCAGTTTTCCAACAAGTTGGGAAGTATTGCCATCGTAGTATGATATTCACTAACTTGGTGAAGTAGAGTATTATCTTGACAGGGAAGTGCTTGATCATCTCATTTGTGACCCCGTCTACTCCAGGGCTCTTCCTTTTCGCAATTCGCATGATATAGAGACAGACCTCCGATGGCATGGCTGAGATAATGTTGTCTGTGAATGGCTGTGTTGTAAAATTGGAGTGGAAGTCAGCAGTAAGCTGTTCAGTGTCTGAGTCTGAAATGTTGTTAATGCAGAACTGAGATTCCAGATGCTGAGCTAAAAGTTCTGCTTTCTCAGTTCCGGTGTAATGGATCCGTGAAGGGGCGGAATGGCGTTATAGCATTTTTTGTACCTCTTCACTGCTTTCCATAAGGAGTTATCCTCTGTAGAAAGAGATCTGAGGTAGTTAGTCCAGCGATCTTGTGAGAGTTTATTTGTAAGAAACTTGACCTCTTCGCACAGACGATTGAAGTTCCTTTTATCATCACGGTGTCTGGTACGTTGATACGCTCGTCTTGCAGCATTTCTCTCTTTAATCAATAATCTGAGCTCTTGAGGCTTGTGTTTCATACCAGGTTTAACTTCAACTTGTGCTTTCGCATAAGCATTTTGTATATTTTCAGTGAGGTCCTTGTTGTGTAATTTGAAGAAAAAGGCTAGAGGGCGCTGTTGCTCGCTTAGTTGTGAGAGAATAAAGTTTGTTCATGTTGAAGGCGGCGGCCTAAGAATACGCTCTGTATATAGTAATTAAAATATTGTTTAAAATGTAAAAGTGTTAAAATTAGTAAACCCACTGAACCACCATCATCTGATTTGAAAGATGCACAAAATTATATATGGTGCATCGGCGTAAGGAATTAAGGCTTTGTGAAGATTTTAGGTGTTCGATCCAAGTGTTTCGATTTCAATGGATATTTCATATTCAAGTGACAATGGAATTCCAAATAAAGGTAGGGAAATCTTAAATTAATTATTTAGTGATTATTTGTAGTACATTAGTAAGTATTTATTATTGCTGTCGTGGGTGTATTTAAATTAAATAAAATGGAAGAGAAGTTAGATAGATTGAAACGTAAACGTTCCACATTGAGATCGTCTGTTACTAGGTTAATTAAAGTGATTGACGATAAATTAAAAATTGAAGGGGAGGAAAATTCGATTAAAGAATTACGAGAATTGTTTGAATTATTAACCGAAAAGAAAAATAATTTGAGAGCGCTTGATGATGAAATACAAGAGTTAATTGATGTTAACTTAATTGAAGAAGATTGTAGTATAAGCGAAGAATACAATGACAAATGTATAATTGCTAGTAGTCAAATTAAGCAGTTTCTAGGTGCGGTTACCGCAGTACCGCCAGCGAGGAATCCCCAAAGTTCTGATTTAAACCAGTCTAGTGGTAATGGAATTTTGCATGTAAGTTCCAGTTCTAGTGGGAGTAGTACGCTGAAATTACCAAAATTAATGATTGATAAATTTTGGGGAGACCCCAAACAATGGAATGAATTTTGGAATAGTTTCGAAAATTCGATACATAAAAACGAAACGCTTTCAAAAATACAAAAATTTGTATACTTAAAAACATTCTTAACGGGACAAGCTTCGAATGTTGTGTCAGGCTTTGAGTTAACAGAAAGTAATTATGATAGTTGTGTAGCATTACTAAAGGACAGATATGGTCGAAAAGACCTGATCATTAATTCATTCATGAATAAAATTCTCAATTTAGAAGCCGTTAAAAATTCTGCTAACGTAAAGGCTTTACGTAAATTATATGACGAATTAGAAGTTTCGATTCGTAATTTGGAAACTTTAGAAGTAACTTCTGGCTCATATGGACATTTATTAATTCCAATATTATTAAAATTAATTCCGGACGATTTAGTTTTGGAATTTAATCGGCAAAGAGGATCGAAAGATAAAGTTGAAGTTTCGGAATTAACACAATTTATTAAAACGGAAATAGAATGCAGGGAAGCTTCAAATCTAGTATTAAGCGAAAGGAAAAATTCTGTGCCTCCGCGAGTCGATCAATCAAAATATGAAACTAGAAAATATGTAAAAAATACACCCACGGCTGCATTTCATACTGCAGTTAACCGAAAATGCATCTTTTGTGATAATTTGCACGAGTCATTTAAATGCGAAGTGAATGTTTCTGATAAATTAAAGAAACTAAGATCCGATTCTTGTTTTAAAAAATTCCATACATCAGAAAGGTGCAGAAATAAAACTAAATGTAATAAATGTGGCGGTATGTATCACAATGAATCGATTTGTACTAATAAATCCCTTGTAAACAAAAAGTTGGAACAAGGTTATTCCAAAAATGAAACTGAATCTCTGACTTTGAATTCTGAGGAAAGAAATAAAGTTCAAAACTTAAAATTGATTGCTTCTGTTCCTCAAGGTGATAATAATAATGACTGTAATGCCAGGGAAATATTATTACAAACTTGTACAGTTTATGCTTGTTCTAAGTATAAATCAAAATTAACTAGATTAATTCTTGATCAAGGCAGTCACAGATCCTTTATAACGAAAAAATTGGCCGACCATTTAAAACTTACTCCAATCCGTTATGAAAGACTTTCTGTTTGTTCATTTGGTGCGACGAAAGCAATGAATCATTCCTATCCGGTCGTTGAAATTGAAATTCAGAATTGGAAACAAAATAATAAAATAAAAATTGAATGTTTGATCTCGGATGTTATTTCCTCGGCGTCCATCAGTGTGCCTAGTAAACAAATTGCAGACTTCATGGAGCATATGGGGTTGCAGATCGCCGATTGCGCAAGAAAAAATAACATAGATGTTGAGATATTAATTGGAGGGGATGAATTCTGGAATGTAGTTTATTCTGAAAGAATTAAAATATCTGAAGGGTTGTACGCAGTCAGTTCTGTGTTTGGTTGGGTTGCCGCAGGAATCGAGAAAAATAAAACAAAAAAAAATTGTTCTGAAAATTTAGCGGTAATGACAAACACTGTTGTGTTGAAAGATTTAAAAGGTTTTTGGGAATTAGAACATATGGGAATTAATGATTCTGATGACTATTCCGATATTGACTGCGAAATAGTAGACCAGTTTGAAAGAAATTTGCAGTTTAAAAACGGAAGATATGAGGCAAATTTAATCTGGAAATACAGTCCGAATAATTTAGGAAATAATTTTGAGGTAGCTAAGAAACGATTCGCAAACCTTCACAATAAACTAAGTAAAACTCCGGAGATTTTTCGGGAATATAAAAATATAATTGAGAACCAGATATTAGAAGGAATTGTGGAGGAATGTCCAAATAATGATACAAATTTGGGATATTTTATGCCGCACCGAGCAGTGATACGACCTAGTAAAACTACTAAGGTAAGAATTGTGTACGATGCTAGCTCAAGGACAGAGGACACGAATTCGTTAAATGACTGCCTTGAATCGGGACCTAATTTAAATCCAAATATACTAGACATTATGTTAAATTTTCGTAAGTTTAAGATAGCGTTTTGTGGAGACGTTGAAAAAGCCTTTTTGATGATAGGAATTGCTGAAGGTGATAGAAAATTTCTAAAATTTCTTTGGTTTAATGAAAATAATGACTTCTTTAAGATTATGCAAATGTGTCGCGTAGCTTTCGGTTTGACTATATCTCCTTTCATTTTGGCCGCCACTATAAAATATCACATTCGAAAATATAAAGATAAAATGCCGGACAGTTTCCAAATGTTAAATTCTTCTGTCTATGTCGATGACCTATATTTTGGAGCAGGAACGGTTGAAGATGCATATCGGTTATCTGTAGATGCGGTTAATATATTTAAGGAAGCTGGGATGAATTTCAGAAAATTAAGAACTAATTCTAAAGCATTAAACGATTTATGGGTCTCAGATGGGATTAAGGAATCAGACAACAAATTAACTAGTGAATCGAATTTCTTAGGCATGATTTGGAATTCCATTGAAGACGATATAAAGTTAAATTTAAAAAAATTAATTGACTTTTCTACTGGAAACGATTTTGCTACAAAAAGGAAACTTTTTCAAAGCATCGCCCAAATATACAATCCATTTGGATTTATTGCACCCTTTGTTATTCGGGCAAAAATTATTATGCAAGAAATCTGGTGTTCCGGTTCTGACTGGGATGAGGTCCTTCCTGCAGAGATTAAGGACAAATTCAACATTTGGCGGGAGGAACTTAATGATTTAACTGAAATATCGATACAGAG
Organism: Stegodyphus dumicola; assembly: GCF_044657685.1. Taxonomy (NCBI): domain Eukaryota; kingdom Metazoa; phylum Arthropoda; class Arachnida; order Araneae; family Eresidae; genus Stegodyphus; species Stegodyphus dumicola. The sequence goes on from NC_140768.1 coordinate 86,551,093, forward strand.
AAATTTCTTTGATGACGATCCAATGAATATAAGCCTTCACCTATTTTCGGACGCTAGTCCTAAAGCATATGGGGCCATCGCATATTTCAGATATTGTACGAGTGATTCTAAAATTAAAACTTCCTTTATCATGTCGAAATGCAGAGTTGCACCTTTAAGAGCAATCACGCTTCCTCGTTTAGAGTTAATGGGAGCACTCATGGCTGCTGGAATGTATAAATATTTGAAAAAATTGTTTGGTGATTTAATTGAAGATGTTTATTTTTGGAGTGATTCCGAAATCGCCATTACTTGGATTAAGAGTTCGCCAAATAATTGGAAACCATTTATCGCCAATCGTGTTACAGAAATACAGAGTATATGCAACAAAAAATTGTGGAACCATTGCGAAGGGAAACAAAATCCTTCCGATTTACTAACTCGAGGAATTAGGGCTCAGTCACTAGTTAAGAATGATCTGTGGTGGCATGGGCCACACTGGTTACGTTTTCCTACTGAAAGTTTTCCGAAACAAAAGAAATTACAACCAAATTCAGAATCGTTGGAGTTAAGAAAAGGTATTATTTTGACTGTACCTGTAATTAACAATGAATCCCCAATTTTGCATATAGAAAAATTCAGTTCTTTAGGAAAATTACTTCGAATTACTGCCTATGTATTTAGATTTATTGGAAGGCTTCGGAAAAGGTCTACAGAGAATGGACCTTTAAGTGCTTTTGAGATTAAAGCAGCTGAACATTATTGGGTAAAAATTACGCAACGAGAATCGTATCAAGCGGAAATAATTAAGTTATCAAATAAAAAATCAATTCTCGATTCTTCCATCTACTCCCTTAATCCAAGGCTTGATGAGGAGGGAATTCTTCGGTTGAAAGGTCGCATTCAATTTGCAGACTGTCACGAGAATTTAAAACATCCTATTCTATTACCCTCAAAATGCAAGTTTACCGAGTTGATCATCATGGACTCGCATGAGAGGGTATTCCATGCTGGAGTTAATTCGACACTAACTCAGATCAGAGACAAATATTGGATCATTAAGGGAAGACAGCGTGTTAAGACTATCATCAGAAAATGTGTGATATGCAAACGATATAGTGCTCGTCCTGGGGTACAGGATATCGCTCCACTTCCTCCAGACAGAATCCAAGAGTCGCCTCCATTTGCTGTGACCGGGTTGGACTTCGCCGGTCCATTTTTTACGAAAGACAGGCAAGGTAAAGTTTACATGCTGTTGTTAACGTGTGCGGTCACTCGTGCCTTACATATAGAGATAGCAACTGATCTCAGCACTGAAAGTTTTTTGCTAGCTTTCCAAAGATTTTTAGCTCGCCGACGACTGTGTACCACCGTGTATTCCGATAATGCCAAGACTTTTAAAAGAGCTGATAAAGAACTAAAACATATTTTTAAAACTTTGAGTGATTCATCTGTGAAAGAATTATTTTCTGCTAGAGGCATAAATTGGAAATTTATTATTGAGAGGGGTCCATGGTGGGGAGGGTTTTGGGAGCGTATGGTACGAACCATAAAATCCAGCTTATGCAAAATTATTGGTCGAGCATCCCTTACTGTGAAAGAGCTTGAAATCCAGGCAATGATTAATTGTAGACCAATTACCTACGTGTTTACCGATCCCAATGAACCTTCTCCACTAACGCCCTCTCAATTTCTGGTTGGTAGACGATTACTATCTCTGCCCTGCTAATCAATTAACATCCCAGAAATCTCTGGACAATAGGGCCAATTTTGGAATTAATGCCAGGCAGAGATGGTAAAATAAGATCTTGCATAATTAAAACACCTACTGGTACCTTAAAAAGGCCTATACAATTGTTATATAATATGGAACTTAACTAATGTTTGTATTTTTAGGTTTGATTCTCCTGACCTTGCTGATAGGTATCATTTAATGTTTTGTAAAATTTTTTGTGCTTATAATTATGTATGCATGTGTGTTATATTTAACCATTTCTCCAGGATTTATTGTCGAAATATTAATTGAATATTCTAGAATATATTATTGAAAGATGAACTCTCCACCGAGTTCAGGTGGGGAGTGTTGTGTAATTTGAAGAAAAAGGCTAGAGGGCGCTGTTGCTCGCTTAGTTGTGAGAGAATAAAGTTTGTTCATGTTGAAGGCGGCGGCCTAAGAATACGCTCTGTATATAGTAATTAAAATATTGTTTAAAATGTAAGTGTTAAAATTAGTAAACCAACTGAACCACCATCATCTGATTTGAAAGATGCACAAAATTATATAGTCCTTGACCAAACTATCAATGTCACTCCCCTTGTGTATCGTGGGTAAAGTGTACTGGGTGTTGGAGAGAGCTTTGGCAAAGACCTGCCAGTCTGTACGAAAGGCCCTGGTGTCTGATGTAGTATATCTGCTGAGGTTCAGAATAATCCTAACAGGATTGTGATCACTTGAAAGTTCGTCCAGTACGGAAATATCCAGTGGAGAACTGGTGTTCCGCAACAGGAAAAAATCAATAATTGCGGTGGACCCAACAGCATACCGTGTTGGGGTACATGGAACTGCCAATTTAAACCGTGCCGACGCGACCAAGGAATAAATCAGTCTGCCTGTTGCATTAGAAGTGTAGCAGTTCCATGCCCGGTGTCTTGCGTTCAAGTCTCTACCAATAATAACATGTGTACCAAATGTGAGTATAATTTCAAGGTCTGCCTGAACGACAGCCACAGGTCTCGTGGGAGGAATGTAGGTGGAGACAAAAGTGTATGGAGTGTTAGTGTCTGTTGTGATGCAGATAGCTGTGGCCTCTATGGCTGAGAGCTGTGGAATGTTCACGTGATAATGGGGAATGCAGCGTTTGACGAGAAGTGCAGTGCCACCTCCACGTGGGCGAGGAGCGGTAGTACTTCTGTGCGACTTGTAGGTATAGTAATTTGCCACACACAATGGTATTTTAGGGTCAAGCTTGTGTTCTTGTAGGAAAAATAAGTCGGGACTGTGCTCACTTGCAAAATCCCGCAATTCATTAATCTTACGAAACAAACCATTTGCATATGTTTTTCATTTTCAGTGTTTAAGCCTTGTTTTCTCCCCCTGTGAGTGGTGACTTATAACACTTGAAGTGTGTTTGAAACAGCTATGGAATTGAATTTCTCTCAACAGTGTGTGTTATATGTCAATAATTTGTTTCATTTGGTGTTGTAATGCTGTTTTGTCCTATTCCTGATATTATATAAGGAGAAGTAAATAAAAAAAAAAATTAGCCAAAAATGTTATGAGAGGCAGAAATGCTCCTTGCTGGGGAACAGCAGTAACTGATTTACAGCAATCAATAATGAAAATTTTGAACATGGGCTCATGATATTATAAAGAACAGAACTTCCACAGTATTGTGGCACTCTAAACACAAAATATTTTGAATTGATTGCCTCTGAAGACATTCTCCACATGTAGTGTTTTGCCTCTTTATACTACTGAAACCTGTTAGCATAGATATTAATCATCAGCCAGTTGGTTATGTTTATCTGATCATGATTATTAATTTTGTGAAACTCGGGTTTTTGTAGAAATAGGTGAGTTAAGGAGAATGTTAAGTTCAGTCATAATTTGAGTAGTCATCATTTTCTGTTTACTGATTAAAATTATTTTTAAGTGTTGTACCATTCTTTTCAGTACTGCATTCTGTTTCTTCTTACCTTACAGAATCTGGATTTTTATGGGCTTCATAGCATAAAAAAGTCTTGCTACACAAGTCAGAGCATCAGCAAATTTGCTCTCTTTTGAAGTGTCATATAGTCCCCATTTAAGTCCTGTATTTCTCAGTTTGAAGTCAGTACCTCTAATACTGCTAAAAATTTATACTTTCCACTCTGCTGCTGTTGATAAAACTCCAAATCATGGCTCTCAGTTTCCTTGTTCAAATCTTAAATTATTAAATTGTTTACATGAAGATTACTGTAGTATAAGTTTGTTTTTCCTGGCTAGAAACCTTCCTTCAAGGGGAACCACAGAGCCTGTGACATCACTTTACTCATAGTCTCTCTCAAAGCAGCTATTCCATACTGCTTTAAATTTGCATTGCAGGATTGTAAAACCACATCTTCCCCCCCCCAAAAAAAATGTTGATTAAATCTTATCAACATTTTATCCATATATATTAATGCATCAGCCAAGGTATTTCAGAATTAAGCTTGAATTAGATAATTTGAAATTTAAGACAGAAATTTCAAATATATCTTACCTGAATTAGAATAGTTTTAAATTTTAACAAACATGTATATACGTAAAAAAGCAAATTTAAAGTTAAAATAGCAATTGAAATTAAAGTTCTAAAAGGAAAATACCAATGAAGTTTTTTGAGAAATAAGCAATCTAAAGTCAAGTATTAAATTAAACTTTTTTAAAAAATTAATTTTTCAGAAAAATTAATTTAGAAACCTAATTGCTAATTTCTAAAGGTACCACTTTATTAGTATTTCTCTTTGGACATTCTTCACTCTTTACTTTTGGTTTTGACTTTTACCCTTGCCTGCATGAATGACGAAACACGAATTGAATGATTGGAAAGTTAGGTTTGGAGGCAACTTCCCCTTGATAAGTCTGTCTCCTGCCTGCTCAACAGTCATTCACTTATGCATTTTTTAAAAAAAAATTTAGATTAATTTAATTTGCTAAAATGGTGAATTTATTTTCATAGTTTGGTTTGCACTTGATTTGCTTATGCTATCTGAATTTAAATGATATTGTAGATTATTCGAAAATTAAATCTTTTATATGTTTGCACATTTTTTAATTATTTTAACTTTAAATTTGCTTTTTTAGGTATATACATGTTTGTTAAAATTTAAATTTCATTCCTTGCAGCAATGGCACAAAGAATTAATTAAATTTGTATTTAAATTAAAATTTTTAAATTCAATTTATTCTTATGAAACAATTTTGTTTGTACTTAGCAGCTTTAGCGCTAATTACCTGGTTTGTTTCTCTTTTTATTATAAATTCTAAATACAACTTTCTAATTCTAATAGTTTTGTTTTCTTTTTAATTGATTCTAATTTTAAACTTGCTCTCTAAATAATTTAGTTTAATTAATTTAAATAGTTTAATACAATAGTTCAATTTTTTATTAATTTTAGTGAATTAATTAGCAATAACATTTAAATTCCCAATTTTTAAAAATTTTCCTATCCAAAAATTAAGAATTTTTACTTTAAAAATTCACTTATGTAGGTTAGCTCCCTCTTTACTTTTATAATGGCTCGTATCAATCACATAAATTTCCATAAATGTCATTCTAGCAAATGACTTACTTGTAAAGTTAGCAATATGCCTTTTAATATCACAGCCACTAAACAACTCCCCTTTTGAAAAACATATAATTGCATTTATCTAATCAGTTGTAACACATGAAATCTTAAATATGTTGGACAAACCAAAAATAGTCTTAATATTAGAATTAACAACCACAGAGCACACATTAAAAAATTAGCAACTACTAATTTTAACACACTTAATACGGCTGAATTAGAACATTTTTAAATACATGATTTCAAAAAAATTAATATTCAAATTTTGGACATTGTGCCTGAATACAAAGTTAGATTATTTCAAGAGTCACTCTACATGCTTAAATTCAAAATACTTTACCCTTATGGACTCAATACATTCAACCAATACATTAAATTAAATTCTGAAATTCCAACGTACAGCCATTTTAAATTATTCAGTAAAAAAACATTACGAGGAACCAGAGCAGGTAATAAACAAAAAAATTAACTTTTTTCAACGATAGATACAAAAAAGTTAAACGATAATATTAATAATTACTTTCTTACTGAAAATTTCACTAAAAATATAATTTACTTGGTTGCATACTTGTAAGCACAATTTCTTAAAATTACTTATAAAATTTGTAAAACAGCATTTTACAGCGCACAATATTATCAAAGACCTTATTATTGACTTTTGTAATTATAAATTCTCTACAAATAACAAATACAATAAATATTAGTTCAAAATCAATTTCCTTCATCCAAACTATGATCATATTCAGTTTAGCAAAATTTTCAGAAAAAGTCAACAACTTTTTCCAACTACTAAAAGTACAGATCTCACCAGCTTTCAAGTATCAAATACCTCTTAGTAAATTGCTAATTAACCACCATGAATTAGCTTCTGCAGCTCATTGATACTGCAAAAAGTTTCAATACAAAGATTACATAGATAAATTTCATCAACATATTATTACAGGCAATTTAGCAATAATTCAAAACCAACATTTAAGAAATTTAATGGGAAAAGGTACCAAATTTAGACCAGTACTAAAAATTAACAAACATCACAGTTTTAAAAGTTTCGTAAAAAATATAGACGAATTTATAGTTAAAACTAGTTTCAAATTAAATATTCCAAATTCTACCTTTATGGCTTGGAAACATGCAGTATTAGAAGAATTCAAGCAAAGAATTCGAAGAATTGAATTTAATGGAAATTTACAGTGGAATTTTCTCATTCCTCTATTGCAAGATTTGAAACAAAAGTTTATAATCACCAAAATTGACAAAGCCAATAATAATTTTAGCATAATATGAAAATTTTTTATGTCTTATTAATTAATACTGAACTAAATAATGCCATTACTTACAAACTCACCAATATACAAGAAAATGTTATTGCAAAAAAGCTAAAAGCATTTCATAAGAAACTGCAAATTTCACAACCATTTAACTACAATAGATTAGCAAATCTTTATGCTCTCCCAAAATTTCATAAATCACCACTCAAATTTAGATTTATTGCTAATGGTACAAATAATTATAAAAAGATGGTGTATTTAATTATGGCAAAGCACACTAGGGCTATCTGCCTAAGGGGAGGGAAGCCTTTGTGGAGGACTTTCTAAGGGAAACTGTCTCGTATACACGTTACACATGGGGAAAACCACGAAAACACCCATGCAGCCAGCCCGTTCGCGGGATTCGAACCTCGAACCGAACTACCAGTGTTCAGCGACTTTACCGCTCGGCCGCTGGTGGGCAAATTATAAAAAGAATATAGATTACATATTTGAAATTAAACTTTAAAAAATCTGTAATTTAATCCAACAACTTGTTAACAAACAACATAATTATAGTTGAATTATTGATAATAATGCTCCAGTTCTCAGCAGATTTAAAAGTTTAAAAATCAAAAACATTAACTGCTATGACTTTGTCTACCATTGGAAGAAATTTTTACTAGTTTAATGCAACTCCCACAACGTTTTCCTGACATACTTGATATCCTTTGTATTGAAAGATGGAATACTTATCTGAATTGTGCATTATTTAATAACTGCATTAAATTCAATAATAAGATCTTTCAACAAGTGAGAGAAATTCCTATGAGAGCAAAAAGTTCTACACAAATTTGTAACCTATTTCTTTTTACTTTTGAATATAAATTCCAACTAAGTTTAAATAAAAATAAATTAAAGCTATTTGCGCATACATTTAGATACATAGATGATATTATAACTTTCAATAATAATTCTGCTTTTGAGCAATTCAAAATTTACCCAAATAGTTTAACACTTAATAAAACGAATACGAATCAAGATACTATTGAATACCTAGACCTGCTAATTATTAAACACAGCAAAATTAAATTATATGATAAAAGAAGGAATTTCCATTTTCATACTATTAAGCTAATTAATTGGAACTCTAATATCTCTAGAAAAGTAAAAGAAAACACGTTTCATAGCCAAATAATCAGAATAAAAAATATATGTACTGAAATAGAAGATTTAAAGGAAGAAATAATAAAGCTAATTAATGTTCAAGTTGATAACCAAGTACCACCAAAATTTATTAATTTATATATTAAAAAGGCAGGCAGTAACTTTATAATTTTTTGGCTGTTTTTGGTATGATAGCATTACCTTAAACCTTAGGTGGAGGGTAATGGAGAATATAGATGAGTAAAGGAATTATCTTGTAAATTTTTATTGTAAATAAATTTGTAAATATGTATATTTAATCAATACTGGATTCTTTCCTTTTACTAATAAAGGGCCAACTCTTCCTTTTACTATTAAAGGGCCAAGTCTCAATTATAGCCCGAATTGAGTTAAGATTTTAATCTTCTTCTACTAATTTTCCGTACTTTAGCCAGTATTTAGTTAAGTTTTAATATACCAGTTGAAATCAAGTTCATTAAACTTTCAATATTTTCTTTCATTAAATATAACTTTTAATTAACTTTTTTAAGGAATTTTTGGAATATTTCTGGGAAATTTCTAGGAAATTTCTGGGAATTTTTTTAGAGGTTTTTTTAAGGAATTCATTTCAAAAAATGTTTACTTAAAAAATTTTGGGAATTTTTTTAAGAATTTTTTAAGACATTTTAAATTTTACTTTAAAACTTATTTAAAAAAAATTTTAAAGCATTTCAGTTTTACTTAATTACTTTTGAATTATTTGCAATTTTTACAAAAAAAATTTTTTTTTTAACTTAACGTTATAATTTGCAATATTTACACAATTTTGCAACAGAACACACATTTCACATTACAAACAGTTTACATTTATTAATTCACAATAACCACTTAACTCTACTTTACTTCAATTAGTACTCTTTTTATGATATTTGCAAAGCAAACTTACATCTCTTCATTGGCTCAGCTACTTAACTCCCTACCATAAATAGTTGATCAGTTAAAATTAAAACTTGAATTACATACTTTTTGGATATTTAATTTTTTCTAGATTTATATTTAAATATTTAAATATTAAACTTTGCCAAAAAAATTTTAATATAACAAAGATAGCAGCTTGGCACTCAACTTTACTTACATAAGCGCCATCTATATAATTTGAATAACACGCTTACATCACTTTGAAAATACTTTTGCAGACCCCTACGTTAATATAGTAGGTAATTTAGAATTAAAACTTACTATTTACTTGCTTGAAGTATTTTTTAAATATTTTTTATGTAGTAATTAAGTATTTTCTAGATATGAAATTATATTTTTATGTATATATTTGTTTTTTCTTAAATTATGAATTAGTTCTTTTTGCTTTTTAGTTTCTTTTTATTGATATGCATATTCGTGTCGGGGAGGTTTCTGTTGACAACGGTTTCTAAAATGCATTGGTTTCTAAATTAATTTTTCTGAAAAATTAATTTTTTTAAAAATTTAATTTTTTTAAAGTTTAATTTAATACTTGACTTTACATTGCTTATTTCTCAAAAAACTTCATTGGTATTTTCCTTTTAGAACTTTAATTTTTAATTGCTAATTTCTAAAGGTACCACTTTATGGTATTTCTCTTTGGACATTCTTCACTCTTTACTTTTAGTTTTGACTTTTACCCTTGCCTGCATGAATGACGAAACACGAATTGAATGATTGGAAAGTTAGATTTGGAGGCAACTTCATAAGTCTGTCTCCTGCCTGCTCAACAGTCATTCACTTATGCATTTTTAAAAAAAATTTGTTAGATTAATTTAATTTGCTAAATTGGTGAATTTATTTTCATGGTTTGGTTTTACACTTGATTTGCTTATGGTATCTGAATTTAAATGATACTATTGTAGATTAGTTCGAAAATTAAATCTTTTATATGTTTGCACATTTTTTAATTATTTTAACTTTAAATTTGCTTTTTTAGGTATATACATGTTTGCTAAAATTTAAATTTGTTTAAATTTAAATTTCATTCCTTGCAGCAATGGCGCAAAGAATTAATTAAATTTGTATTTAAATTAAAATTATTTAAATTCAGTTTATTCTTATGAAACAATTTAGAATAGTTTTAATATATTTTTCATCTTTTTCTCTAGTTTTGAAGATGGAAGTTATACTTTGGAATATTAATATTTTTCATTGTTCTTTATACTTCAGACTAATTTGATTTCCTAAAAATTCAAGTTAATCCTTTTATTTTTTGTAAACAAGTTTCATCTACACTTCTGTGGGGTGCTTAATATTTCCTGTACCCATTTTTATTACCCAGTTAGATAGTGCTTTGTTACTGACAGATAAATAAAAAGGCCTGTTATTTTCTTTTCAACCATAAAGCAAACTTTTTTTTTTAAGAATTTTTATGTGATGTATCCAGGAATATGCTTTATGGGATAGCAAATTGTGAAACACTGTAGAACTGTCTTGCATACGCATAATACGTTTACGCTTGCGCGTTTAATGTATAACGGACGGTATAAGCTAAGCTAAAATTATCTAATTCAGTTAATGTTGCAGATTGCGTTGTTCCTTAGTCTTCGAATTCGATCCGACTTATTATTTTCTGCAGACTGTTAGAGCAATTTTATAAAAGTAAGCTTGAACTTTCGATTATGTCAAATTAATGGTTTGGGTTCCACTTCCGTTTCTTCTTTCTTACTGAGAATAATAGTATTCATTTTAAAAATAGGTTCAAATAAAAATATATGATAGGAAAAATATCATAATACTGGATTTTTTTCCTATGTTCCGCATTTTGATTTTTCACTTAAATTTTTAAGAGATTTTCCTATTATAAATTACTTGAATCTATTAGTAAATTCTAGATGAATTGAAATGAATAAATACGAACACTGCTGCGAATTTGACTAAAAAATAAACACAAAGGCCTAGAGGAATGTCCTAAAACTATGAATAAGATAAATTATTCAATATTTTCTCTCCCTTTCTGTTAATTCCATTCCTTTAGTTTTCATGAATTCTAATGCTGTAGATTATATACCGGTTTGAAAAGATGATTTGACTACTAACATTCATAGAGTCAAAAAACCTTTACATTGGAATTTTCATTTGATTTTTTAGATAAATATGTGCATTTTGAGTGAGTTTAAAATATACTGCTGCTGCAGTCTTTAAAGGCAACTGCAGCAGCAATATCGTTTAAACTCTGTGCACTTTGCTTAGTCTTCAGTAATTTTAGATTTTACAAAGTGGTATTCGCAAAACTTCATTTTGCAAATCTCCTTTGTATTCCTCATCTTTAAAATGTATTTAAAAAAAGGTCGCATCTTCAGTTTTAAACTCATATACAGTACAAAGTCCGTAATCCGGACTCGTCGGGACTTCGGCGATTCCAGATTAAGGGTTTTTCCGGATTATAGATCATCAGTTTAAATCTGGTAACATGACATGCAAAAATTATACAGTTAAAAATATGATACCGTAATTTATGAAATAAAGAGCAATTATCATCTAAAGGGTATCAAAATTTACAAAAAAAAAAGCTTAATATTTATTTTACTTTATTAAACATTTCTTTCAATGTAAGTTGTTTAAGTTGCTTCGTTTTTGTGCTCAACGCGCATGCGTAAAGCATAAAAAAATAAAGTTTGTGGCTTTGAGGTCCAGATTATAGATCATTCCGGATAATTGACGTCCAGATTACAGACTTTGTACTGTATTCATTTGGAAGCAACTGACCAATGATCCATGATTTCTTTGTTTTTAGGACAATTACAATGTCTTATGCCTTTTTCTTTTAGTTCTTGCATAATAATTAATACATGTAGCTGTCATGCATTCATTAGATGACATTGTTAATAAAATTTAATTTAGCTTTTAATTAAATTCAAAATAGCATTGTCACTTATCATCATTCAGTTGGCCCATTTGGAGAATTAAATGTAGTTGTGTCTTCATTTCTCCCACTCTTATGAATCAATTGATGTCACTGAATGGACACCGTTATGTCATTCAGGTAGATGGTCAGAAAAAACATAACCTTGTTCGTCCACTAACCTTTCTTTCAATGTAAGGATAAATATTTATATCAGAAGAATATGAAATTATGATATCTCCGTGAATATGTTCAATTGGCATTGAAAGTACAGAAAAGGGTTATGTTGTAAAGTGATTAGAACATTTATCAGAACAAGAAACATGCAGAGCAGAAATGCCCTTTTTTGGGATTCAAACTCCAGAAATTATTCCTAAATTGCCATTCCGATGTATTTCTATTTATACCAAGAAAACCAAGTGGTAAGGAAGGGGAAAACTGCCATTTCTATTCATTTGTCTTCTAGCATCTGTTGGAGACACTGAAGCTTGATCTTTAATCAGGCTGTTAAAGTTTAAAAAAAAATCTGATGTGTACACCACATATGACTTCCTTTACAGAATATTAAATTATACGCATTTTTTCTTGCATTTCATTTAAACTTATTGGATTGAATTAAATCTTCTTCATCGAAAGCGCATAAACCACAATAGAATAAATGCTCTCTTTAAAATTCACTATATTTGTTTACCATAGCGACACTCTGGCTAGGTTCACTTAACAGTATTATATTTCGTTCATATTATAACTATCTATGTCTATGTCTATCTCTTATCACTTAGTAAGAGGCAATTGACCATTAACGGCCTTTACCAATATATAATACTTGACTTTTAAATGCTTGAAGAATCGAGTAAGTTGTATCCAATAATATGGAAGTACTTATACACATGTTGTGCGAGAACTCAGAGATTACTAGCGACGGAGGCTCCTGTGCCGCCGTCCGTAGAATAAGTAAACTTTGAACAAATGAGGTGCTCGTGTGACTCCATCTATTAGTAGGGATCAAAAGCATTTTAGTTGACTGGAGCTCTGGTTGCGCCATCTCTTGCAGGATGTATTGTAAGGCATTTCTAAAATTTCATAAAAATTATTCTTCTGATAAGCAATAATTGGTAAGTAAAATGATGAAAAACACAATTTGCAGTACATTGAAACGTTTCACGATAGTAAAAACTATTTACACACAAAATCTACCTGCTTTGGCAGGAACAAAGTCCATAAGTAAATCTATAAGTAAAGAAAATGAAGTAAAATCTTGGCTAAATAAGGAGAAAACAAAAATATATACATTACCACCGACTATTATGGTAAATAGTGCGGGGCCTCTTGTGGCGTTGTTCAATTGTGAAATCATAATTTCCTAGTTTTTTGATGATATTCTTAGGATGATTGTCACATTTCATAAAAATGTTATGTGAAGCTTTTAGAATTTCAGAATCCGTGGGTTTAATTTTTAAGTCACTGTGAAGAGTGCTGTTTCGTACGAACCAAGGCGCATTTGTGATTATTCGGATGGCCTTGTTTTGAATTCTTTGTATTTTTTCGCAATGAGTTCTTGCAGTTGCAGCCCACGCTGGGAAAGCATACAGTAAAATCGGGCGGATAGCTTGATTGATAGATAAGTAACTCTTTTTTTTAGCGTGACTAAGTTTAGAATTTCTCCTTATGAGTGCATAGATACAGCCTATTGCTTGGTTGCCTTTTTTACAGATACTTTCAATATGGTTTTTGAAGGTTAGTTTTTGATCGAGATAAACGCCTAAATATTTAACACATTTTTCATTTGGGATGCAGATAATATTAATTGTGATATTGTTGAGATGTCTTCTGGAAGGGTTCTTTTGGAAATAAATTGTAGTGGATTTGCTTTCATTGATTTTAATTTTCCAAACAAACCATGGGAAGATATAGTCTATTGCATTTTGGAGGTTTTGGATGGCTCTTTGCGGATTGATGGATTTGCTGAGAATTGCAGTATCGTCTACATAGCAGGCGATAATGGCATCTTTGTGGCTGGGAAGATCATTTATGTAGATGTTAAAAAGAAAAGGTGAAACATTCGAGCCCTGAGGGACACCTGCTTTCATTACACTGATATTAGATAGCTCGTTTTTAATACGAACTTGAAAAGTTCTGTTTTCCAAAAAAGTTGAAATTAGTAGAATTAATCCAGGTGGAAATTTGTTTTCGATATGTTTCATAAGGAGGCCTGGTTGCCAAACCTTATCAAACGCTTTTTTCATATCAATGAAGATGCCAGCAACAGTTTCTTTTTTTTTTTATTAAAGGCTATCAGGTTCAGTGTTTCTCCTTACTTGCTTGGGGAACATTCAATGACCTGACTCGGAACAGGGAGCTTACTAAAGCTATGTTCAATAAATGTGGGAAGTAGACAAGATACACAGGAAGGGTATACGAAACCCTTTATTTTTCTCTCTTTACAAAGATTTCCGGACGTCGGAATACAGAGACCAACCACTTGTGGTCTGAAAGTAAGAATATAAAAATATTAACTAAATTCTAACTAAAGTAACTTTGGATTAATAAACAAGGGTCTACTTGAAGATTGGCCGTATATTAACAGAAAGGCCGTATGTAGTACAGAGAACTGTTAACACTACGATACGTTTAAAATTATCAAGAGGATTAAACCTCTGGCCTGGAAGGCAACCAGCAACCGAGTAAAACTGCTAAGGCAAGCGGCCTGCTTCTACTAACTCCTTTCTCTCTCTCTTGCTTGGCAAAAAGCCACAACTTAAGTACTTGGCGTTCGCAAGACAAATTTGCATAAATAAGTTAAAGCTTTTAATTCTGGCCGGAAGTAGAAAATAAAAAGTGATAGTAAAGATTTAAAATAAAATAAACGTTAGTAAAACTTAAGATCCTTACAAGGCTTCACCGATGATTTCAGTGATTCTTGTAACTTGTTGGGTGGTGCTAAATCCAAATTGACGTTCCTTAATAATATTATTGTCTTCAGCGAATTTAGTGAGCCTTCATATTATAACTCAGAATGCACAAAATTTATATCATTTAAAGAATTATCTAATCGTTGCTACATGTTCTATTCAAATACTATAATAAAGCTAAAACGATGTATAAAAGAAATTAAGCAAACAAAATATAAAAGAAACAGTTTTTCCCAGACGATTGAGTATTTCTCATTCAATTAATTCAGTTCTCACTTCGCGACAAGGCAAAAATACATAAAATCAAAAAATATATGTATTAAAAATTACGAAGTAAATCTTAAACACTTATTTCCACGAAAAAATTCCAGAAAGGATTAAGCATGATTTAATTCACAATAATAAATGAAGGCGTTATCTTTGTTGTTGCGAAGCTAAATTTCTCTAGATTGGCAACAAATCCACTATTCTGCTGTTTCAAATGTAAACAAGCAATGCCCGCCATCAAAAAATTTATTAGGCTTAGCGATACTTAAACAACTTTAAAATTGTTGATAATTCTAAAAATATTGCGGTGAAAGTTTACAATTGGGTGCCCCTTGTTTCTTGGCGATTCTTTTTTGACGCCAAAATCGGCGCCAGGAAAGCACAATTTCAAGATGGCCGCTACACAAAACCAAAATAAGAAGTTAAAAAATTGCACAAGCTCTGTATCCATGTACATATCGATCTGTTTTCAATTAAACAAAAACAATCCTAGAATTGCACAAACTAGGCCTTGCACACTGCCTTTAATTTGTCCATGTACACATCAATCTATTTTCATTTAAATAAAATCAGGAAAATAAAACCGATTGCAACCAAAATACGAGGTGCACATTTACATATTAAAGCAGTCCTATACACAAAATTTCAACGTTCTGAGGCTACTCGTTTTTGAGTTATGCGAGATACGTACGTACGTACGTAGGCACAGACGCCACGAAAAATTCTCTTCAGAATTCAATTTAAAGCAGTTTTATAATTTTTTTGGAGGAAAGGAGTCTTTTATTCTGTCCTTACGTACAGATGTCACGCAAAAACATAGTTAAATTGCATTCGATAGAGGTCAAAATGGATATTTTCGTTGAAATATGCTACCTGAAACTTTTCGCCATTACAATACTTCCTTTCTATTACTTTGTACAAGGAAGTAAAAACCATGGCATGATGAGTGAGCTGCGCAGCCTGATAAACTTTTATGAAAAAACACATTAAGTATATCATCATAAACCTATTGCTATTTCATTCACTTTCAATTTTCTAGGGGTTTTTTTAAGTGTTTTAGTGGAGTTTTTTAAACATTTTTTCTGTCAGAGTCTTTGGAATTTAACTTGAGTTTTTGGATGGATCAAGTTGATTTTTCTTTTGTATATGAAGATCCCATTCTGTTATGATAAATGTACACATTTATATGATCTGCAAACCAGAATTCCTTTTAATGCATCATCTCAGTCATCATTGCATATTCTGATGTTTGTATAGCATTGGTGTAAGCACTAATCTTATTATTTCTGTGTCAAGTTAGAAAAAGAATTAATATTCAAAATGTTTGAAAATATGTGATTTTTCCAGTTAAAAAAAAAGTCTTAACTTTCATCATAGGGAAACGAAACAGTTCCCTTCCATTATTACAGATTAAATTGATCTGTTTTCCGAAATAAATATGATGTGCTTATTTAGATTTTTTATAAATTGCTATTTTAATTATATGTGCATTCAAAAATGTATGTTTGTTTTAGGGGCGTGAAACAATGTGTAAAGTTTACAAAAAATGGAATCTAATTTTGAGGAAATATATGTGAATTTATATTTGATACTCATTTATATATTATAAAATATTCAAATACCAAAATAATTATATTATTGAAATACAGCGAAACATCCATGAGATGATTATTCATGGTTCCATTAGAATTTGGTCTCCTTAGCAAGTAAGAGAATGCTAAAATATGTTCAATACGGATGTTTATTTTACGTCTGGATATATAGTAATATGAAATAGAGAAAATCTTCATTAATGCAGTACAAAATCCGTAATCCGAACTCGTCAGGACTTCGGCGATTCCGGATTAGGGGTTTTTCCGAATTATAGATCATCAATTTAAATCTGTTGAGATGGCATGCAGAAATTATACAATTAAAAATATGAAACCGTAATTTATGAAATAAAGAGCAATTATGATCTAAAGGGTATCAAATTTTACACACAAAAAAAGCTTAATATTTATTTGTTTACTTTATTAAACATTTCTTTCAACGCGCGCATGCGTAAAACATACATTACGCATAGTCGAAATTAGAAAATTGCAACCAGAAAACTATTTGATGTGTATTCGTGATATTTATAATGACGAGGAAATTGATTTAAATCATATCAAAGACGAAGTACATTGAGATGAAATGCTACACTTAGTAAGAAATTATAAGCCGAATAAAAAAAAAAAAAAGAAAAAAACATCTGCCCTAAAGATGAGGATAGATGATGAAGATTAACTTCCAGTTCATTGCGCGCCGCGACGTCCCCCCCCCCAGAGCAGCGTGGAATTGATAAACAGATTTCGGAATGGTTCGAGAAACAAATCATTAAGCCAAGCTGTTCTGATTATGCAAGCTAAATAGAAAAAAATGCGGTTCATTTAGACTATGTCTGGACTTAAACGATACTTAAAACCTGGTGAATCCCTTTCCGAATATTTAATTGCCATGCGTGAAATAGCCAGTCGCGGTTCTGTTGATGATTCATTAATTCTTGATTATGTAATCAATGGGATACCCGATCAGAATAGTAACAAAATTATTTTGTATGGATGTAAAACTATTTCTGATTCAAAGAGAAATTAAAAATATATGAGAAAATCGGCGTTCCAGATACGAAGAATAAGGGTTATTCAAGTACTAACACACAAAATAAAGCACGCGCTATGAATTGACTTATTCTATTTCCCGTCGATAGCTATATATCACAATAAAATAACACCACACAGATTACAGAAAATAACACACTCAAACTTTCAATACATTTATTTTCCATAGCGACTCTCTGGCGCTAAGTTTCACCTTACAGCGTAACATATGAATCGTAACTTCGAATATACAACAAAAAATCAAGTTTCTCACAGAATATATTTCAGCGCCATTTCTGGTGGCGCATGCGCTATTAGCCAAGATTCTGCTCTGTCGCCAATTGTTTCTTAGTTAATACAAAACACTCCCTGCGTTGAAATTAACAATTTCAAAACTATTATTACAATAAATGTAAATATAAAGGCACTACAATAAATTACTTCACAATAACAAATCACAATATTGAAGAATATACATTCAAATCATTACAACAAATACCTGTTTATAATAGAGATAAACAATCATTCTACAGGAAGTATACATATATCTCGAACATTTCGTTTTAGCAAATGCTGATTAGACAATCTTACAGTTACTACTCTTATTTTGTTATCCCTACCATGAAAAACCTCAACTATTCTCCCCACCAACCATTTAGTTGAAGGCAAATTTTCATCTTTTATTAATACAAGAGTTCTCATCTGAACATCTTCCTTTAAAAATTTCCACTTGTGACGCTCTTGTAAATAATTAAGATAATCACGTTTCCATAATTTCCAAATGGAACAATAGAACAATCGTCCAACAATAGAACAATTTTGTACAATAGAACAATCGTCCGTCCACTCTAATTAGTCCTATGCTATCAAGAAACACATTCAGTGATGCTAATTTACTTTTGAGGTTTACACACTTACCTCTTTTTAATTGGTTTATTTCTTCTCGAAACTCACTTTTTTGGGCCTCTAATAAAGTATACACCTCAGCAGCCTTTATCTCTTCTAAAGTAAGTACTCCATGCCTCCTTACGTGGGGGTTCTTAAGATTATGATTAAACCTGAAAATGAAACTTACAATAAGAATAAGTTTAGTAAAATAATAAAAAAAATTAAGAATATCATTAAAGAGGTCTATTTCATTACATGTAATTAAAACTAAGTTAGAATCGTTATGCAGTTCATTGTCCTTTTTAAGTTCATTTGGACACACTTCTTCAGCAACCTCAAGTGGTAAGTCCTGATGAGGAGTCTCTGAGCATGTTGGAAAGTCACAGCATGACCACCATTTGGAACAGTTCACAAGAAAGTCAGTTTGAACACCACGCGTCATAAGATCTGCTGGGTTCTCTTTTGTTGAACAATAGAACCACTCTGTCGGCTGTGTTAACTTCCTAATCTCGTTAACTCTGTTGACCATGAAAGATTTCCATTTGGTTCTGGTACCTTTAATCCAGCATAGCAATATTTTGGCATCAGTCCAATAAAATATTCTCGAGGATTTCTTTTGATCGAGCAATTTTTTCACTCCAGAACCTAAACGCGCTGCTAGTAATGCACCAAGTAATTCAAGACGAGGTAACGTAATTCTTTTCACAGGTGCAACACGACATTTTGATGCAACGAAACTCACAGAAATTTCTTCTTGCTTACGCAGTTTTACGTAGACAACAGTACCGTACGCCGTCTGACTGGCATCTGAAAAGCAATGGATCTCTATGGAATCGGCTTCGGGTTTCAAAATGAATCTTGAAACTGCAATTTTACTTAGATGATGACACTCACAGTACCACTTTGCCCACTCTTGACAGATATCTGTAGGCAGTTCATCAACCCATGTCAATTTTCGAACCCAAAGTTCTTATAAAAAAATTATCGATAACAGTAAATGGAGTCATTAACCCAAAGGAATCAAAAATCTTCCCTGCAGTTTTCAAGATGAATCGTTTCGTATTACGCTTATTCTTAGAAATTCCATCAAATTGTCTGTGTCTATACTCAGACTGTCCTCATTAATATCCCACAACATTCCCAAGATCTTAAGTGTCTCGTTTGAGTCATTGATTTTATGTGGATGGATCTCGAACTCTTCTTCTTCTCATTTTCCATTCAGCTCAGGATCATTGGATACCAATTTATGCAAGTTCATATTTGCTTCACTCATAATTTGTTTAGCTTTACGCCATAAGCTTAGAGCCTCATCTATACTGTCCTGTCCAGTAATAAAATAGTCAACATAAACACAAGAATTCAATATTTCAAATACATCTGGCTGCTCATCTCGATATTTTCTAATGTGTTCTTTAATTGTTGCAGCTAACAAAAACGGGCTTGATTTAATCCCAAAATTTACGCGCTTGAATCTATATGTCGCTAGTTTTAGATCATTTAATTGTGCATTTTCCACAAACAGGAAGCGCACTGCGTCTTGAACCTTTTCTGCCAAAGCAATCTGCAAAAATACTTTTTCTACATCTGCTGAAATTGCAACTTTATTTAATCGGAAATTAATTAGCAGATGGAACATGTTAGGATTCAAATTTGTTCCTGCCCATAGATCAGGGGTGTTTGTGCTCCGGGGATTTTGAATTTCGATACCCGGAAATTCCGGGGATCGTCGTTCAAAAGGAAGTAGGAGTAATAATAAATTATTTATTTTGATCTGGGTAATTTTGTTTGCTTTGAAAGCAGAAAACGCAAGGTCAGTGTGTGTGGTGAAAACTTTTCCTTTCTTTCTCCAAAGGCAGTGATAATGCGTGAAAAGGGGGAAAATACTTCGTTTTTGTTCTTTCCTTATTGCGAGTTATGACTCATTCCCCCGGTTCTCGGACATTCTCTTCTGGATTCTTTTCGGCAAGTAGGGGCGGCAGAAAAAAAAGGGAGATACTTCGTTCGACCAGATGTGCGATCACGTGACTCTGGGTTCAAAGGTCTTATCTCTCCTGGCGTGGCGCCAATAAGTAGAGAAGGGGGATTTTTCGCCGTATTAGCTGTTTGTCATTGATCGCTTCTCAGCTTTTTTTTCTCCGCTATGTAAAATTTTCGTTTCATTTATTGATGCACGTGTAAATTTTTCGTTTCGTTTATTGAAATATTTTTTTATTTATGTACGCAAGAGAATTTCACTATGAAATTTCTCGATATAAATAGTGATATTATACAATTAGAAGAAGGTGTTCGGAATGCATTTAGGTGGAATTGGATTGAACGGAGAGATGGTAATGGGGATATCATCGGCACATGGTGCAAGAAAATAAATGTTGCTGGACAAGCATATTTTGTTTTTTGTAAATCACTGCTGAAGTATGGTGGGGAAGGATTCAAGGCTTTCACAAATCATTCTAAAACTGTGACGCACATAAAATATTCAAAGTGCATTAGACATTCAATGACTTTAAGTAATTATGCTAATTCAAAAAATACTGATGACTTACTGGAGACTGATGCTCGGCCATTGGATATAGTGACAAGAAAAGCACTCCAAGAAGTATTAATAACTTCGTTTATCGCCGAGAATTCTCTTTCTTTCAATGTAGCTCCCAATTTAATTGAACTCTGCAAACAGTTGAGCCGCGATCAGACGGCACTAAACTCGTTGGAAATGTCCAGGACTACTGCATGTTATAAGATGAAATATGGGCTCGCAAGAACTATTAAGGAAAATATCATTAAAACTTTAAAGGAGACTCCATTTTCTCTAAATTTGGATGAAAGTACTAGCAATGCTCAAGAAAGTATACTGGCAATATTGGTGCAGTTTTATGACAACAATCAAAATGAAGTTGTAGTTTATCATTTTGCATCTCTAAAGATGGAATCTTGCAATTCAGAAGCTGTTTTTAAAGCAGTTGTTAATACTATTGAAGATAATAATATTCCATGGGCAAACTTAATTAGTGTATTAATGGACTCCTGTAACACCATGCGTGGAAAAAAACCAGACTACGATCAAACAAAGCACCCCACTTATTAGATATTGATAGTGACACATGTCACACAGCTAATAACTGTGCAAAAAAATTTGCTTCATGTTTTGATAGATACTTAGAAGATTTGTTTGATGACATCTATTTTGATATGAAAAGCTGCAGTAAAAGAGAAAATTTTTTTCAAAATCTGTGATTCCCTTGCCATTAAAAAACTTAAGCCCTTGAAGAGACCAGACCATAGGCGGGTGTACATTTTATGTGTTTTAGAAAAAATCAAAGATCTGTGGGATGCTCTTATTGCATTTTATTTTCACTACTTGGATAAAACTGTTAAAGGGGATTATTTTTCTTATGTTGAAACTGTATACAATAAAAGAAATATTTCTGCACTCAGAAAAAAATTGTTGAAGGGGTATTCTTGTTTGCATTCCCAACAACTCACAAAGGATGCTTTAGCTCGGAAAAAAAGAATACTAAATGGGTTATTTGTTATGCAAAACAAAACTTTATTGCATATGGCATTATATTCAGCAGTATTACCAGAGTTCAACACATATATTAAATTATTTGAAACAAAAAAAACAATGCTTCATTTAATACATTCCAGTATTTATGAATTGCTGGCAAAAGTTTTCTCTTTTTTTATGAAGCCAGAAAATATAGAGTGCACATCCTATAATGATTTATTAAAGGTTGATGTCACAAATCCAGAATTCCATCTACCTAGCAAAGTAATATTTACTGGTGCAGAAGCTTCCACTCTTCTGAAGAAATTATCAAAAAATCATCCAATAGCAAAAGAATTCCAAATTTCTCTGATGAAAGCTTATACAGCACAGCATATGAAACAGAAATTACCCCTTAAAAATTCATATCTTATTAGTTTTACAGCATTAGATCCAGAGCTAAGAGGTAAAACCAGTACAATATTAGCTTTTGAAAAATTATCATCTTTTATGTCCCATATTTTTAGTGATAACGAAAAGTCAAAAGTAGAAGCTGAAATAAGGTTATACCAGAGTGATATTGATATCACCAAAGAAATGCTCTACACATCTGATGAAAGTGGAAATCAAGTCAAGTGTACAATTGATAAATATTGGTCTAAAGTTTTTAATTTAAAAGATGATTTCACAAATGATAATAAGTATCCTACATTGGCTAAATTAGCCTGCCTTAGCTGCTTCCATGGCCCATTAGTGGAAAGTGCATTCAACTTAATGGATACACTTGTCACTGACTATAGAACCTCTCTTAAGATTGATTTCTTAGATGCAGTGCAGACTATTAAATATGATTTAATGGCTTCTAAAGAAACCTCATGTGAAAAATATGGCTAAAAAAATCCAATGACTGATCCAATTCACAAAGATCTCTTACTGAATATGAACAGAAGTTGGAAAACATATCAAGAGGACTTAAAAACATGTATTTCAGATGAATCACCTATAAAAGTCTCTGAAAAACCTTCTACATTAGCAGAAAAGCAAATTGCTTCTACCTCTGCATGTGCAGTTCTCGAGAAAATTTCTTCAAATGTAAATGAGGAAAATAAAAGTCAACCTTCCTGCAATTATGAAGTTCACCACAAAAGAAAGACAAGCCCACAAACATCAGAAAATAAAAAAAGCAGCAGAAATTAGATAATTCTTTTTAAAGAATTAATTCAGGTAATTTAAAATATTTACATAAAATGTAGTAGTTCATATGTTTGAAAATTTATGGTTATTAATTTTGCAAAAAAAGTAATTCATTGAACTTTTATAATTAGGTCATTCAATGCTTCATAATTGTAATTTTTCATTTCTCTACCCCCCTTCTCGAAACTCCAAAATGTCGGTAGTAAGTCCGTAAAAGTTTCAGGGGATTTTTTGGGGTCCCACAAACACCCCTGTTTGAAATTAGATCAATTTCTTTACTTATTTAATATTTAATAACTTCGGACGAATGGTAATATATTTAGCAGAGAAAACCTTTTTAATTAACAACGAACTATTTTATTTAGCATTCTAAACATATCAAAAAGAATAACATCCCATTCGTTATCACGCTCAAAGTAATATGTAAACAACATCACTGTTGCCACAAAAAATCTACATTATAATGAACATATTAAATTATTGTGTATTAATGGAGTTCGTGCACGTTCCTGAACATTCTCCCACCTTGCAATTTGAGGAAATTGCAACATATTCTCTACTCAGTTCATCAGTTTCTAGTTCTGATTCTTCAGAGAGAGGCCATTTATCCGGCTCTTTTTTAAGCCAATCCGGCCACTTCCACCATATGCTTTGTAGCAACATTCTGGCATCGCACCTTCTAGAGGGAAGATCAGCTGGATTGCTTGAGTTTGGTACATAATGCCAGTCGTCCGGATTTGTGCATCTCTTTATTTCAGCTACATGATTATTTGTCACCAAAACACTCCAGTGGGAGTCTTTTTTGATCCATGTCAGAACTTCAGACGAGTCACTCCAAAGGTACACTTGGCACTTTGTCAATTTAAGAACGTCAGTGACTTGACGATACAGCCGTGTAGCTATAAGTGCTCCAAGCAACTCTAATCTAGGAATAGTTACTTCTTTGGCAGGCGCTACTCTTGATTTACATAATACCAATTGTATCAAAAGTTTTGGAAGAATTTCTATTAAATTCGGCCCCTTTTCGAGGCAAGCATTCAAGGAATTCCCATTTTCATCCTTCAATGATGCACCGAATACAGGTCGCACTTTCGTAGTCAGACTGGAATCCTTGATTACTGCTTGATGAGATGAATAGTGACCAGTATCACTATTATTCGGAGCTATTTCAATTATACCTTCCTTGTGCCAGTTTTTAATAATACCATCATATTCATCGAAAAATTCCATCTTTTGCAGTCTTCGTGTATTGGCGAAAAGCCTTTTTCCGCTTTATCTTTATTATCTTCAAGAATCCGATGACTATCCTTCCAAGGCAAACAGACTTCATACCTATTGCCCTCGATTACTTTAATGTTCTCTAGGAAAAATCTGATCGTTTCATTGTCTAAATTCTCCTTAGTCTTCACTTCCGCCGGATCTTTTATGCCAATTGTCTCTAAATTCCATAGTTCTGTGAGATCCAAATAACAAAGTCCGACGGTACCAAGCAAGGTATTATGACTTTGCACTGGGCCTTGTACGGTCCAACCCAATTTTGTTTCAATATCAATAAGGTTTTTGTCAATTGGAATGATATTATTCGTCATCAACTGTCCGGAATAGTCGGCTCCTATTAACAATCCGATATCTGGTATATCTCTTCCAGAATCACTGATTTTGATTTTATGTTCTCGAAGTGAGGAACATATATGTTTGAGTTTCACTCTAGGAATGTATCCACAAATTTTATCTTTATCTAAAACCGATAATTCGTACTTGAATTTATTTTCTGTTCCTTGTATTTCGATATCAAAAATACCATGGACCTGAGATTCAGTTTCAACTCCACCAAACAAATTGTGGCTCAAAGTCTCTTGATCAAATGGGACTAAATCTAGTCTCTTTATTATGTCTTTCCGTAAGTAAGATCTTTGTGACCCACTGTCAAAAAGAGTTCTCACAAGCTCCTTTTTTCCATTATGGACAATCTTCACCATAATAGTTTGGAGAACTTCCTTTTTTGAACTTCTAGAACCTTTTAGTTCTCTGCACATCACCGTTACATGACGTTTGTTGCAAACTAGGCATTTCACAGAACTTTTACACTTTTCGGCAGCATGCCCAATTTTTAGGCAGTTAAAACAAGCTTTTTTTCTTTCTTAGTAAATTTTTCTTATCTTCCAATGAAAGGCTGTGCAGCTTAAAGCACTCATAAGAATTATGTGTTTCCTTGTCACACCAAACACAAAAATTAAGCTGTTTCTTCTTTGAATCTCCAGCATAAATACAAGCTGCTGTGGCTGGAACCGAGTCCAATTTGTCTGGAGCAGAAAAACTTGTACGGGCCAACTGAAGACGCTCTTCACTTTCAACTTCAATTCGGAGAAAATGCAATAAATTTTCAGTGTGTGCCACACTTTCCCTACGCTGGCGAGATCGCTCCCAAGCCCTCAGAATTTCTTCAGGTAGTGAAGACTCTACAAGGGGATACAGCATAGCTGCATAAATCTCACTTTTTACCCCCAACGTCTCCAAAGCTCTGAGTTGCGTCTCATATGATAAGTTAGATAGATAACTTATATGATAAGTTGGATAGGGTCATATTTCCTTTTTTGCTAGCTTGAGTCAAAACCAACTTTAATAATTCGCGAACATAGATTTCTACCAGTAATTCGTCTCGTGCAAATCGAGATTTTAACTGCTTTATAGCTTCTTTATAATTCGCGCCAGAGGGAGGATAACTATCTATGAGCTCTCTCGCTGGAGATCCAACGACCGTTGCCTGCAATAGGTATTGAAATTTGTCATCGTCATCTATATTTACATCTTCGTCGATCTTCTTAAACTGTCCCTAAAATCCTAACCAATTTCGGGTCTCCCCATTGAATTTTTGAAGCTCCAACTTTGGTAATTTAAAGTTCCTTTTCGTGGAATTTTCTAAAATTCCAGGTGTAATTACAGGAGTGGAATTCACCATTTTGTTTTCTACTTTTGTTTTTAAACTGATATATTTATCACGATATGTTTCATTCGTGTCAAAATCAGCTAAATATTCACTTTCGTTTTGACCTTCCAATAAAAGTTCGGAAATTTGTGACTGAACTTCATCTAATCTGTTGAATTTTCCTTCCAACTGTAAGCTCAATACTTGGAGTTGATAAACTTCCAAGTCAGGCTTTAGAATTTCAGCATCTAAAGCATTGGCAGTAATCGTAAATGATTGCCTTAGTGGCTTACGCTTTTTTAATAAAATTTCCATGATTTTAAATTCAATATGTCCAATATATTCAAATAATAAAGGATATAATCAAATAAATCATAAACTCATTTGATAAATTCCAATACGAAATCGATGTTTCGTTTTCAACCGTTGTTTCGTTTTCTTCAAATAGTCATTCCGTCCTGTCAAAGGACGCCAGTTGCTTGAAATTAGATCAATTTCTTTACTTATTTAATAACTTCGGACGAATGGTAATATATTTAGCAGAGAAAACCTTTTTAATTAACAACGAACTATTTTATTTAGCATTCTAAACATATCAAAAAGAATAACATCCCACGCGTTATCACGCTCAAAGTAATATGTAAACAACATCACTGTTGCCACAAAAAATCTACATTATGTACGAACATATTAAATTATTGTGTATTAATGGAGTTCTTGCACGTTCCTGAACAACCCCTGATAGATAATAGTTTAGTGATAACAGCGCGAACTCATGTGAGCTGCCATCAAACACTATTCTAGTCTTCGTTGAAGCATTGGTTTCTCTAAATACCGGTTGGTGTGGTAGGTAAAAGACTGGTTTACTGATAGGTATATTTCCATTTGACACTTTCTCAATAATAGCTTGCTTGAGATAATCATCTAATATTACACTATATGTAGAAAACAGTGTTTTGTCATAATTAATTCGCTTTGCAAGAGTTTTTAATCTATTTTCCGTTACTCGGTAATTATCAGCTAATTCACTCCAGTCCCTTTTCCAAGGTGAAGTAACCTCGCAGCGACCAGCTTTAAAACAAACTGTCTTATTAAATATTTTCAATGCTTTATCTCCCTCATGACAATAGGGATCATTTTTAATTACTAATGATTCTAGTTCAAAAAACATTTTGAATCCACTCTCTGAATTATCATTTATTTACCCACAATATGATAAATTATTTCGCCGTGAATCATTTATATTTTCACTAACTATATATCCAAACACACTATTTGGTTATATTAAACCTGTGTGAGGGAACGTAGATTTTACCCGCTCGTAACATATCATAAAAAACTTCCGCTCCGAGCAACAGGTTTATTTTCTCTGGTTTATAAAATTTCGGATCTGCTGAATTCACCTTCTCAGGAATCAAAGGTTACTAACATCAATAAACTTTGCGGAAGTTAAACCTGCTGTTTTTGGAATTACCAAAACCTCCAGTTTCCTTTCATACGTTTGTTCCTGATTACAGATAAGGGCAACTGCTTTTCTTTTTATCGTAGTTGAAATACCTGATATACTGCAAATCAAAATATTTGTCCTTTCCCTTTTTAAATTAAGTATATCCGCTAATTCAGTGGTACAAAAACAAGAAACACTTCCACTATCGCATAACGTTTTCACCTTAATTCAAGTTCCATCATTAGTCTCAATGAATACAAAGGCAGTAGATAAAATTATGCTTTTCCCACTGTTAGTATCCGTAGCTACTGTAAAGGTTTCGTTTTGAGTTTTAGCTTGAAATGCAGGTGCGTGTACATTTAACGAATTGCTGTTTTGATCACCCAACACCTGATCTGAAGTGTCTGCTCTTTCTACTGTGGTACCAACGGAATTATTTTCATTTTGATAACATAAGAGAAAGCTATGTTTTTTCTTACACTTCTTTCACAAGTAATTAGAACGGCAATTTCTCACACTGTGCAAAGTAAAACAACAAAAACATAAATTCTGTTTTTTCACAAATTCTACCATTTCTTTTACACTTAATTTCTGAAATTTAGGACAATTAAAAAGCTTGTGATTGCTCAAATTACGGCCGATGCTATTCGCACCACCGGTGCGATTATCCGCTTAAGCTATTCGCACCAAAATTAATCACGCCTGCGCATTGAGTTGTCAAAGGCGGGTTTCTACCTTGGCGTAGTTTATCATTTTTTAAGCGTTGGCGACATTCAAAAGCTTAGAAAAGAAAATGGGTTCCTTTTCTTATAAAAAAAAAGAAGGAACACATTTCCTTTTATTAAAGTATATATAAAAAAGGGCAGATTATGTTCGCAATGTTTATCCTTTTCCTGAACGGTTTGAATAGTTTAAATGACTGATTTGAAGGGGGGGGGGCAAAATCGTGTTGACATTTTTTGTACTTCTTAGAATACATTTAGCTTTAAAGATGTGTTTTGCTCAATGTTAATTCATTCCTCTTTGAAAACTTTCGTCCGATAAAAGATACTAAAAATTAGACAGCGGATTTCTGTGTAGAAAATTTAGACATGAAATCAGTTAAAAGCGATTATATGAACCATTAAATGAATTATTCTGTATGCCTGCTTATTTTTTTTATAGAAATACTTGGCATTTTCAGGACACAAAAAGTGCTTGAAAGAACTTTGAAATAGTAGTACAAACACATTAATCTAATGAATTGAAATAAGTAATGGGATGTAAATTAAAAGACAGAAATAATTTAATGTAAGAGATTTAGATTTAAAAATTTGCACACACAAATGATTTATCAGATATTATAAGGTTTTTATTTCATAAATAACTTTGATATTGAATATGGCATTTTAACCTATAAACATGAGTGGATACTGAAAAAGTGATGAATATATAAGAATATTACAATTTTCACTAAGTTTTCTTATTGAATAATAAATTCTGACAGTCCAATGCTATAAGACTAGGGTCTAAGTTTGCATAAAAATTCCTCTGTTAAATAAAAGAATTTAATTAATTTCTGTAGCCTTTTTGTCAATACACTAAAGTTTTTTTTAAACTATTACTCGTCCTCGCTTGCAATTAGAACCATCATTAAATCCCTATTTTATCTAATTATTTCCTGAACATTATCATGTATATAGATTGACTTCGTCTTTGTAACTGATAATTATTACTTGCAAATTATTCTCTTGCTGGTGAACTATTAACAACCCTTTCTATTGCTGAGTTAGGGTTAACAACCTTCGCTCTCACTACCGCCTGCCTTGTACCTGGGCTCCTTTTGCGCATGCGCGAACGTAGGTGGTGTCAATAGCCTGTTAGCTATTCGCACCGTCGGTGCGATTAGCCACTGCGTCAAATTACATAACCTACACGAATTCTGTATATGTTTTTCATTTACATTAGAAACAACAGCAGTAACTCTATGTGTTACTGCTATTTTTCAGACGATAGCACACTGAAATAGAACCAAAATATTTAGTTTTAAGAATTGATTTACTTGGTGATGTATATAAGCCAAAATATGCATACGCCTCCCGTGTGTAATGCTAGCTTAGTGGTAAAGCTGATGGTTATAATGTTCAGTTTTGGGGGTCGTGAGTTCGAATCCCATACGCTTTTTGCACCCTGTCTACAACTTTCTCAGCTTTTTGTTCCAATTTGATCTATATTCGTGTTTTATAATTTATTTCTATTATTATATGAGTTAAATATATTGTTTTATTTATGCTTTTATTTATTTAAATTTCCCCCCGCAAAAAAGTTTGAAAATTACATATTTGAATTTAACAAACATTCTCTATTCGTAAAAAGCAAATTTAAAGTTAATTAAATTTAAATGAAATTTAATGCAAATAAATAAATGATTAATTATTACTGCGAACTAATCTACAATATCATTTAAATTCTGAGAGCATATGTAAATCAAGTGCAAGTATCAAAATCCATGAATAAATATATAATTCCAAAAATTTCTTAATCCTAAAAAATTATAAAAATGCATAAGTGAATAATGGATAGATTATTAATCCTAAAAAATTATAAAAATGCATAAGTGAATAATAGGATAGCTTATTAATCCTAAAAAATTTATAAAAATGCATAAATGAATAATAGGATAGATTTAATCCTAAAAATTTATAAAAATGCGTAAGTGAATAATAGATAAATAAATTTTTGGAATTATATATTTATTCATGGATTTTGATACTTGCACTTGATTTACATATGCTCTCAGAATTTAAATGATATTGTATATTAGTTTGCAGCACTAATTAATCATTTATTTGTTTGCATTAAATTTCATTTAAATTTAATTAACTTTAAATTTGCTTTTTACGAATAGAAAATGTTTGCTAAATTCAAATTTCATTCCTTGCAGCAATGGCGCAAGAGAATTATTTAAATTTAATTTGTTTCGAAACCCTGTAGATATATATATTTTTTCGTTTCACTTTTATGTGAATGTATATACATGTGCTCAGACTTTAGGATGTTTAGGACTCTAAACTTTCATTCCAATTAACATGAGACAGTATTAATGCCCTAAACATTTTTTAACAAAAAATTACTATAATAATTGCTTTTAAATTCAGTCCTTTCCAGCAGAAGTGCAGGAATTAATTAATTAAATATTTCCATTTTCTTTACCTAATGTGTGCATATATAAAGAGAAAAACCTTATTTTTATAACTTCTTCTATAAAAAGAGATATGAATTAAAAATGTTTAAATTTAAAAT
Organism: Stegodyphus dumicola; assembly: GCF_044657685.1. Classification (NCBI taxonomy): domain Eukaryota; kingdom Metazoa; phylum Arthropoda; class Arachnida; order Araneae; family Eresidae; genus Stegodyphus; species Stegodyphus dumicola. Next base: position 86,581,655 of record NC_140768.1, read on the forward strand.
AATATTTTATGGATTATGCATAAAATATAACTGCCCATAGTGCATTTTAAAACAAACGAGATTTCTAATAAATTATCCAGCTATGACCCTGAAGTCAGCGGTATACAAGCATAGCAAATTTTGGTTAAATATTGTGAACCTTTCTTTACAGTTGCTCTGTGTTTTTAAAGTACCAACTATTTTTTAATTCCTTTAACTTTTTTATTTTATTTATTTATTTGTTTATTTTTTCACTAACAGTACATTTTAGTTTTAATAATATAGTTGTAGTATCCATAAGTGCGACACAACCACCAGAGGGCCTCACCGATGCGCCAGCTGCGAGGTGAAAGAGGAGTATAACAGAGACTCTTTCTGCTATCCCACGTGAAGGTGTAGAATAAGGAACTGTAGTTTTCCACGCGAAGGTGGTAAATTGACTGTTTAATACATCAGCAAGTGCGAGTAGGCACTAATTGGTTATGTGATAAGACTGGTAAAAGCTATACATAATCCTGTTTGTATCAAACGGCACTTGTATTTAATCTAATTTGTACCTTTTCTGTTTATCTTTATTAAATGTTATGTGGTGGAAAACAACGTTGGAATTGTTATTTAGCATCTTCAACTATCCCACTACAGAAAATCTGGGGGCTTTGACCGGGATATTTGGATACTTCATACTTGGATACTTCAGTGAAGGTACTGTGAAAACTTTGCTTTATTTCTTTCTTGAAGATAGTGATACTTTTGTTTCGTTTTTAAAATTAGTTTCCTAAATAATTTAAAGAAAAGTGATTTAATAGTAATTGCGGAACAAATTGGATAGACTTTTCCAGAAAATGCTAAAAAAGCTGACATTAGAAAAATTATCGAAAATTCTGATGTTTTCAAAACGAACGTTGAATTTGTTCGTGGCGTCGTCAAGTCGATCGCAGAGGATCGGACGCCTAAAACAAGTAATGAACACTATCTGTTAGAGATCGAACGTCTTAAATTAGCTCAAATTGAGAAGCAGATTGAATTAGAAAGTTTAAAATCACAATCATTATCGAGTGATAGAAGAAACGCGCAGACTAGTGTTGAAGATATTATTAAAAGCGTCAAAACACTAACTATAGCTGTACCTCAGAAACCGGAAGCTATGCATTTGTTTTTTCAGTCACTTGAGAAAGCTTTTACTACTAAAAGTGTACCAGTGGAGTTAAAATCAGAAGTGTTGATTAATATATTAGGTGATAAATGCAATAATGTTCTAACGTATGTTTCTGAATAAGAAATCGCGGATTATGATAAATTAAAAACTCTAATCTTGAAAGAATTTCAGCCAACACCGCGTGAGTGTTTGAACAATTTTAAAAATGCGCAGAGGCATTCATCTGAATCGCATGTTCAGTTCGCGTCTCGACTCAGTGCAACTTTCAATTATTATTGCAAGTTAAGAGAGGTAGATGACTTCAAGAAATTGTGTGATCTCATTGTATCTGATAAGTTGTATGAAACTCTGGATTCTAAAACAAAGGAACATATTAGTGTTCGGGAGGGTCAAAGTTGGTACCCACCTAATCAATTGGGAAGAGAATGTGATTTATTTTATTCATCCAGGGGTAAATCTTTAGTTGATATCAGTAACACACGAATCGAAAACTTCAGAAAATAAAAAGCTTAATTTTTCCAAAAACAATCTTAGAAAAGCTCAGAGCAATTTCAAGGATTCAGGGAAGTTTGTAAATCAGGGTAGTAGTAAACCAGAACGTATTTGCTATGTTTGTGGGAGTAAAGGGGAATTATTTCACTTTGCGAGAAATTGTCCCAAACGGTTAGGAAAGGAGGAAAGTTTGTTTCCAAAAAAGGTATCTGGGTTAGAGATTGAATCGGATAATGCAGCTAGAAATAAGTTAGAATTTATTGAACTGTTGATTGATGGTAAGAAAGTAAAATGTTTAATAGATTCTGAAAGTGAATTGATAGTTGTAAAGAAATCCCTTTTTCCGAATAAATTATCAAGTGGATGTATAGAACTCAAAAGTTCGTTTGGTCACGTGGTTAAAGAGGAAACGGCTAAGTTTATTTTTTCTTTATGCGAAAGCAAAAAACAAAAAGAGATAGAAGCAGCGATGGTTGATGAATTGATAACAGACTATATATTTTCCCCCCTTCCTGTCTAAAAATGATCTGTTGTAACCAGGTGATGATTACGCAATATGAAAATGATTCCGTCTCTTCGGAAACGAATTTTTTGTCTTTTATTTCTGCAGCCATTGAGGCAGACAGCGAAACAGATTTATGGCATATTAAAGATGAAGGATTACGCAATACTGTTTCCACTCTTATCAATGAGTATAAACCGTTAGAAAAGCCGCGCAGTACAGACTTAAAAATGAAAGTAATATTAAAAGATGATATTCCGGTCTCTCAGCGTTCGAAGAGAATCCCTTTTGCTGATCAAAAAATTGTTGATAATCAAATAGATGAATGGTTAAGGGATGGGATTATAAAACCGTCGTGTTCAGAATATGCTTCGCCAATTGTTTTGTGTAGAAAAAAATCGGGGAAGACACGGATTTGTGTTGACTTCAGGCAGTTAAATAAAAAAATAGTTAAGGATTCTTTTCCTATGGCACAAGTAGAAGAAGTTTTAGATCGTTTGGGTGAAGCAAAGGTTTTTTCGACATTATACTTAAAAAATGGTTTTTTTCATGTTCCAGTTGAGGAAAACTGCACTAAATATTTGGCATTTATTACTCATGCAGGCTTGTACGAATTTCTAAAAGCACCTTTTGGTTTGTGCACGTCCCCTAGTGTGTTTCAAAGATTTATTTATAATGTGTTTAGAGATTTAATTCGGGATGACACTGTTGTTACTTACATGGACAATTTTATTATTCCAGCGCGAAACGAGAAAGAAGGTTTAGAAAAGTTGAAACGCGTTTTAGAAGTAGCCAAAGAATATGGCTTGCAAATTAATTTTAAGAAATGCCAATTTTTGAAAAGAAAAATAGAATTTCTCGGGTATGTTATTGAGGATGGTACAATTCGTCCCTCTACTGAAAAAACCAGGGCTGTTCAAAATTTTCCGGAACCCAAAAACCTTAAGCAGATTCAAAGTTTCTTGGGTCTTACTGGGTATTTTCGGAAATTTATTGCCAATTATTTAAAAATAGCGAAACCACTAAGTGATCTTCTTCGTAACGGAGCAGAATTCAAATTTGGGCCTGAGCAAAAAGATGCATTTAATAAATTGAAAGAACTTTTATCGACAAGTCCGGTTTTTCATATTTTTAAACAAGGAGCACCATTAGAATTGCATACAGATGCAAGCAGTCATGGTTTCGGCGCTGTATTGCTACAAAATTCAGATGATGGACAGTTACACCCCATTTACTTCATGAGTAAAAAAACGAGTCTCCAACAAGAGAAGCTATCTAGTTATGAGCTTGAAGTTTTAGCTATAGTAGAAGCTCTAAAGAAATTCAGGAATTACCTTTTAGGATCTAAGGTCAGGATAGTTACTGATTGCGATGCTTTCCAGAAGTCTATGTTCAAGAAGGATTTAACTCCTAAAGTGGCGAGATGGGCGTTACTTCTAGAAGAATTTGACTATGAAATTGTTCACAGATCTGGGCAACAAATGAAGCATGTGGATTCCTTAAGTAGAAACGCGGTCATGTTGGTTACTTGTTCTCAGGGAGAAGTTACAGCCAAAATTGCAGCTGCGCAAAGAAGTGATGAGCGTCTCCAGTTGCTAAAATCCTTAGTCGAGCAAGGACTGAAAAAAGATTTTCTAGTGAAAAATGGAGTATTATACAAGTTCGACAGTGGTCGTGAGTTACTTGTGGTACCCGAAGCATTAGAGCTAGAAATCATACGTAGTATTCATAACAAGGGACATTTCGCAGTGTCTAAAACGGAAGATCTGCTGAAAACCGACTTTTATATTCCTAACCTTAGAAAACGAATTGAACAAGTTATTTCAAATTGTGTAAAATGTATTTTGTGCGACAGAAAACGAGGTAAGTGCGAAGGATTGCTGAATCCCATACCAAAAGATAGTATCCCTTTGAGCACTTTTCATATCGATTTTATAGAACCATTACCTTCGACAAATAAGAACTACAATCACATCTTAACCTTGGTTGATGCATCCACAAAGTTCGTGTGGCTCTATCCAGTAAAGTCTACATCAGCTCAAGAGGCATTGCAGAAGCTGAAACTGCAACAATCAACTTTCGGTAGTCCTTTGAGAATTATAAGTGATATAGGTACGGCGTTTACCTCTAAAGACTTTGAAGATTACTGTAGTCAAGAGAAGATCCAGCACATATTCACAACTACCGGCGTTCCTAGAGGAAATGGACAAGTGGAAAGGATTCATCTCACTCTGATTCCAGTCCTATCCAAATTATCCATAGATGATCCAACCAAGTGGTACAATATGTTGGAGATGTACAACGGATCTTGAACAGCACTAAGAGCAGAAGCACAAAGATTTCTCCATTTGAGCTTCTCACTGGTGTTAAAATGAGAAATCGAGAGGACTTAAACATTATGGAAATTCTTGAAGAAGAAGAAAGAAATATTATGATGAAAGATCGAGAAGATATGAGAGAGGAAGCAAGAAAAAACATTCTAAAAATTCAGGAAGAGAATAGAAAAACATACAACAAGAAGAGAAAAGAGGCACAAGTATACAATGTGAACGACCTAGTTGCCATACAAAGAACGCAGTATGGAGGTGGTCTAAAGTTAAGACCAAAGTTCTTCGGTCCATATCGTGTGACAGCGAGGAAAGGCAAAGACCGCTACCTACCAGGTGGAAAAAGTGGGACACCATGAAGGTCCTGGATGTACCACTACAGCAGCTGATCTCATGAAGCAGTGGACCTCTACTATATAGGACTATGTGTGGTTCTTCCGCACTTCTTTCTTTTTGTTTTTTTCCCTTTTCTTTTGTTTTTTTTAAATTTATTTTCAGGTGCTGTCTTGATGTTCCAGTGTTGCTGATCCGTGTTTTCGTGGACGAAAAAGTGTCAGGACGGACGAGTTGTAGTATCCGTAAGTGCGACACAACCACCAGAGGGCCTCACCGATGCGCCAGCAGCGAGGTGAAAGAGGAGTATGACAGAGACTCTTTCTGCTATCTCACGCGAAGGTGGTGAGATGTCTGTCTGCACGTGAAGGTGTAGAATAAGGAACTGTAGTTTTCCACGCGAAGGTGGTAAATTGACTGTTTAATACATCAGCAAGTGCGAGTAGGCACTAATCAGTTATGTGATAAGACTGGTAAAGGCTATACAGAATCCTGTTTGTATCAAACGGCACTTGTATTTAATCTAATTTGTACCTTTTCTGTTTATCTTTATTAAATGTTCTGTGGTGGAAAACAACGTTGGAATTGTTATTTAGCATCTTCAACTCCCCCACTACATATATATTATTTCATTAATATTTAAGGCTTCTAGAAACGCAATTTTTTTTTTTTTTAAATTTACTTCAGCTTCTATGGAATTAGTGATGTTCATAATATGCATTATAACCTTACTTATCTAAAAGTTGCTAGTGTACTTTACTTTCGCAGTTCATAAGCAGAAATAAAAATTTCCAATAATATGGAATTTAGTAAACAAAACTTTTCTGCGTTTTACGTCAGGATCCATATCAAATCCAAAACAAACAATACTCGCTTAAGCGGGCAAAATTCAGATATTCAGCGTCGTAACTCACGAACTGCTTGTTTGGCGCCAAAATATTACAGTGACACCTAGCGGCGGAAAATGAATATATTCTACGGATACGCGGCAGTGGAAACGCTTGTACGGATGCTGTAGGCGTGTCTTCAATTGACGCAACGCGTTCGTACGCAGTAGTGCAAACGAGGCTTTAGTCACACTATTTGAAGCGTTGAGAGTTCTTGCATGATCTTTAAGAAATTCTATACGATCTGTTAAATTAGGCGAATTCTCCTTCTCTAATTTTCTTTCCCACCGTATTTTGGTGTTAGGATCTAATTTTTGCCTTAAAATGTATGCAAATACATTGGAAGAAAAACCTTTAACACTCTGATTTAAAACTTCTAATGATCTCACGCATTCATTTGTAATGTCAATTAAGTTTAATATTGCTGACGCAGACTTATTTTTCATAGGATGCATATTCATAAATCGTCTCAGATGAGCATACACTTGTTCGCGGTGATTAGAGAACCTTTCTTCTAGTAATGAAAAGGCTAATTTATAATTAGAGTCAACTATGGATATTGACTGCACAATACGATAAGCATCTCCTCTTAGCGCAGATTTTAAGTACTGTAATTTGACTGCATCTGTTAAATTAGGATTTGAATCAACACTGGCTAAAAAGATATCTTTAAATCAAAGCCACTCATGTAAGTTACCCGAAAACGTTGGCAAAGTAATTTTGGGTATTTTAACATTGTTCTCAGTATTCGTGCAAAACGAAGGCTCCGAATTAATTTCTTTGGAAAGTTTAACTAATTTACGATTTAAGTTCGACTTCTGTATCTAAGAGAACATCGTCAATCTCTTCTTTCTCTTTTACATAAGCATCAATACTTTCTTCAGCACATAACCCAAACAAAGAATCGAAATTGGAATTTATCTCTGCCTCAAGCACTTTAAATTTATTCTTCAGTACTTCCAAGTCACTTCTTTGGACATTTTTGTCCGCAACTTTTTGTTTTAACTTTGTTAACTGTGTTTTCAATGTACGTTTTTTCGCTAATATCTCCTTTAGTGGCATTTTAATTAGCAAAAGTAAATAAACAAATAAAGAGCTTCAAAAAAGTACAATGAGCTTCAAAAAAGGGGGAGGGTACTTACCCTTTTATTTCTACAGAACTTCAATCTGGAAGTATCCTATGTAATTCTTCGTTTCACAAAACTGAAAGTAATATCACAGTCTCATAAACTTTATTAGCTGCTCCGGCTCGACGGACCAAAAAACTTGAATTGACTTATTCTATTTCCCATCGATAGCTATATATCACAATAAAATAACACCACACAGATTACAGAAAATAACACACTCAAACTTTCAATACATTTATTTTCCATAGCGAGTCTCTGGCGATAGGTTTCACCTTATAGCGTAACATATTAATCGTAACTAACATATAATCGTAACGAATGTACAACAAAAAATCAAGTTTCTCACAGAGTATATTTCAGCGCCAATTCTGCTCTGTCACCAAGTATTTCTCAGTTAATACAAAACATGCTATACCTAATAAGAGTAAAGGACGAAGGTGTTATAACTCTAAGTATAGGGCGCGTAATGTATGCGATTTTGCATAACATATAAGAAAATGTAACGCCATTCCTTCTGCAGAACTGTTTCGAATTTTGAAAATATAACTGAAGACAAGATCCAAGCACAAAATTTGAATGTTCTTATAAATCTTCAAGTCGGGATTGAGGGCTCAAGACGTGATGTCCTACTTCACCGCCAAGCACTTTCCACCAAGCTGAATACATTTTGCTATGTGGAGAGAAGCGTTGATATTTTGAAAAATCACTCACTCTCCAAGCAATAAAGTATGGACAAAAGGATGGGTATGATTCGCCAAAAAAAAAAAAAAAAAAAAAAAAGATACTATGATAGTGATCGTCTTTGATCTTCCCATTCGAAAATAATAAGTAGACTAAGACCGCGCCAAGCTATCTCACCTCATGCCAGTAGAAACTCATTTCCATGCTCCACAGTTGCCAAGAGGTTAGGTAGGCGTAAACACTTCTTTGGGAGTTTCCCAAAGATGAAAAGGAGGATGTTTATTCCCCGCTCCAGATAACTTGTTCTTGCTGCTGTAAGCGCCAACAGTAGTGAGTTCTGTACCAATGAAGTTCCTTGAAATCATTACGAGATGTCACCAACGATTTAAGAATTGCTACGTTGGCAGCAAAGAGTTCCCATTTGACAATCTGAATTGCAGGAGGTTTGAAGATGACTGATCATTTCTGATGTTATCTGGGATAGCGAATGCTTATACCTTCGGGCTTATATTCTCTTTAGTATCCGTCTATCCTTAACAGCCAGCATTATCTTTTGTCCACTATTATGCTTTGAAAACGCCATCTTCGTCAGCTTACCGTCATTCGTGTACGCTGACATAACGGTTGATACAATGATGGTCAGGAAAAAAAAGAAAGAAAGAGTGCTGCTTCTGTAATCGAGACTGCAGATAAATACAGTCTAAAAATCATGCTTGTATGGAAGTCTGTCAAGTTTGACACTTCAGCATCTCTAAAGAGAACGATAGGCATATGTAACATCTGTGGCAGCTGTTGAGACACTGATACCATCTTCTCTAGTGCCATTAGGTTGTAGACTTCGGTAGGTAGTGTCGCCGTTTACTACATATGTGAAAAGCAGCTTACGTTTAGGCAGGTGTTCGTAATTTGTACTTTATTTAAGAAATATTGGTCGCTTTTAGAGATAGTACCCGTAAAAGATTTCTTTACACTTAAAAAGATTTAAGCTAAATTTGAATTTTCAAAATAAATCAATTAATTTTTCTAAATTATTGAACCTATTATACTAAATTATTTGAAAATTTGGTTAAGAATGAGAAAACTTGCTGAAGTAATACAGAAAACTATTCGCTGTGGACAGAGTAGGATTTAGATTATATAAGACCCTAAGCCATTTGAGATATGGGGGGCTCTTTACAAGTCTGTTATACTTTATTTTAATTTAAGGGCGGGGGCAAGAATGTGGGGGCCCTAATCTATAGCTTGTGTAGCTTATACGTAAATCCTGCACTGGCTGTGGCGACCTAGAAAGCCTTCAATAATGGCAAATGAAAGAATAGTAATAATTGCTATTTTTGTTCAGAAAAAATATTAAATTGTCTGTATATTAGCTTTAGGGAGCACATTTTTCCGCACTGATTCAAATTTGACTTAGTCATAAACGTAATCAAATTTATTGTCTACTCAAAGTTTTACGATAATTTAGGTTTAATATCAGAATGTTCGAACTCTTCAGATCATTAGAATAATTTTTTTTTTAAATTTACTTCCATTTTTCTCATTATGAAAATAGTATTTAGCAGTTCAGTTGAATGATTCCTAATTTTTTAAAAGGTTTCTCATTTAATAAATATTTTTCAGAGCTTTGCTGCTCAAAAAGAATGGCGGGTAAACCTGCTAGCAGTAGTAAAGCCGTGCAAGGTTTTAGCAAGTATTCTACAGAAGAAATCCAAAAATAATTTAGGTGGTCAAAGAAACTGTAAATAAAATCCATTGTTTATGGTTTTCAAATTAAATATTAATTTAATTGCTGATTTATTTAAGCGGTTTTCTGTTTCAAAATAAAATCAAAGATCTTTTATACTTTTTCATAGCTGCCAACTCTCCCGGTTTTTCTACACATCTTTCGGTAATCGTCGAATCTTCGGTTTTTTAATTTTTAAACTTTGCTAATGAAAATGTTTTTCAGCAATGAACTTAAACTATACAACTAAAATTTGCACAGTTTATAGTGCACAGTGATATAGAGCATATTTTTTCTTATTAAATTTATTTTATCTGAATTGTCTTAATTGCATATATAGTTCACATTTTTAAATATAAAGATTCAACTAAATGATTAATCATTGCATATTTGTATTTAATTTTGTTTTACATCAGTATGTAGACTCATTACGCCTATTTCGGAACAGGAAACATGAAAAATTTGCTGTGGAAATAATTTTATATTCGTCATATTTAAAAGTACTTTGATAAATTAAAGCTTTTCTTCCCTACTCAGAATTTTCTCAGTCTTTAGCGTAAGAAAATTACAAAATGAACTCAGCCAAATAACATAAAATTTTAAATATGTAATTAAATAATAATATATTTTGCATCAGAATCATATTATAAATAATTGAATAAACTGAATCGTGTTATGGCGAATTCTAACGAATTTTGAATTCTTTTAACATGGTGGCGCCACGCAGCACGAAAATCTTTCGGAAACTGCCGGTTTTTGGTGGATGAACCTCCAGTTTTTTTTTATTTTCAAGCTATGCGTTATAAATTTCTCAAAAATATCGTCACTCGCAGAGTAATAAATATCACTTTAGAGAACCAATTTTTCTCTTTATAATGAATATTTATTCTGAACCACTACTTTGAGAAGCTAGTCGTAAATTAGGTCTGTTCTTGCTAACTTTGAATACCACCTACGCCCACTAGGTTCGGCTCTGGGATCCTCGATTTTAGGGTTTTCAGAAGTTACTCTATAATTTATCATAATCCTGTTTTTTTTTTTTTTTTTTTTTGATAAAACAAGATAACAAGATAACTGGATATTTCCAGACCCTGCGAGAATGACGAGCCTAAAGAATTATTCCTGTAACAGAGTTTTGGAAGAATGATTGCAATACGTAATTATTTTTTATGAGACTGAAAAAGATTCTTCAACGCACAATTAAAAACTGTGTTCATCTATTAATTTTTTATGTCGGTTTAGAATCTTCTTATCTTTTTAGATATTTTTAATTAATATGTGTTTAAATATTTATTAGTGTCGTATAATGTAAAGACGAGCTATTACGAGAAAGACCTTCTCCCCATTAGTGGCCGAATGATTAGTACTGTTAAATACTGGTAGTTCGACCTACTTAGGGTTTGATCCCATATGAACGGCTTGGCTGCGCAGCTAATTTTAGTCTTCTCCTCCATGTGTAACGGGAATACCAGCCAGTTTCCCTGAGAAAGCCCTCCACGAAAGCGTTCCTCTTATTAAACAGTTTGAAATTATTGTGGTAAATTATTCGTATTCTACACTAAAGGGCAAAATGTAAACAAAAAATCAGCATACAACCATGAAATTCTTGAAACGGGATTTTTATGATCAGTACAATGTAAATCCAATTCAGTAGAACGGTGATGCATGTGCAAATATCACTATCAGAGGATATGCCAGGGCACACAAAACGCGAAGAGTTAGCGCACGTAAAAAGAAGAAAGGAAGACGCATTTCCAGACGTTATTTTGCAAGTGAAAGTAAGACTGCACGTGCAGTATGGCTACAACATCAGGATACCTTTATATGAGGTAGAATGATCGGAAAGCGTAAGGAAGGGCATAGTTTGACGTCTGTCGCCTAAGAATTTGCAACTCATAAGAGCGTTCTTCACGAGCTTGGAAAGTCTTCCAAATAAATGGTACGGCTGTAAGAAAGGTTGAAGGCGGTCGGCCAAGGAAAACAATGGTGATTGGCCGCTGTCTTCGTCCGCTGTCTTGAACGCTGCATATCACTGACAGCAGCCTGTCAGCGGCGCCGTTTGTAGTGAAGTAGAGACCACAAAAACTGTGCACGTCATCAATGGAATCACGTTCTCTTTGCCGATGTGAGTTGCTTTAGTCTGACAAATGATTCTCCTCGCGAGATGATCTGGAAAGAAGTAGACGCACACTTTCATCTGACTTGAAGAAAGAGACCATAGCAATGGTCCTGGCGTGCTTTCAAAGGGAAGTATTATGATGAACATACGCACAGAGTTCCACATTTTCGACAAAGGTTCAGTTTCCGTAGATCGTTACTGAAGCTATTCTCCTCCATGTGCATCTTATCTTTTTCGGGGTGTCATTGGTTCCGACTTTTTTTGGGGGGGAGGATGACAATGCACAGCCACACGGGACTACTATCTTGTTGAGGATCTTCTGGAAAATGAAGATATCCACAGAATGGATTGGTCAGCCTGCTCCTCTGATTTAAATCCTATTGAACATGTGTGGTATACTTTAGGGAGACGTCTGGTGGCACGATCTTATCATCCTGAGGACACCTGACATCCGAAATTGATGCTCCTTGAAGAATGGAAATTCTTACTCCAAGTACTGTTAGATAACGTGTTGTTGAGTTTCAAAAGATGGTGCAACGCACCCATTGCTGTTAGAGAGTCATATAACTTACTAACGCTTTTTGATTTGTTGCTTTCTCTCTTGGCCAGACTTTTTTTGTACCAACGCCATTCTTTCTAGCTTTTTGTCTATTCGTTCCACACTGTATTGCGTGATATTAATTTTTTTGCTACTATACTTTCTTCATCCTTCAACTATATTATGCCTCTGATGAATTTCATTTATCCCGTTTGATGTTTTGCGGAACTAGAACCCCAAATCAGAAAATTACTTAAGTTTTGCGCCACTAGTGTGTATTTTTCAGGAGTTAGTTACTCTCAGTTGATCAGTAAAGTTCAATGTCTTAAGTCGTATTAATAATTATTGGAGGTGTTAAAGGCAACAAGAATCAGCGCAATGTACATAAATTTGAAAGATTAATTTCGAAGATTTAAATATAGAACATTCGTCTTCAGCTGCAGAAGGGTAAGTGAGTACAGTTTTTTTTCCTTTCGTCTTTGCATTTCTTTACTTCATTTATTTAATCATCATTATTATTCAATGTTTTAGTGTATTTGTAAAAACTACTACTATAGTTGAAATCGCAATTTTCAACATTCTCCATATTTAAAAGACTGTGTAATAGTGCATATATTAATTACAGACTGAATTTCAAGACTTATTAAGACACGTGATAAGAACATTGTGAATTTACAAACTTAAACTCTTGACTTTGTCAAAATAACAGCGTCGCTTCCACGTATAACGTGCAATTGCACCATAATTCAAAAAAATACCGTGATTGGCCTTAGGCAATAAATTAGATCGACTAGTAAAAAGTCTCAATAGTTGAAGCTGGTAGAAAAGTGATGATCCTTAATCCGTTTGCATTTCTGCTGTGGAAGAAGATTCTATGTTTATACCATATAGTCTAGCAAATTTACTAATATTACTCTGATTCTTGTTGCCTTAAAGGCTTCCAGTAATTTATTTCTCACCCAAGACAATATAGTTATCTTGAGAAAAATGAAATGCAGTTTTCTGATTTTGGTTCATTATTAGTTTGTTTATGAGGTATTTGTAAAAAAACAAAACAGTTGCGTAATCAAATGAACTGTAAAATAAAATAAATATAAAAAGATAAATTACATACCTAAATTGTAGATAACTTTGAGTTCAAGACAATTTCAACGTTACTCAGTTAGGAAGTGCATTGCAGCGTTACAATTAATCGACTCAAATTTCGACCGCTTTCTGCATACTACCGATAAAAAGACTCGCTGAAATGCACATGCACAATGAGCTTCCCGATATTTGCGTGTCACAGTTCATATAAACATTGCGAGTATGTACTACTCGGTGGACCATACAGTAAACTTTCATCTTATGTGAATTAATTTTGATATTGATATGTCAGTACACTTTTCTGTATTAAATGCGTAAAAGCATAATAAATTATTTGCTGTAAAATATTATATGACCTAATGTTTCAACAGACTTCTTGTAAATTGGCTTAGATTGCATGATGTTCGCAGTTTTTGTACAAACTTAACGTTAGCTGCTTTATGATTTCATTTAATTTTAAAATACTTCCAGGAAGCATATCTGATAAGCAAACCTAATTACAAGAACAGGATTTAACTGCATCAAACTACTATATGAAAATCCAGTTTCAGAAACAGAATCACGAAATGTGTTAGAACCCAGCATGTATGTGCATGGGCTTTGAAAATGATGGGCTCAATCACGTTTGAAGTCTAAACTGACTTCAACTTAAAAACAAAAATATTTTCTTTTATACAAAAATTGGCTTCTTGGCTGTCAATAGTTGACGAAGGTTTGATTCACAACAGCAAATTTGCGAAATATTAATATTTGAACGTAGAATTTCTTGAACGTTTTCTACTAGGAAGAGTGTGTAAATCACAACTAAATCATTGGTTTGCTGTAACTCTTCATTCCTTTCAGTCAGCCTCGAGGATTTTATGTTTAAAAAGTTAGTTGTATCATTATTTTTTCCATACAATCAACTTCTAGTTTCATTGGCTATCACTAAGATGCAAATTAGTTAAAGTAAAATAGGTTTGCTGTAAACCTTCTCCTCAGTTGGAATCACTTTACTGAACGATTATGACAAGGCGGTATGTTCTTCATGCAACCAGAGATTAACATTTAGACTATTTAGGTTCCGTTTAATCTATCTAAAAATAACATTATCAATTACCTAAAATTGCGTTCATTTGTGACAATGCAGGAACGGTTTATTATAAGAAAATTAATTCTTTGTCACTATAGGTTTAGTATTATTCAGTGTCGAATTTATGAAGGGGAGGCCCATCTCACGTAAACGTTTAAGACCCGTCCACTTATGACGCTTAATGTATTTATTACTTTTTAAAAATTAGGTAATGATCTTGGATTCCCTTGGTTCGCAGGTTTCTTCGCGATTGCGATCTGCGCAATCCGTAATTCTGCCAATGGAATTATTTATAGAACAGTTTAGTAATTAATAAGGTGACATTTATAGTGCAATTAGTGAGACTCTAAGCCAAAGAATTGAATTGCATTTAACATTTTTGAAATATTTAATCTTTTTTATTATGATGATGATGCAACTATCAATATTCAAACCTTACCAAATTTGTATTGCACTTGTTTAGAAACAAATGGCTACTCAAGTAGATGAAACAATTTTTTAAATATTGAGATTTATTCGGCTTCTTCTTCAGACCCGGAGATCTCTGGCTTTGTATCTTCAGTTTCAGATTCATCTGGCTCTACACTTCCAGATTCAGCATCTTCTGGCTCTACACTCTCAGATTCAACTTCTTCTGGCTCTGAACCTTCAGGTCCGCTTTCTTCAAGTTCTGTGGCTTCAGAATCAGTGATTTCAGGCTCTGTTTCTTCCGACTGCGTGACCTCAGATTTCATGTTTTCAGACTCAGTTCCCTCAGACTTCTCTCTGTTAATTTCAGGTTTACTTTCATTAGATACTTCAGACTTTTGATATTCGGATTCAGTGACATCCAGTTTATCAAGAGCCACATCTTTATCGAATTTTTCAGCTTTGCTTTGTTTCTCGATAAGTTCAGACATGTTTTGTACGTCAGTTGATGGCAATTCAATTAAAGTTGAATGAGGTTTTTCAATAGCAGGAGGTTTTCCTTCAACTCGTAAAGCTACAACAGAAGGAGTAATATAACCTCTTGACGAAGATTGTGCAGTTTTGACTGAAATAGGTCTTTTCGATCCTCTTAATTGACGATCTAGCTCTATGATAGAAGTGCGTCTGGCTGTTCCTCTGTATATAGCACCATCTAATCCTAAAACTGGAGTTTCTACTTTCTCCTTGCTATAAACTCTCACTGGGGCAAACGATAATCTTCTGGCCGTCGTATGCTTCCCGCCGACACGACGTGCTGGCCCCAGGGGCTCTTGAGGGGGCACCGGTGGAAAACTCATATCTCGTATTTCCTGCAAAATACAGTCATAAAAACGGTTAGCGAAAGAACAATACGATAATAGCATATCTCATCGAAAATTTTAAGATTTAAGTTCATAAATTAGAAGTTTTCTATAATCTATGTATATAATACTAAGTAATGTCTTTGCTTTACGAATTAAAATTTTGGAGTGCGATGGAGGCACCCAGAAATTTCAATAGTGTATTTGAACGTAACACAATGAATCTTATAACGATGGCTCCAAAATGTCCAATCAAGTAATATGACTGTTATAAGAGAGCAAGGTAGAAACTCAATAGCGGCTATTGGCATAGACGAATTGCACACATTGGTACAATCTGTTCCTTGCTAAACCTGAAAAAGACATAGAGATATTGGGCATGCGCTTATCAGGTTCAGTGTTCCTCCTTACTTTCTTTGGGAAACTTAAATGACCTGACTCGGAACAGGGAGCTTACTAAAGCTATGTTCAATAAATGTGGGAAGTAGACAAGATACAGAGGAAGGGTATACGAAACCCTTTATTTTTCTCTCTTTACAATGATTTTTGGACTTCGGAATACAGAGACCAACCACTTGTGGTCTGAACGTAAGAATATAAAAATATTAACTAAATTCTAACTAAACTAACTTTGGATTAATAAACAAGTGTCTACTTGAAGATTGGCCGTATATTAACAGAAAGGCCGTATGTAGTACAGAGAACAGTTAACACTACGATACGTTTAAAATTATCAAGACCTCTGGCCTTGAAGGCAACCAGCAACCGAGTAAAACTGCTATGGCAAGCTGCCTACTCCTAATCACTCCTTCCTCTCTCTTGCTTGGCAAAAAGCCACAACTTAAGTACTTGGCGTTCGCAAGACAAATTTGCATAAATAAGTTAAAGCTTTTAATTCTGGCCGGAAGTAGAAAATAAGAAGTGATAGTAAAGATTTAAAATAAAATAAACGTTAGTAAAACTTAAGATCCTTACATACTTCCCGCCAGAGTTAATTAGTTTGAAACTGATGTCTAAAACGACCTTGTTGAAAACTTTTAGCTCTAGAATCTAATGCGAGGCCAATCTTTTACAAACATTTCTCACTAGAAACTAGAAATTTAAAAAAAAAATCGTTTTTTACATTATCAACTTCATGGACAATTACTTTTCATCTGTACTGTATCTAAACAGGAGCTCTTAGTTGAAATCTGGTTCCTTCCAGAGATCTGAAAGGAAAACTAGTTTAATGAAATGTTACACAATTAAATGGCAAGTAACATGAATATTTATATTTCTCTTAACATTCTTATTTCATTCATGACGTTATTTAATTCTCTCCCCGTGCTCTCTGACATGTGTTGTAAAAGAAAACACCAAACACGAACGTGTTTATGTACAAGTGTTCAACACTACCCCCTGCAATCAAAACACTAACGTGTTAAAATTCAACATAACAAGACCTCATAACACACCTTATATTCATCTCTAAACCCTGAGGTACTATTCTGAAAGTGGCTAACTCTGAAGTGTAGCGTCAGATAGCCTAACTACATTCATTCAACCTTTAACACATATTCACAATAATTTGCTCTTTTTACAGTCACACGAATAAGTTAAAATTTTTGGCATTACTTTCTTTTTTAACATATCACAGTATTTCTTAACGTTTAAAATAACAGTTCACATTGTATATAAGGACATATTAACATGCCGTTAATTTTACGCATTTTAAAACATACATTAGTAGTACATTGTTAACTTCTATTCTTTTCCAAGCAAGTGCCAATTCTTCTACATTGAAATACTACATTTCAAAAGTCTTTCAGACTAAAACTTCTTTCTTGCCAGAATCTTTTAAATAAAATTTTATACAATAACTTTTACAATATTCAAGTATTTACACATTCCTATTATACATTAATTTTAGTTTTACTCGCGAGTAATTGAAAAACATAATACCAAAATAGGTAACAACTCATTTCTCGCCTTTTTGGCGATAAAGGTAGACCTCACATGAGGTAAAACGTCTTGAATTCTGCCACTTGCAGTAAGAATGAAATATTAACTTAAGGTTTCAAAGTAACATAAAGTTTTACTTATCTTTGTGATATTCGGACATCCTTTTTTCTGCCCAGTCCTGGAAGGTGGCGAAGATTACGGTTTGGTTTATCTTCCTTCTTGTGCGGGTTCGCCCTTCAGTTCCTTCCTCCATGAGCTTTCTTTTCCTTCCAGTTTGGTCACCCTTGAAGACCTTCGTTTTAGCCTCTGCCTGTGGTCTCGGCCGTTTGATGGCAGCTGGTCTTGGCGGAACCGGGACAACTCTCTCTCATTCCTGCTTGGATCTCGTTGCTGGCCGTTCAAATTTTCCTTGTTTCTTTGCCTCCGAAGCTGGTGTTCCTTCATCAATTCGTCGACATTTGCTGCGTAGACTCCTGTCCGATGGGTAGATCTTCCGTTTTGGAGCCGGGTTATAGTTGCCGTCATTTCTCCTGGCTCTCTTTACATTCGTCGTACTTCTCCGTTCTTCATTCTGGGGGTGGTCGTCCTCTCTCTTTTCTGGTCGGTGGAACGGCTTCTTTTTCTTGTTACCTTCAATTTTCCAACGGGGAAACTTTCTTTTCAATTGCTCCTGCCTCCTAATGGCTTGCCCTTGTGATTGTCGTTGTTCCACCTCTGGAGCTTGTGCCTGCAGTGCCTTCCGTGTCGGATCCTGCAAAAGATCTTTAAATATTTGCATTTTATTACGATTATAGAATGGTTTTATCTCGTCAATGTTTGCGGAGCATGTTTCACCATTCCTGGCTTTTAACACCACTACATCCTGAGTTATTTTTTCTATGACATATGGTCCTTCAAATCGTGGAAAAAATTTGGCAGTTTTATCTTCTGGTGCTGAAGAAAGTGAATGCTTAATTTTTAACACTTCATCTCCTACTTTATAAGTTACTCCCCGTCGTTTCATAGCGTAATAAAGTTTCTGTTTTCTCTGTGCTACTTCAGTGTTCTTTTTTGCTTCTTTAATTAATTTTTCTATATCGCCCATTTTAAATTCTGGGGCTCTTTGTTGAACATAAAATAATTTATCTAACGGTGCTATAATCTTTCTTCCTAAAAATAACTCAGCAGGAGTTTTGCCCGTTGTATCACGTTTTGCGGTTCTAAGGGCGAAAGCTAATTCATTGACATAGTTGTCCCAGCTTTTATGAACATTTTTAACATAATTACAGATAATTTTCACTATATTTCTATTGACCCGTTCCGCTATATTTGATTGCGGCCGATACGGGACCATTTTTAAATGACGTATGCCCAGTTTTTGGCACATGTCTTCAAATATATTACTTACAAATTGAGGACCATTATCCGATATAACTTTTAGGGGCGTCCCGTATTTTAAAATACGGGATTTAAAATAGAATATTTAAAATAGAATCAGTAACTAATTTCGCGGAGGCTTGTTTTAAGGGAACAATTTCGGTCTACTTACTAAAATGATCAACCATAACAAGGAGATACCGACTTTTATTTAACTGACTTTTTGGGAAAGGGCCCAATAAATCGATGCCAATTATTTCATTTGGAAATTCGGATTTAATACTATTTAGAAACCCGGCCGGGCGGAAATTAATATAATTAACTGCTTGACATGTTGGGCAGGACTGGACATACGCCCTTGTTAACTTTTGCAGTTCAGGAAAATAAACTGCTTCGCGTACGCGTTGGATAGTTTTTCGAATACCAGCATGAGAAGCTAAAGGGCAGTCGTGTAACTCCTGCAGTATATTTAATCTAAGACTAGCTGGGATAACAGGTCGAAATTCGTTGTTGGAATTCGTAATTTTTGTATAAAATAATAGACCATCTATTAGTTCGTAATGGGCCGCCCTATTTCTTATCGCCACATTATCTTGGTGGCTAAAATTTTCAGGATCCTTTAAATACTCATAAATGTTTTTAAATTCAGGATCATTACACAGTTCGGTTATTACAGTTTCTCGGGAATTTATCGTACATGCTGTGAGCATTGCCACCTTTACAGTATTACCTTCTTCATCTATTTTTATTCTGGATAGGGCATCTGCTACGATATTTTCCTTTCCGGGGGTGTGCTTGATTACCAGATTATACTCTTGTAACTTGAGTGCCCATCTTATTAACCTTGGGGATAAGTTTTTCCCTGAGTACAATCTAGTTACCGCCGCATGATCAGAATACACTGTTGTTGGCGCCCTTCCAAAATAGACTCGGAACTTTTGCACTGCTAACAGAACTGCAAGTGCCTCTCTCTCGGTCGCGGAATAGTTTCTTTGTGTTTGATTTAAAGTTCGGCTAAAAAATGCCACGGGCTGCTGATTTTGCGAAAGTACCGCTCCTACCGCATAATCCGAAGCATCCGCTGAAATTTCTAAATTCTCATCCTTTTCAGGAAATTTCAACACAGGGGCTTGCGTTAATGCTTGTTTTAATTTTTCGAAAGCACTATTGGCTTCAGCCGTCCACGAGAATCTTGCCTTTTTCCTTTTTAATTTTAACAATGGTTCAGCAATAGCTGCAAAATTTTTTATAAAGGACCTATAATATGAACAAAGTCCTAGAAAAGAAGAGAGCTTCTTCGCCGTATTTAGCGGCGGATACTTTTGCACAGCGATTATTTTTGATTCGTCTGTCTCGATTCCTTTCTGAGATATTTTGTAACCTAAGTATTTTAATTCAGGGGCTGCAAATTTGCACTTTTCGACATTAACTTTTAGACCGGCCTTATTTAATAATGAAAACACCTGTCTTAAATCCTGGACATGTTGGTCCAGATTATCACTAGTAATATAGATATCGTCTAAATAGATAAATGTGGATTTTCCAAGAACAGGCTTTAGCACAATGTACATACATCGCTGAAATGTTGCCGGTGCCCCTGAAAGGCCGAACGGCATACGCAGGAATGCATAAGTGCCAGACTTGGTTATAAAAGCAGTCTTAGGCACATCTTCCGGTCTAACCCCTATTTGAAAATAACCAGTCGTTAAGTCTAAAGTAGTCATGTATTTGGTAGAAGTTATGTTCCTTAGAATTTCTTCGATAATAGGTAACGGATATACCGGATATTTAGTCATGGAGTTTAATTTACGATAGTCAATTGCAAAACGCCACCTTTTTGGATGTGTTACCGGATAGTCATTGTTTTTCTTACATAACACAACCGGGCTAGCATAACTACTTGAGATGGGCGTTATGATCTTTTTACGTAATATATCTCTAATGTGCCACTCTATAATTTTTTCTTTATTCTTATCATATCGGTATGGTTTGTGACGAACTGGCAGTGAATCTCCGGTGTCGATACTATGGTTAGTAACTTGAGTAAATCCGGGAATATCACTAAAGAACGAAGCAAATTCACTTACCACTTGTCGAATTTTTTGTTGCTCTTCCTTAGGCAGGTGGTCGAGGTTTAACGTTGGTGGTTCTGTTTTTTCTTTTCGCACTGGTTTCATCGTCAGCTTAAGGTACGCTTCGTTAAAATCCAGCGTTGCTTCTGCCTCTGAAAGAAAATCTACCCCTAAGATGATATGCGCTTGCAAATTCTTTACGATAAAAAACATAATCTTTACTTGCTCGTCCTTGATACGAACGTATAACGGTAATTTACCTATGCACTTGCATCTTTTTCCCTGCGCAGCTAACACTGTCGTATTATCCGAATTATATATGCGGTATTTACGTAAATACTTCCTAAAAAAATCTTCTGCCACACAGGAACACTGCGCGCCTGTATCCAGGAGTGCGGTGGCTGGGATGTTATTCACCAACACTTCAATCTTTGGAAGAGTCAAATTTTTCACCATCACTCTATTTAACTTGAAGGAAGAGGGGTTTTGTTGGCCTTCGCATTTCCGCACCCTCCCGTGAGCAGAAATCCGTTTTAGTTTAAATCTTGTTTCTTCCTTTCCATGCCTTCCTTCTTTTTCCACTGGCCTTCAGACTTTTTTCCTGGCTTACTATTGAACTGTCGACGTTCGCCGGTTGTTTTTGGATACTCGGGTTTCCTTGCCCACTGATTCGCTTTACTTCCGTCGCCGTGTTCTTGACTTTGCTGTGGTCTTGGCGCACCAAATTGGCTTCGTTACTCATACTGGCGTCTTCTTTCAATGTCCGCCGTTCTTCTACTTTCAAACTGGATTGCTAGCTCAAATAACTTTTCCAGTGTAGCCGGATTCCTTAATTCAATAAAGTCTTGTACTTGGAGAAGTAACCTCGGCAAAATCACTTGAATTATCTCAGGATCCGGACGGTTTCCATACAAGAGTTTGAAGACGTGAATTTTTCTTAAAATAAAGCTTGAGAGATTTTCAGTTCGTTTCTGGTATATGCTGAAAAGTTCCGCTTCTAATATTGCACGATCTCTTACGACAGGGAATTCTTTTACTAAGGCAGTCTTGAAATTTTCGTAAGTATAGGTGGGACTTCCCGCTTGACCCAAGAGGCTTCTGCCGATACATTTGAAACAATTAAGCGCTTGGCCCCTCAAAGCGCTGGTAGCTAAGGTGACTTTCTGGAACTCATGCACGGGATACAGCATGAAGTGGTCCTCCAATTTTTCCAAAAAACTGGTTACCGGTGAGTTTCCATTAAATGTTGCTTCTGGTTTCATCGATGCGCGCATGGTCAGGACGATGTAACCAAATCCTTCCAGGGCGGCAGCTGGCATTTCTGGATTCTGAGCCGCTTCTGCAGGCAGCACAGGTTCTTCTTGAAACTCGGCCATGGTTATTCTTCTTCGTCGGGTGCCACTATCAGGTTCTGTGTTCCTCCTTACTTGCTTAGGGAACATTCACTGTCCTGACTCGGAACAGGGAGCTTACTAAAGCTATGTTCAATAAATTTGGGAAGTAGACAATACACACAGGAAGGGTATACGAAACCCTTTATTTTTCTCTCTTTACAATGAATTCCGGACTTCGGAATACAGAGACCAACCACTTGTGGTCTGAACGTAAGAATATAAAAATATAACTAAACTCTAACTTAAATTTGGAATAATCAACAAGGGCCTACGTGTAAGATTGGCCGGATATTAACAGAAAGGCCGTATGTAGTACAGAGAACTGTTAACACTACGATACGTTTAAATTTATCAAGAGGATTAAACCTCTGGCCTTGAAGGCAACCAGCAACCGAGTAAAACTACTATGGCAAGCGGCCTGCTTCTAATAGCTCCTTCCTCTCTCTTGCTTGGCAAAAAGCCACAACTTAAGTACTTGGCGTTCGCAAGACAAATTTGCATAAATAAGTTAAAGCTTTTAATTCTGGCCGGAAGTAGAAAATAAGAAGTGATAGTAAAGATTTAAAATAAAATAAACGTTAGTAAAACTTAAGATCCTTACAAGGTTAATGTAAATGCTTACGGGCCTATGCCTACATCTACTGAAGTTAATAAATATCTTATTACAATTATGTGCTTATCATCTAAATACCCTGACGCCGTCCCGGTACCGGATATAACGTCGAAATCTATTATAAGTGCACTCTTGCAGGTATTTAGTCGGATGGCTTTCCAAGGGAGGTTCAAACTGATCAAGGGAAATCTTTTATGAGTCGCTTAACCGTTCAATTTTTGAAGAGGTTTGCTAGAAAAATTTCCAAAAGCTCGGTTTACCACCCCCAGAGCAATCCTGTGAAACGGTTCATAGGTCAATAAAAAGGGTCTTAAAGGTATTGTGTATTGAAGCTGCCCCAAATTGGGAAATACAAGTACCTGCCGCTCTCTTTACTCTGCGGACAGTAACTCATGATAGTTCAGGATTTAGTCCAGCTGAGTTAGTGTACGGGAGCAACCTCAGAACACCTGTCACATTATTGTATGAGAAATGGTTAGATCCTCAGGAAAAAGAAGATACCGTAATAGAATATTTTTTTGAATTAATCAATAGGTTAAAGAAAAGTAGAGCTACAGAGAAAATGGAAGAGGTGAGAGACAAAAGGAAGAAATGGTATGACAAAAACAGAGGCGTAGCTAAGGTTTTCAGCGCCCGGGGACACCTAAAGATTTTGCGCCCCTTTCTGTGTTCCAAGAATGGAAAACATTTCATTCTGAAATGTATGTCATCAATTTACCGCCCCCTGGATGCTGCGCCCGGGGACGGATGTCCCCCCTTGCCCCACACTAGCTACGCCACTGGACAAAAGTGCCTTGAAAAGGGAATTCCAGCAAGGAGATTCCGTATTAGTATTAGCAGTGAACCAACCCCATAAACTCGCTCCTCAATGGAAAGGGCAGGGAAAAATAGAGAAAAGATTAACAGAAACAAACTATGTGGTTAGTTTTGAAGGGAATCAGGAAGGGAATAAAGTGTATCACATCAATATGTTAAAACCTTATCATAAGAGACCTGAACTTTTGAATATGGTGCTCCTTGACAACGAGGATTAGAGGAATTAGAGGAGGATTTTCCTTATATGTTAACCGATCCCAATGTGTTTGATTTTAATGAAATAATAGCAAAAGATAATCTGAAAGAAAGACTTAGTGATGAACAAATCCTGCAGTTGGGAAAGTTGTTGGTAAAGTTTTCTGTTATATTTTCGAATATTCCAGGGAAAACAAATTTAGTCGAACGTGATATCGAACTAGTCAGTGACAAACGCGTACAGCGTAAGAATTATAGAATGCCAAATCGACAGAACGAAATTCTTAAAGTCGAGATTGAAAAAATGTTAAAATACAAGATTATCGAACCAGGACCCTCTGAATATACTTCACCCATGATCCTTGTTGAAGCACCAGGTAGGGATCCTAGGCCGTATATTGATTACAGAAAGTTAAACGAAATAACGCGTACTGAGTTCTATCCGATCCCCAATATAGAGCAACATGTTGAAACTGTTGCAGCAGCCAAATTTATCACCTTGATAGACTTGATCAAAGGTTATTGGCAAATTCCGCTGACCCCCAGGGCGCAGAAAATTGGTGCATTTGCTACAAATTTTGGCGTATATAGGCCTTTGCGCATGCCATTTGGGCTCAAAAATGCTCCTTATTATTTCAGTAAAATGATGAGCGAAATATTGTGCGGATGTGAGAAATATGCTACCCCTTATTTAGATGATATTGCTATTTTTTCTGAAACGTGGGAGAAATATTTACAATATTTACATGAAATTTTAGAAAGAATAAGAAAAGCCAATTTAACTATTAAACCCTCTAAGTGCAAGTTTGCACAAGAAGAAGTGCAATATCTCGGTCACATAGTAGGTCGAGGAAAACGTTCTCCAGCAGAACTAAAATCAGAAGCGGTTCAAAACTTTCCTGTTCCCACAACTAAAACAGATTAGAGCTTTCTTAGGGTTAGCTGAATACTACAGACAATATATACCTATGTTTTCTGCTATAGCCGCACCTTTGACAGATTTGTTAAAAGGGAATAACAAAAGGGGTAAAATTGTTTGGACTGATAAATGTAATGAATCATTCAAATCGTTAAAAGAAAATCTATTTAGTAGGCCTGTGCTACATGCACCCGATTTTTCTAAATCATTTATACTACAGACAGACGCATCAGATCAAGGATATGGTGTTGTTTTAGTCCAGAAGGATGATAAAGGGAAAGAACATCCCATATTGTATCTCAGTAAAAAATTTACAGATAGTGACGGAAGTATTGCACCACTGAAAAAGAGTGTGCCGCAATTCTGTATGGCATAAAAAAATTGAAAGGGTATATAGATGGGCAGACTAAATTTTCCATTCAAACGGACCATAATCCCCTAGTATGGCTAAAAAATAATGAAGGTAGATATGGTCGATTATTACGCTGGGCCTTAGCCTTACAATCTTATAATTTTACGATACATCGTAAAAAGGGAAGTGACAACTTAAATGTAGACTGCTTAAGTAGAAACTCTGTACATGCCAGTTAAATAGACTAGTTATCACTTCTTTTAAAATTTTTTGTTATTTGATTATATATGTTGTATTTTTTAAAAAAAATTCATATTATATAGTAAATTGTTAGCTTTATTCTTAAAGACAAAATTTTTGTGTTGGTTTTTCATATATTGTATATGTATTTTTATATGTGTTCTTTTTATGATGGCCTGATTATGAGAGTGGAGAGCCTTTGTAACAGTGTGGTTTAAAATTAACTGGTAAAATGTTCAGAAACTGTGTACTGTGAAGGTTTACTTCTCCTGTGACCGGAGAAACAAAACCTGGAGGCGGAAGGTGTTTGTTTGTAGCGAACGCCTGCCTAAACTTTTATTTTATCCTGTAGAAACTTAAAAAAAAGTTTTGTTTTCTCTGTGTCCGAGGAAAACAAAATCTGAAGGCGGAAGGAGTCAGTCTATAAAGAACGTTCCTGAACTCTCGACTATAGAGACCTACAATGCTCTCGACTAGAGAGAACTTCGTTAGCAGACTCCTCACACTACGAGTACTATAATTGATTTTTAATACCTACTTTAAAGAACTGTGAATGGCAACGACGTAACTGAGTAATGCGCATGTGTAAAGAGATGAGACTTCTGTCAGACACCGGTCGAAGAGAGAGTTTTTTTTGGAAGCTCCGCCAGCGAGCTGAGGTGTGGAGACTTTATTCGTCAAGTGAAGACGAATGCCATCTTCGTTAACGTCTCTGATCGTGTCACCAGCTTGGATATCTACTGAAGTTTTCTAAATGTATTAATTAAATGTATCTGTGGTATGTGCTGTGAATAAAAAGTGATGCATCACCAATATGTGTTAATTCCCTTACAAATGAAGCATCCACGACATCACAACGCGTTACAGTCGTCGAAAATCTACAACAAATACGCAGAAACAATCTTCAACACGGCCTTCAGGCTATAACAGTGAAGACATAACACTCAAACAGCTCTAACGGTACAGTCACGGCAAAACACTAAAGTACAGCTCGCGACTTTATTAGCTGGACACGTACAGCTCGATCGCTCTTGGAGCTAATCTCTGAATTCAAGATACTACTACTGAACTCAACATGCTCTCAAAAATACTCTCACGATGCACTCCAGATACACTGCTACTCCGTGTACATTCTGGGAAAATCCGATAAGAATTCGTTCTAGAATGTTCTCGCTCCTTGCGATTTCTCGCCAAATCTGACAATTCTGCCTTTCCTTGCCACTTTCTGGCAAACCTAAACTCACTTTGCGGGGAAGCCATCTTGACGCAGCCGGGCATTTCGTAACAATATATCTGCAATTTTGAACGTATTCCGTAATTTACTCTTATTTTTCAAAATTGAACCTATCGTGGATCTGTTTATATCGTAGAAACGTCCGATTGAAGCAAAAGATTCACCGTTTCTAGAACGTTTAATTATTTTCTCAGGCATGTGTATCAATTTATAAGGAAGAAATAATGAAATATAAAGAAATGAATTGGGAAAACACACAACACATCTCCTAATGCAACAGTAAAGTGTTTTAGATTCTTGCTCAGAAAAACGAAAGAGGGACTAGATTCCGAGAAGTCCGCTATTGCAGACAGTACTGTATATCTGTGACATATATTACCCAACTCTACTCTCGTCACAACCGCGAAGGCCTCCTGTTGACAAGTGTAACGAAAACAAAAAAGTGAATGAGTGAGTCGAAAATGGTTGACGCTGGAGCAAATCTTTTCGTTACCGACAAGGATCTTTAAAAAAGTGAATTTTTAAAAAAGCGCGAAATAGCGAATTATGCGAATGTCGAGAGCCTCTATACTACGAATATAATATATTGAGAGCAGTGACTTACCGTGGTGGGGGCGGTGGAGGCAGCCTGAACCGGGATTCAAAATTTTCCAATAAATAATAATAATGTCTTGTAATATGAATTAAAAATTTGTGCCATTTCTTTTCCTATATTTGTCACACGTACAAGTGGGGTCGATTAAAATTAGTACGGAACTTTATGTTATTTAATCTGTGACAGAACCTGGGAATTCTCACGTGTACGTTTACGTATTCGACTCTGAATATTTAAATAATTCTTTCGCGGCATAATTAGTACCTGCGGTTTAATATCCACAATTTCAGCTTGCAAATGACAAGGTTTTGTAAGGTCAGTCTTACAATTTTCTTCACTTACGCTGAGAAGTGTCCAGGGTTTTACCATGAGCTCTAACTAAAGAGATAAAGGAAGACTGGAAGTCGTGCAGTGAATAAATAGGTATTTTTAAATATACGGTCAGTTTGCAATGCCTGTTAATGTTAAAAATATTATATATTGTTCGCTGATTGAGTACTTACAAATATAGGAATAACCTCCAGAAATATATGTTAACGCATGTTCGCAATCTATAGTAATAAAAGTACCTGAACTTACTAAACGACACTTGAATACCAGTGTTCATGCTATAAGCTTTCTAGCAGTTGCAACAATTCACAACAGTTATAACACTGTTGTACCAAACACGGAGTCATGTCTGAAGATCTCTGACAAAAGAGAATAACGAAAGACCATTTTGCTCACTTCAGTCAATCCAACGGCGTATAGGTTACAGACGAAAACATCATTGCAAAAATATCGCGGATAAAAACGTCGCGAAGAAAAGAGCTCAAGGCAAAAACACCCATGAGAGAAAAGAAAGCAAGCAGAAAACTTCGTCACATAAAACACAGAGAGAGAAAAGAAAGAAAGCAAAAAAGAACACATCGTGATTCGTAAAAAACATCATCGTTGAACACAGGACCATACAATCGTTTTCAGATGATCGTATAACACATTACTGCAATACAATAAATTACGATTTTGCAAACAAGTACAATCCACTCGTTGCTTTTCACATATCTTTTAGTCCATAGTTTCCTTAACACATTATTTCAATCATGTGGTTGCTAGCAATGTTCATGGTTGGTTGAGAACTATTCCTTTAATGAAATAATTCATGTGCCAAATTAAAATATTCGTAATTAAACTCAAGAAAGGATTCCTAATTCTTTCAGGAAAGTTCCATTCGATGTAATCCACTATTTACTTACATATTAAAATGTATGAAGAATGAACACATTTTCTTAATATTTTTTTTTTAATTCTATAAAATGTAAAATATTGCCGCACAGTATTAGTTTATGTCCATTCTAAATTTTTGTACAAAGCTATGTAAACATAGTAATTATATTTTCCAACTAAACGTGTATATTTTTACTTTCTATCATCGAATGCTAGACCTTTAACTTCATGAATTTGCATGATAATGATAAAGTACATAACTGTTAGAGTACTACATTATGATATACCTAGTTTAATCCACCCTCCCATTGATTTTCTTAAGTATGATGTGAGGTTCTGCAATTTGCATTTTTTCTTTGTAATCTAATTTTAAAGTTAAATTTAACATCGAGCGATGACGACTGTTGCATAATGAACTTTAAAACATGATTTAAAAATTAATTTATCTAAAATGTACTAAAAGAAAGACTTATAAAATGTACTAAAAGAAAGACTTATTATTGTGCTAATTTTACTCACATTAAAAGAAGGCGAAACCAACTGTAGGCGCTGGGTATCGATCCCAGTACCTCTCACATGCTAAGCGAGCACTCTACCATCCGAGCTACGCCCCCACGTCAGTAGATGATGCTTATATTTTTCATTTTAAAAGTATCAAGATCCGCTGTAGGCAGCGACAAATCTTCATATCATTATTTGTATTGCATCTCGCTATGAATAACAATAAGTTATTACCCGATTAAAGCACTTACTCTCTTATGGAAATGGATGCTTACTATTTTGTAGTTAACTGAATAGTTCTAACGAGAGATCGAAAGTTATACAAGGAGTTACAAAATTTCATTAATTTAAATATTGATCTTAAATATGTGAAACATCCAATCTAATTATTATGCCATTACCGTTGAGTAAATTTTCAAATTAGCAAAATATTCTTTATGCTTAAAGAATTAAAAACAAAAGGTTTTAATGCTTTTGGGAGTTCACCTATGCAGTCTCAATGCCTCACGTAACGCGTTCTTGAACCGAACAATGTACCGGGTAATAACCTGAGTCTTGCACTACGAAACCTCATGCGAATTTTATCACACACAATTAATCAGGCACAATTATTTTTTTTTTACTTTTCGTTTAAAAAATTTTTTAAAAAATGTGTACATTAACAAAAAATAACAAGTAGGGAACATGAAAAAGAAAAACTTAATTTCTCAATATTTTATTACAAACGAAGAATTGTAAGGCTTTTTTGGAAAAATGCCCAGTATGAAGTTTCTTCTAGTAAAAAGAGCAGAATATAAAGTTTCCGTGTCTGATGCAATATTTAAGGAGTTTTTGAAGAACTGGAAACTAGATTGAAACCAAGTTTCATAAAGCGAAAAATTTTTTACATAGGGCGGGAAGACATCTAACTCACAGCCAGGCAGTTACATCCGAATAAATTGAGAGGAACAAAGTGGCTCTTCTGTTCAGTGACAGTATCATGCCCTACTTCAGACGCTTGAGCTTGAGGAAGAGGGAGACCAATTTAGACAACTTTTAAACAACTTTAAACAAATTCTTAAAGTCTGGACCTCTCAGAAACCAAAGCCAGGTGTGCAAGATCAAGGAAGCAGGTGTGCAAGCAAGGAAGCTTAACCTTTTAGAGGAGGAAACCTATGGAAAACTACCTTCTACCTATGGAAAGCAGTTTCCAACATAACGAATTCCTGTGTGGAACGGATTAGGTTAATCCTGTGAGATACTACTGTACTTTTCTTTCATACCTTATTATTTCCTTTAATATTTTCGTCAAATGGAGCTACAGTTATTATTATTCATTTATTTTTGATTCGCTTATTTAACCCCTAAAGTACAAATAAAATTCAAAGTCGTTGTGTTCAACCAGTTAAATTAAATTAAATATTATGCATATAAAAGTAAGAATTTAAATTCCTGCTGTGGAGTGATATTCAGCGTTTGCAAATCGAACACCAGTAACGCGATTCCTTTCCGATCTTACTTTTGTAGCAATGCGAACACCTTCGCGTAGTTTTTTTTTTTTTTTTTTTTTTTCCGATGTTCTAGGTATATAATCCGGAATATGATTCCCGCCTAATTGGCTTATATTAGGTCTAAATGGTCAATTTATTTCTTTCAATTGGATACGTCGCAAAAGTGTCTTCAATAAATTTCAGCAAAAAGTTGATACGCGATAACGTTTCATTATTTTTTTTATATAATATGAATGCATTCAAACACATAATATCTAAGAATTGAAGAAATATCTTTTTGTAGTACTTTTTGAGTCGTTTTCTTGCTGTGGAGTACGCTATGATAATTCCATCGCTCATATTTACTCCACCCATTTTTTTTTTATTATAATCAACCACTAGCTCTGGTTTCTTTGTTATTATTTATCTTTTCTCTGTTTCTATTACGTTGTGATTATGTACAGTACTTACTAAATAAACCTCCCTCTTATCTTTCCATTTCATTATATGCATGACGATTATACTCATCAATACACAAAATCGTACCGCTTCTCCATGACGAGTATACTCGTAAATCACAATTAACTGGTTAAATGTCATAGAAACCAAATTTTGCACTGTAAATGCATACGTTTACAAATAGCGGGGATTTGCCTATAACGGCATTGGCCAAGGCCAGAAGCGGTGACCATTTTATTGTGGAGGCACATAATAGGCGGCCACCATTACCTTCTATGGAGGGACAGATAATTTTACATCCATGCTTTCTCCGAGATTCGAACCCGGGTCCTTTGATATCGCAGTCAGGCTCCCCTAACCACTATGCCGTCTGGGCTGCCTGTAAATGTATATATATATATAATATCAAGCAAAGTAGTAATTATAATTTTAAAAAAACCAATTTTGGTCTAGAAAACATCTTGCGCAATATGCTGCAAAATAAGTAAAATATAAAAATTGTAGTAAGCTCGCCTAAAAGCTACCAAGAGCTGCTGCTCCAAAAGGTTCAACACGTTTTAAAAAAAATTAATACATATGAAAATCAAACCATTAGACATGTAAAACATTAAAAAAAGAAAAAAAGAAAAAAAAAAAAAAAAAGAAACAGATAAAAAGTAAGCGGAAAATGATAAATTAGCTCAATTCGACTTCCAAACTGGCTTTTCAAGGGAAATTTCATTTATTTGAACGTCGAATCAAGCCAACCCCATTACGCGTTTCGCCGAAACAGACAATTGAAACTTTTTCGCTAAAAAATGTTTTTAAATT
Source organism: Stegodyphus dumicola (assembly GCF_044657685.1). Lineage (NCBI taxonomy): Eukaryota > Metazoa > Arthropoda > Arachnida > Araneae > Eresidae > Stegodyphus > Stegodyphus dumicola. The sequence goes on from NC_140768.1 coordinate 86,613,120, forward strand.
TAGACAAAGTGTCTTGGAAATTTTAATAGTCTCAATTCTCTGTTCCAAAGCTTTTAGGCGAGCTTACTACAATTTATATATATATATACATCTGGGTCATGTCAAAATCTGTTTTGGCATTAAAAATAAGTAACGCTTACCAGAGGCCATTGTATGGCAAAGGGTTAAGTAATGAAATATCTCGCTACAGTACAGCGCAATTTTATTTCTTAGAAAAATCAGAACTACACCAAAAAATGCAAAAAGCAGTTGTTTTTGAAACTTTTTTCCGCTTCCACTATTCCCATATCTTAATTTTATATTAAAATGCAATTCCGTCTCTCCTAATTTTTTGTAAATACACGTTTTGCATTCCAAAATTTTTGTATATAAAAAGGAACGTTAAGAATATTTTAATAATTTATTTTAGTATACTATAAATGTACGTATAAACTTTTAACATATCAAATTTAATATGTATATTATTCATGTATTTTTAATTATTAAATTATTAGTATCTTAAATATAAATAAAAAAAATTGTAATTTTTTATCGATAAAGCCTACGTTTAACTTTTTCAGCTTTTTGGGTCACAGGATTCAAACGAATCTTAGCTTATACGTTCTCGCGAACCGTTTATTTCAGTCTCGATCTGTAGAGTCATTAAGTTATTTCGAAGCAGGGGAGATGAGAAAGGAGCAATGCTCTCGCCGGGACTCTAACCACGGTCCTCTCGAATACGCGCCGAGGGTGCTGATCATTACGCCACGAAGGTATGCTAAGAAGGCGGGAGAAATATCTTATAAATCCATCACCTGCAGATTTATAACAATATATAATGTGAATACAAGTCTATGGCCTTACCAACACCACGGGCAAAGCCTTGGAGTATAAATATGCTATGTTCAACATTAGATAAACAGAAAATGCATTATTCTGTACGAAAATTCTAGTATTACTAATCTCATATTAATACAATACAATAATTAAGCATACTTGCATGAAGTACTCTAGTAGATTCCAGCAAAAACTATGTACAAAACAACACTAGGAATAATGCTTAGGTTTATGTAAACAACTACAATGTCAACAAAAAATTAATAAAAAAAAAGTGGAAGTATTTACAGTTATCGTACGTACAAGTAATTAAGAGACACAAATATGATCTCCCAGCAAGTCTCCATAAGGCCGCTCAAAATTTTTGAAAGATTTCTAGAAAGTGGAAAAGGCGAGCTGTTGAGGTACAAAACATGAAGGTTAACCGGGCTAATAATATTCATAGTGCAAGTATGAAAATTCCAGAGCACTAATAAATCACGTAAAGTCCAAGCGAAAATTTTAAAACATGCAGTTAAAAAATACCAGAATACACCAAATTATGTATAGTAATTTGCCATCGAAAAATTCAGAAAAATGAAAAAAGAAGGAAATGCATAACGGTAATTTGCACTTTCAAGTAAATTTTGACTTCAAATCTCTTCAAATATAGAAAAAATACGAATAATTTGTCAACTGAAGAGGGGGCTACCGTCATTTCTTACATTCTTTCAGCTACGTTTTATATCAAAAATGGTGCAAATCGAAAACATATTGGTTATATCCTTTAAAATTTTTGTATATACGAGCCAGTTTCCCTTAGAAAGTCCTCCACGAAGGCATCCCTTTCCTTAGGCAGATAGCCCTAGTGTGCGTAATTAAATAAACCAAACCAAACCTTTAAAATTTTTAATAAATCAGTAACTATGTACTAAGAAATATTATTCAGGTCTAAGAATGCTTTTTTCAAGCCCCCCCTTTTATTTCAGAACTTTTCAGGTGAAGTGTTTGAAGGCTTCTTTTTAAAAGCTGTTTGAGTATTTTCTATTTTATCTGAAGCAATCTTTTTATCCTACTTTTTTGTCTGCTTCTCATTCAGGATGTTCGGAAAATTCAGGATGTCCTCTTGTTTGTTTTGCCACGTGGTTCTTATCTTGAATTATTTTCTTCATATTTAAGGAATTATTGGGGCATAATATAAAATTTGCAGCATCTTCTAAATTAAAATTACAGCAATTTAAGATTTTTTATCAATTTAGCTTCATACTGAGAGTTTTTGTGGTCGCCAGCACATTTAAAACACCTCGGGATGAGTTTACACTCAGCTGAGGAGTGAAAGAAATGCTGGCAGTTGTGGCACTCAGCCACACCATCCTTTAGCTTATACACATAAACAGAGACATGGAAATATAATAAAGTTTTAATATTATAAACTTTCTCTGCCCCAGGCTGTTTTACTAACTGCACCTGGACCAGAAACATGGGAACACGAGTACGAAATTTGTTTATCGGGTTTACTTTCACAGCACTAAAACCTTTAGCAATTAACGCTTCCTTAATTTTTCGTACATGCGACATGCGACGGGGGACGTGGGCACCACCCCTTTACCGTCGGTTAATTGGTGTAGCGCCACGTCCACCAATATCTAGAGTTGAACCTTGAGTCTTTCAAAAGAGCAATTACATGGCCATACAAGGGCTGTTAATATTTAGTATTACATTCTTGTTTGCTGGTTAACATATTCTATGGATAACGTGATTTACAGAGTTACATACTGACTTTGTCTCTCATTTCCGGCATACAATGCATATGCATTACCTGAATTACATTAATCTTACATTGCGTTGAATTACTTTTGTGTACAGTTACAGTTTTTAGCTGTACATTTCAATAAATATACCTACATTACTTGTAGATTGCATATAAATACAATTTGCATGTACAGTTACATATGCCAATATTACATGTGCCTGACGTTACATTATTTTTATATACATGCATAGTCAGGCACGCCTGCTTCACATATTACTTAATTTTACCTACACTGCTTAACTTTAGGTTACATATACTTGCAGTTGCATACAGATACGTGCAGATACATTCTGATTAATTTTTAGATACAAATATTTACAAACATAATATTCTTACAGGTTACTTACATTGCATGTTATTTGGGTACTTATTGCATAATTTTCCAGTACATGAAATAGACATTCCAATATATACATTGCATTGCGTTAGACATCTTATATCCCTTATTCATAATACAAAACATATATGTTACCCATGCATTTTATTAGACATTTCTGCATTTATATTGCATTACTTTAAATTGCATAACTTACTAATACATAGCTTACTGATACACAAAAATATTTACTTATTTACATATATTACACTCCCTTACATTACATTGCTTACAGATATATGCACTTTCATACATTCGTTATGCCTACATTATATATCGGTTCATTATATATGGACTTACGGTATAATTTGCCGAAATTTATTTACACAGTACATGCACATTGTTAAATGCAACTGACTTTGCAGGTATGAATACAGGCAGTCTTTATACTGTGAGTTTCTAGTCTACTTTCTAGTTTCTTACAATTCACTTGAATGACAGTTTTCCTACATTGCAATACATGCCCTTTTTAAAATGCTTAAGTTGATTTTACATGCTGGGTTGTTCTATGGCTGACACAAGTCTGTATCTAAGTCGGACAGTCTGTCCATCAACTGTAATAAAGTGCCGCTGTTTTATCATATATTTACAGAATGACTGGCGATTTGTTTCAGGGAGATTGATATGCGGTCCTTCTGTTAATGGGCATGACGTTAGATAGTGCTCTGGTGAGCCTGAGTCGCCGCATGCACATTGACTTGTGTGACTTATGCCACGCTTGAAGAAATATTCCGGGTAGGGTCCATGCCCGGAAATGTATCTTACCAACTGTGCGTTCGCTACATTTCGGCTAGTGTCCACATAGCCGATGGAGTAGTGGGTCCTTCTCCCTGTGGTGGTTTGGTCCCATTCGTTCTGCCACATGCCAGTGGCCCTTAGGCGTACTGTCTTCTTTAAATACGAATGCGGCCATGGTATGATAATTGGTGCATCATGCGGGTCAGTTGTTCAGTGGCGTAGCGAGGGAGGGGCAAGGGGTGCATGATGCCCCGGGCGCCGCTCGTAGAGAGGCGCCAAATGGTCTCCAAACAAGATTTTCTGGAAAATTTTAGTTTTTATTTTGGTCGGTTTCTGGAAAATATATTTAAAATTAATAACTATTGTAATATAATTAATTATTTATTTTCTTGATTTGCCTGATAAAATGTGTAATAAAATGTTTTCAGTACATCAACCAAAACGTTCTTTCTGACCCCTTTATTTCTCCAAAGTAGAGATATTTGTATTTTTTTAAACGAAATGCACGTATAACTTCCGCTTTTTATTTTAAAACGATAACACGGCCTTGTCCCGAATTTCTCAAACATATCCAGTTTCCAAAATCCGATTCAATAATCTGGAAATGAAATTTTGAGAAAATCCTAACGCTTCCGCTGCAATGGATTGCGTTCGACTCTCCTGTAAACGACTGATTGCCTTCCTGGCTACCGATTCAACTAAGTCATCTTGCTGAGACATCGTATATTCACTGCTACGAAGCATTCAACGCATGTCAATTGTTTTTAATCTCCTATTACAAAAGGAATACTGCAGGTCGCTCCTTACTCCTTACCTAAAACGCATAGTTTTTGACGTCACAGACTAAATTTGCATATTCCCAACTTTGTAAACGTTATAATTTTCCTTTATAATCTCTTCTATTTCCTTTTGTTCAAAAAGGTTATCGATTATATGGTTATTTCATACCGAACCCACAATATCCCCTAATTGTTTTGAGCAGTGAATGTGACTGCATGACGTTACTCCGTAGTAGAAAAGAAACGGAACCTAAAACTCCACTACAGAGCTATAGAGAAAATGTTTTTCCAAACCTAAGAGTCGCACTTCAAATACTACTTACTCTTTCATTATCAAATGCTAGCTATGAATTTTCGTTCAGCAAGTTAAAATAAATTTTCACATATTTACAATCAACGATGGGAAAAGATCCCCTAAGTCATCTAGCATTTTATGTGTGGAAAGAGAAAAATTTGAAAGGCTCGACTTTGATGAAGTAAATGATAAATTTGCTTCATCCAAGGTAAGAAAAATGTATACATAGTAATTAATTGTGTTTCATGTATTATATTATTATTAATAAATATAAGTGCCCGACCAAGTCCAGGTGCACGTGATTGAAGGGAGATAAGGGCAAATTAAATTTTTTAAGTTGGCTGGTGGTGTGTCTGACAATTTTCGATTTTTGGCACTCCAAGCACGAACGTATCCAGTTGGCTATGTCCTTTTGCATACTAGGCCATACGAGACGTTGCTGTATCAGTTTCCTCGAAGCCTTGACGCCAGGATGTGACTGACTAAAAATGGCATGGCGAAACCCGGAGGGAACATAAGGTCGAAATCTTAAATCCTGAACATCACAATAAAGTGATTTTCCGGATGACAGCTGCATAGGCTGCAAGTTGAGATTGGTGGAAGATTTGCTTTTCAAGAGGGTTTGTAGTTCTGAATCCCGGTGTTGTTCGTCCGCAAGGGCAGCAAAGTTTATTGGCGAAGGAACGGCTAGTTCTTCAATACGAGACAAGGTGTCTACAACAATATTCTGCGAACCCTCAATATAACGGATATCTGTTGAAAATTGCGCTATGAAGTCTATGCGTCTCATTTGACAAGGAGAAGCTTTATCCGAACGCTGTTGAAAAGCGTAGATTAAGGGTTTGAAGTCTGTGAATATCATGAAAACGCGTCCCTATAGCATATGTCGAAAATATTTAACAGCTTCATAAATTCCTAATAATTTGCGATCGTAAGTGCTGTATCTGGTTTGCGCTGGTGAGAGTTTTGATGCGTCAACGTGTAGAAACATTAGGTTCTTTTTTTTGGAAGCAGAAGAGATGAAAAATATGCAACGCCTTCGCCGGGAATCGAACAGCGAACGTCTGGAGTACCGACCCAGCGTGCAGAACCACTCCACCACGAAGGCACGCTAGGGAAGCGGGAGAAATACCTTATATAATCCCCTTTTTAAAGGGCGATTGTGGTTTTTAGGGGACCCAATCGCCAAATCCTGGGTGTGGAGAATCCTTATCCAACACCCCTTTTAGTTCGGGCGCCACTGTAGAGACATTAGGATATTTGGAAGCAAGAGAGAGATTGAAAAATTAGCGACCGCCTTAGCCGGGAATCGAACCGCGGACCTCTGGAGTGCCGGCCCAGCGTGCAGAACCACTACACCACGAAGGCACGCTAGGAAAGCGGGAGAAATACCTTATAAACGTAGAGGGATAATGGTTTCGATGCGGAAGGATACTGCAAATTTGTTGCTGAAATTAAATCATTTTTGCATTTTTGGAACGCTTCGCGAGATTCTGTGGTCCAGGTTATAACAAGTTTATCGTTTTTCTTGCTTCCAACCAAAAATGAATTTAGAGGTGCTTGTATGGTTCCTGCATGAGGTAAGAAACGTCGATAAAAGTTGAGCATAGCAAGAAATCTCCTTAAGTCTTTCACTGTAGATGGTTCGGGCATATCGCGGATAGCGGGGACTTTATCTGGAAGGGGTCGAACGCCGTCAGTGGAAATTTCATGACCAAGAAAGGATACTCTTGGTTGGCCAAAAACGCATTTGGAAGGATTAAGACGGACACCGTACCTTTGAAAACATTCAAAAACTGTTCTCAAATGTGATAGGTCTTCTTGCTCTGAAGAGGATGCGATTAAGACGTCATCAAAATAAGGTACCCAAAATTCGAGGCCGTTTCACACCTGATTCACAAACGTTGGAACGTTTGAACAGCATTGCATAAACCGAAAGTCATGATCGGAAACTCAAATAGTCCGAAAGGCGTAATAACCGCACTTTTTGGAATATCAACTGGGTTAACGGGCACTTAATGATACGCCCGCTCAAGATCAAGGGTTGTAAATATAGCGTTTCCGTAAATATAGCGTCTAAAACTTGCATACATACAGTCTTGAATGTGCGGGACTGGGTAACGATCAGGAATTGTAGCTGCATTTAACCAGCAATAATCGCCACTTACCATTTCGTTTCCGAACTAGATGGAGCGGACTGGCCCATGAACTTTTTGAAGGACCCCAAATTCCCTGTTTCATCATGTATTGAAATTCCTCTTTGGCGGCTTTATGCTTGTCCGGAAGTAAGTGTCTTGGTTTAGCGGCAATTGGAGGTCCGGTAGTTTCAATATAATGTAGTACATTGTGCTTGGGTTCGGAAATACCCATAACTGGGCGCGTGTTTGTAGGGAATTCTCTGAGAAGTTGATGCCATGGGGTGTTACCCGAAATCAGTTTAATGCTCAGATCTTGACTATTGCAAATTACTCCCGGATGTGTTAAGCTGGTTGTGTAATTTATCAAACGGCGATTCTTAAGATCGACGAGCAAAGAAAATTTTTGAAAAACGTCAGCGCCAATAATAGGACTTGAAACAGTAGCAATAATGAATGGCCATTGGAAGTTGCGGCGCAATCCTAAATCAAGAGATATCAGGCGTTCACCAAAAGTTTGAATAGGAGTTCCATTTGCTACATAAAGTTGTAACTTGGTAAGGCGCTTTTGTTCTCGAAAATGTGGTGGAACGACAGAAACATCAGCACTGGTGTCTACAAGAAACCTTAAACCCGAATTCATTTCAATGACGCAAAGGCGTGCAAAATTCCGGCCGCTGTCGTTCACAACTTCGAGCAACGGCCTTTCTCATTTCCCTGGTCGTTTTAACGACACGTTGAGCGGCATCTGTTTGCCTTGTTTCCAAAGTTTTGGTGGTAAAAACAAATACCCGTAGGAGGACTTTCATAACGTTTCCTCAGTGGGCTACGATGTGTATTTCAACCAGGTGATGTGGAGCGGTTGCGCTGAAAGGATTCAGCTTGGATGGTTACTAACTGAGCAACCTGTTTGGACAAATCCCCAATTTGACCCTGTAACGCCACAATACCTGGATCAGGAGCCTGCACTGTGTGTATTTGCGCTGGAATGGCCAGCTCGTGAATTTTATTAGCGATTTCGGGAAGATTTTTAAGTGGTTTTACTGGTCGCTAAAACGGTTTGCATGTGAGATGGGAGTCTATTCATCCATAATGTTTTAAGAATATTATCCGTTGGGTTACCGGGGGCTAAGTCTGACATTTTAGACGGCAATTGAGAAGGCTTCATATCACCCAACCGTAAATCGTGCAACAACTGCTTGATTTTAACTGTCTCGGATTCTTCATGAACAGAAATTAATTTTTTTTTAAGATTTGTATTTGTCCGTCGCCGGTGGATTCAAAATTATTCCACGAGCTGATTGCAGTACCTCTGATTCTAAGGTCCCAATCATATTATGTTTCGGCTACGCGGGACTTGACGTCGAAAGGGACAATTCTCAAAACCCGCACGATTCTCAAAACCGCACAGGAAACACACGTAGCTAGATTACCATTCTCACTTACTACAAAGACCTTGAACGCCAAACAGTAATCGATTATCGCTCAAATTGGGATCACGTGATCCTTCAGAAGCAGAACTTTCGTCTGATTGGTTGTCTGTACCCGGGACTGAGGTCCAGCCGAGACATGTTCGGTGAGGTTTGAAAAAAATCCTGCGTAGCCGCAACATTTTTCCGTAGCTAGGCGGAACTTCGCTTCCAGCGGGGCTCTTTTTTCTAGGAATCCTCCCATTTAAACCAGTGCTACCAGAATCTCGTTTCTCAGAAAAGTCCCCTCTAGCAGGGACTGTAGCCATACGTGATAACCTCTTAACGCGGCGATCGCTGTATAAAATTGGGTTTCGTCGGCAGTAACGTGACTCAACGCGCATCCAATTGAATGAACCATAACGATGGGTCTCGGTGACAAAAGGGCAGTGGCTTAACTACCACTTCTGTCAATTGTGAAGCAGCATCGTTGTCAACCACTTTAGATCAATCAAATATGCACAAAAATAATATGTATAGAAAAATAATCAATATGTATATAGTGACACAGTTTCTTGGTACTTGAAATCAAAGAAATTGGAGGCTCAAATGCAGCAGACGATACATATATATCCGCTGAAATTATGACAGAAATATGTCGACTTACCGGAATGCGGCACCACGCTTGAAATGTCTCACTTGCATCTCATCACAATGGATAACTTACTGCTACTCAGAATTTTGACATATAAACTCATATTCGTGCAACATTGAAGGTTGCTATTCTTAATAAATACGGGTCACCAATTATGAAAGTAAAATTTTTTTAGACAGATCGTTAAATAATTATAACAATTGAATAGAATAAATATTATTTTGTTTTTGGTTGCTATGGGTTACCAGACCGGCAGAGTTGAGTTGTAGTAGGCGTAGCCACATATCTATTTATCTATAATGTATATTAAACTTTTAATTTTTTAAAAACTGTACTTTTTAAAAACACATATATAAATATGTAAAATAAATAAAACCTTTTTAACTAATTCTAGACCAACGTATGTCTGATTTTTCCGCCGACACAGACGCATTTCCGAATCCAAGCCTAGTGTAGTTAGGTAGTGACTATTCTTAATATATTTTTGGTATGTTATAGCAGATTCAGCATTTTATTATTATTTGCATTATTTTCTTATTACAAATATATTCTATATATTATATTACTGAAAGTTTTTTTTTGTGGGGGGGCGCCACAAAGGTATTTTGCCCCGGGCGCCAGTTATGCTTGCTACGCCATTGCAGTTGTTGCCTCTTTGGCGAGTTGGTCAGCAAGCTCATTGCCATAGTGGCCAACATGAGCCTTTATCTACTCTAATTTTGTGCGGTACTGGGGGTTGCTTCTAAGATCTCTCTGGATTTCCTGTATAATCTCCGAGGGATGATCTTCATTCCAAATGGCATATAACGATGATAAGCTGTCCGTTTTAATGGTGACATGGCTATGCTGGTGCGAGTGCAGGTAGATAATCGCTTGTGCAATTGCCACTGCTTCGCTTTGGAAGACACTGTTATGTTGTCTTAACTGTCCCTTCCATTTCTCGACTGCGTTGTCTTGTTTCGTGGCGACATAGGCGCATCCCACTCTTTCGTCCAATCTAGACCCGTCTGTATAGATGGTCATTTCCCTTGAGTGATGAGTTGCAGTAGGATTAATTGAGATAAATATCCCTTTGCCTTCCTCTGCCGGGTGGACGTCAAGAGGGCAGAAGTTTGTTTCGTGGCGTGCTGCCTCCTCCTCAACCCGGATATGCAGGGAAAGGAGACCAGCAAGTACGTTAATGGCATCGGTGGAGGTGGTGCGGTAGGCCCGTGTGATTCCCAATGCGAATGGTCGTTGTATGCTGTTAAGATGTCTGACCTTCCTTCCTTACATTGGGTAGGCCCATACTGCGGCAGCATACGTCACTATCTTCTCGATGACTGTCGTGCACAATACCTTTTGAATATGGGAGTTAAGCCCCCATTTGTGACCATAAAAGAGTTTCATTTGTTTGGTTATGGCTGCCGTCCGGAGTTTGAGATCCTGCACGTGAGGGATCCAGGTCATCTTATGATCAAAAGTGACCCCTAAATATCTTAGCTGGTCCACTATCTGCAGGCGTTGGTTGTTAATCTTTATGGTGGGGCGTCTTACTAAGGATCCTCGTTTTTTTTTTGGATTAAAAGGACTTTTGACTTATGTTCTGCAATTGTGAGCTTAAGTTTGGTACGCTGGTCATGAAAAATCGCGCAAACTTCATTGCAATTTTTCTGTAATTTTTCTCGCGTGGTACCCTTTACAATGAGCGCCGCGTCATCCGCGTATGCAATGATTTTAGTGTGCGTCGGCCACGTCGCTGTCAGTACTTCATTGAACGTTAAGTTCCATAAATGCGGCCCGGCGCACGATCCTTGCGGACATCCTCTAGTTTGCACCTTTTGGATAATGGCTGCATTATGCACCGCTAATAGCTTCCGATCCTGCAGGTAGTTGCCTATTATACTATATATGTTACTTGGGCAATTGGCCCTTCGTAATGCCTGCTTGATAGCCGGCCACCACAGCGTATCTAAAGCATTCTTTAGGTCTATGCTGACCATACCCGTGTGGTGGCCGCTGTGTCTATTTTCCAGAATTGCCTCCTTTATATCATGGAGGGCATGCACCGTCGATGAATCAGTCCTGAAGCCATATTGGCTGCTGCTGAGATAACCGTTGAGATGCAAGTGGTGGCGCAGTCTGTTGATGATTAGCTTCTCCAACACCTTCCCCATCGCCGACAAAAGGCAGATGGGTCTGAATGATGAGGGTTCTGAAGGATCTCTGTTTTTCTTGAGGAATAATACCACTTGCCCTATTTTATATAGTGTTGGAAAAGTCCTACTGACAGAAGCTTATTGAAATAGCTTACGAAGAATGTAGGGTATGCCTTTATGGTAGCTTTTACGATTGTGTAGTCTATGCCGTCTGTTCCGGGGGCTTTCTTTCGCGGCAGACTTGCCAGCACTCTCTGCAGTTCTTGAAGCGTGAATTCCTCATCTGCTTCTGTATCTATACTATTTGTATCTGCTCGAAGGGCAGCTTGTTCGGCGGTGTCTTGTTCTGCATCGTCCTGACTGAACACAGTATTTAAAACTACATTCAAAGTGTCAGTCGTGTAGCTTTGGCTGCTATCCAGTGAGGACGGGATTTGAAGCTGCGAAGGCTTGAACACCTTCCCCGTTGTTATCTTGTGATGCAGCCCGTATACTTCTTTTGTATTGGAACAGAACTCTCTCCAAGATGTCACTTTGGCCTGGATGATCATCCTTTTGTATTTTGCTCACTCTCTTTGAAAAATGGTGAGTGTGTCCGAGGTGATCTCTAGCCGCCTCTCGTACTTCAATCTCCTTCGCAAGGCTCTGCATTTACGCTGTTGCTTCTGTAATGCGCCCGTCCACCAGTGCATTTCCTTTATCTTCTGAGGTTTTTTCTTGGGGATATTTTGGTCACAAACTAATTGTAGGGTGTTCTGTAGCCTGATGGAGAAATTCTCCAAATCTGCCATTGTGTCTGCATGCTGTAGCGCCGGTTCAAGAGCTTCCAGGTGCCTTTTAACCTTCCTAGTGAATGTAAGGAGCTTTCTACCTGGGAGATTGTACCTTTTAATTTTGGTGATTTAATTTGGTGATAGGTGATAGATAGGTGCAGAGAGTAAGTTATAAATTTGTGATCACTTAGACTTTCTTGATCATCTACTTTCCAATCTGTCAGTAAGAAAGCTGCTTGCAAAGACGTAATAGTGAGATCGGGCGAGCCCCGAGCGAAGACTCTGTCGAAGGAGGGTGGCGCTTCTGCGGTATTGTGGATAACAAGATTTTTTGAGCTGAGGAAGTCCTCCAGCTCTCTGTCCTTTGTGTCCGTGGCACGATAGCCCCAGGTAGTATTATGGGCGTTATAATCTCCCCCGAAAAGTACGTATGGAATCTTTATCTTGTGTAAAACTTGCTCATGAACCTTGCAGTGGGCCCAATTTCCACTGTCGGTGGCGAGTAGCTCGAAGCGATGGCCAAAGTGAGTGAATGAACTTCCAGGAGTACTGCAATGTTGTCTTGTTCCGCTGCGATGATAACCGGCGACCAGTCCGGCCTGCAGCATACTAAAATTGCTTTTGGTGCATTATCTTTATCTATTTTCTGAAATACCGTCCATTTTACCGGGAAACCTACTGCCATCCTCTCTCTGACATAAGGCTCTTGACCAAGAATTATATATATGTTCTTTTCGATTGTATATTGTATTGTTTGAGCGACTGCCGCTCTGGCGCGCTGCATATTGATTTGCAGTATTTTCACCGGTGTTTCCTCTGCTATAGTCTCTCGGTTGACAAGTACATCAGATTTTGATTGGCTTCCGCTGTTTTGTGATATGATGCTATTATCAGTACTGGGTAATACTTCTGATATAGGCCGCTGCACGTTGGTACTCTGGACACTCCGCTGCGTATGCCGGGTGCCTGCAGTCATACCTAGCTCCGTGTCTCTTATTTGCATTCCGACAGTTAATGCATTCTGGAAGTTCGGCTTTACATTTGCTGGTGTGATGGGGTCCGGCGCAGTAAGCACAAAATTCCTTTTTGCAGGTACATTGGTCTTGTGTGTGGCCGAGCTTCTGGCACTTGTAGCATCGGCGTATTCCCAAGTACTCTGTAATTTTATGTGCGTGCCATCCGATGTAGATTCTTCTAGCTCGAAGGACTGCCTGGATACAGGAGGGGTCGCATTCCAGGACCCATTTAACACGCATTGGATTTCTCTCCTTGAGCTTGAAAAGGGCCTTGACATTTTTGGTTGAAATGCTTGTTGTCGTTGCCAATTCGTCGATGAGATCCTCCGGTTTAACGGAGTCTGAGACGTTGTGAATTGTGCAACGCGGTTTCCTTCGTTGTCCAACATCGATGCCTGCGTAGGCTGGCATCGATGTTGGCTTTCTGCAATGCCTCTTCTAAGTTGTCGACGTCCTTCGCTGTCTTTCAATAGACCTCTATCTCCCCTTTTGCTGTGGTGGAAATACTTTCCACTGCTACTTGCAACTTGCTGAGTGGCGCCTTCTCTTGTAGCTCTTTTCTCAGTTGTGTTTTGTTCTTTTGCCCAGAAGGTTTTAGGATTAGGCTGGGTTTCTGCGTAAGCTTGACGATCTCTGCAAACGACCTTGGTGTTGTGTCCTGTGCACCAGCAAATGCCTCTGGAACTGGAGGAATGGCTCTTTGCTGAGGTTCACTTTGTGCTGCCGTGGGCGGCGTGTGCAGCTGGCTGCAGCAAACAAAAGTGGACGTATTCACACCTGTCTCTGCAGTAACTGGCTTGGGCTTAATTTTCCGTACAGGAGTATCTGATGGAATTTCTCTTAAAAGAAATTTTACAGGTTTAACATTATTTGCATGAATAATATAATGTTTAATACTCAGTGGCGTAGCTAGGATGGGGCAAGGGGGGGACATCTGTCCCCGTGCGCAGCATCCGAAGGGCGCCAAATTGATGCTACGAAATTTTTTAATGAAATGTTTCCCGTTCTTGGCACACAGAAAGGGGCGCAAATTCTTCAGTTGTCCCCGGGCGCTGCAAACTCTAACTACGCCCCTGTTAATACTGTTATTTATTAAATAGCGAGAAATGACTGTATGAGCCGCCACATCAGTAAGTTATATTTTCAAGAATTATCACTGGATTCTGTCTGTAAATACAGTATCATTTTCCTTCGTCATGTTTTTTTTTACAAATTCGCCTGAGGTGGAATAACCATAACTGATTTTAATTTGTGTGGCTTGAGAACTTTCATTGAGGGAATACTAATATCCATTGTATTATCATTGTTTTGAGTATCAACACCACAAGCAGAATAATTATTTATATTATAATCTAGCGCTGTATATTTATTATCAACACTTATGTTAGCGTTATTTTTCAGCAATTTGCATAGGCGTACTATCTGCTGGGAGAGACAAAACCATCTTCTCTGACCCATGTTTTTTAGCCACGAGGGAATCACACTGAGAACCATTTGAGAATATGAAACATTATTAGCAACTTAAGAACTGTTAAGACACTTATCTTTTGGCATCTTTAATAATACACTTATCTTTTGGCATCTTTAATAATACACTTATCTTTTGGCACACTTATCTTTAATCATGCTTCTATTATTTTCAATATCTTTATCATTGGTCAAATCGCTATCATTTTGAGCAAAATCAGTTTTCGGAACATTAACACACGAATCAGAACTGATTTATTATGTGTCTGAAGAATCTCGCATTTATCTTGAATGATGTTTATTATGTTCTGAATAGCCTGGGCTTGTACATCTACTAGTTCACGATGCATCGATGGATCTTCATTTGGGATTTTCTTTAAAATGTTTCACATGCAAATTTAGCTTGTCGTGATGCTTTTGCAAGTTCTTGAGAAAATTCAAAGCATTAATAAGTTAATATGATTATAACATAGCTTGCTTAACAGCTGGTTAAGTATATCATCTATTTCTCTATCATTTAAATAGCTATCAGCGTCAACGTCCGAATTTTCATTTTCACTATCAACATCTAACATATCTTTGAAAGCCATGGCCAAAAAATCGCAAGGCTTAAAGAGAAGAAAAACCGCGTTAATAGCGCAGTGATTATTCGGAAAGCACATGCTAATTAAAGAAACATGGGATCTACGAGCTCACAAATATATATCCTTCACGTTCGATGCCTGCAGGTCGAATCCTATTTCCCTGCTGAAATCCAGGCGGACAAGGAGACAAAACCGAAAGGAGACAATGAGGTTATAAATTAACCCTTAGGCTATAAGCGGAAGAACGGTTTCGCTACATCTGGCATAAAGAGCCAGTGCGTTCTTTGTTATGTATTACAACCCCTAGGAATTCTACAATTCTAATTGTTTCATTCTATTTAATTCCTTTCTAAACCCAAACTGTTCCTCTGGAAATAGATATGGATTAGGCTTGAGATGCTTCAGGATCAGCTTTTCAAGAAACTTTCCACTTCCTGACAGAAGGCTAATCGGGCGAAATCCATACCACCTACCAGTTTCTGGAATCGAATATGCCCCATTTAAAGCTGCTCTTTTGGAGAGAATTCCTCAATCGGTAGAAAACTTCTGGCATACAGCATGAACTAATTTAATTTGATTTTGAATATATTCGACGACATTATGTGTATTCTATTCCCGATTAACGAGGGAAGGATTAGTTGTGCCCTGTCTAAAAAGCAAGGTTAGGTTTGTTTATCGCGGAACGATGGAAAAATTGCTATCACAATTCATCAGCGTGGAACAAAACGTACAGAACATATAAAAAAGCAAAAGAAAGGTGAAGAGGCTAACAATGGTGATAGCAGACGATGTCATAGCATTTATAGCACTTTTTTATTTCTTAATGATGCTTATTTTCCTCTTATTAACAGGGTATTCGTTTTGTTTTGAGTAGTAACTTAAACTAATCAGATGAATTTGTTCTCCAAACTAAACTGCTTGAAAAATATAGCTAAATTGTTAATACTATTTTTCTCTTAATTGTAATATGGGTTAATAGGAATTTGAATTAACTTTCGACATAATCTCAGGTATTACACCGATTAATCGGAAGTTATTCTTATGAAAAAACAACCAAGAAAAAATACGCCTTGAAGTTGATTTATCTGCGTTATCACTTAAAATCATAGCCTATAGATAGATGGAATTAAAAATTGGTACAATTCCGTAAACGATTCTTACAGCTTATAAAACCTCTATATTCTAATATTAAGTTTGCTTGTTTGTCCCCCCCCCTCCACTCCATCCCCGTAAGATGCATTATTCCTAAAGGATTTCTTTTCGTATTGGACGGATATGACATCATCTAGTGAATAATTTTAATGCTTAATACATAATTTTAAGTATTCCTTAAGTTCAGTTCTATTCTGGGACAAGTACAGTAAATAAAATAAAGGCAGTCCTCATCACCCTAAAAATAAAGATATCCTAGGTAATTAAGACACAATAACACGCCGAATAAATACTGATTCAGAAGTCAAACAACAAAAATCAGCGTTAATTCACAAAATTTTCACAGGACTAGTTTCGATGGTTTTACCGAACCATCATCTTCAGCTGCAAAACCGCAAATGAACAAGATAGGAAATAATGTTTAGATAAGATAAGAAAGCCTGGACAAGAATAAGCAAGTGGCGCCATCTGTTGGCAAAACCAGAACTAAAACATAATTTCTCTAAAAGCCGAAGGCAAATTTGGATTGGAATTAGGATCGTTAACTAGAACAGAAAGATTTTGTGAATTAACGCTGATTTTTGTTGTTTGACTTCTGAATCAGTATTTATTCGGCGTGTTATTGTGTCTTAATTATAGAAGCCCCAAACAGGCTTACATTTTGCTTTCTTTTTTGCACGTGGTGTGGCCGCCATTTTGTGATTGTAGGAGTTTCGGTGAGTACATTTTTGCAATTTTCAAGTTATGTTTATGTTTTGTACATTTGGATATTGTGCTTTGCTTGTCTGATTTCATGCATTTTGCTTACAAACATTTTGTTTTCTATTCATTTCAGTGAGGGATTTTTCTGCTATTTTGTGTGTACTTTATTATTGCTCAGTTAATTTAGTTTGATTTTCTGCATTGTTTATCATGCCTTCATCCGTTAATCGTTTCACTAAATTACACCTGAAACGGCAAAAATTCCTGAATCATCTTGACTTTTTACTTAAATGTAAATGTAAAAAATTGATCCCCAATTTTATTCAAATCAAATCTAATCAAAAACCTTCGAGTCGCGTTTCAAGAATTCTTTTAAATTGCAAACTTGCCTTACTTCGGTCCGTGATAAGGGATACACGTCAACAATTGTCCAAAATTGAACATGAACTCTATAAGCTTCATCTGGAACTCGCTAAAACATATCCAAAATTCACTGCCCTTGAACAAAAGTCTTGGTCTAGAACGGAGAATGCAGTTAACCGTCATAAAAACACCCTTGCAGTTAAATTCGAAATACTTCTTTTACAGTCTTCCAGTTCAAGTAGTTCAAAAAATCTTCCCATTGTAAACATCAAGCCAATAGTTAATATTTCTAATGTTAGTCTTTCAGAAGAACAAGAGAGAATTCTAAAATATAATTTTAACTTCTCACAAACCTGTAAACCCTCGATTCCAAAGATTTTGGCTCCTATCGAAAAAGCTTTCAAGTTCATTAAAGTTTCAGATTCACAGAAAGAAATGATTAGGCATCTTATCGCTCATAATGTGAAATTCAATAATAAACCTTTGAAACCAAATCTAACTGCGAGAGAAAGAGCTACAATGCGCGAGATTCATTCTAACCCGGATATTGTCATTTCAAAGGCCGACAAAGGTGGCCAGATAGTCGTCATGGATAAGAACACTTACATCGATGGTGTCACTAAACTCTTAAACGAAGGACCATATAATCCGATCCCTAAAGATCCTTCACCTTCGGACTTATCCAAAATAAAAACTGCGATCAAATCTTCGCAAATCATTTCAAGCAACTTAAAACATTCGCTTATCCCATCTGTTGCGAATTGTGCCAGATTATATGCTCTTCCCAAAATTCATAAAAGTGGTATTCCTTTCCGCCCTATTGTATCAAATTTAGGTACTGCCTCGTATCCATTAGCTAAATATTTAGTTTCTAGATTTTCCACTCTATTAGACAATAACATTTACACCATAAAAAATTCAATAGAGTTTGTAAAAAAGGTTAAAAACATTTCTCCTCGTAATTTACTCATGGTTTCTTTTGATGTAAAATCATTATTCACCAATGTCCCAGTGGAGGGTGCATTAAGATGTCTAGAAACCAGACTTCGCGAATTTCATTTCTCTTGCATCGAAATTGATGAGCTAATTTCTCTCACTCAACTCTGTTTGAAACAAACACATTTTGTTTTCCAAAATAAATATTACAAGCAAACTGAGGGATTAGCCATGGGAAGCCCCCTCAGTCCCATCCTGGCTGATATCTACATGCATTATTATGAATCAAAATTGTTTGAAACTTTAAACTTCCCGGCATGGTTCCGCTACGTAGACGATACTTTTACCCTGTTTGAAGGTAATAAAGATGATTTAAATAGAGTTCTTTCAACAATGAATTCTATTGATCCTGCTATTCAGTTCGCTTTTGAACTTGAGACTTGCAATTCTCTTCCGTTTCTCGACATTCTGGTCACACGTAACACATCCAACTTCAGTACTACAGTTTACCGTAAACCTTCATCGGTTTGCCTTCCACCACACTTTAAATCATGTCATCCGACTAAACAAAAGTTAGCTTCCTTTTATTCCTATGTTTTCCGTGCTCTTCAAGTTTGCTCCTCCAAACTAGCCCTTGATGAAGAACTAAATTATTTAAAAGCAATAGCTATTGACAGGGGCTTTTCACCCAACATTATTAATCAAGCAGTTAAAAAATTCTCATCTCAACACACTAAAAGCCACACTCTTATTTTAGGAGATTATAAAAATTCTGTTGTCATTCCCTTCTTTCCATCAATTAGCTATAAAGTTGCACATATTTTGCAGAAATTTAACTTTCGGGTTGTTTACTCTCCCATCAATAAAATTCCAACTTCTATACTCAAGGACCCCATTCCGGATATGAATTCCTGGGGTATTTATAGGACTCCTTGCCAGTGCGGTTTAATTTACATTGGCCAAACTAAGAGAGCCTTAAAATTTCGCGTCAAAGAACATGAGGCATATGTTAGAAAAAAGGAAACACAGAAGTCTTCTGTTGCTCAACATTGTTGGTCCGAAAATCACACTTTCAATTTTTCTGCTGCCAAAATTATTCAAAAAACATCTTCCATTGGAGAACTGGATTTTCTAGAGGCATTTCACATTCATAAAAATCTTTCTGTTCTAGTTAACGATCCTAATTCCAATCCAAATTTGCCTTCGGCTTTTAGAGAAATTATGTTTTAGTTCTGGTTTCGCCAACAGATGGCGCCACTTGCTTATTCTTGTCCAGGCTTTCTTATCTTATCTAAACATTATTTCCTATCTTGTTCATTTGCGGTTTTGCAGCTGAAGATGATGGTTCGGTAAAACCATCGAAACTAGTCCTGTGAAAATTTTGTGAATTAACGCTGATTTTTGTTGTTTGACTTCTGAATCATATACTATATATTTTGAACGTTCCAAATTTAAAGTCACCAATTTAATTTTTCACTTGATATTGCATTATATAATATAAAACTTCCTTTTTTTAATGAAATTCCATATTTTAAATGAATTTAAAAAAGCATTCTCATTTTATTTAACTTTCTGTTTACCTGTGGTTGACAAAATATACTTCATAACTCTTTGTTATGTGCCTTTTTTAAGAAAAGACACTAAAGACAATATTTAAATTTTCCTAAGTACCAACCTAATTCAAGTTAAAAATTTTCATTCATTGCATTGTGTATTTGACCGAACAACTCCTAATTCAAATTTTAGGGTGTACTGGTGAGAAGTCAAGTGTAAGATAAAATAAAACATGCAAATTATTTAATTCAAAGAAAATACGTCAATTTATTTGACAAAAGGCAGTGTTAAAATTCAAGTAGTAAATGTGATAAAAATCAAATCAATCAGTATTTTTCAGGAAAAATCTGAGAAAATTAACATAAGCTATACTCTAATATTGCATTATTTGCATCCTTTTCTATTACATTTAGCATTTTCCGATACATTCAAATTCCAATTTATCAATTTTATAAATTTTGTTTCAAAGGATATTTTCTAACATCAGGTTTACCGCTAGAGTTACTAGCCTATAGCCCATAAATCAATCATTCAAAAGAATGGCAACTTTAACCGATCTAAAAGAGGAATTTAAATTTTTGCATATATTTCACACCGGGGTATTATTACAGAACAAATACTGCGCATACAAATCATTTATCATTAAGAAGGAAAACGACTTTAACAATTCTCTAGGAGCAAACAAAATTAAAATTTACAGTAACAAAATCTTGTCAACGGAGTTAAGAAATGGTTTTCTCAAGCTATCTGAGACACGAAAAACAATTAACCATACCAAAATTAATTAACCTTAACAAAATTAATTACCTCAACAAATTTCAATTAACTTTAACAATCTATTTAAGAATTTTCTTTTATTTCTAACAGGTCTTACGTTACTACTCAGCTTGTACTTATAGAAATTTTAAGCATGGATAACTATTATTCCTTCACACAATTACCTATCTAATCAAATTAAGTTGAAATGAATTTAAAAGAAAATGAACTTAGCTGCCACGATCCGTCCAGCATCAGAAGCTCCCTCGCCAGTCATTGCGCACGAACACAGAAATTCTAGTTAAGGTGAAAATAATCAATCCGAAAGTCTGTGAAAAGTCCATTTCTATTTGCCTTTTAAGCAGGAACAGTAGAAGCTGGAGCATCACTAGGTGCCAACAGCAGCAGATCTTTTCATCGTTTAATTCAGGAACACGCGATACAACAGGAGCAGCATTACGGAGAACAGGAACTTCTGTAATGGAGCTGAAACTGTCATCTGGTTAAACTGACTTTAGAAGGCGACTCGGAGGCATCTGGAACAACATCGCGACGAACAGGAAAAAGCAAAAATGGAATAGACATAGTCGTCAGTTTATTCTGTCTTATGAAGACAACCGGAGACTTATAGGACCGTAAACCGGGGCAAATTTACCCCTTTCAATAGAGGATGCTTGCTTCTGGATCAATAACTCCTTGTGAGGTACTGACTTTTGCATTTTTAAGTAATTGCTGAAGTAATTCTTAAGAAGAAGGATACTCTTTAACTGGGAGTGATTGATAAAAATTTTACAAGTTCCATCACTTAAGTTTTGAAAAACGCCAAATGGCTATCCGGCCTACGCCACGATGAATAATCATAAGCGGACATCTTGGCCTCGAGCAACAGACGCCCACTCCTCGTCGAAAAGCCCGCTGAGAAAAGTGAAGAGCGCGCGTTCAAGAGAATGTGTCAAGAGGATGAATTCTTCAATCAATCAATCAATACATGTATTGCCGGGCTATCGCTAATATGTGCGATGTTACCGGCTCAATGACAAGTCTGCCCAAGAGGCGCATGACGTAACAGTCGGACAGAGTAAGAGGAGGTCTGAAATGAAGAGAAGGGGGTTACCATACGCCACAAGGTTTTAGAAAACCAAACAAGAACGAAGACCAGGAGAGACTTGACAAGAGTGTCGGTATCTGACTGATGTTAAGATAACATACGTAAGAAAATGCATAAAATACAAAGTTTTATATACTAAAATAAGTCAGTACGGTAAAATGAGAATAAAAGAATAGATGTGAAATACAAAATATATACATAACTATATCCACATGTATACATTAGGGGCAATTAAGTCAGGAAATTCGAGTTACGGGTGAGGTGGGCCACGTAAGGTCTGATATTAGCATCCTCAAGTAGTATAACATATTCGAAGGCGTTGAATTCTCGTAAGTGTGAGCAATTGTAGCCTCATTAAAGAAACTTCTATTCATACGATTGATAAATTCTTCTACGCATTCAATTTTAAGGTCGTTGTGTAGAGTATCATTTGACACGTAGAAGTGTGCTTGGGTGATGAGCCTTAAGTATTTATTTTCAACAACTTGCAATTTATTTAAATCCTTCTTGTTGACTGCCGCCCATGCCGGCGAAGCATACGTAAAGATGGGTCTAATAATAGCAGTGTATACATGTTTCTTCCTCAGGAGATCCAGTTTGGAGTATTTCCCTATCAACGGAAATAGATTTTTCATCGTGGAGATAATTCTGGCTCGAACCTTATTAATGTGGTCGCTCCATGTGAATTTACTGTTAAGAGTGACACCCAAGTAGTTTGCTTTTTGCACTATGAAGAACATCAACATCGTAAAGTTTAAGTCTGGCAGTGGCAGGGGTTCTTTTGGCCTTTTTCTGAATGATTAGAATCTGAGACTTCTGTGCGTTAATAGAGATTCTCCACACTGTGCACCAATGTTCTATCTGTGAAGTAATGCGCTGCAATTTATTTACGGCATTTTCTATGTTAAGTGACTTTACGGCTAGGGCTGTATCATCAGCATAGCAACCTACGAAGCCATTTAAATCATTGAAAATACGCGGAAAATCCGCCACGTAGAAAATATACAAGTTAGGGCCCAAAATGGACCCCTGAGCTACTCCTGCGTTTAGCCTTTTCTGAACAGAATTATCTTTACCTATATTTACAAAGAACTTCCGATTTTTGATAAAAAAAATAAATGAGTAGCATAAGATTCCTGTTAAAATCTAAGCAGATTAATTTGAATATCAGCCCCTCATGCCAGACGCGGTCGAAGGCTTTTGCGACGTCTACATGAGTAAGGCTACCTTCGGATGATTGTGAAACGCTGATCCAATAAATTCATTAAGGCGGACAAGCTGCTTTGTCGTGGAGAGTGATTTTCTAAACCCGAACTGTTGGGCTGGTAATTTGGCCCGATAAGAATCCATTTTTCTTAAAATAATTCTTTCGTAAATTGTGCCTAAACCATGCAAAAGACTAAATAGGGCGAAAACCCTCAGGTTTAGTTATATCTTTACCTGGCTTAGGTAGGAGAACGACTTTAGCGACTTTCCAACTCTTAGGAAAATAGTTATTCACAACGCAGGCATTTACGATACTTGTGTATTTTGCGACGGTATTTAAGGGCAGGTTTTTGATGGCAATTTTTGTTATTTCGTCGTAACCTGGCGCTTTCCTGTTCTTTAATTTTCTAATAACATCTTTAACTTCATTTGGAGTAGTCAGATCAGGTTTGCTTCTCGGACTCGGACTATTGACCCAGTCATGTATAAAATACCTTATGTCATAGGAAAACGCAAGGTCGCAAGGATCCATGTTTGATATGAACTGCTTTTC
Source organism: Stegodyphus dumicola (assembly GCF_044657685.1). NCBI lineage: Eukaryota > Metazoa > Arthropoda > Arachnida > Araneae > Eresidae > Stegodyphus > Stegodyphus dumicola. Next base: position 86,636,423 of record NC_140768.1, read on the forward strand.
CAGATGGTCTGCCATAATTTTAACTTTATCTTTATTAGTCACAGCAACTGCATTATCACCATAAAGTGGCTTATTTACAGTGGGCCTATTCTTAAGATTCCTAGCAAACGAGCGAAAGGCATTATTTGGCTCGCTGAAGCTGGCGATTTTATTATTCCATCCCTCGTTTCTATAGTTATAAATATTCTTCTTGATTGTCCTATTAAGTTTATTTAATTCTCTTTTGATATTAATGTCCCATGAGTGACGAATTCTTGCCAAACAACCCCTCTTAAATATGATGGGACAGCTGCATTGGCTAAACCCCGCTCGAAAAGTTGAAAAGCCAATTGTAGAAAACTCCCGCCTTAAGCTATGCAAAATTTCTATTTCTTTCGAATGTTGAATCAAACTAGAACTTAATTCTCGCCAAATGCGCGCCAAGCCAAGGCCAAGCCTAAACTTCTGCGAAGGTCAAATATGACAACCCCAAAATCCCCCGGCCGGAAATCGCTCCTCGCGTTGGGCAAGAACCCGAAATTTTCGTTACAAAGTGAGCTTTTTTTCGAAAATTCTTTCCCCCCTTTCAGACAATGACTTAGCAAGTTTTTCGTTAATTAAATGGCTATAACTTAAAATCTGCTCAAGCTAGAATTATGGAAATGATCTCAAATTAAAGAGCTAATTTTTCTGCTTCTAATATTAAGAGTTAAACTTAAATTAAGTCACAAAAATCCTAGTTTATTGCGTGGAAATTTACCCAATTCCATTGTGTGTTTCAACGCGTTTGCAAGTAACGAGTGAAAAGAAGCTACCAATCTTTCGTACAAAAATTCCCAATTAAAATTAAACCAAACAGCACGAATAATTACTAAAACGAAATACACGTTGTGTAACATAAATTAAGAATAGTTAATAAATTAAATTTTGATAAGTTAAAATTAAAATAACTAAATGAATTTTGCTACACAACATCTTCAATTATACATCTAGGCAAATATATCTTCTGAATACAACGAAATTGATGTATGGAATCATTGCACAGAATGTCTTTTATAACCTAATTAACTTAGAATATTTACTTAGTTTAGGTAATTCTAATTAACTTAGAAATTAAGTTAAATCTCGTGCTCAATTAATAATGAGAACAGCTAGCAGTTAACTCAAAAATTAAAAACTCCGCATTATCCCCATGTTAAATCAAGAAATATTTATAGTTCCACTCCATAAGTATGTTATCACCAAATGAGAATATTCCGGAAGTTACTATAACTTCACACTTCATTATAGTAACCTTTAAGTGGGCATGATTTAACGTTAACGAATAGCTAACTCTTTTTTTTTTATCCTATTATACTAGTGATATGATATAATTATAGGCTATCTGGCATTCGATTTTTGTCTATTTTCACGAATATTTTCGAGTTACTCTTGCTTTTAGTGTTCCTGTATTTGGGAACTCTTTTATGATATTTGTTTCTTTTTTATGAGGAATTTTGTGCAGTAGCTTTGGTGGTATTGAAGTTGCATTTCACAAATTGCATATAACTTTCCTAGTTACTTTATATTATCAGTGCTCAAATGGCTGCCGTCCTAAAGAAAGAAAAGGCAATTATTATTAGCCTTACTTCGAATAGTTTTTCTTCGTTTATGGATTCAGGCTCAATATCTTCTGGTAGCTGATCCAAGGGTACTCTTCTAATTTTACCTTTATAAATATAATTGTTACGTCCAACTAAATTGACGGGTCTATCAGTTGATGGTGGTAGAAAGAGCTTAATAAATCTCAGACCCCTGTGCTGGTGTTGGTAACGTTCAAGTCGGATTTCCTCTTGTTGAAGATACAACTTCCTCGCCTCCGGCGTCATTGCTGTAGAATTACACTGAATGGACAAAGAAAAATGCCAGTTTCACATGTTTTAGGGGTGTTAGATATAATAGTTAAGTGAACATACTATTATTTTGCTTATAAAAACATTAGGCAAATTAAGATGTGTGTGTAAAGAAACTCAATATTCTTTTATTTTTGTTTAATTTCGTAACAGTGCTTCGGTCTTATTTAAGGCAGAATGAAGTAATGCAACTATGCCTGGCATTAAATAGGAATCTGTTGCAAGTGTTTAGTGCTACAAGTTCTGCTTCCATTATCTATAACTTGAAGAAAAGAGTGACTTTGGCTGCTCAAACTTAAACATGAAGGTCGTGAAGAGAGTTGTAACCAGTAGTCAGAAGACATAGAAACGTATACCGTTGGAAGACAAAAGTAGCTGGAAGACGTTGAAGAAAACTTCAGTAATGAAATTTTCGACGTAAGAATATTAATAAGTAAAAAGGGAAAGGACGTATGTTAAAAATTTTTTTATGTACGCAAATAGCGCTTTTACTTTATAAATGCGCTATTTAGTGCTAAATAAATAAAATCGTTAATTTTAAACCTTTAAATGCAGAAAAAGGCTTTCTAAGGAATTATCGCATTGTGCCATGTGTCCGGTCTTGGTGTAGGAGGTAAGTCCAGTTAACAATGGAAGATTTCGAGTCCCGATGGGAGACGACAGTTATTTTTTATATTTCTGACTCCTAAAACCCTGATAGTCAATGGTAGCCGGATCGAAAAATGTGTTAGACTATAACCCGTCGCCACTTGGATTTTGCACATTGGCCTCTTCCTTTGCGCTCTTTGATTCGGTGAGAGTATAAGGAATTGTCGCTTTCTCTCCTGCGTTATCTTGTGGCATAAATAGTTAACATGCCTAGTCTTTAACCGAAAAAACCATGTTTCGAGTTCCAATGAGAACACGGTTGATTTTCCCGTTTCTTTCTCAGAAAATCCTAATAGTCTGTAAAATTTTAAGACTAATTAAAAAAATTAAATTGACATTTTTAAAGGATTAATTATGTATAATAAAAAGTGCAAACATATAATAATGCAATCAATGGAGCAATATTTTATAGAGAGCTGTTTGCAGTTACTGTGTTAGAAGAACAATCACACAGCTTTCTTCTCAGTTTTCACCTCTTCCAAGCAACGGCAAATATATCTGGACGGCGTGAGAAAGCAAATTTAAGATGGTGTGCCATTTTAAATCAACCTGACTTACTTCTTAGAGCATTTTAATTATGCACTTCAATCCGAAACATTTTATAGAGAAAAGACTGAACCTGAAACTTATAAGAACGCTGGATATATCCTATGAAAAAAAAAAAAATAATAAATAAATAAATAAAAATAAAAATAAAAAACTATGAAAAACTGCAATTTCATACGTATAATAGTAATAAATAACTAAATAAAAATTATTTGTCCAAGATTCGAAACAACTGCAAATATCCGATCTAACTGAGATCATAACCCATTTGGATATTCCAAAGGTTAAGGTAATTGTTTGTCTTACTTCTCTAAGGCAAATACGAATTTATTGCAACTCACTGAGGAGATTCATATTTTCATATATTGTATTTTAGTTTAATAGTCTTGCTTCCATAAACAATATGCCTTATAGTTCCGCGCATACAACTATGGTTTTCAATAAAACTAGCAAAATTAAATAATCAAATAATTTTTAATTGCTTAAATTCGCAAACTATTACTATTTTATCCAAAATAAAAAGAAGAAATACATTTTTATTTCTTTTGACTCCAAAATTAAGCATATAATAATATTTTTATATCATTATACTAGACTTAAGCAAAATATTTTTTTAATTGCATAAAATAAAACTTTATTCCCATTTAAGCAAAATTTCATTATTTATAGTACGTAATAAATCGACAAGTAGAAGACCCACACCCTATGTATTCTATCGCCAAGAACTGATCGAAACTCAGTCCAAAAAACCAGCCTCACAAAATTGACCACACTGGACAAACAATCTAACTCACAATTCAGCTGTCAGAAAAAAATACGAGTCAACGACCAGCTGCAGCTATAATGTAGCTAATATTTAACGAAACAGCTGCGCGCTATATATATATATATATATCAGAATTATCTGCAAATATTGTGTTAGTGAAAATCATGTACAAATTATTATGAGTATATACATCAAAACTCTATGCAAAAGTATATATTGCTAGAAGCAATAAAATTGTACAAATCATAAGAAATGCAAGAAACAACTATGGCTTTGTGTGTTCTTGTAACCTTTCTTTTACTAAAACTGTAAGATGTTGTTTCTCTTCGCTAATCTAAAGTTACGATGATTTTGCTAGGAAACATGGCGAGAGAGAGGAATAACATGAGTAGAAAAGAAAGGTAAAATAAACCCTTTTTTATTCGTCAAGCTCTTAACACAAATGTACGTATTTCGGGCTTACAAGTGCTTATAGTAGTGGCTGGAATAACAATTTAGTTTAAGGCTAACTAAGCTGACTCAACAATCTACCCGGCGATATAGTACTTATTAAATGCCCAAAAAGGCGCATCAGCAACTCAGCGTAACAACAGCAAAAACAAAATAGTATCGTGCGCTGGCTAGCAAAATCACGCTCTGAATAAAATTCTAGCTTCGTCTGTTTTTATACTCATTTCACTTGACTTTAAATTTGCATCCTGGCGAGGAAATGTTAGGGGAAAATGAGAGGTTCAGGAAAAGTACCAAACGTTTTGTTAAAATAATTTATTATTCAAACTAAGGGAAACTCTACAAGACTTAATTAATAATGTCGACATGACTTCAGATCCGTTTCGTTTATAAGTCAGATGTCTTCTCAATGCAATGTCATCTCAATCATCTCAATGAGAGTTAGTACATAATGCGAATAAAGTTTTACGTTGATGCTTATGGGTATATTTGCAAAACACTGGTAGCGTAAGAAAAGTGTTTTCTTATGCACAGTGTTACCATTGCTCGTTTTGAAATCGTTGAGTTTGTTAATCAACAGTTCATTAAAGTTTTAAAAAATCTGAAATACACAATAAAACAAATTCTAAATTTAAAATGCGTGCTTCCAAGTGTCCATATTCGGGTGGAGGACTACGTTATTCAAAATCTGATGTCTCTAGGTACCGTTGTTTTTCACAATACGAAAAACATGAGCAAATTCTTTATTATTTAACTTCTTTAAATATGATGCAAGGCAATAACATTTGGTGGCAACAATCTGAAAAGTGATTTAGACTTTTACAGTGATTCAACGCAAAATCAAGTTTTGAGATTAACAGACCTGGGATAACGATCTTTTGGGCTAAAAACGGCTAAACATACTTGAAATTAAACGGGAGGATTTTAATCTCTGCCAAAATGCAAGGATAATTTCAAGTTTTTTTTTTTTTTTTTTTCCCTTGTAGGCAAGTATCTCCACATAAATTCGGAAGAATAAGAATCGAGATGCCTGAATGACGTGAATTACGCCATACCAACAATGGCGTAATACAGCGCGTTCTTCTGCAAAATTTTCCTTTATGACATCCAATAACGTTTCAGCTGATCGATTTGGAACAGCGACAAAAAACATTCATTTGATTCTCTATACGAGGGATTCTTAAAACTTTTGGACCCATTCATCTCTTTCACTATTACCATACTGTTATCTCCTCTACCTTTCCACAGTTCAAAAATACGTACACATTTATTTAAATTTAAATTCGTTTTTAATGTGTTTTACAAATTAAACTAGAAAAAGTATAGAAAGTTTTGATAATAATCAAAACTTGAACAAAAGTAGTTTTTTGTGCTCATAAAATAAAGCAAAATATTTAACATGCAAATAAAAGGCTCATCTCCTTCCCAACCTTGAAACTGTGAATTTTTCTCTGGTTGAGAAACTCTGCTCTATACAAACCTCCAAAAACCCATTGTAATGGAAGAACATATTCAAACTTGTTCTTTCTTTTAGTTGAAAAGCTTTCATTTACTCCAATAATCTGTCACATCCTCCGAGTTTCAACGTAGGCAGAGTAACTAAATCAGTGGCACACACCACAAGCATACAACTGTTCCAGTTTACAGTGAGGTGTATTGTGGTTCATCTTCAGCTGGAATTGACAAAATTCTATAAATGGCATCTTCTGATACCTCACGGCATGAAACCGTACTGAAGTGAATGAACCTCACGACTGTAAGGAATAAGATTTTCGATCCTTTGAACCAATTTTGTGATCTTAAACCTTTCTTCTTTCGCCTGTTGAGTTATCAGTAAACACAACTTCCTCTCGCGATTCTTCGAGCACAATTTTCTATCATGAATGATGCATTTTCTTTAAAAAAATTCTATTTTAGACTTTTCGTTCTTGGGCAATTCCGAAAATGTTAGTTCTATAGCGTTATCAAAAAAATTAAAAACTAAACCAATATTTCAATGGCGACTTAAAAATCTAGAATTATCTAAATTTACGAGTAGTCTAAATTCAAGTATGTTTAGAAAACTTTAAATTTGCACGCAATTTGCGATTAAATTTGTCTCTTTTGCACATTTGTATTGTTTTGTGTATTTTTGGTACGGTGTCATATAATCCCGATGATGAAATTTTACCCAAATTTCGTTACAAATGGCCGGAAGCTTATTCCATTTTTTGAAAAAAGATACTTCAAGTACTGAGAAGGTTTTGTATCGAATTTTACTTTTCATTACGGAGAATCAATTCTCTTCAGTCTTCTAAAAATAATTGCGTTAACTTTCAGCATAGTGATTCAATGGCATGGTAAAAAAGTACGACTTTGCAAGACTGTATAATCCCGTGCATTTATGACGAACAATTCAAAGAAGCAACTCTGGAGTATCGGTGGAGCCAGAAACGTTCAGGATAATATTTTCTCGAATTTCAGATTTTTTGGAAAAAATGTTCATTAATAATACCTTAATGCGTGATTTAATGACAGCATAATTCAAATTCAAAACCCCTGCATTTAAATGATTTCTTATTAGAAGTGTCACAATAAGTTAACTCTTTGCTATAACTAGAAATTATTTAACGCTCTTTTTTTTTTTTTTTTTTCCAGGCCTGAGCTACCTGAGACATTCATTTAGAATGTCTAATAATAATAAGATTCTAAATGATGCAGTCATTTAGAATCTCTGAAATAATAACTTCTAGAAGCTTGTTTTCTATGACGTATGCATTTGTGCTCTCGTATTACACAGCACAAAACGGTACACGAACATATGTTTCGTGCGTATAAGAGAATCGAAAATATTAAGTTAGTAAACATGGTCAACTTGAAAATAAAACTTTCCGAGTTATTTTTCCGTTAAGCACCTGCCATGCATTTTGGGATGTAAGGGCATAACAAAAAAGTACATTTTGTGTTTATGTTAAATCTGTAAAAACTATTAAAACTGTAAACTATTCTTTTAATATAAAAAAAACTTTAAAAATGAGTGGTAGGTGCATAACGGGAGGAAAAAACCCTTTTGCGAACTATCGATAAAATTGCTCTTTTGAACGTTTTAGGTATTATCGAATGGGGCTAATATGCGCAATTTTCTGTACCTCCCTTGTTCTATTTTTACTCTACGCAAGAAAACACAATAAGCAACTCGATTCGACTATAGTCTTATTTGGGATTTCAATTATAAAGATCTTTACAATGATTAGAAGCTACATTTATATCATGCCTTGTGGTATTTTCAGAATGGTTTATTTAGCATATGGAGCAGTACTTAAAGTTATTTCACTTAAGTGAACGGATGCCTTCATGAAGTACCTTTTTAAAGGAAAAACTGGTTCACGTTATATATGGGGAAAACCACAAAAATTTTTATGCCGCATTCTGTTTACTGGAATTTGAATCGGATTCGAGCTATTAGTGTTCAGAGATTACAGTCTTTCCACATACTTTTATTCTTGCAGTTTCTGATTTTCCGGGTGTGTTTTTGTTGAAGGAGTTTTCAAGCAAAACTAGCGAGATATGATTCAATAGAAAGAACGTCCTGATTTTTCAAAGTAAATTGTCCGAAGTATAATGGCGAATTGATTTACTAATGATATTTTTTGTGACTACAGATCTTCTGCCTCTCCTGCTTATTGCAAAAAAAAAAAAAAAAAAAAAAAAGATAATATATTTCAACAAATTACCTAAAATCAGTTTGAAAAACATAACTTCAGAAGCAAGAAATGCACAATATAAATCACACAGTTCTTTAAAACTTAATAATTCTGGTGAAATAGGAAAATTTGGATACCATAAACAAACACATGTTTTAAATCGCAAATAACAATTACTAAAATATAACTAATTACCTCAAGTTAAATTTTCTACTCAACTTTTCTACTGCTTATTTCTTAATATATCTCACTGAAAATTTAGCGGTCAGGAAAGAAATTTTGTAAATTGCGTAAGATAACCTTGAATTCCTTATATAGTATTGAAATTTAAAATAACTAAAAATGTTAGATATCATGTGATTTTTTTTTTTCTGTGAATGTTAGATATCATGTGAATCAATCAATTCACATGATATCATGTGATATCATGTGGATGAAATATTAGATATCATGTGAATGCTTTCGTTCATAAATAATTAATTCTCGTGATTTTCAGCTGATGCCATTAGAGAAATATTGTTACGTGCGTACGCTTTCTTAATGGATTGAATGCACACAGAACCGATGATTGCTTGATAAAATTTATTTTGACAAAAGATACCTTTTACAGTTCTAGAAAGCACTGGCGCACTAGAACTATAGCAACTGCGTTTGTGCACTAGAACTGTGCACAAACGTACTGGCACAACTCTTCTTAGTACGCGAGAACACAATCAGTGGTGATTACTTTAAACTAAGAACGTTAAACACAACACAATGCAAAGAACAAAGCTCGCACGATCTCTCAATAATCCGATCAGCTCTGAACTAGAAATTGAGAACTTATGTTCTCTCTGGACTTGTATAGTTTTTCCACGGCCGCCGAGAAATTTCTAGTGTAAGGATCTTAAGTTTTACTAACGTTTATTTTATTTTAAATCTTTACTATCACATCTTATTTTCTACTTCCGGCCAGAATTATAAGCATTAAAGTATTTATGCAAAGTTTGTCTGGCGAACGCCAAGTATTTAAGTTGTGGCTTTTTGCCAAGCGAGAGAGAGGAAGCAGTTAGTCGAAGCAGGCCGCTTACCTTAGAAGTTTTACTCAGTTGCTGTTTGCCTTCCAGGCTAGAGGTTTTAATCCTCTTGATAATTTTTAAACGTATTGTAGTGTTCACAGTTCTCTGTACTACATACGGCTTCCTGTTAATATAAGGCCAATCTTCCACGTTTATTATTTTAAAGTTAAATTAGAGTTTAGTTCTATTTTTATATTTTTACGTTAGACCCCAAGTAGCGGGTCTGTGTATTCCGAAGTACGGAAGTTATTGTAAATAGAGTAAAATAAAGGGTTTTATATACCCTTCTTGTGTATCCTGTCTACTTCCCACAGTTTTGAACATAGCTTTAGTAAGCTCTCTGTTCCGAGTCAGGTCCTTGCATGTTCCCGAAGAAGGTAAGACGGAACATTGAACCTGATACTAGTACCTTCCATTTCTCGAAATTACTGGAAGGCAGATACAACTAAAGTTGCATATAAGGGCTGGATATGGTTACAATACGTAAAGGAATCAATTGTAGTTATTTAAATACAGTACTAGTTACAGCCTCAACAGCCCGCCGATGTCTCTGTGACATTGCAAATGTGTCACATTGTTGCGATCTCATCGTTTCAGTGACATTGTAGTACGTACACTTGTCTAAATTTTAGCGCGTCACATTTTGACGTTTATGTGATGTCGTATCGTGAAGTCACATTGTGACGTTGTTGTGAACGTCCCGCTGCAACGTTCTTGTGAAATTACGCTGCGACATTGATGTAAGGTCCCATTGCGACTTTGATATAATGTCATAAAGTGACATAAATGTAACATAATAAAGTGGCATGAATGTAGTTTTACTGAAGATGTGAGTGGATGTAACTCAGCAGTGCATTATTTTTAAAATGACTAGTGCAATGTCACATTACTCGTTTTAGAGAATTTCTTCAGTAAAACAGAAAATTGCAATAATGTTGTAAAAATCCAATAAAAACTTATACTTTTCAAGGTATTAAAATATTTCCGTAATATTTGAAATTTTAAATTATTGAAATATTCAGTAAAATCGTATGGAATTTTCTCATCTGTGGGTGATCTGGAGGCAGGTAGCACTTCTGACTCCGTAAAATGATTAGTATATTTGTGAGGTTGCGTCATACTTACTGCATTTTAAACTCAAAACATATTTATTACAGTTACGAGAAGCTCTTTTCAAAGATATATGGCTCATGGATAGTACAGAACAGTTATTAAGGTGAAGTATACTCCTCGTGACCTCAGGATCCTGATAACGAGGGTCTCTCTAGTCGAGAGCTCAAGGGTATTCTGAACTCTTCTGATTCTTGTTTTGATGGAAAAAATCTTCAGAATTATTCACCCCTCCTTAATTCTTCAGTAGTATTTTACATCCTTTGATTCGTTATATCTGGAACGATATCAGAGGAAAAACAAAATTATTGGTTCGTCAGCCTTCCTGAAATCAAGAGGCTTTCATGACAGATACAGTGCAGAACGCTAATATCTCTTGACACTGGTCGTGAAGTTATGTCTCTTGTACTGTCAACTGGAACGAATCATTGCGTCTGCGATGTCAGAACCATGTCGTGTGACTCATCGTAAAAGCTTGGAAACAGGAACTAGCGGGGATTGCACACACAATTTTCTCATCTCTGTGGGGTCCGCCGTACTCCTCATCCAGTACCATCGTGATGATACGTAAAAATCAGGGAAATGCACATGTCTGCCCGAGTGATTTTGATGAATATTTGGTTTTGCGTGATAGGCAGATCTAGTGTTCAAAGTATCAGGAGAGCGAGTATCCATGTCGATATTCAACAAAAATGATGGTTTCACCCGATCAATTGAGACCGAAACAATTTTTCCATGAATGGATAATTTGAGCTCTTTTTCACTGCGTTTCACTGAGAACTTTAAAAGAGCCGTCCTACTACATCCCGTCGCACAAACACATGTGAACCCGTTTTTAAATCTTTGTGAATAAACACTGCTTATGTGAACCAGTTGGTTTTGGTTTAAGTTGCTGCATGCAACTTCGAAGTTGTTCGGCGTGTTCAAAAGAATCAGTTGCAACATTTAATGTGTCGAAAAAATCACCCGGAAGTTTAATGGTAGTTCCGTACCAAATTCAGCGGGTGTGCAACCGATGGATTCTTTGACAGCTGTTCTCAAGCCAAACAGTACAGTTAATAAAACTTCTGTCCGTTTTAGCATTACGATACATTAGTTCAGCTTTTAACGACGGTGAAATTCCTCAATTAAGCCATTGCTTTGAGGATGATAAGCAGTTGTGCGTATTTGTTGTACGCCCAGGCGTTTAGTTAAAGCCTTAAATAAACAAGACTCGAAATGACGTCCTTGATCGGTTGTAATAGTAGTTTGCACAGCAAAGCAAGCAATCCAGTTTGCGTAGACCTCCGCTACCGCTGTAGCTTGATGCGCCAACCTCTCGATGTCAGATGCAAGTTCTTGAAGGCTTTCCGTGATTTTCTGCTTGCGAGATTTCAAATGCAGACGGCTACATTCCTTTGCGCACTTTTACCCGAATCTCATTTCCATCGCACTCGAGAGGGCGTTGAAGTTTGAAATCTGGTCTTCGGAGAGGACCCCTAAGATGTCTGCAGCAACTCCGCGGAGTGACGCAGCCAACTGCGAAGCCTTCATGTGGGAGTCCCACTTGTTATTTTCCGCCACGATGGAAAACTGAGAAAAACGCAACAACTGGTGTCAGGAGTGGGGCTTGCGAGTGAATGCCAGTGACCCGCCTGCAGAGGAAAGCCAAGGCGGAAGAAACGAAGACTTTGATGGGCCTTTTAGCCGAGTTTTAGTTAGAGACGAAAGCTGAAATGAAAGCCGGATATGATGAGATAAAAGCTGGATATAAAGAGATGATAGCTGAGATTAAAGCCGGACTGGAAGAGAAGAAAACCCGACGAGAAGAAATAAATGTCGGCCAAGAAAAGGTGCGAGAGCAACTCCAACAGGTAAAAGGGGAGCTTACAGAAGAAACGAGAGCCATAAAAGACGATGTAGAAATGAAGGAAGTAGCTAATGAACTGCCTGAGAAAGATCAAGAAATGATGGATGAAACATCTAACGGGATTAAAGGAAAACAACGAAAACATGAAGAAATAAAAGACGGGAAAGAAGCTTTCGATTCACAAGTACCTGAAGTGGAAGAAAGTGAAAATGCGACTGTTAAGTTCGTCAAAACTGATAGTGAAGTTATCAATTCGCAGGCAGTAAGTGTTGAACCATCTGAAATTGCATGTGATGCTGAGATTGAAGAAACTGATGGACAGTTGAAGCAGTGTGCTCCAGTATTGCAAGAAATTCACCCACATCACAAACTATGTGTACGTCTCATAGTGCTGATTGTGCAGACGAGGACTTGAATCTAAACCTGGATACTTGTGTTTGTGAACAATCGAGTTCCTTTCGCGAATCTTATGCAAACATCTGAAATTGCATGTGATGCTGAGATTGAAGAAACTGATGGACAGTTGAAGCAGTGTGCTCCAGTATTGCAAGAAATTCACCCACATCACAAACTATGTGTACGTCTCATAGTGCTGATTGTGCAGACGAGGACTTGAATCTAAACCTGGATACTTGTGTTTGTGAACAATCGAGTTCCTTTCGCGACTCTTATGCAAACATCTGAACTGTTTTTCAGGAACTAGAAGTAAATAAGCATGTACCAATTGCTAAAAATACCGAGGTGAACTGTATGCATGCTGCGAATGAACTACAGAGTGGTGAACAAACTGTTTCAGATCTTCCTGTGGATAAAAAGTCTGAAAGGACTGTATCTTCAGACTGTGATATGCAAAACAGAAATGCATCTGTGAACTGCAGTGCAAAAGTATTTGACCCGGGTATAAATTAATGTAAAGACTGAGACTGAATTTCATTATGAACTTTAATTTGTAAAATTTAAAATTGTTATGTCTTTAATTTGTGTATATTTGTTTCTTTAGTTATGATATTTGTTTGTTTTATAACGTTTTGTTTGTATTGAATTTGGCTTCTGACCAAGGGTTGTATTGCCCGGGATGTGCAGTCCTTGGGAGGGGGCAGTGTTACGAAATGTCCAGGCGCGGTAAGATGGCTTCCCCGCAAAGCAGTTTTAGGTTTGCCATAAAACGGCAAGGGAAGGCAGGGTTGCCACATTGGGCGAGAAATCGCCCATTTGGAGACATTTGGCGATATGCCATGGACGGATGGAGAACCTTCTGGAACGAATTCTTACCGGTTTAGCCCAGACTGTTCTCGAACACCAGCCAAAAGCTATATAAACCCTGCTGGTACGCGGAGAGTCAGTTAGTATCAAGTTGGTGTCTCGTCTAGCGAGTCAATCCCTGAGGAGTCGATCGAGTTGACAGCCGGGCAGCGCGTGCCGAGTGGGTCGTCGAGTGCACCAAAAGAGTCTCGTAGTGTATCGCGGTTAATGCATCGTCGAGAGAGCGTGATGAGCTCCGGGAACGACTGAACCGAAGAGTCGGGAGCTGTGCTCTTTGTGTCGTCGAGGGCATCGCGAGTTGTAGCGTGGAGAGTCTCGAGAGTACGTGGAGTTCCGAGAACGACCGAGCAGGTTCGGAAGCTGTGCTCTGGTGCTTTGCAGTGAAGCTGTCTCCACCGTTATTGCCTGACATTGGGAAGGCTGTGTCGGTGATTGTTCCAGCGTGTTTATAGTAGATCTTCGACGACTTAAAAAGTGACTTTCGAGCTGTCCTGATTAATATTGATAAGTGTGTTTCGATATTTCAAGTGCTGTCGTCGTTATTCATTCCAAATCCACACGAACCCAGTACGAACGCGAAGGAAGAAAATAACGTAACAATAGGGATAGCTTCTATCGCCTTATTAAACCCATATTATAGCTATTAGGCAATATGCGAATCCATTGGAAGGGGGAAGTGGGCCGATGAGATGTATATGAATATGTTGAAATCGCGTAAAAGTTTCATTAAATTATTGTTAAGGGGGTGAAGTGTGTTTGTGTATTTGACATTTCTGGCACGAAATACACTGTCGTGCCCAGTTCGAGACATCTTTGTTGATATTTGGTCACACATATCGACTACGAACTAATTTTGACGTCCCTCGAATGGCTGAATGAGCTAAATTAGTATCTACACAATTAAAACACAATTTTTGAAATGTCTTGGGAACATAAGTAGTATGCCAGCAGATGTATCACAATATAATTCTACATCTGAATTTGGGAGGTTAACTTTTTTTTTTTTTTTTCCCTGTTAAGAATTGTTAGTGTTAAGTATTTCTTTTAACTCATCATCTCTTAATTGTGCTTAAACAATTTCTTCATAATCAATACGACCAATAATTTTAATTTGTGAAGGCGAGATAATGTGTCGGCTGCAATATTACCATCTCCTCTAATGTACTGAATGTCAGTTGTGAATTGAGAGATAAAATCTAGCTGACGAGTTTGACGTGGGAACCTTTTTGAAGTTTTTGTTTGAAAGCAAATATTAATGGTTTGTAGTCGGTAAATACTGTAAATTTGTGTCTTTCTAGCATGTATCTAAATTTGCGAATGGATGAGTATATTGCTAATAATTCTCTGTCATTCTCTGTATTTTGCCTCAGTGCTTGTGGCCTTTCTAGAAAAAAGTGCTAATAGTTTGAGTCCTTGTTTAGTAACTTGATTTAGAGATCCGCCAATAACGTAGTCAGCTGCATCGACTTGAAGAATTAGAGATGCATTTGGAGAAGGATGTGCTAATAATATAGCATTCGCTAACTGTTGGTTTAGCATTTTCAAAAGCTTCACTTGTTTGAACAGAGCAAGGAATTTTTCGCTTCTCATTTTCTGAACCTTTTAAATATTCGCTGAGTAGTGCTTGATTATATGCTACACGTGGCAGGTACCTATGGTAAAAATTTAGCAAACCTGAAAACTTCCTTAAGTCTTAGGACTTAACATTTTTCTGGTTTTTTGAAGTTCAGGATTGCGTCCACCCGTTCTGGTAAATGTTTAGTGGCAACCTTGTTTATTAAATGGCCTAAGAATACTATTTCAGGAACACCGAAAAATTATTTTGAAATATTTAATGTACGTCCATATTCGTTTAGTTTGTGTAAAAGTCTGGAAATATGTTGTTTGTGAAGTGTTTCGTTTTCTGAGAATATTAGAATGTCATCTAGGTATATGTAATAAAAATTTAGTCTTCGTAACACTTCGTGCATGAAACGCTGGAACGTTTGAGCAACATTCTTGAGTCCAAAATTTAAGTAAGGATATATATAACGATTTTAAGTTTTTACTAACGTTTATTTTATTTTAAACTTTGCTATTCTCTCTTATTTTCCATTTCCGTCAGAATAAACGCGAGTAGGATTTTTATGCTAATGAGTTTGCAAACTGTAAAGGTATTTAAGAAGTGGCTTCTAACCAAGAGATAGAAGAGCCTTCCTGCTACGCGCGTGTTTTTCAGTCGGTTTTTATGTCTGCCTTTAATTGCCAGAACTTAGTTCCTGCTGATATACGAGACGTATTATAGTATTTTGCATTTCGCTCACTACATACGTAGTATCAAAAGGCCAATCTTCGCGTTAATAATGTCTGTACAGAACTCAAGTTTAATTCTTATTTAGTTAAGTTAGTTATTTGAATATACAGGGTGATTATAATTAAAGTTTAAGTTTCAAAACGCTATAAAAAAAGAACCACTCATGAAAATGACGTCAAATTTGAAAGGAATGTTATTGAAGAAGGCGGAAAGCGTATGGCAGAAGAAAAAATTTAGTTTCAAAAGTTAGCAACAGATGGCGCTGCAAGCGGAAGAAGACGTAAATTAAAATGTTGGTTAAATTTCAGTGTTATAAAGCCGTCAGGTACCAGGCTGTTCCTCATTTTGCGTCTCAGACGTTCGCCATGGGTGTTTCACTGCAGGACCGCGCTCTGCTGGTAAAGCTGTATTACAAGAATGATGATTGTGCAAGAGTAGCTCTGCAAAAATTCAGGACACTGAAGGGTATAAAAGAAGGCATTGGTCCAATGAGTGTCGTATGTCTAAAGAAAATGATGCAAAAATTCGAAGCGACAGGTTCGTTTGATGTGCAATCTGGTAGAAGGAGAAAACGAGTGCATTCGACGGTAGTTGAAGAAGTGGCCCCAGCATTACAGGAAGGGTCGGCCGGTGGTGTGCAACCGTGCAGTGCACGAGGAATTGCCCGAACATTGGACAGGCCCACGAGCACGGTGCTGAAAATTGTACGAAACATCCTGCAATGCTATCCGTACAAAATTGGCTATGTGCAGGATTTGCTTCCGTCTGACCTGACAGCTAGGGAGACGTTTGCGTTAGAATTCCTGGCTCGCATGGAAATGGATAATGAATGGCCGTGGAAAATTTTGTGGATAGATGAAGCCCATTTCTATCTGACAGGATACGTGAATACCCAGAATTGTCGAATACGGGCAACAGAAAATCCATTGGCAAAGCACCCCGTACCACTTCATCCTGAAAAGGTCACTGTATGGTGTGGCTTTACGGCATCATTCATCCTACAACCATATTTTTTCGAGCAGACGGGTGCTTCCGATCCTGTTACCGCAACCGTCACTGGTCAGAGGTATGCGTCTCTTTTGCACAACCACGTGATTCCAGCTCTGCAACAGCATGGATGTGTGGATGAAATCATTTTTATGCAAGATGGAGCTCCTCCGCACATTGCACATCACGTGAAGCAGCTGCTGAGGCGCCATTTCGGAAATGCTCGAATTATCAGCCGTCATTTCCCTACAGCCTGGCCGTCCCGATCGCCTGATCTTACTCCGTGTGATTTCTGGCTGTGGGGATATCTGAAGGATGTTGTGTTCCGTGCTCCAATTGCAAATTAGCGGAATTAAAGGCACGCATTTCACAACACATTCTGAACATCACCCCAGAGACACTGCGATCCGTTGTGGAACATGCTGTTTGTCGCTTTCAACTTGTTGCACACAATGGTGGACACCATATTGAACATGTTTTGCGCCAGTCTCGTGACAGTTCCGAACTTCTTTGATGAATGGTTCTTATGCGGTACGTCGCCGCAAAACTCATGAAACCGATTTGTCCCTTTCGATGTGATATGTACAGTCATGCAAATAAAATTATTCAACAATTCTAATTTGTCAATACGTTTTAATGTGTAACTTCCACCTTAGCCGTTGTTTTACGAATCATTTCTCGTCGTGATTCGGCCGCTTACAGCGCCATCTGTGGCTAACTTTCAAAACTAAATTTTTTCTTCTGCCATACGCTTTCCGCCTTCTTCAATAACATTCCTTTCAAATTTCACATCATTTTCATCAGTGGTTCTTTTTTTATAGCGTTTTTAAACTTAAACTTTAATTATAATCACCCTGTATATTCGTTTTAAACCAAACGTGTTGATCTCTGTATTCAGAAGTGCGGGGGCGCCTGTATAAAATAAATAAAGAGTAAAGAAATAAAGAAAATAAAATTATTTATTTGAGAAATAAGGGATAAAGTTAACCCTTCTTACTTGTTGGTTATTCCACGCCCACACGAACTTAGTTTAAGTAAGCTCCCTGTTCCTACTCAGGACTCCAGTAATGTTTCCCAAGGCAATTAGAAGGAACACTAGTCCTGACAAGGAAACTCAAAAAGATCGAAAGGGATAATTACCGCTGTTTCATGTTTATGCTTTTCATAGACGGGTATATATATGATGATAAGCACTTGCAATGTCTAATTGAATATGTGGAATAGGATATGAATCAAAAACTGTAACTGAATTAAGTACTCTATAATCCTCCAACTGATTTAATATCAGTAGGCTTTTTATGTACTACGTTATGAGGTGATGACAAGTTACTCTTAGAGGATAGACAGATTCCCTAAATAAATTCCCTTCCTATCATAAATTCAAACTCCTTTTCTGTTTCCTGACAAACTTCAGGTCGGAGTCATCTTGCTTTGGAGTGAAGTGGTAGTTCTTTAGTTTCAATGTAATGAACTGTGTCATATTTGATTGGTTTGCTGTCAATAGAGGGATTAGTTCGGGAAACTGTCTAAGAATTTGGTGATATTGAGAGCATTCCGAAAGCGTCTTAACATTCAGTTGACGGCTGTGCTCTACTTTGCCGCTACTAACAAGAGTTGTTAATGTATCAGCAATTTTTTTTTCTTTTTTTTTTTTTTTTTTTTTTTTTTGTAAATTGACAAGTAATTTAAAATTGGTGAGAAAAATCGGCGCCTATTATGGGCCTTTTGGCATCGAAAGACAGGAAATGTCACTACCTGTGTCAACAAGAAACTTCATTAAGATACAATAACACGTCGAACAAGTATTAATTTATACAAAGTCAAACAACAAAACTCAGCGCTATATTTTCAAATTATCACAGGACTAGTTTCGACCATCATTCTCAGCTGCCAAATCGCAAATGATCGAGATAAGATATAGTGATTAGATAAGATAAGAACGGCTGGACAAGAGTTAATTTACTGGCGCCACTGTTAATGAAACGAGAACTAAAACATAATTTCCTTAAAGGCTGAAGGCAAAGAGGGATTGGAATTAGGGTCGTTAACTAGAACATAATTTTTTTTTTGAATGTGAAATGCCTCTAGAAAATCTAATTCACCAATGGAAGATATTTTTTGAATAATTTTGGCTGCAGGAAAATTGAAAGTGTGATTTTCGAACCAACAATGCTGGGCAACAGAAGACTTCTGTGGTTCCTTTTTTCTAACATATGCCTCATGTTCCTTAAGCGAAATTTTAAGTGTTTCTTTGTTTAACCAATGTAAATTAAACCACACTGGGATATACCCCAGGAATTCATATCCGGTATGGGGTCCTTGAGTATGGAACTCGGAATTTTATTGATGGAAGAATAAATGACCCGAAAGTTAAATTTCTGTAAAATACGTGCAATTTTATAGCTAATTGATGGAAAGAAGGAAATGACAACAGAATTCTTATAATCTCCTAAAACAAGAGTGTACCTTTTGGTATGTTGAGATGAGAAATTTTTAACTGCTTGATTAATAATGTTGCGTGAAAAGGCCCAGTCAATAGCTACTGCTTTTAAATAATTTAGTTCTTCATCAAGATACAGTTTGGAAGAGCAAACTTGACATGCTCAGAAAACATAAGAATAAAATGAAGCTAACATTTGTTTAGTCAGATGACATGATTTGAAGAGTACTGGAATGCAAACCGATGAAGGTTAACGGTAAACTGTAGGGATTCGCCATGAGAAGCCCCCTCAGTCTCATCCTCAATGATATTTACATGCATTATTATGAAACAAAATTATTTTGAAACTATAAACTTCCCGGTATGATTCCGTTACGTAGACGATACTTTTACCCTGTTTAAAAGTAATAAAGATGATTTAAATAAAGTGCTTTCAGCAATGAATTGCATTGATCCTGCTATACAGTTCACTTTTGAACTTGAGACATGCAATTCTCTTCCGTTTCTCGACATTCTGGTCACACGTAACACATCCAACTTAAGTACTATGGTTTACCGTAAACCTTCATCGGTTTGCCTTCCACCACACCTTCAAATCATGTCATTCGACTAAACAAAGCCCACCAGCGGCCGAGCGGTAAAGTCGCTGAACACTGGTAGTTCGGTCCGAGGTTCGAATCCCGCGAACGGGCTGGCTTCATGGGCGTTTTCGTGGTTTTCCCCATGTGTAACGTGTATACGAGCCAGTTTCCCTTAGAAAGTCCTCCACGAAGGCATCCCTCCTCTTAGGCAGATAGCCCTCGAGGCTTTGCCATAATCACACACACACGACTAAACAAAAGTTAGCTTAATTTTATTCCTATGTTTTCCGTGCACTTCAAGTTTGCCCTTACAATACCCACCTCCTCAGGATGCATCTCTCCTTTTAATAAATTTTTCTCAAGATTTGACCTAAAATATCATAAAAAGTTCCAATTTATTCAAATTAAGTTACTCTAGTTCTATAATTTTTCGCTGAAGGAAGACTTTATCCAGTTCTCTTCTACATTTGTATGTTGAGATATTCATCACCAGACAAACTCTCACATTCCCGATTGGTCAGAGAACTTTTTCAGTTCTCTTCTAGGTCCAGAATATGATGCATACATCAATTGTTCCCCCGCTTTGAATTCTAATTGTATGGAAAACTTCAGTTCTCTGTTAAAAAAATTCTGCTTCTCACAGGCGAGTCTTCATTTTATTCATGAGGCCATTTTATTTATTTTCGTTTTTGCACTTCTTCCTTCTTTGAATCTTTCTTTACAATTCCGTACGCATGGTTTCCCTACTAAGACTTCTTTAAGGGGCTAGTAATAGAGCATAAAATTATGCCATGAAAATAGCATAGCAACGAAGTATCAAAGAGAATCGCAATTCAATCAACGACGGTATATTGAAAAAATCTGAGGTAGCCAAACTGTAAAAATGAGTTCGAGGCGAAATTTGGCAGCAGAATTGCGTTACAGAGTCATTGGAGTATCAGAAGCAGGTCAGTGTTGGTCAAGATGACTAATTGTCGATCGTTCCGTGGTAAGACGGCTCTGGATCCAATTTCTTACTACTGCTTTAGCCTTTCGAAGATCTACCGGAAGTAGACCAAGAGTTATCAATTGCGCACATGATCTATATTAACGATACGGTGCACGCCGCAACAGGACTGCAACTCCATCTCAGCTTAGATCTGCGTCGTTTATTTCTGAGATAGGAAGAACAGTATCACCCAAGAGATTACGCAGATAGATGAATGAGGTTTGTATGATAGGCGACTGGAATTTTGCATACTCCTGGAGGTCCGTGTTGTTATTTTATACCTCCAAATGCCTCGAGATGCAATGATTAATGTGATTTCTTTTTCTTTATTAGTTTGTGCTGCCCTCTCGGAGCGTTCAATGACGTAATCTATAATTTTGGGCAATCTGCCAACTTTAGCACTTCAGTTATGTATTAGTAGTAGTAATGTTGATCGCTGCTGTATGAATGCTTACCTTTCCATTATCCTAATAAACGCAGTTATCCCTGCGATGAAGGTATAATTCAATTTATCTCTTCTTCCGTGAAGCCATTTTTTTCATCTTAGATGAAATCTGTTTTCTCCGTTTGGCCCTATCTATATTCTGCTTCCGAGAGATCTTTTTAGGCGTCCTCGAACGTCCCAGCGTTTCTTTTACTCCAAATAAAATACATTAAAACTTGCCTCAAGAGGAATAACTAAAAACTGACATAATTAAAAACAATAGTTCTACGGCGCGTTCGCAGACATGTGATCTAACTAAACGGTCATGTCTCACTTAACATAGTGCAGGCTATTGAAAGCACGCATATTAAAAAAAAAAAAAAAAAAAAAAAAAAAAAAGAATAAAATCAATGTGAAAACTAAAAAATAATAATAAATTCAGCTTTAAAAAGCGAAAAGGCAAACCACGGTATACGCTTGTGCATATTAATTTGAATTAATTCATTGATCCAAAGTTGATTTTATTGGGTGCGGTATTAGAAAATA
The DNA here is from genome assembly GCF_044657685.1 of Stegodyphus dumicola. Lineage (NCBI taxonomy): Eukaryota > Metazoa > Arthropoda > Arachnida > Araneae > Eresidae > Stegodyphus > Stegodyphus dumicola. The sequence goes on from NC_140768.1 coordinate 86,657,926, forward strand.
TTTATAATGCTTCTCCATCCCCCAAGACGGCATGCTGTGGAAACAAGGTGCCTCAAAGCTATTGTTCTTTTTCTCATTTGAATAACCCTGCCCAGACAGAGGACAATAGTGAAACTCAACCGTCACTGACAGAGTAAGTCTGACCTTGTCAGTGATCCTCTATTGTTTTCTCTCTAATCTTGTCTTTACAGTTGTAATCGGCTGTACTTACCTTTCATTTAACACTTTCTTCCCTTAAAAGGGTTCTTAGTATTTATTTCTAAATCTTCTTAAAACTGGCTTTTTAAAACTGGCCTTCAAATTACTAATGTTGCAACATTAGTCTGCACAGTTATTGCAAATAGAGGAAATTAATGAACCTAGCAGTTATTTCTAGCTCACGGTGAATTTGCGGCTGTCTCTTTTTTGCATTAAAATGAATGTAGTGGGTCGCTGAGATGAGTGATGACCTCGATTTTGGAAGCTGGTGAATTAATGGTAGTGGTACGCTGGTGTCTCAGCTGGAGGGGAAGCGTTCACATTAATAATAGCACCTTTTGAGTTTGCCTGCGATTTTGGAGTCTGCGAGTTCATTCTAATGACTACCAAGTGTCTTGCATATATAATACATCGTTTATATACGCAAGACACTTCATACATCGTACGTTTAACTCAGCACTAGGATGGTAATTGCACATGATTATATGCACTGTCACACTGAGAAATTCAGTAGGGTACAGTGCCTCGACCGCCAGCCCATTTATTAACATTGTGCATATATAGGTAAACTAAGAATTAAACAGTTGGAACTGCCTTAACTGAACACAGTAAACACTAATAAAAAATTGCAAGTACAAAACATATGAGGAGAAAATGCACAATGTTAATAAATTAGTAAACGGCTACACATAAGATAACCCAATAAAAAAGAAAACAATTTATTGAATTATAAAATTTAAAAGGAAATGAAGGAATACTACGGAGTACTGAGATACACAATTTATACTCTGTTAACCTTAGTTACTCGAGTATATTTAAATAATGATGGGTGAAACATGTACTAGTAATGTTTAAATATTACGGAAATTAAAATTATAGTATCCGATAAGCATAATACTTGAGAATTAAAATGAATATATAATGCAGAATATTAAAGTTACAATAACAGAGAATTAAAACAGATTATATAATACCAAAAAAAAAAAAAAAAAAGAATTTTACAGTATTGGCCGTGTGCACGTTACCAACGAATTATTAATTAAATAATGAAGAAGATTAGAATTAGTATATTATCATATTATCGTGGAAAGCACAATAAAAGAGAATTATAATATGTAAAAAATGTAGATTAACGTTCTATAAACTGAAATGCTCAACACTAGAATGTTATAAATAAAATACAATGCTAAAAAGAAAACTAAAAACTAAATTCAGTGGCGTAACAGCCCTAGTGGGCCAATGCCTGCAATGGCTCGAAATCTGCTTTCTTGACCGTGGGCCCCGGGGTGCGTAAGCAGATGCCCTGAACAAGTCGTCGGCTTTTCGCAGGACCCCCAGTGTTTAGTCCTCAAGCGAACTTGGTACTCATTTTATCGATCCAAAAGATAGAAATCAAGGGATGAAAGGCTGAGTCGACCTTGCCCAGCCCGGAAATCGAACCCCCGGACTTGCCGTGCTGCTGCGCGATGCGCTAGCCACTGCGCCACCGGGCCTTAAACATACAATGCAGAGAATTAAAAAATTATATTCTCCAGCAAGGCTACGGAGAAAATTCCTTAATGTAGACAGTAGAGCTTAGAAAAACAGCTTTTGCCATTTAGGTGTTAGTACAGAGTTGAAGTACTTCAGAAGTGAAAAAAGTATCGGAGCCCAAGATGTAAATAAAGCAAAGTGGATTAGTATGGCCAAAGTCTAGGAGAGGCACTGTATTACGTTAGCGCATGCGTAATGCAACCTTGACCTTGTGGAAGGTTAGGTTGTTATTGTAAGGAGATAATAGACAGGGAAAAGTTGGGTCGAAACGAAATATAGCCCGACAGAGGGCAAAGCGAAGAGTCTGCTATTAAATTGCAATTAAAAGTTAAATTACTTGAAATCTAATTGGGCTAATTTAACAAAATTAGAATAAAAATGAAGGCAATTGTAAGGCTTACCTTGGTTACAAAAAATTTGGTGATGTGAATCATAGGCTTGAAGGTATAATCGAATTAATCAGAAAAAATGGATGATTCATTTAGCTAACCGATGCTAACCGAACACCAGCTAACCGATGGTGTGAAGACCGAAAGTGGATGGCTGTTAGATGTCGTGAAATCTTTTAAGAAGCATGGTATTTGCAACGACACTTCCTTCCGTATTTCTTCTTAGCGATGCCTCGAAGTAAATATAGTGAAAAAATACTTTAAAAGACGATAATTCTTAATTAGGTGCCGCTATGTGCTTAAATTTAGTGTCCATGTAAAGCTCTTTTTATGATAATTCAGATGATCCCACGTACAGAATGGTGCATTAATTTTTACTAGGATTTAACGTTGTAATAAGAGGAGCTTCCTAACACACATCCGCACAGCATAAACCAGCTTTCGCTTCTATGTTTCTGAGGTTGCACAAGACATCTTTAGTGCACAACAGATTGCGCTTCTTCCATGGCCTGCTTATTCCCCGAATATATCTGGAATTTCATCGGTCGGCAACTCGCTCGTACAGCTCGTGAGGAACACTCTAAGACTGAAATTTGGTATCAGGTCGAAGCCATATAGATTGCTATTCCGCAGGATTACATTCATAACCTGTATGATTCAATGCCATGATGTGTACACGCTCTCGTCGCTCAGCGTGGTGGGCACACAAAGTTATCATTTCCGATGTTATTTGTACCACTATCAGTAATATGTGGCATAAATTTCATTTATTTCTCCCAGTTCCTTCACGAAGTTGCTTTTTTCACAAACATTAGTGCATTATATATTAAATGCGTTTATGATGAAATTAATAAATCAGATTAATTAAAATTAAATCAATCTAGTTATTCACAAGTTCACAGTCATCGACCTGAAGGTACGCCTTAAATACAGACAGATTTTTTAACATAAAATTAAACTGGTGTTCACTAGTGACCACCCAAAGCCATTGACTACCATATAAAAAACTACAGGTAGGTCTAGAACGCGGTAGGTAAGTTCCTTGAAAATACGGCGCTACCAATTCAATACAAAAATTGGGTTTTGGTTCGAAAAGGAGAAAAACTGCCTTTTACGGTGTCATACTTTCATAAAAAACTTAAATGAAATTCAACATCATATAAAAACTATAAAAATTATGATTTAAAAAGCAAAAATGGATGATCCATTTAGCTAACCGAACACCAGCTAACCGATCTTTTTGGTCAAAACCAAAAAGAAACCTAATGTTATGCTCACAAATTTGTTCCTCATCGTCACTCGTTACAGTTGTTCGAGAACGTTTGTGTGGCCTTATTTCAAGATTTGAGCTTGTTTCATTGACAAGTTCCATTCACTTCGGTAGCTCTAGGGCTTAAAAAATCTGTCGTTAGGGGTTGTATGCTCTTGTTCTGCAAATCTTTATAAATTTTTTGACAGGCAGACAAGCAATTTTGAAGATTTTCTTTAAATACACTAATTATCATAAATTAAGGAAAAATCTCAAAAATAGCGATAACTCCCTCAAAAATAAGCCAAACCGTGTAAAATTTGAATATGTTGCCAAGTAAGAGTAGCTGAGTAAAACTGCGATATGAAAATTAGTGGCGCTGCTTTCGGAATACATCCTGTGCGAGGAGCACAAAAGTCCATGTTTGAGAGCAAGCCCACATACTTCACTGTGACAGTGACATCAGAAATCTGATATAGCCAATTCGTAACAATGATCTCCAGGCATCATTTGCCTGCAGAACTGCGATGGAGAGCCATTGGGAGATTAGAGGCAGGACAAAGTCAAACAGAAGTGGCTAGATGGCTAAATGTGAGTCCTTCTGTGTTCATAGACTTTAGAGGCAATTTCAAACCATAGATTCGGCATCTAGGAGGTTCAGCCAAGGACGGCCAACTGCTACGACGAGCGCCGATGACCGATATTTGACTTTATGTGCACGCAGTAATAGAACCGCTACTCTGACTCTTCTTAGATCCTCCCTTGCTGCAGCCCCCAGAAGGTTCGTGTCAACGTCAACTATGCGTAGAAGGCTTCACGAAGGTGGTCTGTATGCGAGGCGACCAGCCATTTGTGTGCCGCTCACGTCATGCCATAGGAGGGACCGTTTTCAGTGGGCACAACATGTTCACTGGACGCCTGATCAATGGAGGGCGGTTCTCTTTACGGATGAGTCCAGGTTTAGTCTAGAAAGCGATAGTACGCGTTATTTAATATGGAGAGAACCTCGAACCAGTTATCATCCGTCAAACATCCGTTAATGAGATGCATACGGAAGGGGCAGTGCTGTGTTTGGGGTGGCACCATTTTGGGTGGACGCACAGACCTCTATGTCTTTCCAACGGAACCCATGAATGCTCCGGTTTATAGAGATGACATCCTTGATGTTTATGTGCGCCCCTGTGCCGGGGCAATAGGTGATGCTTTCCTGTTGCAGGACGATAACGCAAGACCACAGGGCTCGCATCGTAAATGATTATCTTCAACAGGAAAACAATTATGCGTATGGAGTGGCCAGCTCGATCCCTGGACTTGAATCCTATCGAGCACGTTTGGGATGCTTTAGAGAGACATCTAGCTGCTCTCAATCCGCCCCTCAAACCCTTGTCGCGCTTGCAACCGCTTTGGCTCTCGCTCCCTATGGAACTGATAGACCGCATAGTTGAAAGCATCACACATCGCTTGTATGTGCTGTATTGCTTCCAGCGCCGGATCTTTGATTTTTCTGATGTGGGGCAAAAGCTAAAACTGCTGTCCTCACCCATCATCCTTTAAGTTTCTCTAATAAGTTTTAATTTCTTTAATAAATACAGAAATAGGTATGGTTTGAGGTTTGAGGTAAAAAAACCTAAGCTCCATTTTATACTAAATTCTTAACGTGCCATTTTTTTAATAGGGGGGGGGGCTTTAAAGGAAAAATACATAGCGAAGTTACATAATTAGAAAATCGTCCCCTCGTAGGAGAATCGCCTTTCTGGTGAGCTTACTTTCGGATTCAAGCCTAATCCTGAGTGCTTCTAACCCTCCAGTCCTCGTCACCTTTCGTTTTCCGTTCTAGGGACAACGGGCATCCCCTAAGCTTCTCACTATTCCGTATTAGTGCATTGCTGGTTAAATTAAGTTGGGTTAGGTTATATGAATATGGCAAAGACAGAAGGGGTACCTGCTTAGAGGAGAGATGCTTTCATGGAGGAACTTTTTAAAGGAACCTGGCCCGTATTCACATTACACATGATGAAATCGACGAAAAGAAACCATGCAGCCAGCCCGTTCTTTTGGGTTTGAACCCAGGCAAATCCAAAAGAATTTCGAATGCCAGTATTCAGCGATCTTAATCACTCCGCCACTGCTCAGGACACTTGTTTGATAATTTACTATGTGTTTCGCCATTAGGCACTGCATGGAAAGGAAGGAATGCCGTGTGGAAACGTTTTTTAAGGAGACAGACTCGTATCTGCTTAGAGGAGAGGTTCTTTCGTAGAGGAACTTTTTAAAGGAAACTAGCTCGTATTCACGTTACACATGAGGAAATCCACGAAAACAAACCATGTAGCCAGCCCGTTCGCCTGGGTTTGAACCCAGGCAGGGTCGAACTACCAGTATACAGCGGTCTTAATCACTCGGCCACTGCTGAGGACATTTGTCTGATTATTTACTATGTGTTTCGCCATTAGGGTCTGCATGGAAAAGGAGGAATATCCCGTGGAAAAATCTTTGTAAAGGAAACTGGCTTGTATCTATGTTACACACGGGGAAAATCACGGAAGTGCTCATACAACCAGCCCATTTAGCTATACTTGACCCTCGGACCGAACTACTAGTGCTCAGCGGCTTTTATTGCTCAGCCACTAATGGTACCATTGCATACAAAATATGGGCTATTGCCGAAAGGAAGTATTCTGAAACGATTATACAGAATATGGGCTATTACTGAGAGTATTCGTGCTTCCTGTCTTGTTTTTCATACTTTCTATTTCATAAGTAATTTTAAGTTCTTACCTGTCTTAACGCTATTAAAATATCACAGAATTAGTAATGAAAATTAAAATTTTACTCTGTAAGCCTTTTGTTCTGCAAATAAGTGCATGGAATCGTCATAGTTTGATCTGCGGTTTGACTTTCGGTTGCCAGAATTGCGAGGCTTGATAAACGCTCTTGGCTCACCGGTGATCGTAGATATTTTTTAATACGTTTTAATTTGCTAAAACTTCGATCTGAACAGGTTGAAGTGATTCTTCCTCAAACAGTTTATCAGGCTGTTTTTTGTGCTTTGTAATTCTTTATTTGTCAGAATAGACTCAACTGCAATTTTTTCGGCTACTGTTTTAAAATCTTGTATCCAATATTCCACAGGGTTTTTCTCTCATTTTTTATAATTCCTCAGTTTTGGTCAGTTCTTTCATTAAGTACATAGAACGCGGAAGAGGAATTCCTTTTGAATTTCTATATTTACTCGATTGAATTCTGGAAAAATATTAGCTCAAATTTTCAGGTTGATGGTAAATTGAAAATTTTCACAGCATGTACCAGATGTCCTACCTCGTGCTTTGATTCCGCATCAAGAAATATCTTTAATTCCTTTTCAATATTTGAATATTTCCGATAAATTCATTAGAAGGAGTTTCCCAGCCACACATTTTTCCGACCATCTCGTCTGGCTGCTTCCTTTTAAGTTGTATTTTGTACATTTTTTTATAATATACTGTCGAGTAGTATATCCGACAAAAAAGCGAAGTATTTTCTGAGTAATTCCAAACAGATTAATTGCTTCCTGGCACGAAGAAACAGAATGCATACTGACAAAATACGAGGAGTGAGCCAAACATCGCACAAATTCCTCCAGCTCTTTCTGTAATTCTAGCTTATACTGTTTTAGAAATGCCACCCATATTAGACCCATTGCCGTAAGACTGACACCGACATTGTCCAATATCTAAACCATCAAGTATCAATTAAGACACTAATTTTCTACAATGCGTTCAGAAATACATTCTCCTATCTTTCCACCAACTTCTATGAAATCAATTAAATTTTCCTTTATTTCACGCAATCACCACACGTTTTTACGTATTGAGTTACCTGGTACTTTTTTTTTTTTTTTTTTTTTCTGCATTAGACACATATGGGGTAAATATGATTCCTTTCCCTTTGTTAGGTGCTCTGACGTGTACTTAAGAGATGAATTATGTTTGGCAAGCGGAGAGATTAAATTCAGAAAATTTCCTTCGCTAGGTCGAGGACGCTTTGTGAACAGGCTACTTGGGATTTCATCAGACGCAAGCAAAGAACGACAGTTTGTTGAAAGATATAATACCACATTCTTGACTATATAGAATTTTTCTTTCTCTGTATAAATGAGTCGCTGAGTCGTAGCTAGGGTTTTCAGTGCCCAGGGACAACTGAAGATTTCGCGCTCCCTACTGCTTGCCAAGGATGGAAAACATTTAATTCTAAAATGTCGTAACATCAGTTTGGCGCCCCTTGGATTCTGCGCCCGGGGACAGATGCCTCCCTCTAGCTACGCCCCTGATGAGTCGTTCAGTGTCGTAATCGAACGATTTCATTTGATGTACTCGAATTTTCCACTTGGGTTCCTCTATGGGTTCCAGACTATGGTTCTAGAGATTAGACTACTTCTATGGTTTAAATGCACCTCTATGGGTTCCAGACGCTTCGCGCTCAGTTAATCTTGCTTAAACTTTTCTCCAATTAATGAATCCTGTTGTATGGTGTAACGGCAACACCATGTTTCTGATAAATCTTGCAGGGTGTACAAAAAATTGCATTCTTGTTTTTAGAATATGTAAACCAAGATCTAAGCTTTTCATTATTTACTAATGTTCTGTATTACATGTCAAATGTCTGCCATGACGTTCAATGAGATTGAGGTTTACGTTTTACCGGATGTTTATCGGCTAATAATGCTGATTGACTGCTTAAGACAGATTGTTGGTGACCGTTCATTTTTTTCTAATGACCAGCCAATTGCATGCGTCCAACAAAATACGAGGTTTTCGTCTTTCAAAAATTTTTAGCTTTACGTCTTTCTGCTGCCTGCCCCCATCTAAATGAAGAGATCTTTATATCATGGTTTCATGTCCCCCAGCTATTCGTTTGATGTCGTTGATGAAGATTGCTCTTTCAAATGTTGACTTGTAGATTGTTTGGGGATGATATATGCAGTCATGTTTGGTCGTGCAAATTGCAAGAAATATTAATTCCCTCTAGAATCTCAGCATAATCGGAATTGCGGCAGGGTCTGACGGTTTACTTCTTCCGTAAAGTTACTTTTCATCCTAGCTGAAATTTGTTTTCTCTGTTTGGCCTTATCTTTGGCTCGTTTTCTGTATTCTTTTCTCCCCCTCGGTGCGCAGATGGTTTCTTTTAATCTAAGTGAAATTCGCTATGAATTGTCTTAATAAGAATAACTAAATTGGCATAATTACACTGAACAGTCCTAAATAAATGATCGTGTCTCACTAGATATAGTGCGGGCTACTAAAACTATTAAAAGCACGCATATATCTAAATAATAATAATAATAAATCTACTTTAAAATCCAAAATGCGCTCCATCGTTCTGAGTCAAACCAAAGATCAGCCTAAATTGCCTACTGGCTGCAAAAAAATTTAAATGCCTTGCTTCAGCTTGAAGACATAATGGCTGTATCTTGTATATACTCAATGAATATTAATTTGAATTATTTCATTTGTCCAGGATGGCCCAAGGTTAATTTTTTGGGTTAGCTCTTAAAACATAGTTACAATGCTTCTCCATTTCCCAGTAGACGTTGCTATGGGAACCAGGTGACTTCTTTAACAATCTATCGTTCTATTTCTTATTTGAATATACCCGGCCAAGATAGCAAATGATACATGGAATCCAGATGTTACTGATAGGGTCAGTCTGATTCTATCAGTGACGTCTGGAGTCCCTCTATTGGCCTCTTTCTGATCTTGTATTTGTAGTTGAAATCGGCTGTACTTAACTTTATTTTAACTCATGTTCTTTTAAAAGGATTCTTAGTATTTAATTGCAAATCTTCTTAAAAGAGGTTTTAAGACTTGGCCTGAAAACTATTAACATTGTACTAAAATTAGAGAGCTCTTTTAGCGAACAACATACCAAAGCGATCCAGCGTTATATTTGAATTTCCCGCCCAGGGCAAGAACCCCGGCTTGCCCCCCGCTAGATCCGGGACTGATTGCTTCTAGAGGCGATCATATTCCCTATTGAAGGTACTTTTCCTATAACAAACTGACACCTTCGATTTGTTCACTTTATACATGTGCTAATTTCTATACTACCATATTTGTCTGGTAATTTCTTTTTATGTTATTTGATACCTTACTATGTGTTGTATATTGTGGGTAAGTTTCATTAAATTCTACATGTAACTTTTTCTGTAATCGTGATTCTTCCTTAATTTATGATAACCAGTGTATTTCCGCTCACTATGAGAGATGATCGTTCTCTAAAAAACATGTTGTTTTGCCACATCTAAAAAATTTTCTATACTTTGATATTTATGGCTTCTTCATTTAAAAGAACTTCAGAATTATCTTCAATCAGTAATACTTCGGATATGACTGTCACCAAATCGGCTTCAATTATTTCATTTAATAATTATCGTATTAATCGTAAATAATTCTAGAATATCATCAAAAGTTATTTCACTTAATCCATCGCCTCCTATTTCATATGCAAGGCTTACTATGTTATTATATTCAAACTGAATTGGTTCAGCAGCATTTTTCTGACTGACCATTTCCAGAAATAAAGCTTTCTAGGCGCCTTTCTTTTAGGCTGAGCCGATAATTTCTACACAATTTAAAACTGTTCCCAAACTTCACTGACTGTAATATCTGTAGAATCCATTTTCTCCAAAATTAAATCAAATGATTTACGGCTATATTATGATTTAAAAGTCGCTATAATTCCTTGAGCTAAGGATTGCAATAGCGGAGTAGTGTTGCGTGATAAAAATGCAATCTCAGCATTGGGATAATTTAAAACAATTGGATGCGAGAGCGCAATATCTTAGATTAGTAGGTCTTTGAATGCTAAGTTAACATTTTTTAAATAATTTTCTACATTGGGAACAAACTGTTTTCTTCGCTGGCGCGCTGTGTCGGTTAAAGGTTTATCCAACTGAAGAGTAGGGTGAGCCGCTACACGTTTTCTAAACCTCGTCGCATGAAAATTTCCGCCTTTTTCCAACCGCATTGGAGGAGAATATGTTGTAAATGTACCGCACTGTAGGAAGCCTACCTGTAATTCTATTCCTCATGAGTGCACTTGTAGCAGATGCTATTGTGCCACATACTCTGATTCCGCATTAAGAGAAATATCTTTAATATTTTTCAAGAATTTTACTACTTCCTGTAAATTTATTAGAAGGGTTTCCACAACAACATATTTTGCAACCGGCTCATCTGTCTGCTTCCTTTTAAGTTGGATTTTGTATATTTTTTCATAGCATCCTATCACACAGTGGATCCGACAAAAAAAGAATTACTTTCTGGATGATTCCAAATAGGTTAACTGCTCCCGGATACGATGAGGCAGAATGCGCAGAGTAAGTTCAAGAAACCCCCCAAAATGACACAAATTCGGCCGGCTATTTGTCTTTCCACCAACTTTTATAAAATCAATGAAGCTTCCCTTTATTTCACTCACATCACATTTTTTTACGTATCAAATCACCCGAACCATTTGCTTTGAATGCGAGGCATCTGAAGTGCAATCGAACATCATTGTACAGTAAACTTTTTTTGATAAATTTTAAATTACGTTTTCGCAGTTATGTCAATAATTTCATTTTGAATTGATGTTGATAAATTTGTCTGCAATTTATTTTCACTGTTAGACACTATCTTTGGCTCATTTTCTATATTCCGCTCTCAAGTTTTTTTCTAGGCGCGCTTATGATTTATTTTACCCTAAATAAAATATATCACGACTTGCCTAACAACTGACGTAGTTACACTCGACTATCCTAGGGCTGCATCCCCGGACGTGCGCGCTAATTAAATGGATGCATCTCGCTACATGTAGCATGGACTACTGACAGCAGACATATTAAAAAAAAAAAAGAGAGAGAGACACAGAGAGAAAGTAACCTCAAAATTTTAAATAATAATAATAAATCCAACTTTAAGGTTTGGTTTATGGCAAAGCACACTAGGGCTATCTGCCTAAGGGGAGGGATGCCTTCGTGGAGGACTTTCTAAGGGAACTGACTCGTATACAAGTTACACATGGGGAAAACCACGAAAACGCCCATGCAGCCAGTCCGTTTGCGGGATTCGAACCTCGGACCAAACTACCAGTGTTCAGCGACTTTACCGCTCGGCCGCTGGTGGGCCAATCTAACTTTAAGAAGCCTCAACGCGCGTTGCCCTTCCGAATAAAGTCAAAGGCAAGCCTAAGTTGTCGACTGGCTCCAAAAAATTTAAATGCCCTGCTTCATTTTTCGAAGAGATAATCCATGTTGACGGTCTGTTGTATATGCTCGACGAACATTAATTTGAATTATTTCATCGGCCTAGGTTAATTTTTATTGTCTTCTGTCTTAGAAAATAGTTACAATGCTTCTCCATTTCCTAAGAGGGCTTGCTAAGGAAACAATATGCCTCGAAGCTGCTGTTTGCGTATTCAAATGAGAAATAGAACAATTTCTCATTTGAATAACCCCGTCCAGACAGAGGATAATAGAGTGAGTCTCTGAACGTATCTTTACATAACTTTCTTTGAATTCTTTGTTCCCTTAAAAGGGTTCTTAGTACTTAATTACACTGTTGGCCATTAAAACTGCAACACCACGAAGGAAAGCAAATACAAAAAAGATATTTATTGTACGTAAACAGTATGCCATGAAGACAAAATGATTCAATTTGTAAACAGTTTGGGAGTTTACAAGGTGCGAAACAGCTGCCACCCCTGTCAGCTAAAACGGCCCTTACCCGGTTAGACATGGAGTTGAACTGCGCTTGGATGACAGAAACGGGCAACTCATTCCATGCTGCTTTAAGTCTATGCCACACTTCATCATCCGTATTAGCTGAAAAGGGATGGCGGACCAGTCTTTCAGCAACCCATGACCAGATGTTTCCAGTGGGTGACAGATCTGGCGACCATGCAGGGGTTATTAAAACAACTTTTTAAATCTGGCCTTATGACTACTTATGTTGTAACAAAATTGGACATCATTCAAATACGATCTAGTGTCACACTTGTATTTGCTTCCCTAGGCAGCAGAGCTGTAGCTAGAGTTTTCTGTGCCCAGGAACAACTGAAGATCTTGCGGTGTCCCTCTTCTTTGCCAAGAATAGAAAAAATTTCATTCTAATAATTCTCAACATCAGTTCGGTGCCCTATATGCTGCACCCGGGGATAAATGTTCCCCCTTGCCCTCTCTAGCTACGCCCCTGCTAGGCAGGATCTGCCTCCCTCTAGATCCGGAACTGTTGCCACAGGGACAATATACTGAAACCGACTACTCCTCCGTATGCTGCTGCAGTTCGCGATACCTTCATTTTGTAAGAATGTTACTTGCCTCATGCACTGATTTCTTGAAGAAGAAATTACAATCTAAATGGAATGACCACTACACTTTGCCGACCTTAATCCCATTAAGGATGTGTGGGACACTCTCAGGAGTTGTGTTGCCCCCTTCCGAATCCCTAAATGGGCTTAAAACTGCTTTTTATATGATCAAATCATTGCTACCCATGCAGCTCGCAGACAACATCAAACATCACTGTCAGACCTGTATTGCTGTTCAGGGTGATCATACTCGCTATTGAGAACCATTTTTGTATTTAATTTGTACGTTTAAATTTAGGTGATTTAGTGTCCCTGTTTGTATTACATGTGATTTAGTGTAATTGTAAGATTAGTTTTGTATAGCATTTTCATGTGTTTTTATTTCAAAAGCGATATAATAAATACTATCACTAAGTTTCGTCCAATTTGCCTGCACACTTTTTTGAGCGTTTCTTCTTGTCCTGTTTTCCGTTTATTGCTTAACTTTCCGAAACCAATATATATATTTTCAGCTTTTCATTATGAAAAAAATTTAGGGTTTGTTGTAATAAACAATGTAATCTTTAATAATATTTATCAAAAACCTGATGTTGTTTTATGTAATACAGAGCATTCAGAAGCACTAAAAAGCTATATGAAATATTGAACTTCACAAAACAAACCAGTCCTGCTGCTAATATTTCGGGCCTAAAATGATGGTTCTTCCATGTGCAGATTACTACAAAAAGAGGTCGACATTTTCAAGGGGGAAAGCAAGCATATATGGAATAAAATGGATTCAACAGTGGCTATTATAATTTGATTGCAAAGCATCAACTAAGCGAAGAAGATAAGCGAATATGAATCTTTAAATGCTAGCCTTTAGATCAAATCATTTCCAAATGTAAATGGAACTATTACAATAAAACCTTTATTTAACAAAGTTGCAGGATCCCATGAAAAATTTCGTTAAATGAAGGTTAGGATACGATTTCAGTTGAGAATTCTTTTTACATTTCAAATGTAAAATAGTAGTAAAACGAAAATATAAATGCAAAACTACTTACGTTAATATATCCATTCCATCAACACTGCGTATGAAAATTACATAAATTCATTTCAAAAAATAATCAATTTGTTCTGATTATCAGGAACATTTCAAATCATTGTAAATACCATCTTTGTAATGTAGAAAAAACGTCTTCTGATAGTCTTCAAACCGCATCGCAAAGTATCAAACGCATTTAACATGTCTTCTGGCAGAAATTCTGTACATTAATTTTTAATTTCTTCATTATCAATCGCTTTCTGGCTGCTATTTTTTATGCTCTCCATTATGTACTAATCAGTATGAATTCCATACTTCTGCAAGTTCAGATGCACAGTCACAAACTTATTACACATAAAATTGGTCACTTCTTGCTAGAACCATCTTGAAAATTCTTTTGTGGCAATGCGTCTAACCACTTTTTATCACCTCCTGATCCATAGGCTCAATTTTGCAGTGGTATTTGGAAGAAAGAAACAGAGCTTAACAGTATTATACTTGTCCTTGATATTTCTGAAGGCAAGCACTGCAACTGTTTATCACTAGAGCGGTTTTTCGTTTCTGTGCAGCCATATATTTATCTAAAATTTTCTGCCACTTTTCAAAATATCCGAGGTCATCCATGACTTCTTGTTGAAATCATTATATACTTTCATTGATTTATTACCTCTAAAACCTCCTGGATTATTACTTTTCTTCCTATACGTAAGGATAAGGAGTCAATTTTTAATTTCCTTCCATATTTGCAAACAACAGTACAGTAACTGCCTTTGCTATTGCTTGCCTCCAAAACTTTTTTTTTTTGGTTGATGTTCTCTACAGTAAATTGATAAAATAGCCGGTTCGTTGATGCTGAAGATATCTTTTGCCTTGTTCATCTATATGGTTTCTTTTAGATTTTTTAATCCTTTAATATGATGCAATCATCTTCACTAACATCTTTGCTTTTGCCACACAGGATTTTTGCAACTAATCCATGCTTTTTTTTAATTCTTCCAGCCATCCATTGCTCATGAAGAATTCACTTTGTCTTAAAGCTTTGACAAACTCCATAACGTTTTTCAATATCAATGGTCCTGATTATCGGTATATTTTTACTCATTTTCGTGTAGCAATTTTAATGCTGCTTCATCAATATCTTCAGGAAGATAGTTTTCTTATGTCTAGCACTTACATCAGAGGAATGAAAACTTCATGAAATTTTTCAGAACTGTCGATAAACTGTTTTTCAAAATTACCAATTTTATGGCAATGGATTTCTTTTTACATCCACTCCATCATTAATCAACATTTTTTAAGTGTTAGACACTTTCACCTCTGAACATACAACTAACTTTAAAAAGGATTTGTAATATAAAATCATGAAAAGCAGGAAATGAAAACAACATGCAGCTATTGCTTAACCTTAAACAGGTTTGCAAAACAGAATTGGTTGAGGAAATTTTAACAACAGGGTGAGCAAATGCTTTCTGATTCAAGAATCTCCCTCTCTCCACTTCCAATGCTCATGTAGAACAAAATCTGACAACAGATAATTGAGCTACCCGATTTTCTTCAGTATCACAGCTGCATACATGTACACTGAGCCCACTTCCCCAAAAACGGAGGGGCAGTTCTATGCTTCACTTCTACTGGGCTGATTGACGAAATTCAACTTTCGTTTTTCATGTCTCGAAAGCGCATGCATAGCATTGTTCTAATATAGGTATTTTGACAAAAAATTTCTGACAAATTCAAATGACAAACTTTTTCTGAAATGACATGCCAATTTTTTACATATTTTGATTCTGCGACTCCAATTATGCCACTTTGCCAAGTTTTGTAAAATTCTCACGAGTAGTTACAGTAGTTACTAAAAAAATTAGCTCTCGAAATTTAGCTCCTCAGTGTTAATTGAATTTGATTTATATTTATTAATATCTTTTTTGTTAAACTTATTTTATTCTTCTTTTCATATTTCAAAATTTAGGTTCATTCCAAATAAAATTCGCCCATTTTTTACAATTTATTTTTAAAATTTGTATTTTAAAATAATTTTTATAAATTTTTCGAAAAAATTTTGAATTATAATGTATAAAATTTTTGCCATTATTGTAAAGTAGATGTATTTTTAAGCATACTTGCAAAAAATTAGTTTTTTATTCAAAATTTCCTAAGATATATGTGAATTTACATTTTGAAATTTGGCATATTTATTATAAGCGATAATAACGAAAACGTGGTTTATGAACTTTGTTAAAATTATTTGAAAGTATAAATGATGACTTTTTTCAGCTCGTGGACGATGAAAAATAAAAGGAAAGGAAAATAGGTTGCTATAAATTAAGAAGTTCACCAAGTGAATTATTCTTGGCTCATGCTGAAAAAAAATGCGCCAGGATAAAAATTAAAATTTTTCACCAAAAATTACAAAATTTAATATCTAGGCATAACTTGAGTCATAGAAACGAAATATAGAAAATAACTGGTATGTTATTTCAGAAAAAGTCTGATTTTGTGTCAAAATACCTATGTTAGCGCAATGCTATATATAAATGTAATGTACAGGTATATCATAAGTCGCACTTTCGAGACATGGAAAACGCAATTTGAATTTCGTCAATCAGCCCAGTAGAATGAGAGATACAGAACTGTACTTTTTTTTCTTGCAGAGAGTACGTCACAGCAAACGAATAAATTATTTTAAAATAGAAAGAAAACGCTCAAAATCATTCACTTACGAACATCATTAAACAGGGTGTATTTCTTTATCTGGAGTTTCTTTATGGAAGGAAATTCACACCTTGGAGAGAATTCAGCAAAAAACTTCGCTAAATAGAGGGATTAATAAAATAGAGGTTTGACTGTATAAACAAATAATTCAATGTTTATTCACATGCACAAAAAAAAAAAAAAAAAAAAAAAAAATCAAAGCTCAAAATATATCTCTCAGATTGTAGAATTTAATTTTGTGGTTAAAATGTCCACTTATTAAGAACAGTAAAAAATTTTTTCAAAAATGACTATAAAACCTCCAGGTCCGAAGATGAAGGAAATTCTGAGGATACTGATTTAGAAAAGGTGGTTGGGAAGAAGGTATTAGTGAACATCTTTCAAACACAGCATGCTTTAAGAATTCTGCAATGCTGACACTAATTGTTTTCCAATTTTTATTTCGGATTATTATTTGAGCATCAAAAAGAAATGAATTGAATACATGACAGCAATCATGTATTAAATTCATTTCTTTTTGATGCTCAAATAATAATCTGAAATAAAAATTGGAAAACAATTATTTAAGAGGCGAACACAGAGATATAATCCACTTTCATATTTTGTCTTTTCAGACAGACAAACATATAACAAATTTATTGATGCAATAAGTTTTTGTTACTATTATATTTCACTATAAAGCAGTTTTAATGCGTACATAGTACATGTGTGAAAGTACATACAGACACACAATACATATATCACCAACTCTATAAAAATTTGTTTTATATCGCTCTTTATTTTTCCATAAGAACAATATTAGCACTTTTATTGAAAACTGAAAGAAATCTGAAGACTTATTTTTAGAAAATACAAGTAAGTGTAATGTAAAAATAATATGAATTAAAAAAAAAAAAAAAGACTTTAGCTACGAAAGAATATGCAAGTTGAAGACAGTTTCACAGTATGTTTTAAATGCTTATAAAGAACTAAAGCTTAGAGAAAAAATTACATGTTTTAGCTATATTACTTAATCTGAGTGGACAAACCTTTAGTGTTATTTGGCATGGTTTGATGACATCCTCCCCCTTCTTTTCAGATCTGGAAATGTTTAAAATATTTTTTTTTCATATAAATAAATGGTAATTACCCATTTGGAATAAAATAATTCAAAGAAATATTACACTTTCCGAGAGCAAGAGAAAATTATAACACGTATTTAGGAAAGAAGGCTTCAACTGTATTTCATTAACTTTCTGTGAAGCTTGACTACTTTAAATCTGGTCACAAAATTTATTGCATTACTATTTTAAAACATCTTGCTTTCTTATTTTCTTTGATGACCTAGATAATAGTCTAATGAATATTGTGAAGTAAAATACAAAATTATTAAAAACAATTATCTAAAAATGTTATGTAAATATAGCTTTTCATGAGCAAATCCATAAGACCTGACTGCTCAGGATTCAATTTTAATCCTAGATTTGTATTTCCATTACAGATGTTCTCAAAATAGAGAAGTTAATTTTATTAAAACAGTTTTCATGCTGAAAACAATGTTGATTCTTTAAATACAAATTTTAAATTTTGAATAAAATCAATTAATTTTACATAAACAAAGATGGTTTTGAATTAACTTTTCAATATACCCCCCAAAAGTCAATATATCAAAAAAGTTATCACTAAAAATTATATTGAGAGTAACCTTGCTTTTAGAACAAATGAAAGCACTTTAAAGTAGTCCTCATTTTCATTAAATTGTAAGGTTGGTTATGCCAATTAGCACAATCAATTTATGACACAAGTTAACAAATCAAACAACCAAAAAAAGTGCTCTTTAATGTAATATAAAACTAAGAATGTAAAAGCTAATAAATAAGAAAACATTGTGATATACCTCAACTACAACAGAACAAAAGTTAGCAGCTCTTCAAACAGTAAGTATACAATGCTTCTTGAATAAGATTACACTATGAAAAAGCTTTCATTTTTGACTACTTAGCTACAATTTTGCATAGTTTACAAATCAACCTTTTGCGCGAATTTTACAAGCTGAGCAAGGAATATCAAAATTTATTCTGTCTCTTGACCAAATAATTCCTTGAAGGGATACATGCCTTATGTACATTTTTATAAAATTCATAACACTGATTTAGGTGTCTGAGAATTTGGACATCACAAATATGACAGCTGGATTTCTTTTCACATGCACACTTAAAAAAACTAATATTAGGGGAAAATTATGTTTTAAAATATATTGGATGAAGTAAATTCAGCCAAACTGTAAATCGTTTTCAAATGTTAACACAATTATAAGTAAATAATGTTCAAACATCTTTAAAATCCAAAGAAACATTTTCAGATATATACCTCATGCAACCACTATTAACAAATATGACATTTAACTGATAATAAAAAATTTCTATTTTGCAATAAATATCTAAATTTTTCTTATTATAGATGACATCAGACTTCCTGAGATGCTATTTAAAAGGTTACACATCAGTATTCTTCTAAATTTGGCATACAGATTATTTAAATGCTAACAGAAAAATAGAAATACTTAGGTTAAAACAAAATAAGCAATCTATAAACCACTCATATTGAAAGTACAATGGTATTATAAATAATTATCTTTAAAATGTTGGAAAACATATATAAAAGTCCCCCCTTCCCCCAAAAAACCACATATGGTCTTAGGAAGCATATTTAATATTTTGTAACAATTTAATATTTTATTCAATTTGAAAGTTGATGCAGTATATATAATGTTTTGATACTTGGGCTGATCCTATTTACACGATCAGTACAAATCAAATTTAAATGCATTAATACTATCAGATCTATCTTCTATAAATTTACAAATAAGTGCAATTTTATAGAATTTTGCAAATTTATAGAAGATAGATATGATAGTATTAATGCATTTAAATTTGATTTGTACTGATCGTACTTATTTGCAAATTTATCGTTTACAAAGTATGCTTACTTTATTTTCAGAGGGAGGAAGCCATTAATAGACTGGTTTACATTAAAGATGAAAGAATGTAGGCAAAATAAATATAATGAAAAACATATTTAATGTAAACCATGTGAATATATAATGGTTAATGTAAATCACACGAATATATTAAGAATTAAAATTTAATTTAAGGACATTATTTTTCAGATTTAAAGGCGCACAGAAACATGGGATGTACAATAGCGTTTTTCACGTGACAAATGAGAATTGGGAGTTTTAAAGGTATCACATCCTTAAAAGATGGCAAATTACAACATTAAAGACAATGTAATATTTTTCATTTATTAAAAAAGGCATCAAATATTTCAATAGTATTTTTATGATATTATATTATTTTAGAACAAATATTAATTTTTCTAGAAACTAATTATAGTATAAATAAAAAACATACAAATTCTTTTTAAATGAATATATCCCTTTATATGAATGTATTAAAAGAGTTTTCCTACTTGAATTTCATTTTTAATACATTACATTTAGACACCCCCCCCCCAAAAAAAAGAGCTCCTATTACAAAAGAGTATCAGTTAAATACTTAATGATTTTCTCAAAATATGCTTTTTTGGAAGATTTAAATGCTTATTCTATTAAAAAAATGTCCACTGAAAAATTCCGGCTATGGAAAGCACTTTGCAACTCTGCAATTTATGCATAAGTGAGTTTTATCAAAGTAAAAGGACTCAATTATTAAAACTCACTGGATATTTAAGCAAAAGCCATTACAAAAAACAAAACTATATATAATAGTATTATACTTATTTTTGTGTTTTAAGTGGAAGGTGCAATGCAGCATGTAAGAGTTTATAACTCTACATATTATAATGGTTTACAAGCAATACATGAATTAAACCATCTTTCAAAATCATATTTCACTTGCAGTTGAGATTTTTGTAAATAAATAAAAAGGTCCGAGAATAAAATTTTGATTACATTCACACAAATACTTCAGCATTTAAGGTCCTTAAATATATCATCACGGCAACTGTCAATATGAGCATCTAAATCAAATGCACAGACTCTATCATTCAATCTTTCAGTAATAAATGTTCATGCCATGGAGCCTTTACAACCAAAAAAAAAAAAAAAGTATATGAGTATTTCAGATCTAGTTGCTATTTCACTGCTTTATTGTTCTTTTCTTTTGACTAGGCACTTGATCTTGCATACTTTCCCCATGGCAAAAATGAATTTGTTCAATATTTACTCTTTACGAGGTCGTCGTCTTCGTGGAAAATCCCCTCCTGCATCAGTTTCCTATAAATGAAAAAAGCAAGATATTTCAATTAAATGAATAAGTGTAGTAAAATTTTCTTTCAGAGATAAATTATTTTAAAAATCAGATAATTAATATGAGTCATTTATTACTAGATATTATTTTGTATAACATACTAAGAAAACTTCCTTTCAGGTACACAGAATCTAGTGGTTACAAAACATAGGGCTATCCACCACGATTTATTCAATTTTAGATGATAAAAATTACACTTTCATAATAGTATATTAATCTGACATATATCTAATAAGGGGGGGAATGCTGCAACTTAGGTCACTAAATCTTTACATCATCAAACTTTCCCCTTTAGGGCTCAGCATCTTAATGATACGAAAATTTATCTACCCCTTGAAAGCTTTACAAGTATTAGTGATTGCCAACTTTGGAATTTTTAACAGTGCCTCATTAATTCATGGTTCAGTCAGTCTTACTGTTTTTGGTATTGGTGTGGCATAGTTTATAACAAGTGTTATGAATCTTTTCCTGTGAATAAATCAACCAAAATGTGTGTATTAAGACATTTTGGGTTGTTTTGGTATTTTCATTTTAAAACAGTTTTTTCCTTTTGGTGAATAATAAGATAAATTTATTCAGAAAATATTACAATATGCTCTTAAAGAAAATTATAATGATTATAAAAACAAACATAACTAAATGAACTTTGTTTTTCACATGTACAGACTGACCAACTTATAGATCAGGTATTGAATGACATTTCTACTTGATCTAGCTAGATCTACTGAGTAAGTTAGCTGCAGCAGAAATATCATCCTGAAAAGGTATGTATTCCCAAAATCTGCTGAATAACTTTTGATGCAGGAATATTTACTACAACAAAAGGGTGCTCATTATAAAATGCCTATTGATGTAGCACATGAGTCATAAGTTCAAGACAAGTAACATCATGTTAATTCAAGAAGACAAGTTACCTTGCCATATGTGAAGAACTAAACTTTCTTACAGCGTGCCTGATCAGGGGTTGAATTGAACATGAGACTGAAATATTTGTTTTACACACATTTTTCTTTTTAAGTTCTGATGAACTGTGGATGCCATCACATGGATAATTTCTTTCTGAATGCTCGGTGAAAGGTATGAAGCACAGCCTGGAGAATTTTGCATATCAACAAGATGTGCTTGCACAAGAGGATTAAGATGGCCAACAGTTTCAGTGAATGAAGAAAATTTTCTACATTGGATACATCATCTAATTGAAGCAATTGTCTGTGTCCTCACAAACCCAGCTTCCATGTCATAAGAAAATTGACACGGTGAGTGATTAGTTTTAAAACATAGTGAGATTTCTGATTTTCTTTCTCAACTGCTAATTGCATTCCGACATCTATAATTCCTTGGTTCTCAGCAAATTCCATTCCATTATTATCTATTGTGTGAAACAAGTCTTGGTTCTCAGCAAATTCCATTACATTATTATCTATTGTGTGTCATAATTCTTGGAAAATTCCTGCACTGTCATTCTTTCAGGTACTTTCCACTCTTCAAGCTCGATGATTTGACTGAGAAAAATTTTGCATCAAATATTTTCTTTCTTTTTTTTTTTTTTAAAGGTTTCCTTTATAAAATAGATTTAAAAAAGAGAAAAACTAATTTGTTGTAAATTATTTTTTTATTTGTATTATAATCTACAGTATTAAGGAATTTGAATTTATGTACTTAAGATTAATGTTCAAATATGACCATTAGGAATACTGCAATTAGATATTGCAAAACAAAGTGTACATTTGAAAACTGGAATAGTTCAATTGTATGCTCTTAGTTTAAAAATTGTATTTTAAATTGCACTAAATAGTTACTGAATGTTAAAACATTCAATGACTATTTAATGGACAAGATGTTTATGGGGACAGGATGTTTATGCCTTAAAAGCTGTGCAAGCACTAGCAATCATCAACTTTGGAATTTTTGCCAGCATCTCACTAATTTAGTTCAGCGAGACTTAGACTTGAAATTGTGTGGTATGGTCTATGCTTAGCTTAGTTGGAACTGTAATGTTTATACTTGTTTTAAGTAGTTGATTGCTACAGTACTATCTTTGTTTAAAATAAATAAAAAGTTTCAAATTGTATATGTTTTAATTGAAAATTAAATGTTTTTATAGTTACAGGCAAATTTGTTTTCGAGTTCGATGAAAATTCAGACTACTCTGACCACACGCTTAAATAATCTTAAAAATTACATTGTTACTATAATGGAGACAGTAACAAAGATTAAGCTAGAGCATGTACCATATTTGACGGCATATAAGACACACCCTTATTTAGAAGGCCACACACAAGGAGAAACAGTTCGAATAGTCCGCGCAACAGCGCGGGCTATTCGAACTGTTTACAATTTTTTGTAAACAGTTCCACAAATTTGTACCACAATAACTTAAAATGTGGCTTCTTTTAGTTCTCACGTTTTGTAAAAGCCAAATAAACAATCATTGAATGCAATTACCAAACATATTTTTATTACGGAAAATTAACAAATGGCAAGCTATTTTTTTTCGGTAGGTGGTGGACCGAAATCCCTTGCTGCTGCTCTGTTTCCATGCATTTTGGCGTAGTTTAACACTCCTAGTTTATACTGAATAGTATAGCTTAATCTTTTGTTTCCTGTAGTCATATTTTCCAGAGTATTTTTTTTAAAACAAACAGTTTTAAGCACTGATAACGACACATTTATTCAGAGTAGCACCGATACCGACATGTGTGTTGGCTGAGTCAAAGAAAGTCTATATAAAGAAGGAAAGGCTCCAAAGACGTAATGTGACCGTCGAACCTGTTCAAACTTCGACATCAGCTTCGAGCTTTGGCACTTCTGGGCGACAAATATTTCACGCATGTTCAAAATAATTATGGCAGATGTAGAAAAAGTTAGGTATGTCTAGACCTTTATCTGGGCTAAAAATAGCATTCAGTATTTAAAGTTAACCTGTGTCCTTCACATTAAGATGCAGTTAACTTTTATTGAGACCAAATTTAGGAAAAAATTTGCGTCTTATATGCCGTCAAATACGGTATAGCATTAATTCGATTTGTGAGCCCTTATTTGCGAAATTTAAAAACATATGCAAGTGAAACTTGAATAATTTCCTCCTCATTTCATTTATTATTTGTCCATCAAAATGCTTAAGCATACAAATTTTGATATTATATCACTTCTTTTTTTCCAAAATAGCTGTGAAATACCATAATGGCTAGTTTGCTAGCTTAAAATTAACTTTCTTATAATTAAAAAATGCAGCCAAACTTTTTCCAGCTCTGTGAACTGAAGATGCAATTATAATATTATAATATTCTACAGCTTGCCATTCAGCCACTACAGAGAGAAAGTTCACAGCCAGTTTATCAAAAGTTTATATTTCCCACAGCATTCAAATGGATATATTAGTGAAATTCAGTATTTCTAAAAGCAGAATGGCTTCAAAGTTCACAGCATGAAATTTGAATGCATCTAAATTTCAAGTATGGAAAATGGTTTGCAGCAATTGAATCTTTTACCTGTTAAACACCAGTTTTTTCTGGAAGACAGTCTGCTTGTACATGTAATAATTTTTTAAAGCTTTTATAGAGATGTATAAATTTAAAAATTTTTAATTTATATACTTCTATCAGCAATGGACTCTCAGTAGAGAAAACTTTATATTTAACACATAAACACTCAAAAACATTTCAGAAATCAGTGCCAACTATGCTCACTAATAGTGTCACATGATTTCCATATATATATATATATATATATATATATATATATATTTGGTGAGCAATACGGCACACAAAATAATTTTGAATATTCCAATCATTATATGTATTATCTACAATGCAACTGATCAGAAATTTGATCTTGTGAACATATGAGAATAGAAAACAGCAAATGTTTCCTCGATTTGTGAAAAAAATATATTATTCTTAAGTTTTTAATGGGGAAAGGGATCTCAAGCTCACAAATATTTGTGCTTAAGATCCAAGCTTTACAAATAATATGGAAAACCAGGCCTGTGATAAATTCAGGTACCTAACTGGTGTAAATGCTTTTCAAGATGGAAGAACATTTGAATCATATACCAGATATCTACAGACTAGCACTGAAAAAGACTGAAGCTGGGAATTAGCCTATTAAGAACAACAGACACATTAAAGAGCAGAAAATTGTTCAATAAATAACATTAGTATCGACAGCACTGATAATATTGTTTTAGGGAGGTCTCGAATTCTTCACATCAGAGCTTGTTGGTTTTTCTGCACAATGAATGAGAATAGTAAATTGATATGCGTTCAGATGGCAATAAAAATTTCATTTCATTTTCCAGCAAAAGGGAAGGATTTAGTGAAATTCATACTCATTCAGATGGGACAAAACATAGATCATATTATTTTTATTTCACTCTTGAATCAGCTGAAGCGAGTAAAGAATGGCACCATATTGGCCTTTCAATTATCTAAGAAATTTTGAATATCCAAGATGGGTTGGCAATATTCTTTTTGCAATTGAAAGAATATAATTCATGTTGATTTTCTATACCATTACCAGACAATCAATTCAAATTATTACTCATTATCTGGACTACTGAATCTTGAGGACACAGGCGGACATTGAATTTTTTTCCCATGCCAGTGGTAGACGATATACTAGTACTGAATCTTGAGGACACAGGCGGACATTGAATTTTTTTCCCCATGCCAGTGGTAGACCATATACCAGTGGTGGCAAACCTTTTTAGGGCCACATGCCCAAAATTCAATGAAAACCCACCTACTTATAGCAAAGTGCCAGGACTCCAATTAAACCTGAAAATGGGGGGTTGGCTTAGCAAAACAACACCCACACACTTGTCTTAAGACTTAAAGAGGAAAAACAAGAAAATAGGTTTTCAACGATACAAAAAACTATTTATTACAGGAAATAGATTAGTTTTGCATAAGTAATGGGCTTTTTGCTGTTGTATACATACTGATAATTTTTCAAACCTTGGCTCATACTTCGTTAATTTCAGCGTAACACATGTCGCACTCAGGTTATCTGTCAGTCTGTTTCTTGTGTCACTTTGATATTTTTTTTCCCCATGCCAGTGGTAGACCATATACCAGTGGTGGCAAACCTTTTTAGGGCCACATGCCCAAAATTCAATGAAAACCCACCTACTTATAGCTGTTGTATACATACTGATAATTTTTCAAACCTTGGCTCATACTTCATTAATTTCAGCGTAACACATGTCGCACTCAGGTTATCTGTCAGTCTGTTTCTTGTGTCACTTTGATATAATTCAAGGCTGAAAACAGCTGTTTGCACCCATAAGATGATCCAAACAAAGTAAGAATAGCACCCCCAAGTATTTTCATTGATTTAAACTTATTTGGCAGAGAATTCCATGCTTTAAGGATTTCATTTTCATAACTATCAATTGAGCTGTCCTGTATGATCTCTTTACACTCCATCTTCTCAAGTGTTGCACGCAGAACAGGGAATTTTCTCTTCCACATAGAGCTTTCTTGAAATTCCATTAGCTCCATTTCCAGATTTTCAAGATCTGACCATTGTAAGAAAAAAGATCAAGTTCTTCAAACTTAGATTTATCTGGAGAAGAAAACACACAGTTGTATCCATATGATGGAATTGTAGAAATTCTGTCATTAAAATTCTTCTTTGCAGATGCTACGATGCTCGAAAATTCCTTATAGATTTCTTCATGACTTGAAGGATTGTGTGCAAATTTATAGTAAGTGCAAGTAGAATTTTATAGATGTATCTTTAGATTAGGAAAATATTTCAGCTGCCCACTTGCAAGACCTCTTTCAAAAACATTCAGTTTTCTTTCAAATGTTTTTATATCGCAAAACATCCTTTCTGACATTTTTTCTAAGCCTTGCAGTTGCTTAAGCTAGACCATATCAGTGAGCTGTGGATAGCCCTTTCTTTTTTCATTCAAAAATAGCCTTATTTCATCCAAACAGCTTACAAATATCTCTAAAACCTGTCCTCTGCTTAACCATCAGACATTATTGTACATAACCAAAGTGTGATACTGGGCTTGAACCTGTCGACACAAGCTCGAGCTATGATGTAATTCATCGTTTTGGTGACATCCTTGAGAACATCGTCTAATATTTTGAAGCTGTCCCTGGACAAAGAGCTTTTCGGTGAATGAGACAAACGAAACTGAATAGCTGGATATTTTGCTTCTTTAACAAAGGAACTTATGAAACCAGATGTTGTTCCCAACATGCAAGATGCACAATCACTAATAATTGAAACAATTTTTCTAGTCTTATGTTTTGTTGAAAAAAACCTTCCATCACTGCACTGTAAATATGTATTCGGTGTGTTTGTTCGGGCAGAGATGCCAATTTAACCAGCACTTCTCTCATCGTATCACCAACAGCATTAACACAAATTATTGCTAGCCTTGCATGGTTATTTATATCTATGCTTTCATCCAAGCACAGTGAGTAACAGGCTGCCTTCTGTCAGTGGTGAGCTGCAACCAATATCCGCTTGCCATCTGCTGGACTCGATCTTTAACAGTATTTCTTCCAAGTGGCATCTCAGCTATGCGTTGTTTAATTTTGTCCTTATTTGGAAAATATAAAAAAGCGAATTACTTCTGGACAACATGATCTCTTTGATTAAATCCCCAATCAGAGAGTGGTTTACCATGTTTTGCCAGGCACAGTGAAATTTGAAAGCTGGCTGTTGTTAAATGGTTTGTTTTAGAAAGATAATTCCAACCAACTTTCTAGTAATTATAATTCCTCAATTTCCCTTCAATAAACACCTACCATTCAGTTTCATCAAGTTCAGCAACAATCTTGTGGTTGGTGCTAAGTGCCATCTGACACTACATGTGCGACACACAGCACTCCCCCCCCACAGAATGTATAATGCTATCTTATTCTGTTCAATAACTCCAAATGATTCTGTCCAGGTCTCTTGAAATGATCTTCCACTATCAACGTTTAGTTTTGCTTTCCTTGGAGTCATTTTTGGAATAAGCTTGGTTTCCCTACTAAGCTTTCATGTTTTGCTATACAGTCAAAAGTCGTTAATTCGGAAAAATCAATAATCCGGAATCGCCGAAGTCCCGACGAGTGACTTTCGACTTTTGACTGTATTATCAAATTACATGTTTTTACATTATATTTGCACATTCCATTTAAGATATTAAATTATTCATAAATTGCCTCTAAACGTTTAGCTCTGAAAACTGGAATCTATTCTGAAGTGTCACTGAATTAGTGATAGCAAGTCAATAACAAGTCAGGCCTCTTTAGGCCTTGATAATGGCTGTCACATGACAAAGCATAGATTAAATTAGTTTGTGGATGTATTTATTCTATGGGAATGACTTGTCAAATTACAAAATTTGTATAGCCATGTCTATCCCTAATTCAGTGGCACTTTAGTGTATTTAAAATGCAAATCCGAAAAGTATTAAAACTCATCAGCAGTCTGCACTAAATTTGAATTCGTTTAGCAAATATTAGCTGCTTCAACTTTGGTGTATTCTTTGCCATGTAACAAGTAATATGATTGGCCCAAACAATTGAAATGTCATAAATTGAGTTAATAAATATGTACATGACTTCTATGGTGATACATGAAAATCTCATATCTAGGCTTAGTCCCTATGCCAGTGGCATTATGCAATAAGTAAACGAAATGTTCAAGAATAGACTAAAAACACTTATTAAAATTACATAGTATCATTTTATTGTGATTAGCAATTAAGGAAGTAATATTTTAGTCCTGTGCCGGCTGATTCGGCTCTACGTGCCATAGGTTCGTCATTACTGCCATATACACAATTGGAAAATAGAAACCATTAGAAAAGTGTGATGCTACATCCCACTTTTTGTCCAGACTTTAGATCATCATCTGCTTGCAAGATTGAATGGGTGCTATTTTGAGGACAACAATTCTATTAACTTAGCAATCCAAGCGAATATGCATCCAATATATCAAATTCTTTTAACAGGAAAGTCCATGTGAGTTATACACTCAGCAATATACCTTCTTTCAAATTTTAAACTTCTCCCAGAACACCGGGAAAGACGTACTGTGCACATGAGGATTACCTCAAATAATGACACTTTGCACATACGTAATCTATTTATCGAATTCATGTTTGGATGCCATTAAATGCACAGCCAGTTAGTATTAAAAAAAATATATTATGTCAACTTGTTAATTCATTAGGTTCTCATAAACATTCAGAATACAGGGGTCATACACATTTCTGCACACGGAAATTAAGTACTTTTAAGGACCATTAATAAAAAAAATTAAGGACCTATGAGTAAATGGGAGCTGAATAAATTCAATTAAAATTATTATCTATGCCTGAACTTCACTTTTGCAATACTCAGAGCCAGATTTAGACTTGATAGGGCCTTAAGCTATTTGAGGTATGGGGCCATTATAGTCTATTACAATATATTTTAATTTGCTAGGGGCCCTAAGCTATAGCTTGTATAGCTTATATGTAAATCCTGCACTGGTAATACCATCCTAAAAATAAAATACATCCATAAGTAGGATGCATTATTATTAAAAATGAATTAACATAATTATTGATAAGTTTGAGAATAAAATAAACTTTATGAAATTTATCAAGTGGCATTAAATATTTTACACTTGTAGTACTTGGAAATATTTGAAAGAAGAGAAGTGACATTTTATTTACGTTTTATTAATAGTTAGCTTTATTTATTATTATTATTATTTTTTTTAATATCTCATTTTGTCATACAGTTGCATAGTCTACAGGTTTAGTAAATAGCAGGTAGATTTTATGTCAAGCGGCATAGGTTAAAATGAGAAGTAAGATCATAATCAACATGATTCATAACAAAAGACTGGATGTCACCGCTGCTGCTTGCCTACAGAGAGAACTGCTGATTGGAAGAAACCTGAAAGAACCTTGCCAACCGTGCCTTATGTAGGCACAGTTGGCAAGTTTTGAAAGTTAGTTGGGTTCTGTCTGACACAGTTAGTGTCGTAGCTTCGTGTAGAGTTTTAGAGGTTGTAAGAATTTTTAATAATAAGTAGTTAGTTATAAATAATTAAATTAGGTAGTTTGATAACATTAGTCATTACGAATTTATATGGGCACTACTAAATTTTATTTTTTTTAACAATATTTGTTAAAAAAGCCCTATTAAAATCACGATTTAATAAAATTTCACAGTTTAAAATACATGTAATTTATAACATTGATTCTTAAATGATATAAGGATAATTACACATTAAATCTTACAAAACATAAGTGTTTTGTAACAAGAACACTCAACAAAATATTTATGCGTCTTTTTAATTTGAAGCTTTCCCAAACATTTTGGCTAATTTATATCGATTTATTTCTCTTTAAGCATATTTTCTAACAATCAGAAATTTGTCTCAATACGCAAACCTAGTGTTCTCACTAGTTTTGGGGTACTTTATCTCCTAACTTGTCAACCTCTTCACAATGTACCTATGAGGGTTTACTTGATCTGGTAAAAGTTAAATAGTCCAAAACCCCTGACAGACGTGAAGCAAATCATGACTGAAAGTAAATACAATGTCAGACAAAGGTTTAAATAAGCCTCTTATTTAAAAAGAACTTAAACATTTAATTGATTTAATTTGTAATTGATTTTGCTAGCATGCTCTGATGCTAGCAAAATCAATTACAGCTCATGGTGATATAATTAAACAAGAATTTACAAAATTCAGAAATTTCAGAAATTTGTCTCAATACGCAAACCTAGTGTTCTCACTAGATTTTGAGTATTTTATCTCCTAACTTGTCAACCTCTCTACAATGTACCTATGAGGGTTTACTTGATCTGGTAAAAGTTAAATAGTCCAAAACCCGACAGACGTGAAGCAAATCATGACTGAAAGTAAATACAATGTCAGACAAAGGTTTAAATAAGCTTCTTATTTAAAAAGAACTTAAACATTTAATTGATTTTGCTAGCATGCTCTGATGCTAGCAAAATCAATTACAGCTCATGGTGATATAATTAAACAAGAAAAGTCAAATTCAAACTAAAAATGTGGCCTAGTGTTCATTTATTGTGTATAGAAAGAGATCATCATGATGCTTGTGAACTTAGCGGTCAAAGACGATGCAATTTAATTTTAATTTAAGCTGGCTCAATAACTCTATCATATGAGAAAACAGAAATGGTAAAGACTGAAATCATAAACAGCAGGGTAATTTACATAATAATAACTGTACATATCTTTGAAGAATAATCTTCTTTATGTATTCAGTTTCTCTCTTCAAGAAGATTCCTTTCCATTTTAGAATTTAAATAAGGATTTCTGTTATTCTAAAAAAATGCATTTAGAATGTATAGAAAAAGCTGCTAATTTTATTTCTTTAGTAACATGAACATTCAGAAGAAATATGAAAAATATATAGTAAGGGTCGGTTACAGAGCTGGTGTGGCAGAATTTTTAGAATTTAGAGCAGGCATTGGAATTAAAATTTAGGATCCACAGAGATTGCATCAAGTAGAAAAATCCCTAGCTCTAGCTCTGTGTGTGATGCATTAAAACACATTAGATTAATCTTTTAAACCGTAAGTTTTCAATTTTTTATTCCACGCCTGTCCATGTGATAAGATTAGAAGCATTTTTTGATATTTTCCATGCTTGTGTCTAATGAAAAGTAAAGAAAATAAAGGGAAGAAAGATTCTAGTATTAGAAGTAAAACATTCAAATATCATGTTTTTATTGTTCTTCCAGACCTTCTCCAAAAAGTAAGAAATTCATTGCAAACTTTCTGCAAAATACATCCATTACATGTTAATACCATGGAGACATTTTTCATTTTGTCACATAGGTCTTTAATTGTCTAGAATCATGGGTCTATAAATCTAGCCTTCAAATCCTCTTCAATTTTCCAGGCTTCAATGTCTAAAGTGCTAAAGAAAAGTTATCCCTACCAATTCTGTAACAGCAAAAAGCCAGAAATATTTTGGAAAAGTAAAAGGAGGAAGTAAAATTAATTTTATAGAGAAAACTGATGCATAATCTGAGAACCCTGAATATTCTGAGAAAATTACATGGGAAAAACTCTTACTATGAAAAAATTAGGGAGAAGACATTTTTAATTAATTACATAGCTAAATTTGCTAAGAACTGTTTGGTAAACTGTACATTATAGCATTATATCTTGTTTATTTTTCAGATTCAAAATACTGTATAGTAATAAAACTTTATAATATGAGAGAGAAAAACAAAAATGCTTTATTTTAATGTTATTTTTTAAATATAATTTCAATACATTACCATTATTTTAATGAAATTTATCAATGTTACAATGTTTTAAAAAATACTGTCGAAAAATTCCCAGATCTTGGAATTAAAAATTTTCTATAGAAACTGATCTTAAAAATCGCCAAAATGTTGATAAGTCGCCAAATTTAGAACCGTTGAATAAAAGAATTCGCATCCCCAAAAGCGAAAAGTTGTGCAAGAGCTCTTTATTATGAAAAATGAATTTTGAAATGCTTATGTTTCACTTCTTGCCTAGAAACTCGAATATGCCACCGTTTATATTAGAAATAGGAACAAATTATAACCCATTCAAAAGGTAACCATATATGTATCAGTGAATCGCCAAAACTATTCCTTCAAAATGCTAACTCACACTCAAAATGGCAGTTGTAAAAACAGACAGAAATTTCAGATGATTAAAATTAAAGACCTTCTGCCGATTTTGGCCAAAAGTAAGGACTTCTAAGGACCAAAAATCGATTCCAAAAAACCTAAGGACTCTTAAGGACCATACGAACCCTGGAATATGAAGTAAAAGAACACTAGAAGAAAAGTTCAACCTGCTATTTGCTACAGGATTAGGTTTTGTATATTATTTCCTCTAAAAATTTTATAAATTTGTTCTTTTATTTTCTCTTATCTTCTCACAATCTTGAAATTTCTAAAAAACACAGTTTTTATCATGACTTCTGATTTTTAAAGCACAATTAAAAGGTAATATCAATTAAACTCTAGTCTTAAACAGTACATTAACATAATATTTTTGGAATAAAATCTCAAAACTAATTTAATCAATGATCTTATTATTTAAAAAAAAAATAATGACTTTCAAAGAAACAATACAATTTCAATGTCATCTTTTAAGAGACTAATTATAATGTAAGCATAAATTAATAAAGATATTTTATTGAATATTGCTAAAGCTATTTTTGTAAACAATGCTAAAAGCATTTATATCTAGTATGATTTAAAAAAAAATTACCTGTTCTCCTAGTACTTCTGGCTCGTCATCTTCATTTTCCGATATTTTCTCTCCTTCAACACTTTCCTTTTTATCTTCTACAGCTATTTCCTCTTTTTCTTCAGTCTTTTCATTATCTATTAATTCAATTTCTTCAACTGATCCTTCTTGAACTTCTTCATCTTCTTTTACTTCAGTTATAGTTGCCTCCTTAGCAATTTCTCTCACTTTCTCTTCAGCTTGTGCACCAAAAGTTTTGCTAGCATATGCCTTTCGTTTAGCTTCAATTTCCTAAAATCATATGCAAGAATGAATGAAAAAAAAAAGATCAAGAAAAACCATTCATTCTGAAATTTTAATAATTATAAATTAAAAAATTAGTTTTTTTAAGCATTCATTTTGTTCTTGCCGAAGATAGCTCGAACTTATTTAATGATACTTAACTTCAGTAAGTGGACTGTAATATTAACAATAACAATTTTATTTTAACAAAAACAACATTATTGAATACTAGCACACGCATGTGCTTATAGTTACCTATGTAACTTAGCTAAAGAGCGAGCAACCATATGCTCTTACATCAAGTCAGAAATCATTCATACTAATAAAGCAAAAACGAAATAACTTTAGGGTTACACTAAATCCAAACTCTGCTTGGCGTAAAACAATGCTGCCAAGCAATACTCTTTCAGACACCGAACACATTTACTATAAATAAAAATATAAGTAGTAACGAGTAGAAGAATTCTTTGTATTAGCAAAGAGAATATTCTGTACAGCCACTCAACAACAGTAAAATTAATTCAGCAAGTTTGGGACAAATCACATTGCAGCTTTCAAGAAAAGTAGACTAGTCACATTAATAATCACAAAGCATAAGAGTTTATGACACAAATAATGATGTTAACAACAGATCAAACAAGGCATCCAAAATCATCTTATCTTGGGACAGCAGTAAGTCTATGGTGATAATTCTTTTGGAAGATAATGAGAATACATGATGTACCCTAGTACTATAGTTAAGAAGCTTTAATGTATCATGTATGTACATGTACAGTTATGTTTTATTTTGATTATGGCAAGAGTACAAGAGGGCTATCTGCCTAAGGGAAAAAATGTGGAAGATTTTCTGAGAGAAACTAGCTCATATCCACAGTACAAACGAGGAAATCTATGAGAAAGCCCCTGCAGTTAGCCTGTTTACCAGGATTTGAACTCTGGTTGAACTACCAGTGTTCAGTGACTTCACCATTAGACCACTGGTGGGCTATGTTTGTGTACATAGATAACATTAAAAGTTTTTATGTCTGGCAACATAAAATGAGGCAAGGTGATGTGACACCTCCATGATGTAGGCATGAGCTTTTGATATGCAATGTGAACCATCCTGACAGATGAAGTGTTTTTTCCTGCAGAGAAATCGGTTGTAAACTTTTACCTGCCCAGAACAAAACCAAGATTAGAAATAACTCCAGCTGCTCAATGTGCTTTATTTTTTCTCCTGCTGCTGCCTGAGAAAGCCATGCCTCTCGCTTCACTGCACTTTTTCTATTACTTACAATGCAAGCTGCACATATAAAATTTATGAGGTGCAAGTGTTGTAATAATTAAGCAAAAATGTATTTCTGAACAATTGTTCTTGTTCAAAATAAAAAAGATGTTTTAACCATCATCAAGCCAGTTGTGATTTTCCCTTCAGTCATAATCTACAGAACACTTTCCTTTGTCATGACTAAAAAGTGACTAGTTCCATCTTTTCAAGCCAACTCTCTATTAAATTCCATCAATGTACACTGAGTAAAAAAAAAGAGGCAGTTCTATACATCGTGTTCTACTGGGCCGATTGATGAAATTCAAATTGCGTATTTTATGTCTTGAAAGCACAACTTAGAATATGTATGAGATCTATATATAGCACTGTTCTAGCACAGATATTTTGACACAAAAATCGGACTTCTTCTGAAATGACATGCACTTTTTTCTCATACTTCAATTTTACAACTCAAATTATTATGCCTAAATATTAAATTTTGTACAACTGGTAAGAAATTTAGGGAGAAATTCCAAAATTTATCTTAGCCCTTTTTTTTTTAGTTTGTGCCAAAAATAATTCACTAGGTGAACTTCTTAATTTATAGCAATTTATTTTCCTTTCGTTTCTAATTGTACAAAAGTGGAGGGGGGGGGGAAGTCATCCTTCATAATTTCAAATAATTTTAACATCACTTATAACAAATATGCCAAATTCCAAAATGTGCCAATATATAAATTCAAGTATATATTAGAAAATCTTGAATAAAAAAACTCGAATTTTTTGCAGGTGTGACTAGAAATACATGTAAAGATGATGTTAAAAATTTTATAGGTTATAATTCAAAAGTTTTTTTCTAGAAAAATTTATAAAAATTATTTAAAAATACAAATTTGCCCAAAAAATGAGCAAATTTTATTTGGAATGAAAACCTAAATTTCGAAATGTGGAACAAAGAATCAAATAAGTTTAATAAAAAAAAAAAGAGAGATTAAATATATATCAAATTCAATGAACAATGAGGAGCTAAAATGTTTTTTGAGCTAATTTTTTAAAAACTATTCATGCGATTTTAACAAAACTTGGCAGTTTGACATAATTTGAGTCGTATAATTGAAATGAAATAAAAAAAAAAGGCATGTCACTTCAGAAAATGTCCGATTTTGTGTGTGTGTGTGATTATGGCAAAGCCTCGAGGGCTATCTGCCTAAAGGGAGGGATGCCTTTCGTGGAGGACTTTCTAAGGAAAACTGGCTCGTATACACGTTACACATGGGGAAAACCACGAAAACACCCATGCAGCCAGCCCGTTCGCGGGATTCGAACCTCGGACCAAACTACCAGTGTTCAGCGACTTTACCGCTCGGCCGCTGGTGGGCCCCAATTTTGTGTCAAAATACTTATATTAGAACAATGCCCTATATAAATCTAATACATATTCTAAGTCGCATTTTCGAGACATAAAAAACACACAAGACATAAGTTGAATTTCCTCCATCAGCCCAGTAGAATGGGGGATCTAGAACTGTCCCCTCCTTTTTTTGTGCAGTGTACCAAAGAAATTATGATATATATATATATGTGTGTAAGACATAACAAAATATGATAGCTGTTTCAAAAAAATAATTGACGACCTCAAAATTAACATTCTAAATTTGATGATCTACCCCTAAATTTATCTCTTCTCACAAGTTCCAGAGTTTTCTATCTTACGTAACATTTTAATGCAGATACCTCTTGTACAATCAAATTAATTCTAAACCAAAACTGTGAACTGAAACTTTCTCACTCCCAGCCTTCTTGCTGTGAAAGTACTATAACCTTTCCTTTTTTTCGGCGTTAGCTCTCCTGCTGGTAAGATGCTTTTCAACCATGCTGCTGCCGCTTACTTGCTTAAGATGACGTCGTACTTTAAAATGGGAGTTATTCTATTCAAATATTATTAAGAAGTATCTTGTCTGAAAAAAGGATTATTTGATATGCATGGAAAAAATAAAGATTGTGATTTTTCAAGATATGTTGTGCTAAATTGTGTCATCATGCTTTCCACTCTGCCACCTTCAAACCACAGTTTCATTACAATAATATGGCGCAGCCGATTTTCGACCCTACAGGCGTGGAACTTCGGTGCAGTTTATTTCAACTAATCTCACATCGTTTAACGAATGGATAAAATAAAAAAGGTAACTATTCATCTGAATTCCCAATCAAGCCACTATTGTCTTTTCGGTCACCTACGCAGTTATCGTAAGCTGTTGGGAGGTCCACTGCTTTCATCTAAGCATTTGAAATCATTACATATTTGTGCTCTCTTGCATGTCCAGTGCTTTATTCAGCTAATTCTTCATATTCAAAAAATGCAATATTATCAAAAATCATGAAGTGTGATTGTGAAGTGATATTAAGTTCCAAATTGAATTTATTTCGTTTCGGAAAAGAAAAAAAAAAAAAAAAGAAAGAAAAAATTGCATTTAAAAGTTAATTGTATTATGATTTATTAATGGTAATATGTTGCTTAAATCATTTTGAGATCAAAGTTAATAATTTAAAAATTTTATTATTTATTTAAAATGTAGTTTTGTATTTCTGAATTGGGAAAAGAAATTATTCAATTTGGTAAAAATAAGGAATGTTTTACTTAGGGAAGGATTCTAATATGAAAAATATTTTTGTACTATTGTTTAAATTTCTTTGAATTTAGATTTTTTAATTTTTACTGTAAGTTAAGAATGAAATTATTGTTTGAAATTTTTGAGTTGTAGGAATTTCTTTAATGTTTTATGATAAAAGTTGAAGGCTTTCACCTTATGAAAAAATACATTTTTTTAAATCTAAGTATTGTTATTTTTTCATAAAATGGAGTGTGTTTTTAATATTCGTATGGAATGACAGCAGTTCGAAAAAGGCCAGTTGCCTCTACAGAAGGAACGGAGGCCTTTTCTACAGTAACTGCTAATTTGGCAAATCGTTTGGCCACTGGTGAAGAATATTAAACACCAGTTTGCTCAACTGATAAACCAATATGATAGAAATGCTAGTATTTAGATAAAGCTGTGGAGTCTTCAAGTTTTGTAAAGAATAAGTAAATTTTAAAATGTCTTAATCATAGTGAAAAATTTGAAATTGTGTTTATGAATGATTTATATTTTAAAATGCCTTCCTTGAAAAACGTAATTAAATAATATGAAAATTGGCATCTTAATTTAGAAATATTTTCATCAACAAAAATTTGAAAGCCTTTTATTTGAACATTTAGTTTGTGAAAAAATTTGAACTTTTACCATGTGGAACTATCAAGAACTGTACAAAATTTCATTGGACATTCTTATCTCAGAACACTAAAATGTGCAATTGTTTTAAAAGAGTACAGTGTCTAAAATTATTATTGAATTCAAAATTTTATGACATTCAATGAAATGTCAAAATTGATTCAAAATATCGGTCAAAATTTTATGACAATAATTTTTTGTTTAAAAGTTAATATGTTTGTATTTCAAAATTATATCTTTCACATTTTGCTGCTCTAATGCTTGTTCTGCCACCCTGCTCACCCAGCCTTCTTTTGAAGGGGGGATATGTAAGATATAACAAAATATGATAGCTGTTTCAAAAAAATAATTGACTTCAAAATTAACATTCTAAATTTGATGATCTACCCCTAAATTTATCTCTTCTCACAAGTTCCAGAGTTTTCTATCTTACGTAATGTTTTAATGCAGATACCTCTTGTCCAATCAAATTAATTCTAAACCAATACTGTGAACTGAAACTTTCTCATTCCCAGCCTTCTTGCTATGAAAGTACTATAACTTTTTCCTTTTTTCGGCATTAGCTCTCCTGCTGGTAAGACACTTTTCAACCATGCTGCTGCCGCTTACTTGCTTAAGATGACATCGTACTTCAAAATGGGAGTTATTCTATTCAAATATTATTAAGAAGTATCTTGTCTGAAAAAGGATTATTTGATATGCATGAAAAAAATAAAGATTGTGATTTTCCAAGATATGTTGTGCTAAATTGCGTCATCATGCTTTCCACTCTGCCACCTTCAAACCACAGTTTCATTACATATATATGCATTAAAAATTGAAAACTCCTTTATGTAAATAGAACTTAAAAATAATATCCTACACAACTGTCGCTAAGATGACAAAATATAATTATTTACTATTTTAAATTAAAACCACAGGCAGAGTATGAAAATTCTTATGGTATTTAAATTCAAAATAAAATGAAAAGTAATTGTTGCCAGGGCCCGGAGAAACAACTTCTTTGGGAACCCCCTCTGCTTCACTACTTCAGTAATGAAGAACTGAAATTTATGTAGATATTTAAAAACTTGTCACCTCATTATAGATATACACAGTACAAAGTCCGTAATCCAGACTCGTCGGGACTTCGGCAATTCCGGATTATAGATCATCAATTTAAATCTGGTAAAATGGCATGCAGAAATTATACAATTAAAAATACCAATCCCTAACTTATGAAATAAAGAGCAATTATGATCTAAAGGGTATCAAAATTTACCAAAAAAAAGCTTAATATTTATTTGTTTACTTTATTAAACATTTCTTTCAATGTAAGTTGTTTTAAGTTGCTTCGTTTTTTTGTGCTAAATGCGCATGCGTAAACATTAAACGTGCATGCGCAAAGCATACAATAAAAAAAAAAGTTTGTGGCTTTGAAGTCCCGATTATAGATCATTCTGGATAACGGACATCCTGATTACAAACTTTGTACTGTATAACAAGAAAATTGACTAGAACCTAAGATAGCTATAAAGTTCCCCCCTACAATGGTCAGATAAAATATCGTTCTGTCCATTTTATTGATTTTCTTACAATTCTATGTACATAATTAAAAGAATATAGCCCATCTGACAAGCCAAAATTTGACAGAAATGCTATTTAAATTTATAATTAGAAAATGTAAATACTTTTTTGGCAATTAGAATTAATTAATGAAAAATACCACAGATAAGTTTTATGCACTTGGAGAATAGGCTAAAAAGCTTTTAAAGAAAAGCTAAAAAAAATTTCGTTAAAGAAGAAAATGTAAACTTTCTATTCAATTTGGGGGCCGGGGCAACTACCCATATGCCCATGCCTTAGTCAGACTCTGGTTGTTGCCTTTACATAAACTTGGCCTGAGGTAGAAAAACATTTTGTATAAAATACACAATAAATACAATGGGAGGAGTAATTTTTTTTTTTTTTTTTTAATACAGTTTTACAAACACTAACTTACACATCAATAGTACAGCAGCACAGAGCATGAAGGCAAAGACAGACAGACATATCGCATTTACTTGCTATTTAACTTAATAAGGTATTTCTCATGCCTTCGTGGTGTAACGGTCAGCACACTTGGCACCTATTTGAGAGGTTCGAGTTTTGAGTTTTGGCGAGGGCATTGCTCATTTTTCATGACTCCTTGCTTCAAAATAAACCTAATGTCTCTACAGTTTCCTCCCCCACAAGGTTCTGAAAATATTTTCATATAATTTTCCCCTTCTTCTGGGTGTTCATAAAGCAAACTCCCCTAAATTTTAAAATGGATTCGTCCATGTAGTGGTCATTTTTGTCTTACTAAATTGATTTGCTAGTGGGTTTTGGGCGTGTGAGCTTTAACTAATACAGCAATCACAGTGAAGAGCTTCCAGAAAACTTAATATTTAATACTTTTAACAGTTGTGAAGAACCTGCATGTAGACAAGACAAACAGAATGGCGAAGAATATGATGACAACAGTGAGGATGGCGATAAATTGCAAGCTGTAGTGAACAACACAAAACAACAGTTTCAGTAACCTTTAATGATTTGAGGGCTAAGGAGCAGCTGTGGCAAATAAGAGTGAGATAGATTTAAGACACATCTAAGCAGAAACGAAGATATCTTATTAGATATTTTAATATTATGCATTCTTATTGGAATGTAGATTTATTTTAAGTAAATAATACCGAGATACTACTGGCAGTTTATCCACAAATACTTTTCATTTTTTATGTTCTTATTTTAAGCACATCCCTCAAAATTATTCATATAACTGTCTTTTCTTGATTTCCTTAGACGAAATTAGTAAAAAAGAGGGGGATACACAAGTAAATACAGTACATCAGAAGAATATGTTATCCCTTCCTCCTTTGACACCATAAAGAAAGTTAGGATTTTCCTGCAACATTAATTTCTCTGTGTTACAAAATAATGTAATGCTACTGGATGCTTTAAAAAGATTGCAGATTTTACTTCTTTTTAACTGGCATTTTTGAGATAATTTTACTTAGAAAACTGATATCTTTTAGAATACAGAAACATCTGTTACAGTAAAGTTAGAATTTGTTAAAACTGATTTTCTGTGTGAGCATTTTGTATAACTCAACCTACATCATGCTGTATACTTCTTAACTGCAAAGCAATTTAAAAAGCATTATTGCAAAGTTTGTTATTAAAATTCTAGTTATGTGTGGATAGGAACTACTGATAAAAATTAATAGCAAATGCTCAACTCTTGTTCACTATGAAGCACAAATAAGGAAGAGCTGAAAACTTTTCAAGAAAAATAATTATGCTGCTAAATATAAACCGTGAAAAACATCATATTACCTGTGGGGTTTAAAGGTGATGCACTTTGTTATATCTCAGAAAATAAATAAATAACAGTACATGGTTTGAATACTCTCAACTGTTTTTCCTCACACCTCTGAGATTTTATGTTACAAAACATAATTTAAAATACTAGAGGCCACAAAAGTAGACTGGAGTAATTATTTGCATTTAGTATTTTATTAATCAGATAATTTGGAGTTCTATGGGTTCTGTCTTGTAAAAAATAAGTTTGCACGAGACAGAACCCATACAACAAACAATAGGAGAAAAAGATTTGATCACAGAAATGATTGAAAGGGATCCTATTTGTTACTGAGGGGAAGTCTAAACAATTATTTACACAAAGATATATACACTAGTGCTACCTACTGGCCATCATTAAATTTAATTTGTACTTATTTATCACAGATTACAAAGTTTTTGTTCACATAATAAATTATTTTTTGTAATTCCATTTCATTCATTTTCTTATTGATATAACTAAAACTTCAGAATTATATTTCTTATGTTTAGAAAAATAGTCAAAATAAGTTGACAATCAAAGTGTTTTCTTGCTAGAAGCACCAAAATGGCACATGTAGCTTAAAAAAATATATATATATTTTAATTCAGCATATGTTGTAAAAATACAATACAAATGTATTAATTCTGAAATTTAAAGCAATACATACTTCCATAGTATATTCTGATAGATCATTAAATGCCTTATCTTTAATTGCTTAATATTCAATTATAGCAACAGCCCAAAGCTATGAAAATTAATATAAACAAAAGTATCCAACATATATGCTGATTCTTGGGAATTATACTGCACAACATAGGGACAAAGAAGGGGATTTGAACACTTAAAAGTGAATCATAAGTACTATTTCTTAGACAAAGGTACAGATCCACAATCAAGATTTAAAAGATGGACAATAACAGTAAAATGAAAAATGGTGACATAAGAAACACTGGTGAAACAGAATGCTTGGAATTACACCTCATAAAATTCCTTTGTCAATCACCTACCTGAAAAGGTTTTTGAAGACATTCTGAAGGACATAAGATTTTTCACCCCCCTGCAACTAATTAGTTATGATTAAACAGCAAAATAAAATATATATTAGTAACAGCAGGTATGTCAGTACTTTAATCGTGAATCCAAAATTTGGCCATTGATCTGATATCTTAGATTAGCATGGTTACCATATTTAGTGATTATCTTAATTTTTACTCATAAGTGTCATGAAATAATTTTGCATCAAACTAATAAACAAATACTTTAGCTTTCTAAATTATTTAATTTTAATTCATCAAAAAATTTAAAATACTTAAATCAAGTAAAACCAAACTTATTTTACTTGTCTTAAAATCAGACAATTTGGAGTTTAGATAGCTGATAATTCATCATCACCAGGGTTTAGTGACTAAGTCCTAATACCTGGAGTTTTACTATAAACATGAAATGGAACTACTCAACACAATAAAGAAAGTCAAACTGCTTCCTAATGCTGTGAAATAACCTATCAGAAATAATGAGCATTTCTCCCTTAAATAAATTATAAATTACCATCTAGAGTTAAGTACATATTTCAGAAAAATTATATACTACAGACCACTTTTTTTTTTCATATGTCTTCACTTGCCTCTGTACTTAATGACCTCTTCTTTGACATATTATTATATATTATTGATTTTTAAAAAGCATTCCTATACTGTATTGTGAAAGTTTTATCTAAAACACTAGCACACAGAAATACAAAGTATACCTTCTCCATCTTTATGGGTTTTAATACTTCTAT
Organism: Stegodyphus dumicola; assembly: GCF_044657685.1. Lineage (NCBI taxonomy): Eukaryota > Metazoa > Arthropoda > Arachnida > Araneae > Eresidae > Stegodyphus > Stegodyphus dumicola. Next base: position 86,700,797 of record NC_140768.1, read on the forward strand.
TATTCATGCATCCACTTCAAGAAAACACTCGAAACACACGCTGCAAGGTTTTCCCCCTCTTTGCTGTGCTTCTTTGTGGTGTAACTGGGAAGTACATATAGCTAACAATCAAAAGGTTCAGGGTTCGAATCCTGGTGATAGCAACTGCTTTATTTTTCTTTATTTTTCCCATTTCCCGCTCCTTCCCAAACCTCGAATGACTCTACATTGGCAGTCAAAATAAAAGGTTGTGGATAATAATTCCTCATCATTAGGGTTTCGTCTCTTTCCTCCAGTTGCTCTTTAAATGGGGCAGAATGTAAAATCACCCCCTCCTTACCATGTGCCTTTGTGATGTAACTGCAAAGCACAGCCGGCTAGCAAATAAAAACCCAGGCCTGGCAAGAATACTGCTTATTTTTCATATTTCCTACTTTTTAGGGGGGATTAATGACACTGCAAATTTATGTTAATTAATTTAAATGTAATAATCTGTTATGGCAAATTTACAATGCAAATTTTCCATAACAAATATTACTGGAATGATAGTAAATGCCTGGTTCTCTCATCAATCACATCAAACAAAGTTCCAGATCACTCTACAAGCATTATATAGATTCAAAGTGAAATCAAAAACCCTCACTTGCCTTCAGTCATTTGCATGCTTGAACGACAAGTTCAATCAATATCTTTGCAATAATGCAAGGAGGGAAGAACACAAGATTATTCGTCACATAATAGACAGAGCTTTTCAATGAATTTTTCTACACTCTAAAGAAGCTGATACAGAAGAAAGCTTCAGAAGCTAATCTTCAAGAAAGCTACTACTGAGTCATGTAGAAGCAGTAGGTACTGATCTTGACAGAAATGAGAAGTTAAGGTTTTCTTAGAAATAAGAAATCTGTCTTGACTATTGATTTCACAAGATAATTGAATCCACTTAAGAGGTACATATTTTTAACCATTACACCATGTCTAAATCACTTTATCTAGTTATATAGCAGACTTCAAAGTTAACAAATGGCCTCACAATTGAAAATTATGTCTCAACCTGGAAATCTGAAATAAATGAAAGTTACTTGATGTCACAGGAATTATCTAAATTTGAAAAAGCTGAACATAATTACTGCTGACATGCTTCCTTCTTTTAATAATTGCATACATTTTTGCAAGTTGCAAAAAAATTTTTAACAGGAAGACGCACTCAGAAGATACATTATGAAAGCAAATTTAATCCATATTACTTGAAATTAAAGATAGAAAAATTGCATGCATGATTAATTAAGACTGTATGCAATAGTTACTATGCAACTTCAAGAACTGCTGTACCTGAAAGGATTTACAGAACATAACGTTGCAGCAAAGCACACGAAGACTATCTCCCTAAGAGGAGGACTTCCTTTGAGTAGAAATTTTATGGGGAACAAGCACTTTTTATGTTAAATAGGGGGGAAACTACAAAAATGCCTGTGCAGGCAGCCCATCTGCCAGGACTTGGAGCAAAATAGCAGAGTTCCATGATTTTTGTTTTATACAGAAACGAGTAGGGCTCACATATGTCATTCAAACATATTTCAGCTAGTTTATCTTCATAATAAAGCTCCCAAAGCTTAATTTTTTTGATTGGTTTGATCAAAGATTTCCATCAATTCTTTTTATCATAATATAATACAATAAAACGTGTCCTTTAACAAATCAGTAATTGGTTAAATGAAACTTAGATTTCAAAGAAGTGAATGAAAAATACTTTGTCCATGCACTAAATTGCATGTTATCAGTGTGGAAAGTGAAGAACAGCAGTAAGTTCAAAACATAAATATTGCAATGAAATAGAAACTAACAATTACAATGATAATCTCAATCATACTTTCGTCTTTCTGTATTTTAATTTACACGCTTGTTACATATAAATGAATTAAAATGAACACCGATAATTAAAAAACAAATTTAACAAGATATAATCTTTCAAATTTTGCATCATAAATCGTCATTTACTTGAATTCAGACTTACAAATGCTCAGTTAATATCAGAATTCTGATATGCTTGTGAATTCTCTGTAGTATGAACTTACTATAAATATTTCTATACCCTAATACCTTCCTTAATAATTTATCATAGCCTAGATATAATACAATTTAAACTTCAAATGTAATGTTAACTTTCAACTCCGATGATAAAAGCACTAGAAACTAAGCATTATGTCTTATTTAATGAATGATTTTACTTACCTGGGGAATGTCATGAGTATTTCATTACTTTCATTTTTCTCAATAAAAATAATTCATATATTTTATCTTATAATGAAATCATTCCTTACTTTTTTCAATTACATATTTGAAAAATATTTACAAAATAAATTTTATGGCACTTTTTTGTTAATGGGGCGGCAGTCAACAAATGTGGTAGCCTGTTTACATTAAGTCAGCAATAGTTGTGCAATGCAAATACAGGGAAAGTATGAACATGAATCCAGTTAAAATTTTCTGCCCCAGGTTTTATGCTTGTTTTGTGTTGAAGGGTTGATAGTTATTCTTCTTAAATCTGTACAACTGTCTGATGTTTATTAAGTGAATACAGATTACTTTGTACATGGGTAGAACAACAATTTCACTCTCCCAATGTCCACGGTGATTTGTTTTTGCTTTAAAAAAAATCTGAGAACTGGAAAAATTTAATCGTATACAGCCTTCATATTGTGCATTATATATAATAGTTATTCTTTTCATAAAGCTTATGCATCATTAAGGTTATCATGATCTAGTTAGATTATGCAACAATGTTTATGTTTGGCACTAGATAACACACCATTAACAGAAAAGAATCAATTTTGTTTGCGGAAATGACCATAATAGTTATAAATTTTTCACTGTATCAATTGAAGGTAAATTACATAAGTATGAAGAATATAATTGATAAATTAATTATCTAATTGAACTTTTATCACACTTCAATTAGCATTATGCTTTTATAAAATTATTATGCACAGTAAATGTTTTCATGAACAATAAATCTGCCTCTTTTACTGCAGCTTTAAATAAAAATGGTAATAAAATAAAATATTAAACAAAAGATTGCTTTAATTATTTATATTATGTTTCATAAATTCATGAGTGTTCATAAAACTTATAAGTATCTATGAACTATGCATAAATGCAAGGATACTAAAAAGCTTAGGTAAAAGTAATAGCAGTGACAATACCCTTTGAGCAGCAATAACTGCAGGGGAACGAGTGGATGTACAACAAAAGCTAATGAAGAGGACAACAGGAAGGCCTATAACTACAAGATATACTGCCCAAAGCCAAGGGTTCTTATTGGTATATTTGAAGAGTCTGGTAATCATATTGTCCTACAGGGAAAGAAAATTCAATATACTCAGATTAAAAAGCACAATAATTTTATATACTGGAAAGAATCTCATCATACATGCCTTGCATTTCAATAATATGCATATAATGCACTATGTATACATCAGTATATATCTCCCACACATAAAAACTTTGAATGATTAAAAAAAATACAAAATCTCAAAACTATCTATGATGTAAGTCATATATATATAAAACATCAATCAACCTAATGATACCATAATATAATCTTATGATAACAACATTGATGCATTATGTGAAATGTAAATCATTTTGATGACCAAAACTAAGAGTTAAATAAAATGACATCAGTTGAAAGAGGCATGGGAGGAGTCCAAAATTACATCTCTAATTATAAGAATGCACCAAAGAATGCCTATAATTACTTTTTAATAATTAGAGACCAGTTTCAGCTATAAATCTAAAACCTAACATAGCATGTATAATAAGACTCTAAACATTTGTTTACTTTCAAGTCTTGAAAACACATTCATAATTTAGGTATGAAAGTAAACAAACATCAACACATATGAAATTGCACCAACAGATACCTCTTTCACTCGAGATCGCAGATGGATGAAGTATATCACAATAGGAATAGCACAATAAATTAGATACACAAGCCAAATATAAGGATGATTATTCGTCTTCCGTAACATCCATTTCCACCACGACTGCATAAAACAGTTGTAAAAAGTAAGATACAATACAAATGCATAATAAGAAAATATTACAGTTGTTAAACATACACAATAATTTTTTCTTAAGGAATTTAAAAACTAACACTTAATTGACCAAAAAAAAAAAAAAAATAATTACAAGATACATAAAATACACTAATACAATATATTTTTTCTATCTAGCCACCTTATTGCAAAATATCAGATCATATAGCATTTCAAAGACAACTAATCATCTAATAAATGCAGTTAAGCATTCACTGACACCCATAAAATTTCACAAAGGCTATTTCCTCACAATGCATCAGAAAAATCAAAATTCTTTTATTTGATAAAAATTACCACATTCATTTAATTTTAATCTTTTACTAATACACTCAAGTAATAAAACAGTTCCAAATTTTATTGAAATAAAAATTACATGTTTTACTCATATATAAATATAGTAAACATGTAGAACCATGTTTCACTATATTTATCCTATTTCATTAAATTTGTAGAATGGGCAAGATTTAAGAGGTCTTAAAAGTAAAAATGAAAATTTAGATAGGTAAGATAGGTCCAAATGTATAGGATGCAAATTTTGTTAAAACTTTGATGGAAATGAAAAATAATAGTAATAAATGGGAAAATAATATGTGTGTGTGTAACATAAAAAAAATGTGAAATTAATTTACAACAGTCTTTTAATTCTCTATTTTAATTTGGATGTTTTCCCTTTCTGTTCTAAAAAAGTAACTCCTTATACTATATCTCTCTAAATTGAGTCATTTCCAAATTAGTCCATGTTATATGATTCTTACAGTCATGCATATGGTTTTGCAAGCTGAAACTGGAAAATGAGTATCAAAACATTTAACATTCAGTTAGGAAATTTCAGAAACACAACTCAAATTCTTTTGAATTAAGCTTTCAGGAATATATCACATTTGTTTTTCCACTTCACTACAACTAACTTGCTACTGCCTGCTTTCTCCAAAAATATAAAAAGTTGTAGAACATGCACTTACTGCACCAATTATCTGTGTTAGGTAATGAAAATGTATGTCAACAGAAATAAAAAGGAATGTTTAAATCAGCCATTATGACTGCAAATTGCTTCTTCATGCATCTATATGCATACCTACGACTTGCACATTTTTCACATTATTACATAAAATTGGATTTAATGGTAATGTGAAATGCATATAATGCTTATAATCTTAAATTAATTGAGTTTTAAACACTTATAAGGTATTTCTCCCACCTTCTAAGCAAGCCTTTGCGGTGAATGGTTGGCATACCCAGCACGTATTCAAGATGTCCAAGGTTCGAGTCCCGACAAGGGCACTGCACATTTCTTCAACTTCCTGATTTAAAAAAAAAAAAAAAACACTAACCCGGAACTATAGTGGCACCCGGACTAAAAAAGTGGTGGATGATGATTCTCCACCACTTGGATTTGGCGATTGGGTCTCCTAATCCCCAGTCGCCCTTTAAAAGAGGGAGTATATAAGGTATTTCTCCCACCTTCTTAGCATGCCTTCGTGGTGTAATGGTTGGAAAACTTGCCTCGTATTCGAGAGGCCCGAGGTTCCCAGCGAAGGCATTGTACATTTCTTCAACTTCTTGATTCAAAAAAACCTAATGTCTCTATGTCAGTATTAAATTTTATTTCAAAAAATTACATCATGTGTATTATGAAGAAACAAATTATATTCATAAAGTAAATTCATAATCCTTCATAAGAAAAAAGTTTATTTCAAAGTTTCTTAAACACTGTAATTGTCAACAGTCTTTTTCTTTGCCCTCTCTGACAAATGCATAAATGAAAGTGCATATTCCCCTTTTATTTACATAATAAAGACGATAATGTATCACATACCTAAGTAAGCAGACTCTACGTTTTATGAAGTTAAATAAACCACAAGGAAATTTTGCAAAATCAACAAACTGCAAATAACATTTAAGAAACTCATTTTTCAGAATCAAAACAAGTTCTAAAAATTGTAAATTTGGAGGCATATAACAGCATAAATTCAATTGACATTTTGCCCATAAATAATTATGATCTCTAACACCTGAACGTCTGGGATGGTAAACTAAGACAAGTTGTAGTCTTTCTAGATTTATTTAAAAACTTAACACAGACTTTCTTTAATTAAAGAAAAATGTAACATAACAGCATTATCCTGGAAGGGGAAAAACAAGAGCTTTTCCAGCACTAAAATGCATTTTACTCTCTCAGCATTTTGCAGACAAAAACCTAGTTTTCTTACTCTTACAAGATAAGACACAGATACATTGCCAAAGGGGGCATCCTTAACAAGTCTTTCTTGATTACATCCACCAGTCCCATGATAGATACTGGGGTTCATTCCCAAAAGAACAAGAAATCCTCTAATGACACACACGTCTTGTTTCAAATCAAAAGCTTCACAGTTTTCAAAATGTAACTCCAATTACTGGTTGCAAATATGAATTATTCAAACTGAAAATCATAACACATGAACTAGTTTTTAAAAGGGATTCTGATTTATAAATTTCAGATAAAACAATAATTATAAAACAAATTTCTGAAAAACTGCCATCACATCTTTTGAACTTTTGTTCAAAAGTATTTTGATTCAAAATTAAGAAACATTTTATTTTAATTTGATGTTAATTATAGTTGTTTGGGTAAACTCCGTTTAAGTTTTTATGTTTTGAAAATAAGCTCTATTGTTTTTTGTAAATATACTGTTAAATTCTGTAAATATTTGCAACTAAAGTGTTTTTTCAGATTAAATCCATAGTTATCTTCAAATCTTTAAAATCCTGGCTTCTGTGCAACAGAACTATAGATAATTTAAAACAGGAAAGAACACAACTACAGCGATATTTTACAACTTCTTTGAAAGAAGTGGAAACTGTTCTAAAAGATGAAGCAGTAAGATTGATTTGATACCTATATCTAATATTTTTAATGACAAATCTGATAGATTATTTCAATTGGTAAAGTAACGTGGCTAGAAATGAAAAACTTTAATGATGATGAATTTTCTAAGGATATGGATTTAACGGAAAGCTATCAAAATCAGTGGGTTGCTATGAAAACGAAAGTTCATTTAATGTTATCAACCACCAAGAAAAGGGTGATATTTCCAGAGTAGTAAATAAAAGTAAGCAAAATTTCCATCTTCCTAAGTTAGAAATGAAATGTTTTGACATAATATTAAAAACTATTTGATGCAATATTAAAAACTAGCTAGTATTTTGGGGGACAATTTAAAAAAATTCATGATGATGATAACACTGATGCAGATGATAAACTTCAGTATCTTTTACAAGCAACTGAAGAAGGTTCATTGGCCAAAGATTTAGTTGCAAGGTTTCCGCCATTGGCGAAAACTATTATAACGCTGTTGAACAACTGAAATCTTGTTTTGCTAAAGATGAACTCTTAATTCAAATTTATGTTTGTGAACTTTTAAATCTAATTTTAATGCAAGCGAAAAGTGGTGAAAATATTACTTTGCAGGTTCTGTATGATAAACTGGAAACTCAGCTGTGAGCATCAGAGACTTTAAGGGTAACGTCTGAAAAATATGAAGCAATGTTATATCCTTTAGTAGAATCAGCTCTGCCAGAAGTTCTTATCAAGGAGTAGAAACACACACATTAACCGTGCAGAAAATAAAGACAAGATGAACATGTTAGGAAACTTATTAGGATTTCTTCATTTGGAAGTCAAATGTGAAGAGCGGTTACAACTTGCTTGATCAGGGTTTGCATATGATCAAGAATTTGAAAAATTTAAAGTGAAACAAAAAATTCCCACTGCAGCTTGCATTGTATCTAATGAAAAGCAAAAAGCTGAGAAAAATGGCAAGCATTGTTTATTTTGTATTAAGTCACTTCAGAATACCTCAGAATGCTTTAAGGCTGCCAAGATGTCATTAAAAATATTAGATGTAGGAAACATTGAAGAAAAAGGGGAGGCTTGTTTCGTCTGTTTGAAACTAGGCCACAATCCTAAGACCTACAAAGCTTATTTAAAGTGTATTATATGCAAGAAAAAACACCACAGCATTATGTGTCCAAATATAAATCAATCAAAACAAGGCAAACAGTCTGAATTGGATGCACAAGTTTTTTTGTCACCAAAAAATTTGCCAACATTATTGTTAACTGTATTGGTGGAAATCATCAATGATGACAGGTCCAGAATTGTACGTGGATTATTTGATACTGGTGCTCGGAGATAATAAAAGATATCACAGAGAAACTAAGATGGTAACTTGTAGATCAAGAAATATATCAATATGTCATGGACTTTTTAGGGGCAGTGAAACTAAACAAGAGTCTCACAATGTCTACAATATTTCATTACAAAGCTTGTGTTCAAATTTCAAGTGCACTATTTCAGTTTTGGATGAAAAGAAGATATGTGGTGCAATTCCATGTGTAGAGGATCATGACACTTATCGAATTTTGAAAAATAAAAATATACGTTTAAGTGATACAGGAGAATACGTGCCTCAAATAGGTTTATTGATAGATGCTTAATGGTAAACAAAGAAACTACTCAAAATCTTTGGAGAGTATTGTATATGCTACTAATTTAGATTTGATGGAATTATGGAGCTAAGGTGTCATCAGTATGCATAAGATGTCCTGCAGAAGTAAAGTCAAGGCAGTTAACCGATGAAGAAACACTAGAATTTTCCATAAAACTATTAAAAGAAACGAAGAGAAAAGATGTGAAATATGTTTGCCATGGAAAAGTGGAGGTCAAGAATTAGAAACAAATAAAGAATTAGCCACTAAATGGTTAACGTACACTACCAAAATTCTCATTAGATCTGGATATTTAAAAGAATACGATGATGTGTTTAATGAGTGGATTCGGGATGGAATTATTGAAATTGTAGATAAAAATTAGAAAAAAAGACACTACTTATCACATCATACTGCAATAAAAACTTGTATAACAACAACAAAAATTCACCCCATTATTGATGCTTCAACAAAAGATTCCAAAGGAAATTCCTTGAATAATTGTTTAGTGTTAGAATTTATATTCCTACATCTGTGACTGCGCTGAGCAGAAAAGGTGAACGATATAATTGCGCAGAAGAATCCTCCTGCTGCAGAGAGAGAGTTCCTGGTTCTGATGGTGCTGAAGACTGTCCTTCCTCTTATACCTATCCGATGTAGACTAGAAGAGAAACACGCAAATGTGACAATCAAAATTGTAAAAACAACCTTGTATTTAGCGTAAGTATAATGAAACACTCAATCGATTACGAGGGCAGCTAAAGGTCCCTCCTCATCAGGAGAAAGAAATACCTAGAAAGAAGAAAATAAAGGAGAAGGAGTCTCAGATTTAGCGAAAAATTATGATGATGTGATACCTGTGTCTTTATACAATGCTAAAGTGAATGTGTAGTTAACATCACACATTCAGTCTCACAGTGATCACTCATTCTCAGTCTGTACTTCTTCAAAGAGCTTACAGAGTCATTAGGTTACTCTGATGCAGATGTGAAAAATGTGCAGCTCCTCCTCTTTGCTAGGTGTGTTTGGCAAGTGCTATGACAGCACTTCGGACATAAAGTCATCCCCCACTAACTTTGCAGTTTCGCGTCTGCCATGATCCCCAGACCTTACTCCGATGGATTTCTGGTTCTGGGGTTATCTGGAATCTAAGGTGCACACATCAAATCTATGAGATTTATCAGAATTGAAAGATGCCAAAAGACATGAAGTTATACAGATTCCTCCACACAGGTGGGCACATTGAAAACTTGTAATTCCAATAAAAGTTTTCTTTCTCTTTCCATTCTTAAATGGTCACTGGTCCTTTGGAATGATTTCTTAAATGTTTTAACACAAGCAGCAAATTTTGTTACACATGCATCATTCCAACACCATTTACTTTTTTTTTTTTTTTTTTTTTTTTTTTTTTTTGTGCTGATCCATTTGCATAGGAAAAGTAGGTGTTGCCATTTGAAAATTTTAAAGCATTTTTATTGTCACCATAACAGTGAGAGCTCTAATGTTTTAAATCATACAGTCTCGAGCATATACCTTCAAATAACAATATCCAAAATTTCATTTTGATTTGTTGAAATGACCACTCTGTATATACCTTTACATGATTGTGTTCCTAGACTGCAAAAGTACCCCAGACAATGTAAATGCACTATATCATATTCCTAAAATCACTTAATATGTTTTTTAAGAACAAGCAAGATTTAAAGCTACATTTTAGTTACACAGCATCACAGACTTTAACAAACAGAACACCTTTGTGGTACAATGAGTTAAAATTTTAAACAGATGAATTTTGACAGAAAAATTAATAGGATTATAGAGTATGCTGCATGCCACATAGTCAGATACTGTTGTGATCTTCTATTATTCTTAAAATGTATGCTTCAAAAGTATGCATATCAGGGATACTAGTAATAGTATGGCTAAGACTGTATATTATTTATTTCCAGTAAACTACATGTAGCTACTTGTAATTGAAAAGCAAATACTTTCTAGAAAGAAAATGACATATCTGCAAGGAATAAGTTATAATTCAAAAAGCCACAACTGGATAATATGTTAAAAATGACCTATGCTAAATAAACAGGCCACTTTGAAAATTTAGAGAATGTATGCTGTAAAAAACAACTGTTAGACATTGTATATTATGGTGGGTAAATAAAAGTGAGCTAAATCAAGAAGAATGCATTTAATGTCTACAATTAGCACATGGAAACGAAACTTCATCTATTTTCACTGTATTGAGATGATTTACAGAATTTTGTAGAAGTCAAAATTCTTTTCTGGTTGAAGAACATACAAGATGTCCTTTGCCAGCTGTAATCCCAGAGAAAATGTATCAACCATATGAAAAACTTGAATCAATGATAATTGCTTCACTGTACCTATCAAACCATACAGAAGGAAATTAACATTAATCTCGCAGCTATACTTAAAATTATCGATGATGAACTGCGTATGAAAAGATTAGTCTGTCATTGGGTCACCCATAAATCAACAAAATGCAAAAAATTGGCATGTGTCAGAATCGGTAAAGAAGCCCTAAAATTACTTAATGATGGTGCACACCACATTATTTCTAAAATCCTAATTGGTGATGAAACGTACATACTGCTTTATGGTGTCCCAATACATCAAGAAAATAAAACCTAACCAATAATAATGAAAAGATAACGAGCAATGAAAAAAGGAATTTACACCACTTTCTTCAGAAATACAGGATTAGTCACAGCCATCAAGTAGACAGGAGATAGTCACAGCTAACTGGGACACCACCAAGTGTCTTCTAAAAATTCTTCAAGAAGCGAATATTAGGAGACTCATGCTTCACCATGATAATGCATTTTCTGATAGACAAATTTCTTGAATAAAAACATATTAAAGTGATAGAGAATGTATTCTATTCTTCCGATTTTGCTATTTGTGACGTTTGCCTATTTCTAAAACAAACTTCACGTGGCTGTTATTTTCCCACTGAAAATAAGACTGATGAAACTACGAAAGCATATTTTTTTAATGAATTCCAAGAAATGAATAGTTTGAAACAGTTAATCTTTAAGAAATTTGCCCACAAAAGTACATTGGTGTTGGAGGAAACTATTTTGAACACATCTAAAATTTAGTAATTTTAACTTGCACCATTTAGCTATATCTCAATTTCAGAATGACCCTCATATCAGCAGTTTTTCTCAGTTTGTAGTAAAAATGCAGTATCAAATCATTTGAAGTTTGCATTGATACTTTTAAATATTCTGCATTTTCATTAATTTGTATTATAGATATGCTTATTCATTCATAATGTTACATATTTGGTAATATAGATATCACTTTACAAACAGAAAAAAAAAATGCAATAAAATTATTATCAAAAGAATACAAATAACTAGCTTTCCATTATATTACTGTAAAATCATACGCCATCCTCTCCATATATTTCTCACATATGCTTAAAGAAATAATCTCAATATTAAAAAAACTTTCACTGCAGATGAATGATGGAATGAAATTTTTAATACAGAAAAATGTTTAACTTACAGTTTCTCTATCAGCAAGCTCTCGCTTTAAGTCAAAAGTCTCAGATGCCCAGTGTTGTGCAACATATAAATCGTCAGTGATAATTAAATTGTCAAACATAATTCCATCAACCATTGACCATAACTCAAATCCTACAGCAGCCTAAGAATAAAAACAATTTCTTCATTCTACATGTTCTATAAATTATTTTAAAAGCATAACAGGAAAGATTTTATATTACATAATTATACTCTATAATATAATTAAAAGTATCATTATAAAAAACAAAAAGAACTCACTACAGGTGTCATTTTGTATGGATATTTATCTTCAAAGTAATGAGGATTAGGAATTCTTCTTGGCCTCCATTTTCCCTACATTAATTAATTTTCAGACCGATAAACAAACTTTCATATTAGCATTAAAAATAATTCAACTTAAAAATTAGACAATTTCATTTTATTATAAAATTAATAAAAATTACTTAAACTGTAGGTTTACACTTTTTTTAATAGAAATTACTTTACTACTGTAGCACAGTAATTTGTGCAGACAGAAACAAAAGAGATTTTAACTTATGAAAGATTTAGCATTTTTTTCCATTATTTTCCTTTCTTCATTTTGGATTGAATGTTTTATTTCCAACAACATACATGAATCAATAATAAAACATATTCCAATACTGAAGAAATCATAAGCACTTGTAAAAACAGATAAGAAAAGTAATTAACATTTTACACTCACTGAACATAATGTAAGTTAACAAATAAGAACTTTTAAAGATAAAGAAAAATAATAAGCTTTATATATATTAAATTCATACTTACATTTAATTTTTTACAATCATATTTAAATAACCTATCATTAAATTTGTACATAATTTAATCCAATCTTAATAGAAAAAGAAAAAAAAAACAGAAATTTATAACTGCAATATAAAAGGAAAGCAATGCTTAACTCAAAAATGGGTACTTATCTTCTATCTGGGTGAAAGAGAACAGCAACGGTTCAATTTGGGCTTAAGAAAGTGTGATGTTATAAACACCGATGAAAGTGAAATGTTATAAACACCCACAAAAATGAAATCAACTACAATAAATGCAAATTCAGCAATTCGTTCAAAATATGTGCAAGTTATTTAATACAGTACAAAGTCCGTAATCCGGACGTCCATTATCCGGACTGATCTATAATCCGGACCTCAAAGCCACAAACATTTTTTGTATGCTTTACGCATGCGCGTTAATGTGCGTTTACGCATGTGCATTGGGAGGATTTGTCTCCAACGCACATTAATGTTAAAAAAAATGCTTGGCATAATTTACGGCCAGCTACCATATTTCATGGTGAGGACGATGCAGATGATAGCCGCGAATTTGAAGGTTTTCGGACATCGCGAACTAAAGGTGAAATTTTCCAGTTATTGGATTTTGTAAAGAGAAGCGGTAATAAATGAAGATGATATAACAGAATTTTTTCATTGCGAGAACAATGCCCCAATCATCAAACAATTAACGGATGGCGAAATATGTAGTATGGTTTTAGATCCAGAAAATAACGCTTCCGATAGTGAAGAATGGGACAGAGAGGTTATTGAAAACGAAAAAATTTTGATTAATAAGTTAGTCGGTATTCTCGACACAGCAATTACAGGACTTGAACAGTGGAACTTTGTAACTGAATAAGAAATTATGTCTGTTTATAAAATTAAAGAGAAAGTATTAGCACAAAAAACAAAGCAACTTAAACAACTTACATTGAAAGAAATGTTTAATAAAGTAAACAAATAAATATTAAGCTTTTTTTTTGTAAATTTTAATACCCTTAAGATCATAATTGCTCTTTCTTTCATAAATTACCATTTCATATTTTTAATTGTATAATTTCTGCATGCCATCTTACCAGATTTAAATTGATGATCTATAATCCGGAAAAACCCCTAATCCAAAATCGCCGAAGTCCCGACGAGTCTAGATTACGGACTTTGTACTGTATATACATACAAGATAGGACTTGATAAATTTTTATTTATTATAATATCTAATACAATTCTGCCAGCAATTTATTTTAAATAACATAACTTAATATATACATTAATTATTGTATTTAATATAATTATATAAGGAATTTATTTAAAATAACAATATATGTAAATGACTCACTATGTAGACGACACTTTCATGCTTTTTTGATGGTAATAAAGAAGATTTATATCAGATTTTATTTATTATAAATTCAATTGATTCAGCCATCCAGTTTCCTTTTGAAACTGGATTAGGATTATTCAATTATGGTAAAAAGCACATGAGAGCTATCTACCTAAAGGGAGGGATGCCTTCATGAAGGACTTTCTAAGGGAAATTGGCTCATATACACATTACACATGGGGAAAACCACGAAAACATCCATGCAGCTAGCCCGTTCGCGGGATTCGAGCCTCGGACCGAACATCCAGCATTCAGCGTCTTTACCACTCGGCCGCTGGTGGGCCCTCTTGAAACTGAATTTCACAATATTTTTCCCTTCTTGATATTCTTATAATTAGCAATGAATCTGATTTCAGCATTACTATTACCATAATCCTTTTTCTGTTTGTTTGCTTCCCCTTCTTAAGTCATATCACCCCAGCTAGGCAAAAGATGGCTTCATTTTACTAGCATGTACTTTGTGCTCTCAAAGTCTATTTTCCCTCAGAACCTCTGCTTGCTAATGAACTCAATTACTTGGGATCGCCTGCCATTAGCCAAGGGAGGATCTTCTCTCATGGTCATTAATAAAGCCTTTAAAAAATTTCATCTTGCCATCTAAAAAGACAATTCGCTCTCAGAAATAACATTGCCTTGTTGTAATTCCATTTTTCTTCTTTCTGTCAGTTACAAAATCGTACTGATTTCCCAGAAGTTTAATTTTCAATCGTTTTTCTTGCCTATCAATAAAATAAATCTATGGTTCAATCCTTAAAAGATTCTATTTCTGACTTTAATTCTTGGGGAATTTAGAGCATATTTTGTTAATGTGGTTTAAGATATATCATCCAAACTAAAACAGTGTTAAGGTTTCGCATCAAGGAATATGAATCTTATGCCTAAAAGGTGAAATTAACAAGTCTTCAATAGCTAATCATATTAGCAAGACTTAATTTTTGGGTCTGCAAAAATTATCTAAAAAGCTTCTTCCATTGGTGAACTGGATTTTTTTGAAGGTATTTCACATTCACAAATATTTATCTTGTTTAGTAAATGTTTAGTAAATGAATTCTAATTCAGTGCTTTCTAATACTTTTAAAATTTTATTAACTAAATTTTCAGTTTTGGTTACTATTTCTTTCGACAGATGGCACTACCTGTATCACTTTACTCCTCTTCTGTTTACTAATCCCTCTGATCTAAATCAGATCCGATCCAGAAGTTTATTTGCTCTCATTACATCTAACAACAAATTAGGTCTATTCAACAGATCTTCAAGCACCAAGGCAACAAAACTAAGTAGATGTTAGGCAGTGGCTTCATGGTTTTTACACTTAATACAAGTTGGGAAAGTTTCAGAAACACAGGAAAATCTAAGGAATCTTAAATATCCTGAAGTCAACTAAGCACTTCCTGACATTGACGCAGGACGAAATGGGCAAAGTGCACCAGGACCACTTTCCATTGAGGCCTTTCCATTATGCTCAGGTAATGCTTGGCAGGCACTGCAGCACAGTCTTCTACCTTTGGTTGCTCGGGATGCATGATACTAACAGAAGCTGCTCATTCTCTCCACTTGACCATGATTAGTTATATTATCTCATGATACTAACAGAAGCTGCTCATTCTCTCCACTTGACCATGATTAGTTATATTATCTTATCTGATACCACATTGTGTGTCACAGGGGTAAACATGGAAAGCAATCAGGGTTTAGAAAGAGGGCCCAGATCGAAAAGTTACCGACAATCTCCAACTAGAATTAAATGCATCTTTATTCCTCTACAGCAGCAGTTCTCAACTTTTTGATTAACAGGTACTATATAAACAAAAATTGAAAACTACCACCATTATATTTTATGAAGATTATTTTTCAATTTCTGAATGGAAATATTAAAATTTTTAAAAAAATTCTGAAAGCTTTCAGATTTTATATTATGACCAAAGGGAGTGTTTATTAACGTTTTGTGTGTTACCTTTATTTATTAAATATCACATTCTTTGCACTTAAATCATAAAATTCAGTTCAACAGCAATATCACAAAATATTTAAAACAGCATATCTTTAGACGGTCTCGCACGCTGGAGATAATGAATGCTTTCAGATTTTATATTATGACCAAAAGAGCATTTTTTCTTAACGTTTGGTGTGTTACCTTTACTTATTAAATATCATGTTCTTCGGACTTAAAACACATAAAATTCAATTAAACAGTAATATCATAAAATATTTAAAAGCAGCCTACCTTTAGAATTTCCGATACACAGTCTCGCGCACAGGAGATCAAAATGGTTTTGCATACAGCGTTGTCATTGCTCGTTTTGAAAACATTGAGTTTGTTTCTCAAAAATTCGTTGAAGTTTACAAAATTTGAATTAGATAATAAAACAAATTCAAAATTCGGGCTTTTAAGTGGCCGTGTTCGATTGGCCAAAATTCATTTCAAAATTTATTCAAAATTTGATGGCTCTAGGTTTTGTTGTTTCTTCACAATGGGAGAAACATTCATGCAGATACTTCATTATTTAGTTTCTTTAAATATAATACATGGTGATAATATTTGGTGGCAACAGTTTGAACAGTGAATCGATGCAAAATGCCATTTTGAAATTAATAGCTCCTCTGGGGTAACACCCTTTGTGCTAAAAAATATTTTGCCATTCGCACAACCTATTGGCTCTTTGTCACACATAAAAATATTAGATTAAAAATTGGTTAGCATTTTAATTATCAAAATTTAAATTATAATATTTTAATTCTAAAACTTAGTGTGAAATTTGGGCCTGTGTAAATCAATTTCTTCTACCTTTAATAATTTCTTTATGACTGGTCTTATTTCACTTAGTTTTAAGTGTAAATTAGAATCCACATTTAATTTTGTTCTGTATTTATTTTTTAAATATAATATGGGAAAAAAATCCTTGTTCACACTTATAGGTTGTGCAAAAAGGCAATAAAAATTTAATAGCTTTTATTTGAAATGCTTTTATTTTTTTTGGGGGGGGTATGATATTTTTGATATCTTCAGTTAAGAGTTGGATCACAGATAATTTCTATCTATTGTTCTTTATCTTCTGAATATCAGGTATACAGTCAAAAAGTCTTTAATCCAGAATAATCTATAATTCGGACCTCAAAGCTACAAACTTTCTGCACATGCGTCAATGCATGCACATAATATGTTTATGCATGCACATTTAATGTATAATGGACGGTATAAACTAAGCTAAAATTATCTAATTATCTATTTCAGTTAATGTTGCCGATTGTGTTGTTCCTTAATCTTCGAATTGGATCCAGCTTATTGTTTTTTGCAGACTGTTAGAGCAATTTTATAAAAGTAAGCTTGAACTTTCGATTATGTCAAAAAGAATTTCCAATTCTGGAGCTGCCAAAGGATCTACAAAGCAAAAGCATGTTTCGATGTCCATTAAACAAAAAGAGGAATTGCTGCAAAAAATGGATAAAGGCATATCCTTTGTTTCTCTAACCATTCCAAAATCTGTTTATCAATTTGCCGCTGCTGTGCGGCGGCGGCCGAGGGGGGGGGGGGGCAATGAAGTGGAAGTTGATCTGTCAGCACTATTCTTATCTTCAGGGCAGATGCTTATAATTCCTTACTAAATGTAGTATTTCATCTCGATGTACTCCGTCTTTGATATGATTTAAATAAAATTCCTCGTCATTATAAATATCACGAATACACATCAAATAGTTGCAATTTTCTAATTTCGATTTTGCATAATGTATGCTTTCCGCATGCGCGCGTTGAATGAAATGTTTAATGAATGAAGTAAACAAAGTTTTTTTTTTTTTTTTTTTGTGTGTGTGTGTAAATTTTGATACCTTTTAGATTATAGTTGCTCTTTATTTCATAAATTACGGTTTCATAGTTTTAATTTTATAATTTCTGCATGCCATCTTACCAGATTTAAACTGATGATCTATAATCCGGAAAAACCGATAATCCGGAATCGCCGAGACTTTCGACTTTATTTAAACAAAATGGGTTTCTAAGCCAATTTTCTTTTTATAATCCTTGGGAAAATACATGTTGAAATTATTTATCAATGAAAAACAATTATTTTTAATGTTGGATGCTAATTCTTCTAATTTCAAATTATTTTCAGTTTTAAAAAAATTTTAAAGTGGTAAAAAGCTTAAAATATTATTATCCAATTCTTTGATTATTAGCTCGACGGTTTTTTTTTTTTAATTATTATTACTATTGTCTTTATTTCATCTCTAATGGTAAACAAATTAACATTTTGTCCTTTTAATCCTAAATTTAATTCATTTAACTTTCCAAAAATATCAGCTAAATATCCTAAACACGCCAACCATAATTCACTAAATAAAATTTTTGCAATTCAAATTTTGAATTACAGAGGAAAATTTGAATTTCTGATTAAGTTTAAAAAAACTGATTTAAAACTTTGCCTCTGGGTAACCACCTTACTTCAAAATGTAACAAAAGTGTTTCATGTTCACTTTCCATCTCTTGGCATAAAATCGTAATATTCTTGAATTTAAAGCTCAGCTTTTAATAAAATTAACAATTTTCACAGCTTGATTTAAAACGATTTTCAGGTTTTTAAGGATTGTTTCGGCTACTAAAGATTCACAATGTATGGAGCAGTGAGTAAATTTAGTTTCAGTTGAGACTTCCTTTATTTGAGAAATTACTCTGGAATGTTTTGCTATTAAAGCCCGAGTTCCGCCACTGCATATAGCAATGCATTTATTCTAATGAATATCATTCTGAGACATAAAATTGTCAATTACTTTGAAAATTTCACTTGCAGTTGCTTTATGATGAAAAGATTCACAAAATAAATACTCTTCAGCAATTTGTTTATAGTCTTCAAAACATATGTAAACTAATAATGGAACAAAGTTCCGTTTTTTGTTGAATTATGTTAAAACGATATCTTTGGCTGCTTGTAATAAAAGATTTTCTCCAATAGTGTGAGCCTGCCCAGTCTTAGCAATTCTTAGGCTTACCAGGTAACTAGCTTCCAAAGCTTTTTCACTTGAAGTAACAAAACCTTTTATCACTTGTCTACCGTTTTTTGAATTCTGATAATTTCCTATTAAAATTTTCTTCGGAATTATGTTTTAAATTGACATGCTTAGATTTAAGATGTCTTTTAAGAAATGATGGTTTCATACTTTGATTGGATAATAGTCCACCGCAAATGACACATTGAGGTTCAGGGTGCATTTCATCTCCATTCCAAATAAATGCAAATGATAAATAACTTTCATTATATTTTCTAGAAACATTTTTTTCTTTTCAATATTCTTAGTGCTAGTAGATTGTCCTGGATCCATCACCTATGAATGATCACTTTTTCACTTTGTCAATCGTAGCCATTTTTCCATTTTTTAAATCTAGGTTTGTTTTATCATTTTTTCACAAATATTTAAATGCACAATATATTACGAGTTCTTCAAAAACAGACGGCAATATTCTCAAATTGCATAGAAAAACAAAGCAACAAGGAATACAAAGCAACAAGAAGATAAAATACCTGCTGTTAGAGACAGCAAACCGACATAAAAAAATTATTCCCATTGAAAATGGAGCAATACGAGCCAGGAAATGGCGACATCAATTGCCCACATTCTAATAAATCAATAAACTGTAAGAGGATTAATGAGATACTATTACCTTTTTTATAAGAACTTACTTTTATTTCTTATTAAATAGAGCATCCATTTCTATCACTCTTTCTAAAAATATCATTTATGGCAAATTTTGTTATGTCTACAGCTAAAAGAATATTTGTGAAATGTACAACATTGCAGAACCACAAAAACTGTCATCACTGTCCTTTTGCTAAAGTCTATAAGTGGCTATTGACCTTGGGCTAAGCTCAGATCAAATAAATTTACGAGTGTTAGAGAGAAAAAAAACTCAATCAGAATAATGGGGTTTTAATTTTTGAATAGTTAAAAATACTTTGCTTCTTTGTGTACCACCTATTTTTCTCTTTTGCACCACCAATTAAGTATCCCTGCTCTAGAGCATCAATACAATCATGGCTTTCGCTTCATTCCAGATGAAGAGGACTTGTTTGACCTCTAAATCAATAGAGTCTTGACTAAAACCCACATAAAACACAAGTTTGTTACTTATGCTAATTTTATATACATGCATGGAAATTCTATTTATTATTTCATTATTATTATTTACGATTTGGTTAGCAAGTTATGAAAAATATGTAAACATACCAGAAAATTAATCATTTACTGATTCTTTCTGGTGACCACAGTTCAGCAATTGCTGCTAATAATGCCTGAAACATCAACTATAGTTTCTTTTTTCTGTTGATGGAAGAATAAAAATAATAAGCATAATGAATATTTTTCAATGAAAAACCGTTAGACTGGCATGATACAAATATGAAAAAGCAGTTAAGATTGTTAACCACTTGTTTCTCACACAACCAGAGAAAGGTTTCTTGCGAATACTGAAACACGCCTAATCTACTTTCTTGGCAAGGCTAGAAGACAGGTATACAAAAATATTTGTGAGCCATTGGAAGTTTACATACCTTGTAATTAGGATTATCAATAAGTGGTGGCCTCCATTTTCCTTTATATTTAGGATTATCAATCATTGGTGGTTTCCATTTTCCACATCCAACCTTTTCACACTTAGGATTAGCTAAAATATAAAAAATTTAAATGAGTGGAACTGAAGAGGAATAATATCCACAATGTTTACTTCATCTGATTACAACAAAAAGTAATGCTCTTTCTTTCTCTCTCTCTCTACATATATATAAAGTGAGAGAGTGGTCATTAATAAAACTCCGATATGAATCCCTATGCAGCTGCTTATCCACTCAATTGATCGAAATGAAAGTTCTCATATTGTTATTTGATGTTATGTGCTCAAGACAACCATGATTTAAACTATATAGCTTACGGTTATTGTTACAAGGAAAAAATTCTGAAACTTCCAAATGGCAACACCCACTTTTTAATGGCAAAAATTACCAGCGCACTGAAAAACCATAAACGGCACTGGAACAGCATATGTATGAAAGCACAAGAGAGGACAGGCAAAATTACTTTTACAAAAATTACAAGTTTTCAATGTGGCCACCTTTGCAAACAATAATGCACTGCACACAGTTTATTGTTAACAATGATGAATGTAGCATCACAGGAGGAATCTGTATAACTTCACATTTTAGGGGAAAAAAAAACATTAATTGACTAGCATGTAAATGAAGGTTTACTTAGTAGCCATCACATTATAAGTTTCCTGTTCGTACAAAGGAAAATGTGCATGGTCGAATGTCGGGCCGACACTACGGAGAATATTTTTTACTCTTATTTTTGTTAATTTATGTGTAACTATGCCAGTATACAGACAGATTCTAGTTCATCATTTAACACACTTTCTTACTGACAAAATTAGATTAGTATCCTCAGACCCTTTATTACTGTCTCTGAGAACAGCGAAGTGTTAGATTAAGAAACTCTTTGATATTATCGATGGTATCGAGAGTTTCATTATTCGGCATTACCCATACATATTTTTTTACAGCTCTTTTCAAAGAAATGGTATTATCTTCTGCAGTTTTCTTCCTTCTTTTAAAAACTGCAACAGTTTTTCCACATCAATTTAACTCCATGTTAAAGAAGAAATTAAGAGACGAACAATATAGCATGTTTATTTATAACATATTGAAAAATGCACCTTAGTCTCATCTAATTTATACACAGTACTCCCATAAGAAATAAACTACTAGCACAACTCCTGTCTATGCTTGCCACATACTCTCTACTTCAACTATGACTTATGTTTGAACTATAATCCTTATAAACCTGAATAATGATTTGCATAGTTAGCCTACATTTCCTATAAGAATTCTAACTCATGATTTCCATGTTGTGCCAATAATCCATACATGCAAGACTTGCGAGTCTGCATCTGGCCCTGATTCCATATCTGAACACTCATTCATTACTATACAGCATGGGCTTAAGTAAAGATGTGATGCCAACATTATTTTCTCTTGGTTTTAAAAATTTAACCAGGGTTTGTACACATTTCTGCACACGGAAATTAAATACTTTTAAGGACCATTAATGAAAAAAATTAAAGACCTATGAGCAAATGGGAACTGAATAAATTCAATTAAAAGTATTATATCTATGCCTGAACTTCACTTTTTAATACCATCCTAAAAATAAATGAGATTTATAAGTAGGATGCATTATTATTAAACATAGCTAGCTTAATTAACATAATTATTAATACATTTGAGAATAAAATAAATATTACAAAATTTATCAAGTATCATTAAATTATTTACACTTTTGATAACTGGACATATTCGAAAGAAGATAAATGACATTTTAGTTATGTTTTACTAACAGTTAGCTTTTTTATTTTTAATGTCTCATTTTTTCACATACTTGCTCAGTCTAGAGGTTTAGTAAATAATAAGTAGATTTTATGTCAAGCAGCATAGGTTAAAATGAACATTAAAATCATAGTCAGCATGATTCATAATAAAAGACTGGCTGCTGTCACCACTCCTGCTTGTCTAGAGAGAGACCTGCCGATCAGAACAAACCTGAAAGGCCTGACGTAGGCACAGTTAGTAAGTTTTGAAAGTTAGCTGAGCTCTGTCTGACGCAATTAGTGTCGTAGCTTCATGTACTGTTCTAGGGGATGTAACTCAGTTAATATACTTTAAGATTCTATTAAGCCACTAAAGCACTAGACGTGATAAGTTGTTTTTCATTATTTTAAGTTTCACTAGATACGAAGAATAAGTTTTACATTATTTTTTATATTTTTTTGTTTTACCTTGTGACCACTGTAAAGATTAATGAAAGGCAATAATTCACTTTAATATGCAAAGATAATTTTTAAGGGTAAGCAGTTATAAGTAATTAAATTAGGTATTAGATAACCTTAGTCACATGGATTTACATGGACACTATCAAATTATATTTATTTCTTAATAATATTTGTTAAAAAAACTCTATTAATATAACAATCTAATAAAATTTCACAGTTTAAAATACATGCAATTTATGACATTGATTTTTAAACAATTTTAGGATAATTACACATTAAACATTTATCTTTTGTAGCAACAAAACAAAATAACTATACATCTTTTTAATTTGAAGCCCTGCCCAGACATTTTGGCTAATTTATATTGATCTCCTTCTCTTTAAGCATTTTTTCTAACAATTAGAAATTTGTCTCAATACGCAAAACAATGTTCTCATTAGTTCATTCTGCCTGTTTTATCTCCTAACTGTCAACCTCTCCACAATGTACTACCTATGAGGGTTTACTTGATCTGGTAAAAGTTAAATAGTCCCCCCCCCTTGACAGACATGAAACAAATTATGGCTATGTCTGAAAGTAACTATAAATCAGAGGTATAAATAAGCTTCTTATTTAAAAAGAACTTAGAACATAAAGGCATGTTCTTATGCTAACAAAATCAATTACAGCTCATGGTGATGTAATTAAACAAGAAGAGTCAAATTCAAAATAAAAATATGGACTAGTGGTCAAAGAGAAGTGGTCAATTTAATTTCAATTTAATCTTGTTCAATAACTCTATCATCATAATTAACTCAAATGTCAGCAGCAGTAATGGAAATTATCAGAGCTGACAGGAACTAATACAGGGAGTAAGCATAGGTCATGCTAACAAAATCAATTACAGCTTGTGGTGATGTAATTAAACAAGAAGAGTCAAATTGAAACTAAAAATATGGACTAGTGGTCAAAGACAAGTGGTCAATTTAATCTGGTTCAATAACCCTATCGTCATAATCAACTCAAATGTCAGCAGCAGTAATGGAAATTATGAGAGCTGATAGGAACTAATACAGGGAGCAAGCGGAGGTCAGAAACACACTCTTGTCTTACACTCCAAAAACCCCAGCTTAAAAACTGTCTCAGTGATTTGCATTCTGGTGAAATAGAAATGGGAAATTATAGTAAAGGCTGAAATTGTTAACAAATGGATAATTTACATAATAATTAACTACATATCTCTGAAGAATAATTTTCTTTCTCCTTACACATTTAGTTCGTTTCTTCAACAAGTTTCCTTTTCACTTTAGAATTTTTGGATTTAATTAAAAATTTCTGTTATTCTAAAAGACAAAATGCAGTTAGAACGTATGGTAAAAGCTGCTAATTTTATTTCTTTGGTAATACGAACATTCAGAAGAAATATGAAATACATATGGTAATGTCCGGTCACAAAGTTGATGTGGCATAATTTTTAGAATTTAGTGACACACCGAGCAACAAAATCTAGAAATGGTAAAACTTTTAGAATTTAGAGCAAACATTGGAAGCAGAATTTAGAATCCACAGAGACTGCATCAGGTGGCAAAATGCCTAGTGCCAGCCCTGTGTATGACACATTAAAACATATTAGACGAATCTTTTGAATTGTCAGTTTTCAATTTCTTTATTAATAAAAAAATTTCTTTCTGCAATGCCTGTCCATATGATAAGATTAGAAGCATTTTTGATATTTTCCATGCTTGTGTATAGTGAAAATTAGAAAAAGAGGAAACTGATGCATATTCTGAGAATTCTAAGAAATGGGGAAAAACTCTTATCATGAAAAAATTAAAAAGATAATTCTAATTAATTACATAGCTATTTTGTTTTTGTTAAAAACTGTTTCGTAAATTGTGCTTCATAGCATTATACCTTGCTTATTTTTCAGATTCAAAACATTGTATAGTATGTGGCCAAAACAGAACTTTATTAATATGACAGTGAAAAATAAAAATGCTTTATTTTAATGTTATTTCTTAAATACAATTTCAATACATTACCATTATTTTAATGAAATTTATCAGTGTTAGAATGTTCTAAAAATGTCGCCAAAAATTTCCCAGATTTTGGAATGAAAAATTTTCTATAAAAACCGATCTTAAAATCACCAAAATGTTGATAAGTCGCCAAATTTAGAACCATTTAATAAAAGAATTCACATCCCCAAAAGCGGAAAGTTGTTTGAAAGCTCTTCATTACAAAAAAATGAAACAATTTCAAAATACTTATGTTTCACTTCTCACAATCACCAAAATGTTGATAAGTCGCCAAATTTAGATCCATTTAATAAAAGAATTCACATCCCCAAAAGCGGAAAGTTGTTTGAAAGCTCTTCATTACAAAAAATGAAATAATTTCGAAATGCTTATGTTTCACTTCTCACAAACTCAAGTATCCCACCAGTTATATTACAAATAGGAACAAATTATAACCCACGAACCCACTCAAAAAATAACCATATTTGTCAGTGAATTGCCAAAAATATTACTGCAAAACGCTAATTCACACTCAAAATGGCAGTCGTAAAAACAGACAGAAATTTTAGATTATTAAAATTAAGGAAATTCTGCGGATTTTGGCCGAAATTAAGGACTTTTAAGGACCAAAAATCGATTCCAAAGAACTTAAGAACTTTTACGGACTCTTAAGGACCGTACGAACCCTGTTAACCTATTCAGATTCTGTTATAAATAGATATAAAAATTTTCAAACGGCGTGTCAGAAAATAAAACAAACTCAGTTATATGGCAGTTATTCCAGATAACAAATTTCATGATTTGACTCAATTGTGTTCCCTTACTAAGTGAATTAACGAATTGAACATAAATTTTGATTTGTACATTATATTTTTGGAAAAGAAAAAAATTACTTATTAAAGGTGGTTCCCATTCACCATCCATTTCATCATCCCTAAAAATATATAAAAAGTAATTGTTATTATGCTAACAAGAATTTTCAAACCTCATAATTTCTTATTCTTGAAACACAATATTTAAAACAAAAATAGTAGTTAATAAAATGTACCAATCCACAGGCTTTTCAGCATTAGGATCAGGAATTAATTCAGGTTCATCATCTAGCCAACCATTGGGTTTTCTTGCATTGGGATCAACAATTTGTCTAGGAGCATCTTCATCCCTGCATAAAAAATTTCATAAAGAGTTTTTGATAACACAATTTAAAACCAAAAGTTAAAACATTTGCATACTTATAAATATTATACAAAAAGTAAAAGTTAAAAATTCAAATGTATTTAAACATAATTGATACGGTTTTAAGGGACCAATTATTACAAAAAATTCTTTTCATTTTATATTTATTATGCAACTCCTTAAAAAATTTTTTTTAAATACTTCCCCTTCAGAATTTATAATTCATAAATCATATGTCTTAATATGTTTTTAAAAAATAAAAACACATTTATTTAATAAAAGTTAATAGTTACAATATCAGTTTAATTTTTATATTTTGTAAAATCTTATTTATTAATTTAAAAAATTTCAAAATTATTTAAAATTAAAAAAATGTCTTCCAAGTATTATTGATGGCCTTCATTTAAGTTTCCTCTTCTAAATTATTTCCACTTCACTTGCGATTTCAAGTAATGTGGTAACAAACCGTATTACATTATCGACATTATTACAGTATCCTTTTAAATATAATTTTTAAACATTATCAGTGACATATATACAGTGGTGGCCAAAATTGTGGACACTTTTGGAAATTTTTATGTTTTTGAACTTTGTATGCTTACAGAAAATGTTATGTTTCGCAAAATGCAAACTTGTATATATCATTTTAAAGAGAATTTATTACAAAACACAAAATTCAATTATTTGCAATACAAAAAAAGTTATATGTACTTTAATATAAATAAAAAAACACAGTTATGAAGTGGTTTGCAATGTCTAGCTTTCCTGGCCAATCACTGTTCTTGTTCTGAAAACCAATCAAATGTTAGTAACTGCCAGTAGAAGCTGACATCATGTTTACACTTGAAACAATTCATTATTTTGCTTTGTTCTGTAGAAGGAGGACCTGTTTCTTATACACTGCAATTACAAGTACGAATTTTTGTAAAAATTTTTAATATTTAGTCAAGAAGCAATGACATCAAATAAAAGAGTAGATTGGACACCTAGAAAGAGATGTAATATTATTGTGTTACGAGAAAGTGGTCTTTCCTATGCTGAAATTGCAAGACAGGTGGGTGGTTCAGTGACTACATCTGAAGTCCGAAAGTTTCGTTTACGATATCAGGAGACAAATTCAATAAAGGCCGAAAAAGGTGCACCACATCTATTGACAGAAGAATAAAAGGACTATGTCTCCAAGATATAAAAATGTCATCAGCGGCCGTCAGAAGTGATCTCAATGATGCTGGTGTTTCTGTCAGTTCAAGAACAGGAGAATCAGGAGAAGATTAACAGATGTTGTACTGAGAGGTAGAATTCCACGAAAAAAGCCTTATCTTAATTTTCAGCAACGAAAAAAAGACTACAGTGGGCAAAGGAACATATTAATTGGACAGATGATCAGTGGTCACAAGTTATATGGAGTCATGAAACTAAGATATCGTTATTCGGTAGTGATGGGTGAAAATATGTAAGACGTAGAATAGAAGAAGAGCTACATCCTGACTGCATTCAAGCAACTGCGAAGAATCCAGTTAGTGTTATGATTTGGTCATGCATGTCAGCAGATGGTATTGGTCGCCTTCATGTCAATCGATGGGACACTGAATGCCAGAAAATACAATGACACTATTCTAGAACCAAAACTTCTACCTTCCATCAGAGATCTCTTTCCCAACAATGCTTCGTTTATTTTTCAGCAGGATTCTGCTCCTTGCCTCACGGCCAAAATATCAAAAAAGTGGTTTCGTACAAAGAGCATTAAATTGTTGTCATGGCCAGGAAACAGTCCTGACCTCAATCCTATCGAAAATTTGTGGCACTGTTTGAAAACTCTTGTCTGAATGAGGTGCCCATCAAATAAAAGGGAACTAATTGAGGCTATAATTGCTTCCTGGCATCATGTAATAACGAAAGAAGAGCTTAAAACTCTTGTCAGCTCAATGAAACGTCGATGTGAAGCTGTAATCAAAAATAAAGGGTACCCTACTAAGTACTGATAACTCACTGCAATCATCACTATCTAATGTATATCGACAACTATTATCATTTAACTTTTTTTGTATTGCAAAAAATTGAATTTTGTGTTTTGTATTGAATTCAGTAATAAATTCTCTTTAAAATGATATATACAAGTTTGCATTTTGTGAAACGTAACGTTTTCTATAAGCATACAAAGTTCAAAAACATAAAAATTTCCAAAAGTGTCCACAATTTTCGCCACCACTGTATATATATGATTCAGAATCTCAAAATGAAAAAGAAATTTATATATTTGAAGGACAAACCTATTTATCACCGTGAAACAAGTTAAATTAGTAAAACACTAATTAAAGAAAAATACCAAATTTAAAACAAAAATTACATTTCAAAGAGGAAAACAATAAAAAATTATAATTTAGTATAGACTGAAACCAAAACAAAAATTCTATTAATCTCCTTTGTTTAATGTTTCAAACAGAACTTGTCAACATATATTTATTAACATTAATATATTAATTCTTATTAAAAGAAAATATAATAATTCAACTGCAGTCCATTAGTTAACAATCATCTGTTGTCAAGGCAGCTCATTATACAATCAAAAGTCGTTAATTCGGACACCATAATCTGGAATGATCTATAATCTGGACCTCAAAGCTAAAAACTTTCTGCGCATATGCCGCTTTGACACATGCGCATAGGCGTTTATGCGTGCACGTAAGACCTTTACGACTGTGCATATGCATGTGCGCAAGCACAGAATACGTTTTCGCGTGTGCATTTAATGTATAATGGACAGTATAAGCTAAAGTTATCTAATTATCTATTTCAGTTAATGTTGATGATTGCGTTGTTCCTTAATCTTCGAATTGGATGCGGCTTATTATTTTTTGCAGACTGTAAGAGCAATTTTATAAAAGTAAACTTGAACTTTCGATTATGTCAAATAGAATTTCCGATGCTGGAGCTCCCAAAGGATCTACAAAACGAAAGTATGTTTTGATGTCCATTACACAAAAAGTGGAATTGCTGCAAAAAATGGATAAAGACATGAAGAAGGTGACAGAGAGGTTAGTGAAAATGAAAATATTTCGATTGACAAGTCAGTCGGTATTCTCGGCACAGCAATTACGGGACTTGAACAACGGAACTTTGTAACTGAACAAGAAATTATGTCTGTTTATAGAATTAAAGAGAAAGTATTATCATATAAAACGAAGCAACTTAAACAACTTACATTGGTGTGGTGTATTTAATTATGGCAAAGCACACTAGGGCTACCTGCCTAAGGAGAGGGATGCCTTTCGTGGAGGACTTTCTAAGGGAAACTGGCTCGTATACACGTTACACATGGGGAAAACCACGAAAACACCCATGCAGCCAGCCTGTTCGCGGGATTCGAACCTCAGACCGAACTACCAGTGTTCAGCGACTTTACCGCTCGGCCGCTGGTGGGCAAACTTACATTGAAAGAAATGTTTAATAAAATAAACAAATAAATATTAAGCTTTTTTTTTTTTTTTTTTTTTTTTTTTTTTTTTTTTTTTTTTTTGGGTAAATTTTGATACCCTTTAGATCATAATTGTTCTTTCTTTCATAAATTATGGTTTCATATTTTTAATTTTAGAATTTCTGCATGCCATCTTACAAGATTTAAACTGATGATCTATAAATCGGAAAAATCGATAATCCAGAATCACCGAAGTCCCGACGAGTCTGGATTAACGACTTTTGACTATACAATATCAAATGGATACAATTATCAGATGCGTAACACCATTCCTTTTATGACAATGAATTCACAAAATAAAATCTTTTCATCAAGATGACTGTTTTACAGTCCTGCCACTCCTTACTACATAAAAACTACTCCTTACTTCCATTTTTTGATTGCTTGAAACTTGAGCCCATTGCTGTATGGAAACCTTCTCTTTGACAGCCTGGATTCAATAACTCTCTATCATAATATTTAGAGTAATCTAAATCTTATGTTTTTTCAGATGAAATGAATGTTTCCTTACTACATTTCCTTTCTTTGTTTTTATATGCAGTATGATGTTGGAATCATATTTGTTAACAATCTGGACTAGCTCCCAACGATTATTAACTCTCAAAAACATATTTTCTCTTTTATAAAAATCTGATCATTTCTTGGCTTGTCTACTACAGTAAAATTAACTATATCCTAATTACTTACTACATTTTACTTAAAATCTTTTAGTATTTGGTTTTAAGACTGTTACAGTAGCCAGCAATGTTTTACAAAGACAATGACTTATGAAGATTTTTTCAATAACTGATGCATCCTAGTGTTCTAGTAGAGCTTCATTTATTTCAACTTAATCCTTGTTCCTACTTTCCTGTTTTACAGAGAATATTTTTATATATTCTAACCATTTGCGCTGCAAATCTTTTTATTTGTAATATTTAAAATGGCTGTTTAAAATTTCAATTCATAGACTTTTGAAAACTGTTCATTTTTATACAGATACCATAAACAACTACTTTGGGTACACCATGAGGTGAAGAAAACTGGTTCTTGTTTTGATATTTCCTAAGAAGTTTCCTTCAATAGTTTCATTATATCTAGTCAGTTTGATAGGCAATAATTAAAAGATAATTTTTATTCCCATATTCACAAAGATCCATCCTAATTTCGTAAGGTAAATTTGAAGTACCATGATTTATTAAAGGCTCTTTGACATATTTGGACCTAAACTTCTTGTAATATTATATTGCACAATTTTATTTTCAATATCTTTATTCATCCTCCAGCCAAAATAACACTTGTATTGCTCAGATTTTATTTATTTATTTATTTATTTTTCGATTTTAAAGTGAGCTTTATGGAGCAGTTTCAGTACTTCTGTTCTTAAATTCATTAGTATTATTATTCTACCATTTAAAAACACTAGACTTCCCTAAACATGTATGTCATTTTGAAATTTAAAATATAGACTTTGAACGGGTCCATTTTTCTAAATTAAAGATTTTCATCCACCACACCAAAATGTGATAATGCATCATTTAGTGTAGCTTCTTCAAAATCCTTTTGCTCATTTGTATTCATATGTAAATGTTTAGTCAGATTTACACAATTTCTGTCATCTCTGGGTAATTTTTAATGGGCTTAAGAATAAATTATCATAACAATAAAAATGCAATATACATATTTGGAGGGTATTTTGAATTTAACTGATATTTTAAAAATTTTACTGTCATCCACTGTAACCTAGATATTACATAGCTATATTTATATTGATTACAGACACTAAAAGCTTATGATATATTAACATTTCAACTATTCGATGATGGATAGATAAATAAATGAATTTAGAAACAGCAAACACTATATATATATGTGTGTGTAAGAAAAATAAAGAATATGTAAAAGATTAAATAAGCAACATAAATTTCTCTTCTCAATTCTAAAAATAGTAACCCCTCTCTGCACTGCATCATTTCTAGATTAATTTATGTCATATGACTCTTACATAATTCTGATAATGTAAATGGAACTAAACTCTAACAGCCAATAGTAATTTTACAGCAATATTAACTATCCAATCAAAATGCACTGAGAACCAAACTAACTCAGTCTGAATTAAGATTTCACCCACAACATAATGCACTTGTTTTCAACGCTTTGGCCTAGTGCACTGCTGTCTGCCTACTGCTTCCTTCTTGCTGCAAAGTTATCAAAAATGTAAACCTTCTGGAATAGGCACAATTAATGTGCCAACTTGATTGTGGCCACAACATGTTTTCTGAAATAAAAAATGAAGATTTAATCTGCCTTCACCTCCAATTTCCTAATCATTATGGATCAACACTTCTAGATGGTCAAAATTCCTCCTGGTCATTCACTTTTAAGTTTGTTTTTATCACATATTATACACACACACACACACACATATATATTTTAATTTTGTGAAAACATTTTAAACTTCAGATAAGCTCTGAGAAGCAAACATCTTTCTCCATTCTTTAAACTATCCAAAACATCTTTCAAACTATTTGCTTGTATTGTAGTGGGCTTTGAAGTATAAATTGCTTCATATGATTAATCATACTTAATTTACTTTACAAACTAAATTTTATTAGATAGCTCTAGCATTTCAGCAACAGCTTTCTCCAGGACAGACATAATCAGGATCAGGTTTTATTTCTGTGGAATATATCGCAGATGCTCCACTTCTTGAACTTTAGATTGAATATTAGTTACATACTGATCATACACAGCCAAAAAAGTCAAGAGAAAATATTCATGAGGCAAAGCAGTATGCTGGGAAAAAAGTTATGTGCCATTGCACAAAATCACTAAAAAGTATTTATGTGGCAACCCACATAGGTACGTTTTTCAATGAAATGAAATGTGGAAGTCGTACAAAGCAAAGTTTGTGCAAGTATCCGATTTTTTTTTTTTTTTTTTCCCCTTAAACAAAAAGATTGCTGTGAACATAGGAAGAAACATAGCCGACACAAAAAAGGGGGATTTCTAGAAAAGGGCAACTTTTATTGTCAACATTTCTTGCTTTTTTAATTTTACTGATTGTATGTTCCAGTATGGAATTTTTAGCACGCTGCCATTCTGAAAATAGCTATTGCTTTTCATGCATAAGTTTTCAGAAAAATTCCAGCGACGGGAAAGCATGGATAATCAGAAAGTACCAAGCTTTATTCTGACTGATTTCACTTTCAGCTCTTTTAAACGCTCTTTGCTGTTTTTTACGTATTTTCCACGCAATAAGTATGTCAAAAAAACCCCAAACCTTGGAATACCCTTCTCTCTTTTTTTGCTTGTTTGTTGAAAATCTCAGTTGCACATGATAATCTCATTCACAGAGCCATAAAAATGTGCAGCAACCAAATGGGCTAAATATGCAGAGTATTTTTTTTTTTTTTTTTTTTTTTTTTTTTTTTACACATTTTAAAAAAATCCAATTTAGTTTGAAAAATTCCGTGTTTAAGACCAAGAGTAGTAAAGATAATTTTATTATGTAATTAGAACAACGGTTTAATTCCCTTATTAAGATCTGGGTCTAAAAAAAGTCTAAGAAAACTGACTGTGTTTTTCACTACAATATCATAACCCATTCTCCAGAACAGTCAACTTAAGAGATAATCACTTGCTCTTCCAACTGTTTCTATTTCTTCACAGATTTAGGGCTCAAACTGATTGATATGTGCCTAGGTACGCAAGCAATGAGTGAACAATTTTCCCTCATTTTAAATTGACTGTCTCATCAAATATTCCTCCACCTTCAAGATTTTTGTATTATTTTGTTGAAACTGCTTTTGCTCAGTTTTGACTACATCTATTTTATCAACATGTTTAACAAGATTAAGTTGAGTATAAAATATATAGACAAATGTAGATCTTCATTGCCTCAAACATGTGGCAAAGTGAAACTGGCACGCCTAATCAAAAAACTGCTGCTACAAATTTCCAACTGACTTTGGAAAGTGAAGCTAGTTTTCACACACTCCACGAGGTATTTATATTTGGACACTTTATTAAATTGCCATTGGAAGAATGGGAAAATATGTTCTGCAGTGATGGACCACCACTATTATTAAATAATGAAGAATCTGTAAGCACGCATGTTCCTCCCATTATGAAAAAACAGTGCCATCTAAAGCCACCAAATTTTGAACAAATATATTCTTTCATCTGAACATGTGCACCTCGAAGCTAAGTCTTGAAATTTTTATTTATTTATTTTATAATTTGTGTGAATTTAATGAATTTTTGATGAACAAACTCAAAACTTAAAAGCAATGCGTTGCCATTTGCTGATGCATACAATATTTATGTTTCAAAGTTCAGTAGAAAACTCATTATTTTAAAAGAAATATCTTGCCACTCAGAAAAGAGCAACATATTTGTCTTTCAAATTTAAACAACAAACTTTACAATTTAATATCTTAGCACTGCACAAAATAAAGCATTTTTATCTTCTATGTGCCAGTGCGTTGACAATCGGAAAAGTACACAATATTTAATTTTTGTTTTCAAATTTAATTGGTAATTAAGCAATGTAAATTAAGCAGTATAAAAGCAATAAACACAATTCTTCATCCCTATTATTATTAATTACTAAGCGAAACCATGAAATTTAACTAACCAGACTCATTAAACTCATATATATATATTCATATATTTTTTAATACTAATTATATTGTTGACTAGCCATGCAAGTAGCTAATATACAAACTGTAAAGATCTTATAGATGTGTGAATATGGAGACTGCCAGGGAAATTCTACTTCCTGGAGTATATTAATGTCACTGCGAAATCTGGCAGAGCACAAATTTATACAAGGGACTGTTTTCATTGTTTCAACTTTATCTACCAATTTTAGCCTTCCCTTGTCATTTGGGAAAAGAGCTATGACATAAAGCAGGGCATTCCATTCCTTCTTCGGCAATAGTTAGGAACTGGTTCATTCCTCTTTCATGATAGTAATGCATCCATTCATAAAACAAAGATATACAAAACGAGTTAAAAATAATGAGTTGGTCAAAATTTAAAGGAAAGGACTCACTTGACCAACCCCAAGCCTGAATCTTCCAAAAGAGCTTGATACTTTTGGAAGAATGAGTTAGAGTATCAGTCTGAACTAACCCAAAATCATATTCAACATATTTCAGATAAGCATGTAGTTCACAGTGCTAGAGAAAAAAAAAAAAAGGCACACAATGCTGCAGAACTTTCCAAAATTTTTTTTAATAATAGGGGGTTATGAAAGCAGTAAAATGGCTTACCTTCACTCTATTATTGATACATACCATTTAAACTTCAGATAAAGTTGGATAAACTTTATGGTGCCTAATCATCACTGACTATACAGAGTAATTAAAATGCTTTATAACTTTTTTTAATTAAAATTATCCACATTGGTATCATTTGCTTACTAACTACCATCCTACTACGTTATCTTACAACAGGTAGTATACTGCTTTTTACAATACAGTACAAAGTCCGAGATCCAGATTCTTGGGACAATGGCGGTTCCGGATTTGGAATTTTTCCGGATATTAGATTATCAGTTTAAATGTAGTAAGATGCCATGTAGAAATTAAAATATTAAAAATATGAAACTGTGATTTATAAAATAATGAAGCATTTTATGATCTAAAGTAAAGGGTATCAAAATTCAGAAAAAAAAAAGCTTAATATTTATTTGTTTACTTTATTGTACATTCTTTTCAATGCAAGTTGTTTAAGTTGCTTTGTTTTTTGTGCTAATACCTTCTCTTTAATTCTATAGACAAATATAATTTCTTGTTTAGTTACAAAGTTTCATTTTTCAAGTCCTGTAATTGCTGTGTTGAGAATTCTGGCTAACGTCTCAATCGAAATTCTTTTGTTTTCAATAATCTCTATGTCACTTTCTTCACTATCGGTCGCAGTATTTCCTGGATCTAGAATCATACTACAAATTTCGCCATCTGTTATTTGATTTATGATTGGGGCATTGTCATCGCAATGAAAAACTTCTGCTGTATCATCTTCATTTGTTACTGCTACTCCACATTGCTTTACCAAATATATTTCATATATATTTAAACTCTTTTGCTTTGCGATACCCAAAAACCTTCAAATTCAAGGCCATCATCTTAATCATGAAATATGGTAGCTGGCCATAAATTATGCCAAGCATTTTTTAAAGTATCTGGAGACACATCCTCCCATGATCTTGCAATGCTCTACACAGCAGATACTATGCTAAAGTATTTCAAAAATTCTTTAATAGTCTTGTCATTATTCAAGAAATTTAATATGCATTTTAAAAATGCTACTTTATATTTGTATTTCAAAGCATGCACTATTCCAGTATCCATAGGTTGAATGATAGACGTACAATATGGAGGAAAGAATAACATAGATACATACACTTTGACTAAAACTTTAACCCCTTCGAGCCGGGTAGCAAAAACGCGCGCTTATCGCGGAGGCCGGCAGTGTCTTCCGCGAGCGTCTTTCCAGGGCCGGGGGCTTTTTCGCTACTAAGCCTAAATCCATTAAATTTCCGAAGTATCAACGCATTGTTTAATAATGCTCTATAGAGTATTTAAACGGCTTATGCTTTATAGATATTTTTATATATATACATTAATTACCTTATTTCTTGTCTAAATGCATATTTTACACATTTTATTTTAATTACTCACCATTTTATGACTTTTAACATTATACATCTGAAAACTTAATATATTACTTAAAATTCTCTTTTCGTATGAAAAATTTGAAAACAGGGATCTACACACAGTCCTATGTTACATTCCTTGAACTCGTAATAACTCATTTGCCGTTTTGGAAGATTTTTCCGGGAATGTGAGCAAACGAAGCATCGTCGTCTCATTTTCTTATCAGTCTCTTCTGAACAAAGTTTTGGAAAATGTCTTTCAGTAAATATTTCAGAATCAATATCAGAATATCAGAATTTCAGAATCAATATCTGAAATATTTTGCATCATTTCAGCTATTTCATGCTCTGTTAAACATTTTCGACGCTTTGACATTGAAACGGTAAAAACAGAAAGAATTCACGTCTAACAAGATCTAATTATTTTCTAAAAACTGAACTGTAAACCGAAATACTTAACGCTTTAGCGCATACAAAACTTCTACTTACAATAAACAACTACCACGTGCGAATAAAGTTCGATATAAAGAGACGTCATAAATCACGCCATTCAGAAACATTTAGTTCCCCGTTTGTTTATATAATCAAAAACACATGTATGTGAGTCATGCTTCTCTCATTTCGAGTAGAAAGTCTAATGTACATGTATCTGAAACCATATGGGCATACAGTGCCATCTTGTGGCAGAAATTATAGTTTGAAAAACGTTCCAAGGTACTGGCACAAATACGTTACATTCGGTAGAAAACGCAACGATGGTCTGGCACGCCTGCGTGTCGGCCGGTAGATAAGTACTTTCTTTGCTGGCACGTATACGTGACAGTCGGCGCGAAGGGGTTAAGTGAAGTATGAGCCGCACAATCAGGATAATTTTTCAGTCATCAGGTAAACCAACTAAATTCAAATGTTGCCGGAGCCTCGGGTATGAAATGATTTTCAAACCAATCATTCATTAATGCTTGTGAAATCCATGCTGTTTTATTTGCACAATATAGAACAGGGAAAGTCTTCACTCCTTTAAATGGAGGTCATATATTTTTTCCAATTAAGAAAAATATACACTGTACACTCCTGCAGCATTTGAGCATGCTAAAATTGTCAGTGTGGTAAATTTGTTCTGGTTACAAAGTTTCACTATTAATGAATTTAATGAATTCATCTGCAAATAGTTCAGCAGTTTCAGTATCAGCTGAAGCTTTTTCATCAGAAATTTTTAACTGCCTTATACCACGGTGATTTTTAAATTTGGCTAACCAACCTGTTGAATATGTGCACTCAGTTTTTAAGTTCATATCTTCATGAAATATTTTGGCTTGAGCCATTAGCACTGGACCCGTCAAAGGCATGCTCTCACTGCGACGCTGTTTGACCCATTCAATCATCAGTTTTAGCATAACGAATAATTTTCTGTAATTCATTGCGAATGGGCTGCCAGAATCCACAAAAAATTCAAAAAGTTCCTTTTTTCTTATGTCATATACAGTTGATTTTCTAATGTCATAACCTTGCATCAATTTGAGATGGATATGCCTTTAATCAATTTTTTGCAGCAATTCCACTTTTTGTTTAATGGACATCAAAACATGCTGTCGCTTTGTAGGTCTTGTTGTAGCTCCAGAACTAGAAACTCTTTTCAACATAATCAAAAGTTCAAATTTTAATTTTCATAAAATTGCTGTAATGATAACAGCCTGCAAAAAATAACAACTTGGATCAAATCAGAAAGTTAAGGGGTATCAGAAACCTCTATACTGACAATGTTAAATTCGCCATTTTCGATGTACCTTTTCTCAAAATCTGCTGTAGATACACGCTTGAAATTTTTTGTGTAATTAAAGTATACCTATTTGATTATACAGAAATGAGCTTTTGAAAAACATTTTGAATTTTTGAGTAATTTACAGAACATTTTGTTAGGAATAATAAAATTTAGCACTTTTCTCACACAAAAAACTTTTTAAAATTTTTTATTCTAAGTTTATCACAAAAAGCTCATTTCAGTAAATATTAGGAAACCTAATAAATAAGCCATAAAAATTTTAGATACCTGTAAGCACTAGTTCCTGAGAAAAGGTACATCGAGTATAAAAAAATCACGTTTGGAGAAAAACGCGTTTTTATGTAAAAATCCTCATTGATCAAAGCAGTCGCTGACATATTAAAACTAGATTTTTTTATAGTTCTAATTTTCATAGAGATTAAAGAATGGTAGTTTTAGAAAGATAAAAGTGTAGAGAATTTGAAAATGCAAAAATCCGAAATCACAAATGATTTTGGGGTTCTAACACCCCTTAAGGAAGAGTGCAATCTGCAATATTAACTGAAATTTCTTGGAATCGGTAAAATATAATTTTAGCTTATCTTAATAGCATCTGCCATACATTACTGGCTATGTGTCATTAGATCGGCGATGAAAGACAATTTGTTCCGCTAAATTTTTTCTGGCTTCTATCCCGCACTGAAACAATTAAGCCAGAATTGTATTAGTTTAGTTATTTATTATACTTATGTCTACTTTGAGTACAAGCTTAAGGCTTATCCAAATCCTGAATTAATAAGTTCCCAAATATGTTTAAGGGTTATTGAGGGTTGGCGTTAGATATCTTACTGACTGACACAGTCTCTGCTTGTCCTAAATTTTGCTACCAAGTACCTTCTAAATTTTTGCCACCCTAAGTTTTGGGCCCTACTGCTTTTCCTAAATTCTAAAAATTCTGTTATCCCTTAATTTTGTTGCTAGGTGCTCCTCTAAATTCCAAAAATTTTATCTTCCATAAATTCTGCTGCCCGGTGGGAACATACGAGCTCTGGTGCTGGTTCTGAGTTTATGTGAATAACAAATCAGTTATTCTAAGTTCAAATAGCATTAAATTTAATCTTCTGGCCTAATAAGTATCATTAACAAAATCTATTTTTAGCATATGGAAAGAAATTTTCGCTAAATTTTTTCTTGTCAACATTTTTTGGTGCATTTAACTTAAATCTGCAATCATGGCCAAATCTAATGATGACAAAAAAGGTTACCATGCTCTTTGTCATTCAAAAATTAATATAAGAAAATTTTTTTAGGCATCGCTGCACGAGTCATTACTCAAGTTGTTATGTGTTCATATACATGTGGTGATAAAAACAAAATATAATAAATAATGATTCACCAGTTTGGCATCAGGGATATAAAATATTAGTAGGCATAAAATCAACAATGTTTCAATGTAGAATTGTTTCAGTTTCAGTTTCAGATGCATGCCAAGCAGATATGCAGTTACGGAGCCAAATTATTGATCACAAATTTATGCTAAAATGATTGTTTCTTCAATAACGAGGTATTTTATTTAGTGCCAAAGTGACACTACGAATCAGGGTTCTCTACATGTTTTATTATTGGGGGAGGGGGAATTAAATAAAAAAAATCCTAAAAAAAGGGGATGTGGTGGCTTTGAGGTCCAGATTTTAGATCATTCTGGATATTGGGCATTCGGATCTCTAACTTTGTATTATATCATTACACAATGCACATTTTGACTGCAAGTAAAATCAAATTCATGCTTTTCTTCTGCAATGCCTTTTAATTGGGAATTTTTTCTAAGTATTTATGTAACTGCACATAAATGACAAAATATAAAATTTTTCTTCATCAACAAATGAGGTGGTTTTTCTTGTCACCTATTTGTTATTCATAATATTGCCACATTTATCTTTAGAATTGCATAGTAAATTTCCATTCCTTACTTTTTTAAAGACAAGAAAATAGTCAATAATTCACCAGTTAATCACACTTTGCCTATTATGATAACAAAAAGATTCTTCACATAAAAATAAAATATCATAGTGGATTTATTCGATTTGAGGTTTCTGAAATCTGCTAAAAATACTCCAGTACAAGTGCAATTATGTCAGTTTATTCATGCTACACCTTAAAAGATTAATTTGTTGTTATATTAATAAAATAACAAATTAATTGCAAAGATGAATAGTGAATATATTAGCATAAATAAAATAAACTATATTATATCCTGATATTTTTATGTCACAGAAGACATCATTTGTATAAAACAAAAACATAAATAAAAATTAATTTCAAAAAGTGCTATTTATTAAAGTAATGATCCAATGAAATCTGCAGATTCTCCTTGGTACAAATTACAAGAAATACTTCTAGATATTTTAGTCAAAAACTAAAATTTCTAGAAACTTCTATAAACTATAAACTTTCTATAAACCTCAAACTTCCATTTTTTTGATTTGCAAATGCTTCAGTTTAAAATTTACAAAAGTATAGGAAAAAAGCCATACATAAATATACTGAACTGTGAATTTTTAAAATCAATGCAACAAAAGGCAATGGCATCAATATAAAAATGAAATAGTTTTGGTGCCATTTCAACTTTCATTAATTGTAGAAGTTGTTCAGATACGAAATGGGAAAATCAACTTAAACAATACAGAGATGATAAATCACTTATAGAAAGCTGTTTTGTAATCCAAAGCCACAAATTACACAATGCTAAATAGGCTATGTGCTTTTCCATATTCGATTCAAACAAACAAATAACCACGTGGAAATAAAAGACTAATTGATTTAATTCATATAAAGAATTTTGCTGTTACGAATAACCATCAGAAATTTAATTTTTTAATTTATGAACTACATAAAGAACATTCGTTTAAAATGAAAATTATACATTTTGGTGGATGCAGTACATTTTTTTTTTTTTTTTTTTTTTTTTTTTGTCAAGTTAGACAGTAACTATCTTAGAGAATGTTCTTTCAATTATCAAAATTGATATTATTTAAGACACAATAACACGCCGAATAAATACTAATTCAGAAGTCAAACAACAAAAATCAGCGTTATACCTACAAAATTTTCACAGGACTAGTTTCGATGGTTTTACCGAACCATCATCT
Source organism: Stegodyphus dumicola (assembly GCF_044657685.1). Taxonomy (NCBI): domain Eukaryota; kingdom Metazoa; phylum Arthropoda; class Arachnida; order Araneae; family Eresidae; genus Stegodyphus; species Stegodyphus dumicola. The sequence goes on from NC_140768.1 coordinate 86,742,072, forward strand.
TCAGCTGCAAAACCGCAAATGAACAAGATAGGAAATAATGATTAGATAAGATAAGAAAGCCTGGACAAGAATAAGCAAGTGGTGCCATCTGTTGGCGAAACCAGAACTAAAACATAATTTCTCTAAAAGCCGAAGGCAAATTTGGATTGGAATTAGGATCGTTAACTAGAACAGAAAGATTTTTATGAATGTGAAATGCCTCTAGAAAATTCAGTTCTCCAATGGAAGATGTTTTTTGAATAATTTTGGCAGCAGAAAAATTGAAAGTGTGATTTTCGGACCAACAATGTTGAGCAACAGAAGACCTCTGTGTTTCCTTTTTTCTAACATATGCCTCATGTCCTTTGATGCGAAATTTTAAGGCTCTCTTAGTTTGGCCAATGTAAATTAAACCACACTGGCAAGGAATCCTATAAATACCCCAGGAATTCATATCCGGAATGGGGTCCTTGAGTATAGAAGTTGGAATTTTATTGATATGAGAAAAAACAACCCGAAAGTTAAATTTCTGAAAAATATGTCCAACTTTATAGCTAATTGATGGAAAGAAGGGAATGACAACAGAATTTTTATAATCTCCTAAAATTAGAGTGTGGCTTTTAGTGTGTTGAGATGAGAATTTTTTAACTGCTTGATTAATAATGTTGGGTGAAAAGCCCCTGTCAATAGCTATTGCTTTTAAATAATTTAGTTCTTCATCAAGGGCTAGTTTGGAGGAGCAAACTTGAAGAGCACGGAAAACATAGGAATAAAATGAAGCTAACTTTTGTTTAGTCGGATGACATGATTTAAAGTGTGGTGGAAGGCAGTGTGGTGGATACTTTTTTGCAATTTTCAAGTTATGTTTATGTTTTGTACATTTGGATATTGTGCTTTGCTTGTCTGATTTCATGCATTTTGCTTACAAACGTTTTGTTTTCTATTCATTTCAGTGAGGGATTTTTCTGCTGTTTTGTGTGTACTTTATTATTGCTCAGTTAATTTAGTTTGATTTTCTGCATTGTTTATCATGCCTTCATCCGTTAATCGTTTCACTAAATTACGCCTGAAACGGCAAAAATTCCTGAATCATCTTGACTTTTTACTTAAATGTAAATGTAAAAAATTGATCCCCAATTTTATTCAAATCAAATCTAATCAAAAACTTTCGAGTCGCGTTTCAAGAATTCTGTTAAATTGCAAGCTTGCCTTACTTCGGTCCGTGGTAAGGGATACACGTCAATAATTGTCCAAAGTTGAACATGAACTCTATAAGCTTCATCTGGAACTCGCTAAAACATATCCAAAATTCACTGCCCTTGAACAAAAGTCTTGGTCTAGAACGGAGAATGCAGTTAACCGTCATAAAAACACCCTTGCAGTTAAATTCGAAATACTTCTTTTACAGTCTTCCAGTTCAAGTAGTTCAAAAAATCTTCCCATTGTAAACATCAAGCCAATAGTTAATATTTCTAATGTTAGTCTTTCAGAAGAACAAGAGAGAATTCTAAAATATAATTTTAACTTCTCACAAACCTGTAAACCCTCGATTCCAAAGATTTTGGCTCCTATCGAAAAAGCTTTCAAGTTCAGTAAAGTTTCAGATTCACAGAAAGAAATGATTAGGCATCTTATCGCTCATAATGTGAAATTCAATAATAAACCTTTGAAACCAAATCTAACTGCGAGAGAAAGAGCTACAATGCGTGAAATTCATTCTAACCCGGATATTATCATTTCAAAGGCCGACAAAGGTGGCCAGATACTCGTCATGGATAAGAACACTTACATCGATGGTGTCACTAAACTCTTAAACGAAGGACCATATAATCCGATCCCTAAAGATCCTTCACCTTCGGACTTATCCAAAATAAAAACTGCGATCAAATCTTCGCAAATCATTTCAAGCAACTTAAAACATTCGCTTATACCATCTGTTGCGAATTGTGCCAGATTATATGCTCTTCCCAAAATTCGTAAAAGTGGTATTCCTTTCCGCCCTATTGTATCAAATTTAGCTACTGCCTCGTATCCTTTAGCTAAATATTTAGTTTCTAGATTTTCCACTCTATTAGACAATAACATTTACACCATAAAAAACTCAATAGAGTTTGTAAAAAAGGTTAAAAACATTTCTCCTAGTAATTTACTCATGGTTTCTTTTGATGTAAAATCATTATTCACCAATGTCCCAGTGGAGGGTGCATTAAGATGTCTAGAAACCAGACTTCGCGAATTTCATTTCTCTTGCATCGAAATTGATGAGCTAATTTCTCTCACTCAACTCTGTTTGAAACAAACACATTTTGTTTTCCAAAATAAATATTACAAGCAAACTGAGGGATTAGCCATGGGAAGTCCCCTCAGTCCCATCCTGGCTGATATCTACATGCATTATTATGAATCAAAATTGTTTGAAACTTTAAACTTCCCGGCATGGTTCCGCTATGTAGACGATACTTTTACCCTGTTTGAAGGTAATAAAGATGATTTAAATAAAGTTCTTTCAACAATTAATTCTATTGATCCTGCTATTCAGTTCACTTTTGAACTTGAGACTTGCAATTCTCTTCCGTTTCTCGACATTCTGGTCACACATAACACATCCAACTTCAGTACTACAGTTTACCGTAAACCTTCATCGGTTTGCCTTCCACCACACTTTAAATCATGTCATCCGACTAAACAAAAGTTAGCTTCATTTTATTCCTATGTTTTCCGTGCTCTTCAAGTTTGCTCCTCCAAACTAGCCCTTGATGAAGAACTAAATTATTTAAAAGCAATAGCTATTGACAGGGGCTTTCCACCCAACATTATTAATCAAGCAGTTAAAAAATTCTCATCTCAACACACTAAAAGCCACACTCTAATTTTAGGAGATTATAAAAATTCTGTTGTCATTCCCTTCTTTCCATCAATTAGCTATAAAGTTGCACATATTTTGCAGAAATTTAACTTTCGGGTTGTTTTTTCTCCCATCAATAAAATTCCAACTTCTATACTCAAGGACCCCCTTCCGGATATGAATTCCTGGGGTATTAATAGGATTCCTTGCCAGTGTGGTTTAATTTACATTGGCCAAACTAAGAGAGCCTTAAAATTTCGCGTCAAAGAACATGAGGCATATGTTAGAAAAAAGGAAACACAGAGGTCTTCTGCTGCTCAACATTGTTGGTCCGAAAATCACATTTTCAATTTTTCTGCTGCCAAAATTATTCAAAAAACATCTTCCATTGGAGAACTGGATTTTCTAGAAGCATTTCACATTCATAAAAATCTTTCTGTTCTAGTTAACGATCCTAATTCCAATCCAAATTTGCCTTCGGCTTTTAGAGAAATTATGTTTTAGTTCTGGTTTCGCCAACAGATGGCACCACTTGCTTATTCTTGTCCAGGCTTTCTTATCTTATCTAATCATTATTTCCTATCTTGTTCATTTGCGGTTTTGCAGCTGAAGATGATGGTTCGGTAAAACCATCAAAACTAGTCCTGTGAAAATTTTGTAGGTATAACGCTGATTTTTGTTGTTTGACTTCTGAATTGATATTATTTATCAACAGTCAGTACTAGTTATTTACAGAAATGGTTTCCTAAGGGAGGAGTTACTAGAAGATTCGCAACATTGAAAAAATTTAAGATAAGAATTAAATTAAGAAGTGTCCTGCTACAAAAATGAGAGCCCCACGATAAAAAACAACAAAGCTCATGCACTCAGTGCAGATCACACTCAAAAAATAAAATGCAATCTTATTTGGGTATCTATTAAAATGTTAACAAATAAAACAAGAAACCACAAAATATGATTTCATAAGTGGATATATACAGATTGACTATAAACATTAAGATTGCTTCAAATATAGGACTTCTGCAGTATGTGTGATGAGCCTAATACATGATATCATGAGATGAAAAAAATGTTCTAAATTTTAAAATAGCTAGGAATCCCCAAAAAGACTTCATGCATGATTTACCAAATCAAATTTCACAATTACATAATATGCATTTCAATCACTTACTTCAACAATTATTATATTGATTAGGAAACAATAAGACAGTGGGAACTTTTTTAAGAGCATTGGGCAATCCAAATTTCTTGCACAGATGTTATTAGAGCCCAAGTTTTTATTTTTAATCATCTAGGAGTAGTTCTCAACATTTTTTCCAAGATCATCATTTGCCCTTTCTTTCCAAAACTTGAAAAATACACACATATGTGTGTGTGTGTGCATATACATTTATATTATAGATATTATATGTGTGTGTATATATATTTAGATTACTTTTAAATGTATTTTACAAAATAAACAATGAAAAGTACAGAAAATGTTGGTAAATACAAAACTTTACCATATATGTTAAATCTACCAGAATGAATGAAGCAATCGTTTTTGGGCATTATAAGTAGTGCCAATTGCAAGAACTTTTAAACTTTGAGAATTGCAAAAACTAATATTTACAATTTCTGAGCTATCTGATTCCAGTAAGCAATTAGGGGGAATAGAATCTCATGTTTATTTCTGAATAATGATTTACCCTTTTTATTTTGCAGAATTACATAAATGTTTTGGAAACTGCAATCTTTGAATAGCTTAAAAAATCAAACATATCAAAAACTGTAAAAAAGAACTCTATGGTAACCTTTTTAAATGTGTATGGCAAAATTCATTAAGCTTCAAGAGGTTTTTTTTTTTTGGGGGGGGGGTCTTTAACTCTGATTAAATTGATTTGAAAAGATTTATAGCAATAAAATTTTCAGATTCTATACTTCAAACACAAAGCTAAAAATTTTAAAGCAAATAGTTAAGGTTTTGAATTTCTAATAACAGTAGCTATTTCATCCATTAGATCAACAGTGACAAAAAGCACTTCAATAATAATAAATATGTAGATGTTAAGATTACAGAAATATAAACATAACTGCACAGAATTACTATTGTAAGTAGCATAAAATCTTGAAAGAGTTTGATGTCTCACAGTATAAAACTGAAATTAAAATGATAAACTAATTAAATATTTTATTATAACAGAATATGAAATAAGATAAATTACCAGTCATCCGGTTTTGTGGCTGTAGGATCTGGAATCCTAAAAATAAAAAAAAGATTTGATAAAACCTGAACACAAGAAATCAAAATTGTAATGTCGCTGTGGCAGTAAAACTTAAATATTTTATTCTACAGGATACTCAATAATGGTGATTACAAGTTTGTTTCCATTAAATACTGATCCTTGCCATGCACAACTCCACGTAAAGTTTCTCAGATTAAGGTACAGCATTTCAATAAGAACTTTAACATTGTGGATAGGAAGTTCCTACAGATATAAAGTACATTTTTTCATACATCAGTCATAAGGCAAAAATTTGGATTACTAAAATATTTGCTATTAATTTTTAAGTAAACAGGTAAAAAATCCGTATCTTTGTATTCAAAATTTGTATAAAATAAATTCACAGTATAAAATAAATTTACCAAGCTGAATCATTTTTCTATGCAGCTTAAATCAAAATTAAGCATTTTCTAAAATTTAAGACACCACTACTTGTTACGGAAATTAGAAGTTTTATATCACACATTAAGTTACTGATTAAGACTATAGTCATATAAGGTACATATTGTTCATAAATGTACGTGTATGCAAGGAAAGGAACTGGTTTTTCAGTACTAATGTATTATCCTGTCGACCGTCGGCAGAAATTTTGACAATGATCACCAATCATTACAGCAGAATTTTAAAGGTTACAGCCAAACATAATTGAGTCTAAATTGCACTACATGGACAGTTGACAGCATAATATGCAAGTACCAATTTTTCTCTTAACAAATCTGCTGTGTTTACAGTTGATTTGAAAATGAAACATGAAATAGGATGAAATAGGATGCTATCATATTTTATTACATGTGATTATAGCAGTAAAATGATGACTACTGACAAATGCAAAATAGCACGTCTTTAATCAAGTGAAGGGATAAGAATGCTCACATTATTTTTATCATGTCAAAGTGGAATGACAATGAACAAACAAGCAAGTTTTCCTCAGAACCATCCCAGTGTTCTTTTCCAGTGATAGATATGACAATTTAATTAACATTTTGAATGAGTATGCCATAGTCAGTCTCAAAATTCACCAGCTTTGAATCTTGTTCAGTGAGAATATCATGCAATTTTTTACAATTATCTTTGTAATGTACAATAATTGATTTACTGGCTGGATGTGGACAGTCATTGGGAACAGTATAAAAAAATTAAGACTTTAAATTTACAGAATCATCTTGTTCTACTGCTGAAACTCTTCTCAGAAAATTCACCTTATTCTGCGAGATATTTTAATGAAAACAAATGCCCTAGATCAAATTTAAAGAAATAAAGCCTATAATACTTTTTTTCAAACATCTAGTACAAACTAGAGACAGGACAGTTATAAAATATGAAAGGAGAAAAAATTACTTTTCTCTTTCATCCCAATCAGTAGGTTTGATATCAGTTGGATCATCTATCTCAGCTTCAGGATTGACAGGTGGACTAGAGTACGAGTGAGAAATGAATAAGTTATAGATATGTATAAATCAAAAATGAAAACCAAGTTACCAAGTTATAATCTGTCAACAAAGAGTTTACAAATTTATTACAGAGTTGACATAAAAACATTTTTTTATTTCTGTGGGGGTACTACAGATTTGAGATTAAACAATCCCACAACACTAATTATATTAACATAACTTATGAGTTATTTAAGATAAAATAACCAAAAAAAGTGTCCAATATTTACTTACTTAAAGTCATCTAAAAGATTACCCTTATGGACACTTTGTTTATCCATAAGAACTTCAAACTTGTTATCAGGATTAATTACTGAAAAAAAAAGTCCATAAGATGAAACAGACAAAATTTTAAAACAAGCAAATTACTAACAGATAATAATAATAAAACTTACTTAAGGTAAATAAATGTGGTTTCTTATCCTTAAAAACATCATCCAATTTAGGAACTGAAGTGGCACGCTTCCAGTGCTTTTCTTCAAAACTACCATTTTTAGGATTTCTGTGTCTAAAGATAAAGTGCAACTAAAAAAAAATAATAATAAAAATAAATTATGCCGTTATTTTTAAATTTTTTTAATATATTAATATTTATTTAGAACATTATGGAATATTTATTTGGAACATGCATAAAATGCATGTATATTTAAAATATAACACTAATATTCAATATTTAAAATTCCCTTAATCTTTACATGTGGATTCCAGGTATTTATATAAAATTATTCCTTAAAAAAATAATTTCCAAGTGACAATTTATGAGATGGATTTTTAATTATATTAAAACTTATCTAAAGCGTTTCTACTCTAAATTTAGAAACAATACCTAGGGCTGACTATGAAAATTGTAAAAATTACAATCCTAAGAAAAAGGCAACACACAAAGCATCAAATAAGCTTTTAAATGCTTTTCAAATCAACTGATGCATACCTACTATTACAATTTAAATATGTAGATTATAAATACGTGCATATATTAGCAAGAAAAAAAATGTCCTTGAATACTAAAAACTGTTCATTTTATATTACAAAAGAGGAAAACCATAAAAACAACACGCAGTCGGTCAAACCAGCAATTACCAGTGCTTAGCAGAGCCTGTTCATCATTTTTAATATGTTAATTTGCATAATTGATAAAACTTTTAAATATGACCTTAACCGCTTCCCTCACAAATGTTTTTTGAAAAATCTTGCAAAAAATCGTCACATTTTTTTATTTTACAATTAAATACAACGAAACGAAACAAATCAAAATATGTAGGTTTTAAGTTGAATTTTTAATTTTTTTGAAGGTGTAAAAGCATTTAGTTTAAATATTAGTTTACTATTGCAAGTTATCTCGAGCAAACGAAAAAAAGTTAAATATTAGTCTTTGTATGATAGTTTTTGAAACAAGAGATAACACAAAGTGATACCTGACATTCTACACTCATACTTGCTAACCTTTGACACTCAAAAATCAGGAAATTTTTTTAAAAAATCAGATTTTTCACAATGTTAAAAAGACATTTTAAATGATAAAAATATAGTTTTTAATAATGAATTATCTTTAAATAGTAATTAATTCTTAAATGCAAGCAACACAAAAATACCTTACACATGAAAAAAATTTTTATTACTTGCATCGTTTCAGAAAACAACAACAACACAAAAAAAAAAAAAAAAAAAAGAGACACTTTAATCAGTTTTCGTACAAATGTTATAAACATTGGCAGATTTTGCTTTCTTTAAGAAAGAAACTTCATAATTTTGTTCATAGCAATTGCGATGTAGGCCTGCTTTCGCTAATAAAAGTTTTTCTAATGTGTCATCGCTAATATTAGATCTAAATTTAGTCCTCATTTTCTCAACAACACTGAAAATCCTCTCACACTCTGCATTACTATGGAGAACTGTCAAGATGGCCAACATAATCCTAGACAGTTCACTATATTTTAAAATTCCATCAGCACCTTTCAGTTTTCCAATTAAACTCCACTGGGTGTCAATCCTAGCTGATTTTATAACTTCATTTAAGTTTTCTAATTGTAAACTGCTGTTATGCAGCTGTTGGAACTGTTTCAATTTTCCCTTCCTTTTAGAACTTTTTTCAAGATAGTAATAAATATCAACAATGTGTTCATCCACATTTATTGGTAAAGAAGCTGCCCCTTTTTCAGCTGCTAAATCTAAGAGGTGACAGGTGCACCTCATAATCTACGAATCTGAATTTTCCTTTCTAAGATGCCTGCAACACCAGTCTTCAAGCCTACCAATACTGGTGCATTATTGGCACCAAGTGCTAAGCAATTATCCAGAGGGTATGCATTTTCTTTTAAACTTTTAATAATTAGCTGTGCTATACTAAAGCCTGTCAAATGTCCTTCTAAAGTGGAAACAAAATAAACTGAACTCAGTTTCTGAAGACTCTGGATTAAAAAAAAGGAACAACAATTGGATACAGTCTTGAATTGGTATTGTTGCTTCCATCCATAGAGAGGCAGAACGAAGCTGTTTTAATGCAAGCAATAACTGAAGATTTATTTTTCAAACTCATTTCTTTAACAATTGCACCTGTTTTGGTTCTTGCACTTGAGTATTTATTAGCGATTTTACTATCGGGAAACATTTTTCTAAATAAAGCTGCAGCGTGATCCGATGCTTTCAGTGGCAGGTTGTGCTCCAGTAAAAAGGCAGAGAACAGACATTCTGCATTAATAACTTTTTGGTCCTCTGTTTCGGAAGAAAAATTTAATTTTCCGTTTTTTTTTCAAAACAACTCCTGTTGTCCTTCTGTTTTTGTGTACGCACATGTTTGAGAACATCCGCCCTTCCACCATGCAAAATCGAAAAATCGCAACGACAGGCGGTACGCATCGTAAATTTATTATATTTCCTTGAGGAAATAATGGAAGGAAAGTCAACTGTGTACGATTTTTGAAACGTACACGAGTATTTTACCTTTCACGCAGACATAATAAAAGATGATAATTTCTAAAACTATTTCCCGAAGGCACATATACTCACACAACTCAGGACAAAATGAACAAATTAACTAAAGAGCATCCAAATAACAGCTTGCTTTGTCCTCATTGGCTAATATATGCCAGATGACACGCAGTGAAGCTCGATACCCATTGGAGAACTGGAGAACGATGTTTCTGGATACGTATGTGCTCTCACTCACAAAGCAGAAGTTATCTGATTCGCAAGGTTTTGTTTTAGATATAATCTAGAGAAAATTCAATTGCTTTCAAACGTCCAAAATCTTTTTTTTTTTTTTTTTTTTTTTTTTTGTGTGTGTTCAGATAACAAAGTTTATTAAGCCAAGTTCCATAAAAATCGTGAGAAATTTTAAGAATAAGAAAAATTCGGGAGAAATATATTGTAAATTGGGTTGGCGGGACAGCGGACAAAAATCGGGAGAGTTGGCAACTCTGTACACTGGTATCCGGTCTCTTTTCTTGCTGGCTTACCGATGGAATCTCTTTCACGGGAGCACAGAGTACACTGTCTTGTTGGATTTGACTTTCCACCCCCCCCTAATTTTTTTCCCACCTCTTCATAAATCTGAAAAATCATCACTTTTGCTATCTTGCATCATTGCCATTATTTTATTTTTTCCAACGTATGTATTCTTCATTAAACATTACCAATCCACAAGCCAACATTTACTATACAATAGGGAAACATGTGACCAGTCTCCAAAAGAACCGCGCAACCATCAAAATTTGGCAAACTGCCAATCAAAGCTGAATATTTCCTTTCATTTCCTCCAGGCCAAGCAAAACCGTGATAAAACAAATCATACTAACAAATTCTGCTTCGCCTGAGTTTTCACGGAATAATAATTAACTGCAATATATACGAACCCGAGATAACTCGGGATAATCAGGCAAGCGGTTAATATCACTTATGAACTTTCTAAAAAGAATGTGTAAATTTCAAATTCCATTTTGATTTTAAATATCTATGTCAAATAGAAGTTGAAGCAATAGATATAAAGCTTTTCACGATACTTACTATAAATATAACATACAATAAAAAAAAAAAATGTCATAAGGCCCGGTGGCACAGTGGCTAGCGCATAGCGCAGCAGCACCACAGGTCCAGGGTTCGATTCCCGGGCTGGGCAAGGTCGACTCAGCCTTTCATCCCTTGATTTCCATCACTTGGGTTGATAAAATGAGTACCAAGTTCGCTTGAGGACTAAACACTGGGGGTCCTGCGACAAGCTGACCACTTGTTCAGGGCATATGCTTACGCATCATGGGGCCCACTGTCAAGAAAGCAGATTTCGGGCACTGCAGGCCTTGGCCCATTAGGGCTGTTATGCCACTGAGTTTAGTTTTAATTTTTACAAAAATGTTATACAAACCTTTGAAAGTGAGTACAAAATTAGCATTTTTTTCCACCATTGCCTTTCTACGTGTAAACAAAATATATGTAAGTCTCTAATAAATCAGACTGGATCGAATGTAAAGTAATAAACAGAGGAGCATTATTCCACACAACGTTTATTGACGAACACCAAAGACGAACTGATACATATACATAATTATGACATCACAGTTTCTTTTTACAAAATAACACTACCGCCATCTATTGGCAATCTAAGGATACAAAATCCTAAACTTAACACCGTGCAGCTAGTTAATATCAATTAGATTATTAATAACATCTGAATTTTAAATTATTTAGTATTTTAGTACTTTTAAATCCCTAAGTTGACATATACACTGAAGAGCAAAACAGTATGACCACCTACTCAATAATGTATTGCACAACCTTTGACCTGCAAAATAGCTGCAAGTCACCTTGGCATGGATGCCACAAGTTCTTGGTAGATGACTGAGAGAGGTTGTGCCAAATGTCTAAGCAGCTGTTACGCAAAGTCGAGATATTCTGACATGGTGGAAGCTCTGAATTGCCACTCTATGACATATTAAATATGCTCTGTCGGGTTAAGATCCAGCGAGTTAGGTTGCCAGGACATTAATTGGAATTCATCCTTATGCTTCCCGAAACACTCCAACACAATTCCGGTCTTGTGACATAGGCATTGTCCTGCTGGAAGATTCTATTTCCAGTTTGGAAGACAGACACCATGTAAAGGTGCTATTGAACCACAGTTTACTGCTACCAGCCTGTGTATTACCTCCTGTACGGGAGGGGGGGGAGGAAATTTTTCCGTTGGTAGAAGGGGTACCTTGACACGACTTGTGACAGCTGAATGAGAAATCATGATTAATCCAACCAAGCAACTGTCTCCCATTTGTTCATGGTCCAGTGATGCTTTGTCAACAGAGGCATGCGAGAGTGGGATGTCTGCTGCACAGTCCCATACTTAACAGTGTTTACTGAACTGTGTGTTCCAAAACACTTGCATGCAGGCGTGCACTGTACTGAGCTGTCAGCTGAGCCACTGCTTTACCGATTTTGCACCGACCAAGCAGGACAATCTCCAATGTCCTTTTTTTTTTGATGACATGTAGATGTCCAACACCTTGGCATCTATGCAGTTTCACCATCATCAAGCTACTATGGAAAATATTAACAACGGAAGATTGTGAACAACTACCAGTCATGCAGTTTTGAAGATGATCATTCCAAGTCTTCAGGCCATTACAATCTGTCCATTTTCAAATTGGCTTAGAGCCCATCCCTCGCAAAAATGAATGCAAGAATGATTCTTTACCTTCTCCAGCAGCAGCTGAATACCATTGAAACTTAACCACCTGCGCTCCACGTCATCCAGACAAGTTAACTGAAAAATACGGAGATGGCCATAATGCTTTGTCTTCATCAGTATAACACAGTGAAGCTAGTTTCTCTTAGAAAACCCTCGATGAAGGCATTCCTCTCCTTATGTAGACAGCACTTGTGTGCTTTGTTGTATTCAAATAACCATTTCAACTATTTAATTTACAAAAAAAAAAAAAAAAAAAAATTGAAAAATGGTTTAAAGATCTCATGCCATATTAAATGATTACACACATATCAAATTATAACTGGAAGCTAGTTATTAACTAACGTTGCATTAAAATAAATTAATGAAGATCTTGTGTCTCATGCTGTGAAGATCACACTGATGATAAATGGCATTATATTAATGCAACATAAATGGCCCAAAAATTTTAGAAAGACTCATTTAAAGATCTTTTCTTACATCAAAAATTATATTTCGCAGGTCTGAAAGCCTTAAAATATATTTAAGCTAGAAATTAGGGATACTCCCAAGCTTACAAAATCATGTATTTATCTCAAACTGTAATATAATCCATTACTAATTTAAGTAATTTAGAAATAAATTTGAATAATTCAATGCACAGATGCTATTTTTAATTCTTTCTAAACAATAATGATGGAGATGGCATTTTGAAAAAAATTCTTAATTGCTCATTCATCTCTATTTGCATTAACAAAAATGTTTCTCCCTTAACTAAACAATTGTCAAGAAATGGTCAGTGCTTTAAAAATAGATCAGCTTTTGTGATCTGGTCCTCATACTAGTATAACAAATAGCCTTCTTTCTTTCAGTACCGTTGAAAGATAACATCACAGCTTCTTCATAAAGAATCAAGGCCAATTCATTAGGAAATATCAAATCTTTTCATTAGTTGAACAAGAAACAGAAAGAAAATTTCAATAATCGGAACAAAATTTTGGAGTTTTATCTTTTCAGTACAAAGCTAGATACAGAGCTTATTTTTGTTTTAAAAAATTAGTAGAAGGATGCATAGTAATGGTATGTTGCATACTTTATGGTCATTTCCACATTTATCCGGACCAAACATAAGTGTATATGGTGTTTTATCATGGAAGCTACGCAAATCCATGTCTGGTACTTGAGACAGAAGCTTTAGATATGCCCCTCCACATTCCTGACCATTTTGGAAACGTACTTCATACCTAAGATGAAACCAGATATGAGTTAACACGTATAACAGAACAAAAAGAAAGCAAACTTTAAAAAATGTAAGAACAAAAACTGAACAATTTAATTCAAACTTATTATATGTTTAAAAGTATTTACAGAAGAATCAACATAAAAAAGGAAAAAAAAAAAAAGATTCCAAGTTAGAAGAGCTATTAAAATTATAGTCTTTTTTCAATATTGCTGTATGCAGATTTGAATATAAGAAGCTGCAAAACAAAGATTAATCATGTTTCTCAAAGTAAGTTGCCCTATTACCTAGCAAAATGTGGAACTTCATCTTTTTACTATACATATAATTGATTTACATTCTACCTCTCAGATTTGCAATTAAATAACCTGCTACTGCATCCTCCTGTTCATATTCAGAAATGGCAAAATATTCAAAACAATGTAAAATTATTTCTTCTGATTATTTTTAATTACTGTATTGACATTCATGAAAGCATATGCCTATATAAGCAAATTCAATAAAAAAATTTTTATATAATTAGAAAAAACCAAGTATATAATAATTCAAGAACATTACATTTTAAATGTATGTTCTAGTACATTCAGGGCTACAGCCTAGTTACGGCAAAATATTCTGACCCATGCCCTTCACTATTGTGATGAAATGTTATGCTTTTTATGTACTTTTCATATTCAAAGCAACAAGATATTTGGTTAAAAAAAATCTTTTCAAGATGTTAACAAGCTATTGAGTGGTATATATAATGAACGCAAACTTGAAAGCAGTAAATATATTTTAAATAAGCAAAAAAGTTTAAAAAAAAAAAAAAAAAACCTACAAGCAAAAAAGCTAATTTTTTTAGCTCTAAAAAAATTGTATCTTTCTTTAATAAAGGTAGATTCCACCAGCAATAATTTCAATTATCATTAACTTGAAATGGTAACAGACAAACTGATATAATTGAAAATAACAAAAACCTGATCATTAAAAGTAGCAAAATTTGTATGTCAGACTGGTACTTGCACAAATTGTGCTGCCATTCTTGTGCTATCCAATATCCCAAGAGTTATTCTGCAAGAGGATAATGTTCATCGCCATATCATTGCTATCATCCAATATACTCTACATAGCATACACATGTTGCCTTGGTCTACGAGATCATCTAATCTTTGTCCCATCAAGCAAGTGTGGAACAAGACTAAATGGCAAATTCAGCATCATCTACAACCAGCATGGATTATAGTTGATTTGAGTGACCAGGTGCAACAAGCATGGAACTCCTTCCGCATAAAATGACATACAACACCTATATAACAATGCACATTTGCATGTTTGCATTCAACATGGTGGCAACTATAGCAGTTGTTAATGTACCCTTATTTTACATTTGGAATGGCTCTTCTTGAGCATAATTGCTTCTTGACCATCTCTCAGATGCAGAAAAGGAACAAAGGTAATTTTAAAAAAAAGACATGCAGATTGTACTGATTACACTATGAAATTCATGTTAAGAATGTGTTTCTCAGGAGCTAAGTGTTTACTTAGTCATTATATCTTTTATGCATCATCACTCTGTCTTCATGTATCGACTTCTTCATGAATCAGCATTCATCGTTACATATCTAAGTTATTAAAATGATATCATATGTGCACATACATGCCCATATATATATATATATATTGCACCCTGAATGTTAAAAACTACTGTGATTACAGGTACATTATATTCTAATAACTTTTTTTTTTTTTTTTTTTTTTTTTTAGTTTCACTGAAATTATATAATTTATTTTTTACATACATAATACATTAGGAATCGTAGAAAGCAATGGAACATCACATAAAAAAGTCTAACATTAGGCACTGGAAAAATGCATACTTGGAAAAGTTAGCTGCTGGGGAAATCATTTGAATTTTACATCAACTTCCTGTTTCAGAAATTAACAGTTATGTATACAATTTTAGATAACTTCTTAAAACGACATATATTATTTTTGAAAATGACTTCTGAAAAACAGCATGACAATCAAACATTTTCAAAATTTCAATCTAGCTGAAATCTGCTAGAGCTACAGTCTACATATTATTTATCCAACATGGATCTCATGACCATCAATAACAGTTGATCTTGCATGACATTTACACTAAATCCTTGAAATGTGGATCTGATATTAGCAAGTTATAATGTTGATTATAAAATATTGCTATTTTGCAAACAGAACAAAATTGATTGCTAATGAAATTTGAATAATGATCCATTAAATTCTGTTTAAATTATATTTCAATTCTAATTGAGTAATATGAAATACAGATGAAAATATTAATTATTGCACTTTAGCAATTATTCCTAGATTACATACGCAAATTTAAGCAACTATGTAAAATAATTTTAACTATAAATGTACTAATAGTTATTGATTAAAGAGAAAACTTAATATCATGTGATTAAATATAAAAGTACATAAATCAGTGCTTAAAAACAAAATAATACTACACGACTTAGCAAATAAAATGCTTACTGAAGTATAAAAGGCTTATTATCAAATAAGAAAGGTTTATCTAATCTTGAAGCAATGGCATGGTGATGAGCTTTCGACTGAAATTAGAAATAAAAGCTATTAGACTTTAAAAAATATTAACAAAGAATGTAAACTATCTAATTTTTTATAAAATTTACTAAAAATTCAATTTAAATACCTTAAGCACAAGACCTAAATCTCCATTCAAACCATTCTTTTCAGCTTCTTCAATAGCCCATTTTCCTAAATAAGCAGCACAAATTTTAAAACTGTGCAATATGAAAACCATAATATATTTTATTACAATAACTTCAGAATGTTTAAAAATAGCATGTTTAAAGAGGAGGTGAGAGAAAAATGAAAATAGTTCAAAGCCAAATATTTATAACAAACCTACAAGTTAAAAAAATTAATCTCCAGAAATTCAATCTATACAGCATAAAATTACATTTTTAAAATGACCTGTTCAAATTCTAAGAGAAATGTTTATTATGACATTATTCCCTTCCAAATTAATCTCATACAGGATTTTGCACTTATTCAATACACAAAAGCAGTTATTGAAAATGAAGCTGCCCCCCCCCCAGAATCACTAGCATGTGAAACAAAACTGAAAATAATATGAAAGATATATAAAATTTCTCTGCTAAAAAAGTTAATAAATATTTCAGTAATTGATCTATGTTACACACCTCTTTACATTAGCATCATTTTATATAAATGACTACCACTGTAACTAATAGAAGCTACCAATTCTAAATCTGATCTCAATTCTGACATTTTTTACTTTCAAATTACCTAATTAATAAAAAACTTCCTATTTCATTTCAAAATTTTTATATAAATATTTTTCTTTCTTAAAGACGGTTCATATTCTAATGGCTAAAGTACTGTTACATTCTTGTATGGGGTTCGTGTGATTTGGAGTGATTGACGACAACACTTAATGAAGAATCAGACACAATTTATTTACCCAGTATTACTCAGGCCAGCTCAAAAATCATGTTTACAGTCGTCAAATATCTATTATAAACATGCTGAAAAAATCAGCGACACAGCCTTCACAGGTTATAACAGTCAACACCCACAAAGCACCAGAGTACAGTTCCAACTCAGTTCAGTCATTCTTGGAACTCAATGTACTCTCGAGACTCCAGCCTTCAGGCTATAATGGTGAAGACAGCTTCATGTCAAAGCACCAGAGTACAGCTCCTGACTCGGTTCAGTCATTCTCAGAACTCTATCTACTCTCGAGACTCTCCACGCTATAACTTGTGATGCACTCGATGATAAGCACTACAGTATAGCTCTCAACTTGGTTTGGTCTTTCTCGGAGTTCAATACATTCAAGATAAAACTCGACGAGGCACTAACTAGCGATCAATTCGACAGACTGAAGATCAACTCGCTGCTAGACTACAAAACACTCACCGGCTGAAGGCCCGTCCACACGACTACACTTGAAATGTAGCTGACGAACATGCTTTTATGTTACCAGCGAAAAAGCGTCCAAATGAGTACGCTTGCAAAGAGTGAATTTAACCAATAGAATTATTTTATGCAAAAATAATGTGGTGCTGTAATATAGTGTCAACAGAGCTGTATCTTATTACTTCGCTGTGCTTCTGTATGTTTGCGGCAAGTTGTCCGAATCAGATAATTTTTTTTTTTTTTTTTTTTTTTATATATATATATATATATATATATATATATATAGTGAAACTTTAGTATTAAGTACAATCATTACGCAGAGGCAAAACTGCAAAAAATGGCGAGAATGGGTCCGAAAGATTTATTTAGAGCGACCTATTCAAAGAGATTTTTTTTTTCTTTACTGCCTCGTTTGCAAAATGAATATCCGGAATTATTAAATTCCTACCATTAGCTCACACTCTCCCTAAATCTTGTTCAAATTTTCAGTTGTTAATAAAATACTTTTTATTCATCCACTCAAGACCAAATACAATTTTTTAAACTTGTAGTGGATGACACTAGATGTTAATCCAGCTTTTTCACATATTAAAATTTTTTTAAATTTTTAATTTAAAAAATTCTGCTTGTATTTTAAGGTTTTTTTAATTTTTTTATTTATTATTTTTTATTTTGTTTTATTTTTTATTTTTATTTTATTTTTTTATTTTTATTTTTATTTTGGGGAGGGGGGTTGACCTAAGTAGAAATTGACTTTAGCTTTTTTTTTATATTACTTGTCTTTTAATTACTTCAGGATGAGTATCGATCAATTTGACAGACTTGCAGGCTTTATATTGTATGAAAATTAGGGTTTATAAAATTGGTTTGGAATAAAGCATATAAAGAGAAGTAAATTAATTCCCTTTATATACACCATGTACCATATAATAAAATCAACTTCATATTTTTTAAACTTCCCCCTCCCTTGGTCTGCTTGTTTATGTGTGGGAGTACATGTAAAGGAATCTGTGTAATAAGTAAAGCATTCTATAATTTGATTATTTTCTATATATTATATATAGCACACATACATTAGAAGAGAAAGTTCATTTAATTAAATTTCTAAAGATATGTTGCTTTTTAAAATATTTTTAGCGCAATGTGACGTTAGCCCAAATGCTCTCAAAGAGTGTTTGTGCCTGTAAATGAAACAAAACAAAAAAAAAAAAACTCTCATTTGAGTGTAATGTAAAATCTGAAAGCTTTCAGCTTTTTTTCTTTTTATTTATTTTTGAATTTAGAATGAGGTTCAAATTTTGGACAGTTTATGAGAAATTATGTGCAGGATAAAATATGCAATAAAGTAAAAATAAAGAGATAGTTTATACAAGAGATGCAGACATATCATTACATAAGGGTATAATGTTTACATAATGATTTCTATTTGCAGTGCACATTTTTAAACTAAATTAAAAACAATAATAATGAATAAAATAAGAAATGAAAATAATAATAATGAATAAAATAAGAAATAAAAACAATAATAATAGGTAAAATAAGAATATAATGATTCATGATTAAGTATAAGAAACAAGTTTCAAAATGAGAAAAGAACAACAATGAATTACACTGCTACGGGTGAGGTTCGAACTCACCACCTTTCCATTTGCAGTCCAGCGAGCTGATCACTCAGCTATCTGTGATAGCAAAGCTTCTAAAAAATAATGTAACAAGTAGAAGTCACTGCAAAGGTAATTTAATTGATATTCAATAAATGATTGCCATATGACCCAAGTTGTAACTTTCCTTCAAAATTTCATAATAGTATTGTATTGAATACTCTTTCACAGTCAACTGCTTTATTTTAAAAGTTATGTTGCTGAAGTTAGTTTTTGGTGTATTTAATATTGGGATATTTATAGAGCTTTTTATTACACATGATATAGCAAATATTTAAAATAATTATGAAGAATTTTGTAAGGCAAAAACTTTGATTTCGTAGAAACTGTAATTTATTTAGGTTCCTATTACTTACGGTGTTATAAACAGGTGAAGGATATAGATATACTGGTTGGGTCATTGTTTTATAAATATATAGTCAAATTTTGGACAGTTTATGAGAACTTATGTGCAGGATAAAATATGCAATAAAGTAAAAATAAAGAGATAATTTATACAAGAGATGCAGATATATCATTACACAAGGGTTTAATGTTTACATAATGATTTCTTTGAATCATTATGCAATTCCCTTAAATGAGAATTTGGAATTTATACCAATATATATGGTTTGAGAAATCTGAGAATGCCATGAACAATGCTGATCATTTTATTGCTGTATAGTTATGATATTTCTAAGCCAAATCTCATCTGGGTGTGGTTCTGACGCCATATTGAAACGGGTAAGCAAGAAGATTTTCCGATTACGACACGTGATAAGAAGTTGGTTAGCTACTGGCTGTTCGCTCACGTTACGGATGTAAAAGCTGAACAGGAGAGAACTCAGTTTTACGTTTTCTGTGTAACGGAAATTTATGCCAGCGAAAAAAAAATTGTGTCAACTACATCGCGCGAGCATACTCATGTGGACGGGCCTTGACTGAATGACTATTAACTGACTCACTCTTGTATGTACTCTTTATATAGCTTTTCTCTTGTATTCAAGACCATTCTGGGCCAAACCGGTAAGAATTTGTTCCAAAAGGTTCTCCATCCGTCTATGGCATGGTGCCAATTTTGGCAAGAAATCGCCAAGGCAACTCTGCCCTTTCCTTGTTATTTTCTGGAAACCACAAACCTGCTTTGTGGGAAAGCTATCTTACCGCAGCTGGACATTTCGTAACACTGCCCCCTCCCAAGAACTGCATGTCCCGGGCAGTACAATCCTTGGTCAGAAGCCAAATTCAATACAAACAAATAACCAAAACAAATATTTACACTATGTACACATTACATATACAAAATAACCACATAACAATTTTAAATTACATAAATTAACATTCAGAATGAATTTCAGTCTCGGGCTTTTCATTAAGTTATATCCGGGTCAAGTACTCTTTCATTGCAGTTCTCAGATGTATTTCTGTTTTGCATTTCATAGTCTGGAGATTCAGTCCTTTCATATTTTTCATTCACAGGAAGATCTGAAACAGTTTGTTCACCACTCTGTAGTTTATTCGCATCAAGTGTACAGTTCATCTCGCTACTTTTAGTAGTTGGTACACTCTTATTTCCCTCTATTTCTTGAAAAACAGTTCTGATTTTTTAATTAGACTTATGAATATAATCCAGGTCTTTACAAACACAGGTATCCTGGTTTAGAATCAAATCCATATTTTTACATCTTGTATTATGGGACACTTAGTTTGTGAAATCGGTGTATTATCTTGCTATACTAGAACACTCTGCTTGAGCTGCAAATCAGCTTCTCCCATCTCAGCATCACATGCATTTTCAGATGGTTCAATACTTGGTAGCTGCGATTTCGTAACTTCACTATCAGTTTCTACCAACATAACAGTAACATTTTCACATTCTTCCACTTCTATGTCACGCACTTGAGAATCAAAAGCTTCTTTTCCATCTTTTATTTCTTCATGTTTTATTTCTTTTTCTTTAATCCTGTAAGATATTTCACCCATCATTTCTTGTTCTTTTTCAGATACTTCACCAGCTACTTCATTCATTTCTTTATCATTTGATTCTTCAGATGCCACTTCTGTCATTTCCATATCTTTGTTTATGGCTCCAGTTTCTTTGGTAAGCTCAACTTTCACCTGCCTAGCAGCTTTTCTTGGCCAACTTTTATTTCTTCTTGTCCAGCTTTCACCTCAGCCTTCATCTCTTCCAGTCTTGCTCTTAAAGCTGCTAAGAAGTCTGTGAACTTCATTTCCACTGCCATGGCTTTCTCCTGCAGGCAGGTCACTGGTATTTCTGGTATTCACTTGCAAAGCCCACTTCTGACACCAGTTGTTACTTTCTTGTACAGGGTTCATGAGATTTGGAGTGATTGATGACAACACTTGATGAAGAATTAGACACATTATTTAGCGAGTATTACTCAGGACAGCTCTAAAATCTCATTTACAGTCATCAAAAAACTACCATAAACAAGCTGAAAAAAATCAGTGACACTGCCTTTAGGCTATCAGGCTATAATAGTGAAGACAGTTTTACGGCAAAGCACCACAGTACAGTTCCCGACTTGGTTTGGTTGTTCTCGGAACTCGATGTACTCTCAAGACTCCAACCTTCAGGCTATAACGGTAAAGGCAGCTTCATGGCAAAGCACCAGAGTATAGCTCCTGACTCGGTTCAGTTGTTCTCGGAACTCTATCTACTCTCGAGACTCTCCACGCTACAACTCAGTAATGCAACGTCAATGCACTCAACGATAAGCATTACAGTATAGCTGCCGAGTCAGTTTGGTCATTCTTGGAGTTCAACACATTCAAGATAAAACTCCACGAGGCACTAACTCATGATCAACTCGATAGACTGAAGATCAACTCTCTGCTAGACTATGAGATACTCACTCACTGACTATTAACTGATTCATTCTCTGTGTACCAGAAGGGTTTATATAGCTTTTGGCTTGCATTCGAGAACATTCTGATCCAAACCGATACGAATTTGTCCCAGATGATTCTCCATCCATGTATGGTATATCGCCAAATATGGCAACTTCGCCTTCCCTTGCCATTTTCTGACAATCCTAAACGTACTTTGCCGGGAAGCTAACTTACCACACATGAACATTTCGTAATAATATAGAAAATCAAAATCCATACTCATTTTGGTACTTTTCCGTTTTGCCGGCACAAAGTTCGCCAATAATGGTACAACTGATGCTAAATGAAATATCTTCGCTGGTTGCAGCTATTTCTTATCAGATTGATTGTTTCTTTCAATACTGGCATACAATTACTTAGACTTTTTACAAGATAGTTAAATTTTATGCCCTAAGACCATTCGTGGTCATTAAGGCAATTAGGATGCAATCACACCGCCTCACCGGAAGGCGAAAATACAGAGAGGCAAAATCAAGGGTTAAATTCATCAATTCTAATGAGAATACACTAGCAAAGTAAAGCACTGCGGTTTTACATAATTTCTGAGTAAGCTTTTTGTACGAATTGAAATAATTCTTGCATTTAAACTATTATTCCAAATTAAGATTTAACTTGAAATTAATGTAGATAATTACTAAGAGAATTAGATTTTTGTAGCGTAAATTACATGAGATGAGATCACTTAGGGTCACGTGATAAGAACCGGCGAAAAAGGATGTTGAACCATGAAAGCATAGTAAATTTTTAAATTAATGTCTTTTTAAAAATTTATTGTCTTTATTTATTGGCTTTTTACAAAATTTTAAACCATATTAAAATCAAACCATATCAAAATAAAAATTCTTAAGAGCTAACATTTGTTAACATTTTTTACGTGTATAGTGTATGCTGTCGCCAACAAAGTCTGCTTGGTGAGATTTGTGCTGGCAAAACGGAAAAATTACCCTCTTTTTTTTTTTTTTTTCCAATAATTAACAATACTTATTCTTCATATAAATACACCTCTGATTACTTTAATTATAATTTCTTATTTAACCAATGGAGACAACTAATTATTCATCTCAATTACACTTAAAAACTGAATAATTTTACTTCAGTTGTGAGAAATAAAAACAGGTAAAATCATTAAAATTATTCAGGTTTACACTGAGTATTCATATCTGAACAGATATGTATACAAAAAATTTGGCACTGACTGCAAGCACAGATATAGCCACTCACATATCACTATATAAAAATAACAGTATTTATGTAGTATGCAGAAAAAGACATTCACAAAAAAAAAAAAGAAAGAAAGAAATCTGAAAGCTTTCAGATTTTATATTACACCCAAACGGATGTTGGTTGGTTGATTTTCTAATGGCACAAAACCTCGAGAGTTATTATGCACCAGACAAATGGTGAATAAAATTCAAGATGTACAAACACACTGCATTAAGTGAATTGATGAAATGAACCTGAAATGCTGATGAAAGCATGGAGCAATGACTTTGAGAAATGCTCTAGCAACAGGTAAAGCAGGATAAAAGGAAAATAACTTCAAATCATATGGTAAAAAGAGATGTCTTTTAAAAATCTTATGAAGTTGATGTGGGGGTTTCTTCCAATGAGATGAAGGCATGGAGAAATGCTCTAGCAACAGGTAGAGCAGGATAAAATGTAGTTCAAATCATATGGTAAAAAGAGATGTCTTTTAAAAAATCTTATGAGGTTGATGTGAGGGTTTCTTCCGAGATCTGTTAAGTTAACATTCGTAGAGTTAAAATAAAATTACCGTTTCTGACTAAAGGCAGGACAGCAGGTTAAAATGTGATTGACTGAAACGGGAACGTTGCAAGTGCCAAAAATAGGCTCATCATCTCCTTTCAAGAGATCCTGATGTGTCAGTCTACAATGACAAATTCGTAGGCAAGTTAGTAGTACATCCTCCTTTTGATTCCCTCTTGACTCCCAATACTCCAAATTGGGTTTTACCTGCCTTAATTTGTTCAGAGTTTGGCATTCCCAGAGTTCTTGCCACCTGGACAAGATCTTTGTTCTGATGTCATTCCGTATGTCTGTAAAAGGGACATCATTTTCTGAGGTAATATCAGCAGATTTTGCTGCGATAACGGTGAGTTCATTACCTTTGATGCCAGCATGTCCAGGCACCCTGCAGTACGCAATATAATAACCTGTGTTTCTTAAACGAAGGTGTGCTTTAAATTTCTAAGACTAAAGGGTGGCTGGTATTTGTATTTATTGATTCAAGAGCACTCAGAGAGTCAGAGTAGATGATGAACTTTCTGCTATTTTGCTAGAGATAAAGATTAAGGAATTCAAAATGGTAAAAGTTTCTACAGTAAAGACAGATGCAGCCTTACGAAGTTTACTACTCTTGATTTCTTTATCACAAACAAAAGCTGCTCCGAAATGATCATGATTCTTTGAGCCATCAGTAAAAATTGCTTTGTAGTTAGAATAACTGCTTCTATGCTCTAGGAAAATTTGTTGATATTGGACATCATTGGTACTGCTCTTCTTTAGTTCTCCAAAAATGTTGAGTAGGTGAACATTACCTCCTTGCCAGGGAGCTATACCGAAGAGGTCAAAGCTTTTGGGATCATTTAGGTTGAATTCTTCAATCAGCGAGTGGATGTGGAGGTCAAAAGGTGGCATACATGAAGGATGGGCTTGGTAAAGATGCCAGTACTGATCAGATATCGTGAGTCGGACAGGATGTTTGGCCTGTGACATTACTTTATAATGAAGATCAATGGACAACTGCTTGCGTCTGAATTCCAGAGATGGTTCAAAACAGATGACATATAAACTTTGGACTGGAGCTCTGAAGGCTCCACAGCAAATCCGTAGTGCTTGATGGTGGACTGGATCCAATTTCAGTAGCACAGATGGTCTTGTTGATCCATAGATAACACAGCCATGGTCAAGTTTGGAACGGATTAAAGCTCTATAAATGCACAGCATAGAACAACGTTCTGCTCCCCATGAAGTATTGGCTAGAACTTTCAGTATGTTGAGAGCTTTAGCACATTTTTTCTTTAAGATATGTGGAAGGAAAGCAAGCTTTCTGTCAAATATAACTCCTAAGAATTTTGCTTCTGGCTCAATGCGGATCAAAGAGCCGTCAAGATGCAGCTCTGGATCAGGATGTAGATTTCTTTTGCAACAGAAGTGCACGCAGACTGTCTTCTGGCTCAAAAATTTAAACTCATTGTTGTTGGACCACTTTATGATGTTATTTAGAGCAATTTGTAGTTGGCTCTCAATGTATCTCATATCTTGACCTTGATCTTGATAACAGATCATCAGATCATCAACATACAGGGAACCATGCACTGTGGGAGGAAGTTCTCTTAAAATGGAATTAATTTTCAGGCTGAAAAGAGTGACACTAAGCACTGAATCTTGTGGTACACCTTCTTGTTATACAAATACTTGAGAAAACAACGAACCAATCTTGACTTGGAAAGTGCGGTGGTTCAGAAAGTTTTAAATGAAGATGGGTAAATTACATCGCAATCCAGTGCTGTAAAGGTCATGAAGAGTTCCATGCCGCCAAGTTCTATCGCACGCCTTTTCCATGTCAAAAAAGATTGATACCACATGATTTCTTTTCACAAATGCATTGCGTACTGCGGTTTCTAAAAACAGGGCATTATCAAGTGAAGGTCTTACCTTACAGAAACCACTTTGGTAAGGCAATAGCCAATGATTAGTCTCCAGATAGTAGGTGAGACGGTGATTCACCGTTTTTTCCATGATCTTGCAAAGGCAGCTAGTGAGCGTGATGGGGCGATAATTTAAAGGATTTTTCGGGTCCTTGAGGGTTTTACTATAACAAAGGCCCTGCACCAGGCAGTTGGAAAAATTTTTTCCTTCCATATCTTATTATAAAGAGCAAGAAGGACTACTAGAGATTCATAGGGCAGGTGCTTTTTCATCAAATAACTTATGCCATCAGGACCAGGGCAAGTCCTATCAGTGCGAGATATTACACTTCTTAATTCAAACATGGTGAGATCTTTATTATAAGATTCTGTATTAGGATGGGAAAAGTCAATTTGAATCCTTTCCAAGTGCATCTTTGTGAACAGAAACTCTTTTGAGTAATTGCTACTGCCAGATACAGCAGCAAATCTATCACCTAAAGCATTGGCTATTTCTTCTCTAGTGCTTATCAACTTTCCATCTTTTTCTAGAACAAAAAAGGAATAATCGTTATATAAGTCCAGTGGCTTTGCGGGCTCTTTCCCAAACCTGTTTGCTAGACAATGAGGAGGTAACAGTGGACACGTAGGCTGCCCATGATTTTCTCTGACTTTGCCGCCTCACTTTTCTTGCATTCACCTTAGCTTTTTTAAAGGCAAGAAGAATTTCCAGTGTTGGATATGGGCGAAAGATACGCCAAGCTTTCTTTTGCTTTCTCGAAGTTTCATGACAATCACTGTTCCACCAGGGTTTAGTTTAGGGAACTTTGTCGAGGACTTCAGAATAGAGTTCAGCTGCTTGTACAATAGTATCCGAGATCATTTTTACTGCTATATTAATGTCCACACTGTTTACAATTTCTTCAGTCAGCACAGCACAAGATGCAAAAAGATCCCAATCAGCTTTATCGTAAAGTAAGCGTGGTTGTCTTGAGATCTTTGATTTTCCTGTAACAATGACTGAGAAGTGGTCAGTATCGTAGAGATTCTCCCCTACACTGAAAGAGCAGAAAGGTAGTAGAGATGGAGAACAAAAAACCAGATCTATTGCATGAAATGTTCTAGTCGGCTGATGAAAGTAAGTGTATTCTCCATTATTAAGGAGACAAATAGAATCTTCTATTAATTGTTCGATCTGCCGGCCCCTTGAATTAGTGTACCTACTTCTTACTGAAGTCACCTAAAAGCAAAAAAGGTTCTGGGAGCTGCTCTATTATTCTGTCCAACTCTCGCTGATCAACATGCTCATGTGAGAGTAAATAAATGGTGCATACAGAGATTGAAAAATTTAAATTAATCTGAACTGCCACAGCTTGAAGGGAGGTCGTCAAAGGGAGAGCTATGTATGGGTGATTGTGGGAGGCAATAAGGCCCACACCACCACAGGCACAATCCCCAGATAGGTTGTCGTTTCTTACTGTGGTATATATCCGTATCTTAGCATGTCTGCTTGGTTTTAACAAGGTCTTCTCAAGCGCAAGGCAGGCAGGTTGACGCATGTTTATCAAATCTCTGATGTTATCCAGGTTTTGACGAAAACCCCAGCAATTCCACGAAATAAACGTACCCATTGTTGATGCTTTTTTTTTTGGCGGTGTTGTTGTTTTGACTTTCGAGGCAAAAGGAGTTTCGGAAGGGATAACCCTTCTTCAACGTCCATTTCGTCTGAGTCGTCTAGGCGTCCTGAACTCATGCTTGCAATGGAACTTTGGGGGTCCTGGGTTTTTGCTTATTTTTCTCTTTGATACCATCTCCATAATTGTTCCGTGGGACATCCTGTTTTCCTTTGGGCGCAGTCACCGGCGTACTACTTTCAACATCAGGGTTTTTCCCTGATTTTTAGTTTCTAGGATCTTCTGTCATTGTTAGCTCTTTTTTCTGTGCGGTTATTGTGGTTTGCGTTGATATTGATCTGAATGATTTTGTTGTGGATGCATAAGATTTATTAGGTCTTGGATGATTGGAGAGAACAAGTCTTTTGGCTTCTGCAAATGATATCTTTTATGTAACTTTAATGTTTTTAATTCGTTTTTCTGTCTGCATTTCGGACATGATCTTGAAAAAGCTGAATGCTCACCTTTACAGTTTATACACAAGGGGGCAGCAGAACAGCCCTCACTACCATAGCCTACGATGGAACATCGAGCGCACGTGAGGCTACTGCGACAAGAGGTCTTTCCATATCCAAAGCGCTGACATTGAAAGCAATGCATTGGATTCGGTATATATGGCCTGACTGAACAGTTTAGGTATCCAGCTTTGATGTTTTTAGGCAAGTTAGGAGACTTGAAAGTAAGTATGACATGTTTAATGGGAATGAGTTGACCTTCTTTCCGTATTTTGATTCTACGAGCACCACACACATTTTGATCTGTCAACTCTTTAACAAATTCCTCTTCAGTTACTGACAGTAAGTCTATTTCAGAGATTACTCCTCGGGACGAATTTAGAGTGTTAAGTGGCTTGACTGCAATGCTTCTTTGTCCTATTTAGTTAGTTTCAAAAGACTATTAAGACTGCTTTCTGAACACAGTTTCTATTAAAAAGGTCTCCAGACCAAAGTCTCTTAATGTTTTTCAGTTCTCCTACAGAAGACAAAAGACTTTTATTAGAAAGGGTGACATTTTTTTCAATTCTTCAGAGCTGGTTATAATTAAGAAATGTGGACAAAGTACATATGATACAGTGCTTTATATGTTGCTTCTTAGTCTTTTGGTCACAGTCGGAGTATTAAGTACATTGTTGGAGCAGGAAGGTATCATAGCATTCATATTTAAATGGAGAAAGATTCGGATCTGACCACCCCACCCACCATGGAGCCCAACAAGGGGATGCAGATTCCTATGCCACGGCTAGCCGGACCTATACGCAAACTGAAGTCCCACAGTCGGCTTTCCCAAAAGCAGGTACTCCCAACAGCTTGTCCCCAAGCCACTGACAAAAGGACTAGTGCCCAGCCAATTGACACCTGTGAGGACGAGAAGGTGCCTCCCATTTAACTGAAGCAGACGTCAAAGCAGTGTGTTGGGGACAATACCTCGCCCCTCAACTACCAGTACCCTCCTTTCCAGTGACATGGGTCTCCACGCACAGCAAACTAGCAGGCAGTTTTCTTGCCACTCGAAGAACTAGGGACAAGACTGTTCCAGTTTCTTATGATGAGCCCGAACCTCGGAAGAGGAAATGACACGGGAGAAAAAAAACGGGAAAAGTTGCAGTTAAGGGGAGAGGAGGCAGAAAGGAGGAAAGATCACTGGGGCTCCAGGATTGTGACATTTGATCACCGAGACGGTAATCCCCTGAATGATCTTCACTGCTATGCTTTAGCTGGGCATGTTGGAACGGCCTTCCCGCCTAGAGTGGCCCTACCAGGAGCTATGCTCTCGACGTATTTCGCCCGTTCCACCCAGTGACACCCCCCGCCACATTGAAGCAGCATAGCAGGACTTGGGGGGGGACCCAAAGGGATTTTTTTTTTAACGTTTTGCACGTTACCTTTACAGAAAGTGTTCACACATTATTGTAATGATTTTGCAAAGGTTTATATGAGGGTTGGAACTTTAATAGTGGCAACACAGCTGAAAAAACGCTACGTAACAAAACCAAAGAATATTGCGTATACCACACGTGAACTACATACCTACCTTACCTCTCAGCAAAAAGACTCGTCCTGCCTACATCACATGCATACAGAGTGACGCGAAGAACGGGTCCTTGTATTAGCTCGCGGTCTAAAGTAAGTTTTGTCAGGATGTTTCCAAAACAAGAACAACGATGTTGGATAAAAATTGAATGTGCCAGAGGTCGTACAGCACGACAGTGTCATCAAGGGCTTCAAGAGGCTTGCGGAGAATCTGCATTGCCTTACAGAACCGTAGCAAAATGGGTGAAAGCATTCAATGAAGGACGCCAAAACGTGGCAGACATGCTGCGGCCAGGTCGTCCCGAGTGTCAGCGATGCAGACGTGCAAGCTTTTGCCGCACTAATGGACAGTGATCGCCGCCAAACGATTCGTCTGCTGACCGGACAAATAGGATTAGCGCATATGACTGTGCTGCACATTCTGAAAGAACGCCTGTCCATGAGAAAAATTGCTTCACGATGGGTTCCACATCAATTGACGGAAATGCAGAAATGGCTACGATACGATGCTGCCCGAACTCACCTGGAACGCTATGAGCGCGAAGGAGATGCTTTTTTACGCCGTATCATTACGCTGGATGAGACTTCGGCCCGATCGTACCAGCCAGACCTGAAACGCCAATCAAACGAATGGCGTCATCACGGGTCAAATTCAAATAGTGGTAGACAATGCTATGCTAATGTTTATAAAGCCATTTTACAATGCCCTAAATTCTTACAGCAGCAGATCTTTTCCTCAGAAAAGAAGCAAAGTAGCTACACATTTAAGAAAGAAAATTACTAGATTGGTGTTCATTTTTTCCAATGACATTATCACACAGCTACCAGTGATGCAATAAAAATAGGCTATCACATTTAGCACCTTGTTAACAGAAAAGAGTAGGAAATTATTAAAAATTTTTAAAAAATCTGAAAGCCTTAAGATTTTATATTATGCCCAAAAAAGTCCCCCCCTATTTTGTGTGTCATCTTTTATTTATTAAATATCATGTTCTTCGCACTTAAAACACAAAAAATTCAAGCCAACAACAATATCACGAAATATTTCAAAACAGCATTATCTTTAGAATTTTCGATACACAGTCTTACAAACTGGAGATAAAAAAGCTTTTTTCTGTACAGTGTTGCCATTGCTTGCTTTGAAATCATTCCATTTGTTAATCAAAAATTCGTTACAGTTTTACAAAATTTTAAATAGATAATAAAATTGGGTCATCTAAGTGCCCATGTTGAGGTTAGAGGATTACATTATTTAAAAGTTGATGGCTCTATTTACCATTGTTTCTTCACAATGCGAGAAACAGTCATGAAGATTCACTGTTATTTAATTTTTTTAAATATAATACATCACAATAATATTTTGTGGCAACATTTTGAAAAGTGAATCTATCAAATTGACGCAAAATGCTGTTTTGAAACTAATAGCCTTTCAGGGCTAACACCCTTTGAGTTAATAATACTGATAATAACCTTATTTTTCTTACCATCATATTTTGCAACACTATCTTCAGCACCATCTTTCTTAGCTTCTGAAGGTACCCATCTGTAATAAAATTTTAAGATATGCTGAAATATTATTCTGAAGACACATAAATAATGTATTTGATTCTTCAGCCACACAATTGAGATATCCTAATTCTCAGTATCCCTCCTTAAATTATCATCAAGCAACATTTTTCAAACTCCCCCCCCCCAAGAAATGACAATATTTCAGGAAACAATAACTTCCTGCTATTATTGATACATTAATGTAATTTCTGAAAATATTTTGAGATGTATTAATTTTGAAACCACTGAAAAATGAAACCTCAAGAAAGTTACTGGTGTTACTTGGAGATCTTTCTGTCACTAAAATACTTAAAATTTTCATGTAAAGTTGGAAGAAATATATGTTGTTAATTCTCATTTAAATTATTTATTATTATCTTTGTCTAATGTTGCCTTATTTAAACTGCAAGTGAACTGTACTGATGATGATGTGTATCATTTTAAGGGAAATATAAGTTAAGACATATGTTTAAGTAATCCTCAATAATTTCTTACATTTATATGAAAATACTCAAAGTGAAAAAGATTATGCTAATCTTGTTGCAAATAATGTATGTGAAAATCAATAAAAAAATCAATAAAAAATCAATAAAAAATAAAAAATTTATCAATAAAAAAATTATGTGATCTAACTGCAGTGAAAATCACAACTGTCAAACCTTTACCCCAATCGCTCCACAGGATTAAAACAAAGAATTTCTGAGCTGTAAATACTACTAGAGTCATTGTGCATCACTTTTTTGCCTGCTTGCTCTGCTTAGTAAAGACACATTTCTTTGATAAGTTTCCTTTTCCAATATCAAAAATGTAAACTGTGTAGGAATTCTAGCAATGTACCCTGACTATGAACCTCTAAAATATATATATACACACACATATACACAATTGGCCATCCAAAATGCAACATGAAGAAGGACAAGAGATATCAAAGATAAATTTATACATAGTACCAAGATTATACAAAGTACCAATGTTAATTGATTTGAAATAAAGCCTTCCTTGAGGTGATGAAGATGAAAAAAATCAGTAATGAGTACTGCTCCACATTTATCAATAACTGCTGTTACACACTGCGGCACTCAGTGAAACAGGCTTTGGATGTGATGTAAAATGTCAGTTTAGATTGCCTCCACAGGTAACAAAAGTTCATCTGGTCTACTTGCAGGTGTGGCAAGCCAAGCTAGGTATTCTCCAATCATTGACCAGACATGTTGGATGGGCAATAGATCTGAAGAATGAGCAGACCAGGGTTGCAATACAGTTGGCTGAGAAGAAAGCTTGAACACTGCATGTAATGTGCAGTCACACATTGCCCTGGCGAAACATGGCCGCAGGCAAGACCTGAATGTAAGGAAGAAGAAAAAGATGAAAAACCTCAGAAATATAGCATTGGCTGGTAAGTATACCAATAATGCATACTCTGTGTGAAGTGGAATCTGATACCATTCAACACCATTATACTGAGTGCAGGACCAGTATGATAATGCATAACACAGCAGGCGAGCACCCTTTCTCCACACTGTCTCCAAACCATTATGGTATAGCAAGAAGAATCGAGATTTATAAAAATATAGTGTCATGCAATTTGGATGCCTACTTCTGATGTACAGTGCACCTTGCAAACACAGATGCATGCGGTTTAAAATTAAAGGTTAATGAAGCAATGGGTACCTAGCAGAAAGCCTATTGTACTGTAAACAATATCAAAGTGTTCATGCAGACACCATCTGTTGTGTTACAGACTGCATTTGTTGCGATATGGTTGTGGATGTGGCAGTGTGCTGCACCAGTGCCATGCACAAAACATGACTGTTTTCACATGGAGTGGTGGAACGTGCAGCAAAACAGTTGCAAATGTGACAGTCCATCAGTCATTCTCTCTTGCATCCATCTTATTTGCATGGCTGTTGCTTGGCTACATCCAATATAATGACTGATTTCAATGAAGGATAAACTGCAATCTCTGTATGCAATAATTCTGCCTCAATCAAAGTCGGAAGCATGCTTGAATGATACTCGAGTATTTTACGAAACATACTGATGCTGCACATATGAAAAATCTCATGACAAAACAATTCACATCATTCAAAATGGAAAACTTTCCTTCCTTTATGTATCAACTGTCAGGAGTGCTGCAGTCATTTATGATGTGTGTGTGTACTATAATCAGTTGCACATTCCATCGCAGTGTACACATAATGCATGTTTTATGCTGTTTGGATGCTTCCTTCATAGTGTTGCATTTTGAATGGCCTAGCCAAATCAAATAAAAGTAATTAATCTTTAATATTATTTGAAGGATTTGTTGTAATTACATAATGTTATTTTAACATAATTATATAAATTTTGCATGCTATTTCATATATGTATACACAATATATGCACACACACATATATATTAAACAAAAAAATTCTCATATTTTAGATCTTATTAGCTATATAACAGTTTATACATGATTTATCATAACAGAGTACTAGCAGATTTTAGCCAATTTGACAACTGTGTGCAGAGCTTATTCTGTTTGTTAACATTTTGAAATCAGTTGATAAAAGCCATTTAAATGCTAATTATAATACTGGCGAGTTCAGAACTGACTCTGAGATAAATTAAACTTTTATAGTTTTATTTTTTATCAGAGTGCCATACAGTTCATGTTGCTACTAAAAGTAGCATATGATTACCTCAACATACAAGGGGTAAAATTTTCCCTGCTGTTACAGACTAAGATAACATTTCTCAATATTTACGTGTAAAAATTTCTAAACTTCTCAAAATATTAGTGATCAACATTATGGTAACCTGTACATGGTTAAGGAAAATTTCGGTACAAAATGTTCCCACATGTTAGCTTTTTCATAATACTGTTACAAATTTTGGACATATGTAAACAATTTTAACGAAATTATATATGAAACTGTAGTATCTTTTGTATAGTGCAGCAAGATGTGCTTGAAAAAGTGAAGCTCTGCCAGAAACATAAGACTACAGGGGCAAGTCTACGTTGACATTGTGGTAAATAGCTATCTCGTTAAACTGGCAAGATATCGCCAAATTGGCGATGGTTTTGGCGACATTTTGGTCCAGTAGCTGTATAATTGTAAGTGGTACTGTAACTGATCCCTATATTTAACTGTAACCATATCTGGCTTTTATATGTAACTATAACTGTGTATCCCTTCCAGTAATTTTGAGAAAGAGAAAGTATTCGAAATTTCCTGGCTGCCAGGAGGAAACTACCTAAGACCAAAGAAAGCATCAATTCTCAGTTTGTAAGCTCAGAGTTGGACCTCCATGCAAGCTTCACTCTTTACATGTGTCTGGCACTGCATTCTGTTTAACGTTCTTGGTAGTTTAAAGTGCTGACTACTGACTATGCTCTGTCATACTGAGAAGAGCTGCACAAGTACTTCTGCGAAAAGTTCCAGAACTGAAATACGTTTCTTTTGGGAAAATAAATTTTATCAAGCTATTGTCGATTCTGTGTGCATTCAATTCATTACAAACCTGTATGCATGCAACAATATTCTTCTACGTGTTTTTTGTATTTGGCCTAATTTCAAAATTTGCATATTCAATGGAAAATATAGTTACTGTTCATAATTTCATCAAAAAAAATTATAAAGATCATTTTTAGAAAAACTAAACAATCCTTAGAGCTTAAAACAGATTTTCAATATCTCAAAAACTCAGTATTTTATTACAGCTTGATTATATTATTTCTTGAACACAAAATTATATCCTTAAACCAATCAAGAAAAAAAAAGTAATGTTCATTTAAAAAAATTTTTGTTAACAAGGAAAATACAGATTAAAAATTTTTCAGAGACCAGAATGCTTCATTCTAATTTTTTGCAATATTTCTCTTTGTAAGTATTTCATATATTTTTAATTAATGATGCTTAAACCAAAAAAAAAAAAATGTATCAACATCTAACATTTGAAAGTAAGTGTATTTCACAGCTGAAACAATTACAAATTTCGGTACTTATGTATTATTGCATCGACCACTGGCAGAAATTTCAGCACTGGTCATCAATCACCAATCACTACTGCAAAATTCTAAAGGCAGTGAGTCATCAATATTTGGCGCTAAATCGCGCTACTTGGCTAGTCGAATGGTTAACATGAAAGCATCCAAATGTCACAACTTTTCCTTACCCCCCACCACCACCATCACAAAAAAGGTATATTTTCATTTATAATCTAAAAGTGCATATATGAAATACCATCAGTTTAAAAGCGCATACCAAAATATCATCTTCCTTTGAAATTCAACAAATGAGTTAATTAGAATAACACAACATAAGTTAAGTATGGCATCTGAAAGGGATTTCACTACTTAGATGGCAGTAAAAATAAAATTTCAAACAATGGAAATCTTACCTTTTTTCAACGCCTTCCCGATCATCAAAATGTTCTGCTAAGTATGTGTTTCCTATCGGACGAGGTGTTACATAAGGTATTTCTTCTACTTCAACATCAGTTTCCTAATAATAATTTAAATTAAAAAACAATCATATACTTTCAAAAATACAACTTTATTTTAAGTATTAAAAATGTAATCAAAATTTTGATGTTATATTCAAAAGAAACTGCAAACCACGGTGGCCTCCAGAATTTGTAGCATCACATAAGTTCATTCAAACATGTATTCAGTATTCAAATTTTTATATAAGTTTATTCAACCAGCATGTATTATTCAAATAATACAGAATTGCAACAAGAACAATCGGAAACAACAGAAACATTTCTAAAAAAACATGATTTATCTCAATGATTTTCATCACTGAAAGGAGAAAGAGGAAGTTACAGCAAGCATAAGCTCTGCCCTAGGAAGTACAAGAAAACAGAATTTGTAATTTTCTATTTCTATTGGTTTTGCACAATTTAGATTTAGAGCAGCACATTTTTTGTCTTCCTTTCAAAGAATATTTTAGTTGCCTTTCTTCTTACCTTTATTTTCTTCTAAAGTAAGAAGAAAATTACCAAGGAAGGAACAATACGAAAAAACATGCTGTGTCTTAAATTTATAATAAACTTTATCAGTTAAAATTTACTCTACGGTACCCCTTGGTGAATCATTTCTTTTTCGACACCAAGATTGGCACCATGAATAATACGCACCAATTTCAAGATGGTGCTGATCCTTCTGCCCGCTACACAAAACCAAAACAAGAAGTCACAGACTTACACAAACTCTGTGTCCATGCACACATAAACCTATTTTATTTTAACTTAAAAAAACATTAGAGAATTGCACAAACTAGGCATTGCGCACTGCCTTAACTTTGTCCATGTACACATTGATCTATTTTCACTTAAACAAAATCAGGAAGCTAAAACAATGTTAAAACTACCATGTTAACCAGAAAAAATTCACCGCTGTCTTAACACACAGAGACAAATAACCAAAAATACACAGAGATTAATAAGTAACCAAAAACACATATTTCCTAACATAAAAACATTAAACAAATCTTTTAACAAAAATTAACATACAAAGACAAATAAATAAATGAAATGTCAAATTTTTAACATATCTTTTTTTACGTGCATTCATTCACACTTCCCACCACCGTCTCCTCTATCCTCCACGTAAGCAATTAAATTAAATTTTTCGTTGTTTTGGCTCATCCGCTGTTAATCAACATTCATCCTCTTACCCACCTCAAATATACTCAAATGATGATACCCACAGCAAAATAATAGCAGATTCAAAATATAAGATAATAAGATAATACCACGCATGTGCAACCAAACACAGAAATTGAAAAGAATGGTAAAAACCAAAAGCCCAGGACCATACAAAAGGCTTACTATTACAAAAAAAATAGTCAAAATCTAAATTTATTACAACATGTTTGGCGATATTCGCAAAAATAACCCTTTTTAATGACAAAAACTAAGAAAAAAAAACCAAAATGTTCCTTAAGGCTAGTTTCACCAACGTTATCAACATTAGAGCTACCGTAGCAGGCTTCCAGATTTCATGAGCAACCAATACCACTTGGAATTTTTTCAAACAGAAACCAAGGTGTATTGTTGTACAGTAAAGATCAATCACTTTGTCTCAAACATTGACACAGTATTTGCTAGTTTCTCACAGGCAATAGTTTTCATTAAAAATTTCAAAATTTTTCTCATGCTCAACATTAAGAACCTTTGCTGTAGAAGAGCACACTACTCTTTAACCTGTTTGGAGTTGCTCTGCAATATTGATAACATCATAGATTCCAGTTAGTCTAAAAGCACAGATCTGTTCCCATTATGAACCATGAGAATGGCCTTGCATATAAACTGACATTGTTATTAACATTTACCTTAAACTGACATTGCCTTCATTAGTTTGAATAGGAAGAAAATCCTAATTTAAGCTTTTCTACTTACTTGTACTGAGGAAACAGCAGAATTAAGTCTGAAGATAATACAGCAGGAATCAATGGTTATCCTTATACAAAAAGGCAAGCTTTTGAAAATTAAATAACATACTACAAAAACATACCACAAATTAACTATTTCTATCTCTTCTACAAAATGACACTGAGTCTATTATATTTCTACATATAGCCTGCAAACTGAAGACTATAAGATCCAGGAGCTATAGTTAAATTAGAAGTTGACACACGTTACCAATATAACACACATTTTTCATAAATAAATACACTGGTGTGCAAAACTTAGGCAACAATGGGCCCTATTCATGACATTTTTAACCACAGCGTTAAGTGGGATTTACAGAATCACGTGGTACTCTGACGTCACAAGTAGTTAAATCGCAAGTATTGGTTTCTCATCAAAGCTAGCGTTAAATTTTACAGTTAAATTGACGAGATGACTGTTAAAGTAAGGACAGGTCTGACCCTTCGTGTTAAATAAACAGATGGTTATAATTCCGGCAATAAACATGGACGAAGGTTTTACATCAGTTTTAGCTGAAGCATATTTGGATGAAATCAGTCGAATTTCTCTGCGTTGGCAGCGAATTTTCCATGATCGAAGCAATGCATTCGATTTACATACAATATAGACAATGTATAATAAATTAGCGTCAAGATTAATGAATTACGGGCCCAGGAGAATGTCGTTGGTGAGGTAAGTTCAGCTTCATATTTTTCCATACATTGTTAGAAAAATTACTCTTCGTATTTCTTCAAAATGTGTATTTTTATTTTACTGCCACTTATTGACGATCAACTGATTTTATAAATACAAAATCAATTGTGAAATGTGCATGTGTTTGTGCAGTAAAAGATCGCCAATACTGTTTGTGATGTTTCTTTTATTATCACAAATAGTTTATAATGTGTGTAAAATTGTATCCTACATTTCATGTAAACTTTGTGCTGGGTTATCACAAAGGTTAAAAATGTGATGTGCCTTATTTTTATTTAACTTTACTGTATGACTGGTAATTTAAAGTAGCATTCTATTTTGATTCTAATATATTGTCGCCAAATCTGCTAGTTGGCGCCAGTGTTAAAAACTTGATAGTGTGATCTAAATTATAAATAATTTTGTTTTTTCTTTACTGTAAGATAAATATATTCTGTATTTTTTTAGGAATTTCGAAGAAGTATTAGTTTAAATATTCAACAAATTGTTTTGAGCCCATTATCATGCTTTATCTAGTAGTAAATCTTCATGTTGTACTTTTAAGTATACTCACTTTAAATTTATTTAAATGTGTGAACAGGAAATGTGTTTTAAGTAGCTTTACAAAATTAATTCTATATTTGTATAAAAATTAAAATTTATCAGAAAATTGCATTCTTAAAAGTGTGATTAAATTCATTTAATACATGTAACTGCTGTTAAATACTAGTGCTTTAGATTTTAATGTTAAATTACATGCATGCTTTTGTTAAATTTGCAAGTACCGTAATTTCGCACGTATAGTCCGCAGACACGATTTTATATAAAAAAAATTTCAAAAATCGTCAGAAAGTCCGCACCACTGGATAGTCCGCGGACTATATGTCCGAAATTACGTTTTTTTAATACGGCAATATTAATGTATTTTAGAAACAAAGAACTAAGTATAAATAGAAAAAAGTACTTACTTACTAATATACCTTCAGAAATAAAACGCTAAATACAAATAAAAAAGCAGTGCTTACTAATTAATAATATATTAATTAACCACACATTCTACTACATTCACGAAAACCTTCAAAGTCCGATTCATCGGTATCAGAATTAAACAGTTCTAATATATTTTCGGGAAGAGTGTCCGAAAGTTCATTTTGAGCATCACTATCTTGTTTGTCAATGATTTCCTCGCTTTCACTAACAATCCTGGCTTTTATAAATCCTGATCGGATGGTTGACACTTTAACACTTTTCCAGGATTTATCGACCCATTCGGCTACTTCAGTGTATGAAGCGCGTCTCATATTTCCTCCTTCTGTGAAAGTATGTAAACCTTCCAACATACAGATCTTCCAGCAAGCACTAAGTGGGACTTGAAACTTTTGTTCACGCTAATATCCAGAGGTTGCATGATTTTTGTTAAACCTCCTGGAATAACGCTAAGTTCAGCACCGATGTTTTTTTTTTATCTTCCGCCTTTACACTGTCTTTTATGTGTGCCCTCATGGAATCCATAATTAGTACTCCTTTGGATTTGAAAAAGACACCTTCTCTCTTCTTCCAAACTTCTTGAAACCAATTGAGCATAATGTCCTCGTTGCACCAACCCTTTTCATTGCACCGTATCACAACTCTTCGAGGAAAATTTTCCTTGGGAATTATTTTCTCTTAAAGATTAAGAGCGGCTTCAACTTCGTGCCGTCAGAACAGCAGGCGAGCATCACTGTAAATTTAATCTTTTCTTAAACAGTTGTTGTTATTGATATTGTTTTCACTCCACAAGTATTGACGGTGCGATTCGGTGGACAATCAAATGTTAATGGACCTTTGTCTATATTTATAATACTTTTTAGGGAATACTTCCCTTCTGCAATTACTTTCCCTGTAAACTGAAGGAAAGAAGCTTTTTTTTCATCTACATCGTCCGGAACAGCCTGACACATTGTCGTTCTGCTGCGAACTCTCAAGTTTTTACGACGCATGAAGCGGTAAACACAATTTATTCCTCCCTTGAAATCCGTTATCTGCATCTCTTCTGCCATGGACTTCGCTCGGAGATGGATTTTAACTGTTGAAATGGAGCGTCCAGCATTTCTTTGGTCGAGAACCCATCGCAGTAAATTTTCCTCTAAAGTTGTCCATTTTACTTTTCCATGCCGATTGGATCACTTTCTTTCCATGCTTTTTGACACATCCTTTTGTTTGCGCCAATTTCTCACCGCTTTATCATCCACTTCAAAATAACGGCCCGCTTCTCTATTTCCATCTTTTTCAGCTTTCTCAACTACCTTGAGTTTAAACTCGGCAGTAAAACTCCAGCGATGTTTCATCAACGTTATCAAAGATGAAAGACAAAATACGAAAACAAAATACTATGCAACGTACTATCTTCGTGATAAATGGTAATGAAATGTGACCTTCGACCCCACTCACTTAGTGTTGCCAAACCACGCTATAAGTAAACGAATCACGCTTTTTTTTTTTTCGTACTCCAGGTACTTGCTACTAAAAATCCGCTGACCTGAAATTTGCCAACTCCGCAAATCCGCGTTGCCTCTCAAAATTCATTCAGGTTATAGGTTCCGAAACCGAAACACTGAGTACGAAATATTGAAGAAAAAATACTTACCGAATAATGACGTCATAATTACCGAATAATAATGAGTTATAATGGAAATAAAAAATTATTGACATAAAAAAAGTTTTACAAATAAGATAATAGTTTTTTCCCTCTAATCTCTGCACCAAGATGAAAAAGCAGACAATTCACTCAACTCCTTCGTTAAGTTCACGATTCATGTTGTATTTTCTAAGCTTTGTTATTTCCCGAGATTGTTTATTGCTACCTTTTTTTTTATCCTGATATTTTGTGGATAAGTTAAGAATATTTTTAATTTCAGCCCTTTTTAATAAAATGACATATAAGATCGGCACTCATGATTTTACTGCTTGCAACGTTGAAAAACATACACACATTGCATTGACGGTATCACATAAAGTGCAAAAGACGGAGGCAGGTGCTACTCCTCGATTTATAGCAGAATGGAATGGAATTGCGACACGATTGTGTATGATATACGGAAAAAGGAAGAAAAGCTGTTGAAATTTTACAGCAACAGTGATTCTAACACTGGAATCCGAAACCAAAAATCTTTGCACGAGGCGAAATCGGCAAACCTCGATGCTATGCACATATAATATAATGAATAATATAATCAATTTATATATGTCGTAATAATTTAATGCATATAATAAATTATTGAAATAATGTATATAATATTTTAATTAAATGTATCTAATACACCTTATTTATTTTGTACTTTTAGTCCGAATATTATGCTTTATCTTTTGTGTCCTGAAATCCGCAAAATCCTAAAATCCGCACAACCTCTGGACCCAAGCTTTGAGGATTTCTGGACTTCTACTGTATAAAATATGAAAATGTTTTAGAAACTTTTAAAATAACTTAAATCATATGAGAAATTCGACAGTTTAAAAAAATACAAGAAAGAAGCTGAACTGCAGAGAAAAGAAGGAGGGCAAAAGCCAAATTTCTTTATATGAATGCAAAAAATCGGAAGTTTGTATACCCTAGAATGTTAAATAATAAAGTTTTAGCGAATACCACTAAAGAGCCAAAGATGGCACCCCAAACCAGAATTACAACCCTAAAGCGTTGCTACAACACGAGGCCTATGCTAGAACATGGATGATTTTCGGATTTTGTGGATTTCAGGACACGAAAGATGAAGCATAGTATTCGGACTAAAAGTGCAAAATGAATAAGGCGTATTAGATACATTTAATTAAATTATTATATACATTATTGCAATAATTTATTACATGCATTAAATTATTATTACATATATAAATTGATTATATTATTCATTGTATTATATGTACACAGCATCGAGGTTTGCCGATTTCGCCTCATGCAAAGATTTCCGGGTTCGGATTCTGGTGTTAGAATCACTGTTGCTGTAAAATTTCAACAGCTTTTCTTCCTTTTTCCGTATATCATACACAATCATGTCACAATTCCATACCATTCTGCTATAAATCAAGAAGTAGCACCTGCTTTCATTTTCTGCAGAATTTGCATTTTTTGCATTACAGTCAATGCAATGTGTTTATGTTTTTCAACGTTGCAAGCAGTAAAATCACGAGTGCGTTTCTTAACTGTCATTGTATTAAAAAGGGCTGAAATTAAAAATATTCTTAATTTATCCACAAAATATCTGGATAAAAAAGGGCAGCAGTAAATAATCTCATGAAATAAAACAACAAAGCTCAGAAAATACAACGTGAATCGTGAACTTGAACAAAGAGTTGAGTGAATCGTCTGCTTTTTTACCTCGATGCATATTAGAAGGAACAAAAACTTATTTATTTTATATTATTTTGTTTAACTTTTTTATATCAATAATTTGGTATTTCCATTTTGACTCATTAATATTCGGTAATTATGACGTCATTATTTGGTATTTTTTTCTTCAATATTTCGTACTCAATGTTGCGGTTTCGAAACCTATAAACTAAATGTTTATATTCTGAGAGGCAACATGGATTTCAGGAGTTGGCGGATTTCAGGTCGGCGGATTTTTGGTATTTGACTGTATCATGTTCTTCGCACTTAAAACCATTAAATTCAGCTCAAGAGCAATATCGCAAAATAGTTTTAAATTGAGCAAATCTTTAGAATTTCCAATACAGAGTCTCCACACTGAAGATACAATTTTTTTTTTTTTTTTTTTTTTCTCTGTACAAGGTTGCCATTGCTCGCTTTGAAATCATTCCATTTGTTAATTAAAAATTCGTTAAAGTTTTACAAAATATGAAATCGATAATAAAACAAAT
The DNA here is from genome assembly GCF_044657685.1 of Stegodyphus dumicola. Classification (NCBI taxonomy): domain Eukaryota; kingdom Metazoa; phylum Arthropoda; class Arachnida; order Araneae; family Eresidae; genus Stegodyphus; species Stegodyphus dumicola. The sequence goes on from NC_140768.1 coordinate 86,784,808, forward strand.
TCCTAATTTGTGCTTCCACATGCCTTGTATTCGCAGTAGGATTACGTCATTCAAAATTCGATGGCTCTATGTACCATTGTTTTATCACAATGTGAGAAATATATATACATTTATGCTGATTTTTCATTATTTAAATTCTTCAAATATAATGCAGGACTCTAACATTTGGTGGCAACATTTATAGTGAACCAACACAAATTGGACTAATAATCCTATTTAAACTACTGAATAAAGTAATATTTTTCCTTATCATTGTGTCTTACTTTTGATAAGCAAGAAAATAATCAAAAATTAAATTCTTGTTAAAGCAGATTTTAAAGTTGAATAAAAAAGGTTCGTTATAGAGCAGGATTTCTTAATTCCATCCTTTATTTAAAACCTTAGGATTAAAGCCTTTTGATTTTTTTAAATATTTATTTAATTTTTAATAGATGCTTTTTAATTAATAGATATCTCAATTACAGACAGATTTTTCAATCTGAATTTCACAATTATGATTTAATTTTCTTATTCCTTTCAGATTTTGATTTAAATTTCAATCAAACTTTAAAAACAATAAAATCTTTATCAAAATTCATGGAAAATACCAAATAGCAATTTAAATTAGTTTATCTTTAGTGAAAAAGGATACTGACAAGCTGATGTTTAGTTATTGAAATACATAACTGAACTGCAAGTACAAAGTCCGAAATCCAGACGTCCATTATCCAGAATGATCTAAAATCCAGACCTCAAAACCACCAACGTTTTCTCGTAGGCTTTACGCATGTGCATTTGAATCTCCCTCCCTCCCGAACATAATAAAACATCTGGAGAGTCCTGATTCTTAATTTCACTTCAACACTAAATAAAATGCCTTGTTCCTGAAGAAACAATCATTTTAGCATAAATTTGCAGGATCAGTAATTTTGCTCCGTTGCTGCTTCGCACACATCTCAAACCGAAGCATTCCACATACATATATCATTGATCTGACGCCAACCTGGCGAATCATTTATCATACTGTCAAAAGTCTTTAATCCGGATGTCCATAATCCGGAATGATCTATAATCCGGACCTCAAAGCTACAAACTTTCTGTGCATGCGTCAATGCATAATGTGTTAACGCATGCGCATAAAACCTTTACGCATGCGCATATGCGTCTACGCATGCGCATAATACGTTTATGCGTGCGCGTTTAATGTATAACGGATAGTATAAGCTAAGCTAAAATGATCTAATTATCTATTTGAGTTAATGTTGCAGATTGCGTTGTTCCTTAATCTTCTAATTGGATCCGGCTTATTATTTTTTGCAAACTGTTAGAGCAATTTTATAAAAGTAAGCTTGAACTTCCGATTAGGTCAAAAAGAATTTCTGATTCTGGAGCTGCCATAGGATCTACAAAGCGAAAGCATGTTTTGATGCCCATCAAACAAAAAGTGGAATTGCTGCAAAAAATGGATAACGGCATATCCTTTGTTTCTCTAACCATTCCAAAATCTGTTTATCAATTTCGTGCTGCTCTGTGGGAGGGGGGGATGTCACGGCGTGCATTGAACTGGAAGTTGATCTGTCAACACTATCCTTATCTTCAGGACAGGTGTTTTTATTTTATTCAGCTTATAATTCCTTACTAAATGTAGTATTTCATCTCAATGTACTCCATCTTTGATATGATTTAAATCAAATTCATCGTGATTGTAAATATCACGAATACACATCAAATAGCTTTCTGGTTGCAATTTTCTAATTTTGATTTTGCGTAATGTATGCTTTACGCATGCGCGTGTTGAAAGAAATGTTTAATAAAATAAACAAATATATATTAAGCTTTTTTTTTTATTTTGATACCTTTTAGATCATAATTGCTCTTTATTTCATAAATTACGGTTTCATATTTTTAATTTTATAATTTCTGCATGCCATCTTACCATATTTAAACTGATGATCTATAATTCGGAAAAACCGATAATCCGGAATCGTGGAAGTCCCAACGAGTCCGGATTAAAGACTTTTGACTGTACTTTCCTTTCATCACCGCATGTTTATCAAAACATGACAACTTGAGAAATGACTTATGTAGCGATGACTAAGCAATTTTTTATGTTAGTAATTGAATAATAAAGGAGTATGGTAACCTTTTATGTTGACACGATGCTTGACAATGATTACAGATTTAAGTTAAATGCACTAAAAAATGTTGACGATGAAAAATTTACCAAAAATTTATTTCCATATGCTAAAAATAGATTTTGTTGATGATACTAATAGACCCCAAGATTACATTTAGGGCTATTTGAATTAAGAATAACTGATTTGTTATTGACGTAAACCCAGAACCAGCACCAGGTATTGTATGGCCACAAAATTTAGGACCCACAGAGACAGCATCAGGCGGTAATATATCTAGAGCCGACCCTTAATAAGGCTTAAGTATATGTGGAATTTATTTAGTAAGAACTCTGATAAGCCTTAAGTATGTGCAAGAAATAGACATAAGTATAATAAATAACTAAACTAATACATTTCACGCTTAATTGTCTCAGTACACGATAGAAGCAAGATAAAATTTAACAGAACTTGTCGTTAGTCGCCAAGCTCAGGATGCAAAACCAAATATGTATAGTGAATGAAAGCTAAATTTGATAATGATAGCCGCTGATTTTAAAATTTTTCGGATATCGCAAAACAAAGGTGAAACTTTCCAATTAAAGAATTTTCTAAAGAAATATGGAGAAGTGGTAATAAATAAAGATGATATAAAAGAAGTTTTTCAATGTGATGACAACGCTTCTCAATCGTCAATCAGTTAATGAATGGCAAAATCTGTAGTATGGTCCTGATGCAGAAAATACCGATAGTGAAGAAAATGACAGAAAAATTACTGAAAACAAAAAAATTTCGATTGACACGTTACTCGGAATTCTCGAAACAGCAGTTACAGGACTTTAACAATGTAACTAAACAAGAGATTATGTCTGTTTACAAAATTAAAGAGAAAGTATTAGCACAAAAAATGAAGCAACTTATACAACTTATATTGAAAGAAATGTTTAATAAAATAAAATAAATATTAAGCTCTTTTTTTTTTTTTTTTTTTTTTTTTTTTTTTTTTTTTGTAAATTTAGATACCTTTAAGATTTTAAATACTTCATTATTTCATAAATAATCATGATTTCATATTTTTTATTTCATAATTTCTACATGCCATCTTACTAGATTTAAACTGATGATCTAATATCCGGAAAAATCCCAAATCCGGAATAGCCGAAGTCCCGACAAGTCCAGATTTCAGACTTTGTACTGTATTTGATTTAAATTTTCAGAAGAAAACTCTACCAGTCAACAACTGAATTGTTACCTGTCTATTTTAGTTACTGAAATCTAAAAAGAAATTTTCAAATTAATAATTTGCACATTACAATTTAGAATTTACAAACAGCTGTTTAAATATATAAATACATAAAAAGAAAGCTTTTATTTATCTGTAATAAACCTGTTTACCTTTTCTGCATCTGGCCCAACATCATCAGGAGGTTCAACAGGCTCATTTTCAGCTACAGCTAAGATGACCACCAGGCTCAAGATGAACAGCTTTAGTATTAATTTCATGATAAAAGAACCTTAATAAAAAAAGTTGTTTCTTAGTTAAGCTTGTTATTAATAAACAAAATGATGCAAAGCATGACATTTAGATATAAAACATGTTACATGTTTTGATTACTGTCTGACCACTAATACCAAAAAAAAAAAGGTTAGTAATCTACAATACACCTATTCAGCAGCGATGTCAACTGAAAATGTATTTATCTGAAAAGTAACCAAGGTACACAAAATATATTAAAATGACTTTTCACATTCCATGCTATATTCTCCACTCTTAACTATTTGACAATTTCCATAGTACTTGAATGCATTTAGGAAATAAAAATAATATTTTTTTAATACAGATCACAACCCTTTCTGCCTGCTGTGTTCCACAAACCGCCTGCAAATTTAATCACATTTTCTTCCCACTGTACTGTTCATGTACAATAACTAAGATTCTGCTATTTGCTTTCTTCTTGATATAACAAATTTAATGAGCAGCAGTTTTTAAATTCAAATTCAGTTTTACTTTACTGTTGCTTTCTCTTTATCTCTCGGCATGTATATAATATATACGGATATATAAACTAATAATTCATAATAATTTAGAATAAGAAAACTTTCCACGTACCACCTCCAACGAACACAAATTCAATTTAAAACCATGAAGAAAAAAAAACTTTTTTTTTAGTCAGAATTTAAACTAGTACTTTAAACATTAATTTCAATCTCCTTATTTAAAAAAAAAAAAAAACCTGCTAAGAAAAATCTTTAATTGCAAAAACACCACAACCAAAAGTAAATTTAAAGTACTGAAAAGGTAACTATTGCCATTGATCGCAGATTAATCGACTTATAAAGGGAATAAACCAATCTACCATCAATTAACAATAACTAAATTAAGAGAGTGTGTCATCTTACTTCCTAGTAAGCATCAATTTATTTGCTAGATTCAAACCATAAGTCACAATTAATACTCAATCCACGTAAAGACATTAGTCCATTTAAATCAAAAGAATCTTGTTAATTCAGTCACAAGAATCTTGTTAAACAAATTCAGTCACAAGAGTCTGGTTAAACATATTAAATCTTGTTAAACAAAAAAACAAAACAAAAAAATTTTTTTTAAACCATGAAGGAAAAAAAAATTTTTTTTTTCCCCCCTTCATGGTTTTAAATTGAATTTGAGTCCCTTGGAGATGATACATGGAAAGTTTTCTTTTTATAAATTATTATGAATTATTAGTTTATTACTTTGCAGCTTTAGCGCAAATCATAGGCTTTTTAATTTACTATTAATTACTTTATTTTGAATATATATATGTCACAGCCAAAGCCCGAAGTTCGGCTATTTCCCGAATTGGCCAGCCATTTTGCACATTGACCAGGGTGTGTGGCCGATGTCCGATGTACTGGAAATGAATAGCATATATGCGACTTTGGCCGCCCACTTCCCAAAGTGCCCAGAACTCCCTGGCCAACATTCGATGTGCTGAAGCAAGATTGTTCGGTAGGCAAAATTTCCACCAGCAAAAGTTGGAGATAATGTACGCATCCGCATACCAATGTTGACAGAGGAATTCTAATATGTATGCTTTTGAAACATAAAAAACGCAATTTGAATTTCATCAATCGGCCCAATAGAACAGAAGATATAGAACTGTCCCATTTTATTTTTTGTGTAGGGTACATCAACCTTCAGTGCAGTGTAACAGGACTCAATACACAGAGAAGGAGTTTACTCATTTTTAAAATTATTTCAATATAGAATTAATAAAAAGCAAATGCCTGGGAACATAAATTTATGGCAAAAGCTTATTATCTGAAATGAGAAACACTGTACAGTCAAAAGTCTTTAATCCGGACATCCATTATCCGGAATGATCTACAATCCGGACCTCAAAGCTACAAACTTTCTGCACATGCGTAAATACATAATGTGTTTACGCATGTGCATAATACATTTACACATGCTCATTAAATGTATAACGGATGGTATAAGCTAAGCTAAAATTATCTAATTATCTATTTCAGTTAATGTTGCGGATTGCTTTGTTCCTTAATCTTCGAAATTGGATCCGGCTTATTATTTTCTGCAGACTGTTAAAGCAATTTTATAAAAGTAAGCTTGAACTTTCGATTATGTCAAAAAGAATTTCCGATTCTGGAGCTGCCAAAGGATCTACAAAGCGAAAGCATGTTTCAATGTCCATCTAACAAAAAGTGGAACTGCAGCAAAAAATGGATCCTTTGTTTCTCTAACCATTCCGAAATCTGTTTATCAATTTCATGCTGCTCTGCGGAGAGTCGCGACATGCAATGAGCTAGAAGTTGATCTGTCACCACTATCCTTACCTTCAGGGCAGATGCTTTTATTTTATTCGGCATTCCGCTTATAATTCCTTACTAGTATTTCATCTCAATGTACTCCGTCTTTGATATGATTTAAATCAAATTCCTTGTCATTATAAATATCTTGAATACACATCAAATAGTTTTCTGGTTGCAATTTTCTAATTTCGACTATGCATAATGTATGCTTTACACATGCACTCGTTGAAAGAAATGTTTAATTAAGTAAACAATGAAATTTTTTATACCTTTTAGATCATAATTGCTCTTTATTTCATAAATTATGGTTTCATAGTTTTAATTTTATAATTTCTGCATGCCATCTTACCAGATTTAAACCGAGGATCTATAATATGGAAAAACCGATAATCCAGAATCGCCGAAGTCCCAACGAGTCGAGATTAAAGACTTTTGACTGTACTCTGTTTATTTATTCCTCCTTCAATATGTCACATGTAAACAGGTTGTGAATTGAAGGGCATGCTTTTGAAAAGAACTATCTCTATTCCATAACTTAAAAAAGTGAAATTCATTGTATTAAAATTTCTAAGCGCAAAATATCACATGTAAGCAAGCTGTGAATTGAAGGGATATATGCTTTTGAACTTTCTGAAAAGAACTATTCCTATCCCATAATTCAAAAAAGTAAAATGCATGACATTAAAATTTCTATGTGCAAAACAAACAACATTATCAATCAGAGAGGGAAAAACCACCAATCATTACTTTTACATGGAAGGAAGACTCCAAATGAATACCTGAAAATGATAGGTATAGTTTTTAGTGTTTCTAAACTTAAATCAATGGCAATGAGAAAAATCTGTCAATGCAGAAATCAAACGCAGTCTTTAAATACATCTGCAACAATCAAAATAAAACAGTAAACCAAGATATGCTCTGTGTTTAGTACCTCTTATTCACTGTCACCCTTGGTATCACTTGAGTATTTACTCACAGTCACTCTTGGTATCACTTGAATATTCAATCACTGTCACTCTTGGTATCACTTGAGTTTTTATCACTACTGCTGCTACTAAAGGCCGGATTAAAATTTTTAGCAACCAAAAGAACTTGAAAGATTTTGGTGCCCTCACATATAAATTTATGTCTGTTTTTTCCCCATTCTTTCTCTTTCAGCCTTGGGTTTACCTGCACCATATATTGAGAGGTTTTTTGTGGTGCTCCTTTTCCAGCATTCTTAAGAATCTTTCTGTAATGCCTCTTTGACTTCATGCTTATATTGCTTAATGGTTAATCCAGCTTGGCTGATACCAGTATCCCACAACATATCCCCAGAGTCATTTAGAACAGTGAACATTTCACACTTCAAAAATCATTTAATGATAGTTTTAGGCTTGACAATTTCCTAAGTTGTCAGAATCTATGAACACACATGTTGCACACTAAGACATTTGGTTCTTCCTTTTGGTACTTTAGGTCAAGGTTTTCTATACTTATCCAATTATCATCAAATCTCTAGCATAAACTTTTAAAGGAGCAATTAACAGTAACATCAAGCACCTGGAGTATGGTAGTCAGGCCTCCTTGAACCCCATCATTTTTTAACTCATTTCATTTTTCCTTCATTCGAGAAGTTATGTGACATCAGAAGCTGTCCCAAACTAACAAGATCTTGCGTTTCAGCAAGCCATCGAATCTTTTATTCCAAACTGATTTTATACAGTCCAATATGAGAGATTTTTCTTGCATGTAGTCCTTTTCCTGTGCATGCACAAAAATACCTGGCAGTATGTCTTTGGGTGCAGTCTTTCACTTACACAATGTATGGTGGCATTTTTATTCCGTAAGCCGGAACAGCCAGCATAACTGTACATCGCTGCTTTTCAACACCTGCTGCCTTGATTCTTACTACATATGAGCCTCTTGGTGCATCTTTACTAGTCAGGAGCATATTGTAGTAAATGGGTATTTGATCTGCATTACAGATTTCAAACAATGTATACCCATTAGCTTGCTACATATGAAAATATGAAAAATGTATCCTCAAAATTTCATTACCCAAAGTCTGCCAGAAGATGTTTTATAACTGTTTCCTACAATGTAGTGACAAACCATTTCTATGCATAAAATATCCACACTATCTTACACTTGCTCTAAAGTCATGGCTTATCTCCACTCAACCAGCTTTTCACAAACTTGGAAGCATACTGTTACACGTTTTTCTTTACGTACGGGTTCGTGAATTTGGAGTGAATAAAAATGACACTTGATGAAGTATCAAAACAAATTTATTGGCCAGTATTATTCAAGACAGCTCCAAAATCACATTTACAGTCGTCGAAGAACAATTAAAACATGCTGAATCAATCAGTGACACAGTCTTCACACTATCAGGCTATAACACTAGAGACAGCTTTACGGCAAAGCACCAGAGTACAGCTCCCGACTCTGCTTGGTCGTTCTCGGAACTCCACGTACTCTCAAGACTCTCCACACTACAACTCGCGATGCACTCGACGATACACTAGAGTACAACTCACAACTCATCAGTTCCCAGAGTTCAACACACTCAAAGATTAAACTCGACGATGTACTAACTCGCGATACACTAAGAGACTCTCTCGATGCATTCAATGACCAACTTGGCACTGGACTCCGTATGGACTCTTAGCTGACTCGACACTAACTCTCCACATACCGGCATGGTTGATATAGCTTTTGGCCTGTGTTTGAGAGCATTCTGGGCTAAACCAGTAAGAATTCGTTCCAGAAGGTTCTCCATCCGTCTATGGCATATCGCCAATTTTGTCACCAAATGTATGATTTCTCACCAAATGTGGCAACCATGCCTTCTTTTGCCATTTTATGGCAACCCTAAACCTGCTTTTGCTGGTGGGGAAGCTATCTAACCACGCCTGTACATTTCGTAGCAATATCATATCAAAAGTTCCAGCATAAGAACTTCTCTTCTTCACATATGGTAAAACATTATCTTCTAATTGTGGATACTTAGCTGCTTTTCCATGAAATGCCATCCTTTTGCCACTTGTACCTAGAAGTTCATTCTTTTGCTTTTTCCATCATTGCATGATAGATTATTCACATCAAAATAACATGCTGCAGCTTGGTTCCTGTTTTCATCAGAGAATTGCAATTTAAAACACCATAGCTAAATCATATGCCCCAAAAAAAATTTTTTTTCAAACAACAATGCCTTTTATACTCAAGTACTAAATACACTCTGGTGTGGTTCCACATCTTGTATGCACCTGTTTCTAATCATTTAAATTATAAGCCACATTCAAGTTTTGGTACTACTCTATATGCCCTCAGATGTATGGCATCGCCATATGTGGCAATATGTGTTCTGTGCTGGTTTTTGTCACGATTGTGTGTTCTGCGATGGTTTCTGGCATGATGTTGTTTGTATGGCAACCCTTTTGACATTGAAACTTTATTTTGCTGGAGTGGTTTTATTTGCTGGTTGGTTGTTTGGTGGGCGTTTTGAAATATCCTATGTTGCAATGAAAGACATGGTGGCAAAATTTCAGTCGCGTATTATGGATTGTGTGCAAGGAAATTTTGTACGATGTTGGAATTTTTAACAAGTCTTTTGTTCACTGGTGTGTTTATGCAGATCAAAGGGTATCTTTGGAATTTCTGTAGGAGTCAGGCCTTCTGAAGTGGAGTTTGGCGTGTTCAAAATAGGGAACTGAAATGAGAACCTGTACGAAAAATGGAGTTTCTGATGTAATTGTGTGCGTTTGCCGGTAAATTGTTGAGAGTAAGTATTTAGAATGTTATGTTCATTGTTTTTTTGCTATGAATTTCTGTCATTATTGTTGTTTTCTGAGTTGTTTGTAATGTATTTTAGTTTATTTTGCTGATTTGTGAGCAATGCTGAGGCTGTGCGTGATGCCTAGATTGTGTAATTCACTGATGATTTTTTTTTTAAGTTAAAACTCAACACTGTGTACATGGTATTGTTTGAAATTTATTGTTAGTTTAATGTTAGTTTATTTTCGTGAGGTGTGCATAATTCATAGATTCCTATGCTGCACAGATTGTGCAATTCTCTGATATCTTTTTAAGTTAAAACAGATGGCTATGTACACAGATTCTTGTCAAATATTTTTGGTTAGAAACTGCACGTTTTTGTTATCTAAATTATTTGTTTCGGATTTTCGGCGTAAATTGCGAGTTAAAAACCTGGTTTTTTACATGCGAGAAAACCACACTTTTAGAGATATTTTAGGCTTAAAGTTCGAAATGTAGACAAAACATTTAGATAATAACATGGTGCCATGGAGTTTCTTGCCAAAAATGTTTGGAGAGAAATTTGTTTCCAATCGAATGCGTGTATAAGAGTAGCTCCTAAATTTAGTTACAGTAGACTGATAAGTACCCTTTGTATTATCGCAAAGTTGTTGTTTCATTTATCACCAAGTTGGCATTTCATTTATCACCAAGTTGTTTCCTTTATTGTAACCTGAGTAATTGAATGTTCTGTAAATATACTTTTACCTAGAATTGGGTGCTCCTTTCACTTTTTAAGTGAAAATACATCGATGTGTACATGGACAAAGCCAAGGGAGCGTGCAATGCCAAGTTTGTACAATTCTAAGATATTTTTTTTAAGTGAAAATAGGTCAATGTGTACATAGAAAACGTCAAGGGAGTGCACAGTGCCTAGTCAAGGAATTGCACAAACTTGGCATCCATGTACCGCCAAAAATCGCAATTTTTCGCCAAGGGGCACCCGTACATATACTTTTACCCCAAATTTTTGTCTACTTTCTAGTTTAAAAACATACAAGAATATGATAGTTGAACTGTGTTTATCCAGTCCTATTTCTTCTGTAATCTTTAGTGGTTTTCAGGTTTTAAAATGATTTTTCAACTGAGCAACAGTTACAGGAAGCTTAAAAAAGTAAGAAAACTGTATACATTTTAAAAGATGTTGCCTTCCAGTAAAGACCTTTTTAACATTAAGTTCCAAAATTCTTGAATGGTCATAAATTGTAACGTAAATTCTGGCAACAAAATTCCAGAATAAATATCTACTAAATTATCCCATTTTTGTATTAATTCAATTTCCTTAGCATGGATTATATAATGAGGTTCCAAAAAATACAAATGATCTTTCACGTTTGTCAAACCAATAAAATGATAATTTATTTGCACTAAAATAATGTCTAAAATACATTCCCTAAAATTTCATGAAACTGAAACGTACGAAGTGCCAAAACTCTTCAGAAGGTATCTTATTTTGTCTCTCGGTTAAAAGTTCTGAAGTAATATCCTATTTTAATGTGTACTTAATTATCTAGTTCTTTCATGTTTTAAGGCAGTATGCTGACAAATGTCTGCCTATTCTTTCAATATACGTGAATTTAACAGTATGTTATTACATAAAAAATGCAGTTAAGTATTGAAGAAGTCTGCTGTTACATACTATATCTTCAAAATTCTGCATATTCCATGATCATGTTTCAATAGTTTTTCATATTGCTTCTGAAGGTAGCAAAGAACGACCTCACTTCTTCAAGACTCCTTTCCTGGTTCTCATTACACATATTGAGAGGAAAATATCTTCACTCTATCAATGTGTTCACTTAGATATTTATTTTTATTTTTTAAATGTATTCTATACAGCTTCTATGCTTTCAGATATACCTCAGACTAGTGACAACGAATATTTTAATTAAGATACAAATGTTTATTTTAGAAATGAATAAAGTGTCTTCCAATCTATTAACATTAATATACATAACATGAGTTACACATTTATTTGGTTTAGAATTGTTATTTGGTCAGAATGTATGTGCAGTTGTAAAGTATGTATGCATCTAATTTATGTAGTTATTTTACTGCTCCTACCACTTTCCTTCATGTGGTAAAAATTTTATAATGTCTTTCCTTAATAAGACAAGAATTAAAATACAACCAATATAATACTTACTTTCTGGGGGGATAAAAAGCTAGATTCGATTATTAATAATTTTTTTTTCTAGAGTTTCTAATACTATCGAAAAGCATATAGTCTTTAGATACTGCAATTGAAATTCATTAAATCTACAGAAGACAAAGAATGAACAGAAAATATTAATTCATTGCAGTGCTTAACACTGCAGAAGTAGATGGTAGTATTTTCTTTAACATAATCACTGCATTTTCTTTCTGCTTTGAAAAACGTCTATAGACCCCCTACAGAAGTATTTTTTTACTCTCCATTATTCCAGATGTTCATAGCTTAAGGCACTGTGTTATTTAAATCCTACTGTGGTGTTGCTACAGTTACCCTAGTCATTCTTCAAATCTCTTCGGCAAAAAATTCCATTTTGACCTCACCGAGGATCCTGCCAAACGTAGCAGCAACTCATAATTCTGATATCAGAAATGCAGTGCAATGGCCAGTGCCATCTTTTGACTGAAGGTTCAATTGTAACCATTTTATTCTTTCACCAATATCTCATTATTTTCCATCTTTTAGTTTAAAGATGCAAATCCTTTTCAAATGTTAGCAAGTTCAAAATACAAAACCATACCATGCACATGCAACCAAATACAGAAATTGGAAAGAATGTTACAAACCAAAAACCCAGGTCCATACGAAACAGTTACTATTGCAGAAAAAAAGCCAAAATCTAAATTTATTGCAACACGTTTGGCGATATTCGCAGAAATAACCCCTTTTAATGATAAAAACTAAAATTTTCCTCAACATTACAAATAGTAGGGTTACCGAAAAACCCATTTCACACAGCGGGCTGCCAGATTTCACGAACAACCAATACCACTTGGTGATTTTTTCAGACAAAAACCAAGGGATATTGTACAGTAAAGATTAACCAGAGTTTTTATTTTTCTGCAACATACCTTCAGTTGCTAAAAAATGTTCTATGGGAGATAAATCACAAAACCTACTTTGTCACAGATTATGCATATATGCATACAACAGAACTTTTTTTTCTTTTTAAATTCTATGAATATCCTCAAACATTTATTTTAAATTTCTATGATGTAATTCCCTCCCCCCCAAGAAATGAAGAAAAATTAAATAAAAGGTACAAAAAGGTATTGTATTACTTAGCAATATTTTTTTTTTTTTTTAAGATTCTCTCTTCACTTTTTTAGTTAATGTTGTTATTTTAGAGCACATTTTGGTACTCTTCTGTTATCAGGGATCGAAGTCAGAAATGCATGGATATATGTGTTCTATGTGTACACTCATATATACATTTCTGAATACGGTCCTGATAACAGAAGAGTACTTATACATTCAAATTTTCACTTGATTTTAACAATTCTTTTTCTTTCACCTTAAAAAAAAAAAAAAAAAAGAAAAGAAAGAAAAAAAAAAGAAAAAGAAAAAAAAGGTTGGTAAAAATTTACAATTGGGTGTCCCTTGTTTCTTGGCCATTCTTTTTTGACGCCAAGATCGGCACCAGGAAGGCACAATTTCAAGATAGCTGCTACACAAAAACATCCTAGATTTGCACAAACTAGGCATTACTCACTGCCTTAAATTTGTCCACGTACACATCAATGTATTTGTATTATTTAAATAAAATCCGGAAACTAAAATAAAGTTAAAACCAGAAGTGAGGTTTCATCACCAAAATTTTTTTAAAAAATTGTCGCTAATCGAAGGGCTCCCATCCCCCAATTCTACACTAGAGCTAAAAGGTTTCCATTGTCTAGCTTTATTCTTTCCAAATAAAACAAAATAATTTTAAAACATGCAGTTTTCAAATCAGTTATTCATAACTAGTTTCTAATTAGTATAATTCAGTACACAAGATTGAAATTAAAAAAACTATTTTAGGTACTTTTCTTATTAAATGCAACTTCAAAAAATTTTAAGGTTGATCTTTACATTATGGTAACTTGGCGATTTTTTGGCGAAAATTTGGCAACCAACTCTCCTACAGCAACCCTCTATTTTTTGTTCCACGCCGCCATTTTGTCTTCACGAAGTAAAGACATGTTTCTTTTCTTTTTATCTACTGAACACTTCTTCCAACAATCTACTAGCCGAATTACACTTATGCTAGAAATTTTATCAAACAAAACTGCTTAATCATGACAAATATTCACTGCAAAATTGGGAAAAAGTGCACAATACCATACTCCTTACGCGTTTTTCAAAATAACACATACACATAAACCATGTACACGCCAACTTATTTTTACTCAAAAAAAATCCCAGAATTGCACAAAAATGGCATTGCGCACACTCTTCACTATATCCATGTACACTGCTTTTTTCTCATAAATTAGAAAAATTTCACGAAAATACATGACAATTTTCTCAATCTTTAAACCCGGTAAAAAGAACATATATGAAATTACCTGATCGGGAAAAAGTATTTACCCTTTCCAAATATGAACATTTCCACATATAAAATAAATAAAATATCCAAAAACTTTTATTTCTAAATCATCTATTACATTATACACGTCACCAACGAATTCATACCGCAAGCATTACAAATACTTAGTATCAAATATTTAAATTATTTCCATGCACGTTTATTTCAACTTTAACGTATACCAAATTCCTACAAACATAAAATTCACAAAATAACTATCATTTCATTAAAATATAATTAAATTCAAAAACACTACTTAAAATATAAATGAGCACATACATTAAATTAATAAAAATTACCTTACAATCCTAATTACTTTAAACTAAATCATTGCTAATAACAATTTTCCCAATAATACCAAATTCCTTTCCACCTTACATTTAGAACAATGCATAAAAATAATATCCTCAAATAATTAAAAATACTAACTTACCTAATCTTCTTCAGAATCTTGATTACGTGGCGGATACACTTTTCTAATTCATTCAATAAAATTATTGAAATATTTTTTCTGCGAATTTTTCCTCCATACTTCCTCCGCTAAATAAAAAGCAAACTTCTCTTTATCACAATGCCTAAATACCCATTTCGAATTCACTTTAGTTAAGGCCATGGGATCAAAAAATTAAACAACACTGTTTCACACAACACGAATAAATACACGAATAATAACACAGAATAAAGCTAAATACAAAATTTCCACATTTTTTCTCGATTTCCCCCCTTTTCCGATTAAAGAACCGTAATTCGTCCATTAATATCACATGACATATCCCATGATCTCTCATTTCCCTCACGCAAAATAATGCGTAATCGGAACTGAGTACTGCTCACATTATTACCAAAGTCCCAGGTAGTAACCTTTATCACCTCCAAAATGTCGCCAAACTACCAGTTACCATATTGTAAAGATCAACCAATTTTAAAATGAATGGTACTTTTCTGCTATTGGAACAAGATTTAGAAATGTATGTATTTATGCGAGTGTATATGTGTTTATGTACATATGCATGTACATAAATACATACATTTCTGGATCTGATCCCAGTAACAGAAAATACCAGCTAACATTTAAATAATACATAATATAGCTATAAACTTGAGTATATGAAGGCCTCAGATGTAAAACTTAATTCTAGCAAATCATGAAGAAGTCTACCAAAACACAAAGCAAAAACTACATCTTTAATTTCAAAATTTTAAAGAGATTTTTCTGGTAAAGAATGTAGTTACAGACCTGTCTGCCAGAGTACAAATATTGCAAAATATTTTTTATATTGTAAAGCTTAAAAAAATTAGATAGACTTCAAAATAAAATTTTGCATACATATATTTCACAATTTATAAAAAAAATTATCAAACCTTAAATTTCAATTACTAGAATGCAGTATTAGCTATTATTTTGTACTGCAGCTAATTAAATTAAATTTAATGCTAATATCCTGTACTGCATCTTATTAAATTACATTAAGAATTTGGATTAATCAAACTGTTTAGAAACAATTTAAATCAAAAATTTTAAATAAAGCATATAAAAACATTATTAAACATTTACACTACATTTTATACCTATAATACTAAAAACACTGATCCTTTAGACTGAATATACATTTAAAAATTTAATTTTAAAAGTACACACATTTATATTAAAAGCTCCATTTAGCAATAAAAGTCACTCACTCTTTAGAATTCTAATTTAATTAATAAGTATTATAAATTAGCAATATTACGCTGAAGATGAAAAGAAAGTTCAAGATATAATTCTGGATACCACAAATTAAAATTTCGCAAGAGAATATGGACGAAATATTATTCCTGTATTTACATAATTAAATAGCTCAGGCTGACGCAGAGGATGGGAACATTTATTATCGTTACTATAGCCTTTTTAATATTTCAATGATTCGGAGCTCTATTTATTTCATTTATTTTATTTCCATTAAAAAATTAACGAAACAAAAGTAACATTTCAATCGTGCAGAAAATAGCCATCCAAAAGAACAATTATCGAAATGAAATTTTTAAGTCTTGTCTCACGAAAGGCACGATATCAGTTCCTCAGCCGGCAATTTTGACATGCCGGTAAAGTTATATGTATTATGTAAAAAGATTTTTAAACCATAAGTTTAGTCTTCATGCTAATGAAACAATGAAAAACTTGTACATGTTTATATTTTAAAATTCGAGAGTTTCCTAATTAAACTGTAAATGCTATTTCCTTCCTCACTTATTACTAATCGTCATAAAATATGCTCTTAAGAGAAATTCACTCTGTGATTACCCATGAGCTTTAACAAAAATTTTGTAAATTTAAGTACATACTTACTAAGCAAATTAATAATCGAGATAAATCTCCCTTTCCTCGGCGGATTTCGTAATAGGATTAAGGATACACCATCAGTACCATCTACTCCCAACACTTCTGAAATATAACTTGGCAACAAACGGTTGGCTGTTGCCCTCGTGATATTTTCAATCTCGAATGCACGCTGAGAAAGATATAAAAAAGGAAATGACAAATATTTCCGTTAAAAATAAAATTCTCAATTTGTGAGAATTATTTGGTTTTAACTTTCTGTGGATAAATTCTGAACGCTTTTGATCGATGGCTCTATTCAGAGAGTGAAATGATAATGAAGAAATGTAAGAAGATTCTGATGACAAGTCTGTTATATCAAAAGTCTCAGGAAGTTTAAAAATTGAAGATAAAAAATCAAAACACAGAAACAGATACAAAAATAAAGAAGAAATTAAAAGCGAATGAATTCTTCAGAGAAAACTGGACAAGATAAAAAAAAAAAAAAAAAAGTCAAAGCAATGATTCACTAATTCCTAGAAATATACCAGAGATTAAAGCACTCGAAAGAAGAATATAGAAGAGTTATTGGTGTAGCAGTTAATGATCCATTATTTAAATTTACGCTAGAATGTGTACAATATAGTATTAAAGCTAACGTCTGCGTACTTAGCTAGCATAAGTCTTGGAGCTAGGAAAATTCATAAAGATAGCCAATGCATTCGACATAAACAGGGCTGAGATTTTAGAAAAAGAGAGGATAAAGAAAATAATATTAGTGGCTCGGAGTCTCAGAACAAATCGATAAAGAAAATGAAGACTGAAAGTAAAATAAAACAAGCTGGAAATCCCCAAAGAAAGTGGCCAGATTTGCCTCTGCGGAGATGACTGAAATTTCACAGCGGAACAAATTTTCACTCTTAAGTGATTTGTTGATAGAGAATAAAAGAATACGCTGGCTGGTGCGAGCTAAACAAATAATTACTGGAACAGATCAAGTTGAAGCAGAAGGAAGAAAATTTCCTTTTTCATCTACACGATAAAACCCCACTGCCCGATCACTAATGGAACGAATTCTGCAGAAAAGAAACATTCCTTTTCATTCATATCAGAGTAAAACGACAACTAAGTAAAAGTTATGAAAAGAATTCCCAAGACAATGTCTGAAGAAGCCAAACTCCTCCCCATGATACGGGTAAAATAATTTTCGAAAAAAAATGAAGTTACTACTGAAAAACTGCCGATACATATTCTTGAAAGAATGAAGCAGGAAAAGCCATGCAAATAACATTCTAGTCATTAAAGTAAGCTAGATGAATTCAGACCGAAGAAAATGGGCCAATCTAGTGCTATAAATGACAGAGATTTGGAAGCACACAGCATCTGTGCCTCAGTGATGCAAAATGTGTGAAATGTAGTTTAAGCCACAAATGTGCTGAATGCCTTCTAAAGAAAGAAAAACTCCTTCTTGTCTTTATTGCAGATTATTTGAGAAATTATGGAGTGTATTCCGAAAACATCAAGAACCTTCCAAAACTCCGAAAACAGGACAAGCAGACAGAAAGATAAATTCGAATGACAGACGAGAATTTTCCCATGTTGACTAAGAATTCTTAAGAGACAAAATCCCAATTAGACAGACCAAAAGAAAATATAGCCATATACTCAGGAACAGAATATCAGAAGTAATACAAGATGATCAAAACATGCATCCAATAATGAATTTTCCAATTATCATGAGGGTACTGAATTTTCCTTTACTGAATTCAATCATCTCGAAGAAGACGAAAGAAAAAAGTCGAATGACTGGTAAGCAAGCGGATGGGGCATTGATACTGGCAATGCACCTCCAGTCCGGTCTAAGCCTTACACGTATGACCGCGTAAAGGAAGATATCATGGAAAAGCACATAAATAAATGCTTCATAGCAAAATAATTATACCAAGCACCAGTCTCTATGCGAGTCCTGTGGTCCTTTGCAGGAAGTAAAATGGTTTACCACCCGCAACCCGAACTCATGCAGGTTCGCGGTTGATTATCGCGAGTTAAATACTGTAACGAAATACCCCACGTATCCCTTCCCGATAGCTGATGAAATAGAAGAATTCATTCTACTAAATTTATGACTACATTAGACCTGACGTCAGGCTATTTTCGGATATTCTTCGGAGAACACCCATGGTTGCGCCAACTTGGCTCCTTTAAGGATATGGGTTATTTTTAAACTAATACATAATAATATATCATGTATTAGTTTAAAAATTAGAATTTTAAATTAAAAATATGTACTCTTTCTTTAGATGTTAAAAAGGAAAACACTAAATATATCATTTTCACTAAAATTAAATTAATATGCATATGTTTAATATGCATATGCACATGCATGGATTTCTAAATCCAATCCCGATAACAGAGAAATATCTCTTTCTCACTGGAACAGAACCTTTCATTCCAGTGTTAAAAATATCTGGAAATCAGATATCACAAGCTCAAGGTTATGTATAGTTAATAAAATGCCAATTTCAGACAGTGATGTCGATCCGTATAGATGCAATAACCCGGTTAAAATTTCGATTAGGAACAAGCTTTTGATGCCATCTATGAAACAACTAGAAAAAAATTAGGTAAAAGCGCAGAATAGGCTGCATCAACAAAGTTCAGTAGGAGGAGCTGCGTGACGTCCATAAATGGGTGGGACTAAGCTTATGACGTCACAATGCAGTCTCGCATTTACACTACGTGTACTTTCTATGTTCTCTTAAAAATAACAATAATAAATTGTTTATTATTGTAAATTAATATCAATTCTTTACTTTTAATTTACGTTTATAACATTTAACCTTAGGCGTTACTGATAATAAGTATAATAAATTGTTTATATTTAAAATTACCATGATACAGTGAGCGAATTCTACCAATTATTAAAACGATAAACAACGTCGCAGTCTCTAATACTTGTAGAGCTTCAATATTTTTCAAAGATTTTTATTAAATTATTATTATTATTATTATTATTTTTTTTTATTTATACAAATAAAATATTTTTTTTTAATTTAAATTTATATTGTGGAACGTTTCAATTTTATCATTTTTACAAATTACCTTCTTGCTACGTAACGACATAATTCCTTACATACCAATAATTAGACAATTTTCATTATTTCTAAAAATTTTAAACTTTACATTAATAAAAAAAGAAGAATATTTTTTATTGCATATGAACATCATTACACAGCTTTCATATCAGTTTCTAAAATTCCTAAATCACGCCATATTCTGTGTAGGCATGCTAGAATTCTACGCATTAATAAATAAAAAAATCTAATTTCTCAGAATGAAAGAAAATAATATAATAAAATAAATACTACAAACTTTGAACACTAAGCAATGCTTCACATGCGCACGCACACACATACAGTGTCTCAAAAAAGTGATGGGACACTTGTGCTTTACAAAAGGAAACTGTAATAAAATAAATTAAAGAAACATGTAAAAATTTTTTGTGCGTGTGTTTCATACTTAAATTTAGTAACAATTATTACATAACATACATTTTCTCAAAATATGAAAATACTAATTTAATAAATATACAATTGTTTAGAACGGAGCAAAAAATGGCTCACATAAGTGATGGGACACCATTAGATACTACTACGTACTACAAGAAAAATATTTTTGGGGTTTTTATTTTTACTCAAAAGCAATTAGCAATAATTTATAAAATCGTCTGCAGTCTTTCTCTCCAGTTTGTTTTGGAATTTTTGTGTTTTTTAGCTCTGTGCAGCCATGAATGCTAAACGAAAAGAAACTTTGCCTGGAATTCGAAAATTAGTTATTAATTTGCATATTAAACGTGAAAAATCTATCAGAGAAACTGCTGAAACAGTTAACATGAGTCATTCAACAGTTTTCAATATCATTAAACGGTATAAAAAGAATCATATGATTCAGGATAAAAGAAGACCTGGCCGACCATCAAAGCTATCCAATGGAATAAAGCGAATTATTGTTCAAAATATTAAAAAAAATCCAAGAATGAGTGCTCTTAAAGTTGCTGCTGATTTACAAGCATTATATGGAGTAATTGTTAATCCTGAGATCATTAGAAGAGTAATTCGATCTGCTGGATATCACGGTAGAGCAGCCAGGAAAAAATTCTTCTTAAGTGAAAAGAATAGAAAACTCAGACTGGCTTTCGCAAAATCCAACATAAATAAGAATTCTGATTACTAGAATGAAGTTATGTTTGCTGATGAGAGTAAATTTAATATATTTGGTTCTGACGGTAGAATCTTGGTATGAAGAAAACCCAGGGAAGAATTTTGCAAACAGAACTTGGTGCCAACAGTAAAACATGGTTGAGGAGGAATTATGGTATGGGGTGTATGCCGTCCGCTGGAGTTGGTACTCTTGTTTTTATCGACAGTATAATGGATTAGTACAAGTATATTGACATTTTAAATCAAAATTTGAAATCTTCAGCCCGAAAATTGAACCTTCATCTTCATGACGATTTTAAATTCTACCAAGACAATGACCCCAAGCACACTGCTTTGAACGTTAGACTCTGGCTGCTGTATAACTGTCCTGAAATAATAAAAACACCACCACAATCTCCAGACTTAAATCCCATAGAGAATATTTGGCAAGAATTGAAATCAAGAATTCGCAAACACACCATTTCTTCAAAACAACAACTAAAATCGATGCTTCAAGAAAAACGGGGTAAAATCACTCCAGAAATCACAAAAAAAAATTAGTCGAATCCATCCCAAGAAGATTAAATCATGTTTTAAAAGTAAAAGGAAATCCAACTAAATATTAAAACCTTTTAAAAAGTAAAATTTTTGGATAAATATTTGATGGAAAATTAAGTGTCCCATCACTTATGTGAGCCATTTTTTGCTCTGTTCTAAACAACTGTGTTTTTATTAAATTAATATTTTAATGTTTTGAGAAAATGTATGTTATGTAATAATTGTTACTAAATTTAAGTATGAAACACACCCACAACAAATTTTTATATGTTCTTTTAATTAATTTTACTACAGTTTTCTTTTGTAAAGCACAAGTCAGGGTTGCCACGCTACCTGGAAAACCGGGAGAACCGGGAAAAGTCAGGGAATTCGAAAATTGACCAAAATATTCAGGGAAAAGTCAGGGAATTTAAGTATTTTTGTCAAAATCTGGAAAAGTCAGGAAAGTTCATACAACGATGCCGCCAAAAAAAGCGGTTTTTGCGCAGACGTCGGAAGAGATAACTTTTTTGGCGAATTATGTATCACGTGAGTGTCATTCGGGTAGCTGGCATAGAGCCAATTTTCGCAGCTCCAATTTGATTGTCTTTTAGAAAGGCAAAGCAACTTTCCCGCAACTTTTGGTTTCCAGTATTCTCGAGAATCGCATGTGCAGTGCATGAACTAAAGAAAGTACCTGTTCTCGTATAAAACAAAATGGGTTTAATCCTAGTATACGGTACCATGGAGGTTAGAATCAAAGAATATGTATTGTAAAGAAGGAAAACTTTTCTGCAACAGACGTGGCTCCGTTCCATCATAGAGGGAAACAGCTGTGCATGTCTGATGTATCTGTCGCCGAAGATGGAAACCGGTGTCGAAGTTCGAAGGTCACGTTATCAAGAGTTCATAAAATGAATATCGTTTAAAATTTCTTGAACGACTTGCGCTAAAAAGACGTGCCACGCACGTCGAGATGCTTTTGTCTCAAACCGTGAGCGACGTGAACACCACGTCGATAAGCATTTATCGCAAAAATGAAAATAACGTGGTGCACACGTCGCCTAACAACGAGATTGTTTATTTCTCGAGTTACAGCTCTGGATTGCACTCGCAGATGCGGAGCGGCGTAAATGAGACACTTTACCGCTTGTTATATTGTAGCGCACGGCACCGCAACCGTGAAGTTTAGTCTTAGCGCAAGTGGTTAAACTCTAAAGGAAAAGAAAATATTTTTTGGCGCAAGTAAATTAATTCATGGATTAGTTATTTTCAGGGGAAAAAAACTACGAAAATCCGTTTTTAAAATTATTGCGTGGATTTTTCGCAATAATTTTAAAAACGGATTTTCGTAGTTTTCTTTTTGTCAAAGAGCGTTTCTTCTTAACACGTGTTTCTCAATTTCCTGTACACATCGTGAAGAGAGAAATTCTGGCCGCCAGGTTCCGTCGCCAAATCCCTTGACAAATTTTCCCTCCGCATTCTAACGGCGTAATAGCATTTTACTTGTATGGAACCTTTTTTTCTTTACATAGACGTTCTTTGTTTAGAGTAATAATGGGATTTTGCGACATCATGATGCGCAGTAAACGGGTCATTTTGGTCTTGGCGACAATTTTCAAAATCGTGCCAAAGCCTTACCGTATACTAGAATTTTACCGCAAAATCTTTTTAAACCTTTTTTTTTTTTTTTTTTCTTCTTTTTAATAAATACCTTGCCATTTTGCAGTAAAATAGAAAAATAGTAATCAGTCATCTAGGCTAGCCATGTAATATAACTATATTCGCTAAAATATCGTTGATTATTCTAATTCAATTTTTAAGTAATTATTTTTATGTTATTCATATAATTTAATGTTGCTTCTTCCCTCTAAATTTATTTATTATTAGTAAATAATATTTCCAAATTTCAGGAAATTTTCTCTGGCATAATCCTAAAATTAATTATAGTAGTATGATGACATACCATCACGAAATTTAATGCACATATTTTTTCCTTATGTATGCTGCAAAATAAATATAAAATACCTCAATTTATTAAAATAGATTTCTTTCTTTCGTTTAGCTGCAAGGACCAAGCTGCATTTATAAGGACCGGATTAGCCTCGTGTTGAACTGGTGATGATCATGAGTAATAATTAAATAAAACATACATTTGTTATCCAATGTATATATCTTAAATTTTATTAAGTTTCTTAAGTGGAAAACTAAACAAAATTATCAAACAAAGTATACCAAGAATAATTAAGAATAAATGTCCTCTGGGTTTTATTGAATAATTAAGTGAATTTGCTACACAATACAAGTAATACCATAATTAATTTACCTCTTAGCACAGCCAACGTACATTACGCGGATAGACTGGAATTTTCTTGAAACACACCTGGAAAACCTGGAAAAGTTAGGGAATTTCATTCTCCTGTTTGAGTGGCAACCCTGACAAGTGTCCCATCACTTTTGTGAGACACAGTATTATCAATGAACTCATATTATCAAGGGCAATTACGATAGCAAACACTACGTATTAAAATATGAGGTAAACGTTACTTCAAGAGTTAAAGTTAACAATTTTGCTACTGTTGAGTAGATCGTCGGGCTATCGATATATGTCGTAAGTCGGAAAGCGTTATAAACATATCAAAGCCAAAAAAAAAAATTAAAAATACAATTTAAATGAAAAATGACGTCTTAAATATAATTCACAATTAAAACAACAATACAAATTTAAAATACACTAACGATATGTTAAACATTGCACATAAATAAAGTTACATTACTGCTCGACATCACACACAACCTCGTTTTCTCTTCTACACAACGATCAGTATTCGCTCGAAAACATCAAAGAATTCCACATACTCGGTGTCCATGTGCCCATTCATCTATTTTCACTTAAAGAAAAATCAGAGAATTGCTCAAACTCAGTATTGCGCAACACATTGACTTTGACCATGTGCACATCGATCTATTTTCACTTAAAAAAACATCCAAGAGTTGCACAAACTCGGCATTGCGCACCACATTGGCTTTCCCCATGTGCACATCGATCTATTTTCACTTAAAAAAAAACATCCCAGAATAGCACAAACTCGGTATTGCGCACCACATTGGCTTGCCCATGCGCCCATCGATCTATTTTCACTTCAAAAAACATCCCAGAATTGCACAACCTCGGCATTGCGCAACACATTGGCTTTGCCCATGTGAACATCCATCTATTTTCACTTCAAAAAACATCCCAGAATTGCACAACCTCGGCATTGCGCACCACATTGGCTTTGCCCATGTGCACATCGATCTATTTTCACTTCAAAAAACATCCCAGAATTGCACAACCTCGGCATTGCGCAACACATTGGCTTTGCCCATGTGAACATCCATCTATTTTCACTTCAAAAAACATCCCAGAATTGCACAACCTCGGCATTGCGCACCACATTGGCTCTGCCCATGTTCACATCGATCTATTTTCACTTCAAAAAACATCCCAGAATTGCACAAACTTGGCACTGCGCACAGATTGGCTTTGCCCATGTACACATCGATCTATTTTCACTTAAAAAATCCCAGAATTGCACAAACTCGGCATTTCGCACCACATTGGCTTTGCCCATGTGCACATCGGTCTATTTTCACTTAAAAAAACATCCCAGAATTGCACAAACTCGGGATGGCGCACCACATTGGCTTTGCCCATGTGCACATCGATCTATTTTCACTTAAAAAACATCCCAGAATTGCATAAACTCAGCATTGTGCACCACTCAAAATCGTCTATACGTCTAAAAACGGTCTCTCTACTAGTTTCATATTTGTTCCACAAATTGGGCACTTAATACGATATTGCAATCAAACTTTTCTCCAGACACCACTCAATAGCGCTCTTTTTGCCTCTTCGCTCCAACTGATTAAAAAAATCCAGATTCAGATGCTCGTCCATTCTGCAGTAAGCACCGATTTAGACACACTCATTAATAACCAAAACATTCTTTAAGCAAAAGAATGCTTTTCTGTATTTTTAGAAGTTACGGTTATAATATTTAATTCATGCATTCAATATTTTTAATCGTTTGCTAAGGATCGTTTGGTATCTTAATAATACATTTGTGAGAGATAATTCGTTGCATTAAATGCTAACACTACCACACAACACACAAAAGTAGATTTATAATTTAAAAAATCTCGCACAGAACATTATAAACCTACCATTTCAACTCAGTTAAAATATAATTTAAGTTTTCTTTAAATACGAAGCTATAGGGGCGAATTCAAGTGCAACGCTCTGATAAATTGCAAATGTTAGCTCGCAAGAGGCGTTCCTGCTATCGGCTGCTAAAGTCGAATTCTAGTGCAACGCTTTACCGCTCTGGTAACTGATGACGTCAAAATTGCAATAGGGAGCTGGTTTGCTCTCGTGCCAGGAGAGCTTATCCGATAAACTACATCAATATCCAATGAGACTGCGTGTCGATGTAAACAAAAAACATCAGTTCCCATGATTTCTCTGAGCTTATGGTCAAGTGTTTACTGCGTTGTAGTGTGGTGTAACGAATTGTACCAGTCCTTGAAAACGAAAGAAATATATTTCTTTTAATGTGTACAACTTTATTTACTTTATCCCATAGAAAATTCCCTCCAAAGTAATCTACAGCAACAGGTGTGTGTAAAATATATTTTACTTTTCAGACAAAAATCCTTGCTTTTTCAAATATAAACCACATTTTTTTCCCATTTTCAAATTACAGCATTTGGTTTTAATTCTTCTAATAGTAAGTTTAATTTAAAATTCAAATTTGTGTTATATTTTTATTGTTTAATGCAGATGCATGATTCTTCAGTGACAGTAGGCATGTTTACCATATGAAAATTAACTAGTTCTTGAATTATATAGTAATTAATAAGCCCATCTATCTACAAGCAGATAAGCCTGCTGAACACCGCTATCCCAGTCTCTCTTTAAATCCAGGTGAAAAAGCTGGCTGCATGAGTGTTTTCTTCATTTTTTCAATGTATAACATGAATACTAAGTTTTCCTTAGTCTTCCACGCAGGCATTCCTTCCCTTAGACATTCATTATGTGATGAAACAGTTAAGAGCAATTTTTAGATTTATATTGTACATCGTTGGGAAAATATAAAAATGAAATTAAAGGTATTTCAATGTAATACAATAAATAAAGAATTATATGAAACCCTGATAATTCTAATGTGATATTAATGTAATATATACATCTAGAGTAAAGGTTAATTAATTTATAAATTATGCTTTGTGTTCTGCTCATTATATTGTGCATTTACAGTACACTTTCTGCTTCTTAAGTGAAAGTTTGGACCCATTCTCATTTGATATCAGTTATGTTCAGATTTATTTATTTCATAAAATTTCAAAAAACAATTTTTGGCTATTAAAAGCTACAATTGCAGAAACAAAAGCTTAATTTCTTTACTGTAACTGTGTCATACTTCTCTGCTGATAATGAAAGTCGTCTTTTAATAAGATTTCTTTCATTGCATATATTAATTATATCTTTTACCATACTGGTTGCCATCTTTCATTGTGCATTCTTCAATATTTTTTGGTACTTAACGTATTAACACAAACACCTGGATCAGTTTGGTGGTCTTTATAAATGAAAAGAGAAAAATACTTATCAGGAGAAGTACGTTGTTTTTGCAGCTTGCTTTTAGCATAACCAAACTATCAATATTTATCTAAGTTGGCAAAATGTTATCAACATATCAAAGGAAAAAACATTTAACAAATTTTAAAATACTAATTTGAATTATTAAATAAAAATTATGTGATAGTTTAAAAAAAATATATTTTCCACAAATTTTTTGTCTAAATTTTGAGCACTTGTGCCAAGTGATCTGTTTTCACTTCAAAAAAAAAAAAAAAAAAAAAACAGAGAATTACATAAACTTGATACTGCATGCCTTGTCTATGTACCAAATTCATCTCATAGTTGTTTCCATTAGAAATTTTTGTACTAAAATGTTCTATTCCTGCAGAACTTTTAACACAGCTTCGTCTTTTGATGGTAAGCTCCACAAGCAGTATTTTAAATCTGAAATTAATCTAAAACAACTATTCGTATCTAAAATCCATTGGAACTTGAAATACAACATAAGAAACACATATGAAAATGGTGACATTGCTTGAATGAAAAATTGTCATGAGCATGTTACCTGAAAAATTTTGATACATAATCGTTGTCAGAGTTTGACACATTTTTGAAAATTTGGTAACTTTTATTAAGCTGGTTTCAATAATATGCAAATATCTTTTATTCTTATGATTGCTTCATTGTATACTTTTTCCCTTTCCCTAGAGTGCAGTACAATACCACAAGTTTTCCAGCCAAATGCGGTATGAATTTCAAGTTTCTATACATTTATATAAATTTTAAGAGAGTAAAATATTGACAAAAACTACATTAAGTTTTCAACTCTTGTTTTGTTTTTCATTAAAAATTTGCTACCATTATGTATAATTCATTTTTTTAATGTAAATGTTTTTAAGTATTTGTAGGATAAAGGCAAATTACACTTATTCATTCTTTCTTTGATATAATACATGTAGCTCTTTACCTGAAATTAATGTTTGTCAAATTGTTGTGCATAAATTAGAAGTATGCATGTTTCTCTTAAGTCAGTTATGTTTCAGGAACTATCTTTAATGAATTGTATAGAAAATTGTGGACGAGGTGTTAGGTGTACAGGAACGTGGTATATTATAAACATGTATAGTATCTCATAGTATATAAACTCATAACTTTGATTATGCAGTATGCTTTGTATATTATTTCTGAAAGCATGTATATTTCAATCAAGATTGTTGAGTAAACTTTTCTTGCTTTATGCTATCTCTGAAAGCATGTATATTTCAGTCAAGATTGTTGAGTAAATTGTGCTTATTTTATGCTTTTTTCTTTTTTACATTAGAAAATTCCACACCTTTATCACGAGGAAATCTGCAATGGCATTTAGGAATGACAAGTTTGTATCTATTACATAAAATCTAATGTTTTCTGCATTCTTCGTTTCCTCCCAACAGAAAAACTTTAATGGTATAAATCAGCAGTTTTCAACCTTTTGACTGTAGTGTACCATCTAAGCAAAAACTGAAAAACATTAAGACAACCAACCACTAATTTTACAATGATTATTTTTCAATTCCTCAATAGAAATATTAAAAACATATATATATATAATATATATTGCCATTTGCACACTCTTTGTATTAAATATGTACACATAAAGAACTATTAGATTAAAAACTGATGATTACTTAATTATCAAAATTAAATTTAATTAAATTAATTATTCACTTGATTATCAAAATTTCAGTTATAATACTTTAATATTTAATTTCTTTATGTCTGCTCTTATTTCATTTAATGGTAAATTAGGATCCACTTTTTATTTTGATGAGTATTTATATTTCAAATTTAACATGGAAAAAATCATTTTTCACACAAACAGGTTGTGCGAAAAGACAATACAAATTTGATAGCTTTATTTGAAATGCCTTTAAATTCTTTTTTTCGGTTCAGCCAAAAGTTAACTAGTGTGTCATTTTCCAAATCTTCAAGTCAATTTCGATCAAAGGAAATTCCTATTAACTATTCTTTTCTTTATGAGATTTTTGAATTTCATAGTTAAAAATATTTTGTTTCTTTGCATACCACCGACTGAGAACTGCTGGTATAAATTAATTATAACAGATGTAAATTAATATTTCTCATACAAAAAAGTTATTTCAATTCTTTATTGCGAACATTATATACAGAGTATGTCTTTTATTAACAACAAGATTTTAAGAATTTAAAATAATAATCATTAAATCCTCTTGATCTATAAACAGTCTTAAAAATTATAAAGGGAAAAAATTAAAAGTTAAAGAAATCAATATTATGAATTGTTCGTTTTTAGAGAAGTTTCATTGTTTAATTAATTATAAAAAGTGTTTTACATTATGAAATATAAAAATTAAGAATATTTGAATTTGAATGAATATTTTAAAATTTTCCCTCCGATAGAAGCTCAACTATTCGAAGCAGGAGACCGAAGAGAAAAAAGGAAGAGAGATGATATTACAGCTGCAGAAAAGGAAATAATTAAAATGCAGAAGAATATATTAATGTACTGTGTGAAATATGTGACTTGTATAAGCAATCAGTTGCAAATCAGTCTGCTGTCATAGAAAATCAAAATATAATTATTAATTTATTAAAAAAACAAATCATGCATTTCAAATATTACAGTGTTTTCATTCTTGTATGTATTTCTGCAGTGTGGGATTCATATTTTAATTGTAAAATTTACTACTTTCTTAATTTTATAAAATTTTGTGATTATAAAAATTATTTATAAGAAATTCACAAATCCATTATATGACATAAACATTATAATAATTCTAATACCACTACTATAAGTCTCGTGAAAATATTTATGCATTTTACACAGCAATTATCTTTTTCTTGGAGGAAAATGGGAATAAGACCTGTAAGAATCTTTAGTCAATGTATTACAAATTTTAATTTTCAGATATAACACGAAATGAATTAAATTGTTTTTCAATTATGTTAATAAGTTATATGAATGAGATGTGGTATTAAAAATTTCATTTCTTTTTATCATTGAAGAAATAACATTCTATATCCTACAGCTCCATAACAATGGCAGATAAAATTGACATTCTAATTTCGAAGTTCTAAAAATACAGAGATGACAACTATTAAAGTATGGCTAATGTCTAGTTTACAATAACAATGTTGAGTCGCGTACTAAAAAGTAAGTGAATCAAACTGTATTTATTTTCCCCCTTCTCTTTTTTTTTTGGCTGAAAAACAATTTATTATACACTCATGATTTTACTTAAATGTATTTCTTTTAATGGCAAACCCACTGAGGTAAGTATGCAGTAAGTTATTATAGTGAATGCGTAATGATGATATAAATCTAAATTCAGCAAACAATCTTTCCCTTACTTTAATGTTTTAAAATCTAGAATTAAAAGAAAAATGTATGTTCTTTAAATAATACAAGAGGATATGGAGGCATAAATCATAAGCTGTTTATTCTTTACATATTATGCTAATCAGGAATTGGAGCAAAACCCTGCTTAATCGAAGAATACACTCACAGGAATGGTGGAGGAAAATTGAACTGTCCAATATTTGTTTTGCCCACCCCCAAGAAGACATAAACAGTATAGAGTGAAATAATTGTTTTTAGGAAATACATTTAAATATCTTTGACAGAATATGTCAGTTTTAATTTATACTATAATAAATAAGCATGAAGTTCTTATGCTATTAAATGTGTATTGTCACATGGAAATTTTCTATCTTGTCCCACGGAAGGGGACGAAAGGGAAACATTTGACTTTTTGGAAGAAACTGAATTTCGGTGCAGTAAATCTTATTGCTAAGTTTAAGATAAATTAAGTGGAATGTTAATTTATAGTGACTTACTATTGTAAATCATGACTGGCATACCCAACACTAAAATATATATATATATATATATCAAGCATATTAAGTTATTTCTGGTAGTCAAGAGTTTTTAATCATAAATGATGGAAACAAGAAATTCAGAGGGAAGAACAATAATGATAAAAGTTGTCAGTATGCATTTGAAACCAGGACTAATAAAATTATTTAGGATTATTATTATAAATTAAAATCATTTAGGGTTGTGCATTTAGTTACAGGTTTAAATATAAACCATGGCTTGTGGGTCCCCAAGAATATATTATGAAAGTAATTTTTTCATAATATATTCTTTATTATCCATGAAGGGGGTTTCACCTTTGCCAGAGATTCATTGTTGCCCACTTTGGGTTTTTATTATCGAGTTTCAAAATTTAAAGATAATTCATTGTGCAATGCAATTTCAACATGCTGAAAACTTTCTGAAGGTACCAACTCATCATCTTCAAACACATCTCGGGATTTTCAACACAATACCTTAAGCATATATTATGTAAAATGGCCACCAGATATGACCATTTTACATATTTTGCTTTGTGAATACAATAGTGTTCCACCAGTATCGTGCAGTACCCTAAATCTTGATTTGATCTCTATAGCTGCACAAACTTTTCTGTGCTTCTCATTATAGAGATATTCCCGTGATAAAATGGGAATATAATCCACTATCTCCCAAAGATATGCACGATGCGACAAAATACTATCTAGATTTTGTTTCAGTCCACTCTATATAAATGCATCATGAGTATTGCCTGGTCATTGTCCTATAGCATAGAGAACCCTCAGACCAGCATTGCATACCTAGAAAAACATAAATCCTGAGTCAAAAGAAAGTTTCATCTGAAATTTTAATATACAGATTCTTAACATTAAATATAGTTGATATATTAATAAATCAGGCTTTTTAAGGAGTTTACTTTCCATTTTTAACAAAAATATGTCACTGTTTTTTCAATATTAAAAAATATACAATAAAACATTTAAAACAAACACACACACACACACACACACACAAAAAAAAAAAAAAAAAAAAAAAAAACATTACAGCTACCCTTTTTTTATTAAATTGTAGTAATTATAGTAAATAGGTGATTCTAAAATTTATTTAATATTTTGTATTATTTAATATCTATACTTCACTATAATTATAGTATAGATAGCTTTTTGTTATTATTATGTGAATAATAATGAAACATTCTTGCAGTAATTTGAAATGACTATAATATTATACTTATTATCATATATTTCTTACCTTTTCACCATTAATGGAAAATTTATTTTTCCGGTTAATGAAGACAAAAGAAAAATTAATATCACCACACTCGCAACATCTGCGGTTTCATTTGTATGTAACCCAAAATAATTCTTGGTAAGCTAGGTAGAATCACATTTGTGATTGCACTCCAGTTCTTTTACAGCTGGTCGAAAGATTTAACATCTACTGTATGTGGAAATAGCGAACAAAACAGTAAGAAATTGGAACAATTACCTGTGGACAACTTGTATTCATAGCATTTAAAATGAGCTTTTAGTAAAATTTGACCGCAAATAAAACAGTAGTAATGAAAGAATGTTTTTTCACGAAGTGGGTCCAATACTTTCACGGCAGGGTTATTTCATGTATTCTGCAGAGAGACTGTTGTATGGTTTGTTGTAACTGCTGTATACAAATGTCTGGCTCAGAATTCCACAGCAGTAATTAGCACAACTTTCATGGTTGATGGTATAATATGGAGGTACCAAAAATTAGTATTATCACAGTAACTGCAAGATGGCTTATATTTCTAAAACTCAGTTAACACATTTCATGCAGAAAGAAAATATTATCCAGTTTCATACTTAAATCAAGGTCACTGAAATGTGGTAAAAGCAATCTGCTTAAGAAAACAGATGCCTCTGTAGAGGACTTTCTATGGAAAACTGGCTTTCATTCCCATTATACATGGGCAAAACCAATGTCGTATAATATAATAATCTATTAGTACAGTAAATACATTTAATTTCTTTGCATTTATTTATGTCATGCTGCTTTTCATGTAATTTAGTATGATAACCTTATAAGTTTATTGAATTCTGCTCATAAGTAAGGTAAGTCACCTGTTGCGAGAATATCAAGTTATTAATATTTATGTGAAAGTCTGCAATAACTTTTCATATCATAAGAGATTTACGAATGTGTATATAACTTACATGTGTGGTTATTATGCAAGATCTATAGAAAGTATCCAAAATTACCATGACATTAATCACACTGTACGAACAGGCAAGACATTATACATTAGGAGAAAATTAACTAATATTTTGGGGGATGAAATACTATTTTATACATGGGAACTGTTTAAACAGCTGAGAAAAATTCATGGTTTTCCCCCCTACAGTTACAGAATATATATATATATATTGTTTCATAAGAATAAAAAGTAAAGTTAAATTTAAATAATTCTCATGTGCCATTGCTGCAAAGAATGAAATTTGAATTTAATAAATATTCTCTATTCATATAAAGTTAATTTAAATTATGAAATTTTAATTGCATACATATCAAAGATTAATTATTGCTGCAAACTAATTTACTATATCACTGAAATTCTGAGAGCATATGTAAATTAAATGCACGTATCTAAAACCATGAAAAAATATATAATATTCCAAAAAACTAATCCCAAATATATACATATATATATATATATCTCAAAGACAGGCATATGCATAATTTCTGTTAGAAAAACAATTTCTCCGAGATTACGTTTTAGAGTAATTAAAACAATAAATTAATGGTGATATTATTACTGCATTCCAAAATTCGCAGTAATTAACGATTTCGATCATTACTACGAAAAAAAAAACGGGATGAAAAAGAAAGAATCCTGATACAATAACATTAAAAATTTGTGTGTTTACGTATAAAAATATATAATATTCTCAAATAGGTCATTTAAGCATAGTCTTTGATTCGGAAACATTTCCAGAAGTATTTCAGTAGGTTTCAATTCATTGAAGCAAACCGATTTAATCTGAATCAACTGATGAATTCACGCTCCACCATTTCAAAAGCATTACGACTGTCTCTTAAATGCCAAGGGATTCGATCAGCATTTCTCCGAATTCTTAAACGTCTGAGCAAAATCACTTCAGCCATCTTGTTTACAGTCGCTGTTAAGAGTTTGCGGCAGGTCAGGAGTAGCCGCAAAATTCCTCTATGGTAGTGACGTATTTTCAGTAGGCGTGTCCGAAAAGCGTTGCACTTGAATTCGGTTTTGCAATGCAAGTGCGATTACCATGACAAGCGTTGCACTTGAATTCGCCCCATAGCATACTTATAACTTGTTTTTAAGAAGAGGCGTAACCAATATTACGTCATAAAAAGGCGTGTCCAAGCATAAGAGAAGTAAACACAGCATCGACTGATGCAGCCTATTCTGCGATTTAGCCAAAAATTATAACAATGCAAAAAAAAAAAAAAAAAAAAATCAGGCGATTGTTAGCAATATTCTCCAAACTAAAAAATTAGTATTTCTCATACTCCTGAAAGTTTAAATAAATTAAACTTGATTGTACCCCTGATGCCAGCCATCAAGAGCAGATATCAGTTTATATGAGGTTCAAAGAGGCTTAAATCTATCAGATCTATAATCAAGCTTATAGATCTGTTCAATTAATATGCTCACCGAAAGTAAAGAATTGACATCTTCTTTAGATGTTGATACAAATTTTAAAAGTCAAGATGCATTAAGACCTCCGAAAATAAAAAGAAAGAATTCTTTTCCGAAGGCCAAGACCAGCCTATAGAGCGAAGTACACTTTCAAGTAATTTTTTTTTGGGGGGAGGGGCATTTTAGATGTTGCGATATCATCTTTAAGTGAAAGTTTTTATCTCTTTTCTTCTCATTCAGAAGTTTTTAAATTTTGTGGAATATTTCTGATTTCAATAAATACTCTGAACAAGATCAACTCAATTTATGTCAAAAACTGCAAAAAGCATCAATTGATAAAAATCGGAGCGATATAAATAGTGAACTTATACATGAAACACAGTTTTTTCAAACTTTTGGAGAAAATGTAGCATCGCCGGTTGAAAATCTAAGCTATATAATTGTGAACATTTTAACTCACTCCTTTCCTAACAAGTTATATAACTTTACGTATTTTATTAACAATTTCAGTCTCAGTAACTATAGCAGAGAGGCCATTTTTCAAAATTGAAAATAATTAAAAATTACCTGAGATCTACCATGGGTCAAGAAAAGATTGGCAAATCTTGCAATTATTTCCATTTAAAGTGATATTTTATAAAAATTAGATATAGATTTACTTATAAACCAATTTACAAAAAACAAAGCCAGAAAATATCAATTTTTGTAATTTCACTCCTACCAAATTTTGAAATTATTTTATTTCAGTTCATTTGTTTATTATATGCGTGTTAGTGTTATTGTAACACTTGCCAGACGTCCCGGTTTTAAGACAAAATCCCGGTGTCCCGGCCGGTTTACTTCTCGTCCCGGTGAAAATTAAATTTAAATTTATAGATGACCAAAAAGGTCTAAAAATTTTTGAACGCCTGAAAGCGTTTTTTAGACCAGGAAATGTGCCCATCAACAATAAAAAACTTGTTTACTGATTTAACGGGCGAGCTGTATTTGTGGTTTGTCCATGGACAGCTTACACTCTTTAACAAGGCCATCCTGGTAATGGGAAAAGATAACACTACAGCTTTTGAGGTTGCTGAAGCTCATAAAGGCTCTCAAAAGAAACATTACAGAAAGAACTTCAAACTTTTTATTCCTATGCGCGCAAAGAACTTGCTCGTCTAGAGGACTTGCTTGACAGTGTGAAAGAATTTGATTGTTTTTATGAAAGATGCATTGCATACTTGGATCCTGGGAGAATAGTTTTGGAAATGCTGAACAGTTTTCTTGGGTCAATTTGACCAAAACAAATGCTGTTAATTGGGGAAAAGCCTAAATTTCTGCTGAAATGATTAACAGCAGTCTTCTTGATGTATCCGATATGCAAATAAACACTAATCAGCTGTATGACGGAGTTGTGCTTGCTAAGGAGTATTTGCAGTCAAATTGGGAACAGTGGAAGCAAGAAGAGTCTACCAGAGATGTGATTACTTCAAGTGAAGAAAAATGGCTCAGGCTGTTTGATTACTTCAAGTAGAATCCCATAACAGTTCCCCATTCTGATCAAGATTGTTGAGTATGCCTTCTGCTTACCTGGGACATCGGCACCAGTTGAAAGAGTATTTTCTTTGATGTACAACGCATGAACTGTTTGATGAAGAAATCTACGGTAAAGACTTGATGACATTGTAGAGTCGTTAGGTTAATTGGATGCAGAAAAGATGAAAAATATGCAACCTCCTTCGCCGGAAATCGAACCACGGACCTCTGGAATACCGGCCCAGCGTGCTACCGTTACACCACGAAGGCACGCTAGGGAAGTGGGAGAAATACCTTATAACATGTAAAATTAATATCGGATTAGCTTGTGAAGATTTTTACAACAAGATTAAAGCCGAAAAAGACGTTCTAAAAAACGTCCTAGCCAATGAAAAGTACATGTAAATATTGTTAAAATTTTTATTCCTCATTTACTGTGTTTCTTCTTACTTAAAAATTTATAAATATTAGCATGTAAGAAATAAAATGTTTAAATTTATATGCTTGCGTCATTTATTATTACCCATAGGTTAGGTTCTATTAAGCAACCATTTATTCATAACATTGAGAATAAACGACCCTCTAAAAAACTTTAAAAAACCGCCAAGGGTGTGTATCCTTGAACACCGGCGACGCGAGAGGGGGCTTTCCGGTGTCCCGGTTGAACATTTCTGAAATCTGGCAAGCCTAGTGTTATATGCTTTGTTTAACGTATGATCGAACACAATTTATGCGAAAATGGAGGAGTTAAGGAGTTTAAGGAGTTAGGCCATTTGGGACGCTTGAAAGGTAGATTTAGCTTTCGAGCTTTTTGAATGAGTTGCTTTCAAAAAAAGCGCAAGTCGATTTTATTGAACTTGTTAGAAACAATATTTTTCTTTTCGAAAATAAAAAAAATATTAAGAAAATTGCGTCCTTGAAGTGGAACCCTCATTTTCGTCAGAACCAATTGACGTACATCTTTGTAGTCCTAATTTTTATCTTGAGACACAAATTTAAAAAAAAAAAAATTTAAGATATGTAGAGACAATAGGCATTTTTTAAAAGACCGGAGAGATGAAAAATAGCAAAGAAACACGGGCCTCTGGAATACCGGACCAGCGTGCAGAACTACACCACGAAAGTACGCTAGGAAAGTGGGAGAAATACCTTATAAATACATTTCAAAAACTTTGGGAGTACCAAAGAATTTAAATATATCATTGTCGTTGACCAAGTAGTCAATATTTAAAATGAATATTTACTGTGAAATGAAAGAATGTTTACTGTAAAAATTCCATTTTTTAAGCGAAGATTGTTGAGAAAGTAAGAGTTATTTAAAAAATCGTGGTTACTTCCTGCTTTCAGAGATAATGTGTCTGAGAATACGCATACGAAGTTTGAAGTGAAACATATCAAAATTAAATGATATACAATGTATGACAACATGAGAAACATTGTTTGGAGAAAACGCATTTTAAGTTTTTTAAGACTTTAAATCTAAGATGCATTACAAAAAATTGTACTTTTTGCCATTTCTCAGTCAATATCTGTGCCATAAAGTTGTCCCTTCAGGTTAGCATTTTTAGTTAGCTTTATAGAATTTTTAAAAATTCCTAAGTGACATAACCGTTTGTCTACATTTCTCTCTTTAGTTTTATATTTCCCAATACTTAACTCATTAGGTATGTAAATTAATTTGTTTCTAATTTTAAGATAATAAATAGTGTTAATTAGTATATTTAGCCCATAATTCAATGCGTTAAGCCCATAATTTCGCTTCGCTTGCAATGTTTTTTTTTTGTTTTGTTTTGTTTATAGTATAAATATATGTATAATTCTTCAATAAATACTCGTATGTCTGGGAGTAGGTTTTAACAAAACACAAATTTTTGCACATTTAGAAAAATTAAAAGATAAAATGTAA
Source organism: Stegodyphus dumicola (assembly GCF_044657685.1). NCBI lineage: Eukaryota > Metazoa > Arthropoda > Arachnida > Araneae > Eresidae > Stegodyphus > Stegodyphus dumicola. Next base: position 86,822,670 of record NC_140768.1, read on the forward strand.
TTTTTTTTGGTTTTTCATATTATGTTAATAATACTTCATTTTCAGGTTTAATCATAAACAATTTGCCTCTAATATCATCGTCACTGCATGAAGGCGCTCACCATACATTTGCACGACGGGGCCGTTTAGGCTTGGCGAGGGCCTGGATGTACACATCGATCTATTTTTCACTTTAAAAAAATCAGAGAATTTTACAAACTAGGCCTTTGTCCATGTACACATCAATCTATTTTCATTTAAAAAAGTCGGGAAGCTAAAACAAAGTTAAAACTATCACGGTAACCAGAACTGAAGTTTCATGGCCAAAATTTGTTGTTAACGAAGGGGCACCCAATTTTACACTATAGCCGCAATTTCACACATATATTAAGCTGTTTGTTACATCATTTCATAGATGTCAACTCCTCTGCGCAAGAATATATAAATCTAATAGCAGAGATGAATGATATTTTGAAACCGCTCAACCAATTTCCAACACGGAAGCTCTTCTTCTTTTGTAATATTTAGCACTGAACCTTTGAATGGTTTCAGCGTTAGCATAAACTTTCAAGTTATGGCCATTTTTACATTTTGTTAGGATTAATTATAGTAATTTCGAATGTATTTATTATATTTTTATTGATGAAATGTCATTATCTTTCTTAAAAAATTATAATCATAAAAAATGCCAGGCATGTTTAAAATATTGAAATTCTGAAGGTATTCTAAAAGAGATTTATATAAAGTTTTTAAATTGCGTATTAGTAATTTTAACTTCATTAAAAAGATTATTAAAGTTTAAAGAAAATGTCAAATAATATCTATGTAACATACGGGTTATGGGTTGATTTTTGCAGATACCACTTACTTTAAGTTTACAATTACACCTTTCGAGATGGCGCGTCTTGGTTTAAGACGTTTCCTCGGGACAGATGGGAGTCGAAAGGAATGATCGCATGGATGAGTCTTGCATCTGCTAAGCTTAACTTGGGGGGGGGGGGAATCACAAAAGTACTTACATTTTAACATCATAACTTTTGGAATTATTTTAGATTATTACTTAAGATGTCATATATGCTAAAAATCATCTTTTTTTCTTTAGTGTTTAATCATCTTTTTTTTCTTTAGTATTTAATCATCTTTTTTTTTCTTTACTTTACACGAAAATATATGTAAAAAATTGCTTACTTTGAGAAATAATTTTCAGAAGCACTGTTCAAATTATTCAGAAGTTTTAATAGATAAAATACATTAATAAACTTTTAAATTAATAATAAAAAAACACGCACAAGAAAGACAATTTATGAGTAGCAGTAACAAAATCTTTCACGTGAACTAGAAAACAGACACTCGGTGAGCTCCGCTCTCTAATCCTTTAAAAAAGGAATCATCAGTCTCACTCATTCTCTAATTGGTATATGTAGTAAGTACATCTTTTGCCTGATAAATAGCACTTACTTGCCATAATAAACTGAAGTCCAGGCTTTATGAAATAAAAAGGGAAGTATGCAAAATATAAGCGATGCAAGCATTGCAGAGTGTAATAGGACAACAAAAGTAACCCTAAAAAAACCCTACATAGCAAAAAAAAAAAAAAAAAATAAAAAAAAAAAAATAAAGGTATATCGGAAATGCGAATATTTTTGTCACGTGGCGAGTTAAAGAGCCGATTTGTTTGCATTACGCTTCCCCTTCACCCCCACAATACCTGACTGACACAACAGTATGAGGAGGTGATTAAATTGAATATCAGGGTCCTAAAACTATATTCAGTTCAAAAGTTATGGACACAGGACACTATCTAGTGATTTTTAAAACATTCCAGGACACTGCCAAAAATATGTGAAAACCAGGAAATGAGTGCGTTTCTACATACCATTCAACACGAAAGGTTTAAATAATTTTAGTTTTATATATTGATTTTCTGTATAATTTGACACAGCATTTAATTATTTAGGTTTATCTACAAGATAAAATTAAATCGTACAATATAAAAATTACTCGGTGTTAATTGCATGTTTGATTAATTTTATTAGTAGTTGACAGATACAGGAAGTATTGCTAAACTGCTTCTTATATTGGTAATATCTACCAGATAAATTAAGTAAAAATACATAAAATGCATGTACATTCAGAGTACTTATATTAGCAACTGTGTTTGTATTTTAATAAGGCAAATCTAATCACAAAGTTATAGGTAAATCATGTATTTTTTATATTATTTTTGCTTCTTCTAGTTATATATGATGATTGATATTAGTAGATGCACTAAAATAACTACTGATATATGATGAAATAATTATCTTATACAAGTGCACATAGCATATAAGCGCAGAATATTAATGTATGTAATGCAGTTATACACAAATATTTATATTAGCATTTGATTATGCACTTTTGTCTGCTAGATATGTGATATTGTGTTTGTACTGTATACAAACAGGCATCTGAATTTAAAATTTTATTTCTCTTCCTTACATTTTTGATAACTATGGTAATTTCTGTTTCGAATAAAATTACAGTCCCTGAATTGGTTTGTCTCACTTTCATTGATCACTGGCAGTTAGTATGAATAGATAAAAAAATGAATTGAATTATTCTCTAGAAGGAAATTGGGTGCATTTTTGTATGTGTAGTGGAGTGGAAGGATGGATTTCATAAGTAAAAAACTGGTAAACTATGAACTACTTTTTAAAGTTACAAAATATAATACATTCAGATATAAATATCAGTGCATACCAAATATCAGGTAACTGCTTGAAGTGAGATATGCAAGTAATATCCCAAAAATAGGCAAGTAAAAATAAGAGGTACATTGCGCAGAAAAAAGAAAAGAAAAAAGGGGGAACAGTTCTATATCTCTTGTTCTACCGGGCCAATTGACAGAATTCAAATTGCGTTTTTCATGTCTCGAAAGCGCAACTTAGGATATATATTATATTTATATATAGTATTGTTCTAACACAGGTATTTTGAAGACACAAAAGTGGACTTTTCTGAAATAACAAACAAATTTTTTCCATATTTCAATTCTACGAATCAAATTATGCCTAAATATTAAATTTTGTAAAATTTAGTGCGAAATTGACAGAGAAATTCAAAAATTCATCTTCGGGCGGTTTTTTTTTTTTCAGACTGCGCCAAGAATAATTCACTTGGCGAACTTCTTAATATATACGAGGAGTATTCGGAAACTAAGTACCGTTTTGAAAAAAAAAAAAAAAAAAAAAAAAATAGTAAAACAATTTTTTCGAATCCACTTTTATTTTTACATGAAAATATATGTCTTAAACTATTTTTCAACATAGTTTCCGCCAATGATCAAACTCTTGTCATAGCGGGTGACCAGTTTTTGTATACCATCGTCAAAGAAACTTCCCGCCAGTTTCGATAACCACGACTCCACAGCATTTTTCGTGTCATCGTCAGATCCAAAGCGCTTGCCACCAAGCTCGCGCTTCATGTGCAGGAACAAGTGATAGTCGGACGGCGTTAAGTCCGGGCTGTACGGCGGGTGATCGAACTGCTCCCAATGAAACTGTCGAATTAACAATTGAGTGACACCAGCAGTATCGGGCCGAGCATTGTCATGGAGCAACACAATTCCTTTACTGAGTATTCCTCTTCGTTTGTTTTGAATGGCACGCCTTAGTTTTGTTAAAGTCTCACAATATCGTGCCGCATTAATGGTTTCACCTCTGAGAAGAAATTCAGTAAGCAAAACGCCTTTCCTATCCCAGAAGACAGTGCACATGATTTTTTGTGATGACATTGTCACTTTGAACTTTTGTTTTTTCGGAGAATGAGTGTGTCTCCACTCCATCGATTGTTGTTTCGATTCTGGTGTGAAATGACAAGTTTCATCACCTGTCACAATTTGGTTTAAAAAGTTTTCTCCCTCATCACTGTACCGCGTGAGAAATGTCAGGGCACTACCAAGTCGCCTTGTTTTGTGAACATCAGTGAGCATTTTTGGAACCCATCGGGAACACAGTTTGCGATAATTCAAGCGGTCAGACACAATTTCGAACAAAACAGTACGTGAAATTTGTGGAAATGCCTCTGAAAGAGTTGTCATTGTGAAGCGTCTGTTCTCATGAATTGCTTCATCAACTTTCCTTACCAAATCATTGGTGACAACAGAAGGCCCACCACTCCGAGCCTCGGTGTGGACATTTGTTCGACCTGCATTAAACATTCTTACCCACTTTCTCACCATTCCATCACTTATGGCGTATTCACCGTAAACTTCTGTCACTTGACGATAAATTTCGGCCGGTTTAACATTCCTCGCGTTCAAAAATTTAATCACGGCACGAATCTCACAGTCAGCGGGAGAACTAATTTTCTTAAACATTTTGAATGTGTACAGCAAACTGAAAATACAACATAGGGCAACCAAAATGGCGACAATTGAAAGTCAGTGAACAAGAAAGACTAGTGCGCATGCGCGGGATGCCTACCACAGCGCTGTGACGGCGCTAGAATGAAACGGTACTTTTAGTTTCCGAATACGCTACGTAGTTACCTATTTTCCTTTCCCTTGCATTGTGCAGGAGTGGAAAAAGGTCACATTGTTCCGTCTTTCAAGTAATTTTACCAAAGCACCTAAACCACATTTGGCGTTATTATCGCTTTTAACAAATATGCCAAATTTCAAAACCGCCAATATATGAATTTACGTATATCTTCGGAACTTTTGAACTGTAATTTTTTGTAAGTATGTTTAGATACACATCTACTTTAAGATGATGGTAAAAAATTTATAGGTTATGAAAATTTTTTTTCCAAAAAATTTATAAATATTTAAAAATACAAATTTTAAAAATAAATCCTAAAAAATGGGCGAATTTTATTTGGAATGAACCTAAATTTTGAAATGTGAAAGGAAGAATTAAATAAGTTTAATAAAAAACAGTAATAAATAAATACCAAATTCAATAAACATTGAGGAGCTAAACTTTTGAAAGCTGATTTTTTATAAACTACTCATGCGAATTTTACAAAATTTGGCAGTTTGGCATAATTTAAGTCGTATAATCGAAATAATGAAAAAAAAAGGCATGTAATTTCAGAAAAGTCCGATTTTGGATTAAAATACCTATAGATAAATCTAGTACGTATCCTATGTCGCGCTTTCAAGACATAAAAAACGAAGTTGAATGTCGTCAATCGGCCTACTAGAACGAGAGATATAGAACTGTCCCTACTCCTTTTTTTGGCGCAGTGTACGTGCAGCTATTTATATCAGTATCTGCTTGTATATTATAATTTGAAATGTGAAGTTAACCATGGTGTGATAAGTGCTTTGTGAGTTATATGACTTACACTCCTAGTAATCAAATTCATAAACTGATAAGTAATATGGGCTGAAGAAATGCTTTCAAAAAGTAAGCAACATGTGTTATGTATTTTTAAAAAGAAGTATATGTGATAGACTTATATGCATACATTTATACGGCTATATATTATTAGATTTACTACCACAAAGAACCTTTTGGCTTATCTATGATTAATAAATTGACTGCCGACATGCATAGGGACCAATTTGAGTAGAATGATTTGGGGGCTAAAGAAATTTATATTCCCGTATAAAACTGCAGAAAAGTTGATCAACCGACGGTACATGTGGCCACAAACATGAAAGTTGCTGTCACCCACCAGTGGATCTCAAGGCCCCCAAATATTAACCTATCACAAACAACTGGTGGAGCACATGACAGTTAAGATGTTAAGTTAGCAGATAGAACATTGTTTGTTACTACAAGGTGTGGCTATTAATTTCCAGGATTGCTCTAATAAAATCAGAACAGATGATGTGACCTTTTAATGAACAGAAGATGTGACAAAACGCAACCTTTTAATATGTTTCGAAGTAATCCCCATCTGCCGTAACACACTTCTGTGCTCGGCTGTATAAGTTGTGGAAACAACTTTTAAAGTCCTCTTTCGGAAGGCTCTTCAGTGTCGACGTTGCGTTCTTCTTGATGTCTTCAACATTCGCAAAGAGTATTCCTTTGATCACAGTTTTGAGTTTGGGAATGTTAGATCATACTCTCCTGATTTGGTCTCTGCAGACATTTTGTTTCCCAAACTCAAAACTGTTATCAAAGGAACACGCTTTGTGGATGTTGAAGACATCAAGAAGAACGTGACGCCGACATTGAAGAGCCTTCCGAAAGAGGACTTTAAAAACTGTTTCCACAACTTATACAGCCGAGCACAGAAGTGTGTTACGGTGTAGAGTTGCGCGCCTCCAACCTGCATGCAACTAAGAGGTGACTGTTGAAACTGGAAAATAGACAGAGTCTTGCTAAGGGTTTAAGTCCCTTTTTATTCAACTTAAGAAATTACAATTGCGTGCTCTTGACGCTCACAAACTACGCTGACCCGGCGGTAAAATAAAAATAAGAACCTGAAAAGAAATAATAACAAGACTAACTACGAGGCTCTCTAAAAGTAGCTAACCTCACCGCGTTTTACAATACCGCTGCTAATTCAGCAAACTTTGAATATCACGTTGAACGAATAACAATTCTCCGAGGCAAGCACGCAGGCCGAAATGCGGGGTTCTTCAATTTCTGGCTAACTACCTCCGCGCTCGTGAAGTAAGAACAGCACATCTCGAACTCGTTTCCTTTCTATTTAACTCAGAATACTTCCGCTGATAATTTGAATCCTTGCGCGTTCTACTAAAATTTACATACTCTGGCATTGGCAGTTCCAGGGGAAAGTAAGGCTTGACAGGAAAGATAGTTTAAACTTAAAATAAATGTTAGTTAAAATAAATATAAGCCCTACATTTGCCGCTGCCAGGATTTGGAAAACTTGGAAGCAGGTCCTACAAACGACCTGTTGTAAGGTTTCTAGAATTCTGAACTAACTGGTAAGAGCCTCGTTTACACAAAAAAACATCTTATGTAACAAAATGTATACTAAATTTCTGTCAATACTTATATAAATCTCTCTTCTTACAGCAACTTTTCCTGGACTTCATCAATCAATCTTGTTTTTCTCCTTCCAGCATCTGGAAGGAATAAGTATCAGTATCTTTCTAAATACATTATAATTTACACTTTCTTGACACTGAATAAATTTTTGTTTTTAAACGATTCGTTTTCCTTAGTTACTGCTTACTTCACATTCATTCAATTATTCAAACATTGATTTAACTTTACCCTGGCTCTCCACCATGTGTGGTGTCAAACGGGAATATTTGTGTTTTAGTCTTACAACACTTCCCCTAACCACCATGATTTGTTAGAATTCAACGACCAAATAGACACACCTTACTCGACATTCTACAACTCGATGAGCTACTTTAACATTCTTAAAAATTCAAGTGTAGGTGGAGAACCTTACAAAACACATTCATTCTAACTTCCCCCTCATTCATCTTTAGACATGCAGGCTTTCGCTCTAAAGCATGATTTTATCTACAGTTTAATACTATAATAATTCGAATTCAATGCTTTTAAGCATTTACTTTTAGAATCTAAAATTTTATGCTTCTAGATTAAATTCTATTTTTACATAACTTTCAAGTATTTACGTATATTTACAAAATTTTAATACATATGATTTTTACAATTTACCATAAAATGAATAAGAGAAAATAAATTTTTACTTTACTCATTCTTCGCCAAGCTGGCGGCACTGAAACTAAAATTCTTATTAATACAAGAATACGGCCAAATTTTGGCTTTAACATAACAGAATTAGTCTTTCGACCAACAGAAAATGCTTTTTCTTAGATTTTATACTTAAAGAAAATAATACTTTTGCCTTAGCTAAATAAAGTAAAACAAAACTAAGTCTCAACCGAGACATATTGACTTTCGTCAAAACATAGAACTTCGTACTTATGCATAACATTTCGGAACAAAAGAAAAATTTTATAGAAGATTTTAACTTATCTTTGAGTTTTCGATGATTGAAACTCTGTCATTCTTTTCTGGCAAAATTTTCCCACGTTATAGGTTTCATGGACGTCAATCTTCTCCTTACTGACCTCCGAGTGTCGTCCACATTAGTTTTTCTTTTGCGTCCTCTGCATGCTGGCCTCTTGGCGGAGTAATCGTCGGGTTGTTGTCGTTTTCGTTTTTCCATTGGACGGCTGGTCTTGACGTCCTCCGGTCTGGAGTCCTTCTTGAATTTCTTCTGTTGTTCCTGGTATTTTCGTTCCTCCTGCTGTCTTTTCAGTTTCCGGAACGGCGGCCTTGCTTGCACCTGACTCTCTGGCCCTGTGAGCGTTCTCCTTGATGTATAATTTCTACTGCGATACGTTGTAGGTGGTGTTTTCCTCTTTACCAAGGTTTCTTTACGCGGTGGCTTTTCACTCTTGTTTTTCTTAAATGCTGGAGTCCGAAAGTTTTCACTTTTTCTTTTTGGTACCGTCGTCTGGGTTGTAGAAGGGCTAGGTCTCTCTTCAGTTCTCTGCTTCTTGGGTGGTGGAACAGTTGTCGTTATTTCTGGACCTTCTACTTCTTTTAGACTTGAGTCCTGCAAGAAACTTTTAAGGATTTCAAAATCATTTGGATTATAGTATTTTTTCACCTGGTCGGGACTTGCTTTGCAGATCTCCCCTCTCTCGTTCTTAAGGTACAATATGACTCCTTTGATTTCCTGAATTACATAGGGGCCTTCAAATTTTGGAGCTAACTTTGCAGTAAAATTGTCTGGGGCACTTGATAAAGAAAATTTCCGCTTCAATACTTTATCCCCAACTTTAAAATCTGCTTCACGGCGTTTTCTATCGTAATACACTTTTTGCTTATTTCTTGCCGTATCCGAGCTTTCAAGCGCCTGATCGATAAGTTTTTGCACATCTTTCTGTTTAAACTCTTGCTCTCTTTGTTGCACAAAGAATAATTTATCTAAAGGCGTAATTAACTTTCTGCCTAAAAATAATTCTGCCGGAGTTTTTCCCGTAGTATCATGATGTGCCGTTCTTAAAGCATAAGCTAATTCATTTATGTAGCCATCCCAGCGCTTGTGATGTGTGCTCACGTAACTGCGAATTATTTTTACAATGTTTTTATTAACTCTTTCTGCTATGTTTGCCTGTGGTCTATACGGAACCATTTTGATATGGCCTATGCCAAGTCCAGTGCATATGTTTTCAAATGTTTGACTAATGAATTGTTTTCCGTTATCGCTAATGACTTTTATCGGTGCACCGTATTTTAAAATGTATCTGTGTAAGAATGCATCTGCGACTGTTTTGGCTGACGCACGTTTAAGTGGAACAATTTCTGTCCATTTTGAAAAATGATCTACTATTACTAAAAGAAAACGATTTTTATTTAACTCGCTCTGGGGGAAGGGAACAAGAAGATCTATGCCTAAAATTTCATTCGGAAATGTAGCGCGAATGCTATTTAAATACCCGGCCGGGCTGTAATTAATATCATTTATTAACTGACATTGATTGCAGGACCTGACATACGCAGTTACTATTTTGTATAATTGCGGGAAATATACCGCCTCGCGTACCCTTTTTAAAGTCTTTCTGATCCCTAAATGACCCGCTGTTTTCGCGTCGTGTAATTCCTTCAAAATGCTTAATCGAAGAGAGGCTGGGATGATTGGTTTGTACTCGAGATTTTCGTTTGTTGTTTTCGTATAAAATAATAAATTATCTATTATTTCATAGTTTTCTGCTCTATTTCTTATCGCATCGATATCTGTGTGCTCAACGCTTTCGGGGTCTTTCAAATATGCATAGATATTTCCAAATTCAGGATCAGCTTTCAGTTCAGTGATAATCGTATCTCTAGAATCTAAAATTTTTGAAGTCAACACAGCGCATTTAAGTTCATTTCCTTCATCGTCCAGTTTTATACGAGAAAGTGCGTCAGCTACATTGTTTTCCTTACCCCGTTTATATTTTATTATTAGATTATATTCTTGGAGTTTTAAAGCCCATCTTATTAACCTGGGCGTTAGGTTTTTCCCCGAGTAAAGTCTACCAACAGCCGCATGATCCGAAAAGACTGTTACTGGCGCTTTGCCGAAATAAACTCGAAATTTGTGTACAGCCATTAATACGGCTAATGTTTCTCTCTCTGTAGCTGTATAATTCCTTTGAGTCTGATTCAACGTTTTACTAAAAAATGCCAGAGGATGGCTATTTTGCATAAGAACCGCACCCACCGCATAGTCCGACGCATCTGCTGCAATTTCCAGGTTTTCGTCCCCCTCCGGGAATTTCAAGACAGGGGCATTGATGAGCGCTTCTTTTAATCTTTCAAATGCTGTATTTGCTTCCGCTGTCCACATAAATTTACTTCTCTTTCTTTTAATTACTAAGAGTGGTTCAACAATATTAGCGAAATCTTTTATGAAAGACCGATAGTAAGAACATAACCCAAGGAAAGAAGAAAGTTTCTTGGCGGTGTTGGGCGGTGGAAAATTCTTGATCGCTTTTATTTTTGAATCTTGCGTTTCTATACCCTTTTGCGAAATTTTATAACCGAGATATTTAAGTTCTTTAGTTGCGAACTTGCATTTTGAGGCGTTAATTGTAAGACCGGCCTCTTTTAATAATTTAAAAACTTCTAGATCTTTAATGTGTTGTTCCAACGTACTACTCGTTATAATTATATCATCTAGATAGATTAAAGTTGATTTTCCTAGGACAGGCTTTAGAACAATGTCCATAGCTCTCTGGAATGTTGATGGGGCCCCACACAACCCAAAGGGCATGCGTAAAAATGCATAAGTGCCCGATTTTGTTATAAACGCGGTTTTATGTATGTCTTCGGGTCTCATAGCTATTTGATAGTAGCCAGACGTTAAGTCCAAAGTAGACATGTATCTTGTAGATTTGATCTTTCTAATAATTTCCTCTATAACCGGCAAAGGGTAAACTGGGAATTTAGTAATACTATTTAGTTTTCTGTAATCGATAGCAAACCTCCAAGCCCTTTTATCCGAAGGAGGAAACTCGTTCTTTTTCCTACATAGTACGACTGGACTCGCGTACTCACTATTTATGGGCGTTATTATTTTATTCTTTAACATCTCCTGAATATGTTCTTCGATGATTACGTCTTTTTGTTTGTCATAACGATATGGTTTAGTCCTACAAGGTTTTTCGGCAGTTAATTGTATCTGATGCGTAACTATTTGACAACTACCAGGCTTTTCTGAAAACAAGTTAGAAAAATTACTCACCACTTGCTGGATGGCTTGACTTTCATGGTCATTCAGATGGCTAAGGTCCACTTGCGGTTGTTCCACAGGTTCCACCACCCTCTGGTCCATCTCCAGCACCACGGAACTGTCTTGAAAATTCAATTTGGCCCTCGCGGCCTTTAAAAACTCCATACCTAAAATAAGAGGATTTTGCAGATTCTTCACTACAAAAATTAATACTCTGATGCTTTCCTCTTTTACCTGTATGTTTAATGATAATTTCCCGATGCAGTGACAGGTTTTTCCTTGCGCCGTTATAATTTCCGAATTTTTGGTTTTAAATAATCGTAACCTATAAAAATTCTTTTTGAAGAATGTTTCACTCGTAAAATTCCCTTCTGCTCCTGTATCGATGAGGGCTTCTACTGGTACATCGCCAAACAGGATTTGTATAATTGGTAGATGTGAGTTCTTTACGATGACCGTATTTAAGTGTCTTTTTGAGGGTTTTTTTAAAACTTCCGGGGTCTGGACCCTCGCTTTCACAGGCCCCTCTACTCGTTTAAATCTCTCCTTTCAACTTCTGCCTTCTGGGTACGCGGATGTTTGTTTTCGAATTTTCTTTTTGGGCCTTGACCTTCGAGGTTCGATGAGTTAGCTTTTTCCCCCATAAGAGCGGTTTGCATTTCTGGTTTGCTCATTTGAAGATTTCCTTCGGGTACTTTGAGAATACGTTGCCCCCCTAACTTTTTCCGCTATTCTGCGATTTTGAAACTTCACCGCCAATTCGAAGAGCTCCTGCAATGTTGGGTTTCTAATTTTGAAGTAGTCTTGAACAGCAGGTAACAATCTTGGTAAAATTATTTCAATAATCTCCGCATCGGGTTTCTTCCCATACGGCATATCCGTCAGCTTAATTTTTCGCAGAATAAATTCCGTCAACTCTTCTATATCCCGTTGATAGAAACTATATAGTTCGGCTTCCAGCCTTGCTCGATCTTTCACTATGGGGAAGGCCTTTACTAACGATTTTTTGTTTCAAATGTATATGTCTGGCTTCCAAATTCCCCTAATAAAAATTTGCCTATATTCTTCCAACATAGAGCCGCCTGTCTTCTTAGTGCGGATGTGGTGATGGCAACTTTTTGTCTTTCAGGCACGAGGTAGAGCTGAAAGTGATTTTGTAGGCCTTCTAGAAATATGGCCACCGAATTTTTTCCGTCGAAATTGACGTTTGGCTTGATTGACGCTCTCAAAGTCTGGACCAGGTTTCCAAATCCTTCCAATTGGCTTGCCATATCTTGGTGTTTTCCCGCGGCTTCCATCCGATTTTCGGCCATTTCAGTTCGATAAGTGTTCGGGCGCCAATGTAGAGTTGCGCGCCTCCAACCTGCACGCAACCAAGAGGTGACTGTTGAAACTGGAAAATAGACAGAGTCTTGCTAAGGGTTTAAGTCCCTTTTTATTCAACTTAAGAAATTACAATTGCGTGCTCTTGACGCTCACAAACTACGCCGACCCGGCGGTAAAATAAAAATAAGAACCTGAAAAGAAATAATAACAAGACTCTAACTACGAGGCTCTCTAAAAGTAACTAACCTCACCGCGCTTTACAATACCGCTGCTAATTCAGCAAACTTTGAATATCACGTTGAACGAATAACAATTCTCCGAGGCAAGCACGCAGGCCGAAATGCGGGGTTCTTCAATTTCTGGCTAACTACCTCCGCGCTCGTGAAGTAAGAACAGCACATCTCGAACTCGTTTCCTTTCTATTTAACTCAGAATACTTCCGCTGATAATTTGAATCCTTGCGCGTTCTACTAAAATTTACATACTCTGGCATTGGCAGTTCCAGGGGAAAGTAAGGCTTGACAGGAAAGATAGTTTAAACTTAAAATAAATGTTAGTTAAAATAAATATAAACTCTACAACGGCAGATGGGGATTACTTCGAAACATATTAAAAGGTTACGTTTTTCACATCATCTGTTTTGGTTTTATTAAAGCAATCCTGAAAATTAATAGCCACATCTTGTATTAACCATGCATAAGTACAGTTCAGCATGTTAGAGATGATATTTAGTATATTGCATAACATTAAGCATATTTTTACTTGCATATTAAGCATATGCAAATAAAACGTAGCTGGTTAAAAACGGTCGCGGACACTTAGCCGACAGGACACTTAACCGACATGGAGATTTAGCCGACATGAACATTTAGCCGACAGGGATACTTAGCCGACAGGACATTTAGCCGACAGGACATTTAACCGACACGGACACTTAGCCGACACGGACACTTAACCGACAGGTCATTTAGCCGACAAGACACTTAGCCGATAGGACGTTTAGCCGACACGGACATTTAGCCGACAAGACAATTAGCCGAAAAGGACATTTAGCCGACACGGACAGTTAGCCGACAGAACATTTTGCTGACACAGAGAGTTAGCCGTCAAGACATTTAACTACGGGACACTTAACTATCAACATGTTTATTCGACAGGACGAAAAGCTGACAGTAACGTTTAGCTGGCACGTACCCAGTAATTGTTCAAACTTACTATCAATTACAAATTTCTCGACTTCTTCGTAAGTTCAATATTTAAGTTATTTTTTCACTATCAGTAAAATTCATTTTTCGATTCTTAAAGATCTCATATATACTTTTAATTATTGTGTTAATTTAGCATTGTTTGATATATATCCATGGACCTTATAAGAAATAGACAAACCCAAATGGGTTTTCTTCCTTGCCTTGGCGTATTGCCGGGTATCACCTTGACCATATCCGGAGGAGTAGGGACGACTTGCAGAAACTTAACAATAGTTGGCTATTGCGGTGCGTATAATTTTCAAGAAAAAGCTGGTGATAGCACCTCATTTCACAAATTAGAATTTTTAGATATTTTTATTTTTGAAACTGAGATTGATTTTTAAAAATTTAGCATGTTTATCAAGTGTAATTAATGTTCTAAATAATTATAAAGCTGTTACATGCTTTCAGGTCTGGATATTTTTTGGCTTTTCCTATGCTGTAAGGAAATTTGTATCTCCTTCTTTTAAAAAATAATATTTTAAATCTGAACTAATAGAAAAATTCAAACAAACAATTTTCTCTTACAATTTTTATGCTTTTTATTGGCGTAAATAAGTAAAAAATACTAAAATCGAAAAAAATGGATTTTTGAAAGTTTTTGCTTAAAATTCTTATTTGTACTGCTTTTTTTAAAAGTATATCTGAATATTATAGCATAATATTCTACAAAGAAGTTTTATTTCAATAATATTTCATAATACATCATAGTGATTAACAATTTTAACACTTTAATAATTTTTATGCATTTATTCTAATGTTAAAAATGTAATCACTATAAAAAATAATCACTGTAAAAAAAATAATCACTATAAAATATTAGCACAATTAACTGTAATAATTAATTGTGCCGTATTTTATAGTGATTATTTTTTTTAATTTATGTCTAGTTCTGCATAAGTTTTCTTATTTATTGCTAATTTATTTTATTAACCCAAAGGGGCGGCAGCTCAGAAAAGCTATTAGTTTCGAAACGGCATTTTGCTTTGTTTCACTATAAATGTCCTTTCCACTTTGCAAACTGTTGCCACCAAATATTATCGCCCTGTATTAAATTTAAAGAAATTAAATAATGAAGAATCTGCATGAATGCATGTATGTTTCTCTCGCACTGTGAAAAAAAACAATAGAATTTAGAATCATAAAATTTTGAATAACGTAATCCTCCACCCGAACATGGGCACCTGGACGGCCTAATTTCGAATTTGTTTTAATCCATTTGATATTTTGTAACTTTAACGAAGTTTTGATTAAGAAACTCAACGAGTTCAAAGCAAGCAATGGCAACCCTGTACAGAAAATAACAATCTCCAGTGCGGAAATTCTAAAGATATGTCATTTTCAAATATTTTGTGATATTGTTCTTGAATTAAATTTTATGTGGTTTACTTGCGAAGAACATGTTTAATAAATAAAGGTAACACGCAAAACGTTACAAAAACGCTCCTTTGGGCGTAATATAAAATTATATTGCTGAGTGCCTCCAGAGTTTATCGTTTTTTTCCCCCCTCATTACGCTCAAAAAAGTTTATGCTCCGAACTTTATGAATTACTAAAATAAATAATCATCTTGCAATGTTAATTAATGATCATATAATCAAATAAATGACAATCTTGTTATGTTATAATAATTTTAAAAACTACTGCCTGAAAATGTTCATAAAATCAAAGAAAATTATCAGATCTTGTTTAATTTTACCTTATTTGTTTCAAAGCATCATATGCTATCAGTATTATTTAATTTTACTTTATTTGTACACAAAAGTAAGTTCATAAGTTTTGCGTTTCGAATTTTTACCGTTTTACTAAAGTAAAGAAATTTATGTAAGAATTACGCTTGAAAAAAATGCGCAAAATGCAGTAAAAAGTGCTCTTATGAGATATGTTAAATCTTGTTTTCAAAAACTGGGACTTTCATAATCTCATCACTTATACAACGTATCACATTTAATAATTAAAAACAGTTATGTGATAAAAACGCCAGCTGTTTCCGTGTTAAAGTAAGCCAGCTCTTTCTTACGGCCGAGCGGTAACGTCGCTGAACACTGGTAGTTCGGTCCAAGGTTCGAATCCCGCGAACGGACTGGCTGCATGGGTGCTCTCGTGGTTTTCACCATGTGTAACGTGTATACAAGCCAGTTTCCCTTAAAAAGTCCTCCACGAAGGCATCCCTTTATAAAGCGCTGAAATTTCTTGTCAGGCAATATGAATGAAATTTCGAAAGGAAAAACGAATTTTTTTAGCTAAGTACGGCCGTCACTTAATTACATTTTAACGTGAGATCTTCAAAAATTATCCATAAAGCTTCTTCATTTAATCAACTGGGTTCTTTTGAACACTTTCACTTCATTAATAATTTTTCTTGTTTACTTAATGATATTAATTTTCCAATCTCGCTCTTCCAAATGCTTTCAAATTTCTAATACATTTACGTTTCATTACTATTTTACACATCACATCATGTTACAATCTTTCCCTTACAAAATCGTTTGGCTCTTCCCACTAAGGAAATTTCCTTTGTCATGAGAAATCTGAATAATGCAATAAAAATTATTGTTATTCTTGAATTATACTTTTTATGGAAACATATGGTGGTGAGGGTTAGTTTAGCAAATATATTTTATTTTGTTATTAAAAACAATTAAAAAAGTGAATTTATAAGACAAGCAAAGGTATAAATTATTTGTGACCTCTATAATTTGCAGTTTATGCCACCATTCTTGAGATAAAAATTCTGTAACATTTTATTGACCACGACTCTCGCTTAAAATACTTACTTCGGTTAATGTTTATGGCCCTAAACTAGTGCATAATGTTTAATTTAGAAGTAAAATATTCTTTAAGGTTTTGTTTTATTAATTTTCGAGAAATTTCAGCGCTTTTTCAATTTGGCCAATGTACACCAAACAGCACGATACATATCAAACAATGCTAAATTAACGCAATAATTAATAGCACATATGAGATCTTTAAGAATCGAAAAATGAATTTTACTGATAGGTGAAAAAAATTGACTTAAACATTGAACTTATGGAGTAGTCGAGAAATTTTGTAATTGATAGTTTAAATTTTTGGGTACGTGTTTGTTAAACTTCACTGTCGGCTTAGTAACCTGTTGATTAAATGTTTTGACAGGTAAGTGTACCATAGCTAAATGTCTTGACGGCTAACTTTCTGTGTCGGCCAAATGTCTTGTCGGCTAACTATCCGTGTCGGCTAAATGTCCTGTCGGTTAAGTGTCCTTGTCGGCTAACTGTCCGTGTCGGCTAAATGTCCGTGTCGGCTAAGTGTCCATGTCGGCTAAATGTCCTGTCGGCTAACTGGTGTCGGTTAAGTGTCCCGTCGGCTAAGTGTCACGGACCCGGTTAAAAATGATATTGGAAACAATTAAATTCAGATTAGCAGAAAAACATGATATTAATTCTTTGGAAATAAAAATTAGCTCGTTAGATATTATACGTAATATAATTAAATTCAAGTGTCAGAAGAAAATAGTAAGCATATGTAAGTAAAAGTTAGCATAAAAAAGTAAATATTAATTTTATCATTGAAGCAGATTTCTAATACATTGTACTATTACATAAGAGTTAAAAACTTGTATGCTGATATTACAGCTATAGCTCTTTTCTGTTTTTATCATATTTGTATAAATGGGCTTCTCCCCCCCAAAAAAAAAAATCTGTGCGACTGTGAAAATTGCCAGGGATCCCACAGGTTGAGAATCACTGCCTTACGTGTAAAATATCCCTGGCAACCCCACAGGTTGAGAATCACTGCCTTACGTGTAAAATATCCCTGGCAATTTTCACAGTCACACAGATTTTTTTTTTTGGGGGGGGAGAAGCCCATTCATACAAATATGATAAAAACAGAAAAGAGGTATAACTGTAATATCAGCATACAAGTTTTTAACTCTTATGTAATAGTACAATATATTAGAAATCTGCTTCAATGATAAAATTAGTATTTACTTTTTTATGCTAGGTGCGCCCCACAGGTTGAGTGGCTCCATTAGTGGGCTCGCGCCCCCCAGAGCATATCAAAGAGAAAATTTTATTTAAAAAATTTGATAAAGTGACTGAAAGTCAAGAACATACACACACATACAAAACAAAATACATTTCGACATATTTAATAATTATTAAATTAAAACAACTTACTAAATTTTAAAAAAAATAATAATTATTAGTGACTTCCTTGGGCCTGAAGTTTTTCGAAGGAGGGTTTAATATTAGAAATAGACACTCTCAGTTCTTTTTCTATATTTAGCTGAGATCTATAGTTTGTCTTCAAAGAAGCCACCGCAGAAAATCCAGTTTCACAAAGTAGAATGCGAAATGCCCTTGTTTTTAGTGCAGAAAACTCATCATCCACTCCAGCCCAAAATTCAAAAAGTGATTTATTACTAAATTGTATTTTGGATTCGCCGCTTGCTATGAAGTCTATGAAGGACCTCTTCCTCTTCAATTGAGAGTCCTTCGGGAGTATTTTGAAATGGATCCCTCACCCACTTGTAACTTGATATCAGTTTGTAGTCAGCAAGAAAGTACTTTTTAAAATTCTTTGCTAGCATTGCTAAATGATTTTCAATGGTTACAAAAACAACTTTTACATGTTTTTCTTTCGCCTTGTAAGTTTTAATACAATCATTCAAATTTACAAACATTGTTAAGTTTTCTTGCTTTAAATTTCTGCTCCACAATTCCCATTTCCTACAAAAAGCATTAACTTTATCACTCGTATCCAATGTATGTGTATTTGCTCCTTGCAGTTGAAGATTCAAGTTATTTAATTTTTCGAATGTGTCGACCATGTAGCTCAATTTCATCACAAATAAACTATCGCGAAAATTCTTAGCTTCCGGTCTGTTTTCCTCTTCTAGGAAAACGGCGATTTCTTCTCTAAATTCATAAACACGTTGCAAAAATTTCCCTCGTGATAACCATCTTGCCTCGCAATAAAATAGTAACGCTGAATGTACTGCACCCATGGCTTTACAAAGTGCAGAAAAGATTCTTGATTTCAGGGGTCTCATTTTTATATAATTTACTACGGTTACAACCGTAGTTAACACAATATTCAAACCAGGACTCATTTCTTTGGAAGCCAAAGCTTCTCTGTGGATCATGCAATGTGTCCAGACGCACTGTGGCGATTTTTGTTTCACAAGTGCTTGAATACTTTGGAATCTTCCAGACATAGAACAAGAACCATCGGTGCATATTCCGACGCAATTTTTCCATTCTATGTTTGCCTCGTTCATAAAATCATTTAAGATAGCAAATAATGCGAGTGCTGTTGCTTTGAATTCTATTGGTTTGCAGAAAAGTAATTCTTCTACTACTGACAAATCATCACAAAATCTAACATAGGCAATGAAATGAGCATCTTTATTACTATCTGTTGCCTCATCGCGTTGTATTGAAAACAATTTGTCACGTAACTTCATCAAAAGCTGACACTCTACATCTTCAGCTATATCAGCAATTCGACGGGCAACAGTATCATTTGAAAGAGGTATAGACTGCAAATGTTTTGCAAAATTATCTCCAAACATAATTTCTACAATCTCAATTGCGGCTGGCAAAATAAGCTCTTCACCTTTTTACATCTGGCTATTTTATATGAAACTTTGTAAGAGGCAATTAAAGCTTTTTCATTCACAGACAAAGTTTTTTTAAACAATGATTTTTGCTTTTCATATGATTTTAATTTTAATTCGAAGAATTCTCTGGGTTTGTTTACGTACTCACTATGAAGCATTTCCAAATGTCGTTTAAGTTTATTAGGTTTCATGCTGTCTGCCACCAACACTTTTGAGCAAATGATACACAGGCGCCTTTCTTCTTCATTTACTTCAGTACTAGTGAACCCAAAATTTAAGTATTCTTGAGAATATTTTCTTGATTTTATTTTCGGAACCACGCTCGTCTGTGTACTTGTTGATGCTTGTCTAATGCTCGCTTAAAAATGTATCCATGATTCTACATAAGTCTGCTGCCGTGAATATTTAATACGGTGAATTGCAATTACATGAAAATATATATAACATACACATTCAGAATAGATTCAATAGCAATAGAAGGATCGACTCGAATGAGATTGTCTGGAATTGAAATTGGCGTCATAGAACTTTCTCCTTCTCCTTATGAGAAAGCCCACCAGCGGCCGAGCGGTAAAGTCGCTGAACACTGGTAGTTCGGTCCGAGGTTCGAATCCCGCGAATGGGCTGGCTGCATGGGTGTTTTCTTGGTTTTCCCCATGTGTAACGTGAATACGAGCCAGTTTCCCTTAGAAAGTCCTCCACGAAGGCATCCCTTCCCTTAGGCAGATAGCCTTAGTGTGCTTTGCCATAATTAAATACACCACACCACCACACACTATGAGAAAACATTTGTTCACATCTCCGCACGCTCCTAACTTAACTTTTAAGCTGACCAGACAAATTCCAGACAAATCGAAATTTCTCGCGAAACCGTGAGAATGCCCGACATGGCGGGACGCAAGAGCAATAAAAAGGCATAGGTGTGTGTGTATTTAATTATGGCAAAGCACACTAGGGCTATCTGCCTAAGGGAAGGGATGCCTTCGTGGAGGACTTTCTAAGGGAAACTGGCTCGTATACACGTTACACATGGGGAAAACCACGAAAACACCCATGCAGCCAGCCCATTCGCGGGATTCGAACCTCGGACCGAACTACCAGTGTTCAGCGACTTTACCGCTCGGCCGCTGGTGGGGGAGGGAAAGCATAGGATTCTTGTTTTTTCAATGCTGAGAATCGGCGTTGCAAAATGTCAATAAATTTCCGTATTCTTGGTAATTTGTAAAGTTTAAAATTAAGATTGTAGTGTAGGTTTAGCGCCAAAATTCTCAAAATATATTATTGTATACATTTTATTGTATACGGTGGGGAGGGGGGGCGCGATGAAATTATGATTGAAAATTGGGCCGTGAATACTAAAAGGTTGAGAAACACTGACGTAAGGAAAAGAATATTTAATTTCATTTAAAATTAGCATGAATGAATCTCGGCCGTATGTTTTTTGGGGTTATCAGCTTTGAACTAATTTCATCGTTTTCAACTATATTTACTATGTTTATGGAGTATTTTACGGTAGTCTTGCATATTATTATTTGCAAAACAAATGAACATGGCGGATTTATTAATTGTATATTTTGTTGATTTGGCATCTTTAGTATGCACAAATGAATAATGTATAAGAAGTGATATAATTACATTTTTTCTGAGTAATAATATTACAAAGTTTGCAATCTAAAGCCATTGGCAGAATTATATATTTTCAGCCAATTTTGTCTGCTAGTTGCCTGGAAGGTAAAGTGATCAAATACATATAATTCTACTCAGAGTAAACAGGCAGGAGCATAGATGTGTGTTTTCTTCATGTGTGACATCAATATGAAGAAATTTCCCATAGAAATTCTTGTTCAAAGCCATCACTCTTATTTGAAAGCTCTTTTGTATCTTGTCCTATTCAATGCCCCAATCAACAAATTATAGGTCCTTAAAGAGGTCTGACATATGCAACATATGTTTGCACACGAGCTTCACGCTAATGGTGTTTGAAAAATGTACTTTTGAATTAGAATTGCAATAAAAGATACAAAGCATGATTTTTACTTATTTGACCTTTTGTGGGCAGAGATTTGACTCATAAAAAGATGGGGATTTTCCTACCTTATACTTCCCTCTTTTAAGAAGACCTTTGCTGTTTGCAATAATGGCACTTTTAGGTAGTTTCAATTATCCTGAAAAAGAGGCTTTCCTTTACAGAAGGAAGGGAAATGTAGGGATTATTATCTAAACGAAACTTTAACAGCGCAATTCATTTCAATTCAGACTACTCAGTGATACACAGAAAGAAATATATATATATATATATGGTGTGCGTGTTTGACGCTTCAAGCTCAGTTGTGTTAACAGCATCATCATACCTTTACCCTCAGCCACTATTGTCTTCTCAGTCCTGACGAATATCAAAAGCTGCTAAAAGTACCAAATTCCTCATTCGCAATTAAAACACTACAAAGTATATATATATATAACAGTTGTAGAATTATCAAGAATTTAAAAATTTTCATAGTGCTACTAAGGCTAACGAACCTGTCATTCGTCTACATTTGAAACTCTGAATTTCTGCACCAACTTCAGTGTCTTTTTCTCCAACGAAACCAAAAGTAAACTTTCAGCTTTGTGCACCGAAAAACCTGTATTCATGCCCACAGGCCAAATTGCTTGTTTTTGTGTAGAAATTCCTAATTTTAATTGTAAAAATTGTTTTTTAAACGGGCTTTAACTGTATTTGGTGTTTTATGTTTTTCTGTATTTTACAATTTTTAATGAAGCTGTTTTGAGTTTTTCTGTATTTTTGCCTTGCTGTGAAGTCAGAACCGAACTGATTGAATGAGAAATTCATCTCTAATTTAATTCGAGGAAATAAGTTTAAATGAAATGAAGCAAAAAGTATATGTACAATTTAATAGTTCATACAAAGAAGTCATGTGATGTACATATCAGATTCTTTTTTTTTTTTTTTCCAGCTTTAAGTCTTTTCTCTTGGCATTTAGACAAGTTACTCACACAACAAATTTTTTTAAAAAATGCTTCCTCCAGTGATTTATTCAAATTTCAAAATTTATGGCTTCAAATAGCAAAAACACTGCCCTTTTTCTGTTTAGTTTATCTGCCACTTCATAGTTACAAGCATAACCAATGCTTTCTTTACTGTGTATCGTAAGTCTACATAATTATCACTTCTTTTCCGTTCAAAGACTAATGCTTAAAAGCAATTCACTAATATACGGTAATGCTTAGAAGCATTTCATGAACTTTTTTTTTATAACTCTTTGTGAATATAATATATCTATCCCGAGTGGAGGAATTTTTGTTTTTGCATAAGATAATGAAATTCTGCTGCTCTGGAGTCCAGTGCTGACAAAGAATTCAGAAAAACAGAAACTTCAAAATAATGTTACAAAATCTGAAATTTAGAGGGTTTTGTTTGATAGCTTAGTTCAACTTGGTGCAAAATAGAGTACGCAAGAGAATACATGCTTTCGGTCAAATGAAGCACTGACAAGTGTTCTAAATAAATTAAATTTTAGCTGATGGCATAGTAGGTAGCCCTCCTATAACATGGTAGATAGGTTCCTAGAAAATGCCATGTTTTGTGAAACTGTTGCACAAGACCCAGAGCTAGTACAAAAAGGGGGCTTATGTTCCGAAAACTTATTAAATCGATTTTTTTTATCTCTACATAAATAACTTTAATTTTTATTAAAAATATAAATGTATGTACAAGACAAAACCAAAAAATTCCTTTAATTAATTTCTTTGTCGTCATTGCTCAGTATAATCAACCGACAACGTTTTTTCGGTGGAATCGCTTTTATTTTCAGAATTCATTTTTTCATTTAAAGTTCTGGCACCTTCTTCCCTGTTTAAAAAAATCTTCCAATTTTACTTTACTTACTAGTTCTAACCAGGTCTTCCAAGCTTCGAATACATTAACTGATTTTGAATCAAGTTACGTCTAATATCCACTGTAATACTGTTCTTACGTACTACATTTTAAAGGTATAAATAATAGCTTGATCAAATGCTTGGAGTAACGAAGTACTGTTAGGTGGTAGGAACAGTATTTTGACATTGGAATGATTCAAATCTTGTGAGTGACAGAGAGCATTATCTAATAGTAATAATGTCTTAAATAACGCTCAATGTCTGGCATAAAACAATTTAAAAGCCATCCTTTAAATAAATGTGCATTTACCTAAGCTCTTGGATTTGTCTTCCAATATACCGATAAGTCGTTTTTATTTACGCCTTTAAGTGCACAACTATTTAAAGATCTGTAAACTAACAAGGGTTTTTGTTGTAAAGTCCCCCCCCCAATGCGTTACTGCACAAAAGTAGTGTTAGACGATCTTTAGACACCTTAAATCCGGATGCAGTTTTTCTTTTTTCGATATACAGGTTCTGCTGGGCATTTTTTTCTCCACCACAGCCCAGTTTTGTCGGCATTGAAAATTTGATCTGCTGTCTACCCCTGCTCTTCTATAACATTTTGAATTTTTTCAGGAAACGTCCTAGCAGCTTCATAATCAGCCAATGCAGATTCTCCTTGAATTCTTATGCTATGAATGGCAACAGGCTTTTTGAATTTTTCGAACCAACCTTTACTTGCCACAAATTCTGGGTTGACAGAGGATTCTCTATATTCTTTAAGGTGTTTGTAAATTTTGAGTGAGTTCTGTTTAATGATATTACCCTCCTGAAGAATTCTCTTTTCACAACTATCATCAATCCAAATGCTGAGTGCCTTTTCCATCTTCTCAATTAATGGCGCCTGGGGGGTGAGGCAAGCTGCACGTTTTGCGGATGTCGAAGATCCTGCAGTAACTGAACTTCTGATTTCTTTTTCATTTTTCTTAATAGTTCGGACTGTTGTTTTATTCAAATTAAGACTTTTTCCAATGTGAGATGCCTTTTCTCCTTTTAAAAGACAATCCAAGATTTGTATCTTTACTTCAGGCCACGTAGATGAGGATTCGAATTTTGGAAGCCGAACGTTCATGTTGTGCGTTTTGGAGCTCTTATGTCGTTCATCTTCTGCGATAGTGAGATTCCTCATTGTTATCTGGGGAATGTGGTCTTTCGTGACTGGGTATTGTTTCTATTGTTCTGTACTTTGAAGGTCATGGAAGGAAACGATTTTCCTTTGTTACCGGTTAAAAATTTAACGGTCAGTCTCCACCACGTGGCTCGTCTCCCAGAGGATTTTTGTTCTCATGGGAGCCGGATCTTGGAAGACAATTGGCAGGACTTTTGAAACAAGGATTCTTATGTGTTAACCTTTAAAACCTGAAAAGTTTGAAAAGGTTTACTTAAAAGGATGGGAAATAGGAATTTTGGAATCGATGAAAACCTTTTTACAAACAACAAAAATAAAGCCAGTCAAATACTGAGAATTTTTTACATAACGAGGCATCAGTTCCTACAGAATTTCAAAGGAACGATTAGTGCAACTTTGGGAGGATCTAATCCAACATTCAAGGTCGACGGGATACTAGCGAGAAAAAACAAATTTTTAAAGAATAAAATTATTTCTTAATTATAAAAATAAATGAGTACTGGCTTGAACAGCGAGGAAATGTGCAAGTTAACAGACATGCGTTTCACCCCTTTATACAAACTGCTAACTTATAAATGCAATAAAATCATTAAAATTTGAATAGTTATTAGATGTCTACAAAAATTCTTCGATTTATTAAATAGTTATATTTTATCCCTCACAATGAGTAATTTTAATAAAATACAAAAAGTTTGAAGTAATTGAGATCAAACCAAAATGATACCACCAATAACTCATATAATACTAATATGGGATTTATTTTATTTTGAATTAATTTGAAATAAATTATATTTACAATAATATTCGATATTTTTCAGCACGAGGAACTTTGTTAATTACTAATCGTCCATCATAACTCAGTGATGCAAATAACCATGGATCAGCACTAGACCATTCCACAGCATATACACTATCTTCATGCTCCTCATAAATAGATACTACTCCATCAGATACAGGTTTAGTGTTAGATTTATAACTGTCATCATGGCCTTCAACATCATCATCTTCTATTAAATGTCCAAAAGGTGCTGATGATACTGAGGCTGCTCTTGACAAAATAACTCTCGAATCACTACTAGATGTCAAAACAAGTTGATCATGAAAGCTGTTGTATTTGACGCACCATACCCAATGAGAATGATCTGAAAACACTAAAAGAGGTTTAGTGTTATTTCGCACATCCCAGAATTTAGTTTGGCAGTCATCACCACAAGTAGCAATGTAATACTGCTTGTTTGGGTTAAAGTCCAAATATCGAACAAGTTGACCATGAGCATTTTCAAATGACCATGCAGTCTGCATGGTTCGTAAATCCCAACTTCTCACAGATGTATCAATTGCAATAGCAACTACATTGCAATTCTGGTGTGGATTCCAGTTTGCCGCAGTAAACTTTTGTCTACCTTTCTGTTCAGGGAGCACTTGAGACTGTTGGATAGCTTTTGTAACATCAGAAAGATCCCATAAATGAAAAGAAGAATCCATTAATGTTATTATCCTTTTTCCAGATACAGGTTCCCACACAATACTTTTAATTTCACCACCTGAATCTCTTATATCTAAATCTGCAACAAGCTCAAGGGATGGATATGAAGATGATGTATCATCATTACTATAGCATGTTTTAGATACAGGAGGAAGTTTCCAAATTGCACCATGCATTTCACACTTTCCATTTTGTGTTATTTGATTATAGCATGTTGACAATAAACTAGTCTCAGAAGGAGAAGTGCTTAAATGCCAAATTTCTCCAACATTATGAAGGTAGACAGTCTTAACAATACTGTTATTTTCTTCATCGTACTCAAGTTGATGAATCTGATTTTCAAATTTCAAAGACTGTGTTCCTACAAGAAATCGAACAACATCTGTTTCAGATGTCTGAGCACTTAATGCTCGAGCTTGGAATTCCAAACCATATATGATAGGTGCATCATCCTCCATAGCAGATCAGGACCTAAAAATACAAAAACATTACATATTTCTTATACAAAAAATACAAAACAAAATCCACACACATAAATCAGTGTATAATTCTGAATACAGGGTGTTCAGAACCAAAGAACCTATTTCAAAGCTGCCTACAGGCGAAACCAGTCAGAAAATTCTGAAATTTTGTGGTGACTTAATGAAAGGATGCAAGCTGATGAATGAAAGGATGTCTTTCAGCTGGAAAAAAATTAGTTCAAATAGAGCCACCAAATGGCACTGTATTAATATATTACACATTTAGCCACACTTTTACAATAGATTTAAAATTTTATTACAACGAAACTTGTTCCACATAATGGCCGTCATTTTCAGCTACCGTCTGAAATCACAAGGTTGCATGTTCCACAGTTGACCAAACTGTGTGCTGAGAAATGTTGAGGATTTGGTGAGAAATGTTGCCTTTAAAATCAGGTAAAGTTCTTGGATAATAATAGCTTAACCAACATTCAAAATGCCCCTAAAGCCAAAAATCGCATGGTTAGAGGTCTGGGGATCAGGTAGGCCAAATTTAGCAGTTGTGAGTATTCACCATACCGTCCAAATAAAAATGCATTTCATCTGTCCAAAGGATATTCCAAGGCTATTCTGAATCAAACTCAAAGCGAGCAAGAAATTGAAGTGAAAACTGGAATCGAAAGTCAAAACCATGTGGAAGGAACAGCTGCACATTAAAAGTTTGTGAGGATAATACCGGAGGATATTCCACAAGATCTTATGTACAGTTAACTGTGGCTTATCCAATGCCTCAGCTACACACCAAACACTGGTGTTAAGACTGAAAGTTTGAAGCAGTGTCTTCTACCACCTAAAGTGTAACCTCCTGTAGTGTATCTGCAAAAATGGATATTCTTCCTCTTCCAGGATAGACAGAAAATGACCCTGTTACTTCAAATTTCCTTATCACATTTTCCAAAGGTTTTTAACATTCAATGGGCCTTTTGGAATCATCTCTGAAAAAATTCTTGGACAGATTATAAATTTTCTTTTTTAAAAAAATATTTGTGTATCTGTATATACATATAATTACAAAACAATTTTTAATTAACATAATATAATCATGCCTAGTATACTCATGCATTAAGCTGCTGAAAAATTATCAGTAAAGCCATAAAGTAAGAAATTTAGAACTAATTTTACACAAAGACCAAAAATTGAAATTCATAAGTAATAAATTTCAAAAAATCCTACAAATATAAATAAGAATTTAATAAATATTAAAACTAAAATACTTCAAAAAAGTAAAACCCCAGTTCAAAAAATAAATGAAATTAAAAGTATATAAAATAAGACAAATTCAATCAACTTTATTAATTAGGAAGAAGAACACTGAAATCAATTAAAATTGCTCTTCTATAAAAATTCTTTCTTTTCTGTATCCAGAATTAGCTGATGAACCATTCCAATATATTTTAATTATAATAGTTCATCCAAAAATTCTGGCCTCTCCATAAAGCAAGAAAAAAACTAAGTAAATTCATATCAAAATTTTACCTTGATACAAAGAGAGTGCTAAGGAATTTAATGAACTACACTTACAAAATAGTGTTTTATATTTTAGTTTGGTGATTCTTAATAACTTACTTTGGATTTATAAAGGCTAATTTAACGAGGTTTACTCTTTCAAGCGAATTTAAAAACATATACGAACATATTAGTAGACTTAAACATAACATATAAGATAGAGATATAAGAAAACCTATTGCTAACAGCAGCTAGTGTGAAATTTAAAAATTGGTTTATAGTACATTTTTTTTTTATAAAATACTGATAAGCTGAAGAACATATTTTAAATATGAAGTTCTTGACCTTCATCAAAAATGCAATAAATCGGGCATAAAATCTTGATTTCTATCATGCTTTCTCTTGACTTCCTATGGGAAATGAACATTTACATGTATATTATAAAACTCAGTACGTTATAAAATACAATAATAAAAAAAGTTTTTATTTAAAATGGATGTGATAATTAATGCATAAAAAGGTGAAAAATCATTTATTATATAGGTTAATAGGAGTAATACATTTTTTAATGCTTTTTTTTTTTTTTTTTTTTTTTCTTCTCAGTTGCATGCTACCAATGATGAAATTTTTAGTCATTATTATAACACAGGAAACAAATTATAAGAAAATCATGAAATAAAGAAAAATAACTCAGAGAATGAAGAAATAGCTTTGGATATTCAGTTCCAAAAACTGGTTGTAATAACAATGTTACATAATAAGCATTTTACTTGAAACTAAAATGAGAAAATGAATATTATCAATTTGCCATGAAAAGCGATAAGATGCCAAACTCTAAGTGTCATTTCCCCCCATCTATTTCAGACTGTGAGACATATATATATATAAATGTAGTCAATCACTCAATATTTTTTCATCATTCTCGTCAGCAAAAAATTAGTGTGAAAATTTCAAAATTTTATATCTGATACATTATTAGATGTTGAAATTTTAAAGCCATAAATGTCAAATAGTCTAAAAAATTGAGCAATTTTTAAAAATTTAGAAAATAAATTAAATTTTCATGCAAGTTTCACAGGAAAGAATTTTCTTCCAATCTGTTTGATGTTGCACAATTCTGATATGTTTAGTTTGTTTGCTAAATGAAGATATGTGTGAAAATTCATTTAAACATCAAATAAAAAAATCTAAATTGAATTTTGAAAAAAACTACTTCACCACATTGCATTTCATTGACCAACAATGTATGTATTAAAGTCGATAGTTTATCAGGAAGAAAGTTAAAAATTAATGACAAATCCTAACCACAATGAAACTACACGAGTGAACTAAATAAAGTCTTGTAAAAAAGTATAAAATTGCTATACTGACCATGAATTATATAAGTATTAGCAGACTTACTGTATAGCAGTAATTTTTTATATTTGTCACATGCTTTCATTATCTATATTACCATATTAAATTATATATCATTACCATATTTATAAGTCACTTCCTTATAAATATGGCATCATTTACCACAATTATAATACACACTGAACGTTATATCTGGTCTACAGTACCAGGTCCATGATCTGGACTGGTTGGCATTTTGGCAATTCTGGATATTAGATCATCAGTTTAAATCTTGTAAAATGACGGGTAGAAATTATAAAATTAAAAATATGAAATAGTGATTTATGAAATAATGAAGCATTTACTTATTACTTTAAAGGAGTAAAAATTTACATCCCCAAAAAGCTCAATATATATTTGTTTGCTTTAAAATATTTATTTCAGTAAGTTGTTTAATTAATTAATAATAATTTTGTGCTAATACTTTCTCTTTAATTCTATAGGTAGATATAATTTCTTGTGCAGTTACTAAATTCAATTTTTCAAGTCTTGCAATTGCTGCATTGAGAATTTCCATTAATTAACCAATCGAAATGATTTCGTTCTCAACAACCTCCCTGTCACTTCCTTCACCCCATACAGCAATATTTTCTGGATTTAAAACCACACTAGAGATTTCATCATCTGTTAGTTGATTTAATGATTGGAGAATTGTCAACACAATAAAAAACTTCTGTTATAGCATCTTCATCTATATTTCTTCAAAAATTTTGTTAACTGGAAATTTTCTGTTTTGTTTGTGATCTGAACACCTTGAAATTCGCAATAATCATCATAAAGCTTATCTAGTGTCCACTATACACTAGTGACAATGTATCATGAGACTGGCGACTAAAGACAAGTTGTTTTGCTAAATTTTATCTTGGTTCTATCGCATACTGACAAAGTTTAAACTTATATTATATTAGTTATTGATTTTACTTACACCTATTTCTTGCATATCTTATGAGACCCGAATAAAGAAATTTCCACATATACTTAACTATACACATAGTACTTAATTCTACTTACACAAATACTTATTTAGGGCTAGGGCTAGGTATCTTGCAGCTAGTGAAGTCTCTGCAGATCCGAAATTCTCCTGCCACCTCCATTAATTAAAAAAAAGGTTGATCTTTACATTATGGTAACTTGGCGTTTTTTTGGCAAAAACTTGGCAACCAACTCACCTACAGCAACACTCTATTTTTTTTTCCCGCCGCCATTTTGTCTTCACGAAGTAAAGACATGTTTCTTTTCTTTTTATCTACTGAACACTTCTTCCAACAATCTACTAGCCGAATTACACTTATGCTAGAAATTTTATCTAACAAAACTGCTTAATCATGACAAATATTCACTGCAAAATTGGGAAAAAGTGCACAATACCATACTCCTTACGCGTTTTTCAAAATAACAC
Organism: Stegodyphus dumicola; assembly: GCF_044657685.1. NCBI lineage: Eukaryota > Metazoa > Arthropoda > Arachnida > Araneae > Eresidae > Stegodyphus > Stegodyphus dumicola. Next base: position 86,853,290 of record NC_140768.1, read on the forward strand.
ATACACATAAACCATGTACACGCCGACTTATTTTTACTTAAAAAAACATCCCAGAATTGCACAAAAATAGCATTGCTCACACTCTTCACTATATCCATGTACACTGCTTTTTCCTCATAAATTAGAAAAATTTCATGAAAATACATGACAATTTTCTCAATCTTTAAATCCGGTAAAAAGAACATATATGAAATTACCTGATCGCGAAAAAGTATTTACCCTTTTTACCCTTTCCAAATATGAACATTTCCACATATAAAATAAATAAAATATCCAAAAACCTCTAAATCATCTATTACATTATACACGTCACCAACGAATTCATACCGCAAGCATTACAAATACTTAGTATCAAAAATTTAAATTATTTCCATGCACGTTTACTTCAACTTAAACGTGTACCAAATTCCTACAAACATAAAATTCACAAAATAACTATCATTTAATTAAAATATCACTAAACCACGTACACGTTGACTTATTTTTACTTAAAAAAACATCCCAGAATTGCACAAAAATGGCATTGCGCACACTCTTCACTATATCCATGTACACTACTTTTTTCTCATAAATTAGAAAAATTTCACGAAAATACATGACAATTTTCTCAATCTTTAAACCCGGTAAAAAGAACATACATGAAATTACCTGATCGCGAAAAAGTATTTACCCTTTCCAAATGTGAACATTTTCACATATATAAATAAAATATCCAAAAACTTTTACCTCTAAATCATCTACTACATTATACACGTCACCAACGAATTCATACCGCAAGCATTACAAATACTTAGTATCAAATATTTAAATTATTTCCATGCACGTTTACTTCAACTTAAACGTATACTAAATTCCTACAAACATAAAATTCACAAAATAACTATCATTTAATTAAAATATCACTAAACCATGTACACGTCGACTTATTTTTACTTAAAAAAACATCCCAGAATTGCACAAAAATGGCATTGCGCACACTCTTCACTATATCCATGTACACTGCTTTTTTCTCATAAATTAGAAAAATTTCACGAAAATACATGACAATTTTCTCAATCTTTAAACCCGGTAAAAAGAACATATATGAAATTACCTGATCGCGAAAAAGTATTTACCCTTTCCAAATATGAACATTTCCACATATAAAATAAATAAAATATCCAAAAACTTTTACCTCTAAATCATCTATTACATTATACACAACACCAACGAATTCATACCGCAACCATTACAAATACTTAGTGTCAGATATTTAAATTATTTCCATGCACGTTTACTTCAACTAAAACGTATACCAAATTCCTACAAACATAAAATTCACAAAATAACTATCATTTAATTAAAATATAATTAAATTCAAAAACACTACTTAAAATATAAATGAGCACATACATTAAATTAATACATACATAAATACCCATTTCGAATTCACTTTAGTTACGGCCATGGGATCCAAAAATTCACGAACACTGTTTCACACAACACAGAATAAAGCCAAATACAAAATTTCCAGATTTTTTCCCGATTTCCCCCCTTTTCCGATTAAAGAACCGTAATTCGTCCATTAATATCACATGACATATCCCATGATCTCTCATTTCCCTCACACAAAATAATGCGTAATCGGAACTGAGTACTGCTCACATTATTACCAAAGTCCCAGGTAAGTAACCTTTATCGCCTCCAAAATGTCGCCAAACTACCAGTTACCATATTGTAAAGATCAACCAAAAAAAAAAAATATCCAGCCCTAAATTTTGCCTGCCACTGCTTTCTCTAAATTCTAAAGATTTTGCCGTCTTTTATTTTGTAAATCATTCCTTTCCTAAAATTTCATGTCTTGTGCAGCCACAACCAGCTATGACATCAGTCCCAGGCTTATATGTAAATGAAAATAAACTTTTTATCTAAAAAGAACTATATTTATGATATATTTTGGTTGAAGAAGCAAATTTATTTAGCTGCTGAAATCATTCTGCATTTGCTGATGGCCATGGCAGCACTCTCTTTTTATAATAATAAACTACGATCATGAATCTCTGAAATTTTTTTTCTTTCCTTTAGGCAAATTCTCAGTATTGGACATATTTGCTATTTTTAACATTTATTTTGAATGAAAGTAATTAATCCATTTTAAAATTTTAAGTTACATATTAAAAATTTATTTGTCTGGAACTTTTCAAGTGTTACATTAAACTTTGATTCACTTCATATCTGATTTGTTTACATTCGGCATTTTCTAGCATTAAAAATTGAAAGGCCTAAGGACAAAAAAATTTTCGGTTGATCTTTACATTATGGTAACTTGGCGATTTTTTGGGGAAAATTTGGCAACCAACTCTCCTACAGCAACCCTCTATTTTTTTTTCCCGCCGCCATTTTGTCTTCACGAAGTAAAGACATGTTTCTTTTCTTTTTATCTACTGAACACTTCTTCCAACAATCTACTAGCCGAATTACACTTATGCTAGAAATTTTATCTAACAAAACTGCTTAATCATGACAAATATTCACTGCAAAATTGGGAAAAAGTGCACAATACCATACTCCTTACGCGTTTTTCAAAATAACACATACACATAAACCATGTACACGCCGACTTATTTTTACTTAAAAAAACATCCCAGAATTGCACAAAAATGGCATTGCACACACTCTTCACTATATCCATGTATGCTGCTTTTTTCTCATAAATTAGAAAAATTTCACGAAAATACATGACAATTTTCTCAATCTTTAAACCCGGTAAAAAGAACATATATGAAATTACCTGATCGCGAAAAAGTATTTACCCTTTCCAAATGTGAACATTTTCACATATATAAATAAAATATCCAAAAACTTTTACCTCTAAATCATCTATTACATTATACACGTCACCAACGAATTCATACCGCAAGCATTACAAATACTTAGTATCAAATATTTAAATTATTTCCATGCACGTTTACTTCAACTTAAACGTATACCAAATTCCTACAAACATAAAATTCACAAAATAACTATCATTTCATTAAAATATAATTAAATTCAAAAACACTACTTAAAATATAAATGAGCACATACATTAAATTAATAAAAATTACCTTACAATCCTAATTACTTTAAACTAAATCATTGCTAATAACAATTTTCCCAATAATACCAAATTCCTTTCCACCTTACATTTAGAACAATGCATAAAAATAATATCCTCAAATAATTAAAAATACTAACTTACCTAATCTTCTTCAGAATCTTGATTACGTGTCCGATAAACTTTTCTTCTTTCTGTTTCAGGATCTTTAAAATCATACTTATATTTCACAGCAAGGTACCAGGTAAAATAAATAACTTAATAAAACATCTTTATTTCTATCTCGCACAACCTTAAACAAACATTTATTACTACCCTTTTCAATACCACTAAATACCCATTTTGAATTCACTTTAGTTAGGGCCATGGGATCCAAAAATTAACAAACACTGTTTCACACAACACAGAATAAAGACAAATACAAAATTTCCAGATTTTTTCCCGATTTCCCCCCCTTTTCCGATTAAAGAACCGTAATTCGTCCATTAATATCACATGACATATCCCATGATCTCTCATTTCCCTCACACAAAATAATGCGTAATCGGAACTGAGTACTGCTCACATTATTACCAAAGTCCCAGGTAGTAACCTTTATCGCCTCCAAAATGTCGCCAAACTACCAGTTACCATATTGTAAAGATCAACCAAATTTTCTTTTAGTAAATCTAAAACTTGAATCCCGGCACTATTTGTAACATTATCAATCCAACTGCATGTGAGTGTAGCTTATTGTCATAATTCATGCAGGAATTCACTTTTAAAGGAATCCTTATTGTTTGACAGTTCTGCAAACTACATATATATTTTTTGCATCTTTAGTCTACTGAGTTCCTTTCTCTGAGGTTATTTTCTATGTATTCATTTGTAATAAGAAAATATATAACAGTTTAATATTAAACAGTTCACTAAATCTTGATAAAATAATTTTTAAGTTATGAGTGTGTTTATGTTAATTATTTATGCACAAAAAGATCCAAATTTAACGTTAAAATTGGAAAGGAAAAAATGTAAATAAAACTCATATGACCTATATACAAGCCTTGAACCCAAGGCATAAAAATTGTTGAAATTCTATGGCAGTCGTAAATTTATTTTGAAGAGAGTCATGTCATTTTTATAAACGGTTAAAGATTTATTTTTTGTTGCTATTGTTTTCAAATTTTCAGTAAAATTCTGTCAAATATATGGTATTTTAAAGTATCGTTAAAAAATTTAAATCTGCTGTACCTAAACCATCAGTTGAAGTCTCAGGTTCAACAACTGCTATCAAAATTACCTCAGTACAAACTGAATGTTCTGATGGCAAATTGTATGTTAATACCATTTTTTTTTTTTTTATCAAAAGCATTTTAAGAATAAAACCCAAACCATTAATTTCCATAAACAATAATATATTACAATTGATAAATGTTTACTATTCCTTCATGACTAAACCCATCTGCTACAACCCTGATATTACATTAATTATCATTTAATCTAAAAAAAGTACAGATATTTGAGAGCTAATAATGTACTGGTGAAAATATGAACTTTATAAAACACCAAGACACTAAGATGATCAGTTATTCCTCTTATGTACTGCTAATAAATTACTTCTCTAGTTGTTGACAATACTCACTGGAAATAATATAATTAAACAACTGCAATTACGCATAAAATCTTGTAATATGCAAGAATGTGCATATCAAAGTAAAAGTAATCAGTATGTAATTGATTACAACAAAATGTTCACGTTTATTTAATTTCATTATGGAAAAAACATAAGAGCAATCTGCTTTAGGGAAGAGATGGGCTAATCTTTGGAATATGGTAACAGGTAGTTTGGCGACATTTTGGTAAGGCGATAAAGTTTACTAGCTAGGACTTAAGCAGTGTACATGGATAAAGTCAAGAGTGTGCACAATGCCATTTTTGTGCAATTCTGGGATGTTTTTTAAAGTGAAAATAAGTCGACGTGTACATGGATGATACTGTGTATGTGCAATTCTTAAAAACGGGGCAAGCAGTTTGTGATTCTGCACTTTGCCCCAATTTCGCACCTCATCTTCGTCATGATTAAGAACTTTTGTTCCATAAAAGTTCTAGCATAAGCGTAATTCGGCAAGCAGATTGTAGGAAAAAAATTTTGAGTGAAAAAAAATGCCTTTACTTCGTGGAAACAAAATGGCGTCCAAACAAAAACTAGCAGGTTGCTGTAGCAGGGTTGGTCGCCAAAAAATTGCCAAGTTACCATAACCTAAAGATTAAGGGATGATTTCACAAAGTTCGTTTTGAAGACAACTGGCTTCCGTTCATGTTAACATAGAAAAATCATGAAAATGCCAGCCAAGTCATGAAATTTCATGAAATTAAAGCCAAAATCATGAAAATTCAACTAAGATCTAAATCCAGTTCTAATGTTCAATAGTTCTGTTTACTTGACCACCGGTGAGCCAAAAATACACAATAAAACGCAATAAATCTCTCTTGGAAAATAATTGTCTTTTAAAGATATTTTCTACAGGAAATTAATGCTTGTGAAAATTTCCTTGCAGGTTAATTATTTCATCCAGAAACTGAAGCCTAGAGAAAATTATGAGTATTTAGTCATTAGCAGCAGATCCTTGAGAATTCACAAATTTCATTTCTAATTATTCTCTTTATTATTCTAATTATTATACTGCTGCTTTATTAGTAATGGAGAGATTTATTGTAATAAATTTTGTTCAAAAATTAATTTGATTTTAGAAATTAATATCAGAACTGATTGATATTCACAAAAACCACTTCATAAGTGAAGATTAAAAAATAACTATTATTAACTATAAAATTAAAAATAGCTTAAAGAAGTTTTATGTTACTTTTCGATTTAAGAAAATATTTGGAAATGGCAGGCTTGCTAAATAAAAGAAATAAATGTGATGGCATTAAAATGTGCTGTTTCCTAATACTAATCTAACCCAAGAAGCAAATATAATGCAACCAGAAGAAAATAATCGATAAAATTTGAATACATTAGCTTGCAATATTTAATTAGCATAAGGAAAAAGGTCAAATAAAATTTAACACTACTGGTTATCACTGCAATTTAAAGAAAATCAGAAATTAGTAAGGTAGTTGGAGAATATGTCAGATTTTTCCATTCTCCATATGCTACAAACATTCATTTAAGAGAAAGGATGGTATAAAAGATATTACCATTAAAAATTAACCCAAAAAAGAATTTTCATACTGGCAGATTCTGAATAAAATTCTACAGATTTCAAAAGTGATCCGACTTATGTCCTTCTCCGAAAAGGAAAAAAAAAAAAAAAAATATTCCTAAAGAAATATAATTTTCTGCCTACCTGTAAATTTTATCCTGCCAAGTTTATCTTTCAGTTTGACTAACGTTAAAACCAAACCAATAGTTTGAACTTTATTTAACTAAAATACTACTAATCATTTTACACAAAAATGAAGGAAGATAAATATAATAAATAAAGGAAGATAAATATAAATCAATAAAGCCACATACTTCGATTTAAAATTACTCAAATATGATCTTAAAAAAGTATGATTATTGCTTTCATAGTAAAATCAAGTACACATAATCACAAGATTGACAAATGTTCATCTTAGGTAACAACAGTTCTGTAAAAAGAATTAATAATAAAAGATTAATCAATATTTATGATAAAATCAAAGTAATTCTCTTCTTAAACTTCCAAAATTAAATGAAATAAAATTTAAACGACACATAACTAATGCCGACTCATAAACATTACACAAATTTTGGATTTTGCTTGATATGCTAAAGTCGTTTTACCTGTTGTGATTTTTAAGAGAATCCTTGAAAAGAAACTAGAGCAAGAGATAAAGATCAATTTCGAATACAGTTTTTTTTACTTCTCAAACGCTTAAATAATGAATACGACCGCCATTGAAGGGAATACTTATATTAATACACAGTATATTAAAATATTTATCATAAATACATTATACGTACTGTATTATATTTAGGTATATTTTCCCAGAGAAAAGCACAAATATCCATCTGATATTCTCCATCCTTAACATTTTTTACTCATATTAGATTCTTCAATTCACTGAAGATCATGTTCATTGAATTTATACCTTCGACCAGAAACTCACCTTATTTGTCGACTGATGGCGGCCACTTGACTTTTACTTTCGTCTTTTTTACCGGTGTTCTTCACCTGATACAGAGTATGGTAGTACAATTTTTGAGACAGTTCGTTAATAATAATAATAGAATAGAATAATCATTATTTTGTCTTTTGTTGTTATGGATTACCAGACTGGCAAGTCGCTACAGTACTCCCCCTCCAGTGCTAACGATACCTTACAAATACTTTCGGTTGATGCGAACTCGACGACCCGAGCGTGTTCTTGTCGTAGCATCTGATAAGTCGGAAGCACGGAGTATAATGTTTATACTCCGTGGTTGGAAGTCGTGGTTTCTGTCGAAGGCTTGGAGCAGCTTACACTGAAGTCCGTTGGAGATAGATAGGGATCTTGAGACGGAATTTGCGATGGGAAAGACGCATTCGCTCTAGTGGCTTCTGCTGTACAGATAAATGCCGGATTAAGACGGTCGATACTAACGACAACTTCTTTTTCGTTGACAAAATTTTAAATGTTTTTTCGTTGCGAGTTAGCATTTGATAAAAATTGTGGTACGAGAAAAGGCTTTAAATCATCACATCTGAGAAAAACATGAGATAAGTTTCTGTGTTCGTGTTCTTTATGCACGAACACAGTTTGTTTGCAATGAGCGCTGGCAGGAACTGGTCGCAATTTTGATATACAGTTTCTAAGCTGATGTACGAATGCAACAGGATCTACGTTGCAGGTAGATGGATTGACTGAATATACGAAATCCCCAGGCAAACAGAGATTAGTACCATATACCAGTTCGGCAGAAAATTCATTCAGATCCTCTTTTAACAATGACCGAAGACCTAGAAATACAGTAGGTAACACATCAGTCCACTGTAATGCAGTGTGGCATTGAATTGATTGTTTTAAGGAGAGATGAAATCTCTCGACAATTCCATTGGAACTTAGATGGTAGGGGCTGGTTCTCACTTTATAAGTGCCCAAATACTTAGTTAGTGACGTGAAGAGTTGGGATTCGAACTGATGCCCCTGGTCAGTAGAAATCTGCTCTGGAACTCCAAATCGAGAAATCCAAACGGTGTAAAATGCTTTTGCCACCGTATCAGCTGAAATATCTACCAAAGGAACGGCTTCGGACCAGCGAGTAAATCGATCAATGCAAGTAAGAATATAGGAATACACATTAGAAGGCGGTAATGGCCCGACCAAGTCGAGATGCACGTGATTGAAGCGAGATGAAGGCAAATTAAAATTTTTAAGTTGGCTGGAGTTGTGTCTGGTAATTTTAGATCTTTGGCACTCCAAGCACGATCGTGTCCAGTTAGCTATGTCCTTTTGCATATTAGGCCATACAAAACGTTGCTGTATCAGTTTCCTTGAAACCTTGATGCTAGGATGTGGCAGACGATGTAACTGACTAAAAATGGCATGGCGAAACCCGGAGGGAACATAAGATTGAAATTTTGAATCCTGAACATCACAATAAAGTGATTTTCCAGCTGACAGCTGCATAGGCTGCAAGTTGAGACTGGTGGAAGATTTGCTTTTCAAGAGGGTTTGTAGTTCTGAATCCCGGTGTTGTTCATCCGCAAGGGCAGCAAAGTTTATTGGCGAAGGAACGGCTAGTTCTTCAATACGAGACAACGTGTCTGCAACAATATTCTGCGAACCCTCAATATAACGGATATCTGTTAAAATTGCTCTATGAAGTCTAGGTGTCTGATTTGACGAGGAGAAGCTTTATCCGAACGCTGCTGAAAAACATAGGTTAAGGATGTGTAATCTGTGAAGATCATGAAAACGCATCCCTCTAGTATGTGTCGAAAATATTTGACAGCTTCATAAATTCCTAATAAATCGTTTTAGTAGATAAGAGAAGGCGATTAAGACGTCATCAAAATAAGGTACACAAAAGTCGTGGCCTATTAGCACCTGATTCATGAAGAGTTGTAACGTTTGAGCAGCATTGCATAAGCCAAAAGTCATGACCGGAGACTAAAAATAGTCTCAAAGGCGTAATAACCGCAGATTTTGGAACATCGGCTGTGTTAACGGGCACTAGGGGATACGCCCGCTCAAGATCAAGGATTGTAAAAATAGTTTTCCCTCTAAAACTAGCATACAGTCTTGAATGTGCGAGACTGGCTAACGATCAGGAATTGTAGCTGCATTTAACCGGCGATAATCTCCCCACGGGCGCCAGTTACCATTTCGTTTCGAAGTAGATGGAGCGGACTGGCCCATGAACTTTTTGAAGGACGGCAAATTCCCTGTTCCATCATGCATTGAAATTCCTCTTTGGCGGCTTTAAGCTTGTCCGGAGGTAAGCGTCTTGGTTTAGAGGCAATTGGAGGTCCGGTAGTTTCAATATAATGTAGCACATCGTGCTTGTGTTCAGAAATACTCATAACTGGGCACGTGATTGTAGGGAATTCTCTGAGAAGTTAATGCCATGGGGAGTTACTCGAAATCAGTTTAATGCTCAAATATTGACTATTGCGAATTACTCCAGGATAAGTTAAGTTGGTTGTGGAATCTACCAAACGATGATTCTTAAGATCGACAGGCAAAGAAAATTTCTGTAAAAAGTCAGCGCCAATAATGGGACTTCAAACAGTAGCAATAATGAATGGCCATTGGAAGTTGCGGCGCAATCCTAAATCAACATATATCAGGCGTTCACCAAAAGTTTGAATAGGAGTTCCATTTGCTGCATAAAGTTGTAACTTGGTAAGGCGCTCTTTTTCGTGAAAATGTGGTGGAACGACAGAAACATCAGCTCCAGTGTCTACAAGAAACTTTAAGACTTCGAGAGACGGCCCTTCTCGTTTCCGTGGTCGTTATAACGACACGGTAGGCGGCATTTGTTTGCCTTTTTTCCAATTTTGTGGTGGTTAAAAACAAATACCCGGAGGAGAGCTTTCTTAATGTTTCCTCAGTGGGCTAGGACGTGCATTTTGACCACGTGATGCGGAGCGGTTGCGTTGAAAAGGTTCAGCTTGGATGGCTACTAACTGAGCAACTTGTTTGGACAAATCATCAATTTGAGCCTGTAACGCCACAATACCTGGACCAGGAGCTCGCATTGCGTGTATTTGAGCTGGAATGGCCCAGCTCGGGAATTTTTTCAGTTGTTTCGGGAAGATTTTTAAATGGCTCGCTACTGGCCGCTGATATGGCTTGCATGTTAGATGGGAGTTTATTGATCCATGATGTTTTAAGAATGTTATCCGTTAGTTTACTGGCGGCTAAGTCTGACATTTTAGACAGCAAGTGATAAGGCCTCATATTACCCATTTGTAAATCGCGCAACAGCTGCTTGATTATAACTGTCTCGGATTCTTCATAAACAGAAATTAATTTTTTTTTAAAGATTTGTATTTGTCCGTCGCCGGTGGATTCAAAATTATTTCACGAGCTGATTGCAATACCTCTGATTCTAACGCAGAGATCGCTGTATAAAATTGAGTTTCGTCGGCAGTAATGTGACTCAATTTAAACTGCGCATCCAACTGAATGAACCATAACGACAAAAAGGCAGTAGCTTAACTGCCACTCGAGCCAATTGTGAAGTAGCATCATTTTCAACCATTTATATCAATCAAATATGCACGATAATAATATGTATAGAATATGCACAATGATAATATTGTTACGAAATGACCAGGCGCGGTAAGATGGCTTCCCCGCAAAGCAGTTTTGGGTTGCCATAACATGGAAAGTGAAGGCAGGGTTGCACATTTGGCGAGAAATCGCCCATTTGGCGACAAAATTGACGATATACCATGGACGGGTGGAGAACCTTCAGGAACGAATTCTTACCGGTTTAGCACAGAATGTTCTCGAACACCAGTCAAAAGCTATATAAACCCTGCTAGTCCGCAGTCAGAGAGTGCGCCTCGTCTAGCGAGCCGTGCGGAGTCGATCGAGTTGACAGCCGGGCAACGACTGCCGGGTGGGTCGTCGAGTGCACCGAAGGAGTCTCTTAGTGTATCGCGGTTAGTGCATCGTCGAGAGAGCGTGTTGAGCTCCGGGAACGACTGAACCGAAGAGTCGGAAGCTGTGCTTGTGTGTTGTCGAGTGCATCGCGAGTTGTAGCGTGGAGAGTCTCGAGAGTACGTGGAGTTCCGAGAACGACCAAGATGAGTCAGGACGTTATAGCCTGATAACCTGGAGGCTGTGTCGCTGATCGTGTCAGCGTGTTTATAGTAGATCTTTGCATCTCATCACACTGTATAACGTATTTCTGCTCAATATTTTGACATATAATTTCCATATTCGTGCAACATTGAAGGTTGCTATTCGTAATAAATACGGGTCACCAATTATGGTAGTACAATTTTTGAGACAGTTCGTTAATAATAATAATAGAATAGAATAATCATTATTTCGTTTTTTATTGCTATGGGTTACCAGACTGGCAGCATTGAGTTGTAGTAGGCAAGTCGCCACACAGAGTATAAGGAAGCGTTGCTTTCTGAAACTCAAATTCACTATATGTTCTTAGCAGTAGGTATATTCGCCGTATAGGTGCTACTTTGGTAGACGGTTGCACGTAGTTTTGGCGATTTACTTTGGCGCCATTGTTGGCGTGGTTTTAACAAACATCAGCCATCTTGAAAAACGCTGTTTTTACGCATTTTACCTATAGTAAAGAATTTAAAACTTAAGTATAGTAAAGAATTTGTAAACTATAGTAAAGAAATTGAAACTTAAAAAAAAAAATAAATATTGCTAAAAATAATGAATTAATTTTTTGTTAAAAACGCTGTTTCTTAAGATGGCAGGCAAATGTAAAAAAATACGTTTACTACGAGCATAAAATACCAAAATAAGGTTAAATTATTACTTTCATTTAGCAATGAAATAGAATAAAAACACCGCTATAAAAACATTGCGCCAACGTTTAATTGGATTAAAATATTACTTAAAATGAATATCGAATTAAAAACCATCATACCAACGTTTAAAATGTTACTTAAATTCAAATTCTTTAAAATAAGTAAATAAGAACGCTTCGTACACTAGAGCTAAAATGATAGCAATTAGAAGTTTACTGCCGGTAAAAAAAGGAGGAATGTAATACTTTTTTTACCGTTACAAGCGGTTATTTCTTCCACTGTGAACCACAATACCATATACGGCCGTCCTCAGAATCGGCGCTTTTAACAATCTTTATCCACATTTCTTGCACTTCATTGAAGAAGCAAGTAACAATAGCGAGATTTCCTCCAAAAATTTAAAATAAATTTCCTCTGACCCTTGTAACAATTTATAAATAAATCGTTGATTAAGAAAACCAGGTTGGCCAAAATAGGGTCTTAAAGGACAATTTTTGATTCGACATATCCGTTCCCTATGGAATGTAAGGAATTCGAAGAGAGGAATAATAAAATTTTAAAATGGCGCTGTAATGCACAAATATTCAGTAACCAACCAGGGAGGTGATTACAGCTCGTTAATGCACAAATATTCTGTAACCGATCAGGGAGCTGATTACATCACGCATAGAATTAAAATTATTTAAATAATCATGCATAATAATAGCATTTTCAAAAAAAATACAAAATTAAATTGTATTTTAATATTTAACAGCCATAAATAATGTTTAAAACATTAGATTAAATTTATAGATATTAAAACCAATTACTTTTAAAGTAATGTGACGTCATTCATCACATCAACCACAACATAAAATTACATAAAATATCATAAACAATAAAATTTTTATTTCAAATAAAAATGCAAAATTAAATTGATTTTTAATATTTAGAAGCCATAAATAAGATTTTAAAACACGGAATTTATGCATAATAATACGCATTATTTAAAAAATAAAATGACAACAAAGTATCGGTTACCATAAATAACTTGTCTAACAGTGTGGTTACCATATGTCGTATCGCTCGCCAAAAACAAATCGCCAAAATCCGTGCAATCGTCTACCAAAGTAGCACCGCCGTATATCGCAAGGATCAAGGATCAAGGAAGTTAATGAGATACATTCCGCAAGAGAAGAAGAGAAAAATGTGGTCACGTGTTTAAGAACAACATCCGCATGTTCTATGTTTATAATAGAGTCGATGGCAGATATTCAGCTGAAATTCACTGATTTTTCGAATTTAGAAATTTATGGCTATTGCGAGAAATTAAAAAATATGCTTGGAAATGATTTCTCTTTTCTTGGTATCAACAAGTAGGGTCTTTTGTTATTCAAGGGAAAACATGTGAAAAATATTTGTTTCAAAGTAATGCCAGATATCACGGTACTTAAAACAAGCCGTGTTAAGGCCGAAATGAAGAAATCAATTAATTATGAAACATCTGTGCAAATTTCTGAAGAAAACGAGGTAAGATTTATAAATTTTTCTTATGCGTAATGCTTACCAGTATTAATAATGTTTTTACTAAGAATATTAAAGTGTATATCAGTTAATTGAAAACTATTCCCAAGGCCTTGAATAACGTTTTCCAAACTTTTAAATGTAAGTGTAATAATAGTATATTCATAGTTCATGAATAGTTGTTCTAAATTACTGAAAGAGCCGAATTCGAGAAAGATCTGTTTATCTACAAGAACATAAATACAAAGCCAATTTTCTCTCATTTAATATTAATTAGTGTCATAGAACATTTTATGCTGCTAAAATTTTATTAATTTCATCAGGCTATGTTTTAATATTTTAGCTATTGTAATCTATTTTTAATTAATACACATAAATATCGGAATGTTAATTTTTTACTACCTTCCATTGCATAGATATTGTTGCGTGCGTACGGGTTCGTTTGAAATGAATATACAAGTCCGATGAAAAATGAATATGATTTATTGTTGTTAGCATAAATTTAGATATTTTGCATAATGAAACTCGAAAGGCATACGATTAAAGAAAATAACTTAATAGCAATACTACTATGTTCTTTACCAAATTCATACAACTCCTTAATAACTGCAATAGAAAGTAAATCGGAAGCTGAATTGTCGCTAGAATATGTTAAAAACAAACTAATAGATGAGTATTGTAGACGTGTGGAAACTAAGAAAGTTCAAAAGTACGATTCAGTTGCTTTAAAAAGTAAAAGCAAAAATAAACCAAAGTATGTTACACAATTTTGTACTTATTGTAAGAGAAATAACCATACGATAAATGACTGTTTTCATTTAAAACGCAACGCTAGAACTTCCCCGAAAACAGATGTAAATAATAGTAAAGTAAGAAATTATTCTCAAAATTATAAAAGTAATGCATGCCAAATAGCAAATACGCAAAGTGTAGAAAACATAACAAAACTTAAAGAAAATAAGTATCTTAAAAGTACTGAAACTGAAAATTCGCAGATTCAGTTTAATCAAGTTCTAAAAGTGGAAAATAAACATGAAAACACGCAAACGCAAGAATGGGTTATCGACTCAGGAGCCTCAACTCATATGACGAGTAATAAGAAATTTTTCTCTCAGTTAAATGACTCTAATAAACAAATAGTAACTGTAGCCAATGGTGCTAAATTAAATTCTTATGGTATTGGTGAAGGTTATTTTAAAGTTCAAAACTTAAAGGGTCAGGTTACACAAATAAAATTGGAAAATGTATTGTATGTACCAGGTTTAGATAGTAATTTACTTTCTGTTCAATCTGTTATCAATAAAGGTTGCATTGTTACATTTGATAGTAATAAGTGTTACATAAAGCGTAACAATATACTCGTAGCCGACGGCAACGCTCAGCAAGGTTTATATAAATTGATCGTAAACCCAATTGATGAGAAAGCATACTTAGCTAATAATGTTTCATGTTCACATACGAACTGTATACTAAAATGGCATCAAAGATTAGGCCACAGAAATATAGATGCCATTAAAAACACTTGAGAAAAATGATTTGGCAGACGGCATTAAACTTGGAAAATGCACTCATAGTGTGGAATGTCTTATTGTGTAAAAGCGAAACTAACTGAAACACCTTATCCCAAAACTAGTTTTAGATCTAAAAATCCACTGGATTTAGTGCACACAGATGTGTGTGGGCCAATTGAAGTCAACAGCTTAGGAGGGAAATGATATTTCGTAACTTTCATTGATGACTATTCGCGTTATACTCAAATTTATTTTATTACTTCAAAAGATGAAGTATTCGACAAACTTAAACAGTATGTTGCATCGACAACAAATAAATTTAGAAAGAAAATAAAGGTTCTCAGATCCGACAACGGTACAGAACACTGTAACGAAAGTACTGAAAATTATTTAAAGAAACTTGGCATTTTTCACCAAACTTCGGTTCCTTATTGTCCGGCACAGAACGACGTCGCAGAAAGGAAAAATCGCTCTTTAATAGAAATGACAAAAGCTATGCTAATAAACTCTAAATTACCGAAAGGATTCTGGGCTGAAGCAGCAGCTACTGCTGCATATCTTCAAAATAGGTTACCAACTAAAGCCACAGATAGAACACCATATGAATTGTGGAATGGTAGAAAACCAAACTTAAGTCACTTACGAGTATTTGGCTGTACAGCATTTTATTATGTGAACAAACAAAAACGGCGAAAATTCGACAACAGAGCCGAAGAAGGAATATTCGTAGGATACGATTTACGAAGTAAGGGATACAGGATTTATGTAGGTGGAAGGAATATAATAGTAAGTAGAACTGTTAAATTTTCAGAAAACGCGTCTTTATCTGACAAACATGCAGAAAAAAATGCTGAAGATTTAGAATTAATTCACTTCAATAACTCGCAAGATAATAAAGAAAATAATGAAGAAACATCTCTTGGCGATGATTTTACAGAAGATTCAAAAAGTTCCGAAGAGTTAATTAAATGTGAAGAAAATGTAGAAAGAAGGGTTTCTAGCAGATCAACCAAAGGGGTCCCACCGGAAAGATTCTCTTATAAAGCAGAAGACGAAGAATCAATCTTACTTAAAATTAAATATCCAGAAAGCTTTGAAGAAATTCTAAACTTACCAAAACGTGAACAAGAAGCTTGGATCAAGGCTATGCAAGAAGAAATACATTCTCTAAAAGAAAATGAAACCTATAAACTTACAGAATTACCAACAGGAAAACATGCAGTAGGCAGCAAATGGGTGTTTAAGACAAAATATGATGAAACTGGTAAAAATATAAAATACAAAGCACGCTTAGTAGCCAAAGGATTTACTCAAAAATACGGCAGTGATTATGATGAAACTTTTTCACCAGTAGTGAAACACACTACGATAAGAGTTTTCTTAGCATGGGCAGCGTATAATAATGCCAAGGTACATCAACTAGATGTTAAAACAGCCTTTTTGTACGGCAACTTAAATGAAGAAATATATATGGAACAACCAGAAGGATTCGTGGTTCCGGAAGAAAGACATAAAGTTTGTAAATTACAGAAGTCGATTTATGGTCTCAAACAAGCAGCTAGGTGCTGGAATGCAGAAATTGAAAATACACTGAAGAATCTGGGGTTCAGTCAAAGCAAAGCAGATCCGTGTCTTTTCACAAAAGTGGTTCGTGATAAAAGAATTAATTTAATAGTGTATGTTGATGACATCCTAATAAGTTCTACAGAAGAAGGACTAATTCTTCAAACAATTAATGATTTAAAGAAACGTTAGCAAATAACGCATCTTGGTGAAGCTAAATATTTCTTAGGCATGGAAATAAATCGCAAGGAAGATGGAAGTTATCTCTTATCACAGAAAAATAAAATAAATCAACTTGTCAAGCAGTTTCAGCTTGAAGAAGCGAAACACGCTAGCACACCAATGGAAACGAACTATTATAACCTAAACAAGGAAGAAAATCTCCTAACTTCAAATGATAAATTTCGCCAAGCTATTGGAAGTCTTTTGTATATATCGTCTATCACAAGACCAGATATCACAGCTTCAACTCACATACTCAGCAGAAGGTGTAATAATCCACGTCAAAAGGACTGGAATGCTGTTAAAAGAATCATTAGATGCTTAAACACGACAAAGAACCTATCCTTACAAATTTCGTCGAGTGAAGAACCTAATATTACAGTTTATTCAGATGCTGATTGGGGACAAGATATTGAAGATAGAAAATCTACATCAGGAAGTGTTATTTTATTAGGAAGGAACTGTATTTCATGGTTTTCAAGAAAACAAACTTGTGTTTCTTTATCCTCAGCAGAAGCTGAATATGTTGCACTATCGCAAGCTACGCAAGAGCTATTATGGCTATTAAAATTAACAGAAGATTTCAATCTACCCCAAACTCTACCGATAAAGGTATTTGAAGATAATCAGTCTACTATAAGACTTGTAGAATCTGAAAAATTCAGTTCACGCACAAAACATATTGATACAAAAGTTCATCATATACGCGACTTGAATAACAAAGGAATAGTAAAACTTGTTTATCTTTCAACAGAGCAAATGGTTGCTGATATTATGACTAAACCAATTCCTAAAGCTAAATTTCAGTTTTGCAGGAATGAACTACAATTGGTATGAGTTTCATTAGCAAAACAGGGGCAATGTTAGCATAAATTTAGGTATTTTGCATAATGAAACTCGAAAGGCATACGAAACGAACGTGCGCCAAGGTATATATTGGCGAGAGAAAGTAAAGCTCGTGTGCAATGCAGTATATTTGATTTTCACCCTAGCTACTAGTACCTGGCCAAAGGTCTAATCCAGTAGTACTTTCTTCTCTTTCAGGTACGATGGCAAAGTATATTCCTGTTTATTTTTCTTATTGCCTAATATAGGTAAGCCTGATGATATTTAGTACTGATGATGATTCTATGTAAGTTATTCTTTTGAATACTTCAATTTTAATGTCCGTGAACATTATTAATTTTTGTTATGCTTAAGCAGAATTATCCTATTTTATTAAAGATTTCGTAGTTAATCTTTTGACTTATCATTCTTTAATTCTGTGCTTGAGGAAACGTACTCATTACGCCTTCAGTGCTAATGCACAACCAACAATTGTTATCACAAATAAATAAAACAAAAGGCTTCAATTTTTTCAGATATTCGTACAGTATTACAATATCTCACAGTATTTACCTTTTAACTACTCAAACGTTCAAAAGAACTTAATTAAAAACAGCTAGAGAAAGCTAATCCGTGAATTCGCCACAGTCAACAAGAGCAGTTTTCTAAACAAACTCTTAAAACAACAACAAGCTTACTAACTAACTGAATTGCGGAGTTTTCTTCCTTTTCATAAGATTTTAAATCGCGCGCGAGAATTTTCTGGAATTTTCTAGAAATCAAAAAGATATATTTATTTTCTAAATTTTAAATGCCACGTGTTCCTGCATTTTTAATTTTTCCGGCTTACCTTACCTTCGTCACGCGCTGCACTGCACGGGAAATAAAACAATTTAATTTATAATTCAACTAACATTAGCAATTTAAATACCAAATCCGTAACAATATTAAGGATACCAACAGCTGCAATATTAGAAACATCAGTAATACTGAAACATTTTAATATAAAAGGATGCTTTTATAAGAATTTATACTTAATTCTAAAATTTCAGGGGAGATTGCTGAGTTTAAATATTAAATTAGTATGTATATTTAGTCCCTGAAAATCAGTGGTTGTGTTCAGTGCCGTAACTAGCCTATGCAAAAAATTTCCCTGGACCCCTTTCCCAATAAATTTAATGTGCTTAAAAATAAAAAATAAAAATAATAATATCCCCCCCCCCCCGCGAAAAGTTAAAAAAAAAGTCAAGGATTCCAGGAGCCAATGTTTTCATGATGATTTTTATCGTAAAAAGTATTAAAGTATCGTAAAAAGTATTATTTTATCGTATTAAAGGTACGTAACATGAAGAAAGCATATAAAGGAAAATAATTTCCCTTGACCAACTGGTGAAATGAATATTTGCTTTAGTCTGGGTATTTGACGTCAGATGATTTTAATTCAGTTACTTAAGACTTTTTCTGTGAGTGCGAGAGACAGATTTTTCTCTCCTTTCACTGAGATGCATACTGATAATAAATAAATAAGTCTATATAAAAAAAGGAACATGTCGACATATAGCATTAAGAAAAGGAAGAAAACCTAAATTTGCGGAGATTTTAATATAAAATCCAAGAAGTTTTACATACTAATGTTTTAAATTTTTATATAAAGTATGCGCCTACCTAAGTTTTTTCGCTTAAGTTAGCAAACATATAAATAATTAGTTATATTATAAACTGACAGACAAGATAATTGATAAACGTACAGAAAAGCTATTACATTAATGTATAGTACTCTCAGCTTATGAACATGATTTATGCAATAATATACAAGTAATGAATAAGAACTCTTATAATGAAAATGATACATTTGTTAAATATAAAACATATTTATCATAAACTTCATAAAGAAAACTATTTAAACATACAATTTTTGTAGAAAATATGTATGGTAAAGTTTTTTCTGTCTTTTTAAAAAAACCTTTTGGTACACTAAACTACTTGAATACATGATTTTTATTAAAAAATATAAATGCTAAAGTTTTTTATTGTTCCTCAGTCTGTACTGCTCTTCTCTAATTTTTTCCTCCCTCAATAAGTGTAATGATAACATTGGTGGCCAAAATTCATCATAAAGAAAAAAATCTTCTTTTAAAATTTGCGTCTCCTACCCTTCATTAACGCAAAATTATTTATCAATACTTGGACGTCCATCTTCTCAGCCATCTCAGCTTCAACGCTCAATAGTGAAAAAGGTTTGACAACCGATCTTGTGTCATACTGTTTCTTAAATATGTTTTTATTAGTTTCAGTATTGAAAATGACCTCTTACTCGTGGCTGTGGTTACAGATAATGATAAATACAATATAAGTAAATTGCCAATAATTGCTCCCGAATAACTGCTTGTCATGTCAAAATATTTTACCATTGCTAATTTAGCTAAATCCTTAACGGATTTCAAATTTTGGATTTCTGTTCTGAAAGTATTTATAAATAATAAAAATTGTACTTCCAGTGCAAGTCTTCTTTATATGTTTTCTGTATTTTTGAAACATTTTTAATAATTTCCGTATTTGTTAACAATGACAGTGTTTTAGGTTCTTTATTTCTCTTTTATTTTTCAAATTTAGTTTCTACGCCCCATTTATTTGCAATAAATTCTGCTACTTTCATAATGTCTTCAAACTTGTTTCTCATATCTTGCATATTAATAGAAACGCTTTTTAGATGTTGATGAGCTCCATTCAAGTCGATTGATTTTCAATTGTCGAGCCGATTGATTGGTTGATCGATCCTGCACTATAGCGCAGGACGTGTTTAAAAAATTTTGTTTTTAATTTTGGCCTGTTATGATGTTTCTTAATGTATGGAAACATAGATTACATTTATATTTCATATTTATCATACAAATATTTCATGTAAATATAACAATATGTTATCAATATTAATAGACATTTGCATTGTTAATGGTGATAATTTTGGATTTTTCAGATAAATGGATTAAAAGTTTAGCTGAATTGAATTTTTAGCAAATTTTAAATTATAAGAATTTAGTTAATGATTAATTTTGATATTACAAAATATTAACTTACCTTTATAATGAAGAATTATATTTGAGATCACTTTGAAATTTAATTTTAAAGAAAAACTTCTGTTTGTTCTCGCCATAGACTAGAGAAATGGCATTAGAATAAGAGCAAGTTTAAGTTCCGTTTACTGTTCTGAGTCATCAGCCAATTTACAAGTATACTTGAAGGGTAGCGTTTCACACTTCAATGCAGCTGTTTAACAAAGAAAGGGACCCCGCCTCCATTGTAAATTTCCAGTGTCTTCCCAAGTTGAGTCACAGTAAAACTTTCATCCAAGACTTTATTGTAAAGATGTCCATTGTCCATTTCCCTTTTAAAACGCTGAAACATCTGTTTTTTCCCCCCTTCAGTCAAATTGTACTATTATTATTGTCATATTCCGATGATACATAATACATCACCTGCAATATCTTTCTACATTTCTTCTGTACTATAAATGCATTTCAGTTAATGTATAATTATTAAATATTTAACAGTAAAAATTATGGATATTCGAATATTTTTTTGGAAATTCTTCACAAGTTTACAATGAAATCATAAACAGGTAGAAACAAATTTTATTGATATGTATCCAAAGAGCTTTGAAAATGATTGTGTAATACGAAATGGAAATTTAAAAATTAAACACAAAATACTTATGGTATCAGGATTTATCTAAATTTAAATACCCACTGTAGAAAATATGACGATTCCCTTCCAAGTTTCAAGGTCCCAGAAATGTTTAATAATTTAGAGTTAAGCTTATTGACACTAACGTATATTTGAAGATGAGTACTCACACTCTGTCGCATGGATTCTAAAAGTAGTACACATAAATACTTGTTTAGGAAACAAGTATAAAGTTTCTTCATAATTAGTAAAAATAAAATAGTATTAAACAAGTTTTGCCTACTTCGTAAAGAAATGCGCAAAACTTCATTTAATGAAAATAGGTTTGTTGTACCCCGGTGATCAGAAAGCAAAAATCAGTTAGGAAAAGCGGAGATATTTTAGGAGCATTAATATTTGTGATTATTGTTATCTGTTTTATTTGCGTCTTAGAAAGCTATTTATGTCTCAAAAATTAATAACCTCAGATTTCCAGTCTTTACATTGCTTATAAATTAAGCAGTATAAATTTTTTTATCCTCATCATTAATTTATTAATGACAAAATATAAAAAATAAATATAATGTATGGGAACATATATTAACGGAAGCTATTTATGTCTTAGAAAAGTTATACAATGATGCCGAAATGAAAAAGAATAATGTACAAAGGGATTTTATGAGTGAAAATTGCATCATTTACTATTAAAACGTGTTAATTAATTTTTTTAATTTGCAAAAATTATTGAAATATTGCAATAACGGAGGAGCATTCTTTTCTGAAATATTCCATTCGTTTGTGTAGTGAAAATAGCAATGTAATTCACGTTCTTTCAGATGTTGAAATGCAACTTAAAACTATTAGGGCAACGCTGCCATTGATGTGTTTAATATTTTCGGTAATTAATTTATCGAAATTTACGAAATAGTATCTACTTTTAGTTGCGTGCTGCCATTTTTATTATCATTATTATATTATTATTGATGATTTCACGAACTGAATGCTGTGGAAAGTAAATTAAAAGTAAAAGTAAA
This sequence comes from Stegodyphus dumicola, assembly GCF_044657685.1. NCBI lineage: Eukaryota > Metazoa > Arthropoda > Arachnida > Araneae > Eresidae > Stegodyphus > Stegodyphus dumicola. The sequence continues at coordinate 86,875,629 of NC_140768.1, forward strand.
GTAAATAGTAAAATTTCATTTCAAATAACGATTAGAAAGTACTCCATGAAGGCGTTCTTCCCCTTAGGCAAATAGCCCTCGAGTGCTTTATTATTATATAATAATTCAATTCCGTTTAAATAAAGTACAAATTATTGCACATTACTCAATTATACGCTTAAATGTTTCACGTTGTTAAAAATTTTTTAATTTATTATATTTTTTTTCAAACGAAGAGAGATTAATATATTACTTTCAAAACAAATTTAATGTCTTCAGAATTATCTTTTACAGATAAGTGCGAATTTTTGGTAGAAGGGTAATTTACAGCATAAGAAACACTACAGCTCTTCTCTTTTCTAAAGCAAATAAAGTAAATTCTCAAACGAGTTCTGTGCTTTCAGATTTAATTCTCGATTAGGGATTTTAAAGAATTCCTAACCTGCATTTTATTTGCAATGTGAGAATATTTTGAAAATTTTGATATGAAAAATTGGATAAATATTTATTTACTCATTATTTCAAGTAAAAATATTCATCCATTCCATGTCCTACCTCCATGAGTTAAAGTAATGAATTTCGATAAATTTAAAGAAAAAAATTTCATTAAATTTACGCCGGAAATTAACTGAAATATCTGGCCGCTTAAATGTTTGAGCATCTGTATGTTCGTAGCCTGTCGTAAAACCTCCCCCCTTTTTTCGGACGTTGAATTCATTCAAAGATCTCTAAGCCGAACGAGAAATCTCTCCTTTCCAAATGTGGTGCCATAAATTCTTTGCGTTTCCTGGTCGCGTAATGACAAACCGCACATTGAGTTGATCAATGTTAAAACGAATTTCGCTTACTGCGCATGTTCAATGGTGTATCGTTGGCGTGGGAGGAAATACTGGCGACTAAAACATAAGCAACCTTACACAAGCCTGTTAGTTATGTTTGTTTTACTATTTACATTTCCAATACTATGGAAATTTGTTGTGTGCTTATTGCATGTGCTTCTGTTTCATTTAATTTTGGTTTATTTTGTTCATAAACATTGCATTTAATATCAGTTATTTGACTTTAATTCAGTAATTTAAACTGGATTTATTCTTTAATTTGCGAAAGTATATACAAATAGAACGTATGGTAAATACTCAATTTCTTGTATTCCTCAGAAGTATAATCAATAAGCATTCAGTTAATATATCTTTTAATGTTTCCTGTTTTGTACTCCTTCTTAAAGGAAAATTTGCTTTGTTTACAATCAATATTTACACTTTAAGTAATGAAGCAACTTACAATCTGACAAGTTTTAAAACTCCGAACTGTTTACGCCCAGATCAACTATATACAATATCAAATATATACCGTATTTATCTTCCTTTAAAATTGCGCCAAAATTGTAATTGCGCCAAATTCTATTCTGGGCATGCGCAGTAAGCGAAATTCGTTTAACATTGATCAACTCAATGTGCGGTTTGCCATTAAGCTTCCTGGACTAGAACAGCATTTCGACATGGGGGTGGGGCAAAGTCCTTTCATGCCACAACTGCTCAGCTTACGTCAATGATTTTGTGTCTTTAAAGAAAGAAAAGCATGTATTCTGGAGTTAGCAATTAATACTTCCCCCCCCCCAATCCAGCGTATTAGTGTAAAAAACAGAGAAAAAAAATCGGTCCTCCTTTAACTTTTCCCTTTTGTAATGTTAGTCGTGCTTCTACAAAATACAAAATGTTTCTGTCCCTTACCTTGCCTCTTGGTGCGACTGCACAGGTTGCAAGTACCATCGTTTGTTACATTGTGAAAATTATACATTAAAACATGCAGATTCTTCCTTATTCTTTATTCTTTAAAAATAATTCTTATTTTTAAAGAAAAAATTAAAGAAAAAATTTCCTTACTCTTTAAAAATAATACAGGGTGAAATTATTTGGTGGCAACAATTTGAAAAGTGATACACCGTTTATAGTGAACCAAAGAAATACATGTTATATTAAATTCTAAGAATCATTCACATTAATAAATTCAACTTCAAATTGAATATTAGGACTGATTTTTTGGATTTGCGTTTAATGGAAAAGCTAGTAAGAGATTCAATATATGAACAAAATTAAACGCTACCGGAATGACATATATTATGAAAATTACGAATTGCAAATAATATACCACGATTTTTCTTAACTTGCAAAGTTCATTCCAAAGTACCGGAATCCTGTCTAGTTATTTTTTTGATTTATATTTAGAAAATATGTCTATGGTTATTCGATCATAATGCGAATTATACAGAAACAAATTAATATATAAAATAAGTACTTTATAATAAATAACTACAATTAATTTCCACTTCCACCGGTTTTTGATTTGGGACTGCAAAAGGAGGAACCTTTTCTTTAGGGTGTCGCCTTTAATAATTTTCAGGTTTGAGACTAAGGAATACAAAGGAACTTTTTCTATTTTCCGCTCACTGCTATCCCTAAACTGGGATAGGTCATGAAGTTATTATTTATAACGAACGCTGAAATTTTAACTTTTGCAAACACTTGAATTTAGGTGTATCAGGTGCTTCCAAGGGCCTCCTATCTGCGTCATACAGAGAACTGCGTCACTGCACATATAGGTAAGGGGACCTTAAACACTTAAAAGAAAACGAATTCTATTATCTACATATATTTAAAGATTCTAAAGTTAAAAGTAAATTGGAGTCAAATCAAGGCTATTCCTCAACTATATTAACAATCGTGTAAAAGGGTGTAAAAGGGGTCTAACACAAAATCAAAACATATCAAAATTAAAATAAGAATTTCTAGTAATACAAATTCTAAAAATAAAAATGAAAAGCAAAAGGGGAAAAATATAAAAATAATAATTAATATTCTTTTATTGAAATTCTAATTCCGAACTCATCAAGGGAAAATGAATTAAAGCTTTTATATATATGTAATGGAATTTGATTAAGTTTAAACATGCAAATGTAGTTCAGCAGGACTTTTAAGGGTCCCCTAAGCCTTCGGGCCCCTATGCGACGGCATTCCTTGCGTACCCTTATTTACGCCACTGGTTGTGTCAGTCGATAGTTTGGAGGTAACATGTGCCTTGAGTATATGCTTTAGAATTACACTAGTCTATTTCCTATGGTAGATCTTTTCAACAAATACACTTAAATATCTTTTTGAGCTACATGATTTTAAAATAAAAAATTCTGCACATAAATTATGTAAGTTACAAGATTAAAAATAACTTCAAATTTATTTTTTGAATATTTGGAATGTATACAGATGGTACTTTATAGTTATTTATTCCTATAAAATAAAGAAAAATGTATTATGAAAAATTATTAGTTTCACAGCTAGTACTGCAGTGACTTCAGTAGCACAAATCTCTCTATTTTTTTGTGACATTTATATTATAGTATACAAAATGTGTTAATTTGCAGTTTATACTATCAATAGGACAATAGTCAGTTGCTAAAAATTAAATTTTAAGTTGTATAAAATTATATATTAATTTTGAACTGTGCTGAACATTGGCATCGTTATTCTTACATGATTGTTGAAACGCTCACCGGCAACCACGTGATTTGCGCATGCGCGCAACAAAAACTAAATCAGAACTCCTGATGGACGTTTGAGTGAAACATGTTAATCCTATTCTTCTGTGTTACATATATATTTTAGTTTAGTGATGTTATTGTAATTAAATATCGATAAAATGATCCAAAGAACGTCGCGATTTTGAAAATTATCGCCAACACCAAAAATTATCCAAAGAACGTCTATATACTATATACTATGTGTGTTTATACATAATATATACTATATATAACTATATATATCTTTGAATGACCCTTTTACCACTCATCGTACATGTTCCGTTTTTACTGCTCATCATAAAGTCGCCAAAAGTAGCCAAATCCCGTGTGCACCAGATACTAGGATTAAACCTTAAATAAATAACCTTAATAATAAAATATATTATCTTAGAAGCCTCCCTTTTTCTGTGAGTAGTGTAGTGTATAGATGTACTTAGGAAAAATACTCCCGGATGTGCTTTGGAGAAGAAAGAAGATCGACTAAAAGGTAAATCTTTTTACCTTTTGTTTTCTATGATTATACATTTTTTGGCATCCCGTGCCGCGAATGAAGGCGATTGTTGATACTTGTTGAATTATTGAATATATATTAAATAATGACGGAATTCATCGATACATTGAAAAGGAAACGCGGCCACATGAGAGCTGCCGTAACAAAATTAATTGGCCGAATCGAAACTGAATTATCAAAAACAGAAGTGAATGCAGAGGAACTAGAAATTTCCTTAGAACTCTTAAATGAAAAATCGAACGAGTTAAAACAAATAGATGCCGATATAGAAAAATTAATAGACATAACGGATCTAGACCAGGAATTAAACGGTGTTGACGAATATCGTGAAAGAGTAACTACATTTAAATACAAAGCTAACAAAAAATTGAAAGAAATTAATGTAGAACAACAAAAATTTAGTGTGTTAAGAAGCACTGAACAGTTAAGTGAAAGTATAGAAAGCGTTAAAATCGAAAATCATAATGTGAAGCTTCCTAAACTTACGATTCCGAAGTTTTATGGTGAGAGCTGCGAATGGCTGACATTTTGGAACACTTTTTCATCAGCCATGCCATACACCAAAATAAAACGCTTGACGCTATAAGCAAATTTAATTATTTGAAATCCTTTTTGGGAGGTACTGCTTATAACACCATTGACGGTTTCGATTTAACCGAAGAAAATTACGAAACTTCAGTTAAACTACTCACAGAAAGATTAGGAAATAAAGATGTACTGATAAACGCCCATATAGATAAATTACTGAAAATAAGATCTCTAAAGGATTCTAATGACATTCGAAATTTCCGTAAGTTATTCAATTACATACAAAAACATATTCGATTTCTTGTGTTCCGTCTTTTTGGTAGATAGGTGGCGCTCTTGATGCGCGCCAATGAAAAATATATCACTTGACGCTTGAACATGAAGAATGACGCATGTCATATTTATTTGATGCTTGATTATGTTTCATGGCCGCTATAAGCGGAAGTAATATAAGTTTATCATTAATAAATGTTATTTCTATATTCTAAGAAATCTTGAAATTTTGATTTGAAATTCTAATGCTCTCCCAACCTTGACTCCTGAAACGAAACGATCTTTGAATTTATGACTCATGAAGAGAGACAACACACATTTTTTTGGGGGTCTGAAACCCGCGAAAAGGGGAATTACCTTTTGAAAGGTAAGAATTTTGATTCATTTGTTCTTAGTATCGATCTTTGAAAACGAAGCATGATGGATGATTTAGCAAAAGAGAAAAAGAAACGTGCTATTGTACGTAGTAAAGTTACTACACTTCTAAATAAACTTGAGAAATTATTATCGGAAGAATTAAGTAAAGAACATCTAGAAGATTTAAATTCATCATATGAATTGTTAATTGAATACCATGAGAAACTTAAAATTCTTGACTCAAAGATCGATGCTCTCATAATTGATGAAAAAGAATATGGCAACGAACTACTTGTATGTGAAGAGTATGATGAAAAAATTATAACGTTTAAAGCTAAGATTGTTAGTAAAGTAAAGAAAATTAACAGTAATGAAGTTGTTGAAAGAAGTATAATTACAACTAGTAATGGTATTAGTAGTACTCTGAATGGTTATAATGTTGTTACAAGTAGTGCTTCAGTAAAGTTACCTAAATTAAATATTGAAAAATTTGCTGGTGATCCCAGTAAATGGCTCGAATTCTTTAATTCGTATGATAATGCTATTCATTCTAATCCAAGTTTATCTAAAATAGATAAGTTTACATATTTGAAAAGTTTATTATCTGGTTCAGCATATAATTGTCTTTCTGGTTATGCTTTATCTGAAGAAAAATATGATCTATGTATTAAAAGTTTAGAAGAGAGGTTTGGTCGTAAAGATGTTATATCAAAATTCATGCAGATGTTGTTACAGTTAGAACCAGTTAAAAGTTCTTCAAATGTTTCTGAGTTAAGAAAGCTCTATGATCAGTTACAAATCTGTGTTAGAAATTTAAGTAGTTTAGATGTTACTAGCGGTTCATACGGACAGTTATTGAACCCAATAATTCTTAAATTGTTACCTGAAGATTTAGCTCTTGAATTCCATAGAAGAAGAACATCTAACCAAAATATAGAAGTAAGTGAATTAATAGAGTTCATTAAAATCGAAACTGAATGCCGAGAAGCAAGTATTTTGATTAATAGCTCAAAAGGTAATAAATACACAGGGGTTAATCCTAAACAAGGGTTCAAAAATTATAAAGTCAAATCACAAGCTTCTGCTTTTAACACATCGGTAAAAATGTTTTGCATATTCTGCAAATCAAACGAACATACATCTGCCGGATTTTTGAAATTTTCCGACGAGCAAAAACGAAAGAAATTAAAACATGAATGTCGCTGTTACAGATGCTTTCTAAAACATTTGTCGGCGTTTTGTCAGTCAAAAATACAACCATGCGAAAATTGTAACGAGAAAAATCATAATAAACTTTTCTGCCGTTTGAAATCGAAAGAAATGGAAGATGTTAACTCCGCAGATACGCAAAATAAAACTTTAGTATCTACTTCCCACTGTAACACTCTAAAACCTGAAAATAGTGTGCTTTTACAGACATGTTCTGTTATTGCTCAAAGCAAAAATAAATCGAGAATCGTAAGATTATTAATTGATTCAGGTAGTGAACGAAACTTCATCACCCACAGGTTAGCGCGCGATTTGGAATTGCAAGTCATTAGAAAAGAATTTCTAACAATTTATTCGTTTGGAAATCAGCGCGGTAACTCGCAAGAATTTGATGTATATAGTCTAAAAATAAAAAATAAAAACGATGATCGCTGCCTTGTTGTAGAAGCTATCGGGATAGAATTAATATCATCAATAAACTTCCAGGCGCCATCAACATGTCAAAACATTAAAGAATTTATGACTAAAAAAGGTTTGGAACTTTCGGATACAAGTCCCGTTAATGAGAACATAAATAATCTGCTTGGCGCCGAGCATTTCTGGTATATACAAACAGGAAGTAATTCAATGATAAATGATGGTTTGTTTATAGTACCGACCATATTTGGATACACAGTGATGGGTAAAGTAAAAAATAATAATACTCGCATTAATACGTTGTTTTTATCTGCCGTTGAAGGAAACATATTTGATTTGCAGTTATTTTGGAAATTGGATTCGATAGAAATTGAAAATGAAAACAAAACATTTTCGGAAACTGATTTGGATACTATTAAGCATTTTAACGACAGTTTGAAATTTAATAACGGCAGGTACGAAACAAAACTCTTTTGGAAGGACAATAAATCACAACTCGCTGATAATTTTTTCGTTGCTAAACAACAATTTCTAGGACTAAAGCATAAATTAAAGGGAAATGATTTCCTATATAATGAATATGATAATATAATTAGAGAACAAGTTGAAAGGGGGATTGTTGAACAATGTAAGTTTGTTGAAAATGAACCTAACTCTTATTATATGCCTCATAGGCCCGTTATACGTGAAGGAAAAGTAACAACAAGAATAAGAATAGTTTATGATGCCTCTTCTAAGTCTGAAGGAGCTAAATCGTTAAATGAATGTTTGATATCAGGCCCTAATTTAAATCTTAACTTGTTGGATATAATTTTAAAATTTCGCGTACAAAAAGTTGCATTTTGTGCAGACATAGAGAAGGCTTTTCACCAAATTCAAATTGATAGTGAAGATAGAAATTTTTTAAGGTTCTTGTCGTTTGATCATTTTTACGACGATAGTAACAATAGTTTAGGCTTTAAGGTTTTCCGAATGTGCCGAGTGCCGTTTGGAATGACAACAAGTCCGTTTATTTTGTCCGCCACTATCAAACATCATATTAAAGGTTATGAAAAGAAATATAGCAAAGCTGTTGGTTGACATGTTAAATAAGTTCTTATATGTTGATGACCTTATCCATGGAGCAGACTCCGTTGAAGAAGTTTTCTCATTATCAACTGATGCAGTTAAAATTCTTCAAGACGCTGGTATGAACTTAAGAAAATTTTAATCAAATTCCGTATCTTTAAAAAAATCATTGGCAAGATATTGGTTTAGTTAATAAGGAAGATAATTTGGATAAGAAAACGTTAAAGGTGCTGGGAATAATTTGGGATTTGGATGAGGACACATTGGAATTAGATGTACAAGAAACTTTTACAACCAGTTGATTGGAAACACGTTACAAAGCGAAAGGTATTACAGATTGTGGCAAAAATTTATGACCCAGTTGGCTTCATTGCACCTTTTGTTATCAGAATAAAATTCTTATTACAAGAGTTATGGGAATTGTGTATTGATTGGGACACAATTTTGCCCAGTTATTTGAGTGAAAAATTTAAAACTTGGTACTTTGAAATTGAAGTTATTCTCAACTTGTGTATTCCTAGAAAATACATATTAAATGATGAATGTGTAAATTTCGATAAAATAGAGCTTTTTGTCTTTTGTGACGCCAGCCTCAAGGGATATGGAGCTATTGCATATTTTCGTGATCCTGATTCTTGCTGTACGTCTTTTGTTCTTTCAAAGAGCCGTGTATCCCCACTTAAAAAATTAACCTTGCCTCGTTTAGAACTTATGGGAGCTATTATTGCCGCAAGAATAGTTAAATAGTTAAGGGAATTATTTAATATCCAAGAAGATAATGTATTTTGTTTTAGTGACTCTAAAATTGTTCTTCACTGGATCAGGGGTACCGCTGATAAATGGAATCCCTTTGTTGCTAATCGTGTACGGGAAATACAAGATGTTGTATCATCTTCGCAATGGAAATACTGTAAGGGAAATGACAATCCGGCTGACATAATTTCACGTGGATAAAGAGCTTCTGATCTAGTGGAAAATAAACTTTGGTTCAATGGACCAGTGTGGTTAAAAGAGAAAATTTTACCTTCATCATCTTTTGATCCTTTGATCGAGCCTATGGAGAAGAGGTACAGGTAGAACAGCGTCAAACTACTGTATGTTCTGTTATTAGCTAACAGGCTGAATTTGAATTGACATCCAGGTTTTCATCCTGGAAAAAATTGAAACGCGTAACTGCATGGTGTTTAAGATTCTGCCACAATATTAAACCTACATCTTTAAAACTCAAGGGTTTTTTAACAGTTCAAGAATTGGATAAGGCAAGCAATTTGATTTTTAAAATCATGCAAAATTCCGAATTTAGAGAAGAAATTAGACTTTTGAAAGCAGGAAAGAAATTGAATCTCAGCAGTAAAATCCTGAAATTAAATCCTTTTCTTGATAGAGAAGAAATCCTTAGAGTCGGTGGTAGACTCTGTATTTCGAATCTTTCAGAAAACACAAAGTATCCAATCATTCTTCCCAAAAGTCACCAAGTTACTGAATTGATAGTCAAACACTTTCACGAAGTGAACCTTCACGGAGGAGCCACATTAACATTATCTGCTCTGCGACAGAAATATTGGATCGTTAATGGCCGAGAAATTGTAAGAAAGATAATTTGGAAATGAATAAAATGTTTTAAAAATCGAAAAAGCGCATTCAGTCAGATAATGGGCGACCTACCTGCTTCTCGCGTATTGCCGGATAGAACATTCTCGAATACAGGACTAGATTTTGCAGGCCCCTTTTTAATTAAAGCTAGGAAAGGAAGAGGAGGAACGAGATATAAATGTTACGTTTGCCTTTACATATGTTTCACCACAAAGGCCATTCACCTAGAAGTGGTCAGTGATTTAACAACTGAAGCATTCCTAGCATCTCTGAAAAGATTTGTGTCACGCAGAGGAAAACCCAAGAAAATCTTTTCCGATAGAGGCACCAACTTTGTTGGGGCTGATCGAGAATTAAGAAGATACATAGCTACACTTTCCTCTGACGAAGCATTTCAAAACTACCTGAGCGGTGAAAATATTCAATGGATCTTCAATCCTCCTGCTGCCCCTCACTTTGGAGGCCTTTGGGAGGCTGGAGTGAAACAAATGAAGATTCACTTAAAGCGGACTATTGGGATCCAGGTTCTGACATACGAAGAATTTCACACCTTAATTACACAGATCGAGGCGTGTTTCAATTCAAGGCCAATAGTTTCCATCTCATCTGACCCTGAAGATTTTAATCCTTTAACACCTGGACATTTCCTAATTGGGACTACATTAACAGCAATTCCTGAACCTGATCTTACAAATAATAAGCTAACCCCTGCTGAAAGATGGAAATTGACACAGCAAATTTTCCAGAGCTTTTGGAAACGTTGGTCTAGAGATTATCTTTCACAATTACAAGAGCGTACCAAATGGTTGAGGGATAAACCAAATTTAGCCCTCAATGACTTAGTCTTGATAAAGGACGAAAATTTACCTCCATTAAAGTGGCGACTTGGACGAGTAATTGAACTATATCCTGGTGCTGATGGAAAAGTTCGTGTTGTGAAACTAAAAACTTTATTGGGCGAAATGAAGCGTCCTATACATAAACGTTCCCGCTTACCATTGAGTGAATAAGACTCTAAAAAAAAACCATTAATTGTATATTCAAAATTTGTGTCTTTATTATTATTATTAATTCAATTGTGTTTCAGATTCAGAGAACGCACCACAATTGTGGATTATGGTAATTTAGCAGTTTCATTATTTTGTTTTCCTTCTAGAGATTGTAAGTATGTTTTATTTGTAAAATTTTGTGCTAAATTTAATGTTGTTATTCAATTTAAATTTGTCATTATGCATTTTTATTTTATATGATATACTGTTGAACTTTTGGAGAACTTGTTTAAATCTAAAATTGAAGATCTTTATAATAATGTTGTAATGAACCAATGTTCATCGGGGCGGAGTATTTTCCGTCTTTTTGGTAGATAGGTGGCGCTCTTGATGCGCGCCGATGAAAAATATATCACTTGACGCTTGAACATGAAGAATGACGCATGTCATATTTATTTGATGCTTGATTATGTTTCATGGCCGCTATAAGCGGAAGTAATATAAGTTTATCGTTAATAAATGTTATTTCTATGTTCTAAAAATCTTGAAATTTTGATTTGAAATTCTAATGCTCTCCCAACCTTGACTCCTGAAACGAAACGATCTTTGAATTTATGACTCATGAAGAGAGACAACACACATCTTGAATCATTAAATATGACCTCAGAAACATATGGAGCTTTATTAACACCTATTTTGCTTAAAACATTGCCCGCAGATATTGGAATATAATAAAACATTTCGAAAATCAAATTACGATTTGAATCACCTAGTGGAATTTCTTTCTCAGCAATTAATTGCTCGGGAAAAAACAGCTTTGCTGTCGAAAGAAGCGGCGTCAATTTCTCCTCCCCCCCCGACAAACAAAACGCGAAAGCAAGCTGTCAACTTGGCATGATAAACTGTCTACAAATGAGAATCAAAATTATAAACATTCGAACTGCATATTTTGCGATTCTGATCATGAAAGTTCTGAATGTCGGAATGCGAGTCGTTTAACCTTAGATGAAAAAAAGCGAAAATTGCAGAATCACGGATTATCTTTTAAGTGCGTTAAACGGAACCATATCTACCGCTTCTGCAAGACCAAGGTTAAATGTTCCTTATGCGGTAAAGCTCATTTATCAATAATGTATAACTCTCACGGAAATAATTCTACAGACATTATTGGGGATGAAAATAATAAAAAAGACTGTGTTCTGACAAATAAATCTTGCATGCAGTTAGTAAATTTTCAAACTTTAGTAGTAAAACTTCGTGGGGATGGAATCGAAAAATATGTGAGAATTTTATTAGATAGTGGTTCCCAGCGATCCTACATTTCGAAGTATGCAGTTAGTATAATGAATTATAAAACAAGTTGTAAAGAAGAATTAATCCATGGTTTGTTCGGAGGAATTGAAAAGAAAGAAACTCATAGTAAATATTTAATTAGATTGAGTAGTTTTAAAGGTGATTATCACTGTACTTTTCAGGTTTTGGATCAGGATAAAATATGTACTGACATTCCTCAAATTCGTAGAGATACATATCTTACTGAACTGCGAAAACATGGAATTTATTTAACTGACATGCAGAATAAATCTGTGGATTTGATGTATGAAAAATCACCTTTAGAAATTCATGTTCTTTTAGGTGCAGATGTGGCAGGAAAGCATCTAACAGGGAAGATTAGACAACTAAAATGTGGGTCTTCATGAGTATATACTAAATTAGGATGGACAATGATGGGGAAAACTGAAAAGCTGAGTTCTCTAACAGTACGACAACCGTATTGTCACTTCATGATGCTAAAATTTCGGATTTATGGTGTTTTGACTCGTTAGGAATAACGGATCCTGCTATAACCCACACAAGAAAGGAAATTGATTAAATTGCTAAAACATATTTTCGTCAGTCATTAAAGAGAGATAGGGAGGGTAGGTATCAGGTCTCTCTTCCTTGGTTAGAAGGGCATGAGGTTTTACCTGAAAACAGATTATTAGCAGAGAAAAGGTTAAAATCCTGCGTCAAAAATCTTTAGTCAAAAAACTGTCTGAAAGAGTATGAAAATATTTTTAACGGGTATTATAGAATGAATGGGCTGAAGAAGGTATTATAGAATCTGTTGAAGGTAAGAAAACCGAAAATTGTCATTACCTAACACATAGGGCTGTAATTAAGGAAAATTCAACCACAAAGATTAGATCTGTGTTCGATGCCTCAGCGAAGGAAAGGAATGGTGTGTCCTCAAATGACTGTTTAGAAAAGGGCCCAAATTATTTGGAATTAATACCGAGTATGTTAAACAGATTTCGCCTAGGTAAATACGGGGTTATCTCAGATATACGTAAGGCCTTTTTGCAAATAGGTGTCTGTCCTCGAGATAGAGACTTTCTTAGATTTCTCTGGTGGGAAGAAGGAGATCCCGAAAAATTGAAAATATATCGACATAAGCGCGTTGTGTTTGGCGTTAATGCCAGTCCTTTTTTTCTCGCCGCCACACTGAATTATCATCTCGAGAATGTTCCTGAACATCAACAAGAGGTAGCTAAGAAATTAAGTGAATCAATGTACGTCGACAATTGTGTGGCCAGCGTTGATACTATTGAAGAGCTAAACACTTTCATTAATGTGTCGAAGGAAATTATGTCGACTGCCAAATTTGATTTAAGGGGATGGTGTTACAATGAACCTAGCGGTGAAACATTAAAGGGGAATCCTTGCAATGAAGACTCCGATAAAACCGTATCAATTCTGGGGTTGAAATGGAATTTATTAAATGACACTTTCCTGTGACTTTAAAGATAGTTCTGTGAAACAGCCTGTCAGCAAAAGGAATATATTGTCAATAGTACACAGGGTTTTTGATCCGATTGGGCTTACAGCTCCTGTTACTCTTGATTCCTAAGCTAATGCTTCAAGAATGCTGGAAACAGAAGATTTCATGGGATAACAATTTACCTAAAAGCATTTCTGACAAATTCGAAAATTGGAAAAATAAATTGCACAATTTGGAAAAAATAGCTATACCGAGAAGAATTTTTGCTGACTTTGAAAGAATTTCCGATTTATCTTTACACGTATTTTGTGACGCGAGTAAATCTGCTTATGCCACATGCATATTTATGCGAAGCTGTAATGAAAATTCCGTTACATGTCAGCTCATCTCAGCTCGATCCAGAGTGGCACCTATTGTTAAGTTTAGGATTATATATCTTTAGATTGCCAATAGATGGCGGTAGTGTTTGTTTGTAAAAAGAAACTGTGATGTCAATTATGTATATGTTCAGTTCGTCTTTGGTGTTCGTGAATAAATGCTGTGTGGAAGAACGCTCCTCTGTTTATTACTTTAACTGCGATCCAGTCTGATTTATTAGAGATTTACACATATTTTGTTTATGGTACCTGCAAACCGGGATTATTACGAACCAGAAAATCGACAGACTGAATATTTCAAAAATGGAGGGCGTTCTTGAACATTTGAAAAAAAAAAAAAAAAAAAAAAAAACGATCGGTTGTTAGACAATTAACTACGAAACTGATAACCAAAGTCGAATCGAATTTAGCAAATAATATTCCGCTAAATGAGAAAATTGAAATAATCGAGGATTTATATGAACAGTTAATTGAAAAAATCAATGAACTGAAAAGTTTAGATTCAGAAATAGAAACGAAAGTAACTTCGGAGGAGATTGAAAATGAAGTTACCTTAGGAGATTGAAAATGAAGTTACCTTAAGTCAAGAATACCAGGATAAAACTGTTATATGGAGAGGAAGAATGCAACGATTTTTGAAGAAGAATTCGGAATCTTCTATAACAGTTCATCAGAACGAAACGGCTAATGTTGCACTTCCAGTTGAAGCGAAAACAGTGAAGTTGCCACGTCTGCAAATCGGAACTTATTGCGGAGATTCGTGTAAATGGTTGGACTTCTGGAACCAGTTCGAAAATACAATTCACAATCATAGTGGATTGAGAAAAACTGAAAAATTTGCGTACCTAAAATCCTTACTTGGAGGTAATGCTTTAGCTGCCATTTCCGGTTTCGCTTTAAGTGACCAGAATTATGATTCCGCAGTAAAAGTATTGAAAGAACGTTTTGGAAGACAAGATGTTGTTATCACCTCGCATATGAATAAATTATTATCCCTTGAACCAGTGGGAAACATTTCAAATGTTAAAGCACTGCGTAAGCTGTACGATGAATGCGAAGTCAACATTCAAAGTTTAGAATCGTTAAACGTTACTTCTGGAAGTTATGGAAATATTCTCTGTCCTATCATTTTGCAGAAATTTCCAGAGGCATTAAATTTGGAATTTAATCGAAGTCGAAATACGGAAGCAGGATTTGATATAAAGGAACTTATAGAATTCTTAAAAAAGGAAGTTAACTGTCGAGAAGCTGCAAGTTTAATGAATTCTGCGAAAACGAATCAGAAACCATCGAAGTCGAAATACGGAAGCAGGATTTGATATAAAGGAACTTATAGAATTCTTAAAAAAGAAAGTTAACTGTCGAGAAGCTGCAAGTTTAATGAATTCTGCGAAAACGAATCAGAAACCATCGAAGTCGAAATACGGAAGCAGGATTTGATATAAAGGAACTTATAGAATTCTTAAAAAAGGAAGTTAACTGTCGAGAAGCTGCAAGTTTAATGAATTCTGCAAAAACGAATCAGAAACCATACTTTCGTCAAAATGAACAACGCACGAAAGTTTATCCTAATTATAAACCGAAAGTTCCGACTGCTTCAGCTTTATCAACAATTGGATACAAATGTATATTTTGTGACAAAGAAGATCATCCGAAATATAAATGTACTGAGGTGAACTCTGAAGAGAAACGAAACATTTTGAAACGTACAGGAAAATATTTTCTGTGTTTTGGATGTAAACATTTAGCTATCAACTGTAAGAACAAACAGTTTTCCTGCAAAAAGTGCCGCGGTAAACATCATGAAAGTGTGTGTGTAAATCCCACATCAGCTGCCTCCAGTGTAAAAAATAAGGAAACCGAAACATCGTCGGAAATTGTTCAAAATTCTTCTGCCAAAACTGGATCTAATATTATGCTTCAAATGGTGTATACTGTGGCTGAGGGCAGAAATAAGAACTGTATTGTGAGATGTCTTCTTGACGGCGGTAGCCAAATCTCTGCAATTCGAGAAGATTTATCAAGAAAATTACAGTTACCAGTGAAAGGAGAAACTTTTTTAAATCTCTATACCTTCGGTGAAAAGAACGGGAAACATAGGCGTCGAAAGAAAGTTGAACTTACGCTCCGAAATATTAGCTCCGAAATATTAATGACCCTGAAAAATACATAAATCTCGAAGTCATTGAAGTACCAGTCATAACAAATGCCGATATACGGATACCAGATGTAGAAATGAAATCCAAACTCCAAGCAGTCGGCGTCACTTTTACAGACTGCGGCGGCGCCGATGGAATGAATCATATTTCCGTTTTAATCGGCGCGGACATTATGTGGAAAATAGCAAGCGAAGAAATAAAAAGGATAAACAGAAATGCCGTAGCGATGAAAACCTTGTTTGGGTGGTGTATACAAGGCAAATTTTCTTCATCAGACTTTGAAATCCATGATGCGTGTTTGAACGTAAGTGTAGAAGAGAAACTTCTAAAAAGCGTCGAATCGTTTTGGGATATTGAATCTAGAGGAATTAAAAATATTTCTGACGAAGAACAAAATGAAATGGCGTTGCAAATATTTAACAACTCGATTACACAAAAGGGTGATAGATACGAAGTTAGACTTCCATGGAAAGATCAGAATGTGACTTTAAGAGATAATTTTAAGAATGCTGAAAGACGATTCTTAAATCTGATCGAACAATTTAAATCAAACTTGAACTTTTATGCGCAATATAAAGAAGTGATTGACTATCAGCTTAAGGAAGAAATCATAGAAAAGGTCGATCTTAGTACTCCATCTGGGAGACGAACTTACTACATACCTCACCGTGCTGTCATCCGTGAAGATCATAATTCTACGAGACTTCGCATCGTTTATGATGCTTCTTCAAAGGAAAAAAAATGAATCTCTAAATGATAATTTACTACAAGGACCAAATCTTCTTCCTGAACTTTTGAAAGTTTTAATAAATTTTCGACTTCATCGAATTACATTTACGTCAGATATTGAGAAAGCGTTTTTGCAAATTTCTGTTGCACCTGAAGATCGGGATTCAATGCAATTTTTTTGGATTGATGAGAATTCAAGTTTGAGCAATCCGAGAATTCAAGTTTATCGGATGTGTCGTGTAATTTTTGGAGCAAAATCAAGTCCATTTTTGCTGAGCGCTTGCATTAAGCATCATATAAAGAAATTTGAAGACATCCATCCCAGAACTGTAGAAATGTTAGAAAACTTCATGTATGTTGACGATTTTATTTGTGGATCAGATACGGAGGAGGAAGCTATACAGATATAATATGAAGCCAATGATATAATGAAAAAGGCATTAATGACTTTGACCAAATGGAATTCTAATTCGGATACTGTAAAAAACTAGTATAAATCAAGTGACAACTTCGTTAGCTTTAAATTGCCTGACTGTGATTCCCCCTCAAAGATTCTTGGCCTTCAATGGGATACAATTAAGAATATCTTCTGTTTTAATGCACAAGACGTTATTGATTTCATCCGGTCAAATGACCAAACAAAACGTTGTGTTTTAAAAGCTGCTTCAAAAATCTTCGATCCTATTGGGTTTCTTGCTTCATATGTTATTCAAGCAAAAGTTCTGTTTCAGGATTTATGGCTGAAAGGTGTTGATTGGGATGAAATTATCCCACCAGAATTGCAAGACAAGTGGTACAAATGGTATAGGCAACTATGTGATCTACCTAATATCCAGATACCTCGGTGGTATTTTCGTGATGTTGATGAAACGCCTGAAACACTGGAACTACATTGTTTTTGTGATTCATCTCAAAGTGCTTACGGAGCAGCAGTGTACGTGAAATCCCGTAGCTTAAAATATTGTGGAACAAGTTTAGTGATAGCCAAGAGCAGAGTGGCTTCCCTGAAAAAATTATCTTTACCAAGACTCGAGCTTATGGCAGCAGTGTTAGGTGCAAGACTTGTAACTACAGTCCGTGTGCATTTTCCTCAAGCTAAGATTCATTTATGGACAGATTCTATTATTGTGGTTCATTGGATAAAAAACTCACCACGGCGATGGAAAACATTCGTACAAAATCGAGTGTCTGAAATTCAAGACAAAACATCCCCGAGCATGTGGCATCATTGTCCTGGCTCAGATAATCCAGCCGATAAAATTACACGTGGTGTTAAAGTGAGTGATCTTGTAGTAGATCACCTGTGGTGGCATGGACCTCCATGGCTTCATCAAGATGAAATAAATTGGCCTAAAGTGAACGAGCATTGTAACATAGTAGATAGTGTTGAAGAAAGAGTTGTGACTCAAGTTACTAGCAGTGTTCAACCTTTACAACCTGTGTTAAAAATAGAAAACTTTAGTGACTTAGGTAAACTTTTAAGAGTAACGTCATATGTATTTAGATTCATTAATAATTTAAAGTCACAGAATAGAGTGATTGGTCCTGTGACCAAAAATGAAATATGTAATGCTATGTGTTATTGAATTATCTTATCACAAGGTAAGTATTTTTTTGAAGAGTTGAATGATGTTAAATGTAAAAAACCATTGTCTCATAATTCCAAATTGTTTGGTTAAATCCAGTAATGGATGAAAAGGGTTGTTTAAGAGTTGGAAGTAGATTAGTGAAATCATCATTAGATGTCGATGAAATTAAGCCTATGATATTACCAAATAATTATTTTTCTCGTTTAATTATTTTGAATTGTCATGAAAAGGTACTTCATAGTTGTGTAAATGAAACTATAGTGCAAGTAAGAGGAAAATTTTGGATTTTAAAAGCTAGACGTTTTGTAAAATCTGTGTTACATGATTGTAGATTTTGTAAAAAATATAATGCTAAAGCTGGACACGAGATATCGGCTCCTCTTCCTGCTGATCGAGTGGAGAAAGCTCAACTATTTGAGGTAAGTGGCATAGATTTCGCTGGCCCTTTGTATTTAAAGGATGGTACTAAAGTGTATATTTCATTGTTCTTGGTCTTCAGAACCATCACCATCACAAGTCTTCAGAACCATCACAAGACCGTTTCCTTCAAGCTCTTCACTATTATTGATCATCAAACAGAGGCTACATATCCAATCCACGAGAAAATCAATTATTCAGATGAAAACAATCATTACCTGGAAGAACTCAGTTTTAAATCTATATAAGGTCTTATATTATAAAAATATTTATAATTTTTTAACAGCTATTTTATGTTACTATCCTTCATTGAATGTTCATTTTCCTGTCAGAATGCAAATTTTGAACTCGAGCCATATTCAAATTAGGTAGAAAGAAGGAAGTACTTAAATGAAGGTTTTGGAGGGTGAAATCAGAGCCTGTTCTGCCTGTTTGAGGAATACGTTGCTAATATGTCTTCTCTCAATTAAATTGCGACGTTCAGTAATTGTTGCCATTAGGTTTGTTTACTCTGACTTTGGTCAGAGCAAGCTTGCTCGCTAATTAAACTATGAATCCGTTAGGCTATTTTTAAATATTTCATATTACTTTTTGTAACAGCATGGAGAAATTTTGTGCGTATTGAATTAAATATATTAAAATAGGATGTAAAATAGAATTTTGTCTTTCACAAAGGCATTGAAACTCATTCATTTAAAAAATATTTGTACATTTAAACATACTATTTTAATGATGAATTTAACGCAATTTTTGATAATTTAGTGAAACGCTAGCGACTGTTCTTTTGCATGATTTAGCATCCTTTATGAAACGAATGACATCAATCTTAAGATCTGATTTTTCAAGAAATTTAATAAATGTTACCCTTTATTTTAATCTTCTGAGTGTTGCTGAGTGTATCGAAATGTCAAAGTCCTGCAGGTATAAAGTCTGGTATAATTTTCTTGTTCATGTCAGCAAAGTTAACAAAGCAACAACAAAAAAGCGTACGATTAGATGCAAAAGTAAAATTTGCAAAAGCGAAACTATGCGTTATTAAAAAGTTCAAAAGCAAGGAAACGGATTACATCTCTAGGCGTGTTGTTCAACCTAGTTTTAACACATGTAGAGCTATAGAAAACAGTTTTTTGTATGAAAACAGAAATTAATTGATTTCAGTATTGCAGTAGTAGAAATCAATTATGACTAAATGTTTTTAATCATATAATAAACATTTCTTTTATATCGTTGATGCCGCTTATTCAGAGTAGTGGTTAGCATCGCTAACTGCCTTGCCAAAGGGCCCGGGTTTGAATCCCGGAGAAGGCATGGATAATTGTACATGTATAATGTCGGTGCTGCATGGCGGCATTTTAAATATGCAGCGAGCTGAATGTCATCTCGCATGGTTTGGAAGGGGAGAGAGATAGGAGACCTTTAGACCCGTCCCCCCCTGGGGTGCTCTCCATCAAAATTGGAGGCGGAATTGAGCAAAATCGCACAGCCACCTGAATGGTGCTCAAGGCTGTTACCAACGGCAGACGTAATCTAGCGCTCCTTGCTACGAGGAATTTCGTGAGCTTGGGCTGACTACGTCAGACAAGTGAGCATAGGCAACAACAACAACATATCGTTGATAGATATATTTGAATAGGCTAAGTCATTGTTTTGATGTGTTTAGTATTATTTCTGTCATTAAAAACTTGCCAAAAAATAAGGAGTATCTAAACAGCAGTTGTAAGAAGCTTGCTGATGCTCTAAGTGACCCGAAATAAAACTCAGAAGATATAACTGCCTTAAATCTAGAAGTGTTATCAACTAGAAGTGATAACACAGAAGATATAACTGCCTTAAATCTAGAAGTGTTACAACTTGTTGGCAGTTTCTGAAAGTTAGTTGTCAGCAGTTGTTGCTTCGCTAGATTTATGAAAACAATCTGGAAGACACTTTTCCAAATATATCATTTTTGTTCAGGGGCGAATTAAGACTAATGGGGCCCCTAAGCACTTAAAAATTTTTGTACTTCCACCAAATGCTTGCGCCATATTTTTTTTTTTTTTTTTTTTCTTTTATTCATTCTCTCTCTCGATTTTGGTTTAGCTGCTCCTTGCATTCCATGGTAAAATCGGTGATGGGAAACTTTTTAATGACCCCTCTCCTTGATGTCCTAAGCATATTATTTTATCGCTTAATGATTAATTCATTCCTGTTTGCACTGAGAATTTGTTTGTGATACCATTGTCAGTAGCCTCAACAGAATGCATCTTTTGAGAGCTGAAGTTGATAAAAAATTTATTTACGATCTTCAGTGACTGAAGAGGTTTAGGAGTTTTTCTATAAGAGCAGTAGAAAGTCAAATTATACGTTCATTAAACATTGGTAAGTTAGTTAAAATGTTTGTTGCTAAAAAAAACATGAAATGCGAGCATTTTAGAAAGGTATGAAAAAGTTATCTAAAAATAAAAGAATTCAGAAGAGGGAAAAAAAAATTATACATTATGTGATTTTATCTGACAAAAGTTTGATATTAAAGACAAATTATTTTAAAAGTGATAAAAGTTTACAAATACATAAGGCCAACTATTTAAGTAAATGTGTACAATATATTATTTATTTAAAAGAAAAATGAATTAGAAGAATAGTGCTGCAAAACATAATATATTGAGGTATTCTTTAATTTTTTACATATTTTAAAATTTTTCATATATAAAATGATATATTTTAGTAGAAAGTGTAAAATTAAAATTTTGAATTTAGCGAAAAAGTACTAGACTTTTATGTTATATAATATATGAAGTTTGCTTAATATTATAAAAGTGTTTCATTACAGTTTTTTTAATACATTTGTATTCGGATGTTTTGAAATCTAGTCAAGCAAAAATTATGATCTAATTGCTAATAAACTTAAATATGAAATAAAATTATTAGTGATTCAAAATAAAATGATTAGTGATAATAAATTATGTAAAAGTCTGATTCTACCATAGAAAGTTTACAATTGTAATATTTTAGTATTTGACAGATAATTATATTTACTAGCGGGCTGGACCGCCAGGTGAGCGGGCTGAAGCCCGCTAGTCTAAGGGGTGTGATCCTTTGTGGAGGACATTTTAAGAGGGACTGGCTTAATTTCGCTGGTATTCGAAAGTTGTACCGAACTACCAATGTTCAGCGATTTTACCCGAGCTGCACCCGCTTTATTCACTTACGCATACACGTTACACATGAGGAAAATCACAAAAACACCCATGCATCCACCCTGTTCGAAGGGATTCGAAAGTTGGACCGAACTACCAGTGTTCAGCGGTTTTGCGTGGGCTGCGGTCGCTGTATTCACGTATGCATACACGTTACGCATGCGGAAAATCACGAAAACACCCATGCAGCCAGCCCGTTCGCCGGGATTCGAAATTTGGAGCGAACTACCAGTTTTCAGCGATTTTACCCGCTTTATTCACGTATGCATCCACAAGATACTGCATAGAATTTACACATGCGGAAAATAACGAAAGCACCCAACCAGTCAGCTCGTTTGCCGGGATATGAAAGTTGGATCTAACTACCAGCGTTCAGCGATTTTACCCGTGCTGCGCCCGCTTTATTCACGTATGCATCCACAATATACTGCATACACGTTGCACACGCGGAAAATCACGAAAACACCAATGCAGCCAGCCCGTTAGCCGGAATTCGTAAGTTAGACCGAACTACCAGTGTTCAGCAATTTTGCCCGGGCTGCGCCCGCCGTATTCACGTATGCATCCACAAGGTACTGCATACACGTGGCAAGCCCACCAGCTGAGCGGGCTGAAGCCGGCTTTCGTTTCACGGTATTCGAAAGTTGGACCGAACTACCAGTTCTCAGCGACTGTACCGCTCAGCCGCTAATGGGACGTTGTAGAAAGTGTAATCCCGAAAATTTTCGGATTTATTATTCAAACAGTAGATTCGTTATTAAAATTATTTTTTTAATTCCTTTTGATTAACTTCAATATAATCACTCACAAAATTGCATCAATATATATATTAATACAATTAATAATTCATAATTATTTATAATAAGAAAACTTCCCGTATAAAATCCCCAAGGAACACAAATTTAATGTAAAGCCCTGAACGAAAAAAAATTTCAGTCAGAATTTAAATTATTACTTTAAATGTATAATATTTTCAAATTCTTGTTTAAAAATCTGCAAAGGAAAATCTTTAATCGAAAAAAAAAAAAAAAAAAAAAAAAACCCTAAAGTGAATTTAATTATTATAGCTGCGAACTTAAAATATCATTTAAATTCAAAGAGCATATCTAAATGAAGTGCACGTATCTAAAACCATGAAAAAATATATTCCAAAAAATTAAATTTATTATTAAAAAAATGACAACATACTATTTAAAAAAAATAATAACATATATGCTCTTTGAATTTAAATGATAAATTCGTTCGCAGCAATAATAAAATCGACTTATCAAGGGGATAAAACAATCTGCAATAAATTAACAACAACTAAATGAAAAGAGAGTTTCTATTGAACGAAAGTTGTGAGTTGTTTAGTGTGTTGAATTCCACGACGTTGTTTTATCATTTAATCAATTTCATTTACTATTCTGTTTGCACATAATAATCGCTGCTCACCTCTGGAAAAAAAAAAAAATTTGCTATTCTGTATACGTTTAAAACTCACTTCGCAGTGACATCTGAGAAATGTATATATTTATTTACTCGATAATTATTTACAAGAATTATTTAGTCTACTATTTTATCATGAATTACATAGATAGGACTATGTTTTCACTTGCAAAGTTGTTGGACTTTGTTTTATTCCTCTAGTATTTTATCATCTCATTTTACTATTCTGTTTACATAAAATAACGGCGTTTCACTACTGCAAAACTTAAAAAGTTACTATTCTGTTTACGTTTAAAAATGACATCTTAGTGCTTTCATTGCCGCTAAAAAAATTCGCCAAATTTTGAAGGCCAAAATAGTTTGGCGCCAACTTACCCCGCTTATGGAATATTAGCCATAGTAGTTGAACTGTTCCACAAAACAAAAGTATCTCTTATCTAATGCCTTAAATAGATACTTCGCCTTGCGTTCAATCGTTAAAGATTGAGGAAATAATTATATATAGGAAAAAACAACATGAATCCGTGAGACACATTCTTTTCACCCAAGCGATCGCCTGGAGCAACTGACGAATATTACGACAACACATTAAGAAAAATGAAGTTCTGACCGATAATGATTAGAGATTCGTGATCCACCTATTGACGTTTTATGCCATTGGCAGATTAGCAAAACCATCGAACATAATTAAAACTTCAATTTTCATGCTGAACACTTTAAAAGGAAACTTTAGACTCTCCCTGATTACCTGTAACGCTACAGTTACTTCAGAATTAACTGTTGAGAAACCTTTAATGGCGCATTTCCTTTAAATATGGAAAAACTTTTAAAAAATCAAACAGTACTATCATTGAGAGATCATAAACACAAGAAATCAAATCGGAGGTTAAAGTTAAACGTTAACTATTAACCTGAAAAAAAAAAAAATACGCTAAACTATTCCTTCTGAATACATTTCCTTCCATTTTCCGAAGCAAAATTACCTGGATTCCTCCTAGAATACATAAGAAACAGAATAATAGATATCTTCAAATATCTTTGTAAGAGACAAGGAGACAAAACATTTTCTGGAAAGAAAACTCTATAAAAACTTAGGAAACATTAATAACAATATCACCGAAATGATTCACAAAACAAATGCAGTCCTTTACCACACCTTTTTAATAAATAGCTGGAATTACATTCCCAAAACGCTTGAGGATTGCCGAAATAATTACATTTAGGGAAAACAAAAAGGTTACTGTGGTGTATTCGTTTTGAAGAGTTGAGTCATTTAAGTAGTTGTCTTTTAGATTATTTATTGATAAACAATAACAACATGATTGAATAAAAATTACGAAATATACGCGCACAGTGCCGGATCTATTATACAGTCAAAAGTCTTTAATCCGGACTCGTCGGGACTTCGGCTATTCCGGATTATCGATTTTTCCGGATTATAGATCATCAGTTTAAATCTGGTAAGATGGCATGCAGAAATTATAAAATTAAAAATATGAAATCGTAATTTATAAAATAATGAGCAATTATGATCTAAAGGGTATCAAAATTTACAAAAAAAGAAGCTTAATATTTATTTGTTTACTTTATTAAACATTTCTTTCAACGCGCGCATGCGTACCTTACGCATAGCCGAAATTAGAAAATTGCAACCAGAATACTATTTGATTTGTATTCGTGATATTTATAATGACGAGCAATTTGATTTAAATCATATCAAAGACGGAGTACATCGAGATTAAATACTTACTACATTTAGTAAGGAATTATAAGCCGAATAAAATAAAAACACCTGCCCTGAAGATAACGATAGTGGTGACAGATCAACTTCCAGTTCATTGCGCGCCGCGACGTCCCCCCCCCGCGCAGAGCAGCGTGAAATTGATAAACAGATTTCGGAACGGTTAGATAAACAAAGGATATACCTTTATCCATTTTTTGTAGCAATTCGTTTTTTGTTTGATGGACATCGAATCATACTTTCGTTTTCTAGATCCTTTGGGAGCTCCAGCATCGGAAATTCTATTTGACATAATCGAAAGTTCAAGCTTACTTTTATAAAATTGCTCTTACAGTCTGCAAAAAATAATAAGCCGGATCCAATTCGAAGATTAAGGAACAACGCAACCATCAACATTAACCGAAATAGATAATTAGATAAATTTAGCTTATACCGTCCGTTATACATTAAACGCGCACGCGAAAACGCATTCTGCGCTTGCGCAGACGCATATGCACCGTCGTAACTGTCTTGCGCGCACGCGTAAAACGCCTATGAGCATGCGTCAATGCGGCGCATGCGCAGAAAGATTTTAAGCTTTGAGTTCCGGATTGTAGATCATTCCGGATTATGGGTGTCCGAATTAACGACTTTTGACTGTACATCGTATCATATCCTCGTTCATGCGTATTCTAACTGTATCCCCCCCCGCAGCAGGAAAAGCGAACATCAGTTTATCCCTTTACGGAATTTTAGCTGCAACATCTTCCGGCCCGTGACGAAGGCATTTATCATAAATTCAAAATCTTACAATAAATATCTTTATACTTTTACAAAACTCGTATCATACAACATAGCATAGAATGTATATAAAGGACATTTTCATCATGCTAGCTACTGCTCTACATTTTATCTTACTATCTCAAGCTAAATACAAATAGAAAAGAAAACAATTATCATCAAACAATAACTAGCACAAGTAACAAATTTCAGTTACTAAAAAAATACTAAATAGATACCTCAAGGTTCTGAAAACAATCATTCATATCTCTTTCCAAGTTCCAAGTGATATAGCATTTGGCTAGGCCTTTTTATTACACCTGAAGAAGTTTTCACTGTGATACTTCTTATCTTGTTATCACGGCCTTTATGCAACTCCATTACCTTTCCTAGCTTCCACAGCTGTCGAGGTACTTTGTCATCCCCTATCAAAACTATTTCATTCATATTAAAATCAGTGGTTACATTAACAGGTTTAAAACAATTTGCACCTTTTCATTGGAGAAGATACTCTCTTTTCCATCGTCTCCAAAAATCATTAAAAATTTTTTCCCGATACAAATAACTTTTAATTAAAATTCTTTTGTTACTTGCAATATGTTCTTTAACATGACCAGCCTGGTGCGGTGAGGATGTTAAGCGTTTTCCAGTTAGAAAATGAGCAGGAGTGAGAGGGAATGGCTCTGATGGATCATTAACGTAAGTAAGTGGTTTAGAATTTAGAATAGATTCTATTTCTGTCAAAATGGTTTGTAATTCTTCAAAGGAAACTAAAGCCTTTCCTAGCACTTTTCTCAAAATAACTTTTGTCATCTTCACCATTCTCTCCCAGTATCCACCTCACCAAACTGCTCTTTCACAATAAAATGCCACTTTTATTCCCTTTGTACCAAAATAATTTTGTACAGATGGATCAACAATATTTGCATATAACTTCTTCAGTTCTACATCTGCACCTTTAAAAGTTTTGGCATTGTCAGAGTTTATAGTTCGGCAAACACCTCTTCTTGACACAAAGCGACGAAATGCTAGAAGGAAATGTTCAGTGCTTAGGCTACAAACAATTTCAAGATGCACGTGTGACTGCACAAGTAAACAAACAAATATAAATCTTGTCTCCCTTTTTCGTAAACAAAGGTCCAGCAAAATCAACAGCTGTGATTTTAAAGGGATTCGTTTCATGAATTCTATCCGCTGGAACAATCACTTGAATGCCCCTTTTAGCCTTAAATTTCCTGCAAACGAAACAGTTATTCAAGTACGATTTTACAGCTTTTCTACCTCAGATGATCCAATAATTTTCTCGAGTTTGAGTGAGTGTATCTGAAACACCAGCATGAAGCAAGTTCTCATGTTCTCTTTTGATTAGCAATTCAGTGAATCTAGATTTTTTCGGTATAATCCGTGGATGCTTTTCTTGAAACTGAAAGTCAGAATGCTGTAATCTACCACCAAGACATATGAGTCCTTCTGCCGTCAGGATCGGGTTTAGACCATATAATTTGGAATCGAAACTGATTCTTTTCGTGTCAATTTAAAAAGATCCTTTTCAAACTCACTTCGCTGTATAAATCGAATCCAATAGCTTTCAGCAGTTAGCACTCCTTTAAACCTTTCAGAATTCCTCTTACAGTTATTAATAAACCTTAGGACGTATGCAGTGATTCGAAGAACCTTAGATAAGTCACTGTATCTGTGCAAATTCAACAAGCTATCGGTACGTTCAACGTATGTTGGTAAAGCAATACAGTTCTTTTTTCTTTCCGTTTTCGCTTCAAATGTATCAATATCAGCATTCGGTATTTCTTCACTGTTTAGAACATCAACTTCTGTTAGCCACAAGGGGCCTCTTCACCATCTTTCATCATTAATTAAAGATCGTGCACTTACTCCCCTCGTAAGTTTATCGGCAGGATTCAGCTTTCCGTTGCAAAAGTTCCAATTCGATGGATTTGTCTTTTTTTTTTTTTTTATTTCCAACACTCTATTGCGGACGAATTATTTCCAATCGTTCGCAACACCTCTAATCCAATGCAGACATATTGTGGAATCTGTCCACATGAAAATGTCACTTTCTTTCAAAGAAAACGTGGATCGTATATAATCAGACAATCGTGCAGAAATGAAGTTTCCTAGTAGTTCTAATCGCGGCAAAGTCATTTTCCTCAGTGGAGCTAGACGGCATTTTGAAATTATAAAACTTGTCGCACATTTGTCATGGTATCTAATCTTGAAATATGCGACCTCACCATATGCTTTTGGGTTAGCATCAGAAAATATACGTACTTCCAGCTGCTAAATCTCCAGCTCGTCAATATATGGTCGAGGTATGACAAGCCTGGCAAGCTCGGTCACTTCCTTCCACCACTTCTGGAACATAGATTCCAATTCTGCTGGAATACTTTCATCCCATTTTAAGCCCTTTTCCCAAAGAGTCTGCACTACCAATTTAATTCTAACACTGAATGGTGTAATTAAACCTAATGGATCAAACAACATGCCACATGCACTTAGAACTGTACGTTTTATTGGTGTCACATATTTAAATTTTGTAAATTGATTCAGATCTAACTTCAAGATGTCCTTATCATTGTCCCAAATTAATCCCAATACCTTTAACGGTATATCTGTTTGATTCGATGGCGTCTGACATTCCATTTGGGTTCCCTTCCATCTTTGATTAAGGATAGCTGAATTCGAAGACCATTGCCGTAAATTCATGTTTGCTTCACTCAGTATAAATTTAGAGTCTCTTGCAAGAGATACTGCTTCTTCAACAGTTCTTTAAATGAAGTCGGCCCACCAGCGGTCGAGCGTTGAAGTTGCTGAACACTGGTAGTTCGGTCCGAGGTTCGAAAGCCGCGAACGAGCTGGCTGCATGATCGTTTTCATGGTTTTCCCTATGTGTAACGTGTATACGAGCCAGTTACCCTTGGAAAGTCCTCCACGAAGGCATCCCTCCCCTTCGGTAGATAGCCCTAGAGACTTTCACATAATCACACGCACATACACTTTAAATGAAGTCGTACAGTTGCTGTCAAAATAAAAAGACGCCATTTCACATCAAAAGGAACACGTGCCATTCGTAAAATTCTGATATCACGACCACTGAAATCAAGTTCGGTCACCCTCTCATTTCTCCATAAAAACTGCAAAAACTTTCGATCCTCCTCTACTATGCCAATCTCTAAAAATGCTCTCTGAATATCAGCACAAAACGCAATTGAGTGATAACGAAATCTTAAAATAATCCTGAGCAAATCTGGGTT
Source organism: Stegodyphus dumicola (assembly GCF_044657685.1). Classification (NCBI taxonomy): domain Eukaryota; kingdom Metazoa; phylum Arthropoda; class Arachnida; order Araneae; family Eresidae; genus Stegodyphus; species Stegodyphus dumicola. The sequence continues at coordinate 86,904,529 of NC_140768.1, forward strand.
AAGGTTGGGATTGTTAAAGATTATCTAAACAATCATTGAGCAATTGTCCATCTCTAACTTTTGACGACGCATCATACACAATCCTAACTTTCGTATTTTCCTTTGATTCGCGTACCACAGCATGGGGAGGCATAAAATAACCAATTTTTTTTTCACAGTCTCCATGAAATGCAACTTGCTCAATAATAACATCCCTTAACTGCTCATTAATTATTTCTTTATAACGAAAATACCGATGCGGATCATGCCTTATTTAAGCTTATCAAACGTTTTTCTGCAACTTCATAATTACTGTTCAATGTGTTACAACCCTCCTTCCATAATAATTTAGTTTCATACATCCCATTTTTAAACGTGGTATTTCTTTCCAAAATATCTATGACTTATGCATATGATCGCGAAATTTCCTTCTCCTGATTTATTCCTATAGCCTCCAAGTCCCACAAATTCCTAACTCTTTCAAAAGCTGTTTGTTCCTTCACAGAGATATGGTTTACACAAGTTTTATCATACTCATAATTGCCATGATTATCCGATCCCATTTCCTTACCTTGGATTACAAACCCAAACAAACTGTCCGTAATAACTAATTGTTTTCCTAATCTTATGTTTCTTTCATATAAAATTTCCCAAATGTAATATGAGCCGATCAACATGTGTACCTCCTTCGTATTTCCAATGTCGGCCAATTCTATCCCCTTACTTAGAGCCATATTTCTGGCCCACTTTGAAGGAACTTCTATGTGGTCATGCGTAATCGCATCAATTACCACTGCTTCTATGCTGAGTTTTTTACTTGGGTTGATTCTATTCCGCAAATCAAGCTGAACTATATTATACTGCTGTTTAGGTTTACACTCGCTAACCAAACCCATATATTTCAAACGTTTCACATCTGGTAGCCTTCAATCCTAATGAGTTCGCAGTTTTTCTTCTTATAAACGTTCTTTACTCCCGCCGTCTATTAACACCCTCAAGATTTCGCTCTTTTTATTTCTTTTTACTATAGCGCTGAATGTACACTCTCGGTTTTGTTGACAAATTCTCTTTTACTCCCTCCGAAGCAATGCAATGACTGTACCCTACATTTTCTTTACCATTTGATTCGGCTGCATTATTTGTCGGTTCAGCCTTATCGCATATTAAATAATTGTGAGGTTTTTTACATATTTTGCAGAGCTGGTCCTTTTTCCAGCAAAATTTCGACGTATGTCTACGTTTCAGGCAAATATCTATGACAAAGGCAAATGTAACATCGCCCCTGTGATTTTAACGAATTTATTTTTTTTTTCTGTTAATGGTAAAGGACATTTATATGTTTCGTGAGATTTATCCGAACAAATACACATAGAAATTCACATAGAAATATCCCTACATTAATGAATCAATAATTAATTGATTTGAACATCGTACACCTACTTGAATTTTCTAAAGAAAAATTATTTAAATTACCAAAACATCTATGGTATATATTTCAAAAACATTATAACCTATGTGTAGATTCAGTTGCTACATAAGATTAACAAATGGGCCGTTTTGAATTAAAAGGAGAGGAGAAAGGAAGCAAACATGAAACAGAATTATCAGTAAAAAATTATTATAATTTTATTTGTTAAAAAATAAAAAATAATAAATATAAGTTACACTTTTAATATAAACATTTAGAAGAATAATGAATGAGAATTTAGAATGATCATTTTATTTAAATTACTTAAAATATTTAATTTTATCATCGATTTCATCACAGTTTCTTACATGATTCACGATTACCAAATGTAAGTTTTTCATGTTTTCTTTTTTTTTTTTTACTTCAGTACATCCTGTATAAACATTAGCTAATAACAAACGTTGAGAGGCTAAATCTTTTTTCAGTCCGTCAAATAAAAACCACATACTGGGATGGCTACAATTAAATAATGAATTTAGTGCGTTATGAGAGCCTTCGCAACACTTTGTGGTTTTAGGAGATTTTTAGAAGGCTGCTTCATAATGTTCAACTGAGAAGCATCATCAAAGTGCATAAAAATTTTAATTTTATTTCTAAAGTTTTAAATTTCTGCAGAAATTTTGCAACGTTTTTGGCTCAAAACTTGAATAACTACCTTCAAACATCAATTTCTATAGCTACACATCAAAAGTATGCAAAAATAGAGTAAAGAAACAAAATTTAATTATTAGCAGTTACAGAAAAAAAAATGTCGTACATGAGCAGTTGTCTAAAATATTACAGTACACGCAAAATTTTACTAGTTTTCATGCTTTTATTTATCGCTTCTGAAAAGGTTAATGTGAGCATTTGTCCATGTGAACATACTTCATGTGAGCTTTTTTCCATGTGAGCATATTTCTAAGTGAGCATTTTTCCATGTGAGCCTTTTTCTATGTGGGCATATTTCCTTGTGGACTTTTTTCTTGTGAGCATTATTCTGTGAGCATTTTTCCTGTGGCCGTTTTTCCTGTCACTCATTGGCACTGTTATTTCTTTAGTTCGAAATCATCATATTTTTTAGCGAATCAAAACTTGTAATTTTCAGTTCAGATAACAAACCTTCATAATACGTCCAATCCTGGAAGTAAAATAACTTCAAGAGACACCAGGATTCTTCTTAATTTCTGTAAACAACCTCCTAAAGTTTTCCGCAGTTATTTTAAATCGTTTGAGGACACTTTTTATATGAGCATAATTCTGAAATTTTTTCCTATGGTTCCCTTGCAATCAACTTATCTCTGATGGTCAAATCCCAAGGGAATGAGTTACCCATAAGCTTTATTCGACCTTCAACAGTTTCATTCGTCTCTCGAACAGAACTAGAAATACACTGGCATGATCTTCTTCAGGCTTGAAATCTGGCAAAATCTTCTGACAGTCAAGTTTAGCTACAAGACTTTGTACAGGAATATGTTCTCGTTCCTTTTGAATTTATAGGGTCAAACTTAACTTTTCCAGTTCATATTCCTAATTTTCCCCTTCTTCTTCATCCTTATCCCTCTCACCTTCATTTTTTCCTTTATATTTATGTGTATAAATTATATTATGTATAATTACAAGCTAATTTATAAAATTATAATGAACCTTTCATACAAAATCCATGATTGCATGTATATGAGTGTATATAATTCTTATTATACTTGTATTTCAAAAACTGACTAGATGTAGCAATCACCGAAAACATAAATAGCATTCCAACTGAAATGCACATCAATGCATGCAATATATTGATTTTCTTCTCCAGATATGTGTTGATTTTGAAGATAAAATGACTGAATACCTTTACGAAAATACACGCATATTTTAAGCTAATAACTTTTGCTTCAGTTTGTTATGAATTATGTTCTTGACCGATAAGCTATACATGATGTATCTACATTTGATCTACTTCATTCAGAATTAATGTCAGTGAAAATACTTTTGTTGTGTTATACAACTTGAAATTACGTTTGGGGATCCTAATCAGAAAAAGGCGAAATTTTATAATTTCCTTCATCATACATTAAATTATGCCAAACACACTCAGCCAAGAGATAGGTCAAGATTTATATGAAACTGTTTTACATTTTACACATTTTTTGCTGTACTTGATTTAAGCTTATCTTCTGGAAATATTCTAACTTGAACAATTGACTCCTCACGTTCTATTACAATTTTCGTTAAGAAGTAAGAAAAACTTCATTTGAACTTTTTTTTCTTTTTTGGTATTAACAGGAACTGTTGACCTAAAAAACGATCTTGTTCTAGACGAAAGATATCTTTTATTTTTGACGTACACATCACATAAAAAGAAATATTCAGCTATAATTCTTGAATATTACAGCGCATTGTCTATTTCGTAACTTGTAGCTTTAAAAATAATAGATGGGGCGAACGGCCTAACTCTACGTACTTTTACTACACTGAAGTAAAAACGTAACTACTATGGCAAATATGCCAACCCGAGTTTTTGAAAATATACCCTATTAATGCAGAAACTCACTGAGTCATTTCTGGCTATTTAATTAGTATTCAACATTACATTGTTCATGCAAAAAGTGCTAAACCTGTAAAAGTTGTGTCAAGAAGAATTCCAGCACATACTCCTGCAGAAGGAATTAAGGATGAAAACTGCTGATATTTTCAATGATGTGAACGTAAATCCTATATACAAATTTGGTATACGAGTTCAAATGCCTTTGTTCCAGGTCCACTTAGTAAACGATCCTGGGCAAAGAAAATTTATGATATCCAAGCTTTATTGTGTTTTCAAGTCTCTGTTGATGTATATAAGCTAAAGAGAGGTGTAGGTCAGTGCCAGAAATGCTAGCATTCTTTCACTCCTCGGCTGAGGGTAAACTCATGCTGAGTTGCGTTTAATGTGCTGGTGATCACGAAAGCTCTCAATGTGAATATAAAATGGATTAAAAAAGTACTGCAATTCTAATTTGGAACATACAGCCAAAAATTTTAAGTTATGCTTAAATATCCGTTAAATATGAAGAAAAGATCTCAAGATAAAAACCACGTGGCAGAACCAAGCACGAGGAAGGAACATTTCCAACTCCTCCTTGAAGGTGAAGTAGATAAAAAATTCGGAACACAAGATTGCTTCATATAAAATAGAAAAAACTCAGACCGCTGTTAAAGATAAGCCTTCAAAAAGTCCATTTGAAAAAGTTCCTGATTAGAGAAAGGACCTGAAAAAATATCTCTGAAACCAGAAAACAGTCTTCATATTCAAAAAATGTTTCTAGTATATTTATTGATTTCTTAAAAATTTTAAATGAAATAAATACAGTACAACTCCAATTATCCGAACTTCGACTATACAGATCCCCGATTATATGAATCGCTTTCAGAATCAACTGATGAAGGGAAGGAAAAAAGTGGAAACGGAAAAAGAAGCTCAACAAAAGGTAAGGGAAGAGACAGGAGAAGATGAAGATGACGTGTCAGTCTAGGAATTAAGAAACTTTCTTTTGAAAATTCTTGAATTTTCGGAAGTTATTACTGAGGATACAGCAGAATGGCTGGTGTGTGATTCGTCATATTCTGTGTTTCAAATTTTAAATGATGATGAACTTATTGAAAGTGTGAGAGAAGAAAGCGTTGAGAAGGAAGGTGACCTTAATATCGACGCTGAAGCAGACACGAGACCTTCAACTAGTGAAGCGTTTGCCGGCCTTGAAACTGCGTTGAAGCGGATGAAGCTTCAACCCGAGTGTGACCACATGCAACTACTTATTGTCAAGCGGATGCGCGACAACTTGGCTGCCCGAAAACGGAAGAAGACAGTCAAACAGCGTATTTTGACCGACATGTTAAACAGCAATGGCTTTTAGCACTTGTAAGTACTGTGCAGTACACTAATATGTACATAACAGTGTTGCCTTTTAATTTTAATTAATTAAGACCTCTTTTTCTTTAAAAATAATTTCTTTTTCCCATTTTCAACATACAGTACGTACATTAATTAATTAAAGTGTACGTAGACCTTCGGAAAGAAACCAATTATCTGAATAGGGTCCGGTCCCAATTGATTCGGATAATTGGAGTTCTACTGTAATATATTTTTGGATTACACCATCTTTGATACATACAATAACTATCATAACTAGAAAAAAATTAAGAAAGCCCCGACTCCAATTGACAAACTATTAGTATTATTTTAGAAATTTCGGTCAATTTACTTGGAATATCAAACTAGTTTTATATATTTATTTCTATTTTTCTCAACTTTTTGTTGGCAAATTACTGTATACATTTTACTTTGTTTTTGGTAATTTTAAAATTTTCGTTTGTGATATAAATGACTTATTACGTGGTCTGGAATGTTTCGTGCTTGCGCTATGAATGAACATTATTATGCCTGTTTGTTTACCTTCATGTTTTCTAACAACCACCTTCACAGCTTGCCTTTTTCATCTTTTGGAGACTTTCAAAAATTTTATCAAATGCGGCCTTATCCTTATTTAGAAGTTTGAACATCTTCGCATCTTTTATATGTTGCTGCGAAGTTATTGTTGACATTCTCACAAGGATTATTTTTCGATGGGAGTTGCACCGTTATTACAAGCATAGGCAAGTATGACAACAAGTTAAATTACTTTCACTAATGAAATACTAGGGCCATCTGGCGAGGGAAAAATACTCTAACAGGTGTACTGTGACTCTAGATTCCAAACAGGTGTACTGTGACCGGGAAAAATCAAAGTTGTATTTCAAAGCTGAAAGTTTACGTGGCAAATCTCCAACAGGATTTCATAATGCACTGCTTGAAGTTTGTGACTCAGACAGTTTTCAGTTGGACATCTGACTTTCGAGAAGAACTTATCAGACATATACAATGACAGAAAGCCAGGAAGGCCGAAAATGCCAACAAAGGAAAGGGATAGTTATAACGGATTACAAAGAAAATAGACTGTATGCCACATTCAAAGAAATGTCACAATCCACAACGATTTCAGTATCGCTATATTATTGTAGTTTAAGGAATGGTCTGCAAGAGAAGAAGTTACGCTCTATCGGTTTGTAACCGCTTGGTACGAATGCCGTGAAACATAAATTTGACGACAGAGGTAAAAGAGTTCTGTCTTGAATAATCTGACGAAATGTTGATCAGATACATTGAACCATAGTAAAAACTGCGGTCAAAGCAATAAAGAAATACGTCCTTCCCACGAAACCAAAATTTCGACATGAACTTTTTGCATAGCTGAAGTAAATATGCTGTATGTCTAAAATTACCAAGGTATTATTACGGAAGATATATTTATAGCTGAGAAAAGTGTGAATACTGTACATTATAGTGAACGGTTCCGAAAATTGTGCACAAAAGCCACTTGACTTGCTTAGGGATGGCTATTTTGAATGCTAATACACGTACTTTCATGGTATAATTGTAAAACATGCTCGGCTAGCAGTCGAACGGCCCGGAGTTCGAATTCCACAGCGCACATTTTTTATGCATCGCGCACTACACATTTTTCATATTACCTACTTTGACAAACATAAAGTTAAGACGATCTCCTGACATTACTTGTTGCATGCGAGATGCATTTAAGAAGTCAAGGATTTTCATGCGGCTAGCAAGCCGTAATTAAAGGGCCTGAGAATCACTGTTTAGCCATGCTTGTTTTAGAATGTCATCGAAGATTTTGCTAACAGAAAAATAAATAAAATAATACTTAAGAATGCTGAAATAAAGTTTTATTTCAAAAGTAAACAAAGAACTTTTATTTACTTTCTTGTATACTGTTTTCACATTTTATAGATTTATTGGTATGCACTGAGATGGATGGTAAAAGAGGCTACGCCGCTATATTTACGGACTACTCTTTCAGACAATGAGTAATTGAAAAATAACGCAGAAGGTAACTGATTTTGACACACCAGCTTTCATGACTGTCGTAGAAATACGTAAAATACCAAAATTAGTAACGCGATTTCAGCTTTTACTTGAATTAATACAATCACTCACAATTTATTTATATTGACAACAATATAACATTTATTAGTAAAACATCAGCATAAATGAGGTACATTATACACATAAATTCTTATTACAAAAATTAAAAATATAAGCATTAATTGGTGAAAATTAAGTTGCTCCTGGATTCCTCATCAGTTCTTGTAGGCATCCTACAGCTCCGAAATAACCCTAAAATATAAACATAAAAGAATAATAATAACATGCAAAATATTTAAAAACTCTACAAGAAAGAAGCATCTGAACTATAAAATTACAATAGTAAGAAAAGATGGTACCTGACACCCATCGGTACACTAAGCGCACAGTAAAATGCGCGACTTAGATTGAAAAAAAAAATACCGTACCTTAAAAAGTTAATTAGAAGACAAATAAAATATTATTGTTGCATTATGTATTAGAATGTTCGTGGTGACCGAAAAATACAATGTACGAAGTTGCAGAAGATTTTAAGGCATTTAAAACAACAACAACAACAACAAAAAAAAAAAAAAAATCTGTTTATCTAATCTATATATGTTACCGTCAAAGTTTAAAATCCGGCATTCTACAGAATGCCTAGGCATTGTAAACTAGTCGGCAATGTATGAAACAATTCAAATTTCACACATTTTCTAGGCATTCTATAGAATACCAAATGACAAACAGACAAAGTATGAAATACACTTCCAATCTGTTTCGAAGAACCGAAACTACTTACCAGAAGTTAATAAATGATGTGAAAAAGCCAGAATTATTACCAAGAAGGGACTACTGGCAGCAGAATCGCTAGAATGTGATGTTTGTGGAAACCAAAAGTACATTCATTTTTTCTGTTAAAGAAAGCGTCAGTACTATACAGTATTACGTCACGGACGCTGAGTTATTTCCCATACTTCATGAGAGCTCATTTGAGTACTGCACACGGACGACGTGACAGAATGTTAAAAGAACTTTCAATCAAATACAAGAACGTTACACGTAATGATACGGAACTGTACAACCACCTATGCAAGCCCTGCCAGAAAAAAAAAATATTAAAAAGGGCATTGTTGTGAAATTTACGATTGTTTCTGAATGTAATTTCCGTTGTCAGGTAGATCTTACTGATCCCCAGTCTCAGCCAGATAGAAAACACAAAATTATTATGTCGTATGAAGATCATCTCACTTTTTTTTAAAACATATTTCGAATAACAGTTTTTTAATGGCACTCTTTCATTAAATTGTCAAATTAACATTTTTAGTTTTGAGGAATGAATGTCTTTTAACCTTATCATAACTTATTTTTCATACTATGCCTACAGAGTATTTCTCATTCTACGGAATACCTAGGTATTATTTACAATGCCTAGAAGTAGTAAAGAAATTATGTAATAATTCTCATATTTCATACTTTGCCTATGATGTCCCGCATTATATACAATTATATACATTCTATAGAATGCCGGCGTTTCATACATAGCCGCTAACACATATAATAAATGCAGAGTGATCAGCGAATAAGCCCTGATTTCAAAATTAAATATCTCTATAACAAAGATCAATAGAATTATGCGGTAAACTGCATGTTCATTAGCAAAACTGTAAAAATGGTGTACAAAAGTTTAGAAAATTTAGTTACGAAAATCGTTAACAGATGGCGCTCTAATCGCAATGACCTATTAATAGCCTTTAAAAATGTACTTTGAATTCAAAACTGATCAGTACGACTGTTGGCTAGTGAAAAAAGGCTCAATGTTCAATTGGCCCCGATTCAATGTTCCAACTGGCCCCGATGCAAAAGCCATTCGCATGCTCTTTGCGAAATTTGAACGGACTGGCAGCGTGGCTGATGATCGAAAGGGAAATGTTGGGCCTAGGCAAACTGTAGTCACTCCTGAAAATTCAGCCAAAGTTTCTGGAATTGTTCAGCAAAATCATAGGAAAAGCATTCGACGGATGGCATCAGAGACAGGTTTGAAGTACACGAGCACGCAAAAAATATTAAAAAATAGCCTACGGCTGTTTCCATACAAAATCCAAAGTCATCAGGCCATACCCATGAAAGCTGTGCAACAAAGGGTTGGCTTTGCGAATCAGATTCTAACAATGGTCGACAACCACAGATTTGATGTGAGCTGCATCTGGTTCACAGATGAGGCACATTTCCATTTGAATGGAATCGTTAATAAACGAAAAATCCTCATTTGTGTGAAGAGAAAGCACTGCATTTGCCTAAATTTACTGCATCTGCTACGGTATGCGCCTTAGGCATTATTAGATCATTTTTCGTACGAGAAATGATGACTACTGAACGTTACGTTATAATTTTGGAACAATTTGTCAGCACTCAACTAGCGTTAGAGGATCGAACAGGTATCGACTGGTTCATGCAAGATGGGGCTCGACCACATCGAACAGATAAAGTTTTTCGCCTTCTTCATGAATACTTTGGAAATAGAGTAATTGCGTTAGATTATCCGCAATTTACTGACACAGGAATAGCTTGGCCTCCATATTCTTCCGATCTGAGTACTTATGACTTCTTTCTGTGGGGCGCATTGAAAGACACTGTCTATCGAAACAATCCCGCTACTTTAAATGAGTTTGAATCGTTGATTGGTGTTGCATGTGATTCCATTTCCGTCGAGAGATTGCAAGACGTGATGTCAAATTTCATTGTTCGTTTACACCACCTCATTGTTTCGAACGGTGAACATTTTGAAAAATTTGTATTTTGATTGCAAAGGCTGCTTCACTTTATTGTTTTTTTTACTCCTTTCAGAGAGTTTTCAGCGCAGAGCGCCATTTGTTAACGATTTTCGTAACTAAATTTTCTAAACTTTTGTACACCATTTTTACAGTTTTGCTAATGAACGTACAGTTTACCGCATAATTCTATCGATCTTTGTTGTAGAGATATTTAATTTTGAAATCAGGGCTTATTCGCTGAGAACCCTGTAGAATGGTCTTCTTAGAGGTTATGTAGCACAAGTGTTTTAAGAAATTTTAGGTAAAAAAATACTTTATATATATTTATTCTACAATAAAAGAATATAAAATTAAAACCTAAATACATATTGATAACGGAGAGCACATCTTAATAATTATTTTTTTTTTATCATTATTATGGATAACGTTAAATATGCCAACTCGATCTATAGACACTGGTAAGGAAATCTCAGATATCAAGTACAGCAATCAACTCCTTAAGTCGTTTTCTTGCAGAAAGTAATTAGCGGTTTGATTAGATCAGCGTCATGTTCAATATACCAGTACTCTCCATGTTTTCCTGGAATGAAACAGGCTTAATGTTTGGTATATTCCTGATGACTGACTAGCTTCCAAGACATTTTTGAACAAATGTCCCGGAGGCGGCGAAGTATTCTCGCGACCATGCTAATGTTATCCGAATATAAAAAGCACACGGGGATTGTCTGTTTAAAGGGAGGATACCTTTTAGAAGAATTTTTTAAAGGAAACTGGTTTGTATTCAAGTTACGCATTGTGAAAGTTTTACATGAAGCCAGGCCTTTCACCTGAATTTGAATTTGGATTCAACTGTCAGTGGTTTTAATGATATAGGAATATGATGAGTATCTAGACATCAGGCGTTTCGATAGAGAAATCTGTGTGTGGAATTACAGGGAACGCATTTACAACTAGCTGCCATGAACGGTGGATATGAATTTCCTGCGTCATTTGCGGAAAATTCGATTGCGCAAGATTCAAATGAACGCAGATGCAGCAGATGGCGAGTGTACAGTGATGATTCTGCCTCGTATCGTGTGAGTCAAATTGTACTTTTTTTCACAAAAAGGACACTACTTCTGTCTTATGGGTGTAACGTTACGCATTTCACAATCGCCGTAACCTTTTGAACAAGGCATATAATACGAACTGAACATCCGCGTTATTTCAGCCACTGGTCGGAAGTGTAATGAGTTTGTGAGGTTCAACACATTCTTTAGTCGACGAGTTTTATGTCGCGCGCCATCTAGAATTTGATGCACATATGCTGACGAACTCGCACCACTTCATGTTTTACTGTGAAATTTGTCTCAAAAGCCATCACAACTAACCCCATTTCACTCAGCGCTGTCTTGTATTTTCAGCCAATTGCTGCTAAGGAATTTTGTTTCTCCAATATGGTAAATAATTCCTGTACAAAGCGCTTCCGTCACTAATATTTGTACCATGGTATTTGGCTTATAATCTTCATGTATAAACACTCTTATTACTGCAAAAACAACTTGGCAGCTGTCGAACATGTCCAAACTCTATACCTCACTACTCAAGTAATAGTCACTGAAGTACAGAATGCATCCCACCTTGCATCTTATCATACAACGACAGTGTAACTCGCGAATGCATTAGTTTGCGAAACTAGGGCTGGGAAACGCGCTTTCATACACCCTGTTCTGAAAATTTCAGGCGGGAGCGAATTCAGCCTATTTCGCAAAGACCCACTTTAAAATGAGTTCCTGCTCACACAGGGATTCAAGGCAATGAAGCCGCTGACCTACTGGCCAAGCAGGCAGCCAACTGCACGGATATATTAGAAAGACCAACTAAACTTCCTTGGTCTCATATTAAGCGAACAACTTTGACAAGTCTACTACAAAATTGGCAAAGTAGATGGACAGAGGCAGAGGTAGGACGAAGGACATTTCGCTTACTGCCAAAAGTTAACATGGAAATAAAAACCCACTGTGCTAGCCTAACACAGTTCTTGACAGGTCATGGACCATTCCTAGTATACCTGAACAGATTCAGACTTAGGGATACTCCTTTCTGCGAATGCGGAGAGGAAGGCGACATGGACCATTATTACTTCCATTGTGTACATACAAGAACCTGGCACTTGAAGAAACCAGCGGACTGTGCCTGGGCAAAGTGGACGTCTAACGCACTCAAAAATAGAATAGCCCTTGATAAAATAGAGAAAATCTCAAGACACTGCCTAAGCAGAAACAACCGTGAATAATATTATGTTTCAAATGTTCAGAACTTAAAGCAGATAACCAGAATAACGCTTAGTGCCTGCAGTTATCAAACTGTTCAAAAACTTTGCACTTTAAAAACATCATCGTCGAAAATATCGTGGTAAAAAAATAAAGCACCTACGAATCATCGCATCGCAGACATGCGTTTACCTCATACAGTCACTTTACCTTCCTTTTTGTACTTTTCTTTATATTTTTCATGAAAAATTACCAGTAAGACTTTATAAGAAATTTATTTATTAAGAATCTTTATTAGTTAAAATAAGTTAAGTAAGCTTAAATTTCTATTAAGTGCTTTAAGTTGCATTAATTTTCTACTCATTTTCAACTTTTAAATGCTTAAGTCTCCTTCTTATTTTTTCAGCAAAAATTTATTAGTTAAATTAAAAATACGGAAAGCAAAACTAAAAATGTTCCTCTTTCCTTCTTATGCTCACAGATATGCATTTACGACTTTTAAAGACGACCTAAAAAACGCATGTTTGCGATATTGTCGTCGGTTACAGCTGAAAACATCTCCGCAAAATCATCCCGGACCTAAACGTCGCGGAGAAAACAACGTAAGGAGAAAACGTCATGATGCAAAACATCATGTAAGAAAAGAAAGCACAGAGAAGACATCGTGATACAAAATATCGTGGTCGAAAATAAAGCGGTTCAAAAACTTTGCAGTTTAAAAACATCGGCGTCGAAAATATCGAGGTAAAAAATAAAGTACCTACAAATCATCGCATGACGATAACATCGCACACATGCGTTTACCTCATTTACAGTCACTTATCTTCCTTTTTGTAGTCTTCTTTATATTTTTCATGAAAAATTACCAGTAAAACTTTATAAGAAATTTATTTATTAATGATCTTTATTAGTTAAAATAAGTTAAGCAAGTTTAAATTTCTATTTAAGCTTACTTAACTTATACTTACTTACTTTCTAAGTTTTTAAATTCCATATTGGCATATTATACGAGTATAACTGACTTTCGTCATAACTAACAAATCGATATCCGAAAAACTGATTACACTCTATACATGAAAATGTTAATGACACTTTTAAGAATAAACGTAAACAAAACTAAATATAATTTTCACTAAACAATATCAGATCACCAAATGTGAAAGAAAATTATTTGATAATTAACTAAGCAATTTTTATAGCGGGAAACTCATGCAGTTAATTATCTTCCTTTTTTCTAAGCGTTTTTAGACTGTACTTTTCATAAAAAGTACCAGTAAAACTTTATAAAAAAGGTTAATTTATTAATGACATTTGTTAATTAACTATGTAAATTTAAAATTCTGTTAAGTTCTATAAGTTTCATTCTCATTTTTTCAATAAAAATTAATTAGTTCATTCAAAAATATGAAATATAGAAGTAAAGGAATCCCTCTTTCCTTCTTGCGCTTCCAAATCATTATGCGAACATGCATTAACAACTTTTAAAACCGGAAAACACATGTGTGCGATGTTATCGCCATGGGATGATTTGTAGGTACCTTATTTTTTTTTGCCACGATATTTTCGGCGGCAATGCTTTTAAACTACGAAAGTTTTTTTCACCGCTTTATTTTTGACTACGATATATTGTACCCGGATGTTTAGAATTGCGATGTTTTCTCTTTGCCTTTTTGTCTCCAACGATGTTTTGTACCACTACGTTTTCTCTTAACGTTGTTTTCTCCGCGACGTTTCGTCCGCGGTGTTTTTGCCGCGATGTTTTTGGCGAAGACCATTATCGCCATGCGATGATTTGTAGGTGCTTTATTTTTCACAGCGATATTTTCTACGACGTTTTTAAACCGAGAAGTTTTTGAATCGCTCTATTTTCGGCCACGATATTTTGTACAACGATGTTTTAAAATTGCGATATCTTATTTTTGATTTGATGATATTTTGTACCATAACGTTTTCGCGTTGCATCGTTTTCGCCCGCGATGTTTTTGCCGCGGATACCGTTAGATCATCACCAAATACAATACAGATTCACCATCTTCTGCAATGGTATTGACAGTTCAAGAATATTGCTTGTGTATGACGATAACAGCTCCGGGTTTCTCATAAAATAATGTAAAGCTTGTTGTTGACACTTATCTCACCTTTCTGAGAGTAACGTCAGAATAAGTCCAAGAACTTTATCATGGTGAAGAGCGCAGGACTGCACTTGTATTGATATTTGTCTTGAAGATATAATAGGTGAGAGTGCTACTTAGCTGATATTATCCTAATTTTGAAGCACACTCCTTAGATTAACGATTCCAAGCATTCTCCCCCACTTCTCCTACCATCAAACCACTCGAGAGGACGTTTGGCTCACAATGTATTTTAAGTGCCACGATGTCACAAACACCTTATACATTTACAAACATCAAAGGCTTTTCCGAGAATCGAACCCAGCCCCAACGATACTTCAGCCAGCAATATTAGCCACTATACCGATTAGGACGAGACTTAGCATAGCTTAGATAGTTATCAAGTTCGATACAGATCCACTAAACCACCCGAGATTTGCGATGGTATCAATAATTCATGAACGCTGGTTATCTATATAAAAGATAGCTCTGACAGACAGTATTTTTAACAAGAAAGTATGAGTTGGTTGATAGGGAAAAAAAAATAATTGTTCAGATCGTCACCAAGTATGATACAGATCCACTAAGTCACCATACTATTTCACGATGGTATCGCCAGTTTGTTTTGTGTAAAGACAACAACTTTGGAAGGCTAAGTGTTTCTAAGAAGAATGTAATAACCTGTTGATATAGAGAAAACATTTATCATTGTTTAAATGATCACCAAATACGATACAGATCCACAAAGCCATCATAGCGATTTAGGATATTATCGACTGTTCAAGAACACTAGTTATCTGTATAAGGATAACTGCTCCGGTAAGCCTAAGTAATATCTACTCCTAATAAGAAGGAGAACTTTGTGAATACGATGAAAAGAATGACCACCAGACGCATCCTGCAGTGTTATCAACAATATAAAAATTTTGGTTATCTGTATGAAGAAATCTGTATGCCATAGAACATAGTTTAATTCCTGTAATTGGAATTGGAATTTCAGTTACATTGCATTTACAAGTACACATAATTGCAATTACAGTGTAATGAATTATACTGTAATTTCACTACTTATATTTGAAATTACACTGTAATTTTATTACTTATATTAGCAATTACACTGTAGTTTTATTACTTATATTAGGAATTACACTTTAATTTTATTACTTATATTAGCAATTATACTGTAATTCAGTTATTAATCAGTTACACTGTAATTGAATAATATGAGACTGTAACCTGCATATATGTGCTTATATGAAAATGAAATGTAAGGCAAGCCCATGATTCGTACATGGAATAGTTACCACCCATCGCAAAGAGCTGTGCAGAGTTTTCAATGGATGGAATCCATTTTTTATTTTTTATTTTATCAGAACTTTTATGATATTCCGCGGTCTTTGACCAAATATTATAACCAGTTGTCAAATTAAACATGAGCAGATAAATATTTGACGCATTTACTAAACATACAATAAAATACCAAAAACCATGAAAAAATTTATTTTCTCATTATTGTGAAGAAAATGATAAGAAACATGCATATAAAACTATTCAAATGGGTAGTTTGGCTTTAAAAAACTTTTAAACTTTTAAAAAACTTCCAAATCCTAGAAAATATGTTTCCTTCTGCGAAATAAAATTATAATAGTATACTATTCAAAATAAATATGACTCCTACGGTGTTTTAAAACAATAACTGATTAGACAAGATACATTCAAATTTTTAAGTGTTCAGTTATTTATTAAAATATACAGTCACAGAATGTGGTCATTTCTTAATCACGTTATTTATTTTGAAAGGCCACTATTCTGATCTGAACAGACCTTTTCACTACTACTGAGTGACAACGCATACTAAAAGCGAATTCAATTTAGATAAATCTAAATGACAAGAAAAGAAAAAGAAAATACTTTTAATTTCTGTTTTCGATGTAGCTTGAATTAGATTCTCTAGATTAATTTTTTTTTATGATATTTCTAAAACATTCTGTTTAAAACTAGATTGTATATCCATTGAAATAGTTATCACTGACCACTTGTTGTTACTTATGCTCACTTATTTGACAGTAACATCAGCCCAAGTCCACGAAATTCCTCTTGGTACGGAGCGCAAGGTACGCCTGTCGTTGGCAACAGCTTTGAGCACCTTACAGTTGACAGGGCGATTCTGACCACTTAACGTACGATTAAGTACAGTCCATCTAATTAGATTTACATTATTATTCAACTCTTAAATTTTCTGCACTAAGATTTGTTTTATGCAGCAATTATATTTTTAAAGAGAGAAACAACAGTTGCATTTCTAAAGGTAAAATGTATTTTTTATTTAAATAATTTTATATGAATAATGCGAAATTATAAGGTCATTTTAAGAAATACGTTATACAGTTTGCTTCAGTGTCTACTCTGAAAAGAATTACAGGAGAAAGAGCTTACGCAAGAGGGTTTGTTTCTGGTTTTGCTAATTCGTCTGACGTCTATATACGTCTGATAATGTACGAAATCTAACACAACATTCCGAAGATTGGGAGCATGATTTCCATCTTACATATGTATGATAGAAAAAGAAAAATTCAACTCAAACTTACCTCATGTTCAAGGAACAACGCTTTCAAAGCTCCTGTGGACCAAAACTCCATAGCGTAAGCTAGAAGTTTCATTGAAATAGTATTCACCCGGAGAAAGTTGCCAACAAATACGACCCTTTGAATACCCTGGAAATGTAAAACACGCACTATATTTTAATCAAACATGCATGCATTATCCACGCATTTGTACATACACCTCTCTCAAAACAAAACAAAAATGAGCATTATTAGTTCATTGTGTATCTCTCATTGATAATTCGTTCAGATTTTCGAATTGCACACATTGCAATTTTGCGCTATTTCATTATTCTAAAATGAAATCGGCATTATGTAGACACTGGTACTCTTTTCTTTTAAAACTGAAATTTTAAAATTTTTAATTAAAGTACATAACCATTCAAATGAGTAAAAGCCAGCTTTCAAAGCAGTAATTAACTAATTAATAAGCTAATAATAGCAGTACACATTATCGCGAAAACATAAATCAAGATACTATTATATAAGTTGACATAATATTCTATCTACCAGTTTGAGTTGGAAACCATGCCAGAATGCACATACTCATGGATGGTATACCCTATACCTTACACGAGTTAGGAATCAGGCGATTTGTGTATCGTAGACCGTTGCCAATGCATTTACGGGTTGCAGAGGAAGTCTTCATTAGAACTAGCTGTGTCACATACACTCAGTGAATATTCAGGCAAAATGGTGAAGACCGACAGAATCGTGGGCAACACAATTGAAGGATACAATTTGGTTCCAACAAGAAGGTGCAACACGAAGGACAACGAAATTCTTTCCATAGGACGTGTTGCGACGCGTCTTCGTAACCTTCCTGCAATTTCTCGAACCGTGCACCTAAACTGGACATTGTTTCCAACGTTGTTTGATGTGCATATTTTTCGTACTTAGTATAAGAGTATATTGCAGTCAATGCTTATGGATATATAATCATTTCACAATGACATAAAGTTACAATTAACACTCACGGACTTTCTATTGTTATTTAAAGCTAGTAAATACAGTACGGACCATTTTAAGTTGCTTGTGCCTTCTACAAATGATGAGTTTTGTCTATTTCCCAGACGTAAGGAAAATAAGCTGTTATGACATATCGTCCTTTTCGTGAATTTTAAAGATGTCTAAAAGACTTGTGACTTTTGATTGTCTTTGATACTTGTGACATTTGATTTTAGTTTTACTAACAAGTCGATAATTCTAGTTTTAGACTAGAAGAGAAACACGCAAATGTGACAATCAAAATTGTAAAAACAACCTTGTATTTAGCGTAAGTATAATGAAACACTCAATCGATTTCGAGGGCAGCTAAAGGTCCCTCCTCATCAGGAGACAGAAATACCTAGAAAGAAGAAAATAAAGGAGAAGGAGTCTCAGAAACACGTGGTCCTTATCAGCACTGCACGTGGTTATAACTGGATTTTTAATCAGAGTTGCACTGGCTGCCTACTTTTACTGAGCCAGGCTATTTGATCAAGCAAAAAGGACAAGAAAAATTAGCGAAGTTAAAATAGGGAGCGAGGGGCAAATGCACCTTCACGCTCAAAATCCGAACTTCAAATAATGGAAAGCTTAGACTTAGACTCTATAACTGACCGAGCTATTGCGAAGAGCAATGTTGCCGGTTCCAGAATTAAAGCCCAAGGGCACTTGACATAAATAAATCCGGACGTGGAGAAAATCTCAGATGAGAAAACGGAGATAAGGGGAAGAAGAGAAGTACCAAAAGGAGCAAGACAATCCAATCGGACAAGTCGCAAAATGTGACGAGCGATCATAGCTTTCAAGGAGGACCCAAGACAATGGAAATCAATGACAACAATACGAGAAGATACACTACAGCAATAGTTCCAATGACAAATTCAAATACAATTAAATAACATCAATCAGTAGTGCTAAATACAACACAATACAAAACAACTATACAACACAATTTGAATACAATTATTCAACGGAGCTACAGAAGAACTTCAATCAAAATCAGATGCATTGGAAGTATAAATTAATGGAAAGCAACCACAGAACGGATTTTTATACCCTCTGGTAGTACCAAACGCGAGGAGGTAACGCCATCTATCGGCAAAAATAACTAACAGGGATAAAAAGAAAGAAAAAATAAGAAGAAAAAGTAATAATGTTTAAAATTGTTGGAATTAAAAGTTTATCTTCAAAAATAAAGGTAGGATTTAAAATTATTTCCTTACACGTCATTTCGACATTTTTGTAATTACTTGTTTGTGTATCAAGAAAGGCTGCAAAGTCAAGGACCGCCTCCAGCAGCAAAAGTTCTAGCTACGCAACTGCATTCTTTTCTCAACCTTCTTTTACGGATATATTCCTTGACTTACATCTACATCCACATCTACAGCGCCCACCAACGGCCGAGCGGTAAAGTCGCTGAACACTGATAGTTCGGTTCGAGGTTCGAATCCCTCGAACGGGCTGGTTGCATGGGCGTTTTCGTGGATTTCCCCATGCGTAAAGTGTATACGAGCCAGTTCCCCTTAGAAAGTCCTCCACGAAGGCATCCCTCCCCTTAGGCAGATAGCCCTAGTGTGCTTTGCCATAATTAATTAAATAAATACTCCACATCTGCAGGTACAGTAACTATGCAAAGATATTTATTTTTACCACTTATGCAAAAATTATGCACTTTGGTAAATTATAAAATTATACAAATAAAATTATACTTTAAAAAATATACGCATATTTAATGATTAACTTGAGGCTGTTTGGCAGCTCTCGGTAATTTAAAATCCGGATTGGAAGAAAAGTCCGAACTTATGCTGGTACTTTTTTAAGTAACGAGAAAGCCTTCTCCAATAATGCAGCATTTATGAACGGTAACAGAATATTGACTGCCTCGTTGAATAGTTCAGGATAGTTTTCTTTCAAGGTCAGCCCAGAATGAGATGAGGGATTTCTTTTCAAATTCTACCTTAAGTGAAAAATCCATTTTCCGTTCAATCACCCTAATTTTTCTCAGACTGATCAAAATGCACATTAGAAACACTTCTCACTGAAAAGGAACGCAATCTAATGATTACAAGTTCCACGTTCGGGAAAATATTTTTCAAAAGTTGCCTTCAGTCCATTCAGATGTTGTATTACCCAAGATTCTTTGCAGAAGTAAAATTTTATTACAGAAAACAACACCGAATTCTCTGCCCGCTTCGTATAAGGATTCTTGAAATATATTAATCACTGTCGGGGCGTAGTCCTATCCCTCTCGACAGGTACTGACCCTGCAGATAGTATATGCATATATGTAATAATATCAAGAAAAAGACGGAGCAGTGTTGATGCGCAGTACCTAGATATCGTAGATCCATACTGAACAGGAAGAATTGTGATTGCTAATATGCTGACTTCGTAATATCTAAGAAACTTGGCAGTTGAGGCAGTTTTAATTCCATTTTTATTTGCAACTGACATTTGCGGCCACAGTTCGCTTGGCACTCTAGTCGTGCCCATTCAAGAACATTTACATTTTTGATATTATTGCGATAGGAAGCGAGACCAGAGAAATTGCTTACAAGCACTGCACACATAGAAGCTAAAGTGCATAGTTATCCAATATGGAAGCACACGAAGAG
Source organism: Stegodyphus dumicola (assembly GCF_044657685.1). Classification (NCBI taxonomy): domain Eukaryota; kingdom Metazoa; phylum Arthropoda; class Arachnida; order Araneae; family Eresidae; genus Stegodyphus; species Stegodyphus dumicola. The sequence goes on from NC_140768.1 coordinate 86,925,229, forward strand.
AAAAGTTTTGGTTTGAGTTAAAAGCTTCAGTTCCCAATTATAACGTCATCAGTCATCAGCGCTGCGCAGGCCATGCAAAATGGAATGATCTAGAAATGACGCAGTCCAGAGAAGTTATTACGATTTTTAAAACAGAGAGAGAGAATTAAAAGTTTATCATTAGTTTAAATTATAATTTTGATTTACATAATTTTTATCTTACACATATATATATAAACTGAATTTAAAAGTTTCATAGCTTTCTAAATTAAAACTATTTTGGATTAAATTTAATTATTTTAATTTTTCATAATGAAATATTTGGATTGTAAATGCCAGTGGTTGACTTTTGATCTTTTCTCTAATGTTCAATCAATCCATCAAGGATCACCATTACATCCTTTTTCTGTGAGTACCCAAGACCATTTTCCCCTGGGGTTATACGTACTACAGATTGAGAAACACTGTTCTAGAGTGTGCAAGCGTTTTTATAGAACGTTCTTTGCAAGTTACAGTAAGAGTGCCACTAACACCAATATATTATGTGCTTTCATATATTAAAGGATTTTATCGACATGATTTAAAAGCGGTCTGGTAACATGTTTGATACTGTAGGAACGTTCTTTATAAAATGTTCTTTATACTTTACATGGCACAGTACCAGTACTGGACGGGCTGTTGTCCGTTTTAGAAAGGTAACATACAGACGTGATTCAAAGCGCTACGCCTGAACATTCGAGACACATCTGTGAAACACTTAAATTGAACGTTCTGATGCTTGTTGGACATGCTAATTGTGGGTCACCAACTTATAATTCGTTAACATTTAGGAAATACACATACTGAAGTTTCGAAACATTTTATTCTTCCAGAACTAAATCACATAAATCAAATAGAGATATATCTGTGTAATGGTGATTTAGCAAGTCGCTGTTCACAAGAAGTGGTTAATTTGCATTGTATTATTTTAAGTCTCCACAAGTTGTAAGGCATTAAAGTTTTTTTTTTACCTTTTGAGTTGAATCTCGTGTCCACAGTAAAAATTAAGGAACGGCGCAACTCGGAGACACGAAGGGGTAACTTCTAAAGTTGGGAAATTTATTAATTAAGTAGTTACAACTTTAGTTATCGCATATTAACTCCGAGACTGTTATCAGAGCCATCCCATCTTGATTAATTGGCGTTTCAAGCACATGCACTGATAAACCATAAACACTACTGAAATTACGCCCCTGTTGCCAATGTATTTTCATAATAACTGAGAATAATCTGTGCTAAATGAAGGTTGATTCCAAGGCTTGTTGTAACACAAGTGGTGAGATAGAATAAATTTAAAGTTATTTTTTTTCTGTGTATGTTTGTTTTAGAGTATGAAATTCTGGTGGAGATAATTCATCTCATGAGCCTTCTTAGCATCTTAATTTTATTGTAACTCAGCGATCTAAGTTACTTGTACTCACAACAGGTGTTATATGTTTTTAAGAGCATTAGAATAATAGTCAAGTTTCGATTCCTTGAAATACTGGGTTGTCTAATAACCTTGAAATATTGGGAGGTGTTGAATATGCCCTTTGAAAGACTTTAGCTTTCTGTCGGTTATGGAAAAAAGTAAGCACTGATATTTATGCAAAAGTTTTATGTCATATGACAAACAATAACACATGTGAGTAAAACAAATCTTATATTTGTTTCGTACAACGAGCATTAAACATTGAATGTTAACGGCATCAAGTCAATAATGAAGCACAGTTCGTTAAAGTCGCTATACTCAATTCAAGAGTTCAAATTAGGAAATTCTGCAGGGGTTACAGGGAAAAACTCCCAATAAATCATTCGATGGAAGAACAACTAATAACATATTCACTCGCCGTTTGGTTTGCAGTATTTCGCTCAGGAGATTTGAGACTACAAAATCAAACCTGGGGGCACTGCCCTTCCTCTATTTATTCGAATGATTTGAAAGATTTACTCAAATCAGGTTCAAGGCAAAGCATGCGAAAAATCACTCAGACGCTAGCTGTTATGCTTATCGACTGTTTCACGACACTTCGCAGCTACGGAAAAAATTAGACGGCTCGATATGTAGATGCCTCAGGAACTCATTGATGAAAACAAGGTACACATTCTGGAAATGTCCTCTTCTCTTTTCGGAAGAATTGAAGAAGAAAGTTTCCTGCAATGAATTGCGACTGCGAATGAGAAGTAGATATTCTACGACACTCTTGCATGCTCGTCGCCATAGAGAAAGATGATCCAGGAAGGCCTCCAAAGGGCTTTTTGCATCCAAAGAGAATGCTGTTTATTACATGATGACCTTCTGCTGGAGTTATTCTTTACTCAATTCTTCCACAAGGTGAAACAATAAACGCAGCTCGATATTTTGCAGATATGTAGTAAATGTGTCACAAACTGTGCTTTAAGCAACCAGCATTTATGAATACACATGAAGTCCTATTGATTCAGGAAATATCTTATCAGATACGGCAGTGTTAACCATACAGCAAATTACCAATTTGGGATACGAACTAATGCCGAATTTTCCCTTCTTGCCTCACATTTCCGCCAACAGATAACCATTTTTCTCTGACATGCAATAACAATCTTTTGGCAAGAATGAACTGATATTGCTGGAGATTATTTCGATTAAACACGTATTATTTATATTCTCTTTTACAATCGTATTCAACATCGGCCATTTCTTTGCAACAACCCGGTACGTAAAGCTACATGCAATTTGGATCAACTTTTGTGAAGGTTTAAACATTATTTGATAACCTTACTGTAAAGATACATGATTGTAATGTTGTTGCAAACAAATAAATGTTGTTATAAACAAAGTATATATAAGTTGTATATATATATATATATATAAGTATATATAGTAGTTGTTATAAACAAAGTATAAATATTAAAACAGATCTGTTTCAAAAGTGTTTAAGCAATCAAAGTTTTCAAGCATGTTTTTGTCTTTTGCTTTTCAGTTCCTGAGGACAAATAACACATGAAATCTCCTCAACACCAGCTGATGGATGATAACGCCCATGTGAAAAACTATAATAAAACTATGTTATTATTTTAATAAACTATGTTGTTAATTTTTTGAATGACTATTGAATAAACACTTACCTCATTTAATGCTGCCATTCTTGCGATGGAGCTAATATTATTGGTGATGGTAACGAGAGTGGCTCTGGCTAAGTCTTCCCTAGATGCTAAGGCTCGCCGTTCTTTGCTGTTCATGTTCCCGAAGCTGAAAGGAATGATGATTTTTAGCAAATCTGACAGTTAATTCAGATATCTAAGGTAATTACAGATTAATTTCTATGAATATCACTGGAATTTTTTATCTAGTACACACGAATAATTATTTTTTAAAGTCAGTGTATCAGGACATTTCATATGTCAGAGAAGACTTGTTGAAACATGTTCTAACACGTTTAAATAAGATATTTTCATGCGTGTATAAATACCACTGAGCAAAGTCAGCTTCATTTGGACCAATTTTTGTTTGCAAGAACGTACTAATTTGTTCCTTTAACAGCTCGTAGAAATGGCGGTCACAGAAGAGCAGATCAGACACTTCATGGTTTATGAGTACTCCCCCCCCCAAAAAAAAAGGCAATGCTCAGCAAATGCTTGCGAATATTTGCCAGTGCGGAACGATGGTCCTAAAATTTAGACAAGGTAGCCCTAGCGCAATAGATGCTAAACCCTGTAAAGACTTTGTCTTTTATGGCTATTATGTATTAAGAGCTGGAACTAAAATTCGCATCCAGCAACTGAAGAGTTGCAGGAAACGTTTACTCATACCAATTCACTGTCCAGATTGCCATTTGATGGAATTTGGAATCATGTTTAAGCTTTTACATGAAGTTACTGACGCTAATCGAAGAGAACATAAGAACATTTGCCCTGCCTTTCATTCCATAAACAAAATTGTCCTTTTTTGTAGCGATGAAAACTGACTTGTGGCTTGAAGCTCGCAAAATTTCAAGGGTGGTAAAGAATACAACTCCCAAGAGACAAGTGAAACGGATCTTCAAGTTTGGTTTCTTTAAAATTGGCAACAACAACAAAAAAAAAAAAAAAAAAAAAAAAAAAAAAAAAAAAAAAAAAAAAGTATTACAGCTTCGGAAGAATATATCATCTTAATTTTTATCTCTTCAAAATCTAATTCAAAAAGCGATATTACTTATGGGATGACCTTATATTTTAGCTTTTATGATGTATTTCAATATATGAATATATATAGTATGTGAAGTATGTGTTTCTTCAGTATATGAAGAAAGCAAAAATGAACTTTTCAGAAACAGTATGCATGTATAGAATAAGTGAAATACAAAGGATCTTAAAAATGAAACTTAAATCATGAACCTACTTGATCAATGCTGAGTCATTGCTAATCTTTTGAAAATATTACAAGGTTAGACTTTATGTTCATTTAAACTAAACTGAATTACCTTAAAAAACTTGCAGATCAACTTTTCATTCCCTTACTATAGGGTGTTTCATAGATCATGGGACAAACTTGGAGGGGTGGTGGAGCGTACTACAACATGCATTTTTTGTATAGGAATGTAGGGTATAAAGTGACAGCTTAAGGCAGGAACGCAAAAAAACAACACGAGGGGAAAATGTGTTTATGTACAAAATCAACGCTTCTTTGCAGCAATACAGTATTCACAAATGTTCAAAAAAGGGAACACTAACAGTAATAGGAACTACAGCTGTGATTGGCTGGCAATGCAGCGGTAGAGAGCGGTAGTGAGTCGGAGAAACCACGATCCAATGCATAAATTTATTGTTTATGAATTTTTAAAATACTTTACGGATTTGTGAATAAACCTTGCATGCAACTTCATTTTGTAATACAGTAAGTGAACATACTGATTCGAGCTATAGTTTGAAGATTTATCAAATAATTACTCCAGATGAGTAGAAAGAAATTGGCAATTTATTGCAGTTAATAACAGTGCAGAGTAAAATAAATAGCTGAAAATAACTCTACGAGAACGCAGTTAATAGACAAACCCTCCTTAACGCAAAAGAAATGATGTAAATTACCAATATCATTCACAGAATAAGTTCTCTAAAACGCAATTCAAGTAACACTTTGAAAGCACACTGAAGCAATTCAGAGCTATACTTTGTTATTTTAAAATAGGCTCATAACGGCCTTCTCCTAATTTGCGATCGTAACGTGTGTCGTCATGCCGTACAGATCGGAATTAGAGGATTTAATCCAATTAGAAAGCTCAACCATCTTCCTCAGAGGTCATTACGATAGTTAAAAAACAAAGTTAAAATTAACATAAAATATTTATTTCATAATAGCAGACTATAAAACTGGACTCTTGCTAGTAAAACAAGGCCGCTTATATAAGTTTGGCAGCCTTCTGAAAACTTCCAAAAAATCGCCAAATTGGCGATAATAACGGTCGTAAGGCCTATCAAGAGGGCTTCTGCTTATATCTTGGAACTTGCTTGAGCTACTTTCACATTTTAAACGTTGCTGGATTCAGAACCACAAAATAACAAATCTATCAAAAAAGTTTCGTGACTTTATGTTCAATTACACAAAAATATACTTCAAAATTATTACCTAAAATATAGCAAATAAATAAATAAAAACATTACAAAATATTATAACAAATACAGAAAAATATGCAATCAAATGCATTCTATTTTTAGAAATTTAAAACAAACGTAACTGACCTGCTCGCAACCGTATTTCCGCTGAGATTGAACTTCAGATAATCACCTCCGTAAATGTCCTTTACTAATTTGTCGACTTTTGTGCTATCACCTTTCTCTGCCAATCCTATGGCTTCTTCAAAAGTGTCGCAGCCCGTCAGTAAGCTGCACAGACCAAGAAATGTGCCTCCACCCAAACTAGAAAACAAACAGAGCAAGCATTACATATTGTGATCGGAAAATAATTAACATACACAGATTATTTTGTCTAATCTAATAGCTACCGAAATATAATTATAGCAAGAGTCCACAGTACGGGACTTCAGCGATGCGGATAAACGGATTGCATAATGCTGCAAATCAGTATTTTTGCATTATTGAACGCATTGTGGAATGAGGGAAAAAACTGCGTATTGTAATTCTGTAAGCATATGGATTAAAACCAAAATAACATAATTGTGTGATGGGAAAATAATTATCATACACTGATAATTTTGTTTCGATCTGGATATTAAGAAGTGTAAATAAAACTATAGCTGAAGTTTGATAACACATTACGTTCGTTTAGATTGTACAATGCTGCAAAACGATTCTTTTTTGGTTCTTACATTGAAAAATAATATATATATACGAGGTTCATGTTGTGACCGCTATATAACAGTTCGAAGGGAATTACATATCCTATCAGCTTGCTTTTTTTCTTCGGTCTTGAAACCTGTTTTATACCTTCCTGATCCTTCTGTATGCACGATCGTGACAGATGCTTTTTTATTATTCCAGACTTGTGTTTTTGTGTGCCACAGCTGCCGTTTTTGTATTATATCAAACTATGTCCATATCAAATTTCATTAAAATGCGCCCATTCTGGAGATAAATGGCCGAATTGTACAAATGTTTTCAAGTTTGAACATCAGCGTAATTTAACAGCTTCTCTACGTATCCTAGTGCACTACTATACTACATTTTTTTAATTTCTTACTTTAATTTTCTTACTGCTCTTTCGTTGTATCTGCTAAATCACTACATTCAGAATACCTTCGTGCCTTGAAGTCTATAGATGTCACCGTTCTTTAGTCTGCGTAATCACTTTTCCATATCTTTTTAGTCACATTTGGATATAACTTCAACATTAGAAGGGTTCTTAAACAAGATTATATGCTGTTGCCCTATGATCTTCTTCTTTTACGACGAAGTTCTGTCAAGCTTTTGTTTAAATATTAAAGCTGTTTTAGATCGTTTAAACAGTTGACTGAGTACAGTCATCCTAACAAAGAAATTTAAAAAAAAATCGAGCATCCCCCTTTTTAAGCATGTCTCGAAACAAATTGGAAGACAAGTCCAAGGTTCGAATCCCGTGAACGGGCTGGCTGCATGGGTTTTTTCGTGGTTTTCCCCATGTGTAACGTGTATACGAGTCAGTTCCCTTAGAAAGTCCTCCACGAAGGCATCCCTCCCCTTAGGCAGATAGCCCTAGTGTGCTTTGCCATAATTAAATACACCACTACATATTTTTAGAAAAATTTTGGTGCCGTTTAATTAATGTTTAAATGTAAACGAAATTTTTTAACGCTCGAAATGATAGCTTTTTTTTTTTCTGTACTATAGGAGTACAACATGATTTCTACGATAGAAGGGCTTTTTGAAAATTTCCAGGGGTATTGATTTCCACTTACCACTTTCCAGTTTTTCTTTCAACACACTCCAGAGTCCATGAATAGTGGTGGGTTTGCTCTTACAAAGAGCTCATTTCAAGAGATCAAAGGCACAATAGTCCATAGGTGAAACATCGGAAGACTTTGCAGAAGTATGTTGAAAAGCTACGCATATGCAAACCTCTATCAGCCTTCACGTTTTCAAGAAATTCAGTGTTACTTTTTGTATGACCTTGTTTATGTCTTAATGAAGTTTCCCTCTTTGAAAGTAGTGGGATAAAAAAAATTAAATTTATTTTAAACATTAAACTTTCTCTGGACTGTATGTAGAGTTGATTTTAACATTTCCCCCTTTTCTTTGAAACTTTCTTTGCATTGACGAAACCAGGTTTGTACATTTTTACCTCTTCGTTTTTGATAATAAGTAGACCTTTTTTTGTTGCAATCATTGGTGTAAAACCAAGGGTCACAATGGGTTTTTATCTCCTGCTAAACAGTTTTCATATAGGGTTCTACAAATTGTTCTGGTTTGAGCCAAAAGCTGGGAAGCATCATATTTTTTAACTTTCTAAGCTGTAAGTCTTGGTTTGTTATTTTACTCATTGTTGTTAAGTGGCATTTGAAGACTTTTCATTCGATTTCTACGGCGGCGGATTTTCTCTTGTTGCCAACGATTTAATTTTAGAAACGTTAGAAACAGTACGTATCTTTTCCCGGTATTTTTTTAGAGTCTTCTTTGCATATAGAAGTAATGATTGACGGTTTTTCCCTTTCCGATTAATAATGTTGCTTATTTTGCGCTTAAAATGTTGCATAAAATATTTCTCATTTGAAATAATAAGTTGTTATTCCAAAACATTTGCTTTTTTTCAAAAACATTCTTCATTAAAACCGTCCTAAAAATGCGTAAACAGCCTCTGGAATTTTGAAAATGCGTTTAATCATTGAAAATGTACAAGAAGATAAACTAAAAAATATACATAATTTATTATTCGTAATCCCATGATTGCCAACTCTCCCGGTTTTCATCACATCGTCTGGCCCTTCGGGAGGTCACCGAATCTCTCTGTTTTAGTTGTTAGCCTTTATTAAGATAAGTATGTTTCAACAATGAAGTAAGTAAACTGAATTAATGCAAATTTTATTCTCCAACTAATGATCTTTAGCATGATTTTTTCTATGAAAGTTTATTAGATCTGAAATTTCTAAATCTAGCGTAGACATTCATAGAACTTTTAATGAATATTCAATCGATGTTTATTACATTAATATTTGTATTTAATTTAGTTTTATTTAATAAAGGTTAAATTACTAAGTTTATCCACATAATAGTACATATTAATTTTATTTTATATAATAATAGTTAAAAAACTGAAACGCACATTATAAAGAGAAATTAAATCGATCGAAGTTCTGAAATAACGCCTGCGCGCAATGCAGAAACATCCTGGAAACTCCCGGTTTTAGGCACGACAACCTCCCTGTTCTTCCCATTTCATGGTTGTTAGCTACGTAAATCAATGCACCGTATATTCCGGCGTATAAAGCACACTTTTAGTACAAAAAATAAGATCGAAATTTATAGGTACGCGTTATACGCCGGGATATAAAAATGGTAGATTTAAAAATAAGGGGAAGATAAAACAAAAATTAGATTTCTACATGTATCAAAATGCTATTTATTTAAAAGAAATGACATACCTCGTGAATTTAAAAACTTTCATTATCGGATAACATCAAAAGTTCGTCATATTCGACTTCGGTTACATCCACAGGCACATCATCGAATTCTGTTTTGTCTTCACCATCATTGTTACTCTGATCCATAAATAAATAATTATCTTCCATTCCATCTAGATTGTTAGCTATACCATAGTTTTAAAATAACTTTTGAATTACGTCGGGTTTAATTTAATTTCATGTTTTTATTATTCATTCACATACTATTTCTAGATTGGCATGATTCATTTGATCCATAGTAAATGTTTTTTCACCTTCTAAAATCCACGAGTTCTACTGCCGTTTTAAATTTTCTTTGAATGATTTAGTGATACGTATATCTAAAGGCTGAATTAATGGTGTTAATCTACTTAGAATAGCTGCCATATCTATATTTCCACTCTTTCAACAATTTCTTCGCGTTATCCGTTAGATGAGATCTGAACATGTCCCAAATTAAAAGACTTTCTGGATTCTTTTTAAGGCAACAGGATTCTTTTCCAAAATACTTCTTATCCATAATTTTACACCACTTTCGTTCATCCATCGTTTTTCGTGAACATGAATGAAAACACCGTTTGGAAAATTACATTCGGCATCGTTTTTCTTTTTAAAATAACCATGAATTTTAATTTTGCATCGTCCGCTAAGCAGGAAAGCATTACGGTGAGGTGAGATTTTTTGTGACCTGTTTCAATTGAACCTTTTTTTTTCCTTTCACATCAAGCTTTATTTCCTATTATATCAAACTTTACTGGAGTCAAATCAATATTTCTAACATGTGACAGTAAATATTTTTTTGCCTTTCGGATTTAATAACATATTTCTGAAAACTTCTCAGTTTGTTTCCAAATCTTTCGGAAACCTTTGCGAAACTTTTGTTTTTTCTCGAAGAATTAAATTATTCCCTGCTATAAATTGACTACACCAACTGATAATGAGTTTAAGTTTTCATTTTCATTTCATTCTTTTTTGCCCACTTTAAGGCAAATAAACGTCGTTTATTTTATTATAATTTTAAAACGCTGATTCTTGTTACAGTTAATCCATTCTGGTGGTTTTCTAGGACCTAGTTCGCAACACTTCTTCTAGGGTAGATGATTTCGTTACTTCTTTACGCAAAGCATATTTTTTCGTTAGCATATTAATTATTATCATTTTATTTTTTCTTCCACTCACGTATGGAGCTTTCTACCAAACATCACTGCTGCATCCCGATTTCTATTTTCTTTCGCAAATTGAATGACTTTGCATTTGAAACCAGCTTTTGTTTATTTCGTTTGGTCGGAGCCACATTTACTACTAAGAGGAACACTTTATTAACTGCATTTCAACTAAAGCAAACGCGAATTACTAAAGCCTTCGCTTTTCATTTCAAACTCCCGGCTTTAAAGGTCTACAAAACGATATATCATCTGATTCCTAATACCACGGATTCATCCAGCATTCTTACCCCAAATTATACCCACTCTTTTCGCGAAACCCTAGAATGCCGTTCTTGTGCACATCTCCATTGAATATAGCCCATCCTCTTTTCAGAATTAGTTATTCCCTCAATCATTTCCCCCACACAGATATTATTCCTCTTATCAATTTACTATATCATTGTTCAAAAGCCTAGGATAAATCTTCGATTGAATGACTTCAAAAGATAAAAGCATCGCACTTTTATCTTTCAGGTTTTTTTTCTTAAAGAATAAGGTGAGCGTTATACGACGAATATATCTAAAAAAATGCAGTATGAAATCACAGGCACGCGTACACCCGAGGAGTCTTATACACAGGAGTTTGCAGTACGTTTCGGAATCTACTATCTTGTTGGAAGAAGAGCTTCTGAGTTAAAAATATTTCTCAAAATAATACCATTGAGGAAAATTAAAATATTCATTACTTGGTGGCAATGAGTTTCACAAACAAACATTGACCTAATTTAAATCTTACCTGTTTGCTTCATTCTGGGAGATTAACTTCTTCGCGGAATTTATGTAATTAAGAGTGGCAAGCAGTTTTACTCTAAAGTTTGAAGAATAGAGCATAGCTGTAATGTAAACGTTTTGGTACTGGCACCGAGACTGCCTGCCAGAGAATTTCTCTCTCTCTTGGCGAATCACCGCTATCTCGAATTAGACAGAAAAGTGCAGAGACAGATTTGGTTTGGCAAGTTAGAAGCTCGAATTATTGTTGGAGGTGTTAGATGAATCTTGTAGACTCTGCTGCAATAAGTTAAGATTGTACGTAAAATTTGAGCAGTTTAAGGAAGCTTGTGTTTTCTGCAAGATCAAAATGACTGGTACCTTTGCTGTGTTGTATAATTTTAATTTAATACTTAAAATAGTGACGTAAGATATTTAAAGTTGACATGTATTTGTCTGTTTGAAAATTTAAGATATCCTAGTGGAAAGAACTCGCCACAGATTCAACGTAATACCTAACGTAGCGTGCAAGACTGCCCGTAAAGATTAGTCGATTACCAGATAGATGTTACTACTTTTGCACTACTTTGCTGTTACGATGTTTCATAAATTTTACAAATGTATTTAATGTTCGTCAGTAATTAAGTAATATTATTAAATCTTTTTCCTGGCCATTCTCCATTTCATTTGACAGCTGGTACAAGTAGAAATAATTGGGATATCATAATTACAACATTAAATCTTACAGGTATATTCCCACCACAGTAACTGTGCCGCACGCCTATAATTTTGATGGAGAGCATCCAGGGACACGGATCCGGGGAGTCTCCTACCATTAAACCACTCGAGAGGACGTTCGGCTCGCTGGTAAAGTAAGTTCCCTCGTGCCGTTAAGCCACTATAGGGAAACATTACAAACAGCTACACCTTCTTCCGGATTCGAACTCAAAAGTGACGATACGGCACCCAGCATAACTAACCACTATACCGATCAGGGTGGCTTGCTTTTGGCTTCTTTAATCCAGGCAGCAGATTCTTCAGAAATCTTGTACGGAGCCTAACTATCTAAACTGTTAAAATTTTAGTTCCCTGAGAGAGCCAGAATGAAAACAGCTGCAACAGAACCAGCCTTCAGTTTTCTTTAATAAAGCCAGCCTTCACTAACAAATTAGAACACTGGAAGATGCCGTAACTTATCCCAGCGTCCTAATTTTTCAGTGAAGTAACACGGAGTCCGGGAAAGATATGAAAAAAATCTTTTTATCTTATCTTCATACTAACAATTCCCGCAGCACGGGTAATAATTTCTAACACTTGGGGGATTAAGAGAATGCAACGGTTAACGCAAAATTTAAGTATTTTAAAATATGAAAATTCAAAAGAAAAATTTCGCCTATATGTTCTACCTTAGAACCTCGACTCACGCAAGTAAACAAGATTAGCACAGACTAAAATCGATTAAAGTTTGCTTAGAAGTTGTATGAAAATAAGACTATGATTATTAACGGTAGCTGCCAAAAACCTCTGTTCTTCTTATGCATATTACCAATTTACATGCCGGTGAGAGTCAACGAAAATTTACGTGACAGTCAAGACAAAATAATGAAGTGAAAGGTTAAATCAAACATATTACCCGGTTATCGTCACTTTTGAGTTCGAATCCGGAAGAAGGTGTAGCTGTTTGTAATGTTTCCCTATAGTGGCTTAACGGCACGAGGGAACTTACTTTACCAGCAAGCCGAACGTCCTCTCGAGTGGTTTAATGGTAGGAGACTCCCCGGATCCGTGTCCCTGGATGCTCTCCATCAAAATTATAGGCGTGCGGCACAGTTATTGTGGTGGGAATATACCTGTAAGATTTAATGTTGTAATTATGATATCCCACTTATTTCTACTTGTACCAGCTGTCAAATGAAATGGAGAATGGCCAGGAAAAAGATTTAATAATATTACTTAATTACTGACGAACATTAAATACATTTGTAAAATTTATGAAACATAACAGCAAAGTAGTGCAAAAGTAGTAACATCTATCTGGTAATCGACTAATCTTTACGGGCAGTCTTGCACGCTACGTTAGGTATTACGTTGAATCTGTGGCGAGTTCTTTTCACTAGGATATCTTAAATTTTCAAACAGACAAATACATGTCAACTTTAAATATCTTACGTCACTATTTTAAGTATTAAATTAAAATTATAATTAAAATTATAATGACTACAGAATTTTTCGAAAAGAACAGTCTTTATTGAGTTCAGCAATTAGTCTCAGGTCTGTCAATAACTAAGTTTTATTCAAACGAGTTTTTTCTACATAACATTCAGCCATTATGGACCCGATCCAAAAGCACTGCCGAATACACGCTTGTAACCTTTCTCTGATAGATCTCATATCAGGTATAAGCGTGTCGGATTATATGGTGTGCCTTACCATTGGGTGACAGATTACAGGGCTTTTCCTGCATTTGTTATATGACGTTAATTTCAGACATTTTTGCTAACAGTGTTTTTATGGAAAAAAAAATTAAATTTAAAAAATAAAGGCAAAGAATGAGCATTTGGCATTGGCCAAAAATATAAGCTACTCCTATTTTTAACATAGCTTTAAAAATAGTAATCAAATACAAAATTTTATCTGCATACAATTCAGAATTTCTTCTTAAAGTTAGCACAGTTTGTAAAAAACAAAAACAAACAAACAATTTAATTTTGAACTCTCCGATCTCAGAATCGGTGAGTAACACATTCACGCATTCACCTTTTATCCTAAATATACGCAGGGAACGTTTTTATCGCGTTCAACTTCAATCAGTTTTGGAGAAATTAAGGTATTATTATTATTATTATTATTATTTAACGTTTTTATAAATTTTGTACGCGTGGTCAGAAGTTCAATTCCTTTTTATTTTTTCAAAACGAATTTTGTTAAAATTACCTAGCTACTTTTGCTTCAATGCTAGTTTTATTCTTCTGTTGTGCTAGAGAGTTGATTAATTTGAAAATTAGGGTAGTTCTAACAGAAAATGTCAAAATGTAAAGAATTTAATGTTGCCAAAAGAATCGAATCTTATTTTTAAATAAGCAAGGAATATTTCAAGTTGAAATTGCCAAATATATTACGTGTTCACGGTATATAATATATTTTATAACACTTTTAAGGAAACAGCTGTTCACATTTCAATAGAAAAAGAATTGGGAGAAAAAAAAAAGTAACGCGACACGTGACTATCGAATTTTGATTAAAGAATCAGTACGAAATCGGAGGAAAAATTCAAGTAAGCTTGCTGCAGAGTTACCAGAGGATACTGGCGTTGAATTTGTGCTCAAATTGTAAGAAGGATACTTATAGGAGCTGGTCTTAAAGATTAGCTATCTAAAATGAAATCCTCGCTGCCAGAAAAAAATAAATAATCTTTAAAAAAACCTCCAAAATATGAGAAAAAATTTTTGGTTATAAAAAGACTAGACTTTTAAAAAATATCATTCTCTCCTTGATTTTGAGGTGTTTGGTACATCCACTGCATCCCATGTGAAACGAAGAAAGGGTGAAGGTTACTATACAAAGTGTTAAGTTTCCGGTGTAAAACTTGCAAGAAGGGAATATTAGAATCTGGGAATGCTTGACAGCTAGTGACATAGGCAAAATATAAATTTGTGAGCTTTATATGAAAGCCAAAAACGCTTAACTGTTCTTGAAACAACTCCAGAGCTATTTTTTTGTGTGTGTGAATTATTCGGTGATTCAAACATGGTTGGCATCAAAATTTCAGCAAAATAACACACCATAGGGTACTTAAAAATAAAGTTAAAATTTAATGATATAATACGGTTAAAAATTAATCATAAATCGGTGACTTCAAAGCAGTGGATTCTTCATAATAATAGTGATGTTTCAGACCACCACTACAGATCTTAACCGGACAAAGCACCTGAGGCGCCTTTTAGAGTGAAAGCTATGCTAACACAACATGGCATCCAAATTTTCCTTAAAAATTATCTCGAGCAAGTTTGAAATGGCATATATATGTGGAACAGTGTTGTAAACTAGAGGCTGGTATGTCAAGCAGAGTTGCTGCGTAATTAAGGTTAAAAGTGAAAACACCATATATTAAAATTGTGAATAAATTTTATTTGTGTTTAACAACAAAAATTTTAGTTTTTATTTGTATCAAATTATTTCATAATAAATGCATTACTATAGTGCGCTTAATACTTTTGGTATAGCTGTATGAACCTCGACTTACCTGGTACCCGTGACACGTTTGTACTCGTTTTCTGAATACACGGCTAGAATGCTGACTCCTGAACCAATATTGACTACTAGGAAAGGGTAGGGATTACTGAAGTCAAAAGGCACCTTTTTGCATTTCTCATCATCAACGGGTTCACTCCAATAGTAGCATTCTCTTCGGTTGTATTGTTCTACAAACTGAATGCCCCGTATGAGGGAATCCATCTCGTCAAATTTGTGGATCGTTAAAAATACTTCCTGAAAATACAAAATGGATTTAATATATTCTTCAAAGGGGAAACATTCTAATACGAAGATAAAATATCCCTTTTACGAACTAGAACAAAAAATAATTCGTAAGACAACGTTTAAGATTTTTATCAAGCAACCATACATGGTTAAATATATGGCTAATTTATCATGATTGTTGGCTAAATTGCGACATGAAATAGTCTTAGTTTTTAGGTACTAACATTTAGGAAAATTTTATATGTGAACCTTCTCGTTTTTCATAAATCACATCTTTCTTGCCACATACGTAGCATTTGCTTTTTGACAAGAATTTTCACAGTGTATTCCGAGACTATAACGATGCCCACCTGTTTCCCCAGCTATCTCATTGCTAATTAAATTTGGATTACGTCGAACTGAATAAAGTTGAAGTTTGAATTTTCGTTGGATATTATTCATATTTCTTTCAAATATTTTGCATCTGTACGTTACAGCGGAGGTTTTCACCTTTTTTTCGCGCATCTCTTACTGAGATTTTGTAATTTTAGAGTACCCCTATTCGTATAATATAATATATTTTACAATAGTATTATCGTAATATCATACAATTAACAAACTGCAACAATTAAAATCATCAAATTATATGTCTCTCCCCACATACACAGTGAATGATAATTTTGATCCTGCTTTAAGAGAAATAAATCTTCATCAAAAAGATCTGAAATCCTCATTTTGTTTGGACAAATAATGTTTAAACAAGGCTTTGGTAGAGATTTAAAGTGGGTTATCTTCGCTTTGATTTCGTTT
This sequence comes from Stegodyphus dumicola, assembly GCF_044657685.1. Classification (NCBI taxonomy): domain Eukaryota; kingdom Metazoa; phylum Arthropoda; class Arachnida; order Araneae; family Eresidae; genus Stegodyphus; species Stegodyphus dumicola. The sequence continues at coordinate 86,941,454 of NC_140768.1, forward strand.
GAATAATGAAGTTCATTTTTCCGAGGATAATTTGTACAGTATCTCGAAAATTTTGATCTGATATTTTTCATCACGATTCTCTAAAACTCTAACTAACAAGTGTAAAACCATTTTTTCAGATACTTTTAAACAGTTATGGAACTATTTCGTAATTCTTAGCTGCGTTTATTTATTTAAAAAAATATCGGATAGTTATACACAAGTCCTTGAAGTCATTCACGACAAATCTCTAACTTAATCGAAACAGGCAGTTTCTAAAAAAATGCTTGACGCAAACGCCAAATCAGAACTATTTGTTAGCTTTTTTAATTTACCACGCGCATTCGTATATAGTTAGAAAGCACGTTCAGTCAGCAATCCGAAGAGAGGGAGTTCGAGTACCGACGAAGGCATTACGGATTTCTTCGGCTTCTTGGCTTCGAAAAATTCTAAATGCCTCTACATATTATACACAAGTTTTTTTTTTTAAAGCAAACACAAATCTACTCTTTAACTATTTATCCATTTTTCTACAAAGCACGTTTTATATTTAGCAATTTAAGTGAAAACGAATTTAAAACTATAGAGTCAAAAACTGGTTTGTCTGTTACAGTTTAAAGAACATGAACTAACAACTGACTACCAGCTACCAGACATTCACTACACATGAGGCATTATCACACAGCAGAAAAGGAAGGGCTACAGAGAATGCGTTAGGTATCATCTTATTCAATGCTTTCGTACAAATTTCGGTCAGTAAGAGTCGCATTGAAAATAATCAGAATTCCTCTCTTTTTCACCCAATGTTAAATTTTAATTTTCTGAATACTTTTATTTCTAGCATCATTTATCACAACACTTTGTTATTTCCCGGCCGTTCCTAATAATTTTTTACGTATCCTTGATTAAGTCAATGAGTACGTCTAGAAGCATGCGCGCCACAGGTTGGGAAGTAATAATAGGAAGTAATGCTACATTAGAAAGTAAATACTTAAATAACGACCTTAAATAATGAATATGCAACAAATTTCTCTAAAATGGACCATCACGGTTTCAGAAGTTTCTAATATCCTTAAAGTTGGATATTATGAAGAATTCAATAAAGCCGTCAGAAATATCAGCCACCATTAGAAGTGGTTATCTGCAGATGGCGATCACCATGAATAGCCCACGGTAATCTTTAGTATCTATTAATGTAAACTTCAGTGGTGGTTCTGATTAATAAAAACAATATCACCATTAACATGTGGTGCATTAACTTCAGTAAAATACATTGCTAATCAAAATTTAAGCTGAAAAAATATGCCTATTGCCTAAGTTTTCAACCACTGCCCAATGGCATAATTATTTATGTTAATTACTTGCAACTGAATGCAAACTCGGTTTCTACACATAGGTTAGTGCATAAAATATGCAAATTAGGCAATTGAGAAGTTGTACAAAAATTAAAAAGAATGATTTACTTTTACCTTCTGGAAATCCTCTTCAAACTTGTAGGCACCTCCACCTGTGGCGCAGACTGTACTAGAGACAGAGGCAATCCTCTTGGTCTTCACTAGACGAAGTAACATCTTCATCTCGCTAGTGGGGAAGCGAATGAAATGCAGAGATCCTCGCCGATGATTCACCACCACATCATCCATCTGATAAGAGAATCAGGAATCGTTACTGACCAAACTATAAAGTGCATTTAGTCTTCTTAGTCTCACACAAAACAAACTCTAGAAGTTTTTGCAAAATAAATAGCTTTAGATAAATTAAACTGCTGATTTCCATGGACGAATATATTTACCATAAAGCTTATGTCTTTCCATGTGATGGACGAATATACTCCGTCAGTACAGACAACAGATGTCACTGCCCATACTGTAAATGCATTAAAGGAAGTTAACGTAAAGGAAGTACTGTAAATGCATTAAGAGAGGTTAATTTCTCCAAAGTTTCTGGCCATTACTTTTTTTGCCTAGGTTTGACTCTGACTGGCTTTTCTGAAAACTAAAGTTTTTATTCCAGGTGTGCAATTTTCGCATAATGGCTACTACAAGAGTGATCAATGCCGATGATGCTGTGGAACGTTTGTTTGGCAGTGGTTCTGAAGACGAAACTGGGTCAGATTACAGATAAGATTGTGAGTATAAACCACAAACTAGTCAAGAAAATGAAAGAGACGATCAGTGTCTAAACATTAACAGTACGTGTAGTATTCATTAACTGTACGTCGGAAAAGTACCGCAAGCTAAATGTGGAAAAAATCGTGCTTAGCCATATAAGTCTTTACCTGGTTGAAGTGTTACGGAGTATTTTGTGGCACCATAACCAAACCCTACTGTACATAAGAAAGGGGGAAACAAAACGAGACAGTCGACAAGTGAAAACGACACTGCTGCTTATGAAGACAGTTGGCCACTAATGCAGAAGAAGGCCCACTTCACCTGAAATTTTGGGAGCCCTTCGTCTTAAAATGAAAGGTATGCTTATTACTGTTAAAAATTTAATCAATGATTTCCTGAGTTTCGTGGAATACGAGGCTCCTAGTGACTACGAATTGCGAGACCCCATAAACCTGTCTCTGTACCAATGAGGAATGGAATTGGTGAATACCACTCATTAGCATAAGAAATGTCTTTTTAAAACAGAGCTTATTAGTATGTTAATCCCCAGACCTCAATCTGTGATCCCCAGACCTCAATCTGTGCAATTTTTGGCTTTGAAGGGATTTTAAACATCTGGTAAGTCGTGACAATCCGAGAACTTTACCTGATAGTAAAGCCAGCATTTCACACCACGTGCTCAACATTTGCTAGCACACACTTATTTTGCTATTTTGCTAGCACACACATTTGCTAGTCCCACGTTAACTGTGGGACCATGACATCTTGCAATTTCAGATGATAGCTGAAAATGATGGCCATCTTGTGGAACATGTTCTGTAGTAATAAAATTTGTAAAATCGCAAAGCTATTGTTCCGTCTTTTCGGTAGATAGGTGGCGCTCTTGGTGCGCGTCAATGAAAAATGTTCCACTTGACGCTTGAACATGAAGAATGACGCCTGTCATACTTTTTTTATGCTTGATTATGTTTCATGGCCGCTATAGGCGGAAGTAATATACTATATCATTAAGTTTATCGTTAATAAATGTTATTTCTATGTTCTGTGAAATCTTGAAGTTTTGATTGCCAATTCTAATGCTCTCCCAACCTGACTCCTGAAAACGAAACAACTTAGAAATTATGACTCATGAACCACCACTCATTTTGGTGTCTGAAACCCTCGAAAAGGTGAATTACCTTTTGAAAGTTAAGAATTTTGATTTATTTGTTCTTAGTATCGATCTTTGAAAACGAAACATAATGGATGATTTAGCAAAAGAGAAAAAGAAACGTGCTATTGTACGTAGTAAAGTTACTACACTTCTAAATAAACTTGAGAAATTATTATCGGAAGACTTAAGAACATCTAGAAGATCTAAATTCATCATATGAATTGTTAATTGAATACCATGAGCAACTTAAAAGTTTTGACTCAAAGATCGATGCTCTCATAACTGACGAAAAAGAATATGATAACGAACTACTTGCACGTGAAGAGTATGATGAAAAAGTTATAACATTTAGAGCTAAAATTGTTAGTAAAGTAAAGAAAATTAACAGTAATGAAGTTGAAAGAAATATACTTACAGCTAGTAATGGTATTAGTAGTGCTCTGAATGGTAACAATGTTGTTACAAGTAGTGCTTCAGTAAAGTTATTTAAATTAAATATTGAAAAATTTGCTGATGATCCCAGTAAATGGCTCGAATTTCTGTAATTCGTATGATAATGCTATTCATTCTAATCCAAGTTTATCTAAAATACATAAGTTTACATATTTGAAAAGTTTATTATCTGGTTTCGCATATAATTGTGCATCTGGATATGCTTTATCTGAAGAAAATTATGATATATGTATTAAAAGTTTAGAAGAGAAGTTTGGTCGTAAAGATGTTATTATATCAAAATTCATGCAGATGTTGTTACAGTTAGAACCAGGTAAAAGTTCTTCAAATGTTTTTGAGTTAAGAAAGCTCTATGATCAGTTACAAATCTGTGTTACAAATTTAAGTAGTTTAGATGTTACTAGCGGTTCATACGGACAGTTATTGAACCCAATAATTCTTAAATTGTTCCCTGAAGATTTAGCTCTTGAATTCCATAGGGAAAGAGCATCTAACCAAACTATAGAAGTAAGTGAATTAATAGAGTTCATTAAAAATCGAAACTGAATGCCGAGAAGCAAGTATGTTGATTAATAGCTCAAAAGGCAATAAATACACAGGGGTTAATCCTAAAAAAGGGTTAAAAAATTATAAAGTCAAATCACAAGCTTCTGCTTTTAACACATCGGTAAAAATGTTTTGTATATTCTGCAAATCAAACGAACATACATCTGCCGGATGTTTGAAATTTTCCGACGGAACAAAAATGAAACAAATTACAACGGGAAGGTCGTTGTTACAGATGCTTTCTAAAATCACATTTGTCATCGAATTGTAAGTCAAAAATACAACCATGCGAAAATTGTAACGAGAAAAATCATAATAAGCTTTTCTGCCGTTTGAAATCGAAAGAAATGGAAGATGTTAAATGCGCAGATACGCAAAATAAAACTTTAGTATCTACTTCCCACTGTAATACTCTAAAACCTGAAAATAGTGTGCTTTTACAGACATGTTCTGTTATTGCTCAAAGCAAAAATAAATCGAGAATCGTAAGATTACTAATTGATTCAGGTAGTGAACGAAACTTCATCACCCACAAGTTAGCGCGCGATTTAGAATTGCAAGTCATTAGAAAAGAATCGCTAACAATTTATTCGTTTGGAAATCAGCGCAGTAACTCGCAAGAACTTGATATATATAGTCTAGAAATAAAAAATAAAAACGATGATCGCTGCCTTGTTGTAGAAGCTATCAGGATAGAATTAATATCATCAATAGAATTCCAGGCACTATCCATATGTCAAAACATTAAAGAATTTATGACTAAAATGGTTTGGAACTTTCGGATACAAGTTCCGTTAATGAGAACATAAATAATCTGCTTGGCGCCGAGCATTTCTGGTAAATACAAACAGGAAGTAATTCAATGATAAATGATGGTTTGTTTATAGTACCTACGATATTTGGATACACAGTGATAGGTAAAGTAAAAAATAATAATACTCGCATTAATACGTTGTTTTTATCTGCCGTTGAAGGAAACATATTTGATTTGCAGTTATTTTGGAAATTGGATTCGATAGAAATTGAAAATGAAAGCAAAGCATTTTCGGAAACTGATTTGGATACTATTAAGCATTTTAACGACAGTTTGAAATTTAATAACAGCAGGTACGAAAAAAAGAACTCTTTTGGAAGGACAACAAATCACAACTCGCTGATAATTTTTTCGTTGCTAAACAACGATTTCTAGGACTAAAGCATAAATTAAAGGGAAATGATTTCTTATATAATGAATATGATAATATAATTAGAGAACAAGTTGAAAGGGGGATTGTTGAACAATGTAAGTTTGTTGAAAATGAACCTAACTGTTATTATATGCCTCATAGGCCCGTTATACGTGAAGGAAAAGTAACAACAAGAATAAGAATAGTTTATGATGCCTCTTCTAAGTCTGAAGGAGCTAAATCGTTAAATGAATGTTTGATATCAGGCCCTAATTTAAATCCTAACTTGTTGCATATAATTTTAAAATTTCGCGTACATAAAGTTGCATTTTGTGTAGAGATAGAGAAGGCTTTTCACCAAATTCAAATTGATAGTTAAGATAGAAATTTTTTAAGGTTCTTGTAATTTGATCATTCTTACGACGATAGTGACAATAGTTTAGGCTTTAAGGTTTTCCGAATGTGCCGAGTGCCGTTTGGGATGACAACAAGTCCGTTTATTTTGTCCGCCACTATCAAACATCATATTAAGGGTTATAAAAAGAAATATAGCAAAGCTGTTGACATGTTAAATAAGTCCTTATATGTTGATGACCTTATCCATGGAGCAAACTCCGTTGACGAAGTTTTCTCATTATCGACTGATGCAGTTAAAATTCTTCAAGACAGTGGTATGAACTTAAGAGAATTTGAATCAAATTCCGTCTCTTTAAAAAATCATTGGCAAGATATTGGTTTAATTAATAAGGAAGATAGTTTGGATAAGAAAACGTTAAAGGTGCTGGGAATAATTTGTGATTTGGATGAGGACACACTGGAATTAGATGTACAAGAAACTTTTACAACCAGTTGATTGGAAACACGTTACAAAGCGAAAGGTATTACAGATTGTGGCAAAAATTTATGACCTAGTTGGCTTCATTGCACCTTTTGTTATCAGAATAAAATTCTTATTACAAGAGTTATGGGAATTGGGTATTGATTGGGACACTTGCCCAGCTATTTGAGTGGAAAATTTAAAACTTGGTACTTTGAAATTGAAGTCATTCTCAAATTGTGTATTCCTATAAAATATATATTAAATTATGTGTAAATTTCGATAAAATAGAGCTTTTGTGACGCCAGCCTCAAGGGATATGGAGCTGCTGCATATTTTCGTGATCCTGATTCTTGCTGTACGTCTTTTGTGCTTTCAAAGAGCCGTGTATCCCCACTTAAAAAATTAACCTTGCCTCGTTTAGAACTTATGGGAGCCATTATTGCCGCAAGAATAGTTAAATATTTAAGGAAATTATTAATATCCAAGAAGATAATGTATTTTGTTTTAGTGACTCTAAAATTGTTCTTCACTGGATCAGGGGTAGCGCTAATAAATGGAAACCCTTTGTTACCAATCGTGTACGTGTATCACCTTCGCAATGGAAATACTCTAAGGGAAATGACAATCCGGCTGACATAGTTTCACGTGGATTAAGAGCTTCTGATCTAGTGGGAAATAAACTTTGGTTCAATGGGCCAGTGTGGTTAAAAGAAAAAAAATTACCTCCATCATCTTTTCATTCTTTGATCGAGCCTATGGTGGAAGAAGTACAGGTAGAACAGCGTCAAACTACTGTATGTTCTGTTATTAGCCAAGAGGCTGAATTTGAATTGACATCCAGGTTTTCATCCTGGAAAAAATTGAAACTCGTAACTGCATGGTGTTTAAGATTCTGCCACAATATTAAACCTACATCTTTAAAACTCAAGGGTTTTTTAACAGTTCAAGAATTGGATAAGGCAAGCAATTTGATTTTTAAAATCATGCAAAATTCCGAATTTAGAGAAGAAATTAGACTTTTGAAAGCAGGAAAGAAATTGAATCTCAGCAGTAAAATCCTGAAATTAAATCCTTTTCTTGATAGAGAAGAAATCCTTAGAGTCGGTGGTAGACTCTGTAACTCGAATCTTTCAGAAAACACAAAGTATCCAATCATTCTTCCCAAAAGTCACCAAGTTACTGAATTGATAGTCAAACACTTTCACGAAGTGAACCTTCACGGAGGAGCCACATTAACATTATCTGCTCTGCGACAGAAATATTGGATCATTAATGGCCGAGAAATTGTAAGAAAGATCATTTGGAAATGTATAAAATGTTTTAAAAATCGAAAAAGCGCATCCAGTCAGATAATGAGCGACCTACCTGCTTCTCGCGTATTGCCGGATAGAACATTTTTGAATACAGGACTGGATTTTGCAGGCCCCTTTTTAATCAAAGCTAGGAAAGGAAGAGGGGAAACGAGATATAAATGTTATGTTTGCCTTTACATATGCTTCACCACAAAGGCCATTCACCTAGAAGTAGTCAGTGATCTAACAACTGAAGCATTCCTAGCATCTCTGAAAAGATTTGTGTCGCGCAGAGGAAAACCCAATAAAATCTTTTCAGATAGAGGAACCAACTTTGTTGGGGCTGATCGAGAATTAAGAAGATACATAGCTACACTTTCCTCTGAGGAAGCATTTGAAAACTACCTGAGCGGTGAAAATATTCAATGGATCTTCAATTCTCCTGCTGCCCCTCACTTTGGAGGCCTTTGGGAGGCTGGAGTGAAACAAATGAAGATTCACTTAAAGCGGACTATTGGGACCCAGGTTCTGACATACGAAGAATTTCACACCTTAATTACACAAATCGAGGCGTGTTTGAATTCCAGGCCAATAGTTTCCATCTCATCTGACCCTGAAAATTTTAATCCTTTAACACCTGGACATTTCCTAATTGAGACTACATTAGCAGCAATTCCTGAACCTGATCTTACAAATAATAAGCTAACCCCTGCTGAAAGATAGAAATTGACACAGCAAATTTTCCAGAGCTTTTGGAAACGTTGATCTAGAGATTATCTTTCACAATTACAAGGGCGTACCAAATGGTTGAGGGATAAACCAAATTTAGCCCTCAATGACTTAGGTTTAATAAAGGACGAAAATTTGTCTCCATTAAAGTGGCGACTTGCACGAGTAATTGAACTATATCCTGGTTGCAAATGAATGAAATCCATATGTAACTGTTGAAGGGTTCGCAGAGACGTTAATTTCTCATCGAATGTCCACTTGCATTTGAAGGAGCGTGGAATTGTGTATAAGTTTGGCGGATGGGTTCCACATGAACTCAATTGAGGTTAATCAAAAAGAATGTGTTAACAACATTTGCGCTGCTCTTCATTCTTCAGTGGAAAATTACACTTTTTTGAGCTTTTTAACATTTATTCTGAAATTTGGCAAATTTTATTGAAAAAGTGTAATTCCAATGCGATGATGAAAACAGACCTACAGGCATTTTTCGCTAATAAGCCTTCTGATTTTTTGTAGGAAAACCTATTACAGTGTAAGGAACGTTATTGATTCTGATGAAGAATTCGCAGTTTATTAAATTGGTATCTTAGTTTTTTTATTTCTTCAAAAACATACTTTGAAAAATGACATTACTTATGGAGTGACTGATATAAGGGAAAATTGTGCAATTTAATGGTTATTATGAAGTCAGTTTAGCATTTTAAAACTTGTGCGATTGGCGACATTTATAAGGTACTGCAAGAAATTAAATTAATTCATTTATTTTGCAGGAGATTCATCAAAATTTGAATAACGTTTGTCAGATTTCTAATAATTTCAGAGAAGAAGCGTATAGGCAGAACACAAGTTCTCACCCTTTTTGGTCCTATGCTCCCTTTTCACTACTTCACGACGATTATCTCTCTTCCTCCTTTCCAAAATTCGAAAAATGCATATACGTTTATTAAATTCGTAGGATCATTCTTATAATATGATTAGCGCATGTAAACTAATCTTAATAAACTGCAAGTGCTACAAAGCACAACACTGAGAGAAACAAAAGCTAGTAGACGGTTCATGCAAAATGATAGATGGTTCATTCAGTCCAATGCAAAAGTCTGGAAATTTTTCAGAAATATTGAAAGTGTAAACAACAAAAGTATCCCATAACTGGTAATGATAGCGTAAATAAATAAATTAAAAAAACTGGTGCAGTGCTCTATTACTTGGCTTATTGTTTTATTCTAAATTAAGTACAACACCGAAATCAGTGCGATTATTCCCCCCCTCAGCCAACCTCGAGGTATTATTTGTTAACTCCTTACTTCCAGAGTATCACAAACTTTCTGGCTCCGGACATCACTACTACGCTTCCACAACTCCTCACACTTGGTTTCTTCGTCGGTTCTGCGGCCAGAATTGAACATCTTTCCCAACTTATAAGAATTTTTCGACTTGACCTTAGCGCCTTTCTTCTCTGCATCTCGGAGTATTCCAGTACTCTGAATTTCCACCTTCGAAATGCTAATTGCAATTGCTATCAATTTTCACTATATTACACATAGGATAGGACTACATCCTAGCGCCTGTCCCATGTGACCTGCTCACCAAAGTCATTTATTTAAATTTAGATTGTTTATAACGTGTTTTATAAATTAAACGAGAAAATGTACTGAAAATTCTTATAGATACCAAAATTTTAATAAACTTAGTTATTTTCATAAAACAAAACTAAGTACTTAATATGTAAATAAAAGGCTAACCGCATCCTCCCTGAACCTATGAAATTCCTGCTGGATTTTTATTATGATTTTTTTCTGGTTCAAAACCCCTGAGGTGGAAGTTAGACCAGCATGTCTGCATCACCATAGAGGTGTTGCTGGTACTTAGCCAGCTGTTACGCTTATACCCCAGTTTTGAAAAAGATCATCCCAGAAAGCAGCCAGCAGGTCTCCCGCCCCTTTTCCCTCGCCACCAAACTCTGGACAGGATTTCCGGCTCGTCCTATATTTTGAGTGCCCCCACGCAGCGCAGACATGACACGCTTACAAACATCGGTGCCTACTTCGGAATCGCAAAAACCGAGGACGCTTTCATGTACGTGGCAACATAATTTGAAAACAAGTAATAAAAAAAAATTTAAAGTCAATTCCTACTTAGGTCAATAAAGAAAACTTTTATTTTAGTTACTTTTTATTAAAATTATTAACATTTATTCGTTTCTAATTTATGAAGCTGATGGTGGTCTATAATTTCTCATTCTATCCATCTCTCGAAATGCTTCATTATTGCAAGGAACCTCTCCAGTGAGTTTTGAGCAGTCTAGTTCTTCAATTTGTATTCCATATAATGATTTCACACGACTCAAGGCGACATATGTCTGACCTCAAGGCGACATATGTCTGTTGCGAAGAGGTTACGTCCTAGACATATTACTGCATAATCTACAGTGTTATTTATTTATTTTAATAAGCAAGGGTCATTTTAAAGAGTTATATTTTAAACATATATTATTATCACGTTAACATAGAAATATGAGGAGAATTTTCGTTACATAATGGGACATTACATCCGCTTCATCCAACTCTATAAAACTACAATTCTATAGTTCCATATACTTTAAAAATCTTTAGAATTCTGTCTTACTGTTGCCACTTATTTTTGTTAAATATTACAATCCCACTTATTTCAGTCATGCACTATTTTTTATAAGTTGTTATAAAATTAATTTGTGAACGTGAGAATTCCTAATAAACGGTCAAAATCGAAATCGAAATCGAGTCAATGGCTAGGCGGCAATTAGTAGCCAACCGCTACTTTAACCGTCTCTGTTGGTAAATTGCCCTAAGGCGTTGGTACTTAAGTTTTTATTAAGGCGATTTACGCCGCGCCACTAGGCGAAACTTGTCAAATTTTGTGAAATGTAGGTGGAGTAGACGGAAATGATTGGCAGGAGCCTGTCACGTGGGTGGTGACCCACCCAAGTTCGGACTCCGAGCAAAGCAGCTTAAGCGTGCAATGAGAAATATTGGATATATTAATAATTATCAAGTTTTGAAACAGGTTATCCAGATTGGAATAATTAAACTAATATCGCGATCTAAATGAAGACAAATGTCACAACTAAGTGCAACAGATTAGCTAAACAAAATATTCAAATTCATCCTTGCTGTAAAACACAGATTGGACAGTGGTAGTCACGTGGGGGTCACCCTCCCGTGAACTGTCCACAGCCAATGCATCTTGAAATAGTAGATATCACAATTCAGTGAAGTCTTGGTCTGAGAAATTAAACACTAAAGTTCTTGTACAACACTGAGGCACACGAGTTACTGAAACTATACACTATGTACATATAGGGACGGTCATTATTTGTAAGTCTTTATATATATGCGGCTTAAGTTTGTCGCCGATAGTTCATTGGTTGCTTGCGTAACTTAAATTGTTTTATTCCTCGTGCAGTGCAGCGCGTGAGGAATATTATGAGAAAGCTAAGCCGGAAAAAATAAAAATACAAGAGCACGTGCATTTAACATTTAATAAATAAATTTAACACCTATATATATTAGAATTCGTAAATATGCAACCGGCAAAAACCGGCATCGATGGAAAGAAAAAAAAAAAAAATAAATAAATAAATAAATAAAATAAAAAATAAAAATAAAATAAAATAAAATAAAATAAATAAATATATTTATTATATGCGGCTTAAGTGTCTGTTTGTCGCCGATAATTTATTGATTGCTTGCGTAACTGTACTAGCCAATGGGTTGAAGTTGCCACGGCACAGGGTTCCCGTTTGAAATGAGACGCAGACAATTTCCTGTAAAACTTGCCTTTGCTATGACCATCAATAAGTCTCAGGGCCAAACGCTTAAGCTTGTTGGCATTTTTTACCTGAGCCTGCATTTCGACGCGGTCAACTTTATGTTGCCTGTTCAAGAGTTCGTGAAAGAACGGACGTAAAATTAAAAATAATTGATGGTCCTCTGCAAGGCGAGCCAAAAAATGATGGAAAGATCTACACAAGAAATGTTGCGTAGAAAGAGATCTTTGACATGTGAATTAACATTTTATTATTTAAATCCCCTTTATTTATTGAGCTAGCGGTGGTTCTTAAGAAATATACCGCCAGTGGTTTCCTTCATTGCACTCTACTTTAAGCAAGTAGAAGGGGCAAACCCCGTAGGGCAGTAAGCAAAGGGGCGTCCTCGCCGCCTGCCCTGCGTAATTCAGTTTGAATTAGAAGACACCTTTGCACAAATAATTTTAATTACAATTTCTAATATCTAGAACAGCGGTCATTTCGTATGACCGCCGGGCTTTCTAGTATAATATATTTAATAAAAACAGCATATCTTTTGTTCCGATAAACAAGAATAAATAAGTAGGAATTGATTTTAATACGTGAACAAAACTGTATTAACATCAAGTGCCATTCACTACAAGTTTAAAAAAATGTATTTGAACTTGAATGGATGAATAAAAAGTATTTTATTAACGATGGAAAATTTGAACAAGATATAGGAAGAGTGTGAACTAATAGTAGGAATTTAAAAAGATCACCATATTGAGTTACATTAACGCTTTAGGAAATGGTTCAGATACTGAACTATTTATAATATGATTCAGGTGTAAAATCTATTTACAATTGATTAGATATTACAGGTTTTATGTTATTTCGCAAGTTTGACCTTGTAATTGCAGTTTTAGCTGAGAAAACCCCGAGTAGAAAAGGAAACCTTTTGTTTATTGGTGTACTTTTAAAAACGATGAAGACAAAATTAATTATTCATGCACATACTACTGCAAGTAATATACCATATATTGATAGAGGAGAATGGAATTTGTTCAATTTAAGTTTCATTAATGCAATACATTTCATTTATTACTAGGAAACATTTTGCTTCGTAAAGGCTAAAATTTAAAAACCGGGAGATGTGATGAAAAACCGTAAAAGTTTTCCGCTATGCATTGCCAATGACGTATCAAAAGTAAATGCCGATGAAGTATCAAAAGTATATATATTATAATAACGCGAATTTAATTTCCGTAAGGTTTTAAAACACCATAAAAAATTTTATGTTGTTTAAATTTTTATATGCAGTTTGTTACATAATAGTAGCATTAATTAAAAAATTAACAAAACTTTAAACACTGAAAAGATCTTTGCAATTAAAATAAAGGTATTTAATTATATTAATTCTAAGTTAAATAATAAAAAATAAAAATAGGATTAAAAAAACCTGTAAATGGTTATATTAATTCTAAGTTAAATAATAAAAAATAAAAATAGGATTAAAAAAAAACCTGTAAATGGACATCTCTGGTGCCAATATTGCAGTAAGCAGATCTACCTTTGACGAACTCCTTCAAGTTCTGGTGGGCATCGGATACTTCCTCCGAGCCATCCGTTGGTTCAAAATACACAACTTTGACCAGAGATCCGCCTATGTCGATTCCAAACCAAGGCATAGCTGGAAAAAAAACTAAATTAAGTTGCTACGAATGTCGGTAGGTATAGGTATATATATATATAAGAAAGCGAGACACTATAATTTCACCATAGGTTGTACAGGTAAGCGCCGAATGTGGTAGCCTATTTATATAGCGTCATGAAAAGTTGTGCAGTGATAAGTGATAATGTATATATAATGTTGAATACGCACAGTGCCGAATTTGTGTAACTATCTGATGTTTTCTATGTGAAAACAAATCGCTGTGTACATGGAGAGAACAATAGTTTCGTCACTCCCATGTACATTGCAATCTGTTTTCGCTCAAAAATAAATTCTGACAACTGCACATATTTGGCATTGCGCGCATAATATTCATTATATATAAAATAGTTACTTTTTTCATAAAGCTTTAGGTATCGTTAGGATTGCCGTCATCTAACTAGATTTCGCGCTAATATTTATGTTTGGCGCTAAGTGGCACCCCGTAAAGAGAAAAGTTAACTTTCCTGCATGTCTTGTTCCCCCCCCCCCCCCCTGGAATGTCTATTATACTGGATGAGATGTGTAATTCTGACATTTTCAGATATGGGGGCATATTACACCGTGTAAGTCCTCATCAAGACGATTTTTAAAACCGTTGGTTATAAGCATTATTTCCAATTATAAAAATATTTCTAATCAAGTAATAAGCATATTTAAATTTAAAAAAGCAGCTTCGTAACAATTACGAAATTAAAGTTTTTATACTTTTTTTTTTAAATTTTGCGTTGGCGGCCAAGCGGTGAAAGCCGCTGAATACTGGTAGTCCAGCACGGCGAGAGGGCTAGCATGGCGTTTTCATGGTTTTCTCCCACGAGTAACATAGATGCGAGCCAGGTTTCCTTAAAAAGACATTCCCGGAGCATACCTCCGTTTTAAAGGACGGTACACTAATTGCAGAGACAATTTTTGTTTCATTTATACATAATTAGGCATAAAATATCTGTTTAGAAAAGGGTTTGCAAGATCAACAGATGAAGACATCAGCATTTTTAGGTAGATGGTCGCAAAAAATATTGATCAATACAAAGTTTTTCAATTTCACACAGTCTTATAGAATTAGTTCTCTGAAAAGCACTAGCAAGTTTCAGTATCGGTACATAACCAAGTCGTAACATTGCATGCATAAAATAAAAATTTAAAATATTTCTAGTTTAATGAATACCCTGCATAATTAAAATTAATAACGTATTTTTAGCTTTAAAACTTATCAATTACTTACATGGAAATTCTTTCGCTATACCAATGGTAACAAACCTATAAACTTAAGAATGTTACACATTATAAACCACAAAACTCACTGAATGGTTTTTAAGGAGCAAAATAAATCTGGAATTATTCTAATCTATTTAGTAACGGGCTGCTCAATGCAAGTAAAAAATGAAATTAAATATTACAGATTCTGAAATTAAATATCTCCGTCAATATTCTCATGCGGAATCTTTTTTTTTTAAAACAATGAGTACAAAATTTTCCTAAGCGTAAGGATAAGAACCAAGGGAGAATATCTAAAACGTTAGATTTCGTAATTTTTACAAAACTGCTCTTTTTAAATTTAAAAATACCGAAATGTTAACAATTGCGCCATTCAAAGCATTTCTGTAACTAGTCTACGACCAACGGTTGCGGGAGTACCGCTGTTTTTTGTGACTTTGTAGACACAATGTATATTTCGCATTACGCACAAAATACACTCATGTCCATAAATTAAGGATAATGCAAAATCAAAGGAAGAGTTAGAAGCAAAACAAATTTGACTTATTTGTAAAGCTTATTTATTAAACAAAAGGTAAAGAGCAAAAAAAGATGCTATATGTTGGATATTATTAAAAAAATTGGCGATTTTTTCTCCCTGGAGCAAATTGCAAAAAACACTTATTTACAAAAAACCAATATTACATGGTTGGTATGATTTTTAATACATTGTATGTCTCCCAGACGATGCAATACAGTCCGTACAACACCTAGGTATGCTGAGTATGAAATTATCGATCTGATCTTGGGGGATATTACACCACTCAAAACGCAATGCTCTCCGAAGTTCCGGTAGACATGTAGGAGGAGGTTGACGGGCTGCAACTCGTCGGCCAAGCATGTCCCACACGTACTCTACTGGATTCAAGTCCGGTGAGAATGCTGGCCAGTCCATACGGGTGATATCCTCCGATTGAAGGCATTCGCTTACGATGTTTGCACGGTGAGGACGGGCGTTGTCATCCATAAACACAAATTGTGCGCCCATGGCGCCCCGAAACAAACGTACATGTTGTTCCAGAATGACGTCTCGATAGATTTGGCTTGTCATGGTTCCAATTTGAACATGCAGGTCAATTCTGGAACCCAGAATAATTCCACCTCAAACGAGCACTCATGCACCACCGTAACAGTGTCGTTCAGTGATGTTTTCTTGGTGGTAACGGATACCCGGAGCTCTCCATATGAAAGTCCGGCGAGAATCAGACTGCAAGCTAAACCTGGACTCGTCGGAAAACATCCCACAAGCCCATTGTTGCGGTGTCCACAATGCATGCTCTCTACTCCAGGCTAACCGCAGGCGACAGTGAGTTGCAGTAAGTGAAACGCATCTGACAGGTCTACGAGCATATAGACCAATCTGCCCTAAGCGTCTGTACACGGTCTGCCTTGAAATTGTCGTACCAGTGGCTGAAGAGAGCTGGCGAGACAGGTCTGAGGCTGTGCTCCGCCTGTTTCTTTTGGCAGTAACTGCCAAATACCGGTTCTCATTCGGCGTTGTAACTCTGGGGCAACCTGTGCTGTAACGTCTACTCACATTACCATCATCTTGGAATCTTTGCCAAAGCCCGGAGATGACACTCTGGGCAATTCCAAGTTCGTCTGATACTTCCAGTTGGGTACGCCCACATTCCAGACGGCCGATAATTCTACCACGTAAAAAATCATCCAAATGCGTCCTTTGTGTCATAACTATTCAGTTATTGCACTGAAATGCTTATAAAGCGCCTCCGAACAATTTTACTTCTTTGCATGTATTTCTTATATATCACTCTCTTACACTCTCGTCATTGTGGCGTACCATCGGTGTCATCTGGTTACTTCCTGAAATTTGCATATGATTCTTGAAGATGTGTGTAGTGATTTTACAGGTGATATATTTGTTTTAGAGTTCGATTTCCGCGTGACTCCGAATTATCCTTAATTTATGGACATGATTGTGAATTACTATCATTATTTGTGTGCAATTTATAACTTAAAATTTAATAATAATAATTAATTTTATGTTATATATCTTCCTTGTGCAATTTATGACTTGAGATTTAAAAATAATTATTAGTTTTATTAACCTTATGCCGATCCAGCGTTTTCCATAATGGTGCGCGCCCCCTTATGCAAGTTCGATTTTTATTTCAGTTACCGATTGATTAATTAAGCAGAGGATCAAATGAATTTTTGGCACTTTTTCGAAATACGGTGATTAAATCTTTGGCATTTTTATGAAAAATGGTCAGTTTGCATAAGGTGTCCGGAAGAAAAACGCTAAACTGTTATAAAGCTGCCCGCACCTTTATGTAAACTTTATGATTTCTTTATGATGATACCTTTACGAATACCTTTATACGATACATTTATGAATAGTATATGGGTTGAAAATGGTATATTAAATTTCCATTAATCAGAACAATTTTTCAGGTTATGCTTCTGAGAAGAGGACTGGCGTATTTCAATGAATTAAGCTTTATTTTTACTGAAATTAAAAAAAGCTGTACGCATAAGAGGGTGAAACATTGCAGCTGTTTTTTTGGGGGGAAGTGAGATCTGGCATGAATACAGACGATAAATTTGATAGAAAGGTCTTACAATAAATCTTCAGTATTCTACTAAATATTCAATTTTTCATGCGTTTTGTCTAATTTAATCTGATTTTCTATGGACGATCACTGTACATGTTGATTTCCAATATAAAAAGTAACTTTTATTACTAGTAATGGTATGTTTCGAATCTCTTCCTCCCACTTCACATTTGCTTTTTTTGTGTGCTTCCCAAACTGTTGGATATCCGCAACCTAACTACCACACTAGAAAAGAGAAAGTTACTTTCTAAAAATTGTCTAGGAAAAGTTCCTCTATGTGAAACAGAAAAAGAAAGCCAGAAGGAAATAAAATTATTATGTAATGAATAAGCATGAACAATCAATTAAATCAATTGATAATTATAAATTAATTCAGAATTTAAACAAAAACCATAATCGTAGAATAAAGCAAAAAATATTCAAATATCTTTTTACTCCTCAACAAAATTTCCTGCGAAATCCATGTTTTCGGAACCATTATTCTAGTTTATTCAATATTTGAAATCTGCTTTTCCAGAAGCAGGACGGGCGCCAAACATCGTCGAAAGAGACCATTACAGAGGAGGAGGCTTAACTTGTACGGGCAACGAACGGCCGCACCGACCTCTATGTGATTCCTGGTGGTTCCTCACAGCCGTCCGATATCGCGGCGAAGGTTCTCTGATGCGTTATTTAATGGCTGCGGTGGATACCGAAGCGATATTTTAAGGACGACAATGCTCATCCGCATAGAGCTCTAGTGGTGCAATGTTACCTGGAGAGGGAAGCCTTACCTCATCTGTCGTGGCCTGCTAGATCATCGGACCTGAATCCCATACAGCATGTGTGCGACATGCTGGGATGACGAATAGCAGGTCGCAGTGTACCGCCAGGAACCATCCAGGAGCTCTGACATTGATTAGGCGTTAATGCCTACAGGATTGGGCGTTACTGCCACAACAAAGGATCAGCGACAATATTGCCAACTTGCTTCTCCATTATCAATCATGCATTTCAGATAGAGAGTATCTCGCCCGTTATTAGCGTGACGTTTCCATTGCACATTCTTTCGACCTTCCATGCCGATGTTTTCATTGCACTTTCCACTACCATTTGGACTTTCGGCGATGTGATGCACACAAACCTTTGGGATCAATTTCACACATATCGATTAGTAGTTTTTATTTTATTCCGTGTTTAGATTTTGTTGTTTATCTTTTGAGCAGCAGTGTACATTGTACCTCTATAGTATTAATTTAATGTGTATCTATAACTTGCACTAGTGCACACTAGTGTATCTGTAACTTGTATCTTTTGATTATCTAATTAAGTAAAGAGAGAAGCTGTTCCTTCAAACTTCGGCGCGAGTTAGGCGAGATCTTTGGCAACTTTCATAGTCGAATGGAAACTACATAAGTACAAAACTCTATGAAAAGAAAGCCAGGCAACTTTCCGAATCAAGTATCAGGGATAAAGATAGTGAGCATTGTTTAATTTATTTAACCAGCTATTTTATGTTTGGAAACTTTACTGTCGCTTCTTTCTTTCCCTTTTTCCGCCGGAATGCCTATTAGTTTGAGTGTATATAAGCGATGTTTTGAAAATGTGTTTTAAGATAAAGCGTATTCTGCCTCTTGAAAGGCATGTTACTAGGTTTGCTAGTCTAAGATAAGAGTTGTCCCTATCTTGCATCATATTTCTTGCATCATATTTCCCGATAGTAAATTCACGCCGGTGAAGTCCCAGCCAACTTCCCAAAATTTACTCTGCGTAGCCTTCAGTTATTAGTTGTTTAAATTTAGCTTTACATTTGAATTTCTACCTCGAGTTCTCGCCATAAATGCGACGATTTTTTTCTAAGCACCAGATGTGCCTCTGTTCATATATTTCAGTTTACAATAAAGAATCTTTTACACCAAGTCTCTGTTGTATTTTCAGGCACAGCGATAAGTCGGTTTACTTCTATCAAATGTTTGGTCACAGTTTGTTATAGTGAAAGACTTCAAAGAAAGGGTAAAAATTCTTACTGGAGCTGGTTATTTTAGGCGCATACAAAGTGGGGTAGTTGAAAAAAATCAATGATTATCTGCATGTTGCATATAAAATATTTGGATACTCAGCTGTGGGATAAGAAGTTGAACTTTAAAATATTGCCAAAATCAATACCTGTACTAAATAGACAACTGGTTTCCTTTGAAAATCTTTACCGGTTCTTTTCGATGGCTGTCAAGTTTACTTTCAAAACGACAGTTCAGGGCAGGGATAACATTTGAATAATGAAGCATAGAATAATAGAAGAGGATCTCGATTCCATTATATTGGTTTTCAAAATATGCGTTAATGATTAAAAGGGAAAGAGAGGGAGATTCGTATTGCGCCGCGAGAAGTAAAATTATTTACTTAAAAATAGATAATAAATATACTCACGAGGTGAATCTCTGGCAGGCGAGGATACTTCTGGTACAGGACTCATGTAGACTCCTCTACTTCCAAGACATAAAAATGGTGTTTTTGCATCTGTTGTAGTCGATGCAGCCCTGTAACATACAGAAATATAAATTATAATTCAACAAAATGCACCTTTTATTAAACAAGAAAACAAAATAAGTGTTATTACAATGGGAATTTCCCGTAAAAGTATTAATTTATATATACTTTGCCGTTAGGAGGCACCATAGTGGTGTCATGTGGAAAGCTGGCATACAAATGCCAGTGTTTCCATGTTGGTATCGCGTGCAAGGAGGAGGACAAATCTCGGTGTTATCATGGTAGATTAATACACAAAGCGGAAGAAAAATATAGATGTTGCCAATAAGTGTCGTATAAAGCTCGGTGTTATCTTGTTGGTGTCGTGCATAAACGGCGGACGAAGGTCGGCGTAAAAAAATTAGTGTCATGTGCAAAGCAGCATACAAAGATCGATATTACAGCATGGGATCTTCTACAAAGCAAGCGATAGAGAAAAACGTCTATATTACCAAGTTAGTGTTGTGAACAAAAGAGCCGACAAAGCTCGGTGTTACCAAGGTGGTAAAGAGTGATAAGCGACTAACAAAGATTTGGAGTTACACGTTGTTATCACGTACAAAGCGACAGACAAAGGTCGTTATTACCGAGTTAGTGCGCAATAGGGTGGACAAAGATTGGCATTATTACATTGTTGTCGTACACAAAGCAATGGTTAAAAGTCGGTACAAGGAAGATTAGTGTCATGTGTAAAACAAAGGGAAAAGATCGGTGTAAGTATATTTAGTGTCATGCCGATCAAACTTTGGTGTCATACACAAATCAGGTGCCACGTCGTTTGCATATCTAACATTCCAGTTCTTAGTTTTTAGTAAAAAATGTAGTAAGTGAAACCCTGTAATAATAGTACGTTTTTACAAAATGAATGCGTTGAAATTTATCCGATATTCGCTTTGAATTAAAGAATTCTGAAGCAAAAAAAGAATATCTTATGTGTTGAGATGCAGATATAATTTAGTATATAGAACTCTTGGGAAATACATGTGTGAAGAAATCCACAAAATCTGCAGCTGCTGAGTGATATATATCAGATAAAAGACAAAGTGACTAAACAAATATCAGATAAAAGACAAAGTGACTAAACAAATATCAGATAAAAGACAAAGTGACTAAACAAATATCAGATAAAAAAACGTAACGGGAGAGACAAGAACCAAAATTAACAGATTTTTGTAATGGAATGTGTCTGCAAAAATGGCTCATTGAAGTGGCTCGCACAAAGAATGAAGATGGATTCAATGCTTTTATCTACCGCTCAACAGGTAGCAGGGTACTACTGAGCGATGGATAAATGCGTTAAGCTAGCGTAAATCGTCATCCTCCGTGCGATTTTCCTGTGATATACATAATTACACAAGCGGGAACTTCCCAGATATGACATTGAGGTGCGAAGGAAAACGAAGCACCTTCTCAAAAGGGGTACTTGCAAATTTTTGTCTTTACTTCCTTTGAGCTGCCTTGAGTGGGAAGAGTCGTTAGTGATGCCGACTGTTAGGTCTATGTTCTAATCTTGGAGAAGGTAATGAATGTTTGCAAGTGTATAAGTGCTTTTGCGGCATGGAGACACTTTAAAATACTGGCCAGTCGAAAGTCCTCTCGAATGTTTATTGGAGGTGTTAAGGTAACGCGAATGAGCGTAATATTCATTCGGAGGGCTAGTTTCGGAGGTTTAAATATAGAACCTTCTTCATCTTCAGAAAAGCAAATGGCCGCTCAGACACATGCTATTCAAATTTCATAGAGGAAATGATGATTTACGTCAGCAGAACGTTTTGACCTACCGTTCATCAGCGTCCCGTACTATCGCAAAGTGCCATTTTCACATATACATCCAATTACGAAAACTTCTTATTATTTCCCTTTCTACCTCCCTTTACAGTTTCGGCAGATATTTTTGAGTCGCTTGTATATAATTAAATAACGGTATCAACACAAAGACATTTTAAACACACATGTGAATGTCAAAGTGCTAACGAAAAGAGAAAGACTGTTTGAAGAATACTAACTTTCATTTGGTTGTAGTTTCTTCTGTAGTTTGTGACAATTATTTCTAACCCTTAGTTTCTAACTTAAATTGTATCTTATTTTTCTTGACTCGTCACAATACTCGCTCAAATCTAATAGTTCTTACCAATTATACAAAGGCATAATTTAAAAGCAGAATCTTAATATTAATCATGAGTGTATGGCAATATTCCTCTGATATTTTAGTTTATACACACACTGGCCACTGAATTAAAAACCCAAGATCAATATTTTAATGGACCACCTTTTGCACGGATAACTGCCTTGATTCTTTTGGGCATCGAGTCTACATACTTCTGTAGTACATTTACGTCCAGAGAATACCATGCATTGGCTATGCTCCTTTTTAGATCTTGTAAATTAGATGGAAGAGGAGAGTGCTGTCGGATGCATCTTTCCACCATATCCCACACATTTTCTATGCAGTTAAGATCCAAGCTATGCAGTGGCCAGGGAAGGTGTTGGAAGTCAGACTGACGTTCAGCGAACCAATTTTGAACACTTCTGGAGCGATGTATAGTTGCAATAATGTCCATGAAGTATTCGTCGCCATTAGTGTCAAAATGCAACATTGCAGGGTGCACTTGATCTGACAGTATATCTCATGGCTGTTTGTTTACCCTCGAGGAATACCAGAGCTCCACTTTCATACCAGCAGAACATGCCCTATATCATGATACTCCTACCAGACCCTTGCACAAAGCCAGTTAGGCAAGATGAATTCATGGCTTTATATGGTTCTCGCCAAATTCAAAATCTTCCATCAGTGCAAAATAAGGTGCAGCTTGATTCGTCTGGCCATATTTTCTCTTTCCCAGTCCTCAGATGTTCAGTGTCTTCTTTCCCGACACCACTGCAAACGAATTCTTGCATGTCGGGTAGAAAAGAGTGGTTTTCTCACAAGCACCTGACTATGCATTCCTATTCTCTGCGCATGGTTCGAGCTGCAATGTGTTGGGAAGAGCCTTGGTTGACGATCTGTGTCAGTTGAAGCACATTAGAGTCCCTGTTTTGCCGTACAATTCGTCGGAGACGACGCCGATCACTCACTTGGAAAACTGTGCTCGAACCGCAGTCACGTCTTCTACAAAAGGAATGTGGGTTCTGAGCCCAATTTTTGAAAACCTTTGATATGGCTGCTTTTGAGAACTCAGTGAGATTTGCTGTCTTTGAAATCGGGGCCCTTGCTTAACGGGCACCAACAATAAGACCTTTCTCAAACAGTGAAAAACCTGTCGTTTCCCTAATTTTGCTTCATTCATCGTGAAAAGGATTTTTACACCTTATTTATACTAGCATTCTAACCACATGTAACCCACGTCATAAAAAAAATTTGCATACTTCATCTCTAGCATGCATTCAAATGAAAATATTAAATTCTAAATTAAAGGTGACACAAGTATTAGTTTAGCTATCTTCAAAGGGTACCCGCTGTTCAGATTAAGTTAGGATTGACTTTTCTCTTTCCCGGCCACGTGCCTTCCGAAAGTGAATGAAAGAGCATCCAGCTAGGAATCGGAAGGTCCAGAATTCGAATCTTTACAAAGGTATATTTTCTAAAATTTCGTGTTCCAATATAAATGGAGCCCAAACTAAAAATGTAATGGATGATAATTCGTCACTTACAAGGATTTGGTGACTGAGTGCCTTCTCTGCAGTCGTCATTTAGGTAGGGAAGAATACATTGAATTTTCTTCTTTCACATTGCTTGCTTTCGAAATGTAACTAGAAGCATGTCTGCCTAGTATAGTAAGGTCCGAATTTTGAATTTAAACAACAGCCCCGCTGATTTCCTCAGTTTTCTCGGCTTCAAAATAATTCTAAGTATTCAACAGTAATACTAAAATATGGTGACCGATAAATCGTCCCACTGGAAACTGGCGAGTGGATCCTCTTTCTCCCCACTCGCCCTTTAAGTGGAAAAGAAAAAAAATCTGCTTTATAACTGCGTGCCTTCGAGGTGTAATTGGAAGCACGTCCCACTAGCAATCGGGAAGTCCAGATTTCGAATCCCATCGAATGCATCGTTGATTTTTCATGTTTCTTGCTTGGAAAACCTGATGACTTTACACCGCTACAGTTTAAATTATTCACTTAATATTTATTACAAAATTAAATTCTCATTTATTCCTCATCTTGAATTTAAAAAAAAAAAAGAGGCTAATCTTTGGAATATGGTAACAGGTAGTTTGGCGACATTTTGGTGGTAAGGCGATAACGGTTACTAGGTAGGACTTTAGCAGTGTACATGGATAAAGTCAAGAGTGTGCGCAATGCCATTTTTGTGCAATTCTGGGATGTTTTTTTAAGTGAAAATAGGTCGACGTGTACATGGATACCGTGTGTGTGCAATTCTTAAAAACGCGGCAAACAGTTTGCGATTCTGCCCTTTCTCCCAATTTCGCACCTAATCTTCGTCATGATTAAGCACCATAATTGAAAGATTAACCAAAAAAACTATAATCATTGTTATAAATATTTAAATCTTTTTCAGTGTATTTGTTCCCGTATTGCTGCGCTATGGTGTACTTATTTATTTATTTATTAAGTTTATTTGTTTACATTGTTAAATCTTTTTCAGTGTATTTGTTCCCGTATTGCTGCGCTATGGTGTACTTATTTATTTATTTATTAAGTTTATTTGTTTACATTCATGTTAATAATTTTAGGATTTATTTCGTGTGTAACTGAATTTCTAGCAATATCTTTTGTATATAAGCGCTTATTTTTTGTACAGAATTGTAGACCTTTCAATTCCAAATCCAGCGATGTTTAAATATTTAAAATGGATTAGAACGCGAGATATGGGCAACAGTGCGCCTGACGGTTCTTGGCTTACTTACCTCTGAGGTGTATGTCTTCAATTTGGTGCATTTGAAAATCTCTCAACAAACTGGCGACTATGTGGAAGTTTCGGGAAAACGCATATTTGAAGTGCTAGTACTGATCCCCGAATCTTCCAAAAGCTTATTCTACATCATACAAATAAGGCTCGGAAAGCTAAGATTAGTCAGTTTTCAGGTGGTAGAAACTGCGGTTTAAAGAATTGCGTTTTACAGTTTATTTTGCGCATAATTTGGGGAATTGACGACATTTCTCGTGTACTAGTGAAGGTTTGTTTAATACAGGCATTCTGCTCGAGCTGATTAGAGCTATTTATTGTGCTTAGGTTTTAAAATAAATTCTCAGTTTTTTCTTGCTTGTCTGGTGATTATTGAAAAAGACATCCACGAAGCCGTAGATAACAACAGTATTATGATCAGTGCATTAAATTTACTCTAATAGCACGTATCAATCGACAAAAGCTTCCGGTGAAATACAAACACATGCACGTGAAAGATCATGATTTTATTTCTGAAACACTTTGTTACCAAGAGTCGGATTTAATAGCTAGAGAGGTAGTCAGGGTTATCTCCGTTACTCAACTTATTATATTTTCGAAGTTTGCATGAATGAAACTGTGACGTAGCAAGCAAAAATTGTCAGATGATGCACACGAAGGAATTCCATTCAATCTCGAGAACGGAGAAAACATGCAGCCAACGTGATCAAGGAGATAAAATTATCAAAAACGGAAATAGTATCACAATATATATAAATAACCACTGTATCACATTTTTTAAGCAACTAGCCGCCTAAAATAGTTATTATAAAAAAGGAAAAGTATATAATAATTTTGCTTTAATGAGTCCAGCTTATGTAAACCTTGTAAAAGTATTTATTGTTTTTTAATTATTATATTATGCATCTGTATTTAAATCACTCAGATCAAAAAGTAAAAACAAAAATAATAATAAATAATAAATAAAAATAATCTTAAGAATTGCACTTATTGCTTTTAAATCGCTTAGATCCTTAATCAAAAACAGACGGATTAAATTTGAAAGATATCTTAAGCTTTGCCGAATGGCAACACACTGGCGTGTGAAAGTCAAAATAATTTTATTTCCGGTAGTATAGCAACATATTCCATTTAAATCGCTGAGTTCGTTGATGAAATTTAAATACAAATAGCTTACACTATGCAGAATGACTGAGGTGCCGAGAGAGAAATATTCTATTTCGAGCAGTGGCAACACATCGTTTTCGAACCTATGAATTTGGCAATCAAATTTCATTGAATTCGATCTAAATATGAAATAAATAAAAAAGAATTTAAATCTGAAAGGCTCCAGATTTTAACGGTCACCCAAACGGGCTCTTTTGAAGTTTAATATGGTTTATAAGCGCAAATTATCAGTTGATATGGCCCAGGTGGAATAGCGAAATATTTTATGGGATACAAGATGAAAATACGTTTAGGCTAACATAGGAACATTATACATAATTTTATATTTAATTTTCTGGATATTTGAAATATATAAAACGTAATTCTATAAAAATATTTAATATTTTTAATTAGCTACATCATGAATTAAATGGATTTTTATTTAACTGAATCGGATTCAAAAGTTAAAAAGAATACTAGCGGGCTGAAGCCAAAGCAAAAAGAAAATGTATAAAAACATTTCAGAATGAAATGTTTCAGCTTTATTTTGGCTTGAGTAACAATTTTTGGTCATGCAGAATAGGGCTGTACCAATGTTGTTGTACAGACATTCTGTGATTATAAAACTGCTAGTCAGTGTACAGCTGTTTAACTCATGAAGCCTTGATGATCATTAGGAAAGAAAATTACATGTGTCATCGGTTCCACGTTAGAATTTAAAGTACTGATATTAATGACACAAACACATCTTGTGTGTATTACAATATCTCTGTTTGATGGAGGAACGCCATCTGCACTCTTGAAAACAACTGCAACTTTATTTTCTTTTGGACCGTTGTAACGTCCTTTGTGTTGATCTATAACAACACTTTCGTCTTTTATGTACACATGGATGGCAGAAGCAGTTTCAGCACCTTGCACTCGTACAGTTCCTTCTTCATATTTTTTTCAGAATCTTGTAGGCTTTGCATATGGATTCAACTGCATCTAAATGTGCCAGCATTCAGAGTAGCATTTCAAACTATATTTATTCTCTTTCTGAGGGCTTGATCCGAATCTAAAATATACAGCTGGGTATACTGTTCTTGATCAGGTGGATGAAGGTGGTTTGCTCGATTATATGTGGTACCACAAATTCTAAAACAATAGGGACCTGAACCTGTAGGCATATCTATATTGGCACTCAAGAAAGCAAAACTAAGAAGACTCTTATAAGTAGGAATGTTAGCAACGTACGTACGTTAGTTATATGTACTTCAATTTTGAGAAAATGAGTCGTTCCCATTCATTAACTTACCCCATTCTTCTGGAGATCTTTCAGCTTCTACAATTTTCCCATTGTGACAGAAGTGCACGTATCTTCCATATTCCTTTCTCCTACAGAGACCGCAGCAAGCTTCCATTGAACCGACACAGTGTTGCTCAACGTAAACTTAGAGTCCACATCTTCTTGCATTGTGAAAATTGCTGTGTGAATGTCGTGCTGTACTCATGCGAAGCCTGTCTTCTCGTATAGCCATTGTTTCTTTTTGAAAGAAATTTGATGAAAAAGGTAAATATTGATATTACCATTTTAAATTTGGCGCTAAATGCTATCCTGAAAAATGGAAACAGGCGGGAAACGTAAATCAGCAGTAAACTCCGCGACCAGTTCTACTGCAAGCAGTTATAATTGGCGCAAATTCCGACTATATGTCACTGACAAAAAATGGGGATTACGGTTTTTAGCGCACAGTGGAGCCGAAGTATCTCTGATTTCGGCAACTACAGCAGGAACTATGCTTTGTTCCTATACATTATATCCTGGTAATGGCACAGAGAACCCAACTTATTGTGTAAGACAGTTTCAATGGCCATTTATTGTCGCCAAGGTT
Source organism: Stegodyphus dumicola (assembly GCF_044657685.1). Classification (NCBI taxonomy): domain Eukaryota; kingdom Metazoa; phylum Arthropoda; class Arachnida; order Araneae; family Eresidae; genus Stegodyphus; species Stegodyphus dumicola. Next base: position 86,969,402 of record NC_140768.1, read on the forward strand.
AATAAAGGTATCATTGGGGCTGATTTTCCAAGTCATTTTCAGCTAATTATTGATATTCGTAACAGAAAACTGATTCGTGGCGTTACTCGGTTATCCGTAAAGGCAGTAATTAGGTCTGTCTATGATGAATACATCATCAGCACACTGAATAATAACCATGTATCAAAATTTTATGAATTATTTAAATCTTACCTAGACTTAACAAAGTCATATGTTTTCAGTACCTCAAGCAAACATGATGTGAAGCATCAGATAACAGCCAAAGGGGTACTTGTGCATACACGAGCCCGTCCACTCGATCCTGGAAAACTTGCAAGAATTTCAGTTTATGTTGGAAAAGGGAATCATTCGATCATCAAAGCGCCAATGGGCTAGTCCCCTACATTTAGTTAGTAAAAAGGATGGAACCGTTAGAACCTGCAGGGACTATAGACGGTTAAATGACCAAACCATACCTGACAGTTACCCGATTCGAGGAATCGAAGATTTCCATCTTATCTTGCTGGGTAAAAACATATTTTCAAAGACCGATCTAGTAAAAACATACTATCAGATACCAATCACTGAAGACGACAAACCAAAGACCGCCATATTTTACCTTTTCGCCATGTAATAATAATATATTTAATGCTTGGCAATGCTATTTTTATTTCTCATTTCGTAACACATAAAAAGGTTTTATTAACAAACTCTACGACTTGACGGCGATCAGTGGCAACGCTTCGAAATAAAGCAGACCTTTATCTCTAGCGTGCGCGACTATTGCCACACGGAAAAAATGAGTGCGAAAATTAGCGTTTTCGGAGTTTTTAATTAATATATCTCGGCTGGTTAAAGTCGTACGAAGATGAGAAGAGTCAAAATGGCTTCCGACGAATTTTTTGGGATGGGGGGGTACCTCTCTCGAAACTCAACTTCCCGCCGTTCCAAAGGAAATAATGCCACAAAACAAACAAAGAAACAAACAAACAAAGGAAAAAAAAAGAGAGAGAGAGAGAGACGCGCCCAGATTTTAATAGTATAGATTTTCATATACTATTAAATACATCTATTGCTTTTAAATTGCTTAGTTTATAAATTTATAACAGACAGATTAAATATGAAAGAATAATAACTTACGTTTTTACGAATGGCAACAATCTCGAATGAAAAGTGAAACAACGCATTTGCAAAGGATCGCGCAAAATCGCGATTCGAGTCGAACAGCCCTTTTGGGCTAGAAAACAACTTCGAAATTTAAAATTCGGGCTTTCTGCTTATATTCGGATAGCGTACTAACGGGGCTATAACATTTAGCGACGCGCGCGGTTAGGGGGGACATTTCGAAGAAACCAGATTCTAGTATAGCACTGGTTTAAACGGAATTTTTCCGAGAAATGTTTCGTCTAGATAGGCGAAACATGTCCCGGCTAGGCGAAACATTTTGAAACTTTCCCGAAAATGTTTCGTCTGGATCCGTGTTCCACGTAGAGAATCCAATCAGATGAAAGTTCTGCTTCTGAAGGATCACGGGTAATTTTCTATATAGCGATGGCTCTCATTGTGAAATCATAGACGATGAAAATAGAAGCCAATTTAATTGAAGAAATATGGAAAAAGCCGTATATGTATTGCTGTTTTGTTGTAGTACAATTAAGTCATTTTTAAATGTTTATATATTCATTAAATTTATAATCGAGGAAATTTCAGAGTAAACAATATTTTATGACATGCTTGGTGATAACATGCTATTTATGCTTGGTGATAACATGCTATTTCTGATGATTTGTTTACAAATTATTCGTCAGCAAACGTTCGCCAAATTTGTCGTATTTCGTGCTTATCGTGTGAAAAGAATGTTTTGCTATATAATATAATAGATTTTTTTCATTAAATTTACGGTGAATAATTCTTTTTAAATATGTTTGTATATGCGCGACTTAACTTTTCTGCTAATTACTTTTATTACTTTTAAATTTAAGTTCCATAATCAGCGATTACGTTAAAATAAGCGATTACGTACATTTAAAAAAATGTATATTATAATGCATATTATTATATAATAATACATATGTATATTATTATATGTATACTTTTATTACTTTTAAATTGAAATTGCATAATCAGCGATTACGTTAAAATAAGCGATAGATTATGTAATAATGAGGATACACATTAAATTTGCATGCTATTATCTTCATGTTATTAATGAAATGCTTTTTAGATTATAAACACATTAAGAACTATATTTTTATCATAAATGCTAAATATTGAAATACTGGAAATTCATGGATTTATTACTATGAATGATGAAAAACATTTGTATATACATTCATCAATATAAATCTTATTCATTACATTAATACTAAGAAACATACACCATCAACTTCTAAACCATCGCATCTCTCTCTATGCGTATGTAAATATGTGACTTATTAGATGTGTGTATATACTGTTACGGTTTTTGTGTTTATTTAACTATTTTTAGTAGAATTTGTAATTAAAATTGTTTTATATTCCTGTGCAATGCAGCACGAGACTTATTTGAAAAGAAAGCTACGCTGGAAAAATTAAAATACAAGAGCACGCGCATTTAACATTTTAATAAATAGATATCTCGTAATTGTACGCTTTTGCTATCCAGAAAAATAGAGAAAATACCAGAATGTTCTCGTGCTGATTAAAAAGCTTATAAAAGCTGGAGAAAAACTTCTCAATTCAGTAGTTGTTTTTACAAAAATATATATCATTACAAAAATCGGAGTAAAAAAATATTCAATTTAAAAGTAACAATTAATGTAATACACACATGTCATTTTGCTCATGTATCGTCTGGCAAGGATTAATAGTATTTCGTTAAAGAGTCAATAGTATTAAATAATCACAGAATATATTTTGTATATACACGGAATTTGAAAGCAAACGTCTCTTTCGCTACCCTGAGCGATAACTGATTCCTGTTTGGCTTTTAAGTCTGTTTACCAAGTAAAAATTGTAACCTATTTCGCATTACCGCAGTTCCGAGAAATGTTTCTTTTGACGTCATGTTCCAGCGTATGTGATAGGGATTTAAGTGTATTCCAAAACTCTGGTGGCTCCAGGTGTCGCCGTTTTACCATATTGAAAGGGACAAACATCTATACATACAGATTCTTCCTCATATCATAATACAGATGTACTCCAATTAAGAACCTTAACTTAGGTCATGAAGGGAGAGGACTTTCGTGCATGAGATACTATGCAAGTTAAAAAACGGGTAAAATAAAATACAAATTTTAACTTTCCTGTTTAATTCGGTTATTTTCGCATTTCATTCTCGAAATAGTAACATTGGTTGTAATAATAAATCTCCTTAAATTGCATCATTTCGAAATTAATCCTTGCCAGACGATACTTAAGTAACGCCCATGACACATGTATTTAAATTACGCTTGAGCAAGTACAAATATTAAGATTCGCAAACTAAAGCTGCATTAACCTATAGAAGTAAATGGAAAATATTGCTACGAATGTTAGATAATTTTAGTAGAATTATGCTTAAAATTTTTGTATTTCCTCGTGCAATGCAGCGCGAGGCAAATTTCAAGAGAAAGCTATGCCGAAAAATTAAAAATACAGGAGCACAAATCGGATTAGCTTTCTCTTTAAATGCCCTGTGCATTACGTACTATTTAACGTTTTTAGTAGTTTGGAGTATAACTACTCATTATTACTACGTGATATTGTGAACACTTGTAGGAATATTTCTGAGGAAAATTCCAGAGTTCTGAAATATTTCTTTAGATAAGAATAAATTTGATTAACCTATTATCGGACTTGTGCATTCAATCTATTACGAACCCGTTCGCATGCAACAATATAACTGTTTTATTCCCAGCCAAACCTTCATATTAGAATCTGCGAATTCTTCTCTTGCAAACATGTCGCCGCTTATCTTCCTTACATCAAGTGCATTCGAACCCCAATTTAACGAAATTTAACAGACAAAATGTTTTGTTCTCTATATTCGATCCGAAAAGAAAATTCATTATCTCACAAAGACGTGTAAAACTGAATGATGAATTACCGCCCCCCCCAGAAAAAAGCTGATTAAGATTGCCACATAAGGTAAAATTTAGTGAAAAATAACTTTAATTAAAGAAAACGAAGGGGGAAAAAAGTGTTAGAGGTTGCCATACTTTTTTTTTATATTTGCTATATTATTATTTGTAAAAGTAGCCACAAGAATACCCAGCCGCCTAAAAGATTTATTACAAAAAGGAATAAGGTGATAATGATTTTAATGAATCCAGGTAGTATCATTTCATAAAAATATTTAATATTTTTAATTAGACATCTCAAGATTTAAATGCATTTTTATTTAAGTAAATCAGATTTAAAAAAAGTAGAAAACTATTTTTACGAGCTACATTTGCTGCGTTTCAATCATTTGCTTCGCAACTGAGTAACAGAAAGATTAAATTTGAAAGTTAAAAATATGTCTTAATTGAATTTACTCAGGATTTACTAAATAGTTACGCGCTGATGCGTGAAAATGACAATATTCTATTTGAGGCCGTAGCAATAGCTTTCAAATAGCTGAATTTGTGGAATAAAACTGAAAGATAAATATTCTTGCGTACGTACATATATTGAATATATGAATACGTTCGTAATATATTGAATGCACAAGTCCGATAAAAAATATTTCCGAAATTCTGGAATTTTACACAGAAATACTCGTACAGGTTTCACGGTATTACACAGTACAAAGCAGTATTTACGCTTCAAACTACTAAAAACCTTAAAACACAACGCAATGCAAAGCGCATCTAAAGGGAAAGCTAACTCGGATACCTCAGTTCAAGTGGAACTAAACAACACGCAACAACAATAACTAACAGCAACTGAGAAGCAAATGCTTTCTCTTCCGCCTTAAATAGTTTTCATCCCGCCGGGAGATATTTCTAGTGCTTTATGCTTGTCCAAATTACTGGAAAGCAATACGAGCGTGGAATTACGGTTAAGTCGTCAATTACATTTATTCAATTTCAAAACAAATTACCGAGATCTTTAATTTAATTTAATTCATTATGCCATTTACTCAATGTTAAAGGCACGTGCCCCTGTATTCTTATTTTTTTTTTTTTTTTTTTTTTTGGCATAGCTTTCTTTTAAAATTTGACTCGCGCTACATTACACAGAAAAATACAACACTTTTACATATAATTCAACTAAAAATATTTATCTAAGTACAAAATTCGTAACTCTGCCCCTCCCCAAGGACTGCACGTCCCGGGTAACACAATCACTGGGCAGGAAGCTATACTTACAACTAAGGAATCGATGCAATAATATTACAATAGAATAATAAACAACATAAACAATAATTGCAATAAGTAACTTAAACTAAGATAAATACTAAATCAATAATTGAGTGCAAAAATTTACAAATTCAGAAATCAAATCATGTCAGAAGGTCTTGGATGTACTCCTCGAACGAGAAAGGCGCATCCGGAGGGCGACCAAACAAGAGATCACAAGGCAGACGAAGGTCACGACTGAAGAGCATCTGAGATGGGAAATAGCCGGCAGTCTCGTGAACAGCACTGCGATAAGCCAGTAAAAACAGAGCTAACTTTCTGTCCCAGTCCTGTTGCTTTCTAAAAACCACCAACGAGAGGTTATTAAGGATGGTTCGATTAAACCTCTCTATCATGCCGTTTGACTCGAGATGTAGATGCTTCGTTTAGGATTTGCCAATGCCGATGGTTTTCCCCATGTGTAAAGAGCCAGTTTCCTTTAGAAAGTCCTCCACGAAGGCATCCCTCCCCTTAAGCAGACAGCCCTCGTGTGCTTTGCCATAATTAAATGCACCAAATACACTGTCAATGCCGAATAGCTTGCAGTGCTCTTTAATTGCAGCCAATGAAAAATTTCTTCCTTGATGGAAATGTAACTGAAGAGGCACTCCGAAGGTAGAAATCCAATGCTGTATCATTACCTCTGCTATTGTGACAGCCTCTTGATCAGGAATAGGATACGCTTCAGGCCATTAGGGGAAGTAATCAATGACAACGAGAATGTAGTTATTGCTATCAACAGTTTGTGGCAGACGTCCCAGAATGTCAGAGGCAATACGTTCAAAAGGCGCACCTACATTGTAACACTGTAACTTCCCTCGGCTGCGTTTCTTCCGTTCTTTCCGGCCCGCACAGTCATCGCAAGATAGGCACCACTTTTGCACGTCATCCTTCGCATTATTCCAATAGAAGAGCTCTTGAACTCTCTGCAAAGTTTTTATTACTCCGAAGGATCTTGGAAATATCAGCTGCGATCGGAAATCCTTTCCATCATCCGATTCAAATTTCCGGTATAGTACGCCATTTCGAATGCGGAATGAGTCCCAGAGAGCACAGTATTGTTTTGCTGTAAGACTACAGATCGAAAAGTCCTGCTAGCTAGGTTTTCTCTTTGAAAACTCCATTGAGTTCAATTATGGGTTTAGTGTCGCTGTCTTTCAGCTGGTCTCTCCTGACTTTGTCTTCACTCCAGGGGTCTCGATCAGGCTTTCTGGCCAGGGTGTTCGAGACAATGGCGATTGCAGGTGAGGATAACTTCTGATGATGGATAGTTATGTCCTCAAATGCTAAATGCAACTCTTCAGTTTTAAAATACAAGGAAAAATTATACTTTCTTAGAAAGTCCAATCCGAGTACTTAGAAAGTCCTCCACGAAGGCATCACTCCTTTAGGCAGATAGCCCTCGTATGCTTTGCCATAATTAAATAATCCAATCCAATCCGAAAATGCAAGGATCTGCGATATCTGCCACATATGCTGATGGTAGGTGGCTCTTCCAAACGTGATGTTTATGTTTAACTTCTCATCTCTTTCGATTTGATCACCAGACGCATTCTGTAGGGTAACACAGGACGGCGTTCAAATGAGTTCATCTTTAAATTATTGAGCTAAATCTTTCTGAATGATAATAACATTCGCTCCTGTACTCATGACCATATTGCAAAGAACTCCACTTTAAAACGGGGTTGTCATTATCCTTCAAATTCTGCTCTACGATATGGCCATTAATTCGTTTCCTGCGTCGTTGCTGGGGAATGTTATTATTTTTCATGCCCTGGGGTGTTGTGCAGTTGCTTCGTAAGTGGCCTTCAGCACCGTAGTTCCAACACTTTAGGGATGGTTTCTTGTCACTCCTATTTCGTTTCAAAGAACTGACTTGTCTGTTTAAACCATCTGCCTTATTTTCCGTGCCTTGGGGTTTCTGTAATTCGTACGTTTGGGGCCTTCAGCACCCCATTCACAACACTTTAGAGTTAGTTTCTTCTGACTCCAATTTCGTATCAAATCATTCTTTTTTTCTGTTTAAATCATCTAAACGGCCAGTCACTTGATCCACTCGCTCCTAGACATGTGCAACTCTGATTGGATAAATCCTTGAACATCCGCGCTTCGTAGAGCTTTCTGTATTTCAGAATCCCGGATGCCGTCAATGAAGTACTGCAGGGACAGTATTTCCCTTATTTCTGTTGGGCACTCCGAAAAGACGAAATGAGACAGCCTTTCAACGTCCATCGCGAGCTCCTGGAGCGTTTTCGTGGGCTTCTGCTGATGAGATTTCAATTGAAGCCTGCTGTAGTCTTTTAAACATTTCTCCTCGAAGCACAGCTCCGACGCGCCGGATACAGCTTCTAAAACTAACCTTTCTGGAAGATTCTGAAGGATATCCACTACGTCTGTTCTCAGAGAAGTGGCGAGATGACAGGTCTTGCTTGGAAATCCATTCGCTTTCGCCACTATAGAAAATTGTGTCTTATACACTTGCCAGGAGGTCTTCCCATCATATGTGGATAGCTTCAGAGAATGACGAGCAGGCATAGTTAAATATTTAAAACTTAGATTTGCTTCCTGCTGTCGCTATGCTCTTCTTTAATGTGTCAATTTCTGTGTCGACGGCAGCAGAAACCCTACCATCAATTTGCTCTTGGACAGTAGAAGCTCTTCCTTCCTCCAGTTGTTCCACAGCAGAAACGTACTCTTCTATTTGTTCTTTTAACAGAAGAAACTACTTCAATGTATCCTACTTTATTTTCAACAGCGTCAATTCTGCCTTCCATAGCCTCACATTTGTTTTCTATTATGGAGGTAATTTATCTTTTCATTTCTTCTTTACCTACTTCAATCTATTCTTGAATGAATTATTGGCCAAACGTAATCTATCCTTGGCTCGCTATATTGTTAATATTTTTATGCTCGCTATATTGTTTCTTTAAAAACTAGCCGCCTAAAATATTTACCATAAAAAAGTAGAAGTATATAATGGTTTTAGTGACCCCACCTAGTATAATAACAAAGATATCGAATATTTCTAATTAGACATCTCATGAATTTTATACGTGTTTATTTAAAGAATCACATAAAAAAGGGGAAAACAATATTCTTAGTAACTGTGTTTATTACTTTTAAATCGTTTAGTTTATTACTCAATAACCTTTCAGATTAAATTTGAAAGTATCTTAGGCTTTACTGAATGGCAACACACTGGTACGTGGAAGATAAAAGTATTCTATTTCCGGCCGCGGCCACACACTGCTTTCATAAAGCCGAGTACATTAATTAAAACTGAAAGATAACTATCTTACATTTTTCCGAATATTAGTAGTTTCGCGCGCTAGAAATAGAAATATTTTATTTCGAGCAGTATATTGCCAACTGCTCGCTTTCAGATTGTGGAGGTTGTTAATCAAAATTCATTAAATTTTTACAAAATATGAAATAAATAATAAAACAAATTCGAAATTCAAAATTCGGACTTCCATATGCACACGTTCGGGTGGAGAACTATGTTATTCAAAATTGAATGGCTAGGTACCGTCGTTTTTTTCACAATGCGAGGAACATACCTACATGCTCGCAGATTCTTAATTATTTAATTTGTTTAAAAATAATACAGGGCGATAATATTTGGTGGCAAAAATTTTAAAAACTGATATTTCGTTTATAGTTAACCAACGTAAAATCCCATTTCGAAAACTAACAGTCTCTTTTGTAACAAATAAATAAATAAAATATCAGTTCAGAAAAAGGTTTTTGTAGGTGATTAGGTGACGGACATTCCTCGTTGTGAAAAGTATTGAACAATATAAATTTTAAAAAGGACATTTTATTCACAGAATAATATAGTACTAGAAAACACTGTCAGGCTTCCGTATTGGTATTTACACAGGCGGCTGTTAACATCATTTGCGTAGCTAAAAAAATTAAAATTTTTTGTTAAATTTAATGAGTTTCTTTCTCTCTCTCTTTTTTTCATGATTATTGGATAATGGTTCTTTAATACAACGTCACAAGAATATTAATAACGTAATTTTAACGTCTGAAAACTTGCAAATCATTTGCATGAAAATTAATTAGGCACGCGAAATTATAAACTAAGCAATGTTACTCACTAGTAAATCACAAAAGAAAATCACTACATGGGACTTGAGAAAATAATTAATCTCCGAATTATTTTAATTTATTTTAGCCTACTCCTCAAGCTATGTCGAAAATGACGTGAAAAATCCCAAATTTTGAAATTAAATATCTCCATCAAGTTTTGTCGCTGAGAAGTCAAACGTTTTGCATTTTATCTTTTATAATGAGTATAATAATTTTCCGAAATATAGCTACAGCGGGTAATGTTTAAAAGATTAAATTCCGCAATTTTTACAATTTTTTTTAAACTTTAAAAACGTCAAAACATGACTATTTGCGTCATTTAAGACCACATTTCTATAATTGTAAGTAACTGTCTAAAACCGACGGTTTAGAAACTAAAGGTTGGGTAATGACTTGAGTGGACATGATGAATGCTTTTCAAAATGTTTCCAATCTAACTAGTAAAACAAAGTTTTTTCTTCCTGCTCATATGTAACATACAGTAGCTATTTTAACACAGGCAAAAAAGGAAAAGCTGGCTATAGCATATAAGATCGCAGAGCAATGTGCAGGAAATAATGAAAATACGTTAATGATAATCGTTTCCTTGGAGATTTTCCAAAGACAATTGAGCACAATTCAGCTATTTCCTTAAGTCAGATTGTTTTCACGACTGACTGATCATTAAAATACAATTGGGTGGCAAAAGCTACTTTCGAAGATCACCGAACCATACCTGTTTTCTATGACATCACCTCGACATTTCCTGAAATGGCGCAGTTTTCAGTTACGAAACATATTTAGCTGCTTAATATTCAACTCGCACGCTAGTTGGGGGTGGGGGGAATGCTGATGGAACCCTGTCCTTTTTTTCCTCGAAAGACAGAGCAATTTAAATCTAAATTATTAAATAATGAAGAATCTGCATTTATGTAGAGGCCTCATATTGTGGAAAAAAGGTGACATCTAGAGCCAGAAATTTTAAACACATGTATTTCTCCATCCGATCCATCCGAACATGTGCACCTAGAAATCTGAATTTTGAACTTGTTTTTCATTTATTTTATGCTTTCTACAATTTGATAAAATTTTGATTAATATTCTTTATGACAGAAAAGCAATGTGTTATTGTCACTCGGCGAAGCGTAAGATAGTTCTCTTTCAAACTTAACCAAAAACCTTCGCGATTTAAAAAAAGAAATGTCACTCCCGAAATAAAATATCTTTATCTTCCACGCACCAGTGTGTTGCCATGCGTAAGATATGAAATTTTCCTTTGAAATCTAATGTGTCTGTTATTGATTAACAAACAATGAGTCATAAAGCAACAAGCGAAATTTATCACTATTATTATTAATTACTAGCTAGATTGATTAAATTCATTACACACCATATATGCATATATGATGGCGTGTATGATGCGTATTAAAATGATGAAACTTGAAGTCAAATGTAGCTGTAGAATTACACAATTTATTTCTGGGCAAACTAATTCTTGAGAAGCATGTTCTTATTCGCATATTATCATGGGTGCAATCTGCATCCAATTCTTGGACGCTTACAATGCACGACACAGAGAAGTGAGTCGCAACGTGTTAGCTGAAGAAAGCAAACGGGAAAGTGCGACGCGTTTAGAACAAAGCTGGGTAGTGTCAAAACGTTTTGGTTCTAAAAAAAAAAAAAATTGATTTCAATTAAAAATTCTTTCTCTGGATAAAACTTACCCGCATTGCAGCGTTATGTAAGATCGCATGATATGGATTAATTTGAAATGGCGCAGTTTAGAATGATACATCAGATGATATATTATAAATAGTTACTATTTTAAAACAGAAAGAGGAAATACCGAAATTAAAGCGAAGAATATAAGGGGATTTTCCGATTAAAACTAGAAGTTTTCTTTCATAATTTTCTTTCATTCTTTTTCTTCTGCCTCACCTTGAAAAGGATTAAGCAGTTTTCAATATGTCATTATGCTAATTTTTGTTACATTAATTTTATTATTTTATTGAATTGTTTTTATATCAGTTTTGATGAGTGTACTTCTTGTTAGAATGTCAATCCCTTTCTTGATTTGATTGTTATTTCTTCATTATATATATCATGACTATTTTAGGCGACTGGCTATGCAAGCAGCTCATTTCAAATAAGTTAATTTGGAGAATAAGTTTATTTCATTAGGTAAACGAAATCAGTATTCAAAACCAAAAGATCACATTGTAAACAAAGAATTAGTAAATCACAAAATCATTAGGAACAAATTTATAAACTCATCATTAGGAAATGCAGAAATTAAATTATAAATGGCATTAAAGAACCATATCAGCAAGTGGTCACTGAATTCAAATTCGGGAAGAAAAGTCGATTTCATCTTTTTGTTTTATGCAGACCATATGCCCCATATTTTATGCCCCATTTGGACTGTCTAAAATAGTTATTATTAAAAAAATAGTTATTATTAAAAAAATCTCTGAAAGAGTTCAGATTTTAATAATCGCCCAATAAGGGCTCTGATAAGTTTAATAGGGGCTTTTTACAAGGTTTACAATATGGTTTATTAATAGAGATTATCAATAGACATGGCCCGCTACGCAGCAAAGTCTTCAAGTTCCTCTTCAACGCTAATACAAATTAATTAAAATAGAGATGAATAACAATAACTGCGTTTATTGCTTTTAAAATGCTTATTTTGTTAGTCAATAACAGCTAAATTTCAAAGAAAAATTAAATATCTTATGATTTGCAGAATGGCAACACACTGGCGTGTGGAAGATAAAAGTATTTTATTTCGGGCATTGGCAACACATTGCTTTTAAACTGATGAGCTTTGTGATTAAACTTGAAACACGAAGATGGCATGCCTTGCCCAGTGGCAATACGTTCCTTTCATATCGTCGAGGTTAATTCAGAATGTCAATATATTCGCATAAAATACAAAATAAATAAAAACAATCAAAATCGTAAAAACATCCTTGTATTTAGCGTAGTATTTGTTTTTACGATTTTTTTTGTCACATTAGCGTGCTTCTCTTCTAGTCTAAATAAAAACAATTTAGAAATTCAAAGTTTAGGCTTCTATAGATGCACGTGCTCTGTATATTGAAATTTTGATTACTCTCAATGGCGGCATCTTTCCACAGTGCCAGGAACATACATATTCTTTATTATTTAATAACATTCGAAATACATCATCTACTATCACTACTGTTATCCCACACATTTTCCTTTCCCATTTTGTAAATTTCAGTAGACAGTTCTGCTTTATTCTGTTGGTTTGTGATAATAATTTTTTAAAATCTTCTGCTACAAACAATTTTAATTTATTTTTAGACATGACCCGCTTAAACCCCTACGTTGTTAATCGGGTGTTGACTGTTGCATACATTACCGTAATAAACCAACCTATTTCAAAAGGAGGCAAATAGTGGTTATTAAAGTTTTTGTCTGGCTTGTTCAAGGTGTTTACTGATATGGTCGGAAGTTTGTTATCAATTTTTTTGTGTAACCTACTTATAATAAGATACCGAGTTCAAATATTGTACACGCACAGTTTGTGGACAAAAATTCAATGCAGTGCGGTTTTTTTCCTCAATTCCATTAAAGCATTTTTTTAATTTAATGCTGAAATGGTCTTCCGCACGTTCCTTCGTTTAACGAACAAACTAAAAATCTAAGAAATTTACTGTTTACACAGGACGAAATAGAAAAATTAATTAAATTAAATTATATTTGCGTGAAATATTTAACATTATTTCTGATTTCAAAATTCGCTAGAACGTTTTAGATTATTGTTTACAGTTTTTGAATTTCAATCCCTAAAATTTTATCGGTAACAAAATTTTGAACTCTTTACATATTAAAAAACATACTCGTCGCAGTCTTTTAAAACAAGAATGATAAAAAATATTAATAGGGAGATTTTCTACATTTTTAAAAAAGATTTTGCTACAATGTAAAACAGTCACTTCTTCCATTGCTGGTAAGCACTGTGCCAAGATTATGATATCACTGCATCATAATAAATTCTACTGAATCATTTACATTTTTTTATAAGCTTATATAAACTTTTCTCAGCATTTTATTTTAAGCGTTGATTTTTTTAAGTTTTCTTGCACTACGCAATATTATATTCTTTTATGGGATTTTAAAATTCTAACAGCCAAAAATGTACCTATGTTAAAGATTTGAAAACTTCAAAGTTACAAGAGAAATTTTCTTTTTTTAAAAAACAAAAGTGACAAAGCATATAAAATATTAATTAAGCAACTTCCTAGGATTTTTTTTAATTGATCTGCGCACCGCATGACTTTCTTGTATGGCCTATTAAATTACACACACATACAAAATTTAACGTTCTAGGGCTACTCGTTCTTGAGTAATGCGAAATACATACGTACAGACTTCAAAAAGAAAAAAATATCTGCTTAATCCATTTTAAATCAAATTTACAATCCTTTTTGGCAAAAACAATCGTTTATTCTGTCTATACGTATAGATGTCACAAAAAACATCGTTCAAATAGTTTCGAGAATGATTGAAATGGATATTTTCGTTGAAATATGATATCCGAAATTTTTCGCGATTACAATATTTCCTTTACTTCGCAAAAATAAGTAAAAAAAAAAAATATTTTTATGAGCTTTTATTTAACTAGCTCATTTTATTTGTCCTTAAGATCCAAAGATTTCCCGTCCATTTTTTTGACTGTTTCCTGATAAGCTGTCGATCTCACATTTGTACACACACATACACTTATTGAGAGAGAATTTTTTCAAAATTTGATTTAAAAATTTTTTAAATAATGTTAATGTTGAATTTAATTTAAATTTAATGTTGAAACGATTTTTCGCACATATTTTTGCTTGAAAACAAAACTCTTAGAATTTAAAAACTCTTAAGAATTTTACTGTCTGCATCATTTGATATAATAGAAAATACCTTTTAAATAATTTTTATACGAAATTTTTAACGTAATTCCTCAGTTTTTAATAAACTCGCTCAATTTTTCCCTTGAATTACAAAATAGTTGGAAGTAAAATAGTGATTATTCATTCCAAAATTTTTTTAATTACATAATTTGATTAAAAATATTATCTTTATATATATATCTTCCATTTTTTATATAAAAAAATAAATTTTTTATTTAAAACTCATTAAATAATCAATGAACTTGTAGAAACATTATGATTATTTTTTGGATGCAGGAAAAATGAAAAATGAGCAACACTTTCGCCGGGAATCGAACCGCGGACCTCTGGCATACGCGCCTAGAATGCAGACCACCACACCACGAAGGCATGCCGAGAACACGGGAGAAATACCTTATATACTCCCATGAATATATCATCTAGCATATACCAATTTCAGCATACTTAAGAGAACAAAATATTCAAATAAGCATCTCTCCTTAACTGACAAAAACTGTAAATCCGGTTTAGAGTGAAGCTTAAATTCGTTCATTCATGTACTCTATTTACTTCGTTCCTCGAAGCAATTCTTACGTAATTTTCCGACCATTGAACCGAAATGAGATATAAATGCAGATCAGTCACGATTTCCAATTATACAATATTTAACAGCGATTATATGACATACGAAGCACAAAGATGCGGTTAGTGTATCAGTAAAAGGAAAGAACAAAATAACTGATCATACTTTTATTTACTAGCTCAGGGGTTCTCTACCAGAGGGAATTTCGTGACTTTAAGGTGGGGGGGGGCAGAATGCGGTCAGCCTTTCATTTACCTGTTAAGTGCTTTAGTTTAGTTCTATATTAGTTTATGCTTATAAAAAAAATTTTTTTTTTCAAGTTTTGATATTTATCAACATTTTCTATATTACCTCGTGTTTAATTTATAAAACAATTTTAAAAAATTTGAAAGCTTTCAGATTTTACATTACGCCCAAATCAAATCAAATACACTATCGCAAAATAATTTTAAAATGAGCATATTTTTAGAAGTTCCGATACACAGTTTCGAGCGCTGGAGATATTCCCCCCCCCATACAATTTTGCCATTGATCGATTTCAAATCGTTGAGTTTGTTAATCAAAAATTCGTTGAAGTATTACAAAATGTGAAATCGATAATAAAATAAATTTCAAATTCCAAATTAGGGCTTCCAGATGTCCATATTTAGTAGGAGATTAAAACAATCCATATTTAGAGTCCATATTTAGTAGGAGACAAACCCACATTATTATTTTATTCAAAATTTGATAAATTTGATGGCTCTAGGCACCGTTGTTTTATCACACTGCGAGAAAAGACAAGGTAACCAAGAAAGTTCTTGCCGTTTTGGACAGTCAGAAAGAAAAAGTCATAAAACAAATAATAATCACTGCTAATCCTCAAAGTAATCCCCATCGGCATCCAAGTGCCTTTTGTCAACAAGTGGCTACCTGTGCGATGCTATTGCGGTAAAACTCACGAGTCTTGGACGCAAACATGTCCGTGAAGGCCTTTTTGAGGTCTGGCCGGTTGTTGAAGGATTTCGAGCGAAGATGGTTGTCCATGGAATAGAAAAGGTTGTAGTCTGTTGGCGCGAGGTCTGGGAAGTATAGTGGATGGGGTAGTGTCTCCCATCTCAGTCACTAGAGCCTTTAGCACATCTATCTCCTGGTAGTCACAGAACAGAAGGGCTATCGAAGGGAAAAGGATGCCTTCGTGGACGTAAGTGCAGAATAAAGGACTCTTTTCCAAAACACAATTGTAAAATAGATTCAAAAGGGAATTTTTCGTGACATCGAAGATACGTAACGTATGTATCTACCTCTCAGAACTAAAACTATTAGTCGTAGAACGTTTAAATTTTGCATATGGAACTGTTATAAGATCTAGTTGTGCAGCTCGCTTTTTTATTGCGATCGCCAGTGCCAAACGTATATACATATACCTACCACCTTACCCTGCTTAAAACTCTTTACCTGGCCTATATTTTCGCAATCGTTGGTAGTAATCATCTACTTCCAATTACAAAAGTGTTCTAACTAACAAAATTGTCAACAATATTTAATTTCAAAATTTGCAGTTTTTTAAATTGCGTTGAGGAATTGGTTAATTAAGTTAGAATAATTCGAGGAAACAAGTTTAAATGAAATGTAAGAAAAATGCACTAGTGTTTTAAATAACGAAAATTGGCAGTGTCTTATATTAAAAAAGTTAGTTCTGGATAGATTACGAAATATAAATTTTAATGCGGTCTCCTGGGAAATTTTTATACTCATTATGAAAAAATAAAATCGCAGAAACTTCGTCTCGCGTCTGACAAAATCTGGCCTAGAAAATTAATTTTAAAATTTTCAATTTTTGATGTCATTTTATTTTGCGTTGAGGTATCGGTTAATAAAGTTAGAATAGCTCGAGGAAACAAGTATAAATGTAGCAAAAAAACAGAAGTTTTTTAAATGACGAAAATATTCTTGCTTTGGCAATGTCAAATTTTAAAAAAAAATTGGGAGCAAATCAGAAAATCTTTTAATGCTGTCTCCCGGTTCCTCACTTATATTTGGAAAAGTTTTATACTTTTTATGCAAAAGAAAAAAAAAAAAAAAAGAAAAAAAAAAAAAAGAATACAAGAAATTTGACTCCCGTAAGACAAAAATTCACCGAGTATATTTAATTTCACAATTTGCAATTTTTGATGTCACTATCAACTTGTCTTCAGGGATCGGTTTATTAAGTTAGAATAATTCGAGGAAATGAGTTTAAAGGAAATGCAGGAAATTAAAAAAAGAAAAAGAAAAAAGTGGATAATTTAATGGGCTGTGCAAGGAAGTCATGTGGTGTCCACATCAGATTTCTTAATTTTATTTTGTTTGATTTTGAAACAAAGATTTTTTTTCAATTCCTGAAAATGGCTAAACACTTACAACATCATGCACATTTAGACTTTCCACTAGCTTCTCTTGCTACAAGAAAAGAGAGAGAACTTTTTCCAGGCCATTCTACGTACGTAAATCGAAAGGTCCGGCATGAAATACTTCTAAAAGAAAGCCAGAAACCTTTAACAGTTTATTTTTCAATGTAATCTCCTTGGCATCTGAAAATTTTTGCGTCATTTAAGGAGTAATTGTATTCTCCCTGAAAAAGTAATCGGAATGTTTGCTCTCAAAATACTCCAAATGTTCTTTTCACGTCATCATTAGATTTTTTTCCACGAAAGTAACATTTCAGCCCGAAGAACAGGTAAGAATCACTTGGAGCTAATTTGACCCGTAAAGGGAGTGGTCTAACTTCTTAAACCCACATTATTATTTTGTATTGCTAAAGTTGGGGTACCTAAAGCTGCGTTCAGACGTGGGCGTAAAGCGCATAGAGGCATAGTCATAAGGGCATAAAATACGGGACATCCGTTCACACCTGCGAGACGGGAGTCTAAGTTGTGGCCAATGAGAGAAGCTAAATTTGCGCATGCGTGGATGTGTCTACACCTTTCGCGCGCTGTTTTCTAGCTCAATTGATTTCTCGCGCTCGCTCTGTTCGTTTTTGTTATTTTGTGTCATGGATTTTTTAGCTCAACACAAAGTTTTACTGGTTCAACAGAATGCTCTTTTATCTGCCCTTCTTATAAGCCAAGAAGCAACGGAAGAAGGTAAAAAAAGAAAAATAACGAAATGGTCTAGAGATATTTTTTTGAAAGACTAATACTTGGTTGGCACATATCTTTCTGTGCAAAGCAGTATGCAATATTTCTGCATTGTACTGTAGTACTCTCTATACTATAAACATGCACATGCATATTTATATACTATATAAAACCTTCTTCAATTTTTATATATAACTTTTCTTAGGAGAAATACGATATTCTAAATATGCCTAATTAAAAAAAATCTTGAGGATAACTAACAGATAGCCTGTATATAATATTTTTCTATTTTGCAGGTGTGAAAGCAGTTAAGCTAAACACAGTACTTACCATACATTATTATTATTATTATTATTATTATTATTATTATTTTAATTTTCAATCAAAAGGAACATGTTCCTGTGACAGTGAAACGTGTGCTTAGCACTCCTTATTCACTGTCCCTGTCGATCACTATAGTAATTTGCTGCACTACCAGTATCAATTATCACTAGTACTAGTATTCCACAACTGGTCACAATGACCAGCAAACACAAGTAGTGCAATACTAGGAAACGTTCACCCAACAATGTATTTTATGCTCAATCATTAAATACATTTTGCTGTCTTGCCAGCTGTTTGTATACATCTATTTTTAATAATTTGCATGTATAAGCCGCATCCCTGAATTTAATTTCAAGATATGCTGTCATTTCTATTTACGACCAAATCTCAAACTTAATTTCACATTGACAAATTTTAGGTACCCAAGTCTTCAGATACATCAAAATTATAAACATTCATACCTTATCCAGGAATTTCTACCAGAGAAATAGCGTGAATTTAATGATCAAAAACTCCATTCAAATGATAGTAATAAAGAGTGGATAATAATAACAAATACTATTCATTAAATTATAGTCCATGTTATGAATTATGTGTGCTATTTAGTTTCATTAAAAGTAAATTCCTTTCATGGAGAACGTAATTAAAACCAGAACAGACAAAACTGGACTCCAACAGGAGCCAAAACTGTCTAAACTGTTGACTGTTGTTTTAAGGATATTTCACTATATATATATATATATTTTTTTTTTTTCTTGGAGTTCATAAGAGCATTTTTCTCAAAAGATTAATCTTTTATTACTTCTACAAAGCTTACACCATTGAATTGACTATTGTGACTATTCTTAAATAAGTGAAAATAATTTTTCTTTCTTTTTTTTTTTTTTTTTTCTTTTTTTTCTTTTTTTTTTTTTTTTTTAAGTAATATTTTTACTGTTAAAAAAAACAGCAGATTCTTGATATTGATTTGATGTTTTAGTAAAATTAATTCATGAAGTTTGTTTTGAAAGAAAATCAGCATTTGAAGCAAATACCAATACAGTATTTCCAGCCTTTTTAATAAATTTATTCTTAAATAGAAAAATAATTAAATAGGAAAAAAAATTACAGTAATAATTTAAAAAAAATTATAGGCAGAAAGACAGTAATAATAATAATTTACACAGAAAAAATAAAATTTTTGCAAGCATGCATTTTTTAAAGAATTTTCATAATAAAATGAAAAATATTGGATATACACAAAATCGTTTGGCAATAAATATGTAGGTAGATCCATAAATTTCCGGCCTCACATACACAAAATCTTTTAGCAATAAATTTCTCTAACAGACAGGTGGTTGAATAAATTTGGAAGTTTTGTTGGAGAAATTATTATTCTTTTTTTCATCCTGTAAAGATCAATCATCCTGTAGGGATCAATCATCTACAGGATCATACACAACGCGCATAATCCTGAGCTTAACTTTCGCTTTACGAGTTTCATCCATATTTTCAATATAAATTAAAAACTCATTAAAATGCATTAAAAACTCATTAAAAAATGCATGTCATCATCGTAGATTTCTTGGGAGATCAACTCTTTATTTCGTTCGGATACGATTACAACTCATTCGGATACGATGTGTTCCATATTAAAAAAAAGGCGCCTTCGATGTGACAGCGAAATCGTCTAAAGAAAGCCGCTTCGTTTTAGCTTCGCTCTGATTGGTCGAAGCTTATCCCAAACTCGGCGTAAAGTTGAAAACTTGGAACCCTATGCTACGAGCCCTAAACCAGATTCTGTGACGTGGCAGTGACTGGTTGCCTTGGCAACGGAGCTCGGCTTTAACCACTTATGCCCTTTATTACGCTCTCGTCTGAACGGGGCCTAACTTGCAGAGTCTTTGCCCATGTAGTTTCAATATAGCAATTGTTTTATATTAGATACAATCTTGCTTTTCAATATCTCTGACTTTTAATCTCCTGTCAGTCACTATTTCCTCCTAGATATGACCAGTACTTTCTGATGTCAATGCCTCCAATGGTCGATCTTCATAAGAATGATCATCTAGCGAACTCGGCCTATGCGAAATTGTTTCGTCCATTTTTTTCACAGCAAAACAGACATGAGACGAAACAGCATACACACGATAATAACATTATTTCTTTTATTTGAGATTAAGACTTCTGTTAGTCAAGTATTTCGCCATACAGTTATACTCAATTTTAAACACTTCAGAATAAATTAGCACATTTCTTTATTCAGTAAACAGTCAAAAAAAGAATAATAATTTCTCCAACAAAACTTCCAAATTTATTCAACCACCTGTCTGTTAGAGAAATTTATTGCTAAACGATTTTGTGTATGTGAGGCCGGAAATTTATGGATCTACCTACATATTTATTGCCAAACGATTTTGTGTATGTGAGGCCGGAAACTTATGGATCTGCCTACATATTTATTGCCAAACTATTTTGTGTATGTGAAGCCGGAAACTTATGGATCTACGTACACATTTATTGCAAAAAGAAAAGGTTAAATAATGAAGGTACATGAGTTTTATTTATTTTTATCTCTAACTTACGTTAGTCATACTTTTACTTAGGGTAGGACGCCAGGGAAAAATTTTAATTGAAAAAAGGCGCAGCGACGGAAACGTTTGGCCGCCACTGCTGTACGGAATGAAAAATTTTTATCTCCAGCTCGCGAGACTGTCTATCAGAAATTCTAAAGATAGGCTATTTTTAAACATTTTGTGATTTCGCTGTTGAATCGAATTTTATGTGGCGTTTAAGTACCAAGAACGTGATATTTAATAGATAAAGTAAACACACAAAACGTTAATAAAAAGACTAAAGTTTTGTAAAGTCATCTTGGTAAGAAAACTGAACATTGATATGATGAACTGAGAAAAGACTGGGGGTGGGAGGGAAATGTATGCCAATCTTTAAGGCTGCATCAGAATTTCTAACTGTATACTGCTATGCTGCTTTTAAAATTTTTGTAATTTTGCTGTTGAATTGTATGCAGCTGTACGAAGAAGTTAATAAGTGCGAAAAGTTAAGCAGAAAATGTGTTAGCAGGAGGGAGTGTAACAGCAGACTGGTAAAGGCCTTAACAAACCCTTTTGAGCGACCGTTAGAATCTGAAACCCTTTCGATTTCCCCCCCCCAAATTTTTATGTTATATGAACAGTTGCGCTACCTGTGCGACAGACGAACTTTTGATAAGGATATTCAAGTCAACAGAACAAAATTTTTAGAGTAGGTAACGTAGTTCTGAGGCTACATGTAAAATACACAACTCAAGCTGGCTCAGATATATAACGACGGGTATTTTAAAAAGTCAATTAGCAAGATACTAAAGCCGGAATATAACTTAGGCAGAGCCCGAGACAGTAAGTAACGATCACGGCGAATAGTATCATTCCCACTGCCAGAAGCTTTCATCTAAACATTCGAAGTCCTCAGCTTAAATACACGAAACAACTAATTTGCATTCTGGCGAGGAGTACCAAAAAGAGAATTTTAAATAAAGGCTTCAATCATAATAATTAGTGAATTAATTTAAAATACTTTACATCTTAAAATGTGATAGTCGCTTGGCAAATTCGTTTAAAAATCAATTAAAAAAACAGTGACCCTAAAATTTTGTAGACGCATTATACTAAATAAATTATGAGGAAATGTATAATATTAATTACGTAACAATACCTAAAAACGTTTAAGTATTAGATCTGTATGTATGACGAAAAACTAATCAGCAATGGAAAAATTTTTAAGCATCTTAAGATTTTATTTTTAATGAGGAAACACCTTTTATTTAAATAATTAATTACGTAACGTAATTCAACATAATTTTAATAATTTTCTCATATTTATCTCACATTTGATAAATAATCTTCCAGAACTATTTATAATACAGTAGAAGGCGGGAAAATCGCACAGTCGGATTATCGCATATCGTGCAGGTTACAAAAATTCGCAGATTTAGAATCATAAATGATACATCATTGAATTCAGAAAAACAAAAGAAAGAAAAAAGTAAAATAAAACTTAAAAAAAAATTTTTTTTTTTGAATCACAAAGCTTTCAGGTTTCATATTACGCCTAAAGTTTTTTTTTTTTTTTTTTAAAGAATTACCGATACACAAACTCGCGCGCTTGAAATATTTTTTTTTTTTTCCTACAGTGTTGCCATTGCTCGCTTTGAAATCGTAGAGTTTTTTAATCAAAAACTCATAAATGCTTTATAAAATATGAAGCAGATAATAAAACAAATTCCAATTTCCTAATTTGGGTTTCCAGATGCCCATATTCGGGTGGAGGATTACGTTGTACCGTTGTTTTATCACAATGCGAGAAACATACATACATTTATGCAAATTCTTCATTATTTAATTTCTTTAACTATTATACAGAGCGATAAGATTTGGTGGCAACAATTTAAAAAGTTCACAGCGAAACAAAGCAAAATGACAAAACGAAATTAATAGCCCTTCTGGGCTAACGCCCTTTGGGTTAAAAATAGCAGAACAGCAATTAATATCTTTGACATATTTTTACAAATAATGATTAAAAATATTAAAATTTTAGGCAAGAAAAAATAAGGATAAAATACATATAAAAATTATTATTTGGATTCTTCAAATAAGTGTTTACAAAAGTTTTTATTTATTCATTTATTAGTCCAAAGGGGCAATTTGCCCTGAAGGATTATTAATTTCGTTTTGGCATTTTGCGTTGAAAACTATAAACGGCGAATCACCTTTCAAATTGTTGCCACCAAATATTATCGCTCTGTATTATATTTAAAGAAATTAAATAATGAAGATTCTACATGAGTTTCTGTATATTTCTCGCATTGTGATAAAACAACGGCGCCTAGAGACATAAAAATTTGAATAACGTAATCTTCCATACAATATGGGCATGTGGAAGCCCTAATTTGAATTTGAAAATTGTTTTATTATCAATTTCATATTTTGTATGAATTTGAACGAAATTTCAAAGAATTTTTAATTAAAAACTCAACCATTTCAAAGCAAGCAATGGCAACACTGTACGGGGGGGGGGGGAAGTAAAAAAAAGAAAGAACATTTTTATCTCCAGCGGCGAGACTCTGCATCGGAAATTCTAAAGATATGCTCATTTTAAAATTAATTTGCGATATTGTTGTTGAACTAAATTTTAATAGTATGAGTACGTTGAACATGATATTTAATAAATAAAGGTAACACACAAAACGTTAAAAATACACCCCTTGGGACGTAATTTTAAATTTAAATTTTTAGTCTAAAGGGGCCTTTGTCCGTGAAGGACTATTGTTTTCGTTTTGCGATTTTGCGTTGAATCACTATAAATGTCCGCTTCACTTTTCAAACTGTTGCCATCAAATGTTAGAGTCCTGCATTATGCACTTGAAGAAATTAAATAATGAAAAATCTGCATAAATGTATGCATATTTCCCGCATTGTGATAAAACAACGGTACATATAGCCATCGAATTTTGAATGACGTAATCCTACTGCGAATATGGGCATGTGAAAGCCCAAATCTGAAATTTGGAATTTGTTTTATTGTCAATTTCATATTTTGTAAAACTTTAACGAATTTTTGAATAACAAACTCAACGATTTGAAAGCGAGCAATGGCAACAATCTACGGAGGGGTGGGGATTTTTTTTTTTTTTTTTTTTCTCCAGCGCGCGGAACTGTGTATCGGAAATTCTAAAGATAGGCTCATTTTAAAATTATTTTGCGGCATTGCCATTGAACTGAGATGTATGGTTTAAGTGCAAAGAAAACGATATTTAATAAATAAAAGTAACGCGCAAAACGTTAAAAAAAGCCACTTTGGGCGTAATTTAAAATCTGAAAGTTTTGAGATTTTTAAAAATTTTTAACTAATTTTTAATTTTTTCCTTTTTAAAAAATATTTTAAGATATTTCAGTTTGATACCGTCCTCAGGCTACACACAGAATTATTACGTCCTAATCAATTACATAATTTTGTTTTTCCAAAGCCTTTTTCTCACTATTACACGAAAATCCTCAATTTATTTAGCATATGGAATTCTGATATGATATTAAAGTAATATTTTTAATTCTGATGACAATAAAAGTTTTAAAATTCTGACGTTTTTCCTTTAATGGGACAGCAATCATCTCTAAATGTTAATGTTGGCGCTTTTGAAAATAAAAATTAGTTATTGTCCGGTGTCTAAATTCGTCTAAATCCGTATTAAATTGTCGAAATTAGTTTAAATCCGGTGATAAAGCAGTGTACATTTTTTAATACTATGGTTTTATACTATTACATTGCTTTTACTTCCAAAAATGAAATATTAGGGACGGGGAGAAAGAAAAACGTAAAATACTCAGTTTTTAAATTTAAATGGTTTTATTATCATCCTCTATATTCAAAAAATATTTGAAGAATTATTTTCAGGAAATGAATTTGCAT
Source organism: Stegodyphus dumicola (assembly GCF_044657685.1). Lineage (NCBI taxonomy): Eukaryota > Metazoa > Arthropoda > Arachnida > Araneae > Eresidae > Stegodyphus > Stegodyphus dumicola. The sequence goes on from NC_140768.1 coordinate 86,994,156, forward strand.
ATTTCCTTTGCCATTATTTAAAAACTCGTCTTAGTATTATAATATTTTAATGGTCAATATTTATTGTTGTGTAGGTTAGCATTCTAAGAAAAAAGGGGATTCGACTATTAATAAATTGCAGCAGACGATTTTTTGTTTTCTTTGGCAAAATCCTTCCCCCCCCCCCGCCCGAAAGCGAAAATGAGAGATCTTTATTTAATTATTTATTAGTTGTATTTTATTTATTTATTCTGGAGTAAGACATTTTGAAAAATTAACTGTGCCCACTATCTGCCAATCATTGACTAAATTGCTGATTGATTGACTGATAACTAGGAAAATTGACCCTCCATGTAATCAACCAGATCAAGTGGCCCGCCGCATGATTCTTATTATTGCTCTATTATTCTGCGGTTGCGCTTGATGATCAGGGCGAAAAGTTTACGCAGCTTTTTTGTTTCAATCAAACGCTTGTGCGGCCAGCGCCTAAAATAGTTATAATGAAAAAGAAAAAAATATATAATGAAGCTCTATCTAGTAGTTAATAATAAATGAAATGAATTTGCCTTTATTGCTTTTAAATTGTTTAGTATGTTAACACGCAACAGAATAGATTTGAAAAAAAAATCGAATATCTTACACTTTAAAAAACTACAATACCACGTAGAAGATAAAAATATTTTAATCCAGACAATGGCAACACATTTTTGTTTCAAACTGCCGAGTTGTTGATTAAATTCGAAAGACAAATACATCGCTTTTTATTGATTGGCAACATATTCTATTTATGTTGCTGGGTTTTTCTGATTAAATTTGAAATATAAATATATTATACTTTGCCGAGTAGCAATACAAAGACTTTATATCGCCGAGTCTTTTATAGAGAGTTCCTTGGATTTGCCCAAAATACGAAATAAATAAATAAATAAAATTCAAACTTCAGCACTGCTGAGATCGTAAAGTGACCAATGGGGCTAAATTCACGCAACGAACTATTGAACAAATAACTGTTTTGAAGTCCGTAGGACATCACTTTATCAAATTGATTCGACAATGAAACGAAAACACGGTGCACATAAAAGTTCTCATATCGTTTTTTCTTCGGACTGGTTACGCTTCATAGCGCGAAGTTTTAATACGATGATGCCTCATGTATAAATCTTCACCTAATAATTTATTTGATAAATGACTTTCGTGGATGAGCTATTTCAGAAAGTGAAAATTTGGAACGCGAAGAATTTGAGTGTCCTTGATAATCCAAAGAGAAAATAAATAAATAAATTACATTAAATTAAATTAAAGAAGTAAGAATGTATATACTTGATAATTTAATCATAAAAAATATTTTGTGCGCTTAATATTCCAAAAAGAAAAAATAATAATTTGTATGCTTGATAACGCCCCAAAAAACTAAATTTGTACACTTGATTATCCCTCTCCGAAACAAAACTAATTAGTATATTTGACAATCCCCCCCCGAAAAATAAACTAATTTGTATGCTTGATGATCCCTCCTCGGAACAAGACTAATTTGTGTATTTGACAGTACTCCCCCCCACACGAAAAACTAATTTGCGTACTTGTTAATAATAAGAAAAATAATAAAAACTAATTTGAGAAGTTTATAATTCAAAACAAAAAAATGTCTACTTGATGTCCAAAAGGCAAATAATAATAATAATAATAAAATTTGTAAGGTGTTCAGATTTTAAAGGTCGCCCAAAAAATGAATATGATTTATCAACAGATATTATCATATATGATTTATCAAAAGAAATTATCAATAGAGATGGCCCAAGTGGAACAGCGAAACACTTTTTAAGATACTCGATCAATATATTACATTAAATGGAAACATTACATAACCTTTTGCATATCTGAAAAGTTAAAAACTACACAACGTAATTCTATAAAAATGTTTTATGTTTTAATTAAATATTTAAAGGTTAACCAAAAAAAAAAAAAAATAAAGAAAGAAAGAAAGAAAATATTTTTAAGAACTGTATGATTGCTTTTAAATAGCTTAGTTTGTTAATCAGTAATAAATAGATTAAATTTGAAAGACAAAAATTTTACATTGTGCCAAATGGTAACAGACTCGAATGAAAAGTTTTTCTGAGGAGAAACGCATTTAGAGCTGACAACATTCAACGTAAATGAACGTGAAATCGTGCTTCGAGACTAACCATTTTGGGCTAGTGAAAAAAACTACACAGATTCTTATTTTGGTACCAAAAAATTTATATAACTTTAAAAACGCTTACCAGGAAGGAAGAGAAATATTTAGAAAGTTTGTTGTGTTTTGTTGTGTTTAATAAGTTATTTTATTGCTCCTTGCAATTTGGCAACAACATGCATTTAGTTACGACACATCTGTCACTTCTATAACCTATATAGTAAACATGATAACAAGAAAATGGATTTATAAATCAGTTTTATAAGCAAACACTTTTATCAATAACAAGAAGTTTCTTTAACGAGATTCTCGACAGTAACACAAGTCCAGAAACACAAAAATCTGCGATGCTCTCACCGATACTCGAACTCCTGACCTCCCATGCTAGCCGGATGTGCGTCCAACTACACCATGAAGGCACGCGTTACGGAGACAGAAAATTCTTTACATTCTCCTTCACTTAAAGGATGACTAGGTAGGAGTCCACCAAATCCAGAGGGTGACGAATTATCGTCCACCAAATTTTAGTTCGGACGCCACTTGTAAAATAGTTAGGTTTTGGAAGCAGGAAATACGAAAAACGAGGGACAACCTCGGGACCGGAATTCTGGAGCTCTCGATGTTAGCTGGACTTCCTTCTATTTACACGACGAAGGCACGCAATAAGGAAAGAGAAAATTTCTCATTTTTTCCACCTTTACGAATATGTCTTAAAGAATTCTATTAATTTTTTAATAGAATTCTTCGTTTCAAATTCACATTCCGTCCAATGCTCAACTTCTTTAGAATCCTTGAGAATTATGGCCCAATTTTCTCTAAATTAGGTGAGAGATCTTTTATAGAATTCTAAAAACTTTTATATATATCTTTTGTACAGTTAAGTAAAGAGATTCTATAGAAGTATATGCGGATATTCTCTAAAGATTTGTGCAGAGATTCTATAAAAATTTGTAGTTTCTGAAAGTTCCACGTATTGAATCTTATATAATATGCAGAGAATTAATTGATAGAATTTTAATGAAAATATCAGATTCAGAAAAAAAAATGAGATATAGATCTAAAGAACTCTTAAGCAAGTTTTCTTGCTTAAATTTTCTATAAGACGGCCTATAAAAGCTTTAAGTATTTAAAAGCATCATAAAATCAACCAAATTTTCTTTTGGTATTAAAAAGAATGAATTAATGATTTTTATTTTTGAATAGACCTTTCTAACCTAAATTTTGAGATGATCCATGGCACTGAGGGTGACGGAACAAAAACTTTGGGAACAAATACGTTTTTTCCCCCTTTAAAAAGAAAAAAAATCGTTTTGATTTATAAAAAATCAATAAAATAAATGCATTTTAAATTAAACAAAAAGGAAGAAGAGGAAGAAGAAATAGGAAGAAGTTTCTTCACTTCTAATCACATTTTCTATTTGAAGTGTGTTCTTTTTGTTTTGGGTACAGGTTTTGGGTACAGGTATATTTCTTTAATTATAGTATGGATTTTTGCCTTTTTTGGGGGGGGGGAAGGAAGAGGAGGCATTTTTAACAACTTTGAGATTAATCGTCGTTTTGAGTTAACTTTGAGTGTGGTCCACAGTATTAAACATGTTAACCACAAGTTGGCTTTAATACTTCCATTATATCAATTATTTTCACTTATCCTACAACTATAGATGGACAAAACCGCTCAGAGTGGAAAGAAGCATACGAACAGTGCAATCGGGACCGGTTAATGAGTTTGGAACGAAGATCGAAAAGAATCGAGTGAATAGTGGGATAGGAAGAAACGACTCAATCAAACGCTAACTTCCTGAACTCACTTCTTTCAGCTGCTAGTTTTGAGATTCCCTGAAACCTCCTTTCTACGCAGAACTTGCAGAGACATTAGGTATTTTTTTTAAAGCAGACAAGATGAAAAATAGCAAACGCCTTCGCCGGGAATTGAACCACGGACCTCTGGAATACCGGCCCAGCATGCAGAACCACTACACCAAGAAGGCATGCTAGGCAAATGGGAGAAATACCTTATATACTCCCCTTTTTAAAGGGCGACTGGGGTTTTTAGTGGACCCAATCGCCAAATCCTGGGTGCGGAGAATCATCATCCACAACAATTTTAGTTCGGGCGCCACTGCAGAGACATTAGGTATTTTTTTGAAAGCAGACAAGATGAAAAATAGCAAACGCCTTCGCCGGGAATCGAACCACGGACCTCTGGAATACCGGCCCAGCGTGCTACCGTTACACCACGAAGGCACGCTAGGGAAGTGGGAGAAATACCTTATAAACTAACATTAAAATTCTAGAATATTTTTTTTAAATAGGGAAATGATAAAAAACAAACTTACTTTTAACATATGTTCTTTCTTCCCTAAAATGGAAATCGAGCTTTCCTGGCACGCTTCCAACAAGAGGTCCGTTCTTTTCCCCAATCAGACATAAGTTTAGTAAAGGGAATCAGTTCTTGAATAGAACTCTTTTTCTGGCAGGTATCCTACAAGATTGTGACTCAGTGACGTGCAGAAGATATACAATTCCATTTCCAGGAATCAAATCGAGTAGCGGTGTGCCAGATGGAAGACCAGCATCCAGCCTGAAAAATCGCACGTACTCTCTATAAGAAACTATTGCTGCAAAGATGAAATCAGAACAACTTTATTCTCTTCAGACGGCATGTTCCAAGATGAATCATGCAAAATACCTCAGTATCACTACTAGCTGCTCAAAAATCAAATGCTCTTATTAAACAGGAAGAAACTAATTTACATCTCAGTCATCAAATCTATTTTTACGTAAGCATCACTGACACACAAATGCAACTGCTAATGAAAAAGTCATTCAGGCACTTCAGAGGCTACAGAACAAGCTTTTCAGAATCATTACTAGAGCTCCTTACTACAGAAATATTCATGCTGTTTTGAAAATTGACTCAGTTTCAGACTATCTCACTCGGGCAACCAAGAAGTTCTTTGAAAACGCCTTTCACAATAACCCTGCGGACTTTACAAGTGTTCTAGCCTACAAGATTTTCAAAGAAGATAGAGAAATCAGGCCATTCCCTGCAGTTTGCGCCTGCTGGGCATCAGGTAGTCTGAGAATCAATTACACTGTGGCAATTACAAACAACGCTCAAATTCAAGTCATACAATACTAAGGGGTTATAAGTTATTTCAAAGCACGATCACATTGGGCATAATTTTCACGTTAAATGGATAGGTCATATGCAGATCTTTCGGGATGCATTTAAGTTTTCCTGATTTAGAAATTGAATTTCTTTCACATTGAATTCACACGTGATTGGGAGGTAACGGCTGATTGCATACTACGGCAGACAACGCAACTCTGCGTAGCATAGTTTCCTATGACAAGAACATTGTCTACTTCCCACTCTTTGAAAGATTTACTGCATTTTCTGCTCATTTAGCGGCTTTTATTTTTAAAAAGTATATTTTATTGAATTATATTTCAGAAATTGCATTTGCATTTGTGACATTATAAGTGGTCATATGACCACAAAAGAACGCTGGAATTGTTACGCCGTGTAAAATTATTTAGCTATTTTTCCAGAACTCTCAAGAACTTCGCCAAGAAGTAAGAGAGAAAATAGAGGCAAAGTGCCCCTTGGTGTTATATCTTTTAGCTTCTCTAAAGATGATAGTCATGCAATGGATTTTCATGTGTGAGGCCCTTTATGAGTTTCCGTGAGGCTTTGGTAAGGGTGTGATATAAATTCCCGATCAACAACATATAACAATAACCAAGGAAGCATCAAAGCATCCTCGAATTGGAGAAAATCCACTCAATAAAATGAATCGATTCTTTGAATTAGTTCCCGATATCTGTTTATCTATCCATTCAAAAACAATCTATTGCTATGACAATCGGGCGTAGCGCAATGTGTCAGGCTCAGTAACGTAATGCTAGTACATGCAAAACGTTCAAGTTCAAGTAGTAATGCACTTCACGTAAAACATTCGTCAAATAATTTCCCAGCGGGTAATCTAAGATGATGGAAAAGAAAGTCCAAAAGAATATTCATCTGACAAGGAAATATAAATTTAAAATTGTGCTCCAGCACTTATGTCCACAATTACTAACTGCAAACAAACATTTTTCCTTAATTTTTTTTTTTTTTTTTTTTAATCTTCTTGCATTTTTCGGCAATCTGTGTGACTTTGAGGAAGAAATTATTTATTTTTTCATTCTAGTTTAATACTCAGGTTTTTTAGAGTTGAAGGGAACACTGCACTTGTGCAGCGACATTTTATTCAGGTGCTACGATGTATCATAGCCAACAGATATCGTGGGTCTCTTCGGGAGCTTTTATTTCTTCTTTCTTGATGCGAATTTTGTGGTAAATTCACGTCCATTCGATGAAGCCACATCATTCAAGTTCTGGATGAAAGTTCACTTTCCTTTTTTAGGGAGAGCACATGTATAGGTTAGATGATCCTTATTAAACTTTATGAATTTGGGTAGATTGTTGCAGAAAAACTGACCCTGGCCAAATCTTTGATAACGAAAACAAATCATAGCATTTTTATCTGCTTTGTAACGTCAAAATCTGACATGCAGATCCAAAACTGTCTTCTGCGAGTAGATGCTTCTGCCTTTATCTCGTTCTTTTCACCGAGGCGGTACAGGAAGCTTCGTCATGGTATACTGAGTTTTCTTCGTAAACTGAGTAACTCTTACCTCAGGGAATACTTTGACAATAATTTCCTTGAGGTTGGAATCAGCAGGTAAACCACAGATAGACCCTTAAAAGGTGGATAAAACCTTGAAAAGCGTGTCCGCTTTTCTCCTAGAAGTACTAAATGGAATGCCCTTCCTGAAAAATAGTCCAAATTTTCGATTTCAACCAGAATCAAACAAAAGGGCTATTTTATCTCTGAAAAGCGTTCCAGTTATCCTTATATATCATGCTAAGAGAAAAAGGCTTCGTAACTCTTTCCAACAGACATTCGGTTTTGGAAAGATTAGCAGAGGTTATCTTTCTTTTTCCAAATTTGATGTGGTGTCAGAAATGACAACTATTCATTTAGCTTCAGAGTTCTCAATTTCATCTTGGCATTCTCTTTATTATCATCAGGAGTATCAGCACCTAATGATGCGAACTGATTAGTTATTGAAGACTAAGGAACATTAGCCTGGGTTGATGTCTTCTTGGCAAATATTGTGGGGGTATTCGAATGCTTGCCTAAGTTTGGCGGCCATGGAGTAGCTGAGTCATATTTGCTATTGACTACCAATATAGCAGATTTCTTGAATTCTTTATTTTTCTTCTCAGGTTATGTCACGATTAAGATTTTGTTCAGCCATAAGCGCGATAAACTCCGTTTCCAGCTTTCACAATTCAGCAGCGACAGGTTTTCCAGTACACATCTTAAGTTGTAAATCTTCAATATCTTTAAGCAAAGCGAAGATTCTGGCAGCTTCATAATCATTAATGTTGCCTACATGATCATATCTAAAATTCACTTCTGAAGCGGATTCTCCAACTCTATATACAATGGTAAATCATCAAAAGGCGTAGTCGTTATTTATGAAATAAATAAATGCATTTTAAAGCCATAGATTTCTCAAATAATATTTTGCAAAAATATCACTGAAGGAAGAGGAATATTGCAGGAAAAATTCGTCGAATCTATTGCGAAAATACGGACTGCAGAAGAAAAAAGAAAGAAAACGCTTTTAATTTCCACTGGCAGACAACAATAGTATAATTTTGCAGGTTGCGTAATTCTGATTCCGTAATCCAAGTTAATAAGAATTACGAAATATGAAAAATGCCTTCTTCACAGTGCAGCCTTTGAGTTTAATCAGCGGATGTTTTTATAAAATAGATCTTATTCGCAGAATCTTACAGAATTCGATTTTTAACCCGAGCTCAATAAATGAATTCCTACTAATGTGAAAGGTAAGTCTTGATTCATTTCACATCTTTTAAATGCTTTCCTGTGCCTCACGCTGATTCCCCCCCTCCCCGACCATAGTTGCTTTTTATCAAAGCGATTGCTGGGACGTCCGTTTCCCCTTTGCATAAAAGAGACGTCAAGCACTTACGTCACGTTCATTTTTCTGTGATCCCCAAAAGTCGAAAGATCCCTGCTGGCGAAGTTTATTTTGTTACAAGACAATTCAAAAACATTACCATTCCCAGGATTAAATTTACAAGATGCTGTGAAAGGGCTTTCAGTTCGTGAAAATTTATCGACAGCATCTTTTGAAGTAAACTGCAAATAAGATAAGTTGATAGGTGAATTTGAAAGACTGCAGTTTATTATAGCGCCTTTCAATTTATTCTTTCTGCCGCCCAACCGGGATAGTATTTAACGACTTTGACTGCCCTACCGAAGGACTCGGATTTGAATCCCGGAGAAGGCATGGATGTTTGTAAATGTATAGTGTCTGCGTGGCATGGCGGCACTCAAAATATGCGGCCGGCCGAACGTTTTCTTCAGAGGTTAGTGGTAGGAGAAGAGGGGTGGGAGACTTTCGAATCCGTTCTCCTCGGAGTGCTCTCCTTCAAAACTGGGGATGGAGAAAAAAGTCGTATATCACCTATATGATGCTTATGGCTCTTGACAACGACAGGCGCAATCTTGCCTCCTTGCCACGATGAATTTTGTGGGCTTTCTCTGATATTAGATAAGCGATATTAGTTACAACAATAGTTTATTGTTTCTATTACAGCCCCTACATCGATGATCCAGTTCAAACTAACGTATTTTTACCATTTAAAAATTTAGAAGTTATTTAAGTGAAATTTCTTCGGGCATACCAAATATTTAAAAATTATAAATTAAAGACATTAGTAAATCTCAAAGGAATATCACCGAATGACATTTAAAGGGGTAAATCAATCTCGAATTATTTCAATTTAATTTATTTACCGACTTCCGACCGCAATTTGAAAATGACGCTAAAAACAGCAAATTTTGGAAATAAATACCTTGGTGAATTGTTTTTGTACGGAAATCAAACTTTCCGTTTTTGATTTTCTATAATAAGATCTTTTCTAAATGTGATTATAGGGACCTGGTGGGCAGCCATATAAAAGTTAGATATCGTAATTATTACAACATTTGTTTTTGTTTTTTTAATTTCGAAACGCCAAAATATGAATATTTGCATCATTTAAAATATTTGGCATTCTAAACATGCGGCGAGCCGAAATTTCTCTCATGTGGAAGTGGAGAGGGGTGGGAGACCCCAGATCTGCCCTTGGGTGCTCTTCCTCAAAATTGGGGTGGAAAATAGAAGTCCAATCTCTCTTTGGTGTAAGCTCTGGCAACCATTGTTCCATGTAATATGTACAAGACAACAACAATAAAACATTTGGTACTTACCTATTATCCCGTCGACCATGAAACTGTCGTCAAGCAGGGTAATTCATCGCTAGTTAGGGATGAGCGTGGCGTAGTAATACAATTATAACACCTACGTTTTTGTTTAATCCCTTCTGATTCTGATTAAGCCTTTTTTTTAATGAACAAGGTTATAAATTAATTGTTATTGCTGTTCCTCTCCTTTGGAAACTGCCTCCTGCAAAACAGCAAGCAGTAAAATTATTTTCGAAGTTATGGAATCCTACCATACAAATGCGTGTATTAATGGACACGATATGGTCAGTAAAATGTGGCCGACAAGACCATCATAGGTTGGAAGAATTACCTTCAGAATATCTGTGCTCATAGTGTTTGTTCTAAATAGAGCTTTCGTTAAAACGGGAGGGCGTAACAAAATAGTAAAACTAGACAAAGTAATTTTTACGAAGCGCAAAAACAAAGTTGGTCGATTACTAATTGTTTATTAAATAAAAAGTGGCGTCAGTTTCTTCATATTCCCGCAAGAGCGATTAGAGCAACTTTAAAAGGATCTCCGCCAACTTTCATGTTTCAACAGTGCAAATCAAAATTATAATTTAAAATGCCTCTTAATTTTCTTGCATTCATTGTTAATTTGGATACTTTGTCTCTAGTAATAACTTTCTCTAAACTGCGTCATATCTGAAAACGTATTCCGCATTATGTCATCTTGAAACTTCTGCATTGCCTATAAATTTTGGCCAATCAGATTACCGAAAAATTTTACTATAAATATTGTTGCAATCCTACCACACCCTCTTTCTGTGCTTGTGCTTGCTAGCTGAAGGACACGTGTCTTGCTTTGCTGCTTTTGTTTAAAATGTAATGCGCCATCATCAAAATTTTGGGGTGCAGATTGTCCCCCATTGTGAAGTGCCACAAGTAATAAAGGTATATTTGGAATATCAAGTGATTTTTGATATTCTTCAAAAGTTCCCGACTGCCAAACTAAATTTTATGATATATAATATAAATGATTCGTAATTAAAATGTTATATAATGACTTGTGTTTTAAAGGAGAGCAAAAGCCAGGAAATTTTAGATAGTAAATAGACGCCAATGTTACCTGTTGGCCATCTTCCAGTTCGGTGTGGTGTTCTTAACGTCTCATAAGCGCATTAGCGGTTGGGGATAAGGCACATGAACACTGGTAGTTCGACCCGGGATCACATCTCGATGAACGCTGTGTGGGAGTTTTCTTTTTTCTCCCCCATGTGAATATCAGGGAGTCTTCTTTAAAATGTCCTCCATGTCAAGGTGTTCCTTCCTAAAATGTCAAGGTATCCTCAGGTAGGTAGCTTTCACGAGCTTTTCATAATCCAAATACCCTAATCCAATCTTATATTTTAGATAAATTTTCTTGAAATGAAAGTAATTAATGATTGTGAATAAGCAAATTATATATTATTCTATTTCGTTCTTTGTTTATTAAAATAACTAACCTAACAGAGATCTATTTGTACAGCAAAATTTTGCCACAGTCCAAACGAACGGATGTCTGAAAGTATGCTTTCTTATTAGAAATATCAACATGACGCATATATATATATATATATATATATATATATATCTAGGAAAAACGTTTTAGGGCATGTTGCTTTATAATGGAAAAGATCCGAATACTATAGTATTACTCATTAATTACAGCAGGTTATTCAAATATGTCAAAGCATGCAAGGACTATCGGCTTGAGGCGAGGGATGCAAAATAAAATTCTTCGGTTTATTGTATAGAAAGACGTGACATTCTAATGAAATTGCTTAGAATTATTTAAATCACAGTAATTATGAGTGTTCTTATAACAGGTAACCCTACTAGTCGTCTGGTGGTTTAACGTCCGTGAACAATGATCAAAACTAAATAAACTAATACATTACCGTATTTAAACCACACGAAAAACAGCAGTATGTAAATAAATAGATGAATAAAAATAAATTATACGTATTTTATTTTTATTATGTTACCAGAAGATTTATTACACTACCAAATTATTATATTAAATTTACAGCATCACCAAAAAACGTTATCCTGAAGAGGACCTATCATGTTCCTCGAAGGTCGCCAATGTATTCTAAATACATTAAAAAAGCAGTTCAAATGATCCTATGTCAATTGGAGCAGTTTCTCGTTCCGTTTTACTGCTGCAATCAGGTATAAAAACACCACTAATAATTATTTCTACTTTTCATTCATATGTAAACTCATGGTGTCCCTAAATATGGTAAAAAATGAGTGCCAATTGTTTAGATCGCCATAACAATTCAACAAGGTTACAGAAGCTGGATAACTTCGGGTATTGTTCCTCTCTTATCCTGTACAATTATTTGTTTAAGATGATTCCACAAGCATTCTATCGTTGGAGTGTTGATACCATAACAAGGCCAACACAATTCATTGATGATTGATTTACCATCAATGAATCATTACTGAAGGCAAATATTGGGTAGGTCACCTGTTGATTAGGTTCGTTAAGTCAACTTTTCCGAGAATAACTAGTTATATTGGCAACTGAATGGGGCTGGAGACAATAAATAAATAAATGGTGAAAGTTTACAATTGGGTGCCCCATGTTTCTTGGGGATTATTTTTTGAAGCCAGGAAGGCACAATTTCAAGATGGCCGCTACACAAGACCAAAATAAAAAGTCAAAGAATTGTACAAACTTGGTGTACATGTACACATCGATCTATTTTCATTTGAAAAAAATCTGAGAATTGCACAAAACAGGCATTGCGCACTGCCTTAACTTCCATGTACACATCGATCTATTTTCACTTAAAAAAAATCAGGAAACTAAAAAAAAGTTAAAACTATCATAGTAACCAGAAATGGGGTTTCATCGCCAAAAGAGAACAAAATTTGTCGCTAATCGAAGGGCATCCAATTCTGCACTACAGCCAAATAAATAAATAAAATTTTAGAAAATTTAAAAGTAAGCGAAATTTGTAACTGAATGTACCGTAACTGTATTGACAATTAAAGGGGATTCTTCCGTAATGGGATTAACGCCAAACTTTGCGACCGTTTTTATTTAGCGTAATTTCGCTTATCTTTATTTCGGTTATTGTCTGTTAGTAGCGACGTTTTTCCTTTTTCCTTCATCTCATTATGCATCTAAAGGAAAAAAAAAAAAAAAATCTTGATGATACTTTCCTAACTCACCGGGAAATATGAGCGTGGCCGAATAACAGGAGGCATGACAATTGATGTTTTTGGTATTTACTATAGGGAAAGGTAAGGGAGGTAAGGGAAGCTTGTTTTTTGAAGTAGACGATAAGAGTAAGAGGCATCCATGGCTGTACATGAAATATTATTGCCATGAGGAAGCAAGCGTTATATGTACAAATTCCGCGAAACAATATGCTGGGGTAGAGAAACATTTTTTGTAATGCTATTTATAAAAGCAAAAATCACAGGAAAGAGAAATTCGTTCAAGGCAGGTCAAATACCATCAAATGAGCTGGAAAATCAAAACAAATTATTGAAAAAAGAAAAAAAAAAAAAACCTTGGAAAATAGAATTCCCCAGAACTCTTTACATCGTTTATTGGCTGTGTTTTACCGGCACGTTCAGTTGGATAATTTAAATTCTGGCGGAGAGAAAATATTTAGATTCTTGCAGGATGTTAAATTAGTCTACCCAGGATACTTAAAAAGGACCACTGAAACTGACAGTGATTTGTGCCCAACTGTTGAATCTGAAGGCATAGAACATCTGATGCCAAAAGAATATGCTAAGACGTACTCAGATTCGGATGTTGACGACATTTTTGACAATCCCGGGGATTGTGATTTAGTCTCTTTCTGTTAACTAGGAATTAAATAATTTTGTAAATAGGTTCTCAAGGTTATGTTAAAAAATTTCAACTTACTTTTACCCAATTTTAACGACTTTTTTAACTTGAATACGTGAAAATTTCTGGCACAAATAAAAAAAAATAGTTGGTTTATATTATATTCCTTTTTTTTTTTTTTTTTTTACTTATAACACGTGCTCTGCCCTTAGGCACTTACACGCAAAGGGAGGGATGCCCCGTGGAGGTCTTTTTAAGGGAAACTGGCTCTTATCCACGTTACACACGGGGAAAACCACGAAAACGCTTATGCAGCCAGCCTGTTCGCCGGGATTCGAACCCCGGACCGAACTACCAGTGTTCAGCGGCTTTTACCGCTCGGCTGCTGGTGGGCCTTTGTATTGTATTCAGTGCTCATTTTCGTTTAGCGACATGAACTTCGCCAAAGAAAACAACTTGGCGTAAGCTCATCCAGCTTATGGAACAGAAACACTATTAGAGTCCAATTTTATAAAACTAAAGGTCAGGGTAAAAACCCGTTACGGAGCTCCTCTTCCTGTGAACTAGTTCACCAGCGACCGAGTAGTTTATACTGCTAAACACTGATAGTTCAACCAGGGTTCCGATCCCGGCGAACGGGCTTGCTACATGAAGGTTTACGCGGTTTTCCTTGTGTGTAAGGTAAATAGAAGCTAATTTTGCTTTAAAAAGCCTCCATGAAGGCATCTCTTTCCGTAGGCAGATAGCCGTTGAATTGCTTTGTTTCAAACAAGCAATCTGACATCATATAAGGTGCATTTCATATACAGTATTTCGTTAACTAACTGCATAGTGCAATATTTTTCATTCAGAGTTGCTTAAATAGAAAAGTACATATCACCATTTTGCATGATTTGTCTTCAGTTTTAGTACCTGTCACATAAATACCAATTTAAACGCTTTAAAATTGGATCTTACACTACCCTTTCGAAAGAAACTCAAAGGAAAAGAAGGTACTTACGGAAAATTTCGTCGACCACAAGAGACGGCGCCAGTCGCGCCAAACAAACAAACAAACAAAAATACTAAATACAAAAAATCTGATGTGTGCATCACATGACTTCCTTGTACGGAATATTAAATTATACCCATTTTTTCTTGCATTTCATTTAAACTTATTGGATTGACTTAAATCTACTTCGTCGATAGTGCATAAAGCACAAAAGAATAATTTCACTCTTCAAAATTCACTATATTTGTTTACCATAGCGGTACTCTGGCCCTAGTCTGGTAGTACTTAACAGCGCTACGTTTCAATCATTTTTTAACTTATATCTTAACTTCGGGTAAGAGGAAATCGGCTTGTTGCGGCCTTTACCAATATATCATTCTTGACTTTTCTAAATCTTGAGGATCAAGGGAGTTGAATCCACTAGAATGGAAAGTACTTGTACACATGCTGTGCTAGAATTCAGAGATTTTTAATGGAGGCTCCAGTGCCGTCATCTGTTGAGAGATAAGTAAACTTAGAAGATACGAATGTGCTCATGTGGCTCCATCTATTTTTGAAAATGAAAAGCTTCTTAGTATGCTGGTGTTCCGGTGGAGTCATCTCTTGTAGGTGAGGCATTTTTGAAAAAATTTTCATACTATTCTTTAGATAAGTAATTATTGAAAATTGATTATATGATGAAATAGCACAGTTTGTCACAGTCGAAAACGGTTCACAAGAATAAAACTAGATACACACCAAAGTCTACACCTGCTTTGGCAGGGACAAAGCCCATAGCGCTTTGCTAAAGTAATGCGGTAAGATGAAAAGTAATAATAATAACAAAATAAAACTTGGCTAAATAAGTAAAGAACGAAAAATATATCTACAATTACCCCCGACTATTGTGGTGAATAGTACGGAGCCTTTTGTGGCGTTGTTCTACTGTGCAATCATAATTTCCGAGTTTTTTAATAATATTTTCAGGATGATTGTCGCACTTCGTAAAGAAGTTATAAGATAATTTTAAAATTTCTGCTTCTGTAGGTTTGATTTTCAAGTCGTTGTGTAAGGTGCTATTCTGCTCAAACCAGGGTGCATTTGTAATTATTTGAATTGCCTTGTTTTGAATCTTTTGAATTTTAATTTTTTAACTCAGAATGCACAAAATTTATACCATCTTAAGAATTATCTAATCGTTGCCACATGTTCTATTCAAATACTATAATAAATCTAAAACGATGTATAAAAGGAGTAGGGTACGAACTGCGCCAAATTTGATCGAAGATCCCCGTCCCCCTATTATCTAATCCACGAACTGCGCGACGTTTCCTATGCCCTATTTCTTTTCCAATAACATTGGGTGCTACAAAAAGTCATTTATCGCCATTAATGAGACATTCTATTGAGACTGCAAGTCTTTATTTTCATTTATCAATATTGTAAAAATTGTGTATGCAAAACAAATATTAATTTAAAGTCTGGCGTGTGCTAAAGTAAAAATAAATTTCTTTAACACTCATTTTAAAGTTTTATAATGCTTAAAGGAATGATGAGCCAGATCTTTTTTATTCTCTGTAAGAATTAAAAACTTTCCAAGTTATAGATTTTAGTCGCTGATATATGTATCAGTTTTGAATAGTAAAATTGATAGATTAATGACATACACAAAGCTGATACATAATCAACCTATCAAATATCGGATTTGTAGCTCACCTTAAATGAGTTTCTTGTCTAGATAAATATTAACAAATCTTCTTAGATAGCAGAATGGTTTTAACTTTCAAATTTACCATTTTAGGTAAACAGTTCTAATTTAATTAAAAAAATTCTTTTTATTAAATCTAAAAATTGGACTTCTTAAGTCGTTCTAAATTCACACGAATATTATTGCAATATATTCCATATTAAGCTTTCCATTTTTAGTCATTGAAGTTATTTTAAGGTTATTTAACTTTGTTACAAATTCCATATTTTAATACTAGAAACGTTTAAATACTTATTCTGTTTTCCATCTGATTTACTTTGGCATACCTTTAATTTCTAATACACATTTAATTAATACATTAATAATTATAAGCGTCAGCAGAATTTTCATAATTAACAAAAAAAAAATTCAAAATCTCTTATATTCATATCTTGGGATTTTCAATTCCCTTTTAATCCATTCCTTTCTCACATATTGTTGCACTTTACTCAAGTTTTCATGCATGCAGAATTTATATACTTTGTATTGTATTTATGCCAATTTCTATTTAAATGATAATTTTTTAAAATTCTTGTATCACAACTCTAGTTAACAGAGGATGTTTCTAACACTTGGGAAAGCTTAATCTTCAGCATGTAGCTTATTTTCTAACTTAGTTTCAGGCTGAATTATATGTAAAATTAATTACTTGAAATTATCTGTTAACAAAGATGGTCGCTAAATCACGCTAATAATATTTCTAACTGTGTAATTTATAATGCTACGAGTTAATGTGATTTATGATATAATTCATTTATAATTTTTTCAGCAGTATTGAAATTAATAGCAGATACTGATAATGTTATACATTTAGATTACAATGACTTAGATTGCCATTGCCTTCTTCACTCATGCTTTTATGCTACATTCCTAATATTTCATAATGGCATACATCTAAGTTTAACTGATACATTAAACATTTAAATCTCTAATTCAGCACCTTTTTGTTCTTACGTGTGCTGTATCTTCTATTTTCTTTAATATATTGTTCAGTCTAATTTCAAAAGGTCTTATGATCAAGCGGAAAAGTCACTAAACATTCGTAGTTCGACCAGAGTTTCTAGTCCCAGTGATCCCCCAGATCTTTCTTTTTTTGTACTTATTTACTGTGTAAAAATGTAGCGTAAAAATTTCAGTTCATGAAGTAAAAATACTTTTTTAATTTATTCTTTAAAAATATTGCAAAAATTTTCACCTTTACCTTAGCATATCTTTTTACAAATCCCTCTGATAAGAAAAAATAAGGAAAGAAATTAACTCGGTTTCGGTGATTGATACCTCGGTGCAAATTATATGTAACATTTTTCCAAAAGCATAGAGTTTATAAGGATATCAATAAATTAAGGATTATTTCTCCATCTAATTTTCTTAACATGTTTATTCCAGAATTTTCTTTTCACACTGTAGCGCTTAACTTTATGAGTTTTCTATAATCATTCAATTTCTCTAGCCATAGCAACTTTGCATACCTTCTGACAAGTAGTTATATTTTTAAGCACTGCATTTTAATTCCTGTTGACTATCAGTACATTATTCACTTGTTTCACAAGTGCAACTTTTATTTTATACGCAAATCTACGTAAAATAGCATTAATTCAGTTATGTGGAGCTCCTGATCGATTGCTTGTTTTAGATTGAATGAAATTAAGCTTAATGTTACTGTTAATTAGCTTGGTATTAATTTAATTATACATTTCTAATTAATTATATGTTCAGATATTTCCAAGTATATTACTCAAAATTTTGCATCCCAATTTTTAATTTTTGGTTAAAAAAATTAACTTTTATTTATTGAAAGGCCTGATTGATTATATTAATTTGCAGTATTGTTTATCTAATTCCTTTCTTCTAGATAAATTTTAGAAAAAAGTTCTTAGCATAATAATTTAAATTTATACGTCAGTGTTCCAAATGCATAGTAATGTTGTTATAATAGATTTTATGCTAAGCTTTTTTTTAATTTAACTAAATTTAATTTCTGCAAACATTTACATGATTACTTTAATTAACAAAAAATCTTTTTAGCACACTTTAACACACTTTGATATGGAATAATTTTTTGCAAGCTAGTGAACTCTATTAAATTTTCCAGTCTAGTTCAGACATCTTGACTATTATTGATGTAATTTATTAAAAATATAATTTGTATGCTTTATAATTATTTAATTTATGATATTATTTTAATAAATGAAAGATGTTTGTAATGCTAATATGTATGTTTACCAATACCTTTTATTTTCTTTGTTAATTCTCGCATTTATTACTGTTATTCAAGTAACTAAGATATTTTTTACTTGTTCTTGTGATATGTAATTCTATTTATTTATTTTTATTTTCCTCTTGGCTACAATTGGCTTCGAAAAGTTAAATTGTAACCCTGTAGGCAGCAGGAGGAAGAAATTTTGATTGGCGAAGTAGGACTATAGCTCGACCCGGGGGATATTTTCATTAGCGCAGTTGGAGTACACACGTATAAAAGATATTAAGTAAAGAACAACAACAACAAAACAAAAACAAAAAAAGAAACAGTTTTTCACAGACGATTCAGTATTTCTCATTCAATTAATTCAGTTCTCACTTCGCTACAAGGCAAAAATACATAAAAACTCAAAATGTCTGTACTGAAAATTATAAAGTAAATCTTAAGCACTTATTTCCTCTAATAAATTCCAGAAAGAATTAAGCATTATTTAATTCGCAATAATAAAAGAAGGCGTTATCTTTGTTATTGGGAAGCTTATTTCTCTAGATTGGAAACAAATCTACTATTCTGTTGTTTCAAATGTAAAAAAACGTTGTATTGTTCTTATTTTTCTTTCAAATTTATTATGTTGTCATTTACTTATATTTAATTTTTCATTAAAAATGTCCATTTTTTATTAAGGATTATTATTATTATTATACTGTAAAAGTAATTATCTTCCATAGGTTTTTATTTTCGCGAGAAAATATAAGTCTCGCGAAAAACTTTTTTTTGCCTCAAATAATAATAAAAAATCAGAAATTTTTCACTTCCGAATTTCGCGAAATCACCGATTTCTTCATTTTCGCAAAAAAAAAAAAAAAAAAAAAAAAAAAAAAAAGGTTACACCAAACCCAGCGTGTTTGAAGAATTTCGATTTTTGGCGAAAAATGGCATAGTTTGGCGTCTTTTTTTTTTTTACAGGCAAAAATGGTCGACGGGATTTTCCGTAAGTATCGAAAAGAATTCTTGATTTTACTATTAATTAAATAACGATGCAACCGAATTGATACAATTAAATTGATTTTCAATTCAAGATAAGTATATAAATAAAATGTATTAAAAATTCAGTTTCTTTTGAAATGCGAAAGCAAAAAAAAATTTTTTTCCTGAATTGCATGATATTTATGATGTCAAATATTAATTTTGGAATTGTTTAAATTATTATCTCGCTTATTATAAATCATAATTTAACAATGTCAAATTTTAAATTTAAAAAAAAATAGCAGTTTTACATTTTTTTTCCTGGTTTATATCTCAGTAATTAAATATTCAAATAAAGAAGTGCTTCAGCAAGCTAAATATTCGAATGCAAAAATACAGCTGAAAATGAAAATAAATATAAAGTCAAATTTTCCAATTTGTTTTTATTTTACATAATACTATTTTATGTAGAAATTTAATTTTTATTAGATTATTCTGTCCTAAAATCTCTATTAAAAAATCAAAATCCTTAAAATTTTTTAAATAAGAAAAAAAATTATTACATATTTTTGCGCTAAAATAAATTAGCTAATCATGGAATGTCAGTAATCTAAGTAGTAACTATTTTGGGTATTTAAATTCTTAGATTTGAAGCTTACCAGAAGGCCTCTTGAAGTAAATGACTGGTGCATACGCCTCGTTTTCTCCGTTTAAAATCAAACCCTGACAGTTCTTAAAACATTTGTATTGCCTAAGAGACTAATTTTATGTATCTCAGAAGTCTCACTTTGTCGGCAAATCTTTCGTCGGTTGTCACACTTCTATGGCCTATGGTTGATGACTGCTGTTTGCCCATGCTTTCTTAATACGGAAGCAAAAGTAATTCAATAAAAACTATTTCTAAGTGCTTAGCAATCATTATGGATTCTACTCGATCTATTAGTCAAAATGATTTTCGCTAGTGTTCTTGATTTGAAATTTAAGTCTCTCCCTGCCTAAAACAGTTGTTATAAAAAAGAAAAATATATAATGATTTCAATGAGTCCAGTTAGGGTAATTCCACAGGTTGAGCTAATAATTAATAATAATAATAATAATAAAGATAAAGAACTGCGTTGATTTGTTTTAAATCTTTTAGTTTATTGATAATATGCAGATTAAATTTGAAAGAAAAATATCTTACACTTCACGGAATGGGAAAAAAAAAAAAAAAAAAAAAAAACTGAACCGTGAAAGATAAAAATATTTTATATCCATCAGTGGTAACATATTTCTTTTAAATCACCGAGTTTTTTGTTATTTTAAAAGAGAAATATCTTACGCTTTGCCGAGTGGCAAAACGTTTCTTTTAAAATAAGAAATATGGAATAATAATGATTTTAAAAGTACGGTTAGTCTAATTTCATTGGGTTCAAGTAGTATAATTTCACAAAAATATATAATGATTTAAAAAAATAAACGAAAAGTATTGCTTTTTTTTATAACACTAATTTAATCAATTCTTCCAGTCCAAAGTTTCTAATTTTTAAATGCAATAGAAGCCAACCGCCGCCGAATGGTAAAGCCGCTGAGCACTGGTATCTCGGTCCAGTGTTTAAGTCTCAGCACACGGGATAGCTGCACAGCCGTTTTCATTGTTTTCTCCATGTGAGCAATATCGATACCAGCCAATTTTACTTAAAAAGTGCTCCACGAGGCATCGCTCCCTTTTTCGTTGTAGTGGCTAATGGCGGAGTAATAATAAAAAAATTTTATCAGAAATTATACAGTGAGCCGTAATGGATACAGGACTGTGCAATTCCTTTAACATGATAGATAATTATTTTAAAATTACTATTTCTCTAGCAAAATTCATTTTCCTCCCTCCCCCAACCTATAGACAGAACGAAACCTGGTAAAGATTTCTCAAAGAACAATTAAAAAAAAAAGAAGCTTGCAGTGATATTACCCCAGACTATAGGATAAATCAGTTGGACAAAAAGTAATAAATACTGAATTATATCCAAAAAACTATTACCACGACTCCAGCTAGCAGCAAGACATCAATCAAATTAAAAAACTTAAATATATATAAAACTGGGTTTATTGATTTCAAATCGCTTAATTTGTTAACAACTCCTAACAGATAAAATTTGAAAGCTAAGAATGGTATACTTTGCTGAATGGCAACATACTGGTGTCTCACAATATATGAAACAAATTAAAAAATCAAATTCAAAATCCGAGGCTTCGAGATACATATGTTACGGTGAAAAACTACGCGTGTTCTCAGAAACTGCTGCCGCCGTTTTCTCACAATGCGAAGCACACGCATGCATACAAATTATTCGTTGTTTAATAATAGAGATTACTGTCAAATGGCATTCTACAAATATTTGTGCAACGAATCAGAAATAACGGAAAAATACACCGTTGTGTTCTTTGCAAATTTTCCCCCTTCCACTCCAAAGGGCAAAATTCATATCAAGCGATTAAAAGGGGAGGGGGCCATGCATTTGAATCGAGGTTTAATAACAAAAACAATACTACTTACCAGCTAGCTCGTCTTCGATCGACGACCACTACAGGCGAATCGGCATGGAGAAGACATGAATCCATTGGATGTCAAATGAAAACGGAACAGACGACAAAAGTAACCACTGCATAAACACTGAGAAAAACCACTTGTTTCGTGATTTTTAAAACACTTTCCGAGTCAAAAAAGAAAAACTTTTACACGAAGAGTATCAGCTGATGACCTTGGGACACACTCTTCCAATCATCGGCGTTCTTTTTTAAATCATCAAATCGAAAGAAAAAGATGTGTTTCGATGAAGAAAATTCCAGCCTCACTTCGTTTGGTGTCGTCATCAGCCACGTGATTCGACCCCGTTTTAGATGAGGTCGCACTCTTGATCAACCCATTCCGCTCGGAGGCAATAGGTAAACGCTTTTCATCAGACGCTATCTCGTTAGCTTTTACTGTCAGTCGAGTTTTAACTGCATTGGTGAATTCGGAGAAAATCCGGTAGCAGAAATATGATTTTAGCGATATGTTTTTACATTTACTTAATATGAATTCCAGTTTTTGAGGCTGCAGTTTTAATTTTTTATGCATGAACAACAATATGTTCCTGTTTATTTTATTGATTATTAATTACATGTATTCTGAAGAGTTCTTTAATAACGTAATTTTTAAGAGAAGACATGGGTGCTGCCTTTACCCCTTTGAGGGGCGGTATATAAAATAATTTAAATTGTGGTAAAATTTTGCATGAACTATAACTTATGGACCCTAAGGACACAAAATTGAGACTTAAAAAAATTCTAGAGCGAAATCCGGAATTTTGAGAGCCGGTATATATTTTATACCGGCGCCCCTCTAGGACATTTTTTTCCAGGTAGTTGCCAACTGTTAATCTTTGTTTTTTAAATTAATTTTGGGTACTTTTGATGTGCGTCTGTAGTGATGAGTGCTTGAATATAGTTATGTAAGTCTAAAGACAAAATTTTCTTAAATTTCGGCAGAAATTTAAAATTTTAAAAATAAAATTTATGTTTTTATGCACTTTGATGATGCAACCCAGCTGAACATACTTATGGGTAAAAAGCTCTTCAACTTGATTTAAATTCAATATTATTTTATAAAAAAAATTAGCAAATATAACACTGCTTGTGTAAATCGTATCATGCTGTAACTGAACTAGTATAATATTACAAGCAGATGTAACTCAGCCGAAAATTTAAAAAAATTGAAAAATGAAGCACTACGACCGACTCAGCTGAGAAATTATGTTGCATTTTTGAAGTTGTATTTTATGCTTTAGATAATATGTGAAAAAAACCATGCTTCATACTATGATACGAAGAATTGCCCCCCTTCACGCACACACACTTTAGATCACGGAGGACCGTAAGGGTCCCTTTTTTATTTTTTGTAAATATAGGTTGTAATATATCTTTTTGTTCAGGAAGAAACACCGTTAAACAAATTTATTATTTGATACACCTCAAAGCTCTTATTCTGATTTTCAACCCCTTTGGCTTCATAGGGGATCCTTTTCAACTTTTGGATAAATTTTAGTTTGCATCTAAAACGGGGCTTAGAAATATTTTTCCTCCTTTCACCAACTGTGAAAATTTATTTGTGAAACAACCTATTTGTATCAACCAGAGCGCAAATTTCTCTTGTGTTCTCTAGTCTTTCATCTGAAATTAACAAAGAATTAAAAAGAATTTCCCTAAAGAATAAAAGCATGCTTTCAAATCAGCAGTTTTTGTGATTACACTATGAGATGGACCTTAAGTACATTTCCATTTTAAGTGAGCTTTCCCTTTGTGTGATCTTATCACACTTCACAAAGGGAAGAAGGCCTGGCTCCCGAAAGACAAATTGGTTGTCAATCATCTCTTTTCATTTTCTTACATTCTAGGATTTTGGAAAACAGGAAGCAACAGGTGTCTTTTGGGGGCTAGCATGCCACGTTTAAACCCTACAATTGTGTGAAGTTTTGACCCCAGACGGGAATTTTGAAATCGATGAGTCTTTCTCTTTGGAAAGAGATAAGTGCTGAAATAAAAATTTTAGCTAAACACAGACGAATGAAACTTGAGCTGAGTACACAAAGAATAAATGAAACTAATATACTTGTATTCAGTCCTAGCGCAGTCAGAAAACTCCCCATTCCTCCATGAACATAATATTTAATCCTAAACGACTTATAAGTTAATCATGAAATATTATTACATCATAAACTGT
This sequence comes from Stegodyphus dumicola, assembly GCF_044657685.1. NCBI lineage: Eukaryota > Metazoa > Arthropoda > Arachnida > Araneae > Eresidae > Stegodyphus > Stegodyphus dumicola. Next base: position 87,018,083 of record NC_140768.1, read on the forward strand.
TATAATAATAAAGAAATTCTGTCACGTCACAGAATAGAAAAGGAGAAGACTGGTGCTGCCATCTATTGGCGCGGTACCCTCAGTGTGGGCGCCGGTATATATTATATACCGGTTTTAAAATCGTATAAATAATTTGCTGTTAATTATCACTTCTGACTGAAATGAAGTAAATATGTAAGATTCAGCATGTGTACGTCATATATTTGCAGATTTTGAATTTTTTCTTTCCCTCCAATAGAATTTATCAATCTTCCAACATGATACCTTGGAACGACGTAAATTAATTTCATAACTGTAAAATATTGAGCATTCATAGAGTGATGTTGCCATTTAGAATCGAAAGAAAATACTAGACACTTACGATTATAGCTTTTGGTGTAGAAAAGTTAGCATTTTTTCGGAGGTTAAAAAATTGACAAACAACCGGTATATATTATATACCGGTGCCCTTCAAAGGGTTAAAAGAAGAACAGATATAATTTTAATAGAAATTAAGAACAAATATAATAATTAGCTACTGGAATAAATAGATAAATTTTATTCCTTTTAATTTAAAATTGGATTTATTTTGTGAAATTTTTTGTAGTGGTTTAGTTTATTTTAGATAATAAGCTATTAAACAAATTCATTCATTTCTGTTTAAAATCGGATTTTGCTTCTTATTTCTAAGGAGTGTGCGGTTTCTTATGTATGAAAATAAGCTATTAGGAATATATATAAAAATTTTGTTCATATCAGTTGCAAATCGGATTCCGTCTTCCTCCCCCACGTGAAACCATTCAGTTTATTCTATATAAAAATAAACTATTGAAGGGAAATGTAACCTTTACTCATTTTCAATCAAAATTGAATTTTTTTTTTAATTTGCCCCGGATGTCCAGTATACATTATTATGCTAAGGAAAAATGTAAGCTTTATTTCCCTTTATTTAAAAATCTCCCCCCTCAAGTTTTACACAACTGTCCAGTTTATTCTGTGAGATAAGCTACTGAATATATATATATATATATATATATATATATATATATGAGGATAAATTTCATTCATTATATATTTTTACTTTTTATTACCTTTTTTTTTATTTTATTTTTCGCAACTGTCGAATGTATTCTATATCATAAAAACCTATTGGGGAAAAAATGTATAAATGTCATTAATTTCCATTTAAATTAAAATGAAAGGATATATGTAAGATAAAAATATGTAAAACAAATTTCTAATTTTAAATGCAGAAGCCCCTTTCATTCTTCATCTTGGACATTTCCCCTTACTGTCCTAAAAATAGCAACTATCTCTAATATATTAATCTAAACTATATCATTTCAAAATTAATCTGCATCATAAGATCTTACGTAACGCTGCAACCGTTTATCCAGTCACTCAATAACATTTCTATTAAGGTTCGAAACGAATCTCATTCCCACACTTCTGAATGCGTCACCTTTTTGCTTCTGCTTCGGTCTTGCAAGCTGCTATTGCTTGCTGTCTTCAAAAGTATATTTCTCAAGCTTATCCGTATCGAAGTGAAAATTCTTTAAAAACAGATGTTAAAACGCCCATATTCCTTGTGCTGACTTAATGAAAATATGTGTCACCCATGGATAAAAAGTAAATAATTGAATTCGACCACGTCTGCAAGTCTGCTTCTTTATGAATTCATCTACCACATCATCAACTACTCGCCTATCTACCTTTCTAGATAAATACTGCGCACTTATCGATGAAATCTTAACCCATCATCAACCGAATATTAATCTGATATGTGATACGCAATGTAATCTGGTATTAAAAGGTCTTTGCCGCGCATTTCGCTCTTCTTGGCTGCTTTTTGGTTTCTTTTGCCGCTAACTACTCCGTGATCTAAAATGTGATAAGCTTTATATAAAACTGTGGAGTGCATAATGCGCCAATAATGATGTGTGAAGAAGAACATGTTTTGATAATCAGTTTTTTGTCCAGCAATAAAAATTATGTTCAATTCGGCCGTACGAGTGTACATATATGTAGAAAGAGAGAGTTGGTTTTATGTAGAGTTGAGAGTTATACGTAGTAGAAAACAGGTTGTCTATAACAAAGAACGATACTTCATATAAGTAAGACATAAATTTTAATGGGTGCTTTCTTTAAGCTTTACAAAAACAGATATACAGGATATGTCAACCTATGACATGTCAGGAAAAACATAACATGATCAATAACAGGTGATTAACTTGACTGGTATGTCGGCAGGTACCTGGCTACAACAATTCCATGCCATTCTTCATATAAATATTGTTCGGGATACCCTGACAGATTTCTCTTTCCATTTTAGTCATCGACAGCTATATTGCATATTAGGATTCCATGCATCACATTGCCGCAGCACTCTGGAGAGAATAATGGCTACTAACCACGTCGATAACCAGGATGACACACACCCTACGTCGGGAGGGCACACAGTCTACAAACATTTCTTGGATTCTACTGCACGATTAGTGTTGAACTTATTACTTCTTCAGCAGTGCGCAGCAGCAATGGGGAATGCAAATTTCCCAACACACACTCATACATATACAAAGTACCTATTAGTCCAGTACCAACCGTTTAACTGCCGAACGGCTACAGCTATAAAAGTGGTGTCTAGGTACAGTAAAGTGGCCATAAGCTACTACATGAGACAGCTTACAGCGCCACCTGGTGGAAAACGGCTGAGTTACCGTCCCTATCTCGAAAACGGCACGAGATGGGAAGAAAACGTGAATTACAAAGTTGTAAAGTATCGTCAATTTAGTACGAAAAGACCTCTCGTGGACATGAATGTTAAGGATAGAATGTTTTAAACGCGCATTTGTTTGTTCGAGATTTCCTATACTGTGACGTGACGAAACGATCTTAGAAAGAAAAAAACGACTAGTTATCACAAGCTACTTTATTTCTGATGTTCAAACTTCTCTCCATCAGCTGAAATGCGCATTTGGACCCACCCTTGTTAGAACTTCATGTTGCAACATAGCGGGTGACACGTTTGCACAAACATCTGTGATACTTCGTTGAAGGTCCTGCAGTGTTTGTGCAGGGGTAGCACACACCTGCTGTTTGAGGTATCCCCACAGGAAAGATAGCTGAAAAAGTTCATTGGAGTCGGGTCAGGTGCTCGTGGAAGCCATTCTTCGAAACCACCATACCCGATTATGCGTTCTTTGAATTCCTCCATCAAGTACTGCTTCACATGTGATGCCTTGTGCGCAGGAGCGCCGTCATGTTGGAACCATCAATTCTGGAGTTGAATTAATGGTAGTTTCTCAACAAAATTGTGTATTACGTCTTGCAGAAGTTCTAAATATCGTGCAGCCGTTAATGTACCCTGGTAAAATATTGGGCCGATTAGCTTGTTGTTATAAATTTGACACAAAACTTTAATTGAAAACCGTATTTGAAGTCGGCAGAACATGGTGGATTTCCAGTGCCCAATAATGGATATTCTATTTGTTGTACATTTCATTCCACGAAAAACATCCGTCCACACTATATCTGCCAAGAATGCTTATACTTTCCGCTCTATCTTAGCTGGTCTGCTGGATCGAAATCGGTTAGTCCCGCAGCCTGTCTCCTTTAAACTTTTCACAGCTTTTAGGATGGTATCGTATGAAGGATGTGGGCCTGCAGGAAAAATTGCGACACAACCGCGCTGCCGATTGTGATTTGCGCCCATATTCACCGTCACGAACCATCTCAGTTATTTTTTTTTAATTCGCTCCATGACCATGAGCTTTGACATACAACCTCGAGGAGATATATCTTTTATAGCTGTCTGAGATGAACAGTGTTACACTGTTTGCATAATGCACAAATTCGCACACCATGCTCAAGTTGCGTTGAGTTGATGCGTTTTGCGACACGATTGTGCACGATCTGCAAATTGTCTACTCTGTAAAGACAATCAGTACAAGCATGCACCCCGCTGGTTTGAACCATAGTCCTCTCGATTATGAATTACACATGCGTGTGTGAAACTGCCAATTTTTTCACTTGTACTGTGATATACTATTGCAGTTTTAAGTCATTAACTTTAATTTCTAATTTTAAGACATAGAACAATGTGAAAATTTTAAATAAGTAATAGACGAAATGATAGCGTCACGTGCAAAGCAAAGAAAATAAACATTATATTACAAAAAGAATGTGTCGAATTTTTTTCTTTGTCTGTATTGTCTTATCTATATCTATTTTCAGATACATTGTGTAAAAATATTTGGTAATTGTAAAATTATTGGTCGCAATCCACAGCTTAAGAAACGCTGTAGTAGCGCATAGTCACTTTACTATACCCAGACACCACTTTTCTAATTTTAGCTGCAACAGTTCGGCAGTTAAAAGAGTGGTACCGGACTTTGATGAGCACCCTGTATATAAAAAATTCATTGATTTCATTTGCTAACCCGAATCCCTAAGCCTTCCAATTTATTTTTTTTAAGCTAATTTAAAAAAAAAATCGAACGGAAAATGAGAAAGAATATCAAATACTTTAAATATTCTAATGAAGGGTTTACTGTTCGAGGAATTTACATGCTTTCATAATTAAAGAAAGCTATTGAGAATGTTCACAAAAATTTATTCTTTAGAAGTGGTATTTTTATACATATTAGTTTTGAAAATAACGAGCTTAAAGATTAATTTTGGGTAAAAAATAAAGGTATACAAAATTCAGTTAGCAATAATAGTTAATTTCTTTAAATATTGAGCGCCATTTTGTTATTTTCTTTTACTCAAAAGAAACTCTTCTCTTCTTCCACCACTCCCCCTGCTACATGCATGTGGGTCGAGATAAAACACAACTACATGCATGCGGATTACTGTTTAGAAAACTTGGGAAACACTGCTATGTAGTACAAATACAGTATGCATAATACTATTTTTACTACTTCGCTTAGAATTTTTTAAATTTGTATCTGTCTTAATCACTTCAGGTAGATTCTCTGAAGTTTTAAAGAATAATTTGACGAGGTTTTAATAAAAGCGAACGCATAACTTGCTAATCTATTAATAACGAAAACGGTGTTAAATTTAGACCTAAAATTCGTAACGAAGTAACATTTGCTAACTGATGTTTCTTTAATTTCAAGAAGTATCTAAAATCAAATTTTATCAAAAGAACAAATAAACTGAGGGTTTACAAAAGTTTAATTAGACCTGTTTCGACATACTGGGCTTGAACCTGAACATTAACTCAAAAGGATAAAGAAATATTTGCAGTCTTTGTGAGAAAGATATTATGAAGCATTGTTGGAAGTGTTCAAACAGATGGCATCTGGAGAAGAACCAATACAGATATCTAAAAAACAATCGGGCATCCAGATATCATAAATTTTATCAGCACCCAAAGATTAAGATGGGCTGGTCTCATAATCAGATGCCCGAAAATAGACCTACCAAAAAAATATTCGTATAAAATTCAGTAGGCATTCGAAAGAGAGATAGAGACAAAAACTCAGATGGCTAAACTGTCTGGAGAAAGACTTGTCTAATGTTAAGGTCGTTCGTTAATTGGATGACAAAGTAAAGCTAAGTATTACGTAGCGTATTCGGAAACTAAGTACCGTTTCATTCTAGCGCCGTCGCAGCCCTGTGGTAGGCGTCCCGCGCATGCGCACTAGTCTTTCTTGTTCACTGACTTTCAATTGTCGCCATTTTGGTTACTCTATGTTGTGTTTTCAGTTTGCTGTGCACATTCAAAATGTTTAAGACACTTAGTTCTCCTGCTGACTGTGAGATTCGTACCGTGATTAAATTTTTGAACGCGAGGAATGTTAAACCGGCCGTAATTTATCGTCAAGTGACAGAAGTTTACGGTGAATACGCGATAAGTGATGGAATGGTGAGAAAGTGGGTAAGAATGTTTAATGCAGGTCGAACAAATGTCCACGCCGAGGCTCGGAGTGGTCGGCCTTCTGTTGTCACCGATGTTTTGGTAAGGAAAGTTGATGAAGCAATTCATGAGAACAGACGCTTCACAATGACAACTCTTTCAGAGGCATTTCCACAAATTTCACGTACTGTTTTGTTCGAAATTGTGTCTGACCGCTTGAATTATCGCAAACTGTGTTCCCGATGGGTTCCAAAAATGCTCACTGATGTTCACAAAACAAAGCGACTTGGTAGTGCCCTGACATTTCTCACGCGGTACAGTGATGAGGGAGGAAACTTTTTAAACCAAATTGTGACAGGTGATGAAACTTGGGTGCTTCATTTCACACCAGAATCGAAACAACAATCGATTAGTTCAAGCAGTTCGATCACCCGCCGTACAGCCCGGACTTGGCGCCGTCCGACTATCATTTGTTTCTGCACATGAAGCGCGAGCTTGCTGGCAAGCGCTTTGGATCTGACGATGACACGAAAAATCCTGTGGAGTCGTGGTTATCGAAACTGGCGGGAAATTTCTTTGACGATGGTATACAAAAACTGGTCACCCGCTATGACAAGTGTTTGATCATTGGCGGAAACTATGTTGAAAAATAGTTTAAGACATGTATTTTCATGTAAAAATAAAAGTGGATTCGAAAAAATTGTTTTACTATTTTTTTTTTTTCTTTTTTTTCAAAACGGTACTTAGTTTTCGAATACGCCTCGTATAAAAGAGCCTGGACGAAATTCTAAAGGCCAATAATAGAATGGAGTTAAAAATTTTGTATTCTTTTTAAAACTAAAACGTAACTTTAAAAGTTCCAAAAACCTAACTATTGAAATAAATAATAAATAAACCGATATAATAATTGAAATAAACGGATAACAATTTTAGGAAAATCACCGCGAATGTTAATGGCAAAAAATGATGCCGTTGAATTCCAACAATGAAAAATGCCGTTGAATGGTAAATTCTAACTATGAAAATGATGATCAAAATAGTATTAAGGATTAAATTCTAAAAATAAATATTGCATTAAAATTTTATTCCTAATAGTTAATAACGAATGTTAAAATTTTTACATTTGTACTAAAACTAAAGCGAATTTAAAAACTTAACTATGAACACTGATTAAAATTTTACGAAATGCTAGGAAATTAAGTTATTTAAATATGGCAAAGTACGTGAGGTCTATCTGCGTATATAGAGAGGGATGTCTTCGTGGAAGACTGTAGTGTATTTACGTTGCACTCGGGGAAACCACGATATTGACTACGCAGATAACCCACTGAACAGGATTTTAATCCGAGTCAAATTATCCATGTTCAGGAATCTTACCCACTCAGCCACTAGAAGGTGAAAATTCTGCGAGTCAAGAAATGAAGGAACATAAAAATCATACTCTTCCATCAATGCATTACATAAGCAATAAAGTTGTTTCGAATGGCAGATACATGCTTGTGATGATGATTAGGACTGCCACGGAAAAAGCCCGAAATTTTAAATTTGTTTTATTATTTCGTATTTTGTAAAACTTCAATGCATTTTTTTATTAACGAAACTAATGATTTTAAAGTGAGCAGTGGCAACATTGGACGGAAAAAACCATTTTAATCTTCAGCGTGTCTGTCTATCGACAATTCTAAAAAAAATAGCGGTTTTTAAATATTTTGTTACTTTTCTGTTGAATTCACTTTTATATGGCGTAAGTGCGAAGAATGTGATATTTAATCAGTTAACATATAAAAAGTTAGAAAAAAAATCTGAAAAGTTTCAAATTTTAAAATACGTCCAAGGGGTCTGTTACCTTTATTTATTAAATATCATGTTCTTCGCACTTAAACCATAAAATTCAGTTCAAGAGCAATATCGCAAAATAGTTTTAAATTGAGCTTATCTTTAGCATTTCCGATACACAGTCTCACGCCCTGGAAATAAAAATGTTTTTTTTTTCTGTACAACGTTGCCACTGCTCGCTTCGAAATCCTTAAGTTTGTAATTCAAAAATTCGTTAAAGTTTTACAAAAAATGAAATCTCTACATATAATAAAAGAGAGTCTGTTTGTGTGTGTGTGTGTGTATGTGTGTGTGTCTTTTGTTCGCGTTGCGCGTAAGCTAATAGACCCACGGCTACGAAATTTGGTACATAGGTGCATCTAGACAAGAGCCAGAGCACCTCAAAGCGATTTTTTCGAAATTCGAATTAGAATGTTTTTTATTTTATGTTTTGTGACGAAACCGCGTCATTTTGAGACATAATGGGCTATAGGAAAGCGAGATTTTACTCTACACATTCCATGTTCACAACGTCACGAAACGTAGGCACTTAGCTATTTTACGAACTTAAAATAAATTTCGTGTTTCAATAAATCGATTAAATACGAATTTATTTAACAAAGGGAGCTTAACACCTTTTCAACGGGATTTTTTCTAAAAAAAGTTTATTTTTAAAAATGTACGGTTTATTTTTCTTTGATTTTTGGACTTGCGACTCCTTTTACAAAAAGAATTTTGATGATAATATTTTGTATTTTTAAAAAAAATTTTTAAGTGAAGCTTCCGAGTACACTTCTCACATCTCACATCTTTAAAAATGTGATTTTGGCAGCAATTTTCCTGTCTTATTGTTGTTGATAGATTTTTGATGAAATCGCATCATTTTGAATAGTTTCACTCTTTTAGAAATATGGGTTTGGCAACAATTTTTCATCGTATTTCTTACGTCACTGTTTTTAAGAGATTGGCATATTTCATTGTCATTTATATATATATATATAATACATCTTTATTGATTTTTTTTTTTTTTTTTTTTGATAAAGTTGTTCTGCAGAGTAAAATTCTGCGCGGAATTTCATGTTTTTTGAGTTGCTTTCATGCTACTTTTTGCTTATTTCACTGTTTGTAAGATATTGAAAAGTTTTGCACGATTTTTTTTTCTTCAACGGGAAGTTGGTTAATTTTTTATTAGGATAATTAATATTTGTATTAAGGGATATAGCTTATTTCACTGTAATTTTTTTCTCTTGAAAATATAAGATAAAATATCATTAATTATACTTTGATTTTCAAATTTTTTTATTTTTTTTATTTTTATTTATTTATTTATTTATTTATTTATTTATTTTTATTCTTTTATGTTATTTATTGCTCATTTCACTGTTTTTATGATATCGAAAAGTTTTAAGGGATTTTTTTAGGAAACAAAGTTCTTAACCTCCATTATACCATTTGAGCTCTTAAGATTTTGCAAAGGGAAGTTGATTAATTTATTTATTAGGATAATTAATATTTGTATTAAGGGATATTGCTTATTTCATTGTAATTTTGTTATCCGTAATAACTTTTTTTTTTATGAAGTTGTTCTGCAGAGTAAAATTCTACGCAGTTTTTAAATTTAACGTTTGGTGTTCCCTTCAGCCATTTTTCCGGTACATTTAAAAGCCAGACGAAGGCTGGCAGCGAAGCTGCTAGTCGATAATAAAACAAATTTCAAATTTCAAATTTGGGCTTCCCACATGCCCATATTCGCAGTAGGATTACATTATTCAAAATTCGATGGCTCTATGTACCGTTGTTTAACCACAATGCGAGAAATATACATACATTTATGCAGATTTTTCATTATTTAATTTCTTCAAATATAATAATATAAGGCTTAATAATAAAGGACGAGTGGGTTAGCAGGAGTGAGTGCAAGAGCAAAAATGGATAGCTCAGCGAGAGCGTTAAAATATATATATATATCAAAAATGTGGGCGATTGAAATCTGAAACCAACTAATATCCAAACTCTATCAGCCCCCTTTTTACTTCCTTATACAAAGTAAAAGCGAAGTATTGTAATCGCGAAAAATTTCGGGCATCATATTTCAACGAAAATATCCATTTTGACCACTATCGAATGCAATTTAACGATGTTTTTGCGTGATATCTGTACGTAAGGACAGAATAAAGGCCTCTTTTTCGTCAAACGAATTATGAAACAGATTTAAAATGGATTCAGAAGAGATTTTTTTTCATGGTGTCTGTACGTATGTATGTATGTATCTCACATAACTCAAAAACGAGTAGCTTCAGAAAGTTGAAATTTTGTATATAGGACTGCTATATCATGTAGATGTGCACTTCTTATTTTGGTTCCAGTCCAAAGAACCAAAGTATATAAATATATGTATATATATAGCTACTCTGTTACTCGGCTCAATGAGCTCAGTTTCTTTATTCTTATAAGTTTGTAAATTGTGCATTTTTCCTTTAAAAATGATTGAATTGTGTTATTCTTATCTTCCGGTTAATTTTTTTATGCCTTTAGTTAACCTGCATGTTATAGTTGTAGAATTATCACCAATTTAAATTTTTTTTATGTGCGGCTAAGCCTAATTTTTTTTTGCCATAGCAACCATATTTGTTTACATTTGAAACTTAGTAGAACAATGCACTTGTTGCCAACCTAGAGAAACTAAGCTTCGCATGAACACAGTAACGTCTTCTTTTATTATTACGAATTAAATTATGCTTAATCCTTTCTGGAATTATCATGTAAGTTATTAAATTATCCCATATATTGACTCAGCATAGCGTCCACAACAAATTAAGTCAGTTTCTACGCCTTCAGTGTCTTTTTGAAAAATTTGTCTTCTTGCCCCCTAGAGTAGGTCATAAGTAGTACGGCACAAGTAGCTCATGCGCAATAGGTAAGCAGCGCGAAATCGTCTGTGAAAAACCGTATACTTTTTATTTGTTTAATTTCTTTTATACATCGTTTTGGATTTATTATAGTATTTGAATAGAACATGTGGCAACGATTAGATAATTCTTGAGTTGATATCTTTTTTTTTTTTTTTTTTTTTTTCCATTCTGAGTTATAAAATGAATGAGATGTAACACTGTTAAGTGAACCTAGCGTCAGAGTATCGCTATGGTAAATAAATGTAATGAATTTTAAAAAGCCATTTATTCTATCGTGTTTTATGTGCTATTGACGAAGTAGATTTAATTCAATTCAATAAGTATAAATAAAAGCAGGAAAAAATGCGTATAATTTAATATTCCGTACGAGGAAGTCATATGGTGTACACAACAGATTTTTTTTTTTTTTTTTTTTGGTTTACCATAGCAGCCATATTTGTTTACATTTGAAACTTAGCAGAATAGTGAATTAAGACAGACAGTTTGTGCACCTTCGGTGCCTTCTGCTGAGTGGGAACAAAAGTAAACTTTCACTTTTGTGCACCGAAAAAAATCTACCTCCTCGCTGCTGGCCGCATTGCTTGTTTTTGCGTGTAGAAACTCTAATTTGAATTGTAAAAATTGGTTTTTTAATTGTTTTAACTGTATTTGGGGTTTTTTATTTTTCAATTTTTAATAAAGATATATCGAGGTTTTATGAATTTTCGCCTCGTCGCGAAGTGAGAACTGAATAAATTGAGTGAGAAATATAAATTCGAGGAAATAAAGTTTAAATGAAATGCAGGGAAAAATGCACATAATTTAATATTCCGTACAAGGAAGTAATGTGGTGTACAAACCAGATTTTTTAAATTTTAGAAAGCGAACAAATTATTATAATAAAAAACAATTTTTAATTTACAAAAATGTTGATTCTTTTTTTTTAATAAATTAATTTAGACAAGCTAAAAAAATTCATATATATTATTATTATTAGTATTCTATATTAAACGTGTGCTATTTAAATGCTAATAGATAATTTAGCAACCATGAATTTGTACATAATTCTAATGAAATATGTATATTTAACCTAAAGGGGCGGTAGCCCAGAAGGGCTATTACTTTCGAAACGGCATTTTACATTGTTTCACTATAAATGTCTGTTTCACTTTTCAAACTGTTGGTTCCAAATATTATCGCCCTGTATTATATTTAAAGAAATTAAATAATGAAGAATCTGCATGAATGTATGTATGTTTCTCGCACTGTAAATAAACGACGGTATCTAGAGCCATCAAATTTTGAATAACGTAATCCTCCACCCGAACATGGGCACCTGGACGCCCGAATTTCGAATTTGTTATATTATCTATTTCATATTTTGTAAAATTTTGAATTAACAAATTACACGATTTCAAATGACCAATGCCAACACTATACTTAAAACAACATTTTTATCTTAAAATAACAGCGTGCACGATTATCTATCAGAATCGTGTGTTAGCATACATACATTTTAACGTTTCGTATTTTTTTAATCTGAAGGATTTCAGATTTTATTTGCTATTTTTTTTTTTAAATTTATTTAAATCATGCTACTTTTTAACACATCTTGAAGATGCATTAAAAAAATTAATGCTTTAATTTATTACCTCTGTTATTAAACAATGAAGAAACCGTATGAAGAACAGGTGGACCTCGAAAGCCGAATTTGTGGTTATTTATTTTACGCTTTGTTCGAATTTAATGAAATTTGATTGAAAAAATTCAAGAATTTGCAAATAATGTGTTGTCACTCGGCAAAACGTAAGATATTTATGCTTCAAATTTTATCAGGAAAGTCAACGATTTAAAAGAAACGTGTTGCCACTCGGCAAACCATAAAATATTTAAGTTTAAAAAAACTCAGAGATTTAGAAGAAATGTGTTAACACTCGGAAAAGCGTGAGATATTTATGTTAGGAAAAAAAAAAAAAAATGTTGCGACTATCCGAAATAAAATACTTTTATCTTTCACAAGTCATGTGTTCACTTTCAGTAATGCCTAAGATGTTTAACTTTTTCTTCATAGATTTATTATTTATTAGCTAATTAAGCGATTTAAAAGCAATATATGCAGTTCTTCTGAATTATTATTAATTAACTCGTGAAAGCTAAACCTAAGCGTAAGAGTATATAGTATTGCCATAGATAAAATAATAAGAATTTATAAATGAAACTCATAAAAGATTTAGTTTCAAAAATTAAAATTACCTTTGTTCAATCTTGTACTTCCCAATATCCAACAACAGCGAGAAAAAAAAAAAAAAAAAACTTAGCTATCTTGATGATGACACAATACTCCTTAAAACGCGTCAGCCCTCAGTCTCTTTTTAACACCTGTTTCGTTATTCTTATTTGTTTATGTGGAATTTTTTTACCTCGAATGCACACAATATTTGTAGCAGAAATGAATGAGAGAAAATTCTAGGTAATATTCTAAACAGATGTAAGACCATTAAAATACGGGAATGCTGGAAGGCAATTTTTTATTTTCGGTTTCTTCAGGACAGGTGGTAGAGGAAAGTAATAAACTCAAGATCGTTCTCGGCAGTTCTTGCCTGAGTTTAAATCGTATTCACCCGTTGGCTTTCCCAAACACGTACTTCCACATTTCCCTACTTAATTATACAAATTGTTTTGCTCTGTAGGGCAAGAATTTCGTCATTTACTCTGAAAAACCCATTTGCCACCTGTTGTTGTTCGTTATCCGTGTAAATAAAACAGCGGAAAATTGCGCTGTGAGTAGAAAAAGAGAGAAAAAAAGATTATAATCCGAACCTTGATAACTCTCCTGCAGCTAAAGAATTTTTTAAAAATAGCATAAATCTGCTTACGTTCTAAAGGATAAAAATTATTCATAACAGTGGATCAACGAAAAACTTTGCATTTATAATAATGAAAGATTACTAAATAACTAATAATAATAATAATAAATATAACAGTAATGAAAGATTACTGAATACTCTATTATTAATAATAATAGAAGATTATTACTAAATACTCTATTACTAATAATAATGAAACATTACCGAATACTCTATTACTAAACAACTAAGCGCATGCCCGGCCAGCCGCTTAATAGATATTATATAAAATAATTATTGTAAAAAAGAAAAATATATATATATAATATTTTTATTAAATCCTTCAAATGTAATTTCACGTGGCGAGCTAATAATTAAAAATATCGGCATTTATTGTTTTTAAATCGCTTAGTATGTTAATTAATAACGGAATAGATTTGAAAGAAAAATTAAATATTATCTTCCGCTTTGTCAAACTACAAACACACTGCCACGTGAAAGATAACAACATTTTGATTCGGGTAGCGTTAACACATTTCTTTTCATTTGCTGAGTTTGCTGAATAAATTCGGAAGACAAATAATTGCCTTTTACCGAGTGCCACCAAACTCCTTTATATCACTGAGCTGTCTTATTTGATTTCAAACATACATATCTTATGTTCTGCCGAGGGGCAATACAAAGCTTTGATATCGCTGAGCTTTTAATCAAAAGTTCCTTAAATTCGCACAAATACGAAATAAGTGAAAAATATATAAATTGAAAATTAGAGCTTCGAAGTGCCCATGTTCGTATGAAAGACTATAGGTGTTCAAAATTTGGTGGTTCTAGATGCTGTCATTTTCCCACAAAGCGATTGAATTCGAAAAGAAATATATGATGCTTTGCTGAGTTACAACACACTTATTTTATATTACTGAGTTTTTTTATTAAATTTGAACTTCTGATTAACTTACGCTTTGCAGAGTGGCAACACAAAACTTTTGAATCCCTGAGTTTTTAAACAATAGTTCATTACATTCGCACAAAACATAAACTATTTTTTTTTTTTTTAATCTAAAAACTTTCAGACTTTACTTTACGCACAAAGGGGCGCTTTTTTAATGTTTTGTGCGTTACCTTTAGTTATTAAATATCATGTTTTTCGCACTTAAACCATAGAATTCGGTTCAACAGCAATATAGCGAAATAAGTTTAAAATGAGCATATCTATAGAATTTCCGATACACAGCCTCGCGCATTGGAAATATTTTTTTTTTTCGTACAGTGTTGCCATTCCTCGCTTTGAAATCGTTGAGTTTTTTAATCAAAAATTCTTTAATGTCTGACAAAATATGAAATAGATAATAAAACAAATTCCAAATTAGGGCTTCTAGATGCCCATATTCGCTGGAAATTCGGCCCATGTTCGGGTGGAGGATTACATTATTCAAAATTTGATGGCTCTAGATACTGTCGTTTTTGTCACAGTGCGAGAAACATACATGTATTCATGCAGATTATTCATTATTTAATTTCTTTAAATATAATACAGGGCTATAATATTTGGTAACAACAATTTGCAAGAAGACATGGACATTTATAGTAAAACAGCGCAAAATGCCGCTTCGAAGCTAACAGCCTTTCTAGGCTACCGCCCCTTTGGGCTAATAAATTAAATTAACAGTAAATAAGAAAGAAAATCTTATGCAGAACTAAATATAAATTTAAAAAATAATCACTATAAAACTCAAGCAAAAGTAATTAGTACGGTTAAATACAATTTTAATATTAGAATTAAATGTATAAAAATTTTTTAAGGGCTCAAAAGTGTTTATCACTATGATGTATTATGAAATATAGTTGAAATAAAATTCCTTTATAGAAATTGTGCTATAATACTCATGTATAATTTTAAAAAAGCAGCACAATTTTGAATTTTAAACAAAACTTTCAAAAATTCATTTTTAAATATTTTAGTATTTTTGACTTATTTACACCAATAAAAAGCATAAAAATTGCAAAAGAAAATTGCTTGTTTGAAATTTTCTATTAGTTCAGATTTAATATATTATTTTCTAAAAGAAGTAGTTACAAATTTCCTTACAACATAGGAAAAGCTAAAAAAATATCCAGCCTGAAAGCATGCAATAGCTTTATAATTATTTAGAACGTTAATTATGCTTGATAAATATGCTAAATTTTTAAAAATTAATCTCAGTTTCAAAAATAAAAATATGTAGAAATTCTAATTTGTGAAATTAGGCGCTATAACCAGCTTTTTCTTGACAATTATACACGCTGCAATAGGCAACCACTGTTAAATTTCTGCAAGTAGTCCCTACTCCTCCGGATGTGATAAAGGTGACAGCCGGGAACGCCTCGGACGAGGAAGAAAACCCATTTGGGTTAGTTTATTTCTTTTAAGGTCCATGCTAATAGCTTATAGATATTGATATACACATTCTGATAAGAGATAATATATACACACGCAGTCCACAGAAATCCTTAACCGGTCTTTATTTTCACAACGTTCGTTGTAAACACATACTTCCAATCACATAAATGTTTTAAATAACGCAAATTTTAATACTTGAACCTTTTTTTTTAATTTAAAAACATCGGTTTTATAAAAATTCCGAAATGTTTTATGCATTCCCGTCGTTTGCTAAACTTACATTTAGAAATATTTTATACTTATTATAAAACAAAATACAAAACGTTGACTGTACAACAACAACTGATCGAGATATTTCATTTTTAAGTTGTAAATCATATTTAGGAGCTGTATACAAATTAAGGCACAAAACCCTTACATTCGTAAGTAACTAAGTGTAAAATACTAGTTTAGAGAAAAGTTTCTGATGGTAATAAATAGACTATTGTTGTTAGAAGTATTGATAATTATATATATATATATATGTGTGTGTGTGTGTGTGTGTGTAAGATAAAAATATGGTAACTATAAATTGTGCTTTAAATCAGCAATAGCTCCTTAATTCCTCTTTTTTCGTTACTTCACTCTCTATTTTAAAAATATAATAACTTTTTCTAAAGAGCGTCTTTCAAAATCAATTTGTTTATGTAATCATTTCAATTCGGAATAGCTCTCAATCAAGCAGATTAAAGAAAATTTTACTATAAATACCACTGCTACTAATGCGCAGCATCTGCCCTTCGTTCCCTGCTTCAGCTTGCTTCTTCTAGCCACGTATAGTTTTCCTTTATCTAAAGAGGAGAACGCTTTCAAAATTGTGCGGTTGCATACAGCACCCACAAAAATGATATGTGAATCTGTTTTAATTACAAGAATTAAACGGTGTGTAAATTCAACACCATTTCTTCTAAATGCTGTTATAGCATTTGATGTATCTTCTAATCTATGATAGCTGTCATTCTATGTGGGGAGTTGGGAATGTATACATGTAATGAAAAAGACTTCTCAATATTGATCGCGTAGAATGTAGAATGTTGAATCCGTAATGAACAGTTAACTGGGCAGTCGAAGTATATTAAATACTCATTTTTATTTCAACTCACATTTGCAGCCACGAATTACTTGGCACTCTAATCGTGCCTATTCAAGAACATTTACATTTTTGATGCTGTTGCGATAGGAAGAGAGCAGCCAGGTAGCATCTTAAAGGGAACACAAGCAGATGCAAAGTGCGCAGTTACCATTGTGGCAGCTTACCAAGATAAAAGTTTCAATTCTCGAAATTTTAAGGTTCCAATTAGTTAAGTAGTGGGAAACGGAGAGTTCAGCGACAGGAGGCGGTACGCGGTGCAAATTCAGAGGCGGTGCAAGCGGAGGCGCAGCAGATAAGTAGGAATGTTTCGGGATTCTTGATTTAGTGGATAAGATGACGTCACCGAAGGAGGTTGGATATGTGATAAGTTTATATGTGTTAATATATGGTTTATTAGGTGTCATATATATTTTAACCGAAGAATCAAAGTATTTGCGTGATTTTGATGTATATTTTGAGAAAACTATAAATAACAAATTGCCGTGATCATGCCGATTCGTATTACTGTGTCGAATAATCGTATTTCCTGCTGCAATGAAGAAAACGTATCAAGATCCGGAACAAGTAGCAAGTTATGGAGGTTTGGATGCCTTATATCGTGCTGCACAAGGCAAAATATCAAAGAAAACGATCCAGAAATGGTTGGAAGGTGTAGATGCTTACACACTTCACAAACCCCTTCGCCACAGATTTCCCACGAATCGCGTCATAGTTTATAGTAAAGATAGCCAATGGCAAGCTGACTTAGTGGATGTGTCGCATTTACGTACGCATAATGATGGTTTCCGATACATTTTAACATGTATAGACATTTTATCAAAATTTGCTTGGGCGATTCCGCTCAAACAGAAGCGAAGAGAAGATGTGATAAAGGCTTTTACTGAAATTTTCACGGACCGTAAACCGAAAATGTTGCAAACAGATCAGGGAACAGAATTTAAAAATTTGAGATTTCAAAGATTTTTGAAAAAACATAATGTACGATTTTTCACAACGTTTAATTCTACAAAAGCTTCCGAAACTAAAATGTGGAAGTACATTACAAGTCACAATACTTTCAAATATATCGATGTGTTTGATAAATTAATGAAAAGTTATAATAACACTTATCATTCGAGTATTAAAAGAGCTCCTGCAGAGGTGAATGATAAAAATGAGTCAGAGGTATGGTTTACATTGTACAAAAACTTGGAAGAAGCGAAATCCGCACACTGTGTTTTCAATGTAGGAGATGTTGTTCGCGTCTCGAAACGTAAATTATTATTTGAGAAAGAGTATGAAACTAACTGGACTGAAGAACTGTTTATAGTGACGGAATGTATTAAAAGACGAAATCCATTTGTTTATAAAATTAAAGATTTATTAGGAGAACCGATACAAGGTACGTTTTATGCTCAAGAACTTCCAAAAGTGAAACTGAAAGAGAAATTTCCCGTGGAGAAAATTTTAAAGAAGCCTACGCGGAGAGGTTATGTAGAGTATTTAGTTAAATTTCGCGGCTATCCGTCTAAATTTGATGATTGGCTCCCTGCATCTAACTTATTCCCAATATAAAAAGCGAAAGCCTGTGTATATCCCACTCAGTTTTCTCCATGAGTTTCTACGTGACGTTGCCAAGCGATAGCTCTATGAGTTATTTTCCTGAAAACAAAATATCTCATTATATTACTCGCTTGCCTGTACCATTGAATTGCAGGAAGAGTGGGAAGTTTCTGTAGTTGAATTCCTTTACCCTCACACTTGGTATAATATAAATGCCAGTAATAATTTAATTGGATTTGATTTAAATGACGGTAAAATAATCGGGAGAAGGATCCCTCCAGATTTTTATGACAAAGTAGAAGACATTTTAAAGGCGATTCAAATTGATGAAATGCTGAATAAAATTTCATTTACTTTCAATACTGTAACAAAGCATGTTAGTGTAAAGAGTTAAAAATGGAGCTCGCCTACTATTACAGGATGGATTATGTCAAATGCTAGGTTTTGAGCCTATGGTCATTTCTTCTACGGAAGCGGATGCTGATGTAACGGTAGTTAGTCCTTACATAGCTGATGTACTTACCGCGTTTTGTTTCTTTATACAGATGTTGTAAAACCACAGATCGTGAGTGATGTTTTAGCCCCTCTCCTTCGAACCGTCAAAGTCACAGGAAATGATGGAGAAGTCGTGTGTGAACAATATGATAGACCTCACTACTTACCTGTCAACCGAAAAATTATAGAGACGATTGAAATTGTTATAAGAACGCACGCAGGCGAATTGACGCCATTTGAGCGCGAACGTTCATACGTGAGACTTCACTTTCGCCAAAAGTACTTGTCATAATGTATGTATCGTACCAGTGTTGTCAGAAATCTTTTGAGGATTACTACTTGCAGCAAACAGGAGATGGACTTAATTTTTACCAAAATGTACCTTACCAGAAGGGATATGGTTTTGGCGGCTTATTTAGATCATTTTTTCGAGCAGCAGTTTCTCTTTTCAAGTCGGGCTCTAAAGCAGTTGGTAAACAAATGCTACAAACAGGACTAAACGTATTAAATGATGTATCTCAGGGAAATAATGTGAAAGATTCGGTCAATAAACGCTTCAAAGAAGCGAGGCGCGAACTTACCGACAAAGCCGCTCTAAAAGTAAAGAACATGATTGGTTCTGGAAGAAATAAAAAGAGAAGACTTGCTAGAAAATCAGTCATTTCACGTCGAACAAAGAAGGTGAGAGCCTCACCCGATATTTTTTCTTAAGATGACTTCGTTTATTCATAAAGATTCTCCAGCTTGTTTGAAATCAGAATTGGATTTGTTTCTAATACCTCCTACACAAACGGCTATCGAAAAAGGACAGTATGTTGAATATCACCCTCTCTCGAATATATGTGACGGTGGTCCAGTCGAATTTAACATTTCGGGTACTGGCGAAGACTATCTTGACTTAAGTTCATCGTATATTTATGTTAAAGTTAAAATCGTGAAAGCAAATGGATCAGCCTTAACAATCAAGGATTATGTATCCCCTGTGAATTTATTTTTACATACATTATTCTCACAAGTAGCTGGGAGTTTGAACGAAAGAATCATATCGGCGTCTACGAATACGTATCCTTACCGTGCTTACATTGAAACATTACTGAACTATGGAGAAGATGCCAAGAAAAGTTTACTCACCTGTGAATGCTTCTACAAAGATACCTGTCTCACCGAAGTGAATCCAATGGCGGATAAACCAAACGAAGGTCTGAAAAAAAAACGATTAGAACTCATCAAAGGCAGTAACACTCTGGATATGATTGGTCAACTTCACTGTGATATTTGTCAGCAAAACAGACTTTTACTCAATTTAGTAGATGTCAAGATCATCTTACAACGCAGCAAAGCACCCTTCTGTTTAGTGTCACCCGAAGAAAAAGCAGATTATAATGTTATTCTCGAACATGCTTCCATGTTTATTAGAAAAGTGAAAGTGAGTCCAGGGGTCTCTCTAGGCCATGCGAAAGCACTAGAAAAAAGTACTGCCAAATATCCCATTGACCGAGTCTTATGTAAAACATATTCCGTTTCACAAGGAAGTTGGTCATTTCTTCAAGATAATGCTTTCTCGGGTGTTATGCCGAAACGTGTGATCATCACCTGTCTCTCCAATGCAGCTATGAACGGACAGTACAAATCCAATCCATTCGTATTTCATTATAACGTGACCTTTTTATCCGTGTATATCGACGGACACCCTATACCGGGCAAACCACTGGAGCTCGATTTTGATTCGAACAATTACATAAGAGCTTATCATAGTCTGTTTTCAGGATTTAATCGAGACAGAGGGATTTATTTATCAAGAGATGATTTTTCTGCGGGTCATGCCTTATATGCAATTGATTTGACACCAGACTTGTGCAACGATTCTCATCTGAACCTACAACAACAAGGCAATTTACGAGTAGAATTAAAGTTTTCGAAAGCTCTGACTGAAACTATTTCGGTACTTATTTATGTTGAATTTGAAAACGTGATTGAGATAAACAAATCTCGGGACGTATTATGTGATTTCACATATTAAATATGAATACAATTCAACTGCATCGCATCCTGTCCTCGAATATTTTTACGCGAGATGCCTTTTTAGGGGTGTTTCCGAGCGATCACTTACCTCATATTGTGATTGAGAACTATCCATCGCGTTTCATCGCTAATGTGGATTCGACAGAAGAACCTGGAAGTCATTGGTTGGCCTTCTATATTTCATCACCCCTGCAAATGGAGTTTTTCGATTCTTATGGTCAACCTCCCTCAGCATTTTTAGGAGAAATTTCGGATTTCGCCTCGAGATATGCTCAAGTGGAATATAACCCCATACCTTTACAAAGTGACGGAACAGCCGTATGTGGACATTATTGTATCTATTTCCTATATTCCAGATGTCGCTGATATTCAATGAAGAATGTATTACATCATTTTATTCCTAAAAATATATGTAACGATAGAAAAGTTTATGATTTTGTAACCAATCATTTTCGTGTACACACTCCATTCCTTCAATAAAAATGCATTTAAATGATTAATTATGTGCCTTGTCATCATTTACCATGGAGTTTCCAAAACTGCAGCATCCTTTTACTATGGTCATCGCGGGACCCACAGGTTGTGGAAAAACATTTTTTGTGAGGGATCTGATTAAATATAAGAAGGACATGTTTTCGATCGTGCCCGATAAAATTGTCTGGTTCTACGGGATCCACCAACCTCTTTACGAAGAAATGGAAGATAATATTACATTCGTAGAAGGACTACCCAAGAACTTTCGCGAATTTTTAAGTGTGCATACTTTATTCATATTAGATGACTTGATGCAAGAAGGAACAAAAGATAATCGTTTAACTCAGCTGTTTAGTAGAGGAAGTCATCACTTAAACTTAAGTATTATTTTTATAACGCAAAATTTTTTTCATAAAGGTAAAGAAATGCGAGATGTGACTTTAAATGCAAACTATTTAATACTTTGTAAAAATCGCAGAGATATGAGTCAGATCACTTGGGAAAACAACTCTTTCCTGGAAACTTTTTCAAATTTTTTCAAGAAACTTATGAAAATGCAACTAAGAAACCCTATACTTATTTGCTCATTGATCTGCGCGCCGATACACCGGAAGAATTACGTTTGCGCACAAATATTTTATCTCATCAAACGCAATAGGTAAATCAACCTAAGCATTATTAAACAGAGTTCATTTAAAAAGATGACAGTGACGGAAGAGCATCAAAGACAGCTGAAATTACTTCAAATTTGTCCTAAAAAATTATTGAAAGAAGTCCTGAAACATGTCCCCTCTTCGTGTATAAAAGCCATATGTGAATGCTGCCTGAATACTTTAAAAGGAAACGTACCTCTTTCAAAGCATCAAAAGAGACATCTTCGGAAGCATAAACAGACCTTAAGAAAATTAGCGTGTGAAAAATCTCCTATTCGGGAAAAACGCAAGTGGATTGTACAAAAAGGTGGTTTTCTCAACGTATTGATTCTTGCAGCTTTAAGTGCCATTACTGCAATCTTAATTGGAACACGTTAAAAAGTACGTTTTAATACCCGAAGAGTCCGTGACCAAACCTTTCGAAAAACATGCCACTGAATTAGATCGCGAAATGTCACGCATTCTCAACAGTTCCCTAGCAGAAGATGAAAAAATCAAGTTATATTATGAACTTTTACAAAAGAAATTAAAAATGCAGTATTTTAACCCACCTTGGATTATCGGAAAAAAGAAATTTGATGAAGGAATGAAAAAAGAAATGCAATCTCCCTCTGAGAAGCGTCAAAATAAAAGCTATGAAGATGTGATGAATAGTGTTCCTACAAATTTACGGAAATATGCCAACAATATTCTCGACATTTTCAAGAAATATCCTAAAGTTATCAGATGGAATTCACTGGGCGAAATATTCTACCGAGACGAATTAGTGGAAAATTCTAATATTGTGGACTTGATGGCTATACTTTTAACAAACTCAAAAAAATCTCCGAAAGGAAAAGATAAGTTTTTAACAGCTATCGAGAATTTAAATATACCATCCATTATATTAAAAATAAAAATCTGTATGATGTGAAAAATGTAAAAATGGTATCCGAAGATACTTTAACGGATGTTTCTGATGTAAAAGAATGATTATCTTTGGAATAAACAAATGACTTTAACTTTTGTGTGTCTCATACTTTTCAAACACATCACTCATTCGATTGACTCTTTACTATCCTACCATAGTAATGAATGTTTCCTGTTATCTGTTTACTATCCTACTATAGTAATGAATGTTTCCTGTTATCTGTTTACAAGGATGATTTATCTGTTGATTAGGATACCTTTTGATAATATATAGTAATCCATAAACTATCATTTCCCTAATCCCATGTTTACTATTGCCTTATCTGTTTAACTTGAATTCACTCATTTCGATCAGAGGTTAGATTGATGTCACTCGTTAGTATCAAGTGATGATTCATGAACAAGGGTCACACGATGGTATTGAAATCTGATGATTAACGAAATCATGTGACAAATGTTCTAGAATGTTCCAAATGAAATCATTAGCATTTGATTGGTTAGAGAAAAATTACCCATAATTCCTGCGATGTGTATATAAAGTCCAGCATGCTCAGACAATCTCATATTGCATCTTGATTTGGTATTATCTATCAAGTATTCAACTTTTAAATTAAAAAATGGAAAACTTCTATAACGAGCCCCATAGCACAAAACATCCTCAGGATGTCCTATTTAAGTCGCAATATTCCGGGATATACGTAGGATGTCCTAAGGATGTTGATTCTCAGATGTCCTGAGGAGATCGTAATTTAACATCCTAAGGATGTCTTATTTAAGTCGCTATGTCCCGGGATATGACAGGATGTCCTGAAGATGTTGATTCTCAGATGTCCTGAGGAGTTCACCAATTTCACATCCTGAGGACATTCATTCTGCATTGTCCGGAGGACTTTCGTTGTCAAACATTTTGAGGATATTTGTTCTCAAATTTACCAGTTTTAATTTTTTGACATTGCACATCTGAAACTTGTACATTATTTTATTTTTCATATGTATTTTACTAAGTTGTTTCTAAATGCTGTACATTAAAAATATTGATATGATTGATGATTTATTCTTGTTATTTTGTTATTAATTTTAACTGCTATTTTTTCTGACGTTTTTAAAAATTTATTTAGTCATAGAAAAGATTTTTTTTCAATGGATTAGCATTTTCTAGAATATTTGCAAAATTCTAAATAACATATATTTTTTTTATAAAAAATGTATAAATTACATGTATAATTACTTACAGATTACAAACCCTACTACAAATATAGGTAAAATTAGATATAGATATATTTAATTACGGAAACGAATTTTTTTTAAAAATTTGGGTATAGAGACATTAGGTATTTTTTTGGAAGCAGGAAACATGAAAAATTAGCAACTGCCTTCGCCGGGAATCGAAGGACGGACCTCTGGAATACCGGCCCAGTGTGCAGAACCACTACTAAGGGGAGAGATGTCTTCGTGGAGGACTTTCTAAGGGAAACTGGCTCGTATACACGTTACACGTGGGGAAAACCACGAAAACACCCATGCAGCCAGCCCGTTCGTGGGATTCGAACCTCGGTTCGCACTACCAGGGTTCAGCGACTTTACCGCTCGGCCGCTGGTGGGCCGAAGACACGCTAGGAAAGCGGGAGAAATGCCTCATATTACTTCTCTTTTTAAAGGCCGACTTTTTTTTAAGGGGATCCAATCACTAAATCCTGGGTATGGATATACCTCATCCAACACCTTTTTAGTTCGGGCGCCACTGTAGAGACATTAGGATTTTTTTGGGAAGCCGTAGAGATGAAAAATTAGCAACCGCCTTCGCCGTGAATCGAACCACGGACCTCTGAAATACCGGCCCAGCGTGCAGAACTATTACACCACGAAGGCACGCTAGGCAAGCGGGAGAAATACCTCATAAGGAAAATATTTTCCTCTAATTACAGGACAGAAAATGTTTTTCAATCGCGCGATCTGTTATTGATATTGAATTACAGTCGTGCGATAATTTCGCAGTAAAGATACATCTTTGATGACTATCCAAGATTCTAGAAACTTTGGTCTTATATAGAGATGGTCGTCTTATAGAAATAATGCTTAATATCAATATTTATTTATAATCTCAGAACTATTGGTCACTTTCAGAAGTGGTCGTTTGAGAGGCGATATTCTATATATTTATTTACTGATACTCTCAGATTCCAAAATTTGTTTATATTCTCAGAAATATTGGACGGAAGGTGGTCGTCCCATACATACAAAATTTTACATTTCATTAAAAATGAATTCGGCATTACTTAACTATTTCCTTATTAATTAATTAATTAGATAAAGAAAAAATTAGGAAATAGTACTGTTTATTACGGAATAATGTAGGAAGTTCTACAGAACTATATTCTTTCGCGTCATTGCACATTGTATCCGGCAAACTACTAGTTCCTCGTATTCTTCCGCAAATCCGTAAACATCTGTCTGATTTGAACCGAAATCCAAAATGGCTGCGCCATGAGGTTAACTTGTATGGATATTTTTTGTTGCATGAAAGGTAAGTTCATTTGCAATACTTGTATGTTTACTTTTTTTGCTTTTCGAATTTATGTCATTTTGACAGTTAAATGTTTCACAGCTTTATGAATTGTTACCATTCTGTCGTGAATTACGTGTATCTCAATGGCTGGCTGTCTTTTCAAATATCTAATTAGCCCTGCTATCCAAATGTTTATGACTGAATTTTTTTTAGTCTAGTTTATGCATTCAGTTTCAAAATAATATGTGTGATCAGATTGCTTATTATTTTATTGCAGCAATACATTTATGTTAAATAGTTTGAACAATTGTATAAAAATAAGAGTGCATTGTTTTGTCCAAAATATGTATGGTTGAAACATTATCTTAATCTAGTATGTAATTCAAGTTTTTTTTGGGGTACTGTTCTGTTATTGGGACCAGAATCGGAAATGTATGAACCTGTGTTCGTAAGTATGTGCATAGATGTGTATATGTAGACATACAAATATACAAGCATACATAAATACAATTCTGAACCCGGTCCTGATAACAGAACAGTACCTTTTTTTTAATCTTTTTTGAATATTTTATAAAAGGATTGAGCATTTTTCAAACTGCATATCATTTTAAGATTCGACTTGCAGGAAGACAAAATATGGTCATTCAATCAAATGCTTATGTAATAATGGCTTTTAACATTTTCTCATAAATATTGTTTGCATTTTTATTGTATTTTAGATACTTTAGCTATGTAAAGTGAACATGAGAATATTAGTAAAGCTGAAGAATATGAATAGCTACCATAATACATGTATTTTTTCATCGAGCCCATTGTTTTAGAAACCAATGCACCATTATTATATGCTGGCTTATTTTATAGTTATATGCAGTTTAATTTTATGTTCATGTTACTGTAGTATTGTCATTATAATAAAAGTATTGATAATTTTTGTTGAATCTTGCAAGTTGCCTAACATTCAGAATTATTACTACCGAATTTTACCGATAGGTTTTTTTGAGTTGACATAATCTGTCTGATAAATAAAATAAACTGGTGTTTAAATTATATGCATTTCTCTTAATGTTTTATTGAAAGTAAGTGAGTTGGAAATATAAATGCTATCCAGAAAAGTGAATTCTTTTTGCCTGAAATAACAAACTGTACTAAATGATTAATGTTTATATCATTTTAGAAATGTCAATATTAAAGTTTCTCCCCCTTCTCTTCTTTGATTTTGAAATAATTTATAATAAAATAATATATGCATAAGTGTAATTAATGTAAAGTATCATTCAATAATATAATTTATTTTTACTGATATTTTTATATTTCTTATCTGGGTTTTCTTTTGGTGTTAGAAGGAGGAAAAGACTGTAATGTTTTAATTAAGGAAATAATTAAATGTAATGTTATTTAAAAGACTGTAATGTTTTAATTAAGGAAATAATTAAAACATTACAGTCTTTTAAATAACACAGTTACAGTAATGTTTATTGAAGCAATCAGTACTGTGTGATTGCCAGTGATTGAATAATGTTAAAATGCATTGTTCATAAGGAAATTTGCTTAGATTTGTGTTATAGGTTTTATTTTGACACAAGCTGAAATTTGAATTATTGGAAGCACTTTGAAAACCCGAATTATTTCCTGAATCATTAATCAGGCCAATATATAACATACAAATTTTCATACAAAATTATTTCTTTGAGCATATTATAAAGAGCTCATTTAATTTTATTATTTGTACAAATTTTAGACAAAAGTAGCATGTAACAGTTAAAGATTTATTGAAGCCTACTTATTACTTGTGGTAACAAAGAAGTGTGAAAGATATTGCCACATTAGCGAACATGACGATCATTAATGCTTAGTTTAGTAATTTAATAATATATTGAGAAATGCTGGGAACTTTCAGAAGTAGACATTTCGGAAATGATGGGCTTGATAAGAAATTTACATGGTTTTATTATTTATTCTTTAGTTAAGAATGGATTTTAGATGTTCATGTGAAAGAATTCTGTTTAAGTATATGTGAAAGAATTGTTAAAGTTTGGCATTTAAAAAAATGAATTAATAATATGCAATTATATTTTTATTATACATATATTACTATATATTTCTAATGTGCTATGTAAATGTCAGTGCTAAACAATTGAGATACTATTGTCAGGGCAATCTTTTCTTATACATGAAAAATTCTGATACTTTCTTATCATCTGCCCTCACAGCTTCAACTTATGCTAAAACAGCAAGAGTATGCACACGATAATAGCAAACTATGAATATGCATACCACACACATGTATTTACATGCTTTATATTTAATCTTTATTTCTGAATAGTATTCCATTGGATGAAAAATATGTGAATATTGACCCAATGTATATATTTTTGTGTGTGTGCATCCTAAAATTTTTTGTTTCTTATAAAGTGCTTATTTGAATTACTACTTGTGAACAGAGCAGTAGATATGAACCATAAACTAATCATTTTGCCAATTTTCACAGCTTTGCAGATAGTCAGAAAGCACCAAAATTTGTAATAATGTTAAGTTTAAATGATGTTCTATACTTTTGTGTTAATTTTTCTATTCTATTAATTCTATTACTGTGTTATCAAACTTTCTGCAGGAATTTCAACTGGTTAAGATGTTATTACCATGTGGAGAAGAATTTGGTTTTCAAGCTAGAAAAAATTGCAGCTGAAGGATTTTGTAGAAGGTCAGTCAAACTGGTTTTAGTTAATTATAATTTAATTTTGGGTGAAGAATTCTCAAATTTATTTATCATAAGTGTCTAAAGGTCTAAATTAAATTCTGCTTGTTTTTGAAATTTTTCATGACATTCATTCTTTGATTATTATTATTATTTTTTTTAATTTACTAACTTAATCCAGGCACATAATTGCATTTAATGCCATACCTTAAATATTGTAAAATGTTAAAATAATACATTTCACTTAAAAATGTGGTTGTGACAGTAAATTTTCTGTTACATTTAATCATATCTATAAACATTGGTATACATCATTTTTCAATAATCTGTATATTATTTTGTGCATTTCTTTTACATCCAAGATCTGGCATATGACTTGCTTTTCAAACTGATAACATGGTGTAATAATGTAATCTAATGGTTAAAGTTTACTATGGAACGGGCCAAATTTAATAAATTATTCTTTGATAGAAATTTATTCATTTGTTCAGTGTGTCTCATCTCTTTAAATTGCTAAAGTAAATTTTATGTACTTGCATTTAGGAATTTTGACTGTATCAGAGTAATTTTGTTTCAGTTATTATAACATACAAGGGAAAAAATTCATTCATAGCTCTGTATTTAAAATTAGTTAATTAAAGTCCTTAATAAAGAGGGACGTTTTGTTGTTTTTAATGTCGATAGAGTTTAATTCAAAAATATGCCACATTAAGGGTTACTTTTTAACCTAATTTAAAATTTTCATTACTTTAACATGTCCAATAATTGTTATTTTAACTCCAATATTGTAATAATATCAGAATTCCTTACTTTTTGATAGGTAATCCAAATGTAAAACAAGAAAAGAAAAAATTAAAATCTAGAAGTATATTTATTTCATACCTCTAACAAATAAAAACAACACAAGCACTTTTTACTGTCTATCTGCATAGTGTGGCATGTCCGGTAAGACTGAGATTTGTATGGTCAAATCCATGTTTCAGTTAAAGGAAAATGCATGCAGTCTTCTGATTTTCCCTTCGATTAAGGATTCTGTATATACTAGCATAAGAAATATATTAGTTAATGCAGTGTTATACATCAATATTTATAGACAATTATTGTGGCTATGTTTATTATAATTTTGTTCACTGTAATGGCTGGAGTGCCTAAACCATCATGCTGTGTAAACAAATCTTCATCTCTGCATACTGCTCCACTAGTGTTTAAACCACTGAAATGGTGATTATGGTAGAACATCTTTGGTAAAAATTTACTCTACTGTAACCCTTGGTGAATCGTTTCTTTTTTTTATATCAAGATCGTCACCAATTTCAAGGTGGCCGCTACACAAAACCAAAATAAGAAGTCAAAGACATACACAAACTCTGTGTCCATGTACACATCGACCTATTAAAACAGAGAACTGCACAAACTGGGCATTGTGCACTGCCTTAACTTTGTCCATGTACACATTGATCTATTTTCACTTTAAGAAAATCAGAAAGTTAAAAATATCATAGTTACCAGAAAAAATTCGCCACTGTCTTAACACACAGACAACCAAAAATACACAAACAGAGAGGAATAAATTACCAAAAATACATATTTCCTAACATAAAAACATTAAACAACAAATCTTCTAACAAAAATTAACACACAGAGACAAAAAAATAAATGAAACATCATTTTTTTTTAACATACCTTTTTTTTCACATGCATATGTTTAGGCTTCCCACCACCATCTTCCAGGTAAGCAATTCAATTAAATTTTTCGTCTCTTAGTCACTTCAGACATACTCAAACGATGGTACCCACACCAAAATAATAAATAGTATGTTCAAAATACAAGACCATACCACTTCCGTGCAACCAAACACAGCAATTGAAAAGAATGGTAAGAACCAAAAACCTGGGACCGTACAATAGGTTTACTATTAAAAAAAGTAGCCCAAAACTAAATTTATCACAGCACGTTGGCAATATTTGCAGAAATAACTCCTTTTTATTGACAAAAAAAGTTTTTTTTTTTTTCCCCAAAGGCTACTTTCGCCAACATTATCAACATTAGGGTTACCGAAAAACTTATTTGACGCAATGGGCTTCCACATTTCACAAACAACCAATACCACTTTGCGATTTTTTTTTCAGACAGAAACCAAGGTGTACCATACAGTAAAGATTAGCCACATCTTCATTTACTACTGTTACAAGTACTTCTTTGGTAAATTTCTGCGGTTAAATTCAAAAGTTTAAAATTGCATTAACATGATCAGATTCAGAGTCATAGCTAGGGTTTTCAGCGCTCAGGGACAACTGAAGATTTCGCACCCCCTACTGCTAGCCAAGGATGGAAAACATTTAATTCTAAAATGTTCTAACATCAGTTTGGCGCCCCTTGGATTCTGCACCTGGGGACAGATGCCCCCCTTTCCCCCCTCTAGCTACACCCCTGATGCAGATTTTATTTTCTGCACGTAGCTAACAATTACTTATGTGTTGTCAGATAAATGTTACCAGATGCAGTTAATTAATTTTTACTTGCCAATCTCATGAGACAAGTTTTTTTTGCTCCTGCAAGACTTTACTTTGTGTTGCAAAATAAATTCATTCTCACTCTTTTTGGACTTGCCTACACATTAAATTTAAAATAGTTTTATGAATAGGTAAGATGTGATTATCATAATTTTGTTTCTCTCTTTATCTTGGCAACTTTATATGTTGATTCAGTATCCAGGTTACCTACCTGTTGAAACTAAATAACGTTTGCATAATCCGAGTTCAGAAAACAAAACATTTATTTTACATATTTTAAAGAAATAACGTTCTGAAACAACATGTTTCATCTACACAATCAATCGACGCTCTCACCAGAGCATTACGCCATCAAACTTGGCACACATCCAAAAGTTCAAATTGAAGAATTACAGAAGCGTTGTTGCCACACAAGAAAAGACATATAGTTACAACTTCACACAATATAAAACAAAAACACACTTTTGAAAAATAGACAATAATAATAAAAATAGTAATAATAAAATTCTTAACAATATTTTCTCGATTATGCAACATCCTCCCCCCTTTTTGAGTCAGTGGCAAACGACTCAAAAACATATGTTATCCTATTAAAAAGGTCTAGTACATTAGGCTTCTTAACAAGCCGTCCTGACGACGTAAATTTCTGTTTTATATGCTGTACGTCAGTCTGATCGTTTTTCTTATCGTCGTTAACGTTAGGCTCTTCAACTAAATAATTTTCATCTAGTTGTATCTCTAGTGGATAAATAAGCTGAACGGGCCTTATGAAAATCCCATTCTGAGTTTTTAGTTTAACTGTTCGAACTTTGCCATCCCGACCAGGAATTTTCTCTATAATTTTACCCAAAGGCCAATACAAGCGTTTTTTGAAATCATCGCCTATTAAGACTATCTCCCCAATTTTAGGCAACCGGGTTACTTTATTTTGTGGTTGTTTCATTATTAATTGCCCCAAATATTCTTTTCGGAAACGGTTCCTTAAATCTTTAAGAAGTTTTGTGCGGTATTTAATTCTTCTCAAAAAATGCTAAGAGTCAATTTTATCTATATCTGCTACATTCGAAGTACAATTTTCAATTAAAAACATTGACGGAGTTAAAGGGATAACATCTTCAGAGTTCTCCGAAATATATGTTAAAGGTCGAGAATCAATTACCGACTCACAATCGCAAATTAAGGTTTCCAGTTCTTCATAAGATAAAACCGATTTTCCCAAAGAACGTCTTAAAAGTTCTTTAACCATGCGAACTAGCCGTTCCCACCAACCTCCCCACCAGGAGGCTGTTGGTGGATTGAATTTCCATACTATTCTCTTTATTTTTGCCTCATTCTCTATTATGTCCCAGTTAAGTTTAGACATTTCGTTATACGTTCCTCGGAAGTTAGTCCCATTGTCAGAATAAATAGTTCGTGGTCTGCCACGTCTGGCTATGAATCGTCTTAAAGCCAAAAGAAAAGATTCTGTTGATAACGAAGTCACCAGTTCTAGATGGATTGCCCTGTACACAGCGCATGTGAAGAGTGCCATCCAAACCTTCTTACCGTTTTTCAAAAACAATGGGCCAGCTAAATCTACTCCCAAAATTTCAAAAGCCCTATAATCTCCTACGCGATCTTCAGGAAGAGGAGTCACTTCGCAAGACATCGGTTTCGCTTTATATCGTTGACATATTACACACCCTTTTAACACATTACGCACAGTTTTACGTTGTTTTAGTATCCAGAATCTTTCTCTTAAAATAGATTGAAGCATTTGAGTTCCAGCATGACAATGTTTCTTATGAACTGACTCAATTAACAATGTAGTAAAGATACATTTACTCGGTAACAAAATTGGTGTTAAAAATTCAGAATTGTCTTTGCGTTCCAATATTCTAGTTTTAACTCTTATAATTTTTTCATTATCAATGAATACATCAAGTGGATTAAGAGCTCCAATGTCAGGGAAATTTGAGCTTTGAACCAACCGAATCAAAACTTTTTCGGAATTTATGATTTCAGCAACAGTTAGTTTAGATTCTTTACACAAATTTGACTTCTTCCTACAGTTAGAAATAAAACGTAACACCCAACCGGTTACACGAATCATTTTTTCATAATCAGAAACTCTTTCTGCATACCAAGGAGTAGTATCCTCTGAAAAGATAACATTAATAAGTTTTACCTTCCTCTTTTCCAAGTCAGCTTCGCTCGGCTGACAAACAATATTGGTAGGCCAAAATTCAGGGCTTTCTCTTAGCCAGAGAGGTCCCTTAAACCACTCCGAGTTAATCATTTGTTTAGCAGAGCAACCTCGAGATAACACATCTGCTGGGTTCATATTACCAGGCACATGCCTCCATGATTCAGGTTTTGTCAACTTAGTAATTTCTTTAACACGATTGCTTACAAAGTTCGACCAATTACCAGGATTTCTGATCCACCATAATGCGACTGTGGAATCACACCATAAAATTACATTTATATCAAAATCATTAAGAGCTTTACAAACAGAATATAATAATCGGGATCCAATGCAACAGGACATTAATTCCAATCTAGGAATCGTCAAATTCTTAATAGGAGCTACTCTAGATTTTGCTCTTAAGAGAGTAATTTTTACACTGCATGAATCAACACTTCTCGCGAAAATACATCCTGCATAAGCATATTTGCAGGCATCGACAAATACATGCAATTCAACTGTTGCAAAGGTTCCAATGAATCGGGGTATTGCCACATTTTTCAACAAAAGTATATCAGATAACCACACAAAAAACTTACTTACAAAATCATGAGGCAATACCTCGTCCCAAGAAAATTTCAACTTCCATGTTTCTTGTAACGAAATTTTTGGAAGCAAAGTTATTGGTGCAAGTATTCCAATTGGATCAAAAATTGATTGTACAATAGACAGAATCAGTCTCTTAGTTGCCTTAGTATCACAAGTTATCATATTTACATTTATATTACACCTTAAAGTATCATTGTCTAAATTCCACAATATTCCTAAAAGAGGTGTGTCCCCAGAATGTTTTGTAGTATATTTGGAAGCAACATTGCTCTCCCATCCCCTTAAATTAAATCTGCCTCTCGACATAAGACTTTTGGCCTTTTGAATTAAATCCTCTTGTTCCTCAATATTGTAAACACCCGTAATACAATTATCTACATAGAAGGAATTTTTTAATTTGTCAGCCACATCTAAAAAGTCAGATGGACAATTATTCAAGAGATATTTAATAGACGCACCTAGTAGATAAGGGCTGCAGGAAACCCCAAAAACTACTCTGCAGTGCCTATACACTATTTCTCCCTCATCACTTGGATAGAAAAATCGCAAGTAATCTCTATCCTTCGGAGAAATTCCTAACTGCAAGAATGCTTTCTCTATGTCTGCACTCAGACCAATAGGAAAAAATCTCATTCTGTCTAAAATATCAGGGACTAATTCTATTAAATTAGGTCCTTTCAATAAACACTGATTCAAAGATGGTTTTCCCTTTTCACAAGATGAAGCATCAAAAACGGGTCTTACCTTAGTGCTTTCACTATTCATCTTAATAACCGGTCTGTGTGGTAAAAAGTGGCATTTATTGTTTAATTCCTTTTCCGGAACCTTTTCTATAATATTTAAATTTTCCCACTCTCTAAACACTTCTTGATATTCCTTCAAAGAATTATTTTCTTTTGCCCTCTTTATCATTTTTTGATGACGTGTCAAAGCAATGCTTTTATTATCTGATAAATTGGTAGATTCGCATTTCCAGGGTAATTCTAATTCATATCTACCATCGGGCCGAATAGATAATTTATTCTGAAAATCAATCTCGTAGTCGCAATGAAGATTTTTCGTTTTACTATTTTCCGTCGGGTCGGAAATACCCAAAACTTCAAGCTCCCATAAAGATTTCAAAGAAGCATTATTTACATGTAAGGAAAGACTTATTAGGGCATTATCCCTGACAGTATCATTTTCTTTACCCATAACCGTCCAACCCAGTTTTGTTTTGACTGCAGTTAAACCAGAGGGTAATTCTAGGTATTCGTCAGTTAACAGTTTACCAATGACATCTGCACCTATCAATAAATCAATTTCACTTTCCTCGCAAAATGTGTCACTGACCTCAATTTTCCTGCTTTTCAATTCCTCTATAATCTGAGCATTCTTGATTGTTGGAACAAATCCACATATCTTTTTTTCGGAAAAAGCTTCAAAACAACACCTAAAAGTGTTATCTAAACTGCTTATGTCAATAGCAAAAACAGAATGGGTTACAGGCGCAGTTTCCCTCCCCCCAAACAAACCATGAATTACTTTCTCCTGTCGAATAGGATCAGCCTTCACTCGCTTCATAATTTTCTCCCCAACGTATGATCGTTGGGATCCCGAATCCAAGAGAATTCTAATTTTTCTCTCTCGATCTTTAACTTTAATTAGAACACATAAAGTTTGCAAATAAACTTTCTCGCTCTTACTATTATTAGAAAGGGAAACATCCAACTTAGAGTCATTTTGTTTTACAGAACTAACATTCTGAGGACACATAAATTTTATATGATCACAACTGCAAATGGGGCATTTAATATTGGCTTTACATTGGTTTTTTAAATGGCCAATTCTTAAACATGAAAAACAAACACCTTTCTTTTGTACAAGTTGCCTCTTTTCATTTAAGCTCATATTTTCAGCTTTAAAACACTTAGCACTCATATGAGGCTTACCACAAAATATACAAACATTTTGCTTACCTTTACTGGTTTCATTTGTACTTACCAGCGCGGCAGCTGTTGCTAAATCTGAATTACCTGAAATAACATTTTTATTAAGACGCTTAACAGAATGAGTAAATCCTGATTGTGCTAATCTAATCATTTCTTCCGATTCTACTTCATGCCTTAAAAAACACATTAGTTTTTCAAGCGTTCTTTCAGAACTCTTTTCCTGTCCTTGTTCAGAAGTTCGACTCCGCTCCCAGGCACGTAAAATATTCTCAGGTAGGCACGACTCCACTAAAGGTCCCAAGAAATCAGCAAACTTTTCCTTGGTGCGTCCTAAGCTTTCCAGTGCTCGTAATTTACTTTCTATACTATCATAAAGTACTCCTAAGTCCGACGCCGTTCTGCCTGTTGTAGCATTCTTTGTAACAAGCCCAAGCAAATCTCTTACATAGATCTGCACCAGAAGGTCTTCTCTACCAAATCTTTCTTTCAGCTGCTCGATAGCTTTAGGATAATTCGCGGCGGTAACAGGAAAACTGTTCAAAAGTTGAGCTGCCTTTGAGCCAGGTACTGCACTTTGCACTAAGTACAAAAATTTATCTTCCGGCACAATATCCGCATCTTCATGAATTTTGGAGAATTGGCTCCAAAAGCCTAAAAATTCTCTTGCATCTCCAGAAAATTTTTTCAGTTCAAGTTTAGGAAGTTTGAACTTCCTGTTTTTATTTTCTTTAGGATCCGAAATCGAAACTGAAGCAATATCTGTAGTAACATTCGTCGAATTCAATTGTCCAATTTTATTCTGAAGTTTCACCTTTAAAGCTATAAAGGAATCTCTGTATCCTTCAGCCGTATTAAATTCATTTTCAAAATCAGCTTCCTTGGTTTGTTCTAAAACACTGCTTTGAGTACTGTCCAAGCGTTCAAATTTGTCAATTAGTTGCCCCAACAACACTTGCAATCTCTCAGGATCCGTACAAGTAGGCAATTCTTCTTCCACAATCTTCGTACTTAACGTAAACGAAGTACGTTCACTTTTACGTTTTGCTTTTAACAACTCCATTTTAACAAAACGCCTAAATCAAAACTACTCGAAATCACACAAACGTCCTGTCAAACGGACGCCAAACTTTTATGTTGAAACTAAATAACGTTTGCATAATCCGAGTTCAGAAAACAAAACATTTATTTTACATATTTTAAAGAAATAACGTTCTGAAACAACATGTTTCATCTACACAATCAATCGACGCTCTCACCAGAGCATTACGCCATCAAACTTGGCACACATCCAAAAGTTCAAATTGAAGAATTACAGAAGCGTTGTTGCCACACAAGAAAAGACATATAGTTACAACTTCACACAATATAAAACAAAAACACACTTTTGAAAAATAGACAATAATAATAAAAATAGTAATAATAAAATTCTTAACAATATTTTCTCGATTATGCAACACTACCAGTGGCTGATTGATAAAACTGCTCATATGTTCAGCTGGTGGTTTGAATTTATTTTCTGACATAAAAAAATTTAAAAGGCATCCCCCATGTTTATTTTACTATAATCGAAAAATCAAATAATTGCTACTCTGTTTATAGGTACTAAATGTTAAAATATTTTAAATGCTTCCTTTAATTTGCATTCTAATAGTCATTTGTTTAAATTTAATTATGAATTATATTGACATATAGTAATTGTGAGTGTTTTCTTATTTTAGGTGCTGTGAAAGGCAATGACAGAGATCCAATTTATCAAGAGTTCTTATATACATAAGAATACATGGATATAAGATTGTTTTTCATGAATTCAAATAAAATGTGATAAATTGGATTAATAAAAACTATTTTGAATTTTGAAAAGTGTTTTTCCTCTGTTAATCATAATATAGTGCCATAAATTTCTGAATGTGTTTATTTTTTATCCAAATAAATAGCTTTACAAAAATTTGTCATATTAATAGATATTGCATAATTTAGCATTATTATAAATATTTATTATAGCAGATTTAACTGAACTACTTTTTTTAGTCTCTTTGCAGATGAAGTCACAAAGGTAAGTGGTTAGATATTTTTCTGTATTCCCCATTAAGTAATTTTATCTGGTAAATTACCATTACTTATATACTAAAGGTGAAAGAATAAGCTTTCCTTGAAGATACAAAAATTTGCAGATATTTCAAAAAATTGGTATACGTAAAAAAGTTCTTAAATTGCCACATATGCGAAACTGAAAATGTTATATATGAAATAGTTCAGAAATATAAATATTTTCACTATTTTTTAACTATAATTCACTGTATTTGTTATATATAATCACAGTTTAAGGTAGCAGTGCTTTTCTCACTGTGATTTCTCATGTACTTTGATTCATAAATCCACGTACATAAATCCACGTATTTTGATTTCTCTTTTGAGACCGAATAAAAAATTAATTAAACATTCTCATTGACATTGAGAGTTGAATAAAAGCTCACCTCAAAATAAAATGAATTAATAAATTTATGGAAAATTTTACATTGCATATATTGAGCAGAAAAAGTAAACTGAATATACTTAATGGAGTTAATAATTGGTAAAGTTGATAGCAGATTAAAATGCCTTAATTGCATGGTAAACAGTAGATCTTTTGAAGTTTTTCTATGTTGCGTAAAATGCAGATTTAAATTTTTGATATTGATTGTCATATAAATGGCAATTACTATTTTATTTTGCTCTGAAATGAATGTAATAAAATTCTGGATGAGACAACCTTTAACATGCGCTAGAATTTACAAAGTTTAATTTGGTGCTGATTTCAACGGGTAAATTTCATTTTACTGAATTTTGCATAAAATAATACTAATGAACCATTGCAAATTATTTTCAGAACTTTTTTTTTTAATCTAAAAGGGCTATTAGTTTTGAAATGTGACTTCATATCGTCAGTCGTAAACTTGTTTCGCTTTTCATTCAAGTCTTGCCATTTGGCAAAATTTAACATATTTATTTACCTTTAAAATCTAATATATTATTGACTAACAAGCCAAGCTAATTAAAAGCATTACACACAGTTCTTAACAATGCTTTTTTTAATTTTTAATCTGATTGATTTAAAATGCATTTAATTCATGATATATCTAATTGAAAACATTTTAATATTTCTACATAATTACATGATATATTTCTTCACTTTTCAAATATATAGAAGATATATAACTTTCTGGTGTCAGTATCTTATAAAATGTTTTGCTATTTCCACTGCCCCATCTGTATTGATAATCTATGCATTCATAAACTTTTAGCCTCTTTGAGTGACTGCTAAAATCTGAGGCCTTTCATATTTTTTTTTTTTTAATTGTGTGAGCAGAAAGATAGAATTTTAGAAGAGCTTCTTGAGTTACCTTTTGAATGATATAAAGAATTGTTAACATAATGTCAAATTTTTACAACTAAATATTAAATATATAAAAAAGCCTGCAGCATTCTCATGTTACGAAAACATATTTATTTATTCTGAGGCTAGGAATTGATTTAGTTTTAAAAATACAATTTATTCCTTTTAACAATTTCCCAACAGTGTCATCAAAACTATAAATTCCTTACATGTTTTAAAGAAAGATGATTCATTTATGTAAAGATTATTAAATGGGTAATTTTATTATTCAATTTTTAATACAAATTAACTGAAATTAGAAACTGATTTTGTAAAATAATTTAATTTGGGGGCTATTGGATGTTTAAAAATGATCAAAAGATTTCTAATATCTTAAAAATAAAAGCAAAATTTTCAGTTTTAATATTTTGTATTAATAATTCATTTTAATTTCCTTGCTCAGTTTTAATATATTCACAAATTCAGATTTAAAAACAAAATAAGTTGTATAAATATTTTCAACATTTCTGATTTTTCCATAGTAACCATAGGAGAACGATTTGAGACTATCTGTGTAAAAAAAAGTAGGTTTTAGATCATCACACCTTCACATACTACTTTCACTGGAATTTTCCTCTGTATATATACTGGGATGTGACACTAAACAGTTGAGAATATGTATTTAAGAGGTTAAAGGGATATTGTAACTAGTGTTTCAAATCCTGATAACATCCCGTACGCTGTCGGTGGGACGTAGATAGAATGTCCTAAGGATATACTGGGATGTGACATTAAGCGCTCAGGAGGATGAGTTTAGGAGGAAATTGGGATATTACGGGATGTCCTGAGGATGTAGTAAGTAGGACTTTAAATCCTAATAACATCCCATATGCTGTCGATGGGACATAGATAGGATGTTTTTAGGATATAATGGGATGTGCTTAGGAGGTTCGCGGGATATTGCGAGATGTCCTGAGGATGTAGTAAGTAGGAGTTCATATCCTAATAACATCCCGCACGCTGTCGATGGGACTTGGTTATTATGTCCTGAGGATATCCCGGGATGTGACATTAAGCACTCGGGAGGAGGTGTTTAGGAGGTTCGCGGGATATTCCGGGATGTGCGCATATCCCGCGAGCAACATCCTTGGGATATCCCAAGGATGTTTTTGTGCTATGTGGGGATGTTGCTGCTGACCATGTCATCAGTTTGGTTCCTGAACATGTAAGTTTTTTTTTTTTTTTTTTTTTTTTTTTTTTTTTATTTTGGGAAAATTACTTTAGGGTGGATCACCCTTTTAAGACTTTTTATGTGAGGGAATTTTTTTTAATGTAAAATATAAAATTAAATATTACTCATAGAGTTTTTCAGTATTTTGCTGGGAATACTAAATGTTTCATATGAATTACATAATGAATTTTTAGTATCGGTATATGTTTTGAGCGTTTGAATTTTTAGTGTCGGTGTATGTTTTGAGTGTCTATTAGGAAAGTTTAAACTAAACGTAATTTTAAAATGTTTCATACATTTTTGCATTTAAAATGTTTCAGGCATAAATTTGATAATTTTAAAGCTTGAGTGTATATGTGAGGGAAAAATTTTTAAATGTAAAGTACAAAATTAACTATTACTCATAAAGTTTTTCAGTATTTTGTTAGACATGTTTTAGGTATATTTCATATATAAAGTCGGTGTTTAACATTTGTTTAGTAAAGTTTGAGTGTTTGAATTTTTAGAATCTGTTAGGAAAGTTTAAACTTAGAACATCAATTCTTTATATTAAAGCGAGAATGTAAATTTTACTTAGGTAACGCTGAACTTAATAGGTTAAATTTATATTTTGAATATTATTGAATATGTGTTAAATGTCAAAGGATTAAACTGTGTAAAAGTAACTTATTTCGTTACTGATATTTAGTTACATTTGTATAGTTGTTATTTTTACATATAAAGTCATTGCGTTTCAAAAAAGGTAACGGTACGGTATCAGAAAATGTTAACGATAAAAATCGCGATAAGCCTTCTCCGTTTAACGTAGGAGAATTCACAGTTGACCTTTGATAGCTAGTTAAAAGCTATGAGGCTAGTTTTATAAGCATACAATAGCTTACCCCCCTCTTTGTTTCTTTCTCAGGTGTGTCCCACTAGTGGTAAAGGGTTTACGGTAAAACGGAGCTTGATTCGTCAACTTAAAACTCACTCAGGGGAAAAATCCTTTCTTTGTGATATGTGTGAAAGTCATTCACTCGCGGCAGTGATTTAGATCGGCATAAGAAAACCCATGAAATTGCTTCTTTGAATTGTGCAACCTGTTCGATGAAATTTACGCGAGCTGATAATTTGAGACGTCACGAATTGTCTCATTTGAGATCTTTTGCATGTGCAGAGTGCTCTCAAATATTTAAAAGACATAGCGATCTGTTACACCACATTCGTGTAGAACACAGTGTTACACGAACCTATGAAAAACGCCGTAATACGGATCCTTCTGCCAGCGCTTCGAAACGGGTCAAAACGACCCGTGTTCGAGATATTTTCTTGACAGAA
This sequence comes from Stegodyphus dumicola, assembly GCF_044657685.1. NCBI lineage: Eukaryota > Metazoa > Arthropoda > Arachnida > Araneae > Eresidae > Stegodyphus > Stegodyphus dumicola. Next base: position 87,059,406 of record NC_140768.1, read on the forward strand.
ACCATATTCTCCAACGCAGAACACAGTCAAGATGTAGATGTATTTTTCGGACATTTGAGACCTCTGTTAAATGAAACATTGCAACAAAATTTAAGTGCCCATCGCAGCTTAAAATGGTACGGGGTCATCAATTTTTTGATGAGTCGTGATAATGGGGATGGTGAGAAAGAATATGCTAGCCCCTATTTCCGAAGTAAATGTGCCCGCCTCTTAAATACACACGATGTCGAGCCTCAAGTCGAAGAGGCCTTTGAAAAAATAAAAAATAACTTTGAAAAACGGATCAGGGTGGGTCTTGGAGAAAATTAACAAATTTGAATTAAATGTGGCTCGTTATGAGGTCTTTCCGGGTAGCAGTTACATCCCTCTGCCTAAGAAACTGGCCGATAAAAAGGCCATCTTAAATATCCAAAATTATGAGGATGACAAATGTTTTGTGTGGTGTTTAATCGCCCACAAAATGAATATTTCACGAGAAAATACTACTCACCGCCTTTCTCACTACAAGCCTCACGAATCGTGTGTTCCTCTGCATAAAATTGTGTATTTAGAAAAGCTAAATAATTTATGTATTAACGTCTTCGGCTATGAAGACGAAGTGTTCCCCCTGTACGTATCTAAACATACGAATGAGGACTGTATTAATTTGCTCCTGATCAGCGAAGAAGATAAGCAGCATTACTGCCTGATTCGGAACATCTCGCGTCTTCTAGGAGACGTCAGTAAACATAATGGTTCTTATCATATCTGCTACCGTTGCCTCTACCGCTTTCATAAGGAAGAGACGTTAAAGGAGCTTTTAAAATATTGCGCCGAGCATTCTGTTCAACACGTGAAAATGTCGGAAGAAGGAGAAAATATACTTTCCTTCACAAACATTCAGTTTCAACATCGCGTCCCCTTTATTGTGTATGCGGACTTTGAATCTATAATTGTGCCGATGGACAGTGCGCAGCAGTGTGAAAGTGTTTCCTTTACCAACAAAATTGCACAACACCAGCCGTGCGGCTATGCTTATGTACTGATTGGCCCTGACAGCACCGTTTTGAAACCAGCGAATGTATACCGAGGTGAAAATGCCGCGGAACATTTTGTGCAATCCCTCATTCAAGTGAAAAAAGAACTGGTCGGGCAGCTGACGCATGTCGCTTCCATGATTTTCAATGAAAAAGACAAACAAAACTTTCTCTCAACGACTCATTGTTACATTTGCAAAAACGCGTTGGGGAAAGATAGAGTGAGAGATCACTGCCATATTACTGGGCAATATTACTGGCAAGCTAACTGCACTCCAACTGCAATTTACAATACCAATTGAAAAAGTGCATCCCTGTGATTTTTCATAATTTGAAGAATTACGATGCCCATCATATCCTTCAAGGGCTAAAAAACGTGAAAGATCACAAAGTAAAAGTAATCGCAACAAGTATGGAAAAATATATTTCCTTCTCGTTAGCCAATAGTGAGGATAAAGTAAGTCTACAGTTTGTAGATAGTTTCCAATTTTTAAATACCTCCTTGCAAAAGCTGGTGAACAACATGAAGGACGAAAATTTTCATATTTTAACAAAACATTTTGAAAAGGAAGAATGTGAACTGCTACGCCGCAAGGGCGTGTATCCTTATGAGTATATGTCATCCTTCAAAAAATTTGAAGAAACATGTTTACCACCGAAAGAGGAATTTTACAGTGTTCTCGGGGAGGAACACATTTCTGATGAAGATTACTCCCATGCATTAAATGTATGGGAGACTTTTAAACTCCGTACTTTAGGAGACTATCACAATTTGTATGTTAAATCGGATGTTCTTCTTTTAGCAGATGTGTTTGAAAACTTTCGAAATTTATGTATGAAAAATTATGAGGTGGACTGTGCTCACGTTATGACGTCACCGGGGCTGGCGTGGCAGGCGTGTTTAAAAATGACTAGAATTCAATTAGAGCTGACAGATCTGGACATGCACCTGTTCATCGAAAGAGGTATTCGTGGAGGTATTTCCATGATATCTCACCGATGAGCAGAAGCTAACAATAAATATTTACCCCATTGTGATCCAGGCAAACCATCCAGTTACATTATATATCTGGATGCAAATAATTTATATGGATGGGCTATGTCTCAACCCCTGCCTTATGGAGGATTTCAATGGATCTCACCCTCTGCCATTGATATAGAAGCCATTTTATCATCCCCTGAAGATGGAGCTGTCGGCTATGTTTTAGAAGTGGATATGGCATACCCTCAGGAACTGCATGACTTACACAATGATTATCCTTTAGCTCCGGAGAAGTGCTGTATAACCACTGAAGAGTTATCCCCCTATTCAGTCTCTTTATTGCAGAAGGATGGTCGAAAAAACCCAGGAAAAATACAGAAATTAGTGACTAATTTGAAAAAGAAGCAAAATTATGTGCTTCATTATAGAAATTTGAAATATTATTTGGAAAAAGTTTAAAATTAACCAAAGTGCATAAAATCTTAAAATTTTTACAGAAGCCTTGGTTATCGCAATATATTGAATTTAATACCGAAGAAAGAAAAAAGTGAATATCACATTTGAAAAAATTTTTTCAAATTGATGAATAATTCAGTGTATGGCAAAACAATGGAAAACGAACGAAATAAGGTGGATATCCAAATTGTTAATAATGTAAGAAAGGCACAAAGACTCGTCGCGGCTCCATCTTTCAAGGAATTTAGAATCTTTGATGATGACTTAGTAGGCGTTCAACGTATGAAAAATGGCATTACATTGAATCGGCCTATTTATGTGGGTTTTGCTATTTTGGAACTGAGCAAGCTGCACATGTATAAGTGTCATTACGAACACATGAAGCAAAACTACGGATCGAAAGCTCAACTCCTTTTCACTGGCACAGATTCATTGACTTATTATGTGCAAACAGAGGACATTTATAAGGATATGAGTCGACATTTAAATTTGTATGATACGTCCGAGTATCCGAAGGAGCACTCCCTCTACAGCGAGAAGAATAAAAAGAGAATTGGCTGCTTTCAAGACGAATTGAATGGAGCACCTGTTTACGAGTTCGTCGGACTAAAAGCTAAAATGTATTCTTTGCTGACTCCCTGTGGAGAGAAGAAAACGACGAAAGGGGTGAGCAGAACGGTGTTAAGAAAGCATATTAAGCATATAAACTACAAAGAATGTCTGTTCAATGAGACACGATCGCGAGATATGCAGAATCTAATTGGTAGTGAGAGTCATAGACTATTCACTATGGAAGTCAACAAAGTGACTTTGACGCCCTATGACGATAAGCGCTATCTATTAGATAGTGTGAACAGATATGCTTATGGGCATTATGCTATTTAATTTTTTTATGTATTTAATCTATTACATTTAATTTTCTTCTTCGTAATTTGAGATTATTTAGCTAGTTCATGTAAAGTTTAATGATATTTGGCATAGTTAACTTGTATATATTAAATTTAAGGTAATTTAATGATTTTTAATTTTTACTTTTGTATGTATCTAATTATCTTTCATATTTAATGCAATTTATATATTCAGTTTTAACGTATTTATTCATTTAGTTTTCATAATTTTTTACATTTCATGGAGTTCTGTGCATATAATCTTTTTTAATTTAATGCTTAATGATATTAAGTACATTTAGTTTATAAATATTTTTTTTCTTTAATTTTAAGTTTTCATAACACTATAAATATTTTAGCATAGTGTTACATTTCGGCCTCTTGAAAAACTTATGGAAAGCTTGCATAAAGTTATGCATAAGTTTTTCTGTTCTAAATTTTTGGGATTGTCGAGGTGCAATTAACTGCACCGGGTGGGGGGGCAATCCTAAAAAAATATAATTTATTTTTAATCTTTTTCTTGCCAATAAGCGACTAGAGATCATGGGGTAGTGCTCTAAAGCAATCAATCATAGTACTACCCTGCGAACTCCTTTTGTTACAGGTTCGAATCCCGGTTTTATCCCCTAAATCAAGAATCCCGAAACGTTCCTACTTATCTGCTGCTCCTCCGCTTGCACCGCCTCTGAATTTGCACCGCGCACCGCCTCCTGTCGCTGAACTCTCCGTTTCCCACTACTTAGTTAGGTCTAAGTTTCGGTTTAGGTTTCAAATTAGTTACATCATCAGCGTTGCTAAGTCGTATGGATGGATTGATCTAGAAATGATACAGTCGAGAGAAATTTTGATGCATTGCAGATAGTAGGAGGGGGACGTATAAAAATTTAAAGAAAACATTTAAAGAGCTATTGGTAATTAAGTTAGCAATTTATTAGATATTTATTTTCTTATTTTATATTTTACGTAGGCACAAGTAGTGTGCCAAGTTGATTGTAGCCACAACATATTTACTGAAATAAAAATTAAGATTTAATCTGCCACGGCTGATAGTTTCCTCTTCGATATAGATCAACATTTTAACATTCTAACGCCATAAATAATACTCTTGCAAGACGTTTTCATTACAGTGTTGTTCTGCATAATTACGTCTAAGAGATTGCTTTCGATGCATTAAAAAAGAAGATTTTATTCATTGGATCTTATAGAATTCGTCATCTAGAAAACACTGGCGAGACTTGAATATCAGTACGTAGCCAATTCGTTACATTATTTGCGTGAATTAAAAATGAAAATACTTCTAGTTTAAGGAATTTTTTCTGTAGTTAATAGTTTCTGAGTCTAAAGTAGTAATGCTTTATGACAGTACGAATAACATACTTTTCAAGCATTTGAAAACTTTGCATTTAAAAACTTGAAATGGCATTTGAAAACTTGAAAATTATTTGTTTGAAAATTTTTTCGGTATATCAGACTAACAAAATTATAAATAAAGACACTGGTTAATCGCAAAAGAATATCATTGAATGGCCTTTAAAGGAAAGGGTATTGAATGAATCTCGAATTATTCCAATTTATTTATATCACTATATATTATAAACAATCACCAAAGTTTTGAAATTAAATATCTCGGTCAATTTTTAATTTTTAATCTTTATAATGAGCATAAAGTTTTCTTAAACCTAGATGTAGAGACTAGGAACCAAGCAAAAATGTTAAGATTTTATATTTTTTTTTTTAATTAAAAATGCAAAAACATGAATATTTACTTCCTTTAAAAGATTTTTGTAGTTGGGAGTGTATGTTTACGACCAACGGCTAGATAAAAAGTAAAAGCTAGATAATACGTATGCAGACTTAATATATACAAAGATAAATAATGTAGATTATTTACATAACAGATACTGATAATATAAATTAATATTTCAGAATAAATGACGATAAGAATATAATGCAAGACTGATTTCAATAGAATGCATGCATGTGGTAAACATGCAGCGATGTGGTAAAAACGTTGTATACTAAACGCGCCTAATGGTGAAATTGTCTACAAAAACTATGGGTTAAATAGATATGTAGTTAAACCTCAACTATAACGAGCCCAGGTTATAATTACAAATAATACTATATCCGGAGTTATAATATATTATTATATTTTACCCATGTATAAAACGAACGAACCTTTTGATCCCGTCGAGTTTTCTACACACTTAATATTATTTTCCTCTGCTATAGCGAACCTCCTACAATGTGAAAATCGGATATAACGGATTGTATATAAATCTTTGATCGAAACTGTTTCGTACATTTCATATCCGTCGCTGATGTTTAGTGGACTATATTCTGTTGACTTGCTGTTGTACACCTTCAGTAGAACTTTAAAAAATCACAGATTCGTAATCTTGACTGAAACTCGTTTATTTCCTTCTTAAAACGTTACCTTTGCTGAAGAACGGCGACTCGCCAAACACGGCGAAACCTCGAATTTTACTTTACTATCTGAAAGCACACCTCAAAGGAACATCTACTTCGTTTTGGAACTCCAGTAACTACTTCTGAAGCTTAAAACGCTTAAAAACCCTAATTTGCATTTGTACTGCTCCCAGCTCAGTGACTAAAAATAAGATTTGCATAAGATCAAAATATTTCTTCCAAAATTTTTGCAAGTTTTAACGAAAAAATTACTAACTGTTATAAGAAATGAGGATTCACAGTCCATCTATGTACCACGTTCCATCCATAAAGGAAAACACCTTTATGCTGGTTTTTATCTTCACCTCCATTTTTCTCTATGTTTTTAAATCAAGGGTTTCCAACGGGGTCAGAGTGAAATTTTTCATCGACCGTGAGGGTTGATGACATTTAAAGGGATCAGTTATGATCAAGGGTTCAATAGTCAAATATACGCCACTAACTGATAGCCATAAACAAGATCCGATTGATTACAAAAATATTAATTAAATTGATGACTCGAAAAGAATCCAGTATTTTTATAACTTAATGCGTTTGACCGTTATCGAAAAGGGCTATATTTCCTCAGAAGATATACTCTTATATTGTTTGCCATTTGCAAAATTTAGAAGATTTTAATGTTCGCGTTCCAAGACATTGAATATTTGAATGTGCCACTATGGCTCACAAAACGGCTGAACTGCGATATACGTTACCTTGATATTATGATGCAAGAAGAATTGATTGCACTGAGGGAGAATGCTCAACAAGTCTTAATCGAAACACAAGAATGCGCTAAGTTTTGGAATTTAAAATTCATTCGGGAGAAATTTCCCAAAATGAAAGATGTTCCCGAACCAACATTATTAACTTTTCCCTATTTTTACTTTTGTGTAAGCTATTTATGAACAAATTATTTGTATTATCATTATGCTGTATGTTGTAAGGAAAAATGTAACGGAGTCATGAAGAAAACAATTCTTTTAAAAGGGTTTAATATAAGAAAAAGGGTTGGGAATCTTTTCTAATCAAAAAAATATGTGCGAAACAGATCTGACATCCAACGTTAGGAGAACGAGGATACAGTAAGCATATGTTAGATTACCATATTGTTACGAATTTCGGAAATAGATAGATGAAAATATGTGAAATTATTATATTTTTCTGTCTAATGCAGGATAAGAAAAATATAAAAGGGACAAGCTATGCCGGAAAAGTAAGAATACAGGAACAAGTGCGTTTAACATTGAGTAAAACGGGTATCTCGGTAATTTGGCGAGATATCATCAAGCTGACAACGCCAAATTTGGTGAGAAAAAGCCAAAAGTCGCTAAACCTGACAAACATTTGGCGGCATTTTGGTCCGGTCCCTGTATCACCGCAATCCCCCTCCCCCGCTCCTGGGAAGTACTCATGGAGGTAGGAAGTAAGATGGAGTCGCCCTAAACAAGTTTCTCCCGTACCCTGCTCTGAAGCACCGGCGATCCCTACGTGGTGACCAAAACATTGGGTCATTTACCATTGAGTTCTATGGGATTTGACGCGTTCGGATGTAAATATTTTGTAATTACGTCGTAAATATACATATAAATGTATATATTTTCTTTTTCTACAACACTTCAGAGTCCTAAGTATGTGAAAACAACATATTTTTAAACAACATTTCATTCTGAACGGAATTAAATGCTATACTTTTCACAGGGCAGTTTTCTCAGAATGGTTTAATTTGAATGAAATATTTTCACAAGTTTTCGTTAATTACATTAGGAAAAAAATTAAGGTAATTCGATTTTACTCGGTTAAGGTACAAAAATTAAGATCAAAGTTTATTGTATTATTAATATTAAAATTATGCATTATTTCTTTTCTATTTATAGAGCTTCTTCCTAAAATACTTTCTTAAATATGACATGATTTTTTGGCTTCTTTTAAATCGAAAAATGTAAGTCAATTTATAATTAATGCTCTATTCGGTTCATTTTAAATTAGAGAATTATTAGGAATTAGCGAAATACTTTAAATAAGTATTTCGCTAATTCCTAATAATTAAATAGGTATTAAATAGTACTTGACTTTCTCTGAACATTTCTGAAAGGGATTAAAATAAGTTTTTTTTTTTCTTAAGTATTATTTAAAACTTGTAACTGAGTTATTATAAAATGTAAGGGGAATAATTCTTTTAATTATACTTATCAGATTTTTTTTTTTTTTTTTACCCTTCATTTCAACAATTCATATTCCAAAACTCTTTATTACGTTCTTAAGTGCGCATCTCATAGCATTTGCTTTACAATACCTTTTAACAGATTGCTGTCCAATACGAACAATTCTTGCTTAAATAGTTTTATAATGTATTTGTCAACAGGATTTCAATTTATGTTTACAATTCAATATTAAGGTTATTATATATTTAGATAACATTTATAATCATTATAAATTAGATACATTTAATAATTAGATTTCTTCACAGTTGTTTATAATTGAATAAATCCTTCATTTCAAATATATTTATAAATAATTTAATGAATATTTAAGTATTTTGTCAAAGGCAGATACATGCTTTTTGCAAGCACATGCATAAATACCCATACATATTTCCTGTTTTTCATTTCCGGCATGTGCAAATCTTTAATTTCTGTGCATTCACTATATTTTTCGTGTAAAGTAATTTACACTAATTTAGCATACACCCGAAAGTTTTACATAAAAAATATATATGAATATAATTTGAATGAAAATTATAAGTATTATTTTTAATACCCACTCAAAGGTCAGTTTTTCTTCAAAATTCCTCCACGATGGCATCCTTCTCTTTAGGCATATAGCCCTTGCATGCGTTACTCTATTTAATAAAAACTTAATCTGACCTATGTGCCTAATTACAAATATTTTAACATATATAATTTTATATTTATAAAACGTGTAAGCCCAAAGTGATTATTTTTCAGATATATAAAATTAAAACGATGGGTTTAAAATGAGCAGCAGTAAAGCATCTCCTCTAAAAAATTTTAAAAGGTACATGTTACAATAATATATGGATGTGAAAAAAATTTGTTTTATTTAAAACATTTTGACATTTGGAAAATAAAATAAAAGTAGCGAATACTCTATCAAGACGTATTACGTATACAATTTTAAATGTACCGTAAGGTATTTTTCATTCTTTAAGCATAACATTTTTCTTAAAATCTATATTTTTGTAGTGTAACAGCTTATAATTTTAAAAAACAAATTCATAATCAAAATCGCTGTTGTTAGTTATCGAAAAATAACCAAGATGTGATTTTTGCGTAAATGTCACTAAACTATACAAATTGCTATTATCCATCACACTATGAATGTTTCTTTCATGCGAAAGTGTCCGTTTTTCGATTTCTATGGAACTGTCGTGTGTCGAAATACTATCAGAATCTTGTCAAGCGAGCTTCTGAATGTAAACAAAGAACACCCCATCTGGTGACCCAAGCTTCAAAGCAGTGCTTCACTTTTAGCGCGGGTTGGCCCCTCCTCCCTTTCCTACATCCATGGAAGTACTGGTTAGAATCTGTATCTAGGCAGTGTCAATCACGGGGGTATATAATTTGTCTTCACAGGACTAAAGCCCAAGTATTGTACTCAGGTTGATTCAGGCTTGGCAGGGACCGTACTGGTACTGTCGTGTCTTCCTCTGGCTGTGGTGGAGCTATATCGTACGTAGATTTGACCTTTTCGACGGGGGTTTGGCCCTCAGAGTCCCAGTGACGGGGACTGACAGAGTAAGGCAAGGCACCGAGAACGAATCAACGAATCTATTCGATGCTGAGGAAGTGGTGCCCCAAGGCAAAGATGATTAACCCTTTCCGGCGCGCTACCTCTTAAAGTCGGAGTTTTGATTTAAAAAAAAAAAAAAAAAAAAAAGGTAGGCAGTCTAATTAGGCCTAGAGGAGTACACAAGTAAAATTTTGTGAAGATAGCATTATCTTTTTAATTCTGTGGGTGTGTCCAAAGTGGGCACACTGACTGAATAGAGCTTCGAAAAGAGTACTACTGAAACAAGCATTGTTGTCAATGAACTGACCGATGAGATGCGGAGAAACAAAGAATACAGACTCTCAGTTGTCCTAGATTATCGGTGAGCCCGGTCTGGGCACACTTAGGGTTTGCCGTTTGATTTTAGGCAAGATTTCAAGGGAAAAATTTAAAACTAATATAGAATAAGGAAATTAGCATACAGCCAAAAATATACATAGAAATTTCTTTTCAAACAATTCTTTTAATACCCTAAAAAAATCTGGACGATTTCTTTGAAAAATGAGGGTCTTAAGAAACTAAACACGGCTAAAATATATGGACTGGTTTGTGTTGAGCTGCCGTCTACTATAAATAAAGAAGGCTGAGAGTAACCTATAAATCCTTTTTCATTCAATTTTTTCTGTGCGTGCAGAAGGAAATTTTTAGGTGTGTCCAGGCCGGACACACTGTGCCGCAAAGGGTTAAGCGACCCCTTTTTTGTATTATGTTTCAACGCTTTCGTCCTTGCTGAGGCTATGTATAAAGCCGGGCAGGGGCTGTGGGATCTGCGCCGCCGTTGAGGGGTGTCTGGAGTTTGTATATCTCAACCCCGATAAGGCTAGTACCAGGACGAGAATCCTTCTCTAGCGTCTTGTATCACCGTAATAGGTATTGTAACTGAATAAATGTAGCTGACCACTGTGTTAACTGTAACCGTAATTTGACTCTCATATTGCTTTCAAAAATTTCGAGAAGCAGAAAGTACTAGAAATATCTCGGCGATTGGTTGAAACCTATATAAGGTCGGGGAGAGAGCACCTGTTCTCACTTCATACACAGAACTAGGACATTCAGCTTGAGATGAATTTGCATTTAGAAACCCCTGTTTCAATCTATTGGGCCTATGCTCGCGCTTTAGAATTGAATAAAGAACTCAAATGTTAGAGCTGTTCTTGCCGATAATCCTACTGAAAAACTTAATGAAAACTCACTTAATCGTGAACTTACAGAAGTAAAGCAAATTATTTTACAACCTGTTCAGGAAGCTTGCGCTCGACAAGTAGCAGAACTTGGAAAATGTTATGTTAAATCTTCAGTTGCGGATAAAGATGACTTACGGAAAGTAGGCCCGTGCAGTAAGAAATCATATAAAAGAGCCAATTCGTAGGATGATATCCCTCCCATTGAATCCAGCACCAAATTCCAAGAGCTAGACTCTGAAGGAAGCCTAGATGACCAAAATATGGAAGAACAGGCAACAACTTGCGGAAATGCGTCTTACGTTATGCCTAACCGTCTCCGGGAAGATCTCACTCATTGTTATTACCAAACCTGACATAAATTGGAAAATTCTTCGAAAAGAGATTAAGAAGTTCTCGAAGTACAGAAATTAGAAGAGGAAAACCTTAAAATTAAATTATTTAGCATGGAAGACTTTAGAAAGGTTCAAGCAAAACTTGAATCAATACCCTTTCCTACTTTTCTCATGAATTCAGAGAAATGCTTACGCAAGTCCTTACAGTTGATGTTACTCCTGCTGAATTCAAAGAAGAAACTGAAAAGTTTAAAGTACCTGTTTTGAAATACAGGCAATTACAAAGAATGAGGGTAGGAGTGGCGGTATTCTTACCCATCTAAATTATCTCGAAGTACCTAGAACAGAAGAAATATTTTTGATACTGATAATATTAAAGTATCTTGGGGTTACTATACACAGCAGATTAAAGTTTAAAGATCACATAACAGACAAACTTAACAGATTTAGCAGAGCATTTACGGCCTTATATAATCTTATCAGGAGGAAATCAAAACTCAGTTTTAATGTGAAAAGATATCTCACACTTATTCGACCAGTTCTTCTATGTTGCCCCGGCGTGGGCCACAGCCTTAAAAACAGAACGAAAGGAAACTGAAATTCTACAGAACAAGAATTCTACGTGCCATGGCAAATGCGCCTTAGTACGTTCGCAACACTATTATTCACGCAGACTTAAAAATTCGTCCAATTCCGGAGCAAATACTTATGGATTCACATAATTTTTTTGAAAAAATTAAAAATTTCTCATATCCTCACTTACGTGAAATAATTAATTACGATCCTACTGCTGAGAGTGTAGTGAAGCGACATAGGTCTGTTCACCATAATATTAATTGGTGATTGTATATATGTATTATAATTTCACTATTGTTTCATTCATTAATTATTTTAATCTACTTACTGAGAAAGATTATGAACTTTTTGGCTTGGTAGAGCCAAATATGGACTCTGCTAAATTTTTTTTTTAAACATGTGTTATATCATATAAACGTAACTTTGAGATATGAATACTTGCAAAGATATGGATTTTGTGCCTGATCGAGCAGGTTATGGATTCTGCTAATAATTTTTATATTATTCTTATCATGCTTATTATCATTATTATATTAAAAGTATTTTGTGTGTAACTGCCTGTAACAGTAGGAATTCTCTAAGTTAACCCACATGTGCTCAAAACTCGACCTGAAATTCTCTCAGTTACAAATTAAATCAGCATTTACAAGAATTTCGCCATAAACTTCAATTATTCAAGAATTTTCAAATTTCAATGGTTCATGACATTTACATTATTACTACTCAACGTACTATATTGCATTCCATGTGCAATTCATATTATTTATGAATTTCAACTAGTAAGATATTATGCACGCTCGTTCTCCTCATGCAATTTAATTGTTTTCACGAAACCTTGACTCCCCTTTTCATGGCTGCAGTATCTTCGCCTTCGGGTGGGTGCGTTCGCATCTCGATTTATTTACATACGCAATTTAATGACGCTGTTCAGTTTCTCTTAACATAGTGTTTGCTCTTCAATGTCATTAATAACTTGTAGGGTTTATATTTATTTTAACTAACATTTATTTTAAGTTTAAACTATCTTTCCTGTCAAGCCTTACTTTCCCCTGGAACTGCCAATGCCAGAATATGTAAATTTGAGTAGAACGCGCAAGCATTCAAATTATCAGCGGAAGTATTCTGATTTAAATAGAAGGAAACAAGTTCGGTATGAGAGATTCTTACTTAGCGAGCGCGGAGGTAGTTAGCGAGAATTGAAGAACCCCGCGTTGCGGCCTATGTGCTTGGCGGGAAGTAGTGGTAATTGTTCCAGTGAGCTTCAAGTCTGCTGAATTAGCAGCGGTATTGTAAAACGCGGTGAGTTAGTTATTTTAGAGAACCTCGTAGTTAGAATCTTGTCTTTACTTTCTTTTCAGGTTATTATTTTTATTTGACTGCCAAGTTGGCACCGTCTGTAAGCGTCAAGAGGACGCAATTGTAATGTATTACGTTGAATAAAAAGGGACTTAAACCCTTTACAAGACTCTATCTTTTATACAAGTTTTCACAGTCACCTCTTGGTTGCGTGCAAGTTGGAGGCGCGCAACGTTATAAACTTAATGTATTCATTTCTAACGATATTTATTCTTCCGTTATTTGCAATGTATTATTTTTGTTTTGAAGACTGAACTCAACTGGATGAGTTTATTCTCCATATTTAACTAATCGAAAAATACAGGTAAACTGGTCGTAGTGTTTTTGTGGTAATAATAATATGATTTATTTCTTTTTCCTGTAAAAATAACTTTCTAAAAGTGGCAACATCAGACTCTGTTATTGCTTGTAGTCTATCGAAGTATGAATGGCCTTTTATTAGCTCTTTCTGTTAATGCCTTTATCAATACTATCCATAATCTAGAGAAGAATCTCTGCGGATTATAAATAAATAGGTGTCTACTATAGTTCAGGCAGTACGTAAGTTTATGCCATCAGTCACAAGAATCTTTTTAATCACTCTCGGATTAAACGTGACTTTGAGATATCCGATGCTCATTAGATAGCATGTTTTCCAAGTTAGATTATTCCATGGAAAAAAAAATTAAACGGGGGGAGGGTAAAATAAGCCATTAGTGCTAAAATCATGAACCTGAAAACAGTTCTAATGTAAAGAAGAAAGATTGTCCTTGAGATATGGAATTCCACCAATTTCGTTTTCCTTTTAATGGTGTGGAATGAGGAAACGATCCTGAAATTGGTGAGAGTGACAGGAAAGTCTTTAAATATATTTATATAGATGACGTAACAATAGCATATGTAGAACTAATGCAGAAGAAACAATTGCAGTTGTGAATTAACATATCGGAGAACGATTTGTAAATTGACAGATAATTATTACCAAAAAAACACTGACGTCAGCAATGCATTTCTTTTTTTCCCTTCCTTGTTAAATTCTGAAAAACCTGTTGATCAAAATAATCTGTTAAATAGAATTTTTCCGCTGCTAAAGAAACTTAAGAAAGGAACTAAAGGAACTTAAGAAGCTTGAAATATTATTGCACATGGTCTGATTTAACGAACTTGTGCCCCCAGCCTGACCTTTCAAAGGAGCCCTTGAATACTTTTATAAATTCAAAATACAGCAAATTTTATGGAGTTTTGTGTAATTCTAGAATTTAAAACTATAAAATAGAAGTAAGATAGAAATTTTAAATTTCGTATTTTAGTTTTTTGTGTCCTTTGAGAGTTTTCTTTTTGGTGCAAAGATGGGGGGGGGGAGGAAGCAGAAAGAATTGAACAAGGAGTAGGATCGCTAGAATCAACTCAATCAAAACGCTCACTTTCTGGACTGATTTTTTCAACTATTCTTTTAAGATTCCGTAGGAAAAAAAAAAAAAAAAAAAAAAAAAAAAACTTTTCTACGTAGAACAACAATAAAATTCTGGAATAAAAAAGTGCTAAAATCTAATTTGACAAAATGATACCAAATATCGCTCAAGGTTCTTCTATTCGTTAGGGTGCATATTTTGTTCTGCAATCTTGAAAAAATACATTGGATGGAAACATTTATGCTTATAAATATATACTAATTCTAAAGAAAATTGAAGACAAATTCACAGCTCTTTATTACAAGACGTTAGTAAAATAAGTAAGTAAATAAAAACATAATTTATTATTTTACATAAATATTACAGTAATGTTGCATAAAAAGGTGGTACCTAATATGCATAGCTATACACAATACACAATATTCAAAGAATCGAAATGAAACTCAAAGGAACAGCTCCGAAGAAACAAAAAGAGCAAATAATCAAGACTCCGTGGGAGTCATATTTGCGGCTAGAACAAGAGCGATGAATGAGGGAATAATCACAAGTTCGAAGAACCCAGATCTGCGACTAGCACCGAGTAGCTGACAGCTGGGAATCTGGGGAACTAGTTCCTATAATCTATACACTTTAAACAGATCCTCGCACTGCCAGATGGGAAAGAAACTCCATACATTTGCAAACAGGGGTGGTCAGTTTTGCTGAGATGCGCCGGTTTATTTAATGTTTTGTTTTTTTAAATACTAGATGGAACACAAGTAAACCAAAAGCATACATATTTACATACATAGCACACATACACACATAAAAAATAGGTCAGAGACGTTTCCGGTAAGTAATAAATGAAAGAATGCTAGTTTTTACATTAAGAGGAATCCAATTTTTTTTCATGCTTCCCAACAACAGTTGTCGGTGAACTGTTAAAGAATTCCGTTCCGTTTTCGCCGGATCATTCGTCCAGTAAAGTGAATCGGTCTTGGAGCGGATCGTCCATAGGCGCGAAAAGCGCGGGGGGGGGGAAGAAAGAAACAAAAAGCGCTTTCCGCATGCATCAATTCGCATCACGGCAGAAACTTTCCCTTTAAGTTTTCATACGCGCCGAGTAAAATGGCTCTTCATATTGGAATCTCGAGGGAAATCGTGTATTTTTGTGCGGTATTTTAGCTTGCTATGGTTGTATTTTCTTTTATTAAAATGGATCAGATTTCTGCTATATCAAAACTTATTTTAAACTTTTTTCTTTACGTACAAAAAGAAGCAGAAGGGGATGAGTTATATTAACATGTCAGAGATAACTAACTACAGCAACGATATTCAAATAATTTTAATGCGAAGATGCGCTTGAAGAACACAGAAATTTTTTAAAATTATTTTCGCACGACGCCTCATCAACTGGAACACTAATTTTCAACAGAATATCTCAGAAAAGCATCCTTTGAAAGATAGAAAAAGGATATCCCCAAAAAGAATGGTTTTATATATATCTAATTTATTTTGCTGAATGATAAAATAAAAGAAATTCTTAATTGCATCTTCTGATTTCGGATAGTGAGTTTGGCATGGAAGAAATGGGTGTACACCTACTGCGCGAATGAAAATCCCCCCCCCCTCGTCCTGGTTATAGTCCAACTGCGCCAATCAAAATTTCTTACCCCCGTTGCCTACAGGATTATAATTTTACTTTTCGAAGCCAATAGTAGCCAAGAGGAAAATAAAAATAAAGAAATAGAATTACATATCACAATCACAATCACAAGAACAAGTAAAGAATATTTAACAAGCAGGCTAATTACTTGAATAACAGTAATAAATGCGAGAGCTAACAAAGAAAATAAAAGGAATAAAAGGTATTAGTAAACATACATATTAGCATTACAAACATCTTTCATTAATTACAATATTACAGCAAGGAATATTATAATAATATCATAAATTAAATAATTATAAAGCATACCAATTGTATTTTTTATAAATGACATCAATAATAGTCATGATGTCTGAACTAGATTGGGAAATTTAGTATAGCTCACTGGCGTTCAAAAGATTATCCTATATCAAAGTGTGCTAGAAATATTTTTTGTTATTTAAAGTCATGTAAATGTTTTCAGAAATTAATAGTTAAATTAAAAAAAAAAAAGCTTAGCATGAAATCTATTATAACAACATTAGTATGCGTTTAGAAGTCTGACGTATAAATTGTAAATCAATTTTAATTATTATGATAACATACATATGAAACTTGAATACAGTGCAACAATATGTGAAAAAGGAATGGATTGAAAGGGAACTGAAAATCCCAAGATATGAATATAAAGGAGTTCGTTCTTTTTTTTTTTCCTTTTTTTGTTAATTATGAAAATTCTGTAGACGTTCATAATTATCAATTTATTAATTAAATGTGCATTAGAAATTAAATGTATGCCAAAGCACTTCAGGTAGAGTAACTGGAAAACAGAATAAATATTTAAACGTTTCTAGTATTAAAACATGGAATTTGTAAGAAAGTTAAATAAACTTAAAATAGCCATAAATAATAAAACCATAAATAGTTAAATAACTTATCAATAACTAAAAATGAAAAGCTTAATACGCCAATATATTGCAATACTATTAGTGTTAATTTAGAACCACTTAAGAAATCCAATTTTTAGATTTAATAAAGATAATTGCTTACATTAAATTAGAACTATTTACCTAAAATGGTAAATTTGATAGTTAAAATCATTCTGCTGTCTAAGATGATTTGTTAATATTTATTTAGAGAAGAAACTTATTTAAGGTGCGCTACAAATCCGATATTTGATAGGTTGATTATGTGTCAGTTTTGTGTATATCATTAATCTTTCAATTTTATTATTCAAAACTGATATATATATCAGCGACTAAAATCTACAACTTGGAAAGTTTTTAATTCTTACAGAGAATAAAAAAGATCAGGCTCATCATTCTTTTAAGCTTCATAAAACTTTAAAATGAGTGTAAAAGAAATTCTTTTTTACTTTAGCACACGCCAGATTTTAAATTAGTATTTGTTTTGTATGCCCAATTTTTGCAATATTGATAAACGAAAATAGAGGTTTGCACTTTCAATAAAATGACAAGCGTCTAGGTACAGCATGCGCAATATGATCTGCGACCAATATGAGGGGTTGTAACAGTTTGGCGATGATTTTTGTTCATCACCACCGAAGTCACAAAGCGATGTGTTGGCGTGATTTTCGCGTATATCGTAGCAAACGAATAAACTTAACACATTTAACGTTAAAAGTAAATTGGAGTCAAAGCAAGACAATTCCTCAACAATATTAATTATTGCTTGTAAAGGGAACCTAAACAATTCAAAATAAAAATGATCATAGTCGTACAAACTCGAAAAATAAACATGCAAAAAAGGAAAATATATACAAGATAATAAAAATATAAAAATTAATCTCCCTTTATTAAAACTCCAATTCAGAACTCATCAGGGGAAAAATGAATTAAAGCTTCATGAAAGTTGATTAATATGCTTTGAAAACATGTTTCGTTTTCCCGATAAATTTGAGATCAAAAGCCGAAAAAAGAAACAAATTTAGTTTACATAAAAACTCATATAAAACCGAAAATCATGAATCTAAAAGTGTACCAGGATTTTCCCTACACACCTTCGAAACACTTGAAAAAAAATAATAAAACATACATTGTTTCAAATTGGCTACAAAAAAAAAAACGAAAACTTTACAATACCGTAAAAATAGTAACGGACAGATGTTCTTTGTCATAGCGCAGTCACAAAAGCGGTATATTCAAACTCGCAAAGTAGTGTGCAGCGTTTTAACATGGATACAAGTGAAAATAAATTCGTGTGTCAATTTATTCCCACAATAGAACATTACGTCAATATTTAAGGAAATGCCATCCAGCAGAATTTATGTCAGAGACGGCAAATAAAATATATAATTTCAAATGTGATGATTGTGGCAAAATTTTAGTAAATTGAAGCATTTCAATTATCACAAACGTCATCAACATGCCGAAATTGAACTGCTTCGCAAAATAACTGTAAAATGTCCATTATGTAATGATGAAGTGGAAAAAAAAGGACTTTTCATTGCACTGCCAATCTACGCATGCTGTAAACATCAGTTCTCAAAATTTAATATTTAAAACGCAGGAGGATTTCTACCGATGGAAGCATGATATTGAATTAAATACGAATTCAACATATGTTTTAGAAAGAGGCACACAAAAAGATAAATCAGGTATCCAGAAACGTTATTTCCATTGCCACCGTTCAGGAAATTTTAACAGCAAAAGTAAAGGGCTGAGACACCTGAAAATTCAAGGAAGTAATAAAATAAATGCATACTGTCCCTCTTCTATAACTGTTACAGAAACAGAAAATGGTTTGCATGAGGTTGATTTTTTACAAACGCATATTGGTCATTCTAATGACATTGAACATTTAAACCTTTCACAGAATGATCGAGACAAAATAGCTGCAAAAGTTAGATGAACTCAGAGATTCAGTATCAGAGTCAAATCTTCAAAGAATTCATCTTTTAACAAAAAATGATTTACATAATATTGAAAAGAGTTTTAATTAAAATGCTACTGCAGTTCGACATCAAAATGATGGGATTAGCGTGGAGGCATGGATTAATGAAATGCAGCCAAATGAAAATTCTTGTGTTTTGCTATATAAATCTCAAGCCACTATTTTAAAAGGTCAAAAGTTATTAAGAAAAGATGATTTTGTTTTAATCATCATGAATGAGGCACAGTGTGACATGCTTAAAAAGTTTGGATCAGACTGTATTTGTGTAGATAGCACTCACGGGTTAAATAGCTATTCATTTGAACTTACATCATTGGTTGTAATTGACGACATGAGGCAGGGTTTTCCCTGTGCATTTCTAATCTCAAATCGAACTGACCAGCATGTTATATCATTATTTTTCTCAACAATAAAAAGAAAAACTGGAAAAATAACACCACGCATTTTTATGTCAGATATGGCAGAAGCATTTTATAATGCTTGGGTAGCAACTATGGGCTCACCCAAAATGCGTCTATTTTGCTCTTGGCATGTTGATCATGCATGGAGGAAAAATTTTAAAAAAATAAAGCCCCACCTCAAGCAAGGAGAGGTATATAAAAGTCTTCGAACTTTGCTCGAGGAGCGAGATGAGCAGGCTTTTTATAAAATGTTAGAAAATGTCATTATATATTTGGAAAATGATCCAGAAATTTCAGAATTTTCATCATACTATTTTAAAACGTACTATACAAAATATGTAACTGCCATAATATTGCCATAGAATGCACAGTGGCGTAAACACAAATATGCATATTGCACGCATGCATCGTACTATTAAATATATTTATTTACAAGAAAAGACTGTGAAAAGGCTTGATAAAGCTATTCATGCCATCATGCTTTTCGTACGGGATAAACTTTTTGACAGACTGCTAATTCTAAATAAAGGAAAGCTAACACGTAAATTAAAGGACATAAGAAAACGTCACAAAGAAAGTCTCTCTTTTAAATCACCAGTTGTGCAAAATGAAAATAGCTGGAGTGTGCAATCTTCAAGAGGTTTTGAGATTTATGAAATTAATGAAAACATTACTGAATGTAAATGCCAGTTAATATGCAGTTATTGCAATATTTGTATACACCGATTATCTTGCACATGTGCAAACATATTCTTTATATTTCTAATTAAATCAATCAAACAACAGGAAGTGATAACAGCAGTTATACTAATGAAGAAAGTATTTTAAGTATTGTTGAAACTGATGAGACAAATATGATATTAGAAAAATTACATCAAAATAGTTCTTTTAATAATGATATAGTTGATATTGAAAAAAATAAATTAAAAGAGAAAATTAATAATTTAGTTGACAGTGTCACTACTATGGAGAAAATAGAAAGCTTAAAAAATATTTGTCCCTGCAGAGCCAACATTAAAAGCTATCCGTGCTACATCAGCAATAAATGCCATTTCAAGTGATGTAGTAGTGCAGAATATACCAGCAAATGAAAATATTGAGCACCAAAGAAGATTATTTTGTACAAGAAAACTTAAAAGGTCAAAAACTTCCATCAGAAGACCTACTGTTGAAGAAGCAAAAGATATTAATCTAAACCTGATGTTAGGAGAAAAAACTACTCTCAGTAGGCAAACTATTGAACTGCTGATTAGAATGTCTACTGCAAACTATAATGTAGATCAGATTTCTCAACAGTTATGTATATTTATTTAAGTCTTGTAACCTTTTTGTACAGTTGAAGCCAGACAATTTCAACTATGTGTCAATTTTTTCGGATATTAATATAAATTTGTCTTTCTCCTAATTTGATTTCTTTAGATTTTATTTTTGAAAAAAAAAAAAATAAAAATATTGTGTTATTTTATAAGAAAAGTAGCACAAGAGTTGCTTTTCTCCTATGTTAATTAAAAAGATTTATTTTCAGCTGCTGCTTCATGTATAATTTCTTCTCTAATCCATTTTACTGCATATTTTTGTACTTTTAATTAATAGTATTCTTTACATTGCTTAATATTTATATATTGAGCTAACTTTAGATGTTATGTTCTGCAAGTATCATAAACCTCTTTACTCATGTGACTTAAGACGTGAAAGTTTCCTCAGTTTTGATGTGTATAAAAACAATTTAAAATGAAACAAATTCTTTTGAAAATAGTAAATAATATTAAAAGGTAGAACATTAGGAATGGTTTTGTATTTGAGGTAAAGCATGGATAACTGTAGTAGTATCTTTGTAAAATTAGAGCACATAAAATCAAAAGTTTTCTCAAGAGCTTTGCGATAATACACAGGAAGCTGTATCTGAATTGATCATTATGAATTACATACATGTGAGTTAAAAATAATGTATATTACAGTTATATATTTCTTAAAATGATTTTGAATTATTTACTGTTTCCTATATTTAAACATGTAAATCATAATTATAAATATAATATATAATCATATGTGCATCATTTATAAAAATGTAAAATCACACGAGGGAAAAAAATCCTTAAGTGTGCTAAAGCTACATTGGTAGGGGTTCAATATAAAAGCTGATTATGTACTACATGTATTCATTTTAAGTATATTCCTCACTTATTAATTATCTACACATCAATGATATGTAAAATATTAATAAGTATATTTTGTTGATCACATAGTTTTAGCTTTAAAAAAAAAAAAACTTTATTATTGTAATAGACATTTGTAAAGTTACCTTCCTTCACTCTAATTTCAAAAGATTTGTGTAACTCTAATAAAGTTGATTTGTTCCATTTCAATGTATCATTCCTATTTTTTAATTGCAACTTTTTTTATATGATTGTTTGCAGATTATGTGATAATTTTAAAAGTTATATTCATTTAGAAGTAGGACTGGATTATTTGAATTAGGCAAAGCACAAAAATGCTGTTCACCTAAATCAAGCCGATAAGAGATCCTCAAGTGACAGAAAAACCTCTTAGCTTACATAACTCAAAGAAAAGGGATTGAATTTCAAATATTTTCTTAAATTTATGTAAAACACTTATCTGGAAATTTCAGGTATTTTTAGAATGCAGAATATTGGACTTGATTGTGCACTTTGGTTAAAACATGTATATTTATGATATTTGTCGGTGTCTCTGCAGGATGACAGCAACTACAATTTGTTGATACAGAAGTTAATTTGAAAGCTTCTTTGCAGAAGAGGAATATAAGACTCTTATTCTGTTTCCTAGGCTATTTTCAGTAAACATTTGGATGTATATCCTCTAGGAGAATCTTGATCAAACTAGGAAGTATGCTTTACTTTAATTAAATAACCCAATTCATTCTAATTTCTGGCCATACAGATGTTTAGCTGTATGTTTGGATTTTTTTATTTGTATGGACAAAATCTGTTTTTCATAAAGCTTATTTTCTGTATACTGATTATTTTAAATAACATTTATTCTGTTGTTATAAAAAATGTTAAAAAGATTTTAAGATGTTAAAAATATAATCATGGAAGTAATGATTACATTCTTGTTTCCAGGTACAGATAATAAGGATCTCAGACTTAACCATTTTTATCATGACTGCTTTGGATAACAAAATTCTCTATCATGTGGAAAATTAGAAAGTTTTGTGAATATAATCATTGCATTTAGTACCTAATTTACTTTATAAAATATTCATTTTAAACATTTCTGAATAAAATCATTCAAAAGGTTTTCAGTAGCTACAAAGATCAAAACTTCTAAATACAACAATCCCCAGTAGCTGTAAAAATATAGTGCATATATTTAGCAAGGGCTGTTCAATGGCCAAATAGTCTAATGTGTCATTGCTGTACCATTATCGATGTTAGTAATAATTTCAATGTTCTTTGCCTTCAGGATTATAGTGGTGATATTTTAACAGGATGTTACATGAAGTGCCATTTTTATTAAGTTACTCAGATTATAATTTTGATTTTAAAAACTGATACTTCTAAAATGAATTTTTGTCATTGAATTATGGAAAAGTACACACTGATAAGGTTATCATTTCATCTCAGCTCCCTCCGCCCTGAAAATTGTTTGCATATGCTTATGTTTGGGACAGTTATGGTGTATGAAGGAATAAAAAAGAAGTATACAAAAAGAACAAAATATTAAAGACACTGAAAAGTGGATTGCATATGTTTAGCAACATGTCTGCTCTGAAGAGGATGCGGATGGCTGGGGTTCTTATTTCTGGACCTGCTTTTGCATATTTTCCATTAGGTAATAATATTGACAAAAACTTCTTTTTAATGTTCATAAAAGTCCTTAGATGAATATTCAGAATTCATTTTTCAAGTTTAAAAGTTTCTTTACTATTGACAGCTGTAATCAATGTCTTTCTGGACAATAATATTTATTGTTCATTATTGAAAAAAAAATCTTTCTATTGAAGCAGATGCATTTAATGGCAAAACTGATTAACTAGACAAGCAGACACTTTCATAAAAAATA
Source organism: Stegodyphus dumicola (assembly GCF_044657685.1). Classification (NCBI taxonomy): domain Eukaryota; kingdom Metazoa; phylum Arthropoda; class Arachnida; order Araneae; family Eresidae; genus Stegodyphus; species Stegodyphus dumicola. The sequence goes on from NC_140768.1 coordinate 87,082,808, forward strand.
GTGAACATTTTGCAGTCCTTAGACACAGTCCAAGTAGAATTACAAATTTTGAATCATTTTGGCTAATCCCCAATGTCTGGTAAACCTACATAGTGGCTATCTCCTTAAGAGAAATTGTACCACATTGATAGTATACATAGTGAAATCCACAAGAATTCCATTCAGCTGTTAAAGTTGGTTTATTTGATTATAGTAAAGCATTCGAGGGCTATTTGCTCGAGGAGTGCTTTTGCGGAGGACTTTTAAAGGGAAACTGGCTGATACACTTATTACACATGGGAAAAACAACACAAAAGTGCCCATGGAGGCAGCCTGCCATCTTAACATCATGGGCACTTCATTAACTAGATGGGTATTTCTCCTAAAAATTATCTTTTGTGACGAGATGTAGTTTGGATATGGAGATTTAGACCTTCAACTGTCTGCCATGTGTTTTGGTTTTTCAAAGGAAATTGATGCATGCATACAGGCTACTGTAAATACAAATTTTACTATAACATGTTGCATTCATAACAAAATTTTATGAATATTATGAATTATTCATTTATGCATTTAAAAAAAATATTGGTATTCTTCTGTTATCGGGACCAGATTAAAAAATGTATGCATGTGTTTCTCTATGTGCATATACATACAAACACAGACACATGTACATACAGAAATACATATATGCATGCATACCTGAACACATACATCCATACATTTCTGAATCCAGTTTCGATAACAGAAGAGTACCAAAATTTTATAAGCTGTATAGAAAGATAAACACTAACTGGAATTATGATTTCATTCAAAACTGAGAGGTACCGAGTTCTGGTGGGCTCTAATTTTAAATCTTATATAGTCCTATACACAGCACAGTTCTGTTAATGCAAATGAATACCATAATGTGAAAAATGATACTGCAATCTTCAGTAAGTTACATGGATATTATTGGATCACCCATAAGATGACAAACTGTAAATTACAGTTCATATCCTAACACCAGTTTAAACAGAATTTTTTGTTCTTATTCAGAAAATACAGTTAAATAAACTGTATGTGAAGATAAAATTATTGTGAGATTTATTGCTGAATGATTTTAAACAAATAAAGAAATTCAACAGTCAGCCCAATTTCACTGCAGTTTTCTATTGTTGTTGAAAGTTCCATTGCTATTATTAGCAATAACAACAGTTATGTCATATAGGTGGAATATGTTGTGACAAAAGTTTGCTTAACAAAAAATGACAATACATTAAACAGCTTTACAGCGGCTCTGAACATGAGTATTTCGTAATTTCTAAATCGGTAAATGTAAAAGTTTGAAGTGCCCATATGAGGTTATGATGGAATATGAGGTTTTCCCCAATTTATATTTTTTACACTAACTCCATAATCAGTTTCTATTTGTAACGAATATCCATGAAAATTAATAATGTTACATAATGAAATTGCATTAAGTATATTTTATTGTTATCATTCATATGAGTTCTATGAGTAGCACTACAATTATGAAGTTAAACGGGCATCCTATGTAGTCATTTTTAATATTAAACTGTTAACAGAAATAAACAGGTTATGCATTTTGATCATCGCCGACATTTTGATACCATGACGTAATTTTTTGGGGCAAAGACATTGACTGATTTATACAATCATTTGAAATAAAAATCCCTAGTTACAAACCCATGTTATAATTTATATAACACCAAGTTTTCCTTCAACACAAATTTTTAAGGCAAAGCATATTTATTTGCATTTTATCTGATTATATACAATATCCTATATATATAGATATCACATTATTATCTTAGTACATCTTTTTTTAATATTTATACTAATTCAATATCTTTCACTCATTATGCATGCAGAATGTACCAGATACAAAGGTGCATTTTGTCTTTCGAATGCTTTTCTTTTCTCAACAGCGATATTCGAAATATGATTTGGTTTAGAATAGGCAGATTTATGGACGACAAAGAGTCAGTCATCACCATTAAACACTGAACGTGCTAATTAAAAGTTTCACTTTCAGTCGGATGACCTCAAAACTAAACTTGATCAGCACAATGCCAAATTGGCGAAAAACGTTGCCAGTCTGGAGTAATTCCAGTAGCAGGGACAGACGGCGGTCATAGAAGCGGCGGATCATACTGCGCATGCTCGCCACATCGTGACCTGCTGGCCGTAGACGCTTGTAATAAAATGTCCTATTAATGGCGATAAATGACTTTTTGTAGCACTCAATATTCTTGGTAAAGAAAGAGGGGACAGAAAACGTCGCACAGTTCATGGATTAGATAAGGGGGCGATCTTCGATGAAATTTCGTGCATTTCGTACCCTACCAAAGAAACACTATAAAATTTGCTGCATGATTATTTAGTACTTTCCTTAATAAAATTGGTTTAATTAATGTAGTTAAAGATAATCTTTTGTTATAATGTATGTATGATTTATAGGGTTACTAAATATCATACTTGAAAAAAACAAAGCAGGTTCTTAAAAAAATGAAATAAATATAATAATAACATGAAGAAAAATTTAAAAAAAAAAAAAAAAAAAAAAAACTTCTTAAAACATATTCCGTATTGTAACCAAAGGGACTTCTCAAAAGGTTAAAGGCACTTTCTCCTCGAGATAAAAGGTCAGCAGGGTTTTCACTCCCACTGCAGTGAAACCAGCATTCAGGATCCGTGAGTGACTGAATCTCAGAAACTCTGTTTGATAGAAAAGGTTTCCTGTTTCTTGCACATCCCTTTATCCAATAGATAGTTATTTGGCTATCACTCTAAAGAAACTTTTGATGACACTTCGGGAAACAGCTTTGTCAAATACACAGACAACTCCAAACGAGGTAGAGTCATAATCTTGAGTGGAGCTACGCGACCCTTCGCTGCGATGAAACTGGTGCAAATGTTATTTTTTAAATCAAGGTATCTAAAGTATGCTACTGCGCCGTACGCTTTAGGGCTAGCGTCAGCAAATACATGAAGGCTAACATTAGATTTTTCATTACTACCAAAATATTTTCTCGGAAGAGAAAAATCCTCCAATACCTTTAATTCAGCTTGCCAGAGACCTCCAGTCCTTAGTTATTTCTAATGGAAGGGTATCATCCCAGTACACACCTAATGTCCAAATTTTTTGTAATAGAATTTTCATTTTCATCAGAAAGGGTTGAAACACACCAATTGGATCACAAACTTTGGCCACCATATGGAGAATAGTCCTTTTTGTGGCCTCAGCACTGTCATGGGATAAATTTTCCTAAAAATTCGCAATTCAACTTGATCTTATCTGCTTCAGAGTTCCAGATCATGCCCAAAAATTTTGACTCTTTAGCTGGTTCTATGTTATAACCTTTTCTAATCCACCAGGAATTAAGTTCCTTGGAATTTGACCTTAATTTTCTCAAATTCATCTCAGCGTCTTTGAAAATCTTAACCGCATCGGAGGATAATCGAAATGCATCTTCAATAGTACCTGCACCGTAGTATAAATCGTCTACATATAACGAGGAATCTAATTATGGATGAGGAATCTAAGTTTTTATGGAAAACTAAAGTAAGAAAAATTGTTAGAATTTTTTAAAATTATATGGTCCAATTACTATAAACCGGATTTGATACTTTCATTAGAATTCTATTAGTTCATTCTATGAAAATCACATAAGATTCTATATGTGAAACCTATAGAAATCAAGCAAATTTTTTATAGAATTTCTACAGAAAACTTTTAAAAAACTATATTTATTTTTAAAAGAATTCTATAGTAAATTCTTTACTTAGTTTATAAAAATTTAGGCAATAATTCTAAAGAATTCTTAAAAACTTAAACATCGGAATTGTTTTTTTTTACAGAATTTTATTACACATTTATATGAGGAATGTGATAGAACTATTTCAGGTATGAGTTGATTAGAATACTCGGGGCAAGAAAAACAAAGATTACAGTTACTTCTTATTCTAGAGGAAATCTTTATTCATATGCTTTTATAGAAAATTTGAACTTTTCTTTAATTGAAAAGTTAGATCTGTACATATGTTTTAACCTTCATGCCTACACGGAAAAGATTCTAGACGTTTACTGATTTTTTTTTTTTTTTTGAAAAACAAAAAAAAAACTTTACCTTTCCTTAATATTTCCTGACTAATTTTCCTTTCCTTTCTATGTGAATGCAACCCTGGCGTAAAACAAAAACATCGGATATTTTATGTATAATTATTACTTCCTTGTACGAAGTAAAAAGGAAGTATTGTAATCGCAAAAAGTTTCAGGCATCATATTTCAACATAAATATCCATTTTCACCGCTATCAAATGCAATTTAATGATGTTTTTGCATGACATCTGTATGTAAGGACAGGATAAAGGACTATTTTCTCCTCAAAAAATTATAAAACTAATTTAAAATGAATTCTGAAGAGAATTTTTCGTAGTATCTGTGCTTATGTACATATCTCACATAACTCAAAAATGAGTAACCTCAGAACGTTGCAATTTTGTATATAGGACTGCTATAACATGTAGATGTGCACCTCGTATTTTGGTTGCAATCGGCCACACCAAAAGTATATACACATATGTATATATATATCGACTCTGTTACTCAGCTCAGTGATCTCAGTTTCTTTATGCTGTTCTTATATTCCGGTTAAGGTTTTCATGCCTTTAGTAAATCTGTATGCAATATTTTTAGAATTATCAACAATTTAAAAGTTGTTTAAGTGCTGCTAAGCCTAATAATTTTTTCAATGGCACCATTGCTTGTTTATATTTGAAACAGCAGAACAGTAGATTTGTTGCCAATTTAGAGAATGTAACAAATAATGCAATAACAAAGATAACATCTTCTTTTATTATTGCAAATGAAATCATGCTTAATCCATTCTGGAATTTATTTGAGGAAATAAGTGTTTAAGATTTATTTCATAATTTTCAATAATACAGACATCTTGAGTTTTAATGTATTTTTGCCTGGTCGCATAGGAGAACTGAATTAATTGAATCAGAAATACCGAATCATCTGTGAAAAACTGTTTCTTTGTTGTTGTTCTTTGCTTAATTTCTTTTATACATCATTTTAGATTTATTATAGTATTTGAATAGAACATGTGGCAATGATTAGATAATTCTTAAGATGATATAAATTTTGTGCATTGTGAGTTAAAAAATGAACGAAATGTAACGCTGTTAATTGAACCTAGGTCCAGAGTGTCGCTATGGTAAACAAATATAGTGAATTTTAAAGAGTGCATTTATTCTATTGTGGTTTATGCGACATCGACAAAGTAGATTTAATTCAATCCAATAAGTTTAAATGAAATGCAAGAAAAAATGGGCATAATTTAATATTCCGTACAAGGAAGTCATATAGTGCACACATCAGATTTTTATTGGAAGTTACGCATCATATAAACTTGACGTACAAGTTAATCCCTGGGTGCCATATGAGCTGACTCATGGAGACAAGGACGTACTCGGGCCTGCACTAATCTGCTCGAATATCAATGCAAGGACAAAATTCAGGACCGGATCATCACTTGTGATGAAAAATGTATTGACTTCAACAACACAGACCAAAAAGGGGGGTGCCTGGTAAGGCCATCAGCAGCGTCGCAAAGCACAATTTCACTCACAGAAAGATCATGCTTTGTATCTGATAGGATTGCCGTGGTATTATCCACAAAGGGTATTTGGAAAAATGATAAAACCCTCAACAGTAAGGTGTAGAGCGAGATGATAGTTTGTGTTGATGCTGCTATCAAGGGAAAACGATGAATTGAGTTCTAGTGCAAAAAGTTCCACGAAGATAATGAATGACAACATGTGTCTGCATTCACCAGTTGGACTCTGTATCAACTCAAATGGGATCTTTTGCCACACTCACCACATAGCTCAACACTGCTCCTTTGAACATCTACCATTTATCATACTTGCAGCTACATCTTGTTGGAGCTTTCTTTCATTTTGTGAAGGATGTCCGAAATGTGGTTGATCTGTTTGGACTCACGAAGTTTCTGGGCCAAAGGCTTTGAAAAACTACCAAAATGTTGGCAGAAAACCGTAGATTTGGGTGGTTATTACTATCTGCACTAAAGGTACTGCTTTCATGTTTGTTTTTCTAATTTTTTTCAGAAATTTTTTTGTTGGAAAACTTTTATCACAACTTTATGCAACTGAACTTAATGCATTTTGCTAGAAATATTTATTAAAATTTAATTTACTTTCTACATTTTTAAAATGACAGCTCACATTTAAAGAATAAACTAATTTGACAGCTCAAAATAATTTGGATTTTAAAATATTTATTACCCAGTGTTTTGCTATGCCTTCAAATAAATAAGATTTGATAAAGAAAGAATAATTGTAAAACAATACTTGAATTTCTTTACCCAAAGGTTTACAGCGTTGTGAATAAAACCCGCCTTTTAGAAAAAAGTGTTTTTGTAAATAAAAGTTGCAGTTAATTAAAGCAAAAGGGGAAAGGTGATGTTTTTCTTTCTTTATTTATTACTGCAATAATAAAGTTTTAAGTATTTCTTTAGAAAATATAAACTTCAGAAAGCATCATACCAAGTTTTCTTTAGAAAGTATCATACCAATATAATAAACATATATTAATATGCTAATAATAACACACATACATATGTAATGAAAGTAAAATGGAAGTCAAAATAAAAATAAATATAATACACCTGATTTTCATATACTCATAAAGCTATAGTATTATAAAATAGTTAATAAAGATTTAAACTTGCTTACTCAAGTTAAAAGGAAATATTTAATAATGCGAGTTTCCTAAATCAGAGGCAGCTAGTGTGCAGCAAATGTGTAAACACAAAACAGCAAAAATGCAAGACCCATAATAAAAGTAAAATACAACAAAGGGGGGGGGGAGTTTTTTAAAAAAATACCAGACAAATGGAATACAGTGAGAAAGAAAAAACGTGAATTAAAAAAAGTTGTCTTGCTTTAAATTTTACATTGCTGTCCTACTCTTTCAGCTGAAAACCTTGACTGCTGCAGCAAACATTGATAACACACAAAGAGCAAATTCACAAACATCCTTTACTTTAAAAGCATAGAAAATCTGTGAATCTTTGGGTATTTTACATTTAAAATTTTCCATTTTATCATGCATTTTACGTTTTTATTTTTGCATTAGACACAATTTTGTTATTTATTTACACTATACTTCTCTCCATATAATATATTTAAATTATTATAATAGGAGGAATGTAGATTTCTTACATTAAATTCAAATGAATACATTTTTAACAAGTTTTTATTTTTAAACAATAATATAATCACCCTCATTATCAACAGCCTTTTGCCATCTAGTGTGCAGATTCTCAATTCTGGACTGTTAAAAATCAATTGGTTTTTGAGCAAAATATCTCGAGATAACGTTTTGGACATCATCAAAATTTTATGCCACTAAGAAAATGTTGTAGGGATTGGAATAAATGGAAATCCAGAAATCCAAGGGTGCGATATCGGGCGAGTATGGTGGATAAGGCAGTACCTCCAACCCCAATTCATTACCGTATTTGATGGCATATAAGACGCACCCTTATTTAGACGGCCACACACAAGGAAAAAAAGTCAATAGCGTGGTTTCTTTTAGTTCTCACGTTTCGTAAAAGCCAAATAAACAATTATTAAATGCAATTACCTTCACATATCAGACTGTGTCCTTCACGTATAAGATGCAGGTAACTTTTTTGAGACCAAATTTAGGGAAAAAAGTGCGTCTTATATGCCGTCAAATACGGTAATTTTTTCCTGTATTCGTCTTGCACAGTGGGGTCTTGCATTGACGTATTGCAGAATGACGCGTTTTCCGTTGACAATTGCCGGATATTTTTCGATTAAAGATCGGTTCACTCGATCCAATTGTTCACAATAAAGGTCTGCATTAACAGTTTGTTCAGGTTTCAGCAATTCAAATGAACAATTCCATGAATAATCCACCAAACACACAAAGACGCCTTTTTGGGATGTAAACCCTATTAAAACTGCCTTTTGTGTTTTGGATTATCATATAGGACCCATTTTTCGTCTCCAGTAAACAAAGGATCAGAAAACAGTTCTGTATGATGCCATTGAAGCGATACGTTGCATATGATGGATCGGTTGGCTGTGTTCTGTTCGGACAGATTATGGGGAACCCAAACACCTGCTATACTTATTTTTTCAATCTGTTTTAAATGTTCTTGGATGGTCGACCAAGATTGGTTAAGAATGTTTGACAGTTCCTCTTTTGCTTGACATGGATTTGCATCCACTTCTGCCCTTAGCACATCGTTTTCTAATGTTGTTGGTCTTCCTGATTGATAAGAGTCAGAGAGATCAAAATTTTACCGGATTTGAATTGGAAAACCATCTTTGGCATTTACAAATGTCTAATGCACGTGGATAAACATCGCAAATGTTTTTGGTCACAACTGTTGCATTACTACCCTTGCAAAACTCAAAAAGCATACAATGCCAGATATGCTCTTCTGGTATTTGGTTCGCCATTTCACCCCAAACTGAAAGGAAAAAAAAAGGGGGGGGGAGAGAGTTTAATATTGAGTATTCAGAAGTGAGAAAGTCACAATAACCTTAAAATGACTTCGGCACGCTTTCGAGATACACACTGAGCTGACAAATGACAATCAAATATCGAAATGCGCAGAAACGACATTACTTTCCGGTCCCCCTGTTTATATATACACACGTATATTTTATAAAAAATTAAAAATTTATATTATATATTTAATTATTTATAAAATTATTATATATATATATATATACACATAATGCATACATGTGTGTGTGTATAAAAAATGTAAATGATGTAAAAAATGCAATGAAAGAAAAATGTATTATAGAATATTATTTGCTATCATTATTATCACAAAGTGAATTTGGAGGTAATAAATATTCAGTCCCCTCCCTTAACTGAACAGCTGTGCTTGTCTATGCCTTAGTGGACTGGCAGGTCTTACAGTGGTAGTGATGAGGGCAGTATATAAAATGTAATATGTGCAAAATGAAATTTTGAAATGCTCACAAAAGATAACATAATACAGAACTTATTCAATATTGCAACATTTTCTTTTATTGTTTTTAGATAAAGATAGCTATGGGTCTTTTAAAAGGTTGGTTCCATTTATCTAATTACAGAAACGCAAGTGAAGGCTATCTGCCTAAAGAAAGGGATGCCTTAGAGGAAGACTTCCTCAGGGAAACTTGCTCATAACCATGTTATACAACTCTGCAAAAATAAACCATGCATCTAGCTTGTTTGCCTGGAATCAAAGCCAGGTCAAATTACCAGTGTTCCAACAACTTGCTTGTGGACTATAGTCCTTTAAAAGGATATTTATGGCATTTATAAATGCTATTAAATATACCTGAAGACAACAGACTTTTTACAGCATCTAAATATACATTTAACTTAAAAAGAACGTTAAACTATATTGATTTTAAGTTCTAAGAATAGAAAATGTAAATTTCTAAGTATGAGGTAGTACAAGAATAATTCCTAAATACAACAATCGGGTAATGCAATATCCTATAGCAACACCCACAAAAATGGCAGCCCTTCTATCCCTTGTCACGTGTTAGGTGAAATGCTAAATACATTTGTGAAATTTGAAGAAAAAAATAAAAAGTATAATATAGAAGAGATAATTATGTTATAAATTTTTTTAAAAAGCAGAGCCTATGAAGCAGATGTATATTGAAATTTTATTTGAAAGAACTCCTAATATTGGCAATAATAATGATTTCAAAGCAAAAATCAATTAAAATATGTTTGACTTATTTATGAAGAATTACTGTATGTAATTTTTTCATTTCATAATACATTCAATAATATAAAAAATATTTTATGGCCATTGGAACTATTTCAGTGTGATAATTCAGCATCACTACAGTCCTTAATGTGCAGGATCATCAGACTTGCTGTGTGTGTTAAGTGTAATGCAGGAATATACTTCTTATATTCAGACTGTTTTATATTACTTCTATTTTCAAATACTTTATAGTCAAATTTGACCATAATTCTAATTTAAAAGAACCTATATTGCAAAATCATATTTTTAATTTTAATAAATATGTCTAAATACACATAACTTGCATAATAAGGTCACTTTACATATAAAAATATATAATTTTCACTTGAATAAAATTTGAAAGACAATGCATTTCTTGATTGTATAATAAAAAGATTAACTATTAGTTGTCACAACTCTTGTGATGGCTCGCAAAACATACGGCAAAGATGTGGAATCTCTATGCAACCTGCAAATAAAAATGATACTCATATATACAAAAATATAACCAGTAAGTTCATTCAGCTGTTCCATCATAATTATGATGACTTACCTTCCATACTCCAACTGTTTAGGTGGACTCAGCACGATAGCAGCAACACTAAAATACGGGAAAGAATATTCTGTATTAGAGATTAAATTATAAAAGGCATTTTTTTCTAATCAGAGTAGCTTTAATGCTATTACATTTGTGATATAATAATAATTTAATAATAATAATCATAATAATTTATAATAACCAATACAAGTAGGGCTCCCATTAACATTCAATTTTTAATTGCCTTGACCATCTCTGATTTTCCGTAACCAAATAAAAGTCATCCAGGCAAACTTAATGAACTAGAGTGAACTTTTGAATCACAAATGCCTCTCATTATAAACAAATTATGTGAGCAAAAACATCATGGGTGAAAATAGTGTTTTGTGTTATAACTGTGTCAAATCAATTAACAAATGGTTTTTCAAAAGTGCTTCGAGATGTAGATCTAATATTCAAGGATCTCTTCAAATGCCATTTTAGTATTTCCCATTCTTAACTTTCATTACAAAAACCTAGCGACTTACAGGATTATAAGTTCTTAACTGCATTCTTTATTATTGAAAGGCAATTATACTTCCAAACAGGAATAAAATAGAACAGTTTAATTTGTAAAAAAAGCAACTCATTAACAAATGTAGAAGAGAGTTGTGGGTTATTAAAATTACATTAAAATATGAGGTGGGTGGTTAAATTACTTTCTGCACAAGAAATGAAGATTACAGTAACTCTTCATTTGCTTTCTTTTTATTCGAGAGGACTGATCTGAATTTTTAACTTCCATTACTTAAAAAAAAAAAAAAAAAAAAAAAAAAAGAGGAGGTACAATCTTTTCTGACCCTTTTATTAAAATTCCACTTTGGTTTCCCATGAGTGAACCTCGAACCAGCTGTCAAACTTGAAGTATGGAAAAACATGAATTTCTGAACTTTAAACCAGCATCATTTTAAAAGAGCACAAAACTCACTTAAATTTGCTTTATAATGCCCAATTCAGTTAATAACTCTATGTAAAATATGAATATTTAATGGGATAGTTTAAACCTTCTATACTTAATTTAATGATTAATTTTCTCATACTTTTATGTTGAAAATCCTGTGTAAGAAAAAAAAATTTTAATTTACAAAGCACTTTTAAATAGTACAATGAAAATAAAATACATAATTAATGTACATGCTACTGTGGCCATAAACTCAGATATTATAAACTATCACATATTGATGCAAAATAAACTTAAACACAGTAAAAATTTCTATGAATATCTGAAGTATGTTAAAACAATTGAAATAAAATAAAATAAGAAAAATTATGTTAAAAAGCATTAAAAGTGGAAATAGAATTTGCAGATTTTAAGTTCCACTGATTCAATAAATGTACTTTCTTGCTAAGAAACATTTTCCTTAGTAAAGCCTAAAAATGGGAGGGGGGGAAAGAGGATGTGGTAAAATAATGGAAGTCTCCTTGTTAAACCCAGGTACTTGATAGCTATGAAATGTAATGAAACAAATTTAAAAAGAATAAATGAACTCTTTTATGCATTTATTACAAAATACAATGAAATGATTAGGAACATCATAAAAATTTCATTTATCTTATTTATCATAGTGGTGGAAATGATAGAAATATATAAGGAAACATGAATTTGAACCATTCAAATGAAAAAATAAGTAGAAATTTAAAAAGCCACATTGAGTTCTGTGTAAAAAACCTTTCATTTGCAAAAGAAGTTTATAAAACACTACACCGTTTATAATAAACATTATTCACATGTTGCCTCAAAATAAAACTGAAGAGCAAAGACTTACACTGGTAAGAAAGGATGTGTTTAACTAACATACTATCTATTACAATGACATATGTTGAATGTTTTGTAACAGTTCATACAATGTCTCAGCAAGATGACTTAGCTGAATCGGCAGATTGAAGGGCCATCAGTTGTTTAGAGACAAGACAAATGCTATCCATTGTAGTAGAAGTGTTAGGTGTTTCTCAAAGTATCATTTTTAGACTACAGAACTGGTTTAGGGAAACTCGAAAATGTTTGACAATGACTTAGACCAGGTCATATGCCTGCAACAATACAAAATGAGGCTCAGTATTTAGCACTAACAACCAGAAGAAATCACATTATGACCACCACTTTCTTGCAAAAGCACTTTCAGAGGGCTCTGGTACCAGAGGGTTTCGACTCAAATTGTTTGAAACGACTCCACCATATGGGTTTGTAAGCTTGTAGACCTATGGTTTGTGTTTCATTGACACAAGACCATCATGTTACCCACAGAAGGTGGTCACAATAGCATCTCAGATAAGAATGAGATAAGTGGAGCTATGTGCTCTTCATGGACAAACACACTTTAGCATATGGCCTAAGAATAGACGAATTCTCATCTAGAGAGAACCTGCTATACGGAATATCCATGCATTTTAGCATGAAATTGTCTGATCTAACAGACGTACAGTGATGGTCTGGGCCAGTATTTATATCAATAGCCACACTGATCTTCACATTACCACGAATGGAACACTAATGGCTCAGTGATATATGGATGAAATCCTCACACCTATTGTGGTCCTTTTTGCTTCATTAATCGGGGTTGAATTCATTCTCATAGATGATAATGTCAGGCCACATTGTCCTCAGCTAGTGGACAATTTCCTTTTCGATGAAGGAATCCTAATGGATTGGTCATCATATTCCGCAGATACGAACCCAACAGAATATGTTTAGGACATTCTAGGGAGAAAAGTTGCTAGTCACTTATTATCCCCAAAAACAATTCAGCATTTTAAAAACTCTCTTCTACAGGAGTGCGAAAGCATACCCCAGTCGCTCTTGTTTCCATGCCTCATAGGCATGCTACATTGCTTCTGGTCAGGGAAAATCATATGCCTTATTAAAGCTCATTTGTATCTGAGAAATTACATCTTTAGCTTGTTTGTATAATATGCACAAATTGTGCATTTTTTATTTACTAACAAAAACCCTTAATAAAATTTAATTTTTTCTTCTTTGTTGCTTCTTGTACTTTTCTCATAATTTACAATACCTGTACATCACATATCAGCCACCAAAACATTTCCTTATCCATACTTTATATCCAAAATCAAATTATCTCCTAATTATTTGGAGCAGTGTATATTTTGACTGACTTTTCCTAATGTTCCAGGATTTCCCAGGTACGGGAAAACTTTGAATAATAATAACTTTGAAATGAAACTTTGAATAAGCAATGATTTCCTAGCCTGACCACAGATGCTATCCTGATGCAATGAAAATTCAGTACAGATTCCATGTACAGAAGATCTACTCAAAATGAAACAATCTGGTTTTCAATTATTCATGGTTGCCAACTTCAAAATATGAAAAACAAGGAATTTTGAGTTTTCATGCTACACAATGACGCTATTTTTGAAAGAATGTTAAATTGATTTAAATTCACTTTATTATGCATAATTCAGGTCATTGAACTACAGTCAAAAGTCGTTAATCCGGACTCGTCGGGACTTTGGCGATTCCGGATTATCGATTTTTCCAGATTATAGATCATCAGTTTAAATCTGGTAAGATGGCATGCAGAAGTTATAAAATTAAAAATATGAAACCGTAATTTATGAAATAAAGAACAATTATGATCTAAAGGGTATCAAAATTTACAAAAAAAAAGCTTAATATTTATTTATTTACTTTATTAAACATTTCTTTCAATGTAAGTTGTTTAAGTTGCTTCGTTTTTTATGTGATAATACATTCTTTTTAATTCTATAAACAGACATAATTTCTTCTTCAGTTACGAAGTTCCGCTGTTCAAGTCTTATAATTGCTGTGTCGAGAATACCAACTAATTTGTCAATCGGAGTTTTTTCGTTTTCAATAACCTCTGTCACTTTCTTCGCTATCGGAAGCGAATTAAAATGACGAGGAATTTGATTTAAATCATATCAAAGACGGAGTACATCGGGATGAAATACTACAGTTAGTAAGGAATTATAAGCCAAATAAAATAAAAACATCTGCCCTGGAGATAAGGATAGTGCTGACAGATCAACTTCCAATTTATTGCGCGCCGCCGCAGCGTTAAAGATAAACAAACATTAAAGTTTAGATAAACAAAGGATATGCCTTTATCCATTTTTTCAGCAATTCCACTTTGTTTAATGGACTTCTAAACATACTTTCGCTTTGTAGATCCTTTACATATTAGTAAATATATATCAGAAATTCTATTTGACATAATCGAAAGTTCAAGCTTACTTTTATAAAATTGCTCTAACAGTCTTCAAAAAATAATAAGCCGGATCCAATTCAAAGATTAAGGAACACCACAATCTGCAACATTAACTGAAATAGATAATTAGATAATTTTAGCTTAGCCTATACCGTCCATTATACATTAAACGTGCACTTGTAAACGTATTTTGCGCACGTGCACACACATATTCGCAGCCGTAAAGGTCTTACAATGCGACGCATGCGCAGAAAGTTTGTAGCTTTGAGGTCCGGATTATAGGTGTCCGAATTAACGACTTTTGACTGTATTTATAATTTTCATCTAATGTAAAAGTGTTTAATTAGATATTAAAAACTGGATGATGTTAGGCTAATTCAATTTTATAATATTCTTACATTTTTTAAGTGAGAAAATATCAAGTGAGGAAGATAAGCTTTTATTTATTACCTGTAATTATAGTAAAATTAATAATTAATGAACATACAGAGGAGAAAAATTCCGATAAAAGATTAAAAAAAGAAAATGTTTTGAATAAAAATTTCTAACAGCAGATCATTTGAAATGAGAAATATTGTCAGCTACCTTTAAATTTATTCTTCTTTCAAAATGTCACATGTAAAATTTATAAGTGCAAAATAAGCAACATTATTAACTGGAAACGAAGTTATTTTCATCAATCATCATTTCTATGTGGAAAGAAGGCTCCAAACAAATACCCAGAAAAGATACGTACTGTTTAATTTAAATCATGGTAACAAGAGAAAATTCTCCAATGCAGAAATCAATTTCAGAGTCTTTAAATACATCTGTAGCAACAATAAATAAAATAATGAACCGAGATTTAGAACTTAAGATAAAAACATAATGCTTACCAGCTTTTATTGAGGCATGTTGCTCATTGCAGAATAATTTGTAGAACCCTGTATGAAAACTGTTAGTATGAAATGAACAGAAATACATTATGCCTTTGATGAAGCATGCGTTAGCTAAATGACTGCAACAAAAAAGTCTATTTATTATTGGAAAAAAAAAAGAGGAAAAAAAGTACAAACCTGGTTCCGTTGATGCAAAGACAGTTTCAGCAAGGGGTTTATAACTTTCAGAGGTTTCTCTTGCAATAGTAAATTAAAAATAAAAAGAATGGGATAAGATGTTAAAATCAACTCAACGTACTATCAAGAAAAAGTTTTACGTCCAATATTTGTAGAATAAATTCTATTTCTTTACCCCAATGACTTTCATGGAGTGAAACTTCATCAAGATAAAACAAGTCATACTTCAAAAAGTACCACTACATCCTTGGAAAAATTAAGACTGGTACAGGTATTGCGAACATACTTTTCCCATGTATTCCACAAAGTCCTCTGATGTTTCTTCTTTGAACTATTGTGCCTCTAGTCTATCGAAAAGAGTTCTTTCTATGCGCAAACCCACCATGAATGATGGACTCTAGAAAGTAGCAGAAGGGGAATGGAAATCAATACACCTGGAAATTTTATGAAAAGTCCTTCTTTCATGGAATAATGAAGCAGACTTATAGTCCAGAAAAAAAGTCTATTAGATCGAACATTTAAAAAATACTCTTTACTTTTTAAACATTCATGAAATGGCCCCAAAATTGCTCTAAAAATGTGTAAACACCCTCTGTACTACTGTGTGACTAAATCTAGTAATCTACCATTTATTGATGTAACATATAAATGTCAACCGATTAAAATTTGGTTGAATCTCAATAAGTCTTACAAAAGTCTAGAATAAATTAAGACAATTCAGATCAAATAAAATCTAATAAGAAAATAAGCTGAAAATCACTAGAGATAAGGGAATAGAATTTGCACAATTTAAGTTTCAACACTGCAATAAATTTCATCTACTGCTGGGGAACATTATCTTTAAAAGAAGTTAGAATTTAAAAAGTGGAGCATTCAGTGGTTTTTTAGGAGATGCAATGGAAAACTAGTAGTCTTCAAGTAAAACCAGTAGAATTCAGCTATGTATTATTTTGTGTGGAAGCTGTGTTGCATTGATAGAATTTTAAAAACTCACTTTGGTGAATTTAAGATAGACAGTAGTTCTAAGACACGTTCCATGACAATCTTCCAGTTCTTTTTATAATCATTTCCAAATGATGAAAGCTGTTGATGAGCTTTACTCAGGCACAATACAGCTCGTGGAACCTGATCTTGGTTTCTAGCAGCCAACTTAAAATAAAAGAAATTTGGGTATTCAGATTTTATTTACATATACAAAATGAAGAGAAAAAAATTAGTAATATATATTAAAAGCTACTTCACTAGCATATTAAAAGTATAGTTATTTTTTACTAAACTTGTGACATATATGATACGTTTGAGTGGGGGGCTGGATAAATTATGAGATTGAAATATAGGGGGGGGAATCTATAAGACACCGTTAAATTATAAGATGCTTATCAGCATCATAACTACTTGAAGAGACCTCAGTCCATAGATTCACTAACAGAAATAAGGAAGACAGCTTTGATGAAAGGATTACATTAATTCATTCATGAACATTCTTAAAACCACATCATTATACACCCCATAGTTTTCGTATATAGCAATTTACATCTTGACAATGAACGAAGCAGAGCACTATAAAGCACATTTGCTAGCAACAAGCGAAGTACAGAAAAAAAGGAAAGCACAGTTAGGAGCAGTGGTACTTATAATGAAAATTTATTTAACCTGATTGGCTGAGATTTCATTGCATTTCAGGCATGATTACATAAATCAGAATAATTTTCAGATGATGAACTTTAGATTCAAAGACAGGAAGGAGATGAAATCAAATTAAAAATAAGAACTGAAAGGACTATTGCTAAAGTTAGTAGTTTTATTACTAATTACTAATTTTCTTTCATATTTTCTTATGGTGAATTTAAGATAAGTAATAATTCTAGGATATGTTCCATAACAATCTTCCAGTTCTTAAAAAAAAATAGAAAATTAAAATTTTATTTACATACATTAAATGAAGGAAAATATCTAGTATTATACAGTCAAAAGTTGTTAATTCGGACACCTATAATCCGGACCTCAAAGCTACAAACTTTCTGCGCATGCGTCGCATTGTAAGACCTTTACGGCTGCGAATATGTGTGTGCACGTGTGCAAAATACGTTTACGAATGTGCGTTTAATGTATAATGGACAGTATAAGCTAAGCTAAAATTATCTAATTATCTATTTCAGTTAATGTTGCAGATTGTGTTGTTCCTTAATCTTTGAATTGGATCCGGCTTATTATTTTTTGCAGACTGTTAGAGCAATTTTATAAAAGTAAGTTTGAACTTTCGATTATGTCAAATAGAATTTCTGATATATATTTACTAATATGTAAAGGATCTACAAAGCGAAAGTATGTTTAACAGTCCATTAAATTAAGTCCATTAAACAAAGTGGAATTGCTGCAAAAAATGGATAAAGGCATATCCCTTGTTTATCTAAACTTTAATGTTTGTTTATCTTTAACGCTGCGGCGCGCAATAAATTGGAAGTTGATCTGTCAGCACTATCCTTATCTCCAGGGCAGATGTTTTTATTTTATTTGGCTTATAATTCCTTACTAAATGTAGTATTTCATCTCGATGTACTCCGTCTTTGATATGATTTAAATCAAATTCCTCATCATTATAATTTGCTTCCGATAGCGAAGAAAACGACAGAGGTTATTGAAAATTAAAAAATTTCGTTTGACAAATTAGTCGGTATTCTCGACACAGCAATTATAGGACTTGAACAGCGGAACTTTGTAACTGAACAAGAAATTATGTCTGTTTATAGAATTAAAGAGAATGTATTATCACATAAAAAAACGAAACAACTTACATTGAAAGAAATGTTTAATAAAGTAAACAAATAAATATTAAGCTTTTTTTTTTTTTTTTTTTTTTTTTTTTTGTAAATTTTGATACCCTTTAGATCATTGTTCTTTATTTCATAAATTACGGTTTCATATTTTTAATTTTATAATTTCTGCATGCCATCTTACCAGATTTAAACTGATGATCTATAATCCGGAAAAATCGATAATCCGTAATCGCCGAAGTCCCGACGAGTCCGGATTAACGACTTTTGACTGTATATTAAATACAATAATAAGCAACTTCACAAGTATATTAGAATAATACTTATTTTTAATAAACTTCTGACATATATGATACTTTTGAGTGGAAGACTGTATAAATTACGGGATTGCAATGTCGAAATCTACAAGATAGCCATTAAATGATGAGATGCTTATCAGCATCATAACTACTTGAAGAGACCCCCCAGTGCATAGATTCACTAAACAAAATAAGGGAGACAGCTTTGATGATAGGAATATATAAATTTATTTGTGAATATTCTTGTAATTCACATCATTCTTGGGCACGTAATGCATTCCACAATTTTTGTATACAGCAATTTACATCTTGACAATGAACAAAGCAGAGCACTGCGAAGCACATGTTTGCTAGCAACAAGCAATGCAAAGAAGAAAAAAGGGAAAGCATAGTTAGTAGAAGTGGTATTTATAATATGATAAAAAATAATTTAATCTTATTGGCTGAGATTTTATTGCATATCAGTCATGATTACACAGACAGATTAATTTTCAGATGATGAACTTTAGATTCAAAGAAAGGAAGGAGATGAAACCAAATTAAAAATAGGAATTAAAAGGACTACTGCTAAAGTTATTTGTTTTGTTAATACTTTTCTTGCATATATTCTTACATATATTCTATGTTAATCTACAATTAACCAAAAATTTTAACATTATTTAACATAATTTCAAACTACTTATCTATCATCTCTCTCTCTATATTTGTTTTGTTAATACTTTTCTTGCATATATTCTTACATATATTCTATGTTAATCTACAATTAACCAAAAATTTTAACATTATTTAACATAATTTCAAACTACTTATCTATCATCTCTCTCTCTATATATATAGAGAGAGAGAGACGAGGGTTACTTTGAAATTTTTCAGATATGCATACGTTTTTTAAACTTATATTAACAAAATTTAAGAAATGTTTGAAGTAGTCTCCATCAGCATCAATGCACTTCTGTAAACGAATTTTCCAAAGATTAAATACCCTAAGCCATTCATTGCTTGGAATTGATAAAAAAATGCATTTATAGCTTCATCAATGTCATCTTGGAAATGAAAATGACGTCCATGTAAGTTCTTTTTTAGATTAAACTATTGCCAAAAGTCATATATAGCTAAACTGAGTGAATAAGGTGGATGTTCTATCACTTTCAAAGCTTTTGTTCAAGAAACTCATTCTTGGGCACACGAGTCCTCTAACATTCACTTATTGAAGAATTTCTGGAAGACAATGATGTAGGAGTTGGTTGTGACTGTCTTCTGTCCTTCCAACTTGATGGCTTTGACCAGTCCTGTACTTCTGAAGAAAACAGCATGCATTACTTTTTTCATGGTGTGTTGTCTTTTCACCACTGTGGACATGGGATCATCTTCAGAGACCCATACTTTACTTTCTTGATGTGATGAATGTCAAAAAATGTTACGTATTTTTCATCACTAGTTACTATTTTAGAAATAATGTGATGGCCATCATCTACAAGTAATTTAACGCTTCCTTTACTGATTCTGACATGCTCTTTTTGGAGCTTAGTTAATTATGAAGAGCCTAACCACTAACTAGTTTTTTCATATACAATTCTTCATGAATAATTATAAATATGGCAGCAGATCCAAAGTTAACTTTTTTTTTCCACTTCTGAATAATTTGGTAGGTGAAGTGATTATCATCGATTAACATTTTATACAGACACATTATCTGGGATTACTGCTGACAACGGCCTTCCAGTGTGTTCTTTATCCTGAAGAGAGTTGCAACCTCTGTGAAATTCTGTAAATCTTCTGAATACTGTAGCACGAGATCAACTTTCATTTCCAAATGCTAATTGCATACATTGAGCACATTTTTATTGATTTAATCCCAATTTAAAATCATAGTAAATCATAGTGCGATAATGTTCTCGCATCAACTCCATTTTTCCTTCTGCCTAAAATTTAATCTACACTAAACTACTTGCAACTGGCCAACAAAAAAATCATCTACTAGGCTAAAACAGTTTATATTTTGAAATCGAACCGTTAACTTTTTTTTTCCACTTATTGTCTAATATCTCAAAAATTTCAGAATGGCTTGTGTATATACACACACACACACCTTTTACTTTTAATTATCTTACTCATAATCGTTTATCATAATTATTCAGTTTCTTACTAATACTTTTTATTCAATACCACTATTCAAATATCAAACATTTAATATTTGCTACATTAATACTCAAAAACAAAATTTTACATTGATTTTTCTGTATCAATTTTTCACAATTACCTCATTTATTTTTTAGATTTAGCTCATTCTTAAAATAATTATTAAATTCTTACAAGTCGAATTTTTTAATAATAATCTCATTTTTTATATAATTCCTAAATTAAAAAAAATTCTTAATTTTTAAGCAATAATTTAAAAGTACTGATACAGTAAATTTTAATAACCTTCCTCAAATAAAACAATTATAAATCTTTTAAATTTATTAATTAATTTTACCAAACATAATTATGAAAAATTATGTTTTCATAAACCCAAAAGTTTAATGATTTTCATCATATAGTTCCAGCTGCCCTAATTAAAACCTTACTTTATTTATAAAACAATTGATATAAAATTTTAAAATCCATAGCACAAAACCCAAAAATCAAAAGTAGATGAACAAATCACATAAAAATCAATTGCATTTTTCAACTAAGATTAGAAGAGGAAATAAATTTTGAATTTCCTTTTAATGAAGAACATGACTTACACATAATTTATACAACAGAATAGCCACAATAATAATTCACACAAAGATTAATGACCATCAAAAACACTGGACTGCATAGTTGAAATCATTCAGAACATTTGTAGATTCATTAAATCACTTTCACAATGCTGGATTAATTTTTGAAGCATTGATTTCTTTTTACTTTATAAAACACCATAAACCAATTTGATAGTTCACTTCTTCTTATACTTGCCTTGAATTTATCACATGAGCGATGATTTGAAAAGCTGGAAAATATGCAAGATAAAAAATCTGTAACTATAAATTATACTTTAAACTAGCAATAGCCCCTTAATTCCTCTTTTAATGTAGGATTCTGCTTGCACATGCATGGACACATGCGAGTGGAAAGATCATCTGGTAGACAGTCAGTGTGTTTAGGTGGTGTTTGCTGTATAGTCAAAAGTCTTTAATCCGGACGTCCATAATCCGGGCCTCAAAGCTACAAACTTTCTGTGCATGCACATGTGCATTTACGCATGTGCATAATACGTTTACGAATGCGCGTTTAATGTATAACGGACGGTATAAGCTAAGCTAAAATTATCTAATTATCTATTTCAGTTAATGTTGCAGATTGCGTTGTTCCTTAATCTTCTAATTGGATCCAGCTTATTATTTTTTTCAGACTATTAGAGCAATTTTATAAAAGTAAGCTTGAACTTTCGATTATGTCTAAAAGAATTTCAATTCTGGAGCTGCCAAAGGATGGGGGGAAGAGACCTCGTGGTGCGCAATGAACTGGAAGTTGATCTCTCAGCACTATCCTTATCTTCAGAGCAGATGTTTTTATTTTAATTGGCTTATAATTCCTTACTAAATGTAGTATTTCATCTCGATGTACTCCGTCTTTGATATGATTTAAATCAAATTTCTCGTCATTATAAATATCACAAATACAAATCAAATAGTTTTCTGGTTGCAATTTTCTAATTTCGGCTATGCGTAAGGTATGCTTTACGCATGCGCACGTTGAAGGAAATGTTTAATAAAGTAAACAAATAAATATAAAGCCCCCCCTTTTTTTGTAAATTTTGATACCCTTTATATCATAATTGCTCTTTATTTCATAAATTACGGTTTCATATTTTTAATTTTATAATTTCTGCATGCCATCTTACCACATTTAAATTGATGATCTATAATCCTGAATCGCCAAAGTCCTGACGAGTCCGGATTAAAGACTTCTGACTGTATTTTATTTCTCCAAGTGGCAAGTCTAGTAGAGAATCATGTGTAGACTAATAATAGTAGTTGAGCATAGACTAAAAAGAAAATATATGTATGTGTAAAATTTTCTGTTTGTTTTAATTGTTTTATAATATCCTCACATTTTCCTTAGTAATCCAACACATTAAAATACTAACAACTCTTTAAACTAAAAGAGAGAGAGTCTACCATCAGTTTTTATTTTGGGGTACTTCCCCTTTTTATTTTAAATATAGTAATACCTTTTTCTAAAGTGTCTTTCAAAATTAATTTGTTTATGTAATCACTGCAGCTATCAGCCAACCAGATCAAAGAATTGGCCTAAGCAAATCAGACTAAAGAAAATGTTTACTATTAATACCATTGTTACTAACTGTACACCACCTTTTTCCTGCTTCACCTTGCTTCTGCTAGCTATATATGGTTTTCCCTGCCCTGCTATCACTCTTTGTCTGAAAAAGATGCAATCTTTCAAAATTGTTCAGCGCATGTAGCACCCACAATGGTGATATTTGAACCTGTTTCAATTACAAAAATAAAACTGTATATGAATCAATGCCACTTCAGCTAAGGTTTTTCTTTTTCTGCTCCTTTATCAAGAAATGCATGAAGTGTTCTTGATGACTGCGATTATCTTTATGCATCAACATCTAAATCAGCACACATACATATATATACATACAGAAGGGAGCAGAGTGTAGAGAATTGGCCTAAGCAAATCAGACTAAAGAAAATGTTTACTATTAATACCATTGTTACTAACTGTACACCACCTTTTTCCTGCTTCACCTTGCTTCTGCTAGCTACATATGGTTTTCCCTGCCCTGCTATCACTCTTTGTCTGAAAAAGATGCAAGCTTTCAAAATTGTTCAGCGCATGTAGCACCCACAATGGTGATATTTGAACCTGTTTCAATTACAAAAATAAAACTGTATATGAATCAATGCCACTTCAGCTACGGTTTTTCTTTTTCTGCTCCTTTATCAAGAAATGCATGAAGTGTTCTTGATGACTGCGATTATCTTTATGCATCAACATCTAAATCAGCACACATACATATATGTGGGAGTCATCAACGTCCAATGCTGAATTAGAATACCAGGATTATGACGTCATCAGTATAGCATCACCCAGCGCAGTAAGAATCATCCCAGACAGCGCTGAGACCTGGTCGAGAGCGGAGGGCAGAAGTGAGCAGACGGCTCACACGTCTTTAAGAGTTTATGAACTTAGATTGTGCTTTTGATGTTATGCCATTAGGTGTAAAAGGACTTCATCTTAAGTTAATCCTGCATACCGTTAACTTCATCTTTATATACTTTTCTTAATTACTTTTATTTCTTTCTATTAAATAAACCATTTAAATATTACTTCGTGCTCTCATGCTGTGAATTAAGTCAAATTCTACAAAAAAATATGGCGCCCAACGTGGCGCCTCGAATTCCAAAATGTGCGAGTAGTAGAACTGTCCTTTGAACTACTGAGTGAAAGTTATTCGATTTATTGGATTACTCGTATAAAGTGTGGATTACCCAATTGACGACGATCATCTGTCGGGTGAGTACAAAACTTTCTTCCCAATATGAAGTAAGTAGAAATTCCAGAATTGGAAGCAGCTTTAAAGAACAGTAAAAGTTTTGAAATCAAAAGTTTGCATAAGCTTATTTTTAATACTGATGGAGACCGAAATAACCGGAAAAGATTACGTGAATTTTCTGGATTTACATTTAAACCAGATTCTGAAGAATTTAATAAGAAAATAGATACAGTGCAGAATAGTTTTACTTTGAATGAGTTAATTAAAGTTTGCAATGTATTATGCATAAATTCAGAAGGTTTGAAATCGGAAGTAGTAACCCGAATTGTCTCTTTCCTATGTGATTTATCTGTATTATTTGAAAATATTTTGCATGAAGAAAATAGTGATATTGAAGATGAAACTATTAATAAAATTTCTGAAGTAATGCTTGATGATAATCAAAGAGACAATCCTGGTTTTAATGAGTCTCAAGTAAACAACAGTATGCAGCTTCCAATTCAAGATAATTTTAAACCTCATCTTAGTTTTTCTGATATTGAAAGTATTGTTAATCCTTTTTCTGGTAATGCATATGAAAATGTTGATAAATGGATTGATGAATTTGAAGACGTTATAAATTCTTTGAAATTAAGTGATTTGCATAAATTAGTTTTTGCTAAAAGATCATTAAAAGGTAAAGCGAAACTATTTATTCAGAGTGAACCTAAAGTTAATGATTGGTGTAAGTTAAAAAATCTTTTGAAATCTGAATATGGTAAAGCTTTTAATTCTGCTGAGTTGCATGAAATGTTATGTAAACGTAAATTAATGCCTAATGAATCTTTAGATGAGTATTTTTTGAAAATGAAAGAAATGTGTTCGCGAGGTAACATTGAAGATGCTTCATTAATTAAATATGTTATTGATGGTATTCCCAATTCTGTGGTTAGGAAAACTATACTATATGGTTGCGAAACAATATCTGAATTTAAACAAAGGCTTAAAATTTATGATAAAATGAGATCAGACAATGATAAGTTTAAAAATCCGAAACCGAAAGTAGACACTCAAGTTAAAGATAGAAGTAAGCTTTCGTCATCAAACTGAAATCAATCTAACATTAATAAGGTCAAATGTTTTAATTGCCAGGAATTTGGGCATTATTCAAAACATTGTGTAAACAAATCAAAGGGTGTAAAATGTATAAAATGTAAAAACTATGGGCATTATTCAACTGACTGTCCAGAGCAGACCCCCGAGAAACAAGCAGCTTTAATTCAACGAATTTGTGACAAGGATAGAATTATGAAGACTGTAGAAATAACTAATCATTTAGTTGATAGTTTAGTTCACACTGGTTCAGATGTAACGATATGCAGCATAGAGTTACACAAGCAGATTGGTTCTCCTAATTTAAATTGTAGCGATATCACATTAAACGGAATTGAATCAAAGCAAACGTACCCTATCGGCTTTTTCATTTCTGATATTTTAATTGATAGTTTTTCACTGCGTACTAAAATTTATGTTGTTAAGTCATTATGTAATCAAATTGTATTAGGTTTGGATGTATTGAATCAGTTTAACTTCTCTTTTACCGAGAATGGCCTTCAAATAATTTCTCATCCGAGTAAAAGTAATGTAAACTTGATAACTGCTGAGTCATCTCGAAATTCTAACATTCGTTGCATTATGGGAAATTTGAATATTGCCATGTCATTGAAGAATGTTTATGATCCTTCGCAATCGTCTGGCGTCTCTGTTAATGTAAACAAAAGTCCCGAAAGCGGAAGTAGCGCAACGTTTAATTACCTTTCACATCTGGTGAATGCTATTTCTGTCAACGAGATTGATTTATCGCATATTTCGAATGCAGAACATAAAGAAAGACTGTGTAATTTAATTAATTCGTACCAGCCTCGGAAAAACAGACAATCTGACTTCAAGATGCAAATAAATTTATGTGATGATATCCTGTCTGTCAAAATAGAAGATACATGTCTTTCGCGGAACAAAAAGTTGTTGACGATCAAATTAAGGAATGGTTAAAAGAGGGCATAATAAAGCCTAGCAATTTTAATTATTCGGCGCCTATTGTTTTGTGTAACAAGCGTGATAATTCGAAACGTTTATGCGTTGACTATCGGAAATTAAATAAGAAGATTATTAAAGACAAATTTCCACTGCCTTTAATTCTGGAAGTACTTGATCGCTTAGAACAGTCAAAAGTCTTCACGACACTAGATTTGAAAAATGGCTTTTTCCATGTAGACATAGACGAAAATTGCACCAAATATACCGCTTTTGTAACACATAATGGTATTTACGAATTTCTTAAAGCTCCTTTTGGTTTATGTATTAGTCCAAATGTTTTTCAGAGGTATATTTATTCAGTATTTCGTGATTTGTTAAATGAAGGTGTACTAATTATTTATATGGATGATATAGTCATACTGGCTAATGATGAAGTTGAATGTTTAGACAAATTAGAAAGAGTATTCAAAACTGCTTCGGAATACGGATTACAAATAAATTTCAAAAAGTGCCAATTCTTAAAACGTAAAATTGAATTTTTGGAACATGTAATTGAAAACGGAACTATTCGACCATCACCTTCCAAAACTGTTGCTGCTCGAAACTTTCCACAACCGCGTAACTGTAAACAACTACAAAGCTTTTTAGGACTAACGGGATATTTTCGTAAATTCATTCCTCAGTATGCTAAAATAGCTAAACCTCTTAGTGAGTTGCTTAGAAAAGGTATTGGTTTTAAGTTCGATTCCGAACAACAGGAAGCTTTTTGCAGATTAAAAGAAATTCTCTCTCAGGCACCTGTTCTACACATATTTAGGCAAGGATATCCATTAGAACTTCATACTGATGCTAATAGTCAAGGCTTTGGTGCGGTATTACTCCAATTGTCTGATGATGGTAATTATCACCCAATCCAGTATATGAATAAGAAGACTTCACCGCAGCAAGAGAAACTCTGTAGTTACGAATTAGAAGCCCTTGCAGTAATAGAAGCTCTGAAGAAATTTCGAAACTATTTGTTAGGGACTAAATTCAAAATTGTAACTGATTGTAGTGCTTTTCAGAAAACTTTAGATAAAAAAGATTTAACTCCTAAAATTACAAGATGGGCAATGTTTATTGAAGAATTTGATTATGAAATTGTACATCGTTCAGGAAGCCAAATGAAACATGTTGATGCTTTAAGTAGAAATGCTCTAATTTTAACATCATACACATCCGATGTAACTGAAAAGATTTGGTTAGTACAACAACAGAATGAAGATGAACAAGTGAAATTGATAAAGAATTTAGTTGAGAAGGGAGAAGAAAATGGATTCTTCATGAGAAATGATATTTTGTACAAATTTGAAAATGGTAAAGATCTTCTAGTAGTGCCAGAATCCTTACAGAATGAAAGCATACAGAAGGTACATAAAAAAGGTCACTTTGCTGTAGATAAAACTGTTAATGCTGTAGAGCAAGAATTCTATATTCCCAGACTGAAATGTAAAGTTGAAAAAGTAATTGCTAACTGTATAGAATGTATACTGTACAACAAGAAGCAAGGAAAAGCAGAAGGATTTCTTCATCCTGTACCGAAAGAAAACGTTCCCTTGAGTACGTATCATATCGACTTTATTGGACCTCTTCCATCAACGAACAAGAGATACCAACACATTTTAACTGTTGTCGACGCTTTTACGAAATTTACTTGGTTCTATCCAGTGAAATCACCAACTACGCAAGAAGTTATTTCAAAATTGAAGCAACAACAGACTGTATTTGGAAATCCAGCCAGAATCATTTCAGATCGAGGTAGTGCCTTTACATCGAAAGAATTTTCAGCTTATTGTACTGAAGAAGGAATAGAACATGTCAAAATTACTACCGGTATTCCAAGAGGTAACGGACAAATTGAGCGAATTCATAGAATTTTGATTCCTGTTTTGTCAAAATTATCACATGAAGATTCAACGAAATGGTTTAAGTATGTTCCAGATGTTCAGAGAATCATCAACAGTACGACTACGAGAAGTGCAAAATATTCACCGTTTGAGCTTCTCATAGGCACGAAAATGAAGAACAAAGAAGATTTGAGAATTAGTGAGATATTGAATGAAGAATATCTAAAACAATTGATGCAAGAACGTGATGAAATGAGAGAAGATGCGAAAAACAACATTTTGAAGATACAAGAAGAGAACCGTAAACAATTCAACAAAAAACGTAAGAAACCTAAACTATACAAGATTGGCGACTTGGTAGCCATTCAGAGAACTCAATATGGGACTGGTTTGAAACTACGACCTAAGTTTCATGGACCGTATAAAATCATAGCTGTTCGACCAAATGACAGATATGAAGTCGAGAAAGTAGGATGCCATGAAGGACCGAATTTGACATCTACTGCGGCTGACCATATGAAGCCATGGTCAAATTGATTTAATGCTTGTCCTTAGTTCAGGTCCTTAGCTCAAAACCTAAGGACCTGATACTTTCTTTTTTCCTTTTTTTTTTTTTTTTTTTATTATCTTTGCAGGTACACGATAGTGATGTCCATTCAACAGACATCGAGGACGATGCCTCTTCAGGCTGGCCGAAGCTGTGGGAGTCATCAACGTCCAATGCTGAATTAGAATACCAGGATTATGACGTCATCAGTATAGCATCACCCAGCGCAGTAAGAATCATCCCAGACAGCGCTGAGACCTGGTCAAGAGCGGAGGGCAGAAGTGAGTAGACGGCTCACACGTCTTCAAGAGTTTATGAACTTAGATTGTGCTTTTGATGTTATGCCTTTAGGTGTAAAAGGACTTCATCTTAAGTTAATCCTGCATACCGTTAACTTCATCTTTATATACTTTTCTTAATTACTTTTATTTCTTTCTATTAAATAAACCATTTAAATATTACTTCGTGCTCTCATGCTGTGAATTAAGTCACATTCTACATATATATACATACAGAAGGGAGCAGAGTGTCTCTAAATGTTTTAAAAATTGAGAAAATATTTTCACAGAAATTCAAAAAACAATTTTCTTGAAAAAAATTAGAAATTGTTTCTGTCTGCAGCAACAGATACTGTCATTCTAAACTTCATATGATATTCTGCGGAAGAAAACGTGCTTAAATGCTGTACAGGTATTTCATTACACAGCTTTTCACACCATCTAATGCTCAATGTGTCTAAGATAGGAAATCACATCCTGCAAGACTGTGATCACATCATTCACAGATGAAAAAATTCCAATCAGAATTTTATGATAATGTTAGATTAAGCTCCAATGAAACTGCGATCAGTGATATTTTTCTTTATTTGTGCTAATTATTACACTGAATGCTTTAAATTTTTTACTACTGTTAATTATATTTACTTTGGATTTGTCACTTATTCCACTTTGTATTCTCAAATACAAATGGTGGTGTGTATGGTGTATTTAATTATGGCAAAGCACACTAGGGCTATCTGCCTAAGGGGAGGGATGCCTTTCGTGGAGGACTTTCTAAGGGCAACTGGCTCGTATACACGTTACACATGGGGAAAACCACGAAAACACCCATGCAGCCAGCCCGTTCGCGGGATTCGAACCTCGGACCGAACTACCAGTGTTCAGCGACTTTACCACTCGGCCGCTGGTGGGCTCTCAAATACAAAAGTGAAATACATGACTACATATTGTACAGAGAGCCACAGAATTTCTACATTCATAAAATTCATACTTTCACAAAAACAGTAATGATATTTAAGATAATTACACAACTAATTATGAAGAATGATAAAATCAAAGAAAGTAGCATGATCAATTCAATAATAATAAAGAAATAACCTTTTCTAATTTTATAAATAGAGAAAAAATGTAAATATACATTAATATGTAAATCATATTCTTTAGTCATGAAAACTTCGGTTAGTTACATATTAAATATTCTCCCCTGTTTGCACAGTGGTACGGGAACTGCCTATCATAGTCGTGGCCTGGGTTCAAATCCTAGAAAAGGCATGGATGTTAATGCCTTTATAGCATGATGGCAGTTAAAATACTGTCAAGCCAAAAGTTTCTCAAGAAGTTGTAGAATGGGGGGGGGGAGGAGTGGGAAACCCTCATATTTAACCCCCAGGGGTATGTCCAGTTTTTAAGAAGAACCCAAGGGGTTCATTATCGAAATTAAGATGCAGCTGGGCAGTGTCACTTATAAGGCACCTAGGCCAACAACAGGTACAATTTTGCCCTTGGCTACAATAAAATTGGTAAATTTGATCTGATGTTACTATCAGACAAGTGACATAAGTCACAACAGCAATATATTCAATGTATGGTACAATGCAGGAAATCTTACTAATTGTGGGAAGACATGATATGATACATTGAACAAAAGAATTTATTATATATAATGTATGCTATCTTAAAACTAAAAGTTTTTAATCCATCAGTGGCTGTTTAGGTATGTTCAGTCAAGAAGAAGAATATTATGTGTTGAATATATTGCTGAAAAATATAGTAAAAGCTATAAGATATTATTACAGTGAAGGTCTGATGACTATTCGTCCAATAGTAGTGTTATTGATGAGGTCACAAGAAAATTATTCTGATGTAATCTGTAGCATAAGCATCAACTCTGGGACAACATCATTATAGCTCAAAGCTATGGACCAAAATTCTGTTGAAGAGAGAAAAAATATTCAACTCAATCCAAAGTTCTCCTTCATACAATTCTCTAGTTACACTTTATAAAGACTAATTGTGGTGAAAGGATTAAGGAAGTCAAAGATGAACTATTTGTGGGACACTAGACTAGTATGAAAAGAAGTAATAAACAATAACTGTATAAGACTTTAAACTGAATTAACTCAGTAATCTTAATATTTTGGATTTACTATCACTTCTACTTTTGTCAATTATCACCAGAATGCAAATTAGATAAAGTATAAGCAAGTTTTTACTTTCCAGGTTTTTTTGGAAGAGAAGAGAGCTTGGCACCACAGACTGAGCATAGGCTATGTGTTCTGTCTCTTTCTGCTGTTGAAATTTAAATTGTTGGCTTAAGTGTCTGCTAGCCATGATTTGTTTTCATTCAGCAAGGGGAATCCAAAGTTCAATTAGCCATGTTAATTATGTATTCTACAATTCTACATTTGATTCACTTTGAACATGTATTTTGGTTACAAGCAAGCTAACAGAATTGAGCTTCTGCTACACTTTCATTTCAGATAAACCCAGGTTGAAGTTCTAATGAATACTTTTATTTTAAACTTTTACTTTAACTGCGATCTTTTGTAGTTAAAAGGCAAACAGGTGGCAAAGTCATCTGACAGCATCTCATGATTACTCAGAAATGAACTGGTATTTTAAAATAGTAGCATAACTGTAAAATAACAAAGTGTGCCTAGCTGAATCTAAACCGATTTTTCATACAATTCCTTAACAGCATTTTCTAAAAACAAAATCAGATCAATGAATTAAGAAAGGCAAAGATGAGTTATTTGTGGAAAATTAAACTACTATTAAAAGAAACACAGAATGAAAAGGAAGAAAGTTTAATTGATATTACTTGTTGAAAGGCTACTGAAGCATTAAATATATATGTAAAATTTGCATAGCATAACAACTGTAAAACAATACAGAAGTAATGAATCTTCATACTCTACTCAACAGTGTTTTGATGAAAAGATGGACATTGAAACTATGAAAAGTCATCATAGAACAGCTGTATGGTAGTTTCCAAAACATAAATTGATTAAGAATAATAAATAAATTATACACAGATTTCAGTTTATCTTTTAATATTCAATCATTAAGTTCATTTATGAGTTAATATTATGCACAGCTTCATTTAAAATACAGCGTTTTTACAGCAGTTTAAATTATGTTTACAAAATTGTTTTTACTGAATTATGTTCTAAGGTCCAATAATCCAACACATCTAACAATTAAGCATTATCAAACCTGGAACTTGCCATACTACCAAACTTTTACTGTAATTTTTAATAACTTTATACATCTAACTAATAATAAAAAAAATCTTTTAAGCAAGGACTTTTAACAGGATCACCTTTGAAAGAGTGGTTAAAGCAATGCTGAGAAGTTTCAGGAACATATCATCTGATGATTCTTGAAGATAAGACAATGCTTCATATGTGGTACTTTCTAAACTTTCAAAAAATATAGCAATGACTTCTGGTCTACACAGTTTGCTGTATGAGACAGATATATATTCTCCAATAATCCAAATCTGAGAGAGGGGGAAAAAAAAAGAATGTTTTCAAAACATTTAAAAAACAATTTTAAAAAAACAACAAACAAAAATGTGATTTAAGCAAAATTATCAACAAGTCCATTAAAAAATATTAGTACCACCCTGATTGGTGGTATGAAGGTTGATTGTCAGCAGTGGGCTCCAGTTTGAATCATGGAGAAGATATGGATGTTGTGATGTAAAGTGTCTCTTTGGCAAGAGATGCTTAAAATCCTGTTCAGCTGAAAACTCTCATCAAGCAACTGCTAAGTGAGAAGAGCAGGGGATTCGTAGAACCTGAGATATTCTACATAAAAACTGGGATAGAGCTTAATAAGTCAAATTATGACTTACAAGGTGCCCAAGGACCTTGGCCAATGACAGATGTTTTCTGCCTCTTTTCTTTCTACCTATAAATTCATGGATCAGCCCAAGATCCTTTCATATTAGAAGAATAACTAACAAAAGTAACGTTAGTGTATCAAAAAGCTTTCCATAGGAACAACAAAAGTTGGTAAATATAAAAAACTTCAGTGATGCACAATCCTTTTACAAATAAAGGGCTACATAAAATTTTTCTTTTACAGTAGAGAGCTGTAATTCAGTAATACTAAATTACTTCAAACTTAAGCCGTCCTTGAATGCAAATTGCAGTAGGATTTAAAACTGGGAAATTGAAAAAAATAATAAAAAGAAAATGATTTATTCCCAGGTATTGAAAAATAAGAAACTTTTTTATTTACTGAAGATCTTCAGACATACTATCACTTTCCACAACTTCACTATCGGAACTTGAATTATCTTCACCACTGCACCAGAGCATATCACCTTCAGTGCTATTTAAATTATTAATAATGCAACAATTTAATACAGATTTTTTGATAATTTTATCAATGATATCTTTTCAAACCTGCAAAAGACACTGAGCTATCAAGACCTAATCAATGAGGAGTGGGAGATTGGCAGAAAAAAGATGTTAAAATAATCACTATTGAATAGCTGCACTCTAATTTCACATCTTAAAAATCTGAATAAAAAGTATGGCTTAAATTTGAAGTAATTCATGAAATAATAACTTAAGAAATGAAATTTTTTAAATAATTTTTAAAGCTTTTATCTTTTGTGCTTAGCTATCAGAATATAAGCTATCAACAGTAAGTTAATATATAAAGGTGGCTATTTATATTTCTGGCCTTGGCAAAAGTATGTGTTGCTAGGTGACCATACAAGATTCCAATAAAAAATTTGTTATTTTTAACCATAACTTCTAGAGAACATTTTGCCATTTTAGTGTGATTTGTATTGTTTACAGTAAACTGAACAATTCTTATCTTCGGCAAAAAAATGGAATTGACTTGGGAACATTTTCGTGCGATTAATTTTCATAATTTTTGTCTTGGATTATCAAATCAAGAGTGTTTTGATGAACTTAATTCTTAGTACAGTGATAAAGTACCATCCTACAGCATTGTAAAAATCTGGTATAACGAATTTAATCGTGCTCGACGTTCGTTCCCATAAAGGCTATCCAAAATTGGTTGTTGTGCCAGGAAATATCGATGCTGCACATGAATTGATAAAGTGAGATAATCATGTGACATATCAAGAGATTGATGCATCTTTGGGTATTAGTATAACAAGAAAAAAGATTTGTTTGTGTTGGATCCTGCATAATTTGTAAACGCTCAAAAGAAGGCTTGTGTCGAATGGTGCAAGGAAATGTTAGAAAAATATGTTCCGAGGTGCATCAAAGACTATGTATAACATCTACATAGGTGTCGAATCATGGATCTATGCATATGAGCTTGAAATACAACAGCAATTGCCTGTATGGTTCTTTTAAGATAAGCCAAATCTATCAAAAGTTGTTTGCTAAAGAAGAACATCGACGCAGATCGTTGCCCATCTCTTCGGCACTACTGGTCATGTGGTAACAGAGATGTTAAAGCAATGCAGGGACAGTCAATTTCAAATGGTACATGACCATTTGTTTGCCAGAAGTTATTGAGGAAATTAAAAAAAAAAAAAAAAAGGGGGGGGGGCAGAAGAAGAGGCGAATCATTCTTCAACATGACAAAGCAAGCTCTCACACATCGGCTCAAACAAAGGAATTTTTTACAACCTAATTTGGCACCCAATGACTTTTTTATTCTTGCACATCAAAAACAAATTATGTGGTCAGCGATATGCAAAACCCGAAGAAGCGGTTGATGCATTCAAAACACATGTTTTGGAGTTACCTCAATCGGAGTGGAAAAAGTGATTCGAAAATCGGTTCAAAAGCATGCAAAAATTGCATTAATCTTCATGGAGAATATTTTGAATACCAATAAAACCAATTCCAATCATAAACATTTGTTTTTCATTATTACACCAGAAATAGATATAGCAACCCTTGTAGTAGATTATACTGCTATAAAATGCAACAATTAGAAACAATTAAAATCTAATAATAAGCAAAAGTAACTATTAAAAAAATTAAGAGTTTGTCAAACACAGTAGACTTGAAAATTAGTAATAAGGATAAAGTAGTGAGAATGCTGGGCTTGAATATCTCATACCAGTTGGCTGCACAAGAATTGTTTGTAAATATGGTGCAAATTTTATGAGATGGCACCATAATTCATTAACACCACAAATGATGTCATTTTTAACCGCTTCCCTAACAAATGTTTTTGAAAAAAAATTGCAAAAAATCATCACATTTTTTTATTAAATACAACAAAACGAAACAAATCAAAATATGTAGGTTTTAAGTTGAATTTTTAATTTTTGAAGGTGTAAAAGCATTTATTTTTAATATTAGTTTACTATCCCGAGTTATCTCGGGCAAATAGAAAAAAGTTAAATATTAATCTTTGTATGATAGTTTTTGAAACAAGGAACAACACAGAGTGATGCCCGACATTCTACACTGGTATCTGGTCTCTTTTCTTACTGGCTTACCACTGGAATCTCTTTCACGGAAGCACAGAGTACACTGTCTCGTTGGATTTGATTTTTTTTCCCACCTCTTCATAATTATTATCTGAAAAATCATCGCTTTCGCTATCTTGCATCATCGCCATCATTTTATTTTTTTTCAACGCATGCATCCTTCTTTATACATTACTAATCCACAAGCCAACGTATACAATACAATAGGGAAACACGTGACCAGTTCCTCCAAAAGAATCGCGCAACCAACAAAATTTGGCAAATTGCCAATCATTCCTTTCATTTTCTCCAGACCGAATAAAACCGTGATAAAAGAAATCGTACTAACAAATTCTGCTTTGCCCGAGTTTTCACAGGATAATAATTAACTGCAATATATACGAACCCGAGATAACTCGGGATAATCAGGCAAGCAGTTAAGCTAACTTAGGGCAACTTTCAACCAGCACTGTGTTAATGCTCACATCTTACAAACTTTTTCAATAAGAATTAAAGGAATTAAAACAATAATGGCAAAGAAATTACCTCAGAGCCTGATTTAAGCAAGGGCAAACAAGGCATTTGCCTCAGATCTTCACTGCCCACCAGCGGCCGAGCGGTAAAGTCGCTGAACACTGGTAGTTCGGTCCGAGGTTCGAATCCCGCGAACGGGCTGGCTGCATGGGTGTTTTCGTGGTTTTCCCCATGTGTAACGTGTATACGAGCCAGTTTCCCTTAGAAAGTTCTCCACGAAGGCATCCCTCCCCTTAGGCAGATAGCCCTAGTGTGCTTTGCCGTAATTAAATACACACCAGATCTTCACTTTTAGGTAGCCTTCCAAATTTTTCTATAATATTTAAACTATTTAAATGATTCTTTTTAGCTCTAGGTTTAAAAAATATAAACGTAAAATCTGCATTTGAGTTTTTTATGTCTTTTTTTAGCAATCAGACACTGGATCATTGTCTTGATCTCTTAATGGTGACTAATATCATTTAGAAAAGCTACGATTTCTAATCTTACACTCTAACTATTACTCTGTTGTCTAACCACATATGAAGCTTATAATGTAATGTGAATATGATATTTTTAATTATTGGTGATATGGTCATACATCTTATTATTAAATTAATACACATTATTTAAACATTGATAAAAGTTGCATTGTTTAGGATTTTATCTCTGTAATTTAATAAATCAAAGTTTGTAGTGAAATCAATAAGAATTTTTTTAGTTTCTTCCCTTTATACCAACTTTTTTCTACACAAAAAGATAAGACCTTGATTTAAAATGATTGTTCTACACGATTATACGATTATACATGATTAACCACTATACAACATGTAATAAACGGAAACCATAAAAACAAAACATACATAAATGGGAAATGACATTTTTTTATTTAAATAACTTTAACGGAAAAATAGTAAATTATACCACTATTTCACAAAATACATTATATAATTCACATCAGTGATATCTATTGTATTCGAAAAAGTTAGAAAAAAATGGGCTTCCAGTTTTATAACCCAGACCGAAATTCCACACAACTAAAAATTTCTTATTAAAAAAGCAGATGGTAACCCATATCAGAGTTGAAGTTACTGGGATTCTGCACTAATACTGATGATTATATCTGTATTAATAAGTTTAAATGTGCTTGAACATGCACTAAAATTAAATACATTCCAGGGGCCCAGCTGAAACCACCAAAATTAATGTCACTGAAAAGGATCATGATATTGTTGTAAAAGATGAGTAAACAAAAGCACACAAGACTACAGAGAGCATATGCCCCTCCTCAGTGTACAGCATTACACAAAATTCTATTTGCAAAGCACATTATATTCTCCCGAAAATATTACAGATAAAAAAGCTATGTGCATAATAGCAGTCCAAACACTAGGATTCAAGAGAACCCTGACAAAGAAAAGCCAATCTACCGAGTCATCTCATTAAGTAATGCTGTTTTTCAGACATGATTTGTTACAAAATGTTCTAAAGTGTTTAAATAAATGAATTTTTACAGATATATAAATATCACTCAGAAGAGACAACTTCATTCAGGTAACACTGCTACGAAGTTACTGCTTTAATAATTCCTCAAGCAAATGCCAGTCACACACACACCAGATCATTTAGAGCAGTGGTTCTTAACCGGGGCTGCGGGAATGCATTTTGGGGGGTGCGGGACAAGCCCCTACATAGCCATAAAAATTATTAAATAACATTTATTAAATTTCTTATAATAAAATATTTGAGATCTATAATAGTGTCCACAATATTGAAGCTCATAAAAATTGGTAGCACCTAGCTCACTTATCGGCAAAAGAACACAGGAAAGAGCCGATGCCGATGGGTATATACACTACGCTACGAAAAGGCATAAAACGCTACAAACGAATGCGAACAGGCAGCTAGGTGATGGGGAAAAGAAAAAAACTTTGTGAGAATACAAGCAGAGAACGTTATCCCAGCTTGCGCATGCGCTGAGTCCAATATGTGCTACTCCAATAGAATCTACGAATTCACAGATTTGTATCTGGATCTACTGCGGCTGTGTTAGGTTGAGTCAGTTGAGTCAACTATTGTGTCTGCGACATGTGTATTGTGTATTCTGACTTGTCCAGAAACCTCTTGAGACTAATACATTCTTAATTGCCCGTTCAAGCCGAATAGTATTCAGTGATATTACAAACGTAAAAGCATTATATATATTATATTACATTATTTCTAAATAATTAAATCGATTATAGTGAACCCCACTATGTCAAAAAACAACAATGGAACGATAAGTATGCCTGTTATGGATTTACTGCACAACCGAAAAAGATGTCACACAACGAACGCAATGCATCTTGTGTTTCAAAATATTTTCAAACAGTAATCTCAAACCATCAAAGTTATTACAACATTTCAACAATCTGCATGGTGGCGAAAAAGCGCATAGCATGAACAGTTTGGAATCAAAGAAGGCTGGGTTTGATACCAGTGGAACTATCCTAAAATTGCGCGGACCAGCAATTCAAAAACCTTTATTAGAAGCGTCATATCACGTGGCATATTTATGTGAAAAAAAAAAAAAAAAAGAAAGAAAGAAACCTCACACGATCGCTGAAGAGTTGATAAAACCTTCTGCTTTAATTATTGCTAAAACAGTTTTAGATTCGGAAGCACATAAAAAATTCCAACAAATTCCATTATCGAATTATATTATACGATCGCGAATACAAGATCTCAGTGAAGATATTTTAATGCAAGTAATTGAAGACATAAAAATCAGTCCACTAAAAATAAGCATGCAACTGGATGAGTCAACTGATGTTGATAATTGTAGCCAACTTTTGGTATTTGTCAGGTATGTGAAGGAAAAAGAGGTGATAGAAGAATATCTATTTTGTGAGCTATTGGAGGTGAATACGAGAGGAATTGATGCTTTCAATCGCATCAAAGATTGTTTTACTAAATATCAATTACCAATGAATGTGATTGGCTCAATATGTACTGATGGAGCCCCAGCAATGTTCGGCAAAAATTCAGGATTTTTTTCACACATGAAGAGAGAATTACCGGAAGTTATAATAACGCATTCCATGTTGCATTGTTATGCATTTGCGTCGAAAGCATTACCAGAAAGTTTAAAACAACATATAACTACAGCAGTAAATGTAGTAAAATACATCCAAGGGCGAGTGCTTAATCATCGCATTTTTCGTGCATTTGCGAAGAAATTGGTGCTGATCATACCGTGCTCCCATATCACACCGAAATACGATGGTTATCTAAGGGTCGCATGCTTAACAGAGTTTTTGAATTGTGTGAGGAAATTATTCAATTACTGAGTAGTCAAAACTGTTATTTAGTAAAAGATTTTGAGAGTAATAATGCTATGCTGAGGCTGGCCTACTTAGCAGACATATTTAGCCATTTAACTGAATTGAATCTATCAATGCAAGGATTTGGTATAAATATAATAATATCTAGTGAAAAATTATCTCCATTTATCGCAAAATTAGAAATTTGGATACGTCGAGTAGAAAAGGGAATTTTTGCAAACTTTCCCTTGCTTGATTCTGTTATTGCGAAAAATGAAAAGAATACAATTATACCCGACATTGTAATACATTTGAGACGATTGAGTGAATCATTCAATGGATATTTTTCTACTGGAAATATTACCAAAACTCAGAGATGGATACTGGATCCATTTCTATTTGACTTAAATTTGATGGATGATAGTGATCTGAAAAATGAGCAACTTATTGAAATGCGAGCAAGTGGACATGTTCAAATGGAATTCGAACAATTAGAATTGCAACAATTCTGGTGTTCACAGTTACAACGTTATCCAGAGTTGGCGAACAGAGCACTGCAGTTCCTCTTACCCTTTGCTACCACCTACTTGTGCGAAATGGGATTTTCATCGCTTTTGCATATAAAAACTAAAGCGAGAAATCGCTTAAATGCAAGTGATGACTTACG
This sequence comes from Stegodyphus dumicola, assembly GCF_044657685.1. Taxonomy (NCBI): domain Eukaryota; kingdom Metazoa; phylum Arthropoda; class Arachnida; order Araneae; family Eresidae; genus Stegodyphus; species Stegodyphus dumicola. The sequence goes on from NC_140768.1 coordinate 87,122,639, forward strand.
CGTATGTCTTTCAAAAAAAGGAACCTCGCTTCGCCAGTATTGAATAATGAACAAACAACAACAGACCCGGATTGAATAATGAACAAACAACAATAGACTAGTCATTAAGAAAAATAATATTGTTTTGTATTTATATAAAATGTACAATGTTTTTCAATAAACAATAAGTTTCGCAAAAAATGTATTTTTCTAGACTAAAAAAATTAAAACACATTTTTCAATGGGGTGTGGAGATATATTTTCAGATTCAATGGGGTGCGACTCGCTAGAAAGGTTAAGAAACACTGATTTAGAGGAAGTAAAAGTCGTACAAGTAAAAGTAAAAGGTTTCCGTAGGTGAACCTGCGGAAGGATCATTACCGATGGTCAGATTCGTCTGGCAAAAACATTGGTTAAACTCAGGGAGGAGGGTTCGCCTTCCTTCCCTGTGCTGCGCGCCACAAAGCGGCGTGGAAGCACAGAAAAAAAAAAAAAAAAAAAAAAGCACATTAAACCCATCATGCTTTACTAAGATATATATATAAAAAAAAGCTATAGTGCAGTAAACAGTAAATGCCATAAAAATGTCAAGGAAATGTATAATAGAGATGTTTTGAATATCATAAGATCCAAAGATGGTTCTCTAAATTTTGGCAAAATGACTGTGGCTTGGAAGATGCCATGTGCTGTGGGTACCATGTTAGCATCTTTACAAATCTTCTTGGAGTGCTTTCTGTCTTAATATTAGTAATCCACAGTATTCGTGAATAAGTGAGCCATGTATGAAACTTGTTTCGTACACACAATAATAATACATTTATTTGAGACGTGCAATTATTATTCCTGTCATTACAGGCCAGTAACTTCTTTGGCACTAATAAAAACACAACCAAACATTCTCAAAATATCTCATTATTTTTAAGATAGCACCATTTATCTTAAAAAATTCTGTACAAACCATGCCTTTTTACATAATGATGTGCTGAAATAGATCCATATGTATCTCTCCGAAAATTGACAGAAGAGATTAATTCTTTATCATCAACTGTCCACAATGCAATTTGAAAGAACTTGGAATTGTGTTCTAAGCCTAGCAATTGAGTTCTACATGTACTGACTGACACTAATTGAAGAGAACATGTGAACATCTTCACTGCTCTTGATTCGTGTAAAAAAATTTCTCCTTATTTGTACCGTTTTGCAGCTGGTGGTTTGCAGCTCACAAAAGTTCACTGATGCAGAAGACATTTCATAAGGTCTTGAAACATAGATCCAATAATTTTGCTTTTTTTAAGAAATTCTTATCAAAAAATCTGATGTGGACACCATATGATTTCCTTCTATGCTAGTTAAATGATACACATTTTTTGCTGCACTTCATTTAAACTCATTTCCTCAGATTAATGTAAGTTAATTAACCAATCTCTTGAGACAAGTTGAAAATGACATCAGAAATTGGAAATTTTGAAATTAAATATCCTAGTTTATTTTTGTCATATGGGAGTCAAATTTCTTGTATTTTTTTTTTTTTTTAACACAAATAAAAATACAAGAAATTTGACAAAATTTTCTCAAATATAAGTATAGGAACCATGGGACTGTATTTAAAGTTAGATTTAATTTATTTGTCCAAAATTATTATTATCATTTTGAAATTTGAAACTGCCAAAATATGAATATTTTCCTCATTTAAAACACTTTTGTAACTGAAAGTATATGTCTATAACCAACAATAGTAAAAATAAAGGCTGGGTAAGGACTTTTAAGCCAGGTAACGGGGTATAAATGTTTATGTATATATTTGCAAAAATAAAGGCCGGGTATGGACTTTTAAGCCAGGTAACAGGGTATAAATGTATATATTACTAGAAAACTTTTTCATATACCATCGCCAAGGAACATAAATTCAATTAAAATCATGAGTTATTATAAGAAAAAAAATTAGTCAGTACTTTAATTAGTATTTTCTAGACCTCTATGGCCATAAAAACCATAAAAATCTGAATCCCCAAAATCAAAAGTAAGAATTTTAAGTATTGAAAAAGTAGTTATTGCCACTGACTGCAGATTAATTAACTTGTCAAGGGGAACAAACCAATCGACTATCAATCAAGAACAACTAAATTAAGTGAGAGTATTTTTGCCTTTTTTCCAAGTAAGGACCAAATTATTATTCTGATAGAGCCAGATCATAAGTCATGAACAATACTTAATCAATATAAAGACATTAATCTATTTAAGGCAAAAGAACCTTTACAAAAAAAAATCATTACTAAGATAATCTTTTAAATTTAAATTGCTCATGAAGTACATAACTAAATGAGATCCTCACTTTAGAAGAACTATTCCATGACACTCACATTTTCAAACTCAAATTCAAAAGTAAAAACAGGCCCACCAGCGGCCGAGCGGTAAAGTAGCTGAACACTGGTAGTTCGGTCTGAGTTTCGAATCCCGCGAACGGGTTGGCTGCATGGGTGTTTTCGTGGTTTTCCCCATGTGTAATGTGTATATGAGGCAGTTTTCCTTAGAAAGTTCTCTACAAAGGCATCCCTCTCCTTAGGCAAATAGCCCTAGTGTGCTTTGCCATAATTAAATACACCACCAATAACACCACACCACACCAAAAGTAAAAACAAAAGTTATACATTTTTTTTAATATTAAAAAGTTAAATTCAAAATCAAAAGAAGATCAAAATTTACATAATCTTTTTTTAAATTAAAATTTAATAAAAGTAGTTAATTAGATATTTAATGATCAAACTCAGGAAGGAAATTAAAATTAACTTACTTGTCTGCAAAAATTTAAAACAAAATGGCTGGAAATGTAAATGTATTCAGTGATGGAATGTAAGAAAGAGGGTTCTCATAAAAAGTGCTGTTCTCTATTTTAGATAGTTTGGCCTTAACTTGGTGAGAAAACGTTAAAAGTTTGTAGGGTTTATATTTATTTTAACTAACATTTATTTTAAGCTATCTTTCCTGTCAAGCCTTTACTTTCCCCTAGAATTGCCAATGCAAGAGTATGTAAATCATAGTAGAACGCGCAGAGTATTCAAATTTTAGCAGAAGTAATTGACTTTAAATAGAAGGAAAGCGAGATTTTAAGTGTGCTTCTTGAATCACAAGTGTGAAGGTTGCTTGGTAGAAAGTTTAAGAAACATGCGTTTCGGCCTGTGTGCCTATTTCGACAGTTCGTTGAATCTTTCAAATTCTTAATCAGAAAGTTTACTGAATCTCGCTGTATCTTAGAACGCGGTTAGGTTAGTCAAGATTATAGAGCCTTGTAGGTAGTGACCTCGTTTTTTATTCATCCTGTCATTTATTTTTAGTTGTACTTTTCTATTTTTGTTACACCGCAGAGTCGGCATAGTTTGTGAGCGTCAACTGAATGCAACTGTGACTTCTAAAGTGAAATAAAAAGGGAGTTAAACCCTTCTTAAGAGTCTGTGTAATTTCCTGTTCATAGCAGTCACTACTACTGTTGCTGACAAGTTGGGGCCTCCCAACATCGCATTGGCGCCCAAACACTTTACGAACTGAAACGGCCGAAAACTGGATGGAAGCTCCTGTACAACTCCAACAACAAGAAATGGCGAACCAATTAGAAGGATTTGGATACTTGGTCCAGACGATGAGAGCATCAATCAAGCCAAACGTCAATTTCGAGGGAAAAAATTCGGTGGCGATATTCTTAGAAGGCCTTGAAAATCATTTCCAGCTATACCCTGTGCCTGAAAGACAAAAAGTTGCCATTGCCACGTCTGCACTAAGAGGACAGGCCTCACTATGGTGGAAGAATATAGGGAAATTTTTATTAGGGGAATTTGCAGGCCAAACATATACCTTTGAAAATTTCAAAATATCATTATTAAAGGCTTTTCCCATAATGAAAGACCGAGCAAAGCTAGAAGCTGAACTGTATAGTTTTTACCAACTTAATATAGAAGATTTGACGGACTTCATTCTGCGAAAAGTTAAGCCGATAAACATGCTGTATGGGAAGAAACCCGACGCAGAGATTATTGAAATAATCTTACCAAGATTACTACCTGCTGTCCAAGATTACTTAGAAATCCAAAACCCAAGCACCTTGCAGGAACTCTTCGAGTTGGCGGTCAAGTTCCAAAACCGCAGAATAGCGGACAAAGCTAGAGGGGCATCGTATTCTTGAGGTCACCGAAGGCAATCCTCAAATCAACAGACCGGAAATACAAATCGCTCTTATGGGGAAAAGAGCTATCAAGCCAACTCATCGAAGCTTAAAGGTCAAGGCCCAAAAAGGAAATTTGAAAACAACCGTCTGCGTACCCAGAAGACAGAAGTTGAAAGGAAAGCTTTAAACGAGTGGAGGGGCCTGTAAAAGCGAGGGTCCAGACCCCGGAAGTTTCAAAAAAAACCCTCAAGAAGATACCTAAATACGGTCGTGGTAAAGAACTCACAATTACCGATTATACAAGTCCTGGTTGGCGATGCACCAGTAGAAGCCCTCATTGATACAGGGGCAGAAGGTAATTTTATGAGTGATACATTTTTTAAGAAGAATTTTAATAGGTTACGATTATTTAAAAATAAAAACACAGAAATTATAGCGGCGCAGCAAAAAACCTGTCAATGCATTGGGAAATTATCATTACAAATACAGGTAAAAGATGAAAGCCTCAAAGTATTAATATTTGTGGTCAAAAATTTGCAGAGTCCAGTCATTTTAGGCATGGAGTTTTTAAAGGCCGTGAAGGCCAAACTGAATTTTCAGGAAAATTTGATTATGCTGGAAATGGATCGGAGGGTGGTGGAGCCAGTGAAACAACCGCAAGTGGACCTTAGCCATTTGAATGACCATGAAAGCCAAGCCATCCAGCAAGTGGTGAGTACTTTTTTGAACTTGTTTTCAGAACGGCCTGGTAATTGTCATATTGTTACGCATGATATACAATTAACTGCCGACAAACCCCGTGGGACTAAACCTTACCGGTATGATAAACAGAAAGAACAAATAACTGAAGAACACATTCAGGAAATGTTGAAGAACCAGATAATAACGCCCATAAATAGTGAGTACGCGAGTCCAGTCGTACTATGTAGGAAAAAGAATGATTTCCCTCCTTCGGATAAAAGGGCTTGGAGGTTTGCTATCGATTAGAGAAAGCTTAATAGTGTTACTAAGTTCCCAGTTTACCCTTTGCCGGTTATAGAGGAAATTATTAGAAAGATTAAGTCTACGAGATACATGACTACGTTGGACTTAATGTCTGACTATTATCAAATAGCTATGTGACCCGAAGACATACATAAAACCACGTTTATCACAAAATCGGGCACTTATGCATTTTTACGCATGCCCTTTGGGTTGTGTGGGGTCCCATCAACATTCCAGAGAGCAATGGACATTGTTCTAAAGTCTGTCCTAGGAAAATCGACTTTAATCTATCTAGATGATATAATTATAACGAGTAGTACGTTGGAACAACATATTAAAGATTTAGAAGAGGTTTTTAAATTATTAAAAGAGGCCGGTCTTACAATTAACGCATCAAAATGCAAGTTCGCGACTAAAGAACTTAAATATCTGAGTTATAAAATTTCACAAAAGGGTATAGAAACTCAGGATTCAAAAATAAAAGCCATCAAGAATTTCCCACCTCCCAACACCGCCAAGAAAGTTTCTTCTTTCCTTGGGTTATGTTCTTATTATCGATCGTTCATAAAAGATTTTGCGAACATTGTTGAACCATTGTTAGTAATTAAAAGAAAGAAAAGTAAGTTTACGTGGACAGCAGAGGCAAATACTGCATTTGAAAGGTTAAAAGAAGCACTCATCAATGCCCCTGTTACAGCTACAGAGAGAGAAACATTAGCCGTATTAATGGCTATACACAAATTTCGAGTTTATTTCGGCAAAGCGCCAGTAACAGTCTTTTCAGATCATGCGGCTGTTGGTAGACTTTACTCAGGGAAAAACCTAACGCCCAGGTTAATAAGATGGGCTTTAAAACTTCAAGAGTATAATCTAATAATTAAATATAAAACGGGTAAGGAAAACAATGTTGCTGATGCACTATCTCGTATAAAACTCGATGAGGAAGGCAATGAACTCAAATGAGCTGTGTTGACTTCAAAAATTTTAGATTCTAGAGAAACAATTATTGCTGAATTGAAAACTGATCCTGAATTTGGAAGTATCTATGCGTATTTGAAAGACCCCGAAAGCTTTGAACACACAGATATCGATGCAATAAGAAGTAGAGCAGAAAACTATGAAATAATAGATAATTTATTGTTTTATACAAAAGCAACAAACGAAAATTTCGAATATAAACCAGTCATCCCGGCCTCACTTCGATTAAGCATTTTGAAGGAATTACACGACACGAAAACAGCGGGTCATTTAGGGGTCAGAAAGACTTTAAAAAGGGTACATGAGGCAGTATATTTCCCGCAATTATACAAAATAGTAACTGCGTATGTCAGGTCCTGCAATCAATGTCAATTAATAAATGATATTAATTACAGCCCGGCCGGGTACTTAAATAGCATTCGCGCTACATTTCCGAATGAAATTTTAGGCATATATCTTCTTGGTCCTTTCCCCCAGAGTGAGTTAAATAAAAATCGTTTTCTTTTAGTAATTGTAGATCATTTTTCAAAATGGACAGAAATTGTTCCACTTAAACGCACGTCAGCCAAAACAATCGCAGATGCATTCTTACACAGATACATTTTCAAATACGGAGCACCGATAAAAGTCATTAGCGATATCGGTAAACAATTCGTTAGCCAAATTTTTGAAAACATTTGCACTGGACTTGGCGTACGCCATATCAAAATGGTTCTGTATAGACCACAGGCAAACATCGCAGAAAGAGTTAATAAAAATATTGTAAAAATAATTTGAAGTTATGTTAGCACACATCACAAGCGCTGGGATGGCTACATAAATGAGTTAGCTTATGCTTTAAGAACAGCAAATCATGATACTACGCAAAAAACTCCAGCAGAATTATTTTTTGGATGGAAGTTAATTACGCCACTAGATTAATTATTCTTTGTGCAACAAAGAGAGGAAGAATTCAAACAAAAAGATACACAGAAACTCATTGATCAGGCGGTTAAAAGTTCGGATATGGCAAGAAATAGACAGAAACTGTACTATGATCGAAAACGCTGTGAAGCAGATTTTAAAGTTGGAAATAAAGTGTTAAAGCGTAAATTTTCTTTATCAAGTGCCCCAGACAATTTCACTGCAAAATTTACTCCAAAATTTGAAGGCCCCTATGTAATTCAAGAAATCAAGGGAGTCGTATTGTACCTTAAGAACGAGAGAGGGGAAATCTGTAAAGCAAGTCCAGACCAGGTGAAAAAATATTATAATCAAAATGATTTTGAAATCCTTAAAAGTTTCTTGCAGGACTCAAGCGCAAAAGAAGTGGAAGGCCAGAAGTAACGTCACCCGCTCCACCACCCAAGAAGCAGAGAACAGAAGAGGAACTTGCCCTTCTACAAGTCATTCTAGGGTCCCGAAAAGAAGGAAGGAAAATGGTCAGACTCCAGCATTCAAGAAGTGCAGGAAATCAACGCCGCTGCGTAAAGAATCCTTGGTAAATAGGAAATGACCAGTTACAATGTCCCGCAGTAGAAAATCTGAGTCAAGGAAACCACTTCCAAGGCCAGATAGTCAGGAGCAAACAAGGCCGCCATTCACGAGAAAAAAAAAGACAGAAGGAGGAACGAAAAGATTGCCACCAACAGAAGAAATTCAAGCAAGATTCCAGACCGGAGGCCGCCAAGACCAGCCATCCAGGGGCAAAACGGAAAAGACGGGAACCTGAAGACTACCACCCCAAGAGGCCGGCGTACAGAGGGCGAAAAAGAAAAGTCACCATGGAGGAAACTCGAAGAACCCTAAAGCAGAGATTGCCGTCCATGAATTCCATAACTTGGGATCAATTTTGCGAGAAGAGGATGTCGGAGTTCCCAGCATCGAAAAGTCAAAGATACGTTAAAATCTTCTACAAATTTTTTCTTTTGTTCCGAAATGTTATGCGTAAATACGAAGTTCTATGTTTTGACGGAAGTCAATTTGTCTCAGTTGAGACTTATTTTTGTTTTACTTTATTTAGCTAAGGCAAAAGTATTATTTTCTTTAAGTGTAAAATCTAGCAGCAAGCAGTTCCTGTTGGTCGAAAGACTGGTTCTGTTATGTTAAGCCAGAATTTGGCTGAAAGTAAAATAACTTCGTATTCTTGTATTAATGAAAAATTTAGTTTCAGTGCCACTAGCTTGGCGAAGAAAGCGTGAAGTAAAACTTTATTTTTATCTTATTCATTTTATGGTAAATTGTAAAAATCATATGTATTAGAATTTTGTAAATATAGGTAAATACTTGAAAGTTATGTAAAAGTAGAATTTAGTCTAGAAGCATAAAATTTTAGATGCTAAAAGTAAATACTCAAAAGAAACGAATTCAAATCTAAGTATTAAACAGTAGATAAAATCATGCTTTAGAGCAAAAGCCTGCATGTCTAAAGATGAATGAGGGGGAATTAGAATGAATGTGTTTTGTAGGGTTCTCCACCGACACTAGAATTTTTAAGAATATTAAACATAGCTCATGGAGTTTCAGTATGTCGATTAAGGTGTGTCTATTTGGTCGTTGAATTCTAACAAATCATTGTTGTTAGGAGAAGTGTTGTAATACAAAAAACACGAATATTCCCATTTGACACCACACATGGTGGAGAACCAGGGTAAAGTTAAATTCATGTTTGAATACTTGAATGAATGTGAATTAAGCAGTTAATTAAGGAAAATAAAGGATCGAAAACTTTATCCAGTGTTAAGAAAGTGTAAATCATAATGTATTTAGAAGATACTGATACTTATTCCTTCCAGATACTGGAAGGAAGAGAAAAGATTGATTGCTGAAGACCAGAAAGGATCCTGTAAGAAGAGATGGTAAATTGATGCATCTACAGAAATTATAGTAAATTTTGAGGAAACAGTTTATTTTATGTAAACGGAGCTCTTGAGTTTTAGATCAGAAAGTGGAAACATTTTCAACAGGTTGTTTCTAGGACCTGCTTCCAAGTTTACCAAATTCTGACAGCGGCAAATGTAGGGTTTATATTTATTTTAACTAACATTTATTTTAAGCTAACTTTCCTGTAGAATTGCCAATGCCAGAGTATGTAAATCGTAGTAGAATGCGCAGAGTAATCAAATTTTAGCAGAAGTAATTGACTTTAAATAGAAGGAAAGCGAGATTTTAAGTGTGCTTCTTGAATCACGAGTGTGAAGGTTGCTTGGTAGAAAGTTTAAAAAACGCACGTTTCGGCCTGTGTGCCTATTTCGACAGTTCGTTGAATCTTTCAAATTCTTAATCAGAAAATTTGCTGAATCTCAGCTGTATCTTAGAACGCGGTTAAGTTAATCAAGATTATAGAGCCTCGTAGGTAGTGACCTTGTTATTTATTCATCCTGTTATTTATTTTTAGTTGTACTTTTCTATTTTTGTTACACCGCAGAGTCGGCGTAGTTTGTGAGCGTCAAGTGAATGCAACTGTGAGTTCTAAAGTGAAATAAAAAGGGAGTTAAACCCTTCTTAAGAGTCTGTGTAATTTCCAGTTCATAACAGTCACTACTACTGTTGCTGACAAGTTGGGGCCTACCAACATCACAAGTTTCTTGGAGATAATATATTGAGAGTAGGCTGATACTAAAATAGCGCTTAAAGCTGCTATATATATATAATACACATGCATACAGTGATGCATTTATTAAGTTACTTAACACGTTACACATGGCGAAGGTCCCTGGGAACTGGCAGTGAGCTTTCCGTGTGGCCGGCGTCGGTCCCCTGGAATTTTCGTTCATCTGGCTTCGGTCCACAGGATTAAGAGTAGGCTGATACTAAAATAGCGCTTAAAGCTGCTATATATATATAATACACATGCATACAGTGATGCATTTATTAAGTTACTTAACACGTTGAGTATAGCGCCGGTCCCTGGGGACCGGCAATGAACTTTCAGTGTGGCCGGCGTCGGTCCTCTGGAATTTTTGTTTGGCTGGCGTCGGTCCACAGGACCGACAGTATTAAAGTTAAAAAATAAATATAGTCTCAATGAAATGTGATCAAATTTAGTTTTAATGAAATGTATTGAAACATTCTAAACAAAAATACGGCTTAGCTCGCTGCCGGCTGAACGGAAAGAAAAGCAAATTCGGCGCACTGCTCAATGTGTTAAAGCTACTTAAAGGCTTGAATCCTTTGTTTCAATCCTGCACAGTAACTCAGAAAGAGCTTTCGCATTGCAGAGAAATGAAAATGGCACAATATGTGCCCTTGAAGATGGGATGTACTTCATTAAAATTAATATTTTAAAAGGCCAATTGAGTTAGAAATTTGTTCTAATTAATCTGTTAAAAAATTTTCTTCATATTTTTGTAATGGATATTATATATATATATATATAGTACTCCCGATTGCAATAAGAAAGGGAGTTGCAAAACTAGATGTTATAACAGTCCCATATACAAAATTTCAATATTCTAACACCTAAGCATTTTTGAGTTATGCGAAATGCATACCTACAGACATCATAAAAATTTCCATTTTGAATCCATTTCACAATCCATTCTGGAATAAAGAGTTCTTTATTCTGTCTGTACACACAGACATCACATAAAAAAAATAGTCAAAATGAATATTTCTGTTAAATCTGAAACCTGAAATTTTTCACAACTGCAATACTTCCATTACTTCCTACAAAGAAGTAAAAATAAGCCTACTGATTTCTTCAGGAACAGTATTAAATAAGCAATGGAAGCAATGGAAAAGTGTTATTGATTGAGAAATAGAATATATAGCTCACTAAAGAAATATCATTCTTTTTTTTTTCTCTATTTCTTCAAAACCTTCTAGGAAAAACCATTACTTATGGGATGACCTCTAATACAGAATACAGTCAAAAGTCTTTAATCCGGACTTCGTTGGGACTTCAGCAATTCCGGATTATCGGTTTTTCTGGATTATAGATCATCAGTTTAAATCTGGTAAGATGGCTTGCAGAAATTATAAAATTAAAAATATAAAATGTAATTTATGAAATAAAGAGCAATTATGATCCTAAAGGGTATTAAAAAAACTTAATATTTATTTGTTTACTTTATTAAACATTTTTTTCAACGTGTGCACAGTTGAAATTAGAAAATTGCAACCAGAAAACCACTTGATGTGTATTCGTGATATTTATAATGATGAGGAATTTGATTTAAATCATATCAAAGACGGAGTACATCGAGAGGAAATACTACATTTAGGAAGGAATTATAAGCCGAATAAAATAAAAACATCTGCTCTGAAGATAAGGATAGTGCTGACAGATCAACTTCCACTTCATTGTGCCCCCCCCCCCTGTTGACGCAGAGCAGCGTGAAATTGATAAACAGATTTCAGAATGGTTAGAGAAACAAAGGATATGCCTTTATCCATTTTTTGCAGCAATTCCACTTTTTGTTTGATAGACATCAAAACATGCTTTCACTTTGTAGATCCTTTGGTAGCTCCAGAATCGAAAACTCTTTTTGACATAATTGAAAGTTCAAGCTTACTTTTAGAAAATTGCTTTCACAGTCTGCAAAAAATAATAAGCAGGATCCAATTAGAAGATTAAGGAACAACGCAGTCTGCAACATTAACTGAAATAGATAATAAATATTTTAGCTTAGCTTATACCATCCGTTATACATTAAACGCGCATGCGTAATTGCATATGCGCATGCATAAAGGTATTATGCACATGTGTTAACGCATTATGTGTTGACGCATGCACAGAAAGTTTGTAGCTTTGAGGTCCGAATTATAGATCATTCCGGATTATGGACGTCCGGATTAAAGACTTTTGACTGTATTTCTCCTTTTGTACGTATACAAAACACATTTAAAAAAACATGAGCTACAAAAACTTTAAACATTTACATACCATATTCATGAAATTCTGCCAAGCAATAAAATAATTTTTGAAGTAATTAATGTATGTCATAACAGTTTTCTGACAATGAAATATAGTTTCAGGATGGAGTTCAAATAACTGTACAACAGCACCTGAAAGAACACTACAAAAATAGAAATAATGAAAAATAAGATATAAAAAAATGCATGCAAAAATAATTCTCAAGCCGTACAAAACAATAAATACAAAAGCTACAATAATTTATTTGTAAAATAATCTAGAACAGGCTTTCCATTGAAATTCAACTTTTGGTTTTCCTAACATTTCCTGATTTTCCATGACTAAACAAATGATTCCCTGACAAACCAGTCATTAAATTAAGAACAGTAAGTGTACAAATTTATGCATTTACAATGAAACCTCAATTCATTCCTGAATAACACTCATCAACCAATGTTCATAAACCGAAACAATTTTCCCTGTATGATGAATGAAAAATGGATTAATTTATTCCTGGAACACAGATGACTGCTTATTTAGACGTTAAATCAGTACTTTCCTCTTAAACGCATAACAAAAAAATCAACAAAAATCAGTAAATATAAAAAAAAAAAAAGAAAATAACAATATTAAATAGATAAAAAAATGCAAAAATTAATTTTACTGTACTTGTATGAAGAAAAGTAGATAACATAAAAGGAAAAAGATAACAAAGAGCTTATTGTTTGAATACAAAGTTCCCTTCCATAAAAACATCATGCAGCAGTCTTTAGGACATCCATATTCTTTCACCTTTTCTTTGTCTCTCACTCATTGAGCCTCTGTTTCACTCAAAATTTGTCCAATGGGATTTGCTGTTGCTTATGTTTATAAACCGAGACAAAGTATTGCCACTGAAAATGCTTATGTTGTCGCTAGCTATTGCCTTGTCAGGGTGACATCGGTAAATGAAAATTTTGCATTTTAATCCATTTGGCACAAATTTCGTGGATCAGAGAACTAGGATAATTTTTTTCTTCCTCTCTTCAGAAGATATTTCTTTCACACTCACCTTTTTCTTGCTGCTTCTGAAGTTGTTATAGATCTTGCTTGTTGAATTCATTTTTATGGTCCATTAGTGACTTTTAATAGTGGCCAATGCCATTATACACAAGTACCCACCATTGTAAAAAAAAAAAAAAAAATATTCTTTAAGCGAAGTATGGAAAAAGGTCATAATAAGACTATTTTTTAAAAGGTGTTCATTTCTCAAAAATACAAATATTTCTTTGAAAAAATAATGAAAGACTATCATTAAAAAACTTTTATTTAAAATATCTAAAAAAAAATTAATGAGATGACCTAGGAACACCATAATAAATTTGTATTCTCTATCTGGCTGAGACTGGAAATAATTAAGATCTATCTGACAATGGGAATTAAATTCAGAAAAAATCATAGGTTTCACATGTTTGTAATAACTTTTGAGTTTTTCTGGCAGGGCTCACAAAGGTGGATGTATCATTCTGCATAATGTTTTTACATTTGGCTTGAAGTTCTTTCAACCTTCTGTCATGTCCTCCATGTCCAACAGCCAATGAGTTTCATGAAGTACATGAAATAGCTCAGTGTAATACTACATAGTACTGACACCTTCTTTAACAGGATAAATAAGTTTACTTTTGTTTTTGACAAACATTACATCATAGCGATTCAGCAATCAATAGTCTCATAGTTCTTTCTTAGTAATCATTTTGGCTTTGTACACCATTTATTAACTTCTGGTAAGTAATTTCAGTTACTTGAAATGAATTGGAAATGTATTTCATACTTTGGCAGTTTGTCATTTGGCATTCCACAGAATGCCCAACAACGTGTAAAATGTTTAATCATTTCACATATTCCCGGCCAGTTTTCAGCATTCTATAAAATGTCTAGGTATTCTATACAATGCTGGATTTCATACTTTGAGTACATACACAGAAAAATAAAATTTAGCATCAAAATTTAAATATTTTTTATTTCCTATATCATGAAAAAGAACACTTAACAAATACAGCATAACATTTATTATGTGAAGAATATAAGTATTACACTACAACCAAAACTCCAGAATAGGAAAATAAGGATAAACATAACAATATATCATCAACTGTAGAAAGCTAAATTAGAGTTTAAATTAATGTTCTTATACTTCAAAAGAGAAGAATAAAAAATAGCTCATTAATAAGTGAAGAGGAAAGTTATGTGTTGACAAAATTGCATCAGACATAAACTGAGTAAATTATTTCATGCAGGACAAATAACATTTTTATTTGAAAGAACTGATCTTTCTTTTCTTTTTCTTTTTTTTTTAAATTTCCCTGACTTTTTGGAAAAAGATGTAGATTTGCCTTTTTGGAAAAATTTCATATTTTTGTTGACTTTTCAAATTCATTTTAGTAGAAATCCTATACAATAGTATTTCGAATAAATAAAACAATACTAACTTGTGAATGTTTTCTGCATATTTTGGCACAGGAAACAATATTGATAACCTTTCTAAAATTGCTGGAATGAGAAGTGCAGTTACAGAAGTGTCAGCATATTGCAAGAATACCTTAAAATATTTCCTAAAAGGTATACAGAAAAATCTTCAATATAACATGTATCATTGAATAAGAAGAAAGAAAGATATTACTTTAAGCACAAGATTTTACTTAAGAAGAGGAATAACAGCTTCTGCACAACACATGACTCTACTATCTGATGCCAGACTATTTAAACTTTGATGTAGTAATGAAACACTAAAAAAAAAAAAAAAAAAAAAAAAAAAAAAGGCAAAGGCCATTTTAAATAAAGACATAACATATAAATATTACAGAATAATACACATAACACTTAGAAAATGGGAACACAAATACCATCATAATTTTTATGTATTTTTACTAACCTCTCAAAGGTATCTCCAATTCCACTATTTCTTCTTAACATAAATTGAATCATTGAAGCTACTTCAGGTTTTTTGGTGGCTTCTAACAATCCAGAATCTTTCACAGCTTTGGGATCTAGAATGCTGGCTTTATTATCTGTCAGTATCAGAATAGCTGTTAAGCATGGCAGATCCAACAGCATGTAGAACACCTTTAAGGAAAAAAAATTAAATAAAAATATGAAAATAATAATAGAAAAATGACTTTGAAAAATAAAAATAATATTTGTTAATATATGTAAATACAGTCAAAAGTCGTTAATTCGGACACCCATAATCCGGAATGATCTATAATCCGGACCTCAAAGCTACAAACTTTCTGCGCATGCGTTACGGCTGCGAATATGCGCGTGCGCAATATACGTTTACGAATGCGCGTTTAATGTATAACAGACGGTATAAGCTAAGCTAAAATTATCTAATTCAGTTAATGTTGCAGATTGCTTTGTTCCTTAATCTTCGAATTGGATTCGGCTTATTATTTTTTGCAGACCGTTAGAGCAATTTTATAAAAGTAAGCCTGAACTTTCGATTATGTCAAATAGAATTTCTGATATATATTTACTAATATGTAAAGGATCTACAAAGTGAAAGTATGTTTCGAATTCCATTAAACAAAAAGTGGAATTGCAGCAAAAAATGGATAAAGGCATATCCTTTGTTTATCTAAACTTTAACGTTTGTTTATCTTTAACGCCGTGGCGCGCAATGAATTGGAAGTTGATCTGTCAGCACTATCCTTATCTTCAAGGCAGATATTTTTATAAAAGTAAGCCTGAACTTTCGATTATGTCAAATAGAATTTCTGATATATATTTACTAATATGTAAAGGATCTACAAAGTGAAAGTATGTTTCGAATTCCATTAAACAAAAAGTGGAATTGCAGCAAAAAATGGATAAAGGCATATCCTTTGTTTATCTAAACTTTAACGTTTGTTTATCTTTAACGCCGTGGCGCGCAATGAATTGGAAGTTGATCTGTCAGCACTATCCTTATCTTCAAGGCAGATATTTTTATTTTATTTGGCTTATAATTCCTTACTAAATGTAGTATTTCATCTCGATGTACTCCGTCTTTGATATGATTTAAATCAAATTCCTCGTCATTATAATTCGCTTCCGATAGCGAAGACAGTAACAGATGTTATTGAAAACGAAAAAACTCCGATTGACAAATTAGTTGGTATTCTCGACACAGCAATTATAAGACTTGAACAGCGGAACTTCGTAACTGAAGAAGAAATTATGTCTGTTTATAGAATTAAAGAGAATGTATTATCACATAAAAAACGAAACAACTTACATTGAAAGAAATGTTTAATAAAGTAAACAAATAAATATTAAGCTTCTTTTGTAAATTTTGATACCCTTTAGATCATAATTGTTCTTTATTTCATAAATTACGGTTTCATATTTTTAATTTTAGAATTTCTGCATGCCATCTTACCAGATTTAAACTGATGATCTATAATCCGGAAAAATGGATAATCCGGAATCGCTGAAGTCCCAACAAGTCCGGATTAATGACTTTTGATTAATGACTTTGATTGTATTTGTGTTTATATGATAATATCATGGTGTTATGTTTTTTTTTAACTTATTGTTATGAAATGTACTGGCACGGTGAGATGGCTTCCCCGCAAAGCAGTTTTAGGGTTGCTATAAAATGGCAAGGAGGGCAGGGTTGCCACATTTGGCAACAAAATTGGTGATATACTATGGACGGTTGGAGAAATTTCTGGAACAAATTCTTACCAGTTTACACCAGAATGTTCCCAAACACAAGCTGAAAGCTATATAAACCCTGCTGGTCCACAGTCAGTAAGTGTATGTCTCTCATTGAGTGTGTGTCTCGTCTAGCGAGTCAATCCCTGAGGAGGCGATCGAGTTGACAGCCGGGCAGCGAGTGCCGAGTGCACTGAAAGAGTCTGTTAAGAGTATCGTGGTTAGTGCATCGCCGAGAGAGCGTGTTGAGCTCCGGAAACGACTGAAACGAGAGTCGGGAGCGTGCTCTGTATATCGTCGAGTGCATCGCAAGTAGTTGTAGGGTAGAGAGTCTCGAGAGTATGTGGAGTTCCGAGAACGACCAAGAAGAGTTGGGTGCTTTGCAGGAAGCTATCTCCACCGTTATTGCCTGACAGTGTGAAGGCTGTGTCGCTGATTGTTCCATCGTGTTTATAGTAGATCTTCGACGACTGTAAAAAGTGTTATTAGAGCTGTCCTGATTAACATTGGCCAAATAAAGTGTGTTTCGATACCTCATCAAGTGTCATCGTTATTCAATCCAAATCTACGAACCCCGTACGAACGTGAAGAAAGAAAATAACGCAACAGCTGGTGTCAGAAGAACCCGTGAAGAAAAAAAACGCAAAATTATTATATATCTAGTGCATTTTATGCAATAATTTTATTGTGTATTTTTGTCTAATGAAATTTGTGGCTACTTATTGTAATTGTAAGCACTCAACGGTACTATGGTGCGTGGGTTATGGCTCGGTAAATGTTCTTAGAAGACAAACTTCTACACAAATATTTGAACATCCTTACACTCGAGCTAAGGGCAATGGGGCAAGTTCGCTGGTCGCGCTGGCAGTTATTACAAAAACAACAAGATGTCATCTGGCAGCGTGTGCAGTCGAACATAAGACTGCCACAGAGTATTCCACCAATGACACAGTAACGACACAAAAGGGGTTCGTTGCAAAACTCCAGTTTAAGGTATACACATTCGAATAACAGTTATACTTTAAAATGTATGTACAAAAACAAGAAATACAAAACATATGAATAGTAATAAACTAGTAATAATACCCTTAAATTCTATTTGAAATATACAACAATACAATGTATATCTTAATTAAATAATGAAAAGTTAATATAATAAGAATTTTATGCAACTCTCAATATGTATGCAAAAGAAATTAATCAAGTATTTATATACTATAACTTTTGCAGCAAACCACAAAAGAAAAACTTCAATCATATTACAGGGATCAGTTTTTTTGGGAAAATGAACACAATGTCCACTGCAAGTAATTACTTGTTTTGGAGTAATTTTTGAGTTTTCACAGACTTTCTGATGTGGAATCTGAGGAATTACAGGTGAATCTATACATTCCAATAACATATATGCTGGTTTTATGTTATCGATTGAAACTGTAGTCCTTTTGTTATTTACCTCAATAATAAAATTTTTGTCCATTTGTTTAACAGCGGCATGAAGACCAGTGTAAGGTTTTACAGAATCGATCCATAGAAATACATGAGAACAGGTTTGAAGTGTAGGATGTATATAAATTGATGGTTGAACATGCTTAGAGGTTAGAATCGATTTAACTGAATGCATGACTGATCAAAGTTGTGACATGCAAGATTCAGAAGGAGGTATGAAATTAGTAGCATTCAGCATATCTGAGAGTGATCTGAGTGTGGTACCATACACAAGTTCGGCATAAATAGCATTTATATCTATCTTTCTTAATGGCAAATCTGATGCCCAACAGACCATAGGCAGAATTTCAGTCCATTTTAGATTGTTATGAGTATTGTACAAATCTAACACATATTCTAAGTAATGCTTTCGAGACATGAAAAATGCAAGCTGAATTTTGTCAATGGCTCAGCAGAACAGAGATATAAAACTATCCTTTCTCTCTTTTTTTTTGGGAGGGGTGGTGGAAGGGGGGCACAGTGTACATATGTATGTATGTAATAACTTTTTGCAATTGTAAATCATAATTATTTTACTTCTGCACAAAGGTGGTTTTACTATAACATACCTATTTATTTTCTGTATTACATTGTAGATTTTGTAATTCTCAATCAATGTTCCATTAGCT
Source organism: Stegodyphus dumicola (assembly GCF_044657685.1). Taxonomy (NCBI): domain Eukaryota; kingdom Metazoa; phylum Arthropoda; class Arachnida; order Araneae; family Eresidae; genus Stegodyphus; species Stegodyphus dumicola. The sequence continues at coordinate 87,141,363 of NC_140768.1, forward strand.
CAATTAAAACTAGAAATATGGGCAAAAATTACATTGTAGATCTTGTAGTTCTGAATCACTTGTAACTAGCTCAATTAGAATTAGAGATACTGGCAAAAATTACATCATAGATCTTGTAATTCTGAATCAATGTTCCATTGTATTTGAATCAATTAGAACTTGAGATATAGGCAAAAATTGTTCTACCGGGTAAAGAAATAATTTTTATCACCAAGTTACTACAATTTGGCAATTTCTCACAAACTTGGCAAGTAAACTATCTGTTACCTTGCTGGGTATAAAATGTTACTTACGTCAATTTCTTATGGCTCATCTGATTTTTTACAAAATCAAAATAAACAATAATATCATATACAACAATACTAGGACTGTAAAAAATCGCAAATATAACCCTGATTTTTGTTGTTTGACTTCTAAATTAATATTTGCTTGGCATGTTATTTTTACCTACACAATCCAATGTTTTTCTTAAACTGATTCAGAGAAAAACTATTGATCAATTATATGATTACAGCTGTTTATGAGCAGGAAAGTTGACTGATTGATTTTTAAAATCAATACATGAATACAGCTGTTTACGAGCAAGAAAGTTGATCCTTTGATTTTAAAAAGCTTGTAAAGTACAAAAATAAGCCAAATAAACCAGAGGTAGAGGAGATTTAGAATATTTTCAAATTTAAAATTTTCATGCAAGCAATTTTTCAATTAACTATTAGAAACAACTGAAAAAAAAAATTACTTCTACTGATGTATGTTGAGACATAAAAGCAGGAAGCAGTTCTAAAAAGTCATCTACAAATGTGTTTGGCCTCCAGGCTAAAACCTAAAAAATTAAGCATGATGCAGTTATAATTAATAATGTTGAATTTATAATATAACTTAAATATTGTTGTGTTAAAATGCTTGAAAAATTAATCGTCAGAAAAAACACTGGACCTGAAGTACATTATATTAGAAACAGTTTTAATTAATTACACTAAAGTTGAAAATAATTATAAACATTATTTATTGGATATAGTGCAAAGTACATGTACTTTAAAATACAGCAGCATTTCAGTAATCCATGACTACTTAATTCACACTTAGTTTTGGATTTAAAAAAGAAAACTTCGATTCCTCAAAAAATCAGAATGGCAAATTTAACAGCAAATTTTTTCACATACACATACAATGTAAAACACACTAAAAGTGTACTTTCAAAACTAGAATCCAGCGCTAACACAGCTGATATTGTTCTTTAAAATAATTAACTAAATTAAAATTTTAGAACAAAAATTTCTTTTGGAAATATAAAATAATCATGAGAAAATAGAGGGAATTCTTAATGACTATGGATAAAATTAGTGTAGGCGAGTAAACATATTAAAATTAAAATAAACAAATAATTTTGTTGCTAACTGAATGATTTTAGATTGGCTCTTCAGTGTGCGTAACCTAAAATTATTCCAACAGTCAAAAATCAAGGCATCCTAAAAAAAGCATTTCTTTCTCAATAATTTGAAAGTACTCTTTTTCTATTTTAATAATGAGTGTGCTTTCAAAAAATTAAGAATAACAACCCTGTGCCCTTTAAGAAATCTACTGTTGCAGTTAATAATTTATAACAAAAAGTTTCCTGAAAAACATAAAAGTGTTTATCTTACATTTTTGAATCTGCATTCATTGTTAAAATAGAAAAAAAAGAGTCCTTTTAAGTTATCAAGAAAGAAATGCTTGTTTTTTCAATTCTCTGTTGGAAAAATTTTAGATTACACCCCCTTGAAGTGCCAATCTAAAACCATTTTGCTCCTCAATTTAGGTATGGCCTCTGAATGTAATCTAAAAGTTTAAAATCAAATAACTTGATCAATTTTTGCTGTACGGGATTCACACCATTTTGTATTTAATTTTCAAAATGACAATAAAATTCTTCCTAAATATAAGTGTAATAATTCATAGAGCATATAAAAAGTTAGATTTCATAGCAATTATAAAACTGATATTTTGTTTTAATTTAAAAACGCTGAAATGTGAGCATTTAGATCATTTAAAACATTTCTGTAATTAGAAATATATGTAATGACTTTTGTGGATACAGTGCACATACAGTACAATTTCTGAAATCCGGATGTCCGATATCCAAAATGATCTAAAATTCGGATCTATAGATCACCAAAAAATGTTTTTTTTTTTTCAATGCTTCATGCTTTTACTTTTGGTATTTTTTAATAATTAAAGATGTGAGTCTCAATTCTTAATTTCACTTTTCAGCACCGCCAGCTTAGTGAATCATTATTTATTATTTTTTGCTTTCATTATTGCATGACTATTAACATACCTTAGCTTGAGAAATAACTTATGCAGCAATGTCTAAACATTTTTTTCTTTAGTAAATGAACACCAAAAAGTAAGGTAACCTTTTATGTTGACGCTGTGCTCAGCAATGATTACAGACTTCAGCTAACTCCGTTGTGAAGTATTTGACACGGAAAAATTTAATAGAAATTCCTTTCCATGTACAAAAAATAGATTTTGTAAATGATATTCATAGGTCAAAAGATTAAATTTACTGCTTTATGAATCAACAATAGCCTGTTTTGTAATTCAGTTAAGGCTAGGACTTCTGCACCTACAACAGGTGGCAAAATTTTTAGAATTTAGAGAAGCACCAAACAACAAAATTATAGAATGGCAAAATCTCTAAAATTTGCAGAATTTAAGGGTTATAAAACTTTTAGAATTAAAAGTGGCAATTGACAGTAGAATTTAGGACCTGCACAGACTGCACCGGGTTGCAAAATATCTAGCGATGGTTTTGAATAAGACTTGACTATATGTGGGAATTTACACTGCTCGACATTGAAAATGCAACACCAAAAAGGAGTGGTCAGAAATTTATGCAAATTTTAGAGTAGACGCACGTCACTGAGTTACGTGAATGATGTGAAATGCACAGCTCTCCGATGCACGTGAAGTAAGATGTAAGGGAAGGAACATGCAGAATGGGCAATATTCGTGTCGTTATTTCTGCCAGACGAAGTATCAAAGAAAGTTGGTTTTTGTCCCGGAGGATACGTGTAATAGGAGAGAATGCCAGGTGCCATCAACGAAGGCACTTCCAGCAGATAGACAATTTTATGAGGGGTATGGTGATCAGACTGAGAAGGGCGGGTTGGTACTTACATCAAATCGCAGCTGATACCCACATGAATACAAGCACGGTGCATCGGCTATGGCGAACATGGTTGGAACAAGGAAATGTGGGAAGAAGGAGGGGTGCAGGCACAGCACCCCTCCTATATAGATATAAAATATAATATAAGATATAAAATATAATGGAAATGTATTAAGAAATTAAATGTAATTGGGAAAATTTCAAATAGTCCTTTAGAGTCCAAATTTTAATACTAATAAAACCTACTTCAGTGCATCATTGACATCACTCTTTCCTACTATTTCTTTACAATACTGTAAACTTTTCCCCAATCGCTATTTAAACCTGAAATAAAGGAGACCAGATTATAAACAGCTCCAACTGCTTCAAAATGCTTCACTTTTTCACATGCTGCTGCCTGAAGAGGCCACCTTTCTCACTTCACTGTGTTTTACCTATATTGTTCAAAAATGTAAATGCATTTTTTATAAATTGTGGTAATGAACTTTAGAATGAAATGTTTTTCATTCTTGGCACACAGCAGGGGTGCAAAATCTTCAGTTGCCCCTGGATGCTGAAAACCCTAGCTACGGCTCTGTCTGTGTATGCACAGAACATTAATAACTGGTTGTAACTTCCACAAAAAATAATTAATAAAATTGTAAAAAATATAATAATTGTTCTTAATAACGTTAGGGGAAAATTGAAAGCAGTATCTTTAGTGCGGGTAGTAATCACTTCCCAAATCTATGATTTTCTGCCAACATTTTAGAAGTTTTCAAAGCCTTTGAAGCAGAAACTTGGTGGCCGTGAGTCCAAAAACAGATCAACCTCATTTTGGACGTCATGTGCAGAATGGAAGATAGCACCAGAAAGATGTAGTTGCAAGTGTGAAAAAACGTAGAAATCTAAAGTTGGGGCTATATGGTGGGTGTGGCAAAAGATCCCATTCAAGTCTATACAGAGTAAAGCTGGTGAATACAGACACATGTGGTCTTGCATTACCTTGATGGAACATTACCTTTTTGAGCCGGAACTCATTTCAATGTTTTTCCTTGAAAGCAGCGTCAACAAAGACTGGCCTCACTATACACCTTACTGTCGAGGGTTTTACTTTTTTCTAGATACTCTTTGTGTTTGTGGATAATACCACCATGGCAATTTCAACAGATACGAATTATGATCTTTTAGTGAGTCAAACTGCACTTTGCGATGCTGCCGACAGGCTCATCACAGAACAATGGCTTTTTCGACCTGTGTTGTTGAAGTAAATCCACTTTTCATCATTACTAGAGATGATCCGATCCCAGAATTTTGTCCTTGCATCAATATGAGCAGATTAGTGCAGCCCTGAACATGTGTGCCCTTATCACCTCGAGTCAGCACATACGGCACCCATGGATTGAACTTGCACGTCAAGTTTATGCGATGCACAGTGCGACCAATGGACATGGCACTAACATCTAACTTCTTAGCAAGCTATCAAGTGGTTGCATACTGATCTTCTTCTACAAGTTCTCGCAGGCAGGCCTCATCAACATCAGTAGGCCGGCCAAAGCGCTCTGCTCATTGGATATCATAGTCCTTGTTTTTGAACTTTCAGTACCAAACTTTCACAGTGTCATATGATACAATATTAGTACCTAAAGCTGTTAACATCATTTGGTGACACTCTGTAGCTGACGTTTTGAAACAGAACTGGAAGTGAATGATGGTAAGTAGCTTTATAGTTTCATTTAAGGCACCTTGTACTTACTGACAACAATATATATATTTTTTAAATTTCACAACACAATGTTTCTCTTTCTTTCAAATACCAAAAACTGTTTGACAAAATATGATTAAACAAGCACACGCGATCTGTTTATGAAGACGATACTTGCGATGGCGGGAAACTTTCGTTAAAACCCAATATTCGAATTAATACTGCAATTCAATTTAAGGAAAGCCTTGCTAATGAGGTTTTTGTAAACAGTGTATTAATTAACCCATTAGTTTCATTAGTTTTTTCTATCTTTTAAAAACTAATTATTTCCCCTTTATTTATTTTTATTTGCATTTATTTATACAAATATTTTGATGCATTTTTAAAAGAGATTTCTTCATCAGTTATTCCGTTCGCTCATTTTTCTTGCATTGACATTATTTTGTTAGACATATAAAAATAAATGTACTAACAATATTTTTATTTACTGAATATTGATTAAATAATTTTTAAGGACTGGCTCTTTTTTTAATAATTCTTTTCATAAAAAAAATACAAATTTAATTTAAAAACTATAAAGGTTTTCCACCTTTTTTATTTTTAAATTAAATTTTAAACTTAGACACAACCTTTGTATGGATTATCAAAATTCTACCACACTTACATACAAATACAGTCAAAAGTCGTTAATTCGGACACCCATAATCCAGAATGATCTATAATCCGGACCTCAAAGCTACAAACTTTCTGTGCATGCGTCACGACTCATGCGCGTAAGACCTTTACGGCTGCGAATATGCGTGTGCGCATAATACATTTACGCATGCGCGTTTCATGTATAACGGACGGTATAAGTTCAGCTAAAATTATCTAATTCAGTTAATGTTGCAGATTGCGTTGTTCCTTAATCTTCGAATTGGATCCGGCTTATTATTTTTTGCAGACTGCTAGAGCAATTTTATAAAAGTAAGCTTGAACTTTCGATTATTTCAAATAGAATTTCCGATATATATTTACTAATATGTAAAAGATCTACAAAGCGAAAGTATGTTTCGAAGTCCATTAAACAAAAAGTGGAATTGCTGCAAAAAATGGATAAAGGCAAAATCCTTTGTTTATCTAACCATTCCGAAATCTGTTTATCAATTTCACGCTGCTCTGCGGCAGGGAAGGGGGACGCAGCGGCGCAATGAATTGGAAGTTGATCTGTCAGCACTATCCTTCATTGCAGATGTTTTTATTTTATTTGGCTTATAATTCCTTACTAAATGTAATATTTCACCTTGATGTATTCCGTCTTTGATATGATTTAAATCAAATTCCTCGTCATTATAATTTGCTTCTGATAGTGAAGAAAGTGACACAGAGGTTATTGAAAACAAAAAAATTTCGATTGACAAATTAGTCAGTATTCTCGAAACAGCAATTATAGGATTTCAACAGTGGAACTTTGTAACTGAAGAAGAAATTATGTCTGTTTATAGAATTAAAGAGAATGTATTATCACATAAAACGAAGCAACTTAGTAAACAACTTACATTGAAAGAAATGTTTAATAAAGTTAACTAATAAATATTAAGCTTTTTTTTTTTTTTTTTTTGTAAATTTTGATACCCTTTAGATCATAATTGTTCTTTATTTCATAAATTACGGTTTCATATTTTTAATTGTATAATTTCTGCATGCCATCTTACCAGATTTAAACTGATGATCTATAATCCAGAAAAATCGATAATCCGAAATCGCAGAAGTCCCGACGAGTCCGGATTAACAACTTTTGACTGTATTGCGTTTTGAAATCAGAAAAAACTGTTTTCTAAAGCACAAACACAAGCAGATAGAAAAAGAGTATGCTTATTTCACAAAAATATGTGAACTTACTTTAAAAAATGTAGGAAAATATTTTTCTAAAATGCTACTGTGATAACAAAGTTGTGACAAATTTTCTTTCATGAGCAGAATAATTTCATATGCTATGTAATTGTCTTTGTAAGACAAGTTGAGCAAATCGCAAAACATATAGACGTACAGATTATCTGGTTTATGCATCACTGAACTACCTACAAAGAAACAATTAATATGCATCAGTATGAAGAAGAAATGATGAAATATTTTACAATTCAAATTAGAGATGGGATATAAAGCTATCAATTTCTTTTAACACTGTTAAAAATATTTGCATCCTCTCTCATGCAGTTGACGCCACACTAACATGCAGTTGATGAAAGTAGAAATCAAGATAATGGACGGACGGACCGACTGACATCCCCCCCACACACACATATAAAAAAAAAGCCCCCCCCCAAAAAAAAATCTGAAAGGTTTCAGATTTTAATTTACGTCCAAAGTTTTTTTTTTTTTTTTCTTTTTTTAAGCGTTTTGTGTGTTATCTTTATTTATTAAATATCATGTTCTTTCCACTTAAACCACAAATTTCAGTTCAGTAGCAATGTCGCAAAATAATTTTAAAATGCGCATATCTTTAGAATTTCCGATACACAGTTTTGCGCCCGCTGGAGATAAAAAGGTTCCCCCCCCCCGTACACGGTTGCCATTGCTCGCTTTTAAATCGTTGAGTTTGTTACTCAAAAATTCCTTAAAGTTTTACAAAATATGAAATCAATAATAAAACAAATTTGAAATTTCAATTTTCGGCTTCCACATGCCCATATTCGCAGTAGGATTACATCATTCAAAATTCGATGGCTTTATGTACCATTGTTTTATCACAATGTGAGAAATATACATACATTTCTGAAGATTTTTCATTATTTACTTTCTTCAAATATAATGCATTATACTAATTCTGAATTAGTATAATGCAGGACTCTTAACATTTGGTGGCAATAGTTTGAAAAGTTAAACGGACATTTATAGTGATTCAACGCAAAACAAAAACAACAGTCCTTCAAGGACAAAGCCCCTTTGGACTTAAAAAAAAAAAAAAAAGAGAGAGAGACTGGTTCAATAAATCATTTCATTATACTTACAGAACCAGTTCTCCATGACATTATCACCTTAACAGTAGTCCCCTTCAGCATTCACACACTTCTGCATTCAGTGTTGCTATTGCTGGTAACAGTTCTGAAATAAGGTTCTGGAAGGCCCTTCAGGAGATTTTCCGTTTTTGCATGAACCTCTTCAACTGAGATAAAATGGCTTCCCTTTAAGCAAAATTTAACTTTAGGAAATAAAAAAAAAAAAAGTTGCTTGGAGCCAAATATGGTGAATAAGGAGGATGCTCCAACACAGTAATGTTTTTGCTGGTCAGAAACTGCTTAACATATAGGATCGTATGAGCGGATGCATTGTCCTGGTGCAACAGCCATCAATCATGTAATATGTGGCCTTTTTTCCTTAATTTCATCATGAAGTCTTTTTAGTACTTCAATGTAGTAGTGTTGATTAACAGTCTGGCCACTGGGAACCCACTCAATCATTACAATCCCATTAATGTCGAAGAAGACAGTTACCATTGCTTTGAATTTTGATTTTGACATGCATTGTTTGTCCCTTCCTCCTGAAAAACCTCTTATACCATTCAAACACAAGCGCACAAGACAAAGTTTCATCTCCATAAGCCTCAGTTAACATTTGAAATGTTTCCGTGGATGATTTCTTAAGTTTCACAAGAAACTTGATGTTGATTCGATATTCGGTTTTTACATTAGAAATTTTTCCAGCAGAATGCAGTTGCACATGTTCATTTCACAACGCAGTGCTCCCAACTTCTGTGATAAGTTAAATCGAAACTGGCCCCATGGATAAAAGAGGTGTGTGGGATGACGTAACTAAAATAGTTGTTGCCAACTCCACACTTTTTCAAGTTACACAGTCTCGTCTTTTTTTTTTTTTTTTTTTTTTTTGTCACACCTCCTAAGTTTGAAAAAAAAAAACTTAACCTTGTTCCGCACACTTTTCCAATAAATGACGAAATTTGTGAATTCTTTTTAAAAAATTTCATTATATATATATTACATTATTTTACAAAGTAAATCATTAGAAAAAATAAGCATTTATGTAATTTTTGTACAACACTGAAAACATAAGAACATACATAATATGGATAAAAAAAACTCAGAGTTTTTTTTTAATGTTAAATAAGTAATTTCTTTTTTGTGAAATGGTTTAAAGCACATTTTGTTTTTTGGTACATGCATAGACCAACATTGCACGTTTCACAGACGTATCCTGTTCTATGCTGTTTCTCTCTTGTGCTACAGATCATACATACTGCCAAGATCCATATTTTACTGGCATATGTTCTGCATTCTTTAGTCTCTTTTCATTTGGTACATGAAGTTTTTTTTTTATGTTAATAGGGCTTGATCTTTTTTACTCAGTATGGATTATTTGTTTCTCATTTGTATCATGCTGCTGCTTATGCCCATTCTGAATGACTTGAGTATTTTTTAAATTTGGGTTACTTTCTGGAAGCATTTGATATATAATTCAGGCATTTATAATGGCGACACCAATAAAATTTAAAAAAAAAAAAAAAAAATTAAAAAAATTATGCTACAATTTTTTGCTTCTTCTGTCAATTTCGTATAAGCTTTTCAATTGGTCAAAGTAGTCCACAAAGTCCATATTTTTATCATAATGGCCTTTAAATATTGTATCTAAACTTTTTTCTGCCCAGGTTTTTTCTTTTCTTCCTTTGCTAGATGGAGTAATGGGATTGACTACATGAAATAAAATGGTGATACATCGTTTGTCTAGACAAGTTAATTTGTCATCACTTACTGCACAGACACAATCACCCAGTTTTAATTTCTTAACCTTCCTTCACCATTTTGAGAAGGTTTTTGCTTTTTCTTTTTATACCAGTTCCATAACAAAATACATTTTTCATTTCTAAACACTTGAAAAGTTCATAAGATGTAAAAAAATTGTCCATGAACAGTCTATGATTTTTACCATACAAGGGCTCATTTAGTATTTTTACCACATATTCACTGCAATTTTTGATTTCCTGGGTTTTACCAGTATAAATTTCAAATTTACAAGCATAGCCACTTTCATTGCAATGCATCCACACCTTATCATCAGTGTTTTATTGAATTTTTAGGCAAGTATTGTTTAAGTGAACTTCTGTCTTCTTTCAACTGGCAAATCACGAATTCGTAAATTGACTGATTTTTTCCTGGCCTAAACAGACTATCAAACTGTTCTGACAAACATGTCAATAGAGGATGACTTTTATAAAGTTTATCAAATACTTTGCCATTTCTTTTTGGCATTAAGCTGTATCATTCAAATGGAAATTGCCTAAATGCTAATTCGCCACATAAGATTCATTCAGTATTTCGTTAGTAGACCAGAAATCCTGATAGCTTGTTAGTTTTTTAATTCCTATTAGAATGCTTATTCCTAAAAGAAATCATATCCTGAAGAGTTATAGGTGAAAATGGCTTACCTTTTCAAGATGCATATAAATTAATTTCAAATATTAATTTCTCTAAGAATGCAGTAATTTTCGTAGTTAATAAACAGACATAAATATAGCAATGGGTTTTGGACTTTCCATAGAGGTAATTTCTTTAGTTGGGCCATAATCCTTAGAAAATTCGGGAAATGATTTAACTACATTCTGCTTTTTATTCTATATCTCCATGATACTGGAATGACCTGGTAAATTTATGTTATCATTTTCTGACTTATCATCTCGTTCATCTTCTAGATTTTCATCAGCAGAAGGGAAGGGGGTAAAAGAGCATTTCCCTCTCCATCATGTTCAAAGTTCTATCAAAAATCAATTCATATGAGATACACTCGTCCTCAAAACCAATAAACAGTGATTCATACATGACACACCCAGCTGTGATATAATATTTGTGACTGATGCATATGTGACATGCCCATCATGAAAGGGAACTGAAGGCACTGCTTGTTTTGAAAGGGCATTGCCAATCCTTAAAGGCATCTTTACCATTTTGTTTCCACACTACTTGAGAAATTTCAACTGATAATTTGATGTAAATGCGGTAATAAAACGTTAAGTGTTTTCAGTCAGCATCTGCAAGTAATATTCAAAAGACATCTAATACTATATCACTGTTGCAAAAACAGAAATGTGCTGAGAAAAACTGGAAAAAAAAGGGGGGATTGGAAAATTATGCCTTAATGTTTGGCATTTAATGGTATGCATCAAAAAATAACAAACAATTAATAATTTTAATGTCTCTCTTAAAGATTACCATTCATGGTATGTAATAATAACAAATGCATGTAATAATAACAACAAGCATTTAAATGCAAACCAAAACTGAGTTCATAACAAATGTGTTATAATAAACTGCAGATACTAGATTAGCATCTTATACTGAATGCCTTTTTTCTTGTGATGTCAACAAACGTAACATTCAAATCACTTAAAATATTCAACTCAATTCTGCTACAATTAAAAAAAAAAAAAAAAAAGAGAGAGAGAGAGAGAGAGATCAGAAGACAAATAGCTAAAGATGCAAAATACTGTTTGATAGAACTTTTAATTAGTATTTTTTTGTTATTTTCACTAGGTATAGCCTGTGTCTGTTATAGAGGAATTTATTAAGAGTGGAGAATGTTGACCTTCATTATGTTGTTGTATTTTTTATTTTTAGTATTTTATATCAAAATGAAAGCAGGAATTATGGAAATGAGTAATGTAAATAAAGAGAGCTGAATATTAACTGCATCAATTGAACACATATAGATATTCTCTGTGCTTCCAAATACTTTTGTTTCTGCCAATATTGGGGTAGATATGCTATGGTTTTATTCATTCCTCTTAGAGTCTGACAAAGAAGACGGATATTTTGTGTATCATTTAACGAACTATTTTTATACTTCTAATGGCAAAATGAAAATGGTATTTAACAGAAGAAGAATCTGCACAAATGATAAATGAGTCATTTTCTATGCTGATGATATTTCTAAAGAATTGGAGTTTTAATTTTGTAGAAGCATAAAATGTTAAAAATGTGTTTGATAAGAATAATCAAAATGCCTAATTTTAAAATTTATGCTGCTGAACACTTGCTAATGACAGACAACACTGTCATCCATAGAAATCACAAAATGAAAGGAAGTAGATTGTGAAAATTTAGAATCAGTGCAGGATACAGTAAGAAGAGGTGTGCTTATATAATTAAATATAAGATATAAACTTATAAAAGATATAAAGGATTTGATGTGTGCAGGCAATTGTTGTACGAATTGAAAGTTTTTGGGAAAGATTTTATTAAATTCATCTTGAAAGTTTCAAATATGCTTTTCTGACATCACTTAGATGATAATATGCATCAACAGAAAGATTAAAGAAAAGCAAAAAATAAGAGATTTTGTCAGGGAGTTCAACATCGCTTGTTTCACAACTATGAAAAGCATTTAACTCCTTGTTGCACACTGGTAAACCGCCCTGAAACCATGAATTTTTTAATCTCCCCCCCCCTCTTCGTTCCAAAATTTTTTCTTGAAAACAGATTGATTACTTATCGTTTACCTTTTAATAACATGAAAAGATTGCAGAACCATTAATGTTTTAGGTCTTAGCACTTCAAATCAGATTCCTGTTAAAATTAATTTTCAATGGGATATAATAACTTCCTACAAAAAAAGATCAGAAGTCAAATAGCTAAAGATGCAAAATATTGGTAGGTCCTCTAGTTTAATTTCTTGCAGTGGATGGGGTGGACTACAATAGGTTTTCCTCTTCTGTAACATAAATAAAAGCTGAATACTTTTTTTTTTTTTTTACATCTGCCATGAAGGCATCTTTACCCGCAGGTGAACAGCAGTCATACACTTTCTCATAATAAAAATAATACAAGCTCAATTTTACATAAAAGTAAGTTAAAAGTTTTTACTAACCATGATTTATAAAAAATCGCATAGCACTTGCCATCACTGCAATGTCTTGAACTTCAGGATCACTGTAGACATTGGAATACACATGATCATAAATTCTACGAATTATAGGGAAAATAGTATGGATGATTCCAGAATCCATTAAGCACAAGATGTTAAATAGATCAATGGATTCTATTAGACACTGAAATATATAAGAAGTACAGTTATTAGAAAAAAAATAAATAAAAATAAAAATCATAAAAACAAAATGTTCAATATCTATGGTACAAATAAAAAGTACAGTACTTTTCAGTTAACGGGACACCACTTACTACTAAACAAAAACGTTGGTGCAAAATCTAACTACAGATAGGAATGACAATCCTAAAGATATGCATAGCTTAAAAAAAAAAAAAAAAAAAAGATTGTTTTAAATGAATATTGGATGCAAAAAAATTTTACATAGCCAGCAAATGAACCCCCAAACCACACACCAATTTCATGCTTTAAGTAAGCTAGTTTTTTTATATATATACCATAACACAGAACATTGAAATTGCAGGCCTAAATTTTTTATGATTTGTGGCAATGCCACATCAGAACTCCAAATTGAGTTAAATTCCTTTATAATACATGGTTTAAGTTCTTGAACTATTTATAATTTAATTGATGTAAAATATATTGATATTTAATTACATATTCTAATTTTACACTTTGGCTAATTCCTTTTCATAATTTTCTTATACTTTTATACAGAAAAAACATTAAATTAGAGAGCTTTTATTTGTCAAAGTACTTTTAACACACTCCATTAAAAAAATTCTACACATGCATTATAGTAGTTTAAGACAATCCAGACCAAACAAAATTTAATAAGGAAAATTGTGAAGAAAATTACTAGGATGTATGGGAATGAAATCTACACAATTTATGTTTCATTCATTTAATAAATTTCATTTATTGCTGGGAAGCACTTCCCTTAGGCTAAAAATTAAAAACTGCAAGATTCAGCAATCTATTGGGATAATGGGAGATCTGATGAAGAATCAATGTCTCCTGGTAAAATCGACAGTGCTGATACATATATGCTACATTCGTAAATTGCATGTTTATTATTTAATTAAAAAAAATGTGATATGTGATTAAATAAAGAACAATATATTGTTACGAAATGTACAGGTGCGGTAAGATACCTTCCCTACAAAGCAGGTTTAGGGTTTCCATAAAAAAGCAAGGGAAGGCAGGGTTTGGCGAGAAATCGTCTATTTGGCGACAAAATTGGTGATATACCTTGGACGATTAGAAAACCTTCTGGAATGAATTCTTACCGGTTTAGACCAGAATGTTCTTGAACACAAGCCAAAAGCTATATAAACCCTGCTGGTCCGCAGTGAGAGAGTGTGCTTGTTAAGAGGGCGAGTCAGAGTGCCTCGTTTGGAGTGTGAGTTAGTTAGTATCGAGTTGGTGTCTTGTCAAGCGAGTCAATCCCTGTGGTGTCGATTGAGTTGACAGCCGGGCAGTGAGCGCCGAGTGGGTCCTCGAGTGCACCGAAAGAGTCTCGTAGTGTATCACGGTTAGTGCATCGTTGAGAGAGTGTGTTGAGCTCCGGGACAAACTGAACAGAAAAGTGGGGAGCTGTGCTCTGTGTATCATCAAGTGCATCGTGAGTTGTAGTGTGAAGGGTCTCGAGAGTACATGGAGTTCCGAGAATGACCGAGCAGAGTCGGGACCTGTACTCTAGTGCTTTGCCGTGAAGCTGTCTCCACCTTGATAATCTGATACCCTGGAGGCTGTGTCGCTGATCGTGTCAGTGTGTTTATAGTAGTTATCGACGATTGTAAAAACGTGTTTTAGAGCTGTCCTGACAATACTGGCCAATAGAGTGTGTTTCGATACTTCATCAAGTAGTATTGTCATTATTCACTCCAAATCCTCACGAACCCCATACGAACATGAAGGAAGTAAAAAAACGTAACAATTGGTGTCAGAAAAAAAAAATGCAACAATTGGTGTCAGAAGTGGAATTTGCGAGTGAATGCCAGTAAACCGCTTGCAGAGAAAAGCCATGGCGGAGGAAACGAAGACTAGGATGGACTTCTTAGCTGAGATGAGGGCTGAGATGAAAGCCAGGCAGGAGGAGATTAAGGCTGAAATCAAAGCCGGACTGAAAGAGATGAAAGCCAGACAAGAAGAAATAAATGTCAGCCATGAAAAGGTGCGAGATCAACTCCAGCAGATGAAAGTGGAGCTTACAGAAGAAAGTGCAGCCATAAAAAAAAGATATAAAAATGACAGTAGTGGCATCTGGAGAATCAAAGGATGAAGAAATGAAGGAAGTAGCTAACGAACTGCCTGAGAAAGATCCAGAAATGATCGATGAAATATCTAACAGAATTACAGAAAAAGAACGAAAACATGAAGAAACAAAAGACAGGAACGAAGATTTTGATTCTCACGTACCTGAAGTAGAGATAGAAGAAAGTGAAAATGTGACTCTCAAGTTCGTAGAAACTGATAATGTAGTTATGGAAACGCAGTCAGCAAGTGTTAAATCATCTTCTCGATGATGTACAGCTTAAGCAGTGTACTCCAGTATTGCAAGAAAATTCACTCACTTTGCAAACTATGTGTGCGTCTCATAGTGAAAATTATGCAGACAAAGACTTGATTCTAAACCAGGATACTTGCATTTGGAAAGTATCGGGCTCAGTTCATGGTTCTGATGCAAACATCGGAATTGGTTCCTAGGAAATGGATATAAATGGGCATGTACCAGCAGTTGAGAATACCAAGGTGAACTGTATACATGATGGGAATAAACTAGAGTGGTGTATGAGCTGATTTAGATTTTCCTGTGGATGAAAAGCCTGAAAGAACTGAATCTTCAGACTGTGATATGCATATCAGAAATACATCTGAGAACTGCAGTAGAAAAGTATTTGACTAACTTAATGAATGAATATAACTTAAAGAAAAGACTGAAATTCATTCTGAACTTTAATATAATTAAAAATTTTTATGTGTTTAATTTGTGTATAAAACTTGTACATATTCTAAATATTTGTTTCTTTAGTTATGTTACCTGTATGATTTAAAATGTTTCAATTGTATCGAATTTGGCTTCTGACTAAGGGTTGCACTGCCCGGGACGTGCAGTCCTTGGAAGGGGGCAGTGTTATGAAATGTACAGGTGTGGTAAGATAGCTTCCCCGCAAAGCAGGCTTAGGTTTCCATAAAATAGCAAGGGAAGGCAGGGTTGCCACATTTGACAAGAAATTGCCAATTTAGCGACAAAATTTGTGATATACCTTGGACGGTTGGAGAACCTTCTGGAACGAATTCTTACCAGTTTAGCCCAGAATGTTCTCAATCACAAGCCGAAAGCTATATAAACCCTGCTGGACTGCAGTGCGAGAGTGTGCCTCGTCGAGAAGGCGAGTAAGAGTGCCTCGTCTGGAGTGCGAGTTAGTTAGTATGAGTTGGTCATCTAGCGAGTTAGTCGTCTAGTGAGTCAATCCCTGCAGAGTCGGTCGAGTTGACAGCCGGGCAGCGCAAGTGGGTCGCCGAGTGCACCAAAAGAGTCTTGTAGTGTATCGTGATTAGTGCATCATCGAGAGAGCATGTTGAGCTCTGGGAACGACTGAACCGAAGATTCGGGAGCTGTGCTCTGTGTGTCGTCGAGTGCATCGCGAGTTGTAGCATGGAGAGTCTTGAGAGTATGTGGAGTTTCCAGAAAGACCAAGCAGACCAAGAGTTGGGTGCTGTACTCTAGTGCTTTGCCGTGAAGCTGTCTCCACTGCGATAGCTTAATAACCTTAAGGCTATGTCGCTGATCGTGTCAGCGTGTTTATAGTAGTTCACTGACGATTGTAAAAACGTGTTTTGGAGCTGTCCTGGCAATACTGGCCAATAAAGTGAGTTTTGATACTTCATCATTATTCACTCCAAATCCTCACGAACCTCGTACAAATGTGAAGGAAGAAAATAAAGTAACACTATTCTTTTAAATTTCTGCCAAAATGAATGCTGTAAGTTTGGTAGGATCTCCATCAACTTTCACGCCATAAGCCATGAAAATAGCTTATGACAAAATAGCCTAAATATAATTATAAACATCTTATTGCTAGTTTAGTTCTAAAAACGTTTTATGTGAATACTAAATTTTATATCATTTGACAAAATTCATATCCAGCTTTAATATCTAAAAATAAATAAAAATATTTTATACACATTTCATACATTTTTAAATAAAAACAAATACTGATATTCATATTTCAGGATCCTTATGGTACTTCGATATAGTTTTACTAAAAAATCATAAATTTTCCATAAATTATACAACAATCATAATTTAAAATACAGGCCATAGCATACGAAACTTTTGTAGGATATTATAACCTGCATATGACAATCATTACTACAAGACCCTACTTCACAAATGACTGCGAAACATTTTTTAATAATCCAGCATATGTAAATTTGCTGGCTTATGTGTATAACATCAGATTTGAACATAGATATTTTTCATATGGCATTTGCACGCAAATGTACAAGATCACACATAAAATGAATAAACAATTTCTCATAAATAAGAAAAAGATTTCTAACCTTCAAATAAAATTATCTCTTTCAGAATAATCGTCATCTAAGCAATTTTTTCAAAGCTGAAAGGTCATCAAAATGCTGCTTATATGCACTGGAACTAACCAACAGCAAAATATTCATTAAACATTTGATTTAATATTTGAGATGTTTTCAAATCTTTGTCCTTTCATGGCCATCTTAAGCTTCAGAAAAAGAAGGAAAAAAAAAAAAAAAAGTTGGTGAAAGTTGGGAGAATAATGTGGATGATTTATCTCTCCAACTGAATGCTTAGGAAGATATTGTTGCACAGACAATGCTGTACTCTGTGTGTACAGCATTGTCTTGCATCAGGTATAATAAACCATTACTCAGAATCAAAAAGTTAATTTCTAACTCATCTTATCCTCTTTCTTAATCAGAAAAACACCTCCATCTAAAAATACTGATTAATTGATTGATTTTCAGGAATTCATAGTCCAGTGAATTTTCTCTACAATTTTTTCATTTTGAAGTTGAAGTTGAAGGGTACCCTACCTTTAGTTCATCTTCAATGCTTTGAGCACACATTTAAAGCGGTTGTACCATTTATACTTTTGTGCTCAATAATGACGCATCACCATATACTGTTTGAATCATCTCTAACGTTTCAGTAGCAGATTTTTCAAGTTTGTAACAAAATTTAATGTTATAGCTCTATTTCGAAGCATTTTATTTCTTTTCTTTTCTTTCTTTCTTTCTTTCTTTCTTTTTTTTTTTTTTGTACAATATCTTCTCAGTAAATGAAAACGACTCCAGCAGTTTGAAATGCAGATGACAAAATAATCAGTTTTAATAAGAATTTAAATGCCACTCTTTCGAAACACACATCATTCACCTTTCTTATTTCATCATGTATTCTTTTAATTTGTCTGGTTACTCTATGGGTGCAGCTTATAACTGCTGATTTAGACACTTGTCATGGCACTCTTTTACAGCATCTGCATTTTAGATACTAAAAAATTTTAAACCTGTTCACAGGACATAATTCACAGGCCTTTGATTCATGCTGTTCTGTTATGAGCTATTTTGCCATGGGCTATTTTTTGTGGCTATTTGGACATGGTACCCTTTCATGCTCAATGGAATAATGCATAAGTATCAAAATTTATTTATTACTTTATCCTATAATAACTTCTACTAATTTTTTCAAATGATTCTTTGTTACTTTTAAACTGATTTTTTAGATTTAATTTTCTTGTAGCACAATTTGATTGCATTTACTCATTTGTTTCTAATTTTAACTTTGTTCCATTTTGTAACTTTTCAAGAATATTACTGAAAATTTTTTTTAAAGTCTGCCCTACTAATGTAAGACTGGACTACTGATATATGACATATCGAGGCCCACCTACAAGAACTTGCGGAAGATCAGTATGTAACCCTTCCAGAGCTTGCTAAGGAGTTAGACGTTAGTGTCATGTCTATCAGTCACTCTATGCATAGCATAAACGTGACATACAAGTTCAATCGCTGGATGACATACAAGTTCAATCGGTGGGTCCTTATCTGCTTGAGTCAGCTCATGACTCAAGCAGATAAGGACAGATGTGTTCAGGCCTGTATAAATCTGCTCAAATATCAATGCAAGGACAAAACTCTGGACCGCATTGTCACTTGTGATGAAAAGTAGATTTACTTCCAACAACACAGGCCGAAAAAGGGGTGGGTCTGTGCCAAGTGAGCCTGTCGGCAGCCTCACAAAGCACAATTTGAGTAACAAAAGGATCATGCTTTGTATTTGGCAGGATTGCTGTGATATCGTTCACAAAGAGTATCTAGGAAAAGGTAAAACCTTCGAAAGTAAGATGTACAGCATGATGCTAGTCCATGTTGATGCTGCTATCAAGAAAAAACATTGAGCTGAGTTCCAGCATAAAAAGGTAACATTCCATCAAGATAATACAAGGTCACATGTGTCTGCATCCACTGGTTGGGCTCTGTACAGACTCAAATGGGATCTTCTGCTACACCCATCCTATTAGCCCTGGCATCGCTCCTTTGGACTTCTACTGTTTATCACACCTCCAACTACATCTTGTTTGGTGCTATCTTCCATTCTGCACAGGATTTCCAAAATGCGGTTCGTCAGTTTTTGGACTTGCAGCCACCAAGTTTCTGGGCTGAAGGCATTGAAAAATTACCAAAACATTAACAGAAAATCATAGCTTTGGATGATTACTACCCGCACTAAAGGTACTGCTTTCATGTTTTTTTTTTTTTTTTTTTTTTTTTTACACCCCCTAACTTTATTAAGTATGTTTCTTGGTGGAAAACTTCCATTACAACCAAATATTTATACTTAGCACAACAGAATAAAATCAAAAAATTATATTCAAAGACCAGATTTCTGCATCTTTATTTGGTAAGAAGAATTTGCATATTATTCTCTAAACATTTTCTTTTTTATATTATAGAGAGTATAAAATACTCAGTATAGTATTTTATACAGTATAGTATAGCATATTTAAAAATAGCATACTTAAAAAAAATCAAGACCATAAAGAAATAAACAAAACATAAAGAAATATAAAAATCTGACATTCTTCCACGGGTATGCAAACTCTGTCATATCAAAATGTCAGAGCTAAAAATGAACATCAAGTTAGTTGATATGATATTGCACAACTCTAATTTCTTATAAATAAAACAGAGAAAAGGAGAGAATACATTTATATGTAAAATACAGACATAGATGACCACTTAATGCTCTGAAACATTAAGTTTTAACATTTAATAATTATTAAGCACATCAGAATTATCACAATATTTGAAGTGAACCCCTAATAAGTGTGCATCATATGATTTTAAAGTGTCTCAGCAACTTGCAGACTGTTTAATTTTGATACAACTTCTGGAACATGTGCAAATAATTTAGAATAAATTAAAATAAGTTTTTTGAAAACTATTATAAATATTTTTACTTCTTGTCATACATTTTTGCTTTCTTGTACAAAGTAAACGAAGTATTGTAATCATGAAAAATTTCGGGTATCATAGTTCAACAGAAATGTCCATTTTGACCATTCCCAAATCCATTTGGATAATTTTTTGAGTAACACCCATATCTACAGACAGATTAAAAGATTTTTTCCAAAATTAATTGTAAAATGGTTTTTTTCGTGACGTATGTACATATGTATCTCCCGCATAACTCAAAAAATATTAGTCATACAACTGCTGTAACATCTAGTTGTGCACCTCCCTTTTTTTATTGCAAATCAGCAATAGCAAAAGCATATATTTATACAGTCAAAAGTCGTTAATTCGGACACCCATAATCCAGAATGATCTATAATACGGACCTCAAAGCTAAAAACATTCTGCGCATGCGCCGCGATGACACATGCGCGTAAGACCTTTTACTTCTGCGCATATGTATGTGCGCAAGTGCAGAATACGTTTTTGCATGCACGTTTTATGTATAACGGACGGTATAAGCTAAAATTATCTAATTATCTATTTCAGTTAATGTTGATGATTGCGTTGTTCTTTAATTTTCGAATTTGATCCGGCTTATTATTTTTTGCAGACTGTAAGAGCAATACTATAAAAGTAAACTTGAACTTTCGATTATGTCAAAAAGAATTTCCGATTCTGGAGCTCCCAAAGGATCGTACAAAATGAAAGTATGTTTCGATGTCCATCAAACAAAAAGTGGAATTGCTGCAAAAAATGGATAAAGACATGAAGAATGTGACAGAGAGGTTAGTGAAAACGAAAAAATTTCTATTGACAAGTTAGTCGGTATTCTCGGCACAGCAATTAACAGGACTTGAACAGCGGAACTTCGTAACTGAACAAGAAATTATGTCTGTTTATAGAATTAAAGAGAAAGTATTATCACATAAAACGAAGCAACTTAAACAACTTACATTTAAAGAAATGTTTAATAAAGTAAACAAATAAATATTAAGCTTTTTTTTTTTTTTTTTTTTTTTGTAAATTTTGATACCCTTTAGATCATAATTGTTCTTTATTTCATAAATTACGGTTTCATATTTTTAATTTTAGAATTTCTGCATGCCATCTTACGAGATTTAAACTGATGATCTATAATCCGGAAAAATCGATAATCCGGAATCGCCGAAGTCCCGACGAGTCCGGATTAACGACTTTTGACTGTATACTCATACCCCTTACCTGGCATTAAAAATCCTTACCTGGCCTTTATTTACGCAACCGGCGGTGTTAGTCACGTACTTCCAAGAAGCATTTTAAATGACAAAAATATTCCTGTTCTGGCGATGTCAAATTAAAAATAATAATAATAATAAATTTTCAAAATTTGTGCTTTATTATGTCATTTTCAACTTATTACTTGAGAAATCAGTTAATTAAGTTAAAATAATTCGAAGAAATTAGTTTAAATGAAAGACAGCAAAAAAAGTGCTTAATTTAATAGATCATACAAGGAAGTCATAAGGTGTCCACATCAGATTTTTTATTTGGATGCACTAACCAGTTTGATTTAACCTTTTCTTAAGGGCTGAGATGTCCCATGCATTCATTACATTAAATAAGAAACAAAGGAATTTAGTTTATTATGGAGGCTTCACTTTGTTAATGAAATTTAGAACAGGAAATGGTAGACCCTGTCAATTGGTTTTTTTAGCTCCTTCTTGAATGAATAGTTGACTAAATGGATCCAATACATTAAAAACTAATCTCTATAGCCCATGTGAAAAGGTTAAAACAGCCTAAAATTTTTCATGAGTTATTATTTATATTTATTTAAAGTGATAAAAAATTATTTAATTCTTACAGCCTTCTGGAATTCCGCAGCACTCACAGACTGAACTCCTATCAAAACAGGGAAAAAAATATTAATTACTAACATGTTTGATTTATAGATTCCTGCAGTTATATTTTATCATTTTCATTATCATTTCTATGCATCAGAGAAAGTACCTTTTGCATGACAAAATGAGTTTATTTTCTTAAAATCTATTTCAGATATATGCAGGATATAATTCAAATTCAAAATTTCATTTGTTTTAACATATGCAGAAAGTTTTCATTGATGCAAAGTATGTTTTATTGCTATATAAACAGATTCTGCATCATTATTACCTTATTATCATTATTTGCTTACGTAAAATATACTTTTTTTGGTGTTAGAACATAAAAGATGAAAAAAATTATTATTACTGGTAAAGGATACAAAGTGTACAAAAAAGTAAATGCCATTTACTTTTAGATTTAATTTTTTATCACAATTTTTACATAAAATCTGTACATTGAAATAAATTGTTTTATTAATATTTTTGTGAATAAACGCAAATGGAATTCTTGAAGGAAAGAGATTTCGCTACATCATTTGCAAAAATTTCCCAATTTAACAATCCGCAAGGGTCTCCCAATTTAAATTTGGAATAGCAAATGCAAAGAGCCTATTTACAAATATTCATAATATATGAGGTACAGAATTATTTTAAAGAACCTTTTTAATCAAATCCCTTTTTTCTTAGAAATGAACATGCACGGTTTTCCATTTCTAGGGAAAAGTGCCAAATTTACTTCAACTGCAAGAACAGTCAGATGACTTACTGTCCCATTCTGTCTTCTACAGGTATCACAACTCAAGGTGAGGAAGAACTCAAGAACTAATTACTAACATGTCAATTTCACAGTTACAAAAAACTCAGAAGTATAATGTAATACAATTTCTGCTACTTGCGATAAATTTATAATGCAAGTTCAGATTAAATCGTACATGAAATACATATTAACATGCACCTAAAAATTTTTCTTGGCTGTACCCTAAGCATTTGTGGAGCAAATGAGGCTGGTAGAAACTAAAGCCAATAAATAAATTGAACCAACTGGGAAGTATAACAGATTAACAGTCACACAAGTTTGCAAAAGCTCTCTCTTTGAACTCAAATATGCACTTATTTATGCTTTAACTAATATGAATTCTGATGGAACTTATTGAAGTGAAAATTCTAGGTGAATTAACAGAAAAAACTTATTAAATAGGATATAGCATATGCCTGTTTCTTCAGACTTATGAAAATAGATTAAAAGTTTTGAATGCATAACAAGTGAACAGCTACCAAAATGATATAACAAACAAGTGAAGAAGTAATTATCTTTAATTCATTTAGAGGAAAGTGTTGAGCATTTTTAGTAAACAACCTTCTTCCTAATCCATGTAAAACCTAAAATAAAACTAACGTACAGAAAATCACAAAAGCTTTGTTAGTTTATTCAAAAGTGAACTGGTTGTCATATTAACTACATGGTGGAGCATTTAATGCTACTCATTTTCAAAGTACAGAGGGTGTTAACACAGTTTTAGAATAACTTCCACAAATATTAAAAAACAAAAAGTTTTGGAATAAAACTGCGTGGCAATAGTTTATTATTTAAAATGAGAAATATCATCTGTTCCTATTAAATTTATTCTTTCAAAATGTCAGATGTGAACAAGCTGTGGATTGAAGAATAAGTTTTCGCACTTCTGAAGAGAAATATTCCTATTCCATAATTCAAAGATGCGAAATGCATGGTATTAATATTTCTAAGAGCAAACGAAATAAGTAACATTATTAACAGGAAAGGAAAAACATCAGTCATTACTTCTACCTGGAAAGAACACACAAAACAAATACTCGAAAAAGATACATACTATTTCTAATACTTCTGAAATTAAATCATTGGTAAAAGAAAAAAATCTGCTGCTTTAGAAATCCTTTCCAAAGTCTTTTACATCTCTAGCAAAAATAAATAAAATAATAAACCATTGTTGTGTAGAAAATTTAACGTAATTAATTTAATCACAGTAATCAAAATTTTAATGTGTCGATACTCTAAATTTTAAGCTACACAACATGTTTTGATTTTATTAATTTATTGGTTTATTATTGGTATATTTTGATCAATTTAGTTTATCTCAATTTATACAAATTTTTTATCTAGTGTCATTCATTTTTGCTTGTATTCGTGATTTGCTCACACAATGGATCTTGGTAAATTTTCACATAATAAACTAGAATTTTCATGACTTAAGTTAAACCCTTAGAATTTAATATCAATAGATGCAGAAAAATTAGTACTTTAATTTGAGACTACTTTCATAATCCTAGCTTTAATCAATTTTAAGTTATAGCCTTTTAATTAACAAAACTTCCTAAGTTTTTCCTCTAACAAGAAAAGGGGGAAGAAGAGTTACAAAAGTTCACTTTCAACGAAAAAATGTACGTTCTTTGGACTTGAAAAGCCACTTCCTGTCAGGCTTGCCATTCTGGGTCTCTGCACCTGCTCAGACTGGCCTTGGTTTTGGCATGAACTTGCCGTGATAATTAAGTTCTGGTTTAGTTCAACTCTCGGAAAAAAGTTTTGCATTGCTTAAGATGGGAGTTTTCAACAACTGTTTTTTTTCACCTTTTCAGGTGTGGGTTTAGCCAAGGTGGCTGTTCCGTCATACCTAAAAGTTTTCGCAGGAGTAAGGCCTTCTTCTTGCCCCTGACTCATTGCGTCAGTTACGCTTTGGAAGAGCTGCTTTGCTTGACCTCTGTTTGCCGGAGGCTTACTATATGGATGCCAGCCGTTTGCTGAGTTTTCGTGGCTTAGGTCTGAAAACTTTATGGTGTTTTCCAATGGCAGTAATTTTCTCCAAATAAATGCTTCAGAGCTTTGTAAACTTAAGTATGCATCCACTCATCATCATCGGCCAATCTATAATCCACTATGTCTCCACAATTAATTCACTGAACCGGAAGGTTTTTGGGATCAATATGTTTTTTCAACCTTAAACTACTTTATCAGACATCGAGGCTCTTCTTCACCTAGCTATGTTATGTCGCTTCTAACATTTCACCCATCCATGATCTCCAAGAAAAGATACCAGCTGTTTTCGCAATCTGTTCTTACGAGGGCTTCATCATTCACCGAATTTTGGCTGCTCTTGTTATCCAGTGATCCAGAAGTGAATGTCTGGTATTCCAGTTATTTCTAAGCTGTGTCCTGAGAGATGTCTCCAGCCTTTGATTATTACTACTTAAAGAAAAAGAACTTTTACTGCTAATGACATTAGTTATTGACCTTCCGAAGACCGGTTAAACTGTTCATATATTTCAACTTAACTAGAATTCCCGTGCGCTATGGCTGATGAGGGAGCTCCTGCCAATGGACAAATCGTGGAAGATAAGTCTTTTTTCCCTTAAATTCAATTTTCAATTTAATTTGATTAGCTAAGTACTTGGTTGAGGAAAAAATAGTTATCTTTGCTTTAATTTTTTTTTTTTTTTTTTTTTTTTTTTTGTGTGTGTGTGTGTACAGGTGGAGTACTAACTTAGAACCTATTGGTAAATAAATGGGCATTCTTAAATATATTGTTAAAGTTAATTGATTTTTTTTGTAAATATAATTAAATTTTGTTAAGATTAATCGTTTAGTGTTTCTGATGACTTGATAAAACTTTACCTAATTCTGTTGGCAAGAATTTGTTAATGAAAATTCTAATTTTGTTTACTCCTAGAAATTTGTTAAAGTTGTTTTTACTTTTGGTTAAGTAATTTTATATGTGCAATATTGTTGAACTTACATTTGTTATACCATAACATTATCAAACAATCTTGTTAAAACAAAATTTTATGCAATTACGAATAGAGTATAATAGATATGAAAACGTATACTGAATAGAAATAGTGCAATATCAAAGTTTAAAAATTATCCTATGTTGGTTATTTTTTTATTTTTATTTTTATTTTATTTATTTATTTATTTTTTTTAAAACCGGGTAAATCTTATTATTATTTTTTTTTTATCTATATTTTTTATCACCTTGAAAATCTTCAGTTTACCTAATGCTTTTCTAAATAAAATGACAATTTTCTGGAAGATTTAATTGTATGATTTTATTTTATCTTTCTCCATGCATTCACCAGTCTACAAATTAGGGGTTAATCCGTTAAACATCAAACACAATGCAATGTTTTTATCTGAATAGGAGTAGGTTAGCCAGTTAGGAAAATTTAAATTTTGTGTTTCTGTGTCTTTCCTAAAAAGGAACATAACACCATGTATTACAACTTAAGGCTAAAAAAAAAAAAAAAAAAAAAAAAAAAAAAAAAAAAAAAAAAAAAAAAAATGTTCACCAGGTTTGCCAAGGCAAGTGGCTAAACGCAGACCAATTTGCAGAATCCTGTATGAACGAACACTATTTAGCAGGAGATGAATGGGAATACATTGTGACCCTTAATGAAGCATGTGT
Organism: Stegodyphus dumicola; assembly: GCF_044657685.1. Lineage (NCBI taxonomy): Eukaryota > Metazoa > Arthropoda > Arachnida > Araneae > Eresidae > Stegodyphus > Stegodyphus dumicola. Next base: position 87,167,874 of record NC_140768.1, read on the forward strand.
TAACCAAAATGACAGCACAAAAAAAAAAAAAAAAAAAAAAAAAAAAAAAAATAATAATAATAATAATAATAATAATAATAATAATAAATAAAATAAATAAATAAATAAAAAAAAACTCTATTTATTAGTGAAGAGAAAAAATTAAAATGAACACCACATGACTCCCTTGTATGGCCTATTAAATCATATACATTTTTTCTGCACTTCATTTAAATATATTTCCTCGATTTACTCTAACTTATTACCAACAAGTTGAAAATGACATTAAAAAGTGTAAATTTTGAAATTAAAAAAATTCAGTCAACTTTTGTCGTATGGGAATCAAACTTTTTACAATTTTATATTTTCATTACAAGTATAAAACTTTAATAAATATAAGTATACAAAAACCAGAAAAGTTAGCTAAAGTTAGCTTTTGCTATTTATTTAAATTTAATTTTCTTTAAAATTTGACATTGCCAAAATATGAATATTTTCATCATTTAAAACATTTCTGTAATTAGACTTATACAACTACAACAAACAATTGCAAAAAAACAAGAACAGAATAAAGACTTCTAAGCTGGGTAAAGGGTTGGTTTTCTCATTTATATATACTATATGTTGTTATGAATTTTGTACACAGATGATTTTAGCGTAATTATATGTGAAATTATTTTATTTTTCTGTTTAATGCAATATCAAAAATCTTTAGAGACTAGCTATGACGGAAAAATACAAGGGCAAGTCTATTTAACATTGAATAAATGGCTTCTCGCCAATTTGATGAGAAATCGCCAAACTTGGCAACCTTTTGATCTGGTCCCTGTATCATCATCACTATATCAGTTGTAACCATAATTCGACCCTCGTATTGCCTTCCAGGAATTACAAGAAGCAGAAAGTAGTAAAAATACCTCAGTGGCACAGTGGAAACTATATAAGAGCGGAGAGAGCATCTGCTTGTTCTCACTAGTTATTGTTAGCTGTTATCTCAGCATGGGTTCCGAGAACTATCCCCAGTTTAACTTTGCTCTTTAGCTGCACTTTGCACTGCATTTTGTTTATCAATCTTAGTAGTTGGAGGTGTAACTACTGATTGCAGTCTGTGACAATGTGAAGATTTATAGGAGAATTTTTGTGGAAAGTTCCAGAAATCTAAATTGTTTCTTTTGATAAAATAAATTTGCTACTCTTCTATTATTGGGGCCAGATTCAGAAATGTATGTTTATATACATGAATGGATGGATGGATAGATGTCTTTATGTATACATATGTATATTTGTGTATACATACATATACACATGCATACTGTTACAGATTTGTTATTTAAATAGCTTATGTTAGTTGAATAGTAAATTAAAAATTAAATGGTTTTATTTCCCGTGCAGTGCAGCGCGTGATGAATATTAAAAGAAAGCTAAGCCGGAAAATTGAAAATACAAGAGCACGTGCATGTAACATTTAATAAATATCTCTTTTTGATTTCGAGAAAGTACTAGAAAATTCTCGCACGCGATTTTAAAATCTTATAAAAGGGGGAAAACCTCTCAGTTCATAGAAGTTACTTAGTTTGTTGTTGTTTAGAACGCTGCTTTTGTTGACTGTAGCAAATTCACGGATTAGCTTTCTCTAGCTGTTTTGAATTAAGTTCTTTGGAACGTTTGAGTAGCTAGAAGATGACTACTGTGAGATATTGTAAAACTGAAAAAATATCTGAGGGAATTTAACCATTTTGTGATAATAATAAATTTTTTTGTTCATTTTTCATCGGACTTGTGCATTCATTTCGTAACGAACCCGTATGCACGCAACAATTTTTGGTGTCAGGAGTGGGGTTTGAATGACAATAAACAAGAGTGATGGAAGAGCAATTAAGGTAGTTGATATCAGCCTTTGCCTCGTTTAAAGAAGAAATGAAAGAAGAGATGAAATCTAATCAGGAAAAGATTGAAGCGAGACAGGAAGAGATGAAATTGGGCCAAGAATCCGTTAAGGAAGAAATGAAATTCGTTAAAGGCGAGATGCAAGCAATTCAAGAAAAGATTCAAGAAAGTCAATACGAAATGAAAAGAAAAATTGCCTGCATAATAGAAACCAAATTCGATGCTATGGAAGGCAGAATAGATGTGGTTGAAAATAAAGTTGGACAAATTGAAGAAAACGTTTCTTCCGTAAAAGTTCAAATTGAAGAAAGAGTTTCTTCGCTGAAAGAAGAAATAGAAGAAAGAGTTTCTTCTGTAAAAGAACATATAGAAGAGTGAGTTTCTGCCATCGAGCAACAAACTGATGACAGGTTTCGGCCGTTGCGAAAGAAGTCGATACTTTAAAGAAATCCGTAGCAACAGCAGGGAGCAATTCGGATGGTTTTAAATTTTTACCAATGCTTGCTCATCCCTCTCTGAAGCTATCGACATATGATGGGAAGACCTCCTGGCAGGTGTATAAGACACAATTTTCTATCGTGGCGGATGCGAACGGATGGGATTCCCAAACTAAGGCCTGTCATCTCGCTGCTTCTCTGAGAGCAGACGCAGCGGATATCTTGCATACGCTTCCCGAAAACCAAAGACTTGACTTTGAAGCTCTATCCGGCGCATTGCAGCTGCGCTTTGGCGAGAAATGTTTAAAAGACTACAGCAGGCTTCAATTAAAATCCCGGCAACAGAAGCCCACCCAATTACTCCAGGAACTCACCACGGATGTTGAAAGGCTGTCCCACCTCGCCTTTACGGAGTGCCCGAGAGAAACGATGGAAATCCTGTCGCTACAATATTTCATCGATGGCATCCGGGACCCTGAAATACAGAAAGCACTGCAAATGGCGGATGTTAAAGATTTGAAAAGCGCTTTAGTGTACGCCATGAAATTCGAGGCAGCCCAGCAAGCCACTCGTTGAGATCGCCGCCCAGCCAGAGCTGCTCAAGTCTAGGAACAAGGGAATCAAGTCACCGCTTGTCTAGATGATTTAACTACACAACTGAATGCCTTGAGATGGAATATTGGTGAGAAGAAACCGACCGTTAAGTGCTGGAACTGCAGTGCTGAAGGACACATACGACGAAACTGCAGAACACCCCAGAGCACAGAAAATAAGAGAGGCGTGTTAAACAGACAAATAAATGCCATGGGACGGAAAAGGATTGACAACAAACTAAAGTGCTGGAACTGTGGAGCTGAAGGCCACGTACGAAAGAATTGCAGAACACCCCAGAGTACGGAAATTAAGACTATTTCCCAGCAACGACGCAGGAAACAAATTAATGGCCATATCGAGGAACGGATGTTGCCAGAGAATAAAAACCTTGTTTTAAAGTGCTCAAGATTTCTACAGTGAGTGGCAACAGTAACGGACTGTTCATCAATGGGTACATCGATGGAGTTCCTTGCAGTATGATCATTGACACAGGAGCTAATGTTACCCTTATTAGGAAAGATTTAGCTGAACAGTTTAAAGATAAACTTATTTGGACGCCATCCTGTGTTACCCTTCAGACTGCGTCTGGTGACAAGATCGAGATAGCTGGGAAGTTAAACGTGAACATCATGTTTGGAAGTGCCGCCTACCATCACACGGCATATGTGGCGGATATTACAGATCCATGCATACTTGGATTGGACTTCTTAAGGAAATACAATTTTTCCTTAGACTTCAAAAACAATAAGCTGTTCTCAGCATCTGAAGACATGACGATCTATCTTCAAAAGGAATCATCGCCTGAAAACACCGACGTCTCATGTGAAAGACCCTATTCAGAAAGCTGCCGAAATCCTACTAGGGACGGAGAGAAACACCAGACTACTGGGTATTCACCATCACAGATGCTCTCTGGTCGAGACCTTCGTCTGCCTTGTGACCATCTGTTTGATTGCCATACGGATGCGCCTTCATCGCCTGAGGAACATATCCAAGATGTCCAAGCACGTTTTGAAGTGATGCACCGTTCCGCACGAAAGCGAGTGAACTTGGCGACGGAGAAAGTGAAGACCAGATACAACATGAGAGCTACTGGACATAGATTCAACAAAGGAGACAAGGTGCGGTTGTGGAATCCGACTCGACGGAAGGGACTCTGTCCGAAATTACAGTCACCTTGGGATGGTCTGTACACAATCCTGAACAGACTGAATGACGTCGTGGTTCGGATCCGTAAGTCTTCGAAATCTACACCTAAAGTCGTTCATTACGACAGGTTAGCTCATTACTATGGCCATAGTACGTAATGTAAATAATTGTAAATAGTGCAAGACCATACTCCTTTTTGTTTCTAAATGTGTATTTAGTATTTTATTTGTATTTTGTATTTGATTTGTATTTGATAGCATTTGATTTGTTTTATTTATTGCATTTATGCCACAGTTGTAAGTTTGGCTTCCCATCCAGGGATTGTACTGACCGGGACGTGCAGTCCTTAGGAAGGGGGCAGTGTTACGGATTTGGCATTTAAATAGCTTATGTTAGTTGAATTGTAAATTAAATGGTTTTGTTTCCCACGCAGTGCAGCGCATGACGAATATTAAAAGAAAGCTAAGCCGGAAAATTGAAAATACAAGAGCGTGTGCATTAACATTTAATAAATATATCTTTTTGATTTCGAGAAAGTACTAGAAAATTCTTCATCGGACTAGTGCATTCATTTCGTAACGAACCCGTACGCACGCAGCAATACATTTGTACATTTCCTGAATCTGGTCCCGATAACAGGAGCGTACCATAAATTTTATCAACCTATGATTGGGCCTGTATGCATTCAATCTATTACAAAACCGTATGCACATAGAGATTTTTTGTGTCAGAAGTAGAATTGAATGCCAGTGAGAAAAGAGCGAGAGGTGATACAAAGATAGCTTGTGGTTACCTTTCCTGCATACCAAATTGAGTAACAAATGAAAGACAGGGTTTTTGCTGCTGTCACCAAAGAAGTTGCCACCTTAAAGAAATGCATAGCGGCAGCAGGAAGCAATTCTGATGGTTTTAAAATTTTTTTCCACAGGGTTCATAGCCACATTTTAGTTAAAAAAATAAGCACCTATAAGCACTTTTCAAGCACATTTTAAGAAAAAAAATAAGCACCTGCCTAATTACATCATACATAACTGCATAACCTTAAAAATTAGACTTGTAATTTAAAATATGAGAAATGAAGTACTTATTAAGAGAGAATAAGGGACCTCAACCATGGAAAATAATTACTTTTTTTTTTTTTTGTTTTTAATTTTAAATAATAGTTCAATTTACAGAGCTAGTTTACAATGAGAGAAAAAAAAACTATGAAGAACTAAACTATATTACAAGATTTAATGATGAAATTTCAGTTCAAAATAGAGAAAATAAATAATAATAAGGCATATTTATTGTATTCGCTTGGAACCTAATAATAAATACAATTTATTTTTCTACTCATATTGATATTTAAATAATTTAAATCGAAATTCTGAACATTTTCTAAATTTTCATTGTGTAACAGTTTTCTCTTAACAGATATTGCAAGCAAAGTAATTTAAGTAAAAAAGAGGAACATTTCTGAAATCAGAAGACAGAAATTTGCTTCATGCAGTCATCTTTAACAGTAAAAGCTTAACTAACCCGCATACTTGGAAATTGGCGAATATTCGGACAGTCGAGCGTAACTTAAAGGAGCGGAGGAGGGGTAGACTGTGGCCGCTTTTTAGATTTTTCCGCTAAATAAATGCTTTTGACATTTCAATATGTGCATCATATAAAAATAAACCAACCGAACTAAAAAATATTTTGCTTAGCAAACACAGTAAAACTCTAAGTGCTCATAAACAAATCTCGGACTGAACATCAAAATGAATTATCTCTGCAAAATATCGCAAATGTTATTGCGCAATACGTGCACCGTAATTCTTCCCTACGTGATATTACACAATCGGAATCAACAACTGTTGGTATTGGGAGAAAAAAGAACTAAATAACTGGAGAGTTTTTCATTCTAATTTTCAACAGACGGCGTTAAATTTCCGGAATAGAATCATTCTTCGCTTGGGTTGGTAGACCGCAGAACTTTTAGTCCTATTCAATCCAGATTGGAAAGTGACCCCATCCCCAAAAAAAAGGTCCGTCACTTGTTTTGCAGCGAACTGTAACAGTTTCAATATTCAAGATTTTGCGGAGAAAGGAGAGACCTCCCAACCTTCGTACTGTATAATGTATTGGCCAAAAAAATGAAACTATTTTGACTATTCAATTACTTTCCCTTTATTTAAGCCATTCCAAATATTATTCCTTAGAAAGATAATCTGTGTTAAAACACAACCATTTTTGGAAGTTTACTGTACTTCAGCAGTTACTGCAACTATGTTATTATAAACATTCATACATATGCTCATAATATAAGCATAACGATCATAATAAACACGAATATGAACTGACCAAGCGGAACAAGAATGCAAATCTTTTTAAGATCTTGATAGAAATTCAAACGTGTGTAGTATTGGGGTGGGAGGAAAAGAATGCCGAATGTAGCAGAATTTTCAATTGCTTTCGCAATTCTTTGACCAATAGAACGATGGGCACCTGTCTGTACTCTTCGTGCACACCAAAGGTTATGTTAATGCAGAGAAAGGGAGAAAAGCTATTTCCGGGAGTATGACTCACTATCTGACATTCCATATTAGGAAGAAAAGTTGTTTATTTAGTTTTGGCTTTGGTACGGGGAAAAATAGCGCATTCATTAAAAACAAAAAGCACTAAAAGCAAAAAAATAAGCACTAAAAACAAAAAATAAGGGCTTTAAAGAAAAAGTAAGAATCTATAAGGGCCTTTATGTTTTATTTTCAAATATAAGGACTTATAAGCACTTATAAGGACCGCTACGAATCCTGTTCCATGCCTACTCATCCTTCTATGAAGCGAACTCTGGAAGAACTCTGTACAATCACAAACTCACAAACTTATCCAGGTTTGTATTAAAATCAATAAGATTTCTTAAGGCTTCCCCACTATTTTTTTAGCATTCTTTCAGAGAGGTTGAGGTGTAAAAAGATCCTACTTTAAAATATATAAGTTTTACACAACATATCCTTAAACTGAAACCATGAAAACTAAGAGTATGAAAAGAAATACACTCTTTTGTTTACCTAACTTTCAAAGAAAAATACTACATTGCAAGGTCATTTCACAAAATACTTTTATGAAATATAATTTGCATTAATGCAACTAATACATTAAACAAATAGACAGTAGGGCTCCATGACATGTTTTGGCTTCAAGCCTCCAGTTCTGTAAATCTGGCCCTAATTCATTTGCTGTACATAGTAAAAAAATATATTTAAACATAGTTAGGAAAGATATCTTAGATTCACAAAACAGTTCTGACTTTTTCAGTGCAGTCAATATCTACAGAATATTACAGCCAAAGCACTATCATCTTCTAGATATTTTTGTAACAATGCAACTTAGAATGTTCTGCATAATATTCATAATTCCCTAATGAATTGCATTTTTAAGGCTGTTTATATCAAGTAAAGTGCATGTGAAAACTTGAGTTTTCAAATATCTTAATTAAAAAAGTGTACTGTGGTAAAGTCCAGGGAATTGAATAAGAGCTACTGACTAACACCAAAGTGAGAAAGAAATATTATGGAGAATGGGTATATAATTTTTCAGAATACTAGCTGCTGCATTTCCTGAATGAGATCTTTCACAGTTTTGTGACATTTGGTAGCTTTCATTCAATGCCCTAAACCAGAGCTTCCCAATCCACATACCGCAGCACAATGGTGCACCACACAAGAATAGTAATTAAAACTGTAACATCCAATTATGGAATGATAGTACCAGCAGACTAAAATGAAAGGGATTAATTAATATTTTGATACAAAAAAAAATTTCATGCAAAAATTACATAAGTTTATGTACTGATGGTATGGCTCCAACAGCAGGAAGAGGCAGATGTTATGTGTCAGAAGTCTGGTCTGAAAATCCTGGTGCTCATACAGTATGCTCTTTATTTATAGAGAAGCTTTCATGTTGAATAATTTACCTCTAAAGTTTACATTTAATAATATCATTAGAAGAATGAATGTGGACAAAAGCAGACCACTTCAAACATGTCTTTCTTTCCCCCTTCCCCAATTTTATGAGACGAAAAGGGGTTACAGCATCAATCTTTATTGTAATCTTGTATCACATTGAAATATGATAGCTGCCAAGAGAGGTTGTTCATTCTAATGTTGAAAAAAAATTTGATTACGGCAAAATACTAGAGGGCTATTTGCCTAAGGAAAAGAATACCTGCAAGGAGGACTTTCTAAGGAAAACTAGTTTTATACACATTACAGAAGATGAAAACTCCCAGGCAGTGTTTGCTGGCATTTGAAGCCTGGATCGAACTACCAGTGTTCAGCGACTGTATCACTTGGCTGCTAGTGGGGCAGGTAATTAGAAGACAATTAATGGTTGCAAAAATCAACCTACTTAGCCGACATAATTGAGTACCTAAGTGAACTTAATCAGAAAATGCAAGAACTACTTGAGAATACACTAGCCTGTATGACAAAATTAATAGACTCCAAAACAAAATTCCACGTTGTGAAGATATGGTGAAAAAATGGTTCTCTTGAAATGTTAAATCAATGTCGTAGTTAAAAAAAAAAAAAAAAAAAAAAAAAAAAAAAAAAATCAACAGCTACTATTAATCTAAATTAGCGAAGACAAATAAATTCAACTGGGTTCAAAATTCATTTACATCTTCATTAGATAGCCTGACAATTGATTAATCAGTAAAAGAAAAGGAGGACCATACTCTTGAAACTGAGTTTAAAGATGCATCAGTCACTGAAGATGTATGTATTATTAGGTATTTTTATTTCATTTGTTTTGCTCATTTCATGCCAATGATTGCATACAAAGTCTTATTAAAATGAATGTCTACCTGGTATGTTTATGCATTATAATGCAAAATCTGAGAGAGAGATTTTATTAATTTAATAACTTGAATGAATTGCTTAGATATTAATCATGTTAACAGAAAAATATTCCCTCACAGTGCATTATTTATACTTGTGAGGTGTGCTGTCATATGAAAAAAGCTGGGAATCACTGTCCCAGACCTTACTGCTATTTTTAAAGAGGTATTTGAAAACGCAAGTTTTCACATACACCCAACTTACATTAACAGCCTTAAAAATGCAATTTAACAACAGATTGCTATGCACAGCATTTTATTTTGCATCATGATAAATATAAAAACAAATATTAAAGAAACAAATTACTCATGGTTAAATACTAATAAAAAATATTACTAACGCCTATCAACTTGATCAATTATTCTCATGCAGTATTCTCGGAGGGAATGACTCAAATCTTCCAAAGAACTGCAATCCATAAATGACAGGGTTTGTTTTGCTGTAGATGATAACAATTTTTTTTTTAAATTTTGCATTAAATATTATAACAATGATATAAGATAATTTCTTTGAGAGAAAAACAGGTTCAGCTTACATCCTTTGCCAACTTTTGCATTTGAATTAATCAGATAAGACTTCATCATGGAGAAAACTTGGATATTTCGAAACTGCATGGGGTTAAGAGTAGGAGCTGAAATAATTAGATGAAAATTTGAAACATCTAACTATTGTTAGAAAATTACAAAATATAGCTGTAAGTATTTAAATATTTCTAGAAATTCAGTAATAAATATCAATCAAAAATTTAACACAAATTGACAACATGAAATCAGTTTGCTCGTAAACAATGCATAATGATAATTATGTACTTTCTTGTCAACCATTTTCAATAAATAGAAACTGTCATTAGACAGTGTGATTTACTATTAAAAATTCAATAAGCATAACATCGCAATACACTCAAAAGAACTTTATTTTTATGCAAACCTGATCCCAACAAGTCAATTTAGTTTTTGTAAAGAAAAATATAAGTTAGCTGCTATTTCTTAGTTTCCTCTTGCATTATGAAGATGTGATTAAAATTTTGGATCTTCTACAGAATAAAAAATAGTGGAGTTAAGAAGTTAAATTTTAGGTGACTCACTGTACTGGTATACATACTTAAGAAACATTGAAAGACTTGAGAATTTGGCAAAATAATACAGTTTAAGAACTACAGAATTGTGCAACATCACTTAGATTCATGTTTAATAAATGTATGTGGCACCAAGTTCACAAAGTAGGCAACAATTTTGTTACTACTTAAATCAGTATTAGGGATTATGGCTGTCAAAATGATTTGCACTAATTTTCATGAATTTATTTGTAATATAATGTGTCCATATTTATTTCTTTTAAAAGCTACATTTATAATTTGCAACTGTAAACTATTTAATTAAATAAATAGAAGTTATCTAACCAAATAAACAACAATTTGTTCCTTCAAACTTCCACTCTTATGGTTATGTAAGTTTGCTGGGATCTGCCAACTTTCACGGTCACCAAGAAATACATTAGTATACTGCAATATCTTATGATGAAACACAAAGCTACATTCTCATAACTCAGCAAATTCATTTTCAGTTGCACTCTTAAACACACAAATAAGAGGTTTGATTAATGAAAATTATCTTTTCATCCGCTGGCATTATTGTCTTTTGCTGTATTTTTAATTTTGATCTTAATCTGTGAGAACTGCTAATTAATAAGATGACAACACGAATATGGAACAGTCCCAGATATTTATGACACAAAGGAAGGAAAATTGTTATCATTAGCTATGTCAGCAAAAAAATGATAACTTTGTAGAGTTAAAAAAAATACAAACGTAAATTTTAAGTATGAAAACAATTCATTGTAAAAGCTTTAAAAAAAATTCTTTACAGGTATTTTTCTAGCAAGTTTAATATCACAACAAAATATGACCTTCTCAAAAGTTTCAACAAATGCTTATAGCTTAAATAGATAGGGTTCTTACAGAAATTCAGCTTTTAAGTTCCTTGATTTTTCAAGATCAAAATGAGCCTTTAAGTAAATATGATGAATTAATAAATTTATAACAAATGAGGAGCCATTTTCTAACTAACAAAGTACATCTAGCAATTATTCATCCTAAAATGTTATCTTACTGTTATGAGGAGTTATCACCAATAGCTTCCCTGATTTTAAATTTTCCATTGCCATGATATGCATATAAAATTTATTTATTATCCTCTTTCTTATATGTAGAATATTCAGTTTTACTATGATAAATAACCATGCACTTACGCACTCAAAAATGTGATAGAAATACACATTCATTCAAAAATTTTATTTATAAAAAATATATGTACCATAATTCAGCACTGTAAAGAAATCTTGTGTATCGGTACCATCTATTTCTGTAATGGAGAGTGAACTAGAAGATCTTCTAAAACCTTGAGGTCTACTTGAAGGTATAGTGACAGGTATGATCAGCCACTGGGACAAGAGTGATGATATCTTACCCATATCTCCTAAAATGTTGAAAAACAATAAAGTTGAGATGTTGCATCAATAAATAATTTTTGACACATACATACATACATACACACAACATACATACATTTCTGAATCTGATCCCAATAACACAAGAGTGCCTAATTTTTATATGCTAAAATGACTAAAACTGTATATTAAAACTACTTTACTGAGGTAATATTAGAAACAATATCAAAATATCAACAATTAAATCAAAATCCCAGTTAACCTGAAGAGAAGAATTTAAAAAAGAAAGGAGGGGAAGAGAAATAATCCATATTATATATAATAGGAAAATAATATTAACAATTTTACATGATAATTTTATAAAGAATTGAAAGTAGTTTTTCAAGTTCCAGTATGTCAAGCAATTTGATTTAGAAAACACATTCATTTTTATAAGCACATAAATTGGCACAAGGCATGCAAATAAGGTATTCAAACTAAAAGAACACACTGTAAATAATGGAAGACTAAAAATTATTATAAATAAGCAAACTAAGTGACATTAGAGAATATATTAACAACAGAACTTGAAGAATATCACTGGGTTCAAACATGGCAAGAAAAGTCAATTAGAACTTACTGTTTTTTACTACACAAATTTTTAATATTCTGAATTATAAATAATTAAATTGGAAATGGCTGTATAATTAAACTACAAATGATTAGCGGATAAATATTATGACATTGTTTAGAATGATTAATTTTATCTTATGGATTCCTGTTTTTGTTTTTGCATATTTCAGAGTTCACCGATGATTTATGATACTACTTTTTCAATTGTACCTGAAAATTCAATTATTAGTATTAATTATAATAGTTTTGCTAAGTTTACTTAGCAAAGAAATCAAGTAAATTTAAATTCTCCAACAAAGCTTAATTTCTTTTAAAAAATTTAACCATTTTTTTTTAAGACAGGTTAATACACCAACACTGAATCAGAAGCTGACAAGAATACGGTTTAAAAAAAAAAAAAAAAAAAAAAAAAAAAACTGAACTATACAACAATATGGCTTAAAAAAAAATTGATACAAACCTTGACTTAAAGTCAACTTTGAAGAAGCAATAGCTTTAGACAAAAATGCCAACAGCTGAAAATGAAACTCTACAGGCCAAGTTTCATGATACAGACACCTTTAAATAAATATGTACGTAAATATAAAATATGAGAAAAAATATTTGATGAGAAAATTCTGTGTAACAAAATAAGAGTTTTATGTAGATAACTAGTAGTTTTGCTGCCAGTCTTCGTCTGGCTTTTAAATGTACCGGGAAAATGGCTGAAGGGAACACCAAACGTTAAATTTAAAAACTGCATAGAATTTTACTCTGCAGAACAACTTCATAAAAAAAAAGTTATTACATATAAAAAAATTACAATGAAATAAGCAATATCCCTTAATACAAATAGTAACTATCCTAATAAATGAATTAACCAACTTCCCTTTGCAAAATCTTAAGAACTTGAATGGTATAAAGGAGGTTAAGAACTTCGTTTCCTAAAAAAAATCACTCAAAACTTTTCAATACCTTAAAAACAGTGAAATAGCAATAAATAACATAAAAGAATACAAAAACCAAAAAATTCTGAAAAGCAAAGTATAATTAATGATATTTTATCTTATATTTTCAAGAGAACAAAATTACAATGAAATAAGCTATATCTCTTAATACAAATATTAATTATCCTAATAAAAAAATTAACCAACTTTCCATTGAAGGAAAAATCATACAAAACTTTTCAATATCTTACAAACACTGAAATAAGCAAAAAATAACATGAAAGCAACTCAAAACACATAAAATTCCACGCAGAATTTTACTCTACAGAACAACTTTATCAAAAAAAAAAAAAAAAAATCAATAAAAATGTATTATATATAAATGACAATGAAATATGCCAATCTCTTAAAAACAGTAACATAAGAAATATGATGAAAAATTGTTGCCAAATCCATATTTCTAAAAGAATGAAACTATTCAAAATGATGCGATTTCATCAAAAATCTATCAACAACAATAAAACAGGAAAATTGTTGCCAAAATCACATTTTTAAAGATGTGAGATGTGAAAAGTGTACTCGGTAGCTTCACTTAAAAAATTTTTTTAAAAATACAAAATATTATCATTTTTCCAAAATTCTTTTTGTAAAAGGAGTCGCAAGGATGAAAGTTTAACGTGTCCAAAAATCAAAGAAAAATAAACCGCACATTTTAAAAAATAAACTTTTTAAAAAATATCCTGTTGAAAAGGTGTTAAGCTTCCTTTGTTAAATAAATTCGTATTTAATCGATTTATTGAGACACGGAATTTATTTTAAGTTTGTAAAATAGCTAAGTGCCTACGTTTCAAGACGATGTGAAAATGGAGTGTGTAGTGTAAAATCTCGCTTTCCTATAGCCCATTATGTCTCAAAATGACGCGATTTCTTCACGAAACATAAAATTAAAAAAAAATTCGAATTCGAATTTCGAAAAAAAATCGCTTCGAGGTGCACTGGTTGTCTAGATGCACCTATGTACCAAATTTCGTAGCCGTGGGTCTATTAGCTTACGCGCAGCGCGAATGAAAGACACACACACAGAGACTCTTTCTTTTATTATAAGTAGAGATTTTCATTAAAAGTGAAGCAAAAAGCATGCATCTTTTATATTTACTGATATAACACACATTAGCAAGATAAATAAATTAATAAATAAAAACAGAGAAAAAAAGGTATATACTCAAAATTTGATAAAGCACACTAGAATTTATTCTCCATTAATTATCCTTAACTTGGATGTCTAATCAAGAATTTTAAATATAATTATACCAGTAGCCGAGCAGTTAGGATAGCTCTGCACTGGTAGTTTGATCCTGATTCAAATACTGGAAAATGGACTGTGTAGATGTTTTCTTAATTTTTTCTCTGTGTAATATAAATACGAGGGTTGGAACTTTAATAGTGGCAACTATTTATTTACAAGGAATACAAAAGTGATTTATGTCACCATGTTTTACAGTCCTTCAATATAGTCGCCAGCATTGTGTACAACCCGTTTCCAACGATGTGGAAGTCGCAGATTACCCGTAGCAGCGCCTGTTTTGTTGATAGTTTGAATGGACCTTTCTACTGCCGCAAGAACCTCAGGAACAGTTTGGAAGCGAGTGCCACGAAGTGGTTACTTCATCTTAAGAATTAAGTTATAGTCACAAGGGCTTAGATCTGGGGAGTATGGTGGATGGTAAAGCACTTCCCAGCCTCATCGCTTGAACAAATCAGTCACAGCTTGCGCTGCATGCGGCCGAGCATTGTCATGCAAAATGAGAGAAGCGTTCTGCAGAAAGTGTCGCCGTTTTTTCCTCAAAGCTGGTCGAAGATCGTGCTCCAAAAATGAGCAGTAATACTGCGCAGTGATGGTTTGCTGTGGGGAACAGTATGCGTTAGGATGACACCATCACAGTCGTACATGTGAATCACCATAACTTTCACATTGCTGGGGTTCTGAAGAAATTTTGAACGTCGTGGTGACCCGTGATGACGCCATTCATTTGATTGGCGTTTCAGTTCTGGCTGGTACGATCGGGCCCAAGTCTCATCCAGCGTAATGATACGGCGTAAAAAAGCATCTCCTTCGCGCTCATAGCACTCCAGGTGGGTTCAGGCAGCATCGTATCGTAGCCATTTCTGCATTTCCGTCAACTGATGTGGAATCCATCGTGAAGCAATTTTTCTCATGGAGAGGCATTCCTTCAGAATGTGCAGCACAGTCGTATGCACTAATCCTGTTTGTCCAGCGGCGATCACTGTCCATTAGTGCGGCAACAGCTTGCACGTCTGCATAGCTGACACTCGGACGACCTGGCTGCAGCATGTCTGCCACGTTTTGGCGTCCTTCATTGAATGCTTTCACCCATCTTGCTACAGTTCTGTAAGGCAATGCAGATTACCCGCAAGCCTCTTGAAGCCCTTGATGACACTGTCGTGCTGTACGACCTCTGGCACATTCAATTTTTATCCAACATCGTTGTTCTTGTTTTGAAAACATCCTAACAACACTTACTATAGACCGCGAGCTAATACAAGGATCCATTCTTCGCGTCACTCTGCATGCGCGCGATGTAGGTAGGACGAGTCTTTTTGCTGAGAGGTAAGGTAGGTATGCAGTTCACGTGTGGTATACGCGATATTCTTTGGTTTTGTTGCGTAGAGTTTTTTCAGCTGTGTTGCCACTATTAAAGTTTCAACCCTCATATAAGACAGTTTCCCTTAGAAAGTCCCTCTCACCTCACCCAAATACTTCTTATGTGCTTTGTCATATATAAATAATCAACCATACATAAAAATAAACTAAAGCTGAAGGAAACAATATGTGATCGTTGCTGTTCTGTTATCAAGACCGAATTCAGAAATGCATGAATGTATGCACATGTGCATATATGTGTACATGTACACACACATACATTCATGCTTACATATATACATGCATATATGAACCCATCCATCTATAGATACATACATACATTTTTTGATTCGGTACTCAAAACAGAACAATACCACATAATTTTCCCACTACATTACAATTTCCAGCTACTTCATTTGAAGTACACTAAAGGATCATTTATTTATACAGTGCTGCAAAGTGACTTTAGGCATTTAGTTGACAGGCTAAAACCATGTTTAAACATAAATACAGAGAGGAGCTTTCACACAGGAATTTTTAGACTAGAGCTGGCAAAGCAGATGTTATCTGTGAAATCACCTCTATTTTTATTTATGTTTAAATGTCAAACCTTGAGTATTTTATCTTATTAAGTAAGATATTTACATGAACATTAGACATTCCTCTATTGCTATATTTTTCTTTAAAATTTGGTAAGGTCTTAAACCAAGTATCTTGATAAATGAAATTGCAGAATGGGAGGAAGGAGTTTAATTTCATATTGTATAGAAAAATTACACTGTTTAATACTAAATAAACCACATAACTATAAGATGTTCTTTATCAGAATTACAGCAAGATAAAACAAATATTCACCTATGCTTTTATTTTTTTAATTAATCAAATTAAAAAGAGTAAGAAGGATCTTATATTTAAATAAATATGCTTATTGTTATGTTATAAATGCTTTCAGATATTTAATCAACAGTAATCAGTGATGATGTGAAGTACTTTAATGCATCAGGCATGTATTAACTTGTAATAATAATATTATTGTTACAAATATTTAATGGGGAAAAAATGCATTGGTCATAGCTAAGTATCAGTTGTCTCATATCATGGCTCCCAGTAAAATTAAATTTCCCTGATTAAATGCATTAAGCCAGCAATTAAATTGAGTATCAGTAATTAAATAGCATTTTAATGCCTTTACTACAAAATACATTGAAATAATTAGTAATATTATAGAAAACTTAATTTATCTTACCCATTATTGTGTGAAGTAAATAAAAATAGTATGGAAAGGAAATATATATTTGAACCATTAAAAAAAAAAGGAAAGTTTTTTCAAAAATATTTTTTAAGTTTTTTTTTTTCAAGTACTAAAGAGTGTTTGTATTTTTTTTTTTTTTTTAAGAATATAATAATCTTTTAGCACTTGAAAAAAAATTGAAGAGCTTAAAATTACACTGGATCGAAAAAGTGTTTAATAAATATAATTAATGATGCAGAGTTCACACAATGCCTTTATAGTCATAACTCAGATACAGTATAAAGTACGATATCCAGACACGTCAGGACTTCGGCGAATCCGGATTTTTCCGGATATTGGATCATCAGTTTAAATCTGGTAAGATGGCATGCAGAAATTATACACTTAAAAATATGAAATCGTAATTTATGAAATAAAGAGCAATTGTGATCTAAAGGGTATCAAAATTTATATATATATATATATATATATATAAACCTTAATATTTATTTGTTTACTTTATTAAACATTTCTTTCAATGTAAGTTGTTTATGTTGCTTCGTTTTTTTGTGCTAATACTTTCTCTTTAATTCTATAAACAGACATAATTTTTTGTTCAGTTACAAAGTTCCACTGTTCAAGTCCTGTAATTGCTGCGTTGAGAATACCGACTAACTTGTCAATCAAAATTTATTCGTTTTCAATAACCTCTCTGTCACTTTCTTCATTATCGATAGCGATATTTTCTGGGTCTAGAACCATAACTACAGATTCCACCCTCCATTATTTGATTGATGATTGGGGTATTGTTATCGCAATGAAAATCTCCTGTTATATCATCTTAATTTATTACCACTTCTTCACATTTCTTTACAAAATCCATTAACTGGAAAATTTCACCTTTAGTTTGCGATATTTGAAAACCTTCAAATTTGCGGCTATCATCTTCATCGTCCTCACCATAAAATATGGTTAGCTGGCCATAAATTATGCCCAGCATTATTTTAACGTATCTGGAGACACATCCTCCCACGATCTTGCGATGCTCCACACAGCAGATTTTATGCTAAAATATTTCAAAAATTATTGAATAATCTTGTCATTGTTCAAGAAATGTAACATGGATTTTAAAAATGCTACTTTATACTCGCATTTCAGCACGCGCACTATTCCGATATCCATAGGCTGAATGACGGCCGTACAATTTGGAGAGAAGAATAATATGAATACATTACCTTTCACTAAAAATTTAAGTGAAGTATGAGCCGAACAGTTGTCTACAATCAGTATTATATTTAAGTCATCAGGTAAACCAGCCGAATTCAAATGTTGCCGAGCCTCGGGTATATAATGATTTTCAAACCAATCATTCATTAATGCTTGTGCCATCCATGCTCTTTTATTTGCACGATATATAATGGGGAAAATCGTTACTCCTTTAAATGCTTGAGGTTGTGCATGTTTTCTGACTACGAAAAGTTTTCACTTGAGCGTTCCTGCAGCATTTGCGCATGCTAAAATTGTTAGTCTTGCTTTGGAATCTTTGGCACCAGTTCGAGCCTTTTCTATAGAGGACGCCGAGGTATTTCGCAGTACATATTGCCAGAAAAGGCCAGTTTCATCAGTATTGTAAATTTGTTTTGGAGATAATTATTCACTAGTAATGAGTTCAATGAATTCATCTGCAAATTGTTCAGCAGGTTCAGTATCAGCTGAAGTTTTTTCATCCTAAATTTTTAATTGTCTTAGACCATGGCGATTTTTAAACTTGGTTAACCAACCTGTCGAATATGTGCACTCAGTGTTTAAGTTGATTTCTTCATGAAATATTTTGGCTCGAGCCATTAGCAGTGCACTCAGTGTTTAAGTTTATTTCTTCATGAAATACTTTGGCTCGAGCCATTAGCAATGAACCCGTCAATGACAAGCCCTTGCAGCGATGCTGTCTGACTCATTCAATCATCACTTTGTCATGATCGTCACTTTTAGCACAACAAACACTTTTTCTGTTATTCATTGCAAGGGGGGTGTCGGAATCCATAAAAAATTCAAAAGTTCTTTTTCTGTTTTTCTTATGTCATATACAGTTGACCTTTTTAATGCCATACTCCTCGCATAATTTTGAGACAGATATGCCTTTATCCATTTTTTGCATCAATTCCACTTTTTGTTTGATGGACATCGAAACATGCTTTTGCCTTGTAGATCCTTTGGCAGCTTCAGAATTGGAAACTCTAATAAATAAAGACATAATTGAAAGTTAAAGCTTAATTTTTATAAAATTGCTGTAATAATAACAGTCTGCAAACAATAATAATAAGCTGGAACAAATTAGAAGATTATGGAGCAGCACAGTCTGCTACATTAACTGAAATGCATTTGAATCAGTGAAGATAATTTTAGCCTAGCTTAATAACATCCGCTATACATTACTGACTGTGTGTCACAAGTTTGGCGATGAAAGCCAAGTTCTCTCACTAAATTTTGTTTTGTTCCTATTGCATACTGAATCAAGCCTAAATTGTATTAATTATTTACTATTCCTACATTTATTTCTTGTACATGCTGAAAACTAATCCGAGTCCTGAATAAATAAACTTCCAACAGATACTTAAGGCTTTATCTAGGGCTGGTGCTAGATAACGCCTGGTGCAGTCTCTGCAGGTCCTAAATTCTCTCCTACAAAGCGCCTAAGTTCTAAATTTTTGCCGCGCCTAAACTTTGGATCCCAGTGCTTTCCCTAAATTATACAAAGCTTCTCATCCTTTAATTTTGCCACTTGGTGCTTTATCAAATTCCAAAAATTTTGTCTTCCCTAAATTCTGCCGTTCAGTGCCACTTCTGAGTTTATGGTAAATAACATATCAGTTACTCTTAATTAAAATAGCACTAAATGTAACATTTTGGCCTATGAGTTTCATTAACAAAATCTATTTTTAGCATATGAAAAGAAATTTTTGTTGAATTTTCCCTTGTCAACATTTCTTACAGCATTTAAAAATCTATAATCATCGTCAAGCATAATGTTAGCATAAAAGGTTGCCATACTCTTGTTATTCAATTACTAATATAAAAAAAAGTTTAGACATCAGTGCATGAGTTATTACTGATGCTGTCATGTATTGATAAACATGCGGCAAATAATGTCTCACCAGGTCGGCATCAGGGCCATAAAATAGGTGAATGTTTCGGTTTGAGATGTATGCCAAGCAGATACTCAGTTACGGGGCCAAATTATTATTCACACAAATTTATACTTACATGATTGTTTTTCCATAACGAGGTATTTTATTTAGTGCCCAAGTAAAATTAAGAATCAGAATTTTTAAGTGAAAATCTCCATATATTTTACCATGGAAGGAAAAATCAAATGCACATACGTAAAGCATACAAAAATAAAAAGTTTGTGGCTTTGAGGTCCGGATTTTAGATCATTCTGGATAATGGACATCCAGATTTCAGACTTTGTACTGTACTTTAACTTCATCAATTTTATGCCAAGATGGCATAAAAATCCACCAATCGCAGTGAAGCAAACACAAACTGACATCTGGTTGATGATTTCTTTGTCATGCACATTCATGCATGCATAAATTTACCTTCACTGATTGGCTATGGGTTAAACTCTATTCCAAAGGTGTAAACAAAACTAATGATTTTCATGTCTTATGAAAAAAAAACTCAGATAAATCAAATATACAGAAAAATTACAATGAACTTACGAAATCATATTCCTGATGACATCATCAATACCACAGTCCAAAAAATCCTAAAATTTTTTTAAAAAATGAATTAATTAATTTTATTGAAATGGTAACATACACTGCTAATATTTTGATTTTTTTTTTCTTTTTTTTTTAAACATAATTTCTTGTCTAAAAATGAAATGCAAGAACCTTTTAAAACTGAAATTCGTTTTGAGTTAAGCTTTGATTTAATTCAAGAATTAAGATTTAGTTCATGAATTGGCACTTGGAAATGTTATTTTCATCAGAAAGAGAAGTAAAATATTTGTATTACTTTTTAAATTTAGAATTTTGTTTCTCTTCCTCTCTCCCTCAAACTCCAATTTTGCTTTAAAGATTTAATGGCAACCAAAACTTCCTTTTTAAAATTTTTTTTTGATGTGTTAGCCTGATCTGAAGTTTTGAAACTGCAAATTAATTTTTACTTTTAATCCAAAAATCTAATCTGCAAAAATTCTATATGTTATGCAAAACATATTGTTGAATCAGTATTTCGCATAAAATATGTGGCACTATCAGTGACAGTTGGAAACTAACCTTACTTTAGTTTAGATAGCTCATCATATTCTAACAATCACGAATGGGATATTACAGAGATGGCATCATTGTGGAATATGATTTTACACCTTGAATGTCCTTATGCAACTGTTCAATTATTTCAAACTTTAAAATTCAATTATTTTTTATTTCTGCATTTTTTAACAATAAAAAATTTAAAAGAAGTATTAAAAAGTACTATTACAATAAACAAAACTACTTTTTAACTACATTTTTAATTTAAAAAACATTTCACTCAAGTAGCAATTAGGTCCACTTGCAGCAGAGTAGTAAAGCAAATGAACACTGGTAGTCCAGTCCACAGCTTGATTGGACAGGCTGCACGGGAATTTTTGTTGTTTTTCTTCATGTGTAATGTATATACAAACCAGTTACCTTTAGAAAATCTTCCACAAAGGCATCGCTCCCCTTAGCCCTTGAGTGCTTTGTCATAATCAAATAAGCTAAACTAAGAAACAATTTTAAAAGATCTGAAATAATTTATTTAAATAATTATTTTTAAATGGTTTTTGGTACTTTTCCTTTTCGGCGGCGCAAATCTTGCCAAGTAGACTTTATTGGCGAAAACATACAGTATACACATAAAAAGTGTTGACAAATGTTAGTTCCATGAATTCTTTATTTTGAAGGTATAAACATTTTAATGTCGTTTAAAATTTTGTAGAAAAGCCAATAAATAAAGACAATAAATTTGTAAAAAGACATTAATTTAAGAATTTACTATGCTTTCATCGTACAACATCCTGATTCGTTGGTTCGTATCACGTCACCCCAAGTGATTTCATCTCACGCAAACTACGCTACAAAAATCTAATTCTCTCAGTAATTATCCACATTAATTTCAAGTTTCTTAATTTGGAATACAAGTTTAAATGCAAACATTATTTCAATTCATACGAATAGCTTGCCCAGAAATTAAAACCGCAGTGCTTTACTTCGCTAGTGCATTCTCATTAAATGAATAAATTTAAACCTTGACTTTGCCTTTTCTATATTTTTGCAATCGGGTGAGCAGTGTGATTGCATCCTAATTGACTTGATTACCGCCCGCGAATGACCTTAGGGCATAAAATTGAACTATCTGGTAAAAATTCTATGTAATTGTTTTTACCAGATAGTTTGATCTATTGAAAGAAACAATCAATCTGATAAAAAATGGCTGCGACTTGTTTTGAAAATATAAAGTTAAAGTAAAAGGTTACACCAGCGAGGATATTTCGTTTGGCATCGGTTGTACCATTACTGATGACTTTATCGGTTGTGCCTGCGAAGCAGAAAAGTACCTGGTTTTTATTTGATTATAGTTTTATATGTGGTTCCTATTATGGTACAGATGACTGGAATTATGTATTAAGTACTGTATTTAACTGATCTCAGATGACTTTCTATGATTATTATTTACTTTTCCTGTGGTTCCAAAAAGTGTTATTCAGCTTAGAACAGCTATCAATAATAAAATAGATCCAATTAATTTTTTATTAATTTTTCTTTATGATTTCCTAGGTTTGGCTTACAGTGTTGATTTAAAAATAAATATGGTAAATTAAATTATGTTTAATTTACCATATTTATCTTACATTATTAAAAGTCAGATAAATATGACTTATCTGTCACATTAAATTTTAGATTTTTGAAACAATATGTGTTGTTTTGTAATCAAAATAAGCTAACCTTTAATGGTAAAAATATAACAGACTGAAGCATCAACATATTTCAAATGCTGAATATAAACTATTAGATGGTAAGAAGACACAATTATTGTTTCCTCCAGCTTTTAATTCAGATTTAAAGTTTGCCATATCTTGTAAAGATGAGAACATTCATAACATTTTACTTCATGTTTAACATAAATACTTCACATAAGTATGAAACACATTAAATTTTTTATTGGGAATGCTAAACTTAAATCTATTGCATATCAATCTGCTAACCATTTTCATTTACTCCATTCACCAACAAAAAGAAATACAGAAAAAAAAAAAAAAAAAAAAAAAAAAAAAAAGGTGAAATTAAAGAATTTGATAATTTGTCAAAGTTCTCTAGGGCTATCAGCTATTGGAATGGAAAGGAAAGGAATAATGAACTTAATTGCATGCATTGCATTTTGACGACATGAAACTGATTGAAGGAAGTTGAACAGTTACTGATTAAAAGAAGACAGTTATTTCCTGTTGTAGACAGATATTAACAAAGATTAAAGAAATTCCACAATGCAGATTAAAAGAGATAATTAACAGAGATTAAAAGATTATTTGATACAGAGATTAAAGAAATATAGCCATCATTAAATCTAGATGAATACGTATACGAGTCTTTGGTGCTTTCAGATTATCTGGCCCCCTCTTTGAAAAGTCACCAACTCGTTGACTAATTTTTCCCCAAACTAATATGCGAAAGGCTACAACCATTTTGAAAATTGCAGTGCACTAAGAACTATAGAAAAGAATAATGAATCCATAAAATAATAATAATAAAAAGAAACATCCAAATAAAACATTTACCTCTCTGAAAAAAATATTGTATTTTTTTTTTTATTTTATTTTTATTTTTTTTTTTAACTGTTGTTTGTGTTGAATAAAAAAAATATCAGTGAACTGCAGAAATCCCACACTGCACAGGTGTTATTCTCCCTAAATACACAGTGATTTGTTTTTTTTTTTTTTTTTCCCTTAAAAAACACTGAAGCATCAAATTTAGCATCAGCACACAAATTTTTATCCATAAAAATCAATTGTTTACAAAGTGCAACTTTATGGAACACAATTTTTTCCATTCTCTACTATTAGGCAAAATGTTATATTTCTATAGAAATGCAATGCTTTCTTTTTAATCAGCCGGCAAAGTCCACAGTCCCATTACAATTCCTTACAAGAAGAAAAATGCCTCAATGCAACTAAAACTAACACTAATGGTTGTTGAAGGTGAAAATCAATGCTCATCTGCTGTTCATGTGCACATGCCTTGATTGCCATACAAACAAATTTGGGTGACAAAATTGGTTGCTTGTTTGGAAGCACTTCCGCAAAGGATCCGTTAAATCTAAACATTGCCAAAAATGGCGATAAAAGTTCAAAGCTGGTAACCGGGCGAGTTGGTTTGTCGGAGGTAGCAACCTGGTTCTACAAGCGCTTGCCTTAGACAAGGAATGTTTTTCGTCTGTTCGGGACTCCATTTTGCCGCTGGTTAGTGGTGCGTCACTACCGGATGAGGTGGTGAAAATCGGCGGGGGTGAATGATAATTTATAATACGGCTGTGTTCTCACGTAATTTTTAAAAGACTTTAAACATGCAGAACCATAAGGCTCCTTAAATATTAAAATTAATGTGGGCCACAATAATATACATTTTAAATAATTAAGTTTTTATTTTTATTACTGTTATTTTTACCTAAAATTATTACAATTAAATCAGCTTTTGTGCTTTAAAATTTGATATATTTTTAATGCATTTTTAACAATTACTTTTCAGAGGATTCTAGGTGTTTATATACAATAGATGATTAGACTGAAATAAAAATTATTATTGGTTCCCTGAGACGACAAAATACTTTTATGTATTCCCAGACTCATTAAAGTTAGTAAACCACTGTTTTGAGTAATTGATCAAAGTTTGAATGAATCTTGAAAGATAACAAGATATATAATGTTTCTTCTAGTTTTATTTACAATGGTACTTTAAAGGATTTGAATATTATTGAAGATTCTTGGCATTGTCAAATTTATTATGAAAAAGGCAGTTGTTTCAAAATAAAATATTTTAAGCTTTCAGCAAGTAAATTCAAAAACCAACTTTGAATAATTGCTTGTGTAAAATGAATGTTTTAAATGTATTATTTAGTAATGAATCCATTAATTTATTATATGTACAGTAGTACTAATTATTAAGCATAATTTTGAGAATATTGACAAGCAAAGCAGTTAATGAAAAAGACACTTTTTACTAAAAATATTAGTATTCTGTATGAATGACAGAGAACATATGTAATGAAAACCATGGCCAAATATCTATATATATATATATATATATATATAAAAAAAAAAAGAAAAAAAAAGAAAGAAAAAGTATTCTCTACCTCGACACTTGAAAAAGTAATGTCTGATTACATGATATTGCAAGCATTTTCTTCAGATTTTTCCTATATTTTGTTAAGACCATTGAATACTGGTAGTTTGATCTGGTTTCATATCATGGTTAAAGGGCTGGCTGCATGGTTGATTTTTCTAGTTTTCCTCATATGTAATGCAAATACAAGCCAGTTTCCTTAGAAATTTGTTCAAAAAGGCATCCTTCTTCAGGTCGATAGCAGGTATTCTTTGCCATATTGGAATAACCTAAACTTTCCTTCAGATTCTACATTGACATGTTATATCTGTTCTAAGCAGGACAATGATCATTCAGCTTCTATCCGTGTGGCAGGAATATATTTAAAACATGTCAGAACAATGGGATTCGTAACAAAATCAATCATGTTTTAATCTTGAAAACTTTATAAATTTTCCCGATTTTTTTACATTATCAGTTTCACTAACAAGATATTCATACTTTTGTTCAAATTTACAAGCAGTTGAGCAATTAAATACTGGTAGTTTGACCCAAGTTTGAATCTTCAGTATTCAGTTTCTTGGGCCGTCACACTGTCATGCCCCCTAAAGTTATTACTGCTTGGCATAATAACAATCTCACTTGACCATGTTACCCACTTTGTCAAAACTAATATATCAGCTGCAGTCTCTCCAAAGACTCTTACTATAACAGAGATTTAAAAAGATCTTTCTTAGAATACAAATAGGTTTGTGAACGTCTGGCAACAATTCATGAACTTTTCACGCAAAGCATTTACAACTCATTTCAGATACAACATTTTGAGAAGTGTTTCATTTGCCTTTTCATACATATGGCTGCATCGTTCAGAAGAAAATGATGTTGTCATGATTAATTTCATCAGGCCTGATGCAGAATAAAATACTGGAACTGCTGGTTTTACTTACATCTGTTATAAGAAGAAATAATTTCAATGATATCCTGGAACTGGAATTATCCTAGGGTACGTATTAATTTGTCAACAGCATTGGTTATTTCATAAATGAAAATGAGAATATTGCTTTTTCCATTCTCCCTTTAGATATTCTAAATTGCACTAATGTATGCAACATTCAATTATGTCCATTTTAAGGTAAATTTGTGGAACATCATTTCTTATAAGTTTCCAAACATCTTTTCAGAAATGGACTTTCTTACAAGATTTAGACAATGAAGATATATTTAGTGATCATCAGTTTGAATCCGAAAAACAGTGTGACTCTTCAGAAGACATTCCTTGTGATCAAAGTGACTTTTGTAGGAAAAGATAAAACAACAAAATGGAAGAATGAACCCTTTCGAATTCAAAGATGCATGGCGTCACATAATATCATAAAAAAAAAATTGCTTGACACATATATTTAAAGCTGTAGCTTCACCCATCGATGCATGGAAGCTAATATTTGATGACACAATGATTGAAATGCTCTAATATTTATGTAAAAAATATTTCAGGAAATTTTAAAAGAGATGCAAAACCTATGGAGAAAGAAGTGTTTCTTGCTTTTCAAGACTCATATATAGCTGAATTGCACAAATCCTCCCATGTAAATGTTAGAGAATTACGGGCGACTGATGGAACAGGATTGAATATTTTTTGTAAAACAATGAATTATGAGCGTTTTCTTTTCATTCTTCGTGCCTTATGATTTGATGATGTCGGAACACGATGGCAGAAGAAAGAGTGATAAATTAGCTCCAATAACGGATTTGCTTGAAAATGTTGTCAAGAATTGTCAGAAATTATATCATGTAGGGGAATACATGACTTTTGTACGAAAAGCTAGAACCTTTTCAAGGACGATGCTCCTTTCTTAAGTATATGCCTAAGAAAAATGCAAGATATGGTATAAAGATATTTACTGTGGTTGATTTTACAACCTTCTATACTTTCAACATGGAAATTTACTCAGGTCAGCAGCCAGGTGGACCATACAAGAAAGTCAACAGTTCTTGTGAAAATGCAAAGTGCATTCTAGCTCCATTATACAATTCTGGAAGAAACGTTACCACACGCAGTTGGTATACCAGTTTATAAATTGGCCAATTTCTTACAGAAAAATAAACTTTCTATCGTTGGAACAATATGCAAGGATAAGAAGATTATTTGTCAACTATGCACAATGATGACCATATTGATGAATGCACGGGAGATTAGAAAAAATCTGAAATAATTACGTTTTATAACATGACAAAAGGAACAGTTGATCTAGTCGACGAAATGGGTGGCACTTATTCTGTGGCCAGAATATCAAACCAATGGCCTATCGGCTTATTTTTTTCGCTATTAAATATTGCCGGCATAAATTCAAAGATCTTGCATTTATCTACTAAAACTCCATCAGAGAATTTCAGGAATAGGAGGCACTTCTGATTTGGCCTTTGCACTTTTAGATTATCATTTGAAATCACGAAAGAAACAGAAGGAATACAACGAAGATTCGCAAACAAAGAAAAGAAAATTATGTTACCGGAGATGTTACATGTGCTCAAAGGAAAAAGACAAAAAATCAAAAACTATATGTGTGAAGTGTAAAAAAAATATGTGTCAAGAACACTGTGAAATAGAAGCTTCATTCAAACTACAAAATATCTAATTCTTACTGAGCCTAATTTATTTGAAAATTAATTATATAACTCATTGACCATGTAATAATTCTGCATAATTTGGATTATAATTGCATTCAAAAATAAAAAACACAAATTTCTCATAGAAATCAATGATTCCTAGTCATATGAAGAAAACGTAAGTATTTTTGATTTATTTGTTATTAATTTTAAAATTAACATTATTTTTAAGCAATTTTATATAATAAATGTAAATAATATAGAATGCATTATTTTACATTCTTACATTTGTACGTCATTTAATTGCGACGTACGTTCTCGTGTTATACAATTATTATACAGTTATAGAGCGCGCGTCCTCCCGAGTTAACTATATACCGCTAAATGTCGTGGTTAACCTATTAACCTATTTATTTTACTTCTATATGCTATATGTCTTATAACTTGACTGTATACCGCTAAAATCATCACTTCCATATGTTAAACATCTTACAACGTAACTATACACAGCTAAAATCATGGCCGATTAGCCGTTGGCGAGCTTGGCAAATAAATACGCACTGGCGCCAATGGATCCTTTGCAGAAGAAAACCCGCTTGTTTTGATGACATCATTACCTCATGAACACTTTTCAAGGAGGTGCAGATAATCAGAAAGTACCAAGTCTTTCATAGATGTTCTGATAATTAATTTCATATTCTTACAAAAAAAGTTATTTCAAATCAGTTTTGTCACTGGTCCATTTTTCCACTGATATTTAAAGAAGTTAAGAAGTCCAATGCAATTTAGTATTTCAGGTACTGCTGAATAATTTACTCATACAGATTTTATATAGAGTTCTATACAATCATTAAAGCATTATTTCATTCCATAATTTTCATTACATACTATAAAATATCATATTTCATTGCATACTAAAAGTACTAATAGATACAAAGAATTTTAGTCACATAAAAATTAATTTGTTATTGCTAAAAAGGCTCTACTCTTATATGCGCCCTAAGATCACCAAATGTGGCGATATGTGTTCTGTGCTGGTTTTTGGTGTGTTGTATGGCAACCCTTTTGACATTGAAAACTCTTTTCCTGGAGTGGTTTAATTGCTCGTTGGTTCATGCTTTGAAACGGCCTACGTTACAATGAGAGACATGGTTGCAAGAGGGTCTTGCAGATTATTTTTAGTGGCTGTGCATGATAGAAGTAAGGAAACACTGATGTAGTGTATTAAAGAGTAGACTGAGCATTATTTGTACAACTATTTTTTCGGACGGCTGGAAATCTTACAAGGATTTAGGAAAAGAAGGTTTTGAACATTTATTTGTGAACCATAGTATGAATTTTCTGGATAGTGTGTCTGGCTATCATATAAATACGATAATGATTACATGGCGGCATGTTAAAGGCGATATGAAATTGGTATTTCTGCTGTTCGAAAAAGCATTCATTCATGGTAAGTGCATTTTATTTTATTCTTGTTCTTATTTTGTAGAATGTTATGTTCATTGTTTTTTTAGTATGAATTTCTGTCGTTAATGTTGTTTTTTTGAATTGTTTGAAATTTATTTTAGTTATTTTAGTTTATTTTGTTGATTAGTGCATAGTGCCTAGATTGTGCAATTTGTAGATTTTTTTAAGTTTAAACAGGATGCTGTGTACATGGTATTCTTTGAAATTTATTCTTGTTATGTTAATTTATTAAAGCAAGGTGTGCGTAGGTCATAGATTCACTCGTTGCCTAGATTGTGCAATTCATAGACTTTTTTTTAAGTTAAAGCATATCGCTGAGTACATGGATTCTTGTCAAATATTTTTGGTTAGAAACTTTACGTTTTTGCTATCTAAATTTTTTGTTTCTGTTTCGGATTTTTAGCTTAAATTGTGTGTTCAAAACGTGGTTTTTGCGTGTGCGAAAACTACCTTTTTGGAGACATTTTAGGCTTAAAATTCGAAATGTAGACAAAAAATTTAGATAGTAATATGGCAGCGTGGAGTTTTTCACCAAAAGTGTTTGGCGAGAAATTTGTTGCCGCATTTGCTGACCTGAGGGCGCATATAAGAGTAGTACCGATAAAATATATTAAGCAATTTATCATAAATTCGATGCAAAAAATTTTCAAAGATATGCTGCAACTCAGTTTATTTTGCTGCAAGGGAATTTCATAAACTGAAAATCTTTTTAGATTTTATGAAATGTGGTTAAAGAAGTACCCACGTTAAAATTTTTTGGTTATAGTTTTATGTTTGTCATAGTATTTGGTGATAAACAAAGCCAAACTTGGCAATTAATATTTGTCAATGGTAAAATTGAAGATAAATATCAAGATAAATTTCTAATCAATTAAGCAATTAAAATTTTAAAATATATATCTCTGTATATAAATTTACCTGTGATAGCAAAACAGGAAGTGAATGTAATAACTGATTGCAGTCTTCAAAATTTATGACTTCTGACACACCTTTCAAAGGGGAAAGCTTCTGTAAAATCGCTATTGCAAAGTGACGAACTGATACAGGTGCACTTCCATCAATTACAATTAACAGCAATGAGCTAATAATATCTTCAAGATTAACATCTCTAAAAAAGAAAATTAAGAAATTATACATAAAATAATCAGTAGACGACAAGTGATGCATGGGATATATATACATACTTTGCATAAAAGCATTTTACATGATATCAATAACCACTAGAATTTATATTTATGAAATGTAATTCTGAGTGATTTTCAAAAGTGTTTATACATTATGCTTAATTCCCATTCCATCACTGCTTGTGAATTTAACATATTATTCTGTCAAACATGAAAGCTGACTACATTATAAGGTATTTCTCCGGCCTTCTCAGCGAGCCTTCGTGGTGTAGCGATCTGCCCGCTCAGAGGTCAGAGGTCCGTGGTTCGATTCCCGGCGAAGGCGTTGCTAATTTTTCATCTTGCCTCCTTCCAAAAAAATTATAATGTCTCTACAACATCAAATCATGAAAGTTGACAGAGTTGCTCCAATCGTTCCAGCAATCCTAGCTGCCACCCTTATAATAAACAATTTGTCAGTCTCTCAACGCAATCCACCAAATGGCCACTGCTATAGAAGTACTGAACCCACTTTGTCTTTTACTTTGTAAAAAGACTTTCATTGATTTCTGTGAGGCATTCCAATATTACTAGAAGCTCTGTTAAGAACACTATAAAAATATAATAAATAAATACCTATACCTAGGGTTATAATTTCCCCTAGGTGATTTTTCCAAGCTATTCCTGTTTTGTTAGCCATATCTGGCTGCTCTTTTCCTCATTCAATAGATGTTAATCACTTGATTATCTGTAAATGGAGAGTCATGAATGACAAATGTGATTCTACAGTCCTTGAATTTTTTTTCCCCCAAGATGCAAGGAAAAAATAGAATAACAACAGCTAACTTATATCCTTTTTCAGAAAAACAAAAGGTGACTTATTGAGAAAAACCAGAGTTACATCAATTAAAAGAGCAGATGAAATAAAAATGCAGGGCCGAATTAAGAATTTTGCAGACCCCCCCCCCCGAAAAAAAAACTCGCATATCTGAAACAGATAAGCCATATTTTGGATAAAAGTCTAGGTACTTTTCCGTTTTGCCGGCGCAAGCGATAAAGTCGCCAATAATGGTACAACCGATGCCAAACGGAATATTCTCGCTGGTAACCTTTTACGCCTCATTTTTCAAAACAAGTCGCAGCTTTTTCCTATCAGATTGATTGTTTCTTTCAATACTGGCACATAATTTTATAGAATTTTTATCAGATAGTTCAGTTTTATGTCTAAGGCCATTTTCGGTAATTAAATCAATTAGGATGCAATCCTAATTGATTTACTGAATCGCTTACCCGAAGCCGAAAATATAGAAAAGGTAAAGTCAAGGGTTAAATTCATCAATTCTAATGAGAATGCATTAGCGAAGTAAAGCACTGCAGTTTTACATAATTCCTGAGTAAGCTATTCGTACGAACTGAAATATTTCTTGCATTTAAACTTGTGTTCCAAATTAAGATTTAACTTGAAATTAATGTACATAGTTACTGAGAGCATTTGATTTTTGTAGAGTAGTTTAAGTGAGATGAGATCGCTTGGGGTCACGTGATAGAAACCGGCGAATCAGGATGTTGAACCATGAAAGCATAGTAAATTCTTCAATTAATGTCTTTTCACAAATTTATTGTATTTATTTATTGGCTTTTTATAAAAAAAGCGATATTAAAATGTTTATGCCTTCAAAAAAAGAATTCTTAGAACTAACATTTTTTAAATATTTTTTATGTGTATACTGTATGTTGTTGCCAATAAAGTCTTCTTGGCGAGATTTGCGCCGGCGAAACGGAAAGTATATTTACAGGTACCCCTTGTTGAAAACTGACGATACATGGATACCGAATTTGTGCAATTCTTTGACTAGGTATTGCGCACTCCCTTGACTTGATCTATGTATACATCAACCTATTTTCACTTTAAAAAGAAATCGCAGAATTGCACAAACTTGGCATTGTCCATGTACATATAGATATATTTTCACTTAAAAAGTCAAAGGAGCACCCAATTCTAGGTAAAAGTATATTTACGGAACATTCAACTACTCAGGTTACCTTAAACGAAACAACAACTTCGTGATAATATAAGGGGTACCCTTCAGTCTACTCTAACCATATTTTGTTCTAAAGGAAATGCGAGATTATTTGAAAAACAGTATTTAAAATCGAAGTCTACTCATTGAAATTCACAGAAAAATATTTTCCAGAAAATTAACACACTAAAATTAATATAAAAATTCATAAATTTAAATACATTAATACATTAACCCAAGCATTAAAAGAATTTACTACAGAAATATGACAATGTTGTGTGGAAATGTTGGTTATTGGCTTATTATATATAACACCCACAGGAATATAAAATATATTAATAAAAATTAACCAAGGAGAAAATTCTGAAATATTTCATTAAATGCAAAAACGCATGCAGTTTAAACAGTTTTAAGACTAAAATGAGCAAACGAATTTACCCATAAAGAAGAAATTTTCCACATCACTGTGCTAGTTCAAATTTTGTTACGTAACTTAGCAGCACAAAATCAAAAACACAAAAGTTCTTTGCAAGCAAGAATTTCCATAGAGGTTAACAGCGATATCACACATATATTAACGTCATTACTCTATAACAAAGAAGCGTATTAATATGAAACCGAAAGAATAATTTCCTTAATGTATACATGAAATAACACGCAATGTGTTACGAAAATGTTATGAGAAACTAAAATAGCGAAAAACTTACGGTTCTAGTTTGTGATGAAATAATGCTGTATAAAGAACCTGTAAATACTCCTTGTCTAGCGTTTTTGGAGCATTTTCAACAACTTCTCGGACTGATTTTGTTTTTCTATCACCATTCCACATTTCTCAGAGATTGAAATCTGCAGATTTACAAAACATCACTCAAACACCTATCGTACGATATACAAGTAATACAAAACATTAAAAGAACAAACGCCACCAATTAAAATAATAATAATAACAACTCATGTACACGAACGATATAAGGATTTTAAATGACCCATCTTACCACCCAAATATTTACTCCAGTTCTTGTTTTTTATTTTCAACTCCATTAGACAGACAGACAAAGTAGACAGATGTCTTGTTTTGCACCCGCTAAGTCTTTCTGCCCCGATGGGCGAAAAATCAAGCATAGGTGCGAAGGAAAGGTATATAGAAAGAGGGGCAATTTCGTATTTGAGGAGAGTAAAAAGGAACTTCGTACATCTTGTACGAGTTCAAAAGGCCGACAAAATAAAATTTAAAATAAATGGCCCAAAAATAATAGAGGAAAAAAAAAAAAAAAAAAGGGGGGGGCCTATAGAAAGAAAAGGAAAAGAAGTAGAAAATATCCTAAAATACGATTGTGTCCATGAGTGTAGTTAAAAGGAGAAGAAACTGTCTTCATTTACAATAAATAGTGTCTCACAGGTGTGTTTGTGTAGTGAGTGTGTTTGGTAATGGTGAATAGATGTGTTACTGGGGAAAAAACAAATATTGACGGTGTTAAAATGCTTCGTATCAAGGTATTTAGCATGGAATATAAAGTAATATGTACGCTTGCATCCTGAGATATCAACAAAGGTCATCAAACAAAAGTATATATTAATTTAACCAAAGTAACTTATGCTACTTTCATTCTCAACATTTTCATACATTTTTCAAAAAGCAGCAGCAGACTAACAACATAGAACCATATACAATACAAGACCACAACCGCATACACCAAAAAAAAAAAAATATAAATAAATAAATAAAATAAAATATATATATATATATTTATGTGTGTAAATAACTGAGTATATGTATTAAAAACACAAATTAAAGAGTATTTATTAATTTAACTATCATAATTTATTACAAGATTAATTATTTTACTATCATAATTTATTACTAGTTAAATAATGTTAATATAACACAATGAGGCACACTGTTATTTATATAAGCTCATAGTTCTAAAAATTCATTTAAGGCGGTGAAGAATAAACCATCCCTTACATATGGACATTTAACAGATAGCAAAGAACAGTATGAGAAAAAATCGGTGAGGTAGAATATTATTTAAAGACGAAACTATATTCAAGCGATCTAGAGAGAAAAGAGAATCCAGAAGATCCGAGAGGGAAATAGCGCGATGCCCAAATTATCCCTCTCATCCCCAAATTTTCCCTCTCTCGAGATTCCTTAAGGGCTTTGTAAGTGTTGACAGACGTGAACTGATAACGCTGGCGTCTGTTTCGAGTTGATACACAAAGGAAGCCACAAGCAATGGCAATTTCAAGTATTTTTTAATGCTTTAAACTGATGAAAAATTAAGATTTATTGATTTAAAGGCACTTATTTATAGAAATTTGATTTTGTTTAGATGAAAGAAAAGTACTTATCTTAAAATTCCAGTCTTTTGAAGTATATCCGTACATTGTCCGCTGTTTTATTCTCGTCAACATCGGAGCCGAAATTCATTGTAATGATATAGGTTTTGTAGACGAAAAATAAACATTTTTCAAAGAAATTTAATCGATAATCACCAAGAGGAAAGAAAAAATTTTCACTTTTTTACGGAGCGCAGCGATCGTGCTGCCGCTTGCCTCGGTGATCACACAGCCCTCTTTTCAACTCCATTCTACCAATCAAAACATTGCCAGAAATAAAATCACGTGTCTATGAAACTAGCAGACTATGAAACAAATAACAAATGGCAATAAATAAATATATACAGTCTGTTTTACCTAAATAAGGTAAGGTTATTTTTTTAATATTGGCAAATCACTTAAAATCAACCAAATATAAAATGCAAAGTTTTAGTTAGCAAAGATAGCAGTTTAAAAAGAATAACTAGAAAACAGTGAAATAAAACTTCCATAGCTCCCGTCTCAGGGAGGTTTGGGGTAATTAAAAAACCCACACATTCTGGATCGGCGAGAAGGAAGAGATTAATATCTGATTAATCTCCATTAGATGTCAATTTTGATACAGTACTGATAATTCTTATAATTTCTTCGATTGTTAAACGTACTTATGTAAGAAATCTGATTATATCAAAATTTTAATCATGAAGATGCATAACTGAGCAATGATAATAACAAAGTTTGATAAGTATGAATTTCATACGAATTTCATTAGTTTTATTATTGCTGTTGAAACTATCGCTAAGTCAAAACCAGTAAAGGATTTACGTATAAGCTGAACAAGAATCTACGTTTAAGCTTAGGGCCTCCAATTTCTTGGGCCCTCGAAAAATTGTAGCATATCCTACAATTTTTATCATATCTCTCAAGAGCCCCTTATCTCAAATAGCTTAGGATCTCGTCAAATCTAAATCTGGTCCTGATCAAAACTTGCAGTTTTGCGTTTGAGATTTTGGATTTTGTTTTGCTTTTGATAATTGTTAATATTTCCCCTTATTTAAATTACAATAATAATAACAGAGGAAAACAGCTTCGAAAGGTCAGAAAACAAAAGTGTTTTTGGTAATAAATTAGTCGGAATGACGTCCGAATATTTAATATATACAGTTGCTGCACTACGGCTATATTATAGTTTGTGATATAAAACGTTTATTTTTTGCCTTTAAAGAATTAGTTTTAGCTGTTCAAAAGCATTTTGAATGATATATAAATTAATTTGTTTTCAAGAGAAAAGTTTATAAGAAAAACTAGTTTTGTAAAGACTTGCTGCCATCGTTTGTTTAGAAATTTTGCCCCTCGTTCATTTAATATGTAGACCGGCTGTTGTTGTGCTGGTCATAAGAGCGTTAATGTTTCTTAAGGCGTATCCGTTAGATTTGTTAGAAAGGAAAGACATTTCAGTGATTAAGCATATATTTTTTAGGCTTGTATGCGTTATAAATGTAAATTTCTTTTTATCTGTTGGTTAGATTTTGAATGTTCGTGTATGCGCACAGTCATCTCATTTTAAGCCTAACGTAACCTATCTTTCAGCGTGCCAACGTGGTGTGAGTTGAACTTCACAGCAGTTGGTAAAGTTGGAAAAATAATTTTTCTACTTATTGAACTACTAGTAGGGATCAGGATCTGCGTGGACTTCAAGTGAAGGCTGTCACTTTTCCATCATTTTTGTTTTAATATTTTATTACTTTTACGCTGATAAGTTTTGCGTCATCTGTTTCATAATGTCGTCAACCGGGTACAACTTAGAAGAATCTAGTGCTGATAGGAATGTAGAAATATGGAAGATAAAAAAGTTAATCAAAAGCTTAGAAGCAGCCCGAGGGTAAGAATTGTTTGCTTGCTAATATGTTTGACTAATGTGAAGTAAAAGTACTTGTCCTTTAAAATGTTTAACTGTCGATCAGTTCTCTAAGTTCTTGTTTATGCTAAGAAATATATTAATGTACATAAATACAAACTCGTAATTCTGGAACGAAATAAATTTTATTTATATTTTCCTCCTAAGTCTTAACGTATGGTGTATTAATCCTGAAGTATACCGTTAGTATTGTTTATAATGTGAATTAATATTATATATTCTTTGTTTAATCTTGTTTGAGTGTTTTATGCTTCCACATTATTTCAGAAATTTCCCAGTTCATCTTTTAAAATCTAGTTACTGAACAAGCACATAAAGAATTTAGCTTTTGTATCCCAGCTGTTTGCTTGTCATTTGTTCATTTTATGGCTTTGTATAATTTTTTTTTTTTTTTTCCAGAAATGGTACTAGTATGATATCTCTAATTATACCACCAAAGGATCAAATTTCAAGAGTATCAAAAATGTTAGCTGATGAATTTGGAACAGCTTCCAATATTAAAAGTCGAGTAAATAGGCTATCTGTTTTAGGGGCAATTACATCTGTACAGCATAGATTAAAATTATACACTAAAGGTAAGCTTCCTAATTTTTGTTTTCTGTTATGTTAAACTTGAAACTTTTAAGTATGTGATTTCTGTACTAATAGTATTTAGTTACTGAAGACAAGTAATGATCATGAAAAATATCAAATTACTTCAAAATTATGCCAATTTTAACACATCTTATTGTTTTTAACAAAAGTATACAAGATATGATGTCGTTATGTACTATTATAGCATATCTTTTGAATAAATTTTAAAATTTTTTGCTATAATATTTCTAATAAACTCATTAATTATAAGCATATTTACTTTTAATAACACTTTTAGTGACAAAATATGAAACCAAAGCTATATATTTTTCATTTTAACTCCATGATTTGAAAAATCATTTAAAGATTTCAGTCTAATATATTGATCTCTTAAGGAATTGCTTTATAATAAATTCTTTTAAAAACTGTAAGAATTTCAAAATTTGAATCTGTAAAATAGTACAAGACGTTTTATTAAAAAAGAGTAGGAATAAATTAATCT
The DNA here is from genome assembly GCF_044657685.1 of Stegodyphus dumicola. NCBI lineage: Eukaryota > Metazoa > Arthropoda > Arachnida > Araneae > Eresidae > Stegodyphus > Stegodyphus dumicola. The sequence continues at coordinate 87,205,519 of NC_140768.1, forward strand.
AAGGTAAAGAAAGTCCTAGTATACGGTGCAGCCTTGGCGTGATTTTGAAAATTATTGCCAACACCAAAATGACCCGTTTACTACTCATTGTATATGTTGTGTTTACTGCTCAACATAAAGTAGCCAAATCCCGCTTGCAATGTATACTAGGATTAAACCGTTAATATAATTAAGTATATAATAAAAAAAAAAACAGTTATTTTCTGATTATTCACAATCTTAATTTCAATATAATGTAGAATGGTATTTTGGGATTATCCTGTTGACCTGTAAACACGCGTGAAAATGTGCAGATCCGTTGGTGCTATCATAATGAAAAGCAATTTCCAAAGTAAACATTCTACACACATTAAATTTATCAAATAATAATAACAAAAAATGTAAGCATAATAATACATAATAAAAGTGTAATAAAAAGAATCAAAACAAAGTAAGAACCTGTATTATTTTTATAATTACACATTGAGTTATTCTTGAATCTTACTATATATATTATTATAAATCATTTCAGTGGCCAAAAATCCTTGATAGCTTTTTAAGTGCAAACAAAGAAGTCATCCTTGCACGCTCTCCATCACATAAATTCATTTAAATATGAATCCAAGTGTTTTCGGGTAGTTCCTCTGTGTTTCTCGTTTTTCCATTTTGCCAAACCCCACAGTTGTTCTATATTTTGTATATGTGTGCCAGTTTCAGGATCCAATATTATATTGGTGATTCATTTTAAAGTGTTTGAATACCGAACTTCTCCACGAGTATGAGAAAATTGTAGTTCCTTCTCCAATATTGTTCAAAATTTAAGCCATTAGTGCATTTCAATTGGGAACCTTTACAATGAAACACTCATTGGTCTCTCTGCAGAGTCTCCCAAATATCCATTGTTCTGGAAGAATACGACTGATCATTGTTCTTGCACTTTGTAAAAAGGCTCTCATCTATCTACAATTTTTTTCGCATCTCGTGTTTGTTTCAAATAACATTGTAGAAATACGAGTACACACTTCCCTCATAATTGTTCCAGCCAACAATTGTCTTTTCTGTTAAATTCATCTGTTTTTCAATTGATAATAATTCTTGCGACCAGCAGTAAATAAAGAGGAGGGTAGTTATGAACAGGAATTTTTAGCCCTCCAACCATGTGCCTTTTCGAAAAGCCACTCTTTTATTGCGCTGCATTGCATTGCCATTATTTATCAGTTTTGATATACCATGCCATATCGTGGCCATTAATTCATATTTTCTTAGAAGAAATGACACCATGCTCTTGAAAATGTCACTGCACTCACTTCAGTGTTAGGCAAATCCCAAATTTGAATCATTTTCCAGTGGAGTAAAAAAAAGCAGTATATTTTAACACGCTAAAGAAAACTAACTCACGCAGTCAAGGATTACACAGTTATTGGTGCAGAAGCTACCTTTTGATGATAATATTGGGTTTGGCGAAAATGGTGAATGGGATAATCCCAAAGTGCTGGTAGAATTAGCATGTTTTGGTATATTATCATGTATACACATGATAGTATCCAGTCCCCTTGTATGCATATCCTACAGTGTTTGAGTACGTATGGCTATGCACACTTTATATTTAACTTTCATTTTGCTGATCAGTGTTTTTTGGTTATTTTCCATGATGGGGAAAGAAACGCATCTCCGTATATGCTACAATTTCATAGTTCGAGCAAAAATACTGTTTGTGGTTAGCTAATTTTGACTCTGGTAAAAGTTTTCTGAAGTGAGCTGTACATCTTTAATTTCAGTAAACATAAAATGGCAACTTTTTGTTAAGATGACTTTTTACTTTATTTGTTTTTAAATATTATAAAAACTTTTTATTATTATTATTATTTCAATACATGAACAAAACAAAGCATTTTTTGCTAATTAACTGGTGACTGTTTATATGGTGGGAATAATCAGAAAGTGCCAAAAATTATTTTTCAATTTTGTTTTTGTTATAGTACTAGAAAGTGATAATGATTGTAGTGTTTTCCATTGTTTGCGGCACCAAACATAATTGTAAGAGATTTTTGTGCAGGACATTTTTAGTATTTTGTAAATAAATTCAGCTAATTCACCAATATAGATCATAAAATTACTTTTATCAGCAAAAGCAAGGACAGGAAATTGATTATCATACATACTGCATTTCTAAATCCAGTCTTGCTGGCAGAACATTATGATTTTTTACTTATTTCATATTAATGACTTTTATTTTTGAGAAAGATGATAATATACAAACATTATAAATTCTGTGGCAGATGTCTAAAATGTCTTCTACAATGTCTTTTGTGCTGTTTTGATAAGCTTCAGTCTTTTCATGTTTTTGTGTGTGCATCAGTATAACTAGATAGAGTCACAACTTTGAAAATACCATATTACTTTCTATTCTGTTGAAGGCAGGTCCAAAATTTTAATTTTTTATCAAAATGCAATTGAAACACAGCGAAATAGCTCTCAATTTACAACTTAACAAAGCTTAAAAGCTTATTAGAGATCAGGATTAGATAAAACTGCAGTGAAGTCGGTATAATTACGAATCCATTACCCATGAAGACTGTTTAAAATCAGTTTTTTACTTTAGCGACCACTTGATGCAACATCCTTTCTCACGAAGGTGCAGATACTTATATTATTAGGGAAGTAAAAAAAGAAACATAGAAGAATAATATTTATTTCACAATGTTAAGGAAAAGAAAAAATAACAAGTTATGCATATTATCACAGAATATAAAATTCATATTTTAAATAATCCCCAATAAACAAGAATTTACTTTTTAAAAAGAAAGCAAATGAAAGTTTATTTTAAGAAGCTTTTATTTTTCTTGCAGTTCTTTTACCCACCTTATTTCGGATGGGTTAGTGGCACTTAACTTACAGCACATTTCACTGAAAATGTGACCTCTTAAAAAAAAATGGTTACAGTGTTTTTATAAGATTTGTTCACATTTATTTGTCAAAAGGCTGTTTCTACAACAAGAAGATTTATGGACAAGTACTACATTTTTGTTTTAGTTTAATGCTAAAGAGACTACACATTCTGAAAATTATAAAGAAAAGCAGCTGCACTTGGGCATAGATTTTCAATTCGGTTTCAAGAGCAGACAGGTCTGTTTCAGAATGGAGAAAGAAAATTACAGAAGTCAGAGAAGCAAGATGATTTTACATGGAAAAAAATGTGATATATGGAGCAAAGCAAAAACAAACAGCATGATCTGTTTAGGAAAAAACAGTGGCTCACATTTATTTTCAGACCCTTGTTTTTTTAAAATTCATTAATTCGTTTGCATAAATATTAAAATGCAGACTTCAAATTTTTCTAATATTTTTTTTTCCTATTTTAAACCATGTTTGTTATAAATTAAAAATCAAAGTATTCCTTGCAGTAAAATATTTTATTAAAGAAGTGTTAATCTGGAACTCTCTTATTAATTCACTTAAATTTTTTTTTTTAAATGTTTCAGTAGACAGTGTTTCGTGTTGCAATTTTGTTAATGAAAATGCATTGCAAAAATTTGAGCATAGGAAGATATAAAATTAACAGCCATTTCTGTTAGAAATTTAATAATTTATCTTTTTAACAATAGTAAAAATATTCAAGATATACATAAATATCTTTAATGTAAAGCATTCAACTATGTGTGATGTTATAAAATGGCACAAATTGCATGGAACCATTGAAAATGCCTTGAAGTCTGGACCCTTTTACAAGCTAACACTAAGGAATTGCAGGTTTATTCTAAGAAAATTAAACAAGAGTCAGAAATTAGTGTTGTAAAATGTTCAGCAGGTGTAGAAGAATAGTTTGTAATAACTCTGAAGCTTTTATACAGTGGGTGATAAGCAATAAGAAAATGTTTAGTCAACAAGAAAACTTGGGGTGGTTATTATCAGTTATATATCATGAGGTAATATTTGAATTTTTTACAGAATGAACTTTAAAAATTTAGTGTCCCTAATGTATCTTTATTTAAATCTGCATGTTTATTGTCTTGTTATAGTATAATTTCTTATCAAAGCAGAGTAAAATCTTTTTGTTCAGGATGTCTTGGCTGTATATCAATTAAGGGGGAAATTCTAAATGTATACAAGTTCTTAATATTTTCAAGAACTTTGTGTATGGTGTTCATGTATAGTTGGTATGACAATCTGTATTAGAAACTTGAAATTTGTGAAGTATTTAAAATTTTACTCCCCTTTCCCGAAACATATCCTTAACTTTGTTCGATAATGTTAGTGTCATTATTCTTTATAAAAATTATAATTATATCAATATTTTATTTTCTTTCCAAATATAATCAAGTGTTAGTTCTTTTTGTTAATATTATACATACATTTTTTTAAAGTGCCCCCAAATGGACTTGTAATTTACTGCGGAACTATAGTTACGGAGGAAGGAAAAGAGAAGAAGGTCAACATTGACTTTGAACCATTTAAACCTATTAATACATCTTTATACTTATGTGACAATAAATTTCATACAGAAGTAAGTATTTTTATGTTCATATCTATTTCATGGTTCATGTTGTATGTTTGAAAGCAGCCTTTTTACAGAACTGTATACTGAATGCACTGTTACTTTTACATACCTACAAAGTTTCCCTGTTTTTCATCACATCCCTTAGTAGTAAACAGAATTTCATGGTTTAATAATTTTTATCTTTCACCAAGGAAAATGTTTCTGAACATAAATGAAATTAAAAAAGCTCAAATTGGTAAATTTCCTTTCTATTACCCATAGTGACTTTCGGAATTTTTCTTATTGAATTCTAGATAATCATGTATTATGCAGTCTATCACTTTTAGTAAAGTTATTTTTTTTTTAGATGGCCTTGGAAATGCATAGTTAATACTACGGTTCTTCCCCTTCCCCTTCAGTAACAGGCTACGTTTTGTTTATACTTATGCCATATTTCCTGTTTCCAAGTATGAAATAAATTTCTGCGTTACATGATTTATGGCCATCGGTGTATAAGATCGTTAAGTAATGGGTTTGTGATTAAAACTTTGTCTGTGAGATTTTCAAGTTGCATTTTAATTGTTGCTTATTAATGCAGGAAATTGTTAGAAATATAAGAAAACAGGCCATTCATATTCCTTTGTTTCTTGCTGATGTGTGGTTGAGAAGTATTTCCTGAACTTCTAAAATATCTTACTGAATCCTTTAGTAACCATTAATTACAAATTATGGTTGTTTATTTTGTCACGTGAAACTAATATTAAAATTATGTGATCATGGGGGTAAAAAAAGAAGGAGGGGCCAAACCCGCAGTATGACTGAAGCACTGCTCTGAGGCTTCGGCCTCGAGATGGGATGTTTTTTTGTTTACATTCAGAAGTTCCTTTTACAGCGCTCTGATAGTGTTTTGACACATGACAGTTCCATGCAAATCGAAAAACAGGACACTTCCGCATAAAAGAAACATTCATTGTGTGATGGATAATAGCAATTTATATAGTTAAGTGGCATTTGCGCAAAAATCACATCTTGGTTATTTTTCGATAACTAACAACAGCGATTTTGATTGTAAATTTTTTTATAAAATTCTAAGCTGTTGAACTACAGAAATATAGATTTTTAGCAAAAATGTTATGCCTAATGAAAAATACCTTAGTGTACATTTAAAATTGTATATGTCTTTCGATACCCTTGCTAGAGTATTCGCTATTTTTATTTTCTGTTCCAAACGCATAATGAATGCAGAGGAATTAAAGATTTGCACATGTTGAAAATGAAAAATATAAAATGTACAGGTATTTATACATATGCTTGCAAAAAGCATGTATCTGCCTGTAACAAAATACGTAACGTAAATATTTATTAAATTATTTATAAATGTATCTGAAATGAAAGATGTATTCATTCATAAACTTCTCTGAAGAAACTTAATTATTAAATGTATCTAAATTTTAAATGATTATAAATACTATCTAAATATATAATGGCATTAACATTTTAAGCAAGAATCGTTTGTGCTAGAAAGTAATCTGTTAAAAGTTATTGTAAAGCAAATTCTACAAGATGCGTACTTAAGGAAGTAATAAAGAAGAGTTTTAGAATAGGTATTGTTGAAATTTAGGGTAAAAAAAACTAATAAATATAATTAAAAGAATTATTCTCTTACATTTTATAATAATTCAGTTACAAACTATATTAATTCAGTTAACTCAGTTAAAAAAAAATTCTTTTTTATTCCTTTTCAGAAATGTTTTGAAAAAGTTAAGTACATGGAAATGAAGACCAATATTTAACATATTTCATTATTAAAATAAAAGGTGCTCTAATTTGAAATGGACCAAAAAGAGCATTAATTATAAATTGACTTCGATTTTTTTGGATTTAAAAGATGCCTCAGAAGCTTAAAAATCATGTCATATTTGAGAAAGTATTTTAGGTAGAAGCTCAATAAATAGAAAAGAAATAATACTAATTTTAATATTAATGATACAATAACCTTTCGTCTTAATTTTTGTAATCCTTAACCGAATAAAATCAAATTACCTTAAAATTTTTTTCTAATGTAATAACCGAAAACTTTTGAAAGTATTTCATTCAAATTAAACTATTCTCTGAAAATTATAGCATTTAATTCCTTTCAGAATGAAATGTTTAAAAATATATTCTTTTCACATACTTTTAGGGCTCTGAAATATTGTAGAAAAGAAAATATTTGCACTTGTACGTATATTTACGACATAATTACAAAATATTTACATCCGATTGTGTCAAAGGTAAGACACTGAATGTTTTGGTCATCATGAAGAGATCGCCAGTGCTTCAAAGCAGTGTATAGGGAAAATGGGTTAAAGCCTTTCCTTCCTTACTTCCTACCGTCATGATGCTGATACTTTCAACATGGTCATTGTGACTAGCGTATTACATGTTTCTTCGCTGATAGAATAGTGATAAATGTTTTTTTTTTTTTTTTTTTTTTTTCACTTGGTGATTATGGCCTCAAAAAATCAAAAAAGTTCTTGTTATTAATCAGATTTGTGGATCGTCTAGCATCGTGGCTGTAAGCATTCTGAACAGATGTGATTGTAAAAGGAAGTGATATCGGTATTAATTCTGATGGTGCTAAAAGGGATGAAAGCAGTGGTGCAATGAATTCTGATAGTTATCTTATGAAAATCATATCGTTCAATGCAAAATTTACACAAAATATTCGGAAATAGTGGATAAATATTCATAGGTCATATAAGGTGCAGTGGACCTTTCAAGTTACACCATTGATCACAAAATGCACAAAATTACTTGTTTAAAGGTACAGCTGTAGAAACTCCAACAATGTGAAAAAAAAAGGATGAAAGACTATTTCAGTATTTAGAAAAACTATTTAGCACAGCTTATATTGCAAGGCACAGTAAGCCATTTTCTGATTTTAAAGATTAAGCTGCTTTAATAAATTAAAAGTAGGTATTAGTCTCAAGTGAATATCAGAATGACAAATAATGCAGAGAGTTTAATTTTCATAATGGTTACCATTATGGAGGTTATAGCCAAAATAAAATTAGAATGTTGTGTTAGCATTCTTTCGCATGCAACAACTGATAAATCTGCTGAGGAAAAACTGCTAATATATGTTATAAGAGATAAGGCTATAAAAAAAAGTTCCATTCAATTGTACCTATTAACTTTCCTTCAGCATTAGGTAACTGTGAAATTGTGAACTGCAGAAGTTAGTTTCTCGGGCAGAAACTGAATAGTGGGGCTTGGAAACAGATGACGTTTCAAACATTAGTTTAGAAAAAGGGGACTAAAAAGAATTTGTAACAACGCACTGTCTTGCACACAAATTAAATGTTGTTTATGATTCAATAAAAGACACAAAATATCTTGATGAACTAGATGATGTTTATGATGAACTGTCACTGTTTTGTTAGCTGTGTCTTGATATGTTTACTGTTATCTTCATGAACTGTATGTACAATTATGGTGCAGTGTTTGTCGATACAAATGGAAAACTTTTGATTAGTCTTAACTTAGCATTTCTTGGTAGATTTCCTTTCCACATTAAGGAACTTCCTGAGATTTTTCAAGCAGGGTAGAAGTTTTTATTAATAGGGCAGTCTGAAGAGTTTGAATAACTTAAAATCTAAACCAGACACGTATGAACAACAGTTGTCAGTTAAACAAGTATTAATGTGAGGCTTACAAATATTGATTGTCGTATTTTTGATTTGGACAAGCAGAAAATAAGTTCACATGGAAAAGTACTCTAAGAAAGTTTTTGACATTAGGATGTAGATCAAGGCAAATCCTGTCTTTGGTACTTTCATGTGGCCTTCTGACAATTTGGAAAGTTACAGAAGGGATGAAAATGTGACTTTTTGTGGTAACTTTGAAGGCTGTCTGTCGATTCAGCCTCATCTGTTCTAAACCTTACTATCCACTTTCATTCAGTTGAAAATCTTGAAATCTTTACGGTATGATTGGTACAAATTTAAAATTTTAAGACCATGCAGAAAAACATTAGTTACTTTCTAAAGCAAATTCATTTCCTCTTCACAGTTATTGTCAATATCCACAGATTCCTCAGCATTTTGCATGAGATTTTAGTCAAACGAGTCTCGTTAAAACTGATCTTAGAACATGCATAGACAACGTGACGCTGGATCTTGTAAGGATTAAACTTAGTGGATCTTTACCAATAGACAAAGTCACAAAAGCAATAGACTTTGTTTTTTGGAAGCAAAACATCAAGATGTATTAGTAATGCAACCAAAGAATGTCTGAAAGTATAGGTTAGATTAAAATGATGTAGATGAGAGACTGTGTAAAATGTTAACAGCGTTGCAATGATTTGTACTGGTAAGCATTTATTATTTTGGGGCAAAGGGGTGGCAACCGGAATACTTTCTTTTCTTCTGGATTTTTGAAATTATTCCAAGTCTTAGACATGTTTCTGTAATTGAAATATTACAATGTCTGAATTTGAATTTTCGTTTAAATGAATGTTTCTAGAAGTAGCTGTTAAAATTAATTCAGCAGGTATTTTGCTGTATTGTTTTTTTGTTCCTGTTGAAAATGTATGCGATTGTTTTGGTAAAGAGAAGAATGTTGCATGTTATAATATCCATATGAAACACAGTAAAATTCTGGTAATCGGTGTCTGTTGGCTTGGAACGTATACTAATCTGGCAAGCTTGTCTTCTCTGTTTCAAAAAAAAAAAAAAAGCATGGCAGTCATTTCTTTCTTTTTTTTTCTTTTTCCTTTTTTTTTTTTTTTTTTTAAGCTTTGTGTTCATAATATTGTTTTCCGTTTAGCCGGCGCAAATCTCACCAAGCAGACTTTATTGGCAACAACATACAGTATACACATAAAAAATGTTAGTTCAAGAATTTTTTATTTTAAAGGTATAAACATTTTAATATTGTTTAAAATTTTGTAAAAAGTTAATAATGAAGACAGTTTGTAAAAAGACATTAATTTAAGAATTTGCTATGCTCTTATGGTTTTAACATCCTGATTCGCTGGTTTATATCGCGTGACCCCAAGTGGTCTCATCTTGTGTAAACTACACTACAAAAATATAATTCTCTTAGTTATCTACATTAATTACAAGTTAAATCTTAATTTGGAATGCAAGAATTATTTCAATTCATACAAATAGCTTACTCAGAAATTATGTAAAATCGTAGTGCTTTACTTTGATAGTGCATTCTCATTAGAATCGATGAATTTAACCCTTGACTTTTCTATATTTTCGGGTGAGCGGTGTAATTGCATCCTAATTGACTTAATTACTCCAAATGGCCTTAGGGCATAAAACTGAACTATCTGGTAAAAATTCTATGTAATTGTATGCCAGTATTGAAAGAAATAATCAGTCTGATAAGAATTTTGAAAACGATGCATAAAAGGTTACCAGCGAGGATATTTCGTTAGGCATCAGTTGTACCATTATTCGCAACTTTATCACCTGTGCCGGCAAAACGGAAAAGTTCCTAATATTGCTTTATTTAATTTTGATAAGGAAATGAAATAGGAACATATGACTTTTAAAGTTAATTAGAAACTGGATATTATCCAGTTTTACCAGCTATTAAAATAATTTTGAAACACTTGACCTGCTTGGCAACTATAAGCTTTTGAACACTGGAATCGTATCAGGAGTGCTGCTGTATCATGAATTCAACAATGTCAAAAAATGGCTTTCCGGCATTGTAAAATTTTTGCCTGTTGGTCAGGCATCTCTGAAATCCCCAGTGGGCAGGCTTATCTGGCCTGCTATGTGGTAACTTTGAAAAAATTGTGTTGTTTACCATCTGAAATATGTTATTATTTTTGCAATAACTGTCAATTTAAGAATTTTGATTAACGTAATGTTATTGACATACATCTTTATTTGTATACTAATGTACTAAAAGCAGATATGTATGAAATAAGTATAAAAATACTATGACTTGTATCAATTTTACATAAATCAAATTTTTATCTTCGTTTGGAAATTATATGTAAAAGTGTTAAATTAGTGAAATTTAATAAACTTGATGATGATTAGTAGTTATTTCTAACAGGGTTCGTAGCGGCCCTTATAGGTGCTTACTTTTTCTTTAAAGCCCTTATTTTTTTGTTTTTAGTGCTTATTTTTTGCTTTTAGTGCTTTTTTTTTTAATGAACGCGCTATTTTTCGCTATTTTTCCCGGTGCCAAAGCCGAAATTAAATAAACAACTTTTCTTCCTAATATGGAATGTCAGATGGTGAATCATACTCCCGGAAATAACTTTTCCCCTTACTCTGCATTAACATAACCTTTGGTGTGCACGAAGAGTACAGAGAGGTGCCCGTTGTTCTATTGGTCAAAGAAATGCGAAAGCAGTAGAAAATTCCGGTATATTCGGCATTCTTTTTCTCCCACCCAAATACTACACACGTTCGAATTTTTATCAAGATTTTAATAATTTGCATTCTCGTTCCGCTTGGTCAGTTCACATTCGTGTTTATTATGATCATTATGCTTATATTATGAGCATATGTATGAATGTTTATAATAACATAGTTGCAGTAACTGCTGAAATATAGTAAACTTTCAAAAATGGTTGTGTTTTAACACAGATTAGCTTTCTAAGGAATAATATTCGGAATGGCTTAAATAAAGGAAAAGTAATCGAATAGTCAAAATAATTTTGTTTTTTTGGCCAATACATTATACAGTACAAAGATTGGGAGGTTCTCCCCTTTCTCCGCAAAATCTCGAATATTGAAACTGTTATAGTTCGCTGCAAAACAAGCAACAGACTTTTTTTTTTTTTTTTTTTTTTTTTGTCACTTTCCAATCTGGATTGAATAGGACTAAAAGTTCTGCCGTCTACCAACCCAAGCAAAGAATGATTCTATTCCGGAAATTTAACGCCGTCTGTTGAAAATTAGAATGAAAAACACCTCAGTTATTTAGTTCTTTATTCTCCCAATACCAGCAGTTGTTGATTCCGATTGCGTAATATCACGTAGGTAAGAATTACGATATTTTGCAGAGATAATTAAATGTGATTTTCTGTCCAAGATTTGTTTATGAACACTTAAAGGAGTTTTACTGTGCTTGCTAAGCAGAATATTTTTCAGTTCCATTGGTTTATTTTTATATGATGCGCATATCGAAATGTCAAAAGCATTTATTTAGTGGAAAAATTTTAACAAGCGGCTACAGTCTATCCCCCCCTCCACTCCTCTTTTTCAAGTTACGCTCGACTGTCCGAATATTCGCCAATTTCCAGGTATGCGGGTTAGTTAAGCTTTTACTGTTAAAGATGACTGCATGAAGCAAATTTCTGTCTTCTGATTTCAGAAATGTTCCTCTTTTTTACTTAAATTACTTTGCTTGCAATATCTGTTAAGAGAAAACTGATATACAATGAAAATTTAGAAAATGTTCAGAATTCAGATTTAAATTATTTAAATGTCAATATGAGTGGAAAAATAAATTTTATTTATTATTAGGTTCCAAGCGAATACAATAAATATGCCTTATTATTATTTATTATCTCTATTTTGAACTGAAATTTCATCATTAAATCTTGTAATATAGTTTGGTTATGCAGTTGCGTATAATGTAATTAGACAGGTGCTTATTATTATTATTTTTTTTTTTCTTAAAATGTGCTTGAAAAGTGCTTATAGGTGCTTATTTTTTTTTTTTTTTTTTAAATGTGGCTTTGAACCCTGTCTAATGTGTAGCTTAATCACTTATAATAATAAAACATTAATTTTTGTGATGTTTTTTCCCCTTTATTAGGCACTATCGGCATTATTAGCAGACGATAATAAATTTGGCTTCATTGTTATGGATGGAAATGGTGCCCTCTTTGGAACATTACAAGGGAATACACGAGAGGTTTTACATAAATTTACTGTTGATTTACCCAAGAAACATGGTAATTTTTTTAAATGGCATAGTATTTTGAAGAACTTAAATTCAATTATTTATCTGTCAATTTTTGTGAAAACTGTTCTAGTTTTATGAACTTTTGTGTGAAATTTATTCTTTTGTAAATGTGGCAAACATTAAATGCAGATTTGATATATATTAAACACAAATTATTTCATAAGAATAAATTGGATTTAATTAAATAAATTTAATTTAAATACAAATTTAATTAAATAATTCTTTGCGCCATTGCTGCAAAGAATGAAATTTAAATTTTAACAAACACGTATAAAAGTAAAAAAGCAAATTTAAAGCCAAAATAATTTTTTAAAAAATGTGCAAACATATAAAAGATTTAATTCTCGAACTAATCTACAATATCATTTAAATTCAGAAGCATAAGCAAATCAAGTGCAAAACCAATCCATGAAAAATTGGTGGGATTGCTTATGCTTCTGAATTTCGAGAATTAAATTCTTTTATATGTTTGCACATTTTTTAAATTTTTTAAAAAATTATTTTGGCTTTAAATTTGCTTTTTTTTTTTTTTTTTTTTTTTTTTTAAATTTTGGCTTTAAATTTGCTTTTTTACTTTTATACATGTTTGCTAAAATTTAAATTTAGACACAAATTAGATATATATGTATCTAATAGCAGATTAGCTACATAATCTAGACATATTAACCTTTTGACTAGCCCAGGATTTTTCTTTAGAAAGCACGAGAAATTATTTTCTTGATTTTAATATCAGAATGCTTTTCATACTTTATACATGGGTTTATGCACTTTTAATATATTGGCTTAATTTCTTGTTCATATTTTTAAGATGCATGTATACATACATACATTCTCACAGACATTACAAAGAATATTCTAGGCTATTCTGTATATATACAGTCTCGCCGGACAGAGGGTTAAATGCAGGTTTGGTGGTGTCTCCAAATCTGCATTTAAACTCATCCATAGGCAGATCTGTTTTGTGGCTATTTCAGTTAAAAACTTGGTATTTCCTTTTCGGAATATATATTCTTTTGTTGTATGTTGCAAAACTTTCATAAAAAAAAACAAATAAACACAAATTCTAATCATCTAATTGTGGTTCTCCTTTATTTTTGTACTATTTCATGGTGATTTAAATATACTTGTGCTGCTTTGTGGCTGTGCAGATACTTTCACAGATCATGTGAGCACGAATTGCAGTACAAATACACAAATTTTAAACACACTGCACCTGTACTCTATTAAGAGCACACTGAATATAAACAAGAGATAAAATACAACACAAATTACTTAATAAATATAACACTAATATAAATAGTACTGCAATTATTACAGTACACTGTACTCAATGAGATAGGTTGTACATAAGACAGTTTTTTTTTTTTTTTTTTTTTTTTTTCAAGTGGATAAATTAATTGGATTGGTCATTTATTTTGTGTCTTGTCAGTTTGAATAAGGTACAAATGTATGTGTCCATCATGACCAGTAAAAACTTCTTTGATAATACCAAGTGGCCACATAAATTTTGATTTAGTGTCCTTTTCAAGCAAAATACACCTCTTTTAAGATCCTTTCCTAGTGATGGATTTACTAACTTATGTGCATTTATTGGTTGTATTGAATAATTATCTTGCCATTTCATACAGAGTTGACTTAAAAGTTTAGTCTGATGCAATTTTTGATGTGTCAAATTTTCCTTTGTAGGAGGTTGATTGTTGCCGAAAATTTTGTCAAATTTTGTTTACATATGCTGTCCCAAAAGAAAAGAAAGAAAAGATAAATTACGTCTGAAGTTTAATTTGAGCAATGCATTGCATAAAGATGACTATAAATATATTTCTACAATTCAAAATATAAAAAAGAAAAATGGAAATTTTTTAGGTATAAACCTTGAAATGTGTGATCGTAGGCAAAAATACCTGTCCCTTTCAAGTTTCGTGTTATTCAACCTCTTTGTTTTGAAACCTGAGTTATTTTTTAAAGAAGTTTAATTATTTTAAATATGAACTATTATTGTGTTATATTCATGATAAAAAATAATTGCAGTTTTTTTTTTTTTTTTTCCTTTAACAAGTTGATAAAAAATAATTTGTCTTCCACTTCATGTCGAGTCCGTTACCTTGAGATTATTTTACCCAAAATTAGTTTGTAAATCTGTCTAAAAGGAGCAGTACATATTCAGAGTCATAGATAAACTAGTCAAACTAAGTTCGACTACTTTTAATATGTACTGCCGCCCTTTAGGCAGATTTACAAACTAATTGGGGTAAAATTCTAAAGGTAATGGATTTGACATTACCTTGAGAAGTGGAAGACAAATTATTTTTATCTAAAAATTTTCAATTGAGTTTTCATATTTTAAATTGTAGAAATATATTTATAGTCATTTTATGCTATGCAATGCTCAAATTAAACTTTATGTATTAATTTATCTTGAATTTTCTTTCTTTTCTTCTGGGACAGCTTATGTAAGCAAAATTTGGAAATGGTCCTTATGAAAGTCTATAGAACTCACTCCACCATGGGGCTTAAGAAGCTATAAACTGCCGTGTTATTTCATGTGTTAAAATAAAAATGTTGCCTGCATTCTTAAAATCTTGTCATTATCAAAAAAAGATTAATTTTCTTAAATTACTCCTTTTTGCTAAAAATGTCTTGAGAACAAAATAAAACATTTTCTAGACCAGTAATTCGAAATGAAGTGCTCTCATAACTCCACATGCAAACAATGCGATAAATGACTTTGTTGAGTGTTGTTTCCCGAACAAAGAAAAACTGAACCAGTGAAATCAACTCCAGATATAGTAAATGGAGGATTTTCCATTATTTGACCCTTTGGCAATTGAGCTTTTATTTGTTAAGCAGGTCTTACAGAGTATCTGCTGCAAGTAAGACCATTATAAAACCCCATTTACGATTTGTTTACCCTTTGTAATCTAGAATCTATTTTTAATTTTAACAAGACTCGCATTCACTTCGCCATGATAAAATTCGTTATGTTCTTCTCTTAATAACTTAAAGAATTTTCATTGTTTGGAAAAAATAATTGGGTTGATTTCATCAGTGGTAATAAATTCCTAAGGAATCGTCTCTTTATAAGCTAGCCACATTTGTACACGAGATGTTATAGAAGGTGTTAGTACATTTTATAATAATTTTGATTTTTTCCATGAAGTGTTAATTTTAAAATACAAATGTGACTGGAGTCAAATTTGAATAAGGTTTAATTATCGTCTGCAGCATTAAAAGTATTATTCTTTTCTTTAAAATGTTGCTGAAAAATAAGCAATAGATCAAAGGCTATATTTTTGCGCTGTCCGAAGAGAAATACTCTTACTCGGTTATAAAAAAAGATGTGAAAAGCATGGTTTTAATATTTCTACATGTAAAATAAGTGATATACTTATGAAAGGTAAGAAACATCAAAGCTTACATCTGACTGGGGAAAATGTAAAAAATGCATACCTAACAAAGGTAGCTTTGTAAGGCGAAAAAAATTATCGAAGAAAAACAAGGTAATTATTATAGTTCATGACATTACCCGAGATAACTAGGCATTCACTGAAGCAGTCCCTCCCCAAAAGAAAAACATACTAACAACAAACAAACTTGTATAACGGCCATATCATGTTCAGTTTCAGGTTAGGATGTTTTCTTTCATGTAACTCATCTTTATTCGAGAAATGGATTGTTCTGTTGTAAGGCTTCAAACCTATTTCGGCTCATGTAACTTAGAAAAAAAAAAGTGTCTCCAGTAAAGGATTTGTCCACCAATATTGGTGTAGTTCTGGCCTTTTCACAATCTTTTGTAAAACGGTCAAGCCCTCATTTCTTTACTGGTTACAGAATACCATGTCCCCCCTCTTATTTTATCCGCATACCTGTTTTTTTCCATCGCGATGTGGCTAACTGAATCTTGGTCAATGTACTGCTCAAAGAAATCCAACACCGTCCATAAATGGAAACGGTGCACCAGCGGCCGAGCGGTAAAGTCGCTGAACACTGGTAGTTCGGTCCGAGGTTCAAATCCCGCGAATGGGCGTTTCCGTGGTTTTCCTTATGTGTAACATGTATACGAGCCAGTTTCCCTTTGAAAGTCCTCCACGAAGGCATCCCTCCTCTTAGGCAGATAGCCCTAGTGTGCTAACAACAAACAAACTTGTATAACGGCCATATCATGTCCAGTTTCATGTTAGGATGTTTTCTTTCATGTAACTCATCTTTATTCGAGAAATGAATTGTTCTGTTGTAAGGCTTCAAACCTATTTCGGCTCATGTAACTTAGGAAAAAAAAAGTGTCACCAGTAAAGGATATGTCCACCAATATTGGTGTAGTTCTGGCTTTTTCACAATCTTTTGTAAAACAGTCAAGCCCTCATTTCTTTGCTGGTTACAGAATACCATGTCCTCCCTCTTATTTTATCCGCATACCTGTTTTTTTCCATCGCGGTGTGGCTAACTGAATCTTCGTCAATGTACTGCTCAAAGAAATCCAACACCGTCCATAAATGGAAACCAGCCATAAATGGAAACGGGCCGAGCAGTAAAGTCGCTGAACACTGGTAGTTCGGTCCGAGGTTCAAATCCCGCGAATGGGCGTTTCCGTGGTTTTCCCCATGTGTAACATGTATACGAGCCAGTTTCCCTTAGAAAGTCCTCCACGAAGGCATCCCTCCTCTTAGGCAGATAACCCTAGTGTGCTTTGCCGTAATTAAATAAGCCAAACGCCAAACCAAACCATAAATGAAAACGATGGTGGAGCTGGAGCATTGTCTGCAACTCATAGCAGTTACGTATAAGATGTACAATGGAACTTTGAGATACGAGTTTAATTCATTCCAGCATTCAGCTCGTATAACCAATTTCTCGTATCTAGAAACAAACTCCTTCATTAAAAATTATGGAAATCCAGTTAATCCATTCTGCACCCCCAAAAATATCAACAAAAAAAAATCAATTTCTCTAATAAATAACACTGGTAAATAATATAACCATAGTTTATGATAGCTTCTGACACTGACCTTTTACCTGCTTCTCGTTAATCCGAACCAACAACAGCTTTTGAATTGTGCTTGGCAATAACAGTAACTCCTTTGGCTACATTGAGTTTCTTAATTTCTTCGTGCTTCTTCAGAATAGTGCAAATCGTCATTGTCGGAAGGCCGTAATTGTTCACCAATTCCGTCACTCGTATACCATGCTTCTTTATCTATGATTTCTTTCTTAATTTCAATAGCTTCTTTATTTTTCTTTGCAGCACTATCTGAGGCAACAGTCTTCTTGGGAGGGATTGTGAAATAATTATTTTCATGTTAAATGTAATAAACAATTGACTCACAAACACGTAGATCAAAGAATACCGAGTGATCTCATGAGGGGATTCCCCGTGTCGAGCTAGATTGGGAAATGGTGCCTCGCCTGGCTCATTGCTCATTACTTGAGTTAATGCTTGTATTTAGAGACATGTTTTGCTCATACTCTCCTGATACCTCTATGTTCAACTGTATATCAATTGAGCTATTTGAGTTCGAGCTACTACTCTAAAGGTTTTTCCTAAGTCGTATCTTGAACCACTTCTGTCCAATGCATCTTCAATTTCCGGCTCATCTGACAGTCTATCGTAACATCATCCATTAAAATACAGTATTACTAGTAATATAAGGCGATGAAATTTAAAAAAAACTCTAGAGCCTCACAATAATATTTTTAGGGTAAGATTCAACAGTGTGATAATCTGGTAATCTGCATCGACTAATAAAACAAACTTAATTTACAGTTTATTTATAATGTGGCCACATCGTCGATGTGGCTCAGGGTCATGGAGGAACCAATTACAAAAGCATAGCTTTTGTTTTAGATTCAGATCTAAAATAAATTAAGAATCCTGCATTGCATATTTATTTTGTGTTGTTGTGGCAAATTCCTTTTTATAATTCTAAATCCTCAGTGAGATTTTCTTTTTTAATCTTATCAGGCCAAAACTCATCAGGTTGACTCAACCAAAGTGGTTTGTGCTGCCATAAAGAACTTTCAGCTTAAGTCCGAGGCCAATATACCCCTAGAAAAGCTGTCTGAAAAATTTTCCTTCCTAGGACAATAGCCCACTTGTTAAGGCCAGCCAAATTTTCAATTTCTCCTGCTCTGTTCTTCATAAAGGGTTTGCATTTAGGCCTTACCCTTTATCCAAAACAGATATAATTTGGAATCAGTCCGGAAGCAGCAATTTACATCAAATCTGAAGCACTTACTTCTTTAGAAAGTCTGGAAGGTAATAAACATCTTAACTATTCCAAATGTGGGAGTGTGATAAATTTGATTAGAAAACTCTTCTTGGAGCATATAAAATTAGAAATAACTATTGAGTTTCTCTCTATAATTAACTATTAATTCATATGCTGCCACAGATGCATCTGAAAAAGAATGAATATCAAATGAAACAAAATCACATAATTTGATTTCGAGAAAAAAGTATCAAAAACTGCAATGTTGTTCAAATGTTTTCTGTGTTATTATTTTTTGAAAACGTGTTCCTTCCTTGGTTTGAAGTCTTATTGTTTTGCTTGATTTCTAAAATTTTTTGAATGGTATCTTAATTATTTAAATCAGCATTTCTCAAACTTTTTGAGGGGGTCAACTTATATAAATCGGAATGTTCTTGTGGGCCATTTAATTCATTTTGCTTAACAAAGATATTTAATTATTCATTTTAATTCTTTGAAATATTTTAAGGTTTATATCGATTAAAGTATTGCATTTTATCTTGTGTAGGACGTGGAGGTCAGTCTGCTCTACGTTTTGCTCGTCTACGTATGGAGAAACGACATAATTATGTGAGGAAAGTTGCGGAAGTGGCTACTCAGCTCTTCATTACTAATGATAAGCCTAACATTGCTGGATTAATTTTAGCAGGTTCGGCTGATTTTAAAACTGAACTTAGCCAATCTGACATGTTTGATCCTGTAAGTCATTAAACTTTTGTTTTTAACTTTGCATGATTACTAAAGTGAATAATTTCTTTTCCCATGTTTTTGACTGTTTAAACAACCACTTTTGAAATTTTGTAAATGATGAGGAAATTAGTTCTTTTGCCAATTTTGTAATTTATTATCAGTTTATTTTGCAATTTATGCAACACTATTACAACAAGTAGTAAACACAAGTGCAACATGTAGTTCACTGTAGTATAAATGAACTGAATTTTAATAATTTTTAATAGTATTGAAGTATGATTAAATGCGTAATCGTAACTTTTTCACTGTTTGTTTAAGATGCTCGTGCGGGGGCGGAAGGGAATCTAAGGCAGTCATCACACAGGATACAAGTTTTGCATGGCTAAGCCTAGTTTTATTTTAAAAAATTTGACGGAATAAATTTCACTTCTACAGGGTCCGTAGCGGTTCTTACAAGTGTTTATAAGTCTTTATATTTGAAAATAAAATATAAAGGCCCTTATAGGTGCTTACTTTTTTTAAAGCACCTTTTTTAGTGCTTATTTTTTGGCTTCTAGTGCCTTTTTTTTTTTAATGAATGCACATTCACCCGCCCCTCCCGTACTAAATAAACAACTTTTCTTCTTTATATAGAACGTCAGATGGTGAAACTTTCCCCCTTTTTCCCAATGGAAATAACTTTTAGACTGCAGTCCCCCTTTTTCCTGCATTAACGTAACTTTTGATGAGCACAAGTATCGTTCTATCGGTCAAAGAATTGCGAAAGCGGTATAAAATTCCTGTATATTCCGTATTCTTTTCCTCCCACCCAATACTACACATGTTTGATTTTCTATCAAGATTTTAACAATTTACACTCTCATTCCATGTGGTCAGTTCATAGTCGTGCTTATTATGGTACTTATGCTTATATTATGAGCATATGCATGAACATTTATGTAATATATTTGCAGAAACTTCCTGAAGTATAGATAAACTTCAAAAGTGGGTAAGTGTATTTTAACACAGATTAGTTTTCTAAAGAATAATATTCGGAATGGCACAAATAAAGTGAAAGTAATCAAATAGTTCCAAAAAAAATTTTTTCTTCACCCATGCATTATACAGCACAAAAGTTGAAAGGGTTCTCGCCTTTCTCCTCAAAATCTCGAATATAGAAACTGTTACAGTTCGCAGCAAAGCAAGCAATGGACTTTTTTTTTTTTTTTTTTTTTTTTTTGTCACTTTCCAATCAAGATTAAGGACTTTCTGCAGTCTACTAACCCAAGTGAAGAATGATTCTGTTCCAGAAATTTAACGCAGTCTGTTCAAAAATAGAATGAAAAATATCCCGGATTGGTTTCTTTCTCAATCGATCAATCAATATGAGTATGGCAGCGTGACGGGTTCTGTTCAGTGATAAATATGCCACATGAGCACATTGTAACGTCAGAACGCCTGTATTGAGTAAAAGAAGATGGGTTGTCTTTAAAAATATTTATTATAAAAACTTAATATATATAAAAACTTAATATTTATGAAAACTTAATAAGAAATTCTTGAATAGTAATTAAAGTAATAAAATAATTTCAGCCATAAATCATACAAAGGCCACTGACGCAGAAACGACACTAGGATGCATCTGCTTTCACTCGTTTACAGCATCAAAAGCTTTTACACAGAGCCCTGTTTTCGTTTTTGTTACAACCTGAAAAAGAACTTAATTAGTTCCTTATGTCTGGAAACCGCACCAGGGGGGGGGGTTCTGCTGCACCTTTCTTCCAAAGGTTTGCTGTCCATTCTGTCTCTGACAACAGATATCTCTCATTAAACACCTGGAAGTCCGAGGGGTGCATATGTCTGAACGTCACAACTCCTACCCTCCCTGGAGGGGTCAGAACTCCAATTCCTTGTACCTTACGACAGCAAGTCTTAATAATAAAACTAACTAATAATTATTTGCACTAATATTTTTTTTTTCACAACTCTGGGCTAAGTACCAAGGATAAACATAAAAAGAACTATATTGAGGCCAGTAAAAAAACATATAAACAACATAATACTAAAAACTAAAGCTTAATTATACACATACCATAAAAGAACGTATACAGTCAAAAGTCGTTAATCCGGACTCGTCGGGACTTCGGCGATTCCGGATTATAGATCATCAGTTTAAATCTGGTAAGATGGCATGCAGAAATTATAAAATTAAAAATATGAAACCGTAATTTATGAAATAAAGAACAATTATGATCTAAAGGGTATCAAAATTTACAAAAGAAGCTTAATATTTATTTGTTTACTTTATTAAACATTTCTTTTAATGTAAGTTGTTTTGTTTTTTATGTGATAATACATTCTCTTTAATTCTATAAACAGGCATAATTTCTTGTTGAGTTACAAAGTTCTGCTGTTTAAGTCCTATCATTACTGTGTCGAGAATACTGACTAATTTGTCAATTGAAATTTTTTCGTTTTCAATAACCTCTGTCACTTTCTTCGCTATCGGAAGCGAATTATAATGACGAGGAATTTGATTTAAATCATATCAAAGACGGAGTACATCGAGATGAAATACTACATTTAGTAAGGAATTATAAGACAGATAAAATAAAAACATCTGCCCTGAAGATAAGGATAGTGCTGACAGATCAACTTCCAATTCATTGCGTGCTGCAGCGTTAAAGATAAACAAAGGATATGCCTTTATCCATTTTTTGCAGCAATTCCACTTTTTGTTTAATAGACTTCGAAACATACTTTCGCTTTGTAGATCCTTTACATATTAGTAAATATATATCAGAAATTCTATTTGACATAATCGAAAGTTCAAGCTTACTTTTATAAAATTGCTCTATCTGTCTGCAAAAAATAATAAACTGAATCCAATTCGAAGATTAAGGAACAACGCAATCTGCAACATTAACTGAATTAGATAATTTTAGCTTAGCTTATACCGTCCGTTATACATTAAACGCGCATTCGTAAACGTATTTTGCGCACGCTCATATTCGCAGCCGTGAAGGTCTTACGCGCGACGCATGCGCAGAAAGTTTGTAGCTTTGAGGTCCGGTTTATGGGTGTCCAAATTAACGACTTTTGACTGTATTTTATGAAATATGTAATGTACAGTATACATTCCAGCTTTAATATTAGTTATATTCTTAGGCTGAAAAGGAAAACCTTGCAGATTTTTAATTTTCCATTTGTGATAATTTCTTAATGGTAATCCAACACCTGGATGAGAACTACATTTGACCTCAAAATAAATATGTACATTTAATTTGGCTTTAACATAAAAAAAAAAACTACTTCATTACAAATTGGATTTACATTATTCAAGAAGTAGCTATATTTAATCCACTTTGACCCTTCAATATAGATAAATGATAAACTGTTGATTCTTCTACTTTCCTTCGTAAATTTAAACTTCTTGGTGTCTTGGGCAATTCTCCTACGGAATTTTTAGGGATTTGCAAACCTTCCGAGTCTGGTTGGTTTGAAACATCATTTGGCATATCTACAGTTTCTTGT
The DNA here is from genome assembly GCF_044657685.1 of Stegodyphus dumicola. NCBI lineage: Eukaryota > Metazoa > Arthropoda > Arachnida > Araneae > Eresidae > Stegodyphus > Stegodyphus dumicola. Next base: position 87,228,349 of record NC_140768.1, read on the forward strand.
TCGTGCTGAACCGAAAAGGAAATTCTTAACTTGTACACATTTTCCAAAGAGTTACTGTGATCGTTTAACGTGACCCAGTCACAAGAAGAGTTTACAACGTCACTTTTCGTTTGTATGTCCACTACAAAAGAATATTTTATTGTAGGCAGTGACAGTTTATTCACTTTCGTTTCAGGCAGAGAGAAATTGGTTTTCTCCATCCTTTTTGTTTGAGACAAGACTTCACCCCTTTCTATAATGTGTGTGTGATTATGGCAAAGCCTTGAGGCTATCTGCCTAAGGGGAGGAATGCCTTCGTGGAGGACTTTCTAAGGGAAACTGACTCGTATACACATGGGGAAAACCACGAAAATGCCCATACAGCCAGCCCATTCACGGGATTCATACCTCGGACCAAACTACCAGTGTTCAGCGACTTTACAATTTCTATAATGAGGGAAGATACTTCGCTTGCGGGTTCGAGTTCGGCGCGTTCAGACTCCAGTGGACAACTTTTCCCAATTTCATTCTTTGATCGACTCAGAGCTCGAGTACCTGTTTTTACTTGAAAAAAGTTTATCTTGTTGATATACTGCTAATTTTTCGGCGGTTCTGTTCCCTAACAGATAATGACCGAGATCCAATTCATTTCGAATGACCACTGCTTTTGTTGTTACTTGGCCGAAAGTTCCTTCTATTTTAATGTTTGCTAAGGGTAAAAAAAAAAATTTTCTTCAAACGGGTGTTTTATCCAAACAGTCTTGCCCGTCAGCATCGAAGAAGTGAGCTATTTCTTGCATATTACATCAATGCATGACCCGGTATCTCTCAAAACTGGAAGATCAAAACCGTTCTTCACTTTAGCCATCATTAGATACTGGGCTAAACAATCTTCTTCAATCTCCTGAACTCTATTTACAATAAGCGCATTTTTGAGATCCTCTTTTGACTTCCGGACATTGAGGCCTTAAGTGCGGTCGAACCACAAGAATAATACTTAAGTGGTCTTCTCATATCAAATTGACGCTCATTCTGATTCCGGAGATGTTCGTTTCTGTCAGAGGCATATCTATCTTCCCCTCCAGACTGGTGATACTTTTGCGGATCTTTTGAATTTACATGATTTTTATTTCCCCATTGTGACTCAGAACTATGAACAGGAGATAACTTTTTCCGGGTTTCGCTTACATTTTGATACTCTTCTAGCATTTCTGCTAATTTATCTGGGGTCTTTATCTTCGACCATTCGTTAATAAAATGTTGCTGCACTTCGACATTTACACTGCACTTCATTTGTCTGTTATCATGAGATCCTTTAAAGGTTCAAAATCGGTAACTTCCAAACCTGCAATCCATTCTTCAAAATAATTCCATAATTCAAAGGCAAAATCTCTCCAAGTGGTTCGAGTGTTTTTCTGGGATTCCGTAAGTTCGATACGAAATTTTTCTGGGCTAAGCTTAAACCTTTTAAGCAATATCCTCTTTACGTAATCTTAGTCATAAGCCTGCTACTCTGGTTCTCGCACAATCAGCTGAACTATGTCAGTTGGCAAAATTGTCGATAAAACCGAAACCCGTTCTGATTGGTGAAGATTCGCACACTGTGCTTGTCACTCAATCATGACTAGATACAAACTAATGTCGTTCTCTTCAGGATCAAATTTTGGAATCATTTTTTAAGATCATAACGACTTTTCTTAAGTCCATTTTCTTCATTCCCACCATTTACAGAGTCATTTCCATTAACGGCTAGTAATCTTAACTTCGATAATTCAAATTCCATTTTTTCCCTCCTAATTCTATCTTGCCTGTCTGCAATTCTTTCCTGCCGTTCTTCTTCTCTCCTAATTCTTTCCTGCTCCTTTTTTTCTTTCTCAAGCCTCGTTGAAGTGATATTTTCTAACAGGCCTTTCACTAGCTCCTCTTCATAGGATTCATTTCCCATAATCAGCTGTCTTAAATCCAGTATCCTAAGTTCAGGGCTAACGTTTTCCCCTAACTCTTCAGCCAAGGATTTAAGATCCTCTTTCCTAACTTTTGCTAAGAATGCCATGATATGAACAAAATTATGCTAACAATTTTAGCTCCCTCACACAGCATATATATAAAATGGATTTAAACAACTGTCATTTTCACAAAGAGAGAATAAAATTGAACCCTTAATTTTTTCCCAACATTTTTTTACAGATCTTAAACAAAACAAGACAGTACACTATAATATGTACATTATGTGTTCAAATAAAAATTTGTCTACTTGAGGACTTATGATACTGCAGATAATATTACCTCTTAAAAGCTTTAAATTCAGTGGTGTTAAACTCTATTGCTTATGATAATACAATATACTTTCATCCGAATTTGAGGTATATTAAAACATGCATTCAGAGGTTAATTAAAAAAACCATATATCTACATGCTCATAACTAAACATTAATATGACAACAGTTTAAATGAGATACTGGGGATTTTTAGCCTTCCCCTTTTTACTCGTTCAATAAAAATTTTTTCAGTTCTTGCACAAATAATGTTTGACACACCTTAACTGAAAATTCTAATATTTATAATATTCAAAACATCTTAGAAATGAATATTAGAATGCCACCTATCCTTAGAACCTCCAAATTGACAGTAATTCTCTCCTTTACACATTCAATTATACGAGGGCTATCCAGAAAGTAGATTACGTTTTGGAATAAAAAAATAAACAAAGTATAGGAAACAAATTTTATTATATACAGATGAAAGCCACACTCAAATACTACTTTTCTACATAGTCACCATACAAATTAAGGCATTTATCGTAGCGATGTACGAGCTTGGAAATTCCTTCGTCGAAAAATTCGGCCGCTTGCACCTTCAACCGCTTCGTTACCTCTTCTTGCCTTCCATCTTGCACAAAACTTGTGGTAACCAAGCTTTTCGCTGATGATTTCGTGCAACAAACTTCGCGAAATTTGTGGAAAACTCAAAGAAAGTTCCGTTATTGTGAAATTTCGATTTTCACGGACTTTAGCATCGACTTTTTCGAGAAGTTCGGCGGTCACTATGCTGGGTCTCCCACTTCGATCTTCGTAGTGAACATTGGTTCGGCCATTTTGAAATCTTATGACCCACTGATGCACTCCACCTTCAGTGATAATGTTGTCCCCATACACTTCACGAAGCTGCCGATAGATTTCTATCGGTTTACAGTTTTTTGCAGTCAGAAACCTTATTACTGAGCGCAGCTCGCGGGATTTTCAATTAACGCAGACATTTCAAACCGTCACAGTATCTGAACGGAGCACAGCACGAACCTCTCACTAGCACGGCTAGATGCAGACTGAGCTGCGCAACGCTCTGACCCCAAGATGGCCGCGCTAGCCCCGCCCCTAGCGGACACAGACGGAAACGTAATCTACTTCCTGGATGGCCCTCGTATAAGCTTAATTTGAGCACAACACATTAACTTTTCAGGTATTAAAAAAATTATTAACATAGATTTAAATTCTAAAATTTATACTTTCTGATTGTAACATAAAACCCAAACAGCACATTTCTTTAAGCTTTACAGAAACAAAGTTGACTTAAAACAGTTATGTGAACTTGTATACTAAATTACAGAAATAAATTACTTTACTGCCTCAATATAAAAATCTAAGGTACTTTACACCTTCACCATATAATCTGATGATCTTCGAGCAAGAACACCCTGCACTGAACACCATACACTGCACTAATTTTCTCAGGTACAAAGATGATCGCACAACTATCGCTTTTTTCCCCTCGCTACACTGCACCTTCACAATGATCTGATGATCTTCGGACAAGGTTTGTCCGCACACTTCTGTACTAATTTTTCTCGAACACAAGATGATCGCACAATTTATGCTGCTGAAGATGAGCTGTATTCAGGGTACTGTCGTTCCTTTTTGTCTGGACTGGTGTCCGTAAACTTCTTCGTGGATTTTATCTCGCTGCTTCTAAGAGCTGTAAATCACTTTTCCAAACTGATGTTCGTAACTTTTCGTGCTGCACTTGAGAACCTGACTTCTGTAATATCTGCAAAACACTAATGATGTTCGGACAATGGCTGTCTTACAAACTTGAGAGGAATTTCAGCACCTGATGGTCTGCAATCTCGTGTACAGAATTTCTTATTTCACCGCTTCGGAGAGCTGTAATCACTTTTTCAAACTGATGTTCGTAACTTTTCGTGCTGCACTTCAGAACCTGACGATCTGTAATTTCTGCATGGATTTTCTCATCTGAACCGCTGCCACCATTTTAATAAAGCTGTAACGTCAGAACCCCATGTTGGGTGAAAGGAAAGACGGGTTGTCTTTTAAAATATTTATTTTAAAAACTGAATAAGAAATTCTTGAATAGTAATTAAAATAATCAAATCATTTCAGCCATAAATCATATAAAGGCTGCTGACGTGGCGACGATGCTAGGATGCGCTGCTTTCACTCGTTTACAGGATTAAAAGCTTTTACAAAAAGCCCACTCTTCGTTTTTGTTACGACCTGGAAAAGAACTTAATTAGTCCCTTATGTCCGAAAACCACACCAGGGGGTTTCCACTGCACCTTTCTTCCAAAGGTCTGCTGTCCATTCTGTCTCTGACAGCAGATATCTCTCATTAAGCACCTAGAAGTCCGAGGGGTGCAGAATGCCTGAACGTCACAGCATGACGGTGAAAACCAAAGGAAGCAAAGGGGCATTTTCCTTTATTTGGCAAAGGGCCGAATACATGCAGCTGTTGATTCCAATTGCATAATATTACATGTCAAAGAATTAAGGCGCACATGTTGCATAATAGCATTTGCGATATTTTGCAGAGATAAGATTTTACTGTGCTTGCTAAGTGGATTGTTTTTCAGTTCCATTGGGCTATTTCTTTATGATGCACATATTGAAATGTCAAACGCATTATTTAGCTGAAACATCTAAAAAACGGCTGCAATCTACCTCCCTTCCTCTTTTTCCAGTTACGCTCGACTATCCGGAATTTTCGGATATTCAGCAAATTCCGAGTATGCCAGTTAGTTAAGCTTTTACTGTTACAGGATGACTGCATGAAGCAATTTCCAGTCTTCTGATTTCAGAAATGTTCCTTTTTTTACTTATTTTTACTTAAATTACTTTGCTTGTAATATCTGTTAAAAGAAAACTGTTATATGATGAAAATTGAGAAAACATTCAGAATTTTTATTTAAGTTAAATTATTTAAATATTAATATGATTGGAAAAATAAATTGTATTTATTTTTAGGTGTCAAGCGAATGTAATAAATATGGCTTATTATTATTTATTTTTCAAATTTGAACTGAAATTTCATCATTAAATCTTCTAACATAATTTAATTGTGCTTTTTTTTCCCCCCTCTCGTTGTAAACTAGTTATGTAAATTGAACTGTTAATTAAAAATTTTTAAAAAATTCAATCGTTTTCCATGGTTGAGTACTGCTCATTCTCTTAATAAATACTGAATTTCTCATATTTTAAATTACAATTCTAGTTTTTAAGGTTATGCAGTTTTGTGTAATGTAATTAGACAGGTGCTTATTTTTTTCTTAAAATGCGCTTGGAAAGTGTTTATAGATGCTTATTTTTTTAACTAAAATGTGGCTACAAATCATGTGCTTAACATTGTAATTTTTGGTATCATTTTAGATTATTACCTGAGCTCTTATATAAGTTAAAATTGGCATTTAATAAACTTATTTTCTTTATTTCACATGAAAATTTAAAAAATAACTTATATTGTAAAATAATTTTTGGAAGCGCTATACAAACTATTCCAAAGTTTTAATTGGTAAAATTCATCAATAAAGTTTAAAATAAAAAAACACAATAAAGCTTATTTACAGTAAGACATAACAAAATTTAAAATGAAGACTGAGTGTGGTAAATCTCGAAGTACGGAGAAGTATCACTTTCTAACTCTTTAAAAAATGAATCTTCGTTCTCATCTATGTGAGTAAGTAATTCATTAACCATGCGAGTGTATTCTTCCTTTGATAAATAGTACCTATGTGCCATAATAGACTGCAGGTGAGGCTTTTTAAAAAAAAGAGGGAAGTACCCGAAATATATCATAAGGCAATGCAAAATGTAACAAAGCTCCACATACTAACTCTAAAAAACGTACATAGTAGAGGAAAAAATAAAATAAATAAAAAGGAATTTATAAATCAGACACATGAATGTTCAAATGTTTATATTAGCACTTGGTGATTTAAAGAGCCCACCTCCATTTACGCTTTCCCCCAACCTTTGCAACAGTTGATGAGTAAAATACCAAAGTCAGGCAGAATATATACAAACTCAAGGTCAAGAACATAAAAATGTGTTCATTTTGAAAGTAATAAACATATGGTGCCATCCAGTAGTCTTCAAAATAGCATTCTAAGTTAAAATACGTATACACATCGCCCTTCCCTTGAATTCAGTCTCTACTGATGCGTGGATGGGATGCCTGTCCTAAAGGGTTAAAAATACCTAATAGTAGCAGATTTCATATTCAGAAAATCACAGTGCTACATATTGAATAATAGCAAAAGCAACTAATCAACTCAGTGCAATTAATTGTGTAACCAAATGCAAGAAAAAACAAGAAGGTTGCCATCAAAATCATGGAATACAGTAATGTAATTTACGATTATTTGCACATCATGATTTTCATTTACATGTTTGTGTGTATTTTGTTGGAAATCTGTGTGCAATGCTATCCATTAAACAATATTCAATGAAAATTTTAAAATTATATGAACTTGTTAATGCTGTTGGTCTGATAGAAGTTAACTGTTGTTTCTTTGTTTAGAGATTACAAGCTAAAGTTTTAAAATTGGTTGATGTATCCTATGGTGGAGAAAATGGTTTTAATCAAGCTATAGAATTATCTGCAGAAGTACTTTCTAATGTAAAATTCATTCAAGAAAAGAAATTAATTGGTAAATGCAAATAAGTTATACTTTTTTTTTTCAATCTTTGAAAAGTGCTTTTCATTTAATTTTAAAGTTATTACTTATAAAAATTTTGTGTGGACACTAGTGCATAAATATTATGAAGCTTTTAATAACATTTTTGCTGTAATTATCTCTGTTTTCAACTTTAAAAGAAAAAAAAAGCTTCATGCCATTGAAATGTGTTTGCTTATAATATAATTCCCCCCCTTTTTTTTTAACAGGAGCCACACACGGTAGCAAAAATGTTAATTTTATGCACATGGTCACTCTCCCATATTACGGTGAAGTCAGAGAAAATCATGGCCAGTTTTTATGTCCACTATTACCTCCTCAATGTCTAGCAAACAGGTTTGGGAAAGAGTCCGCAAAGCCTCTGGACTATAAAATGCTTATCCTTTCTCTGTTCTAGAAAAAGATGAAAAGGTGATAGGCACTAGAGAAGAAATAGTCGATGCTTTAAGTCGTACGTTTGCTGCTGTATCTGACAGTAGCAATTACTCGGAAGAGTTTCTGTCCACAAAGATGCACTTGGAAAGGATTCAAATCTACTTTTCCCATCCTAATGCAAATTCTTATAATAAAGATCTTACCATGTTTGAATTAAGAAGTGTAATTTCTCGCACTGATAGGACCTGCCCTGGTCCTGATGGCATAAGTTATTTGATGATAAAGCATCTGCCCTATGACTCTCTAGTGGTCCTTCTCGCTCTTTGTAATTAGATACGTAAGGAACAAATTTTTCATACTGCTTGGTGCAGGGCCTTTGTAATACCTATAGCAAAACCTGGCAAAGACCCTAAAAATCCTTCAAATTATTGCCCCATCGCGCACACTAGCTGCCTTTGCAAGATCATGGAAAAAATAGTATATCACCGTCTCCAACTACTGTCTGGAGAATAACCATTTCCTATCGCTTTACCAAAGTGGTTTTCGTAACGGAAGATCTTCACACGACAATGCCCTATTTTTAGAAACCACCGTAATCAATGCCTTTGTGAAAAGAAGTCATGTGGTTTCAATCTTCTTTGACATGAAAAAGGCATATGATAGAACTTGGTGGCATGGAACTTTTCATGACTTTTACAGCACTGAGCTGCGAGGTAATTTATTCAATTTCATTCAAAACTTTCTGAAAGATCACAGTTAAGATTGGTTCGTTGCTCTCTCAAGTATTTGTACAAGAAGGTGTACCCCAAGGTTCGGTGCTCAGTGTCACTCTTTTCAGCCTGAAAATTAATTCCATTTTAAGAGAATTTCCTCCCACAGTGCTTGGTTCTCTGTATGTTGATGATTTGATGATCTATTATCACGGTCAAGATATGAGATACATTGAGAGACAGCTGCAAATTGCTCTAAACAGAATCATAAAGTGGTTCAACAACAATGGCTTTAAATTTTCTAGCCAGAAGACCGTCTGCTTGCATTTCTGTCACAAAATAAATCTACATCCTGATCCAGAGCTGCATCTTGATGGCTCTTTGATCTGCGTTGAGCCAGAAGCAAAATTCCTAATAGTTATTTTTGACAGAAAGCTCACTTTCCTTTCGCATATCTTAAATTTAAAGAATAAATGCGCTAAAGCTCTCAACATACTGAAAGTCCTTGTCAATACTTCATGAGGAGCAGAACGTTGTTCTATGCCCTGCATTTATAGAACTTTAATCTGTTTCAAACTTGACTATGGCTGTGTTACCTATGGATCAGCAAAACCTTCTGTGCTACTAAAATTGGATTCAGTCCACCATCAAGTGCTACGTGTTTGCTGTGGGGCTTTCAGAACATCTCTGGAATTCAGACGCAAGCAATTAACCATCAATGTCTATTGAACTTTATTATAAAGTAATGTCACAGGCCAAACATCCTGTCTGACTCATGACATTTGATCAGTACTGCCGTATCTACGAAGCACGTCCTTCATGTATCCCACCTTTTGGTCTTCGCATTCACTCACTAATTGAAGAATTCAACCTAAAAGACCTGCATCCCAAAAGCTTTAACTTTTTCAGTATTGCTTCCTGGCAAGAAGTGAATATTCACCTACTTAACATTTTTGGAGAATTTAAGAAGAGCAGTACCAATGATGTCCAATATCAACAAATTTTCTTAGAGCATAGAAGCAGTCGTTCTAACTATAAAGCAATTTTTACATATAGCTCAAAGAATCATGATCATGTCGGGGCAGATTTTGCTTGTCATAAAGAAATCGAGAGTAGTAAACTTCATAAGGCTGCATCTGTCTTTACTGTAGAAACTTTTACCATTTTGAATTCCTTAATCTTTATCTCTAGCAAAATAGCAGAAAGTTCATCATCTACTCTGACTCTCTGAGTGCTCTTGAATCAATAAATACAAATACCAGCCACCCTTTAGTCTTAGAAATTTAAAGCACACCTTCGTTTAAGAAACACAGGTTATTATATTGCGTACTGCAGGGTGCCTGGACATGCTGGCATCAAAGGTAATGAACTCACCGTTATCGCAGCAAAATCTGCTGATATTACCTCAGAAAATGATGTCCCTTTTACAGACATACGGAATGACATCAGAACAAAGATCTTGTCCAGGTGGCAAGAACTCTGGGAATGCCAAACTCTGAACAAATTAAGGCAGGTAAAACCCAATTTGGAGTATTGGGAGTCAAGAGGGAATCAAAAGGAGGATGTACTACTAACTTGCCTACGAATTTGTCATTGTAGACTGACACATCAGGATCTCTTGAAAGGAGATGATGAGCCTATTTTTGGCACTTGCAACGTTCCCGTTTCAGTCAATCACATTTTAACCTGCTGTCCTGCCTTTAGTCAGAAACGGTAATTTTATTTTAACTCTACGAATGTTAACTTAACAGATCTCGGAAGAAACCCTCACATCAACCTCATAAGATTTTTTAAAAGACATCTCTTTTTACCATATGATTTGAACTACATTTTATCCTGCTCTACCTGTTGCTAGAGCATTTCTCCATGCCTTCATCTCATTGGAAGAAACCCCCACATCAACTTCATAAGATTTTTAAAAGACATCTCTTTTTACCATATGATTTGAAGTTATTTTCCTTTTATCCTGCTTTACCTGTTGCTAGAGCATTTCTCAAAGTCATTGCTCCATGCTTTCATCAGCATTTCAGGTTCATTTCATCAATTCACTTAATGCAGTGTGTTTGTACATCTTGAATTTTATTCACCATTTGTCTGGTGCATAATAACTCTCGAGGTTTTGTGCCATTAGAAAATCAACCAACCAACATCCGTTTGGGTGTAATATAAAATCTGAAAGCTTTCAGATTTCTTTCTTTCTTTTTTTTTTTTGTGAATGTCTTTTTCTGCATACTACATAAATACTGTTATTTTTATATAGTGATATGTGAGTGGCTATATCTGTGCTTGCAGTCAGTGCCAAATTTTTTGTATACATATCTGTTCAGATATGAATACTCAGTGTAAACCTGAATAATTTTAATGATTTTACCTGTTTTTATTTCTCACAACTGAAGTAAAATTATTCAGTTTTTAAGTGTAATTGAGATGAATAATTAGTTGTCTCCATTGGTTAAATAAGAAATTATAATTAAAGTAATCAGAGGTGTATTTATATGAAGAATAAGTATTGTTAATTATTGGAAAAAAAAAAAAAAAGAGGGTAATTTTTCCGTTTTGCCAGCACAAATCTCACCAAGCAGACTTTGTTGGCGACAGCATACACTATACACGTAAAAAATGTTAACAAATGTTAGCTCTAAGAATTTTTATTTTGATATGGTTTGATTTTAAGTATTTGTATTTTGAATTCCTTAATCTTTATTTCTTAGTGGAAAGTTCGTCATCTACTCTGACTGCTCTTGATTCTATAAATACAAATACTGGCCACCCTTTAGAAATTTTAAAGGCACACCTTCATTTGAGAATTCTGTTGCGTACTGCTGGGTGCCTGGATATGCTGGCATCGCAGCAAAATCTGCTGATGTTACCACTGAAAATGATGTCCCTTTTACAGACATATGGAATTACATCAGATCAAAGATCTTGTCCGGGTGGCAAGATCTCTGGGAATGCCTGACTCTGAACAAATTAAGGCAGGTAAAACCCAATTTGAAGTATTCGGAGCCGAGAGGGAATCGAAAGGAGGATGTGCTGATGACTCACCTACGAATTGGTAACTGCAGACTGACACATCAGTATCTCTTGAAAGGAGATAATGAGTCGATTTATGGCACTTGCAATGTTCCCATTTCAGTCAATCACATTTTAACCTGTTGTCCTACTTTTAGTCAAAAACATTATTATCATTTTAACTCAACAAATTTAACAGATATCACTGGAAGAAACCCCCACATCAACCTCATAAGATTTTTAAAAGACATCTCTTTTTACCATATGATTTGAAGTTATTTTCCTTTTACCCTGCTCTACCTGTTGCTAGAGCATTTCTCAAAGTCATTTCTCCATGCCTTCATCAGCATTTCAGGTTTATTTCATCAATCCATTTGATACAGTGTGTTTGTGCATCTTGAATTTTATTCACCTTTCGTCTGGCGCATAATAACCCTTGAGGTTTTGTGCCATTAAAAGTCAACCAACCAACCAAAATATAGACTACCCAAATTCATTTCCACTGAATTGGAAAGCTGTAGAAATAAAAAACGATTAAAGAAAACCAACTTTTTGCAAACAAGGTTGGAGAAGTAAGCACAGATCACTACTCTTCAAATACCAAATAGTTCAGGTTTTAAATAGGGCACAATTAAAAAAAAAAAATTATCCCTCAAAAAAAGAAAGCCTGAAAAGTTAAAATCTTTATTTTTCTTGTACAGTTCATATCTAATACTATTCTATTAATCTAGCTTTCTTCTCAACTGGCTAGTGAACTGCTTAGAACTGTAATTACTCTTTAAAAGTAAATAGTGTAATTGGAAATCACTGCACTATATAACTATTTACATTAACTAAACTTTTTTCAGTTCCATTTCTTTGTAATCTCCAAAATTGATTTTGAAATGCCAAAATTGTAATATTTAATGTGAATAACATGTTTTTCACCACACCTTTTCCAGATTTCAAAGATATTTTGTAGTGAAAAAATTATTTGCTTACTCATACTGAATTTGATTGCTGCTTTTCTACTTTTTTGCATTTGATCGTGGAAATTAAAAGGGTAAATTTTAGTAAGTGTGCATAAGTTTAAATAAGTACAGCGTAAATCAGCTTAAAAGTGTTGAATGAAGATTTAGTGTAACAGATATTTGCTTTATCTAATGTAGTCATATTAATTGTTATTTAAAAGCATACATCAAAATGAAGTTGCTATAATGAAAGATATTTGTAGGTGTTTGTATAGCTGCCCTCTTCTGGTTTTGCCCGACTCCCAGTCCCATCACGTCTAGATCACCATATCTCCTGGTTACCAGTTTTTTTGGTTTTACTGAGGGAAATATTTCCCAGCAATAAATGAAATTTAAATTGTGCAAATTCTATTCCCCTACCCCTAATGATTTTCAGCTTAATTTTTGTTGTTACAGTTTATGTGATTTGAATTGACGTTTGTTAGTTTTATGGAGATTTAATTATTATTTAATCTACAATTTGTCTTGAAATATTTTTCCCCTTAGTAAATGATATCGCACAAAGTTTATCCATACAGTTCTCTGTACATTAATTCTTAATTTTATTTTCATTGTATTTAAAATTAAATTAATAAATAAAACCCTTTGTTCTCTACTCAAAATTACAAGAGTATTACAAGTTTTAGAATATTTAACTGAATTATTGGTGTATTTTTCATCAGAGTCATAAGTAATTTAATAGCCTAAATCATGCGTACATTAATAAAGCAAATTTAAGACAGTTTGGACTTTGGTTAAAATTGCGTTATTATACTGCGGGAAAACTTCCCTCATTATTTACTTTTACATTATTATAAACTTTTGGTTTTCACCTTGGAACTTCATAATTGTTCATATTCCAGGTTTGGAAATGTTTATCCACCTCCTTAAGTTCATTTTTTCTCTTCTCCCCCTTTAATTTTTAATGTTATTGTTCCTAACAGTATAACTTGCAACTTAATTCATTTGTCACTGGAGGTCAAAACCATTTTAATATTTAGCCATTGCATTGCCAAGAAATATTGCCTGGGGGTGCCCTATAACGGGGCTAAAATTTCTTTCTTAATTTCGCTTCTGTTTACAAATCCAACCTCTTGAGCTGACTTAAGACTCAGCTGTATTTTAAGTGCTGTCATTGACACATTGTGCGCTTGCTAGTATCTGTGCCTTCTTTGGTATTTGAACCTGGACTCAAAGCTGTAGGAAACAGCTTGCCTGACAGTATATTAACATTGTATTTTTAATATTAAAATTAAGCATTAATTCAGAATGCAAGTTGATAGTTTTAAGGAAATGTGTTTTATTTCTTCTCCAATTCAATAATTTATATTCAATATGTTTTACATGCAGTAGCCTATTTCATTTCAACTTGACTACATTGTCAGTGCACTAGAACATTTAACATATATTGCTTATTCATATTTCAAAATGTGTATGCTGGTAACTTTCCTATATAATTTAATCATTTTGATGTCTGTAGTATAAAATTGAAATAAGTTTTTTATTATAATATTTTAGTTTTATCCTATTTATTTAAAAGTTATTTCTCTAATATTTTCCCTTGTGTATATATATATATATATATTTATATTTTTTATTATTGTAGGTCGTTATTTTGATGAAATATCTCAAGATACTGGCAAGTACTGTTTTGGTGTTGAAGACACTCTAAAAGCTTTAGAAATGGGTTCAGTAGAAATCTTAATTGCGTGGGAAAACTTGGACATAGTGCGATATGTTTTAAAAAATCATACGACAGATGGTGAGTGTTTTCAGAGAACTGTTAATTTTAATTTCTTAAAATTTACATCATCTCAATTTAGTTAAAATTCTATTGGCTTATGGGAACTTCATATTAAATACTGTATGTTAACTGGGTTGCAGCTTCAGCTAATCTACATGAAGTTATGGCACTGAGTCAGACAAAATGCAACTTGCTCTTAACGTGTGCCAATATCATATGTTCACGTCTTTTCTGATTAGCGGCTGTCTGTCTCTAAGCAAGCAACTGCCGTGACAACAGCTAAACTTCTGTTTTAGTCATGCTTGTTATTATTTTACTTCAGAGTTTAAGTTACGTCACTTGACAGAATTTGCATATACCTCTAGACTGAATGATGAAATGAGATAAAAGAAAGAATCAGTATAAAGCTAACTGTTAGTACTTTAAAATATAAATGTTTCAAGAAATTTTATAATTTAATTCCAATTACTTGAAAAAAATTTAATGTATTCTACAGATTCATTTTTTTTTTTTTTTTTTTCTTACAAATTACAGAAGTGAAGTTCAGGTGTAGATATTTGCTTTAGTTTATTCAGTTCCTACTTGCTTGATGGGTCCTTAATTTTTTTCATTGATGGTCCTTAAGAGTACTTAATTTCCATGTTCAGAAATGTCTACGAAACATGAAAAAAAGTTACTGAGTTGCACAATTGCTGAAGATGATGAACTCCAGATCTTCAGAGAATTTTGAAGGGACCTGCAGGGACAAAATCTGACTGGCCAAGGTTTGATGGATATGGGTAATGAGACAAAACAAATCAGCCATTCTCAGTTAAGTCTGTATCTGACATTCATCAAAATGGGTGGCCAAACTTTGTCGTCATAGAAGACACTTCTATGATGGGTCAGTTCTAGGTATTTTGTTTTTATTTCTGCTTTAAAGCTGCCATTTTGAAACAGTAGTTTCTGAATTTATTGTCTGAATTGGTGCCAGCAATTTATAACGTACAATTCCTTTTGGTCCCATACATGAAGCATTATTTTTTTGCGGATGCAGCCCACTATCTCAATATTACATTAGGAGGTTTTTTTTTTTTTTTTTTTTTTTTTTAAATCTTAGTTTATGATCTTAATATGATGAAGGTCAGCTTTAGGTTTCTGCATTCTCAGCACTGCATTGAAACAAAAAATTATACAACAGCACGTGATAGAAATAAGCTGCATGAGCAGAAAACACCATATTTAAACATCTGCTTTGATCAAGACCACTTGTTATCAGCAAAATAAGTAGAAAACTTGCTTTGATTTGGATAATGGCGGAAATTTTTCTAAATTACCAATATTTACCGTAATTTTCGGAAGAAACGCCGCAGCGTTTACGTTTTTAAAACTTAAATTTTCAGCGGGTGCGGCGTTTAGGTGCACTAAAAATAAAATATTTCCTATGATGGTCATTGTACATAGTTTGGATGGCCTTGTTATTGTGCATAGATTGGTGCTGTTCCCACACAAAAGACCACTCAGTTGCTTTTTGCGAACATTATTTTGTTTATGTTCTTTCACTTGAACGGACCTACATGCCTTATTCACCCTAAACGAGATCTCAGAAGAATAACATTCTTCCCCCTTTCAAATCAACATTCTCATCAGTTTGAATAGTCTCTCTCCTCTGCCATTCGATGAATCTTCCAGGACCCATCCTCTTTCCACCCCTGCCTTTTCTGCAATTTTTTTCAAAGGCGGACACGACTCCACCTGCCTCGCAATAACGAACTCTGACATATTTCCCCTTCAGCATGAATGGATTTTTCTTGGAATTCTGCCAAATACAGATCCCATCAGTTAGGGTACAAGCACAGCCAACTCTATACAGTCAGCTGTGGGGTACAAGTACTTGTTGGATAGTTTTTAATTAGGGTGCGGAAAATTTTTGAAAATGTCTCTAAACGGCACAGAAGCTATACATTTCTTACCTTTAATTTATTTTTGAGTTATGGTTTCATTTCATGCATTTTTCTTAACTGGTATGTCATATATCAGGACTTAGGTTGAGTTTTTGCATCTATACGGCCCGCGACGATGTCACGCGCAATTTAATTTATTGCGGCGTTTCTGTGTAATTTAAATTTTTTTCCCGCCATTTTTCTCGTGCGCCGTTTACGCTGATGCGGCCTTTCTTCCGGAAATTACGGTAATTTTGCCTTAAATTTATGAATGGTGTGTTATTATTTTTATTTGAAAATATTTCTTTCCAACTAAGATTTCCATCAATATAAAATTTTTAAAAAACTATAGATTTGAATGGAATTAGCCAGAGCCTAATATTTAGTAATTAATTAATTGTTTTAAATTTTAATCTATATATATAAAGAAGAAAATTTGTGTATTTGTTATCTAATAACTCGGTCGCTACTGTAACTATCGTCGGCAAACTTTCTACACTTTTTTATGGGTCCTGTAAAAGGTCAACGTCTACATTTTATCCAAAAGAAAGTAGCTAAAATCGGAGATATTAATTAAAAACTCGGAAAAACGATAATTTTCGCCCTCATTTTTTCAGTGGCATTGTTTCCCATTGTCTCGCAAGCTGCAGATGAAAATCTGCTTTATTTCGAAAGTTGTTGCCACTGCTCGCTTTCAAATTGTAGAGTTTGTTAATAAAACATTTCTAAGTTTTACAGTGATATAAAATAGCATTGCCAAACAATAAATGCATTATTCCCAATTCCAAAAATTTGTGGGAAGCCATTTCGACTATTCTCATCTTTGTACAACTTTTAATCAACTAAAATATTAATTAAAAATTCTGAAAGCACTAATTTTAACACTCATTTTTCCGACTGGCGACAGTCTCGCGCATTGCAGATAAAAATATTTTATTTCGAAAAATGTTGCTACTGCTCACTTTCAAATGGTAGAGTTTGTTAATCAAAAATTTGTAAGTTTCGCAAAATCTATGTATATAAGGAAGAATGTCTGTTTGTGTGTTTGTTCGCGTTATTGATTTCTGTTGAATTATGATCGACATTTAATCAGCTAAAATTGAATATAAGTGAAACATTGGATGAAATTTCAGCTTTCATTACTGTTTGATTAGAAAGACGGAAATTGTTAAAAACTGCACTCAATTTTTGCTGACATATTGAGAGAGAATTAGCTTTTCTATCGAAATTTTTTATGTGGGTTCCATATCGCATCAGACTGAAAAATGTATGACTATGAATCGTATTTTTTGCATCATTATTAGAGAAGGATTACGGCAGTATCGTTCTCTTTATTATTAGATGCATTACTCTCAATCTAACTTAACTTCCATCAGGTACTTCCGCTAGTTTAGTATATTTTACAGCTAAATCTTGTTTAATTATTTTAATAATCAAAATTGTGCTTTTCATTCTAAATCAGGCTTTACATGTTGGAGTTATAGTATTTTATAAATATGTATAATGTTTTTTATGTGAAGCAATTTTTATACATTGAAACTTGTTTTTCAGAGGAAAAAGTGCTTCATCTGACTCCTGAGCAAGAAAAAGACAAAACGCATTTCACAGACAGAGAGGTACATTTTATTGAAAAATAATTTGCTACATATGTGTTATTATGTTTTCTATAGTGTAATTGTTTCAAAATACTCAGATGTGTGATAGTTTCTTTGTAAAATTTACCAAAATACCCCCCAACCAAATAATCTCCTTTTTACGAAATTGGCAGATTTTAATCAACCTCTAGTATTATTATAAAAGTAACTTGATGATTTGTTTAATGTTGAATGCAGTGCCATTATTAGGGCATAAGGATGTGTTATGTTTTTCTTTTAAATGCAGAAAAGTTATTAGCATTATAAATGGGATTTGTTGCAGAGGGACATAAATTGTATATCCCTCAATATTGGTTTTTATTATTCAAATCCGATGTAATCTAAAGCTGTTCTTGCATTTAAACTTTACATTGACATATTTATCTTCCAGTTCGAATATTTGTATTATGCAAAAAAGGTTGTTTAAAATGTGTGTCATTTAGGCATTGATCAAAAATATTACTTTGAAAACAAAACATTCATTTTGATTTTGATTAGTGTAATGAAAGAAAAAGAAATATGTACATTCAAAAGTCTGTAATCCGCATCTCAAAGCTATAAACTTTCTGCGCATGTGTAAAAGCATAATACGTTTACGCATGCGCATGTG
Organism: Stegodyphus dumicola; assembly: GCF_044657685.1. Taxonomy (NCBI): domain Eukaryota; kingdom Metazoa; phylum Arthropoda; class Arachnida; order Araneae; family Eresidae; genus Stegodyphus; species Stegodyphus dumicola. The sequence goes on from NC_140768.1 coordinate 87,246,288, forward strand.
CATAATACATTTATGCATGCGCTTACGCATTCGCGTTTAATGTATAACGGATTGTATAAGCTAAGCTAAAATTATCTAATTATCCATTTCAGTTCATGTTGCAGATTGCATTGTTCCTTAATCTTCGAATTGGATCCGGCTTATTATTTTTTGCAGACTGTTAGAGCAATTTTATAAAAGTAAGCTTGAACTTTCGATTATGTCAAAAAGAATTTCCGATTCTGGATCTACAAAGCGAAAGCATGTTTCAATGTCCATCAAACAAAAGTGGAATTGCTGCAAAAAATGGATAAAGGCATATCCTTTGTTCCTCTGACCAATCCGAAATCTGTTTTATCAATTTCACACTGCTCTGCGGAGGGGGAGACGTTGCTGCGCGCAATGCACTGGAAGTTAATGTGTCAGCACTATCCTTATCTTCAGGGCAGATGTTTTTATTTTATTAGGCTTCATTACTAAATGTAGTATTTCATCTCAATATACTCTGTCTTTGATATGATTTAAACCAAATTCATTGTAAATATCACGAATACACATCAAATAGTTTTCTGGTTGCAATCTTCTAATTTCGGCTATGCGTAATGCATGCTTTACGCGTGTGTGCTTTCAAAGAAATGTTTAATAAAGTAAACAAATAAATATTAAGCTTTTTTTTTTTTTTTTTTTTTTTTTTTTGTAAATTTTGATACCCTTTAGATCATACTTGCTCTTTATTTCATAAATTACAGTTTCATATTTTTAATTTTATAATTTCTGCATGCCATCTTACCAGATTTAAATTGATGATCGATAATTGAAGTCCCGACGAGTCAGGATTAAAGACTTGACTGTAGTAATCTGTTGTTTTCCCAGTCTTCTGTCTCAAATACTTATGCTTCTGAATTTTTACTTTCCCTTACCTATATTAGATTTTGGGTAAAATTGGATGACCAAATGTAAACTTTGAATGAAGCCTATAAGATTTTTCAGCAATCAATACAACATAACATACTGTTTTATATATATATAAGCCAAAACATATTATTGCAGTTGAATAAGCATTGTTTACTTATACCTATATATCACAGGAGATATACATATTGTACAGGTCAAAATTAATTTATATGTATTGATATTGTAGAAATTGAGTAAAAAACTTACAAAATGAAGAAAAATTATTAGTAGTTCTTGGTAGAAATATATCGTATGATGGGAGATTTTCTCTCGCATTTATCCTGTAAGCGATGGAGGAACAAAGTGTCCATACCAGATGTACACTGCATAAAAAAAGGGGAGACAGTTCTGTATCTTCCATTTTACTTGATCAATTGGTGAAATTCAAATTGCCTTTTTCTTATCTTTAAATATATAGAGCATCATTCTGGCATAGGTATTTTGACACAAAATCAGACTTTTCTGAAATGACGTGCCAATTTTTCTCCATATTTCGGTTCTACGACTCAAATTATGCCCAAATATTAAATTTTGAAGTAAATCATAAAAATGTATGAATTATATTTGGATTAAGCCTAATTTTCAAATTCAGGAAGAAGGAATCAAGTTTAATTTTTTTAAAAAAAGAGAGAGATTTTCTAAATATAGAAAAATGTCCGAGATTTTGGCCATCCCTGGTTTGGGATTTTTTCGGATATGAGATCATCAGTTTAAATCTAATAAGATAGCATGTAGGAATTGTAAAACTAAAAACGTGAATCATGAGTTATGAAATAATGAAGCATTTATGATCTAAAGGGTATCAAAATTTACCAAACAAAACTTAATAATTCTAAAGATATGCTCAATCTAAAATTGTTTTGTAATATTAGTCTTGAACTGAATTTTATAGTTTAAGTGCGAAGAACATGATGTTTAATAAATAAAGGGGAAAAAAACACCCCTTTGGACATAATTTAAAATCTGAAACCTTTCAAATTTTTTTTAATATTTCTTTCAATGTAAGTTGTTTAGCTTTGTTTTTGTGCTAATACTTTCTCTTTAATTCTATAGACAGATACAACTTCTTTTTCAGTTGCAAAGTTCCATTGTTCAAGTCCTGTAATTTCAGGGTCAAGAATTCCAACTGACTTGTCAATGGAAATTTTTTTTTGTTTTTAGTAATCTCTCTGTGACTTTCTGCACGATAAGTAGTGGTATTTTCTGGATCTAGAACCATGCTACAGATTTTACCATTCATTACTTTATTGATGATTGGGGCATTGTCATCACTATGTAAAACTTCTATTAACTACCCTCTTTCGCTGAATTCTGCTGCCCGGTGTGGCCATTTGAGCTCTGGCACTGGCTTTGCCGTTATGTGAAAAACAAATCGATTATTCTTTCAAATAACACTAAATGTAATCTTTTGGTTTATGAGTATCATTAACAAGATCTATTTTTAGCTTAGGAAGAGAAAATTTTGTTTAAATTCTTTTCTCTTCAACATTTTGTAGTGTGTTTAACTTAAATCTGTAATCGGCGACAAGCGTAAGGCCAACAGAAAAGGTTATCATACTCTTTCGTTACTCAATTACTAATATAAAAAACAAAAAATTTAGGCATTGCTACATGAGTCATCACTCAAATTGTTATGTGTTGATAAACATGCGGTGATGAAAGGAAAATATAAGTAATTAATCTCCAGGTTGCCATCAAGAATATGTTTCTACATAGAATGTTTTGTTTTGACATGTATGCCAAGCAGAAACGCAGCTATGGAGTCAAATTATTGATCACATAAATTTATGCTAAAATCATAATTTCTTCAATTACGAGGTATGTTATTTAGTGCTGAAGTGAGATTAAGAATTGGGACTGTTCACATGTTTTATTGTGAGGAGGGAAATCAAATGTGTAAAGCAAAAATGGTTTGTGGTGACTGTGATGTCCAGATATTGGACTTTGTACTGTATGTACCAAATTCAATTAACATTGAGGAACTAAAGTTTTAACCCCTTCGAGCCGGGTAGCGAAAACGCACGCTTATCGCTGAGGCCGGCAGTGTCTTACGCGAGCGTCTCTCCAGGGCCGGGAGCTTTTTTGCTACTAAGCCTAAATCCATGAAATTTCCGAAGTATCAACGCATTGTTTATAATGCTCTATAGAGTATTTAAACGGCTTATGCTTTATAGATATTTTTATATATATACTTTAATTACCTTATTTCTTGTTTAAATGCATATTTTACACATTTTATTTTAATTACTCACCATTTTATGACTTTTAACATTATACATCTGAAAACTAAATATAGTACTTAAAATTATCTTTTCATATGAAAAACTTGAAAACAGGGATCTACACACAGTCCTACGTTACATTCCTTGCACTCGTAATAACTCATTTCTGTTTTGGAGGATTTTTCCGGGAATGTGAACAAACGAAGCATTGTCGTCTCATTTTCTTATCAGTCTCTTCTGAACAAAGTTTTGGAAAATGTCTTTCAGTTAATCTTTCAGAATCAATATCTGAAGTATTTTGCCTCATTTCTGCTATTTCATGCTCTGTTAAACATTTTCATGCTCTGTTAAACATTTCGACATTGCAACGGTAAAAACAGAAAGAATTCACGTCTAACAAGATCTAATTATTTTCTAAAAACTGAACTGCAAACCGAAATACTCAATGCTTTAGCGCATATAAAACTTCTACTTACAATAAACAACTACCACGTTCGAATAAAGTGCGATTTAAAGAGACGTTATAAATCACGCCATTCGGAAACATTTAGTTCCCCGTTTGTTTATATAATCAAAAACATGTGTATGCGAGTCATGCTTCTCTCATTTCGAGTAGAAGGTCTAATGTACATGTACCTGAAACCATATGGACATACAGTGCCATCTTGTGGCAGAAATTATAGTTTGAAAAACGTTCCAGGAGACTGGCACAAATACATGACAGTCGGTAGTAAACGAAAAAATGCACTGTCACACCTGCGTGTCGGCCGGGAGGTGAGTGTGTTCGTTGCTGGCACGTAGACGTGACATTCAGTGTGAAGGGGTTAAGAGCTAATTAAAAAAAAAAAACTGCTCGTGCAATTTTTACAAAACTAGCAGTTTTTTGGGGACCAGTTTAGCGTGATTTGAGTCGTAGAATCGAAATATTGAAAAAACTTTCATGTCATTTCAAAAAAGGTCCTATTTTGTGAAAAATACCTGTATTATAACAATGCTATATATAAATCTGATACATATCCTATGTTGTTCTTTCAAGACATGAAAAACACAAGTTCAGTTTCGTCGATTGGCCCAGTAGAACAGGAGATATAGAACTGTGCCCTTTTTTCGCAGTGTACCTTACTTCTCCATGAAACAGAGCATTCCTTCAGTGGCCTTTTGTCCTTCAATATGGGTCATCATTTTAGCTTTTCCGTTGTCTTTAATCTAATTGTTTTCTGATTCATCTTCATTTTTATCCTTATTGTCTTTCACCAGTGTAACTATTTCTGCATGACCTAAAATTTCACTGTTTTCATCTTTCCGTTCTTCAACATCATCACCACTAACTTCTTTGCAGCCTGGATTTTTTTTTAAGTAAGTCAACTATTTTACAATTTTCTTCTCTGCTTTTATGAAATTCGTTTTATGAACGGTCCAGCAACTTTCTTCAAGAACGAAGGAGGCTTATGTACTCGATTTCACTCCAAGAATGAATTAGCCATTCAACATATCTATTTTCTTGAGTTTCTTAATCATATCGCACCCTTCGTCCATGGCTAGGACAAGAGACGAAAGAAGTTGACATCTGTATGTTTTCTTCAGTGCCTTTAAAATGCCTTAGTCCATCAACTGACACACTGAAGTTACATTAAATGTTATATCTATAACATGGATGTTATATCTTCTTCCCCTACATGTTCTGCATCAGGATGGGATGAGGCATTGTCTAGAACAGAGTTTCATAAACTGTGGGTCGTGGCGCTAATTGGGGAATCTGCAATAGGTGGTCGCCAAAAATTTTAATATTTCTTTAACTTATTGGAATAATATTAAAATTACCAAATATTTTTACATAATGCATCCAAAAATAGATAAAGATACGAAAATACAGACAACGAAAACATTTGGATGCATTTTTTTATAATAAAAATATTCATTTTACTTTAAAAAATTAATGACCTAAAACTGCAGTAGTATATTACAGTATGTGAAAAAACTGATAGTTTCACTCTTGTATGTGTTGGATTTGCACAGTGCTTATGGGGTCCCACAAAATTTTCATAAATATTAAGGGGTCCCTACACCAAAAAGTTTAAGAAACCTTGGTCTAGAATGAGAATTGCATTCCTTGGAAGATTTTTTTTATTTTAAAAACTTTCCCACAGATGGAACGAACTGCTCATGATGCGGTACCAAGCAGGAAAATCATAGTATGTTTTGGTCCCATTGGTGTCCTTTTTTATGTTTTTAAACGGCCAGCGATTTTTGATTTCCCTGTGAGCGCTAGTTTGAGTTTATGGCTGCTTGTTGCATTGCTGCATGCCACTCTCCCTGCTTCTTTTGTAGCCAGGTGTCAATTTTTCTTCTGTGGATTCTAGCATTCGAAAATTCAGACCAGTCTCATAACATTTATAAATCAGATCTCCAGATATACCCTCATTTTAAATTAGTTTGTGGAAATTGTCCTTGAGTAGCAGTTTCAAAGTTAGCAGATAGCTTTTCCCCACAAATGTATAACTGCCTACTTTTTCCATCTGTTGAAGCAGCATTTGCAGTAAATCCATGCTTTCTCCCTTTTTGAAATTCATCATAAATTAGGATGACATCTTAAGGCCCTAAAATTTATTTTGAAATTTTAGGGCTTTCTCTTGTAAAATTAGTTCTGAAATAGGTGTTCGCCTTGCTGCCTGATCCACAAAAGAAGCTTCGCGCTGACTATTTTTGTATTTACAACCTTTCATAGTTTTCCTCTCCTTTAAATTATCCGTACATACTCTTTACACACACCAAGACTCGATTTTGAACCTCCCCTTTTTTTTTTTCTAGCCTGTCACAGTAGTCTCTCAATACCTAAATCCATGGTAATTTGTTTACCTTAACTCAGCCTCTTTAAGGCATCTAGTTTCATTTCCATTGTCGCATTAGTTTGTTTTCTTTTTAAAACAACATTTTCGCTTTACAGAATATCAAAAGTTTCCAAGAAAATGTTAAAATTATACTCCTGGATGTGAGCTGAGAAACGATACCCGTTGAACTGTTGTGAGTTTAGTTTGCAGTAAGACGCAGTCATCAAACTTCAGGCAAGTCTCCTAACGTTTCACAACAATGGAAAGAAATATGAGCCAGCTGCTACCTAAAGGGCCGTTCAGACTGCGATTTATCTGGAGTCAGTATCGTGTGTCGACTAGCTCCGTTATGCGTGTAATTCAGAATTTTTAACTCGCTGCACTATGGGGAAGAACTGGTTTTGGAGATGAGCCGGCTAAGTTACTTGTCTCCATTAGCTCAGCTAAACCCCACTCTGAACTGCTCTTGACTTTTTTCGTAACCTCGAAAGAAGCAAACAGCGGTGCTAAGTATTACAACATATCTTGAAATTTGTTAGGCAGTTCCAAGAATTAATGGTACAATGCGAAAACTGCAAAAATTACAGGAAAAAAGAACACTCAAATCTTTGAACAGAACAGGAAAGACATAAGTAATAATTATATGTACTGTATGTAATATTTGCTCAGTTTGGCTTAGAAATATCTTTAAAATGTTGTCGAGATATGGGGAACCGAGTTTGCAGGATTCCACTGTATTATAAACACTTAATTTTCTTGAAAAACAGTTGTATGTTATTCACCTACATAACAAAACACAATTGTTATTTGAAAAAAAAAGGGGGGGTCAAACATTTGATTGTTTGTATACATTTAGGAAAACCAGTTTTTGCACATGGCAGTTATACCTAACAAAATATAATGTAAAATTTCGAATTACAGAACTTTTTTATTTATTGGAATAACATCAGGTTTTGTTGTTTATCAACCGAAAGTGATATTATTTAAAGCTTATTCCTTATTACAACGAATTGGCAGGAGTTCATTTGCTGGCCACATTAGAAGGAAGTATTGTATTTAAATAGAAATAAATATCCATTTGGATGATTTTTTTTACATGACATTTGTACTTATGGACAGAATAAAGGATGATTTTTTCAAATATGCATTTAAAATATATTCAAAACATTTGTGTGTGTAACATGTGTGCGAATGTATATCTATATCGCATAACTCAAAAAAAGATTATCCATTACATTTTAAGTATGAGACTGTTATAATGTCTAGTTGTGCACATCCCCTTTTTATTGTATTCAATGGTACCTAAAGTGTCATATATTCAACCCTTACTCAGCTTAAAAGCCCTTACCCAGACGGATATTTTTGCAATCATTAATTGTAGACGTATACTTCCAGTTACTGAATTGTTTGAAGTACGTAAATTCATGTTTAATTTTGGAATGTTAACATGTCAATTTTGGAATACTTATTTTTCTATAAGTAGTGAAATCTTACTTTTAATGTAATCTTCCTGTTCCCATACTTATATTTAGGAACATTTTATTCTCATTGTGAAAAAATAAAATTATAAGAAGTTTGATACCTATGTGAAAAAAGTTGACCGGGATATTTAATTTCAAAATTTTAATTTTTTAATGTTAACTGTCCGTGACAGATTGGTTAATTAAGCTAAAATAATTTGTGGAAATAAGTTTAAAAGAAGGGCAGCCAAAAAATTATATAATTAAATAAGCAGAAAGATGTCCACATCAGATTTTTTATAAAGTATCGCATGTTAGCTTGCTGCAGAGAATTAGGAAGAACTTTAAATATTATGTTCTATTATATTTTCCATTAAGTGAAAATTGCTTTTAAAGTTGTGCACATTAATTTAAAATGGAATATGGCTGTATTCTTTACCAGTTTCCTTAGGTATAAAATTCTATGGTATGGTATTTAAATTTTTAAAATAATTCTGAAGTAAACGGTAAATTTCTATTTTTATTAGATAGCTCCTCAGTTTTATCTGTTTTCCCGGTAAATCATCAGGCCTTTAATTTTTAATATTTACTAAAAAAGGCATTTACAGCAATAAATTATTAAATTAATGAAGCTTAAGTTGTGCGCTAGTAATTTTTAGTACTTTTTTCTATTTGAATTGCTACAACCAATTGTAGATAGACATATATAGAACTTTTTGTGAAAATTCAACTGTTGTTTGATGAGGTTAAAATAATACGCCGAATAACAATTATTAGATAAGTTAAACAACAAGAATAAGCTCTTAAAAAGGTGTAAAGATTTTTCTAGCTGGGAAATATTTACTTCTCCAGTGATGTTTAAGGAGTTAATATTTTATTTCAACAAATGACAACAAATTTCAATTTGTAACTAAATTTATGTATTCAATTGTATGTACATTACTTGTTAATTTTATTTCCATTGTGTTTAAAAATACTCTGGTGAATAAAAGTTTTTCATTTATGCTCTTTATACAAATATAAAAAAACTGGAACATGAAATTATACAGAGAGCATATAATTTAGAATATATAACAATATATGACTAAATTTACCATCAAAATTGTATTATAATAGTGTTGCTGCATAGCATAAAAACCTCTTGAAAACTCCTGGTTATTCATGTTTAACCTTTTACGCCACAATATTCCATAAATGGAACATCGATTTTAAAGCTTTCTAAAAAATACAATTTTATTCATATTGCTTTGTAAAAATTACTATATAGAGAGAAAATATGGGTTGATTTTTTTTAACAGCAGTATAAAGTTGCTAAAACGAATAGTATCTTGATATAAAAAAAAAAAAAAAATTATCGTGTTACCTTTTTTCTTATTTCTCTCCAAGCAAAATGAAAAAATTCATATAAAATTAAAAATTAAACAAATGTTTTTGTTACTATGAGCTAAGAAATGTGGATTTTCCAGAAAGGGATCATTGACGTGTAGAGTTATTTTTTAACATGATAAATTTATTTTGATTACTGCGATAGAAGAAGGGGAAAGATTTTTCTGAATGTGAAAGTTCTCAGGAAATATTGAGAAAAGATATTTATAACTGTTGATCTGTTTTCAACTCCCGTATTCCTCCCTCCTCCTCTTCCGTCGCACATTCACATAAGGATTTGAAGTAGGTTACTCACAGTTGATAAAGAAAAGCATGTGGCCTTTCATCATGAACTATACCTCGACAACATTTTCTTTCTTGAGGTTGTTTATGACTCAGTTGTAAAGGCGTATTACAGTTGAGCCGCCCAGACGGTATATCGGTTAGGGAAGCCAGACTGTGATACTGAAGGACCTTGGTTCGAATCCGGAGAAGGTATGGATGTAAAATTGTCTGTCCCTTCATAGGAGGTAATGGTGGCTGCCTATTAGGTACAATAAAATGGCCACCACTTCTACCATTAGTAGTAGCCAGTGCCATTATAGGCAAGCGCCCGCCATTCAAAATATTGTTACAAAATGTACAGGTGGGGTAAGATGGCTTCCCCGCAAAGAAGTTTTAGGGTTGCCATAAAATAGCAAGGAGGGCAGGGTTGCCAAAATTGGCAATATGCCATGGACGGATGGAGAACTTTCTGGAACATATTCTTACCAGTTTAGCCCAGAATGTTCTCGAACACAAATCGAATGCTATATAAAACTTGCTGGTACGCAGAGAGTCAGTTACGAGTCGATGTCTAGTCTAGCGAGTCAGTCCGTGCAGAGTGATCGAGTTAACAGCCGGGCAGCAAGTGCCGAGTGGGTCCTCGAGTGCACCGAAAGGGTCTGGTTGTATCGTGGTTAGTGCATCATCGAGAGAGCATGTTGAGCTCCGATAACGACTGAACTGAAGAGTCGGGAGCTGTACTCTAGTGCTTTGCCGTGAAGTTATCTCCGCCGTGATAGCCTGATAAGCTGGAAGCTATGTCACTGATCGTGTCAGCATGCTTATTATAGTTCACCGACGACTGTAAAAACATGTTTTTGGAACTGTCCTGACAATACTGGCCAATAAAGTGTGTTTCGATACTTCATTAAGTCGTATGGTCAGTATTCACTCCAAATTTTCACGAACCTGAAGAAAGAAAATAATGTAACACTATATATACAGTACAAAGTCCATTATCCGGAATGATCTATAATCCAGATCTCAAAGCCACAAACTTACGTATGCGAGTAATACGTTTATGCATGCGCGTAAAGCCAGTAAAGCGTTCACCCATGCGCGCTTCCGATAGTGAAGAAAGTGACAGAGAGGTTATTGAAAACGAAAAAAATTTTGATTGACAAGTTAGTTGGTATTCTCGAGATGGCAATTACTGGACTTGAACAATGGAAAATTGTAACTGAACAAGAAATCATGTCTGTTTATAGAATTAAAGAGAAAGTATTAGCACAAAAAAAGAAGCAATTTAAACAACGTACATTGAAAGAAATGTTTAATAAAGTAAACAAATAAATATTAAGGTTTTTTTTTGTAACTTTTGATACCCTTTAGATCATAATTGCTCTTTATTTCATAAATTACGGTTTCATATTTTTAATTGTATAATTTCTGCATGCCATCTTACCAGATTTAAATTGAGGATCTATAATCCGGAATCGCTGAAGTCCCGGTTACGGACTTTGTACTGTAGTATATTACAGTTGGGATTGAAATCACATGATTAGAGATTTCCATTACTATCCCATAGTTTGCATTTTTCATCAGTTCGTGAACATACTGTATACTGATGTCTCATTTCAGACTGCTGAAGAGGCATTGGAATGTTTTTATACATTATTAGATGGATGAAGAATGTATTGATATAACTGCCTACAGAAGAAAGTGGATGTTTGACAGATGAGGAAGTTGTAAATGAAAATATCTTTTAGCCTATTTTGCCAGCGGATATATGTGGAAAAATCGAAATTTCTAGTGAAATATCTCGTGAAATCTCATTTGATCCTCAAGAACCTTCATCTTCAAAGGGAAGGCGGAATTTGAAGCGAAAACTAAAGGCCAATGAGAAAGACATTGAAAATATTTATGAAGTGTTTCACGAATTATAATCTGCAGTTGAGATTTTTTACAAGTTCATAACAACAAAAAATTTGCTGCATTTACAAGGTAACCAAAAAAGTTCGTGCTGTTTCTGATATGACATTGGAAGAGTTAACCTTAGCATAAATGAATAGGTTAGGATGGGAGTCTGGACATTGACCAAGAGTATAAAAGCGCGTTGCATTGGTGCTTCAAACATAACTCGCACATCGACTGATAGAAATAGATGCGTGTTTGCTGTATAATTTTAAAGTGGGCCTGTCTGCAGCAGAATCAAGTTGCCGAATTTGCCAGGCCTTTGGGAATGATGCTGTTAACGAACGAACTGCTAGGCAATGGTTCCAGATGTTCAGATCAGGGAATATGTCTCTTAATGATGCACCACGCAGCTCTAGTTGACAAGTGCTGGATGATGAGGCCTTAAGAGCAACCATAGAGAGTGACAGTAGCCAAACATGTGGTGAGCTTCCTGCACACTTCCAGGTATCTGATGAAACGATCAGACTCCATTTGCACCGCAAGGAAAGGCATACAAGCTGAGCAAGTGAGTCCCCCATTCACTGTACGATGCAAACAAGCAACAGTGTATTGCTGCCTGTTTGTCATTCCTTACTCGGCACCGCAGTGCATCCATATTTAATCGAGTACTCGCCATCGATGAAAGGTGGGTCCAGTATAACACTTCCAGACATTGGTTGTCACCACGGGACTCTGTGCCTCACAATGTTAAATCTTCTCTGCACCCACGCAGAATCATGCTTTGTATCTGGTGGACTAGTCGCCAGGTGGTGTGCTCTGAGCTCCTGCCAATGGGCTAAAGCATCACAGCAGGCCTGTACTCGCAGCAGTTTGGAACATGTGCATCAGGCACTGGTGCATAAAGAGCCAGCATTTGTCAGTCATTACGTGTGTACTCCTCCTCCATGACAGTATGATATAAACGAGGCAATGCAAGACAATATGAGGCTGCATGTGGCTCATGAGGTCAGGAACACAATCCAGCGACTGGGTTGTGAGACACTACCCCATCCACCATACTCCCTAACCTCGCACCAACAGACTACCACCTTTCCCATTCCCTGGACAACCATCTTCGTGGGAAATCCTTCAGCAACTGGCCAGACCAAAAAGGCTCTCACATACTTCTTTTCGTCCAAAACTCCAGAGTTTTACCTCGATGCCATCGTACAGCTAGCCTGGCAAAAGGCACTGGATGCTGATAATGATTACTTGGAGGATTAGTGGTGATTATTATTTGTTTTATGACTTTTTCCTTCTGACTGTCCTAAACGGCAAGAACGTTTTTGGTTACCTTGTAGCAAATATGACATGTTTTCATGTAAATCAGGAAGGAAAAGTTTTAGTGGTAGATGAAAACGATATAGGACAGGTGTTTGGATTATTATCTAGCGAGTATCGGCAAGTACCTGGAGAAGATTTATACCAGAGCACTCAAGAAGATCTATCTGTTCCAGTTGTTTCTTCTTTAATGCCCAGAATTATATTTAGAAAATTGGAGGGGGAATCCATATTATAGATAACCACATTGGCATTAGGAGATAAAGTGGGAAAAGTTTCACCCTTTCCACAAGAATTGAAAAACAGTTTTCAGCAGTTTGGCGTCATCCATTCTAAACTGAGTATAGATCAATCGATGGTCCCCTTTTTATGGTTATCATTCGACTAAAATGTTAACATAAATTGCTAACAATTATTGTAAAATTCTTTTATAAATTCCTTCTTATCGTCTATGTAACTTTGTTTTAATTTATTGTGAAAGCTTTTTTTCTGTGGAAGCTTCATCTCTTCTAAGGAACTTTGGTGGAGTAGCTTTGTGGTTCTAAGGGTGTAGCCTGCCTATTTTTATGCTTAATCTATGTAATTGCTGAATAACATTTAGAAATTCACTTACTAATACTGGAAGACTGTGGACAAAAATATCGTTCTTGTTTTATAAAACTTTCCCGCCAACGTTCCATTTATGGAACATGTTATATAAATCATTTTAAAAAAAATTTCCATCCATAATTCTTATATTTAAGTTTGTAGGATTTTTATATTTATTTGTAATGGCATTTATTATATATTGTGATCATTTTTATTTTGCCAAATTTGAAGATTTCTGTGAATATACTTAGATGAAGGGTTCAACCTTTTTTTTCCCCCTGAACAGACAGGTGTTGAATTAGAACTTGTTGATTCAGTGCCTCTTTTAGAATGGTTAGCGAACAACTATAAAAGTTTTGGTAAGTATTTTTATGATTGATGTTAGCAGGTTTCCTGCTAATTAATGGAGAATTTGTATGTAAAGAATGCTCTCTCATTATATGCTTTGCCAATTTCGACAGCCAATAGAATTTAGACAATTTTCGTAATAGACGACCAATTTTCGTAAAGTTGCTTGTTCTTTATAAAGTGCTTCTTTTGTTATTGTTTATGAACCAAATAATACCTATTAGTCATAAAGCTAGCTGAGAATTTTTTTGGAGAGGGAGGGCCTATTCACAAAATCACCGATGAGTCGAAAATTTTTTACAGTTGCACGGATAATCAAAAATGTTCTGAATATATCTTATTGTTATGCTCTTAGTTGTCATTTAAAAGTTTAAAAAGTAGTTTCATTTTATTAATATAAAGTAATTCCAGGTTTTTCAAAAGAATTATTTTACTACTTTAAGAAAAAAAAAAAGCATTTTTTATTTTATAATTAAATGTTGTTATTCAGTAGAAATACAGTGTACTTATATATTTATTTAACGTTTTTTCCCATTAAAATGTTAATATGCAACCTACGTAATCTACTAAGGCTTTCTGAAAGAGCAAATGTATAATGCTTTTGCTTCCTTTTCCATGCAGGAACTTTAATCATATTGAGTTCCAATTTAAATATTCCTCATAGCTGTTTAATTTATATTGGCCATGAGTTAAGGGTCAGCTGTTAAAAATGGCTGCAAAGATTTTTCTTGCTGAAAAATGTGAAGAACAGAAACTGAAAAACGTAAATTTTTATCTAATAAATACAGCATTTCATATTTAATCTTACTGCAAATTTGTGCAAAATGATGGCAGAATCTTTCTATTATTTCCCAGGAATCCAAATTTAGCATAGAAATTAAAGGGTAAAATACAAACACATCTCACAAAGACATGGCTTAGAATCCACAAAATCTCCTAATCTGCAGACATTCTGCAAAATTCCAAAGCGTTTGAATTCTCCGACTTGTAATGTTTTTCACAATAAACATCAGTGTGGAGTATGCCAGATTTGAATGTTATATACAGTGTAGAAGTTTTCATTTCAAATTTAAATTTAAAAACCTTTTTTAATATAAGTTAAACTGTATAAAATTCTAACACCAAAATGATTTATGTAATGTAGAAATTATATTAATGACCCACAGTTGTTTATTTTCATTAATGTGATTTTATATTTGTTTGGAAATAACAGGATTAATATGCAGTGTTCTTAAATATTGTTGCGTGCATACGTGTTCGTAATGGATTAAATGCATAAGTCGATAAAAAGTTAATAAATCCCAAGAAGTAAAACAAAATGCTGAAATTTCCTCAGAGATAATGATACAATATCACAATGTTGTATTTCAAACTACTAAATCATTAAATAGAACACACACACACACACACACACACAAAAAAAAAAAAAAAAAAAAAGAGTAGAGAAAGCTAATCTGATCGCACTGCAAATTTGCTACAGTAAACAACTGAAGAGATTTTTTTAATCAAGCATGAGAACATTCTGGTATTTCTCGATTTTTCTGGATAGCAAAAGAGTACAATTATGAGATATCTATTTATTAAATGTGCATGCTACTGTATTTTTACTTTTTCAGCATAGTTTTTTCTTAAAACTCATTCCATGCAGGATTGCACAGGAAAAGGAAATAATTTTAATTACAATTTTATTAAAAATAGCACTAAATACAAAAAATCGTAACAATATTTCAGTGTCTTGTTTAAACATTTACCAAGATATTTATGAGATTTTGTTTAGAAGCCGTGCACAAATTGAAAAGGAAAATGTATAGGAGCATTTGTACATAACTTAAAGAATCAATTCAGAAAAAAGTTTCTAATGTTGATAGTTCAAGTAATAAACATTATTTTGCAACTTAATAAATATTTGTATATGTGTGTATTGTTGTGTTCTACAGGCTTGTGGTTTGGAGTGATTGATGACAACGCTTGATAAAGAATTAAGACACTATTTAGCCAGTATTACTCATGTCATTTTGAAAAACACATTTACAGTCATAAAAACACTACGACAAACATGCTGAAACAATCAGCAACACATCCTTCAGTCTCTAACAGTGAAGACAGCTTCACAGCAAAGTGCAGCTCCCAACTTTGGCGATCGCTTTCTAAGCTCAGCACACTCAAGATAAACTCTACCGTGCACTAATTCGTGATACACTGCTGCTCTGCGTATAGGCAGGGTTTATATAACTTCTGGTCTGCCTTTCAGAACATTCTGGGCCAAACCGGTAATTTTTCTGGAATGTTCTGCATCCATCTATGTTTTTCGCCAAATGGATGGTTTCATGCCAAATCTAGAAACCTTGCCGTTTTCTGGCAACCCTAAACCTGTTTGTGAGGAAGTTATGTTATCAGGGCTGGGCATTTCATAACTATACGTATATATGGTCTGATATGTTTTGTGTGTGTACTACAGACACACAAAACATAGATGGTACTTTTCCATTTTGCCGACGCAGTCGATAAAGTTGTCAAAAAGGTACAACTGATGCCAAACTGAATATCCTCACTGGTAACCTTTTACGCCTCATTTTCAAAACAAGTCCCAGCCATTTTTTATCAGATTGGTTGTTTCTTTCAGTACTGGCATATAATTACATAGAATTTTTGCCAGATAGTTCAATTTTATGCCCTAAGGCCATTCACAGTAATTAAGTCTATTAGAATGCAATCGCACTGCTCACCCAAAGGCGAAAATATATAAAAGGCAAAATCAAGGGTTAAATTCATCAATTCTAATGAGAATGCATTGTCAAGGTAAAGCACTGCGGTTATTCGTACTAATTGAAATAATTTTTGCATTTAAATTTGTATTCCATATTAAGATTTAACTTGAAATTAATGTAGATAATTACTGAGAGAATTATGTTTTTGTAATGTAGTTTACGTGAGATGCAATCACTTGGGGCGACATGATATGAAGTGGCGAATCAGGATGTTTTACCATGAAAGCATGGTCAATTGTTAAATTAATGTATTTTTACAAATTTATTGTCTTTATTTATTGGCTTTTTACAAAATTTTAAACAATATTAAAATGTTTATGCATTTAAAGTAAAAAATTCTTAGAACTATTATTTGTTAACATTCTTTTATGTGTATACTTAGTGTTGTCACCAATAAAGTCTGCTTGGCGAGATTTGCGCCAGCAAATGGAAAAGTACCGCATAGATCTTATTTATCAAATTTTATAGAATATGTTCTAGAAAACAGTGGAAGGCTTCAGTTTTGGCACACAACCCAGTCATAACATTATTTGCATAAATCAAAAATATTTCTATTTTAATAAATTTTTTTGTATAGTTGTTAAATCATAATTCTAAAATAATAAAACTGCATAACTATTTTTACTACAAGTAAAACAAATAATTTATTATTAGCATTTGAAAACTTAACTTATTTTGGCAAATAAAGCAATAAAATTGTAAATTAAAGAATATTACACACTTGTAAATCAAAAGAATATCCTTGAACGAGTTTAAAGGGTTGAAGACATTTTGAAAAATTAGATTTTGTAATGTTTAACAAAATACTAACTTTAAAAATTCCAAAATTTGAATGTGTGCATCATTTAAAACATTTTTGTAACTAGAAATACAAGTGTAGAAGTAGAGATTTCAAAAATAAAGCTGTAAAGAGATTAATGTTTACGGTGACTACTTAGTGTCATTTTTTGTAATACGATCATTTTTACTTTCTAGGGGCTACTCTTGAAATTATAACTGATCGATCTCAGGAAGGCTCACAATTTGTAAAAGGTTTTGGTGGAATTGGAGGTAAGCATCATTTGTGCACTCTTGAATTAATTTGAACATTCTTCATTTTCAATGATTTGTCATGCGACTATTTTTCGTGTAATGAGAATCCCCAGATCTGATGCCTAGTCTGCTTTTTAGCTTATTTTATTAGGTTCTATTAGTTTTCATGAATGATATGTAATGCATAGTTGGTAACTGTCCCACATTTTCATTACCCCCTCCCCCAATTCTTCTGGCAGATCTTTCAGTTTTTAATATTGAGCTTTAAAATAAAGTCCTAGTATATTATAGACATTTGTAGAACTTTTTATGAAAATTTGCTTCATGTTTACTCAGTTAATATTTAATTCTGTTTTACATCATTAAAGGTATATTACTGAGTTTTACCACATAGTAGTGTATATGCATTAATTATTAATTTTATTTTTAATATTTTAAAATAATTGATAAATAAAAGTTTTTCTTCCCAACTCAGGATTTTGTGAGTATAAAAGTTTAAACAACTACAAAAAGAATTTAGCCAAAGAACTAAAATTTAGAATATTTAATTAAATATTAATATCTTTTTGCAAGTGAACATATTATAAATATCTGAAAAACCTGATATAAAATTTAGTCTGTTGAAGGAGTGCAGCCCAAAAACATATTGGAAAGTCCCAGTTATTTACATATTCGAAGCTTAGAAATAACAGTAGCGAATTTTTTTAGTTGAATAATTTTCAAAAATTGCTATGATCATAGATATGGTCCATAACCAAACTTTCCTGTTATTGTGAGTCAATTTTTATAAAAGTCCATTTTTTGCGTGTTAATAGATGTATTTTAAATTCTATCGACAGTATGAGGAATATTTTTCCTCGCTTTTTTAATGTCATCACAGTAGATGTGGATAAATGGGATCAAATTAAGTGATTGTAATAAAAATTCGAAAATATTGTATTTAGTCGTGTGAGCTGCAAAACTTATTTATAAAAGCAAACGTTAATTTATATGTATATTTAAAAATGCTTAATTTCTGGATGATTTTAGATGTAGGTACATCGAGAAAAAAATAGGACAGTTCTATATCTCCCATTCTACTGTGCAGATTGACGAAATTAAACTTGCATTTTTTATGCCTTGAAAGTGCAACTTAGGATATGTATTAGATTTATATATAGCATTGTTCTAATATAGGTATTTTAACATGAAGTCTGACTTTTCTGAAACGGCATGCCCCCCTCCCAATATTTCGATTCTACGAATTAAATTATACCAAACTGCTAAGTTTTGTGAAAATCGCAAGAGTAGTTTTTAAAAAATTAGCTCTCAAAATTTTAGCTCCTGAGTGTTAATTGAATTTGATATATATTTATTAATATCTCTTTTTAATTAAACTCATTTCATTTCATCCTTTCACATTTAGGTTCATTCCAAGTTAAATTCACTCATTTTTTATGATTCATTTTTAAAATTTGTATTTTTATATCATTTTTATAAATTTTTTGAAAGTTTTGAATTATAATCTATAAAATTTTTACCACCATCTTAAAGTATATGCATTTTTAAGCATACCTGTAAAAAGTTAAGACTTTATTGAAAATTTCCGTGAATTCGTATATTGGTGCATTTTGAAATTTCCCATATTTGTTGAAAGTGATAGTAACATCAAATGTTATTATTACTTTCACAGGCACTTCGTTAAAATTGTTTGAAAGTAGGAATGATGTGACTCTTTTCAGCTTATGCACAATGTAAGGGAAAGGAAAATAGGTTGCCATATATTAAGATGTACGCCAAGATAAATATTTGAATTTCTCCATAAATTTCACACAAAATTTAATATTTGGGCTTAATTTGTGTTGCAGAATCGGAATATGAAAAAAATTGGCATGTCATTTAAAAATATCCGATTTTGTGTCAAAATATCTGTGTTAGAGCAATGTTATGTATAAATCTAATATATATCCTAAGTCGCACATTCGAGACATGAAAAACGCAATTAAAATTTTGTCAATCGGCCCAGGAGAACGAGAGATGTAAAGCTGTCCCTCCCCCCTTTTTTTTTTTGCGTGCTGTGTAACTAGGTTATGTAGATAATTTATTTAGAATTGCTAATTAATTTGTAATTTTTTAAAACAGTATTTAGTTAAATGTATATCTATTTCATGAATAAACTTCATGTTTTGAAATTTTATCATATTTAATCATCTTTGTCTAATCTTTAACCTTGTTCTTTTTATTTACCATCTTAAGTATGGACTACATTCTGCAAGTTTTTCACATTTGACTTTAATGTCTGACATTATAAAATTATATCTATATACTGCAGTAAAATTAAGCCTTGATTTACATGCAAGTATATACAAAATTGTTTTCTTTTGAAAAATATTGACATTGATGTCATGTTTTTCTTATTATCACATGTCGTATTGACAAAGCAATGAAAATTTATTCATATTTATATTAGTGCTGTATTGTTGCTTCAGAATAAAATGTCAAAGCTTTTTCTTTTGACTTAAATTTTTTCTTTTTTTTTTAAAGGAATCCTGCGGTACCGGGTGGACTTCCAAAGCCTTGAAGTTACTGATGGCTTAGATGATTTTGACCTAGACGATTTATAAATTTTTTAAATTTTTGGTGCTAAGACTGTGCATCATTTATGCGGGATAAATACTCGTTTTCAATCCAACATTGTATGTGGATTGGTTGAATAGAACTCTGACCAATTTTTGTACAGAAACTCTAAAAAAATAATAATATAAAACATTCAGTTGGCTTTGGCATCGACACTTGCAAAAGCCACATTCATAGAATGTGGTTCTTGTGATTTTGGGGTTTGGGATATATAGAAATTTACATGAAATTAATTTAAATACTGCTAAAATGATACTGGCAATTAGCATTTTTGAAGAATGGTTTTGCATAGTTGATCATTGGTTGTAAGCCACAGTGGCTTTGTGCCTGATTTGCTTATCAGCGTTAAAAGCTGGTGGGAGACTGGCGTTGCAACAGCTGAGCTCAATTATGTTGAAAAAAATAAACGATGCAAGTTGGGCTTGCGTCAAGCTGATTTCTGCTCTGTTTATTTTATATTTAAGATTGTATTTCACAGAAGTGAAAAATTTTACTTTTCCATGATGTTTTGTAATAAAAACTTTTTCACACTTTATGATATGTACTTTACCATGTATATTCTACATTTATATTTTTGTTACTGAAAATATTCCACGCTTTGACCGTACATATTTTTCTTTGTTGGTTGAAGGTGTTTAATTTTTAAAATGTTTGTTAGAAAACAAAATAGTTTAAAGCTGATGTGGAGAATTTTTAAGCATGATTTTTAAATGTCATTTGAAGCAAGTTTAAAGCTTAAGTTCTTTTATGTGATGGCTCTTTTTTAACATTTCCTTTACACTCCTTAGAAGTCCCAAAAAAAACAATATGAGTTTTTGTTGATGGCTTTAAACATAGCTGCCTTTTTAGTTTCTCTTTAATATTGAAAATTATTATAATTTTAATAACTCTTAAATATTTTCTAAAAAATTTTGAAAGATTACAAAGCATTAATAATCTCTTTTTTCTCTCTCCCCCTTGAATTTTGAGTTTTTTCCCTGTAGGCATATATTAAATTACAGTCTTTCAATTTCAATTTAAGAGGTACTCAAAGGAAAATTACCTAGATATAATAAGTTCTTTTTAACTTCTACATATTATAAAACATAACATAATTGAGCATATTGCTAGCAATTGTTTTATTCATCATCTCAAAATTTAAGGCGGGCATATTTTGCATTATGAAATGATATCTGTATCTTTAAAACTTGTATAAATAATTTGATGAAAAAATATTTTCTGCCGTTGAATTATATCTATTTATTATGTTATCAAAATTTTCAAATATGAGTTTTATTTTTTAAATGGATATTAATTTATTATTTAGTTTAAATTTCCAAGGAGCTTACCATTAGAAATTGTTTGGCCCCCCAAAAAAAAGTTCCTTTCCTTTTACCAAAAAATTATGACTATTAAATTTGAAGGCTTATTCTTACTTATTCGTTTTTGTTTTGTTCATGTAATGGCAATAAAATATAAATATTTTTTAAAAAAAAGTGTTTTTAGTGTAGTCAGTTGTATATAGTCATTCGATTATCCACTGCAAACAGTAAAAAGGAAATTTCTGGGTGTAATATTGAAATCAAATAAATATGTGGTGAGTATTAAAAGTTAGAAGGAAGAAGGGGGAAGGAACACCTTTGAATTGGATTAGAAGGTGGGGATTTAGAGGTTTGTTAGATAGATGTCCCTCTTCTGCCTCAAAAATCTGAAGAGGCACCTATGTTTGGTTCCTCTGGTTAAATGAATAGTTTTATTTATTAGCTGGGGCAGACGAAGATTGCTCCCCCCCTTAATGCCTCATTTAAAATTTTGCATAAGTGTTTCTCTTGATTTAAATAGATTTTTTTTTTTTTTTTTTTTTTTTTTTTTTTTTTTGACAGCTTCTAATGTTTTTAGCTACATGTGAACAAAAAAGTGAATGATTTGGGGTAAAGTAGGCATACAGTAACGAAACCTGCAAAGAAAATAGAAATTATAATACTGTAAAGAAAATAGTATTATAATACAGTAGTTTTATTCATTGTAAATTCATTTTGAATGTATGTTTCTTAAATGTTAAAATTATCTTTCTTTGCCATACATTCGAACGCCTATAGTCTTGACTAAACGCTGAAGCGCACTTTGTGACAAAGTTTATTTTTATCAGTTTTATGGCAGGTTTCTCTTATGAAATGAATCACATCATGTAAAGTGTGTGGCTTTCTGGAGAAAGTTTATTAGTAACAACATTCCAAAGATGAAATCTCTAGGTCTTGATGGTTAATTAATTTACCTATGTTGTCCTGTCCTCTTGTTGGAAATTTTTGGTCAAGTAAGTCACATGTTACAACTTTATACTTCCTTTTCCCTTGCTACAACTAGGTCTGCAATTATATATATGAATCCAGAAATGTCGTTCTCCAATGGGCATTGAACTCCACTGTGGGTCATCTGGCATATATTAGTCAAATGAGCACAAAGCAAGCTCAAGGTTGTTTTTGAATGTTCTTTAGTTATTTCGTTCATCTTGTCCTGAGTTGTGTGAGTACACGTGCCTTCGGGAAATAGTTTTAGAAATTATCATCTTTTGTTATGTCTGCAAGAAAGGTGAAATACTCGTGTATGTTTCAAAAATCGTACACAGTTGACTTTCCTTATATTATTTCCTCAAGGAAATGTAATAAATTTGCGAGGTGTACCGTCTGTCGTTGCGATTTTTCGATTTCACTAGGTGGAAGGGCGGATGTTCTCAAACATGTGCATACACAAGGACAACATGAGTTGTTTTGAAAAAAATGAAAATTTTTTCTTTGGAAACAGAGGACCAAAAAGTTATTAATGCAGAATGTCTGTTCTCTGCCTTTTTACTGGAGGCTTGTGATTGTATATATGATGTGATTTATGGTGAAATAGAAAATCAGAAGAAAGATGAAGATTTGGTAATAGGAGCTGCAACTACAAAAGTAGTGAAAGAACTTTCAGAAGAAGACAAAAATAAGTTTTATCTTCATGTTAGAAGTTACTTCTGTCGAGCATGTGATTACATACTACATAAATTTCCAGTCAACGATGAAGTGATTTTGCATGCTAAAATTGCTGATGTTTCTGCTTTAGCAAATGCATCTTTTTCTGATATAAGGTACTTTTTGGACAGATTTCCTGTGTTACTTCATTTAGTCATGAAAGATGATGATATTGATGTTGCCACTGATAATTGCAGTTTACAATTAGAAAAGTTGGATGAAGTTATAAAATCAGCTAGGGTTGACACCCAGTGGAGTTTAATTGGAAAACTGAAAGGTGCTGATGGAATTTTAAAATATAGTGAACTGCCTAGAATTATGTTGGCCATCTTGACAGTTCCCCATAGTAATGCAGAGTGTGAGAGGATTTTCAGTGTTGGCAACAATGGGTTGGCAAGTATGCCCAAGTAATAAACAGAAAAAGATGTAACCTTTAATCTGAAAAGTAAGTTATATTTGGTTGTATAAATTAAATCAGTATTCAAAACCAGGTAAATAATGGCAGCATAAACATCATTAGACATGAAGAAAGTAACTATAAATGAGATTTAAAAAACAGTGCTTACAAGAGAACTTGAATAATTCCATTTTATTCAAGCTCTTGTTTATTTAAAAAAAAAAGTGAATTAGAATTCCTTTTCCTCAAACATTGCTGTTATCTCATACATATTTCTTTTCGTTTTTATATTTTCCATAGAAAATTTTGTTTATGCTGATAGGTTGTGGTGGTAGTGCTTCCATATTTAGATTTCATTTATTGGTTTAGGTCACTTGAATACAGCAAAACAAGAGAAACTGGCTCATCTTTATGTTGCATATGGGGAAAGCCAGCCCGTTTATACCAAAGTTGAGCATTCAATAGTCTTTCCACTCAGCCGCTGCTGGGGCTGTTTATATATTCAAAATAAAAGTACTGTTATTGAAAGAAACGTAAGTATTTTATTAAGTGAAATCTAACTGAAGGTTGGTGATACATTTATTAGGGAAACTAAAAATGTGTTTTCATGTAGTAATATGATGAACAAGAAATACTGTCAATATGCCTCAGTGTTCTAGACATCACATGGTACAGTGTGCAAAAATGGGGGGGGGGACAGTTCTGTAGCTCCTGTTCTACTGGGCCGATTGACGAAATTAAAATTTTGTTTTTCATGTCTCGAAAGAGTAACTTGGGATATATATTAGATTTATATATAGCATTATTCTAACATAGGTATTTTGACACAAAATCGGACCTTTTTCGAAATGACATGCAAGTGTTTTCAATATTTCGATTCTACGACTCAAATTATTCTAAACTGCCAAGTTTTGTAAAAATTGCACGAGCAGTTTTTTTAAAAAATTAGCTCTCAAAATTTTACCTCTTCAATGTTAATTGAATTTAGTGCATACAGTATTAAGTCCAAGAGACGGATGCTCAAAGTCACCACAAGCCATTTTGGGAAGGGGGATTCATTACACAATCTCACTTGCCGAGTACAGAAAGAAACTGATTACATGTGGAGCCATTTCCCAACATCTTTCACTCCATTCTCCAAAAGCTACTTCTGCTCACTTTCTTTCTTCTCTTTTTCCCAATGCCTCTCGCTCAGTTACAAAAGAATTCATCTTCTTGGTCCGAGTGATAATTTGTGATATTTTTTCGATACCACAAAAGCTAGAAAAGATTAATTTTCAAATAAAAATTAATTCAAAAATATTCTTTTGAAAACATGGGAAAATATATCCTCAGATCTAATCAAGAAATTAGTAGGATCATTGTCAAGAAGACTACAAGCTGCAGTCTTCTTAAAATTGATTCTTCTAACTGTTATAGATAACTGGACTTTTTGCGAAATATTAAGTTTTATTTTTAGTATTGGTTTCATTGAATTTTAAGTTATAATTATTTAGACAAAATACTCTTTCCCCCTTGAATATTTCATATCTTGACATTTGTATGTTATGGATGACAACAAACACTCAATTTTTTTCTTTATTACATAAATTATGTGAACCAGTTATTATATAAGAATTTAACTTACACCATTTGCAATACAAATATTTTATAAATTTGTATTGTTGAAATGCTTTTTTCCTCCACTGTATCTTTGTCTGTAGTTGTTATGCAAACTATTTACAGAAACTAATTCTTCACTGAAGTTTATTATTGAGCTCTTGAATAAACAGCAGATATTGGGCAATACAGTAATTTCTATGGAGAATCAATAGCCAACGAAGACTACTTCAAATTATTTTGTCTTGTTTTACAATTGACGTTTGACTGTGTTCTTGATGTCCTGAACTTTTCTAACTGCTCTTCTCACCGAAAAGCTGACAGATCGAAACAAATCCATTTTCTCTGGTCACATTTCTCAGGCTTCCAGAAGAAAAACATGATTTAATTAATTCACTATTTGTAAATCACATCTTTCGTAGGTGATAAATGAGCTATTCGTGAGTTACCGTTACATTATCCTTTTTCTGGGGGGGGGGGGACTTTACTAAATTGTGGTGTGGTGAAGTGCTTCGTTTTTACCTTTCCAGTTTTAGCTATTGTTCATACTGTACTCTTTTTGCACAGCTATTATGTCATTATGTAATAAATATAATGTTTTGTCATTTCAGTCTATCAGAAAATAATTCACACTCCATTCTGCTTTAAAAACATAATATTCAAAGTCCATTTTTCTTTTCTTATCTATTCTTGAGAGTGACATGGCAACGGTAGGTAATAAATAAAATAAAATGAAAAGAACAAGATATCACAGACGCGCTATCGTGCGCCAAGTAATACAAAACTGATGGAACTGGCGACGCTTGTTCTACAGCCGTGTTTCCCAACGTAGGGCCCACGCCCCACAAGGGAGCAATTCGAAAATGGACTCGTCCAGAGTTTAAGGGGACAAAGAATGTTCTAAATATGTTTCATGAAGTCAAAATTTTTCGAAATTTCATTTTTTATTCCGCAAAATAAAGAAAAATGTAAGTGATACGTAAAAAAGTTTTTAAATTGCGTTGCATTGTAAATATTTTATAAAGAATTCTCACTGTAGACATAAACATTTAAAGGCATTTAAATAACTGACACATTATGCTTTCCATACGTTTCTCGCACATTTCAGCCAACGAATTTATTTTATTTTTTACTGTAGGAATGGCAACTGGTATATTATTCTTTCGTTGAATGGCAACAGCAGCTGCTTTCAGCTTTGTTTATATTGATCTTATATTTATTTCTTTCAGCCCTTAGGGAAAGAAGGGTGCAAGCAAGAAAAAACGTTTATTGGTATTCGGAGGCATATTTAAAATTTGGTTTCATACCCGGTCCATAAACGGTCAACTTTTGTCATGCCAATAATGCCTGACCAACAAATCAATGAAACTAAATCGTCTTGAGGCACATTTGAAGGCGAAACATAATGCTGATATCAATTCAGATTCGAATTATTTTCATACTTTAAGGAAATTTTTTTGAAAATAAACTAATATTAAAGTGTCTATTTACTGCTCATAATGCAACTGTTAATCGTGCTCTTGAAGCTATTTATCAAATTTCATTACTCATCGCTTAATCTGGAAAAAGCCGTACTATAGGGAAGAATTTAATCAAACCATCAATATCAGCATTTAAATCTGTTCTAGAAAAGATGTTAAAGCTATGCCACTAAATAACAGTACTGTTTTCAGAAGAAAGATTAAATGAGTTAGGATATTGAAATACAACTTGTCGAAAAGCTAAAAACAGGAAAATTTTCGGTGCAAATGGATGAACTAACTTTGAAAAACAGTGGGGCCTTACTTGTAACTTATGTAAGATATATTCATAAAGGGGATTTTGCCGAAGAAATGTTCTGTAAATCATTAGAAAGCACCACTACCTCCAAAAATATTTATAGTAAGCTAAAAAATTACTTAGATATAAAAAATATAATACATCTTCTACTGCAGATGGTGCTCCTAATAAGATGGTTGAAAAAATAAAGCACGGAATAAGAAAAAGGGTTGCTTAAAATTGATAAAAGATGAGAATCCAGAAATGCTTCTTGTGCATTGTGTTATTCATAGAGTAAACCTGGTAGCTAAAAACAATTCGCCTGTTCTAAATGAAGTACTAAATTCAATTATAAAGTGTATCAATGCTATTAAAGCTAGGGCCAAATGTGAACGTCTTTTCAAGTTATTTTAAGAACAAAATGAAGAATATATGAGACTTGTACTTCACACTGAAGTAAGAAAGCTGTCGAAAGGGAACTGCTTGGAAAGATTTATGGAATTATTTGATACTCTTAGTTATTTTTTAAGCGACAAACGTGAAATGAAAAATCTGTTAACGGATGATAAGAAGGCAATTCTGAGTTATTTAGCCGATATCTTTGAAAAATTAAATATATTAAATAAACAACTTCAAGGAGCAAATAAAACTTATAATGCAAAAGGAAGATATTTGGTTTCATTATCTTTGTTGAATTATGTCAGGCATATATTAATCTATCACAAAAATTTTGAAAAGTCTCATTGGATCCAAAATGTGACGTGACTACCACTATACTTGTTATTGTCGATCATCTGAAAATTTTATCGGCTGATTTAAAAGATTTTGTAACTTGAAACAAATTGATTTTCCAACTTGGATGATGCAGCCAATGCTAGTGGATTTGGCTGATATTTCAAATATGCAGTAAAAAGAACTCGCAGAAATGCAAAATGATGAGTCAATTAAAACTTTATTTAATATCCAAATGCAACAAAATTTGCAAGAGAACTATTGTTACCGTTTCCATCTTCATATTTTGCTGAATGTTAGTGCCATAAATTATTTGCTGCTTTAAAAAAGAAAAAAAATCGGTTGGATATAATGAAACCGGGAGACTTGAGACTCAAGTTATCTAAATTGGAGCCTGACATAAAATTTCTTTGCAGCAAGTATCAAGTGCAAGGAACTCACTAAATTTAAATAATAAAAATTACTAATACTTAAAATAAAAACTTTTACTAAAATGAGTTTTTTCTTGAATTTCAGTTCTCCATGTTTTGAAAGTTCACTTAGTGTGTTTGCTGACAAAATTTCGTAGTCATTTCTTCCTAAAAGCTATCATTGAGTTTCTTTCGTGAATATTTGAATTTTTAAATATTAAAAATTATGTATATACTAGGGGAAGCTTAAAAATTTTAGAGAGGATTAGGTGGGGCATAGCACAAAAAAGGTTGGGAAACACTGTTCTACAGCAAATAGCAGACAATGAAATGCAAATATGTGAGCCGGTAGCGCAATATGTGGTCTTTATTCACAGCTCGTCAAGTCGAATATCGACAGTTGCATTAGAGCTCGTAATTTGAGTTACTTAATTTTTTTTTCAGATAAATAAAATATTAAGCCGCGATCCGGATTTAATCAAGCGGTGGGCCGAATTTGGCTTGCGATCTGTAGTATGCCGACCCCTGAAGTTAAATATCTTATACTTTACCGAATGGCAGCGGGCTAGCGTAAGGAAGGTAAAAATATTTTACTTCGGGGACTGGCAACTTATTTCTTTTAAATCTTTGTTTACTCGTACGTGGTCGTAGGACAAGGATTGGCCTCAGAAAGCCGGTACCTAGGCATACCCGTAACCCTGTGTAACTTGATAAATAAAGTTGAATCAGATGAGAATACAGCGTTTTGCTACGAATTTTGTACATAGATAGATGATTTTGCAATTATTTGTGAAATTGTTGCATTTTTCTATGTAATGCAATGCAAATAATCCAGAAACAAGTTATGCCGTAAAAGTAAGAATACAAGGACATCTATTTAACATTGAGTAAATGGGTATTTCGGTAATTTGACGAGAAATCTCCAAAAGGGGGGGGGGAATTGGCAATATTATCACCGTAATAGGTATTGTATTTGAATAAATGTAATTTGTCATTTTATTAGCTGTAACCGTAATTCGACCCTTATATTGCCTTCCAGTAATATCGAGAAGCAGAAACTCGGCGACCGGGTGAAAACTATATATGGCCAGACAGAGCATCTGCTGTTAATTCCACAGGCATGTTCGCAAGTGATGGAGTTCCCTTCCACACTTTTAAAATTAACTCAGATGGACTGCTAAAAGCAGCGATAAAAAAGTTGAACGATGAAAGTAGAAGCTATTGAAAACGAGCTGAAGGAGCTAAAAATACCCGTAGAAAAGTGAGGCTATAGGGAAGACCAGATATTGAAGCTACCGTTGTTTTTAGTTGAAACCAAGAGAAATGATAATAGAAAGAAGATCTGGAATTTGGAAAAACTTCAAGGACTTAATGTTGTTGTCAAACAGTACAAGAAGAAGCCTGGACCTGTGCAGTGTCACAGGTGCCAGCGTTACGGACACTCAAGAGAGCACTGCCATTACAGAGCCCGCTGCATGAAATGTGGAGGCTGCCATGAAACGTTTACGTGCAAAACTCCCAAGGAGAAACTACCAGCACGCTCTGTGATGGAAGTCACGTCTCGTCGTAGAAGGGATGTGAAAAGTATCCTAAATTCCGAAGAAATGAACCCTAACCTTCAGCGAAAGAGCAGGAAGCTATATTCAATTTGAATAAAGATGACTTTACCACATTGCCGGGGGGAAACACGAAAACGGCAAAACTTGGCCCAGTTGGGCGAAAGGCGGAAAACCTGAAGAGAACATATTTCACTGGTTTAAAAAGCAGCTTTGCAAAGTGAAAGAACTTTTCACGAAGTCAGCAAAATTCTTAAAGGGTAAAATTGAAGTCGGCATGGAAGCCATCGAATACATTTCAAATATTGAATATGAGTTCTAATAACCAAGCTCACGTGACAAATTTGATCGATGCGACGCATTCTTTCTTGAGGATATCCCTTTTCAATGCAAATAGTGTTTTTTACAAGAAACTTGAATTAATGGACTTTTCATCGGCACATGATATTGACATTATGTTAATAGGTGAAACTCATCTCAAGCTTTGTGATAAGTTCAAAATCTCAGGTTATAGCGTTATTAGAAGCGATAGGCTTAGAACTACCCGCGGAGATACTGCAGTTGTGATCAAGAATCACCTTAAATTCAACATAATCAAGCTCCCGAGGACGACGAAATTAGAATACACTGCAATTCTTGCTAGCAGTACGACCAATGAGAATTATCTTACAGTGGTAGCGTACAACCCCCTCCCCCGAATGACATAAACTTACAGGACTTTGACATTTTAATGTCGACGAATTTCCCTACTATACTTGCGGGTGATCTAAATGCAAAAGATCGCTCCTGGGGAGCCAGGATGGATAATAGAAATGGTAGACTACTCAAAAACAATATCTATGCAAATAACTTACAGCTAGTCACCCCAAATGAATATACTTTCTACTATCGAAGCGGCGGAGACATATTGGACATACTCAAAAATATTAGT
This sequence comes from Stegodyphus dumicola, assembly GCF_044657685.1. NCBI lineage: Eukaryota > Metazoa > Arthropoda > Arachnida > Araneae > Eresidae > Stegodyphus > Stegodyphus dumicola. Next base: position 87,276,316 of record NC_140768.1, read on the forward strand.
CAGACGCCCAACTTAGAAGCCAAAAAAGAATTGCCGTCAGACCAGTATCTAGTAGTTTTTGATTTTCACGGCTTTTACCTTGACCCTCTAAAGAAACGCACTAAAGTGAATTGGACCAGCTTTACAGATAAACTACGGAACATGCCTTGTAACCCCCATCTAAGAGACTGTGGAGAAATTGAAGGTGAAATTTATTTGCTAACTTCCAAAATTCAAAACACGATTAAGAGTTCTTATGCATGCAAAGGTAAGTTAAGGTTTGCAAAGGTTTTATACGAAAAGGTTTTGAAAATCACCGCCTGAAAATGGTCATTAAATTTTAAAAACAAATATCAGATCTTGTTTAATTTTACCTTATTTATTTCAAAGCGTCACGTACTATTAATCTTATTTAATTTTACGTTATTTGTACGCAAAATTAAGTTCATAAATTTTGTGCTTAGAGTTTTTACCGTTTTACCAAAGTAAAGATGTTTGTACAAGAATTACGCGTGAAAAAAATGTACGAAATGCAGTAATGAGATATATTAAATCCTATTTGCAAAAACCTGTGGCTTTCATAATCTCATCGCTATACAACGTATCACATTTAATAATGAAAAAGAGTTATGTGATACAAACGAAAGGAAACATAGGTTTCAGTGTTAAAGTAAACCAGATCTACTCTTGCTTGCCGACATGTCGGTGACGCGCGCCCCGCCCACTGGGTTAGTCTATCTCTTATAAGGTCTATGGTTCCACATAAACATTGTCGCCGCCTGGTGTCAACTTTGGAGAATAAATATTAATACCGCGAAATGTAAAATTGTCGCTACAGAAGAAATGTCATTACGAACACTGATATCAAGATAAAGAATGATGTGATTCCAGTTTGCTCGTCCGCAAGTACTTGGGAGTTACCCTTGATGACCAAGGAGGTTAGAATAGAAGGAGGGAAGGTTCAACTTAAACGGTGAAGCTTGACGGCCATGTTACTGTTATCGCTGTGACTTGCGCAAGGAAGTCTGTAATTGTAACATTTTTTTTTCCTTTTTTCCTTTTCTTTTTGAAGCTTGTCAGCTTATATTGCATATGGATGCCCAAATAGATTTTCGAAAAATATTCCTGGGATTACTGTTCTCTCGTAAGTATTGATTTTCTTTTTTTTATGTAATTTATAAGTATGTTAAAAAATATCACAATGTCATGTTGTTTTTTTTCCAGATGTGACAAAAATGACTTAATAATAATCGAAACATGTTAAATACATTTTAATGTTTTTGCTTACAGCTGGTATCTTCGTTCCTTAACATACAATGATATATGCTAGGATTTAAACTGTATAATTTGAACGCTTAGATAATTCGTTTTATAATTTTCATGAAAAGTAAGAAATCAATTGTTACTATTTTTATGAATCGTGAAGGTGTTAAATAAAGCAACGCTTTTCTTTATGTATTAATTACTATTCATTCTTAAGTTTTGTGAACTGTTACGGATATAATTTGTGCATTTGATCAAGATAAACTGTTCTGTTGTTAAAATGTTTTTGCATAAGCTTACACATTTCTGGGCAGTATAGCGATAAATGTAAGTAAAATATTTACACAATTGAACATGTGAAAAGATATATCCAAAAATTTATATAGGTATATTTCTGTAATTCAGCTTAATTCAAGGTAATTTCTTTGAGATTCATAAATATGAAACGCGCATAAACTGAAATCATTGAATTCACATAAATCTGTTTTATTTTATTAATATTTATTTTCTTGTTGATATAAGTTCATTATTGGTTGTGAAAAGAATCGATTTAAAACTTTCATTTAAAAAAAAGCAACATGTTACCATTTTTTTAGATAATTATCTGTTATTAATTTCAGGTAAAAATGATTCTTTAATAAATTATAATAATATTGCGAATAAATCAGAAATATCACTTCTTAAAGAAACAATTGGAAAGTATAATACCCGAGAAGTTGCTAATAAAACCTAAGCAAATTCTTGAAATTATGCAGAATCATAATTTTTAAAGGCTTTAATGTTATGCACATGCATTTAGATTTCGAAATATTTCTTAATGATTTTCTGTACTTAGTAAATTACAGATATCATCTTTATAACTTTAAAACAAAAAACTAACAATAGCGAAGCATTTCATTATAAATTTAACATATTTTTACTGGAAAATGCATGCACAGAACAGCTTACAAATACTTACGTTTCACTGCCGTATTGCAATGTTTTGAAGTAACAAACATGGACGCTGCTTGTTCCGTGGAGTTTCATTCCCCGATAGTGGAGGAAACTGCGAACCCTCCCTCCTTCTATTCTAACCTCTTTGTTGATGACAGACTTACTTTCAAAGAGCATGTAATCAACCAAGTAAATAAAGCAAATGGAGTGTTCATGTCGCTTTATAATGTTATAGGAAGGAAATTGAAATTGAGTTTAAAAACAAAACGCATGATCTATTTTACAATGATTAGGACAGTTATGCTCTATACCGCCCCAGCTTGGGCAATTGCTAATAAAACGGATAGGGGAAAACTAGAAGTCCTTCAAAATAAAATATTGAGAGCCATCACTAACACGTCCTGGTTTGTTCGAAATAACATCATTCACGCAGGCTTGAAAATACACGCCATTCCTGAACAAATCCTCATGGAGGCGCACAACTTTGAAAACATGGAAAATTCTCCAGTGCACACGCTAAGAGAACTCGAAAATTATTTGTGTGTGAGTGTGTGTGTGAGTATGGCAAAGCCTCGAGGGCTATCTGCCTAAGATAATAATCTGATGAAATAAATCTTATCAAGCTATCATCAGAGCTGTGTGCATTTACTCTATTACGAACCCGTACGTACGCAGAAGTATGTTTTTGATGAAAACTCAGTCTAAGAGGTGAGAAGTCGCTTGAAAGCAGGGAATAGAAAAAATTGGTGAAGAGTTTTGGGATCAGCTATTGCTGGAAGAAAAGAGTACTGGAGTTTGCAGGGGTAAGGGTGAGAGAAAACTATATGGTTAAATATATCACAAAACACAGCACTAAGATTAAAAATGAACGAAACGTAGTATATACAATATTTACATAGCCACCGCGCATTATTTTGAATTGACCAAAGTCTCTTCACTACGCTATCCACCGTAGGGTCATAATTTTCGGGCCCACCAGCGGCCGAGCGGTAAAGTCGCTGAACACTGGTAGTTCGGTCCGAGGTTCGAATCCCGCGAACGGGTTGGCTGCATGGGCGTTTTCGTTGTTTTCCCCATGTGTAACGTGTATACGAGCCAGTTTCCCTTAGAAAGTCCTCCACGAAGGCATCCCTCCTCTTAGGCAGATAGCCCTCGAGGCTATCTTCTTAAAAAATATATACCATGTTATTCCGGCGTATCACTCGCAGTTTTAATACTACAAACGTAAGATCGAAATTTACAGTTGCGCGTTATACGCCTGTTATAAAATGATGGACTTATAAGGAAAAGATGAGCATACAAAAATTAGATTTCTGTGTACCTAAATGCTTTTTATTTAAAAGAAATGGCATACCTTATAAACTTAAAAATTTTCATTGTCGGATAATATGAAAAATTCGTGTTCCGTTATACCTTCAGGCATATTATACAGTTTCCTCTTCACTATCATTGTTACTCTGATCCATACATAAATAATCATCTTCTGTTTCGTCTAGATTGGGAGATATACTATATTTTTTAAATGACTTTAATTATGTTGGGTTTAATTTCGTTGCATGCTTTTATTATCCACTTAGACGCTATTTCTAGACTGGCATGACGCTTTCTGCCTTCTTTCGTATTTTTTTCCCCCTCCTTCTAACATTCACATATTCCTTTGTCGTTTAAAATTTCTTTGAATAGTTTATTCATACACACGTCTAAAGGCTGAACTAATGGCGTTAATCCGCCTGAAATAGCTGAGATGTTTTAATACACGCTTTCAATAAATTCTTCGTATCATCCATTAGATCAGCTGTTCTCAACATTTTGACTTACGCATACCATGTAAACAAAAACTGAAAACCTTTAGTACCACCACTACAAAATACTACTAGCACCACCACTCTTGAACAAAGATCAGATCGCATAAATTTACGAGTGTTAGAGAAAAAAACTCAATCATGATGTTGGGGTTTTAATTTTTTGAATTTAATACTTCAAAATACTTTGCTTCTTTGCTTACTACTTATTTTTCTCTTGCTTACCACCGGCTGACAACCCCTGCTTTAAATGCAATCTGAGTACGTCCCAAACTAAAACACTTTTTGGATTCTTTAAGGCAACATGACGCTTTTGCCAAACATTTCCTTATTCACAATTTTACACTGTTTTCTTCCAACCATCTTTCTCGTGAACATGGGAAAAAAAAAAAAAAAAAAAAAAATTGGGGGGGGGAGAAATTACATTTCGGTACCCTCTTCCTTTTAAAAATAACTATAAGTTTTAATTTTGTACCGTCCGCTAAGAAGGAAAGTACTATGGTGAGGTGAGAATTTTCGTGACATTTTTTTTTTCTAATGTGAACCGTTTTCCTTCCATTACTAGAGTTTCATCCATATTTCCAATATGTGACAATAAATACTTTTTTTTAAAAAATCTTCCTAGGCCAATAGCATACTTCTGGAATTTGTTATCCAAATCTTTCGGAAACCTTTACGAAACTTTCGTTTTTTCTCATAGAACTAAATTATTCCGTGCTATAAAATCGACTAGACCAACTCAGTGTTGCTTTAAAGTTTTTACTCTCATTTGCATTCTTTTTTTCAACTTTAAGGCAAATAAACGTACGCTGTTTCTTGTAACAATTAATCCATTCTGGCGGTTTTCTAGAACTCGTTCGTTGCGCTTTCTTCTAGGATAGGTAATTTCCTTACTCCTTATTCATCATACTACAAAGCTTATTTATTCTTTGGCATATTAATTATTGTGATTTCATTTTTCTTCCACTCACATATGGAGCTTTCTTCAGCAGCAAACATGCTTGCTGCAGCACGATTTCTATTTTCTTTCGCAAACTGAGAAACCAGCAGAGTGTTTGTTTCATTTGGCAAAAGACATATTTAAAAGGAACACTAGATTAACCATGTTTCAACTAAAGCAAATGCGGTTTACTAAAGCCTTCGATGTTCACTTCAAAATCAGGGTTTCAAATGGCTACAGAAAGAGAAAACATCTGATTACTAATTCCGCGAATTCATTCGGTGCCTTCTTACCCCAAATTATGCCCCCTTTTCTAGGAACTCTAGAATAACATTCTTGTGCACATCTGCATTACATACAGTCCACTTTCTTCGCAGGATTATTTACTTCCTCAAGCGTTTTCCCCACACCCATATTGTTCCACTTACCTCTTACCAGTTCAGTATACAATCGTTCGAAAGCCTGGGAAAAGTCTTCCAATGAATGACTTCAAAAGATAACATGGCTCATGTATCTTTCGGGTTCCTTCATAAAGCGAAGGGTGCGCGTTATACGGTGAATAAACCTAATTTCTTTTTAATGTAGTTTGGAATTATAGGTGCGCGTTATACACCGGTGAAAGTTATACACCGGTTTACTGAAATACACGGTAATTTGGAAGGAATAGGCCATAAAGGGAAAGGGATGTAAATTTATAAATGAATTAAAAATTTCTGATTAGATTTGAAACATAAATATTGATAATAAACTTTGACAAGTGGCAACATATTTCTTTCACATACTCGAGTTTATTAATCAAAATATCACCAAATTCTCCCAAAATGTAAAATAAATAAAAATGGAAAAAATTCGGGCTTCGGGGTGCACATGTTCGGGGGAAGACTATGCGTGTCCAAAATTTGGTAGCTTTATGTCCCGCCGTGTTCCCACATTGCAAGGAACATACTACATAGATACTACATGCACAGATTCTTCATTCTTTAGTGATGGAGACTGCGTACACCTGAGAACATGTCTCTCTTCAAACTGTATGAGGCTCCTGAATATGATCTCCAACTTTAATATCAAATATATCGGTCAATTTTTTTTCCGTAAGAAATTCACACACGTATTTAATTTTTTATAATGAATAGAAAATTTTCCTAAACATAAGGACCGGGAGAACGCATGAAAATTTAGATTGCGAAACTTTTACAAAAGTGATTTTTTTTAAATTTAAAAATACCAAAAGAATATATACTTGATTTAACTCATTTTTGTAACTGGAAGTATATCACTACGACCAGTGGTTGCGAAAATAAAAATCGGATAAATACTTCTGTGAGCACAAGGTATAAAATTATAATGTCTTGATCATCCTCATAATGAGAAAATTTTAGAATACATAGAGACATTTTTTAATTTAGCAGGAATGAAATCTACGGTTAATTAAAAAAATAAAAAATGAATAACCCATAGTCTAGTAAACAGGAAAATATTATTAATTATTTCCGTATACTTACAAAGAGTTTAATTTAGGTGTTGTGGTGTGGTGTATTTAATTACGGCAAAGCACACTAGGGCTATCTGCCTAAGGGGAGGAATGCCTTTCGTGGAGGACTTTCTAAGGGAAACTGGCTCGTATACGCGTTACACATGGGGAAAACCACGAAAACGCCCATGCAGCCAGCCCGTTCGCGGGATTCGAACCTCGGACCGAATTACCAGTGTTCAGCGTCTTTACCGCTCGGCCGCTGGTGGGCAGAGTTTAATTTAGAAAATGAATTCATTTTCTTTCGTAAATGAAATTAGTATTGGAAACAAAGAACATGTTTTAATAACGGAAAAATAACATGTAAGAAAATAAAGAATTTAAGTTATTAAACAGCATTGTAGAACAGTATGACCGAGTTCAAACACTCGAAAAAAATATGCTTAAATAAATTTTGTTTTTGGCGGGGTTCTTTTGGAAGATATTGTTGCTTTTAATTCCCATGCATTTTTATTTTCCAAAACAATTTTATTTTACAGTGTCGTTTGAGACCATATTTCAAGGTTTCTAAATAAACGTTTTTTCTAAATAAACTATAACTTTTTTTTTAATTTTTATTTTAACTAGTTTTTGAATTCTTAAATTACTTTGATTAGCACAACATCGCTAGCCAATGAGAGTGCGAGACAAAAACCCATTGTCTGGTTTTAAAAGAAAAAAGAAAATCATAAAAAAACTAAAATACGAAGTATGATATTTAGTATTTCATTCCTGCTTCTAATTTTTATATTCTTATAACTTTGAACTGGAAAAAGAAAAGATACTCTAAAATTGTTCATATTGTAAATACAGTCAAATTTCGCTATAATGAACTTTAAAGGGCTGAAATCCATTGTATCCAATCGGATAGAAAAAAATATTAACTCACAAAAAGGTATGAATTTTGACTAATGAATCACAAAAGAGCTGATTAACATTGTCATATCTAACAAAACTAAGTGAATAATAACACTTAAGTTTTAAAAAAATAAAGAACTACGTGCAATTATTTCATTTGCTTTTTGTTCTATATCAATTTCACCATAGAGCAATAATTTTACGCCAACAAAATAACTTAATATCAAAATCATGGTTCAGACCCTTATCTCGAAACATATATCTCTCTTCAAGATACACATTTATAATTATGAATAATCATTTCGTGACGCAATATGTTCTCCTAAGATGTGATTATTATGCGTCCTGGTTTTCAAAAGAATTTGGTGTCGCACCTTTCTCGGATAACCTTGGTTTAGAACACAAGTGTTAGGGTGAAGATAAAAAGAACAGTAACGTAAATATGTTTATAGCTATCCTAATGGCATAAACAAGGATGATTTTAAGAGTTAGTAATTTTCAGTTAAAAATTGTAGAAATTCTGCACAAATTTATGAAAAATACAAAAACTGTTTCAGTCGAAGACATCCATAATATGATAAATATCGTTATATTTAATTTTCACTTGTTTGAAGGTTCGCTATAATAGCTGTAACGAATATTTCGATTTCAATCGAGTTTAGCATTTAAGAACTGGCAACAGCTTATCATATTCACTTCTAATTATTTTTTCCTATCATGGAGCTCATGCTGTAGCATGCATAATAAGCATTATTTATTAATCATGTAGGAATTAGATACTATTTAAACATCTGTTTTAATAATAGCCGTATAAAATAATGTTAACTGAACAAGAAATTAGGCGAGATAAAAAATTTATTTCATTATATACAGGGTCGCTAAAGCCTGGTTTGAAGGTTCCCCTAGAAATGAAGGCGTAGGCAAGTGCCCTGTTTACCCCTACGAAACTCGAACCCTAACAACTATTTATTTACAAAATGTATTTGCACAAATTCTTCCACTTAATAAGAAAACGGAATGAGGAAACTCCAAGAAGATAGCGAATAGTTTCTTCTCATAAAAATGCAGATGAGGGTATTTCCAACAGCGCGCTTAGAATATTGTCCGTTTTCTAAAATGAAGCTGCGTCCTGTACTGTTTCGTGCACCGCCCATGTTGCACAACATCCATGAAAAAAAAAACCTGACATACTATTTTGCTCGAGAAGCTGATTGGCTGAGGATGAATCAGCTTTTGTGGCGGGAAGTCTTCGTGCTGTTTAGTTATTTTCTCGAACTTCTGTTTACTTCCGCTTCTTCTCTGTAACTCACTACAACCTAATATTCTTGAATAAAATTAAGTCGTCAACAAGCGGCTTTGAAAGCAAGCTGATTTGTAAGTTTTTTTCAGCTTTTAATATAAAAATGAAATTTTCTTTTAAATTATGCATTTAAAAATATACACGCAATATATATATATGCATAGCTGCCAACTCTCCCAGGTTTTTGATCACATCTCCTAATCTCTTGACAAATCCCCGAATCTGCCGATTTTAAATTTTAGCTTTTACTAAGGAAAATGTTTCTCAGAAAAATTTATTAAATTAATGAAAGTTAAAGTGTGCAAATTCCAGTCCCATACCTCTAATGACTTTCAGCGTAATATTTTATATTGAATTTTATTCGATTTGTAGAACTTTACACGATGGTTCAACCAATGTTTAATCAGTTAACATTTGTATTTAATTTATTTTACATCAATATAAAGAACATCACTGAGTTTATCAACTCAATATATGTACATTAATTATTAATTTTATTTTCACTGTGTTTAAAACTATTTTGCTAAATTGAAGCTTTCCTTTCCTACACTGGATTTCCTCAGTACAAAAATATAAGAAAATTACTAAATTAAATTAGCTAAATAACGTAAAATTTAGAATACCTAATTACGTAATTACAGCAAAATCATATTATAAATAGTTAATAAACTGAATCATGCATTACAAAGCAAATTTAAGCCAATATGGAGTTTTTTGAAATGATGCTAACCCGAAAACTCTCGTTTTTCATACTTCAAAGTTAGCAGCTATGGTATTGATTCTTCAGCATTCAGGATTTAAATTAAGCCTGAGCCCGGTTCCGGCACTTCTAAATGTTTAAGTGTAACATAATACAAGTAGCACATAAAAGAAGCTTCTATAGTTTTATTTATTATTTCACTAGTTGTTGATTCAATTCAATTTATTCATTTTTATCTCTTTATGCCTTATTCGATTTATTTATTAATTATTTATGAATTTATTTGCTTATTTTTATTTAACGTTTCCGATAAATGCGCTCCGGCACTTCAATTAGAAATTAATCCCTGGCAATATTTAAAGAACATTAAAAACTGAGAGGCAATTGAATACGTAGAATCAAAAAGAACAATCCTGTATCTGACAGATAAGTGCAGAATTTTTTTCTGAAATGTACGAAATCATTGATGTTGTGAAAATATTTTCTACTATTACGAATATGTGACCGAAGGAGAAAACTAGGTTAAGTAATTAGACAATAAAAGTTGTGCTAAATAAGTGAATCAAAACTGTGTCATGGATATATGAAAAGTTTTATGATAAGATAGAAAAACCGAAATACTGTGCAAGATAACTTCATCGGAGAAGTATTAATAATACAGTCATGGAGAAATATATTTCATCTGTCTAATAAATGTGCTTAAACTTGTATAAGGGTTTTTTTCTTGAAGAATAACGGTAAGCTCAATATGTTTACCTCTATTATTATATAATGAAAAATCTTGTATTGTATGTATGTGTGTATATTCCTCGTACTGTTGAAAACGATGGCGCTTAGAGCCACAAAAATTTCAATGCAATCCTTAACAATAAAATGTGCACCTCAAAGTCCGAATTTTGGATCTCGAATTAATTTATTTATTTCATGTTTGTTTCAATTTAATGATTTTTTATTAAGAAACTCGGGATTTAAAACCATTGTGTTACGACTCGACAAAACGTAGTATTTTTATACTTTCAATTTAATCAAAAAACTTGGCGATTTATAAAAGTTTTGTTGTCAGTCGGCAAACCGCAAGATAATTGTCTTTCAAGACAGCGAATCCAGCAAAAAAAACACAACGATTTAAAAGAAATGTGTTGCTACTACCCGAAATAAAATAGCTTTATCTTCTACACGGCAGTAAGTTGCCATTCGGCAAAACTTAAGATATTTAATTTTTCTTCCAAATTTAATCTGTTTGTCATTAACAAACAAACGGTTTTTAAAGCCATAAATGCAGTTCTTTAGCTCTATTATTATTAATTACTATTATTATTAATTATAATAAGATCAGAGGCCGCTATAATAAGGAAGTACCTATTTAAGTCAACGTTTCTTCAAAATAAAAAAGTCTTTTTATTTTATTTTAAAACGATTTTCATTGTTTTTTTTTTTTTTTTTTTTCTTCAACTAAGGTTATTACGTTTGAACAAGCTTCTTTATCAAGAACTATCAGGAAAGACTTAAACGTACTTGCTACTTATAATGGAATTTTCTGTTTGAAACTATTTGCTCTCTGTGGCTCTGTATAAATTGCATATACAGTCACTAACTGTTATATATGATTTACCGAAGGAAATGATTTCTTGTACCTTAATATTCTCAGAAAATGCTAGTTTCTTACTGCTACGTTAACCAGGCAATCAAGCAGTTTTCTTTCTTGGAACAATGAACAATGGAATCTTTATATGAATGTAAGTTACGTAATTTATAGTTAGATTTTTTTTTTCTTTCTCTCTCCCCTTCTTTCTTTCTTTCTATTTATTTTTTAAGCTGTCTCTCGAATGAATCCCGTATATAAATAAGACAGATGATTAAATGAAAATCATTTTGTCCGTTCGAAAACAAAAGTTCTATGAAGTAAATATTCTGAACTGCATTTGTTTCATTCATAAGCTTGAGTTTACTATATCATTTACATTTGTACAATGTATACTGAGGTTTATTCCAAGGAAAAATAATAATTAGGAAATACGAAATGTACTACTCACCGTTTAGATTTATTTGAACAGATTTAGAGGATGATGTTTTCACATATTTGTCTTCATTGTTCACACAATTTTAAAACCTGTGATATGTAGCTTACTGAGCATGAGTGCGCATGCTTGGTAGTATAGAGTCTATGATAACTTTAATTCTTTCAAGCTAATCGACAGTGTACATGCTTTATTTGCATAAATATGTATTTCTGATATCCACTTTTAACATTTCAATATTTTAACATTTGGTTACAATTAAAAGACATTACTTTATAAGGTATTTCTTCCACCTTCTTAGCATGCCTTCGTAGTGTAGTGGTGAGCACGCTCGATGCGAATTCGAGAGCTCCGCGGTTCGAATCCCGGCGAGGCATTGCTTACTTTTTATTTCTCCTGCTTTCAAAATAACCTAATGCCTCTACAGTGGCGCCCGAACTAAAAATGGTGGTGGATGATGATTCTCCGCCACCAGGATTTGGCGATTGGGTTCCCCTAAAACCCCAGTCGCCCTTTAAAAGGGGGAATATATAAGGTATTTATCCGACCTTCTTAGCATGCCTTCGTAGTGTAGTGGTCAGCGCGCTCGATGCGAATTCGAGAGGTCCGTGGTTCGAGTCCCGGCGACGGCATTTCTCATTTTTTATCTCTCCTGCTCGAAATAACCTAACGTCTCTACAATGGCGCCCGAAGGGTGGTGGGTGATGATTCTCCACACCCAGGATTTGGCGATTGGGTCTTTTAAAAATCCCAGTCGCCCTTTAAAAGGGGGGAGTATATAAGGTATTTCTCCCGCCTTTTTAGCATGCCTTAGTGGTCAGCACTCTGGGCGCGTATTCCAGAGGTCCGTGGCTCGATTCCCGGCGAGTGCTGTGCTCCTTTTTCATCACTCCTGCTCTGAAAATAACCTAATGACTCTACAACTTGTACACTAGACATTACTTGTACAATCATTTAGAGTTTTTGAAACTGAAATCAGCACTGTCTTCGCCTGGAATCGAATTCCAGGCTTCCCGATAGTCAGATGCACTTACTTCGAAGGCATGCTGTAAGGATAGAGAAAATTCATTAGATTTCCCTACTTAAAAGACGACCCTACTTAAAGTAGGGGAACTTAATTCCCTACTACATACTACGCCCTTTAAGTGGCGGAACTTAATCCCCTACTTAAAGGGCGACCGGGAAAAAAAATTTCAATTCCAGAACTCATTAGGGTTCAGGCTAAAACTGCAAGATCATTTTTAAAAAATTCTCAGTAGAAACATACGTTATTCCATTCCTACAGGAATCACTGCAGTTAATCTGTCTGGATTTTAAACTTTCTTTTGCGTGCTCTGAATTTGCAGAATTTTCTGGTCTGAGCGAATGCAGTGAAACCTCAGATCACGAAGTTCTGTCATGAATCGTTCACGAACAAATTATTTGAACGAAAAGCGCATCAGATGACGAATGGTGTTCCTAGTTCCGATCATTTAGGCCAGCAACAAATGAGTTTCAAAAGTGTTTTGGCGCAGAACTAATATTTAGAGACTTCTGGAAACACCATTTTAATATTTTCCATTGCTTAACTCTCATGAGGAAAGCCTGGAGGACCGTGAGTTTGGCCTGGAGGAAATTACGGTTAGGTTGTGGTGCAGGGCTTTGTGAACTTAAGTGTAAATGATTTTTTTAACGCAAAGAAACGTTAGCCCAGAAGGGCTGTTGGTTTCGAAACAGCATTTTGCTTCGAATCGATAAAAGTGTTGAATCACTTTTCAAACTGTTGCCCCCACCGCCATGTATTATAGTTAAAGAAATTAAACAGTGAAGAATCTGCGTGAATGTATGTATATTTCTCGCACTGTGAAAACACAACAGTACGTACAGCCATCAAACTTTGAATAACGTAGTCCTCCACCGAATATGGGCATCTGAAAGGTCAAATATTGAATTTCGAATTTGTTTCATTATTTATTTCATGTTTTCTAAAAATTTAATAAATTTTTTATTTAAAAACTCAATGATTTCAAAGGGAGCAGCGACGACACTGTACTGAATAAATAATTTTTATCTCCAGCTCGCGAGACTGTCTATCGAAAATTCTAAAGATATGCTTTTTGAAATGTTTTTAGCCTTAAGGTGCGTTATGATATGGGAAAAAAACGGAAACGCTCATGGAGTCTGCCCTTTCGCCTGAAATCCAACTCTGATCAGAGCTACCAATTTTCAGCGATTTTACCGCTCAACCGCTGGAGGGCCCAAATTGCTCTGGAATATTATTGAATCCTCACCACTTTCCATTTACACCGTCTAATATCTTCCAGGTACTGTAAAATTAAATTTATTGTTCATCTTTTTTTACTTTCTTGTACGGCATGAAGGAAGTATTGTAATCTCGAAAAATTTCAGGTGTTATATTTAAACGAAAATCTTCATTTTGACCGCTCTCAAATATCCATTTGGACGGTTCCCCCCCCTCCCGTGGTGTTTGTACGTACGGACAGAATAAAGGACTTTTTTTTTTTTTTTTTTTTTTTCCCAAAACGGATGTGAAATGGATACTACTTTACCTTTAGAAGAAATTCATAGTAGCCTACTTACTCTCTCCATTTCCTTTCCGCAGATTCTTATAATTTCTCTTGAAGAATGGAAACTTTTCCTCAAAAATGTATTTTTTAACAATTATTTGCAATTTGATAACACAATCTTTAAGCAAGTACAGGGAATAACTATGGTCGGAAACTGCTCAACTGCATTCTGTGGGCTATTCCTTTTCACGCAAGAATTTATGTTTGTACGTTCACTTAATCTTGAAGAACGAAAATATTATCTACACATCTTTCGATATATTGATGATGTTATTCCCTTTAACAATTTTAACAAACTAGAAAATGCAAATATTTACCCTACTTGCCTCAAACGTAATGCCACTAATGCTATTCAAAATGATATTGTTTACCTAGATCTTCAAATTCTTAATAACAATCTTATTAAAATATCTGACAAACGCAGAGACTTACACTAAAACTTACAAACTAACTTACTAAAACTTTCAGACACTAAAACTTACTAACTTACTAAAATTTCTAAAAAAGTCATTATCAATACAATTAATGCACAATAGAAATTCTTAGAATTAAAAGAATCTGTAATAACGCAGACCTTCTTCAAGAAGAAATACTCTACTTCATTAAAATCTTATAAAGCCATCCTTTTTCAAAAGCTATCATTAAAAATTCTTTAAAAAAAGCTGGCATTTACCTCTTATTTTAGATTATTTGAATTAGATAATGAAATTTTGACTTAAATTCCAAGGGAAGGTAACTGATGGATGGCTAATTCAATTGATCTAATGTAAAAATGTAACATAGTTTTCTTCTACTGCCTCAATTTTTCTCTTAATTGGCACAGACATTCAGTTAAATTATTAAATTCATTATTTAATATCGCTGTTTTCTGGCCATACCTATTCTTTTATTAATTTAAGACATACACTGATTATTCATTTTTTAGTTACAGAGATTATTATTGCAACAAGCAGCATGCCTGTGGTGTAAACGTTAAATATATTCTGTTATGCGCCCATGTGAATTATGTCGCAGCTTTTAAAATAATTCATTATAATTGTCAAATATTTATGCCGCTCATCAATAATCTTCTTTTTCAGATGCCAATGCAACTATGTAATCATTCATTATCTGTTGAATAATAACTTCAAGATGGCAGGAAAAGACTTAGTCTTCACAGTCAACGAAACAGACATAAATTTTGCTACCGGAAACTTCACTTCTCAAAAACCAGTATTAAATAAATATTATCCGATCCTGGCTGCAGAAATGGGATTATCCATTTTCTGCTCAACAGCTTTAATATTTGTATATATCATCATTGGAGAACATCGCACCGTACCCGGAAAGAATGTCATATCTATTTCTTTATGTTTGATAATTACTTACATAATGCTCACCATAGATCTGCTCATGAGGAATAATCTGAGTCATGCTTTATGCATGGTGGTAGGCGTAATAGTGCAAACAACTTTTTTGGCGACATTTTTCTGGACTAATGTTATGTCTTATGACATCATGATAACAATGGCGTCAGTCAAGTCTGATGCTATCACCACATTTAAGTACTGGAAATACTCAGTTTACGCATGGACAATGACATTATTATGCGTCGTACCAGCTGTGGTGGTAGACAACATCGATGAAATACCTAATGAATACAAACCAAGATTTGGTGTGAAGAAATGCTGGATATCTGGACAGCTGGCCTTTTTGATTTACCTCAACGCACCCGTGGGTGTAACTTTGACAGCTAACTGTGTTTTCTTTATTCTCACAGCCAAGACTATCATCAAAGTGAGGAGATCTACCGCCATTTTGGCTACAAACAGGCATAAAAAAAGGTACAGTAGTTTGCATTTCTATGAAATTTGTGACGAGCTTGTAAATATTTATGTTAATTATTTTTCGCAGTTTGTCTTATTATTTTGCCTTTGGTTTCACTTCTACTTTTGTTAGCTGAAACTATGATGCAAATTAGTTTAAAGTATAAATAAAAAGTTTCAAGTTATTGAGTTTTGAGAAAGCGATGGTAGTACAGTCGTATGGTACTAGTAGTAGTATTAATTAATTTATTATTTAAATTTTTTTGGTAACAACAGAACTTTTTTATGTTAGTTTTCGGGCGACTGCATTAAAAAACAATTCCATAAAACTAACCTTTCACTGTTGCCAAAACCAGATCAAAAATGCATTGTTACCAGTCTAGTTTCCCTTTCAGTTATTGAATGGTAAATAATTCGCATTTATCTAATAAATATAAATAACACAGAAATAAGAATAATTATTCTAATTTGAAACAAATGTTATAACATATACATTTTAGAATACGTATGTAATTTCACCGCTACAGGCTGATCCTCACTTTGCTTTAGGTTTCCCATGTTGTAGCATTTAAGTTATCTGCTAGAGCTTCTGTCAGCTATTGTTGTTTCGTGAATACTAAGGGATGAGCCAATGCTTAATTAAGCGTGCTAATGTTGTATTTCTCATTCTGTTTAATTTGAATGTGTTTCTGAATTAAAAGTGCAAGAAAATGTTCGGTGTTTTCGTGTTTGTCAATTTTTGGGTCTGCGTAACTATGAAGTCTGTTACGTAAATATCAGGACATGTTAATACACTAATTTTATTTTAAACTTCTGTTTAAGTTGTATTAATTTTAGCTAAAAGATAGATGGAACGAAAAGTCGTCTGACAGTCTGCCCTATTGCTTTGAGCTGATTTGTTAATTTAAAATAGAAGGTAATTGTATTAATTATGCAAAATTTAATGACAGCCTGATTTCATTAGAGTGATACATCGGATTAGAGTGGTGGAGTCACCAAAGTCCTTGTCCTCGAAGCACTATCTCTATCTAATAAATTTTTTCTCAATCATATCAATTCAAAGGATGTCCATTATGGTATAATTAATAACTATTTTTATAGGTCCTTGAGTCAAAATATCAGAAATTTCATAAATTTACATTTTAATAACAGACGTAAGTGATAAAAGCAAACAAAACAACTAATAATTGCTGCCCTTAAGTCACATTTACGGTAAGGATCGCCCTTGAGCGTTTTACATTACGAGCATCATATAGTATATAATTCACAACTCTTCGCTCCCCCCTACCTACGTCATCCAAAAATAAGACGCTTGAATTTAGCAGCCATTTTTCTGCATGTTTCCAGAGGGACAGCTTTACATCGCCGAAGGTCAGTTTTTTGTTTCTTTTGTTACAACTTTTTCTTGGTCTTAGCAAGACCCACTGAGTTGTTCTTTTCTCAATTTTATTTTATATTGATTATTAACTACAAGTTTTCTTACAGTTTCATAAAATCTACAGTTTTTAAAAATTAAATTGTTAATCTTTAAGCTTGCAGGCCCAGCCCGAATATATTTGTATTTTTAGGACTAATAGCTCATCGCTATTTATTTTAATTTTAGACTAGATTAAGAAAGTTTGATTTTGATTTACATATTTTAACACCTTAATGTGTCTTTCTGAGCGGACGCGTCGGGAAATTGGAACAGAGAATTGAGACTATTAAAATTTCCAAGACACTTTGTCAAAAAAATTTTTAGCGAAAAAGTTTCAATTGTCTGTTTCGGCGAAACGCGTAATGGGGTTAGCTTGATTCGACGTTCAAATAATTGAAATTTCCCTTGAAAAGCCTGTTTGGATGTCGAATTGGGCTAATTTACCATTTTCCGCTTACTTTTTAACTTTTACTGTTATTTAATTTTATTGTATTTATGTTTTACATGTCTAATGATTTGCTTTTCATGTGTATTAATTTTTGAAAACGTCTTTAACCTTTTGGAGCAGCAGCTCTTGGTAACTTTTAGGCGAGCTTTCTACAATTTTTATTTTTTACTTATTTTGCAGCATATTGCGCAAGATGTTTTCTTGACCAAAATTGTTATTACTGCTTTGCTTGATAAATTGTTAATATAACTAATATATCATATAGTATATAATTGTTAATACAATTGTAATAAACTGAATGCACACAGAACCGATGATAGCATGAAAAAATTTATTTTTCTAATATAAACACTTTACAGTTCTGGAACTTTTCACAAAGTACTTGTACACCCCTTCTCAGTATGACAGAACACAATCAGTAGTTACTACTTTAAACTACTAATGACATTAAACACAAGACAATGTAAAAAGAAAGCCTTAAATGCGTAAGCTTACCCAGGCATCTCTCAATCTTGGAGGTAGGAAAGGGAGGAGGGGCCAACCCGCGCTAAAAGTGAAGCACTGCTTTGAAGCTTGGGTCACCAGATGGGGTGTTCTTTGTTTACATTCAGAAGCTCGCTTGACACGGTTCTGATAGTATTTCGACAGACGACAGTTCCATAGAAATCGAAAAAGGGACACTTTCGCATGAAAGAAACATTCATAGTGTGATGGATAATAGCAATTTGTATAGTTTAGTGACATTTACGCAAAAATCACATCTTGGTTATTTTTCGATAACTAACAACAGCGATTTTGATTATGAATTTGTTTTATAAAATTATAAGCTGTTACACTACAAAAATATAGATTTTAAGAAAAATGTTATGCTTAAAGAATGAAAAATACCTTACGGTACATTTAAAATTGTATACGTCTTTCGATACCCTTGATAGAGTATTTGCTACTTTTATTTTATTTTCCAAACGTCAAAATGTTTTAAATAAAACAAATTTTTTTCACATCCATATATTATTGTAACATGTACCTTTTAAAAATTTTTAGAGGAGAGGCTTTACTGCTGCTCATTTTAAACCCATCGTTTCAATTTTATATATCTGAAAAATAATCACTTTGGGCTTACACGTTTTATAAATATAAAATTATGTATGTTAAAATATTTGTAATTAGGCATATAGGTCAGATTAAGTTTTTATAGAGTAACGCATGCAAGGGCTATCTGCCTAAAGAGAGAGATGCCATCGTGGAGGAATTTTGAAGAAAAACTGACCTTTGAGTGGGTATTAAAAATAATACCTATAATTTTCATTCAAATTATATTCATGTATATTTTTTATGTAAAACTTTCGGGTGTATGCTAAATTAGTGTAAATTACTTTACACGAAAAATATAGTGAATGCTCAGAAATTAAAGATTTGCACATGCCGGAAATGAAAAATAGGAAATATGTATGGGTATTTATGCATGTGCTTGCAAAAAGCATGTATCTGCCTTTGACAAAATACTTAAATATTCATTAAATTATTTATAAATGTATTTGAAATGAAGAATTTATTCACTTATAAACAACTGTGAAAGTACTGTGAAGAAATCTAATTATTAAATGTATCTAATTTTTAATGATTATAAATGTTATCTAAATATATAATAACCTTAATATTGAATTGTAAACATAAATTGAAATCCTTGACAAATACGTTATAAAACTATTTAAGCAAGAATTGTTCGTATTGGAAAGCAATCTGTTAAAAGGTATTGGAAAGCAAATGCTATGAGATGCGCACTTAAGAACGTAATAAAGAGTTTTGGAATATGTATTGTTGAAATGAAGGGTAAAAAAAAAATCTGATAAGTATAATTAAAAGAATTATTCCCCTTACATTTTATAATAACTCAGTTACAAGTTTTAAATAATACTTAAGAAAAAAAAAAACTTATTTTAATCCCTTTCAGAAATGTTCAGAGAAAGTCAAGTACTATTTAATACCTATTTAATTATTAGGAATTAGCGAAATACTTATTTAAAGTATTTCGCTAATTCCTAATAATTCTCTAATTTAAAATGAACCGAATAGAGCATTAATTATAAATTGACTTACATTTTTCGATTTAAAAGAAGCCAAAAAATCATGTCATATTTAAGAAAGTATTTTAGGAAGAAGCTCTATAAATAGAAAAGAAATAATGCATAATTTTAATATTAATAATACAATAAACTTTTATCTTAATTTTTGTACCTTAACCGAATAAAATCGAATTACCTTAATTTTTTTCCTAATGTAATTAACGAAAACTTGTGAAAATATTTCATTCAAATTAAACCATTCTGAGAAAACTGTCCTGTGAAAAGTATAGCATTTAATTCCGTTCAGAATGAAATGATGTTTAAAAATATGTTGTTTTCACATACTAAGGACTCTGAAGTGTTGTAAAAAAAGAAAATATATACATTTATATGTATATTTACGACGTAATTACAAAATATTTACATCCGAACGCGTCAAATCCCATAGAACTCAATGGTAAATGACACAATGTTTTGGTCACCACGTAGGGATCGCCGGTGCTTCAGAGCAGGGTACGGGAGAAACTGGTTTAGGGCGACTCCATCTTACTTCCTACCTCCATGCTCTCAATACTTTCAACACTCTCAGTTAAACTCTGAACTAAATTGAGAACTGATACTCTCTCCGGTCCTTTACAGTTTTTCCCCGTCCGTCGAGAAATTTTAAGTACCTTCGATTTATCAAAATTGCTGGAGGGTATATACAGTTAAAGTTACATAGGGTCTTATACAACTTTAGTTGCATAGGGATCGGACTAATTACAGTTATAAAGAAATTGGACTAGTCGCCAAATAGTTGCCAAATTTGGTGACTTTTGTCAATTTCACCAAATTTGGCGACACAAATTAGTCGCCAGCTTAGTTCTATCTCGCCACATTTACCTAAATGTTAAAAGGACTTGCCCTATACCCTTATTTTTCCGCGAAGCTTGGCATTCTTGAGGCCTTTTATGTTCCATTATACAATAGATATTATAATTTACGTAAATTTCACTAAAATTATTTACATATGTCCAAAATTCAAAGCAATATCATAGCCATAGTTGCTAATACATTCATTATTAATAAAGGAAGATTTTTAAAGCAATTTCTTAGGTAGCTTATAGTATATACTTTTACTATAAGTATATACTATGAGCTAGCCAAGAATTACTTATAGTATATACCGGGGCTTCTTAAATTTTTTCAGTCGCGACCCCCTTTTTATCATTGATATTTTTTTCGCAACACCAAGGACCCCATATATTTACGAACATTTTGTGGGACCCCATTAAGCATTGCGCAAATCCGCCACAAGGGTGTGTGAAACTGTCAATTTTTTCACTATACTATTGCAGTTTTAGGTTATTAACTTTAATTCCTAATTTTAAGACATAGAACAATGTGAGAATTTTAAATAAGTAACAGACGAAATGACAGCGTCAGTGCAAAGCAAGTAAAACGAACGCTTATATTATGAAAAGAATGCGTCAAAACGTTTTCGTTTTTTCTTTATCTGTATTGTCTTAATTTTTATCTATTTTCAGATACATTGTGTGAAAATGTTCGGTAATTGTAAAATTATTATAATAAGTTAGAGAAATATCAAAACTGCTAAAATTTTTGGCAGTTCTCTGCCGCATGTGTGACCCACAGTTTAAGAAACTCGGGTATATACCAAACATGGCCAAACTGCGCCTCTCCGACACCTTAACTGCAACTCGCGAAATACTTCCGATCCTTTGCCATCTGAAATGCGACTTGTTTTGAATAAATATAGTTTAATTTTTTAATACAAATGGAATTTGAAATCATACAGCGCTACGTCTCTTTATTAATCATTAATAAATTTCTGACATTATGTAGTATATAAACGTTTGATAGATTTCAAATTGTCCACTGCTGGCTTATCGTCAGAGTAACAAATATGTAAAATTACAAAAATTTCCATTTCTGGTAATTACTATTCTGGTCATATTACTTTTTGAATAGGTAATGGTTTTCCGGAATATACTAATACGAAATTAATCTAAAATGAAATGCTAATATTTTTATGTAATTATTCTCACTAATATTTTTTCTTTCAAGTTAATTTTATTTTTGGCAGTATATGCTTACATTCCTGTGTGTCCCATTGTTTACAACAGTTGTGATCCACCTGGAAGATTTGTTATTCGTTGTAGAGTGCTATTTTTATTCAGTCCTTGAATAG
This sequence comes from Stegodyphus dumicola, assembly GCF_044657685.1. Classification (NCBI taxonomy): domain Eukaryota; kingdom Metazoa; phylum Arthropoda; class Arachnida; order Araneae; family Eresidae; genus Stegodyphus; species Stegodyphus dumicola. The sequence goes on from NC_140768.1 coordinate 87,298,113, forward strand.
TATGAGTAACTACTGAAAAAAACCTGTTTCGCCTTGCAGTCCATATAGAGCTCTTTTAATCAGTGGAAGAATTTTAAGAGAATTTTATTTTTGGTGGAGTAAACCTTCAGCCTAAGAACGTGGTTAGAAGACTTGTCTCAATTTTCTGTGGAACTGCTTCAAAATTAATTTCCCATCCCTAAGCAAATCAGGCATTTTTATGCAGTTCCTTTACATATTTCGCAACTATTCACAATAATATACTTAGTTAACACTTTTCCCACATGGAAACTCTATCTTTCGTAATAATTCTTTGGTAATTTTAGGCAGAGATCATAATTTATTTCACCAATGGTTGTGCATGCTGAAATATTTGGAGTCGTGGGAAGAATCACTGGTTCGACAACGATTTTAATTTTAGTCAAAATGTTTAATTCCTATTTTATCAAATATTGTTATTCCATACACAGATCTTTCAGCTTAATCATCAAATCTTCATATCAATAACGTTGCACCAAGCAATGAAGGATCAACAGAACACAAACATCTCTTTTCTCCAAAGTTTCTGTCAAAATCGGCATATTGATATTGGTAAAATCTCTTTAACTTGTAATATTTTCTCATATTTTTCGATTTCTCGTTTGATTTCCTTCTTTCTTTCGACCTCCCACTAGATTACACACGTTTCGCTGCACTAGGTTAGAGGAGCCGGGAAATATTACAATGTTAGAGACATTTTGCTTTACGGCATATATTGTCTCTCTGCAGCTGCACCCGTTGCTTCGGCTCTTTTAAGGCCCGTTTCCACTGCTGCTGAAAAAGACAGCAATCAGCTGAATTTAGTTAAAAAAAAGATAAGAAAAACAAGATAACTGCAACTACAGTACTTGTTCGTTCAAGAAAATCAGAGGCAAAAATTATAATTCCAAGTCCATGAAATAGCAAAATTTGTTCTGATAATCATTTCCTAGTTCTGCATACTCATTTAGCTTTAATGAAAATGAATGTCTGACTATATCAAACTGCTATAGCAAATTAGATATGATTAAAAGATTTGCTATTTTTTTCTTTTGAAACAGGTAAAAACTAAAAACGTTAATTATAAATTAAATTTGATAGCCTTTTAAATACTCCAGTTCATTGAAGAGTATGTTAAATTTGTATTTCCCTTTATAAATATATCTTTCTGGCTAACATATATTTGTAAGCACATGAAATATATTTTTAGCAGCCCGTTTAACTTCAATCGGAACACCACTTTAAAAGATAATGATTTTTTTATAAAATGTACTAGAAGCTGAAGAACAAACTCTGGTGAATTTTTAAGACGATAGCACACTGAAATAGAACCAAAAAACTTAAGTTTTAAGAATTGATTTAGTTGATGATGTATATAAGCCAAAATATGCATGCGACTCACGTGCAATCCTAGCTTAGTGGTAAAGCTGATGGTAAGGATGTTCATTTTTTGGAGTCGTGAGTTCGAATCCCATACGCTTTTTGCACCCTGTCTGCAACTTTCTTACCTTTTTATTCCAATTTGATCTATATTCGTGTTTTATAATTTATTTCTATTATTATATGCATTAAATATATTGTTTTATTTATGCTCTTATTTATTTAAATTTTTCCCCCAGAAAAGTTTGAAAATTATATAATACTAATTTAAAGTATATCCTGTACATATATATTTGAATTTAACAAACATTCTCTATTCGTAAAAAGCAAATTTAAAGTGAATTAAATTTAAATGAAATTTAATGCAAACAAAGAAATTATTAATTATTGCTGCGAACTAATCTAAAATATCATTTAAATTCTGAGAGCATATGTAGATCAAGTGCAAGTATCAAAATCCATGAATAAATATTTAATTCCAAAAATTTATTAATCCTAAAAAATTTATAAAAATGCATAAGTGAATAATGGGATAGATTATTAATCCTAAAAAATTATAAAAATGCATAAGTGAATAATAGGATAGATTATTAATCCTAAAAAAATTATAAAAATGCATAAGTGAATAATAGGACAGCTTATTAATCCTAAAAAATTTATAAAAATGCATAAATGAATAATAGGATAGGTTTAATCCTAAAAAATTTATAAAAATGCATAAGTGAATAATAGGATAAATAAATTTTTGGAATTATATATTTATTCATGGATTTTGATACTTGCACTTGATTTACGTATGCTCTCAGAATTTAAATGATATTGTATATTAGTTCGAAGCAATAATTAATCCTTTATTTGTTTGCATTAAATTTCATTTAAATTTAATTAACTTTTAATTTGCTTTTTACGAATAGAAAATGTTTGTTAAATTCAAATTTCATTCTTTGCAGCAATGGCGCAAGAGAATTATTTAAATTTAATTTATTTTGAAATCCTGCAGATATATATATATATTTTCGTTTCACTTTTATGTGAAAATATATACATGTGCTCAGACTTTGGGATGTTTACGACTCTAAACTTTCATTGCAATTAACATGAGACAGTATTAATGCCCTAAACATTTTTAACAAAAAATTACAATAATAATTGCTTTTAAATTCAGTCCTCTCCAGCAGAAGTGCAGGAATTAATTAATTAAATATTTCCATTTTCTTTACCTAATGTGTTTATATATAAAGAGAAAAATCTTATTTTTATAGCTTCTATAAAAAGAGATATGAATTAAAAATGTTTAAATTAAAAATAATATTTTAAGGATTATGCATAAAATATAACTTCCCATAGTGCATTTTAAAACAAACGAGATTTCTAATAAATTATCCAGCTATGACCCTGAAGTCAGTGGTATACAAGCATAGCAAATTTTACGTAAATATCGTGAACCTTTCTTTACAACTATTTTTTAATTCCTTTAACTTTTTTATTTTATTTATTTATTTGTTTACTTTTTCACTAACAGTACATTTTAGTTTTAATAATATATATATTATTTTATAATATTTAAGGCTTCTAGAAACACAATTTTTTTTTAAAATTTAGTGATGTTCATAATATGCATTATAACCTTACTTATGTAAAAATTGCTAGCGTACTTTCCTTTCGCAGTTCATAAGCAGAAATAAAATTTTCCAATAACATGAAATTTAGTAAACAAAACTTTTCTGCGTTTTACGTCAGGATCCATATCAAATCCAAAACAAACAATACTCGCTTAAGCTGGAAAAATTCAGATGTTCAGCGTCGTAACTCGCGAACTGCTTGTTTGGCGCCAAAATATTACAGTGACACCTAGCGGTGGAAAATGAAAATATTTTACGGATACGCAGCAGTGGAAACGCTTGTACGGATGCCGTAGGCGTGTCTTCAATTGACGCAACGCGTTCGTACGCAGTAGTGGAAACGAGCCTTTAGACTTCTTTTAATCTGCTGATATTTTTTGTCTTCTAATTTTCGATCATTTTGTACGTTTGACACATCCTTCATGAAAGTAGCCAAACGAAAAGTTGCACAATGATACACTGCTTGACCACTACAAATTTCAGGCAATAATGTGAAATTTTGCTCCTGTAAACGTTTATTTTTAAAGTCTGATCTTTTATTTTTTAAAGTATTTTCTGTCTACAGACTCCATTTAAAACTTCATTTGAGGTTTATTTTCTATACACAGGTTAGGTAACCCAATAGAGAGTTGTACTATGTAACCGTTAGGCTGACAATAATTTATTTTAAACTTTCTTCTGAGTTATTTTACTTCGAAATTCTAGACGATACAGTAAGTCATTTGACCGCCTTTATGGGTCGAAGAGTTAGAATATGGTGGATCCATACACCTATTTTCAAGAACTCAGGAACTAAACTATTGTGCAGATGTTTACCATGTTACGAAAGACCTACACATCGAATATCTGTACATGTTCATCGAAACATGAAGAGTTACGCGTTCATATTATGTCTACGTTTGCGAAATAACTTCATTCTAATAGTGACAGGTATGTTTTCTTTCTGTAACACTGGTTTCGATTTACCATGTGATTTGAAAAACAGCTCAAAATTAAACAGCTAGGTTGAAGAGTTCAGCTGGTAAGCAGATTGAATATGTGCTCGACGAAGTGTTTATATAACCTGGCGTGAACTACTAGATTTGTTAGCATTAGGTTATGTATGTCCAGAATTATCGTAACTATCCAAGAGGTAGTTTCGAGAATTTTCAATGATACGCATTAATTTCATATCTATGTCCAGAATTTTCAGTGATGCGCCTGAACTTTATTATCTACAAGTATGTCCAAAATTATCGGCAAGATTCGAAAGATAGTTTCGAGAATTTTCAATGATGCACAGTGATACTGATTACTAAAACATTCTGGCACATTCCGTTGGATGCTACGCTGAAATACTGTATCAGTCAAGGCCGTCATGAGAGATACTGATTATTCAAATACCACTGAAATTGCAATCATATTCTTTTTTTCGGCGGATTCTTCTATACTGGGCATCAGTAAAGAAGTTATTATTATTAAAGAAGTTAAGTTTTGAAATAATATGTTTAATAGTTTTTTAGGTTGATATCCAAATATTCGAATGATCTCATTATGTTGGTCTTTGTGTTAATTGTGTGGAGAAATAATGTTGCTTTTTAAGCAAAAGCCTGAAGAAATAACTGCATTCTATTTACTGCGCTCCCCCATATTAGTGATAGTGAACCAGTTAATTTCTGGTGACCAACGGCAGTCGCGATCATTTTCAGTTTAAATTAATTTTTATAATGTATTTCAATGACATGACATTAAATGAATTTAATTTTTAATTCGTCCAACTCATAATATTTAGAATATTAATCAATAAAAGATGACCTGAACTATGTAAAGAGCATCAAAGTGAGCCCTGAAAGTATGGCGACCCGCCCAATATAGTATTTTGCTGGCTGCTCAAAACTGCTGCCCTATGCAAATGTCAGAATTACATCATCCGCGGAAATGGATTTGCCTGGCACAAAAGTGTCCGATTTTACAGTTACAAAATTACTCATTAAGTGAACAAAGAAAATGTGAGTATTCAGGCAAGAGGTACACAAACAATACATCTAGTAATTGTTTTATAATGTATTCTAATTTTTTTTTTTTCGGAATTTTTAATAGTAAAAATTTTGAGTTTTGAAACATTTTGTAGTTTTCAGATTGTAGTTTTTTTGAGTTACCAAAATTGCTTTGTGCAGGATTAGTTTCGAGCAAATATATTTATTTAATTTAATGCTATTTAAAATAATGCAAAAATAATTTAGTTTTGGTAAATTTTGATTTAAACTATCGATTCCGTAAATATTCTTTCTCGGATAACAGTTTCTCTTCAATGCGTATTGACGTGTATCATTTAATTTATCCATTCTAAAATACTTCTCAAAAAAAAAAAAAAAAAAAAAAAAAGGAGCCTCGCTTTTTTTTTTTTAAATAATGATTTGTAACATACTTAAATGACATTTTTTATGTAATTAAAGACCAATGAATATGCCTCCGATTCATTTTATTTTTATGAAAATAAAACAACCATAATTATAAACGGAGAGGAATAAAGAAAATTAGAAGAAAATATTTGGTACCTCTGCATGGAAAAAAAAAAAAAAAAAAACTCTCAGTTGCCCAGTACAAAAGTACAAATTTTTATTTTCTTGGGACTTAACTTTTCTAAACACAAAACAGTAGATATAAGATGTGTTTATTCATATTTATACGTAACCATGTTAATCACATATTCATTAATTTATTTCAAAAGTTGCTTTATATTTAAAACCTGTCTCATTATTTTGAAAACGCTATAAATTTGGACTTGCGACTCTCGAACGTTCATAAAAATCTATCATGCGACTCCCATCTTCTTGAAGTTTGGCCATCCCCTGCTATATATATCTTATATCTTTACTATACTAATAACATTAAACTCTTCATGTGTTACGAATATACCAAGGTGCATTGTATATTTGTCAAAGAACAATATTTTGTGTAATCTATAATTGCTTTCGATTAAGGCGCTCGAGTACGCCCAGATTAGAATAATGAATGCAATTAATTCTCGAATAACTAATCACTGATTGAAAAAGGGTTGAGTTTGCTTATCGCGAAAGGATAGAAAATTCCAGTTTTATAACAGGAATTTTATAGAATTGTCACCTTATATTGTCTTCTGTTTCATAGTTATTACTTAATTTTATACAATTTAACAGAATTTTATCATATTGCATAACATTCGTTAGTTAATGTGCAATTTTATATAAGTTCTACATAATATTTTGTGGAATTGTACGTTTAAGTAGTTATCAATCACTTTGTTAATTATCTTGCAATTTTATGGAATTGTAAGTTTATGTAATAGTCACTAATAAGTTTGCTAATTATTATGTAATTTTATATAATTGATTTCATGGAATTGTAAGTACCAATAATTTACTCGGTAGCTTGAAGAAATAACACAAACAAAATTTAAGTATTAAAATATGAGATTTACGAGACAAAGGGGACCTGCAGCCTTGTCTCAGGACCTCAGATTTCGCAGTCAATTACGATTAGCAAAGCTAAAGTCTACGCAGCTAGCTCAGAGCGAGAAGGAATAGTTAACAAGACGGTCAGCGATAGCTGCTACAAGCTCTTTCCTGAGGCCTACTTTATATCCTTGTGGAAGACAACGAAAGTGATAGAACTGACAGTAAAATCAAAATGATAACTGGGCTATAAACATAACACCTCACGCTATAAAGGAAAAAGCGAATAAAAAAGGAAAACATTTTTATAAATTTCACCTTGAATAAAGTACTAAAATGTGAAAGGTTTCAGTTTGATAACACTGCTACAGCTGGTTTCGTTTCTATTATTTACATTTTATAAACATTACCTAGCCATAAACTACAATATTTCTTTTTTTTTCTTTTGTAAACACTAAAGGTGCTATTAAACCCAAACCTCACTTTTGTGTTTCCATCACTTTTCAAATGTTATCGCTATGTATTATTTTTAAAGAAATAATTTTGCTGTTGAATTTTATGTGGCGTAAGGTCGAAGAAAGTGATGTTTAATAAAATACAGTCAAAAAGACAAAAATTTAATAAATAATAAAATAAAGGTCATTAAAATTAAATAAACTAAATCTGAAATGACTAATATTTTAACGTCACCCGAAAGTTCTTGGCTTTTCCCATGACGTCAGCTCTTCTTTTTATGACAATGGACGTTCGAATTGCTTATATTTTAGGTCGTTTGCTTTTTAGAACGATATTCTTTGTAACTCCGATTACGTTTGTTGTTGTCGAGTGCTCTCAGTTGTGTTTTAAGTGGTAGAAGCTTTTTCTCTTCGGTTAACCCATGTCGTAGCATGTCTTTATTTCAAAAATTATACGGTCATGAAAAGTGATTTGACGTAAAATTTATAGGGTCTTAGTTCTGTTAAAAGCCAAATTAGAGTCCTTCTGACCTTGTTAGACTGATAAGCGGGTTATTGCTCCGTCTGGATATGTTATGGCAAAGTCCTAAGAAGGTTGTAAATAACCTTTTAATTAAATCTTTAAATGAACCTAAAGCACAATCTGTGCGTGTAAATAAAGCCCGCCTCTTGCCGGCATTTAAAATAAAAAACTTGAAGTTTCATGTTAAAGGTAATATCGTCGAAGATTACACAAATTTGCCTGTTTAAGCTAGCTTAGTAATTTAAGGGCGCATTTGTAATGTTGACTAGCAAAATGGTTAAAGCGGAAACATGCATTGGCTGAACTGGACGATAGAACGTAAACTGCAAGCGATGCTGCCAAAAGCTTTAACGATGCTGCCAAAACTTTAAAACATTAAACGACTTAAAAATTATACCATCTAATTTGCATCATCCAAGTGAGAATTACGGAAAGAAGAAAGTATAATAAAGAATTAAATTCTAAAAATTGGATTATTGTCATAAATTAATGTTACGAGCATACGGGCTCGTAGTAGACTGAATGTACACAGAACTGACGATAGCTTTTTTAAAATTTATTTTTCCAAAAGAAACACTTCACAATTCTGGAACTTTCCACAAAAACAGCCATACAGCTCTTCGCAATATCGCAGAGTACAGCCAGTAGCTCCACTTCGAATTTCTAACAACATTAAATGCAGCGCATTGCAAAGCGCATCTAAAACGAAAGCTTACACAGAGATATCTGAATGAATACTAAGACCTTAATAAATAAACTATTTATGTTGAAATAAACAACTGAGAAATTGATGCTCTCCTTGGTTTATATAGTTTCCATACGGGCGCCCACATATTTCTAATAATTTCTATTTCTCGAAATTATCGAAGGCATATGAGGGCCGCTACAGCTACATTTAGGATCAATTACAGTCATTCAATTACAATACCCATTACAATCATACTGGGACGGGCCCAAAATATCGCCAAATAGTCACCAGGCTTGGCGGCATCTTGCCAAATTTGGCGACAAACATCAGTTGTCAAAACCAGTTTGGCGATAACTCTCCAATTTAGTGAGATAGCCATTTACTCAATGCTAAATAGACTTGTCCCTGTATTCTTATTTTTCCAGCAGAGCATAGTTTCTTTCAAGCATTTCGTGTTACATTATACAGAAAACTACAACTTCGCATATAATATCACTAAAATTATCGATATATGTAAAAAATTCGTAACATGGCCCGCTTCCAAAAGACTGCACGTCCCGGGCACTATAGTCCCTGGACAGGAAGTCATACTTACAACTAACGGAAAATCAATGCAATACTAAGTAATAATAATTTCAATAAATAGCATAAAATAAATCAAAAAATGCAAAAATTTACAAATGTATATGCAAACAGGATCATGGCCTTAGTCTACTGTTTACGTTATATGCACTTCAGGACTACCTACTATGGCCATAGGAAGGGACTAGTCTATCGTAATGAACAACTTTAGGTTTAGAATTTGATGACTTACTGATCCGAACTGTGACGTCGTTCAGCCTGTTTAGGATTGTGTAAGGACCGTCCCAAGGTGACTAGTTTAGGAGAAAGTCCTTTTTGTCGAAATCAGTTTCCATAACCATACCTTGTCTCCTTTATTGAATCCATGCGCTATAACTTTAGTGTAGTAGCCGGTCCTCAATTTCTCTGTCGCCAAATTGATTCGCTTCGCTGTCGTGCAAAATTGTGCATGCTTTCAAACCCTGCCTAGAGATCTTCAATGGACTCCTCAGGCGAGGGAAACGTATCCAGAGGAAGACCAAACTAGAACTCACAAGGCAAGTCACAACCGAATAGCCGTTAGCACTGCACTGCGATAGGCCAGTAAGAACAGAGGAAACTTCTGGTCTCATTTCTGTTGGTTTTTGGAAACCATCAGCGAGAAGTTATTAATGATGGTTCGATTAAAACCCTCTACCATGCAATCTGATTGGGGATGTAAAGGTGTCGTTTGAGTTTTGTGGATGCCTAAAGTTCTTCAATTACTTTAATTACAGCCGAGAACTTTAATTACTTAAACTCCTTTAATTATAGCCGAGGTAAAATTTCTTCCTTGATTGGAAGGTAACTGAAGAGGCACTCTGAATCTGGAAATCCAGTGCTGCATTATTACCTCTGCTACCATAACGGCCACTTGATCAGGAATAAGGTACGCTTCAGATTCGAACTTTCGGTACAAAACGTCGTTTCGAATGTGGAATGAGTCTCAGAGAGCCATTTCGAATACGGAGGGAGTTTCAGAGAGCCCAATATTGTTTTGTCTTAGGACTATAGATCAAAATGACTTGCCAGGTAGGTTTAATGTTTGAAGATTCCATTAAATTAGTCATGGGTTTAATGTTGCCGTCTTCCAACTGGTCTTTCCTAACTTCTTCGTTACTCCATGCGTCCGGGTCAGTCACTGTAACTTGACGTACATTTCAATTCGACCCTGGAGCAATAGAGGCAGCTTTCTGGGCAGGGTCTTCCTGACAGGACATCGGCGTTTACATGTGATAATTCCTTCCGAAAACGGATAGTTATGTCACATTCCTAGAGTCTGTGTATCCATCTGACTATTTGACATTCGGAATTCTTGAAATTTAATAGCCAGGCCAGCGATGTATGATCTGAATGAAGCAGGAAGAGGTAACAGCGAAAATGTCCTACGGCTTTAACTATGGCGAGCAAATCTTTTGTGGTGACACAATAATTTCTCTCTGTTTTTAGATGGACGTTTACATCAATATCCTATGCTACGATACATTCTTGACCGTTTATTTCTTGGGATAAAACAGCACCGATACTCTCATTACTCGCATCTGTGTCGAGAATAAATGGTTTGTCAAGCTTAGGGTACGTCAGGATTGTAACAGATGTTAAAGCCTCCTTCAGTTTTTTTAAACACATCCCTACATTCCTTTGTCCACAAGAACTTTTTTTGTTCCCGGTAAGTTTGTGAAAGGATCTTGCGATGCAAGAAAATTCCTTCACACGTCTCCTATAGTAGGGGCAAAGCTTAAGAAACTTAGCTAATGGACATTTTAGGGATGCCTTCGGTTTTAATTGATAGCACCTTTTCTGGATTCCTACACACAACTTCGGCGGAGATGACATGTCAGAGGTAAGTTATTTCCTGTGTGAATAATTTATATTTGGCGATACTTAACTTTAGATTGGCTTTTTTCAGCACCTGAAGCATAACTGCAAGATTTTCTAAATGCTCTCCAAAAGTTTCCTGACGATGAAGACCTCGTAAGAAAGACCTCTCAGTACGGTCTCCTTAAGGCATTCGAACGTTCCATGCGCATTAGATAATAAAAATGGCATCACCTTGAACTGCCAAATTCATTGTTCGGTAGTAAATGCCATCTTTTTTCATTCATCAGGTTATGTCTCTATCTGCCAATATGCTTTCTTTAAATTAAGCTTTGAAAACCCCTTGCTTCCAAAACGAATGTTCTGAAAGTTGCCATTTCTAAGAATCTATCTTTCTTCCTAACTTCCTTCAAACAGTGATGGTCAACGCAAAATCTAGTTGATTTTCTTTCTTTCTGATCAGGATGATCGGAGAAGCTCAAGGACTTGCTGAAGGCTCGATAATGTCGCTTTCTTGCATGTCCTTTAAATGTTTTCCTACCTGTCCCTGTTTAGTAATCAGTAGACGTCTTGTATGTTGCTTGATTGGTGGACGGTCTCCCATATCAGTTCTGAGACAAGCTGGTTCGACCTACGTCAGAAGACGAGTGGCAGAAAACATCTTGAAATTCTTGGATGACACGTTCTGAACCATTTCTCTCTTTATTGCTTAGTTGTGCGTTCTGCAATAATTCCGATCTTAGGCTCTCTGAAGAACAGATTATGGAGGGAAACTGTTTCGTTTAACACAGGTCACTGGAATGCATACTGTAAACATTTCACCTTTCCTAATGACTTTCGCCTTATCAATTACATTAGCAACTCTGACCGAAACAATGGTCCTAGATAGGTCGACGAGTACTGAGGCTACTAGTACTCCTTTTAGGCTGTTACAGTTCTTGTTATATTCCATGATGCCGTACCGGAAATTTTTGTTTTCAGCTATGAATCCAGGAAGAAATAATTATGTTCTTGCTGGCACTGTGATATCACCTTGGGCTATTATTTGGTGGGCGGATTTAAGTCCTTCATCTTTCATTCCAAGCACGGCTATGTCCTCAAAGGCAGAATTCGTTATTTTTAAAGTCGAAGGAAAAATTGTATTTCCTTAGAAAGTATAACCCGAGTGTGCAAGGATCTGTAATCTCTGCCACATATGCTGTATGATGGTAGGCGGCACTTTTATACGTGATATTAAAGTTTATTTTTCGTTGATTTGGATCTTCTGCCGGACACATTCTGGAGGGTAACACAGGGCAGCATACAGATGAGTTTGCCTTCCAGGTGTTTAACCAAATCATTTTGGATGATGGTAACATTGGCTTCTGTATCGACGGTCCATTTGCAAGGAACTTTATTTATATGGCCCATGATGTAAAGTCCATTGACTTCGCCATGCATAGCAGAAATCTCAAGTGCTTTAAAATAGGGCTTCTCATTATCTGGCAAACGCCGCCCCTCAAGATGGCCACTAATTAGTTTTCCCTCCTTCTTGGAGGGAGTGGTCTAAATATCCGTGCTTTGGGCTGTTCTGCAGTTCCTTCGTATATGGCGTTCAGCACCATAGTTCCAAAACTTTAGAGTCGGTTTGTTGCCACTTCTGTGCTGTTAAATTTATTGATTAAATCGTCTAGACGAGCAGTCAGTTGATCCACTGTTTCCTCGACTTGAGAAGCTCTGATTGGGTGCTTTTCTACGAGAGTTTCTTGATGGGCTGTCTCAAATTTTATGGCATTTAAAGCGCTTTTTAAATCTTTGACATCCGCCATTCTGAGTGCTTTCTGTATCTCTGGATCCCGGATGTCATCCATGAAGTACTACGAACATCCGTAGCGAGCTCCTGGAGTGTTTCCGTGGGTTTCTGTGGGCGCGAGATTTTAACTGAAGCCTGCTTAGTCTTTCAAGCTATTCTTCCAAAAGCGCAGCTCCAGCTCATCGGTCAGAGCTTCGAAGTCTAGAGTGTGGCTTTCGGGAAGAGTTTGAAGGATATCCGCTGCGTCTGCTCTGAAAGAAGCGACAAGATGGCAGTGTTTAGCTTCGGCATCCCATCCCTTTGCGTTTACCACTACAGAGAACTACGTTTTATACACTTGCCAGGTGGTCTTTCCTTCATATGTAGATCACTTTAGAGAGGGGTGGAACTGAATATGTTCGAATTTAGAGGCGTTAGAATTTTGACCAGCTGTCGTTATGGATTTGTTCTTTAAACTTTCAACTTCCTCGGCGACAGCAGCTTGAACCAAGTCTTCAATTTGTTGTTAGACATCAGAAACTCTTTCTTTCATTTGTTGTTTGGCAGAGGGAACTCTTTCCTCAGTTTCTCCAACTTTACTTTCAACCTTATCTGTTCTGCCTTTCATAGCCTCGAATTGTTTTTCTATTAGGCAGGTAATTTCTCTCTTCATTCTTCACTTGCTTCATTCTTTTCTTGAAATTATTTGATGGCCTTTTCCATCTTTTCTTGAACAGCCCTCATACCTTTCTCAACAGATTCTTGGCTCGCCTTCATCTCTTGCTTTATCTCCGCTTGGTCCGCATTTTTGCAAGGGTTTGCGACCATCCCTCATAATACCTGCCCAAGCCATTGCACCTCCAACACCGTAATATCCTTTTCCCTGATCAAGGAGCGATGGTATCGTGCTCCAGACTGTCTCTAGAAACAGGTACGACGAGAATCAGTGTCCAGCCTGAATCTCGACTCATCTATAATAAGCTGGATGCTTCACTGAAGTCTGGCTCAAGGCACATGTTGTCTGCGTCACGCTAAATGCATTTTCTTGTGATGCAATGAGCAGGACACAAACAGTGGGTCTTTTGGCATGTAGTCCTATCTGAAGAAGCCTTCGGGCAACTGTTGAGCGTGAAACTCGAATTCTAGTGGCAGCATGTGAGAGCAATGAAGGTGCAGTTGTCCTGTGTTGCCGTGGTGAAAGTGCAAATAACGAACCTTATTCTTCGTTGTGGATCTTGGTCGACCTAGTCAAGGTGTTCTGAAAATGGATCCAATTTCCTGAAACTGTTTCTACAAATTTCAGGCGGCACTTGTCGTTACATTGAGCTCTGTAGCCACCTGCGCTTGTGAATGGCATGCCTCCAATTTCTACGGACAATTTTCCATCTTATTCCGTTATCTATGCATTCGCGGCTACTCATTTTATCTAACATCTTATAAAATTTATCCAATTCCTGCGAGAAAACAGAGAATGTCTTGCAAGAGCACATGCACGCAAATCGCGAGAAATCCCTCGTGCGCTTATATTCTCTACACCAAGGATGTCAAACTCGCGGCCCGCGGGCATCATGCGGCCCACAAAAAATATTTTTGCGGCCCGGCCAATATATCGGCAAATAATAATATATAATAATAAAATAACATATCGACGAAGAAAAAATGAAATGTTTACTGCTAAGTAATTAACGATAATTTATTCAGCGTTGTTAGATTACTCACAGCGAGCTGACACACACACACTACTTAAATTACAAATGCGTGTGAGTAGCTTGCGTTCAGATACCTTCGGCTGTTGGGGGACACATGCACTCAGAACTTGTACGCATTCCCCGATAGCCGAATGTGGCCGAACTCATGGTCTCAGTTTTCCAATCATAGTTTTGTACGATATATTGGTGCATGCATGTGCATGCACTTTGCTTTATTATTAATTATTACTTAATTCATATTGTTACGGATATCATAGTTATTTATTTATTTAGTTTTTTTTATTTAGAATTGTAATTAGATTTGCTTCATGTTGCCTTAGCAAAGCAGACGATTTTTGAAAAGACAACTGCGTTGGAAGGTTAAAAATAGAACAGCGCGTGCATTTAATACCTAATAAATAAATATCTCGTAATTGCTGTTGCCATCCACAAAAATCCAGATACTTATAGATGTTTCCAGTATATTCTAGAAATTAATTATAAAGCTTATAAAAACCGAGAACAAACAATTCGTCTCAGTAGTAGCTATAGTTCTAGCGAACTGTTTGTTTACTTAATGCTGTGATTGATTTGTAGCGATTTCCCTGTGAGATAGAATTAGTTTCTCTGTTTTGAATTGATATTTGCTAAACGTTTGACATTTTGTGATATTGTTAGAATATTTTTGAAGAAATATTTCAGCATTTTGATTTATCTCTTGTGGAAAGAATAAATTTTTGTTAACCTTTTAACGTTAACCGTGTTTATTCCAGCCCTTTGTATTCAGTATGTCTACATCAAAACCAAGTGGTAGTAAAATTAAACGAAAAATCACTGACGAACGTAGAATATTCCAAGTAAAATGGGAATTAGAATATTCTTGCTGTCAAATAAAAGATAAAATAATCTGCTTGATATGTAATAATACTATTAATGTACCAAAGTTAAATAATATTAAACGTCATTACGAACAACACAAATCGAAATATAACAATTACGAAGGATTAATGAGAGAAGAAAAGTTGAAAGAGCTCAAGTTAGGAGTGAAAAAGCAACAGTCCATGTTTAGTAAAGTATTGCAAGAAAGTGAAGCGGCGGTACATGCAAGCTACGTCTTGTCCGAGTTGATAGCTAAACATTCGAAGCCTTTTACTGACAGTGATTTCGTCAAGGAATGCCTAATGAAAGCTGGAGAAATTGTTTGTCCTGGAAATGTGAAGGCTTTTCAATCAATTTCATTGTCTCGAAATACAGTTGCGGAAAGAGTTACTGATTTAGCCGCGAATTTAAGTGATCAGATCAAAGCAAAATCATCTAGTTTCGCATTGCCTGTGACGAGAGCACGGACATTAGTGGCAAAGCTCAATTAGCAGTGTTTCTTCGTTCTTGTGACAAGAATTTTAACATTTTTGAGGAATTACTGGAACTAATACCGATGCCTGGTACTACCACAGGAGAAGATATATTTACTAGTGTTTTTAGACTTCTGCAGAAATACAATCTACCTTTGGCAAAATTAAATTCTGTAGCTACAGATGGCGCTCCATCAGTGACCGGGAAAAACAAGGGCTTCGTAGCATTACTTAGAAAAAAACTTAGTGAAATTCACGGTTCAAACATTCATCATATGCATTGTATTATACATCAAGAAGTTCTATGCACGAAAGTAATAAATATGGAGAATGTTTTGTCATATATAAAAAAAGTTATAAATTTTATAAGATCTCGAGGCGTCAATTCACTGCTTTCTTAAGTGAGTTAGATAGTGAATATTCGGGTTTGTCCTACTATACCGAGGTACGTTGGTTATCTTGCTCCAGGATTCTCAAACAATTCTGGGATTTGAAAGAAGAAATATGTCAGTTTTTAAAAACGAAAAATCAAGACGTAAGTTTGTTTTACGATCTAATATGGATACAAGATTTATCTTTCTTGGTTGATATAACCAAACACTTAACCGATTTAAATTTATCGTTACAAGGAAAAGATCATATCATTACGAATATGTTTGACATAATTAAAGCATTCAAATGTCAACTAGTTCTTTGGGAAAAACAACTTAAAAATGAAGATTTGACGCACTTCCCGACGTGCAGCATGAATAAATCAAGTTTAGATAATACTTGTTCGTATCAAAAATACGCAGAAAAAATTGCAAATTTAACAACTGAAATTGAAACGAGGTTTAATGATTTTAGTTCCCTCGAAGACAAATTTTTTTTGTTTTCTTCGATTTTCTCAATAAGTATTGACTCAGTACCTAGCCATATGCAAATGGAGGTGATCGAGATTCAATGCAACTCAAATTTGAAAGCAAAATTCATTGAAGTGGGTGTGCCTGAATTTTACAAATATTTACCAGCCAGGTTTGAAAATACTCGAAAATTCGCATATGAAATTATTTCCATGTTTGGTAGCACTTATCGGTGCGAGCAGTTATTTTCAGTCATGAAAGGTAATAAGTCTCCTATTAGAAACCGTATTAATGATGTTCACCTTGGGTGAGCGTTGAAAGTTATCACTGCAAACAAAATTTCTCCCGAAATAGGAAAAGATGTCTGTATTTGAAAATGTTATCGTTTATTGGGGAAATGGACTTACAATAATCAGTCTCTAACTTATATTTAGCATTAACGACTTTTTGACAGTGTGTATTTCTGTTGCTTCCTGCGTGAGAAGCTTTTCGAAGTTGAAGTTGATTAAAAGCTATCTCGAATCAACAATGAGCCAAATAAGCCTTAACGACAATCCTTTCCACTGAAAATAGCTAAAAAGATTAGTTTTGACGAAGCTGTAAAAAAATTTTCAGTTTTGGCGTTTTTCATTGGCTGAAAATTTTAAATCATTAAAAATGGCATATTAATAAGCTTTTTTAAATATATGTTTGTCTGCTATATGTAAATGCTTTTACTTCCTTGTACGAAGTAAAAAAAGTAAAGGAAGTATTGTAATCGCGAAAAGTTTCAGGCAGCATATTTCAACGAAAATATCCATTTTGACCGATTTTGAATGCAATTTAAAGATGTATTTGCGTGATATCTGTACTTAAGGACAGAATAAAAGACTCTTTTCCTCCCAAAAATTATAAAACTACTTTAAAATGAATTCTGAAGAGAATTTTTCGTGGCGTCTGTACGAACGTATGTAGGTACGTACTTATCTCGCATAACTCAAAAACGAGTAGCCTCAGAACGTTGAAATTTTGTATATAGGACTCCTATAACATGTAGATGTGCACCTCGTATTTTGGTTGCAATCGGCCGCGCCAAACGTATATAAATATATTTATATATATATCCACTCTGTTACCCGGCTCAGTGATCTCAGTTTCTTTACTCTTATATGTTTGTAAATTGTACATTTTTTGCTTTAAAAATGATTATGTTGTTCTTATCTTCCGGTTGAGGTTTTTATGCCTTTAGTAAATCTGTATGCAATATTTTTAGAATTATCAACAATTTTAAAGTTGTTTAAGTGCCGCTAAGCCTAATAATTTTTTTGATGCTTGTTTACATTTGAAACAGCAGAGTAGTGGATTTGTTGCCAATTTAGAGAAACGTAGCTTCGCAACAACAAAGATAACGCCTTCATTTATTATTGCAAATTAAATCATGCTTAATACTTTCTGGAATTTTTTCGAGGAAATAAGTGTTTAAGATTTACTTCGTAATTTTTAACACAGATATTTTGAGTTTTTATGTATTTTTGCCTTGTCGCGAAGTGAGAATTGAATTAATTGAATGAGAAATACTCAATCGTCTGTGAAAAAATGTTTCTTTTTTGTTTTATTTGCTTAATTTCCTTTATACATTGTTCTAGCTTTATTATAGTATTTGAATAGAACATGTGGCAACGATTAGATAATTCTTTAAATGATATAAATTTTGTGCATTCTGAGTTATAATATGAATGAAATATAATACTGTTAAGTGAAGCTAGCGCCAGGGTGTCCCTATGTTAAACAAATAAAGTGAATTTTAAAGAATGAATGCATTTATTCTATTGTGGTTTATGCGCTGTCGGCGAAGTAGGTTTAATTCAATCTAGTAAGTTTAAACGAAATGCAAGAAAAAATGCTTATAATTTAATATTCCGTACAAGGAAGTCATGTGGTGTACACATCAGATTTTTATCTTTAGTTTTTAAGACCTTTTTTGCTTTTCAAATCATTTTAATTATTTAATTTTAACTAAATAATTGTTAATTATTTATTTGTTTTTACATTTTGTTTCGTGATCATTCCAATAAGGGGATCTCCCAAGGAGATTTCCGCCATGGGCTTCGATAGCTGTAGGTCTGTCACTGCCGATACCTTTATGCCAGAGCACCGTTGCACAAGTAAAATTCTTACAGTATTTTGCTTACAGAGTTTGGTTTTCTTTGGTAGCATAAACTAATTCAAAACTCCGTACAAACGAAGAGCGAATTATCGCTGTACCTGAAATTAACTGCAAATTCTTAAGAACGTTTAACAAACTTTTTTATTAAATGAGAACTTGAACATAAAATGCACAGCTCATGATCACAAGTCAAGTACCACTTGTGGTGAGGCAACTTAAAGGAACCGTCAAATGCAGATTTAAAACTTATTATCCAAAGAATACACAATTGGATTAATGCGAAGTTGGCTCAAAACTTTTTCTTTCGTAGCAGTATAAAATGATGGCAGCAGTAACGCAAAGCTGAATAATTTATCTTATCTGAGCTAGCAGAAACCTAGTAATGTGACCTCGAGAGGCAGAAACACGCTTTGTCTTACAATCCGAAAATTGATCACCTTAAATACTCTTAACATGTTTTGCATTTTGGTAAGGAAATGAAAAGAAGTGACAGTAAAGATCTAAATCATAATAACTGGTTAGATTAATATAATGGAACTTTATACGCTTATCAGAATAGTAAATTAAAAACGCTACTTACGTAGGGGTAAAATGGCATAAAGGTGTCCGAACCTTTATGAAGGTTGCTATTATTTTCAGTGAGAAACTGATTTGCATAAAGTTACCGGTACCTTTACGACGGGGCACTGTTATGAAATGGTTATTTCCGCTATTAAAATAATGTTCATTGTTTTCATAGTTTTAATACTTTACTAATTTCATTAATTTCTTGCAGTTGGGAAGACGATGTATAACGAAATTACGAAGTGTAAAGATTACATTGCCTATGAAATACGTATCAGTGCTGATCATAGTTTGCGTAGTCAATATTTAAATCCCGATAACGTAGATACGGTTCTGACTAATAGTATTGTAATAACAGCCTAGCAAACTCGATTTTTTTTCCTCCTGAAGAATGACAAGTAGTAAAATCAAAGTACAGTATACTCTCGTTTATCCGGGCTAATGACGGGGAAGCATGTGATGAGCAACTGAAGATCACGGATGATCCAATTTTTCATGTAAATTGTATGTATTTATTTCTTTAAAAAAATTTGTTTTGAGATCGTTTAAACATTTGTAGAATTCGCATATATTTCGAATTCCTATTTTATCATTGTATTCGAATCCACTTTGGTCGACGTAGTCCAATCGAGTCTCAAGAGAAATGCAATTTTCAGTACCTTCTTCGCAGTCAATATCATTCTTTGTCCCTTATACTCTAGTGATACTTGAAACGATATCCGCACCAATCAAGCACTGAAAGCCTAATTTTGATCAAATATTTGCTGCTCCGTATATGATATCCAAAGCAGTCAACTTTTACCAGAGCTTCATTAAATGATCATCTTCATCAGCAAGGAGTTTTGAGAAGGTTAGACCATGCCTAGTAGCCACCACGCACGGATAATTCGCTTCCGGTTAATTGGGAATATAACTGCATTTTATTTGGAATTTGCTATTGTTAAGGTGCAAATAAATCACCTTCGCAAAATATTTTTTCCTCCTTGGGGAAGTGTGAACCCGCATCTTCAATTGTTAAAATTCAAAAGTCATGGCAAACGTGTTAAAAACGCAAAAATATTAACCCTTTCAAAATTAGAACAATAATTTTATTATGGGGCTAATTCAAGATTTTCTAGGAATTTGCAAATATCTGAGCTCCCGATAAATTCGGGAGAATTCCAGTTTTTCATCACCTGATCTTCCGGTAAATCTTCAAAGCAAGCCTCGTGGCCAGGTGAGGCGAAAGGATGTAACTTAAATAAATTGTTCTTGAAACTAAAGTATAATGCCACAATATATTATTATTTACTCACATATTTCCCGCTTTTCCTATTAACGTTACCGCTTGAAAACCGAAAGAGAGAAAATACGCGGTGTGTACATTTCCCAAGCCACGACTTAAATGATAAATATAACACACTAAAGCACATATAAAGGTACACTATTATTATATTATGTACTTCAAGGGACTTAACGGTTTCAAAAATATTTTTACTTACATAAATTACTTTTACGAATTATATATATATATATCAATAATTTTAGTGAAATTTTATGTGAAATTCTAGTATCTTTCGTATAAAGTAATATGAAATGCTTGAAAAACGAAGCTCTGTCGGAAAAATAAGGTTGCAGAGGCAAATCTATTTAACATTGAGCTAAATGCCTTTCGCTAAATTGGCAAGATATCGCCAAGCTGGCGATGGTTTTGGCGACTTTTGGCGTTTTGGCGACACATAGTTCTAGCTTTATTATAGTATTTGAATAGAACATGTGGCAACGATTAGATAATTCTTTAAATGATATACATTTTGTGCATTCTGAGTTATAATATGAATGAAATATAGTACTGTTAAGTAAACCTAGCGCCAGAGTGTCGCTATGGTAAACAAAGTGAATTTTAAGGAATGCATTTATTCTATTGTGGTTTATGCGCTGTCGGCGAAGTAGGTTTAATTCAATCTAATAAGTTTAAATAAAATGCAAGAAAAAATTCGTATAATTTAATATTCCGTACAAGGAAGTCATGTGGTGTACACACCAGATTTTTTAATTTTAATCAACTGTTAACTTGTTATTATGCATTATTGTTGCCTTTTTATTAAGGAAGAGGATATTTAGTAAAATATATATTCAAAAAACAAACCAGCAACAGCCAGATCTTAAACATGTATTTTATTACCACCATCTGAAGTATGTTAAATCAATTTCTGTTCTATTATTTTAAGTGTAAAATTATTTAAGAAAAGTTAAGATACGTATTTGAAATTAGGAAATGCAGTCGATGAAGGGCAAATCGGATATACATAATTATTTATTTAAAACCAAATGATATAAGCCTTCTGCAAGGGGAGGGACTACGTTTCATTTTCTCTCGTCTTAAGGGAATAACAGCGATGAGTGGCTTCGTGTGGCCACCATTCTGTCTGTAGATAAGGACGACTTTAATGACGTAGTGTCAGCCGTGCCGTGACTTTGTATGTAGGGGGTACTAGGGTACCCCAGCTAGTAATAAATATATAAGAATCGTTCAATGTTTGATTTTCTCCTCCTCATGTACCGTTCAATGCTATTCTTTTGTGATTTATATTAGTGCCTTTATAATTTTGTTACATTTGGTAAGGCAGTTAAATTTTCACACGAGTTTTTTATGAGTTTTCAAACACTAAAAATGCGTTATTAATTTTGCTTAATTTTTTTAAGGCGTTATATAAGTTGATAAGACTTAACACGCCGTAAAATACGAAACATTTCACGATCTTCATCTCAATTTATTCTGAACTTCATTTTTTTCATCCGCTCGAGCTTCGACCTTATGCTTTCTCTAACAGAACTCGTTTTTAAGTAATTCAGTCATAAAACGTATACCCTGAGGCAGAAACAACATACTCCAGCAAAGAGACACGATCTGACATTAATAACTTATTATTTTGAAATATCTCTCTCATAATAAGAAACTTTTTTTTTTTTTAATTTTCTTATCAGAGCTATTACTACTTCTGCAAGCTCGTACATCGCCATTAAAAACTAAGAAGGTTAGATTAACCTTTTGTTAAAATTCTAATTAAAGTAATATTCCAACCTCTTTGTTAATACATTTATGTTGCGAAAACAAAATATAAAATATATTTTTGCCAATTAGGAAATATTAAAGTGATTTTATCCGGTAAATATGAATAATATTTTAAGCAAATATAATAGTGATACGACAAAAATTTTATAAATATGGACTTTAGAATAATTGCTTAATTTCACCGCTACAGAGCAAAACTGTTCAAAGCTTGGACCAAATTACATCATGTTCTTCGCCCTTAAAGCGTATAAAATCAATTGAACAGCAGCATCACAAAATATTTAAAAATAGCATATCTGGAATTTCCAATAAATAGTCTCGCGCGCTGGGAATAATAATAAAAAAAATTTCGTACAGTGTTGCAGTTGCTCGCTTTGAAATCCTTGAGTTTGTTAATAAAAAATTCGTTAAAATTTTACAAAATATGAAATAGATAATAAAATTATTTCGAAATTCAACATTCGGGCTTCCAGGTGCCCATGTTCGGGTGAAGGCTTACGTTATTCAAAATTTGATAGCTCTAGGTACCGCAGATTTTCACAACTCGAGAATTATGCATACATTCATAGAGATTTTTCATTATTTAATTTCTTTAAATATAATACAGGGAAATAATATTTAGTGGCAACAATTTAAAAGTGATACCTCGTTTATAGTGAACCGACACAAAATCCCGTTTTGAGACTAATAACCTTTCTGAGCTAACGCTCCTAGGGGCTAAAAACTCTTATTAAAAGCCCTCAGTATAATAGATATAAAACTCAGTATAAAATTTCAGTATAACCAGAGAGCACTGCTGCAAATAATATAACGCATTGTAATGAAATTACTTAATAATTCAATATCTTTTAAACTTTTGGTTTTTATGGTTTCATCATGTGTTGTATAAAATATGAGTTTACTCATTTGAAACCAGGATTCTGTTTCTTTTCCATTAAGTATAAGCCCTAATTAATTAAATTAGAAAGATAAGACTAAATTAATATAATTAAATTATTTATTAATTTAATAATTCAGTAAATGGATAACATATAGAATTAGTATACTAGTAAAATACTCGTATAAAATTAGAAGAACAGGAATAAATGTAGAATACAATCAATTCTCGATTAAATACGGGCGGATTAACCAGGTAGTGATTTAAGAAAGCCATGTCTAAAAAAGACATGTAAGTGTGTTTGTTGTAGAGCGATGGAAAAATTGACTATCACAAAACGTCAGAATAAAGCAAAATTTTAATGAGAATGCCCCTCCCTCTTAAAAAAAAGAAGATTACGCGTAGTGTATCAGACTATATCAGAATATTTAGGAACTGTTTTTCTCCACAATAATACGTAATTTAATTGTACCTAATACGAAATATAAAAACATTGTTAAAACATTCTGTGGGGATTTATTTAATAGTTTATTTTATTTTGAAGCAACATTTCCTATAGCTCTTGCTTTCAACCCATGCTTTCCTGCCAGAAGGATATTTCAGTTTCGTGCGTTAGGCAAAGTAGGGTAGAAAGATACTATTTAAGCTGGCGTCTGAGTTACTTCAGACAAAGAGTGTTCTGCCTTTTGGCTGCGTTGTTTCACTGAAATTTAAGGTTGCTATTTTACGACCGTGCATATTAATTGCCGGTTTGTCTCCGTTGGTGGTAGGGCTAAGAGCCAGCTCTCGTCGATTACCTCCGTGCAGCTGATTATTTAACTTAGGTTTATTTTTAATTTACTATTTCTTTTTGGAGTTACAGCCAAAAGTATTGGCTGCGTGTTGTAGACCCTACGAGTGCCTACTGTAAATCCTTTCTTCAGTTGAATAAAAATGTCTTTTTATCCGCTTTGTTATTGATAAAGTTTGAACTTAGTGAATAGCCGCTTCAATAATTTTAATTTAGCTAGAATCTTACATTTCGTTAACAATAAATTGTTAAATCGAAAGAAAGAAAAAAAAAAAAAGTGTTGTACAGTTATTGTCTTCTGTTTTTCTTTAAATCCCATGTTCCATAGTAGAAATTAAAGAGAAATATGAATAAAAGTTGTGATTTGCTGATAAAGTTGACTTGCAAATGAAGTTATTCTGCAAACTAAACTGCATAAGAATACAATTACTATTAATATAAATTTTATACTAATTACAATATGAATTTTATTATTCTTCTGTCCCGTGCACTTTTTTAATTGTTGTGTGATTTTGGGTTAAACGCGGACATTCCTAGTATTACTTCGGTTAATTAGGAGTCTTCTGCTTAGGTTATCTGCATATAGCTAACCACACAAGGGCTATCTGCTTACAGGCAGATGCCTTAATCAAGTACATTCTAAGAGAAATGGTTTCTATTCACGTTACATAAGGGGAAAATCGCGGAAACTAACCATTCAGAGGTTTTAAGTATTAAGCCAGTGGTGGTCAAAAGTTTACTGTAATTCAGAATTTTTTGTTGTCGAAGAGATATTTTCTTCTGGCGAATTCTTTTCCCTGGACGGAAAAGAAACTTGCCAACCCTCTTTTAAAATTATGAAAATACACAGAAAGTTACAGATAACATTCACGAGCGAGAATGCTAAACAATGGATCAAAGTCTGATTTTTGAAAAATAACATGAAAAACCAAAATTTAAAGTTTAAAATTATGTTCCTAATTTAATATTTTGAAACCTTGAGTTAAAAAGCATTGAACTTTTCCCCCTCATCTTTAAATTCTGTATCCCGTGCAGGGAACGGTGGTTGCTGGGACTTTGCATCTACGTCACAAAGTCGCATCTCCATCACGACACGTTACTAACCTTCATGCAACATTGCAATAATGTGAAAGATTTTAGTTTCCCCATCTATTAAATATCCTATTACTCAGCTTCAGGAAACAAATCTCGATAAAAAGGCGGAAATCCGCTTTCTCGTGTGTTTCTAACAGTTTTATAATTCACAGTTTTTGTTCTGAATTGTTTATGTTGACACAGGTGTGCACTTTCGTCCGAGTACCAATTTTGAAGTAAAATAATTACAGTGACTCCTTTTTCTTCCTTTTATGATTTGTTTGCAAGGGTGTGCTTATTTTAAAATGCCATTTTGTGAAGTAATTTTCTGAATTCAGAGACGTTTTTTGAAACTATCGTCGCGCAGTCAGTTCGTGGAAACAGTTGGATGATTTGAATTTTGAGATGACTTTGAAACAAAAGAGAAAAGCAAACTCTATATCTGGTTATAAGAAGCCTTGCTAGTTTCCTTTCACAGAAAGCTCACGATTCAAGGCGGACGAATGAATGTACGAAACTGATCTTGCTACATTAATACCTTGTACATTATTATATCTTCATGTAGCCTTGTACAGGTTACATTAATACATGTTCTTTACATTGCAATTTTTGAAGAATAATCTATAAGGCTCTTTTATTTGCTTTTTACATTACATTTCTTGAAAAATAATAATAAAGGCAGCTTTTTGTTCGTTCTTTACAGTTCTTGAAAAATAATATTTCAAGGAAGCTTTTGCTTATTGTTTGCATTGCCATTTTTTAAGAATAATCTATCAATCAACTTTTGTTTTTCTTTACACTGCAGTTCTTGAAGAAGGAAGGTTCATGTTTTACTCGCTAAACCTGGAAAGCAAGATCATAATTCGAGTTGCTTCTGATTCGGTTCTAGTCCACTGCAAATTAACCATTATATGGATATAATTGGTTGCCTTGTTCATCTTTATGCTATAGCTAGAGCCTTAAGTCTGGCCTTCTCGGTAAATGACTGGGCACTTCGCTCTTGACCAACATGGAAGCTCTCTAAATCCCGATATCTATACAGTCAAAATCCGTTATAAAGAATTTCAAAAGTCCGAAAGTTTGATTCACTACATTCGATTCCATAGGAAATATGGATTAAATTAAAATTCCATAGGAGAATATCCGATTCCATAGGAGAAATGGATTAAATTAAAATTTATTAACAAATCACAAAATAATTTATTAATTTTGTATACCTCTGTTATTATATAATGAAGAATTTGTATTATGCATGAACGTATGTATGTATTAATTCAGAAGACAAACAACAAAAACCAGCGTTATATTTACAAAATTATTGTAATGTATGTATGTATGTATATTTCTTGCACTGTGGAGAAACGGTGGCAGTTTGCGCAGTAAATATTAAACACACTTAGTCCTCCTACATGAACATGTGCACATCGAAACTTGAATTTAGTTTTTATTTATTTCATACTTTGTACAAACTTAGCAAATTTTGATTAATAAACCCAACGATTCAAATTGTCACTTTTCAAATTGTTGTCACCAAACATTATCGCCTGTACTATATTTAAGGAAGTTAAATACAGAAGAATCTACATAAAGGTATGTATGTTTCTCAAAAACAACGGTTCTAAAGCCATCGAATTTTGAATAACAAAATCCTCCTGCGAATCCTCCTGCATCTGAAGCCCAAATTTGAAATTTGGAATTTGTTTTATTATCGATTTCATATTCTGTAAAACTTTACTGAATTTTTGATTAACAACACGTTTTCAAAGCAAGTAATGGCAACGTTGTACAGAAAAAAAAACATTTTTATCGCCAGTGCGCGTGACTATGTATCGGAAATTCTAAGGATATGCTCATTTTAAAATTATTTTGCAATATTGCTCTTGAACTGAATTTTATGGTTTAAGTGCAAAGAAAAGGGTATTTAATAAATAAAGGTAACACGCAAAATGTTTATTAAAAAAAAAAAAAAAAAAAAAAAAAAAAAAAAACGCCCCTTTGGATGTAATTTAAAATCTGAAGCCTTTCTTTTTTTTTTTTTCTTTTCTTTTTTTTCTTTTCTTTCTTTTATGGTGTGTGTGTGTGTGCACAAAACCATCAATGACATTGAAGAGGGAGGTCTACTTCATTATTCCAACTGCTGCTACATGGAACAATACAGAAATGTATCTTAAATGTATAATAAACATCTGCTGTTCTTAAATACCTCTTTAATGGCTTTTATTTAAAAAACTCCTCTGACAACGGCAACACTCAAACAGCGATTATGGCGAAAGTTTGCAATAGTATTACAATATCTGGAACTTTATTCTAGAGATCGTATTTATTTTATTCTGTTTTACTTCGCTTGTATTAATATTGTTCTGGATATTATATTCCTGATAAACTAGAAAAGGTCAAAAGGATCGTTTTTCTTCGTCATTGTTCATTTTCTCTAGCAACTCTAACGGTTTTCTCTAACGGAAGAAAACTCTTGAAATATTTACTCGCTTAAGAACGAGTTCTTCCTCATTAATGTCACCGTAATCATAATTTAGTTGATATTCGTAATTTTCATATGAAAGTTTTGACGGAATAAAAAAAAAGCATAAGAAGAGGATGTCTATCTTGCTGTTGCAATCTGCCGTAATTTCTTTGAATTCTTAATCTAAAACACAAATTATTTTTCTTCTCAATTTAATTCCATATGGAAAATTAGAATCTAATTGTTCTTTATTTGCCTCGAAGATCTAAATACTTAACCCCAATAAAATAATGTTTCAGGCAAAAAATGGCGTTCTCAAATATGGCTCTGTCACTGGAATACAGTACATTATTTACACGTGTGTTTTTTCTCTAAGAGAAATCTCTTACATAGTAACTATAAATTAATCACATTTTCGGTGCTTTGTTATGATTTAATGAACCTCTGTACCTGTAAATAAGCATTGGTTTCATATTATCTTTCAATTTTTGATCTCTAGTGTTAGCAATATATAAAAAATTACAATCCGATGCTTTATATAATTATATATTAACAGGCAGACTATGAATCTTACTATCAAATATTGTAAAATTTCAAAAATATAATATGTATATATATGTAATCTCTTTAAAAAATTTTATATTATGTTCTGCTATGCCTTGACTACAAACTAATCACATTTTCGATGCTGTATTCATTTGGTGAATCTTTGTACCTGTACATAAATACTTGCTTTTATCTGTACACTCTTAATTTTTATAATGTTAGAGTAATACGTATAATATATTCAGTGCTTTTTTTTTCATATAATACAATACTTATTTGTATATTAAGAGATAAGCTATTCATCTTATAACTAAATATTGTAAATTTTCTGCAGTATACTGTTCTATATATTTTCTATTATGTATTGGCTAAAACCTAATTACATTCTCATTGTTTCAATACCATTTCAACGAATATTTGTACCTGTAAATAAATATTTTTTTCCTTGCATTGTCTTTCCACATTTTATTTCGAATGCTAGTAACACGTAAAATATTTACAATATATTGTATCATATAAAACAGAATTTATATGGATACAATAGATAGACAAAATTTACCTTGCTAACAGATATCATAAGCTTTCGATATGGAGAAACACAGTACTTTCTTACAAATGTATTTTTTTTTTCCCTTTAGAAGATCTATTGCGTTTTGACTAACAAGTAGTTACTATTCCGCTGCTTTATTGAGGCTTCACGAATTTTTGTACCTCGAAATAAATATTTTTTTTTCGCATTTTCTTTTCGCTTTTGAAGTCTAGTGTTACTGATATATATAATACATACAATGCTTCATAGCATGTAAAAATAATATTGATATGGATCTAATTGACAGACCATTCATCTTGTAAACAGATGTCGTGCATTTACTGTATGAATGCCATACATTACCTAAATATATGCATTTTCTCTCGACAGGTATTCTGTTCCCTTAATTTATAATAAAAGTAACAGCTATATATACTTTTTGTCTATAAAAGACCTTATCCAGCTTTTATTTTGGGAACTTTCTGTCGTAGCTATATATTTTCAACTACAAATATGTTTAAAAAATTCAGGTTTTAGAATTTTCAATTAAAAAATATCAGATTTGTAAAAAACTACTAATACTT
Organism: Stegodyphus dumicola; assembly: GCF_044657685.1. NCBI lineage: Eukaryota > Metazoa > Arthropoda > Arachnida > Araneae > Eresidae > Stegodyphus > Stegodyphus dumicola. The sequence continues at coordinate 87,326,888 of NC_140768.1, forward strand.
TATAAATTTCTGCGAACCCTATATTTACATTTAAGAAAATTTTATACTCATTAGGAAATATAAAAATAAAAATAAATTCAGCTCTTATGACAAAAGTTGACCGAGATATTTAATTTCAAAATATGGGGCATTTGACTTCATTTTCCACTTGCTTTGAGGAGTCGGTTATTAATATATATTATAAAAGTGTACAATGTGCGTGCCGCTAAAACTGAGAAACGAGTCCCGGTACGATCAAGGAAGTTATATGGTGTGGTAGTCTTCTATGCCCCATCCATGACGAAGATTCCCGTTTTTACCTGAAGGGCGTGCTTTTGAAGATATAAGGGCTGGAAGTTGCGCTCTCTAGAAATTTCTAGAGCAATCGAGAACATTCGAGAGCATGCCACAACATTCCAGAATATCCTGGGAAATTCTGGAATGTTGTGGAAAATTCGGGAACAATCTGGAGCATTTAGAAACACCCCAGATCATTGTGGAACATTCCAGAACACTCTCGAATGTTGTGAAATATTCTGCAACATTGTAGTCGGAGGCGTCTGTGATTCAGCGACAGGAGAATCTTGTGTTGAGGAAACCTTGCACTCAGTTCATGCTATGCAGCAGACAGCGATGAACCATGGAAGTAGAGAACACAACACCTGTAGCCGTGCTCCAACGTTGTGCTAACACGTTGAGCACAACGTACACATGAGAGGACGCTGTACGATTCGTCACAGACATGCGGATGAGGTGTCTGTCGTTCCGTGCAGTTGTACTATTGCGTGCCCCACTACCAGAATTTAACCTTGTTTGGTTCTCCTCTGTCTGTTTCTTCCAAACACGCATGACTGTTGTGGCATTACGCTGCGTGCAGGCTGTGACTGCTCGATACGAAAGTCTACCCTCTCGCATACCGACGACGCGACCTCGTTTGAACTCCGTTAGCTGTTGGTATGGCACCCTGCCATGCAAAATAATCGTTCAAATGGATTCGAGAACTGTCAAAATGAATATTTTCGTTGAAATATGATACCTGAAATTTTTCGCGATTACAATGCTTCCTTCGTTCAAGGAAGTAAAAATGCCCCGACAATGTATTTTACCTGATTTTGCTGTGGCAGTCAACTTGTTAATAATTCGAATTGTGAATTATAAAGCGACTTGTGAAATATTCTAAATTTTCCCCTTGAAACATTACAAAAATATGTAAAACCATTTTCTTTTCTCTTAAAGTCACATTTATCAATTTGAAAAGCTGTTTTGGAAACGTCTCACTGCAAGGCGCGAAACAATCCCAGTTTTTCAAATTTCAATGTTTGGAGCTAAAACTACATATGATTTTTCCGTAAATGTAGAGAAAATCCAGAAATGTCGAAATTATAAATTTCAAAAATTTTTCTCTATATTGGAAGTTTTATGTTTATCATAGTGGCATACCATAATTTGAAATTTGCATAAGGCTGCTTCTGTTACACTCTACCTTCCCGTTTCTGAAGTATGTTCGCGTGTACGAATTTTATCCTGCGACTACAAGATTTTATAAGCTACATGAGAACAATATACTTTCTTCAAGATGTAATAAACGTCGACTTACATTTTGAAAGATTGACGATCCCATTTAGCTGGATTGCAGTTTACATCTTAACTTTCAACTGCACCTTAACATTAAATATTTATGTTATAAAAATCTACTATTTTTGGCAATAGGGCTAATCTCAAATGCTTGTTATTTTCAGTTCCTTTTGCGTTTAAGAAATATACAGAAAAACCCGTTTAAGACGTTTTTCCGTTTAAGAAATTTATACCACAAAGTCGGAAGTATTTTTCTATTTTGATAATGTTAAATTTTTTCGCATAATACGTTTTATCGAAATATTTTCCTCTTAAGTTGGCACTAAATTTTTCACGACAAATTTTTCCTGTCTTCGAAAGATGTAATTGTTTTTATTATTTTTGAAGAAATTATTAATGAATGCATTTACTTTTCCAAGTTTGTTTTTGGAATACTGATGGCTTTGTTATTATTGTCAGTGTCTCGTGACTGCATATACCTCTTGCTGTCATCATGATATTTTGCAAGATGTCTGAGCGAGTTGGACATTTAAGATGGCAACAAAGGCTGCTAAGTTTTGGTCCACTTTCTTTCGTTTTCGCTTTCCGATACTTAGCATGGAAAAGAAAAGCTCTTCGATCAGGAATAAGAAAGAACGTTATCTCACCTTTATTTAAAGTTTTCCTTTTCTGAGATATTAAATATTTTTAAATAAAATTAATTATGGAACGTTTTAAATTAATGAATAAAATCTTTATTTAATGAAAGATTTGAAGAAAATTAAAGAATTAAATACTAAGATAACTCAAGCTCTTATTAAATCATGAAGTATATTTTTTATCGTATGTACGTATTCCGTATGTGTATGTTTGTTCTTCATCTTGCGGAAAAATGGCAGCACCTAGAGCCTCCAAATTTTGAATTTGTAGTTTTCCACTCGAGGCAGTGCATCTCCAAGCCTGAATTTTAAATTTCGAATTTTTATTTATTTATTTATTTATTTCATGCTATACGGGAATTTAATGAATTTTTTATTGACAAATTAACCGATTTAAAAGCAGTGTGTTGGCTAGAGGCAAAGCGTAACTTTGTGTTTCATATTTAATCAACAAACTCGAAAGAAATGTGTTGCCATTGCCCGAAATAAAACATTTTAATCTTCCACGCGCCAATGTGTTTCCCTTCGGCAAACCACAAGACATTTAATTTTGCTTTCAAATTTACTCTGTCCGTAACGGATTAGCAAACTAAACGATTTAAAGTAATAAACGCGGTTCTTCGTATCTTTTATAATTAATTACTAGACGGATGCATGAAATGACACATTAAAATAATTAAATATATATTTTTTCTTTTTGATAGTAATTATTTTAGATGCTGACCGTGCAAAATGCTAATTGAAATAAAAATTAAAATACTTAAGTTTAAAAATGATAATTTAATATGAATTTTTTAATTCAATTTAGAAATATAAAAAAAATACATTTAAGATAAAAACAATTATAAACTTAAACCTTTATAAGTTACAATTAGTAAAGTTATAAATTTAACATTGTGTTGTTAGTAAGATGTTTTGCGATTTACCATAATTTTGAAATACTATATTATATTCTTGTTTAAGAAGTTTTTTAATTTTTTATTTAAGGTTCATTAGAAAACTTCTTCAGCGTGTTCTATCATCTGTAACTTCTTTTTTAAAATTATACATTCATCTCTATTCTTTTCAGGTTCCGTCTGTGTGTAAAGCTTGTTCTAATAATGGGATTAGTGTGGATTGCAGAATTTATACCTTGGCTAACAGGTATCTACTATTTATATGCTATAGCGGGAATGCTCAACTGTTTGCACGGAGTATACCTCTTTCTCATTTTTGTTTGTAAGCAACGTATTCTCAAGCAAGTGATTACAGACTTACGCTGTACATCGTACGGGAATTCCAATAATGGCGCAGGGAAGAAAAAATCGCAGTCACTGGACACTATTACTACAACTGTGTCTACTTAAAATGAATACAATATTTATTTGCTAATTATTTTATTAAGTAAATGCTACACTTGCTTAACTGGACTTCGAAAAAATGTGAGATTTCTCGATTCTGTACAATTTTTTTTTCATATTCACACGTCACCGTCCATTGTCATCTGCAATTCTGCAAACAGTAATACCATTAATTCCGTACGAAATGCAGCTAGTTATGCTGAAATTGTTCATGAGAAGGATAGAAATAGCAAGGCATTTCGTAAAAAAAAGTGAACTGCTTAATTTATGCTTAGATTTTTTTAATGTAATAACGTTTTAGTGCTTTATTATGAATATTACTATACATCATAAAAACTATATGATAATTTATTTATATGTGTATTGGCTAGGCTACTGCAAAGCAGTTATAAAGTAATGACATTCCCACAACTTTATTATTATTTCATAAAACTTTGTACTTGTAAATATGTTTTTTCATATTGTCCATCTACTTTTGATTTCTAGTGTTTTGTAAAATATTTACAGTGTTTTTATCACATAAACTAATATTATTGATATGGATATTAACAGTCGGGCAATTAATCTTATTATCAGACATTCTAAACTTTCTTTATGCACGAATGCAGCAGTGGCGTAGCTACAGCTTGCCACCCAGGGAAGCCCCTGAATTTGCCGCCCCTCTTGACATACAAACAAGTCAATTAACACAGACAGCAATAAATTAAAACTTAACATTTAATACTGAAGAAAATTTTAATTGCAACATTTATTATATTATTATCCCAAATAGAAAATTATATTATTAGTCCAAATAACAAATTATATTATTAGTTCAAAGGGGCAATTTGTCCAGAAGGACTATTAATTTCGTTTTGGCATTTTGCTTTGATTCACTACAAGTGTTGCTTCACTTTTCAAATTGTTGTCACCAAACATTATCGCCTGTACTATATTTAAGGAAGTTAAATACAGAAGAATCTACATAAAGGTATGTATGTTTCTCAAAAACAACGGTTCTAAAGCCATCGAATTTTGAATAACAAAATCCTCCTGCGAATCCTCCTGCATCTGAAGCCCAAATTTGAAATTTGGAATTTGTTTTATTATCGATTTCATATTCTGTAAAACTTTACTGAATTTTTGATTAACAACACGTTTTCAAAGCAAGTAATGGCAACGTTGTACAGAAAAAAAAACATTTTTATCGCCAGTGCGCGTGACTATGTATCGGAAATTCTAAGGATATGCTCATTTTAAAATTATTTTGCAATATTGCTCTTGAACTGAATTTTATGGTTTAAGTGCAAAGAAAAGGGTATTTAATAAATAAAGGTAACACGCAAAATGTTTATAAAAAAAAAAAAAAAAAAACGCCCCTTTGAATGTAATTTAAAATCTGAAGCCTTTCTTTCTTTCTTTTTTTTTTTTTTTTTCTTTTCTTTCTTTTATGGTGTGTGTGTGTGTGCACAAAACCATCAATGACATTGAAGAGGGAGGTCTACTTCATTATTCCAACTGCTGCTACATGGAACAATACAGAAATGTATCTTAAATGTATAATAAACATCTGCTGTTCTTAAATACCTCTTTAATGGCTTTTATTTAAAAAATTCCTCTGACAACGGCAACACTCAAACAGCGATTATGGCGAAAGTTTGCAATAGTATTACAATATCTGGAACTTTATTCTAGAGATCGTATTTATTTTATTCTGTTTTACTTCGCTTGTATTAATATTGTTCTGGATATTATATTCCTGATAAACTAGAAAAGGTCAAAAGGATCGTTTTTCTTCGTCATTGTTCATTTTCTCTAGCAACTCTAACGGTTTTCTCTAACGGAAGAAAACTCTTGAAATATTTACTCGCTTAAGAACGAGTTCTTCCTCATTAATGTCACCGTAATCATAATTTAGTTGATATTCGTAATTTTCATATGAAAGTTTTGACGGAATAAAAAAAAAGCATAAGAAGAGGATGTCTATCTTGCTGTTGCAATCTGCCGTAATTTCTTTGAATTCTTAATCTAAAACACAAATTATTTTTCTTCTCAATTTAATTCCATATGGAAAATTAGAATCTAATTGTTCTTTATTTGCCTCGAAGATCTAAATACTTAACCCCAATAAAATAATGTTTCAGGCAAAAAATGGCGTTCTCAAATATGGCTCTGTCACTGGAATACAGTACATTATTTACACGTGTGTTTTTTCTCTAAGAGAAATCTCTTACATAGTAACTATAAATTAATCACATTTTCGGTGCTTTGTTATGATTTAATGAACCTCTGTACCTGTAAATAAGCATTGGTTTCATATTATCTTTCAATTTTTGATCTCTAGTGTTAGCAATATATAAAAAATTACAATGCGATGCTTTATATAATTATATATTAACAGGCAGACTATGAATCTTACTATCAAATATTGTAAAATTTCAAAAATATAATATGTATATATATGTAATCTCTTTAAAAAATTTTATATTATGTTCTGCTATGCCTTAACTACAAACTAATCACATTTTCGATGCTGTATTCATTTGGTGAATCTTTGTACCTGTACATAAATACTTGCTTTTATCTGTACACTCTTAATTTTTATAATGTTAGAGTAATACGTATAATATATTCAGTGCTTTTTTTTTCATATAATACAATACTTATTTGTATATTAAGAGATAAGCTATTCATCTTATAACTAAATATTGTAAATTTTCTGCAGTATACTGTTCTATATATTTTCTATTATGTATTGGCTAAAACCTAATTACATTCTCATTGTTTCAATACCATTTCAACGAATATTTGTACCTGTAAATAAATATTTTTTTCCTTGCATTGTCTTTCCACATTTTATTTCGAATGCTAGTAACACGTAAAATATTTACAATATATTGTATCATATAAAACAGAATTTATATGGATACAATAGATAGACAAAATTTACCTTGCTAACAGATATCATAAGCTTTCGATATGGAGAAACACAGTACTTTCTTACAAATGTATTTTTTTTTTCCCTTTAGAAGATCTATTGCGTTTTGACTAACAAGTAGTTACTATTCCGCTGCTTTATTGAGGCTTCACGAATCTTTGTACCTCGAAATAAATATTTTTTTTTTCGCATTTTCTTTTCGCTTTTGAAGTCTAGTGTTACTGATATATATAATACATACAATGCTTCATAGCATGTAAAAATAATATTGATATGGATCTAATTGACAGACCATTCATCTTGTAAACAGATGTCGTGCATTTACTGTATGAATGCCATACATTACCTAAATATATGCATTTTCTCTCGACAGGTATTCTGTTCCCTTAATTTATAATAAAAGTAACAGCTATATATACTTTTTGTCTATAAAAGACCTTATCCAGCTTTTATTTTGGGAACTTTCTGTCGTAGCTATATATTTTCAACTACAAATATGTTTAAAAAATTCAGGTTTTAGAATTTTCAATTAAAAAATATCAGATTTGTAAAAAACTACTAATACTTTATAAATTTCTGCGAACCCTATATTTACATTTAAGAAAATTTTATACTCATTAGGAAATATAAAAATAAAAATAAATTCAGCTCTTATGACAAAAGTTGACCGAGATATTTAATTTCAAAATATGGGGCATTTGACTTCATTTTCCACTTGCTTTGAGGAGTCGGTTATTAATATATATTATAAAAGTGTACAATGTGCGTGCCGCTAAAACTGAGAAACGAGTCCCGGTACGATCAAGGAAGTTATATGGTGTGGTAGTCTTCTATGCCCCGTCCATGACGAAGATTCCCGTTTTTACCTGAAGGGCGTGCTTTTGAAGATATAAGGGCTGAAAGTTGCGCTCTCTAGAAATTTCTAGAGCAATCGAGAACATTCGAGAGCATGCCACAACATTCCAGAATATCCTGGGAAATTCTGGAATGTTGTGGAAAATTCGGGAACAATCTGGAGCATTTAGAAACACCCCAGATCATTGTGGAACATTCCAGAACACTCTCGAATGTTGTGAAATGTTCTGCAACATTGTAGACTATTTGAAACCTTTTTGTATGGGTGGAGCTACCCATTGGTAGGGGTATACAAAGCAAGATCCGTCTTGGATTCGAACTTTTCAAGTGCGTTGTGGAGATGCTCTTTCTACTAAAAAAGTCATCTACAGAGGAGTACCACAGGGTAGCGTCCTTGGACCGAAATATTTTAACATCTATATTAACGACTTACCTCACCCGTTAAATTCAAATTCTAAAGTGCTAAAGTATGCGGACGATACTGTAATTCTATCTGAGTCAAGGAACCCTCAGCTTGCCCTGAATAATCTGCAATTTCATGTTAACATCATTTCAAACTGGTGTAAACAGTGGAAGATTAATCTAAACACCGCCAAGTGCTGTGTTGTCCTGTATCATCGTTATAAAAACCATAATGCAGGTGAACTCAAATATCAAAATTAATAATGTAATTATTCCCACTGCAGATTCATATAAATATCTTGGAGTGTATATAGACAAGCAGTTAAATTTTAAAGACGATATCTCTTATGTTCTTAATAAAGGAAACGTGGCATTTATGGTCATTTACCCATTAATTGGCAGGAAATCAAAACTTAACATGAAAATTAAGAAAATGCTCTATGTCTCATTAATACGACCCATTTTACTTTACGCGGTCCCGGCCTGGGCAACCGCAAATAAGACTGAAAGATTAAAAATTGATGTTCTTCAAAACAAAATACTTCGATCAATAATGAACGCTCCGTGGTTTCTCCGTAATGCACAAATTCATTACGATTTTGATATAGAACTCATCCACAATTAAATGTTAATTACGGCTCACAATTTCTTTAACTCAATGAAGAATTCTCCGTATGATACTATCAAGAAGATTACTGATTATGATCCAGCAGTGGAGAATGTAGTTAAAAGGCCGAGAACTATCCACCACAATTCATTGTGGTAGTAGTGTGTATATAATGTATAAATTTTTAATATTTTTATTCTCACTGTTAACGCACCTGACAAAGCAGGTATTCTTTGGACACTTTTCTCAAATGAAATGAGATATGTACTGCTGCGTTATTATACCTATATATTTTTACTTTCTCATATTTAACCGCATTTAACCAAGATTAATTTAGTGTTCCTCAAGCATTGTGTTTTCAAGTTATATTTATTATTTATAAATATTGTGTCATTATAAATTTTAATTTGTATTTGTGTTATTCTAAAAGTGTATTTGCAAAGTGTTTAACTAGCTACGTTCCCACGTGACCAACTCCTCCAATCCGGATGTTTCTCCAGCAACGAACGCGACTGGTTCACAACCATCACGTGCCTCACAACTCTAGGTTCGAAACGCCCTAATGCTCATTCTGAGCTTCGACTCAATAGGAGTAGGACTGCGACAGACTGGCTGTCACACTGAGATTATGCTTCGCCATTGTCTACATTGACCGCATGTTATTCTTTACCACCAAGATCGCACATCTTCCTGAACTATTGCTTATCCTTGATCGGCCTTACAAGATTTTATGGACTATTACCAGATCTATATGCTAAAATTGCACTTCATGATAGACCTTTTTACTCACTCGTAACTACTACCAAATAGTTTCATGCCACCAGTAAAATGCCTGCTTATGCCATGTTTAGAATTCCTGATCGCACAAATTGTATATTGCATAATTTGATGCTTATTTTCTAGTATCGCCTGAGGGTGTTGACCGTTATTCATCATAACCGCTATTGGCATAGTGCATAGTTTGATCTTCTAAAAAAGACTCTACGTAGTCGATGTTAGTATTGAGTGATTTCAAAAGTCAAAGTCAAAAGAATTCGGACCTGCCTTTGCTTCGTCCAGTTTTCACTCTCATGAGCCCATGTGGCATATTTATTAGCGAGCAGGACACATCGCTCTTGGCGCGATATACCTGCCGTACCCATATTGATTGATTGATTGGATTCGAACGTCAGTTTCTTATCAGTGAAGTACAGTGAGTCAATAAAAACAAACAGTGAAGTGTGAGTAATCGGTGTCTTCCTGTTTGCGCGGTTGTCAAAAACGTTCCTGTTTGCGCGAAATCATCAATCTTCCTTAACCCCCTTCCAAAGTGGTTCCATAATGGGGGGCCGACTGGGCGTTGGCCTCTTCCGAAATGTAGGAAAGCAAAAATTTTTTAGAATTAAAAAAAGAAATTTTAAAAGAAATAATCGAAAGATATTTACGAAGTCTGAGTCTTTCTATATCTTTGCATAAATGAAGTACTGTATTTAAAAGGGAAGTGATGTTCAATCTCTGCGATGATTTTGGCAATGAACTAAAAGATCGTTTCCTAAAGTAAAAACAGTATTCTTCCGAAATTCTGCATAAAGGTGAATTATAATAAAATCTCAGAATATATATTCGTTGCGAAAAGAAAGGCAGATGAGAAAAAAATACACCTCGAATATTAAGGCAGCTTCTGAAAAAGCTTTGTCCTAGCCAAAAGAAGCTTTTTTTTCCTAGCTGTAAATTGTCATAACTCAGAAATATAGCATCTGAATCTCGGTTGGATGGACTTGATTTACTTGCATTCATCGGAAGATCCAAATACATTAATATAAACCATTGATAAATTTATTAATTGTAAAAGGTAAATTTGTTAGTTTCAAAGATTTAATTCAGAAATTCCAGAAGCATAGCGCACGATTCAGCAGTGATTGTATATATTTGTCATACTAATTTAAAATAATTAATTATGTGTATATACTTGTTAGTAATTATTAACAGTAAATATAAATAATTAAAGAGTATATTTTAAATTATTTGTTTTTATATGCACATCTGTATTTGTATATAATGAAATTGCTAATTATTATCAACTTATTTGATATTACTTCATTTTAAAATGCTCTTTTTCTAAATCTCCTATTCATCTAGCTTCTTTTTTAAGAGAAACTGTACTTTGAGTCACTTTCAATTCCAACTGTAAATGCGATTCGCAATTTAATTTATTCGTATGATGGCAATATTAAAAACTTCGGAAACACTGGTTCAACAGTTGTAACTGAAGAGTAAGTACAATCAGCTTCTTTAAGGCAAATATCAAACGACTTTAGTTTACTCTGACGTTGGATATTTAAAAAGTGGAGAATTCAGTATTCGTCGAATATTGCGATATTCTGATAATCCCTTAAAATTCGTGCTTTCGAAATCTCTGATAATCCCTTAAAATGCATGCTACGATTAGAAAATTTAATAAATTTGATTACAGTGTGACGTTATTAGGTTTAATCAATGCAGCAAACGTGAAAAATATGCAGTGCCCTCCCCGAGTCTCGAACCCTGGACCTCTCGAATACACGCCGAGTATGCTTCCAATTAATCACGAAGGCATGCAAAAAGGAGGCAGAAAATATCTTATAACTAAAATTATCAATTTAATAACAGAGAAAATTCAACTATCCTTCACACTTTTGCAAGCTTAGGACTGGCAGTAAAAATACTGGCGTGTTTAAAAGTTGTGTGATGTTAGTCACTTTCCTTAAAAAAAAAAAAAAAAAAAAAAAAATATTAAATTATTTTTAGAGAAAATTTTCATATGTTTTAATCGAATTTTAGTAGATAAGAAAGAGATAATAAGCAATTTCTTATATTTTGTGATGAGTAAAATTCTTGCATAATACGTTGGATTCTTGCCTCTTTTTTGACCACACTTGTTTTCCTTCTTTTCCCTTTTAAATTTACATAACGACGATCTATAAAATAATCACTTTCTTTAGCTTCGTTTTTCAAAAATTTTATCAGTTCTAGAGTTTTAAGATGGATTTTCCTAATAACAGACTTTAATTTATGATGCCATCCTTCAACAATATTATTTGTCCTGTGCAATTTTTCATTGCGATTTCACATCTGTATAGTTACGACGTCATTTTCAAGCCACTGCTCAACAAAGTAATCATAAAATGCCTCTAATCTTGCATTACTATGTGAACTTTCTTGTATGCATAGCCAACCATCATCGACACATTCCGCGGGTATGTATGCAAGGAACGCGCACATTCTGAGATGGGTTCTAATTTCTTCATTATGCCTATATTCGTTAATAAGTCCCAAGTCTTGAATCTTTCTCCACAGACACTGATTTAAGTGGAAATTGCAACCTCTTATATTTAAGGAAGGAAAAGTATTTTTCAGCGAAATTATAGCTGCAATTTCAAAATCCATCACAATTTCTTTAGGATCCCAATCAGAAATATAATTTTTAATTAAACGAAATAATCTCTCATAAGTCTGCTTTCGCTTATCGGGAAGTAAGCAAAACAACACAAGAACAACATTAATCTCGTTAGAGGTACTTCCAATATCAACATGGATAGTATAAATTTGAGAGAAAAGCTTTGAGCAACTTTTAAAAGTTCCATCCATAAAGAAAGTTTTGCCGCTTTTCATTGCTTCCCTCCCCTTCTTACTTGAAAATACCAAAATTCGTCTATCTTTTAAATCATCTAACAACAAGAAACTAAAGTTATCATCCATTGCTAATAATTCATTAGGAATTTCTAAACCTTCCATACATGTAGCTTCTCGATCGTATCCTTCGGCACTTTGCCTAGATTTGTATAGAGCTGTTTTAACACTTGAAAACTGCGGAATATTGGTTAATATGTCAAAGCCTTGATTGTATAGCTTTCCAACTTCTTCATTGTAAATTTGAGAAAGTGGAACATTTTCTTCTTTCGTTCTCATTTTCGCTACAAATATTTTTTTTTTTTTTTTTTACTAAAGAATGTGCTGTATCAGTTTGACATAAATGAATTTTTTCTTCTAAAACAACTTCTTCCTTGGTCTTAATTGAGCCTTTACAGCTTTTAGTTTTTTCATTTATGCAAATCCAATAAACTACATTTTCCTTATTTCTATTCCGAATTCGATATTGATAACCTTTGTAAAGGGCTAAAGGCTTTTTCCTTTTAGTTTCAATAATCTCTAAAACATCCATACTGATTTAGATACGAAAAATAACAGCTAATACTAAAGATTTTAAAGTGGAATGAAACTAAAGATTTCGAGAGGAGCCTAAACCAAAGAATCTCTAAGGAGATTCTCTTTTTAGAGATTCTTTGCCTAAACTAAGACACGTCTTCAGTCTAACAATGTCAAGACGATGACTAACTTATTCACAAAGAAACTGCCCAACTCTTCTTAATGACTCATCCTGACATCCCCTGAAGAACTTTGGGAGGGGGACTGTACTCCCCGATTTCGCGCAAACAGGAAGATTTTTTAAAAACGCGGAAACAGACCTAAATCGAGTAATCAAAGTGATACAGTAACTGACTGTAAATCGAAACTTGATGTATTTCTCTATGAAAAGTTGATTTGATTAATATTTTATAGAATGCCCAAACGTAAAAGAGAAGGAGATCTTGCCAGTTCTGAAGCAAAAACAAAAAGAACAGCGAAAAAACGAAACAGCTGAAGAGCGCGAAGCACATTTACATTCCCAATGAAGGAGAACGAGCACTGCGAGAAGCAGAGAAATGAACGAACTGAATAGTCAAGATTTGCGAGTCAATCTAAGAATAAAAGACTGCGAATGCAAGTCACCCATGAAAATATCACCCTACAAGAAGCGCGGACGAGACAAGTAAACAGTACAACCTAACAAATGAAGCATTCCACTACGACCCGACAAATGAATATAACAAACACAAACACATCGTAATCGCAAAAATGGATAATGTCTGCTCGAAAAAATTCCTTAAAGAAACACCAAGATTCCTGTTGCATGAATGGAAAAATTCGATTACCACCACTGGAAGCACGCCTGTAGGAATTTCTACATTACATTACTGGGGAAACTTCAGAATCCAAACACTTTCTTCAAAATACAAAAGCGTACAACGCATGCTTCCAAAATGACTTCTTTCGGTGTTACTTTGATCAGCACTAATAGAGATAAAATCGATTATGTTTTTTTTTTTTTTTTTTTTTTTTTTTTTTTTTTCATCCAAAGACAAATCTATCACGAAATGGGATCATTACTACCACTACCCAATGAAGACTATAAATTTATAAATTTCTGCAAGTATATCTCAGAAATGAAGAAAGAGAAATTGATTAACGATGCACAAACATCAGTAGATAGGCGAGAAAATAATCCAAGATATACAGAGGATCTTAGACAAATATAATCGACTTATTTACGTATTCAAAAAGCACTAAACTGAATGATTTCTGATGACTATAAAGTTATAATTCGAACCGACATGTTTTAAAGTTTATCCTTTTATTCCAATTACCACACAATTTCATATCAACTCCCTGAGCGAAGCCGGGTACCCAGTACCTTCTACATACAAAGCCAAGGGTTGCTCTGACGTCACGAAAGTCGTCTCTCCACGAGATACAGTGTGTAAAATTAAATTTACTTCATGAAAAAAATTTTTGGAACTGAATGACTATGCAAAACTTCATAAACCTCAGATTGTTTTGAAAAATATCATACAATCAACAACAAATATTTTTCTAGATAATTACTGCAAAAAGTTAAATGACAATCTTTTAAGCAATAATTTAACTAAGCAATGGAAATTGAAAACATTAAAAAAATAGTTTATGTATGTAGCAGAAATGAAATATGTTATGTGTTTAAGGTACAAAATAAGAGAGTGAAACTAACCTATCTTTCCTTAATATTTTCAGACTTGTAATTCATTTTTTTTAAATGAATATTTTCTGCAGAATGTGTATAATATGTTGAATAAAAAAAGTGCTTTTTCTATTTGTGTTGTGAAATCTTTGCCACCTATTCCAAAATGCATGCACGCATACACACACAAAAAAAAGGGAAATATTTGCAATTATCATAGAAAAGTGCTAGAGTTCTAAGGTCTGTTCTATAATATACTAAGCTTTTCCATCATAAACTAAAGAATATTCATTTTTGAAGATAAAATACTTTGTCAATTAATATTACTTTCGTTTATATTTTAAAATCAATATCTTGAAATTTTCTAATCTTATTTTAATTGAAACAGACGCGTTTGTTACATTAATTTTAAACTGTAAGAAGGAAGTATGTACAATTTGTAGTCAAATACAATTCCAGATGACTAATTTTTATAGATATTTACTAATATATTATTTTCATTTTATTCTATGTTTAATTTTGTCAAAGAAATAAAATTTCTAGAAATATAGTTGTACGTATACAGGGGAAAATGCATCTGATAACTCTATAAAAATTCAACTAGAATAAAAAAGTACTTTCACTTCTTCCCAGCTCTAAGGCCTCATACACAGAGTCGTAGCTAGGTTTCTCAGCGCCCAGGGACAACTGAAGATTTCGCGCCCCCTACTGCTTGCCAAGGATGGAAAACATTTAATTCTAAAATGTCGTAAAATCAGTTTGGCGCCCCTTGGATTCTGTGCCCGGGGACAGATGCCCCCCCTTGCCCCCCTCTAGCTACGCCCCTGCTCATACATTTGTACTAAGTTATTTTTTCTCAAAGGGATTTACTGTAATAAAAAGTAAGTAGCATGAAGTTGCCTAAATAAACATTTACTCCCCTTTTTCTCACTACGATACATGGTGTCATTTCCTATTATTTCTAGTTATAATTGTACTGGTAGAAAAATTTCAGGTAAAAAATAAGCCTTTTTTTAATGCGTTTTGCACCCTAGTTGTGCTACTTTCTTTATAAAGATCTGAAATTATTCTGAAAATTTTATTGAATTTTCAGAATAATATAAGAATAATATATCAGACTATATATTTCAGAATAATATATTTCAGAATAATAATGATCTGAAAATTTTAAATCTTACCTTAACACTAAACTCCTTACTCCTTACAATTCTAAAAATTCAGGGCATTTGATCTATTTAGATGTTTTAAAAGTTTCTGCTGATTATCCTGATAAAAAAAATTCCAGTAAGTGCATATCAATTATACAACTTCATATTTATCATTTGCTAAAAAATTCTTAGATAAGTTACAATTAAATGATTTTAGGAACAAAAATTTACTAGTTACAAGAAAATTATATATGTACATATTAAACAAAAGGGATGTTACAGACATTAAATGATAAGAATGAAACTTAAGAATTTTTCATTCCAAATAAGTGTAAAGTTTGTTGAATTTTTGCAATTTTCCTTTTTTGTTATTGAGAAAGATGCAATTACATATTCTTCAAAAATAGGAATCTAATTGAAAAAGCTTAACTGTATGGAATTTTTTGCGCCTATAGTGAAAATTAACACTGAATTAATACCAATATATGCTCAAAATAGTATTTTTCATATTGCTCAAAAATAGTATTTTTCACATTGCTCAAAAATAGTATTCAAATCATATTCCAGGTTTATTATATGTTACAAAATTCAATCCTACAGTGAAGTGAACAAGATCAAAACCGGAAAATTACTAAACAAATATGTGTAAATAGCAAATGTTGTTAAAAACTGATATTGCAAAAATAAAACATGATTAATAAATTTAGGATTAGGGTTTTTACTTCCTTGTACGAAGTAAAAAGGAAGTATTGTAATCGCGAAAAGTTTCAGGCAGCATATTTCAACGAAAATATCCATTTTGACCGCTATCGAATGTAATTTAACGATGTTTTTGCGTGATATCTGTACGTAAGGACAGAATAAAAGACTCGTTTCCTCCAAAAAAATTATAAAACTGCTTTAAAATTAATTCTGAAGAGAATTTTTCGTGGCGTCTGTACGAACGTATGTACGTACGTACGTGTGTACGTACGTATCTCGCATAACTCAAAAACGAGTAGCCTCAGAACGTCGAAATTTTGTATATAGGACTGCTATAACATGTAGATGTGCACCTCGTATTTTGGTTGCAATCGGCCGCACTAAACGTATATAAATATATCCACTCTATTACCCGGCTCAATGATCTCAGTTTCTTTACTCTTATATGTTTGTAAATTGTACATTTTTTGCTTTAAAAATGATTGAATTATGTTTTTATCTTCCGGTTAAGGATTTTATGCCTTTAGTAAATCTGTGTGCAATATTTTTAGAATTATCAGCAATTTTAAAGTTGTTTAATTGCCGCTATGCCTGTTTTTAATGGCGGCCATTGATGTTTACATTTGAAACAGGAGACTAGTGGATTTGTTGCCAATTTAGAGAAACTTAGCTTCGCAACAACAAAGATAACGCATTCATTTATTATTGCCAATTAAATCATGCTTAATTCTTTCTGGAATTTTTTCGAGGAAATAAGCGTTTGAGATTTACTTCATAATTTTTAATATAGATATTTTGAGTTTTTATGTATTTTTGCCTTCTCGCGAAGTGAGAACTTAATTAATTAAATGAGAAATACTCAATCGTCTGTGAAAAACTGTTTCTGTTTTGTTTTGTTTGCTTAATTTCTTTTACACATAGTTCTAGCTTTATTATAGTATTTGAATAGAACATGTGGCAACGATTAGATAATTCTTTAAATGATATACATTTTGTGCATTCTGAGTTATAATATGAATGAAATATAGTACTGTTAAGTAAACCTAGCGCCAGAGTGTCGCTATGGTAAACAAAGTGAATTTTAAGGAATGCATTTATTCTATTGTGGTTTATGCGCTGTCGGCGAAGTAGGTTTAATTCAATCTAATAAGTTTAAATAAAATGCAAGAAAAAATTCGTATAATTTAATATTCCGTACAAGGAAGTTATGTGGTGTACACACCAGATTTTTTAATTTTAATCAACTGTTAACTTGTTATTATGCATTATTGTTGCCTTTTTATTAAGGAAGAGTAAAATATATATTCAAAAAACAATTTAGTAAAATATATATTCAAAAAACAAACCAGCAACAGCCAGATCTTAAACATGTATTTTATTACCACCATCTGAAGTATGTTAAATCAATTTCTGTTCTATTATTTTAAGTGTAAAATTATTTAAGAAAAGTTAAGATACGTATTTGAAATTAGGAAATGCAGTCGATGAAGGGCAAATCGGATATACATATTTATTTATTTAAAACCAAATGATATAAGCCTTCTGCAAGGGGAGGGACTACGTTTCATTTTCTCTCGTCTTAAGGGAATAACAGCGATGAGTGGCTTCGTGTGGCCACCATTCTGTCTGTAGATAAGGACGACTTTAATGACGTAGTGTCAGCCGTGCCGTGACTTTGTATGTAGGGGGTACTAGGGTACCCCAGCTAGTAATAAATATATAAGAATCGTTCAATGTTTGATTTTCTCCTCCTCATGTACCGTTCAATGCTATTCTTTTGTGATTTATATTAGTGCCTTTATAATTTTGTTACATTTGGTAAGGCAGTTAAATTTTCACACGAGTTTTTTATGAGTTTTCAAACACTAAAAATGCGTTATTAATTTTGCTTAATTTTTTTAAGGCGTTATATAAGTTGATAAGACTTAACACGCCGTAAAATACGAAACATTTCACGATCTTCATCTCAATTTATTCTGAACTTCATTTTTTTCATCCGCTCGAGCTTCGACCTTATGCTTTCTCTAACAGAACTCGTTTTTAAGTAATTCAGTCATAAAACGTATACCCTGAGGCAGAAACAACATACTCCAGCAAAGAGACACGATCTGACATTAATAACTTATTATTTTGAAATATCTCTCTCATAATAAGAAACTTTTTTTTTTTTTAATTTTCTTATCAGAGCTATTACTACTTCTGCAAGCTCGTACATCGCCATTAAAAACTAAGAAGGTTAGATTAACCTTTTGTTAAAATTCTAATTAAAGTAATATTCCAACCTCTTTGTTAATACTTTTATGTTGCGAAAACAAAATATAAAATATATTTTTGCCAATTAGGAAATATTAAAGTGATTTTATCCGGTAAATATGAATAATATTTTAAGCAAATATAATAGTGATACGACAAAAATTTTATAAATATGGACTTTAGAATAATTGCTTAATTTCACCGCTACAGAGCAAAACTGTTCAAAGCTTGGACCAAATTACATCATGTTCTTCGCCCTTAAAGCGTATAAAATCAATTGAACAGCAGCATCACAAAATATTTAAAAATAGCATATCTGGAATTTCCAATAAATAGTCTCGCGCGCTGGGAATAATAATAAAAAAAATTTCGTACAGTGTTGCAGTTGCTCGCTTTGAAATCGTTGAGTTTGTTAATAAAAAATTCGTTAAAATTTTACAAAATATGAAATAGATAATAAAATTATTTCGAAATTCAACATTCGGGCTTCCAGGTGCCCATGTTCGGGTGAAGGCTTACGTTATTCAAAATTTGATGGCTCTAGGTACCGCAGATTTTCACAACTCGAGAATTATGCATACATTCATAGAGATTTTTCATTATTTAATTTCTTTAAATATAATACAGGGAAATAATATTTAGTGGCAACAATTTAAAAGTGATACCTCGTTTATAGTGAACCGACACAAAATCCCGTTTTGAGACTAATAACCTTTCTGAGCTAACGCTCCTAGGGGCTAAAAACTCTTATTAAAAGCCCTCAGTATAATAGATATAAAACTCAGTATAAAATTTCAGTATAACCAGAGAGCACTGCTGCAAATAATATAACGCATTGTAATGAAATTACTTAATAATTCAATATCTTTTAAACTTTTGGTTTTTATGGTTTCATCATGTGTTGTATAAAATATGAGTTTACTCATTTGAAACCAGGATTCTGTTTCTTTTCCATTAAGTATAAGCCCTAATTAATTAAATTAGAAAGATAAGACTAAATTAATATAATTAAATTATTTATTAATTTAATAATTCAGTAAATGGATAACATATAGAATTAGTATACTAGTAAAATACTCGTATAAAATTAGAAGAACAGGAATAAATGTAGAATACAATCAATTCTCGATTAAATACGGGCGGATTAACCAGGTAGTGATTTAAGAAAGCCATGTCTAAAAAAGACATGTAAGTGTGTTTGTTGTAGAGCGATGGAAAAATTGACTATCACAAAACGTCAGAATAAAGCAAAATTTTAATGAGAATGCCCCTCCCTCTTAAAAAAAAGAAGATTACGCGTAGTGTATCAGACTATATCAGAATATTTAGGAACTGTTTTTGTCCACAATAATACGTAATTTAATTGTACCTAATACGAAATATAAAAACATTGTTAAAACATTCTGTGGGGATTTATTTAATAGTTTATTTTATTTTGAAGCAACATTTCCTATAGCTCTTGCTTTCAACCCATGCTTTCCTGCCAGAAGGATATTTCAGTTTCGTGCGTTAGGCAAAGTAGGGTAGAAAGATACTATTTAAGCTGGCGTCTGAGTTACTTCAGACAAAGAGTGTTCTGCCTTTTGGCTGCGTTGTTTCACTGAAATTTAAGGTTGCTATTTTACGACCGTGCATATTAATTGCCGGTTTGTCTCCGTTGGTGGTAGGGCTAAGAGCCAGCTCTCGTCGATTACCTCCGTGCAGCTGATTATTTAACTTAGGTTTATTTTTAATTTACTATTTCTTTTTGGAGTTACAGCCAAAAGTATTGGCTGCGTGTTGTAGACCCTACGAGTGCCTACTGTAAATCCTTTCTTCAGTTGAATAAAAATGTCTTTTTATCCGCTTTGTTATTGATAAAGTTTGAACTTAGTGAATAGCTGCTTCAATAATTTTAATTTAGCTAGAATCTTACATTTCGTTAACAATAAATTGTTAAATCGAAAGAAAGAAAAAAAAAGTGCTGTACAGTTATTGTCTTCTGTTTTTCTTGAAATCCCATGTTCCATGGTAGAAATTAAAGAGAAATATGAATAAAAGTTGTGATTTGCTGATAAAGTTGACTTGCAAATGAAGTTATTCTGCAAACTAAACTGCATAAGAATACAATTACTATTAATATAAATTTTATACTAATTACAATATGAATTTTATTATTCTTCTGTCCCGTGCACTTTTTTAATTGTTGTGTGATTTTGGGTTAAACGCGGACATTCCTAGTATTACTTCGGTTAATTAGGAGTCTTCTGCTTAGGTTATCTGCATATAGCTAACCACACAAGGGCTATCTGCTTACAGGCAGATGCCTTAATCAAGTACATTCTAAGAGAAATGGTTTCTATTCACGTTACATAAGGGGAAAATCGCGGAAACTAACCATTCAGAGGTTTTAAGTATTAAGCCAATGGTGGTCAAAAGTTTACTGTAATTCAGAATTTCTTGTTGTCGAAGAGATATTTTCTTCTGGCGAATTCTTTTCCCTGGACGGAAAAGAAACTTGCCAACCCTCTTTTAAAATTATGAAAATACACAGAAAGTTACAGATAACATTCACGAGCGAGAATGCTAAACAATGGATCAAAGTCTGATTTTTGAAAAATAACATGAAAAACCAAAATTTAAAGTTTAAAATTATGTTCCTAATTTAATATTTTGAAACCTTGAGTTAAAAAGCATTGAACTTTTCCCCCTCATCTTTAAATTCTGTATCCCGTGCAGGGAACGGTGGTTGCTGGGACTTTGCATCTACGTCACAAAGTCGCATCTCCATCACGACACGTTACTAACCTTCATGCAACATTGCAATAATGTGAAAGATTTTAGTTTCCCCATCTATTAAATATCCTATTACTCAGCTTCAGGAAACAAATCTCGATAAAAAGGCGGAAATCCGCTTTCTCGTGTGTTTCTAACAGTTTTATAATTCACAGTTTTTGTTCTGAATTGTTTATGTTGACACAGGTGTGCACTTTCGTCCGAGTACCAATTTTGAAGTAAAATAATTACAGTGACTCCTTTTTCTTCCTTTTATGATTTGTTTGCAAGGGTGTGCTTATTTTAAAATGCCATTTTGTGAAGTAATTTTCTGAATTCAGAGACGTTTTTTGAAACTATCGTCGCGCAGTCAGTTCGTGGAAACAGTTGGATGATTTGAATTTTGAGATGACTTTGAAACAAAAGAGAAAAGCAAACTCTATATCTGGTTATAAGAAGCCTTGCTAGTTTCCTTTCACAGAAAGCTCACGATTCAAGGCGGACGAATGAATGTACGAAACTGATCTTGCTACATTAATACCTTGTACATTATTATATCTTCATGTAGCCTTGTACAGGTTACATTAATACATGTTCTTTACATTGCAATTTTTGAAGAATAATCTATAAGGCTCTTTTATTTGCTTTTTACATTACATTTCTTGAAAAATAATAATAAAGGCAGCTTTTTGTTCGTTCTTTACAGTTCTTGAAAAATAATATTTCAAGGAAGCTTTTGCTTATTGTTTGCATTGCCATTTTTTAAGAATAATCTATCAATCAACTTTTGTTTTTCTTTACACTGCAGTTCTTGAAGAAGGAAGGTTCATATTTTACTCGCTAAACCTGGAAAGCAAGATCATAATTCGAGTTGCTTCTGTTTCGGTTCTAGTCCACTGCAAATTAACCATTATATGGATATAATTGGTTGCCTTGTTCATCTTTATGCTATAGCTAGAGCCTTAAGTCTGGCCTTCTCGGTAAATGACTGGGCACTTCGCTCTTGATCAACATGGAAGCTCTCTAAATCCCGATATCTATACAGTCAAAATCCGTTATAAAGAATTTCAAAAGTCCGAAAGTTTGATTCACTACATTCGATTCCATAGGAAATATGGATTAAATTAAAATTCCATAGGAGAATATCCGATTCCATAGGAGAAATGGATTAAATTAAAATTTATTAACAAATCACAAAATAATTTATTAATTTTGTATACCTCTGTTATTATATAATGAAGAATTTGTATTATGCATGAACGTATGTATGTATTAATTCAGAAGACAAACAACAAAAACCAGCGTTATATTTACAAAATTATTGTAATGTATGTATGTATGTATATTTCTTGCACTGTGGAGAAACGGTGGCAGTTTGCGCAGTAAATATTAAACACACTTAGTCCTCCTACATGAACATGTGCACATCGAAACTTGAATTTAGTTTTTATTTATTTCATACTTTGTACAAACTTAGCAAATTTTGATTAATAAACCCAACGATTCAAAAGCAGTGCATTGCCATCACCCGAGATAAAATACTGTTACATTTTACCAGATAGTGTGCTGCCATTCGGAAAGCAAAAAATATTAATTTTTATTTCAAAGTTCTGTCTCGATTAACAAAGCACGGGATTTAAAAGTAATAAAAGCAGTTCATTATCTCTGTCTATATATATAAAGAAGAAAATATGTTTGTTTGTTCGCTAATAACTCAGTCAGTACTATAGTTATCGTCACCAAACTTTCAAATTCGTGGTAAGCCATTTCGACTGTTCTCATCTTCGACGACTTTAATCAGCCGAAATATTAATTAAAAACTCCTAAAGCGCTAATTTTCGCACTCATTTTTCCGAATGGCAACAGTCTCGCGCGTTGGAGATAAAAATGCTTTATTTCGAACATTCCTCACGGACTGGAGGAAACGGCTTTCGCCAAAGTCCTCATCTCCTTTCTTCTTGCTTAAAAGCAAGATTGAAAAGATTTCGAATAGTGTTGCTACTGCTCGCTTTCAAATCGTACAGTTTGTTAATAAAAAATTTGTAAGTTTTACAAAATGTATACATACAATGTCTCACAAAAGTGATGGGACACTTGTGCTTTACAAAAGGAAACTGTAGTAAAATAAATTAAAAAAACATGTAAACACATTTTGTGGGCGTGTTTCATACTTAAATTTAGTAACAATTATTACATAATATACATTTTCACAAAATATTAAAATATTAATTTAATAAAAATACAATTGTTTAGAACGGAACAAAAAATGGCTCACATAAGTGATGGGACACTTACTTTTCCATCAAATATTTATCCAAAAATTTTACTTTTTAAAAGGTTTTAATATTTTGTTGGATTTCCTTTTATTTTTAAAATATGATTTAATCTTCTTGGGATGGATTCTAATAATTTTTTTGTGATTTCTGGAGTGATTTTACCCCATTCTTCTTGAAACACCGATTTTAATAGTTTTTTTTTTTTTTTTTTTTTTGAAGAAATGGTGTGCTTGCGAATTCTTGATTCCAATTCTTGCCAGATATTCTCTATGGGATTTAAGTCTGGAGATTGAGGTGGTGTTTTTATTATTTCAGGACAGTTATACAGCAGCCAGAGTTTAATGTTAAAAGCAGTGTGCGTGGGGTCATTATCCTGGTAGAATTTAAAATCGTTATGAAGGTTCAATTTTCGCGCTGAAGATTTCAAATTTTGATTTAAAATGTCAATATACTTGTACTGATCCATTATACTGTCAATAAAAACAAGAGTACCAACTCCAGCGGAAGACATATACCCCCATACAATAACTCCTCCTCCACAATGTTTTACTGTTGGCACCAAGTTCTGTTTTCGAAATTCTTCCCTGGGTTTTCTCCACACCAAGATTCTACCGTCAGAACCAAATATATTAAATTTACTCTGATCAGCAAATATAACTTCATTCCAGTAATCAGAATTCTTATTTATGTTGGATTTTGGGAAAGCCAGTCTGAGTTTTCTATTCTTTTCACTCACGAAGAATTTTTTCCTGGCTGCTCTACCGTGATATCCAGTAGATCGAATTACTCTTCTAATAGTCTCAGGTTTAACAATTACTCCATATAATGCTTGTAAATCAGCAGCAACTTTAGGAGCACTCATTCTTGGATTTTTTTTAAATATTTCGAACGATGATTCGCTTTATTCCATTGGGTAGCTTTGATGGTCGGTCAGGTCTTCTTTTATCCTTAATCACATGATTCTTTTTATATCGTTTAATGATATTGTAAACTGTTGTATGACTCAAGTTAACTGTTTCAGGATTTTCTCTAATAGATTTTCCACGTTCAATATGAAATTAATAACTAATTTTCGAACTTCAGACAAAGTTTCTTTTCGTTTAGCATTCATGGCTGCACAGAGCAAAAAAACACAAAAATTTCAAAACAAACTGGAGAGAAATACTGCAAACGATTTTATAAATTATTGCTAATTGCTTTTGAGTAAAAATAAAAACCCCAAAAATTATTTTTATTGTAGTACGTAGTAGTATCTAATGGTGTCCCATCACTTATGTGAGCCATTTTTTGCTCCGTTTTAAACAATTGTATTTTTATTAAATTAATATTTTAATATTTTGGAAAATGTATGTTATGTAATAATTGTTACTAAATTTAAGTATGAAACACACCCACAAAAAATTTTTACATTTTTTTTTAATTTACTTTATTACAGTTTTCTTTTGTAAAGCACAAGTGTCCCATCACTTTTGTGAGACACTGTATAAAGAAGATTATCTGTTTGTGTGTTTGTTCGCGTTATTGATTTCTGATCAGTTATGATATTGTCGCGTAGATGAGGGGATCCTACAAATGAACAGGCAAGTACAAGTCTAAACTCAAGACTTTTTATTAACTCGAACTGAATGAAGAGCTACTTATATACAGCTGGTGAACATGCTGAAACATTCCAGACTTGGAATGTTCTGGAACAATAAAGAGGAAATTTACATAAATAAATAAGATAACATTAAAAAACCAATTATCAGGCAACTTGCCGTTGATGGGTTTCGAGTCCTGCGCCTTCTCCGCTAAGCTATGAGGAGCTCGGTCGAAAGAGCAATTTTCGCTACATTTCCCCCTTCTTAGGAAGAAGTAGCGTCTTGCTGTGATCTGGTCTGGCTTCTTATAACAGGTATCCTGGAAATGTTGGGCTTTCTTTCATCGTGTAGTTGTACTTTCGGATCAAGCTAGGGCTACAATCTCAATACATGAACGATGTCGTTTGAATCCCGTCGTTTCTTATTTTGTTCCATACTTTCTACTTCATACGTCACGTCAGAGAGCTGCCGTGTTATTCGATACGGTCCAAAGTAACGTTTTAGGAGCTTTTCGGATAACCCAACCATTCGTACTGGAATGAAGACCCAGACAAAATCTCCGATGATGTAGCTGACAGGTGGATGTCTCTCCTCCGTATCGGCGCTTGTCTGTGGTTTGCGCTTTAAGAATATGGAGTTTTGCAAGCTGTCTAGCTTCTTCAGCTGTAGTGATCAGATGTTGCGCATAACTATCTTCTGGATCTTCGATACTGTATGGGAAAATTACTTTGAGAGGAGTCTGGATATCTCTGCTATAAATGAGAAAGAATGGGCCCGTTGTGTCTTGTTTGGCTGAATTATAGGCATAGGTTACAAATGGTAGACTAGTACCTCAATTTTTCTGTTCAACGTCTACGTACATGGACAACATGTCTGCCAATGTCTAATTGAATCTTTCAGTTAAGCCATTGGTCTGAGGGTGGTAAGCAGTCGTCAGCAGATGAGACGTCTTACATAGATGAATTACTTCTTTAGAAACATTGGATAAGAAGTTGCGTCCTCGGTCACTTATCATGTCTTTGGGGGCCCCATGCTTCAGTACAATTTCTTCAACTATAAACTTGGCAATTTCGGTGCCTTCAGCTGTCGGTATTGCCTTTGTGACTGCAAATTTGGTAAGGTAATCCACCAGTTCCCATTTCGAGTAACAGGAAAGCGTCCAAGTAGATCTATTCCAATTTTGGTAAATGGTGTGTCAGGAGGTTTTATCGGATGAAGCTGTCCTGGTGGACGTTGCGGCGGTAATTTCCGTCTTTGGCATTCTCGGCAGTGTGATACATACCGCCGTGTGCTTCCATATAGCCCTGGCCAATAGTACTTCCTCCTTATTCGGTTGTACGTTTTGGCAAATCCGAGATGGAGCATCATGAAGACTTCTTAGAACCTCGCTACGAAGTTGCTTTGGTACCACCAAGATCCATTGCTGTCCCATAGGATCATAGCTTCTTTTGTACAGTATACCATTTCTTATTTGATAATTTTGATATGCGTCACCTCTCTTGAGAGTTGTAATGATGGATTTTAATCGTTTGTCCTTCTGCTGCTCTTTTCCGTAATCTACGATCGCTGCAAAGAAAGGGATGTCTTCATTGTTCTCAATTATTGGTTCTATAAGAGGCTTCCTTGATAGTAAATCTGCATCGGAGTGTTTGCGACCGCTCTTGTAGACGATATTTATGTCGTATTCCTGCAACCTGAGAGCCCACCGTGCAAGTCTTCCGGATGGATCCTTCCAGCCAACATAAAGAGTGGTGATCTGTGACTACCGTGAAGCGTTTTCCGTAGAGGTATGGCCTGAATTTACTAATTGCCCAGATGACGGCAAGGCATTCTTTTTCGGTGGTGGAATAGTTCCTTTCATCTGCAGTGAGGGACCTGGATTCATAGGCTATTGGTCTTTCTTTGCCATCCTGGATCTGAACCAGTACTGCACCGATACCATAGCCGCTAGCGTCAGAATGTATCCTGGTTTTTGCGTCTGGAATAAAATGTCCCAAAATAGTGCCACTGGTCTGCAGCCTTTTGAGCGTTGCGAAAGATTCAATCTGTAACGCGTTCCAAGAAAATTTTGAATCTTTCTTCAACAAGTCATGCAGGGGCTTTGCGATATCTGCGAAATTTTTGATAAATCGTCGGTAGTAGGAGCACAAGCCCAGAACACTTCGGACATCGGCAATATTTTTCGGAATAGGGAACTTTGCTACAGCCTCTATCTTTTGTGAATCGGGATATATCCCATGTTGATGGACTAAGTGTCCCAGTATAGTCAGCTTCTTTTTGCCGAATGAACATTTCTTGGAATTTAGCGTCAGTCCCGCTCTTTGGATACATTTCAGTATTTCCCTCAAACGCTTTTGATGTTCTTCGAAATTAGGTGCGTACACGATTATGCCTTCGAGGTAGCAAAGACAAATATTCCATTTGAGACCTCTTAGTACCGTGTCCATTATTCGTTCAAATGTGGCTGGAGCATTGCATAATCCGAACGTCATGACTTTAAATTCGTAGAGACCCTCTGGAGTCACAAAAGCTGTCTTTTCTCTGTCTTTATCATAAACCTCTATTTGCCAGTAGCCTGACTTATAATATAATAGATTATGATTACATATTTTTAGCTATTATAGATCCATAATAGAGAACAGTTTTGCACCAGACAGGCAGTCCAAAGAATCATCGATGCGAGGTAACGGATAGAAGTCCTTTTTAGTTACCTTGTTCAGTTTTCTGTAATCGACACAAAAACGCCATTCACCATTTTTCTTCTTCACAAGCACGACTGGAGATGACCACGGACTGTCTGATGGTTGTATCACATCTTCTTTTAGCATTCGTTGCACTTCGTCTGCAATCACACGCCTCTCAGTGGCTGACACACGGTATGGCCTTTGCATGTTTGGTGTCACTTGTATTAATCTTGTGCTTCACCGCATTGCATCGGGATTTTTTCGCAATACTGTTAAAGTCAAAAATGTCACTAAATTCATCCAGTAGACTCAATAGCTCGTCTTTCTTAGCAGTGGTCAAATCAGTATCGAAAATGTCTTTTAAGATTTCTTGAGATAACTTTTTCCTGGACCTATGTCTCTTGGAACCTTCTGGAGCCTGATTTTGATCCCAAGAAACGTATGCTAACGTTCTAAGAAACGTAACCTAAGTCGAGCGGTTAATCTTCAAAGGGAATTGACGTAAACCCAAAAGATGGAAAATTTTAACTCCGAACCTATGAGATGAAAGCTTTGGCCAATCACAGACTTACAAACTATCAAGAGGGTTTTGCTGATGCTATATGCGAAAAACATGACGGAAGATTTGACTACCTCTGACTGCAAATTAATTGCAGAAGTGCAACAACATCCGAGTTTATGGGATAATAGAAAAAAAGAATATCGAATGAAAAGAGGACAAGACGTTGCTTGGCTACTAGTTGCCGAAAGACTAAACCGAGATGGTATGTATCCATTTAATTTATTTTTTGCTCCTTTCGGACTGAAATGTGCTCTCTTTTATTCTAGTTCTTTTTCGACTAACACAATTGTTCAAGTACAAAATAGGTTTAATAATGATTACACGATAAAAATTTGTTGACATATATTAAATTATAGCATTTTAGAACATTTCTGAAAATCTGAGTTTTATAAAATTAAAATAAGCTCAGTAGATGAATTTTTTAAAATTAAAGTTTATTAACTGCTTTAAACTGTATCTAAATAAACTTTATCACTGTTCTATGAAAATTATATACATCAACCTTCAATTATATATATTTGAAATTTTTCCAAAATTATAGCAATTCAGATGATTACATATTTTTAGCTATTATCTTTTCTTAGTTTGCTCTTCTTTTTTGCAACATGTTACTAAAGGCTTATGAGAAGAAGAAAGTAAAAGTAGTAAGTGTGAAGATCAACAGTAGTAAAAATTTGATTAAAGTTTTCCTTCTCAATTTTCAGAAATACATTTTCTTCATTTCTCATGCAAATGTTTATTCCGAAATACATAAAATATCCATAAATATATAAATATCCATATATATAAGATCCATATTTCATTTTCGTATGGATACATTTTGAGTCTCATATAATTAGTATAACTGTTTGCATAAAATATTGATAATTAAACAGTAATTAATTACAGTGGTTAAATTAAAATTTCAGTTATATTTTTCTTTATTTCACAGCTGAAGAGGTTACTTACCGGTGGCAGAATCTGCGTAAGCAATATAGCCAAAGAAAAACAAAATACAAAAGTGGAGCTAGTGCAGAGTATGCAGAGCAGCAATGGCATCTAATGCCCCAAATGTCATTTTTGGATCCATGTATCCGCCATCGAAGGTAAATATTCAGAACCAAATTATGTTAAATATAAAATGATAAATTTTCATATTAACAAAATACAATCTTACTTGTTAGTAGTCTGAAATATTATAAAGCATAAATGGATTATTTAGAGTTATCCTAGGTTGACTAGCAATCAAAAATTGTAACTTTGATATAAAGTTATTAAATATATTAGATAGTCACATATGTAGATATAAACCAATTTACTTAAAAAATTTCTTCCCTTAGGCAGATAGACCTTATATGCTTTGCCATAACTCAAATTCTATCCAAATATTTACGATCTGGAAAACAAAAACTTCTCCAACACATTTTTTTTTTAACATTTATTGCCTCATCACTCATTATGAATGGTTTAACACCTTGTAAATGTGTTATAATAAAAACTGTATTACACATTATAGTTTTATTCTAACCTGCTTGGGCCAACTGAAGTTCTTACCCTTAAAAAATATTGTAGAAACGTTGCTGTTCTGTACTTTTTTTATCTTCCCAATTAAAAATAGGACAATATTTTTGCAATGTAAACATTAACAAAGTACAGCATATAATATAAACAAAGCGCTTTCCTCTGAAAGCTGAGTTTCTAAATATTTTGATGAAGACTCATCTGTATATATTTTTTTTCTTTTTGTGATTAATTTCTTTTTATAGTTTATCCCTATATAATTGATACCCATATTTATGTACTCATACAGCTCAAAACTGACGTGTTACTGGCCATTTTGCTGTTCAGAAGTTAATGTTTGAGATTATGCATACCTGCTTTAATTTTATGGAGTTACTTTGCACTTAGCACATAAAGTCTGGGATTAATTATCATAACACATACCATCTGATCAAGGAGGTGTGTTTAAATTATTACATTAATTCATAATGAAAATAAATACAAAAATATATATGAAACTGAATAAAAAAGTGAAGTTATAATACTTTATTACTGAATTAACTGTTAAAATCTTTCATGGCATGAAATTTTTCAAAACAGTCCCCAAAGTATAGTGATCTTTTTTTATTTATAGAATGTGAGTCCTTAGTATGCTAGTTTACAAAGCCATTTTCAGTAATCTAAATAATTTCTCAACTCAAATCTATCATCAAGAAAACATTGAAGTTCATGTCTAAGTTCAAATAATCGATTTAGAATTTTTTCTCGAGATAGCCAACAAACCTTGGCATGAAAAAGAAGCTGGATATGACTATTTCCCATTTCTTCACATATTTGCGAATAAAGATGTGCATTCAAAGGACGGTTTAAGGATTTTTACGCTTCATCCAGAACTTTCTGTAGATCAGCAGACATTTTATGTGTTTCCAAACCCTCTCTGTATATTCAACAGTATGTGGATATGAAACTGGAATATTTAATGCTTTTGATAATTGTAAAGATCGTATTATTTAGGAATACAGACTGAATGATAACAACAGTGACAGTGGCAATGATTTGCAATCTAAAACAGATAGCAGCAATGAGGTCTAAGTAGTAAATGTGGTGTGGTGTGGTGTATTTAATTACGGCAAAGCACACTAGGGCTATCTGCCTAAGGAAAGGGATGCCTTCGTGGAGGACTTTCTAAGGGAAACTGGCTCGTATACACGTTACACATGGGGAAAACCACGAAAACACCCATGCAGCCAGCCCGTTCGCGGGACTCGAACCTCGGACCGAACTACTAGTGTTCAGCGAGCGACTTTACCGCTCGGCCGCTGGTGAGCCCCTAAGTAGTAAATGATAATTAAAAGAGCGGGAAAGATTTAAGATACAAGGGAGTAGAAATACCTTATTAAATAATGTATTCTTATTGCGGTGTAGATTTATTTTAAATATATAATATTGTGATAGTTGCTGATACTTTGTGCATGAATACTTTTCACTCGTTATGTTCCTTCTATAACCACCGTACTTCGAAAAATAAATTATTCGTGTCATTTTGCTTTCTCCATATTTGTACGATAAAATTATTAGTGAGTAAATATGACAATTCGGTTGTATATTGCAGTACAAAAGATTCAAAGAGTGATGATAATTTCACCCCTCCCCACATTTGATAAAATATTATTTTAATTAAAAACAAAATGTGATCCAGCATTGCTCCAAGAACATAGTGACTAGGAATTACCCCATACAACTAGATGTAACAAACTGTATGTTTTTAGAAATTATTCTTGCAAATATTAATAAAGATTATGTAAGAAAAGAATCCTATGGGATGGTATAATTCAAATAACCCCCCCCCCAAAAAAAA
The DNA here is from genome assembly GCF_044657685.1 of Stegodyphus dumicola. Classification (NCBI taxonomy): domain Eukaryota; kingdom Metazoa; phylum Arthropoda; class Arachnida; order Araneae; family Eresidae; genus Stegodyphus; species Stegodyphus dumicola. The sequence goes on from NC_140768.1 coordinate 87,358,330, forward strand.
AAACTTTTTAGTTTCAGATAATCACACTGAAGCAAGAAGACTCTTGGTTTACATTATCTTTCATGCTAAATTTTAAGATCTATTTAAATTGTCTACAGTTCATAAGTAATAAAAATAAAAAAATAAGCTATTTAATGCAATAACAAATAAGATTCTAAATTTGCTTATTTCAATACCTAATTACTTTGTATCACAAAATAATCATTAATGTATTAAAAATATTTTTCATATGCATTTGATTTTTTTTCCTTGTTTTCTTTCCAAACAGGACACAGACAAACTTTCAAGGAAACAAAGAATTCGATCCATCGATTGCACCAACACAGTTGGGAAAATTCCATTTATATTCAAAACCTTCTACTATTATAGCCCATTCATCTGATGATGCTGGTATAGCCATAACCAGTGGCTGTAAGACTTGCCATATGACATCACAGGTCTCTCGAATAATATGTGAAAGTGAAGATTTGGAAACTCGGCAAGTGTATTCTAGGTCTGTATAATTAGTTCCAGATGCTATAAGAAATCTACAAAAACATTCTGAATCAGTAATTAAATTTTTGCAGTTTTAGAAACATGTCATATAAAAATGAACACAGGGCAATCTGTAGAGTTTTAAGAAAGGGTTTTTTTTTGGGGGGGGGGAGGGATCAGTTTCAAAGAGATTGCAATTTTCTTTCTTTCTTATTATTAAACCACAGAAAATAAATGCTTTATTTATGTAACTTACTTTGATAAAATTATGTTCCGATTCATAATTTTTTAAATGCATTACAAATTAAAAAAAAATATGAATTTAAAAAAGTTCAATTAGACAGAAGTATAAAATGTTCTGACAAGAACATTAATTTTTAATTATACATACTACACAAAACTGGAAGTAGATGTAATGAAGACTTTCAAATAGAGCTGGCGCCAGAGCGTATGCAACCAGTGTGACCACACCAGATAGCAAAATTATTAGAATTTAAGAAGGAATCGGGTGGCAGAATTTCGGATTTGTGGAGTTTGCACCAGGCAATAAATTGTCTAGCGTCGACACTGCTTTCAAAACAAATGTATATATTTATATTTACCTTAAAACAGATGGCAAGTCTCTCAGACGCTGAAATTGATTTCCTAAAACGTGTTTCTTGCTTCTGTAGTTTATCTTGCAGTAAATGTAGAAGATGATCATATTGTTCTCCCTACATGTAAATTCAATAATATTATACTTATTAGTAAATTGGACATCAGAACTATATTTAATAATCTAATTAATATAAAAACAAATACAAAATAGTTTATATTGTGCTAAAATGATTAGCCAAAGTAAGAGAAAATAATTTTGTTGTCTTGAAAAATTGCTTGAAGTATAATCTTACTATTTCTAACAATTAACACTTTTAGCGATTACTCGCATGTTATTAACAAAAATAACATAAACTCCATAATTAGAAATGATTTCAGCCTTCTGTGAAGGTGATCATCTTTAACATGATTATTTGATTATGCACCGCACACTAGGGTTACCTGCCTAAAGGTAACCCTACTAACTTAAATAATGTCATCAGGAAGATTTTTTAAGGTAAACTAATTGACATTCATATTTTGGACAGATATGCACAAAATGCCTATGTTCTAAACCCATTCATCAGGTACTGAACAATTAATGTTCAGTGATTTTATTTATTTAGCCACCGACGGGATATTATAGCAACCTTCAGAGAATATGGTTATCTGTGATTGTCACTACCAATGTTTGTTTATATTCTCAGGAATACTTTTGACTATTGAAGGTGCTCAACATGAGAGGCATCACTATATACTATATTGCCGAAATATGTACTGTGTTGCTGCAACTATGATTAGTAAAAAATATTCAGTTATTTATCTTACTAATTTGAAAAAATAAAATATGATAATTCTGATTAAAATGAAAATTACTCTCCATTTCATTTGCACTCTAATAATTGCTTACTTTAATAATTGCTATATTATACTCTAATAATTGCTAATTTATACTTTATAATTTTATACTCTAATAATTGCTTAATTTTTCAGGTAGTAGAATTTCATTAAATAATCTATTATGATACAATTATTCTTACATTCTTTTGGAGGTTAAGCGTTTTTCATCATATTAATATTCTACGATATTCTCCAAAAATGATTTTTTAAAATATTGACATGATTTAATTTCATTGCTCATTTGTCAAATATAAAACACAGGTGGAACAGAAATGCAGAAAATCTTTTAAAAGCAAGTCTTTTTATGGATCTCCCAAATTCTCTAGAATAAATTATTTAAAAGCCTAATTATTTTATATTTCTGATCCTACAAAAGTATTTTCATGACAAAGTGAAGCAATACTAATGAAATTCATGGCAGTTTTAATTACAAAAATCTACGGATACAGAATGCTGGGTATTTTCTAACAGAGGAACATATCCTAATACACGATAGTGCATTAAAATGTTGACTGTCCGACATCTGACACATCTAGTAATTTTACATTATACTCAATCTGATATTATGTTTCATTAAAGTAATCGAATTATAAACAAACTTCATTAATAATGTGCTTAATAAACTAATCAAACTAATTAGTTATAACTAATGCTAGTCCATAATTATATAAAAAATAAACATTGAAACTTATTCATTTTGTTGGTAATTAAATCTCAATGTAATCATTAATCCTATTTCCTTAGTATAAATTACTAATTTACTGATACATAAAAAGAAATATTTGACAGTCTTTCCTTCAATTTTTACTTTCAGGTTTTCCTAAAAAATAAAAATAACTTACCGTCATTTGAGTGTAATTGAAAAATAATTCTGGGTACTTCTGCCTCAGTGACGGAAACAATGTTGCACGAGCGGAATACGCATCTCGCTCTTGAAATATTGACCGAACCCATTCCAGCCTTGAAACACAAACGCTTTTGTACAGCAAATACATACATATTAAATTACTTCTCAAATGTTTTACGTGTTTTTTTTTTTTTTTTTTTTTTTTTTAGTGGCACCAAATGTTATGTGCCTATTAAGTTGACACAGTAACACACAGATTTTTCTAACAACAGTTATATATACTAATCCCAATAAGCCATAACATTGCGTTGTGTAATCGGATTAACCCTTAATTCAATTTTTGGTGACCTGGTGAAATGACATGAGCAAATTAAAAAAAAAAAAAAAATACACTTAAATATTTCAATGAAAACAAATTTCTTTATTGGAAAAGAACATCCTTCAACTTAAAATATCATATGATAGAATCAATATAAAAAATAAAATAGATATTATAGTTATTAAAGATATTCCCGGAATATATCAAAAAAATATTCAACATAAGATAATCTCTAATTTGTAAAACTTCATCCTTAATACAAATCGGTTTATTTTTTTTATAGACTTATCTCTCAATATTGCACATAAAAATTTAATGCCATTATTAATTCTATTAAGTGTAACATATTTCTAGACTTTTGCGTAACAGGTTTTCTATAGAACAATTTTCAAAATTTTTCAGATATAATTGAATTTACACCCTTATTGCACACACATAAAATCAGTTTTCCAAAAGAAGAGCAACCTTAACAAAAATTTCCAGGAGGAATTATATTCCACAGAATTTATACTAGAGTAATGACTTAATGTACAGACTATTAGCACTAATTTAGGTTTCAGAGAACACTCTTTTACTGCAGAACTACAAGATATAACTTTTCACATTCTGAACCTTAATTATTAACTTTAGCTGAATAATTCAGTTTACTTTACGGTTCTTCGAATAATAATAATAGTGACAATAAAACAAGGTAATTTCCTTAAGAATGAGCTTTTAGAACTTTGAAATATTTTTTTTCAGATAACTCTAATAATAAAGATAATGATAACGAACCAAATTAATTTTACTTCTGTTTTATCCTTAGGAAAACTACTAGGATATTATTAACATTAATAATTCCAACCAAAAAAAAATTCACTTTATGCATAACTCACTTTTATCTAATTTAATTGGTAATTGGAAGAGAAACTTTTTTTTTTCTTTTAACACTTAACATCACCTTTACCCATAACAACTCCGCGAGATCCTTCAGACCTTAAGATTAAGAAATATCTGAATTTAATGAAATAACAAGAAAAATTTAATATCACCCAACTGAGGTTCCAAGACCGAGGTCTCCTGGCAGAAACGTGTAACAGCTAATTCAGGCCAGTGGATACAGTTGACTGTCCATCAAGATTCTGAACGGAAGAGAGTAGCATGAGGTCTCCTGGCAGAAACGTGTAACAGCTAATTCAGGCCAGTGGATACAGTTGACTGTCCAACAGGATTCAGAACGGGAGAGGGAAGTATTATTCTGGCAATTTAAAATTGGTAAACTGGATCAGGCGAATGCAATAGGACTATTATTTCCTTTTTCAAGATGTCATTTTCCTTTTTTTTTTTTTTTTTTTTTGATTTGACTCAATGTACCTTTTACCGTAGACCTGATTTTATGAGAATCGACACATCAATTTGTCTCGGGCCCAAAGGCTCCGAGAAAGGAGAGGGACTCTCACTGTAAAACCAGAAGCACCGCAACTCCAAGAGCTGGTGTCAGGGGCGAGCAGAGAAGAGAAGAGCAAAAAGTGAGTGTGAAGTGAGCTTCCCGCGAAAAACAACCCCTTTTAGACAAGACGTGGCAGCCAGCTTGGCTAAACCCCCGCCCGAAAAGGTGAAAAAACCAATTACCAAAAACTCCCTCCTTAAGCAATGCAAATGTTACCAAACCCAACCAGTTTGAAATTTTAACGGATCTCCCAACTCGCCAGAAATCGCGCCGAGATGAGGCCACGCCTAAACACCTGCGCTTATAAAACGGGCAACCCTGACAGGAAGTGGCTTTCCAAGTCCAAAGAACGCACATTTTTTCGTTCTTCCCCCCTTTCTTGTTAGAAGAAAAACTTAGGAAGTTTTAATAATTAAAAGGCTATAACTAAAAATTGATTAAGGCTAGGATTAAGAAAGTAGTCTCAAATTAAGGAGCTAATTTTTCTGCAACTATTGACATCAAATACTAAGAGTTTAACTTAATTTTGATCATGAAAAGCTGAGTTTATTACATGAAAATTCACCTATATCCATTGTCTGAGTGTACAAGTTTCAAGACGTAGTTCGCGTAAAACCAAATAACCCAAACTGATTGCAATAATTAATAATAACCAAATAAATGAATATATCCAAACTTGTTGTGTAGCTAAAATTTTGAATATTTACACATTAAAATTTTGATTTCTGTGATTCATTTAATTACATTAAATTTTCTACACACAAATGCATAACGAACGCGCTTTCTTTCTTCAGCTTTTTTAACTTTAGACATTCTACCGCAAACTTTCGACATTGTACCCCAAAATAGGTAATATTGCCCATGCGCAAATCAAAGCGACTTGATTGGTTGGGGGTAGTAATTCTTAGGCTTTGACACTTAAAAGTGTAAACGGGTGGGATCCTTGGGAGTAACAACTTAACGTTAACGTACGTTTCTTGGGACCAAAGTTCCGCTAGTGTAAACGCGCCTTTAGGGAGCAAATAGCGTAGTTTTTATGGTCGTTAAATAGCCTACATTCATCCCTTTCGGTATCAGTTGGGTTCGTCAAGAACAATTAGTTACCCATAATTTACCACAACCATCCTCTATAGTGACAATTGAAGCTGGTATCGATAGTTCTTTTTCGCACATCAGAAATCTATTTCTAACAATCATAGCTTCATCTGCTTCCCGTAGTTCTGAATTCAAGGCACATATTCGCCTTGCGGTGTTTGCTTCAATTACATAATCGGTTGCGGAAAACAAGGATGGCTCTGACTTATTTAAATATTCATTGTCTGGAAGGATTTCTACAAGGGTAAGTTCTTGATTTCCACAATCGATATCGGCATCGGTGGCACGGAAAAAGTTCCATCCAAGTATCATTTGATGACTATATTCAGGAAACACAAGGAATTCAAACGGCTTCTTAGTCCCATTCAAATCAACTTTTAATACACAGCGTCCCGAGGCAGCTACAGTTTTACCACAGGCAGTTTTCAATACAGGTCCATTCTCAGCAAACATAGGAGCATTTAGCTGTAGACGTAACTGTTCAGATATGACAGAATAATCGGCACCCGAATCAACAAGGGCTTTCACACACTGTCCGTTCACGGTGATAAAAGTGTTATTCTTTTTTAACTTGGCTGTGGTGTACGTCGGAGGATTTTCTTCAACTGCGGCCTCACCTCCTGTACACGTCGCTTGAGCTAGTTTTCCTCATTGGTTCGGCATGGGGTACGGCGTACTGGGGACTGCGATTGTCGGCGGTTGAGAGAGCGTCGCGGATAAGGTGAACTGTTCCTTATTCGGGGAGAACTAGGTTGTGCATATTCGTCGTCGAAAGCTGTATGTAGATTCAGTATCCCTGTCTCGTCGAGGGTTGGACGTCTTTTTTGCGGCTCTTGCATTTTCAAATATCTGGTGTCTTTCCCTACAGTACCTCAGAACATTTTTTGGGCGTCCGCAATGAAAACAGAGAGGCATATTATCGTCAGTCCTCCACAGACCTGTCCTACGTTGTGGAGCAGGTCTCTGGCTAGCTTCACGTCTTGGCTGCGACCTAACTGGAAGTGAACATTGGGTAGTGTTTTTGCTTCTCCCAGCTCCTGTGAGTGGTGCCAGCGCCTCTATAACCTCTTCCCGGACCACAGACGCTATGTCATTCGGTGCTACGGGTTCTAATTCCGTGTAGCCCTGAACTTGCGTCAGGACCTTCTGAAGCTATTCCCTGACGATGGCGCGCGCTATAGCCCTTAGTTCACCGGCGTCCGCATCGGCCGACACCCAGAGACATTAGGCAGCCTCTGGAATCGTGATCGGGCGGTACGTCTTCGTCGAAGGCTTTCCATGTGACGGCAGCGTTTCACGAATGCATCGACACTGACATAGTCCTGGGACGACAGGACCTGGTACAAGTCTTCAGCAATACCTTTCATAAGATGGGTCACTTTTCCGTCTTCAGACATGGATGGGTTTGCTTTTCGGCAGAGAGCGAGAATATCTTGAATGTACGCTTCAGACGTCTCATCGATTTGCTGGGCACGTGTGAGTAGTACTCATTCATCTTTTACGCAGTCCTGTAAGAGCCCAAACTTAGAAGGAAGTCTTCGAATCCGGAGGCTTCGGCGTAACTCTGCCATAGTAACTGAGAAATACTCGGCGCCTCCACCAAACTGTCGCGTAGATGAGAGGATCCTACAAATGAAAAGGCAAGTACGAGTCTAAACTCAAGACGTTTTATTAACTCGAACTGAATGAAGAGCTACTTATATACAGCTGGTGAACACATTCCAGACTTGGAATGTTCTGGAAGAATAAGGAGGACATTTACAGAAATAAGATAACATTAACAAGAAGGATTACAGAAATAACAAGAAGGATTACAGAAATAAGATAACATAAAAACCAATTATCAGGCATCTTGCAGTTGATGGGTTTCGAACCCAGGACCTTCGGATTTCGAGTCCTGCGCCTTCTCCGCTAAGCTATGAGGAGCTCGGTCGCAAAGAGCAATTTTCGCTACATTATGTTAAATTTTTCGCCACATTTAATCGACTAAAATTGAATATAGGTGATTGGAAAGACGAAAATCATTAAAAACTACGTGCCATTGTTGCTAATATAATGAGAGAGAATTAGCTTATTTTTCTAAGGAAATTTTTTATGTGGGTTCCATATCGCATCAGATTGAAAAATGTTTGACTATGAATTGTATTTTTGCATCTTTATTAGAAAGGGATTACAGCGGTATCGTTCTCTCTGTTGTTAGATGCATTACTCTTAATCTAACATAACTGACATCGAGTATTTCTGTTAATTATTAATAATTATTAGCTAGGTCAATGAAATTAAACTAGCTGGAATTATAACAATCCTTTTATATATTTTTTGTTTTTATAATAACAATTTAGTATTTAATAATTATTACTATATTCAATCATTTTAAATAAATATTAAGTTAATAAAGCCTATTTTTATTTGTAAAAATGAAAAACCAATAATATTCTATGTAAATCTTTTGAAGTTAGAAAATAATAGTGTCCATATGCGCTGCTGAAGCATGTTAAAAAAGAAACAAACTTTTACTAGCGAAATCTTTATTTTTTAATTTATTTTTAAAATCATAGACAACCAGCATCGCCTGAAATTGAGCCATTTATTTATCTTCCGCTGCTGCTATTGCACGAATGCGTGGATTTCTTGTCGTGTCTGAATTAACAGATTTTGTTAATTTATTTCAAACAGTGTTTATTTTCAGTAACAGTCATCTCCTTCTCTATCCAAAGAACTTAAATACTTCATTTTTAAATGATTTTACATTAGCCTCGGATTTTTTGCTTTCAAGGATAGAAAACTTGGATTATCGATAGTCATAAATAGGAAATCAACTTATGCGCCAGATGCGATTAAAATTACGAATCACTTTGATAAAAATTTGAGGGTCGAACTATATGTGCTTCGAAATGTAAGCTGGAAAATATGGTAGTTAAAAAATACTTCTCAGAAAACACTTGCACATAGTCCTTTGCTCAGTAGATGCTATCGAACTGCGGAAGCAAACTTTGCCATTATCAGTAGAAATATTTTACTACTATGCACACTCGACAAGATGATAATACGATTCGTCACTGCGATGAAGATGAGATGTATGTGGCATAGCCAAATTTCGTGGTATGTTATCAGAATCTGACTCGTCTGATTCTGTTCAGTTCCTTCCTTCCGCATGAACATAACATTAAGTCACCAAATTCAGCTAAAAATAAAAAGTTCTTATCTAGTTCTCGATTTTTTGGAGTTTCTCAAAAAAGTAAATAACCTTCCATTTGAATAACAATCCTTTATTTAGCACAACAAACAGGGAACATAAACGACTGTTCGAAATAAACTATACTCACAAGCAGCATCAGAACACTGATTGGGTAACACCGTAATGATGTATTTGGGCTACTTATAGTCTAGAATTCACAATAAGGTCCCTTGCGCACAGTAAAGGCCGCGATGCGAAAACCCTTAGCACAGGTTGTCTCTCTCTTTGCTCATGTGATAGACTTTGACGTTCGAAGAGATATAATGAGTCAAAGGCAATTTCCAGATCATTGACGAAGACGTGCTTCGTATGTTCGGCTGCTCAACAGTCTCACAAAGCTCTTTCAGAGGCTGCTGCTCCCCGAACATGTGCGTTTACATTGCATTTCTGATCATATAATCTGCGTAAGTTCCACTGCATTTTGCTGATTCCTTCAATGTGTTACAGTTTCATAAGCGTAAGTAACTTACGCAACAGAAGTATCTGCTGATCCCAAGTTTCTGTTGCTGGTTTCTTCTCACGTGCTTTACGATTAACATGGGTTTTACAGAATTTAAGATTCTGTTAATACATTCTTGCTACTGTATTACGAGAAATGTCCAAAAGTTTGACACTTACTGAAATCGAATATAGGACCTTACAAATTATTCGGTTTCAGATTCAGTTAAATTTGTACCTTGACCACGGAATCTATGCCTTATCCATCGGCTGAAGCGCTGATTTATACACGATTCAGCACCCTAGTAAGTATAGTGGTTAGTGCTCTTGGCTGCTTATATTGTTAAATTCAGGTTCGAATTTTGGGGAAGGCATGGATGTTTTAAATTTTGTTCGGCACGGGAGCACTCAAAACATACATCGAACCGAAATTCCTCTCGTGCAGTTTGATGGTAGAGGGAGAGGGGTGAGAGACCCTTGAACAGTCCTAGGAAGTGTTTTCTATCAAACTTGAGGCGAAGCTTAACAGTTAGCGCGGTGGGACTACACACTTGTACTACCAGAACTTCTTTTATTCCGCCCTAGTTATACCTGTGTACAGCGTCCAGTTAAAGCAACTTGGGACCCTGCGCACAATCTTTCAATGGCAGTAAGAACTTAGTTTACTCGTTTTTGCAGGGAAAAAGGGCTTAGGAGATTACACGATTATTTAGGAGGCCTCTTAAATGTTGTAGCAGTCTTAAGCATGAATCTTGTAGGCTATATCAAGACAGCTGAAAATGATTCACCCTTTCTAATAGATGAAACAAATGCCACTTTTCAAGAACTAGTTTTATAACGTTATTCTGGCTATAGAGAGGGTTTTGTCTGTTCTATGCTCAGCAGCCTTAATATTATATAGTATATCATTATTGGAGAGATAGCGCCACATCAAAATATAATGTTATATGTATTTCTTTATGCGTGATTGTAAGCTACTTGTTATTGATATTATATCTTCTCATGAGAAAAAGCAAAACTTTTGATGCATAATTTTGATGATGACGCTATGCATCAAAAGCAAAACTTTTGATGCATAGCGATAGAAATAATAGCACAGGTGAATTTTCTGCAACATTCTTTTGGACCAGTGTTATGTCATATGACGTAATGATAACAATAGCATCAGTCAACTCTGATGGTGTTGCCACATCTAAATTCTGGAAGTACTCAATTTAGGCATGGATGCTGACATTATTACACGTCAGACAACATCCATTCTATATCTAGTAAACACAAATATAGATTTTCGGAGATGTATTCTCGCATTTCAAAATAGTTTTTTTTTTTTTTTTTTTTATTTTTTTTCCTCTGAAATCAGAGGCTCGTGGACTTAAATTTGGCAAGTAACTGTTTTCTTTATTTTGATAGACAAGATTGTCATCAGACTGCATTCTCTACTGCAGTCTTTAAGGTAAACAAACGAAAAGAAAGGTATAATAGTACACTTATCTGTTATTCAATAATGAAGAATCTTTACGTATTATGTTTGCTCTTCGCACTGTGGAAAAACGACGACACCTATAGCCACCAAATTTTGTCTGCCACATAGTCCTCCTCCAACCGAAATGGGATCCTCCAAGTACGAATTTTTAATTTCTTTCACTTTTATGGAAGCTTGTAAGCCTAGTTGGTGCCTAACTTACTTAGCTAGTTCAACTTACATATTTGACTAAGTATTAGGTAGATTCTATGTGTGAGTTATCACCACAAGAATTTTTTGTTTAATTATGGCAAAGCACGCTTAAAGGAAGAAATGTTGTCGTGGAGGCATATGTGAAAGAAATTGGGCTGTATACACTTTGCACATTAGCAAAACTATAATACGCCCTTTCGTCTGGAATTAAACTTACCAGTGTTCAGCGACTTTATCACTCTGCGCTGTTGCACCACTAGAATAATTAAATTCTTAAAGCAAACAGACATAGACTTTGTAGACTTAAAGCAAACAGACATGAGCACTTTAAAATCATTTTACCCCACCAATGATAGTTAAATTAAAATAATACGACACAAATTACCAGTCGTGCGTCTGGCTGAGAACACAAGCTATCCTTAAAAGTGTTTCCAATTGTAATATCTAATTTATTCTAACAGAAGCTACAAGATTTATTTAAGATTTCTAACAGTGACATGAAATTCTGACTTATCAAACCAAAAATATCTTGCGACGTTCGATCTAATGAGAGACATCGGTGCCTCGCGAAGACAAATTCTACAGTAGATACTATAGACTTGAAAGTTAAAACTCTTTCACACCGTCTACGCCCTATTCTTACAACTTTAGTACAGCTATACCTATGAGTAGAATTGCTTGCCGCTTAAATCTATATAAATTCTAGAGTAAGTGAATCTAATGGCAAAATGAGGTCAATTGAAAGTTGTAAATTAAATAAAACTTGCTAATGAAACTCATATAATGCCACTAATTTAATTAATAATAATAATAATAACGCTGTATGCTTTTCTTAAAATCTGCCATTTATATTGCGTAGACTTCCCGATTCACAAAATGTAAATCAAAAGCTTTGAGAATTTGCAGCCTAAAAAATCATAGAAAAGCTATCACTTAAGAAGCTACTTTTTATGAACGCGAAAGGCTTCAAAAGCAAATCGATTTCACCAAACAAGCAATTTTTATGGGATAGCTTCCGCAGAACCAACTAAAATTGTTGTTAAATCACCATCAACGATTAGATATCGAAAATTTATTATTTCTCCTTTTCGAATCCACTAGACGTTTTTGACGGTCTTTGCAATTACTGCTGCACTGGCTTGAGAACATAGGATTCATGTATTTCCATGCGAAACTGAAGCTTAGTTTGGCCGATGTATCTCAAAACTATGTTTTTAAATTTCAGGTGGAGGGTTATTTACCTGCTAAGTATTTAATTTAGTTTATGATTAGAATGAACTATTATTTTATTCGAGTTTTGATATTTATAAACATTTTCTTGTTAGTTTATAAAACACAGTACAAAATAATCTAAATTTAAATAAATGTGTATGAAATTTTGTAAAGGAAAGGAGATGATCATTTAGCAGCGGTGAAAGGGGTGCATAAAATAGGAAAAGTTGAGAACTTTTATGCTAGCTAATAAACTCTTTAAGAATTAAAATAAGAATCCTACTCTCATTTGTAAAGATACACCTACAACTAAATTCTGGATTAGATCCAAACAGCTTACTGCATTCCAAAAGCAGAAAGGAATTTTATCTCTTATTACAAAAGATGATCTGGCCTTTGAAATACTTAAATAGAGATGTCAACATTTAAGTTAAACTGCGATAGCGGAGGGAAAAAATGATTTGGGCTTATCTTGAAGTGATCACGGAAATAAGAAATCGCGACTGAATTTACACAATCCTAAAACAGCATTTGTTTGTAAAGGGTGGAGCGAGAAAAAATAATGAAATTTAGTTGCAGTTTGTTATTATTAAGACGAAGAAATAAATCTTACACAGTTTTATTAAAAATGAGGATAATACTGGCGATAATTATGCTAATAAATGGCGAAGTCCTGATTTCCTCAGGGACAAATGACGCACGAGCCCCAGGTCCCTAAAGTACCTTGGAATTTAGTAGGAATTTAGTAACAAATAACACAAACTGGTTACTACGAAATTAGGTTCATTCCACAGTAACTACTGAAGCCACTAAACACTGGTAGTTCGATACAGATTCAAGTCTCCGTAAACGGCCTGGATGCATGACTTTTTCTCGTAAGTAACGTGCATATGAGCTAGTTGTCCTAAAATAAGCCTCCACGAAACCATCTTCTCCTTAGATGGATAGCTCTTATATGCTTTGCCATGAACAAAACAAGCTAATCCTAGCGGTTTCAAACTTATGGTGCATGCGGCCGGACTGTACGATATGAAAGCAGTTTTTTTTAAACTAAATGTTACTAAATATGAATATTTAGTAACAAAACTTACATAAACTGTAATAATCATTACGAAAATGAACACATTCTAATTTATATTTATTTTCCATCGGAAATCTAAGGGCTAATATCTCTAAGCTATTTCTGTTGTAAGCATCACTTGGTAACGCACACGTATTGATAGCTAAATATTAAAATTTTGAAAATTTAAGCGGGACAAAGCTTGAAAATAAATAACAACAACCTATTACCGTTCCTTCATTTATTAATTTTTGACGCTTACAGAAAAAATATATATAAGTGTATGTAAGTAATTATAAACTTTATTTCTTACTACAGCCCCTCATAACACTACAGCATCACTTTCTTACTACAGCATTTGATGAAGTTTGTAATTTGGAGAAATATTACTAGAAACTATCTTTATACGATCTGTCAATATGATTGATTTTTAGAAACAATAGGAGGGGGTACCGTTTACATGCAAATGTATTCTCAAACAAAACTATTATTTTTATTGCATAAATTGGTAACTGAGGAAATTTATCTTTGAACAAGCGTAAAAATCAAATTCGTATCTTCAAATTTTTGAATAAGATTTATATCATATGCTAAAATAATTAACTGCAATAGCAGATTTTCTGAGACGTTACCCAATGTTATTTTTTAATGATAATGAAAATAATATAAAATTTGGACTAAAAATCAATAAAATCTTAAACTGTTGTCAAAATAATTAACGTCACAATAATGCTTTACGAGAAATGTATTCGCGGGGCACATAAAATTGCTTCGGGAGCCGCATGCGGGTCGTCTAGTTTCAGACCACTGGTCTAATTTATCGAACAGGAACTACAAAAATATATTCATTAAATTTCGTGATGGTACGCTACTCAAAAATATATGCATTAAATTCCGTGATGGTACGCTACTACTGCTAGATTTAATTTCAGGATTATGCGAGAGAAAATTTCCTCAAACTTGAAAGTATTACTTATTAATAATAAACAAATTTAGAGGGAAGAAGCAACATTAAATGATACGAATAGCATAAAAATAAAGATAATTAAAAATTGAATTAGAATAATCAACGATATTTTAGCGAATATAGTTAATTATATTTAATGGTTAGCCTAGATTAGTAACTTTATTTTATTGCAAAATGACAAATAAGGCATTTATTAAAAAGAAAAAAAAAAGGTTTAAAAGATAGACAGTTCTATATTACCGAGCTATTGCAGGTGCAACGTTGCCGGTTCCTTAAATTAAGCATGGCACATGATATAATGAATTCAGGAAATGGAAAACATCTCGGATGAGAAAACGGAGAAAGGAAAAGTGTGAGGGGTACCAAAAGGAAAAAGGCCAAAGGCATCTAGCAGGCGAACGGAACTTGACAAGATGAAGAAAATCCGAACGGATCCTTCACAATTCAGAGAGACGACAAATGCAAAACATGGTTCAAAATGCTATACAACAACAACAAAAGTTCAATACTACTATAAAACTACTCAAATTCAACCCATACAACAGAAAATCAATACACAACGACTGTTACAACATCACACTAGCAATCCAAACAACTTAGAGTACAGCACTGTCTTTATCAGATAAAATGAAAGAAATTACCGCCTCTAATAATGAGCATGAGAAGAAGTCTCATTCCATGAAGGATGTGAGCAGCACGTGGTCTTATGTTGCGGTTTTCAATGAGTATTTCGTAGTTGAAGACTTGGGAATAGTTCACATAGTCGCATTGGACAGCTTTAGAGAAGAATTTCTCATTTGTTCTCTTAATAAATTCTCTGATGGTTTCAAGCTTAAGATCTCTATGAAGAAGTTCATTTCGGATAAGAAAGTCAGCATCAGTGATAATACGAAGAAATTTATTCTGCACTATTTGGAGTTGATGTAATTCATTAGGAGATGCAGTATTCCAAGCTGGGGATGCATAACAAAGAATAGGTCGGATTAGGCTAAGGTTACAAAATTTTCTAATTACTGGAAGAAATCTGCACATAATTCCATTTGCTTTATTTTTAACATTCTTAATATGGTTGGTCCAAGTGAGATTATGGTTAAGAATCACTCCTAGGTATTTGGCTTTTGTAACTAAGGGAACGGGCTCTTGGAAAAGGAAATGTTCTTTAAACTTAATGCGTTTTTTGTTTTTGTGAAGGATTAAAAGCTGAGACTTACTGGCGTTAATTTTAACTCTCCAATTGGTGCAACAGTCCTATACAGTGTAAAGAAAATCTTGCATTTTATCAGTTGAATGATTAGCGTTGATAGACTTGATGGCTATCGCCGTATCATCGGCGTAGCATGCAAGAAGAAAGTAGTTGTCAAGTCCAGGATGAGGAAAGTCTGAGATATAAAACAGGTAAAGAACCGGTCCGATGATGCTTCCTTGTGGGACACTAGATCTTATAGGTCTCAGAGTAGAGGTTTCATTGCGTAGTGAGACCAAGAAATTGCGATGTTGCAAAAAGGAATAAATCAGGAAAATTGATTCTCTAGGCAATCCAAGGTTGATGAGCTTGAAAACAAGCCCCTCATGCCAGACGCGGTCAAAGGCTTTATTTAAAAGATTTTGTGGTAAAATCTTAATATACGGTAAGGCCTTTTGATTGACGATTTTGAAAATTGTCGCCAACACCAAAACGACTCATCGTAACATCGCCAAATCCCGTGTGTACCGTACACAAATATGTATATTATATATAAAGAGTTTAAAAGATTATGCAATAAAATCCTAGTATATGCTAAGGCCTTGGCACAATTTTGAAAATTGTCGCCAACACCAAAATAACCCGTTTACTGCTCATCATAATGTCGCCAAATCTCGTGTGTACCCAAGGAGGTTAGAATAGAAGGAGGGAGGGTTCGCAGTTTCCTCCACTATCGGGGAATGAAACTCCACCGAACAAGCGGCGTCCATGTTTCTAACTTCAAAACATTGCATTACGGCAGTGAAACGTACATGTTTTTAAGCTGTTCCGTGCATGTATTTTCCACTAAAAATATGTAAAATTTATAACGAAATACTTCGCTATTGTTAGTTTTCGTTTTAAAGATGATATCCGTAATTTACTACGTACAGAAAATCATTAAGAAATAGTTCGAAATCTAAATGCATGCGCATAACATTAAAGCCTTTAAAAATAATGTTTCTGCATATTTCAAGAATTTGTTTAGGTTTTATTAGCAACCTGTTCGCTGTAGTTTCCAGTTTTTTCTTTAAGAAGTGATATTTCTGATTTATTCACAATATTGTAATTTATTAAAGGATCATTTAAAATATATTTAACCTGAAATTAATAGCAGATAATTATCGAAAAAAATAGTAACAGGTTGCATTTTTTTTAAATGAAAGTTTTAAATAGATTCTTTTCACAACCAACAGCCTTATAACAGCAAGAAAATAAATATTAATAAAATAAAAGATTTATGTGAATTCAGTTTATGCGCGTTTAATATTTATAAATCTCAAAGAAATTGCCTTGAATTAAGCTGAATTACAGAAATATACCTATACCTATATTTTTGGACACATCTTTCCACATGTTCACTTGCGTAAATATTTTACTTACTTTTATCGCTATACTGCCCACAAATTTGCAAATTTAAGCAAAAAAAATTTAAAAAACAGAAAAATTAGTTTACCTTGATCAAATACACAAATTATGTTCTTAACAGTTCAAAAAACTTAAAAATGAATAATAATTATTACATAAAGAAAAGCATTATTTTATTTAACACCTTTACAATTCATACAAATAGTAACAATTGGTGTCTTACTTTTCATGAAAATTATCAAACGAATTACCTAAAACGTTCAAATTATACAGTTTAAATCCTAGCATACATCATTGTATGTTAAGAAACAAAGATGCCAGCTATAAACAGAAACATTAAAATGTATTTAACATATTTTGATTAAGTCCTTTTTTTCACATCTGGAAAGAAAACAACATGACGTTGTCATGATTGTTGTGATATTTTTTACTATAGTTATCAAATTACATAAAAGAAAAAGAAAATCGATACTTACGCGGGAAAAGTAATCCCAGGAATCTTTTTCGAAAATCTGTTTGTGCATCCATATACAACACAAGCTGACATGCTTCAAAAAGAAAAGAAAAGTAGAAAAAAGAAAAAAATTGCAATTACAGACTTTCTTGCACAAGTCACAGTAATAACAGGAACATGGCCGCCAAGCTTCACCGTTTGAGTTGAACCTTCCCTCCTTCTATTCTAACCTCCTTGTGTGTACCGTACATGGAAGTTAGAATAGAATACATGGAGACCAAAGACCTGACCAAAGAACGTCTATGTAAAGAAGGAAAGGTTCCATAGACATAATGCTAGAAAGCGGAGGAAAAATTCGCCAAGGGATTTGGCGGCGGAACCTGGCGACCAGAATTTCTCCCTTCGCGATGTGTACAGGAAATTGAGGAACACGTGTTAAGAAGAAACATTCTTTGACAAAACGTTTCTTCTTTGATATTTCGCAATTATTTAAAGACGGATTTTCATAGTTTTTTCCCTCAAAATAACTAATCCATTCATTTACTTGGGAGAAAAATATTTTCTGTTGTTTTAAAGTTTAAAGAAATTTTAAACGATATTCATTTTATGAACTCTTGATAACGTGACCTTCGAACTTCGATACCTGTTTCGAGCTTTGGCGACAGATATTTCGCGCATGCGCAGCTGTTTCCCCTCTACGTTCGACGGAGCTACTTCTGTTGCAGAGAAATTTTCCTTCTTAACAATACATATTCTTTGATTCTAACTTCCATGGTACCGTATATTAGTATTAAACCGATTTTGTTTTATACGAGAATATGTATTTTGTTAGTTCAACATGCGCATGCAATCCTTGAGGTTACTGAAAACTTGCCTTGCCTTTCTAAAAGACAATCTAATTGCAGCTGCGAAAATTGGCTCTATGGCAGCTGCCCGAACGACGCTCACGCGATACACAATTCGCCAATAAAGTGATCGTTTCCCACGCCGGCGCAAAACTCGCTTTTTTTGGGGGGGATCACCATATGAAATTCCCTTACTTTTCCAGATTTTGACTAAAAGATTTATATTCCCTAACTTTTTCCAGGTAGCGTGGCAACCCTGACGTAAACAATATGGCATGAAAACAAAATGATTAAATTTGTAAGCATTTTGGAGGTTTACAGGGGTGCGAAATTAGTAGCTAAAACGGCTCTTACCCATTTCGGCATAAAATCAAACTGGGATTGGATGACAGAAATGGGCAACTCATGACCAGATGTTTTCAATGAGTGACAGATCTGGAGACCGCGCAGCGATTGAATACCCTATGTATCTAGGAAGGTCAGTAGACGACATGCAACATGTGGTGTTGCATTATTTTATTGGGACATGGCGTTTGGGAGCGTTGAAGCTAAGGCACAACCATTGGCCGTAACATGTCAGAAATGTATACATCTACGTTCAAATTACCGACGATTCGAACTAGAAACGTGCATGTAATGTACCCAATTGCTGACCAAACCATCACACCAGGACGGTTATTCTACGCTACGAGAGTTGACAGCAAGTTGTGGGCTGCCAGATCTCGCTGCTAGTGAAAAACGGTCGCCGCTTTTTCATATGGCCCAGACTTTCCTTTTACTAGCGATAGGCAGACCTTTGTCATCGATAATGAAATGGCTGTTGTTTATCGATTGCGAAGGTTTTGATGTTTTGGATTCGTATATGAACTTTGTCAGAAGGAAAATGAATATCGCGAAACCTTGCAATTTAAAGGAATACTTTGCAGACACGAAGTAGAAACTGTTAAAAAAATTTGCTTACTACTATAGAAAATCATAATCATTCGATGATAAGAGTATATTGTGAAGTATGTTATGTATGATGCGAGTTATGAAAGTAAATGTAAAGATAATGTATGTATGTATGTGAAGTAAATAAAATCCTCTAGAATGCAAATGCTTTATTTGGTTATCTAGTTGGAAGTTTGGCCATTTTGTTCTATTTGTTCTTAAGTACTTATCAACATAAATTTTTATTAATTTTATTGCCTAAGATCTAGTTGATGTTTCGAGATCCGGTCCAAGTAAAAAAAAAAAAAAATGTTATAACCTGTAATAGAGTTCGTTTGATATTTATTTGGTTTCATTGTCAGCTATTGCATGCTTTTTTTTTTTTAATAGCTGATGCTTTACAAAACCTTTCATACTATATTAAACATTAAACAGGGTATACTGTGTTAGATTTAGAAATTTTTATTGTTTCTTCAGAAATTCAACAATTGCCTCAATGACTACTGTATTTTTCATCTTGTCTTATTGTATAATTGCAATCTGTTGATTTGAAATATAATAATTTAACAGTCAGTGTGTAAAGAAAATTCATTCTTTAGTTTTATCATGAACAATGTTTTTCAAAATAATCTTATAATTAAACACAACCAATTCAAAAAAATATTCTATTTTAAGCTAATAGTTCACCATAAAATTACATGCGTTGAAATATCAGGAAGTTATAATAATGAAGATATTGACAGTTTCGGAAAACAGGAAAGTTTTCTGAAGTGTATTTATTTCTTTAGTGATGTATAAGTCAATGCTACTTAGCTTGTATAATATTACATTACTGTCTATTTTGACTGGCAACAGTAGACCAGCAGATAAGATAGCTGAACACTGGATGTTTGATCCAGGTACAAATACTGGTGAATGGGAATTTTCCTGTTTCTCGTCATGTATTATGTGAATACAAGTCAATTTCTCATAGAAATACCTTCTCAAAGACATCCCTTTACCTAAGGTACATAGCTCTTACTGTACGTTACCTAGCTTTGTGTAACTTAGCATAGCCATCAACACCTTAATAATTTTAATACAAAATGACAAAAAAAATTTTGGCTGATCTTTAGAATATGGTAACTGGTAGTTTGGCGACATTTTGGAGGCGATAAAGGTTACTACCTGGGACTTTGGTAATAATGTGAGCTGTACTCAGTTCCGATTACGCATTATTTTGTGCGAGGGAAATGAGAGATCATGGGATATGTCATGTGATACTAATGGATGAATTACGGTTCTTTAATCGGAAAAGGGGGGAAATCGGGGAAAAATCTGGAAATTTTGTATTTGGCTTTATTCTGTGTTGTGTGAAACAGTGTTCGTTAATTTTTGGATCCCATGGCCCTAACTAAAGTGAATTCGAAATGGGTATTTAGTGGGATTGAAAGGTGTAATAATAAGTGTTTCTTCAAGGTTGTGCGAGATAGAAGTAAAGATGTTTTATTAAGTTATTTATTTTACCTGGTACCTTGGTGTGAACTATAAGTATGATTTTAAAGATCCTGAAACAGAAATAAGAAAAGTTTATCGGACACGTAATCAAGATTCTGAAGAAGAATAGGTAAGTTAGTATTTTTAATTATTTGAGGATATTATTTTTATGCATTGTTCTAAATGTAAGGTGGAAGTAAAGTAATTTGCGTAAACGTGCATGGAAATAATTTAAATATTTGACACTAAGTATTTGTAACCATTTGTAATGCTTGCGGTATGAATTAGTTAGTGACGTTTGTAATATAATAGATAATATAGAGGTAAAAGTTTTTGGATATTTTATTTATTTTATACGGGGAAATGTTCATATTTGGAAAGGGTATATACTTTTTCGCGATCAGGTAATTTCATATATGTTCTTTTTACCGGGTTTAAAGATTCAGAAAATTGTTATGCATTTTCGTGAAATTTTTCTAATTTATGAGAAAAAAGCAGTGTACATGGATGGATATAGTGAAGAGTGTTCGCAATGCCATTTTTGTGCAATTCTGGGATGTTTTTTTAAGTAAAAATAAGTCGACGTGTACATGGTTTAGTGATATTTTAATTAAATGATAGTTATTTTGTGAATTTTATGTTTGTAGGAATTTGGTATACGTTTAAGTTGAAGTAAACGTGCATGGAAATAATTTAAATATTTGACACTAAGTATTTGTAATGCTTGCGGTATGAATTCGTTGGTGACGTGTATAATATAATAGATGATTTAGAGGTAAAAGTTTTTGGATATTTTATTTATTTTATATGTGGAAATGTTCATATTTGGAAAGGGTATAAACTTTTTCGCGATCAGGTAATTTCATATATGTTCTTTTTACCGGGTTTAAAGATTCAGAAAATTGTCATGTATTTTCGTGAAATTTTTCTAATTTATGAGAAAAAAGCAGTGTACATGGATATAGTGAAGAGTGTGCGCAATGCTATTTTTGTGTAATTCTGGGATGTTTTTTTAAGTAAAAATAAGTCGGCGTGTACATGGTTTATGTGTATGTGTTATTTTGAAAAACGCGTAAGGAGTATGGTATTGTGCACTTTTTCCCAATTTTGCAGTGAATATTTGTCATGATTAAGCAGTTTTGTTAGATAAAATTTCTAGCATAAGTGTAATTCGGCTAGTAAATTGTTGGAAGAAGTGTTCTGTAGATAAAAAGAAAAGAAACATGTCTTTACTTCGTGAAGACAAAATGGCGGCGGGAAAAAAAAATAGAGGGTTGCTGTAGGAGAGTTGGTCGCCAAATTTTCGCCAAAAAACGCCAAGTTACCATAATGTAAAGATCAACCAAAATTTTTTTTTGCTACCATATTACCACAACAAATTTCGCAGTATACACCAAACTGTGTCAACCATGTGTATGTGCATATAACAATTCTTCCGTTTTAATAAGCAGCATCATCATTTTTGTATTTTTTCGCTCTTTTTTGTGTATTTGTCCAAGTTAGAATGATTTTTTATAACTCATTTTTATTTTAATAACAAATCATTTATAAACAAATCATACTTTTTTAAATGTGAAATTAATTTTAAAATATGCACTTGTGGAATTTGTCTGCAATGGATGAAATAGTAGTATGAATAAAATTCTGAAAAAATAAAGCAGTATCAAATTATAAAGTTACAGAAGAATGGAATTTGCTATGTTAGTTGAATTTAAATTACCCAGAATCTTTCTCCCTTCGCTGTTGCTTTACCACCAAAAGAAAACCAATTATGAACAGCGTCCTGCAAACAAAAACTTGCTTGTAACCAAGGTTTATTGATTGACTGGTACAGACTTTAATGGCATATTTGTTACCAAATGAATCTAAAGCAAACCAGTATGAAGGGTAGTTTTACAGGTTAACTTGTTTTCAAATTAGCAACTCTGTAAAAGGGATCATCTAGCTCTACTGACACTGCATGTTCTTTCATATCTAGTTATTTGGTTGTAACAGGCAATTAAGATAAAAACACTTTTAACACTGCTTAATTTTTATGTATGGTAGCCCAGTTACATGACTACAACATTTTTCCACTACTTTTTTTACACTGTAAACTTGGTTTACAAAGTTATTTACCAAGATTTTGCGATGTTGTATAGAAATATCATATGGAACAACTACAGTCAAATGTATTGTTTCAGAAGAGAGTATATCCTCTTACTGAATCTTTTCCTGCACTTATTGTTTGATTTAATATTTCCAGTATAGTGGAATGATCATCATGAAAACATAGCGTCCTGTAGCTATACAATTTCATTCAGATATTCACACTTTTATTTTTGTAAGTTAATGCAGAAGACAATACATATTTACATCTGTTTCTGATACTTCCAATTTTAAGGAATAATCATGGAGTCTATACTATTACATAGAAGATGCTAAAAAAATACTTAACAGGGAGTTTAACATTATTCATGGAACAAAGGAGCTAAGGTTTATTGCACTTTTAACAATATGTTAAACTCATACAAGCATTTATTTCTTTTATTATAGATGTAAATCAATGACCAGTTCCTAAAGTATTGAAAGATGAAAGTCAAGGAAAAAATTCTCAGTTCATAGTGCCAAAGTATTTTGTTAATAATGATAAAATTCAATTTAAAAAGATTACTCATGTTATTATGTAGAATTGATGCTAAAATTCTATATTAGAAACAAGTATTGATTGATTGTGTTAGGTAGAATTAAAGAATAAACACTCGGGCGGAAATTTATTAAATGCATAAAACATAACAAAAGCCAGCGCTGTATTTATTCATCCATTTCAAATATTGTGGATTTTCTATCCAACTGTCTTCAAATATGTGAAATCAGAGAAAACTCTAAAATTGTAATTTTTTCCAGAGAAGCATTTCCATCCTCAGAAAAATAAATGTTAAAGAAGAATTGAAATACAAAATTTGTGGATTTTATGCAGAAAGTGAAAAGAAAATCATTATTTCATTATAATTTTAATCATAAAAACAGATCTGCTTAATATTATTTTTTGTAACAATAACAATAGATTAATAAATATTTCTTTAAGTATGTCCAGTGATATTAAAAATAGTTTTAAATTTTGATTTTGACTTGCAGATGCCCCAGAGGAGCTGCATGAGATCTAAAATTTCTCTGAAACAGTTTGAAAACCTTCAAACTACTTGCAAACTTCAAATTATGTGAAAAAAAGAAATGTAGATGTAAACAACAGTGATTAAAAAGTTTTAATCACCAAAATATTTTCATTCCATCAGATTGTTTATTTTGAAGAAAACACTGTAGAGACATTAGGATTTTTTTTTTTTTTTTTTTTTTTTTTTTTTTTTTTTTTTTTTTGAAGCTGAGAGACGTGAAAAACGAGCAATGCTCTCCCCGCGACTCGAACCATGGACCTCTCGAATATGTGCCGAGTGTGCTGATCATGCAGACATGCTACGAAGGCAAGAGAAATACCTTATAACACAATCCGATAATAAGATCACAAATAGAAGATCAGAATTTTTTACTTCTGGAAAATTAAAAAAAATATATTCATATTGCATATATACAAGCCTATACCATAAATTGTACCATATATAAAATTCTTGGCTTATCTAATGGAAAAAAAGTAATAAATGTAAATATTTCAATAAATTTCAAACAGAGAATAAGGAAGCCTATTTAGTGGTTGAACATACATACTATTTAGTGCCTTCTAGTAACAGCCACAGAGATCCTGTACAGAGAGAGCTATGCATTTCGCATGTGGTGGAGGTTGTATCTTGGGCCTTTATTACAAAGGATGATCACAGAATTTTCAAATAGAAAGGTTTCCCTGAATAATGACCGGGTAAAAGATAAGTTATTATGATGGAATTAGCCTTTGGGTATCGGAAATAGACATGTAGTTGAAGAATGAAAGCTTGCTTTAAATTAGAGATTTCTAATATATTAATTTAATATATTTTAAAAAATATTTTAATAATATAATACTTTTCTAATATATTTATTTTATTCTCCAAAATTATTTTCGAATTAACAGAAAGGTACGGCATAAGTTTCAGTGATCAATTGTCAGAAAGGCTTTTTCTAGATGCCTTAATAATAATACAAGGAAATAAGCTTATTTTATACATGTTTTATGGCATAAGAAAAGAAAATTCTGAAGTACATTAAGAACTAAAAAGATGTACATATACCATAGAAATGATTTTTAACTCTAAACAAAATTACTGGTTATCATTTCGAAAACAAAATTTAATACCTGCCCATAGTAAGACCAACTTGTGAAATATTTTTTGCCAAACTGCAAATCATTCTGTAAGGAGGTAAATTTCCAAAAGCCATTTTGAAATTTTTAATAATATGACTAATAATCGTAAGATACTATTTTTTGATCAGTAACATGGGTTGTTTGAACTAAGAAAAAAACTTTAAATTGCATCAGTATTAAAACGAGCTAATTAATTTTAAATCATAAAATACAGTGACAGCCAGCCACAGCTGCTGTAAAATTTTTTCTACGGAAGTGGTTGTCTTAGAGAGAGGATAATTGATGCCAATGTTATTTATGTTGTTAAATTACCACTTTTGTCGTCCTGGTACTGTTCTCTGTCTATACATTTTGAATCTGAAATAAGGCATTGAGCACGGCATGCACACTGGGTGTAAGGAAAGAGAAGCAACAGAAGAAACTGGAGAGTTTGGTTAAATGATAAAAACCAAATCCTTAATACCACTATTGACAGAGAGAGACCAAAAATGTAAATAAGAAGCAAATTTCCTTAAAAGCTAACAATGAAGAGGGATTAAAATTAGATTTAATGGTTAAAACCATGGGATTTTTATTGATATAAAACATCAAATGTCAAATGAAGTGGTGTCTCCCCCCCCCAGTATAATTTTTCGATGTGGAGAAATGGAAAACATGATTTTTTTAACTAGCAATCGTAGGCAATGCAGAATTTATGAATTTCTTTTCTTTGAACATAATTTTGTGTTTTTCAGTACAAAATTTAGGACACGCATCTGTGCTGTTTCGAGGAAACTTAACCCGCGAGCACACGCACCGATCCGACGAACACTAGAACACGCGCCGGGTATGTCATACCCGAATAAAAAGTTTGTAATTAAAAATTTGCCGAATAAAAAGTTTGTAATTAAAAATTTGCTGAATAAAATTAATCGGTTTTTAAAAGAAATTAAAATGTAAAACCAAGTTAATACTTCATTTTAGACAAAATATGAAAGAATAAGGAGAGGTAAAATTATTTACTTACAATATTTTGAACGTTGTTTACAAAATGAGGTCATATGTTCCATATATATACTCGTACTTTTGCTACAATTTTCAGAAATGTATCTAGTCTTTCTATCTTTTTTCTTGGGGCACTCTGCACACCTCTTGTAAGTAATTTTAGGTTTTTTTTTTTTTTTTTTTTTGGGGGGGGGGGTCATTGTTAACATGTTCATCGGTGGTCAGTGTTTGTCTAGAATCAGGAACTACAGATTCTCGTCGTCATTCATTTTGAACACTTTCTATTAGCTGCATCCCTAAGGCTTTGAGAAAAGTACGCCTGGTACGGTATTCCGCTGGTTGTTCCTTCTTTGATAGTAGAATTATTCTTGCATTAATGGCAGCCACGTTTAACACTGAAAAGAAAATCACCATAGGCCATCGACGTGCTACTCTTGCTGTAGAATACGCAGCTGCCATCTCATCTACAACATCGACTGCTCCTTTTGTCATGTTATATAATGTAATGATTTCAGGCTTTTTAGATTCCCCAGTAGATTCATCGATTTGATCGCCGGAATGCATTGTGGATAACAGGATCACACTCTTATTTTTTTTCGGCACATAAGATACAAGTGTTGCTTCTTTCTGAAAACCGAAAATTGAAGAATATACTTCTCTTTTCTTTGCCAGAAACTCAGGTGGGATTTCTCTCTCATTTTTATGCATTGCACTTATTATCGTAATTTTCTTTTTTAGGAGATCTTGAGATAATTCAAATCCCATATACCAATTATCAACTGTTAAATTTCGACCAGAGTTGTATAAGGGCCTTATTAAACGTTTGACAACTTCGCTTGCACCATTTTCAACTTGAAATGGCCCATCTGGTTGTTTACCAGCATAAATTTCCATACTCCAGGTATAAAATACCCTTACGTCTACAAGAGCAAATATTTTTATGCCATACTTTGCTGGCTTGTTGGGCATGTATTGTTTGAAGGAACAACGACCTCTGAATGATTCCAACTTCTCATCAATGGTCACATACTCTCCTACAGTATAAGCCTTTTGGCAATTTGTGACAAAATTTCCAAAAAATTCTCTGATCGAAGCTAATTTATCAATGTCTCTTCTACTGGGACGATCTCTAATGTCATCAAAACGGAGGCATCGTAAAAGAAAGAGGAATCAGTTCACTGACATTGTTTCCCGGAATATGTCCATTCCCGTTCCGCCTGTTGCCCACAAATCTCTTACATTCACATGGGATGATTTATAAACTCCACATAAATACAGCAATCCAATTAAAGCTTTGATTTCCAACTCATTTGTTGCTTTCGCATCCCGTTCACGAGTGAAATTTCCACGTACAATCAATATAAATATATGTATTGTCGACTACATGTTTTAACATATCTTTATCGATAAGCAGTGACTAGGAATCTAAAGGTGTTGAAACGTCTTTAGAATACTTCGTATTTCCAGGGAGTTTAGTTATAAAATTTTTGACTCCAATTCTAACATTAGTCCGGAATTTATTTTTGTTCCATTTTACTCCATTTTTTCCAACATAAAACTCATTGCTACATTGCAAAGTTTCATTTTCTGTTTCTGTATCTGAATCACTGCTCTCTATGGATGAATCATGATTACTATTATATTCTTCGTCATCAACATCTTCATCGTCTTCACTAAATGAATCCTCATCAGAAGAAACTGTTTCAAGAATATTTCTCAATCTTTTCATCTCTTCATCGTAAGGAATATACGGCGCCATGCTTACAACTCAAGAAAAACCTATACTTGAAAAAAAAAGCTTGCTATAAAAGCTTGAAAACGAGAAGTGCGAAGTGACTCACTGAGAAACGCGAGTACACGCGCGGGTATGACATGCCCGAACAATGCTGTTCCTAAAAAACCGTTGCACCTGTCACCTCAGGAATTTCCCCCATTTAAGTATGTGGCCTTGAACTCAGCTACACCAAGTTTCGTCCTTTTATGAAAGAATAAGTGATAAATATACAAAAAGAAAAATGCCCATGGGTATGACATACCCGTTGCGTGTGCTCGCGGGTTAAAATAGAACTCTGTGAACATATTAAAAAAAAAAAAAATACAGAACACTAAAATAAATAAAAATTTAGATTCTTTTCTTGTGTTCTAACATATGTAATTATTACTTCAGTAGATTCTAATATTTATTTTATAATCATGCATTATTACTACTTAGACAACAATACAGTTCAATAAATTTTCACTATTTTTTTACTGTCATTACATGCACAATCGCTGTTTTTTATTAACAAGAGAACTGAACAAAACATATCAATACTGTTTTGCACTACACTATAATTCAATAAACTCAGGAACAATGGACTGTATTATATCTCACTTTAATTCTCATTAATTTACATCGTTCACGGCCACTCGAAGCCACGAATTCTCTCACACGCTCTTAGCTCACAATCTCATGTCACAAACTCCAAGAGCTCAAGACGCATGCGCCGACGCTAGTAATGAAATGCGCGCGCAGGCGCGACATACCGCCCGCCTTGACATGATGTAATCATTCAAAATTAAATTTTACAATAAAAAATTACACAGAGTGACAATACGAAATACAGGTAAATAATTGTAAACATCAACAAATCAAACTACTATAATAAGAAAATACAATAATTAATTACAAACATACTTTTTGTTTAATTTGGCATAGGCCATAGGACAAATTTAAAATTGGCATAGGACAAATTTTATTAATTGATCGCTTAAAAATACCTCCTTTCGTTTTCACTGAAACTACTCTAACCTTATTGTCTTTACCTAAGAATATCTCTACGATTCTGCCAAGAGGCCAGTTACATACAGGAACATTATCAGTCTTTAAAATTACCATAGTTCCAACCTTGACATTGTCTTTTTCAAAGAACCATTTAGTTCTTCCTTGCATTGCACTCAAATAGTTATTTCTCCAATACTTCCAAATTGTTTGTACTATTTTAGTCAATTTTTGCCAGCTCTTTAATCTATTATCGTTAACGTTTAAAATATTAGGTTCTGCAATAGCCGTGACAGGTCTGCCTATCAGGAAGTGGCCTGGTGTCAAGATATCAAAATCCTCTGGTTCGGATGATAAAGGTTGCAAGGGCCTAGAATTCAAAATGCCTTCAATTTGAGCAATTACTGTAAGAAACTCCTCATAGGTTAGTTTCAAATTGCCTACTACGCGTTTCAAATGAAACTTAACAAATTTGACACCTGCCTCCCAAAGACCTCCATGATTGGGAGCTCTAGGGGGAATGAACGACCAATCAATACTCTCACTCGATAAATAATTACCTAATTCACAATCTGGTTTGCTGACTAGCCTATTCAATTTCTTTAATTCTGCGTTACTACCAACAAAATTGGTTGCGTTATCTGAAAATATGCGTGCACACTTGCCTCTCCTGCTGAAAAAACGCTTTAAGGTTGCAATAAATGCTTGACTTAGACAGCTCTGTTACCAACTCAAGATGACAAGCTTTGGTAACAAAACAAACGAAAATGCACACATACACCTTGTTAAGGCGACCTTTTCTCTGATGTGGGTATTTTATAAAATAAGGACCAAAAAAATCAACTCTAACACAATTGAATGGAAAATTCGGGCTGACTCTTTCTTGAGGGAGTTGACCCATAAGTTGTTGACAGGGCACTGGTTTTGCTTTGAAACATACGACACACTCATGTACTATTTTTCTACAAGTGTTGCGCCCGTTTAAGGGCCAAAACCCTTGTCTAACAATAGACAGTAAGCCTTGTGGACCAATATGTATGTATTTCTTATGAAACATCACAATAATTAGATTAGTCAACTTATGATTCTTTGGTAAGATTATAGGAAATTTTCTATCAAAATTCAACTTACAATTAGCTAATCTGCCTCCAACTCTTAAAATTCCATATTGATCTAAAAATGGAAAAACACTTCTTACCTTGCTATCTGGAGGTACCTTACCCTCCTTTTCAAGGCTTGAGATTTCTTTTTTAAATTCACTATCTTGAATTAGCTTAATCAGTTTACGTTCAGCTAACTTTAATTCTGAGCTCTGAAGAGGACCTGAAACCTTATCCTTTCCCTTGCAGTTGTTTACAAACCTAAAAATAAAACTTAAAACACGAATAATTTTAGTGTAATTGTTACTTAAATTTAAGAAATCCTCAATGAAAGGGTTAGCTTTCACATTAAGAAAAATATTAGAGTCACTAAGGATTTTAAGTTCGTCTGGAAAGTCCTTCACAATGACTTCCACCGGAATCTCTCTATTTGGGTAGTCGTCGTATCTCAGGAACAGAGGGCCTTTCCACCACATATCATTTTGTAGAAGTTTACTGGGATCCAAGCCTCGGGTTATAAGGTCACTCGGATTCTCCTTTGATGACACATGACGCCATTGATGACCATTAGTCAACTCTTGAATTGTTGCCACTCGATTTGCAACAAATGTCTTCAACTGGTAAGGTTCCTTTTGTATCCATGAAAGCATGATCATGGAGTCACTCCACAGATAAACGTTGTTCACAGAAATCTCTAATGCAGATATTACTCTAACCATCAACCTTGCAAGTAGGACTGCCGCACAAAGCTCCAGTCTCGGAATAGTAACTCGTTTAATTGGCAAGACTCTGGATTTACTCGTCACTAGCCTTGTCTTCACTTCTCCATCTCTCGAACGGCACTTGCAATATATGGTTGCTCCGTATGCTACCTCAGAGGCATCTGCAAATCCATGAAGTTCCACATAGTCTACTTCTGCAATAAGAATAAACTTTTCAATTTTTATTTTACTTAAAACTTCCAGTTCAGTAGAGAACTTCTTCCACTCATCAGCTTCCTTTTTTTGGTAGTGGTTCATCCCAATTCAGTTTTAACAACCACAACCGTTGGAGGAATATTTTGGCTTTACTTATGATTGGCCCTAGTAAACCAATCGGGTCAAACAATCTTGCAATTGTGGACAATATTTGTCGTTTGGTAACAACTATGTCATTATCGAGTTTCACTCTAAAACAGAAACAGTCTCTTCTAGACCTCCAAGACACTCCAAGTGTTGTAGATTCTGCTTCATTAGGAAAGGAATAGGAGTGATCTTCTTCCACAAGTTCAGCATGATTACTGCACCACTTGTGCAGTGTCATTCCTGCACTCTTCAGTATTGCAGTTAACTGAGATTTAAGTTCCTTAGCTGTACTCAAAGATTCCGCTCCACTAAGCACATCATCCATATAAAAGTTTTTAAGTAAGACTGGCGCAGCTAATGGAAATTTTGGACCTTCATCAATCGACAATTGTTTAAGAGTTCTCATAGCTAAGTATGGCGCACTAACTGTACCGTAAGTCACAGAATTAAGCTCGTAGATTTTCACAGGTGCATCATTTTCTTTTTTCCACAGGATTCGCTGCAAGCATCTCTGTTCAGGGTTAATTTTAATCATTCTATACATTCTTCTAATATCCGCCGTAAATGCGAATGAGTACTTTCTAAATCTAAGCATGATTGAAAAGAGATCTTGAATAACCCCTCCATTACGTTGTAAAGAATTTAGCGAAATTCCATTTGATGTTAAACATGATGCATTAAACACTGTTCTCAATTTAGTTGTTGTTTTTTGAGGTCGGTATATCCCATGATGTGGCATATAGCACACTACCCTAGGCTCATTTTTCTCTTCAACCTCAGTCATATGCCCTAGCTCTTCATATTCCTTTAAAAAATCCTGATACAGACTCAAATATTCAGGGTCTTTAACTAATCTTTTCCATAGGGAATTTAATCTCTCAAGGGCAACATCCTTTGAATTTCCTAAGCAAATAGGATCTTCCTTTAGTGGCATTGTTACAATGTATCTCCCTTCTTCATCCCGCTTATGAATTTGTATATAATGTTCTTCACATATTGCTGTTTCTTTATTTTTTGGAATGGCTATTTCAACATTCTCTATTTCCCACAATTTTCTCATTGTTTGTTCTAAGTCATTAGATGTTTTCATTAACCCACAATGTACGCGGCTCTGTTCTTCTGATGTAACGCTTCCCGACACTATAAACCCGAACACGCTGTTTTGTAAAATAAGACTCGAGTTTTCATATCGAATTTGTTCAGATTTTAATATCTCAAAGAAAACCTCAGCTCCTAAAAGCATCTCTATACGTTCTGGAACATTAAAATTCTCATCAGCTAATTTTATGTTACAAAAATCCTGCATTTTAATATCAATTTTCCTTGAAGGAATCAAATCTTGCGTGATTTTTGGTACTACTAATAAGTCTAAATGTCTCATGTAACTTTTATCTTTATTGCTAATGCATGCCGTAACTCTTTTCCGAATTGTAAACAAGGAATCATTTAATCCGGAAATCGCAATGTTTACCTTCTCATAATCAAAGTTGAATTTATTCGCACAGTCTCTGCTTATAAACGATGAAATACTGCCGCCATCAAGTAATGTTTTGACTGGATGTAGCTTACCCATACCATCACTAATAAAGCAAATAGCCGTGCTCAAAAGAACACTTTTTTTGGATCTGTTTACACTAGTCGCTGTAAGTAGAGTATTACCGCTGTTAGGCAGAAAGTCTGGCGCTAGGGGGGAAAGCATACTGGAACTACTCGCTGTTTCGTTTTTATTTTTTATCTTCTCTTTCGATGATTTATTTTCTACTGGAAAATGCAATGTCATGTGGTGTCTTTTCCCACAAACGGAACACGAAAACTTTGTTTTGCAGTTTTTGACGGAATGGTTTAATGCTAGGCAATTAAAGCATAATTTATGACTTTTGATGATTTCAACCCGATCATTCACCGGTTGTTTCAAGAAATTTGGGCATTTTACCAAAAAATGATTTTCCTCACAAGGAACACACTTTAATCCTTTTACATCGGCAAGGTATACCTTTGAAACATTTTTCAACGTTTTGTAATTGTTGCGAGATTTTTGAAAACTGTCCACGCTTGCGGCAAGGGGCTTTCCGCGAGATGTGAAAAATAAATCTGCTTCCTTAGCCATTTGTTGAAGAGGAAACCAACTTTCAGCTTGCCTTACAGAAATATGGGCTGACGTTTCTCGATCTACTGTCTCAAACAATTTGTCTGATATTATTAACTGCTTCAGAGTTTCAAAATCAGACACTTTCCTCAATTTTAAGTAATATTCGAAATTTGTGGTTAATCGCGACACGAACTGCACATGGGACTCATTTAGGCGTTGAGCCTTTTTAAAATTTTCTAAAACAATTTGTGGTGTAGGTTCGAATTCTTTTAAAATAATAGCTTTTACTTTTTCATAGTCACTTAGCTCCTCATCTCTAATATACACGATAATGTTCGAAGCCCGTTCCCCTAACAAGTTTAACAATATTTCCGCTTTAGATTTCTCAGGCACATTTTTTGTCGCGAAAGCTCTTTCTAAAGACGAGAAAAAATAACTCCAGTTTTCAGGTTTACTCGGAACCTTCAATGTTAGTGTTCTTATACTTTTAATAAGAGAATCTAAGGAATCGGAACTTTCTCCTTTAGTTTCATTTTGATCGTTATTAACACTTTTGGTTTCAGCTCGCAATCGAGCAATTTCCAGTTCTGTTTTACATCTCTCTAATTTAATTTGTTCTAACTGTAATACTTTAGCTTCTTCAGATTTACGATGCTCTACTATGGAATTACCCAACTCTATTACCGAATTTGGATCGGATTTAAAAGCTTCACTACTTTTAATCGCTAAATTTAAATCTGTAACAGTTATCTTTTCACTTAACTCTATATTCAATTCTACAGCCAATAGCTTTAAATTCTCTTTAAGTGCACCTTTTATCAACATTATACTCTTAATGAAATAACACAAGATAATAAGTAATTCTTCTCAATTACTTAAACACAGTAACACAGTATATAAATTTTCTCAAAACTCTTACACAGTATCTCAAAATAACAAAATGGCACTTTATTCTTAAATCGAAACTGCTGACTTACTTGTTACTTGTATATAACTCATAATCCATAGATCTCCGGCTCGACGGACCACGATGTTTTGCACAGGCACTACACTATAATTCAATAAACTCAGGAACAATGGACTGTATTATATCTCACTTTAATTCTCATTAATTTACATCGTTCATGGCCACTCGAAGCCACGAATTCTCTCACACGCTCTTAGCTCACAATCTCATGTCACAAACTCCAAGAGCTCAAGACGCATGCGCCGACGCTAGTAATGAAATGCGCGCGCAGGCGCAACAAATACTTTTGTATCAGCAATATGAGTACGTTTCTGTTTATTAAGACTTTTAAGGTTCTCACGATGAATTAATTCGAATAATGGAAATAATTGACTGTAGCATAGAGATTTATTCGTATTGCGTCCACTCTCGTATGCAGGAAGAAAAAAAAAATTAAATATGAAGAGCAGCCCTTATCAATTCCACAAGATTTTCCACATACAACCTTACCACAGTTCCGCATAAAACGTAAACAAAGTATCGACACTTCGTAATCGATTACAAAGTGCAAAGCATATCAGCTATTCGTCATCGATGGGGAAAGGAAAGTCTGGGCCATCTGAAAAAGCGGCGACCGTGAAAAACAGGTCTGCTCGACATCCTATATTCTCAGAGTACAGAAGTTGTCGAAAGCGCGTGAAAAAGTGTTGCCGCGTCGTCTCAGGGTTGTGCAGTTGACGTACTAAGTAGACAATGGTATGTGTTTTCGCCGCTATATATATATATATATATATATATATTTTTTCATTTTTTGCTCTGCCAGATGTTTTCGCCGCGTATTTCAGATTGCCAAAATTTATATTTATTTTAATTCGTGATGAACTGAGAGAGTATTTGAAGCAACATTCAGAAAACAAGGACGCAATTTCTACTGAAAGAAAGGTTATTTATACTATTTCTGAAATTATAGATATAAATTGTAATTATATGCTTTAAAAATGTAGGAACGTGTATACGAGCCAGTTTCCCTTAGAAAGTCCTCCACGAAGGCACCCCTTCCCTTAGGCAGATAGCCCTCGAGGCTTTGCAGTAATTAAATAACCTAAAACCTAAACTAAAAATGTAGAATGTATTATAAGTATATCAAGCACATAAACCTTCATTTAATACAAATACAGACATCCAATACGCTTCTACTTGATTTATGTACAGCAAGAATTACGTTTATTTTAAAATCTAACAGTTGAATACCTTACGAACAATACTGTGAACACAAAAAGGAATGTCGCTCATTATTACGCGAAATTCACACTACTGTAAAATAAAATTACAAAACTATAAAATAGCTTTATAATTATTTAAATAAATTAAATAATGAGGAATCTGCATAAATGTATGAGTGTTTCTTACACTGTGATAAAACAATGGTACCTAGAGCCATGAAATTTTGAATAACATAAACCTCCATCCTAATATAGGGATCTGAAGGCCCAAATTTGGAAGTGGGAATTTGTTTTATTATCTATTTCAAATTTCAGAACGCATTTATGAGTGATTAAGAAACTCAACGATTTCAAAGCGAGCAATGGCAACATCGTACGGAAAAAAAAAAAGAGGAAAACATTTCCAGCTCCAACGCGCGAGATTATGTATCGGAAATTCTAAAGATATGCTCTTTTTAAATTATACGATATTGCTGTTGAATTGAATTTTATGGTTTAAGTGCGAAGAACACGATATTTATTAAATAAAGGTAACACACAAAACGTTAAAAAAACAGCCCTTTGGGAGTAATATAAAGTCTGAAGATTCTTCAGATTTTTTTTTTGGTGTGTGTGTAATTTTAATACGATTTAAAACTGGTTTCTAAGGGAAACTGGCTCGTATACACGTTACACATGGGAAAAGCCACGAAAACGCCGATGCGGCAGCTCGATCACGGGATTCGAACCTCGGACCAAACTACCTGCGTTCAGCGACTCTACCGCTGAGCAGAATTATACTGCATTATGCTATAAAGTAACAATGCTTTAAGACCGAGGTTTTGTTCATGGAATAGTACTTTTGTATTAAAGTGCGTTTAGTATTAAAAAATCATTGTTTCTTTGCAAACTTAAGAGAAAAAAAAAATCCTGTTCATAGCAGAGTTCTCATTTTTATATTGTAAAAGAGATATTATTATTAGTTTTCTAGTTAATGTGTCGAAACGCTGGTTTGACAAGGACTTCAACAGAGTCTCCTGCAGTTGATTATCCCTTAAAAAACGGGATTTTCCTTCACATAACACAGCAGCATATTCTGCTGCATGTTGGTCATAATACTGTTTTGTGCCATTTTGTTTAAACTACAAATGCAGCGTGTGAGTTAGTGAAATAATAGGAGAATATTCCTAGAACTTCAGCCATCGCACCCTATAAATTTCGTCACTTGTACTGTACTGGTCTAAAGAAGGTGAAGCTTTGTCCCCTTTCAGTAAAGGCAAATGGACCCACCCGCCCACCAACTGAGGACCACAGAATGGCTTTCTGCGATAAGTTGTGCTGGCTGTCCATACCGGTTTTTTTTTTTTTGTCAATATTATTCATTTACGCTGTAGACAAATCCAGTGATCCTAGAATAGGCATCCAAGTGCAAGGCCCCTATGACGATATCGAATGCAAGCAGGCGACGTGCAGCCTCCTCAGACACTCCACACACATATACGGCCATCATAATACGCACATAGAACCGGGACTCGTTTGAAAAGGCGATATTGTGCCACTCCTGTACCCAGCTTTGTCGTCTGGTGCATCAGAGTCGTCGTCCCTCTCTATGCTGCATTGTCAAGGGAAGCCGAAGTAATGGTCACCCTGCTGATAGTCCACACACCTTGCGAGATGATACTGGGCATGCTGCAAGCATGCCCATTTCCTGACGAATGCTCCGTGATGTGGTCATATGGTTTTGCACGGCTGACCTCACAATATGTCTGTCCTCTCATTAGTCATGGGAGGGCGTTGAGATCCTGCATGCCATTCAGTATGACCCTCAGCAATCCATTGATTCCATATTCGCATGATGGTAGTTGGATGTTGACCAGTGCGACTGGCGATATCACGGAATGATAATCTACACTTTTGACAGGCAACAATCCTGCCTTTATTGAATTTCGGAACTTCCTAGTTAGCATTTCCTCTTCATAATCGAGGCATGACACAATATTATGAGCAAACTCCAACCTTAAAGCACTTTCCAAATAAGAAATACACTAAGCAATTTTTCTTTTATGCAGTGTTACAAATGTCATTCCTCCCTCCTGTCGTCTAAATGCTTTGAAATACAAATTATTTGCCAACCTCTTCTTCCTTTCATGTGACTTTGGCGTTTGTCAGATCATTCCTTCCTGGTGTTGCAATTTTAATGGCCAGCAGCGTAGTTTATATTTCTAAGCTAATATTTTCAATTGCATTTAGTTTATTTAAATAAAAAAGTATTAAGACTATTACAGAATTTAATTTTTAAATCAGATCTTAGAATTGAATAAGGTAATTTAAAAAAATTACATAATTTTGCAAATTGGGCTCTGTGGATGGTTTCTTATACACACCAAGCCCTTGGAAAATATTTTACTTGGGCTTTATTTTCACTGCCGATGATCGTATTTCCAGGTACAAAAAGGATTTAAATGCCGCAATTATGTATTTTTGATAATAATAATTACAAAATTTACATTTTTACACATTCTTCTGCTCCTTTTAGTTTTATATTAAGCAAAGATTTACACGCATTCTAAAAAAATAAAATGTCTGATTACGAAAAAACAGAAGGAAATATTTGACTTCACAAAATTTGAAATTTTTGACGTCATTTAAAATTTGCGCTCAGAAGTCAGTTGTGAATAAATTGCTGATATTCTTCGGTAATTTACTGGCATTTTTAGTTCATAATTTTGTAACATTTGATACGCTGAAATAATCCAAACCAGTAAATACTTTATAATTATTTTCAGGCAATTTTATGATTTTAGAACCATACTTACAATATATATATTTTTAATTCTTAACTTATGCAGATGTGTTATGAATTGGTCATGTGCCAATAGAGGCCTGCTATTGTATTTTCAGAACTCAAGTTCTGTTAATCTTTTTGAAAAAGTTATATTGAACAGTACTTTTCAGAGATCTACACAGTCGTTGCTTACTTTACTAACAACAGAAGCATTTTGCTCAACTGATCTTAAACTTTCAGTTCTGTACACATGCAAACATTTCAGTCTTCAAAAATAAATAAATAAAGGTTGCAATAATGGCTAGTCTAAATACAAAACAAACACTTTAGAAGAGGGTAGTTAATTCTTATTACCATTTCTTAAATTTTTACTTGCATGTCCCAATGAATCAATGTCTGATGCATTTAGGAAAAAGAAAACAAGAAAGTGCATATGTTAAAATCAAACTTACACCATGTGCATATAAAAAATCACTCTTGTAATTAGAAATGGATTTGCACCCAAAAGAATCCAGCCCTGTATAAGCAGTAGATTATTACTGAGAAACAAAGCTAAGAAGAATCGAATCTGGTACTAATTTAGATGAAAATGATAAACATGCTAAGTTAGGCACTACTGCTATTAGCTAAATCATACTATAGGCCAATCTTGAAAAATCTTAGCTTGTGAGAAGTTTCTGCACTGTGCGGCGATGCTCTTTTAACAGAATTTGCATGATTCACTACCGATATTATATTATTTATAATACGATTCTGATGTTAAATAAATTAAAATTTAATGAAGATATTCTATATTTTATGTTCATACTCGTTTTACATACGATGAAGCTGTTTATTTATAAATAAAAAAAATCCCCTCTGCCTTCTATTTCTAATTTTTATATACTTTTAAACTGAGAAAATACGATGCAGGGAAAGAAAACTTATTTATCACAGTACTTTTTAATATAATGAAAATAAAATTAATAACATACATACTATTATACAGAAAACCTTAGTAATGAGTGATATATTAATGTAAATATAAAATTAAATAGAGATATTTACTGATTGTGCATTAGGTGAATCTAGATAAAAATTTCTACAAATGTTTACAGAAGATTAAAACAATTCATATCAATTAAAATTTAATAAGAAAAATTATGCTGTAAATCTTCAAGGCTGGGAGGATGATGTTTGTACAATTTAGATTTCATTAAGTGAATAAATTTTATTTATTCTAGAGAAATATTTCCATTACTTAAGTTAAAAATTAAAAACAGGTATAGAGTTGGCAGCTATGTCACACCCTATTATAATATCTTTATATCAGATATATATTTTCATATTTTATTTAAATTCCTTAGATTTTTAGCCTTTATAGCATGAAACTGTAATCACTAAAACAAATGACTTAAAATAAAAGTGTTTCTGCAGGAGATTTCCTCTTATATCTAAAAGGTGTGCATATTTTGCCACTAAACAATTCAACATTTATTGGCCTTCTTTTCAGATTCCATCTGTGCATGATGCTTGTTCTAATAATGGGATGGCACTGAATAAAATTATTACCTTTGCAAACAGGCATATATTGTTATGCTATGGGAGGAAAGCTAAGCTGTTTGCTTGGAGTGTTCTTGTTTCTTATCCTTGGTTGAAAATAATAAAATTGTTTAATAAGTGTGAACAGACTTAAGCCATCTGCATCAGGAAAATTACAGAATGTTAAAACAGGAGAAAAATCCTTCCCTCTGGAAACTATTGCCACAAGTATTAACTGAAATATAATAAACACTTGATTTGCTAGTCCCTCGCATCAGTTTAATACTACAGCTCATTATCTTTAGCTTACCTCTATATTGCATATAATAATTATATTCCCATCGTAAACATTATTGCCCACAGATAGATGGTGAGATCTTACAGGAGGGGGGAAGGTTACTACTGAGAACCATCAGGGAATACAGACTTCAACTGCGGATTTTCATAAAAACTTCATAATAAAAAAGAAAATTTCATCTTTGACAGTACATAATATGAAGCTTTATTGCACATACAGTAAATTTTTAGAACTATAGTGACAATCTCTTAAACTTATAAACATTCAGTTACTTAATCTTATATTAAGAAACTTGTAATTTGGCATAATAAATATGGCAGTTAAACTCAGTCACTGAGCCACTCTCTTTGATATTGTGCTAACAGGATGCATTTTCTTGTTAGGATGTCTAATTTTCACAGCTAAGCCTAACTTTTGGGAAAAAATTTACATAAATTTGTGCTCTAACTATTCCAATTTTTGCACATTATGAGCAAAACACCCAGGTAGTTGTTAGAATTAATTTGAAAACTTTATCCTTATATTTTTTTTGCCATTTGAAATAATATTCACCTGAATGCTAGCTAAACATGGAAAAAATAGGAGACATATCCCCATGCCACCAGAAATAAAAACAAAAATATCCAAAGCTTCGAGAACATCCATATGTGTTTACATCAGCTGATTCAATTAACTATCAGCTCTGTTTACGTACCCCCCCCCCAAAAAAAAAATTATATGAGGCACATATGTAATATGACACACCAAGTCTGAGATACAGTTGGTGGCAGATGCACATTTGACATGCCCATCCTGCAAAGGCTAAGATTTCCAAGTAAAAGAATGCCACTTTGATGTGTTATTAGTTCTTTATTAAATAGCATGCTTTGATAAGATATTCAACATCAAAACTAATTATTGGATTCTGAGAAAAGAGGGTGATTAAAGTGATTTTGGAAAACAGTTTTTTTTCCTTCATATTTTGAAAGTCTAGCAAAAACTGGAATTCATTATTCAAAGTTCTGCAGATTTTAGATAATTATTCTACAATGTATTCTTTGAGCAAATTTTAATGAAATGCAGTTTTAAAATTATCTAAACATAACATATTTAAATATGAAATCTATGATGGTTACAAAATTAATAAACTACTAGGAAAAATCTGAAATTCATGGATTTATTAGACAATCGTGAAAAACTTGATATTCGCAAAGTCTCAGAAATTTCCCTAAAATTCATGGCACAATAAACTTACTACTCAACTTAATTCTGGAATACATCATTTTAACCCACAAAACTGTACAGTATTTTAATATAAATATTTTGTAATGTATTTTAAAAATATATAAAACATAATACTTCAGCAATACCACAGAACTACTTAAAAATCAATCCATCAGTTTTTACAAAATTATTTAATGGCAGGGCATTTTTAAAGAGCATACTTAAAACGCAATCATTTTAATAAATAAATAAATAAAAAATTCATTCATTTTAGAGCATTTACCTTTTTGTAAAAATGGAATTTAATAAAGCAAAAACTATTATTTCCAATTGAAGGGCACTTGCATTTTAGAGTAAAAAAATTACTGCTAAAGACAACTACCCCTCCCCCCAACAGCAGACAAAAACATTCTATAAAGAATAATCAGATATTTTAATACTCTAATATCTATACATTATTAGAATCATAATTTGATAAGAAAACTTTCAGAAAAATAATTAAGACTAAAATCGGTAAAATTTTGAACTAATGTATCACATACCAGTTTTACTTTGACAACAAGAGCTGTTATATCAATTGCAATCTTTGGAAAAAAAAAAAAAAAAAAAAAAAAAAAAAAACTAAATATTACAGTAGAATAAAATGTTTGTATTAATTATTGAATGTGTAAAATATCATCATTCTTTTAAAGGTATTTTAATAAAAAGAATGAACAAAATACAGACGAACCAACACATGCTATCGAATATTTTATATTCAATACAAAAAATATACAACTACTTCAAATACAACTCTAATTTTCCTTTCAGTTGAAATATTCTTTAAATATGACTACACATTTTAATAAAACCAAATTATGACAAAATGATTGAAAACATAATAAAGGATACGGGTGTATGAAATTAACAGAACGTACTGATAAATTTTAAATTAATAAACTTCAAGAAAATAAATTAGCAACACAAAGGAAAATTATCATTTGGATATAATGCAATAAAATACACACTCAGAAGTGAGATTTACAAAAGCTGTTCATAAACATTAATACTGTTAAAGAATTTTAAAACCTACCATACTAAAATTTAATTTGGCCTCAATCAGGTTGCAAGATGTAATTTATTTGAGATCTTTCCCGATTTTGAACAAAAGTGTAACTGATAATGCAAATTACTCAAAGTAATAGTAATCTGATATTTTATTTAAAGGAAAAATACAAGAAACATACTGAATCAAGAGAACTATCTATATTTTGATGAAACGAGTACCAGCTCATTCACATACCAGTCACATTCACCAAGCACAGACAAAAAAAAATATGAGCATACCTTTGATGCGATAAATTATCTTAAAAGCTAAACAAATACAGTGTCATATGACACCTTTTACAATGTTAAACAGATGATCATTTGGGCCCTAAACATGAAGCCGAGAGTTTTAAATAATCCTTGTTTATTTACAAACATATGCCATTTTTCCAGAATTTTTTTAATCCACAGTATTACATGTTTCTTGATTGCAACCCAAATTAATTAGCCTTAAACTAAACTGAAGAAATTAAATTTAATAACAGCTTTTTAGTTGAAGGCTTATAAAATGAGGGTAGCGCTTGAAAATCTGGAACAAACAATTCCACTTTTTTCATGGAAAGACTGCATGCACAGGTCCTCAAAGTTCATTATGTGAAATTGTTCATTAAGATCCATGGGCTACTTCTGATTTTTTAACTGGTTTGACAGCCAATCTAAGCCTTCGTATAGACCATCTCCACTTGTTGCACACGTGGCCTGAATGTACCAGTTTCTGTTCCGTAGGGAATGGAGGCCAAGTTTGTCGGTGATTTCCGCAGCATTCATGGCATTGGGAAGATCCTAAAAAATATAATGGCAGAAATTATATTTCCCACATCGTCTTCAATAAAATGAAAAATCTGAAGATAAAAAAATTACTGAGACTCATAACTATCAACCCTGAAATATGAAAATTTAAGGACTTCCTAGAAGTTTTACTGCTGCACAAGGACACCATTTTAAAAGAACTCCAAATTGGCTTAAATTCATTTTATAACACATATTTCACGTTACTGAACTATTTATAAGATTTTGTTTACTGACAACCAAGCAGGAAACACAAACACATCGATTTCAGATGTACATGACGTTCTTTTTTATAACTTCTTCCTCAGATAAACAACACATTTATGTTTAACCTTCTGTGTAGCGCAGGATTTTAGATCTGTCATAAAGATCAGTCTATAAACATTATTATTTGTAGTTTACTTATTTTAGCCAGTATTTTCATAAATTTACATTCATTATGATGATATTTACATTAAAGAAAGTAAAATATCTTAAATTATAAGGTAATATAAGTAACAGAACTTCTGATGACCAGATAAAGGCTGTTGTGGCATTCTGAGAGTTAATTAGTTTCACACATTTATATAAAAAAAATCTAAGTAAAGAAAGAAAGCTTTGATTTATTATTTTAAAATAAGATGAAAATAAAATGCATAATTAGATGTACACTGCTCAAAAAGAAATGGGACAGTGCTATATCTCCCGTTCTACTGGAGGGATTGACAAAATTCAAACTGCTTTTTTCATGTCTCGAAAGCGCGACTTAGGATATATATTAGATTTATATGTACCACTATTTTAACACAGATATTTTGATACAAAATCGGACTTTTCTGAAATAACATACCAATTTTTTTCCATATTTCGATTCTACGACTCAAACTATGCCAGAATACCAAGTTTTGTAAAAATCAAAAATCGTACGAGTAGTTTTTAAAATATTAGCTCCTCAATGTTAATTGAATTTGGCAAATATTTATTAATATCTCTTTTTTTATTAAATGTTTTTGATTTTTTCTCTCACATTTCGAAATTTAGGTTAATTCCAAATAAAATTACCCATTTTTTGTGTTTTATTTTTTAAATTTCTATTTTTAAATAATTTTTATAAATTTTTCGAAAAAATTTTTGAATTATAACCTACAAAATTTTTACCATCATCTTAAGTAAAATTTTTACCATCATCATTTAAGTAGGTGTATTTTTAAGCATATCTGCAAAAAATTAGACTTTTTTATTCAAAATTTTCCAAGATATACACGAATTTACATATTTTCGCAATTTGAAATTTGGCATCTTTTTTTGAGCGATAATAACATCAAATGTGGTCAATGGATTTTTGTTACAGTGAATTGCCACAGCTATTTTTAACCTTAAATTTCAAGTAAAATTTTACAGAGAATTAATTATATGACATTTTTTCCCTCAATGATGCGAAATAAA
This sequence comes from Stegodyphus dumicola, assembly GCF_044657685.1. Classification (NCBI taxonomy): domain Eukaryota; kingdom Metazoa; phylum Arthropoda; class Arachnida; order Araneae; family Eresidae; genus Stegodyphus; species Stegodyphus dumicola. The sequence continues at coordinate 87,402,381 of NC_140768.1, forward strand.
TATTTATTAATACTATATGAAAAGCTATTTTTTTTTTTAAATTATAGATGATATTATTCAAATTTTTAACTTTTTTTAAATTTCTGTCTTTTTTTTTTAAATATAAGAGTAAATTTTTACCTTCAGCGTTTTATCGTCTGCTACTTTACTTCGTTTAAGTCGAATTGTCTAAAACTGAGAATTTTCGTTTGATATTTATTTGAATTTTATGACATTAACTGCATAATTTATTTCTAAACAAACTGTTGCTTTTGAAGTGGCTGATACTATCATCCATATTTTTAAGGCACAGTATATTTTTATAGAAACATAAGATTTAGAATAATCATTTTTATAAAAGTCAAATTATGATATAAACATACAACCCTCTAGAGACTGAATTAATGGAAGTTCAATGGTTATGTAGAAATGATATGCAGCTACTTAATGGCTGGATAAGTCAGCAGATTCTGTAGACAAGTATAATTATATAAACGACACCCAAAATTCTGGATTCAATTAACAACGAGGATACGATGTTTATTAAATGAATTTAAGAAGGTTTAAAACATAAAAAATAAACTCATTTTTTATCCTAAAATGTATTTTTGTGCGTAGCATATTTTCATTATATCGTTAAAATTCTAATTTAGAATGTAATTGTCAAGAACTGAATCCTAATCATCAGTAATATAATAAGTAATTATTATGGTTATTAATAAATCCTTCTTATAAAGTAATTGCAAATATTTCAAAAAACTTTCTGCCTGAATGCACATATTTTTAATTTTATATTAATCAAGATTGCACACGATATTATTTATTTGCACTTCAATTCTTACCGTCAGTCCTAGTAGAAGTTACAAATCAATTATATTTAATTAAGGATTGGATTATTTAATTATAGCAAAGCACATGAGGGCTATCTGCCTAAAGGGAGGGATGCCTTCGTGGAGGACTTTCTAAGGGAAACTGGCTCGCATACACGCTACACATGGGGAAAACCACGAAAACGCCAATGTGGCCAGCCCGTTCACGAGATTCGAACCTCGGACCGAACTACAAATGATCAGCGTCTTTACCGCTCAGCAGGCTATTTAATTAAGGAATGACCATCTAAGTTTAGAAACAGCGTACCGTAACAGCAATTCAATTATTGGCGCCGTATCTTCCATGTTACTCCCGATTGGCAAGCTACATGATTTTTAACGAGTATTCGGGTTTTGCTAGTAACTTCCCTTGGAAATCACGCTTAAACTAGGTTAGTTGGTTATTTGAACATAGAAAGAACATGGGAGTTATTTGATTAAGATGCTTTCATAGAGAACCTTTGTAAAGAGAACCTAGAAAACTACGAAAACCAACCATGCAGCCTGGGTTAGACTTCGCAACAAACAATTAGTATTTAACAATCTTCAAATGCTAGGCAACTGGTGAGGCTCCAATTAAATCTCTAATTTAATATTTTATTTGTAAATATTTAAAATATTGTTGTATACATAGACACAAAAAGCAGAATTTAAGTTTTGTTAACTTGGTTAGTAAACTACCAAGCCGTAGTGCAAATGAATATTCAATTTCTTTTGCAATAATTGTATTCACTTAATATTCTTGAAATATGATCTAAAGAAGGAATGTTCTCGGAAGATTAAAGAAGTGTTTAAATCTAGTGATATTACGTTTGTCTTACAAGCTTAGGATCAAAACGATTCTGCAATTGCCCGAGTAGTTGACTTGTAAATGGCTGTGAATTAAGCAGATGACTTTTAATCTTACGTTTTCAGTCAGAAAACGTATTCCAAATGTTTTGTATTGCATGACAATGCATCTTTTCATTATTCAATAACCAATCGGAGAACCGCTTGTGCTCCGAAAATAAGTATGTGTACTCAATTGTCCTGCATATTCTTCAAATTTGTCTTCTTATGATTTTTTCCTCCCCAAAACTAAAGGCCTGAAGAGACAAAAGGAGTATGACATCTACTTTTAGAGGCATGTCAAAAACAGATCTCTACAAGCCTTCTCTTCCATTACATGTTGTGCATTCAGTCAAATAGTTGCATCAGCGTAAATTCTATAATCTATTTTTTGTTACACTCTTATACCTTTATTAACATACAGTGAATATATACTAAACCTTTTACTTCAGCTTCAGTAATTTGGAAGTTTTGATGGAATTGTTGTCGGAACTAGGACTTAGAAGATAAGTCAAATTGAATATTTTGATAATTCAATAAATTCATGATCGAAGTTTCAATATTTTATTTTCGGAGGGAGGGGAAATTTTTTCAGTTTTGGTCTAATATCCTAAGTATATTTGCTTCGATTCTTAATTTTTTCCATAAAAGCGAAAATCTTACGCATGGTATACATATAACGCATAGCTTCAAATTAAAATTTAATAATATACAGGGTGGTTATAATTAAAATTTCACTTTGAAACGGTCATAAAAGGAAAACTACTGGATCAAATGTTATCAAACTTTGTAACCGTGTAAAGGATGTCATGGGAATTCATTTTCCGCGAAAATGAACTCATATAGAAACCAAGAATTCATCAACAAAGAATGTCTGTTGGCATCAGTTCTGGCCACAAATTGCCAACAAATTAAAAAAAAATTCCATCAACTGGAAAATAAGCCAAAAAAACTTCACAAAAAGCAAAGGTGGTGCAAGATTTTCAGATATGGAAGAAATCGAAGAATTAGTTGAGAATGACAAAGGAACTGGATGGTCTTGTAATACAAGCAGATAATGAAAGGAGACAAACTGCCTTTAATGTACACTGTGCAAAAAGAAGAAAAAAAAGGGGGTACAGTTTTAGAGCTCCAGTTCTACTGGGCCGATTGATGAAATTCAAATTGGGCTTTTTATGTCTCGAAAGCATGGCTTAGGATATGTATTAGATTTATATATAACACTGCCCTAATATAGGTATTTTGATATAAAATTTGATATATTTTGATATAACTTTTTCTTAAATGACAAGCCAATTTTTTCCCCATATTTCGATTCTACAATTCAAGTTATGCAAAACTGTCTAGTTTTGTAAAAATCGCATGAGTAGTTTACATTTATTATCATCTTTTTTTTTATTAAACTTACTTGATTCCTTCTTTCAAAATTCGAAATTTAAGCTTAATCCAAGTATAATTGGCAATTTTTTATGATTTATTTTAAAATTTTGTATTTAAAAATATTTTTTGAATAAAATATATAATATAAATTTTTCAAATACAATTTTGTATATTGTTATAACCTATAAAATTTTGACCATCATCTTAAAGTAGATGTATCTCTAGGCATATCTGCAAAAAATTAAGTGTCTTTTTATTCAAAATTTTCCAAGATATACATGAATTTACATATTGCGGTGTTTTGAAATTTGGCAAGTTTTTTTAAGCGATAACAACACCAAATGTGGATTATGCACATTGTTAAAATTATTTGAAAGTATGAATGATGACTTTTTTCCTGTTCGTCTGCAATGAAAAAGAAAAGGAAATTAGGTTGCCATAAATTAAGAAATTTGCCTAAGTAATTTATTTTCGGCAAAAACTATGGAAAAATATTGGTGTGTCAATTTAGAAAAAGTCTAATTTTGTTTCAAAATACCTATGTTTCAATGATGCTATATATATGTATATAAATCTAATATATATCCTAAGTTGCGATTTCGAGACATGAAAAACACAATTTGAATTTTATCAATTGGCCCAGTAGAACGGGAAATATAGAAGTGCCCCCCCTTTTTTTTGTGCAGTGTACAAGAAATTAAAGAAATTGTTAAGAAAGGCATAGAAACTGTCTGATTTTGTAATAGAGATTAACCCAAAGAAAGAAAGAGAAGGATACTTTATGACAGGTACTGAAAACTTTGGGACTCCTTACCATAAAAATGTTAGGGTGCTCCACTGTCCAAGCTTTTTTTTTTTTTTTTTTTAAAAGGAGTAACTGCATCATGTACCTATTTAAAAGTAATAACTGAAATCCTTTCAATTAACATTCATTTCATTTTCTCCTTTTAATTACAGTGTTATTTGTGTTAATTATACATATTTTCTTAATCTGAACTTTACCTACCCCCCCCCCCCCCCGAAATTTAACTTTGCAGAACGTTAGTGATTTTGCCATACGCATAGTATAACAACAACAACAACAACAACAAAAAAAAAAAAAAACAAAAAAAAAATAAAAAGATTTTGGACGTCTGAAAGCAATTGAATTTTCTCTAAATTATATCTAAAACAAAACCTTGTGATTCAGATGAGAACTTCTGCTTTGTGAGTGAGAGCATATACGTATCCAGAAACGTCATTCTCCAGTTCTCCAATGAGCATCGAACTCCGCTGTGTGTCATCTGGCATATATTAGTCAATGAGCAAAAAGCAAGCACAAGGCTGTTATTTCGATGTTCTTTAGTTATTTTGTTCATCTTGTCCTGAGTTGCTCGAGTACACGTGCCTTCGGGAAATAGTTTTAGAAATTATCATCTTTTGTTACGTCTGCAAGAAAGGTGAAATACTCGTGTACATTTCAAAAATCATACATAGTTGACTTTCCTTCCATTATTTCCACAAGGAAATTTAATAAATTTGTGATGTGTACCATCTGTCGATGCAATCTTTCGATTTCGCACAATGGAAGGGAGGATGTTCTCAAACATGTGCGTACACAAAAACAACAAGAGTTGAAAAAACGAAAAATTAAATTTTTCTATGGAAACAAAGGACCGACCAAACATTTATTAATGAAGAATGTCTGTTCTCTGAAGAGACTTTCAGAAGAGGACAAAAATAAGTTTTATCTTCATGTTACAAGTTACTTCTGTCGAGTATGTGATTACATACTACATAAATTTCTAGTCAACGATGAAGTGTTTTTGCATGCTAAAGTTGTTGATGTTTCTGCTCTAGCAAATGCATCGTTTTCTGATATAAGGTACTTTTTGAACAGATTTCATGTGTTACTTCATTTAGTCATGAAAGATGATGATATTGATGTTGCCACTGATAATATTGCAGTCGCAATTTTGCAGTTTACAATTAGAAAACTTGGATGAAGCTATAAAATCAGCTAGGATTGACACCTAGTGGAGTTTAAATGGAAAACTGAAAGGTGCTGATGGAATTTTAAAATATAGTGAACTGTCTAGAATTATGTTGGCCATCTTGACAGTTCCCCATAGTAATGCAGAGTGCTAGAGGATTTTCAGTGTTGTTGCGAAAACGAGGACTAAATTTAAATCTAATATTAGTGATGACACCATTAGAAAAACTTTTATTAGCGAAAGCAGGCTTACGTGGCAATTGCTATGAACAAAATTATGAAGTTTCTTTAATGAAAGCAAAATCTGCCACTGTTCATAACATTTGTACAAAAACTGATTAAAGTGTGTCTTTTTTTTTTCTTTTCTTAAATGATGCAAGTAATAAATATGTCTTTTACAAGTTGCTTGCATTTAAGAGTTAGTAACAATTTAAAGTTAATTCATTATTAAAAACTATATTTTTATCATTTAAAAAGTCTTTTTAACATTGTGAAAAATCTCCTGATTTTTTAGTGTCATAGGTTGGCGGTGTGGTGTATTTAATTATGGTAAAGCACACTAGGGCTATCTGCCTAAGGGGAGGGGTGCCTTTCGTGGAGGACTTTCTAAGAGAAACTGGCTCGTATACACGTTACACATGGGGAAAACCACGAAAACACCCATGCAGCCAGCCCGTTCGCGGGATTCGAACCTCGGACCGAACTACCAGCGTTCAGCGACTTTACCACTCGGCCGCTGGTGGGCATCATAGGTTGGCAAGTATGCTGTATGTACTAAGTAAGTCTTTTCTGTTTTGTAAAAAACTCCAGAATTGCATTAAGGTGATTGCACTAAAACATAAGTATTTTTCCTCTTCTATTTTTTTATCTCTTGAATTTTTTTTAAATGCATTTTTTGTCAAATAAATTCGAGCTTTCTCAGCTTTTTAATTACTTATATTCATAAAAGGTTTTCCATCTTCCTGTTTTGTTGACAAAGAAACCATTAAGGAAATATAAGGTGGAATAACACAAAAATTTTGAATTTTATATAATTAATAAAATAAATTCAAATTACAAACCTGTTTGTTAGCAAATATCAGTAAGACAGCATCTCTAAGTTCATCTTCAGCTAACATTCTCATTAATTCTTCTCTCGCCTCTCCAATACGTTCTCTGTCATTACTGTCAACTACAAATATCAAACCTAAAAGAATTTAATATAATTAATGGACACATGAAAATTCTGCTCCAGCCTCTAATATACCACAAAAGTATTTTTAAAAAATGTCAACTTCTAAAATACTGTATATTCTGGTGTTTAATGCACACCTTTAATTTGAAACGACATTTTTTAATTTTTAGGTATATTCACCATAAAATGCACATGCTTTTCTTTAAGAAGAAACTGAAAGATACATGCATGCTGCTCTTATCTTTTGAAGTCATAAATTCGAAGATTTTCAAAGGCACATTGAATTGACAGGCAATAAGGGTAATAATATGCGTGAGGGGGGGGAACACTTGAAGGAGTAAATAATTCTGCAAAGATGATGGTATGTACACAATGCAAGGGTGTACAAGAATGCTATTCTAGGGTTTTGAGAAAATGGGGAGAATAATTTGGAGTAAGAATGCATTTCCGAGGCAAATGAATTCATGGAATTAGGAGAAAGATGTTTTCTCTTTCTGTAGCCATGTGAGGCTCTGATTTTGACAAATCACATTTGCTTTAGTTGAAAAAAGTTGATCTAATATTCCTTTTAGTAGTTCATATGGCTCCAGCCATATATACTATGAAAGAAACAATGTGCTGGTTTCAAATGCAGAGCCATTCAATTTGTGAAAGAAAATGGAAATCTGCTGCAGGAAGGATGTTTGGTATCGGTAAAAGCTTACTATATGAGTGGAAGTAAATATGTCAAAAAATAAATGCACTTTGCATAAAGGATTAATGGAATGTTTTATCCTACAAGAAAGTATTGGTCCTAGAAAATACCATAATGGATTAATTGTTTCAAGAAACAACATACATTTATTTGCCTTCAAAGTGACAAAAAAGAATACAATGAAAGTGAAAAGTAACTTTAAGTTGACATAGTCAATATATAGCATGAAATAATTTAGTTCTATGAGGAAAAACAAGTTTCACACAGGCTTCTGAAAGATTTGGACAACTGATAAGTTTCCAAAAGTATGTTATTCAACTATGAAATCAAAAAAATTACTTCCGAAAATATGGATAAAACTCCATTAATTGTTTGATATAATAGGAAATAAATGATGTGACAGGAACAAAAATACTTCACATAAAAACAACAGGTCATGAAAAATCTCACCTCACCTCACCTCACTGTAGTGCTTTCCAGCTTAGCAGAAAGTACAAAATTAAATCTCACGGTTATGTTTAAAAGAAAGACATTTTAAAAATGCGATTTCCCAAATGGTATTTTTCTCCATGTTCACGAAAACGCCAATGGTCAAAAACAGTGTGAAATCGTAAATAAGAAATGTTAGGGAAAAGCGTCCTGTTGCCTTACAGATTCTAGGAAGTCTTTTAGTTCGGGACATGTTCAGATCCCGTATAATGGATAATAAAAAGAAATTGCTGGAAAAGTATAATATAGTAATTCCAGCACTATGGCAGTTATTCCACGCAGATTATCGCCATTAGTTTAGCCTACAGATGTGTGTATCAATACACCACTTAAAGAAAATTTAAGGGGCAATGGAATACGTGGACGTTAGAAAGTGAAAAAACATTTGCAAAAGAAGGCCGAATATGTCATGCCAGTAAAGGAGTAATGTGTGAGTGGATTAATAAAAGCATGGAATGAAATTATTCCAGATTTAAAAAATGGAATTATATCTATCTAGATGGAATGGAAGATGAATATTTATTTACGGATCAAAGCAACAGTGATGGTGAACATGCAACAGAATTCAGAGATGTGCTTGAAGATATCAGGAAAGATGAATATGAAGAACTTCATGTTATACAACAATGAAAATTAAGATAAGGTATATATTTAAAAACAAATAAACAGCATTTAGGTACATGTAGAAATCTAATTTTTATACACTCTTCGTTCCCTTTTCCTAATTTTTATATCTGGTGCATAACACACATTGTAAATTTCAATCTTATTTTTTCGTATTAAATGTGCACAATATATGCTGGAATATACAGCATATTTGAATTAAAAATCTTATATATTTATTAGCTTTGTAATCGCAAACATCAGAACTGAGGGGTAGGGGATAAAAAAACTTGCACTGAGTGAAATTACATAAAAAGCTTTCAGATTTTATATTATGCCCAGGGCATTTTTCTTTAATGTTTGTGTGTTACCTTTATTAAATATCCCATTTTTTGCACATAAAGCATAAAATTCAATTCAACAGCAATATCCAAAAAATGTTTAAAAGAGCATAACTTTAGAATTTCCGATAGATAGTCTAGCGCTGGAGATAAATCCCCCCCCGTACAGTGCTGCCACTGCTCGCTTTGGAATCGTTGAATTTCTTAATAAATTAATAATTATCCTACCAAATTTTCTAAAAAAGTCAAAATTTTGTTCGCATTCCCATTCAAATGAGCACAGATTATACACAAATTATCTGAATTCCAGTGCACTTTAGCTATCAGGTAACAAACTGTTGTGCTCTATCAAGAAAAGAAAATTCTTTCAAGTACTGGCCTTGTAAGAGCAATCATGAAATGAAACCTTGTAAGTATATACAGGTAAATAAATAATGCCCCAGGAACTGCCTTAATGGAGGACAGCACCATCGAAGTAACATCTGTAACAAATTGTTTTCACAGATAAAAAATTCCCTTTTTAGACGGCATTATGCTCTACTAATTGTTGGTCAAAAGAAAAAACATTAATCATATAATATGAAAAATCACTATTACCAAACCATTGGCTGGTTTAACTAACTTTACAGAAGCAGCTTTGCTCGAAAAATCTGGTTCAATGCAATAAAATTATTATACTACTATGTCTTTGTAGAAAAAATATAGCTGGATGCACATACACAGTGGGCATGCAATGATATGTGGTATATTATTTCATGGAAGAAAAAGTGTTTTTGGTTTGAAATCCCAATCCGATATGCCAAAACTCTTTTGCAAGATATCATTTGGAGTCCAATTTTGCTATATTTATGTGGCATGAATAAAAAGACCCCAAAAATAGTTTTGAAGCTATTCGAATGACAACTGCAATTATGGCGGTGAAAAAATTTCTTGAACTTCGATAGGCATTCTTTTTATGAAAGGGTTACCTTAAAAATCTATGTGTACTTAAATAAGTTGTCAGCTAAAGCATCCTTAAATGAAATACTTACCTTGAGTATTCTGAAAGTAATGTCGCCAAAGAGGTCTGATTTTATCTTGGCCACCAACATCCCAAACAGTAAAACTTATATTTTTATATTCCACAGTTTCTACATTGAAACCTGAAAATAACAAATTAGTGACTTGTATGAGAAAATTTTTCTACTGAAAACAATTTTATACATAGTTATTAAATGTACAGTTATCTAAATAGCTAAGAACATATTTCACATAATCAAATGTATTTAAATATGAATTCTAACCTATATCTGAGAAACAGTTTTTAATTCGTGATTTACTTAAAAAAATAAGACAGCTGCCAACTGCGAAAACCCTGCTAGTTTTCATGCTACACAACGACACGACTTCAAGATAACGTTGAATCAACATAATTCCACTTTATAATGCATAAGCAACTGAACTGTTTAACTGCACAGCCAACAACCTTCAAATGTAAAAAAAGCTTCTGGAAGATGCTTATGCTGGTGCCATCTCAAAAGACTGAAAATTTACTTTAATTTTATAGCATACTATTTAGGTTACTACATTATAATATGATTTGGTATACACATATTATCCTGTCTACCATGAAACTGCAGCCAAACAAGATGATTTACAGCCAATTATGGATAAGGGGGACATAACAACACTTATAATATGTGCTTTCATTTGATACAATCCCAACTGATTCTCCTGTTATGTTTTGCTTTTATGAACAAGGATATAAACTATTACTGCTGTATTTTTTCCTTACATTTTAGGGGAAGGGTAAAAATAAGGTGAAAATTTGGCAAAATTAAGCAGTGTGGTTTATTTTCATAATTATGGATCCTTTTTTTTTAAAGTATGCATCAATGGAAATGATAGTCAGGTGAATTTGGCTGATGAAACGATTATCGGCAAAGTAAGCACTCAACAAAATAACAGAAATTGACAGAATCCTTTTTAATGTCAATATTTAATTAGATATTGAAAATGTTAATTCTTTGGCTAATTTCATTTTGTAATCTTCTTACACTTTTATACTGAGAAAAGTCTTACACGAGAATGAAAAAGTTAATGAAGTCTTAAGTACGACACAAATAAAATTAATAATGTATCACATATTTATGCAAGACAAAATTAAATCATATAGTAGCTGATTAGAAAGCCATAATAGGCTACAATTTTCATAAAAACATTCTATAGATGTCTACAGTACATTAAATTACATGACAACCTATGACACTTAAAAATCAAGATTTTCTCAATGACAAAAAGAGAGTTTTTAAATGATAAAAATATCTAGAAAGAAAAATATTTTTTAATAATGAATTTACTTTAAATAGTATTTAATTAATACCTGAAAGTTCAGTTAATTCTTAAATGCAAAAAAGTACCTAAAAATTATTATTTGTACAGGGTTCGTACACATTTCTGCACGCAGAAATTAAGGACTTTTAAGGACAATTAATGAAAAAATTAAGGACCTATTGGCAAATGGAAGCTGAATAAATTCAGTTAAAGATATTATCTATGCCTGAACTTCACTTTTATAATGCCATTTTAAGACTAAAATAGAACCGCAAGTGGGATGCATTATTATTAAACATAATTATGAAATAAAATTGAACATAAAAATCAACTTTAAAAAGTAGCATTGGATATTGTACACTTACTTACAATAGTTGGACATATTTGAAGATAGTGGCATTTTATTTATGTTTTACTGTAGGGTTTTTCTTAATTTGCATAACAAATTTATTTTAAGTTTTCCTGTTCTCAACTTCTCAAACTTCATCTCACATTCTCTTGTCAGGATGTAAATTTAAAGTGAAGTGCTATTTAAACGTGTGATTATCTCAGTTTACTCAATTTATTTATTATTATTATTCGCTAGCCTAGCACAAGTTTCATTGTTATTTCGTGGTCACTCGAGTAAGCCTTTTGGCCTTATCAGTTTAGTATCACAGCGGTTAGATTTCTGCGAGTCCATCTCTTAGGAGTAATTTTGAAGTGCATTCTTGCACTCGTTTATTTTTCAGATTTTGATTTGTATCCTAGTCTACACTTCGTTATCGCCACAAGTGAACAGTATTTTTGTAATGCAGGAAATCCGTGCTGTCTGTTATTTTAGTTTGAGTTAATAAAGGGTTATTTTGCACTCTTCTTCTGTGCTGGTAGTTATTTCACGCCTATGCGAGAATTCGCCAGGTTCATTGTAGGATCTAAATTAGTGTATGTGGGAAAGCAGAGATAGATCTTACATTACTAACAGCTTAACACTGATTTTTTTTCTTTTGTCTCAATTTGCCACATACTTCCTCAGGCTAGAGGTTTAGTAAATAGTAGGCAGATTTTATGTCAAATGGCAGAGGATTTTATGTCAAATAAAGTTATAATCAGCATGACTCGTAACAGAAGCTTGGTGTTGCCACTGCTGCTGCTTCTCTAGAGAGAAACCTGCTGATCAGTAAAACCATAGATCTGATGTATCTATGGTTTGCATGGTTTGAAAGTTAGTTGTACTCTGTCTGATGCAGATAGTGCCATAGTTTCGTATAGAGCTTCTGGAGTTATAATCCAGTTAACACAATTTAAGGTACCAATAAGATACTCAAGCTCCAGAGGACAAGTTGTTTTGTATTATTTTAAGTTTCACTAGATGCAAAGAATAAATTTTAGATAAATTTTCATTCTTGTGCTGTCTTATAATCACGATAGGGATTAATGAAAGGCAATAAATCGCTTTGATATGCAGAGATCATTACAAAACTATTACAAATAATTAAACTAGGTAGTTACATACTTTTAGTTATTATAAATTTACAAGGCCACTATAATTATAAAATGTTTGTCAAAAAGCCTCATTAAAATCGCAATCTAATAACATCTCACAGTTACTCTCACTTGCATTTTAGCAAGTAATTTATGACACTGATTCTTAAACACTATTAGGATCATTACACATTAAAAAGTGAAAGAAAATTTACAAAAATCCAATTCTTCTTACTCTTGTAAAAAGCACTAAACAAATAAGTGGGCGATTCTGCACTTTAGCAGCAAAATTGTTTCGAAGTGCTTATTAGCTAAAATCATGATCGGAATTTTCTGAAAAATGTCACATTACATGTCTCATGATCTCTCATTTCTCCGAGACAAAATAATCTGTGATTTCGCCAAACTACCTGTTACCATATTCCAAAGATTAGCCCAATCATGTTTTTACTGAATATTTCAGACTTAAGTAATGTCCATACAGATTAATTTTATCTACATTTATTTGCTTATACCATATACAGCAGAAGTCCAGAAATCCACAATGCTTGGGACCAGAGGTTGTGCGGATTTTGCGGATTTCAGGACAGAAAAGATAAAATGTTTGGACTAAAAGTGCAAAATAAATAAGGCGTATTAGATACATTTTATTAAATTATTATATACATTATTGCAATAATTTATTATATGCATTAAATGATTATTACATATATAAATTGATTATATTATTCATTGTATTATATGTACACATCCACACAGAGGTTTGCCGATTTCGCATCACGCAAAGACTTTCGGTCTTCGAATCACTGTTGCTGTAAAATTTCAACAGCTTATCTTTATTTTTCCATATATCATACACAATCATGTTGCATTACCGTCAAAGCAATGTGTTTACGTTTTTCAATGTTACAAGCAGTAAAATTATTTGTGTGATTCTTGTCATTGTATTAAAAGAGATGAAATTTAAAATATTCTTAATTTATCCACAAAATACCAGGATAAAAAAAAAGGCAGCACTAAACAATCTCGTGGAATAACAAAGCTCAGAAAATATACAACAACTTGAATCGTGAACTTGAACGAAGAGTTGAGTGAATCGTCTGCTTTTTTACCTCGATGCAGAAATTAGAAGGAAAAAACTATCTTATTTTTTAAAACTTTTTTATGTCAATAATTTGGTATTTCCGTTATGACTCGTTATTATGACCTCATTATTCGGTAAGTATTTGTTCTTCAATATTTCGTACTCAATGTTGCGGTTTCCGGAACCTATAAACTGAATGTTTATATTTTGAGAGGCAACACAGATTTTCAGTATTTGACTAATAACTAAGAAAATAAACATTGCAAGTAGTCTATATTTTAGGGTACCCCTTGGATTATCCTTAAGTTGTTTCAATTATGGTAACCCGAGTAGTTGAATGTTATAGAAATCTTATTAGGACGTTATTGCAGTGAATTTGACCAATAGAAAAATATTTGTAAGGGGTTATTTCTGCATTGGACGTCAGGAAGTACACTGCTTATTCTGGGCTGTACACGATAAAATAGCTGTATGTGATGAAATTAATCTGAAGTTCTATACAATTTGGAACGAAAGGGGAAAAAGCATTAATTGACTGGTGTGTAAATAAAGGTTTACTTATTAGTCATTATAAGTGTCCTGTTTGTATGAAGGAAATGCGTATGGTCGAATGTAAAGATTGTTCAGATGGCTTTGTCGTTAAGAAATGCCACCGACAGTACAGAGGATATTTTTTACTCTTATTTTTGTGAATTTATGTGATGACAATATGCATATTCTAGTTCAGATAATTTTAGAAAGTTTTTGGATGCTGTTAAGGAATCCTGTGTACCACAGAAATTTCTAAATATGGCAAATCACTATTTCTTCTTATAGTGTGTATATGCAATAACATACATTTCCTTTTATGTTATTTTATTTTGTGATTTAAAATGCAGTTTATTTAATCTGGAGTAATTTTACTTTAACATTATATGACATCATTATTCTCCTTTTTCAAGTGAAAATAGATAGATGTGTACATGGACAATTGAGTGTGCAATGCTGAGTTTGTGCAATTCTCTGATGTTTTTTGAAGTGAATATAGACGGATGTCTGCATGAACACAATTTGCAATTCTTTGATTTGTTATTTTGGTTTTGTGTAGAGGCCATCTCGAAATTGTGCCTTGCTGGCCATTCGCCAAGGGGCATCCCGGAATACATTTTCTTCAACATTGCAACAAAAAGCAGTATGCAGAAAGAATTTCTTATTCAAGGAAAGGTAATTACAATATTAGTTCCAAAGGCTGATTAGAATTAAATTTCAAATCTTTAATGAAAGTGAAATCAAAATTGTTCATTAAAATTCCAGAATACAAGCTGAAATTGTTGGAACATAAAAGTTAATGGACAACAATCCCTATTACTCTTTTAGAGATGGTTAATAACATTTAATGGAAATTTGAACACTTAATAAGTTGCCACGAGAATTCTGCAATCCAGAAATGACAAAACTAAATTCAGTATTTAACAATTTACACACGCATACTGAATTAAAAGCAACAAATTATTAGAACTGGAATGCAAGAAAAATAAGTTGGCAGCCATTGCAAACACAAAATAAATAATTACTTGTTCACTAATGATTATTTTTGTTTCTGCACAAGAAACTGGCTTTGTTCACAATGCTATCTGTTAATCAATACATAAAAAAATTTTCCGATCCATCATCCATGTTTAAATAGTTAGGTATTTTCTGATCACTCACACCTTCAATTAAAAACAAAAAATTATTGAGACAATGCACCATGTAATGTAAAAGTACCTATGTGACAAGGCAAACATGTACATAACACCCCTGGGCTGAATTTTCCCTTTTCTGGATATTTTAGACAGTGTGACTACAAATTATAATCCCTTTCATGGGAACTTTAATATTTCAGCATATCAATGGGCAGCATACTGTACTTTTTGGCAGTCCGAAATTTGCTTTTTGTACACAGCATAATGTGGCTCATTTAAAGCCATTACACAGTTTTTTTTCCCTTCTCATTTGGTAATTTGTATAAATTTGGCTGCCGATAGTGTGCTTGATGCTGAGTTTGTGCAATTCTTCGATCTTTCCAATTTATTACATTTACAGAAAGGTGATTCATTATAATATTGACTCCATAGACCGATTAGAATTGATATTTTTATTAAAATGAATTAAAAACTATTATAAATTCTTGAATACAAATATTTTTTAAATACACAACTAAATCTCAGATGCTAATCACCAACTCTAGAAATGACCAATATTATTTAGAACATCAATATTAAATATTTTTCCTCCTAATGTATTATTACCACAGAAGTCTGAAACCATTAGTGGTGGTTTTAGGAAGCTCCCAACATAATTCATAGCAAATAATTGTAACTGTGTTATACAATAAATCAAATATATTAACCATTAAAGAAAAACATACCTATAGTAGGAATTGTAGTTACTATTTCTCCCAATTTTAATTTGTATAAAATTGTTGTTTTACCAGCAGCATCAAGACCAACCATTAATATTCGCATTTCTTTTTTGCCGAAAAGGCCTTTGAATAGATTGGCAAATATATTTCCCATCCTGAATGATGCTCACAATTCTTTTTTCTGTAATACAAATTATAAATTTTCATATATTAAGATCTAAGTGCCGAAAATATCTTAATATTTTTACATTACAAAATATTTTAAATACGACTGACTACATCTGAATGGTCAGATTAACAGGCGAAAAGTTTCATCATACAAGTTATAAATGAAAAATAATTAGAGAAATATGACCATACATAGAATGCCATACGATAGATTATATCACACAGTTAAAATCAAATAAAATTTAAAAGGATCTCCAGTAGTAAAACAAAACATAGATCATTTTAAAAACCACAGCCGCACGAACAAAAAAATTCGTTAAACAAATGCTTCATGCATTTAAAAATAATTAAACATCTCGAATAGCCAAGTAAATTATATTTTACACAAATTATAAAAGTGCTGACATTAATTTAACATAGTTAAAAAATAACATTTCAAGTAATTGTACTAACAGGAAAGTTTATACGAAGTTAGAATTTTATAATACACTCAGATGTTAATTACTCGCATGTAAAAGCAATTAAACTCATTGCTTAATATTTACCTTTGTTATATTAATAATTTTACACAATTAGATGACAGAAATTTAAACAGGTAAGACGTATTTGAACGATTTGAACTCGTCCCACCGGTAAACGTTTAACGCAGAAAATGGCGGGCATGGAAAGGAGTTGACAGGCTTATGCCACGTCTCGACACAGTAAGTACGCGGCAGAGCTTACCAGTTCCTTAACTGGGAAAATATAACGGAGCTAATATGTCGTTAACAAAAATCGGAGAATATTTTTAATAATAATATTGCAAATAAATATATCTTAATACTTTTATTTTCAGGAAAACATTGGTAATGAAGTCGTTATTTTTATTCGATACTGATAATTGAATGAACATAATTTTTTAACAAAGCATAATTAAGTTATCTTTTTAGTCAGAATAGGTGATTTTTGAAAAATAAAAGCACGTTAAGCTAAAGCGTATTAATGAAATTTATTTTTCGTCTTAAACTCGTAAATGTATAATGATTATATGTTTTCTTTAACTGAAACCGTGTCAATGAAAAAAAAAGTTGTCAATATTTATCATATGATTTTTTTCATGTTTCAGAAATAATAATTGAAATGGATTAATCCTGTGTTCTGTTTATTTGCTTCTATTAGTTGAGTCACGACTTAGTGATCTATTCGGTACGTCATTAACACATACGTCATGTTGTATAAATGTAAACTGACGTGTAGCTGACTTGTCAATCATTAGAATTATCATTAGATTAATGGGAATTTTTTACTATAGCATCATATTATTATACTTACTTACAGAGATCGGAGTTTGAAGTCTAAAACTAATATTTGAAATAATATAATTCATATTTGAAATAAATAATACATATGAGACGTTTGGATTTCGATAATACTGTATAGAAGCAAACGAAAAGTGGATAATATTTTTTAAGTATAAAAATATTCTGAGAGTTAATGATTATTATCAGAATCTATTTTCATCTTTAAATGAATTGTATTATCAAATGATTAATTTCTTGAATTGAAAATGGAGTAATTACTTGTTTTCTAATTCTAATGTGAAGTTCATTTAGTTTTGTTTTAATCCTAATGACTTCTTCTTAAGAGACAGTTTTTTTTTTTTTTTTAATTTTATTTTAATAGTAAATATATTACATGGTGCTAAAGGATGGTCAGTCAACGGATGTCATATAAAGAATCAGAATTAATTTAAATTTTCATTAGTTAGCTTTTAAAAATATATAAGCCATTCAAGAAGCATTGTAAATAATTTAATTTGGGAGTCAAATTGCATTTCTGAAAGAAACAATAGTAAAATGTGCCTAACAAACAAGCTATTTCTGTAATAAGTCCTTATAAAATTCTGCTAGTAGTCTTTTTCAACAGCCGTTTTTGTTTAGTTAGTTTTGTAAATAATTAAAAGTTACATAAAGGGTGTGAACGTGTTAATTTTTCTTATGAATTGAGTTATTCCTTAATCTTCAAGATATACGTATCTTAATGTCGTATTTGCTTGAAAGCTTCTTCTTGCTCTAAGATTTTTTTAATTACAGGTACAGAATCATGGGTTCATCTTTTTATATTCTGTTTCCTTGTCTGGCATTAAATTTCTTTGTTTCACATGGATATAGAAGTAAGTTCTTTTTTGTTTGTGTAAAATGAAATTTAATCAAATATAATGTCGAAAATATACCGTAATTTGTTTTTACATGGTAGTTGGAATGGTACCTCCATGTAAAGGCTGTTCTCTACCAATTGGTGAATAGGTAAAACTGCTGAATTTAGTAGTTCGGACTGGTTTGGGTTCAATCCCAGGTGAATGGGCCGGCTGAATGATTGGTTTTGGTGCTTTCCCTCGTGTGTAACATGAATACGAGCCAGTTTGCCTTAGAAAGACCTCCATGAAGGAAACCTGCATCTTAGGCAGATAGCGCTTGTGGCTTTCCATATTCAAATAACCTGTTAGAGCAGCCGTCAAACAAGCCTTTGACAATTTGGAATTTGCAGATTACAGGCTAAACAATTAAATTTGCTAATTTTGATGACTTCAAGACAATTAATTAAACCAAAAAAAAATTAAGAAGCATTGCATAAGAATATTAAGATTTTTAAGAAATTATCTAAAAAAATGTGCGAACAGCCTCTGTAGTCCTTGATTTTTGGCAGTCCTTGATGTTGCCAAAAGTATTTATGTGGCAATCCAGGTGCATAGTGCATGTCTGCTTTGGCCTGTGTGCTATGTCGATATTGTAGGATGGCAAGTTTTAGCATATCTCTGTTGTTTTTAAAGCAAAAACAAATTATTATATGCATAGGAAGAACAATGGTACAAAAGAAAAAAGATGTAAGTAATTCTACAAATGTTGAAACCAAGGGTATAGATAAGATACCACTACAGTACTTGTGGAAAATCATGTTGACCATTTTTGCCTATTAAAGAAAAGATACCAAACTACGCGATTTTTTGCCAAAAATGGAAAAGTCTTCTTCAAACATGCTGGGTTTGGTGTAACCTTGATTACACGTGTTAGTTGTTATTATTGAGTAAAGACTCCTCCCCCCCCCGTCTATCACGCATTTTTGAAAAAAAAAATTAAAATTTGAGACCTGCCTACTACAGAAGAGCATGCTATTAAATATTTCCAAAGTTATGGAATCTTACCAGCCTCAAAAAAATGTGCTAATGGCCATGAAATGGCACCTAGGGAAAAACTTAGCAAAAATAATTGCTTTTACAGTATATCTTCTTAATAAAAAAATAATGGAAATTTTTAATGAAAAATTAAATATAAATAAATGATAATAAATTTTAAAGAAAAATAAGAATAGAACGTCTTTTTATTGTATTTAATAAATTTTTTTTTTTTGGTTTGGCGTGATTGGCACCGTCTCTTGTGGTGGACGTGATTTTCTGTAAGTACCAAAACTACCACTTATTCAGTTACTTTTATCTAATTTGTTAACTAGTTTATCATTTTTGGTCAAGGAAATTATTTAATCATTTAAAATCAGAGAAAGTTAAGGAAATTAAAGGTTAAGCTTTAGTAGGGACCCAGAATTAAGTCCTTTCTTTATTAAATGAGTGCCATATGACCTTAATTTGTGACAAAATAATGTTATAGCAAGTTTTCCTTTCCCTTCCAAGGCATTGCTATTTTTTACAACTTATTTCAGATGTACAATTTTATGTTTTATGCCTTGAACTCCTGGGAGATTCATTTATAAACTAATACACTAATTATAACTGTTTGCTTTAAAATTGTGTCGATTTAAATTGGAATTGAAATGTGAAAAATAGATTACAGTTCTTTAAATTAAAAAATTTTTGTATTTTTAATATTCTAAAGTATTTTGTGACTTTCTTGAAACTTTTATGGTAAGCTGAAAATTTATAAGGTTGATCTTTACATTATGGTAACTTGGCGATTTTTTGGCGAAAATTTGGCAACCAACTCTCCTACAGCAACCCTCTTTTTTTCCCCGCCGCCATTTTGTCTTCACGAAGTAAAGACATGTTTCTTTTCTTTTTATCTACTGAACACTTCTTCCAACAATCTACTAGCCGAATTACACTTATGCTAGAAATTTTATCAAACAAAACTGCTTAATCATGACAAATATTCACTGCAAAATTGGGGAAAAGTGCACAATACCATAATCCTTACGCGTTTTTGAAAATAACACATACACATAAACCATGTACACACCGACTTATTTTTACTTGAA
This sequence comes from Stegodyphus dumicola, assembly GCF_044657685.1. Lineage (NCBI taxonomy): Eukaryota > Metazoa > Arthropoda > Arachnida > Araneae > Eresidae > Stegodyphus > Stegodyphus dumicola. The sequence continues at coordinate 87,422,367 of NC_140768.1, forward strand.
AAAACATCCCAGAATTGCACAAAAATGGCATTGCGAACACTCTTCACTATATCCATGTACACTGCTTTTTTCTCATAAATTAGAAAAATTTCACGAAAATGCATAACAATTTTCTGAATCTTTAAACCCAGTAAAAAGAACATATATGAAATTACCTGATCGCGAAAAAGTATTTACCCTTTACAAATATGAACATTTCCACATATAAAATAAATAAAATATCCAAAAACTTTTACCTCTAAATCATCTATTACATTATACACGTCACCAATGAATTCATACCGCAAGCATTACAAATACTTAGTATCAAATATTTAAATTATTTCCATGCACGTTTATTTCAACTTAAACCTATGCCAAATTCCTACAAACATAAAATTCACAAAATAACTATCATTTAATTAAAATATCACTAAACCATGTACACGTCGACTTATTTTTACTTAAAAAAACATCCCAGAATTGCACAAAAATGGCATTGCGCACACTCTTCACTATATCCATGTACACTGCTTTTTTCTCATAAATTAGAAAAATTTCACGAAAATACATGACAATTTTCTCAATTTTTAAACCCGGTAAAAAGAACATATATGAAATTACCTGATCGCGAAAAAGTATTTACCCTTTACAAATATGAACATTTCCACATATAAAATAAATAAAATATCCAAAAACTTTTACCTCTAAATCATCTATTACATTATACACGTCACCAACGAATTCATACCGCAAGCAATACAAATACTTAGTATCAAATATTTAAATTATTTCCATGCACGTTTATTTCAACTTAAACGTATACCAAATTCCTACAAACATAAAATTCACAAAGTAACTATCATTTCATTAAAATATAATTAAATTCAAAAACACTACTTAAAATATAAATGAGCACATACATTAAATTAATAAAAATTACCTTACAATCCTAATTACTTTAAACTAAATCATTGCTAATAACAATTTTCCCAATAATACCAAATTCCTTTCCACCTTACATTTAGAACAAATGCATAAAAATAATATCCTCAAATAATTAAAAATACTAACTTACCTAATCTTCTTCAGAATCTTGATTACGTGGCGGATACACTTTTCTAATTCATTCAATAAAATTATTGAAAGATTTTTTCTGCGAATTTTTCCTCCATACTTCCTCCGCTAAATAAAAAGCAAACTTCTCTTTATCACAATGCCTAAATACCCATTTCGAATTCACTTTAGTTAGGGCCATGGGATCCAAAAATTAAACACTGTTTCACACAACACAGAATAAAGCTAAATACAAAATTTCCACATTTTTTCCCGATTTCCCCCCTTTTCCGATTAAAGAACGGTAATTCGTCTATTAATATCACATGACATATCCCATGATCTCTCATTTCCCTCACGCAAAATAATGCGTAATCGGAACTGAGTACTGCTCACATTATTACCAAAGTCCCAGGTAGTAACCTTTATCGCCTCCAAAATGTCGCCAAACTACCAGTTACCATATTGTAAAGATCAACCATTTATAAATTATCCTGAAATTTTAGACTGTGATCTGAAATCAGAATACTCTTTGACTGTATTGCTTTGAGATATCAGACTTTAATCTTAAATTTTCAGATTGCAAATTAATTAATTAATTAAAAAGATTATATATATGTGTGTGTGTGGATGTTCAGGATTTACTTTTTAACTGGTGCGATAGAATGATACTTTTTTGTCAAGAGATTTATTTAATTAATGGACTGGACAGTGACAAATACAGATACTCAGTTTAAAATAGATGGCTAGATTAATTAATTATGATGAGTTCAAAATCAGTTAGCATCTATTAAATGCCAATTTGAGAATATCCAACTGCCATAAAGTTCACTGTTTTATACTTCAAAGGGAAGTTGACTCTGGAGAACATCTTCCTCCTACAAAGTTCAGTGATCATCTGCCTTCAGCTGTGTGGAGCTTTTGAAGAAACACTGAAAAGCAGGAGGTGTTTCCTTTCCCAAATATGTATTGTGCCATGAATGGCAGAATGATGAACCACGAAATTGTCAGAAGTCTTGTTAAACTGACATCAGTTACTCCAGCAGAAATTTGAAGAAGCAGACTGCTGTTTAATTAATTAATTAATCAACAGATACTAGTTGTAGATATAATATATAAAAATCAACAACAAACAAAACATAGTACTTTTGCTAATGGGAACATCTTAGCACAAAATACAAATATTGGTATGAAATCTGAATAGATGGCTATAACCCTAATGATACATAAGTGTTCAGGGAAAGAATATTTAGCTTTAGTGTAGAATTGGGTGTCCCTTCGATTGGCGACATTTTAAAAAAAGTTTTGGCGATGAAACCTCACTTCTGGTTACCACGATAGTTTTAACTTTGTTTTAGCTTCCTGATTTTATTCAAATGAAAATAGATTGATGTGTACATGGACATATTTAAGACAGTGCGCAATGCCTAGTTTGTGCAATTCTAGGATGTTTTTTTAAGTAAAAACAGATTGATGTGTACGTGGACACAGATCTTATGCAATTCTTCGACTTCTTATTTTGGTTATGTGTAGCGGCCATCTTGAAATTGTGACTTCCTGGTGCCGATCTTGGCGTCAGAAAAGAATCGCCAATAAACAAGGGGCACCCAATTGTAAACTTTTACCGAATATTTTATATACAAAGAAAATAATATATTTATATAATATGTAACAGGTACTTATGTATAAGTGCAACCACCATGGTCCAATTTGGTGATTTTTTACACATGAAAAAGTCACTAACAAATGAAAAGAAAACAACCTTTAGCACTTTAAAACACACATTTTAATTCTTAAATAAGGATTACCTGATACATTGAAAAAATAAATTACAGTCAAACGTCGTTAATTCGGATACCCATAATCCGGACCTCAAAGCTAAAAACTTTCTGCACTTGCGCAGCGTTGACACATGCACATAGGCATTTACGACTGCGCATATGCGTGTGCGCAAGTGCAGAATACGTTTTCGCGTGCGCGTTTAATGTATAACGGACGGTATAAGCTAAAATTATCTAATTATCTATTTCAATTAATGTTGATGATTGCATTGTTCCTTAATCTTCGAATTGGATGCGGCTTATTATTTTTTGCAGACTGTAAGAGCAATTTTATAAAAGTAAATTTGAACTTTCAATTATGTCAAATAGAATTTCCGAAGCTGGAGCTCCCAAAGGATCTACAAAACGAAAGTATGTTTCGATGTCCATCAAACAAAAAGTGGAATTGCTGCAAAAAATGGATAAAGACATGAAGAAGGTGACAGAGAGGTTAGTGAAAATGAAAAAATTTCGATTGACAAGTTAGTCGGTATTCTTGGCACAACAATTACGGGACTTGAACAGCGGAACTTTGTAACTGAACAAGAAAGTATGTCTGTTTATAGAATTAAAGAGAAAGTATTATCACATAAAACGAAGCAACTTAGTAAACAACTTACATTGAAAGAAATGTTTAATAAAGTAAACAAATAAATATTCAGCCTTTTTTTTTTTTTTTTTTTGTAAATTTTGATACCCTTTAGATCATAATTGTTCTTTATTTCATAAATTACGGTTTCGTATTTTTAATTTTAGAATTTCTGCATGCCATCTTACGAGATTTAAACTGATGATCTATAATCCGGAATCGCCGAAGTCCCGATGAGTCCGGATTAACGACTTTTGACTGTACTTACATTCATCACCAAATCTTTCTGTATTTTTTTTCCTATTCTACTTTCAGAGTATGCAGAATTAGAGGACTGTAGAGATTTGGAATTGCACAAACCTTGGTAACACTAGCTAGCTACCAAATGTATCTTCTGTTTTTACCAAACCTGTTTCCTCATTACCACATGTATCCCTAGAGATTTTTTGGCAATATTTTGTATTCCTGCAGAAATATTACTGCAGTTTCTTCTATTGCTGACAAATTCCACAAGCACATATTTTAAAATTAAGTTTAAGACAAAAAATATCATGATTTGTTTGTAAAAAACATTGAGATTTAGAACACAACAAAGAAAATGAATACAATAATGGTTACATTGCTGAACTGAAGGATGTACTTGATTGACAGAGTTTGACTCATTGTGAAAATTTGGCAACTTCTATTAAGGTGTTTGCAACACATAAAACCGTTTAATGTATGCAGCGCCGGGCTGTGAATGATACCGAATTTGTGCAGTATTCTGATTTTTTTTCTTTTCAAGGGAAACAGATCGCTGTGTATGTGGGTACAGCAAAACTATTGTTCTGCCCATGTACACTATAACCTGTTTTCACCAGAAAAAATCAGAGAATTGCATAAATTCGGCATTTCTCATGATAAACATTATATATATATATTTTTTCATTGCAAGGCTGTTCATAGTGTGATATAAATAGGCTATCACATTTGGGGCTTTGGCACACATTTGGCAACTGCCACCCATCAACAAAAAAGTTAAACAAACAAACAAACAACAACAAAAAAAAAAAAAAAAAACATGATCATAGACTTCCAGGTGTGAAAGAATAGTCCCAATATAGCTCATGTAAGTCGTAAAAGTCAACTGAACTGGGTACCCAGTATCCGAGGGTATAGCTGGGCACCCCTGCCATCAGGAGGTTTATAAATTTGGAGGCTTGGTCCTCCAGGTTGGGGGTTGGGCATGAGGCCAACTACCTCACCCCATAAAAAAAACTCTTGTTACGAAATCAGAGGAAGAATTTTCTGGACTGTCGATGTGGACGCGACTTGGAAAAAATTTGAGATTTGGTACATGGAATTTATACTCACTTTGCAGAACCAAGGGTCTATCCTTTTTAATGGAAATCATAGTTATGGGATTGATTTGATGACTCTTTAGGAAATGAGATGGATTGGACAGAGAATTCAAGATGGCAGAAATAGCATCGTATTTTATAGTTGTGATCCTAAGAAACATGTTTGGTACAGGTTTCTTTGTTCCTAAGAGGATTAAGCATCTTACCATTGATTTTGAGGCCAAATCGCCTAGGCTGTTCTAGATTAGATTGAGAGGCAATCCTTCAACCTATAACATAATAAATATACATGCCTCAACAGAGGACAAAGATGAGGAAGAAAAAGATACCTTTTACGAAAAAAAACTATGCATTGTATTCTTCCAGTCCCAAACATGTTATAAAAATAGAGTTGGGTGATGCAAATGCCAAGTGGTGGGTCTGAACTTGGGAAAGAAGACAAGTTCAGACCCATCACTTTTGGGCACAGTCTACATTGCAACTCAAATAATAACAGATAGAGGTTGATATTTTTTACTGCAGAACATGATATGATGGTGGCCAGTACTTGCTTTCCACACAAGTGTAAACACAAAATGACGTGGAGATCTTCAGATAGTGACACCTTTAATCACAGTCTTAATCAGTCTTAGATACGTATCAGACATACTGGGTGTCAGATTATATCATGGAGCAAATTTCAACTCGGACCATTACTTAGTAATGATGAAAATTAGAGCAAGAGTTTCTAATGCCCATAAAAAATAAGGGGTGAAATTAGAAAAATATAACTGTCAGATGTTGACAGATATTAAGCAAAGATACTAGAATTAATTGTAAATGAAATTGAAAAACATTAAATTGGACGAACTGGAAAGTTTGATGAAAAATAGAATTCACTAAAATTGGCTATTATGGCAACTCTGTCATAGGAAAAGTTGAAAAAAAAAATGTAATGATTGGTTTGACCTGGAGCGCACAGCTGCTACCAAACTTATAGATAAGGCATATAAGAACATGATACAAAGAAAACACCAGCGTAGCTGTTGACGAATACGAATGTGCCAGAAAAAAGGAAAAAAAGATCCACCGTTTTGAAAAGATGAACTTTCATCAAAATCTCTTAAAGGATGTTGAACATCTTAGTAGTAGGGAAAAACAGAGCTTTCTTTCATGAGATTAATCATATATGAAGAAGTTTCAAGCCAAGAACTACACTGCGCAGAGGGAAAGATGGCAGTATTTTAAATGCAAAAGGTGACATTCTTCAGAAATGGAGGGAGCACCTGAATGAGTTATGAATTCTGACTTGCCTTTAGAAGTTAGTTGATCAACAATCAGAAATTTAGAGCGTATTGATCCCCCCTCATTGACAGAAGTGAATAATGCTATAAAAAAAAAACTAAAAAACAATAAATCTCCTGGACCTGAGAATATACCATCAAAATTTTTAAAATTTGTTGGACCTAACTGTCTACAGCTTATAAAAGAATTGACAGACTTTTGCTGTTTTATGATAACTTGATAGGTGACTATCAATCTAGATTTAGGAAAGGATGATCTACAAGAGCAAATTTTCAACGTAAAACAGATTCTTTAAAAATGTAGAGAATTTGGAATCGAGACTCACAATGTTTTTATCGATTTTAGAACAGCATATTAACAGAGAACTTCTCATAAAAGCTGTGCATGAATTGAAAATTCCAGAAAAACTTGTTGCACTTGTAGCCTTGACTCTCGAAGAAACTATAGTTGGAGTATGCATGCAGGGTGATTGCATAGAACAGCTTGAGGTAAAAAATAGAGTGTGACGAGGGGATACATTGGCATGCCCTTTGTTTAACATAGCATTCAAAAAAGTTATTAGAGACCTAAAGATCAGTATTAGAGGAAATATTTTTACTAAGTCACTTCAAATACTGGCTTATGCTGATGACATTGGCATTATAGCCGGAACTGCACTGTCTCTCAAACAGGCATTTATGGCTCTGGAACAAAGTGCTAAAAGAATTGATTTATTCGTAAATGAAAATAAAACTAAATATTTACCTTGCTTAAAGTCTGACTTACAACTTATTCACTTAGAAATTGGCAATATAAATTTGAAAAAGTTAACAGTTTTACTTATTTGGTAATGAAGATAAATAATAAAAATGTGTTGGCCCCAGAAATATATAAAAGAATCATTGCTGCAAATAGATGTTTTTATGCCCTGAAGAGTTATTTAAAATCCAGCTTTCTTAAATTAAGCTTTCTTAAATTAGTAATTAAATTGCTTCTTTACAAAATTCTTATGTCTTGCCTTATGCATCAGAGACTGGGGCAAACAAGGAATATGATGAGGAAGCTTTGGGAATTTTTGAGCGAAAGATCTTATCTTGCATTCTTTGGAGGGGGGAGTTCAAGTAAATGGATCATGGAGAAGAAGATCTTATTTAGAACTCTATAAAATTTACAAACAACCTGATACTGTAAATTTCATCAAATTACAGAAACTTAAATGGCCTGGCCATCTGGCTGGAATGAGTGAGGATCTTTGCTGCAAGAAAATCTTTCTGGCAAAGCCCATGGAAAATAGACCTTGGGGCAGACCTCCGCTAAGATGGATTGATTGTGTTGAAAAATCTTAATATTTTAAAGTTTAAAAACTGGTAAAGAGAAAGCAGTGTGACAGGATATAAGGTAGAGATGCCTGGAGAAAGCCAAGCCATTGAAGAAGAAGACATATGCCTGTCATTCTGAGAAAGTTTGGACCACACAGATCCTCTTTATTCAGTTGGATAATCTACACATAAAGTGACTTATCAAGGATTAATGCATGTTACATGAAACTAAGCAAAGATCTTTTGAGTATGTTAAATTACCTTGCTTGCCAAAAATGGTCAACAGGAAATATGTAAAAACTATATAGAGAGAATGCATTGGAAGATTCTTATCTGAATATTTTTTAGTCTTCTTTTGCTTTCAGTATAAACTTTATTCACGCTAGAAGTTTATATTTTCTAATTAGCTTGGGTTTTTTCAACTTTATAATTGAATTTATAATTTGTTTATAAAATTCATTTATAATAATTTTGTCAGTAGTATACTTTTATTAATATAAATTTTGCCTCTGTTAAATAATAATTCATTTCTTCTAGTATCCTTCCAAAAGTACTGTCTCGGTGAATCATTGCCTGACACCTTGCCCAGTTTGGGAGAAAAGTCTTCTGGGAGCTTAATAATGAATTCAAAGCCTGAAAATGGCTCCTGGTATTTGCCTAACCTGAACTGTAGTGTGACTCTTACTGCAGAAGAGGGCTTTCGTCTTTTTTTGACTTTTTCCAATGTTAGTTTACGGAACTCAAGCATGGATAATCTCACTGTTATCTTCAATAATGAAGAATCAGATGTCGTTCTTGCTGGACAGCAAATATGCTCCAATGAAAACTGTCAGGGTTTAAAATTTGAATCTGGAAGTTTCAATAACCTAACTTTAAAATTTATTAGTGCAAATGTGTCTGTGCCCAGCAATGTGACAGGATTTAAGGCACATTATACTGTTTATGATTTAGGTGAGTTTTCTAGAATATAATGTTTAATTTATTATTAGTTATTTCCTTTTGATTTGATTGATGCTGTGCATTAACATTTTCTTACATTAAATAAATATTTAAACATGGTTTTCGCTTGCCAGGAAAATGGTTAATGGTCTGGAGAAAATTATTTTGCCCCCCTTAAAAAGATTGGGAAGAATTGGAACTTTTCCCAAAAAAACATTAAGAAGTACTGATCAAACCTTTGAAGTAATGGAAATAATTAAAATTTCATGTTTTAAGTAGTAAACAAGAAACAGAAATACTCCAACATCCAAAATCGTAAAGATTTCAAAAATTTCCAGATTTTAGATCATTTATTTAAATCTAATGAGATGACATGTCAAAATTATAAAATTTCAAATATAAAATGGCTGTTTGTGAAATAATGAAGCATTTTTATCACCTTAAGGGGACCAAAATTTATTTTAAAAAGTGCTTAATATTTACATTCTATATGCTTTATTAATTCTCTGAGTGGCACAGATTTTTGAATCTCTCTTGAAGACCTGTATTTAAACAGCATTTGTTAGCTAAATTTGTATAATTACTTATTTTAGTGAGTGTTTTCACAAACTTACATTCATTAAGATGGCATTTACATTATTAAAGAAAGTAAGGAAGCAAAATATATTAAATTATAAGCTAATATATATACCAAGTGACCAAAAAATCTCATGACCGGTTAAAGCTGGTCATGCTGCTGAGAGGATTAAATATTAATTTTAATATAATTTAAGCTTTAAAATATATATATACAGTACAAAGTTAATAATCCGAACGTCCATTATCCGGAATGATCTATAATCCTGCGTGCTTATACAGTACAAAGCCACAAACTTTTGCATGCGTGTAAAGCGTTTACGCATGCGCGCAAATCCAGTAAAGCGTTTACACATGCGCACTTCCGATAGTGAAGAAAGTGACAGAGAGGTTATTGAAAACGAAAAAATTTCGATTGACAAGTTAGTCAGTATTATCAACACAGCAATTACAGGATTTGAACAGTGGAACTTTGTAACTGAACAAGAAATTATGTCTGTTTATAGAAGAGAAAATTAAAGAGAAAGTATTAGCACAAAAAATGAAGCAACTTCAACAACTTACATTGAAAGAAATGTTTCAATGTAAGTAAACAAATATTAAGCTTTTTTTTTTTTTTTCGTAAATTTTGATACCCTTTAGATCATAATTGCTTGTTATTTCATAAATTACGGTTTCATATTTTTAATTGTATAATTTCTGCATGCCATCTTACCAGATTTAAATTGATGATCTATAATCCGGCATTGCCGAAGTCCCGATGAGTCTGGATAACGGACTTTGTACTGTATAAGCATGTGTGCTAATGCATTTCTCTTTCATTTTAGGAAAAGACATAATTTGTTGTTCATTTACAAAGTTCTGTTGTTCAAGTTATGTAATTGCCATGTCAATAATTTCTGGTAGTTGACAACTGAATGCTTTTCATTCTCTGCAGTGTTTTTATGTTACTTTTTATACTATTGATAGTGATATTTTTTAAATTTAAATCCATACTACAGATTTCTCCGTGTATTAATTGATTGATGGGGGCATTGCCACTGTAATCAGTTGCATCATCTATATTTATAATTTGTTTGCATTTCTTTATATACCCCATTAATCAGAAAATTTCACATTTCTTTTCTATATAAAGTTTTGACAGTTTTTTTTTTTTTTTTTTTTTTATTTGGCTTATTTTTTTCTTGGAAATTGTTTGGTGTTAAGTAAATACTGATTGGGATGTTGTTATCGCTATTGAAGATTTCAGTATAACATGTTTATTTAGCATTTGTTCACATATTCTATAAATCCAAAAACATCCCTTTTTTCTTCTAATAACCCAAACCTTCAAATTCGTAATTATTATCATATAAAATATACCAAAGAGTAAATCTCAGACACATCCACCCATGACCTTTTAGTGCTTCACACAAGAGATTTTATATTAAAACTGCTCAAGAATTTAGATGATCTTACAGCTTCATTGATTTTGTAAAGGCTGCTTTATATCTGCATTTCACTGAATTTGAACCTCTGATATCCATTGGCTAGATGATGGATTTGCTGTTGGAGTATCATTTACTGCAAGGATGTCAAACTCGCGGCCTGTGGGCCGCATGTGGCCCACAACAAATATTTTTGCATCCCGGCCAATATATCGGCAAATAATAACATATAATAATAAAATAACATATCGACGAAGAAAAAAATGAAATGTTTACTGCTAAGTAATTAACGATAATTTATTCAGTGTTGTTAGATTACTCACAGCGAGCTGACACACACACTACTTAAAATTACAAATGCGTGTGAGTAGCTTGCATTCAGCTACCTTCGGCTTTTGGGAGACACGTGCACTCAGAACTTGTACGCATCCCCCGATAGCCGAATGTGGCCGAACTCATGGTCTCAGTTTCCAATCATAGTTTTGTACGATATATTGGTTACTGTGCTTTATTAGTAATTATTACTTAATTCATATTGTTACGGATTTCATAGTTATTAATTTAGTTAGTTTTTTTTTATTTAGAATTGTAATTAGATTTGCTTCATGTTGCCTTAGCAACGCAGACGATTTTTGAAAAGTCAGCTGCGTTGGAAGGTTAAAAATAGAACAGCACGTGCATTTAATACCTAATAAATAAATATCTCGTAATTGCTATTGCCATCCACAAAAATCCAGATATTTATAGATATTTCCAGTATATTCGAGAAATTAATCATAAAACGTATAAAAGCCGAGAACAAACAACTCAGTAGTAGCTGTAGTTCTAGCGAACTGTTTGTTTACTTAATGCTGTGATTGATTTGTAGCAATTTCGCTGTGAGATAGAATTAGTTTCTCTGTTTTGAATTGATTTTTGCTAAACGTTTGACATTTTGTGATATTGTTAGAATATTTTTGAAGAAATATTTCAGCATTTTGATTTATCTCTTGTGGAAAGAATAAATTTTTGTTAACTTTTTAACCTTAACCATGTTTATTCCAGCCCTTTATATTCAGTATGTCTATATCAAAACCAAGTGGTAGTAAAATTAAACGAAAAATCGCTGACGAACATAGAATATTCCAAGTAAAATGGGAATTAAAATATTTTTGATGTGAAATAAAAGATAAAATAATCTGCTTGATATGTAATAATACTATTAATGTACCAAAGTTATATAATATTAAACATCATTACGAACAACACAAATCGAAATATAACAATTACAAAGGATTAATGAGAGAAGAAAAGTTGAAAGAGCTCAAGTTAGGAGTGAAAAAGCAACAGTCCATGTTTAGTAAAGTATTGCAAGAAAGTGAAGCGGCGGTACATGCAAGCTACGTCTTGTCCGAGTTGATAGCTAAACATTCAAAGCCTTTTACAGACGGTGATTTCATCAAGGAATGCCTAATGAAAGCTGGAGAAATTGTTTGTCCTGGAAATGTGAAGGCTTTTCAATCAATTTCATTGTCTCGAAATGCAGTTGCGGAAAGAGTTACTGATTTAGCTGCAAATTTAAGTGATCAGATCAAAGCAAAATGCTCTAGTTTCGAAAGTTTCTCCATTGCCTGTGACGAGAGCACGGACATTAGTGGCAAAGCTCAATTAGCAGTGTTTCTTTGTTCTTGTGACAAGAATTTTAACATTTTTGAGGAATTACTGGAACTAATACCGATGCTTGGTACTACCACAGGAGAAGATATATTTACTTGTGTTTTTGGACTTCTGCAGAAATACAATCTACCTTTGGCAAAATTAAATTCTGTAGCTACAGATGGCGCTCCATCAATGACCGGGAAAAACAAGGGCTTCGTAGCATTACTTAGAAAAAAACTTAGTGAAATTCACGGTTCAAACATTCATCATATGCATTGTATTATACATCAAGAAGTTCTATGCACGAAAGTAATAAATATGGAGAAGGTTTTGTCATATATAAAAAAAGTTATAAATTTTATAAGATCTCGAGGTTTAAATCAGCGTCAATTCACTGCTTTCTTAAGTGAGTTAGATAGTGAATATTCGGGTTTGTCCTACTATACCGAGGTACGTTAGTTATCTTGCTCCAAGATTCTCAAACAATTCTGGGATTTGAAAGAAGAAATATGTCAGTTTTTAAAAACGAAAAATGAAGACGTAAGTTTGTTTTACAATCCAATATGGATACAAGATTTATCTTTTTTGGTTGATATAACAAACACTTAACCGATTTAAATTTATCGTTACAAGGAAAAGATCATATCATTACGAACATGTTTGACATAATTAAAGCATTCAAATGTCAACTAGTTCTTTGTGAAAAACAACTTAAAAATGAAGATTTGACGCACTACCCGACGTGCAGCATGAACAAATCAAGTTTAGATGATACTTGTTCGTATCAAAAATACGCAGAAAAAATTGCAAATTTAACAATGAATTTGAAACGAGGTTTAATGGTTTTAGTTCCCTCGAAGACAAATTTTTTTTGTTTTCTTTGATTTTCTCAATAAGTATTGACTCAGTACCCAGCCATATGCAAATGGAGGTCATCGAGGTTCAATGCAACTCAAATTTGAAAGCAAAATTCATTGAAGTGGGTGTGCCTGAATTTTACAAATATTTACCAGCCAGGTTTGAAAATACTCGAAAATTCGCATATGAAATTATTTCCATGTTTTGTAGCACTTATCGGTGCAAGCAGTTATTTTCAGTCATGAAAGGTAATAAGTCTTCTATTAGAAACCGTATTAATGATGCTCACCTTGGGTCAGCGTTGAAAGTTATCACTGCAAACAAAATTTCTCCCGAAATAGGAAAGATAATAGCAGAGAAGAGATGTCAAGTATCAGGATGTAAACATTAAATTTTTCTTGTTCTTTTCTATATAAATATATATATATGTTTGTTATTGTATTATTCGAAATAAATCTACGTTTCTATAAATATTGTTTTTTTTTTTTTTTCGGCCTGCCTAAAGTTAAACCTTGTTTGTTTGGCCCAAGTGTACCTATGAGTTTGATATCCCTGATTTATTGTATCGTGAATTTTGATGAGATTAATAATAATACATTGCACCAAATTAGAATATTAAGAAACAGCACAATTCTTAGTGCTAGCTGAGCTTCTTTTTCTCCTGCAAGCAAAAGAAAACTGGTGTGCACAGTATTTCACTGCAAAGAAACGTGTTCAATATTGAACATAGTCCAACATTGCTGGCCAAAAAATCTCCGTAAAATTTTCTGCAGGCAGGATTGTTCAAAAAACATCTTCTATTAGAGGTGTTCTACATTTATAAAAGTCTTTTAGTTCTAGTTAACAAGCATAGTTCTAACTCATCTTTTAAGAAAATTAGGTACTTTTCCGTTTTGCCGGCACAAATCTCGCCAAGCAGACTTTGTTCGCGACAGCATAAGTATACACATAAAAAATTTTAGTTCCAAGAGTTTTTTATTTTGAAGGTATAAACATATTAATATGATTTAAAATTTTGTAAAAAGCCAATAAATAAAGACAATAAATTTGTAAAAAGACATTAATTTAAGAATTTACTATGCTTTCATGGTTCAACATCCTGATTTGTCAGTTCGTATCACACGACCCAAAGTGATCTCATCTCACGTAAACTATGCTATAAAAATATAATTCTCTCAGTAATTATCTGCATTAATTTCAATTAAATCTTAGTTTGGAATACAAGTTCAAATGCAAGAATTATTTCAATTCGTACAAACAGCTTATTCAGAAATTATGTAAAACCGCAGTGCTTTACTTCACTAGTGCATTCTCATTAGAATTGATGAATTTAACCCTTAATTTTGCCTTTCATATATTTTTGCCTTCGAGTGAGCGGTCTGATTGCATCCTAATTGGCTTAATTACCGTGAATGGTCTTAGGGTCTAAAATTTAATTATTTTTTGTAAAAATTCTGTGTAATTGTATTCCAGTATTGAAAGAAACGATCAATCTGATAAGAAATGGCTGTGACTTGTTTTGAAAATGAAGCGTAAAAGGTTATTGGCATTTGGCATCAGTTGTACCATTATTGACGACTTTATCGTTTGCACCGGCAAAACGGAAAAGTACCGAAAATTATTTTTAAATACCATGTTTATTCAATTATTCCTTCTTTTCCTACTAATTTTAGTGCATGATTTACCAAAGAGGGCAAGAATATAGGGATTGTACTATTTCTAAAAATGCAGCTTAAATGATAGCTTGTAGCACATTAAAAAGCATAAGCTAATTTTATTATACACTACAAAGTCCGATATATGGAATCATCAGGACTTGGGCGATTCCAGAAATTTTCAGGTTTTAGATCATCAGTTTAAATTTAGCAAAATCTTCTTACACCTTATGGAGAAAAAGCATACACAAAGTTTTAATTTATTCGTGCTTTCAGTGGCTTTTACTGCAACATCAAAGCAATGTTATATTCTAACAGATTTCTTACTGTTGCCACTCTGTAGTAACTAAACATGTAAATAGAAACTTGTAATTAATATGAATTAATTACAAGAAATGATTCTCTATGATTTAAGTATAAGGATTTCCTTAAAATTCTTAAGAATTGAGCGTTTTTCATCTATAATCTTTGCAGTTGATTCAAAAGATGGAGCTTGTAAAAGAAGAAATCAGTTCTTATGTGAAAATAAGCATTGTATCTCTTATAATTTAATATGTGATGGTCACAACAATTGTGGGGACTTATCAGATGAGACAAAGTGTAAGTAAGAATTTTGAGATTTCATTTGTAAATCAGCATTGCTATGAAAGTAATGGTTCCATAGTTTAGTAGCCTGCTTTTACTCCAATGAATTAAATATTTTTATGTAAGGTTTCTATTGATCCTTAAAAATTTCTCAAGTTTGGATTTTATTTAAATAATCTCTGTTATTAAATAATGAAGAATCTGTATGTATGTATGTTCTTTCCTCACATCCTGGGAAAAGAAACCCCAGACCGATCAAATTTTAAACCAACATAGTCACCTGAACATGTGTATCTTAAAACACAAATTGTAAATTTTTAAAAAATTTATTTAATAATTTGTGCAATTTTAATGAATTTTTTATTAACAAAATGGGCAATTTGAAAACAGTATGTTGCCAGTACTTGAAATAAAGCATCTTCAGTGTGCCCGTGTGTTGGCCCTTTTGTAAAATGTAAGATATTTAACTTTAACATTTAATGAACAAACTAAGCTATTTAAAAGCAATCTGTTGCCACCATCATGAATAAAATGCTTTTTTTTTTTTTTTTTTTTTTTTTACCTTCCACATGATAGTGTTTTGCCAAAGCATAAGCTATTAAACTTCCAAATTTAATCTATTTTTTATTGATTAACAAACTTTGGCGATTCTGTTTCTTGTCTGTATTGATGACAAACCTTTTAGACCATAATTAGTGATTTAAATGGAGTAAACACAGTTCTTAGCAATATGCATATTATGTGTACATTATTATATCTCCTTTCTTTCCACATGTTTTGTGGTGTAACTGGAAGCACACTCGAAACATATTCGGGAGGTCCGGAGTTCAAATCCTGGCATGAGAATTGCAGATTTCTTTTTGTGTCCTGCCCTCAAAATCCCTAATGGCTGTACAATATATATAAATATATTGTACAGATTTGTTTAAATATATATATATGTAAAATATATATATATTAACAAAAACTTAAAATTTATAAATTACGAGAAAAAGATTATGCCAACCTGGGAAAATTCTCTAAATTAAATGTAAAAAAAAGGAAACTGTTAAATTTTATAATGAAGTAAAAGGCAAATTAAAAGGGAAAGATTCTTTAAAAAATTTTAAAATGTTTAAAAAAATAGTTTGAGAAACTTTAAAAAAAATAAGAGAATATGCAAATTAATTACTCATTTTTAATGCTTCAAACCAACTTTACAAGGTGTAGTAATATAAAATATTTAAACCTGAACAATTATGGAGCACTGAATTCACATTTTGTTACACTTGACACTTTGAGCAAAATTTATATAAAAATAAAAGGAAAAAAGAATATAAACCAATTTTTGCAATTACATTTACACCCACTCTCTAACCTGACATGATTTCAATTTCAAATAAGTAAATAAATAAATAAAAATAAAAATAAAAAATAATGGTATACATTTTATACAAATTAAAGTTACAAATGCTGCAGAAAAGTGATATAATAAATATGTGATAAAATCAAAGTCAGAAGTAATGACCAGTAGGAATTTTGATGCTGTAGAATTGTTAATCTATAATGAACAGAAAATTGGAGGCAAAAGCAGATTAAATCTTCCTTTTTTATTTCAGCAAACGTGTTGTGGCCAAAAACAATTTGGCACAAATGTGCCTATTTCAAAAAGTTTACATTTTAGATAAATTTGCAGTAAGATAGAAGGAGCACAGACTGGCCAAAGCTTAGAAAGCAAGTGCGTTATGTTCAGGGTGAAATCTTAATTCAGACTGAGTTAGTTTTGGTTCTCAATACATTTTGATTGGATAGTTAATACTGCTGTAAATTTACTATTGGCTGTTTGAGTTTTAGTTCCATTTACATCATCAGAATTACATAAGAATCAGATGACATACATTAGTCCAGCTAGGCCAAAGCGTAGAAAGCAAGTGTCTTACATTCAGGGTGAAATCAGACTGAGTTAGTTTTGGTTCTCAATACAGTTTGATTGGATAGTTAATACTTCTGTAAAATTTCTATTGGCTGTTTTAGTTCCATTTACATCATCAGAATTACATAAGAATCAGATGACATACATTAGTTTTGAAATGATGCAGTGCAAATAGAGGTTACTATTTTTAGAAAACAGAAGGAAAATTAATTTATGCTGCTAATTTAATATTTTGCATATTCCTTATTTTTCTTACATATATTGTATTTATATTTCAAGAGGTCCTTAGTTCTAATCTCGGCAAGGAAATTGCAGATTTCTTTAGTTTCCTGTGAATCTGATTGATTTAAATAAAAATGCATTTAATTGTTTTGCCTGGCGGGATTCAGGCTAATAACAGGTAAAATTCTTCAGCATTCTGTTTAGTCTATCCCATTTATCCTATACTGCTTTAAGCTCCTTTCTTAATTTTTTGTGGTTCACTGAGAATAATTCACCAGTTTCATTGCATAGAATAAAAAAAAAAAAAACGTAATTTTACGATTTGGTACGAAAAAAAGGTACTTTTCCGTTTCGCCGGTGCAAATCTCATAAAGCAGACTTTATTGGCGACAACACACAGTATACACATAAAACAAACAAATGCTAGTTCTAAGAATTTTTTTATTTTGAATACATAAACATTTTAATATCGTTTAAAATTTTGTAAAAAGCCAATAAATAATGAAATAAATTTGTAGAAAGACATTAATTTAAGAATTTATTATGCTTTCATGGTTCAACAAGCTGATTTGCTGGTTCATATCACGTGACCCCAAGTGATCTCATCTCACGTAAACTACACTACAAAAATCTAATTCTCTCAGTAATTATTTACATTTATTTCAAGTTAAATTTTAATTTGGAATAAAAGTTTAAATGCAAGAATTATTTCAATTCGTACGAATAGCTTACTCAGAAATTAAGTAAAACCGCAATGCTTTACTTCGCTAGTGTCACCGTGGTGTTTCGGTTTGAGATGTACAGGGTTTGTTTGGAAGGTAGTAGGACTGAAATTTTTTTTTTTTGAAAGAATATTCACAGTTTTGACACATCAGCTTAATAGTTTATAAAATATGCCCCTTCTGCAACAACACAGCGCTTCCAGCGAATCACTGAAGGCTCCCTGGAATGCTCTTCAGCTCCATTGTTACGTCCTTTTGAATGCCCTGGACCAAGCCGTGGTGCCTTCCTTTCATAACCCTTTTCGGTCGAGGGAAGAGGAAGAAGTCTGAAGGAGCAACATTTGGGCTGTGAGGTGGCTGGGAAGCTGTGTGATGCCATGTTTAGTCAGGAAGTCCATGGCAACAAAGGCAATTTGGCTTCGCGCATTGTCGTGATGGAGTCTCCATGGTCCAGTGATTTCTGGATGGACGAGGGCGACTCATTTTCTGAGTCTGACGCAGTAGGAATTCAAAAGATTTTGCACTTTCACTAAGTTTTGGTCACTTTTTTCCATTGAAGGACGTCCTGACCGTTGCTCACCTTCAACTTGCTTTCTTCCCTCCTGAAGCAATTGGTGCCATTCAAAAACACTTGATTGAACTCACTCCCATAAGCAGTCTTGATCATGTCATGGGATCTCAATTGCAGTTTGAAGCAAAATTTCACCGCGTAACGCTGCTCTAACAAACGATTCTCTGTGGAGATGGCAAAGCACCTTGAAAGGGGCTCACCTGAAACTCGATCTATACTTCATGAAGGCTTGGAGATAACTGGCGACTGGTGTGCTGGTAGCTATGATCCCCCACAGCCCAACCTGTGCAGTAACATCCCCCTCTTTGCCACGTTTTGGCGGGAAAAAGTCAGCCCTACTACTTCCTGAACAAACCCTGTATGCTAAGCAGATAGCAGCAATGGAGCCAAATTATTGATTATAAAAATTTATTCTAAAATAGTTGTTTCTTCAATAACAAGTTATTTTATTTAGTGCCGAAATGAACTTAATCGAGACTCTCCATGTGTTATGTGTGGAAGGGGGGATCAAATGTGCATGCATAAAGCATACAAAAGAAAGTGGTGGTGGTGCCTTTGAGGTTCGGATTTTGGATCATTCCGGATTTTGGACTTTGTACTTATTTTTATTTCATTTCATTCTAATACACATTAATCAAATTTTTTATTATCAGTATCAAAGTTGAAACCTTGTAGTACTTCTTGGACATCTGTGTCTGTTGCAGGCAGGTGTGGGTAAATGCCACCATCTTTCATTTTATCATTATCTTTGATGCTATTTGCTTTGTAGATGATATGATCTTGCTCATCAAAAATGATAACTTTTAATTTAAGATTAGCAAAAAAATGTTCCCCCCCCCCACCCCGGTGTCTTTTACTACATAGCAGAAATCCAGAATTTTATTTTTCTGTTAAAAATAAGGGCATATTTAGGGGAAAAGTGCTCTCCTGATTATGAACCAGGTTTTCAGAATGAAGAACCAAAGAAAAATTTGCCACACCATTGCCAATGTGTTAAACATTGTGCGTGCACAAAGTTGAGAGAATTAAGAAATTACGGGTGTCAAAAGAAGTATTGTCAATTTTATAATCGATGAGAACTTGACATTTACCTCCAGCTTGTGTTATAGGTTTAGTTTAGTTATTCATTTATTTGCAATTTCATTGATGTATTGTTGCATCTTCAAAGCAATTTTAAATTAGGCTTATACTCAGGTTTTCAATTTTGGCTGAGTATACGCAGCGAAATGTTATATCTCAGCTGATTTACAGAATGACTTATATTCAGAAATTTATGGACATTTGTATTTATCCTCTGTCTTCAGAGTGCTCAGAGGATGTCTTTGAATACTTGTAGTATTTAAATGATAACATTTTATGATAGCTTTGTATGTTACTTAAAATTTAAACACTGCATCTGTTATTTTCTTCAGTCATATTTTCATTATATCTTGGTTTTTAAGAAAAAGCAAAAAAATGCATTTGTAAACTTTTCTAAAAATTTCTGTAGTTTTAAAATTAATCTTTATTTTGTATTTTGTTGGTGATTGTATTTTGGTGTTTTTTCTTTTAGGTGTAATTCCAGTTAAGAACACTGTCTGGGGTATTGTCGTAATAGTTATAGCGGTAATATCAGTTATTGTTTTTGTACCTATGTTTTGCTTTTTGGCAACATCTGGGACACGTAGTATTGTTAAATCAGTCACAGTTCCCAACCATGCTACTCCATTATTACCCACAGTGGACTGTGGTGAAACTTCGGGTCTTCTTACCTCATCTGAAGCAGTTATTAATTGTTGGCCTGGAACGTCTTATGAAAGAAGTTACTCATTCAGTTATGGCACTGCTCAGAATTTAGAACCCTCTAGAAGTGAGGAAACTGTTCAGAAGAACAGACGTTCATCTAGCGATGCTCATGGTTCAAAGTGGAATGAATCATTATATTCAGATTCTTGAGAATCATTTTAATTAAAATTTGCTTATTTTGATAACATAAATCCAAATCTAGATTGTCCAGTCTAGATTGTGAATATATTATGAGTATTAAGTCTGATTTTGATATGAGAATGCTATCTTTATTGTAAATAATACTGTAGAGTTTTGCATTTTCTTGTGCAACTGTCATCAGTATTTTTTTTTCTGGTATGATAATATAAAAGGCATGTATGATACTTGAATTTTACCATTAAGTAATTGGTTCTGCAGTATTCAATTAATAGAAAACAAGGAATTGAAGTTATAATATTTGGCATGAGGGGGAAAAAACCTTGATTAAGTGAATACATTAAGGATACTTTTCATTAAAGGACAGCATGTGTAAAATAGTTTTCTCTGGAAAAGTATGTGTGCTAACTTCTGTTGCTAACAAAAAAAAAAAAAAAAAAAAAAAAAACATACTTTTATCATCAGCTTGTTTTAGCTGTACTAAAATTTTCTAAACATAAGAAATATACTTTTTAGGTCGTCATTTCATTAAAAAAAATGAAACAAAATGACATTCTTTAAATACTTTTTGTTTATGATAGTTATTTTGAATTATTGATAATACTTATTCTGAAAACAAGAATATTGTTACTAGAGATAAGAATGCATTTAATCTAACCCTGGCAAAATGGCAACATTGATGCATGTAATTATCTTTCTGTAAAACCGTGTATGATGCATCTTGTCCTATAATAGAAAATATTCCAAATCAAAATAGAGTATGAATGTTATGTGGTTATAAAAGAGGAGAAAACAATGTTAGAAAAGTAATGTAAATTTCCTTCCTTAATGTGAATTTAAACTGTTCTCGTACATGTGCATAAATAACATGTCCTGCATGATGAAATATATTTCAGATGTAAAAAGTATTTAAATATAAATAATGAATTTTAATTGTTGCTTTAGTAAATTTGTCAATTTCGTTCGAAAGTTGTTATTTATGATTAATTATATTACAAAATATTTTGCTCTTGACCAGAAATTCATTAAGCAGTACAAATTTTCATTTTTACAAACTGCACACAACACACACACAAAACAAAACAAAAATAACTTACTTTGCACATGGCATTATCATTATTTTGAAAACTTATGCTCCATTAAATATATATCGTAGTTTCTTAAATGTGACATATATTGTTTATTTTCAAAAGACATATTAATCGATCGGTAATCACATAAAATCCTGAATTGAATTAGCATTTCTGATAATGACAAGAATTTTTTTATGTAAAAAATACTTCGTATGAAAATTTAAAATAATTCAGTTTTAGTTTAACATTAGTTTGGCATAGATTTTAAACAAAGCCATCAGTTCTGAGGACATTTAGACATAGGTTCCTCATTTTCAGGAGCAAAAAAAAAAACTTTGTGGACTTTGCAAGATTTCTCACAATATGCAGAATTGTTTTTGCTCTTGAAGAAAAGGCACATGTATCTGAAGACCCTCAAAATCAGTAGAATTTTATTTAAAATCTCTGTCAAACTAAGGTTGCTGTTCTGCTTAATTTGAAGTTTTAAATTGGCATTCTTTTCCTATTTAATTTATTTACCTTGTTTATTCTTCATTATATTCTTATTACTACTGATTATTCCTAACTCATTAAATGTGTATGAATATTCTTTACTTAATATTACGTATATACATTATTTATTTGATATATTTACTTTTATATATCTAGTGTATGATATTAGAAAGCAAAATAAATCTATTAAATTTAGAAAGCATACTTCTGTATTTATTTCATTAAAAATAATTACAAAAGTGTACTTTTAAAATTTATGTTGGTGCGCTTTCTTTAAAGTACACTTCCATTAAAGGTGATTAAAAAATTGTATTTAAAAAAATATAGTGTATTTTGTGAATTTGTATTCTGTGTATTTTATTTATACACATATACAGTATGAAGTCTTTAATCCGGGCTCGTCGGGACTTTGGAGATTCCGAATTAGGGGTTTCTCTGGATTATAGATAATCAGTTTAAATCTGGTAAGATGGCATGCAGAACTTATTAAATTAAAAATATGAAACTGTAATTTATGAAATAAAGAGCAATTATGATCTAAAATGTAACAAAAAAAAGCTATATATTTATTTGTTTACTTTATTAAACATTTCTTTCAATGTAAGTTGTTTAAGTTGCTTTTTTATGTGCTAATACTTTCTCTGTAATTCTATAAACAGACATAATTTCTTGTTCAGTTACAAAGTTCCGTTGTTCAAGTCCTGTAATTGCAGTGCCGAGAATACTGACTAACTTGCCAATCGAAATTTTTTCTTTTTCACTAACCTCTCTGTCACTTTCTTCATGCCTTTATCCATTTTTTGCAGCAATTCCACTTTTTGTTTGATGAACATTGAAACATGCTTTTGATTTGTAGATCCTTTGGCAGCTCCAGAATCGGAAACTCTTTTTGACAGAATCGAAAGTTCAAGCTTACTTTTTATAAAATTGCTCTAACAGTCTGCAAAAAATAATAAGCCGTATCCATTTAGAAAGTTAAGGAACAATGCAATCTGCAACATTAACTGAAATAGATAATTAGATAATTTTAGCCTAGCTTATACCGTCCATTATACATTAAACATGCATGTGTAAACATATTATGCGTATGTGTAAAGGTATTATGCATATGCGTAAAGGTATTATGCACCTGCATAAAGCATATGTGCATGTGTAAACGCTACACATGCACAGAAAGTTTGTAGCTTTGAGGTCCGGATTATGGACGTTCGGATTAAAGACTTTGTACTGTATTAGTTATATTTATTGCATATGTATTATACATGCATATCAAGGTACTTTTTATTAATGGAATATACAAATATATATGTACCAAAGATAAATATTGGCATAAATTTTAACTGATATGAATAGCAAGTAGACAGCTTCAAGAAATTAATTTTATTAAATCCAAAGTAAATACAAGAAACAAAAACTGTAAAATAAAAATGTATGTAATTATTGCAGGCGGGAACAAAGATTCACAAATAAGAATATATGTAATTATTGCAGTTGGTAGTTGTACAGTGATTCATTTTTAGTTGCAGTTGCCAGAATTCTATAACTCTTGACACCAGAAAGTATGTAAACTGAAAAGCTGTTGAAATCTGCAAATCTTTTTTTTTCCAGTATCCGCTCTGTAAAGCTTTTTTCTTCCAGATTGGTCTCTCATTACAGTGCCGTTTTGATACTTCAGAGTAGTAAAATACAATTTGATTTTGTTGTTTCTTGAATAAAATGTTTCAGTATGGATTATGTTTTTGCTTTGGAAGAATTTAATCATTACTCTTTGTTAGTTGACAACTGCAAAATCATGTTATCCATGCTGATTCTTTTTGTAATTTATTTTTTTCAGAAGGGGGTGGGGAAGGGGGAAAACTCATTGATGTTGATTTTTCCTACTTTTTTGAAATTACATTGCTGTATAACTTATTGGTGAGATGAAATAAAAGTCCTCTTTGATTCAGAACTTCCGACATAATGTCTTAGCTATGTACTTCTTATGTACCATCACAGTATGTCAAAAATTATACAGTATCACAATCTGTTAGTTTGTTGGGCCCCCTTTGCACTAATTAAAAAACTACACATAATACATTTCCAATTTGTGGAAATGCTCGAGCATGTATATTATTTATATTGGCGGAGGCTTGTGTTTTTTGCTAACCTTGTTCTTCAATGTAGGTGAGCAAAGATGTTTTCTCTTTCGTTATTCGATCTCTTATAAGTTTCTGATGATAATTATTAGGTTTGAATACTTATGATAATAATTAATTAGATGCATATGGTAAAAGATGTTGATGTTGAACATGTATCAGAAAAATGTTCATGTATGCTAGGTTTAAGATGTAAGGCCTGTTTTCGAACTTTTATGAAGTGTACATTTTTGATATTTTTTGGGGGGTTATGTAAATGCATTATTTCAAAATTGTTTGATCAGACCCCTTAATAAAAGCCTTTAGTTTGTTTTGTTTTTGTTATAGGGAATAAATTTTTAGTTTTTGTCAGGTTTTTAAAATGCATTTTTCAGGGATTGTATATTTTTGTTAGATTTAGAGCAGTCAACCAACTACATATAAATTCTAGTCCCTTATTCTTAATGAATATTATTGTTTTATTAATATACTAATGTATATATACTTGTAACACAAATGTCACTTTGTTGTATGTTATATAATAGTATTAGTTATGATTACTTGTTAATTGTGCAATAACACTTTTTTTTTCCCCGTTGGATAAAAGTCCTTTAATGATGTAAGCCCTTCCTCTCTTGATGAAGAATTTAACATCAGCAAACTTTGGAGCTGAATTTTAAGTGCATATTAATATGTTATTATAAATATGTTATTATCATACACATACTTATAAGAATGTATGTAACATTACCAAAAGTAATGTATAGCAAAAGTTAAATAATTCAACCACCTTCAGACTTTAGTGATGCTGTATTATCAAACATACTGGAATATCACACTAAAATTTTATTATGCATTATCTGAAAGTGTGATTAATGGGTTATTTAAAAGAAGGCTTTTGACTGTTTTCAATACTTCAACTTGGTTGTCCATTGTCTCATTAGCTTTTTGTATTTGATTGAAGTTTTCAGCAAGCTTTTTGTTACATTATATTTTTTACATAATTACAATTTTCAAGCAGCCATGAAAATTACGTCATTTGTCTTGATTTCAACTTAAATTTTTTACACTGCAGTTGGAATTCCAGAAATTTTGCACAAAAGAATTTGGTACTTACATAGTAATGCAACCACCTGGCATAATTTGGTGTTTTTTTACAGGGGGAAAAAAAAGAATGATATAAATCTTCATTCATTTCAAAGGAAAATTTTATTGCATACATAAATGTTATTACATGCATATTTTTAAATTCTGATTCGGTATTTGTACCAAAAATCAATCAGTAAAGTACTTACAAGTAATTTTTATTTCTTTTTTATAGAGGAAATTTAATGACGAGCACTTTAACAACAGCTTCAAAACCATTGTTCCATTTACCGATTTTGCAGATGTTGAACAGCATTTTCTTCCATTGCTGGCAAATTTCAAATATTTTAAAATTAATTTGATGGCAAAAATATAATGATTTGGTTCTAAAAATAGTTGGAACTTGGAATACCACAAATTGAAACCATACAAAAAAGGTGACATTGCTTGACTGAAGAATTGTTACGAGCATGGTTACCAGAGTTTGGTTCATTTTGAAAATTTCTTGACCTCTGCTAAGGTGGCTGTGATAGTTCATAAGCACCAAGAATTCCTATATTTACATTTAAGGTTTTGAATAACTCCTTGATTTATTTTCACATCGTACTAGTTGAATATTTTAACCGTGTTAGTCCATGAAGACATGTGAGTAACATATGGCTAACACTTTCCATAATGACCCTAAAGTCTGCCATGCTTCTTGAAGATGTCACCCATGCTTCAAGATTGGCCTGTATCAAAGTATTGAATCCATCCACAGTAAAAAAAAAAAAAAAAAAAAAATTGTTTATTTACTTGCATATACCAAGTGTACTTTTCTAATATTTTATTTTGAAAACTTCATTGGATAATCATAGTTTACATTTTAATCATGTTGCACTAATTTCTGTTTATATCTGCTATCAAAAATGCTTCAAATCAATGAAAGTTTTTTATTTAAAAACACTCACACTCATAACTAAGTCATGTAAATGCTTTTCTGTTTCAAAATTTAATCAGTGTATAAGCTGAGATAATGTCTGGCATTCCATTATGTTCCCTTTGTTGTTTCCATATCAGGCAGATGCATTTTAGCAATCAGTGAGATCATTGCGTATGCAGTTTTTTGTTTGGGTTCAAAACCACATTCATATCTATGTGTTAGTTATTTTCTTTCCTTTTTTTGGAATAGTTGATGTTTTTTCCAATTAAAAATCAATGATATTTCCTTGTTAAAGTGACTACCATATATATAAATATATACTTTTGGCAATATTTTGGTGACCAGCGTCTGAGAATCAATAAGTTGGCAAATTACAATAATTGAGTGTGCCAGTTCTGATGAGTAACCATGGTGGGCACTTCAGTGAGAAAGTACCAAATCTGTATTAATGCTTATAGCTGTTATATCTTAAAATACTCGAATTGCATGTACAAAAGCCCTTATGCATTGAATTAATGAAACTTGTGTATTAGCTGGAACCCATAGTAATACTATCCATGCCTGCTTTTCTGCAAGCATTCTAGGGACCCTGGAAATTGTTCCATATTCTTATAGAAAGGGATAATTTTTTTCCTTCCGCTTATTTCAGTATTGAATTCTGACCAATTACAGCAAGCACATATCCACATAGTGTAATGTTTTGGTAATCTTTTTTATCACGAAGGCAGTCATGTATTCAAGACAATGCTTGTTCACCTAGTGTCAATTTTTCCTGCATTTTTACATCATATGTATGGTAGACTTGCTGAGAAATGAAGAGAAAGCAATCCTTTATTTCTTGGCATAGTAGTATTTTACCAAAGGATAATGAGTGTTCCAATTACCCCGCAGCAAAACTATGTATAACAGAAAATGTTGGATAAAAATGTAATGCTAACAACAGCTAACAAAGCATTAGAATAAGATCTGGGAATTGGTGTGAGGGAAGTTATTTTCTTTTTTATTTAATAAAGCTCCTATGGAGGCAGAGATAATTGCAGAGAATAACAATCTGTTTGATGTGATTATGTATGCAATATCCACTGCAAATATGCCCTGGCAATTAAAAAAAACTTTTTAATTGATCTGCTGATGTGGGAAATATATTTTTATTGTCAAAAGGAGTCAATAAATTGCTGGTGATATATTGACAAATATCCAAGTGCAAAATAATGTTTTAAATTTTGTTTTAAGAATTTAGAAAGAAAATGTTGTAGGAAGATATTGAGAGAGATCTCAAAAACTGCTACAGTTAAAGAATTGGATAAAAGGAGTGTCATCAGTGGTTAAAATATTCATCTGCCAATTGTGAAATCTTGATCCGATTTATCACTGAAGCAAAATTTAAAAAATATAACTGATATTTATAGAAAAAATTACCAAATAAACCATAGATTTTGTAATAGCTTGTAATTAGAAAATGCTTGGAAAAAATTAAGGAACTTGCTAGAATAAACTTTCTTCCTGCTTTTTTTTCTTTACCAAATTGGTGATTGTCTTATTTATGAAATTTTAGTTTTTTGCATTGTGATAATTGTTTAGTTATAACTGTTAAATTTTAGGAAATATATGAACTTTAAATTAATATTGTACATTGATCCCAGTTCTTTTTTTTTTTTTTTTTTTTTTCCCCCGTATGTGCATGCTTATATGTTTCTGACAGAAAAAGAACAAGATTTACATTCCATTTATCTATTTAGATAACACTTTAGTTTTGATTTGATCAAATGTCAGTTAATTTAATCAAGAATTTTATTAATTGAAAAGTAATGGTTAATATGCTAAATATTTAACAAACTATGCTATTCAAAGTGAAATTTGTTTTTTAATATTTAATAGTTTAGTAATGCAAATATTAGAAACTAAATATCAATTTAATTGTTTGCTGGAATACAAATAATTTCAGCTCTTTTTAAATTGTGTGCGAAGAATCAGTCTGCTTCAGTCTTTAGTGTAATGATTATTGACCACAATTTAGCAGTACACATGAACTCTGAAGAATGAATACTATGGATTAGAATACAATATAATTCAATTATAATATCAATGGATTGTATAGCTAAGTCTTTCCAGTACATATAATTTGTATGAATGAAATGTATTTTATATGTAAAATCAATAGCAGATTAGTAAAAAGGTAAACAAAAATAATTACAGTATATTTTTATTTCTTAAAGAAATTGTGATGCAGATACGATTCATATGTCTGATCACAAGGAGTATAAGTCTTTTACTTTTTAGTTTGAATTTATTAGATGACAAAAATATTGAAACGTGTACTTTGTTGATTGTAGATATTTCTGTTCATTTTCAAATATGTAATTTGATATATCTATTGTGAATGCATTTTAACATTCATCGTCTAGTGTAAACTTATGAATTCAAAATGGAGTAATGTTTGGTGGTTCTTGTAACATCAGTGTTGTACTTCAGTGTGAGAAAAACTTGTAATTGTTTTTAATGTTGGTATATTTTAAGGCAGGCAATTTTTATCTTTTGTATGTAATATGAATTTTTTATATGATCATATTAAATCATATTTATATATATTTTGTAGATATATCTATTATACAGTGCTTCTCTAGTGTCCAAAATTAAATTCCACAAAGTAAATTAGGTGCGATGTTAGACAATAGAAAGCAGAAACTTTTGGCATATAAAAATACTAAATTGATAAATTTAATAAATCTTTAAATATAAAAAAATACTAGGTATATATTTTGCATACACATAGTTATGTTTTCAAATCTTGAACTTTAAATGTTTGATAATTAAATATCATGTGAACTCTTTAAAATGTTGTTTATATGACTTAACATCCCATTGTGTTTCATAGTCTACACTAGATCTGTATGTATCTATATATAGTCTAGATCAGATCTATAAATATATTTAGGTAAAGCCTAAACCATATCTATATATAATCTATCCATCGTCTAGATCAGATCTGTTGTCTAAATCCATGGTCTAGACCAGATCCATTGTCACCTAGTGTGATCCATAACACATCATAAAAAGTATTCAGTATGCCTGTTCTTGTGATTAATCTTCCTGATATGATCAGTAATTTAAACAGATCCATGAATTCATCATAACCAGGAGGGAAAGGGTTATGCCTTTCATGGCCTAAGCCTTGAGGACCTTATAGCTGATAGTGTGAGTTTACCTAGCTCTGTCCTAATTTAGATGGTAAGCTCCTTTGAAAACAGATGCTATTTCTCTTCTCGTACATCTAACCTGTAAAGAGAATTTTTGGCTCGACAGGTATTTTAAGTACTCCCATGCTGCCAAGACACTATATGTTCACAACTGTCCGTACCTTCTCTGAGATTCAAACCAGGGCCCAAGGCTATGCCATCCAGCTCCTTTATCACCATGCCAATAGGTTGGTACTATATAACATGCTGTATACAATCACCTCTTATAACTACTGTATCAACACATTTTTGTCATCACAAGAGTATTGGTGATGCCTTAATATAAGGAATTCTATTTCTTTATGAGAACAATCTTAAATTAATGAAGAATTGTGGATTGGATGCTAAAGCTGAAGCATATCTTTTATGAAAGTTCTGTGCTTGATCAGAAGAAATGCTGATGTAACAGTCTGGTTAGCAGGGTTCTCTCTTAGTAGAAAGTCAAGGGAATGAAAAATTATTAGGAAAAGTATGAATGTTTTACAATGATGTTGAGGAAAATGAAACCTTTTCTCAAAAAGTGAGGGAAGTTAAGCAGTATGGGTCATTCTGTCAAATAATGACAAACTCATGTTTTAAAATAATGCAAAATAAATATATATTGCCCCTCTTAAAAAGAAGCCAATGAGGAGTTACAGCACCTTTGTTGTTCTTATAAGAAAATATTTTATGTAACTTATATCTTTCATACTATTGTTTTTTCCCCCTGCACCTGCTAGTGATCTTCTCAATAATGTAATAAGTATAGTGTAATACTATATTAAATATTATTTTTAGATAATAGTCAGTCCAATGTAATTTTAAATTCTTTGTTTTATTATAAAATATCAGAAGAGTAATATTTATTTTGAATGAGATACTGTTCAAATTTCTTTTTCTGAATGAACAGTTTTCCCAGTGTTTGATATTTCCTTTTAAAAATACTAGCTATTTTTTAATGGTTTAATTGTATATTCTGTCTGTCTCTCTCTCTATATATAAATATATCTTTCATTTGGTTCATAATGACAAGTAAGATAAACATTTTTAATGTTCTTAATTGTTATTTCATTTATTTTATAGTAAATGTTAGTATTATTCCATTACTCATATTAAATCTGATAATTAATTTACCATGTTTGGGGACAGAAAATCGGAGTAAGTGAGGGATATTAAAAACTGAATTTCGATAGAAATCCTGGCTAATCAAATCAGTCTTTGAATTTCTTGTTTCTGCAAGTATTCATTGACAAACTGAGCACTGTGATGTTAAATACAGTGATGTATTGAAAGGGGGGGGAAATCGACGGCTTTTCTGAAAGACTTTACCTTTTCTCTCTAGTAATAACATTCATATTAGTTTCTAAACATCTGGAGTAATGATTAACTTCTTTAATATAATGATACCAGAAATAGTTAACTACCACTTTCAAAAATGTTTCATTCGCGATCAAGTGCAAGCTCTGTACTTTTTCTAGAGAAATGAGAATCAGTTTGTAAATCGAATCTTGATCTCTGTTGCAAAACTTGTACATTGATATCTGTGAAACAAGAATGTTTTCCCTAGGATCAGTAGTCTGCATGTTAACTTCAAGTGGTGTCTTCTGTCAAATAGGTTAGAAGGATGGAATATGGTTAGGAGAACTATAAAATAACTTTTTACTTTTACATCTTGGTGTATATAACAATGATAATTATGAAATGTTATTCTTCAGCAGTCTTCCTTTTAACAGTCACGACCAACTACAGTGCCTTTCAACATCTTTCTTCAGCAGTTTTGTGGACTTGCATGCCCCCAAAGTCTTTGAAATAAGATTTTTTTTTCAGTGTCATAAAACTTGTTGCAACAACCATGAAAAACTGTTTAGTAATAGACATTCAAAGATTTCCTACTTGACTCTGGTCCATATTTCATATATTTTACAGTTGCCCATTGTATTGAGTTGTATAAGCTATTTTCGACAAAAATTATATACGTGCATCAGACACCAGACCAAGGAAGCATCAGACACCAGACTGTATCAGAAATCCATAGAGCATTGACAGTGTTATTCCCGATAGGAAAACTGCATTGTGTGCATGAACACTGCAAAATATATAAGCGAGTTTCTTTTTTTCCTATGTGAACTTACCTGCATAAGTGGATAATCTTTTAATTTGCCAAATTAAAATAACCAAACAAGAAACATTTTTATAATTAAACATGACAGAGAGTATATTTCCATTTGGATATTTCAAACACAGACATCTCAGTTTAGATACTTTACACCTTACTTTTTACTTTTACTTGAAAAATACTTGAAATTATTTGTATAAATTATGTTACTATCATTTGTTGCATTTCATTAAACTGTATGCTGAAAATTTTAAATTCAGAATTTAATTTAGGACACCGTTTATTTATTGTCATCATTCAATGAAATGTTTAAACCCCCCCCCCTTTTTTTTTTTTTTTGGGTCATCCATGCTTAGAAAGAAAATGATATCCGTAATGTATTCCAATTTTAATAATTTGTTAATGGTGTTTTAAAAGTTTTTAAATCTTCTGAATTTTGTTAAACTCAATTAGCTGTATCTATGAACTAAATAATTTTAATAATTTCTAAATAATCGATTTTAAAATGTAAATAATCTTTTTTGAACAAGGAAAGGCATATGTTAATATTTCTAGCATATTTTAAGTGTTAATAATTTTTTAAAATTTCCATCAATAAATAAGTATGCTGCTATTCATGATATATTTCAGTGAGGTGCTTTCCTTCAGTTTATGTTAACATAACACTAAAGGATGAATTTTCTGTGAACCTGTGATATGTAATACTCTCTGTGATAACATGTAATAAGATATATTTCTTGTGCCTTATATGTAGCCATTGAAATAAAAATTGCTTTGGGCAATTAGACTTTATCTTTTGATAGCAAATGCATATACCAGCATGAAATAGTTCATTTACCTTTGTTAATTTGATATCTCAAGAAATATGTCCAGTATTCAAGCCCCAGTTTATGAAACTGGAGGCCTGGGGTGGAATCTGCTTCTTTAAAGGTTTTAATTCATTTTAGCACATTTCCAACAGACAAGTTTTTTTTAATATAATGACACCTCGGTTTACGAATTGGATTGTTCACAAAGGCTATTCCTTCTTCTCGAAATGCTCATAAACCGAAACTATTTTCTCTGTAGAAATTAATGTAAAATGGATTTTGTTCCTAGACAATAGATGATTACTCGTTTAAAATTTGCAACATTAGTTCATACAAAACTTCCTAATATAAAGTAAATGGAAATGATAACATCTAAGACAAAAAGCTTTAACATGATATTAAACTGATAAAATATATGAAAATTTAATTTAATTTTACTGTACATTTTCGAAAGACAGTGGATAACATATGTAGAAAGTTATGAAGAAGATACGTTGAATGAAAAGTTAGTTCCCTCCATAAAAATGCCAGGTAACGTAGTCATCCTTCATCTTTTCTTTATATGTTAGCACTACTCAACTCTATTTGAAACATTTTTAGGCCTTCGTTTCAATCAAAATTTTTCCAAAGTTATTGTTCACATTTCAAAATGTTTCTTGTACAAGACGTGACATTGCTCTTAATAATGATTTGCTTGTTAGATTGTTTATAAAATTAATAATCGAATAATGCGTATGATAGTCGGAAGACACTCATAGTCACCAGTGACGAAGACAGAGGTTCTGCCGCTCGGACCAACCCATTTGCCGCCCCTCTCTGTGCATTCTAAAAAATCACTAAAATATCAAAACTATATTTATATATAGTGGGTGAAAGCTTTATGCTTATCTTTGAAATAAAACTTTAATTTCAATATTCTAAAATGCTATTTTGCTTGTTGTTCTGTTAGTAAAATCGCCAATGCCATTTTAGAAGTTTGTACTCCTGTTGCTTTTCCAGAGACGGTACAGTAAGATTTCTTAAATATGAGGTATTCATATTTTGATCTTGTATGTACCTTCTTAACGCATTTGTGTTTAGAAAAATTCCTCTCACAACAAGTGGCACTTAACAGCAAATGTGAGGAAAATTCGGAGAATTAAGTAAAAAAACTTTCAAACCTATTTCCTGTTCCTAAGCAGTAACAGAAATAAAACTCTGAGCCATTTCTCTGTCAATAAGGAAATCTTTTTTTTATTTTTGTCATTGTGATCATAATTTTATTGATATTCGTAATTTTCATTCAAACGTTTAGATGGAGTAAGGAAGGCAAAAGAAGAACATTATTAAAATGAAATCGCTTTGTAATTTCTGTGAATACTTTGTCCAGTGTGAGAACAATTGTCTTCTCCATATCGTATAACAACTCGTAATCTTCACATCAACAAACTCGTTAAGATTGCTAAATACTGATAGTGCAACCTATCAGTATAAACTAGTTAAATCTCAGGATGGCTGCATGAGCGTTTTCGTGTTTTACTATATGTGAGAAGATTATGCAACATTGTATTCATGCATGCATGGCGTGAATATGAGTCACTTTCGACCTTCGCAAACACGTCCCTTCTATTAGACAGATAAATATAGTGAGTTTTGCTATATAATTTAAATGAATCCCAATCCTTCTTTGTGCTTTGAAGATCTAATGTGAATAAACTTCCATAATATGTTTAACTTGAAAAATGCCATCCAGGGAGGAACACGTCTTCCATTCCTCTCTAGTTATGTCAATAATAGTCATGTGACATATCATAAGCTTAAAATATGGTGATTGCACGATGGCTATGCAAGTAAGCGTTAATGTACAAATCAGACGTGCGAATGGCTGACCGCTGAATACTGGAAGTTTGATCTGAGTTCAATTCTAGGTGAACAGTATTTGATGTTTTGTCTTTTCCATGTGTAAAGTGAAGACAAGCCAGTTCCCTTAAAAAGTCCTCCACGATGGTATTCCTTTTCTAAGGCAGATGGCCCTTATATGCTTTGCCATTATTAAATAACTTAATTTACAAATCGTGATTAGGTTATTTGAATATGGCAAAACCATTTGGGATATCTGCCTAAGAGATGTCCTTCGTGGAGGACTTTCTGAGGAAAACTGGCTGGTATTCCGTGGAGAAAACCGCAAAAGCCAACCAAGCAGTCAACCCATTCATCTGGGCTGGAATCCAAACCAAGTCGAACTAACAGTATTCACGCTCAGTCAGTGGTGGGACTTAAAAATTTTAAGTTTACGGTATCGCTTGCCTGTGAGAGTGGGAGATAAGAGTCTATTTTTGAAAAAAAGACACTCACCCACAAACTTCTCCCTTCCCAAAAAATTAAATTGAAAATCATGTTCTTGCTTCTAATTTTACGTTTAAATCTAGTCACGGGGGAGAATACAAAATTTGTCATATTTTAAATACTTCTGAATGATCTGGAGACTCTCCTGAAAGTGGAAGCCCAGGGCACGTGTCCCATTTAAATTTGCGTAAACCATCCGCTGCCTGTATTATCGTTTCATGTGTATAGTTATTTTTGTCTTTTATATACATATATTCTCATTCTTGTCAAATTCTAACACTGGTTATAATATAGTTGGCCATGAGAATACAAATATATTTTAGTATTTCAAAACTTTTATTGCTTTTGTGTTACAGATTTTAAGATCTTATACTCAAAATTTATTTTAAACATATCCTTTCTGCTTACCAAAGTTAGCATTAAATGCTAATATTGTTGTCGAGTCCACATTTCATGGAGGATTGATTGCTAGAGCCTGAGACTGGACTTTTACTTCCACCCAACTTTGAGGGAGAGGATCCTGGGGAACAGTCAGGGGGTCTTCCATCCGTGGATCGCACCCACCCCTCTCCCCTGCCAGCAAACCACACGAGAAGACTTTCGGCTTGCCATACCTTTAGAGTGCCCCGATGCCGCAAAGACACTATACATTTACAATCATCCATACCTTCTTCAAGATTCGAACCCGGGCCATTTCGTTACCCCACTAGGCTCCACTAACTACTATACCGTCTGGGTGGCTTGCTAATAATGCTTCAAATACATTATCACGATTGACGGAATGCCTGTATTATCTTTTTTCGTCGATAGAAAACTGAAAATAGTGATCATATTAAACATGTGGCAGTGAAAAAGCAAAGGAATTTTTTTCTAGTTAAAGTAACATTAACTGCTTCCGCATCATGTGAAATGTAAACTATAGAGTGGCTACAATTAAAATTACCTTATTTAGTCCTACGTAGAGCCCGTTCTGATGGACTTATTTTGTTCTAACTTGGTATATACATTATGTGGACCACGGGGAAAAGAAATCTGAAATAAAAATTAATATTTCAAATTTCGACTGACAGAAGGCGTTTCTCATACAATGTGGAAAGGAAGTTATGCAAATATGGAGCATTCTAAAATGTCAGTAGTCAATGTTGTAGAATCGTTCTTCATCTTGCCTTCAGAGAAGAAAGATCGTGCTTTACTGATCAAGATGTTTTATCAGAACAGCAGTAATTTTTCAAATGGACAGCGAGAATATCGACATTTGAGAGGCTTACGAAAAGGGCTTATGTCAAGGAAGGTTTTGAAAAAGATGTATAATAAATTTCTAGAGACTGGGGAGCTGTGTAATGAGCAAGGAAGATGACGGAAAAAAATTTCATATAAAACTGGAAGAAGTCGCTCTTGCCATGGTGGGAAAGCGTTCGGTTCTCAATATTCTTTGACAAGAGCTCGTGTGGTGTCACGGGATTTGTTTCTCTTTTGGTCGATAATAGGAATTCTGCGATCTATTGCAAAATCATATACATACACATACAAGATCCATGTTCCGCAAGAGCTGCTTTTTGCAGACCCAGACAAACGCACTGGTTTTGCTAGCCTTCTTTTGGCTTGAATAGCCGTTGATAGCCTTGGAACATTTTGCAGTCGGACGACTCGCGTTTTACTCTAGATGGAGCAGTTATTACTAAGAAATGTCGCATATGGAGTTCTGCAAGACCTAATGTTGTGCGTGAATAGTCTCTGCATGCTGATTACATTCCTATATGGTATGGTTTTACTACTGATTTCAATCTTGGTTCCTTTTTGAGGAGAACACTCCTCAGGTCACTCAAAAGTGTTTTATCGCGGATATCTTTGGAGATGATCGTGTCATTTCGAGAAGTCTTTTGACTTCTTACCTTCCTCATTCTCCGTCTGAAATCCTATGAAGTCTGAATGGTTGTGAGGATGTCTGAAAGATCGCGTCTGTGGAGGAAGTATGTTGCTGCAACTGATCGAGAAACTCACCGCGCTAGTGTCGAACACGTGATAACACACTTTGGACGTGCGATTGACGCAAATGGACTACACATTGGACAAATGTTGTGATTAAATAAAATTTTGGGCTTACAGTTTGCGTTTATTGTCCTTCATGCGTCTCCTCATTTGGTGTTTGATATTTGAACTATTATTTTTAATTGCAGTTTTCATTTCCCGATAGTCTATAAAGTATATATATCAAGTTTCAACGAAATAGGTCTACCAGAACGTGCTTTACATAGATGTAAATAGGATAACTTTAATTATAACTACCATGTACATATACATATGCAGATGGATATACATATCAGAACAGAGTTTGACTTGAGATAGCAGCCTTGCTTTCAGGAATAACTTTTTTCAGAAATTTTCAGGATTTAAATGATTTAGCCTTGATAGTAAGAAAAGTTAGGACTCTACTAGCTTTAGAAAAGAAGAATAGCTTGGCATAGCAGAGTTAATTTCCGGAATGATTTTCAGGAATATTTAGGGATGAATAATTACTTTATTCTGGAGGAAAAAATAGGTCCAGAAATCTATTAGTACTCAATTTAGAAGAAAAGAGGAACTTGAAATAGCATCCTTAACTTCAGCAATGATTTTTCACAAATTTTCAGGATTTTTTTTTTTTTTTTTTTTTTTTTTTTTTGTTCAGGAGCGCATAACAATTTCAATTTAAAAGAAAAAAACAACCTGAAATCTAACGGTGTTACATCAAAACAAGAGAGTGGAGCTTGAAATAGCAAACTGGACTTCAGGAATGAATGACCTTTTGATTCTGAAGCGCAAAGTAACTTCGTGATTTCGGGAAATGTTAGAAATCTGCCCTTGCTGAATCAGAAGAATAAATTGGAATTTGAAATAGCAAACTTGACTTGAGGAATGAAATACAGTTATGCTTCAAGCATATTGTTTTTAGAATTAGATTAAAAGAACATTCCTAA
The DNA here is from genome assembly GCF_044657685.1 of Stegodyphus dumicola. NCBI lineage: Eukaryota > Metazoa > Arthropoda > Arachnida > Araneae > Eresidae > Stegodyphus > Stegodyphus dumicola. The sequence continues at coordinate 87,459,870 of NC_140768.1, forward strand.
TTGGAATATGCTTAGAACATTTTGAGAATATTTCACGAAAATCATAAAATATTCCCTGAGGATTACCTGGAGTGCTCTAAATCAGTGGTCTCAAATTGGCGGCCCGCGAGTACATTTCAGTTATTTATTTGTTCAAATACGTATTTAAAAAATTTTAGCTTTAAAAACAAGCATGAATAACGCAGCAAGAAAATCTTCAAATGATGGCAATTAATTTACAATGTGACTAAATCTTATTCGAAGATTTGAAAATACAGATTTTTATTAACTTTTATTCTTACTTGTCAAAAAATAAATAAACTCCGTTATGGATTTTTCACTAAGAATAATCCCTTTGTTAGGTAATACATTTATATGCGAGCAGCTTTTTTTCGCAGTTGGAAATTAATAAGAAAAGAATTCGGTTGACCGATGAGCGTCTATAGTCGGTGATGAAGGTAATTTCAAAGCTGTAAACTTCATCAAAATCAAAATGCCATCAAATGAGAAGTTATACACTGACCTACCAATAAGTATTTGGACACCTGTGATAGAAAAGAAAAACTAACTTTATCCAAAATCAATAGTTGGTAGAGCCTCCACGAGAGGTAATTACAGCGTGGACCCTCCGGGGCATACTTTCCACAAGTCTTTGTATGACAGCTAGTGGTATTTTCTTCCACTCGGCTTGGAGAAGATATATTCCCCAATTTTGCACGGGTAGTACACCCCTGAATTCGGCGATGTGACTCGTCCCAGAGTTTCTCGATAGGGTTCAGGTCTGGACTCTGGGCAGGCCAGTCCATTCGATGAACTCCATTGGCACCATACCAAGCCTTGGTTAACGTCGAAACATGACAACTGGCATTGTCGTCCTGAAAGTAACAGGGGTTCAACCCGTAAAACTGCCACAACGTAGGAAGCACATTGTCATCCAAAATAGTTCAGTAGGCATCGGAGTTGAGCTTACCATGAATGGGGACAAAGGGTCCCAGCCCATAGCAGGAGAAACACCCCCAGACCATAATTCCACCTCCGCCGAACTTGACTGTTTGCACAATGCATTCTGGCAGGAGACGTTCTCCAGGTAGACGCCAGACCCAGACCCTGCCATCCGAAAGGTAAAGGGTGAACCTTGATTCGTCACTCCAAAGAACCCGTTTCCACTGATGTATAGTTCAATTTCGATGTGCTTTGCACCACATTAACCGAGCAGCGCGGTTGGACTTTGTGATCAAAGGCTTATGGGCAGCAGTACGATCATGAAAACCAAGCAGATGTGCTTCCTTACGGATGGTATTCATTGAAACAATACTCCCGGATGCCTGTTGAAACTCCTCGCGGATGAGGGCCATCGGTTGGGTGCGGTTCTTCCGAATTTCTCTGGACGGCACTCGTCGGTCTCTATCTCCCAGTTTCGTTGGTCTGCCGACTCGGGGCACATTCCGACAATCACCGCTCACCTTCCACTTCTTAATCACATAGGCTACTGTCGATTTTGGGTACTTCAGATCATTAAACATGTCCCTTAAGGATCGGGCACATTTGTGATACCCGATAATCATTGAAACAATACTCCCGGATGCCTGTTGAAACTCCTCGCGGATGAGGGCCATCGGTTGGGTGCGGTTCTTCCGAATTTCTCTGGACGGCACTCGTCGGTCTCTATCTCCCAGTTTCGTTGGTCTGCCGACTCGGGGCACATTCCGACAATCACCGCTCACCTTCCACTTCTTAATCACATAGGCTACTGTCGATTTTGGGTACTTCAGATCATTAAACATGTCCCTTAAGGATCGGGCACATTTGTGATACCCGATAATCATACTTTTCTCGAAATCAGAGAGCTCCGAAGTGCGAGGCATCTTGCATGCGACTAAAGCCGATGCTGTTTCCTACACGATATATACCGGCGGAGTCCGTGACGTACCTTAGGACCGCAGATATCGTCATTTGAATAGGTGTCCAAATACTTATTGGTAGTCAGTGTAGTATAAGAGAGAGAGAAAGAGACTACGTTGTTATTATTTATTCTCTAGTTTTATCCTACTTGGTAAATTTTCTCCGAAAACTTTAAAAAAAAAATCATAATTCATTTATTTTTTGTTTAAATTAAAGTAAGTTATTTAATTATTAATTAAACATGTTAGAATTATTTGAAAAAAAAAGTGTCAGTCTAAAATTAATTTTTTTCTGAATTGTGTCAGTCTAAGACTAAAAAAGCGTCAGTCCGGACTAAAAAAGTATCAGTCTAAGAATAATTTTTTGCTAATTTGAATTACAAAGTATAACCAATAAAAATGCCTTGCAAGTACTAAACTTTATATTTAAAATAGAAAATAAATTTAAATTTGAATTTTTTTCTTTTGCGATATTATTGTTTATACATGTTTTGATAAATATGCAGTAAGCGAAATTTTAAATTTACTTAAATTTTCTAGCTTCTTAGTACCTTTTTTATTTTGTAAAAAACGGCAAAATCTAAAAATTGCTAATATTTAATTGCCTTTATTGATACTATAAAATATTACTGTGCTTTATATTTATGCTTTAAATTTTTTATTAAATTAGTTTTGGGGATAAAACATAATTTATTTCCTCATCATTTTTACTGTTGAGAATATTAAGAGAGATCTCACGGTTTATCAGTCAGATAAAGTAGCAGTCCCATTTTTTTTTTTTTTTTTTTTTTTCATGCGATACGTACAGTCTATAGTTCACAGTTGTAATACATCCGTTGTGATTAAGGTGATGGTATGGCAAAGCCATGTGAAAATTTTACATTATTGTAATCATAATACTATGTATGAAGGGGTATAGTGTACAGTGAATTTATTATTTTTTATAAATATTGATGATGTCTTATTATGCCTAATTTATCTACTAAACTTCATGGAATTTATACATATCATGTGGATATTCCTGTCTACATATCGTTCGTTATTGGGTCTAGCACTTGTCAGCGAAATGCCGTCGCCGTTAAGGCAATCCGCCGGCAGCTGATTCGTTTTGGGCCATTTCGCCATCAAGTGGAAATGAAATGCGTAATAAAGGTTGCTTATAATATATAATTACTTGTTTGAAAATTTGGGATATAAAGAAATTACACATAGTTAGAAAATTATGTCAGTATCAAATAGAACAAAATTATCAAATTTCATAATTATAGGCTAAACCGCTGAGGTATTCTGTTATATTATAGTTTCTAAAATTATGCAGGTACAATGTCTACACGATTCGAGAAAATTTCTTGAAGTTTTAATCAGTTATTTCAGAGAATGCTAGCCAATGACTCATGCAAGCAGGAAAGTCACACTTTTATAAAATCTTAATTGGAAACGGAATTACTTTGGATATTAGCTCATTACTCTCTTAAAATGAATAAATATATAGAGAGGTATATAGGTTAGTAAATTAACTTTTATGTTATGGTTAAGGATATATTTGTATAAAATTGTATGCAAAAACATTTTATGTAGTATTCAAAAAGTTTTAATTCATTTGTTTTCGTTAATATTTTAGTAATTCTAGAAGATGTGTTTAATTGCAAAAGCTTTTTCTTTTCTTTTAAAATTTAAGTTAGCCAGAGGTATACTATAGTTAAACAAAGTTATTAAACTAAATAAACTTAATATAATTGGCATGTAAAGAAAAATATGTCTTGACGGCGAATCGCCTCGATGGCAAAATGGCATGACGGCGAAATTGCGACATCGAAACGGCAGAAGCGAAATGGCGACGGTGAAGAGTCCCATTCCCTTCTTTGTTATCCGTAGTTTCACGTATTCGCCCTAAATCCTGGTACAAATTACCCAAGGATAAGAGGATACCATTGTATATTAAAAATAAATCCAACAATTACTCTTGAGTTATTTATTGCAAATTAGCCGCTATGCGGCCAGCCTTCGTCTAGCTTTTAAAATGTACCGGAAAACAAACGTCCTCTCGACAAACGTCGTATCCAAGTGCCTCTCGACAAGCGTCCAGTATCCAAGAGAAACATTAAATTTAAAAACTGCACAGAATTAACACCCTTATTTTTCCTAGTGGCAACAGTGCTGATATCAGCAACAATGGCAACATCAGTAACAATGGCTGCGTGCCATTGTTGCACGATTCAAAGTTCTGTGATACCACTGTGTGCGAGTTCTAAATACAAAAGTTAAGGGTATTTTTAGTGCGAAAATAAACTATCGATTTGTTATTTTGTAAAAACAAATCGATAGTTTGTTTGACATGAGTTTGGGGAGAAAACTCACATACAATGATGATTATATTAAATATGGTTTTACTGCTATAATAAAAAATGGTGTCGACCAGCCGCACTTTGTTATTTGTTCGAAATATTCAGCAATGATGCTATAAGATATTCTCGGCTGGAGTGACATTTGTCGGAAAAAAACATAGAGCGTCAAAAGAAAAGCCAAAGGAGTTTTTTGCTGCAAAATGTTCAAATCTGAAGCATCATAATATTGAATCCTTTACTCAGTTATCTGAAAAAGCGCTGGAAGCTTCGTATGAATTATCCGCAAAAGGCGAAGAAAAGTCATATTACTGAAGAAACAATTGTCAAATCTTGCCTGTTGAAAGCAGGTGACTAGAAAGTAAACAAAAACTTTCACAAATACCGCTTTCCGATAACACTTTGTCGCACTGATAATATGGCCGAAGACAAAATGTCAATTAGTGCAGGCCGTGAAATGATTAATTTTTTTCGTTCTACATTTGGACGAGAGTACAGATGTTGCAAAATGTTGTCAACTGATAGTTTGCGTTCGGTTCATACACAATGAAACAATTGAAGACAAGATTCTGTTTTCTACAGAGTTAACCACTACTTCAAAAGCAGTTCATATAATGACAGCAATCTTTGAATACTTTGGCAAATATGAACTGCCATGGCAAAAGCTGATAGGCGTATGCACATGCGGCGCTCCGTCAATGCTTGGATTACCCTCAGTATTCGTACAGATGGTCTGAGAAAAAAAAAAAAAAAAAAAAAAAAAAAATTTCAATATCAAAGCTATTCACTACGTTATACACCATAGAGCCTTCACAGCTAAAACACTACCAAACGAACTCAACGATGTCTTAAAAATTATTCATCGAAATTGTCAATCATGTTCAAAAGAGTGCTTTAAATACTCGACTTTTTACGGCCCTTTGTGAAGATTTGGGAACAGAACATAAAACAGTGTTAATTCATACGGAAGTACGTTGGCTCTTAAAAGAAAATATGTTAGGAGGATTATTTGAATTTCAAGATCAAGTGAATCAGTTTTTGGAAATTTAAACTGAATTGTATGTGGAATTCCGAAAATTCAAGTTGTATTGGCTCATCTGTCAGATATTTTCGTTTCATTAAACTTGAAATTACTAGATGGAGATTCTAACATAATTTATCATCTGGATGCAATTATAGCATGCACTAATAAGTTGCATCTCTGGGATCGTAAAACTTAATCCTGCGATTATTCCTGCTTTCCCAAATTATTTGAAATCCTGGAAGAACGGCGCTTTAAGGAGGTTTTTAAAGATACCAATACTAAGAATAAAATATCAAATCATCTGTAACACCTCACGTATGAATTGAAACGTTACTTTCCTAACTCATATTATAAAAATATTTATAGAATGTTGAACGATCCTTTTCACTTTGACATAGATGAAAATGGAAAAAAGAAACACTACAAGAGAGAGCTTTGGAAATTAAAATGATTCTGCAGCCAAATATGAATTCTAGAGGATAGATAGGCTATTATTTTGGGTGAAATATCTCAAAGTTTATCTCAGCTTAGCAGAGGAAGCACTACTACTGTACTTACCATTTTCAAGTACTCATTTGTGAGAAAAAGCGTTTTCAGCAGTTGCAGCAATTAAAACGAAGTGTAGAAGCAAACTCAATGTTGCAAATGATTTACATTGTGCAATTTCATCTATTCAGCCAAGAACTGAATATTTTGTCAAAAACATGCAAGCACATCCGTCTCATTGATTTATCATATGTGTATCACATGTTTCCTTATCATATGTGTATGAAAGAGTATATTTATAAAATAAAACCTTTAAATTATGTTTTTGTTCTAAATACCTTATAGGTAGATAATACTATTATTATTATTATTATTATTATTAGGGAAAGGAGCTCTGGAAGTCATATTTTCGGCAGTAGGGAGGCCTAACCAAAAAAAAAAAAAAAAAAAAAGAACTTAGGGAACCTATGGGTTACATCCTTCTAAAAAGTCTGCAAGTGTTCTTTTCCATGTGAAGTCACAACCCTGGATGTGTTTGAGCCGATATCTTAATATTTTACTATTGTTTAGCCCTTTAAAAACTTTGACAGTATTTGGAAACTTGGCGCAACGAGTCTCCTTCCCGTTCGCATATTTCACAAGTGCACATCTGTGTAGCCACCGAGAGAGTGGCTTTTAGGATGGACCAATGAGCATCCAGTAATATTTCTGTTATGTCACATGACCTTTCGCCTGCTTTAAGATTTAAGCAAGATGGTTGAAAATTACTGCCACGCAATTTCTGTACAAAATAATTAAAGCATCGTCGACTGCTTCTGAAACTCTTCATTGCGAAGTTAAATCTATTATAGGAAATTATGAAGATTTCATTACCTGGTTGAAATAAATGCAAACACATATTGGATACTTCGCAAAAATATCGATGTGAAATACTACTTAATAAGTGGTAAATAAGATGAAGAAAGAAATATGTGATAAACATCTGAGCTTAAATGCAATCTTTACATAAAACTACGCGTATCCGAAAAATATTTACACCAATTATACATGTACATAGAAGTCAGCACTTTTTATTGCGTCTATATGAAAAAGATGTTCTATAATAATAACCGATGCAGAATTTTATTCAAAGTGAACTTTACTAATTTGCATTCGTATACATTTAGTGTGTTACGCATTTAATAACTGCTCACTCTTAAATGTACTGTCTACACAAGAAAAACTTACCAAACAGAGTGAATTTATCGTATTCACAACGAGTATATTCAATTTATTCACATATAATTTTTAATGTTAGCAATGAATATAATCAGATCATATGTATTCTGAATCTTACACTTTAAGATCAAAAGAATGCAAGAACTGAAATAAGAAAATGCTAGATTCTTTGTAACACTTTCCGTCATTCTCAGCTGAATTAAGAAAATGTACACTTGAATTCTCTTAATCCACATAATATGCCGTGAACATCAATCCTAATATTAATGCGTAATAAAAATCGCGAAAGTGAAATGTCAGCGATTAATCAAACTCAGAAAACGAAAGCACTACGAGATTTTCTACTATTACGCCATATATTTATAACTTCGAAACAAATGCAAATTAAAACGTAAACAACATACGGTCACACGCACGAAGATTTAGCGTCACCAAGAGCAATAGTAGCTCATTGGTTCATTTTCGAAACCCCTTCCTCAGTGGGTACGCTGATGTGCACTTGTGAAATATGCGAACGGGAAGCATATTACACAAGTGCACATCATCGTAGCCACTGAGGGAGGGGCTTTGAAAATGGACCAATGAGCTTCTATTGCTCTTGTGACGCTAAATCTTCAAGCCTCTGAGCATATGTTGTTTACGCTTTAATTTGTATTTGTTTCGCAATTATAAATGTATGGCGTAATAGTAGAAAATCTCGTAGTGCTTTCGTTTTACGAGTTTAATTAATCGCTGACATTTCACTTTCGCGATTTTTATCACGCATTAATATTTGGATTCATGTTCACGGCATATCATCGCTCTTTACATTGAGAAAATGACTCAAGCTACAATTAGCCTCGAATATTATGCATTTACTAACACCTGTGGATTAAGAGAATTCAAGTGTACAATTTTTTTTTAAATTCTGCTGATAAGGACTGTAAGTGTTACAATGAATCTAGTGTTTACTTATTTCAGTGCTTGCATTCTTTTGCTTTAAGATTCAGAGTAATATTGCGTATGATCTGATTATATTCATTGTTAACATTAAAAGTTAATACGTGAGTAAATTGAATATATTCGTTGTGAATAAGATAAATTCGTTCAGTTTGATGAGTATTTCTTGTGTATGCAGTACATGTAAGAGTGAGCAGTTATTAAATGTGAAATTTAACACACTAAATATATACGAATCCAAATTAGTAAAATTCACTTCGAATAAAATTCTGCATTGGTTATTATAACACCTTTTTCATATAGACTGCAATAAAAATTACTGACTTCTATTTACATATATAATTGGTATAAATATTTTTTTCATATGTATAGTTTTTTGTAAAGATATCATTTGGGCTCAGATGTTATCACATATTTCTTTCTTCATCTTATTTACCACTTATTAAGTAATATTTCACTTGGATATTTTTGCGGAGTATCCAGCATTTGTTTGTGTTTATTTCAAATTCCTTCATCCAGGTAGTGAAATCTTCACAATTGCTTATATTTGATCCAATTTCACAATGAAAAGTTTCAGAAGAAATCGACGATGCTTTAATTATTTTGTACAGAAAATTGCGTGACAGAATATTTTCAACCATCTTACTTAAATCTTAAAGCATGCGAAAGGTCATGTGACATGACAGAAATATTACCTGATGCCCATTGGTCCATCCTAGAAACCACTCCCTCGGTGGCTACACAGATGTGCACTTGTGAAATATGCTTCCCGTTCTGTTGTAAATCGCGAGGACCTGAAATCACCGGCACGAAGTCAGCAGATTCAACGGCAGAGTAGGGGGCGTCGTACTTTTTGCCGCCCGGTACAAGCTTCTGCCGCCTACAGCCTTCCTAAATTCTAAAAAATTGGCTGCCCATAATTACCGTCGTTTGGTGCAGGCGCACTGGTTGCACAGACTCTGAGGCCGGAGTTGTACAACAACAAGATCATCATGATCGCTACTATAACTATCAGAAATAAGAAGCTTATCCGTTCTCAAGCAAGCTCTCGTGTTAAGACACATCGTATTAAGCTCTCGTATATTTATTGCACTTCCTGGAAGATAAAATTTAAACCTGTGTAGGTATGGTGTGTGTGATGGGAAGTGTTTTTTCTTGTTTTGAATGTCTTAATCAATCCAAGAGTTTGTTTCTCAAGAAAAGATAGGCACGCATTCGGAAGTAATATTGATTTACAAGTCTTATTTTTTGCTCCAAATAAAATGTGTAGCGTTTTATGTTTACTAATTCGTTATCTTATTATTTTTACCTTTAGTGCCACTTCTAATTTCGTCGCTCCCACCAGGATACAAATTAGTTAACGTATATTGGAAAATAGTTCTTGAAGTTAAGAGAATGCTTTTGACGGCGACCGCTGACCTGTCTCCTTAAATTTACATCCAGTTCCTAGATTACCTGGATCAAATAGGCTTTAGTCTTTTGCCAGTTGTGTTTCACTCATGTGGTTAAAGGACCAGAGCCAAAGCTTGCAGTAGGGCTTTGGCATGTGATCTTAAACATTAATTGCGTATGTTTTACTTTGACCGTTATGTTCTGTTAAATCTCGCAAGAGTGGATGATTTGTTATGTTAATTAACATGAGCTGTTTATTTTCTAAGTTGTAATACAAAAGTTCATTGTTCGCGCCTGCGCATCTGTAATGTAATCCACGCATGCGCATCTGTAATGTGATGATCTAACGAGTTTGAGAATCGCCATCGACGGTGTATGAGGGCTGGTCACAGCTATGAGTTAATGAGTGATTGTAATTAATTATGAGAATTAATAAAGAATCGAACCAGCGAATTTATTTAGTGTGTGTTATTCGGGACGAGACCAAAACATATCTGGTCGTAGTCGACCGGAGCGTGAGTAAATAGTGTTTCGTTTTTGAGAACACAGGAGTGTTTGTGTTTGCCAGTATTCCAAGCTTGTTCTTTTCAACGAATATCGCTGATTTTGGATAAGGATATTCATCGAAAGTGAATCACTGCAGAGGTAAGTGATTCCTCTCTTGTTAATTCTGTACTTTCTGTGCTTGTTCTGTTATAAATAACAATGTTATTTAAGGGTGCTAAAAAAGAAGATTTAAGGCTTATTGCCTTAGAAATAAATCTAAATGTTGACGAAAAAATGACTATAGCAGATTTGACTGATATTATTGAGAATAGTGAAATTTTTAAAACTAAACAAGATTTAGTAAAAGAGATAGCAAACTCTATTATCGAAAATAGAAAACAGGAAGAGCAAAAAGAGCAAAAACTTGTCGAGTTAGAAAAAATAAAACTTGAGAGATCAAAGAATGAGTTAGAGTCGGCTAAGCTTAAAGCAGAAGCTAAACTTGATGGTGTAAGCGAAACCGAAACAAAATCAGAGTCACTAGATCAATTAATAAAAAGTATCAGAACCTTAACTGTAAAAATTCCTATACGGCCTGAGAGTTGGGGATTTTTCTTTTCGTCATTAGAACGAGCGTTTATTACAAAAAATGTTTCGGAGGACTATAAAGCAGAAATTCTGTTAAATCTGTTAGGAGACAAAGCTTCGAATATAATAACCTATTTACATGATAAGGATATCGCGAATTATGAAAAAGTAAAAGTAGTAGTTCTGAAGGAGTTTCAGCCAACACCATATTCGTGTTTAGAAAACTTTAGAAAAACTGTTAAACAACCACATGAAACTCATGTGCAGTTTGCTTCTCGCTTAGTAACTACTTGGGATTATTATTTAAAATTAAGGAAGGTAACTGACTTCGAGACTCTCAAACAACTAATAGTTTCAGATAGATTATACCAATCTTTAGATACGGGAACAGCTTCTCACATTGCTGTGAGGCAAGGTGATTCATGGTTTTCACCTAGTGAGTTGGGTAAAGAAATAGATTTATATTTCACGTCACGAGGAAAACCTCTTATTGAGAATTCTCATGTTAATCGTAAGTATAATAGCTCAAAAAGTGTAGCTAAAGTGTTTTTATCAGATGTTAAAACTGAGAACTGTATTTTATGCCACGAGAATCACGGATTGGCAAAATGCCCATCGTATTTAAAATTACCGGTACAAGAAAGAGTACAGGTTGTGAAAACTAATAAATTATGTTTTAACTGTCTACATATGCATTCAGTATCAAATTGCCCATCGAAATATTCTTGTTTTTGTCAAAAACGGCACCACAAAACTATTCACTTTCCGAAAGTAAATAATATCGTAAAGGAGAAAGAATGTTCATCGGAACAAAATAAAAACAAAACAAATGTATCTGACTGCAACATTCCCAAACGAGATGACTCATCGACCTTGAATGTTAATGCGCAGGAGTTCGTTCAAAAGGCATTTATTAGCAATTATTCGAATAAACAGAGTACGGTTCTGCTTTCAACAGCCGTATGTTTTCTAATTGATAACGAGGGGAAAAAACACAGAGTGAAGTGTTTGCTGGACGGGGGGATATGTCGAACTTTTTGACACGGAATTTTATTGAGCATTTGCAGTTAAAGAAAGAAAAAACAAACATTTCCGTTTCGGGAATAAATGATGCTACTTTAACAATAAAGCATAAAATTAATGCTTCGATATGCAATAAAGAAGGAACTTTTATAAAGAATTTCGACTTTTTAGTAATTCCAAAAATAACTGCTGATTTAACACCTTCGCGCAAAATTAAAATTTCAGTGCAAGATCTTCCTAATTTAAAATTAGCAGATGAAGGATTTAATGTTCCAGAAAGGGTAGATATGTTGTTGGCAGCGGGAGTTTTTTATGAACTTTTGAAACCAAGTCAAATTCGAATGAATAATCCTGATCTTATTTTTCAAGATACAGTTTTTGGTTTTATCGTGTCTGGAAGTATTCCAACAGAGACTGAAAACAGGGTTCATTGTGGGTTGATAAAGGAAGAAGACAACTTAGATAAAACTCTTAGAAAATTTTGGGAATTAGAAAATATTGAAACTGATAAACCCAAAAACAAAGAATTTTTAACTTGTGAAAAACATTTCGTAGAAAATTACACACGAGATAAAACCGGTAGGTACGTTGTTAAAATGCCATTAAAGGAGGATCCAGACACTTTAGGAAGTTCTAAACAAATTGCAACGAGTAAATTAAATTCCTTATGGAAACGCTTAGTAAAGAACCTCGAATATTTAAAATTATATTCAGATTTTTTAAAAGAATATCAACAGTTAGGACATATGGTTGAGGTGAGTGAAAGCGAGGAGGAACGAGGTTCATATTACATTCCTCATATTGGAGTATATAGGGGAGAAGAGAAAAGTAAGTCGACTCCCTTGAGGGTAGTATTTAACGCTTCTTCTTTGACAAGCAAAGGAAACTCTCTAAATTCTATACAGTATAATGGAGGTGTGATACAAGATGATTTATTCTCAATTATGGTGAGATTCAGGAAATATATTTTTGCTTTCACTGCTGATATACAAAAGATGTATCGAGCTATTTCTATCCATCCAGATCAATGGAAGTTGCAAAGGATTTTATGGAAAGAAGGCATTGATAAGCCAGTTAAAAACTTTGAGCTAACCACCGTTACCTATGGAACTGTGAGTGCGCCATTTTTAGCAATGAGAACACTTGTACAGCTGTCAAAGGATGAAGGAGATAAATTTCCTTTAGCAGCACCTGTACTGAGAGAAGACATGTACATGGACGATATTCTATCTGGAGCTGAGTCGCTAAGTTCTGCGTTAGAACTTCAAAATCAGTTAATAGGCATTTTGAAGAGTGGAGGTATGTTACTCCATAAGTGGTGTAGTAATGCTACTGAACTGTGTCAAACAAACGACAAAACATATCCCTTTGGTAAATCAGAAGAATCTAAAGCATTAGGTATTTTATGGAAGTCAAAAGGAGATTGTTTGAGCTTCAACGTTAAAATCGAAGACAACGTAAAGGTTACGAAACGGCAAGTGTTATCCGTCATATCTCGCATCTTTGACCCATTGGGTATAATTTCTCCAGTTATAATTGTAGCAAAAATATTTATGCAGAAATTATGGCTGTTGAAATTGAACTGGAATGATGTTTTGCCAGAAAAGGAGGCTAAAGAATGGAAAGAATTCTCCACTACCTTGCAGCTAATTAACAACATTGAAGTCCCTAGATGTATTTTATTACCGGATAGAATCAAGATTGAATTACATGGTTTCTGTGATGCCTCAGAGGCCGCCTATGGAGCAGTTATCTACTGTAAAGCAACATCAGCAACAAACCATACATCAATGAGGTTGGTGTGCAGTAAATCGCGTGTCTCCCCCCTAAAAAAGACTACAATCCCAAGACTTGAGCTTTGCGCAGCAGTGCTATTAGCTAAACTGATGCATCGAGTGAAATCATCATTAAAATTGGAGCTTACTGCTATTCACCTTTGGACCGATTCTATGATTGTGCTGTCATGGATCAACAAAGAGCCACACCTGCTCAAGACATTTGTTGCAAACCGGATTTCAAAGATACAGGATCTGACTGAAATAGCACAGTGGCATCATATCGCTTCTGAAGAAAACCCATCAGATCTCATATCTAGAGGTATGTCTGCCAAAAAACTGCAACTAAGTCAACTGTGGTGGAACGGGCCTGACTTCTTAATGAAGGATGAATACCCTATAAGAGTTATACCTGCAGCAATTACTGAAAGGGACAGTAATGAACTTAAAAACTTTGCTGATTCTGAACTATCTACATGTTTAAATCTGAATGTGAATAATTTCATTAATGATTTATTGAATTGCAGTAATAAGTATTTAAAATTAATTCGTATTATAAGTTTTTGTTTTAGGTTTTACAAGAATTGTAAGCAAGAACAAAAGCAGGTAGGTAATTTACAAGTGGGAGAATTGAGAGCAGCTGAAGAAACTTTAATAAAATTAGTACAGGGTGAGTATTTTATAAATGAGATAAATGATCTTAAAAAATCAGGTATTGTTCCAAGAAATAGTTCTATTAAAAGTCTTAACCCTTTCATTGACAGTAATGGACTGTTGAGAGTTGGAGGTAGATTAAAAAATAGCAATTTAACTTATGAGAAAAAATTTCCTATTATTCTGCCTTCTAAACATAAATTAACAGAGTTAATAGTTAATTACTATCATTTAAAATATTTGCATGTGGGTCCTCAATCTTTGTTATATCATATAAGACAAAAATTTTGAATTGTAAGTGGTAGAAATGTTTGTAGAAAAATTGTAAAAAATTGTATAATATGTTTTAAAGCTAATCCCATTGTAGCTCAGCAAATCATGGGTGATTTACCCAAGGAAAGAATCATAGCTAATCTTACATTCAATTGTACTGGAGTTGACCTCTGTGGCCCATTCTTAATTAAATACAAAAACCAGAGAAAAGGTATATATCAAAAAGTTTATGTGTGTATATTCATTTGTATGGTTACTAAGGCCATTCATTTAGAGCTGATAACAGATCTAACATCTGAAGCATTAATAGCTACCTTGAAACGTTTCTTTGCACGAAGAGGTAAAAGTTTAACACTATTTAGTGATAACGCTACGAATTTTGTAGGTGCAAATGCAGAATTAAAGAGGTTAAACAAACTAGTGAACGAACAAGATGAGCTTTTAGCTGGTTATTTGAGTTCTGAGAATATCGAATGGAAATTTCTCCCTCCCAGAGCACCTAATTTTGGAGGCCTTTGGGAAGCTGGAGTTAAATCTTTTAAGTACCACTTCAAACGTGTCGTAGGTAATGCAAAATTGACATTTGAACAATTTTTAACAATTATGATTCAGATTGAAGGAATTTTAAATTCCCGACCATTGACACCCTTGTCTTCGGACATTGATGATTTAGAGGTTCTAACACCTGGGCATTTTTTAATTGGTAGAGCAATTAATTCGATCCCTGAGCCAGATATCACGGAAGTTAACATTAACAGGTTAAAATTGTGGTAACAGATCACAAGATTAGTACAAATTATCTGGAAAAAATGGAACTCCAATTATTTAAGTCATTTACAAAATCGATCTAAATGGCAAAGTTCTAAAAACAATATACAAGTTGGAGACATGGTCTTAATTAAAGATAATTTGCCTTGTTGTAATTGGGCGGTTGGTCGTATAATAGAAGTATTTTATGGTAAAGATGGAAAGGTTCGAGTGTGTAATGTAAAAACTCAAACTGGAACTTTCAAACGACCAATTACCAAATTATGTGTCTTACCAATACAAAAATGAGTATTGTCCTTATAGTTATTGTACAGTATTGAATGTGTTTCACATAAAATGTCATTATGTAACTGAAATGTTATATTGTATTGCTTTGAGTTGTACGCTTATGTATATGGTAAATGTCTAATTATAATAATGATTTTTATGTAATAGTACTTATTCAAAATTGTTTATGATATACTTGTTTAATTTTTATGCTATATCTTAATTACAATAGTTGAATGCTAAGCATTGCAACGCGGGGCGGCATGTTCGCGCCTGCGCATCTGTAATGTAATCCACGCATGCGCATCTGTAATGTGATGATCTAACGAGTTTGAGAATCGCCATCGACGGTGTATGAGGGCTGGTCACAGCTATGAGTTAATGAGTGATTGTAATTAATTATGAGAATTAATAAAGAATCGAACCAGCGAATTTATTTAGTGTGTGTTATTTGGGACGAGACCCAAACATTCATATTAAACCTTCTTCTGAGTTCAGAGTTACTTTTACTGAAAAAATAAAAAGGAACGATAAGTCGTTTTGTTATCTACACAGAATCAGAATTTACCATTGAAGTAGATAGGTTTGTACAAATGTCACGAGATCTAAAGAATTTTCTGCTCAAACAGTGACTCAATTTCATAAAAAAAATGTCCTGAAGCTCATCTTATTTAGGGCTGTGGGCAAATTAAGCTCTGGATGTTACACCGATAAATAAATATGCTAATATTATTTACTATAAGCATTTTAACAGAATGATTCTTTTGACTCGCCCTGTACATTATATTTTATGGTAAGAAATTTATCTACCATGAAGTATTCAGTTCCATTCTTTACCAGAACATATTTATTTAAAGTTATATATATATTACATATCTACGTAATCTCATTTCTCAGTATTTTCATCTTCGTATCTAAATTTTCTATTTCTGGTCCCGGATCACTACAGAAAACATACCGCAAATTTTCATTTCCCGTCTTAGAATTGTTTTAATGTAATGAAGTCTTTATTTTTTTAATAGATGTTAATCTTGAGAAGATTCAATAGCTTCTAAGATTTGAAATTTGCTTTTGTGCACAGTGCACAATACTTTACATTCAGTAGTTGATAATTCCCGTATTCAGTTAAGGACTATCTTCTGCTGCAACATATGAACATCCAGTTTGATCTGAGTCATTTGAGATCTAATTCCATACAGTTGAAGGATGAAGGTTGCTTTGGTTTGCTCCGTTTGTGAAATATTCCAGATGCTATGTTATCAGTTGCCATTCATAGTTATCATCTCAAACTGAAGTCTCATTTATATCAGCTTGTCTGTTGAGTGTTCTGTCATATGACTGCACAAGAATTTGTCGCTGTTCCTCAGTCAATCTTGTTGTGACATTTGGTTCTTGGTTCAAGCCCAGTTTCAGGAGAATATCTCGCTGTATTGTCATTATACGCATTTGGCGCTTTCTGAAAAATAAAAGGATAAAATGATTGTTTGCTTGGTTAATTCTTTGTTATTAAATAATGAACCATCTGTATGGATGGATATATCAAACTTCAAAGAGGATATATGGATATATCAAGCGTATAGGGGCCGAGTGTTATAATTCAGGAAATTTCGACAGCCGCAACTAGATTTCCTAAATGTTAAAAATTTCTTATTTACATCGTTTTAAAAGTATTGATAAATATTTTCTGAAACTTATTAGAAAAAAAAAAGTCTGAAAGGTTTCAGATTTTAAATTACGTCCAAAGGGGAGTTTTTTTTAACATTTTTGCGTTACTTTTATTTATTAAATATCACGTTCTTCGCACTTAGACCATAAGATTCAGTTCAAGAGCCAGTAGGGTTACGTTATTCAAAATTTGATGGCTCTAGGTAACATTGTTTTATCACAATGCGAGAAACATACATACATTTATGCAGACTGTTCATTATTTAATTTCTTTAAATATAATACAGGGCGGTAATATTTGGTGGCAACAGTTTGAAAAGTGAAACGGACATTCAGAGTGATTCGACGCAAAATCGCAAAACGAAAACAATAGTCCCTCAAGGACAAAGCCTCTTTGGACTAAAGATTTGAGGTAAATAGTGAGATTTTCTTTTCTTTTTGGTCCAAAGGGGCTTTGTCCCTGAGGGACTATCGTTTTCGTTTTCCGATTTTGCGTTAATTCACTATAAAAGTCTTTTCAAATTGTTGCCACCAAATGTTTAGAGTCCTGCGTTATATTTAAAGAAATTAAATAATGAAAAATCTGCATAAATATATGTATATTTCTCGCATTGTAATAAAACAATGGTACATAGAGCTATCCAATTTTGAATGACGTAATACTACTGCGAATATGGGCATGTGGAAGCCAAAATTTGAAATTTGGAATTTGTTTTATTATCGATTTCATATTTTGTAAAACTTTAACGAATTTTTTATTAACAAAACTCAACTTTTTCAAAGCGAGCAATGGTAAAGTTGTACAGAAAAAACATTTTTATCTACAGCACGCGAGACTCTGTATCGGAAATGCTAAAGATATGCTCAATTTAAAACTATTTTGCGACATTGCTCTCGAACTGAATTTTATGGTTTAAGTGCAAAGAACGTGATATTTAATAAATAAAGGTAACAGACAAAATGTTAAAAAAGGCGCCCCTTTGGACGTAATTAAAAATCTGAAATCTTTCAGATTTTATTTTTTATTTATTTATCTATTTTTTTGTGCATGCGTGTGTGTCTATAATTAACTTGGTTACATATAAATAAGAACTTGTAACCAATCCTTTAACATAAACTGTTGGACTAACTGTGACAACAAGGCTGCCCTCTGGTGAGTAGCCAGAGAAGTACTTCAGTAAAAGCCAAGCGTCCCACTTGATAGGTTGTATCTGACTCTTGCTCTGTAATATTCTTAAAGTTAAATGTAATGTTCGTGTGTAACTTACCTGTTAATAAATACTTGTTACACTCACTATACAGGACTGTTCTATGACCCTATCTAAAACGACACCTTTACAAAGATCCAATCCCTTAACATAAACTGTTGGACTAACTGTGACATCAAGGCTGCTCTCTGGTGAGTAGTAGCCTTGTTGTCACAGTTAGTCCAACAGTTTATGTTAAAGGATTGGTAACAAACTTTAATTTCGCCAACTGTATATTCTGGAACATACGTTTCTGCGATATACAAATTTAAAACTATTGTCGCATGCAACTGAACATTACTTTTTCAGATAGAAAACCAAGCATTTTCTTCTGATTTCCTCAACTTCTCCCTTCGGTTATGATTGTTGAACGGTTTTAGAAGAGGTATGCCGAAATCAAAAGAAAGTTAGGCTAAATTATTTAAGGCAAAGAGAACGAAGGCTATATGCCCAAAGAAGGGCTGCCTTTTGGAGGACGCTCTAGGGAAAACTTGCTCCACGAAATTCAATAACCATGTAGTCAAGACGTTCGCCTGGTATCGAACCCAGGTCGAACTCGCAACACTTAACGATCGTAACCACTCAGAAACCGGTGAAGTTCGAAAGAAGGAATTATAATAGTGTTTGCGAGTACTGCAACGTAAAAGGTTTTCCATGCGAGTGCTGAATAAAGCACTAATTTGAAAAATAGATCCAGTTATTTTTCTTTAACTCATACGCACTCTTCTCAAATGAATAAAATAATTAAAACTCGACATCTGCTCGCTACGGAGGAACTGCTATTCGATAAATTTTGCTTTAATTTAGCAAAGCACACGACGGCTGTCTGCCGAAGAGGAGGGATGCCTTCCTGAAGGACTTTCTGCAATAAAATTGCTCATATATACGCTTCCTGTAAAAGGAATATTATTTTTAATTAAGCTATTACATTTTCAGGATTCTATATAAAAATAATAATTTGTTTTTTCCCGTACAGTTCACACCCGTATCACTAAATTCACCCTTTTACGGCCCTATGTGCCACGCTGTTCCAGTTCAGCATCAAACGAAATCTGTTGGAATTCTCATTTAAGTAGTCTGTGCACTATGCTTCCTCGAAAATTCTCGAATCGTCATGATAATTCTGGTCGTAGATAACATATTATAAATAGTTTTTGGTTTTTTCTGCGAACTTATGGCAGGGTTTGTAAACACTACTACGCGAACATGACTTCACTTGTCTAGCAGTTGGACTATTCAGTTATAGATGCTGAATTTTAAACTGTTAGTTTAAATTTCAGCTGTTACTCAAAATATGTTTATAGAACTATATTGAAGAAATGAACCTCGATATTCAAGAATTTAATCATGTATTTCATTTACTAAATTTCATTCGCATCTTTTTAATAAACGTAAGTGTATTTTTGAAAATGTATTCTTGTACCTGGTTCTTAGTAAACGAAATTTGAAACTTTACCTTCAACCTTAAAATATTTTGATGTTAAGTAAAAGTATTTTTTCTACCAACTCTCTTCTTTTTACTTTTATTTGAAGGATTCAAGAGGTCTAATGTTAAAAAAATTTGAAAATTGTTTAGAATACAGATTCAAGTTCAAAGAAATTCATGGTTCGACTTATCTTTGATTTTTTTTCACTGCAAATTAAAACAAGTAATATAAAAGAATTTTGTTTAAAGTCAATTCCTACTTAGGTCATCCCCCCCAAAAAAATTAGTTACTTTTTATTAACATTATTAAAACTTTTTCGTTTCTAATTTATGAAGCTGTTGGTGGTCTATAATTTCTCATTCTATCCATCTCTTGTAATGCTTCATTATTGCAAGGAACCTTCCCAGTGAGTTTCGACCAGTCCCAGTTCTTCAATTAATATTCCATCTAATGATTTCACACGACTCAAGGCGACAGATACTTGACCTGCTGCGAAGAGGTTTCGTCCTAGATATACACTCATGTCCATAAATTAAGGATAATTCGGAGTCACGCGGAAATCGAACTCTATAATAAATATATCACCTGTAAAATCACTACATACATCTTCAAGAATCATATGCAAATTTCAGGAAGTAACCAGATGACATCGATGGTACGTCACAATGACGAGAGTGTAAGAGAGTGATATACAAGGAAGACAGGCAAAGAAGTAAAATTGTTCGCAGGCGCTTTATAAGCATTTCAGTACAATAACCGAATGGTTATGACACAAAGGACGCATTTGGATGATTTTTTACGTGGTAGAATTATCGGCCGTCTGGAATGTGGGCTTACCCAACTGGAAGTATCAGACGAACTTGGAATTGCCTAGAGTGTAATCTCCAGGCTTTGGCAACGATTCCAAGATGATGGTAATGTGAGTAGACGTTACAGCACAGGTCGCCCCAGAGTTACAACGCCGAATGAGGACCGGCATTAGGCAGTTACTGCCAAAAGAAACAGGCGGAGCACAGCCTCAGACCTGTCTCGTCAGCTCTCTTCAGCCACTGGTACGACAATTTCAAGGCAGACCGTGTACAGACGCTTAGGGCAGATTGCTCTATATGCTCGTAGACCTGTCTGATGCGTTCCACTTACTTCAACTCACTGTCGCCTGCGGTTAGCCTGGAGTAGAGAGCATGCATTGTGGACACCGCAACAGTGGGTTTGTGTGATGTTTTCCGACGAGTCCAGTTTTAGCTTGCAGTCTGATTCTCGCCATTTCATATGGAGAGCTCCAGGTACCCGTTACCACGAACGACACCGTTACGGTGGTGCAGGAGTGCTCGTTTGGGGTGGAATTATTCTGGGTTCCAGAACTGACCTGCGTGTTCACATTGGAATCATGACAAGCCAAATCTATCGGGACGTCATTCTGGAACAATATGTACATTCGTTTCGGGGCGCCATGGGCGCACAATTTGTGTTTATGGATGACAACGCCCGTCCTCACCGTGCAAACACCGTAAGCGAATGCCTTCAATCGGAGGATATCACCCGTATGGACTAGCCAGCATTCTCACCGGACTAGAGCACGTGTGGGACATGCTTGGCCGACGAGTTGCAGCCCGTCAACCTCCTCCTACATGTCTACCGGAACTTCGGAGAGCATTGCTTTTTGAGTGGTGTAATATCCCCCAAGATCAGATCGATAATTTGATACTCAGCTTGCCTAGGCGTTGTACGGACTGTATTGCATCGTCTGGGAAACATACAATGTATTACCAATCATACCAACCATGTAATATTGGTTTTTTGTAAATAGGTTTTTTTTTTGTAATTTGCTCCAGGGAGAGAAAATCGCTAATTTTTTAATAATATCAAACATATAGCATCCTTTTTTGCTCTTTACCTTTTGTTTAATAAATAAGCTTTACGAATAAGTCAAATTTATTTTGCTTCTAACTCTTTCTTTGTCTGATTTTGCATTATCCTTAATTTATGGACATGAGTGTATTACTGCATAATCTACAGTGCTATTTATTTATTTTAATAAGCAAGAGACATTTTAAAGGATTATATTTTAAATACATATTGTTATGAAATTTCCTGTCGCGGTAAGGTAGCTTCCCCGCAAAGCAATTTTAGGGTTGCCATAAAAGCAAGGAAGGCAGGGTTGCCATATTTGGCGAGAAATTGCCCATTTGACTACACCGGTTCTTACCGGTTTAGCCCAGAATGTTCTCGAACATGAGCCGAAAGCTATATAAACCCTGCTGGTCTGCAGTCGAGTGTATGCCTCGTCTGGAGTGCTAGTATCGAGTTAGTGTCTTGAGTTAGTCAGTCCGTGAGGAGACGATCGAGTTGACAGCCGACCAGCGAGTGCCGAGTGGGTCGTCGAGTGCATCGAAAGAGTCTCTTAGTGCATTGTCGAAAGAGCGTGTTGACCGAAAAACGACTGAACCGAAGAGTCGGGAGCTGTGCTCTGTGTGTCGTCAAGGGCATCGCGAATTGTAGCTTGAGGAGTCTCGAGAGTACGTCGAGTTTCGAGAACGACCGAGCAGAGTCGGGAACTGTATTCTGTTCTGGTGCTTTGTAGTGAAGCTGTCTCGACCGTTATAGCCTGATAACCTGAAGGCCGTGTCGCTGATTTTTCCAGCGAGTGTACAGTAGATCTTCGACAACTATAAAACGTGACTTTGGAGCTGTCCTGATATATATTGGCTAAATAGAAAGTATGTTTCGATATTCCATCAAGTGCTGTCGTCGTTATTCACTCCCACACGAACCCCGTAACAACTGGTGGCAGGGGAAAAAAAAAGTAACAATGTTATTATCACGTCAACATAGAAATTTTGGGAGAATTTTCGCTACATAATGGGATATTACATCCGCTTCATCCAACTCTATAAAACTACAACTCTTTAATTCCATACACTTTAAAAATCTTTAGAACTCTGTTGCCACTTATTTTTGTTAAATATTACAATACCATTTATCACAGTCATGTACATTTATAAGTTATTATAAAATTAATTTTTACAGCACGTTAGAATTCCTAATAAACGTTCATTATTTGTAATTATTATAATATATTAAAAAAAGCATATCTGTAGTTCAGATAAACAGGAGTAAAAGACGAATTGACTTTAATATGTGAAAAAACGGTAATTTTCCGTTTTGCCTGCGCAAACGATAAAGTCGTCAACAATGGTACATACAACTGATGCCAAACGGAATATCTTCGCTGCTAACCTTTTGTGCCTCATTTTCAAAACAAGTCGCAGCCATTTCTTATCAGATTGATTGCTTCTTTCAATACTGGCGTACAATTACATAGAATTTTTACAAGATAGTTAAATTTTATGCCCCAAGACCATTCGCGGTAATTAAGTCAATTAGAGTGCAATCACACCGCTCACTCGAAGGCAAAAATAAATAAAAAAAATGAAAAATCAAGGGTTAAATTCATCAATTCTAATGAGAATGCACTAGCGAACTAAATCACTGCGGTTTTACATAATTTCTGAGTAAGCTATTCGTACGAATTGAAATAATTCTTGTATTTAAACTTGTATTCCAAATTAAGATTTAACTTGAAATTAATGTAGATAATTGCTAAGAGAATTAGATTTTTGTAGCGTAGTTTACGTTAGTTTTTATGATATGGGATCACTTGGGGTCACGTGATACGAATCGGCGAATCAGGATGTTGAACCATGAAAGCATAGTAAATTCTTAAATTAATATCTTTTTACAAATTTATTGTCTTTATTTATTGGCTTTTTACAAAATTTTAAACAATAATAAAATGTTTATGCCTTCAAAATAAAAAATTCTTATAACTAACGTTTGTTAACATATTTTATGTGTATACTGTATGTTGTAGCCAACAAAGTCTGCTTGGCGAGATTTGCGCCGGCGAAACGGAAAAGTACCGAAAAAACTGTATTAACATCAAGTGTCATCCACTACAAGTTTTAAAAAAAAGTCTTTGAACTTGAGCAGATGAATAAAAAGTATTTTATTAATAATTGTAAATTTGAACAAGATATAAGAAGAATGTGAGCTAATAGTAGGAATTTAAAAAATATATATGCATATATAATTCATAGTATTGCTCTGAAAGATTTCAAATACATCATCGTAATGACAATATATGTAGCCTCATTTAAAAAAAATGTAACAAACGCCACCAACACTGAACTGAAGGATGCAATCGGAATGAAAGTATTATTGTTTTAAAATAAGGTGTTAAAGTTTTTAGGTGAAAAATGATTGTGTGAAAAATGATTTAGTTTTTTCCATACAATTAACACGAGGATGAACACACTTAGATCGAACCCAATCCTAAGCAATTGATTTAATTCTTTAGATACGAATTGGGGTACTTTTCCGTTTTGCCGGTGCAGGCGATAAAGTCGCCAATAATGGTACAACTGGTCCCAAACTGAATATCTTCACTGGTAACATTTTACGCCTCATTTTCAAAACAAGTAGCAGCCGTTTGCTATCAGATTGATTGTTTCTTTCAATACTGACATACAGTTACATAGAATTTTTACCAGATAGTTCAATTTTATGCCCTAAGGCCATTCGCGGTAATTAAGTCAAGTAAGATGCCATCACACCGCTCATCCGAAAGCAAAAATATAAAAAAGGCAAAGTCAAGGGTTAAACTCATCAATTCTAATGAGAATGCACTAGAGAAGTAAAGCACTGCGGTTTTACATAATAACCTGAGTAAGCTACGAATTTGAAATAATTCTCGCATTTAAACTTGCGATTAATTAAGATTTAACTTGAAATTAACGTACTTAATTACTGAGAGAATTAGATTTTTGTAGCGTAGTTTGCTGAGATGAGATCACTTAGGGGTCATGTGATTTGAACCGGCGATTTAGGATGTTGAACCATGAAAGTGTAGCAAGTTCTAAAATTAATATATTTTTACAAATTTATTGTCTTTATTTATTGGCTTTTTACAAAATTTTAAACGATATTAAAATGTTTATGCCCTTCAAAATAAAAAATTGTCGGAACTAACATTTATTAACATTTTAAACTGTATGTGGTCGCCAATAATATCTGCTTGGCGAGATTGGCGCCGGCGAAACGGAGAAGTACCCGAATTGGTTTATCAATCTCATTTCATTTTTTCCTAAGAATGCGGTATTCAAATCCTCAGAACATGCGGAACGAAGAAGCATATCATCTGAAGATTTCGGGTCTCCAAATGTAACTCTGTTTCAAAAACAAAACTACTTTTTGTTGCAAGCGAGTCCCATTTAAAAGGTCAAAGAAAAATCGACGTGAATCGCCAGCCGCAGTTTGATTGTATTGTGTATTTAATTATGGCAAAGCACACTAGGGCTATCTGCCTAAGGGAAGGGATGCCTTCGTGGAGGACTTTCTAAGGGAAACTGGCTCGTATACACGTTACACATGAGGAAAACCACGAAAACGCCCATGCAGCCAGCCCGTTCGCGGGATTCGAACCTCGGACCGAACTACCAGTGTTCAGCGACTTTACCGCTCGGCCGCTGGTAGGCCCCAGCCGCAGTTTGAATACACACCTTTGTATTGATATACTATGGAATTTTTTCAGGGGTTATTGGACGTACATAGAACTTTTTCTGGCCATTTTTTTAGTATATGCCTTAATATTTATATACCTTGATATTTTTCAGGAATTATAGGATATACCTTAAAATTTTTCCAGGATTTATTGTATAGATCTTGGAGCTTTTTCAAGGAATTACTTTATATACCTTAGAACTGATATAACACTTTGGAACTTTTTCAAGATTTATTGCACAAATGTTGGAACTTTTTAGGGGTTACTGTGAATGGCTTAGAATTGCTATACCTTGGAATGCTTTCAAGAATTTTATTGTCTATGTTACCGGCAATGTATGAAATCCGGCATTTCATACAATGCTTAAGCATTTTAAAACTGGCAGGCAATGTATCAAATAAACATTTCACCCATTGTCTAGGCGTTTTATAGAATGCTAAATGACAAACCGGCAAAGTATGAAATACATGTGCGATTCTTTTCGAATAACCGACACTATTTACCAGAAGTTAATAATTGATGTAAAAAGGCCTAAATGATTGCTAAGAAGGAACCATAGGATTATTGGTTGCTGAATCGCTATGGTGGGATGTTTGCGGAAAACAAAAGTAAACTCATTTATCATGTTAATGAAGTCATTTCAGGTACTTTAATTCATTTGGCTGTTGGGCACGGAGGCCGTGACAGAATGTTGAAGGAACTTGAAACCAAATATAAAAATGCTATACGGAATGATATTGAACTATACATCCACTTTGTAAGCCCTGCCAGAAAAAACAAAAATGTAATTAAAGGGGCATTATTATGAAACCTATGGTTTTTCTGAATTTAATTCCCATTGTCAGGTAGATCTTATTGATTTCCAGTTAAATAGAGAATATAAGTTTGTTATGACTTACAAAGATCATCTCACTAATATTTTTACGCACTTAGAATAAAAGGTTTTTAATGGCAGTCTTTCGTTATTTTTTCAAAATTACATTTGTACTTTTCAGGAATGAACGTCTTTTAAACAATACCTTACCATGACCTTTTTTTCATACTTTGCCTAAAGCGCATTTGTCACTCTATAAACTGCTTAGGTATTATATATAATGTCTAGTAATAAAGTATACAGTAATTCTCATATTTCATACTTTACTTAAAAACGCCAGCCCTTCTTTAAAGTGCCTAGATGTTTTATAGAATGCCGGCGTTTCATACATTGCCAATAAAAAATATATTTTAAAACCTTTTTAAAAGTTATTGGACGTACCTTGGAACTTAACAGGGTATTTTATTTCCTTGTAAGAAGTAAAGTATGTATGTATGTATCACGAATACCTCAAAAGCGATTAGCCATAGAACGTTATGGGAACTGCTTAACATCTAGTAGTGTACCTCCTTTTACTGCAATCGTTCAGTGTCAAAACGTGTTTATATATATGTATATATATACCCACTTCCTTACTCGGTCTCAGTTTTCGCAATCATTGGTCATATACTTCCATATATCTCATATACTTCCAGTTACAGAAGTGTTTTAAATGATGAAAATATTCATGTTTCGGCAATGCCAAATTAAAAAGAAAAATAATATTCAACAAATAAAAAAAAATCTTAACTTTTATTGTGATTTTCCGGTTCTTATACTTAGATTTGGGAAAGTTTTATACTCGTTATGAAAAAATAAAATTATAGCAAATATAACTCTCGTACGACAGAAATTAACCGGGATACTGAATTCAAAAATTTGCAATCTGATGTCATTTCAACTTGTCTTGAGGAATCGGTTAATTAAGTTAGAATAATTCGAGGAAATAGGTTTAAATGAAGTGCAGTAAAAACTGCGTACGACATCTGTCTGTATGGACACAATAAAGGACTATATTTCCAAATCATCCATTCTACAATCTGTTTTCCAAAACAAATTGTAGAATGGATTTAAAATAGATTCAGAAAAGATTTTTACCTTGGACATCTGTACATACCTATGTACAGATACATGTATGTATCTCGCATAACTCAAAAACGAATAGTCGTAGAACATTGGAATTTTGTACATGGGACTGCTACAGCATGCAGTTATGCACCTCCCTTTTTCCTTGTAATCGGCAGCACCAAACTATATATATATATATATATATATATATATATATATATATAATCTGCTACCCGGTTTGGTGAGCTGAGTGTTTTTATTCTTATATGCTGGTAAATAATGCACTTTTCGCTTTAAAAGTGATTGAATTATGCTGTTTTTGTGTTCTGGTTAAGGTTAAGGTTTTTATGCCTTTAGTTAATCTGAATGCAATAGTTGTAGAATTATGAATAATTTAAAAGTTCAAATTGCGTTAGGCCTAATGAGGTCGCGATTTGTTTGTCGCGATATTTTGAAACTCTTGGTAAACTAGCGAATTAGCTTAGTTAGTTCAGCGATTTCAGCCTCTTTCTGCCCAGTGTGACCAAAAAGTTAAGTTTCAGTTTGTGCACCGAAAATTTTGTCTTCTTGCCCACTGGTCGAATTCTGCGTAGAAACCCTAATTTTAATTATGAAAATATTTTTTTAACTGTATTTGGTGTTTTACGTTTCTCTACATTTTACGATTTTTAATGAAGTTGTTTTGAGTTTTTATGTATGTTTGCCTTACCGCGTATTGAGAACTGAATTAATTGAATTAGTTGAGAAATGTATCTTTAATGAAAGGCCAGGAAATAAGTTTAAATGAATATATACATAAACTTTTACATTCTCACATTACTTTTTTTCGGGACAAATGCTATAAATTCTGGACCAAGAATTTGGGATTGTCCTGGGAAATTCAAGACCTTGATTTTATTTAAAATATTTAAATGTTTGTAACATAAATTAAAAGTAGCAAATATAATATTAAGGTTATCAAAATACGTATACAAAACTTCAAGATCCTAAACCAGTTAGTTATAAAGATATTGAATTTTAAAATGTGTTATATATTTTTGGCATATTTTAACCTCTTAAAGATACATAACTGCTCAATGTATTTATCATTCTTTACACGTTAACAGATAGATAATATAAAGATTTTGTTAAAATCTACATTAAGTGAGTCCAGTCAGTAGTTTAAATTTTGTAAAACAAATTGATAATCACAATATTAGTCACTGTTCTAAGTTTTCGAAAGATAAAGAGATGTGCCTTGTATGCGAAAGTGCCACTAACTTATAGAAACTGCTATAGCCCATGCCGCAATGGATGTTTCTTTGTGCGGAAGTGCCACTAAGCCCTATTTACAAGCAAACAAGCAAAATGGAAGAAAAATTTGCCAATG
Organism: Stegodyphus dumicola; assembly: GCF_044657685.1. Classification (NCBI taxonomy): domain Eukaryota; kingdom Metazoa; phylum Arthropoda; class Arachnida; order Araneae; family Eresidae; genus Stegodyphus; species Stegodyphus dumicola. The sequence goes on from NC_140768.1 coordinate 87,488,174, forward strand.
TGAAGATCAAAGTTAGGCAAAAGAGCAACCTTAATTTTAGAAGGATTCTTTTCACTTCTAAAGAAGAGGGACCTGTGTTTGATCGCTGTCAAAATCGATAAAATTTTGTACAAAAGTTACGCCAAATAAAGTTGCTATTTTGTCTAATTTTGAAAGCAAGAGAAAACAAAACAGAATTCAACACTCACCTCCCTATTAGTCAGGAGAGGATTAACTAGTTTGTGGGTTAAATGGATACTGTTTAAAGGAAGGCTAAATTTGTTTATTGAACAACGATAGAAAAATCACACACCGTTATCACAAACCACGGAAGTAAAACAAAACTATTAGCGAAAAATGCCAAAAACCAAAGGGAAAAGAAAAGTGCGAATGATAGTATTAGTGATGACAAATAAGATGACTGCAAGACAAACTCTACCAAAATATAAAAACACGCAATTGACACTTTTTTGGCTGAATTTGAACTTAATGATATTGTTCAGATTCCATTTATAACTTAGTTTCTTCTTCTCTAATGATGTTTATTCTTCTGTTATTTATAGCGCCTTCTTTTCGATTTGAATATTTATTTAATTGACATTAACAAATTAACTCATTATTTAGATGAAACTGCTTGATAAAGCAAGTAAATTATTAATAGCAATTTTTTTAGTTATTGATTATAATATGGGTTATTTGTTGCAGTGAAAATCTTCACAAGTTCTGGGATATTTCTTGGTGGTGTATTGTGGGCCAGTTAGCACTCTTACATAAAAAAAAAGCAATACCAGAATCGGTTTGACAAGACGAAAAAATCTGATGTGTACACCACATGACTTCCTTGTACGGAATATTAAATTATACGCATTTGTTTCTTGAATTTCATTTAAATTGATTGGATTGAATTAAATCTACTTCGTCGACAGCGCATAAACCACAATAGAATAAATGCACTTTTTAAAATTCACTCTATTTGTTTACTATAACGACACTCTGAATGCACAAAATTTATATCATTTGAAGAATTATCGTTGCCACATGTTCTATTCAAATACTATAATAAAGCTAAAACGATGTATGAAAGAAATTAAGCAAACAAAACAGAAAAGAAACAGTTTTTCACAGACGATTTAGTATTTCTCATTCAATTAATTCAGCTCTCACTTCTGAACAAGGAAAAATACGTAAAAACTCAAAATATCTGCATTAAAAATTACGAAGTAAATCTTAAACACTTATTTCCTCGAAAAAATTCCAGAAAGGATTAAGCATGATTTAATTCGCAATAATAAATGAAGGCGTTATTTTTGTGTTGCGAAGCTTAGTCTCTCTAGATTGGCAACAAATCTACAATTCTGCTGTTTCAAATGTAAACAAATATGTCCGCCATGTTATTTAAAAGTTAACCGCACTTAAACAGCTTTTAAATTGTTGATAATTGTACAAATATTGCTTCCAGAATTACGAAAGGCATAAAAACCTGAACCGGAAGATAAAAACCACATAATTCAATCATTTTTAAAGCAAAAAATGTACAATTTACAAACATATAAGAGTAAAGATACTGAGATTACTGAGTCGGGCAACAGAGTGGAACGTTCGATGCGGCCGATTGCAACCAAAATACGAGGTGCACATCTACATGTTATAGCAGTCCTATATACAAAATTTCAACGTTCTGAGGCTACTCGTTTTTGAGTTATGCGTACGTACATACGTTCGTACAGACGCCACGAAAAATTCTCTTCAGAATTAATTTTAAAGCAATTTTATAATTTTTTTGGAGGAAAGGTGTCTTTTATTCTGTCCTTACGCACAGATATCACGCAAAAACAGCGTTAAATTGAATTCAATAACGGTCAAAATGGATATTTTCTTTGAAATATGTTGCCTGAAACTTTTCACGATTACAATACTTCCTTTTTACAAGCTCGTCACATGGCAGCATGAAGGCATAGAGGCAGAAACGTGGTGGGGAAAAACGTCGCGGAGAAAACAACACAAGGCGAAAAAAGTCGTTGAACAAACGCGATGAAAGACCCCCCCCCCCAAAAAAAAGAGCAAGGAGAAAATAAAGCAGTTTTAAAACATCGTGGGGGGGGGAAAGCAACTTATCGCATGATAATAACACTTTAGACATGCGTTTTCTCACTGAAAAAATTTTAAGTGAATTTTCGCTCAATGTTTTGTGAGCACAAAAAGAAAAAGTAATATTTTTATCTCTGTATTTCATATTTTTGTATTTACTAATAAATTCTTGCTGAAAATGGCAAGAAAAGTTATATTTTCTAAATGTGGAAATCGGTAAAAACTAATGTACCGTACAGCAGTTAACATAATTTTAAACTTATGCATCTTCCTCTTTCCAATCCTTTTTTTACACCTCATTTTTTCATGAAAATCTTCTAATACGTCCTTATAAAAGAAATTAATTAGATAGTAGCTTTTAATAGTTAGCAATATAAAAACAAAGTTCTATTAACTACTACAGATAGTATTTAGTAATTTCGAGATTTAAGTTCCTTCTTGCTTTTCAGTAAACATTTTTAAGTTAATACAAAAAAATGAAATATAGAGGTAAAATATTACTTACCTTTTCTTCTGTTCACAAATTATTATCCCAAAACTCACTTAAAATTATTACACTCAGAAAACGCATATTTTCTACCAGACGTTTTTTAACCGCGTTGTTTTAAACTGCGATGTTTTCTTTTTTGCTTTCTTTCCGCCCATGATGTTTGTGCATCGACTTTTTTTCTTGCGTTGTTTTCTCTGCGATGTTTTTGGTATACTCCGACAGAAGCGGAGGAAAAGAAGATATATACGAGTTTATTTTAAGAGTATATGAATGAATAATAAATACTACGAGTTTGTTATAAAAAATATATAATTTCGAAGACTCTATTTGAGAAATAATGAGTCTAAATTGGGCCCTTTCTCTGTAGTATCAAGCTCTCAAAGGAATATATTGAACCTTAGCCGTAGCACACGCAAAAAGATGATTTTCTTAATTTGCAACTGGGATAGCTTGTGTCAAGAAGATGGGATTTCGAGGAAGAGCCTTTTAAATGTATGTAAGAGAATAACTAAGCATCTATTACAAGCTACTCAATACGCAGCTTTAGATCGCTTGAGATCGAGTAACTGGACAGCGCTGACCACGATAATGAACTATTATCGCTTCCTCTTCATTTGGCTTTTAATTGCCTTAGGAATAGCCGTGGTTTTAAGTTAACTGCAGAGATTGTCAGCTAATCGGACATTGATTGAATGTAGTTCGAATTCTTATGATTTTAAAAGTGAAATATTTTAATTTTAAAAAAATATATAAATATGATTTTCAACAAACCTAAAGCAGAACGGTAATTTGTATACTAGCAATAACGGTGACATTTGTATACTAGCAATAACATAGTACAAATAGTATGTAGTATTAGCATTAAAAGTTTGAAGCTAAATTTCTCGTATCACATTCTTGAACTGAAATTTCTGTTTTACGTACCTTTTCCCATTTATATAAGCTTACTATATTAAAACTAATTATGGCCTATCCCCTTGCGCTATAGTATGATGTAACTGGTAGCTTGTTTGGATAGCTCAATATACCCGTGGTTAGATTCCCGGAAAGCGCATAAGTGCTTTCTTACGTTTCTCGTTCCAAAATATTCTAAATCACTCTAGAGTGGCATCCGACTAAATGAGGTGAATGATTACCTGGACCATCGCCATTATCTGGATTTGATCAACTGGGTTTCTTTCCTCTCTCCACTGTTTCCTTTAAGTGCGGAAGAATATAAGGCATTATTATTAGTCGTGTGTGCTAACGTGGAAACTGCATACGTGCGTGCTAACTGGGCATTAATCGGAAGAACCGTGATTTGAATCCCAACAAGGAAATACGCTTCCAGCTTCAAGTAAGACCTAATGACTAATGATTCTATATTTTTAGGGTAGAAACCCCAAGAAATTTTCAAACTAATTTATTTCAGTGTTAACAAAGCATAGGAATATACTATATGACAATCAAAACTACATTTAAAAAAATTAAAAGTTTAATGCACATTCTGCAGCAGGTTTATTGTGGTGTTATAAATAATATCAAGGATTTTAAATGAAATTAACCACCAAGACCCTGAAAAATATTTATTTTATCCGAAAATATCTGTAATTAATAAAAACATTTCTAAGGTTAATTTTTATTAACACATTTTTGTTTATGTTAAATTCTGACCGATATTTCTATTGTTTCGTCTACTCCACCAGGATATGTCAATGAGAGCATTTTTAAATGGATGTAAGAAGAATCTAAGATAGGGAGAAAACTGGCAATTCCAGTACGCCGAAAAAAACCTTCTCTGTTGGTATCTGACGTAAGAGATATTTCTACTAGTTGATAAATCTTCTCTTTACTTTGAATATTGAATTACTGATCCGGAAATTAATTAAGCTGTATATTATGATTTAAACGCGTGAATTGTAAATCATAACATACTGTGTTATTCCGGCTAGAAGAGGAAGTATATTTACGTTAGTCAATTTAGTTCTGTACTTCAAGCTGAAGTCAACAATAAAATTTTAATGGATTTTATTTCCGTTGTATTCATTTAGCTTTTTAATATTGTTAGTTAAAGCCGGGACAAAAATTCTCCTGGCAGGCTATATTAGCTACACTTAGCTAGGTAACGTTATTTTAATATGGCACAGCACACAAAGACTGCCTGCGCAAGGGCTGTGATGCCCTCGTATAGGATTTCCTAAGGATAACTGGCTCGTATTCACGTCGCACACGGGTATAAACCATGAAAATCAACCATCCTGCTATCCCGTTTGCCTGAGTTCGAACCCGAATTTCCAGTATTCAGCGTCCTTAACCACCCAGGCCTTAGTGGGAAGAAATGCTGTAAGAAGATTTACGTTGATTATATTAGATTGGAATATGGTAAAACACTTGAGGACCCTTTTCCTTAGCACAGTAATACCTTTTTCGAAAATTTCCTAATAGACAATGGTTTGTATTCGCGTTATACACTTAGGGAAAACCACGAAATCGATCATGTAACCGGCTCCTTCCTTTGGGGGCTTCCTCCAGTTTAATAATTTCCTTACCGCGTATTTGCAGGGTAATAGGAAGTACGTCCGGCTGGCAGTCGAGAGGTCCGGAGTTTGAACCCTGGTAAGGGTACTGCTGATTATTTATGTTTCTTGGTTAAAAAAAAATTCTAAATGGCTCTACAAGTGGCGCCCGAACTAAAATGTAGTATAATAATTGTACTAAAATGTAGTAAATAATTAGTTGCTTTATAATTATGGAAGGATGGATGGGCCTAGTAAGGAACTTTCTTCTTACAACATGCCTTCGTGGAAGTAGGTTTGGCTGGAATCGAAAGGTACGGCGTTTGAATTTCGACTATAGCATTGCTGATTTTTCTTGTTTCCTAATGCGAAACAAATTTAACTTTGAAAAGTGGGGAAAACACTTAATTTATAGATGGTTCCACACTTAAACGGAACGAATCAGGTAATCTGCAGATTAACTAGGTAAAGTACACATTAAAGGCTTTCGAGCTTTAACGATAACATTACAAATTTGAATTTTGGTGGAAGCCGAATGTAGAAGTAACAGCACAAGAAAAAGAACAAATTAATGCATTAATTTAAACATAAAAAACAAACATTTTGAAATATTTGTTTTCTTGTAATAAGTATCGTAAGTAATATCCTTACCTTTCTCTGTAGCGTAACAACATCTGCTGCGTGTCATTGTCATTGATGAGATCATCGAAACTAATATTAGAGACAAAGGCGCTGTTGGCCTGTTGAATGAGCGCATCGGCAAAGGACTGATTAACATGTCGCATTATTGGGGTAGGCTTGATTAGCTCTTGGGAAATGTTTGTAGAGACAACTCCGTTCTCGTCCTGTGAATGGCAGTGATGAAGTAGGAAGCAAAAATAAATGACAGCGAACACCAGCGAATATAAAATTCTCAACAGCATCTTGTTTGATTATCCCTCGGAAACTCATTTGTAATATTTACAGCATCAATTTTGCGAAGTATTCGCATTCCCAGTGCAGTTTCATTTTGGAATGGTGCAAAAAGCAATAGCGAAACGTTTTCTGGATTAACCCGAAAGACCGCTTAAAGGATTGCGAGTTGTAGAACCTGCAAAATACGACGCCACTATCGCTTGGAGAGATTAATCACATGTATGACGTCATAATGGAAGTTAATCAGGAGATGCCCTAAAGGTCAAATGTAACCCAAGTGCCAACTTCGTATATCAATTTTTCATCAAGACGTACTTGTAATTGAACACAAAGAAGCACATTTAACACTTTGTTTACGTGCTTTCCGTACGCTGTTTCATTTAATAAGCTCCCGAAGGAATGACCTTTTTGGTTATGTAAAATTCTTTTTTTCGCTCATTCAAAAACTTAAAACATTCTTCTTTTCGATGATGATTTCAAGGTCCCGAAATTGCGAACGGTTTGCAATGTTTAACCAGTTTGAATTAATGTAATTGGAATAAAACACCATAAGTTTCTAAGCAGAATACGCATTCGAAGGGGCGTGCAACTTCGACACTTTTATGCCACAATTAGGGGTATCATCATGAACCGATTTACAAAATTACAGCCCCCGAGTAAAATTTGTTTTTTTCAGGAACCTCTGATTTTTTCAACCTAGTAGATATCACTGATGCATGTTTAATTATACGTAAAGTATATTTTATCTAAAGTATTTCGTGCAATAACTTTATAATTATACATTTTACATTTAAACTTACTTAATTATAAACATACATTTAATCTTTTCCGATGTCTTGTTTCTATGTTTTCAGTTTAATATGTGTTGTACAAAATATAAGCTTACGCGTTTTAGCAATAAAACACACTAAAATTAGGCAATAAAACACACTAAAAAAAAAAAAAAAAAACTCTCTAGATTTCGAAGGTGATCAGACACAAGTAAGTCTTTTTCAGGAGAAAAACCATTTTGGAGAACTACCTTAATTTGACTTTTATTTTGAATAAAACCTTATCGATTTCGAGGGCGGTCAGAAATAATATCCTCTTCTTCAGGAGCGAAAATATTTTTGCTGAATTATTACAGTTACTCAGCTGCATAATTGCGAGTAAGGAGTGTAATCTGGTATTACAGTTTGACCTTTTTAAAGTAAAATTGCTTACAGGACAAATCACAGCTTTTAGTATTAGCAAGTAGTGATAAAAAGTCACTGTCTGCATCAAAAAGCTTGGGTAAATTGCAGTTTGTAAACATGCAAATTATAGGAAACAAGTTATCATCAGCTCGTATATTTTTAGTACTTTGTACGTTGATCATAATCATATCAAATAAAAATAAATTTAAAATGCGAATTGCGGAAGTGTACGACATTTTAGAAAACTGTAAGATTGCTTAAAAATTCAAATTTAAATCATTTTTCACAGAAGCCCATATAAGCCACTCTTGTCATACTTATAAGGATGCCAAGGTGCGATGGTAATTTATACGTAGACATTTATCCAAAAAATTCGGAAGCGTTTTACGATGAGTTGCGGCCATGTTGGTGTGGCCTATATAAACCTAACTCTTTTATAGAGTAGAAGTTTGGAGTCGATTGCTAAGATGGAATTTTTTTCTAATGAGAACAGCATTTGCTTTGTTGAAAACATTATTAGCAAGTATGAAATTAATTTAATTATAAAAAAAAAACTGCAAGGTTTCAGATGTTAACGGTCGGCCAAAAGGGTTTGTTTGTTAAGGTTTCTAATGATCTCGCTGAGATCGCAGTCTAGTCTGCTGTTACGCTGCCTGCTGTAACTTTTTTTTGTATTTTTAGCCTCATTTTCTTTAAGCAACATTTCGCACTTACTCCTATCCAATTCAACACCAAATTATAAAAATTTTAAAAACAACATAGCTGTGTACGTTTAGAATTGCCGGTGTAACTTTTAAGTGTTCCCATATATTTTTCTGGTAATTTTTCAGCTTTTATCAGTTATTCTTCACATCAATGTTCAGTTTTCTTAATAAGATGGCATTAAAAAACTTTATTTTGTCTTTTTATTGTTAACGTTTTGTAGGTGTTTACTTTATTTATTAAATAGCATGTTCTACGTATTTAAACCATAAAATTGAATTCAACAGCAATATTGCAAAATAATTTAAAAGAGCATATCTTTAAAATTTGCGCTATGCAGTCTTGCGAGCTGGAGATAAAATTGTTTTCTTCCATAGTGTTACAACTGATCACTTGCAAATCGTTGAGTTAGTTAATAAAAAAATTCTTCAAAGTTTTACAAAATATGAAATCGATAATAAAACAAATTTCAAATTCAAATTAGGGCTTCCACATGCCCATATTCTTTGGATGATTACGATATTAAAATTTTGATGGCTCTAGGTACTGTCGTTTTAGCATAATGCAAGAAACATGCATACATTTATGCAGATCTAATTATTTAATTTCTTTAAACATAATAAAGAGCGATAATATTTGGTGGTAACAGTCTGAAAAATTATACGCCGTTTATAGTGTTTCGATGCAAAAGCCGTTTCGAGAATAATAAATCATTCGGGACTAACGTCCTTTTTTGGGGTAATAATCATGTTCGACTTATATGCCGAAAATAAGGTATTTATCTTTGCTTCAGATATTTTCCTAATTGGCTTTATTTACCAAGTGTAAAGTTTGAATTGTCCTTTCAAACGTTATGCATTTCGGATGTTCGGGTTAGATTTAGCACTCAAATACTCTTAAAATTCTTACCATTTATCTGAGGCTATTTCATAATCTTGGATAGTTGTTCTAAGACTACGGATGAAGATGGCCTTGCTGTTGGATCAACCACTGTACATTTCCTCATAGCTTGGCGTAACTACAAGATGAAAAAAAAAAAAAAAAAAAAAGTATTACGAAACTGAAAAAAATTAACAGGTCATTTCACGTACATAGACCAGCTGTAAGAAAAAATGATTAAATTTGAGTTTCCATTACAAATAAATTCCTTTTCATGAAAAATATCATTATAAGCAAACCAAAAAGTTAATTTTAACTACGGTCTATGTACATAGTGTTCACAGCAATCCTTATCTGGCTATTATACTCGCAACCATTGTTCTTACAGGGGTAAAGTGCAGAATCGTCCACTTATTTAGCGCGTTATGTTTGGCGCTTTTTGTAAGAGTAAGAAGAATTGGATTTTTGTCAATTTCCTTTGACTTTTTAAGTAATAATGAATCGATGTGTACATGGAAAGAGTCAAGGAAGGGCACAATGCCGAATTTGTGCAATTATCTTTTTTTTTTTTTTTTTTTTTTTTAAGTAGGTCGATGTGTACATGAATACCGAATGTGTGCAAGTCTTAAAACCGCGCCAAGCAGTAGGTGGTTCTGCACTTTTCTCCTTACAGAGTTACTTCCAACTTCAAAAATATTTTAAATGAGGAAAATACGAGTATTTTGGCATTTCTAATTTAAAAGAAAGCATGGATTACTATTTTTCCTTTATTTCTTACTAAAAAGGTTCTTCCGGTATACGTCCAAGGATCTGGAACCGTTTAATGAGGTACCGTTGTATAAACAAAATCGTTTTTTTAAAAAAATGAAACTGCCAAAAGATGACTATTTCCATCATTTGAAAAATTTTTGTTTTTCGGAAATGTATTTCTCCGGCCAACGGTTAAAGAAATAAAGGTCGTGTGAGAACATTTCTGGACACTGTGTTAAGTACATAGGAGAATTACTGCTATTCTACAATCCTTGTACACCTAAATAATTCTCTAATATAATTACAAAAGAATAAACTTAATATTATATTTATGCAAATAACGTTAAAAATTTAAATCTTATTTAATCAATATTATAAAACGTACTAGTGTCTTTTTTATTACCTATTTTAAGAAACATATTTCTAGAACTAACGAGAATATATTGTTTTGTGAATATAACTGTTAAAAATAAGTGAAATGAGATAAAACGTAGCAGTAAAAATTTGTTTAATTGCGTACGCAACAAAATTTAAAATGCAATAAAACTGTGTTTAATTTTCACTGTATATGATAGAATGAAAGTTGTTCACATACTGTATTTACTCCAAAATACAACATCGACAGGTATGAGACAGTCCTTACAATTTAGGATAAATTTTAAGAAATAAAGGAGTACTTGAGTATTTATTTTATCTCGCACTAATGCTCACCTATGTGATTTATTTTGTATTTAAGTTGTCATTTTTTGTCGTATGATAATTAAACGTCTCTCTCTTCGTCTGCAAGTTCATCTAACAAAATAGCCTTCCGTAAGTTACGATAAATATAGAAATAAAGAGATCTTTTCGAGTAATTAAGGTACTTTACGTTGTAAGGTTATTATTATTATTATTTTAACTAACCAGTTATGATTAACTTATCATAACTTCTCCGTTTCCTCGTGAGAACGTCAAATCAGTTAGAGAGTATTTAAGCTGAGATTTTCAGATCATAAGCTAGAGAGTGTTCCTGCCTCTCGTCTTGCAAACTCCGATAAGATTATAATTCGTCGGCTTTGCGTTATTGCAACCGACATTTAATGGTTACGCCGGTGAAAGTTCTGAGCCAACTTAGAATTTAAAACCAACTGCATAGTCTTTGACTACTAGGCTTAGTTTTAAATTTGAAATTGATAGTTATTTTAAATTTCATCGCCAAAAGTGTTTGTTATTTTGTTAGGCAGAAGAAGTGCATTTTATGTTCAAGTTCTGATTTAATAAAAAGGTTATTTTAACCTTCTCAAGTCTCTGTCGTTAGCTTCAGGCATAGCGATAATTCGATCCGAATTTGTTAGGAGTTTGATGTTAGTTTATGCTGCCAAAGAATAACGTCTTATAGAACGTCAAATATTATAGGATATTACAAGGGATGCCATTTCATTGCACAGCATTTAACTCACAATCCTTTATTACATTTTTGGCAGCGTATATATATATGTTTTCATAACAACAGAAACGACATTTTCTTTGTTTTTCTACAAATACAAGTAGATATGTTTGATTAAACTTACTTCTTATTTCATTTAAAATTAAATAACAAAATTAATTATGAATCTTAAAATAGTATTTTCAAACGTAATATCGGAAAACAAATGTTAAAAGTCATTGTTACTAGTCATTAATGGTTGTGTATGCAATAACATTTATACTGAATTGTAAATAATATTATTTAAAATTTATGTGCTTTATCTTGATGTCCTACAAACAGGATGTTAGTTTTTGCAAAATTCTAAAATATTAAAGACAAAGAAAAACAAAGAAAGACGCATCTAAAACTTACTTACGTACTTACACTAATCAATAGAATGATTTTTTTATATAATAGCTTTGATCAGTTTATAACAATTTTTATAAGCTACAACTAGGATATAACAGTTTTATATAAGCTATAACTAGCTATAACTCGATTCTGTAATGAATCGAATAATATACAGGGCTCCGCAGTTTTATGAATTTTTAATTGAATTTGTATCCTGTAACAGTAACGAAGGGACTGCTTGCTACCTTTATAAAAAAACATTCACTTCAACTGCATAAATTTCTTGGGAAACGTTACCGAGTTGTTCTGTTTATCAAAACGGTATTGGGAGTTTTGTTCTCAAACTGCACTATTATAAGTACGTCGGAATCACAGGCAAGAATTTGTATTAATTATAAAAGTGTTTGTGCTGTTGAGCAAAAACAACTCACATCATAACAGTTCCTGCATTGTTATGCAATTCAAGATTTTGCCAAAAGCTCGTGGGTATTGTCATTCATAAGTTTCCCACAGTCTTTCAGGTAGATGTCATCATGATTATGGAGTAGTTTCTAAACGTGGCTATATTCATCGATTTATTTTGTTTCTTGAATGCAGCCTAAACATAGAAGAAAATTGCCCCTAAATATGAGACCCCTGATTCTTAAAAAGGAGTCACAACTATTATGTGCTTTAAGTTAATATATACATCATATGCTTTTTCATACTAAACAAATGAGGGATTTAGAAATGTGATTTAAGCATGAGAAACTAAAAGTTTTGCTTCAGCCATAGTATAGTTCACCGTTAACTGCAACCAAATTTTTTAGTTTAAATTTCAGTAAGTTTTTCAATAACTTTGAAAGAAGATTCTTCGAGAAAAATATTTTGAAAAATCAGCAGCATTGTAATAAATTTTGGCTGCCGCTTCTGACTTATGATTCACTGCTTGATTCTTTATCAACTAATTTACTGTTTATTTACTTTTAAGTGCATATTCCTTTTTTTATTTCTTGACTTTTTTTACATTTCTTTGACTCCGGTTTAGTGCGATTCGAACTCTCTTTTCTTTGATGATATTGAAATCAATCATCTACAATTTACCTAAAACTTTACTACCTACTTTAAAAATCTAATCAATTTACTGTTTTCAATCCCTCCTCTTTCGTTTTGTTTGAGAATTTATTTTTTGCTTCGTTTAATTATTCAAATTTAATATGTTTATTCGATATCAACTTCTGCGAGGAAAAATTCCAGTGTTACGAACATTTAAAATATTATTTTCGGGTTTCAATGCATCACATCAAAATCTAATCTCATCAAAAACAAATATAACATTTTTTGTGGAACTTCGCAATTTTGCCTGAAGAATATACTTTCAGCTGTTTTCCACAGAGGTTAATGCTTAACCTTCTCAAGTTCGAGCCATAGACTAGGAACGGATCTTTTCTTGGCATCCTTTGCTTCACCTGCAGAAATTCAAGCTTCTTCAAGCTGATTAGATGAAATGTACAGAAGATTTTTGAATCAGTTGTGTGCACAAATTACTATTCTGTGGTTATTCTTTCAAATCACCTGACATCAAAATCAGTAGAGTAAAGAAACTTCTTCTTCCTTATCGCGTGCCTTCGTGATGTAATTGAAAGCACGTCTGACAGGATGACCGCGGATTCGGAGTTCGAATACTAGCTAAGGTATAGCTGATTTTTCGTGTTTCCGTCTCCGAGAGAAATTTAATGACTCAATAAGTTGCACCTAAACTAAAATATGTCGGATGATAATTCATCTCTCCCCTGTAGTTACTCACTGAGCCATCTCCTCCAAACTCTCCTTTTAAGCGAGAAAGAGATTGTAAGGGATTGTCTTCTTTCACACCGCATTGGTTCATTGTGTAATTGAATACACGTCTGGCTAGCAAATTCCTAGAAGGAATTCGAATCCTGAAGAATGCATCATTCATTTTTCATGTTTCCTGCTTCGGAAAACCTAATGACTCTATACCTTCTTGTTTTTCCTTCTTTCATAGCAAAGATCTATATTTAGGTGTTGTTAGGATTTATATCTGCCGTGAGGCAACAATGACATTTTTTCACATTCTTCTATGATTTGTATCTGCTGCGTGGCAGTCAATTCGTATCGGGTAATTGGAAGAAAAGCTTAGCTAATTTCTTGTTAAGATAGCCCTTTCTACAGGATTAACACGCTTGGAATTATTGATGCATCTGCATTCTGATCTTGTCAGTAACTTACGAATAGAGCAGCAAGAGTCTTTCACAAATAAGGAATAAGAACAATTAAAAACACAAACACAGAGCTTACAATCAGAACAATCCTGTTTATAATCACAATCATGAGAGAGGTTCAACATGATTATTAGCTGCAGTTGTATAACTTATAAGTTCCGTATTACACACAGTCCAGATTGTAATGCAGAGCACATTACAATAATAAATATAATGCGTTCAAAGTGGAAGAAAAAATTCTGATCCGTCTTGATTCATGAACAACTTCAAAAAATAACGAAGGAAAATAGCGCAATTCTTTGTAGAACATACAGATACAGAGGAGTACTTCAAGATAGAGACGCTTCAAAAGTTGCGCTCTTCAGAAACTGAAAACTTTCAAAAATCATGAAAATTCCAAAATAGACATTAATGGTAGTAGTTACAGTGATAACACCCTATCTGTTTAATATATTGCTTGAAATTTCACTTGAAAAATTCCATGCCATATGGTGCATTTTTTAAAGACAAATCCCCCCTTCCTTATGTTGTTAGCCGAAGCGTGTAAATGAAATTGTGTTGATTAGCGAAACCTATGTTAGTAATTCGTACGGGAGTATTCATCATATTTAGTATATGCAGTCTATCTTAAATTTTATGATATGATTGTTTAAAAAAGGAATTTTGCCACAGAAATAAGTTGACTGCTACAGAGTGAATTTGTGTCCTCTATCATCAAATAGTTGAATAAAAACAAAAGAACAAAATGAAATAGTCGATATTTGAGATAACATCAATACTGCCAACATATACTCAAAAATAGAATAATATACCAAAAATAGTATAGTTATAGATCAGAAGATGTTAGGAAAGAAATAAGCCGACATATTTTCTTTCTTATGTAACTGCTAAACAATAAAATGCTTTAAAACCTTTTCCTTCATTCCAACCCGTACCAAAACGTAATTTAAAGTACAAGAAAATCTCTCGTGACTGGCAGTCAGTTAACCGGTAATATCAAAATAGCGGCCCGTTTGAAGGTTTAAATTTAAATTAGAAATTTAGGCTTAAGAGATAACAGTCTGAAGACTTAAAAAATGTAGAAAACATTTGTATTGTGTTCCTGCTGCCTACGTAATAAGGCGTAGCCAGCCAACGAACTAAAGAATTATCCAGATTATATAGACGCATTACAGATTCCTTTTTCTGTGTTGATATGTGAACGTGTCCATGAACTTTGGAAACAATTCGCAATGAGAAGCGCTAAGTTTACTTGGTCTCTTGTTCAGAAAGATGTAATGAACTTTATTTTACATCGCCATTGGTGGAAACTTGGACTATGTTTATCGCCGTAGACGACGACACGAATGATGAAGATTCACTTAGTATTCAAACACATCTGGCGCCCGTGGCAGACATCTTGGATTCAGATACTTGTTACGAGAAATCTAGTATTAATGGTGCAATCTTGAATGAATGTAAACAATACTGTTCCCTTCACATTCTGTCAAAGTGACGACAAAATAATCAAATATATACCGGAAAAGGAGAAAAGAGTATGAGGAGGAAGAGACAAATGACGACCACTCGTTAGAAGATTATGTGGAAGAAACCTGCCGAAGGACTGCAGTTTTCGTGAGATTTGCCTAGAAATGTTGATGTATATTAGTGATGTTATGAAGTTTCATTGCATACACAGCGAATTTTTAAAACTATGGCGAACAGTCTTGTAATTAGGCAGACATCTGAAGTTATATGCCATCACACTTAGAAATTCGTAAATTTCATGATGTGATAATACACTATATGGTAATTTTCAAATGTTCAAATTTTATTTTTGGAAACATAAAATTAATGTGTATATTTTAATGTGTGTATTTTGATTTTTAACAATCTATGCGATATTAATTTAGAAGTCAAACAGCAAAAATCAGCGTTATATTTTAAAATTTTCACAGGACTAGTTTCGATGGATTTACAGAAGCATCATCCTCAGCTGCAAAAGCGCTTTTGCAGCTCAGCTTTTGCATTAGCGCTTTTGAAGCCGAGGTGATGGTTCTGTAAAACCATCGAAACTAGTCTTGTGAAAATTTGAAAATGTAACGCTGATTTTTGTTGTTTGACTTCTAAATTAATATTTGTTCGGCGTGTTATTGTGTGTTAATCTATGCGATTTTATTTATTTAGTTGGGATGTTCCTAAAAAACCTGATTCACAAAACATAATCAGGCAAATTCTAGAAATGTATGCTCAGTTAATTTGGTTAAAAAATCTCTTATTGAAATCGGCAAGGCTTCGTTGCTGCCGGTCAAGTTTAGATTCTAATATTGTTTGTACACTAAAGAAGTTGTACAAATCAGCTGACGTATTCACTACAGGCAATTGTAAAATTTCTACTGGATCTAAAATCTAGTAGCCTTGGATTGGACCGATTGGTTAAATGAGTATAATAAAAAAGCAATAATTTTAGTTTATTATTAAAATTATTAAATATTTTTATTAAGTTACACTAGTTGGAATAATTAAAATCATTATGTATATTACATTTTTCACAATAACTTCTTTAGACGGCTTGCGCAAGTAGCTAATTTATAAAATGAGGATAAGAATTACCAACTAGATAAAATTCGCTAAATTTTTGTCTTAACTGCAGTAACAGTACTCTCAGTAACAAATAATAATTACTTACCGCATCAAGTATTAGCTCATCTTCATCATAATTTTTGGGAAAATTAAAGAGAGGACAGACATCAGGTCTCGTTTGGTCGATATCTTTTTCCTCTTGTCTTTTAACTCCTACATTCCTCTCTTTCCATAGTTCTTTTAAGTGCCCAAATCCTGTGGCAAAATTGAACTTTTTTTGCTTCCCTATTATATTTTCGCTGTACCGTCGCCCGCTTCCTGTTGAATTCTGCCCCATTTTGAGAACTTCGTATTGAGGTTCGTTCATTTCAAGTTCTTCATTGCTTTTACGCATGCGCTCTTCGACGATGTCGCTCGGTCTCCGTGGTTCTACCAGGTTTTTACATCTTTGGTTAACAGAATGGAAAGCACTTTGCAGCCACTGGACGGAACCGGATCTTTGCCGACTTTTGCTTGGTGGCTGGCTCAGAATTTTTAGATCTTCTGTGGAACGACACTTTTCTTGCTTGTTTAAATCGATAAAAAGAAAGTTTTGCGAGTTCTGATTAGATGACGATTCTTGGTGATCGGACGTATCTTCTGAAGGCGAAATGTCTTCCTGTGAAACAGAGTGAAAATCTACGTGCGGTTGCAGAAGCTTCTCGTAACAGGAGAACTGATTTGAATGCGAGTTGTAATCTTCAAACACCTGATAACGTACTATTGCAGTTTCTTTATTTGTTTCTGGTGACGTAGTATCGATGTATGGAAGTGGCTTATCAACCCCTAAGGAGCCGCTATCAGAAGAAGTTAAGTGTATGTCCTCTGAGAAATCAATAAGTGAAACAGAAATTTTACTTCTGATATCCATTGTCGACACTTTGTATTCGAACTGTTTATGCCTAACGCCTTCTTCTTCAACTGTCTGTGTACTTGATAGGTTTGAAGTAAGAGCACTTCCCGTTCGGGAAGAAAATTTATCCTTTGATACACTGTTTGACAGTGAATAATGTAATGGTCTTCTCTGCGTACTTGAAGTGAGAGATTTATCATCAGCTGAACAGTCAGAATGATTTTCTTCCTCTTCTGGTATGCAATATATAGGACCTGAACTGAATGACATGTTGAAGGTAGATAGTCTGTCTCCTTTAAATACGCTAACACAAAAATCATAGAACCCCAAAAGAATATATCTTTTAGCGTCAGAACATTTCTTTTAATACGATCTTCGGTTTCTGCTGGAAGAGAAAGTATCATCAATTAATTCTCTGAAGAAGATTTGTGACATAGCCATGCCAGTAAAATATACTTTTTCCATAAACAAAATTGAATTAAATAATAATTTTAAGCCATATTCATACCAGTAAAATATGCTTTTTTCCACAAACGAATTAAATAATAATTTTAAGCTTTTTGTTTGGGAGTTACCTAAATTTAAATAAAATGGATTTTATTATTTTTCCACTGAATTTAAATTAAGATGTTTCTAATTTCATTTAATTTTATACATCAGGAAATTATAATTTTCTACCACCGAGCGTTATTAATTAATTACAATATGATCTTTGAGAAGATATAATAAGATAATAACACGAATTAATATCCTGAAAAATAATATCTTGAAATAAA
The DNA here is from genome assembly GCF_044657685.1 of Stegodyphus dumicola. Classification (NCBI taxonomy): domain Eukaryota; kingdom Metazoa; phylum Arthropoda; class Arachnida; order Araneae; family Eresidae; genus Stegodyphus; species Stegodyphus dumicola. The sequence continues at coordinate 87,505,897 of NC_140768.1, forward strand.
TATTCTGAATTAATATCCTGATTTCGATGCCAGTAAAATATTTTTTTTTCCCTGAGAAAGAAATATTGAATAAAATAATAATATTTAAACTTTTCATTACGAAGTTTTTATAGCGAATTCAAGTAAACCAGATTCATTATTTTATCCTTCAATTAAACTTAACTTTATTCTTCTGATAAGTATCATATTTTTCCATCGGTCGTTATTTCTTTTAATACCACCTTCGATTTCTGAAGGAAGATAAAAGAACGCAAATAAATTCTCTTAAAAAGATTTTATGGCATAGTTATGTCAATAAAATGCATTTCCTTTAGCAAATACAATCGAATAAAATGATAACTTTTTAAGTTTTTCATTAAGTTGTAAATTTAAATTTAGAAAGTTTCAAATTTAAATAAATTTGGGTTCTTAATTTTATCCGTCAGTTCAAGTTAAAACAGTTATAATGTTATCGTTAGTTTCTTTTTTAGGAAATTATCATTTGATGTCAACGAATGTTGTAACATTTCCTTTAATACAATCTTGTATTTTTGAAAGAAGAAAAAGTTCTTGAATTTATTATCTTAAAAAGGTTTTGTTATGTACTTATGTTAGTAAAATTAATTTTTTCAACGGAAAAAATTGAACAAAATAATAATTTTGTAGCTTTGCATGAAGTAGATTGCAGGTAAAAATAAAACTGGATTCTTTATTTTATTCCTTTAAGTTTTATTTATTAGGAAATTGTATATATTATTGAAGTATGGTTATATGCCGCCGAGAAAAATAATGAAAATTATACCTCAATTTTTTAGGAAAAGTCAATTTTTTTTTTGAAAAAAATACCATTTGAATATTTTTCCTACTTCAAAAAAACCACGTGAAAGTATTGCATATAGCTTAGGAGATCTTTTAATTTGATATACCAAAAGAACTTTCTCACAAATAATTTATTTAAAATCGTTACAAACAAATTATTACATTACAAAAGTACAAAACATTCGTTAAAAATAATTCGTTAGAAATAATTTTTGCTTTCGCAAAAAGCTCACAAGTTGGCTGTGTGCCAACAAATAAAGCTTGCCAATGTTTTATAGAACACCAATTTTATAAGATTTCTTTTTTGAAAAATTAAAATGATCAATAATTTTCATGACAGTCGACATAGAAATCTTTTTCACTTAATCCATTAACATCAAAAAACCTTTTTAAACCTTACCTTTTATTTTCAGTTATTTTCAAATAGAAACATTCAGTTTGCATATGGACCCTAAATATAATTTCCAAATTAAGATGAACTATCTCGGTCTTAGGTGGGTTTAAAAACAATTTGTTATTTTCCTTTTTATAATTAATGTCAAACTTACCTCAATATAAGTATAGGTACTGGTAGAAATATGTAGAGAGTTAATATTTCGTCATTTTCACAGTTGAAAAAAAATTGTTTTTCTAAATTAAAAAATATGAAAATTTGAATTTTTGCGTTGGAAGTATATGTCTACGACGAACAATTGCAGAAATAAATACCTGATAAGGATGTTTGTGTACACAGTGTATATTTCATCAAAAATATTAAAAGTATAATTATTCTGAATGCTGCTTTTGGGTAAGAAATAAGAAAGAAATATATTGGCCCAACGCGATTGTTGCAAATGTGCCGACTATTAAATGTAGCTTAACCAGATGCGAAAAGAAATCTTTTGCTTTAATAATTTTAATAACTTTTATTGCATTTATAAGTATTAAATTATTTTAGATAAAATACTGATATTAAGTTAATGAACAGAAAGTTATTGGGCAGTTTTAGCAACATTTGAAAATAGTTACAAGTTCGGGGGGGAATTATTCTTTGTGTTGTTCAAGCTGCCTCCCAGATAAGAAAGTGGTTAGTGACACTGAATGCCGTATCGAAGGGCCAGGGTTCGAATCTCGGAGGAGGCATGGATGTAAATTGTCTGACTTTTCATAGAAGGTAACGGTGATCGCCTATTACGTACCTCCATTATAAAATAAATGACCACAGATTCTGGCCTTAGTAATGCCCAAAATGGCTAGTGTCCTCGCCACCCCCTCACCCTTCCAAAAATAAGCTTTATTTTTATCTATCGTTTCTTAATCTGTGTTCCTCGAATCCTGCTCTTGTAGTCCTTCTATAGATGTAACAAAAAAATCCTGTTATTTGTGTAAAGGAAATTAACAAGATTTTACATCATATCTTGCTGATGACATGTGGCTAAATACACTAGTATATCTTTCCCGAAATTCACTGAATTCAAAATTTCGTGTATTTTCAAAAGTAAATGAATTAAATAATCTATATTGTAATTCTTTGACTGTTTTAAATGCCAATGAGAAATTAAAGGAACCTGAGATGAAATTTGGTTTGTGGGTTAATTGTGTAAAACAGGGAATTTTTTCACCATTTCCAACCTTAGAATCTTTTTTTATCAGAAAATTATACCGTTAGTATAAATATATATATATATATATGAATTATACTTGTTTGCATCTCAAAATTCTGAGTAAATATCATGACAATTTTCACTCAAAACGTATTAGTCCCTAACTCACATAATAATTCGGACACTCGAAACTTTTGTTAAGATGATTTCGTAGATGAAGTTTCTTGTGATAATTTTTTGTCGTAAATGAAATTAATTCAGAAAAATTATCGTCCGTATTTATAATTATTACTTGTTTAGTTTATAATAAACAGTAATTAACGGTATGTGCCGATCTCAGAATTAAGCTTACGAGTTACATCCAAACATGGAGCACTTATGCAAGAACTGGCAGGCTCATTCATGTTGTTAACGTGAGTACTGACATTTATTTAGTTTTTAGTTAATATGATCAAGATTATCCAAACTTTAAAAGCCTTGAATTATTAAAAACAAATATAACTTAATTGACTAATACTAATGTAAAATTAAATGAATTGTAATTAATTGCGTTTAAAAAATATAAATAATATATCGGTGGTAACATATACTAAAAAAATTGTTTTCGAAGGGGAAAGTGCAAGGTGGTCCTCTGAACATTCTTTAATTTATAGAAGTGGTCCCCCACTATAAAAAGTTTGAAAAATGCTGCTTTAACTCATTCATGCAAGAGAGTAAATGTGCAAACATTTCAAAGAAAGGAAATCTAGTTGAACTTACCGAAGGCTGCTGCCTAACTGAACTCTTGATTTAAGGAAAACGCGACGACTGAGAAGGGACGAAAAGAGTAGATCTATTCAGAATTCTACTGTCCTAGTGATAAGTCATTTCCGTCCGTTTCGGGTATCGGAAATAAACAGAAGAGCAAAGAATGCTCCATATTTTTTGAATTAGGAAAAAAAAAAAAAAAAAAAAAAAAAAAAACACTGCCCTCTTTTTTTTTTATCTTTACCATGATTTTTTAAAATTAATTAACTTATTTTCGGGAAAGATATACTAGTGTAAATGAACTACATCATTTTACAAAAAATGAGAGATAATTCGATAGTCTGTCTTTCATAATTTCGAATTCATCAGTGACGCATAACAGAATTCTAACTGAACTTTAAATAGACGACATTATTTTGTAAAAATAAGTAATAAAGCTTTCAAGTAGCTCATGAATTTTGTTTTGAAGTTAAAAACAAATGTAAAGGAGCTTGGTACAGAGGTCGTTTGCACATTTTTTAGATGATTTTACTTTGCTGTATAAAAAAATCTTTTACCTGGAATTTTTTTAAACTGCAACTATATATTTATACTTATATAGTTATTATCTATATATAACTATGTAAGTATAAATTATGGTCTGTTACTTGAAAGTTTTATTTTCATGCAAAATGTCGCTTTTAATGAAACATTTATGTATGGCTATTTTTGGATTGTTTTCGAAGAAAATTATTCGTATCTAGTTATTATAAAACATTGTGAAAGCCATAGATTTTTGATATCTAAAGCTACGATAGGCAATGTTGTCAACAACAAAGGAAAAAAAAAAGAACTTAAAAATTTAGCTGCAAGGGGAAAAATTGTTCCAAATATGTAACCAAGGAAAAAATGGTATGTTTTCAATGTTGCAGAAGATCTTTAATGGTAAAAGAAAATCCTCCAATTCAAAGAGCAGTTGCAAAATCATTAAAATTCCCAGTGTCAACTGTAAATTGATGCTGATTTGAATCTTAAAAAGGCGAAAAAAGCAAAATGTGCATCTTCTTTCTGTATGACATATCGCCAAACGCAGAATGCACTGCAGAATTCTTTATGAGAAACATTTATCCGGACAAAAATGGAAAAATGTTGTCACAATAGACGAATCTTGGGTACTTAAATTACTGCAATTTAAAGAGATCCATTTATTATCATCGAAGAGGAGAAAAGATCTTAAAATGTGTTTCAAGGAATCTAAAGAAAGTTTTACGAGCCAGTTTCCGCTAGAAAGTCCTCTACTTAGGCATTACTCCTCTCAAGTAGATTGCCTTTATGAACTTTGCCATATTTAAATACCCTAAACATAAGCTCCTCAGTATAACGTAAATACAAACCAGTGTTTCTTAGAATGTCCTCTACGGAGGCATTCCTCCCTTTAGACCAGGGCTTCTTAAACTTTTTTCAGTCGCGACCCCTTTTTATCACTGAGATTTTTTCGCGACCCCCAGGACCCCATAATATTTACGAAAATTTTGTGGGACCCCATAAGCATTGCGCAAATCCGGCACAAGCGTATGTGAAACGGTCAATTTTTTCACTATACTATTGCTGTTTTAGATCATTAACTTTAATTTCTAATTTTAAGACATAAAACAATGTGAAAATTTTAAATAAGTAACAGACGAAATAACAGCTTTACCTGCAAAGCAAGTAAAATGAACTTTCTATTATACAAAGAATGCGTCGAAACGTTTTCCTTTTTTCTTTATCTGTATTGTCTTATTAGTCCAAAGGGGCTTTGTCCCTGAAGGACTATTGTTTTCGTTTTGCGATTTTGCGTCGGACTCATAAACGTCGGCTCACTTTTCAAACTGTTGCCACAAAATGTTAGAGTCCTGCATTATATTTGAAGAAATTAAATAATGAAAAATCTGCATAAATGATTGTCTATTTCTCGCATTGTGATAAAACAATGGTACATAGAGCCATCGAATTTTGAATGACGAAATCCTACTGCGAATATGGGCATCTGAAATCCCAAATTTGGAATTTGTTTTATTATAGATTTTATATTTTGTAAAACTTTAACGAATTTTTGATTTACAAACTCAATGCTTTAAAAGCGAGAAATGGCAACGTTATATAGAAAAAAAATACTTTTATCTCCAGCTCGCGAGACTGTGTATATAGGAAATTCTAAAGATATGCTTAATTTAACATTATTTTGCGATATTGCTCTTGAACTGAATTTTATGGTTTAAGTGCAAAGAACATGATATTTAATAAATAAAGGTAACACTCAAAATGTTAAAAAAACGCCCCTTTGGACGTAATTTAAAATCTGAAACATTTCAGATTTTTTTTTTGATTTGTTTTCAGATATATTGTGTAAAAATATTTGGTAATTGTAAAATTATTATAATAAGTTAAAGAAATAGCAAAACTGCTAAATTTTTTGGCGACCTCCTGCTGCAGGTCCGGCGACTTCCCTGGGGGGGGGGGTAGCTACCCACAGTTTAAGAAATACTGCTTTAGACAAACAATCGTCATGTTCCTTGCCATAAAGTAACCATTTTGAAATATTAGCGAATGTATTCGTGTATTTTTCAGTAATATATGAAAGAATTAAATATATACTTTAAATATACTGAATCATTTTATAAACATATTCGTGTATCTGGCATAACTTTACATTTTTCGATGTTGCAAAACATTACATTCTTCGATGCAGCAAAAATCTAAATTACCTTTAAATGTACAGCATCATTTTGTGTATAAGAGCTGCATTATTATTGTATTTCGCATAATTTTGCATTTTTCGATCACACGCAATAGAATTCTGACTGAACCTTAAATTTCTGAACCATAGTGTAAAAGAAAAGAATAATGTGTTCATGCATCTTGCTAATTTTGCATTCTTCGATTACACGTAATAGAATTCTAAACGAATTTTAAATAGGCGGCATAATTTTGTAAAAACCTGCCAGTGTTCGAGTAGTTTACACCACTGAATAACTTCACCTCAGGTTTGACACCAAACAAACGGTTGGCTTCTTGGGTGTTTTTCGTGGTTTTGTCCGTGTGAACTCAAGCGGGTTTCCCTTAGAAAGCATTTTACGAAGACATTCCGAATTGTACATGAGGGCAATCGTTGGAAAAGCCAGAGAGATGAAAAATTAGCAACGCCTTCGTCGGGATTCGAACCACGGACCTCTGGAATACCGGATCATGAAAATTTCACGTTTTTTACCAAGTTTCCAATATGAAGCGCCATCTAGTGCGAGCATATGACAACTTTTAAAAATAAATTAGCAACGCCTTCGTCGGGATTCGAACCACGGACCTCTGGAATACCGGATCATGAAAATTTCACGTTTTTTACCAAGTTTCCAATATGAAGCGCCATCTAGTGCGAGCATATGACAACTTTTAACTTTGTGAAGACCACTACACCACGAAGGTACGCTAGGAAGGCGGGAGAAATACCTTACAAGGTAACCATTTTGTAAAATTAAGCGAATGCTTTAACATGTAAAGTTTTCATCAGTAGGGTACAATAATTCAAAATGAACTTTAAGTGAATTGAGTCACTTTCTAAAAACATAATATGATGCATTCGTGTGTCAGGCATAATTTCTCATATTACGATTATAGGTAATAGAATTCTAAATGAGCTTTAAATGTGCAATAAATAACATATTTCAATACGATGCGTTTATGCTTTTAAAATTTTGCTTTAGTATTTGAGAAAACTGATATATATTTTATAGGCAATTAACTTATACATTTTCTAATACAATATTAGCCCAAGAATCGAAAAAAATAAAAAAATTGGCATTAAAACACTTTGCTTTAAAAAACGTTAATTCGCATTTCCTGTATTCTTATATATATCCCTACGTTCATTCTTTATGAGCTAACAAATGAAAACATTTAATTAATGAAGTCATAATGCTTTATAGTACCGTTTAAAATAAACATGGAATTCTTATTCCGATGTTCTTACAATATTGTTTCAAATCTGATCTCAATAATTGGAATGACGAACATTATGGAAAAGTAAATAAACCCAGTAAAATTTAAATATTGAAAAAAGTTTGGAAAATTAATTGAATACATATTCAACTTGATGTTTCAAACGTGATGCATGACTAATCTGCCTACAGCACTGCACTTCAGTGATTTTGCAATATGAAAAATTCACAGCTATTGAAAATAAGTTGCCTAGATTAAATTCAAGTCAAATGAGCCCTATACTTATGGATACTTATGGATGAATGTTTTCACGAAATCCTCCTAATATCAATGATTTTGGTAATTACAGATGGTGTTCAGATTATGTTCACACATTTTTAGTACGATTTCGGTTCCGTTTAATTAATGTTTAAAATGTGTAGAGTTTGAACATTAATTAAACAGCCCAAATTTATTAAATGGACTCGAATATATTTTTTTTTAATGTTCGATTTGATAGCCATTTTTTCTGACTACTTTGCATCGTGATTTCCATGATAAAGGAACTTTTCGTAAAATTTCGAGGGATACTGATTTCGATTCCTTTTCCACTATTTTCCAGAGTATATCAATCGTGGTTCGTTTGCTCTTAGAAAGAGCTATTTTCAAGAAACCAAAGGCACAAAAGGTCATAGGTGAAACGCCAGGGGACTTTGCAGGAATACGCTGTAAAGGTATATACGCGATATCTGTTTCAATGAATGCAGTGGTACTTTTTCGAGGTATGATTTGTTGCTTTTGTCTTGATAAGTTTTCTTTGCAAGTCACTGGGATAAAGAAATAGAATTTCTTCTGTAAATATCGCAGGCCAAAATTTCTCATGATAATATTTTGAGTTGATTTAAACAATTTTTCCCACTCTTCTTATTTTTTTATTTCCCAATGTAAGAGAATCCTGAGACAATGATAAATCCCTTATTGAAAAATTTTTCTGCATTGACGCTACCAGGTTTGTATATTTTTTCTCTTCGTTTTCGATAACAAACAGACTTTTGTTTGTTAAGCTGCGTTCGCATTGGTAGCAGCAACGCAGAAAAAAACGCTTTCCGCCTATGTCAGTTCACACCAGCGCCGCAACTTTCGCTTTAAAAGTTGTCATATGCTCGCATTAGATGGCGCTTCATATCGGAAACTTAGGGAAAAAAGTGAAATTTTTCTGTGATATTTTAATTTTTTACGATTATACTTTTAATTAAAATGGATTTAATTGCTGCTAGCTTAAAACGTATTTTACTTCTTGCTTTGTGTAAGGGAAGCAGAATGCAGTGGTTTATATTAATATATGAGAAATGACTGCAGCAAGGAGATGCAACAATTTAATTAAAGAAATGCGCTTGAACGAAACGAAATTTCTTTTAGTTACTTTCGCATGACACCTCATCAATTCGATGAATTTCTAGCCCTCATTGAACTATTTATTCAAAAGCAGAACACTAATTTTTTTGTCAGAATATCGCAGAAAAGAATCGTTTGGAAGATAGGAATAGAATATCCCAGAAAAGGATCGTTCTATATATTAAACGCTGTATATATCTAATTTAATTTATTTATGAATTGTGTTGAACGATAATTAGAAAAATCCTAATTGCATGATTCTATTTTGGAGAGTAAATTTTTCATGGGGTAGAATGCCATAAATGTTTTTGTATGGTGTATGAACTACTCTTAAGTACTTCCTTAAATAAAGTTCCCTTAAGTGGTTTAAGTAATGCAATAAAAAAGTATATTTTGTTTAAATATATGTAGGATTTACAGCATTACTAAATTAAATATCACACTTAAAAAAAGCAATTATTTTTAAGTTAATAAACAACAGCAATTTTTTTTTAATATTTTAGTTTCTGTCTTATGTACATATTTTTTTTACCTTAAATGCAACAGTTATTACTTCAATTAGTCATTCATCTATTAATGAACAGCCACTATCTAAAGGTTTATTTTATAAGGTCACTTCAGGGGCGTAGCTAGAGGGGGGCAAGGGGGGCATCTGTCCCCGGGCGCAGAATCCAAGGGCGCCAAACTGATGTTACGACATTTTAGAATTAAACGTTTTCCATCTTTGGCAAGCAGTAGGGGGCGCGAAATCTTCATTTGTCCCTGGGCGCTGAAAACCCTAGCTACGACTCTGGGTCACTTTTATCTAAATTTCATTGAAGTAACTGCATGTTCTATAATACTTCTTTTTCTGCGTTAAAAATTGAATTTCACAATTAACAAATTTGCTAATGCTCATGCAGAAGTTCTTTAAATTAATGAAAAATTTTCATCAAGATTAAACCTTTCGAAAAGTGGTCATGCATGTTAAGAAAAACAAACATGAAGCCACTACAATGCGTAGAAGTATTCCATAAAATCAGCTACATACTAGGGAGTTTCTTTTCTGTATAAATAACAGTTTTCTTAATTTTTTTTAAAATAAATGTTTTACTCGTCACCACTCGTTTAAAATTCAGAACTCACTAAATTTTTTAATTAGATGATACAGCAACTTTATACTAATACCAGTATCGCTTTTGCTAGTCTCGTGTTAGCCGAAATAGAATCAGATCATAGTAGTCAGATCTTATTATGAATTATATCAAAGGCTCGTTGTCAAAAGAAGGATAATGCACACAACGCCGAGCGCAGGTAAGCATGGTTTTCACACTTCAAGCTTAGGAAATTGAAGAAGCATTTGGGAAACTGAAACTAGCGCTAATATTTTTCTGTAAATATATATTTTTTTTAATACCAACTCTATTACAACACCACTCCTTTCGACGCTTGAATCCAAAATCTTTTAACTAGAAAGCCAACTTTTTATCCACTAGGCAACAAGAACAATCTTAAATTGATGTAGATATATTTTAAAAAAAATTCAAATTCTGGGATTTCAAAATCCGTCACTATTTTCTCGCAACAATCTATTGCTTTAGATTATTCTGTAAAAATTATCAACCATATATCATTTATGGTTGATTATTAAGGTTTATTACTGCTAATAAACTTGAGAATTTTCCTTTAAATAATTTATAATGCTATTTATTCTATTAGCATATACATTTTTTATTATTAGTATCCGAAATTTTATTAAGATTAGTCCATTTGACTTTTTTTATCAAAAAGAATTTTTGAAAGTGCAATTATTTAAAAAACCATAAACGGTACGTTTGAAACGAGATGCCTGAAACTGACGCTTCAAGCGTCAAAAAGTTGAGTCAACTGACGCGGTCTGCGGGCATCCGGCAAATGCCGCCTCTGAACTCGCTTCTGATTGGTTAACGCTATTACGCGCGAACGCGTGACCGCGTTGGTGTGAACGTAGCTGTGCAGTCGTTTAGATAAACTCATGTTTCATCAAGGGTCACAATGTATTTCCACCTATCTCCCGGTAAACAGTTTTCATACAGGTTTCTACAAATTGTTATGCGTTGAGCCACATACTTCAGCAAAAGCTGGCGAACATTACGCTTTTTAGCTTTTCATGTTGTAAATCTTGGTTTGTCACTTTATTTTTTGTTGTTACAAATGTATTTATAGATTCTGCAATTGATACGTGGCAGATTTTCTTTTTAACCAAAGATTTAACTTTAGTAAACAGTACCTAACATTTTCGAGTATTCGTTGAGTCTTCTTTCCTCTTTCTAATTAATAAGGCTTCTTATGTTGCATTTAGAAATTTTAATATCATGCATTTCACAACGTTTTTGCAGGGCCGGATTAAGGGTGTCGTAGGCCCTAGGCACTCCAGCAGCGTAGGCCCCGAAATAATAAACATTTTTTAACTGAAATTGACCGCTAATATTAAGTAATAATTTTGTTGTAGATATAAATCCGAAAATGTGATGATGCGGTAAAATAACATTATTTTATTTTGGGATTTTAATGTTTTTATTTTTCATAGAGCCATTTTCAATAGCCATAATTCCAGAATTGAGTTTATCTGCAACAATGCAACTTTTATATCTACCAAATTCCATGCAGAATTCCAGGGTTTTAGTACATGAACATGACAAGACATTAGCCGCCGGGAAAACCTCTCGGACGGGCACATGCGTTTGACACAGTTGGCCACGTTTCCATGCCCACTACCAAACGCTTGCGCGCGATCGAGAGGTTTTCCCTGCTGCTAAGGTCTTTTGTTTTAGTAGCTCAGTTGTGTAATAAGTTAATATGTAAACACTACGATAGAGCGTGTATGCCTGTGCTTGTATTTAATCACGCTCAACCCCAAGTCAATCTTTAGTTTAAAAACTGGAAGTTAAATTTATTATAAGTAAGGTAAGTAAAGGAAAGTTGTTTTTATACTCTACTTATTTCAACCTAGTTTTTGATTCTGGAATATTGCTTCATTCCATTATAAATAATAGAATTTTCATTTTATCACTTCTTATTAGTATAATAGTCCGCCGTAGAATGCAGCACAATGCAAGGAACTTTGAGTAGGCCTACTATGGGGTGGTTTGGCCATACTATTGTAAAAAATCTCCAGTAGTAGTCGTAGAATAGTACAGTCCAAATCACCTTTGGAATAGCTTAATTTTAATCCATACTCGTAAATCCGGGTTTCGTTTTTACAAGTTTAAAATGCATTACTTAACAAATTTAAAATAAATTTTTAGCTTTCTGATAGCATAATAAAAGCGACGGGCGCAAACTAAAATGTATATTTAAAGGTGACGAGAAGAAGGAGAAAACAAGTTTAAATTTTAGTTTGTGCGTGCCCATCGCTTTTATTATGGTATATCAGAAAGTTAAAAAATTATTTTAAACTTTTAAGCGCAATTTATAAAAGCTTTTTTTAAATATTTTTTTTAGCGAAAAATGTCTGATGGATATAAAAGAAAACACCAAAGTGGACATGAAAAACGCAAAAAGAAAGAGAAAGTGAGTGAGTCGCTTAGTAAAATTAAAGGTTCTTTATTGAAATATGTTAACATTTCTAAGGAGACAGAAGATAATGCAGATGCGGTAGATATTTCCTCGATCGAGGTTAGACCTAAAGAAGCTGAGGCTTGTTGGGACTCGCAAGAATGTTCAACCAATAAAACTGAGAATGTCACAGAAGACGAGGCTGACGGGGGTTTACGAAATTTTAACGACGCTTCCAAGCAGGTGGTGCCTGAATCACTACCAACAACATCAGCCTCAAGTATTTTCAGTTCTGATCCAGCACGGTGGACAACCATAAGCGCAGATCTTATCGATTACTTCTCTCGTAATCACCCTGTGCAGAAATTGGATATAAATTTTAAGTTATACGCCACTAAATTTGGCGAAATAATGAGATGTCCATCACAAGATTATTTTTTCAGAAAACTGAACAACAATGATATTATAAAAAGGGACTGGTTGATATTTTCCGAATCTACTGGCAAGTTTTTTTGTTATAAATGTATTTTGTTCAAATCGGACCTACCTGGAAATCCAAACCTGTGTAACCAATTCCTTACAGGCTTTAATGACTGGAAAAACGCACATTCGAGAATTTCAAGTCATGAAGTGTCAAAAGAACATTTTGCATCTATTTCTGCTTTAATGAACTACCAACAAACTAGAAAAATTGATGAGACGTTTGATATTGTCAAGGAAAAAGAAAGCACATATTGGACAACGGTTTTAAGAAGAGTAGTGGAAGTAATTAAGTTTTTGGCCGAAAGGGGACTAGCGTTTAGAGGCGATAATGAAATACATGGTGATCCTAGTAATGGCAATTTTCTTGGGTGTATCGATCTCTTAGCCAAATTTGATCCGTTTCTAGAAGAACATGTAAGAAGATACGGTAATCCAGGCCGCGGAAAAGTATCATATTTATCCTCCACAACGTATGAAGAACTAATAATTTTACTGGGGTCAAAAGTATTGGAAAAAATAGTTACAGAAATCAAAGAAGCCAAGTATTATGGAATCACTGTGGATTCTACACCTGACGTTAGCCATACGGATCAACTCTCCATAGTTATTAGATATGTCTCAAAAACTGGAGATATATATGAAAGATTTTTGATGTTTGTTAAAATAGAAAAACATGATGCCAAGTATCTTTTTGACACTCTAATTTCAGTTTTAGAAAATCAGGGAATAGACCCAAAATTTTGCAGATGTCAGTCTTATGACAATGCGGCTAATATGAGCGGAGTGTATTCGGGAGTACAAACTAGATTTAGGGAAATCAACAGCGCAGCCACTTGGGTACCATGTGGAGCTCATAGTCTTAATCTAGTTGGCACAGCGGCGGCAGAAAGCTGCTTAGAAGCTGTAAAATTTTTTGAAATTTTGCAATCGCTCTACAATTTCTTTGCAGCGTCCCCTCAAAGATGGTCCAAACTAAGGTCTTTGGGAAGTAAATTTGGTGTAAAAAGACTTTCAGAGACCAGATGGTCAGCACGTTATGAGGCTGTAAAAACATTATGTGCCCATTATGATGATATACGTGGTATTCTTACAAATATTTCAACTAGTGAAGGTATGAAACCTACAACAGTGATTGAGGCACAAACCTTAATCCATCAAATGAATACTTTGGAGATGGTATTACTCACAGTTATTTGGGAAGATCTACTAAAACACGTCGATATTGTAAATAAATCTCTTCAAGAACCTGGCATCGAGTTTAACACGATGGTGCGACTTTACGACAGTTTAATTCAATATTTATCTCACTGCAGAACTGAGGACATGTATAATAGCTATTATCTTAAGGCAAAAGCCCTTGCACCAGATTCAGAATTTAAAGAATCCGAAACTAGAGTTCGTAAGAGAAAACGACAGTTCGATGAAGGGCCAGATGAGACTCCCTCTCGCAGTGCCAAAGATTCCTTTAAGATTAATGTTTTTTTTATTGTTCTGGATGTGCTTTGCGCTGAAATGACAAAGAGACGCACTGCGTATACCAGCCTTTATGACACATTTAGTTTTCTTACGGATAATACACTGACCGAGGACATTATCAAGGTTAAGGCTCAAGCTCTGGTAAAAATGTATCCGTCTGACTTAGAAGAAAACTTTGTTGATGAGTATTTGATTTTTTCAAATTTGTACCCCAAAACCACCTCTATAACGGATCTCATCAAATTACAAATAAAGGATAAACTTGTGTCAAGTTTCCCAAATGTTAATATTGCATTGCGCATATACCTTTCGATATTGGATTCGAATGCAGAAGGAGAAAGATCATTCTCCAAGTTGAAGCTTATAAAAAATTTTATGCGTTCAACTATGGGTCAAGAGAGAACTTCGTCACTGGGCCTTCTGTGTATTGAAAGTGATGTCGCTCGCGGCATTAATTTTGAAGATATAATACACGAATTCGCTGTGTCAAAATCCCGAAAAAAGGAGTTATTTTAGGATCTACTTAGTAAACCAAACGTTTTGTATTCGTATTTTTTGTGTATTTGTATTTACATATATTATTTTGACCTTCACTGTATAATAATATAAAAATGTTTATAAGTTTTTGGGGTATTTTTATTTCAATATATTTTTTTTCAAAGCCCTAAGACCTTTGGCCTTCGTAGGCCCTAGGCACGTGCCTACTGTGCCTAATTGGTAATCTGGCCCTGCGTTTTTGAATTATGTAATAGAAATATATCTCTTCGGAAAGCGAAAAACAGATTCTTCAACTTACAGCTTGTTTACATAACACATTTTGAAAGAAAAATAACAGCAGCAGACGATATTTCTTATTTCAGATAATAAGCTGATGCCAAATTTTTATTCCAAAACATTTGCTTTTTCTTTAATTCTTTATCGAAATCTTAATCGAAGAATGTGTAAACAACTTCTGTATAAATTATCAGCAACTGATTTCCAAGGCTGGCGCGAGGCTTCCACCCCCTCCCCAACTGTCCAAAGCAATCTCTGAAACTTGCACCAATAGTGATAAATCAAACAGCCGCACTTGATAAATGAAATGAAATTAAAGCTTATGAAATGACGAGAAAATACCCATTTCACGCACTTTAATAATCCTTACTTTTAGTTAAATTCTACCTGCAGTTAACTCGCTCTAGTCTGAAGCTGAGGGATACAGTTCTCTATTTTCCGTTACAGAAATATACTAATTTAAAACTGAACATTCCGGGACTGATGGTAGAATTCTTTAACTAGTGCTACATATTTTAGGAACTTGTATTTCACTCTAACTCAGTTTGATTTACGGACAAACAAATGTCTTTGTATTTGTATTCCAGCTGCTTTTTTTTAACGGTTTATGGGTTATCTTTATTTATTAAATATGATGTTCTTCGCACTTAAAGCATATATCTCAAAATAATTTTAAAATGAGCATATCTTTATAATTTCCGATATACAGTCTCGCGCGCTGGAGATAAATCCCCCCCCCGTAGAGTGTTGCCATTGCTCATTTTGAAATCACTGAGTTTGTTAATCAAAAATTCGTTAAAGTTTTACAAAATATAACAATAAAACAAGACAATAAATATAACAATAAACAGGCAATAATACAAGTTCAAAACTCCAAATTTGGACTTCCAGGTGGAGGACTTCCAAGACCATTTGGGTGGAGGACTAAGTTATTCAAAATTGCTGCGGGTTACCAAAATTGCTGCTGTGGTTATTCAAAAGGCTGCGGGTAACCTTGTTCTTTTTACAATGCGAAAACCGTGCATGCATTCAGGCAGATTCTTCGTTATTGAATTTCTTTAAATATAATACAAGGCGATTTTGTGGCAACAATTTAAAAAGTTATATGTTGCTTATAGTCAACCGACGCAAAATGCCGTTTCGAGACTAATATTCTTCCTGAGATAACGCTCTTTGGGCTAAAAACAAATTCTGATGTGGACACCACATAACATCCTTGTACGGCCCTTTTTGCCGCATTTCATTTAAATTTATTTCCTCGAATTTCATTAGAGATATTTCTCATTCAATTAATTTAGCTCTCACTTCGTGGCAATGCAAAAATACATAAAAACTCAAAACATCTTTATTAAAAATTTAAAAATATAGAAAAACATAAAACACCAAATACAATTAAAACAATTTAAAAAAATTACAATTAAAATTAAAGTTTTCACGCAAAATCAAGCAATTCGGCCAGCAGGCAGGAAAGCAGATTTTTTTTTTTTTTTTTGGTGCACAAAATGGGAAGTTTGCTTTTGGTCCCTATCGGCAAAAAGACACTGAAGGTGCAGAAACTGAATTCCCTATTCTGGTAAGTTTCAAATGTAAACAAATATGGATACTCTATCAGGCTTAGTCACATTTAAACAACTTTTAAATTGTTGATAATCCTACAATTATTGCATATAGATTAACGAAATGCATAAAAACTTTAACCGGAACATAAGAATAGTATAAAAAACTGAGCTCACCGAGCTGAGTAATAGAGTGAATACCGTATTTGACGGCATAAAAGACGCACTTTTTTTCCTAAATTTGGTCAAAAAAGTTACCTGCGTCTTATCCGTGAAGGACACAGGTTAACTTTCAATACTGAATGCTATTTTTAGCCCGGATAAAAATCTAGACACAAGTAACTTTTTCTACATCTACATGTGTGTGGCCGTCTAAATAAGGGTATAAGGGTGCGTCTTATATGCAAGTGAATCTTACATGCCGTCAAATACGGTATATATGACATTTTAATGCGCTGTCCTGATGGCTGAGTGGAAAGACGAACAGTTAACGCCGTTGCAAATGAATTTGGAAGAAGTCCCAATCTTTATTTTCACGCATATGAAGCCATCTTATTAAACATTTATCCAATCATAATGAATTACAACAAATCCTATGTACACTGATTTCAATAGTAAGACGTAGGCATCTGAGAAGCGAAGCAGCGCGGTGTTGGTAGAGTAGCATTTATGGAAAGGAATGGAATGACGTAATTAATTTGGGAGCGATATTTATGCGGAAGTAGATGCAATTGTAGAGACAAGCTATGACTGGTTAATTTTAGTTTTAGCTTCTCAAGCAGCGTTATATAATATCTTAAATTTGGGAAAACTGATGAATTTAGGAAGAGCTCCAAATCTAGAATGTTAATTTTGAGGTCGCCAATTATTCTTAAAGCAGCTATCGTATTTTGTTATATCTTACATATTCTCCCCTTCAAAAGAAAGGTTGTGAGAGCAGGGTGGCAGAAAAGCATTAGCGAAGCAAGAGAAAGTTTATCATATGAGGAAAGACACGAGAAAGCGTCAAGGACATAGCCTGCAGGTTTTCCTATGCCCTGTCATGACCTATCTCATATACAGGTAATGAAATGCTTAAACGACTAATTTATAATTATTATAACAGCAATACAATTTCTAAATAAAACTAAACGATAAATTAACACAAATATAATTTTTAAGTTAATTCAAGTTGTTAAAATGTCCAATGTCTTTTGAATGTCCAATGAAAATTTTTTTGTAAAGTCTCTTGATGAAAATAGTTTCACAAAATAAATGTTCAAATGTTTTCATAAGGTAAATATTCACTAAAAAGTCTTTCAAATTTTTGTTGAAAATATTTCCATTATAATACAGATTGAGTTATCAGCACCAGATCTAGAATGTTAATTTTTAGGTTGGCAATTATTCTTAAGGCAGCTATCATATTTTATTATATCTTACACACACACACACATATATATATATACGTTTGGTGCGGCCGATTTGAACCAAAAGGGTAGGTGCACAAATGTTATAGCAGTCCTATATACAAAATTTCAACGTTCTGAGGCTTCTCGTACTTGAGTTGTGCAAGATACATACATGCGTACGTACAGACGTCACGAACAAAATCTCAACTAATCCATTTTAAATCCATTTTGTAATTCATTTTGGGAAAAAAAAAAAAAAAAAAAAAAAAAAAAAAAAGAATCCTTTATTCTGTCTTTACATACAGATGTGGCGCAAAAATAATCATAAATTGCATTCAGTAGCGGTCAAAATGGATATTTTCGTTGAAATATGATACCAGAACTATTTCGTGATTACAATATTCCTTTTTTACTTCGTATAAGGAAGTAAAAAAGGAGGCTGTTTTAGAGTTTACCATCGAAAATTTTGTTGGAAGCCTACCAGGGATGTTCGATTCCGTTTTAGGGGTAAAATAATGTTTATGCCTTTATGGATAAACAGTGAACTAACATTTTCTAACTTTAACCTAGTGATTTTAATTTGTATCATTTTCCAACTTTTTAAAAGCATTTTAATTCTCGAATTTTAATGCTAGTTCTATGTAGAAAAGATTTTTTAGGAAATCTCAGAACCACAGTTGAAAGAAATTAATCCAGGGAGCTCGTGATTTGATTAAATCGATTCTTCCGATCCCATTGCTTGTTCGATTCTTTTCGTTCTTCTCTCCATCTTCGCTATTCTATACCTCTGCTTATTTGATTCTTTCCGCCATTCACTCCATTATTCTAAAAGTGAGATAACCGTTCTTGATTCACTCTCAGTTCCCGATGTTTTTCATCTGGCTATTATTAGTGAGTCATAAAATAGAATCGATTCATTTGAGTGAGCGAACGGTTCTGATCCGATTCCATTCAAGACGGGTGCTGCTCATCTGTACTATATTACTTCTTTTGACATCGTTTTAAATTGTATGAGAAATTCTTTAGACAATCTTATTTTTTAAAAACTCTTATATCCGCTCCCAGTAAAAATTACATGTGATTTTTACTTTAAGTGGGGACAAATTTGTTTTACTTTCAGAGCTGTATTTTCTATACAGTAGGCGACGTTTAATTGGTGTCGTTGCCAGTGATCAAGAAAGGAAGAATGACGTTAATTACGAAGGGGACAGAAAAGGTGTGTGTTAGAGGTTATAAGGGAAGATATATTGTAATAGAAAAGTGCTTTTAAATCTCGTTCGTTATCAGAATATTAGGGAAAAAAATCTTGAAAGGATCTGAGAGTGGGTAGTTTAAAATCAGTTACGGATAATTTTCATGTATATTGCCTGATGAAATATGCCCAAATATCAGGGAATAAGTAATTTGATTTCTTTTATTCTTTCATATTATAAAATTTATTGCTTTTCAGTAGGAAAAACTGAGATAATTATAAAGTAAGATCTTTAATAATGTAATGCATAACCGTCAATAATAAAGTATTTATAATTATTTTTACTAATAGTTTCTACAGATATCAATAACATCAATGCAATTAATGAAAACCATTTACCAAAATAGGATTTGCTTTTCTGAATTATAGTTAAGAATAATGGCCCCCATTGTTCTAAATATTATTGGAATAATTTAAAGATTAAATCCGATAATATCTTAAGATGGTTTGCAGTCGAAAAAACAAAAGCAAAACTCATTTTTATTCATATGTGTTTGCCGTGTTTGCCATATTTGCCGAATATCTGTTTGCCATACACTTGATGAAATAGGAGTAAGTGTTTAATCCAGATGATAATATTAAGCATTGATTAACATTTCTTATAACTACTGTTTAATTAAGGCTTCCTGTGAGCAATCCCCTTAGTTTCAATTCTTTTATTTTTAGGCTAGGGTATGAGCATAATGTTAATGTATCTTTAAACAATGTTTTATTTTTGTATAATAAAAATTGTATATTTAAGATTTTTTTCTTTGATATTTTACACCTTGTTTTATATTTGTATAATTTAAGAATTTCATATTGACTAATACATATGTAACCCAAAACTGCATCAACAATGTATATTTCAGTATTATTAACTATTAAGAATTATCTGCAGTCTAGTTTGCGTTATTTTATTCACAAGTCCCGAATCAAAAACAATTAAATGTTTGCACGGCATTAGAAAATTAACCGAAAAATAGCGACCACAAAGCATTGTAATTTGGTTAACGGTCCTTATAATAAAAAAACTAGTGTTTTGCAGAACATTCTTCAAAATGTAAGCTCAAAACCCAGCGAAAAAAAAATTTTTTTTGGTCCTTTAAAGAAAGGTCATCTAGAATTGGAGCAGTATTAAACTGGTTAGTCTAATAGATCTTCGTAAAACTTGGAAAACAGGTTCCTTTGTAGTTAGTTGAGTTGATAAAACTGGAAGAAAATATGGCAACGTGAAATTTAAAATTAAACAAAAAAGGCAGCCTTAGTTTGGCGTAGTTTTTTAGTCCAAAGGAGCTTTGTCCCTGAAGGACTTTGTTTTCGTTTTGCGATTTTACGTTGAATCACTATAAATGTCCGTTTCACTTTTCAGACTCTTGCCACCAAATGTTAGAGTCCTGCATTATATTTGACGAAATGAAATAATGAAAAATCTGCGTAAATGTACGCATATTTCTCGTATTGTGATATAACAATGACATATAGAGCCATCGAATTTTGAATGACGTAATCCTCCTACGAATATGGGCATGTGGAAGACCAAATTTGAAATTTGTTTTATTATCGATTCCATATTTTGTAAAACTTTAACGAATTTTTGAGTAACAAACTCAAGGATTTCAAAGCGAACAATGGCAGCACTCTACGGAAAAAAAAAAAAAAAAAAAAAAAAAAAAACTTTTTATCTTCAGCGCGTGAGACTGTGTATCAGGACTTCTATAGATATGCTCTTTTTAAAAATTTTGCGATTTTGCTATTGAACTGAATTTTATGATTTAAGTGCAAAGAACGTGATATTTAATAAATAAAGATAACAAAACATTACAAAAGCGCCCCTTTGGACATCATTTAAAATCTGAAACCTTTCAGATTGAAAAAGAATTTTTTTTAAATCAGAGAATTTTATTTTCAAAAAAGAGAGGTTTTTTTTTTTTTTTTTTTTTTTTTTTTTTTTCTTTTTACTCTCAAGAAAAGAGACATGTATCTGATCGCTTTCGGTAGAATTGTTTAAAATTTACTTGAAAGATACATGACTTTTTTGCCGACTTTTATATAGTAGGCTAAAATAATAATAATAATAATAATAAAACCAGCACCTTAGCAACATTTTTGTGTCATTTGGAAATTTTTATAATTTATTTTGACCCTATTTTGCAGATTTTTCTTCAGTTTAAAACATTTACTCCATTCGATAACAATATCTGAATGATAAAATTAACTACGAGTACATTACGTGGCGTCTACTATAGTTTTAAATTACCGTATTTTCCGGCGTATAAGACGCACCCCTTTTTTATACACATTTTTGAAAGATAAAATTTTATTACTGATCATTATAATGAATTTGCAGTATTTTAAATGTAAAGTAATACAAATACAAAGTAATACCTTCTGCAAATACCCAATATATCTGCGAAAGAACACCTTTTAATCGCTTGATAAATAATCATTTTTGTAGAGACTATAAGTCCCGCTTTTCTGTGGTCTTAAATCCAAGTATTCAGCTCTGCCTCAAGTTCAGGCCAATGTGTTCCCCTTCGTAGGTTACTGTGAGTAGCTTTTTTTTAAGATCCTTCTCCCTGATTCCGCCAAGTTCTTATTATTTTCTCAGTTGGGGGTGACCCGAAATGCCTTTCTGCAGCCCTGTTTCCATGTTCTTTAGCATACGCAATCACACGTAGCTTGTATGCAATGTTATAGCAATACCGAAGCTGATTTTGAGCCATAACTTGCCAACAAATTTAAAAAAATTGAACACTAGACATTTCATACACTTACCAGTCGCTCACAAAAATTGGAAAGTTTAAACAAACCCAGCTGTGATCGTCGATGACGCATTCACTGAAATCTATGTAACTGTAATATTCCCACACTCCGCCAAAAAAAAAAAAAAAAAAATCGCATAACTCCGAAAAGAGGAAATTTCCATAAATGAATGCAATCAAAACCTGAGTATCGACGTAGAAGACGCACTCCATTTTTCAGACCTAAAAGTGCGCCTGATACACCGGCAAATAAAGTATTTTTATTATACCGAGTAAAATGGCTGTGCAGAAGGTAAGTATTGACCTTGATTGTTGAGAATTTTTACTTTGAAATCTGGCATTACTCCAGTCGAATGATTTGTTTGTTTACATTTGTCATATTTCGTATTCACTTGTTGTTGAAGCTTGTCTCGGAGTTCAAGGCTGTGATATCTTTTATATTTTCTTCATCATGATAACATCAAGCAATAGAAATTCTTCAGATCATACTTTTTATCGCGTTTGGGCCATTTTTTGCTCAAAACGTGAACTTTGCTCTTCCCATTCAGCCATGAAGATAGTACTTAATTTTGAAATCACTTTAAACTTAAAATAGCTCGAAGAAACACGTAAAGCGTCCATATATATTTATTATATACATATAAGATGAATAAAGATTTATCCCAGTGAAATTAATTTTATTCGCTTTTTATATTATGAGTAATGCTTCTTTTCTTTGCAGTGTTTACATTCTTGGGCTTTCGTATGTGAAATGCAACCGACAGATTTACTGGATCAAGTTCGGGGATTTCGAAGTGACAGACTGAAACGAGTTTCAACTAAAGTGACTGCGGGAGACGGCCAACAGTACGTAGAAACACTACAAGATTCTGGAAAATATACTATTCTAAAATCCGGCAACAGTACGGGGTACGTTGTGGATAACAAAGAAGATATAACCGTGTCACTGGTTGTGCAAGGATTAATACTTGGTGAGTAGACATTTTTTTATATCTAGATTATATATCATTAACCACCAAGTTGTGATGGGGAATTGTCGGATTACAGTGAAATATGTTCTCTCCTGTATCTTAGGAAAAATTTAATAATTTAATATATATGTGTGCTATTTTCATTATCTCTGTTTAGTTCTACTGCACTACTAGAATATTTCAGTCACATCTTTAGTTAAATATGTAAAGGATCATTAACATAAATAAATAGACACATTCACTATCTGTAGCAATAAAAATTAGCAAAACATTTGAAACTATGACTGCATTGCCTGCTTTGTTTTGACAGTTGCTGTTTGTGTTGTTGAATGTCTTTAAATTTATATTGTCATAGTCTAAAGTAATGATGACATATTTGCAATGTCTTGTACATTTTTTTCAAGCAACATAGTTAAGTTTGAAAACTACTCATTTTTGGAAATAAGTAACACAACTAGCATATGTATTTGGTAATAAATATTTTCATTATATGATAAAGCTGTAGAGGCAGCTGTGGCTGATTGAACACTTTCTTTTATTGTTAAACCATTCTTGAATATAAAATATACTGCTAAGTTGGTACAATCTGCCTGTTCCTAAATAATTTTGTGTTTTTTTTTCACATCTTAACTATAATGTATTTGATGAGATAAAGGAAAATGGCCACATGTTAGCAGAACAGCAGTTGATAGAATAATGCAAACATTCCATTTTCAAATTTTAAATATTAAATATTAAAATCCTATGATGAGGATTAATTTTGAAATGACATATTTTAGAGAAACTTATTATAAGTAGTTATTATATTTTAGGACAGAAAGGCAAAATTCCCAGATTAGATTAAGTTTCCATTGCAAATAAAAGTTAGAATTTTGTTTTATATAATCTTTTTGTTATATATATGCACTTATTATGTAATACTAGTTTGATTTGTGCTGATTCTTGTATACCTATGCAGTCCTTCTATTGTATACTAAAAAAAAAAAAAAAAAAAAAAAAAAAAAAAAAAAAATACAGTAAAAGCTGGACTATCTGTTATTCAGTTAACAGGAAAGCTGGAATAACTGAAGTATTTTAGAAATTTTTCAATGAAAATTTACACAAATGAAAGACTTGTAAAGGCATCATAGTAATTCAAAATTTTTCTATAACATCTAAAATGTAAATAATAATTATTCGGTTTTCGTTCAGAAGATGTCACTTATATTCTTCCCACTGTTGTATTCTTCATATTCCAAGAATTCATCTTTGAAATAAATGCTCCATACAGGCATCTTTTCTAGTCTAGCAGTTTTCAGTGAACAAAAGCTATTGCTAGACAGTGCTGTGTAGCTCTAATAATGATAAACATGACATACAAACAATGATAAAATTTTTGCCATGCCATACTGTAAATCCCCTTTAATTCTTGATAAGCTAGTATAGTTTTATTAAAGATATAAATCATCTGCTGTTTCTGTGTCTTACACCCACTGTTTGACGAAAATGATTTGAATTTGCGACCTGCCTTCTTCATAATATCATACAAGGAATATTTCAAATTTACAGATCTAGGCATCAAGAAAAGTTGCTTTAACAAGCATTATATGCAAATTATATGAAAATTGATAAACATTAGTGATGCAATGTGAAAAATTATGATTAACAATTTAAGTTTATTGATGTATACTTGATCCGTAACTTGTATCTCGTAATTACCTAACTAAATAAGGAATAGCCAGTAGTTCTGCTAAAATGCTTGGCACAAGTTTGGTGAGGTCTCTGCCATATTTCATGGTCATTGGTACTTCATAATCCCTTGAAATATTTTAATTTATGTGTTTAAGGCTTACAAACGTACGTCAGCTTTTATGCAGGAAATGCATTTTTTTCTGCAGTCTTACATAATTTTAAATGTAGGTTTCTGATAACAAATAAAGTTATTTTTTTGTAATTTTAGACAGGAAATTTTTTTTATTCATTTAAATACTTTTAAATGTGCATTACATTTCTTTGTATGCTCAACTAACCAGAATATTCACATATCCATCATTTCCCAAGCTTTCGGTATAGTCAAGCATGTACTGTGTAAAGGTTGCATAAAGAAATCAGACGTGATTAAACTGTAGAATTTCAATGCTACTACTGTTCTACTGCTATTATATAAGTTTTTTTTTTTCCCTTTCCAACTTTTAATTTGAAATACTCTGTTTTTTTTTTTCCTTCCCAACTTTTAATTTGAAATACTGTACAATGGCTTACAAGAGTGTTCATACACTTAAGAGTTTCAGATAGATATCACTTTATTCATTATTAAAAATTAATATTTTAGAATGAAAATTTTTGAGTAATACCTATTAATTTCTCTTAGCTAAATTACATTGTTTGACTATATTAAAACTTTTTTTTAGGAAAATCATTAATAAAAAAGTAACAGAAACGTTACCTCACAAAAGTCTTCGTATGCTTTAAACGAATTTGCACATATTATTAAATATTGTAGTATTACTGTAAGTTAGTATTTTGTAGCATATCTTGCAGTGTTTATGACAGCTTTCAAACATCTGGGCATAGAGTCACCAGTGTTTTTGTAATATCTACCTCAATGTTCCTCCATTGTTTCATCATTACTGTTTTTAGTTTGGTTTTTTTATTAATGTTTTGTCTTCATACTATAACCTCTAATTCTCTTCAAATATGTTTTTTTGCGTTTATATCTGGTGACTGAGGTGATGTTTTCAGAACTTGTGGACAATTATAGACACCCAAAAGTTGAACATTGAGGGCCGCTGATAAGAATCCTGATAAGAAAAAAGTTGTTTCCAGATCCCAAATTTTAAGCAGATAATTTTAAATTATCTTTTAAAATATTAAAAAAAAAAGCATGGTTCATTGTGCCATCAGTAAATACTAAATTATTTAATCCTGATGCTGACATGCACCCGTCACACAAGAACACCTCCACCTCCATGCTTTACTGTTCCAACCAAAGTCTTGGGATTAAGCTCCTTAATTTTTCGCCATAGACTTATATGCCTATCGGAATCAGGAATGCTAAATTTTCTTTTATCTGCAAATAAGACATGATTCCAGTACGCTTCAGACTTATTTACCATTGATTTTGAGAAGAAAAGCCTAAGCTTTTTATTTTTTGCACTTCAAAAATATTTTCTTTGAGCAAAGTGCCAATGTAATCCAGCTGATCTGAGAACTTGTTGAAGGGTTTTAAATGAAATTGGAGTAAAAAATTTTCAGTAAATTTTGTAGAAATCTTTAAAGCATTCAAACATGGGTTTTTCTCAGATTTTGTAATTATAAATCTCAGATCATGTTGAGTCACATCAAGTCCTCTTTGCCGGACAGCCTCTTCTTACTTTATTTTGGATCCTATTTTCTTCTTTAAAGCATTTTATGATATACTTCACCATAGAATGGGAGAAATTTACTAATTTATTGATATTCCGATTATAAAAAATTATAAATTTTGGAATGCTGTTCGTTGTTTCCTTAGGAATATGAGCCACTCTTAAGCATTTAAAAAAAAAATATAATGAAGTAAGAAAGCAAAAAATAAAGCCAAACGATTTTTTAAACGTCAGCAAAATGCAAAATGGAAAAAAAAAAATACAAAAGGGGTAGACAATAATTTTATTTATGAAATTTTACGAAAATGTTTTAGTGTACGATCATTTTTTGTAGCGTGCTTTATGTATGCCTCCTTCCATTTTCAATTTTAGAAAAAGAAAATAAGTTAGTATTAAAAATTAAAAAGTTTGGTTTTATTCAAAATCATATGGAGATGATATGAAAAAATATTGGGCTTTATATTTGAATTCAGCTCTGGGTTACATTGCTTTCCCTACAAATTCTTAAGGTGTGCGAACACTTTTGGGAGACACTGTATGTATTTTTCAGAAAGTGAAACTATTTATTTTTTTTAAATCATAAGAATTCAAATTGCATACTATTAAAAAAAAAAAAAAGATTATGGCCAAATCTATTAGTCATTACCTATCATAAATCTATAACACTTCTCACCTGTAAGATTTTAATATAGCTGCAGATTTAAGTTAAAAAAAAGTATTTTTGAAGCACTATCTAATGTGATATTTGGTTTTTATCCTTAAGTAAAGCCTAATGAATCAGATAATAAACTTTTTATTAGTAGTGTGACATAAAAAGAAATGTCTGATATTGTCAACCAATGTGCTGTGTCTTGATTAGAAGGTGGGATTAATTTTTTAATATCCTTTTTTTTTTTAAATCATGTGACTGAAATATTTTTCCGGTAATCTTTTCAATCAGTTCTTTAACTGTGTGCTGTTTTGATATCATAGATTGGCATCACAGTTTATATATTCCTCAAAATTAACCTCTGCTTCCAGAAAATTTCAGTTCGTGATCTGAGTCACAGTTTCATCATTGTATTTGTTTTTGATGTTTTTGTTTGATTCTGGATTTGAAGACTCTCCTTTGATGAAACAATTTTTTAATTGTTTCTGATTTTTAATTGTTTCTTAACTTCATCCCTAGCTAAAGTGATGATATTCATGGACTCAAGTGTGTTTAACTGATTTAAAATGAAATTTAACATTTTGTTGTTTTTACTGTTACTGGCAATTATCTTGAATGCCCTGCCTACATTAATCATGTATCTCCAAAAGTATGTATTCCAGAGCTGCTGTACAGCTCTCTCAAAGACAAAGTGTATGAAACATAAACTTCCGCTATTGCTGACTTAAAAGATTGATTCAGTATATGTAGTGAATTTCTCAAGCATTGCATTGACTTAAATAATGTTCTTGTCATTTTATCTAAAGAAATGTATTCAACAATGGGCTCATAACTTGTGTTATATGATGTTCAAAACATATTATAGCAAGAGCTTATGTAATAAATATATGCAAGAAAATATGCATTTTACCTTTCATTAGCATTTTAAATCTTTAAAGACTTAATGTCATAGTTCTTGTTTAATGATGGAAGTTATGACACTGTCATCCAAACTTTTATTAACTCAAGTCAAGTGTCAGATAAAAGAATATTTTCTAATTTTTCAGGCTTGGAAAGTAACACTGATGTGGTTGTTGGCAAATAGACACTCATAATAAAATGTTATTGAAGTAGTTCTTAATCTTTGTACAATATTTTTAATAGCAAGTGAGAATTCATTCTTCAGTGCAAAGAGTTAAAAACTTATATAAGGTGTTTGCAAACAATTATTCTGTATCAAAATCTGTAATGCATTGAATTAAAATTATGTTTTATTAATTACTAGACGCTATGTGGCGAGCCTTTGTCTGGCTTTTAAATGTACCAGAAAAATGTCTAAAGGGACCAAACATTAAATTTAAAACTGCACAGAATTTTACTCTGTAGAACAGCTTTATCAAAATAAAATAAATAAATAAATAAAAAAAAAAAAAAAAAAAAAACACAAATTTTAATAAAAATGTATTACATATAAAAAATTACAATGAAATAAGCAATATCCCTTAATACAAATATTAATTATCCTAATAAATAAAGTAACTAACTTCCTGGTGTAAAATCTTAAGAACTCAAATGGTATAAAGGAAGTTAAGAACATTGTTTCCTTAAAATAAATCATGCAAAACTTTTTATGTAATTAAAATTATATATAATTAAAACATAATATAAAAATTACAATGAAATAAGCAATAAATCTCATATTTCAAGAGAAAACTGTCAGTAGTCCAGTATCTAAAGCAATGAATTGGGGAAAAAAAAAAAAAAAAAAAAAACGCATTTTAAATCTTTAAAGACTATCATCAGAAAGAATGAAACTATCATCAGAAAGCACATACACATAATGGGATGACAATTCAAAATATATGAACCTCTTTGCCAATAGTTAATAAAAAGAGAAAGAGAAAAAAAAGGAAATTCTTTCTGTTGTGGCTTGTGAGACACATTTGATTCAGAATAAGAAGATTGCAATGTGCATGTCCAAAAATCAAAAGAATGAATTTCTAAAAGAATGAAACTATCATCAGAAAGCACATACGTACACATAATGGAATGACATTATTCAAAATATACAAACCTCTTTGTTATTAGCTAAGAGAGAGAAAAAAAAGGAAATTCTTTCTGTTGTGCCTCGTGAGACACATTCACGTCAGAATAAGATTGCGATGTACATGTTGCGTGCCCCAAAATAAAAAGAAAATAAGCAGCATTTTATCTCATACTTTCAACAGTCAGCAGGCCAGTATACAAAGCATTGAATGAAAAACTGTTGCCAAAAAAGAATGAAACTATTGAAAATGATGCCATTTCATAAAAAAAGACAAGATAAAAAAATCTGATTTGAATTTTGAAAAAATCACTTCGAGGTGCACTGGCTCTTGTCTAGGTGCACTTAGGTACCAAATTTCTTAGCCCTGGGTCTATAAGCTTGCGTGCAGCATGAACGAAAGACTCTTTCTTTTATTATATGTAGAGATAACAACAGTGCTAGTGTTTATAAACATCATTAGTTAGATACATTCTGATTTATATGTACTGTGAGTTACATGAGCTATTAAAAATAAAATAATAACAACAGAATAATAAATATGTATATTGAATTTAAATCATGCATTATGCTAAATAATGCATAAACATATGTTGCCATTTATAGTATGAAATATAATCAGATCTACTTTAAACTTTCCCTCCAAAAAACAGCATTCCAAAAAAACATGCAAATAAGAAATAAAAATCCATTATAAAATGAAAAAGTCTTTAATCCGGACTCTTTGGGACTTCAGCGATTCCACATTATCGATTTTTCTGGACTATAGATTATCAGTTTAAATCTGGTAAGATGGCATGCAGAAATTATAAAATTAAAAATATGAAACCGTAGTTTATGAAATAAAGAGCAATTATGATCTAAAGGGTAAAAAAAAAAAAAAAAAAGCTTAATATTTATTTCTTTACTTTATTAAACATTTCTTTCAACGTGCGCATGCGTAAAGCATACATTACGCATAGTCGAAATTAGAAAATTGCAACTAGAAAACTATTTGATGTGTATTCAGGATATTTATAATGATGAGGAATTTGATTTAAATCATATCAAAGAGGGTGTACATTGAGATGAAATACTACATTTAGTAAGGAATTATAAGCCGAATAAAATAAAAACATCTGCCCTGAAGATACAGAAAGCGCTGACAGATCAACTTTCCAGTTCATTGCGCGCCTTCACGTCCCCCCCCCTGTAGAGCAGCGTGAAATTGATAAACAGATTTCGGAATGGTTAGAGAAACAAAGGATATGCCTTTATCCATTTTTTGCAGCAATTCCACTTTTTGTTTGATGGACATCGAAACATGCTTTCGCTTTGTAGATCCTTTGGCAGCTCCAGAATCGGAAATTCTTTTTGACATAATCGAAAGTTCAAGCTTACTTTTATAAAACTGCTCTAACAGTCTGCAAAAAATAATAAGCCGGATCCAATTAGAAGATTAAGGAACAATGCAATCTGCAACATTAACTGAAATAGATAATTAGATAATTTTAGCTTAGCTTATACCGTCCGTTATACATCAAATGCACATGCATAAACGTATTATGCACATGCGTAGACGCATTATCCATTTACGCATGTGCAGAAAGTTTGTAGCTTTGAGGTCTGGATTATAGATCATTCCAGATTATGGACGTCCGGATTAAAGACTTTTGACTGTAATATAAAATTAAATGGCAATGTAAATAAATTAGTTATTAAAATACAATGGTTTATTGCTATATGGGGGTACTGTGTGTTTTAACATTCACACTTTTGCAGCTTTATTGTAAAAATTTCATTTGCTTTGTATTTTACACTGTAAAATGCAATTGTTTATTGCTATTGGTGTTTACTTTAGCATTTACACTTTTGTAATTTCATTGTGAATATTCCTGTTTATCTTTTTTTTTTTTTTTTTTTTTTTTTTACATTGAAAAATATAATTGTTTACTGTTGTGTGGTGATGGCAATAGCTTCAGCATTCATATCCTTGTAATTTCATTGCAAATATTCCATAGGTCTTGTATTTAGAATTGTAAAAGACAATTGTTTATTGCTGTGTGATGCTGGTGTTTGCTACAAGGTCCACCATTTTTCAATTTTGTTGTAAATATTCCATTTAACTTTCAGCTTAGATTGCAGTTATGATGTTTGCTAAGTAGTGATGTGTGCTTCAGAATTCATGCTTTTAGAATTTTGTTCCTTTTGGTTTTGTATTTTACATTGCAAATTGCAATTGTTTATTGCTATATAATAATTGTGTTTACTATAGCATTCAGGCTTTTGCAATTTCATTATTACATTTTGTCTTGTGTTTTACATTGTAAAATACAGTTGCTTATTGTTATTTGCTAATGGTGTTTGTTTCAGCATTCACTCTTTTGTAGTTTTGTTGTAAATATCCCTTTTGTTTTGTAATTTTGTGGAAAATATTCCTTTTTTCTTGTATTTTACATTATGAAATACTATTGTTTATTACTATGTGTGGATGTTTAACTCAATATTCATACTTTTGTAGTTTCATTGTTCATTGTAAATATTCCATTTTAATTTGTATTTTATGTTTAAAAATTTTCTATTTTGTCATGTATCTTTCGTATTAATATTTACATTTTTACTGTTTTCATTTTAGTGTTTGTATATTTATATAATTACCAGATTGCCTTTGGGTGAGGAAAGCTCTCATGGTCAAATATTCCCTTTTAATTTAAATGAAAAAATTTAAACCTTTATTAGCTACTTTATATTACTCCAGCTTATGTGTGTTTGAAAATCAGTTATATATAAAACTTTATTTTTGTTTTATATTTTTGGATATTCTTTTTTGTTTTTCTTATTTATATTTAGGTTCTCAAGATGTAGCCATGGAGTTGAAGATATTAGAAGATTTTAATGTGACTCACATTTTAAATGTTGGCTATAAAATTCCTAATTATTTTGAGTCCAAATTCATTTACAAAAATGTGGAAGTATTAGATGATCCATCAACAGATATTAGAAAGTTCTTCGATGGTTGTTTTGAATTCATTGATGATGGGCGGCAGGAAGGCTGCACATTGGTTCATTGTAATGCAGGTGTCTCACGTGCTCCAACTATTGTCATTGCATACTTGATGAAAAAATATCACATGAAGCTTAAGGAAGCATACGCTCTTGTTAAAAGTGTGAGATCAAACATAAGACCAAATGATGGCTTTATGAAAGTTTTAGAAGAGTATGATAAAGAACTCTTTGATGGATTTGGGAAGACAGGGTGAGTTTTCAGCTGATTTTAATTCCCAGACAAAGCCTTCAGTTTAATTTTTAGAAGCATAGTTACAGTACAAATAACGTATCAAGTTCAGAACTTCGGCAATGCAACAAACATGCTGGAGCAAGACCTATTATCTGGCCATAACAATTTTGTAAATTAGATTTAATGTATTGTGAGAGTACAAAAACTAAACAAAATTTGTGTAGAGTGATTCTGTGAATGGATTTAGTAACTGGAAACATATTAGAAGATAAACTATAGATAATGCGTTTTGTGTTAACTTATGTGTAAGAATTTGCCGTGTTGTTGCTTCATGAAAGCTCTTCAGGGTTCAAATATTCACCTTCTGATTGAAACATCATTAAAGAGAATATGAAGATTTATTTCTTTACGGTTATTATGCTGTAAAATTCCACAAATGTATTTAATGCTCTAGCAATTAATTAGTTAAACCTTCTGTCTTATTACTTTCCACAATTCTTGACAGCTTTGAAGTTTTTCACAACTGACTGATCTTTGGCTTCTTCAATCCATTAAAAAAATTTAGTAGAATGTGTAATAAGAGAATTGTTTAGGAATAAACACATTGGACTGAGTTCAGCAGTTCAGATTATTTGATAATGAAAACTGTCAATATTTTTGTTGCCTTCAGTAGATTTTTTGCTTAACATTCAGCAGTAATGATCCTTGATCCTTCCTGTGAAGCAATAGTTGTACTTTTCTGGTTACTTCCAAATCATCATAGCTTAATGAGATAGTATTCATACTGGATATATGTGTGCTGGATTAATAGGTGTGCGATACCACTGCTTTCTGGACTACGAAACTGTCACTCTATTCTTATCTGTTCGTTGTTGAATAGCAATCTAAAATATTGTAGAAATAAAAATAAATATTTTTGTAATTTCTGTGATGAAAACTTATTTACAGAAAGTTTTCTTATTTCATCATTCTCTTTTCATAGGATAATTATATTTTGGGGAAGATGACATAGTTCAAGGAAGCAGCTTTAATAACAAATATAGCAAATTTCTTTAATTGTTAACTCTATTACAGCTGCTGTTTTCATCTCATCTTCTGGTAGATAATCTAGTTTTTAATTGTTCATTTTTACTAAGGAAAATGTTTCCCAGAAATAAATTAATTCATTGAATTAATGAAATTTCAATGCTGCAAATTCAATCCTTCCCCTGCCATAGTGATTTTCTAATTTTGCTTATTAAATATTATTTGATTTGAATTCTGGTAATATACTATAGACCTTGTAGATGATTCAACCAGTGTTTAATTAGTTAATAGATGTATTTAATTTTGTTTAACACAAGTTACTGATATATTACTAAGTTTATCCATACAGTAATATATGCATTAATTATTAATTTTATTTTCATAATTGTAATATCACTCAGTCTTCCTCTTGCTCCATGAAAGAAATAGTCCAAGCTTCTTCATATTTTTAATATTTATTACACATAGAAAAACTACACACTAGATCACTAAAACTAGACAATTAATATCTGAAATACAAACATTAATTATTATAGGGTTATTTCGTTTTCACTGACTGCTCCCATAAGATTCCTCTTTTCTGACTTCTCTCTAGGTCTTCCTCTTAGAAAAATCACCTTTTGGCGCCTCTCAGACAGAGATCCAGCACCTTCTATCATGGCATTAGTTAATGTCACCCATACATCACACCCCTATTCAAGATAAAAATAAGACGAAAGCCTATTGAAAATATGATAAAATTGGGGATGTCGCATAAAAGAATTATTTACCTATTATTGTCAATAATGAAGTTGAAAGTTACATACTAAATTACTTATACAGATTACTTCTACATCTACAGTGAGACTTCTAAAGCTGTAACATATGATTAATAGTTAGTATGCAAAAGAATTCTAGAACAGAATAACACTAAAGTGTCTATAGTGTCATACAGTAGCTACGAAAGAAAACACAAAATTAATCCTAAGAGTTTATAAATGTCTGAAAAGAGTTCTTTACTTTCTAGTCACTCAGTCTCCAGTCTGGACAACGCATTGGCATTGTTCAACTTAGCACCTGGCCAATGCGAAATGGTAGTATCATATTTCTGTAATACTAGAGCCCATCTTTGTAGCTTAGCAGATAGCGGTGCATTCTTTGTAATGAAAGTTAATGGATTGTGATCGGTTTCATGGGTGATCCAAAGATCCATGTTTCGAACTTTTTTAGGCGCCAGATCAGAGCATAGGCTTCCCTTTCAATGGTTGGCCACACCTCTTGTGCTTTGGGTAATTTCTGGCTAACATAACTAATTGGGTACATCCTTATGTAGAGCTAAGCAAGCACCAACACTTGCTGAGGATGCATCACATTGAATTATAAAAGGTAACCATGGAACGGGTATGAAGACTGAGTGCCTTTACAAGACACTTCTTTACCTCCTCAAATGCTTTGTCATGTTTTTCTGTCCAGCACAACTATTCGGGATGTCTTCTTTTGGTAAGCTCTGTTAATGAATAAGCTGTTTCTTCATAATGGGGAAGGTAAGTCTGTAATATATTTGCATAGATCTAGAACACTTTCAATTGCTTCTTTGAGAACTAGCTAGTTTCTGGATAGTCTCCACTTTCTCTGGATCAGTACAATGACTGCCGGAAACGATTATATGTCACAAATACTTAATGTCAGTGTTAGCAATATCTTGAGATTTACTGGAAACGTTGGTTCTAACGATTTTGAAAAGATTGTGTCGGGATGTTCTAAATGTTCATTCTCTGAATAAAATGCTTTGTCACCGATGTAGGCTGAAGCGAAATCTTTGTAGTATTTAGCGAGTGCTTGGTTCATCAGTCCCTGAAATGTTGCACCAAAAGGTGGAAATTAGGTCAATAGTACAGTTGTTCTCAATAGATAGATCTGGTTTGTGTTTCGGAATAAAAACAGAAATTTCAGCACCGGAATCGATTTTAGCTGGGATTTCTTCACAGGTGGCAAAAGAGTGATGCGTAGTGCAGACAGAAAATTTGGAAAATTTAGCTTCCCTTTCCCACAAAAAGAAAAGGCTACAAACTTATAAGATAGAGCGAGCAACTCAGTTTACATCCATTAACACATCTGAATTAATTCAACATGCGAAAATGTTAGCAAAATAAAATAGGAGATTGAATAAATATGTTATGTTTTTAATTAAAAATGCAAAGGAGAGTTATTTTTACTGAATTTGCTGCCTCTCGTAAAAAATTGCGCAGCTTTCAGAAAATGAGGAGGAAAGTAACAAAGTACACAGTGAAGTTTTTAGGGACAATTTTTCTGACAACCAAATTCGTTTTCCCATTTCAAATAAAAACAATTTTAAGTGGAATGCAGAAGACATATGCAAATCCGCAACACTTAGGTGTCAGTATCCTGAAGATGCTACAACTATCTCGGACTAAACTTGGATTTTCCATTTCCTAGCATTTTGACTTGAAAAGATGGGTTTCCTGCTCGTTTTGCTATATGATGTGCTTCAGGTTATGCGCGCTGAGCATTAAAGTGACAGACCAAGAACGTATGTGTGTTCTTTCAATCGATGTAATGAACGTAGGTAGCAGAATTTGTTATGACCAAGCAGAGGAGAAGATTGTTGGTCCACATAGAAGTGTTCAAGAAATGGTGGTGCGAGGAGTTCTCGCAAGTTTGGAGCAGCAAATATGTTTTGACTTTGATGCACAAATGACTGCAGAAGTATTGAAAGATTATAATACTGTCGTTGGCAGAAATTGGATGTTATGTTGTTGCAGCTGTAGCTTGACTTAGGTGGACGAAATCATGCTGTGTGGACAAAATTTCAAATTACTCATCTTAACAGCTGATTTACACATCCACAGAACTGTAGTAAATGGTTGTGGGTGTGTGCTAATATGAAACATCTTTTGAGATTTCTTCGCAGTCACTTCTTGGATGGCGGATTAATGCTTCTAGGAAATAAATTAATAAAAAACGAACCCGTCGAAAGGTTATCAGTGGATAGCAGGTCACATTACTGTCAAAGGAAATGAACGCCAGCGTGTATATTTAGCTGCACAATTATTTTCAAACCATACAAGGTATCTGCTGTCTTGCACCAGAACAAGAGAACGCTCCAGATTTTTTTGAACTAGTGAATAATTTATTTGATATTCTAGATTCCAGGAAACCTGTTTCGGATACAGTATTAGCTTGTGCATGTGGGATGCATGAAGCAATCTAGCAAAGAACTATAGAATTTTGTGCATTGTGTGAGCACATGAGAGTAGGCAAGACAGAGGAAACGTCTTATGCTACGAACACCATGATCAATAGTTCGGAACCCAGCCGTGTCAAGAGAGACTTTTTCGTGAAATTTAATCCTATTTACCACTTTTTCATTCTCTGCTTTTTCATCAATGTTCCTTATGAGTTTTGAGACATCATTTATATTTCTCCTGAAATTTAAATACCAGATATGAATTTTAACAATTTTAGCATGCGCAAATGCAGCAGGAATGCACAAGCACTTATTACCATTTCAAAAATGATTTATGATATCAATGGGCCATGTCTAGGACCATCCACTGTTTGTAGATGTGAAATATCGAATGCTTGGATTATCGATGCTTTAGATTCTTCTTTGACTGTTGATTAATAATGCATGTCAGATTTCACTTTCCAACACCTCTTCTGTTGCTTCTGATAAGGAGAAAAAGGCATATATTAATTCTCGCTTGTTTGGTAATATTGTACCTGACATGACTGAAGATATTAGATGGGGAAATTGAGATGAGGGATAATGTTTTTGATGATTCTGCACATGTGAACCTGCAGCTGACTGCTCTGTACAGGGCTTTTGATATCTTGCAGGGCACATAGCCTACCGTAGAAAAAAATATGACCATTTATTAGAAACACCCACAGAACAGTTACTCCATCTCTTTTCAGATGAACATGTTGGTTGGATAGAAAGACTTTCTCGTGGTGGTTAAAAAATAAATGAATTTGAAGTAGTGTTTGCGAGCGAACATGGAAAAGTTGATCTTTCAGGAAACAATAATATTATGCAAACTATGTGTAAAAAAATGCATAAAAGTTTCCTGAAATGCATAATGAAATCATTAAAATATATGTTAAAACGAGAACATTTATATGGTTGAGGTAAAGGGGGGGGGGAGAAGGCTCATGCGGAAAAGGCAGCGAAGTGGGTTGCATCATCCTGATAACTCCTGATATTACAGCTGTGAAGATACTATTCAACGCCAGCCCGAGAGCGATTTATAATTATGAAGAAGAAACCGTTAATGAAAATGAATGTACAAAATCTTCGCCAGAAGATATGTGAAATGCATATGAAACTTTACTACACAGTTTGGAGAAAGTGTACCGGAAAACATTTTCCGTGAATTACAAAGATGTGAGACTTTTTAGGACATGAAATTTGTTCCTAGCAATCAAAACAAACTAAAATAACTGATTATTTTTTAAAATAAATTTATGTAATTTTCATGTATAATTCTGATCGAATGGATACATTAATGCGTGTAAATTTGCATTTATAGTTTATTTTATAATAAATAATGAGTTTTATAATAAAAATTTAAAATAAAAATTCTTATCTGAAATCATGTTCTAACATAATCTTCATTTTGTGACTGAGACTTATATCACGAGATATTTAAACTCATGTAACAGTGTCATATTTATAAATATTGACTACCTAAATGGGTGTCCGCCGATAACATCGCGGCAAAATCGTCGCGGAGAAAACAACGCAAGGCGAAAACGTCGTGCTACAAAACATCGCAAAGAGAAAACATCGCAGTTCTAAAACATCGTGGTACAAAATATCGTCGTCGAAAATAAATCGGTTCAAAAACTTCGCAGTTTAATAACATCGTCGTCGAAAATATCGCGGTAAAAAATAAAGTATCGACAAATCATCGCAGGACGATAACATCGCATGCCTGCTTTTTTCAGGCTTTAATAATTGTAAATGTATATTCCCATAATGATTTGTGAGCGCGAGATGGAAAGAAAGATAATTTTTACTTTCATATTTTTATTAACTAATAAATTTTTGC
This sequence comes from Stegodyphus dumicola, assembly GCF_044657685.1. NCBI lineage: Eukaryota > Metazoa > Arthropoda > Arachnida > Araneae > Eresidae > Stegodyphus > Stegodyphus dumicola. Next base: position 87,543,829 of record NC_140768.1, read on the forward strand.
TGAAAAAGTAAGAAGGAAACTTAATACTTAAGAATAAACTGAAGCAGAACAAGAAATAATTTTCATTATAAGAGTATTAGATTGACAAAAGTGAAGAAAATAATCTCATAATTAGCAATTTTTTATAGATAAGGTCATGCATGCAGTTACGTAGCTTCCTTTTTCTAAACATTTTTAGATTATACTTTTAATGAAAAATTACCAGTAAAAATTTTATAAAAAATGATTTATTAATGACCTTTGTTAGTTAACTATGTCAGTTTAAAATTCAGTTAAGTGCTATAAGTTGCCTTAATTTTCTATGCTAAAATTTCCTTCTTACTTTTTCAGCAAAAAATTATTAGTTCATAAAAAATATGAAAGTAAAGAATATCCTTTTCATCTTGCGCTCACAAATCATTATGGAAATATCCATTTACAATTATTAAAGCCTGAAAAAAGCATGTCTGCGATGTTATCGTCATGCGATGATTTGTAGATACTTTATTTTTTACCACGATATTTTCGACGACGATGTTTTTAAACTGCGAAATTTTTGAACCGCTTTATTTTGAACGACGATATTTTGTATCACGATGTTTTAGAACTGCGATGTTTTCTCTTTGCGATGTTTTCTCCCACGATGTTTTGTATCACGACGTTTTCGCCTTGCGTTATTTTCTCCGCGATGTTTCGTCCGCGATGTTTTAACCGCGATGTTTTCGGCTGTAACCACCTAAATGATAAGTTAATTGTTAAATTCACCTATACAACTTCAGTCACATGCCTACATGAGTTTTGGTTACTTTCTTTACATACTCAAGTAATTTCTATGTACTGAAGCAATGTCTGGGTTAAGCACTGCGATCTGAGTAAATCGATACATGCTTCACCCTGAGGAAAGAACAGTTTCTCGACCTCACCTATCATGCAAACATCGAATGAGTAAATGACATATTTTCTTCAGTGTTATTTAACTGATGCATAAATCTGATGTGAATTTACGCATGCTTGACCCTGAATCTGTGTATTGTGTTAGAGTACAAATATCGAAAGATTAAGTGAGATACTCTCTTCAGTGTTTTTTAACTGGTGCATATTTTAAAATTTTGATTGCATATAATTTGTTTTTAATTATACGAGAAACAAAAGTATTTAAATACTCAACATTATTTTGATAAGAAAAATATTTTAAGAGACAATCTGTTATAAATACAGTAGTCATTAAAAATATTTAATTTGTATGCAGGCTGAATTGAAATTAAGAATTAGGGCAAGTTTATTATTATCTGTGTAAACAAATCTATTGCAATAGTTCTATTTTTAATATATAGAGGGAAGGCTACGGTGTAAATATCGAAGACTGTTTTACTATAGCAAATAATCACGCTAGGATAAATGCTATACACATATTTAAGGAGTGTAAGGGATTATAAGAGTGCTTTTAGATTATATTGAAAATATATGCACTTCTGCTGAACTACCAAGTGAATTAATAATATAAGCACTTTAATAAGAATATGATAAGTCTATTTAAATGCATAATGACTTGCTACTAAAAAAATTGTAGAATTTTATATTAAATAAATATGAATTTAGTGATTCAAATCTTTTTATCTATATTTATGCTTGAGATATGTAATTTAAACTGAAAATTACTATCATATATTTCTCATGGAATGTCAAAATTCATTTGTATTAAAAGTGCATGAACAATAAAAAAAATAAATAAAGGGGGGAATACTTTTTGAAAATGTTACAATGGTTTTAGCAGTTCTGCCTTCATGTGCTCTATTCAGCAACATTTATTAACTCTAACTTCAGGCAATACAACGTAAAAATATCGAAAAATACCTTGTTTTACAATATTTAATTACCTTAATTAACTGAAATATCATTTTTCATATCCTAATGCTTTATTTTAAGAAAATGTAATGTTTACAATTATTTTGACATTTATACGAATTTTGAGCTTAAAATAAACATTTTCTGTAACAAAATACTTAATTAGAAATTATATACCCGTATTTCCGATATGCTATTGTAACTACTATTTATAAAATGATGATATTGCTTTAGTTTACACTTTTTCCATTGCTGAAATCATGCAGCAGACGCGTCCACCGATGTGTCTTGTTACCCGGGTAATGTCACTACCAGCAAACAATGGAAGTATTTTTCCTTCCTGTAATGTATTAAAGAACAGTGGGATTTCTTTATGCTCAACGCAAAATATTTACACTTTTGTAATTGGTTGCATAATAACTTCATCCGGTTTTAAGCATAAGGATCCAATTTCCTTTATTATTTTACCACCGCTCTTTTTCTCTGGCGTTTCTTTTTTTGATGTGTTTTGTTTTTCCGATTTGTTTCTGAAAACTGGGGTGACTTAGCTGTATTTTCGTTAGTATCAAAAGTGGTTTCGTTTAGCGATTTGGCTAACAAAATATAGGCTAACTTCTTTAGCTAAATCCATAGTTAACCAATTTTCTCCTATTTTAATAGTGATGTAAATTGCGGTTTCTCTATCTAATGTCTGGAAAAATTTGTCGGAAACCATTAGTTGACACAATGTATCAAAGTCGCGTAATTGACAGTAATATTGGAAATTTGCATATAAGCTAGATGCGAACAAAATATGTCAGTCTTTAGAATCGTCTCGTGCTGTTATTAACCATTCATCAGTAGTTGGTTGATATTCTTTTAATACTGATTTTTTAATGGTTTCATTACATTTTAGTTCTTCATCCTTATTATAAAATAATATATTTAGTTGCTTTATCACCTAAAATGTTAATCAAAATTTCGGATTTGAGCTTCTCTGGTACATTTTTGGTAATGAATGCTCTCTGTATTGTGTGAAAATACAATTTGGAAGTTTTCCGATTTTCCAGGAACTGGGATGGTTAAAAGTTTTACACTTTTTATCTGATTTGCCAAATTATTTCCCGAACATGTAATGATATCTTTATCCAGACGAATTTCTTCTTTAACTGCGTTCTGACTTCTAATTGTTTCCAATTCTAATTCTTTTTCTAGCTGCGATTCTTTTTCTATTTGCGCTAATTTTAATTTCTCAGTTTAAACTTTTTAAGCTTCTAAGGCTAAATGTATATTAGCTTTTATTTCGTTTCCTTCTCTGATTTTTCTTTCCTCGGCTGTTGGGTTTAATAACCCAGTCACAAATTCTGGATCATCTTTAAAAACTTTGCTCTCCTCAATTTTACCTTTTAATTTGAAACCAATGGTTGGTGTTTCATCAATTTCACCAAGAAGTCTTTTTTAGTATTCTTAAACATCATTTTATTTTCGTTCTCCAGGAAATACTCTAAGTAAAATCAAATACTAACTGTCTTTCCTTGAACTTTCTCAACAGTCGTTTAATCATCTCTGTTCTTTAATTAGTGCGTGTAATGTCACTCAGTCTTGTTGCCTCATCAAAGACATTATCTCAATGTCTTCACATTTTTTTTATGTTTATTGCACATACAAAAACTACACACAAGATCACTAAAACTACTCTACTAATAACTGAAATATGTATTATTACAGAGTAATTTTCTTTTTAGTATCGGCTTCCATAGGCCTTTCCTCATTTCTAGGAGTCTCTCTTAGAAATCTCAACTTTTGGTGCCTCTCTGACTTAGCGCCCTTTATCATCTCATTAGTTGACGTCACCGATACATCACAATCGTATTCAAAATCACTTCAAGGCTTATTTTTTCCTTACTCCAGATTTTCTTAGCATCTTATATTGGTTAACAATATAACTATAACAGATATTTAATAAGATAATATTTATCTAAGATAATTAGAAAAAGAAATTGGCCAAAGGAAAAAAAAATGTATATTTAATTAAAAATTAGTATATTTTACATCTAAATCGCAATATAATAGTTCAGTAACGTGAATTACTTATTATAAAGTGGATTTAAATTAGTGGATTTCTTTTGAAATGATGTTGTCATGCAATGCGAAAACCTTCCGAAAACTCTCCCGTTTCGAGTGAAAGAGAACCTCCAGGTTTTTCATATATGAAAGTTGGCAGTTGTGCTGTACTGATGTAATATCTGAGATTTTATTATTTTCCAATAAAGACGTTGACATCGGCAAATGTGAAATTGTGCATTTAAATTCTAACTGATATGTTGAGTGTTTTCCTTTTACAGAAATATGTTGATGCAAACTCTTTTTATCAAATTAAAATATTTTGAAAAAGTGTAACGTATTTTTACCTCTCCTATTTTAACTTATACAAAATTAGGATAATAAAGGTAGTTGAAAATAGCATATGGCCAGTTTTGAGCTTAAATGTATATATGACATTTACAAAATACAAGTCCGGGAATCCGCGGGGTCCATCAGCGGCCGAGCGGTAAACTTGCTGAATACTGGCAGTTCGGTTCGGGGTTCGAATCTTAGCGAACGGGTTGGCTACATGGGCGTTTTCGTTGTTCTCCTTATGTGTAACATGTATACGAGCCAGTTTCCCTTAGAAAGTCTGGCCCACCAGCGGCCGAGCGGTAAAGTCGCTGAACACTGGTAGTTCGGTCCGAGGTTCGAATCCCGCGAACGGGCTGGCTGCATGGGTGTTTTCGTGGTTTTCCCCATGTGTAACGTGTATACGAGCCAGTTTCCCTTAGAAAGTCCTCCACGAAGGCATCCCTCCCCTTAGGCAGATAGCCCTAGTAAGCTTTGCCATAATTAAATACACACACACACAAATACACACACCCTTAGAAAGTCTTCCACGAAGGTATACCTTCCGTTAGCCAGATAGCCCTCGATTGCTTTGCCATAATAAAAATAAACAATCCGCACAACTCGCGACTAAGGCGTATGCACATTAGGGAATATTAGGATTGTAGATTATGTCTTTCTTAGATTTGTTTACATTTTTCGCTTTTCAATTTTCACGCTAGGTATGAATTTTTTGCAAATAAATAACTAACAAAATCATATTTTTAAGAATCGTTTAATCGGGATTTATGGAATAAAAAGCTATTATTTTCCTTAATGTATTTATATAAAAAGAAAATGTCAATATTAGGAAAAACGTTATTGGGAGGAAAAGGAATAAATGCTTTCTTTTAGGTCGTGTCTGTGAGTATTATTTACATTTTCCCCTTTCTAATTTTTACATTAAATTGGGGATGTGTGCACATAAATAACTAACCAAATCGTACTTTATGAATTATTTAATCAGGAATCATTGAGTCATTAAAGCCTGTTATTTTTTTAATATATTTATATATAAAAAAATAAAAGTAATAGGGAAAATAATTTTTAGGAGAAAAAATGATAAATGATAGAAATATTTTACGTCATGCCTGAGTTTTGGTTACATTTTCCCTTTCCAAATTTTTTCATTAAATTTGGATTATTTGCACCTAAAATAATTCATTTAAATTTTAGGAAGTATTTAATAAGTATTTATTGAATAAAATATTATTATTTATTTTAAATATATTCATAGATACTGTCAGTATTAGGGAAAAGCGTTTTGAGAAAACAAAAAATAAATGGTATTTTTTTTTTTTTTTTTTTTTTAAGGAGATAAATAATTCTTTGTAGAAATACGTCAAACTACATGTAACATATATATATATATATATATATCCACCAACGAAATTGTTTCTTTTACTCTCTTAAACGAAAGAAAAATTAAGTAAATAACTAAATGTATTTTTGACAATGGTTTCAGCAGTAAAGTTTTTGCCTAAATTAAATCCCTACACTAAATCTAACATTAAGTTCCATCAAATTAAGATATGTATTGTTGGATTAACAACATCGCTAGCAGCTAACAACAAGAAATGCTATAATTGAAATTTTGAATTCATTTAAAGAAAAACTTTTTAAAAATTTGTTTAATAGTTGCTATTGTGTTTTTTTGTAAACTCTATTTTTAAGAAATAATTTCTGTTCTCTTCCGATACAAATTTTTTTACATTTTTCTCTTTCTAATTTTTACATTAAATTGGGATTGTGTGCACATAAATAACTAACCAAATCGTACTTAATGAATTATTTAATCAGGAATCATTGAGTCATTAAAGTCTGTTATTTTAACATATTAAAACATAATTATGATGTTAGTAACTAAAATAATAGGTAGATTGAGAAACATTTAAGACAAGGCAATATAAAACGGCGTTATCCAGTTGGCAGTTGGTATTCAAATATCCTATTTTAGAAATTTATTCATATAATTGCAGGTTATTTATTCGCTATTTCCATAATTTTTTGTGCCAGCACTCTTGCCTCTTTTCTATAGTAATTCAAATCTTTGAAATCTTTTACTGTAGCCTTAAAATTTCCTGTTAGTAAACAATCCTTCACAAAATGTCGTGCGCATTCTAGCACGCCACATAATAAATAGTTTGCATTCTCTTCTATCTGAAATCTGTTAAATAAATAAGGAATCTACCATAGCCTGAAATAAGTTAACAAAGGTCGATATCTGAAATTGTTTTCATTTTCATCGAGATATTCAAGTTCTTCCTGTGGTTCGACATGTTCCGTTCTTCCTTCTATTCTTTATAAATATTTTGATTCATTTTTCTTATAACCGTTTGTCTAGATTCCCTATTATCAATTTTTTCGATATTCCCCGAATATGTGACCACTTCGGACCTTCGATCAACTTCACATTTGTATGGTTGTTGTTTTGTGCATAATATTTTTATCGAAAGGAACTTTATGAAAATTATTTATTTTGCACTCACGGAAACATCCAATCTGTATTACTGTTAACAGCAAACACTCAGGATTAATCTCTGTACATACAATAAAAGAAAGAGTTTGTGTGTCTTTCGTTCGTCCTGGGCGTAAGTTAATAGACCCAGGGCTACGAAATTCGGTATATAGGTGCATCTAGACAAGAGCCAGCGCACCTCGAAGCGATTTTTTCAAAATTCGAATCAGATTTTTTTTTGTCTTTTCGATTTTATCGCATCATTTTGAACAGTTTCATTCTTTTAGAAATATGGTTTTCGAGACAGTTTTTCATTCAGTTGTATACTGGACTTCTGACTGTTGAAAATCAGCACTGTTGCCACTCGGAAAAATGTGGGCGATAATTCTGCGCAGTTTTTAAATTTAATGTTCTCTTGGATACTGGACGTTTGTGGAGAGAAGGCAACGGGTAGTGGTTAATTTATTTATTAGGATAGTTAATATTTGTATTAAGGGATATTGCCTATTTCATTGTAATTTTTTTATATATAAGACATTAAATTTTTTTTATGAAGTTCTGCAGAGTAAAATTCTGCGCAGTTTTTAAATTTAACGTTTGGCACTGTTCTCTTCAGGCACTTTTCCTTTACATTTAAAAGCTAGACGAAGGCTGGCAGCGTAGATGCTAGTTTTAAATACAGGAGGTCAAGAAATGGAAAAATTAATTTTGTTATTTTTAACTTTTTTTTTTTTTTTTTTTTTTTACAATTTTCACGGTACTGTTTCTAATTCTCTGTTTACTAATATTTTATCAAAATCATTTCTTTAAATCATTGCATTATGTGTCATTTTAAATCAAAAACTGGACAGAGCTTTATTTGAGCCGGAGCCTACTGGAGTCCAACTCTAATGCTTCTGAATTTTTTAGATAAATCGTAATTTTAATCGGTGCACACGGGAACCCTAAATAAGAGGGATGTGGCACTTCCTTTATGCAACCGAATTACTAATTCAGCGGCATCTATACTGAACGTTACGTTTGTTGTCTGCTTATTGATCTTTTCTCCGATCCGGGGGAAAATTAAATTTTTTCCTCTGTCATATTCTGTTTGACAACTTATCAGGAGAATCATGGTCATAAAATGTTGACATCTTCTATCTTTGTTTTCATTTCTAGACATTTAATGGAAAGAATGTCGTTTGTGGAAGTCATTTAAAGCGAAGTCATTTGTAAAGTTATTTAATGGAAAAAAATTTACTCCATTAAATTTCCTTCCTTTCTTCCTATTCTCATTAAACGCTTTAATCATTTTAACTACACTCATGCCCATAAATTAAGGATAATTCGGAGTTACGCGGAAATCGAACTCTTAAATAAATATATCACCTGTAAAATCACTACACACATCTTCAAGAAACATATGCAAATTTCAAGAAATAACCAGATGACACCGATGGTACGTCACAATGACGAGAGTGTAAGAGAGATATATAAGGAATACAGGCAAAGAAGTAAAATTGTTCGCAGGCGCTTTATAAGCATTTCAGTGCAATAACCGAATAGTTATGACACAAAGCATGCATTTGGATGATTTTTTACGTGGTACAATTATCGGCCGTCTGGAATGTGGGCGTACCCAACTGGAAGTATCAGACGAACTTGGAATTGTCCAGAGTGTCATCTCCAGGCTTTGGCAACGATTCCATGATGATGGTAATGTGAGCAGACGTTACAGCACAGGTCGCCCCAGAATTACAACGCCGAATGAGGACCGGTATTTGGCAGTTACTGCCAAAAGAAACAGGCGGAGCACAGCCTCAGACCTGTCTCGTCAGCTCTCTTCAGCCACTGGTACGACAATTTCAAGGCAGACCGTGTACAGACGCCTAGGGCAGATTGGTCTATATGCTCGTAGACCTGTCAAATGCGTTCCACTTACTGCAACTCACTGTCGCCTGCGGTTAGCCTGGAGTAGAGAGCATGCATTGTGGACACCGCAACAGTGGGCTTGTGTGATGTTTTCCGACGAGTCCAGGACGCCTATTCTATGATCACTGGATCTGTCTACAACTTGAGCGAACAATATTGACTCAAAAGAACCGATATGGACAGCCATCCCAACTTATCGGAGAAAGCCATTCTGTGGTCCTCAGTTGGAGGGCGGGTGGGTCCATTTAACTTTACTGGAAGGGGACAAGGATCAAGGAAGTGCAATTTACGGAGTTCATAGGCAATTACGCCTTTACCTCCACATCTTCAAAGGAAATTTAATCATCCGAAAGAGGGTATTGTCAAATAGGGTAAAAATTTTGATAAGCCGAATGACTTGGAGTAAGTGCCTTCACACTGAGTCAAAAAAAGGCAAAAAACTCAGAAGGTCTTAATTTTGCGCCGAAAAAGGGCCAGAATAATTTAGATAGGGGCAGCCATAAAAATTTTGACTAGAAATATAAAAGGTGAAGTTTCCTTGAACCTTGATAATCATTTTCTTGGCATACGTCAGATGAAGGGCACGCAGGGGAATTCCGATGCGCGCTCTTCGAGGTGGGGGGGGAGGGGGGAACCTGTTTACAGGTCGAAAAAGTGGTTCAGTCAGTGATCAGCTGGGAGGGAGAAGTTTCATTTTATTTTTGACCGCTAGTCATTGCGGTTTTTAAAAGCCAAAAAAGGATGCTGTTAAGCGCCTAGGAAAGTTCCTTCTTAAAAGAAGAGAGAAGTTAAAATTTAAAGAATATTTTTCAGTTTTAGAGGGAACTTTTTCAGTTTTATTTTAGTTGAAAGATGATAGTAAGTTAAAGCAGTCCTATTTGACTGTGATGTTTCTTGTTAAAGAAACGTTAAAGAGGTTCCTCGAGTTAATGCCGTGTGCATTAAAGAACTTTAGAGGCGGGGGGGGGTTAAGGAACGAGAGGTAATTATTCACGTGGTTATCGGTGTGCTCATATCTAGCCCGTTTAAAAGGCAGAGTCGAATATTCCCTATTGAGTACCGCTCTGGGTCTCTTTCGGGAAGAAGCAACTGCAGGATCGTATACGGGTAGCATATGAAGCACAGGATTAGCGACACGTTGAATATTTTTGAAAAATTTTTCCGAAAGTCGCTGTATATAGCGATTAATGGGCATAATTTTGAGGTCGTTATGAATCTCTTCGTTCCGTACATACCACGGAGCTTTTAGAATTTGCCGAAGCATTTTAGATTGAAAAATTTGGACATGTTTTCTGTTAGTCAGTGCGCATGGGCCCCATACGGGACATGCATACGTAAGAACCGGCCTAATCATTGATTTGTAGAGCAAGATTTTGTTATCAGTTGACAGGTCGCTATGACTAGCTAAGAGGGGGCGTAGGGCGGTCTTGACAGCTGTCGCACCCGCTATGATTTTGCGGATGTGAGGCTGCCAAGTTAATTTTGAGTCTAGTAAAACACCTAGATATTTGTAAGAAGAGACCCAGGGAATAGGTTCACCGAAGAGCATTAAATTGGGTAAATTTGGGATATTTCTTCGGATGAACATGGTGGCAGCACATTTTGCGACATTAATTTTGATTTTATACAGACCGAGCCAGAGTTCTAAGGTCGAAAGGTAACTCTGCAATTGTGAGATTACCTGGAGGGTGTTGGAGTGTTGAGAAATGATGGCTGTATCGTCTGCGTATAATGCAAGATCGATATTTGGGGCCTTAGGAATATCATTTACATAAAGGTTAAAGATTGCGGGGGCGAGGAGACTTCCTTGAGCCACCCCAGCATAGATTGGGCGGGGAGAGGAGAATTCGTGGTTAACTCGCACGCGGAAACTGCGTCCGGTCAAGTACGAGTTAATAATTTTAATGAGATGAGCCGAAAAACCAAGCCGCATGAGCTTGTAAATAATCCCGTCATGCCAAGTCCTGTCAAAGGCTTTGGCAACGTCTAGATAGACAATTCCAGTTCTCTCTCGCTTACGAAAGCCTTCATGAATGAATTCCACTACACGGAGTAACTGGTGTACCGTGGAGTGTTTAGGTCGGAAGCCGAATTGTTCCGGGATTAGTAAATTTTTATCCCGACAGAATTCATTCAGGCGATTAAGTAAGACAAATTCATAGATCTTAGAGAGAGAAGATAACAGACTGATGGGTCTGTAATTGACGGGCAGGTTTAAATTTTGTCCCGGTTTTGGAATGGGAACGACTGCTGCAATTTTCCAACAGTCGGGGAAATAGCTTCTCCTGAGCATTAAATTTATGAGGACCGTCATCCATACGATAAACATAGGGGGGAAGTTTTTGATCATGCGATTCGAAATAGAATCTATGCCAGGTGCCTTGTCAGGTTTCAGTTTGTCAATGAAAACCATGACTTCAGAAGGGTCCGTCGGCCTGAGTTCTGGTGTGGTAGGTTGTGATAGAAAATCTTTAACCCGTGCTTGTATGCGCCCCTGTGTAACCGGGCGGTTACAGTAGGAGTCGTGGTTTGTTGTGAATTGAGTTGCAAGGCTGTCAGCTATGACATTTGCCTTTTCTGAGTCAGTGTAGGCCATCTGCGCGCCATCGGCCGTTTGAAGGGGCGGAATGTATGTTTTATGTTTGCGTAATCGGGCGGCTGCGCGCCAAATCGATTTGTCTTCAGTCGTTAGGGACTCAATGAATGTTTTCCACTCCGCTTGTTTTAATAAGCGGGTTTCGGTCCTTATCTCGTTCTGTATCTTGCGAAATTGGGCACGGATATTGGGATCTCGTGACCTTTGCCAAATTCTTCGCAAGTAATTTCGCTGCTTAATTTTGAATTTAGTCTCAGGTGGGAGCCTAGCACCTGGATGTTTACGTGGCTTTGAAGCCGCAGCTCTCGCTTCTTTCAGTAAAGACTCCAAACTTTTGATATGCCTGTCAAAGTCCGAATTGCTGGAAATTTTGATGGGAGGGAGTGAAGTTTTTTCCAAAATAAATCTAAAGTCGTCCCAATTTGTTGAGACTTGCTCCTCTAATTTTGAGTATCGATTTTGAATATCTAGGGATATCAAAACGGGGTAGTGATCAGAGTCCAATTCCTGAATCACTTTTATCTCATGCCGAAAGAATATGTTATAAAAGGCAGCCAGATCAAGAACTGCAGGGGACCCTCTATGAGGGTAAAAGGTCGGGAGGGTAGGAGCAATGATCTGTACATGGTTACTCTGGCACCATGAATTTAGACTAATACCATACCTGTTCCTGTTAGAACAAAACCATGCGGTATGGCGTGAATTTAGATCACCAGCAATTATTAGGTGATTTGAAATATTCAAAATTTTATCAAAATCACTGACAGGAAAAGCTGGCCTTCCACGCGCTGTAGACAGTGGAGGTAAATAAGCTGAGACTATTGTTAGCGGGGAGGAATTTTGAAGGAAAATTTTGATGATTGTCGCTTCCAAAAAATTTAAATCAGGGGTCGGTATCATGTGGTGCTTTAACGAACGCTTCACATAGATACAAGTGCCGCCACAGGGATTTCTGCCCTGTGACACCCTGTCAGTACAATAAATGTCATAATTCCCAATTTTGGGAGTATTCCCTGGGGTAAGGTGAGTCTCTTGGACTAAAAACACGTCAATATCGTGCTCTACAACAAAATCACGAACTTCGTGAATTTTTGAAGTTAAACCATTGGCATTCCATGTGCAAATGGTCAGTTCTCTGATGGTGTTTGAACTGTTATTTATACAATTGAATTTTATGCCGTTGTTAAAGGTTCATCACTGAAAAAACAGAAGACATGGGTCTAAAAAAGCCTAATTAGGTTGAAAGCTCAGCATAGCTTTCATAAATATAAAATGCCCTCATTAAAGCATCTGCTTGCCTGAGTTTAGGCATTGCTTTTTTGAAGGCAAGGAGCAGAATATGCTTGTCTACCGCTGGGTTGCGGGAGATTTCAATTAAGCATTTTAGTGTAGATGAGAAGACGTCGTCTGAATCATTGCTACACTCTGCTGTGGCTGACACTGCTGGGGCTGCAGGGGCTTCTGCAACCGGCAGTCTTGGATTCGTGGATTTGAATCCGTGCTCGGTGGTGTTCTTCACCATCTGTGCATAAGATGGTGAACTGACGTTGCTCGGGGGAGCAGGCATGGGACGTCTTGTCTCAGCGTTTGCTGGGGGTTTAGAAGAACCCTGAGGGGGGGCTGTTTGAGCAGCTACCCTAGTCCTAGGCGCGGAATTTTTACCGCGAGCCCGTTTGTTGCCTGGGTATCGGGGACAAGATTTGTACGATGCTGGGTGATCTCCACCGCAGTTGCAGCAAGTGGCTGGTACATCTAATCCTTTGGTACACTCACGTGCCCAATGGGGTCCAGAGCATCTGACACAACGGATTGGAAGAGTGCAGAGTTCCGAAGAATGGAAAAAGCCCTGGCACCGAAAGCATTGAGTAGGGCCCTTGCGGCCGCGGTAACGCTCAATGCTGATCTCTGTGCCCCACATGTCAGTGACGGCAAACAGATGATCGAGGAAGGGGTGTGGGATAACTTGTAAATATACAAGTGGCATTGGGTGTCTGGAGCCAGGCTGAGTAAGCCGAACGATGCGATGCACTTTAAATCCCATCGCCTCAACTTCCTCTTTGATATCCCCGATTTCAGTTTCAACAGGGAGGCCTCTGATAACAATTTTAACTGGCCGGTCCTGCTTTAAGTCGAAAGTTTTGAACTGGATGCCGGCTTGCTTCATCCAGCGGGTAACCTCCCTGAACTCCAGCTCTGTCTGAACAAAAATTTTGAGATAAGGTCCAGTCAGTATGCTCCGTAAGTTTGGGGCAATTTCTCTCATGAAAGACACTTGCGTCTTCCAGTTTTTGCTGCTTTTGAGATGTATTGCCGGAATCTCAGACTGCGGTGGGGGGGGGAACGTTCCGTGCCTGCTCGGAATTAACTCCCTCACTATTACTAGCAGTAACAATTTCTGCTTCATTAGAAGGCTCATTGATTAAAGAATTTTTGATTTTCTCATACTTGTTAGTACTCCTCTCCTTTTTAGGAGTAGCATTTTTTTCGATGGCTGTCAATTTAGAATTTGGAATAGAGCTATTTTTATCTTTAGCGTTTAAAGCCAAATCGTCTATTGTAAGATCCACAATAGGCGCCTTCCCTTGCTTTCGAGCCGCGGGGGTGATAAACCCGTCTGAGTCTATTGTCTGCGTCTTTCGCTTCCGCGATGACGTAGACTGGACTGGTTTCCCCCGCACCTCGTGCGTGGGATTAGATGCCTCGTGCTTGCAAGGATCTTCTGCGGATTGAGCGGCGGCCATCTTGGCTAAGCGCTCGCTCTCCAATATATTTAAAAATTCCTCTCTAGTTGAGGGAAGATGAAAAATTGGAACATCTAGAGCATTAGCAATGTCTTAGCATTTATCTTGTGAAAAAGTGACTTACCCGCCCGGTCGAGTTGATCGTATCCATTAGTGTCCAACGGAGAAGGAGTTCGCTTCATGAAGCTCTTCTGCCTCTGGATAGCTTCAAACTGTTGCTTCAGATCGTAGAACTGTATTACGAGGTTCATGCGCTCGTCATCTGGCGACGCCGATTGCACAGAGGGAGCATGATCCCTGGTCTCACTCATTTCTTCATCAATAACCACATTATTTTCGCATAAATTCGGAGAATTGCCCTGCGACCGTCACCCTCGCTGTCCATCCTCGGAATCGGAAGGGGACAAGGCTTCAAGGAGCTTTAGACCAATCGTAGTACAGACGAGTGACGAAATAGCGCGCGCTGGCTGAAGTTCTAGGAATATTCTTCCATTATTTCACTAACTAACACGTTGCATTTGTAGTTCGAAAAAAAAAAATTGCATAAAACAGTATTATGACCAACAAGCAGTAGAATATGCTGCTGTGTTATGTGAAAGAAAATCTCGTTTTTTTAATGGGAAAGTTAACGCAGGAATTTAGAGCTAAGAAATAAAGATATGGGATACCACGAAAGCAATGGTAAATAGATAAGAATAAATGAATTAAGCTTACTTCAAATCCTTTTAGAAATAAACAATTTTAATTATTTAAATTTATAATATGATTAATTTACATTACAATCTAATAGCAAACTAAGTTTTTTTTTTTTTTTTTTTCCATGTTTACATTAAAACTGTTTTCCCGAAATTTATTTATTTTACAGTTACTATTCGAAAAATATTTCTTTAAATAAGAAATTAGAAAGAAAATATTTCTTTCTTAATATTATAAAATAATTAAAAGATAGTAATATTTTCACAATGGAAGTACTAAAGTAAAAATAATCAGTGTAGGTCTCCTGCAGTTCAAGTCCTTATCAAACCAGCGTTTCGACACATTTTAAATAGAAAACTAATAATAATCAATATCTCTTTTACAATATAAAAATGAGAATGCTATGAACGGTATTTTTATTATTTATTTATTAATTTTTTCAAGTTTGCAAAGAAAAAATGATTTTTTAATACTATAATAGGTTACAAAAGTACTATTCCATGAACAAACCCTCAGTCTTATAGCATTGTTACTTTATAGCATAATACAATAATAATACAGTATAATTCTGCTAACAAGCCCACCAGCGGCCGAGTGGTAGAGTCGCTGAACGCAGGTAGTTTGGTCCGAGGTCCGAATCCAGCAAACGAGTTGGCCGGCGTTTTCGTGGCTTTCCCCATGTGTAACGTGTATACGAGCCAGTTTCCCTTAGAAAGTCCTCACTTAGAAACCAGTTTTAAAACGTATTAAAATTACACACACACACATACACACCAAAAAAAAAAAAAAAAAAAAAAAAAAAATCTGAAAGCCTTCAAAACTGAAAAATAACAAAACGAAATATAAAATTTTTATATTACTCCTAAAGGGCCGTTTTATTAACGTTTTGCGTGTTACCTTTATTTATTAAATATCATGTTTTTCGCACTTAAACCATAAAATTCAATTCAACAGCAATATCATATAATTAAAAAAAAAGCATATCTTTAGAATTTCCGATACATAGTCTCGCGCGCTAGAGATGAAAATGTTTTTTGCCATTGCTCGCTTTGAAATCGTTGGGTTTCTTAATCAAAAACCCATAAATGCTTTACAAAATATGATATATGAAATGGATAGTAATACAAATTCCCAGTTCCAAATTTGGGCCTCCAGATGCCTATATTAGGATGAAGGATTACGTTATTCAGAATTTCATGGCTCTAGGTACCGTTGTTTTATCACAGTGCGAGAAACATTCATACATTCTGCAGATTCCTCATTATTTAATTTCTTTAAATATAATAGAGTGCGATAATACTTGGTGGCAACGATTTGAAAAGGAAACGCCATTTATCGTGAAACGCCACAAAATAACAAAACGAAATTAATAGCCCCTCTGGGCTAAAACTTATTTTTAAAAGTATCACACTAATAGTAGTACAACTACTGAAAAAATATTATAAATCTATTTTATAGTTTTATAATTATTAATTTTTATTTTACAGTAGTGTGAATTTCGCGTAATAATGAACGACATTTTTGTGTTCACAGTATTATTCGTAAGGTATTTAACTGTTAGATTTTAAAGTAAACGTAATTCTTGCTGCACATAAATCGAGTAGAAGCTTATCGGATGTCTATATTTGTATTAAATGAAGAAGGTTTATGTGCTTGATAAACTTATTATCTTCTACATTTTTAAAGCGTACAATTACAATTTATATCTATAATTTCAGGAATAGTATAACCTTTCTTTTAGTAGAAATTGCGTTCTTGTTTTCTGAATGTGGCTCCAAATACTCTCTCAGTTCATCCGAAATTAAAATAACTATAAATTTTGGCAATCTGAAATACGCAATGAAAACATCTTTTGGCAGAGCAAAAGCATCAACATATTTTCTATAAATTCGCCACCGATTCAGAGATCTACGACCGTATTCTTCGTTTAAATATGAAAAAATCAGCGGCGAAAACACATATAAAGCCATTGTCTACTTAGTACGTCAACTGGACAACCCTGATTGACGACGCGGCAACATTTTTTCACGCGCTTTCGACAACTTCCGTACTCAGAGAATATAGGATGTCGGGCAGACCTGTTTTTTACTAGCAGCGACATCTGGCGGCCCACAACTTGCTGTCGACTCTCATAGCGTAGAATAACCGTCCAGGTTTAGCTTGCAGTCTGATTTTCGCCGGACTTTCATATGAAGAGCTCCAGGTACCCGTTACGACCAAGAAAACATTATTGAACGACACCGTTACGGTGGTGCAGGAGTGCTCGTTTACGGTGGAATTATTCTGGGTTCCAGAACTGACCTGCATGCTCAAATTGGAACCATGCCAAATCTATCGGAACGTCATTCTGGAACAACATGTACGTTCGTTTCGGGGCGCGATGGGCGCACAATTTGTGTTTATGGATGACAACTCCCGTCCTCACCGTGCAAACACCGTAAGCGAATGCCTTCAATCGGAGGATATCACCCATATGGACTGGCCAGCATTCTCACCGGACTTGAATCCAGTACAGCACGTGTGGGACATGCTTTGCCGACGAGTTGCAGCCCGTCAACCTCCTCCTACATGTCTACCGGAACTTCGGAGAGCATTGCTTTTTGAGTGGTGTAATATCCCCCAAGATTAGATCAATAATTTGATATTCAGCATGCCTAGGCGTTGTACGGACTGTATTGCATCGTCTGGGAGACATACAATGTATTAACAATCATACCAACCATGTAATATTGGTTTTTTAGTAAATAGGTTTTTTTTTTTGTAATTTGCTCCAGGGAGAAAAAATCGCTAATTTTTTTAATAATATCAAACATATAGCATCTTTTTTTCCTCTTTACCTTTTGTTTAATAAATAAGCTTTACAAATAAGTCAAATTTGTTTTGCTTCTAACGCTTCCTTTGCCTGATTTTGCATTATCCTTAATTTATGGACATGAGTGTATTTTCATTATTCACTCAAAGTCTGTTGTAAAAAGAATGATTTTTGTTTCTATGATCTGATAAAATAGTACATTATTTTGCACATTCAGTGTCTGAATTCTCCGGAAGCCCGACTGAGGTTATTCTTAGTTTTTATGAACTCCAGCTGGATCCTCAAAAGATGAGGCCAGCTATTTTATTTAACAATAATAAAAATATTATTTAATTTTTATTTATCTTTTTACATTTTTATTGAATTTTAATTTTGATTATTTAAAATAATAATTTTATTATTTATTTTATTTCTATATTTTGCTTCTTTTTTTCTGATGGTTTTCCATAGGGCTTCGGTACTTATTTTAGAAATTAAGCCCTTCTATTATATTATGTCACTATTAACAAATTTTAGTTTCCACAGTCACTCTGTGCTGTCGCTCTTATCTTCAAATCTGTTTGCAGCCTTCTGAAATATTCTGCATAATTCTAAAATGTCCTATAGCTAGATGAAAGACAGAATTTAGCAAAAGCTAGTTTTAGGTGCTAGTTGTAAAATGTTAACTCTTACAATATATCATGTTTTACAATGGTTTTTATGGCAGTGTTAAAGCTGTTGTTGCCGTGCGATCTGGTTTGGTCTGCTGACGCCATCTGGTAATTTGAACTATTTTTTTTTAATAGGAGAACTATCTTTGTATTTTTAAATGACGATGTTTGTCGACAATTTAGCACCAGTCGCGGCCAATGTCCATTCCTGCTTTGTTAATGTCGATCCCGAATTCGGATCCGTTTTGGCCGTGGCATGACTTCTCAAACGATTAAAGCAAAAGTGCAATTTAGTCTTATGCATTCAGGAAGTCATATTACATTTTGTGGCGAATGAAACCGGTCGTTGTGGTTTCTTGTTTTATACGTCTGTTGTAAATTTATACTGTATTACATTAATGCAGGCATTTTATTTGGCTGTTCTGAGGTTTCTACATTTCCGTTTTAGTAACTACACCATATTGTTACGGTTTTTGTATTTATTTAGCTGTGTTTAATAGGATTAATTAAAATTGTTTCATTTTCCCGTGCAATACAGCTAATTTGAAGAGAAAGCTCCGCCGGAAAAGTTAAAATACAGGACCACGGGCATTTAACATTTTAATGAATAGATATCTCTTAATTGTACTCTTTTGCTATCCAGAAAAATCGTGAAAATATGAGAATGTTCTCGTGCATGTAAAAAGCTGGAGGAAAACATCTCAATTCAGTTGTTAAGAAAACTGTTGTTTACTGTAGCGAATTCGCGGCGAGATCGGATTACCTCTCTGTACGTTTTTCTGTGTTTTGAATCGAGTTTTATTCAGCGTTTTAGTAGTTTAAAATATAACTACTGTGTGATATTGCGATATTGTACTGATATCTCTGAGAAAATTTCAGCATTTTGTTTTTATTTGTTTTCATAAGAATAAATTTTATTCACTTTTCATCGGACTAGTGCATTCAATTTATTACGAACCTGTACGAACGCAACAATATATTAGCTTTCAGAATCGTTTTTATAAGAACTGCTATGGTAAAATGGTAATTTTTCCAGAGTTACTATCTTGCAAAAATATTTCTTACTACTTTATGCAACAAAAAAGGAACTTGATATGGGGTGGGGGAGTACTAAATTTATATTTTGCTTTAAAAAACGCATGAGAATAACCCATATTGCAATTAACAGTAATGTGCCCTTAACAGTTTACCTATATTTTCAAGCAATTTAATTTGGAGATTGAGTTCATTCGGTTAAGTAAATTAAAACAGTGTTCAGTAAACCAGTATAATTAGGCGCCTTGACTGGTACAGTGTTCAAAGTTGCTAGTTGCCGTTTCGTTTAAGGAGGTTTGGATGTCGCAAGTGTATAGTATCAACGGCATGGGGCACTTAATATACACGGCAAGCCGAAAGTTCGAGTTGTTTGATGGTAGGAAAAGAGGGAATTAATATAATGTATAATATGTATAGTAATTAGTTTATATAATACAGCATAAATAATCTCTTGATGCGACGCCTTAGTTTCGCTTTTTATTTTTTATTAATTCTTTCGTGTAATTTCCATTTTTTCTGTCAATTTTCACCAGAACATAAATAAAGTAGAGTTTAAATAGCAAGCGAATTTAATTTTGGGAGAAGGTTTTGGCAATACACCAGAAAGCAGTTAATATCTTAAAATATCCTGGTGTTTGCAGTTCTGACTGGTAAGTAATTTCGTGTATTTGTTAGCGATTAGGTTTAGAAGTCAAGCAGTAACTGGATTCGGATTCTTTAGATACTGAAGCTGTTGCTATTTGTTTGATCATAAAGTTGCCAGGCATTTGGACGCTTCATATGCTCTAATGTGTCGCTCTCGTATCTTAATCCTAAAGATACTAGTACAGGTTTGGAGAAAACGCTTGAAATTTCGTTCATTAAGCATTCGTATTTTTGTGACGAATAAAGTAAAGAACCATAGGAAAATAGTATGTACCTTATATTATAGAAAATTTAGAAACATTTTGAAGAACTCTATCCGCAGTTCTTATAGAATCTCTCGACTCATCTCTCGCAACCTATCTATCAGAACCCATCTCTCGGCCTCTAGTATCCAAATTACATACCAACGACAGACGCATCCCGCCATCATAAAATTTGCCGACTAGTTCTAATGTTACAAGTGAGATAGATGTATCACAATAACACACCGTCAATACGTAAGAACTGAATGCATTATAACAGAACAATAGATAACGGAATGAATCTACGCTTATCGAAACAGAAGAGTGCGCATTTAATTTATTTTTATGGTTGAGAAAATTATTTTAATAGGTGATTTAATAATCTTTATATAAATTTAACTGCAAAAGGTAGTTTAATAGTATAATTAAATTACATAATGTTGTTGTGGATAAAAAGAATTTCCAAGTACTCTTAGCGTCATCTGCTGTATATCATGCAGATTTCGTTTCCTTTTTGTGCTTTTTATAGAGAGTTTCGTTTTATTCTGAATGGTTTATGATGGTAATTTTCTTAATAATTCTGCAATGGAAAAACTTAACTTCTTTTTAAAATTTAGTTATAGTTGTCTCTGTTTCTGTGCATTTGTCTTAATTGAGCAGTTATTTACGTGTTGATTTATTCTTATCTTTAAACGAAAAAAAGAAAGAAGGTTAAAAACAAAGAAATCTTCCTCTTCATCAGAATTGAAGGAATTTAAATTGAGTGAGATGAAACACTATATGTTTGAAGACACCTGTAACTGACTAACAGAGAAGTGCTTTTAATTTTTAAGCAGTTTTGTTGGTTTTGTTTTTTTGCATATGAACAAATGAACAGATTTTGTTTAGCAGTTTAAGCCAAAATCCTGCGATTTACGGTTCAAAGTTTTGGGTTTGATTTTTGAGCAGAAATATTTTGCTTATTTTACTTAAATTTCGTGCTTATTTTTCCTTAATTTCATTTATTTTCACTTCAATAAATTCTTTAATACTTATTTCATTTCCTTGATTAATATTATTTAGTTAGCTATTTTTTATACACTTTATTAATTATTTTATCTTTACTTATTTTAGCTTAAATGAATTCCTTCTCACTTGAATAAATTCTTAAATACTTTGCTTATTTCCACTTAATTTCATTTATTTAAAGTCATCTATTATATCACTTAATTATCACTTTATTTATTTAAATTTACTTATTTTCACTTAATTAGCACTTTTATTTATTTTTATTTACATTCTTATGAAATCTTAGTTAATTTAAGTAACTGAAATATTAAAAGTATTTAAATACTAAAAATGTCACGCAATTGAATAATGGAAATTATAAAATAATAGGAAGAACATCTGGAATTCGGAAAAGTATTTGAAAATGACACAAAACTTTGATATTTTTGAGAAGTAAATTTTGTAAAACTTGTGATATTCTTTCCAATAATTTTTCCCGCTATTAAATTATTACCTTAGATACTGTTAAAATGTATAATTAAAACACCTTTTTTAAACGGATTTGTTTTTCTGTATTTCGCAACAACTAAAGGTATATTAAATTTTACTTTATAAAAATTATTTAAATTCCTAACTTACTTTATTTTAACGCTAGATATATATATAGACGCTTTAAATATGGAAATTTTGGGAAATATTTGGTGTTAGCGACTATTTTATTGGAAACATTGATTTCTTTAAACATTTTGAATTAGTATTACAAACTATTAATAGAGGGCAGCACCAGATTTCAATTATATTGTTTCTGCCATTTTTTTTTTTTTTTTTTTTTTGTTCATAGCAATAATAATTTTATATTACGCTAGATATAATAATTTTTAAAAAATGGAAATTTCTGCATTAAATTTGATGTGAGCATTTATTTTGTTTGAAATGTTCATTCCTTTAAATATTTTGAATTAAGATTATAGCCTACCGATAGAGGACAGCACCAGATTTATTTTATTGCGTTGCTTCTCCCAAACTTTCAGAATCTCGACTTAAATATTAGAACCACAATTTATCGGATCCCAGCTCCGTACAGAGAATCTGTGGGCCCTGGTTAAGACTGAAGTGAGGGCCTGTAAGTATCATATAAAAAATAAGAAAATCTAGCTTATGAGTAATTATTACAAAAGAACATATATTTGGTTAAAATTAAAAATTATTTTTATTTTAGAAAGGAAAGGACAATCTTGAAGAAAAAAAAAAAAAAAAAATGTAATAATGACTTTATAATGAAAGCATATAGAGCGAAATTCCGATAAACCTGGGAAGGTTTAGCTCATTCTGGTTAAACCGTTCCCGCTTAATCGGGATTTGTTATTCCGATTCTGTATAAAGTCTTTGTAAAAAACGTTAATCTGTTAGGTTAAAAGCTAATCTGCATAATAAAATTTAAGTTTATTTTATTTTTGAAAAATAAAGCGTAAAAGAAAACTCTCTGCGGGGGGGGGATGCATAGAGTAACAAGCACTCATATCAAACGTTGTCGTTTTGTTGGGAAGTTATTTTTATGCACCGTAATTAACAATTTAATTGTAAACAATGGGAATATGTAAATATTATACGACAAAAAACGAAAAGTTTTAGTCGTTCTTAGAGTTTGAGTTCAATGTCATTGTTCGAATTTTCTTACAAATACTGTTCTTTAATAGTATTTGTAACTTTGTTCTTTCTTTCCTCCTTCTTACGTTTATTCTTCCGTTATTTATAGTGTGTTGTTTTTGTTTTGAATCATGATTTAATTTATATAACTGAATGAAATCATTATCCAGATTAAACTGCTCAGAAATTCAAGTAGTGCTAGCAATGTGTTAATTTTTAGTTTTTTCTTCTTACAGACTGTGACATCTGTCCTGTCTTAACTTTGACTAATAAACTGGGGCATTTGTCTTAATTCTGATTGACACTGGGTTACTACTCTGCGTCGACTGTGTTACTTTTGCCGTAATGTATATTAGTGAGAAAATCAATAGCACTTTAGCCCTAAAATTATTTTTAATAAAACATTTAAGAAAATTGCAAACATGGCAGTATTTTATTGTGTTAATACCTTTTTAATTTCACTGAACGGAATATTGCAGAGATATTCCATTTTTATTCAATATCATCCCTTAACATTCATTCTTGGAGCATTTATATGATTTGCAATATTCCAGGCATATCTCCAGGAAATATTTTTATGATTTTCAAGGAATATTTGTGGAAAGTTCCGAAAGCATTCGGAATATTCTTCTAATCTCCTGAATGGAAATTTTCTGAAAGGGAATAATTCACCTGTTTGCAATTTTCATAAACTCAAAATTTCATAGGAATATTCCATTTTATTCATATCTTCCTCAACATTCTTGGAACATTCGCAAGTGATTTGGAATATTTCAGGCGTATTCTCAGAGAATGTTAATAAGGGCTAGTCTTCTAACTTTCTGCTGGAAAGAATATGTCAAACATTTCAAGCGTATTTCAAGGAAAATGTTTTTACAGTGCAAAATTACTTTCTCATATTCTAAAAAAAAAAAAAAAAAAAAAAAAAAAAAAAAAAAAAGTGCCAAGCATGCTTTAGAAAGCAGTAGGCTTTCGTGGTTCCTTACTGAGAAGTCAAAATAATCTTTAGATATTGATAAGGTAACATGTTTGTTATGTTTTTATAATCTAAATTTCTAATACTATATACGAATGTAATATAAATATTTACTATTGTATACTTCGCATTATAGGAATTATATTACACGAATTATATATTACACGAATTATATATTATACGAATAATATAACTCCTATAATACCAAGAGAATTTCCATTGGATATTTCTGGAAGTATGAATGTTCCTCGAAAATATTCCTAGAATATTCTAATTTGGAGCTGTGGGTTTAGATGGTTTCTTTTATATAAGCCCAAACAAAATCGTTACTTACTAGTAAGGTTTCTGACTGCTTTATTTTTTAAATTTCTTTCTTGAATTCAAGCTTAAATTTCTGAAACATTTCTAGAGCATGTATAGAATATTCTTTTATGTGCGGGACATGATTATATATAAGATACAAGAGAGCCCACACGTATTCCATCTCAGTTTAGTTTTAAGAAAGAAAAATCACGAAAAATGAACGTTCTGAAAACGGCAGCGCCTAAAGCTACCAAATTCTGAACGCTACCCGAACACGTGCATTCCGAAACCTGAATTTCGAATTAAAAAAAATTATATTTTTTTCATTTTATGTCATGTACTATATTTTGTGTTTAATGAAATTTGATTAAAAAACTCAGTGATTTAAAAAATGTGTTGCCATTGCTTGAAGTAAAATGCTTTTTATTTTCCACGCGCCAGTGTATTGCTATTCGGGAAAGCTTAAAACATTTACTTTATTCTTTCAAATTAAATCTGTCTGTTATTGATTGACGAACGAAATATAAACGCAATTCTTCATCTCCATTATTATTAATCACTAGCTATGCCGATGAAATGGCACTAGCTGGACCCATTTTATATGGAATATAATTTTTCTTTTCAACACTAGCTATTTTAGGCGGCTAGACGCTCAAGCGGCTTGTACTTCAAGAATAAAAATGCTATTTGTTACGACGTGAGGCACATTTAAAAGGCCAAAGAACCGCATTCTGGTTTCGGTTAAACACAAACACATCATTTCCTATCTGTGGATCTAAAATTTCCATCTTTGAAAGAGAAATTGAAAATAAATGCCACGCGTTTCTTGTGTAATATGGGCACTGCACGGCAGTTCTTCATTACATGACCATCCAAACTGCCTTTCGTGTCGTTAATGGAACAGATTACTGCTGAGCGAATGAAAGGGTGGTTTTGTTCTTTTTGCGATCCGTTTCTATTCCGCTTTCTCAAATGTGGTAAGGTTTGTTTACTAATTGTTTCTTTGCATAAATACAATATACAGCACCAAAATAAATATTTTTTTTCATAATGCATTTCCGAACCCTCGGGCTGTGTCACTGAAAGGAAAACTGCATGCTTTGTTGCGTGATATGAGATGAGAAAAATACGTTTCTGTTATGGAAGAGGTGGGGAACAGTTATGTGCTCGAAGTACAGGAAATATTTAGAAAGATGGAACTGTAATGATCCGGAAAGGGAATAAACGGAAAGTTTTACTCCCAACAAGCCAGTTCCGATAGCGAAAATAAGTTCTTTTAAAGTGAAGAAATAACTATCGCTAAAAGCAATAAAGATAATTTCATTTCGAAATCTCGCTATGGAGAAATCCGTTTATAACGAACCCGTAGCTATAACGAGCAATCTTTTTGGTTTCGTTCAATTTCTTATACATTTAATAACTATTTCTAAAAGCAATAAAGAATAATTTATCGTGAACCTCGCTTATAATGATCCCCTGGATATAACGATAAAACGTTTTCGTTTCTTCGAATTTTTTGTTTCTAAAAACATTAAAGAAGATTTTATATGCAGTCAAGTTCCGCTATAGCTTTATATCTAAACTCCGGATATAACGAGATAACTTTTTGAACTCATCTAATCTGCTCTGCTGTTATTTTGTGTGGCAGTAGCGAATCTTCAGATATATGAAAGTCGGATATAACGAACTTATTGATTGATATCTTAGATTGAGGCTATTTTACATTCTTTAGATGTTTTACCCAGAATTTCTGCTAGTATTCTCTGAAAAATTACTAAACATTAAAAAAAAAAAAAAAAAAAAAAAAAAAAATCATTCATTTTAGGATATTAGGATAGCGAAAGATATGTTTACGTTAATGTTTTTTTTAAATCTTTTCCCCACCTACATCTGTGTTTTAAACAGACCTTGTAAGATCAACGGAAACTTTGTAAGATCAAGAAACGGTTCACTGTGTTTGTGTTTTTCGTATTGTCTATATTTCTCCACTGAACCTTCAACTATTTTACTCTAAACTTCCAGTACTTCTCTAGTTGGCATTTATTCTGCAGTCTGTTAAAATACTGTAACTTGATTTGAACTCACCATTCTTTCCTTCATTCTCTGCTATCACTTTGAGTGGAACTCTACTGGCTTGTTGACTAAATTAATTTGCCCACAGAGGCGTAATAACCTGCCTGTTATCATTAATTTTCCAGACGAAACATTTGGTCTATGTCGAGTGAAGAAAGAAATGGAGACAAAAGCGTTCTCTGGTTTTGATTTGATTTGAGAAGTAGGAATCACATTCTAAAGCTATTTTCGAAACCATTTATAATGTTTGAGATGAAAAAGGAATTGACACGTATGCCAGTGAACATAAAGAAGTTACAAAGTAACTAAAGTAATTCATAATATGAAATTTGGTTTAAAAAAAAACTGTATAATTAAAAAAATTTGGTTGCCACTTCAGATCAATCTTTTAAATGTAAAACTGCAAAAAATATCCTGACCTATTTTTCAGTGGCAGATTACATGGTTGGTTATCATTTAGAGATAGTTTATTAAAAGCTTTTATTCATCAAAATCCGAACTTACCAAGCGCAGTAAAACTTCAGTGTTTAAAATCCTCTTTAAAAGAAGATGCTTTTCGAATCATACAATTTGTTGCTATTCACAGATGCAAATTAGAATCTTGGATGGTCATTGTTAGAGGACCGTTACTCAAATGAAAGAGAACAGGTATATGCGTATTTAAAGATATTTCTTAACGCACTAAATACAAAAATGAGTCATTATCTGCTATATTAAAATTTAATAGATGATACGAGTGAATGTGTTCGAGTGTTAGAAATATTAGAATAAAAAGTAGATGGATTCGTCTGTATTATTTTTGCATATGTGTTGAATCAAAAGTTAGATGATAACTCGAAGGTTTGGTGGGAAAAGCACATTAAAAAAGAGAATTTGCTAATTGAAGTGAGTTGTTAGAATTGTAAAGATTCTGTAATGTGCACTTTATTGTTGAATGTGAAGAATCTTAAGCACTAGTAAACGAATAATCGCTTGAGTTCGTGTACAGGAAACAACAAGTAAGAAGGTTGAAATAACCCTTTATTATTCCAATAATAAAAATTACATAAAAATGATAAAACGTAGCGTCATGTGCAGCAAATATAAAAGTAAAAACACGAGACATACCCATATACTACATAATGCAAGGAACTAAGCCAATGAATTCATTGGAAACTAAACCAATTCATACTATTCATTGGCTAGAAGCCAATAAAACTAGAAACGATGAATAGTTTACCATTCATTGGCCAGAAGATAGTTTGCTATGCTAAAGAAAAGTTTCTTTTGGCACGATTAGTTGGAAGTTTGAATTTAACAATTCCATTTCATTATTAGTATCTGGCTTAAGATATGAAAAATTTCGCTCTAATCAATGCTTGAGTTCAGTCAGTGTCAGATTCTGTGCTTCTAAAGTTCTATCCAGAGTGTATTGGAGCTTTAAATAACAGAGACTCCGTTGTATAAACTGAAATGCAACGCATGGGAAAACTTCAATAACCGACGAAGAAATTTTTCATGAAAAAATGCGAACCCATCTGTTAAAGATCTTATTTTATTCTAACCAACTATTTTTAATTTAAGAAACTTTCCTTTCCATTCTGATTTCGGTTTCCTGCCAGATGTAAATTTAAGTGAGTTCGGAAACAGTATTTAAGCAACAATTTTAAGAGTTCGCAGTAGGAGCTGTTCAGAGTTAGTTATGAATTTATGTCGCGTGGATTGATTTAGTAACCTTGTAGTGAATAGCTGGTGATAACCACTTCCTTTAAAAATCATATTGATATTCTAGGCTCGGCTTTGATGTGTGCAGCCGATTCAATGGTTTAGATAAAGAAGGAGCCAGTCGTGTAGCTAATCTTTGCTTGATTGTACGTATAAAAAAAACTTGTACATCCTATTTTCTGTTCAAGTTACTGAGCCACAAGTAGTGGTAAAATTGTGAGCCCGAGTGAGTACGTTTTTAGTTAAAATAAAAAGTTTATTAAAACCTTCTTCTGCAGTTATCTGTTATGATCAAAGCAAATTATAAACCAAAATAAAAATGCACGTATATTTCTATGCGATTAATACTAGTAAAAATGTTTACTTTTAATTTATTCTTCCCTTGGACTGTAGAGTAGTTAGCGATGGCTACAGGTAATCTGGATTGCAAGGTTAGGGTTTGAATCCCGTGTAAGACTTTGCTATTTATGGGTACTTCCGGCTTCTTGCGAGCATAATAAGCTTCCCTAGTGCTATATCCTCTGCAACGTTCTCGGTGATGATATGGCTAAATTACTGATTGGTTCAGTGCATGAGAGCCAATACGTATCTAGCCATTTGTCGGGGGGGGGAGAGAAAGAGAGAGAGAGAGGAAAACTTTAGCTTTTAATCTTCTGTATCAGGGGTTCTCAATCATTTTTAACCTATGCAAACCCCTACTCATACTTTATCCCCCACCCCTACTCATATTTTAAAAGACTCCAAACATAAATATATATATATTTATTTAGATTATTTTTCAACGTGCTTTATAAATTAAACAATAAAAAGTGTAGTAGAAAATTTTGATAAATACCAAAACTTGATTAAAAGTGTCTTTTTATGTTCATAAACTAAAATTTAGTACTTAAAAGATAAATAAAAGACTGAGCCTCATTCACCGCCTGAAAATATCAAATCCTCCCCGGTTGAGAACGCCTTATTATTATGAGTTTAATTACTTTTCATTTCTTAATTATTTCATTTAAGTGTTTTAACGGTATTTTAATTTTTTGTTAGTTTACACATTATCATTTAACTTTTTATAGTATTTTAATTCATTATTTACTTACTTGATAATTAACTTAATTTAGTAATGCGTTTATCTCTTTATGTTTTATTTAATTATTCATTATTAGATTTATGTGTTATTTTATTTGTTTATTTTTGTTTCCGTTCTCTACGGCATTCTGTTTTCCAATATTTCTAATTTTAGAAAATAAGCCCTGGTTGTATTATTGGAAGAAGTGTAGAGATTTTCATATGAGAGCGATAAAAAATAGATCTTTAATAAAATAAGCAAATGAAAATATCTGTAAAATTTTATAAACTAACTATAGAACAGGCAATAAAGTATCAAATCGATTTATTAATTATGTACATGCCTTCATAAAACAAGATCTTTAGAGGCCTTAATCAATCTGCTGATTCTACAAGCAAATTACATAAAATTAATAAATTTAAGCCAGAGTAAAAAATGAGGCATAATTTAGCAGGATGTTTCTTATTACTTAAAGTGATTTTATAAATTGTCTTTAAGAAATCATGTGAATGGCATTTGAAAGTAAAGTCACAAATCACAAAAAGCTAATACACAAAGGAAACAAACAAAAGTCCCCCCCCTCCAAAAGCAAAATGTGTACCGAAAACTGTGAAACTGAGAAGTAAGATATCTATATTGTGAGACTGTATATATGTCCAGTGAAAAGCTTGTTTCTAATAATAATGTACTAGCTTTCTGAGCGCAGAGAAATTGCTGTCTTCTAATTACAGTTTTTCCGACATTTTATTAAATACATTTAATAGTCCTATGAATTATTTGTATTGAATGTTTTCTATTTCCCCCTTGAGATAAAAAATAAACTGCTTCGTAAATTTCTACCATGTATGAATGCGAGCGGTATTCATAACGTGATAAGTGGAAGTTAAACATTGATTCAGAAACATTGAAAACATTGAAACAAACATTGAAAACAGATTTTGTCAGTATCAGCATTAAGTATACCAGTAATACATTGTAATACATTGGGGGTACACTCAGACCCACCTGGCCACGAAGTGGCCTCATGGTCCAAAAAAAAAAAAAAAATAATAAAAAAAAAAGTGACCCCAAAAGAACATCAGATATAAAATAAATAATACATAATACGAAATAAAGATACAAATAATACTCAAATATAAAATAAAAAGAGGGAAAACATATAACAAGCATTCACGAACATACAAACAAAAATTAACACAAAGGACAACATCAGATCAGAATGCCAATTACACGTCGATTTGCATTAATAAATTTAAGGACATCTTGTGCAAAAGATATAAAAGCCGTGATATCAAAATTATCATTATATGTAGCATTATCAATTTTGTAAAGCTTCCTCTGATCGACGAAAATAGGACAGTCCTCCACAAAATGTTTCGCGTTTCCAATTACATTACAAGAAGCACAAAGTTCATTATTTTGTAAGTTGAATCCCTTAGAATAATAGGGAAATTTCCTGTGGCCAGTATGGATTTGGTTTAAATCAGTATTGTTAAAAATAGACATTTTGTTAGAAATTCTGATTATTTTCATGTATCCTTTATTTTTTGGGGAATTTCCCCACAGGATTTTAAATTTGTCGATGTAAAATTTCTTCATGTGTGTGATGGCCATCTGTTTAGATACTGAAATTTCAATAAAGGGGATATCCATATCGGAGGCTGCCTCCTTGGCCAGACAGTCGGCCCTCTCGTTTCAAATATGCCCCACATGAGCTTTGATCCAGTGCAGTTTTACATCTAAATACCCGTTCAATGTTTGTAAACAGTTTTTGATTTTCAAGATGATGGGACTGGCGTTGTCTGGGCGGTAGAGAGACTGAAGCAGTGACAAACAATATGTATAAATATTAATCGCATTTTGAAAGGCAACGCATCTGTTAATCCAAATTAAGGCTTGATATAGACCCTCGCACTCTGCCTAAAAGACAGAGTTATGGTTATTGAATCTAAATTTCGACACCAAAATAATATACAACAAATGCTGCTCCAATCCTCCTCTCAATCCCAAACCCGTCTGTATATATATCGTATGCACTAGAATTAACAATCTCTTTGTCATAAGAAAAGCCAATTCTTTTACAGTGGTGCAAAAGTTTAATATTATAACGCTCAAAAACATACTTTCTGACAATATATATTTTAAAATCGGTTCGGTTTGTACGTAATAAGAATTTGTCCGGAAAGAGTTCGTAGAGAATTGAAAGGGGCGGCCATCTGGCCAAGACAAACACAAACACAGCCTCAGTAGGGACTGTCCTGAAGCATCTTGTAAATCGCTAAAGCCCAAGCTCTCTGTATGCTATCAAGCTTAAGCCTCAACTCAAGCTCCAGTGCTTTAAGTCCCCAAGCGCCTATGCCGTACATGATGATTGGCAAAATAACATTCTGGTAGATTAACCACAGGGTGGAGGATTTCGTTGCTAAGACGTCAACTGAAAAAGTCCTTTTATAGTACAATAAAATCTGATCTGTTCGCCGTTGAAGTTCTTTAAAATGTTTGACGAAATTCAGTTTATTGTCAATGATAACACCCAAAAATTTTATATCTTCAACAAAACGTATTCTTTTCCCTAAAAAGCTCAGTCGTGGCTCACATTCCTACCACCTCTGGGGAAAAATAAAGCATTAGTTTTATCAAAATTAAATTTCAGTTTTTCATTCCTTTGCCAACTTTCTAAAATGTTGCAAATATCAGTGAAAGATCTCTCAATGGTTTTCCAATGAATCGTGTTTAATTAAAATCGTGATATCGTCAGCATAAGTGTAAATCTTAACATTCTGGGGGACTTCACGTTTTAGTAATTTATCAATGATAACATTCCAAAACAAAGGAGCGCTGCAGGGTCCTTGTGGGCAACCTCTATACATATTAAAAACAGAATCCTTATTTTTTTCACCAAAGCAATTAAACAAGATCTTCCTATCGATGAAGTAGTTTTTAATTAGATTAAGTAAATTTTTAGGGGTTTTCAGTTCTATCAAACGCTGGAGCAATGAGAACCAATCCACCAAGTCGAAGGCCGCCGAAATATCCTATGAGATTAATACCACATCTTGTTCCTTCTTATTGTTTCTAATAAATTCAATAACTTCAAATAAAACATCTTCTGTAGACTTTCCAGAGACAAATCCAAACTGACTGCCACTAAACGGACAATTTGTGCTAATAAAATAAACGATTCTTCTTCACAAATCTTCAATTTGCAGTTGCTAGCATTTATATTTTTTGACCCCAAGACTAAATCAGTCCATCCACATCTGACAGTTAAGTAAAAAGTGGGAATTGAATTAAAAAGCGTTAAAAAGAATTAAATCACTGGCAACAATAAAATCAAAGACTAAAACCCCTCTTGGATCATTTAGACCTGCTCCCCAGCTAAAATGTTTGGAATTAAAATCACCAAAAATTAAAAACATAGAATATAAGTTAAGAATATTTTCTAATTTGTATAGATGGGAAACAATGTCCTCCGCTGGAGAAAAATAAGCAGAAATTATTCCAAGGCTCATATTTTGCCAGAAAACAGTAATACTCATGATCTCATTGGATTCATAATCTATAGCGAAATCAGTGTTTTCATTAGTAATCACGATAGCAGATCTACCTCCACTGCAAGCCACGACTCTCCATTTGTGTTCAATGAAAGCAACCTTATTTTCAAACCAGTATCCAGTTAAGTATACCAGTGTTCAATTTTTATCTGCACTAAGATGAATTAATAGTTGATTAATACAGTTTATTTACTTATTATACTTTAAAACATATTAAAGTGCGATCTGCGTAAATCAAATAAAATTTAATTATGACCTTTAATTTGGTGAGTATGTGCATTTCATTAGTTTACATGTTATGGGACATTTATGTAAATACTATAGGCAACTTTGAATGCATGTAATTCAAACTTCCATTTATTAATTTAATTATTTAAAAATTTGGTGTTCAATGGCATGAGTATCGTAAAAACTTATGATACGCCCCTGAATATATATATCACAGTAGCCAATTCTCCCAGTTTTACATCACGATTCTCCGTCTAATTGTTTTAAATTGTTTTTTACTGAGGAAATTACCAAGGAAAATGTTTTCCGAAAGTAAACGAAATTTATTGAATTAATGAAACTTAAATTGTTCAAATTTCATCCCTCCACCTCTAGTAGTATACAGTATATTTTTTTTCTCTAAACTTTATTTGATCCTAATTGATCCTCATCTACTGCAGACATTTGTAGAACTTAAAATTAGCGAATCAACAACTTTGTATTTGGCGTAGATTTTAGACAAGATTTCATCGATTTCGAGGACAAACAGGTACACGTTCCTGTTCATCAGAAACAAAGAAATCTGGAACGAAGGGTTCGGGTTGTATTTATACCCAACAGGAGTAAAGCGAACGAGAAGGTAGCGCCATTTGTTGGAAGAAATAGTAACGAAAGTTGAAAAATGAAGTTAATTGAATTTTAAGAGCATTAGGAAGGAATGGATTGGAATAATAGTCATTAATCAAACGAGATAAATCTCTGTGAATGTGAAAATAGTCCAGAAAATTTAATTCACCAATGAAAGAAGCTTCATGGATAATATTTGCAGACCCATAGTAAGTCAAAATTATGATTAAATTTCCAGCTATGATTAGCTGTCGAAGACTTGTTTATTTCGCCTCCTCGAACATAAGATTCATGTTTCTTGATGGAAAATTAAATGCTCTTTTAGTTCGACTGATATATTCCAAAGAACACTGACAGGATGTTCCATAAATTTCCCAAGAATTAAAGTCAGAAATGGAATCTTCGATAGCGTGTTTCTCTTCTACCTTGGTTTGTTGAAATTCTTATGAAGATTCAAGTAATGTTTAATCGGTTAAATATTTGAATTTAATTTTGTTTTACATCAACATGCGATACATTTCTAAGTGTGCCTACACAATAGTATGTACATTTGTGGGGTTCCCCCCTTTTATCTAACAGCTAAATGGGGAGGAACCTAGCGAGCAGCTAAGCGAACAATCGCTTAATTTCAGTAACAGGAGCGTAAGACTCTAGAACGGTTAATTACCCTTTATTGCTCAAAATAAGAATGAACAGTTGGCTCGTTTCTCAGGGCGTACAGCAAAGCCTCCTCCACTTGGCTTTCAGCTCAAAATAATAAGAACTTTACTATTGCTTAACTAAAGAGATATATCTGAAGCTATCATAATTCCAAGTAGTTGGTACCTAAATATCGAATTTAGCTAGCGAAGCTCTCAAGGGTTTGTAATATGGCCGAGCGTAGTAACGGCTTAGAGAGACATGGTCGAAAGGCAAACGCGCGCTAGTCAGAAACTCTGAGGCTGTCTTTCGAAGTCTTAGGTCTTCGCTTATTTGAGTGGTGTACGACTCAAGAGTCTTCACCACTTTATTTTGGTCCAGAAAAGGGAAAACATAAGTAAAACATTTTTAAAAAATTGGCATTAAAGCCAGAGCAGATAGCGTCCATTTTTGGCCAAGGCCAAAAATGTCGGAGTCTTTCGAAGTCAGTGGAATTTCGACTTAAATACTACTCATACTCATTTGCATTAAACGCGATTCTAAAAAAACATTGTAAAATTGTAAACTGAAATTAGGAGAGACAAGAAAGAAGCTTTAACTTAAAATAACTGTTAAAAACTTAGGATAAAACCTTACACATTAATTTTATTTTCATTGCCTTTGAAAGTATTTTGATAACTGAAAGCTTTTCTTCCCTACTCGCGATTGTCTCGGTATAAAAGTATAAAAAAATTACAAAATGACATTAGCCAAAGTACATAAAATTTATAGTCTATTCTAATTAATATCAATATATTTAACATCAGGATGCCATTGTAAATAATGCAGCAACCTGAATCGTGCCTTATAAAGTGAATTTAAAAGTCGGGAGTTCCTTTGAAATGGTATCCCTGCGTAGTAGGAAACATTCTCGGAAATTCCCAATTTTTACTCAGGAAGTTCTCAGGTTTTCATACTTCAAGGTTGGCAGCTATACTGTTAGTAGTTATGTTTCTTGAAAAAGGAAAAAGTTAGTATTTTTGCATTCTAACTGAGATGTTATTTATTTATTTTAAATTTCCTTTCGACTGCTAAGTAAATTTGTTATTCTAGGCTCCAGCCAAATAAAATACTTGACTGTGAACGTGTAGGCATTCATCGTAATTTTAAAAATGCTCATTTCTGAAACGATTTCATTCTTGTTAACATGTGTTGCAAATCCATTTCTTTTGACCGCAATTCTCTGATAATTGAGCAGCTGCTTTTGTGAATCACTTAACCGAAACCAAAATACTTGTAACGACTATATAGAAGATTACCGGGCATGTAGAAAAGGGTCCCAAATTAGGGGCGCAAAAGCCAGCGATCACGGGGACGGTTGATAGTTTGCGCTAGGGGCCAATTATTTAGTTGAGCTTCGACGTTTTACAGCTCTTAATTTCCGATACAGCAGCTATAATCTCAAGCAGGAAGTAACATCGATAGAAATTTGGGGAAAAAAATCTCGTTATGCTTTCTGCGTTCGATATTAATCTTTGCTTGTAAAACATAGATATCGAGACAACCTACTTCTCTTTGCACTTAATCCTCATATCATTAAAGTACGCGTAAAAACACTTTTTAATCCATTGTATCTGTGAAACGCATATTTATCACAAAAGTAATTTGAATAGAGTTTCCACATGAAGTTTGAAAATTTTAAACAACAAGAATTTGGTCTATTTGTATCATTAAAACATAACGAATCTGTGTGTTTGTGTGTGGGTATGTATGTATGTATGTATGTATACAAGCTCTGCATTTAGGTTTTTTGTTACACAGACGAAACACATCTCTGTGACTGAGTTATTTAATTTAGCTATTAGTGGGATTACATAAGCGACTATTTATAAATGAAAAAAAAATTATGATTGAGAGCTTGCATCTTCATTGCCTCATCATAACGTCCTGGTAGAAGTGAGCTCACTCCTCTTATTTCTTATCATCCTTCTATTTGCGACACTGCCTTTCCTTCTATCTTTCATTCCTGAGAGATCCTTCTGGCAATCGTGTTGAGTTGTCGCACTCCTTGTACTCACACTCGGGCATTCTGATGCGACAAGTCCTCCTGGCGACGACAGAGATACAGTAAAATCTAAAATAAGTCAATTAAAAAAAGAGAAAAAAAGTTTCTTTGTGAGTAGCTGGATCGTCTTGAGGAAGGAAAAAAAAGAGAAAAGTCTTTTCTCCAGACTGTCTTAAATGCTCAAACGTCTTAAGGAACATGTCTGGAACATCATGGCGAAGAGGGAAAAAATTGAAAGTCTTAATAAAACTTGCACATATAAAAGTGTATGTAGAGGAAAAGAAAAATCTTTTCGACTAATGAAAACAATTAATAGAAAAAAAATGTAAGTAATAAAAAAGAATGAAAAATCATGAGAAAGAAAAAAGGTTCGGAATTGAAGAATAGAGGTAGTAAATACTAGATGTCTATTTGGTGTGATACATCAGTTCTAAATAAAGAGTACACTTTGGAGAAGGCCATGGTTTCATCATATCAGGATCTGTGGAAGTTTTATTAGGACCTTTCCAACTTTCTCGACCTGACAGCGATCATGTGGTTTAACACATGACTTTGTAGGGTCCAAATAGTTTGGGACAGAGTTTAATTCCAGTTCCTAATTGAGTGCATTGAAGCGCTATTTGATCACCAATTTTGTATAAGGTTGGTCGTTTAAGGCGTTTATTATAGTGACGTCTGTTTTCTTTTTTAAATTTTGAGAATGTAGTTTTTCGCCACGTCACGTAATCTGGATTCTTCTTGTAAGGTGGACTGCCAGTCCTCCTCTTTAAGTATTTACTTAATTTTTATATCTTCGTAATTGTTTATCTTGATGCCAAATAGTAGCTCAAAGGCTGTGAAGTTGGTGGTTTGAAATATAGAGTTGTTGATGATTCTTTGCACAGAAGCAACATGTTTAAACCATATCTTGTAAGGATAATTTGATTAAGAATAGAATAAAAAATATTGTGCATGCATTCAGTTTGTTTCTGAGATTTCCTAGCTTTTTATAATAGAGCTTCAGAATTTCTTTGTTCGTCTTCCATTTCTTCTTCAAGCCCTTGAATTCGTGCCTCAAATCTTCATTTTATCATCTACTAAGAGACATCTCTTTGATACGCTACTATTTATCTTCGCTTCTAATTCATCTCCTTCAGCTTCTGCAGCCTTCCTTGCTCTTTCAGAACTGGCTAAATCTTTGTGAAGTTGAATTAATTCTGCTTGCAATATTTTTTCTTTGTTCTCAGCTTCTTTGGGTTCTAAAGCGAATTTTTCCTCGGCTGATCGGGATGACCCGAACATGGGCACCTCGAAGCCCGATTTTTCAGTTTCAAATTAAAAAAAATATATAAATTTCATTCTTTATGGGAATTTAATGAATGTTTCATTAACAGACTCAAAGCAATGTATATTGACTTGGCAAAGTGTAAGATATTTCTCTTTCAAATTTAGTTAACAAACTCAGCGTTTTAAAAGAAATGTATTACCAGCTTGTGCAAACCTGAAAGACCTACAATTCTATGCATGAAATAAATATTGATATTGGAAACATGTAGCCACACATTCATTACATCCAAAACGAACCCCTAAAAATACCAACCTAAAAGCAACAAATGAATAAATAGCTAAATAAAGCTGTATCTAATATTACAGCAATACACAAGAACAGCAAATGCAGTCAAATAATTTTGCATATTTACAAAAATTTACAGCAGTGTTTACAAGTGGAATAGTTACAAAAGTTTACTTGTTTAATCAATTATATCAGGGCACGCGAGGACTGTCTGCCTAAATGGGTGTGAAAGAAAATTTTCTTTGGGGATATTTAGAATATTTTGTTAAAAAGAATCAATTTCATTTCTAGATATTCTATTTTAGAATCGATCCCACTCGTATGCAGTAGCAAAGGAAGGAAAGTAAAAGAATATTTTGTTTTAGCAAACACTTAAAACTTTCAATTTCATATCATTTCTAATATTTTCCCCGAAAAAGCAGGATTTGCGGTGATGAAATTTGTGGCGATTTTAAAAGCATCAAATAATTTTTCTTGTCGAATATGTAAAGCTTCTAACGAGTTTTCTTAAGCAGCTCGTTCCTTCCGTAATATATTTTATTTTATATTCAAATGAATAAATGGATATGGATGTTTTTGTTAGATTTGATTTGGAAAAATTATAATTTGTATTTGTGTGTGGCATTTATTTCTGTATTATTAAACATGATTCTTTCTGGGGTGGAGTGTTGCTGCCAGAATTTCATCGCTTTCCTGTATGGAAATAAATAATAAAAAATAATTTTTCAACTTAAAAACTTCATTATTTCTTTTTCTTTTGAAAGATAAAAGGTTACGTATCGAAAAGTATCCAAAACAGGATTAATTTTTGATTTTAAATGTCTTAATTAAGCGTAGCTTGGCGAAAAATGCTTTTGTTTATTCGGATATTGTTTGAATAAAGGGAATAGTTTAAGTGTCCTTGAGATGTTTGTGAATAAGTGTCATTTTTGTTATACCAAAGGCCAAGAGTTCTCTAAAATTCGGCTTTGGATTTCCTTGATTTTCTAGATTAAAAATTTTTGTGACTGTAAATGATAAATTAATTTATAAATTAGGTATGTGTATTGGAATAGTTTTATACGTTTACTAATTTAATACATTGACATAACTAAAAGCATTATAAAATCTTATTTATTATGAAACAAATGATTACAATAACTGATTTATTGTGACAAATAATAATAATAATATAGTGGGAAGTAAATATTACAATTAATAATTAAATTAATTATGAATTATATATAATAACAAATTGTGAACAATAATCAAATTAATTACGAGTAATAAATTAATAATTTATCTGAAATATTTTATTATTTAGTAATAATGTATTATGAGCAATAGATTAATAATAATTTATTGTGAAGCAAATAATAAATATATTGTAAAACAACTATTTTGAAGCAAATAATTTATTAAAATCTGATTTAGCATGAAGCAAATAAGAAGCAATGGCTCATTATTATGAAGTAAATGCAAAAAGATGATATACAGGAAGCATGCATTTGGCAATTCAAAAAAGTAGACAAGAAATTTTTTAAATAAATTAAAAAAATTTTTCATTCTACAAAACAACTTTAGAACAGTTTCTTAAATAATTAAATACTCCAGGATAAAAAAATTGTTTCTAGAAACAAATGAAGAGGAAGTTTAATTTTTGTTTTCCTAGCAGAAAGGATTTCACTCACTCCATATCTGATATAACTTTATCAAACCGTAATTTTTTTTCAGCTGCTAATGAGCTGTTCTTCGTTGTTCAGATTAGAAATATAACTGCTTTGCTTCCCCTCTATCTAGAATTATTATTGCCCTTTATAAATAAATACACTGGTGTTCAAAATTAAAATAATTATCACATTTGGTCGATTTCTACAGAACTGGCGGGTAGGTTTTAAAGGTTTGATATAATAATAATAATAAAGATGCAGCAGTCATAAGGGAAAGTCGTACAAAAAAAAAAAAAAAAAAAAAAAAAAAAAAAGGCTGTTAATGAATTCCTGCGGCAGTCGTCCCCTCTCCTGCAGCAATGATGTATTCAGTTCCTGTAGGGTTTGGAAAAGAAGAAGGTGGCTCCCAACTGTCTCTCTGAAGAGCGGCTCAGACATGTTGTGCAGCGTTTAGGTCCGGAGATACGGCTGGTCAATCCATCCGCTGAATATCCAGAAAACTTTCCAGAAAACTGTTCGAACGAGAGCCATAGCGCTTGAAAATGAACTGAGAACTTATTGCGCCCTTGAAAAAGGCTCTAAGACAGACCCGAGCCTAGGTATTTTTTCATCTGAGGCAAAGAAGTAACTGCGCGCCCCCATATCCAATCAAAATAACCTTATCTGTATAATTTTATATTCGACAAAGGTAACTGTACTATATCATACTATATCTATTATAGTGTTTTTAATTGTAATTTTATGTATTCAGAAAATTAATACATATAATAACTTATAATTTTTAAATGAAAAGAAAGAAGAAGAACCTTTTTGATAAAACTGAAATAATATAATTACTACAATTAATATAAAGAGATTTAGATTAATATTCATGCATTAATGCAATTTAATTCTTACTTTTAACGAAATAAAATCCTCAATAATATTTTGTTTTTCAGAATCTACTTGATTGTTTAATATATGCTTTATTCAGAAAACAGTGGTATTTAAAACTTCTTTTGTGCCAACAGAAGATTTTGCATAATTGTTTTAAAGTTTCTGAAATTTCTTTCACCCTAACATTAGCTATTGACAACATTAAAAATGTTCTTAACGCAATTTCCGTATTCAGATATACTTGAATCATAATGTGTTCTTCAATTATCTTCATTAGAACGGATTTAACTTCAGCGACCAGAATGATTGAAATAGCGAGGTATTTAAAACTATATATATTTGATGGAATATCTGGAGCATTTAGATCATCTGGATATTTAATTGCTAAGTTAAAAGTCGCTGTTTGTAAGATACTTTAATCCAATGACCTTAATTTGTTTTGCCAGTTTGAGGCTGGAAATCGGAAGTTATCTCATTTGATTTTTGATAGCTCAAGTTTTAGCTGTGAGATAAAAATCTCTCTCGTTTCTTTCATTTCTACTACGGAAGTGTATTTTTTAGAAAAAAAAATTATCAATTGATTCTTGACAGTAAGATTTACTAACCTTTCTTTTCCAATTCTCTCCATATTCTGCTTATATAGTCATATTTAAAGCTAAGTTTTCATACTTTTCAAGAATATTTTCTCTCATTTTCTCTAAAGAATGAGATATTCCTTCTATTAAGTTTGTTTGTTTAATTCAGTATACGAATGCATACGAGGGGTATGGAGTAGTACGCGTTCGTGGAGAACTTTCTATGGGAAGATGACTCATATTTAGGTTATACATTTGGGTACCAGGAAAGCATCTTTTCTTTACAGTATCGAATTGCACGAATATATATATATAAAATTTTCAACTTTAGCTTAAAGAGATTATTACTTTAACCCATTGCAATGATTAATCATTTGATGCTTTATATAAATTTGACTGTACTATATAAATATAAAGTAATAAGAACGAGCTAAAAATTATCTAAATATGTGATAATTATTTTTCTGTTTCGTTTTAAATATTTGATCGTTAACGATTAATTACATTTTTTGACTCAGTTTGGTTAATAAATTAAGGAAAAGCATGCGAGTGCACAAGTGCTCAACACTATAGCGCCCTTTTTATTGTTTACTTCAGATATTTTAAAACGATGCTCTCGATACGCTTTCAAAATGAAAGTAAACAATCATAAATTATTTTCTGAATGTGTTTCTAAAATTTCACAGCTAATTTAGTATCTCTCTCAACTGTTCAATTGTTAACCTCACCTGTTTTCCGGATCTACTCTGAGATCTCCTTGTTTAAAAAAAAAAAAAAAAAAAAAAAGTGCTGTTGGCGTCCCGTTCACTTCTGTGCACAAGAGAGCTTGTTTAGCATGATGCAGAAAGCAAGCATCAGTGGAGGGCTGATATCTACATTGATGAGCCCTGAATGACTGATTTTTGAAGTGATCTTGTCTGGAGAAAACCAGAAACAAACCTTTTTCTAACATCCGTCAAAAAGACCACTACGGCAATGGAGATTTGATGATCTGGGCAGGCGTCATAGCACTTCATGCCTTTAACAGAGGTTCTTTGATTGCTGCGAGATATAAGGAAGAGATCTTAGAGTCCTATGCTAAACGTTTCAGGAGTACAGATGGTCCACAATTCATTTTTATGGACAATGATCTCCGTCCACATAGGGTTCACCCTCCATAAGCTCATCTGCCGGATGGTTTTCTGGAAAGCGGAAATGCGGAAAAATTTCTTCAAGTTATATTTTGAGAGTTATATGACTGTTAGAGTGAAGCATACCGGTAGTCACCTCCTTTTATTATGACTGTTATATTACAGCGTACCGGTATTCGCCTCCTTTTATATTCGATCTCGCAATCTTTGTTTTAAACTAAACTGCGTCGAAGAACCACCACTGTCGTTTGGCTTGCTTTTTTTTTTTTTTTTTTTTTTGGGGGGGGGGTATAATATCAATTCGTGGTCAAACTAAATTTAATTAAAATCTGTATATCACCAAATGGGAAAATATTCTGAATTTTTAATACCAGTTTAGTTTAGTTAAAAAGAGGTTTTACGTCATAATAAATAATAAATGAAATTAAATATTGGATTAATTAAGTGTTGTTCTCAGATCTTCAGTTTTATTTTAAATTCCAGAAAAGTAATATTTATAGTCAATAACGTTCTGTTATAATTCCTTCTCCGGTGAGAGAAATATTTTCCATCCGCAGTTTGATATTTCTTTTTAAAAACTCTACCTAGTTTTTAAATGGTTTACATTCATATTTCTTATGTATAGTAAATATTCAACGTTTCGGCGCATCCCGTAAATGCGATACACCTTTCACCGACATTCCTGCTGTAAAATAGCGCTACTACATTCAATATTGAAAAACATTCACCAGTTTGATTCGTGTGTCTATTCATGAAGACGTGTCCATTCATACAGATGGGCTATTTTCAGTAATTCTTTTGTTAAAAATTTCATTAATATATCGTTTGTTTCTTTACTTTTATTTATTTAGAATGGCTTCGAAATGTTATAAAATGCTGATAAGGTGTAGAGACATTAGGTACTTTTTGAAAGTAGTAGAGATGAAAAATGAGCAATGCCCTCTCTGGAACTCGAACCGCGGACCTCTGGAAAACGCATCAAGTGTGCTGACCACTAAAGCACGAAGGCATGCTAAGAAGGCAGGAGAAATACCTTATAAAGGGAACAACTAATTGCTATAGCAAGAGGTGCAAATTAAATTCAAAAGAAACGATACAAGTTTCTCGTCTGGTTGTTGCTTGGAAAATTAAACAACAGAACACTGCAAAAAGACTGATGAAAATTGCTGCCAAATGTAATGACGAAACATTCTATGGAAGAAGGCGAAAATATTGATGGTCCAATGACCAACAGTTTTGAATCTTTGTTGAGAACGGTTGAAAATCTCGCTTTCGAATAATCCACTAATCAAGTTTTCAGAAAATGGGTTCGAACCGAAATTATTCAAAATAGGCGATTAAAAAAATAAGCGCTGTTCTTAATAACACTTTTTCAAACTTTTTAATTTAAATGCTTTACATAAAAATGCATTTAATTGTCTTGCCTCGCCAGGTATGTGCTGAAAATCTATCTGTACAAAAATTCTTTAGTATTCATTATGTCTGTCCAGTTTGTAATATACCTGGTGATAACGCCACTTTACGCTGCGTTTTTTATTTTTTCATTCATGCTTCTCGGAGAAAGATTCGCCATGTTTCGTTGTATAGGTAAGAAGGAAACATGAATTTTACTACAGAAATAATAATATAAATGGTGATTTCTATAGAAAGACCACTGTGCTCTCTATCATGGAAATCTTCAGTGAAACGATCTACATTTGAGCCACTATCGGTAATGCTAATATGTACTGAAAATGAAAAATACAATAACTATCGGAAATAATGTAATTATAGTTGAAAAGATATCAAGGAAACGAATTAGTTGATCCTGATTTCATGTTCCGTATTTAATTTTTTAACAATAAGATGCTTCTGTACACTTAAAAATAAAACGCTGTAAATCATTTTCTTTCAGTCCAAGGCTTTTGGAAGCATAATTAAAAGCAATAATCTCATTAAAGAAATTATACAATGAGTTGCAGTATGTACTCCTCCTCACTGTGTAATTTCTTTTGCATCTGAAGTCTAAATCATAGAATTGGAATGATTAATTAAATGAGCGTAATCAAAAAGCAATACTTTTGCTTTATTATTATCAAAATCAAATAATTATATGAAATTATTCTAGCTGGACCCAATGAAATTACACTACCTACCTTCATTAAGATCATTATAAACAGAGGGTGTTTATGCAATTTTAGAATGAATTCAGGGCCGTTTAATTAATGTGTAAAATGTAAAGCGTATTTTTTAAATGTTCGAGCTCATAACCTTTTTTCTGGACTACAAGTCAGCATAGCGATTTCCATGATAGAAGAGCTTTTCCTAAAATTTCCCCATTTCTATTTCTTTTTCACTACTTTCCAGCGTCCATCAATCGTGGGGAGTTTGCGCTTAGAAATACCAACAGACTAAAGGCACAATAGACCATAGATGAAATGTCAGAGGACTTAGAAGGAATGTGTTGAAAAGGTATGTGTGCAATAACTGTATGAATCTTCATTTTAACAGAGAGGGAACTGGTACATTTCGAAGTATGATCTCTTGCTTTGACGAAGTTTCACTCTTTGTCACTGGGATAAAAGAAATGGAATTTCTTCTGTAAATATCGGACACAAAACTTTCTCTTCATAATACGTTGAGTTGATTTTAACATCTTTCTCACTCATCTTATTTTTGATTTTCCATTCTAAGAGAATCCGACAATCATAAACCCTTTACTGAAACTGTCTTTGCATTGATAAA
Source organism: Stegodyphus dumicola (assembly GCF_044657685.1). Lineage (NCBI taxonomy): Eukaryota > Metazoa > Arthropoda > Arachnida > Araneae > Eresidae > Stegodyphus > Stegodyphus dumicola. The sequence goes on from NC_140768.1 coordinate 87,588,160, forward strand.
ACTAGGTTTATGTATATTTTCTCTTAATTTTCAGTAATAAATAAACTTTTTGGTTGCAGTCATTTAGGTTGATTCATTAAGGGTCACAAAATATTTCCTGCTAAATAGTTTCCGTACAGGGTTCTGCAAATTGTTCTGCGTTGACCTCGGTAAAAGCTAGTTAACATTAAGGTTTTAGCCTTTTTAAGTCATAAATATTGGTTTAGTACTTTATTATTGTTACAAATGTATTTAAAGACTGTAAACTGATTTTTTGCGTCGGTGATTTTCCTGTTGTTACCAATGTTTTAACTTTAGAAACGTTATAAAGACTATATACCTTTTTCGGGTATTTGTGGGGAGACGTCTTTCCATATAGCAGTAATGCCTGACAGTTTTTTCGCTTTCGGATTAATAATGTTGCTTATTTTGCCCTTAAAAATTTTAATACCACGCATTTCAAAACTTTTTGAATTATGAAACAGGAATATGTTTCTTCGGAAAGCTCAAATACTTATCACTTAATCCATAATTTGTTTACCTGCGACATTTGAAAGAAGCATTAATTTAATTATGAAACAGGAATATGTTTCTTCGGAAAGCTCAAATACTTATCACTTAATCCATAACTTGTTTACCTGCGACATTTTGAAAGAAGCATTAATTTAAAAGCAGCAGATGATATTTTTCATTTAAAATAGTAAGGTGTTGCCAGAAATTTTTATTCCATAGTATCTTTCTTTTAAATTCTTTATCGAAATCATTCTAAAAATTTGTAATGAATTCCGAATACATGTTTCGTTCTTCTGAGTCATTTGAGACTCAAAACCGCTTTTTAGTACCGAACCTTCACTTTAAAACAAATTTCTAATAGTTCTCAAAGGTTCAGAGCTTTTCTCTACATGCATTCGTACTCAAATGAGAACAATAAGTGTATACAAATGCTAAAATTAGTAAAAAAAACCTAAAAAAGGCAAAAATAAATTAATTACACAAACTAAATTAAATCAAAAAGAAAAGTTCTGAATCAAGAATTAATGAAACAATTTTTTAATTCAAATTCGATTTTTTTTTTTTACGTCTCATTTGAGGTCGAATGCATGTGGGAAAAAGATCTGAACATTTAAGAACTATTTGAAATTTATTTTAAAGTGAAGGTTTGGTACTAAAAAGCGGTTTTGAGTCTCAAATGACTCAGAGGAGCGAAATATGTATTCGGAATTCATTAATAAACTTGGTTTAAGGCTTCAAAACACTTTTTCCTTGACAAGTTCTATTTGAAGCGTTAAACAAAGGAGATTAATAAAAAAATTATTTTGTTTTGTTACTTGTAATGTTCTGTAATTAAAAGAAATTCTTCTCTTTTCTCATTTTAATTTTCATTTAAAGATTCCGTTTTTTGAAAGTTTTATTAATTTGCGTTTATTCAGTTTGGTAACTTTTACCCGGAGAAGAAAGGTTAAACCTTCATATTGCAGGAACAGAATTTTATTCATTTTCGCTCTGACCTTTACTTTTTGATTCATATGTATATATCTTTTTTTACTATAGCTATTTTATATAAGAGACTAATACTGTAATTGTATAAATTATTTAATTATTTTTAATTTGATAACTAGTACATTAGGGTTGGTTAAGGCTTTAGTTATGAATGATGAATAAAATTAAAAGTCAGTGAAATTAAGAGTTTTAGTGAACCCTGCCTTAGTATTATTTTTAAACCTTCTTCCTCTATTTCAGAGTTGCCCAAACCCCATGTGGAACAAGCGACGAAGCAAACGGTTGATAATTAAGCGGTCTTGGTTAATAATGCATAGAAATTCACCATACATAGTCCAAATTGTTTGCGATAGGAAAGCAGATTGTCATATTAATACGGAAACTATCTGGAGAGCCATAAATCAGGGTGAAGTTATTCAATTAAGCAATTACTGAAAAATATATTACAAAATGTTCTTTCGAAAGCGATTATGAATAGCATGATTTTGTTAATAATACACTTTACGTTTTTATAATCTTCGCTTCTTGAAATAATTTTCCCTTTAGAGGGGCCATCAATTTTCGTTGTTTAAAGACCGATATCTTTGTCATTTTTCATTCTACACACTCGTCTCTAGAGAATTATTTTGTTTCTTACCATGTAAAATCTCGTGATATTGTTAAATCCTGGTGTTTTTTCGAGACACAATGACTTGATTGTGTTGATATATAAAGAGCATCCTGGATAACAATGAGAATACTACATTAGCTACGTATGAGGCAATGAAAATGGACAATTTTTTCAGGTTACCATGGTAATCGCAATTTATTTCCTTCAAAATAACAGCGTTAATTTATTTGATCTGTTTATAAAAATGTCATCTGATTTAGCGAAAGTTATAAAGAACGCAGTTTTCGTTTCTATGATTGTAACGCAAAAAAAGTAAAACTGCTACGTTTAAACGTTCTAAAAATTATCAACTATTAAAAGCAACGAATCAGTAATGTATCGAGTTTAAAAATATTATGAAGAGCAAAGACATGTTGATGGTTGACATCGATCAAAACTTTTTCTCTAGAAACGGGCTAGAGGGAGAATGCCATAAAACTTATTAAGTGAAAATTCTAAACACGATATGTTTCCGTCAAGTTTCTCGAAAAATGATAATACGAAAATCAACTCATCGAATTAAATACAGTTCAATATCTCTATAATTAAATAATGGAGAATCTGCATGTAAGAATGTATGCAATAAGATGACTTAGACAAAGTTGCAACGGATTGGGGATGGTCTTTGCATTATAACTTGGAGAGACTTTACTGCGTAGTTAGAAAAATGACACTCGAAGGAGAGACTTGCTGACATATGTGGCCGAATTGAACATAATTTTTATTACTGGACGCGAACTAATTATCGAAAACATATTTTTCATCATAAACGATCATGGGCCAATACACATTCCACAATTTTATATAGTGTGTAACATTTTAGATAACGGCGTAGTTAGCAGCACGACAAAGCAAAGAGAGTGTGTGTGTATTTAATTATGGCAAAGCACACTAGGGCTATCTGCCTAAGAGGAGGGATGCCTTCGTGGTGGACATTTTAAGGGAAACTGGCTAGTATACACGTTACACATGGGGAAAACCATAAAGCAAAGAGAGAGAAGTACCATCTTCGGTGCAGGAGAGCTGAAGCTAAAGTGCGCAGTTATTCAATATGGAGGATCACCAAGAGAAGGTTTTGGTTTAAGTTAGAAAGATTTCAATTGTCAAAATTTTGAGTTCAAGTTCCGAATTAACTACGTCATCAGCGTTACGCAAGCCATGCAAGATTATGTATTGATCTAGAAATGATGCAGTCTAGAAAAGTTATTACGATTTTTAGAATAGAGAAGGGGAATTAAGGATTGTTGCTAATTTAAATTATAATTTTGATTTACATATTTTTTATCTTATTTCCCCCTTCAAAGAAGAAAAGGGCTTGGCGACGGAAGAGCATTTCTAGCAAAAGCATTAGAGCAGTAGCAAAGAACTATAATGCACCATGTACAGTCAGTACGAGAAAGCAAACGAAGGGCTTCAGAGACATAGCCTTGAGGTTTCGCTATGCCCTGTCGTTTGGTTTCCATACTGTTTCATATCTAGATATGTAAAAAGGTATCAAAAATATAATTTCAAAATCAGAATACATAAAAACATGTAAAAATGCAATTTAGAAGTATGAAAACAAAAAGATATGGATGAAAAGTTGAAACTGAAAGTGTATTTAATTATGGCAAAGCACACTAGGGCTATCTGCCTAAGAGGAGGGATGCCTTCGTGGAGGACTTTTCTTGAAAAGATTACAAAACTTCTCGTTTTCAAGATTTACTTCTTGTTTGAGATGTATAAAGCTTCAGAAAAGATATCTTGATTATTATCTCAAATTTTCTAACACTTTACAGTCTTCTGTAAAAACGCAACGTTTAGAACAAAAATAGAGTTTCATATTGTAGAGCAATGGAATAATTGGTATAATTGTGAAGCAATGGAATAACTGATAAATATAAAAACCAAAATACAATAATAACAAACTTTGCTAAAAATAGGCAGGTTCACTACAATGCAAATCAGCATAATAAACTCTTGATGACTGTGGGATGCTCAAATACAATTACATGTAAAAACCTCCGTTCCTTAAAAAAGGTGATTAGCCTTTTTTAAGGAACGGAGAAAGGAACGGAGAAAGAATTAAAAGGTGATATTCTAGTGTTAGGATATTGAAATTCTTTGTGCATTACCCAATCATCAGGTTTAAAATTTATTAAATTATATGACAAATCGAAGTTAAAAGTTTCAATTTAATCTTATGGCTATAAAAATTCGCTTGCATTATACACTTGATATTAAGAAAAGGCTAAATACAGAAAAATTTAAATTCAAGGGAGAGAAATAACTTGTATGCTCAAGTTACGTCAAAGGAATTTTATTGGTATATCAACATTACCCTACAATATTAAAACTTCTAATAATAATAAAAATTAAATGTGTATTGTGTGTAAGTATTGTAGCAATTTGTGCTGAAACTATCGCCAGACGAATGTGACTGGCGAAAATTACTCAGTTCTCTAACTATCGCAACTCTCTGAGAAGACAAAAAGGGTGAGATAGGAAAGGGAGCTAGACTGGGAAAAGTCAAATTCGGGAATAAGATTGTCTTAATTAGGATTTAAGGTCTTGATCCGGTTAAAAAGTCATAAACGGGTTGAAATATTAAGAAAATTTAATACTTAATTTGGAAAATAAAATTTACTTAATTTGAATAGCCACAGGTACTTTACTATTTCTAACAGCTAATTTCAATTTACTTGCTGGATTAAAATGTCTGAGTCTGGTAGAATGGACAATTTCTGATTTCTTTTTAGTAAAGGGGATTTGGTTTATTTATTTCAAAGGTAACTTCAGAATATTGTTTTAAAATTTCATAAAGATCCTAAAAAGGAGGTGAAAGTTTTCTAGTGTTAGGATATTGAAATTCTTTGTGCATTACCCAATCATCAGGTTTAAAATTTATTTGCTTTAAAATGCGTGCCATACCTATTTGTATGATAAACGTCAGACCTTAAAAGGAATTAAATGAAAATCCTAAACACAATATTTTCCCTATTCAAGTTACTCGAAAACTGATTAGACCAAAATCAACTCTTCATCGAATTAAGGAGAGTTTAATATCTGATTAAATAACTGAGAATATGTATGTATGTATGTACACTGCTCAAAAAAAAAAAAAAAAAAAAAAAAAAAAAAAAAAAAAAAAAAAAATGGGACAGTGCTATATCTCCCGTTCTACTAGGCCGATTGACAAAATTCAAACTACGTTTTTCATGTCTCGAAAGCGCGACTTAGGATATATATTAGATTTATATATAGTACTATTCTAACATAGGTATTTTGACACAAAATCGGACTTTTTCTGAAATAACATACCAATATTTTTACATATTTCGATTCTACGACTCAAATTATGCCAGAATACCAAGTTTTGTAAAAATCGTACGAATAGTTTTTAAAACATTAGCTCTCAAAATTTTAGCTCCTCAATGTTAATTGAATTTGGCAAATATTTATGAATATCTCTTTTTTTATTAAACCTTTTTGATTTTTTCTCTCACGTTTCGAAATTTTGGTTCATTCCAAATAAAATTTACCCATTTTTTGCGTTTTATTTTTTAAATTTCTATTTTAAAATAATTTCTATAGATTTTTCGAAAAAAATTTTGAATTATAACCTATAAAATTTTTACCATCATCTTAAAGTAGGTGTATTTTTAAGCATATCTTCAAAAAATTAGACTTTTTTATTCAAAATTTTCTAAGATATACACGAATTTACATAATTTCGCGTTTTGAAATTTGGCACCTTTTTTTCGAGCGATAATAACGCCAAATGTGGTCTATGGATTTTTGTTACACTAAATTGCCACAGCTATTTTTAACCTTAAACATCAAGTAAAATTTTACGGAGAATTAATTATATGACATTTTTTCCCTCAATGATGCGTAATAAATATTTATTAATACTATATGAAAGGCTATTTTTTTAAATTATAGATGATATTATTCAAATTTTTAACTATTTTTTTTTTAAATTTCTCTCGTATCTTTTCTTTTTTTAAAAATTTAAGAGTAAGTTTTTGAAAGAGTAAATTTTTACCTTCGGCGTTTTATCGTCTGCTACTTTACTTCGTTTAAATCGAATTGTCTAAAACTGAGAATTTTCGTTTGATATTTATTTGAATTTTATGACATTAACTGCATAATTTATTTCTAAACAAACTGTTGCTTTTGAAGTGGCTGAAAGAGCGGCTGATACTATTATCCATATTTTTAAAGCACAATATATTTTTATAGAAACATAATATTTAGAATAATCATTTTTTTATAAAAGTCAAATTATGATATAAACATACAAGCCTCTAGAGACTGAATTAATGGAAGTTCAATGGTTATGTAGAAATGATCTGCAGCTACTTAATGGCTGGATAAGTCAGCAGATTCTGTGGACAAGTAAGAATAATTATATAAACGACACCAACATTCTGGATTCAATAAACAACGAGGATACGATGTTTACTAAATGAATTTAAGAAGTTTTAAAACATAAAACATCAACTCATTTTTTTTCCTAAAATGTATTTTTGAGCGTAGCGTATTTTCATTATATCCTTAAAGTTCTAATTTAGAATGTAATTGTCAAGAACTGAATCCTAATCATCAGTAATATAATAAGTAATTATTACGGTTATTAATAAATCCTTCTTATAAAGAAATTGCAAATATTTCAAAAAACTTTCTGTCTGAATGCAAACATTTTTCTATGCAAATATTTTTAATTTTATATTAATCAAGATTGCACACCATATTACTTATTTCCACTTCAATTCTTACCGTCAGTTCTAGTAGAATTTACAAATCAATTATATTTAATTAAGGATTGGATTAGATTATTTAATTATGGCAAAGCACACGAGGGCTATCTGCCTAAAGGGAGGGATGCCTTCGTGGAGGACTTTCTAAGGGAAACTGGCTCGTATACACGTTACACATGGGGAAAACCACGAAACCGCCTATGCGGCCAGCCCGTTCGCGGGATTCGAAACTCGAACTGAACTACCAGTGCTCAGCGTCTTTACCGCTCGGCCGTTGGTGGGCTATTTAATTAAGGAATGACCATCTAAGTTAAGAAACAGCGTACCGTAACAACATTTCAATTATTGGTTCCGTATCTTTCATGTTACTCCCGATTGGCTAGCTACATGATTTTTAATGAGTATTCGGATTTTACTAGTAACTTCACTTGGAAATCGCGCTTAAACTAGATTAGTTGGTTATTTGAACATAGAAAGAACATGGGAGCTATTTGATTAAGATGCTTTCATAGAGAATTTTTGTAAAGAGAACCTAAAAAACTACGAAAACCAACCATGCAGCCTGGGTTAGACTGAGCAGCAAACAATTAGTATTTAACAATCTTTTCTTTTTCAAATGCTAGGCAACTGATGATGCTCCAATTAAATCTCCAATATAATATTTTATTTGTAAATATTTAAAATATTGTTGTATTCTTTGACACAAAAAGCAGAGTTTAAGTTTTGTTAACTCGTTAGTAAACTACCAAGCCGTAGTGCAAATGAATATTCAATTTCTTTGGCAATAATTGTATTCACTTAATATTCTTAAAATATGAGCTAAAGAAGGAACGTTCTCAGAAGATTAAAGAAGTGTTTAAATCCAGTGATATTAGGTTTGTCTTAGAAGCTCAGGATCAAAACGATTCTGCAATTGCCCGAGTAGTTGACTTGTAAATGGATGTGAATTAAGCAGATGACTTTTAATCTTACGTTATTCAGCCAGATAACGTATTCCAAATGTTTTGTATTGCATGACAATGCATCTTTTCATTATTCAATAACCAGTCGGAGAACCGCTTGTGTTCGGAAAATAAGTATGTATATTCAATCGTCCTGCATGTTCTTCAAATTTGTCTTCTTGTGATTTTTTTTCTTTCTCAAAAGTTAAAGTTGCCTCTCAAAGGAAAGTTTTTTGACATTGAAGAGACAAAATTAAAATGACATCTACTTTTAAAGGCATGTCAAAAACAGATCTCTACAAACCTTCTCTTCCATTACATGCTGTGCAGTCAGACAAAAAGTTACATCAGCCTAAATTCTATAATCTATTTTTATTACACTCTGATTACTTTATTAACATACAGTGAATATATACTAAATCTTTTACTTTAGCTTAAGTAATTCGGAATTTTTGACGGAATTGTTATCGGAACTAGGACTTAGAAGATAAGTCAAATTAAATATTTCGATAACCCAGTAAATTGAGCTTCGAAATTTCAATATTTTATTTTCGGAGGGAGGGGAAATGTTTTCAGTTTTGGTCCATTATACTAACTATATTTGCTTCGATTTTTTATTTTTCCATAAAAGCGAAAATTTTACGCATGGTATACATATAATGCATAGCTTCAAATTAAAATTTAATAATATACAGAGTGGTTATAATTAAAGTTCCACATTGAAACGGTCATAAAAGGAAAACTACTGGATCAAATGTTATCAAACTTGGAAATCGTGTAAAGGAGGTCATGGGAATTTATTTTCCGCGAAAAAAAGAAAGTTCGAAACCTCACCACCAGGGGGGGAAATGGCGCTGTATGCAATATTGTTAAACGAAATATGGGTCGGAATCTAACTTAACCTTTTGTTAAACGGGTTTAATATGTTGTATACCCTTAAGAAACTTTGAAGTAGGCAAATTACCATTTAAAGACGTTAAATTCGATAAATGTCGAGTGCGCCATTCCTGTAAGTGAGAATTTCGTCCGTGAAAACCACGAATTAGCGATTAGAAAATGTGAGATCGCAAATCACTCTCACAAGTGCGTACAATCTGGAAATCGTTTTCTTACAGATCGCTAATTTGTAATTTTTTAAGCCTGAATTCGGTACTAAAACATGAAGATACTGATTCAAAACGCTTTTAATCGATTTGGGCCAAAGAAATCTCTCATGTTATGTATCTAGTTCCATTGCATTCTCCTACTGCATTCGATTGCATAACAGTCATTTCACACCTTTACTGTTGAATGACAGCTAGTTTTATAACTGAACCATTTTTTTCTGAAGAGCAGTCGACAGCTGGACCACTGCGATTGCAGCTCACTTAGAGCCAATATTAAAATATTTCGTGATACATGAACTGCAGTAACGTGGCATTTTAGATACTACGACTTTTATGCAGGGCTGGGCACCACCTCAAGAGCATCGCATAGTCACTTAGGCAACATTTCACGAATGAACGTCTTATAGGCCAACACTTCCCCTCTTCCCACCAGACCTCAACCTCTGTGACTTTTGTCTATGAGGTTATCTCAAAAGCACTGTTTATGGTGATAATCTAAACAATTTGGCAGAAATGAAAAATGTGATACACTGATAACATTCCTCCTGATATGCTATGTGTAACGTGTATACGAGCCAGTTTCCCTTAAAAAGTCCTCCACGAAGGCATCCCTCCCTTAAGGCAGATAGCCCTCGAGTCCTTTGCCGTAATCTAATAAACCAAACCAAAACCAAACCTGATATGCTAAGAGCTGCTGTTGAGAATGCAGTAACATGATTTAACTTGCTTTCGGAAAATGCTGAACGCTACATTGAACATGCTTTGTAACACGTTTCGGAAAATATTAAACACATTTTAAACAGATGTTTTCGTGTCTTATTTCATTTAACAATATTGTATACAGCGCCATTTTTTCCCTGATGGTGAGTTTTTGAACTCTTTTTTTTTTTCCTCCGAAAATAAATTCTCATAACCTCCTTTACACGATTCCCAAGTTTGATAACATTTGGTCTGGTAGTTTTCCTTTTATGACCATTTCAAAGTGTAACTTTAATAATAACCACCATGTAAAATAAGCTTTAAAAGTCTGACAGTTTGGTTCAAGTCCCAACTTTAAAAAATATATATATAAATATAAATTTTTATATTAATTCTCTTAGAAAGCATGTTTTAAGAAGCTAATTTTTCTCTCGCGTTATAGATTGTATAAAAAAACATGATCTTTAATATGATTTAGATTGTTTCAGCCGATATAAGAATCGGGTTACTCTGTGGTACAGAATAAACCCTGCTGGACTGTTTTATTTCTTTGTCATTTAGCAAAAATCTTTTAATTAAAATATTTATCCTTTGGACTTCGCTTTAAACTTTATTTATAGCTAAAATGACTAGAAAATGAAAAGCTGTCTTTAGCTGAAACGCAATTCATATAATTGATATTTTAAAAAATTGACAAGAATGCAAAATGTATGGAAGTCTAGCAGTCGAAAAATCTTAATTTTCTTGTGTGAGCACTGAAAATAACTGTAGAAGGAAAGAAGAAAATCAGGGAAAAAGTAAGCAAAAATTTGCAGGGAAATTTGGCTGTCAGACGTACCAAGATGTTCAAAAAGTTGGACGCTTTCGAATATACTTTCAGGATACTTCAAAGAATTTAGGTGTTCAAAGAGAAAACACTTGGACGAGTACACCAGCAAATACCATCAATTGAGCTTGTGTTAACAGAAAAGACAAAACGATATCATTGCAGATTAAAGCGAAGAGCGACTGGTTTTAAACTATATGGTTGTGTAAATTACGTTATAAAACATCATATCGTATCATAAATGGTGAATCCCATGATTTCCTCAGTCGAATTATTTGAAGATTCAGGAGTTTATCCAGTGATGTATGTGGATGTCACTTAAAGGTGTTTTTTTCCCCTTCCTGATGAAACAGCGGCCGAGCGGTAAAGTCGCTGAACACTGGTAGTTCGGTCCGAGGTTCGAATCCCGCGAACGGGGTGGCTGGATGGGCGTTTTCGTGGTTTTCCCCATGTGTAACGTGTATGCGAGCCAGTTTCCCTTAGAAAGTCCTCCAGGAAGGCATCCCTCCCCTTAGGCAGATAGCCGTAGTGTGCTTTGTCATAATAAAATAAACCAAAACCTTTTGATGAAACCAGTCTTTCCTTTCATCTCATAGCTTCAAAATGTTTAGCCTCTAAAGACTGATAAAGGCTCTGACGAAATACTTCGTGAAGAACTTTCTAAGGGAAACCAGCTGTCATACGCGGTACACATGAGAAAATCCACGAAAACGTCCATGCAACCAGCCCGTTTACCGGGGTTCGAAACCCGGAGTGAACTACCAGTGTTCAGCAACTTTACCGCTCGGCCGTTTGTGGGCCTTTATGAAATGGAAGGCAATAACTTTATTTAAAATGATTGTCAGAAATACCAAAATGTTTCGAAAAGTTGGATACTTTTCAATATACTTTCAGAATGCTTAAAGAAACAGAGAAGAAAAATAAATTTTTTCGTAAAATTTAGTATTCGTATTTTTTTAAATTTAAAACTTTTCAATCTTATGATATTTGATTCTTGCGATTTCAAAAATAAAATATTTGACTAAAATATGAATAACATTTTAAGAAACCAAATGTAGGATAAAATTGTGTAAAGCAATGGGCACAATGATAAAACTGTTTAAAGCAGTGTATGCAAGTCATCCTAAGTTAAAATATCGGTTATACATCTCTCTTATTTATATATACACTCACGTTTGTGAAAATTGCAACACCAAGAAGGAATCGTCATAATTGAATGCAATTTAATACACAGTTGAGTGGTAGTGGTACAAATAAATGATTAAATGTTCAAAGCAAACAAACAAGAACAAGAGATCAGAATCAGTATTTTGTGTGGCCACCACGCGCCGCAATAAGTGCTGCTACACGACGTGGCATGGAGTCAAACAAAGTTTGAATGTCTGACTGAGGAAGAGCATTCCATATCGTTTGTACGCGTACTCAAAGTTCGTCTGCAGACGCAACAGGACGAGGATCACGAGCAAGACGCCGACCAATGACATCCCACACATGTTCAATTGGCGACATATCCGGGGAACACGCAGGCCAAGGAAGAAGCTGTACCTGCTGCGCTGCAAAGAAGGATTTAACAATCCGAGCAGTATGAGGGCGGGCATTGTCCTGTTGAAATACAGCGCCTGGCAAGCTTTGAAGGAAGGGAACAGCTTCGGGCTGTAGAACTTCACGGATATACCGGTTGCTGTTCAGATTGCCCACAATTCGTAGCAATTGAGATCGTCTATGATATGCTATGCCGCCCCAGACCATAACTCCGGGTGTTCGTCCACTGTGGCGTTCGATAATGCACTCCGGAAGGTGGCGTTCACCGGCATAGCGTCTGACACGAATGCGGCCATCATGGTACCACAAATTAAAGCGGGATTCATCAGAAAACACGACATGCTGCCAATCAGCACGCCAGTCTCTATGCTGATTGGCCCATTGTAGCCGCAGGCGGCGATGGTCGTGCGTTAGGGGGATCCTGTATAAAGGAGTCCGTGCGCGCAGTCCACACTGCAGCAGACGTCTACGAATTGATGAAGCACACAATGAAACACCTGTAGCTATTGACCACAGTGCTGCCAATTGTCTAGAGGAAGCTGTACGGTCCGTCCGCGCCATGCGGACCAGGTGTCTATCATCGCGAGCTGACGTCACATTTCGGGGTCCACTCCCGGATTTTCGAGTTGTCCGACACTCGTCCGTCCACTGCTTCCAAACGCGCATCACTGTGCTGCTGTTACGCTGCACACGAGAGGCTACTGCACGATACGACAATCCAGCTTCACGAAGGCCGATGATTCTCCCTCGTTCAAACTCTGTAAGTTGTTCAAATCTCGCTCTCTTTCGTCGACGAGGCATAAGTACAGATTGAGTTAACGTTTACCACTAGCAGATAACCACCGATAACCATAAACGCCTCGCTACAGCCGTCTATTTATTCGGATCCATCAGCCGTTCAGAGGGCGCTGCTCAGCATACGCATGCGCTACGGATTTGCAATTCTAATCATTTGCATATCATGCGCTACTTTGCACTTCCTGAAAATTTCAGCTCACTCGCGTAAGTCCTTCATGGTGTTGCAATTTTCACAAACGTGAGTGTATTTTTTCTGAACGGAACATTGAAAGGCGTGTAAAACTGTGCTTTACTGTATTTTTTCTTTTAATATAGTATGCAGTTTTCAAACGCATCGTAGTCTGGGTTACAAAGTATTCTTCCGAAAAAAACGCAGTTCAAATAAATAAAATCAAATTCTGGAAAATTGATATTAATAAATATATTTAAAATGCTCAGTTCGAAGGAATGAATAGAAAATTTTAAAACAATTATCTAAAGAGACAATGCAACACAAACAATTAAAATAAAAGTATAAAAATTTAAAAATGACCTAAAATAATAGCTATGACGAAAAATATATATAAAGAAAACTATTTGAAAAAAAAAAAAAAAAAAAAAAAAAAAAAACGCTGCATTTTTATTTACGCAGTTCGAATAGGTAAATAGAAATTTTTAAAACAGTTATTCGAAAAAAAAAAAAAAAAAAAAACGTGCAACTTAAACAATTAAAATGAAATTCGAAAAAGAAAAAATTACTTAAAATAATAAGTTATAATTAAAAATATAATATAAAGAATATTATTTGGAAAAAAAGGAACGATGGTGACTTTTTTTCCTAAGGAAACTAGGTTGCCATATATTAAGAAGTTCGCCAAGTGAAGTATTCTTGGCGCAAACTGACAAAAAAGTGCCAACATAAATTTGTGAATTTCTCCGTAAATTTCGCTCCAAATTTTACAAAATTTCATATTTAGGCGTAATTTGAGTCGTAGAATCGAAATATGTAAAGAAATTGGTATGTTATTTCAGAAAAAGTCCGATTTTGTGTCAAAATACCTATGTTAGAATAGTGCTATATATAAATCTAATATATATCCTAAGTCGCGCTTTCGAGACATGAAGAACGCAATTTGAATTTTGTCAATCGGCCGAGTAGATCGGGAGATATAGGACTGTCCCATTTTTTTTTTTTTTTTTTTTTTTTTGAGCAGTCTACGTGCGTGTGTGTGTATGTTTGTTATTTTCATTGCGCAAAAAGAGCGGCAATTAGAACCTCCGGATTTTTAATACACATAATCGTCCACCCGACCTTGATTTTCTAATCTGTTTTTATTTATTTTATCTTTTGCGAGAGCGTACTGAAATTTTGATTAACAAACTTGGCGAAAGAAAAAAAGTGTGTTGACACTCGGCAAAGCGTGCTTAACATTTAATCAGCAAACTCGGACATTTAACAGAAATGTTTTACTCTTGCCAGAATAAAATATTTTTATCTGCTGCACATCAGTGTGTTGCCATTCGGAAAAGCGTAAGCTATTTATTTTTTTTTCCGAATTTGATCTCTCTGTTACTACTTAAAACTCTGAGCGATTTAAAACAAAGCTTTAGCTGTCTCATTAGATGTCCTGTTAGTAATAAATCAGATGTTTAATTAGAAATATTACATATTTTAATGAAATGGTATTATCCGGACTTATTAAAATCATTATATACTTTTTCTTTTTTATGATAAGTCTTTCAGAAGGTCGGCCGCTCGAACGACAGGTTTTCAAAGAAATAATATAGCGAATATTAAAAAAAATAAATAAAACAAAGTGCGTGGCAACACCTAACACTCTATCGGGAATAAAGAATGATATGCTTAAGGAAGATATGCTGTTTTTAGATATTTTGTGATTTTGTTCTTGAATTTTATGTGATTTAAGAGCGAAAAAGAAAAGAAATCTTTTCAGGCGATGTTAAAATCGGAATTCTTACAGATTTTCATTTTTTTCGGTTATTATTTTTTTGAACTGAAAGTTTCAAATGTTAATTACAGTTATAAATGTTTACAATAAAAGAAGGAAAATGAAGAGTCGCATAACACGAGAGTTCACGTAAGTCGAGTTAACGTAAGTCCAGGCATTATTACTATATAATAACACGATCTGCTAATAGCGTTTGCATTTTTCAGAGACACTTTTATTTTACGCTTTTGGGATATGCTAATAATTTTTCCATCGTTCCGCACAGTAAACAAACTTACTATTTTTTCTGACGATGGATGTAATCCTTGGCCTGCTGAATCAATCGTCGGTTAACCAAGAAATTATATGTATGTTAGATATTAAATTTTTTTTTGTTCGAGTGAAATGGTACGTACGTCTCACGTTAAAAGCAAATAATAATAATAATAATAATAATAAAAGTAGAAAAATCTTGTTTGTGAACTTTATTGAATAAAAATGCCTTTTTTCCGATCAGTTAAATGTATTAAAAAATTTAGTTTTTATATGAGAAATTACTCCCTGTATTAAGAATATTTACAAGTTTTTTTTCCACCCTCACAAAAAATGGTATTAAAGTATATCCATTAATCATTTTTTTTTTTATCCGAGAATTTTAGTCCCAGACTCTTAATCAGTTCCAAAATCTATGAGATACAAATAATTTAAATTTACAGGTCACTGAAATTTCTTCGAAAACTTTTCCCGAAATTTTAACGATACGAAAACATTTTATCAATTAAAAATTAAGTGTGTTATAAACTTATTAAAAAAAGGCTGTACTGCAGCAGCAGCAACACTCATCTTATTATAAATTGAGTCTATCGCCTATTTCTATTGTAAACAAGAATAAAACTGCAGAAGAAAATGTTGCCTGGAAAAAATGTGATTGTCAAACAACTTGCGGAAGATCGTCTGATGATGGATCGCCTCTTTAAGCATAATTGAATGATATCATCTGACAGCAACAAGGCATGCTGGGGGAAAAAAGAAAATGTATCGCCAAAAACAATTGCTTCGTACTCTTCTTCCTCTTAAAGCAATATTGGAATTGTTTATTACGCAAAAAAGTACATCTTTTACACTAGGGAAATTAACCAATAGATCAGTTGCTTGCTTACTAGTCATAGAAAAGGAGATTATTTTAGAAGAGGTAATCAAACTGCGATATTAAATCCTAAGCTATGATCTGGACTTAATCTTCTGCTAGAATTACATTAGGTACGTCAGATAACATAATCATCGAATGAAAGTCTGGAAGAACATTTTAATTTTTGCCATACTAATAAAAAGGCAAACCTATCTGGCTAGGTTTAATAGTCAGATGGAAATTTCTTTTTATTATTATAAGCTTTTATTTAGTTCACTTCTAGTGTTTGTCGCTATGGTCGGAAGTTTCTTATCGATTTCTAAAACCTTCTTCCTGATAAACTATCGAGTTGAAATTTTGTACATACACAGTTTGTGGATGAAAATGCATAAATGAGTTTGCAAACGAGTTTATTAAAATAAAACGAGTAATATGCAACAAAACGAGTTTATTGAAATTCTATTTAGATTTTTAGCCCAAAGACGCTTTATCCCAGAAGGGTTATTAGTTTTGAAACTGAATTTTGCGTCGAATCACTATAAAATGCTGTATCAACTTTCAAATTGTTGCCATCAAATATTATCGCCTTGTATTACATTTAAAGAACATGGGCATCTGGAAGCCCGAATTAAGAATTTGGGATTTGTTTTATTGTCTATTTCATATTTTATGAAACTTGAACGAATGTTTGATTAAAACTCAACAATTGCAAAGCAAGCAATGGCAACACAATGGAATAAAACACTTTTATTTCCGGCGCGTGAGACTGTTTATTGGAAATTCTAAAGATATGCTGTGTCTCAAAGCGTTATCCCAAATACTCTCGGAATGTGTATATGTCTGTAAGTGAAAGAAATGCTTTCAGGTTTTATTTTATTATTTATATTTATATTAAAATAGTTAAAATTCCATTACTGATTTGAAAGATATTTTATTTGTATTCCTTTGTTTAAAATTGTGTAAACCGTTTTTCGAACATATCTTCGTTTAACGAACAAAATAAAAAAAATATGAATTTTACTATTTGCAACATCGGATAAGGCGGAAAAAGAATCTTCTAAGTGAAGTGTATAAGATATATGAAAATAATATCTGATATTTTTTTTGGACAAAATCTTTGGATGTTTTCGGTCATTTGAAGCAAACAACCGTTTGAAGTAAAAACGTCTTTATTGAATTTTGAAAAGTGATTTTTTCGTTTTTGTAATTTGATCAATAACGTGCCATTGAGACTAAAAAAATAATTAAAAAAAATTTGAAATACACTCTTTTGCAAGAAAAATCGAAGCAACAAGAAGGACTTTTGCGATCGTGACAAAATTTGGTATGCAGGGACATCTTGATCGAACATGCAAATGTTTTAAGGCAAATGAACAGGAATTGAGATCATAGCGCGCATTTCTATTGCGCAATTCGCAAAGTATAAAACCAGTAACAGAGGCGGAAAATTTATGTTTTTTTGTTGCTAACATTGTAATTCCGTAAAGAAGCAACTAAAGATGCCATTACGACGATATCGAAGACCATACAGACAATTAAACGACTTCGAACGTGATCGCATTGTAGGGTTGCGTGAAGCTGGGTGTCATACCGAGCAATAGGCCGCCATTTGCAGCGTACAGACACTGCTGTGCAAAGACGTTGGCAGCAATGGTTACTACAAGGAAATTGCCGACGAAATGAAGGCTCTGGAAGGCCAAAGAGCACAAATGCGAGGCAAGATAGGATGATTGTTCGCCAGGACCGAATCGCTTCAACGGTATCATTGTCGACTATTCAGCACACTACAGCTACATCTGTACCTCCCGTGGTACCATCCATCATCTCACGGCGCTTGTCTGAGGCGGGTTTATGATCACAGAGGCCTTTAAGACATTTGCCTTTGACTCCACAACATCGGCGGAGTCGTCTGGAGTGGTGCCATCAGACTGGCATCATATAGTGTTCAGCAATGAATCCCGCTTCACTCTTAAAGCAGATGACCACCGTGTTCGTATCTAGAGAGAACGGAGCCTGGTATGATGGTGAGGGGCGCTATTTCTGATGATAGCAGGTCATCTTTAGTCATCCTCCGTACATCTTTAAAAGCTCAACGATATGTTGATACCATGCTGCGGCCTGTTGCATTACCCTTAATGGTACGTCATCCTGGGGTCAATTAAGCATGTATATGTCTGTAAGTGACATATTAATAGCAGACAGATTAAATATGAAAGAATAATACATTTTTCCGGATGGCAACAGACTTGAATAAAAACTGAAACAACGCAAAATCGTGTTTCGGGACTAAAAGCATTTTTGGGCTAAAAATTAAAAAAAGTTTTTATAAAATAAGCTTTTGCTTAAAACTCATAAAGCCATTAATGAACTAAAAGCAGAAAAAATATTAATCATATAGTTAATAGTAGCAAGAATTAAATAACTATCTTTATAAAAGTTTATCTACAGTTTTATATCACGAATAATAAAAGCGTGAGCCCCTAGCAAAACCTAATAAACAAATTGCATTGTCAAATGTATAAGACATTAGTTTTAAACATTTATCAAGAGTTTCCTACACAATTTTATTATTCGTGGTATAAAATTCCTGATGAATTTCGTAAAGAGAATAATTTAATCTCTTGAATCCATTAAATCATTTTCTACTTTTAGTTCATTATTTAATTTAGAGTTTTAAATAAAAGCTAATTTCGCAAAAACATTTTTTTTATTATTATTTAGTTTTTAATATGACAAGCTGCTTGCCTTACTGACCATCAAAAATGGTTAATATAAAAAGGGAAAAATATGTAATGGTAATTAATGAATTCAGTTACTTCTATTTCAAGAGTCCTAATAGTAAATAAAAATTAGAGGTGAAAATTGTTGAGTTAAAAAAATATATATAATGTTTATTGCTTTTAAATCGCTTTGTAATAAATAAAAGGGATATTAAATTTGAAAGAAAAATAAACATCTTAAGCTTTGCCAAATGGTAATATACTGGAGAGGGAAAGGTTAAAAAATATTTTATTTCTGTCAGTGGTTTACATTCCTCGTATCGTCTATATTATACTTCTGAGGGCAATGTCACCAGAAATGTAAAAATTAAGTTTTTAAGTTTTCCTACATTTATGTCTCACTTTTAGCAGTTTCATGCCGTGTTGTGTTTACCGCTCATTCAGATTTATTTGTTTTTCTTTGATGTTTTAGGGATGTTTATTTTTTTATTATATATTAATACATAAATTTTTGGAAATACATTAAATTCTGAAAATGTTAAATTTTCATTTAACATTTAAATACGCAAATATCCAAACATCTAATCGCTGTTTCTACAATGCCACTGGAAATCACATTTGTAGTACTATTTAATGCTTGAAGCTCATGTTTTGGAAGTATTGAAAAACTGAATATCTTAAAAGTTATAGTAAATATTCTCTTTTATTGAAAAAGCAAGCTAGAATATTTTTATAGTGAAATTTTTGCTGATAAGATTTTATCGATTACGAACAATGCTTTATTTGACAACGTTGATGTCAATGTTTTGTTTGACATCTTTCATTACATTGCAGATCAGATTGTTGGACATAATACTTTGAGCTCTTTTGATGACTGGAAAGAATCACTGGAAAGAAGCCGGATTTTGGATAGGTGTCATGGCAACCTGGAATCTTATTTCTATTTTATTTCTTGTTCGTTCAGGTGTCGGTTTCCACAGGGCCGTCTTAAGGAATTCGGCGCCCATGGGCTACTAAAAATAATGCGCCCTTCTTCCTAAGAAAATACACAGAATGGCAAATGGGAGTCGGAAAAGTTATACAAAACAAAAGTGTCAGAACTAGAAAAAAACTATTTATTACTTTTATAATAAACTGTTATCTTTTATTGTAACTTTTCTTTAAAGTCACTTATTTAAAAGATGGGTATAAATGTTTACCCAGATTTGAGGGGATTATCTCAATAATGACAGTTCCGATCAGTTTTTAGTCTAATCCTTAGAACTTGATCGGAACTATTATATGATTCTCCATCAGTGCATAACATAAACAAAAATAAAATTTAATTAAATAAAAAACCATTTAAGAACAAAAACACACCCTAATCTAAACAAATGTAACTTATATATTTACTTTCCTAGCTTTTTCTTTGACAAACTGAT
The DNA here is from genome assembly GCF_044657685.1 of Stegodyphus dumicola. Taxonomy (NCBI): domain Eukaryota; kingdom Metazoa; phylum Arthropoda; class Arachnida; order Araneae; family Eresidae; genus Stegodyphus; species Stegodyphus dumicola. The sequence continues at coordinate 87,608,140 of NC_140768.1, forward strand.
CAATAATATCACTAGTATTTAAATTTTCAAATAAATCTCTTTCAATAGACAAAATACTTAAATCATTGAGTTTACTCTGTCCCAAAGAAGATCGTAAGTAATTTTTTATTCTTTTGATTGCTGAAAATGATCTTTCGCCACTGCAGTTTGTTGTGGCGATACTTAAAAATATGCGAAGTGCTGTGGTTACATTTGGAAATGTAGATTCAATTTTTAACTCGATTATTGTCTTTAAACTTAGTTCTGTGATAGATATATTTTCGGTATTTTCCAATAAATTCACATGTTTAAAATGTAGGCATTCTTCAATAAAGTTGTTTTCTAAATCATTCTGATATATTTCGCACAACTTTGCAGCATTATTTCTAATTATGTCTTCATTTATATTTTTTAAATTAACTAGAAACCCAAATGTTGAATAAATGTCAACATATGCACATTTTCTCTTTTGTACTTCTGCTAGAATTTTATCAATAATAGCATAATATGTTTTTATGCGGAATTCGTCATTTGCATCAAGTTGCACTTCTTCCGACGTATTTTCGTCGAACTGTCTTTTTCTTTTCCGTAACCGTTTGTATTCATAACAGCCAAATAATTTTATACCTTCTGATTTGTAAAGGTTAAACGAATCTATATTTCGTTTCGATGGTACAAATTTTTCTAAAGAAGCATATAATGAAACAATGCATTCAATTGTAATATCAACTTTTTGAAGCGATATATTAGTTTTATCGATGGTTTCCAATATTTCACTCCAAAATGCTATCATAATAGCAGTTTCCAATGAGTTGAACTCATTTAACAACCCCTGGGCTTCAACTTTTGTTGCAGGCTTTTGAAAATTATCTTCGTAAAGTTTAGTTAAAGCATTTTTAAAATTTTCATAGCCCGAAACCACTACTTTCACTGAATCAGCTCTTGCTGACCAACGAGTGTCGCTTAATTTTTTGGGAACTTTATTTTTTGCTGTTAACGTATTTTTTAAAATTTCCCATCTTGATGTTGATGCGGCAAAGAAATTGTATAAGTTTTGTAGAAACAAAAACAATTTAGTTGCTTGTATGCAGCATTCAGCTGCCGATTGTCCAATTAAATTTAAAGAATGTGCCGCACAGGGCACGTAAATGGCAAGATTATTTCTAGAATTAATGCGTGCTTGGAGGCCGTTATATATACCCGACATATTAGAGGCATTATCATAAGATTGTCCTCTACAATCTTCCAAACTAATATCTAAATCAGATAATAGCTTTAAAATACAGTCTTGCATTTCTGAGCTCTTATGGCCAGTATTCTCCAAAAATTTTAAAAACTTTCAACGGGTGTTCCATTTTTATTGACATATCTTACAACAATGGTTAATTGATCCATATGGGAAATATCGGGCGTCGAATCTACTATAATAGAGTAATATTTTGCCTCTTTTAGTTCCGTGATAATAAAACATCTAACATTTCTGCCCAATACTTTTAGAAACTCATCACAAATATTTGCAGGTAAATAAGAAATATTCCCAGTACCTTTATTTGCAAAATTAAATATATGTTGTTGCAAAATAGGATCAAATTTTGCTAAAAGTTCTAAGCACCCTAAATAATTCCCATTATGTTTATCACCAATAGTTTGATTTTCTCCCCTAAAAGCCAAACCCCTTGAACTTAAAAATTTTATGACTTCGATGATACGTTCTAAAATATTTTCCCAGTAATTCGTATTTTTTTCCATTGATATAATAGAATAATTTTTGAAATATTCCCATTTTTCTGTAGATCTGTTCACAATTATACGGGTGTTTTCTTTATAAAGGGCTGAATTTTCATGGTCCGAAATTTTTTCACTGTGTTTCCAATCGTTAAAACCTGCACTAAATGGATTATTGGCACTACCAAACAGTTTGCAAGGGATGCAATATACTTTTCCTGAAGTATTTGAGTATAAAAGCCAGTTTCTTTTTTGTTGTTTTCCGTTTTGTAAACGTCTATAAAATATCATTTTTGTAGCATACCTGCTCTGTGATTTGTAGACCACTTTAGATGCAGAAAAGTCTAGTTCTTGAATATCTACCTCTACGTTAGATATGTTCTTCATTATATCTATAATTTTATCTTCGCTTAACCTTCCCCATAATGCTGGATCAGTATAATTAACACTCAGCATATTACTAAGTTCATCTTCATCTAAATATTCTCTTTCTTGATCTTCTGGCTGTGGCTGTTCCATGTTTTGTTGTTTCTGGTCCTCTTCTTTTTCTTTCACATTTGATTGCTGGGCATTATTGTCATACCGTTGTTGATTTTTTTCTTTTCCCTCTTTGTGTTGCTCATCCTCTGTAATATCCATAGAAAGTGTTTCGCCTTTTTTAAAGAAATTTGTTAATGTAGGCATTTTTTCCAAGAGAGCTTTTTGCCTCGCCTCTTTCTCTTCTTTTAATTTACGGTTGGCGGAACCAGATAATTTTTTTCGTTTATGTTCCATGGTTAGTCTTCCTACATAATGGAATAAAAAATTGTTATAAAATTGTTAAACAATTTTTTAACAATTTTTTATTCCATTCCATACGTAAAAAGTTATTAATTAATTTCTAGTTCATTCGGGGGAGCCCTTTGTGTCCGCCATTGTTCATGCAAGGGAAGAACAACATCGCTTTTTAGTCCATCATTTACTCTCAAGATTTATATCACCGGACGCGCAATCGTGTCAGGTTTTCCTTGGAACTATTTTCGTAGTGATCAGATTATTATTACGTTAATTACGTAAGATTATTTAGCTAGCACGTGGTGTGATGAGTCATCTGTGAAATTGCAGGAAAAAGTACGGTTTCATCCCTGAACGTATTGCTAACTATGACAAAGAGCTCCAAAGAGATAAGAAAAGCTGGTGATAACAAAAGGTACTAGTGGTTTCTTCATCAGGCAGTTTCTCCAGTTTTTACAGCCCTTTTTTCATGAAAAAAAGATGACAACAATCAGCGGAAAATGACGATTAAGGATTTCTAAATTAAAAGATTCTCCGTCAAATAGTTCAGAAAATATAAAATTTGGCTTATTTTCTCCTTTCTACCCACCGCAGCAATCCCCACAAGGAAGGAATCTACAACGTTCCCCTTTTCCCCCCAGGACTCTTACGAACAAAGAGCCTCTCCCACTACGTTTGCGGTTTTTATGACAGTGGATATTCCTCAATTGTGCAGTCACTCTTTTTTCAATTAGAAAACGGAAACAGGACAGAGAAATTCCCTCTGAAGTCTTCCAGAGTACTTTAAAAGTGAACTTTACATCTCTATCGGTCATCTACTTCAATTTTAGTGCTTTTGGTGAAATTTTGATTTTAGTAACAGCTTGTACAGACTCTATATTGTGTGATAAGATTAGTGTTTTATTGTTTTCGCACTCTTTTCTTAACAAGAATTGAGAATTTTCTCTCTTGGAGATAGTCTAACTTACGGAAGAAATACTGCTACCAAGGTAGGACTTTTTACTCTTTCGTCCCCGCTTCTCATTCTCCTTGCTTTTGTAATTGATTAATTATACCACATGCATTGCATAGTTTAATAACAAACAGAGTTAATTGCTTAGTGTTTAAAGAGATGAATTAAGGTGCCTAATATTCCTTATTTTCTTAAGTGCTGAATAACGCAGTTGACTTAATATATATTCGACCTAACATTTTTCATTTCATTTTACCAATGTTTTTAATAAGTTACATTCTTATATTAGTTACTTTTTTCATTTATTGCACTGAATAGAATCTATTTGTTCTTAACATTCTATTATTATGTTTGTACTTGTTTTTTGTTATATATTTTATATTTAACTCATCTAATCTGATTAGTAATTAATACTGGTATTATTCATCCTAAAAAAAAAAAAAAAAATTGGCTCTCTACGTATAGAAAGCATTTCCATTCAATTATCTCTGTACTACGACATTTCTCAGGAGTGTGTGCAACTTTCACAATTTATAATATTAATTCCCTCATAGTCAGCTTCCAGCATGGCTCAAACTACACGTCCTTCGAGCCCAGTGTCCGTCAACTCGGAAAGTATGCTTTTACCACCGGAAAAAGCAGCAACAGTACGCCAAGAAATGCATATAAGAAACGCACATAATCTTTATCATGCATGTCTAGATCTAGCCAGTACTAGACGAGGCGGAAAACGCATCATCCCACCAGGAATGTTCACAAAGCTTAAAAAGGTGCTCAATGAGCTCAGAGATATTGCTACAAGTAATGGGATCAGTAACGTAAGCGACGTTCCGTTTCCGATAGGTATTCCGCATCCCTCCCACGCCGTCACATGTCAGTGCGATGATTCCACCACAGACTTAATTAATACAGAAACAATGCCGTCATTATTAGAGGATAATAATGTTCCTAAAATTTCATATGCTAATGCTGTAGCAAAGGTACCAAGAAAAAATAACCCAACTATTTTGCTATACCCAAAGCAAGAGCTAAAATGCCATATTACAGAGAAACTAAATCAGATCCTTCCCCTCAAAGAAATAAATGCCAATATTGATTATATAGCAAATATTAAGAATGGAGGCATCGCGATCAGCAGCACTTCAAAGGAAGAACTCAACAAGATTACTAACGCCATAAACGTTTCCGAAGAAGCAAATAACTTAATAGAAATAAAAACACCAAGGGTTAAAAAACCGAAAATCTCAATCAATAATATCCCGAATACGTTACCACCAAAATTAGTTCTCGAAGAACTAGTTGACCAACTAATGATTGATAAAGAGGAGATTTCACCTCTCTTTTACACAAAAGGCAAAAACCCCAACACCATTAAGTGGGTTCTCGAATGTTCCCATCGTACTCTATCAAAATGTATTGAACGTAGGAAAATTATAATTAATTGGAGCATTCTCCCAATCGCAGAATTCTACGGAGTGAGGAGATGCTACAGATGCCAAGATTTCTCACATTCTGGTAGTGCATGCAAATTTAGGACTTATTGCGCTTTCTGTGGCGGACCTCACTCCATAAGGAATTGCAAAGAAGACGTACCGGATTGTATCAACTGTAAACTGTTCAACTGCACATATGGAACCTACATCAATACTTCACATGCTGCATTCTCCCCTAAATGCCCATTATATCAGAGAGAAATCTCAAAAATTAAAGCTGCTGCAGTTTACACATCAAAGCAAGAAGAATAGTTAACTTACTACCTAGTTTCTTTTAAGTTAATTTAAACTTCCCTTTCTGTACATGAATCCATCAAGTACTACCGCCGCCCCTTCAGTTCCCCAATCTCAACTGTTTACGACAATTTTACACAATAATTCGCCTCCACAGGACAAGCTTAGAATCCTTCAAATAAACTTAGGCAGAGGAAAAAAGGCGTCAGAACAACTTAGTGAAGTAATTGAAAATAACAATCATGATGTAATTTGCATTACTGAGCCGTATTGCGTAAAAGGTGAAGTTAGATGCCTTCCCCTTCACTGGCAAATATTTCAATCTACCGAAAAGGATCCTCTAGTTAACCCACGTGCCAGTATTATAGTCACCAATACCAAATGGTCCCCTACAATTATATTAAGCCATAGAGATGTGATGACGATAAGTATTAACTGTAAATCAGAACAGCTATTAATTACTTCCATTTACTGCTCACCACGAGAGGATATGGGGCCGAATCTCCACACATTAGAAAATATCTTTAGTAATCTCAGAAGATCACAGCACGTGATTACAGGTGACTTCAATGCTCACCATCAAATGTGGCATTACAATAATACAGATAATAGAGGACATACACTAGCTGACTTTATTGCTACACACAATCTGTATATACATAACCTCTCTTCAGACACTCCTACATTTGAAACAACAAATGGTAAAGGATGGCCGGACTTGACACTGTCAACATTGAGTATCTCCAATAAAATACAAGAATGGAAAGTTCTTGATGATCCAAGCCACTCAGATCATAACTACATCTCATTTGAATTATCAGAAGAAATCCCCGACCTCAAATTAAGAAGATTTTCAATCTCAAAGCAAAAAGCAAGGCAATTTGGAAGAAAAATCTCCACATGTCTTCAGTATGCGGAGAAACTTATAGATAAATGCACATCACCCGATGCAGTCCATGATTTAATGGAAACAATTATCAAAACAATACAGGAGACAGCGACCAACACATTTAAACTCCGTAACAACAACAAGATTACGAAGACTAACTGGTGGACAAAGGAATTAAGACGTGAAAAGCAACATACAAGGGCCCTTCGTAGAAAAATGAAAAGTGCTCCGGAAGAGTTGAAAATGGTAATATGGATAAAATACAAGCAACAATTAGCAAATTACAAAAAGAAAATAACTGAAGCAAAATTACGCAGCTGGAAGAATTACTGCTGTAGTAATAAAGATACATACGGCCAGCTGTATAAAATGGCTACAAGTAAAGTTTTTAGTCCCGCACATATCGGTCTTTCGAGAGATCAACTCTCACGTAACAGCCAGCTTGGTAATGTCACTGAAAAGATTCTCAACAATATTCTAGATGTTGTTTTCCTAAAAGATAATGCAGAAGACGATGACCACTCACATTCCGACATTATATACAATATACCGCTCCAAATACTCCAGACGATGTGGAATTCCACTCACAAGAAATTTCAAAAATTATTAAGTATCTTCCGAATAATAAAGCTCCGGGACCTGACGGATTAGACAACAGGATTATTAAGATAATTCACCACGCAATGCCTTTTCTGTTCCACAAACTACTAAACCTCTGCCTCAAATTTTATGTCTTCCCGAATTGTCTCAAACAGGGACAAACAATACTATTCAAGAAAAATAATAAAGATCCTACGGATCCGGAAGCCTTCAGATCAATCAACCTCTTACCTGCAATAGGTAAACTTTTGGAACGTGCAATCGCGGGCAGATTACGCCACCACTTAGAGAAAAACGAAACCATAAGCCCCAACCAATACGGCTTCAGACCTCTCAAATCTACATCACATGCGATAGTAGAACTTCAAGAGCAGATCCGTAGGAATAAATCTTCAGCTATCCATACAGCAGTACTCTGCATGGATCTCAAAAATGCGTTTGATTCCGTGTGGTGGGCTTGTATCCTTGAAGCCTTGCGCAACATTAAATGCCCTCGGAACATATTCAAGCTAATGAATAGTTTAATAACAAACAGAGCAACGATAATCATCAGCAACAACTGTATAGTAGAAAGAAGAATAACGAGGGGCTGTCCACAGGGCTCTTGTCTAAGTGCAGACCTGTGGAACATCACCTTCAATTATATCTCCTCCTACAAGTGGCCGGACCATACAAAGCTCATCGCCTTTGCCGACGATGTGGCCTTTGTAACAAATGGGCATTCAAGAGACATACTAGGAAAAAATAGTAACGAGACTCTCTCCATATTCCATTCCCTCTACGTCAATCAAAAACTAATAATTTCAGAGCCCAAATCACATATTATTTTATTTCCAAAACCGGGCAAATCGCTACAAAGGCTACCTTGCATTAAAATCAATAATAGAAGAATCAAGATCTCAAAAGAAATCAAATTCCTCGGATTGAAAATTGACCAAAAGTTTTCTTGGATCCCACACCTCATGGAAATTCGGAAGAAGACCCAAACTATTTCTAGAGCCCTCGCAAGGATGCAAGGCACAACGTGGGGCCTCAAGTCGAGGATGCAAAACATTCTCTATAATACCGTGATCGAAAAAATAATCCTCTACGGGGCATCAGCATGGACTCACCCTATGACAGTGAAAAAGAAAAGACTCTTAGCTTCGATCCAACGCCCCTTCCTCTTACAAATAGCAAAAGCATACAGAACTACCTCAACGGCAGCTCTCTGTGTATTAACAGGAATCCCCCCCTCCACCTGAAAGCAAAAGAAGATGCAGACTTAGCCACGTTATTCCACCTCAAGAAAAACATAGAGGTAGAAGATCAAAACCTGTGCCCCCTTGATTTTGAACAGCCACGAAATCCTTACCTAAGACACCCTGCAGTACATGCAAAACTCAGAATATCTACAAAAGAAGACACCTTCAGTGTACCTTCATTTCCAGTCGTGTACACAGATGGGTCAAAGTTAAACGAAGAAGTAGGATGCGCGTTCTTTGCACTCCTCTCAGAACAAGAAACAACAGAATGGAAAGGACACCTAAGGAACAACAACAGCGTTTTCCAAGCTGAGCTTTCAGCCATAAAACACGCTATTCTATGGTCTCATCAAAAGCATCTAACATATGTTACCATCTACAGTGATAGCCAAGCGGCAATTAAAGCTGTCAATGATGCAACAAACAAATCATCAATAGTGCAAGATATCTACGATTTATTATCACAGCGCAAGAGAACATCTATAAAAATAAAGTGGGTAAAAGCGCATGCTGGACAAGCCCAAAATGAAAGGGCAGATGCGCTTGCTAAAAATGCAGCTCAAGACCCATCTCTACCTCCAATCAATGTCCCATTCTCTAAATCGTATGTGAAACATATGTTGAAAAATTTACATTAAAAAAATGGCAAACTGAATGGGAAAATGCAGAAGTAGGTAGAAGGCTTTTCAACTTCTACAAGAAACCCACATATGATCCAATCTCTTATAACTTCTTCATCAACATATTCTTATCTGGACATGGTCCTTTCCCCACGTACTACTTTGCACGAAATTTGAGCGAATCAGACAAGTGCGTATGTGGGGAAAAGGGAGACCCAGAGCACTATATTTTCAAGTGCCAGCTCACAAAAGAGCTACACTGCAAAGGAAGGTCACAAATTACGCCTGAGTACATTAAATGCATGCTAACGATACCTCATTTACAACAAAATGTTTCCTTGATTATGAAGAAACTTTTTGCATATAAAAGAGAAGACATATGTCAAGTTGCTATCGCATCTGTATAAATACCTCTTATTCTACAACTTGCAAAAATAATGCAAGATTTCAGAAATATTGCAAGTGTCTGAAACAGGCTAAATATGGTATAAATAGTTTTTATAAAATAGTTACATTAAGAATTTCGATTGTATTAGTGTAATAATTAAATCATTAATTAAAAAATAATGTAAATAATATACGACTCTATTAGATATATTAGTATAAATGTAAGTATTATGTGATTTTCTAATGTATATTTTCTGTATTTATGATACATTAATTTACAAAAATAATAATGTAAGACTTCAGTGCTGATGCATTTGTGTGTAACAAGTTAAAAAAATGAAAGGAAATGTATTAATAAGAGAATTCGCCTTAGTAATTCAACTAAGTATGATAAAATGCACACACATATATATATATATATATATATATATATATATATATATATATATATATCTTCAATTAGCTCCTTAAAATGATGTTTATTTTAATTCGATGTAACTACATATACTAATGTAAATATATTGTTTGTATGAAGTACAATGTACAATGAAAGTTTGTATGTATGTTCGAAGTAATTATGTTATTTCAATCTGCCATAATCCAACTTTTGTTAATAGGTTAATTTCTTTGCAATAATTGTATACTATGTCTTTGTAATTGTATATTCAATACGTAAGTCTAATATTAATGTAAAATTACTATGTAAATGTCTTGGTAGGCTAGCATCCGATGCGGGCCAACTAAAAGCCCAGCGGGGTACAGTAGTGCGGCGGAGCAACACCTGTAAAAGTCACTGACGAAGTTCTGGTGCTCCGTCCACTTTTCCCTGTCCCTGTCCCTGTATATATCATTATTAATTAATTTTTAGCTAACATATACACTAGTGGACAAAAAAAAAAAACGCATAGTAAAAAAAAATGGCATTTAGCAAGATAATATTTATTAATTTTAAAAGGTTAAAAAATAAATTGGTTTTTTTTCTCATTTTATCTTTAAAAATATATTTACTTTAAGGTATAAAGAAATTAGGTAGTATATTGAAGGTTTATAAAAATCAAAGTGGACAAAAAAAAATGCATATTGTTTAATTAATACCTTGTATGCGGGCCCTTTGCTTTATAAAGTGCTTCAGCTCGATCTGGCATACTTTCGACCAACTTTTTGCAGAAATCCGGATCAATCCTGTCCCATTCTTCATGCGTTATCCTTTTTAACTCATCAATGTTTTTTGGCTGTCTTTCCCTTATTCTTGTTTTCAGGTGAGTCAAGAGATGTTCTATTGGATTCATATCTGGTGATTGGGATGGCCAGCTTAGCACAATAATCTTCTTATCTCTGAAATATTCTCTTGAATGCATTGAACGATGCTTTGGATCGTTATCTTGTTGGAATTCATATCCATTAAGACCCATTTTTGAAGCTGACAATGCAAGACAAGAGTCGATTATCCTAGTATATTTAAGGGAATCCATATTTCCCTCAATGATCGTTAACATTCCAGTGCTATTAGAGCTAAAACAACCCAAACCATAATATGCCCTCCGCCATGTTTAACAGTAGGCTTTAAATTTTTCAAATTATATCTTTCCCCTACCTTACGACGCACATATCTTCGTCCATCTGATCCAAACAAGTTTATCTTGGTCTCATCTGACCAGATTATGCTATTCCAATGCTCTTGAGTGTAATAAACCCATTTCTTAGCATGCTCATATCTGCTTAAAACATTTTTAGGACTTAAATATGGTTTAGAACAGGCAACTCTGCCAGGCAAACCTATAGAACACAACCCACTACGAATTGTTCTAGATGAAACACATTTTCTTTTTCTGTCATTTAATATATTTTTCAATTTATTTGATCCTAATTTAGGATCTTTTGAGATATTTTGCTTCAAAAAAGTTAAATCACCTGATGAGAGTGACAACTTTCGGCCAGATCCCGGTTTTCGAGATGAAGACCCTCTTATAATATATTTTTTAACAATTCTGGAAATTGTTGATTGATTTACGGAGTATTTTTTTGCTAACTCCATTTGGCTCATTCCAGACTCGTGGAAAGCTACAATTTGAGCCTTGTCTTCAATTGATAATTGCTTTGACATGGATGCACTGAATCATAGAATTTTTTTATGTTTTTTGGCGGGAAAAGGCAATTTTTTTCAATATGCATTTTTTTTGTCCACTTTGATTTTTATAAAACGTTCAATATACTACCTAATTTCTTTATATCTTAAAGTAAATATATTTTAAAATATAATGAGAAAAAAAAACAATTTATTTTTAACCTTTTAAAATTAATAAATATTATCTTGCTAAATGCCATTTTTTTGATTATGCGTTTTTTTTTTTTTTTGTCCACTAGTGTATGTAAAAGGAAAAGCACTTAGGAAGATAATAATATAATTTAATAATTTCCACTTAATTTTCAATTTTTAATTCACCTTATTCAGTCGATAAATACTAAAATTATATCAATTTTACTTTTGTCGTGCAATCTATATTAAGGTACGCATCAGTGACCCCTTTATGTTCCTATCTTTTATCAGGATTGTTAAAATAATACAATTTACGTTTAGATAAATGAATATGCCCTCTCGACGCGGTGAGTATACGTAGGTGGTCTTATATTAACTCCAGTACAGCTTCGACAGTTCAAATGCGACTGAAACAAAAGTACGATCGGTAGGGTGTTACTCCTATTTCGCGTTGCCCTTTTCTATCTATCGTTTTTCAACACATTTGGAAGAAATAAAAATCAGTTTAATATTTTAAGAAGTGTTTTAATTTAAAAATAAGTAAAAACTAATAAAATGAAAAATAAAATTTTACTATATCGCAAATAAAAAATTGCCGCCTCAAAAGGCTTGCGCCATGGGGCTATAGCCCATTTAGCCCTGTGGTTAGGGCGGCACTGGGTTTCCATAAAGTAAGTTTTTCAGTCATCTCGTTTCTATGTTTTTTAATATTACTTAAAAGGGATTCTTTATATTCCCGTCTTAGGATTCCTACGTGGTGCAGCGGTCAGCACGCTCGGAGCGTATTCGAGAGGTCCTTGGTTCGAATACCGGCAAGGGTATTACTCAATTTTCACGACTCCTTCTTAAAAAAAAGCCCTAATGATTCTACAGTGGCGTCCGAACTGAAACAAGGTGGTAGATAATGCTTTTCCAACACCAGGATTTGGCGATCGGGTCCTCTAATCCCCAGTCGCTCTTTGAAAGCGAGGTATATAAGGTATTTTTCCTGCCTTTGTGGTGTAGTGGTCATCACGCTTGGCTGATATTCGAGAGGTTCGTGGTTCGAGTCCCGGCGAGAGCATTGCTTATTTTTTTATCTCTCCTGCTTTAAAAAATTACCTAATGTACTTCATAATATAATATTCCTACCGAAACCTAAGAATAAAAAGTAGTTTTTGTAAAAAAAAAAAAAAAAGGAGGGGGCAAAGTTTTACATCTTTCGTTTTACTCGATCGCCTGATAAAATTCAGCTAGCGTTTTTCATGGCTCCAAAGCGCGACTTAGGGCGTATGTTATATTTATATATAGCGTTGTTCTAACATGCTTAATATTTGGATTTTACATCTGCCTCAAATTATATCAAAGTGGCAAAATTTGTAAAAATCGCAGCAGCAGTTTTATTAAAATTAGCAGTCGAAATTTGAAATCAGCAGCGTTACTTGAATTTCTCATATATTTAATAATATCGAGTTTAAAATTAAACTTAATTTCTTTTTGCGTAATTCGAAATTTAGGTTTAATCCAAATAAAACTGATATATTTTTAAAGTTTATTTTATTTATTGTTTATTGACTGATTGAAAGCAGACGTTTTTTGATAAAATTATTCATGGAAAAATTTATACCGCTTTGGTAGAGGAATTACGTTGGTTCTAGGCTACCAGTCATTAGGGATATGAGGACAATCACTGTAAGCGAGGCTCATTAGCGGGCGTATTTATCAGGTAGGACAGAATAAAGTTTATGTTTAATTTATACTTGGAAAAATGACTATAACGCTCATACTTTACTTGAAGAATGATTTTTTAAACTCGGTTTTTGCTTTTTAAAACTGTATCATTCCATGATGTAGAAAAACTTGATAATTCGTAAATAATGATCAATCAATTATCAGATAGCTTCACGATAACGTGATTTTACTTTATTTACACAAGAAAATATAATAGATAAATTTTATATATTAGTACATCGGCAGAATATGCCGTCCACCATTTGGTGAAGTTCGCATACTCGACGTTTCTATCTGTTTTTTGAATCTTACAGCCAGTTTCTGCATCTTTATTGACATTAACCACGTGTTTCATTCTATTTGTGATGGCGTCTCGATTTCACATCGTTCTTACGACATGCCCATGTTTGTTTAAACTAGTGATGCAGAACGCCTGTTGCTGCGGCGTCATTCCGATTCCGCGATGTAATACATGCACATATTTTTTTATTTCTGGAATTTTCTAGTATTTTCATTCTAGTTAAAGAGCTGCCTATGCTGAGCTAGAAAGAAAATAATAAAATGTTCTGGAAGTGAGTAAGTATGTGCGTTTTACAATGAGTGGCCGTGCGAGTGGTTAGTAAGTAAAAAGTGTAATTTGGGAATCAAACAGATTTTGTCGAATAAGGATGGTTTCATTTTAAGATTTTAGAAAAGCAATCATATTGCGTAAAATAACCGAAATTAAGAGTGTTCATTCATGGAGCATTTATAAATGAAATTTATTCACGAAGCGTTTGCAAATGCCTTTATAAATAAAAGTCCTCGTGAATGTAATTTTGCATATATAGGGAAAACTTGCAAATCTTCAACATTCAGAATAAACGAGCATATAATACGAGTTAAAAAGACTTCACTAGCTTCCCATGGTTGGAATAAAAACCACATATTTCAATTTCCGGAGGCTAAAACGATTGCTTGCACTACTCGATTTTTCAATCTGGATTTCTGATAAGCTTTTGAATTTTTTTTGCTAAGCAGTTTCGTTAAAGACGCAACCTTCATTCCGTTCCTGTTGGAGGCATAGAAAAAGCGGATGCGAGTCCCAACACTCTTTTTTAGGTCAAGCACCAGAATTTCTACGCAAGTTTCCATTAAAATGATTTAAATATGAGAAATAATAGAAATAGATAAAAAAAACTAAATATAAAAGTAATAATAACAACAGTAGCAATAACAACAATAATAAATGTACGCAGCTAAACAACTTCAGTGCTAAATTCTGGACCCTTGTAAGCAGTCAGGCGATCCGTGTTAGACTTCGTGTGAAATAACACCGAACTTAGAAGAAGGTTTTAAATCCTTTTTACTCCTTCAGTTTAATAAAACTCAAAAGCTTATAAGGTATTTCTCTCCTGCATGCTGGTCGTGTATTCCAAAGGTCCGTGGTTCGATTTCCGGCGAAGGCGTTGCTCATTTTTCACATCTCCTGCTTCCAAAAATACCTAATATCTTTACAAGTTCAAGAAGTAACAGAACAAGTCACTGCTTTTTGCGACGTTAAACAGAGCACAAATGTTAAGGTTAACTTAATCAGTTAAAGTATATATTCACAACGCAAAGTCCTAATGTAATTTTTGGCTCAGGCCAAAAATTACATTTTACCGATTCAGATAAGCATAGAAGCTCTGCTAAGCAAGTTCAGGCGATGGTTGCCGAAAGCTTTCTCTTAACTTCAAGAACTCTGTTCTTATTTACGTAAACTAATTTATACCCTGGTGGAAGCCTATGAAAGTGGAAGTGACAATAAAGATAAAAATATGAGATAATGTATTAATAAACTTAAATGCTACTTTAGTAGGAAAACAAATCTTCAAGGGTTCATATTTTAACAGTCACCCAAAAGAGCTCTTTTAAAGTTTAATATAGTTTATCAGTAGAGATTATTAATAAAGATGTCCCAGATAGAACAGGAAACGTTTTATAGAAGGTGATACATTTAGACTAACGTGGGAAAGCCTTATCTATTTGAAAAGTGAGAACATACGTAACGTCATAATATAAAAATATTAAATTTTTATTAGATATATCATCAATGAAATGCATTTTTATTTATAATTATTTTTATTAATTAATATTCACGTTAATTTATTTAAATCAATTCTATTCAGAAAAAATAATAATATTCTTAAGAACTGCATCTATTGTTTTTAGATAGCTTGGTTTATTAATCAATAACTGACAGATTAAATTTGAAAGGTAAATGTCTTGCATTTCTCAGATTTGCAACAGACTCGAAGGAAAAGTGAAACAACGCATTTATATGAGTGATATTTAAATTGAGTGAACGCAAAATCGTGTTTCATGACTAACATATTTTCATGACTAACATTGTTTCACAACTTTTTTGTTTCAAGACATTCATTGCTTCATGACTAACATATAGTTCTAAAGGGCTAAAAACTTAGCCCTGTAGAGCTAAAAACTAAAATTCACAGGTTTAGTATTTGCGGAGGACAAAATTTTTGCCAAACTTCAGAAAATTCCCTAACTTTCGTGAAAATGGTTATTCCGAATTTAGTCGAAGTCAGTTACTAAATCTTCAGCAAACTGTCAAATATATAAAAATTAAATTTTGAATATTTTTTTAAAATTAAGCACATACAATAACGAGGAAACAATCAAGTGGAGGAAAAAAATGCAAACGTAATGATTAGTCAAAACCAGACATGTCATTTGTTACGGATGTTACTCATCTGAGTGGATTTCAAAGAACCAAATAGATTAACGAGTAATTCTCTAATTACAGGGAATTTAAATTTTTCTTTCCGTTAGCATTCTTTTAAAATTATCTGCATGAATTATTTCGAACAAAACCACGCGCTCACGTAAAGAAACATTGAGGATATTACTCAGAATAAAGTTTGCTTTCGCCGTTACATTCCAAATCACGTAATATGTTGACGATCTCCTTAAGTACTTTATTAAAATGTTAGTTTTTGATAGCAATCTTTTGCAAGAGCATACTTACATAAAAATTGTAAAACAACAGTGGAATTAGGATTGAGCTTTATTTTTAAATGCATTAATCGATCAGTAATTGTGTAAATCTTCCCGAGTTCTAAATTCTTAAGCGTATTTACCTTTTCCTAATCCAAGTTTGAAGTACTGTAAATTCGTTATGTTTTTGCTTTTCGAGAGTGGAATTTTGCAATATGTCATAGATGTTTAACAGAATTAATTTATTCTTAGGAATTTTAATAAACTGGATAAGCAGGGCGTCCCAAATAAAATTGTACCCAGTTAACGGTTTTAACTACAAGAATGTTTTTGTTGTGCATACGTAACATGCATATCTATATCATTCATAGGCAGCATTTGTTGCATGCTGTATATTATAGAGAAAAGTGTAAGGGCCTGTTTGAAGAAAAACATATTTTTAAAGGGTCTATGCAAGAAAAAGGTTAGGAATCCTAGTTATAGACATTTATCTTGTTAGTCCGTTGGTCCATTGCGGATTTTCGAAAGGGATTTTGTCAGGATTGGAAGGAATTGAAACTTCCAAGAATATGGCAACAGGAACACTTATGTTCCTACAGTTGGCCATTTTCCGTTAGGTTATTTCACATTATTTGAATACCAAAGCACATGAGGGCTATCTGCTTTCGTGGAATTCTTTCTAAGGGAAACAAGAGCCTAATCACGTTACACACAAGGAAATCCCGAAAACTAAACACGCAACCAGCTTGTTGGGAATCAGAATCAGGCAGAAAATATTTTCCACTTTAGAATAGGCACTTCAAGGCCATTTCTTCTTCTTGAACCATGATTTATAACCATGGCAATTACTACTTTGGAAAAAAGAGTCAAATCTAACTTGCTGAAATCCATTCATTTCTGTAGTGCGATGATGAAGACCCGCGTTACGACGGTAAATGAGGCGAGCGTCGCTGCGACTGTGAAGTGCCTATTATAAAGTAACAGATATATATTTTAACCGGCCTCCCACTAAGTAGGGCGGCTGCCCATCGTGGTGGAAACGAACATGAATTTAATAATATCGAGCGTACGAGCAAGTTGCTCGTATGCAGGCAAGTATTTTATTTTCTGCATTGGCAACACACTGTTTTTAAATCGCTGTTAAATTTTAAAATATAAATATCTTCGTTTTGCTAAGTGGCAAAATACTGATTTTAAATCGCTATGTTTATTAATCAAAATTTCATTAATCCCCCTCCCCACACACAAAATTAAAATTTGTGCATCGAGCTAGATATATTCAGATGGAAGAGTGTGTGTTTAAAATGAGGCGGCTCTCAGCTTCTGGCGCTTTCCCACAAAGCAAAGAACATACATACATACATATATACCTACACACACGCACATGTACAAATAAACCCAATTCCAGTGCATTACAAATATATAAGTCTATCCCGCAATATATACTTCATCTTCGATGTCTCCATCAACTGTCACTGACAGCAACGGCACAGGTGGAAGGAAGGGTTCTAATAAATGGGGTTTCGATATCAAGCTGAATGCTAACGGCAAACATAAAACAGTAAATGTTATTTCTATTGATAAGGAAAAATACCAGAATATGCTAAGAAAAGCAAATTACGAAATTGCAACGAGCGAGTTAAGTATTTGTTTCCTGTTAGAAGGACAAGATAGAATCCATTTTCTCGAAGTCCTAAATAGTATTGTGTCCGTGATGTTTTAAAGCAGGTAATTTAACCGTCGAAACAATGCTTCAAAATTACAGTTTTCTTTCTTTATGCTATGTTTATTTATCTCTGTTTCCTTTTCTGATCTATTCCAACCAATTTATTGTTGTTAAAAGAAAACGTCGCCATTTTCTTTTCTGTCTTTCGTTTTGCATTTTGTTTAGCTTTAATTGGTTTTGCGTGAGTGTACGGAAATATTCCAATTCTTGAGGGATAAGAAAAAGCAAGGAGAAAGGGAAAATGTTCTATTTATCACTCCTTGTAATACGCTCCAAAATAATAAAACACAGATAAACACATACATAATAGAATATGACTTAGAAAGTATACTACTAAATTTAAAGAAGAATTTTTTTCTTTGATTCACGAATTTAGTTTGTTCCTGAAGTCCATTCATTATTTGAAAAGTTCGTAACCTAAACATATTTTCTCTCAGAGGAATTAATGCTAAACGGACTACAGCGGAATCTCTGATCACGAACGTCTCACCTCATGAACTATCCGGTTCACGAACAAATTATTTGAACCCAAAACGGCCTAAATGGCGAAATGTGTCGTGAATTATGAACAGTCAAGTCGGCAACAAATATTCAAAGGTGTTTAAGGTAATCTGTGCCACATAACCTCAGGGACATCTGGAAACATCATTTTAATATTTCCACTATTAAACTGTCACTAACAAAAGCTTACTACAACATCATGAATTCGACTTGGAGGAAATTATGTCCAGACTGAGTTGTAAAGAGAGGGTTTGAGCCCTTTGACACTAAGAAGCAACAACAAAAAGATTTTGGATGAAATGTCTTCAGAAGAAGAGGAAGAGGAAGAAGAACCTTGTCTCTGATCCACAGATTTGTGCAGCATGGAGTAAAATGCAAAATATTTACATAACAATATTAGCCTATGAAGCTTTTGCAAGCTACCGCAGATCAAAATTAATAGAGTATTTTCAAAGTTAATTCCATATCTCACTTTAGAAGCATTTTAAAATGTAGGTAAGGAAAAAAAATTGAGCGAAACACAGTGTGTCTCAAGAAAAGCAGAATGGCGCTTAGAGATGCCACCTGATGTTTTATGGGAGATAAATTTCTCATCCGACCAATAAGAGTTTCCTTATTATTCTCTACTTATGCCATTTACTCTCGTTGGTATTAGAACTTGAAAATTATGTTACGTTTTCGTTTGTTTTATCTGCTTAATATTGTGCTTATCATTTTTGCTTTGCATTTAACGATCTCCATTTTTGATTATGTACATTTATGCTTGGTTATGAGTTTGGGTTATAAATTAGTACATAAATTACTGTTGTGAAGCTTACATATGCAATGATGTGTGATCCAGGAATGAATTAATCCATTTTACCTTAGAAAAAAATTATTTCGCTTGATGAACGGCCTTCAAGAATAAATTAAATTCGCAAACCAAGGTTTCACTGTCATTTGCTCTTGAACTACAGATCGTTACTTATTCAGACATTGGAACAGTAACCTCGTGTAGAAGTTCATAACACAAAACCTATGGATATTATTAAATATAAGCTGAAAAGGAGGAAGACAATATTTAATTAGATAAAAGAGACGAAAACTTATTTTTACTATACCTTTACGAAGGAGAATGAACGGCATGAGTAGAAAATGAAAAGAAAGAGTAAAGGAAGGGACATTATTATTTGGAATGACGAGTCACTTTCCATAAATATTTCAGGTAACTGTCACCCTGGGGACACCTTCAATCATGTTTTATTTCTCTTTTAGAGCTACTGTGCTTGAAACTCACTGGACCTATGTTTCACATAAAATTTAAATATGATTTGTTGCGGTCTATGTTCTGAATATGTATAAAGTGAACCATAGCATTGACATTCAAAATTTATTTGCTGTATCTTGCTACTGCTTTATCGAGGTAATATGGTTAAGTGAAAACTTTGCATCCTGCCATATTTTGCAAATGTTTCGTTGGCCAAAGAATTAGGATCGTCCTTTTGTCCTTCCTCTTCCTCTGAAGTTAGTTTCTTCACAATCGCTTTTTGTTGCTGGTTCTGAAGCTGTTACAGTTGTTTTTTTTTGTCAAGCTTATTTTTGTGGTCCTTGTTTTTTTGTTAAGCTTATTTTTGTGGTCCTTGTTTTTTTGTCAAGCTTATTTTTGTGGTCCTTGTTTTTTTTGTCAAGCTCATTTTTGTGGTCCTTGTTTTTTTGTCAAGCTTATTTTTGTGTGCTCAATTTTTTGCTCAATTTTTTGTTATTTGTCAAGTTTATTTTGTCAAGCTTATTTTTTTTATTTAGTAACTCCTAGGCATATTCATTGTTAACTTCCAAATCCAAGTCTAAAAACACCCTATGTACCAAAGCTGTTTAATGTCTGTGCCTGTATTTCAATCTGGCCCTGATTTCTTTTACGCCGAATTCATGGTCCTCTAACTAATTTGATGCCAGGCTTTGTCAATAAGGGTTAATCATTGGAAAATATTAAAATGATGCTGTTAGTGCCCTTAGTGTTAATCCATCGTCAGAGAATGCCTAAAACACTTTCAAAAATTATTTGTTCAATTATTTGTTCACTTCATACAGTGAATTCACTGTATTTATTCAATGTATTCACTGTATAAAAATTATTTTAGTTTTTCCATTAAAAAGACTTTCATTAAAGGATACATACATATACATGTGTAAAATATAAAAAATAGGACGGCTTTGCTCTATACGAACAAACAACCTTTAATTAACTTTCTGCAATTTTAAGATCTTCCCCTAGACCAGTACTTTCGAGAATATTCCAGCCTATTACATAACTGCTTCTATAAATAGAGAACTCACGCCATTTTGCGTAAGAGAGATCGTTTTCTTCCTCTGCTGCAAAGATCTATGCCTTTTCTTTGTTGGAATATTATGTCGGTTACAGCCGAAAACATCGCGGCAAAAACATTGCGGACGAAAACGTCGCAGAGAAAACAACGCAAGGTGAAAACGTCGTGCTACAAATCATCGTGGAAGAAAACATCGTAAAGAGAAAACATCGCAGTTCTAAAACATCGTGGTAGAAAACATCGTCGTCGAAAATAAAGCGGTTCAAAAACTTCGCAGTTTGAAAACATCGTCGTCGAAAATATCGTGGTAAAAAATAAAGTATCTACAAATCATAGCATGACGATAACATCGCAGACATGCTTTTTTCAGGCTTTAATAACTGTAAATAGATATTCCCATAATAATTTGTGAGCGCAAGATGTAAAGAAGGATAATTTTTACTTTCACATTTTTTTATTAACTAATAAATTTTTGCTGAAAAAGTAAGAAGGAAACTTAAGCATATAAAATTAAATTTAACTTATAGATTATACTTTTTATAAAAAATTACCAGTAAAAGCTTTATAAAAATGATTTATTAATGGTCTTTGTTAGTTAACTATGTCGGTTTAAATTCTATTAAGTGCTATAAGTTGCATTAATTTTTTATGCTTAAGTTTCCTTCTTATTTTCTCAGCAAACATTTATTAGTTAATATAAAGCATGGAAAACAAATTATCCTTCTTTCCATCTTGCGCTCACAAATTGTTATGGGAATATCTATTTACAGTTATTAAAGTCTGAAAAAAGCATGTCTGCGATGTTATAGTCACGCGATGATTTGTAGATACTTTATTTTTTACCACGATATTTTCGATGAGGATGTTTTTAAACTTCGAAGTTTTTGAACCGCTTAATTTTCGACGACGATGTTTTGTACCACGATGTTTTAGAACTGCGATGTTTTCTCCCACGATGTTTTGTAGTACGACGTTTTCGCCTTGCGTTGTTTTCTCTGCGACATTTTCGACCGCGATGTTTTTGCCGCGATGTTATCGGCGGACACCTATTATGACGCATTGAAATTAATTTATTTAGTAAAGAATGATAATATGCCTGTAAAAAAGGTTATGATAAGGCTATTATTTAAAAGACGTTCATTCCTCTAAAATACAAATGTTATTTTGAAAAATTAATGAAAGAGTGCCATTAAAAAACTGTTCTTCAAATATGTAAAAAAAGGATAGTGCGGTGATCTTGATACAGCGTTATGAATTTGTATTTTCTATCTGGCTGAGATTGGGAATCGATAAGATCTATCTGACAAAAATTAAAATATATTAAATCTTAATATATAAATGCTGAAATCAATGTATGAAAACCTCCTCCTTAACTTAAAAGCACAACTTTGAATATGCTTTGCTAAAATATGCTATCCCAAATACTGAATAATAATACATTCGCATACCTTGTGTAATAGTATTAAATGTAAATATGCAGTGCAAAATGGACCATGCTAAATGTTTCTTTGAAAGTTGTGTTGGATATAACATTGCATTTTATTAAAAATGGTGACCCCCCAAAAAAGAGAGGAAGTCTAATTCAGAAGCAATCATAAGTTTCACATCAGTGCTCTTTTTAACACCTTTTTGTTTTTTCTGGCAGGGCTAACAAAGGTGGTTGCTACAGTTCAATATCATTACATGTAACGTTTTCGTAATTGTTTGAAAGTTCTTTTCGACATTCTGTCACGTCGTTCCTGTGCAGATTCAAATGAGTTGTCATGAAATGCGAAATTAACTCAGCGTCCGTGACCCAATACTGCATAGCACTGACGCTTTCTTTAACAGGATAAATGAATGTACTTTTGTTTTTCACAAACATGACATCCTAGCGATTCGGCGGGCCAGTAGTCCCGTGGTTCCTTCTTAGTAGTAATTTTGGCTTTTTTACATCGTTTATTAACTTCTGGTAAGTAGTTTCGGTTCTTCGAAACGAATCGGAAATGTATTTTATACTTTACCGGTTTGTCATTTGGCATTCTAAATGACACATTTCCTCGGCATTCTATAGAATGGCAAGGAAATGTGTGAAATATGAGTCATTTCAAACATTGCCGGCTAGTTTTAGGCATTATATACAATGTCTAGGCATTCTATAGGATGCCTGATTTCATACTTTGCCGGTAACATATGTTATAAGATTAAGTAATTTAAACGGAGAACAAAACACGATCTTCGAAACTTAAGTGCAAATTATGCATTGTAAGCTGGATGGCAATATTTATCAAACGCCAAACGTAATAAAACTAAATTCGAATATCATATTTTATTCTGAAATAATAAAGTGGCACACAAATTTTGCAAATGCAAAAAATTAGTTAAAAAGCGACACCTGTTCCCGGACAATCCATTGCTGTATAAATATAAAATTCATACAAAATTACCACATATACTCGATAAGTGGAAAAATAAAGACAAACGGATTTTACATAATTAAGTCATATAAATTAAATCCATATGGGCATTTATCAGCCCTGTCTCTATGGGATGGACTACAAAAGTCATCTTGCCTACATTTAAATGCGATTAGAAAGTAAACCAAACACGAAAGTGAGCCCATAAATGCTAGAAAAAGCAATACAAAGAATGACTGAAATTTTGTGAAATGTATAATGCAAACTAATACTATAATATATATAAACTACTATCGAGTAGTTTCATGAGTAACATTAAGCATATTTAGAGCAAAGCTTAATTCTTGTATTGTGAAAATTAGACATGATAATTATTTTAATTTGTTATTATTGTGATTGATAATTCTTATATTGACTATAAACATGATAATTACTGTAATTAAAATTCTTTGTATGAAATACAAATGAATACAAATTTTGCGAACAGTGTAAGAAAAGTATGATATAGTATATATCGTATTTGACTCACCCCTTTCCTTTCTTCATTTAAGTTGGGAAACATACCAAAGTAGGGAAATAGAGGAATCAAAGATTTATTAGAAAGAAGATGCTGTTCATCACAAGACTACAGAATCATTAAAATTTCATTCATTCAAGAGATATTCTTCACCAGAACTCTATATTTTTCAATAGTCCTCAACGAATGCAGTTCGAATTTCATTTATCGAAGAAGAAGTAGAAGAGAATAAAAATAAGGGAAAAAAAAAAAAAAAAAAAAAAAAAAAAAACACCCTATTTACTGACTTTCTCGTTTCAACCCGTAAGATGATGGAGCGAGTATCCAATCCATCATTTTCGAACCTAATACTGAGTAGTAAGGAGGGAAAGGAAATTCGTCACCATTCGAAGCACTGTTTAGCTGCCAGTTGCGAGTTTTTTTAACAGTGACAATATTATGCGTCATAATCATTGCAAACCCCCCTTCTGACAAATGTAGCAGGAATACGACAACAACCAGTTCTCATTTACGGAGACGACATTCATGGTTAGTTTGAAATCACTGTCAATCCATGGGCAGTTAAATATATAAAAAATGATACAAAGTAAAGTTGTCATAAAATAAGCTTTTATTTAAAAATCATAAAATAATTAAGGAACTAAAGTAGAAAAATAATGTATCCTATAGGTTAATAGGAACAAGAGATTAAATTATTGTCTTTACAAAATTCATCTATAATTTATATCACGAATAATAAAAGCGTGGAACTTCCTTGATAAATGTACAAAGTTAATGTTTCACACTTTCAACAATGGGATTATTAGGGGTTTGTTATTTAGGAGCCCAATCTTTTATTTTCGTGATATAAAATTGTAGATAAATTTTGTAAAGAAAATTATTTAATCTCTTGCTCTCATTAAACGATAGGTTAAATTATTTTCTGCTTTTAGTTAACTAATTATTTTATGAGCTTTAAATAAAAGCTTATTTTATAAATTTAAAACAACTTTTCATATTTTTAGTCTTAATGACACGTTGTCAATCAAGTTATTGAATTGATAAGTCGTTTATGAACAATGAATATTTATGTCAAAAGATCGAAAACATCCAGCGATTTTGACACTCAAATTACGTTTATGTCTCTAATAAACCTCATTTAAAAGATTTTTTCTCCGCTCTATCTGAAGGTATAAATGATAAAATTGTGAGAACGTGCCCATTAAGCAAAGATATGTGTGAAAAATTGTTTAAACATTAAATTAAAAAATATCTAAACCGCATTTAGGAAACATCGATTCATCATATTGCACTATCATCCACAAACAATTGTGTGTATAAAATTTGAACTCTATGGCTTATCAGGAAGTAGGCTAAAATCAATGACAAACTTCGGATCATAGCGACAGATAGTATGAGCGACAGATAGTATGTAAACTAAATAAAAGAGCATAAAAACACATCAAAGAAGAATAATTCTTACTGTAGTTAACAGAATAATACTATCAATTATTTACTTGCATTTTTAAGCCGTTTAATTTGGAGAATGAGTTCATTTGCTCGCATGTAGATAGATCACTGTTCGAAACATCAAAACGAAAAGAACGCACTGTAAATAATGGGAGAAAATAAACAGTAATGAAGAAACTAAGTCTTGAACTGCATTTAAGAACATTATTTACAAGAATATTTGAAAAATGCCAATATAATATCATTTATATTTTTAATAAATTACATCAATAATAGTCCAGATGTCTGAACTAGACTGGAAAATTTAATAGAGTTCACTGGTGTGCAAAAGATTATTCCATATCAAAGTGTGTTAAAGTGTGCTAAAAATATTTTTTGTTAATTAAAGCAATCATGTAAATGTTTTCAGAAATTAATAGTTAAATTAAAAAAAGCTTAGCATGAAATCTATTATAACAACATTACTATGCGTTTGGAAAAATGACGTATAAATTGTAAATAAATTTAAATTATTATGCTAAGAAGTTTTTTCTAAAGTTTATCTAAAAGAAAAGAATTAGATAAATAGTACGGCAAATTAATATAATCAATCAGGCCTCTCAATAAATAAAAGTTTATTTTTTAACCAAAAATTAAAAATTGGGATGCAAAAGTTTGTGTAATATACTTAGAAATATCTGAACATATAATTAATTGGAAACGCATAATTAAATTAATAACAAGCTAATTAACAGTAGCATTAAGCTTAATTTCATTCAATCTAAAGCAAGCAATCGATCAGGAGCTCCGCATAACTGAAGTTTTATTGCTATTTTAAGTAAACTTGCGTATAAAACAAATATTTGCACTTGTGAAACAAGTGAATAATGTACTGATAGTCAACAGGAATTAAAATACTGTGGTTAAAAATATAACTACTTGTTTGAAGGTATGCAAAGTTGCCATGGCTAGAGAAATTGAATGATTATAGAAAAAAAGTTAAGCGCTACAGTGTGAAAAGAAAATTCTGGAATAAACATGTTAAAATTAGATGGCGAAATCCTTAATTTATTGATATCCATATAAACTCTATCCTTTTGGAAAAAGTTACATATAATTTGCACCGAGGAATCAATCACCGAAAACGAGTTAATTTGTTTAATTATTTTCCTTATTAGAAGGATTTGTAAAAAGATATGCCAAGGTGAAAATTTTTGTAATATTTTTAAAGAATAAATTAAAAAAGTATTCTTCATGAACTGAAATTTGTACGACGATACATTTTTACACAGTAAATAAGTACAAAAAAAAAAAAAAAAAAAAAAAAAAAAAAAAAAAAAAAATGCTGGGAGATCACTGGATTAGAAACTCGAGTCGAACTACTAATGTTTAGTGACTTTTCCGCTTGATCATAGGACCTTTTGAAATTAGGCTGAACAATATATTAAGGAAAATAGAAGATACAGCACAGATAAGAACAAAAGTGGGCTGAATTAGAAATTTACACGTTTGGTGAATGAGTTAAACTTATCTGTATGATGTCATTATGAAATGTTAGGAATGTAGTATAAAAGCTTCAGTGAAGAAGGCAATGGCAATCTAAATCATTGTAATATAAATGTAAAACGTTATCAGTATCTGCTATTAATTTCAATACTGCTGAAAAAAGATATAAATGAATTATAAATCACATGAACTCGTTTCATTATATAAATTACAACAGTTAGAAATATTACTAGCGTGATTTAGCGACCATCTTTGTTAACAAATAATTTCAAATAATTAATTTTACAAATAATTCAGCCTGAAACTAGGTTAGAAAATAAGCTGCATGCTGAAGTTTAAGCTTTACCAAGGTGTTAAAAACATCTTCTGTTAACTAGAGTTATGATGCAAGAATTTGTAAAAATTATCATTTTAAATATAAATTGGCATAAATACAATACAAAATATATAAATTCTACATACATGAAAACTTGAATACAGTGCAACAATATGTAAAAAAGGAACTGAAAATCTCAAGATATTAATATTTGTTAATTATGAAAATTCTGCAGATGCTCGAGTTATTCTAATTTACTTATTAACCGACACCTCAATGCTAATTGAATATCACTTCAAATATCGAAAATTATCAATTTATTAATTAAATGTGTATTAGAAATTAAATGTATGCCAAAGTACATCAGGTAGAGTAACTGGAGAACAGAATAAATATTTAAACGTTTCTAGTATTAAAATATGGAATTTATAAGAAAGTTAAATAACCTTAAAACAACTTAAATGGCTAAAAATGGAAAGCTTAATACAGCATGTTTTGCAATAATATTAGTGTGAATTTAGAACCACCTAAAAAATCCAATTTTTATATTTAATAAAGAGAATTTTTTTAATTAAATTAGAACTGTTTACTTAAAATGGTAAATTTGAAAGTTAAAAACCATTCTGCTATCTAAGAAGATTTTTTGGAGAAAGTGCAGAATCGCCCACTGCTTGGCGCGTTTTTAAGAATTGCACATACTCGGTATCCATGTACACATCAACCTATTTGCACTTAAAAAATCATCCCGGAATTGCACAAAAATGGCATTGTGCACTCCCTTGACTTTATCCATGTACACATCGACCTATTTTCACTTAAAAAGTCAAAGAAAATAGACAAAAATCCTCTTACTCTTGTAAAAAACGCCAAACAAACGCCAAACAAATAAGTCGGCGATTCTGCACATTAGCCGATTTTTAATATTTATCTAGCCAAGAAAAAACTTATTTACGTTGCGGTACAAATCCGATATTTGATAGACTGATTATGTATCCGTTTTATGTATGTCATTAATCTATCAATTTTATTATTCAAAACTGATTGTATATATATATCTATTAGCAGCTAAAATCTACAACTTGGAAAGTTTTTAATTCTTACAGAGAATAAAAAGATCTGGCTCATTATTCTTTTAAGCATCATAAAACTTTTAAATGACTGTAAAAGAAATTCATTTTCACTTTAGCACACGCTAGATTTTAAATTAGTATTTGTTTTGTATGCACAATTTTCACAATATTGATAAACGAAAATAGAGGCTTGCAGTCTCAATAAAACGCCCCATTAATGGCTAAAAATGACTTTTTGTAGCACCCATATTCTTGGGAATTCAAGTTCTTAGAAAGAGGGGACAGGAAAACGTCGCGCAGTTCGTGGATTAGATAAGAAGGGGGGAAGGGATCTTCGATCAAATTTCGCGCAGTTCGTACCCTACCCTTCAAAAATTCATAGCGATATCTGCTATTAAAAACTTAAACTATTAAAATCAGGTACCGTTGTAAGGATCTTAAGTTTTACTAACGTTTATTTTATTTTAAATCTTTACTTCCGGCCAGAATTATAAGCGTTAAGGATTTTATGCAAAGTTTGTCTGGCGAACGCCAAGTATTTAAGTGTGGCCTTTTTGCCAAGCAGAAGAGAGGAAGCAGTAAGTCAACGCAGGCCGCTTACCTTAGAAGTTACGCAGTTGCTGTTCGCCTTCCAGGCCAGAGGTTTTAATCCTCTTGATAAATTAAACGTATTGTAGTGTTCACAGTCTCTGTGCTACATACGCTTCCTGTTATTATAAGGCCAATCTTATTCTAAAGTTAAATTGGAGTTTAGTTTTATTTTGATATTTTTACGTTAGACCCCGAGTGGAGGGTCATTGTATTCCGAAGTACGGAAGTCATTGTATATAAAGAAAAATAAAGGGTTTTGTATACCCTTCGTCTGTATCCTGTCTACTTACTACAATTAGTGAACATAGCTTTAGTAAGCTCTCTGTTCCTAGTCAGGTCCTTGTATGTTTCCGAAGAAGGTTAGAAGAAACATTGAACCTGATAGTGGCGCCCAACGTAGAAGAATAACCATGGCCGAGTTTCAAGAAGAACCTGTGCTGCCTGCAGAAACGGCTCAGAATCCAGAAATGCCAGCTGCCGCCCTGGAAGGATTTGGGTACATCGTCCAGACCATGCGCGCTTCGATGAAACCAGAAGCAACATTTAATGGAAACTCACCGGTAACCAGTTTTTTGGGAAAATTGGATGACCACTTCATGCTCTACCCTGTGCACGAGTTTCAAAAAGTTACCTTAGCTACCAGCGCTTTGAGGGGCCAAGCGCTTAACTGGTTCAAATGTATCGGCAGAAGTCTCTTGGGTCAAGCAGGAAGTCCCACCTATACTTACGAAAATTTCAAGACTGCCCTACTAAAAGCCTTCCCTGTTGTAAGGGATCGTGCGAAATTAGAAACAGAACTTTTCAGTATATATCAACAAAGAATGGAAAACCTCTCGAGCTTTATTTTAAGAAAAATTCACGTTTTCAAGCTCTTGTATGGAAACCGTCCGGATCCTGAAATAATTCAAGTGATTTTGCCGAGGTTACTACCCCAAGTGCAAGACTTTATTGAATTAAGAAATCCGACTACACTGGAAAAGTTATTTGAGCTAGCAATCCAGTTTGAAAGTAGAAGAACGGCGGATGTCGAAAGAAGACGCCAATATCAACAGCGAAACCAATTTGATACGCCAAGACTAGAGCAAACTCAAGCATACGGCTACGGAGAAAAAGCGAATCACTGGGCAAGGAAACCCGAGCATTCAAAAACAGCCGGGGAACGTCGACAGGTCAATAGCAACCCAGGAAAAAAGTCTCAAGGCCAGGGGAAAAAGAAGGAAAGCACGGAAAGGAAAAATAATTTAAACTAAAACGGATTTCTGCTGACGAGAGGGTGCGGAAATCCGAAGGCCACGAAAACCCCTCTTCCTACAAGTTAAATAAAGTAATGGTGAAAAATTTAACTCTTCCGAAGATTAAGGTCTTGGTAAATAATATCCCGGCCACCGCACTCCTGGATACCGGCGCGCAGTGTTCCTGTGTGGCAGAAGTATTTTTTAGGAAGTATTTTCGCAAATACCGCATATATAATGCGGATAATACGACAGTATTAGCGGCGCAAGGAGAAGAATGTAAGTGCGTAGGTAAAGTACCTTTATATATCCGTATCAAGGACGAACAAGTAAAGGTGATGTTTTTTATAGTAAAAAATTTGCAAGCACATTTAATCCTAGGAATAGACTTTCTTTCAGACGCACAAGCTACACTGGATTTTAATGAAGCGTCCCTTAGGCTGACAATGAAACCAGTGCGTGTAGAAAAGGTTGAACCGCCAAGGTTAAATCTTGACCACCTGCCTAATGACGAGCAAGATAGAATCCGACAAGTGGTAAGTGAATTTGCTTCCTTATTTAGTGATATTCCAGGATTTACTCAGGTTACTAACCATAGTATTGACACCGGAGATGCATCGCCGGTTCGTCAAAAACCATACCGGTATGATAAGAATAAGGAAAAAATTATAGAATGGCATATTACCGATATGCTACGTAAAAAGATCATAACGCCCATCTCAAGTAGTTATGCTAGCCCGGTGGTTTTATGTAAGAAAAATAATGATTATCCTTTGGAGCATCCAAAAAGGTGGAGATTCGCTATTGATTACCGTAAATTAAATTCCATAACGAAATATCCGGTGTATCCGTTACCGATCATAGAAGAAATTTTAAGGAACATAAAATCAACCAAATTTATGACGACTTTAGACTTAACGAATGGTTATTTTCAAATAGGGGTCAGGCCTGAGGACGTGCCTAAGACTGCTTTTATAACCAAGTCTGGCACTTACGCATTTTTGCGTATGCCGTTTGGCCTTTCTGGGGCCCCAGCATCGCTGAAATGAGGCGATGCATGGACATTGTGTTAAGACCTGTTCTTGGAAAGTCCACATTTATCTATTTAGACGATATCATTATTACTAGTGATAATCTCGACCAACATATACAGGATTTAAGACAGGTGTTTTCTTTATTAAATGAGGCCGGTCTAAAAGTTAATGTCGAAAAGTGCAAATTTGCAGCCCCTGAATTAAAATATTTAGGTTCCAAAATATCGCAAAAAGGGATCGAGACAGATGAATCAAAAATAATCGCTGTACAAAAGTATCCGACTCCAAACACGGCAAAGAAGCTCTCTTCTTTTCTAGGACTTTGTTCACATTATAGGTCCTTTATAAAAGATTTTGCGGCTATCGCTGAGCCATTGTTAAAATTAAAAAGGAAAAAGGCAAGATTCTCGTGGACGGCCGAAGCCAATAGTGCTTTCGAAAAATTAAAACAAGCATTAACGCAAGCCCCTGTGTTGAAATTTCCTGAAAAGGATGAAAATTTAGAAATTTCAGCGGATGCTTCGGATTATGCGGTAGGAGCGGTACTTTCGCAAAATCAGCAGCCCGTGGCATTTTTTAGCCGAACTTTAAATCAAACACAAAGAAACTATTCCGCGACCGAGAGAGAGGCACTTGCAGTTCTGTTAGCAGTGCAAAAGTTCCGAGTCTATTTTGGAAAGGCGCCGATAACAGTATATTCTGATCATGCGGCGGTAACTAGATTGTACTCAGGGAAAAATTTATCCCCAAGGTTAATAAGATGGGCACTCAAGCTGCAAGAATATAATCTGGTAATCAAGCATACCCCTGGAAAGGAAAATATCGTAGCAGATGCCCTATCACGAATTAAATTAGACGAACAGGGTAATACCGTAAAAGTTGCAATGCTGACAGCGTGTACAATAAATTCCCGAGAAACTGTAATAACCGAACTGGGTAAGGATCCTGAGTTTGGAAGTATTAATGAGTATTTGAAGGATCCTGAAAATTTTAGCCACCAAGATATTGTGGCGATAAGAAATAGGGCGGCCCATTACGAACTAATAGATGGTCTATTATTTTATACAGAAACTACGAATTCCAACAACGAATTTCGACCTGTTATCCCAGCTAGTCTTAGATTAAATATCCTGCAAGAGCTCCATGACAGCCCTTTAGCTTCTCATGCTGGTATTCGAAAAACTATCCAACGCGTACGCGAGGCAGTCTACTTTCCTGAACTGCAAAAGTTAACAAGGGCGTATGTCCAGTCCTGCCCAACATGTCAAGCAGTTAATTATATTAATTTCCGCCCGGTCGGGTTTCTAAATAGTATTAAATCCGAATTTCCAAATGAAATAATTGGCATCGATTTATTGGGCCCTTTCCCAAAAAGTCAGTTAAATAAAAGTCGCTATCTCCTTGTTATGGTTGATCATTTTAGTAAATGGACCGAAATTGTTCCCTTAAAACGAGCCTCCGCGAAATTAGTTACTGATTCTATTTTAAATAAATATATTTTAAAATACGGGGCGCCCCTAAAAGTTATATCGGATAATGGTCCTCAATTTGTAAGTAATATATTTGAAGACATGTGCCAAAAACTGGGCATACGTCATTTAAAAATGGTC
The DNA here is from genome assembly GCF_044657685.1 of Stegodyphus dumicola. Lineage (NCBI taxonomy): Eukaryota > Metazoa > Arthropoda > Arachnida > Araneae > Eresidae > Stegodyphus > Stegodyphus dumicola. The sequence goes on from NC_140768.1 coordinate 87,640,213, forward strand.
CCGTATCGACCGCAATCAAATATAGCGGAACGGGTCAACAGAAATATAGTGAAAATTATCCGTAGTTATGTTAAAAATTTTCATAAAAGCTGGGATAACTATGTCAATGAATTTGCTTTCGCCCTTAGGACCGCAAAACTTGATACAACGGTCAAAACTCCTGCTGAGTTATTTCTAGGCAGAAAGATTATAACACCGTTAGATAAATTATTTTATGTGCAACAAAGAGCCCCAGAATTTAAAATGGGTGATATAGAAAAACTAATAAAAGAAGCAAAAAAGAATACGGAAGTAGCACAAAGAAAACAGAAACTATATTATGATTTGAAACGACGGGGAGTAACTTATAAAGTAGGGGATGAAGTTTTAAAAATTAAGCATTCACTTTCTTCAGCACCAGAAGATAAAACTGCCAAATTTTTTCCATGATTTGAAGGACCATATGTTATAGAAAAAATAACTCACGCTGTTGTAGTGTTAAAAGCAAGAAATGGTGAAACCTGTTCCGCAAACATTGATCAAATCAAGCCCTACTTCGATCGTAATAAAATGCAAATCTTTTCAGATCTTTTGCAGGATCCGGCACGGCAGACACCGCAGGTACAAGTTCCAGAGGTGGAAAAATGACAAGTACAAGGGCAAGCCAATGAGAGACAGAAGCAAGTGAAAAGAAAATTGCCCCGCGGAAAAATTGAAGGTAACAAGAAAAAGAAGCCGTTCCACCGTCCAGAAAACAGAGTTCACGAACACCCCCAGAATGAAGAAGGGAGAAGGACGACGTATGTGAAGAGGACCAGGAGGAATGACGGCAACTATAACCCGGCTTTAAAACGGAAGATTGACTCATCCCACAGAACTCTCCGCAGCAAAAGTCGCCGAACTGCGGAAGGGCCATCAGCGGCGGAGGAAAAAGTACAAGAAAAATTTGAACGGCCAACAACGAGGTCCAAGCAGGATCACGACAGAAGTTTCCCGGTTCCACCGAGACCAGCTGCCTTCAAACGGCCAAGACCACAAGCAGAGGACAAAAGGAAGGTGTTCAAGGGTGGCCGTACTGGTGAGAAACGGAAGCTTCCAGAGGAAAGCACTGAAGGGCGAGCCCGTACAAGAAGGAGGATCAACCAAGCTACTATCTGCTATACCTTTAAAGACTGGGCCCAGAAAAGGATGTCCGAATATTACAAAGATAAGTAAAATTTTATGTTACTTTGCAAACTTAAGTTAATCTTTCATTCTTACTGCAAGTGGCAGATTTCAAGAAGTTTTACCTCATGCGAGGTCTACCTTTATCGCCAAAAGGGCGAGAAATGAGTTGTGACCGATTTTCTTATTATGTTTTTCAATTACTCGCGCGTAAAACTAAAGTTGATGTATAATAGCGTTGTGTAAAGACTTAAATATTGTAAAAAGTTATTGTATAAATTTTATTTAAAACATTCTAGCAAGAAAGAAGTTTTAGTCTGAAAGACTTTTTGAAATGTAGTATTATTTCAATGTAGAAAGAATTGGCACTTGCTTTGAAAAGAATAGAAGTTAACAATGTACTACTAATGTATGTTTTCAAATGTGTAAAATTAACGGCATGTTGATATGTTCTTATATACATGTGTTCTGTTATTTTAAATGTTAAGAAATACCGTGATATGGTAAAAGTGAAAGTAATGTTAAAAATTTGTTATTCGTGTGACTGTAAAGACTAAATCATGGCGAATATATGTTAAAGGTTGAATGATGTAGTTAGGCTCTCTGACGCTACACTTTAGAGTTAGCCACTTTTAGAATAGTACCTCAGGGTTTAGAGTTGAAAGTAGGGTGTGTTAAGAGGTCTCGTTATGTTGAATTTTAACACGTAGTGTTTTGATTGTAGGAGGAAGTGTTGAACACATAGACATAAACACATTCGTATTTGGTGTTCTTTTACAACACATGTCAGAGAGCAAGGGGAGAGATAATTAAAATAGTCATGAATGAAATAAGAATGTTAAGAGAAGTATATTCTATATGTTATTTGCAATGTCATTGTGTAACATTTCATTAAACTAGTTTTCCTTCCAGATCTCTGGAAGGAACCAGAATTGAATAAAGCTCCTGTTTAGATGCAGTACAGATGAAAAAAAAAGATTGTTGTAGATCCTGGGAGCTGCTATTGTAACAAATTTCTTTCTTTTAAATTTTCTAGTTTCTAACGAAGTTATGATTGTAAAAGGTTGGCCTCGCGTTATATTCTAGAGCTAAAAGTTTTCAACAAGGTCGTTTTAGACCTCAGTTTCAAACTAATTAACTCTGGCGGGAAGTATGTAAGGATCTTAAGTTTTACTAACGTTTATTTTATTTTAAATCTTTACTATCACTTCTTATTTTCTACTTCCGGCCAGAATTATAAGCGTTAAGGTTTTTATGCAAAGTTTGTCTGGCGAACGCCAAGTATTTAAGTGTGGCCTTTTTGCCAAGCAGAAGAGAGGAAGCAGTAAGTCAACGCAGGCCGCTTACCTTAGAAGTTACGCAGTTGCTGTTCGCCTTCCAGGCCAGTGGTTTTAATCCTCTTGATAAATTAAACGTATTGTAGTGTTCACAGTCTCTGTGCTACATACGCTTCCTGTTATTATAAGGCCAATCTTATTCTAAAGTTAAATTAGAGTTTAGTTTTATTTTGATATCTTTTACGTTAGACCCCGAGTGGAGGGTCATTGTATTCCGAAGTACGGAAGTCATTGTATATAAAGAAAAATAAAGGGTTTTGTATACCCTTCGTCTGTATCCTGTCTACTTACTACAATTAGTGAACATAGCTTTAGTAAGCTCTCTGTTCCTAGTCAGGTCCTTGTATGTTTCCGAAGAAGGTTAGAAGAAACATTGAACCTGATACCGTATACAAATTGAAGATCAAAATGCTTGCATTTGTACGTAATTTAAAATAAAATATCGTTTAGAAAAGGGTTTCTGAGGTTAAAGAGATTAAGTGATGTGCATTTCTATGTAGATTATTATAAAACGTGTTGATCAATATAGTTTTTGTTTCAAAATGGAAATCTTGACAGAAATCTTATAAAATTCATATGGCACATAGCTAATTCATGGTACTATTCGCATTGATTAAAAATTAAAAACCTTTCTATATTAATCAATTTTTGATAAGATAATTAAGTTATGATTCTAATATAATAAAACTTCATAAAAATATTATTAATAGCGTATATATAGTATTTGAAGTATATATATATATATATATATATATATATATACTAATTTATTTACTAAATAATATTGATTAATTGATTATATTATCTCCTAAGTTTAATTAAAGTAGAATGATCTTAAAAGAGTGAATTCATACTAGTAAGTTATATTTTGAAAGATGTTTTGAAAATAAAAAGTTAATAATGTTTTAACGGGGACTGGAATTAAATCATCATGAAGAACAAAATTTCAATTGTAAAAGGAATAAATTAAAGGCAAGAATTAAATTAAATGCATGTAATCATTGTCATTGATCGGAAATTAGTTGACTTCAAGGAGAACAAACCAACTCCCGTTCAATGAACAATAATTAATAAATAAATACGAAGGTGTTTCGTCTTTACTCGAGCAATAAGGTCAAGCCAAACCGGCAATTCAAGTCAGGCCAAATATTTCCGTGAATAGAAGGGATTATGAACCAATGCTGATATTCAAAGAACTTATTCTTATGAAGCATTTTAGCCAATTCAATTTTGAGTGAAAAGCAATTTCTGCAGTGAATTTCGAAAACGCTCGAGTAACCGTCCCCGACACCCTCGTGTTTATGCATTTGAGTTCCCGAGTCCCACCCACTACCATAAATTACTTCACCCAAGTCTTATCGACTGATATTATTCAAAGCCCCCGCTGCCGTTAAGAATTTTTCGGAAACACTACACTTCTGAGTCAGACGCGAAGAGAACACTTTGCCGACTTCCCACTAGAAAGAACGTAAGTTAATTAATACTTTCTCTGGCCTTTATATCTTCATGCACATTCACTTTTCTAATTATAAATTTTTATTTTTATATTATTTTTGATTTGTTTTTGCAAAGTTTGCATTTTTTATCTGATATTTTGTAATCTTCTAATGTTTATTTCAACTTTATACTTTGAATTCTATTTCATAATGAAAATTTCCAATGTTTAATTTTTACAAATAAATTGAACTCAAATGCATAAACACGAGGGTGTCGGGGGACGGTTACTCGAGTTTTTTCGAAATTCACTGCAGAAATTGCTTTTCACTCGAAATTGAATTGGCTAAAATGCTTCATAAGAATAAGTTCTTTGAATATTAGCATTGGTTCATAATCCCTTCTGTTCACGGAAATATTTGGCCTGACTTGAATTGCCGGTTTGGCTTAGCCTTATTGCTCGAGTAAAGACGAAACACCTTCGTATTTATTTATTAATTATTGTTCATGGAACGGGAGTTGGTTTGTTCCCCTTGAAACGTCAACTAATTTCCGATCAATGACAATGATTACATGCATTTAATTTAATTCTTGCCTTTAATTTATTCCTTTTACAATTGAAATTTTGTTCTTCATGATAATTTAATTCTAGTGCCCGTTAAAACATTATTAACTTTTAATTTTCAAGTTACTTCAAAACATCTTTCAAAATATAACTTACTAGTATGAATTCACTCTTTTAAGATTATTCTACTTTAATTAAACTTAGGAGATAGTATAATCAATTAATTAATATTATTTAGTAAATAAATTATTATTAACTTACTTTGCAGCAATTGCGCAAGTAGTAGTAACTTGTTTTCGCACTAAATGAATTTAAGATCATACAGCATTATATATATATATATATATATATAATATTTATAAATTACTTGTATGAAAATTCTTCCGGCGTACACTATGTAACAAAATTATAAATAACGATTATAGTAAATCCCAACCTCGAGTTATTCTAATTATTTATTAACCGACCCCTCAATGCTAATTCAATATGACTTCAAATATCGCAAATTTTGAAATTAAACATAAGGGAACAAAATGTTTTACGTTTTATCTCTTATAACGAGTAACGCGTTGTCCTAAATACAGGAATCGGAAAAACTCCCCCATCCCCAAACTGCGGGCTCTTGTATTCTTTCGACATTGGCCACTCCTAAAGCCGGAAGTGGTGGCCATTTTATTGAGTAAGCACCTAATAGGCGGACAAATATATGCATACATATATGCACTCTGTTATTCGGCTCAGTGAGCCAAGTTTCTTTATTCTTATATGTTGCTTTAAAAATGATTGAACTATGTTGTTCTTATCTTCCGGCTAAGGTTTTTATGCCTTTACTTAACCTGCATGCAATAATTGTGGAATTATCAACAATTTAAAAGTTTTTTTAAGTGTGCCTAAGCCTAAGAAATTTTATTATTATTTGAAATTTTATTATTACATTTGGAATTTAAGATTTAACACCTATTTAAAAAAATCTATATAACTTTATAGTGATCTATAGTTCACTTTAAAGCGAATTACGGATTATTTCATTTTAAGTGAACAACGCAGCGGGGTTACATTATGCGACTGAGTATTGCATTTTAAAAACGTAAAAAGGTACTAAAGATAGCTAAATTCTGTTAAAGAAAGAAACGCGAATAACTTTAAAGTGGGACTGTAGTTTATTTTAAAGATAATGGGCTCGGTGCCTTTTGAATGAACATTTTAAATTAAGAACTTTAATTTATCTTTTATGAATATTCTTAACTGTTGTTGTTAAACATATTGATCTGAAGCAAGGGAAAAGAAACTGCTGGGAAATTGTTTTGAAATTTTATTTTCTTAACAAAAAATCTGAAAACCTTAGCAGCTTTCTCCTTTTTTAATTTTCAATGTTTTTGACTTTTTTTATTGTATTTATTATAATGTTCTTAATAACTTTAAGGATCGATTTTGCAATTAATGAATTAGTTTTCGAAACAAAAATAAAAAATATGTATGAAGTTCGAAAAAAAAAAAAGAAAAAAAAAAACGTGATTTCCATTACGTTTTCAGTGTTCCAGTGTTTCCCCCCCCCCAATGTATTGTAAAATCCATCCTTGTCTAAGTAGATAATAATAAGCATATAGAAAAAACATCAATACAATTCGTTGTCTCTGACTTCAAAAAACTTTTAAACTATAATGAAATGAAAATTTTGACTCGTCACTTTCCAATGTCTCAAAAACTTGTGATGATTATGTATGCAATATTTTTTATATATACAATCATGCATGCTTACAAATCTTAACTGATAAATAAATTTTTATATTTTTAAATGGTATTAATAAAATAACCCGCATATATCATATTTTAAGTTAATTATATCAACAAGATTTTTCAGCATTGTAATTTTCCTCTTGCGCATTGTTTCTCTATACCTGTTGATCAGAAGTTTCAGAAAGTTTGACCAACTGTATCAATCCTAAATGGGTATAAATTAACCGACTACTATGCCTCTCGTTTAAAAACATGACAAATTATGTTTATTTTTATACTAAAATTATGTGATCTGGCCAGCACAGGAGTTCACGCCAATGACATGGATTCCGTGGGAAAGCAACGGGCTTCAAGTAAGTTATCACTTCCTGTTGATCGTTTGTTAAAAAAAACTTATTTGTTTATAAACCTTATGACTTAATCTTAATTATAAAGGTTACTTATTTTTCTAAAATTCTATTCTCTCGTACAACAGACAATCATAACCATACGTGCTCAGGGTCCAGGACTTTTCGGACTAGGTGAATTATCGCTCTATCTGAAAGTAAGTACAAACTCAGGGAAAGGTTTAAGTAAACCCTTTCATTTAAGCAGAACTTAGAACAATACACATTGTTCTAAATGCACGTTCTTGTGCTAAAAAAATTAAACCACTGCGCTTAACTAAACGGAACAGACAAATTCAAATTAAAACGTGGAACAGTAGTCAGAGACTACACAATTAAAATATCAATAAGCTGGCTCAGTAACTTTTATACGCACACAGAATTCAAATGTCAGCAGCAAACGAACGCAAAGCCGAATAATTACAACTTATAAGAGCTAGTAGGAACTTAACGCATCGTGCACGTGTAGGCCAGCAACACGCTTTGTCTTAAAATCCAAATAACTCAATTAAAACACTAGCTACTCATTTACGTTCTAGCGAGGAGACGGGAAAGAGAAGTTGTAGATGGGCCAGCAACACCAACTTCAGAAGTGTCTTTCTTAAGAAAATGTCTAAACTTGACTCATGGTGAAAGTTCGTAAAATGAAGAGTGTATTTGTATTTAGTTTTGTTTTATATCAATATGTGGCACATTTCTAAGTTTATTCAAACAATAATATGGGCGTTAAGTATTAACTGGGCGTTTCATTTTCATCGTATTGTATTTTGATGAATGAAGCTTTCCTTCCGTACTCGGGATTTCGCTGTATAACATTCTGAAAAGAATTAAAAAAAGAAATTAGCTGAAGAATATAAAACCTACCAATGATTAAATATTAGTATATTTCGCATCATATTCATATTACATCTAAATATTTATAGAACATGAATCATAAATTATAAAGTGAATTTTAGTCAGTTTGAAGTTTCTTTCTAACTGCCGTTGCCATGCAGCTCGAAAACCTCTAGAAAATTCCTGTTTTTCAACCTACTGGTTTCTTAAAGCGCAAGTTTAGCAGCTTTTGGATGTTGATTACGTGAATGTCTTGAAGAATATTCCGTATCAAAATTTCCAGAACTGGTTCCGGCAGTGGGCAAAGTGTTGGAAAAAGTATATCGATATAAATGGAGAATATTTACAATAGTGGGCAAAACGTTGGGAAAAATACATCTTTTCCAAAATGTTCGATAAAGAAACGGTGAATACTCACCTGGAAGTTTCTGTCGTTTTCGGTAAGCGAGTTCGCGGATGGTGAATATCTTCTTTGTTGAAATCTCAGATTCATGAGAATTCACCATAATCTAGTATTTTGAAAACATTTAATAAAGCATTAAATTCACAAGCACATTTACAGCGTTCTACAAAATATACTCCGCACTCAAAAATCCTCCGCAGCTACAATTCGAAATCAAAACTTAGAATTCGTTAAAATTACAATTACAGTCACAGAGAGGTTAGGAGAACGTTCTCGATAATACTGCAGCAGACTGAGAATGTTTATAGCAGTAGGCAATAGGTTGGAAAAGTATATTGATACAGATGGGAAATGTTTTCAGCTGTAGGCAAAACGGTAGGAAAAGTATATCAGTAGAGATGGAGAATGTTTCCAGCTGTTCTGCAAAGAGTTTTGTTTTTACTTATTATGTAGGCACTACGCGGAAAGGGAGAGATGCCTCGTGAAGATCTTTTAAGAGAAACTGGCTAGTAGCCACGTTACACATGGGAAAAAACACGAAATGGCCCATGAAGCCAGCCCGTTAGCAGGGACTCGAACCCGGACCGAACTACCAGTGTTCTGTGGTTTTTACCGCTCGGCCTCTGGTGGGTGTGCAAAGAATTTGGGAATCGGCGAAGTACATTTTCAGCAGTGGCCAAAATGTTGGGAATAGTATATCGCTACAGATGGAGAGCATTTTTAGCAGTGGGTAAAATGCTGGAAAAAGTATGCTGATCCAAGTGAATAATGTTTCCGGCAGTCGAAAAAACGTTAGGAAACGTATATCGATACAGGTAGAAAATGTTTCCAACAGTGGACAAAATATTGAGAAAAGTATATCGATATTGGCGTGTATTAAAATATAAAGCATAAAGGATTATATAATTGTTTAATAATTCCAGTATTTTGAAGTAAGCCATCACATAAGATTTCAGCTTTTTATTCTTTAAGGGAGCAGTACTATTTAAAACCCTGGATAAAAGTTAATTTAAAAAGCTGTCAATAGCTGTGAATACCATTCAATAACTACAGCATACCTATAGCATACAATAACTACAGCTTTACCTATAGCATTAATAACAGTGTAAATGTGTAAGAGTATAATAAACTGCTTATATAAAACTTTGAACTGCACATTTTTGAACAACTACTGATCTGAAAGACAAATTACAAGCTGAAGTAACTTTTGTTTGTATTCATTCAAAATAGAATTGCTACAAGTTTTATTTTTCATTGATTCTAAATTACTAACTACACTGAAAAGTATCTCACGCCCTCTGGCGGTCGTTGCTTTGGCAAGGAAACGATTAGATAAAACTGCAAGAGTCAACAGCCCGTGAAATCTGAAGACATTTTGGGAAGCATAACTGTTAGTTAAAGTAATTTTATTTTATTCCAGTTTTAAATAGCTTCCTCAGTATAAGGCTGACTTGTTTTGAAAGCGAGTTTGGTTTTCGTAAGCTTTGCGATACCTAATTGGTTCACGTAACTTTTAAGTGTCAAAATATGCCAAACATATAACGCATTGTAAAGCTATCTTTATAACTAATTAGTTTATGTTCGTGAAATTTTGTAAACTTATTTTGATATTTCTGATGTCATATTTATTCCTTTACTTCATGTTTCAAATATTAAAATGCTTTAAATCAAATAAAAATAATTACATTCTTTGTCATCGCAAACAAATTTTATTATTTAATGCGTACAGAATTATGGATAGATGAATTACTTTGAGTTGATTTTTTTTCAAAACTAGAAAAGTATCGTATAATTAAAATGGCCTATTTTAAAAGTTATCTAATTACACATTTTTAAAAATAATAAAAAAAAATTATGCCTCCTAATCAACTGTTTTTTTAACATAAAATTCAAATTAATTTGTAAAATTTGGATGCCGCAAATATATTAGTTAGTCATTTTATTACTCGTATAAAAATGATATGGTTTTATATTCAGTGACGTCACTTAGTGAAATCACTTCTATTCCAAGCTTATTTGAATTTAAGCAGCAGCTGAGTTTAATGGGCGGATATTTGTGTACTACAAATTGTGATATCAGTCTTAAATTTCTCTAGTAAAACAATAACTAGCAACTAATCCATTAATTAGTCCTATAAAAATAATTGGTACTTTTCGTTTTGCCGGCACAAACGATAAAATCGCCAATAATGGTACAACTGATGCCAAACGGAATATCTTCGCTGGTAACCTTTTACGCTTCATTTTCAAAACAAGTCGCAGCCATTTCTTATCAGATTGATTGTTTCTTATCAATACTTGCATACAATTACACAGAAGTTTTACAAGATAGTTAAATTTTATGCCCTAAGACCATTCGCGGTAATTAATTAAGTCAATTAGGATGCAATCACACCGCTCACCGGAAGGCGAAAATATAGAAAATCAAAATCAATTTCATCAATTCTACTGAGAATGCACTAGCTAAGTAAAGCCCAGCGGTTTTACATACTTTCTGAGTAAGCTATTCGTACGAATTGAAATAATTCTTGCATTTAAACTTGTATTCCAAATTAAAGATTTAACTTGAAATGTAGATAATTGCTGAGAGAATTAGATTTTTGTAGTGTAGTTTACGTGAAATGAGATCACTTGCGGTCACGTGATAAGAACCGGCGTGATGGCTTTTTACAAATTTATTGGCTTTATTTATTGGCTTTTTACAAAATTTTAAACGCCTTCAAAATAAAAAATTCTTAGAACTAACATTTGTTAACATTTTTTATGTGTATACTGTATGTTGTCGCCAATGAAGTCTGCTTGGCGAGATTTGCGCCGAAACGGAAAAGTACCATTTTTTTCACTGAAGTACTTTAAAATTTTTCACTTTCGGTTTCAATTCTTTAAACAAAATATAATTATTTTTATTTAAAGTACAAGATTCTAACTAGAATTATTTCCTTGCTTTGAGGAAGGGCCAGAATTTTCTGGTAACTATTATAATAAAAACACATTGAAATGGTTCATCGGCTAATTCTGGACACAGGAAAACAAGGATTTTTGTAGAGGAGAGATTTCAATTGATTTCAATGTTCTTTCCCCCTGCTGCAGTGGCATTGAAGTTTATTGAATTCCTCTTCTGTTGTGTTCTTATTTCCTTAATTTTTTTTTTTTTGAATAGGGGTATTGATTGTTTTAAAAGTTTCGGATTTTACATTTATTAAATTCTTTGTTGCATTTATAGGATTATTTGAGATTTATGAAGTATGAATTTCAGAATCTTTGGTCTTTGTGAAACATTAGTTCTAAATTTCTGACTTTATGTCTTTAATGAATTTCATATAAATTTACATATTACGATTAAAGTTTTTGAAGAACTTGTAGCTATTGCGTAAAATTTTTCAGGGGTGAAATCTCACACTACATGATTAGTCGTGGTAAAATAAACTTAAAGAAAAATACGTTAACCAAAGCAGCGTTACTTGAAGTAATGCTGTGAACATTTTCCTCCGTAAAGCCAAGAAAAAAATATTGAAATAGGCCCTAATTATATGCTAAATTCTATAAATTTACTTTTCCATTTAGAGAGAAGTTTTCCTGAAAATGAAATACAGCAATGGGCAGCGTTTGATTTGACAGCATTAAGTGCATGTAATTTTAGTCATGGCGCAGGATTAGTCGAAAGATTATGAGCAAAATATAGTAATATATTGGCAAATAAAAACAGCTGTGATTCAACAGTATAATAACTTTAAATTTACTGCATGTGAAAAAGTTAAGTACACATTGATTAAAAGTATTGTAGGTATGGTAATGTTTTCTTTACAAAATGAATAATCTTTCGAACTTTCAAAATTAATGGATACTAAAAGAACATTTTTGGCGTCTAGGTTTTCGGTTTAATGTATTTAATAAGAAAAAGTCGTTTGAAAAAAGATCATTTAGACATGTTAATGCGCGTAAAATCATATTAAAATCATATTTAAGTAGTGGAAACAGTATAAATTTGGATCGCTTATATATCGAATAGTTAAATTTTAGACAGAAAAGGTTTGATGTATACGTATATACACGTAGCATCTATTTATTTATTTATAAATCTCTATATTACTACTATTCTGTTACTATTAGAGTTAAGCTATATTTTAGTAAGTATTTTTGTTGTGTGTACATGTATTAATTTTTTAATCAATTAACAGATTTTAAATATATGTGTTTCTGAAAATAATCAATGTTATTAAAATATAATTAATTTAAATACCAAAGAAAAGTAAAAATAAAAGTCTTTTTGCTTAGCCTTTTAAACATGTTACGAGTTAAGCACATAGAAAATTAAAACATTCTTGTTTTAGTAATTTGTTCAATTTCAAAACGTGTTTTAGCCAGCGGAAAGACTGCACTTTATCTATTCGATTTGCTACTTCATGATTATTGACATGACCAAAGCTTTCTTTGCTCTTAGTTACCATTCCCTTTCTACTGAAAGATTGTCAATGCACGGTAATACTAGGAACCCTTTTATGGACTTTTTTGAAAACCCTCTGTGAACATAATATGAAACCTGAAAAGATTATAGGCAGAACTTGCTTCCCATATCCTATCAGCTAGTATTGGAGAAGGAACGTTCATTCATTTGCAATGCCTCTGCATTGTTTTTGTTAACCTTAAGGTAAAAACAAATTATCCTTTTGAAGTCCAGTGAGGACAAAGAGTTCTAAAAACATTATCGCACAGATGCAAGAACTAGGGGAGGCAGAAAAATTTCGTTCAATCTGTTAAGCGCGATATACGTGAAGCATAAATACGCCATTGCGCACAGTAAATTAAATGAATGAACTAAAAAGAGTTTTAATAATTGGGATATTCTGACTCTGAAGAATCAGTCTTTTGCCAAACCGAGTTTTATATGAGGCGGAGATGAGTTTAATCAACTGTGGTTTTTCTGTTGTTTAGTATATATTTGTTTTGTTTCCTTGGAATTAGAACGTAATAAGCAAATGGTTTTACCAATCAGTGAGCTTAATAAGCGACGGGCACTAAAACTGATTGCAATTTAAACTAACTATTTCGGAGAAATCATGCATGCAAGCGGAAAAATTATAGTTTTGAGAAATCTCAAAGATTATAATTATATTAAAATCCTGTAAATGTACATTTTTTCTTCTAACATGAATAAAGAAATATATTTATAAGTTTGTATGTGTGCATAATTTTGTATTTAAATAGAGTCACATATGACAGAATTACATAGTAGACGTAGCTATGAAAGAAAAAGTTCCTTACATTCTCCCTAACTTGAAGAAGGATTAGAGAAGAATGGGACCCAGTCACCACTATGTTTGATGAATTATCGTCGAAGCTATTTTAGTTCGGGCGGCACTTGTAGAAGCTGTCTCTGGTATTCGAAATTCGAAATTTGGACCTCTAAGCACGTGCTTCCAAATTGACGACCTTGAAGGTCCACAATAAGGTAGAGTAAAATTCCTTAAATTCTCTTTCATTTAATAGGTGAACGGGAGGAGGAGGGGGACCTTGTCAGCGAATACAAGCGGTGAGGAATTATTGTTCACCAAATTTTAATCGAGCGCCACTGTAGAGATATTAGGTTCATTTTGATCTGGAATCATGAAAAATTTTTCCGGCATTCGAACTTAGGACCTTTGAACTAATTACCAGTCGAACATACTACCAAGTACACCACGAAGGCAAATAGTAAAGAAGAAAAATTCCATACAACGTAACTGAAACCTAGAAAACACACAGAAATGTGAAGTGCATTTTTGATAATATAACTTTAAATGAAAAAATAATAAATTATTTGTCTATTTTGCAACACCAGTTTAAAGGTTCAACTAGCTTAGCTAGTTCACTTAGAATAAAAATAAGGTTCTACGTGGGCTATGAGGTAAATTATCACAGCTAGAAGTTTTAAAACAAATAAACACAGACATAAAATAATTTTATTCTACCTCACCATTTGTCAGGGGTTAAATTAAAGTATACGGCACAAAGATATCAACAGGCTGGACCTGGCTTAAACATTCACGATTGCTGTAAACTCAGCAATTTAATCAAAACTTATTAATTATTAATTTAATCAAAACTTATTATTAGAGGCTCCAAGCTTTGCCTAGATCGCGACAGAAATTCATCGCCACAAAGGTATCCTTATTATGATGCTAATTCCAAAAACAACGCCATAACCGCCAGCAGAGAGAGGAACCTGACAAGGCAAGACAATTGCAGTTAGCAGACTGAAACTCTCAAACACACATAGCTCTTCATAACTCTTCTAACTTTAAAGTAAAATTGCTTACCACACAAATCTATGTAAATTCTGGAAGGAGCGAGCGTCATGGCGAAAAGAGGTTTTTTTTTTTTTTTTTTTTTTTTTGTTAATGACGGGCACTAGCCACTTTTAGGTTTTCGTCTTTACTAAATGGTGGTCATTTTATTATAGATGTACCAAATAGGCGACCTCCATTACCTCCTATGAGGGGACAGATAATTTATCCATGCCTTCTCTGGGATTCAAACCCAGGCCCTTCGATATCGCAGCCAGCTCCTCTAACCACTATACCGTCTGAGAAAAGAAAGATGTAAATTAAATAGTATTCCGTTAGTAAACATAAACATAAATGCCACAATTTGACTAAATAACGTAGTGTGATTCAAATCAGTGGTAACTAGTACATTCATAATAATTCGAACAGAATGGGCCTTTGTAAGACGCTTCTCTCCGGGTTCTCAGTGTTGTAAGTTGGTCCCCGTTGAATCTTCGTTATTCATGAAATATTTGCAATAATTCTTTAATAATCCTACGAACTGTTCGGAAATCTTCCAGTTTCATTTGGAAGAGCTACAAAAGTATGAAGAATAACATATTTCCTTTCGTATATGTTCTGCTCCCGTAATCGGATAGAGGAAGAATTTTGCTGAACCCAGCGTTTGTATTTACTGTTTTAGCGTTGATTGAGGAAAGCGAAGTAATGCATATTGTTGACGGCGAATTACAGAATTAAGTTGTCTAACTTGTCAGCAAAAGTGCCAGAAATGTAGGTCGAGAAGCAAAATGAAAAGATGTATGTCTAGCCGTCTGAATATAATAGAAACTAATTACGTGAGATAAGGTGGAACAATGCTACTTCGATTAGTTGAAATATTAGATAAGGTAGAAGATTTAAATGTTAAGAGTTAAAAACTGCGAATACAGAACGTTTTGCCAATACACACAGTATCTCACAAAATGTTTTACCCGTCCTTTATTTTCGCTACCGGTGGTCGCAGACACAAACTTCCAATTGCAGAAATGTTTTAAATGATCCAAACATTCGTGTGTGTTAATTTTTGAATTTTAACAAGTGAGTTCTGTAAAAATTTGGATATCTAATATTATTTACCTTCCCCCAGTCCTTATGCTATATTTAGGAAAATTTTACACTCATTATGAAAAATAAAATGCAAAAAACATAACTAATGCCCTAAAAATTGACGATGATACTTCATTTTGAAGTTGGAAATCGCACTCATGGGCCATACACAAATAGAAAAGCGAAGCGTTGGAATTTGTACGCAACTAAAAACAAAATATTAGTTTGGAAAACAAATTTTGATGTCAATCGATTAAATAAAAAGCATTTCTATGCAGATCATCGTCAAGAGTATTGACCAGTATAATATTTTTAAAAATGTAACCTCGTTCACAGAATCTTATAAAATTCTTGTTCTAAAAAACACTGGCAGGTTTCAGTATTGTCATATAGCTAACTCGTAACATTGCAATCATAAATTAAAAATTAAAACCACTTCCAATTTCATGAAATTTGATATGATTATTACGTTATGATCCTAAAGTTATAAAACTTGACAAGAATATAATTAATAACGTATTTATTATGTTCGAAAACGTATAACTTATTTCTGTGAAAGTTCTTTAGTCATATCATTTGTAACAAAAAAGTCGAGCAAAGAATGTTTACACACTAGTAAAGCGGAAAAGAATATCATTGAAAGACATCTACGGGGGAAAAAGGACCAACTTCTAATTATTCTCATTTATTCGTTAACCGAATCCTCCTGGCAAGTTGAAAATGACGTCAAATACCTAAAATTTTGGGATATCTCGTTCATTACGCAGAGTATAATAATTTATTAAATATAAGTATGAAGAGACATTGAGTATTTTTTGACAGCAGGATAGATGAAAAATGAGCAATGCCCTCGCCGGGTCTCGAACCACGGACTTTTCGCCAAGCATGCTGACCACTACACCACGAAGGTATGATAAGAAGGCGGGAGAAATACCTTATATACTCCCCCTTTTAAAGGGCGAATGGGGATTAGGGAACCCAGTCGCCAAATCCTGGTAGTGGAAAATCATCATCCACCATCGCTTTTAGTTCGGGCCCCCGTGTAGAGATATTAGGTATTTTTTGAAAAGCAGGAGAGATGCTGAATGAGCCATGCCCTCGCCGAGACTCGAACCACGGACCTCTCTAATACGCGCCTGCGGCATTGTTGTGATTATAAATACATGTTTAAGAGACCAAGGTCGCAAAAATAAAGGCCGAGTGATTTTTTTTCGTGTGTATATATATATATATGCGTGTATATGTTCTGTGTGTAACTTACAAGCTATTGATATGGAGATGCATAGGTACATATATAAGACGTTTTCTCCGTCCTTTCTGCATGTTTTTGTTGTGTAATAGTAGTACATTCGATGCGTATATTAAAAAATGAGCAATACCCTATCCAGGTTAGATTCCCAGATAGAGCATTGCTCATTTTTTATGTCTCTTGCTTTAAAATAACCCAATGACGCTACAGTGGAATCCGAACTAAAAGGGTGGTAGATGATGATTCTTCACCTCCATAATTTGGCGTTTGGTCCCCCTTTTAAAGGGCGATTTCCTCAGTCGCCCTTTAAAAGGGGATATATAAGGTATTTTCTCTCTCCTTTCTGCATTCCTTCGAGAGGTCCAGGTTCTAGCATTGCTCATTTTTCATGTCTCCTGCTTTAAAATAACCTAATGACTCTACACATAGTTATCGTCAAGATATTAGAATTCGTGTCGATTTAATACGTTTTAATTATTCTTGAGGAGCTCATTCTTAATATTAATTACATATCATAATAGGCGTAATTTACTAGCCAGTTCTTGGTCATCACCTACATTTTCGTAATAATTAATTCCAAAGAGAAATGAACAGGAGGCGACAAGCTAGATGATAACAAAGATGCGACAGAGAAAATGAATGTATTGAAATATTATTTGTATCTATGATGAAAGCTCGATTTCAGAAGGATTTGCTTCTTGCTCGCATTTGTTTTCCATTGGGTATCAGGAAAGTTTCTCTTCCCAAATTGAAATCATTATTTGTCTGAAACTTGTATATAAACGCTTGCGTCAGTAGCGTTAAGCAAGAATCATATGAAATGGATTAATTTTGAAATGATGCAGCTTAGAACGATTTATTATTAGCAATTACTATTTTTTCTTTTACAAAAAATGGGATTTACTCAGATTGAAAAAGTCTGATGTGAAGATCACATGATTTTCTTATACGGCCTATTAAATTATGCACTTTTTTTGCAGCAGTTCACTTATTTCCTCGAATTTCATTAGAGATATATTTCGCACTCAATTAATTCATTTTTCCTCCGCGGCAAAGCAAAATACATAAAAACTCAAATCATCTTCATTAAAAATTATACAAAAAACATAAAGCACCAAATGCAGTTGAAAAACAAGCCATTCGGCCAGCAGACAAGAAGACAAATTCTTTGCTTTTTCTAGAAAACTTTGGTTTTCTACTCTTTTAACATTGGCAATTTGCATTTAATTATTATTATTTTGATTCTTAGTCAATTTACTTTCTAAATTTTTCAAAATTCCTTTTGTTAAAATTTTTTAGTAATTCACTACATTTAATTTATTTTTGGCTTTGAGTATTACTATACCCATGCCTATATGGATGACGAAACACGAATTGAGTAATTGAAGATTTAGGTTTGGAGGCAACTTCCCCTTGATAAGATCTGTCTCCTGCCTGCTCAACAATTATTCACTAATGCAAATAAAATTAGTCTTGGAAATTTTTTATAAAATTTTTCAGGATTAATTTTTTGGAATACTATATATTCATTCATGGATTTAGATACTTGCACTTAATTTACATATGCTCTCAGAATTTAAATGATATTGTAAATTAGTTCGCAGCAATAATTAATCATTTATTTGTATGCAATTAAAATTTTATAATTTAAATTTTAATTAACTTTAAATTTGCTTGTTACGAACAGAGAATGTTTATTATATATATATATATATATAAATATAAATATATATAAATATAAATATAAATATAAATATATATATATATAAATATAAATATAAATATATATATAAATATAAATATAAATATAAATATAAATATATATATATATATATATATATATACATAAATATAAATATAAATATAAATATATATATATAAATATAAATAATAATTTATTTCCTAAACCGTATTGATTAATTGATTATATTATCTCCTAAGTTTAATTAAAGTAGAATTATTTTAAAAGTGTGCATCCATACTGGTAAGTTATATTTTGAAAGATGTTTTGAAGTAATTTGAAAGCAAAATGTTAATAATGTTTTAACGGGGACTGGAGTTAAATCATCACGAAGAATAATATTACAATTGCAAAAGTAAAAATTAAAACATGTAATTATTGTCATTGATCGGAAATTAGTTGACTTTTCAAGGGGAACAAACCAACTCCCGTTCAATGATCAATAATTGATAGAAATACGTAAATATGAAAGTGTTTCGTCTTTACTCGAGTTATAAATTAAAGCCAAACCGGCAATTCTAGTCAGGCCAAATATTTCCGCGAATAGTTGTTACTCAAAGAACTGATTCTCATGAAGCATTTTAGTCAATTCAATTTGGAGTAAAAATCAATTACTGTAGAGAAATCTTGTAAAACTCGAGTAATCGTCCCCGACACTATCATCTTTATGTATTTGAGTACTATATTATTTGTAGAAATTAAACATTGGAAATTGTCATTATGAAATCGAAATCAAAGTAAAGTTGAAATAAACATAGAAGATTATAAAAAAGATAAATAATGCAAACTTTGCAAAAACAAATCAAAGAGAACATAAAAATAATATAAAAATAAAATAGAAAATAATATAAATAAGATCAGTGAATGTACATGAAGATATAAAGGCCAGAAAGGTATTAAGTAACTTACATTCTTTCTAGTGGGGGAGTTGGCAGTGTGTTCTCTTCGTGTCTGACTCAGAAGTGTAGGGTGTCCGAAAATTCTTAGCGGCAGTAGGGGCTTTGAATTATATCAGTCGGCAAGACTTGGGTGAAGAAATTTATGGTAGTGGGTGGGACTTGGAATTCTTGAGGGATGTATTTTGTGGAGTTCTTATCTGAGAGAGACCGTCTGTTAAGATTTTTTTAAAAATACTAGTGAATGGAAATTAATTAATTTCTGGCTAATTGTCGTGTCGCAATGATTAAGAATTTAAGAAAGGAAAAAGGCATTTTCGCTATCCAAGAGCTAGTAGACAGTCTAAAGGCTCGAAATAGGCCCATTTTTTTAGTAACAGTATAGTAACAGTATATGTCTGAAGACAATTAGCTTTTTACAATATATACAATTGAGTAATTACACTATATACAAATCTTTCAACTGACAGTCATCCAACTTATACCGCCTTCTCAGGTTTAGGAATAAATTATCATATCCCTATCAGTTAAATGATTTAGAGTGAGTATTTAACGCCCGCTCTTTTAAGGCAATGGTTGATAAATTGAAAGGGAATTAGATTATTTTTGAGAATTTTGATAAGGATCAAAATTTCGCGTTGTAAATCTATTGTATCTGTGCATATAGTTTTAATTCGTTGTATTTGATTAATTATAGTATTGTTAATTACTTTTTTGGATATGTTGGAGTTCCAATTTATTAATTTGTTAGTATTGAAATTGAAGTTTCTTGTTTTGTCAAAAAGTAAAATTTTTTTGTAGTTAATGATTTGAAGATCTAGAAAGTCTATGCTATTTTGTGAATTATTAGTTTTATTAAGTTTAAGACAATTCGGATAAATGTCGGAGTTTTCAATTTTACCAAAATTATTAATTGTAATAAGGTCATCAATAAATCTGTAGGTGTGTTTGTAGTAATTTAACTCTTGTGGTTGTAGATTTTTTTGGAAGTTAAATTCTTTGACAAATAAAAAGATATTACAGATCGAGGTGCTGGAATGTAAGCCCATTGGCAATCCTCTGACTTGTTTAAAAAGTTGATTTTGAAACTTGATGTAGTTATGAAAAAGTGTGCATTTTAGGTAGGTTTTCCATTTGTCAAGAGTCATGATATTGAGTATATTAGGGAAAAGTTTTGGTAGATCAAGTAGACTGGTATAGATTTCTTCTAGAGGAAGTGAGGTATATAAGTTTTCAAAATCATAGCAGTTAATGTTTTGGATGTTAATGGTATGAATGGTATTAATGACAGGAGTGTTATTATGAATGATCCAGCAATAGTTATGATTAGTGTTACAATCATTGAAAATAAATTTACAGATTTTATTAAGTTGAATTGAAAAATAATAGTCTATATTTTTCTTGTAATTATTAGTTCCATTAGCTATAAATCTAAATTTTAATGGTGTTTTATGGAATTTGGGAATCGCATAAAGATTAGTAAATCTGTTGTAGTTTGCATTGAAAGTAATATTGAGTTTCTTATGAAAAGTTTTAATCCTGTTTATTATAGATGTTTCTGTAAGGTTGGCTGATTGATAAGTAGTTGCGTTGAGAAGTTCTTTATGAATAATCTCAGTGTAGAATTGTTTTCATATAATGCAAAAGTTATTAGCTGCTTTATCTATTTTTGTAATAGTAAAAAGCTGTTTTAATTTATTAATATCAGATGTAAGTTGCGACCAGTTCAGTGTACTTTTAAATTTGAGGTGACTGATTTCTGTGGATATGCGTTGAAGAATTTTAGCTTTCCATTTTAAGAAGGTAACTGGCACCCTGAATATCATACAAAACCATCAACTAAAAACACTAATGAGTTATGGTACAAAATTTAGACCAGTCAGAAACATGACTACAAATTACTGTTACAAGACTTTCGAAAACAACATCAACGAATTTATAGTTAAAGCAAGCTATCAACTGAATTTTCCCATAGATACCTTCTTAAAATGGAAAGCTAAAATTCTTCAACGCATATCCACAGAAATCAGTCACCTCAAATTTAAAAGTACACTGAACTGGTCGCAACTTACATCTGATATTAGTAAATTAAAACAGCTTTTTACTATTACAAAAATAGATAAAGCAAAGATTTCTCTACAGTAATTGATTTTTACTCCAAATTGAATTGACTAAAATGCTTCATGAGAATCAGTTCTTTGAGTAACAACTATTCGCGGAAATATTTGGCCTGACTAGAATTGCCGGTTTGGCTTTAATTTATAACTCGAGTAAAGACGAAACACTTTCATATTTACGTATTTCTATCAATTATTGATCATTGAACGGGAGTTGGTTTGTTCCCCTTGAAAAGTCAACTAATTTCCGATCAATGACAATAATTACATGTTTTAATTTTTACTTTTGCAATTGTAATATTATTCTCCGTGATGATTTAACTCCAGTCCCCGTTAAAACATTATTAACATTTTGCTTTCAAATTACTTCAAAACATCTTTCAAAATATAACTTACCAGTATGGATGCACACTTTTAAAATAATTCTACTTTAATTAAACTTAGGAGATAATATAATCAATTAATCAATACGGTTTAGGAAATAAATTATTATTAACTAACTTTGCAGCAATTGCGCAAGTAATAATAACTTGTATTCGCACTAAATGGATTTAAGTTCATACAACATTAAATATAAATATATATATATATAAATATATATATAAATATAAATATAAATATAAATATAAATATAAATATAAATATAAATATAAATATATAATTTATTTACTAAAGAAATATTGATTATATTATCTCCTAGTATTAATTTTAGTAGAAGTATCCAAAAAGAGTGAACCCAGAGGTAGGAAGTTTAATTCCGAAAATTGTTTTAAAGTAACTTGAATGCAAATTGTTAAAATTGTTTTACGGGGACTTGAATTAAATCATGAATAACAAAAATTTCAAACTTTGAAAAAGAATTATATATATATATATACGATTTGTGCAGTCGATTGAAACGAAAAAAAGGAAGACGCACAACTACATGTTATAGCAGAGACGTATACAAAATTTCAACGTTCTACGGCTACTCGTTTTTGAGTTCTGTGAGATACATTCATACGTACGTACGTGCGTACAGGCGTCAAGAAAAATCTCTTCGGAATACATTTTACAATTAATTTTTGGCAAAAACAGTCCTTTTTTCTGTCTGCATATGCACATGTTACGCAAAAACAGATGGTTTCGAGAGCGGTTGAAATGGGTATTTTCGTTAAAATATGATATTCGAAATTTTTCGCGATTGCAATATTTCCTTTATTTCGTACAAGGAAGTAAAAAGAGAATTAAGGGGCTACTGCGAATTAAAGTTGTAATTTTGCTTTGTATATTTTTTATCTTACAGATGCACTCATATAAATAAAGAAAAAAAAAAAAAATCTGATACCAAATTAAAATTTACCTAATTTATCCTTCAGTTCATACGAAATTTACAATCTAAAGCCCCTATTTAGATAACTGAGTTTTATTTTCATATATACGTAGATAACACTAAAAAAAAAAAAAAAAAAAAAAAAAAAAAAAAAGGCTCTGAAACTCGAAAAACGATAAAACAAGAATACTGCATTTTGAGAAACTCGTTGCTCTTTTTCTGCAACCTGATTTTTTTAAAAGTAAAATGCGTATCCATCTTAACACTACTTAGCAATTACTGTAAAAGAAGAGCACTCTACATCTTCTGGTATCTGCATCCATTTCCATCCCATACTAGAGCTAATTTGCGTGTGAGATCACGTGCCTGGCGTAATAAGCAGGCTCCTCTTGCTTACGTCTTATTTATATTTCCACTTAACTTTTGTAATTAATTAAGCAAGGCACGATCCTTGATAGTGGAGAAGACTGCCGTGAAAGGACCTTTCCTGACAAGATTGTCGAACGCATAGGAAAGACGTGTCGGCGGGAAAAATACAAATTGGGAGTTTATTTTTAGTATTTTTTCGAATTAAGTTAATTTATTTATACGCATGGGACGAAAAAATATAAAAAAGTAATTTATTTCTTCAATTTAAAATTTAAAATTATGCAAAAAGATTGGCCTAGATTGGCGTCGATTTCGAATAAAACCATCGAATTTCTTCCTTCCAACTTTTCTAAAATTTTTTTTGTTTCTGAGGAAGAGAAGCTTATGGCTGTTTACTCTAGAAATCGATAGAATTATGTTCAAAATCTGCATATCTCCAGAGTTGCTTTTTTACCTAATAATAATAATAATAATAATAATAATAATAATAATAATAATAAAGGCGTCCTATCTTGAAAACAGTGTCAACTCAAATTGGGTTTTCTATTTGCATTGATTCATATACTTCATATTTAAAGAAAAAAAAAATTTCTCGGATAAATTTTCATTATAGTACTTAGCGCAGCTAGCTGTCTTATTGTTGGGTCCGGTTTCGAACCCCGGACAAGGTTTGGACGCTTATAAGTATTTAGTTTCTATGCGGCATGGGGGTACTTAAACTATTGACGAGCCTATTCTCCTCTTGAGAAGTTTTTTTGGTAGGAGAAGAGGATGGACATTCTCGCATTTGTCTTAATCTATCAAAATTAGGACGGAATGCTTTTTCCTCATGTGTATAATTCCCTGCGGTGCGCCTTGGGCAGCGATCTTAGTGATGAGACGGTTAAATAAAGGATGGGTGTACGCCCTTCCCGATGAATGCATAAAGTTGCATTATCCGGCGTTACAAAACCAGGATAACATAATACATCAAAATCTGAACTTAATTAGCGCAATATTAAATTAAAGTAATCAACATTGTTTTAAATACAGTAACTATTCAGTGATTAAATTGAAATATTCAAAATCAGTTGTAGAATATTTTGAAGATCGTACTGTGTAGTCAAGTACAAATGTAATCTTGAAATATTATTTCAATGAAAGAACATTCGCTACAGTTATTACATATTTAACACTACTTTATTATTTTGCTACTCTAATAATACGTATTTAACACTAGTTAAAAAGTTTCTAGATTTAAAATTTTCTATGCAATAAAAGATGTCAGATTCAGCTCTGGATATAGCATTTTTTATAAAAAAGTATATTTATTTCAAGAGAGTTGTAATATTTGTGGTTCCTTAATTTTCTGAAGTTTTGTATCTAAATTACTGATTCATCTTAACGAAAGTATAATTTGATATATATTTAAGGTCATGTACTATTAAATAATGAAGTATCTATATGTACGTATGTATGTTCCTAGCATTGTGGGAAAACGGTAGCACTTATAATCGCATAATTTTTAACACATATAGTCCTTCAGACAGAGATGTATACTTTCACGTCAGAATTTCGAATTCAGTGATTTAAAAGCAATCTGCGATTTGAAATTAGCTCAATGATTTAAAAACAATGTGTTTTCATTCCGCAAATCGTATGTATATTTCAAATTTAATCATAAAACTCTGCAATTTAAAAGAACTGTGTTGTCACTACCCTAAATAAAATTTTTTTGTCTTCTATGCGCTAATGGTTACCTTTCGGCACAGCATAATATATTTAATTTTTCTTTCAAATTGAATTCTTCGTAACTCTTTTTAGATTTTCGAGTCCTAAACCTTGACTTAATCGTCGAATATTGGCTTTAAGCTATTGTTTGATTCGTACTTTATTTTTTCCTATGGGGCTACTTATCTTTTTAAGTAGTCCCATAGAAAAAAATAGTCTGCGGTTGTTCAGTATCGCGATCTGAATAGTTAGTTAAAATTCGAAAGTCAAGTAAGTAGTGATGCGATTCACGAAAATTTCCCTGAAGAGTGCTATAGTTGTCGAAGATAATATTGAATCAATCGGCATATTGTTGGAGCATTTAGGTGTGTTCGAAACAATAAAAATGTTGTTGTAAGCTATTTTGCATCAGAATCGTAGAGTGTTGATTTTCAAAATAAAATCGAATTGTTTTGTATGATGTTTAACACCATAAAATCTTTAAATGTTGGCTCTACAGCCTTAAAAAAGAAAAGAAAATATACAGTACAAGAAAAGAAGTCTTTTACTGTTTAAATCATAGCCATAATTATGCGCCACCCTATAGGATGATTATGAAAATAATAATCGCTGACATCCAGAAGGAAATTTCAACTTGAAACCTAGTTATTCTTACCGCCTTTGATTTTGAAAATGATAAAAAAATTTTGGAAAGAAGCAAATTCGAACCCGATAATGCATTAACTTTCTTTTTTCAAAACCGCAAATTTTTGCAAAGCAAAAGGCGTTTCTTCTCATTTTCGTGATATAATAAAGTATAATAATGCTTAATGAAGAATGTTGGTATCACGTTTCTCTCTTTTAAGCTGAGAGAAAGAGCTGCGAAGGAGGGCATTCTTATTCAGTGTCCGTATTCTTATACAAAGCCGATAATAATGAAATTAGTTTACTAAAATAACTTTCTGACAGTAATGCTTCATATACTGCGCACATGAATTTCAAATTTACCACCTAATTGAATTACCAGTGATTCTCTGTAAACTCTGCCATTAAAACTGGTTTACTAGTAATTTACCGGTAAGTTTTCTTTTTTTCCAAGAATGTTTACAGGTATTCGTCGATTTGCTATGAGTGACGTTCCAGAGATCCCGTGGTATTTCATACTGATGCAAGTCGAGGAATTCTTTTATTGTTGACAAGTTTGATAATATTTTTATAAATTAGGCTTTTACTTTACATGAATAGAATAACGAGAATACACAAACTCAAGTTTATATTTATAAACAATATTTTTTATTCATGTAAAGGGTATTCCGATAAGAATGATAAGATTTTAAAACGGAATTGACAACAATGTTTTAAAATGTTTATCATTGTCACTAATTTTTATTTGTGTTTAATATGCTCTTAGAAATCATGTTGGATAAACACACGCTTCAAGAATTTTAATTATGGACAAAAAATTATTTACTCAGATGAATACGTTTTCTATTTGAACGAATATGTTAACTTAATTTTTGGTGTGAAAATAAGAAATGCAAGAGAAGCTTTTGCGTTTGAAAGAAAGAGGTCACTGTATAATGTGGTTTGTGGCATAATGCCATCATTGAACCAATGCTTTTTCCAAAACGAAGGAGGAGATGCAGTTATGGTGAGGGGTGAGCTATACCTATTGATGATAACAAATGTTTTGCTGCAAAACTTGGAAGACATTGATTTGGAGTATATGCGATTCCAACAAGGCTGTGCTACATGTCACACTGCTGAAGTCACTATCGTTTTATTGCAAAATAAAGTTTGATCAAAGGATAATTCAGCGAAATGGAACTGTTAGTTGGCTTCTCAGAAGTTGGGATTTAACTCCTTTAGATTATGTTTTGTGGGGTTATTTAAAATATATGGTCTATGCAAACTAACTACGAACCCTTGAAGCACTAAGAATGAACATCGAACGCTGCATTAGCGAAACTAGGCTCGAGTTACTGCATACAGTGATCAAAAATTTTATTCATTGAATTCGTTCTGAGCTGTGTCGAGATGGATACTTAACTGATGTTTTATTCAGAACATAATCTCATAAATTACATTTCAAAATAATTTAAAAAGTTTGGTTGTATCTAAAATAGTGTTCCTTTTATTTCATTTGAAAATCATATCATCCTTGTTGGAAACCCTTTACATATATACTATTTACATTCATAGATGTTTTATAAAATTAACACATATTTGTCCTTTAAATTAGTTAAAAACAAAAACGTATAAATGATCCTTTTAATTAAAAATGACAGATAAGTAAATGTTTCTCATTTGAATAGTTCATTGCAAATGGGAGTAATTTCTATAATCAACAAATTCTGTTCGTTTGGTTCAATTAAAAAATATTCTTTATTCAGCATTTTTCGTCATATATTTTGCAATAAGATCCATTGTTCCTGGAATTTGCTTTCCAAGTTTGACAAAACCATCAATGTTTTGGTCTAAATGTTCAGGAAATTTTAAAATTTATTATTAGGTTTATTTCAGAGCAAGGAATACGAGAAAAAAAATCGACAGTCGCAGTGATTCAGACTGCAGATTTTCAGACTGCCAATCGGATTTGTTTTCCAATTACACCACAAAGACACGCGGTCAGGAAGTAAATTGCTTTTTCTCTTTATTCCTTTCTGCTTCGTTTTTTGCAATTTTTTCATTTAAGAAATTAATCAAATCGGTCAGGTCACCTTCTTGGTGCTCTACTAATACTCCACAGTTCTATGTCATTCATATTGATGTACAGTTCCCGCGTATGTGTTATTTCAATATGTCGTGCTCGTTGTATTCTTCCAAAGTTACAAAAACTTTTAAGAATTCTCTACACGCATGTATTCTAAGGATTCTTTAATGAAATTCTAATATTTTGGGCACGTTTATCAATGGCATATTTTTTCAAAATTTCACATTATCTACATCACCCCTTTTTGCAGATGCTTTATATCTCCAGAATGTTCTACTTATTACACAAGAAGGAAATAATGAAAAGTAAACGAAATCGGAAAAAGTCGCATAGCACTTTTTATAGGCGTAGCAACATTTTAGTGGATGCTTTGCCTGTCTGTGCGTGTGCATGTGTGTAATGGCGGTAAAATTAAATTAAAACAATTTTAATATTAGTTTTTAATTGTCGTAAAAGAAAGCCACCGTTAAGTTGGGCAACTGTAATTTGAGGACTACCAGTGTATTAAAGTACCCAATTTTATAAATAGACATTTTACTCAAAATTCAAGCATCTGTGAAAATAATCTATATTTTAAACACGAAATATAAATCGATACTAACATAAACATAAACTGCTGACAGGAACACAGCATGAAAACCAATACTAACATAAATATAAATTACCGATAAACTAAAAGTAATTACCGATAAACTTAAAGTAATACTACAGAAACATAATTTACCAATACTAATAAACTATACATACCGATATTTAAATAAACACAAACTATTCGTTCCGATAATAATTATAAAGAGAAATTACCGATACTAACATAAATATAATTGATAATAAATAACAAAAATTACCAGAATTAACATAAACATACATCCTGAACATGAAACATAAATCAATATTAGCATAAGCATAAAAAGTAATCTAAAATAATTTATTAACAAACTATTATATGTTAGAAGTTTAAGTACATACAGGAATTATTGAACTTAACTTTATTTATTAAATACAATGAGCTGACTTACATATTGTTACGAATTTTATAGATATGTAGATAATTTTAGTGAAATTATATGTAAATTGTAGTATTTTTGTTTTATATAATTTAACATAAAAAATCTAAAAAGACGATGCTATGCCGGAAAAAATAGGACAGTTCTATTTAACACTGGGTAAATGGATATGCCGCAGGTTTGGCGAGATATCGCCAAAGGACAGGTCTATCTGACACTGAGTAAATATGGCTATGTCGCTAGTTTGGCGAGATATCGTCAAACTGGCAATGGCGCCTAATTTTTGTCTCCAAAGTTGGCACGAAATCACAAAAACTCGCCAAACTTGGTGACCAGTTGGCGACATTTAGGTCCGGTTTCTGTAATGTGTATTGTAATTGATTCCGTACATATCTGTATAAGTACCCGGTCCTCATACGTCTTCGATTAATTTCGGGAAGTACTAGAGATTTGTCGGCGGCTGGATGAAAACTCTACAAGACTGGAGAGAGCATCCGGTCTCAGTTGTTCGTTTTTAGTTCAGAGCGACTCCGGAGTATTGAGATATCCGTGATAACTTCGACATTTAGAAGCGCTTTCCATTACGCTGTGTTTTTTCTTAGTAGTTTGAGTATAATTACTGATTGCACTGTGCGATACTGTAAAGAGGTGTACGAGTATTTTTGGGGAAAGTTTTAGAACTGGTGAAGTGTTTCTTTCGGTAAAATAAATTTTATCAAGTTATCGTCAACTTTGCATGCATTCAATCTGTTACGAATCTGTACGCACGCAACAATATTGTTCTCCTGTGCAAAGACATATTGAGGCATATGAGGACGGGATACCTTAAACAGCTACGTACGAAATATGCTTGCTTCATTTTCCAGAGACTTTCTTAATTCCAGAAGATTAAAAGTGTTTGACTGCAGATTACCCTATTCTTGCGCAGCGTCAATTAAAGGAAGGCTTTCTGTCGGCGAAAGGAAACTAAATTCTGTTCTATATTTTAATTTAATGTTTCGTGTTATTACCTGCTTATATATTTTATTTCCATGTACGTGGAAGGGAGGAAATTATTCATTGCGCCATTACTTCTCATTTTGTAATGCAAAATATAATCAGGTTTTAAAAGTGTAATCACAGATGAAAGTATGTATTTGAGATTGATGGTGTATTATGATTCACAAGAAGTCACGGAAAAACGTTGTTTTGCTGTGATCTTATTATTATTTTGATTATGCAGTGCTTTGAAGTAACTGGAACAAGATTAATAGCGTCGAGATAGAGACAGAAGTAATTTTGATTTCTAATCAAATTTAAAAGATATTTTTATTTTTTCACGAGGACTCCGAAAGTAAAATAAACTGGTACTAATTTTTGTCAATATTTACTCGTTTGATTCTTAATTTAAAACTTCTCATTTTAGTTGTAATTATTTGCATATTCTGATTACTTTCATTTCCATTCCTTTAATAAAGAAAATAATAAAATTTTATAAAATAGAAATTAAAAAAAAGGGGGGGGGGTGGTTCGGAACCTTATATAGGCGTGATGAAAATCAACTCAAATTGTAAATTCAAACTTGTTTCCATCTGTGTCTTACAAGTTTTCGTTTGTGTTATGTTACGCTACGCTGCTATTCTAATAATCATCTACATGGCTTTGTGGATTGTCAGTTTTGGGAATCAAAATGTGTTTGAAATATTAACTAAAAACTTTCGATATCGATTCAGATATCAAGAAAGTATGTTTATTAAACTTTTTTTGTAAGGAATTATTGTATTCCTCTATAGGGTTTTTATTATTTCACTTAGTCAGTTATTATGATTTAAAACTTTTACTGTAACTTCTCGTTTTCCATTTCCTCGCCAGAAATGTAAATTAGAAGAGTATTTAAGCTGAGGTTTTGGGATTGCAAGAGAGTGTGTTTCTGCTTCTCGAGGTTACGTTACTAGATTGGCCAGCTCTGAATAGATTGTGATTCATCGTCTTTGCGTTATTGCTGTCGCTGCTGACATTTAATTGTTACGCCGGTGAGAAGTTTTGAGCCAACTCAGAGTTAATATCAATTGTCAAGTCTTTGACTACTTGCCTACATTTTAATTTAAATTTGATCGTTACTTTAAGGTATATCGCCACAAGTAGTGGTTGATCTTATCAAGCACGAGAAGAGCATTTTATGTTCAAGTTCCGATTTAATAGAAAAGTTATATTAACCTTCTCAAGTCTCTGTTATTAACTTCAGACACAGCGATAATTCGCTCCAACTCTGCTAGTTTACTAGTTTATGCTACCAAAGCAAGTCAAACTGTGTACCTCTATGTGTGCTGCCTCACCTGTGGCCGACTGGTTTAAGACCTCTGACTACTGGTAGTTAGACTTAGATTCGAACTCAGACGAATGGGCGCTGGTTGCATGGTTAAGTTTGGTGATTTTCTTCATGTGTAAAGTAAATAAAAGCCAGTTTCTCTTTGAAAGTCCTCCACAAGGTATCCCTTTCCAGTTATCCCTCATGTACTTTGCCTTGTTTATATAACATAACCATTATGCGTGATCTCGTTGTTGAAGTTGTACAACGTTTAAATGGCAATTCGATTCTTGGCGAGAGTACATTTGTCCAAGATCCGAGAGGTCTGAACTTTATCGCGTTCAGTTGAAAAATGAATGGTAGCTTATAGTCTCATTCTCGTTGACTAAATTTTATTGTAAATTTCTGTAAATATTTATATATTTTGGACTACATTGTTGTTTTGTGTATTTATTTGGTTGTTGCTTGTACGGTGATAACTTAAGGGTTTATTTTGTATGCATTGGAGCTGGTCACCACAGGTTTGTATATACGTGTTTATTTTATTTATAAAATTGTAGATCTCTCAATTCTGAGTCTAACAACGTTCATATTGTAAAAACACTCAACTAGAAGACAAGATATGAGCAAATAGGCTCCTGCCGGGGCTTGGAGAATATTTTTGTCGCCACATAGGCGACATCTGGTGATTTTTCTCCAACTTTACGGAACTTACGGTGACTTTACGGAAGATTTGGGGAAACTCATTTTTGAAGCCCGATTTTTCCGCTTTTCCAGAAGCCCGTTTGCACCATACCCGTGCCCCTGTTATGCTACATAAGTACAGCTTCTAGAGTTGGAGTGAGATCATTAATAAACTGTGAGAGTTATCAATTCAATGGGAATTATTTGAATTGCATTTCAGAGTTTACTGTAAAAAGGAGTTTTGAAAATTTACGATATTTCTTGTGCGCTAGCTTTAATAGCAGCGTTCGTTTTGTTGAGCTATTTATATCTGCATTTACATGAGCTATTATTTTTACATTTCTATTATATCTACATTTAGATGTATTTATTATATCTGCATTTAGATGAGCAGCAATAAATAAAATAATATTTATAACTTAAAAAAGTTGAATAGCATAATGTTCACCAGCTTTTGCCGAGGTATGTGGCTCAACACTGAACTACTTGTAGAACCCTAGATAAAAACTATTTAGCAGGAGATAAATGAAAATACATTGTAACATTTGAGGAAGCATAAATCTACTTAAATGACTGCAATAAAAAAGGTTAATTTATTATCGAAAATAAAGAGGGAACAAAAATGTACAAATCTGGTTCCGTCAATGCAAAAGAAGTGTCTGTCAGGGGTTTATGATTGTCGCAGGATTCTTTTGCAGAGGAAAATTTTAAAAAAAGAAGAGTTCAACTCAACGTACTATGAACAGAAAGTTTTATCTTCGATATTTGCAGAAGAAATTCAATTTCTTTAACTCGATAGCTTTCAAAAAGTGAAACTTTATCAAGACAAAGCAGCAAGTCATACTTCGAAATGTACCAGTATATTCCTTGGAAAAAACCCAGGCTGATACAGGTCTATATATATATATATATATATATATTCATTGTCAACTTCTTATTGCGAAACCACCTGATGTTTCACCTATGGACTATTTTGACTTTAGTCTCATGAAAAGAGCTCACCGCGGTTGATGGACTCTAGAAAGTAGTGGTAGATGAATGAAAGTCAGCACCCTGTAAATTTTAGGAAAAGCCCTTCTGCGATGCAAATTACGATGCAGATTAGTCCAGAAAAATGTCTATCAGAACAAGCACTTAAAAGGTACTCTTTATATTTAAAACATTAATTAAAGGGTTCCGAAATCATTCTAAATATATGTAAACACCTTCTGTATTCATTAATATTGTCTTGTAAATGGTAGGAAAGTCACTGATAAGCGAGAATATAAAATTGAAATTCAATACTGTATTCTGGGAATGATTGTGAAATTAACACAAATCAAACCTAATCAGTGTTAACTTCCACCATCTTCTGTTGAATGCGCTCCATAATCAGTTCGGAACTGACAGATGTTTAATTTCTGAGGCTTGAAGTCCTAGGAAGGGTAATCTCTAATTATTGATTAAGCATGGTATAGAGCCATCTTGGAAGATAAATCATCCACACCACTATGTTTACTGTAATGATTCATGCCTAATGAAGGAGGAATTATGCGTTCGTAACCAAGTACAGTTTCTTATTGCTGATCTGATTAAGAATTTACATCCAATTACTAACGATGCAATAACTGGGCTGAGAATGAACGGATCCATGTTCATTCTCAAAACATTAAATTTGTTAATTGAAGTATTGAAACTTACTATAAAAATTCGTCAGCTTAAAATAAAAATGTCTACGGAAAATACAAAAAGAAAGCAAAAATAAGTGGGATAATAGCAATCATAGCAGATGATGTTTTAGTATTTGAGAGTGGATTGTATTCGCAATAGTACGTTATTTTGTACGGAACTTCTGCACTCCAAAGTTAACTTCTGGCTCCGTGTAAGCAGTCAGGCAAATTATCTTAGTCTTCCCATGCAATAACTCCTAACTCAGAAGAAGGTTAAAAGTGAAGTTTTTTTTATTAGAGCCTCAACTCAGATTACACGGCTTGTGTAATCACAGAACAAGTCATCGCTTTTGCTGGATTTAACAAAATATAAAAGTGAAGGCAAGACACAAGCACTTAAAGAGTGCAATTCACAACAAGGCAAAGTCCTATTGTAAACTTCAATTCAAGCTCTTTAATCACTTGAGGAAGCACGGCTAGCAAAAGGCTAAAGCTGATCCTAGGAGATTTAAGCGCTGGGTGTTCAGGCGACAAAAGCTCTTCCTTACCTTCAAGAAATCTCTACTTATATAGATTAATTAATTTGCATTCTGGTGGGCAGTTTCCCTTTAATTTTTCACTACTAATATATAATTCTCCCCCACTACAAAAATTGTTTTCGTGACTTTTATTTTTCACTTTTACATTTTATTTAATGTAAAAGTAAAAATTATTTGAATTTTATTTTATTATTTATTGTATTAAATTAATTATTATTTAATATAATAAATAAATTTATTTAAATTAATTATATTTTAATAACATTGATTATTTTCAGAAACACATATATGTATTTAAAAATCTATTAATTGGTTAAAAAATTAATACATGTACACACAACAAAAATATTTACTAAAATATAGCTTAACTCTAATAGTAACAGAATAGTAGTAATATAGAGATTTATAAATAAATAAATAGATGCTACGTTTATATACGTATACATCAAACCTTTTCTGTCTAAAATTTAACTATTCGATATATAAGCGATCCAAATTTATACTGTTTCCACTACTTAAATATGATTTTAATATGATTTTACGCGCATTAACATGTCTAAATGATCTTTTTTCAAACGACTTTTTCTTATTAAATACATTAAACCGAAAACCTAGACGCCAAAAATGTTCTTTTAGTATCCATTAATTTTGAAAGTTCGAAAGATTATTCATTTTGTAAAGAAAACATTACCATACCTACAATACTTTTTATCAATGTGTACTTAACTTTTTCACATGCAGTAAATTTAAAGTTATTATACTGTTGAATCACAGCTGTTTTTATTTGCCAATATATTACTATATTTTGCTCATAATCTTTCGACTAATCCTGCGCCATGACTAAAATTACATGCACTTAATGCTGTCAAATCAAACGCTGCCCATTGCTGTATTTCATTTTCAGGAAAACTTCTCTCTAAATGGAAAAGTAAATTTATAGAATTTAGCATATAATTAGGGCCTATTTCAATATTTTTTTCTTGGCTTTACGGAGGAAAATGTTCACAGCATTACTTCAAGTAACGCTGCTTTGGTTAACGTATTTTGCTTTAAGTTTATTTTACCACGACTAATCATGTAGTGTGAGATTTCACCCCTGAAAAATTTTACGCAATAGCTACAAGTTCTTCAAAAACTTTAATATGTAAATTTATATGAAATTCATTAAAGACATAAAGTAAGAAATTTAGAACTAATGTTTCACAAAGACCAAAGATTCTGAAATTCATACTTCATAAATCTCAAATAATCCTATAAATGCAACAAAGAATTTAATAAATGTAAAACAACCAAAACGTTTAAAACAATCAATACCCCAATTAAAAAAAAATTAAGGAAATAGGAACACAACAGAAGAGGAATTCAATAAATTTCAATGCCACTGCAGCAGGGGGAAAGAGCATTGAAATCAATTGAAATCTCTCCTCTACAAAAATCCTTGTTTTTCTGTGTCCAGAATTAGCCGATGAACCATTTCAATGTGTTTTTATTATAATAGTTACCAGAAAATTCTGGCCCTTCCTCAAAGCAAGGAAATAATTCTAGTTAGAATATTGTACTTTAAATAAAAATAATTATATTTTGTTTAAAGAATTGAAACCGAAAGTGAAAAATTTTAAAGTACTTCAGTGAAAAAATGGTACTTTTCCGTTTCGGCGCAAATCTCGCCAAGCAGACTTCATTGGCGACAACATACAGTATACACATAAAAAATGTTAACAAATGTTAGTTCTAAGAATTTTTTATTTTGAAGGCGTTTAAAATTTTGTAAAAAGCCATAAATAAAGCCAATAAATTTGTAAAAAGCCATCAATTTAAGAATTTACTATGCTTTCATGGTTCAACATCCTGATTCGCCGGTTCTTATCACGTGACCGCAAGTGATCTCATTTCACGTAAACTACGCAACAAAAATCTAATTCTCTCAGTAATTATCTACATTAATTTCAAGTTAAATCTTAGTTTGGAATGCAAGTTTAAATGCAAGAATTGTTTCAATTCGTACGAATAGCTTACTCAGAAATTATGTAAAACCGCAGTGCTTTACTTCGCTGGTGCATTCCATTAGAATTCAGGAGTTTAACCCTTGACTTTGCCTTTACTATATTTTCGTCTTCGGGTGAGCGGTGTGATTGCTTCCTAATTGACTTAATTACCGCGAATGGTCTTAGGTCATAAAATTGAACTATCTGGTCAAAATTCTATGTAATTGTATTACAGTATTGAAAAAATAAACAATCAATCTGATAAAAAATGGCTGCGACTTGTTTTGAAAATAAGGCGTAAATTGTTACCAGCGAGGATATTCCAGCGAGGTTTGTTACCAGCGAAGTTTAGCATCAGTTGTAGCATTATTGGCGACTTTATCACCTGCGCCGGCAATACGGAAAAGTACCAAAAATATAAATCAAAATTTTACCTTTAAACATACATCATATAAGCCAAAGAATTTTAAACTTTAGTGAAATTATAAAACTTAGGCCATGAAAGCAACCATGAAGCCAGACCGTTCGCTGGGATTCGAAACCTAAACAGAACTACCAGTGTTCAGCGACTTAATCGCTAGGCCGCTGATGAGCACGGGTTGTTGCTTGGAAATGACTCGAAAGTGTAACGTAAGTATCTGGCCACAAAATGCTCATGTTGTACCGCAAATACTTATGTTTTCTCATCAGTTTGCGCAGGAAAACAAATGTCACATGAGGGAAATGTACTCTGTACTCTCTTATCTAGTTAAGGAATTACTGACTGATTTTTAGAAAAGGTAATAAGCCATAAATGGCTTATTACCTTTATTACATAGTCAGAATATCTAAATCGGAGGGGGAAGGGGAAGAAGAGAGGAATCCGCTTTACAAATGAAAAAATTAAATTAAAATGGATTGAATAAGTTTGAATTTAATTAAACTAGTTTTAAACAGTTGAGTATCAGTTATAAGAACTGAGAATATACCGAATTTAATTTTATCTGCAAAGTTTCGAAATATTATAATTGTAAATTTTACTTTAATTAGCACGTTATTTTTATGTTAATTCTGTTATTTATTTCTATTTTTATTTCATCAACGCCACCAGAAACACAAATTAAATGGCTAATTGTTAAGGTAATCAACACATACATGGTTAAAAAGGTTTGATTAGGTAATTTGAACATAGCAAAGCACACGACGGTTATCTGTGTAAGGGCTGCCTTCGTGGAGGATGTTTTGAGGAAAAGTGGGCCATATTGAAGTTACACATCGGGAAAACGTCAAAGCTTACTATGCAGCCAGCCCGTTCGCTTGAAATCGGACCCATGTCGAACTCTCAGTATTCAGCAGTTTTACCCAAAGTGTGTCCTACCAAGAAATTTGATCATTATCAACAAATTAACTATGAGCAATTGATAATAAAATTGTTACAAAATATTATGTTATTGAAC
Source organism: Stegodyphus dumicola (assembly GCF_044657685.1). NCBI lineage: Eukaryota > Metazoa > Arthropoda > Arachnida > Araneae > Eresidae > Stegodyphus > Stegodyphus dumicola. The sequence goes on from NC_140768.1 coordinate 87,677,074, forward strand.
AATTATTAAATTCGGTTAGACCACATTAATGAACAATTAGGTATTTCGTATGCAAAATTATGGAAATTTGTTGGTTGAATTAAAATTTTATTTTTGGTAGCATTAAGTTATTTATTATGTAGTTCAGAAACATGACTATCACGCAACATTTTATCTTACATTGCCAACCATCTAAAAAAATGTTAGGAGATGTCAAACACGCTTTTTAAAATTGTTTTGATTATTCTATTTTTCAGTTTTTAATGTATCGATTTCTTGCTTTATTTTTCCCGTTTTCTCCTTTCTGTTATATTTTGAAGTATTAAATTCTAAATGATCCGGATTAGGCAGATAGTCCTTGCGTGTTATGCCTTAATCAAATAAACTTAACTCATCCAGAAAGTTTGTAAAATAATTAAAAATATTTGTATTATTCTTACTAAATTTATTGCAGCTTTAAGTGAGTTGTTTATTTCATGGATACAACTGAGTTTATTTAATATATAAATAATTTCGGCGTTGATATCTGTATGCATATGCAACGTGTCAACTAAAGTAATTTACCCAGTTTTTATTTTCTCAACTGTCAATCTTAGACATATACTTCCGATTACAAAGAATTTTTAAATCCCACAAATATTGAAGTAGCATTTTCAAATTTAAAAATATCAGTTTTATAAAATTTAAGAGTTCTAACTAAAAAGTTAGATTAGACTTCAATTTAGGTAAATTTTATACTCGTTGTAAAAAATGAGACACAAAATGTTCGATTCTTGACAGAGATATTTAATTTCAAAATTTGCCATTTTTGACGTCATTTTCAATTTGTATAGTGAGGAATCAGTTAGTAATAAATTAAAGTAATTGGAGGTTGATTATATCCACCTTAAATGGCATTCAGTGATATTCTTTTGTTATTGACTAGTGTATAACTAGTCAATAACTAGTCAATAACATAATCGCAATTGATGTGTAATTTAATCGCAATTATTACCTGGAAAGAATTTTCACCCGAAAGGTTTTCAACCCTAGAATTAAGTTTTAGTACACCAAGTGTCAGTATTTCCTAGAATAGGACAGGCCAGCGGATAGGACACAGGGGTCCAATCGAGTTTCTTGCACGCTTTTCAGACCTGACGCCCCTCGATGTTTCCTTAAGGGGCACAGTAAAAGATGAGGTGTACTGTCGTAAACCACGTGATCTTGACACGTTTTGGGATCAGATTCAAGCGGTGAGCGTAGAAAGCCCATTTTTGGTGCGAGGTACGGAATCAGTCGTGATTCGTACTCAGAAATGCATAGAGGAAAGCCACCATTTTGAACATTTATTTTGAACACCATTTGGAACATTCTGTTTGATCAGAAAGTACACTTATTTTTCAAAATTGGACTATAATCTTACTTTTTCTAGAAATTTAACTTTGTAGGTTGGAAAATAAATTTTCTATGACAGTTCAAAAAGTGTATACATTTTTCTGACGCACCCTGTATATTTTTACTCTAACTAATATCTGAAATTCATTCCTGAGAATAAGTTGCGTTTTAAGTTAATAAAGAAATAATTTTTTCATCTAAATCTGTCATTTCTTTAGATTAAAATCTTACACTTCTTTTATTCAAGTAAAAACTTTAAAACAAAAATAGAACGCGAGCTAATAGAAAATTCTATCTTATCGCTACAAAGTATTTCAGGAAGTCCAGAAAAACTGTCATTAAATTAAAGGTCAAATGAAAGTGAAGGAAAACTTCTGGAAGTTTCGATAAAATAGCTACCGGAGTATTTTTGAAAAGAAAAATCGCTGTTGATCAAAATGGGAACAGTTATCATGATTAGATGATTATTTTGGAAACTCGAGTTCAGGTTTAAACTGTTCTAAATTTTATTCTTGGCAGTTGACGTTGGGGTATTTTAGACCCCAGAAGTTTTTAATCACCGTCTGCGTTTCACTAGATGCAATTTATTTTGAACACCTAACCTAAAATGGAAGACCACCCAACTATGAATAATAAATATTTTTTGAAAAAAGAAAGCTTTGCATCTGCTAATTTAGAAGTATATAATGATAAAAAATTTGCTTCTGAACATTGTTGAAAAATGCAATCAGTAATAAAAATTTGCTATGCCGAAATATTTTATGATTTCCCCGAATTGCAAACTGCTATATTCAAATCCCGGCAACTGGATTTGGATTGGATTACTTGGCAAAACACTGAAGGGATATCTGCTTAGTCGGAAGAGTGCTCCGATGGAGAAATTTGTAAGTAAAACTAGTTCCTTTTCACTTTACACCGTAAAAAATCCTATGTAGTTCCCGTAATTCGCCGTGATATGAACGCGGGTATTACTATTAGTATTTAGCGATTTTACCGCTGGGCCGCTGGTGGGCATTTCACATCAGAGCCAGATTTTATGCTTGCTGTTTTCTTTTATGTTATTGGATTTTAATTACTGACGGAACGGCAAGATGTCTGATAGCTTATAAATATTAACTATTGTTTAGCTTTGGGACATTTAATTTGAAACCTTATATATTAAAGAAATCAGAAAAATTTTTAAAAGAAGAATTACCACATATATAATTGAATTTCACTAAGAGTACATCTTTTATTAATTTATTATCAACTAGAACTGATATAAGGAGTTAGCGCCTTTTCTCGTGCGTGCTTTTGTGGTGAAATTGGTAGCACGCCCTCCCACCAGTGTCGAGATTCGTGGATCGGATTCCAGTGACTTTACTCTTATTCACTTTAGTTCTTTTTAATTACTTTACCGCTTTTCTAGATATACTGGTGACCCTTTTCTCAGTTTTCTCATGAAAAAGTTCTAAATTGCTATACAGTGGCCGTCCACCAAAATGTGGGCGATAATTCTCAATCATATGAATTTTAGTCACTGGGTACGTTTACTTTCTCTATGTTTCCGTTTAAGTGGACGGAAAGAATTATCCCACTGGTCCTGTGTGTGCGCTCGTGTAATTAACGTCACTGTCCGACAACAATTAGAAGATCCGAAGTTCGAATCTCGCGAGGGTAGAGCTGCGTTTTCACGTTTCAAGCATCTAGAAAAACTTAGGCTAGGAAGGCTTGTTTTATTTTGTTTTCTTACCTGGTAATCTTCTAGGATTACTAAGATTTGAGCTAGTAATTAAAAATTAATAGCATAAACATGTAAGATTTATCTTAATTTTGAGTTAAAGTTACTTTCCTGTCTTGCCGTAATTTCAGCTTACAACTTCCGGCCAGAACGTATTTTCAGAATCGCGGTTGAATGCAAATGAATAGAAGAAATATTTAACTGTGCAGTTCTACTGACTTCGTGAGAGAGCCAGAGATTCTGATCAGCGCGCGTTAGCCTTTTGGCGATTCTCCCACAAGCTATTATTACGCTCGGCCGTACTTCAGGCCGAGCCTTCAGACCTTGATAGCTTCCCCGTTAGTTAGCGTTAAGGGGCAACTTTGTTAGAATCTTGATAGCTTCGGCTATATCTTTTTAGTTTAGTTAAGTTTTATTGATTATTATTTCTGAGTTCAAGCCCAAATGGAGGCTTCATTGTAATTCCAAGAAGGAGTCGTCTGTTAAATTTATTTTGAATAATAAAGGTAATTAATCCTTCGTACGCATACGTTTCTATCTTTCTGAACTAAGCGATTAATTCGCTTATCCGTTCTCAACGTTCCAGACACATTGCAGTACATGCAAGGTTTGGAATCTTTGCTTTGAGTTGCAGGCAGTTGGGCAGACTCATTCTTCTTTACTTAATTATAAAAATAATCTAGTTATCATATCGGATCAGATTTAGAGAATAATAATAAATTAAACAGTTATATAAATAAATATCCTTACAAATACTGCTTTATCATCTTATTATTCAATCAAAAACGGTTAATTTAATAAAAAATTTCATTTAATGCAAAACTTTATCAGAACGAACATACTGCTGACTATATTAGGCTTTTTAGTAATAAAAAGAGAGACTGTTTGATATTAATTAATTTATAATTTATTATATCTCTATTATATTCACAGAACAATTGAAAATTTTTGTTGTTTGAGCTATTACGAGCTCGCACGTCTTTAATGCAAATCCAAAATAATTAACTTTATCGTTGCCAAAACCAAATCTAAAATATGATGTTGCCATTCTATTTTTCCCTTAAGAAATATTGAATTAATAAATAATTCGCATTTGTCTACTAAATATAAGTAAAATTTAAATAAAAATAACAATGTTACGACAACCAGTATTACAAATGTAAATGAATTTTTACTATGCAATTCTACCGCTACAAGCTCTTTATGATCGCATAACGAAAGAACATCAACAAAAGATTCTTTTGAAATATCCCCGAAAACAAAGATGACGCGACTAATTCAGTGTTCCAAATATTTATCCGTGTAATAGAGCAGACTACATCTGTTAACAATGAAGAATGAATATATTCACGGCTCATGAAATATACACAAAGGGACAAGTATCGATTTCGAGGCCCAGAATGACTTTCGCTGACAAGGCGGCCTCAGTAGATGGAAACAGAACTTAAAAACGCTCTCTATTATTTACGGAAGTCTCATAGTTTCTTATCTGTTTCACTGGGATTCCGAGAAGAATCTATTCCGCGAGTTAGCAAAGATTTCCTCGACGGAAATGAATTTTCGTCTTCCGCTAGGAATACAGAGATGCCTTGCCTCTGTCCACACGCAATGTTAACACGCACTGAGAAAAAATCATTAACGTACTTTTTCTGTATCTATTTACTTGTGAAATGTCAAGTTACAGTTTGGAAATTTAGTAATTATTGTTGGATTTTTAGTTTCATTACCACTTAGTTAGACGGAAATCGAATTGTCTGCGAGCCAAGGTAGAAATTGTGGCATGTTCCCTTAAATATGATATGCGGAATCCATTCGATAAGTTATTAATTTCATAGAACAGTTTTTCAAAACAGTTAAAAATATTTATACAATTTGTTTTAATGAATTCAGCTAGTTTAATTCCACGTGCCTAGCTAGTAATCAGTAGCTAGTAGTTTACTAATTTTAAAATGCTTAGTTTTAAACGCTTGGGAGATAATAATGTTATAAGGTCCCACGGGAAATGATAATATTTCTAATTTTAAATGGCTGAGTTTTCTGATTAAAATTGAAATATGAATATCTTACTTTTTGCCGAGTGGCAACACATTGCTTTTAAATAACGGAGTTTGTTAATCAAAATTTCAATACGTTCGCGCAAAACCTAAAATAAATAAGATTCAAATTCGAAATTTTTGCTTTGAGTTGCAGGCAGTTGGGCAGACTCATTCTTCTTTACTTAATTATAAAAGTAATCTAGTTATCATATCGGATCAGATTTAGAAAACCACACGTTCGATCTTGAAATTAAATGAGGTTTCGTTTACTGGCAATAAGAACATTTCTAAATTATGCAGATTGTTTTCTCCAAGCCTGAACATCGCAGGATCGGGAGGTCAACTCTGCCTTTCTTCTAAGCCTGTCTCTCTTAGCTTTCAGAGAGGTCAGATCATCTGTCGAGAAGTATTTATATTTCTTTTGCCTTCCTCTAGGGATGGACTTTTTAGCACAAGATATCATTGTATTCTTGATAATTCTATAAACGTTTTTAGGATTTAATGTAAAGTCAAGTTTATTATGATTAAGTTCATGTTCCATCAATTCAGTAAAGAGAGGCCAATTCGCTTTCTTAAAATTCTAAGAGACCTTTGATGGCGAAAAGGGTCTCCGATCCGCTTTGGGTATTTTAACTTCTGCAAGCACCTGTCTGTGTCCTGATCCAGGATCTTTCAAGACGCTACGCTTTGTGAGATTGTAAAGGTCAGCAGTAACCATCAACAGATCTGGGGTTGTACTTTTACCAGTATAATGTCGATAAGTATGGGAATCCATTTTATCGTACATCAGTTCGAATTTAATCGAGCTCAAGAGGTCCTGGACTATCCTTCCAGCTTTATTTGTGTCAGAATATCCACACATGGGTGAATGAGCATTCAAATCTCCTAAAAATAGAATGTTTTAAATGATTAACATAGGAAAATTCCGGATGATTATAAGGAGGGCTGTATATAGCTAGAATTTTAAAATGAATTCCACATTTCCATACATCCAAATGTACGACTTCACTCCTATCCCCATCAACAGCCATCTCTTTCATGATACGAAAATCAGCTGTTAAATCTTTCTTGACACCAATTAGTATACCACTGGCAACTTTTCTAAATTTTGTAAGTACGTGAAGAGAATATCCTTTAAAAGGATAGTATTTTAGGTTTTCAATAGTCAAATTTACTTCCATGATAGTAAAGATGAAGGCCCAAAGTACTATTATGAAACTTTGTGTCGTGAGGAAAGGAGCCTTTATCAATGATTCCAACATGCCCATGTGAATGTCTTGACGAACAGTCATAAACTTGCACAAAGGTGCCGACACGTTTCAAGCTCACAAACGCTCGCCAACGCACAAAGATGCCCTGACATAAGGGCACAAATGAGCAGACACCCTTTACGGAATCCGATATCGTGAAGAAAACAAACCTCATCAAAGCTACCCTGATACGCTTGTCAAAGTCTTAATCTTGGCAAACAGGTGCTTATTTGATGATTAAAGCAATAAGAACAGGTATAATATTTACAATTTTTCAGGACTAGTTTCGAAGGTTTTTAAATATAAAACTTTCGTCTGCAGCTGCAGAAGTACAAATCATGAAAGAGAAGCCTGTGCACACGAAAGAGAAGTCAAGCGATAACAAAGAGAGGAAGTAAATCGTGTTGTGGTGACATGTATGGATAAAAAATGAAAACAACTACGAAATAATTTCCTCAAAATCTGAGGGTAGAAACAAGTTGGAGCTGGGATCGTTAACTAGAACTAAAAGATTTTTTTGAATGTGAAATGCCTCTAGAAAATCTAATTCGTCAACGGAAGATGTTGAGTAATTTAGGCTGCAAAAAAATGGGAAATGCGATTTTCTAACCAATAGTGTTGGGCAACAGGGGATTTATGTGTTTCGTTTCCCTTAACATATACAGGTAGCCCTTCTATAACACGGCCTCCTGTAACACGGTTTCACTATAACATGATTCAAAAATTGCGAGAACCCTCTTGCAACACGGTTTTCCTATAACACGGTTTCGCTCTAATACGATTAGAAAATTGCCTAAGCAATCCAACACATAATAAGGGAGACATAGTCATCTAACACATAACAAGGGAGACAAAACCCTTGTTAGTTTACAGATCTTTATATTCGTAAATAAATATACCTTACCGGTATATTTGAAAGTAAATCCAAGAGCTTGGGTAACTGGAAATTTATTTAAAGACTGGTTTTTAAACTGATTTGTGACAGACATTGAACGTTATTTTAAGGCAGAAAAGTTTAAGCTTCAAGGCTTTATTATTATTAGATAATGCTCCCTGTTACACACAAAATTTGAATCATCCCAAAATACTATTCTACCACCTAACACTACTTCGTTACTCCAACCATTGGAACAAGGTATTATTTATACCTTTAAAACGCATTACATAGGAAGAGCACTACAGTAGATTTTAGACTTAACCAATTCAAATTCAATTAATGTAACGGAAGCTTGGAAGATATTTTCAATCAAGCATTGTATCGATATCATATCTTTGTCGCTGAAAGATCTAAAAGCATCAACGTTAGATGCATGTTGGAATAAGTCATTTTTATTGAATGCAGACCCTTTCGCTGAAAGAAGACGAAAATTTAAAAGAGAGTTGCAAAACTGTTTAGCTCCATATCGAGAAATTTACAACGACTTGGTAAGAACTAGTAAGCAAAGTAAAATTACAGATTTATTAAAGAGGGAAGAATATGCTAGAACTTTAAATGAAAAAAAAATTTTGAAAGTAAAAGCGATCTCATTGCACCGAAAAAATTTTCTCGGTTGGTTATTCTGAGCAATGAAGACGAAGAATTTTATGAAACTAAAGTTGCGTCGAATTAAAATACGTAATATTTTTGTTTTGTGTTCTACATACATATATATTTTAATAAAAATTAAGTAGTTTATGTATAATTAAAAAAATATATTTGTTTTTAATATGTTTTTGGAACGTAACCCCCTTTTTGTACTGGCTCTGGGTCTCATACAACACGGTTTCGCACAACACAGCATTTTCTAGGAACCTATCTACCGTGTTATACGAGGGTTCTCTGTACTTCATGTTTCTTAGCGCGAAATTTTAAGGCTTTGTTAATTTGACCAATGCAAATTAAACCACATTTAGACAAATCTGAAAATTCTCTAATCTTATCATCTTATAACTACCCTTTCATTTTTGGAGATCATAAGAATTCGGTTGTCATTTCTTTCTTTCCATCGATTAGCTATATAATTGCACATACTTTACAGAAATTCAAGTTTCGGGTTGTTTTATCTTCAAAATAAAACTAGTAGTTCCATACTTAAAGACAACATCCCGGATTTGAACTTCTAGGGCTATATACAGGATTCCTTGGAAGTGATTTAATTTACATTAGTCAAACTAAGACAGTCTTAAAATTCGTTACTTTTGTGCAGCGGTGTAAAGAATTGAATCCAACAACTATGAGAGAACTAACGATGCCGCAAAAAACGACTTCTATTCAGAAATGACTTCTAAATTTAACGACTTCTAAAAAATTCGAAAGATAGATTTTTTTAGAGTGTGATTAAATCTCTTTCTTCCTATGAGTTTATTGTTTTTTACAGTATGAATTTCACAGTTATGATACTGTTTTAATCATTTTCAAACTATCGATATCAGGTACCAAGTTCCGGCACCCTGGGAAATTTCCCGAATTCTCGATATCCCCATCCGCCTCTGCAAGTACGAGTCAGGTTTCCTCAGAAACTCTTCCATATAGGCAATCCCTCCTCTTAAGCAGATAGCTTTGTAGCTTTGCCATATTCAAACAACGTAACGTAATCCCATCTATGCGTGCTTCTAGCCAAAGCTAGAGCTGATTCAAGTAAATTCAGAAGGAGGAAGCAATCGTAGCGATACTATCAGTGATAGCTGCCTTAAACTCTCATTCGAACTCAGGAAATTCGTGCTTAAATGCATTAACTAAATTCGCATCTTGTTTAAAACTCACGAACGTTGACGTATTAGTATAGGAAAAAATAATAAGACAACTAGTTATTAGACATTAATTTATTTTATTTTCTAGTTATTAGACATTACACAGGAGTATACTTTAATTAAAACTATTTTATAAATTAAGCTTGTTAATTAATATCATTACTCGCATACGGTCGTAATAGATTCATCGAAACACAGAGCCAATGAAAACTAGATGAAATTTAATTTTTATAAAAGCAATTTACAGTTTTGGAACTTTTCACACAAAAGTACTCGTACAGCTCTTCTCAGTATGACACAGCATTATCAATGGTGACCACTTCGGACCACTAAGAACGTTGACCACGAGGCAATGCAAAGAGCCTCAAATGCGTAAGCTCGCACGATTATCTTTCACTATTCTGAACTCTCAATACTGTTAGCTAAACTGAAAACTGATGCCCTGTTCCCTTTTATGTAGTTTTTTCCCGTCCCCCGAGATATTTTCAGTACCTTCGATTTCACCAAATCGCTGGAAGGTATACTCAGTTTTACAGTTACACAGAGCCGGATATAATCACTAGTTGCACTGGGATTGGACTAGTTACGCTTACGCAGGGATCGGACCAAATGTCGCTTTTGGCATTTTCTCACCAAATTTAGCGAGACATCTATTTACTTCAATGTTCCTGTAACCCTATTTTTCTAGCAATGCTTCGCATCCTGATGCCTTTCATGTTTCATTACACAAGAGATGCTGCTAGTTACATATAAGGTCACTAAAGTTATTTACATGCGTACAAAATTCGTAACGATATCAATTTTACAAATGTTCAGTTGATATTTTGCAAAAACTCGAAGAACTTCATCACGAAAGATAATAGCAGTCAAAATCAAAATACAATTGAATGTGCTAAATAAAAAATTAATTTAAGGAATGCTAGTATTTCTTGTTTTTTGAATAATGTTATTTATATTTATATTTTTTTTACTTGTTTAGAGAGAGAAATGTATTCTAAAAATAGTTTTTCGGTGAATATATAGTGTTTTTACGGAAATATTTCGTTGCGTTTTTACAGAACTGTTACTTATTTATTATCACTTCTATCCTATTTCCTCCCTGCTTTATTTTCTTTACTTTTGACATTTTCTATGTGTACAAATGTATTAAAGTATGATATTTTTCTATTCAAATCGGTCCTCATTAAATAAATCCTCAGGTAGGATTTGGTTAATGATTTGTTTTTTTTTATCAGAAACCAATCAATGTAATATAAAAATTAGAAAAGGGAAAATGTAAACAAAGCTCAAAATGTTACCTAAAATTCGCGAAACTCTTTAATCCGCCCAATCACTGGTGTGCGAATTATCCGAATTCTACTGCAGTATACTTTACTCTAACGCATATTACCAGATTTACCATTCTTAGGACGTAATGATTCCATATCTTTTTCGGTTGCTTCTATTAAACATATTCATTTCCATTCTCACCATGCCAGAAATAACACTGAACTATTTTTCAAAATAGTTACGGAGGAAATTGCTGACTATAAATACCGATTTTTCCTTGCCCCAGTAGTATAAAAAATATATATCCATATATAGCCAGAATTGTGAAACAATTACGTAATACGAACCCTAAATATAATTTTAATAACAACCTTCCATACAGAAAACTACTTAAAATAACAGTTCTGCGTCGACAGACAGACAACACAGCGAATATCAATTTATCTTTCGTTATTGGAAAGGTATACTTCCCCAATCCATTCCAATTACTGAAAGACAACTAGATATTTTACGCAACATGATATACATCGGTAGAGTGGCAGAAATAACTTAAAAAGCAACTATTACTTGGCTTAATAATCATCCCCGAGCAGGAATTCCGTGAGTGGATCAACGCTCTGTTCATATCTCACGCAAAACACGAGTGGAATAATGGAGTAACCATCTAATGTAGCAGCTGCACTCTAGCGTGGCCGGCTTCCTTCGAATCCCTGCCGTTTCCCGAACGTCATCGGCATGTTGATGATTTACCTGAAAACAGCCTCGAAATCATTTCACTTACCTTTGGCCTAGCTAACATTACTCTACAATCAGGGCCGCATTTATAAAAATAAATGCCTGAGCGGAATCTGTTCAGGAAACCCCGCCCACTAATTTTTTAAATGTAATAATTATTAATAGCGCAAATTATACTCCACGTAAAGTAAATATGTTTGAAAGTATAAAGCCATTTTTGAATCAATATATTATTCTACATTGATTATTAAATGTTATTTGTATTTTACGACTGTAAATTATTTAATTTTTATTAGACAAAATATCTATTGAGAAAATGGCAACAGCTAATTTCTGGATGTCATTCTATTTATAATTTTAAAAATATACTTGCAGATGATGTACGCTTCAAATGTTTAATGGTACGATGCAGTAAGTACGATTGTTATGTTATGTACGTTTACGAATACGTTACGTGTAGGTTATTAAGATTTATCTTTAAATAAATGTTTGCTTGTCTCTTACAACCATTTTATGAATGATTAATTTAACTACAAAAGGAAGCTAACATAAATCAGAAGTGGGATTATTCTGAAACCTAAGCCTAAAGCTACAAGAATTTGCTATTACGTAAATAAATTGAAAAGAATTTGAATTTCAAGGTATGTGCATTAATTGATGTAACATAATCATTATAGAATTTAATTTTGTTATTTTTTTTATCATTTTGGAAAGAGAGTTTATTATTTTCATTTCTTTAAATTTTGAAATATATTTAGAACGTCAAACAAACTTATAAAATACCAATAACTGTGTTCTACTAAGTTGTCTAATTGGAAGTTAATAATAATAGCATATATATATATAATTTGCATTTTAATGAGTACGAAAATGTCTATTTTCGGTAAGGCAAAGAAATGCGATTTAAGAATATTAGCTGAAGAATTGGGAGAAGATGTAAATGAGAGTCATAAAATGAGCGATTTGAAAAAGATAATTCTGGCTAACAAAGAGTACGATGAAGAATGCGCCAAAGAATGGTTAAACATTATAATAAATGAAAGAAAAGAAAAAGAAAAAATTGAAGAACGAAAACGTCAAGAAGAAATTGAAGAACGTAGACGAAAAGAAGAATATGAGGAACGAAAACGAAAAGAAGAATATGAGGAACGAAAACGAAAGTATGAAATGGAATTTGAACTGCAAAAACTACGTATTGAAGCAGAAAGTAGATCTACAAATTCTGGCACCAATGAAAATGCTAGTGGTACGCACATGAATCCAAAGTTAGAGCTTCATCGTTTGATGCAAAAATTTAAACCTGACGAGAATGATATCAGTTTATATTTAATCATGTTTGAACGTTTGGCTAAACAAGTTGAAATACCAGTTACTCATTTGTTTGGCTTATTGCCGTATAATATTGCTCAGTTAATCGCCAGAGAAACCGATGAAATTGCAAACGATTATAAAGAAGTTAAAAGGATCTTATTAAAACGATACAAGATGAGACCTGAAAAATTTCGCCAAAAATTTTTTACGCACAATAAGAGTGTAGGAAACACATGGAAGAATTTTGCGTATGAGTTAAGAAATTTTTTTAATGAATGGATAAGCGGAATTAAAGTAGATACTTTTGAGAAACTTAGCGACCTTATTGTAGCGGATCAGATAAAGCGTAAAGTGTCTCAAGAAGTAAAAGAACATTTTATTGACATATGGTCTGAGTTGATTTCACCAATTTATTTTGTTGAAAAACTAGATGATTATGATACCTTGAAGTCAACTTTCAACAATAAACAACCGCATAAAGAAGGGTCTTACGACAAACGAAACTCTTTTAAAGATGGTCCAGTTGCTACAATGAACGAAAAGAAAAAACTCTACGCTATCACACATAATGAAAAAGGTGAACCAAAATGCTTCAGCTGTAATAATTTTGGACACATCTCAAGGGACTGTCCTCTGCCCAAACCAGTAGTAACATGCCGAAAATGTAATAAAACAGGTCATAAAGCTAAAAATTGTGTTACTAAAGCTGAAAATAATCATTCAAATGATAAAAATTATTCTGTTGAGCAAGTTGGCGAAAATATAGAAGAGAGCAATTCATATTTGAAGAAAGCAAAACTGAATAATTCTGAAGAAGTACAGGCTTTAATTGATACGGGGAGTTCTTGTTGTCTCTTAAGGACTTCAGTTGCTCAGAAACTTAAAGTGAAACCAGAACCTGCTATGAATGAATTGTACGGTTTTGGAAATCAAAGGATGCCTGCAGTGACCTCCATAGGAATGATTAAAGCCGATATTGAAGTTGATAATGTAAAAGGCCTGTACCTGATAATGCACAGCCAGTTGATCTAATCATCGGACGGACATGGCTTGATCTACCTCACATCGCTTATGTCAGAATAGGAAAAAGATTTCACTTCGGGTATAGGGAAGATGAACTATTTAGTAACCTCCAAATTGATGAAAAAATAAATCGAGTCTGCCTTAAAGTTCTTGAGAAAAATGACTTAGAGAAAAATACGATCAGTCTTGTCAGTTCTCAAACAGATTCTGTAGATAATGGATTAATTATGATAGAAAATCATTCCGAAGGTATAGGCTGTTTATTAGAAATTAAAAAGGGCGAAACTTGTATACCAGTGATTAACGTTGGCGATAGAAGTGTTAGGCTCCAAAAAGATTGCGTTGGGAGAGTAGAAGAAGTTGAACTATGTTTAAATACTGAAATTTCTGAATTGAGCTCGAACTTAGCAAAAACGGAAAATATTAGCAACATAAAAGTTCCTATAAGTTTAAGCCAAGTTAAAATTGGCTCGGATCTCGAAGTTGATCACCAACAAGAGTTATTGTGTCTTCTGAATGAATACAGAGATTGCTTTGCACTAAATATTTCAGAACTAGGGTGCACAGATCTCCTAAAAATGGACATTAAAGAAATCGAAGGTTCAAATCCAGTATGTATGAAGCCTTATAGAACAAATGCCTCTGAAAGAGCTGCAATCAAAAAATAGTTCAAGAATGGAAAGAAAATGGAATTGTAACAGAAACGCGATCCCCATATGCTAGTCCTGTCATACTGGTAAAGACAAAGACCGGTGAATACAGATTAGTTGTTGATTACAGACGTCTCAATAGTCAAACTATAAAGGATAAATTTCCCCTGCCTAAAATAGATGACTTATTAGAACAATTGCATGAGTGTAGGTGTAGTCTGTTTACAACGCTAGATTTAGCACACGGATATTTACAGATTCTATTAACTGAAAGTGCAAAATTGAAAACTGCTTTCGTAACACCGGATGAAAGTGGACAATTTGAAAGAATGATTTTTGGCTTGATTAACGCTCCTGCGGAATTTCAACGATTGATGTATCATGCATTATCCTCATTATGTAATAAAGAAGTGTTGTGCTACCTTGACGATATACTTGTTCCAGCAAGGACTTGGGAAGAAATGATTCAGAAATTAATTAAAGTATTCGAAGCACTACGTGCAGCTAAACTAACCCTGAAGTTACCGAAATGTGAATTTGCCAAACAAGAAATAGAATATTTAGGCTTTATAATCAATAAAAACGGATTAAAGCCGGGATCAAGAAAAGTTGAAGTAATATCAAAATTCCTAGAACCTAAAAACCTTCATGAAGTTCGACGATTTCTTGTTTTAACAAATGTTTTTAGAAGGTTTATTCCAAATTATGCCATTAAAGCTGGACCATTGACTCAACTAACTAAGAAAAATCAAACATTCAGATGGGAAGAAAGTCAGCGGAATTCTTTTACAATGCTGAAAAATGAACTGACGAATCAACCAATTTTAGCTTTGTACAAACCTAATGCTCAAACAGAAGTCCATACTGATGCATGCTCAGAGGGTATTGCTGGCATGTTACTTCACCTCGGAAGTGACGGCAAATGGCATCTTGTCTACTGCGTGAGCAAAAAGACAACGGAAGCTGAAAAGATTTATCACTCGAGTAAACTTGAGCTAATGGCAATTGTCTGGACTCTAGATAGACTTCGACAATTCTTACTCGGAATTGAATTTACGATAGTTACCGACTGTCAAGCATTAGTTTACATGAATGCAAAGAAATCTAGCAATCCCCAAATTGCTCGTTGGAGTATCCTTATTCAAGAATATAATTTTGAAATACGCCACAAACCAAGAATTAAAATGTCTCATATCGATGCAATCAGTAGAGCTCCTGTTATTAATTCGTCAGACACCATGCATTCTTTGATAGAAGATAATTTAAATGTTTGTCTGACCTTAAATTTAGACGAACAAATTCTTATGATACAGCATGCAGATGAAAAGTTAAGAAAATTAATAACAATTTTGAAGAAAGACCCAAGTGAAAGAACCAAAGAAGAAAATCAAAATGTAGAAAATTATATTTTGAAAAGGAATAGACTGTTCCGTATTGTGGAGGATGGAGAAAAGAAGAAGGTATTATACGTCGTACCTAAAAGCATGAGAAAAAGCATAGCTGTGAAGTTTCATGACCTTATGGGACATTTTGCTGTTGATAGGACTGTCTCAGAAATCAAAGAACTGTACTGGTTTCCTGCTATGAAGAGATATGTTCGTCGACATATATCAATGTGTTTCGAATGCCTCATCAACAAAATCCCCAGTGGAAAAAGACAGGGTCTTCTGCATCCTATACCCCCAGGCCGCAGACCTTTTGCAACAATACACATTGATCATCTTGGACTTTTCATCACAAGTTCTAAAAGAAACAAGGAATTGTTAGTCGTCATTGATAATATGACCAGATTCGTTCGATTGTATGCTGTGAAAAACACATCTTCGAAGAACGCACTGAAATCATTGATGAGTTTCATAGAAGAATTTGGATTACCAGATCGTATAATATCAGATCGAGGTTCTTGTTTTACTTCAAAGGAATTTCAAAATTTTTGCAAGGAAAAAGGAATTCTTCATACATTAAATTCAACCTCCCACCCATAAGGGAATGGTATGGTGGAGAGATCGAACAGAACAATTTTATCAACGATAGTAACATCAATGAAAAGTAAAGATCAAAAGGATTGGGACAAAAGAATTAAAGAAGTTGAGAGAAACTTGAATAACACAATCAATAAAACTATTGGGAAAACACCATTTGAAATACTTCATGGATATGTACCACGATTTCAAGATGGAGTTTTGAGATTACTTGCTGATGAAGAAGCAGAAGTTTGGAAGGAACCAGAAAAACTAAAAAAAGAAGCTAGAGAAAAGATTGTTAGAGAACAAGGAAAAATGAAAACTTATTATGACAAGAAGAAATCGGGATCTCTATCATTTGAGCAAAGAGAAATAGTAGTAGTTAAAAGAAATTCAAAATCTACACCAGGAGAACCAACCAAAACTCAACCTAAGTATCGTGGTCCAATGGTTGTGACAGAAGTACTTCCGGGCGACACTTATAGAATATCACAACTAGAAGAAGCCTGCGATGGTCGCTTTTATGCATCAACTGCTCATGTAAGTCAACTAAAATCTTGAAAAAATGCAGAAGCAAATGATGATGATGACAATGACGACGATGACGATAATGACGAAGACGATGATGAACTTAAAAGGCCCAAGCGAACAGTGCGCAAACCATTGCGCAATAGAGACTTCGTATAGGACTTATAGAATTTTTTTTGAAATTATATTTTATTTTTTCCTACCTATTATTATATTTTTGTTGTTGTTTATTTGTCGTTTTAATGCATGATAAGATTTGGTTCAATTGAGGACAATTGAAAAGTCAGGATGGTCGAATGTAAGAACGATTGTAAATTATTTAATTGTTATTAGACAAAATATCTATTGAGAAAATGGCAACAGCTAATTTCTGGATGTCGTTCTATTTATAATTTTAAAAATATACTTGCAGATGATGTACGCTTCAAATGTTTAATGGTACGATGCAGTAAGTACGATTGTTATGTTATGTACGTTTACGAATACGTTACGTGTAGGTTATTAAGATTTATCTTTAAATAAATGTTTGTTTGTCTCTTACAACCATTTTATGAATGATTAATTTAACTACAAAAGGAAGCTAACATGTATTATTAAATAATGAAGAATCAGTATGCATGCATGTGTGTGTGTGTTTTCTCGCAATGTGGAAAACTGGCGGCACTTGCAGCCGTCTGATTTTAAACACATTTAATTCTCCTCTCAAAAGTGCACAAAGCTCGAAATTAGGATTTCGAATTTTATTTCATATTTTATTTCTTTCATATACTGTGAATTAAATTTTAATTTGCAAACTCAGCAGTTTGAAAGGAATGCGTTGTCATTCGACAAAAGGGTACATATTTATGTTTTAAATTTATCAGAAAACCGAAAGATTTAAAAGAAATGTGCTGACATTCGAAAAAACATAAGATACTTTTCTTTCAAATTTAATTAACATGTTCCGTGATTTAAAATTTTGCACTGACTGAGCTAAAAGACTTTCATACGCCGTGTGTTGCGATTCAGCAAAGAGTAAATTATATACTTTTTCTTTCAGATTTAATTATTGCTTTTCAAACTATGCTATTTCAAAACAATCAACGCACTTCTTAATTTGTATTATTATTACTTACTAGCTGAACCCGCGAGATTACAGTAGCTAAACTCTTTAAAATCGTTATATACATTTTCTTTTCTATAAGAGCTGTTATAAGCGACTGGCTGCGCAAGAGGATAGTATTCTGAAAACTTTGTAAAGGCTATCAAAGCTATCTAAAGCCTTCACAAATTTGTTATTAACACGGCTGCTAAGAGATACTTTATTATATATTGCAGTTACGGATAGAAGACAAAGACTTCAGGGAAATAATTATTTTTCTGGAATGATGCTTGCTTTCAGTTATTTTTGATTCTGTGTATAGCAGTAATTTATTCGATTACAATAAAGATGGAAATAAAACATGACTCGTATTTCTTATTTATTGTTTTCCCTAAGAAATGGGAAATTTGGGTGTTTGGCATTTTAATTTTGTGGAAGTTTCGTTCAGAAATAAATATTAATTTATCCAATGCTAATGATTTACAACTAAAGACTGCAACACAAACTAAAATGATCGCCGTATCGTAAAACAAACATAACAAGATGAGACTACTTACCCTAAGACTTGCTAGACGGCTGGCTCTTGACCTAAGACTCAAATTATTACAACAAGGTCTAAATTAGAAACTGTATTCCTGGTAGGCTACGCTATCATTTATTATTGAACGCTAACCACGATACGGCATTTAAGTAACTTCAGCCGTTCATGAACATAAAAGATTTAATGCTCAGTAGGATACACTGGTGAAGTAGCGATGAAAGTCTTATATCTTGTGTTCAAGAGTAATTTCTTACTTTTAACCCATACCACGTACCATTAGATTTGTATAACGGTTTTGGTTTGAGGTAATATTGCTAGGAAAATAAAGAAGAATGGGACAGAGTTTAATGCAAATCTAATCTTTGGTAAAAATTTAAAGGATAGCTGTCACAAACTATTATAAAGCAGTAAAATTAGTAGAACAGATTTTTATTATTTTATAACAAAATTGCCAACTTGGGAGTTTATGGTATCTCCTTTCAGAGATTAAGAGTAAAGAATTATTATCACGTAGGAAGTTCATGCTTTCGTATTATTTAATACTTGCCTATTGGGAATGCATTTCAATTTTACGATTAGATTCAGCAGTTTCAGCTGTTAATAATAAATAATTTCACGAAAGATGATTATTGGGATAATTCTAGCAAATGCGATCCGTCCCCCATTTCAGAACATCAATGAAATTGCTACTTAACTATAATAACAATGCCATCGCTTATCTCTATGATTAAATGATGAAAAATCTCTACGTGAAGAATGGCGGCACTAACAGCCACCAATTTTTTAACACATGTAATTCTCCACCCGAATATGTACACTTCGAAACCCGAAGTTTGAAGTATTCTTTATTAAAAAATTAATGTTTTCCGTGAATTTAATGAATTTTTGTTATTTAAAAGCAATGTCTTGCAAGTTACTCAAAATAAAACATGTTTCATCCTCCTCGTGCTAGTGTGTTAAAGACATTTACTTTCAGATTTAATATATTTTTTACTAATAACAAAGTTAGTGATCTAAAAGCAATTAATAGCATTACTTACTTATTTATATTATTTTTAATACGATTAATTCAAAAGAAAATGTATTTAATTCATACTATATGCCTATTAGTCTCAAAATTAGATTTTGCCTTGAATCATTATAAAAGTCTGAATAACTTTACAAATTATTGCCACCAATTATTATCGCCCTGTATTATATTTAAAGAAATTAAGTAATGAAGAATTTGTATGAAAGTTTCTCTCAATGATTTCAAGCACAGCAATGACAACACTGTACGGGGGAAAAATTTTTATTTCCAGCTGCGAGGTTGTCTATCAGAAATTCTACAGATAGGTAAACCTTTAAATAACCTTTAAACTTTTTAGGTTCCCTTTAAGTAGGATTTAATTTTAGGAAATAAAAAAAATCTGCATGGAGCCGAATCAGGTGAATAAGGAGGATGCCCCACCACAGTAATGTTTTTGCTGGTCCGAAACTGCTTGATAGGGCCGTGTGAGCGGTCCTGGTGCAACAGCCATCCATCTCTCCACAACTGTGACCTTTTCTTCTCTATTTTTTCCTCGAAGTCTTTTTAGTACTTCAGTGTAGTAGTATTGATTAACTGTTTGACAACTGGCAAACACCAGCACGTTCCACACTGTTCTTTCCCCTGAAAATCTCTTATGCCATTCAAGCACACGTGCATGAAACGAAGTTTCACCTCCATAAGCTTCGGCTAACATTTGAAATGTTTCTTCCGTGGCTGATTTCTTAAGTTTCACAAGAAACCTGTTGCTGATTCGCTGTTCGATCTTTTACATTAGACATCTTCTCGCCAGAATGCAGTTGTACGTTGTTCACTCAATGACGCAGTACTCCCCACTGGCGTGGTTAAAACTGGCCGCATGGATAAAGTAGGTGGTGGCATGACATCACCAAAACAGTTGTTGCCAACTCCACTCTATTTTCAAGTTACACGCTTAGTCTTGTTTTTTTGTGTCACACCTCGTATGATACGAAATTCTAATATGATTCGAAATTTTAATATTTTTTTTAAATTAGCGGACAGATAAAGCAAAAGTTTAACTTTATAAAAAACCTTTATCTCGTGAAATCTGAATACTCTTTTATGCAATCTGGGAGATCTTTTGATCTGGATGATTCATGATGTGAAACTGTAATGATACGAAATTTTAACGTTCTTTTTAAATTGGTGATTATGTGACTAAAAATTTTTGATATGCAAAATTTCATCTGGGTGTGAAATTTTATCACTCTTTTAATCTGCTAAATGCGAAATTTTTTGTTAATGCGAATGTTATTAGCTCGATGCCAAATTTTAACGCTTCTTTTAGGTTAACGATATTTTAAGCGCATTTTTAACGTTCCTTCAGCTTGGTCGGCATATGATGCGAAATTTTAACGTTCTTCTGTTTTGACCGATGTGTTAAGGCAGAAGTGATCTGGCAACCACGCTGGGAGAAAACGACAACGTGGTTAGCTAGCGGCCATTATTATTGTGTTTGATTGCTTGCTGGGAGGTGCACCTATGCGATGGCAAGAGTGTCCATCCAAACAGAAGTTAAAAGAAATAAAGATACAGTCCATTAAATCTTGGTGTTTGTGTTTCATGAGTATGTTTATTCTAGAACATATTGTGGTCCGTGCAACCCGGTAGGAAGATTAGTGCCTATGGATAAAGTGCTGGTTAAAAAGCTTAAAGGTGAAGTGTTAAATTGATAAAAAAGTGTGATATGTTACATCGCATTCGACAAGATAATTAAAAATTAGTGTGTGTTTGGATTTACAAATTTCGGTTCCTCAAACCTGGTTGGATTACCTCAAACGGAGGTAAGTGAATTTGCTCATATATGTTCGGTATTATTAATTAATGTTAATTATGGAAGCATTTTTAATTAAGAAAAGAATTTTAAAGTCAAATATAACGAAAGCGACATCAGATTTCGAAAAATATACTTGTGATGAATTTCAGTTACAACTTTTTGAAAATAAATGTGCAAAATTTAATAATGAATGTTCAGAGATTTTTGATAAATTATTTGTAGTAGTAGATGAAAAAGAGTTTGACAAATATGTAACTGAACAACAAACTGTTCAAGACAGCATTGATACTTTGTGGGTTAAGGTTAAACGACAAATGTCAAAATTTAGTGCTAAAGATGCAAGTAATGTAAAGATTGAAAATACCAGTGCACAAGGTATGAAATTACCTAAATTAAACTTGCCGTCTTTTAGTGGAAATATTCAAGTTGGTTAAGCTTTCGGGATCTTTTCATTTCAAGCATTCATAATAATAATGTATTATCGGATTCCCAAAAGCTCTCGTATTTGAAGTTATCGCTTCATGGCGAAGCAAGCTAGGATTATTCAATCAGTCACAATTTGTGACAATAACTATAAAATTGCTTGGGATTTTTTAGAAGAGAGATACTCCAATAAACGTGATCAGGTTTTCGCCCAGATAAAGCGATTCATGTCAATTTCTCCCATACAAAATGAAAGCCCGTCTTCTATTTTAAAATTAGTAGACACAGTGAATGAAAGTGTAAGGTCTTTTTGGAAATAGTAGACCAAAAAATAGGATTCGCAGAAACATTTCTTGCATATATGTTGCTGCAAAAATTGGATGTTTCCACTCGTCTTTGGTGGGAAAGAGATTCAAAAACAAGTGAGTTACCTAAATTATCTGAGCTTATTACATTTCTAAAAAATCATGCTAGAACTTTGCAGTCGTCAAAGTCATCTAATGTGTTTAATGCAAAAAAGGGTCAACCTATTCAAAAGGTGACTGCCTTGGTGTTAAATGTTAAAGGTCAAGATTTTAAATGTATTTGTTGTAAAAGTATCAATTTTCACAAGTTGTATAAATGTAATTCTTTCTTGAAAATGACTGTAAGTGAACGTCTTGAATTTGTTAAGAAACATAAATTATGCTTTAATTGCTTGGGTTTTAATCCGACTCATATTGCAAAGAACTGTCGTTCAGAATTCAACTGTTCAAAATGCATGAAAAAACACCATAGTTTACTGAATTTTCCCAATCAAGACATTTCGCATTCACCTGCTACTATAGCGAGTTGTGTGGGGAAGGAGGAAGCACCGGCTAATAATTCTGACCCTCCTTTAGTAGACCACTCGAATCTAAACCCTGACGCCAGATGTTTTGAAATGTTATCTAATTGCAACCAAATAAACAATTCGGAATTTATTGGTTCATCTGTAACTGCTTTACAAGTGATTTCGAAGGAGGTATTACTATCTACTGCTATTATTTATGTTAAAGATTCTTGCAGGAATTTTATTGCTTGTCGAGCTTTACTTGACTGCGGAAGTCAGTGTTCGTGTTTCACCTATGATTTCGCTAATAGGCTTGGAATAAAAGGGAGTAAAATTAACATATCAATTTCATGTTTAAATGGAAAAGCTCTATCAGTAAAATCCAAGCTTACTGCTGTGATATCAAACAAGCGTGATTACCACCGTGCTCTCGAATTCTTTGTTGTGCCTAAAATTAATGATTTGGTACCAGTGAATTATTTTAAATTTTCATTTTCACAGCTTCCGCAAAAGATCAAACTAGCGGATTCTCATTTTAACAAGCCCCAGAAAATAGATGCCTTGTTAGGTGCAGAATGCTTTTATGAACTACTGAAGGCTGATCAAATTCATCCACGAAATTCTAATTTAACTCTTCAAAATTCCGTATTTGGATACATTGCTACCGGTGTAAATGTTGGTTCAAATTCAGGCAATACGATTCAGTGCGGATTTATGAAAGTCGAAGAAGACTTGAATTCACTAATCAAGTCCTTTTGGGAAATTGGGGCTGTTACAGAATCTCTCAAAATAAAAAATAAGAAGTAGAATGTGAGGAGCATTTTGTGAAAATCCATCAGAGGGATATTGAGGGTAGATATGTAGTGACGCTACCATTAAGGCAAGATGTTCATTTGGGTGATTCTTCGCAATTAGCCACCCAATGGTTAAATAATTTGTGAAAGAGACTAGACAAAACCCCTGACATGTCTAGGATGCATTGTGAGTTCATGAGTGAATATGAAGCGTTAGGGCATATGCAAAAAATGCAGAGTGTGACGGAAACTTCTAAATACATAATGCCTCATCATGGTGTTTATAAGGCAGACAGCAGTACAACTAAGTTACGAGTGGTATTCGACGCATCGGCTCCTTCATCGTCTGGTTTTTCATTAAACGACTGTTTGATGAATGGAGGTGTAGTTCAAGATGACCTGTTTGCTATCTTGCTACGATTTAGAAAACACAAGGTGGCTTTCACTGCTGATATATGCAAAATGTATCGGCAGATTCGTATAGATACTGAGCAACGCAAACTTCAATGCATTCTTTGGAAACATACGTTGAATGATGCATCTAAACTTTATCAAATACTTACGGTAACATATGGAACAAAATCAGCGCCTTTTTTAGCAACAAGAGTGTTGAAGCAGTTAGCCTTAGATGAAAAGGATAAGTATCCATTGGCTTCTAAAACGACACTCAACGATTTTTATGTTGATGACATTTTGTCGGGTGCAGAAGATGTCACCTCTGCTGTAGAATTGCAGCGGCAGTTAATAGACAGGTTACAATCTGCGAAAATGGAATTGCACGAGTGGTGCTCAAACGAAAAAATTCTTTTAGAACAAGTTCCATTCGAAAAACAAGAGTATAGTTTTGGAGAATCTTCACAAAGCACCGTAAAGACTCTGGGTTTAAGATGGAATCCAGAAGAAGACTCTTTTAGTTTTACTGTGTCTAGTTCGTCAAAAATCTGTACAAAACGCACGGTTTTGGCAGATATTGCTAAACTGTTTGATCCTTTAGGTTTCCTAGGGTCTGTAATCATGCGTGCTAAGATATTCCTGCAAAGGCTGCGGCTTTTACATCTAGAGTGGGATGATCCACTTCCTTTCAAAGAGCGACAAGAATGGGAGACATTTCAAAAGGCCCTACCAGAGTTGAAAAGGTACATACGGGCAGCTGTATAAAATGGCTACAAGTAAAGTTTTTAGTCCCGCACATATCGGTCTTTCGAGAGATCAACTCTCACGTAACAGCCAGCTTGGTAATGTCACTGAAAAGATTCTCAACAATATTCTAGATGTTGTTTTCCTAAAAGATAATGCAGAAGACGACGGCCACTCACATTCCGACATTAGATACAATAATACCGCTCCAAATACTCCAGACGATGTGGAATTCCACTCACAAGAAATTTCAAAAATTATGAAGTATCTTCCGAATAATAAAGCTCCGGGACCTGACGGATTAGACAACAGGATTATTAAGATAATTCACCACGCAATGCCTTTTCTGTTCCACCAACTACTAAACCTCTGCCTCAAATTTTATGTCTTTCCGAATTGTCTCAAACAGGGACAAACAATACTATTCAAGAAAAATAATAAAGATCCTACGGATCCGGAAGCCTTCAGACCAATCAACCTCTTACCTACAATAGGTAAACTTTTGGAACGTGCAATCGCGGGCAGATTACGCCACCACTTAGAGAAAAACGAAACCATAAGCCCCAACCAATACGGCTTCAGACCTCTCAAATCTACATCACATGCGATAGTAGAAATTCAAGAGCAGATCCGTAGGAATAAATCTTCAGCTCTCCATACAGCAGTACTCTGCATGGATCTCAAAAATGCGTTTGATTCCGTGTGGTGGGCTTGTATCCTTGAAGCCTTGCGCAACATTAAATGCCCTCGGAACATATTCAAGCTAATGAATAGTTTAATAACAAACAGAGCAACGATAATCATCAGCAACAACTGTATAGTAGAAAGAAGAATAACGAGGGGCTGTCCACAGGGCTCTTGTCTAAGTGCAGACCTGTGGAACATCACCTTCAATTATATCTCCTCCTACAAGTGGCCGGACCATACAAAGCTCATCGCCTTTGCCGACGATGTGGCCTTTGTAACAAATGGGCATTCAAGAGACATACTAGAAAAGAATAGTAACGAGACTCTCTCCATATTCCATTCCCTCTGCGTCAATCAAAAACTAATAATTTCAGAGCCCAAATCACATATTCTTTTATTTCCAAAACCGGGCAAATCGCTACAAAGGCTACCTTGCATTAAAATCAATAATAGAAGAATCAAGATCTCAAAAGAAATCAAATTCCTCGGATTGAAAATTGACCAAACGTTTTCTTGGATCCCACACCTCATGGAAATTCGGAAGAAGACCCAAACTATTTCTAGAGCCCTCGCAAGGATGCAAGGCACAACGTGGGGCCTCAAGTCGAGGATGCAAAACATTCTCTATAATACCGTGATCGAAAAAATAATCCTCTACGGGGCATCAGCATGGACTCACCCTATGACAGTGAAAAAGAAAAGACTCTTAGCTTCGACCCAACGCCCCTTCCTCTTACAAATAGCAAAAGCATACAGAACTACCTCAACGGCAGCTCTCTGTGTATTAACAGGAATCCCACCCCTCCACCTGAAAGCAAAAGAAGATGCAGACTTAGCCACGCTATTCCACCTCAAGAAAAACATAGAGGTAGAAGATCAAAACCTGTGCCCCCTTGATTTTGAACAGCCACGAAATCCTTACCTAAGACACCCTGCAGTACATGCAAAACTCAGAATATCTACAAAAGAAGACACCCTCAGTGTACCTTCATTTCCAGTCGTGTACACAGATGGGTCAAAGTTAAACGAAGAAGTAGGATGCGCGTTCTTTGCACTCCTCTCAGAACAAGAAACAACAGAATGGAAAGGACACCTAAGGAACAACAACAGCGTTTTCCAAGCTGAGCCTTCAGCCATAAAACACGCTATTCTATGGTCTCATCAAAAGCATCTAACATATGTTACCATCTACAGTGATAGCCAAGCGGCAATTAAAGCTGTCAATGATGCAACAAACAAATCATCAATAGTGCAAGATATCTACAATTTATTATCACAGCGCAAGAGAACATCTATAAAAATAAAGTGGGTAAAAGCGCATGCTGGACAAGCCCAAAATGAAAGGGCAGATGCGCTTGCTAAAAATGCAGCTCAAGACCCATCTCTACCTCCAATCAATGTCCCATTTCCTAAATCGTATGTGAAACATATGTTGAAAAAATTACATTAAAAAAATGGCAAACTGAATGGGAAAATGCAGAAGTAGGTAGAAGGCTTTTCAACTTCTACAAAAAACCCACATATGATCCAATCTCTTATAACTTCTTCATCAACATATTCTTATCTGGACATGGTCCTTTCCCCACGTACTACTTTGCACGAAATTTGAGCGAATCAGACAAGTGCGTATGTGGGGAAAAGGGAGACCCAGAGCACTATATTTTCAAGTGCCAGCTCACAAAAGAGCTACACTGCAAAGGAAGGTCACAAATTACGCCTGAGTACATTAAATGCATGCTAACGATACCTCATTTACAACAAAAGGTTTCCTTGATTATGAAGAAACTTTTTGCATATAAAAGAGAAGACATATGTCAAGATGCTATCGCATCTGTATAAATACCTCTTATTCTACAACTTGCAAAAATAATGCAAGATTTCAGAAATATTGCAAGTGTCTGAAACAGGCTAAATATGGTATAAATAGTTTTTATAAAATAGTTACATTAAGAATTTGGACTGTATTAGTGTAATAATTAAATCATTAATTAAAAAATAATGTAAATAATATACGACTATATTAGATATATTAGTGTAAATGTAAGTATTATGTGATTTTCTAATGTATATTTTCTGTATTTATGATACATTAATTTACAAAAATAATAATGTAAGACTTCAGTGCTGATGCATTTGTGTGTAACAAGTTAAAAAAATGAAAGGAAATGTATTAATAAGAGAATTCGCCTTAGTAATTCAACTAAGTATGATAAAATGCACAAAAAAAAAAAAAAAAAAAAAAAAAAAATCTTCAATTAGCTTCTTAAAATGATGTTTATTTTAATTCGATGTAACTAGATATACTAATGTAAATATATTGTTTGTATGAAGTAAAATGTACAATGAAAGTTTGTATGTATGTTCGAAGTAATTATGTTATTTCAATCTGCAATAATCCAACTTTTGTTGATAGGTTAATTTCTTTGCAATAATTGTATACTATGTCTTTGTAATTGTATATTCAATACGTAAGACTAATATTAATGTAAAATTACTATGTAAATGTCTTGGTAGGCTAGCATCCGATGCGGGCCAACTAAAAGCCCAGCGGAATACAGTAGTGCGGCGGAGCAACACCTGTAAAAGTCACTGACGAAGTTCTGGTGCTCCGTCCACTTTTCCCTGTCCCTGCTTCAAAGTTTGGATATGGTGGAGTAATTTACTTGCGCTGTGTCTCTAAAATTGGCGAAGTTAAAAGTGACTTTACTTTGCATCAAATCTCGAGTATCGCCTATCAAGGTAATAACCATTCCTCGTCTGGAGTTGTGTGCAGCAGAGCTCCTTTCCAAACTTGTGTGTAAAGTAATAACATCTTTGAGTTTATATGTTGACAAATTTATTCTGTACACAGATTCAACAATTGTGTCAGCCTGGATTGCTACATCTCCTCATCTTCTAAAAGTGTTTGTGTCAAATAGAGTAGCTCGTATCCAAGAGCTAACTAAGGATTTCTGCTGGCAACATGTCAGAACAGCAGACAATCCCGCTGACCTAATTTCTCGCGGTCTGAGACCGGAAATTATTGCTGACAACTCTTTGTAGTTTCAAGGACCAAATTTTCTGCATCAACAGGTCATTAATTATAGTGTTAATAATAACTTTTAAAATTCAAATGAGAACTATGTGCGCGAACTGAAACTTATTTCTAATGTCAATTTGACCATAACTGTTAAAAATTCTCTTTTGGATTATGTTTTTAGTATTACTAATTGTTATGCTAAATTAATTAATGTTTTTGCTTATGTTTTAAGATTTATAAGAAATTGTAGATCCAAGGAAAAACAAGTAGGCAATCTGACAGTAGATGAGGTTTCGTTAAGGGAAAATAAATTACTTTCCTTAGTCCAATGTCAAAACTTTCCTGAAGAATTCAAGAACTTAAGTAAGAGAAGGGAAGTATGTAAAAATAGTCAGTTAAAATTTTTATGTCCCTTTCTAGATGAATCTCAAGTTATTAGAGTAGGTGGTAGACTGCAGGAAGCTAACTTACCCTTTAACACAAAGCACCCTGCTGTCCTGCCAAAAAATCATAAACTGACTCATTTAATTATGTTACACTACCATATTCGAAACTTTCATACTGGAGCACAAGCGCTCTTGCATAGTGTTAGACAAAAATTTTGGCCGATAAGTGGGCGTAATCTTGCTAGAAAGATAGTAAGAGAATGTGTTACGTGTGCCAAAGTAAAACCAGTATTGCTGGATCAAAAGATGGGAAATTTACCGTTAGAGAGACTAAACCCATCCTTTCCCTTTAACCATACTGGTGTTGACTTTTGTGGCCCTTTTGGTATAAAGTATACAACTCAGAAGAAGAGCGTAGTGCACAAGATTTATGTTGCAATTTTTGTTTGTCTCTTGACTCGTGCAGTCCACCTCAAGATCATTTCAAATTTGTCTACAGAATCATTTATTGCTGCTTTAAAGCGATTTATTTCTAGAAGGGGTAAATGCGCAACCTTATTTAGCGATAACGCTCGAAATTTTGTTGGGGCTAGCAATGAATTGAAGCGACTCTACAATTTGTTGAAATACCCTGATGAATTCTTAATCAAATATCTGACATCTGAAAGAATTCATTGGAAGTTTATCCCTCCCAGGGCTCCTCACTTTGGAGGTATCTGGGAGGCAGGTGTTAAGTCGTTTAAGTTTTATCTTAAGCGTGCAGTTGGGAGATTGATTTTTACATTTGAGGAGTTTCTTACAATTTTGAACCAGATTGAAGGAATTTTAAATTCACGTCCAATATCCCCTTTGTCAAATGACACCAATGATTTAGGAGCTGTTACGCCCGCACACTTTCTAGTCGGGCGACCTTTAACATCAATAACAGAGCCTGATTTAACTGATTTTTCTGATAGTTCTTTAAAGCGCTGGCAGCGCACTACTAAAGTAACGCAATATTTGTGGAAAAGATGGCAAAATGATTACATCAGTCATTTACAGCAACGATTTAAGTGGTATTTCTCTAAGGATAACGTTAAAAAGGGCACTATAGTTTTAGTAAAGGAAGACAACATGCCCACTTCGACTTGGTTACTGGGTAAAATAGAAGAGGTAATTTATGGTAAGGATAAAAAAGTTAGAGTTTGTATTGTAAGAACCAAGTCAGGTTTTTTTAAAAGACCAATAACTAAATTAGCTATACTACCAGTAGTTGTTACATAATTTCATGTATATTTACTGAGTTCAAAAAATTGTTATATATATGCATTGTATTTTAATTTAGATGTTGTGCATTTCATGTTCTGTGGTTAATTATGTTTATTGCTTTTGTTCATGTGTATCAATTTAAATTTTGTGATATATGATTTGGACTGTATGGTGATTTAAAACTGTTTAATTTTGGTCATTGTTAACTATGTAACAAATGCCCAACCCGGGCGGTATGTTAAGGCAGAAGTGATCTGGCAACCACGATGGGAGAAAACGACAACGTGGTTAGCTAGCGGGCATTATTATTGTGTTTGTTTGCGTGCTGGAAGGTGCACCTATGCGATGGCAAGAGTGTCCATCCAAACAGAAGTTAAAAGAAATAAAGCTACAGTCCATTAAATCTTGGTGTTTGTGTTTCATGAGTATGTTTATTCTAGAACACGATGTATCATACGAAATTTAATTTTATTTGAAATGTTAAGGCTCTTTTATACTGGAAGACATGTAAAGCAAAATTTTAACTTCGTTCGATATTAATTTTTTAAAATTTAGCTAATAACTGATGCAAAATTTTAACTCTCTTTTAGTCTGGCCGACGTTTGATGAGAATTAGGTTAAAAATATGTTATATCACATTGAGTTAAATTACATTAACTCGAAATTTTAATGAATCTCAGTTTGGCCAATAAATGTTGCTAAATTTTAATGCTCCTTTATTTGGGCTGATATATGAAGCAAATTTTAGATTAATTAATGAATTAGTATTTTATAAAGCGTTAACAGAAACTTAACGTTCTATTTTTACGAACTAATAATGCAGCATTTTGATTGTTATAATGCAAATATGCTGTTGGAAACTAAACTTGGCTCCTCTGCTACTCGCATTCTCACGCATTTGCAAACAGGAGCCCATCAGCAGCCGAGTGGTAAAGTTCCTGAGCACTGGTAGTTGGACCCAGGTTCGATTCCACCCGAATGGGACTGAGTGCATGGGCATTTTCCCCATTTACAACGCGGATATTAACCAGTTTTCCTTAGAAAGTGTACCGTGAAGGCATCCCTTCGCTTAGCAATTAGCCGTCACGCGTTTTGCCATAATCGAATTAAATAAGTGAAACCAAACCAACCTTTCAAGCAGAATAATAGGCTAAATCTCGACAACAATCAGCACAACATTACGGCAGCTAGAATCTGAGAGTTTCAGAGCTCTTGATTGAAGTTGCCAACTGTGACTGCCTAAAGTTAAGTTCTTGCTCGTTATTTTAACGCGCTGCATTTGCATTTCTTGCGGAGCTTAAGGAGAAAGTAGAAGTGAATGAAAGATTTAACATGAAATGGTTAAAATAAACCATTTTAAATAGTTGAGCAGAAAAGATTATTTGATCAGTAATTAAATTCGCACAACAATATGAAAAATATATATTAGTTTATTGCTTTCTTCTCCAGAGGATTTATCTTTTGACAAAAAAATTCTATTTTTTTAAATAAAAAGGCGATATTATGTTATGTAAAAACATATCAATGATAGGCAATCATGCCTAACAGTATACTCCAGGTCATTTTCCCTGGATCATTCTGGAAATATTTTCGAATCGTATTCCGGAGACAGCAGGAGACGTCAGAATGTGGGACCGCTGTGTTAAAGCAATATATTATTCATCGTATGCGAGAATGAAAAATGTTGTCAGGCAACTAGAAATGCATATCTTTTGCTTGCAAGGATGAAGGAATGACATTCTCGTTTTCGTTTTGTAGACCAAACTGGAGTCCGTATTTCAAGTCCGTATTCCAAACAAGTCCATATTTCATGCTCTGAAGTCGAAATTTCTGCATTCAAGAATACACTCGGATTACAATCGAGATACTGGGCTTTTACTGACAGCTTTTTGAATTCATTCTAAATGAGAACTGAATTTTATATTGATGTCTTTGTTCGAAAACAGTTGAATAATTGTTAAGCTTCGGCACTTAGCGTGAATAAGACCTCTCCCGTGCTTGAAAATATTCTATTCATAAATGTTTAGAAATTCGCTTTTTGTTCATTTTATTTATGAGTTCAGGGAAGTAATATAGACGACTCTATGTTAAAACCACGAATCGGCATGTTTTTGCTGTTTTAAGTTATATCCATTTTCTATGTTGTTTTACAATGCTTTACAGGATGTTGAAGGGCCTGATTTTCGAAACTGAAGGCTTCTTATAAAAGGCCCAGTTCTACTTTGATTCTTTTCTGTACATTAAATATTATTGATGTGAATCAGCATAAAATAATTCGTTAAATAATTCAGTAATATATTATATTTTTAATTTAAAAATATTTAAAATATATACAAATTTTTTCTTCCTTATCTTTCGTTTTCACGGTTTCAGTTTACTGTGCGTTGTGTAAAATACAAGTTTATACATTTTGAACAAAGAATTTTTTTCCGAGGGGGCGGGGAGAACAGGATAATGAGAAGATCTTACTGATTTTATTACAAATGCAATTACTAACTAAATTACATTACTAAAATAATGCAATTAAATTACTTATTAGTTTATAATTAAGTGTTTATTAGTTTAATAAAAAGTAGGGAAATATAATGTATAAAAATATTTTCTTTTTTATATTAATGTAGAAAAATATACAAATGTAGAAAAAACGTAGAAATGTGATGTAGAAAAATGTAATTTTTTCCCCTTGTATTTCGTTTTCACGGTTTCAGTTTATTATGCGTAGAGTTAAATACAAGCTTATACATTTTACACCAAGAATGTTTTTTTCGAGGGAAAAGCGAGAGAACAAGATGATGAGAAGATCTTACTGATTTTATTACAATTGCAATTACTACTTAAATTACATTACTAAAATAATTCAATTAAATTGTTTATTAGTTTAATAATTTAAGCCTTTATTTTTAAATAAAAAAGTAGTGTATGTGTGTGTGTGTATGTAGCTTCTAGAGCCATCAAATTTTGAGCTCAGCCCGAACATATGCATTTCAGAGTCCAAATTTCAAATCTTTCTTATTTATTTCATAGTTTGCGCGAATTTAATTAATTTTTGATTAGTGAATGCAGCGGCTTGAAATGAATGTGTTATCACTACCGGAAATAATTTTATTTTTTATTTTCTACGCGCCAACATGATGCCATTCGCCAAATCATAAGATACTTAATTTTCCTTACAAATTGAATTGGTCTGTCGTTAGGACTAAGCTCACTTCTTTGACGTAATCAGAACAAGACCACGAAATTTATCGTGGCAAGGAGTGCAATATTTCATCGAGCCTTGAGCACCATACAGGTAACAATTCCGCATTTGCTCAGTTCCGGCCGAATTTTGAAGGAGAGCATACCGGGGCATGGGTCCGGGGGACTCACCCCCCTCTTTCTCTACCAGAGATTACTTTCGGCTCGCAGTATATTTTGAGTCGCACAGACACTATACATGCCTTTTCCGGAATTTGAACTCAGGCTTTTTGGTACGTCAATCAACGTCACTGACCACTTTTTCGTCTAAGCGGTCCTGAATCAGCCTGTAACTGATTAACAAACTAAGCAATGTAAGAGCAATAAACTCAGTTCTCTTTCTTTGTCATTATGAGTGACTGGAGCTGAGGAATGGCAAATAGCTGAAATTATTAAAATTATTATATATTTTTCTTTTTTATAATAACTACTTGATGGCTGGCCGCAGATAGTGTAATCTGATATAACTCGCTGATGATAATCAAAAGATTTCCATATTCATGTGACGTAGTTAGCTTTCAGTATTCTGGTTACACATTAACAGGGGTTAACTAACAGTGTGCTTTTTAAGTACAATAGAACATGAGCTAGTATATAGGAGCCACATTCATTAGTCTCTAATTACATATTTGTTTTTTAATAATAGAAATACTATTGCATTATCGGTCCGTAAGAAGAGGACATTAAGTTTATATTAACATTCTATCAAATACTAGTAAAAGAATTATTAACACTGACTACATAAAAATTTGTATATTTCTCCTTTTCGCGCATAGGATTCTTATTACTGGATGTGAAACATTATATCGGGTAAACAAAAAGAGCATTAAAATTTCACTTCATAAATCGATCAGACTAAAGTGAGTGTTAAAAGTTTGCTTCATATGCCGGCCAGAGCAAAAAAGAGCGTTATATCGGCCGAACTAAAAGAGCATTAAAACTCCTCTTCGAGTTAAAAATTTTGCATTGCATATCCGCCATTTCAAAACAGCGTTAAGATTTCGAATCGAATTATTCGAAAGTTACTATATAAATCTAAGTTTCTCTAAACGATGTCAGTCGCCGATGACAGTGCAGGATAATCGCAAAACGCTTATGTTTCATGAAACCCACAGAAAACGAAAATGAGGAATTTAAGAGTTCGTTACTTTTTCTAATTAATATCTTTAAAATCTACGAATGAAAATACTTTTATTAAGCTTCCACAATACAAATGTTTTTAATATTATATAATGATTCAGTATGCTCTAGAAAATGGAGGCCCAATTCAAACAACCCTTTTGTCCTTATGCATAACCGCCCTTTGACAAGGAGTACTTTTGTTTTTGTAAATTTTATGATTTTATTAACTTGAAGTAAACAAGTACATATTTGGAAATATTGCGACATCGAATTAACGTTGATCAACGCACTTTGTTGCACTGATGGGAAGAATTAAAGGAAAAAGCATAAAACTATTGTAACTTGTAAAAAAATGATTTTACAGCAAAGAACATGGAGCTTTCACAAGACCTGTGTTTTTATCGGGGCTGTTGTATCTTTAAAATGTAGAATTGCTTCATTTGAAAAGTAGATTTAAATAAGATCATAGGAAATGTGACATAAAGAAGGATATATAAAAGTTGGTGCTGCAAACCTTTTAGAGATATACAGAAAAAATTAATAAGCTGTGTAGTCACTTAACGCTTTATAGCGATCCTTCAGGCTATGCTTTAGATTGTTCAAGAGTTTCTGCGGAATTAAAGGGTATTTACAATATAATGCGCCTTGAAGCTCCTGAAGAGTACTAGGTAAGGACTGAAAGTCGATAAAGATCGACGTCCTAGTGCATTCCGCATACATTCCATTTGCTTTCAGGAAAAATCGGTCCCCAGTGCAGTGCGAAGGCTACTAGCATTTATAGCTACACCAGTAAAAACGTATAGGTCAGTGCGGCTACTCAGAATGACACTCGTCAGTACCATGATTCCACCAACTATGTACCCATGCTTTTCACAGGTGTTTTTTAGAGTTATTACATACGTTCTTTTCCTGCCTGGAATCACTGTTCCCGAAAATAGTGAGACTCATCAGTAAAATACTCATCAACCCAACTCAACTCAGCTCATCGTGATGCTTCATTCACGATGATATCTTGACCACTATTATCGGGCGAATTTCGCAAGCCGAGTTAGTTTGGCTTCCTTTACGAAGCAACTATCTTTTATGCAGCCTGCAACTTATAAAAGCGTATCTGGATATTCTAGTTCTTGTAGCTACAGCAAACTTCCTTGCAATCTGAGCTGTTGCCAGTTGTCTCTTTCTTTTAGCAATCGCTGCCAAATAATAGTCGTGAGAGCCTGTTGTGACATATTTTGAACCGTGATCTAGTTGTCTTCGTGCGCCACCGACTTCTTTAAACCACTTCAAGATTTTTAACATGACATTTTTCGTTGCTTTTAGGACAGACTTGTTTTTGCATATGTTCTACCTTCATTCTCAAAATCGCACACCATTCCGATAATCCGTTAAATGCTTTCTGAACTGGATATTCCCCCCTCCTAAACGCCAAAGCTTTTATCCAACTATTCTTACAATCCTTGAAATTACAATCTGAAGCACCTCCTTGGGTTCACACATAGTGAAAGCAGTGTTGTACAAATTTGCGTATTTCTATCTAGCGAATGTGAATTCCATTGGGATGCGAGATAACGTTGATCATGAACTACCAACCACTTACCTGTCACTGGAACTCACTTAATAGATTAAAAATAAAGCATATTTTTATAGTTATTCAATTTCCTTTATCCCATACACTATATGGTAAGTAGAACAATGGAACACCAGAGTTCTTGATCTCGCAGTCCGGTTTTCATTGAAACTTATTATTATGTTGCTAATTATGAAAGAGCCCGATGTTTTCAAGACAAAATACAATTCAAAGAAACTAGGAAACGCATAAAATTCGAGAACACAGATACATAAATACGCAAGAGTAAGAAGAAACACAGGCAAAATACATTATAAATATACTTAATAAGTAAATGTAAAGCATAGATGCCAATACAAAAGGAAAGATGAGTATACAATGAAAATTACTTATAAGTGTAATGTAGATTATGATTCCATTATAAAGAATAAAAAAATAAAGAAAGAAATATATTTAAATAGTGCAATTTATAGGTGATTATTTAGGATGGCCAAAGTGAGCTTAGCATTATAATAGGACTTGCATCCATGATTGTAAGTTGAAACTATGCTGTTTTGATCCTGTCTGAGCTTTACGTAAACTTGGTGGGCCAGCTTAACATAACAGGAACGTAACTGCAAGTTACTTTAATTTTTCTGTCCAGTGTACAAAGGAAAATATTTAGTCCCGAAGCAAATAGTGCTACAAATGGGTCAAACGTTTTCGTAATCAAAACATTTTCGCGACGGCATACATCACGTGCTTCACTTGACTCTCAAGATAAAAAATTTCATATTGTTCTAAGAATAAAAACATGGAAATTGAGAAAGCTGATAAGGCGATTCGAGTATTTGTGAATGGTGTACGCTACAAGCGTAAAAGTTACGAACATGAAATAAACTCCCACGAAAGAACGAAATTTCGTTTATTACATCAGCCAAACATTCCTATAAAGTAGTATTTGTTCATGCTAATTCGCCCACCCCCTAAGAAGAATAATTTCTGAATGTTGCGTGCCTAAAGGTCTACAGGAGGTGAAAATTAAGCATGCAATTATGGAACGTTCAAAGAGAATGTAAATTATAATGCAAATGTGCGTATACAATACATGAATAGAAAATGTAACGATACATGGATAAGTAAGGATGCATGATAAAGTAGCGATAGATGAATAGAAAATTTAAATTGTAATACTTAGCATAGTTTTTTCTTGTGAATTCTTATGAATATTAAACTCTTATGCGTTAAAATTGCTTTTCCTCGCCATTCGCACACTCTCGTACTCTGAATACTCAAGCATACTTTGAGACAAACTTCTTTATTTTTATCAGTTTCATGGCAGCTCTCTCCTGTGAACTGAAAGGTGAAAAGTTGCAGAGCGGTCTCTGAACACTGATAGTTCGACCTCGGTTCGATTCCAAGAGAACGTACTGACTGCATGGGCGCTTTCCTGGTTTTTCCCAAGTGTAACGGGGAACGAGGCAGTTTCCCTTAAAACGTCGACGAAGGCATCCCTCCCCAGGCAGAGCTCTCTCGTGTTTTGTCGTAATCAAATAAACCAAAACAAACAAAACTTATAAAGTGAATTATGTCATCAACAACGTTTACAGCCTGCAAAGTACTTGGTCTTCAGTATCAATGCCCAAAAAGAAATCCCTCAAGTCCGGAGATCTTGATGGCCATTCAATTGACCTCCATTTTCCTATCTACCGGTTAGGAATTTTTTGGTTATATATCACACATTGCAGCTTCTTATTAACTTTACTTACATAGCTCTCTTTTTTCCTACTATCACGAGGTATACAGCTGTGCAGCAACATCTCTCATAATTTGGCTTCGACTGATCAAGATTCACCGTTTTAAAATTTCAAACCAAACTAAATTTTAATTCGGGAGAATAAAAATAAATGCAAAGAAATTAGCACAGGGAGAAAGAAATGTTTTCGTGGAATAAATGATTATTTTTTTATGTTATTTAGTCCTGGATATTGGCGGAACTGATTATCGTATGCCTGGAGATTCGCGAAGATAGTAACAGTAACGGCTGAAAACAGCGAGGTGTTAGACTGAATATATATATATATATATATAAAAAAAAAAAAAAAAAAAAAAAAAAAAAAAAAAAAAAAAAACTGTTCAAAAAGTTTACATTTTTGACCTAATAAAAAGGAAAGTAATTGCGAGGAATCGCAGTGGTACCGTCAGTAACCAAAATGTCAAAAAAAGCAATGTAATTAGTTGTAACTAGCTCTACTCACACCATTTATGTTGACCAATTAACTATCCAAGGTATGTAGCCAGCCCTTTTCCCGCTTTGTCACAGCCTCATGGTGCAAAAAGAATGGCAGACAATAATATTTTTAACACCAAATGAATCATCAAAATAGTTATTCAGCAGTTTTTCTTGACAGTTGCATTGTATTGAAATTTGTTGGATCAACGAGTTTTGTTTTATATCAGTTTGTATTCTCTTAGAAATGACTTATTGTAAGGTTTCTTTAAATCAAAATTGATAAGTCGTTAACAAGTATATTTTCACAAAGAGCTGAACTAACATAGTTAATGGTTCTAATTTGGCTTCTGCGCTAAGCATTTCAAGGGAACCAAATGCGGGCTAGAATGAAGCTATTCTGGTAGCAGATAAGCCGATTAGAAATACCAAAATTCTAAACAGCGGTCTTTCTTAGAAGAAAAAAAATATTCTGATGAATGGTTAGCATGGATTTTTAATTTTCAAGAGACCCCCCAAACTTATTTGAGTAATAAAGTAGGAACGTTTTATCAAATGTAAGTATGAAGCCTTAATTATTTGTTGCGTCTTTCAAGAATCAAATACCCACAACAAAAATTAATCAATTTTTTTTAACCACTGTCTAGAAATCCGAATATAGACTTATTATTAGAAAACGCAGATGGTGAAAATACGATTGAAGCGTCGCATAGAATAAATTATCGTCGAACTAAAAGTCGTAAATATCATACAGGTGTCTGCAAATTTGGATGCTGCTCAATGCATATTTGAAGAAAAGGATATTTGAAAGATTAACAGCATTCTTTTTCTTCAAAGAGATTCTTTTTCTTGAAGAATAAATCGTATTTTTGGTGATTTTTGAATCAATAGTAAAAGAAACATTTTCTATTTATTTTCTGTATGTGTTGATGGGAGCACCAAGGTTTTGAATGTTTCGAGATCGAGTAGTAATTTTTGTTCACTTTAAAATAATTCTAGTGTTAATATTTCACTGTGATACAACACTATTTT
This sequence comes from Stegodyphus dumicola, assembly GCF_044657685.1. Classification (NCBI taxonomy): domain Eukaryota; kingdom Metazoa; phylum Arthropoda; class Arachnida; order Araneae; family Eresidae; genus Stegodyphus; species Stegodyphus dumicola. The sequence goes on from NC_140768.1 coordinate 87,715,759, forward strand.
GAATATGTCTAAGGCTTTAGTATACATTTAGACCTCAACAATAGTCGATATATTCAACAATTCCATTGTTACCAATGTTTTTATTTGGAAATAAATAACATAATACTTAGTTTTTGTTTCAGTATATTTTCTGACCTTATTTATTTCTGACCTTTTAATTTTATGGTATTAAAATAATGCAGTAGTGTGATAAATTGTGAGAATACTGTAGCGAGGTTCATAGTTAGAGGAATATTCTATGTTATACAAGGTCATATTAAGTAGTATGTGGGAGAAGAAAGATTGAAAAACCACTAACCTAGGCCATGCGAGGTTTTGCTGAACTTACTTTTTTTTTTCGTACTATTCGATATATTTGAAAATCTGTAATTCTAATTAAGATCATTTTAATAATTTAAAAATTAGTTGATTAAGATCTTTCGTGATTTTCGACTGCGTCTCCAAAATGGAATTTAAATTTCTGTATGATTTAATTTTTATGATTAAAAGTTTAAGCCAAGTAATTTAGTCACATAGCCTTGAATTTAATTTACGCCGTTAATGTATATACAGGCTAGCGTAAAGCTGTTGTTACGATTTAATCATAAACTATGCTTTTTGTTTGAATTTTATTTATTTTTGCCTTTCTTAGCATAGTTTGACTTCGATTAGTTAGGTTCCATTACAGTCTAGTTTAAAAATTTCAAAACTAACTTTTAACTCAAAATAACAATGCTAAATAATTAGTACGCAGAAACATATCATAGCACACTGTGCAAATGATTTCATTGGTTTAGATATTCATTTGTTCAGGTCACTATTAGCATAGTGGTAACTAGACATTAGCTTTGTTTGAATGAATTAGGTTTCGTTAAATACGATCTGCTGAAATATGTTTGCCTTACGTTTAGCTGGCGATTCTAGCCTCGATTTGACGTGTCAATAACACTTGACAGAATTTCAGATTATAAGTCTTGAATTGCTTGTCGAATATTGATTTTAAGTTGTCGTGTGGTTTGTGGTTTATTTGCATACACTCTTCTTCCTTTTAAGTTTTTCTATAGAAACAAAGTTCTTGCCGTTCAATTTGCCAATAGTGATGGACAGTTTAAATTATAAAATCGAAAAATTAAGTGATTCTCAAAAACCTTCCTTGTTGGAGCATCAGACACTTACCCAACGTTGACTTGGGCCAAAAACGTTATACACACTATTTCTATCATAATGGTAATTATGGATGGGATGGTTACGGAAAGAATATTCGCTATCAACCAGAAGGAATTTTCGATTAAAAATCTAGTTTCTATTCTTGATTGTTCTTCTGGCATTATTATAATTACACACAAAACCAGTTTCCTGCTTCCTTGCTTTCCTACACAAAACCAGTCAAATAAATAGTTGTAAAAATCTTTAATACAATGGTGAAAGCTAACAAAATATATTCGATTTGGTGATGTTTGTTTAATGAAAAGAATGAAATACTGATTAAAATAATCTAAAATAAATGAAACAATTTACAGTTTTATGAAAAAATACTCATTTAGGAATATCGCTTTCTTAGTCTGTGGCACAAAATTCGAAGAAAAGTAAAATGCATGCATTACTTTTCTTGCGAAATATTTTCAGAGTTTATCCTAAAGTGTTCGGGGACATAGTGATGGGATATTGTTATGATAATTAGGATGAAGGATGGATTGAAGGATCCAATGAAATAATTAGGAGCAAACTATCATACAACCGGATTAGCTTCAAACATAAAATATGATTCATTATCTATCATGAATATGTCATGGAGCTACACTTCTAAATAAGATCAAATTACTTATAAATTTTAAAGCGATTTTAATTTGCTCGAATGAGTCCTTCTGTATTTTGTAGTCCTCATTTTCAGTATGTTTTTAATTCCGTGTCTTCCTTAATTCCATGAACAATCAATTTGTCTATATTAAGTTTTCAAGGAAGCTGAGGAATAGTTTTATGAAGGAATTTGAAAATAAATCAGTTTCTCGACGAAATTGAATATAACCATTTTCAAGATTTGTTTGCTTCTTAAATTTTGAATAACGTTAAATTGTTTATGATGTTTTGATGTTTTATATATTGTTGATTTTTGTATTTCACTAGTTTTGCAACATTTAACACAGCATTCTTGCTTCTTTTCCCATCCTAATAACTGAAGTATACTTCTGTGTTCTTGATAACTTCCGTTATGTCAGATGCCATTTTTATAAAAGATTATCATTCAGTTGCAATTGTGAGTGTTTTGAAGGAACTCATTCGCTATAACCGTAAGAAATTGAAGCAAAATGCGTACATTTATCTTGATGACTGCTTGCGCTGGCAGCCGCCTGAAATAGTTGTAAAAAAATATAAAATACATAATGATTTTAATAAATCTAATGAGTGTAATTTCATAAAAATATTTAATATTCCTAATTATACATCTCATAATTTAAATGCATTTATAAAAATGCAAAATCGATCACATTTATTAAAAAGTAGGAAAAAAGTATTTTCAAGAACTGCTTTTATTTTTTTTTTAAATCGCTTAATTTTTTTACTAAAGTAAATTAAAGTAATTTACTAAAGTATTATAAAAGTTAAATATTTTACTTCTTGCTGAATGACAACATGCTGTCGCGTGAAAGATAAAAGTATTTTATTTCAGTTACTTTCAAGCAGTGAATATGAATATGGCTATTGTGAAGTGTAGTAGATACCCATTGTTTAACCTTCGGCAATGTGGGTGTTGTCCAGCCGCACTAATTATCCACATAACTACACACCACATGGCCCACAAGGCACACCACCTATAATTACATTTGTTACATTGATGCATTCACGATTGGTGCCTCTCACCCCTTTGCTATGGAGAACAATGCCAGTTCTATTTGCATTTTTACTCGTTGCGAATTGGTGCGATGTTTGAGGTTTCATTCTACAATTTTGTATGAAATTATTAGGCTTTTGTACACATCTAGATAGAGTTTTAGAGGGTGACAGAGTTTTAGGGGTTGATAAATTAGAAAGATAGAGTTTAGGGGTTGATAAATCAGAAAGTTCTTATTAGGTACCCATTGTTGACAGTCGCATTGCTAGCTATATTGTTGTAGTTGCATACAACTTCCTCTTACAGTAAATGCTGTGGCACTTTTGGAAATGAGACGTTATTTCAGTTTCACTTCTTGCTCAGGGAATGTCATTGTTACGCTCTTTTATATTGTGTTACGTAGCTGAATGCCTCTTGTGGACAGGAAGTTAATAATGTTTATGTTCTCCTTTTTGAAACGGTTGTTTTTGAAAGTATACCTTATAAAAGGATTTAACTCACTTTCTCAGTTCGGAACTTTTAAATGATATTCAACTGTCAGGGAGCATTTATTTAAATAAGCAGTGTTCGGAGCTGCCTCTTTCTCCACATACGCACAGATTTGATATAGTTAAGTTCTTTGCATAAAAGTACTTTGGAAAGCGGCCATGCCCCGATATGAACCACCTTATTTCTCTTGTTGCTTTTGGGAATAACGGATAGGCCCTTCTCCCTTGTTTGACGGCCCACCAGCGACCGAGTGGTAAAGTCGCTGAACACTGGTAGTTCGGTCCGAGGTTTGAATTCCGCGAACGGGCTGGCTGCATGAGTGTTTTCGTGGTTTTCCCCATGTATAACATTTATACGAGCCAGTTTCCCTTAGAAAGTCCTCCACGAAGGCATCCCTTCCCTTAGGCAGATAGCCCTAGTGTGCTTTGTCATAATTAAATACACCACCCTTGTTTGGCATTGTCCCACCAGTTCTGCCATTCAGTTTTAGATTCGTTATGTAGGAGTTTTTTGGGCGCGAGCCTGGCCACTTTTGTGCATTTTGACACCCAAGTGCTTCTTTGGTTAGGATGTCAACCTCCTCGTTGCTTTTTGTCCCTGCATGAGCTTTCAGCAGTTACAAAGAAGTGTTGATTTTGGGATGTTAAAGACCTCTTGGATTAATTTTGATCTGAGGTGCGGGTTCGTGATGGCGTGTATCGCTGAAAGATTCTCTGTGAAGGTATATGATGTTTCTATGGAGTTTGTGATGCTGTATTTTAAATCTTCCTGAAAGGCTACTGATTCTGCTTGGAATACACTGTTTTGGTGGTCTAAGTAGACCATTTGTTCAGTTAGAAAACTTTTGATTGTACTGTCTTTACCTTACTCCAGGCTGGAAGCGTCTGCATAGAATTGGGTAAATTTTGTTTGGTTTGCTTCTTTTTTCATGCTTTATGTGATGCCATTTTTCTTTCCTGGGTGGTGATCGTATGGATGTGCCGGTGTCTTATATTTCTCTGCTATCAGTTCTAGGGAGTTGTAGAGGCTATTCTTTCATAGTTGCAGTAATGTTTTCTTGAAATTCTTGTTCAGCCCGTTTAGAAATGGTGTGTTGTTATCTATTTGAAAGAAGACTGCCTTTTATGCTGTTCTGTAGCATCTTGTGTAGTTGATAATGAAGGTCCACTGGAATGCAAGAAACTTTTTTTTTGTCATCGAGTCTGCCCAGTATAGAGCAATCTTCTCGATTGCAATATGGTTGATCAGCTTTTAGATTGGTTTAATCATCTCCATCTTGTTCCATTCATTCATAGATCGCCTAAAATATTGGGCATCAATTATGATGCTTAAATATTTTAACGAGGTAACTATTTTTATTTTATGGCCTTCGATTTTTCTCGAAAAATTAGTTTTTGCTGTTTGTACAGAGATTTGAAATTTTCTAGTTTATTGTTTATATTTCTTTGTTACTAGTTTCTGAAGCTGCCGCTCACAACAAATGCCGCATCGTCCGCGAAAGTTATGCATTTAGAGTATTGAGACTATTTGTGTTTAGTGATTTTGTCAAACACTAGATTCCAAAAATTTGTACTTAGGCATTAGCCCTGCGGACAGCCTCTGACTTTAAGCTGCACGGTTGTTAGTTGTAACTATGCTGCATCTATTTCCTGAAGTAATCTTGAAAAATTTAGTATATGTTTTTTTGTACGGTTTGCTGAATCATTAGGAGGTTTGTTGCTGGAGCCGTGTCAATTATGCAGTGCCCTCGCGGGGTCTCAAATTCTGCACCTCTCGAATACGTGTCGAATATGCTTCCACGAAGGCATGCGAAAAGGAGGAAAAAAGTATCTTGTATACTTCCCTTTTTAAAGGGCGACTGGTGATTAGGGAAGCCAATCGCCGAATTCTGGTGGCGATGGATTATCGTCCAACACCTTTTATTTCGGGCGCCACTTGTAGAGTCGTTAAGATTTTTGATGCTGGAGACGTGACAAATGTGCAGTGCCCTCGCAGGGACTCGAACCCTGAAACTCTGGAATGCACGTGAAATATGCTTATAATTATATAAGGTATTTTGTTCCTCCTTTCTGCATGCTTTCGTGGTGTAACGGTAACACACTTGGCGCGTATTCGAGAGGTCCAGGTTCGGAGTCCCAGCGGTGGTATTGCTCATTCTTCATGTACTTCTGCTTCAAAATAATTTAATGACTCTGCAATTACACACTCTACATTATACCACGAAGACATGCGGAAAAGAGGGAGAATATACCTTATAAGTTCATGTTTTTAAGTTGCCTAGAAGGCCCGGCCACCAGAAGGAATCGAAAGCCTTTTGGTGGTTTAGGCATAACAGAGATGTGTGTATACTTTATTTTGTATACTTTATTTCTTTTTATCTGATGTAGATCTTCATTGAATGCTTTGTACATTGCTCTTTTTCGGTAGAAGCCAAACTGTAACATGCTTGTTGGACTTTCTTTTATGATGCTTGAGGTGTTTCGATACAGCTTTATCAAACAGTTTTGCTATTGCAGGAAGAATGTTTCTTGGTCGATAGGAGTCTGAGGTTCGATGCATTATAGCCTTTTTTTTATTAAAAAGGACTCTCTAGCCTATTTTAAAACTTGTTATGAAGAGTCTTGTTTGTAGATATTTATTTTTTTCATGTAGTGGCAACAGATTGCTTTTAAATAGCCGAGTTTGTTGATTCAAATTGAAAGATAAATATCGTATCTTTCGGGGTATGCCAACAGTCTGTCAATCCTGAAGATAACAATGTTTTATATCAAAGAGTGTTATCACTGCTCGCTTTCAAATCTCTGCGTTTGTTAATCAAAAATTCATTAAATTCGTACAAATTGTGAAAGAAATAAAAACAAATTAAAAATTCACAATTCAGGCTTCAAGGCGTATATGTTCAAGCGGAAGACTAGGTGCATTCAAAATTTGGTGACTCTACGTGCCGTCATTTTCCCAGAATGCGACAACATAGATACATACATATTATTCATTATTTGATAATATAAACATATAAAGATTGGATGACATTTAATCAATGTAATTTTCTGGTTCTTATTTGAGAGACTCTTTATTGGCATCAAAATGTAACATGAACAGAAAATATAACATAAATATGTATAGAGTTCTAGTTAGGAAATATCAAAATAGCTGAAATTATGGCTTTAGAAATTTCAGGGCGATCGATAGAATGAATTGATCTATAAAATTCATTCTCTGTTTCGTTTAATCTTTCTAAGTCAGCACATTTGCCATTCTTGCAGTGTTAACCAGGAATCGTCTAACATTAAATTAATTAGAGAATATTTAATTAAGAAGACAGCGCACAGAATCTGTCGAATATGTTACATGTAGACTGAATCTTCAAGTTTATGATAAAAGCTACAGAATTCGGATAATCCCCTTTTGCGAGATTTAAAAGATGGATGGTATTCTGAAGCAGTAGTTGCTTAAAATGAAAGAGGGTGAGACGTTGAATTAAAACGAGCGTCGTAGACGTTTAAAACAGGGCATAGAGATTAACTTATGATCTTTATTTGAAGAGCAAATATGGAATTTTCTGTATAATTTTTACAATAATTCAAAGCAAGAGTTCGAGTGGTTCGAGTGGTGGAATTGGGATAGAAACACACTAATGAAACATTAACATAAAAAAATGTGCAACCTTAGATTAGTATATAATTTTGAATAGAATTCTATTGATTTTTGAGGCGATTCCTGGTAATCAACATAAAAATTAGTTTTTCGAAGAGAGGAAAAACAATTGCAAACTAGGAAAGAAAGGAAACCATTTTATGTTTAAATTCACCTGAAACAGCCCTGATTAGTATAGTTGTTAGCGATGCTAATTGCTGTGTCGTTAGGCCCGACTTCGAATCCCGGAGAAGGGGTGGATGTTTATAAAAATGCAATGTCTGCGCGCCATGTGGGCACTTACAATACTGGCGAGCCGGAAGTCCATTCAAATATTTCGGTGGTAGGGAAAGAGGGGTGGGAGGTTCTCGGATTAGTCATTCTAGGTGTTCTCCATCAATAGTGAGGTTGAACAATACATATACAAAAATACGGAGGGACTATACATGTACAATTTCAATGGAGAAATTTTAGTGACTCGCTCACTTCTACCGGTACCTGTAATAAATTCTCGTAATTATTAAAAAAAATATTAAAATTTTATTTCTTATGGCTTTCTTGCAGAATAGTTTCAAAAGACATAGTGCAGAATCAAATAATATCCTGTAAACCTGAGTTGTTTGTCTAAATGTCAAAAAATTTCTAAATTATTTTTAAGAACTAATTTTAAAAATTTAAGAAAGACTAGAATAAAGATGCACAAGATATTTTTAAAAAATGTGAGACTTCTATTACAACAATTTCACAACTGCTATCTCTCTCAGTTTTTCATCTCATTCTCCGGTCTTCTCATTAGTCAACGAGACTGTCGATTTTTAATTTTTCGCAATAAATGAAGTATATTAAATTAAATTTAAATAACGCGAATTTCATTCTCCTTAGTGATGTTCAGTCTAATTTTCATTATTAAATTTTATTTGATATAAATTGCCTTAATTCAGTGCAGATATTTGAACACCGTTTTGGGAAAACCGAAGCAGTCTTTAATGAGATAATATTTGTATGTAATTTCGACGTTGGAGTCCCGGTGACGGCATTGCATATTTTTTATTTCTTCTGCTTGGAAATAACCTAATGTCTCTTCAGTGGTGCCCTAACTAAAAATAAGGTGGTGGATGATGATTCTTCACCTCCATAATTTGGCGATTGGGTTGCCTAATCCCCAGTCGCCGTTTAAAAGGAGGAGTATGTAAGATATTTCTCCCGCCTTCTTAGTATGCCTTCGGGGTGTAAACCTATATCTTTGACAATTAAAAGCTTTCCTTATTCAGGATTTTTTAGAGTAAACGTGTAGAAAATTAGAAAATAAAATTAGACACAGAACTTAAAATATAGAATATCTAATTAAATATTGCAATTTTTACATAATCGTATTACAATAGCTTATTTTCCTGTATCATATATTATAAAGTAAATTTTAGTCAACCTAAAGTTCATTTAAATTGGTATTGCCCCGCTGGGTGAGAACCTCTTGGAAACTCCAGGTTTTCCACATTTCAAGTTTGGCAGCCATGCTATTGCAAAAAATACAAGAATTTATCTATCGACTAATATAGACTCATAGAAGTCATAGGCAAAAAGAATAAGTAAGAAGTCGTTTAAAGTAGCTTCCATTTCATCTGAAAGGACCCTGGGTCCGTCATATACGGAAGAAAATAGACAGTCTGTTACTTTGTTAAAAGAAGTTCGAGCATTGACATCAATGCAGCTAGTTCATGTAACTTTTCTCAGAAAAACGTATCTTAAATCTGTCAGTATTATAAAATTATATTTTCTAATAATAAAAATTTTAGTCTAAATATTTTAAATGTCATTCATAATGTAGTGATTGTGTCTATTAAAAAGCTCTTTAGAGCTGTTAAAATAGCCGAAATTTCAGTAATAGTCTCTAACCTATAAAATTTGACCGCAACAAGAAAGATTTATCCAACATAGCCAAAAGTTGTTGATGAACCTGCACAGAAAAAATAATTTTACAATATCAGAAAAACGGGTTAATTTAGGTTATATGAATATAATAAAGAACAGAAAAGATATTTGCCTAAGTGGAGGGATGCTTTCGTAGAGGAAATTCTAAAGAAAACTGACTAGTATTGACGTACACATGGGCAAAATCATGAAAGCCAATAATGGAGGAAGTCCATTGGTCTGGATTAAGTCCGGATTGAACTGCTAGCTTCCAGCGGCCACTAGTCAAGTTTCCCACTTGACCACTAGACAGGAATCTTGGACTATTTATTGAAGAGAAATAGTTGCGCAAAGTGAGCAGCTCATGGATGCATTCATTGGTGCACCCAAAGTTACTATACTACTAAGTTTGCTCTTCTGGAACAATTTCAATCAGCATGGGGACATCGACATCCTCGATTCATACGTCTGAGCTGATTCATAAGCTATATTACTGTTTTGAGAGTCAAAGAAAACGTTTTGACTTTGAAAGAACATAATCTTGTCTGTCAGTTGACCTTGGTCCCACCTTTGACCTTAATGCTGGCTGGCGTGATATCAAGTGGTAAATTTAGGGTTGGTGTCCTGCGGGATTTCTTTCCAAATTTTCTTCAGTTTTGGAGTTAATTGCTAACATTCTGAAATAATAAAAGGGGCTTCCCATAAGCTACCAAAAGTGGTCTACTTAGGAAAGATCTAGCAATTTAGCTGGCCAAAGAAATGTTGGAAAACACAATAATCAGTAGAAATGCATGTCTTATGCGGTCGAGCATTATCTTTTGTAAAATAAGCTTATTGTGATGCGAAAGGAATGAATCAATCAAATTGTTTGAAAATGCATACGCTCAACCATAGATCAGCTCTCCGTATAAGGCGAGAGAGGAGGCTGGCTAGGTCCCTGTTGAGGGACAATCATGCAAACTCAGGTACACCACACTATTCCGGGCAGATCAAAATCTCTATAAAGCATTTAGAGCCAGCCGTAGGATTTATCTCTCAGGGTATTACGCGGGGTACGGAGCCTATGAAACTGTGAACGGAAGACTGGTTGTCAGACTATCTCTCGGATGGCTGACGCCACTATCTTCCGGGACAAGATAGGTTGCCCGTTTGGATAATAGGAGTTTGACTCCTGTATTTTATAACCCCGACACCGAGTCTGTTAGAGTACTTATGTCTGCCAGTACTGTAAACGATGCCCTGAGCGAGTGTGCGAAAGGGATGGCAGTGTATCAGATCACAGAAAATTGCAATCGTATTTTGTGTGCACCTAAAGTACCCCGGACTAACCGGTTATCGAAAGAAACGGCAACCTTGACTATAACTCGCTTTTATGTGCATGTGAGGCATGAAAAATAATAAAGGCAGATCTTGACATCATCCTTAATTACTCCAGACAGTCTTACTCAAATTTGTGAGACATAATTCCTCGCCAAAGATGATTAATCTCCAGTATTGCAGTTTCATAGCGATCGAGCCTGGTACCACTTTAACCGCAACTGACAGTGTACATTGAGGAATACGTGCGAAATGGTATAATTGGCGGCACGAATGTTAATTCCGTTCAGTATGGCGTCTCTCAGGGGACTTAGAGCTCATTTATGGTCTCATCGGTTAAATTAGATTCTTTGAATATGATAAGTGTACAAGTGCTAATTGCTAAAGTGAACAACAACAAACTCTCATAACCGCTCCTGATACTGAAAGCAACTGTGGCGTTTTGTAACGATTGCTGCCAGTAAGTGGGTTTCAATCCACGCCTTGTAGACACTCCGTTATTTCACTCCGTATTGTGCAGGAGGAGACAGGTTCTAACTACCAAAAAGGGCAAAAGCCAATAGGCTAAAACGAGGCAGAGCACGTCAGCAGAGAAAGGGGGCCTCAAAGGAAAGCCAAACGGCTGAAAGAGGAGGGGGTGCTTTTCGGCTAAACGGGAAGAAGCGAAAATTTAAAAGCTGATCTAAAAAGGGGCGAGCCTTCACGGCTAAAAAAGAGGGGGAACAAAGAAAGCCAATGGGCTGAAACGAGGCAGAGCATGTCGGCTGAGAAAGAGAGTCTCAAAGAAAAGCCAAACAGCTAAAAGAGGAGGGGGTGCCTTTCGGCTAAAAAGGGAAAAAGCGAAAAGCTAAAAACTGATCTTTCACGACTAAAAAAAAGAGGGAGAACGAAAAAAAAAAAAATTAAAAGATCTATAGGCGAAATGAAGCAAAATCTGTCGACAAAAGGGAGCTGAGAGGGAAGGCCAAACGGCGAAAGGGAAATAGAAAGCTTTGCAAATTTAAAAGCAAAAAAGGGGGGACTCAATGATGACTAAAACAGGAAGTGAATGGACGGCCTTTTTTTTACATAAATGAACAAACATAAATAAATGAAAATATATACATAAATGAACAATTATATACATACGAAATTACAACGAAATTATATGCAGCGAAATATATATATAAATGAACAATAAACACATAAACAGATACAGATGTAACAGTTTGTTACAGATATAAGTAAACACTAGTGATATACATATAAATGAACATACATACATATAAATGAACATATATACATACATATAAATGAATATACATACATAAATGAAAATATATACACAAATGAACAATTATATACACACAAAATACATACAACGAAATTATACACAATGGAATATATACATAAATGTACAATTAATTAAAACAGTGTAAAATTCAAATAAACATGTAAACAGATATAGTACAATTAATTAAAACAGTGTAAAATTCAAATAAACATGTAAACAGATATACAATTAATTACAGCTGTAAGTAAACACTATAGTGACTAAATAATTGAGCATTACATTGACGTGAATAGAAGGAAACATAACAATGGCAATAACATGGTGGGATTAAAGATAAGCAATAAAAGTCTGAGTCGTTTACATGCATAAGTTGCATAATTGACTTCATGGCGTTAAGATTAGAATTAGAGTTTGCCAATGTTCCCACGTCTTCTTGATCCACGAGGGTTTGTTTGTACTGGACCTCATATAATAGAAAGGGATTTTGAATGTGCTGAAACAGATCTTTCTGATCTGAATGTGGAGTTGAAAATGAAAGCCTATAGTCATCCGCACCTGGTGGCTTCATATGTTCCGTGTTTTTCATAGCTGCCATAGTAAACAAATAACAGCTCCTATCAACTCTACTTTAAACCATTACAAAATATATAGGCAAAATGATAACGAAATGATGATAAATGATACCACTCAAGGTAATAACGATGCTAGAAAAGGAGTTTTACAGTCAAATTGAAAGCTAGATAAGTACAAACTTTATTAATATTAATGATAATATTTTAGTAAGAAGTGGAGTTGTTGAGATCCTTTTTAAATGGTTTATTATTATTAAATAAATTATTAATGTGTAGAAACTAAGCATAAAGTTTATATTTCCTATAAAATTAATTTTTGCATGTGCTATTATACTTTACGAATGTAAATATTCAACAATACTGGCAATAAAATTAAAAAATAAATAGAAACAAAAATTATATATTTTAGAAAATATTTATCACAAATTAAAATATTTCCTTATAAAATTTATATCGTATGAAAGAGGAACGTTTTAGCTATTCAAAGGTATAAAAATTATTACTTGACATTACAATTTTATCAATAAAGTTTAAATTTAAAAGTTCAAATAGGCGTTTATATGTAATAAAGTATATTGAGAGAATAGCTCTCGACAAATTACAAAAAATAGTAACATCAAGTAAAAACAAGATTATATTGAATACCATTCACAAGAGCAATATTTTCTATATAAAACCTATATGAGATGATAGAGAAAAATATAAGCTATACAACCTTGCAAAAATTAATAAATGAAATTATATATTTAGTGCATTGAATACAAATTTGGAGAATTTATATTGTCGTTAATTAGCAGTTAAATGGCGAGATATTGCTAAAAAATAATTTTTTAACACGTTGACTTACAGACTTCAAACTCATGTGAAATGCTTCACCTCGTTATGGGCTTTAGATTGATATTAAATTTATCAATGTAGGGCCTCTTTGTACGCAATTAGTCAGTCTCTTATAGGAGCACAAAAAATACGTCCGACGCACTTCAGGGCTATGTCTATCTCTAAGTCTTGCTAAGGGGAAGAGAGGGCTTCATGGAGCACATTTTAAGACAGACGTTTTAGGTTGTATCAACGTTACACGTGGAGAAAGCCACTGAAACACCATACACCCTACCATTTCGTCCTGGATTTGAAGCTAGGTCAAACTACCAGTGTTCAGCAGTCTTTACCACTTGCTCACTGGTGGGCACTTTGTCTTATCAAATCGTTGATATAGATAATAATTTAGTGCTATGACAACCTCTCTCTATTCCGGTTCTGTTGTCGCTCTATGCCAACCGCTGTTGTCTTGATGTCGGCATCTGCAGTTACTATTACTGCCATAATCTAATTGCCGAACCACAGTGACTCGTCTGTTCAGAATTTTTAAATTCAGAGGCATGGTTTCTTTAAAACTGTGACATATGTTTGTAATAAGAGCGAAACCATAGGAGAATCACTGTTATAGTCGAGCCTCAGTGAAAGCTTAATGGAAGTTCTGCCTTTGAAATCTAGTTTTCTATTATGAATTATCTGGAGGATGCTTATTCCAGTATGCTGGAGTTACGCCTATTTGTTCACTGGCCGCTAAATGTTAATTCGTTACGCGCTATGTTAAATGATAATTTTATACGTAACTTAACTGCATTTCAAATCTAAATTCTGCCTCCGTGTAGAGAAAGGGAGACTTATCGTTTGTCTTAGTCTACCAACGAAATAACACCATACGCAGAAGTATGCAGACTTCCAGAGAAATGCATGCTCCCAGAGAAAGGGAGACTTATCGTTTGTCTTAGTCTTCCAACGAAATAACACCATAAGCAGAAGTAACAAATGGCTAAGGTTTAGAGTAAAGATTTTTAATAGATTTCAGTCTAACACACCGCACGACATGTGCGGAGCAAAATAAGTCATCTTCTGTTATATTATTTAGTAACATATAGATTCAAATTTAACTTCGGTAATTAAAATTAAAAATAAAAATAAGCAATCAAATCGTACATTTCACAATGCAGAGTTCTACTGTAAGCATGTGCTCAGGCCTGCTAATCATGCGAGTAAGCACGGCTAACAAATGGCTAAAGCTGATTCGGGTAAAGCTAGGAATTTGGTGTAAATAGTACTCAGAAGATCAATGGTCGCTGTTAGAAGCTTCTCTTAATTTTGAAGAACTTAATTCTTCTGGTGGGATCCGACGAAAGTAAAAGTGACAATAAAGTGTTTTGCCCAAGTAAAAATTGATAAGAGTTGTGTTGCCGCAAAACTTTAAAATTTATGGATCTAGGTAGAGTTGCTAAAATAATTTGTATCATAGACAGGTGTTTTGCGTAGATTTTAAATAAAAGTTGGATTTTTATTAGTCTTCAGATACTAATTAATCGGATGCGGATTACTTGTTTTAAGTTTACCCAGGTTTTGTCTAAAAATAGATTAAGTTTGTTCACTGCGGAAAAATGATTTTCACAAATCATCAGAATAAAATAAAATTTCTACGAATGCAAAAATCAGAAGAAAATGCTTGGGATAGCAGGCGATGTCACAGTATTGAGAAATAGTCTATAATCCATAACAGAACGTAATTTAATTGCAGATAATCTGGCATATATAAGCAGTGTTAAATCATCCGTTAAATATAAATTGCTGAACCTCAAAAATAAATTACAATTCATTAATCTTCCTTATCCTTATCGACTCCTTTCGAAAAGCAAGAATAATACTGAAATCTTGCTTTTCTATTTTTTTTTAAAGTGCGTTTTTCTTCTGAACGCTGATTTAATTTACGTAATAAAATCAAATTATTCTTTAAATTACATTGCTTATACAGGTCAAGTGTTAATTAAATGTTGAGGCTATTCCTCTTTCCTGTGTGTTTTTTTTTACTGCGGTTTGATTAATCGTAATTTCGTATTAACCGTGGGCATCGTTCCCAGTATCGGGAGTGTACTCTGTGTATAGTTTTAACTGTTATATTATAGTTTTGCCCTTTTTGTTCTTCTGTCTTTCGATTTTGATTTCTCATTTAACTCTGTTAGATTAGGGACCAAAATACATTTATGAATTATTATCATTTATATTTTTATGGTAGGTCATCATAAAGATGGATCTGATTTTAAACAGTTTTAAAAGGGTATGAAACTGGGATGTTTAACAATTCTTATTGTATAATAATCATGAAAGCTTAAGCTGTTTTATGATACGATTAATGTATCTCGGTATGAGTTTCGCTGATTGCCCTGCAAGTATCGAAGTTGTGTTTTGTATCCATGCTCGTACACTGGACTATGTCTTTTAAAGTAACGGGAAATGTACCATAGACATTTCGCAAAAACGGCATTAAACAATTGCAAAGTTTGAAATTAAGACAAAACCAACTTAATTTAGGCAGAAAGTTTGAATTAACTATTTCATAGTCGATTGGACACAAATCCTTCTTTTTGGGGAGGGAAGAAACTGCGAAACGAAAGAAGTGAGCACCTTTTTATACCCAAAGCAATAGGTGGAGCCAAGCGAGCACGCATGTAGCGCCATATGTGGAGGAAAATATTAATGCAATATGAAAAAATAAGATATTAGAACTATAAAGTCATTAGAAAGGACTAGATGGGAATGAATGCCATTAACTAACGAACATAAATTTTTGTGAATGTGAAAAGCTTCAAAAAGTTCAGTTCATTCACTGAAGAAACTTGTTCAAAAGCTTTTGCAGAAACCAAGTTAAACAATTGTCTAACTATGATTAACTGTTGAAGCATCTGCCTGTATTTCCTTTTCTAGCATAAGATACATGCTTCTTGACGCAAAAATTAAATATACTTTCAATTTGGTCGGTGTTTTATAAAACACACTGAGAGATATGCCATAAATTGCCCAAGAATTAAGCAAGAAATGGGATCTTTATCAATAGAAGAACGAGTTGGAGAGAAGAAGACTTGGGAGTTGAACTTGGTGAAATTCGATTGATTTTTGCTACTGATAGAAGGATGAAATGGAAACGTTAAAATAAGGGAACTTGTTTGTTTCATAATGTAAATTTCTACCTTAACTAATTTTAAATTCTGTAAAATTTTGAATTTTAGATTGTGGTAAAATCTCGGCACCTAAAGAACCCTCAACCTTCTTGAATCTTGGCACCTAAAGAACTTTTTGTGAGTCCTACCTCACAGAAGTATTATATACCTAGTCTTCTGCATGAGCATATGCACCTCAAAGTCCGAATTTTTAATTTTTAATGCTTTATTTTAAAATTTATTTTGTGTTTTTTATGAATTTAATTGAATTTTGATTAATTACTTCAGCGATTTAAAACCAATATATTACCGCTTAGTAAAGCCTAAGAAGATATTTATGCTTCAAACGTAATAATCAAACTCGGTGATTTTAGGACCACTGGCGAAATAAAATATTTTTATCTTCCCTGCGCCAGTATGTTTTCATTCAGTAAAGCGTAAGATACTTAATTTTTGTTTCAAATTTAATGCGTTTATTATTGAGTAGCAAACTAAGCGACTTAAAAGCAAGAGACGCAGTTATTCATTTCTGCTATTAGTCGGACCTGCGAAATCAGACTAGCTGTGCTCGATAAAATTGACAGATATTTTTTGTTTTTATAATAACTATTTTAAGCTACTGGCTGCATAGGCGGTTAATATATTAAAAAAAGTGCTTATTAACCGAAGTTTTTGCACTAGGTAAAATTCGATGACATTGTTCAAACCCTGTGGCAATATTGGTTTTTAATATTCTTACAACTTAGGTTCTTTATTTCTAATTATATTTATTCTTCTGCTGTTTACAGTAAGCTCTTTCTGTTTTGAAAACTCATTTAATTTACATAGCCAAAAGAACTAATTCTAAAATTCAAATTCAGTATTATAATTTAAGAAAATCATGAATAGTATTTTTCTGTTTATTGCAGTATGAGTTATTTCTCTTTCGGGTGTTTTTCAATTTCTTCTGATTAACTTTGATTTTGAATTAAACACTGCACGTTGTCCACGGTATGCTAAGAATAATTAATTATATTTAGCGCATTTCATCCTAAATTTGGATATTAATAATGCGACAAAAATTATCATATTTATATAGTAAAAGCATTTATGAAAATAAAAATAATATATTATTGCATGATAAATAAGTATTTAACTTTAAAATGTAAATAAAGTTTTAAGTGCACGTATGTGTAGTCCATTATAAAGGCTTTAGATGTTAATCATAGTTACATTTTCCTCTTACCTCGAAAATACTGCAATTCATGATTCAAATTATAGATATCCTGTCTCTTGAGGGAAGATATCCTGTCTCATGAGGAATTTTATTATAATTATTACTAATAACTTAATAACATTTCCTAACATTGGAGAGACATTAGGTATTTTTTTGGGAAGCAGGAAAGATGAAAAATGAGCAACGCCTTCGCCGGGAATCGAATCGCGGACCTCTGGAATACGCGCCCAGCGTGCAGACCACCACACCACAAACACATTCCAAGAAGGCGGGAGAAATACCTTATATACTCCCCCTTTTAAAGGGCGACTGGGGTTTTTAGGGGACCTAATTCCAGGTGTGGAGAATCATCATCCAACACCCTTTTAGTTTGGTCGCCACTGTAGAGACATTAGGTATTTTTTTGGAAGCAGGAAAGAGTAAAAATTAGCAACGCCTTCGCCGGGAATCGAACCGCGGATCCCTGGAATACGCGCCCAGCGTGTAGACCATTACACTACGAAGGCACGCTAAGAAGGCGGGAGAAATACTTTATAACATACTTGCATAAAAGAATGGTATAAGAACTCCAATACTTAAGTAAGCATTACGAACTCTCCCTTGCGTAAATGTAATCGGGAATTAACTGTTCTCACTGACGTCATGTGCTGCCAGTTCGCATGAAGATGGCGACTGCAACAAAGAGTACAGCAAGTGTTGTGATGCGCTTAATTAAAATCTAAAAAAAATTTAAGTAAAAGAAAAACATATAAGCATATTTACGTGTCCTTTAAGTCCCTACCCACCTTTCATTTCGGAAACTTTGTTCTTAGATATATGCTTCCAGTTACCAAAATGTTTTTAAATGACGCTATGATTCATATTTTGGCATTTTTAAATGTAAAGAAATCCATTTTATAAAGTTACAAAACATAATTTTATATGCATCCTTCCGGTTCTTATACTTATATAGAGAGAAATGTATTCGTTATGTAGTATATGTATGATAAAAAATATATAAAATATATATATGCACGAAAAAATATATAAAATATATATATGTACGATAAAAATATATAAAACAATATTTTAACTTAAAGTAGCAATAACCCCTTAGTTCTTTATTTTAATTTGGGTATTTCTCATCTGTGTTTTAAATTTGCTTAATAATTTTTTCTGGACTGTGCCGTTTCGAGATAAATCCATATCACATGACTTTTACATAACGATGATGAAGTAGCAAATTCGAACTGAAACGTTTCTATTAACCCTCTCACTGCGTAATTTTTTTTTTTTTTTTTGTGAAAATAGGTTCAAAAATTGCGTATTTTTTATTGGATTTCAATATAAAATTAGGTCATAAAAAAGATTGTCGGAAAATTGAAATAGAAGAAGATTCATATAAAAGCAAACTATTGAAAATTAATAGTGGTTAAATTATGATTTATTTAATCAAATACAAAGGTAAAACTTATATACTAATGAAAATATGCAAAATACTTATTAAAAATGAGGTTTAGAATATAAACTTCCAAACAATGGTCGAGGCAAATTCCTACCTTGCAATCTTTGCACCAAATTTGCGTTTCTTTGCGAAGATTTTTCTAGTTTCAGCTTTTTTAGCAACAAACATCACACTATCTCTGAAGCTCTTTCTTGATGGGACTGTCGGTGTATGGCTAGAAAATTGTCCAGCAGTTAGTCTCATGGGATTTTAAGAGCTGAACTACATCTACCAGAGTAAAAACTGGATTTCCATCTGAATACATCTGAATGCTTAGTTCAATAATTTGCAAGTGTTATATTTTACAATGTGTTATCCTTTTTATAAAAGATCTAAGTATTCCACAGCGATTGCCATGAAAAGTAAATGAAGCAGAAGCCAGTGGAATATTCTGCGTATCAATTTTTCACTACTGCCGAACGTTTTGAATAGAAAATGAATCTTCCGATTCATCACTACCCGCAGAGCAGTTCGAGAAATTTCATCAGTTTCGCTATAACAATCTTCAATATACTTGAAATCAGAGTTAGAACTGCTATCAGTTCAGGAAATATTGTCAGAAATGCAATTTATAGTATTACTCGCGAAACGCTTCTTGCCAGAAATCTTTGAGCTTTGAGAGCTAGCAAAATGGGGCAAAACATGCTTATATCTTTTGCAGAAATATGGATAACTAATGCCATTAACCCAGATCTGAATAAATTAATCACATAAAAGCTGAAATAAAGCCAAGAACGGGAAAAGAGCGGTTTGCACAATTAAATAGATGGAAAAAATGCATCCCTGCGGAAATCGTAGGTTGCGCAAATTTTGCTACTTCTACGTTGCGCGTGGAAATCGCAGGATACGCAGCGAGAGAGTTAAACTCAGTTTCCATTCTAAATAGCCACGCATTTGCTTTCTGCACCACGGCCTGGCTAGACAGTAACTTGCTGCTTCTCTTCTTACCTAAATGTTTCTAATCAGATACGATTAAAGTGCCAAGTGAATTGTGGCCCCAAGTGTCCATTGAAGTAAAATTGAATATTTAATCTGTCTCGGCTGCGAAGTCTGCAATTCATTAGAGATCAGCATCTGTATTACAGATTAACAGTAATGTTTTAGCATTATTACGTATATATTTAAAAAACGCATATGCACAAATGTTTGACAACCATATAGCAAAAATTGATTGGTATATTTAATTTGAAAATTTACAATTTTTGACGTCACATTCAGTTTGCCTTGAGGAATCGATTAGCAAATAAATTCGGAAAATTCCAGGTTGATTGTTTCCGCCTTGTTATTGTTATATTTGGAGTGCAGGAAGAATTTTCACAATATTTTAAAGTCTAAAAATACGTTATTTATATTCTCGTGAAGTTTTGTTATATTACGGTTAAAAATCTGGTAAGTGTACAAAAATTCCTTACACTACAAATATTTGTTATTTTCAATAAGTGTGTATAATGTGTTACGAGTTCAATAGTGTTACGAGTTGGCCGCGTGCCAATATTGAAACCTGTCAATGTTTTCTAAAACATGAATTCTGTAAGACTATAGGAATAAGATCATCTTGGAAAAAAGCATATTGAGCATCACGTTTTACAATAATCTCAACAGAAACGGTTCTCACGTAATCTGTTATCATTAGAAACCTTTTCCTAAGCTGATATATTTATTATCTTTAGCTCTGCACGCTTGCAAACATTTCGCCCATCAATTTGTGTATTAATCTTGGTTTGTCGTACGGGAGTCAACCTTTTTGTGTTTTATTTTTAATAATGAGCATAAAATTTTCTTAAATATAAGTATAGGGACCGGGGAAACGTACAGAAAGTTAGATTTCGTATTTTATCTAAAATTATTTTTTTTATTAAAAAATAAAGGAACATGAGTCTATGTGTCAGTGGAAATAATATATTTCTATTACCAACAGTTGCGAAAATAAAGGACGTGTAAAGTCTTTTACGGACACTGTGAATACACGCATACAATATTCTTCATTATTTAGTAATAATGCTTAAATATTCGATCTTATGTGTAGTAAAATCATATACTATTTTGGATAACAACAAGTCACAATTATTTTGATATCATTTGCTACGACTGCCATTCTACGCAGTTTTTCTTTTATTCTTTTTATCCCAAAGGACGTTAGACCAGAAAGGGTATTAATTTCAAAACGGCATTTTGCGTCGATTCGCTTTTAAAACAGTTTCACCAAATATTATCGCATGTATTATATTTAAAGAAGCTAAGTAACGAAGAATTTGAATGAATGCATTTGTGTTTCTCGCACTGTGAAACAACAACGGTACCTAGAGCCATTAAATTTGAATAACGTAGTCTTCCAAACAAATATGGGCGCTTGGAAGCACGAACTTTGAATTTGTTTTATTATCTATTTCAAATTTTGTAAAACTTTAACGAATATTTGATTAACAAAATCTACGATTTCAAAGCAAGTAATGGCAACACTGTCTGTAAGTAAATATTTTTATCCCTAGCGCACGAGACTGTCTAACGGTATGACGTTTTTCTGTTTTTAATATTTTGTGATAGTGCTGTTGAATTAAATTTTATGTATTTTAGGTACGAAGAACATGGTATTTAAAAAAAGAAAACAAAACAAACAAAACGTTAAAAAACGCCCTTTTGGACATAATATAAGATCCGAAAGCTTTCAGTTTTTTTTTTTTTTTTAATTTCTTTCCCTCTTTTTTTTACATTTGCCGTAGATACTTTTATTTATACTGATGGTTTGCGATAGCAATTTTTTCATAGTTGCTCAAAAAACACACTTCACTGGAAAACGTTAAGCCGATTAATCTGCAATCAGGCTAATCCTGCACCGGATTATCGAGAGTTGTCTGTCCCCAGTGAGCAAAGCTTCAGCGACTCTTTTGTTTATTGCATTCTTTCATACTTAGATTTATCAAATTCTTGCTTCGTTTTTTTTAAAATAATGTCTATATTTATTTGGTGTATCTTGTTCTAGCTGTTCTGGGAAGGATTATAAAACAATGTTTTTGCTATTTTCCGTTATTACTTTAAAATTTACGTCAGGTGTTAATGCTGCTTTAGTTCCTGAATTGGTTTGAGCTTATTTTACTTATAATTATTTCGGACAAAATAAAAATGAGAGACACCCATTCGGAATGACAAAGAAAGGCGTAAAATGAAATAAAATAAAAAAAAAAAAGTAAGTTGTCACGTGCTTTTATAATATTTTGAAAGTTTGCTATAAATTTTACGAAACATCCGGCAATGTGCTTTTCTTAAATTTTTCTACCTTTTTCTTTTGATGCAAACAAATGAACAGTACACAATTTTTCATTCGCTTTTTTCTGTGCGCTTTTAAATTCCTCGCATCTGAAAAACACCTCAACAAAATTCAGACGATCAGACGTGTTTTGGAAACAAGTCCCAGAAGGCAGGCTCACAACACGTAAGTCCGCCTTTCTTTTTTTCCTAACAAAATTTCAAAAGTTCCAGTGGAGGAAAAAAGAAATTTTACTTCTTTGTCATGTTCCGGAAAGTTTTTGTTCGGGTGCTAGGGACAGAGCATGAAAAATGGATATTCTTCTCTGATAAGAAGAGCTGACCTATAGTTTGGAAGAGTGATAAGGACAAGGAAAGATGACAAAAAAGAACGATAAAGAACAGTTGTTTTCTAATAAACTTCTAAAACAATATACTGTGTATGATTGGCAAACTAATCAAAATGATGGATGACCATATAATCCTTACGGTTTGTAACTCAAACAGCGAAAAGTACTTTATTTCCGATAGCTGGGCCCCATTTACGAAGGCCAAAAGAGGATGTGTCAAGGGGGCGGGCAAACCCTTCCGCAGTATTTAAAATATTCAATATTTTAAGTATTTGTTTTTCACTTGTAGGTTTTAAAGATGTAAAAATAGAGGTAAGAAGAAAATTTTAAATTTCGTGAGCCAATCCCTGCTATTTCTATTTTTCTCTCTATTGTTTCAGTAATACAGCCTTGGGGTTACCGTAGGCGTGATCATATACTTAATTATTAAATTGATGAGGAATTTAATTGCATTAATTTGATGTTACCTATGTAATTTAATTTATTTTTGCAATAAAAAATTAGGTCTTTTCTTTATCCCGGTCTTGATTTAAAGTGTATTAGTTTATATTTTACACAGGACGTTACCAACTTAAACCATGAAAACAAATATAGACCAGGGTGAAATGTATTTTTTTGTTCAAATAGTTACTTAAATGAAAAAAAAAAAAAAAAAAAAAAAAAAAAAAAACCGTAAATTATTCGTTTATTTAACGAAGTACTTTTAGGTATCTCAAGCAGTGCCGCCTAAATTTTATTTCGAGTCTCAAAAATATGAATCCCAAAACTTTCGAATTAAAGTAAAATTTGGAAATTTGAATTTAGAAAGTATTTACTCCTGCTTATTACGAATAGATAGTATGTTCGGCTGATAATCGGAAAGTACGATGTTCGAAACCTGGGAAGAGCACTGCATATTTTTCACTTGTCTTGCATCGGAAAGCGTAATGGATTCTACAAGTTCGGGCGCCAAATTTAAGTTTGTACTGGTCTGGAAGCTGAGTTCATGTCCTAGAACCCTGCTATACTGGTTAGTAAGTTAACGTTATGTCTGAAATCCTAAATAGCATAGCAAGGACTTGAAAAGGTTTTTAACTTACTTTTTTATCTTAAACTTTTAACTTAAAAAGCACAACGTACTACAGATAAGAATTAGTATTCGTGACGATGTAAATTAAATAATAACAGCCAAATAACTTTAAGCGTTGATAATGTTGTCCAAGACTACACAGTCAAATAAACTAAGCTCTAGGCTGACTCAATATTTTATCGGCGCTTAAGTTTCAAATAGCGGCTGCGAGAAAATGCAGAGCCGAGATAGACTTTGTAGAGTTGGCAAAATTCTAAGAGCAATACGCGATAGAAAATCTCTCTGATTAAGATTCAAAATTCTTCAGCGCATATACACGAATCTGGATCCTCCAGAGATTTCCTTTCAGTGAAAGCGCAAATGTCAGATGATACACATAACAAGTTTGGTGAACTACCTGAACCGTTATAATGGATGTAAGTAGGTGAGTAATCAGATTTAAAAATAAGGTCAAGAACTGGAATTTAGAGGATCTTCAGATTCTAATACAGCAGCATTTGGTTGCTTATAATTCCACCTTCTTAAGTGAGCTTTGATGTCGCCAATAATAATTCTCCTTGAAGACACGTCAAGACTAGTCTTTCTTGCTATTAAGAAGGGTATCAAGTGAAAAATGTTGAACAGGGTTTTGCCCTTAATACTCTTCCTAATAGCTTGATTTATCCTTGAAAAATCTCTCATTCTTGCATACTTGAATATTTAGAGTTTCACTTTTGTGAGCATTCTTTCCCATAGATTTAATAATTTTAAAATCAGAGCTAAGATCTTTCCTAAAACCAATCAATATGCCGCTAGTAATTTCTCTGTATTTTAGAAGCAGGTAATGCATATCATGCTAAAGGACAGAGTCCTCAGTCAGGATAGTCTCCTTGATTGCAAAAAGATCAATATTATACTTTTGTAAAGATCGCTGGATCCGGATCTTGGACGTTTCACTGTAGAAGCCTTAAGTTAAGGTTTCATCGAAGAAGAGAAAGAAGGCTACATGCTAAAATTGTAGATCACTTAGCCGCAAAGCGTTTCCAGGCTGCACAACGAGGAGGTGGATCCACCTTGCACGCCAATTTTTTTTAAAGTTTATTTTAATTCGAAAGATTCAAAATTTTACTTTAGTTTGAAAGATTCAAAACTTTATTTTGATTTTTTTCGATTTAATTTTTTAATATTAAAATAAAATTTTGAATCTTTCAAATTAAAAAAATATAAATTTAAATAAAACATAATTAAAGTAAAATTAAAATTAAAATTGTCGAATTTGAAGTAAAATTTGAGTTCATCATTTCTCGAATTTTTCAATTAAACTTAAAATTTGAAATCTAGATCTAATAAAAGGCAAATCTACTAATACTGTTTTAAAGGAATGATAGGGACAAGGAAATTGACAACAGTAGAAATAAAATGTGTCTTTCGCCCCGAAATTTTTTAAACAATTTTTTAAAATTGATTTCATTGCTTATGACCAGCTAAACACATTAAAATGATGGATGACATGTTGACATCTAGTACTTTTATATTAAAGCTCAAAGAGCAAAGACATGTTTGAATTTTTGGTCGTCCAGGAAAGAATGATGAATTATGAAACTAACTAAATAAGGCAAGATTGTTAAATTTTCTCGAATCTGATTCCTAAATGTTTCTCGAATTTTCTGAATCTCAAATATCTCTAATACTTCATATAAGATTAATATTCAGAAAAAATTAATTTTATATTAAACGTTTTTAATAAAGTAAAGCTAAATATGCGGTTGATAAAAAGAAATTAAGTTAGGAATATAATTCTTACATTCTCATTTTTTAAGAAAACATAAATGAAATGCATAATTAATGTGTCTAATTAAATCTCTTGCATCTTGAGGTTTATTTTTTCGGAATAAAAGCTGCGATATGTTAAAAAGACATTAATTTTTAGTTAAGACAATTAAGAGATACGTGATAAATTATCTTAATTTTAAATTATTTGCTAGAAACGTAGTTTTAAGAAATGCATTTCCAGGAGGAAAGTGTGCCTTTACATTCCAGGCAGTATTCTAGTTTTCCCTTCTGCAAGTTAGATTTTGAATTAAATAAGAGAATCTTGATAATCAACTTGAACCTTTTAAGCTTTGGCTTGGGGATCATCAGACTATCTTAATACGTCACCATTTTTGTTCACCTCATCAGTGTGGTTGGACTGCTGAATATGATAGTTCGACCTAGTTTGGGTTCGAATCCAGACGAACGGCTTAGCTGCGTGGTGTTCGTGGTTTTCCCCAAGTGTAACGTAAATATGAGCTAATTTCTCTCAGAAAGACTTCCACAAAGGCATTCTTCCTCTTAGGAAGATAACCTTCGCGGCTTTGCCACATTCAAATAACCTAACTTAACCAGTCTTTTTATTCAAACCTGAGAATGATGGCTTCTGAGATGAAGTTCGACTGTGTTTATATATTGCTCATTGTTAATTTTGTATTCAATAGTATTTTCAGAACGAAAAAGAAGTATTTTATTTTTCAAAAATAACATTTTATTTTAGATTATTATACCTTATGCGCAGTTATACATTTTCGATTCCTTCTATTCTCTGAATAGAAGATCGATTTGATAATAATAATTATATTTAGAATT
The DNA here is from genome assembly GCF_044657685.1 of Stegodyphus dumicola. Classification (NCBI taxonomy): domain Eukaryota; kingdom Metazoa; phylum Arthropoda; class Arachnida; order Araneae; family Eresidae; genus Stegodyphus; species Stegodyphus dumicola. The sequence continues at coordinate 87,741,708 of NC_140768.1, forward strand.
CAATGATCAACAAGCAGGAGCCCCATACATTCGCTTGACATAGTAACTGATTCATGAGTTGACTGCAACCGGTAAATATAAGATTGCTTGAGCACATCTGGGAGCTTCCAGAAAAATCCTTTTTAGGGCTTCAAAACTTCATTTTTAGAAAAACGTGCCGAACGCTGAGAAGTTAGTAAGATATTTTCAGATGTCACCAACTTATAATAAAACTATCACATAAATACAGTTTGTATTATATCCTTAAAAATCAGTCAGGCGTTAATTTTAAATAACGCTTTATTAACACCTAACATTAACATATAGAAAACGATAAAAGAGAAAATGGAATTATTACATATAAATGCACTAAAATAGACAAATAAAAACTATACATAACATTATGGAAGTATTTAAAAACCAAAATAAAATAATAGAAACACAAATATTACATAAATTTACAACATTACGTTTAATGCTGTGTAAATTTACGTAATATTACACCGATCAATGTAAGAAAGCTAATTAAATGGTCTAGATCAGCGATTCTCAACTGGTGGTGCGCAAGAGAAAAATAGGTGGTACGCAAAGAAACAAAGTATTTTTAACTATGAAATTCAAAAATCTCGTGAAGAAAAAGAACAATGGATAGTAATTTCCTGTGATAGAACTCCAACTGAAGATTTCAAAAATAACACACTTGTTAACTTTCGGCTGAACTGAAAAAAAGAATTTAAAGGTATTTCAAATAAAGCTATTAAACTTTTATTTCCTTTTTGCACAACCGTTTGTGTGAACAAAGATATTCTTACTTGTTATATTTGAAAAAAGAAATACTGAAAAAATTTAAAAGTGAATCCTAATTTACGGTTAAAACTAAGTGAAATATGATCAGACATAAAAAAATGATATCTCTTAAACAGGCCCAAATTACACAATGCGTTTTTGAATTATAGTAGTATAACTTGAACTTCGATAATTAAAATGGTAACCAGTTTTTAATTTAATATTTTTTATGGGCGCATATTTAATGCAAATAGCCAACAGGTTGTGCAAATGGCAAAATTTATTTTTTTAAATATTTATATTGAGAAACTGAAAAATAATCATTGTAAAATATAGTGGTGGTACTAAAGTTTTTCAATCTTTGCTTAGATGATACGCCTTAGTCAAAAGGTGGAGAACCGCTGGTCTAGATAATGTGTCTAGGAATAAAGCTAAATCTAAACGTACGTCTTTAAAGTAAAATGTATCCCACCATGATTTTATATATCATTGTTATTAAATACAAATACTGGTAGCTCAACTAAAACTCGAACCCATGTGAATGTGTTTGTTGCATTGATGGTCTTCAAAGAGTTCCTGTGTGTAACTTGAATACGAGCCAGTTTTCCTGAAAAAATCCCCACGAAGGCATCCCTCTTTTTGAGCAGATAGCTCTTGTGTACTTGCCATAATCAAATAACCTAACCTTATAGTAAAATTTAAGAGATGACTTATGAAACATTTTATTTTAAATTTTAGATGTTATTCTAAAACTAGTACAGTTCTCAAGAATTCATTTTAAGGGAAGGGAAGGTTATCTCACTACTATATTGTTTTCTTCAACTAAATTTTGAATTCATATAGAAAATCTTAAAGATGAATTTAAATTTGCCAGGCTTACTCTTAGAAATCAGCAAAATTAGTACGTTGTTCTGAAAGTTTGGTTGTATTAATAAGTTATTTATCGTAAAATTATATTCTTTGGTATTTTCAAACCCGAAAAGAAATGTTTCGGTTATCAATAATAAAATTCTTTATTAGATTATTTTGTCCTGTTCTCATTTATACACTATTCATCCTTCGGATGTATATTGAAGTTGAATATACGCAGACGATGATCAGACTATTCTGAGCGACATACGGATAATATCATATTGGCAGAGAACCTCCTTTCTTCCGTCGAATTATATTCAGGAAAAGTAGGATATCCTTCAGTCCTTTAGGCGGAAATGCAGTGAATGGGATGACAAAGAACTTCTTTTTTCTTCTCGTATTATGTTTTCGAGAATTTGGCTTCCACTTTTGCGGATTAAAATGTCTTTTGAAAGGGAAAAGTCTTGTAGAATTTAAATCTAAGAAAGGCATTTCATCCGTATTTTTCCTCGGATGGGTCATAAATAGCTCTTCTAATCTGGATTAGAGATCTTGTAATAATTTCTTCTCCATGCATGCGCTGTATTTGAAATATAAGTATTTAATTACTGGTCACAGAAATGAACGTAATCTGGTCACCGAGGAACATGCTGTGACTTGAAACGAACCTTTGTTAATTTAAAAATATTCACAATGGCTGAATGAATGAGAATGTATTAGACTAGAATTATGAAACGTACGAAATAAATTGTGCAAAAATATTGTTAGTTTTCATGTACAATTTACATAGTTTTGGACAGCATTTTTTTATATATAGCATCAAATTATACAGAGACATTATTAATTTTTAAATAGTTTTATATAGAAGTTATAGATATTTTTATTAAATTATATTATTATTATATAACAGCATGTTAAAAAAATACTGGATTTTTTTATACAATTTTACACAGAAGTTTCTAGTTTTATATAGAAGCAAAATATAATTTGTAAAAAAAGGGACCCTTTAAAATGATTAAATCTTAAACTGTTAAAATGAGGCACTATTAAAGTAAATACAAAATGAGCGCCGTAAAAATAGTTAAACGTTTAAAAGATTTTGTTTAGCAGTTATACAGAATTAAATTATTATTATATAAAGGGAAATTATACAGAGGTATTACTTTTTTATAAAAATGAGGCAAGCTTAAATACACTCATGTCCAAATTTATCTTTGCACAAAAATAATGGTATTCCCTGAAATATGCAGTGGATGTAATTTATTTTTAGGGAATGTGTGAAAGGCAAGTAAACAAACGATTTCAGGCATGCAAATCAAGGCGTTACGTCATTTGACGATGAATCAAGCGTATTGTGCAAAATGAATACGTGAGTGAATTTCCGCAATTCGGCATTTATTTTCAGTATGTAAGGACTCAAAACGGTTTGTTATAGTTCCGAAGTATCATTTGGAAGAATATGTAAAGTGCCGAATGACTAGTCGTTTAGAAGTAGGGAAGCAGTGAGATGTGTGAATTTTTAGAGATAGGCAGTCTCTACACTATGGAAACAATTTCAGAACTCTAGAACTGTTGTAAAGAAGGCCTGGACAAGGTCATAAACGAATAACAGTTGCTTCGCAAGATCGACATCTGGCAATAAGTGCCCGTTGTAACAGGAAGTCTATTGCTCGGCAGCTAAGTTCAGACCTTGCAGTGGGTATTGGAACTGTTGTACCATAGCGGACGGTATATAGGAGGTTTAGTGAAAAAGGCCTTTATCCCCGACTTCATGCATGTAGAGATAATTTTGGACATGAGAAGTAATTAAGAAATGAGCTTCGATTAATAGTTTAAAAATAAGTATCATTATAATAGTGTGACTTTATAGAAGAAAATAAAAAGTGGTTAAAATTTGACTTAAAAAAGATTTTCAGATTATAGATTTGAAAAAGAGTTTAGAATTTTTAAACGTAGAAAAATGAAGAGTATTCTGAAATATTTAGAAATCTGTTTGGCTTCATTTCAGAAATAATTTAGACAAACCGGTTAATACTTCTTCTTTCAAATCTTCATTTATTTCTCTAAACAAAAGTTTCGTTGGTCGTAACATAGTTGACCAGGATGTTTGTATTTCTCGAGAATCAATATATTTAGTATTTTCGATAATGATTTGGACTTTCCCGCGATTCAGGTGTAACAAATAGTTTGAACGTTGTGACTATAATTGTTTCAGATAGTGGTGTTGTGACATTTCATTTAAGTTTTACTAATTGTTAAGATTTATGCCTCGTTATATTACCTATTTGCTTAGTTCAGACGGTTATGCAGATTTTCGGATTTAAGAAGTGGTGTAGTTAATGAGAAGAAGAACCGTAACCAACATAATTTAGAATGTAGACTTGGCTCTTAGAATTTAGAATGTAGACTTGGCCCCTCGACGTTTTCGCTTGGCAGGGCTGTCTGCCTAAAAGAAGGGAGGACTTCGTATTCACATTACCCATGGCAAGAACTATGCAGCTTGCCCGTTCGAATGCATTAGAACCCAAGCCACGTCGAACTATCAGTATTCCGTGGTCTTAATCATTCGGCCATTGGTGGGTTTATTTGTGGACAGAAAAATCACTGATCAGAAGAAAATTGAACTCCTAACATTTAAATTGGGTTATTAAGTGTTAAACATCAGTTGTTCGATCTAGTATGTACAAATTAATTTTAATTTTATGAAATAGTATTATACAGTTCATGTTGATCTTGACCTGACTAAATAAATTCATCAGAGTTGTCCAAATAACAGTTTAAACTGCACCAGTGCCCTTTCCGATTGAAAAAAAAAAGAAAGAGGGAAAGAAATTGACATTGCTAAAATTAGGAAAATAATTGGTATATATTAGCATCCAGTTTCAAAATGAATATTTGTGTTACGACGTTGAAACTTCGCGTAGAATCACTGGAGTTTTAGCTAGTTATATCTATTGTAAAAGTTTCAGTGAGCTGTTGTAGTGAAGAAGAGTTAAATTATGTGTTGTATTATTTCCCATTGAGCTGAGCAACGGTAAAAAAATAAAATTTTTGTGTGGTAAAGTTTGTACGTAATAAAATTAAGCTATAGCGAGAACTCGTTGACTGTCTAAGGGTGAACAGTAGCAAAAGTAGCTATTTAAGTGGTACCTCTAAAGATCGTTAAAGTATAAGTTCATTCCTCTACCTTAAGATGGCTCCTCTATTCCAGGTACGAAAGTAGTATTAAGTTATAAAGTGAAGGGCGGATCAGAAGACTATGGATATGTGTATAACGTGGTGTAATGGTGGTTTATGCACATGGCCAAAATTTGACTGCATGGTTTTTTTTGGAAAGAGGGACTTTCCGGAAACGCAAATTTACAAGTAACTAATGGCTGTTCTGTGTTTAAGTGTATTAGGAAATTCAGTATAGGGAATGAAATTGCACTCACAGGAATGAGCAGTAACGGGTCAGTAGTGAGGTATGCACAAACAACAGTACAGCAGATGTCCAACTTGAAACTATCAAGCTGAAACAGTATCTTCGATGAAGTACAACGTGAAACAGGTATCAACACAGGAACCATACACTATAGTGCATCCAGGTTCAAAAGTGAATAAATTTTATGCTGAGTGCTACCCCACAGGTTCACCTCTCTGCAAAAAATACCAATGCGTTTTTACAAAACACCAGAAGTTGTTGCATCAAAAATATTCACCTTTTTGATAAGATGAGAGACAATCTGCATGGTCAAAAATCCACCAGAAATGAGGAATTACAACAAACTGTTGCTGAATGAGTTCGCTGTCCTAAAGAACGGTGCGCTTTAGCTATCAGTAACTTTCTGGGAAACGTATGAGGGGCTTCCTCTCATATGTTGCCTCATATGTGTCTAACGGGCTCAGAACCTTGTATGCAGGTTTTTGGGGGTATCTATAGATTGTGGGATATTTAGGAAAGGGAGAAATTACTGCCTTCACTTACATATCGTTTTTAATATTTCAGGTGTCCAGGTATCTCATGCCTCGATATTGGCACGTAGCCCAACAAGCAGCATTATTTTCATATATTAAAAATTAAAAATATTTCTAATTTCATGAATTTTTTGTACGATTATTCGATAATAGTTCTAAGGTAGTAAACCTTAAAAGAAATATCAATAGCATATTTTTAGCGTTTGAAAATATAAATTACTTTTTTAAAACTTCTTACCAATTGCAAACAAAAACTATAAATTGAAGAATGTAAATCAAAAAATTCTTTATTCATTAACCGATTGCTCCATGCAAGTAGAAAATGAAGTCAAAAATCACAGATTTTGAAGTTAAATATCTAGGTCAAATTTTTTTTGTGTGTAGTGATTGAAGGACCGTATAAAACATTAGGTTTGATATTTCGTAAAACTGACAATTTTCAAAATTTAAATATGTGTCAGATTATGAATGTTTGCATCATTTAACACGTTTCTATTATTGGAAGTATGATTGTTGCAAAAATAACGGCCGAGTAAAGAATTTTGAGGACATAGTGTATATATCGTACGAATAGCATTTTTGCGAAGAGCATTATTGCGAAGAGCAAAGTTACTTTTACAAAGCAAACATTATACAAAGCAAAGTTACAGTGCATATAATTCCTTTTGCACATCTAATCTAAGTAAGTTACAGTTGTAAGTTATCCTTAGTGAAGTACGGGGATGTAGATTATGAATACGAGGAATATGTCTATTTCAGTCAACTGAGGTTAGTGGAGAAACAAAACAACGTTCACGTTTATGCATAATTTCGCCGAAGACTCACAGTAACAGCACATGCTCAGAGAAGCAAGCGAGCTGTGACGTTTCTTCTACAGCCGTAGTGAAATCCTTCAACGGCACCCATTAATTCGTCGGAAGTTCACAACTTTCTCTTTCCGGATCACCGCAGCGTGACGAAGGATCTTTCTCCCGATTAACCCTTCTCTCTTTTACACATTTTCTTTCGTTCTTTCATTCCACTTCACCCGTTAGATGATCAGTTATGCTCCAGAAAATTCGGCGCAAGAGAGATAGGAGATTGCAGGTAATTTTCGAGCTGCTAAGTGAGCTAATTGATCGATCGCACACTTCCTACGCGATGATCTACCTGCCTTCGGGTCTCTGGTGGCTTCGAATCTCCCAGACAGCGAAAGGTGTAAAAGCACGCATTGAATTAATCCTTTCTCGGAGACATAGCCGCGTGTGCCGGATCAGTGACAGATCGCATTACAGAAACTGCATTCCTCGGGGAGAACTTACTTCGGGGTGATTCACTGCTCGTCGGAAGGGAAAGGAACAGAAATCGAATGTTTTGTCTGGGAAAAAATAGGCCATCTCGCACCGTGGTTGATTAGCTCGTTAGATATTTCTGTCCCACCGCCCTGATTGGTATAGTGGTTAGTGCTTATGCCTGCCGTATCGTTCATCCCGGGTTAGAACCTGGAGAAAACTTGGCCGTTTGTAACTGTATACCTAAACACTAAAGAATGTTCAGAAAGGATTGAATGCAACTGTTTCACGAACGTGTCATTGCATTCCCACGTAACATGCAAAGAATGTTTTACATAGAACGTACTTGCAATATTATACCAGAACGGTCTAAATCATACTTATATGTCATAATTATGTAACGTATGAAAGCACGTCAAATATAGTCTATTAACGTGATGTATAGTCTATAATGTGTATAATGATGCCTATCAGGGCCGGATTTAGAGTTGATAAGGTCCTAAGCTATTTGAGATAATGGGCCCTTTATAAGTCCAAATGTTATATGCCGGTGCCAAATTTTCGAATACTTAGAGAGCTAACCTGAAATACAATTAAGAAGTCTATAGATAATGAAACAATAAAATTAACTTAAAATCATTTTTATTCATTAACAAACTTAAAAATGCAATTTCTGGTAAAACGTGTATCCCCGTGTTTATAGTAAAAGAAATTATATACTTTACATGTTCCATTTCTATTATAAAATAATAATGTAATAATTTTAAAAATTACGGAAGTTACCTGCACTTGTTATTGAAATTTATCAGTAATTTCGGTAGTCATAATTACCGGTAATATCGATTAATTGGTTATCGGTAATGCAAACCCTAGGCACAATATCGCTTTGTTCTTCGAAAAGACGCGCTAAAAAAATTGGGCGAAAAGTATGGGACGTTCCGGACGTGCGGCATTGGGACAAATAATGCTGCAGTATATTTAAATATATAAATGACAATTGCTCACTCGGGCAATTTTTCGGAGGGCCCTAAGCTATAGCTTGCGTGGCTTATACGTAAATCCTGCACTGATGCCTATAATTTAGTCTATAATGACGGCCTATGACAAAGTGCGGCTCTCTTAGGCTAACGGTGCGGCTTTTATACAAATAAAATATGTGTATGAAATATGATAATCTAAAACTATTCAATGTGCAAAAGAAAGTAATTAATTTATTTCATTTCTTGTTAGGAAGTTATTAGACTTTTCTTTCTATCTGAAATCTATTTCATTACTTTTAAAATTGAGTAAATATGGACTTGTGGATTTTGTAAACTCTAGTTGCCATTTTCGAACTTTCCTGATTTCCAACATATTACTGACTTGAAGTTTATGGACCATGTGTCTCGCGCATCATAACCTTTTAGGTTATGCCAACGAAACAACCTGACATGAACTTTGGCCAGCCCTGGTCTGTAATGTACGCTATACTTTATTTTTCATGCCACACTGATCGGTATAGTGATTACCGATACTGGCTGCCAGCTGTTAGGTCAGGCTTCGAATCCTAAAGAAGACTGAGGCGTTTATAAATATTTGAGCAGGATGATCGCACTTACAATAATGGCCAAAAGTTCGGTTGCGATGTTTAGTCACAGAGGAAGATGGATGATCAAGAAAGAACTTCCCCGTTATCGCGGGTGTAAAATAGGTCACCCCGTAAGGTCATGTACATACGTATGGTACTCCTTGAGCAGTGCTTCTCAGAGACAAGACAGCCATTATTGACCGAAGAGTGATCAATGAGTGTTAGCTATTACGGATGAATACCTAATTTTAAAAGTGTTGAGGCATTTGAAACAATAATAGCATATTCCTGTCCTTCCGTTCGAAGTGATTAACACAAAATAGGGATAGTTCGAATACAGAATGTTCTAGAATCAGAATTTTAAAGTTTTATCAAATCTGTCGAATTCCTCGAATAATAATAATAATAATAATAAAACATTTAGTTATTATATTAATGAGGAATTGTTTCAATGGATGACACCCTTATAGCAAATAATGTATCACTTGAAATTTCAGTTGCAGTTCATACTGCTACCTTTAAAAACTGTTTGGTGGAAGATTGACACGAGTGTTTCGGAAATAGAACGAAATTTAATGATTAAGCATCCCTTTACAACCCATAAATTTGACTGGGATGCCATCTTTCTCACTCTCTTTGTTGATGATTACATTTTATTTCTGACTTCGTCCATTTTGTACAGACTCAGATAAAACAGGCGACCACTTATTTTAGTGTGGTGAACGCTTCCAGTTTCTGGAAAGGAAGTTACCAAGCGGGAAATCATTGCCTTATTAGATTCACGAACATTTAGGAAGATATCATTAAACGCTTTAACAGCTTTTTAAGAATGCGTTGCAAAGTATTGTTCCATTAAAAATTTTGTTCTGCTTGATAAATACTTATCTCCAACATGTAGCAAAGAAGCGACTTTTAAAGATAACAACATAAACTGAACTGAAATTTTAAATAACATATTGCTTGCAACAGTATAGAAGTGTAGTCCATTGAAACAGTTTGACATCACTATTCATTGTGGAATTTCAACATTTTTTGAAAGTTCGATGTTCAGTATTTTTGGAACTTTTTGTACTTTTGGCGAACTTGGAAGTTTTGCCTTCCCCTTTGCGTACTATCATGATGTAGTCGGTAACACTATAAAGTATTTCTCTCGCCTTCCTAGCGTGCCTTCGTGGTGTAGTGGTTCTGCACGCTGGTCCGTATTTCAGAGGTCCGTGGTTCGATTCCCGGTGAAGGCGATTTCTCATTTTTCATCTTGTCTGCTGCCAAAAAATCTTAATGTCTCTACAGTGGCGCCCGAACAAAAAATGTGTTGGATGATGATTCTCCTCACCCAAGATTTGGCGACTGGGTCCCCTGAAAACCCCAGTCGCCCTTTAAAACGGGGAGTATATAAAGTATTTCTCCCGCCTTCCTAGCGTGCCTTCGTGGTGTAGCGGGTCGGTATTCCAGATGTCCGTGATTCGATTTCCTGCGAAGGTGATTGCTCATTTTTCATCTTGCCACGTCCAGCTAGCAATAGGAAGATCCGTGGTTCGAACTCTGGTAATGTTACAGTTGATTTTTCATATTTCAGAAGTAACACTAAAAGCAGACGTCTCGGTAAATCTGAGTATATAAGCTATTGAAATGTGGATTTTATTTTCTCAGTGTAATTGGAAAGAAATATTTCAATAACGGCTTTTTAACTTTTCTTCAGAATTCTTTGAGAACTTGCAAAACCCGTGTAAAGTTCCATATTACTTTAAATATCAACTCCTAGAACCGTAAAGACACAAAGATGATTTATCGTCTCTCAGTCTCTCAGTGCAATAAACACAAATTCAGGTGAAAGTTTGAAATAAATGTTTTATTTACTTGTCAACCCGGTGCTGACACCAAACTTAAAAATGTTACAGAATATAACTCCAGCAGCTTGCGGCAAATTCAGGTTATTTATTCGAATCGAATTAAAATATTAAATCCAAAGTGATACGCGCTTTAGTACGCGCTTGTCTCAAGCTTCAATATTTCGATGAAACGATTACAGTTACAGAAGCTTAAGCCGATTAAGTAACTCAGTAGTCGGGAGATCTGCGAAAGTGACCAGACAGCGATAGCTACCAATGTCTTTTTTTCTCGAATGCAAGAGCTGTGCGCTTAAACACATTAATTTATTTGCATCTTGGTGAGAGCTGACAAAAGTATAAGGAAAATAATGAGATAAAACATAAACCTCTACTGTCTTTCTTTATTATTGTATAAGCTAATTATTTAAACCTAATTTTCCCAGGCCCACCAGTGGCCGAGCGGTAAAGACGCTGAACACTGGTAGTTCGGTCCGAGGTTCGATTACCGCGAACGGGCTGGCTGCATGGGTGTTTTCGTGGTTTTCCCCATGTTTAACGTGTATACGAGCCAGTTTCCCTTAGAAAGTCCTCCACGAAGGCATCCCTCCCCTTAGGCAGATAGCCCTAGTGTGCTTTGCCATAATTAAATACACCACCTAATTTTCCCAAGTTAAAATGTCAACATCTCTTAAATTTAATACTTGAAGTTCTGAATAAAGAAAAACGCACGAAGATTGGAGTTTTGAATCTCAAATGTCTCTCCACATTCCTGGGATTTGAAGATTTAAATGTCTGCATTTCTAAAACCACACTATGGTATCACTTGTAACTGAAATTGAGGTGTTATTTATTTCGAAAGACATCTAACGCTAAATATATTTAATACTGCGTAAATCTAATATTGTTAACACAATATTAGATTTACTGTAGTAATTCAGAGCTGAAACGGATTTATTATTGCATTTGAATGCTTTAAAAAATGTACAGAAATTGCATTCTCTACTTAGATTAATAGATAATTTAAAAAACTAAAATTCCATGGCATATAGTATTGTATATATTTGTAAACGTACTGGAATTATACTCCATTTTCGGTGATGCCCTACAAAAAGAAAAATGTCTTTTTTTATCACGATATAATTTATTTCTAATATCTAACTTATTGCAGAGCTTATTACCATAAAGCATACGCTAGTCGAGTAAATAGAACCATTCTCCGCTCACACGTCGGTGGTCGCTGGAGAAGAAAGCGCAAAACGTTTGTTCGTTTTTCGTGGTGTTACGAAAATATAAGCCAGTTTTCTTAGAGGAGAAATTCTTGAAAGGATGCAGTTTGCTCTCTTAGGTTTATGGGGATTGGCTAAATTTCAGATTAATAAACTCGATCTGTAACGAAATGCTCAAGGGAAAGACGAATTATCATGTGTTCTGATTAGAAAGGCTAGAAAAGTGAAACGCAATGGATGTGATCGGATTAGATTATTGGAATAAGGCAAAGTCTACTAGTGTTATCTGCCGAAGAGAAGTAATGCCTTCTTAGATGACTTTTTAAGGGAAACTGCTCGTATTAAACGCGTTACACATGGTGAAAATACCGAAATGTCTATGGAGGGAGCCGGATCGCCATGCTTCAAATCCAAGTCTGACCTCCAGTATTTAGCTGTTTTATCCATTTGGCCAGTGATGAGCCAAAAGATTGAAGCGGAGGGCTTGTATAGGCTCAATCAAATTAACGGAAACATTTTAAATTTATATTTATTAAACACAGCAATATTTTATTCGCATATCAATTGATGCATGAATATTATTTATGGGATTCTTTTCGTTACAGAATATTATAAAAACTCTATGCTTTGGGCGTTTTTCAACAACATAATGTATAGTGTTTTTTATAGTGTTCAACGTACAGTTTTATGTGCTCAGCTGTATTTTGCATAGTCTTATATCTAGTGTAGTTGTAGATATATCTATCTAGTTACAGTGTAGTTGTAGATATATCTATCTAGTTATAGTATATATGTATATAGTTATGGTGTTGATCAAAACTATATAGTGTACACAATATGTACATTACATAGCGTACAGATATATGTACATTGTTATAGATATATTAATATAGTTGCAAGTTATAATATAGTTACAGTGTTATACATAGCTGTATAATTATAATGCTGAACAACACTGTATAGTGTATAGGTATAATCTATATAGTTTTAGTTTCATCCGTATAGTTATAGAGTTGAACAATACTATACAGTGAACAGAACAGTACTATAGCACCCTTATAGTGTTGTTATAACCTATTATATTAATGTTTCTGTTTTCAGTGTATGTATTGCGAATGAACAGTATAGTACGATAGCACCCTTATAGTGTTGTTATAATCTATTATACTAATGTTTCTGTTTTCAATGTATGTATTACGAATGAACAGAACAGTACTGTATTACAACAGAACAGAACAGTACTATATTACCCTTATAGTACCCTTATAGTGTTCTTATTATATTAATGTTCATGTTTTCAGTGTATGTATTGCGAATGAACAAAACAGCACGATAGCACCCTTATAGTGTTGTTATAATCTATTAGATTAATGTTTCTGTTTTCAGTGTGTGTATTGCAAATGAAAAGTCAATCCTGTTCGTTATAGTGATTAGTGATGCTAGCTGCGGTATCGCTGAACTCGTGTTCGAGTTCTGGAGAAGGCTTAGACGTTTTTTAATGTATGTGCGGCAGGAGAGCACTAAAATAATGGCAAGCCGAAAGTCTTTTCGAGTGGCTTTGTGGTAGAGAAATGGTGGTGGCTTGGTGGCAGAGAAAGATCCGACGTCCGGAGTATTCTGCATCAAAATTCAACGAAGTTGTATAGTTTATACATGTAAAGAAAGGACTAAACATATAAAACGATTGTTGAAGTTATGGTGTCTCACCTGCTTCTTTCTGGCCTTTTCTATCAATAAAAAATCTTAAAGCGTATTATCCTATTTTATTTCTTGTTTATTGCAATAATTAATCTGATATATATTGTTCTGTATTCATTTTCAATATGTTTGGTGCCTGTTATTCTATAACGGTCAAGATTATACGTATTTGTTAAATACAACAAAAATGAAACTTTTACGATTTTGTGTGTATTGTTGCGCGCGTACAGGTTCGTTATGAATTGAATGCACAAGTCGGATGAAAAATTAACAAAATTTATTATTATCACAACAAAATGCTTAAATTTCCTCAGATTTTCGTGAAGTATTACAATATCTCACAGTATTTATCTTTTAACTACTCAAACAATCAAGAGAACTTAATTCAAAACAGCTTGAGAAACCTACTCCGCGAATTCTTTACAGTCAGCAAGAGCATTTCTCTAAACAAACTATTAAAACAACTCGAAATAACGAATTGAGAGGTTTTCATGCCGCTTATATAAGCTTTTTAAATGCGCGAGAATTTCCTGGTATTTTCTCGAAATCCAAAAGAGATATTTATTTATTAAATGTTAAATGCACGTGCTCTTGTATTTTTTAAAATTTCCGGCTTAGCTTTCTCCTAATAGTCATCACGCGCTGCACTGCACGGGGATTAAAACAATTTAATTTAATAATTCTGCAAACATTAGTTATTTAAATGCCCAATTCGTAACAGTATGTTAGATTTATATCCTTCCCATTTTCCGTATGATTTAGAATTCACTTTCAAAAAATATTTTAGTGAGCGGACTTATACACTCTCTAACGTAGAGTGAGAAGAAGTAGCTGGGCACAAAATGTGAAGGAACATTACTTTAGGAAAACGTCCACGGAGGTATTCCTTCTAAGATTGTTCCACTGTGTAATGATCAATTAATTAACTGGTTTATTGTCAAGAACCGAGTGGTTAAATGCGCAAAATTTGGTAAAACGCCCATGGTTCGATTATAGGAGTCTGAATGGTTGGTTGCATAAGGTCTTCATTATTCTGCACATGCTTAACGAATCTGCGAGATAGATCCATTATTAGAAACCTTTCCAGGAAAGAAAGTCTTTCCCCGAATAGATTTCCGTGAATGTTTTGAAACTGTAAGCTACAGTAAGTATCTATTTGGTAATTCATTAAAATTTACACATACTGTAGTTTTGAAATTCTTTATTTTCTCAAAATTAAATCAGCATACGTAAACATAAATTGGAATGTTTTCTTTTAAAACTAAAATTCAAAAATGTTTAATTAGCAGGATGTATTATCATAAAAACTTAACTCGAGACATTATTATTAATTTCTGTTGCCAACAGGAAAACGTTTCATCGCAATAAAAATATATAGTATTGTGATTCATAATTATAATTAGTCAATCTAATCAAAGTTTCAAATCAATATTTTCCTTGCCAAAGAACCAATCATTTCGGTTGTCCAGCCTTTAGTTTCGTTTATAGGAATTGTAAATTCTTTACTCACGAACTATTTGATTCTTCTTACAAAATAGACAAGAGTAAATGATTGTTCTTTTCAGAACCAAACAAATAAAATATTGTCATGCATAAAAAGCACAATTTAACTGCCACGTATTTCTGTTTCTTCATGACTGAACAATTTCCCATCTGGCAATTTAAAGCGATGTCAAAGTCTGCAAACAAACTTTCATTGTTTGCTACACTTCGAGTCCATCCTTAACCATGTTTTCTGTTTCTCGAGTAGAATTAAACGGAAAATGGTCATTGGAGCGGAATACGAACGATCTGCGATTTAATTTCGTCTCAGTTTGCAAGTTGTACAAAAGATTTCTTTGTTTCCAAGAAGCTTTTGCTTTCGTTTATTTTCCTATAATAAAACTAAAGCATTCTGAATTAAACTGTGTCGACAATATTGCAGTTATTATAGTTTTGAACCTTTATTTTGTAAAAATAAGTTTCGAAACACATTTGCTTATTGTAAGTCAAGTAGGAAAGCCCGAAATCTCTAGAAAATACGTTTTAAATAATGACCGTATTTTAACTTAATTTTCTGGTAATATTATAAAGAATTATCACATTACTCCGGGCGCGCTATCATAGTGTAAATGAAAATGATTAACATATAGGGATAGCATTAGAAAATTTCTGGTTCAAATCAGTGTTATTAAATAGTGGGATCTTTTTCAAATTTGTTCTTTTGACTAACATATGTTAATAAAACTTATGTGTATGCGATTTTGTGAATTTTCTGCTGATTCATTATTTTCTTGTTGATTTTGCTATTTTAAAAAATGTTTAATACATCGTAAAACGAATATATATGAAAACAGTGTTTCTATTAAAATTAAATTATAATAAAATGTAATAATTTATTAATTAATATTTATATAAAAGAAAAATATTCCAATTTATGTTTACGTATGCTGATTTAATTTTGGGAAAATAAAGCATTTCAAAACTACAGTATGTGTAATTTTTTAATGAATTACCAAATAGAGACTTACTGTAGCTTACAGTTTCAAAACATTCACGGAAATCTATTCGGGGAAAGACTTTCTTTCCTGGAAGGGTTTCTAATAATGGAGCTAGCTCGCAGATTCGTTAAGCATGTGCAGAATAATGAAGACCTTATGCAACCAACTATTCAGACTCCTATAATCAAACCATGGGCGGACTACCAAATTTAAACAACAGTTTACAATTCTACGATCGTAGTTGCATGAGCGCATAAGGACTCAGTTTTCAACACTCTTTACTAGTGTTTTCACGTGTCTGGTTGATTGCTTTGTTTAATTTTTGATAATCTATGACTACCTTTTCAAAGATAAAGTCAAATTATAGCTGTTATGTCGACTAAAGCAGGAATCAACGTACGAGTAACGTGCAAAAATTAGCATCAGCTTTTTTAAAATTACTAATGTTATCAATAAATTAGTTCCTTTATTAAAAGCACATTCCGTCAAACATTACCGTTCAAACATTAATTGTTAGATACTTGCTTTATTCAGAAACATTACCGTCAACATTAATACTCAAAAACATTACAATTCAAATTATTATCGTTCTGAAAAAAACTGTTGTTGCCAATAAGGAAAATACATTTTAAATAAAATTAATACGTTGCGTTTACATTCGGGCATCCTGACTTAGTTACGATCTCGGAACATTAAGAACTTATATTTAAAAAAAATAAATCTGTAATATTAATGTTTATAGTTTGAAAGTCTTTAACTGTCATATAGATTCACCGTCGTTTTTTATTCTTTTTCCGTGTCCTAGTTTTAGTAATATGCAGCGTGTTGTTATCGTTATCCTCAGTAACACTAATGTCATCACCATCATCATCGTTTTTTTCTGATTCAGCTTGACACTGCCATGACTTTAATTGGCTCACATGAGCTGTCGTACTAAAGAAATGTCCTTTCACCTTCTCTTCTAATTGAGTCACTCTATAGGTATCACTTGGTAAAACTTCTGTAACTACCAAAGGTCCTCGATACTTTTGTTGTGTTTTGGTTTATTCTCCAGTTGATTTAGGTACTCTTCTCATAACTACTATTTCTCCTCGTTCGAATGTTAAAGAATTGCTTTTCTTCTTGTCATAATTTGCTTTCATTTTCATCTGCATATCTTCAATTCTCTTTCTAGCTTCATTCTGTAAGATTATTGTATTCTCCCATTCATTTATTATCTTCTTTATAGAAGCACGCTCTTCAACATTGGTTTTATACGACTTCATGCAAATAGGCTTACTCCCTTTAATTTCTTTAAAATCCATTTTTGTTAAGCTTGTACACTCTAATTCCTCCATATTTAATGCAAAACAATCTCGATACTCATTTATCAAATGTAAAACTTCCTGTTTTCTCTCTGGCATAATATTGTTATTAACTTTAATTTCTTCTAAAGTAATCGGTCTCTTAAACTTCTTAATTTCATTTATTATCAGTATTTCCTTTTGACTTGAATTTTCAGTTTTCTCATCTGAACTTGGTTCAACTAATTCTGCTACTTCCGCTCTATCGATACATTGATTCTCAATGAGCCCAACTCATCTTCCGATCCACTTATTAAAACATAACCGTTATTTATTTCATCAGTTTTAACTTTCACGAAATTAACCGTATTACTTTCGATTTGAGTTTCTTGGGAAGCCTTCAGTTTAATTCGCGGAGTGTTGCTATCATTTTGCAACTGTGAAAATGGGCAGTCATTAGCATAGCGTATGTGCAAGGTATTACCTATCTTGGCGTATGCAATATGTAGTAAATCAATCCATGTTCGACAAACTAATAAGTCGAATGGTTGCGTTTCATCTCCTACAATTAGAACTGTAATGTCCTTTCCTTCCACATTATCAATCTCTAAGTTACAGTTAACAATCTAAGTTAACAGTTACTTTTCCCAATGTTCTAGCGGCTGGTTTACTCTGGTTCCCAAAGCCAAACAATTCCTCCACATCAGGTTTTATAATAAGATTCAGTTTCTTAACCGCAGACTGTTTCAATAAACACGAACTAGAACCCGTATCTATGATTGCAGTAATTTCTTCTCCATTATTGATGCGAGCATACTTTAAATATATAGCTGGTGAAACACCGGAATTCTGGTCCACGGATAAATTATTTTTAACATTTGTCAAGTCTGGATTCTTAGATGTACACTTTTTAAAAGTATGACCCTTTTCATTTCCTGCAAATAATTTCTTTTTTAGGTTGAGGACAATCCGTCGCTATATGTCCATAGTCATCACAATTGAAGCATTTCAGCTCACCCTTTTCATTGCGGATGCCAGAATTATATTCCCTTTTCCTTTCGTCTGTTTTATAAAATTTATCTCTCAGATTGTATTTATTATCAAAACTGTTTTTAAAACCCACTTTGAAATTACCATCTGTCTGCATGGAATCTTTGTGTCTTGAATACTGATTATATGATCCTTCATAAAATTTAGAACCAAATTTGGGCTTAGAATTATGCCTAAAAGTTTTATTTTCTACTTGAAGTACTTTTATCCTTGCCCGAATATTTTCATATTCATCTAGTTTTTCAGCCAACTCTTCAGGATTAATGAATTTAGACCAATCATCAATGAAATGGTCTCGGATAGCAGCGGGGTCCCTTTTCTTTAATTGATCCGTAATAATAAGTTGTTTTAAAGAGTCACAAATCTGTTACATTTAATCCAGCAAGCCACTCTTCAAAATAATTTTTTAATTCAAACGTGAAGTCCTTCCACGTATTACGCAACGTTTTAATATGATCAACGAACTTTTGCCGAAACTGTTCAGGGCTTAACTTAAATTTTCTCAGTAGCAGTTGTTTAACGTTCTTATAGTCGTTAGCGTTTTCTTCTGATTTACGGGCAATTAATTGAGTTATTCCATAAGGCAATAGACTCAACAGCTGAGAAACCCAGTTTTGTTCTTCTAACCCAATACGTCGTGCCTATCTCTCAAATAAAACTAAATAAAAACTTATATCACCTTCATTCAAATAATACTTATGCATTAATTTACTCATATCACAAATATTACTTCTACTAACATTAGAAGGAACAGAATCATTTACATTACTACTTCTGATTTCAGCTTCTATTTTCAATTTTTCAAGTTCATATGTTCTTTGCTTATCTCTTTCCATAATTTCCATTTCAAATGCTCTTTGCTTATCTTTTTCTATAATTTCCATTTCAAATGCTCTTTGCTTATCTTTTTCTAAAATTTCAAATGCTCTTTGCTTATCTTTTTCTTCCATTTCAAATGCTCCTTGCTTATCTTTTTCTAAAATTTCTAACTTTTCCCTGTCTAAACGATCATTTATAATTCTATCTAGCATTTGTTTAGTAAAGTCTTCATTATAATTCTTACTATTCAAAATCATATCTCTTAAGACTACAATTTTAATATCAGAAGGTTCATCTACATCAAGTTCCAAAGCAAGTTCTTTTAAGTCACATTTCTTGCCTCTTGCCAAATAGCCATTTTAGACTTATTTTCAAATAATAATACAATAATTATACTTAAGTTCTTTCCGTTTAATACTTAGACATAACATAAACAGTTTATAAATTCACGTACCTTTCTACTTTCAGTTTTGGCGAGCTCCCGCAATCAGTTTAGGCTTAGCGTACGTTAAGGCAATACGTTGTTAAATTTAGATAACAATTCTAGTTTATCCCACTTCTGAAATGTTATAAATTAATTAGTTCCTTTATTAAAAACACATTCCGTCAAACATTACCGTTCAAACATTAATTGTTAGATATTTACTTTATTCAGAAACATTACCGTCAATATTACTGCTTAAAAACATTACAGTTCAAATTATTATCGCTCTGAAAAAAACTGTTGTTGCCAATCGGGAAAATACATTTTAAATAAAATTAATACGTTGCGTTTACACTATTTTAAACGGTTGGTTGATTTTAAACGGTTTACACTATTTTAAACGGTAGTATGTGAAAAATGGGACTGAAATGTTCAATGAGTTGATTTACCTAAGAGTGCAAATGCGAAGAGCGTGCTTCAAGTTGAGCATGTTAAAATTTCCAGCAGTAACCGGACCATAAACATATATCAGTATTCTTAATACAAGTGTAATTTAGACCAATTTAGTTAAATAACTGTTTGAACTAACTGATTACCTATAACGCCTCTAGATTATTCGTCCATAAATTCATGCAAAATGTTTTAAATGTGCAACGGGATCTCACGTCATTTATTTAAGGCGTTATTTTAGATTAAATAATACAAGGTGAACATAAAACTTGGAAACATCAAATACGAATTCACCATAGAAGGAAAACTGCTGTTAGTTGCTGTTGCGAAATATTTCTGCGTCGGCCCTTGAAGTTAATTGATTAAAGATTTCATTTTTCATCATTCCTAACTGTCCACATACGAGCAGTTATTACGTAAGACGGTGCTAGTGGAAACATTTAAGTCATTATATTAGAATCTCTACGTAAAATATTAGTTCGTTTGCGCTACGGGAATAGGGGCTATTCTTCTGAAAAATGTTCCTTCCAAACTGCTGAATTCTCTTCCTTTGGAAGGGCATTATAGTGCCTTAAGTAGGATCAGTATACAGTAAAATAAGACAGGAAGGAATAAGGGACGAGACGGTAAATCATATTGCTAGTAATAACCGTAGAACAAAGATAAATATAGAGCTGTCGCACCACTATACTATGCACCATGTCCTCCAAAATGCTTACCCGGTGTTTATTTTCGCCGCATTAGTCTAAAACATATACTTCCTAGAAGGCTATGTTTTAAAATATGCAAATGTTCAAGTTTTGGAATTTTTGTATTGATTTAAAATTGATTAATTAATATAATTTAATTATCAATAAAAATTAATCAATAAAAATTAATATAATTATTAAATATTAATTATTAATAAATTGATTAAAATATTAATCAATAAAAATTAATATAAAATTCATTTAAAAAATGAATTTTATATTAATTTTTATATGAATAATTTAATTTTTTAATTAATTTGTAGGGTTTATATTTATTTTAACTAACATTTATTTTAAGTTTAAACTATCTTTCCTGTCAAGCCTTACTTTCCCCTGGAACTGCCAATGCCAGAATATGTAAATTTTAGTAGAACGCGCAAGCATTCAAATTATCAGCGGAAGTATTCTGATTTAAATAGAAGGAAACGAGTTCGGTGTGATATTCTTACTGCACGAGCGCGGAGGTAGTTAGCGAGAATTGAAGAACCCCGCGTTGCGGCCTATGTGCTTGGCGGGAAGTAGTGGTAATCGTTCCAGTGAGCTTCAAGTCTGCTGAATTAGCAGCGGTATTGTAAAACGCGGTGAGTTAGTTATTTTAGAGAGCCTCGTAGTTAGAATCTTGTCTTTACTTTCTTTTCAGGTTATTATTTTTATTTTGACTGCCAAGTTGGCACAGTCTATGAGCGTCAAGAGCACGCAATTGTAATTTTATTACGTTGAATAAAAAGGGACTTAAACCCTTCACAAGGCTCTATCTTTTATACAAGTTTTCACAGTCACCTCTTGGTTGCGTGCAAGTTGGAGGCGCGCAACGTTATATTGGCGCCCGAACAATTATCGAACTGAAATGGCCGAAAACTGGATGGAAGCCGCTGGACAACACCAAGAAATGACAAGTCAGTTAGAAGGATTTGGATACCTGGTCCAGACGTTGAGAGCGTCAATCAAGCCAAACGTCTATTTCGACGGAAAAAATTCGGTGTCCGTATTTTTAGAAGGTCTAGAAAACCACTTTCAGCTCTACCCTGTGCCTGAAAGACAAAAAGTTGCCATCGCCACATCAGCACTAAGAGGACAGGCCGCGCTATGGTGGAAAAACATAGGAAAATTTCTATTAGGTGAATTTGGAAGCCCGACATATATATTTGACAATTTCAAAAAATCGTTAGTAAAGGCCTTCCCCATAGTGAAAGATCGCGCACGGCTGGAAGCCGAACTATATAGTTTCTACCAACGGGAAACAGCAGAATTGACGGACTTTATTTTACGAAAAATCAAGCTAACGGATATGCTGTATGGAAAAAAACCCGATGCGGAGATTATTGAAATAATATTACCAAGATTGTTACCCGCTGTCCAAGACTACTTTGAAATTAGAAACCCAAGCACATTGCAGGAACTTTTCGAATTGGCGGTGAAGTTTCAAAATCGCAGAATAGCGGAAAAAGCGAGAGGGGAAACATATTCTCAACATACCCGAAGGAAGGAGGAAACCAGAAATGGAAATCGCTCATATGGGGGAAAGAACTATCAAGCTAACGCATCGAAACTCGAAGGTCAAGGCCCAAAAAGAAAATTTGAAAATAAACATCCGCGTACCCAGAAGACACAGATTGAAAGGAAAGCTTTAAACGACTAGAGGGCCTTGTGAAAGGGAGGGTCCAGACCCCGGAAGTTTTAAAAAAACCCTCAAATAGACATTTAAACACGGTCATCGTAAAAAACTCACAGCTACCAATTATACAAGTCCTGGTTGGCGATGTACCAGTAGAAGCCCTCATCAATACAGGAGCAGAAGGAAATTTTATGAGTGAAAATTTCTTCAAAAAGAATTTTTATAGGATACGACTATTTAAAACCAAAAATACGGAAATTATAGCGGCGCAAGGAAAAACATGTCACTGCATCGGGAAATTATCATTAAACTTACAGGTAAAAGAGGAAAATCTCAAAGTATTAATTTTTGTGGTGAAAGACCTACAACACTCTCTTATTTTAGGTATGGACTTTTTAAGGGCCGCGAGGGCCAAATTAAATTTTCAAGATAGTTCCGTGGTGTTGGAGATGGACCAGAGGGTGGTGGAACCTGTGGAGACACCTGAATTGGACCTTAGCCATCTGAATGACCATGAAAGTAAAGCAATACAGCAAGTGGTGAGTAATTTTTCTCATTTGGTTTCAGAAAAACCAGGAAACTGCCAGATAGTAACTCACAAGATTCAATTAAATGCCGAAAAACCTTGTAGGACTAAACCGTATCGTTATGATAAACAAAAAGACCTAATCATCGAAGAACATATTCAGGAGATGTTAAAGAATAAAATAATAACGCCCATAAATAGTGAGTACGCGAGTCCAGTCGTACTATGTAGGAAAAAGAACGAGTTTCCTCCTTCGGATAAAAGGGCTTGGAGGTTTGCTATCGATTACAGAAAACTAAATAGTATTACTAAATTTCCAGTTTACCCTTTGCCGGTTATAGATGAGATCATTAGACAGATCAAATCGACAAGATATATGTCTACTTTGGACTTAACGTCTGGTTACTATCAAATAGCTATGAGACCCGAAGATATACATAAAACCGCGTTTATAACAAAATCGGGCACTTATGCATTTTTACGCATGCCCTTTGGGTTGTGTGGGGCCCCATCAACATTCCAGAGAGCTATGGACATTGTTCTAAAGCCTGTCCTAGGAAAATCAACTTTAATTTATCTAGATGATATAATTATAACGAGTAGTACGTTGGAACAACACATTAATGACCTCGAACAAGTTTTTAAATTATTAAAAGAGGCCGGTCTTACAATTAACGCCTCAAAATGCAAGTTTGCAACTAAGGAACGTAAATATCTCGGTTATAAAATTTCGCAAAAGGGTATAGAAACGCAAGATTCAAAAATAAAAGCTATTAAGAATTTCCCACCGCCAACCACCGCCAAGAAACTTTCGTCTTTCCTCGGATTATGTTCTTACTATCGATCTTTCATAAAAGATTTCGCTAATATTGTTGAACCACTCTTAGTAATCAAAAGAAAAAAGAGTAAATTTACGTGGACAGCGGAAGCTAACACAGCTTTTGAAAGATTAAAAGAAGCGCTTATTAATGCCCCTGTTTTAAAATTCCCGGAGGGGGACGAAAACCTGGAAATTGCGGCAGATGCGTCAGACTATGCGGTGGGTGCGGTTCTTATGCAAAATAACCATCCGCTGGCATTTTTTAGTAAAACATTGAATCAGACACAAAGGAATTATACAGCTACAGAAAGAGAAACATTAGCCGTATTAATGGCTGTACACAAATTTCGAGTTTATTTCGGCAAATCGCCAGTAACAGTCTTTTCGGATCATGCGGCTGTTGGTAGACTTTACTCGGGAAAAAACCTAACGCCCAGGTTAATAAGATGGGCTTTAAAACTCCAAGAATATAATATCACAATAAAATATAAACCGGGTAAGGAAAACAATGTAGCTGACGCACTTTCTCGTATAAAACTGGACGATGAAGGAAATGAACTTAAATGCGCTGTGTTGACTTAAAAAATTTTAGATTCTAGAGATACGGTTATTACTGAACTGAAAGCTGATCCTGAATTTGGAAATATCTATGCTTATTTGAAAGACCCCGAAAGCTTTGAGCATACAGATATCAATGCGATAAGAAATAGAGAATAAAACTATGAAATAATAGATAATTTATTATTCTATACGAAAACAACAAACGAAAATCTTGAGTATAAGCCAGTCATCCCAGCCTCGCTTCGATTAAGCATTTTGAAGGAGTTGCACGAAGAAAAAACAGCGGGCCACCTCGGGGTCAGAAAGACTATAAAAAGGGTACGCGAGGCGGTATATTTCCCGCAATTATACAAAATAGTAACGGCGTATGTCAGGTCCTGCAATCAATGTCAGTTAATAAATGATATTAATTACAGCCCGGCCGGGTACTTAAATAGCATTCGCGCTACATTTCCGAATGAAATTTTAGGCATAGATCTTCTTGGTCCCTTCCCCCAGAGCGAGTTAAATAAAAATCGTTTTCTTTTAGTAATAGTAGATCATTTTTCAAAATGGATAGAAATTGTTCCACTTAAACGCGCGTCAGCCAAAACAGTCGCAGATGCATTCTTACACAGATACATTTTAAAATACGGTGCACCGATAAAAGTCATTAGCGATAACGGAAAACAATTCATTAGTCAAATATTTGAAAACATTAGCAATGGACTTGGCATACGCCATATCAAAATGGTTCCGTATAGACCACAGGCTAACATAGCAGAAAGAGTTAATAAAAATATAGTAAAAATAATTCGCAGTTACGTGAGCACACATCACAAGCGCTGGGATGGCTACATAAATGAATTAGCTTATGCTTTAAGAACGGCACATCATGATACTACGGGAAAAACTCCAGCAGAATTATTTTTAGGCAGAAAGTTAATTATGCCTTTAGATAAATTATTCTTTGTGCAACAAAGAGAGCAGAGTTTAAACAAAAAGATGTGCAAAAGCTCATTGATCAGGCGCTTAAAACCTCGGATACGGCAAGAAATAGGCAGAAACTATATTACGATAGAAAACGCCGTGAAGCAGATTTTAAAGTTGGGGATAAAGTATTGAAGCGAATATTTTCTTTATCAAGTGCCCCAGACAATTTTATGGCAAAGCTAGCTCCAAAGTTTGAAGGCCCCTATGTAATTCAGGAAATCAAAGGAGTAGTCTTATATCTTAAGAACGAGAGAGGGGAAATCTGTAAAGCAAGTCCCGACCAGGTGAAAAAATACTATAATCCAAATGATTTTGAAATCCTTAAAAGTTTCTTGCAGGACTCAAGTCTAAACGAAGTAGAAGAATCAGAGACTACAACAACTATTCCACCACCCAAGAAACAGAGAACTGAAGAGAGACCTAGCACTTCTACAACCCGGACGTCGGTATCAAAAAGAAAAAATAATTTTCAAACTCCAGCGTTTAAGAAAAACAAAAATACAGATGAACAGGGTAAAGAAACCGTGGTAAAGAGAAAAACACCACCTACAAAGGATGGCAGGAGAAATTACACATCAAGGAGAACGCGCACACGGCCACAGAGTCAGGTGCCAGCAAGGCCGCCGTTCCGGAAACTGAAACGCCAGCAGGAGGCACAAAAATACGAGGAACAGAAGAAATTCAAGAAGGACTCCAGACCGGAGGACGTCAAGACCAGCCGTCCCAGGCAGAAACGGAAATGCCAACAACCAGACGATTACTCCGCCAAGAGGCCAGCATGTAGAGGACGCAAAAGAAAAAGCAACGTGGACGACACTCGGAGATCAATAAGGAGAAGATTGACATCCATGAAACCTCTAACTTGGGATCAATTTTGCCAAAAACGGATGACGGAATTTCAAGCATCGAAAACTCAAAGATAAGTTAAAACCTTCTATAATTTTTTTTTCTCTTTTGTTCCGAAATGTTATGCATAAGTACGAAGTTCTATGTTTTGACGAAAGTCAATATGTCTCGGTTGAGACTTAGTTTTGTTTTACTTTATTTAGCTAAGGCAAAAGTATTATTTTCTTTAAGTGTAAAAGCTAAAAACAAGCATTTTCTGTTGGTCGAAAGACTAATTCTGTTATGTTAAAGCCAAAATTTGGCCGAAGATAAAAATAACTTCGTATTCTTGTACTAATAAGAATTTTAGTTTCAGTGCCGCTAGCTTGGCGAAGAATGAGTAAAGTAAAAATTTATTTTCTCTTATTCATTTTATGGTAAATTGTAAAGAGCATATGTATTAAAAATTTGTAAATGTATGTAAATACTTGAAGGTTATGTAAAAGTAGAATTTAGTCTAGAAGCATAAAATTGTAGATGCTAAAAGTGAATGCTTAAAAGCAATGAAGTCAAAATTTAAGTATTAAACTGTAAAGTCATGCTTTAGAGCGAAAGCCTGCATGTTTAAAGATGAATGAGGGGGAAGTTAGAATGAATGTGTTTTGTAGGGTTCTCCACATACATTTGAATTTTTAAGACTATTAAAGTAGCTCATTGAGTTGTAGAATGTCGAGTAAGGTGTGTCTATTTGGTCGTTGAATTCTAACAAATCATGGTGGTTAGGGGAAGTGTTGTAAGACTAAAACACGAATATTCCCGTTTGACACCACACACGGTGGAGAGCCAGGGTAAAGTTAAATTAATGCTTGAAAAATTGAATGAATGTGAAGTAAGCAATAACTAAGAAAAACGAATCGTTTAAAAACAAAAATTTATTGTGTCAAGAAAGTGTAAATTATAATGTATTTAGAAAGATACTGATACTTATTCCTCCCAGATGCTGGAAGGAAAGACCAAGATTGATTGATGAAGTCCAGGAAAAGTTGCTGTAAGAAGAAAGTTATAACGAGCAACAGAATTTTAGTATATAATTGTTACATAAGATTTTTTTGTGTAAACGAGGTTCTCGCCAGTTAGTTCAGAATTAGAGAAACTTACAACAGGTCGTTTGTAGGACCTGCTTCCAAGTTTTCCAAATTCTGGCAGCGGCAAATGTAGGGTTTATATTTATTTTAACTAACATTTATTTTAAGTTTAAACTATCTTTCCTGTCAAGCCTTACTTTCCCCTGGAACTGCCAATGCCAGAATATGTAAATTTTAGTAGAACGCGCAAGCATTCAAATTATCAGCGGAAGTATTCTGATTTAAATAGAAGGAAACGAGTTCGGTGTGATATTCTTACTGCACGAGCGCGGAGGTAGTTAGCGAGAATTGAAGAACCCCGCGTTACGGCCTATGTGCTTGGCGGGAAGTAGTGGTAATCGTTCCAGTGAGCTTCAAGTCTGCTGAATTAGCAGCGGTATTGTAAAACGCGGTGAGTTAGTTATTTTAGAGAGCCTCGTAGTTAGAATCTTGTCTTTACTTTCTTTTCAGGTTATTATTTTTATTTTGACTGCCAAGTTGGCACAGTCTGTGAGCGTCAAGAGCACGCAATTGTAATTTTATTACGTTGAATAAAAAGGGACTTAAACCCTTCACAAGGCTCTATCTTTTATACAAGTTTTCACAGTCATCTCTTGGTTGCGTGCAAGTTGGAGGCGCGCAACGTTATACATTTTTAAATGAATTTTATATTTATTGATTTATTAAAATTAATTTAAATTAATTCTATTAATTTATTAATTTGATAAAAAATAATCTTAATAAAATTTACAGAATCTACCTTTTTACATGGTTCCTGGTTCCTATACTCATATTTATGAGATATTTAATTTCAAAATTTGGAGTACTTGATGGCATTTTCTATTTGTCTGGAAAGGTTGGGTAATAAATAAATTAAAATAATTTCAAGGTTGATATTTCCTTCTTATATGACATTCAATCTTATTATTTTGTGATTTATTAACGATTAACATTGTTTAATTTATATTTTTATTGCGCCTGATATGCTGAAAGAATTTTCACGCAAGTTTTAAAATGCTAAAAAATGTTAAGAACTATAATTTAATATTTAAAAATCATTAAACTAGAACTATTTTAAATTCATGCAAAGAATGTTACCAGTTAGCTACTTGCTAATTCAAAAGCAGGCAAGTTTTACCTAGGACACCAATTCTATAAGGTATTACGAATAAGATCTCCTGTTTGAAAACATTATGTTGATTAATCTTTTTAACGGTATTCTTCACAGAAATATTTGTCATGTTATCTATTAACACAAGAAACTATTTTCTAAACTGATATTTTAAATTTATACAAATGCAAACATTTCTCTCTTCAATTTGTGCACGAGCTTTGAGTATGTTTTGTGTTTGATTTTTTTATAATAAGTAATAAACTTTCCTAAATGTAAATATAGGGATAGGGTGGATGTATAAGAAGTTAAATTTCGTAATTTTTATATATATATAAACTTCAAGCATCTAAAGTTAAAATCATACTGGAATCAAAGCAAGGCAGTTCTTCAACAATATCAATAATTGCAACCGTGTATAAGAATTTTAACACAATATCAAAACATATCAAAATTAAAATAAGGATTCATTATTATAAACTCGAAAAATAAAAATGCGAAAAGGAAAAATATACAAAATTATAAAAATATAAAAATTAATCTCCTTTTACTGAAACTCTAATCCGGAACTTATCAGGAGAAAATGAATTAAAGTTTCATAGAAGTCGATTAATATGTTTCGAAAACATGTTTCGTTCTCCTGGTTCATTTGAGATCGAAAACCGAAAAAAGATTCAATTAAATGTTTTTAAGACAGTATAATTCACTAAAAACCGAAAACTCGAATCTCAAATG
The DNA here is from genome assembly GCF_044657685.1 of Stegodyphus dumicola. Classification (NCBI taxonomy): domain Eukaryota; kingdom Metazoa; phylum Arthropoda; class Arachnida; order Araneae; family Eresidae; genus Stegodyphus; species Stegodyphus dumicola. The sequence goes on from NC_140768.1 coordinate 87,770,417, forward strand.
TATCCAGATTTTTCCCTACACACTTTCGAAACACTTTTTTAAAACATTACATTGTGCCAAACTGACTACTCGAAAAGACCATAAAACTTTATATTATGGAAATTGACCATTCAAGAAAACAAATTGGTCTAATAACATTATATGAAAATCCGATATTCAAAAGCAACTGCAAATAAAGAGCAAAACAAATATATTTTAAATCAAATTGTCATTTAAATAACACTAAAAAAATAGGTGGTTTCCGATTATGCTAACCTACACTTTTTAATACCAAGAAAACGAAAAGCTTTTCATAGGTATTTTTGTAAATAATAAAATCAAATTTGAACCTTAAACTGCTAAAAACCTATTTGAAATAAAAATTGGGAAAAAAAAATTACTTAATTCTTAAGATGACCATCTTAACATAAACTTACTGAATTTTTAAGACGACCAAACTGTGTTCTTTGCAAAAGAAAGTTGAATTCAAGGCTACTCTGTATATATATATATGCGTATATAAAAGATAAAAATATAAAAGCAAACTTCTAACTTAAATTTGCGTTAGCCTTTTAATTCTTTACTTTAATTTGGATATTTCCTCTCGCTATTCTAAAATTAATAATTGTTTATAACAACTTTCTCACCGCAAAGATATAAAAAATGTAAATATTCTAGAATGGACACAATTAGTGTGCCAAGTTATGTGTAGCTTTTATTTTAACTAAAATGAAAGGAATGTTGTTTAAATATGCTAAGACTGCTTCTTATTAAACCTGTTACGTTTGCAAATACTGCTTCATGCTTCAATAGCTCATGTCTGCGACATCCCCAAATCATATATATATTTAAATTTAAAAATGCCAATCATGAATCTTTGTTTAGTTTAAAATATTTTTGTAATGAAAGTATATGTATGCTATGAATGGTAGTCATTAATAATAAATCTTAACGGAATTTCTTTTCTTTTTAATCTTTTACAGCTACCGAAACTGATGCCAGAGGAGGTGAAACTATGCTAACGAATATTTCGGTAGATCAGTTGCAGAAAGATCAGTTCAGAAACTGAACAGTTCGAACGCTACCTTAGGTGTCGGACATAGAATAAGATCGTTGGAGGCAGATACAACATTGAAAGCGAGCTCATCTGAAAAATTAACAGTTTCTTCACCGTTCGAAGCATCCTCGCTCGAACTCTCTGTAATCTTGCACAGAAGAAATGTTGATTATTAGCTTTTAAACTGAGTAATCCATACTCATGAATACATCGTTGTGCACTTAAACGTATCTGCACATATTCAGTTTTGTAATGATAAGGATAATAAACTAATCTGCTCGTTAAGTATGTTGTACACAAAACTTTTGTTCTATTCATAACCAAAATCATATATCATATTAGGAATCAAAATAAATATTATAATTTAAATCAAGTTTGAAGAATTTGATAACTGTTTACAATAACAACTACAAACAACTAAATTGGACTTCTGATTAACCGCTGTAATACCTAGTACGACGACTATGGTTTATTTAAAATTCTGATTAATATGATAGTAGGTAAAGGTAAAGGTAAAGGTAAAGGTAAAAGTATGGGGGACACCAGCGATGTCCCATAGGTCAACTGGTAATGCCTTCCCATACTATCTCTTTAAGAAAAAAAAAGGGGGGGTTGTAATTGCAATTTTTATAAGAATTTGCATAGACTGAAGCTTTTCAAAAGGTCTAGAGTTTGCCTATTATGGTTGATCGTGCAATTCCACAGTACGCCCCGCATTCAGTATTTATTAAAAATAATGGTGTAGGGCATAAGTAGATTACAAAAAAGTCGGAATACAATTTGAGATTCACAAGATAAATTGAACATCTGATTTGGTGCAACAAAAATAGGACATAAACAAAATTAATAAACAAATAAACATAATGAGATAATTATAATTAGTACTGGCAACAAAATGTTAAAATGAATTGTTATAATAATGCTTAAAGAGGTGGGTGTCCATGGGTTATTTCAAATATATTGGTTTATTGCAGTTTATAAAGTTCACGAGCGGAGCCATTTTGTCCATAATCACAGCATGTAAAAGTTCACTAAGTTTAAACTGTATGTGGACTTACACTTGACAGAGATCTAGGCCGTAGGAAGAGAGTGGTTGCATAATTTTCTGAAACTTTGGATATTGATGTTTATCTTTAATTAAAAACCTTTGGAATGCCAGGAGGTCAGTTCTTTGGGGATTTTATGTGAATATCCTCAGTTAAGGGGCATGAGAAAGTGTAATGATCAGGAGTTCCCTGTTCCCCACATATACAGATATCAGAATTTGCCAAATTTCTTGCGTAGAAATATGTGGGGAAGGGTCCATGTCCTGTTATAAAGTAATTTAGTGAAGGATTCGAGTTCAGAGATGCGAAGCTTACATTGGGGATCAAGTTATATGTGCGTCTTCCCTGTGGAGCATTGTTCCACAAATCTTGCCAAGATTTTGGAGCAAGTTGTTTTAGTTGGTACTTGAAATTTGAGCGAGGCCACGAAATGATGATTTTAGTACCATCTTGATTAATAGCTGCTTCTTTGGCTAGTTCATCTGCCTGATCATTACCAAAATGGCCACCATGCCCTTTGATTCATGAAATTTGAATTTTGTAGTTTGGAATTTTGCCAAGAAGAGAATTTATGTCGGATATCAATGGAGAGGAAGGTAAGAGATTTTTAATAGCTAGAATAGCTGCTTGGGAATCAGATTTTATGCTAAACTCGTTGAGATTTTTGAGAATGGCTTTTTCAATCGCTGCTTTTATAGCTGACAATTCCGCTTGGAAAACACTATTATTATTACGAAAATGGCCTTTCCATTTGATGATATTTGAAGGGGTAATTTGAAAAAAGACTGCGGAACCAACTTTTCCTTAAATTTTTGATCCATCAGTATAAGCAATTGGAGATGAACTTGAATTTTCTTCAGACGTGGGGAATATTATTTTGCTGAAGCGAAGTGCTGGATGGATAAGATTGGGGTTAATTTTCTTTTCATAGTTAGATGGCCAAAAGGTTTGGTTGTTGAATTCTTCGGCTTGGTTAAGTTGAAGGACCTTCATATAGGTGCATTCCATTTCTGCACTGATTGATAACGGAAGAGTACCAGCTAAAGTATCAAGTGCTATATTTGAAGTTGTGCGATACACCCGAGTAATGCAAAGAGTAAAAGGCCTCTCTTAAATTAAATTTAAACATATCCCATACTATCTCTATTATTAATGAATTAAATTTAAACAGATCTTTCTCACTGTCATTGACTGTGCCCAAATTCCGGCTCCGTAATTTACCATTTTTGAGATGACTGTTTTTAGAAGAATACGTGTTATATGGGGATTTAAGCCCCAGTTATATCCATGCATACGTCGTAGGCAGTTAGCTATCGATGTTGTACGAAGTTTAATATTTTGTAGATGAGGAATCCAGGAGAATTTCTTGTCGATTGTTAAACCGAGGTACTTGATTGTATTCACAGATTTTATCTTTTGATTGTCAATTTTTAGAGCTAAAGCTTTAGTTATATTTTGTCCTGGTTTATGGATCACTAAGACTTGGGACTTACCATGTGAAATTTGTAGTTTTTGAATTTTGCAAAGTTGGTTAAATAACTGGAGTGTTTTGTTGTAATTATTCAGTAAAATGTATCTGGCACGGCCACTTGTAATAAAAGCTACAATTTTTGAGTGATCTGGCCATTGATAGGCAATGATGTTGTTGAAGCTGATATTCCAGAGATCTGCACTCATGCAAGACCCCTGAGGACATCCTCGGACTTGATTACACACAATTTCAGTGTTGTTTTAAAGAATCATACTTTTCCTGTTTCTGAAGTAATTTTGAATAATTAAAAATAAATTTTGAGGGCACTTAAAGGAACGCAGCGGTTGTAAAACTGCTGGCCACCATAAAGAATCAAAAGCTGATTTTAAGTCGAGACATATTATTGCAGAATGAAGTTGGTTGATTTTATTGTTTTTGATTTGTTCAAGAGCTGAATTAATTGCATGACTTGTTGAAAGTAGGCTTCGAAATCCAAACTGGTTATTGCTTATTAAGTTTTTGCTGTAAACATGAAATTTTAGACGACCAATAAGACATCTTTACAAAACTTTTCCCAGGGCTGGGAGAAGATTTATCGGACGATAAGATTTAGGTTCATCGGAGCTTTTATTCTTCTTATTGAAGAGTATTATATTACCAATTTTCAGGCAATCAGGAAAGGTAGAGAGCTCTATACATTGACTGCAAAAACTACAGATTATGTCAGGATGGGCTTGATTGATTAATTTTATAATGTGGTTATCGATGCCATCTGGGGCTGGTGCCTTTTTTAAAGCTAGGTTTTTAATTATTTGCTTTATTTCTTGTTTTGAGAACGGAATATCGTTGTCTGTTTGTGGAATGTCATCGCAGTTACGGATTCTGGTTTGAGTAGGCGAATTTTCAGCTGGATCATCTTTTAAAAAGACAGAGTCAAGAATCTCATTTAGGGATGAGAGAGTGGCATTCTGAATTTCAGCAGAACGTGAAAGCAAATTTGAGGGAAGTTGGATTTGCGACGGTTTAAATATTTTACTACTGGCGATCTTGTATAAGGTGCCATAAAGTTCTTTATTGTTTGAACAATATTTGTGCCAACTTTTTAATTTAGATTCGAGAATTATCTTTTTGTAGTTTGCATTTTCTTTTTTGAATTTGAGCCAGGCTTGGTGTCTTAATTCATCGTCAGTAATCGATTTCATTTTCCGTTTCAATGCTCTCGTCTTATGCGTAAGTATTTAGTCTTAACTCAGCTCTTTAGAGCGCTTAACTCTTTAGTCGACCAATTTATATGAAAATAAGGTTTTGCAGATCGTATTGGAAAGGTATTTTCACATATTTCTTGGATTTTTTTTAAATAAAATCTAGCTTTATTTAGATCTTCTTTTGTTGCACTTAGTTGGAAGAAAGAAGTCACTGGAATTGCGTATTGTTGAATTTGATTAATAAAGTTCTTTTCTTTCGTTTTAGTAATTTAAAAACGTTTCATTAAAACTGATTCTGAGTTCTCTTTGGTTTCAAAAGTAATATATTTATGATCTGAGTGGGAGTTGTCTTCTTCAATTTTGCGATTTGAAATCGAATTAATTAGGTGATGGGAAGTAACTACGAGATCTGGCCACCGTCTCCCATACATTGTTTCGAAAGAAGGTAAATCCGAGGCTTGGTTATGAATGACCATATTATGGGAATTGAAGAATTCCTCAAGGGACCTTCCTCTTGGACTTGTGGAGTTGTAGCCCCAAAGCTGATTGTGTGAATTGAAGTCTCCACAAACTATGTGTAGACCTCGGAAGGAAAACAAGATGGATTCTAAATCTTGAAGCAAAGGAGAAATATCCTCAGAGGGAGATGCATAAATACTTGAAATAAGAAGTTGAGAGTTGGAACTATTAAGACTGATTGTAACTAGGTCTCTTTTGGCTGTAATTAGAATTGGGTGCCAGCTATGATTAAAACTGATGATAGCTGCTCTGGGATGTTGATTAGGGGACTGAGGAGAATATTGAAAGACATTCCAAGACGTTGGAATGCTACTTATTTTCCTTTCGATACAATAGGGTTCTTGGATTAAAACAAAGTCTTTATGGTTATGAGTTAGAAATTCTGCTAGATGATCAGAAGCCGTTTTTGCTCTTTGTAAGTTGATTTGGAGAAAACGAATTGAAGAAAATGGTATCGAGTTTTTTTAGCAAGGTTGGGGGTAGATTATTTTGTACATCACTGTCCACGTTATAATCTTGAGTTGAAGCATTGTTCTTTAAATTGCGCTCTTGCATGTTAATTGCAACTGAAGAATTTTTAGTTATAGATGATGGCAACATGTGAGGTTGTGGCTTTGTCCTGGTACAATAATTTGTTGAGCTGACTCCTGTAAGTCTGGCATGTTCTTTCATGAGCACCGTGATCATTTGGCAACGAAGAACCAGTTTCTTGGTTGCTTCGCATACAATTTACACGGAGTTTTACGTTTGAAGTACACTCTCTATGGGAATGTTGTTTTTGCAGATGGAACAGCAGGGGGGACTTTGACAGCTTCGACTATTATGTCCAAGACCCTGGCAATGAAGGCAACGGGGAAGTCAAATGTAGGGACGGAAGGATCCTGAGTTGAATCCAATGAAGACTCTTGACGAAGTAAAATAGTTACTAGAATCTGAAGAAATTTCTACAACCCAATTATTTGTATTTTCAGATCGGTGAACTGGAGAACACGAAATATCAAGATGATGTAATTTTCAGAAAAGCCGATTTGATATCTTCAGCAGCCGCTGAAGAGGGTACATTAAACACTATGAGTTTGGTACTTTTGGATTTTGAAGTATGAACAGTTACGGAGGCTTGTAGTTGTGAATTTCCATCGATTGAGCGATGTAAGTGTCTTCTAAGTCTGCTTTCCTTTCGACACCGATTAAAATCTCATTAGACTTAGTAGTACGAATATTATTGATATGAATACCCAGTTGTTGTGGATTAAGTGTCGAACTTAGTTGGTGTCTGATATCTTCAGATGTTCTCTCTGAATCTTTAGGTTTCAGGAGAATATGATCTCTGATTTGACTTTTTGGAGTCTGTTTCAAAGAAATGTTCAAAGAAATTTCAAGGCAGCAACGGCGTAGGAATTTGGGGTTTGTTCTAGAAACTTTGTTTCGAATAATTTTTTAACTTCATGTTGTTGTCGCTGCAAATGTTCCTTCACTTCAAAAATAACTGTAGTATTTGAACGCTGAAGAGACAGTTGCTCTCTCAGTTCCGAAATTGTGCCTTCGTGCTTCGCTAGAGTGAGTTCTTGGTTTGCCACTATTTGACGAAGAGCTGTTAAATGGCCAGAAATATCTTTATGTTCTTGGGTATTAAGTTTTCTATTTTTGCCGATGTTTAGAAGATCTTTAATTTTATCAGTAATTCGTAGAATATTATTCAATTTGGATGAATCAGCATTTTTAGGATTGCTCTTGCAGGAAAGAAGAATACTCTATGTGATAATAAAGTGACATTTAAAAATCTGTTGTTTTAAAAATCCACATGACTTCCTTGTATGGCCTATTAAATTATACATTTATTATTATTTTTGGCTGAATTTTATTTAAACTTATTTCCTTGAATTTTTTAGAGATATATTTCTCATTCAATTAATTCAGTTTACACTTCGCGGCAAAGCAAAAATACAGAAAACTCAAAACATCTTCAGTAAAAATTGTAAAATACAGAAAAACATAAAAAACACCAAATAAAGTTAAAACAGTAAAAAAAAAAAAAAAAAAAAAAAAAAAAAAAAAAAAAAAATAAAAAATAAAAATAAAAAAATGAAAAAAATGTACAATTAAAAATTGATTCTGTACGCAAAAACAAGCAATTTGGCCATCGGGCAAAAAGGCTGATTTTTCGGTGCACTTTTGGTCCCATTCGGCAAAAAGACACTGATCATTCAGAAACTGACTTAATTTACTATTCTACTCAGTTTCAAATGTAAATAAATGGCCGTTTGTTAGGCTGAACTCGCCACTCTCAAATTGTTGACAATTTTTTAACTATTGCCTGCAGATTAACTAAAGGCATAAAAACTTTAAACGGAACATGAAAACTACACAATTCAGTGAATTTTAAAGTAAAAAATGCACAATTTACCATTATATAAGAATAAAAAAACTAAATTCATTGCGCCAGGTAACAGAGTGAGAATATGTATATACACTCTTAGAGGAAAAAAAAAATAAAGACCCACCAAGAAGGAGTTATCCGAATGGGACGAAAATCGGTAGAAGTGATGTACATGTACAGGAAAACAAATGATTACAGTTTGAGAAAAATTGGATGATTTATTGAAGTGATAGAACTTCACAAAGTGAAAAATTCAGTAACGCGTTTGTCCACCTTTGGTCCTTATGCAAGCAGTTTGCGGATGTCCTCAGGAGGATATACGCAAACTGCTTGCAAATTCTGCCCAACTGACGCTTTAGATCGTCAACATCCCGAGCTGGTTAGAGGGCCCTGCCCATAATGCTCCAAACGTACTCAATAGGAGAGAGATCCGGTGACCTTGCTGCCCAAGGTAATGTTCGGAAAGCACTAACGCAAGCAATAGAAACATGTGCAGTGTAGGGGCGGGTATTATCTTGCTGAAATGTAAGCCCAGGGTGGCGTGACATGAAGGGCAGCACAACGGGCCTTAGAACTTCGTCGACGTACCGCTGTGCTGTAAGGTTGCGACGGACGACAACTAAAGGTGTCCTACTACGAAATGAAATGGCACCCCAAACCATCACTCCTGGTTGTCGGTCTGTCTGCCGGAAGACAGTCAAGTTGGTATCACACCGCTGTCCGGGGCGTCTCTAGACTCGCCTTCGATGGTCATCGGGGCTCATTTCAAAGCGGGATTCATCACTGAAGACTATTCTACTCCAGTCAGTGCCATGAGCCCGACACCGCTGCAAACGGGCTTGACGTTGCACAGAGGTCAATGTTAGTCGGCGCAAGGAGCGCTGTGAGCTCAGCCCCCTTTCTGTGAGCTTTTATGAATGGTCCTTGCGGTCACTGAAGCACTAGTTGCACGTACAATCCATGATATTGATGCATCTGGGGCTGTGAGTGCCGCTGTTACGACTGCTCGGTCTTCACGTTCTGTCATTTCTCTAGGCCTACCGCTTCCTTCTTGACGCTGCGTGCGGCCATGGTTCATCTATTCCTGCCAAAATCGTCTAATAGTGGCATCGCTCCTGCTCAAATGTTGAACTATTCACCGATAAGACCAACCGACTTCTTTAAGCCTCTCTCAAATCCTGACATCTGCGCATATCATTTGCGCACCTGTATGCGAGGCATAGTTACAGTCTACCAGAGTAACGGAATGAATGAAATTCGTGAAGAATTTATGACTTGGAATTGTAATTTATCCTCTTAAATATCCTGCCAATTGCACACACCAGCGACCAGCGTTCATTCATTGGCAGCCAAAATGTAAAATTTTGGATTTCCCGTCGAAACCTGTATGCATATCAATTTGTGTCCAATTTGCTTTATATCTTCTCGGTGAGTCGTGGTTCGCCGTTTTTTTTTTTTTTTTTTTTTTTTTTTTTTTTGTCTAAGAGTGTATATATATTTATATATGATTAGTGCAGCCGATTGCAATGAAAGAATGAGGGGAACAACTACATATAGCAAACTCATATGCAAAATTTCAACGTTCTACGACAACTCGTTCTTGAATTATGCGAGATACATACAAACGTACGTACCGACGATAAGAAAAAAATCTCTTCTGAATCCATTTTAAATCCATTTTACTATTCTGTTTTCAAAAAGAGTCAATTATTCTGTCCGTACGAACAGATGTCAAGCAAAAACATCGTTTATATGGTTTCGAGAGCAGTTAAAATGAATATTTTAACGTTGAAATATGATACTCGAAATTTTTCGCGATTAGAATACTTCCTTTACTTCGTACAAGGAAGTGAAAAACTCAGAAATAATTATTAATCTACATGATACTAAACTGAAAATAATAATAAAAAAAATACAGGAGAGAAAAATAATTCATGTGGTAATTAACTGAATTAAAATCGAAAAAAAAGTTGTAAAGAAGAATTATCCGCGTGATAATTAACTGAAAAGTACTATTAAATCAAAAAAGATCAGGGAAGAAGAACAATCCGTATGATACTTAACTGAGTAAGAGAAAGCACAGGAAAGAAGCAATAGTTTGTGTGATAATTATTGAATTTAAAACCACAGGAAAGAATAATAATCCATACGAAAATTAACTCAAATTTAAAAAAATGCAGCTTTGAAGAGTAATCCATATGATAATTAGCTGAAAATAAAAAAAAATACAGGAAAGAAGAGTAATCCATATGGTGATTAACTGAACTATTATTAACAACTTATTTGTATTCTTAAGATTCTGACGAGTAACTTTACGACAATCTTTGTCGTACGGGATTGATAGTTTTTGTATTTTTTTTTATAACCAGTATAAAAGTTTGCTAAACTAGCCGCTTGCTCTGTTATTCGCCTAAAAGTAATTATCATGAAAGAAAAAAGTATACAATGAATTTAATAGGTCCAATAAGAGTAATTTCATTGAGTCTATTTAGTTTAATTCCATAAAAATATCTAATGATTTTAATAAAAAATCAAAAGCATCGCTTTTTTAAATACATTAATACACTTAACACACAGACATATATAATTAATAGTAAATTTATACGGAAGACAATTAAAAGCATTTTTATTTAAATCAGAATAAAAAGTAAAATAAAATATTATTAAAAATTGAATTTATTGGTTTTAAATCTCGTGGCTTATTGATCTAAGAAATTAAATTCAGAAGCTAAATATGTTACGCATGACCGAATGAGAACACACGGGCGCGTGGAAGATGAATTTGTAGGGTTTATATTTATTTTAACTAACATTTATTTTAAGTTTAAACTATCTTTCCTGTCAAGCCTTACTTTCCCCTGGAACTGCCAATGCCAGAGTATGTAAATTTTAGTAGAACGCGCAAGGATTCAAATTATCAGCGGAAGTATTCTGAGTTAAATAGAAAGGAAACGAGTTCGAGGTGTGCTGTTCTTACTTCACGAGCGCGGAGGTAGTTAGCCAGAAATTGAAGAACCCCGCGTTTCGGCCAGTGTGCTTGCCTAGGAGAATTGTTAATTGTTCAACGTGATATTCAAAGTTTGCTGAATTAGCAGCGGTATTGTAAAACGCGGTGAAGGTAGTTACTTTTAGAGAGCCTCGTAGTTAGAGTCTTGTTATTATTTCTTTTCAGGTTCTTATTTTTATTTTACCGCCGGGTCGGCGTAGTTTGTGAGCGTCAAGAGCACGCAATTGTAATTTATTAAGTTGAATAAAAAGGGACTTAAACCCTTAGCAAGACTCTATCTGTTTTCCAGTTTCAACAGTCACCTCTTGGTTGCGTGCAAGTTGGAGGCGCGCAACTCTACAAATTATTTCCGGCAATAGCAACACATTGCTTTTAAATAGCAGATTAAATTTGAAAGACCTTTGCCGAATGGTTACCTTTTGGCACGCAGAAGATAAATATTCTTTATGTCGAGCTATGGCAAGATGTTGCTTTTAAATCAGAGTTTGTTTATTAAAAATTTATTAATTTCGCGTAAAATATCAAATAAATAAAAAAAAATTTCGAAATTCAAAACTCGGGCTTCGAGATGCACATGTTCGGGTAGAAGACTATGTGAACCCAAAATTTGGTGGCTCCACCCAGTTCCACCCTTTTTTCAAAATGTGAGAGACGTACATTTATACATACAGATTCTGCATTATTTATAACAGAAATATAAGTATAGCTATTGGAGAATCATAAGAAAAATCGTAATTTTCACACAACTGATTTTTTAATATTAAAAATTTCCAAAATAAGATTCGTTTCACCATTTAAAACAATTTTGTGGTTGAAAGTGCATGCCTATGACAAACAGTTGGGAAAATAAAGGCCAGGTAATTACGTTTGTAGGCACAGTGTATAGTATTATACTTTTAAACCGTAAGCCTCACCAGCAACCAACCGGTAAAGTCGCGCAACGCTGGAAATTCGGTCCGGGGTTCTAATCCCGGCTTGCATCGGAGCTTTCGTGTCCCCCCTCCCGTGTAACGTGTATAGGAGCCAGTTTTCTTGGAAAGTCCTCTATGAAGGCGTTATTCTATAAGGCAGAGAGCCTTTGAATACTTTGCTGCAACCAAATAAACATTTAAAACGTACCTAAATTATTGTTTTTCTTGTAAACTTTTGTCTTAAAATATTACTGCTGTATTTTTTATTATCATCAATGAGTGTAGAAAAGGATTTAAAGAATTATGTTAATGAGCGAGTCTTCAAAGGTAAGAGAGATTTTTTTGGGAAAAATGATAAAATTTAATAGTTTTATTATTTGAATAAGTTTGTTCCACTACACGCAATCAACCGATATTTCAGAATACTTCGTAAAATATACGTTGGTGATTTCGTTGTTCCATAAAAAGGCAAACTGTAACGTTTTCTCTAAAGTTTCGTAAAAGGAAAGACTGCAGCCTGTAGTTTATTTACAGTCTGCTTGTATAAAAACTGCAAATCGTAGTTTCAAAAAAAAGATATATAGCGAGTCAGTTAATTTCACATTAGCCAGGATAATACCAAGGACAACGTTCACCTCAAAATTCCTCTTAATTCAAAAACTTAGAATCAGGATATGTCTACATTTTTGTGGTTTGCTGTATCATTAATGCGAAATTCAGGGTGTGTATGTTGTCTGCAACTGTCTGTTGAATTAACTCAAAATCAGGATGTGTCTGCAATCGGTGACTGTCTCTTAAATTAATTTCAAATCACGGCTTTTACTGTCTGTAACTGTCTGTTAAATGAACTGCAAATCGCAGTGTGTCTGAATGTGTTTCATAAATGACAGACTAGAAGTCAGTTGACTTCTTATTATTCGTGATAATACAATGTTTACAGTTAAATAAAATTTATGGTTAATCTCAAGGAAGTTAAAAATTATCAGAAGAAAAGAAATAACGCATATCATACTTAGTATAAAAATTCTATGTATAATTTATATATATATTTAAGTAGTTTTACCCGCAGAATAATTTCTTTGGTTACTCAAATGAACTCAGTACCCAAAACAAAAAAAAAAAAAAAAAAAAAAAAAGAATACATTGGAAATGATGGAAGAATAAACATCACTAGAATTGAAAGAATTTAATTATAAATGACATTAATGAATGATATTTAGAAACGTGTCAATAACAACTTCGAAAAGTGTCAACATAAACAGTGTTAGTAAGTTTTACTCTGTAAATAATGGAAGAATGAACATCATTACAACTTTAGAAACTAGTTATAAACGACATTGAAGAATAATCTTTAGAAAAGAACTCAAACAATATTTGAGTTTCACACTGCAAATAGGGTAAGAATAAACATTATTAGAATTGAAGAAACTTCATTATTCTATAATTATATTTACGGTACAACTTGAAAATGTCATTTAGTTTTAATTTCTGTACGAGAGTCGGGTAACATTTTGTTTTGAAAAATAGAACATTCTTTTTTATTTCTTCTAGTTTATACATTTCAGATTTCGTGCAATATAAATTTATTATTTATTGATTATATATCAATACATAATAAATTTACTTTACTATTTATTTTCTATCCGGCATTAACACTCTGCATTCAGGCTCAAAGCACGTTCCATGGAGAAAGCTACAACAATTTCATTGCCAACAAGCAATTCTTCTGTACATACAAAAGCTGAAAAAGTGGCATTTTGCATTCTTTGGCAAAACCTCGGAAAACTATAAATTCAATTTTTCTGAATCGTTTCAGATTTATTTGTGTCTCTTCACTTTTTCATTGTTTCTCTTCAGTATTCAGTTAAACATAAGTAAAAAGAATCGCTGTTTATTCAGTAACCGAAATTCAAAACAGAAATAAATTATCTAAAAATTTCTTACTTAACATATTTCTATATTTATTCAAAACATTCAAATGAAGTGAAGTAATATGTGTTCTGTTTCGTTAAAGATACCTCCAATTACCTCATTTATGTCAAAATTTAGTCCTGATTTCAAGTAGCAGATTTAGTAAGATTTGAAGTCGCAGAGTGCTACTTCTATATAAGTACCGAAAATAATTCAGTTGAAATTCCTTTAATTTTAGTTCATTTAATACAATATTTATTACTCATTTAATAGTACCTATACAGAATGAATAAGAAAAGGAATCTAAAAATTAAATCATAGAAGCTGCTTTGCTTTCTGAAACGTGGCGCGAACATGGCTGCTTTGATATTAGATCTTTAGGATAAAAGTAACATATCTAAAATTATGAACTTTGTGAGATTTAAGATATAGTTAAAACAGCCAATGTTCTTAATAGCGAAGTTTGACTGCCTTATTTCTGAAATCTGTCCAAATTCAAATTATTAGTTTAAAGCAGCCAGTGTTCGTTATAGCGATATTTGACTGCATTATGTTTGCAGACTGTCGAGATTTAAACTGTAGTTAAAACCGCCAGTGTTCGTTACAGCGATGTCTGATTGCATCATTTTTCCAAAGTGTCAAGATTTAAATTATGGTTAAAACAACCAATATGCGCTATTTGACTCCATCATTTCTGCAGTCTGTCTAGATTTAAATTAGCATTAAAATAGCCAGTTTTCGTAATTTTTGGTTTTGATCTTATCATTTTTTTCAGTCTTTCAAGTAAGTGTGAATTATCATAAAAAAATATGGAAATTTAATGCAGTTCGGTAGGTCACGAATCTAAAAGCTTAATCTTTAAATTTCAGTTAGACGTCGGCAGGAAATGGCAAGGAAGAAACTAAATACAATCCGCATTTACACATAATGCTTCTGAAAAGTTCTTAGGACTGAACTGTTTCAGTCAATTTTAGTTGAGGTGCCGAATTAATAATGCCATTTAATGGCAATGACTACTAATTTATTTCATAGTGCTTCCATGGAAACATCATCATAAAAATACATTTTGCTTCCACGAAAATATCTATTTGGAGAAATAATTTTGAATAGAACCTATTGTTTATTTTTTTGCTACGTATATTCATGTTTTGCTACGTGTACGTACATTTTTGCTACGTATGTTCATACAATTTTGATGATTAACAGAAGGAAGAAAAAATTTTTCATTCCTCATTGCTGTTATTAATAAAAAATTATCGAAAACAAAACCATAATTGTTATTAGTAAAACCTCCTTTTGTATTGAATATTTAAATTCTTCGTGCACCACATAGCTTACAGAGCTTACAGAGATAAGTAAAAAAAGAAACAAATGCAACAACACAACACAAAATAAAATAAACTTACAAATTTATAGATGACACATAAGAGATAAATATCAAGAAGAAAGGGAATGTCATTAACACCTCTTACTCGCTAGATTTGAGACCCTGCGAATTTCTTTCCCTTCCAAAGTTTTCCAGGAAGTCATTCCTTTGCTTAGGCACTCAGGTTCTTTTCCGACTTGCTGTATTAATTTTTTTTTCATAAAATTCAGTTTTCGCTTTTTCTTTAAATGACGCACGTTTGAACTGTATTTCAGAAATTCAAAAAATAACAATAAAGCATTGAAAGACTGTTTCAAGAACTGAGAAGAAGTCCAGAAGCTTCTTTAACGCCTCCAAAGCGAAAGTGCGTAAAAGAAACACATAAGAAAAGCGTGTAGTAGAAGAAATAAAAATTATTTTGTTCACCTTTTTCAACATTTTATAAATTCAATGTTATATGTTCAAATTTTTAAATTTTGTCGATGAAACTGCGAATTTTTGCTGTTAAAAGATTCTGAAAAAATGTAAACTATCTGAGGTTTTAATGAATATATTTCATGCAATTATATTCAGCGTGTTATATTTCTTCATCTTGACAAAATCAACTTCAAGATTCAAATTTATATAGCCGTAGTACTCATTTAATAAATTAAATGTGAATTATTTAATAATCAAAGTAATACATCTACTCTGCCGAACATTTTTATTGAAATGATTTAACTGAATTAAAAGAAATTATTTTCTATATGTTCTTTTACCACAGCATAGTATACGTTATTACTTACAAGTAATAAATTAGTAGATTATTCTGAACACACACTTGAGCTATGCCTAAGAGGAAAGATACTTTCATGTAAGAATTTATCAGGGAGATGAAAACCGCGAAAATACCCATGCCGTCAGCCCATTCGATTGGTCTCGAACCTGGAACAAACCTAGTATTCAGTGGGTATAATCACTTGACTAACTGGAGGGACATTTTCCCCTCCTGGGTAACATGAATATGAACCAGTTTCCTGAAACCTTTGTAGAGTCATTAGGTTCATCGGTGCGGGAGACGTGAAAAATGTGAAATTCTCTCTCAGAGATTTGAACTTTGGACTTTCCGATCGCTAATAGGAAGCGATATCCACTTACAGCACGAAGACACGCGGTAAGGAAGGAGAAAATACCATACAACTTCCTCCAAGAAATCATTCCTACCTTTAAGCAGGCAGCCTTTCGCGAGCTAATATAAATAGTTGTAGAGCTATTAACTATTTTCATTTATTTGCTTATGTAACTTATTTAGCTATTTCTTTACTTAGATTTTTTGTATCAAACTTATAATTCTGTTTATTTAATTACTTTACAGCTGCTAGGCGCTTGCGCAGTCAACCACCTAAAATATTTATTATAGGAAACAAAAACAAGTAATGATTTTAATGAGTCCAGCTAATGTAATTTTACGGGTCTTGCCATTAATTAATAATGAACAGATGAAGAAGGACGTATATTGCTTTTTAATTGCTTAGTTTGTTTATCAATAGACTAAATGATGGAAAACACTTGAAATTTAAAAAAATTAAATGTCAAATGCCTTGCCGAATGGCAACAGACCGGCGTCTGTAAACTAAAAGTATTTTATTTTGGGCAGTGGTAACACATTTCTTTTAAATCCCTGTGCTTTCTGATTGGATACAGTTAGCATATAAATAATATATGTATTATAATAAAGAATCTGTGTACATATATACATATATACAGATTCTTTATTATTTAATGAGACAGAATTGGTAAAATTAGATTTAAAGATACTGCTAACGATTAACATCTCCATTGTTTTTGCTGCAGTTTGTTTAACCTATTCACTGGGAGCGTAATATTGTAGCTAATTTTCAAACCAATCCATTGTTAATACTTACCTTGAACAAACACCCTATAAATATAGTTTAAGCATTGTTATCTCCAGTGCGTTCTAAATTGACTCTCATGACATACATTCACATCTTATCCATTAGCTTTCCGATGTGCACAAATGCATTTCGGACTTCCACCAATTAAGGAAACAATGTCTTTAACACAGCCGTTGGAGCTTAGAGTTGCAATTATGCTTCAAATCATTAACCAAATATTATCCGTGCAATTATTGCTAGTTCCTTCCTAATAAATACGTTAATGGTGAGAAGTGAGGACTTCGCTTGATCTGCTTGCTCCAAGTAAAGACAGGAAAGATGTCTTAAGTGATATCTGGAGAAATATGAGGTGTTTCCGTAATCACGTAGAAAAAGTAAAGCAATTAAAATGATTCTTCGCATATCAGCGGCTTGTGGTGTAATATTCTGCCGCCGTATCTTATTTTCTATATAAGCAAATGTCTTACATTTGCGTGGTAAAATCTTCTAATGGACTTCGGTTGATGTTAGAAAAACTCAATTGTTTAACAAACATTTGTTTCTTACGGGCTAATGGTGCAATACTAGTTCAATGCAATAGTAATAATTATTTGCAAAAATCGGTATCAAATTAGGGCCTAAGAATTTGGTTCTTATTCCAGAGCTCTTTTTAACCGTTTAATAAAACGAATTTTCAGTAAAACTTGAAAATTTAAATTAATTGTTTGTTGAATATTTTAAATGAATATAAAATTTGAAAACCTGAATTGATATTATTCAAATATCTTGAATCAAAAAGTAAAATTTGAGTTGATCATTTCTCAAATCATTGGAATCCAAATAAAATTTGAAGTGATTGCTTCTGAATGTTTTTGAACTGAAGTAAATTTCAACTGATTATTTCTTAAATGGCTCAAATTAAGGTAAAATTTGAATTTTTACTTTTTGGGTCATTGGAATTAATGAGAAATTTGAAAATTTCGATTGATTACTTCTCGAATCATTCGAATTAAAATAAAATTTGAAAATCTGAATGGACAGTTTCTCGCATTTTTTAAATTAAAGCAAAATTTGAAATGATCATTTCATAAATCATTCGAGTTAAAGTAAAGTTTGAAAATTTTGAATTAGTCTTTCTCGACTATTTTAAATTAAAATAAAATTTTAAAATTTTAACTGGTCATTTCTGAAATGAATGGAATTAAAGCTAAATTTGAATACCTGAATTGATCATTTCACGAATCAATTAAATGAAAGAAAATTTAAAAGTTTAAACTATATGGTCTCTGAAATCATTCGAATTAAAGTAAAATTTGAAATCCGAATTAAGCTTTCTCAAACATTTCGGATTCAAGTAAATATTTATATTCTACGTTTAACAAACACTAAGGATAGTTCAAAGTGTAAGATGTGCAATTGCCGGAACTTCGGTCATTCCGGATTTCTAAAATTCCCGTATTTTAGATCATCAGTTTAAGATAAGATGTAAATATAGCAAAACCTTTGCTTCGCTTATAGTTTAGATCAGATGTAAGAACGCTAACCTCCCAAAAGGACCAAATACGGCCGCACCAAATTGCATAATTTAAAGGCGGCAAAAATTTTAGAATTTAAGGGAGCACAGAAGCAGTAAAAAGTATGGCAAAATTTTAGAATTTAGGAATGTATCGCTCAGCAGAATTTAGACTGCAGAAATTGCACCTGACGGCACAATGCGTATCGCTGGTCCTGCCACACTACAACCTTTCAAGGGCCAAACGTATGATCCTGACCAATAACAAAAACAATGTTAATCAATACATTGTTACTAGATATGGTGTGATTCTCTAGCCAGCAGGTGTTTGAAAATAATATGCAAGAATCTCAGTTAGATGGAACAAAAAATTGCATTTAACTGCATACCTGTTTCGTTTTGCTGAGTATTCTATTCTCCATTCCTAGGTTTATAAAGGAACTTTTCTGTTGGTGTTTTATTTATTTTCTGTCTGGTGGTCCGGATGTCGGGATATTAGATCATTCCAGATATTTGACGTCTGGATTTCAAACATTGTAAAGTATACAGTTTTGAAAGTAAGAAGTCAAGAGTACGGTTTTGAATTATAAAATTTTCGATAAAAACGGAAGCTATGTAATCGAGAGCCAGTTAAACTTGTTTAGTTACAGAATAATAGAAAAATTGCCATTACAATCTATCAGCGTAAAATAAAGCTGTCTTCTGAATGCAGAGAAAAGGGGAAGAAACGTATGTAGGTTAACAGCAGTCATAGGAAATGATGTATCTGGGAGTCATTGTATCCACAATAGTACCACAATAGTAATATATGCAAATTGTTAAATTCGACTTTTTACAAAAATTCCCTTCCAAAACACAAAAAGTTTTAATCGAATCTTTAGTTTGATCGCAAGGATATGGTTCAAGCTCTCTTTTAAACGTTGTTCTTTTTAATACCGTGTATTACTTAGTTTTTGTAATTAGAATAGTCGAAATCGTTACGTTGTTTCTAATGCCTTCTTTTTGCTTTGAATACTCATTTTATTTTGTAATTTATGTAATTTACCCTCCGGATAAAATTGCTCGGAGCGACAGATAAATTTGTTTACAATAATTTGTGTTATGGGTTGTTTCTTTTTAGCGTGTTTTTTAACTGCGTTCGAAGTCAGAATTTGGTACATCTAGCTGTCGCCATGCTTTCACAGTTTTAGGAACATATATACATGCATGTCCTTTACACTTAATAACATTTATAAATGAATCGAATTCTGATCAAGATTTAATTGGACGGTGTTACTGTTCCTAAACAGATTTTCGTTATTAGCTGGTATGTTTTTATAAAAGGTTCATTCGTCGTCCTAATTGTTTGTTCGAATTAATCGAGGCCAAATTTACTTCAAAAATTGTTTTCTTCGTATTCCGGAAGTCCACCAAAACAGGCTAATTCAAATTTCAGTCTTTTAATTTGGATTTTGGAAGGGTAATCTGTAATGTATTTACCAAAAATTTTAACGAAAGATATCATATAAAAGATTTAAATACAAAAGCAATTTAGCAATTATTATAGAAATTAAAAATATATATAGGATAAACACCCAAGTTCGCACTTTTGCTTGATATTCGCTGGAAAATCTTGTATTGGCAAACTTGAAAATCTCTAAGAATTCGAAAAACAAGTGGCAGAAATTCCTCACGCGATGATTAACGTTACTACCGTAATAATTAATTGAACATCTGAAAATTTTAATTTCCTGAAATGAAAGCAATTTATACTTCCCATTATCTTGGCACATTTTTCATTTCCCAAGAAGCACATTTGAAAGATCATTTTCGATCATCATGTTTTCCGTTTGACTGTTGATTAGAGCATAACATTTTTTTTTTATTTTCTTCGTAATTAATGCGTGATTCGAAGCTATAATAAGATTACAAGCTTTAATTTTCTTTCTCCTTTTAATTATCTTCCCAACGCTGGAGTCAAAACTAATTTTGATTACATTTCCAATATTTTAGGAAAAATTCTTTATTGATATTAGAAAGAAAACTTTTATTGAAACTTATGTATGTTCAAGAAAATGGGTTCTTCTTTCATACCATGGTGCTAGTAAGTTTAATTAAATAAAATTCAAATATCGTTAGCCTAATCAAAGTAAGTGATTTGCGCATAGAATGCAGTACATTTTCCGAGATAAAAGTCGAAGAATAATTATTGTATAAAATTATCATCAATTTAAGCTTGGCGTAAATAATAGTTTAAACATCCACAAGATATCTCATCACGTACTTGCACTAAATGTTATCTCGATATTTTCTTCCTCTTTCCCGCATGCCTTCGTGGTGTAATTGAAAGCATACTCGATGAGTATTTGCGAGGTCCAGGGTAGTCTCGGAGAGGGCATTGTACATTTTTCGCGTCTCCTGCTTCAAAAGAAAAATAAAACTAAACTAATGAATCAACGTATTATTTTAAAAAAAAAAAAAAAAAAAAAAAAAAGACCTATGACACAAATCTATATGGCTGATATTTACCTCCTCACAGCCAGCAGATACTATTCAGCAAAATGAAGATCAAATAAAGCATATGAATACATGAGCAATCAAACATGTGCGAGTTATTTACTGTCTCATAGAACACTCGGTAATATACCTAAAACACATTCATTATACCAACTCTAGAAATAAGGTGTTCACATCATGAGTTTGTTTAATGAGTTTTGTTTATTGAGATTACAGCAAAGCGCACTAGGGCTATTTGCCTAAGGGGAGGGATGCCTTCGTGGAGGACTTTCTAAGGGAAACTGGCTCGTATACACGTTATACATGGGGAAAAGCACGAAAACGTCCATGCAGCCACGCCATTCGCGGGATTCGAACCTCGGACCGAACTACCAGTGTTCAGCGACTTTACCGCTCGGCCGCTGGTGGGCTCAGTTTGTTTTATGTGATTACCGCAAAGCCTCGAGGGATAACAACAGGAGGGATCCCTTTGTAGAAGATTTTTTTAAACCGGCTCGTATACCAGTTACAAATGGGGAAAACCAAGAAAACGCCCATGTAACCAGCTCGTTCGCGGCATTCTAACCTGAGACAGAACTACCAGTGTTCAACAACGTTTCGGCCACTACCAGGCTCGTGCACTTAATTGGAAAGTACAATTCATTATGTAAACAGATATGAAGGTGATAATCAGTTGTGCACTGTTTTATGTAATCAAATCTTATAAATGCACCGCTGTTACATTTCTTATTATTTATTAGTCATGTTTATATTACGTAGATCATACATATGATATAATTATGAATTAAACCAATAACAAAATGTGTACACTCTTTAGTACTCAAATGCTGCTCATTTAGTTTTCAACTGATTATTACATATCCATAATAATTTGCAAAGAACTGATGACTACAGTTGCTGCCAATTACATGATCGTTATGTGAATTAAAAGTAACTTCAAGTAAACTTTTTCCCAATGTTCATTTTTGTATTCATACATACATATATATACACATCTAATAAGTCATATATTTACATACAGATAGAGAGATGCTATGGTTTAGAAGTTGTTAATATATATTTATTAGTATTAATGTAATGAATAACATTTATATTAATGAATGTATATACAAATGTTTTTCATCATGAATAATAATAAATCCATAAATTTCCAATGTTTCAATATGTATCATTTATAATAAAAGTATAGTTTCTAATGTATTTATAATCCAAAAAGTATTTCATTAATAACATAAAAATAATAGACAAATTTAATGAGTATTCTCATTATTACATAAGCTATGTTTTTTTTATGCATCTTTATGCTGTTTAAAATGTGTCACTGATTATGCAATTAACAATTTAAAACATAAGTATTTAGGAGAAAAGCCGCGCATATATAAACGGATTTTAAAAAATTATTCAACTTAAATTTAAGAAATAAAATTCTATTATATAAGTGATAATACACGATCAGCACGAAATACGACAAAGTTGGCGAACTTTTGGCGATGAACCATTTGTAAACAAATCCGAACTGCAAGAACGTCGTAAAATACTGTCAACTCTGAAATTTCTACGATTATATATTTAATGAATATATAAACATTTTAAAAATGACGCAGGCAGTTATATTATTACAACAAACAGCAATAATTAAATTGGCCTCTATTTCCATCGTCCATGACTTCACAGTGAGAGCCACCGCCATATTGAAAGTGATGCCTAAGTGTGATATTTACCCGTGATCCTTCAAAAGAAGTTCAACCAATCAGAACGTTCGAGGAACACGTCTCCAACCGGAACATTTTCGGAAAAGTTTTTAAATGTTGCTCGTAGCCGGGACATGTTCCTCCTAGCTAGACGAAACATTTCTCGGAAGCCTGCCGCTTAAATCGTGCCACTAGAATCTGGTTTCTCGGAATTGTCCCGGGTAAGCGCGCTCGTCCATAGAAGTGATAGGGCCATAAAAATGTAACGAAAGAAAAGAAATATATGCATTTCTTAAAAATATTTTTTCTAGTTTTTAATCTGATTTATTTAAATAAAATGCATTTAAATCATGAGATATCTAATTAAAAATATTAAATATTGTTATGAAATGCAGTACCTGGATTCATTAATAATATTAAATATTGTTATGAAATGACACTACCTGGATTCAGTAATACCATTCTACATCTTTTTTTCATTTTTATGAGAACTATTTTAGGCGTCGAGTTTTCAAGGAAATACCGTAGCGAGTAAATATAAAAAATGTATGGTAACCTCTAGCACTTTATTCTAAAGCTAGGCTGTTTTTTAATATTTTGTAATTTTGCTCTTGAATTTCAGGTGGCGAAAGTGAGAAGAATGCTATGCTTAGTAATAAAGCTAAAAAGAAAAAAAAAATGTGTTAGCAAATTCAGTTCAAGAGCAGATTGGTAACTTTTGACACTCAGCAAGAGCATGAAGAATTTTAACAAATCCTCTAGTGTGACGTTAGAATCGGAATCCTTTCAGATTTTCTTCTTTTCTTTTTACCTATCTAATAACTTTTTACTTAAAATTGTTAACTTGTTACCATCAAATACAATTGCCTTTTTTTAATGTTTACTCCAGGTGTTATTAAATAACGGAGAATCTGTATGCACGTGTCTTTGTTTATTTGTTTGTTCCACACATTATGAAAAATGGTATACCTAGAGCCGTTAAATTTTGGACACACATATAGATTCAGAGATTGCACCTCGAAGCATAAATTTTGAATTTCCAGTTTGGTATGAATTTTTTCATATTTTGTGTAAACTTAGTGAACTTTTGAACAAAAAACTCGGCGATTTAGAAGCAATGTGTTGCTAGTCGGCAAAGATATGATATTAATGTTTCAAATCTGATCAGGAATCTCAGCGAAATAAAAGCAATGGCTTTATATTCGATAAAACTTGATGATTAAGATAATTTATCTTTTAACATAGCTATAATTACCTATTAAGATCAACAAACTCAACGATTTAAAAGAAATATATTGCCCCCACCGGAAATAAAATGTTTTTATTTTCAAAGCGTCAAAGGGCAGCTATTCCGCAAAGTGTAAAATATTTTATTTTTATTTCGAATTTAATCTGTTTGTTATTTATTAATAAACTAAACAATTTAAGATCAGTAAATGCAGTTCCTCATCTCTATTACTGTTAATTACTAACTGGACCCGTGAAATTACACTAGATCGAATCATTAAAATCATTATATATTTTTCCATTTTTACGGTGGAATAGTTTTTATGGAACTATTTAAAGAGACTGTTTGAGTAAGAGTCTAGTGGGGAAAAATTAAAAATGCTTTCGACATTCATTTTGGACTTTTCCATAACACCGCAAACTTTACAACTGAGACATAAAAATTCAGATAACCGCCAATTGACTTACTTATACAGAAATCTATAACTATACAAAGACATGGAATTTATGAAATCCAGAGCAAGTAGATTTCTTAACTCTTCTTCTGCTGGTAATTCTGTTGATAACCAGCAGTGTTTCTAAGGCATAAAGAATGTAATTTAAGTATTACTATTTAAAGACAAGTGAAAACATCTGCAGAAGCAATAATCAGAGCGTGAGAGCAAAAATTTAAACAAATTAAATGTGTAAGAAAAGCAGAATGTTTGTCATTAGGAAACATTACAAGGGCAGAAACGTAATGAATAGTCGATTACTTAACTGAAAAATAATGAAAAGAAAACTTTAAAAAAAATTAAATATTATAAAACCGGAACAATCGAATATTAAATACCTAACTAAGAAAGGAACAGGAAACTAAGCGAGTAAAATAGCAGAAAGGAAAACAGAAACTGAAGAAAACCCCTCAGGTGAAAGGATAATATTAAGCGGAAAATTTTTCGGAACTTTGTGTGATGAGGAAGGAAATCAAAACGCATAAGATCACAGGAAATGACATTTTATTAAACACCACAATGTAAATGTTTTTTTCTCATCTATCTGAAGATCAACGAAAGTTAATGATCGAACTTTATTATGCGAGAGGAAAATAACCATCGCCAGAAGTTGGAGTGGTGGACAATTTCACGAATTCCTTGTGTAAGTTCGTTGGAAAGCTTTTCATGTTATGTTTGTGAGGAAGTTTCTCGTTCTCTACCGCGTGCTTTGTACTAAAAATGAAAGCACATTCAGCTAACAGTCGGGAGAACCGGATTGCAAATCGTGGTGAAGGCATAGCTGGTTTTTTTTTTTTTTTTTTTTTTTTTTTTGTAGTTCCTGTTTCGAAAAACCTACTAATGTTTACTAGTGGCGTCCGAATAAAAATGTGGTGGAGGATGATTTGTCCAGCTGGGTTTGGGTCTTACTCCTCTCCAGTCACAGTGATGAGGGGAATGTATGTAATTTTTCACTTCTTTAATTGCGGACTTTTGCGCTGTAACCAGAAGCACGCCCGGCTAGCAATCGCAAGGTCCAGAGTTCGAATGCCGAGGAGGGCGTGTCTAGTTATTTGTCGCCATTACAGCTTCAAAAATTTCTAAACAGCCTCCACAAGTGGTGACCGAACTAAAATTATAGATGATAATTCATCACCCCCTGTATTTTGCAGCGGAGTCCCCTACTCCCCAGCCTTATTTTAAGCGAGGGAGAATGTAAGAAATTTTCTATTTCCTTATCGCTTATTTTCGTGCTGAAATTGGAAGTGCATTTAGCTTGCAATAGGGAGGTTCGGAGTTCGAATCTTGGTGAAGACAACGATCGTTTTCAGTATTCCCACCTTCGATCTAACAGACTTTGTATTTTAACTGAAGTGCATTTTGTTAAGCTTATAACTACAGTCAAATGCTGAATTAACACGAGTTAACATCAAGAATTAATGTTTTTAAGTTAACATCAAGAATGATGTTAACTTAAAACCACGGTTATAAAATGTCAGACAGATTAATCGAGGACAGATTAAAAGAAAAAAAAACTCTTCTAAAACATTCAGAGTTAGCTCCGAATATCTTACCTTTTAGAACTTTCAGTTTTACGTTCGGATACTTTATCGTTCTACAGCCTTCAGATAGATTACCTTCGAATAGATTAGCCTTCTAAACTGAGCCTGCATCGAGGTGAGTTACAACTCGTAAACTTTCAGAATCTTCAAGCAAAAGCTGCCAAATAATCCCATTATAAAACAGCTATATTGGCGCAACATATTGAAAATTGCAAAATTACTTTAAAATGTCAAATTAATATAAATAAAATATGAAAAATTTATAAATAATATAATACATCATCTGTTATTTCTGTGAGCAATATTGTTTCATTCAAGTTGAATTTTAATAACAACTTTAATTTCCATCATTCGTCTATGCTTAATTTTCGTGACAGACTCATTTATCAGAAAGAATTATACAGATATGAGTGGCAAGCAGCTTAAAATAAAGTTAGCTAAAATTTCCATAATGGCATAAATATTTAAATCAACGTTTGGATGACTCCTGGTGTCCACTGAAAATATCACGGACGAAAACGGCGCGGAGTAAAAGAGCATGGTTTGAAAAAAGAAAGCAAGGAGAAAAAACGCCTAATTTCAGATGCAACGGGGTGGAAAACATTTTTGTGGCCAATGAAGTGATTGAAAAACTTCGCAATTTTAAGACTTGGTCGTAGAAAATATTGTGGTAAAAAAACGCACTTATAAACCTTCGCATGATGATAAAATCGCAGACGGGAGTTTTCAAACTTTAATAAAAGTTTTTGATATATTTTCGTGCTATTAATCAAGCGTTCTGAATGAGATTACTATTAATCCATTTTAATAAAAGAGATAAATGGAATCATGACCTTTAGTTGTTAACTACTTTAGTTTAAAAACTCTATTAACTGCTATACGTAGTATTATTTTTTTACTCATTTTGAATTTTTGAATATTTAACTTTTCTTCTTGCTTCAGTAAATAATTATTAGTTAATTCAAAAATATGAATTATAGAGGTATAAACATTCTTTATTCTTTCTTGCACTCATAAATCCTTACACAAACTCTCATTTAAAATTTTAAAGTCTGCAAACGCATGTCTGCGATGATATCATCATGCGATGATTTGTAGGTGCTTTAGTTTTTCCCAAGATAATTTCTACTAAGATGCTTTGAAACAGCGAAATATGGCACGATTTTATTTTCTAAGACGACGATACTACCTCCTGGCTTTCTTTCATTTTACGGCGATGTTTTCTGTAAGATGTTTCCCACTTTATGTTGTTTTCTCTGCGACGATTTTTTCCTCGATATGTTTGCCGTGATGTTTATGACAACATGCTTTCCTGTTAGCAAAAACCACTGCTCTAGAGTCAAGACGTTAACTAGGTTGATAAGTTAAGATTTAACCTATCTTTTAATTACTAATCCGCAGTTTAAATCTCCGTATAGAAAGTATTAAGATTTGAAAACTCAGAGACTGTTAAAGGACAATTTGTTTCACTGCCAAGTTCAAACAACTGGTAATTTTGATTTGTCCTTATAAGCATTTCTATTTATCTTTTATAAGTGTTGAGGTAAAATAAATTTAAGCTGGAATTTGTTCTGTGTGATTTCACAAATTATTTCAGCTATACTACAAAGATAATTCACCCGGTAGCTTAAAAGTGAGGGTTGGAAGGGGAGAGTTGGACTTGAAACAGTCAATAAGTAGAATTAGCTCCGTACAATTGTTTCATTGTTTTTCTCCACTAATCATCATATTTATAAAGAA
Organism: Stegodyphus dumicola; assembly: GCF_044657685.1. Classification (NCBI taxonomy): domain Eukaryota; kingdom Metazoa; phylum Arthropoda; class Arachnida; order Araneae; family Eresidae; genus Stegodyphus; species Stegodyphus dumicola. The sequence continues at coordinate 87,797,842 of NC_140768.1, forward strand.
TTGCGAATTTACAGTAATATGATTCTAATAGTAAAAGACTCGCTTTCTCATTAAGTCAACAGTATAAAAGAATATATTAGATAAAACTAAAAAAAATATTTAAAAATAATTTTAGTGAGAAAAAGAGTTTTTCATTAAAATTAGATTTTAAGAAGCTCATATAATAAGCCCAGCTTGTAAATTTTGATTACTTTTATTAAATGATACACGATTTAAAATCGTATCTTATTTGATTTATCTTGAATCATCAACCTTGGTCTATAACCAACTGTTGAAAAGATAATCTCTTTGAAACATTCTTTATGCGGAGCTGACTAAGAAAGTAAGAGAACCAAATTAAAGAGAACATTATTTAGTCACTAAGCACATATCTCGAGTGCTTTTGTTACATAACTCATCTGAAAAAATAACTTGGAGCTCTTTAAAGAATTAATTGGGTAAGCGCGTTTTTTTTAATTCCCAAAAGTGTTATTTATTATAACTGGGTAGTGGAGACGAGAAGAATAACGTAATTCAGGAAAAAATCGCAGATTAAAGCATAAGATGTATAAAGTTAAGGCTGTAAAGTTGGAAGAGTAAGATACTCAAAGGTAAAGCTAAATATTACAGACGAGTAATGTGTCTGAAAATGACATTAAAAATTCTAAAAGTGTAAGGTATGCTAGAATGATAAGGTATCTAAAGGTGAAACTGAAATTTCGAAACTAATAACCAATGCTAAAATTACTAATAACCAATGCTAAAATTACTAATAACCAATGCTAAAATTACTAATAACCATTGCTAAACCTAAACTAATAACCAATGCTAAACCCAATGCTAAAAGTGAAAGAGTAAAGTATCTGAAAGTTAAACTGATAATACTAGAAGGGTAAGCTATCCAGAGGTAAAAATGAAAGTTCTAGATGGGTTAGATATCCAAGGATAAAAATGAAAGTTATAAAATAGGACAGTATACGAAAATAAAATCGATAGTTCCTGAAGAATAAGGCATCAAAAGGTAAAACTGGATCACATACCTAAAGACAAAACTGAAAGTTGTAAAACGGTCAAGTATTCGGAAATAAAATTTATAATTCTAGTTAGATAAGGTATCCAAAGATAAACCTGAAAGCTTTTTAAGGATGAGGTATTCAAACCTAAAAATGACAGTTCCATAAGAGAAAGACACCCAAAAATAAAACTGAACGCTTTAGAAGGCAAGGTATCCAACTGTAAAATTAAAAGTTTTAGAAAGCAAGGTATTTAGAAAACCTGAAAGCTCTAGAAGGTACGAACTCAGACTGTAAAGCTAAAAGTTTTAGAAAGCAAAGTATCCAGAAGTAAAACTGAAAATTCTTTGAAAGTGAGGTATCTAAACGTAAAAATTCAAACTTCTAGAAGGATAATATATCCAAAAGTAAAACTGAATGTTCTAGAAGCGTAAGTTATACAGAGAAAGAATTGAATGCACTCGAAGAGCAAGGTATCCAAAAGTACAGTTATAAGTTCTAGAAAGCTTAAATTTAATTACAGATGGTAAGGTACCAAAAGGTAAAACTGTATCCTAAGGGAAAACTGAAAGTTTTGAAAGGATAAGCAATCCAAATGTAAAACTAAAGATTATATCACAGTTGTAAAGGCATTTGGACGTTTTTCAGAAACACGAATCTTTCGACTGCTAGCTAGAAGTAAGATTCCTTTCAACATGAGAATCCACACAAGAGAATAGTTCCTAATATTTCACGAATGCGTACAGAGGATGTGCATCACATACTTACTGGGTACAGTTATTTAGGAGATAAAATTTTATTTAGGAACTTAATTTCACGTAAGATTCAGAGCATTAATCATTTTTGATAAACTATCAGTCTAAACTCTCTACACGTTACATACATACTCATTTACATCTAAATGTAAGATATTTTACGAACATTATTCATTACAATTACAAGTGTTTCCTGTCTAAATATCGAAAACTTAAAATTTAGATGTTTGGTCGTTGGGCACTTTCAAATTGCTTCGCGGGCATCTTGATATCCTCGGGCACCAAGTTGTCGACACTCCTGGTCTAAGCGAATATTCATTTATATGAATATGCTATATATATATATGCTTATATGAAATATTTCGTTATTCCAAATGGCCCATCTCTATTGATAATCTTTACTGATAAACCATATTAAGCTTTCGAAAAGCCCTTTTAGGACAACGTTAGAAAACTTTGATCGTGTATAATCTCATGTAAAATTTGATTAACAAATTCAGGTACTTAAAAGAAATAGGTTAACATTCAGCAAAACGTAAGATATTTGTCTTCCAAATTTAAACAACATGCTTAGCGATTTAAAAAATTGTGTTGCTACATCTTGAAATAAAATATTTTTCTCTTCTAATGCATTGCCATAAGATATTTTTTTAATTTAACCTGATTGTTATTGGTTAACAAATTGAGCAATTTAAAAGCAATGAACGCAGTTCTTCAACTCTATTATTATTAATTATTAACTAAAACCGTGAAATGACATAGGTGGACTATTTTTAAAATAGTTACTTCTTTGTTATAATAACTATTTTGGAAGCCTTACAGCACAAGTGACTAATATAGAATAGTTAAGAAGTTATGTATTGAATTATACTGAATTATCTGAATAACAGTACAGCACACGAAAACTACTAGCTTAAGGGGAGGAATTACTTCATGAACGAATTCCTAAGGGAAATTAGCTCATATTCACATTACACATTGAGAAATCACGAAAACACTCATTCAGCCAACTCTTTCGGAAGTTTGTATTAACATTGTCTAAAGATTTTACCTCTCAGTCACAGACGCACTGTTAGTAAGTAATGAACTTAGTTACAGAGATATAAGTCATATCTATATATATGTAATAGTTTCAATACGGAGATATTCATTTGTAAGTAAGAAGCAACATCAAGTTAAAAGTAAATAATCGTATTTACTATGTATATTCAAGTGGTGCAAGTGATTTGCAAATCCTTCTAGAAGTGGAAGATCCTGGCGACGGCATATTTGACTTTTGGTGTTTCTGTGAAAATCCTAACGGTCCACATAGTCACGCGCAAACTAAAATCTAGTGAACCACCTAGATTCTGTTGGTTGGATTTCGTACCTCTTCACAATTGCTCTCTAAACGTTGGTATATGTATGCAATTATCACACTACTGCGTACGTGCTCACGGGGTGTAGCCAGTAGTTCGTGGTTTATATCTCAGAGCTTATATGGTTTACATCACTATTGACTTTTCATGTTCTTGACCTTAGCGATGAATATTTATTTTGCGTCTTATGTAACGTAAATATTAAAGTAAAGCAATATATTTCCTAAATTACTATGCTAGAAAGTATATAACATGTAAATGATGCACGATTAAAAAAATTCTAACTACCTGTTCTAACTACCTGAAAGTCTAAAAATAAAAGTTGCCCCAAAAGGGCTTTTCGAAAGCTTAATATGATTTATCAGTAAAGATTATCAATAGAGATGAGCCATTTGGAATAACCAAATTTTTCATATAGGCTACTAGATGAATATTCGTTTAGACCAGGGGTGTCGGCAACGTGGTTCCCGGGGATATCAAGGTGCCCGCGAAGCAATTCGAAAGTGCCCAGTGACCAAACATATAAATTTTGGGTTTTCGATATTTGGACAAGAAACACTTGTAATTGTAATGAATAATGTTCGTAAAATGTCTTACTTTTATCTTGGCAATTTTAACAACTGAGCGAATTGTACAATTAAACTTTTGAGAAAAACTGAATCTTAGCGAAATCTAGATAACATTACATAACTAGATGAATCAATTTTCGAAGGCTAGAAACATCAGATTCCACTTAACAGTGAATTATTTTCTGTCCATTTGAACCTTGCATATTTTGTCCAACCACGGCTTGCAACATGTCGATTACCTGTGTTTGTATATGAGTTTCTTTTTATTCGAGGAATTTGTATATCGAGTTGTAAGCAAAGTTCGTATTCTTCTCTTCAAATTAAAAGATAACAAAGAAGATACAGACAATATTGCTTTTGCAAGCCGCCCAGCCGGTATAGTGGTTAGTGATCTTGACTGTCGTAGCAATGGGCTCGGGGTCGAATCCAGGAGAAGGCATGGTTATAACTGTCTGTCCCTTCATAGAAGGCAACGGTGGTCACCTATTAGGTGCTTGCATAATGAAATGGCCACCACTTCTGGCCTTTGTAGTGGAACAAGGCTAATGGCTATTAAATAAAACGCCCGGTCATCAAACAACTATTGCTTTTGAAATGCTTGATACTATGAAAATAATTTCATTTCAATTGATTGTTGGGTGCCATTAATTCATTACAGTTGCCAATAACATTAATTTGAAGTTTTCTTGTTTACCTAAGTATGTTTGTAAACAACACGTGTTATAGCAATATTTTTCATATATTTGTATTCGTGATTACAAAAAACATTGTTGGAACATTAAATCTATTGAAGTCCATTTTGATGTAATTATTTTGTTATTTTTATTTTTATTATATGGTTTTTTATTTACAATTTGTTTTTATTTTTATGGATCTGCCTCACACGGCCCGCTGAACTCTCGCATTTCTGAAATATTTCCTGTAAGTAAAAAAGATTGCTTACCTCTGATTTAGATTAGTATGTGAACGCTATGTTTCTTCTGTATATCTGAAAAGTGAAAAAATAAATAACGCCATTATGTAAAAGTAATGGATCTTTAAAATTAATTGTACCATGAATTAAACGCATTTTTATTTAAATAAACAATAATTATAAATAAAGCAATAAAAAGATAAAATAATAAAATTAAAAACAACATTCTTAACATAGAACATAGAACATAGAAAGTAAAAATAAAATTCATAAAAGAATGATATTATAAACTACATCTATTGCTTTCAAATAGCACAGTTTGTTATTCCATGACAGACAGATTCAATTTGAAAGATATGTTTCTAACATTTTGCTGAATGGCAATAGACTCCAATGAAGGGTAAAATAACGCTTTTACAGAAAGGGGGGCATTTAAAGTGAAGTCAAAGGAAATCTTGTTCTAACTACCTGAAAGTCTGAAAATAAATTGGAAATTCAAAATTCCGGCTTCGAAGTGTACATCTTCGGCTGGAGAACTATATGTATTGAAATTGTAGTGACTCTAAAATCCATAATGCGAGGAAATGACATGCATGCATACATGTATACACATACATACAGGTTTTTAACTATTCAAAAATACAGATTTATTTTATCTTTGCTTTGCACATTATTTAATATTATAAATTGCAGTTAATTTGACAGTTATAAAGTAGCATAAAATTAAATATGGCGATTCAAAGTGCGGCTACAAAACAACATTTAAATTTTCTTTCGTTTGTGCAGTTATGTTCGACAAAGAATGAGGACTCATTTTGTAAATCAGCTTACGTTAGATGAGCAACGTGAGAGTTATCCAAGCTCTGGCGGGAATACTAAACCGTGAAGCATGAGTCATCTTCTTATCGAAAATGCTACCTGTTTTCAATTACTCTCCATTAAATTTCACCAGTTCTTAACATTCGTTAGATATTAATTTCGCTTTCGTTGCTGTCAGAATAGCTACATCGCTTGTAAATAAATATTTCGTTTTAAAATATGAGCGATATGCAATAATGCCAAAGGATACTCCCCTCTGAATGTACAGAATGCATCTTGTTGATTTCTTTGAAGTATTTGTGGACAATAGCAAAGAAATTTACGATGGAATAAAATGGGACATCGGATCACGAAAGCCTTATTTAAATTTCAAACGATGTGGTTCACGAACAAATTATCTGAACAAAAGACGCCTTATACGACGAACGGTGTCTCCGGTTACGATCCATTAAGTCGGCAGCATACGAGTATAATTTTTAAAGCTGTGCTATAAGAATTTACACTCTGGAGCTTTCTGAAGCATCATTTTAAAATTTCCTCTTGCTTGACTCTCTTTCACAAGTACTGACGGCAAGTGACTTACTAAACCTGGAATTCGGCCTGGAGGAAATAATGGTCGAAATCTACTGCAGACAGAAAAATTGAAATCTTTGATACTCCGAACATTTTTTATCATCTGCGAAAATGTGCCTCTAGATTTAAGCCTGAAAGTTAAAAGTGAACAAGGGAAGAGTTACATACAGATGAGCTTAACAAGGAAAACTGCAAATACTTCAGAAGCAGCAACAAAAGATAATGTAAAAGGAAATGTTTTCAGAGGAAGAAACCACTATTATAGTCCTTCGACCCGTGATACTGTTGCAAGAGATGGCAAAATGCGTAATATTCACTTAACGATATCACCCTGATAAACCACTAGCAAGCTGTAGCCTAAGTATCTTCAATGACAATGCTATATTTCACTTCAGAAACAATTTAAAACGTAGACGACAAATCTATTTGACAAATTTTGTGTGAAGCGAAAGCTCAATGAATCTCAAGCAGAGTTCACTGGAAATAGAAAAGGTGAAAGAAGATGTCCCAGGAAGACATATTTAATGGAAAAGGTTCTCTCACTTAAACAATAACATTATCACATAATGATTTACGAAAAGAGACACTAAACATCTTTTCCCATCCTCACCACTTTCCATATATGCATATGATGTTCACTACTCTCGTGCAGGTATGGTGAAATTAAATTAAGTTTCATATGTTTTATTCTGTTGAAAACTGTGTTTATATTGTATGTCTTATATTTAATGATATATTATTAGAAAGGTTTTTTGTATATATGTATCATATATATGCAGGTTTAATATTGTGAATTTGTTTCCAGAGTATTGATGTAACCTTTGAAAACGTAATCATCTTCGGTCCAAGATAGAATTAGTCCAATTTACATTATTCCTATTTAGATAACTTGTCGGCTTTATTCCTATTTAGAAAACAATTTTGGCTTCGGAACTTTTCGGAAGACGAAGAGCCTTCAGGGACGAATTAAATTCGTGAAAGGAGGTTTCATTGCACTCATTCAAATCGGAATGTTGCTTAGCGAGGAAACCAATAAATAAATGGTTGCAAACCATTTATTTAATCTTACCTACATTTAGAAAGAGTATTTTTTTTGTATTACGAAGAGTGCCTTCAAATTTTAGATTATCCACCTAGAAACTTTTAAGGGCCTCGGTTCAATTCTGGTTAAGAGCACAATGGATTTTTCACATTTCTCGGGCTCGAAATACCTGATGATATCAAGAAATTTGTATTATATGCATGCGCTAAAATAGCAGCTGAATTTTCAAAAAATTTGTCAATACAGAAAATATATATTAAATTTTTAAAGAAAATTAAAACCGATTTGAAACAGTATAAAATATTTCTCCCGCCTTCTTAGCATGCCTTCATTGTGTAATAGTAATAGCATTCAAAAGGTCCGAAGTTTGAGTCCCGGCGAGGGCATTTCTCCTTTTTCATGTCTCCTGTTCCGAAATAACTTAACGTCTCTACAGTGGCGCCCGAAATAAAAAAGATGGTGGATGATGATTTTCCACCACCAGGATTTGGCGATTCGGTCCCCTAATCCCCAGTCCCTCTTCAAAAGGTGAAGTAAGGTGATGTGGTGTATGATGTGAGAAGCTCAGACCGATTCTCCTGGCAGACTTTACGTCACCCTGTGGCTTTTTTGTGGAGTATATTTCTCCGGAGATCTTAGCATGCCTTCGTGGTGTAATGGCCAGCACACTCGGCGCGTATTCGAGAGGTCCAGGTTCGAGTCCCAGAAAACGCATTGCTCATCTTTCATTTCTTCTTCTTCGAAATAACCTAATGTCTGTACATCTGTTTTAACCATTGACAAGCCACCACAGACTGAAAGATTATCCTTTCCTAAAAAAAGATGCTAGTACCGAAATGAAGGGCCTGAATGGAATCCGAAAACGTTTTGTACAGATCTGAAGATCTTGATATAAAATTGCATTTGTAATTTAAAAGATAACACATGTAAAAGAAATTCTTCTAAATCAAAATAAATGAAAAGATAATACAGGTGATGCTTGGAATGCTTTTATATTGCTAGAAAACTCTCTGAAATGATCAGATCTCTGAAATGTCATAAAATTATTATCAAGCTGTTATCACAAATATCAGACGCAGTTGAATCGACAGGCAATAGTATTTGTAAAGAATTTCCTATATTGCTTCCATGGATAATGTTAAGGGGACGCCGTCATAACGGTGCGGCACATTTTATACAAGTCGACCGTTATTCGGAATGACAGAAATCTTCATAACGGTACTACAACACAAGTAAACGAAAACAGAAGATTAGTTTCTCGTATCAAGAGCGATCGTTGGCAGCCATATGCTAATCAGGCGTTTTTCGAAAAGGAGCGCACACCTTTATGCAAATCCGATTTTCTTTTTGATCACTGATTAGTTAATTAAACAGGGGATGAAATAAATCTTTAGCGCCTTAAGGAAAAGCTTTGAACTGCCTATACCTTTATGCAAAACGGTGGGTTCCATAAGGATGTTTACAGCTTTATAAAAAACGCCGAATTCGCACAAGGGCGCAGAAGTTTTTGTTAAAATCAGAACATGTTTTTCAGGTTATGCTTCTCAGAACAGGACTCGAGTACCCAAATAAAGTAAATTTTATTTTTACCGAAATTATAAACTGCTATACAAGTAAGGGGTAGCTTTTCTTTATCTGGACTGAATATAGACTATAAATTTAATAAAAATGTCTTATATCAAATATTCAGTCGTGTATAAAATTTTTCATACGACGTATCTAATAGTTTAAAAATTATATATGATTTTCTTACGGTGTCAATATACATGTCGATTTCAAATATAAAAAATTATTTTTACTATTCGTAATGGAATGTTTCGAATTCCGTACCACATTTAATATTTCCTTTTTTGTTCTAGTGTTACCCAGTTTGTTTAGCATTGAGACTTACGAACTGTCTAGGGAAAAAATGTAAGTTGCTTTCTACAAATTGCTTAGAAAAAGTTGCTCTGAAAGTGAAAGCAGAAATCCAGAAAAAAATAATATGTCCGTGGATTGGTACTAAATAAATGTGAATAACTATAAAAAATCAGTTAAATGAATTAATAATTATAAATGGATGCATGCAATTTAAATAAATATAAAGCAAAACAAAACAAAAAATAATTAAAAAAGTAATATTTTCATTTTTGAATTGTCGGCATAATGGTTGACATAACTGGCGTTAGGGTGTAGAGACAATAGGTTATTTTGAAGCAGGAGACGCCGGGACTCGAACCACGGGCCTCTCGAATACGCGTCGAGTGAACTGACAACTACACTACAAATGTTAAAAAGGCGAGAGAAGTACCTTATAAGGGTGCCGACGTTCAGTTTCAAGCAAGAAACTGATCTTCAGTTTGTGCACGCTTTCTTATGCCACGGCTTACGGCGGATATGAAGATTTCTGCGTTTTCGAACAGCGGCCAACTTGCATAATGATCAAGCACCGTTATGAAAAGATCCCGTGGCGATCGAGAGACAGATGTTTATTTAAACACTGTTAGGTAGCAGATGTCCTCGCCCTCCGTCACTTACCGTCACTCCGTCCTTACCACCTCTCGCTGCTAATCAAAGTTGTCTTGAAATATGCTTTGATGCTATTTATAATTCTCTTTCTTCATTTCTAATGATATTTATTTTTCCGTTACTCACACAGTGATTTTTTTTTTTTTTTTTTTTTTTTTACGAACGATAGTTTAATTTCGTTTCTGTTGATGTTTATTCTTCAGTCATTAGTGTCTGGTTTGTGTATATTATTGTTATTTCAAACACAAATACTATTCTTTGATGCTGTTTATAAGTCGTTTCCTTCACTTCTAATTTATTATTCTGCTGTTTGACACCATGCTCCTTTTTAATGCTGGTTTAATTTAATTTTTACATGTGTTCTGTGTGTGTATAAAAGAAGTTGTTATTGATTTCTGAATAGCGATAAACGTAACTTTTTTAAAAGAGGTAATTTCGTTCTGCCCAGGTCGCGTGATAGCACTCTTCACATGATTGGAAGGCATAGGATTCACAAGATCGGATATCATAACGGAAGTTTTTGCGACGCACTAAATTTTTATGGATTAATGTTTCCAGCTTCTTTGTATGCTGTGAACATATCCATAAATTCGATAAGCATTTGGTTATACTTGGTAGAATGAAACCTTTTCCCTATTGTGTAAACTTGACAGGAGATGAAAATTTGATGCAGTTATCACGGTCGTCAACTATTGATGGTCAAGAGTATTGCGTTTTTATCCAAATTCTCCACTCGAACGAAATCAAAATTCAAATCATCATCATCACTGAAGATATGCATTTATTTGATGGCATTTGTAGTTTCTCCTGAAAAGGAAAATGTTATTTTGGTATTATAATTTGTGCATTTTAAAGGATTCCTTTATAGTTTCTATGTCATCTGAAGAATGAAAGTCTTTAAAATTTAAAATTATTCAAAATAAATTAAAAGCGCCGTTTATAATTTATACAGAATTTATGAAAATATATATTTGTTACCCAAATTTTCTCACGCTGCATTTGCGAACATTTATCAAGAGCATGAGCATTAAAGATTTTGCAGTTTTTAGTTGATGACTGCATAAACTTTTAAGCCTGACGAATAAAAGGGAACTATGATAAGTAACTGACAGCTGCGAATTCACAGTTCTTCCAAAGAATAGTGATGGATTACAAAATGTTAATCTTTTTATTGAAATTAGATGGAAAATTGTCTACATTTAACAATTTGTTGTTTCTTTTTAATCTCAAACAACTCAAACGAGATTAATGTAAAGAAACTGAAAGCTACAGCTTGAGGAATTTTTCAATACATATTAATGCTTTCGTATTATTCTTAATTATTCTTCAGAAATTTTAAATAGTTTTTATCATAGCAAAGATAAAGATTTGTGTTTTATTTTTTATAATCTACAAAATTTTCTATATATGGACTCTCTTCAAAAGAGGAAATTCTTGGCAAGAAAATTGTTGATTTGTTAGCCATCGTTACATCGTTGGCAAAAGATTGTTAGGGATTGTCGTTTTCTTCGTTCCTTATCAATATGGCTAAATGTGTATGTAGCACAATTCTGTTAAAAAAAGTAAAACTACTGTTAGTCTATGATTAGCCTCTCCGATCTGCTTAACTGTCTTGAAGAGAGAGAACTGTTGTTAAGAGAACTGATGTTCAAAGGAACACTTTCATTTTTTGAATTATTCTCTTCCACATCTCCTGGAGATAAAATTTGTTTCTGGATTAAGGAAGCTAAAGATGATTGAGTTGTGTAAAAACTTTTCTTGTGTCAAAAGAAGTGGAAAGTGACCAAGAGGAAATGTAACTAATAATTATTTGATGTTATTCCCCGGAGCATTGCACTCACTTGTGAAATTTACACAGCTTTGTAACTATAAAACGGTGAAGATATAATGAAAATCTTCACATTCTCCTTAATGATTTTTTGGGGAAGAAAATACATGCATACGCAAAATTAAGAGAATTTGCACATTATCTCTAATTTCTGAGAAACCAATCGACACATTTTTAAGGAAATTGGGTACGAATTTATAACATATAAATTTTAACATATAATTTATAACATATAATTTTATATTTATAACATAAAGAAACGTAAGATTTAAAAGTCATTTTATGTGCGCATGATTATCAGTTAAGATCATATTGCAGGGCTATCGAAAATCTACGTTGTGATATCGAACTGAAGATCTGTATAATATGTCGCCTGGTCCCCTCTCACACCCAGATAGGTCGCGAAATGTGACAGCCTTCTCGACTTCTCGACTGTGGCAATCGATACCACTTCTGCAGCAAGGTTGTTTTCAACTCCGGAATGGTTCTCTGAGGAGGATGGAGAGATGAAATTGCCCTCCCAAGAGCGTTACACATATGCTCAAAAGGTTAAAGTCAGGAGATCTGGTTGGCCAATACATGCGGCAAATATCCTCACTTTTTAGGCAATCATCGACCAGCTGAGCCCTATGTGACGAGCGTTGTCGTCCATTAACTGGAACCCAGGACCAACTACGCTCCTGAAAATTCGGGCTTCGATCGAGCCTAAATGTTTAATATTAAGATAATCGAGCCTAAATGTTTGATCTAAAAACATAGGGTTCTGTGATTTCCTCGAAAGCTCACAGCAGTCAGGGAGCCTTTATCAAATATATACAGGCGTGGACACATGCAGTCTTTTGTCAAACACATGCGGCCGGCCAACATAATGCCCAACCAAACCATTACACCTCTACCACTGTGAGGATCTTTTTTCCTGTGAGAGAGGGATGGTATCGTGCTCCAAATTCTCTTCAGATACAGGTACGACGAGAAATAGTGTCTAGGCTCGATCTCGACTCATATGTAAAAAAGCACGGCGCTTCGCTGAAGCCTGGTGTTAAGGCGCATGTTTTCTGCACCATACTAAACGCGCTGTCTTGTGTACTGCAATAACAGGTATACAGGTTTTCTGACATACAGCCCTATCTCATAAAGCCTCTGGACAATTGAAGAGCGTAAAACTTAGATTCTTGTTCGGGAACCTAGACTCGTGAAACTCGATTCGGATACTTGTGTGAGAATACAGCTCACTTAAAATTTGTGAAGCCGTAGCAGTTCTGTGTCGCCGCATTAAAGTGCTAAATAACAGTCCTCATTTGTCGCTGTGGATCTTGGTCGACCTTGTTTAGGTCTTCTTGATATGAATCTAGTATCCTGAAACTATTTTCACAAACTGCAGACGACATTGGGCGTTACATTGAGCTCTGTAGTTACCTGCACTTGAGAGTAGCCTGCCTCCAATCTACCAAGAATTTTCCATTTCATTCCGCCATCCATACGTTTGTGGCTACTCATTTTACCTGACATTGATAAAATTTACCTAATTCTTTCGAGAAATATGGCGGATATCGTGACGGAATACGAGCGCATAAATCGCCGAAAACCCCTTGTGCGCTTATATCCACTCCAGAATTACAGCTCTGGAGACACGTACGTGCACACAATACTCAACTCTGAATATTTGCACAGTTCTTCGGAAGCATAATTAATACTTTTGGTTTGATACTTTTTGTAAAAATAACAGAATTTGCAAAGTCTCTTGATTTTACACACCAGTGCATGACGCACATTTGAACGCTGAAATGGCTTTATGCAGTAATAATCGGAGCCTAACAATTTTAAACGTTAAATTCTGCTGCATGCAGAGACAGTGAGTTGCCTTATCGCGCCGTCCTTTTCCTTCCGTATCTTTCCGAACTCAGAGTAAAATTAGAAATAAAACTTTTTATTAGAACTTAGCAGTTTAGACGGCTTTTCACTCAGGCCATCTTATCACGCCAGCAAACATGGCTAGCAAAGGCTAAAGCGGATATAGTTAATTCTAGAAATTGGGTGGAAACAGCTCAGAGACGGTAAGCTGTCTGCTAAATTTAAGAACTGTGGTCATATACATTAACTAATTTGCATCTTAATAGGAACCGACGAAATCAGAAGTGACAATGAAGATAAAAATAATGAGATAATCGGCCTACAAGTTGATTAACATTAATAAGTTGCGCATATTCTAGAATTATCTTCTTACATGTTTTCAATTACAAAATTTATCAACAGACCTTATTCTACTTCGAGCTTTGTTTAACGTTTTGCATTTCTAGAATATATTATGTTACGTTTATAAAATTATAAGTTTGATAACCCGGGATATATGATAATTCATAATATTGAAATATCGAGCTAAACGATTTATCGAGCTTTTATGTCATATGATAAACTGTGTATTCGTGGTTCTTGAAAGGTTTCTGTAGCTTAAAACACCTTTCTCTACCTTCTGATTAAAATAGAGACAATACCATGGTGTAAGTTCATTAATTTTAGTTTTGAAGCTGTCAAATACATGATAAATATTCATCATTTTGTTTGTAATGCCATTTATTATTTTTGTATGCACTTCTTGGCTTCAGAAATTACTGCACCTCAAAACGCATTTTTCGTATGTCTAATCAGAATATCTTTAACCATTTTAATATTAACAATTAATAGCTTTAGCAGTCTTTTTTTTTTTTTTTTTTTTGGTATTCTGTTTAAAAAAGGTCACGAATCTTAATCTTAAATCTGTCAAATCCGTGATAAAATATTTACCATTTTAATTGCATTCAAATGCTCTCCGTTTTGTTTGCAATGTCAATTTTTTTTTTGCATCTTTTTTAAAGCTTGAGAATTAACTTCAGGGTAAAAAAAAAGGTCTGAAATTTCAAATTAAAATATCATTAACATTAATCATTATCTACTTTACTATTCAACATTTGGCAATACTAAACATTTCAGTAGTTTGCTTTCGTTTCATCGTTGAATAAGCTCATTAATCTTAATTTTGAATCTGTCGAATCCATGACAAATGTTTGCCATTTTAATTGCATTCAAATGTTTGTCATTTTATTCGCAATGTTATTTATGGTTCTTTCATCTGCTTCCAAGCTTTAGAATGTACTGCAATTTAAAACCTACTTCCCAAATTTCCAATTTTAATATTAAATATTTTAATGTTAACTATTTTAGTGTTAACCATTTAGTAATATTAATCATTTTCGTAGCTTGATTTTTTATTATAGTTGAATAAGTTCACTAATCTTAATCTTGAATTTGTGAAATCCATGACAAATAACCATTGTTTTTATTACATTAAAGTATTCGTCGGTTTGTTCGCCAAGCCATTTATTATTCTTTCAGCTGATTTCAGGCTTAACCATTTTACTGCACCTTAAACCTCCGAAATCCAGTTAAATGGCATTAGCCATTTACCAAATTATATCACCATTTAGTAAACAATTACCATTTTCATAGTGGGATATCATATTAACGTTGAATACTATCGGTAATCTTAATCCTGAATCTAACGAACTCAAGATAAACATTCGCCATTTTAATTGCATTCAAATGTTCGGCATTTTGTTTGCAATGTCATTTATTATTTTTGCATTTGCTTTCAGGCTGAAGAATGTAATAAGTCACCTAAAATTTGATACATTGCTATGGTACCAGCCTGTGGCGGAGACGTCGGCGGCCCCGAAAATTTTGATCCACGAGGAAGTCTTAATGTTTGGTGTCATGCACCAACGAATTCCCCGCTTTGCAGGAAGTGGGTTCCCTACATTCGGACAGAAGTATAAAAGCCTCTCTTTCCCACCAGAAAGCAACCATCCTTCTTCACAGCTTCCACCGATCTACAGGTCTCACTCTCTAAAGCTGGAACTGAGTAACAACTCATAGGCGAAGGTATAGTAAGATTTTTCCTCTATTCTGAGAATATGAAAATAGGTATCCACACTTCGCTTGATTACAGTTTCCACTTATTTTTCAGTAAAAAGAAATATTCTGAGGAGTGTAATAAATTAACAATCGTAAATAATGCAGTTACCCGCGGTCTTCATTTACAGTTAGAGCTTTAGTAGTTTTTTTTAATATTTTTATTCTATGATCATTATTAAAATGAAATAGTAATTACCATGATGGAAAAATTTCTACGTATTATATGTATCTTTTCATTAAGCTCACATATGTTTGTTCTTTAATGAATTTCTTTATATTCGTTAATGAATTTGCACATATTCTTTAACTGATCTAATGCAGCATTGATTAAACATCAATTAAATTCAATCGTTCGCATAGTATTAAATAATTACGAAGTAATTATTCTGTATTTACAATTTAACAAGTTTTTTATTCAGAAGTTTCAACCTCAAGAAAATTTTAAAAAATCCAGAAGGCAATAAATTACACTGAATAATGAACTGAAATATTGCTGAAAAAATTATTATAAAAGTAAATATCATTCAAGCAATAATATAAATATGCGCGTTTTAAAATAAAATTTAAAAGGAAAAAATCCAAATGCCTATTTTTTTTATGAATGGTCGCAGATGAGAACTTTCTTACGCGAATAGTTAAAGATAATAAAATACGTACAGCAGAACAAATAACTTAGTTATTTAATGAAATTTGCATATAAATTTGAAGAAGAATTGAGCTGAATTTTGAAGGTAAATTAATTTGTATATTAATTTGAACATGAATTTTACAGAATGAAATTTATATATTAATTTACGAAATTAAAAATGTTATTAATTAATGAATGCAAAACCATGTAGTAAATGGGATATAAATGAGAGTAATTTGTTAAAAAGCGAAATTAATTAATTAAAAGAAATAATGAAATAAATAGTTAAAAATAATAATTAAAATAAATAAATATTAGAAATAATAAAATAATAGTTTACGTATTATAAATATTTCGTGTTGTAAATTAAACTATTAAAAATTAAACCACTATAATAATAATAAAAGTTTCACATCTAGGGAAACCATAAACTATAATTTACTATAAGAAACGCAAAACGCAGCATGGTGCTTTTTCACCGCATTGAAAAAATAAACATAATATTAGAGCACCAGAGTAACTGCTATTCTACAGAAACTACTCGTATCATGAAATCTTATAAACTACCGAATTCTCTCTCCTAAGAAAATTCTTATGTTAGATTCTTCTTTCATTTAAATGGCTCCATTGTTTTTTTATTTTTTTTTATGTGTTTAGGTAGTCTTCTTTGAGGTTTATTTCAGATGAAAAATAATTCCTCTTACTAATTATTTACAGAAACGGGATACTTGGGGTAACTACTCCTTGTACTCAAGAATGAATTACAAAAATGAAGGGCTCTTCGAATTGGTTTTAACGAAACATATATCACTGGTGAAAATTACTTAAAGCATTTCTCAAAATAATCTAACATTTCAATAATTTTCGCATTTAAAATTATTTAAAAATAGTTGGTTATCTGCTTGAAATTGAAAATTGAAGTAGAGGAGAAGTAATGAAACTTAAATTCTTGTTCTTCGTATAATTGTTTCTTCGTTTATACGGAAATTAAAGTTGAAAATGTAATAAATATCTTATGCTTTGACGAATGGCAATACGCTAGCGTATGGAAGATAAAAATTATTTCATTTCAGGCGTTGGCAAACAAAATTTTATTAAGTTCTCATAAAACATAAAATAAATAAAACACAAATTGTAATTCATAACTGTGGCTTCGAGGTGCTTATATTTGGGTTAAGGACCATGTGTGCCGAAGATTTTGTGGCGCTAGATTCCGCGGTTTTTCCACATTGCGGGGGATATACGAGGGCCATCCAGGAAGTAGATTACGTTTCCGTCTGTGTCCGCTAGGGGCGGGGCTAGCGCGGCCATCTTGGGGTCAGAGCGTTGCGCAGCTCAGTCTGCATCTAGCCGTGCTAGTGAGAGGTTCGTGCTGTGCTCCGTTCAGATACTGTGACGGTTTGAAATATCTGCGTTAATTGAAAATCCCGCGAGGTGCGCTCAGTAATAAGGTTTCTGACTGCAAAAAACTGTAAACCGATAGAAATCTATCGGCAGCTTCGTGAAGTGTATGGGGACAACATTATCACTGAAGGTGGAGTGCGTCAGTGGGTCATAAGATTTCAAAATGGCCGAACCAATGTTCACGACGAAGATCGAAGTGGGAGACCCAGCATAGTGACCGCCGAACTTCTCGAAAAAGTCGATGCTAAAGTCCGTGAAAATCGAAATTTCACAATAACGGAACTTTCTTTGAGTTTTCCACAAATTTCGCGAAGTTTGTTGCACGAAATCATCAGCGAAAAGCTTGGTTACCAGAAGTTTTGTGCAAGATGGATTCCAAAAATCTTGACAGAGGACCACAAAAATCAGCGAATGGCTGCAGCGTTGAACTTTTTGGACGCTTACCATAAGGATGGTGACTCTTTACTCGATCGCATCGTTACTGGTGACGAAACATGGGTGAAACATGTGAACTGTGAAACGAAATTGCAATCAATGCGTTTTGATGACGACGCACAGCTGCAAGAAGAGGTAACGAAGTGGTTGAAGGCGCAGGCGGCCGAATTTTTCGACGAAGGAATTTCCAAGCTCGTACATCGCTACGATAAATGCCTTAATTTGTATGGTGACTATGTAGAAAAGTAGTATTTGAGTGTGGCTTTCATCTGTATATAATAAAATTTGTTTCCTATACTTTGTTTATTTTTTTATTCCAAAACGTAATCTACTTTCTGGATAGCCCTCGTACATGAAGATCATCAATGGTCAAAACCCATTGGACATTTAGTTGTTTCCATCTCGAAAAGTGCTTAGGGTTCAACAAAGGGGGCGACCGAATTACATGTGAGAAAAGTGAAGTTCATCCTAGTTTTGATGGATGAAATGTGGACTCGGGGGATGGATTCGAGGGTCCACCAGCTCTTCCTTCCTTACCTTCAAACCTCTCAAGAAATGTTTCGACTCACTAGTGTTTTGACTATTCCCCAATGCTGTTTGACAATATTCGGACTCAGATCCAACGATACAGCAGTCAGCACTACCGACTGCAGTGGCAATGTAATAATTAAAATAATAATATAATTTCATTCATTTCTAATCCTAAATTTTAGGCCAAATTCATATGCTATGCTCCTGTAGATCACTTACAGAAGAAAACAAATTAATAGTATTAAACTGAAATAAAAACAGAAATAGAATGAATTAGAGCATTTTGTGGTTTCTGGTTAACTATGATTCCAAATTAATTTCATACGTTTACTTCCTTATATAATTTTTTTATGTATCATACGTCGTCTTATTCTTGTTTTGGAATCAGTTTCGAACATAGAGGAAGTGAAATGATGAGGATTAAGTCGAAAGCAGTGTTAGAAAGTGCTTAAAGTACTCAGTAAGATGCGGATCAATCATTTAGAAAAGAACACAAAATAAGAAGAAAAGTCTTTTGTTCTACGCGGTGACAGGAAATACACAACAAAATTGTCGCACGATTAAAATGACATTTTGCAATTGGTATGCAATTCCGCTTTGAAAGTGAGTAAGTCTGCCTAAATCGTATATATTAATGTAAACTTCCTCCAAATACGTTATTGATGGAATTCCAAATCACTTTCCAAATTTCTGTTGCTTGCTTACAGTTAAGAGAGGAAACGGGAACAAGAAAACTCTTCATGCACGAAAGATTCGCGTTGCGCTCGAATTGCTCACGTAGAGTTTGCTCTTAATCATCAGTAAATACCTGATAGAAATCGGATATTATGGTAAGGACGTAAAACAGTTACAACTGAAGATATTATTTATAACGTTTCCGTAGTAAATTTAAGAACACGATTTATATTACATGCCGTTAAGAAAAGTTTTTTCTGAAGCTAAATAATACTGGTAACAACAAGATACCTGCCCTTTTCTATTATATTATTTGTTGTAAGCCCACTAGCTTTCATTCATTAAATTTTATCTTTTCTGTCATTTTGAAAAGGGCCTGATTCACAAACTTGGTGGATTCTTCCTCTAAAATTTTCGACTAATAAAACTAATTTGCATCGTCACTATCTAATTAGTATATCATCGTCATTATATCACTACTGAAAGAAATTACCATTAGTAAATAGCAGTCATCAGTGACATAGTCACAAGTCAATAGTAACCACCAGTGAGATAGTCAATGGCCAATAACTGGTAAAAACAATTTTAATCAGTAATCTAGTAACTTTTACTCTGGTGTTGCATTGAAAAAAGAAAGAAAGTATTATTTTAAGTATGTCAAATATTTATATTACTTCAAGTAACTAAGATCTTGCCTGCTCTATAAATTTTAATTCTTTTCCTTTCTTTAAAATAAAAAACCGTTCATTAAACTGAAAAAGAAGTAAAATAAAAATATAAAATATAAGAAATAATGATAAATCTATATGATAAATATGTAATGATAAATATGCTTAGAAATAATGATAAATACGTAAAATTATAAATACAAAATAAAGAAATAAGTAAACTATAAAAAATAAAATATAGCGAAGTATAAATACATAAAATGTAATTAAAAATTTACGTACTGAAATGCTTTATCGTATGTATAACACATAATTATTTTTGTCTTATTACTTTTTCATGCGACCGAATGGTTAAAGTGCTGAATACTGGAATTTCGACCCAAATTGATCGCAGGAAATTGGCAAGCTGTACGATTGGTTGGCTTTCGTGGTTTTGTTCTCTTAACGTGAACATGAATCAGTTTCCCTGAGAAAATTCTCCAAGAGAGCATACATCCCCTTAGGCAAATAGCCCTCGTGTGCTTTTTCATATTCCAGTAACCTAACCTAAATAAGATTTTATTATTTTCTACCATAGAAGAGGTACAACCTCTGCAAAATTATCGAGAAACACAAGTTTTAAGCACCTATTCACTCTAAGAAACTTGATGTTTTCATTCATTATCTCTCTATGCCAAGAGTGCAAAGATTTATTCCATGGTTTACATTTTGCGTCTAAGGAAAACGATTCCCAAGGATGTAGATAAACTTTGATTTGTTTAAAATGTAGTAGCACCAGAAATTGAGAGGGAAAAAATGTAAATCGTCTTGGGCCGTATTTTCAGACTTAGTTGTCTGTGAGCAAACTGCAGAATCAAAACTAAAACAACATCGCAGCAACTATTGTGTCTCGATTTCAGATCTTCTGAAAACGAGGATGACTATCAACTGAATTGTGATGGCTTGTATAAAATTTGAATCCAGGGCTTTAAAAAACTGCGCATCAGATGCCAACCCATTCAAATAAGTCGGGTTTGTTTCGTATTCTGTACCCGTGATCGGAATATTCTAAACAAAACCATTTTTGAAAACTAAATCTCGTCCGATTCGATTGGTGGCTGGCTGTGAAAGCTTTCCGAGCGCAAGGAGAATTCTAATCCTTGCCGCTGTTTCTTTCTACTTTATCCTTCTCGTCTGATTTCTGACTTTGTTTTGCCTGAATTCCTTAAATGCAATTCTTGTCGATTTGGCTATGTTATTTTCTCTAGTATTCAGTCAGTAACATAATTAATTAATTGTAATGACAAACATGTATACAATAGCGTGATAACACCCGAAGTAATTATTAATCTATAGATGTAAATATGGATTACATCTAATTAGACATGTGGTGTTTTGGGTAACCTATTTCAATGGATACAATATCTAGTTTTAAAAATAATGTTTTAGAGACGCCACAAATAAATCTAATCTAAAGAAGTTCATAATCTAATATTTAGTTACATCTACACAAATCGAAAAGAATGTCCTTTTTCTATTCTTCCCACTTCTTGTTTCCTAAAAGATGTTTTCCTTTAAATGGAATACGTTTCTACTGTTTGATTCTTTGCCCCGCAGCCATAGTGAAAAATATCTGTTTATATCGGAAAAATTAATATGAGTCCTCTAAATCAGGCATATAATCGTACTTTCTAACTTTCAAGTCGAGGTTTGATTCATTATCCTCAAAAACATATAGCAGACTTAAAAATAATAAAAAGTGATTAATTATATATTTAACATTCGAAAATTGTTATTGTTGTACTACATTTCTGCTGTGAGTTTTAAAATAAGATAATTCCTCTACATCTAGATAATTTTTAAGAAGAAGTTTAATTAAAATTAAATTATGTTTAACCTTACATATTTCCTTTTAATTTCAGTAGTTGATGTTAAAATACACATTTAATACTGAGTACGTTTCTTTTATGCGTTAGTGTGGTATGGTATGCATGAATTTAGTAATATAAAATGTGAACAGAAAAACAAAATCTCAATCTTGTCTTCTCATTCCTCCTAGATGAAGTTCTGCATCAAGGCCTGTTTTGTGGTCTTGGTGGTTGCTGTGTACTGCGCTTCAGCTGAACCTGAACCAGAACCAGAACCAGGGTAAGTTATCAATTCTACAACTATTCACGTTTCATAACTCTCTAGATTAATAACACTGAAAAAGGGAAATCGACTTCTTGCTCTTCATATATTTCCTTCTGGCAATATAGGTTTTGCATGAATGATATAAAGACATGGAATAAATAGAGATTATTTGTAAAATCGGTACCTTTTTCATTATAGAACAACACGTGCCAAATAATTTTCCGTAGAAGGATACATGCACGAACTTCAGACTCTCTTAAAAGTCGCTTAGATCAGTTGAATAAAAAAATCTGATGTGTACACCACATGACTTCCTTGTACGGAATATTAAATTATACGCATTTTTTCTTGCATTTCATTTAAACTTATTAGATTGAATTAAACCTACTTCGCCGACACCGCATAAACCACAATAGAAAAAACGCATTCTTTAAAATTCAGTTTGTTTACCATAGCGACACTCTGGCGCTAGGTTCACATAACAGTATTATATTTCGTTCATATTATAACTCAGAATGCACAAAATTTATATCATTTAAAGAATTATCTAATCGTTGCCACATGTTCTATTCAAATAAAGCTAGAACGATGTATAAAAGAAATTAAGCAAACAAAACAAAAAGGAAACAGTTTTTCACAGACGATTGAGTATTTCTCATTCAATTAATTCAGCTTTCACTTCGCGAAAAGTAAAAAATACATAAAAACTGAAAATATCTGTATTAAAAATTACGAAGTAAATCTTAAACGCTTATTTCCTCGAAAAAATTCCAGAAAGGATTAAGCATGATTTAAATAATAAATGAAGGCGTTACCTTTGTTGTTGTGAAGCTAAGTTTCTCTAGATTGGCAACAAATCCGCTATCCTGCTGTTTCAAATGTAAACAAGAGCAATGGCCGCCATCAAAAACATTATTAGGCTTTGCGGCACTTAAACAATTTTAAAATTGTTGATAATTCTAAAAATATTGCATACAGATTTACTAAAGGCATAAAAACCTTAACCGGAAGATAAGAACAACATAATTCAATCATTTTTAAAGCAAAAAATGTACAATTTACAAACATATAAGAGTAAAGAAACTGAGATCACTGAGCCGGGTAACAGAGTAGGTTATATATATACATATAATTTGTATACTTTTGGTGCGGCCGATTGCAACGAAAATACGAAGTGCACATCTACATGTTATAGCAGTCCTATATACAAAATTTCAACGTTCTGAGGCTACTCGTTTTGGAGTTATGCGAGATACGTACATATGTTCGTACAGACGCCACGAAAAATTCTCTTCAGAATTCATTTTAAAGCAATTTTATAATTTTTTTGGAGAAAAAGAGTGTTTTATTCTGTCCTTACGTACAGATAACACGGAAATACATCGTTAAATTGCATTTGGAAGAAGTCAAAAGGGGGATATTTTCGTTGAAATATGCTACCTGAAACTTTTCGCGATTACAATACTTCCTTTTTACTTCGTACAAGGAAGTAAAAATCGAATGGAACGTTTTAGAAGTTTTCATTTAAAATATTTACTTTGAAAATTAACATATTGTTATAATAGGCATTTAAAAAAATTATTTATTAAAATAACTGCAATTTAGATGTTGAAAAATATTAGTTTCTTCCGCATGTTAAAAAAATATAAATTATCCGTTAAATTGAGACACTATTTTGAAATCTAACTCTCTAAATCTAGGTGCGTATATTTTGACACAGCTTTGGAACTTAAACTAAAGCTGAAATTTTTAGTTAAGAAAAGATCGTGGAAAACTGAGTACTTAAAGAAATGGAAACTGTTTTGGAAGCGATTCATATTTCAAAAGATGGAAAAAATTTAAAATATTAATATTTATAAAATATACTATTACTACTACAAAATATTTAATTATTCCCTTTGGATAAAAAAAAGCTTAAAATGTCAGATTTTTATATGACTTAACATAGAAAATGAGAAAATAAATCATTTAAACTTACTGTTTGAAGTCAGTAATGCTTCATATTAAATTAGACCTGTTCCATATCAAATCAGTATATTTGCTTCTTATCTTATTACGCTTCATATAAAACTATGTGTACTATGCTTCATATCAAATCCGTCAGTACAAAATATATGTGTAAAATCAAATAATATCAAATCACTGCCAATCAGTACCATATTAAATCAGTATATCGTTTCATATGAAATCAGTTAGCTTCATCTAAAAACTTATTACTTGAAATCAGTTATATTTCATAGCAACATATTCTTCTTCATATCATTTAAATTGGGTATATTATGCTTCATATATATAATAAAATACATTATGCTTTATATAAAATCAATTAGTATGAAAGTAGGTATATGTATTAAATCTGTTAGTATCAAATCACTATGTTAATTACTACATCTGTATGTGATAGATCAGTTCGTATGAAAATATGTATGGTGCTTCATATCAAATCAATTGTTATGTTGCATAGCAAATTAGTTTTAAAGTTAACTGATTAACATTTCAAACTTCATATAAAATAAATTAGACTTATTATATGAAATCACTTATATCTTTATATTTATCAAACTCAACACACATGAATACAAGAATGAAACAAACTGAGCAGGTTACTAAAATTTCGTATTTTACTGTGTTACAATAAAGTGTACCACGTGACTAAGCAAACAATAAATCCCAGCTTAAAGCACTTATTTCTCATACTATTCAGTGCGCGCTCAAGCAGAAAACAGAGTAAGTAAAGCAATGATTTGAGTAATGTCTTCAAACGGTACCGTCTCCTACATTCCTCCCAAATAGACGAAACACGTTTTGCTGTTTTATTTTCTCCGAGCCACGAATTTAGTAGATGAAATCAGCCGTGCATGACTTCCAAAACAAAGGAGAAAGTGTTTACTTTTCGCATTTTCACTTTGCTCAGTTCCCTTTCTTTTGCCATCCGGCGAACTTTAAATTTCCCCATTTTCTTTAATTATTCTATGCATCTTAATTCTCACTTACAGTTAATTTCAAAATATCTGAAACGAATACCCGCTCTTAAATTAAAATCGTGGTTAATTCGAAAACAGACATAAAGAAAAAAAAAAAAAAAGACAGTGGAAAACGTAATAATTCATATTGCAATTAGCAGATAAGTGTTTGTAATACTTTACTTGTTTTTTCAAGTGAACAGTTTCATCCACAGTTTCAAGCAGTTTCATCCATAGAATAAATTCATTAGGCTATGTAAGTTAAATCAGTATTCAGAACGTAAAGAACATGAGAACATAAAGTAAATAACGGGAAAATATTATTTATATTTATTGTAAAAGCACCATGAATTTATAATAAATTATATTTCTCACAAGAACTGTAAATTTAATAAAACACTTATGTATTAAAAATAAAAATAATAAACCGAACACTTTTTATAATAAACATTGTAATAAGCACTTTAATTTATCATAAATTGTATTTATTAAAAAAATTGTAAAAGAATAAACAACTGGAAACTATTAATTGCATGAACTATTTTAACTATTACTTGAATAACTGGAAACTATTAATTATATTAACTATTTTAATTTCTCTGTTAATAATAAAGATATTAATTTTAAAATGGCATTAAAGAAAAATTTTTCTAATTCGTTTCCTTCTTGTATTTTCTGTATACACTTTAGTTTTATGTAGATAGTTTGTGAATATTGTTTTTATTTTAATGATCCATAATAAGTAAACTTAACTTGGGTACCAGAGATGGTCTGGTTAATCCGCAAGCTGGTTAATCGGAAGTTCATTGTATAATCTTGACAATCAAGGTGATTATATGAGGAAGTTATACAAGGCATATAGTGATACAGTATACGGAACATAATCTTATACACTAAAAGGAATTAGATAGTATAAAGAACATGATATAATGAAGTTATACTATAAGAGGAATTATCATATTATCCCATGCGTGCTCTCCTTTTGTAAATTAGCGAACATATTCGGCTGGCAAATTTGAAGATCTGTGGTTCGAATCCTGAAGAGGACGCTGTTTATTTTGCACGTTTCTGACTCTAGAAATCTTAATAGTCTGTACAAGTTTAGCAATAATATACAGCGAGGTATAAATTGTAACAAAAATATTTATTGGTAATTCCTCCCATTAGTATAGCTTTAAATAATTTGCAATCGAAAACGTATGCAATTAGTACTACTAACGCGCTGCGGGAAATATATGCAGGTCAAGATTAGATCACAAATTCTGAATGCTAGTCGAAAGAATGAATAAAACCTTACTTGATTTCTAATTGACTTGAAGGTTTCAATAATATATAATCAAATCTTTGCAATTTAATAATAATCTAACAACCTAATAATCGCTATAATTTCCCTTGGAATATATCTACTGCCATTTTAGGAATTTTAGCTGATTATAAATTCTTTTCTTCAAGTTACAATAAATCATCGACTTCAAAGTAGTGAATTTTCCTTTTATCTATTTTTTGAATTAACTAAGACAAATAATTACGATTAATTACAACATTAAAAGTAAATAAATGTTTGAAACCAAACTCTTTACATCTAACATTTCAGATAAACAGCACTCAGTTTAAACAATAAATTAGTTTCATTCTCGTATATACTAAGAATTAAACTTAATTACTGAGTATTTCCTTATATTATAAAAGAGTATTATAAAAGATTAATTGTAAAATGAAAATTATATAACACTGTAGAGTTATTAGGTTATTTTGAAGCAGGATACATGAAAAATCAGCAATGCCCTTCGTAGGACTCGAACCTGAACTTCTCGAACACACACCGAGTGTGCCACAGTTACACCAGGAAGGCATCATGAAATGAGGGAGAAAATACCTTATAACTGTATACAGCTATAAGCAAAGTTCTTCTGAAATAAAAACAAAAATAATTTAGTTACATATGAAGATGACATGGCTATATTGCCAGTTTGCTTACTGATATTGCTTTATAAATCATTTGCGCTATAAGTATATAAATATTGTTCTTCCTCTAAAAAATATTCTCTTTTTCAGACATGAAGAAAAGCAAGTGATTGTCGTCAAGGACAAACAAGAGCATCACCATCATCATCACCATCACCATCATCATTCTCACGGTCACGAACACAAGCACGGTCACGAACATAAGCATGGTCATGAGCATAAGCATGACCATAACCACGGACACAAGCACTTGCATGGACACAAGCATGAGCACGGGCACAAACATGAACATGGCCACAAACACGAGCACGGACACAAACACGGTCATCACCATCATCATGGCCATGAACACAAACACGGACACCATCACAAACACGGACATCATCACAAACACGGACATGAGCACAAGCATGGTCATCATCACAAACACGGGCATGAACACAAGCACGGACACGATCACAAACATGGTCACGAACACAAGCACGAACATGGACACAAGCACGGTCACCACCATCTCCACAAGCACGGTCATGAACACGGGCATAAGCACGGTCATGAGCACGGACATCACCACGGACACCACCACGCACACAAACATGGCCACGAGCACGGACATCACCATGCTCACAAACACGGACATGAACACGGACATCATCATGGACACCACCACGGACATAAACACGGCCACGAACATGGACATCATCATGCTCACAAACATGGACACGAACACGGACATCATCACGGACATCATCATGGCCACAAGCACGGACATCATCATGGACATCATCACGGTCACAAGCACGGACACCACCATGGTCACAAGCACGGACATCACCACGGCCACAAACACGGACATCACCACGGACACCACCACGGCCACAAGCACGGACACGAGCACGGTCACAAGCACGGACACCATCACGGCCACAAGCATGGCCACGAGCACGGACACCACCACGGTCACAAACATGAAATCCATTTTAGTCACGGTGGCCATCATGGTCATGGTTTGGATCTTCATGGATATGACTTGCACCGATGAATTTAGAATATTGAAGCCAAAGAAGTTTTCCAATGAGGCAAAATGCCATTTCTTACCTATCTTTAGTCAAGAGTCAAAAGACAAGCATGAAAGGACTCTTTTCTCAAGTCTTCCAGGATTTAAACGAAGTTTTACACTGAAAATACTTCCTGGGATATTGATATTAGCCAAGCCCGTAACATCCGCCCATATCAATCAATAGTGAAGTGATACTTACGCATTACATTGCCAATGAAGCAGTGGAAAATAAACGGGCGGACATAAGTTTTTGTCTGAAGTTTTGTGAATCTTAGGTAAGATTTTTTCAAGAGCGTACATGAAAGCTGTCAGGAAAATTATACAGATAACTTGAAATATCTAAATTCACATATTAAGAATATGTGGTACTTTTTAGAGATCCGGTATCAGCTCTGAGGAAGTGTTAATCGGGTTTAAATAGTACAGACATATTCAATATCTATAGTATAATTTAAATAAATAATAAAATTTCAGTTAAGGATTCGAATTCTCGCCGTCGCTCAAAAACGTTCCGTGAAGTTCTATTTTTTAAATTTAAGTTTTTAAAATTACTTTTAAATTTAAGTAATTTATGGCAGATTTGAAGTATTATAAAGCAAGCTATAACACAATTAATTTGTTTTTTCGAATTTAGAAATAACAGCAAGATGGTTTTAAACTACCTTGCTATTGTTAATTAATATCTAAAAACTGCTTCTGCTCTACATCAATATCGGTTTCTGGATACTGTTATGGTTACTCTTGTCTCTCTGCTCATTGAGAGACCCGTTTATCATGATGCTCAACAAGAGAATGTGATAAAACTCATGCTCAATTTTAGCAAATCGTGCAAAGCGAGTATGCATTATTTATTTATTTCCTCAAAGGCTTTTGGTCTATGTTAGCAAAGGTTTCGATGTATTTTGTCTTAATTTATTTTTTTAACTGTCGCGGTGCCTATGGAATTGTTTGTTAAGGATTGCTTTAATGTTGAAAGTTGTGGTGTAAATAAAATAATTTATTGAAAATGCCTCTTTTATTTTCCTTTCGCTGAATTTTAATAACAAAATCCAATAACAAAAATGTTTCAATGATTAAAAAATACTCATACTTTTCGCATTTTGAAGTTAAGAAAGTCAATTCTGTAAATTCGGAAATCTAACTTTTTAGCAATAAACTCCAATTAAAAGAAATCAGTTCTGTAATTTGGAAAACTCGACTGACTATGTTAGAATTAGAAGACTTAAACCACTTTCACTGGATTAAAAAATGGACTTAAGGTATACATAAGAATTGTATTTCTTTAAATAAAGTTTTTAATTTTATCATTTTGCCAAATGTGAATTTAAAATTCCCACTTCTTTACAACAGGCGTGAGAAATAGTTCTTTGAAATCTTTATTCTGAAATTTAGCATATTGCCCAAAGCATAAATTATGGAAAGTTTTTTATTAGTAGCTGTTAAAGGATTTATTTGGTTTGCTTGATTTATTTTGACTATGGCAAAGCAATAGAGTTATGTTCCTAAAAGAGGGATGTCTTCGGAGAGGACTTTCTAAGGGGAACTGCCTCCTATACGTTACACATGGGGAAAACCACGAAAAGACAGCCATACAATCAGCCCGTACGAAGGGATTCAAACTCTGAACGGAAATACCAGTGTTCAACGACTTTGTTCATTGTTCGCCTGTCTGGTCGACTTTACTCCTCGATGGGCCAACTACTAAAGGAATTCTTACAAAATGCTGATAGAACATATACAGTATCCGCCGCTTATTAAAATTACTTCCGTTTCAAACATATTTGAGCAGCTGAGTTTAAAAGACAGGAATTTGTACGTTGTAAATCAAGATATCAGTTTTAAACTTTCTAAGTAACTAACAACTAATTCAGTAACTAATAAAATAATTAAATATTATTGCTAAAATGAAACTATTTACGCAAATATAGAAATTCATTTTTTAGATTCTTATAAAACTATTTTTGTAATTACATTTTTGACGTAATTTTATCTCTTACAAGTAGCTATTCTGTGTTTGTTTCATATTATTGTACTAAAGTTTTTCTATTATACTCTCAGTTTTTATAACACTGCTGCCAAGGTTTTTGATCAACACCTTTCAGTTCAACAATTTTTCCTAAATTTGCAGTGTATTTCTAGATTCAATTGATACTGGCATATCACCACTTTTTTTCGTATCATCTTCTCTTTCTTCAGTTCTTTTAGAACTTTTTTAATCAGTTTTTATACACATTGCCTCAATATTTTGGGGAATTGACACATATAAGAATGAATCTTTTATAACTTCCCTCTCTGGTGTTTCAAACGCTAACTTACAACTAACTCCTCTAAGGCTTCTTCTGCCCTAAAGTTACATTTTCAAAAACAGTTTTTAACTGAATTTAAGAGATCAACCAGCCGAATTGACAAAAATATTTGTATAGTATGACCTCTAGCTTAGATATTGATTTACACATGTCTTTGAAAGTGCTTGCATTTTCACAAAATTCAGTTTTGCTCATCACACATCTTTTCAGTAATAACAGTAAGAAACATTTAGAATAGCCTGGCCTAAAGACTGAATGTTAGAAGATGTATTTGCGGGAAGCGATCCAAATGTTTTCAGAAAGAGGTCAGAGGTTTGTGTACTGCACAGTTGTAGAGACATTAGGTATTTTTTTAAACAGGAGAGGTGAAGAATGAGCAAAGCCTTCACCAGGAATCGAACCGCACCTCTGTAATACGCGTCCAGCGTGCAGACCACCACACTACAAAGGCATGCTAGGAAGGCGGGAGACATACCTTATATACTCCCCCTTTTAAAGGGCGACTGGGGTTTTTAAGGGACCCAATCGCAAATCCTGTGTGTGGAGAATCATCATCCACCACCCTTTTAGTTCGGGCGCCACTGTAGAGACATTAGGTTTAGGGTTTTTTTGAAATAGGAGAGATGAAAATTGAGTAACGCCATCGCCGGGAACCGAACCTCGGACCTCTGGAATACGCGTCCAGCGTGTAGACCACCACACCATGAAGGCATCCTAGGAAGGAGGGGAAAATACCTTATTATTAAAGTTATTTTTTTCATTTTTAGTTCGTTCTCCTCTTTCAGAGGGAAATCAGTAAAAATACTACTTTCCATCCATGAATTCTTGTTGCTGTGGTAGGTTAGAGGCAGATTCTTGACTTCTTTTAACATCGGAGCTTTCCACTTTCGTCAGAAATCCGTGCTCTCTTCTTAATTGTTGGGTCCATATATTGCACGTTAACACAATAGCCCATTACTTCAATTTCTTAAACCGGCTGCTTTTAAAATATATCATATAAACTTTCCTTTTTAAATATATCATGAGTTCTAGGAATTCTTTATAACGGAGTCCAGTTTTATCAGCTTTACAAATTTCGTGTGGCTTGTATTCATTTTCAGTCCAAATAAAACGCCTGTTATTCAGTTTTCAGCCACATGATGGTCTACCTCTTTCTTCTCACCTTGCAATTTTGGATGAACGACGTTGATTGGTTTTTCTCCATCTTGTAAGCCATCCGTCAGTTGATACACAATTGTCTCCTAGTATTTAGCGAATTGGTTTAAAAGGCTCTAGCTATAGAAACAACTTTTAGTTTTATAGCTTGAAACAATTTTAGAAAAGCAATTTAAACGTTTCTTGATTTTCTCTGCTTTTGCATCTCCTTCACGGTAAAAAAAAAGTTCGCTCTTTACAAGCAAAAGTTTTGCAAAGTTACAGAAATCAAAAAGTTACAGAAGAATTTCCTGTAATGGTAACAGGTTGAAAGCAAACTGTAGCGGTAACAGCTAATTTGCTTGTAGCATTACAGATAATGTTTCAGTAACCGCGCGGAAGAATCACGTGACTGACTGGAAATTAGCCAATCAGGAGAAAAGTGTTTGAAAGCTAGTTACAGAAAAAAAAACATGGCTGAATGCATGTTGGTTGTATAGCGCAGGTAAGTAAGAAAATGTTTACAATTACTACTTGAAATATTTTTTGTTCATTTTATGCAGATTATTCTCATGCACTTTGCACTGTTATATGTAGTGAGTATTTAAACGTTTAAGCTTTGCGATTAATTAATATCAGTGTTCGTAATGTCTAATGAGTTGAAAGAGAGCAAAATATTTATTCCAAATGCAGATCTAATAGTAGTATTTTGTCATTGTGCATCCGATAAATTACGCCTTAAATTGCCCGTATTATTATTTAAAACTAATTATTCCAAAATTTAATCACTGTTTGTGGTATTTAATTGAAATGGTAATGTGGTTGTTGAAAACAAAACTAATCATGTTAGCGTTCTTTTCCGATCGTCTGACCAAAGAACGTTTGACATCTTTTCCCGGCAGTCCTTGCGAGAAACGTTTATATAAACATTTAGAATTCTGAATGTAATGTATATATTTTTGTTTACTAGGTTTAGTTTATTCTTTTTCTAGGATTACCTAATTAGTTATACCTGGTTTCATATTCAGTCTAATATGTTTATGTACGAGTGTGTTATGAAGTAAAATTACAAAAACTTGAACAACGCGGTCGAGAATCTCGTTTATTCCTTTTTAGTGTAATAATATTTTTTTCAGTGGTATTAATTTCTTATAATTCCAAAATGAAGTAATTATATTGATAAAAAATATGCCGTATCATACTTTTCGTAATGTTTTGTTTTACTAACTAGATGCAACTTAATTATTCCA
The DNA here is from genome assembly GCF_044657685.1 of Stegodyphus dumicola. Taxonomy (NCBI): domain Eukaryota; kingdom Metazoa; phylum Arthropoda; class Arachnida; order Araneae; family Eresidae; genus Stegodyphus; species Stegodyphus dumicola. Next base: position 87,830,278 of record NC_140768.1, read on the forward strand.
TATATTTTAATATACCAATATCAACAGGGGAAAAATGGAAATGACCTAAAATATTTTTCTAACAATTCGTTAAACTAATTATAAAACAAAACTAAAATTGTGTGCATTATTTCCAAAAATATCATTTCATTAATATTTTATGAATGACAACATATATTATATTGTATATATAACTACCATTGCATACTTATAAGTTTTTAAACATTTAATGTAGAATTTATGTTGATTTTATTTTGCCCAGTTTTAATACAGTTTTGAAGTATGATAGTCTTTGTAGTATCGCTTCAGTTCCGTTACATTTCTAATTAAATTTAGTTAAAGTGGAATGGCAACACCTTCTAGTCTCCGCGAAGAACGAAGTAAACAAGCTCCGAGTTTTTGTCACGCGATGCTACGTGCATGTAAAATGTAAATAAATCTTATGAATAAGAATCTATAACATCGTATGGAATAAAATATTGGTTCCATAGGAGTCAGAGAAGTGTTATTTTTCTATATTTGCACACCAGACACTTCACTGGTGTATCCCGGCGTGATCGAATTCTACAATGGCTGACGAAGACGAAACCGAAATTAAAGCAACAACTGCATCTGTCGCCAAGGTAAGCGTTAAAGTTCCTCCTTTTTGGAAGCCAGATCCTAAAATATGGTTTATTCAACTAGAAGCACAATTTAGAAATGCAAAAATTAGTGCAGATCAAACAAAATATGATTATGTTATAAGTTCCATTGAACCTGATATTTTGTCACAGGTATCTGATATTCTGCTAAGTCCACCACAAGATAATAAATATGAGGCAATTAAAAATAGACTAATTTCATTATATGCTGATTCAGAGACTCAAAAAACCCAAAAATTACTGAGTGAGTTAGAATTGGGTGACAAAAAGCCATCTCAATTACTGTGTGAGATGCGTAATTTGGCTGGCGATAAAGTAACAGATACTTTCCTAAAAACATTGTGGCTACAACGTTTACCCGTTAATATGCGTAGCATTATATCTGTTAGTAGTGAAGATTTGTCAAAAGTGGCTACAATGGCCGATAAGATTTGGGAATTAAACCCTGTTACTCCCCAAATAGCTGCTGCATCATCCATAACGGTAAAAACGGAAGTGATTGAAAGTTTACAAAAACAGGTTAGTGAACTTAGCTTACAAGTTTTTGCTTTAAGCAAGCAACGCCACAGTCGTCCCTATTGTCGTAGCCGATCCAAATCACGAGATAGGAGTTACAGTGGTAACAGATCTAGTGATATTTGTTACTATCATAAAAAATTCGGTGATAAGTCATTTAAGTGTAAACAACCCTGCAACTACTCATCAACATCACAGACAAATAGTCCGGAAAACCAGCTCCCCGTCTCTCATTGACGACGGAGGGACAAGGGGTGCAGCTGAGTCGTCTTTTCATCAGCGACAAAGAATCGGCTACCCAATTTTTAATAGATACTGGGGCAGAAATTTCTGTCATTCCTCCCTTGCCTGCAGATAAAAAAAACATCTCAAAATTAGAACTCTTTGCTGCAAATGGTACGAAAATTAAAACATATGGCCAAAAATTACACAAGCTTGATCTTGGACTCAGACGATCATTCACATGGCCTTTTGTAATTGCGGACGTAAACAAACCGATAATAGGCATGGATTTTCTTGCAAATTTTAACCTTTTGGTAGATTCTAAAAATCGCAAGTTGATTGATGGTACTACATTCTTAACAACCAATGGAACTCCTTGTTTTCAAAATAACAATAATAATATTCCGATTTTAAATGCCGTAAATGATCCATATAAACGTATCATTAACGATTTTCCGGATTTGTTAAAACTCAATGTAGTTAATAATAAAGTTAAAAATCATAACATCGAACATTATATCGAAACCAGAGGTCCACCAGTTTTCGCTAAAGCCAGGAGACTATCAGCTGAGAAACTTAAAGCGGCTAAAAAGGAGTTTGAATTTATGCTCCAACTGGGTTTATGCAGACCATCCAAAAGTAACTGGTCGAGCCCACTACATCTCGCTATGAAGAAATCAGGTGATTGGAGACCTTGTGGAGACTATCGAGCGTTAAACAACGTCACGATTCCTGATAGATACCCTCTACCATTTTTAACAGATTGCAGTTCCATTTTAGCTGGAAAAAGAGTTTTCTCATCCATAGACCTCATTAGAGCGTACCAACAAATTCCTGTTCGCGAAGAAGATATACCGAAAACGGCCATTCTCACTCCCTTTGGCTTATTCGAGTTCCCATTCATGACGTTCGGCCTACGAAATGCGGCCCAAACGTTCCAACGTTTCATGAACAGTGTGTTGAATGGACTAGAATTCGTGTTTTGCTATTTGGATGACATTCTAATAGCCTCCCCAGATGAAGAAACTCACCAAAAACATCTACGAGCAGTCCTTGAGAGACTAAACGAATATGGCCTGTGTATTAATGCGGCAAAGTGTAAATTTGGTCAAGCAAAACTTGCATTCCTGGGATACGAAGTGTCAGCTGAAGGACTTAAACCTCTCTCAACGAAAGTTGATGCCATCAAAAATTTCCCAGAACCAAAATCATTTACTAGTTTAAGACGATTTTTAGGTATGGTGAATTTTTATCACAGATTCATACCAAATTGTGCGAAATTGCAACAACCTTTAACAACATTGCTCAGTGGTATTAAAAAGAACTGCAGAAAAGAAATAACCTGGACGGCAGAAACAAGAAACGCCTTCCAGATCTTAAAAGATGCACTTATTCATGCCACAAACTTAACTCACCCATCCGAAAAGGCTGAAATATCGCTAACAACTGATGCTTCCGATACTGCCATTGGAGCCGTTTTACATCAGATTGTGAATAATGAAAAACAACCTTTAAGTTTCTTTTCCCGAAATTTGACATCAGCACAACAAAAATATAGTGCCTACGACAGAGAACTCTTAGCCATCTATACAGCAGTAAAACATTTCAAATACATCTTAGAAGGGCGAACTTTTGCAATATACACGGATCACAAACCACTAACATTTGCCTTCCAACAAAATTTGGAAAAAGCTTCCCCACGACAAGCTCGACAACTGTCATATATTGGCCAGTTCTCAACCGATATCCGATTCATACAAGGGCATGAAAATACCGTCGCTGACGCTCTCTCTCGCATAGACACCATTTCTGTACCATCTGCAATAGACTTACAAACTATAGTAGACTGTCAAGAAGATGACGACTTGGAGATACTTAAAAACAACCCAAACTTAAAAATCCTACAGATCCCTATACCGGACAGCGACAAGAAAATTTACTGTGATACTTCTACAAATTATAATCGACCATACATCCCTGCAAAGTTTCGGCAGAAAATATTTGCTTCAATCCATAATTTATCTCATCCTGGAATAAGATCCACGATAAAATTGATAACACGACGTTTCATATGGCCCAATATGAATAAAGACTGCCAACTATGGACTAGAGCATGTTTATCTTGCCAAAGATCTAAAGTTCATAGACATACACATTCATCTTTGGGAGAATTCAAAGTACCTCCACACAGATTCCAGCATTTAAACGTAGATCTGGTGGGTCTGCTACCTCCTTGCAAAGGATTCAAATACCTTCTAACCATCATCGATCGTTATACACGATGGATCGAAGCGGTACCGTTAGAAGATCAATCAGCAGAATCTATTGCTAAAGCTTTGATTTATACTTGGTTTTCACGCTTTGGAATTCCGAATCGCATAACATCTGACCAAGGTCGGCAATTTGATAGCCAACTTTTTCAAGCTTTAGGAAAATATCTTGGTTTTCATACAAACACTACAACTGCGTACCATCCACAGGCAAATGGCCTGATCGAAAGACAACACCGAACTTTAAAAGCAAGTCTCAAATGTCATCTACTCGAATCAAAATCATGGCTGGAAGCATTGCCTTTCGTTCTATTAGGCATAAGATCTGCCATCAAGGAAGACTTAGGTTGCTCATCCGCAGAACTTGTATACGGAACTCCTTTGGCATTACCTGGTGAATTCTTTTCAACAGTACCTCATATGAAACAGTCTGAATTTTCTCAAAACCTTCAGAAAATAATAAGAGCTATGAAGCCAAGTTCTACCACCACCCATGGAAATAGAACAGTCTTTGTTTCTAAACATCTTTCCAACTGTTCTCACGTATTCCTATACAACAACATTAATAATTCGTCGCTACAGCCTGTCTATCTTGGACCGTATCCTGTAAGAGCAAGAAAGGATAAGTACTTCGATATTGAAATCCAAGGAAAAGTTAAAAGAGTTTCAATAGACAGACTAAAGCCATGTTTCCTAGTGCAAGATTCTGATATTCCTTTTCAAAACTCCCATTCCAAGAAAGCGAAACTTGGGGAAACACCTGCACTCAGGAACACTGAAGAAAATTCAGAAACTCATCATAAAACTAAGACTACTAGAACCGGCAGACATGTGAAGTTCCCCAGTCACTTTAAAGACTATCTTCCATAATCGCTGTCACTAGGAAGGGGGTGTGTAGTGTCGCTTCAGTTCCGTTACATTTCTAATTAAATTTAGTTAAAGCGGAATGGCAACACCTTCTAGTCTCCGCGAAGAACGAAGTAAACAAGCTCCGAGTTTTTGTCACGCGATGCTACGTGCATGTAAAATGTAAATAAATCTTATGAATAAGAATCTATAACATCGTATGGAATAAAATATTGGTTCCATAGGAGTCAGAGAAGTGTTATTTTTCTATATTTGCACACCAGACACTTCAGTCTTGTTACTAGGATAGCATGAATCTGCTAATACAAGTTTAATACATTTCTTGACGAATGTTTCTCTTATTCATGTAATATAATATATAAATCATAAAATAAGTTTTCTTAAAAATAAATTATTATTGTTTATTGGAATTTAAAACAATTCTGTATCTGTATGTTGTATTAAAAATAAAATAATAATGAATTTTTAATGAAGCATTGATTTTAGCATCAACAATGTAAATATATATATCTATACACACATGAATAAATAAATGGAAATGCAAGCTACGTTTCCTTACAAAACCGCCCATGAATATATACTTCCCTTTAGGCTGATAGCCTTTGCATGCTTTGCCATATTCTATCAATCCAAATGATGCAAATATGCAGAAAAGTTTACTTTCCTTGAAAGTTAATACCGGAAATAAAATTCAGTGCATTTGTAAACTACATTAGTTCTCTTATAGCTTGGCATTTAATTGCCCAATGATTTACTAGTCCAAACTAAGGCAGAATTCAGATATCGTTCAAATAAAAGAAAATTAATAAGGTCTTATATATGAAGATTTATTTTTTTTAATATTATTTTAAGTCAACCAAATTAATTTCAAATTTAAGTAAGTATTCATTCCTTTCAGTAGCATTATTTCTGATATCTTAAATTAAATAACTGAATGCAATATTTCTTGTTAATAAAAGAAAAGCAATGTTATGAAAGACTAGCGAAGTGGATTTGCAAGTTCTAATTACGAAAGGTCCCATGCTTTAAGGAGTCATTTTTAAAAATACTTAATTAAAAAAAATATTTTACGTAAAACTTCCATACTTCACACATGTGGAATATTAATTCTATATATTTTATCTCATTCTTATTTTATTAATTAATTTCATAGCATTTCGTGTGACACTAGTAGTAATTATTAATTAAATTTTATGCAGTTTCTGATCTATGTTTTGATTTTGTTATTAAGTACGTTAGTTTACATAAGATTTAAAATTATGTAAGGTACAAAAACCTTCTGCATCTATTAATATACGCTGAAGTGAATGAAATTATGCCAGTGAAATTTTTTAAAATCAAAAACAAATTTCTGTGGAAAATTAAAGTTATAAATTCTAAATGCAAACAAAGGAGTGAATTTGAAAGTTATCAAATAAGCCAAAGTGTTGGTCATTTTTTCAGTTTTGAAGAAGAAATTTTATACTTTGCAGAATGGGAATGTGATGTTTGGTTTTGTTAGTATTAATTTTTACAACTGAATTATTGCAACTTATATTGCAACACGTAATTTAGCTTAAAATTTATTTGAACTTAATTTTCTAATTTATTTTGATCATGTATATTTCATGTGTCATAAGTCTTTGAAATGAACTTAATTCTCATCCTATTTATTTACACAATTTTTTTAAAGAAGAAAAAGTCACATTTGTTTTGCTTAGTTGCACACGAAGATACATGTCTATATATATAGAGAGAAAGAGGAGTTATGTTTACTTGCAGAATTTTTTCCTTCTTTTATATTATAGTATGAAAATCAAGGGGGAAATTAAGCAATCAATTTAATTTTGAAGGATGTGATTACAATAAGATCATAACCAATCAAAAATATTCATGAATGAACTACTGGTAACTATCATAGTATTATTATTTAAAAGAAACCTACATTCCAATAAGAACATTTAGTAACATAACCATTTAATTTATCTGATAAAAGTAATTTTCATTCCTACTTCAATATACCGCGAATTTCACTCTTAGTATTGCCCACTGCTACTCCCTAGACCTCAAAGCATTTAATGCATCTGGAACTGCAATTTGTGTCTTCTTCTACAGCATGCAAGTTATCACCTTTTAGTTTGTACTGCCACGAGAAATGATCTTCAGAATTACCGTATTGCGTTGCATATTCCACCCCACCCAGCTTTAGAACCAGATTCTGAAAAGTAAAAAAATATTTACATAATTTTCCCCCTTTTAATGCATTCAGAAAATGAATATCCCAAGATTTTAAAATGGATTTATCAACATAATGATTGTTTTCCTCATACTAACAAAGGCAAACTATTGCACACTTAAGGCCCCGTTGAATCTTTCTCTTCTAACTATTGAATATTATGTCAGCCTAATACAAACAATGATCTATGATAGTGAAAGCAAATACCAACTGCCATTCACTGTGCAATTTTGCCATATCAGCTGAATGTTCACCCTAGCAAGCATCGGACCACAACCTTCTCTAATTATTTATGTATGATCTGAGGCCTAAGGATTTGCAAGAACAACAATGAGAATGACAGAGGTTCAAATTATAAAGAAGAAATGAGATAACTTATTAGATGTTGCAATTATGTGTATTGTTATTGAAATAGAGGTTTCTTTTAAATAAATAATATTGTGATAGTATTAGTTTATCCATGATTACTTTTCATTTGTTATATTCCTACTGTGACTGTGCCCTTTGGAAATTAAATTATTCGTTTAATTTTTCCCTCTTAATTTTCGGAAGATAAAATTAGTAAAAATAAGTGGGAATATGGCATCAAGAGCATTAGATATCCCCATTTTCTTGAAGCTGTTCACTATTATTGTTTCATCAATGATAGACCATGCACCCAAAATCCACTAGCAAATCAGTTAGTAAGATGAAAATGACCACTATGCGGACAAAACATTTAGGGTAACTTGTTTTGTGAGCGCCTTAGGGAAGACAAACATTACCTAAATCATTAAAACATATTCAGAATCCTGTGCTAAAAGAAAGCTAGGGGGAAAATGTTGTCCGAGTCCCAGTGATTCCTTTGGACGAATATGTAATATTGTTTTAGAAATTTAAGGTAATAAATATAATATTTTTCGAATGCTAAAACAGTTCGAGAAATTTATTCAAGTTCTGAATTCTGAATATAAGTATACTGTATATTATATTTAATAACTATGGTGGCTTCATTTATGAAAATATTTGAATATTGGCTGTTTTTGTACAATGAACCTTCTCTAAGCTAGCTATACGTGATTCCTGAAAATTTTGATCTTTAAATGATAGTGGGCATCCTAGAGAAGTTATGTTTACTAATTAGTTATTTTATGAGGAATGCTGGTTAAATTTAAAAAGTGATTGACTGAGGTAGCTTGTCGTAATGAGACGGTTCACTGTAATCCAATTTTTTAAAGAATTTAAGCTGTTCTTAATTAATTAAGATATTATAAAGAAATATGATTAAAAGTGTTATATAAGCACATGTTTAAAACATCTATTAAAATAATTTTTATAAGCTTTTTAAGAGCATGATTATGATTTTAAAAGAAATGTTTTTTTCTTTATTTAGGAGACATGATTTACAAAGAGGGGAAAAACCATTCATTTTTTCCAAGCAGTCGAAACGAATTTTTATGAAATGTTTATTAAATTATATTATGTTATTTTTTAATTAATTCTTTTTTTCAGGTTTTATGTAAAGTTTATGAATTAAGTAATAAATTATTTTTACTTCTGTATTTTAATTAGCATATTATTTGCTTCATAGTGTTTCACAATAAAATTATAAGTTCAATAAACTTCTTAATTAACATGCTGTAATATAGAGAGAGCATAAAGTTTGTTTTCTGTTGTCACATGTTTATTTCACAATTTTGTATGCGAATCTCGAAATTTATAATAACTAGGAATACTTTTTTAGTATCACTTTCGAAATGGTAACTATTAAGCTTAGATTTATTACATATTATGTTTGTAAAAAATTATAGGTAAAATTAAAATGCATTAAATTTTAAGCTAAACTGAAGTATTAATTTTAGAAATAAATTTCTTAAAGGCATAATTGTATTAAGAATTTTAAGGGAAACAAGGCTTTAAAAATTAAGGTCAGTTGGCAAAGTTTTATGCTTATTCAAAAAAAAAAGCATGACATTAGGTTTTTAATAAAAGACTTCTATCTGTTAATTCAAAGGAAATTATTTGAAGGTAAGTAAAAAAGTTATGCATTATTTCAAACAATAGCAGACTGTTGATAAACACTGAGTGCAGATAAGAATAAAAAAAAAAATTAGTTAGATGTTGTAATTCAAGCTTATGAACAAAATTTTGAATTCCTCGTAGTAACAAAATGAAGTTCATTGCTATGTTGAATTCTTTAATTTACTGAAAATGTCATTTTTTAGAAGGAGAGAGTATATTTTTGAAATATGAAGAACAGCTGTTCTGAGTTCTTCATAGAAATATTTCACAAAATGTCTTTTACTGTAATAATATGATCATATCAACATGCAACACGTTTACTCATATAAGTTAAATCTAAAGCAATATGTGTCTATTTTAGCTAAAATTACTAAAAAGAAAGTTATAGAACATATCTTATTAACTGACACTAAAACATGCAAATAAAACATACTATTTTTTTCAACTATTTTACAGGGCAAATATAAGGAGTAGCATATCAATTTGAACTTTTAAATTAATCAAAATGATAATATGAAAGGCCTTTCAATAATATCAGACATAAGTTTCTCTTCATAAAACAAAAATACTCTGCAACAGACTAATGTTACTTTTTGAAATAAAGAATATTGCTGTTAAAAGCGCATTTTTTAAATTAATGCTATTCTGAGGTCAAATTGACTAATTTAGAAAGCCAAACTATTATGCTTCACTTGCATATATCTGTATAATGATATACACATGCATATATTGTTTTACTCAAAATATCTTGATTTCAATATATTTTATTATAATAAGCATCATTTTAGACAAAAAAAATCTATTACTTTTATAGACATATCCTTTAGTATTATTATCTATGAAAAATATATTCTACACACATAATTACTTAGTGGGATATTAGAAGGAAATAATCTGAAACCTTTACAGATACAACCATTGGAATTTTACGTAAGAAAAGTATCTTCTACTCACATAATAACTTGCTATAATAATACAAGCAAATAACCTGTAACAGTTACAGATATATCTGTTGAGATTTTACATGAGAAAAACATGTTCTTTTTACATAATTATTTGCTGTAATATTACACGCAAATAATCTGTAACCATTACAGATATATCGTTTGGGAATTTACATGAGAAAAATATGTTCTACTTACATAACTATATGCTGTGATATTACAAGAAAAAGATCTGTAACCATTACAGGCAAAACTCTTGTAATGTTACAAAGAAAACACCTGTTTCTGTTACTCAAATAACCCATGGGATCCCAGTTTCCATGAGTTTTCTTAGTAACCTTACAAATTTTTTTTACAGTGTTGATGCATCTGCATTTTTTATTAGTTTTTAATTAGTTATGACTTCTAAGTAAACCACATAATACTATTTGGGAAATTCGCAGTTTAAATGTAGCTTTTCTCTGGTTGCATTTACCAAGAACATAAAAATCTGTTAACAGTCTATCCCTTCCTTTCAATTTTATTTCCAGCAAGTCATTTATCCTTTTCTTAAAGACTTCTTTTCTCTCGATATTTTCAACATATTACAAGCTAAGCGCACAAAAATTTAATAAAGCTTCTTCCAATGATTTATTCAAATTTTAAAACTAATGTTTCTAGCCAGCAGAAATATTGCCCTTTGTCTATTCGGTCGATCTACCTTCTGTCGAATGCCATAAAAATATTTTCCGTACTGTGTTGTCATTGCTAGCTTTGAAAATCTTTGAGGTTTTTAATCAAAAACTCATAAATGCTTTACAAAATATGAAATAGACAATAAAGCAAATTCCAAATTTGGGCTTCCGTATGCCCATATTTTGGTTGGAAACGTACGTTGTACAAAATTTGATGGTTCTAAGTACCGTTGTTTTATCAAAATGCGAGAAACATATATACAATTATGTAGATGCTTCGTCACTGAATTTCTTTAAGGTTCGGAGCACTTTTTTTCATAAAAGCAGTATAAGTATACTATAAACACATTTTCTTATGTATTATCTACAGAGATTAATTATGGAATATCAAAATTTAATATATACTATTATTATCCTGTAAAAAATATATAATTTACGTGACATTTTAAGCAAATTTTAAAACAATTTGAAACGTAGTATATCGAAAAATATTAAAATCATGTTAAAAACAGTCATACAATAATAAATTACATACTTTTATCTAGAGAATGGCATAGAATTTTAATATTTTTATGAAATTTTCGATAAATTCACGGTGTTATTATTTAAATAACAGGTCACAATTTCAAAAATATTTAACTTATAAATATTCTGGTACTTCATTCCCTAGATAACTATATATAGATTAAGCATACAAAGTGTCATAAAAATAAATTAATAATAATTTGATTTATCTTGCACCAAGTAAGCAAGTTCTTAGAAAAAACAGATTTTGAGAAAAATGCATTTAAAGTTTAAAATTACTATTAAATCTTCACCCAGATACCTAAAACTCCCCTAGGTTACATCTTCCTTTTGTTCAACTTTATTTGGTTTTCTGTTTATGTTCAGCCTATTTGTTTTTTGTGGCAATTTTTACTGTGGGTAGTGAGTGATATTTTGATTTACTTATTCACTCCATGTCGAGCTTGCTAAATTTCTCGACTGCATATCCACCATATTGCATACCTATACAGTTTAAAATAGCTAGTAAGCTTAAAAGCCCTGTGTTAAAGTGCATAACAGCCATATATGCTCCCAATTTAAGAGTTTGTAATACCACAATGGCATCCATCGATATAAATTTCCAAAAAAATGTCATTAAAATTTTGTTTGCATTTTGTGTCTTTCTTTATAAACACTTTTATAAGAGATTCTGTTTACATAGTTTTATATATACAATTTTAAGAATACTAATTACATTCTTCGGCAGTCCTTTGGATTTGTTTGAGAATACTCTTCCAACTCATACAGCTCGCTGATATTTACAAAAAATGTCTGTTCCATCTGGGCCCTGACCATACATAGGTTGTTTTGCACTAGGAAAAGTGTGAAAAAAATGGAGCAATTGCAGACAACACTTTGAATGAACATTCATTGTTCCTGATTTTAACTCCATTTTGAAGTCTGTCAATAAAGATATCCATTAGTGCGCGACGTTGACCCCTCCATCAGGATATTTTTGTTTTCCCTTCAATTTTTCTAACTTTGGAACGGAGCTTCTGAATATGATTTAAGCGTTCATATTTGGTGACACTATTTAAAAGTAAATATATTTCACGTCGAAAATCACTTAAAAATATCTCCTGCTGATGTTTTAACAACTAAAACATTTTAGTTTTAGTTCACTCGATGGGTATTGCTTTATTAACATTATTATCAATTTCCTTCTCAACCCGTTTCATAAATTTGTTCCTTACGCATTTACGTTTACAAACACAGCTTCAATTTCCTTTATCAACCTTTATCGTGCTTTTAACTCGTATGTTATTAAATATAATCAAAGAGTAAGATAAATCTAATTGCAATATACGATATTTCGAATCAATTGAAACTCATATGCTAGCGAGGACATTTTATTAATTACATACGTATGCTAGCGAGGCATACGTATGTAATTAATAAAAATATTGCGTTTTATTGGAAATAATTTCATGTTGTTTAACAGATTACAGATGGGATTCTTTTCATTCCCTCTCTTTAAAAGCTTTTACATTATATTTCAAAGTTTAAAAAATTGTTTATGTCCATTTTTAACTGTTTTCAACCCTTTGAACGCCCACTTTCGGCGATTTAAATGCCCATTTCCGGTTTTTGCGTCTTTATTAAATCCTTAATATCTCGCTTTCTAACTAACGTAGAAACAAAATCAGTTTGGGGAAAAGAATCCAAATGTTTTCCCACATTTGGATTCTGCATTTCCAATTATGCCAAAATGCCAAATTTTATAAAGCTAAATAAACAATCTATCCAATGAACGAATAAAAGGAAATCGCCATTTTTTGACAAAATTGGCATTTTTAACGTGTTCGGATAACTTAAATATAATGCAGGCCTTTAATATTTAGTTGCCAACAATTTAAAATGTGATTCTCCGTTTATAGTGAATCGACGCAAAATGCCAAAATGAAACTAATAGCCCTTCTTGGCAAATTGCCTCTTTGGGCTAATAAAAGCACAGTTCTATATTTTCCGTTCTATTCGACTGATTCCCGAAACTCAACTTGCATTTTTTATATCTTAAAAGCGTGACTTTGGAAAAGTATCAGATTTATATGTAGAATTGTTCTAACACGCATATTTTGACAAAAAATCGAACTTCTTTCAAAATGATATTCCAATGTTTTTCCACATTTGGATTCTGGATTTCCAATTATGCCAAAATGCCAAATTTTGTAAATTTGGTGAGTAACATAAGGAGCAATTTAACAATTAAGCTTGATTCACATGTTCTAGTTTGTGGGAAGATTAATTCATTTCACGAACTTTTCAGTAACTCGTTTCAATTTTGCTTTCATTTTCAACGCGCACAAAAAATATATCGTTTCTTCTTTCTTGGAAATTTTTTATATTTATATCAGGATTTTTAATCACAGATGCTATTTTTAATTTTTTTTTCTTTTTAGAATTTCATTCTATTTGTCCGAGTTCTATGATTAAATTATGTTTCTTCAAATAATTATTTTAAAAATTTTCGCTTATTCATTTGAACTGTGTGATTTAAGTATATTTATCGCTATAAATGTTTCTAGAATGTTATTTTATTTATTTAAGCTATAGTTCTTTTAAAAGAATACTTTGTAACCCAGTATACGCCACGGGGCATTTAAAAGCTGCACATATTAAAAAAGGAAATACTGTGAGGCACATTTAATACGTCTTCAATCGGCCATTCAGAAAAGGGTACATAAATGAAGAAAATGTACAGTCTACATTTCAATTTAACAGATGATGCAGATATTCTTTACATGGTATTCCATTGCTTTACACAGTTTTATTATTGTGTCATTGCTTTAAACATCATTACATTTTTAACATCTTATTTTAAGTTTGTTACAATATTATCTATATCTCAGAATAAGTTTAAATATTTCATTTTAAAATTAAGAACAATGAAATAACACAACTTAAAAAAGCAAAGTTTAATGCTGAAACTATTTTTCTCTTTTTAATACTTTGTAGATATTTTTGAGGTATTTTGCAAATATGTCAGCAATTATTAACATGTTTTAATTCCCAGCATATCATAAACTCCTTTAAAACAGCTTAGGTTTTGCAATATTCTTATGTTAAGAGAGATATCGGCTTCCGTTTTATCAGTACTTAGTCAGCATGTAATAGTGAAGAGATTTTGAACATGGTACTGAAGAGGCACTATCTGAAGATAGGAGATGAAAGAAAAGACTGGTTTCATCAACACTGTAAACTTTCTAGCTGATTTCCATGTACTTGTTTGGATAAATTTTCGAATCTTCAACAAATTCGGCTGAGACATCATTAGATTCTCCGTTTATGATGTGGTATAACGTTCTATGATTAAAGTAATTTAAATTACTTTAATCATAGAACGTTATATAAGTAATTTAAATTTATTCAGTCCTTCAGTAAAAAAACAGTCGTCTTTCGCCTTCATCTACAATGCAATTTCTTGTGTCCTTATGTCCTTTCCGTTAACATAGGCCCATTCACTGGACTGAGTGAGAAATTTAGCAATATGCGGTTTGAACGTGCAAATATTTCGTCTTGAACACGCAATTTCTTTGAGTCGCATTTTCGCAGCTTTCAGTAATATTTATCTTCAATGCTGAAACAAGAATATTCAGAGTTTTCCTAGCGTAATATTTCCATACATTTTCTATTCTTGTAAATTCTCTTAAAATTTCAGTTGTCTCTTTCAAGGAGACCGCTTGTCGTTTTCTAGGCATTTTAGTTGAAAATCAAATTTAAATAAAGCTAAATTTAAATAAATGAAACAAAAAAGTTTTAGCAAATGATACAGGCATCTTCCAAACCCAGTGAAATAAGCACCTCCTACCACATTTCTAATCAAGAGAATCCATCGTTTATTCTATTCCACTTAGAACTCGTCTTAAAATCGGGTACAAATAATCTAAATTACATTAAACCGACAATTTTTAAGACTAGTAATTGCTGAAAATTCTGAACTCTTTTGGGTGAACTTTCAAAATTTAATTTAAAATTTAAATTAATTTAGAATGGTTCATCGGCTAATTTTGGATGAACAGAAACGCAGTGGTTTACCTGACGAAAGGGGTTCATTTGAGTCTGATATACCTCCTCTTGATAATGTTGAATCAGATTTTGATTGCATTCCTCTTCCCATATATGTTTTGTAACTTTTGAATTTCCCATACCTATAATTTTTCTTGTTTAGAACTATTGGTTGATTTTTACATATTTATTGGTAATTTTATATTTTACTGGATTTGCTTTTTATTTCTATAGTGTTTTTGTGGATTAGGTTCTAAATTTCTTATTTTCTCATCTATCTATCTCTCTAACTATTTAATCTTTCTCCCTGTATATGTATATATATATATATATATATATATATATATATATGTAATTTTATGTTTGTGTGTTCAGCGAGGCCGACTGCAACAAAAAAGAGAGTTGAACAAATAGATGTTATCACAGTCCCCATATGCAAAATTTGAGCGTTCTGCGACTGATCGTTTTCGAGTTATGCGAGATACATACATACGTACATTCGTACGGAAAGGTGTCCTGAAAAAAATATCCCTTCTGAATCCATTTTAAATCCATTTTACCATGGGTTTTGGAAAAAAGTCATTAAGTCATTTATTTAGTACGTAGGTAGAGATGTTAAGCAAAAAAATCGTTCAAATGAATTCGAGATCGGTCAAAAGAGATATTTTCGTTGAAATAGCTTACTCGAAATTTTTCGCTATTGCAATACTTGCTTTACTTCGTATAAGGAAGTAAAGGTCATTTTTGTAGCTTCTTTAAATCCATTATGCAATCCGTTTTGCAAAAAACAGTCCTTTATTCTGCGCGTAAATACAGACGTCTCAGAAAAATGAAAACAAAATTTAAAAAAAGATCGTCCATATGGATTCGGGAATGGTCAACATGGATATTTCTGTTGAAATATGATACCTGAAATTTTTAGCTTCCTCTACTTCGTACAAAGAAGTAAAAAATCACACATTTCGGAATATCTATTATTAAAACGAGTTCTCTCGCGTGTAACGTTTTAATAGATGCTAAAATTATAATTTACTATTTTAGCATTTTACATTTTATTTAAATTATAGAACTGATCTCTTAAATTAATCACAGTGGCTCACATTTGTTTCGGACACTTGTATGTTTGACATTTATTTGCATTGATCCTATATCAAATATTAAAACACAATGATTGTTTTCTAATATGCAATAAGTAAATTATTAGCCCAAAGGGGGTTATTCCAGAAGGGCAATTAGTTTCGAAATGCCACTTTGCGTCGAATCAATATAAACGGCTATATCACTTTTCAAACTTTTGATACCAAATATCAGAACCCTGTATTATATTTAAAGAAATTAAATAATGAAAAATCTGCGTAAATGTATGTATGTTTCTCTTATTGTGAAAAAATGACGGTACCTAAAACCATCAAATTTTGAATAACGTAGTCGTCCACATTAATATGGGCTCTGGAAACCGCAATTGGGACTTTCGTGTTATTGTTTATTTTATACTTTGCATAACATTAACGAATTTTTGATTAACAGACTCAACAATTTCGAAGTGAGCTATGGTAACACTGTGCGGGAAAAAAATCATTTTTATCTTTAGCGCTTTAAATTGTAATCGGAAGTTCTATAGATATGCTCTTTTTTTAATAATTTGTGATATTGCTGTTGAAGTGTATTTTATAGTAAGTGAGGAGAACATAATGTTTAATAAATAAAGGTAATACACAAAATGTTAAAAAACGCCCCTTTGGGCGTAATATAAAATCTGAAAGCTTTCCGTTTTTTTTATTATTATGGACTTAATTTATTAATATTTCTATTGCTTTATATTTCCTTTAATTATCCATTATTTTTACTCTGCTAGCCCAAAAGTGCGTTAGCCCGAATGGGCTATTAATCTTGAAACGGGTCTTTGCGTCGCACACTATAAACGGCTGTCTCACTTTTCAAATGGTCGCTATCAAATATTATCTCCCTTTATTATTTTTATGTAAATTAAATAATGAAGATTCGGCATGTATGTATATACGTTCCTCGCATTGTGGAAAAACGACGGTACCTAGGACCATCGAATTTTAAATAACGTAGTTCTCCCCCTAAACATGTGCACCTAGAAGCACGAATTTTGAATTTCGTATTTGTATTTCATATTTTGTAAAACTTTAATGAATTTTTGATTAAAAATATCAATGATTTCAAAACCAGCACTGACAGCACTGTATGAAGTAAAAGACTTATCTTCAGGGGGCGAAACTGTATCGGAAATTCTAAAGATATAGTGTTTTTAAATATTTTTATCGGAAAAGATCATTAGCCCGATTGCTCTCGAAACGTGTACGCACATGAATTTTATTTTATTTTACTTTATTGAGGAATCAGCGTTTACTTGCTTAGTAAAGTGTATTGTAATGCAATATACGAGTTTGCTGCAACCCTCTGTATCAGTTTGTAAACGAATAGCACGAAAGAGAAACAGCTAGAATACAAGAAAACAAATTTCTTTTTCTGTAAATCAAACTGAGTTACGGAGTTAAATACAAGTTCCTAAAAATGCATAAGTGAAATAGTTCTAGAATCAACTCCAGAATGTTCAGTTTTGAATTATATTTCTGCAACAGAACAGAGGGAACTGTTCCTTTTCAGCTTCTGACTAAAGATGATTAAAGCCTGTGAAACGGCTGTTCTTCTTTTACTTCATAAGCTTTAATTTTATTTTATTTATTACGTGCTGCTGTTTTATCACGGTCTCAAAGTGAAACATCAGCACGACCGTTTCACAGCTGCTTTAATCGATGCTGAATTTAGACGGTGCAAGATTTTTAGAATTTAGAAAGGCACGGGACAGCAAAATTTAGGAGTTTCAGAGATCGCTTTGGAAAGAGACGAAAAAAAAAAAAAAAAAAAAAAAAAAAAAAACTTACGTCAGGCCTTAAATCAGTTGCTGATAATTCATACAAAGGCGTTTACACATTCTATATATTTTATATCCGAGAGACAATATACTTGATATTCTGGACATATGTTCTTTTTAAATATTTTGTGATTTTGACACATTGTATATGTGGCGTAAGTGCGAAGACCGAAATATTGAATAAATAATGTTAACACATGAAACGTTAATAATAAAAAGACACAAAGAAAGCTTTAAAAGACATCTTACTCAGAAAACTGAACACTGATATGAGGAACTGGGAAAAAACTGAAAAAAATAGAAAAATGTGGCCCATACCTAACACTGCATCCCGAATTTAAAACATATGTTGCTATGCTGCTTTTGAAATTTTTGTAAATTTATTGTTAAATTGTATATGGTGTAAGTGCGAAGAAAATGATGTTTAATAATAAAGCTAAAATGACCATAAGAAACGGGTTAACACGAGAGAGTGTAACAACAGTCTGGTTGGTTGCGAGCTAGCGAGAATGTAAAAGAATCTTGACAAACCCTTTTGGGCGATCGTTAAAGTATGAACCCTTTCAGACGTTTTTGTAGCACTCTTCTTTGGTTTTTTGTTTGTTTGTTTGTTTGTTTACTATTTTATTTAATAACTTTTGTTCCTGTTCTTGCAGGCAATCCGTAGATTCCAGCATTTCTAATTTTAAAAATTAAGCCCTGTCTGTAGTTTTGAGATTTTCACGTGCTATCTTTAAAGAATAGATCTTCATTATGTAGCGCCATTATTTTTTTCAAAGCGGAAGAGATGAAAGATGTGCAATGCCCTGGCCAGGACTCGAACCTGGCCTTCTCAAATATGCGCAGAGGCATGCTGAAAGGAGGGAGAAAACCTCATATACTTCCCCTTTAAAAGAGGTGCTAGGAATTAGGGGATTCAATCGCCGAATTCTGGTGGTGACGAATTATCGTCCACATCCTTTTATTTAGAACGTCATATGCAGCAATTAGATTTATTTTTTGAAGCAGGGAACGAAAAATGTGCAATGCCCTCGCCGGGATTCGAACTGAGACACCTCGAATACGCGTCGAATCTGTTACCGTCAGATCACGAAGCATGCTGTGAGAAAATACCTTATAAGTAAAATAAGCAGGCTGTTCGGTGATATCTCTTGTATGCCGTTGTGTACTGTCCGCTCAGGTGGCAATCCCAAGCTGAAGTAAAATAAGCAAATGAAAATACCCTCAGAGATTTATAAGATGAAACGAGCAAAAAATATCAAATAGGTTTTTAAATTATATACATGCCTTTGCAGAATATCAGCTGCCTTCAGAGGCATTGATCACTTTGCCGACTCCACAGCGAGAGAAATTTGTCTAAAATTAGTAAATTTAAGTAACAGTAAGAATAAGTAGGCACAATTTAACATGGATATTCCTTACTGTTTAGAATGACTTGCTTTAAAAATTCACATCAAAGCCATATCAAGGAAAACACGATTTGTCAGTTTACTTCAAACAAAAAGCACTGTAACAAAGCGAAATAAAAAAAAAAAAAAAAAAACAAAGTCCCCCCCCCCCCAAAACATAGTTGAATGCACCATTTCTTGCCTGGTAAAGAGCTGTCGACAATGAACGGGTTTCAGAAACTTTCTCCTTGACACATGCTAAAATAATAAATCCACACAAACGTAAAATTATAATCGATCTCTCTCTCCATCCGTAAAATTATAATCGATTCCTCTCTATATTGTTCCTCTATTTATAAAATAAATATTTGCATTTGACCACATTTCTATGAACTTCATTCACTTCTCCTTAACGAATGCTCCCGCTGGTTCTTAAATCAACACTTTCTAGATGGCTACACAAGGCTGAGCAACGGCAGCGGGACGTCACACGACTCTGCTCTTTTTCATACCTTCCTTTGCGTATTTATTTACATAACTCCTTATTTTTTATTTATTTCACTCAGTATTCAAGATTTATAATTTATAGTAAAATTTGCAATGAAATTTTAAAACTTAAATCTTATGTTTTATTCTAGGAAGACGAGAAGTTTTCTCAGTTTTTGTAATTAAACTGAAAAGGGTACTGTTCTGTTATCGGGACGGGCGCCATCGCCATATGTTTTGCTAAACTCGTCAAGAAAAATTTGGGATTTACCTAATGGCGAAATATTTTCTATACAATTTCTTCACGAATGAGGAATTATTTACTCCGAAAGAAAGTGCACGAAAAACCATAAAATAAAGCTCTAATTCAATTGAGAGGAAACACTGAAATAGAGATGTAAAGATAGGACGTGCGGAGGAAAAAAAAGGATTACTTTCTCAAAATTGGTTTGAGGGATCAGTTTCTTAACAGCTGTTGCGATGTAAATGTGAAAGAACTCAAAACACGTCCTCGTTTTAAACATGAAACTTATATTAAATAACTGCACAATACAAGTATAAACAAGAAAATAACATATAACACTTATAAGTACGAGAACAGAACAAAATAGTGAAGAATAGACAGCATAGCAGCTACCTTGCGAATGCTTTCGTCTGAGTCTGACTATTCAACTGAATTAAATGTTCTTTGGCATAGTTCCAAAAGCGAAAGAGTTAGGTTGAGTTGTTCTGTTGCGGCGCACCGGAACAACAGCAGTTGATTTCATTTATACATGGTGTTTAGAATTAACTTCCCTTGAATCTAGTCATTCATTATCAGCTTCATATGAATTATTGCACCATTTTTGACTGGAACAGTTACATAAGGAACGTCTGTGGCTATGCATGAATATCTAGACCGTTAGTTAAATAGGCAAACTGGTAATACTGTCGATAATAAAGCGAAAGTATATTTTCGTGTTGAAAACACAGCGTTAGTCGTATCCTTCCGGCCCAGTGGGTGTACAGCAAGATTTGCCGTGAAACAAAAAAAAGTTTTTTAATTGCTGTGCCTAACCGTTCTATCAGAACTTTGCTTAAGGTTATTGAAGAACATATTATTCATGATACTATAATATACTTAGATTACGAGAAAAGATATAATACTGAAGAATTAATAGAGGCCGGATTTGAGTTTTTCTTGTGTTAACCATAACTATAATTTTATCGATCCCGATATGCAAACTATTGAAAGCTTATGGGGCAGTACGAAATGACGAAATAAAAGTCAGCGTGGCACTGGCCATAACCAAATAGATTCTTGTTGGATCGAGTTTATGTGGCGGCAAAAGCATCCTAATACGCTCATGTTTTCAGACATTTCAAATGATATTCGCAGTTTGATGACTTCGAGTTAATCTTAATTCGCTAAACTTTTTTTTTTTTTTCTGATTTCCTTGCGAAATTGTTTAATTGATATTAAAAATTTCTAATTTTACAAATATCTGTTATGTTATTTTTCTTCAACTTAACCATATCGTAAATGTTTTCAATCACCGGCGACCGAGCGGTAAAGTCGCTGAACACTGGCAGTTCGATTCGAGGTTCAAATCCTGCGAACGGGCTGGCTGCATAGCCGTTTTTGTGATTATCTCCATGCATAGCGTGTATACGATTCGGTTTTCGTTAAAAAGTCCCCCACGAAGGCATCCCTCCCTTTAGGCATATAGCCCTCGAGGCTTTGCCATATCAAATAAAACCGTAAATGGTTTCGCGATTTTTTTTATGTTTTGAATTTTTCGCAAAATCGTCAGCTTTTGGCGATATCTGAATAATAATGTCCCGATAACAGTATAATACTCTGAAAAGTACAGAAAATAAAAGATGATGCATCCATACAAATACTCAAATAGAGCAATAGGCGAATAAACAATAAGTAAATAAATGCACTATATTAAATTACATATAATGCATAAATCTAAAACATAATCAAATAAACACAAATATTTACAAACGTTTACAACAGTATATTTTCTCGTTGTTTCTAGTAACATTTAAGCTTTGATGAAAGACCTAATGAAATGGAAAAAGAGATTTTACTTTCTTTATGGTGAATCAAATAACTACACAACCCTTAAAAAATATCTGTAATTAAATTTACGAATAAATGAAGATTAATTTAATTTAAATATAGTAGAGCACCCTTTTCAGTGATTGTCTTTTACAAATTTTAAAACTTTTAGGATTGCAGTGGAAGAGGAGGGACAGACTCATGTGATTCCATCAGTAAATGTTTTGTCTATCCATTATATTTCATCATCCGACTATGTTTATTACTTAATTAATAGTCTTAGCTAGAAAATAAAAACAAATTGCACGCGGAACGACCAATCTTTTATTATTTTTCTTCTTATCAAAGACAATTAATGCTCACCTCGCAAATTTCACAAAATTAAAAATTTCAATCCATCCAGCTGTTGGAAGCATGGGCGTATTTCTTGAAAGTAATCTGAATATTAGTTGAGGGAAAAAAGGAATGTTTAAAACTAAAATTTTAAACTTGTTTGAAATTAAACTTAAAAAAGGATCATAATTTGAATAATGAGAGTCTAAGAACTTTGACTAAAATAGGTCATGAAAGCTTAGCAACAATTAAAAGTTTTATTATCAAAGCAAAATCTTTTTCCTTTTTTTTTTCGTACATAACGACCTTAGATACGAATCAGTTAAGTATTCAAGTTGCACGCTCATGGGTCTAGAATTAGAAAAAGGATACACTGAAATGGCATTCATGTGTTCCCTGTTTCTTGTCTATGTCTATGTCACAAACATTCCACAGAATTTTAAGATTGACGGATTTTTAAGTGTGTTCGTTTCTAAAAGAATTATAGATTTCAAAATATGAGTACTTCATCTGGGATTCAAAATTAAGCCAGTCCCTATGATAATCCACTCTCCCTAATTTGTGTACCTACAAGAATGATTCGAAATTATTATTTTAGTAAAATAAGAAGAATTACCCATGAAATTGCAAGTTCAATTAAAAAACACTCTAGTGTGTAATTTGTGTGGTAGCCACTTTTCGTTAATCTACATACCAACAAGAGTGATTTAAAGTTTCTCTTACAGGTATAGGTAGGATTACTTACAAATCCTGCTGTGATCCATATAGTAGGCGGATTTATGTAATCTATATACCTAGAAGACTCACCCCGTATCAATCTTGTATGTCTGATCACCCACAAAGAACTCTTGTTTGTAATTTGCATATTAACCTGTTTCTCTAAACTATTCATCTGCAAAAGCTACTATAAATCACTCTTGTAAGAATGTACATAGGATTACATACAAATCACTCTCATGAGTGATTCGCATGGAGCTAGTTTTCTCTTATCTACCTTTAGCAGTGTCTCCAGAGCAGTTTTCTAGGTTTATAATATACATAGGATTACCTACAAAATACTTTTGCAGTTAACTCACATGGTAACATGGAAGAAGTAAACTACACGGCAGCTAGCTATACAGTGTGTTTCATAGATCATGGGACAAACTTGGAGGGGTGGTGGAGAGTACGAAAACATGCATTTTTTATAATAAGAATGTAGGGTTTAAAGTGACGGGTTAAGGCAAGAACGAAAAAAAAAAAAAAAAAAAAAAAAGAAAACGACAAGAGAGGAAAATGTGTTCATGTACAAAATCAACGCAAAGTGCTTCTTTGTAGCACTATAGTACTCACAATAAATGTTCAAAATTGCGAGCACCGGCAGTAATACATGCTTGGTAACGTCGCAGAAGGGATTGACGAACATTTTGAAAAACGACAGGCATTTCGCGCACGCTTGCAGCCGCAATGGATAGTCGTATAACGAGGTCCTCCACTGAGTAAACGGGAGTCTCGTAAATGATGCTCTTCAGATGGCCCCATAAAAAAAATCCAAGCTGGATAAATCTGGTGAACGGCGAGGCCATCGAACAGGTCCACTACGACCAATCCATCGGCCTCGAAATGTCTCATCCAAGTAATTGCGGACCCGCACGTGGTTATGGACTGGTGCACCATCATGCTGGAACCACATGACGATCACGAACGACAGCCGGAACATCCTGCAGCAATTCCGGTAGCCCCTTTTGAAGAAAAATATGATAACATAAGCCATTTGTATATGCAGGTAAGAGGTATGGGCCTATGAGGTAGTCGTTAACAATACCCGCCCACGCATGCACGGAGAAGCAAGTTTGGAATGCATGTGGACTATGAGTTGCCAACACGTGCATGTTGCGGCTATTGAAGATACCGTCCTGTGAGAAGGTTGCCTCGTTCGTGAATAGCATATCCGATGGGAAATCGTCTGCTCCGCACACTGCTGCAAGAACCAATGACAGAAATGAACTCGAAGAGGGTAATCTGTCTCTTGCAAGGCTTGGACTCTCTGCAAATGGTATGGATGAAAATGATTTTCCTGCAATACTCTCCAAACGGTGGAATGACTCAGCTGCAGACGACGTGCAATAGCTCTTGTTCTTGTCTGACGTGATTCATGCACAATGTTCAAGATGGATTCTTCAATGCGAGTTTGTCGTGCACTTCTTCTTCTCCCAGTGTTAGAGGTGGCTTCAAATGACCCGTTTTCACACAAAGACCGATGCAACCTCTCGAACATTGTGTGCTTCGGCATGCGCTTGTTCTGAAATCGTTCCTGGTATAACCGTAGAGCTGTTTTGCCGTTCCCATTAGCAGCACCATACATGAGATGCATGTCAGCGTTTTCCCTGTGCGTAAGCTCACCCATTATGCTCGACATCAGAGTTGCGAATGTCCTCTGATGCATCGGATCGTGGTTTGTCCGGCTCACTACCGCCCTCTACCGCTGCATTGTCAGCTAATCAAAGCTGTAGTTCCTATTACTGTTCTCGTTTTGAACATTTATTGTGAATACTGTATTGCTGCAAACACCACAAGTCCATTTCCGGCACCACAGATTATTTCCACAAACTTTCAAGAAGGGACACGTGGTACGTTTTCTCAAAAAAGATAAAAATCCAATGGAACCCTGCTCCTTTCGTCCAATCTGTCTCCTTTCAGCGTTGGGTAAGATCTATGAAAAGATCATAATTAACAGGCTGAAGTATCATATTCGCAAAAACAACTTCCTCAGTCCCAAGCAATATGGCTTCCGTTCAGGTTGCTCAACCACACATGTCCTTCAACGAATATATGACGAAGTCAAGCTTAATCGCTCACAGGATCTTCAGACTGCATTCATCTCAGTAGAACTCCAGAGCGCTTTCGACACCCTCTGGTGGCCCGCCATCAAGAAGGCCCTCAGAGAAGCGCAATGCCCGGAGAACATCTACCAAGTCTCTGACAGTTATCTCACAGATAGGCAATTACTTATAGCGAGCAATAATGGCATTGTTACTAAGACCCAAGTCAGAGGCTGCCCACAAGGGTCCTGTGCAGCATATGCAAGGATAGTGGTACCCTTGTCCTGTGCACAAGGGTACCACTATCCTTGCATATGCTGATGACGCGGCTATCCTTGTTAAAGGTCGCACACGAGACGAAATTGAAGCCTATGGCAGCGAGGCCATTGGCTTCAATTTCGATCTCGGGCCTGCGGCTTTCAAGCGGTAACTTTACGTCTTCCTTGCAGGAAAATGTCGATGCTATCCTTGATAAAGCATTTCCTCCTGATTGTGTGAGGTTTGATAATGACTTTCATACTCAGTGGCGCTCATCTGCTCGCAGTAATTATGCGTCTCAGATTGATCCTCCTTTTTTGCAGGCGAAGGTTGATGATGTAATTCGTAATTTAAGGCTTGGGAAGGCTCCTGGCCCGGATTCTATTCCCAATGAAAGTATAAGATACTTTCATCGGCTTTTTCCTGCAGTGTTTCATAGATTATTTAATATATGTTTGAATCTTGGTGCTTTTCCACGAACTTAGAAGAACGCCCTCGTTATTGTGATACCCAAGAAACAAACCTTCAGTGTTCCACATGTGAATAATCGTAGGTGCATCTGTCCTCTTTTTTCTTTAGGTAAATGTTTTCAAAAACTAATTACTAACAGAATTACTTTGCATCTACATAAAGAAAATATTCTTTGTGCTGACCAATATGGTTTCATTGCTCAAAAAAGGGCTGAGGGTGCACTTCTGCGTCTTTGCAACATTGTACAGAGGGACAAGACGAGAGGTTTGTACACTATTTTAATTTTTCTTGATATTGAATAAGCTTTTGATAATGGTGGCCTGGTATTCTTAATTTACTAAAAGAAATGAAAATACCTCATAATGTGTTTAATGTTGTTTCTGATTTGCTGAATGATAGGACGGTTGAGCTTTTTTTGGGTGGCACCTCAAGTGTTCGTCGACCTCAGAGAGGTTGTCCGCAAGGCTCTGTTTCCGGCCCCAAGCTTTGGATTATTTTTATGAATGATCTCTTACAGAAACTTTCTGATCTCTTCAGTTGTGAAGTCATTGCCTTTGCAGGTGATTTGTTAATTTGTATTCAAGAAAAAGAAATACAAAAAGCTTTTCATCTCACCCAAGATGTTTTAGATTTCATTTATCATTGGTCAATAGATTTTAAGTTAAACATTAACCATGCAAAATCGAAGACCATGTTTATTGATAGAAAAATACTACTTATGAAGGATATCAATTGCTTTTAAATGACAATCCCCTTGAGAGGGTGAATGAAATTAAATATTTAGGTGTTTTGTTGAACAGCAAATTAAACTGGAAAAAGCATATTTCCTACATTTCTAATAAATGTGAGAGACTTCAGCGTGGGCTGAATCGAATTGCATGTAATAGTTTTGGTGTTAAATTGAATGTTAGCGCAATTATTTATAAACAAGTTATTGTACCCCTTATTTCATATGGATGTAGAGCTTGGGGATTGTTTCTAAAAAAGAAAATTAACTCTAAACGCCTGCTTCGAGTTCAAAGACGAATTTTACTGCGAGTTATAAGGGGTTACCAAACTATTAGTTAAAATGCTGTTTTCTTTCTTGCCGGATTTCCACCACTAGATTTGTTTATTCTGACCTTTATAGATTACAAGAATAGTCTTGCAAACTACTCCAGTTCTCATTTTGATAGTTTATTGCCCTTGTCTGTTCTTCCACATCCTTCTGTAAGACAACCAGTACAGATACTGGATAGAATGGACACTGATGTAAATTCATTCTCACTTGTGTTGTATACGGATGGTAGTAGAATTGATGATAAAGTTGGTTTTGCTTATGTTATTTTTGAAGATGATATTGAAATTGAGTGTCATCAATTTCGCATTAGAAATGAATGTACTGTATATATTTCTGAGCTTCCGGCTACTTAATCTGTACGGATTCACTCTGTTCCCTGGAATCCCTTAAAAATACCTCTTTATGTAATGATATTATTGTTAATATACAGCAGTCTCTCGGAAATGTGGAGAAGAAGGGTATTTCAGTGTTTTTTTATATTTGTCCTTGGTCATTCGGGTAATTATGGAAACGAGAGAGCTGATTGGCTTGCTAAGAATGCAACTAAAAATGAAATCAATGTTGATGTAAATATTCCAAAATCTTTTTTTAAAAAAACATTCAAAGCTAAAATGATTGAGTAGTGGTACTGTGATTATATCTCTTCTGATAAGGGATCTGTTACAGAAACATTCCTCCCAACTATTTTTGAAAGACTGAAAAGTAAGGACTTGTTGCTCAATTTTAAAGTTATGTAAGTTTTGTCTGGACATGGTAAGTTTAATGTTTGTCTTGAACTATTTAAGCTGACATCTTCCAATTTGTGTTATTGCAATCTTAGCGTTCAGCAAAGTGTTTTCCACCTGCCTTTTTGACTGCCCATTGCTTGATAAAGCAAGAAATCTACTGAAATGCAGATTAAAATTAATTGGAATTCATTAGCCGCCGAAATACTATGATTTTGTATATTCAGCTTCGGCCTACCGAGCTTTCAACGATTTTGTTGACTTTTATTTTAAACATTGTAAATGATTTCTTTATACATTTTTATACTTTTATATTTACTTTTTTGTGTTTTTTTCTTTGTCTATGATTTTATTGTATTATTGAAAACTGTTGTTATTACTTACAATTTTGCATTTTTTTACTTACGATTTGTAAGTCTCGTGTGATACTTTGTGGTGCACGAGGATTTCTTTTTCTTTAAATAAATAAAATAAAGAAATGGCAGCGAGGCGTGCGCCAAGTTCGCAAGCCTATGCGAAGACCTTAAGCTGAAGATTTCTATCACCAAGTCTTCTGCACTCCTCATCGCGAGACCGGGCACGAGGCCTGTACGTCGTCCCTGTATCCGATTACTTGGCCGCAACATTAAATTCACGGATACAAAGAAGTATCTAGGAGTGGTTTGGGACTCTGACTTAACATGGGGGCCATAAGCATCTGCAAGGCATACTGCACAACAGCCACGAGTTCCGCCCTTACTCTAGCAGGTATAGTCCCTCTACACATCCAGGCCGAGCTAGAGGCGACATATACAAGAGTCCTTCACCTGAGGAAAGACGCCTCCTTCGCAGATACTCTCTACAGCACAGCACTTTATGAGCACCCCAAGACACCGCTGCACTCACATCCAGCGCATAAAGGACTAGGGGTCCACAGCAACATCATGCAACAGCCCAACCAGGAAATACAGCACTGATGGTTCTAAACATGCTGAAGGTGTTGGCAGTGCTTTCCTCCACTGTTGGCAAAGGCAAGAATTACATCATTGGAAAGGCCACCTAGGTGACAGCAATAGCGTCTTTCAGGCCGAAGTGATAGCAATTACGGCTGCTGTTGAATATCTAATAAGCCAGAAAATCTCAAAATCTTATCTCTATACGGATAGTATGTCTGCCTTGCTGGCCCCAGGCAAACACAACCATGTTTCCCCGTTGATCATCCGCCTTCAACAACTCTTAAAATATAACCCCTATATACTCTTAAAAGATAATCCATAGGCACACGTGGACATGACATGGGTGAAAGCTCAGGAGGGCAATGCAGGTAATGAGGCAGTGGACGTGCTCGCCAAAGAGACAGCCTCAAATATCAACGCACGTCCCATCGCTGTTCCGGCGCCACCTTCTCATCTTAAAAGACTGCTGAAAGACGCAGCAGTCCAGTGGTGGCAAAGAGTATGGGATCATGGAAACACAGGAAGAAGAGTGTATGGCTTTCTACCGATGGTGACAATGGAGAGACTCATAGCAATCGCTCCACTTACTAACTTTGTAACTGGGCACGGTCCTTTCTCGGACTACTTCAACAGACGCCTTATTTCTAATACGGATCGCTGTGTATGCGGGAAAGAGGGGACACCCGATCATTATATCTTCCGGTGCCCACTCACAAAACAGTACCATTTCCCAGAACCTACGAATATACCAGCCTTCCACAAGTTTATACTTAAAAATAAAGCGGCAATCAACGCAGTGTGCAAAATCGTCATCACCATTAAGGCCTATTGCCAAGACCTTTGCCTCCCATTATAAAACAGTGCTATTCATAATGGTCTCAGTGACTGCATTCTGCCTTAGCAAACTGTGCAATAACACATGCTGCATGTTGTATACCGCTAGTGTTTCACTTGTGGGTATCGCGTACATTCTGCGCAATGTACCGAAGTGCTAAAATGTGCCTAGTACTGCCACTATAAAGTACTTCCGCTGAATATATACTGAACTACCACTATAACTGTGCACCTTATAAGTAGTTTTATGTGTTTAATGTAATGTGTGTGTTTAACGTAATGTTTATATATGTTTTATGCTGTTTAACGTCGTATTGTGTGTAATTTGTATCGTGTACTGTTATGTTTTGTATATTTTGGGTTGAACTGTGTTTACTCTATGTATATTTATTTGTCATGTATTTCAAATGTGTGTGCTTAAGCTGCATGTATGACTTACCATTAAGATGCCAAATCGTATGTCTACCAAGTATCCATTGTACACTTAAGACGCCCCCGTTTGGCCACGTGAACAAACTCATTTTAATATCTCAATAAACTCCCGGGGCGCGCCTCTTGCGGCTCCAGGGAGTTGTTGCCTCTAGGTAGGGAAAGGCGTGGGACACATGCTTGTTTACCTCTATTAAACATCAGGCGTCCCCGTCCTCCGTCACCTGTCACCTGTATTGCTGCAAAGAAGCACTTTGCGTTGATTTTGTACATAAACACATTTTCCTCTCGTGTCTTTTTTTTTTTCGTTCCTGCCTTACCCGTCACTTTAGATCTTACATTCTTATACAAAAAATGCATGCTCTAGTACGCTCCACCACCCCTCTAAGATTGTCCCATGATCTATGAAACACCCTGTATATACCTACAAGTGTGATTATGAACACACTGTAGAATTTTTTCTCTTTCCTTCCCTGAAAACATCTCAGCCAAACTAATATTAATATTGCTTTTTTAGCCTAATTTTTAAGTTTACGTAATGAAGCTCTATTCCAATGAGAGATGATTCCATATATTAATATTAGTGGTACAGAATCGTTCAAATAATTTCCAAAACCGTTATCAATAGTTCATAAGCACACATTTGTGTTTTCCTAATTAAAATGCTGTGAAAGAGCCTACTTATATTTTTCTAGTTATATTGATATTAAATAAGTTAACATCCCATTGCTATTTTGATCAATATTTTTTCTCATCGTTTAATGTTATCAAAATAGCCGCGGACAAAAGAAATCTTATTTAGCTGCTCAACGCAAAAGAACCAGTCACCTAGATCTGAGAGGAAGCACAAATTTCCTTAAAAACCTTTCCAATTATAAACGATCTAGTGTATTCTAACACAGGCTACAAAATACCCCTAGTACCACAACAGTGATTCAAACTTCTAAACTTTTCATATATACCAATTCTATATTTGTACTTTTCTATCTAACTTGAGATCAGCGTGAATTTTCAAAGAGAGAGAGAAATTCCACTGCATTCAGCTTCGGCGTGAATACCAAAACTCTGGAATAATGTTCAGCGTAATTCTTCTAACTTTAAAGCGAAACGGCTTGCCTATCAAATTTATATAAATTCTGGAATGAGAAAACCTCATGGCGAATTGAGACAAATAGGAAAAATGTGAAGGACTATGTTCCTAAGGGTAGGTATGCCTTCGTGGAGAACTTTCTAAGTTAAACTGGCTCGTATGCATGTTACATATGAGGAAAACCACGAAAATACCCGTACAGCCAGCCCTTTCGTTGGTAATAGAACCTCGAATCGATTAACTAGTGTTCAAGGACTTTCTCGCTCGGCCTCTGGTGGGTCCTAGAGTAGCTAGCTTTCTCTATTCACTATACCTGTACTAGGGTTAAGTAAGAGTACCTATAACGTAGTATTTGTTGCAAGTAATCTGCATTGTAGCCAGTATCTGTAAGTTATACTCCTACAAGACTACACTCCAAATCGCTCTTTCAGATACATAGGCAGGATTACCTACAACGTGCTGTTGCATATAACCTGCGTTATTGCCAGTTTATCTAATCTGCACATCTAAAGGAGCGACTCCAAATCTGATTCTCAGATGTATAAGTAGGATTACCTATAAAGTACTGCAGACATTCCGCATGGTAGCGAATTTTCTTTAAGCAATAAAGCTAGAGTAGTAGTGGTTTTCTTTCATTATGGAAAAACACGCAGGGGCTATTTGTCACGCGGTAAGGGGAAGGTGACTTTCTAAGAGAAATTGGCTCGTAATCACGCTACACATGAGGAACACCGCGAAAACACTTATGCAGTCACCTATTCGCCTATAATTTAACAAATGTTGAACTACCAGTATTCACCTACTTTGCCGCTCGGCCACTGGTGGGCATACCTAGAAGAGGGATACGAAACTGTAAATATCTATATTGGAAACCCGTATTTATCGTGTGTTTCATTTTCGAATTTGCAGCTGGAGAGACTATGTTTTCTTATTGTTCTACAAATCTTATTAATTAGCTATTTAATTATTCTACTAAGTTTTCCGGCTAAAATATTTAATATTACAGAGTCAGTAAGTTTATTTCAGAGCAAGAAACGTGAGGAATAGGCAGTGCCCTCGCCTGGATTTGAACTCAAGGCTTTCCAAACGCTATCCGGATGAGTTTCCAATTACACCACGAAGGCGCGCGATGAGGAAAGAGAAAGTTACTTTCATTCTCTCCCACTTAACATACGATTGTGAACTAGTGGACCATTTTCCAGTCGAAGTTATGATGATTTATTCGGACGCCGTTTTAGAGTTTATTTAGAATTTTGAAATAGGAAATACGAGAGAATAAACGATGTATTGGCTTAGATTCAAAATCCGGAGATTCCGATACTAACTGGACTTGCTTCCAATTACGCTATAAAAGCGCATTGTGAGGAAGAAAAAAATTCCTTACCATGTGTAAAAGCGACTTGTGCATTTGACATGAATTTCGATATGTTAATTCTCTTACACATTCGTTATTTTGAAGATTATAATGCTTTCTCCAAAATGTTTTTTTATCCGTGTATAAACTTCCTCCACAACTGTAACAAATTTTAAGTATAGCAAAATAGCTACTTAGAGCTATTTTTCTAAACATTTCTAGTTAGAATACTGAAATAATCATAAATGGTAATGACGGATATCTAGCCACATATGGAATTTTTAAATTACTTTATTCGCATCCAGTTCCTATCTCTCTTGTAATTGAAAAGGTACAAAACAAATGAGCACATAAAGCTTGGAAATTTCCTGCCAGCATTTCAAACATAACCTACTTAGAAATGGCATTTTGAAAGCTTAACGAAGATAAAGATGTTGAAGAAGATGAAAATATACAAACTGAAGCAATTTGTATGCGCTGCACAGCGGTAGATTTAAATTATATCCCATTACAAATAGATATGCATAAAACAATGGAAATTCTAAATGAATTATAGTGTTACTTTTCATGTGGCAAATTACTAATACGCGTGATATTTATTATCCAGGCAGCATGATTGGAAAAATATTCGTATAGTTTTGGGATATTTAGTTATAGCAAATTTTTCACGTTATTTTTGCAAAAATTGTGAGTATAAAAAAGAGCTTGAAATACTATTAATCTTCCACGATATTATTCAAATATTACTTTCAGAAAACATAGCCAGTCAAAAATCTATTTTCTGGAAAATATCTGGAATGAGTTAACTGAAAATCACAATTTACTGGACGGCGGTTAAGAAACACAGGAAATAGGAATAACTCATATTATAATTAACATATAAACCACCATATTTTCAAGCCATTTAATCTTGTTAAATCCTATTTAATCAAGTTCATTTGAATCCGAATATTAAATCAGTGTTCTGAACGAAATGAACTCATTGTAAATAAACGAGGAATACACGCCATGAAAAGGAAGAAACCAAGTGATAAATGCAATATAGGAAATTACAGGGTGTCTCAAAGATAAGTATTTATTTTTGTAAAATCGTACACTCTTTAAAATATTTGTTATGTTTAGAATGCTCTAGACGTGTACTAAATTTTATCTTTGTATGCATAAGTTGTTTCAAAACTTCTTTTTTTGCGTTCTTGAATTAACTTCCTGTTTTGGGTAGGCTAAAAAAAATTAAGGTTTCATTTGTAGCTTCTTTTAAAAATCCGCAGCATCTTGCTGCTCTATTTGAGTAATTGAATAGGTACAAAGCTCTATTTGAGTATTGCTTCTTAAGCTAAACACTCCTTAAAATGATCTGTATTTCTGTGAAAAACAATAGTACTTGACTTCACCTCTGTAAATGGCCTCCACAGCTGCCCTTGTACAGTTGTCTTAGACAGGTAACGTCACTGACTCGTGCTTAAAAAAATCATAATTTAAGATGTAACTTTACTTCCGTTTTAGTTTTCTGTTGTAAAGGGGGGACAACGTGTGATTGTGAATATCTAAGAGAATAATTATCAACAGATTTGCTAATTTTGAAGAGAAAAATCAAAATTTTTACCAACACTATGAAAATTTAAGTTGATATGTTCAAATTTTCATGGAAAATTCCACACTCAGCCACATTTGTTAGTATAAAAGAGGAATGAATTTTGTTACTCAGAATAAAGAATTTTATTAAAACTCATCATTTTAAAACAGGGTTAGCTGCATGGAACATCAATGAATTATTAATTAATATTATTAAAGTAACTTATTTAAAAATCGTTATATTTATGTGTATAAATTATGAGAGTTCCATTAAAATTATTTTT
The DNA here is from genome assembly GCF_044657685.1 of Stegodyphus dumicola. NCBI lineage: Eukaryota > Metazoa > Arthropoda > Arachnida > Araneae > Eresidae > Stegodyphus > Stegodyphus dumicola. Next base: position 87,864,130 of record NC_140768.1, read on the forward strand.
TAAGATTATAAAGATAAGTTTATCGAATTATTATCTATAAAGAAAAGTATATTGAAAGTGAAATAAATTTTATAAAGTCCATTATGTTTATGGAGTTTGTCTTCCTTTGTCAGCATAAACTAATATTAAACGTCTAACGGACTGAGAGTGAATCATCGCTGTGTCTGAAGTTAACGATAGAGACTTGAGAAGGTTAAATTAACAATTTTATTAAATCAGAACTTGCACATAAAACTTGTACTTCTCGTGCTTGACAACATCAGTCACCACTTGTGACGATGTAACGTAAAGTAACAATCAAATTCAAATTAAAACTAAGCCTAGTAATCAAAGACTACACAATTGATTTTAAATTCTCACTGGCGTACAATTTAACTGACATGACGATATAACTCAAAGCCAAATAATTAATAAATAAATCTCAACAGAGCTAGCGAACCTAGTAAAACGGCCTCGAGAGGAAACAGGCTCTGTCTTACAATCCAAAATCCTCAACTGAAATAATCTCTAACGGATTTACATTTCTGGTGAGAAAACGAAAAAGGAGAAAGATAGTAAAGACTGAAATTATAATTTACTGGTTGATGATTATAAAATAATAATAATCGTACATGTTCATTTATGGAAATTCTGAACGAATTTTATTAACATTCGTAATTTTAAAACTATAGAATCGACTTATTTAAATTAAGAATTTCATTAAAACTCATTATTTTAAAATCCATCACATTCAATTTTATAATTTAATTCAAATTCACTGTTTTAAAATTATTCTAAAAACGATTTAGTTATATTGGATATAAATGAAATTTAGTTGAATTTTATTAGAATTCATAATTTTAAAATGATAAAAATGGGTAAATTGCATTGAGCATAAATAAATTATAAATGAACTGTATTAAAATCAATTATATTCATGAATACGAATTATAAATGAGTTTTACTAGAGTTCATTATTTTAAGACTCTAAAATCTAGTTAGTTATACTGAATATAAATGAACATAAAAGAGAATTATTCGTTTTTTTTTAATTATACGGACGAATCAATATTATAGAATATAAACGAATTTTATTAAAATTCCATATCTTCATTTATATGAATTGTAAATAAAGTTTATTCAAATTAATTCTTTTAACATTATCAGATCGAGTGAGTTATACTGAATATAAATGATATTTAATTGAATATTGTTAAAATTCATTTATATAAATTTTAAATAAAATTTATTAAAATTTATTAAAATTTATTATACTCATTTCATTAGCTATGAATAAATGTTATTAAATTTCGTCATATAAAAATAAATAATAAAAATAAACCACAGGAAGACAACTTTGCGCTGCAGCTTATTTTCATTATGTAATTCTTTTTTATGCTGATCTTTCCTATCATTTTCTTGTTAACAGATTTCCTGTCCATTACGATTTAACCCTACGGCTAGATTTTCTTCTTCTTACAATAAACTTAGCCTTTCTCAGTTGAGTGTTTAATCAACCGTTACTGATTGTTTAAGTGATTTCCTACTCGACAGACTGCTGCAAAATTTCGAACGCATATGATGTCGGAAAAGGAACTATTTCGAGAAGTTTTACCCGAGTCCAGTGATTCACTGGAGCGATATGTACAATGAAACAAAAGCAAATGAATGTTTTGTCGTATTAAGTCATCCTTAGCATTCCTTTTTTTATTTAAAGCATAATCTTATAACTTTTCGGAAAGGCATGTGAATTTTTGAGGAACTGTGAACAAATCTGCAATGGTGTATGTACATATATCAGAGCAAACGAGGATTAAATTTGTTGCCTTTAAAAGCTCTATCCGTATATTATGCAACAGATTAAATATTATTATAAGCGCATAACTGCTAAAACTGCTGAACGTAATATACATAGAAATTTCTCATTTGCCACGGTAATTAGTCCTATGAAAGGTTATCTTATATGGACTCATTTTCACAAAATACATAACTTTGCCCAAGGTACATTAAACTCAAAGTAAATGATGTTTCCCAAGTCTTCGACTTCTGTGGGGCCACCCGACACAAATATGTATAAAATACTGTAAAGATTCCAGTTATTTTTTGCTTTATCCTTTTATATTATATTTCTCTTTAGCTATTAGTGCAGATTAAAAGGAATCACATTCACGCATACCCACTCAAATATATCGCGTGACACAAGGTAAACCGAATCCAAAGCAAGCGAAGTTTCCCATGTCCGGTTCTGTCTAATCTTCAGCCATCCGACGTATATGCATACCATTTCTACAATAGTCTTACCCGGCCTTTATTTTCGCAACTATCCGTCGTAGACTTAACTTTAGAAAGGTTTTAAATGAAAAAATTGTTACAGGTTTTGGCATTAAACAGCAGAATGTTAGAGCATAAAACATTAAAATTTTAGGGAGAAAAAAAAAAGAAAATTTTAGAGGACTGTGAAAATTCAAATGATTTGAAAGCTGCTTTGTGGAATTCCGCGACCATCGTTAAATTACATTTTGTCATCAGAAAGCACCACAAATTGTGCTAACATAAGTATATTCAAGATCTTCATTAACAGTTAAAAAATACAAAAAACCATAAAACACCAAATCCAGTAGAAAACAATTTAAAAAATATAAAAAAGGGGGAAGAAAGAAATAAATTACAACGAAAATCTGAAAGGTTTCAGAATTATGTTCAAAAGGTGTGTTTTGTCAAACATTTTGTGTGTTACATTTATTAATTAAATATCGTTTTTTTCGCCCTTAAACCATAAAGTTCAGTTCAAGGGCAATATCGCAAAATAATTTTAAATTGAACATATCTTTAGAATTTCCGGTACGCATTCTTACGCGCTGGATATAAAAAAATGTTTTTTCTGTACAACATTCCCATTTCGCGCTTTGAAATCCTTGAGTTTGTTAATCAAAAATTTATTAAAGTTTTACAAAATGTGAAATCGATAATAAAGCCAATTTCAAATTTGGGCTCCCAGATACCCATATTTTGCAGTAGGATTCGCAGCTCTGTATCAAAATTTGATGGCTCTAGGTACCGTTGTTTTATCACAATGCAAGAAATATACATACATTTATGCAGATTTTTCATTACTTAATTTCTTCAAATATAATGCAGGAATCTAACATTTGGTGGCAACAATTTGAAAAGTGAAACGATCATTTATAGTGAACCAATACAAAATCGAAAAACGAAAACAGTAGTCCTTCAGGGACAAAGCCCCTTTCTTTCTCAAATCTTTCAAATTTCAAGATCTTTATTTTAAAAGTTGAAAAATACGGAAAACCATAAAACACCAAATTCAGAATAAACCAATTAAAAAAATATAAAATCTCAAATGTTTCAGATTTCATATTACGCACAAAGGGGCGTTTATTTCATTTACATACACAGACATTTCATTTACCTACACGTTTCAAGGGCACTTGGACTAAGGTTCTTTCGGGCTACAAATATTTAAAAATAGCCTATCTTTAGAATTTCCAATAGACAGTCTCGCGCGCTCGAGATAAAAATATTTTTTCCTAAAGTGTTGCCATTGCTAGCTTTTAAATAGTTGATTTTTTTAATCAAAAATTCGTTACGTTTTACAAAATATGAAAGACACAACAAAACGAATTCGAAATTCAAAATTCGGGCTTCTAGGTGTCCATATTCAGGTAGAAGACTACGTTATTCCCCATCTGATGGCTCTAGATACCGCTGTTTTTCTTCTGTTGTTTCTGAAAAACATGCATCCATTCATACAAATCCTTTATTATTTAATTTCTTTAAATATAATACAGGGCGATAACATTTGTTTTTAACAATTTGAAAAGCGATTCGGACATTTATAGTGATACAACGCAAAATCCCGGTTTGATTCTGCTGCCGACGGCAGAAAAGCTGACATCTTAAAGAAATGCATAGCGATAGCGAGAAGCAATTCTGAGGGGTTTAAATTTTTACACATGCCTTCTCGTCACTCTCTAAAGCTATCCACATATGATAATGAGACTTCCTGGAAGGTGTAAAAGACACAATTTTTTATAGTGGCGGAATCAAATGGATGGGATTCGCAAGCTAAGCCCTGTCATCTTACCGCTTTTGTGAGAGAAGACGCAGCAGATATCCTTCATACTCTTCCCGAAAACCAAAGGCTAAACTTCGAAGCTCTATCCGTCGCCTTAGAACTGGGCTTCGAGAAGTGTTTTAAAGACTGTAGAAGGCTTCATTTAAAATGCCGTCAATAGAAGTCCACGGAAACACTCCAGGAGCTCTCCAAAGGTGTTGAAAGGTTCTTTCATCTCACTGTTTCGGAATACCCGACAAGGGAAGTCCTGTCCCTGCTGCACTTCATCGTTGGCATCCGGGATCCTGAAATACAAAAAAGTCTACAAATGGCGGATGTCAAGGATTTTAAAATCGCTCTATTGTACGCCATGAAATTCGAAGCAACCCAGCAAACAACTAGTAGAGACCGCCACCCAATCAGAATTGCTCAAGTCCAGGAAACACTGGATCAAGTGACTGATCTTCTAGACTATTTAACCAGACTAACCAATGCCTTGAGATGGATATAGGAATGCCAAGAAACTGACCCTAAAATGCTGGAATTGCGGTGCTGAAGGAAGAATGGAATTCCCTACAATATGACCATAGATACAGTAACCAATGTTACCATCTTTCGAAACGATCTGGCTCATCAATTTGAAGATAAACTCATTTGGAAGGTGCCCTGCGTCATCACCGAGACTGTGTCCGGGGGGACTGCTTTCCGTCCGACATCGACGGAATATTAAACGTTAACATCAGGTTTCGAAATGCCACCTACCATCACACGGCATATGTGGTAAATATTACAGTTCGTTGCATACTCGGATTAAACTTTCTAAAGACGCAATTTTTCCTTTGAATGTAAAAAGGACATAGGCCGATTCACAATGATGAAGGAGTGAAATGTGTCCATCAAATCAGTGTATTGGAATATCCCAAGAACTCTGAAACCGCACGTGGAGTACTAATAGCCCCGGTACATGTTGACTTATCGAAAATAGTTATCCCTGCGATAGCTGCCAACTTCAATGGTAACCAAAAAAATACGATTTAGAATTTTATGTGGATAAATACGTATTTGTGGAAAATCGTAAATTCTGGAGACACTTCAGTGCCGAATATTGTTTCTCAAATAAAAACTTAAACTGTCCTGAGGCCACAGATGAAAATGATGAAGAACTGGATCACGTGTCGACGTAAAAGATGTTATAACTGTAATAAATACTGTTAAAAGATTTTTAATTTCTCGCGAAACAAATAAACGCCAAAAATGTCGCAGTTTTGGAAAAAATTGAAAAAAATTGTAACAAACCAGTATTAAGGCAAACATTCATTAAAGATATTTTAAAAATAGAACATTAAGTAATTTTTTAGTTACTTAATGTTCTGTATAAAGCAAGTGATTTTCTAAGTAACACTGCAGTGGGCATTTAGAAATAGTATTTGCATGAATCTATTATTAATGATGATCAGAGACATTAAGTATATATATATATGTCCTATTTAGTTTCTGGAATGACTAGCCTTACTTAAAATGAAAATGCTTCTTAACCCATTTTTACAGTCATCCCGTTTATAACGTCACCTTTGACTGATCCGCTGCGGCGGAGGTTTAGTGTGGGTTGATTGCATAAGGATTATTTTATTTAAGATGGTATTTCTTATGTTAGATCTCTCTTTCCCTATATATATATATAATATTCACATGAAAACTGGAGGAAGGAAAGATATCAAATGAATTCATTAAACTGAAATTAGTTGCTACAATAAATGTAAATAAATAGGCAAATAATTGCACCAAAGTTGTTTAACCGAAACTTATACATACATAGAAAATATATAAAAATAAAAAAAAGTTGCACACGGCAGACTGTATAATAATTAGTGCAGCGGCTTTCTTTCTTTTTCCTTTCTTTGATTCCTTTTCCTTTTTTTAACCTTTGCTTGTTTTGAATTTCCTATTCTTTGGGAAGTTTTTTTTTATTTTTGTTTCCGCCATTTAATTTTTAAAAAAAATTTCTTGCCTTTTTCTGTTATGGAATCATGTTTAATTATCATGGAATTCATGGGATATTCTGTAATTACAATAAAAATGTTTTTGAAGCAAATAACATCATACTTTCAGTATCAGTTAATGTATGTATACATATTCACTGAAATTTTAACTTGTTCACTGAAAATAGATACCATAATATGAACTTTGAGAATAAAAAGAACAAACATTTAAAACAATATTTAAACTTTTCAGTCAAAAATAAATATGCTTTTGAAATTATAAAGCTATGAAAGAGCCCCAAAATAAAAAAGAGTCATTGGAGACCATCAGCATTTCATTAAATTTCTGAAACACCAAATACTTTACAAAACTGCACAAGATGAAAAGTAGAAAATGTAATTGAAAAATACTACGATTTATGAACGTAAAGTAATAAACAGAGACCAGGACCCAGAAATATCCCAAGGTAATATTTTCTATCCCTTGGTATGTAATGGTATTTTGATACTATCATAGCGATAAATATTCATCGATATTCCTGGATCATGGATCATCACTTTGCATCTAGCGAGTCGAAGGCTTCTTATTGATACACATATATGTGAAAACATTTCCTCAAATTATGTAAAAGTACATCTTTTGTTGCTAATGTAGCTTATTCATTCATCATATGAAGCCGAAATAAAAACAAAACGACAAAAACAAAAAAGAAAAAAATCTGAAAACATTCAGATTTTATATTATGCATAAAGGGGTGTTTCTTTAACGGTTTGTGTGTTACCTTTATTTATTAAATATCATGTTCATCACACTTAAATATATCGCAAAATATTTAAAACTGCGTATCTTTAGAATTTCCGATACACAGTCTCATGCGCAGGAGATAAAAAAATGTTTGTTTTTCCCGCACAGTGTTGCCATTGCTCGCTTTGAAATCATTATACCATTATTTTATTAAAATGTGAGCAACATACATACATTTATGCAGATTCTTCGTTATTTAATTTTTTAAAATATAATATAGGGTGATAATATTTGGTGGTAATAATTTCAAAAAGTGATTCGCAGTTTACAGTGAATCGACGCAAAATACCAAAACGAAATTAATAGTCTCCTTCTGAGCTAACGCGCCTTTAGGCTAAAAATACATCAATGCAAATTAATTTTGTTGCAGATGTACCAAATTCCTGTATAAATTGTTTTGGAGGCGATAATAAATTAAAGAAACTAATCTTGTATCAATAAACATTTTTCAAGACTGCAAAACTAGGTTAAAATTTTTATCGCTTTTTCTAATTTATTTTTAAACTGTTTACTGACCGTTTAATTATGTACAAAACTATGCTTTTGAGCCTGCTATCTACTCAAGAAACCTAAAAGTTTTTCAATCGTTTGTTTCCTAATCGCACTGAAATTTAAAAAATAAATAAATAAATATCAAACACATCCACGCTCTAATGGATTCTGAACAAAAGATAGAATGAAATCGAGAATTTGTATTTATTTATTAATTTCTTTTTGTTTGACTTTAGAGGCCAAGAGTAAAATAAGAAAATTAATGAAAATTAGTACAAGAAGTTAGAAACCATCCAGCTTCTGATTTAAAAAACATTGGACATAAAAATGATACATGAGCGTGATTTACTTTCATTTGCACAGAGAAGCAGAGTAAATTTAAAAAGAATACTTAATTTAATTCTTAGTTCTAAAATTATATACAGGAAATTTAAAATACGTCGTCTGATAGAAATAATGTAATGCCATGAAAAATGCGCAAACGTAGACGAAACTACTCTCATACAAATTCAAAAAGAAAGCAAAAAGATTCGATTTTTATAAATATAACGGCCTCAGTGACAGGAACTACAAATTAATCGATAAGAAGTGAGATATTCATTTTGATCATACAGTGCTGAATATTAAATAACACAAATCCAGTGACGACCCAAATAACGTCCAAGGATAACGTGGACCATGTAATGTTTATCCGAGCTCAAAGTTCATATACATTTCTTGGCGGTGGCAGGGTTTTCAAAGAAAGGCCAATCGTATTCCACAGATTCTCAGTAGAGAGAGATCAGACGACCCGGCACACATCATACCGTGAAAAGCAATTTGGATTCGTCATTTACACTGCATTATTCTCTTCTGAGCCCCACGAAACTCTGTAAACGATGACAATGGTGGCAAGCTAGTAAGTGCAGCATTCAAAGCTGTTATACAGCAAACTTTTCGCAGCCAAACGGCACAATAGTGACCATATTTATATCAGATTACCCAAAATACTTTGCACGTTTCTCAAAATATTGTCATTCATTGGCTGTGGGTGTGTTTGAGCGTTGTATTTGGTGAGACAATCTGGAAACTGTGATATCCGACTCTGAGATTCGGTCCTACTACGACGTCGCACATTTCATTGAAATAAGTAAACATTTGTTCAAAAACACATTTATTTTCTGAATTTACATGCAGTTCGTTATGTTGCTACATGATCTCATCTGTTTAAACATATGCATAATGAAAAACTAGTTCTGGATATCCTTTTCACAGAACATTGGTGTTGGTTATGATAACCAAGCTCACCTGCTCACATTCGTTTTCACTTCTCCATCAGTCATCAGAGCTGTCCATTCACTTATCTTTCTGATTGTCACTCATTACGTTGTCTTCACTCATTTCATAAGACTGGTGATGAAAATCCGCAGTTCCCATATTTTTTACTGTCAAAAACCGGATGACTGAGCATATTTAACAATTCAACTAAAGATCTCTTTGCTTACATTTTTAACCTCACATTACGAAGCATACAGACGGGCGCCGAGAATGCTAGACACTGGAATCTCCGCAAAGAATCTAAGGAATCTGCCTGCGCACTCCTAACGCACACGCGAAATTTCGAATGATATTAAAAAAAGACGTTAATTAAGAAATAACCTACATTTTCGTTTCTTTTGCAAAATGACACAAGGATCAACAAGTGATACGAATACTCGAGTAATGGCGTCATATACAGGTTTTACACTTAAATATTTGTCAGAAATATTTCTTTGTCACTTAAATATTTGTTTTCGCCGTTTTTGCAGTTGGTTAAGAATTTTGATCATTTGAAGACTTGTATACTTGCATTCACTGCACAGTTTGCATGGCTCCGCATTCACATCTTTTCGACATGGTTGTTTCTTTAACAAGCACTGTGAGTAGGCTAAACCTACCTAACCTGGTGATACTAGTGATCATGCAGGAAAGGTGTCCGTTGGAAATCGAATTCAGAATTCCGTAATCAATTCTGATGCTTCAGTAGACTTTGAAATTTAATGAAAAAACTCTGGGAAGTAGAGTCAGTTCAAGATGTGAGTGCATTGAATGTAGAAGTGCGGGAGATCAGACTAGCAGGGATTAAGATTGTAGATTTGTTGTCAGTCTTCCATTTAAAAATAAAGCTGTATTGGGTGATTCAAGAAATCAAGCGAAGAGGCCCTTCTTTTCCTTAAAAAGAAAACTTCAACAGAATCCAAAGCTTAAAACTCAATAGCTTAGAATCACGTAAAGTTTTAAGCTATTGAAAGTGTATTCCAATAGCTTAAAACTTTACGTGAGAATACCGGAACTATGAATCATATGCATATTGTTCCAAATGTTGATTTCTCAAAATCACCATCAGAGGGTTTTTTTATTTACCTCATTTTGGAGTTTCTAGAAATCAAAGTGAAGCTACCAAATTACGGATTGTGTTTGACGGCTCCGCAGAGTCTGATTCGAGAATTTCTTTAAATGATATTCCGCATACAAGTCTAAAACTGCATAATGAATTATTCAACATCTTAATAAAATTTAAAACTCCTTATATCGCGCTCACTGAAGCTATTGAGAAAATGTTCTGACAAATCCTAGTCAATAAAAATAATGTTACTTCCAGAGAATCTTTTGGAGATAAAACCCTTAAGAATCGCTTCAAGAATTTCAGCTTGCGACAGTTACGTGCGGCACGTCTTATGCACCGTATTGGGCTATTCGAACAATAAAACAACTTACCATAGAGGAACAAACAAATTTTCCAGAAGCTTCGAGAGTCATACTGGAAGATACCAACGTAGATAACGTTCTCAAAGGAGCAAAGAATAATAAGGAAGTAAAACAGTTAGTCTCATAACTTATGGAATTCATGAAAAAAATCTGTTTTCCAAATAATAAAATGGGAATTAAAAGGACCATCTGTCATTGAACTTTTACCCCAAAAACTAAGAAGCTGAAGATACTTTTGCAGAATGAAGGAAACTAAATCCTTACAATTCTAGGAATCATATAGGATGCTAAAGAAAATGTACTCAGAATTAGAATAAATTGTTGACAGAAAATGGCATTTTAACAAAATGTCAACTGCTGTCAACCATTGCGAAAATTTATGACTCTTTTAGGTGTTATCACGTACATCAATTCAGTTAAAAATCTTAAAGCAGCATTTAAAATGGAAGAAAAATATTGAATGGGATGATTTGTCACCTAATGATGTTTCCCAAGCATGGAGCCTCTTTAAATCTCAAACTGAGCCCTTAGCTAAATCAAGATTTTACGATTCTTGATAAAAAAACAATTTTATTAAAAATATGCAGTTAATTGGCTTTTGAGACGCGTCTCAACATGTATATTCTGCAGTGTTTTCGAAAATGAAATAATAAAAGTTGCTCTTGTGAAGAAAGTAGCATTGTCAAGACTTGAATTATATGCAGCTCTTCTTTCTAGACTCGTTTCAACATCATTTAAGGAAGAATATTCGCGTTAATCAGACTGATCTATACTCATACTGAAAAGCAGTTTTAGATTGGCTTAGTTCATCTCTTCGAGGATGGAAAGGTTTTGTTGCTAATAGGATATCAAAAATTCAAGACTCCATTTCAGAAGTTTCGTGGAATTACATAAAAATTCAAGAAAATAAAGAAGATTGAGCCTGATGAGGTATTTCTGCACCAAAATTGAAATGTCACATATTGTGGTAACATGGACCTCAATGGTTGTAATAGCATAATATTCTCCCTATATGTAGGGCCCACCAGCGGCCGAGCGGTAAAGTCGCTGAACACTGGTAGTTCGGCCCGAGATTCGAATAACGCGAACGAGCTGGCTGCATGGGCGTTTTCGTGGTTTTCCTCATGTGTAACGTGTATACGAGCCAGTTTCCCTTAGAAAGTCCTCCACGAACGCATCCCTCCCCTTAGGCATATAGCCCTCGAGGCTTTGCCATTATCACACACACACACACACTCTCGCTATATGTAGAGATCCACAAGAAGCATGCACGATTGATATCAGATGCGAAGGAAAAAATTTCGTTTCTGTCAGTCAACACCACCATTTCACTTGAAGCTACTGCCATGTTAGAAATTATTTCAAAATACTCATAGTTTTCCAAATGCATTTGGATAACCTTATGGACTTTAAGATCATTACAAATTGCAAAATGCAAGCTAAGAGTCAAAGAATTAGAGACTAAAGAAGCAACTTAATCTATAGTTAAGCTCATTCGAAAATTAGAATTCAGTCTTGAGTGAATTTCAAGCTATTTAAAAAAGATAGTTTTCTTACCTCCAAACAGCAAATTGATTTCAATGAATGTTTTCTTTGATGTAGAGGGAGTAGGAAGACGATTAACAAACTCAAACTTAGATCAAAATCAAAAACATCAAATTCTTATTCAAAAGAATCACCATTTCACTACCTTATTGGTACAATTCACAAAATTCATTTATATAGGGATCCTCAACATACTTTGTATTGTATCCTTCGAAAGTATTGGATACCTTCTGGAACAGATGCAGTTGGAAGAGTTCTATCTAAATGTTTGACATACTTACGACTGAAGTCGCAGCCATGCAATACTAGCATAGGAGACCTGCCTTCTAGTAGATTTAGTGTTGGCAGAGCATTTTGTAATGTTGGACCTGATTTTGGGGGGACCATTCGTAACAAAACCTCACTCGGAGTAGAGTAAGAATTAAATCGTACAATTGCTTTTTTTTATTTGCTTTGCCACTAAAGCAACTCACCTGGAGATTGTTTCAGATTTATGAACAGATGCCTTTCTAGGGGCTTTAAGACGGTTTATCGCCAAACGTGGAAACCCAGCAAATTTGTATTCAGGTAACACAACGAAATTTTGAGGAGCGGCAACTTATATAAAAGAGCAATCGTGCTTCTCAATTCCGCTAAAATTCAAAATTCTACAGGTAAAGAATGCATTGTATGGCATTTTATCCCACCTTTAGCTCCATATTTCGGAGGACTGTGGGAGGCTGGAATCAAATCTGCGAAGCTACATTTTCATTTTAAAGTTTGCTAGTCTTAACTTTTGAAGAATTTACCAGATAGAACTTACCAGAACACAGATAGAAGCATATCTCAATTCCAGTCCACTGGCTCCTCTTTCTTCACATCCTTAAGATTTAGAGCTTTCTACTCCAGGACACATTTTAATAGGTGCTCCTACAACGTCCTTTCTTGGAAAACCTCCAACGAAGTCTCTTTGCTTAAGGTCAAGATGGCATTTGTTTCAGCAATTTCGTAATCAGTTTTGGTTAATATGGCAAAAGGAATATCTGTATCAACTGCAATTTCGAGAAAAGTGAACATTGTGGGCAAACAATATCCAAGTGAATGACTTAGTGTATCTCAAACAGAATTCTCTTCCTCCATTGAAATTCAATCCTGGAAGAATCGCAGAAGTTTTGCCTGAAAACGACGGAGTAGTTCGAGTTATTGAAGTAAAAAAACATCAACTGGACTGTATCGGCGTCCAATTTTCAAATGCTGTCCTCTTCCTAAGCAGTCATGCTGAACTTTAGAATTCAGCTGGAAGGAGACATGCTAAGTTTCAAAATGTTTTGTGCCTTATTTTATCATTCTATATAGGTGTGGCTCTGTCACCGCACCAGATGTTTAGTTCCTTACGTATTTCAATTCTATCATGCGTTTGTGGGAATAAATAAAACCAAACGACTAGAATTCGATGTTCTATGAAAATGTCAACATGTGAAAAATTCTTATAGCGTATCGTTCTTATCGTATCAAAAGTCAAGTGCTTTCAGGTAACGATAAGTCTATGAAAATTTAAAATAAGCTATTTAATAATTATTCATTATTGAAATTACCACCAGCCAATTTTTTTTTCAAATAAATTAATTAAATAATAAAGGAAATTTAATTTGAAAAAAAAAGGTATAGTCAGCTTGTCATTTTTAACACATTTTACGTATTAAAATTAAATAATAAATCAAATCTTAGTCTGAAAAGAAACTATTATTTAATATGGTTTTAATGCATTTTTCATAGTAAAATTAAAAAATAAATCAAATTTTGAAAAATAGCTACTTATTAACATAGTATTAATGCATTTTCATAATAAAATAAAATAGTAAATCAAATCTTACTTTCAAGCTTACTTATTATTAATATATTATTAATAATGTTTCATAACAAAATTAAATAACAAATTCAATTTTAGTTTGAAAATTTACCCAACGATCTCTGATTGTCAGGCCACGAAATTTTAGAGACTAAAATCGCGTTTTAGATTATAAATTGCACCTGACATGCAAAAATTACCTGTAAATGATTTCATAAAATTTTACTTCAGATTCGAAGTTTTAGGTCACAGACCTCCAGGGATCTGCGAATTAAGAAACACTAATTTTATATTTTAATTTGCACACGATATGCAAAATGAAATCTATATGATTTCGGAGAATTTAATTTCCGATCCTTGATTATTAGATTACGGATCTTCACTACATACAAGAATCCAATTCCTGTTATAGATTATAAACGCCTACGCCATACAAAAATAGCATTCATATAATTTCAGAATATCTGATTTCCGATTTCTGATTACTAATTTGTGGACACTGCAAATGCAGAGTTTGAGAGCTAAGTTAGTTCTAAGTTTGAATTTTACCTAATTATTAGATTATGGACATTCACAGATGTGTGGTTTAAAGTATCTCTGTTATGGGTTTTAATTTATTCATAATATGCAATAATACTTGCTTATGATATCCATATGATTTCGGAAAATCTGGCTTTCCCACATCCGTGAGAGAATCAGCAGTAAAGAAAATAAGGGAGGTTAAAGCAGATCGAATAACCTTCCTGAGCATTAAAGAATAATATCTTAAGAACTTCTGGCATCTTTCTTTTCTCATGGTAAATACTTGTAACATTATTGTTACAGAATTATAAAACTAAGTTTGTTAGAATCCTTTTATGATTTGCCTGCCTCAGGTAAGACATTTTTGAAGCCATTTCCTTGAATCAGAATCGTTAAAAGTTCTCGATTCTCTCGAACCTTCCGAACTTCGAAGCTTTCAAATTCTTCGCAGAAGTAGGTGTCAGAAAGAAAACAAAATAAAACATTTTTGGCTGACAGTGGAATTTTATATAAATTCTATTTAAAATTTATTCATTTATTTATTAATATTATTATATAAATATTAAAATTTCTAAAAATACCAGAGTTTCTATTAATTGCCTACGATATTCAAAAACAGGGAAAGGTAAGGCACCCCAAAAATTTTCCCGAATTTATAAGAATAATAACGTAATTTTCTTGCATCAAAATTCTTATCCTATGATTACAGAATTATACTACTAAGCTTATCTAAATCCCCGTATGATTTATTTCTGGCTTTCTTCCCATACGAAATTTCTCAAATAAATTTTTTTTAATCTTCGGACTAATTTCAGAAACATTTTCTTCTCTGAAATTAATTTGGAGTCCCAAATGTTTCTCGAGACCTTCCAATAATTCAAATTCTTTAAATAAAAATATACCAACCGGAAATTAAAAATTTAAAAAAAAATTTAAAATAAAAAGTTTCTGTAATTTTTTTATTTCTTTATAAAGTAATTTACTGTGAAAGTTTCTATAAAATGCACATGATATGCAAAATATCATCGATAAGATTTCAGAAAACTTGTTTCTTTGACGAATGACGAAAACAAAAAAAAAAAAAAAAAAAAAAAAAAAAAAAAAAAAAAGAGGAAGTTTAAGACTCATCGAAAATAATCTGTTTATTAAAAGGGAATAATATCATTCGAATAATCTGTTTATTAAAAGGGATAATATCATTATAAGAATAATATCATTACAAAATTTTAAGCAATAATATCATAATAACTACTGACCGCGATCTTATGATAAATAAATAGTATTACTGATACAGAAAATTAATATTTTGACGATTACATGGAAAGTAAAGATGATTACGACTCATTACATAACCTCCCTGCGTTAAAAAAATAAAATTATAACAACTTCAAGATCGAGATTCTTGTGATAAATGGATAGAATTAGAGTTACAATATTATAATACTAAACTCTTTATATAATTATTTATTTGCCGCTTTCGTCACGTAAGAAATTTCTCGTATATATTTTCTTGAATGATCAAACTAATCTTAGAATTTTTCTTTCCTGAACTGATTCGAGGTCACAAAGATTTCTCTAGTCTCTCGAATTCTTCGCATAAGGATAGTATCATAAAGAAAGAAACAATTATTTCTACTTAAAATTACAATTTTCTGTAAATTGTTACTCAAAAATCAGTTTATATATATTGATGTAATAAGTTTCTACAAATTGCAAATAATACGCAAAATGACATAAATATTATTTCAGAAAATTTCATTCGTTGACGATTGGAAAGAAAGAAAATAAGGAAGGTTAAAGCATATCCCGAATAATCTTCAGGAGATAAAAAGAATAATATTGCTGCCTGTGCACGGGTTCGTAATGGATTGAATGCACACAGAACCGACAACAATTTGATAAAATTTATTTTCCCAAAAGAAAGGCTTTAAAGTTCTGAAATCTTTCACAGAAGTATTCTTACAGCTTTCCTCAGTAACACAGACTATAGTAATTATACTTCAAACTGCTAAGAACGTTTACACAACGCAGAGCAAAGCGCATCTAAAAGGCGACGCTCGCAGGGAGATTTCTCAATACTCCGAACTTAACTGAACCAAACATCTGAGAACCAGTGCTCTCCGGTCTTATATAGCTTTCCTTCGGCCGTCGAGAAATTTCCAGTACTTTTGATTTCTCAAAATTACTGGAAGACATATGCAGTTGCAATTACACATGTTACCGAATATAGTTACAGTTACTCATAGGAATGAGATTATACAGGGATCGGATCAAAATGACGCCAAATAGTCTCCAAGTTTGGGAAATTTTGGCGATTTCTCGACAAGTTTGGCAACAAAAATTAGTCGCCCAAACATTGCCAGCTTGGCGATATCTCGCCAATTTAGGGAGATAGCCCTTTACCTCAAGATTAAATGGAGCTGCCCCTGTAACCTCATTTTTTAGCGGCGCTTTGCATTCTTCAGACCTTTCGTGCTACGTTATACAAGAGATAATCGCACGACAATTTTACATATAAAATTTCCTAAAATTGTTTACATATATTCTAGTTGCGTTGCAGTATTTACCATAACAAGTTCTGGCATAGTGATTCTTATGATAAAGAATATTGCGGCTACAAAATTATAATACCAAGCCCATCAAAATCACGCTAGAATTTATTTTTTGCTTTCTTCACCATAGGAAAATTTTTCGACATATTGCCTTGGATCCTCGTAACTATTTTAGAGGGTTTTTTTTTTCCCGGAAATTAGTTCGGGTTCGTAAACACTTTTCTCCACTTTCAAATATCCACAATTCCACAGTAAAAATGTGTTTGAAAAAGAAAGAAAAACAAACATAAAAAACATTTTACTTAACATCAAAAGTTTGTCTAAATTTTTATTTAAAATAAATATTTTTGTTTATAAAATAACTTTCTATAAATTACTTTTGATGTGCAAAATGACAGTGATATGACTGCAGAAAATCTGAATCACATGGAAAGGAAAAAAAAAGGAAGGTTAAATAAAGTTCATCGAATAATCTTCCCGTATTTGAAAAGAATAATATCATACCAACTTCTGAATCGTGATTCTTATGAAAAATAAATAGAATTACGATTAAAGAATTATACTACTGAACTCCCAAAATCACTTTATGGTTTAGTTTTCACTTTCCTCGCTATTTATTCCATGTTATCCATTTTAATACAAAAACATTTTCACTGATCTTCAAATTATACTGATTAAAATGAATCGCTTCAGTAGCGAGGGATCTTTCCTTCTCTCAATTCAATTAAATAGGCAGTACGGGAGTGGGATACTAATATACCGTGGATAATGATTAACCCGGTTTCGATACATTAAACAGCGGGCATTCGGAAGCATGGATCCGTAATGAATTGGACCTATCCCGTAGGAAATCCGAAGAGTTACGAAGAAAATGCTAAGCAAGATCAGAACGGGTGTGAACTGGGGGCCTGCGGCGATCGAGAAAAGTGAAAGGAAAAGTCGACCAAGAAACTTGAGAAACCAGCATCAAAGTTTTTTTCATTTGAGTCACGTTTGCGATGTTCGTTATCGACGAAGAAATGCAGTATCTAGAAATTACGGGTGATGAACAAGATTTGAGATTAAAAATATGAAAGGCGTTTTTGAAAGGATTGCAGAATCGGAGAAAGCGTAGAGATGAACGCCTGATTCACCCAAGGGAAGACGGTGCACTTGCCCCCGGCACCACTCTAAAGGGGACTTCCGAATCCTTCTGTAGTAACATTAAATATGCCTATTCTTTTTCATTTCAAAATTAGAAGACAAATTTAAAGAATTTTAAGGTTATCTTTTGTCTAATTTCTCTCAATATATAATAGAATGAATGAATGAATTAATTAATAAAACAAGCAATTAACTTAACATATTTTCTTCTTTAATAAATTAATTTAGCTTAAATGAAGGATATTATAAATAAATCAGCCTGCGCTAGTTATTCAACAACGATGAGTTCATTTCCATCAAAAAGTATGCAATGTCGAAATGGCATAACCTACTGAGCCATTGATGAGGTGGTTTATTTCGGAGTAGAAAGCATAAAAGTGAACAGTACTAGAGTTTGAACTTCGAACCTTCCGATTTCTAGCCGGAATACACAATGAAAGCACGAGGAGGAGAAAATTCCTTAAACTTTCCACCAATTAAATGGCGGCTAGGGAGGAGCGAACACAGCCGCCTAATCCTAGCAGTGACGAATTATATTTAGCTCGGGCACCAAATTGAGATTCATTAACATTAATTTCAATAGAGATTCGAACTCCGGATCTCCCGACTATTAGCCACGTGTGCTTCCAATTACACCCCGAAGACTAACGGTGAGGCAAGACAGAATTTCTTCCAAATAAGCATTCTTATGGCCTCTACATAATACGACTGCTTATGAAAGTAAGGAGTATTTCTGAGAGTATAAATAAATATCATTGAACCTTAGCTCTCTAAGGTGACTACATCTGCATAAAACCAAAATGTCTAAATACGTGGATAGTTAACAGAGGGAGTTCTTTTTGTAGTGAAATAATCGCCCGACTGTGATTCAGCAATAATAACAGCGCACTTAATCGAAAAAATCAGTTTCTTCATACAGTTTCACAAATGGTCTTTTCTAATCAGAAATAGTTAAACTATCAATTTTTGAATGTAATTCACTAAACAGTAATATTTCTCAAAATCTTTAGTAAGTTTAATTGAATATTTTTGCTTCATCTGTGCAGTTTAATTAATAAATTAAAAAATTTATTCTTAAAAAATAGAGTTGATCGTATGGTATTAATAGTTATTTAAATTAAAAATCATACTAATTTTTTATACCTTCAGAAGCTACATTTTACCTATGAAAGGATGTTACTTATATGACAAACGACACACGATGATAACAACTGTTAAAGGAGAATGTAAATAATCACACGTGTATACAGTATATACAGTTTGAGCCCAAAAGTAAGTACCTATTTCTGTGAAATCGGGACCATAAATAAATAAACTGTAGTAATTTATATTATATTTAAAATGAAGTGAAATAAATTTTATTTTTGTATATATGCGATAATTTAGAATCAAAATTTGTATTTTGTTTTTTATTCCTTTCCAGAATACTTAAATAATGAAAGAGTGGAGTTTTGTTGCGATATCCCATTTCAAAGGAGTACAATTGAATGAAGTTAAAAAAATTTCAATGAAAATTTAATAAATCTATATCAACAGACAAAGCGATTCATAAACTCATGAAAAAATGTAAAAGAACAGAACCCGTACATGTCGAGATAAGGAAAGGACTGGCAAGATTTAAAAAAAAATTGAAAATTGTTCCGTATTCAACGAGCAACTTCGGTTAGGGTCATAAGATTGATAAATCTCTATCCCTTTTTCCTTCTTTATTGTTATTTTCTATGGAGCTATATTTTTGTAGTCATAATTGAGTAGCAAACATAAGGAAAAAATTATTTTTATCTTAATCTAGCAAAAAGTTTAGTTAACTCAGAAACATAAAATAAAATTTTGGGGCACTCTGTACACCAGAAAATGAAATTGATATACATTTTAGCACATTTCAAACGTGACAAACAATTATAAATTTCAGATTTTTTAGAAAGTGTTCAATTTTACAAAAACAGTTACTTACTATTGGAACATCTTGTACAGCTTTTTAATGCTGTGTATGTAATAATAAAGCAAACCCAGGGCCCTTTTTCTGTATTGAAATCTAGTACACTCCGGGGGAAAAAGAAGGTAAAAGGGTCAAAGAGCTTGCCATCCATTCCATGAGTGTGCAATAAAGAGGCAGCTGCTGAATGATTATCACAAAGTAATGCTGACAAATATATTTGCTGATTTTCTTTTCCCTCAAGACCATTTCTGGAATGGAAAAGTTAGATATTGCCCTTCTCACGTTTCACACCTAAGAAGGTTTGTTTTTACAGATTACTCTCAAGAGATTCAGGAGGATGGCAAATAAGTACTTTTGGAGAGATTGAAGTGGACGTTTGAGGGAAAATCTGATGCGTCAACAAACATTCGATTCAGCTTCGAGTATCACATTGGGCAATTATCTTTTTTGTGGTGCCCACCACATGTATTATGTTCTTTAAAATCGACGCATAGGGTGGTGCAGAAATAGCATTAGAATTTCTATTATTCAATAATGAAGAATGCGTATGTAAGTATATACATGTATGTAGTATGTACGTTCCTCGCACTGTGGAAAAAAGGCTGCGCCTAGAGCCACCCAATTAAGGATATACTTAGTCCTTCAATCCGAAAATGTACCTCTCGAAGCTCGAATTTTGAACTTCGACACTGTTTTTTTATATATTTCATATTTGTTTATATATTTCATGTTTTTTTACATATTTCGTATCTTGTGCAAATTTATAAACTTTTTGAATGAAACTCAGCCATTTAAAACTAATACAAAGTCAGCGATTTAAAAGCAACGGGCTGCCACTCGGGAAAGAGTTTAGATTTAATAAAAAAGTCACCGATTAAAAAAAAATGTAATGCCATTGACCTAAATAAAAATGGCTTTATTTCCTGTGCACCAATGTTTCCACCAAAGAGAAAAATATTATTGAATAAAAAACTATGGGATTAAAAACAATCGATATTTCTTCATCTCCTCTATCATTAATTACTTGCTCATTGAATCAACTGCATTCCTGAAAATCTTTATATATATTTTTTTATCTTTTTTATTTTATAAATACAGTTCGAACTTGGCTTATAACGAGAGCTCGAATATAATGAACGAACTTTTCCTTATTTCCAGTTTTCTCTGACTTAATGTAAATAACTATAACGAACTTCCATATGTACAAAAGTCGGGTGTAATGAAATTTGTGGATACCTTGGGCTAAACACATTTTTTTTTATTTTTCAAACCTTTTTCTTCTTCAGCTATCAATCAAGACTTCTGCAGCTATTAATTGAAAAATTACTAATCCTTAGATGCCTTCTATTTATGGTATATGAATAATGAAAAATAACTTAAAGTTACTGTTTTTTATCTGCATCACAACCTTTCTCTGCGTTATAAACAAAAAGCTATGCGAAGCACGTATGCCACTCAATCCTTGGGAAACTCAACACGCAATAAGCATACCTTAGGAGATCCTGCTATGTCACGCATTTACTCAATGAAACAAAGAGTTTGATTTAGTTCTTTAATTCCATTCCAGTTCTTTGGCCCACCAGCGGCCGAGCGGTAAAGTCGCTGACTGGTAGTTCGGTTCGAGGTTCGAATCCCGCGAACGGGCTGGCTGCATGGGAGTTTTCGCGGTTTTCCCCATGTATAACGTGTATACGAGCCAGTTTCCCTTAGAAAGAAACTTAATCCTCCACGAAGGCATCCTTCCCCTTAGGCAGATGGCCCGCGAGGCTTTGCCATAATCACACACACACACACGTCCAGTTCTTTGATTGAGCTCTCAGATAGCACTCTGTCAAAGCTGATGCTTATTCGTAATTATAAATAAGTATTTTAGATGGAAATGTGCAACGAAAACTACGGATCTAAACCATGTTTTTACGCTAAGCAACGTTTTCTCGCAAAATTATTAACTTATAGTGAAATTGAAAAACAAAAAGGACACTTTAGTAATTGCACGTAAATATAATTGTAATCGTATTTTAATTTTATTTAAGAAAAAGTTACTACTAACATCTTTGGGGAGATGTTCGATGTTAATCGCACTTTTTGTTTGAGTCATTAATCATGTTAATCATGTTTTACACTATTATGCGAGATAATCCATTTTTTCTTATCAGATCAAATATAGCGAATCCTTTAAATTTCGTTATAATTGGGTTCGACTGTAACTAACTTAAGCAGTGGGCTCTACAAGAATCTGGTTTGAGAACTGAATCGGAGTAAACAACAAAATACATTTTTACTCGGTAAATTTATTTATGATCACAATATGATTTTGTCTACAGTCTACACAATTTACGAATTTTCCTGTCTTCTCCTTCGAGAACCGAAATAACTTCCTTTTGGTTTCTTGTAGCATATACATATCAATTTTATCCGATTTAATTATTTATCCTTCGGAACAATATCAGATTTCCGTATATGCATTGATAACACTTTCCCATGGCCGAACAAAATTAGCTTCAGCAGTGATTTTTAATTCAGAATGAGGAAGAGAAAGATTTAGTTCTTTTTAAAACAATAATCAGTTTACTGGATGATTGTGACGGATATTTATTAAACATAGGGAAAAATATTATTTTCCCCCTAGTTCTCAGTAGCATTTGTTTTAATATAGTATCACTTTCTGTAACGTTTCCAGATCGCATTAAAGAAAACAGTTATACGCCAGAAGGGAGGAATTCATGTTTAATCAGTTCTTAATAACATACATTTTCCCCTCACATGTATGTGGTTGTAAGTTATGAATGAGCTATTTAAGAAGACATACAATTTTTAGTTTCTAAACAAACTAGCCAGCTTTTTTATTTATTTATTCATTCATTTATTTTTTAAGAAAACATACACGAGTTATTAATTTCTGGTATTTCTAGATCACGTATTTCAGAGTATTTTTTTTTTCAATTATAGATTCTGAAGAATATTTGGATTCATTGCGTACAATAAACGTACATAAAGGTTTTTATTAAAAAAAGGTTTTACTTAAAACTCAACTAACGAACTAAAAAGGCAAAAAGAATTTATCATATAGTTATTGGGAGTTTGTGACGTTTATTTCATTCGTTTAATTAGTTCCTTTATGTTCGGAATTTTTACTGCCACTTCTCTCTTTCCGTTTTCCCTTCAAATATTCAGAATACAAATTAGTCGCGTGTCCAAACTTTAAAAGTTTGAGATTTTTAAATCAGAGTTTATCCTGCCTCTTGAAGGCCAAGTTGCTAATTATGCTATTCTAGATAAGAGTCCAGGCCTTCCGGCGTTGCATTACTTCTTGTCGATAGTTAAATTTGTGCCGGTTAAGTCCGAGCCAACTTTGCGATTAAATTCCTCTGTGTAGCCTTTAGCTGTTAGATATTTTGATTAAGCTTTACAATAAATTTATACTGAGTTTCTCGCTATAAATGCTGGCGGATTTGTAACCACCAGGTCTGCCTCCTGTTCATCCATTTGAGTTTAAAATAAAGAGTCTTTTACACACTTAGGGTCTTTAATCTTTACCCTGTTATACTTAGCAATATCTCGCTTTATATCTATTAAAGATCTCGTCAGAGGTTACAGAAGTGAAAGGCATTAAACCTTACAGGTAAAATAATTTTCTTTACCAGAATTCATCTACAGTTTTATGTCACGAATAATAAAAGAGCGGAAACCTAAATAACAAAAATCTAATAATAAAATTGTATAGCCAAAAGCATAAGCCATTAATTTGATACATTTATTAAGGACGGCATACGCTTTTATTATTCATGATATAAACTTGTAGATGAATTTTGTAATCTCTTGCTCCTATGAAAGTATACAATAAATTATTTTTATACTTTTAGTTCATTAATGATTTTATGAGCTTTAAACAAAAGCTTATTTAATAAAATTTTAATAATTTATTATCATATTTTTAGTCTCATGATTCGTAATCAGTAAAATTATTAAATTAAAAAGGTCTTTTTCCCACAAGAATAATCATTCTTTTACACTATTTCTATTAATTGTTTATGTCAAATGGTCAAAAGCATTCAGAAATTTTGCCTATAAAACCAAAAAATCAGAAGTTAGGTTAAAATCTCTTATAATTTTTATTTAAGATATTGTTTTCCCGCTCTCTTCGGTGATGCGAAGAGTACAGTTCTGAAATTTGCCGCTTTTTCGTTAAGATACGAGCAGAAAATCGTTTACACATTAAACTTTAAACACTAAAGAGAATTCTGAAAAAATTGGTTCATCGCATTGTATTGTCATCCACAAACAAACTGTGTGTACTATATTTTTCAGTAAAGATAAGTTTTGAAGTTCAGTATTAGATTCTTTACATCAACGATTTTCACTTTTTCCAGAAACGTTTCTTTTATAACCTTTCAAAATTAAAAATCTTTCTAAGGAAAGAAGTTCTTGAAATGAAATGCTAGAAAATGCGTATGTAAGTTTATGAAGCGGTTTTGGTTTGGTTTTATTAATTTACGGCAAAGCACTCGAGGGCTATCTGCCTTGAGTGAGGGATGCCTTCGTGGAGGACTTTCTAAGGAAAACTGGCTCGTATACACGTTACACATGGGGAAAACCACGAAAACGCCCATTCAGCAAGCCCGTTCGCGGGATTCGAACTCGGACCGAACTACCAGTGCTCAGCGAAGTTACCGCTCGGCCGCTGGTGGGCCAATTTATGAAACGGAAAGCATTTTAAATGGCGTGGAAGAACATATTATGAGGAAACAACATCTTAACATTTATACTATATTTGAAAGCAATGCCGAAGAAAGAAGTGATTCTGTATCACATGGTATTTGCTTACATTTTTAAAAAAAGTATATAAGGGCTCAGCTAATATTTTTTAAATAATTTTTGTTTAAAAGAAGATGAAGCCGTTTGTTTGATAATCAATAAAAATTTGTAATTTTTGTAACAAATACATTTTTAGATATAGCAATTTTAAAATCGTAAGAGTGTAGTAGTCATGTATTTCAAACAATATGAGCTTTTTTCATAAATTTGTCAAAAACTGTTATACAAATTTAATTAAAAAATTTTCCTGCTTTATCTGCGGATGCAAATAGCAAATAGTAATAATAGTCCATGACCCCATTCGACCATCGTTGTGAAATTTTACGGTTTTTAGCCTTCACTATTGTACCATTCACTGGTAAAATATTTATTTTTCTACATTTCATGTTACTACAACCCTTTTATCTCTTTCCATACTACTTAGTAAAAGTCCTTTCTAATCTTATCTACAACCAGTGTCTTTGCTCTGAAAATGAGATATTTTTATCTTTATGCATATATACTCTACAGTTTCAATTAATGAACTGGCTCGCCAGTGGCCGAGCGATAAAGTCTCTAAACACCGGTAGTTCCAATATATAATACAATTCAGAAACTCTTAAATTTAAAATCTTTGCAATATTAGCATTTAAATATACATTACAAACGTAAACAAATTTGAAATCTTTCCAGAATTATGTGCGAAATTTTACACTTAAACTATCACATTTAATTTCAGTTAATTGCACTACTTTAAGTTGTTTACAACATGCGTATGTTTTTTTGACTTCATTCTGCAGCAACATTTCAGTTTGAAATATTAACAAAAATTAACCTATCTTTTATTTTTACAATCTATTGCATTTCGTACTGTTCCACTCTCGCAGTCGTCTTTGGCACCAGTCCCGGGACCTGTAGCTTGAATGTTCCTAATGCTGCTGCATTCGCTTTGTTGATGATTACCATAGCCTGTCGGAGTTCATACTCCTTGAAAGCGGTTGCTTTTGGACTCCGCTTGAAACTCCGGCTTTAGCGGCGATGTCTTGACCATATACAGTTCTTGCTGCTGCGGCTTGAGTGTGTTGATCCTGCGTCGGCAACGTAGGGGCTCGTCATCGGTTTTCGCCTTTCTTTTCCTGCTTCGCAATCCAAGAGGCGCAGCTCCTATAAGGCCTGTTGTTGCTGTAACTTACTCCCTTCATCAGATTTTCTTATGATTCCCTTCCTCGGTTGGAAGATCTTTCTTGGCCCGTGGCGGTAATTCTCGTTTTCTCTTATAGCCTTGTTGCCGGACTGTATTTAACCGTTCCAATAAACTTTCCTACCGTTCCCCCCCCCTGCCATAATGTTCCGAGACCTCTGTTTCTTATTTTTCTCTAGCCCCTTATCCTACCCTTTTGTTTTTCTCCACCGCTTTTCCATTGACCTGTTCTGCACTTCTTCACCTTTTCTACTTTCAGGACGAACACCTTTTTCTCAAATTCTTAATCAACCCTTCTTGCTCAGAGATGTTTGTTCCCTGTGCCTGTCTTCTACACGGTATCTTTACCTGAATTCCCATTTCTCTCAAGAATGGCATATCATCTTCCTAGAAAATAATTTAAATTTGTTCCAAGATCCTTATCTACTCCAAGCTGTTTTGAAACATACTACAAAATCTTTGCTATTCACCGCTAAATACGATCCTTTAAATTTGGAATTAAACTTACTTGTTTAATTTTCTCTGCGGTTGACATCGTAGATTGATTTTCACCCCTTTGTCTCCACCTTTTTATCTTCCTTCCTTCGTCTTTTACCATAATAGAATTTTTACTTGTCCTTGACCTTATTCGATACTTCTAGCGTCTCATTTATTAACTTTAATTTTTTTCTTTTTGTTAAAAAACCGATTTTCTTTCCCGTGAAGGGTTAAAAACTTATTTAAGAACATCATTATTCTTTAGAATAGAAATAGTTCTGCCGATGATTTTTCTGTTTTCTCATATCTCGCGGACCCCAGTACATAGTCTAATTTTTCAGTGCAACGACGCATCTGTTATAACAGTTTTCTTCACATAATATCAAGTTATCTGCACTATATTTCTATTTATATGCCCAGCAATATTTGACTGAGCTCCGTATGGGATCATTTTTATGTGTTGTATGTCCAGGTCTACGCACACTGTTTCTATACACATTTTGAGAAGCTGCGCTCTCCACACCTTCTCAAAAATGCTACCTATAAATTGCTGTAAATTATCTGAAATTATTCTTAAAGAGCCTCCGTACTTCAAAATATTTTTAAAAGCGCATTTATTACGACACTATACATTACGAGTCATAATTTATATGTATTACGAGTATTACAGTATTATAAGTATTACTAGTATTGCAGTATTATAAGTACTACGAGTATAGATAGATGTATATAGTTAGACAAATAGATAGATCAACATATAAATAAGTATATTTGGAAATTATAATTAATAGTTAAGAAAAGTAATTAATCCCTTACAATGATCCACTAAAGATCCCCTCTCATTTACAGTATTAAATATTGCCCACCTTTGCGAGAGGTGAAGCAAAACCTGTGCAGTACCCAGAAATAAAGCCTATCTAGATTACTCGCATAGTATTTAGTCTTTAACAGAACCTAAATAATTTATGAACTACTGAATGAAAAATAAGAATTTTTCTCACAATATTTCTGGACGAAAATTGCTGGAGAGGGTGTATCTATGTCACAAAATTTAACGTTACTTCCTAGTGGAATTAAGACTCCATCACTTTTACCCCACTTTGTCGCAATTTTCAGTTCCAAATGCCGAAATTGCCCCTGATATTACGATACTGCTTTCTTGGGAACAAGACATAATAAGGAATGAAAACAAAATTAAAAAGAAAAACATTTGCTGGGTTTCAGATCAGAATAATAAAGCAGTTGGACAAACTCTTGTTTCCCACAGTAATCATTACCTGTGGAAAAAGAAAATTCCTCAGCGAACGAAAACAGTTTAAACAGAGGAACACCACCACTTCCCAACCGTCAAGTCGAAGCTAAATTCTAAAATAATAATTTCCCAACAATCGTTGGCGAACGCAGATTACATGCAAACATGAGAAAAGTAAATCAAATGGGCAAGAAAAATAATGATAATAACGAAATTGATCGGAACTTTTGTTTGTTTGGTTGCCGTTTCGCATACTAGCGTCCTTTTGGAGGAAGTGTGGGCTCCCGTCATGCATCAGCAACTTAGTCCAATTCTTTTGAGCACTAGGAAGTAATTTTTAGATCCGTAGAAGTATTTCGCCGGTGATTCTAAACGAGTATATAAGCCTGAGCAATAGTTTCGCTTTCATCCCAAACTCAACCATCGAGTAAGTCGTTACAACAAGGCTTCCTCGGACAAAGGTATCTATCTATCCATTTCCATTGGATTATTTTCCTAGCTTTTGGATTATAACTTACATGTTGCTTCATCTGCTAACTACCTGTGGTTCCAGACCATTGTAATATAAAGTGAAACTTGGAGATATTACATCGGTAACATTCGTATACGTGCATTTAGTCGGTAAAATTATGTAAAGCATAACTGAAAATTTGATAGTTTTGGAAACGTGTAGTCAGTTGCATAAGAAAGTTTATTATTTGAAGTATGTTATACAAAAATAATTATTAACTAAGGATATTTAATTTAATTTGAATAAGTTTTATTCCTATTAATTAAAACATATTCCTGTAACTACCTATAGTTCCCCAGCGTTGTAGAATAAGACTGAATTTTGGAAATATTTGTCTTCTGGACTTTGTCAATATAGTTATGCAAGGCTTCAAACTGAATAGTTTTGAGAGAAATTATCAGCTGCGTAAGAAATGTTTTACTTATTTATTACAGGACGTAGTTAAACAAAAATAATAATTAATTAGAGGTATTTAATTGTTTAAAGCAATGGTAACTGCTTTGAGGATATTTTAATTGAAAATTAATTTTAATTTAGATAAAGCAAAATGAAATGAAAATATGTTAACATACTAACTACTTGTGAGTTCAGATAGCTGTAGCATAAAAGTACGTCTTTGCGATATAATATGGTAATTTTAACAAAAGTTAATTTGATAGTTTCAAATCGAAAATATTAATTTAAGGAAATAAAAAAAATATTGTTTGGAGTAAATATATTAATGTCATTATTTATGAATTAAGGATATAAAGTTTATTTTATTAACACATTAAGTCTTTACTGCATTTCAACTTTCTATTTACGCCACCAGAATATATAGATGAAGTTTAAAAAGCAACGGGAATCTTAAGTTTAAGAGAGAGAGTTGACAACATCAGCTGTGATGCTGAATGCCCTCTATTACTAACTGTCTTTAGCATTACTGGAGCAACGAGCTACTGAGTGTCTTTGAATGAAGTTAAGTTAGTAGTTGTGGAATAGAGCATCCAGGTTATTGGGATTTTAAATTTAAATTTGTATATATTTTGAACCACTGTGTCTGCCCAGAAAGAAAATTTATTGTTTAAGGCATAGTTATTGTGGCAAAATTATAAATTAAGAATTGAATATTAATTAACTATATCAAATTATTTAAAGTAACAAAAACATGTATTGGGCAAATTTTAACTAAAAATTAGTTTTAATTTATCTAGAGGAAAGCGAAATTCTTTTCGTCAAAAATATATTTGTTAAAATAGGTCTACCAGTGTTTGAGTAGATAACAGCTCTGAATTTTGGCAACTTGTACTGTAGAGACAGTAGGATTTTTTTTTTTGGAAGAGGAAAGATGAAAAGTTAACAACGCCTTCGCCGGGAACCGAACCACGGACCTCTGGAATACCGGCCCAGCGTGCAGAACCACTACACTACAAAGGCACGCTAGAAAAGAGGGAGAAATACCTTATAGTACTAGATTTGATTTCTAACAACTTAAGAGGCTGAATGCGTATGACGTTCACAACCTACTGTATATTTAACATAAGTACAAGTTACTGTTCATTAGAAAGTTCTCCACAAAGAACTGCCGTCTTGAGGCATATTGCCTTTTAGAGTTTTGCCGAAATTAATAGTCTAATATTTTAGAAATTTAATGAAATAATATTAATAATACAATTAACCAAATACTCAAAATTACTATGTGGGAGAATAATATCGGATAATATCTGCATTTGTTGTAATTAATTAGAAATAAATATATTGTAAAAATCTAAACATGCAAATCGCTTCTTTAATAATTAAATACGATTCTTACATACGTTTTTTTCATAAGAGATGTGTAATGCAATATTTCTGTTTTACAATAGAAATCTTAATTTTACCAGCAATTTGGTATTTAAAAGTGCAACTATCTAAATAAATTTGTAAACCGTAGTGTATAGGAACAAAGCTACTTGCAATAAAAATTTCGCTTATTTATATATGAGATATTCCAAAAATAAACTGTTTAGGATAATCCCACCCATAATTCTTAACATTACATTTTATTGCCAGTATTTATATATTGCAAATTTACCCATTATTCTAAACATTATGAATTCATTGTTCTTAATGTTACGAGATCTTGCAAGTATGATAAATTTTATTACTGCAACCAGCTTAACGGTAACTAAAATGAAAATTAGTTACAGTCATCCTGATAGTGTAAAATGAATAAAGCGTTTCGAGTGTATATGTTTTTTATATGAAATACTTAATACAACTAATGCAATAATCCTCTAAATATATAAATAGCCCCTTCATTACCAGGAAAAGCTTTTAGGCGCCTAACAAAACTCATTTCTCGCATTTCAAAATTTTTAATAAATAAATAAATTTTAAAAGCACATTTATGTTCTTTTATTAATTAAATTTCCACGTACTTAATACAGACTTATAAGATTAGCTACCTGTTCGATATATATAGTAAAATAATAAGTATATTTTTTTTAAAGTAACATATAATATATCTAAATTTTGTAAGAGTATTAACAGCATTTTAATTATAGTGAAACTAATAATCTCTCGCAAGATAAGTTTAATTTTCTTCTCCCATGTTCTTTTTTTTAAATTCTTTTATTCTAAAATATTTTTAATAAGAGCTAAATGTTTCTAATGCCTTTTAAAGAGCCATGTGGTTTATGAAGTTAGAAGGCCGTAGAGTAGTTAGAAGTTAGAAGTCTTCTCTTGCTCTTTAGACAATTAAATTCGCTTTCCAAAAAATGATATTTAAGTAATCGATATTTACAAAGATTAAATAATCGATATTTAATGTTAGACTTATGAAGAAAAAAATAAAATGTGTTTACTCATTCTCTGCATGCACTTTTTTTCGATAAAATGTCCATTTATGTAAGCAATTAAGTAATTGTAATACGATGCATGCATAAAATAACTTACTAAAGCGATACTCTTTCGGATTATGTTAAGTGTTTATTACGTCATTACAAGATTGAAAAGAAAAACTTGTGTGTACAATGGTATTAAAAATTGATTTTTCCCTCTTGTTCTAGATGAGGATCAACATGAAGCTGTGCCTAGTGGTGTTGATGGTCGCAGTGATGTATGTCGCTGCAGAGCCAGAACCAGAACCTGAACCGGAGCCCATGTAAGTGATCAAGACCTACTCACTATTATTCTTAAGAGCTATGTTATAAATTTCAAACTGTTGCAACTGCATGAAATATTTACCGTATTTTCCACCTTGTAAATTCGTCGAGAGATATAAACTATAAGTTTTACATTAATGATGATATTGTACCTTATGTTGAATCTATCCTGCACTGCTACTGTTTCGTCTCTTTCGCCAGAAAATACAAATTAAGTGAGGTTAAATAATAAGCGAGAATTTAAGTTTAGGAAAGAGTACTGATTTGACAACTTTAGGCTAATGTGGTGATACATCTCTACTATTGTTTAAATAGATTAACAGAAGTATTGTTTAGTTGAGAGCTGTTGCTACCAGCTGTTGTGTTCATGCCTAACTAAAAATTACTTTAATATTCGAGTAGTAGCTCAGCCAGGTTGTTAAGCTTTTGAATTTAGACATACAACTGCTTTAAATCATTTCTATTATGATGATAACTAATTTCAGGTCTATCTAAGATAAAAGTTATTACAATGCTATTCGCGAGCAGGTCCAGCCACCTTAAATTATTTTAATGAATCCAGCTAATGTCGTTTCACGGTTCTAGCTAGTAATTAATAATGATAAAAAAATCTGAGTTTGTTGCTTTTAAATCGCTTAGCCTGTTAATCAATAAAAAACAGACTAAATTTGAAAAAAAAATTAAATGTCTCAAGTTTTTACGAATGGAAGTGATTTTAAACCTAAATATGAAGCATGTATATATGTGCCTAGTAGCAACACACTGCTTTTAAACAGTGGAATTTGTTCATTAAAATTCCATTCAGTTCGCATAAAACAGAAACTAAGTAAGAAACAAATCGAAATTCAAAAGTAGAGCTTCGAGGTGCACATGTTTGCGTGAAGGATTATGCTTGTTCAAAATCTGGTTTTAGACGCCTCAATGTTTCCACAATGGGAGGAGAAAGTATATATGCATACGCAAATTTAATTATTTGAAATAGATACAAAAATAATTTTTCCTTTAATATTTTGTTTGAAATGAAAAAGGTATATGATTAATCACTTTTATTAAATATAACCAAACATTTCATTGACAAGCGTAAATAGAAGTTATTAAAGAAATTTTGTGAAAATATTTGTTTGGCCTTCAAAAATCGATTTATACGCCAGAAAAATAGATACGGTAATTGTTTTTCCCAGTCCCAAACCTCTAGCCAAAAACTGATACTTCCGATTTCCTTTTCAGTTTCTGGAGTTATTAGTTCTGCTCTGTAGGAACCAAAATTAATTCCCTGATATTTCCTGCGTTTCATCCTCTTTTATAAATATAATTCTTGTTTCGTTTTTATAATCTGTCATCAACTTCATAAAGTATTTAATCCCCTTTTTTCTTTCCTTTTTAATAGTACGTTTAAGTATAAGCGTAAGGTTTAAGTATAAGCGTTTAAGTTTAAGTTAAGTATAAGCGTAAGGTAAATGCAGTTTTATTATAATATGTTGATACACGTGACTTTAATGTTAGGAAAACAAATCGAAGGCGTTAAAAATTATTAATCAGTATTACATTTATTTAGATGATAATTGCAAGTCACATTAAACTAAATTAAATTAAAATGATAATTATTAACATTAAATTTGATTAAACTAATGATTAGATTAAATTAAGATGCTGATGAATATGATTACTTTACTTCAGTGGTACAACTAAAATTTAAAAATTATATCTTCACGGATTCTTACATAGTAATGCTTTATCCAATTGTGGATAAAAATATAACTAATAATCATTCTAACACTGTAAGTTAAGTTAATTAATTGGAATCGGAAAACGAAAATGCATTAGAAAGTTCTTACGAAAGCTATTTGTAGCAATTTCATTAAAGCTAATCACTAGTATCACTTCATGGCAGACCTGAGTAACACACTGTTAAATTTCTTTAACAACGCCTCGTAATGTTAACTCAATACGTTTACAAAGGTTAGTTTTATTGATGCCCATTAAGTACAGAAGCATTCATAAAATAAAGAGTAAACACTCATAACTTAAGCTTATTGTACACACTTTTACTTTTCACACAAAACTTCGGAAAGATTAATTTTGTCGATGCTCATCCAATAAAAAAGAATTTACTTCAACATTCTTAATTTTCTTTGAGAGAGCCTTGAGCCCTCAGTACACACTCGTCATTATATTTCGAAACTTGAAAAAGATCAGGTTTATTGAGATTCACTAAATATACAGTACACACTTTGATTTAAGTCCTAATTACTGTTTAGTGTTACTAATTACTGTTTAGTTCTTCTTATGATTCTTATAAGAAGAAATCGAGAAACTGGAGAACCTTTTAAGATTCGGATTCAGAAAAATTTAGATATTTTTCCTCTGTATATAAACAAAGAAATTATTAAATTTAATATCAATAACCTGTCTACTTAACTATGAGGAAACTTTTTATTTAGTTTCCTTTTGCTGTAGGCTATAATAGGAACAGACATTAATTTCTGCAAACTGTTCCATTTTTATTACCTTACTTGCCTAATAGTAATTATCATCTCATAAGCTATCAAATACAATCATTTCTGAAATATTTTTACCTTCGTTAAAGTTATCTGTTATTGAATGCACTACATAAGTGCTGAGTTCAAGCACTTAATTCTTCCTCTTAACAAACATATTCTTAGACAGCCAACTTTAATTTTGAAAATTCTGCTTAGAATCAGAAAGTTTTTTGTGCTCAAAAGGTGACACATATGAATATCTTGTACAACATTTTAATTGTTATCCTGTATTTTGTATTTAATAAGTAAACATTTAACAAGCATTTTAAAGTACTTTATAGGATGAAGTTCTGCATTAAATTATTTGATATTATTTTCGCATGTGTTAGGAAAAAATTTAAGATCAGGGATTTATTACAAACATTTGTTAGAATTCTGTCAGAAAAATATTCTTTAGCTAATATTCTAAGCAGTATTTTATTAGTTATACTTAAATCAATAATTTAATTGCGGAAATAAAAGACAAAATTTGCTAGGTAGTCACTCGGTTGGTAGAGAAAATTTGAGAACATTTCGTGTCTTACAGTATGCACTAACAGATTTGTAACACTTTTCGCAGTTGAAGATTTACATGTACATTTCAGATGGAAAGTCTGCCAGAAAAGAAGCAATAAAATAAATAAGTAGTACTGTAGTAAAAAAAGCGTTATGTAACAAGTTTTTTCCTTATTGAAGCGTATATTTATAAACCAATCAAACTCTATAATCATACATATTCAAACTCCGTTATTTAAGATTAAAAATAACATTAAGTTTTACAGCATTATACAGTGCATATATAGATAGAATTTCTTCATTGTGTAACATAGTTTCAAAAACGAATCGTTGCGCATCGTCATTGTCATTGACAGGCATTAAATTATTTGATATTATTTTCGCATGTGTTAGAAAAAAATTGAAGATCCCGGATTTATTACAAACATTTGTTAGAATTCTGCCAGAAAAAACATTCTTTAGCTAATATTCTAAGCAGTATTTTATTAAATAGCGAAAACGATTTTACATAACATCGAAAAGCAATTTTTTCTCGAATTCGAAATGTCCAGTAAAATTCAAGATATTTCAAAGTTCTGGTTTCATATTAGAATACAATTATTTTGTGGTATTTTTGGCGGAAATTCCAATGAATTTTAGTATAAAAATTATAAAAATATTAAACAGACTCTTCGCTGGGATTCCAGCCCGTACTAATATACCAGTGTTCAACGACTATACCGCTCAGCCGCTAATGAGCCTATGTTGCTACATATGAGAACTCCCCTAAAATTAAAATTAGCGAAACAAGTTACACAAATTTCCTTCGCTTTGGCGTTTCCGCTTTAGCTACAAAAATTACTTCAAAAATTATTTTAAAAAATACGCAGAATTTCAAATAAGCAAAGCAGTCTCAGTTAGATGCAAACGCAACTCTGCCTTCGTAATACTATAAAGTACCAATAAACCATTTAAATAAATATTTATTGAATTAGGAACAGAAAATAAATTAAATCTGTGATTACGTAATTGAAAATAATAAGAGTTTTAAACTTGTTGAAAATACTTGCACTAAGAATTGCTTTTCTGAGGTGTAAAATTAGAATCAGAAGTCTTGTTACATCAGTTTCAAAATTCACGATTAATGGTAGTAACCATCAGTAGACCATCATCTTTCATCGACGAGACAGATGTAAAGAGATGCTTAATGTCGTAGTAATTGATGGAATGCGAAGAAAAATTGCACTAAAAAAGTGAACTGTTAAAAAAAGAGGTAAACTGATACTAATACTCTCACTGAGATAAGGTTGAGTGTGTAGTCCGCTCGTTCGAAATACTGGTAGATGACAGTGCATGATATTAAGTAAATATTTTAGACTAAAAACGCAATTTTACGTTCCAAAAGTTTGTAATTTTTATGCCTTCTTTATTATTTTTTTTCCTCACTAGCTATTTGCGAAAAAAATTCTTTCTTTAAATATGTAAAGTCTTTTCTTTAATTTCGAAAATTTTAATTTTAAAAATTATTTTTCGAATTCATGGTTAACTAAATACTTTAAAACAAATTGATTATTTTAAACTTTAACTGCATTTTAATCTAATACATTTTGCATTCAAACATATGTTTATTAGCACCTGCAATTTGAATATAAAATAATATACAGAAAAATTTTTAAAGGGAAATTCAAATAGGCTTTATAAGATGCTGTTAGACTCTATAAATCAGAAAATTAATTGCTAGGCATGCAAAATTCAGTGATTTAGAATTGCATACATTAACATGAGTAGCTATTAATATGTCTATTCTTATAATATAAATAAGAGAGTAATATTTATGTGTATTCCTTAAACCTAAAGAAAATATAAATAATAGGAATATTTATTTCTTACATTTCGCGGAGTTATGCATCATAAGGAATATAAAGTAGTCTACACACGCCTACGTTATAGACACGTATGGGGATATGAAGTTTCGTGCATACTTTATTTATTTTACATATATCCAGAGTAAAATAAAGAAGAATATCTTATTTGAAATTTTCAATCAGTTTTTCTTTTGCCTGTTTTGATTATGATATTTTCTTTAATGAAACCTCGGGAAGAATCGCTTTGAAAATAACAAATCAAAATTAAGATTAAAAACTCTTTACTTGAAAACGTAAATACTATGTTTAAATATTCTTAAGAACAAAACCCAAAGCCTTCAAAATACGCAGCTGTTCGCTTAATTAAGTCTATTGTTCTTTTCTGAAATTTAAATTACATAGCTGTAGTTTTCAGTCCCTACAGTTTTTACTAAAATTATAGTGTATTAATGTATGTTGCAGTTATACTATATATGCCACTTTTTATTGTTTGCAGCCATGATGAGAAAAAGGTTATTGTCATAAAAGACAAGAGTGAGCACCATCACCATCACCACCACCACCACCATCATCATCATAAACACGGACATGACCATAAACATGAGCACGGACACAAGCACGAGCATGGGCACAAGCACGGACATGCTCACAAACATGAGCATGGACACAAGCACGCTCACGCCCATAAACACGAGCACGGTCATAAGCACGAACACGGACACAAACACGCTCATGCCCACAAGCATGAACATGGACATAAGCACGCTCACGCTCACAAGCATGGCCACGAACACAAGCACGGGCACTTGCACAAACATGGTCATGAACACAAACATGGACATGAACATAAACACGAACATGGTCACAAACACGGACATCTGCACAAGCATGAGCACGGACACAAACATGGCCATCATCACCATCACGCTCACAAGCATGGTCACGGACACAAGCACGAGCACGGCCACAAACACGGTCACGGACATAAACATGAACATGGCCACAAACACGAGCACGGACACAAACATGAGCACGGACACAAGCACGGACACGGACACAAGCATGAGCACGGACACAAACATGGCCACAGTCACCTTCACAAACATGGCCACGAACACGGACACAAGCACGGTCATGAACACAAACACGGTCACGAACATGGACATAAGCACGGACACGCTCACAAGCATGGACATGAACATAAGCACGGTCATGCTCACAAGCACGGACACGCTCATAAGCACGGACATGGACACAAGCATGGTCACGGCCACAAACACGAGCACGGTCACAAGCACGCCCACGGACACAAGCACGCTCACGGACACAAGCACGGTCATGAACACGGCCACAAACATGGTCATGGCCACAAACACATCTGGCATGGAATCATTGGAGGACATTCTTTCGCTGCACCTCACGGACTGGGACACATCGAACCTGAAGTCCACGGATTTGAAGCTGAGGAAGAACCCATTCATGGACATGGTTTGGATATCGAAGCTGAACCTGAAATCTACAGTGAAGAACCCGAACATGAAATTTTTGAAGCCAAATCTATCGATGATGAAGAACTTCACGCTGGTTTCGATTCCGAAATAAAGCACGAGCCACTCATCTCCGGAGGGCATGGAATCACTCAGGAGTACCGCAAATTTGGATCTCTCGGACTCTCCGATCCTTTTTTCAGCAAACTCGGCGGTTCTGACTTCTCCTCCATTGACAGGAAAGATACCGTTGCCCACTAAATAGGAAACATGTTCATATGAATTCCAAACGGTAGGCCAGAAGATTTGCATAAGGAAGCTAACTTATGCCATAATTTATTTATATAGCTTTGGCCAAAACATTTGTACAAGCAAAATGACTGCCGCATAGATCGGTCGTCGTTTTCTTCGTTTCGTCCTTTTTTTTTTGTTCCTGTTTTCAAGTCGTTCATCCTCCTCCCATGTTCTACTCTCGCAGTGATATGAACGTGGGACACACGCGAGGATGTTTTGTGACGTCACAGGTCGAAGGGCTTTGTAAGATAGTGTACAGAGAACCTTGTAAGGTGCTCGGCGACTAAATTGTTAGAAAATTGCTTTGTGTAAAATAAAAGCTGCTTTTTATATATTTTGTATTTGACTTTGAATTAATTCAATTGCAGGATACTACTGTACTTATTCGCATATAAACATTCGATCTACAAATCGAAAACATCTATTCTAAAATCAAACCTCAAAGCTCATACACAGATAAAACGTTTAAATTTTTATATTATTTTAAATATAAGTATTTAGATTATGTAAATAACGATTTATAACTACAATTGTTACTTCAAGGAAAAATGCTAAGTAATGAAA
This sequence comes from Stegodyphus dumicola, assembly GCF_044657685.1. Classification (NCBI taxonomy): domain Eukaryota; kingdom Metazoa; phylum Arthropoda; class Arachnida; order Araneae; family Eresidae; genus Stegodyphus; species Stegodyphus dumicola. The sequence goes on from NC_140768.1 coordinate 87,902,297, forward strand.
TGGTGTGAAATGTTTTAATTTAAACACATACAAATGTATAACACGGGGTTCACAGAAGCAAGTTAATTAAACATTACATGCAATTATAAAAGGAATAAACAGAGAATACCTATCTAGAGTTCATAAAAATACTGATTAACTGGCCTAGCACTTGTAAATGGTTCTCCAAGAATAATCGAAGGACATCAAAGGTAAGGTATAAAATTAAATTATTCATATTGTTGAGCCATTTCTTTGGGAAAATAACATGTTACATAATCTTAGAATGAGACAAAACAGATAGCTTGTAAATATACAGTCATCATATAAAATATGCGATCCTTAAACATTTGTATAGGAGGAAGACTCGGGATATAATCAATGGTTAATAGAAGAAAAATTGTTAGTGTGTATAGCATTACAAAATTAAGTGCATTCTTCATTCTACTTAGATAAACACTTATATAAAAAGGACTTCCAATAACTCTTCGTAATATCAATACTGATGCGATGGGTAAATTTAAAGCAATTTTAGCTAAGAAATGATTATTTTGATTTATATAAATTCTATGATGACTAGTCATAAATGCAAAAGGAATATTAAATGCTATATTTACCATAAACAATTAATAATTGTTTATGATAACTAAAACATTAAAAAATGCAGTATAAATTTTATATTATCAAATAATTCCAAAATATACTTCGTTTCTGAAATCAAGCAAAAAAACTATTTTCTAGAATAGAAACGTAAAATGAACTTTAATCAAAATTTTACCATGTTTAATCATCTTTCTGTGAAGCTGAAAATCTCATCCTTGCTACTATCGTTTCTTCATAGACAATTCGGCTTGCGAGTTTTCTGCATTACATTTATACGTTTGACATTAAGCCTCAACTTGTATATGGCAACACGTATACGCAATTATACATGGCAGTCTGCTAAATGAAAATTTCGAACTTTAATGCATGAAGTCTACGATCACTTGTGTAAAATAACTTTGCTTCCTGCACGAAACACTGAACATTTTGGTGGGGGATTAAAATTGAATCGTTTCAGATTTTTTTCTTTTTTAGAAGCATTATTCTTTATTTAATGTTGCAATACATTTCTTTTAAGGCATTTTAACGAACTTATTTTTCCCTTAGAAGTCTTTCGGTAGTGGTAATAAACTGAAGTTTATGTAACTCATGGAACAATAGCATAAAAGTCTGAAATCTTTTAACTTAAGCAATTTCAAATTTAAACTGATTTAAACTGATACAGGTTTTATCAGAAAACTTCTGTTTACAGAGATACTTATATGGATAATTGTCCTTCAAGAAAAGAAAACATCGATCTTACTGGAAATCATTAAAATTTCTTTCCATATGCCAGCTTCAATTTGCTTCTAAAATTTGGCTTAATTTTAAGCTATATCTTTCTCTACTTGGATTGAATTATTTAGGTTTTGGCAAAATACTCGAGGGCTATCTGTCTCAAGAGAAGAATGCTTATGTGGAGGACATTTAAGGAAAACTGGCTAGCATTTGAAATATTATTTCTGGTAGAAAAATCATCTACTATTTACTGGGATTTGCCCCCTAGGTCGAGCTACCAGTATTCAGTGGTCTCACTGTCTTTCGCTGGTGACCCCTATTTGTGTTTGACTTTCCTTATATGGCAATAATACGCCTATTACATTTCAAATTCACTTTACAAAATTACTATACAAAATCTATTTGTAAAGAGAAGTTTCATGTACAGAATAAATGCCAAGAAAAGAAAAAATATATTTTTATTAAATAACAAACATACAGTAAGGTTCTTATTGCAAACTGACCAATTATTATGATTTGCAGCATTACATTAAATTCTTCTTTCTACATTCCTCACTAGAGTGCAAATTACATTTGTAAACTATTTAAGCTGATGTTTTTGGATCTTGAGAGAGTGTTTCTAGCATGCGCGCGTTAGATTCTGATAGCTCTAGTTAAATGTAATTACCTCGGCTTTGCGTTCTCTCCCCCCCCAATACTTTAATATCACGAATCGGGAAGTTACTGAGCCAGCTTAATATTTAATTGTGTAGTCTTAGGCTGCGTTCAGACGGCGGCATAAATGTCAGAGGCATAGTTACAAGGAATAAAATGTAGGAGTTCTGTTCACACCTGCGATACAAGGTCTAAGCCGCACCCAATTACAGAAGCTAAATTTGCGCACGCGTGGACGTGTCTACAGCTCTCCTGCTCTGTTTTTTCAATACAGGTTTCGCGCGTTCGCTCTGACTGGTCGACGCTTATCCCAAGTCGGCATAAAATTGAAAACTTCGAACTTTATGCCAAGAGCCCGAAACCAGATTTTGTGACGTAGCACAGACTAGTTGCTTGGCAGCGCCAGCTCGGCCTAAACCACTTTTGCCCTTTATACCGTCGTCTGAACTTAGCTTTAAACTACTGATGGAAGTTTTAAATTTAGTCAACTGTTTTTATTTATTTGCATCACCACAAGGTGTGATTATCTGTAGGTGGAGCAGAGTCCTGTCTTTTTAAAAGTTCAGGAAAAAAAACAAGATTGTTTTAAAAACCTTCGTAAAACTGTGCTATACTATCTCAGACATCGCGATAACTTGCTACGTATCTGCTAGGTTTATATGACAAATGTTCAGGATTAGACCAAGTAAATAACATCATAATTCTATAATATCTTGCACCAAAGAATGAAGCTTTTATGTTAAAAATATAATTTCTAATTTATTCACTCTAAAGAAATTTTTGAGTAATTTATTATACATGTTTTTACGGGTCTTATTGAAAAGGCTTGATTTGTTGAAAAGTCGTTAGCCACAGCTCTGAAGCAAATTATTTTTCTTTACAAATGGAAGAGAATAAACTAAAAAGTTAAATTTAATCGGTGTTTATAGACCGCCTTTCTTCATTCTATCCACTTTAAATCGAGTAATCCCTAGTCATCCTTGATGTAATGGAATATAAAACTAGGTAGGTCATCTGAGTTACAACAGAGCATACAAGGGCTATCTGCTTAAGGAAGAGGAATGCTTTTGTGGAGGACATTTTTAGAGAGTTTGCTTGTAATCCCGCTACCCATGAAGGAAACAATGAAATGTCCTATGCAATCAGCTCATTCGATGGAAAAGCAACATTTGACATCCACAGAAAATTTAAAAATTAATACTGTCATTCCAGTTTCAGTGAATATGGATAATTAATGTAAATTAATAGAATAACTGGAATACTTCATTGTATCTGGAAAATATAAAAATTAAGAGCCAATTGTATAAGTTCTCTCATTGGAGCTGGATTATCAATAAAAGTTAAGTTAATTTAGGAAAGAATAAAACTGCAGAGTAATGTCAGTGCATCTAGATCACTAATAGAATTAAGAGTTAATTTAATTAAAGGATCAGGATTTATAGAATTATCAATAAAATTAAGAGTTATTCAACAAATGAATTGGTTCCAATAAAAATTATCACCAATAAAATCGGGAGAATTCAGGAGGGAATAAAATTTCAGTGCAATTTCAGGGGATGTGGATTGACAATAAAAATCAAGAATCTATTTAATTAATAGGATCTGCATTTACAGCATTATCAATAAAATTAAGAAACAGTATAATAAATTTATTCACTGGACCCTTATCACAAATAAAACTAAACCATTTCAAGAAAGAAGAAAATTTAATTGGATATGGATCATCAATAAATTTAAAAATCAATTTAATTAAGCGAACCTGGATTTTTAGGACTCACAAATAAAATTAAGAAACGATTTAATATATATATTTGGGAGTCAATTCAAAAAAGAATAAAAATTCAGTGGATCTAAATAATATATTATAATATAAGTATAATAAATATAATAATCTAAATAATATATTATAATATAAGTATAATAATAATATAAGTATAATAAATAATATAAGTATAATAAATTACTCAAAAATCAATAAAATTAAGAATAAATTTAGTTGATTATCTAGATTAACAAAATGATCAATAAAGTTATGAGTTAGTTTAACAAACAGAGAATACAGATCGCCAATAAAATTGCATCAATTAAGCGGGAATAAAATTTCAATTCAATTTCAGTTGATCGGAACTGCACTGAACTGAAATTGAATCTTAATTCATTGAATGAACAATGAATAAAGAATCAATTTATTTTAAAATTTAAAATTATGTGATAACAATAAAACTGAAAATTAATTGAATTACGAGGATTTGAACTCATAGAATCAAAATAAAATTAAGGGTGAATAGTAGATTTAGACAACAGTCAAATCAAGAGAGAATAAAATTTCACGGTTATTTCGGTAGATCTCATTCACCATTATTCAGTCTCAATCTCCATCATTCTTAATTTATATTAGGAATCATTTTATTTAAAGATCTCGATTAATGAGATTACCAATAAAATTAAAGGTCAGTTTAATAAATCAGATTCAGGGAAACGGGATTGTCAATAAAACTGAATTAATTAAACACAGAATAAAATATCTGTAGGTCTGGACCACCAATAAAATTAAGGGCGTGGCATTTAAATTCCACGCTCTTAGCTTTTGGACGGATTTAAAATTACGTTTTTAATGTTTACGTACGTTGATTTTCGAGATACTTCCCATTTTCCCTATGCTTGCTTTGACTTTAAAAAATTCTCGAAAATGTGGAAATTTTCAACTGTATTGGGGTTGGGACGTATATGCCCTTGAATTCTGTAAATACTGAAACAGATTCGAAACTCGAAAACTCGACACTTAGAGCTTTTCATGGCATTCGAATGTTTTTAATTCTAATCTAAAAATAGTTAAATGGTTCAATTCAAAATTTTGGAAAAGTGGTTTTGATGTTCAGAAGATATGTGAGAAAAAATAAAATAAATTTGTTTATAGCAATTTCAAATTCACCTATGACAACATTTTCTAGAGACCATGTACTTAATTTTTCTTAAAGAACTTAGCAGTCTACGGTGGATATTTATACATATTAATTCTTGGAATAATGCTTCTTTCTATATATCTGTTTGATTTGAAACGTTTCTGAAAAATTTAAAAAATCTGAACTACCCCTCAAACATTTTTGTCAAATTATGTTGATGAAATAAATCTCAAAGTTCAAGAGTATTATTTACGTATTTCACATGTATCTTCTTAATGAATATAGATATAAAGATTAAATATAATAAAGCAGTAAGAATTAGTGCAAGTTACGTACATTTGCAGGACTAGTTTTGAAAGTCAAATATAGCCTGCTTCTTCAGATGCAAGAGTGAAAATGGCAAAGAAGAAGCATGTGCTCACTCGATAGCAAAGTGAAAAATTTGAGAAAGGAAACAAAGCCATTCTCGCCGTTTATTGAAAAAAATTCAAAACGACTATAAAATATCTTTTTTAAATGCTGAAGAAAAAGACAAATTAGAATTGCGATTAACAAGAATTGGACCAGTTTGATGATTATGAGACGCCTCTAACAAGCATAATTCATCTTTCTTTTAACTATTTTCTCATATTCAGCTGAAGAATGTTCTGTTTCATCTTCAGAACTAATGCTGAAAATTTACACAACGTAGGTTAATTCTTGTTGCTATAATATCTTTAACCTTTGTTATTCAGCCTGTTATTTAGTTTAATATTAAATATAAATGTACTTTCAAAAACTATATTTCTAAATTTTTTATTTAAAAGTAGATTTTAAACTTTGTATTAATTAAAAACTTCGAATATTACTTCAGGAAAGGCTTCTCATAATTTTTCGTTCTATTCTTATATAAAGGATTTCAAATGTTCCAGATAAAGGCGTAAACCTTTTCGGGATTCAGATTTGGATTCGAGAAAGTATGGAATTCGTTCCACTTTTCACTGTATACCTTCTATTAGTATTTTACGAGATAAAGTATAGTATTTATTCGATTTTTATATACGATAGAGAGTTTCAGTGCCATTCTCCATTTTATTACGCATTTTTACTACTCATTTATCTGAAATCTTGAATGCATTTACTTGAAATAAATGTACACATTTTTAAAATCCCGATCTGCCGAATATTTGAAACATTTGTCAAATCAGATTCTGTTAATTCCTTAGGAAATCTCAGGTTAGATATTTTTTAAATATTCGAAATTCTTAACCGAATATCACCGTTGCCAATCACAAATAAAAACAAGTAGTGCATAAACAAGCTCTTCACTGAGCTCGTTTCAAATAACGTGGAATTAGACAAGCTAATGACTCGTTTAATAGCTAATATTCTATATTCGCAGATTTGTTTTTTATGCATTCTTAAGAAGGATTAAAACTCTAACAGTTTCAATTGAAATACTTTAATTTTACGTACCGCTTACATTAGAACTGTTGTCACTGCTATCAGGATACTATTTATGCAAAAGCAAAAAAGGCCCGTACCTACACATTAAGACAGGCACCCAGATTTTCATACAGTATTTAAAATGTAATATGTTTTTTATTCAAAGAAGCGATAGAATACATTAGAGGGCGAAGAATTCCATTCCTCCGTTGTGAGATGCTTCACTTTTGCAGAAGTTTTCCCGACAAAAGCATGAAAATCATTTAATTATTTAAAAAAAAAGAGAAGAAAAAGAAAATTCCAAAGAATTAAGTTTTAACTCTCTTGTTGAGTTCGCAGTTTATCTATCTAATCTTGGACTCAATTCTAGTAGCATAACGTAACTTGTGTTTTTAATTATATTTTTAAACATCACTTCTCCGCACTTAAGCTGTAGAGACATTAAGCCACTTCGAAGCAGGAGACAGGGAAAATGAGCAATGCCCTCGCCGGGACTCGAACCTCAGACCTCTCGAAGACACGCTGAGCATGCTGACCATTACACCACGAAGGTATGCTAAGAAGGCGGGAGAAATACTTTACAAAGCTACACAAAATTCAACAGGAAAATCATAAAATATTTTAAAAGCAGCTTAAATTTAGAATTCCCGATACAGTATGAAATGTTGCCATATAATGTTTTGCCACAGCATACAGTGCCAGAGCGGCTATTAGATTTAAATTTCACTAGAATGTCACTATGTTAAATCTCTTTTTGTTTTACGTTTCATTTTGGCGAGGTCAGATGCATAAAATAGTTGCTATAAAGAATATATGATGCTTTTAATCAATCCAAATAGTGCAATTTCGTGCGTTCAGCTGGTAATTAATGAAAAAGATAAAGAATTGCGTTGATTGCTTTTAAGTCGCTTAGTATGCTAATAAGTAATATACAGATTAAATTTAAAAGAGAAATTAAATGTCTTATACAATTACCAAATGACAACAGATTGTCGTGAAGTTGTTAAAAGTATTTTAGAATTCAGGATCATTCTGAGTTGGAATTTGCTTTGAGCTGGTTGCCTTTTTAACCGTGTCCAGACCGGGTTTTTCAACTAATCGGTTGCGCATCCATTTGGATATTATTGGTTTTCTTTGGAGTACGCCTTCCGGTATTTCGCCGAAGCTGCTGCTCTGGATTTTGGTAAGATATTTTTGCTTTTTGATTTCGTCGCTATGCTTTACATCGGTGAAATGTGAGTGAGTGTCAGCCATCAGCAAATTTAGATAATGAAATCTCAGCCGCCGAACAAGCCCTCGGTAGGATTAATATACACTTAGAGAGAGCTAATCTCCCACCCAATGTTAACTCCTACACAACCCTAAAAAAGCAAGCTATTGCTGATCTCCTTAAATTCAATTCAGTTGAAAACAAAACTAGCGATGATCTCAAACGTATAGCGGAACTTGAAAGCATTATTCAGGATTACGACGCACTCTTAAATCTGGCCGTCATGCATAAACATCAAACAAACAATTCCATTACGGAAAATAATAACGAGAGCGAAGGCAAAAGCATCTAATCAAACACAAAAAAGCGATGCAAAAAATAACGATCTGATCTTTCAAAGGAACAGCTTCGATCCACCTAGTGCTATCGACGATAATGAGCGTATACCTAAAACATTTGCAAGATGGTAAAGGGCTAACAATATATGTTAAGGTGTTTGAAATGTTCATTTGGAACTTTAAATTCAGCAAATGGAGCATTACTGTGTTTGTGAACTTTAGCTCGTTGGCATGCCGAGCATGGTCTATTTCACAGTTCAAAGTCTTTCTTTATGTCATGCCAAATCAATATTTTTATCACCAATTTCATTGTTACAGGAATTCTAAGATGAGATAAGTTATGTACAAAGAGAAGTATTCATTTGCGAAATTCTTGAGTAATGTAGGGGACCGGTTAAAATTCGTGGAGGTGTCACAGGAGATTTTCTTATTTCTGTCCGGAAAAAGAATTTGTACTATTTTGAAACTGGAATTTGTTTAACGCTTCTTTGTTAACGCTGGAGTAGCAACAGTTTCAATTCTCGATAGTGCGTCTGTGACGATGCTGTATTCTTTACAAATATATCGTATGTTTGTACTGAATTCAGCAATGTAGTTAAGTTGTCGGACTTGCTTTGAAAAGGCTTTATCTAAATTATACTCGAAGGGAAAGGCAATAGGTTTGATCAGTTAAGATAGCAAATGATCTTCCTTCCAGAATAAGCTTAAAATGTTGTATGTTTGGGCAGATTGCAAGTAATTTTCGATCATAAGCGCTGTAGTTTCTCAGCGTTGATGATCGGAGGGATCAAGAAAAAAAAACTTAGCATTAGTTTTTAATGGTTATTATAGTTGATGGATCACAACGCCCACGATGGGATCAGATTCATTTGTTGTTAGAGTGATCTGCACCGTCTGAGTATTGTGAACTAACATTGCTGGCTTACACAAAGCGCTTTTTATATGTGTAAAAGCATTCTGCGCCTCTTTAGTTCAAATTAAATGTTTTTTGCTTTACTCCCTGAAACAAGAATATCAACGGTTGTTTCAGTTTGGTACAGTTGGGTATGAAGCGATGATAAAAATTCATCATTCCTAAAATTCTGCGTAAGCTTGTATAGGATTCTGGTTTAGGATATTGATTAATTATATCAGTTTTGATGGAAGAGGTTTAATTCCTTCCGTTGAAAAGTCATAACCTAAAAATTCAACTTTGCTCAGACCAAATTTAAATTTTGCAATATTTATGCGCAGTCCATAGTTATGAAACTTTCTTAAGACTAATTCAAGATGCTTTCTTGTGTGTTTCTATGTCTGGAAAAGCAATGAGAATGTCAAATTAGCAGAAAGCAAAGTATAGGCCGCTCAACACGGTGTTCATAAACCTTTAGAAGGTCTGTGCACCGTAGCATACACCAAGTATTATATAAGGAAATTCAAAAAGTCCGAAAGGTGTTATGATAGCGGTTTTTGGGATGTCAGCTTCGTTAATAGGAATCTATTGGTAGGCCCTTATCAAATCTAAGGTGGAAAAGTCGTTTTTTATGCAAAATATTGGTACAGTCCGTTGGAAGTATTAGTGGCTAACCGTCTGGTATGATGTTTACGTAAGTGCACGGTAATGACCGAATGGCCTCCAGCCCCCAAATTATTTTAGAGATGTAATGTACTTGATGAGCTGCTTTTGAACGGGGTGGAGATACCTTCTTAAAGCATATAATCAAATTCCCTTTTCAAAACAATCAACTTTATATCTTGAGAAAGTCTTCTGACTTTAGAGAATACGTGTTTCCTTTGGTTTAGATAAAATTCTGAGCATCATACTCTTTCATTTTAACACTTTTTATACAGGGAGTAATTCAGGAAATTTATTTAAAATGGCTCTATATTGGCTTTGGAAAGTGTTAGCAATGAATTTCGAAATGAAGCTGTTGCTATATAAAGTACCTTTAGTTGTCAGTGAGTTGGTACCGTCAATTATTAACATTTTTACTGTCGGCTAATAAATTAAAATGTGACAGAAAGTCTATTCCAATGGCAGGTTTATTGACATCTGCATTGATAAAAGGCCGGTTGAATGATCTGAATAATCCCAAATACAGTTCTAACAAATTATTAGTACCGTTAACTGCAGAAAGCTAAAGCTTAGACACAGTTCTTTTTTCGATGGCGATGCCGAGATAACCGATATTACTGCTCCAGTGTTAATTAAAAAATGGGTTGCTGATGCGTTGTCACAAATATGTAGAAGCTTCAACTTAGCCCCATTGATTTCCGGTCGTCACTGAAAGTCGGGGATTCAGCTTTCCTGTTTCGAACCCTAATACTGGCATGGCGGTGTGCACTTGTAAGCTCTTTCACCAAAGCGTTCGTAAAACAACAGTTATTTGGGTCACTGTTACTTTTGAAATGATTTCTTGAATTCGATCTGTATCTTCTCTGTGATCTGGGAGCTGTACATTTGTTCATTTCTGCCATCTGCAGTGCTAAATTTGATATCAGATTTTATAAATCTTGCGCGATGGTATTATCACATGGTGGAGACAAAAGGCTAGCTACCTGAGATGGATCGGGATTTAATTCCCATATCTTGTCAGCCATTGTCAATATATAAGACAAATTATCGCTGCTTACAGATAAAATGTTCCTCATATTAAGCAGCAGTAGTTGCATCCTCAATGTTTTCAAAAATTCTTGTGGCACCTGTTACTTCACCAAGTTGCGCATTTTGCAGAGAAGTTGGGATAGTTTCCTCTCACCTAGTTCCAATTCAGTCAGAAGTTTTTGAGTTTTCTGTGATTCAGAATCGGCAAAAATTTCAATAAGCCTCTTTTTAATGGCCAGATATTTGTCATTAGCTGGTGATTTGACGAGTATATCAGCTATTTAAGAAAATGTCCTTGTTTCGTTCGAACTAAATACATAATCATATTTTGTTTGATCAGCCAGTATTAGTAATTTCCTTATCAGTAATCAGTAATTCCAGAGTTCTGGAATTGTTCTAGAATCTAAAAAACCATATTTTGGGGTCAGCTTTAAAAAGGAGGAATTTTAGACTTATCCTAGCAATTGTTAATTTCTAAGATGTTGTTTCAACATTCTAATTTGCAGACATTTAATCGCAATCAATGAACCACGAACGCGGTGACCAATTTATAGGTTCGCTGATTAAGGACAAATGTATTAACAGTATACTGTAGAGAACAAACTTCTTTAAATAAATTTATTAACGAGAGAATATGAGTAAAGCAAATAATAACGAGTTTGGTTTTTAGAAAAAAAATTCTAATATTTATTTTTTATTCCAAATTCTTTAACACTTGCTACTTGAGTGAATTGAAAATCTCAAAGCAAAGATTTCGGCAGATGGCGTTTTAGGATTGCATACGATATCGCCACAGTAAGGAGGCGTATTACTGAGAATTAAGTATTAATGAGGATGAAGAATTCCATTTGTATGTCGTCAGCGATGCCAAAAAGCGCGTGATGGCTAGAGCAAGATGCCAAGCCCAGTAATCAGAAAGGAAACAAAAATGTTAAAATTATTCAGTGAAAGTGAGCCCTCAGTCACAAGCCTAACGAAAATATTCTAAGGAAGACAGTATAAAAATTATTTAAATGCAAAAGTAATCTTATTGCAAAAGTTTAATAATAATACGAAAAAAATCTTAAATTTTTGGTTTAATTCTGCACTGCTGCAGTTCTAATTCATAAGAAATTTCAAAGTGAAGTGAAAAAGAGGAAGAATTCCATCTGTTTATTGTCAGATTACTTCACGCTGTATTTTTGTGAAATGTCTATCAAAAAGTCCTAAAAATTATTAAATATAAAGATAATTAAATACCTATAACATAAATTTAAAAATAAAAAGTGACGAAAATTTTAGATTCATTCAAGACTTTTGGAAAAATTCTGATATTTGCGAAATCTTAGAGATGATTCTAAAATTTGCAGAGTTAATCGTGAAAATATGCGTTACTATAAAATGGCTGCTGTAATTCTAATTAATAACTAATACACCAAGCAGAGTTTACGAAGTAATTCAGATTTTTAAGTAATTCAGAAATAATTAATCAGATTAATTTTAAGTAATTCAGAAAACATTAAAGCAATTCAAAGAACAATCTTCTATTTGGATTCCTGGAACAGGATTACATTGCAGTGCATTTTTGCAAAATTCTAACAAAACGTAGCATGAAAATAATTTGAGTATAAAAAATGATTTGTAATAATAACATAAATCTGAAGTATTAGGAAATAAAATTTCATATTCGAGAAATATTAGTGAAATCTAAAAACCTCGTGGAAATTTACGGCCGATACAATGACTCCTTTAATTCTAATGTATGATTCTAATGTATCTCACAAGTGAAATTTACGATAAAGCAGGGTACCAATACGAAACGTTTTTACAGGCTGATAGAGCTCTACAGAAATTCTTATAGAATTTTATAGGTAATTACTTACAAAATGATTTTCTAAAACATTCTAAAGAAATTTTATAAAGCTTTCACAGAACAAAATTCTAACAGAAGTTTTATAAACTCTTTACAGTATGGTATTTTGTAGAAATGTATAACGTTCTCAGTCTGTCTTCAAAGCAAATTTTCAGTTTCTGACGTTCTACGTGGGATATAGAAGAGAAAAAATGTGCTTTTCTGTAGTTGCACATGGGATGTGGAAAAGCAAAAATAAGTATTTTTCTGATGTGCTAAATGGGATAGAGTAGAGCAGTATAATTTTTATTTAAATATTTTGTTATTAACTTTGTAGAGTCATTAGGATTTTCAGAAGCAGGAGACAAGAAAAATATGCAATGCCCTCTCCGGGACTCGAACCTAGACCTCTCGAATGCAAGCCGAGTGTGCTACCGTTACACCACGAAGACATGCTGGAAATAGGGAGAAAATACCTTATATACTCCGGCGTGGCCTGTTATGACTATGAAACCAACTTGTTTAGTTAGGTGGGTCGGGCTGCGCCCACTACTAATACTGATACCTTATATACCCCCCTTTTAAAGGGCGACTGGGGATTCGGGGGCCAATAGCCAAATGTTCGTGGTGACTAGTTATTGTCCATCCCCTTTTACTTCGGGCGCCACTGTAGAGTCATGAGGGGTTTTGATACTGAAGACGTGAAAAAGGAGCAATACGCTCCCGGGACCCGAGCCTGGACCTCTCGAATATGCGCCGAGGTGTTACCATTACACCACGAAGCCATGCAGAAAGGAGGGAGAAAATACCTTATAACTTTCTTTGTTTAAATAGCGCTAGAATAAAATAAGCAGTCTAGTGTTGAATCATTTATAATGGAAAAGGTTGTATTTTTCCCTCTACCTTAAAGTTTTTCTAACTCCTAAATTTAATATTTTGTGCACAGTATTGCTTATATAATTCGAAAATTAAATCTTTCAAATGTTCAAAATCAATTTAAATCATAAAATAAGTTAGAAGATTAAATTAATGCTGTTAATTATCAAATTTTAATTCTTAAACTAATGCTTTTAATTATTGTAAATGTAATTCCGATAAATGAAATATTTTCTTAATTTTATTTAAACGTAATTACTATTTCAGATGAATTTATTTTTATTTAAATATCTTCTTAACCCAAAACGAATTTTTGCTAGAAAAAATCCTCAACCGTTCCGAAAATTTTTATCCTCCCTTTCTTCATGCCAAAGACTAAGTCAACGAATTTAGGTTAAAACATTTTATTCAAAAAAGACAATTTAATTCATTCTTTTTAATCCCGAACGAAAATTTTGTTGATTTTATTATGCTTTTAAATATTCAAAGGCTTGTATAGAGTATTTTGTTAAAAAATTTAAACCAAGGAACTTATCTTATTAGAATTATGGTAAATTCTAAACACTGATCCTAATACTTTCAGTAGAATTAATTCCATTGGTTGATTCTATAAGTATTATATAAGATTCTATATGTGGAACATTTAGAAATTGTATTATTTTCATAGAATCTCACCGCAAGTCTCAATACAATATCTACATATATCTCTGTATAATCTCTTTACAGATGTTTGTAGAAGCTATGCCAAATATTCTATAAAATTTTATAATGGATCACTGATCTAGTTTATAAAAAATTAGGGCATAATTCTAAAATACGTAATATAACGTAGGATTTATTTTATAAAATTCTATAAGAATTCTTCCTAATTATAAGAGCACAAACTGAAAACGGAGGATTCCATCTGTCTCTCAGACATGTTATAAGGCCGTGAAGACTAGGTCAAAATGTTAAGCCTGCTAACTAAAAAGAAAACAAAAAAAGGCAATAATCATGTTGTGAAAGAAAGCAAGTGCTCAGGCAAGAAAAGTGAAAAAATAGTCATAGGCATCCCAAACGACGCACTAAACATGCCAGAAACCGCCCTCAGTACATGGCTGCCTGGATAAATAAATCGACGCCAGAAAGCAATAGAACTCACCTAAAGGTACCCGTAATCTGGAATAATGGTTTACAAAATAAAGCTCTCGAGCTGAAACTATCAGTTGTTTCTGGGAGAAGTTTTGTAGTTTTTCTCCTTCACCTGCTCCTCAGCGCCAGTCTTGATTGCAGTGACTAAACTAACTAAATAACTTGTTATCAGATTGCAGTGTTTCGACGTCCGCAACACGTCTTTTCGCCACTGCCACGGCAAATGGAAATGGATTTATCTGGCCTCAAGATTCCATTTAATTTCCGATGGGAGAAACGAAAGTTTCCTGAATCTGTCCTACTTAGGAAAAGCCGGAGACGATTTAAAGGGAATACTATCTTTAAATGAAAGACGGTTTTCCTGTATCATATAAAAATAAAAGTGGAAATGTTTAGGTAATAGTAAAGTGCAATATAAATGTTCTTACGTTTCCCCTTTAGTTTAGAATTTCCCTCGCAAATACAGTTTGAATATAAGATAGCTTAGACCATTTTTTTGTTTGGTTGAGGGAGGCTGTAATTGTGGTAAAAAATGATGGCATCGGAAGTATCTGAGGAAGCAGTTTAGTTTAAAGATTTAGAAAGATAAATTGTCATTTTGGTAATGTTACAAAGCGTAAATATACAGTCGACTCTTATTTGCAGGTTAATGCTAGGGACGGCTACTGGATGCACTACTTAAATATTTAATAAAAAGGAATGCAGCTATATCCTCCTCAACAAATGAGAGATAAAACGCTGAAGATTTGTATCTGTATAAAATTGAAGGTAGAAAAAGAAGAAAGCAAAACTGATAAGGAGCCAAAAAAAAAAAAAAAAAAAAAACCTAAATGTTAAAGGATTATGCGAAAGAACATCTATGACATCTAATAGTGAAAGAAAAGAAGAAATAAAATCTGGATAAGGAATTTCAAACCCTTTTCTTGCATCGACCACTTTTAAAAGAAATAAGCCTCCTTACATTTTTTATAACTTATAGCAAATAGCATAACCATAATACAAATAATGGCACATATGTAAGTTGAAGATAGCAACTAGACTGCGATTCTGAATAAAAAGTTTTGAAAAAAAAATAGATTATGAAATTTATGTTTTATTATTTTTGTATTATTATTATTTTTTATTTTGAAAAGGAACAGAAGTTTTCAGATTTTAATTGTAGATAAGTTCGATTTAAATTAATGGGATGGTTGTGGTTCAAATAGCGATGGATTTATTTTAATACTTTACATAAAATGGCTTAACATAATTCTTAAATCTCTTGACTCAAAAGTATTCAACCTGTTCTTGTTTACTGTTGTGAATTATTGACTTGAGTAAAGCCTGCTTCCAGTACGTAAGAAAGGTCAATAATAATGGTTTGGAAACAGCTTTTATTTCGGAAAATTCTAAATAAATTAAATGTAATTTTCCCTTATATTTGTTTTATGTGATTTCTTCTTTACTACGTGAAATATTTTTTAATAACTAAAGAATTAATTATATTTTTTAATAAAGATTTTTGTGATTAGTAGGATCTTGATTATACCGATCCAATGTGGTTGCATTCTGCTGTGACCTTGCGACCGTTTGATTATCATTGACCACTTGAAATTTTCATGGACCTAAAGAGGGTAAATACCAACCTTGTTGAATCTTCTGATCTAGATCAACTTACGACATGAAAAAAACGGAAACAAAAAGGAGAACAATTAATAACACTGCTCGGAAATATTCAGGATTTGTATGTACCACTGTGGCCAACATATTCAGTTTCCATTATATAAAATTTTCTATTTAAAAGGAAACCTTTGTGAAGTATACTTAGTAAATACATTGAACGCAATAAGTACAAAAGCTGGGGTGGAGATAAAAAAACTGTTAAAAAACACGTTTTATCATATAAAAGCGAAATGTGAAAAATTTTAAAGAAAATACTTACCGTACAGCAATAACAGCAAATAATTTATTATTATAATTATAGAAACGTTTTTATCCTATTAAATAGTTTACTGAAGACTTTATTTGGATTAAAAAAATTGAGAAAAGTCTTCCTACAAGTGTTGCAATTATAAAACTCGTTCTGGATACTAAATAATAAAATTCTTTCAGATTACGTTCGTGGACACTGGGGAAATTTTGGGAAGGAGAGGGCTAATAGTCTAGCAAAGCTGGTCACGAAATTTCGGATTGATTTAAATCTCCGTGTTTCTGTTTGTCACTGGAAGCTTCTTAACAGAAATGATGCTATATGTTTTTGAAGCAGAGAATATGTGGCATCACTAAAGGCAAAATGGACCAAATTATTTTCTGCAATTTTTCACAGAATAAAAGTTGACCATTTTTCAGCAGATTTTAAAGTAACTCAATTTTTAACTGTACATGGCAATTTAAAGAACTTAAAGCCATTTGGAATTGCTTCAAGTGCTTTGTGCAGCTGCGGTAAAGAAGATAAAGATGTTAGTGTATTTTTCTTGAGTGTATTCTTCATGTTCAGCAGAGAAAGATACTTCAGGCAACTTTGAAGCACCTGTCTTGGCTACCACATATTGTTCCGAACATTTTTGCACTAAAGAGACAGTTAATGCTTTTAGAATTTCATTCTCTATCTAAATCATTGAGTTCTCTTTATTTAATTAGCCCAAACGGCGTTAGCCTAGAAGGGCTATTAACTTCGTTTCGGCATTTTGTGGTGTTTCACTATAAACGGTGTTTCACTTTTCAAATTGTTGCCACCAGATATTAAAGCCCTGCATTATATTTAAAGAAATTAAATCATGAAGAATCTACATGAATGTATGTATGTTCCTCGCACTGTGAAAAACCAACGGTACCTAGAGACATCACATTTTAAATCACGTAGACCTCCTTTCGAATATGGGCATCCGGAAGCCAAATTTTGAATTTGTTTCATTATCGATTTCATATTTTAAAAAACGTTAAAGAATTTAAACTCAACAATTTCAAAGCGAGCAGTAGCAACACTGTGCGAAAAAGGAAACATTTTTATATTCAGTGTGCGAGACTGTGTGTCAAAAATGCTAAAGGTATACTGTTTCGTTTTAAATATTTTGTGATATTGTTGTTAAATTGAATTAGATGTCCTTTAAGTGCGAAAAATATGGTATTTAATAATTAAAGGTACCACACAAAACGCTAAAAAACGCTCTTTTGGGCGTAATATAAAATCTGAGAGCTTTTAGCTTTTCTTTTCTTTTTTAATTTTTTATTTAATTTTTCTTTTACTTATTACTTTTTGATAATTTTAAATCATCTGCAATGTCATATTTGTTTATTTACTTTGTTAGTGCTATAACTTACTTATGTAAGCCTCGTAGTGTATTTTTTTGGAACACGAGAAACTGAAATTAGAGTTACCCCCCCCCCCCGAAAAAAAAAAGGTTGCAAAATTCTTAAGAAAAGATTCACTTGCATTGCGAGCGAAAGTGAATATATCGATTTATCATCTGAGTGTAGTTGAAAGCACTGGGATTTCTAGACAAATCTGATGTATATTTAGTATCTTATATATATAAATATGCTTATAACGAAAATGCAGATTATTTATCATCCAGAATATGGGACGAATTAATTGAATGATTGGAACTGAACTTAAAAAACTGCAAGAGAATTTCAAGATATCATTTCTAATTTTTTAAATGGGTATAAAATTATTTTACAACTTTTCTGTGTTTCTATTTCTGACAGGACGGTGCTTTTTTATTTTCGATATCAGTATGCACTCTCTCTGTAATTATAAAATTTCAAGAATACGTCTGGAGATTCGTTTAAACTTTTCTATATGTATATAAAGATATTTTATAATCTAGTAAATTATGTTAATCTAACTAGTTATTTTATGAATTAGATCTTTACTGCCACTTCTACCGTCTGTTTCCTTACCAGAATGAAAATTTAGTTTCAGAATATTTAAGATGAGGTTTTTGGATTGTATGTCAGAGTGTGTTTCTGCCTCTCGAGGCCACGTTACTAGGTTTTTGCCAGATCATATGAAACTGTGTTTTTGGCTTTGCATTATTACTGCTCAAATTTAAATTGCTATGCCGGTGAGAAGTTTGAGCCAGCTTTGCGTTAAATCAATTATGTAGCCTTTGGTTACCAGATATAGTTTTTAAATCATGAAATTGACCGTTACTTTAAGTTTGGTTGGTTGATTTTGTCAAGGAGGAGATGTGAATTTATGTTCCAGTTCTGATTACCTTCATATGACTTCACAGTTCTTTTCAGACACAGCGATAATTCACTGTACGTCTGCACGGAGTCTGAACTTACTTTACGTTACCAAAGACTACCAAGAAAATATACTTTCCCTTCTCACAATTTGAAAATACAGAATACTTTTAGCCTTTCTACTAGCATAAAATTATATTACGGCCTTTTTATGTATTTTCGTCCAAAGCAGTGCTTCTTAAGTTTTCAAACCGACATGCACTTATCTTGCAATTAGGACACAGCTTATGTATAGAAATCGTTTCTAAATATTTATGTATATAAAGTTATTTTATAACATTTCTATATATTTTCTTCCAAAACGATAATTTTTCAGATGTGGATATCAGTATATGACTTGAAATTTGAAAACTGCAAGATCCTCTGTAGAGATTATTTTAAATCTCTTTACATGTGTTACAATACATTAGGTATTTTGGAAGCAGGCAAGATGAAAAATGAGCAATCGCCTTCACCGGGAATCGAATCACGGACCTTTGGAATACCGGCCCAGCGTACAGAACCACTACACCACGAAGGCACGCTAGGAAGGCGGGAGAAATACCTTATACATGTAAAAAATTATTTTACGGCTTTTCTATGTATGTTATTATTACAAACCCATGCTTCTTAAAATTTCGAAACCGATATGCGCTTTCTTACAGTTGAATTTTATTTCTAATCCTTTATAAATATGAAGATATTTTATAGCTTTTCTATATATTTTCTTTCTAGGTGGCGCATTTTTATTTGCAGATTTTTATATGTGCCTCGCTAGAGATTGTTTTAAACCCTTTTATGTGTATAAAATTATCATGTAACACTTCTATGTCCTTTCCTATGAGGCGATGTTTCTAAAGTTTTCGACACAGATATTCACACTTCTTGCAATTAGAAAATTGCAAGGATCTTTTTAAAGACCACTTCTAACTCTTGTATAACACAAAAAATGATATTATAAGTTTTCTGTGTATTTCTTTCTTTCATGTCTTTACAGACCTACGATGTTCCCATATATTTCAAATATAAAACTATATTATAGATATTATTCTTTCTTGTAATTCGGAAAATACTAATTCAAAAAATTATCATATCATGAAGAACAAAAAAATAATTTTATTTTTGTTTTGCTGCAAATTTAATATAAAACATATTTTGAAAGGGTCCCGATTCCAACACTTTTTTACGGAAGATGTTTAAACATTATTTTTCTTTCACAGAAATTTTTAAGCCAGAAGTACAATTTTTCAAAATGTAAAAAGAGATTGCAATTAAATTTAGAAACGTAAGCCTTCTTTGTGAAAAACTGAATTAAAGTTTCCTATGAATGAAGGAATTAGAACTTGAATGCCTCGTACCAGGGCAATGTATGCGAAGAAAAAATAGATAAATAAAGAAGTTTGAATTTTAGATCAGTTTCTGGCAATACTGTAAACAGCACTGCGAAAACGTACAGCTTTTTCTTTATTTATTCGGCACCAAAGTTTATTCTTATCACTTAAGATTCCAAACACCCCTAATGATCGGTTTAACACTTAATTAAATAGTTTATTTGTGTAGTAAAGTGGTGGCAGTAAAAGTAACTGTGTTTTGTTACAATAATTGTTTCAAGGAATGCAAAAATAAATAGCAAACAAATTTCATTAAAGCTATTTGCTTAATTAATTGCGACATTTATTCTAAGAGCTTTTACTACGAATAGGATAAAGGTACATTTTACTGAGGTAAAGTCTGCATAATTTATATATGAAGACTTTATTTTGTTAGGCAAACACTTTTTTCCCCCTTGAATAAAAAAAATGTAGATCTTTCAAAATCTTCTTTTCAGAACGCTATCTAAACACTAGACTATTTTAAGGAATTTTTGAGTGACATTGCTAATCAAGCCACTGTAAAGTAATGCACGTTCGTAACATAATATATTAAGTAACTTACATTACTCTCTTATACGGAACATGGATCACAAAAATATGCAAAGACAAATTATGCACTTTTTCCCTGATCTCAGGAAACATGAAAAAGCAACTATGCCTAGCAAGGAATCGAACTACGGATTATCTGATTGCGAAACGGACCGATACCAATTATACAGCACTTGAGCATGGGCTGCGGAGCGCATAATAATTTCATATAAAGTTACATATAGAGGGAAAGTTTTTGTTACAGTGGTATTGCACTGATGTCTCATTGACTGGTTTAGAGGATTTTCTCGATGTAACTCGTCAAGCAGATTTTTCATTTTCTACTGGAAAAGTAATTTTTTAAAATTCTTTTACGGCCTTTTTATCAGGGCATCCCATATGTAATAAAGTATTTCAACAAGATGTTTAGAAATAAAAAAAAATTTCTCACACATTTTTTTTTTCCAATGGCGGGCGCTTTTGCCTATGCCGGCATTGACCACTCCTAAGGCCAGATGTGATGGTCTCTTTATTATGGAGGCACCTACTAGGTGGGCCACTTTTGCTTCCTATGCAGGAACAGACAATTTACATCCATCCCTTCTCTGGGATTCGAGCCAGGTCCCTCCAGTATCGCAGTCAGGCTCCCCTAACCACTATACCATTTAGGCGGCTGTTCTTACACATTTAAACAAGCAATTTTCACGGAACTATACGTAGTAGGAAACGCAGTAAAAATGTGTTGAAGTGGTGTAAAAGTGTAAAGGTGTAAATAGTGTAAAGGTGTAACGTAATGGTGTTTGGAATATTCTAAGAGGCCGGAGAAAGTTGTGTAAATTTCGCTAAGACGATATTTGCAAGAAAGATGTCAACCGCTGTGGGCAACCTGTCGTTTTTGATAATGTTATATTGAAAGCTGCAAAAGAAAAAGATCCATACATAACTATTGAAACATTGATAGCAGATATTAATTCATCAGCTGTCCATCGGCATATGAAGGAATCGTACCTTAGCTTGGCAGGTGGATTCCACGTGAATTGATTATTGAAGCTAATGAAAGAAAACATGTAAACATCTTCATTGCTCTTCATTTTGGTAAAAAAATATTTTTTTAAACCATCTAAGCAAATGGTAGCTTGATTCTTGGAAAACGTCATTGTTTGTACAAAACAGAATTCCCATTTGAAATGCAACTTCAAGCCTTTTCCTCCAATAACGCAGCCCAGATCTTTCGAAATAGCATTAAAAACATTTTCCAACGTTGGAAGTATGTTATTGATTCAGATGGAGATTTATGTAGTTGACTATCTGGCTTATGTTTTTTATTTCTACAAAACTTGCTTAAAAAAGCAACATTATTTATGACGCGGCCTGACATTTTAACTCAATAGCTAAGTTTTCCCCAATATATAGCTCCATAAATATTCTACTGACTGCATTTCTTCGATTAAATTTCAAAATTTCGCCTAGAAACATTTCCTAGCATGTCTATAAGGTATTTGTCCCGTCTTCTTAGCATGCCTTCGTAATGTAGTGGTCAGCACACTCGGTGCGTATTCGAGAGGTCCGTGGTTCGAGTCCCAGCGAGGGCATTGCTCATTTTTCCTCTCTCCTACTTTAAAAAATTACCTAATGTCTCTACATGTTTAAATAAGCTAAGTCACTTCCATAACAGACATTTCGCTTAGAAATTTAATTGTATTTTTCCTAAAAATTTGCAACCGCCGTGGCCGAGCTGCAAATTTGCTGAACCCTGATAATTTGACTCGGCTTCAACGCTGACGAACGAACTAGCTACCTGAAAGGTTCCTTAGCTTTCTCAATTGGTATCCCCCCATGTAACATGAATAACAGACAGCTTCCCTTAGAAAGTCCTACACGAAAGTATTCTTATTCTTATGAACTTTGCTTTTTTCGAATAACCTAACCAAAAGTGTAGCGTTAATTCGAGCCAGTTTCTCTTAAATAATCCTACACGAAAGATTACCTTCCGTAAAGCAGATATCCTTTGAATGATTTCCTGTAATCTGAACAAACCTATTATATGATAATTCGCATTATCTGCTTTGAAGGACAAATTTAATTTTCTTTTCGAGAGTTTCATGATCATACAAAGCGCAATTTTTGGAGAGTCTTATCTAGATCTGAGTACTTTGAATGTGACAAAGCTCACGGGGGCTATCTGGCCTAAAGGAAGGAGTGCCTTTATCAAGGACCCTTTAGGGAAACTTGCTTCTGTTGAACGAAAATCCACGAAAACTCCCATATAGTCAGTGTCATGTATTTGGCTGCGGTCAGCCAATCGGCTGCCTACCTCGGGGTAAGAATCCAGCAAGTGAGACAGGCGAGAGTTGTCTGCAGAAAGGGTGGTAGGGCGTTTACGCATGAGTTCGAGTTTCCATTTTAGTCAGCGTGGCAGATTTAATTTGTAAGGTATTGAACACTTGCGTTTCATTGGAGTTATTTTCTTAAATCATAAAAATATCAACCTCATGTAGATGTTTGTGCATAAAAGTCGTGCTTCTATATAATAAAGGGTTAAAATTCCAAAAATGTATTGTGTCACGTCTCTGCCATCCCGACAAGCATGACAGTGAGTTTGCTCACCATATATTTACCCAGGTCAAACTACCAATGATCGATCTTATCCTCTCCATCAAATTTGAGATAATCTGTCCAATACTTAAATGCATTTTACCTTTCTGTATCCTGTGTTTTCATATTTCAGGTCAGTATGTGCCAATTAAAGTGTAATCTTATGCATTTTACATCAGTTCTTGTTCATTTTTCTAAAACAAAAGTAACATAAAAAGAACAAACTAGTATATTCTTATTGGTTTTATCACAAACCTTCATTTACTCATCACAAACTGTTATTAAATAACGAGAAATCCGTATGTATGTATGCATGCAAGATTGTTCACGCATTGTGAGAAAACAGCGTCAGCTGAAGCCATCACTGAATTTTGAACTCAAATTGCTTTTTTCCCGAAGATGTTCACCTTCATACCCGAATTTTGAATTTCGAATTTTTTAAATTGTTTTACATTTTATATGAACTTACATTTTATATTACATTTTACATGAATCAATAAAATTTTGATTAACAGACTCGGTGATTTAAAAGCAGTATGTTGTCCCTCGGCAAAGTCACTCTAATGTATTCGTGTTTCCAACTTAATCAAACGCCCAATTAAAAGGAAATGTAATACCACTACAAGAAATATATTTATCTTCTAGACTCCAGCATGCCGTCCTTCTGCAAAGCATAAGACATTAAAATTTTTTTGTCAGTTTTAGTCTGTATGTTACTGACAAATAAACTAACGCAGTTCTTTTCTATTACTATTACTTATTAGCTAAATATGTGAAATTGCATTATTAAAATCGTACGTACTTTTTTCTTTTTTATAATAACTACTTTAGGTACCAATCTGCGCAAATGGCTATCGAATTAAATTACAAAGTAACGACCAAAATTATTTAAATTAACTGTTTAATAATTTGATAATCATAAAGGACAAGAACAAGTACAGGGGGCACCACGCCATTGCCATTGACAAAAATCGTATAGCCCCCATGCACTATCCACAGGAGACCTGATTACGGTAAACATGGGACATCTAACAACATATAAAACATAGCACAACATACTGTTACAACATACTTCGACACATAGGACATAGCATTAACATATTGTTACAGATTATTTACAATGCAAGACGTTATGTTCATTATAGAGCTTGTTGGTTGTGGCACCGTCCCTTCCACAGGGAACCTTATTACAGTAAACATAGGACATAGCACTTACAACGTATAGGACATAATTACAATTATACTTACGATAATCGAACGACATTTATATTCACGTGACATTATGAAATTGAAACGTGGTGGTTATGAACTAACAGAGATTGGCTTCATCAGAATCTTTTTCCCAAAGCCGAGGAAAATCAGCTGTGCCCTCCCCGGGTTCAAACTGCGAATCTTTTGATGCTAGCTGGAAGTGTCAACAATTGCATTACGAGAACGCATAGTAAGGAAAGAGAAAATTATCTATAAATTTAGAAATTGAAGCTAGCTAAACGATATCAAAGAAACTCTAAAATTTTGGTTTTTAGTCTACTTTTATTTCTAAAACTTAGAATTGAAAAAGACTTAGTTTAAAAAATTATATATTTAAAATATTAGAGAAGGATTTGGAGGGCCTCCTGAATTGGTTGAGTAATTTGGATTACGGTAAAGCACATGATGGCTATCTGTCTAAGGAAAGATGTTTTCATAGAGGACTTTTTTAAGTAAAACCAGCTCGTCTCGTTTTCCGGAATTTTCGGAACCCCTTTTTCCAAAATTTGGCTATCCGTATCCAAAGCTCAGCCATTTTACAGCTCTAGCTATATTTGCTTACACGTAAGTCAGGCTCTGCATATCGAAAATTATCGTCTTGTTAATACATATTGATGCAAATATTTTCATTTCAGAAAACCGAAATAATACTTGATTTTTATATTATTTATTTACTTATTTACTATGGAAAGCATTAACTTAAGCATATCTTCTCATGCCTCATTAAATTGTAAGGATTATGTTAATTTTATTAACAGTTGAATTTTGAGTTAACTTTCCTTTTCTGTCGCTTCTTAACTTCAACTTACTACTTCCGGCCAGAACGTAGTTTTAGAATCACGTCTGAATACATAACAAGGAAGAGCGATATTTCACCGCGAAGTTCTTCAGTCTTAGTGAGAGAGATGCCGCCCAGTCGGTATAGTGGTCAGGAAAGCTGACTGCGATGCCGAAGGACCTGGGTTAGAATCCCGGAAAAGGCATGGTTGTAACTGTCCGTCCCTTCTTGGAAAGGCGATGGTGGTCTACCTATTAGGTGCCTCCATAGTAAAGAGACCACCACATCCGGACTTGTGTATATTAATGGACTGAGTTACATTTGTAATTGTTCTCAATCTACCATTGGAAAAAAAAAAGTGAGAGAGATACCAGGTATTCTGGCTGTACGCGTCAGTCTTTTTAGGCTACTCTCTCCTAAGCTATTATTCCGCTGGGCCGTACTTTAGGCCCTTGATAGCTTCGCAGTCTTAACTTTAAGGGGCCAACTCTGTTAGAATCTTGATAGCTTCGGCTATATCTCTTAAGTTTAGATTAGGTTTAGTTTAATTCTTAGTCTCTTAAGTTCAAGCCCAAGTGTTGGCTTTATTGTACACTCCAAGAGGGAGTTTTGTTAAGCTTTAGTTGGAATAATAGAGGGTTAGTTTACTCTTCTATCTTGTTAACACCATTGTTATAACCTATTAAATGTTTTTTTTTTTTTTTTTTTTTTTTTTAAACCGTGCCTGTATGTTAATTCAAATGTACTTCAAATGCCAGATGTTAAACAGTTGCCCCTGTATGGCCATGTATCCACACTTATAACTATTAAATAAACTCCAGGGGAGGACGCGGGACATATGCCTGTTAACCTCTGTTAAGCTTCAGGCGTCCCCGTCCTCCGTCACCTGTCACCTGTCATACGAACTAAAGCAATTTTCCCTTTCCATTCAGGATTCCTCACTTCCAACAGTAACTTAGAATTACAAAGTGAGGAACTCTGCAAGATATCTTCAAGACATTAGAAAGTAACTTATAATTTCCTGCTTCTTAAGACGATTTGACAGTAATACGCTTTTGTTTGTTAACAGCATATAATTTTATATGTCTAAACAGAAATTTTAAACTCATGTGATGAGATAGAATCATTATTTTTTGTGTAAAATTAATACAACTTGGAGCTTAAAACGTTAAGACAGGTATAAGCTTTCACTTTACAATTAGAGTTTCCTTTTCTAGTAATTACCTTACCTCATTAATAATAAAACTCAGCTAAGCCTTTAAAGCCAAAATAAATATACAAAAATATCATGTGCATCTTATGCAGGACTACGAGCTGAATAAGAAATTAGAAATACTAGGAGGCTTGAAGTGTTTTAGGATTTATTTATATGAAACTATGAGAAAACGGACATGTTTTAATTAGTTTTGTAGAGTTCCCCCACTTTGTAAAAAGTTACTGTTGAACGTGAAGAACCTTAAGAACCATTAAGCGAATAATTACTTGAGTTCGTGTGACAAGAAACAAGATGTAACCCTTTATTGTTCAAATAAGATTTAACAGAACTCCGTCTTGGAGTGTGCAATAAAAGCCGACACTTGGGCTTGAATTTAAGATGCTAAGAAGTAAACTAAAACTAATCTAAACTAAAGAGATGTAGCCAAAGCTATCAAGATTTTAAACGAGTTGGCCCCTTAACGCTAAATGACTGCGAAGCTATCAAGGGCCTAAGTACGACCGAGCGTAATAATAGCTTGCGAGAGAGAATAGCCAAAAAGGCGGACGCGCGCTACTCAGAAAATCTGATTCTCTCTAACTCAGCAAGTAGAATTTCGCGGTTAAATACTGCTCCTCCTCATTATGTACTCAGACGTGATTCTAAAATTACATTCTGGCTGGAAGTAGTAAGTTGAAATTAAGAATTTGACAGGAAAGATGTTTAACTCAATATTTAACTGTTAATAAAATTAGCAAAGTCTTTACAGTTTAATCTCTCTCTTACTTTAGGTGGCTATCCGCTCAAAATTAAATCTCTATATGAACCTCCAACATAAAATCTATAAACATTTAAAATACAAAACAAGACAATATTCTTAAATAATAATTTTAAAAAATTTAAGGGACGATTTCGATTTCATGGCTGACACAAGATTGTCAATGTTCGAGGTTACACCGGACGTTGAAATTAGCAACGTGTTTTCCCTGTGCTTATCAGTAATTTGCGTCGTTGCTTTGGATTTCATGAACTACATCTTTAAGAAATTTAAAAAGTGCTTCCAAATACCGTCAGTTTTCTTAGTCAAAAGCTGTCAGCTTTGGAAATTTTCACATGAGAAATAATTTTTATAAAAGCCAATTAGTGTAATATTCTCGATTTTTGTCTTCAAAACAACGTTCTGCTGTAATTCGATTAACTCCATTTGCTTCCAAATACCGTCAGTTTTCTGGAAATGGCGCTAGTTCGACATCAGTATCAAAAGAAGAGAAAATTCGTAAGTTTTTTTTTTTCCTATGTTTTTAAAATCACTGAACCTAGAACTAAATTCTTGACTAAAAAATTTCAACTCAACCGCAAACTATTCGCAGTTAAAATCATTTTTGTGGTTCGCAAGTATGGGAAAATTGTAAGTATTACCTACGCTTTATTAGTTTTCCCAGAGTCGAAGCTTATTCTAAAATGGTTTGATATGCGCATAAGGCTCACTAATCAGCTGTTCCTGAATTCGTAAATTAGAGTTGAGTTCAATGAAATATATTGTTATGTCGACAAGAAATACAAGGTCACATAGCCAGGGTATGCGTTCTAGCTCCTGAGAAGGTTTTCCTTTCACAGCCGGGAAAACAGATATCTTCTCTTTCAAATCATAAAAGCGCTTCAGCATCTTTCACTTAATTAGACAAAACACTTTGTAGTAAAATATGAGATGTTCATGCTTGAAACTCAGTCGGAAATTCTTGAAATTGACAATGGTTTAGTCTCCTCGGCTTAGTGAAATTTAAGCAGGAAGTTATCTTAATCATCACAGGTGCAAATTAGATCGAATTTCTTCCACGTTTTCTTGCTATATAGTAAAGTGAAACAGAGAGAAATCTTCTGTAGATTTTGTTATCAGATAACTGTGATTTTATTTCGGCGACAACTCCTATCAATCATTGATGGAATGGAATCATTGATGCAGCATAATTGGTAGATATACAGCTTTTCCCATTTTCGGTCGAATCAAGTAAACGCATTTTTTATTTCCTGAAAAATGTTTTTACCCGTTGTTGTGTTCTTCATTGGTTGGAGAGTAAGCAGTTCTTCCGTAAAAATGAAGCTGATCTCAAATCCACGGGTAAATATAGTCAACTAAGCAGGGACGACGGTGCTATCATCAAGAGCAATGTAAAATGCTTCAGATTTCGATGCGGTACCTTTAATACTTAATTTCATGTCACAGGATATTTCATCGATTCGTCGGATTAATGTCTAATGAAAGGTTTGGCTTGGCTTATTTTATTATAGACTCCAGGTTTATCTACTAGAGAAGTGATACTTTTGTGGAGGACTCGCTAAGGAAAACTGGCTCCGTTTCACAAGAAAAAATCACGAAAACACGCTCATGCAGGTAGTCTTTTCTCCTGGTATCCGACTCAGATCGAACTATCAACGTTCAGCGACTTTATTGTTCGGCCGCTGGAAAGAGAAAGGCCTATCTTTTCGATTTCATTGCTTTTCTCAGGACAAAGTATTTTCGTGAAGGCAGCAAGGAATTCCTTGAGAAACTCACTTTCAGATCATGGGTGCTCACTCACTTTCAGTTTTGAGTGCTTCGCAGTTTTCGTTAAATAAAGCCTGTACAAAAGATGCTTTCAACTTCATCATTATGTTGGCGGAATAGCAACTATTGTACAATTATATTATAATGCCTTTTTAAACTGCATTTCTTCAAAATCGATATAGTTTCCAAACAAATCAAACAAAGGAGTTTTTCCCGCTTCATTACGTTCACTTCTGTTGAAATTTACGACTTTCGGCATCTATTTTCCTCTTCTTTTATGACACTATCTTAATTAGTGTTTAATCGGAAATTCACAAATATATGAAAGTAAAACTGAGGCAGATATAGTGTGAAACTGACACTAACGTGCAAATGTCAACTCCATGCATGTTTTTAGGGTAGGGTTTATATTACGTGTAACAATTTGAGGTCTTATATTTTGAATATGAGGATTGTTTGTTATATAGAATTGTAGCTTTTCAAATCGGTAAATAACCAATAAATAGTAAAAGTAGGAAATACAAATTTTTATTGTATTTTCTGCCTTTGTGTGTCAGATATGAAATTATCATAAATGTATTAAAAGTAAAGTAAATAAGTACTGCACGCAACACTGAATGCAAAAAGAAACAT
Organism: Stegodyphus dumicola; assembly: GCF_044657685.1. Lineage (NCBI taxonomy): Eukaryota > Metazoa > Arthropoda > Arachnida > Araneae > Eresidae > Stegodyphus > Stegodyphus dumicola. The sequence goes on from NC_140768.1 coordinate 87,931,655, forward strand.
TAACCTGCACTAATAACATTCTGATTGTTATGCTCAGCACATAAACAAATCATTATTTTCAGCTATTGTTTATAGATTAGAAGAATAATGTGTAAATAAAATTATATACTTTAAAATAATCCAATAGTACTTTCTAATCAGTGCTTTCAGTTTGATAACGTAAAATGGATTTCTTTTTTAACGTAGAATTAAGCTCTTTTCTAAAGTTTTTATGCGAGGAGCATAATGATTGTTCATCTTACACCCACATAGTATTTACACATTTGGTCAAAACTTCTGAAAATTCCAATCCAGTCAAAGATTTCAGAGAAATTATGCGAGTAAGCCCAAAAATTGTAGTTTTTAGAAATCTTAGATATAATTGCTTTAAAATACTGTAAATGCATTTTACTTTCTTATTATTAATAAAGGAAGATACTATGTATTTATCAGTTAAAATTTGTAATCATGTATATTTATATATCGAAACAATATTGGGTAAATAATCATCATAGGTTTCTTTGAGACAACAAAAGCTGACGACTCAAAATTTTAATACAATTTCATACTTAGTTATAGTTTCTAAATGTTCTTGCGTCAGAAAAAAAAATAATTGATAATTTTTACGAATACAGTTTTTACAGGTTTCGTCAAAAATTTCTTAAAATTCTTATCGTCGGTTGAAATAAATTATGCATGCAAGTAGGAAAATTGCATTTTCATGAAATCTTACCTGAAAATTAAATTGCCTCGCAATATTTTAAGAATGTTATGTCATTGAAAGTAATAAATATATAGATAGATAAGTATGCTAATAATTTCTAGCATTTGTAACTACAATGGTTTCTCGGTATACGTCTGCTCTGAAATAACTCCAACTTGGTATTTTTGAAAAGTTACATTTGGTGTACGACATTTGTTTGGAATACGATGAGTATTAACTGCGAGCATTACATTAGTTTACGTCTTTTGAATCTATGCTACGACTGCCTATGAGCGTCAGTGCACCTGTATCTACTATTCCTTATACAACCTACAGTATAACTCCAAATTTTCAAGTGATTTTGTGTTTCTTCTAGTAAATGTTTTGCAAATTCGTTAACAATAAATTTGAAAAAGTTAATAAGAAGAGATAAACAACGAAGAAACTGATTAGGATCGCCATGAATGTGAGAAAAGGTATTATTGAAAAGCATGAGAATAGCATGCTCAACTTGGGACTTGGCTATTGCATACCGCACTCCCAGTACATTAATGAATACGTTTGTGAAAACTAGATTCTCAAAATAATTTTCGAAGTAATAATTTTAAAAATAAAAAGATGCTATTAAATCAAATAACGTGGTCAGGCGGTTGAAATTGATTACTATTCAAAGATCAGATACGTTAGAACACGTTGTAAAACTGTTTTTGATCTGGGTAACTAAAAAACATTTATTTATTTAAAAAATATGTGCAGCGTTTCATTTATGTACAATATATATAGTCTCCTCTGCGTTTGTATTTTTTCATCAAGCAGTGTTTTGAATTAACTAGAGGATTTTTTTATAACAATGTATTAATTAGTTTTCCTTCATTTCTTACTGGAAAAGTATGCTTTGTATACGTCCAAGGATCTGAATCGAATTAACGGCGTATATTAAGATCGCACTGTATGTGTATATATAATTGCACACAGAAGCATTTTAATTTGAGGAAAATTTGCTAAAATAAACCATCTGGCCTTTTAAATTGCAAAATCTACTTTTTTACCACGACTTTGAATAACTTTGATTATTTGATAAAGTTATACATATTCTGTTTTCATCAATTACAGAAGCGTTCCCAATGACATTCACGATATTTGCAGGATTTTGTTGCAACTCTAAATCAGATCCCAAAAATATTTTAAGGAAAGCTAAAATCATTCTTCTATCAATAGATTATTTTAAAACTAATGTTTGAAAAAGAAATTCCAGCCTTATATGAAATGGACATCAATAAAGCTCATCCTCGTATGTACAACTCTATTCAACACGCGTAAGTCGACTGTCACTTATTTTGCAAAGAAAGAACCAGAAGCTAAATGCATACCGTTTAATTAAATACCTGTAAATTCATCCGATACTTCTTTTGATTTTTAAAATGAGCCTTAGCAAAACGGACTTGTAAAACGACCGAAGAGAAATAGGCTGAAATTGACATGACGGGGGGTGCTGAGAAAAGGTTTAATTTCATTGAAAGTTCGATCTTAGCTAATCAGGTAGAAGAAAATCTTGGCAAGAAATTTCCTATTTATGCATAAAAATTAATTTTCAAAATCATTTTCATAATGTGCGAACTTTATGAAGTTTTATGTTTTTGTGCACTTAGGTACTAAATCCCTTAAATGAAATACGCTAAACAAGCAAAGGCATTTTTTCTTTTTTTACTGTGTTCTGTTACTTACAAACTTTGGAGAGACAGAATAAAGAAAACCTGCTTAATCAAGAATGTTGAGGCATGTTGAAATACTCAAATACTATTTCCCGATATCATTCATTTGCGAATATTATATCGAAGTGCTTAATTCTTTAATAACTTAATTCGTCTAATGTTAGTTACCTTTTCCTCTCTCCTTAAGAAAATCTCCGGAGGCTGTGATATTTGTTGGTAAATCACGTGTTAAGTGATTCAGAAAAATCGAAGAGTTAATAGTTGTTACTCTCATATACTCTAAGAAGGACTACAATGTGGTTGGTATCTTACACTGAATAGATTTTTACAGTCTATTTGTTGCAATACGATCAGCACTTACCTTTCCAAACTATTAGGATCAGATAATGTTTCATTTAGGTCGAAATAAGCACATTAGTGATAATAAGTACAGACGATAAAGTTTGAATAAGAAAACTCTGTTTTGCATAAATTAGGAAATATGAAAACAAATAAAAGAAGGAAGAATAAGTAATGAATTTATCTAATTTGCTCTAGGTAGTGATATCACTTTGCGAGAGTATGTTGCGTAAAATAATTTCTTAGATCTTGTGCAGGTTTTTACGGTCTTCTGGTTAAGTTTAACGTTGCGCTAATTTATGTTATGCTGTTAAAGCTTTATTATGACATTAATTTACATTATTTTGCTGTGAAATGTTAGCGAAATACCAAATATATTATATTAGGCTATAGATGTTCTAATTATAATTACACTTAAAGGTCAATATTCAGTAATCTTACTAAACTACTCGGTGGCGTAACAGCCCTAATGGGCCAAGGCCTGCAGTGCCCGAAATCCGTTTTTTGGCCGTGGCCCCGGAGTGCGTAAGCATATGCCCTGAGCAAGTGGTCAACTTGGTCGCAGGACCCCCAGTGTTTAGTTCCCAAGCGAACTTGGTACTCATTTTATCGACCCAAGTGATGGAAATCAAGGGATGAAAGGCCGAGTCGACTGTGCCTAGCCCGGCGATCAAACCCCGGACCTGTCGTGCTGCTGCGCGATGCGCTAGCCACTGCGCCACCGAGCCTTATTTAGTAAACTTATATAGTCTAAAAAGGTGGCTCTTTCTCTCGGCTTTGCGGAGAAGTTTCTTTTATAACCCTAAGGATTTCCTACTGCGTTTTCCAGGGGCTCCATGTTCCCTAAAGGAAAACAAAATACATACAAATAAATTAAAGATTAAGAAATAAAAAGATAGAATGTGAAATAAGAAATTAGCAATCTACATTCAGAACAGAACTGTTAAGTTGAATTTCGCACTTCAGCTACCGGACAAGTCTTGGTTATTCTGCTGTAACTAGTTTTAAAATTCTTTGTAGTACAAGATGAAGAGATTACGAAGCTGAGCAGATGACATCCTGCGCCATACACTCTATCCCGTCTTGGCTTTTAATAGTATTTTCTGAGCCAAATGTCCTAGTGATTTCTTGGAACTGCACATTTGAAAAGACCTTAGTTTTTTTAAGATCTTTCGGGAATTTTTAAAATCCTTTTGAAGTTTATTGGAATTTAGTCTTACCTATAGAAGATGATCTGCAGTCACTTCGGACTGAATGTTCATAGAAATTTCTTAGTTATTTTTTGGGGAGTTTTTTGTGCATTTGATGTTTTTCCGAGGTTTAGTTGTGTGATTAGTAAGTGATCATTAAAGTGTTGTATTGTATTCTATTCTACACTTACGTTTGAATTACGAACTATTGCAGTAGAAAAAAATGTTACCTAAACGATTAAGAAAAATTTGTAATTTCTCCATAACTATCTCTGTGAAACGGAATTTATCTTCTGCGGGTATTCCCTGCCCGCAAAAATGCATTCACACGTATTTCAATAAACATTTATATGCTATTTTATATCTTAATCTAGGCTTAGTATTGCAGTTACACATACTACCAGGATGAAGAAGAATTCGTAAATTTTGAATTTGATGCAGTGGCAAATTCAGGGCGCCATTTGGCGTCGAATAATAAGATAGACAGCCCATTTCGGCAAGAAATAGCTGGACATTTTCTTCCCCACCAAATCTTATAGTATTCTAAAGCACGGCATAGAAATTTAATCAATGACTTTTGCGATGTTTCAAGATTTAACTTCTTGCAGTGTCCTGTTCTACGACGAACTTGCTAAAATTATTATTATGTGACTGGTTTTATCTGGTTTTCTTGTGACAAAGTATTTCTACCACAATTCAGTTTTCCATTTCTACCACTGAATGAATTCATGCATCGCAGGCTGAAGATATTAACGCTTTTTGTTTTTAGTCAACATTTATCTTTAATCCAATTTTAGGCTATAAAAGCACACCAAAATCAAATCTTAATATCTATTCTTTTCGGATTATTGTGGCAGCAATGCAAAAAATAATCAAAATACCTATTCTCTTTTATTTGTTCTTCTTTGTTTGCAACGACGGCGGAGCGGACGATCCATTGAGGCAGACAGAATATCTGCCAGGTGGTCCCGCTGACGGAATTTCCTGTGTAATACATTGAATGTGAGTATGAACATTTAACAGAGTTACTGATATAAAGATACAAAATAATAAATTAACGAAGGCAATAACACGGTGACGACGGCAAGTATGGCGATCTCAAAAAAGGACGGGCTTTAAAGGGTGTTGGAAGAAAATCTTCAAAGGAGGGTGATTTCGGAATTTGAGATTTTCAAATTCTCTACACTTTTAGCTTTCTAAAAATACCATACTTTAATCTCTATGAAAATTAAAACTGTAAAAAATATAGTTTTATTATATTGAGAAAACGAACTTGATTGATTGAAAAGTTTTAGTATTTTATGTCATATATTAAAACGTTTAGATCTGTTACATTTTTAAAACAGCAGGTGTGTGAAATCATTTATGCTCTCCGTCCTGGATTCGGCCTATGAAGTTCTGTTTGCTAGCTGGGTGTGATAACATTTACATTTCGTCAGCACTCACTGGGGAAGGCGAAAATTTCTTATCATCTCCAGAACTTAAAGGGGGATTGGAGAAGGAGAAGTACTAATTATCAAATCTAGATAGTGATTGTCTTCCATCATATTTTGGTTCAGAAACCAATTGTAATGTATTTAAAATCATAGTGATAATTATACGGCACTGGATGCAAACCACAAAAGAGAAATAGGTGAATTTAAAAAGAATTATCAGAGGTATTCTATGAGTTATTTTAATTACAAAAGATGAAGTTTAAACTGATATCCTGAAGATCAAAGTTACTGAATCGTTGACGGAAGCAGCAGTATGATAGCTGTGGATATAAAAAAAAATCCCATATGAAAGGGGAGAAGAAAAGAAAAACGGTTCCGCACGAGAAAAGATAGACGATTTTACCACCGCGATAAGCTACAACTTTGTAATCTGTAGCTTCTGGCAGTTTAAACCTTTAAATAAAATGATAATTATTCTAAACAAAGACTTTAAAGCTTAAGTACTGTGTTTTTGAAAATAAATTTTATTATTTGAGGAAAAGATGAAATATTTCCTCAGAATTTTTCAGTTAAAGGAGGAAATAATAAACCGCTCATACTCATCTTTTCAAGCTCTTGCTATGCATTGTAGGTTTTTATTGATTGCTCAAAAGTAGTTCCGCAAAATATCCAAGCGTGCTTTTCAAAATTATTCTGCTTAAAAGGTTTACGTGGAAATTATTCTTTGAGCTTAGACAAAACCTAGACAAAAAGATTGACTGCTTTACTGTTTTTGCGGTTTTCTTTCCCATATATAAAATGAATACCAATCAGTTTCTCTTAGAAAATTCTCCGGCAGAGGCAGACCCTCCTCTTACGCAGATATTTCTCGTCTGTTTTGCCATATTATAATAACTGAGCTTAATAGTATTTATTAAAATCATTTGTTTAAAAGGTTAATTTGAAAATTAAAATTTGTGAAAACTATCAGTATTTCCAGTGCAGGAAACATGAGAAACGAATTTAGGGATTCCAGTCACAGATATTCCATTTTAGTTGACCATGTTAAACACTACAAAACGATAGTATGCAAAGAGAAACCACACGATGCCTTCTTACATCCCTTATCATTCAAAGAGCGACTGGGTTTCGTGCCGGCCTCCAGTCTTAATTTTGACTGGTGACTAATTAACGCAAGTAATATTTTTAGTTCGCATACTATAGATATTTCTTTAATATTTTTTGGAGAGGGGAGCGATTCAAAAATCAGCTGTGTCCTCGTTAGAATTCAAATGCTCAATTTTTTGTTTTCGAAACCTAGCTAACTGATTTTTCCCGCGCTAGTCTCTGACATCAAGCTGCTTTGTTCGGTACGGCTATTAACGATGCAAGTTCTGTTTTAGCCTTCTATTAATGATGTAAGTGTAAAACGCTCTACTCCCTGTGATGCACCCTGGTTAAGGTTCCAAATGATCAGATAGTTAACAAGTGATGTGTCCGGCCATTCCAGACTAATGCTTGAAGAGCAAATGTCCAATGGAAGCTTGTAAGTTTGTACTGTCTGTGCGGTATCAGAGTACTTAAAATATTGACAAGTCTAAAGTGCTCTCCGTTGCAGGGGAATAGGTATCGGAAGCCCTCGGAATCATTTCATGTCCGTCAGAATTGGGATGGACAATGTTGTACAGCTAATGGTGAAATTTTGGTAATACGCCTTCTGTCCTGTCCGGATACTAAGGGGTAAGAACAGTTATATCGCCAGGTCTCACACGAGACAATGAGATCCTTTCATTCTTCTCTACTTGAAAGGCTACTGTTAACGACCAAATTCAAGTAGTGACGAGTTAGCGTCCACTATATTTTGGGTCAGGTAATACTGCAGACAGTATTTGGTGTTAGGAAGGAGAAAACATTAAATCTCATTTGTTCTCTCATCGGGATTCGAGTCATGGATCTTCCATCTGCAAGTTGGGCATGCTAACCACTTACATTACGAGAGCAGAGAGATAATTCCTTACAGAGCATTTTGTGCAAACTAGATGGCTAAATACGAGGTGTCCAGGAAAGAAGAAATGAGAAAATTCTTTCTTAGATACTCTGTAGTTAAGAATCCTACTGCATTCTAGCTGAGTTTGAAAATTACAGAAACATGGGGAAAGGTTTAAGAAATAAATTAAGATATTCCTACGCCATTACAGCTAAATGCTAGAAACGTAAAACGTAGATACTTTTAAAACAAGTGAAAGGAAGTGGAAACAAGTGGAGAAAAAGAAGTGATATTTTTATAGTTTCTTAAACGAATGAATTTTCTTTTATTTATTTCCTAAAATAATACTATCTTAAAACTGAACAGTTTCCACTAAGTAAATGTTGTAATCTCAACCTTATTCTGAAAACTGCAATAATTAGTTGAAAATCTTTGAACTGAACCTAATATGCTTACGTTATGATCTCATTAAGTTTTTACTTCATGTATACACTATACCATATTATGCCGGAAATCGCAAAAAGCTAACTTCAGTGGAAATTAAATCTTACTTGACAAATAAAAAAAAAACGGAAAAATATGATTCTTGAAGAAATTGATTTTAATCATTTTTTTGTATTCAAAGTGGCAGTCACCAATTCATACGTTTTCATTCAAAAGAGCGTACGCATATTATTCACGCTTGAATGATGAAGTAATGATCGGGTGGGAAGAATTTTAACGAGATAAACAAGCATAAACGTTATCTTAGGCTCATTTACGATGTTTTACCTTAATTCTCGGAAGTTAGATATTAATGATTATAATTAATATTCAGAAATCGCACCTTAGATTTTCTGCTCTTATTTTCTTCAGAATCAGTTCATTTTTAAGATATTTTCTGATAGATTTTGAAGACAACTTTCAATTAATTCCCCCGCTCGTATTTTGAATCGAATTATTTAATTACAACTTTATGTTTACACAGAGAAAGAAAGAAAATTGCAGAAATGGTTTTAAGGTAATTACGATAAACAATGTAAGAGAAAAAAATCGAAAATTGAGTAAATTCATAATTAGAGTTTGAATAAAGAAAAGAAGTGCAAATATAATGAGAACTCTATTAATTGTGGCAGGTCCCAGAGAATAAAGTCTAAGTCAATTAGAAAATAGTTATTTATCATTCCTCCTTGAAAAACTGCACGATGTTCTATGTTCTTATTAACATTTTCTCTGCAATAAGTATTATACTTTGATAGTATTTTCCAAAATGGAATTCTGATTTCTTTTTATTTTACATTCCACAACTTTTATTACGAGAAAAGTATTTAAAACTGAAAAGAATATGTATATTAGTAGGCATACCTTTCAAAATCTATCATTATCGTATCGAGAAAGGCATCCACGGCTATCTTCAAATTACGGTTAAGCTGCCGGCAGTAAAAATGCTCAGGAAAACGAAATAACCCATATTACACTTCAAAAAATATGCTATTAAACAATTTAACTTATTTCTTCAAGCAGTTTGTTCTAGAGAATAGTTTCCTGCGTATTTGAATCGCAGTCGCCTAAAATGGTCGTTATATGTATGTAGTGAATTAAATTATTTCAGCTGGTGTAGTTACATGAGCTAAACTTGTAATGAATAATAATAAAAATGGAGAAAATCATTTATTTGCTTTTAAATAGCGTAGTTTTTAATTAATATCAGGCAGGTTCAATTTGAAAGAAAACTGAAAGATTTTACGTTTTCCCAAATAGCGACAAACTGGCATGTGGGCGACGTAGATGTTTTATACACATTTTCTTTAAATCGCAGAGCTTTGTAATTAAATTAAAAATATTTATAGCCAACTTCAGTATTAATTCCATTTGTTAGAAGCATGATTTTCTTGCTGACTGTAAAATTTCAGTTAATGACTTGCTTGCTGACTGTATAATTTCAGTTAATATCAACAAATCCATTGCAGTGCCAATTTAGCAAAGGTAAATTACTTAACTCTCATGTTATTTGAAGAAGAAATACGCTGGAAACGAAACAAGAAATCATAAATCTAGGCATCGTTACTTGATAAGCAAGTGACTTTGCCAAACTCAAATGATTTAATGTTTCCTTACGACCTCTTCTCGAAAAAGACAGCAGTCTTTTTCTTCATAACAAAATGTATATAAAACAACAATTCAACTATCGTCACTTTACGCTTTCCCGATATGGAGATATGCTGCAAAACATTTATCTATCAAAAACAAACTCTGTGAACTAAAGCTCTTAGAGTAATAGCTAATGCTTTTTGCTCTATAAGCCACAGCGCATTACATACTATATTAAGTGTTTCACTCATGTGATAGGCACCGGCCAATCAGAATTGTCACAATGCTCTTCGCTAAAATTTGATATTTGCATTGAAGAAAACACGGCTCAAAGAGCAAAATTTTACATTTATTTTCAAGATTTGTACCTTATGACACAAGGACTTTATTTCACCTCTGTGGAAGCGTGTTACATGCTTGTATTTACTATCTATCTGCCAGGGCAACATTTCCGTGATTTATGGTTAAAACAGCATTCTGCTACATGCCACATGTGCCTACATGTTCCAAGTTCCAATACTGATTTGAAAATCTAAATCGTATATTTCCAAAACTACTCACACCTTTTACTACAGTATTAAACATAAATCCAAGCCCTGTAATTTCAATTTAAAATCATAAACCATGACCACAACGGAATAAAGCGTTCGCAGCTCATGCTGTTCCTTTGTAACAATTAGTTCTTTAGAATAATTTTAAGGTGTCCATTTTCATACAAAGTAAATTTTATCTGTTCTTGACATACATCCCACTGATAATTTTTACAGCTCTTTACCGCTACTTGCAACAGAGTAAATGCGGCTTTTTCCGAGGACTTCAAAATACAATCTTTTGCAAAAACGATTTCCAGATTTGCGAAATTCGGTACCCGAATCTGACAGCTTACTCGTATATCCCATACATATTAGATTGGCGAAAGGTCAGGTGATTTCGCTCTCCAAGGAAGAGATATCAACAGCTCGGAGACAGTCCAGAGATAGACGAACCGTGTAAAATCTAACATTATTTGGTAGGAAAATGGCGCCAGATGGCGTGCCATGAAGGATAACACAAACATCCTTAGGATGTCATTAACATATCTTTGAGCTGTTATAGTTGTGTTTGTAGGACGACTAGGATCGAACTGTCGTTGTAAGAGATATCATCCACACTATCACACCAAGGCCGTTTATACAGGCTGTGTGCCTGTATATAACAAAGGATGAATAGGACCGCTGGCCCCCTCCAAACGGAGTCCATGATCATCTACTCCAAGTCTGAAGTGGAATTCATCGAACACTATGCCGCCTCAATCGGCTGGCAGCCATGATGATTGGCTATGACACAACTCCAGACGACTTTATTGATGTTGTGAGGTCAAAGATTGACCGCTGCCAGCGCAACTTCTCCTCAGCCAAATGCCTTGAGAAGTGGAAGGTACCATGGGTGTATGGAAGAAGCAGTAGCGCGTTGGATAGCGAACAAATGATGCCGTAGGAGCTCAGGCCCGTCATACAATTATCCGCTTTCGACTCGCGTTTATGCACCTTCGCCTTTCAAAACCTTGATTTCTCTGATGAATACCTAGCAGCAACTATTGCTGCCAAAACCGTTTGCAAACCGTATGATACAGGTGGCGGTCAGTTGCTTGTGTGACCAGCTCGTTTCGCGCATTCCTACTATGTGAAAGCGTTCAATGTCATTAAATGTGTATAAAGTCTTCGACAACATCGTGACGGTATAATTGGTTTAGTCTCTAGACAACAGCAACGCCGACAACGAGAAAAGATACACCGTCCGCAACTGTTACCCATACGTTGTATAAACCGTATTAACCTGTTTTATACGACGCTATCTGCATGCCAGTAGAAACGTGCTGTGGCCGAAATTAACACTCGTTGGCCTTGAAAAGTTAATCATTTGTATGTTTGGTACAAAGGATTTTGCATACAAATTTCGAGGTAATTTCGAGGTAATCTTTTTAAGACAGCCTTTTTTTTTTTTTTTGGCAAAAGTGTGTACTATAACCTCTTGTGATTAAATTTGAAACATTATAATCTTACCCTTTGCAGTGTGGTAACACATTGCTTCTAAATCATTGAATTTGGTAATCAAAATGTAGTTGAATTCGCACAAAGCATAAAATAAATAAAAACCAAAACGTGAATTCAAAATTCGGGCTTCGAAGTTCACATGGTCGAGTGGAAACTACGTCTGTTCAACATATGGTGATTGTAATTGCCGTCGTCTCCCCAAAATATGTGAAATATACTTACATACCTACACACAAATTCTTCATTGTTTAATAATATTGATAAAACTGGATATTTAATAGCAGACAACACAAAAAGCATATTGCAAGTAATGGAAGAATAATTATCACTAGAAGTGGAGAAACTGAAGTCATAATAACATAACTAGTTCTTGTTAACTGTTGTGCGAACTCAAATAGTCACGCAACCAGGCCCGCCCCCAACTTTGGACCTGCATAAGGCAAGAGAGGGGTCTGTCAGACAAATCTCGCTACCAACTAGAGTAAATGTAATTAAGTTTTCTGCTGCCCTTCCCACACTCACAGGCGACAGACTCTAAAAGGATCTCTCACACCCATGACTTAACATATCTGTTAGCATAAATTTAGGTATTTTGCATAATGAAACTCGAAAGGCATACGCAACGAACGTGCGAAAAGATATATATTGGCGAGAGAATGCAAAGTTAGTGAGCAATGCAGTATATTCGATTCTCACCTTAGCTACGTGTTAGTACTTTCTCTTTTCAGGTAAGGTGTCGAAGTATGTTCCTGTTTCTTTTTTCTTATTACCTAAAATAGGTAAGCCTGATATTTAGGACTGATGATGATTCTATGTAAGTTATTCTTTTCGATAATTCAGTGTTTTAATGTCCGTGAAGATTATTACCTTTTGTTATGCTTAAGTTAAGCAAAATTATCCTATTTTATTAAATAAAGATTTCGTAGTTAATTTTTTGACTTATGATTCTTTAATGAAAACTGTGCTTGAGGAGACGTACTCATTACGCCTTCAGTGCTAATGCCCAACCAACAAGAGATTATGAGACTGATTAGGGTAATTGCCTTGTGGAAATGCTTCTAAATTGAAATTTTGTAATGTTGTAAGATTCCAGGGGCATAAAGTATTAAAACTCTATTGAAAATACTAGTTACAAAGTTTAAAAGAATAATTGTAACGAATAATTATGTCTATTCTAAAAGAATCAATTTGTATAGAAAAGTTAACAGATGAAAATTATTCAGTGTGGAAATTTAAAATAGAACAACTTCTAATAAAAGAAGGTTTACTGCTGTTAACTGCTTGAATGATGTTGTATTTGAAGAAAATCCGGAAACTGTTACTGATATTTTGTTAAAGAATGATCGTAAAGCTAAAGCTTTAATATGTCTAAACATTTCGGATTCGCAAATTATCCATGTTTTGCATAGTAAATCTGCAAAAGAAGTTTGGCAGAACTTAAAATGTGTCCATGAACGTGTAAATTTAACAAACAAGTTATTTCTTCTTAGAAAACTATATTCCATTAGATGTAATGAAAGTTCTAAAATGCAGGAACATATCAAAGGAATACTAGAATTGGCTGAAAAGCTGCATAGTATAGGTGAATAAATTAAAGAAAATAACTTAATAGCAATATTACTATGTTCCTTACCAAATTCATACAACTCCTTAAAAACTGCAATAGAAAGTAAATCGGAAGCTGAATTGTCGCTAGAATATGTTAAAAATAAACTAATGGATGAGTATTGTAGACGTGTGGAAACTAAGAAAGTTCAAAAATACGATTCAGTTGCTTTAAAAAGTAAAAGCGAAAATGAATCACGATATTGTACTTATTGTAAGAGAAATAACCATACGATAAATGACTGTTTTCATTTAAAACGCAACGCTAGAACTTCCCCGAAAATAGATGTAAATAACAGTAAAGTAAGAAATTATTCTCAAAATTATAAAAGGAAAGCATGCCAAATAGCAAATACGCAAAAAGTAGAAAACATAACAAAACTTAAAGAAAATGAGTAACTTAAAATTTTTGAAACTGAAAATTCGCAGATTCAGTTTAATCAAGTTCTAAAAGTGAAAAATAAACATGAAAATACGTAAACGCAAGAATGGGTTATCGAATCAGGAGCCTCAACTCTATGACGAGTGATAAGAACTCTTTCTCTCAGTTAAATGGCTCTGATAAACAAATAGTAACCGTAGCCAATGGTGAAGCCATTCTTATGGTATAGGTGAAGGCTATTTTAAAATTCAAAACTTAAAGGGTCAGGTTACACAAATAAAATTAGAAAATGTATTGTATGTACCAGGTTTAGAGTAATTTACTTTCTGTTCAATCTGTTACGAATAAAGTTTGCATTGTTACATTTGATAAGTGTTACATAAAGCTTAACAATATACTCGTAGCCGACGGCAACGCTCAGCAAGGTTTATATTAATTGACCGTAAACTCAATTGACGAGAAAGCATACTTAGCTAATGATATTTCATGCTAATATTGTTGAACTGTATACTAATATTGTAATTTTCATGCTAATATTGTAATATTTCATGCTAATATTGTAATTCTAATACGAACTGTATACTAAAATGGCATCAAAGATTAGGCCACAGAAATATAGATGCCATAAAAACACTTAAGAAAAATGATTTGGCAGACGGCATTAAACTTGGCAAATGCACTCATAGTGCAGAATGTTCTACTTGTGTAAAAGCGAAACTAACTGAAAAACCTTAACCCAAAACTAGTTTCAGATCTAAACATCTACTGGATTTAGTGCTAATGTTTCTCTCTCTGTAGCTGTATAATTCCTTTGTGTATGATTCAACGTTTTACTAAAAAATGCCAAAGGATGGCCAGTTTGCATGAGAATAGCACCTACAGCATAGTCCGACGCATCTGCTGCAATTTCCAGGTTTTCGTACCCCTCCCGGAATTTCAAAACAGTGTCATTGATGAGCGCATCTTTTAACCTTTTAAATGCGGTATTGTCTTCTGCTGTCCACGTGAATTTACTTTTCTTTCTTTTAATTACTAACAAGGGTTCAACAATATTAGCAAAATCTTTTATGAATGACCGATAATAAGAATATAACCCAAGGAAAGAAGAAAGTTTCTTGGCGGTGTTGGGAGGTGGGAAATTCTTGATGGCTTTTATTTTTGAATCTTGAGTTTCTATACCCTTTTGCAAAATTTTATAACCCAGATATTTAAGTTCTTTAGTTGCGAACTTGTATTTTGAGGCGTTAATTGTAAGACCGGCCTCTTTTAATTACAGGGTTTGTGGGCAGTTAACTGTATCTCGTGCGTAACTATTTGACAACTACCAAGCTGTTCTGAAAACAAGCTTGAAAAAGTAATCACCACTTGCTGGATGGCTTGGCTTTCATGTTCATTCAAATGGCTAAGGTCGACTTGCGGTTGTTCCACTGGTTCCACCACCCTCCGATCCATCTCCAGCACGATAGAACTTTCCTGAAAATTCAGTTTGGCCTTCGCTGCTTTTAAAAACTCCATACCTACTTACTTAAGGACTTTGCAAATTTTTTACTACAAAAATTAATACTTTAAGGCTTTCATTTTGAACCTGTATCTTTAAAGATAGTTTTCCGATACATAGAGAAGTTTGTCCTTGCGCTGCTATGATTTCTGTGTTTTTATTTTTAAAGAATTGTAACTTATTAAAGTTATTCTTAAAAAAAATATCACTCATAAAATTACCTTCTGCTCCTGTATCGATGAGGGCTTCTACTGGTACATCGCCAACCAGGACTTGTATAATTGGTAAATGTGAGTTTTTTACGATAACCGTATTTAAGTATCTTTTTGAGGGTTTTTTCAAAACATCCGGGGTCTGGACCCTCGCTTTCACAGGCCCGTCTACTCGTTTAAAGCTTTCCTTTCAACTTCTGCCTTCTGGGTACGCGGATGGTTGTTTTCAAATTTCCTTTTTGGGCCTTGACCTTCGAGCTTCGATGAGTTAGCTTGATAGCTCTTTCCCCCATAAGAGCGGTTTGCATTTCTGGTCTGCTCATTTGAAGATTGCCTTCGGATACTTTGAGAATACGATGCCCCTCTAGCTTTTTCCGCTATTCTGCGATTTTGGAACTTGAACGCCAATTCGAAGAGCTCCTGCAATGTGCTTGGGTTTCTAATTACAAAGTAATCTTGAACCGCAGGTAGCAATCTTGGTAAGATTCTTCCCATACAGCATATCCGTCAGCTTAATTTTTCGCAGAATAAAGTCCGTCAACTCTTCTATATTCCGTTCATAAAAACTATATAGTTCGGCTTCTAGCCTTGCTCGGTCTTTCACTATGGGAAAGGCCTTTAATAACGATTTTTTGAAATTTTCAAATGTATATGTCTGGCCTCCGAATTCCCCTAATAAAAATTTGCCTATATTCTTCCACCATAGCGAGGCCTGTCCTCTTAGTGCAGATGTGGCGATGGCAACTTTTTGTATTTCAGGCACAGGGTAGAGCTGTAAGTGATTTTCAAGGCCTTCTAGAAATATCGTCACCGAATTTTTTCCGTCGAAATTGACATTTGGCTTGATTGACGCTCTCATCGTCTGGACCAGGTATCCAAATCCTTCCAATTGGTTTGCCATTTCTTGTTGTTGTCCAGAAGCTTCCATCCAATTTTCGGCCATTTGAGTTCGACAAGTGTTCGGGCGCCAATGTAATGTTGCGCGCTTCCAACCTGCACGCAACAATAGTGGTGACTGCTAAGAACTGTAAAGTATACAAAGTCTTGAGAAGGGTTTAAATCCCTTTTTATTCAACTTTAGAAATTACAGATGCGTGCTCTTGACGCTCACAAACTACGCCGACCCGGCGGTAAAATAAAAATAAGAAACTAAAAAAAGAATAACAAGAAGTGACTAACTACGAGGCTCTCTAAACGTAACTAACCTAACCGAGTTCTAAGATACCGCTGACAATTCAGCAAACCTCTGAATATTACGTTGAAAGATTTAACTATCTACCGAGGCAAGCACACAGGCCGAAACGCGTGGTTCTTCAATTTCTAACTAGCCACCTCCACGCTCGTGAAGCAAGAAAGCACCCTTTCGAACTCGTTTCCCTTCTATTTAACTCAGAATACTTCCGCTGACAATTTGAATCCTTGCGCGTTCTACTAAAATTTACATACTCTAGCATTGGCAATTCCAGGGGAAAGTAAGGCTTGACAGGAAAGATAGTTTAAACTTAAAAAAAATGTTAGTTAAAATAAATATAAACCCTACAACTTATATGTCCATAACTAATTACAATTAAATTATAACTGAGTATAATTCATATAAATAACTATTCTTACAGCTTGTAGGGTTATTATTATTTTATTTAACCAATAGTTTATAATTTCAGCCTGTACTATTACAGTATTATTTCAGCCATTTCGTTTCCTCACCAGAATGCAAATCAGATTAAGATTATTTCAGGCGAGGGTTTGGGATTATTAGACAGAGCGTGTTTACTAAATTTCGCTAACTCTAATAAAATAGTTATTATTCTTGTGTTATAGCTACAGATATTTAAACTGTTACGCCAGTGAGAAGGTTGAGCTAACTTTGCGTTAAATCAAATACGTAGTCTTTGATTAGTGAGTTCAGTTTTAAATCTGAGTTTACTGTTACTTTTAAGTTTCATCTCCATAAGTGGTGGTTGTTTTGTTAAGCACGAGTCGTTTATGTTAAAGTCCTGATTTAATAAAATTATTCTTTTAAGTCATTTCAAGAGTCTGTAGTTATTTTCACAAAGCAATAATTCTCTCCAAGTCTGTTAGTAGTGTGATTATAGTTTATGCAAGCAAAGAAAACCAAACTCTGTTAACTATTTTCGGTTATTCTTTTTTTATTCGCTTTTTTTTCTACTAATTACCATCTTTTATTCTCTTTTACTGTTTTAACTGCTACCGTTTTACACTGCTCTCTTTTATACTCCTTTACCCTAACTACTTCTACCTAATATCTCATCTTATTGTCTTTTAACGATCTGTTTTCTAATATACTTATTTTTTACGCTTTACATTTTTACTTTTTTTGTTATATAAGATTTTCCTGCTTCTCTTGTATTCTATTAGCTACTTCCTTTTATTCTATTTTTTTCCACTTATCTATATTATATTTTATGTTATACTTTATAGCTTATATTATAACTAAATATAATTAATTACAACTTTCCACTCACTAATAACTTCTTACAACTATCTTATCGCTAACTATTCTTGTAACTACTTTGTTTTAGTCTACTAATTACTGTCTTATATTCTTCTAACTACTTCTTTTTTATTCTATTCCTAATTATTTCTTCTCTAACTATTTCTCTTTTGAAATATTTCTCTAAACTAAACTAAATGGCACAACAACCCTTAGTGAGCCATGGCCTGCAGCGCCCTGATGTCTGCCTTGTTGATCTTGCGCCCTGGAAGTGAAGCTAACCATTTGTCCAGGTATATGATCATGCACTTCCAGGACAAATGGTTAGCAGGTTCCCCGGTGTCTAATCCCCAAGCAAACTTGGTAATCATTGTATTAACCCACTCAAGGGATGAAAGGCTGAGTCAACCTTGCCCAGCTCGGGGCTCGAACCCCGGATCTGAGGCGCTGCTGAGCGAAATGCTAGCCACGGCGCCTATTTAATGAGTACGCTCCAACTACGTAACGTACCTTTGAAATTTCATTGTCCGTTATGTAATTTAAAGCGGTAGAGGAATTCAGTAGCGGAAGTCTGCGAGTTTACCAAGCTGTGTCCTTTCTATTCAATTTAAGAATAAAGTAAAAATGTTATTTTAACCTTCTTCTGACTCTGCCATTATTTTAGATTTAGACAACTCGCTAATAGGCTGGTAACGTCTGCAGGACTTAAACGCAAGCTTCTGAATACAGCGAACTCTTCAAACTTAAAGCGTAATTCTTAACAATTATTGAAAGTTACTCAAAAATACCAATGAAGTGTCTCCTTAACACAGCAGCTTGCGAGACTTTTACAATTATATTAGCTGGATTACACTTCAATTATATTACAATTATATTAGCTTATTACTTACAATTATATTAGCTGGATTACACAGTAAATCTACTGGAAGGTACAGCACTAATTGTGTCTGGTAGAAGCAAGCTCATTTAATTTACAACACTTAGCAACTGTGCCAAAATCAAACTTTCGCGTCTATTCTGATCAGTGGCTCTCTATCAACAGGTAAGCTGCAGCAACAGCCAGTTTGTTATTATGAATCACGCCGCTTATGGTCCTTTATGTCGTTTTAAGCTAGCCGCTTGCCTTAAAATTATAAAACCTCTAGATTGATCGAGTACTAAAAGAAACGTGTCACAAAGGAGTATCTAACGGGAAGACGCAAATTAAAAACAATTTGAAGCAAAAATTTAGAAGGCGAAAAAATTAATTCAAAACAAATCATTATCATTTGAATAATTAGTAAATTAATTCAAAACAAATCAATAATCTCATTAAATATTGAATACAAAGTAATAAACAAATAAAGAGTAGTTGATAATTCCTTCTTTTTTTTTTGGCAAGGAACAGCAAAAAGAATTATCAAAAAAGCCACGTTTCCGAATTATACCTGGATGAACTGCAAAATAAATTAATCAAAGGATTCCTTGTTAAATTCAGATAATTAGTTGCGAATAAATTAATACAAAATGGTGACTTATTTTAATAGGAAAATGTTTAAAATAAATTTTAAAAGTTAATAATGAAAACATAACTTGCCCTATTCGACTGGAATGAAATTATGTACATAACATACAAAAATAGTAGAAGAAAGCTAATAAATTAAAACTTTGAAAAAGGGAAAGAAAATGTTTTCTTTAAGAACAGGTAATTTGGTATACCAAAGAGGTAGAATTAACTATTTACTAATAATAAGACAACAAGAAAACCAAAATTTTAGAAAAGGGAAAATTGCCTAAACATTTTAAATTTGGAAATAGGAAAACTTCAAAACCGAAAAGTAAAAGACAACTTAAATTTTCAAAAATTCGATTTGAAATTAGATTTAAATGTACACTTTTATCTCTCCCTCCCGGAAAAAAGGAAGCCTCTACACAGAGAAAAGTTCCAAACTATACCCATAACGTAATTCCATTACGTATGTCCATCTTAGTTCTATTTATAAATAACCTGTCAATGCATCTAAAGCTTAGGTTATTTGAATATGATAAAGAATACGATTCTACCTAACGAATGCTACCTTCCTAGCGAGAGAGGTGTCTTCGTGGAAGAAATTTCTAAAGGAAAGTCTAGTTCTAAATTCATTTTCTCATTATATATGAGGAAAACCACAAAACTAACTGCATAGTTAGTCGTTCGCTTGGATTCGAACCCGGGCCGACATATAAGTATTCAGTCGTCTTAAACACAGGGCTGTACCTGTACTGTTATGTAAGCTGATAAAACTGATAGAAATTCTACAGAACTTTATAGAAATGCTTTTTTTAAAATTCTGCAGAAATTTTATAAATCTTCCACAGAGCAAAATGCTATTTTGCTATTTGCTTAATAGAATACTATTCTACTGAACGTTGCACAATTGTCAAACTTCCATCACAGCAAATTTATATCTTCTTATTACACATTCACGACATTACTATACGGAACACAAAAGAGTAAAAAGAAACATTTTTGTTCATTCATTTCATTCATTCTTATTTTTTCCTAGCTTAATGTTTTGTTTTAGCTTTTAAATTTATGTGACGTTTTGAGCAATGTTTTGTACAGTATTTCTTATATAATACTAAAATTAAATTTTGCAAAAGCTTAAAATCAATTTATATCATAAAATTAGTTAAAAAAGTATTAAATTTATGTTGTAGTTTATAAAATATTAATTCCTAAAATTTATGCTTTCGATTACTGTATATGTATCCTAATAAAAAAATGGTTACTTAATTTAAATTAAAGTGAAATAGTAGTTAAAATGTATTTAGTTAAGTAATTTTAAAAATCTAAATCCTATTAAAATTCTTATTAAAAGAAAAATCACATCTTTCCCAAATGTGTTTTTCCTCCTTTTCTGTCATAGATCATTTAAATTTAAGTTAAATCTATTCAAAAATGAAACTTTTATTCATTCTTTTTTATCTCAAAGAACATTTTTTGATTTTATAATAGTTTTAAGTACTCAAATGATTTTTCTTTTTTTAAATTAATGCAAGGAAACTTGTTTAAAATTATTTAGAGTAATGTCTCAATTTTCTATAAGCAGAATGTGATATTTTTAGCCGAATACTATTAATTGATTTTATAAACTTTACATAAGATTATACACATAGAACCTCTACACATTTTATAGAATTTCTACACAAATCTTTATAAAATAGCTGCGCATGTTTCTACAGAATCTCTCTAGATAGTTGTATGAAATTATCTGGCGTAGCTTAGAAAAAATTGGGTCTCAAGGATTCTAAAGTTCAAAGCTGGATTTTTTAAAGAATTCTATAAAACACTTTCGGAAGGATTGGTGTGTCAAAAGTATCTAATGATATAGTTCTCCTAACCCTCCCCTTAAAAAAATAATAATTAACTAACTTATTAATTAACGAGGAGCTAATATGTATTCCTCAGAGTACTAGTTCTCCAGTTAACAGTTAAAAATACAAATGTTTTGCTTTAATGTAATGATTTTACCACTAGATCTTGTCATGTTTGACGTACTCTTAAAAACTGAACGCTGCAAGTTAAGAATCGCAGCATCATTAATCACTTTAGAATTTTTCAAATGTTTTATTTAGTCTTACGCAAACGATTTACGAAAATGCAGAATTGTTACCATCCAACTTTATTTCCACAAACATCACCATTATTTAAACACGTAATAAGAATATAAAACTCTATTCACAATATAATAAGTATAATTAATAACATTTCTTTACAATAAAAAAAATACACGATTTTCGGATAAAACAAATTGTTTAAAAGGAATGCATTTACTACATACACATCTTACTTTTATAACCATGAAAGCGAAGAATTGCTATGTAAAAATCTGCAAAATAATGAATTAATAATATTTATAAATGAAGTAAGTTAACTTACAGAGTGAAGTGTTTAAAGAACATTGTAATTTTTTCTTTGCAGTAATTTGCAAAAATATTGTATGAGCTATGCGAGAAAAATATGCGATCATTTTTAAAATATGGAATGTAAATTCAATGTTCTTTTCTCATGGTATCTAAGCTGGAATTTCGTACAATGTTATTATTTCTGAATAGTTTAAAACAACAACGAAAAAAATTGTCTGTTTAAATCTTATTTATTTACCTTTATTTTGCCATAATTTTCAATCACGAAATTTCATTTTATTTTGAAATTAGGAGCAAATGCGAATACTTTGCTGTTAATATAATGATTTTATGACAAAAGTTAACAAATTATAATTTTATTATTTGAAATTAAATATTTAAATGCTCATCTTTTGCTGTTAATGATGGCGAAAGGTAACGAATTATAATTTTCTTTTTAAAAAAATACTAAATATGTATTGTTTCCCGAATTAATTGTCATGATTTTATGCCGAAAATAATGAATCATAATTTTATTATTAGAAAGAAAATAATAAATGCGCACTGTTTGCTATTAGTTTAATCACTTTAAGGCGAAAGCTAATGAATCGCAATCTCATTATTAGCAGTTATATAATTAGATTTCTTTCTCAATGAAGGTCCCAAACCGTCCACAGACGTTGGCTTCTACAAAGCTCAGGTCACTTAATTATGGAGGCACCTAACAGGTGGGCCATCTTTGCCTCCTGTGAGGGAACGGACAAACACATCAATACCTTCTCCGGGATTCGAACCTGGGGTCTTTAGTATCGCAGTCGGCTCCCCTAACCACTATACTGTCTGGGGAGCATATTTAGATTTTTTTATTAGCAAACAAGCTTCAATGCATATCGTTTTTTCATTAATTAAAATATTTACTGTTAAATGATTTTATGGCGAAAGATGACGGATCATAATTTTAGTTTTAGAAAGGAACTAATTTCTCTATTTTTATTTTGTGAATAATCTAGTTATGAATCACATAATTGTATTTTATTTTTAAATTAAATACAAACGCGAATTGTTTGCTGATCATATTATAATATAATCATTTTTTGTTGAAATATAAGAAATTAAAATTTATTATTAGAAAAAAAAAATACATGATTTATCTTTTCTTTTACATAATCTGCATAAAAGTAAAAATTAGATAATGATTTTAATACTGCTTGGAGTATTTAAATAGAGTTACAATCTCCAGCAAATCCGGAAATGAAAAAGCGCTTGATTTTAAATAGAGGGTGGATAAAAATATCCTTATTCTGCTTCCTCTGATTCAAATAGAAGGAAGCTTATTACTCACGAAAATCTTCAAAATGTTAATGAAAATATATTTTTACATCTACGTTTTCCTGTGCGCATGCTGATGCTTGCATAATATTGAGATTATTCGAAATCACTACATTCAAAATTTATAGTCTCAACAAACATTTTTGATTATATTTCAAATGTAAA
Source organism: Stegodyphus dumicola (assembly GCF_044657685.1). NCBI lineage: Eukaryota > Metazoa > Arthropoda > Arachnida > Araneae > Eresidae > Stegodyphus > Stegodyphus dumicola. The sequence goes on from NC_140768.1 coordinate 87,954,593, forward strand.
TATTCTATTATTTTAGATAAAAAAAATGTCAGAAACATATATTTCAGCTTCCTGTGAAAATTTAAACAAGACTAATAAATAAATAAAAAGATAACTAAAGCAGTGAATTTATTTTCAATGGTAGTAGGAATATTATGTTTGCCAATGAAAGATACTCGTTTTCTTGTGTATACTTCTATTAAAGTTTATTGTAAATATATAAAACTGTCCGGAAATTCTTCAAAAATAGTTTTTATTTGGTTAACAAAGCACGATCTCATATAATAGCGGAGATTTTGCTGCGAATCGATTTTTACCGCATTACTATTAGAAAGAATTTAAATAGCAATACTGATTTCTTTGGAATGCGTAAATTGAAGCTGATAGCTGTAGAACAAGCAGTGAGAACAAGAACTGTACACTCCCCAAAGTCCAAATAAAATAATTTTTATCAATTACATGTAATGGGTAGACCCTAGTTTCCTGTCGAATAGTAGAGCTCAGAGGTTTCAGAGAATGTTAATTGAATGCACTGCTTTTCTGGAAATTGCCCACGTGAGATTATTTTTCCTTTCGTCCCTTTTGTCACGAACGTCGAATGAGAACAAATTGCAAAAGTGGGCATCTAGGGGAACGAGATTTGAATGAATCCGTTGTGTGCCCAAAATACGCGAAAATATTTTGTTGTTGTTTTCTTTTTTTTCTTGCAGAAAGTTGGGCGAATTGTCTGGAGGAAATGCGATTGTCGGTCACGCATGGACGGTCCACTCCCAATTCTCGCGCCAAAAAGGAAGTCGTTTCCCACTGGCGGAGCATTCATAACGGAGACACCAAAAAGTATATAAGCAGGAGCAATCCTTTCATTTGCATCTTCAGAACCGCAAGAGAAAGTCCCGGTGGAGAAAGAGAGAGAGGTCCATTCGGATAAAGGTACTTACCATTATTTCTTTTTCTAGCGGATTACACGAATTGCAGTTTCGCTGCATTGACCATCACAGGATTACCAACTATTGTTTTCCCGTAGTAATCTGGATCGTTTAAAGGCGGTGTATAACAATATGAGTGCATTTAAGAGCAACTAAGTTTGAATCGAGTGCAACAAGAAGCAAAAAGATACTGGGTTCCGTGTTAGACTATTACTTGTTTCTTAAAAGTATGCGGTAATCATAGATTTCTTGGCTGTGCTCAATCTGTTCAGACTCGGTTTTTAACTGTGTAAGTAGAGTCTTAAACAGCCATCAACAGAAAAAAAAGGTACCGGCCTCTGATAATTGCTAAAATTTACAACGGATATTCCCTTCTCTTGAAAGTTTGCAGTAACTGTACAGAGGATATGCAACTTTTAGAAAACTGAGTAAGGTTTGCTATCAGTGTTTTAAATAACCTTTACGGAGTCACTGCACACAGTTTTGTCTTACAATATCTTATCTTAAAACTGCTGCAGCGCTACCGTATTTATGAATTACCTAGAAAGAATTTTGGATTATTTAAACTTAGATTTTAGCAGTCTGAGTACAGTTCGATTTCGACTTACAGAATAGCTAAGAAGAATAATCGTCACTGAAAGTCATTTATTTGATAGTAACGTCAGAATAAGATCATAAATTTTATTGTGGCTAGGAGCGAAGAATTGAATCTGTTACTCGAATGAGCCTTGGTTCCCTTTTTGGTAACAATGAGATTTTGACCTGCTTCGTTCCAGTTTTAAGCTAGAATCCTCCGATGGGGAAAGGAAGGGTTTAAAGGTCTCCCACCCATCTCTACCTACCACAAAGCGCTTGAGAGGACTTTTCTGCTAGCTGTGCATTTTAAGTGCCCCTGTGCAGTAAAGACTCTAAATATATACAAACATCCAATTCTTCTCAGAGATTCGAACCCGGGCCCATCGATATGGCAGCCAGCAACGCTTATCGGAGCCAATCGGGTCGCCAGTGTCATTTATGCAATAACTTGTCTTCATCCAGAAAATATTTCGGATTACTTGGTTTTTAACATTTTGATCTTAACTGAGTTCGATTAACAGACTGAGTATTTTTAATAGTTCTTATCTTTGACCAAAGGATACTTGTCTCTGTGATAATTACTACTAGAACAACGGAATATATGTTTTGTTTCCTAAGCCTTTGTTGTAATCATAGAAGGGATTTGAAAGTTTCATACAACTGAACCAGGATTGCTACTAATACTTTAAAATAACCTTGCGGTGCCGCTACTTACCATTATGTCTTACCTAGAACTGCTTCAATATTATTAGTGCCTTAGAGTAAAGCATTAAATTTTAACACTTTAATAATTACATTAGAGAAAAGCTTTTCATAAATTTTACGTTGAACATATTCTAGGAGAAAAGTAATTGATATATTGATAATATTCTAGGAAAAATTTAAATTATCATTTTATTTCATTTGAGCATTTAACTAAAAATATAAAATTTATTGCCTTATTTTACTGAATCATTAGGTTCAGAATATCCTAGGAGAAAAGGAAAGACAAAATTATAATTTTATTTTATTTGGATTTTTAACTAAAACTATTGCTTTATTTTACTGAAATAAAGCAATAGATTTATTTCAGTAATATAAAGCATTATGTATATTGCTTTATTTTATTTATTTTTATGTAAGTTCATAATATTCTAGAATTAAACTAAAACAAATTACTATTTTATGTTACCTGAAGTCTTAAGTAAAATTATAAAATGATTGCTTAATTTTTCCTAAACCTTTAGGCTGAAAATATGGTAGGAGAAAGAGAAAAGATGAAATTATTATTTAATTCACTCGAAATTTTATGCAAAATTATGATATTATTGCTTTATTTTTCTGAGCATTTAGGTTCATAATATGCTAGGGAAATTGTAAAAGCAAAATTAATGTTTTAATTTACTTGATTTTATTTTTTAACTAAAACTGCTTTATATTAAGAATATTCTAGGAGAAAATAAAGACAAAATCAGTTGTGTTTCATTTGGATATTTAACTAAAATTATTATTTTATTTTCCTCAAATTTTAGGTTATGAATATCTTAGAAGAAAGTAAAGGTGAAATTATTATTGTATTTTACTTCGATCGTTTTTAGATTTTAAACTTCTTATTCTTAATTTATTTTGCCTTACGTTACGAAGATAAATTAATGTATTTTGTATAAAGCTTAGATATGAAAGCTAGTTTTCAGCAAAATATGTTGACATAAATAAATCTTTATTAGGGTTTACTTACTTTCTTTTATTATGAAATAGACTTCGATTTTGAAAAAACGATATCATCTAATTTTACTTTCTCAAGCAAAGTTAAGAATTGGATTTTGGCAATAAACATAAAAGACTGTTTGATTGAGGATGGATAACCTTACGAGGAATTACTGGGATAAATTTCTCATTTTATGTTATATACATAAAAAAAGGTGTTATTTCCTTATGCGGTAAAAAGTGTTTTTGTGATGCGAAGATTTAATATCTATGACTGAGGACTTCGAAGAGTATTATGTCTTTAAAAAACTTTAAGCTTATAATAAAACATTTCAACTCTAAGCAAATACAGTGTATGAAATTTTGTGCTGTTCGGTTAAAAAATCATAAATTCTTATTTATAATACGTAATTTTTTTATTATTTTATCAGTGCCTTCCAGATAGATGAAGATATCATAACTTGTTTTATTTTTTTCAGCGACTGTTTTATTATTTTTAGTGCTTTATAGTTAGAAAAAAATATCATAAGTTCTTAATTTAATCAGTCCATAACGCATGGAGAAAGTATAAATGAAATAAAATGGTTTTTTTATTTTGATGTTCATTTTAACCTTTATTATTTGCAATTTTGTGAGCATCGAACTTCAGTTTGTTAAATAAAAGCAGAAAATCCATTTTTAAAGATTATTCTGTTTTAGTTTGTTTGGATACATACTAAAAAGTTAAATTACTAACATATACATTAACTCAGATCTGTCCTGTTTAAGTCTGATTACTTATGTGGACATATTTATACTAACAGGTTGTTTGTTACCTCAGCATAAAAATTAAGTCAAATCTGTCCTGTTTAAGTCTATGATACTTATGACGACATATTTTCTTTAGTTTTTTTATTTTATTTCCATTTACCTGTAACAATATAATGTAACTAAGGTACCACAAACATATAAATCATTATAATTATAAACAATGTATTTTCGGTTCTCTGAGATTTAGCATTTGTATACTATGATCATACATACTTGTAACATGAACATATTAAGTTTTATTTCTCAGATGCTGGGAAAAATGGGCCTGAAAATAAGAGTATTAAATTAAATTTTCTTTAAATTTTTAGTTTATTAATTATTTAATTAATTAGATAAGACTGGTGCCTTTTATTTATTTGCTTAGAAAAAATTTTTTATTTTGACATTTTTAAACAAATTTTATTTTTAAAGTTCCACAGCTATTTTACATTTATTTTATAGATATATCAGTTTTTGGAAAAGTACGAAAATTTATAATTTCAGGGAATTTAAAGTATTTTCCATTTTTAGTAATAAATCAGAAAAATACTAAGCACAGCTTTTGAATATTTAATAAATATTTTAATTTAGGAACTATCTGCTATTAAAGCATGCCTTTTAAGGAAGTTTAATGCATTTTCATAATAAAAATTCAATTTTGAGAATTTTTATTATTATAATTACGCTGTTGATTAGTAGATATTTAGTAATTTACCAGATGCACAAATGTAGTATTTTGAGTAATTAGTAGATATTTAGTATTGCTTAATCAAAAAACCATGCAATGAAATTAATAATTATTCAGAACTTTTTTATATTATTATATAAATTGCAAAATTCTTGTGAAATAAATTGAATTAAGGTTGATTTGAATAAAATATATCAGGCACTTTTTAGAAACATAAATTGTTTCCTCATCACCCACAGAAACTATGAAATTCCTACTACTTTGGTATGAAGAAGAAAAATTACAGAATCTTTACTTTTATATGCTTAATTCAATACAAAAAAATAATTAATTTAGTGATCTGTACTTTAAAATTATTAATTAAACTTCCTAAGACGATTTGTAAATGAACTCTTGTCTCACTAAGATGATTCAGAAATGAAAAGTTTTATGAAGCCTAATTAACCAATGTGGAGACTTGGAATACAAATTCTTTTGACGGCCACGCCTCTTCAGACTTTTTTTTTTTTTTTTTTTTTTTTGATATAGTACATGTAACTGCGAATTACATAAAGTGTTTGATTAAATATTCTAATAATTCAACATTTTTTTCATTTAAAGTTATTTGAAAAAACGTATTTCACTTTTTGTACAGCCTTTTATACCTTGAGTGCATTTTACTTATTGTTTAAAATACTAACTAATAATACAAAATATGTATAAAATACTTATACTTACGTAATACTGCTTATGCTGAAATACTGAGCTTTTGTACAAAATATTTAGATGCATATGTTGTATAAAATACTTAAACTTTTAAAACCAGAGTTTTCTTTTTCTTACGTCGTAAAGAAATCGTTCCTTCTGACGATTTCGCCCAACATGAAATGGAAACTTTTACTACTGTTGTAGAATTTATAAAAGGATATAACAATGTTAATAATAGTTTTAGACTAGCCTGCTAATAGTGCGGTTTCAAAAAAGGCATGGATAAATTAATAAGAAGTTTCAGATTTTGTTCTTGCTTTTAATACTTCCTTTTAACATTTAAAACTGTAAGGTACATACAAGTTTATTCCAATTAAACAATACTCCAGGTTACCGAAGTTCCCTTGAAAATGGAAAACCACTGGACTCATGGTCTGTTTTCCCTTGTATAAAATTAGGCTTCGGTCATTGAACTATCACTACGGTCAAATCAGTGTTCATACACTTTTCGAAAAGATGTAAATTTCAATGTCACTCTGAAGTGAAGTTTTTAAGAAATGACAAACCAGTGTATAAAATAATTCTTTTTTCACATTAGATGAGGATCCATCTTAAAGTCTGTGCCCTTCTTCTCTTGGTGACGGCAAATTATATTGCTGCCGAGCCAGAACCCGAACCGGAACCGGAACCAGAGCCAGAACCTCAGTAAGTTTTATTCTAGATAATTACACATTTGTTTAGCTTAAACAACGTTACTAAAATTTAAATTCAGTTTTATTTTAAAGATAAAAATATAAAATTCATAATAAATCATTCAAATAACGTAGCCTTTTTAAGGTATCTGCCTACGTTAAAAAAACGATTTCGGCGAAAAAATTCGATTTTTTTATTGCCCAATTTGAAAGGTCAATTTGGTAGGATTCCGAAAATGGTTCATTTTTACGTTTGTGATAATTAGAAGAGAAGGTATAGCCAATTAACTGCACTGGAAGTGAAAGCAGAAAGACCGGAAGTGCCATTTAAAAGGCTCAACTTAAAGGTAAACAATGTTGTTATCCGTGTTTTTTTTTAACTGTTTGTGTGTAAAATTGTGCTAAAACATTTCATTTTAATTCTGGGTACTTTTTTTTTGTTTCTGGCAATAATTATTTGCCTTAATTCTTTGAACTGGGACTGGCAACATTGCGGTTTTTTTAACTGAGTTCGGCAACATTGCGATTAGGTATAAAGACTATGTTGCTGGGTGCATATATGGCCGTTTTAATTTTTTAATTCAGGGTATCTTGGATTACTTCATGTGTTTGAACATTTAGGCATATCAATTGAACAAGAAATGATTAAAAATTACTTTGGAATTGATAACGAAAGAATAAAGAACTCGAAAATTCATTCGTCGCTCATTTCGAAAATAGCCAGAAAAAAATTAAAATCAAATAGGAAATCAAAATTACTTAAGTATAAAGGTATGGAGGGTGTGATGTACAAATGTGGAGAATTTTAAGTGTGTAAATACAACAGAACAGTTTTTCTGTTAATGTGAAATCTTTAAATGCGTTTTCTGAAAAACTAATTTTTCTAGTGTTTTTACATACAAGAAATGTAATTACTCAAAATGTTCTAAAGATATCTCTATTAAATTTCACTAAAATGTTTTCTATATTATTTATTAGGTTTTAAGCTACAATCTAAGTAATATTTATTAATTTGATTGTTTTATAAGTATTTCTATATAAAACGATAAGAAATATTTTACAAAAAACTGTGTTTTTTCATGTAATTACACATGTTTTAGTAAATTTTAGAAATATCATATACATTTTAGTTCATAACACAGATAAGTGTTGTAGTAGTATACAGTATAAAAAAAATTTAAATATATGCTGTGAGAAAAAATATACGGCATTTAACGCAAGTCTTAAATTCTCCTAAAAATTTGCATAAAATTGCATATATTTCAAAAATTTATAAAAATATTTCTAAAAATTTACCTATTTTCATGATTTGATATCATATTTTGACTAAATAAATATATATTTCATCAGAATTCTATGTTTTTAAAAAAAAGTGCTCCGAACGTAGGCAGATACCTTAAAACTTTGAAGAAAGAAAAGTATGTTTTTCAGCGAACAGAGACTTCGTATGTTTTGGTGGGATAGTTGAAAAGGTTATGCTTTGAAGGCAAAATACTTAGTTCTTCTACTACGTTTCTAACAAACGTTCACAATTATTGCGAGTGTACATTGTCTACTAAACGTTTCATCAGAATTCATCAGAATTCTATGTTTTTAAAAAAAAGTGCTCCGAACGTAGGCAGATACCTTAAAACTTTGAAGAAAGAAAAGTATGTTTTTCAGCGAACAGAGACTTCGTATGTTTTGGTGGGATAGTTGAAAAGGTTATGCTTTGAAGGCAAAATACTTAGTTCTTCTACTACGTTTCTAACAAACGTTCACAATTATTGCGAGTGTACATTGTCTACTAAACGGGATAAAATCTAAAATTTCAGGGATATAATGTGTTTCTTGAATAAACTAAATATTAGCTTAATTTTATAACTGCAACTATCTACCGAGATCTACATTTAGAACTTATAATGCAATCAGTGCATTGCTTCAGTAATATGTATAAGATGGCAAAAATGCTACTACTTAATTGGTATTCTCTTCGTTATGAAAGAAGTGTTTTTATTTCATTTATATTATGAAAATAATTTATTTTTAATTTCAGCCATGAAGGAAAGCAAGTGATCATATTTAAGGATGAGACGGAGCATTTCCATCATCATCATCACCACCATCACCATCACCACAAACATGGTCACGACCATAAACATGCACATGGTCATGAGCACAAGCATGGACACGAGCACAAACATGCACATGAGCACAAGCATGGGCACAAACACGAGCACGGCCATAAGCATGGACATGTGCATAAGCACGCCCATGGTCACAAGCATGAACACGGGCATAAACACGGCCATGCACACAAACACGAGCATGGGCATAAACACGCCCACGGCCACAAACATGAGCATGCCCATAAACACGCCCATGGTCACAAACACGCTCACGGACATAAGCACATTCATGGGCACAAACACGGACACGAGCATAAACACGGACACGCTCACAAGCATGAACATGGTCATAGTCACGGACATGCACATGAACACGCCCATAAGCATGGACACGGACATAAACACGACCACGGTCATAAGCACGGACATGGGCACAAGCATGGTCATTTGCACAAGCACGGGCACGGCCACAAACATGAGCATGGACATAAGCATGGACATGGACATGCTCATGAACACGGTCATAAACATGGCCACGCTCATGGACACAAGCACGGCCATGCTCACGGGCACAAGCACGCACATGGACACAAACACGCTCATGAACATGGTCACAAACACGGTCATGGTCATAAACACGGACACGAACATAAGCACGGCCACGAACACGCTCATGGTCATAAACACGAACACGGACACAAGCATGGACATGGGCATAAACACGGGCATGCGCACGAACACGGACATGGTCATAAACACGGGCATAAGCATGGTCACAAGCACGGGCACGAACACGCTCACAAATGGATCGGCTACATCACGGGAGGCAAAGGTTTCCATGCAGAACCACACGCAATCGAGGAACCCAAGAAGCTGCACCACAGTTTCGACGAGGAGCCAGAACATGGTTATGGGCTTGACATCGAGCCTGAACACCATAGCATCGACGAACCAGAGCACGAATTCTACGAATCCAAAGCTGTCGAAGTGGTGGCACCCCTTACAGGTTTCAAAACAGAAATCAAGCATGAACCCCTTCTGGGTGGAAGCCAAGGCATAACGACAGAATACCGACATTTTGGCGCCGCTGCAGCCTCTTCACCCCTTGTAGGGAAATTGTGAACGCTTCTTTAGCTTTCCTCCGGGTATGAAGGAAGTTTTTGAACTGCAGATTGATTTCCGAGTCCAATGCATGAGTGATGAGGCTGGCCAGTTACTTATCGGACTTTGAAAATGGGAAGTGATGATCACATTTTCTGTCAACAAGAACTAAGTCGGTGATAAACTTGAAGGCGCAAGCCAGGTATCATTTTGTTTCAGTCAACGATGATATTCATCGTTGAAGCTTCAGGGTATGGGATGGACGTATTCAAATGGTTTGTTGCATGAATCGAATGCATGTAATTTATTTCTTTACGAGAATGTAAAATGAATTTTCGTTACAGAAAATATAGGAAGATTAGAATAAAATAATTTATTTTATATCAAATGACTCCTTTTTGTTCTAAAATTCAGCATCAATCCCAGAAATAAACTCTTTATCTCTCATTAGTCGCAATAACCAAACACGTGAATAACATTTACAATAATTTCAAAAGTACTTAAAAGTAGAAACATTAATACATAATATGACGTTTACAGTTAACTGCAATACAAGGTCGAACAGAGAGCAGTTAAAAGAATATGGCAAAGAGATATAACCCATATTATAATTAACATAAAACAGTTTATCCGTGTTTTTAAGCAGTTTTACTTATACAACAAATTCATTTGGTTTCATAAATCAATACTAAACCGCCTCTCTCTGAAACACATCCGCACTCTCTTCCCAGTCTATCATTATCAATGGACCTCGATTTAGTAGATTCACTTAAGAAAATGTCTTACAGAATTCTATAAAAAAATCCAATATTGAACTTCTTTAGAGTTCTTTAGAATTATGTTCAGTTTTCTATAAACAAGATCATCTATCTTCTGTATAATTCCATAAAATTTTAGATACAGTTCTGGTAAAATTATGTTTAGAGATTCTTGAGAAATACATGTAGATATTCCAGAGATTATACGAGAAAAAATTTGCATAAAGTGTCTAAAGGACCCCTGCATCGAATCAACTAATAGCATTTTACTGAAAATATCGTATTCCGTTAATAAAAAACTGGGCCATCATTCTAGAGATGTCTCAATAGAATTTCTAAATCTAAGTTTTGAGATTATCTTTTATGTGGAAAAGGGGAGATAAAATCTTTCGGAACCGATCATTAAAATGATCGGTAAAATTATTAATATTTTATTTTGTGATTTAAAAAATATTTATATGAAAATAAAAACATTTCAAATAATAATTAAATTTAATTAAAATTAAAAAATCTGATGTGTACACCACATGACATCCTTGTACGGAATATTAAATTATACGCATTTTTTCTTGAATTTCATTTAAATTGATTGGATTGAAATAAATCTACTTCGTCGACATAAACCACAATAGAATAAATGCACTCTTTAAAATTCACTATATTTGTTTACTATAACGACACTCTGAATGCCCAAAATTTACATCATTTCAAGAATTATCGTTGCCACATGTTCTATTCAAATACTATAATAAAGCTAAAACGATGTATGAAAGTAATTATGCAAAAGAAACAGTTTTCCACAGACGATTTAGTATTTCTCATTCAATTAATTCAGCTCTCACTTCGCGACAAGGCAAAAATACATAAAAACTCAAAATATCTGCATTAAAAATTACGAAGTAAATCTTAAACACTTATTTCCTCGATGAAATTCCAGAAAAGATTAAGCATGATTTAATTCGCAATAATAAATGAATGCGTTATTTTTGTGTTGCGAAGCTTAGTCTCTCTAGATTGGCAACAAATCTACGATTCTGCTATTTCAAATGTAAACAAATATGTCCGCCATGTTATTTAAAACTTAACCGCACTTAAACAGCTTTTAAATTGTTGATAATTGTATAAATATTGCTTCCAGAATTACGAAAGGCATAAAACCCTTAACCGGAAGATAAAAACAACATAATGCAATCATTTTTAAAGCAAAAAATGCACAATTTACCAACATACAAGAATGGAAAAAACTGAGCAGAGTAACAGAGCGAGCATATATATATATAAGATATAATGAAATAAGATGGATACGCTAAGAAATAATTGGCAACCTCAAAATTGACTATTTTAAATTTGATGTTCGCCCCTCCCCGCAAGTTCATCTGTTCTCCCGAATTCGAGATCTTTCCACTTTACATAATAACCTAAAATTAACCAATAGCAGCTTAGCTGTACTTATGCACCTACGTAGTATAAATACTGCATCACAATCAATTAGGTCATTTATTCCTTTCCATAAATGCGCTGCTATGCTTTCCTGTCTAAGATGACATCTTACTTTTTAGCATGTGTACATAAAAATTATTGTATGATCAAAAAGTAACTTATCTGCCAAAGACTATGATCAAAAAGTAACTTGTCTGCCAAAGAAATGATTTGATATGCGTAAAAATAAAGGTGGTGATTCTTAAAATTCCGTTTTGTTAGCTTCGTCTGTATGCCTTCATTCTCAGCCATGACGACTACGCATTAAAATATCACACATACATATTTATATATTTTTGGTGCGGCCGATTGCAACCAAAATACGAGGTGCATAACTACATGTTATAGCAATTCTATACGCAAATTTTCAACTTCCTGAGGCGACTGGTTTTTGAGTTATGCGAGATACCCGCATATGTATGTACGTACTTGCAGAAGCTACACAAGAACTCTTCTGAATCCATTTTAAATCAGCTTTGTAAATTAGGTTTGGGAAAAATAGCCCTTTATACGTACAGCTCCTTACATACAGCTATCACGAAAAAATATCGTTAAATTGCATTCCATAGCGTTTAAAAATGGATATTTTCGTTGAAATACGACACCCGGAGTTTTTTGTGATTACAGTAATTCCTTTACTTCGTAAAAGGAAGTAAAAATTACTTTTCTTATCAAGGGTATATATGCAGTAGTTGAAAACAATTTCAAGAATTAACTTTTTTTACTTACTGCATAAATTTCATCTGTTAATTAATTTTGTGAATTAAACTGATTTTACTGTTTCGCAATATTTAATTTTATATTAAGTAAGCAATACTGTACAAAGAAATTGCACAGAATGTTATATTAATTTATAAGGTACATTAAGGCATTTTGGCATTTTCTATTAAAAAAAATGCCTTTGTAAAAATTACGAAATAGTTCTATTTTAACATCCCCTCGGATCATATGCTTAAGAAAACTTTTAAGTTAAGAAAGTAAGTAAAAGTTCAGAAAATCTTAGGCTAATTATATAAAGTAAAATTAAAAAGCGAATGACTGAAACTGACCTACATAATTCCTTCTAAAGTTGAACATCATATTTAGGGGGTGTGCACAAATCGAAGAGCATTGTTTGCACTTTACGCAACTAAATATAGAATATCAATTTAGAAAAACGTTTCTGACTTTAATACATTAAGTGACAAGCATTTCTATGCAATTTGTCCTGAAAAATTCGTTTGAATAATATTCTAAGGAAATATTCTTTTAAAAAGAATATCTTAATCCTAGAATATAATAAAATTCCTTGTTTAGAAAACACTGACAAGCTTCACCAGTGACATATGCACAATTTTTATCATTATTTGCCGAAATTAAAGGTAAAAAGTATTTCTAGTTTACTGACTTTTTTGCATAAATTTGTTTCTCAAGTAATAAAACTTTATAAGAACATAAATAACGCATTTCTAGCGTTTGAAAACTTATAAATTACTTGAGTGAAAATTCTTTTTGTATACCAGTCGCAACAAAATTATAAATTAAAGAATGCTACACACTAGTAAATCACAAAATATCATTGAATGACACTTAAGGAAGAATATAAAAATCGAATTATTTTAATTTATTTAAACTATTTCGAGGTAAATCGAAAATTCCATTAAATATCCAAAATTTTGAATTTAAATATCTCATTCAATTTTTGTCGCATATGAAAAGCTTACGGGTTAAAGTTTTTGTTCATTATTTTTCATAATGAGTTCAAAAGTTTCATATACTTAGGTATAGAGACAAGGAGAGCATATAAAAAGTTATATTTTGTAATTTTGTGGCATTTTCGTTTTACTAACCAAATGTTATTTTAATTTTCTTTTCTTTCTGCCTCTTTTTGCCACGATGTTCGCTCTTTGCGGAAAATTTATGTATACTTCAGTAGCAATCAGTTTTATGGTAAAGTTTGAAGATTTACGAATGACAGTGGGATAGTTTTGCCTTCCTAATTTTTCGATTTCGTTGGCTTCCCGATTCTAATGACGTCTACTGCTGGTCTGGCTATGAATACTGTAAATTGAGGTAAGCGATATTGCTTTTAAATCCCACAGTTATTTGATTAAACTTGAAACTTATATATCTTATGCTTTTTTTAGTAGCAACACGTTGTTTTAAATTAATAAATTTGTTTATCACAATTTTATTAAATTAGCAGAAAACAGAAAAAAGAATTTTTTAATTAAAAATCTGGGTTTTGAGTTGCACATATTTGGTTCAGGATTATGTGTATTTGAAAATTGGTGAATCTGGATGCCGTCATTATCCCATCATGCGAGGAACGAAAATAGATATAAATAGCTTTTAATAAAAAATAGAAAATAGCTTTTAATAAAACGTTTCTTAACCTGCTTCTGTTTCAATAGTTAATTTCACAGATTGAGCGCTAACTCGCTTTACTGTCTTACAAGGGCTTAAGAATTTCAGTTAATCTCAGATAACTACTTACAATATTAGTGCATAAAATGAAAAAAATCGGAAGTTTTATGTTAAGTCATAACTTTATAGTTTAAACAAAAGGACTCCCATTCGGTAAATATGAAGGGTGTAATTCGACTTGAGTGGATGGTTTTCATAAGAAAACCTAGTATAATGAAGAAAAGTCTGAAACTCGATTTCTAAGGTTTTCTGACCTTTTGATGTGGAAAATAAAATTCGATTTCCAATATTAAATAAATATCTCTAATGACCGATTTCCAAAATTAAATTCTTTTTGTTGTAGGAATTCTTCCTCTCTATGAAGGTATAATCAATTCCTAACAAACCGGAAGTGAGTTAACGGATTTCGAAAGAAGCATGAGTTATGTAGGTTAACTTCGATCAGAAAAGAGGGAAAACTTGAGCAAATTTTACAGCAACTTTTAAAATTTAAAACAGGATAAACCTATTCTTAACGAAATAAGAAAATTTTTGAACTTCTGTGATACAAATATCTTAAGCGTTAATTTATTCTTAAATGGTGTTATTGTACTTCCATTTAAGAAAGCAACTTAATTTCGATCAGAGTAACGGTAACCTTTAAATGTAAATGCATGTAATTATGCGTTTAAAGATTACGGCTATTTTTGTCCATCTTCTTCATGATTCAGCGTTATCGAAGCAGGAAAACGTCTAAAACGGAAACTTCTTAAACGAGTTTAATCGTATTTTCAACTAGAAATTCAACTTAAGCTCTATCGGAGAATAATGAGAACTTGGGTAAAGTTAATGGTAAGCTTTAAACTTAAAAGTGTGTTGTACTTATCCCAATAATCATGTCGCCTTCCAAAGCAATCGACAAAAGACAACATCATGAAAATTAGTTTTTCTTCTTTCAAAGAACAAAAGCACAACGACTTTCGTCTAACAGTGGAACTTTAAAGATAAGTGATTCTGCATCAGTCCATAGAGATGAACGTCGACCGGAAAGAAGAGACCCTAAAAAGTCTTCCCACCCTCAGCAAACAAGCTAAAGTCTGATTGTTACTTACGGCCACTAAGCCAGGAAGTAATCAAAAGCGTCTTTTAATTGGAAATTGATCGCCGCCTTATTCGCTTCCTTTTTTTTCCCACCGCAATTCGTTACTACAGAGTTTGGCATGTTAGATCTTATTTCTTTTTTTTTTTAATCTATCCCGCCTTTCACATGTCGTATCTTGTTAAAAGATATAAATCATTTCAATGAAAATGTCAATCGCGAAGCCATTTTTCAGCGCAGTACTCTGCAAATCACCTATTTGCGAAGCCGTCTGGAACACATTAAAGATTGTGTAATGCCCTGATACATGTTATGTTGGGAATTTTGTAAAATTGCAAGTTCAGTCAACTAAGTTATGTTGTGAATTCTTCAAAAATATCGAAGTACAGTAATACACTGAAATTACGTTACAAATGACCCTTACGAAAAGTTTTTATAGAAGCTAAAATAGAGCTCCATATAATTTCATAGGTGATCCTGTATAGAAATATTTCTCTATAAAATCCTATGGAAAGTTTATAAAGCTTTCACAATTCTACAGAAATGCTACTTTGCAAAATCACATAGAAATTGCATGAAACTTTTACCGAATGGTGTTTTATAGAAAGCTGGAAGGTTTAATCAGGTGTAATCAGTTCCTCTAGCACCATATGGGATATAGAAGAACAAAAACAAACATTTTTATTCACAAATGCTGAATAATTTTTGAATGAAAATTTTTTCCGTAACGTCATTGAGCTTTTGTAATTATGTAAAATTTTGTACATAAATCTTGCAAGCCGTAAAATTAATTTAAATAAGAAAACTAATTAAAAATTAAATTTATGTTGTAAATCGTTAACTCTCATTGCCCGAAATCGATGCTTTTAATCACTATGTATAGACCTCTGATAATGAAAATGATTCCTAGTTTTAATTATATTTAACTATTGTTTCAAATCTGTTTATTTTTATTCAAATATTTTTCAAATCAAAATAATACTGAAATTTTTTATGACAAAAAACACTTCTATTGCTAAAGGTTTTATTCCTCCTACCTCTATGTTTCCATTATTTTAAAATTCCGACAAGGTTAAAATTTTTACTTAAAAATGGAAATTTAATTTATTCTTTCCAAAACAAAATAAGAAAACAAAAATAATAAAAAAAATTGATTTTATAATGCTTTTCTGTACTCGAAAGCTTCTATATAATCTTTAATATAAAACTAAAACAAGGAACCATATTTAGAACCCTTTAGAACTACAACACAATTCCCTATAAATTGGTGCTAATGTTTCCAGTAGAATTTTATAAGTTGATCCCACATACATTAATTTCGATTTCCTGGAAATTTTAGAAACTGTACAAATTTTTATAGAATCTCTCCATAAAAGTCTTTAGAACATCTACAAATACTTTTTCAAAATCTCCATAGATAACTATGCAGATACTGTACCTAAAATTTTATAGAATTCAACCGACGGTTTCTGACTTAGTTTACAGAAAACTGCGGGCATACTTCTAAAGGAATATAAAGAAGCTCAGCAGTGTACTTTTATATAGGATCCTAATAAAATATTTTTGTAAAGGAAAGCCAAAGAATAAGGTCTAAATTTGTCTATAAAATACATGGAACCTTAATCAGAATCATGCTTTAAAAAAGCACTTAAAAGAAATCTACATAATAAAGGAAGCAGTTTTTCCTACATATCAATGCAAAATCGTATTAGAATAAATGTCTAAGCAAAGGCGGATTTATTTCATTTTATAAAAATTAAGTTACTCATCTGAGTATTCAGTGAC
This sequence comes from Stegodyphus dumicola, assembly GCF_044657685.1. Classification (NCBI taxonomy): domain Eukaryota; kingdom Metazoa; phylum Arthropoda; class Arachnida; order Araneae; family Eresidae; genus Stegodyphus; species Stegodyphus dumicola. The sequence goes on from NC_140768.1 coordinate 87,971,331, forward strand.
CTTTTTCATCACGTAAAATTTCTCTCCAGCATGCTGACAACTTTTTACTCTTGTTGTTTGGTTGCAATGCGTTCTTCATTACGGTCTATGTTTTCCAAGATTTTTAACTCCTTTTCAATAGCTCCAAGACTTTTTTCAGTAGCGATTTGGTCCTACGTCTCTATAAGCTCATGAAATGTTAACTGTTATTGGGTTGAGCAGCTCGTTGACGTCATATTTATCAGCTTCGAAATCTAACTGCTTGGCAAGGTTAACAACTTCTTATCTTACAGTGTTGTAACTTCTCACACTTGTGGGAAAGTAACATCAGAAGAAGTCCTCAGATGTTTTTATTACGAGAAGCCCAAGAATGCGTTGGTCATTCTCACGGATCTAAAGTACTTTATAAATGATAGTACGACTTTATCCTGCTCCGTTCCAATTTGGACTGAAAGCACTCGGGGATGCGGATCCGAGGATCTACCATTTCCCTTACTACTAAAACAATCGAGAAGATTTTGGGCTTGCTGTGTATTTTAAGTGCCTCCCATGGTGCAAACTAGGCATTTAAAAGGACAAGTAGAAATGGGCGTGATTTCACCATTAGTTGTACAGGCATAGTCCCACCGCACTAATTGTGCAGTTCCGCCCCAATTTTGAAGGAGAACTTTGCGGTGAGAGTGAATTTTGAGTGCTCCCTTGTCGCACAGACACCTTTTACAAACGTCAATGCCTTCGCCAGGGTTCAATCCCGGGCCGATCCATACTTAGTCAGCATCTCTAGCCGCTGTACTGGATCAGCGGCATTATACTGTTACGAAATGTCCAGGCGCGATAAGATAGCTTCTCCGCAAAGTAGTTTTAGGGTTGCCAAAAAATGCAAGTGAAGGCAGGGTCGCCCCATTTGGCAAAAAATCGCGCATTTGGCGACATTTGGCGACAAAATTGGCAATATGACATGGACGGATGAAGAACATTCTGGAACGAATTCTTACCGATTTAGCCCAGAATGTTCTTGAACACAAGCCAAAAGCTATATAACCCCTACAGGTCCGCAGTCAGTTAGTGTACAGAAGTTTCGAGCTCGTAAACCTAGACTTTTCCCCTTAATTGCTCGAAACAGCGTTTTATCTGTAGATAACAAGTTGCTCATTTATAAATCCATATTGCGATCATTACTTTGTTATGCTTGCCCTGTACGGGCGTACTCTAATAGTAACGGTAGAAAAAGATTGCAAACTGCTCAAAATAGCACACTGAGACAAATTACAAATGCACAATGGTACATTAGAAATCAACGCATTCAGGAAGAGCTAAGGACGTGCCAACTTAGATCCCATTACTATAAAATTGATGAGAAATTTCATGCCAAACAGAAAACCATTAACAACTCTGCTATTAAAATTGCCAACTACAACCCCAATGATCTTGCTAACATTAACCGTCCTTTGGCCAACCTCAACCCCTGGATCATGTAACTCTATCACTAATATCTGCTTTTGTTCGTGCTTTGCCACTGATTATTGTTTGTGCTTATAATTTATTTTATACTGCAACCCATGCCTCTGTATTTTGTAACTATGCTTGTATAACAATTGTGTAATATATCCTTTAATCTCTTATACTTGTTATCATGGATTCGAGATGACATTACTCACACTTAACCTTACATAAAAAAAGTTATGAAAATATTTAATAATACAAATATATATATATATATATATATATATATATATATATATATATATATATATATATATAAACATAATAATAATAATTAAAAAAAACTTCTCTATACCTTTTACCAGTTATTTACTATTAATGCTCGAAAAGATAATTAATGTTCTACACGGGGTAAGGTTTTTAGCCTAGGTACCCAGGTGTCCAGAGTCATTGAGTCTAGCGCCGAGTTGGTCGTCGAGTGCATTGAGAGAGTCTTAAGTGTATCGGCGAGTTTTGTCTTAGAATGTGCTGAGCTCCGTGAACGACTGAACCGAGTCGACAGCTGTGCTCTGTGTGTCGTTGAGTGCATTGTGAATCTCGAGAGTACGTGGAGTTGACCAAGAAGAGTCGGGAGCTATATACTCTGGTGCTTTGCAGTGAAGCTGTCTCCACCGTTATACCCTGATAACCTGCAGGCTGTGTCGCTGATTGTTCCAGCGAGTGTATAGTAGATCTTCGACGACTGTAAAATGTTACTTTGGAGCTGTCCTAATTAATATTGGCTAAATAAAGTGTGTTTCGATACTTCATCAAGTATCGTCGTTATTCACTCCAAATCTACGAACCCCGTACGAACGTGAAGGAAGAAAATAACGTAGCAACTGGTGTCAGAAAATAACGTAACATCTGGTGTCAGAAAATAACGTAACAATACATTTGGAAACATCAAAGCCTTCTACCAGAAGATTGAACCCGAGCGAAACAATACGGCAGTATTGCTACACAAAGCGCTATACTGGTCCGCGCGGCTTTTTCTGTTACGTAAATGCTTAATACTCAGATCGTAATATTTTCATCTCGCTTATGAAACAAAATGTGCAAATTTCTTCCAGGGTTTTTAATTCGAAGCGCTTGAGAAATTTGATTCTAAACTTCGAAAAAAAATAAGGTACTGCGTAACTTTGAATTCCCGTAAGTCGGGGTGTTGTTTTATGTCAAATAACTGATACTAGTACTTAAAAAAATGTACTGGAATAAAGTACTTAAAACAGCATCCATTTGATGTTCATTAAGTCACAGGGAAATTATTCACCAATAATACTGAAACTGCTAAACTCATTTTATCTGCATAGCATTTCCTAGTCTCAACAACGGCTGATTTGGATAAGCTGACTGAACACTAATAGTTCGACTATGGTTCAAATATTGGCAAACAGGCTGGCTGCATCCGAATTTTCGTCATTTTTCTCACGTATAATGTGAATACGAGCTATTTTCCTTAAAAGTTCTCTTCCATAGCGGTATCCTTTATGTAGATAGCCACTCGCGCGGTTTGCCGTATTGATATAATGCAACCTAATCATAAAAGGATACGAAAGCTTTTGCATAAAGAGCCCAAAATTACATTGGATTTTCATTTTCCATCGATTTGTTTCAGTCAGTCAGAAAGTTTCTGATTTTGAAATTATTTTGAGTAGCACACATCTATTGGACATTATAGCTTCTTAAAGCTGTTTAACTAACAAAACTGCTTATTGCAAAACGCCTGATTAATTCTAGGGATTAAAAAATTATCGCCTCTGTTAATGCTTAACTATTAATCAGAACTTAAAACTCGAGGTAAAATATTTTACAGAATTTTATCAGCTACTACTTAAAATAATCTCTATTATTAAACAAATAATCTTTACGTATGTGCGTATTGTATGTATGTATGGATGTTTGTTCATCTCATTATGGAAAAATACGCCATCTAGAGCCTTCCCCCATTTGGAACACCTGCAGTAATCCACTCGAACACGTGCACCTCGAACATCGAATTTCAAATTTGGATTTATATTTATTTCGTATTTTTTCCAAACTTAATAAATGTTGATTAACAAACAGCGATTTAAAATCAGTGTACTGATACTCGACGAACCGTAAAATCAAACACTAAACGCAACATAACGCAAGATAAAATAACAAGATAATAAGATAAAATAATAATAACAAAGTAAATGTTTCAAATATAATCAAGAAATGTTTGCAATTTAAAAGAAATTATCGGCAATATTTTCGTTTTCAAGTGTAATCAACAAACTCAGCAGTTTAACAGAAATCTTGTGACAACAGATTTCTTTCCTCATAAATATTAGTTTTATCTATGGCTGGCCTACTACTAAGGTGTTTTAATTTTTCTTTCATGTTTAACCTGTCTGTAATCAATTATCGAATTAGGGATTTGAAAGAAATAAATGCATCTCTTTATCTCTATTATTATTAATTACTAGCTGGACTCGTGGTGTTGAAACTAGCTAGATTATTTGAAATCATTATATATATATATATATATATATATATATTTCTTTTTAATAACAATTTTAGACATGACCTCTCAAAAGGTTAGTGCAACTAAAAGTAAATAACAGAACGGTGTCTAAGTGCATTTTCACCTGAGGCGAGAATATGCATTCGCGCACCTCTATAAAAGCAAATCCACTATACCTGCTAATTTTTACGTTCAGAAATTATTTTAGATCCCACTATCTTAACTTTTACAGCAACTTTGAATTGTAGTTCTTTACATCCAAAACCATACACAAGATGCGTGCAGCTTAAAAAAAAAAGCAAATAAAAGTTAAAAAAAATCTGAAAACTTTCAGATTTTTTATTACTCCCAAAGGGGCGTTTTTTAACGGTTTGTGTGTTACGCTTATTTATTAAATATCATGTGATTTCGCACTTAAACCATAAAACTCAATTTAACAGCAATATCGCAAAATAACTTTAAAATGGGCATATCTTTAGAATTTCCGCTACACAGTCTCGCGCGTTGGAGATAAAAATGCTTTTTTTTCCCCGTACAATGTTGCCATTGCTAACTTTGAAACCGTTCAGTTTCTTAATCAAAAAGTTCTAAATGCTTTTCAAAATAGGTAATAGGTTCTAAAACAAATTCCAAATTTGGGCTTCCAGATTCCCATATTCCGGTGGAGACGTACGTTATTCAAAATTTGAAGGCTCTAGATACCGTTGTTTTATCACAGTGCGAGAAACATACATACAGTTATGCAGATTTCTTCATTATTTAATTTCTTTAAATATAATACAGGACTATAATATTTGCTGGCAAAAATTTAAAAGGTGATTTGCCGTTTATAATGAATCAACGCAAAATGCCAAAATGAAATTAATAGCCCTTCTGGGCAAATTGCCGCTTTGGGCTAAAAAGGCTTAAAAATTTCATTTTTGATGATTCAGACAAAACAAATACTTTCGAAATTATAAACTGTGATGCAGTTAAAGCACAGATATATTAAACTAACTTTCAAAGCACTTTTGGTAATTTCGTTTTTTATTTACTGAAGCAAAATCACGACTATTTTTTCAAAAATTAGTTGATTTTTAATTCTTATTATATGGAATGAATATCCATGTTTGAGAGATTTTCCTTGGCCAAGTGAAGGTGCTGTTTAACTATTTATTCATTTTACTGAAGTTTTTTCATCCCCGCAAAGTAACTGGTAATGTTAAAAGTATTCTTATGAATATTCACGTAAAATTTTCAAATTCGTGTGTGAGTGAACTAAACCGTATTCAAGAATTATAATTAAAACCACCTTATAACTGCTTTAACAGTGTGAAGTTACTGTAGATAAAGACTTTTAAGAATATCAGTTTCTGATGAAATTTCTGTTGCATTTATATCATTCAGTATTTAAGTATTAATTTGCATACTGCTTCTTTATTCACTAAAAATCGGAAGCCTTAATTTTCCCCTAGTCAGGAACTGAGGATAGGAAGGGTATAAAGGAATTATTTTATTATACTTTATCGTAATAAAAATGATAAAGAAAATAATCGTTGAATGAAACTTACAAAACGTGAAAATCGAAAAAACGTTTAATCACGATTAACCGTTGAATAATTATATACATAGGCGATTGTAACAGAATAAGTATATAATATTTTTTGTTGCAGAAATAATAAATTAAATTTAAAATTGTAATGTAATAAAGCATGAAAGAGAAAGCATTACTTCTTGTTTGATAATTCGTTTACTTCGTTTCATCTCCAGTCGTAAGAATTATGTGCACTGTTTGACGCCAGAAACATCCCCAGCATTTTCGTTTTGTTTGGTTTGGCTTATTTGATTATGGCAAAACATTCAAGGGCTATCTGTCTAAGGGATGGATGCCTTTGGGAATGACTTTTTAAGGGAAACAGACTTGTATATACGTTACACATGGAGAAAATCCACGAAAGCGCCCGAGTAGCCAGCCCGTTCGTCCGGATTGGAATCCCGTGCCGAACTACTAGTGTTCAGCGGTTATACCGCTTGGCCGCTGGTAAACTTTTCGCATTTTCAACTTAGTATTTATAGTATATTCTACATTTGGAATTATGATGGGATTTTCTTTTGGAATATATTTATAAACTCTTTATTTTGGTGATCCAAAAGATACCATTTTTTTCCTCACGCACTATAATATCAGTTGCGTTTTTTCTATATAAAGCTTACAAGAATTTGTTACTACAGTTAATTAAATTATCCAAAGATTCCTTAATTTTTTTCCTTAATTGGCCCTCTGTAACTTATAACACTAATGCAATGCAAAAACCATTTTGATATTGAAAACGTTTGGTTTTCCTAAAATGGTCCAAACATATTTCCATTCTTTGGTTTAAATTTGCAACTTCATAATTTTCAACTTAGGTTAATTAATTATTCTGTCTGCTCTATCTGGTAAGTCTTATCTATTACTAGCTGAGTAGATAAAATTGTCGAATGGTTTGGTTTAGTCGCGTGCAGCAAAGCACGTCAGGACTATCTGGTTAATAGAAGGGATGCCTTCGTGAAGGGCATTCTAAGGATAAATGCCTCGTATCCACGTTATACATAGGAAAACCACGAAAACAGCCCTGCAGCTAGCCGCTTTACCTAGAATCGAACCCACGTCGAACTACTCTGTTCAGTAACTTTACTGCTCTGCCTTTGGAGAGGGTGTTAAGCCTGTCGACTACTAGTAGATCGACGCAGGTTCAAATTTCCATGAATGGGTTCGTTGCATTGTTGTTTTCCTGATTCTGCTCCTGCGTAGTATAAATGCAAGATAATTATCCTTATAAAGTTCCTCATAAAAATATTCCTCCCGTTAATTATGTGACGTTTTGTGCATTGTAGTATTCAAATAAATAAATAAAAAAAACATATTATAGCAATGTCTCTAGTTTTGAAATCTGTTCCTAGCAACTTAGTATTAATTGCTAAGCTTCTGTTTAATGCTTGCGATTTCCAGGGATCAAGAGAGTGAGACTGCTAAGTGATGATATCTTGTCTAAGGTTAGATTCCCTCTAACCGGGTTAACTGTTTAAAAGTTTTCTCCTGTGCAACATGAATAAGAGTAATAACCTTTAGAACGTTCTCCACCAGGCGAGCCATTTAGATGGTAAATGCCAAAGTAATTTTTGATCAATCGAGAATGCCAGATAAAACTTTAAGCATGGTTTTATTATTAATATGATTTAATATTACATCATATTTCATTTCTTCACCCACCTACCCTCATCGATTGCCCCATGTGGCTTAAATGTGTTAAACCTTGTGCATTTGATATTTGCTCGTTAATATTTTTACAAAAAACGTCATTTGCAGCAGCATATGTATACGTTCATCTACTTCTCTTTCTACAAGAAACTACCTTTTCGAAATCATAATTCCTAAAATTTCTTGACAAAATTAGATTTCTTTTTAAATATATCCTTTTATATCAGTTTACCTTAAAATCAGCAGCATGATATTTAAAAATATATTCTTTTATGTTAGTTTCTTTAGAATGTTTTTCATTTCTTTGGTATTAAAAATTTTATTAAGTTTCATATAAAAAATAGAACAATACTGGAAAGGAAAATTAATGTCTTACTTTATCTTTTCGCATACTAGTGGTTAAATCTCTTTCATGCCGAGCTGTTGCTTCCCATCATTTCTAATAGTTTTCAAATATAATTTCTAATAACTCTGTAAGTGAAATAACTATTTTCACAAAAATTACATAATTTATTTTAAATTTTAACAAATTCCAAAGCAGTAGTTGTTCTACCCTAAAATATAGTTTGTGTCAATCAATCAATATCTATAGATAATCAGGGCCCACCAGCGGCCGAGCGGTAAGTCGCTGAACACTGGTAGTTCGGTCCGAGGATCGAATCCCGCGAACGGGCTGGCTGCATGGGGCTGCTTTCGTGGTTTTCCCCATGTGTAACGTGTATACGAGCCAGTTTGCCTTGGAAAGTCCTCCACGAAGGCATCCCTCCCCTTAGGCAGATAGCCCTAGTGCGTTTTGCCATAATTAAATACACCACAATAGATAATCTTTTTCTGTTGCCAATCCGGTGATGCACAACTACATTTTTCTTTACTCATGAATTCGCGATTTATCGTCTGCACTTTAAAATCCATAGATTAGTGCACTAATCTTGAAAGGAAATGAAATTAGGATGCGATTTCTTAGCAACCAGCAAGTTTCAATATTAACCATAAATACTTATCCATGCTCAAAGACAAATTAAATGCGGAGACGACACGATAAAAACTGAAACGATGAGTCTCATTTAGCTGCCGTTTTATTCTAAAAATCTTATGTATACACCACAAGTCTTCCTTGTACGGAATATTAAATTATACTCATTTTTCTTACATTTCATTTAAACTTATTTCCTCGAATTTCATTAGAGATAGATTTCTCACTCAACTAAATCAATTCTCACTTCGCGGCGGGGCAAAAATACATAAAACATCAAAATATTTTCACTAAAAGTTCAAAGATATAGAAAAACATAAAACACCAAATTCCGTTAAGTCAATTAAGAAATGTTTGACAATTAAAATTACAATTTCTAAGCAAAAACAAGCAGAAGCAACCAAGAAGGTAGATTTTTCGGTGTACAAAACTAAAAGTTTCCTTTTGGTCCCACGCGACAAAAAGACACTGAAGGTGCATAAAGACTTAATTCACCATTTCGCTAACTTTCAAATGTAAACAAATACAGATGCTATAGTAAAAACAATTAGGCTTAGCTACACTTAAATAACTTTTAAATTGTCGATAATTTTACAACTATTGCATGCAGATTAACTAAAGGCATAAAAGCCTTAACCAGAGGATAAGAATGACATAATTCAATCCTTTTTAAAGCACAAAATGCACCATTTGCCAACATATAATAGTTAAAAAAAGAAGCTCACTGAGCCAAGTAACAGAGTGAGTATATATATATGTGTGTGTATTCATATACTTTTGGTGCTATAGATTGCAACAAAAATAGGAGGTACACAATTACGTGGTATAGCAGTCCTATATACTAAATTTCAACTTTCTCGGAGGATACTCATGTTCGAGTTGTACGAGATACGTACATACAGCCTCCACGAAAAACATGTCTTCTGAATCCACTTAAATCATTTTTATAATTCCTTTGGAGAAAAAGAGTCCTTCATTCTGTCCTTGCTTACAGATGTCGGGAAAAAACATCGTTAAATTGCAATCTATAGCGGTCAAAATGGTTATTTTCGTTGAAATATGATAGTCGGAATGTTTCGTGATTACAATACTTCGTTTACTTTGTACAAAGAAGAAAAAAATGGAGTAAAAATAAGAAAGTGATGTAAGAAAAAACAAATTTAAATCAAAAGTTTTGTTTCTTTAGAAAAGGTACTTGTGTTACTGCCCTCGAAATTGATGCAGTTTTAATCAAAATGACCTTAAATGAAAACTGCCTTATTAATTAAATATGATATTTTGAAATTCTGTTTCTCAATGTGTTTCAATACTGAATGTTGGCGATCTTAATTTTGGTGTAGCACACGAGCGGCCGAGTGATAAAGTGGCTGAACGCTGGAAGTTCGGTCTGGAATTGGAATCTCGGCGAACAGGGTGGCCGCATGAGTGTTTTTGTTGTTTTCTATATCTGTAATGCGAGTGCAAGCGTAGAAGCCAGTTTCCTTTAGAGAGTTCTCTAAGAAGGCATTCCTTCCCTTAGGCATATTAGCCTTCGATTGCTTTGCCATAATTAAATAAAACCCAAAACCATTATTATTTTCCGAAAAAGTTTATATTTTTTGTAACTAATTTGACTTCGAAACTAGTCCTGTGAAAATTTGAAAACACTGATTTTTGTTGTTTGACTTCTGAATTAGTATTTGTTCGGCGTGTTATTGTGTCTTAATTTGACTTCCTCCAACCTATTCACCTAAGAAAAGTACTTTACTTGCCCTACCTTTGTCCCAGCTCTGATAAATAATAACAAATTAAATTATAAGATTCCTCGTCGGCTATCTGCTACAGAGACCGGCTGCTAAACTACAGTTATGGCGTGATTACAATTAAAAATAAAGTCCCCCAGTGTCTGGGAAGTTTGATTATTTTAACGTAAATATTAAAGTATTTGAATTTCAAACGTTTGTGAGAAAGTTAAGAAAGTCACAGTTAATAACTACATACAAAGAAAGAAAAAAATATCCATTAAAATCACCTACTGAATCTTCGTAAAAATCATTAACATTAAGTTTTGATCACCAGCGATAAATTTTTGGACGAAACTTTATTTCTTATGCATCAATGTTTCTTTGAAAGCTGTTTTCTTAAAAAATTTTAACTTAATTTTTGAAGGCAAATTGCAATCGCACTTTCTAAACTCATGCATACAAATTATTAATGTCCATGCATATTTACATTTAGAGATTAAATTAACACTCCTTTTAGGATATTTTTCATAGATCCACAATTTTAGTCAATTTAATTTTTTCAGATTAAATTAATATTTGGTTATTAAGAACAAATTCAAATAATTGTGCTTTCTTACATAAATTAAATGGCTTGAATTATTATGAATTCGATCATTATTATGTCGATCATTTAGTTCACGGAACATTTATTGATCACATTTAAGAAATCAAGAATTCGATTAAACGATTAAATCAGTCATATTTAAAAAAACGGTAAATCAATGACATTTATTAAAAATTTCGATAAATGGAAATTATTAATAAATGTCATTGATTTACCATTTTTTTAAGTATGACTGATTTAATCCTTTAATCGAATTCTCGATTTTATAAATGTGATCAATAAATTGAAATTATTAATAACTTTATAGCTTAATTCGATTAAACGATTAAATCAGTTATTAGCAACTTTAGTTATAGCTTCTGTTTTATTGCATTAATTATTAATGTTAACTTAGTTGATAAGTTAGATTTTAATAATTTCGATAATTTAGTATTTAATAATAAACGCATGTTAGTAATAACCACAAAACAGTGTTAATACTGCTTTGCTAACCACGTGAGCGGATAACTAATAGTTGTGTTAACAACCAAGTGTTTCTACCATGTTCCACTAGTAAAGTGTGTTATTACAGTGTGAACATATCAGACAGTTGGTTCTTTCGAACCAGATGCGTTATATGTGTTAAACAACATATTGTTACAAAATGTAGAGGCACGGTGAGATGGCTTAACCGCAAAGCAGTGTTAGGATTGCCATAAAACGGCAAGAAAGGCAGGGTTACCACATTTGGCGAGAAATCGCCCATTTGGCGACAAAATTGGCGATATGCCATGGACGGATGGAGAAATTTCTGGAACGAATTCTTACCGGTTTAGCCCAGAATGTTCTCAGTTAAGTCTCAGAATGGTTAGGCCCAGTTCGAGAATGTTCTCGAACACAAGCCGAAAGCTACATAAACCCTGCTGGTCCGCAGTAAGTGAGTGTGCCTCGTCGAGAGGGCGAGTGAGAGTGCCTCTTCTGGAGTGCGAGACAGTCAGTATCGAGTTGGTGTCTCGTCTAGCGAGTCAATCCCTGCGGAGTTGATCGAGCTGACAGCCGGGCAGCGAGTGCAGAGTGGGTCGTCGAGTTCACGGAAGGAGTCTCTTAGTGGATCGCGGTTAGTGCATCGTCGAGAGAGCGTGTTGAGCTCCGGGAACGACTGAACCGGAAAGTCTCGAGCTGTGCTCGTGTGTCGTCGAATGCATCGCGAGTTGTAGCGTGGAGAGTCTCGAGATTACGTGGAGTTCCGAGAACGACCAAGCAGAGTCGGGAGCTGTACTCTGGTGCTTTGCAAGAAGCTGTTGCACCGTGATAACCTGATAACCTGGAGGCTGTGTCGCTGATCGCGTCAGCGTGTTTATAGTAGTTCATGGACGACTGTAAAAAAGTGATTTTGGAGCTATCTGATTAATATTGGTAAATAAAGTGTGTTTCGATACTTCATCAAGTGTCAGAAAAAGAAAAACGGAACAATATTGTTAACATATGAAATAGGCTTGTTAGCATAGCAACCAAGTGCGTTCCATGTTTGTAGTTTTTAAGAATTTCGATAAGTTAGAATTATTAATTAACTAATTTAAAATAATTTAACTCCATGATAAACCGGAGTGTTTAAAAATTAATTTCCTTTTCGTTGCATCAGCTTGGTCTGGGTGTACGTATTAACTGAGCCACGCAGAAAAATAGTTTAAGTAAAAGGTTGAAAAATGTTTCTATTCGTAACATCGTTCGTTTCTAATTTCATTTAAACACAGCAAATGTTCTTGCGAGTTGTGTGAAGATATCAGGATCTTGCGAAATTAAAGTTATAAATCATGTTAACGATTTAAGAACATCATTTCTTATTTCCTTTCTTTCAGCATTTCACATCCATTCTTACCAAATTTCATAATGGCAAAGCTATAACTGTGAGAATCGCTTTTGAAATATTCCCCAGATACATCACAGTGCATCCTATTTCACGCACGTCATCAACTTTGGTAACGCAATCCAGGCCTTGTCACACAAAACTCGATTAGGCTAAACAAATGAGACGCGATGCCCCAGAATGCTTCCGTCATAAAACTAAAGTTTTCTTCCTTGTTTTAGACATTATTTTAACCAAGGATTTTTTATTGCTGAAACGCAGACACCACATGGCGTGCTTAAGTATCCTTTCTTTCCTTATAGTAAACATAACAGGCAACTAAATTTCAGAAATGCAAAATAATGTGTTATAAGCTAAAAACATTACACTGCAAAGCTAAATTTTAATTACACTTCTCTTATAAAAATGCCTTAAAATGTCTGTACATTAAATCTAACGTCCTACTTTAAAATGCTTCACAATTATAGTCTAATTTTTTACAAACTAACTCAGAGATCTGGTATAGAATTCTGTAAAATTTTAGATTTAGCTTTGATTGAGTTATGAACAGAGATTCCATAGATATATTTATAGGAAAGATATTTGTGCAGACATGCTTTAAAATTTGTACAGTTTCTAAAGTTCCCATGTATACAGTCCTACATAATATACATAGTGTCAATTAATAGTATCCTACTGGAAATAACAGATCCAGTTTACACAAAATTCGGCCATAATTAGAAAACTTTTATTAAAAATCCCGTGGAACATTTTGAGTAGCTGAAAGCATAATAAAATCAACAAAACTTCCTTTTAGTACTGAAAAGAATGAATTAAATTTTAATTTTTACAAGAATTTTTAACCTAAATTTTGAAATGATCTGTGACATAGAGGGATTATAACACTTTCTGAACAGATGCGATTTTTTTTTACTAATAAAAAAATTTCAAAATAGTTTTCTATTCCAAGAAGTATTTAAATAAAAATAAATACATTTTATGTGATAGTTTAGTTAAATTAAAATTATGAGGGAAACATGTATTATAGTTAAAACGCTTTAGTTAGAGAAATTAAAATGTTATATTTAGCAGCATAAATTTAATTTTTTTTTTACTATTTTTTATTTAAATTTATTTTACGCTTTTGCAAGATGTATTTTTTGTATTACATTAACAATGCAAATAAGATAAAAAAAACGTTAAACTAAAGCAAAAAACATTTCCGCAAAAAAAAATAATTCAATATTCATGAAAAAAAATTTTTGCTTTTACATTTCAATATCCCTTAACAAAAACTAAACATTTAGTTTGATTAAAAATTATTATTACTATATATATTGTAGATTTCTATGGAATACCATTATACAAGGCTTTGCAAAATTTCTATATATGATTTTGCAAAGCAATATTTCTAGCTTTCATAAAATTTCTATTGAATTTTATAGAGGAGCATTTCTACAGACTCCATATCTTATTCCGGCTTATAAAATTCTGTAGCTGTTTCTAGAGATCTTTTATAAGCCCCTATAAAATTTTTTTGTAAGGGTCGACTCACACGAATAGATACAGCTAGGAAAGGTTAGGCCAGATCAAGTAAATTTAAATACTGGGAGAAAATCTTACCAAGTGCCAAAAGCTCTCTGTCTATTCTTATATACATCAATAAATTTGCATCCCGAAAATCAGTAAATTCCATCAATAAATTTGCTAGTCAGCTGAAGAAAGTAGAAGTGATAGTGGAGATAAAATGATAAGTGGTTAATAAATATAAAACTGTACAAAATGTATAAATAAACGTAATATCCCATTATTGCAGGCTGTCCAAGCAATAGCATATTAATTATTTACAAAAACAGACATCCAAGTCAAGACTAAGAATTTGACTTTTTGCTAATCTGCCTGAAACCTCCTAACGCACCTTGTTGCTATGATAATACACCTTGGGTTGCTATGTTAACGCGCCTGGTTGGAATGGCTGCTGCGTTTATATTAATACACTTTGTTAACTGCGATACTTTGTACAACAGCAAAAATTCCTTTACTCCCCATATTTAATTTTTTACTTGAATCTGTTGGCTCGTATTAGAAAAGCAAATTTAAATTGTGCTAAATGGAAATATATGATACGGTAAATTAGTTATAGAATGAGTATATGAAATGTTTTGTAAAACCCCTCCATTCTATCTAGCGGCAAAAGGTCATAAAATATAGCAACTTCCAATAGAATTCCATTAATAAATATTGTTACGTACTTTATTTTTTAAACGTATGCGTTACGTACTTATTATTATTATTATTATTATTGAAGATCGCTTTACAAAGAATTTATCACTTGCCCACTGCGTACCTTCATGATGCAAATAATAGCACATCCGACTGGTAATTGGAAAATCCAGAATTCGGGTCCCAGTGAGACTTCGCTGACATCTCTCGTTTCTTGCTCCAAATAAATTCTTAGTAGCTACATAACTTTATAAGAAATTATCAAATTATCTCTTGCATCTTACAGAATGTAAGTGATTAATATATCCGGCTAATAGTTGTGTAAGGATCTTAAGTTTTACTAACGTTTATTTTATTTTAAATCTTTACTATCCCTTCTTATTTTCTATTTCTGGCCAGAATTATAAGCGTTAAGGTTTTTATGCAAAGTTTGTCTGCCGAACGACAAGTATTTAAGTTGTGGCCTTTTGCCAAGCGAGAGAGAGGAAGCAGTTGAGTTAAAGCAGGCCGCTTACCTTAGAAGTTACGCAGTTGCTGTTTGCCTTCCAGGCCAGAGGTTTTAATCCTCTTGATAACTTTTAAACGTATTGTAGTGTTCTCAGTTATCTGTACTACATACGCCTTCCTGTTAATATAAGGCCAATCTTCCACGTTTATTATTCTAAAGTTAAATTAGAGTTTAGTTTTATTTTTATACTTTTACGTTAGACCCCGAGTAGCGGGTCGGTGTATTCCGAAGTACGGAAGTTATTGTATATAGAGAAAAATAAAGGGTTTTGTATACCCTTCGTCTGTATCCTGTCTACTTACCACAATTAGTGAACATAGCTTTAGTAAGCTCTCTGTTCCGAGTCAGGTCCTTGTATGTTCCCGAAGAAGGTAAGAAGGAACATTGAACCTGATAGTGGCGCCCAACGAAGAAGAATAACCATGGCCGAGTTTCAAGAAGAACCTGTGCTGCCTGCAGAAACGGCTCAGAATCCAGAAATGCCAGCTGCCGCCCTGGAAGGATTTGGTTACATCGTCCAGACCATGCGCGCTTCGATGAAACCAGAAACAACATTTAATGGAAACTCACCGGTAACCAGTTTTTTGGAAAAATTGGATGACCACTTCATGCTCTACCCCGTGCACGAGTTTCAAAAAGTTACCTTAGCTACCAGCGCTTTGAGGGGCCAAGCGCTTAACTGGTTCAAATGTATAGGCAGAAGTGTCTTGGGTCAAGCAGGAAGTCCCACCTATACTTACGAAAATTTCAAGACTGCCCTACTAAGAGCCTTCCCTGTTGTAAGGGATCGTGCGAAATTAGAAACGGAACTTTTCAGTATATATCAACAAAGAATCGAAAACCTCTCGAGCTTTATTTTAAGAAAAATTCACGTTTTCAAACTCTTGTATGGAAACCGTCCGGATCCTGAAATAATTCAAGTGATTTTGCCGAGGTTACTGCCCCAAGTGCAAGACTTTATTGAATTAAGAAATCCGACTACACTGGAAAAGTTATTTGAGCTAGCAATCCAGTTTGAAAGTAGAAGAACGGCGGACGTCGAAAGAAGACGCCAGTATCAACAGCGAAACCAATTTGGTACGCCAAGACTACAGCAAACTCAAGCACATGGCTACGGAGGAAAAGAGAATTAGTGGGCAAGGAAACCCGAGCATTCAAAAACAGCCGGCGAACGTCGACAGTTCAATAGCAACCCAGGAAAAAAGTCTCAAGGCCAGTGGAAAAAGAAGGAAAGCACGGAAAGGAAAAATAATTTAAACTAAAACGGATTTCTGCTGACGAGAGGGTGCGGAAATCCGAAGGCCACGAAAACCCTTCTTCCTACAAGTTAAATACAGTAATGGTGAAAAATTTGGCTCTTCCGAAGATTGAAGTCTTGGTGAAAAATATCCCAGCCACCACACTCCTGGATACCGGCGCGCAGTGTTCCTGTGTGGCAGAAGAGTTTTTTAGGAAGTATTTTCGCAAATACCGCATATATAATGCGGATAATACGACAGTGTTAGCGGCGCAAGGAGAAAAATGTAAGTGCGTAGGTAAAATACCTTTGTATATCCGTATCAAGGACGAACAAGTAAAGGTGATGTTTTTTATAGTAAAGAGTCTGCAAGCACATTTAATTTTAGGAATAGATTTTTCTTTCAGAAGCACAAGCTACGCTGGATTTTAATGAAGCGTCCCTTAAGCTGACAATGAAACCAGTTCGTACAGAAAACGCTGAACCGCCGATGTTAAAACTTGATCACCTCCCTAATGACGAGCAAGGAAGAATCCGACAAGTGGTAAGTGAATTTGCTTCGTTATTTAGTGATATTCCAGGATTTACTCAGGTTACTAACCATAGTATTGACACCGGAGATGCAATGCCAGTTCGTCAAAAACCATACCGGTATGATAAGAATAAGGAAAAAATTATAGAATGGCATATTACCGATATGTTACGTAAAAAGATCATAACGCCCATCTCAAGTAGTTATGCAAACCCGGTGGTTTTATGTAAGAAAAATAATGACTATCCTTTGACGCATCAAAAAAGATGGAGATTCGCTATTGATTACCGTAAATTAAACTCCATAACTAAATATCCGGTATATCCGTTACCGATTATAGAAGAAATTCTAAGGAACATAAAATCAACCAAATTTATGACGACTTTAGACTTAACGACTGGTTATTTTCAAATAGGGGTGAGGCCTGAGGACGTGCCTAAGACTGTTTTTATAACCAAGTCTGGCACTTATGCATTTTTGCGAATGCCGTTTGGCCTTTCAGGGGCCCCGGCAACATTTCAGCGATGCATTGACATTGTGTTAAGACCTGTTCTTGGAAAGTCCATATTTATCTATTTAGACGATATCATTATTACTAGTGATAATCTCGACCAACATGTACAGGATTTAAGACAGGTGTTTTCTTTATTATATGAGGCCGGTCTAAAAGTTAATGTCGAAAAGTGAAAATTTGCAGCCCCTGAATTAAAATATTTATGTTACAAAATATCTCAAAAAGGGATCGAAACAGATGAATCAAAAATAATCGCTGTACAAAAGTATCCGACTCCAAACACGGCAAAGAAGCTCTCTTCTTTTCTAGGACTTTGTTCATATCATAGATCCTTTATAAAAAATTTTGCAGCTATTGCTGAGCCATTGTTAAAATTAAAAAGGAAAAAGGCAAGATTTTCGTGGACGGCCGAAGCCAATACTGCTTTCGAAAAATTAAAACAAGCATTAACGCAAGCCCCTGTGTTGAAATTTCCTGAAAAGGATGAGAATTTAGAAATTTCAGCGGATGCTTCGGATTATGCGGTAGGAGTGGTACTTTCGCAAAATCAGCAGCCCGTGGCATTTTTTAGCCGAACTTTAAATCAAACACAAAGAAACTATTCCGCGACCGAGAGAGAGGCACTTGCAGTTCTGTTAGCAGTGCAAAAGTTCCGAGTCTATTTTGGAAAGGCGCCGATAACAGTGTACTCTGATCATGCGGCGGTAACTAGATTGTACTCAGGGAAAAATTTATCCCCCAGGTTAATAAGATGGGCACTCAAGCTGCAAGAATATAATCTGGTAATTAAGCATACCCCCGGAAAGGAAAATATCGTAGCAGATGCCCTATCAAGAATTAAAATAGACATTCTATACAAAAACTACGAATTCCAACAACGAATTTCGACCTGTTATCCCAGCTAGTCTTAGATTAAATATCCTGCAGGAGCTCCATGACAGCCCTTTAGCTTCTCATGCTGGTATTCGAAAAACTATCCAACGCGTACGCGACGCAGTCTACTTTCCTGAACTGCAAAAGTTAACAAGGGCGTATGTCCAGTCCTGCCCAACATGTCAAGCAGTTAATTATATTAATTTCCCCCCGGCGGGGTTTCTAAATAGTATTAAATCCGAATTTCCAAATGAAATAATTGGCATCGATTTATTGGGCCCTTTCCCAAAAAGTCAGTTAAATAAAAGTCGCTATCTCCTTGTTATGGTTGATCATTTTAGTAAATGGACCGAAATTGTTCCCTTAAAACGAGCCTCCGCGAAATTAGTTACTGATTCTATTTTAAATAAGTATATTTTAAAATACGTGACGCCCCTAAAAGTTATATCGGATATTGGTCCTCAATTTGTAAGTAATATATTTGAAGACATGTGCCAAAACCTGGGCATACGTCATTTAAAAATGGTCCCGTATCGGCCGCAATCAAATATAGCGGAACGGGTCAATAGAAATATAGTGAAAATTATCCGTAGTTATGTTAAAAATTTTCATAAAAGCTGGGATAACTATGTCAATGAATTTGCTTTCGCCCTTGGGACCGCAAAACATGATAGAACGGGCAAAACTCCTGCTGAGTTATTTCTAGGCAGAAAGATTATAACACCGTTAGATAAGTTATTTTATGTGCAACAAAGAGCCCCAGAATTTAAAATGGGTGATATAGAAAAACTAATAAAAGAAGCAAAAAAGAATACGGAAGTAGCACAAAGAAAACAGAAGCTCTACTATGATTTGAAACGACGGGGAGTAACTTATAATGTTGGGGATGAAGTTTTAAAAATTAAGCATTCACTTTCTTCAGCACCAGAAGATAAAACTGCCAAATTTTTTCCACGATTTGAAGGAGCATATGTTATAGAAAAAATAACTCACGCTGTAGTAGTGTTAAAAGCCAGAAATGGTGAAACCTGTGCCGCAAACATTGATCAAATCAAGCCCTACTTCGATCGTAATAAAATGCAAATATTTTCAGATCTTTTGCAGGATCCGGCACGGCAGACACCTCAGGCACATGCTCCAGAGGTGGAAAAACGACAAGTACAAGGGCAAGCCAATAAGAGGCAGGAGCAAGTGAAAAGAAAATTGCCCCGCGGAAAAATTGAAGGTAGCAAGAAAAAGAAGCCGTTCCACCGTCCAGAAAAGAGAGTTCACGAACACCCCCAGAATGAAGAAGGGAGAAGGACGACGTATGTGAAGAGAACCAGGAGAAATGACGGCAACTATAACCCGGCTCTAAAACGGAAGATCGACTAATCCGACAGGACTCTCCGCAGTAAATGTAGCCGAACTGCGGAAGGGCCATCAGCGGCGGAGGAAAAGTTACAAGGAAAATTTGAACGGCCAACAGCGAGGTCCAAGCAGGAACACGACAGAAGTTTCCCGGTTCCGCCAAGACCAGCTGCCATCAAACGGCCAAGACCACAAGCAGAGGAGAAAAAGAAGGTATTCAAGGGTGGCCGAACTGGTGAAAAAAGGAAGCTTCCAGAGGAAAGCACTGAAGGGCGAGCCCGTACAAGAAGGAGGATAAATCACACAACTATCTACAATACCTTTAAAGACTGGGCCCAGAAAAGGATGTCCGAATATCACAAAGATAAGTAAAATTTTATGTTACTTTGCAAACTTAAGTTAATCTTTCATTCTTACTGCAAGTGGCAGATTTCAAGAAGTTTTACCTCATGCGAGGTCTATCTTTATCGCCAAAAGGGCGAGAAATGACTTCTTACCGATTTTGGTATTATGTTTTTCAATTACTCGCGCGTAAAATTAAAAGTTGATGTATAATAGCGTTGTGTAAAGACTTAAATATTGTAAAAAGTTATTGTATAAATTTTATTTAAAACATTCTAGCAAGAGAGAAGTTTTAGTCTGAAAGACTTTTTGAAATGTAGTATTTCAATGTAGAAAGAATTGGCACTTGCTTTGAAAAGAATAGAAGTTAACAATGTACTACTAATGTATGTTTTCAAATGTGTAAAACTAACGGCATGTTGATATGTTCTTATATACAATGTGAACTGTTATTTTAAATGTTAAGAAATACCGTGATATGGTAAAAGTGAATGTTAAAATTTTTATTCGTGTGACTGTAAAAAGACTAAAGCATGGCGAATATGTGTTAAAGGTTGAATGATGTAGTTAGGCTCTCTGAAGCTACACTTTAGAGTTAGCCACTTTTAGAATAGTACCTCAGGGTTTAGAGTTAAAATTAGGGTGTGTTAAGAGGTCTTGTTATGTTGAATTTTAACACGTTAGTGTTTTGATTGTAGGAGGAAGTGTGGAACACGTAGACAGAAACACATTCGTGTTTGGTGTTCTTTTACAACACATGTCAGAGAGCACGGGGAGAGATAATTAAAATAGTCATGAATGAAATAAGAATGTTAAGAGAAGTATAATTGTATATGTTACTTGCCATTTCATTGTGTAACATTTCATTAAACTAGTTTTCCTTTCAGATCTCTGGAAGGAACCAGAATTGACTAAAAGCTCCTGTTTAGATGCAGTACAGATGAAAAAAAAATTTTTGTATATCCTGGGAGCTGCTTGTGTAAAAACAAATTTCTTTCTTTTAAATTTCTAGTTTCTAGCGAAGTATGTTTGTAAAAGATTGGCCTCGCGTTAGATTCTAGAGCTAAAAGTTTTCAACAAGTTCGTTTTAGACCTCAGTTTCAAACTAATTAACTCTGGCGGGAAGTATGTAAGGATCTTAAGTTTTACTAACGTTTATTTTATTTTAAATCTTTACTATCACTTCTTATTTTCTACTTCCGGCCAGAATTATAAGCGTTAAGGATTTTATGCAAAGTTTGTCTGGCGAACGCCAAGTATTTAAGTGTGGCCTTTTTGCCAAGCAGAAGAGAGGAAGCAGTAAGTCAACGCAGGCCGCTTACCTTAGAAGTTACGCAGTTGATGTTTGCCTTCCAGGCCAGAGGTTTTAATCCTCTTGATAACTTTTAAACGTATTGTAGTGTTCTCAGTTATCTGTACTACATACGCCTTCCTGTTAATATAAGGCCAATCTTCCACGTTTATTATTCTAAAGTTAAATTAGAGTTTAGTTTTATTTTTATACTTTTACGTTAGACCCCGAGTAGCGGGTCGGTGTATTCCGAAGTACGGAAGTTATTGTATATAGAGAAAAATAAAGGGTTTTGTATACCCTTCGTCTGTATCCTGTCTACTTACCACAATTAGTGAACATAGCTTTAGTAAGCTCTCTGTTCCGAGTCAGGTCCTTGTATGTTCCCGAAGAAGGTAAGAAGGAACATTGACCCTGATAGTTGGAAGATCCGTGAACCTCCAATGTTCTAATTCATTTTTCATGGTGATCGAGCCAGATTCGGTCGACTGATCTAGTGTTTCTTGCCAGTAACCCTTTATTTGGGAAAGAATAAAAGGAATTATCGTATTCCCCTGAGCAAACTCTTGTGGTGTAATCGGTTAGTCCATGCACTCAACAATTAGGAGAGCAGTGACTCGATTTTAGGCGAGGGAGCAGTTCATTTTTTATGTTTCCTGGTCTCAGATGTTTAATGGTTTCTACAGCCTTGCTTTATACATGAATCCATATATCAACAGAAGTTTATAAAATAAAATGCATATTCATTCCATTAAAAATTAATTAAAAATTAACAGGGTTTAATTAAAATTTTTATATGATTTACTTGATTTAAATTAAGATTTACGATGATTTACACGAACGGAACCAATCTTCTATTTTTTCAAATACGTTGTACACTTCTACAAAAAATTTTCGGGAAATTATTCATCATGTAAAAGCAAGGTTTAATACTCGTATACTGTGTTTGTTTGCAGTGAGATCTTTGAAGAAATTAATATTCATATGTTAGAATATAAAACTTTCGCCACAAATAATCAGGAAAATGTATTCTAACATTCGAAGGAAATTCTTCTCTTAGCTTCCGGGGTTTCTCTGCGCTGTGCAGTTAATGTCAGTTTTATGCCCAAATCTATTTTTAGGTCTCCCTGAAACAGAATTTACCGCTTCATGCTCTTGTACAGAAATTAGAACTTAAATGAAATTTGCATCACCGTCGTAATTGCCGGGATTAAAGGTTACAAACTCAATTATGATCCATGAGTGCTTCGCGAAGTGTATTTCGAAACGAGATTCTTGCGCTGAAATGATCCTCAACTTTAGATCCGCTTACGGCTTCTCAACTTTTTTCCCCACAACAGAATTTTGCCATTCCACTCCGTTAAAGTAATTTCTTCTTGAATCCCCGATAAATGGATTTGCACGAAGCTGCACTTATTCGTGGCACAATTCATGGAAGAAAAGTTAGAAAAAGGTGGTTTTTGCAAATAAATCTGAATGGAATATCCAGTAACCCCCAAACTATAAGGAACTTTAAACCTATTGAGGATTTTAACACATTCTTATTTCGGTTTCTAAAAAGGATTAAAAAATGCCAACGTTGGAGAGTAGTAACTTCTGGCAACAGTGTGTAATCTGAAGTAAGTAATTCTGAAGAATGAATTGCCTTCAGCTTTGAAGTTGTTTCTTCTTTCAGAATGTTGCATGCAAACAAAGAAAACTGTAGCTACAAGGAAGTTTAAATATGTGGTAATGTTTTTTCTTTTGCGAAGAGAAAAAATCTTATTCTGCGGACCTTGCTGGTGTAACTGGAAAATTTCCGGGATTAAAGGTCGGACTAGAAATCAGGAGGTCCGGAGTTTGAGTCTCGTGGAAGCCATCGTTGATTTCTAACCTTTCAAGATCCAAAACTCTAAAATACTATGTACTAAAGGAGAGACCCTTCTATCACAGATTTTATTTAAAGTCTCTGGTTTTGTACATCGAATGCTGCACCTAGGTGTCCCATGGCAACTATTGTAGATGCACTTTAGAAGACAACGCTATCAGTTAGTATAGGAAACCAGAATTACAATATTGGACGGAGAGGTATATTTTAGTAACGCTAGCTGTGCAGCACACCCCAGATTTCATGGAGATAATCCCAGGTTAGTGGATCTCGGTTTCCCACCCTCTTTCTCTACTACCAAAAAGCTACGAGAATTTTCGGTTCTCCAAATTTTAAGTGCACTTCCCCTCTGCCGTACAGATACTGAGCGTCGCCTGAGATAACCACTCTCCTGACTTTGTTGTAAAAGTCTTACAGTGTTAATAATCATCTTGGCAGAACAGAATATTTCCTCCATGTAAAAATATAAATATAAATATTACATGGACATACAAGGCCTGTGTATAAGCATAGATATGTTAATTACAAATATCGTCTTGTACAAGTTACATGTGATAGTTACATAAAATCATGACAGTTATGTGTACATTTAAACATTATCTGAATTCATATTTACAATACTTTTACTGAGATAATCAAAGTAAACTTGTAATTCATTTACACATTGACTGGATTTTCAATATCATATAAACTGCTTTACAATATTATTTTTATCAAGTACATACAAACTGGATAGTAATATGTTTACATTACAATAGTTTTGCTCTTACAGTCCTGTTACTATTCTACGGGGTGAGCGTTTTTTCTAGTGTAGATTTTCATTTGTTGTGGTATTTTGAATTTCTATTAAAATTATGCTGCGAAGATACAATTCTCAAGGGAGGGGGAGAATTTTTTAGTACCTTGCTGAGCATAGCCTGATCACCTCCTCTATTTTAGTTGCTTGTTGCCGCAAGTATGCTCCGCCCATTGCGGCCAGTATTCACTGCTTGGCATTTTTAAATGCAGTTTATCGGTTTGTGGGCAGTTGAAGAGGAAGATACTAAGCACTTACAAACATCCAAGCCTTCTTCATTATTCAAAACAACTTCACCAATGGCCAAGTGGTTAACCCTTTCCGGCACGCTACCTTTTAAAGTCGGAGTTTTGATTAAAAAAAAATAGGTAGGCAGTTTAATTAGGCCTAGAGGAATACACAAGTAAGATTTTGTGAAGATATCACTTATCGTTTTAATTCTGGGTGTGTGCCCAGAGTGACACACTAATTGAATAGAGCTTCGAAAAGATTGCCAAAACGTGCATTATTGTCAATGAGCTGACCGATGAGATGCGAAGAAACAAAGAATACATGGCAACTATTGTAGATGCACTTTAGAAGACAACGTTATCAGTTAGTATAGGAAACCAGAATTACAATATTGGACGGAGAGGTATATTTTAGTAACGCTAGCTGTGCAGCACACCCCAGATTTCATGGAGATAATCCCAGGTTAGTGGATCTCGGTTTCCCACTCTCTTTCTCTACTACCAAAAAGCTACGAGAATTTTCGGTTCTCCAAATTTTAAGTGCACTTCCCCTCTGCCGCACAGACTCTTACTTAGACTCTTACTTATCTTAAATTATCGGTGAGTCCGGCCGGGGCACACCTAGGGTTCGCTGTTTGATTTTAGGCAAGATTTCAAGGTAAAAATTTTAAACAAATATAGAATAAGGAGATTAGTATACATCCAAAAAAATAACATAGAAATTTCTTTTCAAGCAATTCCTTTTATACCTTAAAAAATAACATAGAAATTTCTTTTAAAGCAATTTCTTTTATACCCTAAAAAAATCTGGAAGATTTCTTTGAAAAATGAGGGTCTTAAAAAACTAAACATGGCTAAAATATATGGACTGGTTAAATAAAGAAGGTTCTGAGTAACCTAGAGTAACCTATAAATCCTTTTTCATTCAATTTTTCTGTGCGTACAGAAGGAAATATTTAGGTGTGTCCAGACCGGACAAACTGTGCCACAAAGAGTTAAGACCGCTGCTTACTGGTAGTTCGACTCGAGTTCGATCTACATTAAACATGCTGGCTGCGTGGTTGTTTTACGTAATTTTCTCAATGTATGAAGGTGATATGACGCAGCTTGCCTTAGAAATTCCTTCACAAATGTATCCTTCCCTTTAGGAAGATAGCCCTTGTGTGCTAACGTAACCTGTTCCGAAATAAACTCTTGACTCTATAGCATAAACTAATTAGGTTTCGAACCCTAGCCTAACTTGGCTAACCACTACACAAATCAGAGCGGCTATCAGATAATACACTGATCGATTATTCAGATGAAATTAATTTTATTTTGCTGCATTCTTCTATCTTTTAAACACAAGGTCTGCTAATTACTTTTGGGAAAGCGAGCGAAATTTTAATTTCCACTGTTTAGCATACTTTCAACTTTCTTTTTTTTTTTTTAACTTTGAGAATACGCCAAGTCTTTTCGAGGTTCATTAGACACTTTAATTTTTATTACCGAAAGAGATTTCCAAACTTGCAGTCACTGAAAGCCTCAAAGAGAAAGATGAAATTTAGCTTTAATTTAATGTATTGTTGAACAATTAATTATGATGACGACGTGAAATGTTGAACATTTTTGTTTTTCAGGCTAAAACTAGATTCAAATAGGATTGATATAATTAATACATCGAGTCTACAAATCCTAAGCTGGCCTTCATTTTCGCAACCGTTAGTCAAAGGCATATATTTTGAATTATAAATGCGTTTTAAATGACGCAAATAATTCATATTTTGAAAAATTTCAATTAAACAAACACTGTAAAAATTACCGAACTAACATTTTCTCTGTTATCTAAGTATGTTTTTAAGAATTTTTTATACTCATTACTAAAGATGAGAGATCTATACGTCAAATGACCGATCTATATAATTACATAACCTATACGATATTAAAATGTACTATAAATGCTATACAACACTAAACGACAAATGCACCCTTTATAATACAAGTGTTCGGCATAACAGTTAGCTCTGTCAGCTTCTGTACACTGGGCCCAGATTCGAGTTCGGAAAATGTCTGCGCGATATGAAGGCACTTAAAATACACTCGAATCCAAAGTCCTCTCATGAAGTCTGGATATAAGGGAAGAGCGGTGGGAGACCTTCAAATCCTTCCCCGCTGCGTTCTTTATCAAAATTTGGACGGAATTTCCCCGTTGTCGCAGATGTAAAGTTGGTCACTCTCTGTAGTTCACCTTAGGGATTGTTTTTGGAAGCTAAATGACTGATGGGTATTGACCGATCCTGATGAACCCCACCAGGCCATTTGGAACAACAACGATAAGACTTATACACGATACGGTACGAACTAAAGCTGTATGATGAACACAACATGTAGCGACACTAGGCTATAAGCAAGATACATGAAAAATGAGCCCTCGTCGGAACTCGAACCACGGACCTCTCGAATACGCATCGAGCGTCATAACCATAAGCCACGAAAGCATGCTAAGAAGGTGAAAGAAATACCTTATAAACATAACAAATATTCGATCAAATCCTACAAGTACATGAGAAATATCGTGCGAAAATCGTGATTCAGTTTATGTATATAAAACCAAAGCTGTAAAATTTTAAATGCATTTTTTGGAAACAATATGTTTTATTATTTGTAGTTTTTGCGTGGTAGCTGTCTGAGACGTAAGTAGAAGTTTTCCCTTTGTGAAAAACATTTGAAGGAAACTTTCTGGTAATTGAGTAACACATGCAGAAAGTTACAGAAATCTACCGTATTCAGCTATTCTGACCTCAAAATTTATCTGTAAAGCCAATGGACTGTAACAGGTCCCTATTATTTATATTCCATTTAAGTATTAGTGTATAAAATGGAAAATTTAATTTTTTAACAAGTAGCAATTTTGAAGTGATTTGAAACATTTTTCAGAATTAATATAGTTCAAATATATTACGACTAAAAATGTCATTTATTTGAAATGAGCAAAGTTTATAAGGTAATCCTCAATTCTAAGACAAACGGATAAACACGAAATAGTATTCTAACGTTCAGTTCATTTTATATTTGTAAACGAAAATTTCACTGACATTTCAGCTCTTTTCCCAATTAGTCTGAATATTAAAATCTCATATGTTTACGAATATCAATTAGTCGACCGTTACAGTCGGTAACGATGTCGTAATTCGTTTAACGCCTGAATTATCTGTCGCGGAAGTGATTTTAGTGATCTCTAAGTAAACGAAATTCATAACTATATGTTCCTTTGCGCCAATCAACTGGTTCTCTTAACTGTTTACCTGCTTTATTATCTCAAATATATTTTAATACAAGAAATAACGCTTAAATTACTATTTCACTATAACAGAAATGCATTATTTTACATTCCCATCAAATCAGATATAATACAAGATTCTTTTAGCTGAAATCCAAAAAATATTTCTTCGCAAGAACCGTAAGTATAATAAGGAACATTACGGTATTATTAATAATACTGTGGCAATGAGGCAGTGTTCTTTTTAACTCCTTACACGTTACCAGTGCTTTTTAATTACTTGCTTGATGCCATTGTTTTATAACTTCTGACGTAGTGCCGATGCTTTTTTTTAATAACTTGCACAGTGCTAATGCTTAATTATTCCTTAAAGAGAACTATCGACGTTCTGGTGCAAGTGCTTTATAAATTACTTACATAAAATACAAGTGTTTTCTTATTTCTTATATAGCAAAAACGCTTTTTAATTCCTTACATAGCATGAACATTTTTTTTAGTTCCTTACACAGCCCAAATGCATTTTATTTCCTTCTATAGCCAGCAGTGTATTTAATTTCTTACTTGGTGTCACTGATCCTCAATTATTTGTACACTGCTAACTGCTAGTGCTTAGCAATTCCTTACATAGCGCCAGCGGCCATTGATTTTTTTATATATCGCAATGCTTTTAAATTTTTTACACAGCTCAAGTGTGTTTTAATTAATTACAAAGGTTTAACGATTTTTATTTACTTATATACAATGTCAATAGTTTTCATTTCTTTAGTTTGTGCGAATGCTTTTAATCATTTGCATAATGCTAGCGCTAATTAATTCTTTACATAACGCCACTAACTTTTAAATTTTTCTACAGTGCCAGTGCTTTTATATTCCTTACAGAGTGCCAGTATTTTTTTATATCTTACACAATGCAAGTGCTTTTTAATTCCTTACACAGATAGTTTTCATTGATTACTTACACAGTGGGAATGCTCTTGAATCTTTACATATACCTTCAATACTTTTACGCAGTGCAAGAACTTTCAGATTGTTTACAGACTGTCAATATTTCTAACTCCTGATTTAGTATCAGTGCTTTCTGATTATTTATACAGTGCAAGTTCTTATTTATTCCTTACACAGCCAATGACTTATCCAGTGATCTATATAATTTCGTATATAGATCCAGTGCTTTTAAACTTCTATTTTTCTTTCATCTTTAAAAGAAATGTAAATGAATTGAATTTGAAATGGAATCAGAAATATATGTTTAGAGAAAGTATTGACAACTTCGAAAAGCAAGGCAGCAACAGTGAGGCTCTACTTGTCACAACGCTATGCTGGTTGTTGACGAGGTTTAGTTGTCACTTACGTTAGAAACGCATTATGAATTCTCAATCTCCAGTTGTTATTTGCTTTGTGAATAATTGAAATACTCTGAATTGTATTTTGAAGACAGAAAAAGTTACGCTAAAATTTTGCTAATATTTAGTTTTATTACTTCAAACCCAAATATAAATAAATGTTTGTACAAATAATTGTTTGCCTCTTGCTGCAATCACTATGTTCAATTCTGAAGAATCTTAAATGTTGAAATTGGTGTAATAATTTTTCATCTGTTTATAATCATCTTTCTAAAATGTTTCTTCGAAAAATGTATTTTTAGAGAGACCTTCGATATTTTTGGATTAGGAAACATGAAAAACCAACATTGTCGTCGCCGAGATTCGAACCAGGATCTTCCAAATGCTAGCTGGACGTGCGAACAACTTACACTAGGTACAGGTAGAATTGAAAAGGAACAACAGAATTTCGCAATTTGTAGTACAGGTATAGTCCCACAGTAGTAACCGTGCAGCTCTACCATTCTAACCTCGGTTGGCCCCCGAGCGTGTAACCAATGGCTTCTTCCCTCTCTCCTCCCATTGTAGAAATCCTTAGATTTCTCGGATCAGAAAAAGAGAACATCAGTTCTGCTTAAGTTGGTATTCGAACCAGGGAACTTTCAATTATTTATCACAGACGGCTGCCAGTGGCCGAGCGATTTAAGACTGTTGAATATCGATAGTTTGTCTCGGTTTCGAACCCGAACAAATGTATAGTTGCATGGTTGGTTTTAATGTTTTTTCCTAGGTATAACATGAATACAAACCAGTTTTACAGTTAGACAGCCCTCCATTAAAGCATTTCACTTTTGAGGCAGATCTCGCTCATGGTGTTTGTCATATTCAAATAACCTAAATAACCGTTCAAAAGTATCTCTACGCAACACCTTATTATTATCACCAGAGGTGTGCCACCTCTGGTTGCGAATCTCATTTTTTTTGCAATTTCGCAAAGCGCAAGATTCTCATTTTTCTTTAAATTCAATTTGTTTGATTAGCGAACTAAGCGGTTTACAAGCAGTCCTTTATCTCAATTATTAATTACTAATTGGACCCGTGGAATTATACTAGCCGGATTTATTGAAAGCATTATATATATATGTATATATATATATTCCTTTTTTAATAGCAACAACTTCAGAAGGTGGTCGTATCCTCGGTTAGTTGTTCGAAAAGTAAAAATGACAAAATAATTTATTCGGAGGTGCTCAAAAGTGGAGTTCGAGACTAATAACCCTTCTGGTGTAAAAAATGTATGACACTAACAATTTATCGAAAACTCTAAATATATGCTATTTTTGAAAATTTTCGGATTTTGCTTTTTAATTTTATGTGTTGAAATTGTGATTGATAACAAAGTTAAAAAGATAAAAAGAAAATAAAGCTTATCTAAGCAAGAAAGCACGTTGAAAAATTGAGAGTTCAACGAGAGCATGAAAACCGTAAGTGATCCTCTGAATCTGAATACTTTTAGATTTAAAAAAAAATCATTATTAATAATATCATTTTTTATTTGAATCAGTATGAAAAAAATTGACATCACTTCTTTTATTTTATGGATCTAAATGTAAACAGCCTACAAAAAGAAAGAGCAGAAAAGAAAGCCGCAGAAAGAAAGCGGAAAAATTAATAGGAACATTTACCATGTGTGATACTTAATGAACATGATCTTGAACGGCAGGATAATATTTCACGAGCAGAGTTAATAAGAAACACATGATTGTCCCCTGTCGTAAATTGCGGAGAAACTGAATAACCATTAAGCTTGCCTACGTAATTACAGCATAATGCTAATGACCCAGAACACAGAGTTAATAGATGCCGCGTGAACAAACATCCCCTTAAACACAATGATATGAGTGAGGACATAATTTAACTTTAAATAACACGCGCTCTAAGATCATCACAGGTCTTGAAATGCGTGTTAATAAGGAGCACAAACATCTGCAGGCCTTATGATGGTATTCCACGTGTCGTTCAGCTTCCTTCAACTATTATTCAATTCTATTAATCAGTTGCGAGAAATTCAGCCTGAGCTTCATGCCTTCAAACAGAATAAAATGCATGGAAACATGTAGTGTTTGTTATAGGTAACAAGTTGTTTTTATGAGAATAAAGTAAAATTTAGTGTAGGAAAAACGACATTAGTTGAAGTAGATTTTGTTTTAAAAAGCACTTTGAGCAATTCAAGATTATCGCCTTCTTCGGCAGCAATTTTTTAAAAGACAAGTACCACAAATCAGACTTAAAGAATGCTCATGTACTCGAGGAAGCCATATAGAGTAACGCCAACTCCAGTAAGTATTCCAAAGGGGCAAAGCTCCAAAAGACGTCTCTTTGATTATTTAATATACAGAGTGTATCAGTACAGCGGCAACTTTTCAAGAGAGATAGAGTACACCTAGATGATGGGAAATCAATCACATAGCAATGCATGGTCGGAAATGCTTTCCTGGCACGGTAGTGACGACACAAAACGCAAAAAAGGAAGGACACAAAGAGTGAGACAAAACATGTTCCATTATGTTTAGTACAGTAGAAACCTACAAGTAAGAAAAAAAAGAACGAAAAGCGATCATCATTAAAGAAGGTGTTCGAAATTACGAGCCCGGACCGTGATGCAAACTTCACTTCTCTGGCGCATGGAAGATCTGCATCACGAATGGAAATCGCAAGGATGATACATGACGCACGGTTTCTGTATCGCGGTCCGTGTCGTAATTTTGAACACCTTCTTTGATAATGTTCTTTGTCTCTTTATCTTTTTTTTTTTTTTTTTTGTAGTACTCTGAATAATAAATATGCTTTCTCATCCCGTTCGGGTCCTCTCTTTCTTAACTTTTGTATCGTTACTACCATGCCAGGAAAGCGTTTCCGCCTATGCATTCCTATGTGATTTTCCATCGTATGGATGTACTCTATCTCTCCTGAAAGTTTGTCACCGCTGTACTCATACACCCTCTATACACACAACCCGAGACAAACTTGACAGTACAGATCCTGTCGAGCCGATACTTACAGATCCTCTCGAGCCAGCACGGATTGAAGTAAAAATTGTTCTTCTAGCTCTGCGAAGACAGATCGTACAGAAAGAGAGATTAACGAATCTTGAAGAACTCACTAATAGGCAACCATAATGCCCTCTATAATGATGAAGGACCACCTTGACCGGCATAAAGGTTATCGTTACTGGTGATCGCATCGTTGCTTTAAGCCGTGTTAAACTCTCGAAGAAGGCTTAGATATTTTATTGGCATAATGTCCTTGCGGCATTAGAGCGCTTAAAACACGCAGTTAGTCGAGAGTTTTTTCGAGTGGTTTGGTAACAGAAGAAGAGGGTGGGAGAGCCTCGGATCTGACAGCCAAGATGTTCCCTATCAAAACTGGGGCGGAACTCGGAAATGTCGTACACTCACTTATAAGGCGTTAAGGACAGACGTAATCCTGCATGTCTTGCCATGTTAAAATCAGTAGATTTGGTCTGATATAAGAATCAGATGAGTCACGACAACAGCATATTAATGGGCAAAACGAAGAACAGAAACTCGGCAAGTAGTGCCCTCTGGTAATAGAAATAATATGTTCGTAGGTGGATTAGAAATTGTGTCAGTGACTAATACAGACAGAATATTATTAAATGGTCTCAAATCTATTTAAGTAAAGGAGAATTTGTTTCTTTTTTCTAACATGGTTTGGAGATAAGCAAAATTAAATTTGTGGTTTGAAGCCCAACAGTGCTCATCAGTAGCCTACATATTTGTTTTATTTTTCCCACTGGAGTCGATAGACAATTTCTGATCATTACTAGAACTACAAATGTATCTGAGTATAAAAAAGGGGAAAAAAAAAAGAAAGAAGCAAAACTGATCGGAGCATAGCAGTTTCAGTGCTCTCTCTCTAAAAAAAGTCTTTCGGAATTATATATATATATATATGATCTAATGTAAAGTTAATTCCTCTCACAACTTCAATTTTACTCTCCACGTTTGGCTCAGTACTTCAAATTCTATTCTTGAATAAGAAACTGAAGTTTTTTCCTGGCCATTCCTATCCTTTTATCAATTTTTGAGGGCCATTTTCGTTTCAAGTAGCTTGAAAGCCCTCTAGCTTGAAGAATTACGATTTTAATTAACAAATTACTGTATTTTTCCCATTTCTACTGCTTTCTGGCCAATGTTTACCATTTTTTGGAGTTAGCCATTTTGAATTCACCTCCTTACAACTTTTTAGAATTTACAACGAGCAAGACGCCATTTTGATCAGATTTTTACCATCTTCGACCGTTAACCCCCCCCACACTTTCTGAGTCAGGTTGTGCCAGTTGTCTGTTACATTTTATTGGCCATAGCTTCATGACGTTTCTTTCCCTTTTACGTCGTCGCACCTTATTGGTGAGCTTAATTCTTATGTTTTCTGGAGGCAAACGACAATTTTTAGCTCATAGCTTTTCACAGAAGAAGTCACAGATTTTTTAAGAATTTTTTCTTTCCCTTGTTTTAATTTTTCGGTCATAGCAAGACCCAATTTGATACGCTTTTAGTTTAAATTAAAGCAAGTAATTTAAGCAAGTAGGTCTTCCCTAAAAATCATGTATAAGTTGACTAATAGCAATTCGCTATTTATTTTCTGTACATTTGCCTAACCAGGCTAGTCTGTATAGTTTTTTCTTGCACCATTAATGTGTTTCTCATTTACTTTTAACCAGGATGCGTCGGGAAATGAAGCAGAGAAATTGAGACTTAAGTTTTATAGGTTATTTTGACGGTTTAATAGTCAAAGAGTTATTTCGTGTTCAGTCTCAATTCATCTGTTTGACGAAACACGATATGGAATTAGCTGGATTCGAAGCTCATTGTGCATTTCCCTTGAAGAGTCCGTAATGAGATTTGAATTAGGCTAATTTACCATTTACCGCTTCTTTGTATAATTTTGCTTGTGTCTTAAATAACTTTTGTGTTTATCTTAAAATGTTTTAGGATTGTTTAAACTGTAATCAAAATTTTTTAACATTCAAATTTGATTTGAGTTTTACATTCACTTTTTATTTGTCAGTTTTCTTGTTATAATTTTATTTTTCTTGTATTTAAACTTTTAGTAATTGTAATTTATTTTAACTTAGTGTTAAAAGTTATTCACGGGAACCACAGTATCACATTTGCTTTAAAGCAATAACATGAAGAGTTTCCTTTTTACCTTGTTTTCTAATTTTGCAGCTTAATGCGCAAAATTCTTGACCGCACAGGTTTTTTTTTTAATTTGTTCTTCTTTCTTAAATTATATATATATATATTGCGCACTTTTCTTCTGAGCTGCAGAAACCGAAGGATCCCAGTGACAGCAGAATGTTAATATTTACCGTCAGAGCCCGCTATAATGAATTTCAAGGGACCGAAATTTTGGTTTCGCTGCATTCAGTGCTTCGTTACATCTGATATCATAAGAAAATGGATTATCTGCTAAAACCCTGTAAGAATTGACTGGAGAATCACAAAAGAATTAATAAGCATTGTCAATCTACAAGAGAAGTAAATCAAAAAATGTATTTTTCAATAACTGCATTTATTATGAATGTTAAATTATGAAAAGTTTTCTTTTTTTCTCTTCTCCGTTGGTTTTGTAATGTCGTAAATTTACAAGATAAATAATTTAGCGTAAAATTCAGGTCTTTTCTCGAAATACGCATCCTTCCCACTAAAGTGGCCAACTTTTAGCTTCCTCGGGCCGCCATTCAAAGAAAATGCGATGTGCTCAAGCCATACAAATTATTCTAACATCGGCAGCAACTCGTGATTTCCAAACTACGAAAATTACACTATTGCGTACGTTTCATTGAAAATTTTCGGTTTTGCTTAGGTTTGACCACTGAAAGGAATTTTTGAATTTCAGCTCTAAGAGAGAAATGTGTGGATTTGATGATGTTAATTATATTTGCTCTGTGTACTCTATATAACAGGATTGGCCAAACTTCCTGTCAGTAAGAGCCACACGTTTGAATTCAGGAATGTTCGAGAGCCGCATCTAGAACTTCTAAAAGGAAACAAGTTCATATTTACATCATTATAGAAGTAGTGGAGGAGGTTTTAAATAGAAAGAAATCCCTGATAACTTTGTAAAAAGCGTCTAAATTAATTAGTACATTTTGAAGACTGAATAGTTTTAGTTTAAGATATTTCATACATATATTTTATATGCATGAGCCGCACAAATTGCCTGCAAGAGCCGTATCAGGCTCGCGAGCCGCATTTTGTCCACCCCTGATATATAAGAAAGCGTCCATGTACAAAAATTTGAAGTAAATCGGTCATTCACTTGATTCACGTGAAAGGACACCACTCCCTAACACCAACGACTGCTGATAGCAGGGGATGGGGTGGATTTGAAAATTTTCAGATTTTAAACATCGCCCAAAAGGATTTTTAAGGTCTTTTTGCATTCTCATTGAGACCGCAATCTACCATTCTTCTGTTGCACACACTCCTGTTAACCCTTTTCTTTTTGCCTTTTTAGCTTATAATTATTAACTATTGTTATTGTTCTATTGTTTTAAATAATCACATTGTCGAGCGCATACCTTCAAATGCGCTCGATATTCCATTTCGACTGGTTGAGTGAGCCAATCGAAACCGAGTTAGGGATTCATATAACTAGTGTTTTCATAGCTACACTGTGTCGTGGCAAAGCACATGGTGGCTATCTCCTTAAGGGAAAAAAATACCTTTGTGGAGCACTTTTAAAAGAAAATATCATATATTTAAGTTATGCATAGGGAAAACCCAGAAATCTCTTTGAATATAACTTGAAAACATATCGAATTACTAATGCTTTGAGCCAAGCTATAATTTGTGGTTTCTTAAAAAAGTTATTTTAGAAGCAAATTATTTTTATATTATTATTTTTATATAATAAAATAGTTAAAATATTCAACGTAATGATTAGCACAAATTAGCAACTATTTGAGTCCCGATTCATTTTCGTTGGAGCTCAGTTCCATCTTTATCCAAATGCCGTTGTTAGAGTAGTCCCATACAGAAGACGTTGCAGTGCTTGATATAGATGTGGCTGTTGTTGGAGATTACTCTAATGCAAAATTTTAAAGCTGCTACGGAATCTAAACTAAAGAGCGAAGTATTGAGAGCAGTGCTTTTGGCCTCCAGACATTGAAATTTGCGGTTCCAGCTCCAACACTTTACCTGTCTTCCTGTTGAACATACCGTATGTGCTCGCGCATTCTAAATATTTAATAGAGAGATTTGTTAATCTGTAGATTTTTGCTACGCATGCAACACCACATTCACAAAGATATTTTTTAAACGCCCCACGAATTAAAGGTCACATATTCTGGTCGGAGGAATTAAAAAAAATTGTTCCGAGCTCCACTTGCCTTCTTCCGACCAAGCACTACAACGCTTTTTAACGTAGTTCCTGGTAAGCTATCGAGTTCACATTTCCTACACATACTGTATGTGGATGACAATACAGTATGGAGACGCGATTCTTTTATTTAAATTTGATTCAGATATTTTTTTAATTTCATGTTTAAACGATATTTTGCTTATATCTTCGTTTAACGAACATTCTAAAAATCTCAGAAATTTACTGTCTTCACCATCGGATAGAGCGGAAAAAAATTTTAATGAATTTTGCATCAAATTTTTAAAGTCCTTTTTGATTTTTTGGTGAATTTTCGAAAATCGCTTGATTTTGTTTCGACAATTGACATTTATGAATTTAAAATTTCAACATCTAAAAATGGAAATCTTCACACACTATAAAACAAACTCATCGCTCTCTTTTAAACTAATAATGAAAACAATATTAATTGGTTGATTTCCTACATTTAAAAAAATAGGCTACGATATGCAAAAGAAAGGGGTTCTTCTCAGACAGTGCTGAGAAGCATAGTTTCAGGGTTATGCGTCATAATGTAATCTACTACGCCATTTTTAATTTTTTTCTTCGTAAGGTAATACTTACATTTTTAAGCATTCCAATTTAAGAGTTAATTTTTTCAATTTTATTGGGGTACGCAATATTATATTCTTTTATGGAACTTTAAAATGTTAACATCTTTGAATTTTTCAGATTAGGAAAGAAATGGTTCCGAAAACAAAAATTCTTGATTTAAAGAGTCTTATAAGGAATAGTAATGTTTCCAAAACGGATCTTGGAATAATGAAAAGTATAGTACATGCACCTGCTTATGGATGACAATAGAATGTGATGAACAGAATTGTTTTTCGGAATTCGGTTCAGACTTTACAGAATTTAATGTTGCAAAGATATTTTATACATATCTTCATTTAATCTCAGAATTTTACTGTTTTCTCCATCGGACAGAACGGAGAAAAATCCTTTAAATTAAGTTTTATAAGAGATTTTTGTAGTTTTTTCCCTTTATTTAGGGGGAAAGCTAAATGTTTTAGACGATTTGACATAAATAATTTTTGGAATAAAAGAGAGATTATTCGTTATAGAAAAATGCTTTTTCAATGTAATAATTTTATTGATAACGCGTTGTTGAACTAAAAAGATGAAAATAAAAAAATAATAATGTTTTTATGAAATTATCTTTTATTTAAGAGTTATAAAATAACTAATCAACTTATAAGGTATTTCTCTCACTTCCCTAGCGTGCCTTCATGGTGTAACGGTAGCACGCTGGGCTGGTATTCCAGAGTTCCGTGGTTCGATTCCCGGCAAAGGCGGTTGCATATTTTTCATCTTTTCTGCTTTCAATTAATCTAATGCTCTACAAACTAACAGCAGAATAATAATTTATCATATACTTTAATAGCAGAAAGAGACTGAATAACTCCTTTTATGATAACCATCTACAAATTTATTTCAACAATAATAAAATCTTCGCCGCCTAAATATTAGATCGAATAGCATTGTCAAAAGCATAAACTACATATTAACTTTATATATTTATCAAGGAAGTCTTATTATTTTATTATTCGTGGCGTAAAATAGATAAATTATAGATAATTTTAAAAGCATTATTTAATCTCTTACTCCTATTAAACTATCTGATAATTTTAGTTCATTTATTTTTTTATGAATTTTAAATAAAAGTTTTTTTTTAAATTATGCATGATTTCTCTTGCTGGATCTGTTACTGTTGTAACATGCTAGTGTATGTTCCAGGGGTTTATAAAAAATAATAATGTGGCTCAGAATGCAAAGGACTAAATTTATTCATCGCATGTAAAATAGCCAAGCCTGCTAGATTCGTCTGCTGCTCACAAACAAAGTTGCTCAAACAGCAGCTACCCATAACAGGTAAAATTAACAGTAAAAAGGAGGGGAGAAGGAAACTGGCACAAATAACTAATTTTTAAAGTAAGTAAAGATTAGAGAGCGCTCATCCGAGTATAATACTTGGATGGGAAAAGTGTGCGGTAAAATTCTCAGATAAATAGTAGTATTAGACAGTTGGCCCTCATCAGCTGACAGCCTTCTAATAGAGCAGAACCCGATTATCGAGCATTCATCCGTCTCAGAACAATCTTAGCTAAATAGACTAATATTTGCATAGTCCGATGATTGCAAACTCGCTCTTAACTAGTCAATGCTCATCTAAGCGGATACAAAACAAGAGGCAAACTGAATAAAGCAAGTAACAGTTGTCTCTTAAATCATGCGAAATTCTATGTGGATGTCGATCTTAAAGAGGTACTCTACAAAATAAGAATTTAATCCAATTCTTTTCCTCTTGATTAAGCGCCGTTTCTATCTGTTCACACTGCGCCAATGTCGATTGCATGTAGGTGTCGGTCTTAGATCCTGTCAATTGTATGTTCGATTCAATCCTAGAACAGATTCGATCCAAATTTGTAACGACTTGATGTTAAGGTTAGTGGCAATTTTATATTTATGCTAAGCCAGAGACTAAGCTTTATCGATCTTTTTCTTATCGACTGCTCTTATGCCGGTATTGATCCTAAGCTAGAATTAATCCTAGGACATGTCAGTTATGTAAATTTCAAGCAGTATCGATTCCATGCATTGTAGAGTTTAAACAAGTGCGTCATTGTGTCTGAATGTTTAGATTAAAGATTAATTAAAGATTAAAGATTAATTTAAAAGGCTTGTAACAGACATGTATTTGTGCATTTACGGTAGAGTTGCACATTGTACAATGCCTAAGATGTGACTAATCTTAGTAGACGACAGATGCACTTCTTATACATTATATCATCAGTATCAAAATTTCTTCGTTATCATTTCCATCTTATGCTATTAATGAATGTCGATTCTTCAGAGATTTCTATTCTAAGCCTATCGACACTAAGGTGCATTACTCCACCATAGTGTCCATACTATGCAGTGTCGATTCCATGCAGCGTCAGTCTTATCCCTGTGCCAATTCTAAGCTATATTGGTATCCATTCTATGCGGTATTAACTCTACGTCAATGTCCGTTATAAGGTGTTGATTCTATGGCGTCGTCCATTATATGTAGTTTCGGTCCATGCCATATGAATTCTATACAGCATCGTTCCTATATAGACGTCTGTTATAAGAAGAAGAGATCCTATGTGTCTAACCATTTTATACACTGTCGAACCTTTCCTCGTGTCCATTATATGTAATACATGTGTCCATTAAAAGTAGGGTTGATCCTATGCCGTGTCCATTATATGCACTGTTGAAAATATATCGGTGTCTATTATCTGAACCATCGATCCTATGTCGGTGTCCATTATAATGCCGATCCAAAGCCGGTGTCCATTATATGCAATATCGATTCTATGAAGGTCTCCATTACATGTAATGTCTGTTAAGTGCAGTGTCCGTCTTATGCTGGTATCGATCCTGAGCAGTGTCAAGTGTATGACTGATACTTTAAATTGATCCTCCTTCACATCCAATCCGCTCCACACGCCCTACATTGAAACAACCAGAACCGCCCACAAACGCCCGAGATTATAATCTTGTTTTCTTCCCTCCCTCTAAGATATGCAGTTTCCCCAAACGCATTGTATCAGTTTACTGAAGAAAGCTTGTCCTAAGAAATTTCTTATCTTTTGGTTGATCGTGACATTTCGTTGTTATTCTTTTGTGGTACAGTGTGCTTTTAAGCTTTAAACATCAATAAAAGAACAGTTTAAAAATTTAAGGATTATATTTATTTCTAAACAATTTATTCCTTCTTATAAAAATAACGGAAATAAACAAAATCTCAGTCGGGATCATAGCAAAGCCAGAAAGGCTTGTTGGTCTGACCTTCAGAATAGTTTTATAAAGAATGGGGTCAAAGGCTAATGGAATCTTTGTTAGAAAGTACAAAGGATGTAATTGGAAATCTTCCACACCTATTTTCTGCGTTAATGGACGGGGAGGGAAGGAAATTGTTGTGAAACTGGAAAACTATTTCGGGCGTTTCGGTATTTTGAAGACACAAGTTAACGAAGGGTCTGGATTTCAAAGAGTTAAGCTTCCCCGTATGGTTCCGCTACGTAGACGATACTTTTACCCTGTTTGAAGGTAAAAAAGATGATTTAAATAAAGTTCTTTCAACAATGAATTCCATTGATCCTGCTATTCAGTTCACTTTTGAACTTGATACTTGAAATTCTCTTCCGTTTCTTGACATTCTGGTCACAGGTAACACATCCAACTTCAGTATTATTACGGTTTACCGCAAACCTTCTCTGTTTATTTTCCGCCACACTTCATCATGTCATCCGACTAAACAAAAGTTAGCTTCATTTTATTCCTATGTTTTCCGTGCTCTTCAAGTTTGCTTCTCCAAACTAGCCCTTGATGAAGAACTAAATTATTTAAAAGCAATAGCTATTGACAGGGGCTTTTCACCCAACATTATTAATCAAGCAGTTAAAAAATTTTCATCTCAACACACTAAAAGACACACTCTTGTTTTAGGAGAATATAAAAATTCTGTTGTCATTCCTTTCTTTCCTTCAATTAGCTACAAAATTGCACGTATTTTACAGACATTTAACTTTCGGGTCATTTATTCTCCTATCAATAAAATTCCGAGTTCCATACTTAAGGACCCCATTCCGGGTATTAATTCCTGGGGTATTGACAGGATTCCTTGCCATTGTGATTTGATTTAAATTGGTCAAACTAAGAGAGCCTTAAAATTTTGCGCTAAGGAATATGAGGCATGTGTTAGGAAAATGGAAGCACAGAAGTCCTCTGCTGCCCAGCATTCTTGATCCGAAAATCGCACTTTCCATTCTTCTGTAACCAAAATGTTTCAAAAAACATCTTCCAATAGTGAACTGGATTTTCTAGAATTTGCGTTCATAAAATCTTTCTTTTCTAGTTAACGACCTTAATTCCAATCCATCTTTACCTTCAAGCCTTTAAGGAAATTTCATGGAGGGCATTCTAAGGTAAATTGGTTCGAGGAAAAACGACGAAAAACACCCTTGCAACGAGTCTGTTCGCTTGGATTCAAACCCGGGATGAACTAACCGAAGTATTCAGTGGTCATAGTCACTCGGTCACTGGTGGCGCCTTTATTGGATTTGAAAGCGATGGCTGTCTCTAGGGAGCTACAATTTAACATTTTAAGTAGATTCCGTACCGAGCATAAAAGCAAAAGGAGTAAAATAACAGGTAAATAAACGCAAAACCTTACCAGCTAGTTCGCAAATACTTGAAGACTTCATGTTGCAACATCGGGAAAACACTTTTACAAGTTGTCTGTATAGGCACCATCGGTGACATGACAGATTGACAGAGTCTTTGTCTCGCTGGGGCGTATTGTCGCAGAACTTTAGTACCGTTTAACAGTGAAGCATATTTCATTTTCCCTCCAAACGTAGCCAAACTGAAATTTCGCTTTGTTGAGCGTGCAGAGATTACCGAAAATTAAGACGCTGGTATCCTTTTGAAAGACGAATCTGCACACAGAGGAAAAAACGTGATAAATCTGAGATGCCTTGACGAAATTCGAACACCAAATTTTCCGACTGCTAACCGTACGAACTTTCTATTGTATTTCAGATAATTAAGTACCTTACATAACATTTATGAATTACCTTAGGATAATCTTAGATAACATTAATAAATCTTAACATTAACCTTAATGAATTACCTTAGATAACCTTAATGAATTAAATCTAAGCGTAAGGAAGGAGAAAATTCCTTACATTCTTCCCCCACTCGAAGAGCGATTTCGAATCAGGGGGCTCGGTCGACATATCAAGGTGGCTAAAAATTATCTAATCCTTAATTACGTAGGTCGATCATCAAGGCTAATAGTTCGTGATCCAGTTACAGTTCCTTAAAGAACTTTTTGGAACACGAAACGGGGTTCGAATTCCAAATCTTCCGATTGTTACCAGAATGTGGGTCCATATACACCATGAACATCCGAAGTGAGGAAGGAAAAAAATTCCTTATAACCTAACTTGACAAATTATAACGCATATCGAGAATATTAAAAAGGCTTAAGTCTTAATCCTTCATTGACGGCGATCAACTTTATGATAAGAACATTTACTTAACAAATATATTTTATCTTTTAAGTTCAATATCATGAATATAGTGTGCAGAATCTCAAAGTCCTGTGCCATTCTCATTAGGCAAGCAATAAACGTTAATTACGTTAGCCCTTTCGCCAAACTAATCTGATTATCACACATCATTTAACGTTTTCTGATTGGCAACCATGTGTGAAAGACAACATAAGAGATTCGTGGTTGGTTGCTTCTCCGCTGCGGAGATTTCGACAGAGGTACTTGATCTGTACTAACATCTTTCCATTTCCTCAAAAAATAATCACCTTTCCCGATAAAAGTACATGTGATTTTTCGTGACTTTCATCGCATCGTTTATTGAATTTAACTTCTAGGTGGTTTACAGTATGCAAGTACGCGTGTCCGCGCAAGATAGCTGATATCAACGTGACGGCAAAAATAAAATTCGATCCAGTGTTTTTTAGAGAAGAACATGCAAATCCAAATTAAAAATACAAAATCAGGTCCGCGAACAGAACTCTGTTTAAAGAAAATGTTTATTATATAGGAATGGAAAAAATTAGATAACAAACCAACAGAGCAAAAGAAAATTGTCGATGAAAAATACAAACAAGGGAAAAAAAAGGCGCGTGATATACGAAAAATAATAGTAGATTCCATAAAAACATTTGGGTTTTGTTTTTACTCAGAGAAGTATGTAATTTATGTGCATGTAATCTGGAATACCCACGATATCCACCATAATTATTACCCAGCCATTGAAACCGTAATCTGGAATATTATTCTATGGAGTATTCGATGGAGTATTTAATTCTATTCTATGGAGTATTCGACGTCATTCTCAACTTGCCTTGAGCTGTCCATTAATAAATAAATAGGAAAATTTGAGGTTTATTTTTTCTTCTGAAATTCCATTCAGCGATATTCTTTTATGATTTACTAGTCTGTGCCACTGTTGAATTTATAATTTTGTTGCAAATTTTAAGACAAAAGAATTTCACCACGTGTAATTTATAAGTTGCTCTCAGACGCTATAAATAAGTTATAGCGCTTGAGAAGTTCTATTACTTTACAATCACAATCTTAAATGATCATACAAAAAATTCATTCAACTACAGATACTT
The DNA here is from genome assembly GCF_044657685.1 of Stegodyphus dumicola. Classification (NCBI taxonomy): domain Eukaryota; kingdom Metazoa; phylum Arthropoda; class Arachnida; order Araneae; family Eresidae; genus Stegodyphus; species Stegodyphus dumicola. Next base: position 88,014,599 of record NC_140768.1, read on the forward strand.
TTACCTTACGCAATTAATGTTACTACTTGGCAGCGAGTCAACACTAAAGCTTCGCAATATTTTTTAGAACACTAACTCCTCACAACAGTTCTACATAAAAATGTTCATTATTTAATCTAATAACATCAAAAATCTATTCTTAACTGGCATTTTATTTATAAGTATAAGTATTCGCTCTTTTTTTGCGGCGATCTATTTTTTTTTATCGCACACCCTTTGAATAAAAATGTAATTTATGCCCCAAGTAATGTAATATAATGTAATACATACGATCAGGTACTTACAAATGATTGTGAGCTTATTCCATTGCTGTATCTCCAAGTATCATTTTGCGTATCCGTTGGTATGCGTATTCACCCACTGCTTTATAACTCCTAATCATGATGTCCAAAATTAAAATGCGTATCTCGGTGCAATTTTGTCTTAGAGAGTTAAAATTTTTGTGTTTTATTTTTTACAATGACAATAAAATTTCTCGAAGTATAGAAACCAGGACATAAAAATTTAGGTTTCGTAATTTTTATAAAACTGATTTTTTTAATTTAAATATGTCAAAATATCAGTATTTACATCATTTAAAACATTTTTATGACTAGAAATATGTTTCTATGAATAAAGACTGCTGAAATAAAGGCGGGGTAACATCTTTCTGGACGTCGTCCACAGAAATTTCAGTATTAAAAAAAAAAAAAAAAAAAAAAAAAAAAAATTAACCGAATTTTTTACGAGAGTTTGATCTCAGTACCATATTTACGTTTTATTGTAAATATTGTTCTTTAACATCATTTATGACTTAGTTTCTCTATTTTAGTAACATTTATTCTTCCGTCATTCAGCCCCCAATACTGTCCAAATATTTAAAACCGCTGAAAACTGGTAGTTTGGTCTGGGTACGATTCCTGGCAAACGGACTGTCTGAAAGTTTGGTTTTCTTGAATTTTTCACATGCATAATTTAAATAGGAGCAAGTTTCTCTAAGAATTTATTCCTCCAAAGCATATTTTCCCTGGTTGGATTGCCTTCGCTTCCTTTCTCCGAATCAATTTTATGTCTGTATCATTTTTCAAACAAAAAGTGGTTGTTACGAGATATTATCGCCATGTAAGTTATAGATACATATATTATACGTTATACATACCTACTGTTTATGTACGCACTAATGTACACTATTCGAATCACGAATGTCGCTGCCTAAGCATCTAACTATCTAACGACGTATCTAAATGCCACATCTAAATTTCTGCAAGCGGTGGTTCAGCTATAATTCTATGATCAAATACTCAATCTAGTTTTAAAAGATTTATTAAAATACTAAAATTAATCTAATCTAGAATCTAGAATCGAATCTAATGTTACATCTCAGGTGCAGCGTTCTAGCTGCGTCATAACAAATCGAAAGTCAAGTTCTCACTGTTGCCATTCTGAGGCAGAGAAAAGTTTGTTTCTAATCAAACCGGAACATCGGCAGAGTGAAAGTTTCTAGTCAAACCGGAACATCCCGGCTCCCGTTGGGCGATTGTCCAACATCATTTCGGAGTGGACTGATATTAGAGACGGCTCGACGAAGATTCCATCTAAAGTTCTGACGTCTACGATTCGTACTAGTCCATCTGGACCAGGAAAGGTCTCTTCGATGGGAGCTAGTGTCCACTTCATGGGTGTCTTGTTTTTATCCTTTAACAAGACTAGTTGTCCTGCCTCGAGATTGGATCTCACTTGATTCCATTTTGAGCGGTTCTGCAAATGATTAAGATATTCTACGCTCCAACGGTCCCAGAAATTAGCTCTAAGTTTTTTTAATTAAGGTCCATCTAGAAGACAAGGTCAAAAAATCTACAGAATCATTCGGTTCTGGTATCGACAAAAGTGGAGCTCCTATTAGGAAATGACCTGGAGTCAAAGGCTGAAGATCTGTTGGATCAGCCAAAATACGTGATAGAGGTCGAGAGTTCAAGCAGGCTTCTATTTGTGTAATTAATGTATACAGCTCTTCAAAGTTTAAAATTGTCGTTTTCGCGACCTTTGTCAAAATTCTCTTCATTGATTTTATATTAGCCTCCCATAACCCACCAAAATGCGGGGGAAGAAGAAGGAATGAATCTCCATGTTATACCTTTTTCGGAACTAAAGAGCTGAATAGGATCCGATCTACAAATTCTAAAGAGTTTATCAAGAATATTCTTCGTTCCCTTGAAGTTCGTAGCGTTATCACTTCAAACAATGGATGGTTTAGATCGTCTGGCAATTAACCTTCTAAGGCATGCTAGAAATGCTTCAGTAGAAAAATCCGATACTACTTCTAGATGAATAGCCTTTGTACTAAAGCAAATAAATATCGCGATGTATGATTTAAACGTAACTCTACATCTTTTCAAATTAGGCTTGGTGATAACTGGACCTGCAAAGTCCAGTCCTATTTTTTGGAATGCTCTAGTTATTACAACTCTATCTCTAGGTAAGTCTCCCATCATTTGGTTTATGGTTTAGTTCCTTGTTCGAAAGCACGTCATGCATTTACTTATAACGCGTCTAACTCTATCTTGTCCGGAAGGTATCCAGTATAATTGTCTAATAAGAGAAAGTGTTGTTTGAACGCCCGAATGAAGAGATTTTTTATGATAATAATTTATGAGTAATTCAGTGAAATGATGTCTTTTGGGTAAAAGAAGTTGATGTTTCCGGTCTTCTGAAATATTGAAGAAACGTAGTCTCCCACCAACTCGTAAAAGTTCATCTTCATCCAGAAATACATTTAAGGATAAAACCTTACTATTACTTGGAACTGATCGTTTCGACTGCAGGCACTTAATTTCAGGTTGAAATTCAGAATATTGTACACATTTGACTAGCCCCTTTGTTGCATTCTGTAATTCAGAAGCACTCAAAAATCTTTCTTTTCTTAATGATGGAATGGTTCTACAGTTGTTCGCAAATCTTAAACACCACGCAGTAGTTCTAATCAATTTGCTGAATGACGAATACCTTTTAATGAATTCGTTCTCAATGGAATTTTCACCTGTGACTGTTGATTTACTACAGCTCCCCTTCGAAGTTCAAGCTCTTCATTATCTTTGAAATCTCTTGCTGATTCTGCAAGTTTAGGCCACGAATCGATGCTCTGTAATAGACTCTTAGATCCATGCCACCACATGTCACTATTTCGTAGTTCAGACAACGTTATTCCTTTCGTGGAATTTGTCTTTGTTCCTCTGGTGAGTATATCAGCCGGATTTTCATCTCCATGGCAATAATTACAGGACTCAGGTGATGTTTTCTCTCGTATTTCCATTACTCGATGCTGGATGAATGGCTTCCATTTATTTAAATCGCCCTTTATCCAATGTAATGTAACAGAAGAGTCTGACCAAAAATATGCATTTATCTGGAGTCTTTTCTCTAACTGTTCTTTCATATTGAGGCTAATCTTGCTCCGATGAGCGCTCCCATCAGCTCTAATCTTGGAAGGGACAGCTTCTTCAGTGGAGCTACTCTGGTTATGGAAATGACAAAACTACTCCCTATTTCACTGTCCGACGTGACGTACGCAGGTATATCACAGCTCCATATGCCTTCTGACTTGCGTCGGTAAAGCAATGCATTTGAATATCTCTCAATTCAGACTGTTTAGTGTTTCGAAAGTAATGTAGCGGAATGTTTACATTCTGAATCGCTGACAGTTCATTAATCCATTTTTTCATTCTGTTTTCAAAGTCCAATGTTAACGGATCATCCCAATCTACTCCAAGTTGACAAATTTCCTGCATTAGTATTTTTGCCCTAATAGTGAATGGACTTATGAATCCAATGGGATCGTAAAGCTTTCCAATGGTTTTAAGAACTTTTCTTTTTGTCATTAACTTTGTTTTCCCTTGATTAGTTAGATTTTGTGATTCTATCTTCAGAAGGTCTTCCTCGTAATTCCATTTATATCCCAATGCCTTCTGTTGCAGAACTTTCTGGATTTCACCATTTTCGTATTCGTCAAAAACTTCCTGCAGATTTCGACAATTTGTTTTCCTTTTCGTACGTTGAAACCAGCAGCCTTCAAAATATATCTAATATCTTCATATATGAGTTTGGCTTCGTTTTCGTCTTCATCCCCACCTATTAAATCGTCTACGTATAAACATTCGTTCAATAGTTTAACTGCTTTCTGATTTGTTTTTTTTTAAAGTATTTATGTGATGTTTGATAGTAGCGGCAAGCAAAAATGGGCTGGATGTAGCTCCAAACAAAACGCGAGTCATCCTAAGTATTTTCGTGTTAGGCTTCCCATCCTTATCTGTAAGGTTATTGGCCCACAAAAATCTTACAGCATCCCTATCTTCAGGTGACAGAGAAATCTAGAGAAAGGCTTGTTCAATATCGGCAGTAAATGCTATGCTATGTGTATGAAATTGTATTAATATCTCTAACAATGGTGGATTTAAATTAGGACCGGAATAGAGACAATCGTTTAAAGAGAATTCATTTTTCGAATGGCTGGATGCATCAAATACAACTCTCACGGGTTTATCAGGTCAGATAACTGGCTGGTGAGGCATGTAATAAATTCTTCCTGTTTCTTCAGAACATGGATCAATTTCCTCAGCTATACCCATTTTTAAATGCTGTTCTATAACTGAGTGTTACTGCTGATGAAGCAGTGGATCATTTCTTAACACTTTAACCAGTTTATGAAAGCGAACTTCTGCATTTACGTAATTCGTTTTTAAATCAGACGAATGTTCATTCCAAGGGAGTTTAACCTCATATCGCTTTTCTTTAAATTTGATAGTTCTGTTAAAATTCTCTAAAATGTCATTATCTATTTTACTAATTTCCTTCCCTTGTTCTATTCCCAATGTTTCCAATACCCAAAACTGCTTTAACTGTGTTGAGACCAATTTGTCGTCAACAATAATGTCCTTGTTTAACAATTTACTGTTAGAATCAGTCCGGCCTTGAAGGCACCATCCAAATATTGTTTCGGAAGCTATAAGTTTATTTTTAAAACGTCTAAGTCTACCAGTTATTACTTCATGAGAGTAATCTGCTCCGATCAAAACAGCAATATTTTTGTCGCTGAATTCACAAGAATCAGCTAATTGTTGTCCTATTATCTTTTTGTTAATTTTGGAAACTGGGATATCAAGGAAAGCTAAATTAGTTGCACATATTTGGTTAGTTTCTAAAGCTTCAATTTCTATATTTAGGGATGGTTTACTTCTGTTTTCTAGTTTAACTTTCACAATATTGTAAGTTTGTTCTGTTGCCTGGTTAACCCCAAAGGCAAATACGAAAAAAGTTTCCTTTCGAATAACAGGTAATTTACACTTCTCTGAAATGTCCCGAATTATAAAACTTCTCATCGATCCATTGTCTAATAGAATACGAACTGGTTCTAAATTATCCTTCTCAGAAAATGGGCGTATCATCACAGTACACTTTTGTAGCAATGCACTGCGGAAAGTTTCGGTTTTTAATTGACTAATCTGAACATCTTCTTTACTGGATGGAATTGTCGACACAACCTTGTTTTTCTCCGATTTGGTTTCGAGTTGGAAACAAATAGACCTATTGTGTTTTTTTATTACATATTTCGCACATTTTTCTTTCCTTACACTGCTTAATTTTATGCTGAGATTTTAGACACAAGAAACATCGGGCTTGAGATTTTAAAATATTTCTTTTCCCTTCCACGGTTTTAATTTCGCAGCTCTCCGAAGTAGTTCGTCACAATATATGCATTTACTGCTAGCGACTGGAGTAACATATTCATGCGTTTTAGGCGAACTTTTTTTCAAACTGTTTACTGCGCTTGTTGTTTACATTATCGTGAGCGGAGTGGAGACGATCGTTTGATTTATGCCTCCAGTTATGAATCATTTCCGCTCGGTGTTTTGTTTTTGTTTCTCTACTCTCATTTAACTGCGTAGCTCTTTCGCGGCTTTCTATTTTTTACGAATAAATTCCATTAATTCGTTAACGTTCCATGTTTGGTCACTGTTTCTACTGCGCCTGTATTCTAATGTTATCTCTGATGGAATTAATTTTAACAATACTGGGCAAAGTAAACTACCTTAAGTTTCTGATACGACGTTCATTGACTTTAAGCATCTAATTTAAGTTTCACACTGATCATATAAATTCCTAAGATTTTCTATATCACTTACATTTCTAACAGGAGAAAGATTTAACAGTTTATTCATGTGAGAATTTATTACCAAATCTTTTCTCCCAAACCTGCTAGTTAACAGTTCTATAGCCGAATCTCATTTGTAAGCGAGAGTCCGGAAACGGTATTATAAGCTACCCCACCTAGTAATGACTTTAAGTAACTGAACTTATTTACTTTCGATAATGAGTCATTGTTATGGATAGCTGCCTCGAATTGACTCCAAAACTCCTGCCAATTGCTAGAATCATCAAAAAATTTAGCGATAGCCAATTCTGGAAGGAGAATAGTTTTATTATTTTCAAGTTTGGAATCTATAGCGGTTTCATTAGGAATGTTCATACTTTCCTTATCCAAATTTTCGAGTTTGTGTAGTTCCCTCAATTTTTTTCTTGCTCTGAATTGCCACAGTTGGATTTTTTCTTCATATTCTAGAGCGGATGAAACTTCAAGTTCAAATTCATCCTCTGGGACCTTCAAATCCTGTTCTATTTGAGTGTTTAAATCACTCAGAGTTTTTGCCTTTTCGTTTAATATGTCTAAAGTTTCTTCTGTTACAATTATACTAACGTCATCTTTGCTTAATTCTGTCTCAATTTTCTTTAGTGCCTTGAACACTGCAGCTCTTAATACTTTGCGTTTGGGTTTAAGCTTAGTGACAGGATCTTCCATAATTACTTTAAAATAGAAAACTTACCCTACCTGTTTGCAGGCTTCGCACACTTCACACCCTGCCAATCCATACTTACGAATCCATATTTTCGAATATTGGCCGGCTTCCCGGCATGTAGCACCAAAAAATGTTTATGTACACACTAATGTACACTATTCGAATCACGAATGTCGCTGCCTAAGCATCTAACTACCTAACGACGTATCTAAATGCCACATCTAAATTTCTGCAAGCGGTGGTTCAGCTATAATTCTATGATTCTATTTTAAAAGATTTATTAAAATACTAAAATTGATCTAATCTAGAATCTAGAATCGAATTTAATGTTACATCTCAGGAGCAGCGTTCTAGCTGCGTCATAGCAAATCGAAAGTCAAGTTCTCACTGTTGCCATTCTGAGGCAGAGAAAAGTTTGTTTCTAATCAAAACAGAACATCGGCAGAGTGAAAATTTCTAGTCAAACCGGAACACCTACGTTATATACCGATAACGTCAAAAAAAGTCAGACGTCAAGAAAATAATCCCTTTTGGATCCACTTTACAATTTGTTTTGAAAAAGGAGTCCTTTATTCTCTTTGTACGTTCTTACTCAAAAAAATCGTCCAACTGGATATTTCCGTTGACATATGATATCCGAAATTTTTCGCAATTACAATATTATCTTTGCAATGTGAAAGAACATAAAAAAGGTAAATTTCATTCCAGCTAGTGTAATTTCACAAAAATATTTACTTTTTTCTTAAATATATGAAGAAATAAAAGAAAAAATTTCAGTCACTGAAAATAAAAAGTTTAAACGCATTACTTTTAAACTGCATTTTCCCCCTTAATTAAATATCATGCATATTCAATTTGAAAGTTAAATACCTTACACTGTGTCAAATGACAGAACACAGGCTAGTGGAAGACAAGGAAGCACATTCCTTCAAAATAGCCGAGACGATTGATTAAATTAAAAAGGTAAATATCTTTTGTATCTTGCACTGTGTCGAATCGTAACAACTAGCTCGCTCGAAATAAAAATATTGTATTTCGAGCAGTGGCAGCGGCGCTTTTAATTTGGCGAGCGTGTTCTATGTGAATTAATTCTGATTTGAAACACAAGGCTTCTAAGGAAACATAGATTTCTAAACGCGAAATCCCATATAATCGACACATTCTTAAAGATCGATTGGAAATCGCTTAAACTTTCGAAACAATAAAGAATTACACGTTTATAGTGTTAAGTTTAATTTAAATGCTATGTCGCTTTACTGAACTAACATTTAAACATTTATACGTCATTTTGTTGTATTTGCGTTACACTACTGATATATTTTAAACCACTGCCTGGAAATCGGTTTAATATTTAAAGAATCTGAAAAGATATGATCTGACTGAAACTGATCTATTAATCTATTAACTGAAAGATCTTAGTTTACTTTTTATAAACATCTTAGTTTACTTTTTATAAACATCTTAGTTTACTTATATCTCTTTATAAAATAAAATAAAATCATCTTTTAGTCTATAAAAAGATAAATATTTCAATTTTAAAATCGTAAGTATTTAAACTATATAATGTTAATATAAAATGAGAATGACTTCCTGTGCATTTTAGCTTTCCAGCAATGTATTTTATTATATATCTTCCACGTTAGTCCCCCTCCTGTCAAATATCTGACCGCAAAAATACTGATTGTTAATTAACACTTATCAATTATTGAAAAATGTTATCTCTTAAAATTTTGCTATGGTAAAAGGCATCCATATAAGTGTGAAGGCAATTAGGTTTCTAGAAACAAAAGACATGATAAATTACCTGTATCCTTCCCGAGATTCGAGCCTCAAAATTTTCTAGGTATTAGTTGGAAGTGCTGGTAACTTAAACTACGAGTGTAAATAAGTAGCTCAGATTAGGTTAAGTTATTTGAATACGACAAAGAATACGAGGATTATCTCTCTAAGCGGAAGCAGGCCTTCGTGGAAAACTTTCCAAGGGAAAGTGGCCGTATTCACATTATACACGAGGAAAACCACGAAGATCAAACATGTATTTGTATTCGAACCCGCGTCGAACTACCAGATTTGAGCCTTCTTAACCCCTCAACAATTGGCCGGACGAGGAAAGAAACTGAACGTGATAATTTCTTTTAGAGTAAAAGCAAAGGTTCAGTTTTTTAAAGAACCATGAGTCATAATTAAATTTCTCAACAAATGTCAGAATTTCCGTCACTTTAAACGTATGATTTTTCACATCATACTTTTAAACCAAACGACGTGTATCGTGTAAAAAAAAAACAACTCCGAAAAGATATGTTTAAAAGTATTTACTTACATAATCTAATCTTTCAGAATTATTTAACAAAATTACCTGAAACTAGTTCCCTCACATTCCACTCAACATAAAAATTTTTAGATTTTCGAGATCATCGTCGAGTTCGAAATCAATCAATTTCCATCACATAGCTCTTCCATAAGTGAACGAAATTCTGGAAACTTTCTCAATGGATTTTCTGCATCACTTTTAATTTTATGATTTTTCTTTGCACTTTCGGCAAGCTGATCAAGAAAGTGCAATAATTCACTAGCGTGTCACTAGAGTGTGCTGGAAAAATTAAATATTCGCGTATCTAGCTCTTTGCGTAGGTTTCTCTTGTCAGGAAGAAGGACCGTTTCTTGAATTAGCAGAGAAAAGATTTAGTGTTATCCCACTGAAGCAAGGAAATAATCAGAGAAATTAGTTTCAATTTGTCAATACGATACTACGCTGAATCTTGTGGTTCATTCAACTGCATACAAGATCTGAAAGTTTCCGCCCTAATAGTATTTTGATAAGAATGATATGATTTTAAAACGAAAGGACGACCATGTTTAAATGTTAAATAGCACTGTCACTAATTTTTTTTTGTGTTTGTATTATGCTTTGACAATTCCATCATGGCTAAATACACGCTCCAAAATGTTTTGGACATAAAATTATCTTCTCTGATGAAGCTCGTTTCTGCTTGAGTGGTTATGTTAAGAAATAAAATTGTTCGTTTTTGGTGTGAAAACACTCCATAAGAGATGCATAAAAAGGCCTTTGCATTCACGAAAGATCACTGAATGGTGTGGTTTATGACATATCGGCATCATCAGAGCATTTTATTTTTACAAAACTGCAGATGAAATGCAGTTGCAGAAACTGATGATTGATACCAATTGATGAAAACAAATTTTTGGGACCAAATATGCCGCCATTTTCAGAGGTATATATATATGTGTGTGTAACAAAAATAAAGAGTATGTAAAATATTAAATTAGCAACGCAAATTTCCCTTCTCAGGTCTAAAAATAGTAACCTCTCTCTGCACTGCGTCATTTCTAGATTAATCCATGTCACATGCCCAATTCCCTATTCATTATGTATCAACACCTCTACGCCATCGAAATTTCTACTCGTTATTCACTTCTAAGTTTGTTTTTATCACACACACCGCTCTGTTCTTGAGTTTTGAGTATGAGCAGTTTGTGCTTAAGTTCTTGAGAGAGATTTTCGTAGCGATGGCTGACACCTTGTTACTATTTTCCGCCTGTTTATAAATTGCTTGAATCGCTATAAGCTTTTCTATCCGTAACTGAGTGCATTAATCGAGGGCCTGAACCAAATTTTGTATGCATGCTTTGTCTTATAATATTATATTTAAGTTATATTTTAATACCTTAAATTTTACTTTAAAGCTTTGTTTCCGTTATTTCTGTTAATCTTATTTCTGTTATTAAGTTTAATTTATCTTATTACACAGGTTGCGTACTGTTAGACTGACGAATTAACGAAAAGATTTGTTTTAAATCGTTTCCTGTGCTGATGTTACTTTACTGAAAGATTAAGATGTAGAGTCACCTCACGTTTTCATGGAGCCAGAGATTAACATCTAAAGGAAATAGGCTCTGCGAAAGACAATCCAACGAAACCAGGTTCTGGGCGAGATAATCGAACGGAACCGTAATCTCTATTGTATTAATAATATTGTGTAAGCAGACTGTGATGTATAACATGCACTATTAAGTGAACCAGATAAATAATCACATTACATCTTAACTAATTGTAAAATTGTTGAAGAATTGTACTTTAACATCTTGATTTCGATCTTCAGTAACTGTATACTGCTGGCAATGTGAGTTGTCAAATACGAGATAATTATTTTAATTTTTATAATCTACATTTACATACTTTATCTTACCTATGAAATCCCCTCATTCCACTTATCCTCCTTTCTAGATGTACAATACTTGATTGTCAGTCTTCAGAGATATAATCTGGAGTTGATAGGTAATGATGGCAGTAGAACATTATAACCTACCAGGTAATAATGGCTATAATAGTAAAGTAGTAATGGAGATAATACTTGTCAAGCTGGACTTGCCAAACTGTGTTGTAGATATTAATAGCGACAGAACTTGTCAAGCTGAAACAGTATGGATAAGCTGTCCTGTTAACAGAAAATTGAAGTTCTGTTGATAGGACGCAACATATTTCCAAAAAAGTGTCTCCCGACGTCTCCAGAACCTGCACCAATCCATCTACACAGGAAACCGTATCCCTGGTGCAACAGGAACATGTTGTTGTCCTCACCCCCCCCCCGCGCTGGATTAGCGACAGTAAGCACAACAGAAAACAAAGCTGTCGGCGCGACTCAATTGGTCAATGAAATTGCTTATGAAAATACATATGGTATATAGGCAATCTCCATTTCGTTTTACTATCCTGTTTAGCTAAAGTTACTATTATTATTTTCTCGAAGTGATTAACCGACAGATCGGGTAAATGGCTAAATGCTTTGCTCTCATTGATTCTGTCAATAGCTAGTGATACTCAATGTCTGCAAAATTAATTACATGATTAAAACTATAAAAGATGATTTGCTTTAAGTAAGTTGCCTTTCACTTACTTACCTTACTTTTTATACTTTTAAAATTGCTTTAAGTATAGATAGATACTTTAAAGGAATTTTAAAGCAAAATCACTAGATGAACTGCTATTAGGCCAGCAAAACTTATTCTGTCACCAAGTAACTTTGTCACTTTGTGTAGACGGGCTTTCAGAAATGCTAACAAAGATGGAAACTTTCCGTACTAGTAGAGGTGGCTCTCGGTTTGTAGTATGCGTACTACTAGGAGTAGGCAATGGCTTAGTAAAATATTGTAATCAATAATGATGGAAAATAGCAGTTTTAGAATAAATGATGATAAAAGCAAAATATTCAGACGGTTTAAATTTATTATTGAATAAGAAGTAAAGTAACTTCGAGGATTTCCAGTGTGTCCGTTGCTGACAGAAATGCGTAAAAGCAGTGTAATTAGTTTTAACTAGCCCCACTCCCATCTGTTGTATTAATCGATTTCTTAGTCAGGGTATGTACATACTTCCTCCTCAATCTGTCACTGCGTATCGAATAAGATGATTAGCAATTAATTGTATTTTTAGCACTAAATGAACCATCAAGTCAGGTTCCTAATTCTTTTAATTCTGATATTGGGATTAATTTGAGCGCGGAGTTTCGTTTCAAATTAGTCTGCCTTTTATCCAAGCTACTAAATGTAAAACGCGCCGCCCAGACGATACAATATTTCGGTACCGCAGTTAGGAGTCTACTGCGGTACCGAAGAGCTCGGCTCGAATCCCAGAGAAGTAATTTATAATGTTTAAATGTATAGTGTCTTTGCGGCAGGGGGGCACTCTAAGTATATGGTGAGCCGAAAGTCCTCTCGTGTGGATTAACGGTAGGGGAGAGGGGTGGGAGACCCTCAGACCACCCCCGGGGTGCTTTCCTTCAGAATTGGGGAGGGAAATAGAAGTCCAACCTCCTTGAGGCTCTGGCAACCATTATTCCATGACCATGAATCAGACAACAACAAATAAAAAAGTTATTTATATAAAAATGGATAATTTGTCAAAAGTGAAACTTTACACAGAACTGAAACCACCTGTGGGTAAATAGTTCTTACTTATCATCTGAATCAAGTATGTTTTTGGTAACCACTCATTTCACTTCAACTTGCAATTTGACAACGATAAATGGTTTCCAGATTTAGCGTTACTATCTCATGATACTTTAAAAAATAAACAAACACAATTTAGAGCTGTAGAAAGTTTTCTTAACTGTTTTTTAACTGTCTGACAAAATTGATTCTTTGATAAAAAATTCAGACTTTGTGAAATCATGTATTGGAAGCCAATCAAATCAAAATATTTGAGACATTCGACAACTTATTATTATAAAATGCGATTCGGCTTATGAAGAGAAAGAGTACGTAATAACCCACTTAAAACTCTTCAAAGGCTTTTTTTTTCCAAATATTTCCTTACAAAACAAAGTGAGAGTTAAGGTAAAATAACACATCGAACAAATATTAATTTAGAAGTCAAACAACAAAAATCAGCGTTATATTTGCAAATTTTCACAGTGAAAAAGTATCTGTTTCACAGTATTCTGCGAAAATTCGCAAATATAGCGTTGAATTTTGTTGTTTCATTTCTAAATTTAAGTGAGAGTTGTCAGATCTCAGTTTTTCTAAAGAAAATTTCTTTAAAGAAGTTTCAAAATGATCTGACTCTTAAACAGAAAAACTTATTAATTAGATTTTTCTTGCTTTACTCATTCCAGTTCATTAATTCAATGGTATTAAAATTACACCGATATTGGAAGATATATTGCGAGAATACTAGAGAGAGGGTAAAACGGTTATAGGTTCTGAAGGGGTAGGTACTACAGGTCCTTCCTTAATAAGAATAATTAAGTCTTAGTAAGAAAAAAAAAAAAAAGATTAGATATGCGAAAGGAAAAGTTTGTAAACTCCTTTACTCGTACATATAACTATAAAGCACGTCTTTCTTTTTCAAGTAAGAAATTCATCCTTTTTGAAACTTTTATCATGCTGTGCTTATTGTATGTATGTGTGCATATTCGTGTTCATATATACCTAATTTCCTTTCTTGGTGCCGCAGTTTCTATTTTACTTTATATACTATTTAATGAAGTTTTCCGTTATCCATTGCAACCGGTATGTCATAAACTAAATCAAAAAAATATAAATTTCCATAAAAGTGACTACATTTGATGCTTTTCTAGAAAACGCTTCTCTGTCACAAGCGAAGGGAAGGCTCTTATTAATATAAACAAAGCACATCTTAAATAATTCCCAGCCTTCAAAAAGCCAAAACGTCAAGATTCTACCACACCCAGAAAGCTGTTCTTTTTTCCCTCTATGATGCCATTTCCAAAGCAATAATCCGCTATAATATTTAATAAAGTTTGAGAGCTTATAATGTCTTACCTTAAAATTTATTGGAAACGAAATTTTAAGTAAGCAGTCTTGGAATCAAATATGAAAATCAATAGCTTTTTCGAATGAAAGGATAATATTATTATTTTTCGCAAATTTATTCATCTACCATCTGAATTTCTATCTATCTTTAACAGGAATATACAGGGTACTAAATCTTTCATTACAGAGTTCAATACAGAGTGAATAAAACGTCCTGTACAAGGTTAAATGGTGCAAGATGGGCTGAAAAAAATCCCTATTATAATTTCCAAATAACTATTTTAAAAACTAGTCGCTTGCGAGGTCAACCGCATAAAATAGTTATTATAATAAAGAAAAATATATGTAATAATTTTAACTATTTCAGCTAGTGTAACTTTTTGGGTCTAATAAGTAATTAGTAATATGAGTAATAGAGATGAAGACTTCGTTTAGTGATTTTGAATTTATAAGTTTGTTAATCAATGACACAGTAATTCAGTTTAGAAGAAAAATTAAATATCTTACGTTTTGTATAGTGGTAACACATTTCTTTTAAATGCTGCATTTGTTAATTAAAATTTCATGGAGTTTAAATAAAATATAAAATTAAGAAAAAGATATTTAAAATTTAAAATTTGGACTTTGAGAGGTACAAATGTTCATAGAGGACAACGTGTGTTCAAGGCTTGAAGATTTTAGGTACCAGTGTTTTTGCATAAGCTAAGACGAACACATACATACATACAGGTTTCTTCAGTTTCTAAAACTGCTCGTTTCCAAGCCAGCCTCTTAAATTAATTATCATAAAAAAGAAATACGTATATATAGAGAGAGAGTGTGTATGGGTGTAATATTATTTCAATTGTTTTATCTTTAAAAACATTCCATTACATTAGTATTCTCTTATCGTTTTCTCAAAAGATAATCACGTCGAAATTATATATTAATCTCTCTCTCTCTTTCTCTCTCTCTATATATATATATTTGTAGAATGGCATTGTCCGCAATAATCAGATGGCACGGCAAGCTGTGCGAAAGCGAAAGAATACTTTTTTCCTGATGATAGAGAAGACAGACGATGACGCCATTAAAATGAAAGACGGTGTTCTGTACATAAGATGTTAGCTTCTCTACATCTGTAAACAATCTCATCTATTTCTATCTACGAATGTAATCATTTCATACTTTGTAGTAATTATTAATGTTTTCATTAAATATTCAAGTTATTTTTAAATCGAACTAGTCATTGGAAGTCCCAGCCTTCTTTGAAGTAAATTCACAGACATCATACCGCTTGATAGTAATTTCCGATCCTATATATTGTTAGCAATTTCCACAGTTTACCGCCAGTTGGCGTCGTGTCTATTTAAAGGCAGTTGTAATAATGTAAAAGTGAGAGATAAAATGTAACATGGCTACAGACCATGTTAAATATTCGAGCATTTTTTAAGAATCAATTGAATAAAGTATTTTGATGTTATTGGTCGTGAATTTCTGTTCTGATAAATAATTCAAAAAAGATACACATAGGGGATATAAATATAAGAGAAATGTTCAAAGGAAAACAGTTAAGAAGTGAGATATCGATGTCAATCTAATATAGCTGAACGCCGTTGAAGGTCTGATGCAAAAACAAAATATGTAAATGTTTCGTTTTTACTCCATTCTAAAGTTATCAAACGTATCAATGAAACCATTAAACGCATACATGAAAACTTTTAAATGTTTCGTCGAAAGTTATTAAGCGTATCAATAATAAGTATTAAACGTATATAAAGGTAACTTAAGTATCTGCAATGCCTTTTATTGGCAAAAGCGATCTAATTGAACTTGCGACAGAAATTGGGGAAGCGGTCCCACCAGACGCCATTGTGATTACGATTAAAAGCATCATTAATAGAGAAATTATGACGAACTATTTGTAAAATAAGTTTTTAAAGGGGTTATAGAGGAAGGACTTAAGTAAGAAGAAGGTGAAGAATTCGAAAAACAATCAAATCACTTAAAAATTGAAGAACGAGAAATATAAACAGTGTAAGAAGAAGATCGCACCCCTCAAAAAAAAAAAAAAAAAAAAAAAAAAAAAAAAAAAAAAGCTATTTATTAGAGTTTCAAGAACGCTAACAACAATGCAGTTATAATATTATATTATAATTTTTAGAAGTTGAAACTCGGGGAAAACAAAGGAATTTTAAATTACGAAAACTAAAATTTCTAAACGAAAATAAACTAATGTTCCAAACATCAAAGGCAAGTAATAGTATAACCACACCAGAAAACAAGAAATGTATCAATTTGAAAAGTCTTATGCAAAAACACGTTTTAAATGATGATACATCAGACATACCTTTATTCTTAATAATATTTGAACGTCGAGCTAAACAGGTGGGAGGTGGGATAAAATGAAGAAGATTATGTTTTCCGTTCATCGTGATTTTGACCTCGAGATCACACAAGTGGCCTCCAGAGAATCTAAAGAACAAGCTAATTAATGCGTATTTGTTAAGAATTTATTACCAAAAACCTTTTAAGTTAATGCCAGAAAAATTTCGCCAGAAGTTTGTTAATCATATTAGGAATTCAGGAAATAAATGGACAGATTTCGTTTTCGAAATTCTTAATGGCTAGCAGGATTAACCCATTAGCCGCTGGTGTTGCGTTGACGCAACGGTCAAAATAAATGCGTATATAAATATAACTACCTAAGATATTTTATACCAGAAGATGATTTTATGTAGGAAATATTATGAAGATTATTTCTGTAAAAAGATATTTGCCTTCAACAATCATTTTGCTTATAATAATTAATCTCATACTTTAAGCAAAATTTTCGACTGAACATATTTAACAAAATATTTTTGCTGAACATACAGGGTGATTATAATTAAAGTTTAAGTTTCAAAACGCTATAAAAAAAGAACCACTGATGAAAATGATGTGAAATTTGAAAGGAATGTTATTGAAGAAGGCGGAACGAGTATGGCAGAAGAAAAAATTTAGTTTCAAAAGTTAGCAACAGATGGCGCTGTAAGCGGCAGAATCACGACGAGAAACGAGAAATGTTTCGTAAAACAACGGCTAAGGTGGAAGTTACACATTAAAACGCATTGACAAATTAGAATTGTTGAATAATTTTATTTGCATGACTGTACATATCACATCGGAAGGGACAAATCGGTTGGTTTCAAGAATTTTGGTGCGGCATACCGCATAAGAACCATTCATCAAAGAAGTTCGGAACTATCGCAAAACATGTTCAATATGGTGTCCACCGTTGTGTGCAACAAGTTGAAAGCGACAAACAGCATGTTCCACAACGGATCGCAGTGTCTCCGGGGTGATGTTCAGAATGTTTTGCGAAATGCGTGCCTTTAATTCCGCTAAATTTGCAATTGGAGCATGGAACACAACATCCTTCAGATATCCCCACAGCCAGAAATCACACGGAGTAAGATCAGGCGATCGGGACGGCCAGGCTGTAGGGAAATGACGGCTGATAATTCGAGCATTTCCGAAATGGCGGCTCAGCAGCTGCTTCACGGGATATGCAATGTGCGGAGGAGCGCCATCTTGCATAAAGATGATTTCATTCACACATCCACGCTGTTGCAGAGCTGGAATCACGTGGTTGCGCAAAAGAGACGCATACCTCTGACCAGTGACGATTGCGGTAACAGGACCGGAAGCACCCGTCTGCTCGAAAAAATATGGTTGTAGGATGACTAATGCCGTAAAGCCACACCATACCGTGACCTTTTCAGGATGAAGTGGTACGGGGTGCGTTGCCAGTGGATTTTCTGTTGCCCATATTCGACAATTCTGGGTATTCACGTATCCTGTCATATGGAAATGGGCTTATGGTCATATGGTCATATGGAAAGTGGATAATGAATGGCCGTGGAAAATTTCCAACGTCTCCCTAGCTGTCAGGTCAGAAGGAAGCAACTCCTGCAGATGGCCAATTTTGTACGGATAGCATTGCAGGATGTTTCGTACCTGTCGTTTCGAATTTTTGCATCATTTTCTTTAGACCTACGACACTCATTGGACCAACGCCTTCTTTTATACCCTTCAGTGTCCTGAATTTTTGCAGAGCTACTCTTGCACAATCATCATTCTTGTAATACAGCTTTACCAGCAGAGCGCGGTCCTGCAGTGAAACACCCATGGCGAATGCCTGAGTCGCGAAATGAGGAACAGCCTGGTACCTGGCGGCTTTATAACACTGAAATTTAACTAACATTTTAATTTACGTCTTCTTCCGCTTGCAGCGCCATCTGTTGCTAACTTTTGAAACTAAATTTTTTCTTCTGCCATACGCTTTCCGCCTTCTTCAATAACATTCCTTTCAAATTTGACGTCATTTTCATAAGTGGTTCTTTTTTATAGCGTTTTGAAACTTAAACTTTAATTATAATCACCCTGTATTTAACGAAAGAATTGCCGTCTGTATGAGTGATCTATTTTTAGTAAAGGTCACCGTTTATCAGAACATTACATCATTCACATGTCTATATTTGTGTTGGGAAGGGAGGGAAAACAGGTGTTGCGTTGACGCAACGTCAGCAAGAAACGGCCATGGACAGGTCCATGGAAACGGGTAGTCAATCTCCTTTTTCCCTCATTCGTTTCGATGTTCTGATTCATGTTCTGGTTGTTTAAAAATGCCTAGAACGAGGTATCTTACATTAGAAGAAGCAAATGATTTTTTGATGAAGAAATAGATTATGATAATGTTAATAATGACCAGAATGAAACTGATATTGTTGTTGTTCCCCCAGAAATTGCAGAGGCTAGTGATGAAGAAGAAAGGACTAGCAATGTTTTAAATAATGATATTGATATTTTACCAAATGATACTGCTGGGGAAGTTGAAATTCACGTAAGAAGTAAGTTTCAGCCTTCTAAAAGCAGTTATAGTCATACTAAAAAGCTTGAAAAGCAGAAGACTGAAATCTTGAAGTGGATAAAAAAGGAACTGTTAGTTATGTCTCAGGAAGAACATGAAGAAAGAGATAGAAGAGAAATTATAAAAGACAAAACACAAGGTAAAACTAGTGCACAGATTTTCGATTTTCTTTTTGGTTTAAACATTTACTCTCTTCTCGTTGAACAGACAAATATATACGCTCAGAAAAAAAAATGCCCAGAATTTATTGCATCTGAAGCCTATATGAGAAGATTTATTGGAATATTATTGCTTACAGGATATCATTCTTCACCTCAAGAAAAAATGTATTGGTCTTTTGATAAGGACATTTCTGTTCCTGTTGTACGAGAATTGATATCACGTTTGCAGTACAGAAATATGATGCAGAATTTGCATTTGACAACAGTCAAATTGACAATACTGATAAATTATATGAGGTGAGACCGTATCTAAACTTACTAAATATCATCACTTTTTACTACTGAAACTTTTAGATTCCAGACGCGAGAATGCATTATTCCTTTTTCAAACTCCTATTGAGAGTGTAGAATTAGCCAGAAACAGATCATCAACAGGAAGACCTAGTAAATTCAGCATTCAAAAACCATTGCATGGAGATGGTAGACATTTTATCGTAAAGTCCGTTGATAACAAAATACTTTGTTGCAAAGAGTACCATAGCCAGACTGTTTATAGATGCAGAGTATGTAATGTAGCTTTACATCATGATTGTAAACAAGCTTTTCATGCTTGAATTTTTTCAAATAAAATAATCTGTATTTGTAAAAGAAATACAATGCATATTTTAATATTACATTAATTAAAGGGATTTGTAGATTTATAAAACGTTATACAGCTAAAAAGTAATCATGTGCTCCACTCAAAAGAAACATCACACAAGTACAATCCTATTCACTAAACATCCGTAGTCTTATTCCGCTGACATTGCGCGAACGCAACACTCGCTTTTTCCACAGGTAAGAGCATTTTTTTATTTTCAATGTAAATTTATGTTATAAATGCTTAATTTAATATTTGTTATTATTTTCATAAGAAAAGAAACATTCCTTGTAGTTTTGGCGGTTAATGGGTTAAAAATAAATGATTTCCATTCTTATTATTAATTATAACAATATATATATATATAATGTGTGTGTGTGTGTGTGTGTGTGTATGATCAAAATATCAATAATCAACATTCTAAGAATGAAGGTAAAGGGCTTTCCTACTCGGATCTTCTTCCTTCGTGTAATCCAAAAATAAAAGCCGGGAAAATATTTGACTGAAGGCAATCTACTCAGCACAAAAAGCACTTTTATAATATAACATATTTAATACATATTACTAGCATGAGATATATACAGTACACAGAACAGAAGTTACGGATTACATATATTTGTTACATCGACCGTTACTAGTTCTATTAAAAGTTCTCTTTCTTTTTAGGCTACGTGCTTGCGCAAATCACGTGGTGTTAATCGTTTGGTAACAGTTTTAACGACGAGAGTTTCAACTGTATGTGCACATATATAAATTTAGATATAAATAAATACAATGTAAAAAAATCTGATGTGTATACCACATGACTTCCTTGCACGAAATATTAAATTATACGCACTTTTTCTTGCATGTTATTTAAACTTATTGGAATGAATTAAATCTACTTCGTAGATAGCGCATAAACCACAATAGAACAAATACACTCTTTAAAATTCACTATATTTGTTTACCATAGTGACACTCTGGTGCTACGCTAAGCTCCCTTTACAGCGTTACAGTTCACTCATTTTATAACTATGTCTATGTCGTAACGAAATTAAGAAGCAATCGGCCTAGTTTGGCCTTTACCAATATAATTATAAATAGAGTATCTTTAATGGTGAGTTGAATCCAGTATCGTCCTAAAACGAGACGTTCGTTGCAACGGGCGCCTGGACTGGAGTGTCCTATCCCGATCGATGTTATGTCATTTTTCGATCGTTATTTCCATATAGTGCGTCATGGCATATCTTAATGAAAAGCAGTTATTATAATCTTTTTCCATGCAATAGTCCTTGATAAGCAATAGACTGTAGAGATGACACAAGCAATTGAAATTCTATGGCCGGAGGATCGAAACGTAGCATCGGGAGTACTTGCAGGCGACGTGCGATGAGAGATTAACGTCCTTCACTGAAGACATCGGAGCTGAAATTGGGCGCAGAGGAGGCTGAACTGGCTAAAGTTGAAGATGGTCAGGTGACACTGAAACGTCCAATGACACGTTGAGGAGGAGCTGTAATATGATAGGCTGAGGAGGGTCACATGCAATCAGTGATTTTTGTGAATTCAAAGCGTATTAGTGAACTTAGAATTTCTGATGTATTTTTTTTAAAGTATTATTTTTAAATATTTGCTTCTTCACATATATTGAATAGCAGGAATAGTTTTTCCATAAGAGTTTCAGCATTTCTTAGCTGATTCATGTTGGATCTTAATAGACTGAACAATTTTGATACATTGCTATTTCCAAAAATATTGTATAATTCTTTCAATGTGGAAAAGACGTCAGAAAAATTATTATTATTATTTGGTTGCTGGTGTTCTGGTTTTTAACTGTTTGCATGTGCTTTGAAGTGGCCTGGACATAACGTTTTCCTTCTATGATTGTAGCTGAGGGAGTAGTTGTGGTTTTATGGTTGAGTATCAAGTTAGGTGTACTATTATTAATTCTGGGTGTATTTTTCGGAAATTTTTCGCAACCGCGATAAGATGCTGAATCATTTTTTAGGCAGTTTGCACAGACTGGTTTTTCTATACGTCCTGGGGTAGGGCAATCTGATGTTTTATGATTTTGTGCACATTTAACACATCTGGGCATGAAGAAGCAGTTATCGGATGAGTGATGAAATCTTTGACAGTTGTGACACTGTGGGACAATGCTTTTGTTGATATATTTTTCTATTGTGACCATAAAGATTCCTAAATGAGTTTCGTTGTAATTTATTTCAATATTGTTTGATTGATTTAGTTGGGCCTGAAATAGGGGCATAGGCTGTTTTGTTTTGAATCTGGTTAGCTGTACTACTTTGAACACTGAGTAACCTAAGTTTGTCAGTTCATCTACTATTTCTGTTTTATCTGTTGTGATGGGTAGTCCTCTTATGACAACTTTTATTGGTCTTTTATGCCTAGGAGTAATTACATAATGTTCAATATTGTGTGTTTTTAAGTCTAAAGTTAACTGTCGATGATCATCTGGAGTGCTTGGTAGTAATTTGAGATACTCTCCAATGACTTTGCCATAGAACGTTGCCTTCGAAAGTCTTGAAATTTTCTTGAGATATTCGTTGTATGTGGCGCCATCTTCTGGCTTGACCATAATAATGGGAGTTGGATTCTTATTATTTTCTGGATTATCATTAACTGTTTGAGTATTATTAATTGTTTGAGATGGTAGATTATCATTTTTAGATCCTGACGGGGGGGGGTAGATTGCACCGATAATGCACTAAAGCTGTTTTGAGTAGTAATTATATTAGAAGGTACTTTTTTTTGGCAATTTAGCTGTTTTGGTTGGCTTAACAACTCCATCAGGTTCTTGTTCATTATCCGAATTTCCATCGTTTTGTTTTAGTTTGGTGTTAGTGTGTGGGTGTGTATAGCTTACATGTGAAAGATAAAAATTCAACTTATCTTTCAGCACTATCAGCTTCTGTTTCTTATTCTCGATCGTCTTCTTAATCGAATCGTGGTAGTCTTTGTCAGTAACAGGTTGGTTAGCCGATAACAGCTTGAGTGTATCTACTATGTTCTCGTTCAGCTTATATTCCAAGCTCAGAAATTCCTGTCTAAGAGTAGCAAGTTCTGCGCCCGTAGGTGTAGGTTGATCCTGTTCCATATCCGTAGCCGGCGTATTCGAGTTGTCCGAGATTGAATCCGGGACCTTGTCCTTATCCGGTGGAACAGCATCGCTTAAAAGAGTCTGCTTAGTACGAGCCATGACAAAAGTAATACTTTCGTTAATCCAGTAAAGATGGAACGTACTTTTTGCACCTAGTGCAGAGTCTCTAGAAGAGAAGTAAACGTAGCTCCATCTTACGAAAATTGAAGTAGAAAAGAAGAGCCATTTTTTGTCTAAAACCAAAAACTGAGCTTGAGCGGGGCTGAGGACGAACCCACCATGCAGCTCGAGGATTTCTCCCGCTCGGCTATGTTTGTTTTGAGAGAAGTTGCAATTTAATCTTGATCTGCAAAGTTCAAAATAATCTCGATGGCTTGAAAAGCTAGACAAAGTTTCTGCATATTTGATTTAGCTGATTTAATTCTCTGAGCTATTGTGGTTATTGATTTCATGAGATAAAGGGTTTTCTGATCTTTGAAAATGTTAATGGTTTTCGCTAAATTTTTCTGCGTGTTTTCTGCTTAATTTTCGTCATTGTAAAGTTTGTTAGGCATTTCTTGATTAGTTTGGGCTGAAGCTTGAATGAATTCGGGGAAGTCATCTTTAGTGGGAAGTTCTTATGATTTTTCTGTCTTCTCTAAATGATTGAATCTTTTTCTGTATACCTTACAACCCCGATAAGAAGAAATGTGATTTTCGTGACAGTAAATGCAAGTAGGCTTTTCATCTGGTTTTAATTTACAGGTAATGGATCTGTGATTTTGTGTGCATTTACAGCATCTGACCTTTTTAAACAGTTATTTTGGGAGTGCCCGAATTCCTGACAATTGAAACATTGAATTGGGAGTTTTTTTTTTTGGCTGATATTTTTCTAGTGTGATATTAAATCCGAACATATTGTTTAATTGATGAATTTTCTCTCCTGTAGAATTTCTTTTTAGTTCAAGGAAAAATATAATTTGGTCTTTTGTTTTCTTCGTGAATTGCTTTACTTTAATTATAGGGAAGTTTCTGCGTTCTAAGTCTGTGTGAATTGCTTGCTCGGTGTAGGATCTTGGGATATTCTTAAGTATAACTTTAATTGAAGAGGCTGAGGAAATTTGGTACGTATGAAAATTAACCTGTGCTTTTCTGGAATTTATCAACTGTAACTTTATAATTGGTTCAATGGTAGTATAAAGGAAAATCTGTTTGTCTTTGATTGTAACTTCAAATTAGTTTTCAAATATTTCTCTGAGCATTTTCTCTATTTCAGGCCAATCAACATCGTTTTCCGGAATGACTAAAGGGAGAATTTTCGCCCTGTTATCCTGTTGTTGCGTTTAATCTGTAACTTCCATAGCTTCGTTACTTTTGTTAAGAGTTTCAAATCTGTTATTTTGCGGAATATCTGGTGGTGGGGTAGACTCGGTATTTTCGCTGGTTTTTCTTTGGAGTTTGCCAATCGTTCTGATTTATTGTTTTATCATCTGTTTTAGAACTTGCGAACTCCGGGGTGTTCTGAATGCTTGCTAAAATTAACTGATTTTGTGGAATTTCTTCTTGTAACTTTGAACGTATTTCTACCGCTTTTGGGGAGGTAAATGTCTTCGTAGACTCAATACGGTTTAATTTATTGGCAATTTCATTTTCTAATTTGAGTGCGAGATCTTTTGGGTTAGTCGGAAGCTCAGTATTAAGATATTCTTGCGAGATAGCTTCTGTTAAATTAGAAAAAACTTTTCTGTGTTTGTTAACTACTACTGCAAAATTTTAATTTCTTTATTATTGGCTATTTTCTTAGGAGTTCCTTCGGTTTTCTTTTTTTTTCTCTCGTTACTTTCCTTAGTAGAAATTAGAGTAGCAATTATACTTTGAAGCGCCGGGACATCTGAAGCAATTACAGGCATATCTTTGGATGCAGTCGATTTTCCTGAATAATTCGAATAAGTGGAATCATTATCACTATCATAATCGATTAAAGTAGCATGGCAAGGAATTTTGCCTCTATCAGGTGGTCCGCTATTACTGGCCATATCGAGTTCAATTTATAACTCAGAATGCACAAAATTTATATCATCTGAAAAATTATCCAATCGTTACCACGTGTTCTATTCAAATATTATAATAAATCTTAAACGAAAATAAACACATAAAAGAAATTAAACACACACACACACACCCAAAAAAGAAAAAAAAAAAAAAAAAAAAAAAAAAAAACAGTTTTTCGCAGACGATTCAGTATTTATCATTCATTTAATTCAGTCCTCATTTCTCTACATGAATAAAATACATAAAAACTCAAAATATCTATATTAAAAATTACGAAGTAAATCTTAAACACTTACTTCCTCGAATGAATTCCAGAATGGGTTAAGCATGATTTAATTCGCAGTAATAAAAGAAGGTGTTATCTTTGTTGTTACGAAGCTTAGTTTCTCTAGATTGGCAACAAATCACTATTCTGCCAAGTTTCAAATGAAAACAAACATGGCCGCCATGGCAAAAATAATTAGGCTTAGCAGCAGTTAAACAGCTTTTAAATTGTTGATAATTCTACAAACATTGCATACAGATTTAATAAAGGCATAGAAACCTTAACCGGAAAATAAGAACAAAATAATTCAATAATTTTTAAAGCAAAAAATGCACAGTTTACAAACATATAAGAATAAAGAAACTGAGATTATTGAGCCGAATAACAGAGTGGATATATATATACATATAATTTGTATACTTTTGGTGCGGCCGGTTGCAGCTAAAACACGAGGTTCACATCTACATGTTATAGCAGATGTGACATATTATGTCACATCTGCATGTATATAAAATTTCAACCTTCTGAGGCTACTCGATTTTGAGTTATGCGAGATACGTATACACGTACATACATACATACGTACGTACATACATACTTACGTACATACGTACGTATGCACAGACGCCACGAAAAATTCTCTTCAGAATTCATTTTAAATTAGTTTTATAATTTTTTCGGGGGAAAGGGGTCCTTTATTCTGTCCTTACGTACAGATGTCACGCAAAAACATCATTAAATTTCATTCGATAACCGTAAAAATGGATATTTGCGTTGAAATATGATGCCTGAAACTTTTCGCGATTACAGAACTTCCCTTTTACTTCGTACAAGGAAGTAAAACAGTTCAAAGACTGTTCCAAATGATCCCTGACAGCAGTGTAACAATTGATGGCAATAATCCAAAATGAAATAAAATAAAATATACGTCTAAAATTCATCCGATATGCAGTTCGGAATAAACAACATGCAGAAACAAAACACCAGAAGCACATTGGCAAACTGCACGGGCAAACTGCACAAATACGGACACAAAGTATGCCACAAACAAAAATGAAAATGAAATATACAACTTTCATTGCAGCGTGATCAAGATGTTGATGCAGCGAAAGAAGTATACAAATCAAAAAGTCTGTTTCTGAACCGACAAAGGTACAAATTCAAGTTTAAAATTTAAATGAAATCTTAGAAAACAATTAAAGTAATCTGTGTCTTTATCAGTCCAATACTTAACAAAATTTTACCGAAACAAGCAATGCCAAAAATACAAAATTTCACCGAAACAAGCAATGCCAGAAATGCAAAATTATAGCATCAAAATCATAGACTAATTAATAACAGAATAAATTCGAAAAAAACAACTTGCTCTTTGCCGAACGACAGTACACTGTCTCATGAAAGATAATTGTATTTTAAATCGAGCAGTTGCAGTATATACCTTTTAGTCACTGAGTTTGTTGACTAAATTCGAAAGACAAACATCAGAGTGGCAACTCAGAGATATCGCTAAGTTTTTAAACAAAAGTTACTTAAATTTTCACAGAATGCGAAATAAATAAAAAAAAACTCTTTCGAAATTCAAAATTCGGCATTTTGTGACTATAAGTACTATCCGTTTTTCACAATACTAGGAATACAAATTCATGCATGCAACTTCTTTGTTATTTTAATAAGAAAAATTAAAGTATTTGTATTGGATAAAAATATTTACCATAAATTATTTTCTGTTTTTTTATTCTGATTTATGAGACGTTTCTAAACAAAAAATGGTTTCTTTTTACTCTGATATACATCGATCGTGTTCTCAAAGTTTCTTCTTTAGAATCTTTGCTTTCACAAGAACTCAATCTGAAATCGATTGCCATTGATAAGGAATTTTTCCCCCACGGTCATTGATCAGCCATTAAAATTTTTCTGCTTGCCAAGATGAAAGGCGTTCTGCTGTTGAAATTACCTCTAACAACATTAGTTAAGACTTTATCATATTATCCTTCTGCCCTTTTTTTAATTTGAGCCCACCAGCGGCCGAGCGTAAAGTCGCTGAACACTGGTAGTTCGGTCCGAGGTTCGAATCTTGCGAACGGGCTGGCTGTATGGGTGATTTCGTGATTTTCCCCATGTGTAATGTTATACGAGCCAGTTTCCCTTAGACAGTCCTCCACGAAGGCATCCCTATCCTTAGGCAGATAGACCTCGAGGCTTTGCCGTAATTGAATAACCTAACCTAACCCTCTTCTAATTTGCGGTTAACTAGCAGCAGAGCGGTAAAGTTGCTGAACGCTTATAGCTAGACTTGGGTTCTGTGCCAGGCCAATGGGCTGCCTGCGTGGGTATTTTCGTGGTTTCTTTCCAAATGTCGTCCACGAAAGCATGCCTTTTATGAGACAGCTTCGCGTTCTTTGCCATAGTAAAATAAACTAAACCAAAACATTTTCTCATATGTCAATGAATTTTTTGTTTAGTTTAAAACATCTCATCTCTGAATCATATCATGTCAGTGTGATGTAATCTGCGTGGGACAAATCTGAAAATTTTCCTCAAAATTTCTTTCGTTAGTGAACTGGATTTCCATGGAACATCTGATAACAAAAAAAGAAACTCTTTAATCTAATGATATGAATCCCAATGCAGTTCTTGCCAACGCTTTTTAAATTTTAATTGCTGAGTTTATTAACAATTTATTACTGTTTATTTCAATAAATGTCACCTTTTTGCAAAATTAATAAAATTTTGATTCACAAACTTAGCGATTTCAGAAGAATATGTTGCCACCCGGTGAAATGTAAGATAATTATTAGCCCAAAGGGTGTTTTGACCCAAAGGGCTTTTAGACTCGAAACGTTCTGCGTCGATTCACTTTTCGAAATGTTGCCACAAAATATTACCCTGTATTATATTTAAAGAAACTAAATAATGAAGAATCAGTGTGAATGTTCCTCGCACTGTGAAAAAACAACAGTACTTAGAGCCATGAAATTTTGAATAACGTAGTCCTCCAATCGAACATGGGCCCACCAGCGGTCGAGCGGTAAAGACGCTGAACACTGGTAGTTCGGTCCGAGGTTCGAATCCCACGAACGGGCTGGCTGCATGGGCGTTTTCGTGGTTTTTCTCATGTGCAACGTGTATACGAGCCAGTTTTCCTTAGAAAGACCTCCACGAAGGCATCACTCCCTTTAGGCAGATAACCCTCGTGTGCTTTGCCATAATTAAATAATCCAATCCAATCCCCATGAGCACCAATCGAACATGAGCATTTGGAAGCCAGAATTTTGAATTTCGAATTTGTTTTATTATCTATTAATATTTTTAATTATCTGTTATTCATTAAAGTTTCGCATTTTGTAAAACTTTATGAATTCTCGATTAACAAATAGCAACACTGTACGAAAAAAAAAAAAACTTTCTTATCTCCAGCTAGCGAAACCGTGTATCAGAATTTCTAAAGGTAACGCTGTTTTGCTGTTTTCAAACATTTTGTGATATCGTTGTTTGAATTGAATTGTATGTGATTTAAATGCGAAGAACATGATATTAAATAAATAAAGGTAACACACAAAACGTTAAAAAACAGCCTTTTGGACATAATATAAAATCTGAAAGCTTTCAGATTTTTTTTTTTTTTTTTTTTTTTTAACTCAGAGCTTGAAAAGAAATTTGTTTGCCTCCTGACAAAGCTTAATATATTTGTATTTCAGATTTAATCGCAAAATTCAGCGATTTAAAAGAAACATTTGTTTGGAATAAAATAAAACAAACACTGTTTGGAATAAAATACTTTTATCTCCCACATGTCTGATAAAAGTATCCCACATACTTTTATCTCCCACATGTCTGTCTGTTTGGAATAAAATAAAACAAACACTGTTTGGAATAAAATACTTTTATCTCCCACATGTCTGATAAAAGTATCCCACATACTTTTATCTCCCACATGTCTGTCTGTTTGGAATAAAATAAAACAAACACTGTTTGGAATAAAATACTTTTATCTCCCACATGTCAATCTACTGCAGTTTGTCAAAGCTTAAGAAAATTAATTTCAGTTTGAAAACTTATCTGTCTGTTTTTGATTAGCAAACGAAGAGATTCAAAAATAATAAACTTGATTCTTTATCTAGATTATTATTAATTTGACCTATTAAATGATACTAATTGGACTATTAAAACCATTATACTTTTTATAACTAACCGTCTAAAATAATTATCATAAAAAAGTGAATAATGATTTTAATCTGTATAATTTCATGAAAATATTTAATATTTCTAATTAGACATCTAACGATTTAAATGCAATTTTATAAAAAACAATCAGAATAAAGTGCAGTAAAAATATTCTTAAGAACTGAGTTTATTACTTATAAATCGTTTAGCTTGTTAAAAGAGACAAATCAAATTTGGAAGTTAAATAGCTTACTTTTTGCCGAATGGCAATAGGAGATAAAAATGTTTTATTATGAACAGTGTTGCCACTGCTGGCTTTCAAATCACTGATTTTGTTAATCAAAAATTCATTAAATTCATATAAAAAATAAAATAACTAAAAAAATTAGAAATTCAAATTTCTGTCTTTGAGGTGCATATATGCGGATGGTTAAACTACGTGCATTCAAAATTAGGCGGCTGTAATGCCCTTTTTCTACAGTGCAAGGAACATACGTATGTCCATACATACATACATACAGATTCTTCATCACTTAATAGTAAAGATAACTATTTTGTTAGCAGAGAAAAATATGTCAATTTTAGGTAACTTCGTTACAAAACTAAATTTCACAAAAAATATGCTGCTAATGACACCAATCGATTCAGAATTTTCTGAATTACGAAAATAATCGCTGAAATTGTAGAAAGCTCGATGATTTGTGAACAAAGTTTAGGAAAAATTGACTAAATTGTGGAACTTTATGATAAGAGCTGTTTAGCCCTGAAATATTTTAAGAAGCTTTTCCGCTTTTCTCTCGAAATAGATCACTAATCTATCTTACTAAAATAGTTAAGCACATCACTGAGACCAGATATCTTATTTAGCCAAGTGGTGAGGATCTGAAATAACTTTAGATCAAGAAACGGCTCCGAGGAATGAAGACACTGATGTTGTTTGAGGACCCGATTGAGAAAACCCTTCACGTACTTTTCTTTAAATTTTTCACCCACTTTAAATGAGGTGTTATAGAAAGACATATGCTCTGAAGCTTCACTTAAATTCAAACTCAATTTAGAAAGGTGCATGAGTAGAGCCTTGGGGCATTTTAGCATAGTAAATATGGTCATTAAGTTAGACTGAGTGCCACCTGAGGCATGTAATAAGGCCATCCCGAAACTCTTACTTACATCCTCCTTTTTACTCTCTTAGAATACTTGGCTATGTGAATTTTATGTTCTGGCTCACTCGGAATGCAAAGACGTCGAGCGCGCGGGCTAACTAAAAATCTTTTAATTTTATTCTAAGCTTTAAGCACCAAGTCGTGTAAGAATAATGAAGAATCAGTATGTAACCTATGTGTGTACGTTCTTCCTTTGCTTTTGGAAAATTGGTGGTATCTAGAGCAACGAAATTTTAGACACACGGAGTCTTTCACCCAGATTATGTGCACCTCGAAACACCAATTTTGAATTCTTTTTAATCATTTCATATTTATTTTATGCTTTGTGCGAAGGATGCTCGGAAAATATATGAAAACAAAATTTAAAGGCGAGTAGAAAATACGAAAATAAACAGAGTTTGAAATGGAATGTATGAGTCTAATGACAAGTTGAGGTGGTACAGGGTGCTACTGAATAAGAGGCAAAAGGTTCTGCTGGCATGAATTGACATTTCCTGTGAGGATTTCGAGTGCTATGGATAGTTACGAAAAGCAGAGGTAGCCAACATGAATTTTATTCGGTTAGCGCTGCAGATGGAAACTAAGAAGCTGCTCAAATAAGGTACATTGTACCTGATTTTAGCAACTGCTTCATTCTAGACGCAGCCCCACTGATAAAGCGCAAGTCAGCTAACTTAGCGTTCATGTAGTGATGCATACCGCTCGAAATCCCCAAGAGGAATAACAGTTTATGCCATTCTGAATGCTTTTATTTTCCGTTCAACAGTCTCCTGTACCATCCTAGCGCGCCATTTTGCCCCACTCATTCCATTATACTTGATAAGGCCCTAAGCTATTTGAGATATGGAGTCCTTTATAAGACTATTATACTATATTTATACTCTATTTTAATATTTGGGGGAGAAAGTGGGGACCCTAAGCTATAGCTTGTGTAGCATATACGTAAATGCTGCACTGAT
Organism: Stegodyphus dumicola; assembly: GCF_044657685.1. NCBI lineage: Eukaryota > Metazoa > Arthropoda > Arachnida > Araneae > Eresidae > Stegodyphus > Stegodyphus dumicola. The sequence goes on from NC_140768.1 coordinate 88,046,096, forward strand.
TACACAATCTTATTTGTTTCCGATCATTTCTATCTGCCTTTCGTTTTTTGTCAGATGTTTTCCAAGCATCCTTTAAATACATGTCCATACTTTACATAAATCAATATAGATTATAGCATTCCGATTATAATGGGGTCAGTTTACAGTGGGGTGATTACGTGGTTGAGTTTCGTAGTTCTGAGCATATGTAACATGAATACGACGCAGATTCCCTCATAAAATCATCTTCCCTTAGACAGGTAGCTTTGGCGTGTTTTGCCATACTCAAACAAATAACTAAACCAAAACAGACCCCTGGGGCCAGATGTGTCCCTCCTAACTGCACATGGTCCGCGATTCTCCTTTTTAAAATATGATATCTATACTATTCTATCTCTGCTATTTTGTCTGTTTGCACCATTAAAATATATAAATTAGAGGAATTTTGAATAGGAATAGGTAGATAGGTACTAAAAGTGAGTGGAACATCAGAGACTTCACCATGGGTCGCCCAGGTTACGCTTCAGCACAATAGCGATCTTTAGAATTTACCACACTATGGGGTCATTGCTACATTGCTGAGTTTCATTGGAAGAGGTGATATGCATGGATAAACTCACTTATCACGAGAGTGCGCACGCGCAGATTGATGTGAGACATGACAAAGGACGGAAGTGTAAGATCATCAGATTGTGATATGTCGATTATTAATTAAATTAATTTTATTGTTATTGATCGTGATTTGAGTTGATAAATTTGACATAATGACTACTGTGATGAAAACTGAATCACTTAACTGATGAATCGATCCTGTGTAAGGAACATTTTGTTGCATCGGAACTTCTAATTGGATATGATACATTGAATCCAGGTGAGCGAACTTTTATTAAATTATTGAAACTGAATTATTCCTGGATAGAGATCTAAGCTTGTCTGAAAATTTGTCAAAGTTGAAGAAATGCCCTTCCGTGTGGTAGATGTTGATATAATTAATAAACAAAACAGTTGATCAGTTCAAAGCATTTTTGGAACGATGAATATGAAAGGAAAGTGACTTGAACTCTTTAAATGATGAAATTAAAAGTCTTTTGAGCGTTGAGACAATATCTGAAGATATAGAAGCTTCAGAAGAAATTAAAGGGAAAATAATATTTTGGAAAACGAAACTTATACCTAGAATTTAAAAAATTAATTCTAATTCTCTCCAAGTTCATGCAGTTTCACAAAATATTCAAATGATTAATACTGAAACTGAAAATCTAACTATAGAATTGCCAAACTTGTGTATTAGTAAATATTATAGAAATTAGTCAGGTTGGCTAGGTTTTTTATAATTTATTGAAAAGCTCTATTCATAATAATCCTAAATTAGTCAGAGTTGATAAATTTAATTATTTGAAGTCCTGTCTAGGTGTTAATGCTGCGGCATATAATAATGTATTTGCTTTAAGTTGATGAAAATTATAATAAAGCTCTTGATTTATTGAAAGAAAGATTCGCAAATCAAAACATGTTAACGTTAAGTGAGTTGCTGAATTCAGCCTCTGTTAAAAATTCTAATATTGTTACAGGTTTACGAAATGCATACGACAAGGAGAAACGCAGTTTAGAAGCTGAGATTCTTTAGAAATTACAGGTGAAGTATATGGAAATTTATTGAAACCAGTTTTAATAAAATCCTTCAAAATTTGTTTTGGAATTTAACCACATTCAAGGCGACAGAGAATTTGCCTGGAAAACTCTTTTGAAATTCCTTAATAAAAACTTTCGAAGCTGTGAGAGATCCTTTACAATGAATAATTACAAATAGTCAGATCAGCGAGTACACTTATTTTTACCGCAAGAGAAAATAGTGAAAAGTAAACATTCTCTTTCCTAGACATTGCATTTTAAAATTTCGGCATAGAAAGGAAGATTCTTTGCCTCCCCTACATGCTCATAAATTTATGGTGTCAGTCGAAAATGTAATGTGTTTATTTCGTAGTAAGGGTCATAAATCAGAATCGTGTTGTAATTTTAATGCGAATGAAAAACGAAATATATTAAAAAACAAAGACGCTCTTTTTATGTGTGAAACTGAAACACAGAGTTCTAAAAAATGTTCTAAAAAATAACTATGCCCGAGTTGCAGTAAACCTCACCATATCTCAATTTGTTTTCGAAATCTGCGCAATACCGCTTCAAAAATTGAATCGGATAATGTCGTATCGGCAGTTTTTTAAACAGAAACCAATAATGTAATGTTACAAACATGTTCAGCCTTAATTTATAATGAAAATGATCAGGAATATGTTAGAATTTGCCTGGACCATGTTCGCGCCGCTCTTCTGTTTTGTCAACTATTTCCGAAAAATATAACTTCCCTGTTGTTATAGAGAAAATGCTTTCCATTTGCACAATTTGATGCTAAGGAAACGGAAATTCACACATTTAATGTAGTTAAGAACTAAGTTAAAGAACAGTGATGACCCAAATTTATCCATATAAATTGAAGCACTGAAAACGGAACATAGTTCAGGCTCGCCGAATTAAAAGTCTAAAAAAAAATTTGCATTAGAACAATATTTGGGTGCGATTTACAGAATCAAAACATCAATTTAGAAGAAACGTTTGCGATGAGTGTTACGGTAAAAGAATCCAAGATTTCCAAGCAGCTCGAGGATTTTTGGAATTTAGAGACTTTGTGCATCGAGGTAGAAGTATCTGACGTAAACAATGCTGAAAATGAGTGAATTTGAATTCGATCTTACATATCAAAATGCGCGATACAAAATAAATTTGCTCTGTAGCCAAATATGAAGAGATTATTAAAAAATAACGAACAGATGGCAAAGAAAAGCGTTTTGAGATTGAAATCATCTTTTAAAAATGGTCTTTCCTTATTTTATGAATATTACACAATCCTAAAGAATTAACTTCCCGAAAATATTATTGAATCTGTCTCAGTTGATGAAGTAAATCTACACCAAAATACATTTTACCTACCTCATCGAGCCGTAATACGTACCGATAAGACTACAAGTAAATTACGCATTGTGTTGATGCTTCGGCACATGCGAAAGGTCAAATATAATTGAACGATTGCTTATACATGGGACTTAATTTTGTATTTAACATATTTCTACTTTCGATCATATTTAGAACGAATCTGATAGCATTTGTTGCAGATATAAATATGGTCTTATGATATAAAGATGGTATTTGTTTCAGATATAAATAGAAGAAACTGAAGGAGATTTTTCTGGAACTAAGATCTAGTAACAGATGCTGAAAAAGAAATTTGTGATTTTTCGTATGACAAGGACATTGTTTAGAGTAAAATCGAGCCCCTTCGTCCTTGCAGCCACAGTAAAGCATCACCTGCAGAGGTACGTGGATATATTTCCTTTGACTTTTAACCATCTTAACGAATCATTGTTTGTCGACGATTTTAAATGCGGCCAAGGTCAGTGTCCAACATGACTTTTAAATGACCTTTGAAGACAGTATAGATATTCTAGAAAGATGCGAGCATGGACCTTCAAAATGGAAAACCATTTCTCCTGAACTGAGTAAAGAATTAAAGAATTTAATGTAGATCAAGCTTAAGAGTCTCTAAATTCAGCATCAAAAGCGATGGTAATTCGTTGTAATGAAAGAATTGAAGAGTTTTATTTCGATTCCAGAAATCTAGAAACATATCTTTTAAAAAGAACTAAAACCAAAAGACACTGTTACAAGTAGTAGGTCAACTTTCCAATCTAATAGGTTTTTTAGAATCGTAATATTATTTGACACAAGAATTGGAGTTCATGATTAGACTGGGATGAAAAATTGCCCAAGCAGTTGGAAAGATTTTGGAATAAATGGTGCGATGAGATCCAAAATGCAAAGGAAATAATTATTCCTCGATGTTACTTTCAAATTTCATTGAGTAGTGATGCAATCACCATTCAGTTGCATTGTTTTTCAGGTGCGTCTAAGAAGACTTACAATACTGTTGAGTACTTACGAGTAGAATTAAAGAGTGGAAATATAATTTCTAGGTTTGTAGCATCAAAAGGCATAGTAACTCTATTAAAAATCCTTTCGATTCCTAGATTGGAGTTCATGGGTGCACTTTTGTCTGCAGGAATGAGGAGGAAAATTATAACTGCACTAAGTTTTCCTGTTACTTGATATTTTTGACAGATCATCAATAGCTTATTACTAGATGAATGGCTATTCAAATAGGTATAAGATGTTCATGAAGAGTGGAATAAAAGAAATACAAAAATACACAAACCCAAAAGAATGACGTCATTGTTTAGGAAAGGATAATCCCGCCAGTTTGATTTCTAAGCCTTCAAGTGAGTTGAAGACTAACCAACTCTGGTGGCATGAACCCTGTTGGTTAGCAATGAATGATACAGCATGACCTCTTAGAATAGATAAACTAAAATAGATATCAATAAGTTAGAGTTTAAGAAATCAGTTGTTGTAAGTGTAACAGTTGAACATAGCCAAACTGAAAACTATTTGATCACAAGATACTCCTCATTCAGTAAATTAATTAGGATAATTGCTTTATGTTTAAGATTTTTAAGTAATTTTATAATGAATCCAGAGTTAAGAAGAACAGACTTCATCTATGCTTCTGAATTAGGACATGCTACTTTTAAATTTTACTACATTAGTAAAACTCCTGCAATTAACCGAATAGCATTCTACATTGCTATTTAAGATGATAAGGAAACGGATTTAGCGTAATTTAAGACACTTTTCTCTGCTGATGATAATCGTAGATGAGAAAACTGCCTCCTCTTCAATGTTTGCTTTCAGCAAGACATATTTCACCCATACTCTGACTGCCTTTACATTATAAATTCAAAATCTCTTCAAGAGATCACCAAAGATACATATAACAAGGATGCGTATCCAGTTTATGATCTTATTTTATAACAACATCATTTCCAGGTGACATCTTGCTGTCTTTCACACAAAGAAAGATTTAAATGTTTTTAACTTACATCCACCTGCTTACTGACTTCATATTCTGCAACGAAATTAACTTCTTCACGGAACTTCAAAATAGCATATGATGCAAAAGTGGAAACGTAAGTCGTAGTTGTGCAAATATTCCAGCCAGGTTCTAGGGAATAAATCTCAACTTTTGAATTGTAAATAATTAAATTCATTCTGCCTCTCCTTCTCGCGAGTAACTGCAGTAAATTTGGTTGCTTAATTTAATTCTGGACTTAGAACTGAAATTAAAATACATTTTTGGTTGTTTTAAAATTACACTCATGTCCATAAGTTAAGGATAATTCGGAGTCACGCGGAAATCGAACTCTAAAATAAATATATCACCTGTAAAATCACTACACACATCTTCAAGAACCATATGCAAATTTATGGAAGTAACCAAATTTCAGGATGACACCGATGGTATGTCACAATGACGAGAGTGTAAGAGAGTGATATATAAGGAATACAGGCAAAGAAGTAAAATTGTTCGCAGGCGCTTTATAAGCATTTAAGTGCAATAACCGATTAGTTATGACAAAAAGGATGCATTTGGATGATTTTTTACGTGGTAGAATTATCGGCCGTCTGGAATGTGGGCGTACCCAACTGGAAGTATCAGACGAACTTGGAATTGTCCAGAGTGTCATCTCCAGGCTTTGGCAACGATTCCAAGATGATGGTAATGTGAGTAGACGTTACGGAACAGGTTGCCCCAGAATTACAATGCCGAATGAGGACCGGTATTTGGCAGTTACTGCCAAAAGAAACAGGCGGAGCACAGCCTCAGACCTGTCTCGTCAGCTCTCTTCAACCACTGGTACGACAATTTCAAGGCAGACCGTGTACAGACGCTTAGGGCAGATTGGTCTATGTGCTCGTAGACCTTTCAGATGCGTTCCACTTACTGCAACTCACTGTCGCCTGCGGTTAGCCTGGAGTAGAGAGCATGCACTGTGGACACCGCAACAGTGGGCTTGTGTGATGTTTTCTGTCGATTCCATGTTTAGCTTGCAGTCTGATTCTCGCTGGACTTTCATATGGAGAGCTCCAGGTATCCGTTACCACCAAGAAAACATCATTGAACGACACCGTTACGGTGGAACAGGAGTGCTCGTTTGGAGTAGAATTATTCTGGGTTCCAGAACTGACCTGCATGTTCAAATTGGAACTATGACAAGCCAAATCTATCGGGACGTCATTCTGGAACATTATGTACGCTTGTTTCGGGGCGCCATGGGCACACAGTTTGTGTTTATGGATGACAACGCCCGTCCTCACCGTGCAAACATCGTAAGCGAATGCCTTCAATCGGAGGATATCACCCGTATGGACTGGCCAGCATTCTCACTGGACTTGAATCCGGTAGAGCACGTGTGGGACATACTTGGCCGACGAGTTGCAGCCCGTCAACCTCCTCCTACATGTCTACCGGAACTTCGGAGAGCATTGCTTTTTGAGTGGTGTAATATCCCCCTAAGATCAGATCGATAATTTTATACTTAGCATGCCTAGGCGTTGTACAAACTGTATTGCATCGTCTGGGAGACATACGATGTATTAACAATCATACCAACCATGTAATATTGGTTTTTGTAAATAGTTTTTTTTTTTTTTTTTTTTTTTTTTTTTTTTGTAATTGCTCCAGGGAGGAAAAAATCGCCAATTTTTTTAAATAATATCAAACATATAGCATCCTTTTTTGCTCTTTACCTTTTGTTTAATAAATAAGCTTTACAAATAAGTCAAATTTGTTTTGCTTCTAACTCTTCCTTTGCCTGATTTTGCATTATCCTTAATTTATGGACATGAGTGTAGAAGGAAACTTGGCAATGTGAAATTTTAAATTATGCAAAATGGCAGTTCTGTTTTAGCTTAAGATTTTGTAAACTCTATTGCTTTTGGCGATGATCAGACTCATATCCGTTTTCTTCTGGAACAAACATATTTTTGCAAATTTGAGGTGGGGGTGAATGAAAATCATTTTGTAGATAAATTTCCCAAACGTAATGCACGACCTGATTTATAATTAGATAAACAAAAGCTAAGCCACGGAGAAACAAGGTGTCTAGTTTTAAACCATAACTAAAGAATATGTTCATGATTCTTACTTTAGTTCTCCATTCTAGAATTAGATCACTGATTGATAGCTTTGATCAGTCAGTGATGACAACACTGAGATTCTTGCCTATCCTGAAAGTTTTCTCATAGCGGCCTGAGTACAATCCTGCAGTGCTTACAGAAACAGGGGATTATCAGCGCTAGACACTGTCCCTAACTAAGTCAACTCCCTATGTAAGTATACAAGGCTAGAACATGCAAATTGTCAGGCAGCTTAAATATCTGGAAATCTTCATTTATGATACGTTTTCCTGGATTTCCCATGTTAAAGATCATAAAAACAAGTTGCGCAAGATCTCTAGGTCGTTGTTGAGGACATCTAAAGCCTACTGAGGCCGTGCTCGTGTACATTGAAGACCTGGTATCTCGCAGGAGCGGAGCGTATTGTCCTCTACCATACTTCATTGCGAGTTGTAAATATCACAATGAAAATGAGGAACTCTAGATTCTGCGCAAAGATCATTCTTCCTAAGCGTCAGTCAGGGATAACGAACGTTGGCGACAGCATACTGGCAGGAATTCCACATTGCACCTGACCGTGCAATACATAAATACTATAGTTCGCAAATTGAGATTAAAAGAAAACTCTTGAACAAAGAATATCTGATTTGCCTGTATGGGCAATGAGCGGATGTTACCGAATTTTCCATGTCATCCTGCCAAATTTGACTTGTATGTTATATGTAGCCATTCAGAAACATTGAGGACCAGAATGTTCTGACGGATCTATAGGAAAGAAGGTATACTGGTAGTGGCTGCTGTGCTACGGATGATGAAAACTCATATCACAAAAAAACCTCAAGAACAAGAATTCTGTTTTTCAGTGAACTCTCAGCCCTAAATGCCTAGATTTCACATCATTTATCAGCCACCATCATACCATCTGTGTAAATTACACAGACGATGCTTCTAGCCTGCAAGCTATCATTAGCAAATGTTCTGGGTTGAAGTTCTGGGCGAAGTTCTGAGATCTTACCGCTTGGTCGCTGGTGAGCATCTTATATTTTTCCGAGCTTTGAAAAATCTTTAATCAACTATACCTTATTTGGAATTCCAACTGCGAACAAATAGCTGGTTATGCTAAACACTTACACAACGGGAGCATGCACAGGCACAGGAAAATTACTTGCATCCTTCTCAATTTAAAGACAAGCTGGAGACAGACAGAAAATTCACCATTTGGATTTAAATCCAAATGGTGAACACTTCTCATTGACATTTTTTAGTTCCGACTCCTAGTGTAATGATTATAATTTTCTTTTAACGGGAGTCATAAAAAATGTATTATACTCTTGCCAAAATTTCAATCACGGATTTCCAGCTTGTTAGTTGGACGTACTAGCTGCTTCAGTCATGAGAGTTTGGTAGGATGAGAACGTGATAGCTCCTTACATTCTACCCTACATAATGGGTAACATAAGGCAACATAAGGCAACACACTCATTCGACCAGATGCAAATGAACATCCAGGACCATCACAGTTTCAGTTCAGGCAGAAGAATAGGTTTTCCTAAAGACACGTAACCGGTTGTGCTGTCTCAAAGATTTGAACCACGGATAACCCGTTTGCTAGCTAGACATGATAACAATTTGAATATTTATATGCAAGACTTATTCAAGAAAATAATTTCGTGTAACCACCTGTTTAGATAATTTATTATCTTTAAAATCCAGTTTCTTGACACGTTATTATTATTGCGGTTAGAACATAACTGTAATCACTTTATTAAACTTAGTAGATTTTTAAAATTTTTAATTTTGCTATTAGATTTTTTAAAATTAGTTTTCCTAAATGCACCTAACTATATTAATTTTGAACCATAACTATTACTATACGCACTTATATTATTAGCTGGAACACAGTAAAATAAATTGCACGAGATTTTTGCAGTAAATCTAAGTACTCTCTTCTCGGGCATTAAATTTCAATATAATTGTGCTGAAACTTCAAGAAAACGTCAGTAGTAATAGAAGAAGACGATGTAAGAATGCCATTTAAAATTTAATTTCGTAAAAATATGTAGCGAAAATCATTCATAATGTCTTCCGTTTAGTGTGTTGGTTTCTTTTAATTTATCGTCTGCCGAACCTTTATTCGATTTTGTTTTTAAAACTGGAAAACATAATGATAATTATTTTGAAGAATTTTGTAAATGTCTAGTATTAATTTATGTTAAATAATTAAATTAATAGAGCATAACCATTTAAAAAAATAATCTTCTATAAATGAACTAGTGGTTCTTTTACCCTTAAACACACGCCACAGTTTAATCATCAAGATTATATTTTTTCTTCGTCAAGTAAATGTACTCACGTAATAAAATAATAATTAAATTTAATAACAAATAAATTTACTCACTCACTACAGCCAGTCACGTCCTCAAATGAGAGAAAATTGTGAAGAAGGATTTACAAAATTAATTTTCAATGGGAAAATTATTTTGAAAGACAGTATGGAAAACGGAATAATGTGGTCTCATAGTTTTATAACAAATCTGATAAAAGTGATATAATCTGATAACTCACTTTTTTATCAAATATAGTAAAAAATATAATAATTGTAATGCGAATAAGAAAAACTAGGTAATATATACAAGCGATTTAATAAAAATGCACTAATAAAGTATTATTTCATATTTTATTAGACATACTAAAAATGTTATAAACTTAATACGAGTATAGAAAAACCACGTAATATAGAGTTTCAACGAGTGTGGAGTACGAAGTAATGTAGCGGACACACAATTCTATAAAAGATGTCATAATAACGTACTACTTTTATAAAAGTTTTAACAAATATAATAAAAAATGCAATGAGAATGGGAAAAAAATAACAGAAACTTTCATTTTAATTAGAAAGATGTAAATACATCTAGGTTTATCATGTTTTTTAAAAACGTATTTATACTTTATAAATTTATTATAGAGTTTATGTATATATTATTTAAATGTACATTATTATAAAACATATTGTATATAGTATATTATTATGAATTTTAATTATAAAGTATAATAAACTTAATACAAATATGGAAAGTAAGATAATACGGACATGGCGTTTGGAAAACAAATTAATGTGGGTTTCCAGAGAGAATGGAAAACAAATTAATACACACAATTAAATAAACAATAGGTAATAAGATATTAAATTCATTGCACATTTTTAGAAGCATAATAAAGGTACAGTAAATTTAGCGGGAGTGTGGGAAGTAAGGTGGTATGAGAAAGGAATGTGGAAATTCGAATTCACTGAGTGAGAAAAGGAAAGTATTTAAGAACACATAATTTAATGAAAAAAACATGATAAGCATGATTATGATTAAAAATTACAGTTTAACAAGGCACTATTATATAAAATAAAGTTTTTATTTATAATTACGTTTATGCGTAAAACAGTTTTTGTTACATACATAATTTTTCGACAGAATACCTAGTTTGAAATCGTTACGATTAATAAAAATTACAATAATGATGAAATATTAGCTTCGATGCAAAATTAAATTTATTACTGCGGGATTTTCGCCGTTTGTTTGACTTAAAAGAAGTACTGTAACGACTGTAACCCTTTTGTTTTCCCACAAGGGGATAAAAAAGCAGTAATAAATCATTGCTTAAGAAAACCCATGAATTATAGAAACCACACTAACATTTTTACTGATAATTTGAAACTAGTTTAACTCTCATCAAGCAACAACAACCACATACTATAATTATTGGTAAGGTGATTAGCATGTTTCCGAATAATAATTTGATGATAACAACAAACCGAAGCAATAGCTTTCTCAATAACAGTTTCACATTTCTGGATGGCAACTGCATTGTGTCACCTGATAAGTAATCTAGGGCTTTTAATAGGCCTCCTTAAAGCATATTCTAGAATGTTTAAACAAGCTATTTTCAGGGTCATTCAGCAGAGAGATCTTCATTCAAATAAATTCTGTCTTAAAAGCCCGCAGGTATTAATTTGTTGTTTTAAAAGCCCCTTGTGAGAATGGCGGGCACAGAAGACTACATCAGTGTGCCATGCTTTACGAGTATAAAAAAGGAATAATGAAGCAAATGCTGTATGGTTTTAATATTCGTAGCGATGGTTGTTAAATTTCGGCTAGGCGATCTTGGCTCCAAAGATGCCAAGAGGTGTGGGGGCCCTATCTTTTTCTATAATGCTCTGCTCGAAAGTTGCAGTTAAAATAAATCCATATGCAACTGTCGAAGAGGTGACGGTAGAGGTTAATTCGTCATCATGAAACTGTCCATTGTCATTTGAATAAATCATAGCTAAGCTTGACAAGTAGGTTCTATCTGAACTTGAAAAATGCTAATCGAAGGGAACGTGTGAACATCTGCACTGCTCTTCATTCACGTGAAAAAAAAATTCTTTTTGTAAACTGTCTAGTGGCTGATGACGAAAAGTGAATGATGGCTTGAGACTCGGAAAATGGTGTTAATGAAAAATAGTAATATTCTCATAGGGCACTTAAACCAGACCTTCAAGCCTTTTTCTCCAATAAGCCGGATATATTTTTGAGTGATATAAAGAGCATATTACACCAATGGATGAATGTTACTGAATCAGATGGAGACAATATAGTTAATTAAATATCTTACATATTTTTCTATTTCTTAAAATCTAACTTTAAGAAATGACATTACTTACAGTATGGCTTCAGATGGCTAGCTTCTGCAGATGCCTTTGCGTAAATGTAAAGCAGGGAAACGAAATCATAATTCACACCATATCTCAATGGACGGACAAATGTGTAAACCACTCTAGTTTTATTATAAATAAAAATAATTAATATGTAAGGCTATACAGATCATTAGGTTTTTCGCAGCAGCAAATGTAAAAATGCAACTATACAACAACCAGGATTCGAACCATGAATCTTCCAGTTACAACCCAGACGTACCCAGTACGCTCTCATGGCGCTAAGACTTACGGTAGGACAACGCATGTGAGAAAATGCGGTATTTCCTCTATGGATTCTTATCAAAATCCAAATTAATTAATTAAGAAGATTTGAATTGATAATGCGCGTCGATTTGACAAAATCGTGAGAATCTGAGCAATGTCCTGAGTTCAGACCCGCTTTTCTCGGCTATACCATTTTATTTTCTGGCAGAGTTCCACAAACAGACATCGTAAACTATCAATTCTGTTATCACCCATATTATTATTATTATTATTATTATTTTAGGCAGTTTTGTTTTACACTAATGGTTTTGTGACTGTAAATTTTTAATCGCGGTGCAATAAGAAAATATATTTTTTCTTATTGCACCGCGATTAAAAATTTATGAATGCTAAGAAAATATATTTTTTCTTTAGTAGGTCCGATTGCTCCTCAACTCGGATAATGGCGAGTTAACTGCATCTTCTGGTAGGAGTAACAAAAATGGTCTTAAGAGCGATTAGAGTTAAAAATTTGGTATTCTTCCCCAAATGCACAACTGTTTGACTGTCTTCGCAACTACACCTTTCCGCTCACTTCTCGAAATTGCGTGGGCAGCTTTTTAATACAAGTGTGTGGTATGAAGTTTGTAAGATAAGATTAAACGTTCTTACTATCTGTAAATTATCAGAAATATACATCAAACCCACACAAAAATTTTTGTTTACTTACCCATTCCCGACAAATTTATCTTCTCACAGTGGATAGAAAATTCTAGAATAAGAAGTCAAGCCATGTAACATACTGATCAAACATTTTTTGTTAAAACTGCCCAAAAAATAGTAATATTAAATTCTTCGGACGAATCACTCCCACGTGGGGCGTGTCCTGCGATGGCGTCATCGGCCGCAGCCGGAGCGCGCGAATGCGCATTGGGGGGCGAAAGCATTGTAGCTATATATTCTTGCCAACGCTGTCGCTCCTTCCACAAATAATTCGACCGACTTGCTCCAATACGCAGAAAAGCGGGCCCAAGTTTCAACTTTTCAACTTTAGAGCTCCCACAGAAACTTTTCGCTACAGAGAATGATTGGTTAGTGAGTTATTTATTCATTTTTGAATTTTTCTTTTCTTTTTGAAGCTGTGATACTTGCCATAATATTTCAAACAAATATTGATATTTGAAAGAATTAATCTTTGCAGAATCTACTAAACTTATCCTTAAGGGGATTCAGATGAAATGAACTCTTTTATTATTTTCTTTTTTAATTTCATCAACTTTGATTTTAAAAAATAATTGCTGATTCCATATATATATAACAAATTTAAGTCCGAAGTGAGAAACGCTAGTAAATTAAAGCAAAAATGTCAACTATCAGAGCCACACCCCTTCTTAAAGGAGACAAAAAAGGTATATTATAAATTGATTTGATTGATTTAAAAACTTTCTTTTAAATACCTTTTACTTGTGATTTTAAATATATATTTTTATAAATATTATGCTCGATTAATGTGGACATTATGCTCAAGCATTCTTTTTCAGAGATTTAAAAAAAAATATATATTTACTTGAGTCATCAATGGAAAGATGCAAAGTTCTTAAAAGTATATTTGTTGCGTTACATTGAAAACTGGAGAAGAACACAGTTATTTAAGAGAAGGCATTTTTGTCACAATAAGGTGCTGACAACTTCAGGTATCAATCAAGACAGTAGTAGACATACTGAGTCTCGAAAATTTGACAAAATCCATTTGTCAAAGTTCGAAGTAATAATTTTAAAAAATTCTCATTAACAAAGCAAGAATTTTTAAAATAGAAAATAAAATTAAACGTGAAACTACAAAGCAATAATTAAAATATGATTATAGAACACTACAAAAATTATTATTAAAAGTGCTGATAAATCGAGTCGTCAGGGTTTTTCTGATAGGGTCCAAGTATTTGGACACATTTCTACAATATTCTATTCTTCATATAAAATCGAAATTTAATTTTGATTGCATTATTGACCGAACTACATTAAGCGAACATATTTAAATTTGTTTCCAAAAGAAGTTAAAATATTTAGTTGCTGATTTTGTTTAAAAATAAGCTGAATTTTTAAAATTTTCGAATTACATTGCGTAAAAAAAATTTCAAAGCTTTTAAGCTGTAGACTTTAGAATAAAAATAGATTCACTTTAATTTCTGAATATGATTTTAAATATCAACACAGATTCTAAGTTCTTATATTAAAAAGAAACTTTTTTATCATATATATAGTATGAGACACCTTGTATTTAAGATTCCTCTTTAAAATATATTTAATATAATAATAGGTAGTTTCCAAAAATCGATTACTTTAAGTTTTAAATGCATTTTACTTAGCAAATGATCAGGTTATTTAAAATAAAAATTTACCATCTTAGTGTCCTTTAACCTATTTAAGATAAATATAGGTGTTTCCCTTCTATAACAGTAATTGATAAGTTTCTGAAAAAATTAATGTTTCGTCCCTTTAGTTATCGTATTTTCGACGCATCAATCAAGTTTTAAAATTAGCCTTCAAAACATACGACATATATTTACATTTGCAAACTAAGGTAATGATTCTATCGAAAAAATTGACTAATTACATATTTGTAAACTCAAAAAACGCATAAAGTAAAATAAAAATGTTTTTACTTATAAAACTTTAAAAGTATTATTATTATATGCATATTTTATGAAGGCATAAAATAGATAAAGACAATCCTGTGTGCTACCAAAAAGTTCTTTAAAATAAATTTGCGTAAGAAAAACCTTTCTCTATTGAATTATCATGCAATAAGAAAAGCAGATTTAATGGCAAATGAATAAAAAATGTCTAGTGTCGTTATTTCAGATTTTTGTCTTCAACCTAGCCGCTGCATCAATGTTTATTTTCTTTTCAGAAAATCGACTACACCAACTAACAGTACCATTAAAATATTTTACATTCGAACCTGATGCTGCCTATTTAAAAACATGTGGTTTTAGGCATATTTTTTAGTATATCTTTTCGCACTTGGATGAGTTTTACGTTTATATTAACTTTTCTGGATACTCTAGGATAAGTTACTCAGATATAATTAAATTTAATATTTATTTTTCATGAAATTTCTGGATCGATTTATGCTCCAGAAAACACGGTAACCCACATTTATGAAATTTCTTGAAAATACGTGATTCAGTATTTTCTTAAGAATATATGATTCAGTACTTCTAATTCAATATTTTAGTGAATTTTTTTAAATATATGAGTAATTAGCACATAAAATTATTTCCATTAAAAAAATCAGAAGAAACAGGTGATAAAAGTTTGATGTGTAATCACAATGTTTCACAGTTCACATCGCAGTTTTTAAAAATGTGTGATTGCTCATCACACATTTTTAAATATCTTACTTTAAGAAAATTTCTAAATTCATTTCATTTTCGTAAAATATTCTTATTTGTTTCAAGCTGTATACATTTTACGTATCTGATTTCAATATTATTAAGAAAATTATGCACAGATTTGGGAGTGGATGAAGCTAAATTAGTGACATTAAATTTTATGCGAAGGAATGGTAACTAGAAAAAAAACGTCAGAGAATTGAAATTTGAGTGAATTTTGATAAAGCAATTTATTTGTTAACGTTGATTCATCCTAATTTTAAATGCATGCGCAGATTTGGTTGCGAATACATACAGCAAAGTTATGAATCAAACATAAATAATCTCTTAATAAAATCTGATACAGTAGCAAAGAAAAATAAGAGCGAGGGCTTTTAGGTTAAATTAACTGGCATATGCTAAAGCTATATGTTTAAGAATTGGAGGCTCCCTTCAGCCCACCTGGACACGAGTGTCCCCATAGCTCAAAAAGAAGGGGCCCCGAAAGCTATATGTGTATGTGTCTGATGGAAGGGATGTCTTTTTCTTAAGGGATACTAGCTCGTTTCCCCACTGCACATGGAAAAAAACTACGAAGACTTACCACGCATCCACCCCGTGCGACAGGGTTCGAACCCGGGATGTCGGAAGTCAGCAATTTTGAACCGCTAGGCTAATAGTGGGGCTGAGCAAGTCGAATTTCACTATTCACGGACTCGTTGGGCAATACAAAAAGGCGTGTGTGTGTAATTATGGCAAAGCCTCGAGGACTATCTGCCTAAGAGGAGGGATGCCTTCGTGGAGGACTCTAAGGGCAACTGGCTCGTATACACGTTACACATGGGTAAAACCACGAAAACGCCCATGCAGCCAGTCCGTTCGCGGGATTCGAACCTCGGACCGAACTACCAGTGTTTAGCGTCTTTACCGCTCGGCCGCTGGTGGGCCCAATACAAAAAGGAGAAATACATCAACATTTCCACGCAAATAAATATAATACACGTATTTACGAAATATTACAAAACTGAGGGAAAATAAATAAATAAAAATTTGAAAGGTTTTTAAAGGTTTTCTACTTCCTCGCTAAACTCGCAGTTAACCAATTTGCTTTATTAAAAGAATCTTTTCAGCTTTATTATTAAACATCGCTGTTTTTTCATTTACACTGCATGTAATTCAACAAAAAATTTTAAAGTACATTTAGAATTCTCGATTACACTGTTAAATATTGCCGTTAATTTTTTATATTTGCTTTATTATTTCTTTAAAAATAATTATAAGTTGGAACATCCTTTTGTTTGTGTTTCGATAGAATTTTTTATAGTGGCGATATGATTTCTTTAAAAATTGGTAATAACATTTGGTGGCAACATACATTTATTTAAAAAAAAACATTCAGACAAAAAGTGAATAGTAGTACTTCTAATGCTTAAATTAAAAAAAAAAAAATTAAAAAAGAAAGAAAATCTGAAAGATTTCAGATTTTATATGAACTTTATATATACTATATATAAAGTTCTTATAACTATATATTTATACACCCAAATAGGCATTTTTTTAACGTTTTGTGTGTTACCCTTATTTTTGTTAAATACCATGTTCTTCGCACTTAAACCATAAAATTTAATTCAGCAGCAATACCACAAAATAATTTAATAACAGCAGATCTTTTAGAATTTCCGATACATTGTCTCCCGAGGTGGAGCTAAAAAAAAATGCTTCCCCGTACAGTGTTACCACTGCTCGTTTTGAAAGCATTGAGTTTGTTAATTAAAAATTCATTGAAGTTTTATGAAATTATAGATATTATTATAGATAATAAAACATATTCCAAATTCGAGCTTCCAGATGCTCATATTCGAGTGGAGGAGTACGTTGTTTAAAATCTGATGTCTTTTTTTCACAGTGCGAGAAACATACATTCATGCAGATTCTTCATTATTTAATTTCTTTAAACATAATGCAGGTCTGTAATATTTGGTGGCAATAATTTGAAAAGTGAAGCGCCGTTTTATAGTGGAAGACACAAAATGCCAAAACCAAATTAATAGCTCTTCTGAACAGATTGCCCCTTTCGGCTAATGACTGAAAGAATTTAGACTTTAAATTTGCACCAGAAATTTTGTTAAAGTTTTTTGCGTTGTTGCAGTTTACCGATCTCTTCACTGATTCCCTCCTGCTAACGCAAATTTTGTCTTTTTAACTTTATTATTAAACATCGCTTTCTTCGTATTTAAGCCACATAAAATTCTACATTTAAATTCCGAAGATTTTAAAAGCAGCATATTTTCAGAATTTCTGTTAGAATGTTGACACATATTCTTCTACTTTTTTCAGTTTTTTCTCCGTTCATCATTCAAGTTATAAGGTATTTCTACCTTCTTTAGCGAGCATTCGTGGTGTAGTGGTCTGCAAGCTGGGCCGGTATTCCAGAGGTCCGCGGTTCGCTTCCCGGCGAAGGCGGTTGCTCATTTTTCATCTCTTCTGCTTCCAATTAACCTAATGTCTCTACAGTGGCGCCCGAACTAAAAGGGTGTTGGATGATGATTCTCCTCACCCAGGATTCCCAATTCGCCCTTTAAAAGGGGGAATATATAAGTAATTTCTCCCGCCTTCTTAGCGAACCTTTGTGGTGTAGTGGTCTGCACGCTCAGCGCGTTTGAGAGGTCCGCGGTTCGATTCCCGGTGAAGGCGTTGCTAATTTTTCATATCTCCGGCCTCCAAAAAACAAATACCTAATGTATCTACAAAGTTTTCTCAATAAAATGACAATAACTTTTTTTATCTTTTAAAACTTTACCATTAAAAATCCTTTTCTTTGCATTTACGCCACATAAAATTCAACAGCCGAGATACAAACTAGTTAAAAACAGCATACCTTTATAATTTCCAATAAGTTTTAACTGTGAAAAATCATTTTTTTAGTCCTTATATTATTTCTTTAAAAATAATACATGGAGATAACATCTGGAAGTTACATTCTTTAATTTGTAAAGTGATACGAACACAAAAGTGATTCAGACAAAAAAGTGAAAATCGAGACTAGTAACAACTCCGGCGCTAAAATATTTTCTTTTTTGTCATCCTTTCTAAAAACCTCAATATTTTACTGATATTATAATGCGACAGCTTAGTTATAATATTAAACTGAGTATGGGACCAAGTATAATACTAAGCGATTATTATATTTGTTCTGATTCAGATGATTAGATAATACAAAATACTTTACTTACATACTTTCATTATACGGCAATTTCATTGTGATATTCAGTCGATTAAGATACTAAGTAAAATAACTAACTTACAAAATTACTACTTAATAGTTTACTTAGTATCATAATAAGACAATTTTATTTAGTTTTTTTTTAATTTATTCTGATATTAAGGGATTATGATATTAAAATTGAATAGGGTTATTTTAGCACTTAATATTTTACTTAGTATCATAACAATCTGAATTATTATTAAGTAGTAGTCTGAGAATTTTCTTTATCATATAATAAAGAAGATTCTCAGATAAATCACGAATGCTTTCGGATTTCTTAGAAATTTTACGCTACTGATTTATATTTATATTCTAGTCACATAGCTTGACTTCACTTCAAGCATACAGATAACACTAGCTTCGAAGAAAAACTCTCATACTATATTGCACAACGAAATTTCAAACGTCTTCGCACCACTTTTCGTAACTCAAACTGGCGTAACAGAGAATTGCATCTCCCGTATTATATTTACTTTTCATTTCATTAAGACATCGAATACTTATTTCCCCACTAAAGTTTTAATTTTAGTAAAAATAATCTTTACCAGTTTTATAAAGTTATTAAATTATTCGAAGTAGGAGATAAAAAGAAACAAATATATCCTAGCCGGGATTCGAACAAGTACAGGTAGAAGTGCGCAGCATATCAAAATTTCACCATGGGTCATACAGGTATGGATCTAATGCATTAATTGCTCAGCTCCTCCCCAATTTTGATGGAGAAAACCCCGAGGAAGGAATCCGAGAGGCTATCATTCCTCTTCCTGTACCAGTAAATTATTCGAAAGAACTTTCGCCGCGTCAATATTTTAAGTGCCTCTTTGGGCACAGACTCCATACAATTACAAACACCCATGATTTCTCCAGGATTAGAATTGAAGCCAAACGACAAGGCAGATAGCATCGCTAATTACTATATCAATCAAGGCGGTGCTGATATTGGAATTTAACCGTGAGGCATATGTGCTACCTGTTACACTACAAGAGCACGCTGGGGAAAATGACAATTCCTTATAATCTCCCTAATTTGGAATGTTAGATAAAATGCACTAGAAAGGATTGCGACCACTATGTACAGATGGCACAACAGTCAGTAAGAAGACTATTGGACATAAGATTTGTATGAACTAAAGAACTAAACGGATGTCTTTGTGCGGCGGAGTTCTGCGCATCATTTATGAGCCGCTTAATTTTGTCTAATACGTCCCTCCAAAGATTAAATTTTTATAAAGGTAAGGTTAGGAATGGTTAGGGATTCACTTCTGGTTAGGAATTTGTGGTATAAATAAAATTACTTGATTTAATTTGACTAAATCGTCCATGATAAGAATTTCGAATGTATAAAACGCTTTCGTATGGAAGCAAAAATTATTTGCGACTTAACTATGTGCATGAAAGTAATTCATTGTTTTTATAAATTGAATTCTGTTAATACAACTTTCTAGGAGTTCCAGATAATTTGAGTCTACTATGAAAAGTGATCGCTTTAGAGAACATGACTTAAGGGGAAGTTTAATACAGAATTTTGTTATATTTACAAAAACACTGAGCAGTTTCAGACTCTTTTCTAATGATGACTCTCTTCAAGACTCTTTTCTAAAGAAGTTCAAGAGCAAAGAACGATTTCTTTGTCTAAGCCGAACACAAGGTTGTAGCTTTGCTAATTTTATGTTTAACTTTGGCGTGTGTCTCTTCTATCTTGAGTCTTTCTAATACCTCTAGATATTACATGTTTTGTAACATACTGGGAAGTTTAAAAGTCGCATCTGTCAGTCTAACAAAAACTGGGAAAATTTAAGGGGTATGAGCAACCCCTATACCGACGATGTTAAATTGGCCATTTTGGATGTACCTTTTCTCAAACTCTGCTGTAGACACACGCTTGAAATTTTTTGTATAATTAAAATATACCTTACTGATTATACTGAAATGAGCTTTTGAAACAGTTTGAATTTTAGAGTAATTTACAGAATATTTTGTTAGGCATAGTAAAATTTAGCCCTTTTCTCACACAAAATTAAAAAAAAAAAAATTTGTTAAGTTTATCACAAAAAGCTCATTTCAGTAAATATTAGGAAACTTAATAAACAAGCCATAAAAATTTTAGGTACCTGTGAGTGATAGCTCCCGAGAAAAGGTACATCGAGTATAAAAAAATTACGTTTGGAGAAAAACGCTTTTTTATGTAAAAATCCTTATTTATCAAAGCATTCAATGACAAATTAAAACTAGATTTTTTACAGTTCTAATTTTCATAAGAATTAAAGAATGGTATGTTTAGAAAGATAAAAGTGTAGAGAATTTGAAAATGCAAAAATCCGAAATCACCATTTTTTGAAGATTTTTGGGTTCCAACACCCCTTAAGAGGGGTATTTATGCCAAATTGTTTCAATAGATAACATTCTTATACTGTTACAAGTAATTTATGATTTGAAACATAAATTGCAGCTCATCATACTAGCTTTAAAACGTTTGTTTGCTGCTAGATAAAGAACGAAATGTATGATTGAGCATTTCATCGCAACTTTAGATGAATAAAATATGATGAGGAATATGATTCCAAATGAATCAAATATACTTATTCTTAAGGTTTTGATTGCTTGGGAATTAGTGACATATCTCGTCAGTATGGTTTAATATATATATATATATATATATATACATGCAAGATGTAGTTGTACTTACGAACTGCAACAACAGTCTTATTGATGACAACTTACAGTAAAATGTTAGTAATGTTATTACGAAAACACACGAACATAACAGACCTGACAAGCAGATGACACATAAAAATAAATAAGAAGAGAAAGTCAGTCCATGGCATCATAGAAAACGAAACAGCATCATAAAAACGGATTAACATCATAAAAAGCGGAATAGACTCACAACAATCATAATTCAGTGTTCTTTTGCTCTCGAACTTCATCTCTCTCTTTTGCTCTCGAACTTCAACCCGTCTCTCTCCGAGAAGTGGTCACGTGATCTTGCTGGTGAGCCCGTTGCCATTCTTACTTATAAAAAGAAGCATATCACCACATGACGACTCTGTGGACGTCCACGGCGGGTTGAAGAAGACAAAAGATATAAAAAGGCAAAACAAACAGAAAAAGAGAACAAAAAATAAATGTCTTGGTGGCGAGTGTTCAGTTTGTACACCACCGTTTCATCTTATCAACAGTGGTTGATGTTATGGTGGTGCCTTCATGCCGTCCTATCTTTCATACTTCTTAACGAATAGATGAATGAAGTCTGTCTCATAAGGACCGAAGAACTAGGGACGAAGTTTCAGTCTAGGTCCAAACTGGGTGTGTTGTATTGCCACTTGGTCTTCGAACTTGTATTTACAAGCAGGTTTGCGACATTTCTTATACTGTCGTATATCTTCTTCCTGTAAACGGGATATGTTCTGTTTAGATTCAATACGTAACGCGTTCTTTTCATCATCTCGCTGTGTCTATAATTTAATTTTTTTTGGAGTCCTTTTAAATTTTCTTCGTTTATGCTTCATGGCACTTTTCTTGCCTTTCTTTGGGTGTGAAGCAGCTAAAGAATATAAAGCAGTAATTTTTTTCAGCATTCTTTGTTGACTCAAATATTTAGCTGCATCTTTTTCCTGTATAGCATTTCGATATATAATATTACATATATTTCGATATATAATATTATATATATTTCGATATATAATATTATATATATTTCGATATATAATATATAATTGATATAATCCTTTTAAATTTTCTTCGTTTATGCTTCATGGCACTTTTCTTGCCTTTCTTTGGGTGTGAAGCAGCTAAAGAATATAAAGCAGTAATTGTTTTCAGCATTCTTTGTTGACTCAAATATTTAGCTGCATCTTTTTCCTGTATAGCATTTCGATATATAATATTACATATATTTCGATATATAATATTATATATATTTCGATATATAATATTATATATATTTCGATATATAATATTATATATATTTCGATATATAATATATAATCGATAAATTTAGAATTATCTGAGATACTTTGGGAAAAAATTTCAGCAATTTGAGAAATTGTAGTATTGGCTGGAATGCCAAAGACAAATCATTTTCTTAGATTATATCTCTTTTCTTCCTGCGCCTTTGCTGCTTTTGGTTAATTTTTGCTTTTCACACCGCAAAATCTACTCTAATTTACTGACCTCTTAATTTTTCTCTTGCAAGATCTTGTTATTTTCCTCAGCTTTAGCTTCACTATTAAATTCTAAAAATACGTACGTTTCTTTGCATGTTATTTCGGCACAGTAACATCTAAAATATCAGAAGATAAAGCTTTGATTTCTTCTGTAGTGATATCACTAGGTAACTTCCAAAGATAGAGGGTTTTAGCATCTCTTTCTCTTTTACTTGCTTCAGCATTAAAAGCCTTCTATAAAAAAGCTCCTTTTTCGGAGTTTTCTCTAGTTTTTTTTCTTTGGGTGTTTCTGCACTTTTTAGCAGGTTTTTCTCTTTTGCTTGTTCAGCCCTTTCTTGAAAACCTTGTTTTAACTGATTCATTTTAATATTCACAGCTTCTTCAGTGTTCTGCACAATTTGTTCATCATCATCATTATTAGTTTCATGATTGTCATCCTCAACTTCGTCATTGTCATCAACATCATCTTCGTCCATGTCATCATCATCTAAATCCAATTCCAAATCGTCATCGTCATCATCATCATCATCCATAACCGTTTTCTTCAACTGATTTGCATTTCCTTTCATTCCTTTAAAATCTTTCCTAGCAGTATTAATTTAATGCGGTGAGTAAGAAGTAACAATGAGTTGAAATTCCTCGCGAGTTTCAGAGTTCAACATGTGCGAAAGATCAAATGCAAAGGGTTGATGATCGGTAGCATTAGCAATGTTAACCAAAATTTCATCATCATTACTGTTGCAGAAATAAATACCGTCTTTATCAAATGTAAATTTACTTTGCTGCAAAATGTCGATTCCAATAATCGCATCAAGAGTAATCATGTTATCTTTTAGCATATGGATTTTAGCAGGTAAAATAATATTTTGAATTTTAATGGAATCCTGAAAGAATCCAATGCTTTGTGTCTCAGCTAATTCCTGAGAACGTAATTCTGGAGGGCTGTAATATTGAAGAACCAATCTTGGGGTATGTGTTTTCATTAATAAACGTGGCATGTGACCCAGTGTCACTAAGTACGGTTAACGGGGTTTCTGTAAGTTGAATATCAACATGCATAAGATGTTTGGAAAGCATTTGAGTAGAAAGAGCATTTACAGTTCTGTCAGGTGTATCAGATTCCGTGGTAGAACTACGAGAATTTTGGGGACAGTTGACATGAACATAGCTATAATTCTTGCAGCCATAATAAAATTTGACATTTGATTTTTTCGGACAATTGATGGTTTTATGCCCTTTTAAACCACAGGAATATTATGCTGGTTGCGTGTTTGATGTATATCATTATCAAGTTTAACAGAGTGAAGGGAATTATGAAATGTCTAAGTATTTTGCGTCAAATGCTTTGAAACTGTTTTTCATAAATTTTCAGTTTTTTTCTTAAATTAAAGAATGGATTTACAGCTGTATAAAATTATTTTATTGTTTGATGAATCAGGAATAACGTTTATAACATACTCAATCAGAGAAGACTCATCAATACAAACTTTATGCGCGAGATCTCTTATGGCTAAAACATATTCTTGTAAAGTTTCGAATGGTTTCATATGACGAGATTTCATCATTTGATGTACTTGAAGGCTGTTAACTGTATCCGAAAATTCGTCTAACAAATGATGTTTTAATTGTTCCCAATTAGTAATTCCACGAATTGGTTTTATTAAAGCTGGACCTATTAGACATTTTTTAACTAAAATGACTTAATGTACAGGGTTCGTTATCTGATAGAGGTTAAAAATATCATCCATGTCTGAAATAAAAGTTGCAACGTTTTAATTATCACGAGAGGAAAAGAGTTTAATCAATCAAGTCGCTGATAGGTCAACGATGTCTTTTCAGGCCAAAACACTTGACAGAAACGCTTTGAGCATACTTGTTATTAGCCGGAAATAATAAATTTCTAGGCGAGTTGTCAAGACAGGTGTTCTCCATTTGTTTACATAAAGAATCATCTGGTGTGTGAGCAATGTTCGCTTTTGCGATGATTTAGGGGTGAACTCCCCATCAGAAGTTCGTCATCAACTTCGCTAACCTGTCAGACAAATCTGATTTTAATAGTGAGATGCCAGTAAGATTCGTAAGGATTTTGCTATCACACTGCTCAATATCAGTAGAAAATTCTTTGTAAATTACATATAGCAATTAGATCCGTGAGTAAAAATTCTTTTATTATTTTTTGCTTTGTGTCTTCTAAGTTAAGTGGTTTGGGAAATCCTTAAAATTTACGTAATTGAGCACGATTTTGTCTATCGCCATCCGTGCCTAAAAGATGTAAGAACTTGATCTCTTGTGTACTGGGAATTTTTAATGATTGTGCAATGTTGAGACATCATTAAAGGTGGTCATTATTCAGTTTCGAGGAATTGTCACACAACTATTCTTAATGTTAATAACTATAGTGCTAAAACACTCAAAAATGCGTACATTCAAACAAATTCTAAAATATGCTTTAAGAGTAGAAAATAAAATTTCGTTTCGAAATATTATATCACCATTGCTTTAAATAACTTCAAATAACATTTTAAAATGATTTCAAAATATGTGCATCAAAAGAAATGAGCAAAACAGTTTTTTGATTAAAAACGAAAGTATTAAAGATTGAAATAATCGTTGAACTAGTAACTCTGTAAAATGTGTATCAAATAATTTTTCAAAATAATGCTGATTTCAAAATAATACTTTTAAAATTAATATCTTCAATTAGATATTTTTCAAAATATACTTTTGTTCAAGAAAACGGAGACAAATTATTCAATCTTCGAAGTATGTCAAGGTGTTCTTAAAAATAATATTTTTTCGTCAAATTAGCAGCAACTGAACATCATCAAATAAAGTTATCATGAAATAATAATAACTTTTTTTAAATAGTTTAAATTATCAGGGTCAATGTTCCTTCTTTCCTTCTTCGGGAACATGCAAGGACCTGACTCGGAACAGAGAGCTTACTAAAGCTATGTTCACTAATTGTGGGAAGTAGACAGGATACACAAGAAGGGTATACAAAACCCTTTATTTTTCTCTATTTACAATAACTTCCGTACTTCGGAATACACAGACCCTCTACTTGGGGTCAAAACGTAAAAGTATAAAAATAAAACTAAACTCTAATTTAACTTTAGAATAATGAACGTGGAAGATTGGCCTTATAATAACAGGAAGCGTATGTAGTACAGATAACTGTGAACACTACAATACGTTTAAATTTATCAAGAGGATTAAAACCTCTGGCCTGGAAGGCAACCAGCAACTGCGTAACTTCTAAGATAAGCGGCCTGCTTCGACTCACTGCT
This sequence comes from Stegodyphus dumicola, assembly GCF_044657685.1. Lineage (NCBI taxonomy): Eukaryota > Metazoa > Arthropoda > Arachnida > Araneae > Eresidae > Stegodyphus > Stegodyphus dumicola. The sequence goes on from NC_140768.1 coordinate 88,072,168, forward strand.
TCCTCTCTCTCGCTTGGCAAAAAGCCTCAACTTAAATACTTGGCGTTCGCCAGACAAACTTTGCATAAAAACCTTAACGCTTATAATTCTGGCCGGAAGTAGAAAATAAGAAGTGATAGTAAAGATTTAAAATAAAATAAACGTTAGTAAAACTTAAGATCCTTACATACTTCCCGCCAGAGTTAATTAGTTTGAAACTGAGGTCTGAAACGACCTTGTTGAAAACTTTTAGCTCTAGAATCTAAAGCGAGGCCAATCTTTTACAAATATTTTTCGCTAGAAACTAGAAATTTAAAAGAAAGAAATTTGTTTTTACAATAGCAGCTCCCAGGATACACAATTTTTTTTCATCTGTACTGCATCCAAACAGGAGCTCTTATTCAAATCTGGTTTCTTCCAGAGATCTGGAAGGAAAACTAGTTTAATGAAATGTTACACAATGAAATGGCAAGTAACATGTATAATTATATTTCTCTTAACATTCTTATTTTACTCATCACTATTTTAATTATCTCTCCCCGTGCTCTCTGACATGTGTTGTAAAAGAACACCAAACACGAATGTGTTTCTGTCTACGTGTTCCACACTTCCTCCTACTATCAAAACACTAACGTGTTAAAATTCAACATAACAAGACCTCGTAACACACCCTAATTTCAACTCTAAACCCTGAGGTACTATTCTGAAAGTGTCTAACTCTGAAGTGTAGCGTCAGAGAGCCTAACTACATCATTCAACCTTTAACACATATTCACCATGATTTAATCTGTTTACAGTCACACGAATAAAAAAAATTTTAACATTACTTTCACTTTTACCATATCACGGTATTTCTTAACATTTAAAATAACAGTTCACATTGTATATAAGAACATATTAACATGCCGTTAATTTTACACATTTGAAAACATACATTAGTAGTACATTGTTAACTTCTATTCTTTTCAAAGCAAGTGCCAATTCTTTCTACATTGAAATACTACATTTCAAAAAGTCTTTCAGACTAAAACTTCTTTCTTGCTAGAATGTTTTAAATGAAATTTATACAATAACTTTTTACAATATTTAAGTCTTAACACAACGCTATTATACATCAACTTTAGTTTTACGCGTGAGTAATTGAAAAACATAATACCAAAATCGGTAACAACTCATTTCTCGCCTTTTTGGCGATAAGGGTAGACCTCGCATGAGGTAAAACTTCTTGAAATCTGCCACTTGCAGTAAGAATGAAAGATTAACTTAAGTTTGCAAAGTAACATAAAATTTTACTTATCTTTGTGATATTCGGACATCCTTTTCTGGGCCCAGTCCTTAAAGGTATTGCAGATAGTAGTTTGATTTATCCTCCTTCTTGTACGGGCTCGCCCTTCAGTGCCTTCCTCTGGAAGCTTCCTTTTTTCACCAGTTCGGTCACCCTTGAATACCTTCTTTTTCTCCTCTGCTTGTGGTCTTGGCCGTTTGATGGCAGCTGGTCTTGGCGGAACCGGGAAATTTCTTTCGTGTGCCTGCTTGGACCTCGTTGCTGGCCGTTCAAATTTTCCTTGTAACTTTTCCTCCGCCGCTGATGGCCCTTCCGCAGTTCGGCGACTTTTGCTGCGGAGAGTTCTGTCGGATGAGTAGATCTTCCGTTTTAAAGCCGGGTTGCCGTCATTTCTCCTGGTTCTCTTCACATCCGTCGTCCTTCTCCCTTCTTCATTCTGGGGGTGTTCGTGAACTCTCTTTTCTGGACGGTGGAACGGCTTCTTTTTCTTGCTACCTTCAATTTTTCCGTGGGGAAATTTTCTTTTCACTTGCTCCTGCCTCTTAATGGCTTGCCCTTGTACTTGTCGTTTTTCCACCTCTGGAGCTTGTGCCTGCGGTGTCTGCCGTGCCGGATCCTGCAAAAGATCTGAAAATATTTGCATTTTATTACGATCAAAGTAGGGTTTGATTTGATCAATGTTTGCGGAGCAGGTTTCACCATTTCTGGCTTTTAACACTACTACAGCGTGAGTTATTTTTTCTATAACATATGGTCCTTCAAATCGTGGAAAAAATTTGGCAGTCTTATCTTCTGGTGCTGAAGAAAGTGAATGCTTAATTTTTAAAACTTCATCCCCTACTTTATAAGTTACTCCCCGTCGTTTCAAATCATAATAGAGCTTCTGTTTTCTTTGTGCCACTTCCGTATTCTTCTTTGCTTCCTTAATTAGTTTTTCTATATCACCCGTTTTAAATTCTGGGGCTCTTTGTTGCACATAAAATAATTTATCTAACGGCGTTATAATCTTTCTGCCTAGAAATAACTCAGCAGGAGTTTTGCCCGTTGTATCATGTTTTGTGGTCCTAAGGGCGAAAGCAAATTCATTGACATAGTTATGCCAGCTTTTATGAAAATTTTTAACATAACTACGGATAATTTTCACTATATTTCTATTGACCCGTTCCGCTATATTTGATTGCGGCCGATACGGGACCATTTTTAAATGACGTATGCCCAGTTTTTGGCAGATGTCTTCATATATATTACTTACAAATTGAAGACCATTATCCGATATAACTTTTAGGGGCGCCCCGTATTTTAAAATATACTTATTTAAAATAGAATCAGTAACTAATTTCGCGGAGGCTCGTTTTAAGGGAACAATTTCGGTCCATTTACTAAAATGATCAACCATAACGAGGAGATAGCAACTTTTATTTAACTGATTTTTTGGGAAAGGGCCCAATAAATCGATGCCAATTATTTCATTTGGAAATTCGGATTTAATACTATTTAGAAACCCGGCCGGGCGGAAATTAATATAATTAACTGCTTGACATGTTGGGTAGGACTGGACATACGCCCTTGTTAACTTTTGCAGTTCAGGAAAGTAGACTGCCTCGCGTACGCGTTGGATAGTTTTTCGAATACCAGCATGAGAAGCTAAAGGGCTGTCATGGAGCTCCTGCAGGATATTTAATCTAAGACTAGCTGGGATAACAGGTCGAAATTCGTTGTTGGAATTCGTAGTTTTTGTATAGAATAATAGACCATCTATTAGTTCGTAATGGGCCGCCCTATTTCTTATCGCCACAATATCTTGGTGGCTAAAATTTTCAGGATCCTTCAAATACTCATAAATACTTCCAAACTCAGGATCCTTACCCAGTTCGGTTATTACAGTTTCTCGGGAATTTATTGTACACGCTGTAAGCATTGCCATCTTTACGGTATTGCCTTGTTCGTCTATTTTAATCCTTGATAGGGCATCTGCTACGATATTTTCCTTTCCAGGGGTATGCTTGATTACCAGATTATATTCTTGCAGCTTGAGTGCCCATCTTATTAACCTTGGGGATAAATTTTTCCCTGAGTACAATCTAGTTACCGCCGCATGATCAGAGTATACTGTTATCGGCGCCTTTCCAAAACAGACTCGGAACTTTTGCACTGCTAACAGAACTGCAAGTGCCTCTCTCTCGGTCGCGGAATAGTTTCTTTGTGTTTGATTTAAAGTTCGGCTAAAAATGCCACGGGCTGCTGATTTTGCGAAAGTACCGCTCCTACCGCATAATCCGAAGCATCCGCTGAAATTTCTAAATTTTCATCCTTTTCAGGAAATTTCAACACAGGGGCTTGCGTTAATGCTTGTTTTAATTTTTCGAAAGCACTATTGGCTTCGGCCGTCCACGAGAATCTTGCCTTTTTCCTTTTTAATTTTAACAATGGCTCAGCGATAGCCGCAAAATCTTTTATAAAGAACCTATAATATGAACAAAGTCCTAGAAAAGAAGAGAGCTTCTTTGCCGTGTTTGGAGTCGGATACTTTTGTACAGCGATTATTTTTTATTCATCTGTCTCGATCCCTTTTTGAGATATTTTGTAACCTAAATATTTTAATTCAGGGGCTGCAAATTTGCACTTTTCGACATTAACTTTTAGACCGGCCTCATTTAATAAAGAAAACACCTGTCTTAAATCCTGTACATGTTGGTCTAGATTATCACTAGTAATAATGATATCGTCTAAATAGATAAATGTGGACTTTCCAAGAACAGGTCTTAACACAATGTCCATGCATCGCTCAAATGTTGCCGGGGCCCCTGAAAGGCCAAACGGCACCCGCAAAAATGCATAAGTGCCAGACTTGGTTATAAAAGCAGTCTTAGGCACGTCCTCAGGCCTAACCCCTATTTGAAAATAACCAGTCGTTAAGTCTAAAGTCGTCATAAATTTGGTTGATTTTATGTTCCTTAGAATTTCTTCAATGATCGGTAACGGATATACCGGATATTTAGTTATGGAGTTTAATTTACGGTAATCAATCGCGAATCTCCACCTTTTCGGATGTGTCAAAGGATAGTCATTATTTTTCTTACATAAAACCACCGGGCTAGCATAACTACTTGAGATGGGCGTTATGATCTTTTTACGTAGCATATCGGTGATATGCCATTCTATAATTTTTTCCTTATTCTTATCATACCGATATGGTTTTTGGCGAACTGGCATTGCATCTCCGGTGTCAATACTACGGTTAGTAACCTGAGTAAATCCTGGAATATCACTAAATAACGAAGCAAGTTCACTTACCACTTGTCGAATTCTTCCTTGCTCGTCATTAGGGAGGTGGTCAAGTTTTAACATCGGCGGTTCAGCCTTTTCTGCACGAACTGGTTTCATTGTCAGCTTAAGGGACGCTTCATTAAAATCCAGTGTTGCTTGTGCGTCTGAAAGAAAATCTATTCCTAAGATTATATGTGCCTGCAGATTCTTTACTATAAAAAACATCACCTTTACTTGTTCGTCCTTGATACGGATGTATAGTGGTAATTTACCTATGCACTTACATCTTTCTCCTTGCGCAGCTAACGCTGTCGTATTATCCGAATTATATATGCGATATTTACGAAAATACTTCCTAAAAAAATCTTCTGCCACACAGGAACACTGCGCGCCTGTATCCAGGAGTGCGGTGGCTGGGATATTATTCACCAACACTTCAATCTTCGGAAGAGTCAGATTTTTCACCATTACTGTATTTAACTTGTAGGAAGAAGGGTTTTCGTGGCCTTCGGATTTCCGCACCCTCCCGTCAGCAGAAATCCGTTTTAGTTTAAATCCTTTTTTGTTTCCATGCTTTCCTTCTTTTTCCACTGGCCTTGAGACTTTTTTCCTGGGTTGCTATTGAACTGTCGACGTTCGCCGGCTGTTTTTGAATGCTCGGGTTTCCTTGCCCACTGATTCGCTTTGCCTCCGTAGCCGTGTGCTTGAGTTTGCTGTAGTCTTGGCGTACCAAATTGGTTTCGCTGTTGATATTGTCGTCTTGTTTCGACGTCCGCCGTTCTTCTACTTTCAAACTGGATTGCTAGCTCAAATAACTTTTCCAGTGTAGTCGGATTTCTTAATTCAATAAAGTCTTGCACTTGGGGCAGTAACCTCGGCAAAATCACTTGAATTATTTCAGGATCCGGACGGTTTCCATACAAGAGTATGAAGACGTAAATTTTTCTTAAAATAAAGCTTGAGAGATTTTCGATTCTTTGTTGATATATACGAAAAAGTTCCGTTTCTAATTTCGCACTATCCCTTACAACAGTGAAGGCGTTTAGTAGGGCAGTCTTGAAATTTTCGTAAGTATAGATGGGACTTCCTGCTTGACCCAAGAGACTTCTGCCTATACATTTGAACCAGTTAAGCGCTTGGCCCCTCAAAGCGCTGGTAGCTAAGGTAACTTTTTGAAACTCGTGCACGGGGTAGAGCATGAAGTGGTCATCCAATTTTAAAAAAAACTGGTTACCGGTGAGTTTCCATTAAATGTTGCTTCTGGTTTCATCGAAGCGCGCATGGTCTGGACGATGTAACCAAATCCTTCCAGGGCGGCAGCTGGCATTTCTGGATTCTGAGCCGTTTCTGCAGGCAGCACAGGTTCTTCTTGAAACTCGGCCATGGTTATTCTTCTTCGTTGGGCGCCACTATCAGGTTCAATTGTTCCTTCTAACCTTCTTCGGGAACATGCAAGGACCTGACTCGGAACAGAGAGCTTACTAAAGCTATGTTCACTAATTGTGGGAAGTAGACAGGATACACAAGAAGGGTATACAAAACCCTTTATTTTTCTCTATTTACAATAACTTCCGTACTTCGGAATACACAGACCCTCTACTTGGGGTCAAAACGTAAAAGTATAAAAATAAAACTAAACTCTAATTTAACTTTAGAATAATGAACGTGGAAGATTGGCCTTATAATAACAGGAAGCGTATGTAGTACAGAGAACTGTGAACACTACAATACGTTTAAATTTATCAAGAGGATTAAAACCTCTGGCCTGGAAGGCAACCAGCAACTGCGTAACTTCTAAGATAAGCGGCCTGCTTCGACTCACTGCTTCCTCTCTCTCGCTTGGCAAAAAGCCTCAACTTAAATACTTGGCGTTCGCCAGACAAACTTTGCATAAAAACCTTAACGCTTATAATTCTGGCCGGAAGTAGAAAATAAGAAGTGATAGTAAAGATTTAAAATAAAATAAACGTTAGTAAAACTTAAGATCCTTACAAAATATTGTACTTTATAGTTTCATACAGCAGTAGAAGAATTAGCTTCGATTCATCACAGCAATGGCGGCATTTTCCTTTTGCGTTCGATCATAAACATCCAATGGTGCTTTAATCATGGCATTCCACAGAGCATTAATTAGAGTCTAGGGTTCAATAAGGAGAGAGTTCAAAAGGTCGAGTCCCCCATGTAGGATTTAGTTGTGCTTACGATCTATAACAACAGTCTTATTAAAGACAACTATGGTAACATTTTTGTAATTTATTACGAAAACACACGAGCATAACAGACGAAATTAACACGAAGATGACACATAAAAATAAAAAGAAATAGGACGATAAAGTCAGCCCATGGCATCATAAAAACGGAATAGCATCATAATAATCATAATTCAGTGTTCTTTGCTTTCGAACTTCATCTTTGCATCAGTCTCTGTCTCATTCAAGAAGTGGTCACGTGACCTTGCTGGTGAGCGCGTTGCCATTCTTACTTATAAAAAGAAGCTAATCATTACATATATATAGAGAGAGAGGGCACAGAAATTCCATTTAATGTACCAATCTTAATGCCGGACGCTGATCACTTGTTTCTGCTCTTCTAGACTCACCCAGAAGCTTAGACTTTCCTTTCGCTTCTCGCCGCCATTGATATAATCACCCATGATATGCCATGATATGCAATTTAGCAAAACTTATTTTATGAGTTCTCTCATTTATTGATCTCACCTTCGGGCGCGTTGTATTTTTAAATACACCTCTTAAATTCCTAACTTTATGGCTTATGGTATAATGATAATATACTGGTAAGAGCTCCTAGTAACTAAAGCCAGCAGTAAAGATATGATCCAAAATCCAAGATCCATTTAATATGCATATGCAATCCTGACTCTCTAGATCGCAATTTTGAGTAACATTACCTATGAAAAAATACGCGCATGTAATTAACACCCGATTTACTAGGACGGCATCATTGGTTAGCTCAGAATCATATTTCATCCAATAGCAGTTAGAAGAACAAAAGAATAGTCCACATTATAATTAACAGAAAAATACTGCTGACAACTTATTTGTATTTTGAAGCAGTTTCCCCCGGAAAATAAGGTTATTTGATTATGTCAGTGAAATCAGTGTTCAATACAAAAAGCCATTGTCAATAGCGAAAGAATAAAATAGTTAGAAATGCAGAAAGGCTTATAAATAATAGAAAAGAGCAATGTTTTCTAGAGAACTTCAAAAATTTCATTGAGTCAAGTGAAGAATAAAAGAGTGGCTAGAAAAAGAGTGCCAGGGAAAAGAGCTCTGTCGAAAAACTTCAATTCGATATACAAAAAGTTTTAAAAATAAACTGTCAACTTAACAAGGTTTTTGAATTATAAAACAATAATTTACTTCTTCTATACTTGAAGACAAACATACAGAAATAAAAGCTAAATCAATTGATGCATTAAATGCAAACTGTATCATTAAATACGTTTCATCAAGTTACATTTAAACATGATGCGGATGCTCAAGCGCTAATTACCTGAGCGGAAGACTGCTTCAGCGAAAGCATCCCTCCCCTTAGGAAAATAGCTCTTTGCCATATTCCTATTCCTTCTGTTATAATTAAAAGAATTAATCCAAGAATGATCATGTCCTCACATCGGTAAACCTGAACAGAAGAGTCGTCATATGTTTAATTTTGATTTAAAAAAATTTATTTACCTGAATATTCTAGAAACTAAATATATAATATACTAGAAATTATATATTTACTGGAATATGCTATACATAACACTAACTAATACATAATAATATTAGATATAATGTATAATATTAATCATATTAGGATCATTACTATATAATAATACTGAATAGTAATATAATATATATTTTAAAATGCAATATTACTAATATACATACCAATATAATATTATATGTATTAGAATACAGTTTTAATAATAAACTAATATAGTCAATATTGAAGTATAATATGTATATTAGAATACAGTATTAGTAATATACTAATATAACATGCACTGTAATATAATATGTCTAATATAGGGCTATATATTATGTATTTAGATAGTACCAGAAACTATATATTTATTAGAATGTATTAGAAACTTAACACTTAATACTCTAGAAATTAATATTCATTAGTATATGGTCCACCAACGGCCTAGCAATAAAGATGCTGAACACTGATAGTTCGGTCCGAGGTTGGAATCCCGCGAACGGGCTGGCTGCATGGGCGTTTTCGCGGTTTTCCCCATGTGTAACGTGTATACGAGCTAGTTTCCCTTAAAAGGTCCTCCACGAAGGCATCCCTCGCTTCAGGCAGATAGCCCTCGTGTACTTGTGCCATAATTGAATACTAATAATTGAATACTCGTGCCATAATTGAATAATCCAATCCAATCCAATCATTAGTATATGCTAAACTTATTATGTACTCACTATAATCTAATTTTCATACATCGACTACAATTTCAGTGATAATTATATCAATTTTTATGCATAAATTGCGTGAAAATTTACTGAGGTCCAGTTAGTTTAATTATATGCATTTTAAGACACAATAACACGCCGAATAAATACTAATTCAGAAGTCAAACAACAAAAATCAGCATTATTTACAAAATTTTCACAGGATTAGTTTCGATGGTTTTACCGAACCACCATCCTCATCTGCAAAACCGCATATGCATTTTGTTAGTAAATTTTAAGGTAAGAACTAATGCGCTTAGAAACACTGTAACATGTTTTTTGTTTGTAGACGTCGTCCTTTCTTTAAATTTGCAAGAATGTCACATTTCGCAATACACAGCCCCTTGAATAAAGGACTTCGGAAACGAAAAAAGATAACCTTTCGAAAAAAATAAATTTTGGCAAACTCTATAATGCAAGCGTAAGGAGAAAACGTAATAGTAGAGTATCGAGAAAAAGTTAAATTTCTCTTTTGAAGCGAAATATTTGAAATCAGTTGAGTATAATATTTGAAAAGAAGCAAATTTTCGAAATATTATAATTAGGTGCTTGGAATCCAACATTTTACGCATCGTCTACAAATTTAAGACTATCTATAACAATTTGTATTCTTAAATTATGTATAGCAGAAGATCATTAAGAATACAGTGAGAGAATTCATATTGTTCACTAATACTTTAGATCGAGAACTTATATCTTTTTTCATATTCCAATAACTGTTGTACTATTATTATTATATAAAATTACTGGAGCGTAAGGAAGGAATTATGCTATTGCAAAATAAATATAATTCTTTTTTCAGTACTTTTTGTTTAGTAGAGTAGTAGTGAAATAGAATATATCTTGTTGCTGCAATTTGTGGTATGGTATTTTCTCCATTATGCTTTTCCCTTTTAATTTTTTTTCTTTTTTCGAAAGGAATGGACAAAATAATATAATGAAACACGCAGTAATCAAATATTTCATTGACTAGTATGGTGGCATGGTGCATTAGATTGCCACACTAGTAAACAAAAGCTGCTGAAAGTTTGGTTTATTTAACTACGGCAGAGCACTCGAGGTCTAGCTGCCTAAGAGGAGCGAGGCCTTCGTAGAGGACACTCTAAGTAAAACTGGCTAAAACTGGCTCGTATACGTACAACACATGGTGAAAAACACGAAAGCGCCTATGCAGCCACCCCGTTCGACGAGATTCGAACGCCTGACCGAACTACCAGTGCTTAGGACTTTATCGCTCGGCCGCTGGTGAGCTTCTGAAAATTCTGGAAATTCGTGATACCAATGATGTCAACCACTTTTTCCAAGTGCGTTAAAGAATGGGAAAGTACTTTAAATACACTAATATTCATTTTCACTTCTTCATTGCATTATAAAACATTAAAAACAAACATCCTTGATTACATGAAAATGTTCTTTAAAATAAGATTAAATAAATCAAATGATGTACAAGAACACCTGTTACGTAATTTTTTTATCTCGTGTTAATGTCTCGCATTTATATTAAAAATATTCCGGAGAAAAACTCATAAAACAAATTTTTAATATAAATGTATAAAAAAACGCACGCACATTTTCATGAAAAATGTACCATTCTCTGAAACGTTTTAGATGCATTTTTGTAGCACCTCTACAAATATTATATGCTACGCAAAAGTGCTATCATCGTTAATAAAGGTGCTACTATATATCATACAAGTACAGCATCTAGAGGTAATTTAGATACTTGCAGAGCATAGTACAAGCATTTTTTTATAAAATGCTCTTTACACGTTACATGAGAATGCCACTAATACCGGAATTAGAATGATTTTGTACATTATAGAACTAAACTACAGGTGTGATTTAGAACGCTATGTTAGAGCGATGTATGAATATTCTTGTAGAACATTGTATGAGCATTCTTTATAAAATATTCTTTGATCATTACATGAGAATGCCACTCACACGGATACTGGACGGCCTGCCGTCTATTTTAGGACTGTTATATACGCAGATGATTTAGAACGTTCCTGTAGAACGCTGTATGAATATTCCTTTAAACTATTATATGAAAGTTTTTTATGAACCCTTCCTTACAAGTTATATGAGAGTGTCACTGACACCGATATTTAGACGATGTAGATGATAATGTTCCATTTTAGAACTGTAACATTTAGACTTATTTAGAACGTTCTGGTTCAATGTTGTATGAATATTCTTGTAGAACTTTGTATGAACGTTTCCTAGGTGGAGTACTACTAACACAGGTATTGGGTGCCTTAAAGATTGATACTATTACTCGTTTTAGAGCTGTAACATTTAAAGTGATTCGGAACGTTCTTGACACTTCAACTGAGCGCTTGAAAACAGTCCAGAATAGTCCCACGAATTCATCACAGCCGAGAGAAAAAGATCGCCTGTTATTGGCCAAGGCCTTTACAAGGGAGGTGTTTAAAATTTTTAATTCTCAACTGTTTTCAAAAAAATATATTCGAATCTATTTATCTACTAGAAATACATAACAAATTAGCTGCTATTTTTATATAATAGCTAATCCAGAAACAGATATTAAAGATGAAGATTTTTTATCTCCATTTGTGAACTTTGTGATGAAGCTGAATGCCCATGATGAATTTTTAGAAAGTTTAGAAATTTCATGAAATCTTCGAAACAGCGCAGCATCACTATTTTTGCATACTTTCAGTCACATTGGCTCAGCAATTATATTTTTAGCCCAAAAGGATGTTAGCCGGAATGGGCTATTAGTCTCAAAAGAGGATTTTCCTATAAACGGCTGCGTCACCTTTCAAATTGCTGCCACCAAATATTATCGCCCTGCATTATTCTTAAAGAAATTAAATAATGAAGAATCTGCATGATGTAGGTATGTTCCTTGCACTGTGAAAACACGACGGTACCTTTAGGGCCATAAACTTTGAGTAATATAATCCTCCACCCAAACATGTGCACCTGGAAGCATGAATTTTGAAGTTTGAATTTGATATTTCATATTTTGTAAAAGTTTAATGAATTTTTAATTAACAACTCAACGATTTAAAAGCGAGCAGTGGCAACACTATACGGAATAAAACATTTTTATCTCCAGAGCACTAAGTTGTATATCGGAAATTCTAAAGATACGTTGTTTTTAAGTATTGTGATTTTGCTGTTGAAATGAATTTTGTGTGGCATAAGTGCGAAGAACATGACATTTGATAAATAAAATTAACACACAAAACATTAATAATTAAAGGACTTAAAAAAACATTTTGCGAGCCATCTTACTAATAAAACTGAATAGTGATATAATGAACTGAGAAAAAATAAGAAAAACAGAAAAATGTATGCCAAAACTTAACACTGCGTCGGGATGCTGCTATGCTGCTTTTAACATTTTCGTAATTTTGCTGTTGAATTGTACATAAAGTGAATGTTAATAAAATGATACTTAATAATAAAGCTGAAAAGACAAAAAGAAATGAGTTATCAGGAGCGAGTAAAACAGCAGATTGGTAGACTGCCAGTTGAGCGAGAGCGTAAAAAAACGATAACAAAACTGTAAAATAACATTTTGAGCGACCCGTTAAAATCTGAACCCTTTCAGACTTTTTTCTTTTTAATATTATGCATTTTCTAATGAGCAAACGCATTTACAATTCTTTACGCATTGCTTATTTCTAATCATTCCAATGTTTAATTAAAACGCTTTCTGATTTATTCTAAAAAATTGCAATTTTAACCTCATCTTGACAAAACGGATTTCGGGGAAAGTATATTTGATGCAAGATAATCAAAAAGAAAACTATCAAGCTGAAATTAACTGCTAAAATCACGTGGATGGATGAAATAAATACAGAAATAAAAAAATAAAAATAAAAAAAAAATCTGAAATGTTTCAGATTTTAAATTACGTCCAAAGGGGCGTTTTTTAACATTTTGTGTGTTACCTTTCTTTATTAAATATCATGTTCCTCGCACTTAAACCATAAGATCCAGTGCAACAGCAATATCGCAAAATAGTTTTAAAACGAGCATATCTTTAGAATTTCCGATACAGAGACTCACGCGCTGGAGATAAAAATGTCTTTTCTGCACAACGTTGCCATTGCTCACTTTGAAATCCTTGAGTTTGTTAATCAAAAATTCGTCAAAGTTTTAAAAAATAGGAAATAGATCATAAAACAAATTTCAAATTTCAAATTTGGTCTTCCACATGCTCATATTCATTGGAGGATTACGTTATTCAAAATTCGATGACTCTATGTACCGTTGTTTTATCACAATACGAGAAATATACATGCATTTATGCAGATTTTTCATTATTTAATTTCTTCAAATATAATGCAGGACTCTAACATTTTGTGGCAACAGTTTGAAAAGTGAACCGACATTTATGAGTCCGACGCAGAATGCCAAAACGAAACTAATAGTCCTTCGGGATTCAAATCCCTTTGGACTAAAAAGTAAAGGTTTTTTTTAGTCACCGAAGATAAATCTTCTCAGGATTGCCCACGGTTTAAGAAACCTCCCACTTTTTTTAATGAAAAAGTATTCACACGAAGTTTCACATTATAAAATCTTTGCAATCTATTCTTTGAAGATTGCAGAGAATACTTTAATAAAATGTTTACACTTTATTTAAGCTATATTATACATATTTACTTAGATACAAATGCGGTCTCTATTTTGCACTTTCTTAAGCCTGCAGATAACTTTATTTTAACTTGGAATTAAATTGACTGCCAAAGTTATGAAGCTATCGGATGAAGCTTTTAATTCTAAACTATATCTTTATTTGGTGGTTTATATGCATATAAACTACATGTTATTCCAAGATTATAAAGTTAACTGTTTAAAATTATTAACGTATATTTTGCAAAAGGATATTAAACTGAAAAATTCGATTTCTGAAAATTTTAAAAGAATATGAAAGTTTAAGAAAAATTACGATTGACGAATTAATCTAAAAAATACCCTCTCACCAATTATAAAAAAGAACTGGATATGAATGTAAATGAGATAATACATTTGAAAATTAATTCACAGATGTTTAATTAAATGATATATTTTCAAAATAAAAAACAAATAAAGAAAAATGGTCGCGTATACACAAAGGGAAAGACAATAGAATCCTACCGCAGTATATGAGAAGTTAAAAAAAGAAACGTATCTTGCAAAGTGTAAAAAATAAATTTAGGCAGATGAAATATTTGCTGCATAATTATTACTGGGAGAATAAACTCCAAAGTCTAAGAACCGCACAAAATTAAAAAAAAAAAAAAAAAAAAAAGGAGAACTTTTTAAAGGAAACTAGATCGATGTTATCAACATCAACTGCAGGGAAAAGCACGAAAACCCATATGCAGCCAGTCCGTTTATCGGATTTCACCCCGGGTCAAACTACCTGTGTTTTAGGGGTTTCACTGCTCGTCATGAATAGCCTTGCATTTCTAAAACTTTTATTCTGATGCAAAAAAATTCTTCTACTTCTGAAGGGCCGCAGGTTGCCCTTATGAAACTGTATTTCGATTTATTTTGCGGATTGCAATAAGTGTAAAACAGCTTACTGTTTTGACCTTTTCTTTAGTACATTTTATCAGTGTTATACATTCAGTCCGTATTTATTATCATGCAAAGAATATACTGTTTATAAGTGCTTACTATAGATACCTGTGATATCTTTCCACAGATTTCCAGAATTTCTTCTTATTCTGACTTGAATTTTCTTCTATTCTATTCAACCTTCCATTTTTGCATATTGACAGCCAAAATATGTATCTTTCGCTTTTCCCCTCTTCATTATCATATTTTCCTTGCGTGAATTGATCAGCTTGGAAACTTTTAAAATTTTTAAAATAACATTTTAAAAACTTCAGGAGGAAGTTTTATAAACTTATTATTATATTCGGGTGTGGTGGTACATGTGCTTAAATCGGGTGGCTCTAGTTACCATCGTTTCTTCATATAACGACGAACATATATACATATATCATGCATACAAATCCTTCATTATATACATTATATATATATATATGTACAATAATTTTAAATAATTTCAAACGAAGCACTGTGCACTTATCTTAAATATAAAAAAGAAGAAGCAACTAATCCCGTTTAGTGCGACGTTATGGCATTCAGTTTTTATGTAGTTAAAGAGAGAATAAAATCAGAAAGAATGTGAATATTAGGTACTCTTCTTTAAAGAACAATATGGCTGTGTGAACAGTAAATTTTATAATTTATTTAAAATTTTTAATGAAAATTTTTAAGTAATTTATTTTTATTACTCGAATGCATTATCAGCAAACATCATATCTGTTACTTCAAATTTCGACATTATATTTATTTAATCATTCATTTATATTACATACAAATGCCTGGCTTTTGACACTTCAGCCGTTAGCCGTCTTGCTTCCCAGTATTTTTGGATAACAGAATTAAAACTATTAAGTGCAATGCACGTCTTTAAAACTTTTTTGTCCTTAGATTGTCTATATTCACAAAGAAAATACGCCAAAGAATTTCTGAATCTAATATAAAAGATATGAGCACTGAGGCAATCATGTCTACTCGAAAGACGGAAAGATGTCAGAGTTGTAGCATGAGGAGAATCAAGAACAATGTATCCCTTGTCGGGAGATAATATCAACTCTTTCCTCTAGCTTTGATGCCCAAATTTGAATCGCGAACGTTGTTAAGTTCTATATTTATCAGTCTGTTAGCCGAATGAAAGTTCATAAAATTTCTGGGAATTTGGAGGACAGTCGTCCTTTTTTTCATCCAGGAAATCTGCCTTCTCATTTATCTATACACCAGAATCAACTGGTGCGCATTGGTGATGTTCTGGAACCGGTAGGGCTGTTCAGAATTTACCGTAATCCATAAATTTAGTCGCAGGTTCTTTGGTGGCGAGGATTCTAAAGAACAGACCTAGCATTCGACAAGTTGCAAATGGTGAGACAAAAATCATTTGAATGGTTTTGTTGCGAGGAAAGAGAGATGGGAGACTCTGGGACCGCCCTCGCCGGGATTTTTTTATTAAAATTGCAGAGTAGTTGCGCAATAGTGTAGTGGGGCTATACTTAAAAACATATTCTGGTGTCCCACCATCTATACCTGCTGGAAAGAACCAAGAGGACAGAACTTTGCTGACCCTGGCGATCCTGGAAGACGCTGGGATCGCTCCCCTGGGGTTTTTTCTTTCCTATTGAAGAGTAGTTGCACAACTAATGAGATGGGGCTACAGTTGTACAACATATAGTGAAGTTCTGGTGTTCCGCTATCTATGCCTGCTGGAAAGAACCTGGCGTCCTTGAGGATGACTATTCTGGAGGAAGAGGTTCTACCATAGCAAAGCTATTGCAGTGCCATAGAAATTTCTGCTTTTCACTGTCACAATTATTGTTGTGAAGACAAACTGTTTATAAAAGGAGAAAAATACTGTGGGCATCATCAACTCCAGCGCCATTGTCCTTCTCTTTCATTGAATCGTCATTGTATATATACATATTTGCGTGAGTCTACTGATTCGTAGAGAAAACGGCTTTCAACATTTTCAAGTGCTACTGAATGAAATGCGCTGTCCTATATTTCTTTCCCGTTTATGTTCAAAATAGATTTTGTTGTACATGTTAACGTCTAAGACAAGGGCAATATTCATTTTGACTGTACTGAAATTTAAGTTACATCATGGTCCCATTATAATGTCATATTCTTCATCAGCACAAGATCCTTTACTATAAAGTAGCTTTCCTGGTTTGAAGCTAAGCTGAGTCCTTACGTTGAGATGTGTAGAGTTATAGTTTCTCCGAGAATCATTATGATGGTGTCTCCAAAACTTTTGTAATAAAATTACAGCACTTTTTCGAATCCCGTGTTTACAGATTAGATTAGTTAACAATATAATGCAAAAATAGGAGTGGACTTAACTACTCCAATAATTCTTCAAAGAACTTGGCATATTTTATTTGCAATGTGCATTACCTTTTTAGAGTTTTTAAATTTTTATTTTTAATATTCAATATTCGTTCAAATAAAAATTTGATTTTTCAGTATTTCTTAAACGGGATTCTCTAAAATCTCTTAAGAGTTTTGCAAAAGTCGATGTCGCATGAGTAATAGCTTTTTTTAAGCTGTATGTTCATTCGTATCCCAATTTAATCTTAAAAAGCAAGTCGTCAGTTAAAATTTCTTTCGTAACAGGGAAACTAAATTTTACCAGCACCCATGAAATCATTGCCATCCGTCAGACAATGACAAGATATTTTTTGTTCGATGACGGTTAATCCCTTCTGAACTATTTTTTTAAAGCAGAAAAGCTTAAAATAAATTGATATCCGAAGGTGAAGCCTTTAATTCCTTTTACTGAAGTTTCGAAGAGGTTATGTTTACTTTCTATACTCAGCAAAGAATATAAATGAAAAAAGAAAAACTGTCAATACGTATATTTTGAAAACAGGTTTTTTTGGGCTGTTACACAATTAGAGGTAGTTATAAGAACTATGGTAAAAAGGAAACTTGGATCAATTTCAGAAATAATCAATTATTCCTGAAAATTCCTGAAATAATAACCCTTCTTATTTCAGGAATAATAATAGTTCCGAAAACTTCGTATTAGGAATTATTTTTCTTTACCTAACATCAAGTTCAGAAAATTATGTTATCTATAAGAGTTCATTTTATTGCAATATAGCAAAGTGGAAGATTATCTAGGGCTTTAAAAACTTCTTTATGTGATCTATATATTAATATAGGCTAATTAAAAACTACCTGGCAGAAATACAAAAACAAGTAGAGGGGGACTGAAATAAATTTTAAATGGAATATAGGTAGAAATGGAGTGTCGAGGCGGTAAAGGGCGCAGTTGAGAGGTACGAAAAAGCCCTATGCTGCCATAGATTGTCATTCCCAGCGAAATGACAATTAATTAGATTGTCATGCATTTTATGTCTGGAACTGCAGCTGAAACAGCTGCAGGAGATTCAGAGAATTATTCTCAAGTAATTGCTTCGTTTTAATCCGCCCTCCGTAGCCAAAATGTATGCCAGTGGGCTCCGCTTTCGGGTAGCAATGCATAGTGCTCGAAATCCGCACAGCGAATAAGGATTTACTCTCCTGGTATTAAGTTTTATATGACTCTCAACGCACTATTTCGGCACACACATTCCATTATCAAATCTTCTAGTTCTGCTTAAGAACCAGAACCAATAGATTTTATAATGGAAATTGTACATTTAGGCCAGATACTTTTGAATTATTCTGCATGTTATAAAAATTTTGAGTTTGCCGCAGATGATAAAAGCTGGATGTTATAGGAAAGCGGCAGTCGCATCCGGTAGAATTTTCTTCAGTCTTAAATATTTATTAAATATTCCATAATTATAGCTTACTTTTTCTCAAGTTCACAGAATTTTAATTAGCGACAGAAGATTATGTTAGGTTATTTGAATATGATAACGGACACTACGGCTACCTGCCTAAAAACGGTTGCCTTCGTGGAGGAATTCACGGGAAACTGACTCGTATTTATGCTATACATTGGAAGAACAGCGAAAATCAGTCATGCAGCCAGTCCATTTGCCTGTGTTCGAACGGGTCGAAGTATCAGTATTTAGCAGCCTTAGTCACTCGACTACTAGAGGGGCAGCGATAGAAGTAATATCTTGGTAGCATATAGGGGAAAGCGTGAGAAGAATGTTAAGCTTGCGATAGTTGACAATATCCAGCCAGCAGCCATCTCGAGATCTGCTAATAGTGACAGGACATCAATTGCTGAGACTGCAATCGTCTAAATTACACCGCCACTTGATGTTAGTGGAACACGTCATCTGGTCTGACAAATCGAGTTTCCAGCTGCTGCAATTGGATGATAGCGTTTTTTTATGGTGTAAATTGCACGAATCACTGCATTTGTGTTAGACAGAAGTTATATAGACCAGTGGCGAGGGATAACTGTCTAGGGCATGAGGCTGATTATCTACACTTCTTTGTGCATTGCTATTCTCACAGAATTATGCGCTCATTGAACTGGAAAATGTACAACTCCATGTCGTACTGGAGGGGTTCTTTAGCATAGCTGTGAGATTAGAATACCCATCTCCTTGGTCCTCAGATATAATTCCTCTCGAGAATCTCTGGGACGAATTGCAACAGTCCTTTTACTCACAGAACTCACCACCTTTATAGCGAAACTGCATGATTGTTGGGTGACAATACCAGCATGTCATTTAAACCCCTTTTCCAGGAGTATTGTAGCTGTTATCCTTGCAAAAGGTCGATCGAAGCTGCTGCGGTATGGAAGTAATTTAAATTTCAGTTTTAATTTGTTTGTAATTAACATTAGTGATGATCTCTATAAACACCAGAGTTACAATTTTCCAAATTTCCCTAGAACAGAAAATTCATTTGTGGAGAACCGATTGAGGGTTAATTATATAAAATGCCCCCAAAATCGGTATAAAATATTGCTTTGGATCCTCAAAATTAAGCTAATGCTGTAATAAATTTAGAGATCTTAAGTGTTCAAATCTTTTGAAAAATATTCTGAGAGTGGATGAGATAAGCTAATTTGAAGGATTTATGTTTCTTCTAGTACGTCGAAAATAAAAGCCCGATCTTGGTCATAACTCATTGGCATAAAGTAATAATGCACGTCTTGAATAGGAATTTTCTCTTTCATGGGGTTATTTTCGTCCTTTCCATCGATAACATTAGACGGATTAACTGTTTTTCCTCTGATTATGAGCACTTAACTATCCATTTGTCAAAAAGAACTTGGAATTTAATGGAGTTTATTGAATACGAAAAAGGAAACGAATCGGTCGTGCTTCAACTAGTACATTAACGGGATTAACTTTTAGAGTTGTAGTTAAACATTATGTGTAAATATTACGCTTAATGAATGGCTAAGGAAAATAACGAAAACAATTAAGCGCGGGTAACTTAAATCTAAAAATGTTTCGGGACAATTCCCCTACTATGTAACTTGAAAGCTCTGTTTTATGGGCAATTACACCGATGCGCACAGAGGCAACATACTTTTTAAGCTTAATTTTAAATCCATTTATGTCTGGAAGTTTGTCCTTTTTTAATTTCTGAATTGACAGTTCGTTTGCTTTCTAAATTTCAGCTGGAATATTTTCAATAAAAGGGCTATTTTTATCTTTGAAGCACTATTTGGTAAACTTCAGGAATCCCATTAAAACTCGGAATTCTTTCTATGCTCTGTAATACTGTACAAATTAGCTGAATTATCCATATGTTTATATGATTTTCAAAGGATATATTAAAGAAAGTTTCCTATTAAAAAGCGATATTAAAAAAGATATATTAAAAAGCGTGGAGGGAGATTGCAGTAATTTCTTATATATTATCCTATTTAAAAGGTGAGTGAGGAGAGGCACGAAAACCAGTCGACTAATTTCACATGGTAAAGAATTATTATCCTCCATTACTTAATTCGAATTGTTCAATTTTTAATACACAGCTGCTTACGCAGCCCAAATTTGGTGGATCTAAATGCCGCAGGGCCCAACAGCGGCCGTTCCCCATGTGTAACGTGTATAAGGGCCAATTTCTCTCACAGCGTCCTCTGTTAGGCAGATAACCTTCGAAACTTTGCCGTAACCACATAAACCAAGCCAAACTAAATGCCGCAGTTTTTCCAGAATGAAAGGAGCATAAATACATATTTCCATGCATGCATGCATGCATACATACAGATTCTACATTATTTATAATAGAGATAGAAATAGCGTTAATTGTGCGCCACTTAGAATGTTAAATATTATAGATGTGAAGAGTAAAAACTTTTAACCCACTGCCGACTCTTCTAAAGAAACATCGCATTGCCAGACTAATGTCATTAGTGAGGAAAAGATTAATAGGCTTCGACTAATTGGCAAAGACTAAAACTACTCACTAAGTGAAAGTAAAATTTCTTTTTCCGCCTAAGCCCATCATCGGCTATAAAGATAATTGTGTGATACCAATTTAGTGGATTTTTATGATAAGCCGATGAAAACTTTTAATTGCTGCGAAAGTGTCGAATTTATTAAATCTGCCGAAAGCTTTTAGCGAGATACGATGTTAGATGCTATTTTTTGAACTGCAGTTATTGGATTCTAATGATTAATACTGAATCTATAAAATTTAAAAGAGAAGCATGAATAGATACGTATTTTCTTAACTATGATCCATTAATATCTGAAAAATTTACAAACTTCTGATATGATTACTACTTTTCATAAAACTCAAAGTTTGGGGTACGTGCCCTGATTGTTTCGTTGGAAACTTCGTTTTGTAAAAACCTATACGTAATAGCAAAGCCAAATGTAAAATCTCACTTATGTTTCCATAGTTAAAATTCCATAATACTTTTAATACAGTTTTTTTTATATATACGATGTAATTATATTAAAACGACTATCCGAATATATCAATGAAATGACAAATTATTTCACTTTCTGTTCTTTAACTGAATAAGAAAGACAGTTTTTTAGACTACCTTCTTACACTGTCATTCGCCTAAAACAGTAAAAACAGTAATTAATGAAAAGAAAAAAATGTCCATAGTGATTTTCATGAGCTCAGCTAAGGAGCTTCATGAGCTCGTTGGGTCCCAACTAGAATAATTTCATAAAAGTATTTAATGATTAATAATGAATCAAGGCTGCCTAACCGGTATAGTGGTTAGCTTCGCTGACTGCCGTGCTGAAGGACCGGGTTCGAATCCCGGAGAAGGCATGGATGTTTGTAAATGTTTAGTGTCGGTGCTGCATGGAGGCACTCTATATATGCAGCGAGCCGAAAGTCCTTTCATATGGTTTGGTGGAAGGGGAGACCCTCGGACTCGTCCCCCCGGGGCGCTTTCGATCAAAATTGGGGGTGGTAGAACTGAGCTAAATCGCACTGTCACCTGAATGGTGCTCAAGGCTGTTGCCAACGGCAGGCGTAACCTAGCGCTCCTTACCACGAAGAATTTCGTGGGCTTGGACTGACTACGTCAGACAAGTGAGCAACAACAACATAATGAATCAAAAATATCTTTTTTGTAGTGATATTCATTTAATCAATTGTTCCAGTCCAACGATTCTAGATTTCAAATGCAAGTGAAATTATGTAGTGATTTATAGTGAATACTGCAGCTCCTTGCTGCCTTTTTTTAATGTGACAATTTCTATTAATTATGCTCTGAAAAGCCATGGAATTTTTTTAAAAAATTTTATAGCATTTTATTTAGTGCTCAGAAGCATCTATCATTTAACAATTAAATACACATAAATTGAATTGTGTGAACAATACTACATTATTGTTCAGATTTAAGGAAATGTTCACAGTTTTGGAGGTGATCATATTTCACTTTACCGATACATCAATATTTGACGAGATTTTAATGAAATTCTTTATGGACATAGGCTGATATAATATACAAATATGCTGTACTACAGTCATGGTATTACAAGCTTGATCGTGCGTAGGGTTGAGCATGCATGATCGTACATAGAAAGGCTTTTAAAATGTTGCAAGATCGATTTAAAAAGGAGCGTGAAAGGGAGGCTACTGTCAAATCTAACTGCAATATAACTTTCACAATGTGATTTCCTTACTGAAAATGAAGCATTTTAAGAGTCTTTGTGGCAATCGGTTTCACTTATCAAGCAACACCGTTTTCAGACCCTTGAGTGACTAGGAAAGGAATATGTAATATGGATCAACTTCTGTCTTTCCTTCAGTCTTGCCCCCAACAGTATTTCTGTTATTTTTATGTTTCATGTATTGGTAATACATTTTGTTATGTTCTTTTTCCCAGTATACAGTCCCTTTAACCCGAAAATTCTTGCGAACGGAGAGAGCTACAGCTATGCAAGTGAGGTAACGGTACAGTAAAGCGACAGCGTCCAATCTAGTGTAAACGACAGAAGCGTCCCTAGTAGACATTGCAAATCGAAAATCAAAAGGAGATAGGTGACAGTTGACGGAGAATTGGGGCCCCTGGCGTCTACCAGAGGTAAGCAAAATTTCCAGTTAGGAAGGTTTAGAGCATCAATTAATTAGTACCAAACGACATTTGGTTCACAAAAAGGAGCGTGAAAGGAAGGCTACTGTCATACACGGATAAGATAAATTGTCGCCTGTATACCCAAAGATTGTCCGCAACTCATGCGCGACGATTCTACTCTGCATATTCACATTTGGGAAATGTAGCAGTACGCAACTGCAGATTGTGACGGTGTACTGTACTGTACCGTCTGTAAAACTTTAATTTCCAATGCATTAACAATTTTAATTTAAAAGTGTTGGCTCTCGCTTCATAATCTCAGACCTCGTTATAAACTCGATGGCAGACGATAGCATTAACTTACTATCACTGTGTAACAGTTTGCTTTTGCGTTTTTTTATTTGTGTGTGTGTGTGTGATTGTGCGTGTGTTTGTGATGCTGTCAAACTGTATTGACGTATTTTTTGCAATAAAAAGGTGCGTATTTTTAATACCTATAGCTATTCCTTTCAAACGCTTACACAAAATGGAGTCCATCAATTGCGGACATCTTTAGGTATACGGCGACGTTTATCTTATCCGTGTGAACCAAATGTCGTTTCGTACTGATTAACTGATGCTCTAAAACTTTTTAATTGGAAATTTTACCCTACCTCTTTTTGTTTTCGATTTACAATGCTTGTCTTCCAAATTTCGCCACTTGGGGCGCTGCTGTCGTTTGTATAAGGTGGAGCGTAGTCGCTTTACAATACCATTACCATTTACCAGATTATTTACTATACCATTATCTGTAACTTTCTTCCCTCGCAAGAATTTTCAGGTTAAAGGGACTTTCTAAGCACCCTGTATATTCGTAGTAACAATATTAAATTAAACAAGTGTTGTTTCAATTCATTTTGATTTTGTTTTTATTAAAAAATTTGATGGCATGGAACACAGTGGAGGTAGTGTAACAATTATATATTGTTGCGTTCTACGGATTCGTGGATTTGGAGTAATTGATGACAACACTTGATGAAGAATCAAAAATACAATTCATTCGTCAGTATTACACAGGAGAGTTCCAAAGACACGTTTACAGACATTGAAAAAGTACAATAAACACGCTGAAACGATCAGCAACACAGCCTTCAAGCTCGGTACAGTTTCCGGCTTGGTCGATCGCTCTCGAGCTAATCTCTGAACTCAAACCACTACTACTGAACTCAACATACTGAGGATACTCTTCACGATATACTACTATTCCGCGTACAGGCAGGGTATTTGTAACTTTTGACCTGCCTTCAAGAACATTCTCGGGAAAACCAGTAAGAATATTCTCGCTCCGTCTGTGGCATATCGCCAGTTTTGTCGCCAAATTTCGCCAATTCGGTGATTTTGCGCCAAATCTTACAACTTTGCCTTTCCTTGACACTTTCTTGTCACAACCCTAAACTCGCTCTGCAGGGACGCTACCCTACCGCAGCTGGACATTTCGCAACAATATATAATATTATTTCTGCTGTTAAATTTTTTCTTCTTTCAACCTAGGCATAGAAGCTGGCGGATGTTTTGTAAAGAACCATGATACAAAAATCAAGAAAGAAGCTTAAAGCAATGTTACCGCATGACACATGATATACTGGTTGGAAGAATTTCCGTACTAATTATTAAATTAAATTTAAAAAATAACAAAAGCTTTCAGATTTTACATACATTTACATACGTTTTTATTTAAATCAATTTTATTTAAATTAAGAATTACATCGATATCGTGTAAATTGCTTAGTTTGTTAATCAAAAACAGACACATTATGTTTGAAACTTAAATATGCTTTGCCGAATGACAATACAGCAGTGGTATTACATTGCTTTTAAACCGCTGAGTTTGTTAATCAGAAATTCGTTAAATTTGCACAAAATATGAAATAAGTAAAAAAAATTAGAAATTCAAAATTTGGGTCTCTAGATGCCGCTTTTGTTCCACAATGCGAGGAGCAAGCATACATCCATACAGATTGTTTATCATTTAATAACGGAGACAGAAATATTCCAGCATTTTTTTGTATTAACGGAGCCTGTTTTCATCTGAGTTTTCTGCTAAAATGGATCCAAAGGGAAATTTGTTATTGAGAAAAGTTAACTTAAATAAAGGAAAGAAAAAAAATGAAAAAAATCTTAAAACTTTCAGATTTTACATTACGCCTTAAGAAGGGCGTTTTTAACGTATTGTGTGTTACCTTTATTTATTAAATATCATGTTCTTCGCACTTAAACCATAAAATTCAGTTCAATAGCAATATCGCAAAATAATTTTCTTTAGAATTTCCGATACACTGTCTCGCGCACTGGAGATAATTTTTTATTCCGTACAGTGCTGCCATTTCTCGCTTTGAAATGGTTGACTTTGTTAATGAAAAATTCTTTAAAGTTTTACAAAATGTGAAATCGATAATAAAACAAATTCCAGGCTCGGGCTTCCAGATGCGCATATTCTAGTGGAGGATAACTTACTGAAAATTTGATGTCTTTGGGTACCATTATTTTTTCGCAGGGCGAGAAACATACATATAGTCATGCAGATTTCGTCATTATTTAATTTCTTTAAATATAATGCAGGGCTCTAATATTTGGTGGCAACCACTTGAAAAGTGAACCGACATTTATAGTGAATCGATGCATAATGCCAAAACGAGCCCTTCTGAGCTAACGTCCTTTGGGCTAATAAAGTTTTATCATGCGGGGAATTCATTTTAGCTTTTATTAATGTAAATCTGCATTCCTTCGATTTACTTAACAAGAAACAGAGTTAGAAAAATTGTTAACATTTGTTAACCTGGACATTTCATATAAGAAACTTGCTCTGCTTACAATTTAAATGAAAAAAAAAAAAAAAAAAAAAAAAACTCAATCTTTTCCATCAAAGTACATCTCTGGAACATTTTAGTTTCGTCATAAATTCCAAGCTTTTCTTTTTTCCTTTTTGTTTATTTGTTTTATTGTTCTGCCATATTTTTTAAATCTCCCATTTAGACTTCTAAGCAATTCTAAAATGCATTTTCTTTTGTCGAGAAGAGAACAATGGAAATGTTTTTTTTCCGAAATTTGGGTTAAAAAAAGAAGAAAAAAGATTTGAGATCAATAATGATGTAACACTTGTCTTTTTTTCTGTTGTTTTCTATAAACACTACTCATGCCTTGTATTGTAGAGACATTAGGATTTTTTTGGAAGCAGGAAAGATGAAAAATTAGCAACGCGAGAAATACCTTATAGTATCTCAGACGTATTAAACATATATACACATACATATATATATGTTATGATTTTGAATGCTCAATCGAGGCCTGGAACTCTTAACAGCTTTCGATAACAGTCATGGTATATGGTTAAAGCGTACAGATGAAGATAACGACTTGGATTTCAATAAATCCCTAATCTCTATTCTCATACATATCCAATTAATTTGACAGACACTTATTCAATCATAACTAAATATAATAATAAATTTCTACGTACATTGGCTTTTTAAAAGAAAATGACGTAGTCAGTTAAGAAGCGAAGTGATTGGGATGTATTAGCAGTGGCGAAGCTAGTAAAGGAATGATGTAGTTTTTTGTACCAAGAGTATTTATACCCAGTGTGAGGTATAGGTAGAGCTAATCTGTGATTGGTTAATTTGAGGTTGTTATGTAAGTTAAAATATTCTCGACTTTGGGAGAACAGATGAATTTAGGGGAAGATCACGAAATCTGGAATCGTTAATTTTGAGGTCGCCACTTAGTTTTAAAGCACTTAATATATGTAATAATAACATTCCATTGACAAGAATACACTTAAAATTCTAGCTGTATGTTCTTTTCATATTTTAATGGCGACGGTCTTTTATTTGAAAGTACGTGGAATTATATCCACAGCCCCGTAGTCAAGTTATTTTTCCCGCCTTTTTCTACACGTACAGTTATAGAATGTTCTGGAGATATTTAAAGCGAACTGGAATGGCTGACGAGGCTGACGTCATTTCTTGGAAGCTCTGCCTTTCCAGAGGCTATAAAAGGACTCGCAAAGGAATATCGGGGTCTTTTCTTTAATGTAACGATGCAGTAAACTTCATACAAAAAGTTATTAGTAATTCTTTTTTATTTACTCCGGAGATATGATTTTTGTAACTGATATTTCTCCTGACCAATAATAAATGGAACCTGTTTTTTAAACTTTTCGTCTGATAACTTATCGTCTGATATCGTCTGATTTAAGCTACGATTACATCTATGATTCTTCACCAATCTGTTTATTCCGGACAAAAGCTGGTACATATGTGTAAAATAACAAAATGTACGTAACGGTAGATTAAACTTTAAATTAGCGCTTCTCTGAATTCTTTTTTTTTTAATTAGAAAACGTTTTTTCTTGATATTGAGATTTCACTTTCCATCAGTACATATACATATAGGGTGATCATAAGAAGACTTCTTCGATATATATGAAACCCTATCCACTCAATCGAAATGAAATTTCAGATATTATTTGAAACTTGTCCTCAAGATTTTGATGATTTAAAACAATAGAGCTCTCAAGATTATGAGTACAATGAAAACATTTCGAAATTTTAGAATGAAAGTACCCACATTTTCCTGCACAAATATATTAGCGCTTTGAAAACCAATAAATGGAGTTGGAATGATACAAACGACGAAAAGTGCCGGAGTAATACATTTGCAAAGAAGGGCATTGTAAAGGTGTAAGGACCTTATATTTTACTAACGTTTATTTTTATTTTAAATCTTTACTGTCACTTCTTATTTTCTACTTCCGGCCAGAATTAAAAGCTTTAACTTATTTATGCAAATTTGTCTGGCGAACGCCAAGTACTTAAGTTGTGGCTTTTTGCCAAGCAAGAGAGAGGAAGGAGTTAGTCGAAGCAGGCCGCTTGCCTTAGCAGTTTTCACTCGGTTGCTGGTTGCCTTCCAGGCCAGAGGTTTAATCCTCTTAATAATTTTAAACGTATTGTAGTGTTAACAGTTCTCTGTACTACATACGGCTTCCTGTTAATATAAGGCCAATCTTCCACGTTTATTATTCTAAAGTTAAATTAGAGTTTAGTTTAGAACTGGAAAATGTACAACTCCATGTCGTACTGGAGGGGTTCTTTAGCATAGCTGTGAGATTAGAATACCCATCTCCTTGGTCCTCAGATATAATTCCTCTCGAGAATCTCTGGGACGAATTGCAACAGTCCTTTTACTCACAGAACTCACCACCTTTATAGCGAAACTGCATGATTGTTGGGTGACAATACCAGCATGTCATTTAAACCCCTTTTCCAGGAGTATTGTAGCTGTTATCCTTGCAAAAGGTCGATCGAAGCTGCCGCGGTATGGAAGTAATTTAAATTTCAGTTTTAATTTGTTTGTAATTAACATTAGTGATGATCTCTATAAACACCAGAGTTACAATTTTCCAAATTTCCCTAGAACAGAAAATTCATTTGTGGAGAACCGATTGAGGGTTAATTATATAAAATGCCCCCAAAATCGGTATAAAATATTGCTTTGGATCCTCAAAATTAAGCTAATGCTGTAATAAATTTAGAGATCTTAAGTGTTCAAATTTTTTGAAAAATATTCTGAGAGTGGATGAGATAAGCTAATTTGAAGGATTTATGTTTCTTCTAGTACGTCGAAAATAAAAGCCCGATCTTGGTCATAACTCATTGGCATAAAGTAATAATGCACGTCTTGAATAGGAATTTTCTCTTTCATGGGGTTATTTTCGTCCTTTCCATCGATAACATTAGACGGATTAACTGTTTTTCCTCTGATTATGAGCACTTAACTATCCATTTGTCAAAAAGAACTTGGAATTTAATGGAGTTTATTGAATACGAAAAAGGAAACGAATCGGTCGTGCTTCAACTAGTACATTAACGGGATTAACTTTTAGAGTTGTAGTTAAACATTATGTGTAAATATTACGCTTAATGAATGGCTAAGGAAAATAACGAAAACAATTAAGCGCGGGTAACTTAAATCTAAAAATGTTTCGGGACAATTCCCCTACTATGTAACTTGAAAGCTCTGTTTTATGGGCAATTACACCGATGCGCACAGAGGCAACATACTTTTTAAGCTTAATTTTAAATCCATTTATGTCTGGAAGTTTGTCCTTTTTTAATTTCTGAATTGACAGTTCGTTTGCTTTCTAAATTTCAGCTGGAATATTTTCAATAAAAGGGATATTTTTATCTTTGAAGCACTATTTGGTAAACTTCAGGAATCCCATTAAAACTCGGAATTCTTTCTATGCTCTGTAATACTGTACAAATTAGCTGAATTATCCATATGTTTATATGATTTTCAAAGGATATATTAAAGAAAGTTTCCTATTAAAAAGCGATATTAAAAAAGATATATTAAAAAGCGTGGAGGGAGATTGCAGTAATTTCTTATATATTATCCTATTTAAAAGGTGAGTGAGGAGAGGCACGAAAACCAGTCGACTAATTTCACATGGTAAAGAATTATTATCCTCCATTACTTAATTCGAATTGTTCAATTTTTAATACACAGCTGCTTACGCAGCCCAAATTTGGTGGATCTAAATGCCGCAGGGCCCACCAGCGGCCGTTCCCCATGTGTAACGTGTATAAGGGCCAATTTCTCTCACAGCGTCCTCTGTTAGGCAGATAACCTTCGAAACTTTGCCGTAACCTCATAAACCAAGCCAAACTAAATGCCGCAGTTTTTCCAGAATGAAAGGAGCATAAATACATATTTCCATGCATGCATGCATACATACAGATTCTACATTATTTATAATAGAGATAGAAATAGCGTTAATTGTGCGCCACTTAGAATGTTAAATATTATAGATGTGAAGAGTAAAAACTTTTAACCCACTGCCGACTCTTCTAAAGAAACATCGCATTGCCAGACTAATGTCATTAGTGAGGAAAAGATTAATAGGCTTCGACTAATTGGCAAAGACTAAAACTACTCACTAAGTGAAAGTAAAATTTCTTTTTCCGCCTAAGCCCATCATCGGCTATAAAGATAATTGTGTGATACCAATTTAGTGGATTTTTATGATAAGCCGATGAAAACTTTTAATTGCTGCGAAAGTGTCGAATTTATTAAATCTGCCGAAAGCTTTTAGCGAGATACGATGTTAGATGCTATTTTTTGAACTGCAGTTATTGGATTCTAATGATTAATACTGAATCTATAAAATTTAAAAGAGAAGCATGAATAGATACGTATTTTCTTAACTATGATCCATTAATATCTGAAAAATTTACAAACTTCTGATATGATTACTACTTTTCATAAAACTCAAAGTTTGGGGTACGTGCCCTGATTGTTTCGTTGGAAACTTCGTTTTGTAAAAACCTATACGTAATAGCAAAGCCAAATGTAAAATCTCACTTATGTTTCCATAGTTAAAATTCCATAATACTTTTAATACAGTTTTTTTTATATATACGATGTAATTATATTAAAACGACTATCCGAATATATCAATGAAATGACAAATTATTTCACTTTCTGTTCTTTAACTGAATAAGAAAGACAGTTTTTTAGACTACCTTCTTACACTGTCATTCGCCTAAAACAGTAAAAACAGTAATTAATGAAAAGAAAAAAATGTCCATAGTGATTTTCATGAGCTCAGCTAAGGAGCTTCATGAGCTCGTTGGGTCCCAACTAGAATAATTTCATAAAAGTATTTAATGATTAATAATGAATCAAGGCTGCCTAACCGGTATAGTGGTTAGCTTCGCTGACTGCCGTGCTGAAGGACCGGGTTCGAATCCCGGAGAAGGCATGGATGTTTGTAAATGTTTAGTGTCGGTGCTGCATGGAGGCACTCTATATATGCAGCGAGCCGAAAGTCCTTTCATATGGTTTGGTGGAAGGGGAGACCCTCGGACTCGTCCCCCCGGGGCGCTTTCGATCAAAATTGGGGGTGGTAGAACTGAGCTAAATCGCACTGTCACCTGAATGGTGCTCAAGGCTGTTGCCAACGGCAGGCGTAACCTAGCGCTCCTTACCACGAAGAATTTCGTGGGCTTGGACTGACTACGTCAGACAAGTGAGCAACAACAACATAATGAATCAAAAATATCTTTTTTGTAGTGATATTCATTTAATCAATTGTTCCAGTCCAACGATTCTAGATTTCAAATGCAAGTGAAATTATGTAGTGATTTATAGTGAATACTGCAGCTCCTTGCTGCCTTTTTTTAATGTGACAATTTCTATTAATTATGCTCTGAAAAGCCATGGAATTTTTTTAAAAAATTTTATAGCATTTTATTTAGTGCTCAGAAGCATCTATCATTTAACAATTAAATACACATAAATTGAATTGTGTGAACAATACTACATTATTGTTCAGATTTAAGGAAATGTTCACAGTTTTGGAGGTGATCATATTTCACTTTACCGATACATCAATATTTGACGAGATTTTAATGAAATTCTTTATGGACATAGGCTGATATAATATACAAATATGCTGTACTACAGTCATGGTATTACAAGCTTGATCGTGCGTAGGGTTGAGCATGCATGATCGTACATAGAAAGGCTTTTAAAATGTTGCAAGATCGATTTAAAAAGGAGCGTGAAAGGGAGGCTACTGTCAAATCTAACTGCAATATAACTTTCACAATGTGATTTCCTTACTGAAAATGAAGCATTTTAAGAGTCTTTGTGGCAATCGGTTTCACTTATCAAGCAACACCGTTTTCAGACCCTTGAGTGACTAGGAAAGGAATATGTAATATGGATCAACTTCTGTCTTTCCTTCAGTCTTGCCCCCAACAGTATTTCTGTTATTTTTATGTTTCATGTATTGGTAATACATTTTGTTATGTTCTTTTTCCCAGTATACAGTCCCTTTAACCCGAAAATTCTTGCGAACGGAGAGAGCTACAGCTATGCAAGTGAGGTAACGGTACAGTAAAGCGACAGCGTCCAATCTAGTGTAAACGACAGAAGCGTCCCTAGTAGACATTGCAAATCGAAAATCAAAAGGAGATAGGTGACAGTTGACGGAGAATTGGGGCCCCTGGCGTCTACCAGAGGTAAGCAAAATTTCCAGTTAGGAAGGTTTAGAGCATCAATTAATTAGTACCAAACGACATTTGGTTCACAAAAAGGAGCGTGAAAGGAAGGCTACTGTCATACACGGATAAGATAAATTGTCGCCTGTATACCCAAAGATTGTCCGCAACTCATGCGCGACGATTCTACTCTGCATATTCACATTTGGGAAATGTAGCAGTACGCAACTGCAGATTGTGACGGTGTACTGTACTGTACCGTCTGTAAAACTTTAATTTCCAATGCATTAACAATTTTAATTTAAAAGTGTTGGCTCTCGCTTCATAATCTCAGACCTCGTTATAAACTCGATGGCAGACGATAGCATTAACTTACTATCACTGTGTAACAGTTTGCTTTTGCGTTTTTTTATTTGTGTGTGTGTGTGTGATTGTGCGTGTGTTTGTGATGCTGTCAAACTGTATTGACGTATTTTTTGCAATAAAAAGGTGCGTATTTTTAATACCTATAGCTATTCCTTTCAAACGCTTACACAAAATGGAGTCCATCAATTGCGGACATCTTTAGGTATACGGCGACGTTTATCTTATCCGTGTGAACCAAATGTCGTTTCGTACTGATTAACTGATGCTCTAAAACTTTTTAATTGGAAATTTTACCCTACCTCTTTTTGTTTTCGATTTACAATGCTTGTCTTCCAAATTTCGCCACTTGGGGCGCTGCTGTCGTTTGTATAAGGTGGAGCGTAGTCGCTTTACAATACCATTACCATTTACCAGATTATTTACTATACCATTATCTGTAACTTTCTTCCCTCGCAAGAATTTTCAGGTTAAAGGGACTTTCTAAGCACCCTGTATATTCGTAGTAACAATATTAAATTAAACAAGTGTTGTTTCAATTCATTTTGATTTTGTTTTTATTAAAAAATTTGATGGCATGGAACACAGTGGAGGTAGTGTAACAATTATATATTGTTGCGTTCTACGGATTCGTGGATTTGGAGTAATTGATGACAACACTTGATGAAGAATCAAAAATACAATTCATTCGTCAGTATTACACAGGAGAGTTCCAAAGACACGTTTACAGACATTGAAAAAGTACAATAAACACGCTGAAACGATCAGCAACACAGCCTTCAAGCTCGGTACAGTTTCCGGCTTGGTCGATCGCTCTCGAGCTAATCTCTGAACTCAAACCACTACTACTGAACTCAACATACTGAGGATACTCTTCACGATATACTACTATTCCGCGTACAGGCAGGGTATTTGTAACTTTTGACCTGCCTTCAAGAACATTCTCGGGAAAACCAGTAAGAATATTCTCGCTCCGTCTGTGGCATATCGCCAGTTTTGTCGCCAAATTTCGCCAATTCGGTGATTTTGCGCCAAATCTTACAACTTTGCCTTTCCTTGACACTTTCTTGTCACAACCCTAAACTCGCTCTGCAGGGACGCTATCCTACCGCAGCTGGACATTTCGCAACAATATATAATATTATTTCTGCTGTTAAATTTTTTCTTCTTTCAACCTAGGCATAGAAGCTGGCGGATGTTTTGTAAAGAACCACGATACAAAAATCAAGAAAGAAGCTTAAAGCAATGTTACCGCATGACACATGATATACTGGTTGGAAGAATTTCCGTACTAATTATTAAATTAAATTTAAAAAATAACAAAAGCTTTCAGATTTTACATACATTTACATACGTTTTTATTTAAATCAATTTTATTTAAATTAAGAATTACATCGATATCGTGTAAATTGCTTAGTTTGTTAATCAAAAACAGACACATTATGTTTGAAACTTAAATATGCTTTGCCGAATGACAATACAGCAGTGGTATTACATTGCTTTTAAACCGCTGAGTTTGTTAATCAGAAATTCGTTAAATTTGCACAAAATATGAAATAAGTAAAAAAAATTAGAAATTCAAAATTTGGGTCTCTAGATGCCGCTTTTGTTCCACAATGCGAGGAGCAAGCATACATCCATACAGATTGTTTATCATTTAATAACGGAGACAGAAATATTCCAGCATTTTTTTGTATTAACGGAGCCTGTTTTCATCTGAGTTTTCTGCTAAAATGGATCCAAAGGGAAATTTGTTATTGAGAAAAGTTAACTTAAATAAAGGAAAGAAAAAAAATGAAAAAAATCTTAAAGCTTTCAGATTTTACATTACGCCTTAAGAAGGGCGTTTTTAACGTATTGTGTGTTACCTTTATTTATTAAATATCATGTTCTTCGCACTTAAACCATAAAATTCAGTTCAATAGCAATATCGCAAAATAATTTTCTTTAGAATTTCCGATACACTGTCTCGCGCACTGGAGATAATTTTTTATTCCGTACAGTGCTGCCATTTCTCGCTTTGAAATGGTTGACTTTGTTAATGAAAAATTCTTTAAAGTTTTACAAAATGTGAAATCGATAATAAAACAAATTCCAGGCTCGGGCTTCCAGATGCGCATATTCTAGTGGACTGAACTTACTGAAAATTTGATGTCTCTGGGTACCATTATTTTTTCGCAGGGCGAGAAACATACATATAGTCATGCAGATTTCGTCATTATTTAATTTCTTTAAATATAATGCAGGGCTCTAATATTTGGTGGCAACCACTTGAAAAGTGAACCGACATTTATAGTGAATCGATGCATAATGCCAAAACGAGCCCTTCTGAGCTAACGTCCTTTGGGCTAATAAAGTTTTATCATGCGGGGAATTCATTTTAGCTTTTATTAATGTAAATCTGCATTCCCTCGATTTACTTAACAAGAAACAGAGTTAGAAAAATTGTTAACATTTGTTAACCTGGACATTTCATATAAGAAACTTGCTCTGCTTACAATTTAAATGAAAAAAAAAAAAAAAACTCAATCTTTTCCATCAAAGTACATCTCTGGAACATTTTAGTTTCGTCATAAATTCCAAGCTTTTCTTTTTTCCTTTTTGTTTATTTGTTTTATTGTTCTGCCATATTTTTTAAATCTCCCATTTAGACTTCTAAGCAATTCTAAAATGCATTTTCTTTTGTCGAGAAGAGAACAATGGAAATGTTTTTTTTCCGAAATTTGGGTTAAAAAAAGAAGAAAAAAGATTTGAGATCAATAATGATGTAACACTTGTCTTTTTTTCTGTTGTTTTCTATAAACACTACTCATGCCTTGTATTGTAGAGACATTAGGATTTTTTTGGAAGCAGGAAAGATGAAAAATTAGCAACGCGAGAAATACCTTATAGTATCTCAGACGTATTAAACATATATACACATACATATATATATGTTATGATTTTGAATGCTCAATCGAGGCCTGGAACTCTTAACAGCTTTCGATAACAGTCATGGTATATGGTTAAAGCGTACAGATGAAGATAACGACTTGGATTTCAATAAATCCCTAATCTCTATTCTCATACATATCCAATTAATTTGACAGACACTTATTCAATCATAACTAAATATAATAATAAATTTCTACGTACATTGGCTTTTTAAAAGAAAATGACGTAGTCAGTTAAGAAGCGAAGTGATTGGGATGTATTAGCAGTGGCGAAGCTAGTAAAGGAATGATGTAGTTTTTTGTACCAAGAGTATTTATACCCAGTGTGAGGTATAGGTAGAGCTAATCTGTGATTGGTTAATTTGAGGTTGTTATGTAAGTTAAAATATTCTCGACTTTGGGAGAACAGATGAATTTAGGGGAAGATCACGAAATCTGGAATCGTTAATTTTGAGGTCGCCACTTAGTTTTAAAGCACTTAATATATGTAATAATAACATTCCATTGACAAGAATACACTTAAAATTCTAGCTGTATGTTCTTTTCATATTTTAATGGCGACGGTCTTTTATTTGAAAGTACGTGGAATTATATCCACAGCCCCGTAGTCAAGTTATTTTTCCCGCCTTTTTCTACACGTACAGTTATAGAATGTTCTGGAGATATTTAAAGCGAACTGGAATGGCTGACGAGGCTGACGTCATTTCTTGGAAGCTCTGCCTTTCCAGAGGCTATAAAAGGACTCGCAAAGGAATATCGGGGTCTTTTCTTTAATGTAACGATGCAGTAAACTTCATACAAAAAGTTATTAGTAATTCTTTTTTATTTACTCCGGAGATATGATTTTTGTAACTGATATTTCTCCTGACCAATAATAAATGGAACCTGTTTTTTAAACTTTTCGTCTGATAACTTATCGTCTGATATCGTCTGATTTAAGCTACGACTACATCTATGATTCTTCACCAATCTGTTTATTCCGGACAAAAGCTGGTACATATGTGTAAAATAACAAAATGTACGTAACGGTAGATTAAACTTTAAATTAGCGCTTCTCTGAATTCTTTTTTTTTTAATTAGAAAACGTTTTTTCTTGATATTGAGATTTCACTTTCCATCAGTACATATACATATAGGGTGATCATAAGAAGACTTCTTCGATATATATGAAACCCTATCCACTCAATCGAAATGAAATTTCAGATATTATTTGAAACTTGTCCTCAAGATTTTGATGATTTAAAACAATAGAGCTCTCAAGATTATGAGTACAATGAAAACATTTCGAAATTTTAGAATGAAAGTACCCACATTTTCCTGCACAAATATATTAGCGCTTTGAAAACCAATAAATGGAGTTGGAATGATACAAACGACGAAAAGTGCCGGAGTAATACATTTGCAAAGAAGGGCATTGTAAAGGTGTAAGGATCTTATATTTTACTAACGTTTATTTTTATTTTAAATCTTTACTGTCACTTCTTATTTTCTACTTCCGGCCAGAATTAAAAGCTTTAACTTATTTATGCAAATTTGTCTGGCGAACGCCAAGTACTTAAGTTGTGGCTTTTTGCCAAGCAAGAGAGAGGAAGGAGTTAGTCGAAGCAGGCCGCTTGCCTTAGCAGTTTTCACTCGGTTGCTGGTTGCCTTCCAGGCCAGAGGTTTAATCCTCTTAATAATTTTAAACGTATCGTAGTGTTAACAGTTCTCTGTACTACATACGGCTTCCTGTAAATATCCGGCCAATCTTCCACGTAGGCCCTTGTTTATTATTCCAAAGTTAAGTTAGAGTTTAGTTAATATTTTTATATTCTTACGTTCAGACCACTAGTAGTTGGTCTCTGTATTCCGAAGTACGGAAATTATTGTAAAGAGTGAAAAATAAAGGGTTTCGTATACCGTTCCTGTGTATCTTGTCTACTTCCAACATTTATTGAACATAGCTTTAGTAAGCTCCCTGTTCCGAGTCAGGTCTTTGCATGTTCCCAAAGAAAGTAAGGCGGAACACTGAACCTGATAAAGGACCATTGACAACACGGACAGGAGGTGCATTGATTCACTTTGCATCATTCGTAGTGGTAGACAGTAGAAGCTCCAACCACAGAACACCATCTGCAAAGCATTGCTTGTGGAAAAACTTTAGTAAACATTGTGGGAAGATTGCTTCTTCAGTCAGGCGTTCGAACGGGCTAAGAAGATTACACTTATAAGGAAACAAGGAGGTGAACTGAAAATTATTTTATCTGAACAGGGAAAATGTTGCCAAAGAAGTGCGAGTTTATTGTCAAAATATGAGCTAAGACGAGGCCCATGTTCCGAAAAATCTGTACGTGATTTCATAAACAAATCTGAAGAAACTGGATGCATATGTGATAGATCGCAATCTGAATGAGCAAGTACTCCTGCTAAAGTTGTTACAAAAGTGTATAACACGATTACTGCAGGTCCGTTGTATACTTCAAG
This sequence comes from Stegodyphus dumicola, assembly GCF_044657685.1. Lineage (NCBI taxonomy): Eukaryota > Metazoa > Arthropoda > Arachnida > Araneae > Eresidae > Stegodyphus > Stegodyphus dumicola. The sequence continues at coordinate 88,109,940 of NC_140768.1, forward strand.
AAGTGTTCCCCATAGTTTTGTATGTACCAATAATCACAGTCCTCAAGCTTCTGCGCTCTGTTATGCGGATATTTCGTTGTCGATTCCAGCGCGTCCAAATGTTACAACCTGGAGACGAGCAACAAAGTGTCGACTCTGCGAATTTTTTCCTCATCAGTTATGCTGAATATGCGAATCAGTTATGCGCTGTGGTAACTGTATAGCTAGTAATGTGGTTGTTGTTAACCTAGAAAATGCCGGCTCCCAAAAAAATTTGCCGAACTAGGCGTATCTCCCTTTCCCTACTAGTTACGCCACTGAATAATAAGCGAATACTATTTGAATAAAAAATAAAGCATAATAGATAAACATAAAGTACCCGTCTCTTATTAAACTCACTGGTTAATAAATTCTGCCGCTTATTACGCTCAAATTTCCAAAAACTAAAACAAATACTACATATCCGATTGATCTATCAAAGCTTTTTGTAGTTTTTCCGTAGCGTTTATTTTCGTAGTTTATTCAAAATTAGCGTCATTTCCCGCAAATGCAATTTCTAACATTCATCCTTTAGACCGGGGTATTATAAAAGCTTTCAAATTTACTACAGAAAATATGTTCAAAAAATGATAAACAGAATTGAATGTTTTAAAAATTCGCTCTGAGAGAGATAAGATGGTCGATCTCTGCCAGGGACGATGCATTTTACAGTCATTTCAGAAGATTAATCTTCTAAAACTACTTAAAAACTGTTTTAGAAAATGTAGCTTTTACGTAAAATATGCCTCAGTGGAACTGCAAGCAATAGATAATCTTTCAGGCATCAGCTGAGGTAAGTCATGAATATTAGTTTTTAGAATACGTGTCTTCACAATAATATTGAGATAATTAATGCAGAGTATGACTAAACACTGCAGAAACTGATAGTGAAAGTGATACAGAAAACAAAATGATGATGTTCCAATATTAATCGAATCTAAAAAAGTACAGCAAATTCTAAGAAATACATATGAACTGAGAAATGCTAATCAAGAAAGCTACCAGCAGTTTACGGAACTGAGAATACAATTGAAAACTTGTTGAACAATATGAAATAAAGAAGTGATAAAAGAGTTATTTGCAAGAGAACGCCAGAACATGATTTGAAGCTTCATCAAGACCGTAATCATAAAGACATTTTATAAGAAATTAAAAAAACCCGAAGTGATTTTAATTAGCGGCGGGTACTATAATATATAATTCGAGAACAGATGATTTTATAATGACCAGACAGATGATCTTATTAAATTGGTAAGCGCAAATCGAATATAAGCTCTTGCTTTTTTACAATACAATTATGATATTGGCTTAACTGTTAGCTACCCTTTCCTCAACAAACTCTTCTGCAAAATCACCTGTCTTTAATTCGCAACCTAACATCTAAAATCATATTAAGATATTTTATCACTTAATTCCTAATTTTATTTAAAAGAATGCACATTTATTGCAACCTCAAAGTAAACCGGATTTGAATCCTTGTCCAGTTTGAGATATCGCAAGCCTTGAACCCCCTTCCGCTTCGATAAACAAGTTAATGTTGTATTATTCTTAAAAATCCCATCTCTGATTCTAATTCAGCATATCTTGTCAATCTCTACGGTTTATAGCTTATCTTGTTAATGTAGTTTAACATGTTGTCCAAACTAAATAAGCGCTTAAATTTTGAGGAAACGTGTTTTAGTTTGAAAAGGGGAAATAAAAAATTCACTGATATCATTGATAATCTTAGATAGCTGATCATAATTCGACTTTGTGAAAATTATCCACAAAATTTCTTCAGCTGGTGTACTGAATTTCCTTGAAGCTCCTCACATTCATAAAAGTTTATCTTCTTTACATAATGTCATTAATTCTAATCCAGTTCTTGCTTTCAATTTTCTAGAAGTTTCTTTAGTTTTCAAGTTTTATTACTATTTTTTCCTAATAGATGGTGCTGTGACCTTTTTCGCTTTTCTCTACACATTGATTTCGCTATAAAATATTTTCATTCTGCCACGTTTGCAATCTAGTTCACATCTGTATCATCTAATTGTTTCATTTGCTTCATATTACCCCCGCATCTACCTCTCAAGTTCACCTCCTCTCTTCTTTCATCTCCTATTCTGTGGCGCATGCTTCTTATCGAATTCAAAGTCATGGATTTTTAGGCAAATCTTTATTGAGCGAGTGACTGCCCAATCAGTCTGTAGGCTTGCACAGCTATAATATATCCGTATTCGTATGAATTTTGAAAAAAGCGTTTATGTTCCTGAAGAAGAGGAACCCTACTCGAAAGCGAGAATTTATTCAAAATATGCAACAATTTAAGCCTGCTCTTTCTGAAATAGCATTTTTAGAATTTTAGTTATTTTATTTCTTTTCTTTTACATTAATTTCAACGTATCTATTAATTATTTTCTCTCTCCTTTCTGCACGCCTTCGTGGAGTAACGGTATCACACTCCAGGACTTAGAAGAGAAGGGCTAGCTCATAGAGCTTTTCCCCCTGAAGCAGAAAGTGAGAAGTAATGACGTAGCCATGATGACACTGAGCGCGCCAATATAATTCACAGCTTGGAAATTAGCGTTTTTGAACCAGGGTTTAAAATGAGCTGTGTGTGAAAGATAGCTAAAATTTGGAAGAGGCAATGTTACTGCTTTATGCATTTTAGACTGAACCATTAAAAAATTTAATAATGCTTACTCAATTTTAAAATAATAGATAAAATGTGCTACTCTTTTAACATAAAGTTCCGTGGTTTTTTTTTTTTTTTTTTTTTTTATTATTTATTTATTTTTATTTGCAGGTTTTTTTTTATTTAATGCACGTTTATTTCTAATCATTTCTTTATTTGCATGCTAACTGAGAGAATTTTTATACTGCTTCTAAGATAACTATAATAGCAGCTATTTAAATTTACTCAACAACTTTACATTGACATAGGTTTAAACATATATGGCAACATTTCTGCTAACCTACGTTTGATTTTTTGCCTAATTGTAAATTTTACATTGTTATAATTCTCTTCCGATTCAATATAATAGATATTTTTTAAATAATTTTGTAATTCATACTTATATTTATATTACAATTAAATAAATGTATATAAGATTGTTACCTTAATTTTGACAAAATAGCTTTATTCAGAGTACCTAAAACAGTTATTTAATTTTTCAAAAGTGTGAGTAAAGGAAGCAGGTCTTTTTATGCCAATTACTTTGATGTTTTATACTATTATATTTTATCTAGAGTGCTAATCTAGCACAAAATCTAATCAATAATTAGTTACAAAGGATACAATAAGAATAACTTTAACAAGTACTTAACAAAATTAGTTTGTTAAATACTTGTTATTCTCGTTGGTACTATTTTGGTACTATTCATAATACCGAAGATATTATCGATTAACTCATAGAAGTCAGATGCTTTCTGATTTCCTGTGGGGTAGAGTATACCTTTTGGGGTACTTTTTGAAAATAATGTTTTCTCTGGAGCGACTTTTTGTCTCTCGTTTCAATTGACCATTAAATAATTTGGTTTTAGTTTGTGACACAATTTGATTTCTTCTCAATCTCTGTTTAAAACCTCTTTAATAATATCAAAATTTAAAACAGTTACATCTTCTAAAACAAATCCTCTATCTAAAACGCGGTTTCTCAGTAATTTGAGGCAGAGCGCGAAATGAGACCTCTGATTAAAATAAACTGCACATTTTGAAAAGAACCAACTTAGTCCAGTTTAGAGTCATAGCAGAGTTTTCAATCTATATGCATTTCGTCGAAACTGAGAACACATATTTTTTTCTACAGAATACAAATATTCGCCTCTTTTCTTCTTTAGAGTAAGAACATTACTTTGAATTCTTGGACCACACTAAAATTTAGAAAACACTAAAAAATAAAATAAACACCATTTCTTTAATTTGATAATACTAGGTAAAGATATTCCAATTTTTTTCTTAATTTTTTTTCTTTCCAAAAATCATAGCTTTAAGATGACAGAGCTCTTATGACGATGCAACGTGAAATATTTTTATTAGTCCACCTGATTTTTTTCTTCTTTTTCAGTAATGCATTAATCTGCGTCTTTATAAAAATAGGCTTTAGACATTTTTCCAAATTCTCCGATTGGTGCCCCCCCCTAATTTCGCTATTTCAGATTTTAATTTCTGATACCAATTTCTGTCTAGATGTCGTTCACCTTCTTTGTCGCTGAACAAACATTCTAAAATTTTTCTTTTCTCTATTTTTCAATACTTTAATACAATTTTCTAAGGATATTATTTTGTTCTTCAAATTATCAATGCATTCTTGTTTATCCTTAAACATTCAGGATGATCTACATTTTCATTTGTGAGTTTTATTTCAAAATCATTAAAATTTGATTTATTATTGTCATCATCAATTTCGATTTATTATTGTCATCATAATTTACTTTCGGCACAGCATTCCATTTCAACAGTTTCTTTTTGTGGCTATCCAAACAAGCGATTTTTCATATCATCTTCATAAACACTGGATAGAAAATGCTCGCTGCAGATTTTTCCGCTCTTCACATTAATAGAATCTTCTCTTTGACATTTGTGTATACATTCTTTCGTCAAAAGCAAACTCTCATTTGGATCCTTTGGTCCCATGAAACAAAATATCTCATCCTTTCATACTTCTGTAAGTGCTACGGCACGTTACTGCAGCGCAAAAAGCCATATTACGTAAACGATACTTTACAATATAAAATTTAAAATAAAAACTGACTAAAATTACATATATATAAATTATTTTAAATATATACATTATTAGAAAACAGATATATATATTATTAAAATTAATTTGGGATATGTAACCTCTAGAAAATCGTCTCGCAGCTCAATGAAACTACTGTTTTAAACGCGGGAAATCAGGACAGGTGGCATCACAGTGACGTCAGATTATTGCCTGTTACGTCCCCCCCATTAGGCTCGCGTCGGCGAGGAGTCGAACAAAGAAATGAGCTAGCCCTTCTATTTATCCCTGATCACACTCGGCGCATATCCGAGAGGTCCACGTTCGAGTCCCGGCGAGGACATTGCTCATTTTTCACATCTCCCGCTTTAAAAAAATCTAATTTCTCTACAAAATGTGTGGTACGATCAAAAATGCAGTGTTGTAAGTTTAAACATGAGATCAATTTATATTATATTAAATGCACTAATAATCCATAATAAACAGCTATAGAATACCTTAGAATTTACAATTCCAGTATGTACAAAGCTTTAACTGGTTTCCGCTTATCAGCCGGCTTAAAATACTAAAATATTTGTAATCTGAAGACTTTTCTTACTGATACCACTTTCTGATAGTTAAAACATTTAAATATAATAGTATCCAGACCACGTATGTTTAATCAAATTTTATATGGAAAAAAATAAAAATAAGAGAATTTTGCATAAATGGATAGCTATTTTTTAACTTATTACATACTCTTTCAATTACATCTCTTTCCAAACACAAAAGTTTTTAGAATTAAAAAATAATGAGTTCTTTTCCTGTAAACGTGTTTTTGTGGCACCTCGCTATGAGCTTTGTTATTGATTTTGATGCTCCTTAAAAAATATCATTCCAGTTGAGTTCATTTTCTCCTGAAACCTTTAAAACTGTTTTCCTTCGCAGCACCAAACTTTTCACTAAAACAACAAAAAGCTTTTTTCATTACTCTTTAGCGAAATCTGCTAAATCGAATTTTTAAGCTTTAGTCAAAGAAAATCAAAAGCTGTAATCCCTAAACGAAAAAACAAAAAAAGAAAAACAAAATGAAAAACAACTGAATGGTAATAACTTTTGTAAAACATTAAAGCCTTGGTAGCGTTAGCGAAATGCGTTTTCTACGTGTTTATTTTAATTAAAACGTATGGAATCTGAATAAAGAAAAATAATGTTTTAAGATTTAAAGCATTTTCGTAGTATAGTATACTTGGAGCTGCAAATCATGCTTCATTGAATTTTTTAGTTACGTTAGATTGCATCTGACCTTTTCAGATGTTTTTCAATTGGCTAATGTTATTGCAACAAAGCAAAAACACCAACTTTGTTACGATGTTGTCTAAAATAGTTATTGCATATTAGATAAAAATATGTAAATCAAAATTCTAACTTCTAATTCGAAATAATCTCTCAAATCTCCACTTTAATTTTTTATAGTCCCTTTTGTCTTCTTCTAACTTGATAAATTCACATCTCCCGCTATTTTCACCTCCAAACCTCCAACTAGCTGTTATCAAACTATCTTCATCTCTAACCCTTAACCTTAAACTTAAACGAACCACTTTGGACTCAAGCTGTTATCCCCCACAAATAAAAAATAATTAGCAACAATCAAGTAGACGAATTTATCGTTCCCTCAAAAACTGCTAAAATTCTAAACTTGATATTACACATAAAAGTAAAGAAATTGCAAATACATTTGATCCCATCAGGGGAAAAAACTAACCTGAACGTGGATGAGCTGCCTCAAAACTCAATGCTCAACAGCAACAGCCAATAGCCTGAAGTAGCTGTTCTTCTCCCATTAATCAAACCGCCTGAAAACTATATCTACACCGACTACTTACAGAATCTTTTTTAATGCATGCAAAATTCTTAGGCCGCCTGAACGGCGCATTAGTAAAATTTCAACTAAATACTGATACTGACCACAATCCAACTGTCCTCTGTATCTAGAGAGAAATTAAGTGAACATTATGTAATAAACCCAAAAGTCAAATGCCTATGACACTACTCCTGCTTGGATTTACCTCGCACATCAAAATAGAATCAATACCTTAAACGAATGTGGTTACCCAGTGCACAAAATCAAGCAGCTTACTAAAACGAAATCCAACGGTCCAAGGATCTTAAACTTAATTCATTTAATTCCATACTCCGAAACTGAAAAACAATGTGTAACCTAAATAAAACTTCATAACATAAATAAATATGGTTTTCCATCAAAATTGTAAAGTATATCTCAAGAAACCAAACTAAACACTGCCTAATTGCTAAATGTTCAATCACTGTTCTGAAAACTAACATATTAGGCTTAGGTGTATTTGGTGCCCTTTAGGTCATAACTAATGACTGTCCTATTAAAATAAAAATTGATCGACCCATTCGTCGTAATTTTCGATCAAAGAACCTGTAGCTTTGTATCTTGGGTGTCCCAAATTCCTCCAAAAACCCATGAAAAGTCCTCGAAGTTCAATAGTAATATCGCGAATTGGTTTCTCATAAGCACTCGACCCTACCAAACCTACCAAAAAAACATTGCGTAATATAAAAGTCTCGAATCCTTACGAATATGTTTGCTACGTTTATTCACCATAACCCATCTTAAACAGCAAAGGAATGTTACTAATATTGGGAAACTGGTCTGCACGCTAGACGCGTATCCAGAGGTCTGGGGTTCGATTCCCGTCGAAGGCGTTGGGTATTTTTCATCTTGCCTGCTTCCAAAAAATCCTAATGTCTCTACAGTGGCGCCAGAACTAAAAGGGTGGTGGATGATGGTTCTTCACAACCCGGATTTAGCGATTGGGTTCCCTAGATACCACAGTCGCCCTTTAAAAGGGGAAATATATAAGATATTTCTCCCACCTTTTTAGCGTGCCTTCGTGGTATGGTGGTCTGCACGCTGGGCGTCTATACAGAGATCCGCGGTTTGATTCCCGGAGAAGGCGTTGCAAATTTTTCATTTCTCCTGCTTCCAAAAAATACCGAATGTCTCTACAACTGCTTCCAGGAAAATCATTACGTTATTGACATGAAACACTTACTTAAGCTATAAAAGCAAATTTATGATGTTTTTAAATTTATTTATGCATCAAAGAAAGTTTGAAAAAAAATTAGAGGAATAACTGTCATATCATTTCACGCCAGTATTTATCATCTTATATCTTGATCAACTGCTCGCGTACGTAGATGGCGCATTAGGGGTACATAATTCAGTTACGTATATAGTTGCATGACCATTTCCAGCTTTAATACCCCTCCCGCCAGATACTGTTTTCCCAGAAAACATGAAAGTTATAACCTCTTCCTGCCTAATTTTATTCTTATTTATTCTTATCTTTCTTTATTACATTAACTAGACTTTGTCGTCAAAATTCTTAATAAACATATTCCCGCACTAAAAATGTGCACCACGTTACCCGATAAATTGAGTCCTGCTTTAAATCTTGCTAGATAATATTAATAATACAAACTAATAGTTAGTTTTATTTCCTTGCTCTAAGCGTCTTTTGTAAAAATTCCCTTAATTGAATTATTCTCACATTTTTTCCTACTTCATTAAGTCTAGGCATTTTTCAAACTTTTCATGATCCTGCAAGAGTCCTCTTTCGCAGAGCCTGATACACCCCGTGAAGCCATTTCTAGTCAGTGGCGAAGCAGTAAGGGTCAAAGATAAAAAAAGAGCAATCAGGGGCTCATAGGGCAAAAGTCTTAATTCCCACAGTGTGATAGATTAACAAATTTACATCAAAAGAAGAGTTTCTCAAATAGAGCAATTTAGTGCCAAAATTATTTTAAGAAGATTATTGCTTTCTGCAGGTAAAATATGTGTAAAAACACACATAATCATCAAGATGAACTGTAAACATTTATTTTGAGTTTTAGATCGAATAGGGGCCAGAATTAATCTTGAATGGGTAAAAATCATAATTTTCAAAATTGGTATCTTCGGTAACCAATCTCCTGACTTCTTTGACAAGTTACGTCTTCTCCTAAAGTTTGGCAAATTTTTGCTCAAGTAGTACTTAGGATCTCCATACGTCATATCATTAAAGTTTTAAAATTTGAAATCCATTGGCTATTCATGGATACAGCTCTGCCCAGGAGCCCTTTTCTTATGGCCTTCGGCAAAGATACGAGATAAATATTTTACTCTTTGCCGAGTGGCAACACACATCTTTTAAATCTTTAAGTTTTCTGATTAAATTTCAAATACAAATATTATGAGCATTTACGAGTGGTAATACAAGGCTTTTAAATCACTAAGTTTGTTAATCAAAATTTCATTTATTTTGTAAGAAATATAAAACAAATAAAAATAATTTTGAAATTCAAAATTGGGGCTTCAAGGTGCCTCAAAATTTAGTGGTTCTTGGTTTCGCCCATTTTTCAAAATGCACACGTACATACATACAGATTATTTCGCTATTTAATAATATAGATTACAATTAACTACCCAGAATACTAACTACAACTAACTCCCCAGAGTAATGATTTTTAAATTGTACTAATCATTCTTAAAGGGTATTTGAACACTTGTAAAGAAGGATAACAGAAGAGTTAAATTCACAACGAGAAGAAGAAGATACAGCTTACAAGGGAGACGTGCGGATAGTGATGTAATACTTGATCTACGCTTTCAGTTAGGTATTTATTTTTTACATGAAGCCACTAAACATTTCTTTTAGCCGTCTCTTTGTCACATGTTCGAATACGAAAGCCATGGAATTTTTTATTAAGATATAGAAATTTATACTTAGTGAAATTTAATATTTAAAGAGTTATTACATTAATTAATGGAATCATTTTCATTTATGTATTTATTTTCATGTTTAAAAATACCGCCTTAATGACGCCTTGTAAGAAATACCGTGGCTCCTGAAAGTGTTCGTACACTTATGATTTTCATTGAAATAGGGCTCTATCCGTTAATTAAAAGTAAACTTCCTGAATGAGATTTTAATAATAAGATCTATACGTAACAAAATTACATGAAATATTTTTTAAATATAGCGAAACTTTATTTTTAAGAAATTAATAATCAAAAAATGACAAACATTTTTTCTCACAAAAGTCTTCAAAAAAATCTTGACATATTAGGAAATCTTTTCATTTTTCGTTAAATTAATATTATTATCCTTTAGCATCCACAACAGGTTTTAAACGGCTGGAAATAGATTTTACTAGTTTTTTTTTTTTTTTTTTTTTTTTTTTTTTTTTGTAATTACTTTATCAATGTTCATATATTCTTCCATCATGGCTGCTTTGAGTAATGTGTTCTATGGGGTTTAAATCTGGCGACTGAAGTGGTGTTCTCAAAACCTCTGGACAATTATAGAGACACTACAGGCTAACGTTGAGAGCCGTATACTTAGGATCGTTATCATGATTAAAAATAAAGTTGTTTCCAATACCCAAATTTTGGGCTAATAATTTTAAATTGTCTCTTAAAATATTTAAATAAAGAGAATGATTCATTATGCCATCAATAAATACCAAAATACCTAGTTCTGATGCTGTCATGCCCCCCCTACACACAACTCCACCGCCATGCTTAACTGTTTTCCAACTAAGTTCTTAGAATGAAAGTTCCTCATTTTTTTTCTTCTCCATACAGTTATTCGACCATCGGAATGAAAAATGTTAAATTTGCTCTCGTCAGCAAATAGGACATTATTCCAGTACCTTTCGAGTGTATTTATCATTGATTTTGCGAATGAAAGCCTAAGCTTTCTGTTTTTCTCACTAACGAAATTTCTTTTACGGTCAGAACGCCCATGTAATCCAGCTTCTCTAAGAACTCGTCGAACAGTTTAAGATGAAATTGAAGTAGAAAACTTTGCATTAAATTCTGCAGAAACTTTTACAGCACTCAAACGTGGGTTTTTCACAAATTTTCTAATAATAAATCTCTCATCGCGTTTAGTTAACTTTCTCGGTCGACCTTTTCTTACCTTGTTTTCAATCCGATTTTCTTCTTTAAAGCGTTTTATCACATACTGCACTGTAGAATGGGATAAATTAACTAATTCAGCAAAATTTCGACTTGATTTCCCACTACTATGGTGAAAAATTATCAATTTTCGAATGCTGTTTGTAATTTCTTTATGACTGCGACCCATTTTTCAATAATAAATAGAATATTATGAAGTAAACAATAAAAAATTAAATAAAACGGTTTTTTAAATGCCACCACAATGCAAAAATTAAAAAAGCGGCAAACGATAATTCTAATTTTGATTTTATTTAAAATATTTCAGCGTGTACGAAGACTTTTGTGAGTTAAAATGCTTATTATTTTTTTATTATTAATTTCTTAAAAATAAAGTTTCGCTATACTTTAAAACTATTTCATGCAATTTTGTTCAGAATAGATTATAGATCTCATTATTAAAATCTCATTCAGAAAGTTTACTTTTAATTAATGGATAGAGCCCTATTTCAATGAAAATCATAAGTGTACGAACACTTTGAGGAGCCACTGTAAATAGTAAACTAAAAGCGATAGATCGCATGTTAGGCTAAGGTTGAAAAAAGTCGTACCACCGCTTAAGTCGTATCTTTTAAACATTACGATTAATATCACGCCAACTGCGTCTCTTCTGGAAAAGCGAGTTACCTCCTAGTCAACCACATTGTTTACATCGTGTTCTTTTATATTATATCTTTAAAGTATATTTTATTATAGTTATTCAGTTTTAAACGTAGTACGACTTAAGCTAGAGGTGGTACGACTTAGAATACTGGGTGTCCAAGTCGCATCGTTCTAAATTCATAAATTTTATTAATTTAATCCAAGAAAATAGACTGTAGGGCATTTTATTGTAATAAATATCAGCAACGACAACATAAGATATTATTGTCACACATAATTTGTATTTTTTTTTCATAGATACTACGATTTATACTTATTTTTTTCTTAGGAGGTATGAGTTACACAACCTTACCTTACACCATTTTCGGCATGTGATTTGATGAAATATTAAGTAACCGATGTAAGTTGAGTAAAATATTTTGAGCAATTAAAACACGGATTACATTAAATCTTTTCTTACTATTTTTAAACGGAGAATTTTTTATTTATACGTTACTATTTGAAACATGAACTTTATATTAGAGAAAAAATTGATCTGAGAGTTTTTTTTTTTTTTTTTTTTTTTTTTTTTTTTTTTTTTTTGGATAAACTTTTGAAATCAGATTTACATTTTCATTCATTTTCCTTAACGATTTTTCAGGAGAGTGGCAACTTTGTTTTGAATAAAAAAGAAAGAACCGCATTAAATAATTATAATTAAATAGCCAATCAGCAAATAGTTAACTCATCATGCGTGTTTTGTTTATTTAATGATATTTCCTTAATAGTAAGAAACTCGAATTGTAATAATCCATAATTAACTATTCAAATCAACTTCATTTTATCTTCCTTTTTTTATCGAAACATTTCTACTGCTGCGAAACGTCGCTCAGTATTTTCTGAATACTCACCGTAATTACACAGATGCATCATCTGCTTTCCAAATCTCGGAAAGACAATGTTCCTTTTTCGGCGCATGAGCTGCCCATTAGTTCTGACACCCAATTTATCAAGCGTCAGTAAAATGGGCAGTTCACTGCCCAAGTTTCTAGTCTTGAACACCATGCATGAAACTCATCAATAAAATCGATTGCTTCTTTTCCGCGATTATTTACAGAGCTGCTACCGCAGAGAATAGTTTATTCCTTTTTTACCTCGTAGCGTGTCAGAAAAAAATGTGAAATTCGAATCTGTGATCATGTAGTAGGCAATAAACACCATTTTAAAGTAATAACGTCCGAATTCTGACATCATAGTTGTTGAAGAATTATAACTAAAGTTTTCACTTCAAAAGTTTAAAATTCAGAAGTTCAAACGTTCGAAATTCTAAATTTAGAAAAAAGGTTTCACTTACCTTTTTTCTTCCAAACTCCAAGACGAGCTTTCGAAACAGAATATCATCAAGCAGTGCTAGAAGACTAATTTTTCTAGAAAACACTCTTATTTCTCATAATCTTTCGACGAACACGAAAACAAACGTAGCTACAAACGCAGCATATCTAAACAAAATCACAGACTATACTAAACGAATTAGAGCCGACGGCTTTTTTTTTAACTGAACTACTTTTTCCAATGTTAATACACAAAAATGTTTATTCGTTTTGTTTGTGTTGCGGCCATTTTCGACAATAGTAACAAAATAATAAATTCCAGCATGTGGGGGGATGACCACTTCTGACAATTTAAATCACCAGTCGACTAAAGCAGTCATAATAAAAATAAAGATAAAATACATAATTACTTTAATGAGTCCAGGTAGTGTGATTTTGCAGGTCCACCTGGTAATTATAATAATCGAGATGAAGAACTGCTTCTATTGCTTTGAAATCCCTTAGACCGTTAATCAATAACAGTGACATTAAAGCTGAAAGAACAAACTTTGCCGAATAGAGACACACTGGTGCATGGATGATATAAATATTTTACATCAGGCAGTGGCAACATGTTGCTTTTAAACAGCCCAATTTGTTTATTATACTTGAAACATAAATAAATGTCTTAGCTTTGCTGAGTGACAATACGCTGCTTTAAAATCACTAATTTTATTAATCAAAATGTCATTAAAATCACCCAAAACATAAAAGAAATGTCTGAAAGCTTTCAAATTTTAACACTCGCTCAAAAGGGTTTCTTAAGGTTTTTTTACTCCTTTTCTAGGCTCGCAGTCTACTAGTCTGGCTGTTAAACTCAGTCCTGTTAATCCGTTTCGTTTCATCATTTTAGCTTTATTATTAAGTTTCATTTTCTTCGCTTTTATGCCGAATGCAATTCAACAGTAAAAGCAGCATAGCAGTATGTTTAGAACTCCTGATGCGGTGTTAAAGTGTTGCCATACATCTTTTTAAAAATTTTTTTCAGTCTTTTCTCAGTTCATGATATCAATAGTAAGATGGCTAGTAAAACTTTTTTTTGTCTTTTAATTATTAACTTAGTGTGTTAACTTCATTTATCAAATTTCATGTTCTTAGTACTTACGCTACATAAAATTCAGTTCAAAAGCAAAATCACAAAATGTTTAAAAACAAAGTGTCTTTAGAACATCTGATAGATGGTTTTGCGCACTGGTAATAAAACTGTTTTATTCCGTACAGGTGCTGCAACTACTCGCTTGGAAATTCCTGAATTAATTAATCAAAAATTCATTACAATTTAATAAAATATTAAATATAAATTTATAAATTCAAAATTTGGGCTTCCAAATGCATATGTTCGGGTAGAGGATTATGTTATTTGACGGCTTTAGGTACCGTCGGTTATTACAATGCGAGAAACACATGTATATTCTTCATTATTTAATTCCTTCAAAATATATCACAATATTTGATGGCAGCAATTTGAAAAGCGATTTGCCAATTATAGCATAAGACGCAAAATCCCGTTTCAAGTCGAATAGCCATTTAGGGCTAGCGCCGTTTTGGGCTAAAACAAGTTTTATGTGGACAGCCTATATCTCGTTTTAAATAGCAAAGAATGTTAAGTATCGTATTACTTCTGGTTGATCGTTTATAACCAAAATCGAACTTATTAAATTTTCTGGACTAGTTTATAAGGTCCTATAATCAAAACTTAGAAACTAGACCTGCAAATTGATGAATATTACGCGGATTCTTATTACGCTTATTCTGATTTAACTCCTGCAATAATCTTTATTCGGCGTGTTACTTTAACTAAAAATAAAAATTAATTTATTGTCCCAATAAAGACAAAATTCTATAATACGAAATTTTGAATGTCTGTTTGCCTCGCAAGTAAGGGAAGTTTGTTAATTTTGTTAATTGTTTTACCTCTGCAACTTCCAGCTGAAGTTCAAATAAATCTTTTCCTTACCTTGTTTTACTTATTTATTAAACTACTATTTCACCTACTTAAATGTATACCCCTAACATTGTTCTCGGATTTAAAAAGTAAAGGCGAAAGGAAAACTGTCTGACAGTCTCAGAAGGTTAGAATAAGGCAAAATAGAATTCAACCTTCTAAACCTCTTTTTAGATTTTACTGCTATTAGTGAATTTGTACAATTCTTCTCGAAATTTGCAATATTTAATGCTATTGAATAATAAAATTAATTTAGTTATTGAATAGAATTTCACACATTGGTTTTCTAAGCTCAGCAGAATACCTCTTTTTTTTTTTAACCTAAATTTTTAAATGTTGTTTTGAATAGTTAACCTATAAATGCGCATTTTATTTTGAAATGATGCAAAAATACAAAAAACTTAAGCTTATTTAATGCAAACTATTTTCTCTATTTTGTGCATTTTTCCGTTTTTTGACGCTACTGACACACGTCCAAATCAAGTTATTTGCTTCGATATGAAGGATTCTTTATTTAATTCCTTCGAATGATAAAACTTTTAAATTGATTGCAGGATTTTCATATATTCATTTATTCTATCTCTCGGTATTTTTGAAAACCATTTGAAATTAAATTCTTGTAACTCGATTTTAGAATAATATGGCTTATAAAATTCAGCATTTTTATTCAAGTAGTGATATCTTAGTTGGAAACCTTTTTTTTTATTCTTCAAAGATGAAAGCTAACAATTCTATATCTTGAAACTTGAGAGGACTTATTTGAATATTTATGTGGTACAGATTTTGAATCTGTCGTAGATGGTGATGATGAAAATGATAACTGGTTGGTTACAATAACGACGCAGTCATAACCAGTTGAACATTTCTTTATCCTTGGTATAATATCCATTAAACATAAATAACTAATCTCGCGCAACTTGCCCCTCCCCCCCCCGGTATTCAGTACAGTAATCATCCGATTTACTTAAATTCTCAGTTCTGTAATTGCGCAAAAGCCGTAATATTAAAACTGAAACCTATCAATTAGAAATAATCACTCATACGCAATTCCTCTTCTCCCCAACCCATACTCGTTCTCGTATTCAAACATGATGATCTTATTTGGTTTGGTTTCTGGTAAAGCATTCAGCTGTTTGCCTAACGGAAAGGATGCCTTAATGGAGGACGTTTTTTGAAACTGGTGCGTATAAACGTTACACATGGGGGTAAAACACGAAAAACGCCCATGCAGCTAACTCTTTCTCCAGGATTCGAAACTTGTATCGAACTACCAGTGCTCAGCGACTTTCTAGCTCGACTGCTGGTGGGCCTGAATAAACTTACAGTAAGGGATTAGCCGGAGTTTTTAACTTAACAGACATGGCACTAGCAAAATTAGGATCAAGAGATGCCAACATCGAGCGGTTCGAGTAGGCTAGCAGCCGCATCCATTTTACTAACTTAGTTATCAACGACAAGCAAACACACTAATTTGCCGCAACACCATTAAAAGCAGACAACAACAAAAAGTTCTATCCCGACGATTGCCACTCCTCTCTTCTAAGATTCTGGCTGCTATTTAAAACTCGCTTTATGTGCATGTTTTGGTGGAGTTTGGTGAAAGGAAGATTTTACTATAAGAAATAATGTGCAATTAAAATAAACTTACACATTTTAAGCGACTTGCCTTGAACTTTACAACCATCGAAATGAAATCTTCTAAGACAGGACACTTGAGTTACTGTCAGCTAATTATTAAACATGAGGTAATTACCAACCTCGAGCGGTAATCAGACTTGTAAGTGTCATGCACGTCGAAGCTGTCTCTTAGGTGATGTAAGGTTCCTTCTTGTTACTTAAGGTATAAGTTGCAGTTAACGTCTTTGGTTTCTAAATTCTCTTGGGCATGCTTTCTTTTTCATAACTTCCTATTCTGATTTAATATGTGCGGCAGGAATCAAAGGGAAGACTGGACAGTGTTAAGTTCTGCTATTAACAAACAAAATATAAAATGATTTTGAAAACTAAAATAGCATGAATTAGAAAATATATAAAAATGTATTTTCCGATTAAGTACAAAAAAATTTATGACTTTAATTTTAAAGTTAAACTTTATGAATATAATCCGATCTGAGTTATGCAGTATTAGAAAGATGTCGCTGATAATTTAACATATTGACCCAAAGGGCTTCCAGAATATGTTAGATGACTGTCTGAAATTGGTTTTGCATTTTTGGAATTTAAAGTAACTTATCAGAGTAAGGGAGTAACGCAATTTCGGATCTGTCTTTCCAGGTCAAAATCAGATTTAGTATGCCAACTTCTTTTTAATATTCTCTGCGGAATTTTATTTTCTTTCATGCCAAATACCTGTATTATTTCATAGAAACCTGAAGTCGAAGAATAGAGCAAATGCATAATTTATGTTAGCTTTTAGAAATAAGATATAAATCCCTTTACGCTACCATTTTCTGGAAGAGAAATAATTCAGATGGCAAAAAAGTTTGATCGATACAATTTTTATATTCTTTGCGCATGTTTACACGTAGTACGCTCTTATCGCTTGCTTATCTGCATAGTTAGTTGCACACACACCATATAAATGTATTTATATATATATATACACCTAGTATGGATTGTAAATTTAACGACTTTTAAAATAAGGGTAATTCATTAAGACTGTCAATTAAAACAAGTTTACTGGTACTTTATCGATGTATTTTTTCTAAAACATTTTATCGAAAAAATAAGAATAAAAATAAAAACATATTTCCAAGAGTAACAAACGCTACAGAAATTATATGAAAATAAATTATATTCTGAACATGAAATGTAAAAGGATTTACATTTGTTGTAATACAAGTTAAAACACAATTTACATATAATACATAAAATACAAGTTAAAATAATTTGTGACCTATTAATAAATTTTTATATATATGTATGTAGATCTTTACTTAGAAAATGCTGAGAAAATGCCTCACTTAAATGTGCAATTAAATAACTTTTTATTCTTATAATTTCAGAATACAAAAATGTAAAATGGTAGTCTTTTAACTGAAATTATAGTTTGAAAATCTAGTTCTTGTACAAAAGAAGTCAGTCACTGAGAATATTCTAGAACGTGCAATGCATAATATATTTTTTGTGCTGTAGCATATATATAACTAATTCAAAATAATCAGTGATATAGTAACAAATTATATATGTGTATGGGAGTTCGATGTCTTTTTGAACTTATACGATAAATTAACACTTTGGTATCATAAATAAGCACTTCTAGTGGATTACATTTGTTTTCGAACAATTATATTTCAGAAATTAATTGCATACATCTTGTTAAGTATTCAAACATAAACTAAACTCAGTTGCACAACAGCCCTAGTGCCCCGAAATCTGGTTTCTTGACCTTGGGCCCCGGAGTGCATCAGCACATGCTCTGGGCAAGTGGTCAGCTTGTCGCAAGACCCCCGGTCCCCAAGCGAACTTGGTAATCATAGCTGCGGGACGCGCTAACCACTGTATTGAAACATGGACCTAGTATATTATTTTTCTTTCTTTTAAAACTTTATTGGTGCAGAATGAATATCATCAATATATTCCTCATAAATATTAGTAACTGGCATAATAAATCAGACACACGAGGTTGTTGAGACTTTTCTAAGACGATGTTTTCTGTCAACAATTTTTGTTTTAAATGAAAATACATCACAAGAATTATCGTCTACATTTGCAAATTGTTACTTATTTAGCAAAATATATTAACAATTTGTAGAGACATTAGATATATTTTGGAAGCAGGCAAGATGAAAAATTATATATCTTCAGAATAATATATTATATAAAATATATATTATTCTGAAATATAAAAAAGCAGAAAAGTTAACCATGCGTGTACATGTTGCTATATTAACATGTTTACCTACTATAGTGTGACAAGTTTGCATAGATTTTTTTGTCAGATTTCAGCCAGGGAGGCCGAATTCCAAATGCAATGGTGTCTCTTTCACACCAGAGGTGAAATCCTGGTCCAACGAGGTCCCATTGTTAATTATTCTAGTTTCAGCCTACAAGGACAGTCCAACGGTTAAAGGGATAAAGAGTCTTTCACAGGGTCAGAATGAGGACTTTTGTTACGTACCAACTCCCTTGAAGTAACACTGACTGGACTCATTAAAATCATTATATATTTTTATTTTTATTTTATAATAATTATTTTAGGCGGCTGACCGCACAAGCAGGTGGTGATATGAAATGATTGCTTTAAATAACTGAATATCATTCTTATTCTTAATCCATGCGATACCAATTCCTGTGCCCCTTCGCATGATACACTTCCTTCTGACTGCATCGCCTCAGCTTCTAGTTAACCAAGATTATAAGGTATTATGCTTAATCATGTTAATCAGGTTTAATCATGATTATAAGGTATCAAGATCCCAAAATTTCTAAAAGAAATTGAAAAAAAAAAAAAAAACTGAGCCATTCATTTTACAAAATTAGACCCTTTGTACATAGAAATGTTTTTCACATAATTTAATTAGCAATTCTATACCCTTCAAAATAAACTGATGATTAGTTATCAAAATATTAAATCTTCTATCAAGCTCAGGTTTTAGTTTTTAGAGCTGGAGTTCTGATGAAACCCGCATTTCTCTACTGTTTCTTACCAAAAGCGCCAACAGCAACTGGAACATGTTTGCAATGATATCTCTTGATAGTCTTATTACCGTCTGTAATGTTTTTAGCTTTTGGAAACTTATAAATTACTTGTGTGAAAATTCTTCATTTGTACCAAATGTAAAGAAGTTATAAATTAAAAAATGTTACGTACTAGTAAATCACGCAGAAGAATATCAGTGAACGATGTTTAAGAAAAGAAACTAACATCGAATTAATTTTGATTTATTTATTAACCGACCTCTTAAAGTGAGTTCGAAATGCTGTGAAATATCGCAAATTTTGAAATTAAATGTCTTGTCCACGTTTGATTGTATGGGATTGAAACTTTTTGGTTTTGTTTCTTTTCCTAAATATAAATATAGGGACTGAAGGAGCGTATAAAAATTCATTTCTTAAATTTCAATTTAATTATTCCTTAATTTAATATTTGCATCATTAAAAACTTGAATAGTTGCGTGATTTAAAACATTTTGTGTCCGGAAATTAATATCTACAGTCAACGATTGCAGAAACAAAGACTGGGTAAGAAGTTTTGTAGATGCTATATATTCTCATCGGAAGCATGTTAAGTTGGGTCATATATCTTTTTATCTTTCTACAATAAATTACTTAGCGCATTTTCTGATGAACTAAAAACATGCGAATAGAATTATGTTTCTAATAAATTACAATTTAATGAGAGAACTAGCGACCATATTCTGTTTGTATGCCAACAACATAATAAAAATTCACTCTAAAACAAACTTTTATTTTCTGTCAAATAAAAAGGATATACACAAAAATAAAAAAAAACGACGAAAGAGAATATTACCAATGCTGAACTACAGCATATATTTAATTAGTTTAACTAAGAGACTTAGCGCTTTTCCAAACATATTGGCATTTCTTAATTCCGTCGTGTACGTATGTAATAAGGTGATTAACTTCAGAAATTCCTCCTTTTCGTTTTATCTTTTATAAAACCAGAAGAAAAGAAATTCTAGAATGATAAATAATTTTAAGCGCAGGATTTGAAAAAAAAGGGGGGCTGCTTAATTATGCATCGTTAGAAGACAACGAGGAAATTATGAAAATCTGCTTGACTCTGGATGCTTTGATACACAGCTCATTTGAAGTGGGAAATGAATTTTATCTCAATTCTTCAGGACTTGATTTTTTTCCTCTTTCAACACCGCCAGTGGCAATAATTTTTGGAAAAGATAAAGTTTTTAAGAATCATCTGGCAACCGGCATACTTAAAATTTAGAAAAGAAGAGAGAAATTCTGAAAATGTTTATAATTTAGTTGATATCCTCATGATATTGATGGGATTTTTTGAAATTTTTATGTTTGCTTTTTTAATTTTATTTAATGAAATGCGAAATACAAAACTCCTATTATATTAATATAAATAATCGCATGCATTTAGTGTTATATAAAAGTTTAAAATACAAGAAGGTAAAATGGGGAATAAAGAAATATATTACATAAGGGGGAAAACCGAAAAATAATAATTTTCTTGCAATTATTGGTTTTTGCTTTAATTTCTACTTACTGGCTATAATTTTAACTAATATTTTTTTTGTTTGTTTGCAAGGATTATATGGCAGCTTGAATATTTTACTTCCAGTGTTAAAGAGGTACTTTTACAGAAAACATTTATGATTTTATCGATATTATTTTGTTATTTATGAGATTTTTATTAAAATTTTTGTAATTTACTTTTTAATTGCATACAGTGGAATGCAAAGTATAATTTCACGTTAGTATTAAAATAATTACAGAGAATTAGAATTAGTTTTATATTTATTTCTTTATTTAATATTTTTAATACAATCTAATGAAGCTTCTTAAATTTTCATATATATATTCTTTTATGTATAGGCTTAAAACGCGTATTTTTTATTTCGTTCTGCAAAAAAATAAGCATTATTTGTTTGTAAAATTAAATGCATTAAGATTATTATGCCCAGGAACTTATAGAATTATACTAAACATACTGTAGCAATAATAATCAACGTAAGTTGCGTAAATTTGCAGCACTTTCAAATGTAAGTCAAATATAACCTTTTACCACAGCTGAAGCAATTAGTCTCACTTGCAGTTGAAGAAGAAGATTCTGCTTAACCTTCGAAATTACAACCCTGCAAATGTATGCAAATTACGCTGATTTTTATTGCTGAAATATGTTTAACATCGTTCTCCTGCGTGTTCCTTTTGTTATAGAAAGAGAATAATTTTCTTACAGTTCAAGGTTTATTTTAATTACTAGGTTCCGCCTCATATTAAATCGTTCCTGTATTTTTACTATTTTGTCTACTTTATCAAAATTTGTATATTAAATGGATTTAAATAACGAGGGAGAATGAGTGTTTAAGAGAGAAGTTTCGAAATATATATTCGTGCTAAAAAATAAGCAACAAAGGCTAAAAGAAAAGGTACGAATGTAATAATACAAACATGCAATTTACGTATCAGGTAGAGGTTGCATCTCCGAATGCAAGCAAGCAACCAAAATTACCATAAGACGCAACCCCGCAGTCCCACTACAATACTTTAAAAAGGGGCATGCCGGACCTATGCATCACTTCGCAAGCAGTGATAGTTCCATATATCATGATAGCCAAAGCGAAAAGCATGCGCCAAAGACACAATTTACACCATGAAATGCTTTGGAGGGCTGTCGGGATGTTGCAAGCTGATGCAAGACAATCCGTTGTTGCAAGAGAGCTGAATGTCGTCACTAGGCTGTAGATCGTTATCAGAGGGATCAAAACCTTTGTAGAAGATGTGGGTCTGGCCGCCGGATGATTACCACCGCGGCAGACGATAGCTTCCTGTTGTTATATTCAAGACGCCGTAGATCATTAACAGCACGACAGATGACGTCGCTGCTGTCTGCTGCTGCAGAACGGCCCCTGTCACGCTGAACTCGTTCACTACATGAAGGTGTACCCGATGATCTATGGTTTATATGGATAGGCAAAACCGCTCCATTGAGGGAGCAGATCAAACCGTTCGCTCACTGAAGTGAATGAATTCTTTTTTACGATTCACCGCTTCAAGGATTTTGATGAATGCACTTGAAACAGGAGTGGATCAAAAGCGGTATGCAAAGATGGTATAGAAACAGAAAGAATTGAACAAAGAGTGGGACCGGTGGAATCACCTCAATCAAACCGCTCACTCCCTGGACTGATTTCTTTCAACTGTAGTTTTCAGATTTCCTAAAAACACCTTTCTACATGGAACTAACAATGAAATTCTGAAAAAAAAAATTGCTCAAAAAGTTCAAAAATAATGAAAACTAACCCCACTTTTGTTAAAGATTGCATTATTGTATTATTATAATTGACATTTTGTTGCTACTACAAAGTGTAAAAATAAATTATTTAAAATTAATAATATTAAAATTTATTTTTACACAGTAAAAATAAATTTTTAGAATCTCAAAGAACAGGAAATTGTCTGTTGAAAATACCGGCATTTTACTTTTTGGTCTAATTTCACAAAATGATGCTAAATATTGGTCGAGGTTCTTCCATGTGGTAGGGGTCGACATTTTGTTCCGCAACCTAGAAAAAACACATTTAGATGGAAAACTTTATGTTTATAAATATATACTAATTCTAAAGAACATTGAGGAAAAAATGTACTGCTCTTGAATACAAGACGTTAATAAAATAAGTAAATAAATAGAAATACGATTTATTATTTTACATAAATGTTATAATAATATTGTATAAAAATAGTAATACATAATTAATATACATATATTTGTAATAATAAAATTCCATAATCAAGAATACACTTAAAACTCTAACTGTATGTTCTTTTCATTTTTTAATGGCGAAGGTCTCTTATTTGAAAACACGTGGAATTAAATTCACAGCCCCGTAGTCAAGTTGTTTTTCCCGCCTTTTCTACACGTACAGTTACAGAATGTTCTGGAGATATTTAAAGCGAACTGGAATGGCTGACGAGGCTGACGTCATTTCTTGGAAGCTCCGCCTTTCCAGAGGCCATAAAAGGACTCGCAAAGGAATATCGGGGTCTTTTCTTTAATGTAACGATGCAGTAAACTTCATACAAAAAATTATTAGTAATTCTTTTATATTTACTCCGGAGATCTTAATTTTTGTAACTGCTATTTTCTCCTGAAATATAATAAATGGATCCTGTTTTTTAAATTTATCGTCTGATAATTTAAGCTACGACTACATCTATGATTCTTCACCAATCTATTTATTCCGGAGAAAAGCTGGTACATCATATATATATATATATAGCTATATTAGGACACAGTATTCAAAGAATCGAAATGAAACTCAAAGGAGTAGCTCCGAGGAAGCGGAAAGAGCAAATATCAAAACTCCTATGAAGTCAAAACTACGCCTAGAGAAGGAGCGCTGGAGCGATGAAAAAAGGAAATGATAAAGAAACCATATCTGCGACTAGCGCCGGAACGATGAAAAGAGCGATTAAATCAAGACTCCACGAAGGAGCCAGATCTGTGGCTAGAGAAGGAGCGCCGAAGCCATAGCAGTGGGAGTCCGAAAAGGAAACTGAGCACCTAGCCTCTACGGACCTAAGTAGATCCTCGCACTGTCGGATGAGAAAAAAATTTCAATCCATTTGCAGACAGAGGTGGTCAGTTTTTTGCTGAATGCGTCGGCTTATTTAATGTTTTGTTTTTTAAATACTAAATGGAACACAAGCAAACCAAAGGCTTATATGTATACATAACACATACAAACCCATAAAAAAAGTCAGAGAAGTTTTCGGTAAATAACAAAGGAAAGACTGTTAGCGTTTATATAAGACAAATCAAATTTTTGTGCACGCTTCCCTACCAACGCTCTCTCTGAAATGTTAAAGAATAATCGCTTCGTTTTCGCTATATCGTTGATCATTCGCTCAGTAAAACGAATCGGTTCGCTGAATCTGTTCCGGAGGGGATTGTCCAACTCTAGTGGTTTGTGTTCCTTTGTCCCCATCTCATGTCAGAGACGATTGAATATGACCCGTGAACATCAAAAGTAGACACCGGAGCAGTCGGGGCCACGTAATCTTTCCGAATGAGTCTCGATTTAATATCCAGAACAGTTCCTGAAGTATATGGCGAGAGCCAAAGCCTATCGGACGCCAAAATTGTCGAAAGTGACCATTACAGAGAAGGAGACGTACTTGTATGAACTGGGATAGCAACGAACTGTCGCACCGACTTCTACGTGATTCCTAGTGGTTCCGTCACAGCTATCTGATACCGCACGAAAGTCTACACCCTCTTGTGCGTCTTTTATTGCTGTGCTAGGTACCGACGCGATATTTGTGGACGATAACGCCCGCCTGCATAGATGGTGGTCAATCGTTCAACAAAATATTTTACTCTCAGGAGAAAGAATAAAGAAGTAAATGTATTGATAGACAGATTGAAGCCAGCATATATTCTACAACAATAAATCCCTGAACAAGAGAAATCTACATCTCCAAATAATGTAAACAATACGCCTACGCCGATTGAAATTCAAACCAAAATAATTGTGGCTCAACCTAAAATTAAATCAACCTTTAAGACAATCCTGAACTGGTAGAATTCAGGTTTTGACTACTGAGTTGGTGAATTAAATTATATTTGGTGTCGATATGGTAATCTTTTTATTTTATAGTAAGATTTTGTCTGCATCTTATTACGTCGTATCAACTGAAGATTCCTAACAGGTGTACTTATAAATCTAATACTAAGGTTTATTGTTATCACTTTTGTTCTTAAATTTAATATTTTATTACCTTAAGTTGATTGTTGTTATCTTCTAAGAGTTAAGTGTTTTTATTATATGTAACAAGTGCAATGCTTCTTGTTATAAGCATGTACATCAAGTTATTATTCCAATTTTTAATTTTTAATTTGGAAAAGTAATCTGAAAATTTTCCGGAGAAAGATAATTAGTTTCTTCTCTGAATCAAGAAGAATTCGCTTTGGTCTGAATGGCAGTTTTTGATTGTTTTCCCATTTTTACGGGTTTTGAGCAATGCAGTTTTTGGAGATTTCCTTTTTGAAATATTCAATTATATGTGTCAAAAAGTGCAGTGTTGCTTGTTTCTAATTTGCAAATTGTTGAAATTGTGAATTTTAAATCAAACGAAGAAGTCTGGAAATTTTTCAGAGAAACTTAATTGGGTTCTTCTCACTCAAGCCCACCGGCAGTCAAGTGGTAAAGTCGCTGAACACTGGTAGTTTAGTCTGAGGTTCGAATCCCGTGAACGGGTTAGCTGCATGGGATTTTCCGTGGTTTTCCCCAAGTGTAACGTGTATATGAGCCCGTTTCTCTTAGAGAGTCCTCCACGAATGCATCCATCCTCTTAGGTAGATAGCCGTCGAGGCTTTCCCATAATCACATAAACCAAACCAAACCATCTTCTTGTCTAAGTTATGTGGAATTGAATTTGACTTCTTTGGCTTACTGACCTTTTGCCCACTTTTACGAATTTCGCGCAATGCAACTTTCTGCGGATTTCTTCTGTTGCGAAATATTGCAATGGGTCGTTTGAAATATTTTATTTCGCGTTACAAAAGGTGTAATGTTATTTGTTATAAGCATCAATTATTGTAATGCAAAAACATTGGATGTAAACTATTTCAAAGGAACATTGGAAGAAAGAATGATTTTCAGCCATAGAAGAAAAATGAACTATATGTTTTGCGGAGATTACAAAAAAGCAAAAACTGGCTAAAAAAATATCACCATAGAGTAAAAAAAGATAAAACGATGTGCACATTCTATTATTATACAGAAATAAGAAGAGTATATTTTCAGAAGAGATAATGCCAAAATTAGTAGCTGCAATTGATAAGAAACTAAAAATTCTTGCTAAAACGTTTCATGCTAAAAAGAATCCTAAGATAACATATTACAGTACTGATGCATAGATGACTCATGATGCGATTCAACATGCAATTATACGACAAAATAAACAATTTATTAATGTTGGTATAAAATTATGCTTTCTGTAAATGCAAAAAAATGATAAACTATTGTTTGAGTTTCAGAAGTTCAACCCGTAAATTTCGAAAGGATGAATTGAAAAATTATGAGAAAAACAAATTATGAATAATTACTTAATTTCAAAATTACGGAATTAGGTAAATTAAACTTAAAATGGTACAGAACATCGTTAAACAATATCTTAATATGACAAGATGTTTTAAATGACAAGAGTATGGGCATTTTCATCAAAAATACGTTATGAGATTCAATGAGCTCAGTGGTTCAAAATCAGTGATTATCGTTGGAATTGTAAGAATGATTTTCAATGCGCCATTTGTAAAAATGCTAATAATAAATATAAATTAGATTAGTATTTTAAACTTATTTAAATATGAATTATTATAATAATTTTTCATTTTAAATTAAGAGCAGAAATTTGAGGAATTGTGTTTTTCTCACTGAAATCAGGAAAGAATTAACTTTAGTACAGCTGGCTTCTTGATCTTTTGCCATTTTGCACAATAGAATTTCTGGGAATTTCTTCTATTGGAAAAACTACAATAGGTCATTTGAAATATTTTATTACAACACGTGTAACGTTATTTGTCTTTAACTTCTATATAAATTGTTATAGTAATTTTTAATTTTTAATTAAGTGCAAAAATTTGGTAATCTTACAGAAGAGGATAATTGTTTTTTTTTTCTTTCAAGCCAAGAAGAAATAACATTGTCCTATTATGTTCCGATGTTCTGTACCATTGTCCTAGATTATAGAATTTTGGCCCATATTGCGGGTTTCGCATACAGAATATCTGGAGATTTCTTCTATTGAGAAAACTATTATGAATCATTTGAAACATTTTTTGTGTATAATAAAAAGGGAATGCTGTTAGTTATTAACCTGTATATTAATTATTGTTGCAACTGTTAATTTTAAATTAAAAGGAGAAATCTGAGAATAGTTTAAAGAAGATCATTAGGTTCTTTTCCTGTAAGATATAGAGCCTTGTATTCTTTGGTAACATAAACTAACGAGCTGTAGAAAGACTGTAAGAGGAATTATCCTCTGGTCTTAGGATACAGGCAAAGTCAGAAGAAGGGTGTAAATGACACTTTATTTACTCACAAAGAATGGCTCACATGATAATTCACACGCGCAGGAAGAATCTGGCTCGTAGAAGCTGGCGGAATAAGCATAATGACTAGAAGCACTCAACGCCACAGAATCAAATTGCTTGTAAGCCAAAGTGACAGTGTGGCATTAAAGCAGGCATAACACGCTCTAAAATCAACATCGGAAATCTTCTCTTAAATAGAAGTTCTTTCACCCTTAATTTGAATATAAGCGCGCTAACTGATTTATATTCTGGCAGAAAAGCATGGGCGAAAAAGACAGCGACAGAAAAATTGGTTTAACTGAAAATTAACTACTATTAGTCAAAATAAATAAAGGAATTCTCACAAAGATAGGACGAATTCATTTTGAAGTAGATGGCTTGTTGATTCTTTGCCCATTTTTCGAGTGTTTCAAAATATTCTAAGATTGCTATAAATCGACATCAATCACTTTTAAAATGTAACTTTTAATATGTACAATATTTACAGATCATTGATCAAAACTGGTGGTTCAGTTGACAAACAAATCTATATGCTTTCATAATAGAAAATCGAAATCTTTTAAATAGGAACCGAAGTGTTCCTAATCAAATAGTGTGCGAAGCATCAAACATCCATTTCTCGAGCTGCCGGTGGAGAGTCTATAGAAATTCAAAAGGCACGTCGCGTCGGGTTCACACGCAACGCTAGCGCAATCTATCAATTAATCAAAATAATTTCCACATCGGGTTTCGCATGATAGAGTTCCTGGAAATTTCTTATACTATGAATACCGTTGTAGATCATTTGAAATATTTATATTACATGTAACAACAAAATTAATATTCCTTTTTTACAAATTTATATATAAATTAATATTAATATTTATTAATATTCTTATTTTACAAATTTATATATAAATTAATATTAATATTTATTAATATTCTTATTTTACAAATTTATATATAAATTAATATTAATATTTATTAATATTCTTATTTTACAAATTTATATATAAATTAACTTAAAATTAAGAGTTACTTGATATATCAAATAACTCTTAATTTTAAGTTAAGAAAAGTGATCTGATGGTTTTCCGGAAGAGAATAACTGATTTTTCTCTTTTAATTCATGTAGAATTTACTTTGGTATGAATGGCTTGCTTTTTGCTTTCTTTCGATGATATTTATTTTACTTGGATCGGGCATGTTTTATTTCAATTACAATAAAAGATTACAGTCTGGCACCCAATGATCCGGCGAGCATAACTTATCGCTATATCGGATAGGAGTGGAATCTAACGAGGTTTTGAACATACTCCGAAGTAATAGGAAGCTTTCGATATTTACTTCAGGGCCAGCATTATTAAAACTGAATATTATGAGGCGAAATTCTATTATAAGAAGCAAGATTTTGAAAGTCATGTACTATGACTAACCACTAGGAACTGCAGTTTTCAATCAGAAATATTCCTTTTAATAATTCTCGGCTCATATCTTGTGAAGTTGGATTACGCTCAATGAAATAAAAAACGCTAATTATGAGGTAATTGTGGAAAACCCATTGCTATCAAGAGAAGCGGAGGTAACGAAAAAGATGATTTAAATAATATTATTTGGTGTAAGGCTGCCAGTTTATTTGGAGTATTTGGTAAGACTGCCAAAGCATTAATTACATTTGTGGAATTTATAGTGCATAATAACCACAAACAGTGCAGAAGTAATGAATATTGTTGTATTCGAAAACATAAATTTATTATAACAATAAATTATACGTATTCCTGTAGTTTATTTTCAAACATATTTTCAGTCATTAATTGTATTGCACATTAACATTCTAACTTTATATAAACCTTCTTATAAAAGCTTCGCATGCGTGCGATAAGTTGAATTGCGTTTAGAAAATTGTTTTCCTGAATTACCTTGATATATCAAATAATACGGTGTATTTGATAATTGGATATTACCAAAGTCCCAAAATTGCTAGATTTTTAAACTTTTATTGCTTTTCTTTACCTGGGGTCTTTCTTTACTTTACGGTCTTCCCACTCTAAACTCATAAAAATTAGTTTCGCAGAATCGAGCTGTGTCATTTCATTTATGTATAACTAACAGTGCACATTTATTTTGGGACTTTTCTTCTCTACACCTTCTAGAGTCATTAGGTTCCTTTAAAGCAAGAGATATGAAAAATGTGCAATACCCTCACCGGGACTCGAATCTGGACCTCTCGAATATGCGACGAATATGCTACCGTTACATTATGAAGGCAAGCTGGAAAGAGGTAGAAAATACCTTATTACTCCCTAGAGGCGACCCAAACAAGGTCATAAGGTCAATTTTTAAACCAGGTGGATCGGGTGATATTCTTCTCATTTGTAACCTTATATGCTCCTGGCGTGGCCTGTTATGACCATAAGACCAACTTGTTTAGGTTGGTCGGGCTGCGCCCACTTCTGGTACCTCATATAATCCGTTTAAAGAGCGACTATAACAAGACACGGACCCTTCCCCACATATTTCTACGTAAGAAATATGGCTAACTCTGATATCTGCATCTGTGTGGGGAACAGGAAACTCCTAATCATTACACTTTTTCATGCCCCTTAACTGAGGCTATTCACATAAAATCCCCACAAACTGATCTCCTTACATTCCAAAGGTTTCTAATTAAAGATAGACATCAGTATCCAAAGTTTCAAAAAATTATGCAACAACTCTCTTCCTATGACCTAGATCTCTGTCAAGTGCAATTCCACATACTGCATAAATTTCGTGAACTTTTACATGCTGTGATTATGAACAAAATGACTCCATTCGTGAACTTTATAAACTGCAATAAACCTTTATACCTAAAATAACCCATGAACACCCACCTCTTTAGCGTTATTACTACAATTCATTGTAAAATTGTGTTGCCAGTACTAATTATAATTATGTCATTATGTCTATCTCCTATTTTTGTTGCACCAAAACAGATGTTCAATTTAATTTGTGAATTTCAAATTGTATTCAGACCATTTTGTAGTCTACTTATGTCCTACATTATTATTTTTAATAAATACTGGATGCGGGCCGTGCGGTGGGATTGTATGATGTACCATAATAGGCAAATTCTAGACCACTTGGTAAGCTTCAGTCTATTTAAATTCTTATAAAACTTGCAATTCCTCTCCTTTTTTGAAGAGAAAGTTAGTACGGGAAGGCATTACCAGTTGACCTATAGTACATGGCTGGTGTCCCCCATACTTTTACCTGTACCTGTACCTGCCTACCACCGTTACACCACGAAGGCCTGCAGGAAGGAGGGAGAAAATACCTAATAACCTCATTTAGTTGCTTACTCGCTGAGTCCAGAGGATTACGCAGATTACAAGTCAAGTGCCGTAGTTTAAACAAAGAAGAATCATAACTTTATCAGTTGTTAGATTAGGTTAGGTTAGGTTAGGTATAAGTGCAGGGCCATCTATTTTTTACTTGGAATAAGTAGGTATAGTCCCCTTACACTAGCTATATAGAGTGGCTACGCCTTTCTGGGGCCCACGGTACCATTCTGGTGCCTAAGTGTTGCTATTTACATAATGATTTGGGTGGGATCACTCTGTGTCGCAGAGTTCTAGACCCTTTGATGCCAGAATATCCTTTATTTGGGTTATACGCTTACTCATATGGCTATTCATCAGTTGTTGTAGAAACTTGACATTTACTGCCCTGCTGCTCGAGTGGAGGGATTGTTAGTTGAATATAGTAAAGCACACTAGGACTATCTGCCTAAATCAAGCTATGTCTTTTGGAAAACACTCTGAAGGAAACCGGCTCGTATTCACGTAAATAACGGAACTCAAATAACGCATAACCCAAATAATGGAAAAATCAGCCCAATGGCATGAATTCCAACCCAGGCCGAGCTACTTCGCCAGCGTGGAGGAAACAAAAATTTTAATTCACTTTAACATTTTATGTTATATATTGTATTCACAATCAATGTTAAGCTAAAGGCGATAACTCGCCGACACACAGAGCTAACTTCTAAGGTGAGCAGTGAGCAGAAGTAATAATTAAGATGGTTAAACATTCTTAGACGTTACAGAGTTTTTGAAATTTCCTCTTCTTCTTAGTTTTGCCTCTTCTTTCTTAGTCTTTTGTTCTCATCATAATTTTATGACTCCTAAATCTCGAATTATAACGCTAAACCTAATTTAGTTTCAAAATTAAGCACTTATCTATCCTTTCTAGAGTAAAATTAAAATATCGTCTTGTCTTTAACTTAAAAGTCCAACCACTTCTGTAAAAATTCGATGATATAGAAAGTTCGGGACTTCGATAATGCATAATTATCGGATTATCAGCATAATGAGTCAAAAACAAATAATTTAAGATGTCATAAGAAACCAAAAGTTTAAACTAAGCTTTATTTATAATACGTATGCATTTTATAGAGTCTGATAGATGTTTCAAAGCAAATAACTTTGAGAATTATATATATAACCTCACTGAGATTTCAACTCTGAACATTCCGACTGGCAGCCGGAACGTGCTTCCAATTACCCACGAAGGCACGTGGTGAAGAAAAAGCATTCAATTAAAGTTTAATGACGGAAAACGTATTAGATGATACTCTGTAGAAATAGGCATAATTTATTATGCTTCATCAATTTTTATTTTAGAATCTATTGTATTGGTGCTGCAGAAATAGTTTTTAGCTCGTATGTCCACTTAGTTATCAGAACATAATTGATAAGATTATGAAAATATTTTTACTTGTTCAGTACTTTGCGATTATTATGTTCTGTATATTATATGCTTGCGTATTATCTTCCTTAATCCATTGAGCAAATTTATTTTCATAAAATGAGACTAGAGCACTGTACGAGTTCAACACTTCAGGATGGTTAACCATTAATATTATCTCTATTTTTTCTTTCTATTACAGAATTCAGTGCATAATATTTAGCCATAAAGATGCTGCTCTTGAAGCAACTGCTGCTGCAGTCTTCAAATTGAACACGGATGACACGCTTATAGCCTCGCCTTACCGTATAAAGCATGTCGAATTGTCAGGTATGCCGGACCAATAGATGCCGATTTATCAGAGTTTTACTGTAGTTTAAAACAAAAAGAGTAAACCAAACTAAATATTTATTGCTTCTAGAACTTTTTTCGATCGTTCAGTAATGATTTGGACAAAAATAAGTAAAGAGATGTTTATTTGATTTATATTATTTGAATACGGTAAAGTACACGAGTGTTATCTGCTGTAATAAGAGAGAGAATGTCTTCATGGAGGATTTCCTGGGGGAAAATGGTTCACATTTCCCTTACGCGGGGGGAAGGGTAATCACAAAAGCAAACATACAATCACCTCTTTTGGCTGGGTTCGAACCCAGATCCAACCTAGATATTCAGAGGTCTTAACCACACGTCTGCTGGTGAGGCCTAGCGTTAGGAAAAACTGAGGAACAAATATAAAGAAATGAGTTTAGTGCCTTGAAGAAAGGAGCAAAATGCCATCAATTAACCTGCTGAGAGAGTGAAATTTAGAAGGAATGCAGCCATTCATATGTAGTTCATGTAATGTAAGGAATATACCACTCCCATATATAGTATCGGATTGGCAATGGCATTCGCTAAAACCGTTATAGGTGAGCGGAAAATAGGTGTTACTGGGAAGGATGACAATCCCTCTTCTAACTGACGCTTTCGTTTGCTATTTAAAAACCTACTTAATTTACATATCTGGTGCAGCTGACAAAAGAAACAAAAGTATAGAACAAATTTAACATAAAAATGACGTATTTGTTAAAGTAAACGTTACATGATATCTTGATACTTCCAAAAACTGGAATTGTGTCATGCTGTGACTAGTATCACATCTATGTATACTTGGGCTATTGTACTGTGTTCAAAGACTAGTTTGGAATTGTGCTAACAGATTTTAAGTTAAAAAGTTACACCATGTATCGTATCTATTAAACAGACTGTCGTGAAAAATATATAAACTATTGTCAAAATGAAAACAAATAGCATGTCCTCAATATGCTGTTGTCAGAGTAAAGGAATTTTTTTGTTTGTAACAAAATTTCTTTCTAAGGATGATTAATGTTCTTTTAAGGCAATTTGTTAAGGGAAGAGCGGGTTTTTCAAAAATAAATAGATTTTGCGTTTTGAAAGACGCCCTTCCCAAAAAAAAAGAACTACTTGAAACATCCCACTACATGAAGCTTAATAATGCGGCGTGTGGACACAACAGATGTGTTTTGCTATGATATGTAAACAAATGATTTTTCCGCAACATGGGTCAGGAAGATTGCTACAAAGCTGGGAAAGGAATAAAAGTTAGATAATAATAAATAATTTGAAGTAGTGGAAATGTTTCTTCGTCTATGAAATGCCTTCATCTTCCATTTCATTTGTATGTTTTTGGAAGAAGCTTGGCGTCAAATAATCGTAAAATATTCTTCATTTTTCAACTCTCGTAGATTTTCCTTTTAGTCTTATTTCTATAGAATATCCTCATACTTCATACATATCTATTTATAAAGAAAATTAAATCTTTTATGATGTTTTACAAGTAAGAGAGTATCGTCTTTCCCGGTTGCGCGCTGTCGAGATTTACGTGGTAAGCACGTCAACAAAATGTGGCTCACCATTTCGATTTGGTGAACTGGGTCTGCTGCTCTTCCCCACTCTTTTTTAAATGGGAGAGAATGTAAGGAAATGCAGCATTCTCCCCCCGTACGCGCGTTCGAGGTTTAAACGGTAGTACACTCAAGCAAGTGGAAGGTCCGTAGTTCGAATTCCGGCAAAGATATATTTGTTTAGAGCTATTTTACTGCTGTGAAATATCTAAGACAATCTGTCTAAGAGGTAAGACTTCTGGACATTTGTTCGACACGGAATAAAGCCTCGCAAATGCCGACGTGCTTTCTCAAGTAATAAAAAACTAAATTTTCCACTTTATAAGGTGCTCGAAGCCTGCAAAGGCTTAGGCCAAGGCGCGACCCTTGGGTCTCGGCCACAATAAAATTTGTGGACTTGATTTGGCTAAGGTTCATATTACGACGATAAGTAACACATGTGATAGTTAAACTCATCAACCATGGGGCACAGCACTCAGACTGAAAATATTAGAAAGTTACAGTGTATTTGATATTAGTTGCCAATGCTCTTAGATTCCCACTCATTATTTAAACGCGCTTAATTTGCATTTCTGAAAACATTGACGGAAAACGGAAGTGCAGGAAAGATCTAACATAAAAATAATGTGTAAGAAATAACAAGAAAGCTATGTGTAAATTAAAATAAACCTTAAAGTGTATTAAAAAATCTTTGGCTCCTCTTATACGTGATCTAATCGCGTAACTAATAGCGCGTAGGTCTAACAGCCATTCGAAACTGCTGATCCATCGTTTGAAACTCGAGGAGGGCACAGTTGATTGTCACACTTTTGGTTCTGAAAATCTTAAAACCTGTACGGTGGCTCCCGACTAAAATATGGTGAACAATCATTCGTCACAACTTAGATTTGGCCGACTAGGCGTCGTTCATCTCTTCCCAGTAGCTACTTAAATGGGAATGACCTTAATACCTTCCTGTATATCTTCGCCTTCATCTTTACGCACAAAAACCTTTGTCTGGCCTTTGTTTATGCAACCATTGGTAGTAGGTATATACTTCCAATTAGAAAAATATTTTAAAATGACTTAAAAGATGCGTTTTGATATTTTGTAATTGAAAAAAAAAACTATTTTATAAGAGTTGCCAAATCTAACTTTTTTTTTTATATTTATCCGCTCTGTTTACTTACATTTAGGAAAATTTTATGCTGATTATAAAAATTAAACCGCAGCCATGTGACACCTATTAGATCAGCGATTCTCAGCAAGAGAAAAATAGGTGGTATGCAAAGAAACAAAGTATGCTTAACTATTAAATTCAAAAATCTCGTAAAGAAAAAGAGAAATTGATAGAAATTTCCTGTGATCGAACTCTAACTGAAGATTTCAAAAATAACACACTTGGTAACTTTTGGCTGAAATAAAGAATTTAAAGGCCTTTCAAATATAGCTGTTAAATTTTTATTGCCTTTTTGCTCAACCTATTTGTGTGAACAGTTTATATTATTCCACGTTTTATTTTCAAAAGAAATACAGAACAAAATTAAAATTGGATCCTAATTTACGGTTAAAGTGAAATAAGACCAGACATAAGAAAATTTATCTCTCTTAAACAGGCCCAAATTTCACACTAAATTTTAGAATTAAAGTAGTATAACTTAAATTTTGATAATTAAAATGATTTCCAATTTTTAATTAATATTTTTTATGTGCACAGATTTAATATAGCCAATAGGTTGTGCAATTGGCAAAATGTTTTTTAAATATTTCCATTGAGGAACTAAAAAATAATCATTGTAAAATGTAGAGGTAGTACTAAAGTTTTTTAATTTTTGTTTAGATGCTACGCGTTGGTCAAAAGGTTGGAAACCGTTGTTTTAAGACAAAATTGACCAAGATATTGGATATTTCAGTCATAGATCATATTCAAGGACCGTACACAAACTGAAAATCTGTACTTATATAAAAATAAAATACCATATTTTAGAAAACGTTTTCTGGTGTTGAGAAATTAAGTGACGAACATTTCTACGCAGATCAATATACATCAATATACATTTACTGATCAATATACATTTTTTTTTAAAAATGGGGATATTATTCACAGAATTTTATAGAATTCGTGTCCAGAAAACACTGGCAGGCTTCAATATAAGCACGCAGCCAATCGTAATATTATTTGCATTCATTGAAAAGGAGATATATTTGCACTTTAATGAATTTCCGGTAATATTACCAAATTATGATTCTAAAGAAATAAAATTTCATGAGATTTAGACTTTTAAAACTTATTAATCCTTTGTGAGAAAATTTTTTCTGCATATCTAACAAAATTATACATTAAAGATACAACCAAATCACAAAAGGATATCATGGAATCGTATTTCAGAAGGGAAAAACCAGCTTCGAATTATTGTAATTTAAATTGATTAACGGAATTTTCACTGTAAATTGAAAAATGGCGTCAAAAATCGAGATTTTGAACATAAAATTCTCGGTCCTTTTTTTTTTCCTGCGATAATCAAACTTCTTGTGGTGTAATTTTTTAGTAATGAGCATAGCACTTTCTTAATATAAACATGGGAACCTGAAGAGTATATAAAAAAGATGATTTTGTAATTTTTACAGAACTGATTTCTTGAAATTTAGAAATGTCACAACATGAATATTTGTGATATCTAAAACATTTTTTTTTTTCAAATGGAAGTACATGTCTACTACCAACAGTAGCGAAAATAAAGGCCGGGTAAATACTTTTGTGTATACGGTGTATAATATATACATATATATATATATATATATATATATATATATGTATATATATAAATATATGCATTAAATTATCATAAATGTAATATATCTGTATACATATATAGATATAAAATTAATATAATTTTTAATATATGTGTATTACAGCATTAATTGGTAATATAAATATAGAAAGATATTCTGTATGCTTTATATAAATATTATGTTTCTATACATTAATTTCGTCTTTTTTTATATCTTTCTGTACATTTATATATGACATAGCTTCATCTTTCCCTGTGCGTGCATTCATTCGTTCATGAGAGTAAAACGTCAGGCTGACAGGCGAAAGATCCGACAGTTTAATTTCTCACGTGTTCTGCATCGAAAACAAAACTGTCTCTACAACTAAACAATATGCATACACAAATATTATGTCATTAGTATTTTCAAGTAGAAAATGTTTTATCACTTTTTTTGCCCACCTGCTATACGTAATCTGTCGCCGCAGCTTTACTGGATTAATTAATCAACGAAATCATATTGTTCTACATTAACATAATTGGCTCTTTAGTCTAAAATAATTTTAAAACAAAGATTAAATTTTGAAATAGTAGCTGATCCAACATTAATAAAAATCGGCTGCTGTCATAACAAAACATTATATTATATTTCCCTAATAAAAGAGAGATGTTGTAAATAGAGCACAGTTTTATGCAAAGCAAGTAAAAGTGGGCACAACTTCGTATGAATTCAAATTTTATCCACAGCTTGTTTCCACTTCAAAACGATGATAACTATACTATCAATAAAGCAGTTAGTCTTAGAACTAATAGGGATTTAAGAGCTAATAAAGTGCTTTCGCACAAAATGCTAATTACAACTCTGCTGTTTCAGCAAACCGCGTAAAGGCAATGATAGGAAAAATTCTGTAAAGCCATACTAATCACATTTATTCTAATTATAATATTTAAGCGGGGAGTAATTTCAGCAATTACAGCTTAATTATTAATTTACATCCTTTATGAAATTCAGTTTGAAAGCCGTGCCATAAAATTAGTGACTTTGCGGAGGTTACTCGAAAGTGTTTACTTAAAGATAATTTCATCCGGAGTCTTTTGCAAAATAATGAGCATCTGGCTTCGTTTCAGTAGATATTTATTTATCTTTAAACTTGTTACGTAAAATTATGTGTACAATAATGTTTATTAAAATTTATTAAACAGTTGCGTATTTGTTCGCCGACAAGGTTTATAAAACATGCTTAGCTTTAATCTTTTTACATCGTTCTCATGCTCATAACAAATGCAATTTTAATGATTTAACATTTAATTAATTCATCAATTAAAACATTTCCAAGTCATAAAATACATTCTGTAATCTTAATGATTTTAAATTATATTACATTAAATAAACTGTAATTATACGAAGTTTATAAACTTCATTCGAAAACACCAGCAGGCTTCTCATATAGCCAACTCGTAATATTATTTGCATTAATTAAAAAGAAATAAATGTTGTAGTTTAATAAATGCTATGTACGACTACCAGAATATGATTCTTAAATAATAAAACTACATGTATATATTAATGACGTATTTTTAGATTTTGACAACTTGTAAATTACTTGTGTGAAAATTCTTTAGACATACTAAATGCAGCCAAATTATAAATTAAAGACATTATTGAGTCACAAAAGGATATCATTTAGTGGTATTTAAGGGAAATGAAATCAAACTCGAATCTTTCTAATTTCTTTATTAACTGACCCCGCAATTCAAACTGAAAACGGTATCCAAAAATGGCAAATTTTGAAACTAAATATCTCGTTCAATTTTCGTCTTAAGGGAGTCAAACATTTTATGTTTCAATTTTTATAACGAATACACAGTTTTCTTAAACATAAATATAGAGATCGCAAGAACGTATAAAAAAGTTACATTTCGTAATTTTTATAAAATACGTTTCTTTAAATTTAAAAATAATAAATCATAATTTTTTGCATCATTTAAAACATTTTTGTGTTTGGAAGTATATGTCTACTATCAACGGCTGCGAAAATAAAGGCCAGGTAAGGACTTTTGTGAGCGCAGTGTATATACAAATGACTAGGTAGGTAGGTAAGTAACGGGGAGCACGGGCACTGTCCCTTTACCATAATGGTTAATCGGTATTGCACCGTGCCCACCACTGTCTAGAGCCAATGTGTAGAAAGGACGATCACGAAACCCAGTCGATCAGATCCATGTAGTAACATAGACCCATAACATAGTTTTCCACATTTTAGTTTAGGGGGACACTGCTTAATCCACTTAGTTTTTCAAAGCAAAAAAACGTGAAAAATCAATTGTGCCCTAGAGGAGATTTGAAATACGCCTCTACCAAATGCCAGATAGATGTAGTTATCCACACATACACACACACACACATCACGATAGCGCGCACGAAAGAACGCGATAAGTCATTTTAAATTTGCACTGAAAAGGGCTCTTATAGGGCCAAACGTTTAAAATTATGTAATCATCATTGTTATCAGGAAACTTTAGAACCTAGGCACATTTTTTTAACCAGCTTACCTGGTATCTCGCCTCAGTAGTAATTAGTAGATGACTATAATATATGTTGCCGCAAAATCGGCACCGTAATTTGGGTATTGATGTTGAAATCTGGTTGGAAATGTGCTGAAAGGCAACAGAGGAGGGATAAAAACTAAGGTCTTCTCTATCGAAAATCCATAGGAGACTAATTTGTTTTCAAGACATTGTCACTGTCTGCATGTCTGCGTACGAGTTCAAAATCGGAAAAGTGATTTTGAGTTTACACGCTTCTTTTGTCGATACGTCTAGTTGTGATCTCATTCTTCTCCATCACGTGCAACTGATCTTTCTCATCGCCCTCTAAATTCGTGAAAATGAAATCTGACATAGCCAACAATTTATTTCTTCTGTGCACTTTTTCTACAATGAAAATGAATTATCACCTAATATTTTCGCTCCGACATAAGCTAAGTGAAAGCCAATTTTAAATATTAACTATCGACCTCCATTAGCCAATTCCTAAACGAAGTTTTATTGATGATCGTTTTTCATTATTAATGATTCTGAATTATTTTGTTGTAAATCTTTCTTTTTCCTTTAAATTCCTCTTTTATTATTCTTATTCATAAAATTACTCCTGTACTTTCTTCTCCTATTCGTATTTCTATTCGTATTTTTATTCGATTTTCGTTACATTATTCTTATGTTTCTATTAATCTTATGGATAAGAATTTTCTTATTATTCTTATGCCTTCTTCTTTTCCATGTCTTTTTCTTTATTCCTTCCGAATGATTCCGAAGTATTTATTATTTAATATTTTATTATGATTCTGAACTACTTTCTTTACCAATAGTTACGAATTATTTCCTTATAAATTACTATTATTATTGTATTTTCTTCTCTTACTGTTCTTATTTTTATTTTATTTTTGTTATGCTATTCTTATATTTCTAATATTCTTAATTTTATTCTATCTCTATTAATTTATTTTTATATTTTTCTTATTAACAAAATTTTTTTATTCTTATTTTTGTATCGTCTTCTCTTCTTTTTCTTCTTCTCTTCCTTTTGTCGCATTCGTATGGGTTCGTAATAGACTGAATGCACACAGCTCCGATGCTAGGTTGATACAATTTATTTTATCAAACGAAACTCTTCAGAGTTCTGGAACTTACAATAGAAATAGTCGTACAACTCTTCACAATATCACAGAGTGCAATCGGAGGTTACACTTCAAATCACTAAGAACGGTAAACACGACGCAATGTAAAGCTCATCTGAAGAGCGAAGCTAACCAGGAGATATCTCAGTACTCCAACTCAAGCTGAATTAATAAATGAGAGCAAATGCTCTTTCCAGTCTTACATAGTTTTCACCCGGCCGCCGAGATATTTCTTATACTTTCTGTTTCTTGAAATTGCTGGAAGGCATATGAGGGCCGAATTACGGTTACAGCTAAATATGAAATCAATTACATTTGTTCAATTATACAACTTATTAAAATGATACAGACACACCAGATGAAGGATTTCCGTCCCAGGTCCTCATTATACGGGACCCATTCAGAGTTTGGGATATCCATCGTCTGTGGGACCTCGTTCTCGCAGGCTCAAACCCAGCAATCCTCGCCCGGCTTTTACGCAGCATTGGGTAGAACGAAAACGTTGATATTTTGAAACTTCGTCACCTTGCCTCCGGGCACCACTTAATCGGCAAAACCACATTGTAGAAAGGTGCTCTGTCCGCTTTGTCTGTCCGCTTTGTCAGAATGGTGACAAACCCCCGGGAACTTAGTCGACATACTTCTATATAGCTCCACCACAGCCGAAGGAACAGACACGACAGTACCAGTACGGCACCTGCCAAGCCTGAACCAACCTGAGTACAATACTCGGGCTCTAGTCCTGTGAAGTCAAATTATATACCCCCGTGGTTGAGGCTGCCTAGGTACAAATCCTAACCAGTACTTCCCAGGCATTCGCCTGAGTCAACCCCCGGGGGGGGATTAAAGTGATACAGGGACTAGATCCAAATGTCACCAAATAGTTGCCAGGTTTCACGACTTTTGGCGGTTTCTTGCCAAATTTGGCAATAAAATTGATCGCCAAATCCGTTGCCAGCCTGGCGATATCTCGCCAAATTAGCGAGATAGCCATTAACTCAGTGTTAAATAGACTTGCTCCTGTATTCTTACCTTTCCGGATTTATTATGATTCTAATTATTTATTAATAAATCAAAAGTATTTAATTAAAAGTTATTATTATTATATTTTCTTCTTCTATTATTCTTATTTTTATTTAAAATCTATTACATTATTTTAATTTTATTTCTATTACATTATTCTTATCTTATCTTATCTTTTATTGTTATTAATAGAATTATTTATATTAATATTCATATTTTTTATCACATTTCCGTCCTTAAAAGTGATTCTGAATCATTTATTATTTAATATTTTATTATGATTCTGAGCTACTTTTTTTATTAATAATTTCGAATTGGTGATGATTCTTTCTTTATCAATGACTAACCACGTACGCAGTTAGACCTTTAAAATAGTTACTATAAAAAAGAAAAAACTACCTAATGCTTTTAATGAATCCACCTTGTATAATCACGCTTCCAGTTGGTACCATATTTCCCGATGTATAAGACGCTCCCATGTCTAAGATGCATTTTTATTTTGTAATCAGAAATTGAAAAAAAAAATAAAGAGTTACTTGGCTGAGAACTTGATTTTTATTGGCCTGCTAGATTGCAATTTAATAGAATTTTTTTTATTTTATATATATATAAAGACATGGAAATCAACGTTTATTCGGTATACAACTCCTCATTACTGTCAGAACGCCCATCCATTAGCTGGATCTCATCTGTATCTGATGACGTTGGTGGTAAGGCCACCGTTGTATAAGATGCACAGGTTTTTAGACACAAGATGTTTACAAAAAACCTGATGTGTACACCACATGACTTCCTTGTACGCAATATTAAATTATACGCATTTTTTCTTGAATTTCGTTTAAACTTATTGGATTGAATTAAATTTATTTCGCGATAGCGCATAAACCACAATAGAATAAATGCACTCTTTAAAATTCACTATGTTTGTTTATCATAGCGACACTCTGACTAGGTTCACTTAACAGTATTATGTTTCTTTCATATTATAACTATGTCTATGTCTTATCACTTAGTAAGAGGCAATCGACCATTAACGGCCTTTACCAATATATTATACTTTTAAATGCTTGAGGAATCGAGTAAATTGAATCCAATAATATGGAAGTACTTGTGCACATGCTGGGCTAGAACTCAAAGATTACTAGCGACGATTACCAGGCTCCTGTGCCGCCGTCCGTAGAATAAGTAAACTTGAACAAATGGGGGCGCTCGTGTGGCGCCATCTAACAGTAAGGATGAAAAGCATTTTAGTTGACTGAAGCTCTGGTTGCGCCATCTCTTGCAGGATGTATTGTAAGGCATTTTTTAAATTTCATAAAATTTATTCTTCTGATAAGCAATAATTGGAAAGTGGAATGATGAAAAACACTATTTGCAGTACATTGAAACGTTTCACGAGCGTAAAAACTATTTGCATACAAAGTCTACCTGCTTTGTAAAGAAATGAATATGTAAAGAAAATGAAGTAAAATCTTGGCTAAATAAGAAGAAAACGAAAATATATACATTGCCACCGACTATTATGGTGAATAATGCGGGGCCTCTTGTGGCGTTGTTCAATTTTGAAATCATAATTTCCTAGTTTTTTCATGATATTCTAAGGATGACTGTCACATTTCATAAAAAAGTTAGGAGAAGCTTTTAGAATTTCAGAATCCGTGGGTTTAATTTTTAAGTCATTGTGAAGAGTGCTGTTTCGTACGAACCAAGGCGCATTTCTGATTATTCGGATGGCCTTGTTTTGAATTCTTTGTATTTTTTCGCGATGAGTTCTTGCAGTTGCAGCCCACGCTGGGGAAGCATACAGTAAAATCGGGCGGAATCATTTTTTAACTCAGAATGCACAAAATTTATATCATCTTAGGAATTATCTAATCGTTGCCACATATTCTATTCAAATACTATAATAAATTTGAAACGATGTATAAAAGAAATTAAGCACATAACAACAACAAAAAAGAAACAGTTTTTCAAAGACGATTCAGTATTTCTCATTCAATTAATTCAGTTTTCACTTCGCGACAAGGCAAAAATACATTAAAACTCAAAATATCTGCATTGAAAATTATGAAGCAAATCTTAAACACTTATTTGCTCAAATAAATTCCAGAATGGATTAAGCATGATTTAATTCACAATAATAAAAGAAGGTGTTATCTTTGTTTTTGCGAAACTTACTTTTTCTAGACTGGCTACAAATCTACTGTTCTCCAGCTTCAAATGTAAACAAACATTGCCGCCATCGAAAAACTAATTAGGCACTTTGCGGCATTTAGGCAACTTTTAAATTGCCAATAATTCTAAAAATATCGAACGCAGATTTACTAAGGGGCATAAAAACCTTAACCGGAAGATAAGAACAACATAATTCAATCATTTTTAAAGCAAAACGTGCACAATTTACAAACATATTAGAATAAAGAAACTGAGATTACTGAGCCGAGTGACAGAGTGAGTAGATATATGCATATATTTGTGTACTTTTGGTGCGGCTGATTGCAACCAAAATACGAGGTGCACATTTGCATGCTATAGCAGTCCTATGTACAAAATTTCAACTTTCTGAGGCTACTCGTTTTTGAGTTATGCGAGATACATACATACGTACGTACGCACAGACGTCACGAAAATTTCTCTTCAAAATTCATTTCAAATCAGTTTTATAATTTTTTGGGGGGAAAAGAGTCCTTTACTCTTTCCTTACGTACGGATGTCACTCAAAAATATCGTTAAATTGCATTCGATAGCGGTCAAAATGGATATTTTCGTTGAAATATGATGCCTGAAGTTTTTCTCGATTACAATACTTTCTTCTTACTTCGTACAAGGAAGCTTCTTATATATGAGGAAATACTGTAATTAATAATAACAGACATGAAGAAATACATTTACACCTTCAAAATCCCTAATTCTGACAATCAGTAAGTTGTAAAAGACAGATCAAATTTGAAAGAAAAATTAAATATTTCACACTTTTACGAATGTCAACATACTGGGGAGTGGAAATTAAAAGTGTTTTATTTCGGGTACTGACAATACATTGCTTTTAAATTACAGATTTTGTTTTCATTAAAGTGTTAAGGCGGATATTTTACACCACACACTTTACATTAGTAGTAAAAATCTTTTTCTAAATTGCCTATTTTGCTGGTTCAGTTTGAAACATAAATATCTTATTCCGAGTGGCGACACATACTTTGTCAATCAAAATTTTATTACTTCGAACAATACATAATATAA
Source organism: Stegodyphus dumicola (assembly GCF_044657685.1). NCBI lineage: Eukaryota > Metazoa > Arthropoda > Arachnida > Araneae > Eresidae > Stegodyphus > Stegodyphus dumicola. Next base: position 88,154,620 of record NC_140768.1, read on the forward strand.
AAATTTTTAAGAAGTTTTCAATTCAAAATTCAGGCTTCCAGGTGCACATACTTCGATGGATGACTTTCTTCAATATTCAATCGCTGTAGGCCCAAGAATTTATCTCAATCCACTATGCCCAAGAACATTCATACATGCATACATACGTTTATACATATTCTTCATTATTTAATCATGTATGTTATTATGCATACATATTCTTCATTATTTAATCATGTATGTTATTATGCATACATATTCTTCATTATTTAATAATACATATAGCGTCTTTGGCTGTAATTTATAGTCGTAATAAGGACATGAGCAATTATTTATTAGCTGGGCCTCCAAAATTATACTGCTTGGACTCATGAGAATCATTACATATATATATATATATAGTATATATATTTCCTATTTTATAATTCTAGGCGGCTGACTGCGCAAGTATCTAGTTTGAAGGGGAAAAATGGGCTAAATAAACGTCACGTTTTGAGGAATTTTATGTGAAAATATTTTCTAGAAAACCATTGTTCTTTGTTTTTGATTACGCGAATCAAATGAGAGAAGGAGAAATAAACAAATTTCAACAGACATAAGAGAAATAGACTTCCTTTTCACCTTTCTCTCTTTTACAGACGAGGGAGCATGTAATTGGAATGGATTGGATTGGATTCATATGCTGAATTATTTCTATAACTATTTCCGAATAATTTACAAGGGCAGTGAGAATAGATGCCTGTTGGTTGAAAACACAAATCTGTCTATACGCTTTGTTAGCTATTTGGAGCTGCATCGTAACAATCGAAATGATAGCAAATGAATCTTTTTAATGGGACTCTCAATTGCAATAGCTGGCCATGTAGTTGAATTCTAATGGATATTGCCTATGTGTTACAAGCGTCTCACATCACCTCCTTATGATTATCAGCTGAGCGACAGGAGTAATTTTTAAAAGAAAAAGTAATAACGCAGTCTTGTAGAGGATTAGGCATTGTTCCCGTAAGTTGGTACCTTGTAAAAATGTGTCACCGTTTCTGCTGCTTACGACTACCATAATGGAAGTAAACATTAATGACGGGCGAGTACTTACGAGTAGTCGATAATTTTATCAAGAGAATGAATTCTTTTCGTACGGATTTCCTGAAGTTTCTCAACTAAGCCTGCTATAAGAACATAATAGCCATGAGATCCAAATAAGATATAACAAAATTATCGTTAGTAGTGTAGCTATGTTTATAAAAATTTTTGTGTTTTCGATTAAACTAATCGTCAAGCTTTCTGAGTAGTTTTTGAAGTAGTAAACAGTATTTGACCTCATTTATACATTCATATGATATTATTTGATCTCATTTATCAATTATGGTATTATTTTAACTCCTCCGTTTCCAAATTCCTGACATGTACCATATTAGAGTGAAATTAGTTGCATGTAAAGAACATTTCCTGCACCGTATAAATGCTTACATTACTTCGTTAAAAAAGACAGCACAAGAAATCATTGCCTAACAGAATTAAGTCATTAAACATATCAAAAACAAGGTACATTAAGCAATAGGAATATATTATATTCATCTAACAATTAACAGAAATTTCGAATATTATATGTATGTATATTATACATAACTCGCTTTATTGATAACAGTCCTTACCAGCCTTTATTTTCGCAACTAATGGTGGTAAGCAAATACTTCTAAACACCCGTATGCCATAAATGGTCCAAGTAATGTTGCTTGGGTATTTCTGTATGTATATAAAATCAATTTTGTAAAAATAAAAGAGTCTAAATTTTGACGCTTTCCTCCGGTTATATGTAGGAAATTTTTTGAAGTATACGTGTACAACCAACGGCCGAGTTAGAGCTTTTGTAGCTATTGCGCATATAACCATCGTAAATTAATTACATTCGAAGGAAAAGACAGGTCAAAAGCAAGTAAAATGAATTTGTTCTAAATTTTATTTAATAACCAGATATTTAACTCTTTTATTCTGCTTTAGGTTTGGATCTTATTTACATGATTCAAACTCGTGTTTATATTTATACTAGGTATAGTTTCCTACTAGGTTATTTTACTGCTGCGTTAGTTTACTATTAGCTATACTATTAGATTAGTACTAGTAATACTACAACTATAAGATTAATCTTAGTTTTTACCTACAGCAGTGGTACTAGGTTTATAATAGTAGCATCAAAACTACTACTGTCCACTTTTACTAAGCAACTAGGTTACTGTTTATTATTGCTAGTAATAAAATTACTAAGTAGCTAATAGTAGTAAAGCTGCTAATATCAGCAAAGCTTCTAAGTTAGCATTAATCACTTTTAGTAGTAAAACTGTTACATTATGGCTAGTAGTAAAACTACTAAATTGGTATTATTAGTAGTAAATCAAGTAGGTTACTATTACTAGTAAGGGAACTAGGGTAATATTAATAGTAGTAAAGTTACTAATCGTAGCAAAATAATCAGGTTATCATTAGTTACTATTAGCAGCAATAGTTTAATTTTAAAAGTAGATTACTATTACTAGTAAAAAAAAGTACTAGTAAAAGTACTAGATTAATCTAGTAAAAGTACTAGATTAATATTAAGAGTAAAATGATTATTAATAGTAACAAGGCTGTTAGGTTACTATTAGTTGCTACTTGCAATAATTCTAACAGTTTAGTACTTACGGTAGCCAAACTACTAATAGTAGTTAAGCGACGACTAGATTACTTCTAGTAGAAAAGCTGTTAGATTAGAATTAGTAGCAGTAAAACTATTAGTCTGCTACTACTCTTTACTAACACTAGTAAAGCTATTTGCAGCTAATAGTAAATCTTATAGGTCATTACTAGTAGTAAGTTTTCTAAGTTAGTACTGGTAATAGTAAAGCTACTAGGTTACTGCTATTAGTAGCAAAGATCTAAGGTAATAAAGGTTTAAGGTTTTTTCAGGTTACTATTAATAGTAAATTAGTACTATTAATACTAGGTTATTATTAATAAGATATAGTTACAAGGTTAGTACTATAAGTAACGCTATTAATTTGCTACTATTTTCTATTAGTAGTAAAATTACTAGTAGTAATAAATACGCTGTGTTAACTATTAATTGCTATTATAGTCGAACTTCACTATAAAGAACTTCAGAGAAGAAAAAGTTTTGTTTGCTCTATTTGGTAGTTCGTTACATTTAATCTGATGAGACGAAAATGGATCTTCTTACAAAACGCTATAAAAATTGATTCGTGAATTATACAAAAAGCATTATCTCATCTCCCAGAAGAAGTTATTAATAACTCTAATTTGAAAAAAAATCATATTAAGGATTAATTACTATTGTTATTACGCAAAACTACTAAATTTCTCTTCTCCTATTTTTCTGTTTCAAGCTACATTAATATCTTACTCGATGAGGAAACGATGAGGATAAAGAATTTTCATTTCCTTAAAAGATGAATCGCTTGCATAGCCTCGAGCTCATATGAATTTTTTCACTTCTTCCTCTTTTGCTGATTAGCAAAAACTTCAAACTATCCATCATAACATCAGCCTTGAACACAGCGTTATCTGACAGCTTAATAAAAGAATCTGAAAGAAATTAAAGAAATGATTCAAATTCTTTTACCTAAATTGCGTTACTAAGTTACTTCTAATTCTTTAGCTTAGTGCTGACATAATAAAGACTCCTTAGATATGCTTACTATTATCCTGGTTCTCCAACAACTGGGTGCTGCGTCTACACTTACAACACAAGAGTACGCAAATGGGAATGCAATTATTCCTCATTCGGTCCAAAAATGTTTGACTGTGATTTTCCATTTATTTACACAGGAGATCTCGCTCCTAATCTTAAATGCATGCCCACTTCGATCGAGCATATCTCCGGATTAACTACACGTACAAATGTTATCCGGCAACCGATATACTCAGAGGGATGTGACCTTTCATTTGCCGCAAGAACAGTGACTGTGACTATTATAACCGATTTTTACCTATTTTCTTTTCGTTTTTCTCAATTTTTGACGCTAAACTTAAATATAACTGCGATACTTATTAAATGCCAAAAATATACGAAATATGAGGATTGAGAGGGAGTATGGTACGATGACTCGTAAATATTGCCGCTCGGGATTATTATTTTCCTTTAGTTTCTTTTATTTTAATACTTTAATTCATAAATTTATTTTGATTCATCATATTGTTACAAACTACACGAACGGCACTGTTCATGTGCATGACTGCATCTTGGGCAGCGTAATCCTGCACAATATTTTTAAATACTTCATTTCATCACTAAATTTAATTTCATAATATTCATCTATTAAAACTTAATAGCTTTTCTTTCAGAAATTAAGATCAGGATTAAGATTAGTAAAATTAATTGCGTAACGATGATTTACGATGAATAGTAATAAATATTTTCTCTTAACAGCCATCAGGAAAGAAATGATTGCGGTAACTTTGTTGGTGTTGCTGTCCTGCTCGTGGTTGGCGGCCGGACGCTACCTACCCACCAGATCAGATTCCAGCAGGAGAGAGCAGATTAAAGAAATCTTGAGAGCGGTAATTTTCTTTTCTTAACACAAATACAAATAAATGTTACGGTAGCTTTTACTCTTGTAATAATTACTTTTTTGATTCCGAGTTAAAGACAGGCATTCTAGGAAGATTACCCAGTGTTTAGATCACTAACACTGGGTAACAACCAGAGCGTAACTTTACAAATCCATACAAGATTTTATTTGAAAATTACTTTCTTTTTCCAATTTACTCGAACTTAAAATAATACTAGAATTTTCCATCCAAGACATTTTAAAATAATCATTTGAGTATTGAGATACGTGTTAATGGTCCTTAGAAAAATTCTGATATGGACCGACAGAGCTCTATAGAAATTCCTATAGAGTATAGGAAATCCTCTACATAAATACATCTCTGTAAAATTCTATAAAAGTTTTACAAAGCTTTCACAGAGCAAAAGTCTGTAGTAAATTGCATTTACAGAATTATATATGCATTTTATAACAAAATTATATAGGCATTTATGAAGTGGAAATATGCAGTTTTCGATTTTGTGTTTTTGAGGTACTATACGGAATATATACCAGCAAACGTAAACACTTTTTATAAGTGTGTAAGGACTATGTTAATTTTATTAACAGTTAAATTTTAAGTTAAAGTTCCTTTCCTGTCAAATTCTTAACTTCAACGTACTACTTCCGGCCAGAACGTAGTTTTAGAATCACGTCTGAATACATAATGAGGAAGAGCGGTATTTAACCGAGAAGTTCTTTGGTCTTAGAGAGAAGTTTCTGATTTACGCGCGTCTGCCTTTTGGCCACTCTCTCTCTCAAAGCTGTTATTACGCTCGGTCGTACTCAGGCCCTTGATAAGCTTCGTAGTCATATAGAGTTAAGAGTCCAACTAGTCCAGAATCTTGATAGCTTCGGCTATATTTCTTTAGTTAATCTTAGTTTTAGTTTAATTTTTAGTGTCTTAAGTTCAAGCCCAAGTGTCGGCTTTGATTGTATACAGAGTTTTGTTAAATCTTATTGAAATAATAAAGGGTTAGTTACCCTTCCATCTTGTTGTTTCTTGTCACACGAACTTAAGCGATTATTCGCTAACTAGTTCTTAACATTCGTCACTTTCTACAGCAACTAAGATTTACACTAGTGAGAAACTTACAAGTGTTTAATAATTTTTGAATGGAAAATTGTGGCTTTTTTTCTCTAGCTTAACACTTATCAGCTTCTAAATTTATATAACATTTTGTGCAAACATTTGTACAATATTGCTTATACAATACTAAAATTAAATCTTGCAAAAGTATAAATTCAATTTAAATCCTAAACTTGATTGAAAGATTAAACTTATGCATTTTTTCACAAAAGAATTAGTTTTTTAATTTCAATTGCCCATAATTATTATTTAAAATGCATTTTTTATTTAACTTTTTTTAATGAAAATGATACTGAAATTTTTTTTATAAAAGAAATATATCTTTAAAAGGGGTAAAAATTTTTGTTCAAAAATTAAAATTTAGATCATTCTTTTTATTCTAAAAGATTTTATAATGCTTTCTTTTAAATACTCGAAAACTTCTATTGGATCTTTTATAGAAAATTAAAGCAAGGCTATTTGTTTAGAATTTTTTCGTATTTTAGTCCTGTTTTCTATAAATTGCTTAATATTGTCAGTAAACTTGTATTAGTTTGTATTGTGTAAATAAACTTTAACTGGATGAAACTTCTATATACACTATATAATATTCTACACATGGGACCTGCAAATTTTTGAAGAATTTCTGCATAAATCTCTGTAGAATATCTGCACATATCTCTATAAATTCTACAGAAATAATTGCATAGAAATTAGATCTAAAATTTTATAGATTTCTACAGATGATCTTTGACCCTGTTTATAGAAAATTGGGCCATAATTCTAAAATATTCTGAAAAAATTTAACATTTGATTATTTTGTAAACTTCTACAAGACATTTTCATAAGAGGAAGCTCATTATCATTATTACTTTCGGATTAACACAAATTAGTTATGCCAATAGTTGAAGCAAGGATGAAGTGATTAAAATCTGAATAGAAGTCGGTCAGTGAAACGTCGGATCTGTTGTCACTTAATTCTCCAACCTATCTGCAAGAGATTATGGATCCTTAAGTCGCTCGACCGTGACGACACGAAGTAATAATTTGCGGCGACTTCCGAAAAACTAAAGTGCGACTTTGTTGCAAATCAAACAGAGCATCGAAGCGTTAGGTGTTGAACTCCGCTTCAGTTTCACACGAACAGATACGGTTTGTTTAACCTGACATAAAAATATAACTAATTTTATGAAACCATGCAGAATTTGCAGTAGTAAGTTTAAGACGAAGGAAATAGTTTGTCTCAGTAATGGTCAATTAAGCATTTGGCAAACCTTATTTGATTCTCTTGATCTTCCTTTTATGAAACTCCTTTATGTTATCTTTATCACTTTGAAATAAAAAGTATATCCATTTTTATATGAACTTTTTTACCCTGGATATTATTCTACATATTTCTTTTTTCAATATAACATATACAAGATCATGTGTTCAGCCTTTTATTGAAAAATATTCTATGTATTTTATCTTGAAAAGTGGAATTTTTATGGGAAATCGGTTTATACTGGTACACATAAAATTCTAATATTTTTGTCTATTGGTTTTAAGAGGATGTGGTTTATTTGTAGAGTCATTAGGTTTGTCAAAGCAGGAAACATGTAAAATATGCAATGGCCCTCGTCAGGATTCGAACTCCAGACTCCAACTGCTAGCAGGACGTGCTTCTAATTTCACATAGAAGACACACGGTAAGGGAGAAGAAGATATCTTACATTGTTTAAAGAGTGCTAAGGAAGCGCAATCCATGCCAAATCCTGGTGGGGATGACGAGTGACCATGACGTCAATAATGCACATGCAGTATTATGACAGTTAGACGTATCGTATGGAGTACTGTGAAAGAATCTGAGAAAAATAGCGCACTTTTTTCTGTATTAGATCAGCCACAACCAGCAACTTCTTGTTACCAGCACTAACCGTTATCTCTTGCACTGACTTTTCTTGCCCGAATGAACGTCGATGACACTTGGCCGTGGAACATCCTCTGGAATGACCAGGCATATTTTCATCTCAACAGAACAGTGAAAACCCAGAATTCTCGGATTTAGGTTATGGAAAATCCATGTTCCTTCAACACTTTTCCACTACACTCTCTTCTGGTGTGGGTTCACTTCCTAATTTATTCTTGGACCATACTTCGAAGAAAATTATGATAATGGCCATGAAACATACTCTGTAACGGCTTTCAGATGTCGTGACATGCTCAACAGTTTCGTCTTATTTCAACTTCAGTAGCGACAATGCCTTGTGTCTACCAACTTTATGCAGGATGGTTTCTCTCCACATAATAAACTGTATGTACAGAGGTTTTTGCGACAGCATTTTACCGATGAAAGGGTGATTAGCGTTCATTTCCTACTTCTTGGTTGGCCTGTTCTTTCGATCTTACTCAGTATGGTTTTCGGTTACGCATTTAAAGAGCGTAGTTTATTAGGGAAATCTTGTGACTTTGACTGATTTGAAGCACGTATAACGTTGCATGTGCGAAAAATCACTGATGTTCAGCTGTGGGCAGCTGCTGAACACCCTGTTCATAGCCTTCCCGTTTTACACCCTAATGAGGGGGCCAACATTGAAGAAAATGCTTTACATCGCTAAACAGTCTATAACAAATAAATGATGCTTATATTGGTATTTGTAGCTTATTTTTATTTCGATGTAATGAGCAATCTACGGAAATATTTTAAACTTTTTTCTTCATCTTTTAGCACATCCTTTGAATTTTCTATCTCGGATTTTAGTTACAACTACAGAGTGCTCTGATTAGGCCAAATTTAACTACGATTATTCTGTTTATTTGGTGTAAATACTCATGAATTTCATGTGTACTATCTTATAATAGGAATAATCTATGAGCTTCGGTTTGGTATCTATACACCGTATATTTCCAAACATAAACTGAAAGTTAGATTGTGCTGCAAAAATTCTGTCAGCGTTGAAAACTAATTTAAAATTGCTCTTTAAATCTAGTTCTATATTGCCCAAAATTGAAAAATCTACCGTATAACTTAACAAGGTTTATCCCATGAGTTAAAGCTAAGTATACTAAATTCTCATCCATTGGGAAAAAAGGCCAGAAACTATCGTCGAATCGGTGAAAAAGTGCGTCATCAGCAATGCTGTGTATGTAGAACTGTAGGTTATACTAATGACTACCCTAGTAATGGTTATATGGAGGGGAATGCCATTTATCTCTCCAGAACTTACCTGTCTAGAAAACTCTCAATAGGTTTTACATATTGAGAAGTTTGATTAATATATACTAGAATTAAACACAGCAAAAATCACATTTTTCAGTTAGTTTCAATTATCTCGGTTATTCTGGTTATTCATTTTTGAAATAGAATTATTTGAATACCATTTTGTACTCGAAAGTAAACCGACCACAAAACTTAACTAGCCAAAAAAATTTGCTAAACGTTCTGGAGCTTCCATAGGTAAATATGGTTTTTATGATAATTTAGCTTACTGACATCCATAAAGTTCTATTCATTTGGTGCACTGGTTTTTTAATGGTATGTAATACATTTATATCAGCATGTTTCTATTTCGTTTGTCATCTTTTACGGGAATGTAGGCAACGAATACTCGTAAATTTCTATTGCATTTTTGTAAACCAGATTTGAATGGGAACTTAATCTAAGGATATCAGTAGAGTTCTCTACTACTACTTAATGAAGACTAAGTAAGGGGTACGAGTAGGGACGTAGCTAGGGAGAGGAAAAGAGGGACATTAGTTCTCGAACGCAACAACCATTGAGCGCCAAACTGATGTTACGAATTTTTAGAATGAAAAGTTTTCCACTCTTTTCAAACCGGAGGGGAACGAGATCCTCAGTTTCATCGGCGCTATATATCCTAGCTGCAGCTCTGGGTACGAGTAAAGTTCTATTTGTCTTTTTCTATTGACTTTCACAAGGATTTCATCTAAGGATTCCAATAGAGTTTTATTGCTCTTTGTTGACTAATTTTCACAAGGACTTAACTTATATGTAGCAGTAGAGTTCTGATGGGTTTTACCATCCATTTTTAATAGAGGCTTGGTCTATAGATATGAGTAGAGTTTTACTGGTCTTTGGCAACTATTTTCTAGGAGGATTTATTGCCCTAGATCGTATAGGTCTGTTGGTTTTACAAATATATCTTTTAATTTTTTTAAGTATTCAGTAGGTTAATTCCCCATATAAAGTTTTTATTAATCTATACTGGGCAGGATAACAATTTAATCTTTAGAAATTTCCTTTTAGCGCATTTAGATTAAAATATAGTCTGCTTATCCAATTCTGACTTTTTACGAATTATTTGTAATGTTTCCTGTATAAATTAAATAATGTAAGAACTTTAAACTAGTTAAGAACTTTTAAGTTAGTTTTTTTATCTTAATTAAGAAATAACATTCTTATTTGGGATTAGTTAAGATCTTAAATGATTTGTTTCATCACATAAATAGATCTTATGTTTAAAACAGTGATTAATGATTAAATCATTAACCAAAAGGAGGAAATATGGTTGCAAACTAAAAGAAGTCAACGTTGTAGTGATTGAAAGTATAAAAATTAAAGCTTCTTAACCAAAAGGATTAAAATCTTTTGGAATTAAGGACTAAAATAATAAGATGAAAAATAATCCTAAGCCAGTCAAACACAGAAAAGAGAAATACAGTATTACAATTCACAGAAAAATATTGTTTAACAGAAAAATTTACATGCAATTCCAAGTAGTTTAATCAAGAGAATAAATGCACTGGGTTACATCAATTAAATCAATATTCCAAGCAAAAAGAGCATAGTTCAAATAACGGAAGAGTAAACGTACGTTTATAAAATATTGTCTCCCTCTTTTCTGCATACCTTCGTGATGTAACGGTAGCACACTTGGCGCATATTCGAGAGGTTCAGGGTTCAAGTCCCGGCGAAGGCATTGCTCATTTTTCATGTCTTCTGCTTCAAAATAACCTAATGACTCTACATGTTATGAGAAACGAAAAAATTAAATTATAAATGGTATCAGAAAGAGCAACATTTACCAGAGAACATGAGCGACGTCATTGGATTCAAATTTTCTTACATATACCGTATTATATATAGGCAAACATAACTGTTGCACTTAAAAACTATTTACAGATGTTACAATATCGTTTGCTACCTCTGCTGTTATCACAAATTTAATTATGGCATACTCTCGTGTGTAAAATCTTAGTAGCATCTCTGTTTAGTACTCCCAAGATCCATGATTCATATCCCGGCGAGGGCATAGTAGACCCTTTTTGATTATTTTTCTGTTACGAAGAACTTAAAAGCAGTACAGTCCAATACAATACTCTTTTCCATTTTGTACTTTCCTCACACAATTTTGTTTTACTCTGATAATTCGTGATGGTAATTTTCCCATCGGTAATCAGTACGCAACTTAGGTTTTCTGGCGATAGAGTCCCGTTAATCCGTCCGCGGTTAACAGAAGTTAACTGTTGTTTCCTGCCATTTGTTAACACTATTATTTCCTTGTTTCTTTTTTTAAATTACTATGATCCTCAATGAAAAGAATCCAGATTATTTTAGTAATTCATCCAGATTATTTATTCATTCAGATGCTTCTAATTCATTGTGCTATTTCATTCAAATAAATTCAGTATGCTAATTCGGTATGCTATTCACATCCAATTCAGAATGACATTTACTAATCTGCAGACGTGCTACTCATAATAAAAAATTCATAATCATAATAGAAAAGAAATTTTCAATTATACTGACAATAGTAAAAAAAAAGGTAATAAAACAAATTATTCGTTTCTTCAAAGTACTAATTTCAACTGCTGAAATACCGTATTTTCAGGCGTCTAAATCTATATTTTAAGCAAAGAAAGAAGAAAATTTCTCAAACGTAAGAACGACTTTTCCAATATTATCCAAGGATTAACCAATATTACCCAGAAGTATTACCCAGTATTACCCAAATATTAACCGGTATTATTACGTATTACCCAAGTATTAGGTAGTGTTATGCAGTTTTACCCAAGTACTAACCAATATTCTGTAGTAACTAGCATTATCCATTATTACTCAAATTTTAACTGCTATTGTTCAGGAGTAATACCCAGTATTACCGATATATTAACCAGATTATCCATTATTATTCATATATTAACTAGCACTACCCAGAAATATTATCCAATATTATCCAAGTAATAGCCAGTACCCTGAATTAACCAGTATTACCCGGGAGTGTTATCCCGTATACTAATAATTAACCAGTATCTTGTATTACCCAAGTAGTTAGTTAAACTGGAGTTTATTATTGAAGTTTATTGTACAACAACTTGTGCGCAAATAAAATCAAACTTAGCTATCTGAGTACAATATTCTCCTTGAGCGTACCAATAACTTTGCAGTAAGCAGACAAAGCAACTACAACTGTATCAGGCAGAAATAAATTACAAACTAAACTGTGCTAACACATGATTTTGTCTCAATGTGTATTGTTGAAACTACTGAAATATAAAGTTCTAGATCATTGACTAATTTAACCAAGCATAAATTCACATCCTCCTCAAAAGATCTGTTCGAAAACTCTTCCAAAACATTATCTTGGACTATGCTGCTGGAGGAAATTCACCATTTCGTTGATAGCCGTCTTCTAAACAATATCCTTTTACGACCCGCGACTAATGTCTGGACAATTGGCTTCCAGCCAAAGCGTTCCGTTTCAGCAACAATCAATGAAAAAGAAATCTTTCTCTCGAAGCAAAAGCGATCTGAATCTTGGCAATTTGATTATGGCTGCATTCCAAAGAAAAGGATTTTTAGTTTTTCTTGCTGTGACATTCGAAAGTGCAATTATATTCATGCTTAATAAATGCATTCATTTGTATTGAAGTGAAAAACCTATTTGGGTCAAAGTGAATATTTTCTGTTCAAACATTAAGCTCAATAAGAATGAGAAAGCCTCGAAGATAAGAAAAGAAACTTTTTTTTAGAAATCACCACACAGTGTTTAGATTTTAGTTTTATTTTCACATGTTAAACGAATACTGTTGAGTATTCAAACGGAGAGTTAAGGCGCCAACAGTTCCCGTTATCAAAAACACGCCTCTTTCGACTTTACAAGTAGCGTTCTGATGATGGTATACCTTCTATTAATATCGATATAAAAATAGCAGTATATCAGTATTCGCTATGATATATTACAATCCTACACTGGTATGATATACATTATTTTATTATTATCTTACTGAACTGATATGGCTTATATGTTATATTACACATTATGATTGATATATTATATATTATTCTATTTATAATATATATTAATAATATTGGTTTATCATATTAATAATGATAATAATAAATAACAGTAATAGTAATTGATAATAATCATACAATAATAGTAATTAACAATAATAATAATAAATCCAATATTTAATGTAAACACCACACGATTTCCTTGTACAGCCTGTTAAATTATACGCGTTTTTTCTGCATTTCTATTAAACTTATTTCATTATAGATATATTTCTCATTCACTTAATTCAGTTCTCACTTAGCGAAAGGGAAAAAATTCTTAAAAACTCAAAATATCTTCATTAAAATTGTAAAATATAGAAAAATCTAAAACACCCGAAAACATCAAATGCAGTCAAAAACTGTTTAAAAAAATTATAATTAAAATTAAAGTTTCTACGCCAAAACAAGCAATTCGGCCAACGGGAAGAAAGAGCAAATTTTTGGCGCACAAAATTGAAATTTAACTTTCGGTCCCACTAGGTTTAAAGACACTGAAGTGTGTGTACCAACTGATTTATTTCACTATTTTGCTAAGAGTTTCAAATGTAAACAAATGGTGGCTTTTTAGGCCTAGCAACCACTTAAACTTTCGAACTGTTGATAATTCTACAACTATTGCATGCAGATTAATTAAAGGCATAAAACCTTAAGCGAAACATAACAACAGTATAATTCAGCTAAGCAGAAAATGCACAGTTTGCGACATATATAAAATAAAAATACTGAGCTCACCGATCCAGGTAAAAGAATGGGAATACAAATGACAAGTGCACTACTACATGTTAAACCAGTCCCATGTCTAAAAGATACATACATGTCGTCACGAAAAAAATCTCTTCTGAATCCATTATAAATCCACTTTACAATCCAAATTTTGGAAAAAAAGATGTATGTACAGAAATCTCGCAAAAACTACCGTTCAAATAGATTCGAGAGCGGTCAAAATTGATAATTTCGTTGAAATATGATATCCGAAATTTTTCGCGATTACAATACTTTTTACAAGGAACTAAAAAATTATGATATCATATCAATAATAATAATAAGAAGAAAAAGACTAATTATCATATCACTAACAATAAATAACAACCAATAATCATGATACCAATAATAATGGTATTATTGATTGTCCGTAATATATGTTATTGATATAGTATTATACAGAGTGTCCCGTAAATTTTGCGACAAACTTCTGGGGAAGGTAGGGCACATCATAAGTATTAACAATTTCATAGGAACCATGCCCGGAAATGTCAGGGGTAAGTGGTAGCAGAGGTAGAACACGGGAAAACAAACAAGAGAGTGATTAATTTGAAACATTTATTGAACATAAATACAAATGGCGTACTATAGTTTGAATGATACAACGTATGCTCGAAGGTTGCACCATGAGACGCTAAACATGCCTCACATCGACGGTCCATTGATTGCCGAACATGTTCAAACACACCGGAAGTTTCTTTGATTGTAGCAGCTGTGCAGGCGAGCCTTGCCGCGAGATTCATTTCAAACACATAAGATCGCGATACACAACACTTTTTTTTCATGGCGCTCCACAGCATATAAGCATTCTGTACCGCCCCACGCGCATCCATACTTGTGATTGGACATACTTTCCAATGACATCATTTTCTCTTGGTGTAAATGACGTTTAGGCAGGATTCTTACTGTTTTGTTTTCGTTGAATGACGAATATGAGTGGAAAATTATCGTTTGTTTTCTTTGAAACGAAAAAATTTAGCTGCAGCGTTCTGCAGATGGCTTCCTTTTTCATGAAGTAATAAAATTATAAAATCTTTCAAAGATGCTGTTGATACAAGAAGCAGTCTTAAGCGCTTAGAATATATAAATAATTGAGTTCATGAATTTAGTGCAAAAACCAAAACACGACGATTTCGATTCAATTGTAAAGGCAATGTGTACTAGTAGGTATACTATTATTATTGCAATTTTGCTCTTTCGGTTCATTTCACATTGCAGAAAATATTTCCTTTGTAAATGTTATTTCCATGTCATTTCTAATATTCTGTTGCCTTAGAAAAATGTGCATTCAGTATTGTCGCTGAATTTAACACACGTGTATAAGAAAAGAAACTTCCTTCTCTGACAAACACTATTTTTATGCAAAGGTACAAAAGATGTTACACGTTAAAAAATGGGCAATATTCATAAAGTAATGTTATTCAATTTAAAATACGCATCTCTCTTTCTCTGTTCCAAACCTATATTAGTCTAACTTCAAAAATAAATTTTACTCTTTCAGACTGATTATAAATATTGTGAATTTACTACGGTAACATGTTAGCTTCCAACTTCGCGTTTGGTATTTCCGAGAATTGACTTGTCTCATGCCTTCGGAGATTGCATCTGCAGAGAATGGATATATAATGAACTAATAATCACAGCATCTTTAATGTGAAGGTTTTAAATTACGAACACATTCATTAAAATATCTGCACTTAATACACATTTACGGAGTTAGCACAAGAAGAAATAGTACTTTTTCTCTCCAGGAAAAAAATCACTACATCTTTTTGTATTAAATTCATCATACTGTAATGTTGTTAAAATTGTAGTCTCATAGTAACAAAAGTACAACGCACGTAATATTCGTTTCGGTACTGCCATCAAAATATAAACAAACGGTATGGAGGTGTTCCCTGGAGCCCAAGCAAAGTTAAGGCGTTCCTAAGCGTAGAGGGAATGATTTCATCGAAAGTCATATCCAATCACGAGGAGAGATTTTTCCCTATATGCGTGACGCGGTACAAAACGCTTATATGCCACCCCACAAAACGAAATCAAGGCTCAATAAATCCTCTGAGCGTGAGGGCTAGGGAACCGGTCCACCACGCTCAATCCACTAATGCGGGAATGATCTGTTTAAATGGCTACGAACATCCAATCCAAAATGAGCAGGCGCTCCATCATGTTGGAGACACATGTTCCCAAGCTCTACGTTCGTCGTACAGCGTTTCATGCTCTTCGTATGGTGCCTACCGCTCGAATGAGGCAATCCTCACTTTCCACTAGCACTCTCCTGCACAATACTCCCTGGCGGCGTGCAGTGACGTTTCTGGGCAAAGGTTCCTATGCAATTCTTAATCCTTATGATGTGCCCTACCTCCCCCAGAAGTTTGTCGCAACATTTACGGGACACCCTTTATATTAGATATTCTTATTATTGATCTAACATATTGTTACGTGAGTATGGGTTTGCAATGGATTCAATGCACAAAGAACTAAGAGAGAAAACTTAATTAAATTTATTTTTTCGAAAACACTTTAGAGTTGTGCAATTTTCCACACAAAAGTACTTGCACAGCTCTTCTCAGAGCACAAACAGTAGTTGCTACTTCAAACTACTAAAAACATCACAGGGTAATGCTCAAAGCCTCAAAAGTGTAATCTCGCACAGTGATCTGTCAATACTTTGAGTTTAACTGAAAACTGAAGCTGTCTTTGGTCTTATATAGGATGGTTCAGAATTCATCATCATTATTTGGTGGGGAGGTAGGGAATAGGAAAAGAGAGTGATTTCACATAGGAAAGTACGGGCGCAGACGAACTCATAGTGGTGTAGAGGGCGCTGTGTGTACACAACTTCCATACATAAGCACAGCTATACAGACAGTCGTCATTCGACTAGGTGACTTTGCAGAAGTAACATAAAACGGTATACGCGGAATGAACTTGAAGATATGCTTGTAAATGTCAGGCATATTCCAGAAGGTCCGGTTGTCCATGCAACGCCGTTGTGAGTCATGCATTCTAGCACGTGGTCAACAGTTCGAGCACCTCTTGTAAGTCTGTAAAACCGATGCAAGGAAATGTTACATATGTAAGATAAAACTTGTTTTTTTCCTTACTACTTACTTCTTATGTGTTCTTTCCATCATTGAACTGGGGTCATTTTTCCCTACTACATGGCGTATGCGCCCATGTATTCCTATGTGAAATCTCCTTCTTTTCCTATTCCCTACCTCCCCACCAAATATTCATGATGAATTCTGAATAACCCTGTATATAGGTTTTTCCGTCCACTGAGAATTTCCATTACCTTGAATATTGCTCGAAGGCATAAACAATTACAGTAACATATAGGGCCGGATACAATTGCAGTTATATAGGGATCGAACCAAAAGGTAGTAAAATAATTGCTAAGCTTAGCGGCTTAGCGACTTTTCTCGATTATTCGCCAGACTTGGTGACAACATTTAGTTGCCAAAATTATAGTCGGCTCAGCACTGTCGGCCATTTATCTCAACGTAAATATAATTACATATAATTTCACCGAAATTATTTACGTTTATTCAAAATTCATAAAACTATTATATTATTACACTGACATGTGTTATATTAGAACAACAGAGCAGGACACTTTTTTTACTATTTTACTGTACAATATATACTGTACAATCTGCATTGCGCACATTTCAGTTATGCATTAATGAGCAAGAAAAAGAGTCACAAAATACAGTAAAAATTATTGCATTATTAGAAATATTATATTATTATGAATATTAGCAATATTATTATAGAATCAGAGGAAAGTACTAATTTAACTTTGTCGAAATTACCCTTCTTTATTCATCGTAAGTAATTTAAGAAAGAGATACTGAATTGCTAGAAAGAATAGTTATTATTAGCGAAGACTGCTTTGGTACAAACTCTGGTAAGCATGTTAAAACTAAAACTACCATAACTTCTTTTACACCGATAATACAACTACCAATCGTTTAAACTGACGGTTATTGGTAATTCTATCGTTAAAATTGTAAGTTGTAATTTAAATTGTAAGTTATTAATACTTTTTAAGAAAATACGGGATTTCCCATACCTGTCAACTGAAAAAGTGTTCGTTAATATAGGTACACATAAATGTCCGGAAACGTAGTGTTAATATTGATAATAGTTCTTGCCTCCATAACACGCCATTGAGATCCCATAATAAGAGGCCTTTGTTTTCTATTTTTATTTATTATTTAGTTTCATTAAAGGCGTTGATATGTTTTATACAGTTTTATTAAATGAGTTTACAAGACCTTCAAAATTACTTGGCACTTGGAATTAAAGCATCCTAGCTACAGTAAAAAACTGACACATTTCCTTGTAAAATAAGAAGAAAGAATTAATAGTTAGCAAACAGTCTGTGTGTTCTAATTTTTCTCAGAGGGCTTTGTCTGGTTATGGCTTCTTATGAAATATTCCAAGTAATTGCTGAAACTGGATATCCTCATATAGTTGTGGAAACGTTAATAGCTTCTGTATAGAAAAGGTTGGCATCTAGTATATCTAGTAAAAAACAGCTGAACTAAAAAAAATATGTTATCTTTCGTTATTATCTACAGATAATAACGAAACATTCGTTGTAGAGGAATGACAGTAGTGTAGTGGAAACAATGGAATGACATAAAACTACAGACATATCACATAATGCCAATTTAATGTATTTTATGAAATTTAAGTTTGAGAATATATCTAATGAAGAAATTCATTTTTGTTAACCATTGAGTAAAAGAACAATAGCAGAATAAATGTTTGCGCTCGCTCAGTATGAGACGTTTGTGCAGTTCTTTTAATAAAAATAAAGGACGTGACTTCAGAATGTGCATGGTTGTATTACAGCATACACAGAGAAGCCTTTGCCATGAAATAATAGTCATTGCTACTGCAAATTGCTATGCAAGAGAGTATTAAATTTATAAATTTTATAAAATATCGTCCCACGAATTTAGATTATTCTATGCATTATGTAAAAAGACAAGTAGTGAACATGAAAATCTTCTTTTACATTACGAAGTTCGATGGTTACCCAAAGGCAAAGTTTTGAAGAGTCTTTTGGAATTGAGAGAAGTTCTTTTAATTATTTAAACTGACATCTCTCAACAGCTAAAGATGCAATATTTGAATATAAAGGTAGTTTTAGTGATGCAAATTGGTTGATGAAATTATCTTACCTTTGTGACATTTTTTATGTTTTAAATACACTGCTCAAAACAATTAAAGGATATTGCGGTTTTAGGTGGATCTTGTGGCTGGGAAACTTTTTAGATGATTGATACATGGCCGACAGACGTAGTAGGTTATATAAGAATAAATTACACATGTTTGGCAGAAAAAAAAGTGCATTTTATTTCGCATTTGTGTACAAAAGGAAAAAAGCACAATTTGTGCACATGAGAAAAAAAGAATAAGAAAAGGTGTTTCCTTCAAAGGAAATCATTTTCAGTAGGGGGTATGGTTTCCACGGACGGCCAACAACGTTGAACACCTTTGAGGCATGGAGTCAATGAGGCTATTAATCACGAGTTGGGATATTCTGTCCCACTCTGCCAGAAGAGCCCTTTCCAGTTCTTGGAGAGTTTGTGGGGGTGGTTGGCGGCCAGCAACTCGTCTTCCTAGAGCGTCCCAAACGTGCTCTATTGGATTCATGTCTAGAGAACACGCTGGCCATTCCATTCGTACGATTCCTTCCTCGAAAAGGAAATCCTCCACTAGGTTAGCACGATGTGGCCTGCAGTTATCGTCCATTAAAATGAAGTCATCTCCGATTGCTGCAGCGTAAGGGACTACAATAGGTCTGAGGATCTCATCCCTATATCGGTGACCAGTCAGAGGTCCATTTCGAATGATGTAGAGGTCTGTGCGCCCGTCAGTGGAGATGCCACCATACAGCAGCACTCCCCCACCGCCAAATCTGACACTTTCGTGCACGAACGCGGGATTATTCCTACTGCTACGGTCCCTCCAGATGAAAATACGCCTATTATCAGGATGAACAGAAAAACAGGACTCGTCAGAAAAAAGAACATTGCTCCATTCATTTCTCCTCCAGTTCACATGCTCTGCTGCCCACTCCCTGCGGTCGCGACGATGCCTTGATGTTAGTCTAACACATACCATCGATCGGCGAGCATACATACCTACACCATGGAGTCGGTTTCGGACAGTCTGAGTTGAAACCGTGGTGCCAGTATCCGAGCGAAGGTGTTTTTGGAGAAGAGTAGCATTCATATTTCGGTGTCTCTTAGTCGTTAACACTAAATAACGATCTTCATTGGGCGTTGTTGCCCGTCTACGACCTTGCCCTGGTCTTCGGCCTGCACTTCCAGTTTCTAAACAACGGTTCCAGATCCTGGAAATCACACTTTGTGACACTCCAATGGCTTGCGCTACTTCGGCTTGAGTTTGGCCCCCTTCTAACCTACCAACAACTCTCCAAGCTTCTAAATCGGTTAAATTACTTCGCTGAGACATCGTACTCATCGAAACAAAGCAGTCACTGAATGCCGATCATCCTTGTCTTCATTGTCTTTTGTTCAGTTGAAAGTCAAATTTCATTCGCTGCCGCTGAAGCGACGTTTTTGACGTCGAACTCAAAATTAGCATACTCCACAGTTTGAAAATCAGAAAAATTTGCATTTGTGATTCTCTTCTTCCATTTTCGGCAAAAAAAAAATTTCGCTTATATCTTTATTTTATATAAAACTTACAATATCCTTTAATTGTTTTGAGCAGTGTAAATTAAATATATCCTTTACAAGACAGCAATGTAGTTTAACAAGAAAAAATGGAGGCTGCACTGAATCTCGGTTTGTTGACCCTTCGTGTGGAAGCAGGAGATTATAATGCTTTAATAAAAGTACGGGCAGTGCAAAGAGAATATAATATTATTTCCATGCTATCAAGGAACATCTGATAGAATTGCACACGAATCTGAAAGAATATTTTCTCCCAATTCATAGCAACAAAGCATGGGTAAAAAATCTTTTCTCATTCATCAGAGACGAAATTATTGGATCCAGATACCGAATCCTTAACTGAACTGTCTTGCGACAGAGGACATCTTCGACAAAATTCCATAGATAGACCTTTGGCTATCCTGTTGTCGTGAGTTCTGTTTTTGACACAAAAAGCAATTACGTTTCTAATGCCTTTTGTAACGTGTTACGAGCTGTTCCTGTTACGCGTGCTTTACAGAGCTATTTAAAAATTGCTTTTTATATATTACCTAAACCATACGCATAAGAAATCCGACAATTTTCTTGCACTAAAACAATATTCCAGATACTAATTCATAAGTCAAACAACAAAGGACACTGCAATAAATTAAAGAACACTGCAATGAATAAAAGGTACAGTGAGAAAATTTTAGCTATTAGTATAAAGTATTATATAGGATGCTTGGAATGATACGTTTAGAGAACTGAAGTTAGAAGCAGTTGTGTGATTGGAAATAAATTTAAAAAAAAGGTTGGCATCTTATTATTAACTACCGCAGCTAATAAAGAATGTAATAGATCGTGCAGTTTAAAATTTAGCTTTTCATTTCGTAAAATTTATAAGAACCAAACCTGAAGGTGCTCTTGTTCGGTTTTCATGAATGGCAAAGTAGTTTTCCATTTAAATCAATAGTGATGTATATTTTCAAATTGTCTAGAAATACAGTTATCGCTGATCTATTGCCCACTAGCAGCTCGCGCTTTACAAGCTTATTAAAGATTTCAGTTTCATTTCTGCCGTTATGTACATCTTGTGTTTATTAGTCTCATGAGAATCGCATGACGTAAATTAATTCTGAAGTATTGCTTATTTCTATTTTTAGATTAGAATGAAAAAGTGGGATTTAAGCAGTTGTTAAAAATTAAAGTTAAAAATATTTTTACATGTCTAAGGTGATCCTAAACTAATACAAGAAACCTTAAGTGAAATAATTCTCCAAAACAAATAGTTTTCGCTACATAATATATTGTCTTTGCAGTAACTATGTTCCATTTTAGCAAACGCAGCAAATCCAAAGCTGGACGAAAAAAAGGGGAGGCACGATACACTATAATAAAGCTTTAATGGAAACAAATAAGTATCAGATAATGCTTGACAAAATGAAACAATACAATCAGAATTGCATAAATTAAAGAACACTGCAATGAATAAAAGGTACAGTGAGTAAAAAAAGTATTGGCAATTGCTTATAACTGATCATATTTAGCTAGTAAAGGAAATACCTAAAAATTTTAGCTGGGCATAAAGAACGCAGGAGGTAATAAGAATACAAATCTAATGAATCTTCTTCCCATCCCAAATGTTCTTACACAAAATATACAACAAAACGTAAATTTGCATGTCAAAAAAGTATTGGCAAGATCATACAGCAAAAATGTGATGGCAAAATTTAATATTATATATATATATTGTATTCATACCTTTTGCATTTATAACAGCTTCTTAATATATTTCTCATAGAGAAAACCATTGTATTATTGGGAAAAGTCTTAGTTGTACTGTTTGGAATTTTGTGCCCTTCTCGCAGGAGTATAAGCTTAAGTTTATCTTTATACGAAATTTTATGTTTCCTTATTTCTAGGTTCAATAAATTTTAATAAAATTTTAATTGGATTTATGTCAAATGATTGAGGCGGTGTCTTTAACTGTCAAGGATTGCTATAAAATAACTACTCCCAGATAAGGTTCATTGTATCTTTAGTTATCGTATGCCTTGTTGAAACACGAAAAATCTTCCTAAGCCAAGTTTTGGGGGGCAATACTTCAATGCTCGTACGTGCTGTCGTAATACCATCAATGAAACTCAAATTACCACCAACGTTCGGGGGATGGGTGGGGGTGCTGTCATAGAGCTCAAAACTACGACGCTCTCTCCGCTATATTTCACAGTCGGTGTTAAATGATGTTTTTTCATTTCGGAGCATGGCTTTCTCCACACATATTGTCATCCATCTCTCCCGAAAAAGTTAAACTTCGATTCGTCGGAGAAAATAACTTAAAACTCGTCTGCTACATTAACATGAGATAATCTCTTTCTCTCGCTGATTTCTGAAATGAAAGGTTTCTTTCTAGCTGGCCTTTCGTAATTACTACCTTCATGTAAAATATTCCGTATAGTCTGTACACTAAAAGTTTTATGCGAAGTATTAGCAACATCTTTGGCTAACTGGGGTGCACTTATTTTAGGGTTTCTCTTAACCTCTTTGATAATGCTACGTTTTTCCCTTGCAGAAAATATTCAAGGCCGTCCACTTCTAATCTTATTTTTTGTCTATCCTGTCTCGTTGAGCTTTTTTATAACACTTCTAACAGTAAATAAACTTAATATTCAGTTGTATTCCTATAGCACGATACGTTAGACCCTCCTTTCTGAGCTGAATAATCATGTTTTTAACATTAACGTCCAACTCTTTTGAAGTCATTTTATCACAGTATTAGCAAAATAACCTTTTAAAAATGCACTGCAGACTTTATACTAAAAGGGTTTCTTATCAGTCTAACCACGTGACCTCAACATAATAAACTTTGCATAGCAGTTAAAAACTTTGCCAATACATTTTTGACATGAAAATTTACTTTTTTATTGTATATTTTGTGTAAAAGACACATTAAAATGAAAGTTTCACTACATTTGTGTACTTATTACTTCTTATGTTTATTATGTCCAGCTAAAATTTACAAGCATTTCCTTTAGTAGTTAATATGATCAATTATAAGCAATTGCCAAACCTTTTTATCCACTGTATAAGGATCCGCATTTTAGCTACTTAGTACCTCGTCTAACCACTGCTCCCCTGTAAACGTTACCTTTACTGTGGTGGCAAATTATCTTCCTTAGATTCAATTGATTATGGAAACAACAGACACACAAATATGAAATATATTAATTTTATTTTCTTCCATTGTGTATTGGCTGAAAATAATACAAAATCAAGTCTTTCTGACGTACAGACACCGGCTGGACCGTACAACAAATTAACAGCATTCCTTCCACAAATAACAACTGAGTAGGGCAAAATACTTTGCTAAAGTCCACACTTATCCAAATTTATATAAAATATTTGGCGATCACTTTCAGTCGAACAGCGAAATCCACTAGGCAAAGCAACACGAAGGCAACGGCTAAGGTCTCTACTACAAGTAATTGCAATTACGATGCTGCCTCTTAGTTAAACTACGCCTCTTGCCATAAAATCTGCTTAATGAGTATGTGATGGAACGAGCCATAAAGAAAAAACTTCAAAAATAAATTGTTAGTCAAATGAAATGTCGTAAAGGTATAAATGAAATCACGTGTACAAACATCAGTAAGCACTGAAATGAAGTACACTTACAAAAACTGTTCAAAATGGCGATCGCCACTCTTTATGCAGACTCCAAATTACAGATGAAAGAATTCCGGTGCGGTTCGAAAAACACTAGTGGAACACTAGTAGCGTGCAGTGGAAATCAGCAATAGTAAGGAAACCGAAGCCGGGCAACAAGATCCTTATTGGACTTAATGGGAATCTTGTACATGGGAGATTTCAGATGTCCCTATAAAAAGAATACTTCTAATTAGGTGCAAAGACACGAATTCGTTTGAAACTCAGAGAGATTAGATATCTGTAGTTTATTGGTTAATTCAGTTTAACCGTACTCAAGTAATTAAAAATAAAATACAGTCAACTCTTGTTTAAACGGAGTTGGAAGTTGCGGGTCAACCGGGCCCTGTTTGTTGTTGTGACTTTATTCATTTGTCTGACTAGTAACATCAGAACAAGCCCACGAAATTCATAGTGGCAAGGAGTGCAAGATTGCGCCTGTCGTTGACCATACAGGTAGCAGTACGACTTCGCTCAGTTCCGTTCCCTATTTTGATGGAGAGCACCCCGGGGGGGGGGGACTCTGTTTAAAGGAACGTTAAGTTTGTTTATTGTGGTAAAACATAAAAATACAAAGGAAAGGACATGAGGTGAGATTAGTGAGAGCAGATGATGTCAAAGTATTCAGGAGATTTTTTTCATCCATAATAAAATGTAACTGGATTGTACATAATCTTGAATATACAAATATTATATGAAAATTTTAAACGATCATTTTTACGCGAATTTTAACTCCTTGACGTTGCTCAAGTTCTCTTGTAAGTGCTATTTTGATAAATTCCGTTTATAACTTTGTTTCGTTCTTCTTTTTTTTTTTTTTTTTTTTTTTTTTTTTTTTTTTTTTTTTATTCGTTCATTTATTACCAGGGGATTCTTACATTATTATAAGTTTTATTTAGCTTTTTAAAATTGGATTTGAAAATATTTTAGTTTAATGTTGAAACGATTTTTCGCAAATCTCTTCATTTAATGAGCAAACTAGAAGAATTCCCAGAATTTTACTATTTGCATCGGCTAAAGTTGAAAAAACATTTTTAATGAAGTTTATATGAGAATTTTAAGGTTATTTCTGATTTTTTTTTTTTTTTTTTTTTTTTTTTTTTTTTTTTTTTTTGGTAAAAAGTGTGATGTTTTCGACCACCTGATGTAACAGAATTGTTTAACCCTCCAGGCGGCAAGGCCGTATATATGCGTTCGAAAATAATGGCTCTCATAGCGGCAAGGCAGCATATATGCGACCAAATATTTTGGTCCTCATGGCGGCAAGGCAGCATATATACGGAAACTTAAATTTTGGCACGAAACGGCAAAGCAGCATATATACGGCCTCTCTCAGAATGCCCTCCCCTCTCTGCTCTTAATGTAAACTGACAGGTGATAATTTTTCTCTGCGGGAGGTAATTGAGGAGAGGAAACTATCTATTCGCTAGGGGCAAATGGGTTTTATCGTTAGGTTTTGAATAACAGCTCAGAATAAATAGCTCGTTCAAAACTTCCAGCTGCTCCAGCTGTTCTGTGCTTATACCAGCTATAGTAAACTTAAATGTTTATGTTCGTAAAGAGAATTTTCATTTTCCAGCCTAATTATTCTCCAAATTTTAGATGCAGTTTGGCAAAATTTAATTGGAATTAAAATTAAAATTGCAAGAAACTGCAACAATATTTTGAAATATGTGATTTCAATTATATTGCAATTGTAATTAGCTTCGCAATTACAATTAGAAAGTAAGTACTTTTTAAATGCAACAATAATGTATGTAATTGCATTTTAATTCTTAAGTCTTACAATTACAATGCAATGATAATCACAAACATTATAATTATATAATCTAATTACAATTACAAATTTTATTGCATCTGATCAAAACTACGGTAATATTAGCTAATTACAACGTAATTTTAACTGCAATTGCAGTAGGTAATTATAACTACGTAATTAGGAAAGTAATTGTCTCTAATTAGAATTACTTAACATAGTGCAATTATGATCATAATTGTAATTCTAAGTGTAGTATGCAATTGTAATAAAATTATGCAATTACTAAGTAGTTATAGTTAAAAAGTAGCTGTTTTTTAATTAAAATTACAATTTACGTAATTTCATTTAAATTACAATTACTCTATATTTGTGAAATCCAATTTCATATTCAATGCAACTGCAATCATATAATCTAATTACAATTACACTGTCATTGTAACTCCAGTAAGTAATTATAATAATGTAATTAGGATAGCAAATGTTTCTGATAAAAGCAGTTACGTAGCCCAGGAAAATCATGATCTTAATTGCAAATGTAATTGCAGAATGCAATTGAAAACACATAGTAAATGGAATAATATTATGCAATTATCTTGTAATTACAATGTAACAATTTTTAATTACACATACAATTTACTCAAATGCATTTTAATTGTGAAATCTAATTGAATAAACAGTATAACTGTAATTATATAATCTAATAAAAATTACAATGCAATTGTAATGACCTCTTAATTAAAATTGCGCTGCAGATGATTGTAACTATTTAATCAGAAAAACAACTGCCCCTTATAATTTCAGTGACATAGGCTAAGGAAATCGTGATAATATTTGAAAACTACAGTCAATAATATTATATTCGAAATGTTTCTGCATTTTGGATAATGAGTTTTTTAAATAATACAACGGGATAATCACCTATAAGAAAAATATTAATATTTTCTGTTATGTCTTCTGAATCATCTTACATATATTGTAGTTTGTGGTACCAGCATAAATAGGAGTTTATATAATATATATATATAATATAGGAAATATTTTATATAGACCGAAATGCACATAACGTTAGTAAGCAAATATGTATGTTTATGATCTTCGATATACATGTCAACTTAAATTACAAGATTAAGGGAAAGCAAGCAAAGAGTTTATGCCAGTGCAAAGGGATGTTTTCGCAAAGGATTTGTTACGAGACGCTTGTCTTGTTTACATTACACAAGAAATAAATCATAAAAATTACATTTATCCTTTTCTTTTCAGAAAGGAGATCATCAAGGACTAAACTAAGTCTCATAATTTTATCCAACCTATTGCTTTAGCTGGTAAAAAAGGATTCTGATCAGCAGTCAGTATGCTTAATTGCTGTGTGTATTAGACATTTTACTAAATCCATTTATTATGAATTACCGCCCAGACAGTAAAGCGGTTCGTGACTCTGGTTGCCGTACCGAAGAGCCTGGGTTCGAATCCCGGATAGGGTATGAATGTAATTTGTTCGTCCTCTTCATAGGTGGCAACGGTGGCCCACGTATTAGTTCCCTCCTTTATAACATGACCGGCCTTAGTAGTGATCAATATCTATAAACGGCTACTACCTGCCATTGGAAAAAAAAAAAAAAAATACGAATTGGTCTTTTATTCAACATAACACACATTTTCCATAAATAGTTAAAATGCATTATTCAGTTACAAGTGAAAGCACTTGCATGAACTATTTTCCATCATTGTTTTACGTAAGAATAAATAAAAGTACAATTTTCTTATGCACCTGTGCTTGTCATATTATTTGGATTACGGTAAAGACTGCAAAGATGCTTCTGTGGAGGACTTTCTAAGGGAAACTGGCTCATGTTCACATCACCCGTTAATAAAAGCAGGAAAAGATCTTTATTTAATTGAATGCAACGAAACGTTTAAAAAGAATGATGTACTCATAGAGAACTTTCTGAAATAAAATGATTTGTATTCATCTTACACATAAGGAAATCCACGGAGCTATCTAAACATTTAGATTGTTTGCCAAAATGGACATCCGATTTGAACTAGTAGTATTCAAAAGACGACTTATTACTCTGCTGAGCGAAAAATCTAATTGCTTTTGAAGTTATATTGTAATTCGAACAATCATTGTATTACAATTATTATTATTATTATTTTTTCTTTTTTATTTTTTCCCCAAGGGCAGATTGGGAACAGTTACAGTGTAACACAGTCCATTAGTCTATACAAGGCCAGAAGTTGCAGTCACTTTATTATGGAGGCATCTAATATGTGGGCTACTATCGCCTCCTATGAAAGGACGAACAGTTATAACCATGCCTTCTCCGGGATTCGAACCCAGGCCCTTCGGTATCGCAGTCAGGCTTCCCTAACCACTAAACCATCTGGGCGGCACAATTACAATTATAACTGCATTAGTTGTAGTTTTAACTACAGAGTAACTACAATGAATTACCAGCTTTTCTCAGTCAATAACAGATAGCTTAAACTTTAAAGATAAATGGAAGGTCTTATAATTTGTCGAATGGCAATATTCTAAAAGAGTGTAGTCTCCAGGATGGTCGAAGTTTAATTACAGTGTTACATTTCGCATACTCGCAGCACTTGCCCAAAGGCTGTTCCAAGATTATTTCTGTTCACCTCATCCATTAATTTTGGAGACAGAATCATGTCTAGAGACATTTTTTTCTGAGGACAGTATCTTATATAATAGAGAAAAAAAATAATAATGCGTCTCCCTCAAGGTTCAGGAAACAACGAGTACTGATAAATTTAATTGAAATTACAATTATAATTCTAGTTAATACAAATACAATGTTACTTTAACGGTTAGAATTACATTATAGTTCTAATGGCAAAAATATCAAATGAGTGTTATAGATTAGTATACTTTTACTTATCACAATATTAAACTTTTAATATACCGTTTTATTTTATTTAGCTTATCACAATATTGAGCTTTTTAATACCGTCGGCACTGAAAAAATGTTTTACTACTGTCATGAAATGTATATTCGATAATAGTTTCTCATTGATGTTTTTCTTATATATTTTTCTGCATAATTCATAAATGTTTGCAATGGAAATAATTCTGAGGCTTTTATAATACTTCTAAATTAGAGACATTTTTTTCTGAGGACAGTATCTTATATAATAGAGAAAAAAAATAATAATGCGTCTCCCTCAAGGTTCAGGAAACAACGAGTACTGATAAATTTAATTGAAATTACAATTATAATTCTAGTTAATACAAATACAATGTTACTTTAACGGTTAGAATTACATTATAGTTCTAATGGCAAAAATATCAAATGAGTGTTATAGATTAGTATACTTTTACTTATCACAATATTAAACTTTTAATATACCGTTTTATTTTATTTAGCTTATCACAATATTGAGCTTTTTAATACCGTCGGTACTGAAAAAATGTTTTACTACTGTCATGAAATGTATATTCGATAATAGTTTCTCATTGATGTTTTTCTTATATATTTTTCTGCATAATTCATAAATGTTTGCAATGGAAATAATTCTGAGGCTTTTATAATACTTCTAAATTAGGGACATTTTTTTCTGAGGACAGTATCTTATATAGTAGAGAAAAAAAATAATAATGCGTCTCCCTCAAGGTTCAGGAAACAACGAGTACTGATAAATTTAATTGAAATTACAATTATAATTCTAGTTAATACAAATACATTGTTACTTTAACGGTTAGAATTACATTATAGTTCTAATGGCAAAAATATCAAATGAGTGTTACAGATTAGTATACTTTTACTTATCACAATATTAAACTTTTAATACCGTTTTATTTTATTTAGCTTATCACAATATTGAGCTTTTTAATACCGCCGGTACTGAAAAAATGTTTTACTACTGTCATGAAATGTATATTCGATAATAGTTTCTCATTGATGTTTTTCTTATATATTTTTCTGCATAATTCATAAATGTTTGCAATGGAAATAATTCTGAGGCTTTTATAATACTTCTAAATTTTCATGAAATAAAGTTCCATTAAGGTTTACTTGAAGGAGACTCTCAGTGCAAGCACTCAAAAGCAGTTATGCTACATTTACATATTATGAAATGGTTGAATGTACAGTATTTACTTGTAACAGCGGTGCTCAATATATCGCGTTTTCTAAAAGAATGCATATGTTGCCTAAAATCGAATTTAAATCACTATAATCAGAATAATTGGCTAAAGTATTAAATTGTAATTTTTACAGCATCAAGAATTAGTGGATTTTATTGAAGATAAAATTGTGTTGATATTGACAAGCTATATTAGTTTTTGTACTATAATGAATGCTAGCTAGTAGCTATATGAATATAATGAATGTACTATAATGAATGCTACCTAGTAGCTAGTCTAGCTAATAGCTAGAGTAAAACTCAGGCTTTGGTAACATTAAATAAATAAATAAATAAAATCAAAAAAAAAAACAAAAAAAAAAGAAGAAGAAGAAGAAGCAGAAAACGAAAGCGAAAAGGAACTGAATACATTCGGAAAGAGAAGGCTTACTATGGTGAAACATTAGAAACGTGTAGACAAAGTGTTAATACTATATGTGAGAAAATACTAAGGACAAATTGAAATACATCATTGCTACGTTTGGTGCTTTCTATATTATTTGTATCAATATTAATATAAGTACCGAAAAATACTTAAAAAATAGGTATTTTCGAAACTTTAAAGGAACAAAATTGCAATCTGAAAATTTATAGCAGCGGAACTTTTGAAGTAATTTCATGCCTTCTGAAGGTCGCCATGAACATAACAATTTATAACTGTCAGCTTTTACAACTAGGAATCAGATAAACTCTATTGTCTGGTAAACCGGACTGTCTAGTAATGTTTTCGGTACTGTCTAGTTTCCGGGAATGGCGATGTATGCAAGCTTTTTCCTCTTTCTGCCCTAAGAATAAACAGCTCATAGGGGAATTCTGAAAAATATATAACCCTTTCATATATGTTCTCATACCCTGATATTCACAATAGCGTTTCTTTATTTAGATAGCTTTGAGCATGCAAATTCAGTAAAAATCAGAAAACAAGTACCATACTTATAACAAAGCAGGTTATCTCAGTAAATGAAGGGAATTAAGTACCGGCGATGGCAAGATTTTCCCATGGTTTGAAGACTAAGTAATTTATTCCTTTCAGAAAATTTTCTCAGAAAGCAAATCATCACTTACGGATAGAAGAATGTTCTAAGAACTACGGGATAAATTTATAATGGGAATAAAAGAATGAAAGAAATCGGAAACTCTTTTCTAGTAATCATTTTACTCCTCGAAAGTTGGTTTCAGTATCACCTTTTTAAGGAAATGACACATGAAATGGATTTCAGAAACTGAATCTCGAAATCATCAATAACTATCCAATATTCTGCATTTGTAAATATTTATTTAATTTGCATTTCAACCAAATGTTGAAAACAAAGCGGAAAAAAATCTCCTTACAAAAGGAAAAAAAAAAAAAAAAAAAGATTCCCGTTCTTTTACAGTGATATTCCATTAAATTATATCAGAAAATCATATCACTGTTGGATGCAATAAATACTAATTTCAGACAT
The DNA here is from genome assembly GCF_044657685.1 of Stegodyphus dumicola. Lineage (NCBI taxonomy): Eukaryota > Metazoa > Arthropoda > Arachnida > Araneae > Eresidae > Stegodyphus > Stegodyphus dumicola. The sequence continues at coordinate 88,186,024 of NC_140768.1, forward strand.
GTTGCCTGTTTATGTTGTTAACTCTCTTTTGCAACTGAACACTGGTAGTTTTGTCTAAGTTTGAATTGCGGCGAATGCGTTCGTTGCTTGGTATTTTGGTGAATTTTAGGTTGAATATACCAAACCATTTTCCCTGAAAAAGTCATCTACAAACGCATCCTTTTCCTCAAGCAGGTGTCCATCGTATGCTGCCTGACGAATGTGCAAGAATTTTTCTTCTTTTACACAGCTTTCATAATCACATATTACCCACCAGCGGCTGCGCGGTAAAGACGCTGAACACTGGTAGTTCGGTCCGAGCTTCGAATCCCGCGAACGGGCTGGCTGCATGGTCGTTTTCGTGGTTTTCCCCATGTGTAACGTGTATACGAGTCAGTTTCCCTTAGAAAGTCCTCCACGAAGGCATTCCTCCATTTAGGCAGATAACCCTCGTGTGCTTTGCCTTGAATAGTACAATACCAATAATACCATAATCACATATTATATTATTGAACATTTTTAATTTGCAAAACTATAAGTTATGGAAAACTCAATGACATATTTATTTAGATTAATAAAAAGATAAAAATTAAATCGGCATCATTTTGTTAGTAATATCATTATATAATCTATTGTACTTTTTTTTTTTTTTTAATCTGCGTCCATCCGCATAATCGAGAAGCAGGTCGATTTGTTTCTCAGTACAATCGCTGTGGGATCTTAATTCTACTGACCGATGTTCTATAAATTTAAAATATTTTACGCTGCCTAAATTCTGTAGCTCTCTACATTCTAAAACTTTTGCCGTTGTCAAGTACCAAATTCTTAGAATTTCGCCATCCCTAAATTTTCTTGTTCGATGCCTCTTTAAATTCTAAGAATTTTTCAGCCATTAATCTGCCTCCTGGCCAGACGTGTTTTTCGATGCCACATATGTCACTGAAAAAGGTTGAAAAATCGGAATTTTAAAAGCAAACTTCCTACTTTTCATCAAATAAATTTTATCGATTAGCAGTGCTATGGAAGCATTAAAACATTTATGTAATAAATACACAAATACTTCAGAAACATTTTTTCCTCTCTACTGAAGAAAGGCCTGTCTCTGACTACCTGCGAATTTGATTAAGTTTTATCCAAAATCTACGTCAAAGCGTTTCTTTTTGGCCTAATATTAAATTTTACATTGGCATGTTCCTGTCCCTGCTTGATGTTGACAAGATTTATTCAAAACTTACTGTTCTTATTTTTTATTTTAAAACAAACAATTTAAATGGAAATCCTCAGCTTGCTTTTATTTATTTAAATAATAACATTTTATAATGTGAATTGAGATCTCTAAGTAATTTGCGTATTTGAACCCAAAAAAATGTTAAACACCAATTTTGAAGCTTTTGTTTTGTTTTGCTTTATTTTTCCTTCAAAGCACGCGAGAGCTATCTGCCTAAAGGGAGGAATGCCTCCGTGGAGGACTTTCTAAGAAAAACTTACTCGTCCCCACATTATGCACAGAGAAAACCACAAAAATTCTACTTTGAAAGGTAAAAGTGTCTAATTTTTTAGAGCGAGATTTTCCTAACAATGAATTTTAGCAATTTAATACAAGTGCTATATTTAATTAAGAATTCAAACAATGTTCTTTTGTGATTTACGTAAGGTAACTCTTTCTGTCAAAAATAATCATATGAAAATGCACCGAATTTCAGTACCATGTAATTTAGTTCGGAAACTGAGAGGTATCTGTGACATCTTGCCTATCTGTAGAAAATTTTTAATAAGGTTATTATGACTGAAATTTGTTTCAAATATTCAATATTTCATAACTTCTATCAACCAATAAATGCGATAAAGGTAAACTCCTCTTTTATAAATATGAAACAAGATAAACGAAATAAATTTGTGGTAAAATGAATTACAAACATTATGTCGAAATGACTGACACTGAGCATGTGTTTGTTATTTTAATAGTAATTTAGTTATCAATTACATGTAGCTTTAAATAGGAATTAGGTATTTTAAGCCTCTTATAAATTTTTTCTTAGTGTTAAAGCTCGATAACATGAATCAAAAGCAGAAAATTAGTTAAACTACACTGTCTCACTAGTCGTAAGATTATATTACTGAAATATGGATATAAAAACAAATTAACATTCTATAAACGTACATTAAAATACCGAAACGCAATAAAAATCAATGACATTTATACTTAAAAAGCAACAAAGCCGGGCTCATGTGAATCACTAGAAGAGGCGCCAAATTGGCTATACGAATTCGAAAATTACTTTAATTATTAGGGGAAATAGGCTTCGTCAAACTTAAATCAATAAAACAAACCAAAACAATTGCAAGAAAACCTGGAAATTAATGCAATATGCATTTCAGTGTTATTTCTTATTTATCAAAAACGAATTTTTTAACGTTTTCATTTGAAAATTATAAATAATTGGCTACATTATTTCTCTGAATTTATAAAACTACGATTAAAAAATACTTTAAGAATTATGGTATAATTATGCTATAATAGTTATGACATTTTGATTTAATACAATTACTTTTGCTTAATACAAGTGTAGCTATTTTTATATTTATATGGACGCGCATTGACCTTTCTGCCTCAGGTGAAAAAATATCTTGGCACGGCTCTGATAAGCAATTAAGATTAAAAATATGCACAAAATTAGTAACAAGGCAATACAAAACTTCCTTTTCTGTTTTGGATTTCCAGAAAAAAATATCTTTTTTCGTCTAACCAAAGCATGGACACAAAACGTGTTCCTTCCTCCGTAAGGGCAAAAGCAGCCCATCTGCTTAATCACCTCTAGGCGGTAATCAAAGGACAGTAGGAAACCATCACTTAAGTGAAACGACTTGTTGATCCCCCTACAAGGAGGGGGATCAACAAGTCGTTTCACTTAAGTGATAAAAGTGATCAAAGATCTTAAGTGATCAAAGAAAATCTAACAAAGGCCGTTTTCAGGACAATTTTGGTTCACTCTAAATGAAAAAAAAAAATTGTAAACATGGTTAGTTTTTACTGCAGTTTTCGAGACGTAAATAGATTTGAATGCGAGCCGCCCGGTGGGTTAAAGTAAAAGAGGGATTTTTTCAATGTCGAAAAGCGAAATTTCAATTAAATAATTCTATTGGCAAAGTCTCATTGAGACCAGACAGATGAAGATAAAAATATTTAAAAATTTTTTATAAAATAAGCTTTCATTTAAAACTGATGAAATAATTAACGAACTATTTGTAAAAGAATGAAAATAATTTATCACATAGTTTCTTGAGAACAAGAGATTATATAATTCCCTTTAAAGAGAATATTTAATCTCTTCTTCTTCTGAAACAATAAGACAAATTATTTTTCTTCTTTTTCAATAGTTCATTAATTCTTTAATTAGCTTTAAACAAAAGTTATGCTTTTAAAATTTTTTATTATTTATTTATTGATTTTTTCAATATTCATTTACTTTATAAAATGAACTTATTCTCCTAAATTAAAGTACCTTTTAAATATAAATCAGACTTTTTTTTTTAAAGTTAGATTTTTTTTTCCTTTTTAAACTATCATCAGAAGCGGAATTTTGCAGCTCAGATGTTAGTAATTTTCTGAGAAAAGGTTAGTTGACTTCTACATTTCCATGCGATGTATCGCAAATTCGTAAAATAAACGAATTTATCACTCTTCACGGTGACCATAATCATGCAAATTCTGTAAGATGAAGCATCAGCAAGAAAGTAAAGGTCAAAGTAAGGAAAATTTTTCGTAATGGGAAAGTCGAAGAACTGAAAATAGCATTTATAAATTTCTTCACTCGGATGTACCCGTCGATGCATATGAATGCAAATGAATGAATACGAAGTAGTTCTAGAACTTAAACAACTTTCAAAGAACTTATTCCGAAGCGAAATGTTTTCGGGCGCTAAATGATGGAGGAAAATATGGAGCGTTTTCGTTTCTTCTTCAATTGCTTTTCCGAAATTCTTTTCTTCTTCGGGTGCTTTATGATATTCGATCGTTACGTAGGAGATTGACATCTTGTTTGTTTGATTTTTTTTTCCTTTGACGAAACGAAAATGCGTGTTCTATTAGCTTTTAAAGGCAAAAGGGAGCAACTTACGTTGTTGAAGTGTTAGTATAAATTTATAAGTGTACTTTTTACTTTGAAGTTGCTAAATTATATATATAACGGCATTTTGCAGGAGGAATTTCATGGGAAAAGAGAGTCTCACAATATAAATTTAAGAGCTTATAGGGTTTTACTTCATCTGGTAATGATGTTTTGGTCTAATAACATTAACAGGCGTAAAGCGAATTATCGATGTGTCTGAGAAAAATGATAAGTTCTAAAGAAGGTTCAAATAACATTTTTATTTAAACAGGTTTTTGAACAAAAAGGCGACTAATGTTTGTCACCAAATCTGGCGAGATATTCGCCCATACTCGACAAACTTGGCGACATTTTGGTCCAGTCCCTGTAATATCTGTTATTGAATGACTGCAACTCCTCTCTATAGGCAACCGTAACCGTGTCAGGCCTTTATATGTAACTTTGACCGTATATGCCTTCCAGTAATTTCGAGAAATGGAAAGTACTAGATATTTTCTGCGGCCAGGGTAAAATTATATAAGGCCGGAGAGAGTATCAGCTCTCAGTTTTTAATTCAGAGTTAAATTTCGTGAGAGCTTTGATCTATACATGCACTTTGCATTGCGTTCTGATTAATGTTTTTAGTAGTATAAAGATGTAGCTACTGATTGTGCTCTGTCGTACTGAGAAGAGCTGCATGAGTAGAACTTGTGGAAAGTTCTAGAACTGTGAAATGTTTCTTTTGTGAAAATAAATTTTATCAATTTATCATCGATTCAGTGATTCAGTATTCATTCAATCCATTACGACCACTCCGCCCACACACACATACAAACACGCTCATATATATATGGGGATATACTCACTATCTTGCTTAGAAGTCTGAAAACTTACTTCATAAAGGGCTGAAGAATTTGATGTCTATGTAGAAATGGATACACTAGTGCAACTGACATTTTCACTTAAACATTTAATAAAGACACCCACGAATTTTACATAGTATGAAAATGGACAACAGAAACATAAATATTTACAAGAAAACTGTCACAATAAGGAAAGATAAAAAGGTTCTTTCATCTTGGTAAGATTGTCCACCTCTTTTAATGTCTCACTTATCTTCATTTGTTGTCATGGCGGCCTCAAGCGTTTTTTTTTTTTTTTTTTTCCCTCAAGGATATACCATCCAATGGCGCGCAGCGCTATCTGTCAATCGTGAAAGATGGTCCCCCACACATACTCGACCATCCTGATGGCATGCGCCCACGCGTTCTAAAAAAAAGGCCATCATCGTCTGGGGATCTGTAAAATAAAGAAACAAAAAGGAAAAGATAATTTTAAGTTTCAATGATTTTTGAATTTCACTGAATTTTAAGTTTCGCTGAGTTTTAACTCGGTAGTCATCGTCAGCATGGAATCTCATAGTCTTGGTCGTCTCAGAACGTCATCGTCGTGTATTCTCTTCTTCAGTGTCGCTTGAAGGAGTCCACCTGAATTCCTCTTCGTACATACGTCTTCTTAAACATCGTCTGGACACGTCTTTTAAAGGAGTCTTTATAAACACCATTTGGATACGCCTTCTAAATACGTCTTCTCAAACATCATTTGAATTCATCTTCTGAGTGTATTTTCTCAAACAACGTCTTCCTTAAGCTTTTAATATATTTCCTTCTCAGACATCTTATTTCTTCTTGAAATGCTTCACGTCTTTTAAATCAATACAGTATACATCAGTAGGCTATTCGTTAGATGAAGAAAACTTTGTCAAGCCGGGAAATAGTCTAAATCAGGAATCATCAAAATCAGTATTGCATTATCAAAGTCTTTCGATTTTCTTCCTAGATTTTCTGAATCTTCTGAATCTGCTTTTTCGCTCTTTTTTCTCGCCTATCAGTTTCATTTATTCCATCTTTGTTTTCTGTATCAGCCTCTTTTTCATCAGATTTTATAATAGACTTCTGCTTTTCAGCCTTCTCCTCTTCTTCCGGTGATCTCTTCAGTTTCAAATTTTCTTTTGCTTGTCCATTGTAGAGCATGTTACTGAAGATTTTCTACTGGAGTTAGCAATCTATTCATCTTTAGCAACTGACTCTTCCTCGGGAAAGTGCTTCTCTTCACAATATCCTTCTGCGGTGGCATTTCTCTCGATAGCTTTAAATCTGCGTGTGTTGTGTTTGATGGGGTCTCATCTTACACTGATTCGTCATTCACAGCGTCATTTTCATTCGCCATTTTGTAAAGCACATCACTCCGTAAACAATAATCTTCATACAGCTTAGACTTCAAGAATTCTTTTATATTTTCATCAGTCTCTTGAGCTTGAATGACCTTAAATGTTATACCATCTTAAATTAACATACATACAGGGTTTATACCCTGTATGCATAGCAATTCTCGAAACATCAACATTTCTACTAGAAACGTCAACATGGTATGGGTACCAGATCTGTATTCGATTATGCAATCGTAATCTTGTAACATTAATCTTCATCTAGACATTTTAGTACAAATGTCTTTCTTGCTCATAGTTTGTTTGAATGCATTACTATCTGTCACGATTTTAAATGGAATGCCTAGTACCAACACCCTGCGTTTTTTAGAGCTTTTACGACTGCTTCTAATTTGTAGCTCGAATATTTACATTTAATAGCGGTCGTCTTCCAACTCATATAATAAACTGAATGCATCTGGTTGTCAATTAAGGATTTCTGTAATAGAACGTCAGCATTAACATTGGTGTGTATTTCTGTTTCTGTTTTCGGATTGTCAATGCACAAAACAGGTTCAGATCTGAAGATGCGTTTCAGCTTCCAAGTCTTTATTTTAAATCATTAAGTGGTTTTGCAATTAACGAATAATTCGGTATGAATTTTCTGAAATAACCCGTTGAACGTAAATAACTTTGAACCTCCTTTACGCAATTAGGATCCGGAAAGTCCATTACTGCTTTAGCTTTAGAAGAAGGATCATCTTTAATTTTGTGATCAAGAAATTCGATTTCACATTTTAAAAATTGATACTTCTTAATGTTTAGTTCTAATTCATATTTCGATGCAATCTGTAACACGAAATACATCGAGATATGCGTTTGGAAAATTCTTGGGCTGTTAACAAGATTAAAGCGGACTTTAAAAAATTCAAATTGTCTGTTTTTGAGTTACGAAAGATGTTTATTTTCTACTTTCTCCGTTTACTTCAACATGGGAAAAAAAAAGTTTTTCACAATATAATGTAGTATATACGATTGCCGATTCTAATTTATGAATGACGTCATCAGTTAATGGCAGTTAGAAAGCGAGCGCAATTTTTTTTTTTTTTTTTTTTTTTTTTTTTTTATTTAGCTGTCTAAAATCCACACATAGTCAGTGTGAACCAATTTTCTTTCTGTTTAACACAACATTACTTGAGTAATCTGAACAGCTTGGTTTTATGATTTGTTTATCTAACTACTCAGAAATCTGTTTATCATTTTCATGCTAAAATAGTTTACTGGCTGCAAGTTTTTAATTTAGACTCCTTTTTCATATAAAACATTTCGTTGAAAAATAATTTCGTTTTCTGAGACAACACGAATATTTGATCTAAATGAAGAACCATCAATTTCAAATTCACCTTCAAATCTCCTTATAGGCTTATGCCAATCTCCCATTCCCAAATCCCGTTAGTTGCAGATTTGCCAACTTGAATTCAGAGGAACCTATCTTTTTAGGTCCACATCTCAGATTAACGTTACTTAACTATCAGTATCTATTAAAGCGTCGATGCCTAGATTGCCTAAATTAATACCTTTATGCATTTCTTTCTGACAAGTCTGAACAACTGGAGTTACAGTTTTGACAGTTTTGTGTTACAGTTTTGTGTATAGATAAGTTACATTTAAAGCACTTCAATACTTTGCTCTTATAGTTCCATGAGTTCGATTTATGACCTGTACTTCCACAATTATACCTTTGTTCCTTATTCTTATTAGGTATAAGCGCATGCTTTGTTTTGTGCATTGGTACTTGAATAACCCTCAGGTTTTGTATTTGAAACGTGAATTTTCTCCTAAGTTTTTAATTTTTCTATAAATTTAGAAATAGTTTTACACCCATACAAAATAATTTTGTTACTACTAGGATCAGGTATTCCATTAATTATATAATCAAGAATGGGCAAATAGTCAACAGAACCACGACTGGCTGTTTCTCGAACTGCAATTAAGTAATCAGAAAGGGATTCACCATGTTTTAAATGCCGTTTTTGTAACAAATTATGAAATTCTACACTGTTTATTTTAGAACAAGTTTAGATAAAATATTTTCTTTTAACGTATCCCATAACGTAATCCTTTTGAAAGAGGACCCAATAAATTCTTTTGTAGAACCAGTAAGAAATTTTTCATAAACTCCGTCTTTTGCAATTCAGATTATTATTGTACATCGCGAATGAACGATTCGACCGGATGTGTATCAGTTCCAATAAATTTGGAAGCAATTTCTAAAATGTCAGAAAATGTAATGAAATATTACCAAGCGTGATAATGTTTTGAACCACAGAATTATTTACGACAGGTGATTCTGACTTGACAGAATAAACATCATCGTCATTATTAGAATCGCGAACACTTTCGTTTTCGGATAACTCATCATCGTCATAAGTTTCGGACTGTAAAAGCTTAAATCACAAAAGCTCCTCAATAATATAAAATCATTTGACTCATAATTAAGATGTAACGAAATGAAATCGTTAGCATTGAAAGTCGGAAGTAACTGTTGTTTCGTGCCTGCGACATTAAAATCAGATGGAAAGACCTTTAATTAGGTCTTAGTATCTTCATCTGTTGTCATGACAGCCTTGATTGCGGTTATTTCCCCCAAAAAAGGATATTTCAACCAATGGCGTGCAGCGCTATCTGTCAATCGTGAAAGATGAAATCCCACACATTATACTATATGGTAAAGGACTTAGACTCAACATTAGAGTTCACCTACCTTTTATTGCTTTTTATATCATTGAGTAATCAGTTAGCTTATTCATTACCTAACAGATTAAATTTAAAAGAAAAATTAAATAGTTTAGGCCTTTACGAAATTGCAACGCACTAGCGCCTGCAAGATGAAAATATTTTATTTCGGTTAGTGACAACATATTTCTGCTAAGTCGCTGAGATTTACGATTAAGTTTCAAACAAATATGTTAGGCTTTGCCGAATGGTAGCACATTTCTTTTGATTTGCTGAGCTTTAAACATAAATATCTTTGCTGAGTGGCAACATATTGGTTTTGAATCGTCTATTTGTTAATTAAAATGTTATCTAAATGTCGCACAAAATCTAAAAACCAAAAAACGGAGAAATTGATAGTTTGAGCTTCGAAGTGCATATGTTTAGTTGCATAACTAGGTGTATGCATTGAAAGGTTTGGTGGCTCTAGGACCAGCCGTTTTCTTACAATACGAAGAACATGCATACATATACACACACATACATAGAGATTCTTTATTATGAAATAACAAAGATGAATTTATTTCTCAATATTAATAGTATGTGAATTGCTTCTTGAAATGATTTTATAAATTTTAAAATATGATATCAAATTTAAGGTCAATATTTTATTTTATTTTATTTTATTTTTTTGGAAAATATGTTTAGCAATGAAAGAAAGTAAGGCAAACCCTTTAAAGAAACCCACGCTTTATAATTTTAGTTTATAACTGAAAAGTATGCTATCTTTCTTTATTAAAAGCTGACTCGCCTGGGCAATAATACTTTTTGGAGAAATTACTACACCAAAGCAAAGAGAAATCTTTAAAATCAAAAAGGGTATATACCAATATGCTTATTCTGCAGCTACTGACATGATTGTCTACCTCAATCCTCATCTTTTCTGTAGGCCTGTTTGCCCTTTGGAATAGGAAGGGATCTGGGCGTGTCTGAAGCTGAATATGCAGGTTAATAAGAGTCATATGAGCGAACAACAGGTTCGTACCATTGTTTTATCTATGTTGAAAACAAACACCCTAGAGACACATGGTTACATGTCTACACAGACGGATCAATGTTTAAAGATGAAGATGAAGCGGGAGCCGGTGTGTGTTGTGATCTTTTTTCATGCTATGCACCATAATGGGTGGAAACCCATTACGATGGCGAAATCGGGGCTATTTATATCGCTTTTTAATGCGCAACTGGCTTCATCATCCTTCATCATTCTGCAGAGTGGGTATTTTGTCAAACTCCCTGTCTGCTCTTCAATCTCTTGCAAATAGACAACATATAGATAATACTCGTATACTGGAGTGCAGAGAGCTCTCAACGTTAATCTTTTTTTTTTTTCTTTCCAGTGGATCCCAGTTCACTGCGGGATTCCTGGGAACAAGGCTACCGATGTTTCGACCAAAATATGTGCTAGGTTCCTCCAGAGACCTTTTAAAATCCTCTCATTTCATTCGGTTAAACTCCTGATTAAAAAAAAGGTATGCTTCCAGGGATAAAGCAGAGAGCACTCTGTGATTCTGCCGGTAAGCCATAGGCCTCACTGCTTGAGGATACACAGTTGATCCCAGATTTTCCTTGAAGTGCAGCTGTGGAACTTTTCCGCCTTACTACAGCCCCTGACTGTTTGCTCGCATACTTGTATTGGCTTGGGCTTTGTGATTCTCCATTATGTCCTCTGCGCGGACAACATCAATTTTTTATGCTACTTATCTTGACTCGTGCTCTGCATTTATGGTTTTAAACTGTATAATATTTTCGTACATTTCGTACATTATTATTATTATCGTGTATTTCGGACATTATTGAAAGGCTAGAGATCTAATGGCGTCATAGCTAATTTTCTGGGCATTTGTAATAAATAAATAAATATATAATTTCAGTTTCCTATATCTACATATTTTCACTTGAGTAACTTTTATAATATTCCGAAATTCGCAATTCACACGCCAGCCTTTAGTGCTTGTAATTTAAATATTTCAACACGAGCATTAAAATTTCTGTAACATGAATAATAAATATCTTCTCAAAATAAAAACACAAATGCAGCATATGCCTTATGATTTAAACTGTTTTCTTTTTTCCTTCAAGAAAATTTGGTCGTACGAATTTTTACTTTTAATCTTAAATTTTATTATGTTACTTTTCTGGATACTTCCACTCAAATATGGGTTCTTTCTATTCATAATGTTCTAAACAGAGGCTTGAAAATAAAATTATCTTTAGATATACACAGCCACATTTACATATATGTATGTTACCGTGAAAGACGGAAATTGGAGAATGTCGACTTTCACCGGAGAATATCAACATTCACCAAATACGTCGGTGAAAGACCGAATATTTCACTACATTCTTGTATATTCGGACCCTCACCGGTGTATGTCGATAATCACAGATATGCTCTGGTGAAAGTCGAAAAGAGAGGTCATAAAGTGCCATAATAGTTTAAGTTGTTGCAATAAATAAAATTTGAATCACATAATTTAGTAAGTTTTTTTATTACTGTTATTTTATTTTCTCATTTAGAACGTACTGTATAATTAAGTAAGTTTTTAACTTCTATTATTTTCCTTTCTCATTTTGAATGTATTGTGTGTTTTAGGTTCTCATGTTTTTAAGTTATTATTTCAAGTTTCAAGTGCGTTTATTCGCGACTGAATTACGGAGAAGAAAATATAATATTGTTATATGTTCAACATTCACCATTAGCACATGGTGAATGTCGACATTGACCGGTGTAAGTCAAAAATAAAAGTATTTGGAAAATATTTCGGACATACACCAAGAGACTAGGTGAATGTTAACATTCACCGGTGAAAGTCGACATTCTCCAGATTTCGGTGTTTCACCGTAACATGTATATATATGCATAATTATATAAAACTAAGTGACACTCTTTAAGCCATAAAATAATTGAAATTCAGAAACTGTTTAAAACTTTTCTCTTGAAATTGGATATGGACTGTTTTTTTGGCGCAGATTTTTAAGATAAAAATATGCGTGTTTTTTAACGAAAGAGAAACAATAGTATTTATTTTGTATTAAGGAAATGTAGAACTCGAATTTTTAACTTTAGAAATTACTTTGCTGCTGAAGAAAAGGGACGCTGTCTGACATTAATTAATTTTATTATTTCATAATACCTTTAACCCCCCTTTTTTTAACTTTCATTTTTGAGCGATTACTTGTTCGCACGTCGCCATCACAACTCTAAATATATGGTTGCAAAAGCAGATTTAATAATATATTTTTGCCAATACAATTTTCGCTTAAGAATTTTTAAGCGATAAACATGTGGAAAAATCATCTGGTAATATTTATTTGGTAAATATGTTAATTCTTTGAGACAACGTAACAAAATGCATATAAAGACTCACTACTTTAATGGTATTTTACTAAACTACAAGCAATACTACCATATTAACATCAAATCTTTCATTTTTTCAACTCTAGCAGCAAAACTAACGTTGACGTTGTAAACGAAACGCTGGGTTCTAAAAAGAAATCAGTATGAAAACTGTTGCCGAAAACGATAATACAATAATATGCAAAATGAACATTTATAATTAATAAAATATTTGTGAGTTATTTTTAATTTAATTATTTACATTTTATACCCTTACATTTACTCCTATACCAGTAACGAACATTACGTTAAAAATAGTGGGAACCAAGTAATGGTGCCTATTCTGAAAATAATAATAAAATTTTAAAAAATCTGAAAGGCTTCAGATTTTAGATTACGTTCAAAAGGGCGTTTTTTTAACGTTTTGTGTGTTACCTTTATTTATTAAATATCATGTTCTACGTACTCAAGTCATAAAATTCAGTTCAACATTATCGGTTATTATTTTAAAATGAGCATATCTTTAGAATTTCCGATACAGAGTCTTGCACGTTCGAAACAAATTTTTTTTTCGTACAGTGTTGCTATTTCTCGCTTTGAAATAGTCGAGTTTCTTAATCAAAAATTCGTTAAAGTGTTACAAAATAGCAAATTTCAAATTCCAAATTAGGGTTTCTAGATCCCCACATTTGGTGGGAGATTACGTTATTTAAAATTGGATGGCTCTAGGTACCGTCGCTTTATCACAAACGAGAAACATACATACATTCATGCAGATTCTTCATTTAATTCTTTAAATATAATACAGGGCTCTAATATTTGAAAACCAAAATTCGAAAAGTATTTCGCCGTTTATAGTTTTCAACGCAAAATGCTAAAATGAAATTAATAGTCCTTCAGGGAATATTGCCTCTTTGGACTAATTAATATATAAATATAAAATATCATATAGTTATTATTAAATATAAAATATCATATAGTTATTATTAAATATAAAATATCATATAGTTATATTATAGTTTTCAACGCAAAATGCTAAAATGAAATTAATAGTCCTTCAGGGAATATTGTCTCTTTGGACTAATTAATATATAAATATAAAATATCAGTTTTAGAATTGACCCACAGTTATTCTGTTTTGAATCTCAGCTGGTGTCTGTGCATTGTTAACACATTTTAGAGTTGCAAATTTCTTTTGTTCAGGAATTTGTTGTGGTAGCATATACGTATGTTGTCTTCAATCTGTATATTGATACATTTTACTACTTTATTCTTTATCCTGAGAGTAAAATACTTTGGTGAACGATTGATAACAAAATATGGACCTTCATATGGTGGTTCGAGTTGCTTCCGAACTCTGTCAATACGAAGAGAAACGTGAGAGGTTGATCCTAAATTTTTGTGTACAAATAATTTAGGGATACCTTTCTGTTGAGTTTCCTTCGGCTGAATTAATTCCATATATTTTTGTAATTTATTTATAAAAGTTCCAGGTGGTGTATGATTTATTTTCTCTTCAAAGAATTTTCCAGGAAATTTAATATTTTCTCCATATACTTACTATCTCTGCTATTTATTTAGTATAGTTATGGACTGATGTTTGTTTACCTAAGAGAACCATTGGTATTGTTTCACTACAAATTACATTATTATGGGATTTTTAAAGCAGCCTTTATTGGTCTGTGGAGCCGTTCTACCTTGCCATTGCACTGCGGGTGATAGGCTGCGGTATGTGAAAGCTTAATGCCGTTGATTCTTGACATGGTTTTAAATATTTCAGTTTAAAACTTAGTTCCTTGATTAGCAATTAGAGGCAAGGGTATTCTAAACCTAGCTGTCCAATTGCTGTTCGCTACAGTTTCTGCGGATATGTTTTCGAGCGGAATAGATTCCATCCAATTTGTATACCTATCTATACATGTCAGACAGTAGGTGTTACCATTTGATGGTGGTAATCGACCAACAAGATCAGTATGTACTTCACGAAATCTTCTGATGGCTTCTGATGTTTTCCAAATATTGATTTCGTATGCAGGGATATTTTAGATTTTTGACATGGAATACAAGATTTCTCGCAATGCTGAACATCTTTCTTGATATTTATCCAAATAAAGTTTGAGGAGATTAATTTTATTGTTGATCTAATTCCAGGATGGAATAATCCGTGAAACTGGTAAAATACTTTCATACGATAACTCTTAGATATATAAGGTTTAATATGCTGTGTTGAAGTGTCACACTATAGTTTTTACCAGATGGAAGGGAAAATTGATTAAAAGTCAAACTTGAAGATTTTTGCAATGTCTCAAATTCATGATCCTGCTTTTGAGCTTCGGCAATTTGATCGTAATTAATTAAGGAGATTTCTTCGATTCTGGACGATGTACCTGATACTGCGTTATACTTTCTTGTAATATATTTAATATCTGTTGTAAATTCTGAAATATGTTGCCGAATTTGACTTGGAGATGATCTATCGGCTTTGCAAATGCATAGATTTGAGAAAATGCATAAATTAAGGGCTTGTAGTCAGTATACATTGTGAATATTTGTCCTTCTAAAAACAAATGTTTGAAATATTTAACAGGACGATAAATTGCGGGAATTTCACGATCATATGTACCGTAATTTTGTTGGAGTTAAGTTTCTTGAAATAAAATCCGATTGGTTTCCAACCACCATTTCCAAATTGTTGTAAAACTGAACCTATTGCCCAATCCGAAGCATCTGTGCACAATGGAGAAGACAGTTCTGGGTCTGGGTAAGATAGAAGAGCAAAACTTGCTAAATCGTCTTTACATTTATTAAGCTGTTGAATAGCCTTATCTGTCGAAGTTATTTTCCGATTATCTCTTATCTTTGCGGTTTATAAGTATTCGGGTAAAATAGCTTGAGTACAAGCGGCATTTTTCAGAAAACGACGGAAGAAATTAACTATTCCGAGAAAGGTTCGTAGTTGATGAACAGTGTCAGGCAATTTAACATTAAGAATAGCTTTAACTTTTTCAGAAAGAGGTTTTTATTCTTCAGGTGGTATGAAAAAGCCTAAAAATTCCAATTCATTAACTCCAAAAACAGATTTAGAAATATTAATTCGCAATCCAAATTTTTGCAACCTATCAAAAACTAATTTTAAGTATTTTTTATGGTTCTCTTCAGTTTTGACACAATCAAAATGTCATCCAAATATGGGAAAAAGAACATGTAGTTCTCTAAATACCTCATTTATTACTTTCAATTTGAATTTATTTTCCCTTAGAGATATTTAGAGGACTAAATAGATATTTAGAGAATGTTGTTTTCCCAGTCTCTGAAAGGTAGAGGGTGCGTTACGCAACCCGAAACTCATGACTTTAAATTCATATAGGCCGAAAGGAGTTATAATGGCAGTTTTCGGCTTATTATTTTCATTAATAGGAATCTGGAAATATGCTTTATGCAAATCAATTTTAGAAAATATTCGGATATTTTTTTAATGTGGTTGGAATCCTTTAATAGGGGAGTGGAATAACGCCCTTTGAATCCGTTGCGCATTCAAACGTCGATAATCTCCTCATCGTCTGAAGAAACCACCTTTCTCAGGAAACATATGAAGAAGACTGGTCCGTTGTAATTTAGAGGACGAATAATACCATTTTCTAATATTTATTGAAATTCTTATTTTGCAATTTGTAGTCCCTTGGAATACAGTCGTCTAGCTTAGGTATCAATAGTAGTTGTAATATAATGCTCAACATCATGATTAAATGTTGATATTGATAAATTTGGTTTTGCTAAATTTGGATATTGTTCTAACAAATTAGCATATTTAGAATTTTTATCTAGTGTACTAATAGAATTATCAAAAAAAAAAAAAAAAAGAAAAAAAAAGAAAAAAAAAAAAAAAAAAAACACCACTGTTGTTACATTACTTCGAACAGATAGATTAGTTATTCCATCAATTAATTGTTTATTATGAGTGGTCAACTAAAAGTTTAAATTTATTTAGAAAATCAGCTACTATAATAGTTTTATCAACACTAGCTAATATAAACGGAAATTGGAATTCTCTTTTAAGTCCTAAACTTAAAGTTAAAATATTAATTCCATAAGTGGGAATTTCCGTTTTATTCTCTGCGTATTATCATCTGCTGTTGTAATTTGATGAGTTGCAGGAATGAGGCTAACGTCAGCACCTGAATCTAAGAACCGCAGTCCTGTGTTTTTGTCCTTTCCAAATAAAGGAAACTTGCGGCTGCCATTGATATCAACAACTGAGGTAGCCGCTAATACTGTTGCGGTATGGAATTTTCCGACTTCTTTTTGTCAAGCACATGGAGAATATAATTTGTCAGGTCGACAACGATCACCAAATTTAAAATGAAGAAAACAATATTTATCTTTTGCAATAAATCGCTTTCTCGAACGGCTGGGACTCTGAGATGTATTTCAATGATGATACCTAAGTTTTGTTACAGAATGATCAATTACGTTCACTGATTCAATTTTCTGCTCTAAGGCAGCTCTTCTTGCAAATAAAGCATCATTAACATTAATGTTTGGTGAAACAGCATAAATGTCTTTTTCAAATTTAGATTACGTTCAAACTAAATATTTAGAAGCAAGCTTCTTATGATTTAATTTCAATTCTTTGCAAGTTCGCAAGGTATTTACAATAAGCTCATAGCATATAAAAAGATAATTTCAATAACATTTTAGCAGGGTTGCTGGAAATATAAGATTAAAGCTGAAGTTTTAGGACAAGAGAAAAGTTCAAGTCTTAAGAATCATGATGGGTTACTAACATAACAGTTCATTTGTACGCATATAATGTAGACTCTTTTAACAAATTTGTGAAACACTATAAATGTCACGTAATAATGAGTCCTCATAGCAATGCACAGGAAACATTTTGATTCAATAAATTCTTACACGGTTACATTGAAGGTAAAATTTTACGGAAACAAATGCACCACATATCTAATAAATTATAGCACCAAAGAAACACATAAATGAATGGTTCAGCATAGTGATACCAGAAATATAATTAAATTATACTTCTCATTACCAAAATGTATGTAAGTAGTAAAATATGCAGGATACTGTGGTTAGGATTTGTAATATCGCACATCAACTTTAAGTATACAGTGACAACTAGTCTAGAGTTTATCAGCAGAATTATTTGCAACTTTAATCTCGGACATGCGGCCGACAATTTTCTGAATTGCATCCGACATTGAAAAACATTCATTAAAAAAAAAATGAAACATTTCATTAAATTCCTGGATAAATTTCATGAACTGCACATATAAATTGAAATTTAGAACTGTTTTCAATGCAATTTAACTGGAAAAACCTCAGGTATGCTTATGTTTTCAGTCGAACTAACAGAAAAAACTTATATCTGAATTACTTTTATCGTGAAAATTAGCCGCTTTTTGTGAGTGTTGTTTTTTTTTTAATCTTTCTCATCCTCCCCCTTTTTTCAATCTGTGCATGTTATTAAACGTCCCTACGATTAATAAAGCTTTAACGAATACTTTTTTTAAACCTTTTACAGCTACAAGAACTGATCCCAGAGGAAAAGTCCAGCTATCCTTACGAATACCTTGGCAGATCAGTTGCAAAAAGATCAGTTCAGGAAACAGCTCGACAGCTACCTTACCAGTCGGACATGGAATGAGATAATCGGAGGCCAAAGACAACACTGAAAGGGGGTTCATCTGAAAAATTCACAGTTTCTTCTCCGTTCGAAGCATCCTCGCTTCAAATATTTTGGCTGTCTATAATTTCTCACAGAAAAATTAATGACTTTTAGCTTTTAAACTGAGCAATCCATACTCCTGAATACGTCGTTATGCACTAAAGCGTATCTCTACATGTTCAATTTTGTAATCATAAGGATAATAAACTAATTTGATCCTTATCTACCTGCGTTGTGTGTGCAAATATTTTTGGGCCGTTCTTGAGCAAAATCAGCGTTAATCATATTTCTCATTACACGTCAAAATAAATATAAGGACTTAAATAAATTAGGTAGGTATTCAATATGGAAATAACTACCGTAAAACATATACACCATGCCCACAAAAGTCCTTACCTGGCATTTAGTTTTGCAGCGCTAAGCTTCTATTCACATAAATGTTTTAAATGGTGCAAATATACGTATTTTGATATTTTTTAATTTAAAAAAATCAATTTTGTAAAAATTACGAAATTTAACTTTTTATGCGTTCCTCTGCTCCCTTATATATAGCCAGGAAACTTTTATAGTCGTTATAAAAAACAAAACGCAAAAAGCTTGATTTACTACAAAAATTGATAGACTTATTCAATACCAAAATTTATAATTTTCGACGGCGTATTCAATTTGCATTGAGAAGTAAGTTAATAAATAAATTAAAATAAATCGAGGTTTATTTTTCCCCCTTAAATACCAGTCAATGTTATTTTTTGTGATTTACTAGTGTCTTTAATTTATAAGTATTTTGTTACATTTGGAATACCCAAAGAATTTTCACTCAAGTAATTTATAGCTTTTCAAAGTCTAAAAATACGTTATTAATATTCTAAAGATGTTTTATTAAGGGCTGTTGGAACCCCAAAATCTTCAAAAAAATGTGATATCGGATTTTTGCATTTTCAAATTCTCTACACTTTTACCTTTCTAAAAATACCATCCTTTAATCTCTATGAAAGTTAGAACTGTAAAAAAATCTAGTTTTAATTTGTCATCTACTGCTTTCAACAATTAGGATTTTTACATAAAAACGCGTTTTTCTCCAAACGTGATATTTTTATACTCGATGTACCTTTTCTCGGGAACTACTGCTCACAGGTATCTAAACTTTTTATGGCTTATTTATTAGGTTCCCTAATATTTACTGAAATGAACTTTTTGTAATAAACTAAGAAAAAAATATTTTTTTTAATATTTTGTGTGAGAAAAGTGCTTAATTTTACTATGCCTAACAAAATATTCTGTAATTTACTCTAAAATTCAAAATGCTTCATTTCAGTATAATTAGATAGGTGTAGTTTAATTACAGAAAAAATTTCAAGCTCGTATCTACAACAGATTTTGAGGAAAGGTACATCGAAAATGGCCAATTTAACATTGTCGGTATACTGGTTTCTGATACCCCTTAAAATAACTCTAGGTTAATTTTTCCTCCTTAAATGTCAGTCAATAATACTATTTTGAGATCTACTAGTATCTTTAATTTTCATTTATAATTAATGCAAATAATGTGAAGAGTTAGCTGCGAGCCAGTGTTTTAGAACACGAACTCGGTAACTATGATCTATACCTTGAAAAAACTTTTGATCATTTCGCAATGATCTGCACATAAATGCTTGTCACATAATCTCTTAATATCAAAAACCTTTTCCTAAGCTGCTGCCAAATATTTTGATTAATTTTATCGTACGGGAGTCAAACATTTTTAAGTTTTATAAAGAGTACAAACTTAGCCAAATTCTGTATACACTAAAAATAGTTTAAAACGTGTGCTGGATAAGTCTATTTATCAGATATTATTTATGTGTATTTTCTGTTCTCTGCATTGCAATGAAAATTTGATGGCTCACTGGAAAATTTGTGACCTGGTGACTACCTTCTGACCTTGACTAACTTTATGGCTCATAATTACTGTTCTGTTCATTCAAACAAACAAACAGACAAAAAAAAAAAAAAAAAAAAAAGAAGAAGACCTTTTATGACAAAAGTCTATATAGCTGACATTTACATCCTCACAGCCAGTAGATACTATTCAGCAAAATGAAGATCAAATAAAGCATATGAATACATGAGCAATCAAACATGTGCGAGTTGTTTACTGTCCCATAGAACACTCGGTAATACACCTAAAACACATTAATTATACCAACTCTAGAAATTAGGTGGTGCACATCATGAGTTTGTTTTATCTGATTACGGCAAATACCTCGAGGGATATCTGCCTAACAAGAGGGATCCCTTTGTAGAAGATTTTTTTAAAACTGGCTCGTATACCAGTTACAAATGGGACAAACCAAGGAAACGTCATGTAGCCAGCTCGTTCGCGGCAATCTAACCTGAGACAGAACTACCAGTGTTCAACGACACTTCGGCCACTAGTAGGCCCGCGCACTTAATTGGAAAGTGCAATTCATTATATAAACAGACATGAAGGTGATAATCAGTTGTGCACTGTCTTAAGTAATCGAATGTTATAAATGCACAGCTGTTACATTTCTTATTATTTATTAGTCATGTTTTTATTACATAAATCATACATATGATGTAATTGTGAATTAACCCAATAACAAAATGTGTACACTCTTTAGTACTCAAATATTCATCAATTATTTTTCAACTGATTATTACATACCCATAATAATTTGCAAAGAACTGATAACTATAGTTGCTGCCAATTACATAATCGTTATCTGAATTAAAAGTAACTTCAAATAAACTTCTTGGCAATGTTCATTTTTGTATTCATACATACATATATATACACATCTAATAAGTTATGTATTTACATACAGATAGAGGGATACGATGGTTTAGAAGTTGTTAATATATATTTATTAGTATTACTGTAATGAATAAGATTTATATTAATGAATGTATACACAAATGTTTTTCATAATGCATAATAATAAATCCATAAATTTCCAATGTTTCAATATGTAGTATTTACAATAAAAGTATAGTTTCTAATGCATTTATAATCCAAAAAATATTTCATTAATACATTGAAAATAATAGACAAATTTAATGAGTATTCTCATTATTACATAAGCTGTGCTTTTCTTTTTTTATGCATCTTTTATACTGTTTAAAATGTGTCACTGATTATGCAATTAACAATTTAAAGGATAAGTAATTAGGATAAAAGCCGCGCATATACAAACGGATTTTAAAAAAATATTCAACTTAAATTTAAGAAATAAAATTCTATTATATAACAGTGATAATACACGATCAGCACGAAATATGACAAATTTGGCGAACGTTTGGCGACGAACAATTCGTAAACAAATCCGAACTGCAAGAACGTCGTAAAATACTGCCAACTCTGAAATTTCCACGATTATATATTTAATGAATATATACAACAAAACAGCAATAATTAAATCGGACTCTATTTCCACCGTCCATGGCTTCACAGTGAGAGCCATCGCCATATTGAAATTAATCCGTGATCCTTCAAAAGCAGAACTTTCGCCTGATTGGTTGAACGTTTGAGGAACACGTCTCCAGCCGGAACATTTTCGGAAGAGTTTTAAAATGTTGCTCGTAGCCGGGACATGTTCCTCCTAGCTAGACGAAACATTTCTCGGAAGCCTCCCGCTTAAAGCAGTTCTACTAGAATCTCGTTTCTCGGAATTGTCCCGGGTAAGCGCGCGCGTCCCTAGAAGTGATAGGGCCATTAGTAATCTTCCTGGACTGCCAGATAAAGTCTCGTCATGTCTTTAACTTACAATCCAATAATACTGTAGCGTGCGTACGTGTTCGTAATAGATTGTATGCACAAGTCCCATAATGGGATAATAATTTTTTTATCAAAAGGAATATTTTCGAACTCTGAAATTTTCCACAGAAATATTCGTACAAATGTTCACAGTATCACACAATATAATCAGTAGTTACACTACAAACTTCTAAGAACGAAAAATACAACGAAAAGAGAAGAATGTTTAACCCTTTCCGGCACGCTAACTTTAAAGTTTTTAAAGTTGGAGTTTTGATTTAAAAAAAGGTAGGCAGTCTAATTAGGCCTAGAGGAGTGCACAACTAAAATTTTGTGAAGATACCACTTATCTTTTAATTCTGGGGGTGTGCCCAAAGTGGACACACTGATTGAATAGATGCTCGAAAGGAGTGCTGAAACGAGCATTGTTGTCAATGAACTGGCAGATGAGATGGGGAGAAACAAAGAATACAGACTCTCAGGTGTCCTAGTTTATCGGTGAGCCCGGTCTGGGCACACCTAGGGTTCTCCGTTTTATTTTAGGTAAGATTTCAAGGTAAAAATTTAAAACTAATATAGAATAAGGAGATTAGCATACAGCCCAAAACATAATATAGAAATTTCTTTTCAAACAATTCCTTTTATACCCTAAAAAAATCTGGAAGATTTCTTTGAAAAATGAGGGTCTTAAAAAACTAAACATGGCTAAAATATATGGACTAGTTTGTGTTGAGGTGCCATCTACTATAAATAAAGAAAGTTCAGAGTAACCTATAGTAACCTATAAATCCTTTTTCATTCAATTTTTCTGTGCGTACAGAAGGAAATGTTTAGGTGTGTCCAGACCGGACACACTGTGCTGGAAAGGGTTAATGAGAACGTTAATCCGATCTCGTGCTGAACTGGAAACAATAACAACAGCTAACTAAGCAACAGATATTACCATTCCCTGACTGCGGAAGTAAAGGTTTCGTTTGGGTTTTGTCGATGTCGAGTAGCTTTCAGAGTTCAGCCGATGCAAAACTTCTTCTTTGATCGGAATGCAACTGAACAGACACTCCGAACCTGGAAATCCAATGCTGTATCATTATTTCTGCTCCTGTGACAGCCTCTTGAGTCAGAATAGGATATATTTAAGGCGACTTCGTGAAGTAATCAATGACAACGAGGATGTATTTGTTGCCAACAGCAGTTCATGGCAGAGGTCCCAGGATGTAAAAGGCGATACTTTCAAACGGTGCTCTTAACATTGTAACGTTGCAGCTTGTCTCGGCTGCATTTCTTCTGTCCTGATTCACACAGGCAGATTGGCAGCACTTTTGCACGTCATCCTTCCCATTACCCATTACTCCATTAGAAGCACTCTCGAACTCTCTGCAAAGTCTTCATTATTCCGAAGTGTTGGAGCTGATAATGGTAATCACTAATTCCATTAACTTTACAAATTTCTTCCGGAAATGTTTGCGCACAAAGCGCTTCTTGGTGAATGATACAATGGTAAACAAGTATGTCATGATTAACTCTTTCTTTCAAAATAGCAACAACCCCTTTTCTTACGCCTGTCATACTTTTGGCCCCATCTGTTGAAATCGACACAATTTTATCGAGGGGAATATGATGTTTATCCATACACTCAATTACAGCACTGGCGATATCTTCTCCACGCGCCTGACCTTTGAGTTGCAATAATCCTATAAGTTCTTCTTTAGGGCTTGAATGAGACATAAATCTTAAAAAAAGTGAAACTTGAGCTTTATCATTTATGTCACAAGACTCGTCAGCTGCTATTGATAAAGCCGAAACCAATTTCAGATCTTCGATATGCTCGGTTGGTATATTCGAACACATTTTAATTGTTCATCTTTAATGTTTTTGCAGACAATGGTAACTCTTTAATTCTTTTCAGAATATCTGCTTTGTTCTTAAAATCCCGAAATAGCTCTTCGGATGCATTTAGACTGCTCGACATTAAAAATGCACCACCAAGAAGGAGTGGTCAGAAATGTATGCACATTTTAGAGTAGACGCACGTCACTGAGTTATGCGAATGATGTGAAATGCGCAGCTCTCCGACGCTGAAGTAAGATATAAGGGAAGGAACGTGAAGAATGGGCAGTATTCGTGTCGTTATTTCTGACAGACGAATGAATTATCGAAGAAAGTTGGTTTTTGTCTCGGAGGATACGTGCAGCGGCGTAGCTAGAGGGGAACAAGGGAGCATCTGTTCCCGGGCGCAGAATCCAAGAGGCGCCAAACTGATGTTACGATATTTTAGAATTAAATGTTTTCCATCCTTGGCAAGCAGTGGGGGGCGCGAAATCTTCAGTTGTCCCTGGGCGCTGAAAACTCTAGCTACGACTCTGGATACGTGTAATAAGAGAGAATGCCAGGCCACCGTCATCGAGGACACTTCCAGCAGATAGACGATTTTACGAGGGGTATGGTGATCGAACTGAGAAGGGCGGGTTAGTCCGTACGTCAAATCGCAGCTGACACCCCCACATGGAGGCGAGCACGGTGCATCGGCTATGGCGAACATGGTTGGAACAAGGAAATGTAGGAAGAAGGAGGGGTGCAGGTGCAGCCAGAGTGACGTCAGCACGCGTGGATTGACGCATCCGCTGACAAGTTGTGGCGGTTCCGCAAGTCACTTGTACCTCGATTCTGCAGCACGTGAAAGATATCCTGGATGTTCCTGTGTCGACCAGAACCATTTCCCGTCGATTGGTTGAACGTGGCCTGCACTCACGGCGTCCGTTAAAAAGACTGCCATTGACCCCACAGCATAGACGCCAACGTTTAGAATGGTGCCGGACTGGAGCAATGCGGCTGACAGAATGCGAAACGTCGTGTTCTCAGATGAGTCACGCTTCTGTTTATCCAGTGACAGTCGCCGCATACGTGTGTGGCGTAGACGTGGAGACAGATCTAATCCGGCAGTAACTTTGGAACGCCCCACCGCGCGACAACGTGGCATAATGGTTTGGGACGCTATTGCCTACGATTCCAGGTCGCCTCTAGTTCGTATTCAGAGCACTATGATGGCCCAACGATACTTGGATAATGTACTGCGGCCGGTGGCAATCCCCTACCTTCAGGGGCTGCCTAATGCAATTTTTCAGCAGGATAACGCCGAACCACATGGTGCTCGCATCTGCCAACATGATATGCAAGGTATAAAGATTCCTGACCTGTCACCAATTGAACATGTGAGGGATGTGACTGGACACCGTTTGCAGTCTCTGCCCCTGCCTCGTTCAGAAGACGAACTGTGGCAAATGGTTGAAAGGGAATGGAGAGCCATCTCTCAGGACACCATCCGCACTCTTATTGACTCTATGCCTAGACGTGTTTCTTCGTGCATCGCTGTCCGTGGTGGTCCTACATCCTACTGAAATGGATCAGCAGAGCCAGGAGCAGGTCGTGTTTCTGCAGCTCCGTGTTTTTTCTCCGTAGTAGCGGAAATTTTTATTTTCAGGTTCTGAAACAAACTGCATCGGATAGATAACAGCTTGATGAATACGCGGATACCGAATTTTTGGATATAAGTCAAACGGTTAATTAATTACGAAGTAATTAATATTTATAGCAATACGTTCAGCGTGGTGATTCCAGCTAGCAGTCTTCAAGCGATAGCCGAGCAGCCATTGGAAGTTGACGCTTATTAAATTGGATATCATTGGAAAGAGGATTTTTCAAGGAGAATTTTGATGCTAATTACAAGCCCGATGGACAATTAGAACGGGAGTAATTAATTCTTAAATTAAGCGAATTTAAAGCCACGTGGTTCCCATGACCCCTGACCTTTCCAACGTTTCAACACCCGTACAACGGTTATCCGCATTCCATTGACCCCCGTCGAAGTGCTTCATTCTTCATCTAACAAAGGAAGGAGAAAGGACTGGGACTCCTTGTCTAATTTTGCTAATTAGTCAACTAATTAAAGCAGCTAATTGGAACTAACGGATTCGGATTTCTGAAGTGTCAAGGATCACAGAGACATATCTTTCTTAATTATCGGACGTGTATAACCCGAGATAACAATTTTGTGCTAATTCCGGACTTTGAAATTTGATAACTGCGCGATATTCTTTACATGCAAAGGTGTGGTGAATATTTTGTGCGTGTGCTATTTGTTTGGATTACGTGTATATAGAAGCAGACCAAGACAACAGAGAAGCGATATCGGCCAAGGTAGGCTTTAAGCGCTGATTAAGTAACTAATTAATTTTAATTACAACCTACCTAAATCTTAACTTCTGGTAATAATTCTTAACTAGTACTTTAATAATACTGTTATCAGGTTCAATGTTCCTTCTAACCTTCTTTGGGAACATACAAGGACCTGACTCGGAACAGAGAGCTTACTAAAGCTATGTTCACTAATTGTGGTAAGTAGACAGGATACAGACGAAGGGTATACAAAACCCTTTATTTTTCTCTATATACAATAACTTCCGTACTTCGGAATACAATG
Organism: Stegodyphus dumicola; assembly: GCF_044657685.1. NCBI lineage: Eukaryota > Metazoa > Arthropoda > Arachnida > Araneae > Eresidae > Stegodyphus > Stegodyphus dumicola. The sequence continues at coordinate 88,212,329 of NC_140768.1, forward strand.
ACCCGCCACTCGGGGTCTAACGTAAAAGTATAAAAATAAAACTAAACTCTAATTTAACTTTAGAATAATACACGTGGAAGATTGGCCTTATAATAACAGGAAGCGTATGTAGCACAAAGACTGTGAACACTACAATACGTTTTAATTTATCAAGAGGATTAAAACCTCTGGCCTGGAAGGCAAACAGCAGCTGCGTAACTTCTAAGGTAAGCGGCCTGCGTTGACTCACTGCTTCCTCTCTCTCTTGCTTGGCAAAAAGCCACAACTTAAGTACTTGGCGTTCGCCAGACAAACTTTGCATAAAATCCTTCACGCTTATAATTCTGGCCGGAAGTAGAAAATAAGAAGTGATAGTAAAGATTTAAAATAAGATAAACGTTAGTAAAACTTAAGATCCTTACATACTTCCCGCCAGAGTTAATTAGTTTGAAACTGAGGTCTAAAACGACCTTGTTGAAAACTTTTAGCTCTAGAATCTAACGCGAGGCCAATCTTTTACAAACATAACTTCGCTAGAAACTAGAAAATTTAAAAGAAAGAAATTTGTTACAATAGCAGCTCCCAGGATATACAACAATCTTTTTTTTTTTTTTCATGTATACTGCATCTAAACAGGAGCTTTTAGTCAATTCTGGTTCCTTCCAGAGATCTGGAAGGAAAACTAGTTTAATGAAATGTTACACAATGACATGGCAAGTAACATATACAATTATACTGCTCTTAACATTCTTATTTCATTCTTGACTATTTTAATTATCTCTCCCCGTGCTCTCTGACATGTGTTGTAAAAGAACACCAAACACGAATGTGTTTCTGTCTACGTGTGCCACACTTCCTCCTACAATCAAAACACTAACGTGTTAAAATTCAACATAACGAGACCTCTTAACAGACCCTAATTTCAACTCTAAACCCTGAGGTACTATTCTAAAAGTGGCTAACTCTAAAGTGTAGCGTCAGAGAGCCTAACTACATCATTCAACCTTTAACACATATTCGCCATGATTTAGTCTTTACAGTCACACGAATAACAAATTTTTAACATTACTTTCACTTTTACCATATCACGGTATTTCTTAACATTTAAAATAACAGTTCACATTGTATAAAAGAACATATCAACATGCTGTTAATTTTACACATTTGAAAACATACATTAGTAGTACATTGTTAACTTCTATTCTTTTCAAAGCAAGTGCCAATTCTTTCTACATTGAAATACTACATTTCAAAAAAAGTCTTTCAGACTAAAACTTCTCTCTTGCTAGAATGTTTTAAATAAAATTTATACAATAACTTTTTACAATATTTAAGTCTTTACACAACGCTATTATACATCAACTTTAGTTTTACGCGCGAGTAATTGAAAACATAATAAGAAAATCGGTCACAACTCATTTCTCGTCCTTTTGGCGATAAAGGTAGACCTCGCATGAGGTAAAACTTCTTGAAATCTGCCACTTGCAGTAAGAATGAAAGATTAACTTAAGTTTGCAAAGTAACATAAAATTTTACTTATCTTTGTAATATTCGGACATCCTTTTCTGGGCCCAGTCTTTAAAGGTACTGCAGATAGTAGTTTGATCTATCCTCTTTCTTGTACGGGCTCGCCCTTCAGTGCTTTCCTCTGGAAGCTTCCGTTTTTCACCAGTTCGGCCACCCTTGAACACCTTCCTTTTCTCCTCTGCTTGTGGTCTTGGCCGTTTGAAGGCAGCTGGTCTTGGCGGAACCGGGAAACTTCTGTCGTGATCCTGCTTGGACCTCGTTGTTGGCCGTTCAAATTTTCCTTGTACTTTTTCCTCCGCCGCTGATGGCCCTTCCGCAGTTCGGCGACTTTTGCTGCGGAGAGTTTTGTCGGATGAGTAGATCTTCCGTTTTAAAGCCGGGTTATAGCTGCCGTCATTTCTCCTGGTCCTCTTCACATACGTCGTCCTTCTCCCTTCTTCATTCTGGGGGTGTTCGTGAACTCTGTTTTCTGGACGGTGGAACGGCTTCTTTTTCTTGTTACCTTCAATTTTTCCGCGGGGCAATTTTCTTTTCACTTGCTTCTGTCTCTCATTGGCTTGCCCTTGTACTTGTCATTTTTCCACCTCTGGAACTTGTACCTGCGGTGTCTGCCGTGCCGGATCCTGCAAAAGATCTGAAAAGATTTGCATTTTATTACGATCGAAGTAGGGCTTGATTTAATCAATATTTGCGGAACAGGTTTCACCATTTCTTGCTTTTAACACTACAACAGCGTGAGTTATTTTTTCTATAACATATGGTCCTTCAAATCATGGAAAAAATTTGGCAGTTTTATCTTCTGGTGCTGAAGAAAGTGAATGCTTAATTTTTAAAACTTCATCCCCTACTTTATAAGTTACTCCCCGTCGTTTCAAATCATAATATAGTTTCTGTTTTCTTTGTGCTACTTCCGTATTCTTTTTTGCTTCTTTTATTAGTTTTTCTATATCACCCATTTTAAATTCTGGGGCTCTTTGTTGCACATAAAATAATTTATCTAACGGTGTTATAATCTTTCTGCCTAGAAATAACTCAGCAGGAGTTTTGACCGTTGTATCATGTTTTGCGGTCCTAAGGGCGAAAGCAAATTTATTGACATAGTTATCCCAGCTTTTATGAAAATTTTTAACATAACTACGGATAATTTTCACTATATTTCTGTTGACCCGTTCCGCTATATTTGATTGCGGTCGATACGGGACCATTTTTAAATGACGTATGCCCAGTTTTTGGCACATGTCTTCAAATATATTACTTACAAATTGAGGACCATTATCCGATATAACTTTTAGGGGCGCCCCGTATTTTAAAATATATTTATTTAAAATAGAATCAGTAACTAATTTCACGGAGGCTCGTTTAAAGGGAACAATTTCGGTCCATTTACTAAAATGATCAACCATAACAAGGAGATAGCGACTTTTATTTAACTGACTTTTTGGGAAAGGGCCCAATAAATCGATGCCAATTATTTCATTTGGAAATTCGGATTTAATACTATTTAGAAACCCGACCGGGCGGAAATTAATATAATTAACTGCTTGACATGTTGGGCAGGACTGGACATACGCCCTTGTTAACTTTTGCAGTTCAGGAAAGTAGACTGCCTCGCGTACGCGTTGGATAGTTTTTCGAATACCAGCATGAGAAGCTAAAGGGCTGTCATGGAGCTCCTGCAGGATATTTAATCTAAGACTAGCTGGGATAACAGGTCGAAATTCGTTGTTGGAATTCGTAGTTTTTGTATAGAATAATAGACCATCTATTAGTTCGTAATGGGCCGCCCTATTTCTTATCGCCACAATATCTTGGTGGCTAAAATTTTCAGGATCCTTCAAATACTCATAAATACTTCCAAACTCAGGATCCTTACCCAGTTCGGTTATTACAGTTTCTCGGGAATTTATTGTACACGCTGTAAGCATTGCCATCTTTACGGTATTGCCTTGTTCGTCTATTTTAATCCTTGATAGGGCATCTGCTACGATATTTTCCTTTCCAGGGGTATGCTTGATTACCAGATTATATTCTTGCAGCTTGAGTGCCCATCTTATTAACCTTGGGGATAAATTTTCCCTGAGTACAATCTAGTTACCGCCGCATGATCAGAGTATACTGTTATCGGCGCCTTTCCAAAATAGACTCGGAACTTTTGCACTGCTAACAGAACTGCAAGTGCCTCTCTCTCGGTCGCGGAATAGTTTCTTTGTGTTTGATTTAAAGTTCGGCTAAAAATGCCACGGGCTGCTGATTTTGCGAAAGTACCGCTCCTACCGCATAATCCGAAGCATCCGCTGAAATTTCTAAATTTTCATCCTTTTCAGGAAATTTCAACACAGGGGCTTGCGTTAATGCTTGTTTTAATTTTTCGAAAGCACTATTGGCTTCGGCCGTCCACGAGAATCTTGCCTTTTTCCTTTTTAATTTTAACAATGGCTCAGCGATAGCCGCAAAATCTTTTATAAAGAACCTATAATATGAACAAAGTCCTAGAAAAGAAGAGAGCTTCTTTGCCGTGTTTGGAGTCGGATACTTTTGTACAGCGATTATTTTTTATTCATCTGTCTCGATCCCTTTTTGAGATATTTTGTAACCTAAATATTTTAATTCAGGGGCTGCAAATTTGCACTTTTCGACATTAACTTTTAGACCGGCCTCATTTAATAAAGAAAACACCTGTCTTAAATCCTGTACATGTTGGTCTAGATTATCACTAGTAATAATGATATCGTCTAAATAGATAAATGTGGACTTTCCAAGAACAGGTCTTAACACAATGTCCATGCATCGCTGAAATGTTTCTGGGGCCCCTGAAAGGCCAAACGGCATACGCAAAAATGCATAAGTGCCAGACTTGGTTATAAAAGCAGTCTTAGGCACGTCCTCAGGCCTCACCCCTATTTGAAAATAACCAGTCGTTAAGTCTAAAGTCGTCATAAATTTGGTTGATTTTATGTTCCTTAAAATTTCTTCTATGATCGGTAACGGATATACCGGATATTTCGTTATGGAATTTACTTTACGGTAATCAATGGCGAATCTCCACCTTTTTGGATGCTCCAAAGGATAGTCATTATTTTTCTTACATAAAACCACCGGGCTCGCATAACTACTTGAGATGGGCGTTATGATCTTTTTACGTAGCATATCGGTAATATGCCATTCTATAATTTTTTCCTTATTCTTATCATACCGGTATGGTTTTTGACGAACTGGCAATGCATCTCCGGTGTCAATACTATGGTTAGTAATCTGAGTAAATCCTGGAATATCACTAAATAACGAAGCAAATTCACTTACCACTTGTCGGATTCTATCTTGCTCGTCATTAGGCAGGTGGTCAAGATTTAACCTTGGCGGTTCAGCCTTTTCTACACGCACTGGTTTCATTGTCAGCTTAAGGGACGCTTCATTAAAATCCAGTGTAGCTTGTGCGTCTGAAAGAAAATCTATTCCTAAGATTAAATGTGCTTGCAGATTCTTTACTATAAAAAACATCACCTTTACTTGTTCGTCCTTGATACGGATATACAAAGGTACTTTACCTACGCACTTACATTTTTCTCCTTGCGCCGCTAATACTGTCGTATTATCCGCATTATATATGCGGTATTTGCGAAAATACTTCCTAAAAAACTGTTCTGCCACACAGGAACACTGCGCGCCGGTATCCAGGAGTGCGGTGGCTGGGATATTATTCACCAAGACTTCAATCTTCGGAAGAGTCACATTTTTCACCATTACTGTATTTAACTTGTAGGAAGAGGGGTTTTCGTGGCCTTCGGATTTCCGCACCCTCTCGTCAGCAGAAATCCGTTTTAGTTTAAATTATTTTTCCTTTCCGTGCTTTCCTTCTTTTTCCACTGGCCTTGGGACTTTTTTCCTGGGTTGCTATTGAACTGTCGACGTTCGCCGGCTGTTTTTGAATGCTTGGGTTTCCTTGCCCACTGATTCGCTTTGCCTCCGTAGCAGTGTGCTTGAGTTTGCTGTAGTCTTGGCGTACCAAATTGGTTTCGCTGTTGATATTGGCGTCTTCTTTCGACGTCCGCCGTTCTTCTACTTTCAAACTGGATTGCTAGCTCAAATAACTTTTCCAGTGTAGTCGGATTTCTTAATTCAATAAAGTCTTGCACTTGGGGCAGTAACCTCGGCAAAATCACTTGAATTATTTCAGGATCCGGACGGTTTCCATACAAGAGTTTGAAGACGTGAATTTTTCTTAAAATAAAGCTTGAGAGGTTTTCGATTCTTTGTTGATATATACTAAAAAGTTCCGTTTCTAATTTCGCACGATCCCTTACAACAGGGAAGGCTTTTAGTAGAGCAGTCTTGAAATTTTCGTAAGTATAGGTGGGACTTCCTGCTTGACCCAAGAGACTTCTGCCGATACATTTGAACCAGTTAAGCGCTTGGCCCCTCAAAGCGCTGGTAGCTAAGGTAACTTTTTGAAACTCGTGCACGGGGTAGAGCATGAAGTGGTCATCCAATTTTTCCAAAAAACTGGTTACCGGTGAGTTTCCATTAAACGTTGCTTCTGGTTTCATCGAAGCGCGCATGGTCTGGACGATGTAACCGAATCCTTCCAGGGCGGCAGCTGGCATTTCTGGATTCTGAGCCGTTTCTGCAGGCAGCACAGGTTTTTCTTGAAACTCGGCCATGGTTATTCTTCTTCGTTGGGCGCCACTATCAGGTTCAATGTTCCTTCTAACCTTCTTTGGGAACATACAAGGACCTGACTCGGAACAGAGAGCTTACTAAAGCTATGTTCACTAATTGTGGGAAGTAGACAGGATACACAAGAAGGGTATACAAAACCCTTTATTTTTCTCTATATACAATAACTTCCGTACTTCGGAATACAATGACCCGCCACTCGGGGTCTAACGTAAAAGTATAAAAATAAAACTAAACTCTAATTTAACTTTAGAATAATACACGTGGAAGATTGGCCTTATAATAACAGGAAGCGTATGTAGCACAGAGACTGTGAACACTACAATACGTTTTAATTTATCAAGAGGATTAAAACCTCTGGCCTGGAAGGCAAACAGCAACTGCGTAACTTCTAAGGTAAGCGGCCTGCGTTGACTCACTGCTTCCTCTCTCTCTTGCTTGGCAAAAAGCCACAACTTAAGTACTTGGCGTTCGCCAGACAAACTTTGCATAAAATCCTTCACGCTTATAATTCTGGCCGGAAGTAGAAAATAAGAAGTGATAGTAAAGATTTAAAATAAAATAAACGTTAGTAAAACTTAAGATCCTTACACTGTTACAGACCCAAGTTTGACCTAGGTACTTTTAGACTCTTAATTCTTGTCGTTCAGTTCTCTATTCTAATTAATTACTGTTAATTAACTGATCAAATAACAGTATCCTTATAACAGTTCTGGTACTCTGGCCAAATTTATCTAGTATATGTTACCATGTATTTATGTGTTTTCAGGGATTCAGATTTAAAAGTTTCAGGGTTTCAGATTTAAAAGTGTTTCACCGTTGATTAACCGCCTCTAATTAAGCTAATTAACAGTGCTGATTTTGATTATTGTACTTCATACCTATATAACTCTGATTTTTGCATCTTGTATTCACTCAGATTTTACAGTATTTAAGTGACTGTTTACCAGATATTCGGTACTTTAATTTAATTGTATTAATTAGTCCTATTCAATTAGCAATCCTCAGTTAAATTGTAGTAATTTTCTAACTCTTAGTGCTATTTACATGTTTACTTTGTGTTATGAGTAAATATTTAAGTATACCAGATTGCAATTTCCTGTGAGCCAGACAAACTATCACATAGTGTACAATTAGAGTCTCCACGTTGGCATAAATAAGATAATACGTGCAATTAGACAAGGTATTTAAGTGCCATTCTTTTTACAAAGTTATTACAGTGCTGAGTGAAAGTGTTTAATGTACTGTGTGTGCTAATTCAGTGATTAAACGTCAATTTACAAGCGTTATTTATAGTCACAGCCAGTGTTACAACGTGAGCTGATAGTGCAATACCACCAGTCTTCAGTTCACGATAAGTGTGTGCTATAGCTCAACGATTGAAGCTTCGTTAGTGCTTATATGTGCAAATTGTGTCAACAACAGTGCTAATAAATGAATTAATCGTGCCCAGCCCCTAGTCAAAGCGTCGGTAAAGTATAGTGCGTGATTTAGTTCAGTGTTCAAGCAACGTTAGTGCATCTCAGTGAAAGTTATACATTTCAGTGCGATACAGTGCATGACAAGTGAAAATACGTGCAAATTGTTCCAATATCAATTTCAGTGTCTTTAAGTGAATGAATAGTGCAAGGCCACTAGTTAAAGCCCTCAGCTAGAAATATAGTGTTTGTTGCAGTGACCAAGCAACGCTAGGCTTTGTTTCAGTGAAGTTAGTTTTCTCTTCAGTGATTTAAAATGCGACACTAGTGTCATAGCTAGTGTGAATAGTATCGTACAGTGTTTTTAAGTGCATACAACGCTGAAATAAGCGTATTTTAGTGTACACATCAGTGTCAAGAGTGATTTCAATAGTGCATTATACGTGTTACCCAGCGACACCCATAGTGTCAATTAAAAGATCACGCTTCTACTTGTGACATGACACGCCAGTCCAAGCTCCCAGAGGAAGCCAGTAATTCAACACAGCTTAATTCAGCAGAATTGCTAGAGTCCGATCGGACAACACCAGAAAAGATCGCTGCACTAGCCAACGAGATCCGGAATATCATCGATACAAGCCGAGGAGGTAGATACCTTCTCCCTCAAGATTTAAGGAATAGACTGAAGGACGCATTATCTGTGTTCCAAGGCCTTGCTTTAGAGGGTCCAGAGTATCCCCAAACCGCCAGCAATAGAGGCAGGTACCAATACCTCTACTTTTGTTTGCTGTGGTACAGTGCATACTCCCTCTCCATCTGCGCAACAGCCCGCCTGTGAGCAGGCCCCTCCGCAAACAGTAAGCAGTACATCGCAAAGCTTTGCAGAAACCGTGCGCAAGAACAGTAAGCCCAGTCTCGTGATTAAACCAAAGACCAAAAGGCCAACAGACGATTTGCGGAGAGCTCTACAAGACAAGGTCCCTTTGGACAAAATCCCCGTAGCAGTACGGAGAATACAGCCCGCCCCGCAAGGAGGTTTGGAAGTCTATTGTGATACCCCGGAAGAAGTTGACAAGTTAAAGGACCATCTTCAAAAAGCAGACATCGATATAGATATACAGAGGAAACAGCGACGTCGACCAAGAATAGCAGTACACAATGTCGGGGAGCATACCAAGCCAGAGGAGCTCATCTCTGAGCTCAGCACGACAGCAGGAATCTCCGACCTGCATTTCAAGATTCTCTTCCGTCTGCGTGAGCGACGCCCACAGAGGGTCAAATGGATCATCGAGTGCTCCACAGAAGGATTTGCTGCAGCAATCAAGACAAAGCGCATATTCACGGCATGGCAGGCGCATGGCATCTCCGAGTTCCTTGGAGTACGAAGATGCTATCGCTGTCAACAGTTTGGACACAGCCAGGACGTGTGCAGGTCCTCCAAGTTCTTCTGCGGTTTCTGCTCCGGCGCTCACGCAACCAGAGACGGCACTGGAGACCAACCATCATGCATTAATTGCGGAGACGCAAATTACAGGTTGGGTACCAGATACAATTTCCACCACCCTGCCTATGCAGCAGAATGCGCAATTTATCAACGGGCAGTTGACAACGTCCGTAGCGCAACGGAATACTGCGGAGAAAGTGTTCGTGAACACCCATACAGAAGCAAGTGCGTCACAGCCTTCAGTTACTTCTGCAACTCATACCAGTAATAGTCTAACCCAGCCACCTCAGCAACTGGACGCTGCACTGACAACGGACATTAATACGGACACGATCCCAGTTCAAACACCAATAAGGTGCCTTCAGATTAATCTGCAACATGCCAAAGCAGCCACGGCACAAGCTGCTGCATACGCCGCAACCGAAGGGGTTGATCTAATATTTGCCCAAGAACCATACTGCTTGAAGGGAAAAGCGGTAGGCTATCCTCTACAATGGACAGTGTACCAAAACGAAGATGTTAACGATTCACCCCGTGCAATACTGATCAATTGCAACCCAGCGTGGACACCGGTTATCATCACCACAGAAAGAGACTTCGTGGCTATTCTTCTTGAGATGCACAACATAACGGTTCTCTTGGTCTCACTATACTCCCCTCCGACAGCTAATATAGATACAACTATCCAGCGAATGCAGCAACTACTTCAGCGGTACAGGTCCCATAACATCTTATGTGCTGGGGATTTCAACGCCCACAGTTCCACATGGGGATATGCCAGCACTGATCCTAAAGGCCGGATGCTAGAAGATTTCTTTTCTAGTCAAAATATGAGCGTACTTAATCATCATGATGCTGCGCCCACCTTCGATCGCGTCCACTCACAGGGATGGCCCGACCTTACAGTAGCAACATTGCAAATTGCGCAAAAGATTCAGGATTGGACGGTCGTGGAAGGCTTAAGCCTTTCAGACCACAATTACTCGTATATTAGATTTTCTATCGCCAGTGAGACAGCCACCTCGATAATCAAGAGGTATAACTTGCCAGGTAATAAAGTAAGGACATTTGCTGCAGCCATTAAATCCCAACTTGCCCACTTCGCAGAGTTGATCGAACAAGCAACTACCACCGAAGCCTTACAAGTTATCACGAGTGACATAATGTCCACCATAAGAACAGTTTGTAATGAACTGTTTCCAACCAGAACACCCAAAAAGATCTCTAATCTAAACTGGTGGAGCAGTCATCTCAGAGAACAACAGCAGAAAGTTCACGCCCTTAGACGCCGTCTTAAGCAGGAGCGGCGTCACAATATTTCTTCTAACACGCTCATCACCTTTCAACAGGAAAGAGCAAAATATAGGAAAATGATCCTACAGGCCAAACTGGAAAGCTGGAGAAAATTTTGCACGGAAAATACCGAAATATATGGCATACACCACAAGATTGTCACGTGTAAGCTTTTCAAACCCGCCTCCTTCGATCTGCTACCTGTCCCAGAGATCTCCAATAAACTCACAGAGACCATGCTTGCAGAAATCGTGAAGGCGGTCTTCGCCACAGACGACCCCTCCGAAAACACGCAAGCACATAGAATAATCCGATATGATACCTCGGACATTGATACTGCAGAAGATGCTTGTTTCACAAAACAAGAAATATTGCACGTCTTAAAGTGCCTACCGCAAAAGAAAGCACCTGGGCCGGACAGAGTAGACTATCATATAATTAAACTCATTGTGCGTTCGAATATCAATCTATTTCGACAGCTATTCAACAAGCTACTAAGTACCGGCACGTTCCCCAGGTGCTTCAAGATCGGCCAAGTAATTCTATTCCTTAAAAAGAACAAGGATCCGAGAAGAGCGGATGCCTACAGACCAATATGCTTACTATCAGCGCTTGGTAAGACATTTGAAAAGTTGCTAGTGAACAGGCTCCGACATCACTTGCACTCTAGTAATTACCTGAGCGAGGATCAATATGGGTTCCTTACAGGCAGATCCACCGTCCATGCTCTCATGAAGGTTAAAGAATGTCTCCTACAAAACAGATTGTCCGGTCATCACACCGCGTTCATCTCAGTCGATCTCAAAAGTGCCTTTGACACGTTGTGGTGGCCGGCAATCCTACGGGCACTAAGGAACTCACGCTGTCCACGGAATATCTATCGGACACTGGAGAACTATCTCGCAGAACGAAAACTAATTCTGCAGCATAATAGTGGCATACTACAAAATAATCAAACAAGGGGATGTCCGCAGGGTTCCTGCGCGGGACCCTTCCAATGGAACTTAACGTACAATAGTATACTTACACAGCCGTGGCCAAGTCACACGAAAATAGTTGCATATGCCGTGACACGGCACTAATAGTACAAGGCCCCACTAGAGAGCGATTGCAGAGAAACTGCCAAGAATCCTGCGACCTCTTTCAGGAGCGATGTGCAACGCTGAAGATGAAGATTGCCGAAGAAAAATCCCAAGTTTTATTGATTCCAAAAAATGGAGGCTCCCTAATGCGACAACCACGCATCACGCTCAATGGGAAACGACTTGCAATCAAGCGAGAACTCAAATACTTGGGAATAATATTTGATGACAAACTGAATTGGATAGCGCATGTGCTCTCCCTAAAACAGCGCACAGCAAGCATCGCTCAGCAGCTCAAGATGATGAAAGGATATCGCTGGGGTCTCAACCCCCATATCCTCAAGATCCTCTATAACACCGTCACTGAGAAGATCGTGACGTATGGAGCAGCTGTCTGGGCCTTACCGATGCAGGGCAGAAAAGTAAAGCATTTGCAAAGCATCCAACGGCCGTTTTTATTAAATATCACGAGAGCATTTAGAACTTCCCCGACCAATGCACTGGCAGTCCTGGCTGGCATACTACCCTTGTCCATTAGTGTCGAGAAGGAAGCTACGTACCAGATAGTCAAGCAACTCGGCCAAACAATGCAATTTGGGGAAGAGGTGTTTACTGCAGATAACCTCGAAAGAGCAGTCATCAGCCTTGACAGGCACCCGTCTTTGCAAGGACGGGGTGTTAATGTTAACCTAAAGCAGACCACAAGATCCACGAACATAGATGTTACCTATTATACGGATGGATCTAAAATAGACGACAGTGTGGGCTGTGCATATGCAGCACTTAAAGAGGGTAGAATAGTAAGCCAATGGAAGGGGCATCTGGAAGCGCACAATAGTGTCTTCCAAAGCGAGGCCACAGCTATAAGCTATGCACTGCAAGCGATAATTCAGCAGAGGCTATACAATAGTTACATAATAACAGACAGCCTGTCTACGTTATGCGCCATCCTTAACCCCACCCACAGTTCTCCAATAATAGCAGCTATTCAGGAATACCTCCGTGCTCATAAAGAATTAAAAATTAATCTAGAATGGACGAAAGCCCATATCGGGAATCATGGTAATGAGACTGCAGATCGGCTTGCAAAAGAAGCAGCCCATAACGTCGAAGCAGTCCCAGTACAAATCCCATGGCCGGTTTATCACTATCACTATCACTATCACTATCCTACTGAAATGACGCCGGTCTCGGTCTGTATTCTGACTATCATTTTGAAATAACGATCACTTATTGCTGCTTGCTGTCTCTGTCTTTTTTCCAAATTTCATCACTTTCTGACCACCCCTTCTTGGTGTTGCATTTTCAATGTCGAGCAGTGTATAAAACAATCGCCATCTGTGTACGGTTTTCCTCTGTTAGCAATCTCTTGGGTACAAACAAAACTTGCCATATTAATATTGCTGGAAGATTGCATCCAGTTATTAAACACAGAAGTTGACGACTCTTCTGAAGTTCCTCAACTGCTTTTTTCCTTGCATCACCGGTAGGATATTCAGTGCTAAATGACGCGTGCTTTCTTGTAAAGTGTCTCTCTAAATTTGACATCTTGTTATGCGCGAATTTCTCCTTACAAATAAGACATGTCGGAAGTCCATTCAAGTGAATAAACTCAAAATTCTCGGTCCACTCAACTTTAAATTCGTGGTTTTCATCTTCCGTTTTTTTTTTTTTTTTTTTTTTTTTTTTTTTTTTTTTTTTTTGGTATCCATGTTAATTGGGGTGCCTATAAAAATATTCCAAATATACTTTTTTCTAAAGCCACCAGTACAAAATTATTATTATTATTAAATTGATAAAAATAAAAATTTTAAAAATCTTTTTAAAAAATACAATTTTATTAATATATGCAACTGCACTAAAAAGAAAAAAAATTGTCCATCATCAGAATAACAAAACTTTTAATATGACCAAAAATGGAAGAAAACTTCCAACATTTGGACAAATAGAAGTTATCGAAAAATCGATTACAAATTTTGTACCGGAACCACAAACATACATAGCAGGTGTAATAAAATTGTATTAAAATACCTGTAAGATGTGCAGCTAGATTAAAAAATACAACTTTTTAATAAGACGGTAGATAACAAACGGTAGATAACGGCAGACAAGGTAGATAAGACAAAACTGTTCACACTGCAACTGCTGCTCTGTGATGCCGATTTGTACCTTCACTACTTTATAAGAAACATGCACGCACATGCCGGTAGCATGGTTTATGTTTACGTTTAGGAAAACTAATAAAATTAAACTCGATGTTCGTTACGTATTTTTACAAGAAAATAAAATTTTAATTACCTATCTATCTTTTTACTCGAACAAAAATTTATACATGTTCTCGATTTATAGAAGAATTTTAATTTATCAAAATAAGATGTAATTTTTTCCTTACCAAGTTTTTTTTTTTTTTATGAAAATATTATTGCGCCTTCCGTGGATATTTGTACCAGAGCCGAACTCAACTTTAAATTCGCGAACCAAAGAGCCACATGCGGCTCTGGAACCGCACTTTGCCGACCTATGGCGTCGATTAAGTACTGCAAAGACAGGATTTCTCTTGTTTTTGTCGTCATTTCAAAAAGATGAGATGAGACAGCCTTTCAACATCCGGGAGTGTATCTGTGGGTTTCTGTTGATAAGATTTTAATTGAAATCTGCTTTAGTCTTTTAAACATTTCTCACCAAAGCATCTCTAAGGCGCCGGTTAGATCTTCGAAGTCTAGTATCTTGTTTTTCGGAAGAGTTTGAAGAATAGCCATAGCGTCTGCTCTCAGAGAAGCGGCGAGATGACAAGCCTTAGCATGGGAATCCCATAATTTGCATCCGCCACTATAGAAAATTGTGTCTTATATATCTGCCAGGTGGTCTTCCCATCATATGTAGATAGCTTTAGGATGCAACGAGCAGGCATGGGTAAAAATTTAAAACCATCAGTATTGCACCCTGCCGTCGATACGAATTTCTTCAAGATATCAACTCCTTTGGCGGCTGTAGAAACTCTGTTATCAGTTTGTTGTTCGATTGCTGTCAAACGGCATAAACTCTTCAATTCGTTGTTCCACAACACAAACTCTCTCTTCTATTTGTTTTTTGATGAAGAAACTCTTTCTTGAATGTGTCCAACTCTATTTTCAACAGCGTCTATTCTGCCTTCCATAGTCCCAAATTTGATTTCTATTATGCAGGTAATTTCTCTTTTCATTTCCTCTTCGCCTGCTTCAATCTTTTCTTAAACAGCTTTCATATCTACTTGGTCCGCTTTCATTTTACTTTAGCAACTTTCATCTCATCTTTAAAGGAGTGTTGGTTAACTTTCATCTCTTCTTTGACGGAGTTGACGGCTTCTTCCGTCTTTTCTTGGAATGCTGCAAACGAAGTCACCAACTGTTTTAGTTGCTCTTCCAACGCTTTTTCAATTGGCATTCAATCCCACTTCTGACATCAAAAATTGTTGCGTGTGTACGGGTTCATAATCGATTGAATGCACAAGTCCAATAATAGGTTAATAAAAACTAAGAATGTAAAACACAACGCAAAGCAAAACGTATCTAAAAAAAAAGGGAAGGTAATCCGACATTGCGCTGAACTCGCAGCAATAACAGCAGCAGCTAACTAAACAACAGAGAGCACATGCTCTGTCTTCGGCTTTCAATAGTTTTCAAGCGGCTACGAGATATTTCTAGTACTTTCCGCTTCTCGAAATTACTGGAAAATATACGAGCGTGGAATTACGGTTACAGCTAACATAGAAGATAATTAATTCTACTAAAATTACCTATCTAAATACAAAATTCATAACAATACAAATGGTTTACAACAAGCATAAAAAGCAATTAAACATTTATTCAGCTTAAAGGTGCGAAAGCTAACACGCTGAAAATACAATATCAGTTTACTTATTTACATGGCAAATATTAAAGTGAAGATTACGAATCTGATTCGCATGCTAAAGCGTCTTCTAACGCAAGTACAAGTTAGAGCTCAAATCACCTGCATTTAATATAATTAACGTAATAATATTTAATATTTAAAATATGCAACTATAGAATCAGAGAGGTGTAGATCTCTGATTCGTATTGTCCAAGTGCTCTTGACACAAGTTATCAACACTCTAGTACTCTAATACTTAGCTTAGATTCTCGCTCGATATTTAAATTCACTTAATTTGTATTTCTGGTGGAGTTGGCAGAATGGTTTGATGTCAAAAACATAATTTGGTAATTAAAATATATCTTTCAAGTCTGGTATTTTAAAGAAATATGTTAAAAATATAGCATATTTTAACCCTTTCCGACACGCTACCTTTTAAAGTCGGAGTTTTGATACAAAAAAAAAAAAAAAAAAAAAAAAAAAAAGTAGGCAGTCTAATTAGGCCTATAGAAGTTCACAAGTAAAATTTTGTAAAAATAGCACTTATCGTTTTAATTCTCTAAGTGTGCCCAAAGTGGCACATTGATTGAATAGAGCTTCGAAAAGAGTGCTGAAACGAGCATTGTTGTCAATGAATTGACCGATGAGATGCGAAGAAACAAAGAATACAGACTCTCTGTTGTCCTAGATTATCGGTGAAACCGGTCTGGGCACATCTAGGGTTCGCCGTTTGATTTTAGGCAAGATTTCAAGGTAAAAATTTAAAACTAATATAGAATAAGGAGATTAGCATACAGCCAAAAAATTAACATAGAAATTTCTTTTCAAACTATTCCTTTTATACCCTGAAAAAAATCTGGAAGATTTCTTTGAAAAATGAGGGCCTTAAAAAACTAAACGTGGCTAAAATATATGGACTGGTTTGTGTTGAGCTGCCATCTACTATAAATAAAGAAGGTTCAGAGTAACCTATAGTAACCTATAAATCTTTTTTCACTCAATTTTTCTGTGCGTACAGAAGGAAATTTTCAGGTGTGTCCAGACCGGACACACTATGCCGCAAAGGGTTAAAGCTTTTTATATCTAACTAATTTATGGTTGTGAAATTTTATATACGTGTTTCGACATCCCTGGTATTGCATTTTCTGTATTACTTTATATTTCAGATATCAAAATATTTTTGATAAATAATTATCTTTTGTCATCTGCATAACATTGCAATATGCACTGCTCGCAGCATTATTGAAAAACAGAGCACCAAGAGTTTTTTTTTTTTTTTTTTCCTTCAAAATTACAAAAATAATGTAAAATTGGAATCACCAACTAAAAATAATTGAAGTAAGTCCTAAAAATTGATAGGTACTCTTCTGTTATTTATCGGAACCAGATTCAGAAATGTATGCATGTGTGTATGTATACACACATATATACATGCATACATTACGAAAGTGAAATAATAAAATATTTTAGTATAAAATTCAAATCAACATTTTACCTTTAAACAAAGAGAACTCATCCAAAGAATTGAAAACGTAAGTGAAATTACTAAATCCATTACTTTTTCAATTCTTTATATATATATATAAGAATATGTATATGTATTCATAGGCCAATTTTGGAAGTATTGATGCAGGAACACTGACATGTAGAAACACAGAAATACTGATGGTGTAGATACTTGATGCTTAGAGCGTTGACCCATAATGAAGAGGACCAAGTTGAGCCCGAATGTAATTTAATTTTTTATTTAAATTCATATTTGTGGTCAAAATTTACTTGGCACCCCAATCGTCCCTATTTCCAGAACATTTTGATACTAAAGCAGTAGAAGCCAACATAGATTATTGCAGCAGCATCTTAACAGGATGAAAGCGTAGGCGAAAAGGGAAGAGTGTCGCAGTACTTCAGAGGAAGAAGGGACGGAGTCAAAAGTTTCAGTTCTGTGTTAGAAAATTTTAGTTTACAATTTATTTGACTGAACAAGACGTATCTGCATTAAGCGTTAAGTAAGATCGCATGATTAATTTGAATGACGCAGTTTAGACCTGTAGAGCCATTTTTAAGACAGAAAGAGGAAGTCGCCCAAATTAAATAAAAAATAAATGAGGTTATAGCCAATTAAAATTAGAAGTTTTCTTTCATATTTTTTTATCTTACACACACACACACACACACACACATATATATATGTAAGATATAACAAAATATGATAGCTGTTTCAAAACAATAATTGACGACTTCAAAATTAACATTCTAAATTTGGTAATCTACCCCTAAATTCATCTCTTCTCCCAGGTTCCATACTTTTCTATCTTATGTAACGTTTTAATGCAGATGCCTCTCGTCCAATCAAATTAACTCTAAACCAAAACTGTAAACTGAAACTTTCCCACTCCCAGCCTTCTTCCTATGAAAGTACTATAACCTTTTTCTTTTCCGCGTTAGCTCTCTTGCTGGTAAGACGCTTTTCATCCATGCTGCTGCCGCTTACTTGCTTAAGATGACGTCGTACTTCAAAATGGGAATTATTCTACTCAAATATTATTAAGAAATATCTTGTCTGAAAAAGGATTATTTGATATGCATGGAGAAAATAGAGATTGTGATTTTTCAAGATATGTTGTGCTAAATTGCGTCATCATGCTTTCCACTCTGCCACCTTCAAACCACAGTTTCATTACAATAATATGGCGCAGCCGATTTACGACCCTACAGGCGCGGAACTTCAGTGCAGTTTATTTCAACTAATCTCACATCGTTTATCGAATGGATAAAATAAAAAAGGTAACTATTCATCTGAATTCCCAATCCCAAGAGAAAAAGTATTAGAGCAGCAAAATATGAGAGATATAATTTTTAAAATAATACACATAAAAGTAACTTTTGGAAAATTAAAAATTATAAGTCGTAAAATTTTGAATTCAATAATAATTTTATGCACTATATTCTTTTAAAATAATTACACATTTTAGAGTTGTATTAAGATTTGAGTCCAATCTGCATAATGTTCTTGTTTCTGGAACATTCACATCGCAATTTTGATACTTCAGAGAAGGATTTCCAATTATTTTTCCACCCAGTATCACAATTATAAAAATGTTATATACCCATTAATACAATAACGAATACAATAACGAATAACCATATATCTTAAAATTTTATTCCATACTTATTTTCACATTTATATGTAATATTTTATCATTTGTAATAGCATTATTGAAATTATGGTTTTTATTTTATTACATTTTACAATTTTCACAAACTGGAAGACCCCACAGCTTTCTCCTTGTGTACAAATATCCAGCTATTTGGACATTTCTACTTTAACGACCTCATGTATTAAATTTTCATGAGTGGTTAAGGGGTACTCGGCAGTTACTTGGAAAGGCACCCTCACCTTATACACTCATGTCCATAAATTAAGGATGATGCAAAATCAGGCAAAGGAAGAATTAGAAGCAAAACAAATTTGACTTATTTGTAAAGCTTATTTATTAAACAAAAGGTAAAGAGCAAAAAAAGATGCTATATGTTTGATATTATTAAAAAAAATTAGCGATTTTTTCTCCCTGGAGCAAATCACAAAAAAAAAAAAAAAAAACCTATCTACAAAAAAAAAAAAAAAAAATATTACATGGTTGGTATGATTGTTAATACATTGTATGTCTCCCAGACGATGCAATACAGTCCGTACAACGCCCAGGCATGCTGCGTATCAAGTTATCGATCTGATCTTGGAGGATATTACACCACTCAAAAAGCAATGCTCTCCGAAGTTCCGGTAGGCATGTAGGAGGAGGTCGACGGGCTGCAACTCGTCGGCCAAGCATGTCCCACACGTGTTCTACTGGATTCAAGTCCGGTGAGAATGCTAGCCAGTCCATACAGGTGATATCCTCCGATTGAAGGCATTCGCTTATGATGTTTGCACCACCGTAACGGTGTCGTTCTGTGATGTTTTCTTAGTGGTAATGGGTACCTGGAGCTCTCCATATGAAAGTCGGCGAGAATCAGACTGCAAGCTAAACCTGGACTCGTCGGAAAACATCACACAAGCCCACTGTTGCGGTGTTCACAATGCATGCTCTCTACTCCAGGCTAACCGCAGACGACAGTGAGTTTCAGTAAGTGGAACGCGTCTGACAGGTTTACGAGCATATAGACCAATCTGTCTTAAACGTCTGTACACGGTCTGCCTTGAAATTGTCGTACTAGTGGCTGAAGAGAGCTGACGAGACAGGTCTGAGGCTGTGCTCCGTCTGTTTCTTTTGGCAGTAACTGCCAAATACAGGTCCTGATTCGGCGTTGTAACTTTGGGGCGACCTGTGCTGTAACATCTACTCACATTACCATCATCTTGGAATCGTTGCCAAAACATGGAGATGAAATTCTAGGCAATTCCAAGTTCGTCTGATACTTCCAGTTGGGTACGCCCACATTCCAGACGGCCGATAATTCTACCATGTAAAAAATCATCCAAATGCGTCCTTTGTGTCATAACTATTCGGTTAATGCACTGAATTGCTTATAAAGCGCCTGCGAACAATTTTACTTCTTTGCCTGTATTCCTTATATATCACACTCTTACACTCTCGTCACACACTTACACTCTCGTCATTGTGACGCACTATCGGTGTCATCTGGTTACTTCCTGGAATTTGCATATGATTCTTGAAGATGTGCGTAATGATTTTACAGGTGATATATTTATTTTAGAGTTCGATTTCCGCGTGACTCCGAATTATCCTTAATTTATGGAGATGAGTGTATAAGACAACCGGCCTTTGTGAACTGCGCTACAACATTCCATTATATTAGAAAAATTCGCACTCGATTATACGAAAAAATAAAAATCCTATATAAAAAATTACATAAAGTGGGAGCCTTTAAAGTTTATATTATATGAGGAGGGTAAAAGGAATAATTATGCAAAGGTAAAACAAGCCACTGTTCCTGAACCAGTACTCCCTCAACATGCTTTATATTTAACACACAATTATTTGTACTTATAACTTTCATTTACCATAATTCTAACAAATTTTAATACATTTTACTCTTAATTAAATTCTTATATAAATTTTATTACGATTATTCAATTTAAATCTTTGGTATTTCTATATTAATTTTTACAATATTTAATATTCTCCCATTTAATAATTATTTCATGTATATATCATTCTCAAAATAATTAGAAAATTCTTAAATTCAAATTTTTAAACAATAAGCTTATTTACAAAATAATTCAAAAATCCCTATCTTGTTTATCCAAAATTCTTAACATTAATTCAAAAGTTTTGTCAAAACTTATACTTGCTAATAAAAATAACATTTAATAATCTTCCCTGAATAAAATCTTGAGATAATGAAGTGTTGGAATTTTCCCGCCACATAAAATGTAATTGCAATTCTAATCGTTCTTATGTCAAAAACACAACTGACCGTTTACGCAGATTATGTTTACAGAATTCCTCGAAATTTCTTAAAATTCTAATCTATTAGTTCAAATATTTTTATAAAATCTTAACAGAAAATGAAATTACTTCGGAGTCTTTTTAGCACTTTTCCTTCTTAAAATTATTATAGATGTATATGCTAATAAATTAATTTTCCCCTGATATGTAACTATATATTTGTGTAAAATTTGATACAGAAGCATGTTATATATAGTTCAGGGGATTTGTTACGAGAAATTTACGGAAACGTAAATGTTAAGAAACTATCTAGCCCATTAAATGACAAAAGTTTAGATTTGTTTTTTACCATAACTTCTACAGAGAATTTTTACTAAAGATTTCTTTCAAAATGTTTATAGAAAATCGAATTTCAATATAAACTAAGCAAAATTTTGATTTTATTTTTAAGTGATTTAAATGTACCTTAAGTTAAGCATCTTGGAACATCTGGCAAAATGAAGCTATCAAAGACGTTTTATGACACTTCGCGATATTTTTGTTTTATAAACTCGACAACATTATAAACGTGAACATTATAAACATTATAAACGTGAACATTATAAACATTATAAACGTGAACATTATAAACATTATAAACGTGAACATTATAAACATTATAAACGTGAACATTATAAACATTATAAACGTGAACATTATAAACATTATAAACGTGAACATTATAAACATTATAAACGTGAACATTATAAACATTATAAACGTGAACATTATAAACATTATAAACGTGAACATTATAAACATTATAAACGTGAACATTATAAACATTATAAACGTGATTGCTCCGATGGACAAACCAGCTTTTAAATTCTGATAAACAGTGTTACTTTTCCATTAACTGCTTCATTACGAAAAAAAAAATCACTGAAAGAAAAGACTGGAAGTCAGGTAGCAAACTTAAAAAAAGGAATAGCATAACAATCAAACGTAAAAATAGTATTTCACAAAAGTAAGCCCCATTTTCGAGGAAAAGATTATACCACTTTAACGCAAAAATATCATTCACTTTGCATTCGATTTTCCGATGGCTCATGAGTCTTGATTAAAATTCTGCTCAGAATATCTCGAACGAGTATAAATTTGTGCTAACCTTCATTAGCCCTGTTTTAAATTGGATTTAAGAGCGATGTGTAACTGTTTCCTACAATTTATGAATGGCTTTTGGAAATATTTTCTGATTCTTAGGAAATTTCAGTCACAATTTCATCCGGCTATAATTTTTAATAATATATTTTTGAAAAATACTCTCATTAACTGAATAGCAAAATAGAATCTACAGTTCCTTCTCGAATTTTTATATTTAACTTAGAAGATAGTTAAAACTTAGAAAATTTCCTCCAACTTCAAATCTAAATCTGAACTCTTAATCAGGAGTTATAAACTAGTATTTGAGAATGATATGAAATATTTAGGAGTTAATTACATATCAAAAAGCAAAGGGATAAAAGGAATTATTGAAAGCCTTCGTCAAAAATTCTGAAATTAACTGAACTATAGATTTGAATAACCGTCTAGTCTTAATATACAATATTACAATACAAACTGATACAGTAAACATATCAGTTTGCATTGTAATAATAAACTGAGCAGTTTATGTGTGAAAGCAGTTAAAATATAGCTTCATTACTCCAGCATGAAGTCTACTATATTCTAAATTAAACTTCCTTTGCTTGCGGCGCAGAAGTACAATAGTACATTGATATTTAAAAATCAAAGTATTAAAGCCTAGAACAAAGCTCCTAAGTATACCTTCTAACATAACTACAAATGAAAAATTCCTCTAGTCTGTTATTTTAAAATAGACATTGCAATGTCGTAATAACCCTTCTCCATTTATGATCATGAAATATGTCGCCATCACCGCACAGAGGAAGTTAGAAGAATTTTATCCAATTAGTGGACTCACCTATTTCCTGCAGCACTTATTAACATGGTTATTACGGGGCAAGACAAATGGGGAAAAAATTATCTTTAAGTGCCCGTTCAAAAGTAAGACTATAACAACTAGTATAGCGGCCAGAAGAAACAAGATCCCCGCGTTATGGGTCAAGCTTTTTCCTTAAACTCAGATTCTCATTATTTGAACTTACGTCGTTTGTATTTCTGGTGTAGTTGAAGACAGTGAAAGTGCAGAAAACATTTAACATAAAAAATAGCGTGTTCATTAAAAGAAACTTCATGTCGTACCCTAAAAAAACGAAAATTTTGCTATACTTTTTTTCTAGAATTCAACAGCCGTGTAAGTACTGCATATACTGAAAGCGGTAAGCAATAAAACGGTTAGGAAATCCATTTAAGATTTATTTATTTATTTATAAATTATTAATCAAAAAATTATAAGGTATTTCTCCCGCCTTCGTGCTGTGGTGGTCTGCACGCTGAGCCGGTATTCCAGAGGTCCGTGGTTCGATTCCCGGCGTTGAATTCCGTTCGAAGCCGGGAACGGACTTCAAAGGAATCATTCCAGCGTTGAACGGAATTCAAAGCTGGAATGATTCCGTTGCTAATTTTTCATCTTGCGTGCTTCCAAAAAATACTAATGTCTCTACAGTGACGCCCGAACTAAAAGGATGGTGGATGATGATTCTCCCCACCAAAGATTTGGCGATTCGGTCCCCTAAAAACCCCAATCGCCCTTTAAAAGGGGGAGTATATAAGGTATTTCTCCCGCCTTCCTAGCATGCCTTCGTGGTGTAGTGGTCTGCACACTGGGCCGCTATTCCATAGGTCCGGGGTTTGATTCCCGGCGAAGGCGTTGATAATTTTTCATCTTGCCTGCTTCCAAAAAAAGTGCCTAATGTCTACAAAATATAAAATAAATTTAAAAAGAAGCTAATTCAGTAAAAAATTTTTACAATCTGAATATTTCAGAATAACATCTAACACATTAAAATCTAGGATTTAATGTTCGATTTTTTAAAATCTAATTATTAAAAAAATCATACACAGTAATGCACTTTTGAAAATCTACATTAAATTCATGTTCGAACTCCCAAGGACTGTAAAGATTAAACGGAAACGGCTGCGTGTGAAATGTGATAAATTTCTTAGACTTACTCTTTTTTGGAAACCAATATTACAGCTATTATTTTTTGGAATATTTTATGCATGTCTTGAAAAGGCATTAAATTTACTTTTATATTTCTCTTGCAAAACAGTAAATTTATTTCTTCATGCTGTCCATCATCATGAAATGGGAGGAAATGTTTTCCAACTATCTCCTCTAGCATACTTCAGGCAGGTTCAGTGATATTGAGATCAAGGGATTAATTAGGAACATGAGACATGTTCAAACTTCCTTTTGTGTCCTTCAAAGTGCTCTACCGCCAGATTTGCCATGTGAACTTCTGCATTTTCATCCTGATGCAATACCTTCTTTTGGAATATTAATTATTGGTTAATATTTCGCCATCTAGAATATATCAATAAACTTAACTATAATGTGACCATCCATATTTAAATTGAGACCACAGCAACTGCACTCCGGTGCTTCTCAGTTTTTATAATAAATCACAATTCTAGCCGAAGCCCTAAATTAGATGCACTTCGGCACTTGTTTGCAAGAAACTGAACGACAATTTCAGCAGAAAAATCTTTATGTCCTAACATTATAATTTAGCAATAATTGAAACCTAGAAATCTGTACGAACTTTTAAATGCGTACTTTTCCTTGAGAAACTAACCTATGCATTAAAGTTGTGACGTTTAAAGCTAAAAAGGTTTGTCTAGGAAAGGGTAAATTTCTCATGGGCAGCTTGGTCATGTCGTCGTATCCGCTGCTTCATTATCGGAGGTTTCAGTTATCCGGTTTACAAGAAGACGAGGAGTTAAAACCATCACTTATGCTCCGAAATGCGCGTATAAGTGAGCCTAATATAAATGCCTCACACGCATCCAAAACTATAATTTCCCACCGAAAACCTGCAGATCTTTCGGAACAATGGTACCCAATGTGAGGATGAAAATAGTCTCTTATACTGAACCTTATGTTTCATTCAGTTTACAGATCAAGCAACAGATTCGGAGGCATTCCCCCCCCCCTCAAGCACTGAAAGAAAGAAGGGAAACTGTTTAACTCTTCTCATTGTTTTCGTATCTATGTTTCTGCGTTATAATTATCTTCATTTTGTCAGTAACGCTTAACTCATTTCCTTTTTTTCCCTCATTCCCGTTTAAGAAAAGTATAATTTGAATACTACCATTCATGCCACTGAATGTACATTACGTTCTACTGTGCATTCAGTGGAACCGATTCCTGCATTTCTTTGTCTTTGGTGAAACTCTAATTCAATTCAGAGCTTCAAATAAAATGGGACCTGGTATTTCATTTTGTTATTTAACTACTTGTCATTGCTTAATTTAAATAGTTATTCTTTATTATTCTATTTATTTATTTATGCCCTCCTTTCCCCCTATAAACTTCGGCTGGTACTTCTAATTTTAAAAATTAAGGCCTAGTGATCCTCAAGATCAGTCATTTTTTCAAAAGAATTTGACGAGACTGTGGCCCAAAACTTCACTAGTCACGGCGAACATCGAGAACAATAAGTCCTTATTGTTGCCCATGCACTTATCGACCTTCATGTTTCATTCTGGGACAAAACAATCTGGATGACATACCACTGAAAAAGTATCCTTACATTAACTCCCCTAGAAATGGTTCAGATAATAAAGCTGAAGTTATAGACGAAAAATACACATTTAGCATCGTGCAACTGTCCAAATTTTGATCTCTGGAAGTTTGAAAACAGTTTTTAGCACAAGCACTGGCTATCAGAGCTTCTGCAGCCGACCACTGTGATGAACATTAATCCTGCGTAGAGTTGCTTACTTTTCGGAGCAGTGTCATCGCGATTCGAACTTCGGACCTTCAGATAGTCAGACATGCTTGCTTCCGATTACACCACGAATGAGGAGGAAGAAAATATCTTACAAATCTTTGTCACCAAAATAAGTTTTAATAGAAAATTCAAGAAAATTAAAACATAGCAGTAGTTTATGGGTAGTTATTCATCTGTACTAGTGCACGTCCCGAGAAGTATGTAACATGCGTGCGAGTCAAATTGCCCGAGTTCTACAAGTCCCTGTTGGGCAGATTTTGCTTCATTCGGTTCAAATGGGGAAGCGAATGGTAACGCGATCTCTCGGCATGAACGGTATTAAACTGTCTCCGCTCACCTAGTTGAGGATACTTTTGCTTTACACATATCGGAACTTTGAATTCATATCTTCCATCAACATTCCAAGAAAACACGCAAGTGATTTTAGATATTCCAGATATATCCTCAGAAAATAGTTTACGATTTTTCGAAGAATATTCCTAGAATATATCAAACATATTCCAATTAGGAATATTTTTCTGATCAAATGAAAAGAATGTAACTCAAATATTTGATTTATATTTCGAGGAAATATTTTTCTACACAGTAAGAAATCTTTCATAATTTCTTAAAATACATACCAAACCTTGGAAAAGATTGCGATGTGATGGTTTCTTGCATACAAGCCTGAAGGAAATCTTTACATACCGATAATATAAAAGACTTCCTTTCTCTTTTTAACATAAATTTCTAAAATATATCTTGAACATATAAAGACTATGCTTAAGGTATTTTTGGAACAGGCATTTGAAAACAGGAACATTAAACGTTCCTTGTATATTCTACCATATGCTTGGAAGATTGTGGAATTTCTCATGGAATATCTCGCGCTTATTTTGGGGTTGTCTGGGCAATTACCACGTGTAAAATTAGAAAGGCCTATTTGAAATCAATGTATACCGACGCAAAGACTGCTACCAACAAATGTGAAAGCAAATATCACATATGAGTCCACCATGAAATTCGTCGCAGTCCTATACCACTTGATAACAATAAAGTTTATCCGACTCTTATTTGGAAGGAATGATCACCAAAGTTAATACGGGGCGATAAAACTACCATCAAATTGTCACCAAATGAATCTCTAAGACGAACTGCACGGCTTCGGAACACCAACCTTGCACAAGAAAGTCAACATTTCCTTAAAAGAACAGATACATGGAGAAAAGTAGCTTCAAACAACGATAAAATTCTAGAGGAAAACATTTTTTCAGTTAAAAATCAGAAATGAAAGACCTACTTTTCCCGTTATATTTCACAAACTTTCTTTTTAAACTGGAAAACCAGGACGAACTTCTCGATGATATACGACGACGAATATCTCGATGATATTGTTGCGTGCGTACGGGTTAAGAGATTCAATTCAGATAAAAGATTAATAAAATTTATTCTTATCAAAAGAAGTATAACGGAACGCTGGAATTTTCCTGAGATATTCGTACAAGGGTTCACAGTATCAGGCAGTAATAATCAGTAGAACGCAAATACGTTAAACAGAACGCAATACAACCAGGAGCTATACATTAAACTACTAAAAGCGTTAAAATACAACGCAGTCCAAAGAGAAATTCAGATATATCAGTTCTCGGGAACTACCCAAATCTCATTAACAGTAATTAAGCAACTGAGCTGAGATGTCTCTCTCCAGCTTCTTAAAGCTTTCAATCGGTCGCGAGAGAGTTTTAGTAACTTGTTTGCTTCTCGAGAATTCTGGAAACCCACAAGAGGATGGAATTACGGTTACAGCTAACACAGTAGTCAACATTTATTCAATTTCAATACAAATAAAAGATATATCCATTAATTCAATGTTAAATTCACGTGCTCTTATATTTTTACTTTTTCGGCCTAGCTTTCTCTTAAAATTCATCTCATTGCGCGGGGAAATGAAACAATTTTAATTATAATTCTATTAACATTAGTTATATAAATACAAAATTCGTAGCACTGCCCCCTTCCCAAGGACTGCATGTCCTGGGCAGTAAAATCCCTGGACATGATGCCATACTTACAACTGAAACATCAATCCAATAATACACATTACAGTACAACAACTAACAACATAAACAATAATTGGAATACGTAACATAAAATAAATCAAATACTAAATCAATAAATGAGTGCACAAATTGACAAATTTAGAAACAAAAAGGACCGTGGTCTTATACTATTTACATTATATGCATTACCTACTATGGCCATAGTAAGGAACTAACCTGTCGTAATGAACGACTTTAGGCTTAGAGTTCGATGACTTACGGATCCGAACTACGACGTTGTTCAATCTGTTAATATAAGGACCATCCCAAGATGACTTTAGCGCCACTGTGAGGGCTCCCGACCTAAGCGTCAACCTAACGGAATTATAGCTCCCACAGCGGAAAAGGAAGTATACAACTCTAGTTGCCGCCACAGCCCAACAAACCAACGACATTTTTTAAAATCATAATCAAAGAAAAAACGTTTACAGATATATTGCAAGATTGAGTTTAGACGAACTTTGCACTATGTGCAGCGTATACATTCATATTGAAATGGGTAGATGCAATTATAAGATCAATGGTAGTTTAACTATTAACATAAGTTAAAAATAAAACATTAGAAGAAAAATACGTACAACACTTAACTAAGGATAACATACATCGTTATATACCTGCAGTACTGGAGTAAACTAACATTAACAATATGCTGAACATTTTATACAGGTTATTTAGATTATATAATTAAAGTTGAATATAGTTTTAATGTTTGTTTTATGCGGCACCATACCATTTATGACACTATTGTTACACATTCAACAATTATTCACTGAGTAACACTATGTACTAAATTCATCACAACACGCAAGCGTACACTTAAAATGCAACAAGGTTCCAATATTAAAATAAAGATGATTAATTGTGTGTAACACACTTTAGAACATGCTGTATTACATAGATTGCATCCTCGGGTACTACTAATTAACAGCTTAGCACATAAACAAAGTATTGCCATTCCGCAGAATAAGATCTTTGAACTCTTCATGCAACAGTGAAGTTACTGTGCCTTATATAATAAAAGGTGAAATATATACACTGCTAATCATTTTTCTTTATAATAATACTTAGTAGTATCACTAGTAAAAAGTCCTTTGTGCAGCATTACATGCGAAAAATTGAACTTAATTCAGAACATAACAAAGGGCATAGTATTAGACTATACTATTTACAACAGCCTTTACCACTTGCAGTACTAAAAGAAACACAAGCTTTGCTGGATACTATGAAGAGCAGTACAGTTTACAAAACATTAGAGACACTTTCATATTATACAAGTTCCAACAATAGTCTTTTACAAAATGCGGTAACCTTACAAGAGGATCCACAGTGCTTCCAAAGGTAAGTTTCAAAGGTTTCTTGTAATACCCAACAATGAACAGGCATCACAAGAAACCATCCGTATAGTAAACCACAAACTAAACAAAACATATTACAGACCAATTTATAATATGCATAAATTACACAATTCATAAACTTTAACTAATTGATATGTCACATACATTACAATTATAGTAATCCTAAATCATTCTGTTCATAGCCATGTATCAAATTACACTCATGTCCATAAATTAAGGATAATGCAAAATCAGGCAAAATAAGAGTTAGAAGCAAAACAAATTTGACTTATTTTTAAAGCTTATTTATTAAACAAAAGGTAAAGAGCAAAAAAAAGATGCTATATGTTTCATATTATTAAAAAACTTAGCGAATTTTTTCTCCCTGGAGCAAATTACAAAAAAAACCTATTTACAAAAAAATCAATATTACATGGTTGGTATGACATTGTATGTCTCCCAGACGATGCAATACAGTCCGTACAACACATAGGCATGCTGAGTATCAAATTATCGATCTGATCTTGGGGGATATTACACCACTGAAAATGCAATGCTCTCCAAAGTTCCGGTAGACATGTAGGGGGAGGTTGACGAGCTGCAACTCGTCGGCTAAGCATATCCCACACGTGCTCTACTGGATTCATGTCCGTTGAGAATGCTGGCCAGTCCATACGGGTGATATCCTCCGATTGAAGGTATTCGCTTACGATGTTTGCACGGTGAGGACGGACGTTGTCATCCATAAACACAAATTGTGAGCCCATGGCGCCCCGAAACATACGTACATGTTGTTCCAGAATGACGTCCCGATAGATTTGGCTTAACATGATTTCAATGTGAACATGCAGGTCAGTTCTGGAACCCAGAATAATTCCACCCCAAACGAGCAGTCCTGCACCACCGTAACGGTGTCGTTCGTGGTAACGGGTACCTGGAGCTCTCCATATGAAAGTCCGGCGAGAATCAGACTGCAAGCTAAAACTGGACTCGTCGAAAAACATCACACAAACCGACTGTTGCGGTGTCCACAATGCATGCTCTCTACTCCAGGCTAACCGCAGACGACAGTGAGTTGCAGTAAGTGGAACGCATCTGAAAGGTCTACGAGCATATAGACCAATCTGCCCTAAGCGTCTGTACACGGTCTGCCTTGAAATTGTCGTACCAGTGGCTGAAGAGAGCTGACGAGACAGGTCTGAGGCTGTGCTCCGTCTGTTTCTTTTGGCAGTAACTGCCAAATACCGGTCCTCATTCGACGTTGTAACTCTGGGGCGACCTGTGCTGTAACATCTACTCACATTACCATCATCTTGGAATCGTTGCTAAAACATGGAGATGACATTCTAGGCAATTCCAAGTTCGTCTGATACTTCCAGTTGGGTACGCACACATTCCAGACGTACTATAATTCTACCACGTAAAAAAATCATCCAAATGCGTCCTTTGTGTCATAACTATTCGGTTATTACACTGAAATGCTTATAAAGCGCCTGTGAACAATTTTACTTCTTTGCCTGTATTCCTTATATATCACTCTCTTACACTCTCGTCATTGTGACGTACCATCGGTGTCATCTGGTTACTTCCTGAAATTTGCATATGATTCTTGAAGATGTGCGTAGTGATTTTACAGGTGATATATTTATTTTAGAGTTCGATTTCCGCGTGACTCCGAATTATACTTAATTTATGGACATGAGTGTATTTGCTTGTATTATACAAAACAAATTCCAATGTGCTGTGCATTTGCTTACGGTACAAGAAAGAATATTTCTTGCTATAGTTTATCGTGTTATACAGTACCATTCAGCATACTTGTCATGTTTGTAATACTAAGAATATGTAAATGTTACATCACAATTTTAATAAACAGACTGTCACTACTACATTTTGATTTGAGGTTACATAATTCCAGTTGGTGCAAGCAATTCACAGTGAACTTTTTGTTCAGTTGTATAATGCAGTTCAGGCTGTCTTAATATTAAGTTTCACCAGAGATGCTGACATAATTTTGATGCTATTTAGCGTTCAGTTGGGAAAGTGAAGCGACTATTGCAAATACTTATGATTTATGAGAGTTTGTTGATGGCAATATTGCTTTTTAACAACTGTAAAGTCCAATATTGCCAACAAGCATCAGAAGGTTTTTTAAGGTGAAATTGCCGGGTGAATTCGCATTCGTAAGCATAATGATCAACTTGGCCCATTTCCTCGCAATCACATCTATCATGATCACGAAGATTGAATCTAGCTAAGTATTGGGGGAACGAGCCATGATAAGATAAGAAGGCTGTTAGTGCAGAATTAAATGATCGTGGTGAAGTAGGTAATTTTGGGATTAATCGAAAAATTTGACGTCCTGTCGAAGCAGAATCACTACGGTGTTGCCATTTATGCATTAGAATCTGAAAAGTTGCCATTTATGCATTAGAATCTGAAAAGATTGTCTTTGAGAAATGAGGCGGGAAACGAAAGTTGGAATTCCGCCAAGTAAATACGACGTGCCGCTTCCTTGGCCATTTGATCAGCAAGTTCATTTCCTAGAATTTCACTGTGACCCGGCACCCAGCTGATAAAAGGTCTTTTATTTGAAGGAAGAGGAAGGATGATTCGCTGTATGTCGAAGACCAGTGGACTTTTGATTTATCATTTCGTAAGGCTTTTAAGCCGGACAGAGAATCCGTACAAATCAGTGGAGGAGGATCTAATTTTGTAGAGAGAAGAATTGCAATTTTAAGAGCAATTAGTTCAGCTGGGTAAATAGAATTATTAATATTTAGCCTACGTCTCCAAGTGTGGATTAAGGAATTTTCATAGAAAATACATAAGCCACTGCCAGTAACCGTTGGAGTGCAAGAGCCATCTGTAAAAATTTTTACTGGAAAGTCAGAAAACAAGTGAATGGGGTGTGTAGCAATGAACTCTGTTATGTTATTTTCTACTGGATGGTAAAGCAATTGAGAAGGCTTATATTCATAGTCGATTGGGTAATATCGGCAATTCCATACAGAACCGTGATTGCGAAGGCGTAAAATTACTGTTATAAGAGCCTCTCTTTCCGCCACAAGGTCAAGAGGAGGGATACCTGCCAATACTAGAAGAGCTTGGGTTGATGTTGTTCTGTATCCCTTGCAAATTTGTAGAAGAAATGTCCTTTGCATTGTCAACAAGAGTTTTCCCTCATGCTGTGTTAAAAAGTTGGCCCAAACACCGGAACAGTATAGTATAATTTTCTCTATAACTGTTAAGTACCAGGTTCTTAGAATTTTGGTCGGTCCGAATTTGGTTTAGACCGAGTCGTATTCCACAACCACACCTTGTCTCCTTCGTTGAATTGATGTCTTGTAGCTCTCGTGTCATATCGGGTCTTCATCTTCTCCTTCGCCAAGTTAACTTGCTCTGGTGCAAACTTGTGCATCACTTCAAACCGGGCCTGGAGATCTTGGATGTATTCCTCAGGCGATGAAGGCGCATCCGGAGGCGACCGAACAAAAGATCACAAGGCAGACGAAGGTCACGACCGAAAAGCATCTATGATGGGGAATAGCCGGTAGTCTTCGTGGACAGCAATGCGATAAACCAGTAAAAATTGAGGTAACTTTTTGTCCCAGTCCTGTTGGTTTCTGGGAACCACTAACAAGAGTTATTTAGGATGGTTCGATTAAACCTCACCACCATGCCGTCTGACAGGGGATGTAAAGGTGCCGTTTGGATTTTGTCAATGCCGAGTAGCTTGCAGGTTTCTTTAATTACAGCCGATGCAAAATTTCTTCCTTGATCGGAAAATGTAACTGAAAAGGAACTCCGAACCTGTAAATCTAATACTATGTCATTACCTCTGCTACTGTGACAGTCTCTTCATCCAGAATAGGATATGCTTCAGGCCACTTAGCAAAGTAATCAATGACAACAAGGATGTATTTATTGCCAACAGCAGTTCGTGGCAGAGGTCTCAGCATGTCAAAGGCGATACGTTCAAAAGGCGCTCCTACATAGTAACGTTGCAGCTTGCCTCGACTGCGTTTCTTCGTTCCTTTCCGATCCGCACAGGCATCACAAAATCAGCACTACTTTTGCACGTAATCCTTCACGTTACTCCAGTAGAAGCGCTCTCGAACTCTCTGCAAGGTCTTAATTATCCCGAAGTGGCCTCCTGTAGGGCTGTTATGTAGTTCTTCAAAGACATCTGGAATCCGGGATCTTGGAAGTATCAGCTGCCATCATTCTATTCGAATTTCCAGTACAAGACGCCGTTTCAAATATGGAGTCCCAGAGAGCCTGGTATTGTTTTGTCGTAGGACTATACGTCGAAATGTCCTGCCAGATGAGTTTTCTGTTTAAGGAATCCATCAATTTAATTATGGGTTTAATTTCACCGTCTTCCAGCTGGTCTTTCCTGACTTCTTTTTCACTCAATGGATCTGGATCAGCCGATGTTAATGTTGTAATTTGTCGTGCGACCAGATTAAGCAGCTCGTATTTCCCTTCGATCCTAGAATAATATCGGCAGCTTTCTGGGCAAGGTCTTCTAGACAGAACGACGGCGTTTCCGTGTGATAATCACTTCCGATGACGTATAATAATGTTATATTGCTGGAGTCTCTGTATCTACCTGGCAATTTGACCTTCAATATTCTTGAAATTTAAAAGCCAGTCAACGAAGCATGATCCGTGCGGAGTAGAAATTTTCTGCAGTGGGGATAAAGATGGAAATGTTCTACGGCTTTAACTATGGCGATCAAATCTTTCCTGGTGATACAGTAATTCCTCTCGAGTTTTGATAAGCACTTGCTCCAGTAGGCTAAAACACGTTCTTGGCCGTTTATTTCTTGGCACAAAACAGCACCAACACTCTCATTGCTCGCATCCGTGTCGAGAATAAATGGTTTGCCGAGTTGAGGATACATGATGATTGGAGCTGATGTTAAGCCTTCCTTCAAATTCTTAAATGCATCCTCACATTCTTTTATCCACAAAAACATTTGTTTGCTTTCTGTCAGTTTGTGAAGGATGTCATGCGACGAAAGAAAAGTTCTTCACAAATCACTTATAGTAGGTGCAAAGCCCCAGGAAACTTCTTAGTTGATGAACATTTTCTGGGCGTCTCCGGTCTTTAACTGCTACTTTTACAGGATCCTTCGGCAGATATGACATGTACAAGGTAGGTCACTTCATGTCTGAATAATTTACATTTAGCAGTTTTTGAAACACCTTTCTAAGATTTTCTAGATGTTCTTCAAAACTCTCTCCGACGATGATGATGTCATCCAGGTATATCAGACAATCTTCGTAGGAAAGACCCTTCAAAACAGTCTCCATTAGGCGTTCAAATGTTGACGGCGCATTACAGAGTCCAAACGGCATCACTTTCAACTGCCAAAGTTTTTGTCCCGTAGTAAATACCATCTTTTTTCGATCATTAGAATGTATATCTACTTACCAATATGTACTTTTTAGATCAAGCGTCAAAAACCACTTGCTTCTAGAATGTCCAGAATGTCGTCAATGCTGGGACAAGGTTAGCTGTCTTTCTTCGTAACCTCATTCAACCGTCCATAGTCAACGCAAAATGTAGTTGAACCGTCTTTCTTTCTGACGAGGACGATGGGAGATGTTCATGGACTTACCGAAGGCTCTCGATGATATCGCTTTCTTGCATGTCCTTTAACCACTTGCGCTACGACTAAACTTCACGGTTGCGGTGCCGTGCGCTACAATATAACAAGCGGTAATGTGTCTCATTTATGCCGCTCCACGCGTGCGAGTGCAATCCAGAGCTGTAACTCGAGAAATAAACAATCTCGTTGCTAGGCGACGTGTGCACCACGTTATTTTTATTTTTGCGATAAATGCCTATCGACATGGTGTTCACGTCGCTCGCGGTTGAGACAGAAGCATCTTGACGCGCGTGGCACGTCTTTTTAGCGCAAGTGGTTAAAAGTGTTCTTAT
The DNA here is from genome assembly GCF_044657685.1 of Stegodyphus dumicola. Taxonomy (NCBI): domain Eukaryota; kingdom Metazoa; phylum Arthropoda; class Arachnida; order Araneae; family Eresidae; genus Stegodyphus; species Stegodyphus dumicola. The sequence continues at coordinate 88,247,290 of NC_140768.1, forward strand.
CTCTTCCTGTTTAGCAATTGGTAGACGTCTTGGATGTTGCTTGATTGGTGGATTATCACCGGTATCGATTCTATGCTGTGACAAACTGCTTCTACCCGCGTCAGAAGACGAGCGGGAGAAAACATTTTGAATGACACGTTCAGCAGTATTCCTGTCTTCATCGTTTAATTGTGCATTCTGAAATAACTCCGATGTAATGCTCTCTGAAGACACGGATTCTGGAGTGTTAACGTTTCGTTTAACGCTGGTCATTGGAGTACACGCTGCAACCACTCACCTTTCTTAATAACTCTCGCCTTTTCAGTTACGTTGGCAACTCTCACCAGGATAATGGTTCATGATAGGTCGACGAGTGCTGAGGCTACTAGTACTCCTTTTGGGTTGTTACAGTTCTTGGAATATTCTACAATATCGTAGTGGAATTTCCATTTTCGGCTATGGATCCAGGAAGTAAAAACTATATTCTTGCGAGGATTGTGATATCGTCTTGAGCAGGGTTTCTTAAACTTTTTTCAAACGCGAGCCCCTTTTATCACTGAGAGTCTTTCGCGACCCTCAGCACCCCATAATATTTACAAAAAGTTTTGGGGACCACATAAGTATTCCGCAAAACCGACACACGCGTGACTGAAACTGACGATTTTTTCACTTTGTAGAGACATTAGGATTTTTGGAAAAGCCAGAGAGATGAAAAATTAGCAACTGCCTTCGCCGGGAATCGAATCACGGACCTCTGGAATACCGGCCCAGTGTGCAGAACCACTACACCACGAAGGCACGCTAGGAAAGTGGGAGAACTACATTATATGCTTCCCCTTTTTAAAGGGCGACTGTGGTTTTCGGGGAACCCAATCGCCAAATCCTGGGTGTGGAGAAACCTCATTCAACACCCTTTTAGTTTGGGCGCCACTGCCACTGTAGAGACATTAGGATTTTTGGAAAAGCCAGAGAGATGAAAAATTAGCAACCGCCTTCGCCGGGAATCGAACCACGGACCTCTGGAATACCGGCCCAGTGTGCAGAACCACTACACCAGGAAGGCAAGCTAAGAAAGTGAAATAAATACCTTATAACTTGTACTATAATATTCAATTGCAGTTTTAGATCATTAACTTTTTTAAGACATAGAACAACGTGAAAATTTTAAATAAGCAAGGAAAACGAACGTGTATATTATAAAAACAATGCGTCGAAACGTTTTCATTTTTTACTTTGTCTGTATTGTCTTATCTTTATCTATTTTCAGATACATTGTGTAAAAATATTTGGTAATTGTAAAATTATTATATTAACTTAAAGAAATATGAAAACTACTAAAACTTTTGGCGACCCTCTGCTGTAGGTACCGCGACCGCCTTGGCGTTGCGATCCACAGTTTAAGAAACCCTGGTCTTGAGCTATAATTTTGTGGATAGATTTCACTCCCTCTTCATTAATTCCGAATAGGGCTATGTCATCAGAGGCTGAATGCAGTTCGTTATTTTTGAAATCCAAGGGAAATTTGTATTTCCTTTAGAAAGTCAAATCCGAGTATGCAAGAGTCTGTTATCTATGCCACATATGCCGTGTGATAGTAGGCGGCACTTTTAAACGTGATATTAACGTTTTCTTTTTCGCCTGATACACTCTCGACGGCATGCAGGGCGGCGTCTAGATGAGTTTGCTTTTCAATTTTTGAGTCATATCTTTTCGAATGATGGTAACATTCGCTCCTGTATCGATAGTTATAGTACAAGGAACTCCACTGATATGTGCCATGATGAAAAGTCTATTACTGCCGCCCCTCACTGCAGAAATCTGAACCGCTTTAAAATGGAGATTTTCATGATCTGGCAACCTCCACTGATCTGACACTAATTAGTTTCCCTCCTTCTTGATAGCCGTGGTCTTTATATTCGTGCCCTGCGGTGTTCTGCAGTTTCTTCGTATGTGCCCTTCAGCACCGCAGTTCCAGCAATCGGTTTCTTGTCACCAATATTCAGTCTTAAGGCATTCAGCTGTCTGGTTAAATCCTCTAGAAGGGCAGCGATTTGATCCTCTGGCTTTTGGACTATAGCAGCTCTGATTGGGTAACGGTCTCTACGAGTGGCTTGCTGGTCTGCCTTGAATTTCATGCCGTACACTAAACCACTTTTCAAGTCCTTGACATCCGCCATTTGCATAACTTTCAGTATTTCAGGATCTCGGGTGCCGTCGATGATGCAGGAACAGGATTTTTCTTGTTTATGTCGGACACTCCGAAAAAGCGAGATGGCACAGCCTTTCAAAATCTGTGGCGAGCTCCTGGAGAGTTTGCGTGGGCTTCTGATGGCGGGATTTTAGTTGAAGCATACTGCAATCTTTTAAACATTTCTTGCCAATGCGCGCCGGATAGAGCTTCGAAGTCTTCCACCACCATTTGGTTGGTGAAAGATTCTCGTCTATTATAAATACAACAGTTCCAATTTTAACATTATTTTTATCAAACTGCCATTTTGATCTTTGATGCAAATTACTAAGATAATCTTTTCGCCACAGCTGCCAAATTTTAAATAATTATTTTTTTTTTTTTTTTTTTTTTTTTTTTTTTCCACTTGGAAAGTCTGTTTTCATGGATATCTGTTAAATTAGACTCAGGTATAGAGGTGATTTCTCTGCTGATCAAAAAGTGTCCGGGGGACAAAACTCTAAAATCATTGGGATCGGAAGATATAGAAGAAAGAGTGCGTGAATTCAAAAACCCTTCGATTTGTATTACAATTGTTAAAAACTCCTCTATAGTTAAATTAGTATTTCTCACGAACTCAAGATTAGGATTTTGGAGGCGACCACCAACTCTAATAATAGAATTTTGATCAATAAAAGGGGCTAAACCTTTTAGCTTACTGTTGGGGGCTATTGTTTCACCCTTAGATAAAGTTATCAGCTCTGCCAAAAATTCTTGAGATTGTACTTCTCTGATTAAGAAAATCTCTGCTTGCTCTAGTTCAGCAGCGGTCACATATCCTGACCTTTTGGTACTCGGGTTTCTTGTATTATAGATAAACCTGAAAAGAAAACTTAAAACACATAAAATATGCATAAAATCATTACTTCCATAAGCCTTAAGTCATAAATACGATTTAAAAAGTTAAAGTTCTTTGTTATACTATAAAGTTTCAAAGAGTCAATATTATATTATCAAAGTCTTGTTTCAGTTCATTAAAATACTCATCCTCAGTGACACTAAGTTCTGGAGGCTCAGGAATAATTTCCTTTAAGAAGGCAGGTTCAGTCCACCAAGTTGAATTATTTAGAAGAGAATCACTAGTTGCATCACGGGTAAGTAAATCAGCTGGATTAGATTTGTCTGGACAATGATGCCACATAGCCTCAGTTGTCAAGACTTGTATCTCCTTCACACGGGTTGATACAAATTGTTTCCGATTTTTACTTAAAATATACCTTATAATCCAGTATAAGGTAACCTTCGAATCACTCAAAAAAAAAAAAAAAAAAAAAAAAAAAAAAAAAACCTCGATATTTTTGTTTTTGTCAATAATTGGTTTCAGTTCACTAGCTAATCTTGCCGCAAGTAAAGCATCCATAAGCTCAAATCTTGGCAATGATAGCTTCTTTAACGGAGCCATTCTGGATTTTGAAGCTACAAAATTGATTAAGATTTCATTCTCAACCTTTAACTTAACGTAAACAACTGCTCCATAAGCCTTAATAATCCAAAAATGTATGAATTTCCAGTTCTGCATCTTGTTCAGTAAGAGAAGCAAGTATATATCTCGGAACATTTAAGTTTTTAAGTTGTGGAACTTCTTTACATTACCTCATGCACTTTTCGCTTATATCAGGAGGTAAAGCTTCATCCAAAGAAAGTTTTCATTGCCAGATCTCCTGGAACAGGCACTTGAAACACCTTAGTAAAAAGAGTCACCAGACCCAAAGGGTCGAAGGTTCTTCCAGCAGCCATTATTAGAAACCGCTTGGTGTTCTTTTTCTGTTGGAGAAATTCTAGCAAACTATTAATTTCTAAGGACAGGTAATTACTACATGGATCCCATAAGAGACCAAGAACTTTGTGTAATTTATGACTAAAATCTTTTAGACTTAACTGCTTGGTTTGCAGTTAAAACTTTAAAGAACTCATTTAGCAAATTTCATGTGTTTAATTTTAATACATTTGATATGTTTCTTTATGTACTTGATTATTGTACATATATCCACACATGCATGAAAGTTTATTGCACGAAAGATTTTTCGGAAATTTCTGATTATCTGACACCGCGTAGTTTCAACGTTCGGTATTGGTTTATTTTTGAATAAATACCAGGTCAATAAGTAATGCACGCATGTGCGTAACACATGTGAGCATAGGTGGATTAAACATGTTTTAGGTCAGCAGGTCATTTCGCTAAACAATATCTACGGGTTGTTAAAAATATAAATAATAACAACATAGATTTTCCCCTCAAAATTTCTATAAAATGCTTTTTATTCTTATTTATGAACAGAACACTACCCACGAGCCGTATACACAGTCAAACAAATGCTTATCGCCAGTTTATAAATTCAGCAATGAAATGGCGAATTCTCGTGGGGGTACGGATAATTAGAAAGTATCGATCTTTCTTAGGACTTTCATAAACGCCCAGATGAGTTTCTTGTACCTTCGTCGCCGTATGTAAGTAAAGGTCTAATTACAGACTCGCACACTTTCAATTTACACTTAATATAAATGTCATTTCTTAACGAATATATTAAGGAAATAATTTGAGATCCAGAAGAAAATGCTTGCGTTAAAATTTGTACGCCTAACTGTTCTGAACACAGAAAGAGCAACAAGTATTTTGATTTATAAATAACTAGATTAATTAAAAATTCAAAAATCTTCGGTGCTACTTTGGTAGATGGTTGCACGGATTTTTGGCGATTTACGTTGCCGTAATTGTTGTAGCGGTTTTTACAATTGTCAGCCATCTTGAAAAACGCTGTTTTTACGTATTTTACGCATAGTAAAGTATTCGAAACTTTAAAAAAGTTAATATCGTTAAAATAATGGATTAATTTTTTATTGAAAACGTCGTTTTTTAAGATGGCAGGTAAATGTAAATAAATACATTTACTACGAGTATAAAAAACTAAAGTAAGGTTAAATTATTGCTTTCATATAGCAAAGAAATAGAATAAAAACACCGCTATAAAAACATTACGTTTAATTACGCCTACGTTTAATTGGATTAAAATATTACTTAAATTGAATATCGAACTTAAAACATCATACCAAAGTTTAAAAGAATTCAAATACTACTTAAATTCAAATACTTTAAAAATTTCATAGGATATAATTATTTTCTAACTGCGCCAGTTGCTTACAGCTTCTGAAAAAATACCAAGCTCACATTGAATTCTATCGTACGAAGAACCCATGAATATTTCGTACACTAGAGCTAAAATGACAGCAATTGGAAGTTTACTGCCGGTAAAAAAGAAGGAATGTCTCATACGTACTTCTTTTTACCCTTACAGCTGGTATTTTTTTCCACCGTGACCACAACACCATATACAGCCGTCCTCAGAATCGGCTCTGTGATCCACATTTCTCGCACTTCATTCAAGAAGCAATTAGCAAGGTTTTCTCCAAAAATTTAAAATAAATTTCCTCTGACCCTTGTAACAATTTATAAATAAGTCTTTGATTAGGAAAATAAGGTCTCAGAGGGCAATTTTTTCATTCCGATACCAATAATTTTTGGCACTTACCAATAACAACATTCATCTTGAATGGGACATAGCCGTTCGTTATGAAATCTAAGAAATTTGAAGAGATGAATAATAAAATTTAAAAATAGCGCGGTAATGCACAAATATTCAGTAACCAATCAGGGAGCTGATTACATCACGCATAGAAATAAAATTATTTAAATAATCATACATAATAAAATCATTTTAAAAAATACAAAATTAAATTGTATTTTAATATTTAACAGCCATAAATAATGTTTAAAACATTACATTAAATTTATAGATACTAAACCAACTCCTTTTAAAGTAAGGTAACGTCACTGATTGCATCATCCACAACATAAAATTATATAAAATATCATAAAAAATAAAATTTTTATTTCAAATAAAAACGCAAAATTAAATTGATTTTTAATATTTAGAAGCCATAAATAATATTTAAAACACGGAATTTATGCATAATAAAACGCATTATTTTTTAAATAAAATGACAACAAAGTATCTGTTACCATACATAACTTCTCCAGCAATGGGATTACCATAAGTCGTATCGCTCGCCAAAATACGTGCAACTGTCAACCAAAGTAGCCCCAAATCTTCAACTTGTTTCAAATATTTCTGTCTATTTAAGTACAGTTTTCATTTTTAAAATAATATAAACAGCTAACTGTAACTCTTGGGGAAAAAAGAAATAAATAATAGTGGAGATCGTTCCATGTTTTTACTCCCTTGTTCGAAGTATTGTGATCACGAAAAATTTCGGGTATAATATTTCAACGAAAATAAATAAACTATAATAGATAAAAGACTATTTCTCCCCAAACGAATTATAAAACTGATTTAAAATGTTATTCAGAAGATTTTTCATGTCGTCTGTGCGTATCTCGCATAATTCAAAAACGAGTAGATTCAGAACGTTGGAAATTTTGTATATAGGACGATTATAACATGCAGTTGTGCACCTCCGTTTTTGATTGCAATCGGGCGCATCAAAATTACATAATTTTTTTTTTGTTTGTTTTCAAAAGTATTGTTTTGAAATTATGAAATTCATATATACGTAAATACATACCCTGTGTTACTCGGCTCCGTGAGCCCAGTTTTTTTTTATTCTTATATGTTGATAAATTGAGCATTTTTTGCTTTAAAAATGGTTGAATTATTTTTTATCTTCCGATTAAGGTTTTTACGCCTTTAAGTAATCTGCAGGCAATAGTTGCAGTATTATCAACAATTTAAAAGTTGTTCAAGTGCGGCTAAGCCTAATTTTTTTACCATAGCAGCCATATTTGTTTACATTTTAAACTTAGCAGAGTAGTGAATTAAGTCTTTCTGCACCTCCAGTGACGAGCGAGACCAACAAGAAACTTTTAGTTTTGTCCACCGAAAAAATCTGGCTTCTCACCTGCTGGCCAAATTGCTTGTTTTTTTGCACATAATCTCTAATTTTTATTGTAAAAATATTTTTTTAATATTGTTTTGACTGTATTTGGTTTTTCTTAATCTTTCAATTTTTAATGAAGATATTTTAAGATTTTATTCATTTTTGCCTTGCCGAGAAGTGAATTAATTGAATGAGAAATATATCTCTAATAAAATTCGAGGAAATAAGTCTTTTGGATTAGCAGTAAATATTGTCGCCAGTCTGTCTCGGACAGAGGAGAATGTTTTTAGGAATAGCCCATGCACATTTGATAAGCGGCATTAAATTGCCTGTGTAAAACTATTTCTTTTTTATTTTTTTTAATTTCTTTTATATATTGTTTTAAATTTATTATAGTATTTGAATAAAACATGTGGCAATGATTATATAATTCTTCAGACAATATAATTTTTGTGCATTCTATGTTATGAAATGAATAAGATGTAATACTGTTAAGTGAACTTAGCACCCGAGTGTTGCTATGGTAAATAAATATAGTGAATTTTAAAGAGTGCATTTATTCTATTGTGGTTTATGTGCTATCAATAAAGTAGATTTAATTAAATAAGTTTAAATGAAATGCAGGAAAAAATGCATATAATTGAATGTTCCGTGCAAGGAAGTCGTGGTGTACACATCAGATTTTTTAATTCTAAGATGGGGCAACTGTGCACATAAAATTGGATCATTTCCATGATTGGTCCACACAATCCCTAATAATATAATACATAAAATCTAAATTACAATAAAAATTTTACAAAATTTAACGTTGACATTGCTAGTCTCTCATTAAGGACTGAGACCTATTCTAATGCTACAGTCAAATTTTGTGAGCAAACCATTCAGTCAGTACAGTCAAAAGTCGTTAATCTGGACACCCATAATCCGGATCTCAAAACTACAAACTTTCTGTGCATGCGTCAACGTATTATGCGTTGATGCATGCGCGTAATACTTTTACGCATGCGCATGATACGCATGCACGTTTAATGCATGACGGACGGTATAAGCTAAGCTAAAATTATCTATTTCAGTTAATGTTACAGATTGCGTTGTACTTAATCTTCGAATTGGATCCGGCTTATTACTTTTTGCAGACTGTTAGAGCAATTTTATAAAAGTAAGTTGGAACTTTCGATTATGTCAAATAGAATTTCCAATGCTGGAGCTCCAAAAGGATCTACAAAGGGAAAGCATGTTTCCATGTCCATCAAACAAAAAGTAGAATTGCTGAAAAAAAAAAAAAAAAAAGGATAAAGGCTCCTTTGTTTCTCTAACCATTCCGAAATCTGTTTATTAATTTCACACTGCTCTGCGCGTGGGGATGGGGGACGTCGCGGCGCGCAATGAACTGGAAGTTAATCTGTCAGCACTATCCTTATCTTCAGGGCAGATGTTTTTATTTTATTTGGCTTATAATTCCTTACTAAATGTAGTATTTCATCTCGATGCATTCCGTCTTCGATATGATTTAAATCAAATTCCTCGTCATTATAAATATCACGAATACAAATCAAATAGTTTTCTGGTTGCAATTTTCTAATTTCGACTATACGCAATGTATGCTTTACGCATGCGCGCGTTGAAAGAAACGTTTAATAAAGTAAACAAATAAATATTGCACTTTTTTTTTTGTAAATTTTGATACCCTTTAGATCATAATTGCTCTTTATTTCATAAATTACGGTTTCATATTTTTAATTTTATAATTTTTGCATGCCATCTTACCAGATTTAAACTGATGATCTATAATCCGGAATCGAAGTCCTTACGAGTCCGGATTAAAGACGTTTGACTATACATTATTCCGCTTATAAAAGCAAAATTTTTTTTTGGCCAAACCAAACCCTATTTTATTTCCATTTTGTTCTATCATACACTTAGCTACTAAGTCAATTTCAAGATTCTGATTGCAATCACTTGGTCATATTTAAACTTGCAACGTAACAATTATTTGCTCTATAGGAGGAAAAAAAAGTGTCTTTTTCATCCAAAATTTTTCTCAATGCTTCAGCTATTTCTAATACCCTCAGAAAAGCATTAAATCTTTTAGCATCTATCAATGAATCATTTCTCTAGGGAATTAGGTACACGTTTTCCAGTTTCTATAGCAGACCTACTGATGTCAGTTGCTTTTTTTCCGCTAGTGGAAGACATTATTCTCAGGTTTTACAAGACTCTGATTTATGAAGGTGTTAGAATGTTGTTTCTTAGATAAGGGAACTTAATGGACAATGCAAATTTTGAGAATGAGTGCAAGAAAAAAAAAATGCTTAACAAAAAGAAAACTGAGGTACTGTTAAAATGATATTTTGTCCATTGACATCAAAATATCTAAAGATCATGGGTGTTGGTATAAACCTGTTGATAGTTTTTCCAAAAATCAAATATTCATTAACACGTTGACTACCATGGCACTTTTTGGGTTCCGGTCCGAGCAGCCAAATCGATTTAAACATATTATATTATTAAAAATACTAATCATGATTCGCAACAATCATTAAAAAGTTTACAGGATTTTTTTTTTCTTGTAGAAAAAAGTGGTCCTATGAATTATCTTGTAGTCAGCTTTTGTTAGACAAAGCTCTTCGCAGAAGCCCACTAAGAGTTGATTTATGCAGACATGCTTTGACTTGTTGTCTCGGTACAGCTAAAACGCCATTGCGTGCAAGTAATTTGCAATGGCACAAAAGTGGCAAGTCAAGAAACTATGAGATAACTCGTATTGGGCATCCTGAAGAAGAGCGCAAATATAAGTTATCTAGTGTTGGACAGTCAAAGTGTTAAGAAATATTTTTCTTTACAGTAATATACATGCTTTTGCAAAAAAAAAAAATCGAAATACCAAGGACTTTTGCAATCCTGACGAAATTTGGTATGCGAAAACATCTTGATCGAACATGCAAGTGATCAAAGTTTCAAAACAAATGAACAGGAATTGCGATCATAGCGCGCATTTCTAATGTGCAATTTGCAAAGTATAAAACCAGAGGCAGAAAATTTATCTTTTTTGTTGCTACCATTGTAATTTCGTAAGCAACTAAAGATGCCATTACAATGATATCGAAGACTTTACAGACAACTAAACAATTTCGACCACGGTCGCATTGTAGGGTTGCATGAAGCTGGTGGTCATACCAAACAACAGGCCACCACCTGCAGCGTACAGACACTGCTGTGGAAAGACATTGGCAGCAATAGTTGCTACAATTAAATTGCCGATGAAATGAAGGCTCTAGAAGGCCAAGGCACACAAATGCGAGGCAAGATAGGATGATTATTTGCCAGGCCCAAATCACATCAACTGTATCATTGTCAACTATTCAACACACTGCAGCCACGTCTATACCTCCCATCGTACTGTCCACCATCTCACAGTGCTTGTCTGAGGCGGGGTTACACTCACAGAGACCTCTAAGACGTTTATCTTTGACCTCACAACATCGGCAGAGTCGTTTGAAGTGGTGTTGCAGTCGATCATCATGGCTGCCATCAGACTGACATTGTATAGTGTTCAGCGATGAATCCCGCTTCACTCTTAAAGCAGATGACCACCGTGTTTGTGTCTGGAGCGGACGGGGCCAGCAGTCCCAATCAGCCTTTGTTTTACAAAGGCATACAGCTATAACCCCTGGTCTGATGGTGTGGGGTGCTATTTCTTATGACAGCAAGCCATCTTTAGTCATCCTCTGTATATCCGCAGAATGAACAGGCCGCAAGATGGTATCAACATATCGTTGAGCTGTTAAAACAGCTCAACGATATGTTGATACCATCCTGCAGCCGGTTGCATTACCCTTCATGGTACGTCATTCTGGGACCATTTTCCAACAAGATAATGCCAGGCCACATGCCGCTCGCATATCTCTGGACTGTCTACATGCAGCTGACGCTTTTCCTTGGTCAGCAAGGTCGTAAGACCTTTCACCAATCAAGCATGTCTGGAGCATGGTAGGCCGCCAAATTCGGGCAGCACAAAATATCGCAGATCTGGTGCGATAACTAATGAATGCCTGGCAGAATGTGTCGCAGGATGGCATTAGAATCCTCTACCACTCCTTGCCTTGATGAATTCAAGCATGCATTGCTGCCAAAAGCAGTTTGACCAACTACTAATTTGAATACTCAATGGGTGATTGTAAGCCATGAACAGGTACTAAGACCTTGATTTGTTAATCATTTTATTATCTGTGTATGAGCTATACACATATTCAATTTCATCAAAAACAATCACTTCCTTCATGGTGCTTCAATTTTTTTTGTTAAAGAGCGTATATATGCATATTATCTTATCTTGTAAAAGGCTGCACAGGGTGAGAAATATAGGTTGTTTTTTTTAACCCCTTAACTGCCGCGGGCGTATATATACGCCTTGCTCAGCCGATGCGTTAACTGCCCCAGGCGTATATATACGTCCTTCCAAACTGCTATCATTTGCTTTGCGCTGCTACACCTAAAATTATTCGCAAAGTTAACGCATCGGCTGCGCATCTGGGGCAGTTAAGGCATCGGCTGAGCAAGGCGTATACATACGCCCGCGGCAGTTAAGGGGTTAAAACAGTGGGCATCACGAGTAAGCGACTGGACCACCCTCCATTGACCACCACGAATAGGCAATCATTTGGATACTTGTTCTGGACTTGCTAATGCTGTCAAAAATGATTGTAGTACTTATTATAATGTTTCTAAACTGTATTGCGCTGCCCGTCAGACCAATGGCGGTCACTGCAATACTTAGTCTAGTTTGAAGATATTGAGAAACAGTACTGACGTTTTTCTAACTGAGATTCACTTTGTTAACAGACACAATAATTGCCATCAAATCAAAAGATTAGATAAACAAAGTCCAAATTCAGTACTTACCTGTAATTTTTTATAACTAAATTTATTTAAACTGTTATAACATGAGATCTGACATGAATACAAGTGAGTTACTTGGAAGTATTCAACATTTTTTTTTTTTTTTTTTTTTTTTTTTACGCAGTAGTAAAATTCTGTTGAAGAAAGCCGAAATATAGTCTGTCCACCACAAGAAGAGATTTGATCACAGCTGTTCGAAAGGAGATTTCATTTCACTGCTGCAAAATGGATAACCCTTTCAAGTTTGTAAATGACAGAATCCAAATGTCATTGTTGTACAGCATGTACTTTTAGTTCCAGGTTTACCTAAAGTAAAATGCTGGGATCGTCCACTAGCATGTGATGTAGAACTGGCCAATTCTCTTCTTGAGACAGACAGACGATTACAGAACCTTGATCCTTCTGAACTGCAAAACTCAATCTAATGTGTTCCTTTACACAATTACTTGCCTTTCTGAAAATAAAATATGATAAATGGATTAAGAAAGCTAAGTTGAGGAAGATTTCACTAGTGTCAAAAGAAGTGGAAAGTGAGAAGGAAAAAGACTTATTAGACTAATATTACTTGATGTAAGGCTGAAAAAGCATACAATACAATTGTGGAATGAAGAGAAAAGAACAGAAACAAAGAATCTTCACACTCTCTTCAAAGATGTTTTAACAAGATGATGGACTTTCAAACTATGCAAAATCTTCATGCAACAGTAGATTTCAAAACATGATTGATTAAGATTAATAAATTATAACTATTTTGCAGTTTAACTTCTAGTACGTTTTCAGTCATTAACCTCTTGAGGACCAGTATGCAGAGAATGAAGTGCAGCAATTCCTCAATTTCCGAAGTTACACAAGTAATATACTAATATGTATTAATATAAAGAATATCACATTAATAGAAATAAATGAAACATGTGAAATACTAAAATTATAACTGTAAGCATGAAAACAAATACTATACACGTGAAAACAAAATTACAAATATGAAATGTAAAAGAAAATTAAGCAATAATTATCTGTAGGTAACTAAATTCCAATTTAATAATTCTGCTGTGTGCAGAATAATTCAAAATGAGAATTAAGTCACAGGACAATGGCTGCTTTTTTTGCTGAGCATATGCCGAGCAAGTAAGATGCCTCACACAACGGGAAAGCTGATATCTTCCCCTTCTGCAATAATGTTGTAAAGTTACTTTTTAATTAACCAAGAAAGTGTATGTTAACCTTTAAAATAAATATAAAAAAAAGGGCAACTGCTCAGAGTTTTCCGTCACGGAATTTAAGAGACATTACACCTGCTATAGTCAAAGCTAGTAGATGCACTTTCTCACATTCTCCTAACAAAACAAAAACAAACAAAAAAAAAAAAAAAAAAAAAAAAAAAAAAGAAAAGAAAAAAAAAAGAAAGAAAGAAAGAAAGAAAGAAAGAAAGAAAAGAAAACATTGAGCTGGATGCATTTCCGCACATTCCTAATAACTAAAAACACAAAGAATAAAAAGGAAATTCTTAATGAAATAAATAAGCACGCCAGTATCGCTTTAACTTAACAGCTCCAATTCCCAGTTTCTTTACACCAGCAAATCTATCAAAAGCAGAAGCACAGATCAGAAACTGATACTCATACTTAAAAGTCAAAAGCCACGACTTAACCGATGTGAAAATCGTTACAATTTAGCCCCATCTACTGGCATTTAAAAATTCAAATAAATTGTTCCATTTTCAAGTTACATATACGGGATGCTGGGCTGTAGAGACTGATCAGAGCTTTTTGCGTATACGCTGCGTTGGGCTAGTAAGAGTGGAATCGTTGTGTCGTGTGTACGCGGCACTGGTCCTGAATCAGTTAAAAGTATTAGAGCATTTCTAGGTAAAACTTTTTTTAAGATTTGCATTCTTACAATAAATTAAATTACACTCACAAAATTTATCATTATCTTGATAAGTTCAAATAAGTTGGCATTATTTAAGTTTTGAGCTTTGTGGATTATTGAACTTTTAATGTACAAAATAAAAATACACATAATTAATATAGAATAAAATAGAGCTATCTCAAGTAAAAAATATTTTATTCATTTAAAAAAATTTAAAAGAACAAAAATAATAACAGTACTGCACTTTCTTTGGTAAGATGATGTTTGAAATGACATGAAAAGTTCAATGATACATGAAATATTTTGAAAAAATTTCAGGAAGCCAGATTCAGAACAGTATTCATGAGAGGCTGTTTGTCGATCACTTTTGATAAACTATCCTTTATCTTCACAAAATGGCGCTTAAACTCGATACCATCCCCCTGTAAAAAATATTAAGTTTTAATATTACAGGGGAAAAATTACAAATTTGAAAGGACAGGAGATAGATTAATAAAAAATAAATTCTTCTTTGAATTTGTATATAAAGACTATATAAAGTGACAAAAAATTTCCATTATATAGCACTGTGATTACATGTACAATATGCACCTATATGAATGTCTTAATCTACTGCACAACAATGCACTTCTTATGCTGACAGGTTCATGAAACACAAGCTGGATACCCTTAAATTAAAGTAAACAAATGTTCCAGCCCATGAGTGATAGTCCTACATTTCATTGAAGTGCCCCACTTCAAATTATATTCTGGAACATGTTCTCGATTCTCTTAATATTTCCAGAATATTTAAATACAATGGCTATGAATTTTGTGACTGTTGGTGCATAAAATTATGAAAATGTTTTTGTAGAATCAGAAAAACATTCAATAATCAATAGAGAGTTTATTTAGGTATATGCTTTTATGGAATTCACAAGGTCTACAAACAGACTGGCTAGTGGAAGAATTTTTAGTTTATGCTGCGATTCCTTTTTGGATAATGGGCAATAAAATTAAATCAAAAGAAGAATTTCAAGTAGATCTCTTCTTAAAAATGCAACAGATTATAAGCACGAATAGTAAAGCTGCATTTTAAAAAGAAAATACTTTGGTTGAAGATAATTAATTACCTAATCCCAAATTAAGCAATACTAAATTTTAAAAATCATTAAATACCCCAAAAATTTAACAGTTCAATTGTAAAACTGAAAAGCAGCCAAGTTTTCTCCATAATCTGTGCAAATCAAACTTCCTCCAAATGAATAGCATTAATAAAAGTGAGCTCTGCTTACAGGGGGAACTGTAGCATAACAGACATATATTTTGGTAACATATGCTTTTATGAAATAATCTACGAAGAGAAGTATCCCTGCATATTTTGGTAACATATGCAGGGATACTTCTCTTTGTAACCACCTCTAACTGTAGACACTGTTTTTAAGAACATAGATAAAAGTAGGCATTGAATTCATAGCAGACACTGCAGAAAAAATTCATAAAGAACTGCAGAATCCACTTGAAAGGTTTCATTGTAACATATAAGAAATGATTGATAAAATAAACTAAAATAAAATAAAACTGAGCAGCTCTGAATTACTGTCTTGGTGTTTCAAACTAAAACTGAACAGCTTAGAATTAAATCGGGTTTTAGAAACATAATTATTATTACACTGCATAATTACATACATAATGGCTTATTAATTACACTTTATTTAATCATTTTTAGTAAAATAAAAATTAAAGTAAATCTTAATTTTTTTTTTTTTTTTTTTTTTTTTAAGATGAATAAATTTAGTTTACTGTGCGCTGTTTAAAACATAAACTTTTTATTATTTGAAACAAATGATTTGCATTTCTTCCCCCTCACTCCTCAATTTCCCAGACTGTTGGGAAAACACTTCAACTTTTCTTGGACATTTACTAATTAAGTTAAATATTTTATAGGCATGTCAAAATAATTTCTACAAGAAACATTTAACTGGATTTTTGTGATTATAAAAAAACAGTAATTTGAAATGGAAAATACTTCAAAACATAAAATAATAAATTAAATACTGGCAAGAAATAAACTACTTTATTTCCTCTCACAAATAAATACTTTATTTAATAAACTCACAAATTATAATAAAATGTATGTTTGCTGATATTAAAATATAGAACTGAATTAATCGTTACCGAATTAATAAATATATTAGAAAGCCCACTTATTACTCCATTTCATCTTTTAGTATCATACAATGAAAATAAAATTATTATAGAAGGTTAGCATTTGCCAAGCAAACAAATACTTACAATCTTTAATAGTCATAATAATACAGTCATGTTCAATATGAAATGTCCCTAGATCATGGAGGTAAGAAAGGAAAGAGGTGGCCAAACCTGCACTATGAGTGAAGCACTGCTCTGAGGCTTTGGTCTCCAGATGAGGTACTTTTTGTTTGGTTTTGTACTTCAGAAGCTCCCTTGACAGTGCGCTCTGATAGTATTTCAACATATGACAGTTCCATACAAATAGAAAAACGGGATACTTCCGCAGCACAAAGGAAACATTCATAGTGTGACGGCGAATAGCAATTTGTATAGTTTAGTGATATTTACGCAAAAATCACATCTTGGTTAATTTTTGGATAATTAACAACAGTGATTTTGATTATGAATTTTTTTTATAAAATTCTAAGCTGTTGAACTAAAAATATAGATTTTAGCAAAAATGTTATGCTTAAAAAATGAAAAATACATAACAGTACGTTTAAAATTATATAAGTCTTTCGATACCCTTGTAGAGTATTCGGTACTTTTATTTTATGTTCCAAACGCCAAAATGTTTTAAATAAAATAATTTTTTTCATCCACATATTATTCTGACATGTACTTTTTAAAATTTTTTAGAGGAGAGGCTTTATAGTTGTTCATTTTAAGCTCATCATTTTATTTTTATATAACTGAAAAATAATCAATTTGAGTTTACACATTTTACTTATTTGGGTTAATTACTTATTAGGATTAATTATAATTACCACCAAATGCTGCAATCCTTGTCAAAATTAATAAACAGACACACAGATATGCCAATAAGTTAACTTTTCCCCGATTTGTAACCACATATTTGTGTAAAATTATGCACAGTTTTACACAAATGTGTGGAACAGAAGATGGATACATTTGCAAATTCGGTGAATGAAGCAATATTATGCAGAGTAAGGCAATCAAGATTGCGATCTGATGACAATGCAGTTAATGTTTAAAGTAATGGATAGTTATTATATTATAAGAGAATTATTGAACTGGGTAAAATCACTAAAAGAGGTATTGAGTGCTCTGCCAAAATATAATTACTAGAAGATTTGAATTTGGTAAAGAATGTGTCCTAAAATGTGTTTTAAGTCAAAAAATTTGAAACTTGATGGCTAAATGTAAATATAAAACTATGAATGTTAAAATATTTGTAAGTAGGCACATTGGTCAGGTTAAGTTTTTATTAAACAGAGTAAGGCATGCAAAAGCTATCTGGAATTTCAAACAAAAACTGACCTGTAATTGGGTATTAGAAATAATGCATGTAATTTTCATTCAAGTTACATTTATACATATTTCTTATATGAAAATTTCGGGCATATGCTAAATTATTGTAAATTACTTTACTTAAAATATATAGTGAATGCACATAAATTAAAGATTTGTTCATGTCAAAAATGAAAAATATGTAATATATGGGTATTTATGCATATGCTTGCAAAAAGCATGTATCTTCCTTTAACAAAATACGTAAATATTTATTAAATTATTTATAAATGAATTTGAAATGAAGGGTTTATTCATTCATAAACTCCTGTGAAAGTTACTGTGAAGAAATCTAATTACAGTACAAAGTCTGTAATCCGGACATCCATAATCCGGAATGATCTATAATCCAGACCTCAAAGCTACAAACTTTATGCGCATGCGTAACACATGTGCATAATGCATTTACGCATGTGCATTTAATGTATAACGGAGGGTATAAGCAGGGCTAAAATTATCTAAGGCATTTCAGTTAATGTTGCAGATTGAGCTGCTCCTTAATCTAATAATTGGATCTGGCTTATTATTTTTTGCAGACTGTTAGAACAATTTTATAAAAATTAAGCTTGAACTTTTGATTATGTCAAAAAGAGTTTCCAATTCTGGAGCTGCCAAAGGATCTACAAAGCGAAAGCATGTTTCGATGTCCATTAAACAAAAAGTGGAATTACTGCAAAAATGGATAAAGGCCTATCTATCTCAAAATTATGTATGGCATTGGAAAGTCCACTATATATGACACAAGAAAAAGGAACTTTTTGAATTTTTTGTGGAAGCATCTTAAACAACTTACATTGAAAGAAATGCTTAATAAAGTAAACAAATATTAAGCTTTTTTTTTTTTTTTTTTTTTTTTTTTTTTTGTAAATTTTGATACCCTTTAGATCATAATTGTTCTTTATTTCATAAATTACAATTTCATATTTTTAATTGTATAATTTCTGCATGCCATCTTACCAGATTTAAATTGATGATCTTTAATGCGGAAAAACCACTAATCCGGAATCGCCGAAGTCCTGACGAGTCCGAATTACAGACTTTGTACTGCATTAAATGTATCTAAATTTATAATGATTATAAATATTATCTAAATATACAATACACTTAACATTGAATTGTACACATAAACTGAAATCCCATTGACAAATATGTTAAAGTTAAGTACACAGAAAAAGTTAAGTACATGGAAATGAGCACCAATATTTAACGTATTTCACTATAAAAATAAAAGGTGCTTTAATTTTTAAATGATTCAAATAGAGCATCAATTATAAACTGGCTTATATTTTTCGATTTAAAAGATGCCTCAGAAGCTAAAAAATCATGTCATATTTGAGAAAATATTTTAGGAAGACGCTCTACAAATAGAAAAGAAATAATGCATAATTTTAATATTAATAATACAATAAACTTTGATCTTAATTTTTATAATCCTTAACCAAATAATAGCGAATCACCTTAAAAAATTTTCCTAATGTAATTAATGAAAACTTTTTAAAATATTTCATTCAAATTAAACTGTTCTGTGAAAAGTATAGCATTTAATTCCATTCAGAATGAAATGTTGTTGGAAAATGTATTCTTTACACATACTTAAGACACTGAAATATTGTAGAAAAAGAAAATATATACATTTCTATGTATATTTACAATGTAATTCTAAAATATTTACATCTGATTGTCTGAAAACCCATTGATTTTAATGGTAAGTCACTGAATGTTTTGGTCACCACGAAGGGATTCCCAGTACTTCAAGCAGTGTATGGAGAAAACCGGCTAGAGCCTCTCCTTCTTACTTCCTACCTCTGTGCCCTAGATATTCCCAGAACTGCCTCAAAGAAGAAACAATTAATTTACATGGTTCCAGTTACACTGATAAAAATGTAAATAAATGCAAAGATGAATAAAATTATTACATTAACTATAGTATATATTTTGCTAAATGATAACAATTTCACAGCTATCGCCTGTTATTAGCATTGTGATGACTTACTTCTGCTCAAAATGCAATAAAGTGCTATACAGATTGTCGATCCAATAATTCCAGCCATTTATGTAAAACCCAATCTCCCACAATTCTAGGTTAATTTTAGAATAATGTTGGAAGCTTGAACTCCCATATGAAGCAGTTATGCTAGAATTGCTTTGAAGAAATCATGGTAAAAAAGCTTAATTACTTGACTACTACTGCACACTTTTTTTAATGTAATAATGCTTGCATTATTTTATTGTCACTGCTATAAAATATTAGTGATATTTTGCATGCAATATAATGCATACAACATGCAAAATATGTTATTGCATTAATGTATTTCTTATACTATCAATAAGTCTTTTGATCAAGAGTAGGCTGATAATAGTAAACCTTTTGGTTACTTCAAAATTATACAGATTTGTATTTGTCACTTATTTCAAGAACTAATAATAAAATTGCAATGTAAAAGACATATATTATATTTTACATATAATAACATGTACAAAGAGATTTAAAAATTTTCAAGCAATTAGTTCAAGAACCCATATTTGACTCACCCTTGATCTTCTGAAGTCCACAAGTACAGTATCAGAAATCACAATCAGATTTGCCTTGAAAATTAACTGCATCTTTCTTCTGTCTTGTGTGGTGATAGTGAGCTAGAAGGAAAAAAAAAAAAAAGAGAGAGAGAGAGAGAGAGACATGCGTTACTTAACTATTCTAGTTAAACTATACAATCATCTAGTAAACATATAAATAATGCATACATTCTTATTATGATCATAGCCAGCCACGCTCTTTGATCTGACACAGGTAAAGTTAAAATGGCTTGCAAATACCTTAAATTAATAAAAAATACTGATATGAATGCTTGCTTCATGAAACAAAAGATATGCCACCAAAGCAGAGCAGCCATCAGTATAGTTTTTTTCTCCTTTTTTTACATTTAACACCTATCAATCAAACTTTTTCAGCATGGTTAAAAGAATTATAGACAGTTCTTGATTAACCCAGGAAAGATAGTAACACAGGACAGTTGTGGATTAAGCAAAACAAATAAAACTGAATACGAAAATAAACAGAAAAATTACATGACAAAACATGTGAAAAAATGGAAGTTTCATAGCTCCCCAACTACTATTTAGTTTTATTAAACATGATAATGTGAAAAAAGCCTTACCTTTTTCTTCATAAAGAGAATCAGCAGTTGTGGAAAACTGTTACTTAAGTTACTAAGTTGTTACTTAGAAATCCAATTATCACATTACACAAAGATCATCTTATCTATAAAAGTATTTGCAAAGTAAATAAATGTCATCAAAAGTATATATATTGTTGATTAATTTACCTGTCCTGGAGCACTACGCTTGAAAGAATAACCAAACTTTTCAAAGACTTTCACAAGTAGATCACACACAGCTTCTGTTTCTCTTTTGATACAAAACCTGGTGAGACGAGTACCAATAGGAAGAGCAGTCTAGCAAATTTTAAAAAAAAAAAAAAAAAATCCTTTACTTAATGACCAAATAATAGGAAACTAATGAACTAATTACAATTTAAAAGATTTTTCCACCCTAACTGGTATAGCAGTTAGTATTACTAGATTGACAGCCTCTAAAATACACAGCAAAAAATTCTTGAGTAGCTTGGTAGTAAGGGATGGGAGAGAGACCCATGAATTCATTCCCTGGAGGATTCTGCTTTAATTCAAAACTGGAATGGAACTGACTAAAGTTGTATTGTCACCAATAAGGTGCCCAAGGCCCATGCCAACAACAGATGCAATCCTTTGCTCTTTGCCAAGATAAACTTCTTGAACTTGTTCTGATATTACTGTCAGACAAGCGAGATTAAGTCACAGCAACAGACTTTAGCAGATTGCTTGAAATTGGTCTATTACAGCTGGGTGGGTTTGACAATTCTGACAAATAACGATGGTGGTCACTTTTCAAGTCATCAGTTTTGTATGATTTTTAAATAATCTTCCCACATGACAATAGTTTTACAACTACTAACTTTACCACTAAAAGAATTATGCACAATTCTTTTCTCCCATCTGCAAAAAGTTACAGATTATTTACATTTCAACCAATTGGTTCCCAGCATGAAAATTTCATTATGCAGTTTTTAAGGTATCCTTGTTTTCCCTTTATATATAAAACCAAGTTGTGTATAGTAGCTGCCTATTTTTACATAATGTGACACAGCAGAAAAATTGAACCGAATAATCTTTCGCTCAAACCATTTTTACATGTGATAACTGCTTCACAAATAAATAAGTTAATTAATTAGAAAAAAGAAGACTTAACTGCTTAACAAATAAATAAATGAGTTAACTAATTAATTAGAAAAAAAAGAAGACTTAAGCTATAAACTGAAAATAAAAGCCATAAAAGTTATAAAACTTTGTTTAGAAGTATTAATGAATGTAT
Organism: Stegodyphus dumicola; assembly: GCF_044657685.1. Classification (NCBI taxonomy): domain Eukaryota; kingdom Metazoa; phylum Arthropoda; class Arachnida; order Araneae; family Eresidae; genus Stegodyphus; species Stegodyphus dumicola. Next base: position 88,269,107 of record NC_140768.1, read on the forward strand.
TCTTTCTTGTGTTAAGCTTTGTTACGTCTTTGCAGTAAGCATGAGGAGTTTGATGGCACACTTAAGAGTTTGGATACCTATTTATTTGACATGGGGAGTTGTAAACATCACAGATTAATTTCCATTTCTTTTGACTTGATAAAGACAAATCCGAAGGTTGCTGAATTTAAGACACACAACTCATAGAATGTTTATGTATGAAAAAATTTTCAATAATTAACTGCTGAAATTAAAAAATTAATTATTAAAAGAATCTTGAAAAGACTGCTTTAAAAATTATTTGTGCTTCATAACTTATGACTACCCTATAAAGAAAAAAAAAAAAAAAAAAAAAAAATTACTACCACCCAACAGGGATAGTGGTTAGCAATGTTGACTGCATACCGAAGGGCCCGGGTTCAAATCCCGGAGAAGCCATAGATGTTTGTAAATGTATAGTGACTGTGCAGCATGGGGGCACTTTAAATATGCTGCAAGCCGAAAGTACTCTCGAGATGTTGGGGTTACAGCTGAAAACATCACAAAGAAAACGTCAAGCGAAAACATCAGTATACAAAACATCGCAGGAGAAAAGAAAGCAAAGAAAAAAATAGCAGTTCTAAAACATCGTGGTACAAAATAACATCATTAAAAATAAAGCAGTTGAATAAATTCACAGTTTAAAAAAATCATCATAAAAAATATCATGGCAAAAAATAAAGCACCTACAAATCATAGCATAACAATAAGATAAATACTTTTTTCAGACTTTAAAAGACATGTTTCTCAGGCTTTAAAAATTGCAAATGCATATTTACATAATGATTTGTGAGCGCAAAAAGGAAAAATGAATATTTTAATTTTTATATTTCACAATTTTGAATGAACTAATAAATTTTTGCTGAAAAAGTAAGAAGGCATATTATGCATTAAAAACTGAAAATTAATAGAAAATTAATGCAACTTGTAGCACTTAATAGAATTTTAAACTTACAGTTAACTAATATCAGGGTTGCCACTTAAAGAGTAGAATGAAATTCCCTGACTTTTCCAGGTTTTCTAGGTGTGTTTTGAGAAAATTCCAGTCTATCTGCATAGTGCGTGTTGGCTGCACTGAGAGGTAAATTAATTATGGTATACCACTTGAAAACACAAAAATTTGCCAATTACATACGACTTATTATATATATAATCTTGAAAGCATTACTATTATAGCTATAATAGGAGTTGTTTACTCCACTGAAGATTGAGATTAGAATCTGCCATTAAAAAATGAGCTTTTTTGCAGACATTTTTGCAGCTAAACGAAAGAAAGAAATCTATTTAATGATATTTTAAAATAAATTCAGGTATTTTTATATTTATTTAGCAGCATACATGAGCAAAAATATGTGCATTAAATTTCATGATTGTATGTCCATCATACTGCTAGATTTAGTTTCAGAATTATGCCAGAGAAATTTGCCTGAAATTTGAAAGTATTATTAACTAATAATAAATAAATTTAGAGGAAAGAAGAACATTAAATGATATAAATAACATTAAAATGAAGAATTACAATAATCAATGCTATTTTGGCGAATATTAAACGTTAGCCTAGATGACTGATTACTATTTTTTTATTTTACTGCAAAATGAAAAATAAGGCATTTATTAAAATGAAAAAAAAAAAAAGTTTAAAAGATTTTGCGTTAAAATCCTAGTCTTCGCTATGGCCTTTGTACAATTTTGAAAACTGCCGCCAACACCAAAATGACCAGTTTACTACCCAACACCTTCTTAACCCTCCGAGCATTACAGGTTTAGCCCTGAAATTTCAAAGTTCATCAAAATGTCATGAATAAGTGGTATTTTTTAAATTAAAAAATGAATCTCTCATTTTGTACCTTGATTCCTTTTCTTCCAATATACATCCAAACCGAAATCAAATACATTAAAAAAGCTAGCAGAAATTTTCAGTTGTAATGAATATAGAAGGCAGTCTTCTATACAGAATTTTCCAACCGTAACACTGAGAGGTTTAAACAGAGACTAAGAGACAGAAAGAGGTAACTGTTGTTACTGCTCATCATAATGTTGTCAAATCCCATGTGTACCGTGCATGGAGTTTAGAATACAAAAATATATATTGTTAAGATAAAAACACTCCTCTGCAACAGGAATGGCTCCGTCCCAACGTGGAGGGAAACTGCGTATGTGCAAAATATCTGTCGCCGAAACTTGCGAAGTTCGAAGGTCAAGTTTATCAAAAGTACATAAAACGAATATCATTTTAAATTTCCTTAAACTTTAAAGAAAAAGAAAATATTTTTTGCACGAGTAAATTAATTAATAGATTAGCTATTTTGAGCAAAAAAAGTACGAAAATCCAAGTATAAATTATCGCGAAAGTCAAAGAACGTTTCTTATTAACACAGGCTCCACAATTTCCTGTACACATCGCGAAGGGGAAAATTCTCACCGTCAGGTTCCGTTGCCAAATCCCCTTTGGCAAGTTTTTCCCTCTGCCTTCTAGCGGCACTCTAGCAAACTGATTTACATTACATCTATGGAACCCTTCTTTCTTTACATAAACATTCTAACATTAGAACAGAGTACATGGGGGCTATTCTAGCCTCCATGGTACAGTATATTAGGATTAAACTGATTTTGTTGTATACGAGAATGGGAAGGTATTTTCTTTAGTTCAACATAACCTGCACATGCGAGTCTTAGGATTCTCGAAGTTACTGGAAAACAAACTTGCCGGAAACTTGCTTTGCCTTTCTAAAAAACAATCTGATTGGAGCTGCGAAAATTGGCTCTACACCAGCTGCCCGAATGATGCTCATCTGATACATAATTCACCAACAAAGCCATGGCTTCCAACATTGGTGCAAAACTTGCTTTTTGGGGGATCACCATGTGACATTCCATTTTCCAGATTTTGACTAAAATATTTAAATTCCCTGACTTTTTTCGTCAATTTTCGAATTCCCCCGACTTTTTCTGGTTTTCCAGGTAGCGTGGCAACCCTGTAATAAAGGCCATAAATAAATTAATCTTTTTTAATAAAGTTTTACTGATAATTTTTCATGAAAAATATATTCTTAGAAAAAGGAAGATAAGCAACTTCATGAGATTACATCTATAAAAATTGTTTAATCCATTATCAAATTATTCTAATCCATGTTTTTTAATTGGATATTCTTTTAGTGAAAATTATATCTTGTTCTGTTTCTGTTTATTCTTAAAGTGTCATTAGCATTTCCATGTACAGCGCATAGTCAATTATTTGGATGTCTATTTGTTAGTTATGATGAATATCAACTATGTACTATTTCAATAGGCGATTTTGATTTATTGTATTATGCCAAAGCATGCTAGGACTATCTGCTTAAAAGGAAGAAAACCTTTGTGGAGTACTTTCTCATGAACTGGCTCATATCCACATTATATATTAGGAGAATCACGAGAATTTTATGTAGCCAGCTCTTCCGCTGGATCAAAATACCAGTATTCAGTGATTTTACCAATTGGTCCCAGGTGGACAGTTCTTCAGTTTATTAATGTTTTCTGCTTTTCCCAACAGAAAAGTCTCTAAAAGTGTTATTTTTAATACTCCATTATTGTTATTTGACAAAACTAACAAACTTACTTGTTGCATGGAATATAAACAGAAACCAGCTAAAACGTGCATACCATCTGAAAATTGACAACAAATAAATTCTACACACAGGCTAATTACACGAACTCAAAATTAATTTTAAAAGATAGCGGAATACGCACCCCAAAGAAAGTATTTATTTAAATTGAAAAAAACTGCAGATTCACAATCTATCTCCATCATTAAATAATGAAGAATCTGTATTATATATGGGCATATGTATGTTCTTTTCATTGTGGAAAAATGAAAGCATTTTAAAAAGACATAATACTCAACTTGAACACGCCCACCTTGAAATACAAATTTTAAATTTGTTATTTATTTTATATTTTGTTAAAATTTCATGAAATTCTGATTAACAAACCTGGCAATTTAAAAGCAGTTGGTGTGTTGCCATTTGGCAAAACATAAGATAATTATACTTCAAACAGACTCAGCAATTTAAAAGACCTGTTATTGATTAATAAATTAAACAATTGAAAATAAATAAATACCTCTATTATAATTAATCACTAGCTAGACTGTGAAATTACACTAGCTTGAAGTCATTATATGTTTTCTTCTATTTTATATTAACTACACGGGCCTCCAAAAGTTAAGGAGCAGCATGTTTTCCAAAGCTCACCATTACAAAAATGTCAGTAACATTTAAATTTAGTTTATCTGCATGATAGCAATGAAGTTTAAGAAAATATATGCAAAGACAATAGTTACCACTTTTTATTTCATAGCAATGAATACTTTATATAGGAGTTGGAAAAAAATGCAAAAATTATAAGTTTTGCTCAAGAGGGTTGATCTTCAAATGCTATTTTTAGCAATATTCAAATGTATTATTAGCAGTTTCGTTGACAATATCCAGGAGAGTCTAGCAATGTCCAGTAGAAGTTGTTTGCCCGATTCGTTGAGGTAGCAGGCGAACGTATGGATGGAAATGGGAATGTCACAAGCTGATGCTGCTAGACATCTCAGTGTCTCTCATAATGTGGTCCACTGACTATGGAATCAGCTTCAATAGAAGGATTCTGTATCTAGAAGACATGCTCTAAGAAGACCTAGATTTACAACTCCTGCGGCAGACCATTATTTAGCTCCTTCGGCCCGAAGGAGGAGTAACATTAATGTGCCTCATGGCAGATCATTTAGTGGCAACAGGGACAAGAATTTCAGCTACTACAGTGTGCAGATGCCTGAACAATACAAGTCTGTATGCAAGACTACCAGTTGTTTGTGTCCTCTTGAACTGAGGATACAGAGGTGCCCATTTATGTTGGGTAAAGAGAACACATCTCCTGGACCAATCAACAATTCGGCATCTTTTCTCTTCACAAGTCCAGGTTCACATTGGAGAGTGATTCAGGTCGTCAGCTGATCTGGAGAGAACAACGCACCAGATAAAACCAATTCCACATTGTGGAAAGACACAGTTACACTGACCTGCATGTGTTCCATGGAGGAACTTTGACCAGGTGAGATATCAAACGAGATCCTTGATCAATATGTCTGCCCATATGCTGCTGCTATTGGTCCTGGATTTCTTCTGATGGACGACAATGTGCGAATGCACTGAGCTTAGATTGCTGAAGGATATAGTGACGGTCACACTATGGAGCAGATGGAATGACCAACTCAATCCCCAGAATTGAATATGAATTTGGGACTACCTTGGGAGACAGGTTGCAGCTTTAAGTCCTCCCCCAAGGTCGTTAGATGGGCAAACAAGGATTACTCTGTCTGGTTGTTGCTTCCTATTTCACTGACCGACAACTTAACTGACAATATGGAATGTTGCTGCCGCCAATGTATTGCAGCTAGGGGTAGACACATTCCTTACTAGAACCCATTTTTGTAATGTTAGCATCCCATTTTTCCTCAAAAAACTATGACATACTCTTTCTCCAAGCAGATTTTTGTTGTTATTCATGTTTCTGTTGAACTTTAGAAACATGCTGTTGTTCCTTTGAAACTTTTGGAGGGCAGTATAATTTAGCCTGCCAGCGGCAAAAGTGGATACTTGTTTACTATAAAACACAGCACTGATGTGCCAGAGGAAAATGCTAAATTTTAATAACTAAATGATTTTATTTATTCAATCAAAATATGTCATAAAAGTAATTTTCATTTAAAGTTTGTCCACTGTAAATACCATAATTTCCAGAAGAAACGTCACAGCATTTACGTGTTTAAAACTTAAATTTTCAGCGGATGCGCCATTTAGGTGCACTAAAAATAAAATATTTCCTATGATGGTCATTGTACATAGTTTGAATAACTTTGTCATTGTACATAGTTTGGATGGCCTAGTCTTTGTACATAGACTGGTGCTGTTCCCACACAAAAGAAAACTCAGTTGCTTTTTGCGAACGTTATTTTGTTTACATTCTTTCCCTTGAACGGACCTACATGCCTTATTCACCCTAAACGGGATTTCAGAACCATAACATTCTCCCCCCTTTCAAAGCAGCATTCTCATCATTTTGAATAGTCTCTCTCCTCTGCCATTCGATGAATCTTCCAGGACCCATCCTCTCCCCAACTTGCCTTTTACTGCAATTTTTTTCAAAGGCAGACACGACTCCACCTGCCTCGCAATAACGAACTCTGATGTATTTCCCCTTCAGCTATGAATCGATTTTTCTTGGCATTCTGCCAGATACAGATCCCATCAGTTTGGGTACAAGTACTTGTTGGATAGTTTTTAAGTAAGAAGGGAGTGGAAAATTTTTGAAAATGGCACTAAACAGCACAGAAGCTATACTGCTGGTTTTAAGCTTAATGTAATTTCACGTGCTGAACAAATTGGAAATAGAGCAGCAGCTCGAGAGTTTGAAGTGGACGAGAGATGTATTCAACGGTCGAGAACTGAAAAAGAAGAACTTAAAAATATGCCACAACAGAAACGAGCCAAAAGAAGTGGTACTGTAAGGTGGCCGAATCTAGAGGACGACCTTGCAAACTGGATAAAGGAGCAACGAAAAAAAGGAATGGCAATTTCGACAGTAAAAATTCTCTCACAAGCAAAATTTATAGCAAAGCAAATGAACATAAATGATTTCAAAGGAGGCCTTGCTGGTGTAGCAGATTTATGAAAAGAAAAAATGTTTCTGTGCGTACTAGAACAGTCAGGCAACAATTACCAATGGACTGGCAGGTTAAAAAGGCATCTTTTCTAAAATATGTGACAGATATTATTGACAAAAGAAAACTTCTTCAGTCACAGATAATAAATATGGATGAGATGCCGTTAGCTTTCGACTCTCCTGCAAACAGAACTGTTGATGAAACTGGTGCAAAAACAGTATCTGTGCTTACAACGGGGCATGAAAGAACGTCATTTACATGTGTGTTAGCTTGTGCCGCAAACGGTGACAAGCTAAAAGCCGATGATCATTTTTAAACGAAAACTATTCTGAAGGGAGATTTTCCTAATGACATAATTATTTGTGCAAACAAGAACGGCTGGATGTGCGAAACAATCATGCATGAGTGGCTACAAAAAGTTTGGCAGTGTCGTAAGGGATCTTTTATCCAACCAAAAGGGTTATTGATAATGGATTCCATGCGTGCTCATTTACATGCTGATTTTTTTTTTTTAAATTGTAATGTTTGTTTACATTAAAACAATGAGTACAAATGACAGGAATTCATAGATTAAGCAATTGCAGATCATCAGAATGTGTGCATATATATATTTCTGACTGAGAGAAGATCTAAACATACCTTAGAAACTGTCTGAGAAGGCTTAAATTGTGAAGCCAATATCATATTCTCAGGGTCTACAGGTTGAGAAAAGCTCACACCAACTGTGACGCTGCTAATGTTTCCAGACAAACCATCTATGTTTCCCGAGTCACGAAGTACTTGAGCTGGCTGAGAGAATGATAATTTGGAACCTGATTCTTCCCTAGGTGAGGGAGAGAAAAAAAGGCAAATATGAAAATTGTTTCACAAATATATATATATATATATTTTAACAAACATGTATATATGTAAAAAAGCAAACTTAAAGTTAAAATAATGTGCAAACATATAAAAGATTTAATTTTTGAACTAATCAACAATATCATTTAAATTCAGATAGCATAAGTAAATCAAGTGCAAAACATGAAAATAAATTTACCAATTTATATATATATATATATTCATAAGTTTTGAGAAGCACATACGAACTGTAGATATAATTAGGGTACATATTTATGAGGAATTATGTCCCTCCTCCATGTATGCTTTCATAAGGTAAATGGTTAGAAGCACCCAGCTAGAAACTGGAATATCTGAAGTTAAAAAGCCAGTGAGGGCACAATTGATTTCTCATGTTACCTAGCTCCAGTATACATATATATGTAATAGATTCAGGAGCAGGAATTTGGATCCATAATGACTAGGAAATTGGAGGCGAAGGCAGATTAAATCTTCAGTTTTATTTTCAGCAACATGTTACGTCTACACAGAAGTCGGCATATTAAATGGGCCTGTCCCAAAAGGCTTACATTTTTGATAACTTTGTAGCAAGAAAGCAGCAGCAGCAGACAGACAGCAGTGTAGCTAGGCCAAAGCGTGGAAGGCAAGTGCATAATGTTCAGGATGAAATTTTAAGTCAAACTGAGTTAGTTTTGGCTTTCAAAGCATTTTGATTGGACAGTTAATATTGCTGTAAAATCACTACTGGCTGATTGAGTTTTAGTTCCATTTACATCATCAGAATTATGTAAGAGTCATATGACATAGATTTTTCTCGAAACGATGCAGTGCAAATAGATGTTGCTATTTTTAGAATAGAGAAGGGAAATTAATTTACGCTGCTAATTTAATCTTTTAAGTATTCTTTCTTTTTCTTACATATATATATATATATAACAAGTTTAATTTAACTATACCTTTTTAAAAAATAGCTAGTTTTCTAGAAGTTAAAATATGTCTTGTTATATATATATATATATATATAAAATAATAAAATAGTTAGGAAAAGAGAGCACTGTTGATGTGTAATACCCAGATAAAAAAAAGATAGATTGCTGATCCATATTGAAGAGGAAGCATTATGATTGTGTAGTATGCTAATATGTTGACTTCGTAGTATCTAAAAAATTTGGCAGTCAAGGCAGTTTCAATTCCAATTTTACTTGCAATTGATATTTGTGGCCACAGTCACTTGGCACTCTAGTCTTGCCTTTTTACAGAACTTTTACATTTTAGATATTATTGCAACAGTAAGCAAGACAGTGAAGTTACATACTATCAGGGTAGCGAGCGAAGCTGAAGTGCGTAGTTGTGCAAGATGGAAGCACATGAAGAGAAAGTTTTGGTTTGAATTTAAAGTTTCAGTTCCCAATTATTACGTCATCAGTGTGCGTTGTGCAGAAAATGAAAATAAAATGATGCAATTCAGAGAAGTTATTACAATTTTTATAACACAGAGGAAGAATTAAAGGGTTTACCGTTAATTTATATTATAATTTTGATTCACATATTTTTTTATCTTACATACATACATATAGAGAGAGGGGCAAGGTGATGCAGTAGCTAGTGCATCGCAGAGCAGCACTACAGATCCGGAGTTCGAACCCCGGGCTGGGCAAGGTCAACTCAGCCTTTCATCCCTTGGGTCGATAAAATGAGTACCAAGTTCATTTGGTGACTAAACACGGAGCGTCCTGCGACAAGGTGACCACTTGTTCAGGGCATATGCTTACGCACCCCGGGGCGCAGGGTCAAGAAAGCAGATTTCGTGGCACTGCAGGCCTTAGCCCATTAGGGCTGTTTGCACCACTGAGTTTAGTATACACATATATATAACAAGTTTAATTTAACTATACCCTTTTTAGAAAATAGCTAGTTTTCTAGAAGTTAAAATTTTTACTTAGATTTTTGAACTCAGCTCTTCATTAGTGTTGTATGGTAAGGATTAAGTGTTTTCATAATTAAAAATGAATATTCTAAGTTTACTTTTTTTGTTTATAATTGGAATTGACAAACCACAAGTTGTAGTTGTTCTTCAACAATATGAGATTATTAATAATGTTATTTAGAACTTGCCAGCAATCAATCAATGGCATTTGAGTCACATATCCTCAAGAAGAATGAAATGAATTTGGCACTAATTAACCATCCAGGTTTAATGTTTCAAATACTAAGCCCTTTAAAATTTTTGTTTGAAACATTAAACAAAGGATAGTTAATAGTTTTAATTTGTACTTTTATTTGTTATTCCTGTTTTTATATTTTCATTATTTTAATTAGTCTTTAAAATTTCTTTATCTGGCTTTAATAATAATACTTCCAAATAACATACACCCATTTTACTGCAATACAAAATTTTCTTTTAAAATATCTCTTTTCTACAGTGTGTGTGCATGTAAGATAATAAAAAAATTTAAATTATTGTCCTTTAACTCATTAGTCTCAAACTGGTAGCCTTCAAAGCAATTTTAAGCAGCCTATAAAAACATTTCTAGTAAATTAGTTAGCTCTATTATGAGAAGAATTTCAAGAAAAAAACATAAGATTTTAATGGTTTGAAATCCAATTTAGCATTATTTTCATTAAAATGCCCATGAATAACACCACAGAATATCTACATACTGATTTATCATGTGATATAAATCTAATTCAAAGATTTGAAAAGATAGAGTTAAATAATTTTTATTCATACTGATTAAGAACTTTAATTAAGAAAGTTAAGAATTTTTCCAATAAGAATAATTGCTTCGTTTGAGAATACATGTAGGAGAATGCATTTTTATATTGGGAGTACACATGAACAATTTTTTCTCGCAGTTGAAAATTAATAAGTCTGAGAAAAGAACCAATTTAACACATCGTTCAATAAGCCCCGGGACTAACTAAGAAAACAACATCTATTTAAAAAAATTTCACGTTTATTCATCAACATAATCCCCATGAAGAGCTATGCAATCATTCTAAGCTTTTTTAACTTTTCGATAACATGCTTGTTAAACGTTTGTCCTTGTCCGCAAAATAAGCCTCAGTGGCAGCAATGACTTCCTTATTTAAGCCAAATCTTTTTGCCTGGAACATCTTTTTGAGATCAACTAACAGCCAGTAGTCTCTGGGGACTGGATCTGAGGAGTATAGTGGGTGGGAAGGCAGAGTGAAGCCCAACTCATTCAACGTAACCAGTGTTTGCATTCATTTGTGACACAAGGCATTGTCTTGACTGAAGATGATTTTTTTCTTCATGTGCAGTCTTTTTTTTGCGATTTTGTCCTTCAGACACATCAATAACTCACTGTAATAGGCGCGATAGATTTTTCCCTTTTCAAGGTAGTCAATATAAATTATTCCTCACGCATCCCCAAACACAGATGTCATGACTTTTCCAGCTGACTGCTGCGTTTTAGGACGCTTCAGATGGCTTTCACCGGCTGCATGGGACTCAGCTGACTGCTGCTTTGACTCCAGAGTGAAATAGTGGATCCATGTTTCGTCCATTGTTACATACTGACGCAAGAAATCCTGTTTATTGTGAGTAAACAGTGACAAACAGCTCTGTGAATCATCGACTTGTTGTTGCTTTTGTTCCATTGTGAGCACATGTGGCACCCATTTGGAAAACACTTTTTTCTTCCCAACTTTTCATATAAAATCATATACACGCTTCCAGTTGATATGTTTACCATCTCAGCAATCTCACGAACTTTCACTCTGCGGTCATTCATCATGATTTTCAACACTTGTTTCACATTTTCCGGAGCGACTGCTTCATTTGACCTACCAAGACTGTCGCATCATCTGTATCCGCACGACCGTGCTTGAAATCAGCATACCAACAGCAAATGATTGTTTTCGATGGAGCAGTGTATGGATAACATTTTTCAAGCCATTGCTGAGCTTGCACAGTATTTTTGCCCATTAAATAGCAATGTTTGATCAACACTCGAAATTCGTTTTTCTCCATTTTGTCTACCAAATGCACAAGTAGTGTCACTTTCACCACAGTAGCTTCGCTGTTTCTGAGTCCTGGGACTTATTGAATGATGTTGACTAATGAACATTTATTTAACTAATGAACATCTGTAATTTGCGATAAAAATAGTTTCTAGTAATTTTTCTCCAAGTTTACAAGTTTTATCAAAATTAAAACACTATCAAGTGTAGCTGAAAGTTGTAGTAAGAAATAATGAAGTTTATAATTATACACAGACACACATACATATTTTTTCTGTATGCAACGAAGAAAATTTTAATAAATAAAAGAAAGAGGTTGTCATGTATGTCATGTAAACATACTTACAAATATTATCCCATTTGAAACGTTTTGGTGATTTGTTTACATTTAGTTTATGTAGTGCTTAATTCAACATATTAGAATTATTTGAAATAAATTTTAGTCTAAAAATTTAACATTTTAAACTCAAAATGTTTGAATTACAAAGCTGCAACCAACAGAAATTTATTGCAGACACCAACATTTAGAATTCAGACAAAAAATGCATATTAATTTGAATTTTTTCCCATCATTATTATTTCTGTTTGTATAGACATTAATAAATACATAGTAAATAAAATTTAGTTAAAATGCTATTTTACTTTTAAAAAAACTATACATTTTGTTAAACAAATTTCAACTCATTAAGTGCTTTCAGATTAAGCATTCATTCTGCATGCAGTTTCACTGAGATCCACAGACATAGTTCTCTTTTTTAATCTGGTTTTTTCCCCTTTTCTGTCCTAAAAAATAGCAACTGCTTATACTAAATCACTCTAAACTGCATCACTTAAAAATTAATCCTTCTCATATGATTCTTACATAATATAATGATGCAGGCATATAATTTTGTAAACTAAAATTTAACTAACCATTCAAAATGAAGTGAAACTACAATTCTAAAAAAAAAAAAAAAAAAACCTTATTTGGAAAATACACATTTATATCCGTCTTGCTTATCCTTGCATTTTCAAACTTACTATCTACTGCTGCTCCTTCTTGCAAAAATAAATAAATAAATAAATAGCAATGTAATTACTCAAGGAAACGTACTTTTACTGCCACTTTACCCACATCTACCCATATTAATAATTAATAAAAAAAATACTGTTGGCTACATGCGGTCTTTATTTTTAGGTGTACACCATTTGAACAACACCATACACAAAACTAAAAAAAAAAAAAAAAAAAAAAAAAAAGAAAGAATTTTATTTAAAAAATCATATTAATAGCTTTGGTTTTATCACATTTTATTATGCCTGATTTGTTGAACCCTGAAACTGAAAGCTGGAAATATAGTATTGAGAGTTATGGTTATAAATTCTGAGCCATAAAAAGTACAATAAAAGCAACTTTTATGCTGAACGCTTTTATTAAATAAATAAATAAAAATCATTCTGCTTTTCATGCTATACTTTACTAAACTGCTAATTATTTTATTTTATCTCAAATTTCAATTTTAGGCATTTCTAGTTTTGCATTGCATTATTCAACATTTTGATCATTCATTCAAAAATATAAAAACTGAACTTACTTAAGTACTGAAGAACTATCCAATTCTGAACATAGACGCTTGGATGTTGTAGTACCAGACAGCTGGCTAGTACCTTAAATGAAAAAAAAGTATGAAGTTAAAGCAAGTAAAATTTTCACTTGAGCAGCAAATTAGCAGAAAAAACTATCCAATTCTGAACATAGATGCTTGGATGTTGTAGTACCAGACAGCTGGCTAGTACCTTAAATGAAAAAAAAGTATGAAGTTAAAGCAAGTAAAATTTTCACTTGAGCAGCAAATTAGCAGAAAAAAGAGACAAGGAATGAAACCATGTTCTAAACTAATAGCAGGTATTAAACATTATTGTCAAAATATTTATAACTTTATAATATATATATTGCTGTAGTTATAACTTTATAACTACAGCAATTTTATAAATTTTGATATGTAATACAAAATTTGATATATTTTTTTTTATTATCTGCATACTGGTTTCAATACTAAATTACTTCTTGTAAAGGCGTCACCTTTTCCTAGTTGATACCTGTTCGATGTTATGCAAATTGTATTTCTCTCTTTGTACGGAGGAGCGGCGCAGACGCAAATTTGTTAGGATTTTAAAGCTCGCATTTATAGCTTTTAGGTTGCTGTGAATTACTGGAGTTTCAACTAAGCAGAGTTTTTTCTGAATTTGTTCAGTAAGCCGCTACTGAAATCGGAGGTTACAATGTGTTCTTCGCCATTCCTCAACCAACTTAACGGTTGAAAGCCAATAAAGAAGTTTCGGTCAACATTATGACTCTGAGGTTTCTTGGGTTCTACACTGAGGGAATATGAAGTCAATTTACAGTCCACTATTTTTAAAAGACGGAATGTACATGATTTTGGTTCATCGGCTAGGGAGTTGCAGTAAAATTGGTGAGTCAGTGTATTTTTATATCTTTCTTATTAGGTAATGGAATTTACAACGCTTAAGATTAAGAAGTGTGTAGCTAAAGCTGCGTAAACTAAAGGAGAAAATTACAGTGACTTACGATTCTGCTGATGTTGATCAGTTAGAACTTTTTAAATCTAGATTAAATAATGTAATGCCTAAACTTTCGGATATTTTTAGTAACATATTCGTAGTGTGTGAAGAAAAAGATATTGATGTCTTTATAGAAGAGCAGAAGGTCATACAAGATACTGTTGATGAGCTAATTTTAATGCTAACCAGAGTTAAGAATGTTAAAGATATTAGTGTGGAAATTAAATCTTGTGAAATAGCAAGTATACGCTTACCTAAGCTAACTCTTCCTGTATTTAGTGGCAGTGCTGAAGAATGGTTATAATTTTTTTTTATTTATTTAAAACGGCGATAGTGGATAATGACCGTTTATTGGGTGCGCAAAAGCTACAATATTTAAAGGGTTCTTTAAAGGGAGATGCTTTGCGGATTGTTCAAGCTTTAACTATTTGTGACAGGAATTTCGAAATAGCGTGGCATTTATTGTATCAAAGATTCTCACATAAGAGAGAGTTACTTTCACTGTTGTTAAAGAAAATCTTGTACTTATCAAATTTACAAGCTGAAATTCCTAGTCAGGTATTAGCATTAGTAGACACTGTAAGAGAATGTGTATGTTCATTTGAAAATCTAGGATTCAAAGTGGAGCAATTCACGGATACTATTTTAATGTTAATAGTACAGTTTAAATTAGATTCTTTGACAAGAGGATGGTGGGAAAGAACATTAAAGAGTGAGGAAATGCTAACACTTAATGATATGTTAGAGTTCTCGAAATCTCATGCCAGAACCTTGCAAGCAGGTAAAACGCAAGGTGTTAAAAAACAAGTTACCAGAGACAAATTAACTTCATTGGCTTTAGAGATTTGTGCGCAGTATACGTATTGTAAAGCCGGTCATTCAGTTTTTAAGTGTAATAAGTTTTTAAATCTGAATGTTCAAGAACGTCTTAATTTTGTCAAGAAAAATAATGTTTGTTTTAATTGGTTTCAAATCATAAAGCTTTCGAGTGTAGAAGTACACATAAATGTAAAAAGTGCTTTAAAAATCATCACATACTACTGCATTTTGAAAGAGTTCAAAATGAACCAAAATCATGTAAAGGAGTTCGAACAGTTCGAAAGAATTATCAGTGATGGCTAAGCCATTTTCCCCCGAGCCAGAACCTCGTACTCAATCGGCTGGGTCAGGAAAGAATATCACAAGTTCTAGTCCAGTAATTAAATCTTGTGTTTCAGACTTTAATTTTCAGCATGTAGTTTTATTATGTACGGCTGTTATTAAAGTGTTAAATTCATTGGGTGAATACCAATTGTGTAGAGCCCTCCTTGACCCTTGCTGTCAGGCAAGCCTGATTTCAGAAGACTGTGTACAGAGACTAGGATTAGCAAGAAGAAATGTCAAAGTTTTTATTTCATGTTTAGGGTCTTTGGATACGAAAACTAATGGAATTACGGAAATAAACTTCGTCCCGCATTTTCCAGTGAAAGTGTCATAGGGCCTGTTGATATAGGCATAGATATTGCTTTACCTCTTTTGAAGGGGGAAATAATTAAATGCGAAGAAGGTAAACCAGTAGCTTCTCATTCTCAACTAGGATGGATTATTTCAGGTAGTGTGAATAATTCAATAGAAAGTAATCCTACTAGCTATGCGAATAATGGGTCCGTGTCACTTAGCCGACAACCGACAGGACATTTAGCCGACATGGACACTTAGCCGACACAGACGGTCAGCCGACAGGACATTTAGCCAACACGGACAGTTAGCCGACAAGACATTTAGCTGACAGGACATTTAGCCGACATGGAAATGTAGCCAACAGGACATTTAGCCAACAAGGACACTTAGCCGACAGGACATTTAACCAACACGGACAGTTAGCCGACAGGACATTTAGCCGACACGGACAGTTAGCTGACAAGGACACTTAGCCTACAGAACATTTAGCTGACAAAGAGAATTAGCTGTCAGGACATTTAGCTACGGGACACTCAACTGTCAACGCATTTAGTCAACAGGACACTAAGACAGTGACGTTTAGCTGACACCTACGCAATAATTATTAAACTTACTGTCAATTACAAAATTTCTCGACTTATCCATAAGTTCAATATTTAAGTTATTTTTTTCACCTATGAGTAAAATTCATTTTTTGATTCTTAAAGGTCTCATATGTGCTTTTAATTCTTGTGTAATTTAGCATTGTTTGATATGTACTGTTTGGTGTATATTGGCCAAATTGAAAAAGCGCTGAAATTTCTCGTCGGGGAATATGAATTAAATTTCGAAAGGAAGAAAGGAAAAAATTTTTTTGCTAAATACGGCGGTCACTTAATTATATTTTAATATGATCTTAAAAAATTATCCATAAAGCTTCTTCATTTAATCAACTGGTTTCCTTTGAACACCTTCACATCATTAACAATTTTTCTTGTTTACTTAATGACATTAGTTTTCCAATCTCGCTCTTCCAAATGCTTTAAAATTTCTAATACCTTTACGTTTCATTACTATTTTACTCATCACATCGTGTTACATTCTTTCCCTTACAAAAGCGTTTTGCTTCTCTCACTAATGAAATTTCCTTTCCCTGTCATGAAAAACCTGAATAATGCAATAAAAATTATTGTTATTCTTCAATTATACTTTTTTATGCAAAAATATGGTAGTAATGGTTAGTTTAGCAAATATACTTTATTTTGTTATTAAAAACAATAAAAAAAAGTGAATTTTCAAGACAAGCAAAGGTATAAATTATTTGTGACCTCTATAATTTGCTGTTCATGCCACCATGCTTGAGACAGAAATTCTGTAATTTTTTATTGACCATGCCTCTCGCTTAAATACTTACTTAGGGTAATGTTTACAGCACTAAATTGGGGCATAATGTTTAATTTAGAAGTAAAATATTCTTTAAGGATTTGTTTTATGCATAACTGAAGTTTTTAAAATGTATAAATTTTCATTTCATTTTTCATTAATTTAATTTTCCCCCCTCTTTTTCATTCCTTCTGTTTCTCTTTTTCAGTTTAGCTACATGGCAATGAGAAAATTTTTGGTGCCCATTTTTCTGAATGCATTTATAAAGTTCTAGCCTAAAATGGCAACTTTCATTGGAAGAGACTTGTTACATATTAAGTAAAATGGTCACCCTATTTCTGTTAGGCTCAGCAGAGGCCAAGCTTTAAAGTAATGAACCCTGGCAGGTCGGTCCGTATTCCGAATACCGAGAACAGACAGACTGCATGGGTGTTTTTGTGATTTTCCCCATGTGTAACATGTATACGAGCCAGTTTTCATTAGAACGTCCTCCACCATGGCATCCCTGCCTTTGGCCAGATAGCCCTTTGGCTTTGCCGTAATTACACAAACCAAACTTCTTCTGTTAGGTGGCCACAAACTTGGTTTCTGGCCCTCTCCTTCTGTAGCTTCAGTTATGAATAAAACAAATCCTTAAAAAATATTGTACTCCTAAATTAAACATTATGCCCCAATTTAGTGCTGTAAACATTACCCTAAGTAAGTATTTAAGCGAGAGGCGTGATCAATAAAAGGTTACGGAATTTCTATCTCAAGAATGGTGGCACGAACAGCAAATTATAGAGGTCACAAATAATTTATACATTTGCTTGTCTTAAAAATTTCCTTTTTTAAATTGTTTTTAATAACAAAATAAAGTATATTGCTAAACTAACCCTTACTACCATATGTTTGCATAAAAAAAGTATAATTGAAGAATAACAATAATTTTTATTGCATTATTCAGATTTTTCATGATAGGGAAAGGAAATTTCATTAGTGGGAGAAGCCAAACGCTTTTGTAAGGGAAAGAATATAACATGATGTGATGAGTAAAATAGTAATGAAATGTAAAGGTATTAAAAATTTAAAAGCATTTGGAAGAGCGAGACTGGAAAATTAATGTCATTAAGTAAACAAGAAAAATTATTAATGATGTGAAGGTGTTCAAAAGAAACCAGTTGATTAAATGAAGAAGCTTTACAGATATTTTTTTAAGATCATATTAAAATGTAATTAAGTGACTGCCGCACTTAGCAAAAAAAATTCTTTTTTCCTTTCGAAATTTAATTCATATTCCCTGACGAGAAATTTCAGCGCTTTTTCAATTTGGCCAATATACACCAAACAGTATATATCAAACAATGCTAAATTACATAAGAATTAAAGCACATAGGAGACCTTTAAGAATCGAAAAATGAATTTTACTGATAGGTGAAAAAATAACTTAAATATTAAACTTATGGATAAGTCAAGAAGTTTTGTAATTAACAGTAAGTTTAAATAATTATTCGGTATATGTCAGCTAAGCATCACTGTCGGCTTAGTGTCCTGTTGACTAAATGCATTGACAGTTAAGTGTCCCGTAGCTAAATGTTCTGACGGCTAAATGTCCTGTCGGTTTCTGTGTCAGCTAAATGTCCTGTCGGCTAACTGTCGGTGTAGGCTAAATGTCCTGTCGGCTAACTGCCCATGTTGGCTAACTGTCCTTGTCGGCTAAGGGTCTTGACGGTTAAGTGTCTGTGTCAGCTAAATGACCTGTCGGCTAAGTGTCCATCTCGGTTAAATGTTCTGTCGGCTAAGTGTCCGTGTCGGCTAAATGGCCTGTTGGCTAAGTGTCCCTGTCGGCTAAATGTCTTGCCGGCTAACTGGTGTCGGTTAAGTGTCCGTGACCGGCGAATAATATACAAGTGGAAACTGATCAGATGCTGTCTGACTTTTGGAAATTGGATGCTGTACCTACGTTTGACATGCTTACCAAATCGGAGTGAGCATGTGAAGATTACTTCAAATCTACATTTACCAGAGAGGAAAGTGAGGGTATATACTGTGAAATTACTGTTTCATTCTCCGCCTTCTCAGCTTGGAGATTCAAGACAATTAGCTATGCGTAGATTCCAATCCTTTAAAAATTCACTTTTAAAAAGGCCTCAGATATATAAGCAGTATAAGGATTTTATGAGGGAATACCTTGAGCTGAGACATATGGAGGGAGTGCAAGAGGAAGAGATTTTTATTGACTCTACGTATTACATGCCGTATTAAAGTATCAAGTATCAAGTACTACGACTAAAATGAGAGTTGTTTTCGATGCTTCAGCTAAAACGACATCGGGTCTTTCATTAAATGATATTTTGATGGTTGGGCCAAGAGTTCAGCAAGAGCTGTTTCCAATTCTTCTACGGTTCAGAACTTACAAAATTGCAGTATGTGCAGATGTAAAGATGTTCAGACAAATTCGTGTCCACCCAGAAGATACAAATTAGCAACGAATACTTGGTCCTAGTGAGCCTTTAGTATATTCATATTAGTAACAGTTACATATGGGACTGCCTGTGCACCATATTTGTCTACTAGAGTAATGAAACAACTTGCATTAGATGAACAAGTGAAATTCCCTTTAGCATCAAAAATTGCCCTTCGGGATTTTTATGTTGATGATTTGCTTTCAGGAGCACAAAGTGAAGAGGAAGCGAATGTTTTAGTTCAGCAGTTAAATGAAATAATGGAAAGGGGTGGATTCCGCTTAAGGAAGTGGATTTTGAACAGTTCAGCTATTTTAGAGAATATTCCCGAGTACTTACAAGAATCCAGTATTTCTCTGGAAATAACCAGTGACAAGAAAGTAAAGGTATTGGGAATTAATTGGAACACCTCTAGTGATACATTTTATTTTTCGGAATAAAGAGTTTACCAAGAGGACTATTTTATCAGAGGTAGCCAAAATCTTTGATCCAATGGGATGGTTAGTGCCAACAATGATATACACGAAAATATTATTACAAGAGTTCTGGAGTTTACAGCTTGGTTGGGATGAAATCATTGACAAGAGAATAAGTAGAAAATGGTAGCGTTTTTACCTAGAACTGCCCTTACTTTCAAGCTTACAATTTCCGAGGTATGTCTTGAGTCTGAAGGCAGTAGTTTTAGAAATCCATGCTTTCCGCGACACTTCAGAAAAGGCTTATTGTGCAGTCATCTATCTCAGAACAATCAACCTTGATTCAACAGTCAAGGTCAGCCTTCTGACTACGAAAACCAGAGTAGCGCCTTTAATAACTCAGTCTCTTCCGAAACTAGAGTTCTGTGCTGTATTACTTTTAACCAACCTCTTACATGCAGTATTATCTTGCATAGAACTGCTTATTAGCAATATGTATGATGGACCAATGCGCGGATTACATTGGCATGGGTTTCGTCCAAACCCCAATGTTGGCTAGCTTTTGTGGCAAATCGAGTTGCAAAGATCCAGGAAGCTGTTCCAGGTATTCAACGGAATTATGTTGCTGGGAAACAAAATCCTATAGACTGTGGGACCAGAGGTTTTATTCCATTACAATTCTTACAATGTGAGTTATGGATGAAGGGACCACAGTGGTTAAACAAATCCCTAATTCATGAGCAGCAATATTCAAGTGTAGAATTAGAAAATGAGGTTATGTTGAAGGAATTGAAAAAGAGTTTCAGTTCAAATGTTTCCAAATTTGAAGAGCCTAGTGTGTTTTCAAAGT
The DNA here is from genome assembly GCF_044657685.1 of Stegodyphus dumicola. Taxonomy (NCBI): domain Eukaryota; kingdom Metazoa; phylum Arthropoda; class Arachnida; order Araneae; family Eresidae; genus Stegodyphus; species Stegodyphus dumicola. The sequence goes on from NC_140768.1 coordinate 88,289,714, forward strand.
TTTCATCATGGTTAAAGTTATGTTGAGTGTTATTGTGGTGTTTAAGATTCAGAAATAATAATACAGTCAAAAGTCGTTAATTCAGACACCCATAATCCGGAATGATCTATAATCCGGACCTCAAAGCTTCAAACTTTCTGCGCATGCGTCGCGTTGACGCATGCGCGTAAGGCCTTTACGGCTGAGAATATGCTTGTGCGCGTGTGCAAAATACGTTTACAAGAGCACGTTTAACGTATAACGGACGGTATAAGCTAAGCTAAAGTTATTTAATTATCTATTTCAGTTAATGTTGCAGATTGCGTTGTTCCTTAATCTTCGAAATGGATCCGGATTATTATTTTTTGCAGACTGTTAGAGCAATTTTATAAAAGTAAGCTTGAACTTTCGATTATGTCAAATAGAATTTCTGATATATATTTATTAATATGTAAATGATCTACAAAGCGAAAGTATGTTTCGAAGTTCATTAAACAAAAAGTGGAATTGCTACAAAAAATGGATAAAGACATATCTTTTGTTTATCTAAACTTTGTTTATCTTTAACGCCGAGGCGCCGCGCAATGAATTGGAAGTTGATCTGTCAGCACTATCCTTATCTTCAGGGCAGATGTTTTTATTTTATTTGGCTTATAATTCCTTATTAAATTTAGTATTTCATCACAATGTACTCCATCTTTGATATGATTTAAATCAAATTCCTCGTCATTATAATTCGCTTCCGATGGCGAAGAAAGTGACACAGGTTATTGAGAACGAAAAAATTTCAATTGACAAATTAGTCGGTATTCTCGACACAGCAATCATAGGACTTGAACAGCGAAACTTTGTAACTGAACAAGAAATTATGTCTGTTTAAAGAATTGAAGAGAATGTATTATCACATAAAAAACGAAGCAACTTAAACAACTTACACTGAAAGAAATGTTTAATAAAGTAAACAAATAAATATTAAGCTTTTTTTTGTAAATTTTGATACCCTTTAGATCATAATTGTTCTTTATTTCATAAATTACGGTTTCATATTTTTAATTTTATAATTTCTGCATGCCATCTTACCAGATTTAAACTGATGATCTATAATTCGGAAAAATCAATAATCCGGAATCGCCGAAGTCCCGATGAGTCTGGATTAACGACTTTTGACTGTAGTAAGTTATCTACAGAGAGTATAAAGGGTTATTTATCTACCGAAGAATTTTGTGAAGTTACTTCTATGATTGTTAGGATTGTACAAAGAGCCAGATTTCCAGAAGAATTATTCTGTTTAGAATCTGGTAAAGCCTTGAAGACATCAAGTAAACTACTATCTTAAAGTCCCTTCTTGGATTCCGCAGGAATAATGCGTGTAGGCGGAAGGTTCAAAAACTCTATAGTTTCAAATAATCAAAAACATCCTATGATTTTACCTAAGAATCATAATATTACGCATTTAATTATTAAACATTATCATGACACGTATCTTCACGCAGGTACCCAGCTACTAACTTCGGTCATACGACTTTGATTTTGGATTGTGAATGCTAGAGATATTATAAGAAAGTGTATAAACCAATGTGTTATCTGCTGTAGATTTAGAGTGCAAACTGCAACTCAGCTAATGGCAGATTTACCCGCTTCAAGAGTTACTCAAAGTAGAGCTTTTTCTCGTGTAGGGATTGATTTAGCAGGACCATTTAACGTTAAATATCGTTATGGTAGAGGAGTTAAAATCTTTAAGTGTTACAATGTCTGCTTATTTGTTTTGCTACAAGAGCAATACATTTAGAATTAGAGATCTTCCAACAAAATCAATCCTTGTGACACTTAAGCGGTTTATAGCTCATAGAGGCAAACTATGTGAAATTCACATTGATTGTGCAACAAACTTTATAGGAGCTAATAAAGAATTAAGGAAAGATTTTCTACTGTTCAACATGATGAACAGCTACAGGGTTATATTTCTTCAGAAAACATTAAATTGTTATTTAATCCTCCCTCTGCCCCTCATTTAAGCGGGCTTTGGGAAGCAGGTATCAAGTCCATGAAACATCACTTAAAAAGATGTTTAGGAACACTTATTTTAACATATGAGGAATTTTCGACATTAATAACCCAAATTGAATCCTGTCTTAATTCTAGGCCTTTGGTACCAGCTTTAAGTGATTGTAACGACTTGGAGGCGATAACACCACGACACTTTTTAACCAGAGCAGCTTTAAGCACTATTCCAGAATCTAACCAAATTCAAGAAACATAAGCTGCAGTGATCGTAGGAGGAATGTGCAAAGGTTATTTCAACATTTCTGGAAGAGATGGAGCAGTGAGTATTTATCTAGGTTTCAGCGGAGCCCCAAGTAGTGCAAGTTGCAGCAAGATCTGAAGGTTGGTGATATGGTTCTTATTAAGAACAAAAATCTACCTCCGCTACGTTGGAAATTAGGTAGAATTATTAAAGTGCATCCTGGTCTTGATGAGAAAGTTCGAGTGGTGAGTTTACGCACTTCAAATGGTGAAATAAAAAGACCTATAGCAAAGCTATGAACTTTGCCATTTAATTCCTGATTTTAAAACTTTAATTTTTATTTTTCAGTTTTATTCAATTTAACAAGTTAAATTTATTATTTGAACCCCCTTGGGACTTCAAGGCTGGGGGTATGTTCGATGTTATGCAAATTGTATTTCTTTCTTTGTACCGAGGAGCTTCGCAGACACAAATTTGTTAGGATTTTAAAGCTCATGTTTAGAGCTTTTAGGTTGCTGTGAATTACTAGAGTTTCAACTAAGCAGAGGTTCTTCTGAGTTTGTTTGGTAAGCCGCTACTGAAGTCGGAGGTTTCAATGTGTTCCTCAACCAACTTAATGTTTGAAAGCCAATAAAGAAGTTTCGGTCAACATTATGACTCTGAGGTTTCTTGGGTTCTACACTAAGGGAATATCAAGTCAATTTGCAATCTCCTAGTTTTAAATGACAGATCAAAAACTTACACCTGATTGTCATTTAAACATTTCATAAGCATAACTACGAAAGCCACTTTATTTGTTCAGCTATTTAAGTTTGATAAATCAAATGGCACATTTTATATAGTGAACATAACACATTTATTTATGCAACTGGTATTTGGAATTATACTTCTCAATAAATCAAGTATTAATATTGTGTTAAAAAGTACCAATGGCTGTAAAAATGTCAACCTTTTGAAGACAGGATGGCCATTATAGTGGCCACAGAGTCCTCTCTTTGAAAAGACGTGGTTGTCCACTTTAGTGGCCATGTCTTTTTCCCCCATTTTCAAGGCTGAAAAGTGGGGTGAAATGTCAAATTTGACATCCCTGAGGTTTTAACCACTTATCTCTTTCAAAGGTCTTCCTTTTGGGACATAGATGCACCCCTCTGAGAATCCATTAAACTACACACAAGAATCTTTGTTGCAAATAGGAGGTGATTTCTTAAAGGGGGAAAGCATTCGGTTCAAGATTCCCGGTCCTTTGGTAGCTTTTACAGCTACCAAAGCCCCGGTCTCAAAAGGTTAAATCAGCTACAGACTTTTTCAAATTTTTTAAAAATAAAGTGCTTCTTTTTATAATTGTTTTTTCTAACATAACAGTATCCATAGACCATAAAAAACAAATACTTTTTTGCTGATCCACTAAATCACCAATGGGCTGGCAACACTTTGCCAAGGTGTGGATAATCAGAAAACATCTAAAATTTATAAAAGTTAAACATTGGCCAAGATATCATAATTAAAAATAATCCAGACAAGCATGTTAAATTACATTAAGACTGCAGTAAAGGGTAGGCATTCAGAAAGCCTGACATTTATGCTATCATAATATATATAGAGAGAGAGACCAGATAAAGGCAGTTATGCTGCTCAAAGGATTGAGGACATTACAATCTAAAATTCAAGTATTGTTAGATCTGGGTTTCATGAAAGTTATGCAGTTTCTCTTCATTTGTCCAATGACATAGAAATAGGCAATCAAAGAACTTTGAAGGGGCATAAGAACTTTGAAGGGGCATATATAGTATCCCAAATCTATCCAACATTCCAAACTGGTTATCAAAGTACAGTAGAATTCCGATATTCCACAAATGCCTGCAATTCCTGTTTATTTTTTATGCAAAATAAATAAATAAAAAGCAGTTTTAAGGAATGTTAATATGGCAAACTTTATGCTAACTTTTGAAAAATATATACACTACACACTATTAATTATAATATATGTTTATTAAAAGCAAATTAATTTTACTCTTGAAGTTATTTAGTATTTCCTGCTCACATATCAGCACTATTTATAGTATTCATGATTAATCTCTGCAAATTTTGCATTTAAAAAAAATCCATACTTTTGGGTATAGACACTAGTGTTATTAAAATTAATACTAAGTTAATGTGGTTAATATGCAGGAAGATTTATTTGTTCCAACTTAAATGCACCTTGAAACTGATTTTATACAACTCATGCAACAAACAAACTTGTTTAGATCAGATACAAGAGGGATTAAAAATAACAGATGAGAAGATTTTCCTGCTGTTAAAAATGTCAAACAAAATATAGAAAAAACAATTATAAAATAGAGATTTTGTTTTCGTAATAAATCCAAAATTTTAATTCTAGCACTTTTGTTTACTGCTCATATCCAAATGCATACGCATGAAATATAATGGCAGGCAGAATTAGCATATGGATCTAATTACTGGAAAATTATACAGCTGAGATTTCAGTAAAAATTACATTTATTTATTCTCTCGTTCATGAGCTAAAAAATAATTTTGAAAGTAATTTCTTTGATGGATATAACTTTTCTTATACGAAATACATTGCTGTATTTTTACAAAAGAAGATTTTACTTAAAAATTTCCCTTTCATATATCCCTTTTTCTCTCCATTATGTTGGCCCTTAAATTTGCATCACTTACTTAGAATATAATATATTTAAAAAATATTCAATTTTGTATTAAAATAAATTTTTATAAAATGTTTCTTGAGGAATGTGTATGTTTTATTATTTAAATGCAAATAATCTGAATTTAGTGCAAAAAGGAAAAATGTAAACAAAACTTAGAGAGACATAGCATTCTTTAACACAACACTCGGTCTCAAAGTGGCTTGATTGAAATTCTATTGTGTTTTGATGCTGGACTTTAAAGAACAATCTCTCTAAAAATAAACAGTAAACTGTGATAAATTAGTAATCAAACACTTACCTTCATCTGGCAAAACCTTTTTGCACCACATGTGATTTTGAATTTCTGGGATAGTGTACCTCTTTGATGGAACAGGACATAAGATTTTTCTGAGGAGAGCTGAAAGCAGAATACTTCATCAGAATACTGAAATAGCAAATATTTAATGAAACTTATTAATACTTGTACCTAGGATAAGATTATGCTCATACCTAAGGGAAGATTGTCAATTTTATTCCATGGAGACTGAGAATAATCAGATCGTCTCCAAAAACCATATTCATCGCATTCTGCAGTTGCTTCATTCCACGGTAATTCTACAAATTTAAATATAATGAATATTAAGAAATTATTCACAAATTTAGAAAACAAATAATTAAAATCACAAGTAAAGGAGATTGGGGATCAGGGTTGTGAAGTTTCTTCCACAGCAGAAAAACTGATCAACAGAAACTAATTTTGAACTTATTTTACATTTATAGTATTTTATCCATACTTTTTATTATATATTAGTGCTTATGTTATTAATTTAAATATTTTCTTTTTTTATAAACTTTCACAACTTCACAGCTCAATAAATTTCAGAAAAACAGTTTGAAAAATATCTAATTTTTTATTATAGAATTTCAAAGAGAAATTTTTAGATACATTATACGGAAAAAATCATTCATATGTCACAAGTAATCAATGTATTTATGTATATACAGAGATAAAAATTACAATTACCTCTGTAATATTGACCTTTTACACACATGTAAGTACAAGCAGCTAGCTTATTTTATATAAGTACCACTATAATGTTGGCTTTTTTGGACACAAGTATGTATAAGCAGTAAGTTTATTTTATATAAAATACCCTGTAATGCTGCCTTTTTTTAACACAGATAGTAATAAACAATTTTGTATTTATAACACCTCTGAAAATTTTAGCTATAACTTGTTATTCCATTTTGATGTAGTCCATTTTTAAATAAGGAATGGTGCAGAAAGAATATTTTAAAATAAGGAATGAAAGAAAATTACAACATAACTTAAAAGTTTATACGCTTTCAATAATACGACTATAAAAGTTTATTAATTTGCAACTAAACTTTACTAATTGAAACCACCAGCAGATGTAACATAATGTTCTATAAGAACGCAGATATTTCATTACAAATTCAACAGCTATCCACTTCCCCAAAATCCTATCAACTTGTTCTTGAAATCATTTAATGTCATCTAGAAACAGAAAAAGTACTCTGAAATAAATAATATTAGATAAATAATAGTAAAAAAATATTAAATAATAGTCAAAAATTAAATGAGATGCCCATACTAATTATAGGAAAATCAGGCTGCGCAACAGTGGTTGCCCATTTGACTTGCGAGCAAAACTGTTAAGTGGTTGAAAAGCCTTATTTTTATGCCTGATGTAACTTTTCTTAGGTAATATTAATTACATGTATGTATTTTTGTGTACTGCTTATGTGATTTCTTTCACATCTGCAAATTTAAACAAATTTTAAAACTAAATTTCAGCTAATATCAGTAACGAAACAGAAAAATTATTAAATTATTATAAATAGAAGGCAAAATGGAAATAAAAAGAAAATTAAATTAAAAAATTGAATCTACACATCTTCATAATAACAGAGTAACAAGAAAAGTTTTTCCTAGCACATGCAATAACCTAGTTTGAAATTTTAATGATGAATGGATAACCTGTGGAGCAGCTTTGATAGATGCAGGTTTTGAACAAAACTGTACCAGTTTTGAAAGAATTAGAAGAAGAATCTCTCTTCTTCGTGAGATTCCTTCATCTTAATGATTTAGTCTCTCAATTTGCTCCTGAAAAGGGAGACATGAGTCTTTTTTCTTGAAAAGCAAGGAAAGAACCTGTATTTGCAGAATAAATCAATTTTTTTCAGAAAAAAGCTAAATTTAAATGAGAATTTGAATGTTTGCATAGGAAGTGCACTTAAAATAGATTTGGTGATAACTTGCCAAACTGGTTCACCTTTTTAATGCCATTTCTTAAAAAAATGTAAAATTCACATGCACACACACAAAATAAATAAATAAATAAATAAATAAAAATAAAGTAAAAAAATGATAATCTAAGTGAATACTTTTAATAAAACTACCTACCTCCAGCCAGCATCACAACTAGTAAGATCCCACAACTCCACACATCTGCGGGCTCTGCTTTGTACTTTCGAAAAAAGACTTCAGGAGCAATGTATGGTAAAGTGCCACACCTGTTACTCAACTCTCTTTCTTTGCCTTTATGACGAAAAATTGTTGCCAGACCAAAATCTGTGATTTTGACATCATCTGAAATAGAATATGCAATTAGATTATTTATCGTAATAAACAATGAAATTACAAATAATTATAACTAGCATTTTTTACTCTTAACGGAATCAAATATTAAGATAAGGGAATAAATATTAAGACAGGGTTCATAGCCACATTTTAGTTAAAAAAATAAGCACCTATAAGCACATTTTAAGAAAAAAAAAATAAGCACCTGTCTAATTACATCATACACAACTGCATAACCTTAAAAATTAGAATTGTAATTTAAAATATGAGAAATGAAGTACTTATTAAGAGAGAATAAGCATTACCTCAACCATGGAAATAATTACTTTTTTTTTTTTTTTTTTTTAATTTTAAATAATAGTTCAATTTACAGAATTAGTTTACAATGAGAGAAAAAAAAACTATGAAGAACTAAACTATATTACAAGATTTAATGATGAAATTTCAGTTCAAAATAGAGAAACTAAATAATAATAAGGAATATTTATTGTATTCATTCGGAACCTAATAATAAATACAATTTATTTTTCCACTCATATTGATATTTAAATAATTTAAATCTAAATTCTGAACATTTTCTAGAAATTTGCTTCATGCCGCCAACTTTAACAGTAAACGCTTGGCTTAACTAACCCGCACACTTGGAATTGGCGAATATTCGGACAGTCGAGCGTAACTTGAAGGAGGGGGGAGGGGGTAGACTGTAGCTGCTCTTTAGATTTTTCCACTAATAAATGCTTTTGACATTTCAATATGTGCATCATATAAAAGTAAACCAACGGAACTAAAAAATATTCTGCTTAGCAAGCACAGTAAAACTCTTTCAGTTAGTAAGTAAGTGTTCATAAACAAATCTCGGACTGAACATCAAAATTAATTATCTCTGCAAAATATCGCAAACGTTATTGCGGAATACGTGCACCGTAATTCTTCCCTACGGGATATTATGCAATCGGAATCAACAACTGCAGGTATTGGGAGAATAAATAACCGGGGTGTCTTTCATTCTAATTTTAAACAGACGGCGTTAAATTTCCGGAATAGAATTATTCTTCGCTTCGGTTGGTAGCCCGCAGAACTTTTAGTCCTATTCAATCCAGATTGGAAAGTAATCAAAAAAAAAAAAAAAAAAGTCTGTTGCTTGTTTTGCAGTGAACTGTAACAGTTTCAATATTCAAGATTTTGCGGAGAAAGGGGAGACCTCCCAACCTTCATACTGTATAATATATTGGCCAAAAAAAATGAAATTATTTTGACTATTCGATTACTTTCCCTTTATTTAAGCCATTCCGAATATTATTCCTTAGAAAGCTAATCTGCGTTAAAACACAACCATTTTTGGAAGTGGACTATACTTCAGCAGTTACTGCAACTATATTATTACAAACATTCATACATATGCTCATAATATAAGCATAACGATCATAATAAACACGAATATGAACTGACCAAGCAGAACGAGAATGCAAATTTTTAAGATCTTGATAGAAATTCAAACGTGTGTAGTATTTGGGTGGGAGGAAAAAGAATGCCGAATGTAGCCGAATTTTCTACTGCTTTTGCAATTGTTTGACCAATAGAACGACGGGCACCTGACTGTACTCTTCGTGCACACCAAAGGTTATGTTAATGCAGAGAAAGGGGGAAAACAAGGGGAAACTTGGGGGAAAAGCTATTTCCGGGAGTCTGACTCACCATCTGACATTCCATATTAGGAAGAAAAGTTGTTTATTTAGTTTCGGCTTTGGTACGCGGAAAAATAGCGCGTTCATTAAAAAAAAAAAAAGCACTAAAAACAAAAAAATAAGGACTTTAAAGAAAAAGTAAGCACCTATAAAGGCCTTTATATTTTATTTTCAAATATAAGGACTTATAAGCACTTATAAGGACCGCTACGAACCCTGTAAGATAGAGTACTTTATTGAAAACAAAAACAAGCAACAAATTGAGGACAAATATTTCTTCTATTTTGTCATGAATATTTATATAAAAGCAGCTGATATTGCAAATGTCTTAAGCAGTTTCCAAATTTTGGAAATATCATCACATCACATCATGATATGTCATATTTGCTACAAGCTATTTATCAACCATGCAACCTGGTGACTGTTTCTATCGCCAAAATCCAAGATCTTTAATAGTATAAGTTTTATAAAGAAAGTAATGAACATTTTATTACATGCAAAGTTAATTAAAAGGCATGCAAATTAAAAGAGGCATGCAAATTAAAAGGCAATACATTTTGAAAATATAAAGGTGTATTGCTGAATAGCATTATTAACAGTCTTTAAGATAACATTTGACTCATGATTAAAACAAGAATTTTCCTTTTTCTTTTCACGAAAGAAAGTGATAAGATATTGCTCACTGAATGAGTTTCAGTGTGACAATACAGCTACAAAAGCTACTAAAAATATCCAAAATATCTGTGGAGATGCCATTAGTCAGCCTTAAGTTAACATTGGTTTACATGCTTTGAGTTAGATGGTTATGACTTCAGTAACCTTCCACAATATGGCAAACCACTAGAAGTGGATATACCTACCAGTTGTATCAGAAGCTGATTGTAGATATCCAGTTGTGAAATGGCCATCATACCAGGAGTGTTATATACTGCTTTAGTGAACCATTTGCACATACTTGGAAAGATAAATAAAACTTAAGTACTTCAGCAACTTTCAGTCCAGAGTTTACTTCAGTGTTTGACCATTAGTATATTTCTTTTGGCATGGAAATGGCTGACCAATTTTTTAAAGGTCTCATCATTGGTTGTTACTTTATGGAAACGCAAATGGTCCTTTATATTAATAAATATCTTTCTCTATTAATCTGTATACAATCTTTATATTAATCCAAGCTAAAGATCCTTTTAACAGCAAAATGTGGTCTTTATTCAAAGAAGAATATGCTTTTTTAGGTGGTGGGGTATGTAAGGCATTGTCTACATTCAGTTCTCAGAAAGTAACATGGCCAATTTCACAACATACTGTCATGAACTCAAGTAGCTGCATCAAGCTGTGTTAATCAAAGACCCAGCACTGCTCAATAAAAGAGAAGTAATAATCTAGCAGTGTAAGAATAAATAATGCATGGATGAATAACAACAAATTTTGTGTGGCTAGAGAATTTCACAGTTTTACTATAAATATTTCAGTGATTTATTTAATACCCACCCAGAAAGAAATGTTTAATTTCAAACGAACATAAATAATATCAAAACATTGTGTTATTTATCTTTGGAACAGAAGAATCTGAAATTTAAAACAAGGAAAAACCTAAAACTAAGCATTTAAGGTTTTATATTCAACAAATTTTTAAATACAGATAAACATCCACATAAAGCTTTTCTAAACATGTATTTTATAAAGAATATCTTGATCCAATATTTGGAAAGTATCTCAAGTTATGCTCTTAGAGGATAAAAACATACCACTATTTCTTAAACAAAGTTCGCAATGAAATTTTGCTTTTAATTGCCTTTATTTTCTGTATGGGTGGGAAACCTGTTAAATAGTATAAGAGGAAATAAAATATTGAACATACCATTTTCATCTAGAAGAATATTTTCAGGTTTAAGATCTCTGTGTGTGATACCTAAGGAATGTAAATACTCCTACAGAGAGACAAAAAAAAAAAAAAAAAAAAAAAAAAAAAAAATCAGCAACAGGAAAATAATACTTGAAATATGTATGATACTTGAAAAATAATACTTGAAATATGTGCCTCAAATGTATGATCTCTTGCAGAACAAAAGAAATATGTTCAATTAAATATTTCTTTATACTACAAAAATATTCAATTTGTGCTTTTTTTACTTTAATATATAGGTTTTCCAAGCTCTTTTACAATATTTTACATACAGTCATAAAAATGGTGGCCTTGATTTTAAATCATTGAGCCATCAATTTTCTTAGTTTATGTGCCAAAATAATTAATTTTGACTGTGCACAAGTCCCAGAAGGTTGTAAGGTATCTCTCCCGCTTTTCTAGCATGCCTTTGTGGTGCAGTGGTTCTGCATGCTGGGCTGGTATCCAGAGGTCCATGGTTCGATTCCCGGTGAAGGCGTTGCTAATTTTCATCTCTCCGGCCTCCAAATAAATCCTAATGTCTCTACAGTGGTGCCCGAACTAAAAGGGTTAAGGATGATGACTCTCCAAACCTAGGATTAGGCGATTGGGTCGCATAAAAACCCCAGTCGCCCTTTGAAAGGGGGAGTATGTAAGGTATCTCTCTCGCTTTCCTAGCGTGCCTTTGTGGTGTAGTGGTTCTGCACATTGGGTTGGTATCCAGAGGTCTGTGGTTCGATTCCCGGTGAAGGCGTTGCTAATTTTCATCTCTCCAGCCTCCAAATAAATCCTAATGTCTCTATACAAGATACAGTTTCAACCAGCTTGTTCAAATGAAAATTATTCTCATATTGTAACACTTATCTTGGGTTTAAATTAAACTCAATTAGCTCAAATACAAATTATATAGGTGATATTTCAATTCCTTGGGCGAGTTTTCACCATCAACTTGATTAAATTCTTCAAGCAAGCATACACAAATGTTATTTTGATTTTAAATTTATTTCTCCACTTGTGATAGATAAACTAAAAATAATACAATGCAAAATTATCAGTCACCCAGACCAGGCTGTAAATACAAGCTCTTTAAACAACTTCTAATTATAATACTTAATTTCTTCTAACAAAGACTACAAGTTTTGCTGATAACTACTTACACAGGGTTTGTCCACGTTACTGCATATTGAAATTAAAGACTGAAAAAAATTAAGGACTTATCAGCAAGGGAAACTGAATAAATTAAATCAATTATCTATACCTGAACTTCACTTTTGTAATACCATTCTAAAAATAAAATAAATCTGCAAGTAGGATTTATTATTATGAAATATAATTTAATACTTAAAAATATAATAAAATAAATCCAAAAATAAAATCAACTTTGTAAAATTTATCAGGTAATTAGCATTAAATTATAAAATTCCTCAAAAATTAGAAAGTTAAAGATGCCACATTCATATTATTTATATTTTACCATCACATTTTAAAGATTAGTGAAATTTAAGTTTTATTAACAATTAGTTTTATGTTGATTCTTTCTTTTATGCCACATTTTGTCATGTACTCACTCAGTCCAGAGGTTTATGCAAATTTTATGTCAAGAGACTAGGTTTAAATGAGAAGTAAAATCATGCATGTATCTAGAATGTATAGATTTTAATTTTATTTCTTTAAATAATATGAGTTTGAGAATAAATATAAAATGATATAAGGTCAGTTGTGGCACAAGAGCCAGTGTGGCAGAATTTCTTGAAGTTAGTGAAGCAATGAGCAACAAAATTTGGGGAAAGCAAAATTTTTAGAATTTAGGACAGACACTGGGTAACAGAATATAGGACACATCGATTGCACTGGTCAGCAGAATATAGGACTTATAGAGATTGCACCAGATGGCAGAATGCCCAGTGTACAATGCAGACAGGATGAATATTGAAACTTCTTTATTAATAGAAAAATTCCTTTCTACAGATGCATGCCAAAGTGACAAGATTATAATCATTTTTGAAATTTTTCGTGCTTGTGTCTAGTGAAAAGATGAGAAAATAATGGAACGGCAAGATAAACATGTTAATAGGAAGACTTCTAGGATGAAAAGTAGAATATTCAAATAACTGTTTTTACTGTCCTTCCAAAAATTTCCTACAAAATAAGAAATTCACCTGAAATTTCCTAAAACGTGCATTCATTACATGTTAATATCATGAAAACATCTTTCATTTGGCCACCTTTTTTTTTGGAATCTGGAATTGTAGGTCTATTAATCTTGTTTTCGTTCAAAACCTTCCGAAATGCAAGGTCTAAAATTATCCCTCCCAGCTCTGTATGAGCAAAAATGCTAGAAAATTTCTGAATAAAAAAATTTCAGAAAAGAAAAGTGTAAAGTAAATTTTTAAGAGAAAACTGATACACATTTGAAGATTCTGAAATAAATATATGGGGGGGGGACTCTAATGAAAAATATAAAAGAAAATGAAATTTTAAAATTACTAAAGTAGCTTTTTCTAAGAAGTACTTTAGAAACTATGTTTCATAGCATTTATTACCTTATTTATTTTTCAGAATCAAAATACTCCCAAGTCGCCAAACTTGAAAGTAATATTATTTTAAAATATGACATAGGAAAATTAAAGTGTTTTATTTTAATGCTATTTCTTAATTACAGTTTCAATATGTTATCATTCTTTAATGATAGTTATCAATTTTATTGTTTACGAATGAAAAGGGAGTAAAAAATTCATAAATATATGGATTAGCATCAAAATGTGTTTACATTGCAAAATTTAGTACTGTATAATAAAAGAAATAATATTTCAGAAAAGGAAAAGATGTTTTTGATATAACAATTTATGAACTCTTCATTCTCAAAAAAGGAATAATTATGGAATGTTAATATGGTAGGGCTTTGTGCCACTCATGCCCTGTTAAGTAGGAAAGAATTCAAATGATAACCCATCAAATACATATTTGTCAATGAATTGAAAAGTATTTTTCCAAAATGTTTATTCACACTCAAACTCATAAAATGGCACTCATAAAAAAAACAGACAGAAATGCCAGACGAGTCAAATTAAGGACTTTTGCTGATTTGGGCCGAAATTAAGGACTTTTAATGACCAAAAATTATTTCCAAAAAACCTAAAGACTTTTAAGGACCGTATGACCCTTGTTACAGTAACACAAAATTCTGAACTTGCCAATAAAATCTAATTTATGCATTTCACTCTGGTGCAAGACAGTGTTTAATCACCAAGTGACAAATAAACGGCAAGCAGTCAGTATTAATGCAAAATCTCATGTATGGTTATAAGCTATGGCTCTAATAATACACTGAAACTAGTTATACTCAACTAAACCTTCAATCTGAAATGAATGTGGTGCAATGAAGCAATAAGAAACATGTAAGTAAATACACTTTATTAGTGAAACTCATAGAACACAACACATGTTGTGGTATGCAGAACTTAAATCTGTTCCAACTGTTCATTGCAAGTTTTGATGAACTTATTATAGTCACCTGTTACAGAATAATAAGTTGCTGCTATTACTGTAAACACATCAGACATGATCCAATTTCCACATATAGAAATAGAATATGGTTAACAAATAAAATGTTATTTTAACAATACCAGCATTTAGCAGCAACAAGTAAAATATGTTTTAAATTATTCTCTAATCATATCAGTACATGGGTTTCATAGAAATGTGGCAACTGTTAAAAGCCAGACAAAATATTTGAAAATTTCAAGAGTTATATGACCTATGAATGACAGCTTAGAAATTTATCAAGAATTCTCTAGTGCTATTACGTATTTCCGAAATCATTCTGACTAGAGGGCGCTGCGTTCGTCCTAATAGTCAGTGGCAGGCAGGATACTAAAGGTGTAAGACGTGGAAGGCAGAGATGCCTAATAATATATCTCTAATTGATTGAAATCTTCATATATTTTCTTGTAAATAAATGTTGTTATTGTTAACGAAACCTCTTATTATCTCTTGGATGCACCTTTAGTCTCACAGAACCATTAGATGCAAAATTGGTGCATCTTGTCCGCGAATGTGGAATACCGGAAGTAATTAGTCATCATTACTGGATTATATTTCTGAGAAGTTTGGATACTTTACGCACGCTTTTGAATACGTAACATTGCATACCGGACTGTGGAGGTAAGACCTTCTGAACTCACAAATTCTGAGTTAATATGGATAAGCTGTCGAAAATAATTGAAAAAAGAAGTAACGTTCGCGCTAGTGTTACTAAACTAGTTAAAAGAGTGCAGAAGCTTGATGAAGCCGTCGAAGACGTAAGTTCATTATCAGAACTACTGGAACTATTAGAAACGAAAGAGCAGATCTTGAAAAGCCATGATTTAGAGGTGGAAGCACTCATAGACGATCCGGAAAAATTTAAAGGTGAATTAAAAGCTTCGGAAGAATACGATGACAAAATATTGTTAGCTAAGATTAAACTAAAAAGCAAAATTAAAGAATTAGCAGCAGAAAACGTTCAGCGGACTTCTTCAGTTCTTAACACATCTAGTGTTTCGGAAAACACTGTTAAGGCTTTAAAATTACCAAAGTTAGAAATTTCGCGATTCTCTGGTGATTCTGGCAAATTTATGGAATTCTTAAACTGTTTTGATAGCGCAATCGGTTCAAACAATTCACTTACGAAAATTGAAAAATTCCAATATTTAAAATCTCTTCTTTCTGGTCTTGCATATAACGTTGTTGCGGGTTTTGAATTAAATGAGAAAAACTATGACTCATGTCTTGAGCTTTTAAAACAAAGATATGGTAGAACTGATTCTATTATAAATTCTTACATGACTAAATTATTAAGCTTAGAACCCGTGAGAAGTTCGTCTAATGTTAAGGGTTTGTGTAAATTATACGATGAAATAGAAGTTAATATAAGAAATTTGCGTTCATTAAATGTAACGGAGGGTTCATATGGGCATTTATTGAATCCAATATTATTGAAGTTGCTACCACAAGATTTGGTGTTAGATTTTTACCGAAAACGAAACAGGGAAGTGAAGTGTGAGGTTTCGGAAATTATTACGTTTTTGAGGAATGAAGTCGAATCTAGGGAAATTGCCGAAACTGTGACGAGCCCCCTAAAAAGTTAAGAAACAAAATGATCCTTTTCGCAAAATTATCAAAGTGGTCAAACTTATCAGAAAAACTATTCAAAGGCTAAAAATATATCAACCGCTTCAGCGTTAAATACACAAATAAAAAATGTTTGTTTATTCTGTGACGGTCATCACGATTCCGTAAGTTGTAAAAAATTGGATGTAGAACAAAAAATAAATAAGCTTAGGACTGAAGCTAGGTGCTGGTGTTGTTTCCAGAAATATCACGTGTCTCGTGTATGCAGGGCAAAAATATCGTGTAAAAATTGTTTAAGCAATTTTCAACATGAGTCAGTGTGTAGAAAAAATAAACCCGTTAATGTTACTTTGAAAGGTTGTGAGAAGCAAGTTGAAAGCGAAACTGTTTTGAATGACTCACAATCTAAATCTAATAAAAGCGCCGAGAATATTTCTGTGTCTCATAGTAATATATGTACCAAAAATAAGCCCTTTTTACAAACATGTACAGTTTTAGCCTGTTCGGATAAAAATTCAGTCTTAACTAATGTTATTTTAGACAATGGTAGTCATCGAAGTTTTATTTCATCTTGATTAGTTAAAGAATTAAAATTAAAGCCAATACGCTACGAAAGAATAGCTATTTTTGCTTTCGGAGACAAAATAGGACGTGAGAAGGAATACGGTATCGTTTCATTGACGTTGCGCAATAGGGATCAAAGCTCGAAATCGTACGAGTTAGAAGCTGTGATAACGGATTATATATCTGATTTGTCCTTGAAAATTCCTGATGTATCTATTCGTAATGCGTTGAAGGAAAGAGGTTTACCTTTGGCTAATTCATTTTCTGGCGACTGTCAGACGGAAATACTTATCGGATGCGATTCATTTTGGGATATTGTTTATGACGAGAGAGTAAAGTTAAATGAAAACATTACTGCGATAAATTCTTGTTTCAGTTGGTTACTTGCGGGAATGAAAGGAAGTAATAAATTGACTAATAATTATGAAAATGTATGTTTAGTCATAAACTCTTCTTCCATTTTGTGCGATTTGAAAAAATTTTGGGAAATAGAAGAATTTCAGTCAGACAAACAAAACTTTTCTGAATGGGACAATCAACTGATTGAAAAATTTAAAAATTCTTTGGAATTTAATGGGGAAAGGTACGTTTGTAGATTGATGTGGAAGGAAAACTTGGGACCTGCAGTTGGGTTGAATTCTAATTATGAGGTTGCGAAAAAGCGTTTTGATTCATTAAAGCAAAAACTAAATAAAAATCAAGAAATTTATGACCAGTATAAACAAATTATATCGGATCAGTTAGAATGTCAGATTGTGGGAAAATGTGTTAATGAAGATAAAAATTCAGGATATTATATGCCCCACAGAGCGGTAATTAGGGATGACAAGGAAACAACTTGAGTTAGAATTGTTTATGACTGTAGCAGTAAAGCTAATGAAAATAATAAATCTCTTAATGAGTCTCTAGAATCAGGAGTAAATCTTTATGCAAATTTATTGGACACAATTCTTAAATTTCGAGAATATCAAGTTGCATTTTGCGAAGATTTAGAGAAAGCTTTTCTTATGATAGAGATTGCGGAGGAAGATAGAAAATACCTTAAATTTTTGTGGTTTCCTGAAGAGGTAGGTGATTCAACCAAAACTCTTCATTTAAATCGTCTCCCATTCGGTTTAACTACTTTGCCATTTTCCTTGGCTTGCGTTTTGAAATTTCACATAAAGAAATTTAAGGAACATCACCCAAAATGTTATGACATGTTAAATTCTTTTCTTTATGTTGATGATCTCTGCTATGGAGCCAATACCGTTCAAGATGCTTATTATTTGACTTCTACAGCAATAGAGATATTAAAAGCAGCGGGATTTCATTTGAGGAAATTAAAAACTAATTGTCCGGAATTGTATAAACTTTGGAATGAAAACCGATATGAGGAAAATACTGACTTCGGGCAAGGAACAGGTTTCTTGGGATTGAAGTGGGATCCGATTGAGGATAAAATTAAATTAGATTTAAGAGATGTTAGAAATTCAATTGATGCTAGAATCACCAAGCGTCATGTTTTGAGAGTTATTTCAAAGATATATGATCCATGTGGACTGATTAGTCCCTTTGTAATCACTGTGAAAATTCTTCTGCAAGAGATGTGGGAACGTGGTCTACAATGAGATGAAGATTTGCCAAATGACCTACAAAATAAATGGAAAACCTGGTGTTCTGAACTTTGTGAACTTGAATCAGTGTCTATTGAAAGAAGGTTTTTTGAAAGTGTAGAAATAAGTGAAGTTTCTCTTCATGTGTTTTGTGACGCCAGTCCCAAGGCATATGGGGCTGTTGCGTTCCTAAGGTACGTGAATTACAATGGCCAAATCAAAATGAGCTTTATAATGTCAAAAAGTAAAGTTGCTCCTTTAAAAACGTTGACTCTTGCAAGATTAGAGTTAATGGCAGCTCTCCTCGCTGCACGTTTAGGAGATTATTTACAAGCTCTATTTCCTAATTTCGCGAAACAAATTTTCTTTTGGAGCGACTCTCAAATCGTCCTTCATTGGTAGAAAGGATCTTCTAAACAATGGAAACCATTTGTCGCCAACAGAGTAGCTCAAGTGCAGTCGCTGACTCTACCAGAGTGTTGGAACCATTGCAGAGGCTCCGATAATGCCGCGGACCTTACTACTAGAGGAGAATCGGCTAGGAGGATTCTTACGAGTTCTCTGTGGTGGTCAGGCCCTGTTTGGTTGTCTAAACCACTTTACTCGTGGCCTCTTCAAGAATCGCTACAACATTTTAATGACATCTGTGATGAACCGTTATAGTGAAAGAGCGACGGACTGCACTGGTTAATTCCATGGTAACCAGTTCAGCTAATGGAAATTTACCTATGTCGTCGTTACTGGACGTTAATGACTTCAGCGAATTAAGTAAATTACTGTGTGTTACTGCTTGGATTAAAAGGTTTGTGCACAATTCTAAACCTAATTCTACAAAATTAAATGGACCTATATGTGCTCCAGAACTCGAGCAAGCTTTGCGCTTTTGGATCAAAGCTACTCAATTCAAACATTATAGTACAGAAGTTACCCAACTTCTTTCTAAAGGAACTATCGATAACAGTTCACGCATATTTAATTTGAATCCTGAACTTGATGATAATAACTTACTTTGTTTAAAGGGATGTTTACAGTTTTCAAGTAACGATATGCGAGCCAAACGTCCTTGAATTCTTCCATCTAATGATAAATTTGTTGAACTACTTATCTGTGATTCTCATACTAAAATGTGCCATTTAGGTGTTGATGCAACTTTAACACATTTACGAGAACAATTCTGGATTGTTAAAGGTCGTCAATTTGTGAAAAAAGTGTTAAATAACTGTCTGATTTGTAGACGATTCAGAGTGAAATCTGGAATGCAGGTGGTTGCCCCTTTACCGCCTGATAGAATTCAAGAGCATCCACCATTTGATGTATGCGGTGTGGATTTTGCCGGACCATTTTTTGTTCGTGATTTTAATTCTAAGTGTTATTTACTTATATTCAGCTGTGCAGTAACAAGAGCTATCCACTTAGAAGTAGTTCTTAACATAAGTGCTGATTCTTTTTTGTTAGGATTCCGACGATTTGTTTCTCGTCGAGGATTATGTTCCACTATATATTCTGATAACGCCAAAGCTTTTAAAAAAGCAAATGGTGAATTGAAAAAATGGTGGAATCAGATAGATAATGATCAAGTTAAAAATTTGTTTGCTTCTAAAGGTATAGTTTGGAATTTTATAGTTGAAAAAAGTCCATGGTGGGGAGGTTTCTGGGAGAGACAGATATGAACGGTTAAAACCTGCTTAAAGAAAATTGTTGTACGATCCTCTCTTTCTTTGAAGGAATTGGAAACTGTTTTTATGGAAATTGAAGCTCTGGTTAATTCCAGTCCTATCACGTATCTGTACAACGAACCCTCTCCACTCACCCCATCTCATTTTCTTATTGGTAAAAGGTTGGTGTCTTTACCTGTAATAAAACATAAAAATGAAAATTTAAATGTTAATAAGAATTCTATGGTAAAGAAATATAAATATCAGCAAACACTTTTGAATCACTTCTGGAACAGGTGGAGAAAGGAATATTTACTTAATCTAAGATCAGCTTTTATTTCTCCACAACCAGGTAATATAGTTTCATTTAAAGTGAATGATATTGTTTTGATTAATGATGAGCGTTATTCCAGAAATATGTGGATGATGGGAAAAATTTTAGAGCTATATCCAGGAAGAGATGGAAAAGTTCGTTCTCTTCTTATTCAGACTCCTAAAGGACAAATAAGACGCTCAGTACAACTTGTGTATAATTTGGAAATTAATCCTTAATTGTGTTAGTTTAATTGAGTTGCAACCTGTTAATGTTCTATCTGTGTATTAATGATAGCTTAATTGTGCTTATATGTTAAGGCTTGATATTTGAACAATTTTCTTTGGAAGTTAAAAGTGTAATTGGTTTTTGTATGTTAAGTCACTGAATAATTTTGAAGCTTTGTATTTGATATAATATGCTACTTATATTTTTATTCTTGTAATTTTAAATGGTTCCTGAATGTAAATTTAGTTAAAATTCAATGGTAAATGAACTCAAGTGAGTTCAGGTGGGGAGCATTACGTATTTCCGGAGTCATTCTGACTAGAGGGCGCTGCATTCGTCCTAATAGTCAGTGGCAGGCAGGATACTAAAGGTGTAAGACGTGGAAGGCAGAGATGCCTAATAATATATCTCTAATTGATTGAAATCTTCATATATTTTCTTGCAAATAAATGTTGTTATTGTTAACGAAACCTCTTATTATCTCTTGGATGCACCTTTAGTCTCACAGAACCATTAGATGCAAAAAGTGCTATCACAGTTGTTCAGATGGAACTGGATAGTATAGCTAATTACATGATAAATCTTCCATCAGCTATGATTTAATGGCAACTTAACAATTTTTTAAGAATTAAATACAAGAGTTCTTAATAAACAAATGAATTTTAGTATCTGTTACAGGGCCCGATATACAGAAAAAGAGGAAAGGGACAGAAACTCTTCTAATCATTATCATTGCTGTAGACATCCTTAATGTGAATTCTATAAAATATTTCATGAATTAGCCTAATCATCTATTATTAAGTGCCTTTTTAATAATTAAAAAGAATAAAATATTTTCAGTACCTAAATATCCTGTCAATTGTAAAAGCTGGCTACATCCAAATCATAAAAGATGGTGAAAATCCCACCAAAGTTGTGCCAGTTGTTCCAGTCAAATACTGAACTGCAATTCGGTCTCCAGCTCTTACAATAAAACAGTCATTAGTCCCTCTGCCCAATCTACCAAACAGCCACTGCTATGAAAGTATTTAAATGAAAGTATTTAACCCACTTCCTTTCTATGCTTCATAAAAAGGCTTTCATAAATTTCTATGACTTTGTTAGACCCTTCGATTTTATCAGTAGCTCTATTCAGTATGTGCCTGAATTACCTTCTAGTTGATTATTCCAATCGGTTACTGTTTTGTTGGCCACATAAAGCTTCATTCAATAGATGTCAATTTTTTCAACTAACCATTAATGATTTAGAATGCAATCACAAATATGATTCTATAGCCCTCCAACACATGCATTTAAAAATGCAAAAAAATAAATATGCAGTAACAGTTAATTTATATCCATGTTCATAAAAATAAAATAAGGCTTACTGAGAATGAATTAAGTGATATCAAATGAAAATGTAGATGTAATGAAAGTGTTTTAACTTCATACTTATCCACAATTGGCTTTTAATCATGCTGCATGGCAATAGTTATAGTCAATGGGATAATACATAACTACCATATTTTTTCATTTAAAGTTACTTAAATTATATTTTACTTTTTTCAAATGTGTTATGTTTTTGGCTTCAGGTCATTATGTGTTATGTAAAATATTAAGCTTATACATTTTAAACTAGGTCTTAGTCTTCCTTAAATAAAATAATAATAAAACAGGGCCAAAAATAATAATAAAACAGGGTTCTGTTTTATTTTTGAAAGAAAGGCATAAAAAACCAAAATATATAATTTAAAACTTTGGCCTACATTCTAATTTCATATTTTTAAAACCTAAAAAACTGAGAAAAAATTATCTCCTGTTTGCCCATACATAAATCAGATCCTAATTAATTATTTTTTTTATTCAATAAATTTTAAAAAGTCAACAAAGAAATAACTAATCACAGATAACTTTGTCTTTATTATAGTGAAAATACTTTAAAAGCTACTGGTTCAGAGTATGGGTTTCGTAGTATAGTGCACTTGATCAACAAGAGATAATTTAATGTGATCACTGGTGCTGCATTAAAAACAAAGAATTCTCATCAAGAAAAACACACAAAACACATATAAATGTCAAAGAACCAATCTAACCCATAAAATGAAGTTATGAAATGAACATATATGAACGAAAAAAAGTTCTGTCAAAAAACAATAATGCTGCCCAGATGGTATAGTGGTTAAGGAAGCCTACTGTGGTACTGAAGTGTCCAGGTTTGAATCCTGGGAAGCCATAGATATTGGTAAATTTATAATGTCTTTGCGGCTTGGGAGCACTCTAAACATATGGCAAGCCAAAAGTCCTTTCATGTGGTTTGGTGGTAGGAGAGAGGGACAGCTCCCGCCGTGCTCTCGTTAAAAATTAGGGTGGAAGTTGAAGTCCAACATCCTTAAGGCTCTGGCAATCATTCTCTCGAGAAATACATGGAGAAGACAACAGAAACCAGTAATAAATTAAGTAATGCTAAGTACTTTTAGGTAAAAAACATTAAATTTTTACCTTCAACAATTAACAAACAATTAATTTGATGTCAGCAAATTTATTATTAACTAAACAAATAATAATTAGTACCTACACAAAATAAAAATGAAAATTATTAACTTACAACGCCTTCCGTAATCTGCAGAAAATACTTTTGAGCTTTTGAATGAGGCATACCAACATCTGGTTCTGCAGAATATTTCAAATCATATATAGTTATAATTTTAATAATATACTAAGACACATTGAATAAAATCAAAAGAAAATCATTTTTTCTATCATGCAAAGAGCTATTATTTATATACCACAGCTACTCACTTTAAAATACAAAAAACTAGGAGGTTTCTGCCATCATGTGGTAAAAAAGTGATTTCGAAAGGACTCCAAATTCTCAAATTTGACATACAATCAAGTGCATAATTTGAGTTGTTAAATTAGTTAGTTATATATAACATGATTTTGATACAAAATAAATTAAAATTTAGAATAATAAATTAAATCTTACTCCACAATTATTAGCAAATTTTGTTTTATTAATTCTTTTAAAAAATTTTGTCATGATAAAAGCTTATGAAGGGTTAAAAAATTTTTATTCATCAAAATACACTGCTGGCCATTAAAATTGCAACACCATGAAGGAAAGCAAATACAAAAAAGATATTTATTGTACATAAACACTAGAGCGTGAAGATAAAATGATTAAATTTGTAAATAGTTAGGTGATTTACAGGGGTGCGAATTTAGTAGAAACACCCTTGCCACCTAAAATGGCCCTTACCCGTTTAACGCATGGAGTTGAACTGGGCTTCGATGACAGAAACGGGCAACTCATTCCATACTGCTTCAAATCTATACCGCATTTTATCAACCATATTAGCTGGAGAAGAGTGGGCCAGTTTCTCAGCAACCCATGATTAGATGTTTTCGATGGGTGACAGATCTGGAGACCATGCAGGCCAGGACAGCAATCAAATATCCTGCGTATCGTGTAGGTCATAACACGATGTGCAACATGTGATCTTGCATTATCTTATATTGGAACATGGCTTTTGGCAGGCCTCTAAGATAGTGCCCAACCAATGAACATAAGATGTCAGAAATGTACTGAATTGCGTTCAAATTACCGCCAATCGAACTAGGGATGTGCGTATTGTGCATCCAATGGCTGCATAAACCATTACACGAGGTGCAGGACCCCTAGGCCAATATCAAATGCAAGAAAGCAATGTGCAGTCTCCTCGGAGCATCCAGATTTGTATACGACCATCAGAATACTGCCCATAGAACCGGGACTCATCTGAAAAGACGACATTGTGCCATTCCTGCAACCAGCCTTGTCATTCGGCACAGCGGAGTCGCCATCTCTCTCTATGCTGCATTGTCAATGGAAGCTGTAGTAATGGTTGTTTTGTATATAGTCCACGAGGCTGCAAACATCAACGCACCATATGACAGGATACTAGGCGTGCTGCAAACATGCACATTACCTGACTAATGGTCCATGATGTGATTGTATGGTTTCGCAAGACTGACCTCAGAATATGTCTGTCCTCTCAGCGTTAGTCATAGGAGGGCGTTGAGATTCTGCATGCCATTCAATATGACCCTCAGCAACCCACTGATTCCATACCTGCATGACAGCGGCTGGATGTTGACCAGTGCGATATCACGGAATGATAATCCACACTCTCGATAGGCAACGATCCTGCCTCTATCACATTCTGACATTTGCCAGTAAACATTTCTTATTATTATTCGCGACAAACCATGATACTCTGAGCAAACTCTGACCTTATAAAGTCCTTTTCAAATGAGAAATCCAATACAGAACTTTTCTTTTATGCAGAACTTCAGATGTCATCTCTCCCTCCTGTGTCACCTAAATGGGCTGAAATACTAATCATTTGCATATCCCAACCTCTTCTTCCTTTCATGTAATTTTTATATTGGTCAGATCATTCCTTCCTGGTGTTGCAGTTTTAATGGCCAGCAGTTACATTTAGGCATGTTAAAAGTAAAATTAATAATTAACATGCATATAACCTTGTGGATAAAATTATTAATATATAATTTAAAAATTTTAAAACAAATGTTTAGTAATTAAGTATTAGTTAAATGTTCTATTTATGCCAAGTACATATTACAGCATTTCAGATTTTATAAAAATGAATCATAAAAATAACTCTAAAAAATCACTTAAAAAAGAATCACATAATTAAGAAAATCTTCAAAAAATTTTTCAGGACATTTTCTTTTCCTTGTACATTTAAAGATAAATATTTCTTTTCGGTTTACATTTGAAACAGATGATTTAAATTCAGATAAATTAAAAACTAGATTTTGCAATTTACTAGGAAACTGAAAGATGTGATGAAAAATCAGAAGTCTTGCGATTATACTGGCAGAGTTAGTAGCTCTGATAGATATATAATAGTACAGTTAAGAATAAGAAATTAAAATAATGGTTATGTTATAAAAAAAAACGTAAGAATTTATATAAAGTATGAATAAGCAGTTACACTGGCCAAATTTGTGAACACTTCAAAAAATGTTCATGAAATGGAGAAAAAAAAAAAAAAAAAAAAAAAAAAAAAAAAAAAAACCAACACTTACCTACTTTATCAAACAATTCACCTCCTGAAGCATATTCCATAAATATAAAATGTTCGTCACCTTCGACACGATGGCCATAATATTTGATTATACGCTCATGATTTAATCTACGGTGAATGAATACCTAATAAGAAAAATCATCTATATTATTTACATATAGTGCCCCTACATTTAGATATATAACACTTGACATTAAAATCAATCTTTTATTTAATGTAGTAATATTCTGGATTCACAGTAAAATTTAATTTTCAATTTCTCTGATCTTGCAAGAATTAAATGAAAAATGTCTCTAACATAATGAACTACTTACTGAATTAAGTAACTGAATAATTTGATGTGCTTATGAATTTACTATGTAATACAATGCTACTACTATAGTAATATAAATACTAAGAATATTAATAAAATTGAATTGATCACATTTACTGTTGTGAAGTAAATATGCATTTAAACTATTTAAAAAAGTAAATAGGGTCTTTAAAAAGAAATATATCAAACTCTGTAGAAAAAAATTACCATTCTCAAAAAGAAATTCATAACATGAATTCGTTTGTAATAAATATTACTTTTCTGGTATTTAAAAATAAAACTGAGTGGCTCAAAATATCAGACTGAAAAAAAAAATGTCATAATTATTCCAATAAATAGTATTATAATTTACAACCAGACAGCGACTTTCGAACTACATTATACATTTTTATAGTTATATTTGTCGTGTTATATATACAGAGTTATATTTCTAAATGGAAGAACATTCTGTTCACAAACAGATGAACAACAGAACTATGGATTGATGAAATTACAGGGTGAATCTGAAAAAGTGGGCGAAACTTTACAGGGTGACAGAACGCAGCTATATGAGCAATATTTGTCATAGAATGTACGGTCGGAACAAGCAGTGAGAAGCTAATAGGTAGTTTTTCACTGTCACATTTAAAGAATTAACACCAGATTGAGAGGAGATACTTTATAAAACATTTTATTAATTGAAGTACATGCTTAAAAAAATTGCTCGAAAGACATTCTGCCAGCTGTAATGCAGGCTTTATACCTGCACGACAGGAATTGGCGCACATTTGCGAAGACACCAGGTATTTTCCGAGTATCACCCACAACAGCAGCGATACTGGCAACTAGATCCATATTGGTTTCAATGGGACAATCGTAGATTAGACTTTTCATATGGCACCACATGTAAAAGTCCAAATATGAGAGATCCAGTGATCTTGGTGGCCAAGCTATGGAACCCTCTCGAGCAATCCATCGCCTTGGAAATTTCATAAATCCTCTCAGCAATTCACGGTAGAAAATGTCATTGGGTATGAGCACTAATCCTTTTTATACCATTTATAATGTAATCTAGTGGCTCATCTCTTGAATTCTGCTTAGACTTTCTATGATGAATATCGCTTGTATAACTGTGTTCTACCACCCCGTAAAGTTTTGATCACTTTCTCAGATTCACCCTGTATATCAGATATGAGGCGAATAGCATATTTTCTTAAAAGAATAAAGAAGCGGGCAGTATATTTTCTTAAAATAACATTTTTGTTTACTGAGTAGCATTTAAAACAAGCTTTTATCATTTGACAGGCCTGATTTATACATTTTCTTTTACCTGCACTGATATTTGTAAAAAGCATTCCGATTGACCTTTTGACAAATTAAATTTTCCCTGAATTCCTAGGATTTTGCAGATGAATGGAAACCACTAATAGTGTAAACATTAATTACTACAATCTTTATTAACTAATTACACTAGAAATTTTGTTAATTAAAAACTATATCAATTAAATATATTATTAAAAATAAAAAGGTATAAATTATTATGAATATATTATATTTTAATTGATTAGTTAAGTGCAGTTTAAATTTTAAAAGCAAAGCAAAGATGTTTTGTAACGTCAAATGGTAACTTCCCAAGCTATATGGATAATAAGAGCACATAGCAAGATACAAAAGCTTTCAACCTCCTATTCAAAAAAACTGTTTACCAAATTGTTTAAAACAGAATAATATGCAGTCATTAAATTTTTTATTAAAGACCTCAATTATAATAAAATAACATTCAGATAGTATTTACGGAGAGTTCTCTTTTTCATATTCTAAGATGATCAAAACATGGATTCAGAATGGACAAAACAATTCTGCATGAGATGAGAATGCACTGAAGATAATCCTCATTATGGAAACATAGACAAAACTACAGTTGCATCTTTAAAATAATTATTTTGCATATGCTACATTAGCAAGTTCTCTGCAAAACAGATGCCCTGACTTTTTCCACTTATGAATTTACATAGAAAAGCTATGGAATGTAGAGTTGAGAATTTCATTTGCTCCATGAAAATGATCCATTCCATATGACTACAGGGTTCATACACATTTCTGGGCACGGAAATTAAGTACTTTTAAGGACCATTAATGAAAAAAATTAAGGACCTATGAGCGAATGGGAACTGAATAAATTCAATTCAAAATATTATCTATGCCTGAACTTCACTTTTGTAATACCATCCTAAAAATAAAATAGATCCATAAGTAGGATGCATTATTATTAAACATGACTTAATTAACATAATTATTATTAAGTCTGAGAATAAAATATATGAAATTTATCAAGGAGCATTATATATTTTACACTTATAAGAATTGAACACATTTAAAAGGAGATAAGTGAATTTTATTTAAGTTTTACTAACAGTTAGTTTTATGTTGATTTTATTTTATACCTTATTTTGTCACATACTTGCTCAGTCTAAAGCTTTAGTAAATAGTAAGCAGATTTTATGTCAAGCGGCATAGGTTAAAATGAGAGGTAAAATCATAATCAGCATGATGAACAACAAAAGACTGGCTGTTGTCACTGCTACTGCTTACCTGCAGGGGTTGTGACTCAGTTAATATACTTTAAGATTCTAATAAGCCACTAAAGCACCAGAGGTGATACACTGTTTTACATTATTTTAAGTCTCACTAAATGCGAAGAATAAATTTTACATTTTTGTGTTTTATCTTGTGACTACAGTAAGGGTTAATGAAAGGCAATAACTCGCTTTAATATGCAGAGATAAATTTTAAGGGCAAGCAGTAAGCAGTTATAAGTAATTAAATTAGGTACAAGATAACGTTAGTCATTATGGATTTGCATGGTCATTATTAAATTTTATTTTTTTAGCTCTATTAAAAGCCCAATCTAATAAAATTTTACAATTTAAAATACATCTAATTTATGACATTGATTCTTAAACGATATTCGGATTTCACGTAAAACATTTGTGTTTTGTAGTACGTAGCAATACTCAACAAAATAGTTATGCATCTTTTTAATCTGAAGCCTTCCCAGACATTTTTGGTTAATTTATATCGATTTCCTCCTCTTTAAGCACATTTTTAACAATCAGGAATTTATCTCAATACACAAAAGAATGCTCTCACTAATTTCTGCGTGTTTTATCTCCTAACCTGTCAACCTGTCCACAATGTACCTATGAAAGTTTATTTGATCTGGTAAAAGTTAAATAGTCCAAAACACATCAACAGATATGAAGCAAATTATCGCTATGTCTGAAAGTAACTACAATGTCTGACAAAAGTTTAAATAAGATTCTTATTTAAAAAGAACTTCAAAAATAAAGGCATGTTCTTATGCTAACAAAATCAATTAAAGCTCGTAGTGATGTAATGAAACAAGAAAAGTCAAATTCAAACTAAAAATATGAATTAGTGGTCAAAGACTATACAATTTAATTTGATTTTAAGACTGGCTCAATAACTCTCTATTATCATAACAAACTCAAATGTTGCCAACGATAATCCAAGACTAATAATTACAAATTATCAGAGCGGTGAGGAACTAATGCAGTGAGCAAGTGGAGGTCAGAAACACACTCTTGTCTTACACTCCAAAAATCTCGGTTTAAAAACTGTCTACGGGATTTGCATTCTGGTGAGAAAATAGAAAAGAGAAATTATAGTAAGGGCTGAAATTGTAAACAATTGGGTAATTTACATAATAATAACTGTACATATCTTTGAAGAATAAATTTGTTTTTCGTTAGGTATTCAGTTTCTTCTTCCATGTTTTCTCTTCATTTTAGAATTTTTGGAGTTAATTAAAGATTTATGATATTCTAAATAAACTAAATGCATTTAGAATGCATAGAAAAAGCTGCTAATTTTATTTAGTAATATGAACATTTAGAAGAAATATGAAATATATATGGCAAGCTTCGGTTAGAGAGCTGATGTGGCATCATTTTTAGAATTTAGTGACACACTGAGTGATAAAGTCCAGAAATGGCAAAACTTTTATAACTTAGAACAGGCATTGGAAGCAGAATTTAGAAAGGCACCAGGCAGCAGAATTTACGATTCACAGAGACTGCATCATATGGGAAAATGCCTAGTGCCAGTGTGTGTGATGCATTAAGACATATTAGATGAATCTTTTAAATTTTCAGTTCTCAATATCTTTATTAATGAAAGAATTCCTTTCTATAATGCCTGTTCATATGATAAGATTAGAAGCATTTTTGATATTTTCTATGTTTGTGTCTAGTGAAAAGTATAGAAAATAAAGAGAAGATTAAAATTTTCAGAAACGATTCCAGTATCAGAAGTAAAACATTCAACTATAATGTTTTCATTGTTCTTCCAGAGCTTAAATTGCACCCTAGCCCTGCTCTGGTGCAGTTTAAGCTCTGGAGAAAACTGATGTATATTTTGAGAATTCTGAATATTCTCAGACAATTACATAAGAAAAGCTCTTACCATGAATATATTAAAAATACATTTTTAATTAATTACATAGCTAGTTTGCTTTTGCTCAGAACTGTTTCATAAATGGTGCTTTATAGCATTATACCTTGCTTATTTTCCACATATAATAAATGGCTGAAATTACAATGTTCTAAAAAAAAAATGTCGAAAATATCCTAGATCTCCGAATTAAAAATTTTCTATAGAAACAGATCTTAAAATTGCCAAAATTATGATAAGTTGCCAAAAATTTAGAAGGGTTTAATAAAAGAATTAACATCCCAAAAAGCGAAAAGTTGTTTAAGAGTTCTTCATTAGAAAAAATAAAATAATTTTGAAATGCTCATGTTTCACTTCCTGCTCAGAAACTCGAATATCCCACCATTCAATATTAGAAATAGGAACAAATTATAATCCATGAACCCATTTAAAAGTCAGCAAATCGCCAAAAATATTACTCTAAAATGTTAATTCACACTCAAAATGGCAGTCGTAAAAACAGGCAGAAATTTCTGATGATTAAAATTAAGGTCCTTCTGACGATTTTGGCCGAAATTAAGGACTTTTAAGGACCAAAAATCGATTCCAAAAAACAATAGGACTCTTAAGGACCGCACGAACCCTGGACTATCATTGCCAAAGAAGCAATAGAAATGCATGAGCCCTTAGAGATTGACTCTATTCCTTACAGTTTAGCTCCAATGTCAGTTAGAATCACTACAGAGTAGATAATTTATATTAGAAAATGTAAATGTGTGTGCCATAAACACAATCAGCTGATCAAAGTCAAAGGGATTCTTCTTTTCCTTCCTGTTCTCCTGCATGGATAAATTTTCCGATCCGTGAAAAAAGCAAGTTTTTTTTAGTACTGATTGTGTTGCAATTTATTATTATGTTTTAATTAAAGCAAAGGTGAGTTTTCTGGAAGTTTGTATTTAGTTTAAAGTACAGTACATGTGTATTACACACACATTAATGTTGCCAGTGTTTAACAAAGTTTTTACCCTGAAGCATTGTACACAGTGAAGTTCTGTTAATTTCATGAGTTCATTTATGTCAACTTCACTAATCACTGTTGCACAATGTTTGAGTTCTATTTTAATTGATCCACCTTCATATTAAACACTATTTATTTATTACTTAATTTAGTGTTTGTTTAATCTTATCACCAAATCTCAAAATGTATACACAACTTTAACCTCCGAGCGACGCAGGATTTTAGATCTGTCATGAACACCAGTATTTAAACAGAATTAATTATTGAGTTTGTATAATTACTTATTTTAGTCTGTATTTCATAAACTTACATTCATTAAGAAGATATTTACATTATTAAAGAAAGTAAGAAAGCAAAATATCTTAAATTATAAGCTAATATATGATAAGAAGCAAAACTTCTAATGACCGGATAAAGCCAGTCATAATGCTCAGAGGGTTAATATTGTATTTACTCTCTACATTTTAACCCTTCAAGGGTGGTATATAAAATAATTGAAATTGTGGTAAAATTTTGCATGAATTGTAACTTATGGACCCTAAGGACACAAAATTCAGACTTAAAAAAATTTAAAGCAAAATTCTGAATTTTGAGAGCCGGTATATATTTTATACCAGTGTCTTGCTAAGACATTTTTTCAGGTAGTTGTCTTATTGTTAATTTTTGTTTTTAAATCAATTTTGCACACTTTTGATGTGTATCTATAGAGATGGGTGCTTGAATATAGTTATGTTAGAAATTTAAAATTTAAAATTAAAATTTGTCTTCATGCCCTTTGATGATATAACCCAGCTAAACATACTTATGTAAAATATGGGTAAAAAGCTTTTGAACTTGATTTAAATTCAATATTATTATTTTACTATACAATTTTAGCAAATAAAACACTGCATGTGTAAACCATATCGTGCAGTAACTGAACTAGTATGTTACAAGGAGATGTAACTCAGCTGAAAAATAAAAATTGAAATATGAAACACTACGACTCAGGTGAAAAAGTATGTTGCATTTTTGAAGTTATTATATTTTATGCTTTAGATAATATATAAAAAAGACCATTCTTCATGCTATGACACCAAGAATCGCCCCCCCCCACACACACACTTTAGATTATTGAGGACCATAAGGGCCCCTTTTTTATTTTTTTTTTTTAAATATAGGTTGGTCGTAATGTATCTTTTCGTTCAGAAAAAACGCCATTAAACAGTTTTATTTGATACACCTCAAAGCTCTTATTTGGATTTTCAACCCATTTGGCTTTCCAGTGGCCCCTTTTCAACTTTTGGATAAATTTTGGTTTGAATCTAAAAACAGGCCTTAGAAATATTTTCCCTCCTTTCACCGTGAAAATTTATTTCAAAAAACCATTTATTTGTGTCCTAACCCAAAAGGAAAATCTCTCTTGTATTCCCTAGTCTCAAATCTGAAATTAACAAAGACAATACCCTAAAGAATAAAAGCGTGCTTCCAAATCAGCAGTTTTCCCACTGCACTAAGACATGGACCTAAAGTGTATTTCCACTTCCCGTACTTTTAAATGAGCTTTCCCTTTGTGTCATAAGATTACACAAAGAGAAGAAGGTGTGAGTAAAAGAGTGGCAAATTAATTGTCAATCACCTCTTTTCAGTTTTGCTGTATTCTAGGATTTTGAAAAACATGAAGCAATGGGTGTCTTTTAGGGCTAACATGTCACATTTAACCCCTACAATTGTGTAACGTTTTGATACCAGACGGTAATTTTGAAATCGATGAGTCTTTCTCCTGGGAAAGGACAAAGTGATGAAATTAAAATTTAGCTAAACAATGACGAATGAAACTCGAGTGGAGTAAACAAAGTATGAAAAGAAACTAATATACTTGTATTCAGTCCTAGGGCAAGGTCAGTAAACTCTGCATCCCCTCATGAACATAATATTGAATCCTACACAACTTGTAAATTAATCATAAAAAAAATCATTGTATCATAAACTGTTATAATATAAAAGAAATTCTGTCATCTCACAGAGTAGAAAAGGAGAACACTGGTGCTGCCATCTATTGGCAAGGTACCCACAGTATAGGTGCCGGCATATATTATATACTGGTCTTAAAATCGTATAAATAATCTTTTGTTAATTATCACTTCTGACTGAAATGAAGTAAATATATAAAATTCAGCCATGTGTACGTCATATATTTACAGATTTTGAATTTTTTCTTCCCCTCCAATAGAATTTATGAATCGTCAAACATACCTTGGAACGAGGTATATTAATTTCATAACTGCACAATATTGAGCATTCATAGAGTGGTACTGCCATTTAGAATCAAAAGGAAACACTAGAAACTTACGATTACAGCTTTTGATGCAGAAAATTTAGCATTTATTAGAAGGTTAAAAACTGACAAACAACCGGTATATTTTATATACCGGTGCCCTTTAAAGGGTTAATTCTTCCATTTTCATTCCCAGGTATTTTATGTGAGTTTCATATATTTGCTTATTCGATTCATTAGAGAATTGGGGGCTTACTACTTGTTTTCTGAACTTGAATCTGAGCTTCATGGAAGGAAATTTAATAATGATGAAGTAAAGAAAGCAACTGCAGAACATTTTGCTAAATCTGGATTACAGCTTGTTTTCTAAACTTAAAGCTTTGCTGAATGTGGTTTACTGATGATGAGGATTTGAGAATTTAGCTAAATATCTTCAGATTACTTTTCTAAGAGCAGAGTGGTAATCAAAAGATGTGAAGAATGTGTTAAAGGGTACTACACTGAAAAATAAACAATTTTCTTCAATTTCTTTTAGATGTATAATAGGACAAAAACTCCTGATTATGTCTTAGATTATCTTATCTTAGATTATGTCTTTTATAAGATTCCCAATGAAATTTAATTTATTTCCCTGACTTTCTTCAATGATAACATAATTTCTCTATTCACACACAATGAACTAATTTTCAAATTAAATATGAGAAACACAAAAATTCTCAATATTTATTACAAATATACAATAAAATAATTAAAAACATAACAAACATTTATCTTATTCATTGCTGCAAATCAAATAAATATTTTTGTGTTCCGTTTCATATATATATAGCATAGCTGCTGTATATATATTCATGTTTCATATATATATATATGTAATGATACTTTTCAATCAATTGATTAAATTAAATTCTAATCATATTGCTTAATAATGTGTTGGCGATTCTCTACCTAAATTGCATCCCTGTTCCTAAATTTTGGCGAAATTATTTCTTTATTATAAATTATATTAACCTGTTGATGCCCACCAAACTCATAAATCTGTCATATTATATAAATTCCTAAAGAACACTCTTGATGAGAAGATAGCGTCACCTCATGATTTCATTTATTATTGCTGATTGATTATTAATTAATTATTTATCAATTATTTCAATTAATATTGCTGACTGATTTCAATTAATATCGCATGGATGAGCTCTATGATGCACACACATCTTAAATCTGTCATATTACATAAATTCCTTAAGAACACTCTTGACTAGAAGATAGCGTCACCTAGTGATTTCAATTAATATTGCTGATTGATTATTAATTAATTATTTGTTAATTATTTCAATTAATATCGCATGGATGAGCTCCATGATACACACACATCTATAAATAGGGCTTCTCCTCAAGGTACAGGAGGGAACGCTTGTGAGATGGATGCTAAAATAAACATATCACTTTGTATTCCAAAATTTATCTCATTCTTGTTGCCCCAGCTGCAAAGCACAAATAATGTATGAGATCCTACATTTCATATATAGGTGTATCTGCTAACCTTGGAATATGAAGAATCAGGAGTTTCTGGGAAGTTTTCATGCTACCTGCTGATGCCATTTCAAAAGAATTATAAATGGACTTAAATCCCCTTTATAACACATCATGATTCCCATTACTGAATTATTTACAATATTATTCTGATGTAAAATATATGAATATTTTATTAGATACTGCTATTTAGCTAATTTCATTTTGTAATTTTCTTAGTCTTTCATGTTGAAGTCATGAGTTGGAAGGTTAGACTAGGTTAAGTTATTTGAATATGACAAAGTGCACAAGGGCTATTTATCTGAGGAAGAGATGCCTTTCCTAGAGGACTTTTTGAAGGAAACTGGTCTGCATTCCCATTACACATAGGGAAAACCCCGAGAAAAACCATGCAGCCAGCCCATTCACCGGGGTTTGAACCAAGGAAAAACTACCAGCCCTCAGCAGTTCACTCATTCTTTGGCAAGGCCTTGAGTAGGAAGAAAGCTTTTATTTATTAAAATACTTTTAAATGGATGGAACTAAAATTAATGATTAATGTACATACTATTATGTGGATAAGCTTATTAACTTATCATTTATTGATGTAAAATAAAATTAAATACAAATATCAACTGAAACATTCATAAAAGTTCTATAAATGTCTACAGTCATTAAAACAATGCAAATGAAACAACATTTAATACAAAAAATTATGTTGAAATTCACTAAATGTGAGGGAACTGGATTTGCAAAATTTAAGTTACATTACTTTAATCAATTTCATTCATTGCTGGGAAATATTTCTCTGAGTAAAGACAAAAATTTAAAAGTCAGGAGTTTATGTATATAACAAGAGATGTACTGAAAAAATCCTGGCAGCTATGATACAGTAAACTTAGACATGCACCACTTAATCTTCGAGACAAGCATGTAACTACTGGCAGAATCAACCAGGTAACCTTTTGCCAATGGACTGTCATTTCAATTCAGAAAGTCATGTTTTCATAATCATGGAGATAATGCAATAAATTATAACCTTTCAAAATAAATATCAGCAAAATATTTTTTTAAATAAATATTTTTCATGCTAAGAAATATACTCGAAAAGCAAAGATTAAAGGCTACAGAAGCTTCTGATCTGATGAACTAAAAATGATGAAAGACAGGTTAAGACGAAATGCAAAATTAACTGAACTTCCAACTAATGTTCAGGCTTGGCGTAAACAAACTGAAGACTGGTCTTTCAGAGAAACAAACACCATTTAGTAACTTTATTTCTAACATAAGTTTCCAAAAGGATGAGAAAAGAACATATAAATTCCTACAAAAATTAAAAACGAAAATCCTAGAGCAGTTTAAAAAAAAATCCTTCTTAGTGAACAAAATGGCTGTTATTTCAAGTAAAACAATGGCGAATGCATCTGTGCAACATTTTACCAACAGACAACATAAATCTGATCATTGTAGAAAGCAGACAAAATTAGTTAAAGTATAAGATCTGTTCAAAATCCTTCTTCAATTGCAAAATTCCCTTCCCATTTGGTTCTTCGCTCACCATGGATTAGCTCTCTCTAAGCCATTTAAAATCTAATAAATCTCCAGGTGAAGATGTAGTTCATGGTGAAATTCTTATGAATTTAGGCACAAAAGCAACCCATACTATTCTGAAGTTTTTTAATATTATGTAGAATCCTGTCTGCATCCCTTCATGGTATATATCAATAATAATACTGATTCCCAAAAAAGAAAAGGAGCATAGTGACGTAAAGAGATACAGACCAATTTCATTCACGAGTATTTTATGTTTTATGTAGAACTATTAAAAGATAATTCAAAAAAGGTTAAATTTTTATGGTGAGAATTTTCAATTTATGGTGAACAAACAGGCTGGTTTAAGACAATACACTGAAGTGACAAAAGTCATGGGATACCTCCTAATATTTTGTCGGTCAGCCTTTTGCCCGGTGAAGTGCAGCAACTCTACGTGGCATG
Organism: Stegodyphus dumicola; assembly: GCF_044657685.1. Classification (NCBI taxonomy): domain Eukaryota; kingdom Metazoa; phylum Arthropoda; class Arachnida; order Araneae; family Eresidae; genus Stegodyphus; species Stegodyphus dumicola. The sequence goes on from NC_140768.1 coordinate 88,326,826, forward strand.
GACACAACAAGTCGTTGGAAGTCCCCTGCAGGAATATTGAGCCATGCTGCCTCTATAGACGTCCATAATTGTGAAAGTGTTGACGGTGCAGGGTTTTGGGCACGAACTGACCTCTCGATGATGTCCCATAAATGTTCGATGGGATTCATGTTGGGTGATCTAGGTGGCCAGATCATTCGCTGGAATTGTCCAGAATGTTCTTCTAACCAATCGCGAACAATTGTGGCCTGGTGACATGACGCATTGTCATCCATAAAAATCCCATCATTGTTTGAGTACGTGAAGTCCATGAATGGCTGTAAGTGATCTTCAAGTAGCTGAAGGTATCCATTTCCAGTCAATGATTGGTTCACTTGCACCAGAGGACAGAGTCCATGCCATGTATAAACAGCCCAGACCATTATGAAACCACCACCAGCTTGAACAGTGCCTTGTTGACAAGTTGGGTCCATGGCTTCGTGGGGTCTGCGCCACACCCGAACCCTACCATCAGCTCTTACCAACTGAAGTCGTGACTCATCTGACCAAGCCAAGGTTTTCCATTCGTTTAGGGACCAACCGATATGCTCACGAGCCCACGAGAGTCGCTGCAGGCGATGTCGTGCTGTCAGCAAAAGCACTCGAGTCGGTCTTCTGCTGGCATAGCCTAAGGAAGACAAATTTCGACGCACTGTCCTATCGGACACGTCCCTCGTACGTCGCACATTGATTTCTGCGGTTATTTGACACAGTGTTGCTTGTCTGTGAACATTGACAACTCTACGCAGACGTCGCTGGTCTTGGTCGTTAAGTGCAGGTGGTCGGCCACTGCGCTGTCCATGGTGGGATGTTATGCCTGAAATTAGATACTCTCAGCACACTCTTGACACTGTGGATCTCGGAATGTTGAATTCCCTAACGATATCCGAAATGGAATGACCCATGCGTCTAGCTCCAACTACCATTCCGCGTTCAAAGTCTGTTAATTCTCGTCGTGCGGCCATAATCACGTCAAAGCCTCTTCACATGAATAACTTGAACACAAATGAAAGCCCTGCCAAAGCACTTCGCATTTATACATTTTCTACGCGATACTACTGCCATCTGTATATTTGCATATTGCTATCCCATGACTTTTGTCACTTCAGTGTATATATCAACTGGCCAGCATGTTACATTATTTAGTCAAACAGTTAAGGATGTACTAGATAAAACATATCTTTCTGCAGTTTTCGTTGACCTAAGATCTGCTTATGACTATAAAGAAATTCTTTTCTTGAACCTTTCAAATACTGGAGTTCACTCAAACATCTTTCACTGGTTCAAGTGTTTTCTTAGCCAGAGAACTTATAGAGTTTGTTATGAAGACTGTTTGTTAAGATATAAAGGTGTTAGGTCTTAAGAATACTTTGATGCAATTTTACAAAAATGTTCTTCACTTCCTCAAAACATTTCTTCAGTTATTCAGATATTTTTAAACTGCTCTTAATAATTTCATTGTATATAATAGTCTGGAGTTCAATATATATTGATTAAAGGATTCTTGAGAAATGAGTATGCTTTTTTATGGCATACTTTTGCTATTTATGTGCAAACAAACCAAATTCAGTATAAAAATGCAAACTAAAACTCAGAAAAATACAACCTATAGTTTGCATATTTCTTCAATCAGTGCAATCCTTAGTCCCAAAGTAAAAGGATTATTAGAATTCTACTTTACAACACAACAGCAAAATTATTTATAAAGACTCACTAAATGTTTTCAGTTGCATATGTACTTATTAATTTATATACAATATTTGTTGATGAAAAAATCTTGAACATACGTACTTCTTTCTTAATAGCTTCAATAGCAGCAGGTTCTTTTTGTGCATCTAAAACTTTAGCAGCCACTGCCGATTGTGTAGTAGTATTTACAATAAGATTTACCCTACAAAGGCAGTTCAATAAAAAGTATTAAAACAACAGATAGATATGAAATTATACAAATAATTAAGAATTTAAAAGCAGCAAACAGATACAAAATTATGCACAAATTTAAATTTTAAAAAAAATGCATATAAAACTGAATTACAGTATTAAAGCAACAGAAACCGTACAGATATTTCAAAATTTAAAAATTAATGAATAGACACAAAATTACAAATACTTAAAAATTTGAAAAGTAAGAAAACAAGTATTAAATTGTATTAACATTAAGAAATTTTTTTTAAAAATGTACAGATATTTAAAAAAATATTTAAAAAAATGGCTCTACTCTTATATGTACCCTAAGATCACCAAATGTGGCGATATGTGTTCTGTGCTGGTTTTCAATTCGATTGCGTGTTGTATGGCAACCCTTTTGACGTTCAATACTCTTTTGCTGGAGTGTTTTAATTGCTCGTTGTTTTGTGCTGTGCATGTTTTGAAATGGCGTATGTTGCAATGACAGACATAGTTGCAAGAGGGTCTGGGAGATTATTTTTAGTGGCTGTGCATGATAGAAGTAAGGAAATGCTGATGCAGTGTATTAAAGAGTGGATTGAGCCTCGTACAACTATTTTTTCAGATGGCAGGAAATCTTACAAGGATTTAGGAAAAGAAGATTTTGAACATTTATTTGTGAACCCTAGTATGAATTATCTGGATAGTGTGTCTGGCTGTCATATAAATACCATAGTGATTACGTGGCTGCATGTTAAGGCGGCAAGAAATTGGTATTTCTGCTGTTCGAAAAAGCATTCATTCATGGTAAGTGAATTTTATTTTATTCTTATTCTTATTTTGTAAAATGTTATGTTCATTGTTTTTTTAGTATGAATTTCTGTCGTTATTGTTGTTTTTTTAATTGTTTGAAATTTACTCTAGTTATTTTAGTTTATTTTGTTGATTAATGCGTAGTGCCCAGATTGTGCAATTCGTAGATGTTTCTTAAAGTTGAAACAGAACGCTGTGTACATGGTATTCTTTGAAATTTATTGTTATGTTAATTTATTAAAGCGAGGTGTGCGAAGTTCGTAGATTCTTTCACTGCCTAGATTGTGCAAACATATCGCTGTGTACATGGATTCTTTTCAAATATTTTTGGTTAGAAACTTTAAGTTTTTGCTACCTAAATTTTTGTTTTTGTTTTGGATTTTTAGCTTAAACTGTGTGCTCAAAACATGGTTTTTGCATGTGTGAAAACCGCGATTTTGGAGACATTTTAGACTTAAAGTTCGAAATGTAGACAAAAAATTTAAATAGTAATATGGCCCCATGGAGTTTCTCACAAAAAATGTTTGGAGAGAAATTTGGCGACTTGAGGGCGCAAATAAGAGTAGTTCCAAAAAAAAAAAAAAAATATTATTTTATACATACAATACTTTTTAAAATTTAGGTATGACTGCATAACGTAAAAATTCTAGAAAACTAGAACTCACTCTCCATAGGCACCTTCTCCTAATACTTGCACAATCTCCCAACCTTCGACAAACATTCGCCCCATGCTTATCAGTATTACAAACAGAAAAACCTGCATTAAATAAAAATACCACTTTGCAGCTGATTTCATAAATATAGCATTCGCAAAGCTTTTTAAGAAGTGTATATATATATATATATGTGATGTACGCATTTATAAATATTAGATGCATTTATAAACTATATACATTTATTAACCTGCCTCATCTAATGACATATGCAGAGATTAATGGTACAATTTCATGCTAATAAGCAACATCCTACAATCTCCCTAACTGGGGTCATTAGTTATTGGCTATTATTATAGTTATTGGCTAGAAACCTCAACTGGTACTGCCAACAAATATTAATAATTAACATAATCAATACATATGCAACTTGACGTGAAAAACATTATACAGTTTCCTGTTTAGCAATAATATGAAATTAATTAATAACTGGAAACTTTACAGAGCACATACAGTGAAAGCAAACAATGTGAACAACTTGTCCAACATTCAGGTAGCTGCTTAGCAAAAACAATATTAAATAAAGAAGCAAAGCTCTGAAGAAATAAACTTTGAATAATCAAGGCATTTACATATGTACGCAAGATAAACAAAATTTACAATTCATAATAGTATTAGACAAATTAAATAATATTGTAGTCCGAGTCTACATACAGGATAATAACATCAAAATAAATATTTACTTTTGAACTTTCTCTTGTACCTTTTATAATTTTAATAGGTTCTATTTTGGTTTTTATCATTGGAAAGTTCCCTCTCAAGACCTGTTGTTCTACTCAATGCAGGTAAATTAATTAACCAGTTATTTTCCACACCGGAACAAGTGACAACATGTATCAGCTTCAGTCATTCCAGCATTTTTAATCCTAGAATGACTGTAAAAGCTGGGAAAGTGACTGTGATTTGTATGGAGTTGATTTATTTGTTTGTTACCAAAAATCTTTTCTTTTCCACTTTTGAGATGAAATGATAGGTATATCTTCCTTTATTATCATTTACCCAGCTATTAAACCAATAAGAATTTACTTTTTTATTAATTATATCTTTCAAACTATTATAACAAGTAGAAATTCTAATATCAATTACATTTTATTTCCTCTTTAATGACAATTCATGTTAGCACTACATGCAAATGAGCCAACCAGCTTTACTTCATATCCAGTGTAAATTGATAGTTCCCTTTTTAAGTTTTTGTAAAAGTAATTGTCTAGTAAAAGTATAATCTTTATAAAATACTTTTCACTTGAAATTACCAGTAAAGCACATTGGTTATCAGAATAAATGCCTACTGCACTATTACAGGGTTCGTACACATTTCAGCACATGGAAATTAAGTAGTTTTAAGGACCATTAATGAAAAAAATTTAAACCTGTGGGATTATGGGAACTAAATAAAGTCAATTAAAAATAGTACCTATATCCGGAAACTTCAATTTTATAATACCATCCTAAAAATAAAATAGATTCATCTGTAAGTAGGATGCATTATTATTAAACACAACTTAATTAACATAATTATTAATAAGTTTGAGAATAAAATAAACTTTATGAAATTTATCAAGTAGCATTAAATATTTTACACTTATAATAGTTGGGCATATTTGAAAGAAGATAAGCGACATTTTATGTACATTTTAGCAACAGTCAGCTTTATGTTGATTTTTTTAATGCCTCACTTTGTCAGATTTTTTTAATGCCTCAGTCTAGAGGTTTAGTAAATAGCGGGTAGATTTTATGTCTAGCGGCATAGGTTAAAATGAGAAGTAAACTCATAATCAGCATGTTTCATAACAAAAGACCGGCTGTTGTCACTGCCGCTGCTTGCCTAGAGAGAGACCTGCTGATCAGAACAAACCTGAAAGGCCTGGTGTAGACTTAGTTGGCAGGTTTTAAAAGTTAGTTGGGCTCTGTCTGACACTGTTAGAGTTGGAGCTTCATGTAGAGTTTCAGAGGTTTTAACCAGCTAATGTACTTTAAGGTTCCAATAAGCCACTAAAGGTGATACATTGTTTTATATTATTTTAAGTCTCACTATATGCAAAAAATAAGTTTTACATAAATTTTTACATTTTTGTGTTTTATATTGTGACTATGGTAAGGATTGATGACAGGCAATGACTTTCTTAAATATGCAGAGATAGTTTTTATGGGTAAGCAGTCAGTTATAAGTAACTAAATTAGGTAGTTAGATAACCTTAGTCATAACGGATTTACATGACCACTATTAAATAAATTTTATTTACTTTTTAACAATATTTGTTAAAAAAGTGCTATTAAAATAACAATCTAATAAAATTTTACAGTTAAAATGCATGTAATTTATGACACATTGATTCTTAAACGATATTAGGATAATTATACATTAAAAGCTGCAAAACATTTATCTTTTGTAGCACCAACACTCAACAAAATATTTATGCAACTTTTTTTTTTTTTTTTTTTTTAAGCTTTCCTGGACATTTTAACTATTTTACATAAATTTCCTTCTCTTTAAGCATCTTTTCTAACAATTAGAAAATTGTGTCAATACACAAATCAACGTTCTCACTAGTTTCTGCATGCTTAATGTCCTAACTTATCAACCTCTCCAATGTATCTATGAGAGTTTGCTTGATCTGATAAAGTAAAACACTCCAAAACCTCATGACAGACGTGAAGCAAATTATGGCTATGTCTGAAAGTAACTACAAAGCCAGACAAAGGTTTAAATAAGTCTCTTATTTAAAAAGGACTTAAAACATAAAGGCATGTTTTTATGCTAACAAAATCAATTACAGATCATAGTGAGCAATTAAACAGAAAGAGTCAAATTCAAACTAAAAATGTTAACTAGTGGTCAAAGACTATGCAATTTCATTTTAATTTAAGCTGGCTCAGTAACTATCGTCATAACAAATTCAAATGTCGGCAGTTATGATGCATAAATGAATAATTGCAAATTATCAGAGCTGGCAAGAACTAATTCAGCGACCATGTGGAAGTCAGAAACACACTCTGTCTTACAATCCAGAAACCTCAGTTTAAATACAATCTAACTAATTTGCATTCTGCTGAGGACACAGAAAGGAGAAGTTATAGTAAAGGCTGAAAATGTAAACAACTGGTTAATTTACATAATAATAAGTGTACATATCTCCAGAGAATAATTTTCTTTCTCTTTATGCATTCCATTTCTTTCTTCAACAAGTTTCCTTTTCATTTTAGAATTTCTGGATTTAATTAAATATTTCTGTTATTCTAAAAAAACTAAACACATTTAGAATGTATAGAAATAGCTGCTAATTTTATTTTTTTAGTAATATGAACATTCAGAAGAAGAAACATGAAATATATATAAGGGTCGGTTACAGAGCTGATGTGGCAGAATTTTTAGAATTTGGTGACACCCCAAGCAACAATATCTAGAAATGGTAAAACTTTTAGAATTTAGACCAGGCATTACAAGCACAATTTAGAAAGGCACTAGGCAGCAGAATTTAGGATCCAGAGAAATTGCATTAGGTGGGAAAATGCCTAGCACTTGCCCTGTGGATGATGCATTAACACATATTAGATAATCCTTTAAACTGTCACTTTTCAATTTCTTTATTGAAAAAAAAAAAAAAAAAAAAAAAATCCTTTCTATAATTTATTTCTGTAATGCCTGTCCAAGTGATAAGATTACAAGCATTTTTGATATTTTCCATGCTTGTGTCTAGTGAAAAGTAGAGAAAATAAAGGGAAGATAAACATGTTAAGATAAAGATTCTATTATCAGGAGTAAAACATTCAAATATTATGTTTTCATTGTTCTTCCAGATGTTCTCCAAAAAAAAAAAAAAAAAAATAAGAAATTCATCACAAACTTTCTGTAAAATACATCCATTATGTGTCACTTGAGTATCCCACCATTTATATTAGAAACAGGAACAAATTATAACCCATGAACCCATTCAAAAAATAACTATATTTGTCAGTAAATAGCCAAAAATATTTCTCCAAAATGCTAATTTACACTCAAAATAGCAGTCATAAAAACAGACAGAAATTTCAGAGACATTTTTCATTTTGTCACATTTTTCTGGAATCTTCTAGAATTGTGGGCTCACCTTCGAAATTTTCCACATGAAATGTCTAAAATTATAAGAAAAATTACCCCTACTTATTCTGCAACAGTAAAAAGACACAAATATTTGGAGAAAAAAAAAAGGGGGGGAAAGTGTAAAATTAATTTTATAAAGAAAACTAATGCATATTCTGAGACAATTAGATGGTAAAAACTTAGCATGAAAAAAAAATTAAAAAGACATTTTTAATTAATTACACAGCTATTTTGCTTAAACTAAGTAGATTTTACCTTGTTTATTTTTCAGATTCAAAATACAGTCAAAAGTCGTTAATCCGGACTCGTCGGGACTTCGGCAATTCCGGATTATAGATCATCAGTTCAAATCTGGTAAGATGGCATGCAGAAATTATAAAATTAAAAATATGAAACCGTAATTTATGAAATAAAGAACAATTATTATCTAAAGGGTATCAAAATTTAGAAAAAAAAAGCTTAATATTTATTTGTTTACTTTATTAAACATTTCTTTTAATGTAAGTTGTTTAAGTTGCTTCGTTTTATGTGATAATACTTTCTCTTTAATTCTATAAACAGACATAATTTCTTGTTCAGTTACAAAGCTCTGCTGTTCAAGTCCTATAATTGCTGTGTCGAGAATACCGAGTAATTTGTCAATCGAAATTTTTTCATTTTCAATAACCTCTGTGTCACTTTTTTCACTATCGGAAGCGAATTATAATGACGAGGAATTTGATTTAAATCATATCAAAGACGGAGTACATCGAGATGAAATACTACATTTAGTAAGGAATTATAAGCCAAATAAAATAAAAACATCTGTCCTGAAGATAAGGATAGTGCTGACAGATCAACTTCCAATTCATTGCACGACGCTGCATTTCCCCCCTTCCCAGCTGTAGAGCAGCGTGAAATTGATAAACAGATTTCGGAATGGTTAGAGAAACAAATCACCTCTGTCACTTTCTTCATGCCTTTATACATTTTTTGCAACAATTCCACTTTTTGTTTAATGGACTTCGAAACATACTTTCGCTTTGTAGATCCTTTACATATTAGTAAATATATATCGGAAATTCTATTTGACATAATCGAAAGTTCAAGCTTACTTTTATAAAATTGCTCTAACAGTCAGCAAAAAATAATAAGCCGGATCCAATTCGAAGATTAAGGAAGAACGCAATCTGCAACATTAACTGAATTAGATAATTTTAGCTTAGCGTATACCGTCCGTTATACATCAAACGCGCATGCGTAAACATATTTTACGCATGGGCACATGCATATTCGCAGCCGTAAAGGTCTTACGCACATGCGTCAATGCGCCGCATGCGCAGAAAGTTTGTAGCTTTGAGTTCCGGATTATAGATCATTCCGGATTATGGGTGTCCGAATTAACGACTTTTGACTGTATTGTATAATAAGTGGTCAAAATGGAACTTTATAATATGACAGAGAAAAATACAAATGCTTTATTTTAATGTTTATTTTTTAAATATAATTTCAATATATTACCATAATTTTAATGAAATTTATCAATGTTTTAAAAAAATCGTCGAAAAACTCCCAGATCTATGAATTAAAAGTTTTCTATAGAAACTGATCTTAAAATTGCCAAAAAGTTGATAAGTTGCAAAATTTAGAGCCGTTTAATGAAAGAATTCACATCCTCAAAAGCGAAAAGTTGTTTAAGAAAGAAAAGAAAAAATTATAAATTAAATAATTTTGAAATGCTTACGTTTCACTTCCTGCTCAGAAAATTGAGTATCCCACCATTTATATTAGAAATAGGAATAAATTATAGCCTATGAAACCATTCAAAAGATAACCATATTTTTTTTAGTGAATCGCCAAAAATATTTCTCCAAAATACTAATTCACACTCAAAATGGCAGTTGTAAAAGCAGACGGAAATTTCAGATGATTAAAATTAAGGACCTTCTGCAGATTTTGGCCAAAATTAAGGATTTAATTATCGATCAAAAATCGATTCCTATAAACCTAAGGACTTTTAACGATTCTTAAGGCTGTACAAACCCTGTATTGTAATCATTAGTAGTAAGCCATTCTAATGTCATATACAGTGCAATAACCTCGACCTGAAATACAGGTCCATTATCACTAATCCTATTGAGTCATGTAATATATAAATTAGTACCTGATAATCCACAAAAAGAACCCACAATATGATTTAGTTTGGATCTACCAGTGAAAAGAGTAAAATCAGTCATATTGAAAATTTTCTTATGTGAGTTAGATGTTTACCACCCTGAACATAAAGAATTACATCTTATAATGCAGCCAAAGCTTTTAATACTATCCTTGTCATTCTTTAACTCTTTGAAATCCAGACCCTTCACTAAACTGTATCCTCAAAATACCGAACCGCACAAAATACTTTTCTAGTTTCCCAGATATTTCCTCTCCTCCCCGTCCATTAACGCAGAAAATAGGTGTGACGATTTCGAATGACGTCCTTTGTGCTTTCTAACAAAGATTCCATTAGCCTTTGACCCCGTTCTTTATAAAACTATTCTGAAAGGCAGACCAACAAGCTTTTCTGGCTTTGTTATGATCACGACTTAGATTTTGCTTATTTCCATTATTTTTATAGGAAGGAATAAATTGATTAAAAATAAATATAATCCTTAAATTTTTAAACTGCAATTTTATTGCTGTTTAAAGCTTAAAAGCACACTGTACCACAAAAGAATCAACAACGAAATGTCATGAGCAAGCAAAAGATAAGAAACCTCTTAGGACATACTGTCTGCAGTATACTGATACAATGCATTTGGAGAAACTGCACCTGCTACTGCATACCTTACAGGGAGGGAAGAAAACAAGATTACAATCTCGGCCGTTTTCGGGCGGTTCTGGTTGTTTCAATGTAGGGCCGTGTCGGGCGGATTGGTTGTGAAAGATTTAAATCAAGAAGTCTTTTCATTAGAAGCAATATGGTTAATGCGTTCACAGCCATTTAGGACTTGCAGAGCAGAAGTATGAGTTCAAAAACATCACGTAATGCCAAGTAAGGCAATTCTTTAAATTTAAATCAAAAGATTATTTATGTGCATCTTTTCTTTATACCACAATACATTTTTTACACAATTTTACAAAATTTCTTCTCTTGTAAAACATTCTTCTAACATTATAAAAGATGACTTTTACAGATGCTCTTAACAGCATAAAGCTCATTCATTACACAAGAACATTGATTTTAAATATACAGTAAACCCTTGCCAAACGTGGATTTGCAGAGCACGATATTCTTTATAAGCATTATTTTAACTGTTTCCATTTAATTTGTCCAACGCTAAAATTTCACTTATATGTGGCTCGGCATTCCTTAATCAACACTAAATGTTTGCTCCCATTAGTTGTGGATATTTTCATTTATAAATAATTTCAAAAGATTTTCATCAATTGAAAATTAAACTGAAGTAATCATACTAATTACAAAACTGGTGGCAAAGGATTTTCAGATATGGAAGGAGAGAATGAATTAATGGCTGATTTTTGGAATATGGTAACAGGTAGGACATTTTGGAGGCGATAAAGGTTACTACCTAGGACTTTGGGAATAATGTGAGAAGTACTCAGTTCCGATTACACATTATTTTGTGCGAGGGAAATGAGAGATCATGAGTTATGTCATGTGACATTAATGGACGAATCACTGTTCTTTAATCGGAAACTGGACTTTATAGCAGTAGTTTCATTCTATGTTCTGTGAAACAGTGTTGTTTAATATTTGGATCCCATGGCCGTATATAAAGTAAATCCGAAATTTTTATTATGTTTATGTGTAATTGAAAAGAATTGCTTAATTGCGGATAAGTATGAATGTCCAACATGTGGGTATGAAATGAGATTGTGTGAAAGGAAGGATATTACAGATAAGTTTCAATGGCGGTGCAAGAAATCTGGTGAAAATGGACATTTTGTGATCTGCCATGCACTCAAGATTCTGTAGAAGATTAGGTAAGTTAGTATTTTTAATTATTTGAGGATATTATTTTTATGCATTGTTCTAAATGTAAGGAGTAAATAAATTAATATGGTATTATTGGAAAATTGTTATTAGCAATGATTTAGTTTAAAGTAATTAGGATTGTAAGCTAATTTTTATTAATTTAATGTATGTGCTTATTTATATTTTAAGTAGTGTTTTTTAATTTAATTATATTTTAATTTAATGATCGTGATTTTGAGAGTTATATGTTTGTAGTATTTTGGAATACGTTTGAGTAGAAGTAAATGTGCATGGAAAGAATTTAAGTATTTGCCACTGAGTATTTGGAACCATTTTTAATGTTTGCATTAGAAATTGGTAGGTGAGGTTTATAATAGATAATTTAGAGGGAAAAGTTTTTGGATATTTTATTTATTTTATACGTGCAAATGTTCATCCTTGGAAAGGGTATATACTTTTTCACGATCAGGTAATTTCATATATGTCCTTTTTACCGAATTTAAAGATTCACAAAATTTTCATGCATTTTCGTGAAATTTTTCTAATTTATGAGAAAAAAGCAGTGTACATGGATATAGTGGAGAGTGTGCACAATGCCATTTTTGTGCAATTCTGGGATTTTTTTTAAGTAAAAATAAGTCGACGTGTACATGGTTTAGTGATATTTTAATTAAATGATAGTTATTTTGTGAATTTTATGTTTGTAGGAATTTGGTATACGTTTCAGTTGAAGTAAACGTGTATGGAAATAATTTAAATATTTGACACTAAGTATTTGTAACCATTTATAATGTTTGCGGTATGAATTCGTTGGTGACGTTTATAATATAATAAGATAATTTAGAGGTAAAAGTTTTTGGATATTTTATTTATTTTATATGTGGAAATGTTCATCCTTGGAAAGGGTATATACTTTTTCGCGATCAGGTAATTTCATATATGTGCTTTTTACCAAGTTTAAAGATTCACAGAATTTTTTTGCATTTTCGTGCAAATTTTTGTAATTTATGAGAAAATAGCAGTTTAGATGGATGAAGTCAAGAGTGTGTGCAATGCCATTTTTGTGCAATTCTGGGATGTTTTTTTAAGTAAAAATAAGTCGACGTGTACATGGTTACTGTGTATGTGCGATTTTGAAAAACGCGGCAAGGAGTTAGCGATTCTGCACTTTTTCCCAATTTTGCAGTTAATATTTGTCATGATTAAGCAGTTTTGTTCCATAAGTGTAATTCAGCTAGTAGATTGTTGGAAAAAGTGTTGAGTAAATAAAAAGAAAAGAAACATGTCTTTACTTCGTGAAGACAAAATGGCGGCGAAAAAAAACAGAGGGTTGTTGTAGCAGAGTTGGTCACCAAATTTTCACCAAAAAATCGCCAAGTTACCATAATCCAAAGATCAACCAAATTAATTGAGGCATAGTGACCGAGAAATGACAAATTGGGTGATCTTATAAACTCATCAAGAACAAAAGCAGTGAAAATAAAGAAAGAGCACCATTAACTTACAAGACGTTAAAAGAGATAAAGGAACTGTCAAATTTTAGAATAGAGATTCATTCAAGAGTTCACAAAGAAAGAATACTCAGGCATTTAAAAAATCTCGTTCCTGACCGAGAAACTTGTTGCATCAGTCATTGTCCCAAGCAGAAATCACAGTTCTTTAAAAAATTATTTTTTATTTCCAATGGCAGATTATGAACAGTTACAGCAAAAAAAAAAAAAAAAAAGAACAAAGAACATAGAATACAGCTATACGATGAAAAAAAAAAAAAAAAGAAGAAAAGAACAAAGAACATAGAATACAGCTATACAATGAAAAAAAAAAAGCTATAACAGAGGCTATTAATCTAACATATCTCTTGCCTCCTAGTAACACTCGATGAGAAAAGTCTTGTGCAGAGCAGGACAGTGGGGTAGATTTGCCGCATCCATCGCCTCTCCAGAGCTGCACAGAGTGCATATTGGGAAAGGAATAATTTTGAATCTATGAAGATGATATTGTAGGCAGTCATGTCCGGTGGCAAGGTGGAATTCAGCAACTGCTCTGCACCTTGGAGCATTACACAAATTCAGGATAGCATTCTTCCAAGACTTATGAGAAACACAATGATGGAGATCTTTATGAGCACACACTTTGATAGATCTTTTAATAAGATCCCTAACAGTATGGAAAGGCAAAGGACGAGAAATATTCTGCATGATTAAAGCACCCTTTTTTGCCAAGAAGTCGGCTTTCTCGTTACCCAGAATCCTGCAGTGGGCACGAACCCACTGGAGGACAATAGTTTTCTCAAGTGAAGCCAGGTTTTGTAGATAATGTCGACAATCCAATATGTCCTGTGATATGGGATTTTTATCTGAAACGATATCTAACAGAGCAGCTCGGGAATTACTGAGTATAACAGCTCTTGAAAATGTTTCCAAGTGCCAGATACGGAAACATCCCCGTGCGAATCGCAGCAATTTCACCGTCAAACGCAGAACCTTGGCCCACAGGGATGTAGAAAGAGAAAATTTTGGAGAAAACTCCGGCACCTGCATTAAAGCCATCAGACAGGAGGGATCCATCAGTGAAGATCCAAAGTCACTCTGGCTCAGGGTAAAAAATATTTAATACTTCGAAAGCAAACGCTCTCAAAATAGATGGATCCGTATTACGTTTCGTTACTTTTTGACCCAGGTCAAAATTAATCCAGAAAGATTTCAAATTTATTCGATTTTGTAGTGGAACAAGTAATTCTGGTTCATTCATTAAACCAAGAGAATTTTTTAACTGAAAAACTTTCTGTAGAAAGCTCGAAAGCTCATCTGGGTCATATCTTGACTGACTTCCCTTTTGCCGGATAGAAACACGATTTATTCACAAAGAAAATAAAAATATTACTATAAATAATTACTAATAATACTTTTACATTACTATAAATAATTCTCATGCATTAAAATGCTCTATCGATTGAAAAGCGAAAAATTTTGGCACATGGATTTTATTCTGAAACTATTAAAGAAAAGATACAAAAGGAATTTTCCTGAGTTTTTAACATAATAGACTATAAAAAGCATAATTTTAACAATGAAACTCGAACAGAATAATAAATTTGATTTTAAAATTAATAAATTTGTTTTTAAACTGAAATTCACAAAGGAATAAACTATAATCACATGGTCCTTTCAAAATTATTATAGCTATAACAGCATATTCCCTAAAAATAAAATAAAAATACTTAGTTACCAGAAAAAAATTCAGTAATTGTCTTCCAAAATGGCGAATAATTTAGTTTACATAAACTGCAAGAGATATTCAACATAGCACTGTACCTCAACCTGAAATTTCCCGCTACATGAAGTTTTGTTTTGCTTTTATTGTAATGGATCTGTTTTAGCAGTTCACCTCCTGCTCCTGTTATAATAAGCACTTGCTCTTGATATAAAAATAGAAAAATGAGAATTGAGTTAAATTAAATATGCGATTTTTAAAATAAGTAAATATTAATCTTATACTGGCAATCGTTTTATATAAATTCTAAATATAATTATTGAAATTCGAATATCACAGCTTTTCTCCCATGACTGAAAAAAAAACATATTATATTCTTTAATTGCTCTTAAAATTCTATCCAAACATATTTTTGGCTTATTTATTTGTTTTTATGGGACATTAAATTTTTTAAAATGACCTTATTAACTCAAATTAGATTTTCCGTTTGGCAATGTTACTGTCTACTATAGATTTCCTATGAGATTAAAGTTGTCAATTCATGTTTGTGTGAAATATATATCTATTTATCGTAGTATATTTAAAGTGTTGAGATGGCCTTGCGTGTTTTAGTTGGATGCAAGCGAGTTATAGATTATGCTGTCAGAGTAAGATCTTTTCATAATTTAAATTCTTTTCGGCACTTTAATTTATTGTTTTTATTTCTTACCTATCTTCTCTTATTCTTATATGTTTGGGTCAAAATTTTGCAGTAAAGTTTTGCGTACCCGTTAAAAATATGAAAATAGCCCAATTAATCAGTTGCGATATGACTGAAATGTATTTCAGCATCGATTAGAAGAAGGTATTGCTTTATGTGTGTGCTGTCCAAAATTTTATTTAAAAAAAGGATCATACAAACCTAGAGGCAAAATACAATATTACTGCAGTAATCCAATCCAGATTTTCGACAGATCCAAAATTTCTTGTATTTGAAAAATGAGACACCTGCTCATATTGAGAACATTTCATTAAGATTTCGCAACCCTGTAGTTTAGTAGCTGACCTTTTTGTTAGTTTCTGACAAGAAATGAATTTTATTCTCCATGCTAGACGTTCATTAAATCAGAACAATATTTTTCTTCAGGTGGCCTTTTCAAATTCTTTTTTGGTAAGCACTTCCGCAGAGAACCCGGTAAATGTAAACATCGCCAAATTTGGCGATAATAGTTCAAACCTGGTAACCCAGCGGATTTATCTTATTCGCTTGTTCGAAGTTTGCAACCATTCCTCTTGCGTTCGTTTGGTTGAATTATGACTGTCGTTCGCATTTGCAGATTTATATTATTCTTCTCTTATTGGCACAGCTTTAGTATTAGCCCTTTTTGGCGACATTTTGGAGCAATAAACGTAAAATTATGATAACCTTGGTAACCCTAAATACTGAGCTCAAAAACATGCCGCCATTTCTGTCCACGTAACTTTATTGAATTTGGTAGGTATCAGAGCTTTGATGGCAGGAGGGATAAATTGCATGTTTTTCTTAAAGTTGCGTTTGTGTTAGGAAAGCACAACATTTAAAATATTTTTAAAAAAGCTAAAATTTGATAGTTAAAACTGATGCTTTTAATATTACATCACGAGTCTTGACATTTTTTCATATGTCAACTCTGCATATTATTATAAACTCCATTCCCCAAGGGGGAAAAAAAAAACACATTTTAAGTAGCATAAGGTAAACTCTTTGTGTTTCCTTTGCTAAGGAGATCAAAATTACCATGGTCTAAAAATACTTTTTTTGCCTCATATTGGAACTATAGGGATGTGTAATTGCATGAATTCATAGGTTCAAATCAGGACCAAAATTATTGCTTATATAACATTTTTATAATTTGACTGACTATAAAAAATATAATGTTGCTTAGATTATGGAATATATTGCTTATAATTTACAGTTCTCAAATTTTGCAAATCTTACAACCTAATAGTAGCTGTGTATGAATAACCTTCACTAAGTATTACAGTCAAAAGTCGTTAATTCGGACACCCATAATTCAGAAGGATCTATAATCCGGACCTCAAAACTAAAAACTTTCTGCGCATGCGCCGCGTTGACACATGCGCATAGGCATTTACGTGTGCGCGTAAGACCTTTTACGACTGCGCATATGAGTGTGCGTAAGTGCAGAATACGTTTTCGCGTGCGCGTTTAATGTATAATGGACGTATAAGCTAAAATTATCTAATTATCTATTTCAGTTAATGTTGATGATTGTATTGTTCCTTAATTTTCGAATTGGATCCGGCTTATTATTTTTTGCAGATTGTAAGAGCAATTTTATAAAAGTAAGCTTAAACTTTCGATTATATCAAATAGAATTTCCGATATATATTTGTTAATATGTAAAGGATCTAAAGCGAAAGTATGTTTTGAAATCCGAAATCTGTTCATCAATTTCACGCTGCTCGGCGGGGGGAACGCCGCGCGGCGGGCGCGTAATGAATTGGAAGTTGATCTGTCAGCACTATCCTTATCTTCAGGGCAGATGTTTTTATTTTATTTGGCTTATAATTGAAGATCAGATGTTTTTATTTTATTTGGCTTATAATTCCTTACCAAATGTAGTATTTCATCTCGATATGCTCCATCTTTGATATGATTTAAAACAAGTTCCTCGTCATTATAATTCGCTTCCGATAGCGAAGAAAAGTAACAGAGGTTATTGAAAACGAAAAAATTTCGATTGACAAATTAGTCGGTGTTCTTGACACAGCAATTATAGGACTTGAACAGCGGAACATTGTAACTGAACAAGAAATTATGTCTGTTTAATAGAATTAAAGAGAAAGTATTATCATATGAAACGAAGCAAAACTTAAACAACTTACATTGAAAGAAATGTTTATTTAAGTAAACAAATAAATATTAAGCTTTTTCTTTTTGAAAATTTTGATACCCTTTAGATCATAATTGTTCTTTATTTCATAAATTACGGTTTCATATTTTTAATTTTAGAATTTCTGCATGCCATCTTACAAGATTTAAACTGATGATCTATAATCCGGAAAAGTCGATAATCCGGAATCGCTGAAGTCCCGACGAGTCCGGATTAACGACTTTTGACTGTATTACTTTTATTAATAGTATGTTGACATAACAGTCGACTTTTTATTTTAAATTTTATGCCAATTTTCTACATTACTTAAACATTTTATCTAACAGAAATCTGAATTTTTTGTAATAAAAACTCTATAATAAAAGTAAGAGTACAATTTATATATAAAAATTTGACTACATGGCAAGTACTTAGGTACTGATTTCAATGTCTTTAAATGTTATTATTATAAAGTTTAGATATATTCTTATTAAGTTAAGATATACTTTTATTCTCTTATAATGTTTAGATGTACAGTTAGTCTAGTACAGTTAGTATTTAGTCTGGATCGGATTTTAATGACAATCCGCCATTTTTTTCCGATCTTGAAAGCCGGTATACATTGGCGACCGAAGTTTGTCGCCAAATTAAAAAATCGCCAGAAGGACCAATACTAAAGCTGTTCCCTCTTATTTATTATTATTTTTTCTGAATTTTTTAACAACGAATAGATAGAAATATTTTCGTAGATAGATGCCGGTTCTCGGTTCGGGATGAAAGGAAGAAAATATGGCGGGAGGGGTGAAGCTAATTTGTAACACGGCTGTTCACGTTGTCTTCTTAATTATTAACAGCTCTAAGAACCAGCAATTTAAATAACTAAGTAATGCTTTTATTTTTATTATTGGTTATTGTCATCTAAAATTATGAGAATAAATCAATTTTCTGGCGTAAAATTTTAACAAGATAATATATTGTTAATGCTTTTCTAACAATAACCTTTCAGAGGATGGCAAGTGTGACATAAAATAGATGATTGAGTTGAAATAAAAAAGATTATTCATTATCTAACATGACAGAATAGTTTGATGCATCACCATGGTCATCAAAATTAGCAAACCACTGCTGGTGTAAGGAATATATTGTTTTCTGTGTTAACTGGAATTTAACACAATTTTTTTTTTATCACGTTTAACAGGTTAATTTCAGTACATTAATACTAATTTATATTTTTTAAATGAATTTTTATTTCCATTACAAATGCTTATATATTGTCTTATACTTAATATATTCTTTTCTGTGCTAACTTGAATTTAATATAATTTTCGTATATCACGTTTAACAAGTTAGTTTTACATCTACATGCTTATTATCTGTGAATTTTTACTACCATATGCTTAATATATTGTTTCGTCTGCTAACTTGAATTTACATGCACTAAAAATCACGTTTACAAAATATAACGTTTGTGGCTCGGTTCATCGCTGATGAACCGCGAGCTTGGCGAGTAAAAATGCAGCGGCGCCAACGGGTTCTCTGGGGATGAAAACCCCTTTTTTGCATTGCAAAATCTACTCATGAAATAAAGTTATTAGTTCAACGCATTTTAAATTATATGTACTAGTGTACATTATATATAAAAAGGTACTGTTCTGTTATCAGGACTGGATGCAGAAATGTATGTATGTATGGATATATGTGTTCATGTATACATGTGTATGTTCAGGTAAGCACAAATGTGTGTGTGTGTATATATATGCATATATATATGTACAGGCATGCACACTCACATACACTCATACATTTCTGAATCCAGTCCCGATAACAGAACAGTACCTTAAAAAAGAAACAATCATGCAGTAGGGTATCAAATATAGCAACACAGTCAAACCTTGCTATATTTAACTTCATGGGATCCAAAGTTTGGTTCATTGTATTTGATGCAATAAAAAAGTGAATATATCACAAAACCATGTAAAAATAAATGATAAATCACACACACACACACACAAAAAAAAAAAAAAAAATAAAATAAAAATAAATAAATAAATAAATAAATCTAGGTTTACGAAAGTCATCTGAGGATTTAATTGCAATTATAATTCAGAATTATGATATTTTTCGGTTGTTTTTTCCATTTTCAGTATATGTTAATCTTGCACAATAAATTACATAGTATAAATACCATTGTTTTGATCCTCCCTTCGAATTACCCATTTATAATTATGACTAATTATTTTATCCCTAATATTATAAAAACAAAAAATAAAAAAATTCATAAAAGAAAATCTGAAAGGTTTCAGATTTTAAATTAAGTCCAAAGGGGCATTTTTTTTAACATTTTGTATAAAACCTTTATTTATTAAATATTGTGTTTTGGCTAGAAATAAAATGACTAGCGTGATGATAAATAATGCTATCTGCCATAAATTAAATAAATGGTATGATATGAGTCATGGTATTCATATAATCACTTATTATGTTACTGTAAGATTAGATGTATTTACTTTTTATAAATATATGTACTTTCTTTAGTCCATAACGAGGAACTACTCTGATATGCGCCCTCAAGTCGGCAAATTTCTTTTGGCGAGAAACTCCACGCTGCCATATTACTATCTAAATTTTTTGTTTACATTTCGAACTTAAAGGCTGTTTTTGCATATGGAAAAACCACATTTTGAAAGCACAATTTAAGCTAAAAATCCGAAACAAAAACAAAAAATTTAGATAGCAAAAACGTAAAGGTTCTAACCAAAAATATTTGACAAGAAGCCATGTACACAGTGATATGTTTTAACTTAAAAAAATATCTACAAATTGCAAAATATAGGCAGCGAAGGAAACTACGAACTACGTACACCTCGCTTTAATAAATTAACATAACAACAATAAATTTCTAAGAATACCATGTACACAGCATCCTGTTTAAACTTTACAAAAAATCTACGAATTGCACAATTTAGGCAACGAACGAATCTATGAACTGCTGGCACCTCACTTTAATAAATTAACATAACAACAATAAATATAAAAGAATACCATGTACAGTCAAAAGTCGTTAATTCGGACACCCATAATCCGGACCTCAAAGCTAAAATCTTTCTGCGCATGCGCTGCGTTGACGCATGCGCATAGGCGTTTTACGTGTGCGCGCAAGACATTTACGACTGCCCATATGCCAATGCGACGTTTTCGCGTGCGCGTTTAATGTATAACGGACGGTATAAGCTAAAATTATCTAATTATCTGTTTCACTTAATGTTGATGATTGCGTTGTTCCTTAATCTTCGAATTGGATCCGGCTTATTATTTTTTCCAGACTGTAAGAGCAATTTTATAAAAGTAAGCTTGAACTTTCGATTATGTCAAATGGAATTTCCGATGCTGGAGCTCCCAAAGGATCTAGAAAACGAAAGTATGCTTCGATGTCCATCAAACAAAAAACGAATTGCTAAAAAAAATGGATAAAGGCATATCCTTTGTTTATTTAACCGTTCCGAAATCTGTTTATCAATTTCACGCTGCTCTGCACGGAGGGGGGGGGGATGTCGCGGTGCACAATGAACTGGAAGTTGATCTGTCAGCACTATCGTTATCTTCAGGGCAGATGTTTTTATTTTATTCGGCTTATAATTCCTTACTAAATGTAGTATTTAATTTCGATGTACTCCGTCTTTGATATGATTTAAATCAAATTCCTCGTCATTATAAATATCACAAATACAAATCAAATAGTTTTCTGGTTGCAATTTTCTAATTTCGGCTATGCGTAAGGTATGCTTTACGCATGCGCATGTTGAAAGAAATGTTTAAAGTAAACAAATAAATATTAAGCTTCTTTTTTTGTAAATTTTGATACCCTTAATTAATTTTGTAAATTTTGATACCCTTAATTTTGATACCATAATTGCTCATTATTTTATTAATTACGGTTTCATATTTTTAATTTTATAATTTTTGCATGCCATCTTACCAGATTTAAACTGATGATCTATAATCCGGAAAAATCGATAATCTGGAATCGCCGAAGTCCCGACGAGTCCGTATTAAAGACTTTTGACTGTATACAGCGTTCTGTTTCAACAAACATCTACGAATTGCACAATCTAGACACTGCGCACTAATTAACAAAATAAACAAAAATAACTAAAATAAATTTCAAACAATTCAAAAAAACAACAATAACGACAGAAATTCATGCTAAAAAAACAATGAACATAACATTCTACAAATAAATAACAAAATAAGAACAGGAATAAAATAAAATGCACTTACCATGAATTAATGCTTTTTCAAACAGCAGAAATACCAATTTCATACCGCCTTTAACATGCCGCCATGTATTTATGACAGCCAGACACACTATACAGAAAATTCATACTATGGTTCACAAATAAATAAAATCACAAATAATCACAAATCACTACTTCTATCATGCACAGCCACTAAAAATACTCTCCCAGACTCTCTCTCCACTCCTCCAAACACCCACTGCCCCTCAACAGGATGGCCACAATGATATTTCCTTTTGCCGAACTTCAGTTCAACAACTTCCACCATTTTATCTTTCCCCCTTATCTTCTCAGACACAAACATGAACCAACGAGCTCCAGTGAAAGATTTTTCAACGTCAACAGGATTGCCATACAACACGCAATCGTGCCAAAAACCAGCGCAGAACACATATCGCCACATTTGGTGAAATTAGGGCGTATATCAGAGTTGTACCTATAATGATTATGTTATTACTTGAGAAGCACGTTTTTAACACAAATAGATATAATTTCATTCATTTAAAAAAAAAGCAACTTACCTGTGAAAATTTGTTGGCGTAAACTTTTTTTTGTGAATATCATTAATTTATTTGTTAACAATTCTTTCCCTTCCAGTAGAGAGAAAACTTACACTCTGGGAGCATTGATATAGTTCTCGTTATAGTTGGATACACAGCACATGTACACTATAGCCAGGTTTTTCAGAAAGAGAATAATAAAACATACTAATAATAAAATAAAATGGAATATGTTTAAAAATATAAGACCATTTTAATGAATGCCTAGTGACAAAGCGACCATCAAAACTCCATAATCCACCTCTTTCCTGAGTGATGGGGAACTAAGTGAAATGCTATCCCTAACAGTGACATCATGTCTCCTTTTAAGAAACTGTGGCCTTCATGTATGTAGGGGCTGCTGACCATACTCCATAAGACTCATTTTCAATTCTATATCACTATGTGCATTTTGGACTTTTCTGCGCTATGAGCTTTAGTGAGCTTTATGAGGCATACATAATATGCATAATATGCTAGATTTGGTGCTTTTGTGCATACATTTTTGCTGCAATTTTTTAACGGTTCTCAAAACGGAGTAGTACCCTTTATCTTTATACATTTTAAAATTTTCCATAAAGAAATTGTTAAATGTTTTACAATTTTGAATTTTGTGAAAATATATTAGACTTTGTTGTAATGTATTTGTGTTCTGTTATTTTGGAAACATTTATAAGCAAAACATAGTACATAAGCACTAATAAAGTTCTAAAAAATAGTGCTTTTTGAAAATAATTTATATAACAGTTTGAACATGACATAGAAAGTATAATATTAAAAAGGATTCTGATAGGGAGTCTTCATCTTCTAACTTACAGAAGACCCTCTGAAATTTCTTAAACCAGTCCTGCTTCCATGTTTGTTCTATCATTCTTAGTTTCTTCTAGTTTCAATCATTTCTTCCATTTTTTCCCCCACCCTTTTTTCTGGGAGAAATCCAGCCCTATTTCAATTGGTGTAACATTAATGTACTAGAAAGCATTTTGCTTTTAACTGCTCATCAAGCTGAATATTTTTGTTAGCTTCTCGTAAGTAACATTATAGTACACTGCATGTTTTTTTATTCTTGTATCCAGGTATTTTGGCTAAGAAATGCCTAATGCTGCAATTCTCATATTATGAAACTGTGTATGATGGAAGATGTAGGATGAAAATGTAGCATTAAAATAACAGCTGATAAAATGGTAGGATAAGAATTGGGAATTGTTAAAGTTAGGGGGGGGGAAAAGCAATTTTAGTGTAATGTATATTTTGAGTAAAACCTTTTGTCGATTTTGAGGGTAATCGGGCAAAGACTGCTTCTTCAGGCACAGAAATATTTTTGCAGAAATGGGAGGAGTGACGACCATCAGAAGTAATGAATAGAGAAAAAGGAAAATAATTATATATTATTATTATAATATTTCAAATATTAGAGGAACTAAGGTATTAGAATAAGCTAAGATATTGTAATTCTGAATTTAAAGTTTGAAATATTCTGTAAGAACAACTGGATTGGAATTAATGTCACTAAAGATAAGCTTTTGAAAATGGGAAAACTTTAGAGTGCTTATTAAGCAGAAAGAAATCCATTTGACCATATGAAGAAGCTTTCAAGATAAATTACACAAAATCAAAGTCAGCATTGTGATATTGTGATTAAAGGCCCAGCTATGATTAGCTGTCAAAGATTTGCTTATTTCTCCTTTCTAAATGTATAATTTATGTTTCTTAATGCATAATTTTAATAGTCTTTCAGTTTGGCTGAGATACATCAAACCACACTGACCACATGTGCTGTAAATTTCCCGAGAATTAAAATCAGCAGTAGGATTGTTAAGAATGAAACAAAGGAAAGAAATTATTTTATTTATTTATTTATTTTTTTTTTTTTTTTTTATTTACAAAAAAAATGTATCTTCTTTAGTTAAATGAACTTAATTCCAAAGCAGTTATTTTCAATGCTTTCAATATCATTGTTCATTATTATTTTTGACAATAAACAGTGCTATGTTTATTTTTATTTTGCTCCTGATCAAGCAGAACCAGTATCTGATTATTCTCAAAATGAACAGAGTTAAATTCAAATTCAGTTAAATTTTCATTGTAATGTTTCTCTTTCAATTTGAACTGGGAATGGCTTTGAGAGATGTATATCACTTGCCTTCTTATTTAGCAGTAGTCATATGAATTTTGAATGCACTTGCCATGCCCAGTTTAATGCTTGCAAGAAATCTGAAAACCTGATTCATTTATCTGCTGCTGCAAATATATTTCATCACCAAAAGATGCCAATAGGTTTTTAGCAGTGTATTAGTAGATACCAGCTAATAAATACTGCATATTAGAAAATGCTTCCATATATTTCCTTTTGTCAAAATAAAAATAAAATTTATGGTGAAATTCTGCCAAACTTCTGTATAACATAACTACATGTATCTATTGTCAGAAAAGTTCCAAGACAGAGGGCATAAAAAATAAAAAATTGCATTTACCAAGTAATGATCCTAGCTGCTTTCAAAAGAGTTCCCTTGGCTATCTATACACAACTACCAACTTTTCTGGAAGTCTTGGAAGCAAGCAGGGAAATCTTCAATTGCGATGCTTGCAACCTCATTTGTCACAGCCCTTTGGATGTCTGCAATAATCTTGACGAAGCTTTCCTTTCAGTCACCTTTTCACTCATGGAAACAGGAAAAAATCACAATAATCTTTGACACAAATGTGGGATCACGTCTGGCTCAATCCAATAATAGTTCAGCAGAAATTCTTTGTTTTTCCTCTTATCATTCATCTGTTAGTGAGTGAGGGATGATTCTTCAATTAAGTTTCCATTTCCCTGAATCTTCACGTAAAATCTTATGACACACATCACAATTCAAATTCAGTTCTTCTGATAGCATATGCACAGTTGCAGGACGGTCTTCTAGCAATAACTGCCTTACAAGCTCCACGTTTGCATCAGTATATGTTATAGCCGGGTGGCCAGCTATTATCATCTTACTTTACTTATCATGCCACTCGAAAATATGACTTCTTGAAAGTACCTTGCCTGCATATGCTTGCTTAATTATGTTCTACACTTCACTAGGGGTTTTCATGAGCTTTGCGCAGAATTTAATATTCACTCTGCTCACAATCAGCATCCATTGTGTCACCTTAATGAATGTAACAATAATCCGAACAGTGTGTTGTTAAGCTCAGCCCTGCTCTCTAATAAGTTTGCTCAGAAACATGGCCAAGGTTATGTCCAGTAAGAATACATGCCAGGTAACATGAAAACAACATTTGTTTCTTTTTAGTACTGCAAACTCAGAAACAATAATAAAAAGAAGAATGGCCTGGAACTTTTCTGACAAAGGATATATGAAATGTTAATATTTTTCTATTTCATCAGGAAAATTCTATAGATTTTACCAATAACTTGTTATTTGGTAATTCCTTCTCTCCATAATTGCATACTCAAAAATAATCAAAGTTATTATGAAAATTGTGTAATAGTTTTACTTGGGCCTGCTAGCAGACAAGCTGTAAAGTTGCTGAACATTGGTAATTTGGTCTGGTGTTCGAATCATACAAACAAGCCAGCTGCATGAGCTTTTTCATGGATTTCACCATGTGTAACGTGTATGTGAGTCAGTTTTCCTTATAAAATCCTTCACGAAGGCATCCCTCTCTATAGGCAGATATTCTTCCAAGTTCTTTGGGATAATCAAATAAAAACAAATAATAATGATTTGAGTTATGGCATGACTGTTAATGTAGACAGCTAGAAACAACAAAACATGTAAATCCATAATAAAATAGTTTGTTTGCAAAAATAATTTATTTACAGAATGTATTTAATATTAAAGGTGCTTCATATTTATTCTATACAGATTAGAATTAAGCCTGACAAAACTGGTGTCGTGACAGAAGGCGTAAAGCACAGCTTGAATCCTTTTGATGAGATAGCAGTGGAAGAAGCTGTCCGTTTGAAAGAGAAGAAACTCTGTAGTGAGATCATTGCTGTTTCGTGTGGCCCACCTAGTTGTCAGGTAGGTATCTTTGATTGTACTTGCTGTACATCATTTACATTATAAAAACTAATAAAATGAATAAATGTGTACAGTATCACCGTAATAATAGAAGGCCTGAAACATACTGAAAAACTCAAGGAAAATGTAAATGATTTTCAAAAAACCAAGTAAAATCTGAAGGGTTTTCCAGAAAATAAAGTTAAAATAATATGCAAATCAAGCCTCTGAAATAATAATAAGTTTGTATTTTGAATAATAACGTCTAAACAAAAATTTTCCTATCTTTCCTGGGAAAAAAAAAAAAAAAGGAGAATACTGATTATCTACACGCCCGGTTTCAACATTTACCTAAACTGCCATCTTTTGGTACATTTTTGAGTATTTAAATGTGTCTACAGCCAATTGATACATGCGCATGCCTTACTGTATTTGAGTACATGTTGATTTATACATTTTATATGTAGCCGTCAAATGTAAATATTGGCCATATGGATTTTTTTGTATTTTTATTTGTATTTTTTTTTTTTTTTTTTACTTGTGAATGGAACAGTACCTGAGAGTCTATAAAGAAAGCCAAAGAATTGTTTTTCACAACTTCATAAAGTTGCCAATACTGATTGGCAGCTTTTCATAGGGGTGCAGATAGAAAGTGTCAAAGAAAATAAATAAAATTTGCAGTAATTATTATTTTTTTTGCACAAAATATTTTAAATTCATATTTAAAGAAGTTTGATCAACCCATAGCTTTTCTCTCCTTGCATGTATAAGCTGTTATCCATTCTTCTGTTAAGAAATGGAAGTGTTCTTTCAGCCCTTCTCTTTAAATGTTTTAATTACCCTCGAAAATTCAATAATAGACTTTAGAAATCACTATACCATGTATTTTTACATTGTAACAAATAGCTATATTAATTGAATACTGTGAATTGTATATGCTGTTAGAAATTTCTCTTGCAAGATGAAGAGTTTTGTTCTAGAATTTGATATTTCTGTTTAAAACCTGTATCCCCTTTTTTAATGATTTAGATTCATATTGTTTTTATATATTTTGTTCATTTGCTGTACAATAATAAATAAAATAAATTTTCTTAATGTTCTTAATTATTTCATTATATTTTGCAGTAAATCCATAAAATTAGTGATATATTATTTGATTATTAGTTCATTATTCTGGCCAAGGTCTTGGAAAACCGGGAAAATCAAAAACTGGATTTTGATGGAAAACCTGTAGTATGCTCATGTAAATCAAATAAATGCATCATGATTTTTATTTTAGTGTAATTTATTACCCTGTTTTAGTACTTTTTTATACTTCTTTTGAGTCAATTAAATTGTATATAAATTTGCAATAAATGAACAGGAATATTGTTTGTTGATCTACATTTTCTGTTGTGCTTTCACATTATCATGCTGAGAAACAATTTAAGAAATTCGGATTTAAAGATTTTTCTTTTTTGCAGGAAACATTGCGCACAGCTCTTGCCATGGGTGCAGACAAAGGCATCCATGTGGAAATCGACGGCAAGGATTATGAAACACTTCAGCCACTTCACGTATCTAAAATTCTTGCCGCTCTGGCATTGCAAGAAAAAGTAGATCTAATAATAGTCGGGAAACAAGTAAATCTTTGTCATTGTTATCATTTGTTAGTTGTAATTTTTATATTTAAGTAGTATGTATTTCTCATGTTTCTTCATTCATTTTATCTCAAAGGATTTGCTATTTATCTTTCATAATATTGATCATATATTTTCATTTGTACCTGCATCACTTGTTTGTGTCTTTTTGAGTTTTCCCATTCCTGATCTTTACATTAAATTTGGGTTACTTTTGCATGTAAATAGTTAACTAAAGTAGACTTATTCTTTATTAAGGTTTATTGAACACAGAACTGTTATACAGTCAAAAGTCTTTAATCCGGACTCGTCGGGACTTCGGCGATTCCGGATTATCAATTTTTCCGGATTATAGATCATCAGTTTAAATACGCGCACGCGAAAACGTATTCTGCACTTGTGCAGACGCATATGCGCAGTCGTAAAAGTCTTGGGCGCACGAGTAAAACGCCTATGCGCATGCGTCAATGCGGCGCATGCGCAGAAAGATTTTAGCTTTGAGGTCTGGATTATAGATCATTCCGGATTATGGGTGTCCGAATTAACGACTTTTGACTGTATTTGATGCATATAACTATTTACAAAAGGAAAATGTTAGAAAAAAGGGGCAAACATAATGTAGAGCTAAAAATTGGAAAATGTTTTGAAAAAATATGTAAAAATACATTGCAATATTTAATGTATATAAAAAAAAGAATGCATATCCACTAAATTTATTAAAATTATTTTTAATAAGTAATTTTCTGGTTTCTAATAGTAGAAGTAATTTCCTACTTTTAAATAGAAGAAAAAATAAATAAATAATTATACTGTTTACAAAAAACCCTCTACCGTTATGTTCTCTACAAGCTCACTTGGATCGATAATACTACAAAGAATGTTGAGTTATTTTCTTGTTACAGCTACCTCAGTCAGTTGCCAAAATCAGAAAATTAGTTGCCCGAGTTGGCAAATGTGTAAAACCAGTGAAAACAAAAAATAGTAAACTTATAATAACAGTAATGGATCATATAATGTAAATAATGGATTCTTTTCTGTTTACTAGGTCTCATGTAGCACCAGACATAAACATTAAACATTGGCATGAAGTCTAACTAAATAGTCAACCCTAATGATATATAAAGTTTCATGAAAAAATAACAATTTTGTATAATATATATACTGCTTAATGTATGCAATTCACTGATGTTTTTTAAATGAAAAATAGAATTCTGTGTACACAGGCAAACAAAACTGTTGTTTCATGCTAATGTTGATGTGATGTAAAAGGCTACCATATTTGGTGTTTTGACACACATTTGACAAATGGCTCCCTGTTAACAGAAAAGCACCAAATAATGTTCATTATATATTGTTATGAAGTTTATTTGTATATACATATAAGAAGAAAAAAAAACTGTTAAATTTGTCTTTCTGAATTTTCCAAAAAATTAAATATCCCGTAATGAGTGCAGATTACTAGCATTCATGGATTACCAGAATTCCAATATATATATGTGATGTAGTTTATGTGGAAAATTAAACAAATTCTCTTTTTAGTCATGGGCGAGTTAAACTGGTGCAAAAATCACAACTGTCTCGATAGTTAAAATATCATTTTTATTTTGAACAGGAACAATTATTCAGGAATACATTTTCAAGTTTCTACAACACTAGAAGTGCTAAATGCACCCCACAATTTCCATATACACTGTGTACATTTTAGATAATAGAAAAGAAGCTTAAGGAAGAGACATTACTTTCCTTGGCTGACCAAGCAGCAAAAGAGTGATGTGTAATAACTGCAGTAGTATCTATAAGCTGGGAAAATCTTTGTTTTAATCCTGGGAAGCGACTGGGCAAAAAATTGTGCACTGTGGTTACTGCAGGGAAAGGAGGATGTAACATGGTGTAATATGGAGCCTTGAAGAGGGGATGTATGCAATTAAAATTAAGAATTTAGAGGACTGTTCCAATTAAGTTTAATTTAGTAAATAAACTTCCATCATATTTTAATATCTTACATATATAAAGTTTTTGTATAGCAATAATCAATTTTTGTATTTATTATTTAGGCCATCGATGATGATGCAAATCAGACAGCACAAATGACAGCTGCAGTGTTAGACTGGCCACAGGTATTCTTTCCGATTTTTTTTAGCTTCAGTTCAGATATTAAATTAAGAAGGGGATTACTTATATTTAAGAATATTTAAGAATATAAATATAACTATAATAATTTACGGTACTTAGGTATTATACTGTTCATGTGAATGTTGACTACCATTGAACTATAAAAGTTTGAGGAAATTCCACCAAACTTGTGCCAGTTGTTCCAATAAATTTTGAAAGCTAATGATTCTATATTTAGTAAACAATCAGTATTCAATCTGCTTCATAGAAAGCCTTTTGTTAATTTTTACTATTCAGTGCTATTTTGTTAGGCTGTGTGATTTTAAAGGAAGTTCTGTTTAGAATGCCATGAGTACAGACTTTCTGCAGGTAATCGTTCAAATCTATTGTTGTTTTCTGGGCTATATTCAGCTGATTGTATCTTGTCAATTAATATGCTTTTTAATGGTGGCATTCCATAACTATGAAAACAGTTATACTGCTTACTCTTCTGTAGAAGGCAGGTCCCAAATTATAATCATTTATATAAAATGTAAGGGAAAAATGTATCGATAACAGTTAATTTGTATTGAGTTACATCAAACAAAATCACAGATTCTGTGAGTGTGTTGTTATGTCAGGCTTATTCAGAGCTGGCACTAAATTGTGTTTCATAGTGACAGTTTCATGGTTGATGGGATAATACGTAAGTGTCTAATTTAATTTGAAAGGAAGCTCTATTTTTAGTCATGTGTTAAGTAAGATAATTTACATGGCATCAAAATTGATGAATTTATTTACTAATAAACAAATTAAATGTTATAAAAATAATAAAGGTATATGAATTTATAGTTAGAAATATTTTGCAGTTGTTTGCTCATTAAATGTTTTTAAGGAGGGTGAGTAGCATATTATAAAATAAGATACTTTAACATAAGCAACTTAGAAGTTTAATGAACAAAAAATCTACTGACAGCTGTGTGGATTCTTTTAGTTTGGAAAAGTATTTTTGGCCACAGTTACCATATAACTTTGAATTTAAACCACATTTTTTTTTCCTTCAGATTTTTTAAGACATAATATTAGGATGTGCCTTTTTTGCATTAGCAAATTTTTAATGACTTATTTCTGCTGATTTTTCTAAATCTATGGTGGGATTTTAAATGGATAAAAATTGTTTTATAACATTTTTCAATACTTCATATAAAATAATTTTTCTTTTTTATTATTTTTCCAATTTTGAAATTTTTAATATCTACCATAGCTTAAATTTCAATATAATATATAATTTACATTTGTTCAAATACTTTTTTTTTAATTTTGTAGAGTTAAATTCTTTCCCTTTATATATAGGGTTCAATTTATTACACTATTTACATAAGCATTTGTCTTAAATCATTATTAACTATTTTGCTCTCTGTCGAGTTAGAAAACTGTGCTCTTAAAATTCATGCATAATTTATCTTTCAGGCTACATTTGCATCCCAAATAGAAAAGACAGATGGACAACTTCAGATCAAAAGGGAAATTGACGGTGGCTTAGAAAATATTACAGTCAAAATCCCAGCGGTGATAAGTGCAGATCTGCGCCTAAATGAACCAAGATATGCAACTTTGCCAAATATCATGGTATGCCTGAAATTTATAATCACATGAACTATTTTATTATACCAATCTAATGCTATGATTCATAATTTTCAAGAACGATGCTGAGTGCTACAGTTTTAATTGTATTGGGAATGGTTTTATGAAGCATAAGATTTTAGTTTATTTTTTAGTATTTATTATATTCCCTTCTAAGTAATCCCTTCTGTGTGAGTTCATCTGTGTCAGCACTTTTTCTGATCCTTGAAACATGTTTGAACCCTTTCAGGTGTTATATATAAAAGAATTTAATTTACGGGTAAAATGTTGCATATTGTAACTTATGGATTCTGAGACTTAAAAAAATTCTAGAATGAAATCCTGAATTTTGAGGACCAGTATATATTTATTATTGGTGTTCCTGTAAGGCATTTTTCCCCATGTAGCTGCCAGTTGTTAATTTTTGTTTTTTAGTCTATTTTTGCGTACTTTTGATGTATGTCTATTGAGATGGGTGCTTGCCCTCCTGATTGTCAGATCCATGGGTCCTGCAGAACCAGTGGTTATTTTTCTTCCAAAGATAAATGCTTTGCATCTAAAACTGGCCTTAAGATCTTCATAAGATGGAAGATTGAAGTATTAAATTATATATTAAATATTTAGCAATGAAACACTGATATAGTTTTTTACTAACTAAACAAGCATAAAGTACATGCACATATGTAAATCAGCAACCATTCGTTTCTGATGAGAAGATGAAAACATGCTAGTTCTAGTTTTTCACCACAGTTTCAATAAGCTAAAAGTATCCTTTTTTAATATCTCTGTGGATTTGAATGTAAAGGTATGGAATATTTGGTGCTGAAGCTCGCATGTTTTGGCTATAGTTTTTTTGTTGCCAAAAATTTTTTCGACAACAAAACATCACCAATGATGTCTGTTTATATCTCTGATATAGCTTTTAGTTCTGTCTGTAGCAAATTCTGTAAGCTATACTTGTTGTCATGTTATTTGTTGAATGCCTAGTTAAAGTGAAAGGGGGGACTATTCAAATTAATGTACCGAAAGAACAAAAGAAAATCTTGCAAATTATGCCCTTATAGCCTCCCAACCCCCCTCCCCCAAAATCATCTAATTATCACACAAATGTTATCAAAATGTCACTAGAGATGTTTTGACTTCAAGAAAAATGTGAGCCAAGTTAAGTGATAAGTACCTTTTTGTTTTTTAAATAATTATCATATAATGTTTACTTAAAACTTTGGATATCTCATTTTAATTATATGGTAGAATTTCAATAATTTGCATATCCTAGAATAAAGGGCTGTGTAGATAAGTAAATTTTCTGGATTATGAGGTCATTCTGAATTTTCTTTTAGGTGTTTGTTTTCTAATTTTTACATTACAGCTGGATTCTTTGCTGATAAATAATAATTAATTCATAATACTTTTAGAATTATTTAATCAAGATTTATTGAATACAATTACAAAGAAATTGAGGGTGTAGTAATGAAATATGAATGCAAATTTCTGACAGAAATAGGTAAAACTTTTTAAGGAAGTAAAGAACTCTTTTTGTAAAAATGCATTGGAGAATTTGATGTTAGTCTATCAACAAAATTACTTTTAAAATAATTCTTACAATTTTTAAACAATAGGAAAAATAAATAACTACACTGTTTATAAAATCTCATATAATAAAAATTTCTGTAAATTGAATTCCTGTGCTAATTCTGCCATTGCATTCCATATACCCACAGTTACTTATTATTCCATATACCCACAGTTAATAATACTTCAAAAAGTGCTAGAAATAAAATTTTGGGTTTATTAAACAAAAATTTTTCTTTTGTTTACTGTGTTTTTCATTTTTAATGCTAGAAAAGCTTTACAAATGATATTTTCAAGAATATATCCCTATTTGCCTTTGGAACATAACCAGCTATGAAGTACATTTCGGTTGGAACCCAGTGTCTGAAAGGTTATGGACAAAAAAGTTTGTGGCACATGTTGTGTAGCTTCGAAATGAATAAATCACATAAATGAATTAAAATTGAAAGATGGGAATATGCGAAATAGTGATTTATGTAAAGGGGGGAAGAAATTAGATTTTCATGATTCTCGTTTATTATAAAAAGACAACATTTATGCAGGTACAGAAGATGCTGAATGAATTAAACAATGAAATTCACTTCTTCAAAAGTAAAATAAAAATATGCCATGGTATAAGTAATTTTTTTTTCCAGTTGAGTATTTTAATATATATATAAAAAAATTGCCATTAAATTTTTAATGCTGAATTTTCTGAAACTAAAAATCTTACTTTTTTTACATAGAAAACAGATTTTTAAAAAAATTAAAAGCTTTCAGATTTTACATTACACCCAAAAGGGCCTTTGTTTTTAACATTTTGTGTGTTACCTTTATTCATTAAATATCACGTTTCTCCCACTTAAACCATAAAATTTAATTCAACAGCAATATCACAAAATAGTGTTAAAATGAGCATATCTTTGGAATTTCCAATACACAGTCTCACTCCCTAGAGATTTTTTTCTTCCCCATACACTGTTGCCATTCCTCGCTTTGAAATCATTGACTTTGTTAATAAAAAATTCTTTAATATCTAAAAAATATGAAATAGATAATAAAACAGATTCCAAATTAGAGCGTCCAGATGCCCATATTCAGTGGAGGATTACATTATTCAAAACTGATGGCTCTAGATACCGTTGTTTTATCACAATGCGAGAAAGATGCATACATTTATGCAGATTCTTCATTATTTTATTTCTTTAAATATAATACAGGGCTGTAATATTTGGTGGCAACAGTTTACTAAGTGAATCCATGCAAAATGCCAAAAACAATTTAATAGCCCTTTGAGCTAATAACAGGTATTTATGTATTATAAGAATTCTGCTGTATTATTTCACTTTCATGAATAATAATTTCAATTTATAATTAACAAAAAGTAATTTTACTTTTTATTAGTATAATGTTTCATAAGAATAAATTGAATTTAAATAAAATGAATTTAAATAAATTTAATTTAATATATACATATATTTGTGCTTTCAGAAAGCTAAGAAGAAGCCTATTGCTGTTAAAAAAGCTGCAGACTTAGGGGTCGATATTTCACCTAGAATTGAAGTTATAAGTGTGGAAGATCCACCTACTCGAGAAGCTGGTGCCAAAGTTGAATCTGTTGATGAAATGCTGCAAAAACTAAAAGACCTGGGTCGAATATAACTTTTAGAGGATTATTTAGTTAATGCCTAATTATAGTTGAGTACTTTTATATCTTTAAATATCTGCATCTAAAACTATTTTGCTTTGATAAAAGATAAAAATGTTTTCATTTGTGGAAATGTACAATGAACACTGTATAAAAATATATTTATGCAATTGTAAAATAATATGAAATTATAAAAATCTCTTTAATTTTTTAATAAAAATATTTTGATAATCTGCCCTTCTTATTGTGATTATCTGTATTTCAAATAAGAAAATTATTCAAAATGTAAGGTTTGCAAGAAATTTTTGTCAACCATTGTCATGAATCTGTGCAGAGTACATTTTGATTAAAATTTTGTAAGGTGTAACCTAACTTTAATTACAATGGTTTTGCATATCTGGCACATAGCAAGAATGTTCTTAAAAAGTGTAAGTCATATATATTAAAATATATGACATTAACTAATTATTAAAACATCTTAATATTATGTAGGAGAAAACTCACTATTAGCTTGCATACAAATAGTTTTAGTTTATCAAATTATGGTGTTGGAAATGTGTTTGTTAATTATGATAGACATTCATGAAAATTATCAGTTAATTATTAATTGCATGAATTAGGTGCATTATAAATCATTTCAATTAAGATCTATTGTTAATAATAAAATATATAATTACATACTTCTTTTAATCACTCATGCAGTTTAAAAGCAAAGATTCAATCAAGTTGTTTAAATGACAAGTTTATATAATTTAAATTGGGCACAGTAAAAGCTATTCACTAACGCTCAATCCCACTATTGACCAACTGCACTTTGGAAAATGAAATAAATATAGCTTCTTAAGAAGATTTTAGAATCAGTATATTTAAGTGCCATTGTTCTACAAAAATGCTTTACTGCTCAAGATGACCTCTAACGATAGACTTTGAATGATTTATGTATATTTTTCTGATTGTGAACACTCAGCCGACAGCGCATTTAAAAGACATGCTTAGCTGACAGCATGCTTAGCTGATAACACATAGACAAAACTATGCAACATTGAGTCAAATTTGCTCATATTTATCCAGCAACTGTTTAATTTATTATCAATTTTAAAAATGCTGATGTTTTCTGTTAGTTTTCAAATCATTTTCTCACCTATGAGTAAAATTCATTGTTCAAATCATAAATTTCCCATCTCTGATTTTAATTCTTGTGGAATTTTAGTATATTATGTCAACATGAGTGAACAGATAAAAGTGCACATGGCAGGTGTGCATGGATACCCCCCCCAAAAAAAACAATCTAGTGATGATTGTCCATGTGATAAATATCCACATGGATGAAAGCTAACATAAAAAGAGCTGATAAAAGCTCACATTGATATAAGCTGATATTGACAAATGCACAGTTGGATGTATGTGCTTATAAAATGTAATTTTCTCATTATTTCCAGTTATTTATGAAAAAGAAATTAATTAATGATTTATTTTGGGCACTAGATGAATTTAAGCCTTGTTGGTGCCCTCTATATGTGCGTGTGTTTTGCCTAATTTTAAAAATTACTCTTAAAGTAGGTTAAATTAAGAGGGAAATATCTTAAAGGAGTATTTTCTAAGAGAAATTCAGTTTTTTTTTTTTTTTTTTAATGTTACTAAGTTTATAAACTTATAACTATAGAAGCATGAACTCATAAAATTAGCACTTTGTTACATATTTGAATTAAATAAATTAGTACTTAGAAAGTCCAATAATTAAATTGCACATCCAAGCAATAATATAACCTGAGACTTAAATATTATATTGTAGTTTTAGGATATTGGTGATACTTTTGAACTGTAAATTCTAATAAATAGTTAATACACATAGATTTCTGCTTTAAAAGAGGTAAAACAGTCTACTAAATTGCTTAGATTATATAAGTGTAAATAAATAGGTACAAACAGAATAATTATTCAAATGTGAGTGTCTGTGTTGTATTTATTTCACTGGTATAACTGTGTAAAATAATAAATGTGAAATATTTTGGAAGGAAGGGATAAGAAAATTATTCATTTTCTTACATATCTGAACATCTTGAGAAAATCCCTTTGGATTTGACAAGAAAAACAGCCCAATGAATGTATACTTAAAAGTTTAAAGAAAAGAAAAGAAATATTTGCATATAATCATAAGGAAATATTCTAAATAAATCATAAGGAAATATTCTATGATAAAAAACTAACAGAGAATTCTTAATAGTACTGATAACATTTTTCTCAAATTTATTGCTTTTAAAAATGTTCCATAATAAATGAAAGCTATTCTTATGCTTGTCTTCATTTATAAACACGTCTAGTACTTTCACAATGATAATTTATATCATATGATACCAAATGTTAAATTAGTTCATAATTTTTAAACTTGTGGTAAAGTTCCTAAATATTTCTTAAAGAAAATAACTTTACTAATTTCACGACATCATACTCAGTAACCAATCTTACTCAGATAACAATTTTTTTAAGTACTTAATTATGAGGTTTGATCCAGAAATAAGGCTCCCATCAATGTTACAAATAGACAACATTGTTTATTCTCATAGCAATATACATTGTAGGAAAAAAGACGCTTTTCTGTACTTTTTGACATAATCACCATATTTTTTATGCATTTTTGTAGATGATATCTTTCGTTTCATTTTGGAAGTGAAATGAAACACCCAGGTTTCATCTTCCATAACAAGGGAGTCCAACAATCCTTCCTTTTCTTCTTGACACTGCTGAAAAAACTGGCGAGTACAGGCAAGGCGTTTTTCCCTGTGTTCTGCTCTCAACATATGCTGTACCCATCGAACACAACACTTGTCATACCTCAAATTTTCAGTCAAAGCTCTTTCCACTGAACCATAAGAACTCCCAGGAATCCAAGCAACAAATTCACTTACGGTGATCCTTCTGTTTTGAAGCACTTAATGTTAGACCATCTCGATAATCGCCTCCGACACTAACAATCTTCCACTCCGTTCTTCATAGTGGATGTCTTTCCAAACGGCACTAAACTCACTGCACCACTTTCGGATGTGTTAAATGGACTTAGCCTCTGTCAACTGACAATGAATATCCATGAGTGAAGTCCATTTGGCAAGCAAAAATCAAATTACAGAACAAATCTCGCACTTGGCAGGAGCAACAATGGGCACCTCCATCTCGGATGGCTGCTGAGCTAAGACTGAGCAGTGCAGTGAAACACGGCCAGGCACAAGTGGGGGAACAGCCGCACACAGCGGTGTTGTCGGATTTTGTATCGTTCCTTTCCGTGCAGCTGGAGCTCTTTGGGAACCTTATTTCTGGATCGACGTACATAGTTGCAAATTTGCAGGATTTCATTTAAGCATAGTTATTTTTCAGTTCAGTAATTCTTTTCACATCATATATATGCTTGCTCTTTGAAAATGCAATGTAGGAGGATGTTTTCTAAACATATTGTTTAGCTAAATATGTCATTTATGTCTAAATATGTCATATTTAAATTTCTTGGAAAGTTAATACGTGCTTTGGATAATTTTCGAATATTAGTGAAAATCCTTATACACATTAGAACTGTAAGTATTTCATTTATATATACATATATATGAATTTAAAATTAATAAAATAATTAAAAGAAGATTTAGTCATTCAGGTAAATTATAATTAGGCAAAAATGCAGTATTAATTAAATAGTAGTAATGATAGAAACAAGATCAATACATTCTGTGCTTTGTTTAATAGTTTAAATATTTTTTCCAACTCATCATTTTGATTTTTACATTTATTTTATAAATTCAGTAGTATTTTTGGTTTTTTGAACTTTATCACATTTTTTCTGTTTATTTCTTACTCATTAATTAAATTTTTATTGCTTATTGTTTTATGAAAATTTAAAATTTTTAAAGGATTGAAATATATATATAACTTAAATGATATGATTACAGGGTTCGTACACATTTCTGCACACGGAAATTAAGAGCATTTAAGGACCAATTATGATAAAAATTAAGGACCTATGAGCAAACGGGAACTGAATAAATTCAATTGAAGATATTATCTATGCCTGAATTTCACTTTTGTAATACCATCCTAAAAATAAAATAGATCCCTAAGTAGTACACATTATTACTAAACATGAATTAATTAACATAACTGTTAATAAGTTTGAGAATAAAATAAACTATGCAATTTATCAAGTAGCATTAAATATTTTACACTTATGATAGTTGGTCATATTTGAACGTTTATATCGATTTCCTTCTCTTTTAGGCATCTTTTCTAACAATTAGAGATTTGTCTCAATATGCAAACTAGTGCTTTCACTAGTTTCTGCGTGCTTTATCTCCTAACTTGTCAACCTCTCCGAAATGTATCTATAAGGGTTTAATTGATCTGGTAAAAGTTAAATAGTCCAAAACACCCAACAGACATGAAGCATATTATCGCTATGTCTGAAATTAACTACAATATCAGACAAAGGTTTAAATAAGCCTCTTACTTAAAAAGAACTTGGAACATAAAGGCATGTTTTGATGCTAAGAAAATCAATTGCAGCTCACGGTGACGTAATTAAACAAGAACAGTCAAATTCAAACTAATAATGTGGACTAGTGTTCAAAGATTATACAATTTAATTGTAATTTAATCTGACTCAATAACCCTATCATATGAGGAAATAGAAATGGGAAATTATAGTAAAGGTTGAAATCATAAACAATTAGGTAATTTACATAATAACTGCACATATCTTTGAAGAATAATTTTCTTTCTTTTCAGTTTTCCTCAGTTTCTTTTTTCAATACTTTTCCTTTTCATCTTAGAATTTTTGTATTTAAATAAGGATTTCCATTATTTTAAAGAACACTAAATGCATTTAGAATGTACAGAAAAAGCGGCTAATTTTATTTCTTTAGTAATATGAACATTCAGAAGCAATATGAAATATATATAGTAAAGGACAGTTACAGAGCTGATGTGGCAGAATTTCTAGAATTCAGTGATACTCCGAACAACAAAATCTAGAAATGGCAAAACTTTTAGAATTTAGAGCAAGCACTAGAAGCAGAATTTAGAAAGGCTGTAGGCAGCACAATTTAGGATCCACAGAGATTGCATCAGGTGGTAAAATGCCTATGTGTATGATGCATTAAGAAATATTAGATGAATCTTTTAAATTGTAAGTTTTCAATTTCTTTATTAATAAAAAAATCCCTTTCTATAATGCCTGCCCATGTGATAAGATCAGAAGCATTTCTGATATTTTCCATGCTTCTGTCTAGTGCAAAGTAGAGAAAATAAAGAGAAGATAAACATGTTAAAAATTCTAGTATCAGAAGTAATACATTCAAAGAAGTAATACATCATATCAGAAGTAATACATTCATGTTTTCATTGTTTTTCCAGATGTTCTCCCAAAATTAAGAAATTCATTGCAAACTTTCTGTAAAATACATCCACTACGTGTTGATACCATGGAGACATTTTTCATTTTGTCACATATTTCTCAAATCTTCTAAAATCGTGAGTCTATAAATCTTGTCTTCAAATCCTTTTAAACTTTCCAAGCTGCAATGTCTAAAATCCTAAAGAAAAAATATCCCCACCATTTCTGTAACAGAAAAAAGCCAGAAACATTTTGGAAAAAAGTATAAAATTAATTTTATAGAGAAAACTGATGCACATTCTGATAATTTTGAATATTCTGAGGCAATTACATGGGAAAAACTCTTACTATGAAAAAATTAAAAACAAGACATTTTGAGTTACTTACATAGCTAATTTTGCTTTTGCTAAGAGCTGTTTTGTAAATTGTGCTTTATAGCATTATACCTTGTTTATTTTTCAGATTTAAAATATTGTATAAGTTGCCAAAAATGAAACTTTATAATATGACAGCGAAAAATAAAAATGTTTTATTTTAATGTTATTTTTAAAATATAATACCATTATTTCAATATATTACCATTATTTTAATAAAATTTATCAATGTTACAATGTTTTTAAAAAAAATCGTCGAAAAATTCTCAGATTTTGGAATTAAAAAGTTTCTATAGAAACTAATTTTAAAATTGCCAAAATGTTGAAAAGTCGCCAAATTTAGAACCATTTAATAAAAGAATTCTCATCCCCAAAAGCAAAAAGTTGTTTAAGAGCTCTTTACTAGAAAAAATGAATTCCGAAATGCTTATGTTTCACTTCTTGCTTAGAAACTCGAGTATCCCATCATTTATATTAGAAATAGAAACAAATTATAACTCATGAACCCATTCAAAAGATTATCATATAGACGGCAGTGAATCGCCAAAAATATTCCTCAAAATGCTAATTCACACTCAAAATGACAGTCGTAAATACAGACAGAAATTTCAGATGATTAAAATTAAGGACCTTCTGTTGATTTTGGCCAAAATTAAGGACTTTTAAGGACCAAAAATTGATTCCAAAAAATCTAAGGACCATACGAACTCTGGATTATCATCCCAGAAAAAGTAGTCAGTTGCAATACAAGTAAAGTATTTTTTTGATCTATGCCAAATATTTTTTTTTAAGTAAATTCAGGTGTTTTCTATTATATTTATAGAATTTCATTTGTTTTTTAACGAGGATCAGAATTCTAGTGAGGTATTTTTCTAAATTACTTGAGACTTAAATTAATATTGAATAAAATCTAATTTCACTGAAGTAATCTGGGAAGACACGCCAGACTAACAGGCACACGAAAAAAAGGCAGACCAAATCTAAGAGAAAATGACCTACTGATCTGAAAAACCCAAAGCTGGAAAACATTAGCAGGGAGAGGTTTGGCCTGCAGAAAGCCAGGGCCACCCTGTCTGTCTGGCCCTTGAGGAAGGAAGGAATCTGGGAAGATGAAACATGATTCAGAATTCCTCAATCACTGATAATTATATCGAAAAAGGCTAATACCCCTGGAAAAGTCAGCCTTTTTTTTATATGAAATCAGAAATAATTAATATACTACTTTCATGTTGTATTTTTAGCAACCAAAATCTTCAAATTTACAATAGTTTTTTCTGAGATGATAATCTTATTCAGTAAATTTAATTAACCTCAGCTGCATTAGTGCTTGATTTAAGCTCTGAATGGCAAATTTTACATACTTTATTTTATTTGAAATGTATATATTTACATATAGTGAAATTTTAAAAAAAGAATGAATTTTTTAAAAGGCATATCAGGAGAAACATGCAAGTATAATTATGGTTGTAATGTAAAGAAATAGTAGTGTGGTATTTAGACTAAACTTCTGGGATTGGTATGGTTATTGTAATTTCAGAATGCATTTTAAAATCTATCATCTGTACAGCAACCTCCTCATTGTTAACCTGGAAACAGCGTTTTGTCATATAAGTATGGACAAATTTTACTAAATCATTTTGGCATGTTTTTATCTAAATGCATGCATTGTCAGCTAAATATCCCTGTTGTTTAAATGCTATGTTGGCTTACTGTCCTGTTGGCTAAGTTACACAGACTCATATTGTTGTGCTAAATAAAATATTATGCATATAATTATTACTTATGAAAAACAATATTCTTGCAAATTTTACAAAGAGAATTTTAACTATATATAGCAAAATCTCTTAACTGACAGCAACAGGACTTCACCAATTTGAGATAATTCAACATATATTTCCAGAACTTGCCTGTTCATATTTTGTGATGCCATCTGTAGAAATTGTAGCATGCAAGTTCCATTGAATAGTGTTTATCTATCAGCCAAAATTAAGTAAATAATATTGAAAATCCTAGATTATTTTAACTTAAACTCACAATTTTATATTCCTAAAAACAAAAAACTAATTAATTTTAAAATTATTATATATATTATCATATGAAGTTATGAATTTCTCAGTGCGATGAGATACAACTTTGAATGCCTGCCAGAAAGAAATGTCATTTCACAAAATGTACAAGATTGTTGCTATAGTTTTAAAAGTTCACTAACTTCAAATTTCTTCTTTGAGTGGACATTTCTTACAATGTACAAAATTGTCACTATAGTTTTCAAA
This sequence comes from Stegodyphus dumicola, assembly GCF_044657685.1. Taxonomy (NCBI): domain Eukaryota; kingdom Metazoa; phylum Arthropoda; class Arachnida; order Araneae; family Eresidae; genus Stegodyphus; species Stegodyphus dumicola. The sequence goes on from NC_140768.1 coordinate 88,369,746, forward strand.
ATTCACTATGCAATGAAGTTTCATAACATCATATACTGAGATATATGAACATTTCTCAGAAAGTGTGCAATTCTTTGCCAACTCTCTTTCAGATAACTTCTTTGCTCATGTCAGCCTCCTTTTCCAATACATGTCTAACTACCTTCCTCATGTCAGCTTCCCTTTGTCTTATCACCTTCGCTTTCCAGCACATGTCTAACTACTTAGTCATTTTGAGAGAACAAGGCAGGAAATTGTCTGCATCTATATTAGCCTACATTTCCTCATCACTAACTTTCTTAACATATAACAAAATGCAAAATGTAGGCTATAGACTCACATCTAGATAAAATGTGTTTTAAAATTCCATAATTGTTTCATCATTTGACTCATCAATATGAACATGTACATCAACAGCTAGGTAAAGTAATATTCTTTATATCTTTTCAAGCAAATGACAAATCAAGTATGGCATCACTTAGTGTGAATTTTTTCCGAATATCATGGTCGACGCATAAAAAGGGATTTATATGTTTTGCATAACTCCTCGGTTCAATGGTAGCATAAAGTTTGCTATGCTGGGCAGCTGAAACAGCAAAAATGTTTTCCAATTTCAAGTCAAATTGTTAGTCTTTTACCTATAATTTCTGATTTAAAGTTAGACCTTTTGAAAGTACTATCATTTTGATATTATGGATTTAACTGTGTTCTAGTTGCAAGATTTTTCTGTTTGCTGTCGAAGCTTGTTAAAAATGAATTTTTGTGGTAAACTTATTTTTTTAAATTGATTTACCTTTCAATCATAAACATAGAACTAAATTCAACTATCAAATCGTATGTTCATTTATTATACTCTCCCCATCTTTAGCCCGATTGGTATGGATGTTATTCCAAGTTTCAATTATCAGAAACTTTCACAATTAGTTTTCTGCAAATAATCATTACCATCTTAATCCAATGAACTGAAATATTATTTCACTTTTTAAATGATTTTACTATAGTTTTGCTTTTCTGTTTTCAGAGACAGAAAAATTGGATCAATTCGTAATAAACAGAGGATCAACTTACAAGTTGGATAGCCTAAATTACTGTTTAGATAAAATCTTCTGGTCTACTTATATGCTGGAGATTATGGATGCATGATATAATATATAATCATGGAAATGAGATATTATTTAGGTGTTAAATTGACATGATTTTCATGGTGAAGCAAACAGGAACAGATTTATAGTAAAGAATTATGATCAATATATGAAATATTAGAAGTTGAACTGGCAATTTCTATTATAGAAAGTGAAAGCCTTTTAGTAAATGGCAACCAACTTTGTGAGACTGAAACTTGCTTATAAGTTGATGAAATGTAATGTTCCTAAGGCATTGTGTAAATAGGTTTTAAGTAATAAGGTCTCAAAATTTTTTAACAAAATACAAGGCCTGTGCTACCCATAAAAAATATACTACACCATATACAGGAAATATTTTAAAACAGGATGTTTAGTACTGAAGAGTGTGAAATACTATTTATGAGTATTTACAGAAAAAGAATTCTGCTTTTATTTCATCTGCAGTTACACTTTACTGCTAATATTTAGCAATTTGTTAAAAATAAAATAAATAGCTCTGTTTTGAAGCTACCATCCATCTAACAATCCAAAAATATAAATATAGGTTATATAAATTTGATGAATTTATTTTGTTATGAATTTAACAAACTTCATTAAAGTACGTATCATAAAATCAAGCTCGATAAAAAAATTAAGCATTTACACAGTTTTGGACTTATCTGTTCAAAATGATCAATTTGATAAATATTACACTTATTTTAATTCTTAATTTGCATGTATAATTATGAATATGTACCATACAATAAGAAAATTTTAAAACATGTTTTAATAGATATTTATATTAAAAATGCATCACAAAGATATTAAAAAAAAGAGCCCATAACAGGCAGCTCATCATAAAGTACATTTTGACATTAAAAATAATCATAACAGTGGTGCCATAATACTGTTTAATCTATTTGTCAATTACAAAATTGGCCGGATTCGCCATAAGTTCAGCTTTTAAATCATTTTCTCACTTATCAGTAAAATAAGTTATTCAGTTCTTAGAGAACTCATCTTTGATTTTACATCTTGCTGAATTTTAACCTATCATGTCAACGTGATTTGACATGTACATTCTGTAAATTGAAAGAGCTTTGAAATTTCTTGTTGGGGAACTTGAATAGCTTGCTTGGAAGGAGAAATAAATTAATTTTTGACAGTTAATCACAATTGGACATTTAACTATAATTTTGATTTTCAAACTAAAAAAAAATTTTCATCCAGCTCCTTCAGTGAGTAAACTGAAACTCTTTGAACCCATTCACATTAACAAATTTTTTTCCAATTTAATTAATGACATTAATTTTCCAATGCTTTCAAAATTCCAATATCTTAGCTTTTTCATGCTCCATTATTATTTTTCTCGATAGATCACATTATATTTGTTTTCACTTGGCTTCACCCATTTCTTTCTTTATAAAATCATTTTACTCCTGTCTGATTGCTCTCAAAATTGATTTCAGCATCTTTGCCAAAATAATGCTGCTTTTCTGTCCAATTTTCAAATTTATATTATCTTTAGCATTTGTCCATAAACCTCATTGTGTACCCTTGAAAACAGCCTTATTATATTATCAGATAAATATGAACATATTTTACTAAAACATTGTTGAATGCTCTTTTTTTTTTCCTGCTGTTGTTGTCTATATGTATGCACTGTCAGCTAAACATGCTATCGGGGCTAAATGTGTTGTTGATTAAATGTGCTGCTGGCTAAATTTTCTATTGATTAAATGTCCATGTTGGCTAAATGCCCTGTTAGCTAACTGCTGTTAGGTAAGTGTCTTAATAGTTTAGTATCACAGACTCCATTATAATGCATTATTTAAATGCATATTCAATATCACTAAAGAATTAACGCTAGAATTATCAATATAGCTTGATGCAAAAAATGTTAGTTTTCTATTCTGTTTTTACTTTTCAAAATTAAATTTTTCATATGTATTCAGAATTATTTCTCAAACAAAGTTTCATTAAAACTGAATAATTATATTCCTTAAGACGATATGCCTAGAGTTGCCTTGGTGGCTCATCAGTGATCCAAGGCTAAGGCCCATTAAAGAACCAATGTAGATTCTTTTTGATGGCTTTCAACTCTTCATTGTGGAACAGTTCAGCTAAAATTACAAAATATATTGTCTCTGTTTATAATGGGTATTTGGAAGATGGGGTTCTTTTGACTTTACACATATAAAAAAGATCAATTCTTAATGTGAGAAGAATATGAAGCTGCTATGAACTTTCAAGAAACAAATTTTGTGGTCAGAATGTTTTAATTAAACGGTTCAAGCCTAGTGTTAATAGAATGTTTCATGTAATTTTTTAGATGTAAACATATCATCAATGAAAACATTTGGGTAAGTCATATCAAATAAAAACTTTATTACAAAATTTAAAATAAATATGTTTACAGATACTCATGACAATAAATTACAGATGAAATACTGTTCATAATCCTGAAATAAACAAATTGCCATAAATATACAAAATTTCTCTATCCCACAAATCACAGAGCTTTAGGATGAAGCTGTAATAGTACAATCACATTAGCATTTATTTTGATAACAAGTAATTTCTTACAATGTACTCAAATGCAATGCTATGTAGGTGTATTATTCAGTTGAGATTGATATCCATTGGTCTGTTTATATGCCAGTACCTCTGCACACAAACTAAACTAAAAACAAAACTTACTTCTTTTTCCTTAACAGCAAGGATGTGGATTTAACATTTTAATATTGTTTTGTTAAAAAGATACATACTCATTTGAAAAACTAAGAAACCAAAATATGATATATGTAAACAAACAACAAGCCCCCCCCCAAAAAAAGTGTCCTTTTTTAAAGAAATAATGTTTATCATTTTATTTATTGAAAAAAAAATGAAAAATTTATTTCTTAAACAATTGAGTATTCATACAAAGACATTTTAAGACAATTTTATTTTTCACTCTCAAAGTTAATTATAAATGACTAAAAAGTTTTTGTAAAAGAAATAAATTTATACAGTTTCATTTCAATCTTAAAAAGCAATATTTTAAACAAGTAAGTGTATGTTAGAACATTTATAAAGTGCTGCTACCATAAGATCAACTTTATAATAAAATTAAATGTTAATTCAGTTACACAATGAATATAAGGTCTTAAGTTCCAGCAATATGGATTTTTAATATATGATAAAAAATTATGACCTAAAATTTAATTATTTTTATCACTAGTTTTAAAGACTTTAAATGAAACTTATTTTTCTATAATTCTGATGCTTTTTTAAAATAGAAGATGAATTTTTAAAGCGTCCTTCAATTCTGAAACAAATGAAATTATATAACCCGATGTTCATGAATGAGAGAGAATTTTAGGTTATTTTCAAATTGATTGTTTGTAACAATAAAAATTTTTAGTGTGACACATACAGTTTACAAAAAAAAAAATCTTTAAGATTTAATAGCAAATCATCAACAAACATACTTCTGAATAGTCATGTGACATATAAAACCAATATTAGCGACTGGTTTCTACTAGAAGATGTAGAACATTCACATATATATACAAATGAAACACACAAGCTTTATGATTTTCTGAGGTAGAAAAGAAAGAAAGGTTAGCTGCTATGAAGAATTTTTTTTTTTTAATACATACAACTTTAAACAAAATAAATACTTTAGGCCTAATGTATGCAAATTTCTAGCTAATACAGAACACACAACTTTCAGCTGGTGAAATAGTTACAGATATTAAGCATTTTTACTTGCTACATCCATTATTCAAAGATATTTACATTTTTGCCAACTTTTAATGTTACTGATTATATGGCTTATTTTAACATTCTTTCTATTTTAGCAAAAACAAAATTAAAAATTCATTTTAGGTATTGGTAAATAATGGCTATAGTCTTTATTTCCTAAAACATTAATCCTCGACATTTACTTCAGGGTCTCTTAAAATATTGTACAGAACATTATTAAGGTAATTTGAAACACTAATTATATGTTGCAGAGAAAATTTTAAATATTTTCATACAAAAAAGGTTAACACATAAATTAAATGATGATCTTTCTTACAAAAAGTGTGATCATTATCATCAATCAGTAACTTTTGTTTTGCCCTGGTTTTCTACTGAAATTCTATCTTTTTCCTGATTTTCCATGATAAGCTGCATTATTTTCCTAACCATACATGGTGAATTATCAGATTTAGTATGAATATCTGAACAATTCAAATCAGAAAAGATACATATTAATTAATGTTAAATTTAGGCAAAAAAGGAACTTTCACTTGATTCTGATTTTGAACAAATCTTTACTTGATCTTGAAGACAACTGGACATGAGTCCTCCTCCTCAGAGGGACCCATGTCTGATCACCTCAAAAACAGCAAACCTAAATAACTGTAAGTATTTATTACAAAATAAAATTAAAATAATTGTTACAAAAATCTAATTTATCTGCCTCATTACTGAGAAGTAAATAAGAGAAGAGTTACATTTCTTAAGAGATAGGTATTAGAAGAGTTATATTTCTAAAAAGAGAAATAAACAACAGTTCAAACAAGGGGGAAGAGAAAGCTATAGATGGATAATATTGTATCAGACATAAAGTCAACAAAGTAATTTCAACAAGAAAAAATAATAATAATAAATCTTTGTTTTCTTTTAAGAAGTCATATTTTTTATTAGTCAACATTTAAATTAAGAACTTTTTTCAGAGGATTGATTCTTCTCCCAAACTTTTCTAAATCCAACATCCCTGAATTTTTTCTAAAAAAATTACATGTTTCTTTTTCTCGGCTATTTTTTTATTCCTTTGGCTTTCCAGGTAAAGAGGAACAGTGCTGCACAGAATCACTATGTAAAACTGTTACAAATTGGTAATTGTTCACGAAATTTTGTACTAAAATGAAATAATGAGCCAAATCAAAATACTCATTTTTTAAAATAAATTTCTTAAACATAAAGGTGCTGAAATAACAAAGCAAAGGAATTTCTACTGTATGAACACAATATAAAAAGCAAAATTGCTCCAGATCACATAAGTATCCTCCAATTTAATGTTGAGATTGCTTTTATCAAATCCTGGCTTTGAAGAATTTTGAAGGAAATAAAGCATGTCGCCACTTTTTACAAACACCCTGTATAATGTAGCTTGAAATGACTCGCTAATAATAAATGTAATATAGATATATATGCATGTAAATATGCACACATTAGCAGTTATGACACATGATCCTAACATAATGACAAAGGTACTAAAGCATCTCAAACAGAAGAAGTAATTCAAAGCTCTGCCGGTGGTGGACAATGGGTGTCATTATCCATCCCAAATTCATCCAAAGCTATGTGATTTGTGGCAAAATCCTAGCATCCCACAAGAGGCTTTGTGTTAAAAATTATTGAGGAACGTTCATTCACAAAATAGACAGAAGTGATCGAGATAAAAAATATTATAATGCCAGTAATCAAAGTGATTGCTTCTTGCATCTTTCCCGGTTGGAGGAAAATTCTTGCAGATGTCTCAAGCCATACACTTTCGGTCCAGGTTGAATACTCTGTGGATTTCCAATCTGCAAAAGATGTTCTTGTGTAAGATACATGAAAAGAATTGTAACAAACAGATAAAAAAGCATGCGAAACGACAGCTAAAAGACTTAAATTATCTTAACTGTGTGCAAAAGCAGTCCAATAATGTGGTAAATTACAAATTTAAGACGCTGGATTGTGTGTGTGTGTGTGTGTGATTATGGCAAAGCCTCGAGGGCTATCTGCCTAAGAGGAGGGATGCCTTCGTGGAGGACTTTCTAAGGGAAACTGGCTCGTATATACGTTACACATGGGGAAAACCACGAAAACGCCCATGCAGCCAGCCTGTTCGCGGGATTCGAACCTCGGACCGAACTACCAGTGTTCAGCGACTTTACCGCTCGGCCGCTGGTGGGCCCAAGACGCTGGATTGAATTATTTATGTTATGGCAAACCTTGCATGGAATAGGACGCTTTTCAGCAGACTATTTAAGAGAAACTGGCTCTTATTCACATTACACATAGGGAAACCATAAAAACTAGCATGCAGCCAGCTGATTTACTCAGATTTGAACTTTGATCAAACTACCAGTATTTAGCTGCCTTACTATTTGACCACCATAGGCTCCTGAAATTCAAGAAAGAATGAAAAATTTTCAAATTGTTAAAAATTATATTTGACTATATTTTTACAAATAATACCTCAGAATTGCCCATCTACTCTCAAAATACATCCATCCTAGTGTGCAAAACCTGAACAACCTTCCTAATTTTGGTTATAGTTCCTTAAAAACTCAATCGGGAGACATGAGAATCATAGAGACATAATGTAGTACTTAAAGGATGAGGATAGAATAGTAGCAAAAAAATTAATATGATGTATACAGTATGTATAAAAAAAGCTTTATTAACAGAACAGTGTTGGTGCTAAAAACTGGCCAAGAGGGAGAACAACAAAAACTGGCCAAGAGGGAGAACAACAAACCAAACAGCCTTAGTAACGCATATGACTTTCCCTAACTGGAAAGGTTGTGGTGCAACATCTGTCAATTTGGATGGTAAAACCATGCTGCCAGGTGTCTCTCTAAAGTACTCCACAAACATTCAATTGTATTTCAATCAAGGAAGCAAGATGGCCAATTCATTGTGTGGATACCTTCCCTTTCCAGGAGCTCTTCAACAGTGTGAGTCCCAAGTGGCCATATGCTCTCATCCACAGAAGCAAAGTAGGGACCAAGGGCACCCCAGAAAAGAAAAAATGTGGAGGCGGATAACCTTATCACAGTAATGATCTCCGGTAAATGAGTCTTAACTAAATAAATAAATACTCCTGAAAATCTTATACACTGGTATAAAAATTAATAATGATTTCAATCAGGGTTGCCACTCAAACAGGAGAATGAAATTCCCTGACTTTTCCAGGTGTGTTTCAAGAAAATTCCAGTCTATCCGCGTAATGTACGTTGGCTGTGCTAAGAGGTAAATTAATTATGGTATTACTTGTATTGTGTAGCAAATTCACTTAATTATTCAATAAATCCCAGAGGACATTTATTCTTAATTATTCTTGGTATACTTTGTTTGATAATTTTGTTTAGTTTTCCACTTAAGAAACTTAATAAAATTTAAGATATATATATTGGATAACAAATGTATGTTTTATTTAATTATTACTCATGATCATCACCAGTTCAACACGAGGCTAATCCGGTCCTTATAAATCACAACGCAATGCTAAATAGTTAGGTTAGATTTTAGGTAAATTTAATTTGCGTGAGGTATGTTCTTAAAACCTTAACACTTGAAAACACAAATATAATTATAATAGTTGTTGTTTTCTCCACTGAAGATTGAGATTAGAATCTTCCCAATCTGGAATAAAAAAAGGCTTTTTTTGAAGACATTCTGCAGCTAAACGAAAGAAAGAAATCTATTTTAATAAATTGAGGTATTTTATATTTATTTTGCAGCATACATAAGGAAAAAATATGTGCATTAAATTTCGTGATGGTATGTCATCATACTGCTATAATTAATTTCAGGATTATGCCAGAGAAAATTTCCTGAAATTTGGAAATATTATTTACTAATAATAAATAAATTTAGAGTGAAGAAGCAACATTAAATTATATGAATAACTTAAAAATAATTACTTAAAAATTGAATTAGAATAATCATCTATATTTTAGCGAATATAGTTATATTACATGGCTCTAGATGACTGATTACTATTTTTTTTATTTTACTGCAAAATGGCAAGGTATTTATTAAAAAGAAAAAAAAAGGTTAAAAAAGATTTTGCGGTAAAATTCTAGTATACGGTAAGGCTTTGGCACGATTTTGAAAATTGTCGCCAAGACCAAAATGACCCGTTTACTGCGCATCAAGATGTCGCCAAATCCCATTATTATTCTAACCAAAGAACGTCTATGTAAAGAAGAAAAGGTTCCATACAAGTAAAATGCTATTATGCCGCTAGAATGCGGAGGGAAAATTTGCCAAGGGATTTGGCGACGGAACCTGGCGGTCAGAATTTCCCTCTCCGCAATGTGTACAGGAAATTGAGAAACACGTGTTAAGAAGAAACGCTCTTTGACAAAAGGAAAACTACGAAAATCCGTTTTTAAATTATTGCGAAAAATCCAAGAAGAAACGTTTTATCAAAGGACGTTTCTTCTTGGATTTTTCGCAATAATTTTAAAAACGGATTTTCGTAGTTTTTTTTTTCTCTGAAAATAACTAATCCATGAATTAATTTACTTGCGCCAAAAAATATTTTCTTTTCCTTTAGAGTTTAACCACTTGCGCTAAGACTAAACTTCACGGTTGTGGTGCCGTGCGCTACAATATAACAAGCGGTAAAGTGTCTCATTTACGCCGCTCCACATCTGCGAGTGCAATCCAGAGCTGTAACTCGAGAAATAAACAATCTCGTTGTTAGGCGACATGTGCACCACGTTATTTTCATTTTTGCGATAAATGCTTATCGACGTGGTGTTCACGTCGCTCGCGGTTTGAGACAAAAGCATCTTGACGTGCGTGGCACGTCTTTTTAGCGCAAGTGGTTAAAGAAATTTTAAACGATATTCATTTTATGAACTCTTGATAACGTGACCTTCGAACTTCGACACCGGTTTCGAGCTTTGGTGTCAGATATATCAGACATGCACAGCTGTTTCCCTCTATGATGGAACGGAGCCACAGCCACATCTGTTGCAGAGAGGTTTTCCTTCTTTACAATACATATTCTTTGATTCTAACCTCCATAGTACCGTATACTAGGATTAAACCCATTTTGTTTTATACAAGAACAGGTATTTTCTTTAGTTCATGCACTGCACATGCGATTCTCGAGAATACTGGAAACCAAAAGTTGCGGAAAGTTGCTTTGCCTTTCTAAAAGACAATCAAATTGGAGCTGCGAAAATTGGCTCTATGCCAGCTACCCGAATGACACTCACGTGATACATAATTCGCCAAAAAAGTTACCTCTTCCGACGTCGGCGCAAAAATCGCTTTTTTTGGCGGGATCGTTGTATGAACTTCCCTGACTTTTCCAGATTTTGACAAAAATACTTAAATTCCCTGACTTTTCCCTGAATATTTTGGTCAATTTTCGAATTCCCTGACTTTTCCCGGTTTTCCAGGTAGCGTGGCAACCCTGTTCAATACATAAAGAAAGTTCATTATGATATTTAATGAACATTTTTACTTATGTATATTTATCCTTCCAAAAAGCATTTAACAATTTTTTAAAAATTATAAAAAAATGTAAAACAAATAACATTCCATATAAATTTTATGAAGGGAGAAAATAACAGTGGTTTTGTGTGCTGCTGTAGAATATGTAGGAAAAACCTTTTTTTTAAAATTAATAATGATTTATCTTGAAATCAATCATAGTCATTGAAGTTGAATGCTATTTTCTTTTTACCTTCTGCCCCTCCTATTGCACCATCATATGGATCTTATTCATGCCTGAATTACTAGAAGTTTCATTTTCATTATAAACGTTTCATAAATTAATCATCTCTCATCCACCTAAAGAATTCAATTTATTAGAGATTTTATAAGAGATTTGGGTTTTCTGCTTTAACCTCTTCACTCCCAGCATATCATATATGATACAGCTCAGTTCCCTCCCCCTATAAGCCCACAGTAACAAATGTGATACCAGAGCAAAGTGTCACTGACAGCCCACCTTATCATATTTGATGAACTGAAATGGAGTATTTTATTTCACATTTTAAATACCTATTAATTATGTTAGAGAGCTGTAAAAGCTTATTGAACAGGATCTCTAGTGTTTTAGAATTGTTATGATGAATATTATATTCTTCTATGAAAATAAAATGCACACTGCTACCAATGCATGTTTATAATTTAGAAATGTTTTATGCAATGCAAGTAGCTTCAAACTTTTGTAGGCAAATATGACACTAGGATATAATAAGCACTAACATTTATATCCATATGTTTTTTATTTTATAATTTTACAGAAATAATTTAAATATAGGAATATAATCATTATTACTAATACTGCATCAATTTAACTCATTCTGAATATATTTAAGTATTAGGATTATCTGTTTATATACCGTATTTGACGGCATATACGATGCACTTTTTTTCTTAAACTTGGTCTCAAAAAAGTTACTTGCGTGGTTATATGTGAAGGACACAGGTTAACTTTCAATACTGAATGCTATTTTTAGCCCGGATAAAGGTCTAGACATGCATAACTTTTTCTACATCTGCCATAATTATTTTGCGCATGTGTGAAATATCTGTCGCCAAAAAGCTTTAAAGTTCAAAGCTGATGTTGAAGTTCGAACAGGTTCAACAGTCACATTACTCTATGGAGCCTTTCCTTCTTTACATAGACTTTCTTTGACTCTGCCAACGACTCTGCTCGGTGCTTAAAACTGTTTACCCTGGACAATATGACTACAGGAAACAAAAGATTAAGCTATACAATTCAGTATAAACTAGGGGTGTTAAACTACGTCAAAGTGCATGGAAACAGAGCAGCAGCAAAGGATTTCGGTCCACCACCTACAGATAAAAAAAATAGCTTGCCATTTGTTAATTTTCCTTAATAAAAATATGTTTGGTAATTGCATTCAATGATTGTTTATTTGGCTTTTATGAAACGTGAGAACTAAAAGAAACCACATTTTAAGTTATTGTGGTACCGATGGCATGTGTGGCCTAAATAAGGGAGCATCTTATATGCCGTCAAACACGGTAATAAGAATATTTAAATAATGTTTTTATTATTTAAGTAATGTTCATATTAGCATTTAAGTAATATATTCAAAAATCCAAATATTTAGATAAAAAACGTGTTACAGGAATTATTTTTGTACACTAAGCTTAATGGGAAAATGCATTCGAGCACACAGAAAGTGATCCAGGGTAATGGGTATATGGGGAAACTTCTTCGCATTACATTGGAAGCAAGGATGTTAAATGATAAAAGGTCTGAAATATTAATTAGCAACAGGGATCATTAAGTTCGATAAGGATACCTAAAATTAGTGAATACTTAGATAAAATATAAGGGCAATTTAAATTACTGAAAAGGGTTTAGTTGTTAGCCACAACCTGATATGAATTTTGAACCCAAAAATAAAAATCAACTTTCCTAGTTCAGGGCATAGTAAACTTCTGTTTTGCAAAAATGTCATGCTAAGTATTTTTTGCTTTTCTCACTACATAGCTTAGTATGTATATAGGCGGTAGTGCTTCCAACTGGCAATTAGAAGAACCAGAGTTCCAACTGCCCTTTCTTGCTTCAAAAAGCCTAACAAATCTCTACATGTGAAACTCTACTAAAAATGGAATGGACAGTAATTTGTCACCACCTAACCACCTAGATTTGGCAACCAGGTCTCCTTCATTTAGGTGGGGGGGGGACAAGATGAATTTTCATCATCCCCACAACATGCCTTCTTGGTGTGAATGGAAGCATATTCAGCTGGCATTGGGAAGACCTAGAATTCAAATATCAGCAAAAACATAGCTGATTTTTTTCCCATTTCCTGCTCATAAAATCCTAACAGTTCTTCAGATCTTTACTTTGACTCAATGTAAAATCAGCGAACTGGTCCAACTATGTTAAGAATGATACATATATTATCAAATTACTTTTTCAAATTCCCAAAACATCTGTGCAATTACTTATCTCTTATCCCAATTACTATTTAATCCCTTTTCCTTATTACTATTCATTATAACTTTTTATCTAAATCAAGACAGAAACTCTGTTTACTATGCCATTTCAGGTTTGTACATTAAACTGGTCATAAAGCGATTCAGGCAAAGCAGTCAGGGCTCCATTAAAAGTAATTACATAAAAAAGATACATTGCTCAAGCACAAGAAGCTTTAAATGGCATTGCTATTATAAATAGAATATGTGTATTCTACTGTTTTTCAAAAAAAAAAAAAAAAAAAAAAAAAAAAAAATTCCTGTTTGAATTACATTTCATGGTGTAAGTTTGTCTCAAAACTGCCAAATTAATTTCCCATAGTTAATAAACAATGGCACAAAAAACATAATCATTACCATTCAAAACATAAGCTGGAGACTGAGCCATACTATACATGACCGTAGATTTTATGCATATCCCACTTGCATTTGGTTCCGATCCAGCCATCCAATCATAGTGAAAAATCTGTACAAAAAAGAATACAAATATATTATTTACAAACATGAAATAACATTACATCAAAGTATACATAGCAGGACTTATAAAAAAATTTTAAAGTCTGAGATTTTGGAGATGTTGCAATACACTGGCCTTTAAACTTGTTACACCATGACAGAAAATAGTTTACCACAATTATTTATTTTACAAATACATTATAACAGATGAACGAAACAATTATAATTTCAAGTAACTTTGAGGCACAGAATACGCAGAAATCAGTTTCTTGAGCACATGCCTTTGGAAACAATAGCAACTGTTACATGGCTAGACATGGCATAGTTGCCAACCTTAAAAATATGAAAAATCATGAAGTTTCTTGCAGGAAAACCATTTCAAAATATTCCAAATGGACTTATGTATGATTACAGTTATTCAACTACTGATTATATGATTTTGAAGTAAAATATATTACAATTTAATTAGCTTTTCTAAATTTTGTTTTCTTTGTGTAATTTAATTTTGCTACTTCCCTATACTTTTATATGAAGAAAATCCTAAGAAAAGCCTTTAAGTATTGAAAAACTTCTAAATATAATGAAAATAGAATTTATCATTAGTATTCATAGTACTGGGTGGATAAACATAAGATTGTACCATATATTGACGTAAAGCAAAATTAAACAAAAATATTAACTGATTTAAACACTAGTTGAATCTTTAGAAAATATTCCAAAAATATCTACAGCAGATTAAGACAATGCAGATAAAATTTAATAAGAAAAGTTATGATGAAAATCAATAGGATCAAAAGGAGAATAAAATTTGCAAAATTTAAGTATCAGAAATTCCTACGATTTCATTTATTGCTTAGAAACATTTTTTTAGTAAAGGGTAAAAATCAAAAACTGAGAAATTCCATGATCTACTGGGGCAGTTGACAGCTATAACATGGAGTTAGTTAAGAGTAATGCAGTTTACACAGCTACAATCCTATGCCAGAATTCATGTTATGCTGGCTTGAAGTTGTCCTGTCAATCTGTCTGCAACTGTTGACCAATATTTTCCACAGGTGAGAAACCTAGAGAATGTACTGGCAAAGGCAAAATCAAACAACTTGTGTATTAAGGAAATACATGAAAAGTATAAACAACATATGGTATCACATTATCTTGTTGAAAGATGGAATGATAAAGGTCCTGAAAGTAAAAGTTAAATTGCAATAGTGTAATGCCCATAGCCAGGGGCATTACACTATTGCAATTTAACTGCTATTATGAAATACTGGATATGATTGATGATGTATACCCAATAGCATCAATCTATTTTTTAAATATTTTTTAAAATCAATATTTTTTTCCATTCTAAGTTTCACAGTCAAAATTATTTAACAATTTTTAAATGATAGTCATTACATTTCGTTTTATATATTTTTTCTACTATACTGATTGACAATAAATGAAAGCTGTAGACAACATTCTGCACCACTAGTTTAATAATTTCATTGCAACAATCTAAAAATTAAAGTTATGAGTTATGACACAAAAAATGAGTGTCCTTGAGGAATTAGTTCTTTGTGATGTTATCACACTCAAGGTGACCTGGTGCAACAATCATCCATCACACCACAACTCTGGTCTTCTTTTTCTAATTTTTTCATAAAGACTTTCTAGTACTTTAGTGTATTTCAGCTGAGTAACAGTCTAACCACTGGGAACCCATTTAACCATTAGAATTCCCTTAATGTCAAAGAAGACAATCAACACTGTCTTGAACTCTCATTTTGACATATGTGCTTTGGGTCTTGGAGATCCCGGACACTTTCACTGCATTGACTGGTATTCACTTTCAGAATCTAAGGTAAAAATCCATGTTTTATCACAAGTTAAAATAGATTCCAACAAATCTGGATCTTTTCTAATGTGTTCTAACATGTCCAGGCATAAGTCTATAAGACACTGTTTCTGGTCATCAAAGAGAACTTTTGGCACAAGCTTTACACAAATCTTCCTCATGTGTAATTCATTTAACAGCTTCCTATTCAAGTTAACCAACTCCCCCACTGCACAAACATTTAGTTTTCATCACCTGGATCATCTCACGAAATTTGGCGATGTTTGGGTCTGCAACTGCTGACCTTCGGTGCCCAGAATGATCATCATCTTCCACATTATTCCTTTTCTCCAAAAACTGTTTATGCCATTCGAACTCATGTGCCCGAGACAGTTTCATCTCCATAAGCCTTAGCTAACATCTGAAATGTTTTGTGGCTGATTTTTTAAGTTTGACAAGAAACTTGATGTTGATCCTCTGTTCAGTTTTTACATTAGACACTTTCCCACAGTATGCAGTTGCACGTGTTCACTCACTGATGCAATACTAACTGTCATGACTGGTTGAGTAGAAAGTAGCAGCATAGGCAGAGGAGGAACATAGGAATTACATCACTAAAACAATTATTGCCAATTCTGATTCCCCCTTTTTTTTCCAAGTTACGTACCTAGTCTCTTTTTTTTTTTTTTTTTTTTGTCTCTTACATTATACACTTAATATAGTGTTACAGTTTTTGTATTGAATTAGCTATTTTTAAATAGAATTCCTTAAAATTGTTTTATATTACCATGCAATGTAGAACGAGACATATTTGAAGAGAAAACTATGCTGGAAAAATTAAAAATACATGAGCATGCACATTTAAATAAATAGATATCTCATAATTGCATGCTTTTGCTTTTCGGGGAAAATCGAGAAAATAACCAGACAATGCTCGTGCTGATTAAAAAGCTTATAAAAGCGGGATCAAAACCTCTCAATTCAGAGTTTGTTTAGAAAACTGCAGTTGTTTACTTATTGCTATTAATGATTGCAGTAAATTCGCGGTGAAATCTGATTAGCTTTCTCTATTTTGAATTGAGTTCTGTTGAACGTTTTCGGTGGTTTAAAAGATAACTACTGTGAGATATTGCGGTATTGCACAAATATTTGAGGAAATTTAAGTGTTTTGTATTATTTGCTGTGGCAATAATAAATTTTTATTCATTTTCATTGGACTTGTGCATTCAATTTACTATGAGCCCGTATGCATGAAACAATATTTTTACTTTGATAACACAGATGAGAGGAGACTTTACATAAAAGTTAAAAAATACATCACTTTATGTTTTTAATTTGGCAATATCAGCAACAGCTTTTAAAATAAATGTAAATCAACGACCAAAAATTTCCAGTTTTATATCACATAACTATTTTTAAATAGTGGATATTGATCTTGCATATTTCTTTAGATAACAATGATGGCAACTTTTTTTTAAATGAAAGTGACTGATGCACTATTTTACTATGATAGCACTGATTGACAAAGTTCTTAAATGAAAATTAGAGAAACAGATTTTATAATCCTAATAGCAATAAATTTTAAGCACTGTACAATAACCTCACTTAGTGCATTATGTATTATACCAGTTTTAGATGGCAATCCATTTTGGTACCAGTAAAAAATGTTTAATGACATAAATAGTAATTACATTTTTATTTCTAACATGATACACTTACCGCTTAAAAATACTGAAAAGCAAATTATAAATGCAGATAGTTTCAAAAAACAAGCATTACCATTAATTGTCCAAACATGGTATACAAGAAGCATTTGCAATCAAATTAATTATCAGTACAAGTATTTTATATCACACAGTTAATTACTTTGATAATAAACTCTTTTGCAATTACCAGGTCCCCCAATTCATCTTTTAATTTCTTTAACTTTCCATAATAATATGAACAACTTCTATCAAATCAGTAACAGTATTGAATACTTTAAAGAAAAAAAAAAAAAAAATACAATCAAATAATTAAAAACATTTTAGAAATATAATTTGCCTTACACATTTTTATGAAGCAAATTAAGAGAAATATATAGGCAGAAAATATAAATCATTCAAAGAAGTAGATAAGGATATTTACTAGAAATATTAAATCTAGATGAATTTAGAAATTGTTCATTCTCTAAAAGGAATTTAGAATCAGCTCTTGATCTGTTTACAGGCAGATTAATTGGGCCCTGTCTAAAAATAAATGTCTAAAGTTTGTTTTCTGTAAAATGATGAAAAATTACAGACATAAATCATCAACATAGACTCCAACCTTCAGCAAACCTTGTCAGTAGTCAACGCGCGAACGACATTTTTACAACTTTGAAAATGTGCGCGTAGCGTATGTTGTAATTAACCATTCATTAATTTTAAATTAATAATTAATTGTAATCAATTTTATTACATTTAAAATCCATATACATATAAAACTGAATAATTAAAAATATACCTTGTAAATTATATGCACATTTAATTAGAAATTTTCTTTTAACTCCTCAAGCATTCACTAATAAAAAGTACTTCAAATCACTACTAATCATAGAAAAAATCAGAAGCTATAAATCATATCTTTATTCTGTATATGATTTCTACAGGGAAATAAAATTTAAATAACCAAGAATGATACATATAAGTATTAAACAAAATACGCATAATTTATGAATGCAAAGATTTATATGTAGCATGCTTAGCAAGCTTAAGTTCTGATTTTGAGAATGTTTTTTTATAACCTTCATTTGCCTGCAGTCCTTCATTTGCCTGCATATTTATTTTTTCAATCAAAACTGCTTCAAGAGTTTTAAGACCTAAATTTGGTCGAAATTCCGTCTGATTTTTTTTAACAATAGAAAAAATTCTTTCGCAAGCTGCATTTGAATGAGGTATTATTAAGACAGCAAGCATTACAGAAGGCAATACTTTGTATTTAATACCCATTCATATTTTTTAATTTGGCAATTTCTCCCCATGCTATATCAATACGCAAATCTACAATTTCTTTCAAATCATCTACTTGATACATGGAAAATTCAATTTCTACTTGATTAAGACATTTTTCATCAATAATGGATGGAAAAGTATTCATCAAGTAAAGAACAGATGAAAATGAGACTTCAGTTCTCCAGTTGATGTCAGCAACTTCAGCATGTTTTAGAAATGGATCACTCAGTGGAAATTTATCAATTATATATGAACATGCAGTTACAAAAAAAGCTCGCACAGAATTGAAAAATGATTTCACTTCACTTTCATTCAACTTGGCATTTTTTAAATATAGTCTTGTTTCTGCACCAATCACTAAATTTTCATTTTCTTTTTGTTTACTATACTTCTGAAATGGAATAGACGTTAGAGTAACACCTTCATTTTCTTTAGAAATTACTGATGGTTTTACGAATCTAACAAATAAATTCATTAAAAGTTCAAAAAGTTCTCTTCTCAATTTATGTATATAAGGAGCTTGTTGTTGCAAATTAATATTTACTGTTATAAACAAAGGCAAAGTATTTTTCAAAAATAACAAGTACAATTTGGTGGTCGGTGACTGTAAAATTTTTTTAATGTTTTGCAATCTCTTTCCTTCATTCTCACTGTTGTCTGGTTTATCTCCAAAAAAATTTATCACAACATCCCACTGTTCCAAAATCCTTGTTATAGATTCTAGAAGAGACAACCATCTCGTACTGCAATATTTCAAAATTTTATGAGATTTTGCATTCTGTCCCAAAATTTGTTGAGCAACTTTGAAGCTATGCTTCCGTTTCGAACTTTTCTCCAAGTAAAAATATATATCTATTATCAACATTTCAATTTCTGAGCCAATTAATTTTTCAGTAGCTTTTTTTGCAGCTATATGCAAGAGGTGGCACGGACAACCTCGGGTGATTATACTTGGTTGATGCATTTTGATAAATGATGCTACACCTTTAAACTTTCCAATCATATTACTAGCATTATCTGAAGAAAATGATAAGCAATTTTTCCATTCTAAACCTTTGTTTTTAAAGTTTTCATTTATACAATTAAAAATACCTTCTCCTGTATTATTCGTGCATTCTAAAATAGAAATCAATGAAGTAATTATCACTCCCTTTTCTTTACTGTAGTATGTTATAACCAATGGGTACAGTTTGTTATCATTGTTATCATTACTTCCATCAGTACTTAGAGAAAATGATGTACTGCACACTGATTTTATAATATCAGCAACAGTATTTTCTGCAAGCGTTTTCACAATAGCAGCAGTTTTGGTATGACCGCAGCTAAATTTTTTTGCTATGGCAGAATCCGGAAACATTGCTTTGAAAAGCTCTTTGGAATGATCCGAAACAGAAAGCGGTAGATTATGTTCAATTAAAAAACGAACAAAATAGCATTCGGCTTTTATAGGATCTGTTTCATCATCTTTTATTAAGAAATTTGTTATTTCTTTAGATTTTACGGTGCCAAGTTCTATATGCTTTTGAGAAAACACATGCCGTTTACAGTCATCTTTTCCGCCATGAGCAACTGAGAAGTCTTTGTTGCATACACTGCAGTGTGCGTGATTCACAGAAATTTCGGACGCTTTAATGCATGGAAATTCTGAAGAATATGAATCTTTAAACTTCTGCTTTGATAATTTTGGCTTCTTCGTTTGAGGCAGCATTATGATTAAAAATCTTTCACCTGATTCACAGTTCACAAGACACACGCTAAGCTCTCGCCGTAAACTACACAATGCAGCCGAATGCAGCCTAAACACGCATCAGCAAGGAACCTGGGAGACAGACAATTGGGTGGAACTATTGATAAGTCGTTAACGGTTGGAGTTACTGATCTACGATTGGCTCAAAACTAGGAACGCACTCAACACGTGATATATGATAACACGAGTATTCAGCCAATCATCGGATGAATTAGTTGGTTCCGTTTTGCGTACTGGTTCTCCTGCTCTTGTTTCTGTAAAATCCGTAGTTTTTTCCATACTTTTCGTAGCTCATAGTTTTTCATGAATTTCCGTAGAAACTACGGAGAATCCGTAGTAGTTGGAGTCTATGCATCAACATCGCGGGGAGACTGTCTATGGAAAATACAAAACGGAAAAGATCTGCTATCACAACCTGGGAAACAGCAGGAATAACAGAGTATGTTATACTATTTGAAATTTGTTTTTATCAACAGCAGAATGCAATTCAATTACATATAATCCAGATTATATACACATTGTTAATAGAACTATTAAAGTTCTTTTGCGAATATTGTTCTAAAATGCCACATATAATTTAATTTCTTCATTTCTATTGATACTTGTTTTTTCAATATATATAAACTACTTGATGTTTGAGTTTTGAATGCTGTTAAAAATATTTTTGAATACCTAAAAATTGTATTATACATTTTTAATTGAAATTCTCATTTTTAACCAATTATATTCAGGAAATGAAGACTCAACATTGATATTTCAGATCAAGATTACCAGTTAATTGGATGGCATTTTTATACATCATACTGGATTTACATAGAATTTTTTTTATTAAGTGGTAATATTTATTAAAAAAAGAATCATTCAATAATGACCAAAAGCACTTTCAGAAATGTCTACTTCTTATATTACAGTCTTAGGATAATTCAATCTTACAGTTTGGTTTTGGAATAAAATTCCTTCGCTATTTATTTATTTTGAAATTCCAATATGAAAAGGAAAAAAATTAATAAAAATAAGTTAATAATTATAACATACATTAAAAAATAATACAAAAAATCCAATATTAACAGATTTATTCTCCATTCAAAGTAAAGTCCATTGTTCACAAAATCTGTAGAAAATCTAAAATTTGAGAAAATCCCAGAAATACTCACTACACTAAACTGCTGTAACTGGGGGTTAAGCAGCATCTTATTTTGTTAATCGGCCTCAGTAAATTAGTCTGAACCACTCACCTGATTTTGAGAATCTCCACTACAATTCTTCCTATCCCGATCGGGTACTCCTATGCCTGTTAAGTAAGCCAATAAGTAACGAGTATACAGAGTTATAGCATTTGCTTTGGTATGTCCCCCGCTGTCAACGCTCACATAGAGTGGATACGGCTCAACACCTAAAATTCAATGACAAATATACTGTAAAATCTTATTCAAGATTTATTGCTTTTTAAAAAGATAAAAATTTTTTGTATACAATTATTAATGAATGATAACATCCATATACAACTAATATTACAAAAAATTTTTGGCTAATGTTGATTTTTATAGTATTGATAAAATTAGATTACTTCTTTTCTTGTTCGCATTGCTATTGTCACGAGAAAATCTCTTGCTCAAGTTAATCATTAAAATTATAATATTGATATGAAATTAATTTTACGACAAAACCTTTTAACCAACTTAATAATCTTTAGAATATCTTGGTCAAGACATCACACAAAATTATAATATTAAGAGAAAATTACTTGATATTAAAAATACACTTTATTAAAAGAAGGTTAAAAAAAGAGTTACTTAAAAAGATTATTAAAAAAAGAGTAACTTTTCACCCAAAAGTTAATCACTGTAAACATAATATCGATATACAATACATATCAGGAGAAAAAATTTCGACCTACAAATTTTCTTTGAAACACATCAAAATATTAGTTTATAAAGGTTGATTTAAATACTTGTTAAATGGTATGATTATTGTATAATGAATTTGATTTCATACATTTTGAAAGTATGTTCTAATGGCAGAGTTCTCACTCAAACAGGAGAATGAAATTCTCTGAATTTTTCAGGTTTTCCAGGTGTGTTTTAAGAAAATTCCAGTCTATCCGCATAGTGCGCACCGGCAAATTAATTGTGGTATCACTTGAAAGCACAAAAATTGCCAATTACATATGACTTATCCCTAAAGCATTAGGATAATAACTATGATAGGAGTTTTCTCCACTGAAGACCAATATTAGAATCTGCCAGACCTGGATTAAAAAATGTCTTTTTATGCTAAACAAAAGGAGGAAATCTAGTTAATGATATTTTAAAATAAATTCAGGTATTTTATATTTATTTAGCAGCACACATAAGCAAAAAATATGTGCATTAAATTTAGTGGTGCTATGTCATCATACTGCTATAATTAGTTTCAGGAGTATGACAATGAAAATTGCCTGAAATTTGAAAGTATTATTAACTAATACAGTCAAAAGCCTTTAATCCGGAATCGCCGGGACTTCGGCGATTCTGGATTATCGGTTTTTCCAGATTATAGATCATCAATTTAAATCTAGGTAAGATGGCATGCAGAAATTATAAAATTAAAAACACAAAACCGTAATTTATGAAATAAAAGAGTAATTATGATCTAAAGGGTATCAAAATTTACAAAAAAAAAAAAAAAAAAGCTTAATATTTATTTGTTTACTTTATTAAACATTTCTTTCAATGCGCACATGTGTAAAGCATACATTACGCATAGTCGAAATTAGAAAATTGCAACCAGAAAACTATTTGATGTGTATTCGTGATATTTATAATGACGAGGAATTTGATTTAAATCATATCAGAGACGGAGTACATCGAGATGAAATACTACATTTATTAAGGAATTATAAGCCGAATAAAATAAAAACATCTGCCCTGAAGATAAGGATAGCGCTGACAGATCAATTTTCAGTTCATTGTGCGCCGCAACACTTCCCAATCCCCCACAGAGCAGCGTGAAATTGATAAACAGATTTCGGAATGGTTAGAGAAACAAAGGATATGCCTTTATGCATTTTTTTGCAGCAATTCCCCTTTTTGTTTGATAAACATCGAAACATGCTTTCGCTTTGTAGGTCCTTTGGCAGCTCCAGAATCGGATATTCTTTTTGACATAATCAAAAGTTCAAGCTTACTTTTATAAAATTGCTCTAAAAGTCGGTAAAAAATAATAAGCCGGATCCAATTTGAAGATTACAGAACAACACAATCTGCGACATTAACTGAAATAGATAAGTAGATAATTTTAGCTTAGCTTATACCGTCCGTTATACATTAAACGCGCATGTGCAGAAAGTTTGTAGCTTTGAGGTTCGGATTATGGATCATTGCGGATTATGGATGTCCGGATTAAAGACTTTTGACTGTAATAAATTAATTTGAAGGAAGAAGCCACATTAAATGATACGAACAACATTAAAAAAAAAGTAAATTACTTAAAGATTAAAAACTGAATTACAATAACCAACAATATTTTGGCAAATATAATAATTATATTAAATGGTTAGCCTAGACGGCCGATTACTATTTTTTTTTTTATTTTACTGCAAAATGACAAATAAGACATTTATTAAAAAGAAGGAAAAAAAAGGTTTAAAAGATTTTGTAGTAAAATCCTAATGTACGGTACAGCATTATAGCATGATTTTGAAAATTGTAGCCAACACCAAAATGACCCGTTCACTGCTCACGATAATGCCGCCAAACCCCATGTGTACTGTATACTAGGATTAACCAAATTTTGCTTTATACGAGAACAGGAAGGTATTTTCTTTCATTCAACATGTACTAAACATGCAAATTTCTCAATTCTCGAGGTTACTGGAAACCAAAGTCACTGGAAACTTGCTTTGCCTTTCTAAAAGACAATCTAATAGGAGCTGCAAAAAATTGGCTCTATGCCAGCTGCTCGAATGACGCTCACGTTATACATAATTTGCCAAGAAAGTGATCGCTTCTAAAGGCATAAAAATCACTTTTTGGGGGGATCGCTGTATGAAATCCGACTTTTCCAGGTAGCATGGCAACCCTGTAATGAGTAATGCAGTCTCATAATATTAAAGTTAAAAGATTAAAAAGATCTTAACTATGTAAGTTGAGATTTTAATTGACCAGTTATCTTTAAGAACAGGCCAAAAAAGGTTTTCTTTGGAATATATTTTGAATAAAATTCTAATGATTTCAAGGACAATCAGAGAGACACTCCTTTTTCAGGAGCAAAAAAAAAAAATTTCTACAAATGGGTGCAGTGATGGCTGGTTTTGCACTGAAAATAATGGGCAGAGCAAAGTGAGCATGAACATAGTACTATCTGCCAAGCAAAATGGTAATGATAAATCAAAAGGGTATTATTCTGTTAGAGTGGTATCAGTTAAAAATGATGAAAAAATTAGAAGAAAACCATGCTTCAACAACACGCCAAATATTGTGGCTCGAGAATTTAATGTTTGAAATATTGTGGGTTGAGATTTCTAGTTTTCGTTTGAGATATAGTCACTCAGTTTTTGAGAATTTTTTACTTATGTTTGAAATATTGTGGCTCGAAATTTCAAGTTCTCATTTGAAATATCATAAGTCATTATTTTTTGTCATATTTTGTCATTTTTTTAATACAATGGATAACACAATTTTGCAATTACATAATGACAAAAAGGATGTCATAAGATTCTTTCAGGACAAAGGAATAATTCATAGACTTTGTTCTCAAAATCATGCGATGAAGTTAACTTTTAACTAAAACAAAGCTCCCATATGACATTGTTACGTACGTTCTTACTGTGACCAAAAAGGGACCGAGAGCCAAAAGCATGGTTTGAAGGCTCTTGAGTTTCTTTCCTCAATGCCATTCATTTTACTCTGCAGTGGATGTGTGTTAACAAGAATTGATGCTGATTGAATATTGCAAACTTCAGTTAGAAAACAGCCATAGTACGACAATAAATTAGAATAAGTACTTTAAAGTCCTTTCACAAAAGAAAAGACAATGTTAGATGTGTTCTTCCAGAAATATGGGTATTCCGGGAAAGCAAAGAATATTTTCTGGTCACTGTTCCCAATCGTTGTGCTACAACATAGATGATAGCCATTCAGGAAAACATCAGAGATGGCAGCCTATTTTTTGACTGATGGAAAGGATATAAGAAAGAGGAATTAACGAACATTTCCACTGTGAATCAAGGTTATAATTTTGTAAACCCCACAAGCATACCCAAACTGTGCAGCGATTATGGGGCAGTGCAAAACAACGAAAAAAACTTAAGTGGGGCACTGCTCGCCATCTACTTGATAGAATTTATGTGGCACCTGTTATATTCAAAAACAGAAATTTTTTCTGCAATACTGATTCACAGAACTAATTTTTTTTAGTCTTTTGAACTCTTATTATTATTTTAGAATTTTATACTTCATGATAATTGGTGGCCAAAAAAAGGGGGGCACATTTTTAATTGGCACTGTTCTAATGAAATAGTACCATAAAAAGCTAAGCTATTAGAATTATAAAAGCATTACGAATAACTGAAGAGGAAGAAATGTCATTAACTGAAGAGGATAACTTTTTGAGAATGTGAAAAACTTCATTTTTTTAATTAATTAATTTATTATTTTAATCCAATGGCAGGCACTTTACTTCTAAAGCCAGAAGTGGTGGCTTTAGGAATGGCCATTATGGAGGCATCTAACACAATAGCAATTATTGCGAAGGCACCGTTGCCACTTACAAAGGAACAGACAGTTACAACCATACCTTCTCCGGGATTCTAACTCAGGCCCTTTGCTACCACAGTAGCCACTCCCCTAACCACTATTCGTCTGGGCAACTAAAAAACTTCAGAGAAATCTAATTCGCTAATTAATAATCCAATTCACTAAGTAAAGAAGCTTTATCAGTAACTTTATTAAAACTAATGTCTAAACTGAGATTTAGTGTTTAGCTATGAAAAATTTGTTGAGTTCTCATTTTTGAATATAATGTTATGAATTTTGTATTTAAATAGCTAATTTTAGTAGAATTCTAATTAAAATTGTTGTATTTCCGTGTGTAATACAGTGCGAGATAAATTTTTAAGAGAAAGCTATGCCAGAAAAGTAAGAATAAAGGGGCACATACATTTAATACATAGATACCTCACTAATTTTTAATGAAATTGAATAAATGTAGTTAACCACTAGGTTAGCCGTAACTGTAGTTCCATCCTCTTATTGCTTTCCAGTAATTTTGAGAAACAGGAAACACTAG
Organism: Stegodyphus dumicola; assembly: GCF_044657685.1. Lineage (NCBI taxonomy): Eukaryota > Metazoa > Arthropoda > Arachnida > Araneae > Eresidae > Stegodyphus > Stegodyphus dumicola. Next base: position 88,395,819 of record NC_140768.1, read on the forward strand.
AAATATCTCGCGACCGGTTAAATGCTATAAAAGGTTGGAAAGGGAATATATCAGTTCAGTTGATTAGTTACTGCTGTTGCGAAATGTTTAGTTCCTCCAGAATAGAAATTAGCTTTTACTTTAAATGCGCTTTGCAATACATTTAACATTTTTAGTACGAGGGCCATCCAGGAAGTAGATTACGTTTCCGTCTGTGTCCGCTAGGGGCGGGGCTAGCGCGGCCATCTTGGGATCAGAGCGTTGCGCAGCTCAGTCTGCATCTAGCCGTGCTAGTGAGAGGTTCGTGCTGTGCTCCGTTCAGATACTGTGACGGTTTGAAATGTCTGCGTTAATTGAAAATCCCGCGAGCTGCGAGGTGCGCTCAGTAATAAGGTTTCTGACTGCAAAAAACTGTAAACCGATAGAAATCTATCGGCAGCTTCGTGAAGTGTATGGGGACAACATTATCACTGAAGGTGGAGTGCGTCAGTGGGTCATAAGATTTCAAAATGGCCGAACCAATGTTCACGACGAAGATCGAAGTGGGAGACCCAGCATAGTGACCGCCGAACTTCTCGAAAAAGTCGATGCTAAAGTCCGTGAAAATCGAAATTTCACAATAACGGAACTTTCTTTGAGTTTTCCACAAATTTCGCGAAGTTTGTTGCACGAAATCATCAGCGAAAAGCTTGGTTACCACAAGTTTTGTGCAAGATGGATTCCAAAAATCTTGACAGAGGACCACAAAAATCAGCGAATGGCTGCAGCGTTGAACTTTTTGGACGCTTACCATAAGGATGGTGACTCTTTACTCGATCGCATCGTTACTGGTGACGAAACATGGGTGAAACATGTGAACTGTGAAACGAAATTGCAATCAATGCAGTGGGGGCACACAAGTTCTCCCCAAAAACCCAAGAAATGCATGCAAACAATGTCGGCAAGGAAGATGATGGCGACTGTTTTTTGGGACAGAAAAGGTGTAATTTTGGTGGACTTCCTGGAAAGAGTCACTACAATAAACTCTCAAAGGTATTACCAAACTCTCCAAAAACTCAGAAGAGCAATTCAAAACAAGCGCAGAGGAATGTTGAGCTCTAAGATCTTGTTGATTCACGACAACGCCCGGCCCCACACGGCAAATGTCACTCGTAAAGTTCTTGAATCTTTTAAGTGGGAGTTGTTTCCTCATCCGCCGTACAGTCCCGACCTGGCACCGAGCGACTTCCACCTATTCCCAGCAATGAAGAAGTGGCTGGCTATGCAGCGTTTTGATGACGACGCACAGCTGCAAGAAGAGGTAACGAAGTGGTTGAAGGCGCAGGCGGCCGAATTTTTCGACGAAGGAATTTCCAAGCTCGTACATCGCTACGATAAATGCCTTAATTTGTATGGTGACTATGTAGAAAAGTAGTATTTGAGTGTGGCTTTCATCTGTATATAATAAAATTTGTTTCCTATACTTTGTTTATTTTTTTATTCCAAAACGTAATCTACTTTCTGGATAGCCCTCGTAGTTTGAAGTATAACTTCTGATTATTACTGCGTGATATTGCAAACACTTGTATGAATATCTCTGAATAAAATTTCAGAGTTCTGATATACTCCTTTTGATCAGAATAAATTTTATTAACCCATTATCAGACTTGTGCATTCAATCTATTACGAACCTCTACGCATGCAACACATTTTGGTGTCAGGAGTAAGATTGAATGTCAGTGACAAGAGCGATGGAGGAGAAACTAAAACAGTTGGTGACTGGCCTTTGCTGCATAACAAGAAAAGATGGAAGGCGCCGTTAACTCCATCAAAGAAGAGATGAAAGTGGGCCAAAATTCTCTTAAAGAAGAGATGAATGTTGTTAAAGTAGAAATGAAAGCAGCCAAGAATCCATTTACAAGATGAAAGCTGGCCAAGAATCATTTAAACAAGAGATGATAGCTGTTCAAGATAAGACTGAAGCAGGTCATTAGAAAATTAAAACAGAAATTACCTACATAATAGAAAACAAATTTGTGGTTATGGAAGGCAGAATAGATGCTGTTGAAAATAGATTTGGACACATTGAGAAAAAGTTTTTGTTGTAAAATAACAAATCGAAGGAATAGTTTCTGTCATCCAACAACAGAACAATGGATTGATGACAGGGTGTTTACGGTCGACAAAGAAATTGATACCCTGAAAAAATTCGTAGTGACGGCAGGGAGCAATACTGATGGTTTTAAATATTTATCAATGTCTGCTTGTCCCTTTCTGAAACTATGCACATATGATGGGAAGACCTTTTGGCAAGTGCAACAGACACAATTTTCTATAGTGGTGGAGAGGAATGGATGGGATACCCAAGCCAAGGCTTGTCATCTCATTGCTTCTCTCAGAGCAAACGCAGCTTTAGATGCTTCTCGAAAACCAACAGCAACACTTCGAAGCTTTATCGGGCACGTTTGAGCTGCGCTTTCAGGAGAAATGTTTGAAAGACTACAGCAGGCTTCAATTAAAATCCGTCAAAGGAAACATTCCAGAAGCTTGCCACGGATGTTTCATGGCTGTCTCACCTCACCTTTTTGGAGTGCCTGACAGAAATAAGGATAATTCTTTCCTTGCTGTACTTCATCGACGCCATCTGGAACCCTGAAGTGCACAAAGCTCTACAAATGTCAAAGACTTAAAAAGTGCTCTAGTGTACGCCATGAAATTTGAGGCAGACCAACAAGCAACTCATAGAGACTGCCACCCAATTAGAGCTGTTCAAGTCCAAGAGCCAGTGGATCAAGTGGCTGCACGCTTAGACTATTTAACTAGACAAGTCAATGCTTTGAAATGGAATAGGAGTGACAAGAAACCAACTGTAAAGTTTTGGAACTGTGGTGCTGAAGGCCATATGCAACAGAACTGTAGAACACCCCAGAGCACGGAAGTTAAGACCGTGACTATCAAGAAGGAGAGAAACTAATTAGTTGCCATCTCACGGGGCGGAGGTTGCCAGATGATAAGCCCCATTTTAAAGTACTTCAGATTTCTGGAATTAGTGATGGCAATAATAGACTCTTCATTATCAGACATATCAATATAGTTCTCCACAGTGTGACGATAGATAGAGGAGCCAACATTACCATCATTTGAAAAGATTTGGCTCAATAACTAGAAGGTAAACTTATCTCGACGCTGACCTGTTATACCTTACAGACAGTGTTCAGCAACAAGAGTGACATCGAGGGAAAATTAAATATTAATAATCACCTTTTATAGTGCCACTTACCATCACATGGCATGTGGCAGAGATTACAGATTCTTGCATTCTCAAATTGGACTTTCTATGGAAATATAATTTTTCCTTGGACTTTAAATTTAACAAATTCCATCACTCTGCCTCTGAGGACATAGCCTTATTCAGAATTAATGATAAAGGAGTTAAATCTGTTTACAAAATCATATCTCAAGATGCATAATATCAGCATGAACAGAATTTTTACTCCCTAGATCTATAGTCAAAAATAGAAATTTCCGCTATGGCATCATGGAATATCCCAAGAACTGCAACAACCCGAAAGGAGTACTAGTAGCCTCACCACTCGTTGGCCTACAAAGGACCATTATCCCGGTGAGAGTTGCCAACGTAACTGACAAGGAGAGAGTTATTAAGAAAGGTGAAGTGGTTACAGCATGTAGTCCAGTGACAGGCTTTAAACGAAACAGTAGCACCTCAATCCATGTCTTCAGAAAGCATTACATCAGAGTTTTTGCAGAATGCACAATTAAATGATGAAGAGAGGAATGCTGCTGAACATGCCATTCAAGAACATCAAGATGTTTTCTCCTGCACGTGTTCTGACATGGTTTGAACCAGTTTGACACAGCATAGAATCGATACCGGGGTTCATTCACCAATTAAGCAACATCCAAGACATCTACCAATTGCTGAAGGAAGTGGTAAGAAAATTTTTAAAGGACATACAAGAAAGAGGTGTCATCTTCTGCTGAAGATATGTGCACCGATCTTGAAAAAGTGTTCTGAAAACATCTGCTCCAATCCGGACGTATCCTCAACTCGACAGACCATTTATTCTCGACACAGATGAGAACAATGAAATGTCTCGGTGCTGTTTCGTCTCATTAAATATATGGTCAAGAATGTGATGTGCCCTACTGGAGCAAGTACCTATCAAAACCAGAGAGGAAATTACTATATTCCCAGGCACAAGCTCCTTGTCATAGTTAAAACCATAGAACATTTCCATCGTTATCTCTAAGGCAGACAATTCCTGCTCTGAATGAATCAAGCTTCGTTGACATGGCTTTTAGATTTCAAGAATCCTGAAGGTCAAATTGCCAGGTGGATACAGAGACTCCAGGAATATGACATCATTATCTGCCATCATAAGGACTTATAACACAGAAACGCCTATGCCCTGTCTAAAAAGACCTTGCCCAGAAAGCTGCCGATATTGTTCTAGGATCTAAGCAAAATACGAGCTGCTTAATCCGGTTGCCCAACAAATTACAACCTACCTCCGACGACAAATCAATAATACTGGGCTCTCTGGAACTCATTCTATATTTAAAATGGCATCTTATACTGGAAATTCGAATTGGATGATAGAAAGGCTTTCCGATGGCAACCAATACTTCCAAGATCCCGAATATCTTTAAAGAATTACAAAGTAGCCCAGCAGGAGGCCACTTTGGAATGACGAAGACCTCACAGAGAGCGCTTCGACTGGAGTAATGCAAAAGGTGACATACAAAAGTGGTGCCAATCTTGTAATGCCTGTGCGGGTCGGAAAAGGCCCAAGAAACACAGCCAAGGTAAGATGCTACATTACTATGTAGGAGCGCCATTTGAACGCATCACCCGACATCCTCAAACCTCAGCCACAAACTGCTGATGACAACAAATACATCCTCAATGTTATTCATTACTTCACCAAGTGGCCTGAAGCGTATCCTATTCCTGATCAAAAGACTGTCACAGTAGCAGAGGTAATGATACAAAATTGGATTTCTAGGTTTGGAGTGTTTCTTCAGTTACATTTCGCTCAAGGAAGAAATTGTGCATCAGCTGTAATAAAAAAGCTCTGCAAGCTACTCAGCATTGACAAAAGACAGATGACACCTTTGCATTCCCAGTCAGATGGCATGATGGAGAAGTTTAATCGAACCATCCTTAATAAGCTCTAGGTTGTTTCCAGAAACCAACAAAACTGGAAAAGAAGTTAACTTTATTTTTACTGGCTTGTCGCAGTGCTGTACAGGAGGTTACCAGCTATTCCCCATCTCAGATGCTCTTCAGTCATTACCTTGGTCTGCCTTATGGTCTCTTGTTCGGTCGTCCTCCGGATGTGCCTTCACGGCCTGAAGAGTACATCCAAGATCTCCAGGTGCAGTTTGAAGTCATGCACCGTTTTGCAAGAGTTACAAGTCAACTTGACAACAGAGAAGACGAAGACCCGATAACAAAGGAAACAAGCCGTCATTGTGGAACCCGATTCGACCTCAAGGACTCTCTCCAAAACTAAGTCACCTTGGGATGATCCTTAGACAATTGTAAACTGGTTGAATGATGTCAGAGTTCAGATTCATAAATCATCAAATAATAAGCCTAAAGCCACTGATTATGATAGGCTAGCCTTTACTATGGCAATAGAACATAATGTACATAATGTAAATAATTTAAGACCATGGTCTTATTTCTTTCTAAATTTGTAAATTTGTGCACTCATTTATTTATTGATGTAGTATTTGATTTGGTTTATGTTATGTATTACATTGATGCCTTAGTTCTGTATGGCTTCCTGTCCAAGGATTGTACTGCCCAGGATATGCAGTTCTTGCAAAGGAGGCTGTATTATGAATTTTGTATTTAAATAGCTAGTAGAATTATTGTATTTTCCCATGCAATGCAGCGCAAGGCACATTTTTAAAAGAAAGCTATACCAGAAAAGTAAGAATACAAGGGCACGTGCATTTAATAAATTGATATCTCAAAAATTGCTATTGAAATTGAATAAATGTAGTTGACCACTATGTTAGCCATAACCGTAGTTCATACTCTTATTGCTTTCCAGTAATTTCGAGAAACAGAAAGTACTAGAAATATCTTTGCAACCAGTTGAAAGCTATACAAGTTGCTTGTTACTTAATTATTGTTGTTCAGTTGCTTAGTTATTGTTGCGAGTCGTTTAGTTCCGCGTAAACTGTGATATTTGAGTAAGCTTTCTCTTTAGATGTGCTTTGCTTTATGTTGTATTTAACATTTTTAGTAATTTGAAGTATAACTGCTGATTATACTGCTTGATACTGTGAACACTTGTAGGAAAATTCCAGAGTTTTGATACATTTATTTTGATAAGAATAAATTTTATTAACCTATTATCAGACTTGTGTGTTTAATCTATTAAGAACCTGTATGCATGCAACAATAAGATTTGTGTTCTTTGACATGAAATGGGAAAGATTTATAACAAATCCCACTGACAAGATATGCTATAATTTCTCAAAAATGAAAATTAGATATGGGATCTTTTTAATAGTCAAAAAGCAAATTTTACCAATAGTTGAGAAAATGACCTGAAAGTTGAACTTCAGAAGAATCCAAGTGATTTTCTAACTAATAGAAGAATGGAATATAATAACAGCAAGGTTCAAATGCTTACTCCTAATTGCTGTCTTTTTCGATGATAATTTTTTTTTTTTTTTTAATGTGACCCAATGACTGTGGGAGAAAATCTTCTGTAAACAGCATCCAATTTTAAAATTTTAATTATGAGCAAGTATTTCTCAAAAAAGAAATTTTTAAAACAAGCGACACATAAGTTATCTTATAATACTAGCTTTTTTTACAACTTTACATTCTATTAACTTCCACCAGAATGCAAATTAGCTTTTAGGGTGATTAAGTCAAGTTTTGAAGTTTACAAAAGAATGTTCGGCAGGTTGTTACTCTGTATTTCGGTGGCTAAACTACTTTGCTGGCACAAATTTGCTTGCTTTGACTCAATATGTCTAATTAGTCATAGAAAATAATGTTTAACATAGGTTTTGCTTAGAATTTAATTCCATTTACGAGGGTCAGTCATAAAGTTAGTTGCACTGCCTAAGAAAACAAAACAGGAGCAAAATTTTACAATAACTTTATTTATATTTTAAAGTTCCATTCAAAATCTACTTTTCAGCGTAATTACCTCCATTACTTAAGCATTTGTTGAGGCATAGTACAAGTTTTTCGATGCCTTCTGCAAAGAAATCCCGTCCAATGTCCGATAACCATTGCTGGGCTGCAGCTTTCAGTCTGGCATCCGAATAGTAATGTCGCTTAGAAAGTTCTTGTTTCATGGGACCAAACACATGGAAGTCAGGAGGTGAAGAGTCTGGGCTATAAGGAGAGCAATTCCACACTTCCCATCTAAACTTTTTCAGAAGTTCGCACATTTGTTTTGCTGCATGCGGTCTTGCATTATCATGCAGGAGCACAATGACTTTTGACAGTTTATGTGACCATCGATTTTTAAGTGGTTTCCGCAATCATTTTAGTGTTTCACAATAAGAAGATGCATTAATTGTGCCACCCTTCGGCATGAACTCTGTATGCACCATGCCTTCTCTGTCAAAAAACAGCTTCATCATCACCTTTTCTGCAGATGGACAAGTTCAAAACTTTGTTCATATCAGGAACTGCAATGCTTCCACTCGAGCGAGTTGCGTGTCGTTTCAGGTGAGAAGTGATGAATCCAAGTTTCATTTCCAGTCACAACTTTGTTCAAAAAATCATTTCCTTCCGTTTGGTAACATTGCAGAAATGCAAATGCACTTTCAAAATGCTTTCCTTTATGTTTCTGCATCAATAGATATGGCACCCATCGAGCACAAACTTTACGAAATTTAAAGTGATCGGCAATAATTTTATGCACACTTCCATTAGAAATATCCAGTTCATTTGAGATTCCGTCTATTGTTATGCGTCTGTTTGCAAGATTGCATTCATTCATGTGAGCAGCGATTTCCGAATTTGTTATAGTTGATGGTTTTCCCTCATGCTCAGCGTCGTCAATACCTGTATGTCCATTCTCAAACATGTTGTACCATTTCACGATAGCTTCATGTGACATTGCATATTCACCATACACTTCATGCAACTGCCCATAAATTTCAGTGCGGTTGCACCTTTTTGCCCACAAAAAAATTAATCACTGCACGCATTTTCAATTTGGGTGCTATTTGCAGATCTCGAGACATGTTTGCAACCGATTATCAGAAAAACTAAACTTGCCTCGGGGAAGCTGCAATGTCATGCGATAAGGGTACATGTCTGAAATGTTGCCACATAGTGTCATCCAAATAGTTTTAGACAGAACATATTTACGCAACAAACTTCTGACTGACCTATGTAATTTAAATTGGTATGGAGAAGCCTTTATTCTACCTATAAGTTAACACTTCAGTTTCTGTTAATTTCAATTCATGAAACCATCAAGTCAACATACTAATAAACATATTATCTTTGATTGTCATACTTCTAGCTAGAAGGCCAGACAGAATGTTTTTCAACAACTCTGATGGTTACTTTGTTTAAAACTTAACAGTGAAATTGCATAACTACCACCACAAGGCAATAACTTTATTTATTGCAGATTTGATTTTATCAAAAGTGAAAACAATACTACCTATAACAAAAAAAGGGAGAGGAAAATTATCTCATTACCTGTTGCACTGACAGTTAAATGCAAAGCACTGATCAACATACGAGGGCTATCCAGAAAGTAGATTACGTTTTGGAATAAAAAAATAAACAAAGTATAGGAAACAAATTTTATTATATACAGATGAAAGCCACACTCAAATACTACTTTTCTACATAGTCACCATACAAATTAAGCCATTTATCGTAGCGATGTACGAGCTTGGAAATTCCTTTGTCGAAAAATTCGGCTGCCTGCACCTTCAACCACTTCGTTACCTCTTCTTGCCTTCCATCTTGCACAAAACTTGTGGTAACCAAGCTTTTCGCTGATGATTTCGTGCAACAAACTTCGCGAAATTTGTGGAAAACTCAAAGAAAGTTCCGTTATTGTGAAATTTCGATTTTCACGGACTTTAGCATCGACTTTTTCGAGAAGTTCGGCGGTCACTATGCTGGGTCTCCCACTTCGATCTTCGTCGTGAACATTGGTTCAGCCATTTTGAAATCTTATGACCCACTGACGCACTCCACCTTCAGTGATAATGTTGTCCCCATACACTTCACGAAGCTGCCGATAGATTTCTATCGGTTTACAGTTTTTTGCAGTTATTATTTTACTTATTTACGCAGTTATTACCTTATTACTGAGCGCACCTCGCAGCTCGCGGGATTTTCAATTAACGCAGACATTTCAAACCGTCACAGTATCTGAACGGAGCACAGCACGAACCTCTCACTAGCACGGCTAGATGCAGACTGAGCTGCGCAACGCTCTGACCCCAAGATGGCCGCGCTAGCCCCGCCCCTAGCGGACACAGACGGAAACGTAATCTACTTCCTGGATGGCCCTCGTATAATTATATAGAAATATAAGATTTTCAAAATATTTATTTTTGATTACATAGGATTCAAGACATAACTGCAAAAATTACTGAAATGAATTCAACACATTAAACTATATATTTCTTGTAAAATTCATTTACAGCATTTCTACTGAATTTAAAAAATTCAAAATTATTAAACACTCTCATATATATAATTTAATAAAGATTATATGAGTTCATTTCTTCATCACAACAAAACACAATGTAAATTAAAAACATTTTTTAATCTACTCCAATATATAGCTCATGGTTGCTTTCCATTTCTTTCATGCTAAATTCTATTATGATGCTCTTCCAATATCATTTCTTGTTGGAAAAATAAAAAAACTTTTAAAGTCTCATCAATTAATGTTACATAAATGAAATAGCATCCATATATTATTAGAATTCCGTGGGTGTAGTTCAATTAGTATAACACTAAACAAACTTACGTAATCTTTCTGTCATCAGTGGATCAGCAATCTGTCTAAATAAGCCACAAGAAGCATTTCTCAAGTAACATTCTAGTAATCCATCAACCTTGAAAAAAAATTACATTCAGAGAATGTACAACACTTAAGAAAATTTAAGAAAAATAAAAAATATACAATCCCATAAAAAGTTCACATTTGTTAGGTTTATTTTAGAAACAAAACAAATAGGAAGAGATGAGCACACAGTGACAGCTCTGGTCTTGGAAATTCAGTTGCTGTGTGGCATTTCACCTGCCATGAGCGAGTTTAACAAAAGCAATCATTCTGCAATCATCTTGTAAAAATTTTATGTTTGCTCTCATTTTTTGATATAAATGATGTCTCAAGTGCTTTAAATGATTAAAAAATGACTGCAGAAGCATGAAGAAATAGGTCTGACTTTGAGTAAGTCTCAAAAGTGACTTCCTTGACGACCTTTATGGCGATCAAGGATTAATGCAAAAGTGAAGAATATTTGACTGCCACTTTGTAAAACTCAATATCATAAAATCATCAAAGCAGTTTCTTACATTATATTCTTTGTAAAGTCTTACTTCTGCTGCCCTACAAGATGCAAAAAGTATAAAAACTAAAGCCAAATAATATCATACAGAGGCAAACTGATCTCCAGAAGACAAGATATGAAAGGCCCTCTGGTAGTTCAGATTATGGCCACTACAGATGATTTTTTTAATTGGGGGGGGGAGGGGGATAACTCAAATATGAAGTTTGGAAAAACAATCCTCACTTCCTGGTAAGTAATATCAAACATCATGAAACTGCATGCCGAATAATGATCGATAACTTTGCTTCTCATTTAGAAGAGCGAGGGAAGTATAACAATTTCTTCACGCCTATACTTCAAAAATATGCAATAGTTTTCACATATGTCTGTTCTTTTTATTATTATAAATACATTCTATCACAAAAAATATACACTGGCGTGCAAAAATTAAGGACGAGACGGTTTTTTCAATATAACTTTGTACAAAAGTTTTCCAAATCAACACATTTAATACCGTAAGATCCCCAATACGTAAGGACATGAGTAATGTAAGCAACACTTACTAAAAGAGAAATCAGAGGGATAAAAAGAAGCTTTATTGAAAAAGTAGCATGGAGCACAATGCGACTGAAGCCTGAAACATCCCTGTGATGGGTGTCCAGCAAGAAACATCCGGTCTTTAATAGGGGATATGATCTCCCCTGACTGCTAGGCAGGTTTCACAGCGTCTGCCCATGCTGAGAATGAGGGTGTCAATGAGTTGTTGAGGCATTGCTGCCCATTCGTCTTGCAGTGCCAATCGAAGCTCCGGAATCGCTACTGGTGGTAAGGTACAAGCTGCCAAGCGTCTGCCTAGAAAATCCCATACATGCTCGATGGGATTGAGATCCGGAGATCGTGCCGGCCAATCCATACGTTCAATATCCTCACTCTCTAAGAGCTGTTCGGCAGCTACTGTGCGATGACATGGTGCATTGTCGTCCATGAAAAGGAACTGCGGACCCATAGCGCCTCTAAAAAGACGCACATGTGGAAGAACAATCTCGTTACAATAACGGGTCCCGTTGACTGAACCTGCATCGAAGATGTGAAGGTCTGTACAACTATCAAGCATGATGCCTCCCCACACGAGAACAACGCCACCTCCATACCTGTCCCTTTCAATGATGTTCGAGGGATGATTGCGGCTTCCCCGCTCTCTCCAGATGAGTATGCGATGAGAATCGCTACTCAGACTGAATCTGCTCTCATCTGTAAAGAGTACTCGTCCCCATTCATTGTCTCTCCAATTCCGGTGTTCCCGGCACCACAGAGAATGCCTTCTCCGATGGGCAGGCATTAGAGGTACACACCGTACAGGGCATCATGCAAACAGACCACCACCGTGCAGTATTCTGACCACGGTAAAACGCGATATCGGTCGTCCAGTCGCCTGTGTCGTGTGTCTAGCGATTTCTCCTGCTGTCTGCCGCCTGTTTCTTCTGGCCTGTAAGGCAATATACCGGTCATCTGCAGGTGTGGTTCCTCGTGGACGACCACTACTAAACCCCCGGATAGCTGTTCCTGTAGTTTGAAATTGTCTCGAAAGTCGTGAAACGATGCTGTGAGCAATTCCGAACTCTGCAGCCACACTTGTCACACTGCGGCCTTCCTCCAACTTCCCAATGATTTGACCTCGGGTAAAAGCATCCAATGTCGTCTAACAGATTGATTATTCGCCATTTCTCGCTGAGGCAGCCACTCGGTGTGATTTTAACTGCTATACGGTGTGCAATCTCTTTGCCAGAAATACTGATCTTACACTGACAACATGCTTTATACTACTCAGACACTCCCCCATTACATCTACCTGCATATCTGCGCATGTGCTACCGTACATCACCTTACTTTATCTCCTGATTGGTCTTTCTGTCCGCTCTGCCTCTTCGTTCAGCTGATATGCTAATTTTTCTACTTCGTCCTTAATTTTTGCACACCAGTGTATATAGCACACAGAAGAAATAAAGTCACAATCACAAAACTCAGCAGGAATGTAGTCTGGTAAGAGATATGCAAATGATTTAAATTTCGACACCAATGAGAAAGGGTAAGCATATTATGCCACATTAACCTGCTTCTAGCAAGTTGGTCAAACAGACGTATCTGGCCGCCACCTTGTTCAAAGTGGTATGGTAGTTGCTTGGTGTTGGCGATAATAGTCTTTCATCGCGGAGGGTCAGGGCCTCCCATGAACACAAATGAGAGTGAGGGTCACACAATTATAAGAGTGGCCACTTCCGCACCAACATCACTAGCATCAATTCGACACCATTTACTATCTTTCAGACATCCAATGGTATCAAGGAAAACCATTTGGAGATGACTGGTCGATGCTGGTATGAGCTGCCGACGTCTATTTAGACACCTACCACTAACCCCACATCACAGGCAATGTCGATTGGATTTTTGCCGAATTCAGGCAAGCTCGAGTGTCACTGATTGGAGGCATGTGTTCAGCGATAAATCTCGATTCAGTCTCAGTAGTGATGAACAACGCACATGCTTGTAGAGGCACCAAGCCAGCTATACTATCCAGCATTTGTTGTCGAGCAGCATACGAAGATTACACAAGGTATGACAGTCTGGGGAGTAATTTATTGGGACACACAATCTCCTCTATTTGTCCTTCAACGCATTACAACACCTCGCAGTTATGTGGACATTTTAACGTTAGTTGTATTCCTATGCTATTAAGTCCCCTAGGTGCCATTTATCAGCAAGACAATGCTCGTCCTCATACTGCATGACTCTCCTAACAATGTCTTCAATAATAAGACGTACTTCCTTGGCCTGCCAGATGTTTGGGACATGCTTGGAAGGCAACTGCCACCCTGGAATATTGGTGAATTCACGGCCCAGTTGCAAAGATTATGGCATGATCTTCTACAGGGGATCATACATGACCCACTTGATTTGTATTTAAGCTTGTATAGCCATGTATACACCTTGTTTCAGCTTGTATATCTGCCAAAGGTGGCTCTATTACTTACTGATTTGTAACCCTTTTCATGCCATACTTTTTGATAAAATGATTTTATATTCTGAATTTGTAATCATTTGTTTATCTCCTCATACATGTTAAGTTTCGTGATAGTAGTTCATTTCCTTCTACGTGCATACATTTTTTTGAGACAGAGTGTATTTAAAAACTGAAATTATTGATCAGAACACCTTGTATGAACAATACATTTAAACTCTTAAATTTTTCAAAATCCATTTTCATTGCTATTTAGCTTTTTATTTTTAGCCAAAAAATGAGATATCAATCAACATAAAGAAAAAATTCCATATATGAATAAATATGCAGATCTGCATTTGATTCCCAGAAGGGGGATGTATATATGACAAAATTCTTCACTTCCAAATTCTTCTCAATAACTCTATAATTTTACGAGTAAAATTCGGACAAATTTAGCATTCTAATGCAAAATTTATATCACTTTTGAGAAGAAAAAATTATAAGGCATAAGGCTTAAAATATAGAATCTTCAAATTACAAAAAAAGTTAGAATAAGTAGATTTAAAATACATTTATTTTTTAATTGCAGAATTCTGCTTACATCTTACAAAATAGTCACACTGACTATTTTTTATTATTCTGCAATATATTTTATTGCACTTTAAACCAGAATGGAAAGAAAACTGAAAATTTAAAAACTCAAATTTAAAATGAATAAAATAAATTGTTTGGTTTTCTAAAAATACTGAATCTCCCAAAGTTATTTTCACAAAGATAATTTTATAGAAATATTTAAACTTTTTAAGAATACAGTCAAAAGTCGTTAATTCGGACACCCATAATCCGGACCTCAAAGCTACAAACTTTCTGCACATGCGTGAACGCAAAATGCTTTGACGCATGCGCGTAATACCTTTACGTATGCGCATATGTGTGTATGAGTGCACGTAATTTGTTTACGCATGCGCGTTTAATATATAACGGACGATATAAGCTAAGCTAAAATTATCTAATTATCTATTTCAGTTAATGTTGCAGATTGCGTTGTTCCTTAATCTTCGAATTGGATCCGGCTTATTATTTTTTGCAGACTGTTAGAGCAATTTTATAAAAGTAACTTGGAACTTTCGATTATGTCAAATAGAATTTCCGATGCTGGATCTACAAAGGGAAAGCATGTTTCGATGTATATCAAACAAAAAGTGGAATTGCTGCAAAAAATGGATAAAGGCATATCCTTTGATTCTCTAACCATTCTGAAATATGTTTATCAATTTCACGCTGCTCTGCGAGGGATTGGAAAACTTTGCGGCACACAATGAACTGAAAGATGATCTATCAGCGCTATCCTTATCTTCAGGGCAGATGTTTTATTTTATTCGGCTTATAATTCGTTACTAAATGTAGTATTTCATCTCGATGTACTCCATCTCTGATATGATTTAAATAAAATTCTTCGTCGTTATAAATATCACGAATACACAATAAATAGTTTTCTGGTTGCAATTTTCTAATTTCGACTATGCGTAATGTATGCTTTACGCATGCGCGCATTGAAAATGTTTAATAAAGTAAATAAATAAATATTAAGCTTTTTTTTTTGTAAATTTTGATACCCTATTCATCATAATTACTCTTTTATTTCATAAATTACAGTTTCATATTTTTAATTTTATAATTTCTGCATGCCATCTTATCTTACCTAGATTTAAATTGATGATCTATAATCCGGAAAAACCGATAATCGGGAATCGCCAAAGTCCCAACGAGTCCGGATTAAAGACTTTTGACTGTAATAGAAGCACACAGTTTCATACATTTTGAAGTAGTGGATAATTTTTTTCTAAGGTCAACAACAAAATATCAGAATAAACAGTCAAAAGAAATATAGAAGGAAGAAAGTATAAGATTAAACACATGGTTCCCACCGAAATTCAGCTTTTAATTTCCTGATTTCCTATGACAAAATGGAACAATTTTCTGAACAAGGATGATGAACTAGTTATCAAATTAAGTGTAACTCGATAACTTTGTGGATTTATTAAAAACTATAATGAAACAAGTAAGGTATAATATAATTTAACTATAATATAAAAACTATAATGAAACACTTTGCTCTGTGAAGTGTTGGAGCAATATCTCCTTCACGGATCCATGGATTATGTGGGTGCGCACCATCCCGCTTGAAAATGTTCGAAGTAAGAACCCGTCTTTGCAGCAGTTACGGCACAATAAACATCTGCATCATGTCATGGTACCAATGGCTCGTAATGGATTATGTGACAGGTTCACGTTCACCGATTCCTTCAAAGAAGAATGGCCCAGGCATGAATGTCGCCATTAATCCATACAAGACAGTGACCTTTGGAGACTGCAGGGGAATTCCAGTGTGGATCTGCGAATTTTCCTTAGCCCAAATGTGGCAATTCTGTGTATTGACTGCCCCACTGAGGCAGAAATGAGCCTCATCGCTCCATATAATATTCCAAGGCCATCAGAGATCAACAGCCATTCTGTTGAAAAAACTGACTGCGAATAAGAGACTTTATGGCTTGTCCCTATCAAGCAGCTCCTGGGTATGGTGGATCTTGTATGGGAAGTAATGCATTCTCTTTATAAGTACTTTTTGGACGTTGATGTAAGAATAGCTTGTCTGTCGAGAAACTGCATGCACGTTACTGCTCCCAAACTCTGATGTTTGTGACTGTGTGTCTACAGCTCTTTTGACGGCATTAACAAGTACCAGTGTGACACGTTTACGGCCTCTTCCAGGTTGAACTTCTAATTTCCCCCGTCTTCAAATCTTTTATTCATGACCCAGATACTGTTAGTTACACAGTGGTCCCCGCCGTAGGTTCTTTCTACAACAAAATTCATGAATTGCAACAGAAGCATTCCCCTTATTTTTGTAAAACAGCTTCACCAATATCGCACGTTCAAAGAGATCGTCATTAGTACAGCCGGAAATATAGACTTAAACATGACAACGTCTGCAAACGTTTTATACCCTAACCTGTTTAACATTAAGCTTCCTCTTCTTCCCAAGCATGCAAATCTCTACATTTTTCGCCTACAACTGACAGCTTTTCCTGGTTTTGCATTTTATTATTCACAATTCTTGTTCTGCATTGTTAATACTGTTTTGGTCGTTTAATGCGTTAAATTTCATGTTTTTCCCCGTAAAGGCGCCCTCTGTTGGACATTTTAGAACTTTTTTTTTTTTTTTTTTTTTTTTTTTTAAATTCCATAAGCACATTTTGTGTATAGCCCATATAAAAAATTCCTTTCCATTCTGTTCAACCGTTTGCGCTGTAGGATGTCGTTTATAAAGGAAGTTTAATTATAACCACCAGGTATACATGAACCATGTACCTAAATCATTAAGAAATTAGCTAATGCTTTTAAAAAGAAACATGGAAATTCTGGAAAAAGTTATTTATTTCTTAAAAGAAATTTATTATAACAATGTATTATTTATAACAAGAATTACTAAATATTAAAAAAATGCTTAATTAATATAATATAGCTGTTGATTACAACATACAGATACACAAGGAAATGATTTCTAAACTGTATTATTCATTTCTGAATGGCATTTATACTTTAGAAGGCGGGTGACAGATGGTAACATTTTTAATAACCAAAAAAAATTAAGAGGAAAGGTATGCTTTGATAAAATTGTGGGTAACATTAAATACACTGCGCAAGAAATCAATTACAACAAATCTTTATTTACAACTCTTTCTTTTAAGATAGGAAACTTTTATTTGCAAATTACAGCTTAAAACATGATACTTTTTATTATTTGAAAGGGCTGACCTGTAACTTTAAAAAAAAAAAAAAAAAAAAAAAAAAAAATTCAGAATTTTTGGAAAATTTTTACATTTTACATGATTATTTGCAAAATGTTTATATTTTCACTGACTTTCTTTGCCTATTGTTTATTTCCCTAATTTTCCAACTTCAAGTGAGAATAACTGTTGTTGCCAACAAAATCTTTACTGCTGAATAAAATTAAAACAACCCAAAAAGAATTTGAAGTTTTAAAAGTTCTGATATTTGCTTCTGCACTGGTTTACTGAAAAGCATCCAAATATTAAAAAGCGTGTTACCATTTGAATAAAAGCATATATACATACATAGCAACATATAAAGGCTTTCAAGCTACAAATCTTCATTAACTGTTAACCTTTATTTTGAATGCAGATTGTAAAGTACACACACACACACAGACACAAAAAAAAAAGGTTAAATTTCTGCAATAAACCTGTTATAGGTTGTTAGAAATAATTAATTTTATTTATGAACTTCATACAAAACAACACAAATTTTAAAAAAATTTGAATGATCAAAGTAAAATTATGTTTTGAATATATTTTTACTTGTGCTACATAGAGTAACGCACTTTTATAACATGAAAGAACTTACACATTACTGATTGACAACATCTACTTATAACAGGTAGGATTTTATTATAAACAGAAAACAACACCATCTTTTTGAGGTGGTAATAATATACCTTCTGGAAAAAGCAAGACCTCAGAAATTAAGATATTGCAAAAGAAAACTCAAATATCTAGAATATGTTCTCATTTAACTGGTTTCAGCCAAATATATAGTTGCTATTAGAATTTTACTAAAAAAAAAAAAAAAAAAAAAAAAAAAACTTTTTATATTTTTTAGAGGTAGAAAAGATAATTATTACTTCCAATTTATGACATGGATATCTTCAATATATTCTCCCACTTACTAACACACATGATGCATATTTATAAATCTACACTCTGTCATTTATAATAATAATCACAAACAAAGTAATGAACTATTTTTAAACTGGAATTCATTACTTTTTAAAATTATATTTATCACTTATGACATAAAAAACTGCTGTGATTTTTTTAAAAGACCTAACATAATGTCTTGCACTTATTTGTTTGCATAAGTGAGCACAAGAATATAAATTTTGCCAATAAAAATAGCACATAAAATTTAATGAACTATTTAGCAGAAGAACCTAAGACAGCAAAGAAAATATATCTTGCAAAATTAGCAAGTAAAGAAAATATATCTTGCAAAATTAGTAAGCAACAAAAGGAAATATTATATTGATTAATTTACCAAATCTATATCAGTTTTTACAGGTGTTTCTAGTTTTTCATCAGTAAGAAGCTCATACAAGGATCCCGAAACAACAGTAGCAATACGTGCAAGAGTATCTTTTAATGCAGTAGTGTCCAATGTTTCATTTGAATCAAAAATGCTGTTGTAAAATCTGAAACATAAATAAAATATATAAGCATAAAGTGTCAATTTCTTTGACAACTAGGATAATGAGCAGGAAGAAATTGACACTTTACTGGAGAAATTACAGCATTATAACAAGGTTGGATGAGGTTATTTGGATACGGTGAAGCATGTGTTGTTGTAATCTACTTAAATGGCTGAAATAAAATAAACAGCTAAAAATAACTCAAGGAGGAAAAGAGATATGACAAATTCTTCTTAAATTGCAAGGACAATAGGACAACCACTCATAAAGCAAAGCATAAAGCTGAATACAGTTGCATGAGTTTGAGCTAAATTACCATCGGATTCAATGCAGCCATATTTATAGGTTTGCCCAGCACATCTGGAAGCTTCAAGAAAAATCGTTCTAAAGGCACTAGCTGCATTTTCCAGAAATTTTCAAAATGTCTTAATCTTGGAAACAAAATTATCACTATGCATAACAGAAGAATTATTTGTCCATACCCCACGTTTTAATCAGGTATTGTTACAATTCAAAAATCAATCAAAATCAATTTATAAGGTCTACAATATAAAGCATAAAATAAACATTTACAAACATAACAAGTGGCCGCAAACAAAAACACACAATAACATAAAATAATTATAAAAACACACAGTAGCATAAAATAATTAAATAAAATTTGCAAAACAAAAAGAACAACATACATATATATTGTTTCAAAAGAATATACTAAAGTTAAATTAAATTTAAATAATTCTCTTGCACCATTGCTGCAAGGAATGAAATTTGAATTTAACAAACATTCTCTATCCGTAAAAAGCAAATTTAAAGTTAATTAAATTTTTAATGAAATTGAATTACAAATAAATGATTAATTATTGCTGCAAACTAATCTAAAATATAATTTAAATTCTGAGAGCATATGTAAATCAAGTGCACGTATCATAATCTATGAATATATAATAAATGTATAATATATAATTCCAATAAATTCTTTAATCCTAAAATTTAAATTTAATTAACTTTAAATTTGCTTTTCACGAATAGAGAATGTTTGTTAAATTCATGTATATATATATGAATTTAACAAATATTCTCTCATTTGTATAAAGATAAATTAAAGCGCTAATTTACACTTAAATTTTAAATTATGAAAATTTAATTGTATACACATAAAAGATTAATTATTGTTGTGAACTAATTTGCAATAGTTAAATTCAAAGAGCATATATAAATTAAGTGCAAGTATCCATGAAAAAATATTTAATAATTCAAAAAATCAATCCTAAAATTTAAAGGATTTTTAAGACAAAATTAATTTGCATAAAGTGAATAATTCTGGAGCAGGCAGTAGACAGATCTTTTCAAAGGCAAGTTGCCTCCAAACCTAACTCTTCAATTACTCAATTTGTGTTTTGTCATTCATTTAGGTATGGGTAAAGTATTATTCAAAACCAAAAGTAAAAACCAAATGTAGTGAAATGCTTAAACAAGAAATTTTAACTATTCAAGAATTTCAAGAAATTTAGTAACCAAATCGACTAGGAAACAAAATTATCAATTAAAAGACATTGGTAATGTAATTAAGAGTTTAAATCCAAATTTAGAAATCCTTGCCTATTGGACCTTCCCCGACATGAATTATGCTTGTAAACCAAAATAAACAAAATACAATCTATGAAAATATAAAAGTAATACTTAAATAATACTGAAAAGGCAAATAAATAGTAAGTTTTAAGTTATCTTACCTTGTAACTACATATTTTGTACATCGGAGAGTGGAGTAGCATTTACTAAACAAAGTAAGGTTGAGTAATTTGTTTCAGCTAACTGTGCTAATACTATGTAAAGTAGAGTGTTAAGCTGCTACCTATGTGATCTATTGTAAAAACCTATGCTGTAAACTCTAAAGTAATGTAATATATTAAATGCTTGTTCTGTGTGAAAAAATGTTGCTAACTGTAAAAATAAATAAATATGGATTGTAAAAATACTGTAAAAATATTGCTAACTATTTAGGATTGTAAAAATTTTCAAACTGCTAAGGATTGTAAAAAAAGGAGTTTGAAAATTTTTTTTGAAGTTAAAAATTAAAATTAAATTAATTTTTTACATTTCAAACTTTAAATTAAATTAATTTAACTTTAAGTTTGAAAAATTTTAATATTTGAAAAAGAATTTTAATTTCACAAATTGAAGGAAATGGTTAATGATTTTATTGTAAGAAATGTTTTTAATAAAACTGAAGTTCAACAATAGTTAAATCAAAACTTAAACTAAATACTGGCCAAAGGTAAGGAAAATTTTAAAAAAGATATAAAAATCTTCATGCAATTCGGGCTATAATTGAGACTTGAAAAGAGTTTGCCCTTCATTAGTAAAAGGAAAGAATCCAGTGTAAATATTTATATATTATAAAGATACATAAATATCAAAATAGAAACAAATATTAATATAAATTTACAACAACAATTACTCTAATTTCGAAAATCTAGTAAAGCATAATAAAATACAGTTGCATTAGAAATAAATTACATCAGAATATGGTTTAACAAAAATCAAATTCATTGCCCTTTTCTCCCACCTCCTTTTTTTTTTTTTTTTTCTCTCTCTCTTTTCTTTTTAAATAATACCGTATTGCCATTTTCAACAGATGTATTTCCAAATTATCTGGACATTGCTTTTAACAATTGAAAATTATGACTTTCAACAGCTTTCAAACTTTTTATTTGTTTTAGTTCTACTATGTTTTTGACTGCAACCATTTGAAAGACTGCTTATTATAAACATGTTCCTATGATAAAATAAATAAATAATGTGTCAGTATTATTTTTTATAAAGTTATCTAATTGCATTGCAAGTATACAAATAAAAAATTTATCAGCATCAGGATTTTAAAAATGAATGAACTTAAAAGTAACAGAAATTATAATTACTTGTTAATGAATTTTTCTTCATGGTCTGCAAGCACTATGCCTGGAATTGAACTGTCCTGTCTCAAGAAACTCTGGAAAGATGCTGGAGGAAGTGGTAAATCAGGAGGAGCTTCAGAAATTTTTAAGTTTTTAACTTTCTCAGCTTCATTTTGAAACAAATTTACGATGTGTTTAACCTAACACAAAAATAAATAGGTAAGTAATTAGTGTTTTGGACTATCTACATTATTATTATACATGTTTCACAAATAATTCATATACAAAAGTATTCAGATTTACAATTAATTAACATAGTATTCACTTTACTTCCCATTTATGATCTCAACTTTACAACTTAACAACTGAAACTCAACTTTTAACACTGACAACAAATGAAAAAATTACCCAGACCTAATGTGATAGATTACTTATCAAATTGTTAAGTATGAATAGTTGAATCATTATCAGCATTTATTATTAAATATGCAATGAAATAATTAAGGACATTATAAAATGTTTTATTCATTTTGCCTCTATTTTGAAGCAAATGAAAATTATATACAAGACAGATGCAACTAAACCATTAAAAAAGTGAACAACAAATTTTAAAAACAAATACAGAAATTCTAGAAAAAATTAATATTCTGCAAAAGACATTCAATATAAATATTATTCAATATAAATATTCTATCTGTATAATATGCCTTATAGGCATATTATACAGGTAGAAAACTATGAAATCTCATGTGCAGCCAGACTCTCTTCAGGCTTTAAACTCAAGTTAAAAAACCAGTGTTCAGAGATTTACCACTCAGCCACTGGTGAATGATAATGACTTCTAAGTTACAGTACAGGGTTCATAGCCACATTTTAGTTAAAAAATAAGCACCTATAAGCACTTTTCAAGCACATTTTAAGAAAAACAATAAGCACCTGTCTAATTACATCATACACAACTGCATAACTTAAAAATTAAAATTGTAATTTAAAATATGAGAAATGAAGTACTTATTAAGAGAGAATAAGCATTACCTCAATTATGGAAAATAATTATTATTTTTTTTTTTTTTAATTTTAAATAATAGTTCAATTTACAGAACTAATTTACAATGAGAGAAAAAAAAACTATGAAGAACTAAACTATATTACAAGATTTAATGATGAAATTTCAGTTCAAAATAGAGAAAATAAATAATAATAAGGCATATTTATTGTATTTGTTTGGAACCTAATAATAAATACAATTTATTTTTCCACTCATATTGATATTTAAATAATTT
Organism: Stegodyphus dumicola; assembly: GCF_044657685.1. NCBI lineage: Eukaryota > Metazoa > Arthropoda > Arachnida > Araneae > Eresidae > Stegodyphus > Stegodyphus dumicola. The sequence goes on from NC_140768.1 coordinate 88,418,760, forward strand.
AAATCTAAATTCTGAACATTTTCTAAATTTTCATTGCATAACAGTTTTTCCTTAACAGAAATTGCAAGCAAAGTAATTTAAGTAAAAAAGAGGCACATTTCTGAAATCAGAAGACAGAAATTTGCTTCATGCAGCCATCTTTAACAGTAAAAGCTTAACTAACCCGCATACTTGGAATTGGCGAATATTCGGACAGTCGAGCGTAACTTGAAGGAGCGGAGGGGGTAGACTGTAGCCGCTCTTTAGATTTTTCCGCTAATAAATGCTTTTGACATTTCAATATGTGCATCATATAAAAATAAACCAACGGAACTAAAAAATATTTTGCTTAGCAAGCACAGTAAAACCCTTTCAGTTAGTAAGTAAGTGTTCATAAACAAATCTCGGACTGAACATCAAAATTAATTATCTCTGCAAAATATCGCAAACATTATTGCACAATACGTGCGCCGTAATTCTTCCCTACGTGATATTCCGCAATCGGAATCAACAACTGCCGGTATTGGGAGAATAAAGAACTAAATAACTGGGGTGTTTTTCATTCTAATTTTCAACGGACGGCATTAAATTTCCGGAATAGAATCATTCTTCGCTTGGGTAGGTAGACCGCAGAACTTTTAGTCCTATTCAATCCAGATTGGAAAGTAACCAAAAAAAAAAAAAAAGTCTGTTGCTTGTTTTGCAGTGAACTGTAACAGTTTCAATATTCAAGATTTTGCGGAGAAAGGAGAGACCTCCCAACCTTCATACTGTATAATATATTGGCCAAAAAAATGAAATTATTATGACTATTCAATTACTTTCCCTTTATTTAAGCCATTCCGAATATTATTCCTTAGAAAGCTAATCTGTGTTAAGACACAACCATTTTTGGAAGTTTACTATGCTTCAGCAGTTACTGCAACTATGTTATTATAAACATTCATACATATGCTCATAATATAAGCATAAAGATCATAATAAACATGAATATGAACTGACCAAGCAGAATGAGAATGCAAATTTTTAAGATCTTGATAGAAATTCAAACGTGTGTAGTATTTGGGTGGAAGGAAAAGAATGCCGAATGTAGCGGAATTTTCTACTGCTTTCGCAATTCTTTGACCAATAGAACGACGGGCACCTGTCTGTACTCTTCGTGCACACCAAAGGTTATGTTAATGCAGAGAAAGGGGGAAAAGCTATTTCCGGGAGTGTGACTCACCATCTGACATTCCATATTAGGAAGAAAAGTTGTGTATTTAGTTTCGGCTTTGGTACGGGGAAAAATAGCGCAGAAAAATAGCGCGTTCATTAAAAAAAAAAGCACTAAAAACAAAAAAATAAGGAATTTAAAGAAAAAGTAAGCACCTATAAGGGCCTTTATATTTTATTTTCAAATATAAGGATTTATAAGCACTTATAAGGACCACTACGAACCCTGTATTTATTTTTGCCAGGACAGTTAGATTCTCCCAAAAGACAAGTGAACAGCAGTTCATTAATAGTTGGACAGAAGAGTTGTTATAAAAACGTGCATCTGAAACAAGGCGAGTTTTTTCTTTAGGGAGGAAGAAGATTACAGTAATTTTAAATATGCACTAAAAAAAAAAAAAAAAAAAAAGAAGAAGAGAGAGAGAGAAACAAGTTTTGTTTATTAGGTACCGTTTAAAATAAATAGACTTTATTATTTGAAAGGACTGATCCATAAATTTTAACTTTACTACCCTTTCAAAAAAAAAAAAAGTTCTGATCTTCTCTGATGTTTAGGATTCCCTAGATATTTTTTAACTTTTCCTGATTTTTGACAATGGAAATCCTGCTTTATTCACAACAAATATGATATTATTGCAAACTGGGAATAATTATACAATAAATGTTAAACCCAATTTTCCAGATTTTCTGATCAGGATGGCTATGATCCTACTTTCTCTATTTAATTAGAATTTTACTGTAAACTAAAAATGTGATATCTAACCTCCTTAGCAACTGCATCACTTTTTTTAACAGACACTGGATCTGAGTGAAGCCACAGAGAAACTGAGGGGTCTTCTGGAGCTAACTGGCTGAGTTCAATGAAGTGAGAAATGTGATTCAAGTCGATCAGAGCAGGCTGATCTCTGAGGCCATCGAACAGACGAACTGGGAACACACCTTTTTGCATATCAAACACCACTCGACTGGAGCCAATATAATCAAATGCTTCCTGAAAATAAAACATATTAAATTAAATAACCCATCTTCATTTGCCAAAACAATGATAATCACTAATTGGACATAAAGTTTCAAGATACAGGGTTCATAGCCACATTTTAGTTAAAAAAATAAGCACCTATAAGCACTTTTCAAGCACATTTTAAGGAAAAAATAAGCCCCTGTCTAATTACGTTATATACAACTGCATAACCTTAAAAGAAAAATTAGACTTGTAATTTAAAATATGAGCAATGCAATATTTATTAAGAGAATGAGCACTGAAATTTCAGTTCAAAATATAGAAAATAAATAATAAAAAGCCATATTAATTGTATTCGTTTGGGACCTAATAATAAATAGAATTTATTTTTCCACTCATATTAATATTGAAATAATTTAACTTAAATTAAAATTTTGAACATTTTCTAAATTTTCATTGCATAACAGTTTTTCCTTAACATATATTCCAAGCAAAGTAATTTAAGTAAAAAAGAGGCACATTTCTGGAATCAGAAGACGGAAAATTGCTTCATGCAGTCATCCTTTCATAGTAAAAGCTTAACTAACCCGCATACTTGGAAGTTGCCGAATATTTCTGATAGTAACTGGAAAAAGAGGAGTGGGGGAGATTGTAGCCGTTCTTTAGATTTCTCAGTTAAATAAATGATTTCTGACATTTCGATATGTGCATCATATAAAAATAGACCAACAGAACTGAGAAATATTCCACTTAGAAAGCACAGTAAAATTCTTTTCAGTGTTCATAAACAAATCTGGGACTGAACATCAAAATTAATTATCTCTGCAAAGTACCGCAAACGTTATTGTGCAATGCAACATTATTGTGCAATGCGTGCGGCGTAATTCTTCCACACGTGATATTACGCAAGTGGAATCAACAGCTGCCGGTATTCGGAGAATGAAGAACTAAATAAAGGAAAAGAAAGAGACTTACTAATCTTGAGTGTTCCTGATTCTAATTTTCAACAGACTGCATTAAATTTCCGGAATAGAATCAATCTTCGCTTAGGCTGGGTAAACCACAAAAACTTTTAGTCCTATTCAATCCAGATTGGACAGTGACAAAAAAAAAAGTCCGCTGCTTCAATATTAGAGATTTTGCAGAGAAAGGGGAGAACCTCCCAACCTCCGTACTGTATAATGTACTGGCAAAAAAAAAAAAAAAAAAAAAAAAGGATATTATTTTGACAATTCAGTTACTTTCCTTTTATTTAAGCCATTCCGAATATTATTCCTTAGAAAGCTAATCTGTGTAAAAACACACCCATTTTTGAAGTTTATCTATACTTCAGCAGTTACTGCAACTGTATTATTATAAATGTTCATTCATATACTCATAATATAAGCATAACGATCATAATAAACACAAATATGAACTGAACACGCGGAACGAGAATGCAAATTATTAAAATCTTGATAGAAATTCAAATGTGTGTAGTATTTGGGTGGGAGGAAAAGAATACCGAATGTACCGGAATTTTCTATCGTTTTCGCAATTCTTTGACCAACAGAACGACGCGCACCATAGGTTACATTAATGCAGAGAAAGGGGGGGGGAAAGCAATTTCCAGGAGTATGATTCACCATCTGACATTGCATATAAGGAAGAAAAGTTGTTTATTTAGTTTCGGCTTTGGTACAGGGGGAAAATGCATGTTCATTAAAAAAAAAAAAAGCACTAAAAGCAAAAAATAAGCACTAAAAACAAAAAAAAAATAAGGGCTTTAAAGAAAAAGCAAGCACCTATAATGGCCTTTATATTTTATTTTGAAATATAAGGACTTATAAGCACTTGTAAGGACCGCTACGAACCCTGAGATAGTATTATGTACAGTAAAGCAGAACAATGCTGTATGATTTTCATCCTTATTTTTACTAACACTAGTTCGAATTCCAGGTTGGAGGTATCTGGAACCTGCTATCTTGAGTTTATACAGGGTTTCACTGAAATTTCACTTTTAATTTTTCTCCATTTCTCTGACCAAGCAAAATGAATTAATTATCATATTAAATATAAATATCTGAATAATTTTTTGCACTTGCTACAAAATATAATGATGTAATGTAAAAGTTTATTTTATTCATTACTGTGAAGGAAATAAGGGTTAATAATTTATACGAGCCACATATTTAAGCCCTTGAAAAACAGTACACAGAATTGTCTACCGTTTCATTACGTCTAAGGAAACAGACTGTCTACTGTTAACAGACAGAATTTTAAAATGTAAGGAAAAAATTTTTAAATTATTGAGGAATATGTTTATTCTCTAAAAATATATACATACATAAATAAGTAAATATAACAAAAGACCATTCTTAATAAGCACTACAGAGTGACAATTACTGAGCTATAAGAAAAAAACATTTGATAACTTTTGAATCATTGGCAAGATTCAGTTAAAACTTGGCAGTTGAATGCACTGCAAGTTGGGAATTTATTTGAGCATGCGCACTTGTATTGTCGTAGTTCATTTTACATTGCAAATGTCAAAATATAGCATTTCAAAATCTATTATTCAAGGAATAACAGCCCAGTTGCATCTCAAAACAAATCTGCAACTGAGTACAAGTTAGAGACAACTGGTTCAAGTGTTATAACAATCAAAAATCTGATTAAGAAGCTCAAGATAACTGGTAGTGTTTGTCATTGCAGTGTTGGCAATGCTAGCCATGGAGCAAGTGTGAAAGTGCTTGAAAATATTGAGAAAACACAAACTGTGTTTCAAAAAAGGCCAAAGGGTACTAAAATGGTTGCCATATTTTTCTGATCTGAACCCTTGCGACTCATTTTGGTGGGGGAATATTAAAAACAAAGTTTATGTGAATAATCAATCCTGAGACCATCACTGAGCTCAAAACAGCAATTCAGAAGTTCATTAAAAGCGTCTATGTCTAAACACTTCAGCGAGTTAGTTTAGCAGAATTTTGCTCTTTGTCTGTGCCACATCATAGTCACTAATAGCAAGCATATCGAACATGTCATAAACTAAATCTGAATACTTTAGTTACTTTTCAAATTTGAATAAAATTTTTGAACTAAGTAGTTTTTGAGAATTTGATTTTTTATTTCATATAGCTCAATAACTGTCACCCAGCTTAATGTTTCAAAATAAAACAAAACATACTCAGAATTATATTGAACTGAAAAAAGGGTTTAACTAATGTAGTTAATTATTCATTATAACATACAACCATACAATATAGTGATTTCTAAATTACACTACAGAAATAAGAAATAAAACAATTACATTTTTTAGAAAAGACGTGAATAGCAGCTCACAAACACGTAGCTAGGAAAGCTATGGATTGATAAAACTGGATACAATAAAGTGGGTAAAATAATTTTTTATCAGATAAACAAAAAATTGAAATAATATACTTTCTTTTTTTAAAAGGTAATTTTTGTTTAGTGGTTAGTTTTAAAACAAACTTTTTATCATTTGAGAAGAATTTTTTTCTTTAAATAGTTCCTGCTTATTTAGGGAGGAGGGGATTCCTATTTGTATTTTAAATAGTTTCCTCAATTTTATCGAATCATTTTTCATTTCTCTGACTTTCATCGATTTTCCAGAATTTTTTAAGTGTATGGGAAAGCCTGTTATGTAGGAAATTTGTGTTTTTTTTTCTCAAATTCTTCTGAATTATTATTTATGACTTAATGAAAATATGTATTGGATTTATAAAATATGACACAGCACACAATGACTATTTGCTTAAGAGAAGAAATTCCTTTGTATGACTTAACAACAAATTCACTTGAATTCATCATGCATACTGGAGTTGAACTACCAGTGTTTAGCAGTGTTATCTGCTCAACTAGATTAAAAAAAAAAAATTCATTGTATTGTAGAGAAGTTTTGAATAGTTGTGATTTAAGTCGCTACTACAGATGAGGGAAATAATGCGCCACCACACTCTTTGAACCCAATTTTATCTTATCAAGATTTTGCCTTCCCCTAATCTCAAGTCAAATAACTGAAAATAAACACTCCAACAAACTATATCAGTACATGACTTTCTCGTTTAATTTTGAAGCTTGATTTGCAATGCTCTGTCTTCCTCCCCCCACCCAAAGATTTAAGCTTAGATTGTTTCAAGAAACATGCTATCATAGTCAGTAACAGAAAAAAAAAAAAAAGAGAGAAGTCAGTTATTCTGGAGAAGATGCACAGTAAAGATGTTGACTCATTTCTATCTGTAGTTCTAAATATTAAAATGATTAAAGTATTATAAAAGTAAAACAAAAACAAAGTATAAGCCCATATAAACTTACTTAGTTATCTGATTAAAATTTACATATTTTTAAGTAATAACTGATTCAGAATGGACTATCCAAAAAGAATTTTCAGCAGTACCACTAAAGGAAATACTACTGGCAAGTGTGTTAATTGTCTCTAAATTACAAATAAAACTGCTACAATTAAACAAAACACTCAGGTAAATGATTAATAATATTAAAAAGTAATATTATGCTATTACACAATCACCAGTTATTTAACACTTAGTTAAATATATTTATAAGAGAAAAAGTAGGAATAAAAGTTACTCCATTAAAGATGATAAATAGGACATTTCTATCAGGGCTGGGACCTTTCTTTTTCAGAATTTCTTCCCTCAAACCAGCCATATTTTTGGCTACCGTTAACAGAGTCACCAAGCCAGTGACTGTGGAATGAGCCCCTGGAGCTAATTTATCAAACATAGAAAAAGCATCCAACTGCAAGAAAAAGAGCATATTATCAAATAATAGCTAACATATATTAAAATACTAAAAAATATTTTTTTTAAATTTTAATCCATATTATGCCATTTTCTTCTTCATAAGACATTTTAAATTTGGCTAAGAAATGAAATTAAAATTTAACAATTTAAAGATCTTCTGCAATAAATTATAGCTACACATTTTGAAAAGTTAAGAGCAGTGAAGAAAGTTTTAATGAATAAATATAATTAAGAATTTACATTGTTTCATATATATAATAGTAATAATAAAGTTTTACAAATGTAATAAGAGCAGTTCATTAAAGTTTCATAAGTGTAATAATATTAAAAATTTATAATAAAGTTTTATAAGTACAATAAGAGTTTATAATAAAGAGGTTAACATAAAAAAATTGCACTCTAAAAAATCATTTATGTTCTGACCCCATACCTACCTACGGAGCACTCTCATCAATTCCAACTAGTAGGGGCTAGTGAAATGATTAAATTATGAGGAATCATCAATAGTAATCTAGAAATAATTTCTACCCTTTTTAGGAATCCTATACTTAATGTTAAAAATTTGAAATAGAATTTTTTAATAATTTTATTTAATGATATAAATGTGTAAGGTTTATTTTAGATTATACCTTTTTCTTTTATACTTATCTTTCCTGTAACTTTACTTCTTCCTCAGTCTCACCAGAATATAATTCAGGTGAAGTTTCAACAATAAGCACATGTGTAGTCTAGAGACAAAGCATGAAGAAAGTAGTTTATTTCATAAGCTGCTCACCTATTGGCCAGTCTAGTTTGGGAAAATATTATTTTGTATGTGCTAGCTTTTATCTTCAAAAATTGTGGACAGTAGCACATAGGTTGTTTAGGCACTAAATCTATTTGTTGTGCTGTATACAATTAATAATTCCAAGACCCAAGTAAAAAGCAGTTAAATTTTAGTTGTAACTATAATTAGTGGTTAATCATTATTAGTTATGTTTTACCTGTTGTCTATTCTCTTAAGAGTAGTTCTAGATTTCAAGTTGAACATATCTGTATTTTGGATGTGACTGGTCAGTGAGAAATTATAATTAACCTTATAATCGTCAACGGATTATTTATTATAGTTAACCTTATAATCATCAATGAATTATTTATTATACTAGTCATTACATTAAACAATTCATTTTTGATATGACGTGTCTTTATATAATAATTGAGCAATATGGAACATTAAAATTAAAAAATTGTAAACTAGAAAACAAATTACTTTTAGATAAAGAAAGGAATACTTACCCTAGCTCCCACTATTATGACAGATTTATTTCTAATTTCTTCACTTTTGTTAGTTGGAAATAATGAAGTCAAAATGTTTTTGTCACTTAAAGGATCACATGTTTTAACTGTAAAACAGAAAAAATTAATATCAGACAGCAAAACTAAAATTACAATAATTTATATACTAATTTAAGGCAGTTTTTAGCCAACTTAAACATCATAATTGATAGGGTTTATTTATTTATTTTTTTTTTCAATGTACACAATGACAGATTTAATAAAAATTTTGTAACATAAAACCTAGAACACAAACACGTGGCACTGATAAACCCCTAATTGAAATGCAAGGTACTTACATATTTTTCTGTCAACCGTAAAAATTGGTGGAGATCCTTCCAAACCTATGTTAATAATTCTAGCAGAACTTTGAAGGCAATGATTATTTTTTATTTAATCAGATAATAAACAGATACAAGCTACAGACACAGCATGTAAAACTTTAATAAATATGAGCTTTGAGATTATCAGACAAACAAATTCTTTAAAACTTAAATTACTACAATAGCCAATTTCATAAAGGCTACAAAAACAGCAACAAAATAATTGCTAACCATGCAACCCATAAATTCACTTAAATATGAATATAAGAGATGTCGCATGTTTGTGCCACCCAGACTGGCCAATGATGCTATATTAAAGGGCTCGAGTTCAAATCCTGTAAATGGACTGCAGACATGGATGTTTATATGCAAGTAGACTTATATGCATACTGACTGTGTGGCAAGGAGACACTAAAAAACATGGCAGACTGAAAGGTCTCAAGTTGTTGGTCCAGGGGAAGAGGAGTGGGAGACCTTTGCTCCTCCCACTCTCCTTTTTCTCTCTTTTAATTCCTAATTAGAGCAGAAGCTTAACAAATTAGATAGGTACAGCTGTTATGTGTCTTTTAAAGAGACACTGTAACACACGAGATTTTTCTATCAACTTGACCTATAACCTAATCAAAAAAAAAAATCATTGCATTGTGTATTAACTGGATTAACCCTGAAATAAAACTAAGTAGTGGACTGGTGAAAGACATGAGCACAAATAAACATACCATTGACTGATCCAGTAGAATATGATTATTTATTTAACTCTTAAGCAATTTATATTTTAGAAAAATTTTAACCAGTCAGGGAGAAATAATTGAATAAAATAAAAGGTATACTTTAACAAAATAAACTCACAATTTTCCTTCAAAACATTCTGCAATATCAAACATTATATTGAATTCATAATGGTAAGCATAATCATTTACATTGTATGATAGAATAACATACCCTCCCCGGGGAGAAAAAAAAAAGAAAATAATATTTAACAATTTACACTTTGCAAGAGCATTCCACACAGAATAAGCATTTATGAACTTAGTTACATAAACAAAATGATACTAATTTCTTATTGCACATTTTAATTTTTGAGTTTTGAGATGAGAGAATAAACCGGAATGATACTAATTCTTTATTGCACATTTTAATTTTAGAGTTTTGAGATGAGAGAATAAACCGGGTAAAATATTTAAAAATAAAATCAGGCTTTACATCTTAACAGACAACTTATTCCAACAACGTAGTAATGAAACCCAATTAATTGCACCTGATATAAAAATCTTAACGATAAAAAAAATTTTTCTGCTTTAATTAAATTATTTAACTAATAATATATTTCCCTACCCATTCTTATTAAGTTACCTATAATAAGAAAAAAAACTTTCTTAAGTACAGAAGAAATAGTGCATAATAAAATAAATCAACCATTAACTATTAAGAAAAAAATAAATAAAATCACTTAGCTGTCGCTTCTAGGAGGCCTGGTTGGTGAGGTGGTCAAAGAAGAATTTCTTAATTTAACAGGTCACAACTTAAAACCCAGATGACTTGTAGAAAGTTCTATGGAAACTACTGTCATTGAATTTCTTGAAGTATAAGCGTAAAAATTACTTAAAACCCGGATGGCTTGTAGAAAGTTCTATGGAAACTATTGTCATTGAATTTCTTGAAGTAGAAGCGTCACCAGCATTGACCTCAGTTGAAGAAATTTTAGTTGGATGAATTCTTGACTCCTTAAGGACTAGCACTGGAGCAGGTTATCGACAATTTTCAGCATAGATAGCATCCTTGAAGATGGCTCTGCAACAGGTCATCAGTTTTGACAAGATTTTTGGTTTTGTCTGAAGATCACCGAGTGCTGGACATAAGCCGTTGTTAAAATATTTCATGTGGGTATTCACAGCAGATAGAACATTTGAAACTTATTGATAGTAAACGAAAAAAAAAAAATTATGCAGATGAAAATAAGGCTGAAGAAAATTAATCTGTGGCATTTTTCTTTCGAGGGCAAGAGCCCCGTAGATCACGCGGGAGAAACTCCGCCATTTCTTCCTTTTAGCCGGCTCGCAGAGCATGCACCTCTAATCCCTGAGAACAGCTTAATTCGCGGCTCAAAAGTGTAATAAGTGAAAAAAAGTCAAAAGTGACCTCATCCCACAAAACAACCCGTTAAAAGGGAGAGCACCGGACTGCCAACTTGGCCCAACTCACTCCTCGCCAATAGTTAAACCAATTACAACTACAGCATTCCTTCGTGTTAGCAAACTCGCCAAAGCCACCACTTTGAAACCCCAACGGAAATTCTAAGTCGCCAAATAACCACACCTAGTGAAGGAAGAAAACTTCGAATTTAAACAACCCTGTAAGCAGTCCCAATGAAGGAACGCTGAAACTCGAAAAAACGACTATTTTACCGGAAAAAAGAGCACTTCTTCCCCAAAAGGAGAAATCACAATGAAAACGGAAAAAGAAACTATTAATTAAAGCTCATAACTAAAATGCAATTAAAGTTATGAAAACGAAAGTTATGTCAAATTAAAGAGCTAATTTTTCTGCAATTAAAGATATTAAATACTAAGAAATCAAATTAATTTTTAACCTGAAAAACTGAGTTTATTACACAAAAATTTACCTATATCCATTGTCTGAGTGTACAAGATTGAAGATGCAGTTCGCGTAAACTCGAATAGCTGAAATAGATTACACTAGAATTATTAAGCCAAATAAAAGAATATAACCAAACTTGTTGTGTAGCTCAAATTTTGAATAATTACAAATTAAAATTTTGATTTTTATGAATCACTTAATTAAATTAAATTCGCTACACAACATTCCTCCTATGATCGGGAATTTTTGGCTTTTATAAGACCCACAGACAAAAGAAAAGGTTTACATAACAAACCAGTTAAGAAAAAAAAATCATACTAGGTCTTTGTACCACGTTAAGTGCCATAGAAATAATCAACTCAAAACTAGTTGTCACGGAGAGCAGTGATAAAAAAAATTTAAATTCAATTACAAAGCACAAAGTTTAATAAATTAAATTCAAAATCTAATTCCAACTCGAAAAACCAAGAAAAGACTAATTATTTGGCTTCTTAACAGTGAAATGGTTTACGTTTGGAACCAATACTGAAAATAGTAGCAAAAAAAATTTCAAAATTACTCTTTTAATCACACTTTTGAAAATCCAATTTTTAAACATTAATGGGTTAATATGAGAGCAAAAAGATTAATAACTTTGCTGCTAAATTTGACAAAATAGAGTCTGTGTGGCAATAAAAAACTATAGAGTGCAGTTAGCAATAATATAAAAATTTTTTTTATCAGAAATCAAAATATTGATATAAAATGTTAATGAATAAAATATAAGCCTAGTATCCCATGAACTTTAACTATTATTATTTAGAAATATGATTAAAGTGTCAGACTTTTTTAATTAACTTGAGACACATACCTTCATTCAGATTAGCAACAAGCTTATTACGTCGCATGCACGTGTTGCTGTCCTTAGCAGCCAACATAACACTTGTCATCTGAACAGAGCAAAGAGGCCAATCCTTCATTGTACCATTATTGAATTTTTCAAAACACTGAAATACGTATAATGATATTTCATTGTGTGCATGGATGTAAAAAAAAACTTAAGTCAAATCACACTTATAAACTACATAAAAGCTTCACAAAATTGTTACATCTGATTCCTTTCTTATTGATGAATAATAAATTACTGAAAATATTACTTAAAATTTACAAGTAAGTATCCAATAAAAATCAAAACCAATTTCATTTCTAGGCAACATTAAGAAGGAACTGAAATTATCTAGACTATTTTTTCAATGCAACCGTATCACTGAAATATATTTTCCTTCATATGTATACAAGCAATAGTATGGAGTTCTGTTGACTGATCCCTAAATTAATGAAGAGATGCTTGAATCACTACAATCAATTAAAAAAAATTTTCCTTTAAGAGCCAAAGGTGAAAATTATTCACAATGAAGTCACAGCTGTAAAGTGGGTATGCCAGTACTACCAGTGGAACTGGGTAATACTGCCTTTTGATGTTTGCATTATTATGTCTTATATTATTATGTTACAAAATAACTTTATTGAACAATAACGCAAGTTTCTTGAAAATGGAATACCAAACATTATTAAAAAAGGTGTGTGGAACAGTATTCAACATTTACAGTATCTGATTTTTTTTTCTTTTTTCTTTTTTTTCTTTCTTTTTTCTTTTTTTTTTCTTTTTTTTTTTTTTTTTTTTTTTTTTTTAGAAATCCAAATACACAACACAATTTTGATCTCAAAAAACTACTGTTGTGACATTACCCATGCAAAATCCTGTACAAAATTTCATTGCAGGCAGTTAATCTGTGTTTCCATTACATTGTTGGCCACCCCTTTTATATAAAGATGTATAATTAAGCATCCATGCTTAACTGTTTATAATGATTCAGCACAGAAAACTGGCAAAGTAATGTTTCATACAGAACCAGGACTTCTTGACAATGTCAAATTTTAACATGCTTTCAAATTATAACCAAAATTTAGTAATTTTCAGCATACATCAACAAAACACTTTAAAAAACTCAAGGGTGATCCCTGATGATTATGACTACAGAAGTTTTTCTTACAATAGTAATGATTCAAACACAGTAATTTTCTAATCATTCAAAATCACCTACTTATAATAACATTTTTCAGTCAATTTACATGCGAGTCATTCTCAATTAATCCAACGACCATCATAAAAGTCATAATTTCAAAAACACGCGGGCATGCAACAACTTATTTTTCTAACAATGCATGATGAATTTCAGAAAGGATTTGAATCTATTTTCAACAGAAATTTCATAATCTGTGTTCCAGATTTCATTCTGATACCACCTTAAACACCACAAAATGAGAAAATTGGACTATAAATATCCAGATTCTGCCCTTAAGAATATGTAATTCACTTTATACAATACTATGTGGAATCTGACACTTTACATAATACGAGGGCCATCCAGGAAGTAGATTACGTTTCCGTCTGTGTCCGCTAGGGGTGGCGCTAGCGCGGCCATCTTGGGGTCAGAGCGTTGCGCAGCTCAGTCTGCATCTAGCCATGCTAGTGAGAGGTTCATGCTGTGCTCCGTTCAGATACTGTGATGGTTTGAAATGTCTGCGTTAATTGAAAATCCTGCGAGGTGCGCTCAGTAATAAGGTTTCTGACTGCAAAAAACTGTAAACCGATAGAAATCTATCGGCAGCTTCGTGAAGTGTATGGGGACAACATTATCACTGAAGGTGGAGTGCGTCAGTGGGTCATAAGATTTCAAAATGGCTGAACCAATGTTCACGACGAAGATCGAAGTGGGAGACCCAGCATAGTGACCGCCGAACTTCTCGAAAAAGTCGATGCTAAAGTCCGTGAAAATCGAAATTTCACAATAACGGAACTTTCTTTGAGTTTTCCACAAATTTCGCAAAGTTTGTTGCACGAAATCATCAGCGAAAAGCTTGGTTACCACAAGTTTTGTGCAAGATGGAAGGCAAGAAGAGGTAATGAAGTGGTTGAAGGCGCAGGCGGCCGAATTTTTCGACGAAGGAATTTCCAAGCTCGTACATCGCTACGATAAATGCCTTAATTTGTATGGTGACTATGTAGAAAAGTAGTATTTGAGTGTGGCTTTCATCTGTATATAATAAAATTTGTTTCCTATACTTTGTTTATTTTTTTATTCCAAAACGTAATCTACTTTCTGGATAGCCCTCGTATATGGAACTTCCATCAACAGAATATCCAACATACGTAATTCACTTTGGAAGAGTTACTAAATAATTTTTATCTTTGAGCTTAAGGACAAAATCTGAACATTTACAGAACATTCTAAATTAAAAAAAAAAAAAAAAAGATAAATAGATAGACAGATAAATGAATAAAAAAATATGCTGTGAATGTGAAATATTAAAGACTGTCTCCGGACATTAAAACATTGAGTAAATATATTATTTCCGACCAAATCACATCACAATTTTTTATTAAATCTTTATTTGTAAAAGCACTGTTAATTTAATAATTATTTATGTGATCTTACATAGCATAATTATTTATTAAAACTTACAGATTAAAATAACTAAATTCTTCTAACTTAGTACATAAAATTAGATTGGATTGGATTGGATTATTTAATTATGGCAAAGCACATGAGGGCTATCTGCCTAAAGGTACGGATGCCTTCGTGGAGGACTTTCTAAGGGGGACTGGCTCGTATACACGTTACACATGTAGAAAACCATGAAAATACCCATGCAGCCAGCCCATTTACGGGGTTCGAACCTCAGATCGAACTACCAGCGTTCAGCATCTTTACCACTTGGCCGCTGGTGGGCCATAAAATTAGAAATTACATCTAACATACTGAAGATAACATTAAGTAGTTCAATTTTCTTCAGCATCACATTATTTAAAATACATAATTTATCACATATGCAAGAATTTCAGTGTATTACATGTGAATGTAGTATAAACTACAAGAGATGAGTTTCAAATACTGATGTTCCAATGAACAGATTATGTTAATTACAATTTATTCACATCAAATATATCCCCTATAAGCGAAAACTGCTGAAAATAGAAACATTAGAGATTTAAATTAATTGTATAACGCATTTTCAATACATCTCAGGAAAATGTATTTCATTGTATGGAGAAATATGCCTATGAGTAATCACTGATGTAGTGATTTTTGATCCAAACAAAAACCAAATTAAATGAAATCACATAAAAAATCAAAAATATTTATTTATATACCTAAAGACATATAATTTGCACAGAATCTTCTTGTATGGCACCTAATTCGGCATTTCTAAACACACTATTCATTTATTATTTTACACAGTTATTTTCTGCTTATTTTAATGCCATGCCAAATTTATTATACTTAATAGAATAGAAAGAAAAAGAACAGCACTTAACCCTCTGAGTGCCATGCCCGACTTTATCCGGTCATCAGACTTTTTGTCACATGGCATATATTATCTCCTCATTAAAATATTTTGTTTTCTTACTTTTTTAATAAAAAATATCTTAATAATTGTAGGTTTATGAAAATAGAGACTAAAATAAGTAATTATACAAATTTAGCTAATAAATGCTGTTTACATAGAGGTCTTCATGACAGATATAAAATCCTGTGCTGTTCAGATTAAATAACCAAAAAGTTAACTTGCAATTTTATGTTTTCATGTTAGAGTGAAATACTTCAAAGAACAGTTTACAACTAGCAATTTTTAAAAACTAAAACAATATACAAATGCTTCATTTTTTAATAAAACAAAAATCCACTGTTGCCAATTCATAAAGTCTTCCACCTTTTCTACTGACAAATTAAAATTCAACAGAGAGTTTCAATTTTTAAAAGATCTGGCATCTGTTTAGCATTTATTTTGCTATAGGCACAAGATATTATCAAAACATTAAAAATTATATTAACATTTACATAAAATTAAAAAAAGGAGAAAGAAATAAAAAAGAAAAACATACAAAAGACTGTGATCGTCTACACTCTATAAAATTTCATTATAACAATTTGATTTTATTTTGAATGCAAATGGCAGCATGCAAGAGAACTAGAATTTGAAATTTTACAATTGAAAAAATATTAAAAAATTATTTATAATAATTATGATAAAAAATAACATCACAAAATGCAATTTAAAAAATTTACAAAGACAAATGCAAGATATTATGTATTATTAACTGGCATCAGTTTACTTTCACATTTGTATTTATTTATGCATATTTTATTACTAACTTGCATTCTTGGGAATTTTGGTCAGCTTTTTAATTAGCTGTTAAGTATTTTAGTTTACAAATGTAAAAAAAACTACTATTATTCAAGTTTTGGAATTTATGAACATTTTTCTGCATTTTTTGTTCTTTAATTTATAAAACACATTACAAACTAATCTAAACCTAAATAAATGCATATGCACTCTTCATGAAAGTAAGGGGGATGATTTCCTAGCAATGGTAAAAGCGGTGCATGCAACAAAAAGAAGTTAACAACTATACTAACTGCAAAAAATAACACCTCTTCAGTGTATTAAAATGATAAATTTTGTACAGAAATACTACATATTCAAAAGGAAATTACATTAGATAACTTACATTTCTTATACTCTGTATATTAGATTCATTGGTGATAATGAATATAGGCATTCCCCAATCTTCAAACATCATACCTAGGGCTTCATTCTCAGGAAGGCGATTCCATTCTGTTTTATTGCATGCTGCATATTGCTGGTTCATCTTCTCTGTGTAAAAACCTGAAACATTTTTAAAAAAACTACATTTATTAAGATTTCAGATTCTTCATAAAAAGTTACACAAAACAATATTTCACAGTATGTCAGTATCTAAGCTATCAATGTTCAAGGATATTCCACAGTATAGCATAATATCACTCATATAACTAAATTTATATTCCACAATGGGTCTACAGAAGCACGTTACAGAAAATTTAACCAGGCTAGTTGATGCAGGAAAAGTATTTCTATTTTTCATCTACTTTCAACCAGAATATTACATCCCAAAAGTTTAGAATATCAGTTTTTTCTTTTTGTTTATAAGAACAAGTGTCTAAAAACTTTACAGTTACATAATCTCTCTGAATGACACTTTTTCTAAAGATAAATTTGAAAATAATGAATCAATATTTCACAATTCAGAAATTTTGGATTTCAGCAAGCCAAAAATCTGTAATTCCAGCTAAACCTGAAACACATTCACCCCAATCCGAGACTTTTATTTATGACCCGGTTGTTTTAATAGTTTTTCTTTGTAACCTAGTACAAATGTTTATGGTTTGTAAGGATTTTAAGTTTTACTAGCATTTATTTTAAAACTTTACTGTCCCCTTTTGTTTTCCACTTCCGGCCAGAATAAACGAGGTTTTTTAGTATGCAAATTGAGCTTGCAAACTGTTAAGTATTTATGTTGTGGCTTTTAGACAAGAAGGAGCTAGAAAGAGAGACTTCTTCCTACCTTATCTCACGTGCGCTTTTCAGTCAGTTGTTGTCCGCCTTTAAGGCCAGAAATTTAGTCCTCTTGGTACTGAAGACGTATCGTAGTTTTCCCGCATTCTGCGTACTACATACGTAAAGATTAAAAGGCTAATTTTAGCAATACTAGTCTTTGTAAAGTATTTGAGTTTAGCTCTTACTTAAATTTAATTAGTTTGTAGTTCTTATTTTTTAAGGTTCAGACCATAAATACTGGTCTTTGTATCCCAAAGTGCAGGAGCAGCTGTAAACTGCGAAGAATAAAGAGTAGTTAAACCGTTCCCACTTGTGTTGTATCTTCTACACTTTCAGGAACATAGCTTTCAGTAAATTCCCTGTTCTTACTCAGGACTCCAACATGCTTACCAAAACAATTAGGTTTTGGTAAACATGTTTACCAAATTAGGAAAAAAAAAAAAACGTCCTGATAGGATTACTGGTAAATTAAACATATGTTAACATTTAAATACTTTTTCACTATTGGAAAAGTAACAAAAATCAGGATTCGTACACACTTCTGCACATGGAAATTAAGTACTTTTAAGGACCATTAATGAAAAAAATTAAGGACCTATCAGCAAACTGGAGTTGAATAAATTCAATTAAATTCAATCAACTTATGTTTGAACTTCACTTTTGTAATACCACTCTTAGAATAAAATAGATCCTTTCTTATTAAACATAATTTAATAAACATAACTATAAAACAAATTTGAGAATAAAATCCACTTTATAAAATTTATCAAGTAACATTAAATATTTTACACGTATAATAGTTGGAAATATTTGAAAGATAAGTGACATTTTATTTGCGTTTTACTAACAGCTAGCTTTATGTTGATTTTTTCTTTTATGTCTCATTTTGCCACGTACTTAGTGTAGAAGTTTAGTAAATAGCAGGTGGATTTTATATCAAACGGCATAAGATAAAATGAGAAATAAAATTATAATCAGCATGATTCGTAACAGAAGATTGGTTGTTGCAGTGCTGCTGCTTGACAAGAGAGAGACCTGTTGATCAGAACAAACCTGAAAGCCTGATGTTGGCAAGTTTTGAAAGTTAATTGTGCTCCATCTGTCTGAAGCAGTTAGTGTTGTAGCTTCATGTAGAATTTCTGGGACTGTAACCCAGCATTATTTTAAGTCTCACTAGATGCAAAGAATAAGTTTTACATGAATTTTTACATCTTTGTGTTTTATCTTGTGACAATGGTAAGGATTAATGAAAGGCAATAACTTGTTTTAATAAGCAGGGATAACTTTTAAAAATGACGCAGTTACTTACAAATAATTAAATTATGTAGTTAAATAGCCTTAGCTGTTATATATTTACATGACCACTGTTAAATTTTAGTTTTAAAACATTTGTTAGAAATCCCAATCTAATAACATTTCACAGTTTAAAATGCACGTATTTTAAGACATAACGGTATTAGGATAATTACACATTAAAAGCTACGCAACAAAATATTTATGAGTCTTTTTACTTTGAAGCCTTCCCAGATATTTTGGCTTAATTTATGCAAAGTTTCTTCTCTTTAAACATCTTTTCTAGCAATTAGAAATCTATTTCAATACACAAACCAATGTTCCCACTAGTTTCTGCTTGCTTTATCTACTGATTTGGTAATCTCTTAACAGTGTACCTAACGAGGTTTTACTTGATCTGCTGATAGTTAATAGTCAAAAACATCCAATAGACATGAAGCAAATTATCACTATGTCTGAAAGTAAAGTCACAAAGGTTTAAGTAAACCTCTTATTTAAAAAGAACTTAGAACATACAGGCATGTTCTAATGTTGATAAAATTAACTACAGTTTGTGGTGATGCAATTAAACAGGGACAGTCAAATTCAAACTAAGAATGTGGACTAGTAATGAAAGACTACACAATTTAATTTTAATCTAAGCTGGCTCAGTAACTCTATCGTAGTAACAAATTCAAATGTTAGCAGCGATAACGCAAAGATGAATAATTACAAATTATCAGAACTGGCAGGAACTAAGGCAAAATTCAAATGGAGGACAAAAACACTCTGTCTTACAATCTAAAAAACCTCAGTTTAAAAACTATCTGATTTGCATTACGGTGAGGAAACGAAAAGGGGAAGTTATAGTAAAGGCTAAAATTGTAAACAACTGGTTAATTTGCATAATAATAACTGTACATATCTTTGAAGAATAATTTGTTTTCCTCTTTACGTATTCAGTTTCTTTCTTCAATATGTTTCCCCTTCACTTTAGAATTTTTGGAATTAATTAAAGATTTCTGTTATTCTAAAAAACCAGATGCATTTAGAATGTAAAGAAAAAGATGAACATTCAGAATAAATATGAAACGATATATGGTAAAGGCTGGTTTCAGAGCTGATGAGACAGAATTTTTAGAATTTAATGACACACCGAGCAACAAACTCTAGAAATGGCAAAACTTCTAGAATTCAGGACAGGCACTGGGAGCAAAATTTAGGACAGCACTAGGCAGCATAATTTAGGAAGGCACTAGAAGGCAGAATTTAGGATCTACAGAGATTGCATCAGGTGGGAAAATGCCTAGCGCCAGCCCTGTGTATGATCTATTAAGACATATTAAGTGCATCTTTTACTTGTCAGTTTTCAATATCTTTACTAATGGAAAAATTCTTTTTTATAAATGCCTATCCATGGAAAGTAATGTTACTTTATAATATGACAGCAAAAAAAAATGAAAATGTTTTATTTTAATGTTATTCCTTAAACATAATTTCAATATATTGTCATTATTTTAGTTAAATTTATCAATGTTCTGTTTCAAAAAAATCTTCGAAAAATTCACAGATATCCGAATTAAAAATTTTCTATCGAAACTGATCTTAAAATCACCAAAATGTTGATAAGTCGTCAAATTTTGAGCCATTTAATAAAAGAATTTACATCATCCCCAAAAGCGGAAAGTTGTTTAAGAGCTCTTCATTAAGAAAAAAAATTAAATAATTTTGAAATGCTTATGTTTAACTCCTTGCTCAAAAACTCCAGTATCACACCCTTTATATTAGAAAAACAAAACAAATTATAACCCATGGACCCATTCAAAAGATAATATTTGTCAGAGAATAGCCAAAAATATTCCACCAAAATGATAACTTACTCTCAAAATAGCAGTCGTAAAAAGAATGCAGAAATTTCAGATGATTAAATCTAAGGACCTTCTGCCAATTTTGGCTGAAATTAAGGACTTTTAAGGACTCTTATGGACCGTGCGAATCCTAAAAAATACATATGAAAATGTAAAAGAATAAAAAAGTTTTAATGAGAAGTGTGCTGTTGTTTCTCATTAACTAGAACTTTCAGGTCTACAGAAAAAGATAACTTTATTCTTAAATTTATTTAGATATCTAACTAGTTTCTGTATTTATTTTTTAGAGAAACAAATATCAAGAAAGCTGTTTCAGTTGATAATTTGTTACAAAAAGCATTAGAAATTTTTAAATGCCCTTTACACCAAAAATGCATTCTCTTGATGACAGGATAGCCAAATATATATCAATAGTACTTTTCAAAGCTCCTTCCAGTGCTAAGACAGTTCAGTCAGTTCAGATATGGATTCAATATTTGAATCTAACACTTCCATCTCTAATATTTTTTATTTATCATGAAAATGTTTTTGATCCATGCTTCGTTGCTATAGATTAGAAGGTTTGCAATCCTATCAGATATTAGTTGATAACAACTGAAATTTCATCAGGCATGAAACTATCTTAATTTCGTATTCTTTTTACACTTCAGTTAGCTTCATAAAAGCATTGTAATCTTTTGTTTTTACACGAAGAATCCACAAACTGAGCTTTTAATTGCACCATCCATCTTTACTTGTAATTTATGTAAAAAAATCTATAATGTTAAAAATATAGGATAATTTGATCAACCAACTAATATCTTTAAATTCCAGTACAGTAATAGCCCAACTATCCAGAAAGCTTGGAAAATGTCAAATTCCAGATAGTTGAGGGTATGACAAAAGGAATTCACAGTTTTATAGATCCCTAAACTGGTGTGCATGTATAAGTTAAAAAGAGATGGGCCAAATAATATAATTAGAATTAAAGAGGAATGCTGTGACACCATTTGGAGATCTATATTGCCAAATCCAGGTGGTGACAGTGTAAAGATAGAGAAGTGTTTCAAACTTATTCTTTCAGAAAATCAGAAATTGTGGACTCATAAAATTTCTAATATTTCATATTGGCATACTTTCTGTGAGATTTTGATGATTTGGTTGCTCTATAAACATTAACTTACATATTTGTTGTCATGCAAATTACTGAATGTAAATTTAGTACAAATGTTAAGCACAAACACTTTCAGACTGCAAACTCCATCACCCTCCTCAAGTTTCATATTTCCAAGAAGAGATATATTAAATATAACAACATACTGTATCTGCATAAAATTAATACAATCTTAGTTAGGCTACTATGAAGATAATATACCAATTGCTTGTGACTGCTGATAAAGGGTGACATTATGAAAATTTAATGTCAACAACAATGAACAACAGGTTACAATAAGATAAGTACTTCAAAAGAAGTCATTTGACTTCTAATGTAACAGAGTTCAAATTCAAGGAGAGACAAGCTGTGAAGAATAATAGTCTGACATGATTTTGAACCTGACTGTCAAATTGTACTTGTGAGAAATCAAAAAGGCTATCACATTGATTTGCTCACGTTAAAAGTATATTTCACGATAAAAAGATACAAGTAGATTCTGGATGGTATATCAACAGGTACCAGTTAATATACAACTTCCTCTTTTTTAAAAACTCATATTTTTAATCTGCACTATTGGAGTCATGCAACACTTTATGTACCATGCTACATTAATTAATTTTGTATTCCAATAAACTTATACGAGGCTCAGTTCACAAAGAAGGTGAAAGTTTTATTGCTATGCCAAATGCCATTATGTAAGGGCAGAATCCATAATTCAGCTTTAGAAAATAAGATACTTAAATATTCAGTTGACCATGTTCAACATATAGATTTTTAAGGCTATGGGTTAAACATTATTTCTTTTGCATTTTGAACAGCTAATTAAAATTTGGTGCCTGACTTCTACAGAACAATAAGCAAAGAATATGTGTTAATTTGCAGGACTAATTATTTTGCTACGCATACTCAAATCAATGAAAGCGTGAGGTTCAGTAAAATGGTGACATAAAAGACATGTGTACCATGCTACATTAATTAATTTTGTATTCCAATAAACTTATATGAGGCTCAGTTCACAAAGAAGGTGAAAGTTTTATTGCCATTTTAAATGCCAAATGCCATTATGGTTGCAGAAATGTCTGGTTTTAATAAATTTATCAATCAATTTCAAACCTTCATGCCATTTTTTATATGCTATATGCTTGTAACTGCTTATTATCTAATTAAATAAACAGCAATCTATAATAACCTAATTTAGTAAAGAGTGGCCTATTCCTTAAAACTTCTGCCAAAATAGTCAGCACATGGTTGCTGGGATTTCTACCATCATTCATAGTTGAAAGAAAAATCCAAACATACGAAAAATAAAAATTAAAGAACGAAAAATAGAATTTTAAGAATAAAAATAAAAGAATTTAAAGAAAATTATCCATATTTGTTGGTACTATTGAATACCTTGTATATAAAAAAAGGGCATACCCATTTTTGTTAACGGAATCAGATCCTTCAAAACCTATTCTTGGGTCATTTACAAAGAAACTTTTCATACAATGTAAATAAATCATTAACTGTTAAATCAATAATAAAAAATAAAAAAATGGTAGAGTAGATTGAAGGGTGCCCCTTGGATTATTGCTAAGTTGCTGTTTCATTTAACGCCAAGTTGTTGTTTCATTTATGGTAACCTGAGTAGTTGAATGCTATGGAAACACTATTATGACATAATTGGATGCATGATTGCAGTGAATTTGAGTGATGGGATGGATTTTATTATTTTGTGATTTACATGGTAAAATGGCTGAATGCTGTAAGATTAATTTGAAGTTTCTGTACGATTTCAAATGAAAGAGAAAAAAGCATTAATTGACTGGTGTGTAAATGAAGGTTTACTTAGTTGCCATTATAAATGTCCTGTTTGTAGGAAGGAAATGCGTATGGTCAAGCGTCAGACACCAGCACTACGGAGGATATTTTTTACTCTTATTTTTGTGAATTTATGTGGCGACGCCAGTATACAGATTCTAGTTCATATAATTTTAGGAAGTTTTTGGTTGCTGTTAAGGAATTTCATTTGACTGAAAACAGAGAAATTTGTAAATAAGGTAAGTGGATATTTCCTAAGATGAATTTCCTTTTTTATGTTTTTTCATTGTTTGATTTAAAATGTAGTTTATCGAGATTATATATTTTTCGTTGGCTGTTTCTTTGACTTTTTAAGTGAATATAGATCGATGTGTACATGGACAAAGTCAAGGGCGTGCACGATGCCTAGTTTGTGTAATTCTCCGATGTTTTTTTAAGTGAAAATAGGTCGATGCGTACATGGATACGTAGTTTGTGCAATTCTTTGACTTGTTGCTTAGGATTTATGTAGCAGCTATTTTTGCACCAAAATAACAAGTCAAAGAATTGCACAAACTCGTTGTCCATGTACCGCTAATCATCGCCAAGAGGCACCCATAAATATATTTTTACCAAAAAAATTACCATAATTTCTGTTGGGGCATGACTGATCTGGAGAAAAGCTTTTTACTGGAGGCAATTTCCTGGATTTGAAAATCAAAACTCCCCTTATCTTTTCAGACAACTTTATTTTTTTCATATTTCGCCTAGAATGATAACATCAGTTAGAAGAATACAGAGTTTTAAAAGTATAAAATATGAATGTCTGAAAAAACTTACATATTAAATAAATTAATTGGCATGGCTACAACAAAAGGCATCGGAGGTGGATCACTTGTAATATTTTCAAATTCTTCATCTGTGTCCAGCACATATAATACACCAACATTTCCACTTTTATGAGCTTAAAAAGAATAAAATAATATTAGCTTTTAAATAATAAATTAAAAGGGAAAAAGTAAAAAAAAAAAAAAAAAAAAGAGAAACCTCTGAGAATTTTTTTAACAAGTCTAGGAATAAAAAATTATATAGTAAAAAAAAATCAGATATGGTGTACAAGCACTTTTTCTTCAGATTGAGATTCCTACATATCTTTTTCAAACACCTACCAAATATGAAATCACACCATAGCTAATGACAATACACTGATACTTTTGGCCCTTGGGCAACTGTATACGGGGTTAAAATTTTTATATTTGACTTAATAAATGAAGCCCCAGGACATATTTGTTTGTTTTGAACGAAATGCTGCTTATACTAGCTTTTATGTGCTGGTACAGCAGCAAAGAAGACAGAAAGAATTAGATTCTAAAGAAATTCAGTTAAGATAACAAATTACACTCTTCCTTTTCATTTGATTCAGCTTATTATTATGGCTACCTTATCAAAAATTAAAGTTTGAATTTCTGATTCTGGAGCTGTAGTAGGATCTCCAAAGCAAAAGCATACTTGATACTTGGGAAAATCTCATATAAGCGGCACTTGGGCACAATTTTTTCCGCCATCTTGAATTGTGAAAAATTGCTGTATCCTCAGAAGGAATGTTTTTAAGCCAAGAGGGAAATGGGATTAAAAGGCACTTTACAAAAATTCCCTCTTCAACCTAATACTGAGGAAAAAGCTCTGCTGGGAGAAAATCGCGTAAGGCAAAGTGCAGTGTGTGCGTTGAAAAGGTAAATGATACACATAGAACAAACTGTAAACAATAAGTTATTGTTGTGATTAAGTAGATCTACGTACTTTTTTTCATCTTGGTATTTTAGATTATGATACATATAACTCCAGCATTATTAACTTTTATACTTCTCTTTTTTTAATTCTTACCATAATTTGAACAATTATCCGTAATAATAGTTATGTATGTTTGAAAATAAGTTCTTTATGTAAATGCAGTAATGATGACAAAAAATGCAATATAAATCACATAATTAAAGATATTTTAAAAAATAAAATATGCATGTATTTCCACAACAATATTACATCCTCGAAATATATTCCAGGCTATTCAATCATTATCCAGTTCAGTTTTATATTGGACATTACGGATTCTTTTATGCACATATTTCACTTAATAAGATTAAGAGGGTTACTTTTATTCTGCTTTTCTTGTTTAAGTGCAAAAATAGTTTTCATGTAGGTAAACAAAGAAATGTAATCCTGAATTGCATAACTGCAAGGAAACAAGATTTGTAACAAGCGCTCCTATGACTTTTCACGACGTTATGCTATTGTTTAAATTTCGAAAGGAGGCCAATCAAATAGAATGGGATAATGTTAATTGAATTGGTCTGTATTTATTCCATGAAAAGTTAAAAATCATAAAATATTATTTATGTGCAATCTGAACGTTGTCTATAACAGTGGTTTCAAACTGGCGGTGCCCTGAAGCAATTTTATGCAGTTGGCGAATGTACTTCAGTCATGCATTTGCTGCAAATACAGTGATGCAAAGATTTCTATGTTTTACTTATTTGAAGTCTGAGTTTACATTACATTTATTACTATTAAACATGAACATGAGTAACGTCAGAAAAATCTATAAATATAAATCTTATTCAAAGATTTGAAGATACAAATTTAGTTAACTTTTATTCTATTTTTGTGAAAAAAATAAAAAGAAACCTTTGCTCATGTTTTGGCTAATGGTTTAAATTTTTTACTGATATACCCAACTTTTAATCCACAAAATCCTCTATATAAAGAAATCAGTGAAATATGCTTCACGTAGAAAAATAGCAGAATCATTTTTGTTTAATACAGTACAAAGCCCGTAATTCAAACATCCATTATCCGGAATGATCTATAATCTGGACCTCAAAGACAAAAACGTTTTTTGTATGCTTTACGCATGCGCATAATGCATTCACACATGTACGTTTAATGTATAACTGACAATATAAGCTAAGCTAAAACTATCTTTACTAATTCTAAGGCATTTCAGTTAATGTTGCAGACTGCGCTGTTCCTTAATCTTCTAATTGGATCCGGCTTATTATTTTTTGCAGACTGTTAGAGCAATTTTATAAAAATTAAGCTTGAACTTTCAATTATGTCAAAAATAGTTTCCAATTCTGGAGCTGCCAAAGGATCTACAAAAAACATGTTTCGATGTCCATCGAACAAAAAGTGGAAATGTTGCAAAAAATGTATAAAAGCATATCCGTCTCAAAATTATGCGAGGAGTATGACATTGGAAAGTCAACTGTATATGACATAAGCAAAAAGAAAAAGGAACTTTTTGAATTTTTTGTAGATTCCGACACCCCACTTGCAATGAACAACAGAAAAAGGGTCGGTTATGCTAAAAGTGACGATCACTGAATGGGTCAGACAGCGTCGCAGCGAGGGCATGCCATTGGCGGGTCCAATGTTAATCACTCAGGCCAAAATATTTCATGAAGAATTTAACTTAAACACTGAGTGCACATATTCGACAGGTTGGTTAACCAAATTTAAAAAGTGCCATGGTATATAAATTCATACATTCATTAAAAACAAATTCCTCTGCAAATTGTTCAGCAGCTGATACTGAAGCTGCTGAACAATTTGCAGATGAATTCATTGAACTCCTTACTAGTGAACAATTATCTCCAAAACAAATTTACAACACTGATGAAACTGGTCTCTTCTGGCAATATGACGACATCGAGCGTTTAAAGGAGTAACGATTTTCCCCGTTATATATCGTGCAAATAAAAGAGCATGGATGACATAAACATTGATGAATGATTGGTTTGAAAATCATTTTATACCCGAGGCTTGGCGACATTTGAATTTGGTTGGTTTACATGATGACTCAAAAAAAGTCCTGATTGTTGACATCTGTTCGGTGCATACTTCACTTGAAGTTTTAGTGAAAGATAATGTATCCGTATTATTCTTCCCTCCAAATCGTACGTCTATCATTCAGCCTATGGATATAGGAATAGTGCACACGCTGAAATGCAAATATAAAGTAGTACTTTTAAAATCTATGTTAAATTTCTTGAACAATGGCAAGACTATTCAAAACTTTTTGAAATTTTTTAGCATAAAATCTGCTGTGTAGAGCATCACAAGACCGTGGAAGGATGTGTCGCCTGATACGTTAAAAAATGCTCGGCATAATTTATGGCCAGCTACCATATTTATGGTGACGACGATGAAGGACGATGATGATAACCGTGAATTTAAAGGTTTTCGGACATCACAAACTATGGTGAAATTTTACAGTTATTGGATTTTGTGGAGAAGCAGTAATAAATGAAGATGATATAACAGAAGTTTTTCATTGCGATGACAATGCCCCAATCATCAATCAATTAACGGAAGGTGAAATCTGTAGTATGGTTCTAGATCCAATAAATACTGCTTTCGCTAGTGAAGAAAGTGAGAGAGAGGTTATTGAAAACGAAAAAATTTTAAATGACAAGTTAGTCAGTATTATCGACACAGCAATTACAGGACTTGAACAGTGGAACTTTGTAACTGAATAAGAAATTATATCGGTTTATAAAATTAAAGAGAAAGTATTAGCACAAAAAAAGTAGCAACTTAAACAACTTACATTGAAAGAAATATTTAATAAAGTAAACAAATAAATATTAAGAATTTTTTTGTAAATTTTGATACCCTTTAGATCATAATTGCTCTTTATTTCATATATTACAGTTTCATATTTTTAATTGTATAATTTCTGCATGCCATCTTACCAGATTTAAATTGATGATCTATAATCCGGAAAAAACCCCGATTCGGAATTGCCGGAAGTCCCGACGAGTCCGGATTACAGACTTTGTACTGTATTTTATACTAACTTATTAGCATTTCAAAGTCTGATTATCATTTTGTTGCATTTTTAATAATTATATTTGAATATAAATTTGATTATGTAGGGTTAAAAAACTGTTTTTATGATAAAGAGTGTCTTTCTGTGGCCTAAGGGTAAAATTGCTGCACACGGGTAGTTCCTCTTGGAGTCAAACCCCGGCTAACTGGCTTCCGACTCCTTCAGCAAATAGCCCGGAAGTGCTTTTTACAGGGTTGCCACTCAAACAGGAGAATGAAATTCCCTGACTTTTCCAGATTTTCCAGGTGCGTTTCAAGAAAATTCCAGTCTATCCGCGTAATGTACGTTGGCTACGCTAAGAGGTAAATTATGGTATTACTTGTATTGTGTAGCAAATTCACTTAATTATTCAATAAATCCCAAAGGACATTATTTATTCTTAATTATTCTTGGTATACTTTGTTTGATAATTTTGTTTACTTTTCCACTTAAGAAACTTAATAAAATTTAAGATTACATTGGATAATAAATGTATGTTTTATTTAATTATTACTCATGATCATCACCAGTTCAACACAAGGCTAATCCGGTCCTTATAAATCACAACGCAATGCTAAATAGTTAGGTTAGATTTTAGGTAAATTTAATTTGTGTGAGGTATGTTCTTAAAAAGCACCTTAACACTTGAAAACACAAATATAATTATAATAGTTGTTGTTTTCTCCATTGAAGATTGAGATTAGAATCTTCACAATCTGGAATAAAATAAGGCTTTTTTTGCAGACATTCTGCAGCTAAACGAAACAAAGAAATCTATTTTAATAAATTGAGGTATTTTATATTTAGTCGCAGCATACATAAGAAAAAAATATGTGTATTAAATTTCGTGATGGTATGTCATCATACTGCTAGAATTAATTTCAAGATTATGCCAAAGAAAATTTCCTGAAATTTAGAAATATTATTTACTAATAATTAATAAATTTAGAGGGAAGAAGCATCATTAAATTATACGAATAACATAAAAATAAAGATAATTACTTAAAAATTGAATTAGAATAATCAACGATATTTTAGCGAATATAGTTATATTACATGGTTAGCCTAGATGACAGATTACTATTTTTTATTTTACTGCAAAATGGCAAGGTATTTATTAAAAAGAAAAGTTTAAAAAGATTTTGCGGTAAAATTCTAGTATACGGTAAGGCTTTGGCACGATTTTGAAAATTGTCGCCAAGATCAAAATGACCCGTTTACTGCGCATCATCATGTCGCCAAATCCATACATGGAGATTATTTTAACCAAAAAACGTCTATGCAAAGAATCTCTAATTCTTTGGTCTATGTAAAGAAGAAACTTGTCCATACAAGTAAAATGCTATTACGCCGCTAGAATGCGGAGGGAAAATTTGCCAAGGGATTTGGCGACGGAACCTGGCGGCCAGAATTTTCCTCTCCGCGATGTGTACCGGAAATTGAGAAACGTGTTAAGAAGAAACGTTCTTTAACAAAAACAAAGCTACGAAAATCCGTTTTTAAATTATTGCGAAAAATCCAAGAAGAAACGTTTTATCAAAGGACGTTTCTTCTTGGATTTTTCGCAATAATTTTAAAAACGGATTTTCGTATTTCCCCCCCCCCTGAAAATTACTAACCTATGAATTAATTTACTTTCGCCAAAAAAAAATTTTCTTTTAATTTAGAGTTTAACTACTTGCGCTAAGACTAAACTTCACGGTTGCGGTGCCGTGCGTACAATATAGCAAGTGGTAAAGTGTCTCATTTACGCCGCTCCGCATCTGCGAGTGCAATCCAGAGCTGTGTAACTCGAGAAATAAACAATCTCGTTGTTAAGCGACGTGTGCACCATGTTATTTTCATTTTTGCGATAAATGCTTATCCACGTGGTGTTCACGTCGCTCGCAGTTTGAGACAAAAACATCTCGACGTGCGTGGCACGTCTTTTTAGCTCAAGTGGTTAAAGAAATTTTAAAGGATATTCATTTAATGAACTCTTGATAACGTGACCTTCGAACTTCGACACCGGTTTCCAGCTTTGGCGGCAGATATATCACGCATGCACAGCTGTTTCCCTCTATGATGGAACGGAGCCACGTCTGTTGCAGAGGTTTTCCTTCTTTACAATACATATTCTTTGATTCTAACCTCCATCGTACCGTATACTAAGATTAAACCCATTTTGTTTTATACGAGAACAGGTACTTTCTTTAGTTCATGCACTGCACATGCGAGTCTCGAGAATACTGGAAACCAAAAGTTGCGGGAAACTTGCTTTGCCTTTCTAAAAGGCAATCAAATTGGAGCTGCGAAAATTGGCTCTGTGCCAGCAGACACTCACGTGATAGGCAATTCGCCAAAAAAGTTATCTCTTCCGACGTCGGCGCAAAAATCGCTTTTTTTGGCGGGATCACTGTATGAACTTCCCTGACTTTTCCAGATTTTGACAAAAATACTTAAATTCCCTGACTTTTCCCTGAATTTTTTGGTCAATTTTCGAATTCCCTGACTTTTCCCGGTTCTCCCGGTTTTCCAGGTAGCGTGGCAACCCTGTTTTTATATTCTAAATAAATAATCCTAATCCTAATATTTACACATGGACATAATTAAAAAAAAAATGGCATTTGGTTAGATTAAACTAATGACTTCCATAAATTATATATATATATATATATATATATATATATTTGTATTAGAAGTACAATTTATTTAGAAATTAATTTCTGCTTGTTATGGCCAGACTCCCATATATTTAAATATTAACTAAAAATTTTTTTAAATTTCATTCTAATTAGAAATTATCTGGAAATACAAGTGGTAAGTTAGAGAAAGAGCATATTCTATAAAAATAAAATCATTTTACTCTGATCAGAAGTGTAATTTATTTATTTAAGTCTATAATTAAAAATTTTAAATAAATTTTTAAAATTTATTTAGAAATTAATGGGATAATGTGAGCCATAAGCACGGAAAAGACGCATATTTTGTAATTTTCTTGTACAAAAATCAAATTATCTTATTCTAATTACAGGTGTAATTATTTAGGAAAAAATTTAACAGTGAATTCAAAACATCTACTAACAAAGTCATATGATCATCAGCACAAAGATTTATCTGCAAAGTCATGACATCCGACGCAAAATGTCTACATGCATTAGAAAGAAAATACGCCTTTCTTTTTCCCTATCTTATTTAATATCGGAGCTAGCAACCTAAACATTATTCACACTGTTTGGCAAATAATATCGCCCAAGTTGGCGAACGCAATTTCAGGAACCTCGCTAAGTGCTGGTTATCCGAGTATCCCCGCTACTTGCCTTCCATAATACCTTTGGCAAAAGAAAACTGAGTTAATACAATTCAGATTTAAGAAAGTGCAACTGAAAAAGTAGACAAAACAACAACCATACTATAGCATATATTCTGAGGTGACCAGACAAAAGCCCACTGGAAAGCACACGCAACAAAAGCCCACAAAAAAAACCCCACTGTGATTATTGACCACGCGACAAATACCCACACCGATGAAAGCCCACATAGAATATAATCCCAAGCTGATAAAAGACCACACTAACAAAAACCCACACTTATATATATGTTACGTTAAAATTAATATTTTTTTTTCAGCTGTACAAAGCAGATTCATGAAATAAAGATAAAATAAAAATTAAATTAAATTAAATTAATAATAATAATTACTAAAAGCCTGTAAGTCGCTTTCGCATATTTCAGGACTTAAATCCACATATCCACTTTTAGTTGAATGGGCTAAAACATTTATTTAGAAGACAAATATATGATAAGATATAGTTTTTATTCTTATCAATAGAAAATAGCACTAAAAAAATCTGAAAGGTTTCAGATTTTAAATTACATTTACAAAGGGGCGTTTTTTTTTTTTTAACGTTTTGTGTGTTATCTTTATTTACTAAATATCATGCTCAAGTCTAGTTCTTAAATAATTTTTATCTAAGGATTTAGCTACAATTTCAATTATTTTAAAAATTTTCAATAAGTGGAAAATGAAAGGAATTAAATATTACTGAAGAAGATTTGAAAATATTTTTTAACCATTTTAAAGGGATAATTCACTGTTTTTGCAGTAAAACTGCTCAGTGGAAAAAAATGCTAGTTCCTGATTGGATAGTGTCTCTAACAACTTTTCGAAGAACTAAGTAAACCTGTCTGTTATATCAAAGCAAAACCATCGTTTAAAAGTAAAACTAATGAACTTTTTCTAAAAAATTAAATTATTGCATATACAGTCAAAAGTCTTTAATCAGGACGTCCATAATCTGGAATGATCTATAATACGGAGAATGCATGCGCAGATACCTTTACACACATACGCTC
Organism: Stegodyphus dumicola; assembly: GCF_044657685.1. Taxonomy (NCBI): domain Eukaryota; kingdom Metazoa; phylum Arthropoda; class Arachnida; order Araneae; family Eresidae; genus Stegodyphus; species Stegodyphus dumicola. The sequence goes on from NC_140768.1 coordinate 88,451,595, forward strand.
ATAATACCTTTATACATGCACATATGCGTGAAGGTATTATGCGCAGATACCTTTACCTATACGCTCATAATACCTTTACGCATGCGCGTAATACGTTTACGCATATGCGTTTAATGTATAACAGACAGTATAAGCTAAAATTATCTAATTATCTATTTCAGTTAATCTTGCAGATTGTGTTGTTCCTTAACCTTCTAATTGGATCCGGCTTATTATTTTTGCAGACTGTTAAAGCAATTTTATAAAAGTAAGCTTGAACTTTCGATTATGTCAAAAAGAATTTCTGATTCTGGAGCTGCCAAAGGATCTACAAAGTAAAAGCATGTTTCGATGTCCATCAAACAAAAAGTGGAATTGCTGCAAAAAATGGATAAAGGCATATCTTTTGTTTCTCTAACCATACCCAAATCTGTTTATCAATTTCACGCTGCTCTGCGGGGAAGGGGGGGGACAACGTCGTGGCACACAATGAAATGGAAGTTGATCTGTCAGCACTATCCTTATCTTCAGGGCAGATGTTTTTATTTTATTCGGCTTATAATTCCTTACTAAATGTAGTATTTCATCTCAATGTACTGCGTCTTTGATGTGACTTAAATCAAATTCCTCGTCATTATAAACATCATGAATACACATCCAATAGTTTTCTGGTTGCAATTTTCTAATTTCGACTATGCGTAATGTATGCTTTATGCATGTGCGCATTGAAAGAAATGTTTAAGAAAGTAAACAAATAAATATTAAGCTCTTTTTTTTTTTGTAAATTTTGATACCTTTTACATCATAATTGCTCTTTATTTCATAAATTCCGGTTTCATATTTTTAATTTTATAATTTCTGCATGCCATCTTACCAGATTTAAATTGATGATCTATAATCCGGAAAACCGATAATCCGGAATTGCCGAAGTCCCGACGAGTCTGGATTAAAAACTTTTGACTGTATTAAAATTTACGTAAAAGTAATATTTTTCTTTTTAACTTTCATATGGTTGAAAACGGATTTAACTATTTGAATAATTTAAATAACGAAGGATTCTGAACTCAAGAACAAGAGGATTTATTAACCATGAGTCCAGCGTTACAAGAAAAGAAATCTTGAACATTAAAAATAAATCTTATTTCAATAAAATATTTTATGTTACTCGATTAAATGTTAACACTTAAAAAAAAAAAAAAAAAACAGTTCATTTTACTTTACCATAATTATTTATGTACAAAAACTTTCAGTGAGGCAAATTTAAAGAGCATTTAAAAACTGAAATTCTGGGACTGAATTTCACTGTAACACTTCTTTTGTGGGTTTTATGCTCTAAATGCATATTAAATATAATTTCGCCTAGATTAAGAAAAAGAAATGCATATCATGTAAAAACTTATTATTTAGAAGAAATATCAAATTAAGTTTATTTTAATGACCTTGAAATGCATTGTTCAGTCACAATTTCATAATGACTCAAGGACGCCGGAAGGTTTCTAATCAGTGTGTGGGGCTAATGCCTATTTACTTTGGATAAATATTAGGTGGCCCCTTCATTTCTATGTAACATAACATGACAAGCAGTGGTTTATATGTTAAGCACACGGTGTGCTCTTGTGAAGAGTTCTGTTGAATAAAAAAATTTCAACCTTTATCCTTAGTCTGTTGTTACTGAACATTATGTTGGCTAGTGAGTTTGGTTTGGTTTATGTGATTACGGCAAAGCCTCGAGGGCTATCTGCCTGAGGGAAGGGTCGCCTTCGTGGAAAACTTTCTAAGAGAAACTGGCTCTATACAAGTTACACATGGGGAAAACTACGAAACTGCCCATGCAGCCAGCCCGTTTGCGGGATTCGAACCTCAGACCAAAGTACCAGTGTTCCGCGACTTTACGATTCCACCGCTGGGTGGGCTCTCTTGACTAGTGACCAGCAATCTTACAGAAGATCATTGACACTTTGCATGTTCTCGTGAATGGTTAGACCTTACAACTTGTTTCTTAGCTCCATTCTTGAAGTTAACATTCAAACATAAAATTAAATAAAAGTCTACGTTTCAAAAATTTCTATTGATTTCAAAATGGAAAAAATTGTGAGCATTTATTGAGATAAGAATAGTTGAGAGAGCCAGTATGCATAACTTAACTCTAAAGATTAAAAAAAAAAAAAAAAAAAAAATTCTTTTGATTGGTAGAACGAATCTCATATAAGACTTAATCATTTATTTTCGATATGTGAAATTTTCTAGACGTTGTTCCTTTGAAAATAAATCTAAAAAATATTGCAAATATTGAAAAAATAAATAATTAGTTGGATGAATAAATGTTAATAAAAAATGAAATAAAAGCTGTACATTAAGAAAGCATCAGTCATCCAATTCTCAAGCTTTTCATGTAGGCACAAGGCTCACCAGCGGCCAAGCGGCAAAAATTCAGCACTGGCCAAGCGGCCAGTGCTGAACACTGGTAGTTCGAACCGGCATTCGAATCCGGTGGAAAGGCTGACTGCATGGGCGCTTTCGTGGTTTTCCCCTTATTTAACATGTATACGAACGAGTTTCCTTTAAAAAGACCTCCACGAAAGCATGCCTGCTGTTGGCTTAGTGCCATTCCATCCTTCCTCTTTTCATGCCCAGTACGAAATAGCGTCGTTTCACCCACAGCCGTTCGCACTTATTCTCTCTTTCCCGTTTCATTCACTGCTCGAAAAGTCACTTTATGATTAAGAAAAGATATATTCAGACGAAATGACACTTACTACTTTGACCTGACTTAGCTTTTGATTTCTAATATTTATTAAACATTTCCTTTAGATAAATTTATTTTGAACAGAATAATGAATTTCATGCATGTTCAAGAGGTGTATTTTTGAATCTAATTCCATTTTCGTTATATAGTGTACATTTTTTTTTATTTCACATACTTCTAAGGCAATAGAACCACTGTTCCTCTGCTTTGACAAAAAATCAAAATGTAGCAAATGAACATGTTTTATTAAAAATATAGTGAACACTCTATAAATGCGACCGTTCACGGGTTTAAAGGATTTTGGATGTAGATGTGATGGTCTTAGAAATGTTATATTCCCTGGCAATGCTTGTTTATATTCTCAAAAAATAAAGGTCTCTTTCAAAAGATGACTCCTTAGAAATGACGTCAATAGATGTAATTCACAATAATTATTTTCTACTGGATAATGGATTTAATTTAAGCTAATGTTAATTAGAAAACGGCTAGTTACACTAGGGAGATTTAAGAGCAATATAACTGTAATTTTTCTTTCACAATCACCTGTTATATAAAATTAGCTGCTTTCTGTATATTTTTTATGTTGCATAACTGATAGCCATACGTTTTTAACAAATATACAGCAAATGCTAGACAAATTATTAAAAAATTACAATTTGAAACATTAATACTAATTTTCTATTACTGTACATAATACTATTAATGAATGATTAATTTATATACTAATATGTGTATTTAAAATCTAAAAACAACGAACTTTGAATCTGATGGCTCTATAAATATATATTAATATAGTTACAAAATTTTATTAGATGTTTTATTATATGCATAGTTCCTTGTAATCTTCACAAACTCTAATAAAATGCTGCATTATAGTTTGAAGTGATTGTAATTAAATTTGTAGATATGTTGACTTCTAAGAGTTGTTCCATTCCCCCAAAATAAATAAATTAAATTAAAATTGGTGAATCTTCGGATTATGGTAACTTGGCGATTTTTTTGCGAAAATTTGGTGACCAACCCTGCTACAGCAACCTGCTAGTTTTTTTTTTTTTTTTTTTTTTTTTTTTTTTTGTTGCTGTTGTTGTTTGTTTGTTTGGACGCCATTTTGTTTTCATGAAGTAAAAGCATGTATCCCCCCCCCAACAATCTGCTAGCCGAATTACGCTTATGCTAGAATTTTTACAGAACAAATGTGCTTAATCATGATGAAGATTAGGTGCGAAATTGGGAGAAAGTGCAGAATCGGTCACTGCTTCGCGCGTTTTTAAGAATTGCACATATGCTGTATCCATGTGCACGTCGACCTATTTTCACTTAAAATAACATCCCAGAATTGCACAAAAATGGCACCGCACACTCTTGACTTTATCCGTGTACACATCGACCTATTTTCACTTAAAAAATCAAAATTGACAAAAATCCAATTCTTCTTACTCTTGTAAAAAGCGCCGAACAAATAAGTGGACGATTCTGCACACTTTAGCAGCAAAATTGTTTCTAAGTGCTTGTTAGCTAAAATCACGATTGGAATTTGCCGGAAAATGTAACATGACATGTCTCATGATCTCTCATTTCTCTGAGACAAAATAATCTGTGATTCGAACTGTGTACTTCTCAGATTATTGCTAAAGTCCTACCTAGTAACCTTTATAACCTTACCAAAATGTCGCCAAACTACCTGTTACCATATTCCAAAGATTAGCCTTAAAATTAAAAGCAATATTCCAAACTGCTATAGTTGAAAGATTCAGAGTTTACACTTGGACTCCATTTTCTGACAGGGTGTCAGCTGACAGTTTTAATTTATTCAAAAATCTAAAAGAAAATATCTCTAGAAAATCGCAAATTAAATTGTTACATTCAAAAAAAGCTTTCAATCAGAAATATGTTTAAACTTCACTGATAAGCTCAGTCTAAAGTAAAGAATAAAATATCTCTTAGCCAAGTTTTCATTAAGCTTAATTACATAAAACTGTTTTAATATTACTAAATTAAAAAGAAACTACAAGAAATTAAAGGAACTAAAGGAAAAACTAAAATGGAAGAAAATTCGAGTGTTTTTTAATTAAAAAGTTAATAGTTTTAATAATGAAACAGAATTCTATTTAATCTCAGCCCTATTACCTTAAAAATAGCATGTAAGGAGTTTCAGAATGATATTTTTCATTTTCACATACACATACCAAAGTTAAATCTCTACATATAATAAAACAAAGAGTCTGTCTGTGTGTGTCTTTCGTTCGCGCTGTGCGTAAGCTAATAGACCCACGGCTACGAAATTTGGTACATAGGTGCATACGAAATTTGGTACACAAGAGCCAGTGCACCTCGAAGCGATTTTTTCGAAATTTGAATTAGTTTTTTTATTTTATGTTTTGTGACGAAATCGCATCATTTTGAGATATAATGGGCTATAGAAAAGCGAGATTTTACTCTAAGCACTCCATTTTCACATCGTCATGAAATGTAGGCACTTAGCTATTTTACGAACTTAAAATAAATTTTGTGTTTCAATAAATCGATTAAATACGAATTTATTTAACAAAGTGAACACTTTTTCAACGGGATTTTTTCTAAAAATGTAGTTTATTTTTCTTTAATTTTTGGACACATTAAATTTTCCTCCTTGCGACTACTTTTACAAAAAGTATTTTGGAAAAATGATAATATTTTGTATTTTTAAAAGATTTTTTAAATGAAGCTTCTGAGTACACTTCTCACATCTTTAAAAATGTGATTTTGGCAACAATTTTCCTTTCTTATTGTTGTCGATAGATTTTTAATGAAATCGCATCATTTTCAATAATTTCATACTTTTAGAAATATGGGCTTGGCAACAATTTTTCATCGTATTTCTTATGTCACTGTTTTTAAGAGATTGGCATATTTCATTTTCATTATTTTATATATATAATACATTTTATTGATGTTTTTTATAAAAATGTTCTGCAGAAAAAAATTGTGCGCGGAATTTTTTGTTTTTTGAGTTTCTTTCATGTTATTTTTTGCTTATTTCACTGTTTGTGAGATATTGTAAAGTTTTCATGATTTTTTTCCTTCAACGGAAAGTTGGTTAATTTTTTCATTAGGATAATTAATATTTGTATTAAGGGATACAGCTCATTTCATTATAATTTTTGGTGCTACTTTGGTAGACGGTTGCGCGGATTTTGTAATACGACTGAGTAATACGACTTATGGTAAACCCATTGCTGGATAAGTTATTTATGATAACCGATACTTTGTTGTCTGCTTTTCTAATCAAAGATTTATTTATAAACTATTAATAGCGTCAGAGGAAATTTATTTTAAATTTTTGGAGAAAACCTCGCTAATTGCTTCTTCAATGAAGTGCGAGAGACGTGGATCACAGATGAAGATCGTTAGAAGACCTTTTCTTTTTCTTTTTTTTTTTGTGTGTGTGTGTGTGGTACTTATTAATATACAGGTAAAATACTTTAAAAAATGTAAGTACATAATTTTCTTTTACTTTAGAATTGTATACTTCAACTTTTATTAAAAAATTAGGTTGATCTTTACATTATGGTAACTTGGCGATTTTTTGGCGAAAATTTGGCAACCAACTCTCCTACAGCAACCCTCTATTTTTTTTTTCCCCGCCGCCATTTTGTCTTCACGAAGTAAAGACATATTTCTTTTCTTTTTATCTACTGAACACTTCTTCCAACAATCTACTAGCCGAATTACACTTATGCTAGAAATTTTATCAAACAAAACTGCTTAATCATGACAAATATTCACTGCAAAATTGGGAAAAAGTGCACAATACCATACTCCTTACGCGTTTTTCAAAATAACACATACACATAAACCATGTACACGCCGACTTATTTTTACTTAAAAAAACATCTCAGAATTGCACAAAAATGGCATTGCGCACACTGTTCACTATATCCATGTACACTGCTTTTTTCTCATAAATTAGAAAAATTTCACTAAAATACATGACAATTTTCTCAATCTTTAATCCCGGTAAAAAGAACATATATGAAATTACCTGATCGCGAAAAAGTATTTACCCTTTACAAATATGAACATTTCCACATATAAAATAAATAAAATATCCAAAAACTTTTACCTCTAAATCATCTATTACATTATACACGTCACCAACGAATTCATACCGCAAGCATTACAAATTCTTAGTATCAAATATTTAAATTATTTCCATGCACGTTTACTTCAACTTAAACGTATACCAAATTCCTACAAACATAAAATTCACAAAATAACTATCATTTAATTAAAATATCACTAAACCATGTACACGTCGACTTATTTTTACTTAAAAAAACATCCCAGAATTGCACAAAAATGGCATTGCGCACACTCTTCACTATATCCATGTACACTGCTTTTTTCTCATAAATTAGAAAAATTTCACGAAAATACATGACAATTTTCTCAATCTTTAAACCCGGTAAAAAGAACATATATGAAATTACCTGATCGCGAAAAAGTATTTACCCTTTCCAAATATGAACATTTCCACATATAAAATAAATAAAATATCCAAAAACTTTTACCTCTAAATCATCTATTATATTATAAACCTCACGAACGAATTCATACCGCAACCATTACAAATACTTAGTGTCAGATATTTAAATTATTTCCATGCACGTTTACTTCAACTAAAACGTATACCAAATGCCTACAAACATAAAATTCACAAAATAACTATCATTTCATTAAAATATAATTAAATTCAAAAACACTACTTAAAATATAAATGAGCACATACATTAAATTAATAAAAATTACCTTACAATCCTAATTACTTTAAACTAAATCATTGCTAATAACAATTTTCCCAATAATACCAAATTCCTTTCCACCTTACATTTAGAACAATGCATAAAAATAATATCCTCAAATAATTAAAAATACTAACTTACCTAATCTTCTTTAGAATCTTGATTACGTGGCGGATACACTTTTCTAATTCATTCAATAAAATTATTGAAAGATTTTTTCTGCGAATTTTTCCTCCATACTTCCTCCGCTAAATAAAAAGCAAACTTCTCTTTATCACAATGCCTAAATACCCATTTCAAATTCACTTTAGTTAGGGCCATGGGATCCAAAAATTAACAAACACTGTTTCACACAACACATAATAAAGCTAAATACAAAGTTTCCAGATTTTTTCCCGATTTCCCCCCCTTTTCCGATTAAAGAACCGTAATTCGTCCATTAATATCACATGACATATCCCATGATCTCTCATTTCCCTCACGCAAAATAATGCATAATCGGAACTGAGTACTGCTCACATTATTACCAAAGTCCCAGGTAGTAACCTTTATCGCCTCCAAAATGTCGCCAAACTACCAGTTACCATATTGTAAAGATCAACCAAAAATGAATACAATGTTTTCAAAAATTCCCGAGATATTTATTGCCACATATGTTTTAATGTTAAATAATTAAATAATATAAAACTTTTTAAAGTATTTAAGTAATATTTTAATTCTTTTAAACGTTGGTATGATGTTTTTAATTCAATATTCAATTTAAGTAATATTTTAATCCAATTAAATGTTGGCGCAATGTTTTTATAACGGAGTTTTTATTCTATTATATGAAAGTAATAATTTAACTTTACTTTAGCATTTTATACTCTTAGTAAATGTATTTATTTACATTTGCCAGCCATCTTAAAAAACAATGATTTCAACAAAACATTAATCCATTAGTTTTAACGATATTTATTTTTTTAAATTTCTAATACTTTACTATATATGTAAAATACGTAAAAACAGCATTTTTCAAGATGGCTGATGACTGTAAAAACCGCGCCAACAATAGTGGCAATGTAAATCGCCAAAAATCCGTGCAACCGTCTACCAAAGTAGCACCTATTTTTTTCTCTTGAAAATATAAGATAAAATATCATTAATTATACTTTGCTTTTCAGAAATTTTTGTTTTATGTATTTTTTGATGTTATTACATTTCACTGTTTTTAAGATATTGAAAAGTATGAGTGATTTTTTTAGGAAACAATGTTCTTAACCTCCTTTATACCATTTGAGTTCTTAAAGATTTTGCAAAGGGAAGTTGGTTAATTTATTTATTAGGATAATTAATATTTGTATTAAGGGATATTGCTTATTTCATTGTAATTTTGTTATATGGAATGACTTTTTTTTATGAAGTTTTTCTGCAGAATAAAATTCTATGCAGTTTTAAAATGTAACGTTTGGTGTTCCCTTCAGCCACTTTTCGGGTACATTTAAAAGCCAGACGAAGGCTGGCAGCGAAGCTGCTAGTAAGTAAATAAATAATAAAATGCATTTTCGGATTTCTCATCGAAACGTTATAGCTAATCACTTAATCAGAGAGCAGAAAGTTTGCTTTCAACCTAATAAAAATAAACAAATAAAACAGTTATAAAATACACCAGACAAACATATTTTTGAGATATTAAAAAAAATCAGATCTAAGTACTCCATTTACTATAATTAAAATTATAAATACATTTTGTAGTAATAAAAAAACCGTAAGTCCCTTTTGATTATGTGGGCTTTTATCAATGTGTGCTTTCATCGCTGTGGATATTTGTCGCGTGGGCAATTATCACAGTGGGCTTTTTTTATGGGCTTTTGTCACGTTCGCTTTCGTTCAGTGGGCTTTTGACTGGGAACCATATTCTGATCAGTAAATTTTCTGATAGCAAAATTTTCCAATTAATGGAATATGGGAATAAATATGGGCAAATGATAATAAATGAAGATGATATTCATTGCAATAACAATGGTCCAATTAATCATCAATTAATAAAATGAAAAATTCATAGTATAGTTTTTAAACCCAGAAAATAATACAACCGATAGATTTTCAAGAACGAAGAGATTTCAAGGAATTTTTAACACATATACTACAAGTAACTGAGAGAGAAATTATACCTTTTACATTGCAAAGGAAGTATTAATACAAAAAATGAAACAGCTTAAATAACATACACTCACAGCAATATTTTTTAAAACATATACTGCATATATTTTGTAAATTCTGATGAATCCATTAAGATCATAAATGTTTCACTATTTCATTAAAAACTAATTTATATTTTTAAACTTCTGTAGATTTAAGCTGATGATCTAAAATCCAGAAAATACCAAAATCTGAAGTTCTTGAAGTCCTGACGGTTCCAAATCAAGGACTTTGTACTATATATAATGATAAGCTATTATAACGATTTGAAAGCTTTAAAAGGGGGTACTTATCAATCACCACACCTCATGTTCTCTTGACAATTTTTTTTTTTTTTTTTTCAATGAAACATACATGGTGACATTTTGTTATGTAGTCTTTTCAATCTATTACAACTAAAAAATTACAAAATTAATAACAAAAAAGGGCTAATCTTTAGAATATGCTAACATGTAGTTTGGCAACATTTTGGTAAGGCGATAAAGGTTACTAGGTAGGACTTTAGCAATAATATGTGAAGTACACAGTTTGAATCACAGATTATTTTGTCTCAGAGAAATGAGAGATCATGAGACATGTCATGTGACATTTTCCGGAAAATTCCGATCGTGATTTTAGCTCATAAGCACTAAGAAACAATTTTGCTGCTAAAGTGCAGAATCACCCACTTATTTGTTTGACGCCTTTTACAAGAGTAAGAAGAATTGGATTTTTGTCAATTTTCTTTGACTTTTTAAGTGAAAATATGTCGATGTGAGTTTTTTACAAGAGTGTGCGCAATGCCATTTTTGTGCAATTCTGGGATATTTTTTTAAGTGAAAAATAGGTCGACGTGTACATGGATACCGTGTAATGTACAATTCTTAAAAACGCGGCAAGCAGTTTGCGATTCTGCACTTTCTCCGAATTTCGCACCTAATCTTCGTCATGATTAAGCATTTTTGTTTCATAAAAGTTCTAGTATAAGCGTAATTCGGCTAGCAGATTGTTGGAAAAAATGTTGAGTTAAAAAAAAAAATGCCTTTACTTCGTGAAAACAAAATGGCATCCAAAACAAAACTAGCAGGTTGCTGTAGCAGGGTTGGTCGCCAAATTTTCGCCGAGTTACCATAATGTAAAGATTCACCCAAAAAAGCATACTATTACTTACAAGAACAGCCTATCTGGTGCGTAGCATTTAATCTACGAAAGCAGAAAATATCACTTTGAATATCTTCATATATTTTCAAGCTAGTTCTGTCAGCTAAAGCACCTGAAAATAATTTTAAAATATTAACATGAAAACAGGAATGTCTTCGATTTTATGCACATCTAATATGGATTAATAAATAAACAGAGCACTGCATATTAAAGAACAAAGTAAAATATAAACAGCACAAAATGAACCTAATTTGCTGAGTTTTAGTAACAACACATAATAATTGTAATGAAATTAAGCTTGGATGTTCAGACATATTTTAAATCAAAAAAGGCAAGAAACTCGCGTTATAAAAAACGTTTGACAGTACAAACAAACATGCAGTTTTTGAACTTCAACAGAAATTAAGAGTTTTTAAAATATTCCTTATAAACAGTATCTTGAATATTTGATGTTCCTTGAAAGGGAGGGGGAATTTCAGATACTGAATAATTCCTGATGCATTAAAGGTACATCTCTTGTCTCGTAGAAATACACACATTTTGCCCACTGTGCATCCATTGGTTTAGTTACATTGATTACATTTTTTGCAATCAAACGCAATTTTTTAACCTAATAAAGTAAGTGCAGTATGCAGTACTAAGATTTAGAGGACATTAAACTCAAGTCTAATCAGATTTTAGGATTTGAGGTACACTATATTTTTATCACGGTACATTTAACACCGAAAAATAATCTTTTTTTTGGGGGGGTGGGGAGAGGGGGTGCTCTTAATTTTATTTTTCAGAGCATTAGCAGAGGCAAAAAACCAATACATAGCTTCTTCGAAAATCTGAGCTTTACCAAATGCCAAAATTGCAAATCTCAGGGAGAGATACTCAATACTGAAAAGTTGCTAAAAATCTCTTCCATTAAAATCGCCCAGAATGACAGAGTTAGTTTTTTTTTTAAGAGTTTGCCGTTTATCTTGCTTATAAATTAAGGAATACAGATTGCTAAATTAAAATCATACCTTTTATGAGCGGTCCGGCGAAAAATATTAAAGAGAATAAAGTATACTTTATCATTTTCACTTCGTTACCTTCAAATTCATTCATTATTATTTAATCGTGAAACCATAAAACTTACCGTTGCCAGATTCCTAGTGTCCAATCAAGCAAGGCATCATTCTTTGTCTAGTTGGCCTTGGATCAAGGATCAAGAAAGACGGGCGGCTAAAACCCGCCGGGAACTGGAGAAATTCAACCAATCAGAGAGGACCATTGCGCCAGGAACTTTTGGCTTCATTTTCCGATCGCCAAACGCAATTTTTGTGCAAAACTAGCATACAAGAAATGCACTTGTTAACGTTATGGTAACTTGTTTGTACTTCTTGGGTAGAAGTAGTTTATTTGTTTTGGTTATTTTGTGGTACGCTGATATGATTTCATATTTAATTTATTGTAGGGGCGATAAGTGAAGTATGTAACTCTTAATTTCGAAAACAAATACAACTTTATATTCCACTCAATTTGCTATCTCGATACCGAATAACTTTTTGATACGCTTTGAAATAAAGCGTAAATATAATAATTGATAAAAATTATTGCATTGCGAAATTTCATTACTCTTTGTGTATTTGAAAATGCTTGGTGATATCTAAGTTCTTATTATTTCATGTACTGTAAACATCGTAAAATTCAATAAAGAAAAATATTTTAAGAATACGTCTTTTTTTATTTAAACTACTTTTAAAACTGTAAGAAATCTATCTTTTGTGTATTTTTCCGTAGGCAAAACTATACTAACAAAAGCTCCTAGTAAAATATAAAAAGTACAATGATTATTCAGAGAATCAATATATTAAAATGTTGATGTGGGATAACTCATAAAATAACCCAGTAAACCCATAATCAGGTAACCCAGTAACTCCCAAAAGAAAAAAATAATTCAGAAATTAACATGAAACTTGTTTATGCATTATTCTTCATCTAAATAATTCTATTTCATTTCATTGTGTTATGTAAAAATAAAGATGTATTTTTTGAAGTTTTGCAACGTTAGCGTATTCATGACGAGTCTGTGGAGCATTTTACACTTGTATGTGTTGCTATATACATTATTTTCTTTTACTGTCAAGGTTTTTCTGAATAATATGTCATAATTTATCACCTTAACTAGTTCCCAGAGTTTGTAATTATATTTTAAGAAATCACAGTCTTTAATCTGCAATTTTAATTCCATTTGCTTATGATTTCAGATGTCATGTATTAATCCCTAGCCGAAATTCTGTAAGTTTTCTTGACATCCAAAGCATTTTCTTTTTCTATATAAATAAAATATTCCAATAACAGCTACCAGCATTGGATGCCTTTTATTTTGTATTGTGTACCAGCATTGGATTTTTATTTTGTAAGGAGTAACAAATTTTATACTGTTGCCTACACATCTACTGCCTATGTTCCTATAATTTGGTATCATTTCCGATTGTGGAATTATGGTGAATTTTCATGATTCTGTATTCTTTCAGTAGAACTATAAATATCAAAAAATAAATTTGTTGTTTTTTGATAAATAAATTTTTTGTACTCATAAATCAGAATATGCATAAAAATATTACAATTGATAAGAGACTGTACGATTTTTTAAAAAAGATTCTTGAGTTTTATACCAATGGTAGTAAATGAGAATGTTTCTTTATCTACTTAATTGATTATTACAAAGCATAAAAACAGTATCTTCTTGAGGGTAGAAGACTTTCATGAAGTATATTTAACAGAAAATGACTTTTGTTCATGTGACACACGAGAAATATCCCATGCAGCTAGCCTGTCCACTAGTGTTCAAACTACCAATGCTCCTTAGTCTTATCCACTTGTCTGCTTATTACTATGCTTATCACTAATTATGAAAGATGGTAATAATTTTTCTCAGTGTGAAATCTTATCACAAAGAATAGGCTAAATAGATTTTACGGTACTCTTCTGTTATCGGGATTGGATTCAGAAATGTATGTGCGTTCATGTCTGCATGTATATATGTATGTGTATACACACTTGCATATATACATACATTTCTGAATATGGTCCTGATAACAGTAAAGTACTGATTTTACTTATATATCAGATCTTATTAAATATAGATCTTACTTGTATATCAGATCTATATTTTAAGACGCCTAGACAAATTTTGAGATACTTTCAGCTCAGAACTGTTCAGTGGTTATCTTTCCACTGTGGAACTAATGGTGATGAGAAAGGTGATTTCCTCACCAGTAAGAAATAGAAACCTGATGAAAGCATTAGCTTCGACTTTCTAAAGCTTTTGATTATGATGAATGCCTACTTTCGTAAGTATTAAGATATGCCTGCTCACGCAGCTGAATTTTCTTCGCCCACGGGTATTGGTACTTCCCTAGTACCATTTATTTGAAAATATCTTTGCCTAGTGCACTTTAATGCGATCTACTGGCGAAAACTCTTTGGTAGTTAATGACCAGAAAAAAGTAAGTCATAAGTCAAAGTCAAAACTTTTGAATTTGGATGACTGTTTTACTCCCACTTATTTTTGAAGAATTATGTAAAAATGCTAAAGAATCATAAGCACGATAATCTTGTGACCTAACATTTGGAAAATAAATGTGCATCTTGAAATGTTTGTATGTATCAAATTGTTTAAAAATGAAGTACTTCTGTTTTCATTATTTTAATATTATTCAAATAAATGGGTCTGTTCTTGCTTAAAACTGTGCTAACCCTTTGAGTACTGAATTATTTGAAGATTTTTATGCCCATGGGATGGATTTAATTTGTCACTATATGGATTAATATGTAAAAGTAATACATTTTATTTGGAATATGCTTATATTGGTGATATAAATATATTTTTGAAACAACATTTTAGTTACAAAATATAAATAAATATATACATGAAACAAAATTGAAATCTTCGCCCAAGTAAGCAGATGACAAGTCTCTCTAATCAATTTGATGAGTACCCAAAGGGTTAAATATATTTATATATGTAGTAATTAAATGCATACATTATAATAATGCTATAGCAGTTGCTGAATGCATAATTTTTTAATGTAGTATTTTAATCATGACAGATATTAAATCATAATTTGCCTTTAAATATTTTTTTATAACTTTATCTCTTTAGTGTACACATAGACATGAGAATAAGAATAATTCTATACAGTGGCTCATACACTACTCTTGGTTTTTAAACTTTTATTTCTGTACGCATATAAGCAGTAAAAAAAAAAAAGAATATATAGCAATAAAAATAAAATTATACATATAGCAATTATACAATTTCTAAACACATAATTTGTATACAGTAACTGAAATTATGCAGTATGAATTACAGTTATCTTATACTAAATAATGCAACATATTTTTTCAAATATTAAAACACCTCAGAAAAGAAGTTCAATATTCGTATCTCCTGTCTCAACTTTTACCTTCACTGTTGCACATGTAACACAAATAAAAGAATGGTACTCTTTTGATATCAGGACTGGACTCAGAAATGTGTGTATGTATACATACATAGATGCATGCATGTACACATACATTCATTTATATAGCATGCATGTACACATACATTCATTTATATAGCATGCATACATACATCTTTGAATCTGGTCACAAAAACAAAAGAGTACCAAATGAATTTATAGAGAAAACAATCCTAAGAAAAAAATAAATATGCAGCTACTATTATAATATTTTTAAAAGCATGGAATTAAAATTACATAATATAATGATCAATATAATACGGGTGCTTATATACTAAATTTTTAAACACCAATTTTTATATGTAATAAAAATCGCAAATTATTTGGTTTTAAAATTTTTTAGTCTTTCAGATCATTATGAAATCTGGCTATTATGCTGCTAAAATGCAAGCACAGAGCAACAGAAATTTTAATTTTTCTACACCACAGGATGTATTATGATGATCTTATTCAAGGGCATAATTAAATGTTAATTGGAACATAAATCCATTTATACCACACTTGCTTTCACTTAAATGTCATATTTGTTCCTATACTATATCAAGAGAACAATTTTTTTTAAAAAAAAAGGGGGGGAATATAAGTATATATTAGATGGAGACAATAGATCATTTCAGTTACTGGACTTCTGGATTTGAGATTTTGTACTATTAATATATATGATCATTTCCAAAATTAATGACAGGGTCACCTAAAAGTACTTTTTGGAAATCATAACTTTCACTGGTAGAAGGTTTAGCTAATTTTAAACGTTTTTTTGAACTTTGCTTTTTTACTGAGTAAAAACGTTTCTGTGGGACTATTTTTTTTTTTTTTTTTTTGTTACTTGGTTCTGAGGGAGAAACTATATCTTTAGAAATTAGTGTAGCATTTTCTTCATCTATTCGTAGAAGATTTTGAATTGCATTAACATGGCCTAATACACTTTTGTGTATACAGGGTTGAATGTCTGTTTTGTTATTTAAATTAATTATTATTGAATTTAATTTATCTTTCAGAATCTCAATTTTATTTTCTTTAACTGAAATATTGTTATTTTTTTCAACTGTATTATCATTTACTGAAATAGCGCTTTCATTTACATTTTCTCGAAAATTTGCCAGTGAACCTGTGTACAATACATTGGCACCAACACTTTTATTTTCAGAAATTAAAACAGCATGTTGTTTGAATATGTTTACACATGTTGTTTTGAATTGTATAATCTGGACATGAACAAGTAAATGTACTCACACATTCATTACATGACCTACAAAATATTACACATTTACCAGTACAATTGTGTTCTGAATTTTTTTTAATTATAGTACACCGTTTCAGATTGTGAGGACTTAATTTTCCAATTGTTGTCATTCAGTTTTACACAATTTGAACTCAATAGCATACCTTCTTTGTGTAAAACTTAAAGAAACTGACAATTTTTTTGTCATCTTCCCTTTATGGTATTTTAATAACCGATCAAAATTTTTATCTTCCAAATAGCATATTAAGCTTTTTATAGAATTATCCACACGCTTACTTTTTTTTCCCTTCCAAATATATATATTTTAAAATTTTGTGGAAGGCTTCTACATGCATATTGGTATTTATACAGGCATATTTCCTATAACAATAAGCCCACATTTCTGCCTGATTTGCATAATATTTTTTAAAATAGACATAAAATTCTTTTGTGTTGCTATCTTCTTCTAACTCAGTAAGAAATTCCATCAGCATAACAGTAAACCTAGTTTCATCTAATTCATATAAAATAGTTTTTAATGCTTTATATACTTTATTTTTCTTTTCTTTATTACCAATGCTGTTCAAATGGCCTTGTCATGCCCTGTCTACATGCCAAGCACATAGTAATCTGCACATTGCTGCACCGAAGACACTTTCCCAAGCATTATAGAAAACTGGTGCATCATCAGACATGAAAATTTTACAATTAATGTCACCAACTTCAGAATGTACAATTTTTAAAAAAAATGACATTGTTTCAAAATTTACAGATGATGTAAAACAAAATACAACAGGGAATCCCTCTTCAAACTCATCAATCACAAGTAAAGTTACCAGCTCAAAATTATAATTTTTAAGCCCATGTGTAGAGTCAATACAAATTCTATCTTCACATCCAAATACCTTAAGCATATGTTTTTGTACAGGAGGCATGATTATCAGGAGAAAATCATTTTCATTCAGATGATCATGCTTCATTCCCTGTTCTTTATAAAACAAAACAACATTGTCTGCGTTTTCTTCATGCCCTCAACCCATGACTTTACACTAAGAGCATCGTTTTCATTATGACACCCGCTTAATGTATTTGAAATCCCAAATTTATGCTTTATGTTACTCAAGTCTTTCCTTGAAATGAGGTTTCCTCTTTTCAGTTCTTCTTCAGGTACTCTTATTCTTGGAGAATTTTTGTTGAAGTCACCCCATGTATAAGTTTGCCTAAAATACACACACATAAAAACGAAATTGGTTATTAAAGCACATAATTTATTTTTATTATTTAAATTGTGCATGTAAATTTTTAAACAAAAGATGTAATTCAATTTCTTAAAAATCTGCATAAATTTAAAAATTAATGTAAATTGTGATATTTTCTAATTAGACATATCCCCAATTTCAACATTTGTTAAAACTGCCACGTATCTGGTGAATTTTCAGGTGTATACACAACAGCCAAACCATGTAAGCATGTATTACATATATGAGTACATGTAGATTTGGACAAGTTATATTTAATCGTCATTCAATCGACGATTCAATTCACTTATAGGTGGCGCTCTCACTCATTAGTGTGGCAGATAAAAACCGGTATTTTGATTTGTGATCTGACTTCGTACATTCAAAAATGAATTTGCTTAGCTTTTCCGAAATGTTTAATTTTGTTCAAGGAGGTGTAAATTCTCACTGTATTACTGAAGTAGAGAGAATTTTAAAAAGCAGATCATTTGGTAATGCACGGAATTTTACTAGAAAAATCCAATGTATAAATTTGGCTTCCTATTTAAGGATAAGTTCTATTGCGTCCTGATTGCATGAAACTGAAGGACATTTCATTATTGAAAAAGGAGAAAGTAGCAAAAAGAAGAGGGTTTTCTTATTCTTAGCAATTTTTATATGTACCATAATTTTCTTAGTAAAAGTGCTGTAAAGTAAAACTTTTATTTTTATATGTGCCATGCTACAAATTTTCATTTAAATCATTGCTAACATGAACTGAAACAGAATTTAAATTCTGCAGGTAAAATATGCATCAAAACCTAATTGTATACGTATGTGTATTAATAATATTTAAGAGATCAATAAGCTATAATGATTTATACTTCAATACACAAATATGCATGTTTACTTTCGAAGAGTACACATACACATTTATACAGTCAAAAGTCGTTAATCCGGACTCGTCTGGACTTCGGCGATTCCGGATTATAGATCATCAGTTTAAATCTCGTAAGATGGCACGCATAAAATCTAAAATTAAAAATATGAAACCGTAATTTATGAAATAAAGAACAATTATGATCTAAAGGGTATCAAATTTACAAAAGAAAAAAGCTTAATATTTATTTGTTTACTTTATTAAACATTTCTTTCAATGTAAGTTGTTTAAGTTGCTTCGTTTTATGTGATAATACTTTCTCTTTAATTCTATAAACAGACAAAATTTCTTGTTCAGTTACAAAGTTCCGCTGTTCAAATCCCGTTAATTGCTGTGCCGAGAATACCGACTAACTCGTCAATCGAAATTTTTTCGTTTTCACTAAACTGTCTGTCACATTCTTCATGTCTTTATCCAATTTTTGCAGCAATTCCACTTTTTGTTTGATGGACATCGAAACATACTTTCGTTTTGTACAATCCTTTGGGAGCTCCAGAATCGGAAATTCTATTTGACATAATCGAAACTTCAAGTTTACTTTTATAGTATTGCTCTTACAGTCTGCAAAAAATAATAAGCCAGATCCAATTCGAAGATTAAGGAACAATGCAATCATCAACATTAACTGAAATAGATAATTAGATAATTTTAGCTAAGGCTGTTATACATAAAACGCGCACGCGAAAACGTATTCTGCACTTGCGCACACGCATATGCGCAGTCGTAAAAGGCCTTATGCGCACGCGTAAATGTCTATGCGCATGTGTCGACGCGGTGCATGCGCAGAAAGTTTTTAGCTTTGAGGTCCGGATTATAGATCATTCCGGATTATGGGTATCCGAATTAACGACTTTTGACTGTCTGTACATATACACGAGAAAGAAATTTTGCATTTATATAGAAAACGAGAAAAAATGTAATCAGTTTTTTTAAATGCTTAGAACGCACTTTCATTTAACATCCAACTTTCTTTCCAATTCAAAATATGTGAATCCACTACTTTCTTCGTTTAGCTATCTTGCTTGATATTTTTTGAGCCAAAAATACGATGCAAGCATAACTCAGGTTCCTTCTAAGCTCATGAATTACACTGGAAAACACAACAAAACGTGTGGTCTGTATTTCTAAGTTATACATAATGCCCACAACAATAAAAAATAAATGTTTAATTACTTTTCATCACAACACGCTTCGCAAACTACATAGTACTGTCAAACATAAATACTATTTTTTTATGTTTCCACCTTTTAGCCACTAGATGGCGTATCAGAGTGCTGGAACCATGGATTGTCTGTAAAAAGGTAACTATCAGGCCAATAAATATTTTTATTTTCTCAAATTTTAATTTTTAATATTTGCTATGAGATCTCTCTCACATCTGTTAATTTAGACAGATGATGAAATAGATTTTCTGTTCATACCAATAATAAAAATAACAAAATTATTCAGAAAGACGACAGGGGGCAAAATTTAAATAAAGAAAATAAAAATCTTAAAAATTGAGTCTACATCACCATAAAAACAGTGTGGCATGCTAGCTATATAAAAGCACCTGATAGCCATCACTAATCCACCGTTTACTTATTTCAGATGCTGTTTCTAGTACTGCCATAAAATACAGTACTGGACAAAAAAGCAGTACAGCAAGATATCCTTCACAGATGACACCCAGAATTATAGGATAGCGGTTAATGTAAACGACAGTTCTGGATATTGACTTATCTGGTAAGAGACAGGAATGCATAATCATCTCATAAATATCATTGATTATGATTACTTTTATAGGAGGTGCATCATGCTGCAAGCATATATGGAAAATCAGATACAGTAATTCATGAGTAGTATTGTAACCTCCTACACAGCTGTTAAAAAATAAAGATACTGGAATGGCCTATGCATGTATACATATGTAGAAAGGCCTACATATTCTCAAAATCTAAATCTGACTGAACACATATAAGATGCTGGAAATGTCTTGTGGTACGTATCAGAGTCGTAGCTAGCATTTTCAGCATCCGGGGACAGCTGAAAATTTCGTACCACCTTGGGTTTACCAAGAATTAAAACATTTCATTCTAAAATTTTGTTATTTCAATTTGGCGTCCCCTGGATACTGCACCAGAGCATAGATGTTCCCCTCTAGCTATGCCATTGGTCTAAATCAGTCACAAAATGTTCAGCAGTTCAAGATGGTATTGACGGAGGAATGGGAAAGGAAATCATAATAACTTATTGACAACAACATAACATTCTAAGGTGACAACATCCTTTACTGAATGTTATTTTATTGGTTTATTCTACATTTGGACATACAGCGTCTGTATACTAATATGGACCACTCATGTATGAAAGTACCATTCTTTTATTTATGTATCTTTCGTGCTTTATTGAAATATAATATTACATTCATTTACCTAGACAACCTTTATTGGACACCACTTGTGTTAACTTTAACAGACCAATGTATATATTATATATTGCTTTGAAATATATATAAAGAGTCATGTTATGGAATTTAAATTTACTTATATATATATAATTTATAAAAACAAGTAAAACATTTTCTTGCCAGCAATTGCTTATTGATCTTGCTCTGCAATTGGTAAGTGGCCCAGAAGATTATCATGCTTGTAGTGACATTTATTATAAATGACATCAACATGCATGTCAAAAATTTTCACTGTTATACCAGCCGTACAATAAAAGCCAATCTTCCTTGTACCTTGAAATTTTAACTGGCATTTACCAGTACTCCCAGATATGTATACCCCACTTCTGTTGCAAATAAATTTAACTGTTGAATGATTTTTGAATTTTTCTTCTCCTCTAGGCAATATATATGAAGAATTTGTTGCTTTTTCTTCTTCAGCAAGCCATTTATAAAAATCTATAAATAAAAATTTTCATTCAAAATATTTTTTAGTTTCTTGTAATACACAATTTTCAGAATTAACATATTCCTAGCTTATACCATTCATCAGAAAACACAGTGTTAATTTTATAAAAGTAATATTTATAGAGAAGTTTTGTACAACTCAGTATGAATGATTATTTAAAATTTATTCATTAATATATTCAGTACTATTAATGATAGTTAAAATTTCATTCTTATATTAATACACTACAAATGCTAAATACTGTGTGACAGAACAGGAACAAGTGGGCAGACCACCATAATTTTATCAACAGTTCACAGCTATAGTTCCATCTCACTAACTGTACAGCTCTGCCCCAGTTTTGATGGAGAACACGCTGGGGGTCAAATCAGAAAAATCCACATAATCTTTTAAAAGAACTTTTGGCTCCTTTCATATTTGCAGTACACACAGGGAACATCTTGAAAACTGTCACTCAAACAGTACATTTGCTAGGATTTAAACCAAGTCTCATTAATAGTGTCCAGCTGTGTTACCGCTCACGAGACTCTCTCTCTCTCTCTTTTTTTTTTTTTTTTTTTTCATGAGTATAAATTCCTAGATATAATAAGTTACGAGGTAGTTTTCACATTTTGCATTCCTCACATTACGCTACTGATATTTTTTTTAAAAAAGTCTACCAACCCCATTACATACATTAATCACTGATACATCTGCTATGCTTGCAAAAATATTGTACCTAGTCCTCTGTGAGAAAATATTATAATTGTGAAAAAGAAATGTGATACACTTCTGTTATCAGGACTGGATTCAGAAATGTATACATACATGCATGTATGGATGGATGAATGTGTTTCATGTGTGCATGTATATATATATACATTTTTTATTCCAGTCAGAGCTGTAGATAGGGTTTTCTGAACCTGCGGACAACTAAAGATCTTACGCCCCTCTTGTTTGCCAATAATGGAAAACATTTCATTCTAGAAATTCATAACGTCAGTTTGGTGCCTCCTGGATGCTGCGCCCAGGGACAGATGTTCCCCTTTGCTCCCACTCTAGCTATGTGCCTGAAAACCAGCAATATAAATCAAGTATTTTAATTAAATTAAGATTTAAATAAAAAAGTTGGAAGACTTTTTGAACACACTATGCACATTTGTTATGAGTTAAAATTGAAAGGGTGTTCTGAATATTATTAGATAAATAATAAAATTTTAAAAAATTATACTGTAAACTTTTCAGCCCACTAGGAGCAGACTGGTAAAGTTATTGAATACAAATAGTTCAGCATGAAATTCGAAACCCAGTGAACAGGCTGGCTGCATACATGGTTTCGGGAATTTCTCCATGTGTAATGTGTTTATGAGCTAGTTTCCCTTAGAAGGTCCTCCACAAAGGCATCCCTCCCCTTAGGTAGATAGCCCTAGTGTGCTTTGCCATTATCAAACAAAGCAAACCATACCAGTGAACGTTTCAAAAGAACAATATACTGAAATTTTGCTATCATGTTATACATAAGGGATAAAATTTCTTCAAAACTCAACAGCATAAAAAAAATTTAAATTAAAAAACGAAATTAAAATCATAATTTATTAGTATCTGGAAACCTTCTGAAATAATTAAAAGTTTATTAATTTAATAAAAATGCTAACCTTCCATAGACGTAAACTTTAAAATGACCTTTTTCATGTGCATTTGCTACGTCGTGGTCAAAAAATAAATGTTGTCTGTAATTTTCAACACTAAAAAATGAAGAAAAACATTCGATACATCGAACAGTTTTTGATTTTTCTGATGAAACACCGTGAACAAGTCGCAAGTGTTTCACTTGTATCTTTTTTGTCTTAAAACTTTTATCACAAATTTCGCATTTTACACGAGTATCCTCCGAATTCTCCATATTCATTCTGTTGCCTTTAAAAATAAAGATTGCAAAATTATCGCTGATCTAAACAAATGACATAATATCAGCACAAATATAAACAAAAACTTGCTTTCTTTTTGAGCGCTTGAGAAATGAACAACTTTTTCGATTGTTGGCGTAAAAAATTGATCGCCAAAAACAGTCTCCAGCGGTGTCTAATTCTGATTGGTTGAATTCCTTCAGTTCCCGGCGGGTTTTAGCCGCCCGTTCAAGAAAGGGTTCAATTACGAGGCTCATAGGTTTAATGATCCTCCTTTATCCCCACATCATCAAAGATTAAATCATTGTTCAATCAAAAACATTGTTTCCCAACCCGCGATAATGTCGGGATTGTGCCTGTTCTAAGGTTTAGAAATAAATATATATTTAAACAAATTTAAATTCTTAACAAATACGTATAAAAGTAAAAAAGTAAATAAGTTCTAAAAAAAGGAAAAAAGCCAAATAATTTAAAATAATTAAAAATATGCAAACATGCAAAAGATTTAATTCTCGAACTACTCTACAATATCATTTAAATTCAGAAGCACAAGCAAATCAAGTGCAAAATCTATCCATGAAAAGATTAAGATTTATTTTCATGGATAGATTTCTCTTGTTTAAAAAGTCACTCAGGATAGATGTTTAATAAATAACGAATAGTAATAAGTGTATTAGTTAAAAAACAAACGTAGTGTAGTGTCCTTTATGTTTCCTCTTCATCTTATCTCTAATTTCTCTGAGTTTAAATTTTCGTAAAATGGCATTACAAAATGACTGTTTCGAAAGATAAACACTAGTTGGATCTTTTTCAAAAGGCTACTTGATATTTGTTCCAACCCTGTTTTCTCATTAATAAAATTGTATAAAGAAGTTCGTTCTTTATAGTATATTAATAATACTTTAGATTTTATACAACGCATTTCAGTAGTAATTTCTAAGTTGGCAGAAATACCGAATTTGCAGTAATTGTACGGAAACTCTGGAAAGAAAGTCCTTAATCCTCTCCTGCTTATTTGGAAAGTAAACTTAAACCTGCAGTTCTAAATAAAATACTAGATAGCATTAAACTAGATATCTAGTTGGCCTTGATTAGATTCATGCAGATAGCAAATATAATTTCCTCTGCACTTCACAAAACGTAATTTCTTTTTTGAAAATTTCTAATAAACACTTACTTAATTTTTTTTCTTTTTTCAAGAAAGCAACTAAAAAAACATGGCAATGCACTCATTTCTCGACTACAGAGAAGGACTTCATTTCGATGTAAATGGTGATAAATAACTAAGTATAGTAACCCATGTGTACACATTTGAGCATATCGGTATCTCTTTTGTACAAGAAATGTAGCTCAATCGAACTGTTCGTTGTTGTTGCCATTTCCTAGAAACCAAATATAAACAAATACTATCTGCGATTTTTAATCCTATAAATGAAATGTTGAGTTGAATTGTTGTATTTTTGTTATTCCGAGTGATCTTTAATTAGAAGTGAACTTGTTCATAAACTATTTACTCTCAGTGATACTTGTTTCTTAGTTTTTAAATTTTGTTCTTGGGGAATCAGAGTAAATTCATTGATTTTTTTTTACGTAATCTTTAATCACTCGACGCATGCACAGATATCGTTATTATTTTTTAGCAGCAAAGCATGAAAATTGCAAACTGTAGTAGCTTATGTGACATTTATATTGAATAACGATATTTAAACTGATGGACTACTAATATGAAAATATAATAATCATAAATGTCTTTAGAATTCACTTATTTGCCGTTTTATGTGTAAGATGACTACAATGGCGTTAGGAATTGACATTGAGTGCTCTGTAAATAATATGATTGAAAGGTCAGCTTCTGCTCCATCGTCTCCAAATGAAAGAACATCCACTGTTCTAAGAGAGATTGGATGTATTGGGGGTCATGTAAATGGTCGGCGAGTTACTTTTCCTGATGATGACACTATAGTAACTGGATATTTTGAAGCCCCTGATCCTTGGAGTGAAGGTTAGTTATCAAGAGTAATTTGAAATTTTATTTTGGACAGTATAATTAATTCTATACAAATTCCTCCCGTTTATTTAATTATTAACAGATTTAATTACCTTTTTAATTAGACAAAGCCTTTTACAGCCTGATCTTAAGTTGTTCATTGCTAATTTTATTTTAATGTGGCTATTAAATTGTAATACTAGAGGTAAGAAATTGCAGATAAATTTTAGGAATGTGATGAAGTATATAATTGTAAAATTTATTTTGCTAATTTTTATTTGACACCTGCTAACACACAAGAAGTAGTATTTTTGAGTTATGTACTTGAAACTGTGTTTTTAAAATTTGAAAATATTTACTCTGAAAATGCTGGCACTTTAATTTTCTTTTGAGATTATTATTTGGTTTTTGGTGTAATTGAAGTTATCAATTCTTTTTTACTTCTTATTGTTTTAAGAGGTTATACTTTTTTGTTCATAAGTATTTTAAGCCTGAATGAATATGTATTGAATGACACTGTAAGAATTAAAATCTGTTTTCTCTGATGGACCAGGTTTTATGAGTTTTTTTAAAACTATTATAACAGTGTACAAATTTTGAAGCTGCCATGTCTTAAATGTTAACTTTTCATCTTCAAAGTTATACTAACCATTATTTAATTGTAAAACTGTATAAGCAGTTTTAGTCCAAATGAAAAGCAAGATTCCCTCCTTTGCTGTAAGAAAAGTGTTTTTCTAAAAGCAGTATATATCTGTGAATTAATTTAGCATTTGAAATATAAATTAAAGTAATTTATCTCTTATTTCTTAACTTTGATGGCTGCATTTCTGTTATCGGGGGGACAAGATTCAGAAAGATGTATTTATACATGTATGTGCGTGAGTATATACCACACATTATTATATACCGCACCATCATACAAACATTTCTGAATCCAGTCATGATAATAAAAAAGTACCCTTTGATGTTACAATAATGCATATTTAATTTTATGGTATTTTTTTGTTATTGAAAGTTTTTATTGAAAATTTATTTGAATCTTTTTTTAGTTTTTGATCTCAAATGATTCAAGAGAATGAAACACATATTCAAACACATTGTCTTTTCTGAAACTTTTAATTCATTTCTAGTGATGAGTTCTGAATTAGGGTTTCAGACAAAGAAGATTAATTTTTAATTTACATTTTTGGTTGATCTTTGGATTATGGTAACTTGGTGATTTTTTGGCGAAAATTTGGTGACCAACTCTGCTACAGCAACCCTCTATTTTTTTTTTCGCCGCCATTTTGTCTTCACGAAATAAAGACATGTTTCTTTTCTTTTTATTTACTGAACACTTTTTCCAACAATCTATTAGCCGAATTACACTTATGCTAGAAATTTTATGTAACAAAACTTCTTAATCATGACAAATATTAACTGCAAAATTGGGAAAAAGTGCACAATCGCAAACTCCTTGCGCGTTTTTCAGAATAGCACATACACATAAACCATTTACACGTTGACTAATTTTTACTTAAAAAAACATCACAGAATTGCACAAAAATGGCATTGCACACTCTCAACTTTATCCATCTACACTGCTATTTTCTCATAAATTACAAAAATTTGCACGAAAATGCAAAAAAATTCTGTGAATCTTTAAACTTGGTAAAAAGCACATATATGAAATTACCTGATCGCGAAAAAGTATATACCCTTTCCAAGGATGAACATTTCCACATATAAAATAAATAAAATATCCAAAAACTTTTACCTCTAAATTATCTTATTATATTATAAACGTCACCAACAAATTCATACCGCAAACATTATAAATGGTTACAAATACTTAGTGTCAAATATTTAAATTATTTCCATACATGTTTACTTCAACTGAAACGTATACCAAATTCCTACAAACATAAAATTCACAAAATAACTATCATTTAATTAAAATATCACTAAACCATGTACACGTCGACTTATTTTTACTTAAAAAAACATCCCAGAATTGCACAAAAATGGCATTGCGCACACTTTTCACTATATCCATGTACACTGCTTTTTTCTCATAAATTAGAAAACTTTCACGAAAATGCATGAAAATTTTGTGAATTTTTAAATCCGGTAAAAAGAACATATATGAAATTACATGATCGCAAAAAGTATATACCCTTTCCAAAGATGAACATTTCCACGTATAAAATAAATAAAATATCCAAAAACTTTTACCTCTAAATTATCTATTCTATTATAAACATCACCAACGAATTCATACCCCAAACATTACAAATGGTTACGAATACTTAGTGTCAAATATTTAAATTACTTCCTTGCATGTTTACTTCAACTGAAACGTATACAGTCAAAAGTCGTTAATCCGGACTCGTCAGGACTTCGGTGATTCCGGATTATCGATTTTTCCGGATTATAGATCATCAGTTTAAATCTGGTAAGATGGCATGCAGAAATTACAAAATTAAAAATATGAAACTGTAATTTATGAAATAAAGAACAATTATGATCTAAAGGGTATCAAAATTTACAAAAAGAAAAAGCTTAATATTTATTTGTTTATTTTATTAAACATTTCTTTCAATGTAAGTTGCTTCGTTTCATGTGATAATACTTTCTCTTTAATTCTATTAAACAGACATAATTTCTTGTTTAGTTACAAAGTTCCGCTGTTCAAGTCCTATAATTGCTGTGTTGAGAATACCAACTAATTTGTCAATCGAAATGTTTTCATTTTCAATAACCTGTGGGTCACTTTCTTCACTATCGGAAGCGAATTATAATGAGGAGGAACTTGATTTAAATCATATTAAAGACCGAGTACATCGAAATGAAACACTACACTTAGTAAGGAATTATAAGCCAAATAAAATAAAAACATCTGCCCTGAAGATAAGGATAGTGCTGACAGATCAACTTCCAATCCGCGGTGTGAAATTGATAAACAGATTTCGGATTTCAAAACATACTTTCGCTTTGTAGATACAAATTACATATTAGTAAATATATATCGGAAATTCTATTTGACATAATCGAAAGTTCAAGCTTACTTTTATGAAATTGCTCTAACAGTCCGCAAAAAATAATAAGCCGGATCCAATTCGAAGATTAAGGAACAACGCAATCTGCAACATTAACTGAATTAAATAATTTTTGCTTAGATTATACCGTTCGTTACACATTAAACGCGCATGCGCAAAAACATATTTGCATCCGTAAAGGTCTTACGCGCACTCGTAAACGCAGGTGAGCATGCGTGAACGCTACGCATGCGCAGAAAGTTTGTAGCTTTGAGGTCCGGATTATGGGTGTCCGAATTAACGACTTTTGACTGTACCAAATTCCTACAAACATAAAATTCACAAAATAACTATCATTTTATTAAAATATCACTAAGCCGTGTACACGTCGACTTATTTTTACTTAAAAAAAATCCCAGAATTGCACAAAAATGGCATTGCGCACACATTTCACTATATCCATGTACACTGCTTTTTTCTCATAAATTAGAAAAATTTCACGAAAATGCATAAAAATACTCAACGTATTCTACTCAAACGTATTCCAAAATACTACAAACATGTAACTCACAAAATCACGATCATTAAATTAAAATATAATTAAATTAAAAAACACTACTTAAAATATAAATAAGCACATACATTATATTAATAAAAATTAGATTACAATCCTAATTACTTTAAACTAAATCATTGCTAATAACAATTTTCCAATAATATCATATTAATTTATTTACTCCTTACATTTAGAACAATGCATAAAAATAATATCCTCAAATGATTAAAAATACCAACTTACCTAATCTTCAAAATCTTCATTACGTGGCACGCACACTTCCACTATTTCACACAAAACACACAATGAAGCTTAATACAAAATAATATAGTACTACAGTTTTCCAAATTCCCCCCCTTTTCCGATTAAAGAACTGTAATTCGGCCATTAATGTCACATGACATATCTCATGGTCTCTCATTTCCCTCACACAAAATAATGCGTAATCAGAACTGAGTACTTCTCACATTATTACCAAAGTCCTAGGTAGTAACCTTTATCGCCTCCAAAATGTTGCCAAACTACCAGTTACCATATTCCAAAGATCAGCCACATTTTTTTATTATTATTTCAACATTAACAATTTTATTCTTCAATGTAGGCTCTAGTGTAGAATCGGATGCCCTTCCGATTAGTGACAATTTTTTTTAAAAGTTTTACGGATGAAACCTCACTTCGGGTTACCGTGATAGTTTTAACTTTGTTTTAGCTTCCTCATTTTATTTAAATGAAAATAGATTCATGTGTATATGGACAAATTTAAGACAGTGCACAATGCCTAGTTTGTGCAATTCTAGGATGTTTTTTTTAAGTGAAAACAGATCGATGTGTACATGTACACAGTGTTTGTGCAATTCTTTGGCTTCTTATTTTGGTTTTGTGTAGCGGCCATCTTGAAATCGTGCCTTCCTGGTGCCGATCTTGGCGTAAAAAAAGAATCGCCAAGAAACAAGGGGTACCCAATTGTAAACTTTTATGTTGATGTATTTTAATCATGAATCTTATATTAATTTATGTTTAGCTACAATGTTTGACCTTTTTCACAGTTGTTATTATTAATATTGTAAGGGAATTGCTATGCTTTGATTCCATTTTATTTGCTTTCAATTTAATTTATGTACATTCATGCATATATATCCACATTTCCATGCATGGCGTACATACATTTATGAATCCAGTACTGATAACAGGAAGAGTACCAGTTTTGTTAGGTTATTGAATTATCATCTCAGACCTGCCAAACTTGCATATGTTAGGCTGTTATATTTTTTCTTTTTGAAGTTTATTTTTATATGATATAATATAGAAGAAAACTGAAATGTATAGTCCAGTATTTAATGCAATTATACATTGTTTCTGTTTGGATCCTCCTTATGTTCATCTTTTGACGTTTGTCTTCCAGCAGAATTATTTTGAAGACTTCCAGCATCTGTGTTTGTTTCCAAAATGATATTATGAACCAAAATAATCACGAATAAATACATTATAAAACTGAAATTCTTTGATCTGAACTCAAATAAATGGTCAAGTGAACTGCAGGAGTGGAAATAAAGTGGAAAGAAAATTGAAAAGAGGAATGATTTTATTCAGTTCCATAAACTGGTGCTGCTCAAACTTTTAACCTTGCATCCTATATACATATAATTGCAAATTATCATGATCCACGTGCATATAATTATTCATGAGAAAAAAGATGGGGAGGGAGAACATGAAAATTTCAAAATACCATGTTATAGTGAATTAACAATTATTCAGAATTATGTAACTAAATGTAAGCTTCAAAACTTTTTCCAACCTTTTTTTTTTTTTTTTTTTTTTTTTTTTTGTAAACATTTCATAATTATGTAACTAAATGTAAGCTTCAAAACTTTTTCCAACCTGTACTTTTGTAACCGCTATTAATATTACACTTCTTTATAACCATTAGGATAATTTGGGCTAATTTCATCTTTAGGATTATCATGTGAAGAACTTTCACAGGTATGGTATCTTTTTGACCAAAATGTTGTGAACTCATTGACAACTTTTGGAGAGAAATATTTGTTTGGTATATGTTGGGTACAAATAACTTCAAACTACTCATTGTGGGTCTGTGTTATTAGGTTCAGAACAAAAGCTGCTTTATTTGTGAAAAGGATCACATATCCATAATGTCAAAAATTTGTACTACTCAGAAAATAAACAAGCAATAACTAAATAGATCTTCCTCTTCTTTCTTTATTATCCAAATTAACTATGCATGACAGTTAGTGAAAATCATCTTTCATCTTTAATATTCTAACATAAAGTGTAATGTCTTTGTTCTTGATACAGAACCAAAAAACTTCTGCTTTGTCCTATGGCACCAGTCTGTCTCTTACAGTAAACAAACTTTTCTACTTGTGGATGCCTTTAAATATAACATCCTCTCCCCATTGGTGTAACAAATCAATCACAAAATAATGAGATGCATTGCATTATGCAGTTACTTACAACATTGAGAAGCAAAAATTAGGTGTTCTTTACTATCCAGATAAAAATATACAAAATTTAAAGAAGTGTACAAAAAATATTTATAGCAGCAACAATATGGGAAAAAACTTGAAAATGTTCAAGAGTCTGGAGTTTAGTGTTTCAGTTTTTTGTCGATAAATTTAGCCTTTGAGTAATCTTTATTCAACAACCAAATTTGGGAAACCTTTCAGGAATGGCTTGCACAATCAGATCCTCTTCCGAAATCTGTATTGAATATAATTTCTTTAAAGGATGCACCAAAGTATCGGTTTTCATTTTTTACTTAGGTTGTCTGAGAGTTAACCATCTCTGATCGGGAAAATCTTTTCCACCCTGACCGAAGGCCAATGTTGCCATTTGACATTATCTTGGCCAACCAGCAGTACTTCACTGATTTTTAGAGATCGACTGTTCTCACAGGCTCCTTGAACTAGTTTGCCTAAGTGTTCTTTCTGGAAATGAGTTTGTTGTTCATCATGCAACTTTTGACAATATGAGTAGTAGCTGAAGTTTTTCTCAATCAGTTGTATGAAGATCAGGTATTCTTATGCCTGGAATGACCTGTGAAAACATGGACCATGTAAGTGGCACAAAATCACGAGCTATACAGGGTGTCCAACTAAGATGTTACCCAGTTTAACAGGAAGTAGGGTACATCTAGACAACTTGGAATCACATAGAAATTCCGGTTCGGAAACGCTTTCTTGATGCAGTATTGAATAGTCATGTCTGTTACAAGCGTGCTTGCTTCAAGGCTTCATTTCACAATTTTTAAACGTAAAGCACAAGGAAAGATAAGGATACAATGTAGGAGAGAAAAAGGTGTTTATTACTCACTGTTCATAAACATAAAAACATAAGTAGCAAAAGGGAAGTACAACTCATGTCAAAGTTAATGACATCTGCATGTAAGTTCGAACAGTCTCAAACATTCCAGAAGTGTCTTGGATTTCTCCGCCAGTTGCAGTGTTGCATGCTGTAAGGTCTTTGGCACTGTCAACTGTGTTTAGTAGACAAGGGGTTTTATAAGTCCCCCCCCCATATGGCCTAATGAAGTAATCTGTACATACTAGGTCTGGCAATCAGGCAGATGAATTCACCGGACCATATGACTGATCTGCCCTTGGCCAAAGTGGTTATGTACAGAAAAGCTGAAAAGGGCAGGGGCCCCGTCATGCTGGTACCACTGGGAAGGATGTGTTGCAATGGAAGTGTATGTGTTGTCCAATAATTCTGGTAACACTTGTACTAAGAATATCAAGTAATCTGCACCTTTCAGGCAACAGGTATAGCTAGAACTTATATGGCCCCCTTAAGAGTTCTTAAAAGTCCTTAGGTTTTTTTTTTAAAAAAAATCAATTTTTGGTTCTTTAATGTCCTTGTTTTGGCAAAAATTGGTTGAAGGTCCTTAATTTTGATCATCTGAAATTTCTGTCTGTTTTTACGGCTGTCATTTTGAGTGTGAATCAGCATTTTAGAGGAACATTTTTTGGTAATTCACTGACAAATATTATTTCATGAGTAATCATTTGAATTTTTTCTGATTTCTAATATAAATGCTGTGATAATTGATTTTCTGAGCAGGAAGTGAAACAAGCATTTATTTATTTATTTTTCTAATAAAGAGCTCATAAACAATGTTTGCCTTTAGGGTATGTGAATTCCTTTATTAACCGGGTCTAAATTTGGTAAAACATTTTGGTGATTTTAAGATCAATTTCTATACAAAAATTTTACTTCAGAATTTGTGAATTTTTTGATGATTTTTTTAAAAATATTACAACATTGATAAATTTCATTAAAATAATGATAATATATTAAAATTATATCTAAGAAATAACATTAAAATAAAACAATATTTTCCCTGTCGTATTATAAAATGGCATTACTTTCCATTTAGTTGACTTACTATTACAGTATTTTGAATCTGAAAAATAAACAAGATAATAAATGCTATGAAGCACAATTTATGAAACAGTTCTTAGCAGAAGCAAAACAGTTGTGCAATTATTTTAAAAAGTCTTTTTTGTTTTTTCATGGTAAGAGTTTTTCCCCATGTAAGTTCTCCAGTGCAGGTCTCTCTCTAGAGAAGCAGCAGCGGTGGCAACAGCCAATCTTCTGTTATGAATCATTCTAATTATGATTTTACTTTTCATTTTAACCTATGCTGTTTGATATAAAATCTGCCTGCTATTTACTAAATCCTCTAAACTGAGCAAGTACGTGATGAAATGAGACATAAAAGAAAAAATCTACACAAAACTAACTGTTAGTAAAACGTAAATAAAATGTCAGTAATCTTCATTAAAATATGTCCAACTAAGTGTAAGTGTAAAATATTTAATGTTACTTGATAAATTTTACAAAGTTGATTTTATTCTCATATTTGTTTTATAATTATGCTTAATAATAATGCATCCTACTTACAGATCGATTTTATTCTTAGGTGGTATTACAAAAGTGGAATTCAGTCATAGATAATATCTTTAATTGAATTTATTCACTTCCAATTTGCTGATTAAGTCCTTAATTTTTATTTTCATTAAGAGTCCTTAATAGGGTAAAAATATATTTACGGTGCCCCTTGGCAATTTTGGGTGGTACATGGATACCGAGTTTGTGCAATTCTTTGACTTGTTATTTTGTCTTTGTGTAGCAGCAATTTTTGGTGAAAAAATCGTTACTACACAAGCTGGGTATCCGTGTACACATCACTTAAAAAACATCAGATATTTGCTCAAAGTTGTCATTGCACACTCCCTTGACTTTGTCCATGTAAACATCGATCTATTTTCATTTAAAAAGTCAAAGGAGCACCCACTTCTACAGTAGAGCTAAACAAAAAATACATAACCTCAATAAGCTATATTTTAAATCAACAAGAAAATAACATAAAGAAGGCAATTTATCTTATGTATCTAAGCACTACACAAAACAAATATCCACTTACCTTATTTAGAAATTTCTGCATCTTCAGTCTGTGGCACACAAAATTCCTTAACAGTATCCCTAAAATTATATGAACTAGAATCCGTATATTGGCATCACCACATAAATTCACAAAAATCAAAGTAAAAAATATCCTCCGGTGTTTAACCATATGCATTTCCTTTCTACAAACAAGAGACTTATAATGGCTACTAAGTAAACCTTCATTTACACACCAGTCAATTAATGCTGTTTTCTCCTTTTGTTGCAAATCATAGAGAAACTTCAGATTAATGTTACCACATTCAGCCATTCTACCATCTAAAACACAAAACAAGCAATGTACTTCCTAACCAGCACGCACCACAAGTCTTTACAAATCTTTTCCCATCATTCAAAATTTATCACAGTCACGCAACCGATTACGTTATAATAGGGCTTCTATAGCATTCAAGTACTCAAGTTACCATAAATGAAACAACTTTGTGATAATACAAGGGGCACCCTTCAATCTACTCTAACCCTTAAAAGTACTTAATTTTCATGCACAGAAATGTGTACGAACCCTATATGGCCTGATGAAGGGATCATCTACAGTGCCAGCTCATACGTTTAGCATAAAACGTGTGTGTGCAGCCTGAGTACATATCACGTATGGGTTCACCATCAACCGTGCATGGTTGTTATGAGTATTGAAAATACCCTCTCTTGTGAAATACGCCTTATCTATTAACAACATGGAATACTCCTCATCTATGAATTTACATGAACTGAAGAAATACTTCTTATTCCTCTTAAAGCTAATGTATTTTGAAAGGAATGAGGAAGAACTTTTAAATTCAGTGGAAAGAGTATAGCTGCATAATTGTCATAATACATCTTAGATAAATAAAACCACATTTGACATTATTGCCATTTTGGTGCATTTCAACTCGACCAGTCGCCTGTTATGGAATTATGTGATAATAAAACATTAAAGACAAATAAAAACCACGTTTGGCATTACCGTCGTTTTGGTGTTTTTCAACTCAAGCAGTACCTTGTTATGGAATTATGTCATATTATTTTGGAATTCCTTTCTTTCTAATAAAGTTTTGAAGATTTTTAATTATTGATACCTTGCAGTTCACTGAACACTGTTACTGTACAAATAACAGTTAGAATTAATATTTTTAATGATTGTCTTGATTTAGAATTTGCTGTAACTACTGACAACATTGTAGCTGCTTATCGTGCTGCATGCTGGAAGCAAGGAGTTAAACCTTTGCAAAGAGTACTACAACAGTTACAAGTGAGTTACAACATATGAATAGCCAATTAAACAATAATTAGTAATTTAATTATTAGTAGCATATTTCAGTCACAATTTGATTTTATATTTAAAATTCAAATTATATCTGAAATATTCATTATTAGCAAAATTTGGTCTTCATTTATTTTGTTCTTTGTTCCAATTTTCTGCTGATTTCTTTTTAATATGTTGTTGCTTGTGTACAGGTTGGTAATAGATTGAATGCATACAGAATTGACGATAGTTTGATAAAATTTATTTTACCAAAAGAACAGCTCACTGTTCTGGAGATATCCACAAACATAGTCGTACAACTCTTCAGTATCACAGAGTAACAATCAGTAGTTACACTTCAAACTACTAAGAATGTTAAACACAATGTAATGCAAAGTGCATCTGAACAGCAAAACTAACTGGGAAATATCTCAGTACTCATTCTGAACTTACAGCTACAACAACAGAGCAGATGATCTCTCCTGTCTTATATATGTCTGGCTGCTGAGATATTTCTAATATTTGCTGTTTCTCGAAATTACTGGAAGGCATATGAGTGCCAAATTACTCTTACAGCTATGCAGAATAACAATTACAATACCTATTGTGGTGATACAGAGACCAGACCTAAATGCTACCAAATGGATGCCTTTTGGTGATTTTGTGCCAGATTTGCTGCCAGAAATTACTCATCGCCAATTTAATGATATAGCCATTTGCTCAATGTTAAGTAGACTTGCCCCTGTATTCTTACTTTTCTGGCAAGCTTCGCTTCTGTAGATTTTCGTATTGCATTACACAGAAAAATACAACAATTTCACATATAATTGCACTAAAATTATGTATCTATGTATAATATTTGTAAAAGTATTTTTGACAGTTTAAATTTTGTATCATTTTAAGTTCAATGGAACTTATTTATTATGTCATTCTATAATAAAAATATTCTTTTTTATTGTTGGTAGTGATAATAATTATTTTTTCTAAATATTAATGATATCTGAAGGTCATTTTCCTAGAAATTAAGTGCAGATTACTCAGGTATCTTCTTTTTTTTTCTCTGTGTGTATCTTCATGTTTTTATATCATACTTTTACAATGTATGTGTCATTCTTCATTGTAGGCAGTGCAGATGAGTGCTGATCTTGAATTTGAATTGAATTTAAAAGGTAACTTTTTTATTTTCAAATTTTAAAAACTCATCAAAGTAGTTGTGATTATTTTTATTTCGCAAGCTAAATATACAGTTTTGAGAAAAGCAAATAAAATCTACATTTAGCTTGTAAATTCAGCAGTTGCAGCAAATTGAAATGTATGATGAGTATGCTTGAAGAAATGTATAAAATTTTGGAAACTTGTGATGAATATACCACCACTTGGTGCCACATCTAAATGTTAATATCAAGTCAAACTGGACACCCAGAGCAAAGCTGACAATATATTCAGTTTCATGAAAAGAACAGTTATTTTATAAAATCCCAAATGAATGAAGATATAAAAATTCACAAACAAGAAAACTTGTAATTATGCCAGTCTGCAGTTGTGCATTGATGAATTCCTATTTGCATTTGACATAATTCTACAACATGAATTAATTGAGTGTTTGAACTTTTTAATTGAGTGTTTGAACAGTACCATTTCAATACTTCAATAGTAATAAAATGCAATTTTATTTTGTGGTTTTCTGAACATTCTTTCAAGATGATACCTTTACCTTTCTGATCTACTTCTTTTCTGTGATTTGGCACATGTGATGTATATTGATTCTTTCTTTCTTTAAAAAAAAAAAAAGAGAGAGAAAGAAAAGAACAATTTCTTTAAAAAATAATTGGAAAAGTTAAAGGGAAAATTGCTGGATCAATGTTCATTTCCTGTTCTTTTATAATGATATCATTGTATGGCACCCAGTCAACCAAAAAGGTGGCAGAATTTTCATAAGCAAAATTTAGTAACGGGCAAACGATACAAAAAATTTCAAAGTACAAAATATATGTTAGATTATAGTGATATAAGTCTCTCTCTATTGAATACTATGCAGGCTTAAAAGTCACAACAATTCTATTTTTATGCAAATGTAAAATTTTGAAAATTAAATTTGATTAAACCCTTATTAGAGTTATATTTTTACTTGAGCTTTCGGATTTTCAAATGAAAATTTTTATTTAAAGATTAGCAGTAGTAATCAAAAGCTAAGAAAGGGCTGATGAATTTATTCTTGATTTTTAAACGCAAGCATTCTTGTTTTCCAGTTCATTTTTAATTTGAACGAAAGATATATGATTTGAATAATGTCCATGTCTAGGACCCATGTCCATGGGTGTAAATAATTCTTCAAAGTTTGTGCCAGAAGTGCAAATAAAACAATCTAATACAAGAAGTATATCAAAATTATATAGGACTGTTTTAAAAAGGAATCACCAGTACCCAAGTTTCGTGATTTTGGCATATTGGATGTTGATGTTGTATGTTTGCGAAAGAAATTTTTTTTGTGAAGTAGGTGGAAGAGTGGAGTGAGATATAACATTTCAAACTGATGATCTGAGAAGTTTGTTAACATTTACATTGAGTAGCCAAGATATTTGAGACATCTCTTAACAATGTGTTTATTTGTCTTTAGCTCTGATTACATTTGCTATTCCTTGGGGCATAGCCTCAAAGAGTGTTAATAACTGTAGGTAATTTATGGCCGCCACATTGTGTTTGCTAGCATATTATGGTCAAAATTATCACTAAAGAATTTTTTCTTATTTGCCACTCTAAACCATTTTGTAGCATGAGAAAAGCATAGATCGTTAGCCAATGCTGATACTAAGCCTTATTCGACCTACAATCAAAATCTTTCAAACTCGATACCTCATTCAAAAATCACTCAAATTTTTTATCTTACCTCTTTCTCAGTCTAAATATTATGGTAACTATTACCTTTTAAAATGAACCATATGCAAGAAATTTTTGGTTGTTTCCTTCCTATCAGGCTGGTTTAGTTTTTAAAAGAAAGGTTGTCTTTAATTTTTGGCCAATCAGTGTATAAAGTTTAATAGCTTTCTGTGATTCTTGACTTATAAAAGACAGTGCAACAAAATTGTTATTCATCACAGATAACTTTGCTTAATATTTTATACATATTAATGTCGATAAACTTGTTGGTTCAAAGCACTGGTAAGTAATGTACACTGTGAAAAAAATTGAGACAGTTCTATATCTCCCGTTCTACTGGGCCAATTGACAAAATTTGAATTGCGTTTTTCATGTCTCGAAAGCGCGACTTGGGATATATATTAGATTTATATATAGCTGTATTCTAACATAGGTATTTTGACACAAAATCGGACTTTTTCTGAACTAACATACCAATTTTTTTCCGTATTTCGATTCTGAAACTCAAATTACGTCTAAATATGAAATTTTGTAAAATTTGGTGCAAAATTTACAGAGAAATTCATAAATTTATGTTGGCACTTTTTTTTTCCGTTTGCACCAAGAATGGCTCATGTAGTGAAATTCTCAGTATATGGCAACCTATTTTCCTTTTCACATCGTGAGTGAACGGAAGAAAAGTTACAATTGTTCGTTTTTTCAAATAATGTTCTTTATATTATATTTTTATTTATAATTATCATTATTTTAAGTAATTTTTTTTTTCGAATTTCAGTTTAATTGTTTAAGTTGCGTGGTTTCTTTAGAATAACTGTTTTGAAAATTTCTATTTACCCATTCGAACTGTGTAGTTTCAATAAAAGTTGCATTGTTTATTTTTTTTCAGATAGTTCTGTTTATATTTTTTTTTTGTCATAGTTATTATTTTAGGTAATTTTTAAATTTTTAGACTTTTATTTTAATTGTTTGTGTTGCATTGTCTATTCAGATAATTATTTTAAAATTTTCTATTTCTATTTCTATTTTTTTTTTTTTTTTTTTTTTAATTTTCTATTCATTCACGAACTGAGCATTTTAAATATATTTATTATAAATTTTCCAGAATTTGATTTTATTTATTTGAATTGCATTGCTTTCGAAAAAATATTTTGTTACCCTGACTGACTACAATGCATTTGAAAACTACATATATTAAAAGAGAAAATACAGTAAAGCACAATTATACGCCTTTCAATGTTCCATTCAGAAAAGATATATAAATGAGAAAGATGTATAACCAACATTTTAACTTAAGATAACTTGCATATATTGCTTTAAACTGCTTTAACATTGTGCTCAATTGTGCTCATTGCTTTACGCTATTTTTTCATCCTACATTTAGTTTCTTAAAATGTTATTCATATTTTAGTCAAATATTTATTTTTTTAATCGCAAGAATAAAATATCATAAGATTAAAAAGTCTTAAATTAAACAAATACTAAATTTTATGCAAAAATTTTTTTTTCTCCTTAATGGCCTTTTTTTTTTTTTTTTTTTTTGAGGCATTCTGCAAGTATATTAAAAAGCATCCAACTTTTCGAAACATTTCTGCATTTCTGGCATTTCTGACATTCATTTCAAATAAAGTTATAGCCTTCCATTTCATAAAGGCCCACAAACGGCCGAGCAGTAAAGTTGCTGAACACTGGTAGTTAGTTCTTTCTGAGGTTCGAATCTCAGTAAACGGATTGGTTGCATGGGCGTTTTCTTCATTTTTCTCATTGTAATGTATATGCCAGCTGGTTTCCCTTAGAACGTTCTTCACGAAGGTGTTCCTCCTTTTCGGCAGATAGCCCTGCTTTCCTATAACTTAAAAACCCAATTCAATCCATTTCATCAGTATTTGGTGAGAGCCTTTATCAGTCTTTAGAGGCTAAGCATTTTGAAGGCATGAGATGAAAGGAAAGACTGGTTTCATGAAGAGGGAAAATGTCTTTAGGTGACATCCACATACATCACTCGATAAATTCCTGAATCTTCAAATAATTCCACTAAGAAATCATGGGCTTCTCTGTTTATGATGATATGATGTTCTCTAATGTAATTTAAATTTATACAACTATATAATCAAAAACCAGTCGCTTTTCACTTTAATCTGCAATGATATATGTTTTTGTCTTTTCCATTAGCACAATCTCAGTTGATTGTATTTTCTGTACATACATGTCCATGTGTTTTCTCTTTGAGCACCCAAATTCTTTGAACTTTCCTGAAAGTATATTCAAAAGCATCCAAATTTTTGAAACACCTTGGTATTTCTGGCAGCCAAATTGCCTTTCCAATGTTTGCTTTTCAGTGCATTTATTTTCAGTACTCACACACACACACACATAAAAAAAAATAAATAAATAAATAAATAAATAAAAATAAAAAAAATTAAGCTTTTTCTATTGTTACACTTCCGAAAGTTTTTAATTCTTGTCAAACTTTTTAAAATATCAATTACATCAATTGCATTTCAGCTGAAGACAGCTTTTCATTTTCTAAGCATTTTTAACTGTAAATAAAGTTTAAAGTAAAGTCCAAAGGATAAATATTTTAATAATAAGATTTTTTGCTAAATGTGAAAGAAATAAAACAGTCCAGCAGTATTTATTCTGTACCACCGAGTGACCCGATTATTATATCGGCAGCAAACAATCTAAATCATATTAAAGATCATGTTTTTTATACGATCTATAACAGGAGAGAAAATTAGCTACTTAAAGCATTCTTTCTAAGAGGATTAATGTAAATATTTATATTTATATATATATTTTTTAAAGGGGGGGACATGACCCAAACTGTCAACATCCTGTTTGCTTAAAAACATTGTGAAAATAAACATCAAACGAACTTTCTCAGTTTTAGACAATTCAGTTTAAATGTAGTTGAAGTAAAGTACCAGACGATAATACGGCGAAGGTAAAAATTTAATCTTACAAATATTTTTTTTAAAAGTTAAAAATTTGAAAATAATCAAAATTTGAATTTGATTTTAAAATTTGAATAATATGTATAATTTTTAAAAAATATCTTTTCATATTGTATAAATAAATACTTATGCGTGATTGAGGGAAAAAATTTCATATAATTAATTCTCCATAAAAATTTGTTTGAAATTTAAGGTTAAAAACAGCTGTGACAATTCACTGTAACAAAAATCCATAAACCACATTTGGCATTATTATCACTAAACAAAAAGATGCCAAATTTCAAAATGCAAAAATATGTAAATTCATGTATATCTTAGAAAATTTTGAATAAAAATCTCTGATTTTTTGCAGGTATGCTTAGAACTACACCTACTTTAAGATAACGGAAAAAATTTTATAGATTATAATTCAAATTTTTTTCGAAAAATTTATAAAAATTATTTATAAATAGAAATTTAAAAAATAAAACAAAAAATGGGTGAATTTTATTTGGAATGAACCTAAATTTCAAAATGTGAAAGGAAAAATCAAAAAAGTTTAATAAAAAAAGAGATATTAATGAATATATGCCCAATTCAATTCACATTGAAGAGCTAATTTTTTAAAAACTACTTGTACGATTTTTACAAAACTTGGCAGTCTGGCATAATTTGAGTTGTAGAATCGAATTATGGAAAAAATTGGCATGTTATTTCAGAAAAAGTCCGCTTTTGTGTCAAAATACCTATGTTAGATTAGTGCTATATATAAATCTAATATATATTCCAAGTCGCACTTTCGAGACATGAAAAACGCAATTTGAATTTTGTCAATCGACCCGGTAGAACTGGAGATAGAACTGTCCCATCCACCCACCTTTTTTTTTTTTTTTTTTTTTTTTTGTGCAGTGTTTATGAGTGTGAATACTTAAATTTAATTTGTAGATGACCTTGCACTCATCATTTGTCTGGCATATTTCAGTTGAAATGATTAGCTAGTAGTATAATTGTTCTTGTGAGTGACATGTTTGAAAATTTAAATAAAATCCTTCGTTAAGTTTGAAATGTTTTAGGTGAAAATTTAGATGCTCATCATTGTGAAGCTTTGGAGGAAATATTCAAACGACTCCAATTTAGATCTCTGCAGCTTGAAGATTGCCATTTAAATGATGAGGTTAGATAACAATGTTTTTTAAATCATACTTATATTGAGATTGTTATATTTAAGCATGTTAGTTTAAATGTTATTTTTTTTATAAAATTTGTTTGAATTCAGGATTATTTTTAATTTCATTGTTATATATTTCAATTTTTCATTTTGGAAATATTATTCATTT
Organism: Stegodyphus dumicola; assembly: GCF_044657685.1. NCBI lineage: Eukaryota > Metazoa > Arthropoda > Arachnida > Araneae > Eresidae > Stegodyphus > Stegodyphus dumicola. The sequence goes on from NC_140768.1 coordinate 88,494,496, forward strand.
TAAATGTAAATATACATATTACAATGTTACAAGTATGAAAACTTATTGAGATTGTTTTTGCCTTACTAGCATTTAAAATATTTCTCATACAGATGTAAATGATTTGATTTTCTTAATTTTAAATAAGCAGTGTTGCTTGTCAGTTTTCTTTTCCCCTCCTCCATGATTAGTTCTGAATATATATCGCACTGTAATGGTAAATATTTTTAAATCATTTATATCTGGTTTCTAATATTGTTCATGCTCAAAATCAGATTTTATTTTATTTGTGTTATTAATCAAGTACCCATTGGCCTGTTTGTACTTCTTTCTTACTACTACAATGTAGAAAATGTCTTATTAAGCAGTAATGGCTGTATACAAAATGTTTGGATGCTGCTCATTTTCTGTGCCTTAGATTCCTGTTATATGCTTTAATAGCTTTGATTCATGTTCCAGCCAGTCAGGATTATTAGATAATCCCAGTAGTTGAAGACTGTGTATGGTGATCAACTGGACCATTTGACAAGATGCAGATCACTTAATATTGTTATCATTGATGCCTGAGTTCCTGCATGCAAGAATAAGAATTCTGATAAAGTTAAAAATCTTCTCCTGTCCGTGTGTTTGATGCCAGCAACAAACTCTTTATAAACATGGTGTTAAGACATAAGAACTTTTTCTTATCTTATGAATAATCTAAAGCCGTAGGAATATCTTTTTATTTTTCTTATGAAATAGATTCCTGCCACAGTAATATATCAAATTTGGAAATTCATGCAGGTCTCAGTTGCATGGAGTAGAGTTCTCATACTGCTGCTGAACCACAGGAAGCTTATGATTCTTAACTTAAGCTGCTCATTGCTGAAGGGAAATTGCTCAAGATCTATTTTCGGTAGTAATTTGGAAATCATAAGTGGAAATCTAAATTGAGATTGAATAAGGAAGTTATTAACATTTATTTGTGTTGACCAATCTGAATTTTGTGGATTGTTAAAGGCTGGTTGCTAATTTTGTTACAATTAGGGAAATTTTAGTTTTGTCTACTATATTATATGTTGAACCAATTTGGTATTAGTTCTCAAGCCAGCCAGGCCACATATATTCATCCAAGAATATTTTTCATTATACCTTAAGTATGTATGTATGTATGTACAGATGCTATTAGCACATTTTCTAGACAATTTTGCTTTGCTATAAAAAAAGTCTGTCTGCTTAGAAATTTGTCTTTTAACTGGAGCTATATTTTTGAAAGTCTTAAGTATCATCTGCTACTTGACAGTTTTGATTTCATGCAAAATGGCAGTTTAAAGAAGCAACGAATGGAAGCCTATATCTTTGCTGTTTCTGAAGAAAATTATTCATATGTAGTTATTACAAAACACCATGAAACCCATGTTTTTTTTTTTGACATCTAAAGCTACTATAGGTAATATTGTCAACAAGAAATCAAGAAAAATGTTAAAGTTTGGCTTAAAATAGAAAAATTCTTCTAAACGCATATCCAAGTATAAAACGGAATGTTTTGAATTTTGCAAAGGTCATATCTTTAATGTTAAAAGAAACTCTGGGAAGTCGAGTCAAAGAGACAGTAGCAAAATCATTAAAATGCTCATTGTCAACTGTAAACAAAGTGATTAATACTGATTTAAATCTTAAAAAGTTGGAAAAATATAATGTGTGTCAGTCTTTCTCTACAACCTATCGCAGAATGCTTTATGAGAAATGTTTATCTCACTCATATCCCTACTAAATTTTCTATCATATCACCCGAGGATTTTTCCGCTTTGGGACTTTAAAAAAGTAGATTGTTCAACATCGACCTACAGCCCTTCTTGGACTGTAGGAAGCTGTTAAAAAGGAACAGGATAAATTTCCTCTTTTGATACTACAAAAGGCTGTGTTGTTTTTGAAATTATGTTGTAGAAAAATATTGAAGAATATGGGTTATCGAACAGAACATTTAGAGCACAAAAATTTTAGGTAAAATATTTGTGTAAATACAAGGAATATTAATTCAGAAGTCAAACAACAAAAATCAGCGTTATATTTACAAAATTTTCACAGGACTAGTTTCGATGGTTTTACCGAACCACCATCTTCAGCTGCAAAACCGCAAATGAACAAGATAGGAAATAATGATTAGATAAGATAAGATAGCCTGGACAAAAATAAGCAAGTGGCGCCATCTGTTGGTGAAACCAGAACTAAAACATAATTTCTTTAAAGGCAGAAGGCAAATTTGGATTGGAATTAGGATCGTTAACTAGAACAGAAAGATTTTTATGAATGTGAAATGCGTCTAGAAAATCCAGTTCTCCAATGGAAGATGTTTTTTGAATAATTTTGGCAGCAGAAAAACTGAAAGTGTGGTTTTCGGACCAACAATGTTGAGCAACAGAAGACTTCTGTGTTTCCTTTTTTCTAACATATGCCTCAGTTCAGCAAAGTTTCAGATTCACAGAAAGAAATGATTAGGCATCTTATCGCTCATAATGTGAAATTCAATAATAAACCTTTAAAACCAAATCTAACTGCGAGAGAAAGAGTACATTGCGTGAAATTCATTCTAACCCGGATATTATTATTTCAAAGGCCGACAAAGGTGGCCAGATAGTCGTCATGGATAAGAACACTTACATCGATGGTGTCACTAAACTCTTAAACGAAGGACCATATAATCCGATCCCTAAAGATCCTTCACCTTCGGATTTGTCAAAAATAAAAACTGCGATCAAATCTTCGCAAATCATTTCAGCCAACTTAAAACATTCACTTATCCCATCTGTTGTGAATTGTGCCAGATTATATGCTCTTCCCAAAATTCATAAAAGTGGTATTCCTTTCCGCCCTATTGTATCAAATTTAGGTACTGCCTCGTATCCATTAGCTAAATATTTAGTTTCTAGATTTTCAACTCTATTAGACAATAACATTTACACCATAAAAAATTCAATAGAGTTTGTAAAAAAAGTTTAAAACTTTTCTCCTAGTAATTTACTCATGGTTTCTTTTGATGTAAAATCATTATTCACCAATGTCCCAGTGGAGGGTGCATTAAGATGTCTAGAAACCAGACTTCGCAAACTTCATTTCTCTTGCATCGAAATTGATGAGCTAATTTTTCTCACTCAACTCTGATTGAAACAAACACATTTTGTTTTCCAAAATAAATATTACAAGCAAATTGAGGGATTAGCCATGGGAAGCCCCCTCAGTCCCATGATATATATGATATCTGATATCTACATGCATTATTATGAATCAAAATTGTTTGAAACTTTAAACTTCCCGGCATGGTTCCGCTACGTAGACGATACTTTTACTCTGTTTGAAGGTAAAAAAGATGATTTAAATAAAGTTCTTTCAACAATGAATTCTATTGATCCTGCTATTCAGTTCACTTTTGAACTTGAGACTTGCAATTCTCTTCCGTTTCTCGACATTCTGGTCACACGTAACACATCCAACTTCAGTACTGCGGTTTACCGTAAACCTTCATCGGTTTGCCTTCCACCACACTTTAAATCATGTCATCCGACTAAACAAAAGTTAGCTTCATTTTATTCCTATGTTTTCCGTGCTCTTCAAGTTTGCTCCTCCAAATTAGCCCTTGATGAAGAACTAAAGTATTTAAAAGCAATAGCTATTGACAGGGGCTTTCCACCCAACATTATTAATCAAGCAGTTAAAAAATTCTCATCTCAACACACTAAAAGGCACAATCTTGTTTTAGGAGATTATAAAAATTCTGTTGTCATTCCCTTCTTTCCATCAATTAGCTATAAAGTTGCACATATTTTGCAGAAATTTAACTTTCGGGTTGTTTATTCTGCCATCAATAAAATTCCGAGTTCCATACTCAAGGACCCCATTCTGGATATGAATTCCTGGGGTATTTATAGGATTCCTTGCCAGTGTGGTTTAATTTACATTGGCCAAACTAAGAGAGCCTTAAAATTTCACGTCAAGGAACATGAGGCATATGTTAGAAAAAAGGAAACACAGAAGTCTTCTGTTGCTCAACATTGTTGGTCCGAAAACCACACTTTCAGTTTTTCTGCTGCCAAAATTATTCAAAAAACATCTTCCATTGGAGAACTGGATTTTCTAGAGGCATTTCACACATTCATTAAAAATCTTTCTGTTCTAGTTAACGATCCTAATTCCAATCCAAATTTGCCTTCGGCCTTTAAAGAAATTATATTTTAGTTCTGGTTTCACCAACAGATGGCGCCACTTGCTTATTCTTGTCCAGGCTATCTTATCTAATCATTATTTCCTATCTTGTTCATTTGCGGTTTTGCAGCTGAAGATGGTGGTTCGGTAAAACCATCGAAACTAGTCCTGTGAAAATTTTGTAAATATAACGCTGATTTTTGTTGTTTGACTTCTGAATTAGTATTTGTTCGGCGTGTTATTGTGTCTTAATTACAAGGAATATCTTCTAAAAAATGTATGAACAGCCTTTCTGTATATGTCTGTCATATATATCTATATATATAGATATATATCTATAGAAATATCTATATATATAGATATATTACACCAATTATTTTTCAGTCATGACTAGAGTGGAATGAAATTAGAAGAAGACAAATGAAATACCAGTGCCATAGTAGATGACTGGAAGTAGAGAGCATGTGGTTTGCATCTTAAATATATGTAATTTTGGGAAAGCCACAAACACTTGGTTAATTACAGCAAAAATTTATTTTTGTGGACTTACATTTTAAATAATGGAGAATGCAGCTAAGTGAAGAGACTTTTTTAGCAAGTGTTGAAAGAGAAAGGGCACTGAGCAGCTGGAGTATTTATAGCTTAAAATTTCTTTGTTTGAGTTCAGGATAGCGTTTGGGTAAGAGTTTTAGTAGTACACGTGACTGCAGATAAGTGATGCAGAATGAAAGGGGATGTATTTAAATTGAAATTAGGAATTTAAAAGGCTATTGCCATTACAATAGTAATTTGTTAATAATTTCTTATCCCCCTCTTTAAGAACGAAAAAGCTTGGTGATAAGCATTTGAAGATAAAAGCATTAAAGCAGTAGTAAATAAAGAGAAGCATGATGTAAAAAATATAAATCTTAAAATTTTGGCAAAAATAATTATTTATTTAATTTTAAAAATATAAATTTTGACTATATTTTTTAGTCCAATTGTAAATTATCGAAAACGATACGTTTTTAAGGATCTTGAAATATTTTTAGCAAATATAAAAATATTTCAAATTTTGAGTCTGAATTTATTCACAAAATAACTGAGAAGTGCACAGTTCTTTTAATTTAACTTGAATTTCACAATATAACTTTTGAGAGTTCCTGTCATCTTTAAAAATCTGTCATAGAAACTAAGTGTTGTAATCATAATAAGGTCAAAATATTTCTATTACATATTCATGAAATTCTATTAAAATTGATTGTATTTACTTATTATTAAACAAAACGACTTACTTTTGCTACTACTACTACTACTTATTATTAAACAAGATTTTCTTGTCGAGCAATGTAATAAGTAATACACAGAAATGAACAAATATAATGCAATGTAATAATAAGAAAATAAACTTCCATGGGAATTAGACAGGCCCTTTACAAGCGAATAACTACTTGCTGATAGCTGTGGGATGCTTAAATACAAATGACATAAAAACCTTCATTCCTTATACAAGATAACTGTCTTATAGTATTATATGAAAAGATCAATATTTTTATTTTCTTATTTGCTTATAACATGCACTTTTACTACTGTTGAGTTCATATTGCAGTCTTGTGTAAAGTAAATATTGGGCCTTCAGAAGGGCTTTATCCTTTTTTGAATTCAGGCAAGTCTGTATGCAACTTCATCATTCTATCTATGTAACTGGTTTTATCTTCTGCCAAAACTACAACACCACATGTAGATATATATATATATATAACATTTATATTAAAAGAGTCCATGTATAAAGTACCAGGGATATTTTGATCTAATAATTAAAGAAATGCATCTCTGTCACGGCAGTTTTGGGAAATGAGGTTTGGAACAAAACTCTTTGGCCATTTGAGGATGGAGAAACTTTTAATTATTTTATATTGAATTGTTGTGTGGTTCATTAAGTTTTTTGAAGGCAATAACTCTTTGTAATAACTGTATTTACAGGCAGTGATTCATATAAACGTGTTGCTAGGGTTAATATCTAGAGTGAAGAAAACCCAATAATCTGTTTTAAAATGGGGGAAAGGACATGATTTTCATTTTCTAAAAACAAAAGTTCTCAAAAACTAGTGAAGCAAAAATTGATGAGGACATTTTTCATTTAGTTTCCAGTTGAGGGAACTAATGCGATATGTGGTGTATGCGAAATGGATTGCTAAATGAAAAACAGAAAGTTGCAGAGAATTAATTTATTAGCTGTTGAAAACCTGTGCCTGTGTTTAGCATTTATGTAGTTCATATTCCGGACCTCAAAACTTGCATTTCTTCCTTCTTCCAGACAACTTTGAACTAGCATTTAGAAAATTTCTGTGCAGAATAATACAAATGGGTTAAAGAGAAAAACTGAACCCCCCCCCCTCTGAAAATAATCGTCACCTGTTGGACTTCAAAGAGAGATGTACCAAGATGAAATTTAAAAAAAAAAGATTTGAATTTTATTCTGATGTAACCATCTGTAATTGTAATTTCTTGTACATACAAAATAACTGCACTTTACGCCAAAATTTTAAAAGCGAATTTGCTAACTGGTTATAAAACCGACATCACATATAAGTGTGCTCTCTTTCCGCTTCTCCCCACCAAAAATGTATAAATTTCAGTTTTTCAAGGCTATGTTACAAAGCGCTGAAGTGTTTGATGGATTTAGGCTGTATTTCTCTCATTTTTAGGGTGCTGCAGCTATATTTGACATGATTGAATATTATGATTCAACTTCACACTTAAATATTTCATCTAACAAAGGTATTGGTAATCAGGGATGGCAAGCATGTTCCAAAATGTTAAAAAGGGTAAGAGTTTTGAATATTTTAATTGAGTTGTATATGGCTGTATTAGATTATTATTTTTCATTTCAGAACTGTTTTGTTATAGGACAACATTAACCAGTTTTCTGCAGAAAACTATGTATGTGAGAACTTGATATCTGGTACTTGTCATTCTTTATTCTATTTATGTGAGTTTACATGCAGATACTAGAATAAAGACAAGAATACATTTGAATTTAGAGTCTCAGTTGTTGCCTGTTTGCTGTATTTTAAATTAAATATGTTGTTCTTATCTCTTATAACAATGGTCTTGTTTTGAGAATGGTTATCGTCAATGAAACTTTTTCCCATGTACCAATCTTTCTTAAATTTTTTCTTTATAAAACTGAATTTAAAAAACATATTTCATATGTGTAGAAAGATTTTATCTTCATGATCTTCTTTAAATGCGAAGATTTTCTGTTTCTTTAATAAACTCAAATTTTAAGAAAATTCTGTGTTTCTTCGCCTAAAGTTTGAAATATTTGATATAACATTCCATAGAATATAATAAGACTGTATTTTTTTTTTTTTTTTTTTTTTAACTAGCTGTTGATATTTTAACCAACTACTTGGTTGTCAGCAGGCTTTTTTCCCTAATATGTATGAATTAAAATATATGAAAGATTACCAAACTAAGTTTACACAGGGTTCGTACAGTCCTTAAAAGTCCTTAAGTTTTTTGGAATCAGTTTTTTATCTTTAAAAGTCCTTAATTTTGGCCAAAATCGGGAGAAGGTCCTTAGTATTTATCATCTGAAATTTCTGTTTTTTACAACTGTCATTTAGTGTGAATTAGCATTTTGAAGGAATACTTTTGGTGATTCGCCGACAAGTATGGTTATCTTTTGAATGTGTAAATGCGTTCATGGGTATTAATTTGTTCCTATTTCTAATATAAATGGTGGGATAGAACTTCTGAGCAATAAGTGAAACTTAAGCATTTTGAAATAATTTCATTAATTTTTGTAATGAAGAGCTCTTAAACAAATTTTCACTTTTGAAGATGTGAATTCTTTTATTAAACGGTTCGGCGACTTATCAGCATTTTGGTGATTTTGAGATCAGTTTCTATAAAAATATTTTAATTCTGAGGTCTGGGAATTTTTCGACGATTTTTTTAGAACATAGTAAATGGTAATGTATTGTAATTATATTTAAGAAATAATATTAAAATAAAGCATTTTTATTTTTTGCTGTTATACTATAAGTTCTATTTTGGCCACTTATTATACAATGTTTTGAATCTAAAAAATAAACAAGATATAATGCTATGAAGCACAATTTATGAAACTGTTCGTAGCAATAGCAAAATAGCTATGTAATTAATTAAAAATGTCTTTGTAATTTTTTCATGGTAAGAGTTTTCCCATGTAATTGTCTTAGAATATTCAGAATTCTCAGAATATGCATCAGGTTTCTCTATAAAATTAATTTTACACTCTTTTCTATCCAATTTTTTTTTTTTTTTTCCTTTTCTTTCTAAAATAGTTTTGGTTTTTTGCTGTGACAGAATGGGTAGGGGTAATTTTTCTTTGGAATTTTAGACATTGCAGCTTGGAAAGTTCCGAAGAATTTAAAGGCAAGATTTATAGACCCATGATTCTAGAAGATTCCAGAAAAATGTGACGAAATGAAGTGTCTCCATGGTATTAACACATAATTTCTTACTTTTTGGAGAACGTCTGGAAGAACAATGAAAACGTAATAGTTGAATGTTTTAGTTCTGATACTAGAATTTTTTCCTTAACATTTTTATCTTCCCTTTATTTTCTCTACTTTTTACTAGACACAATATGGATCGGCATTATAGAAAAGACTTTTTTCTTAATAAAGAAATTGATGATTTAAATTGAAAAAGATGATTTAAAAGATTCATTTAATATGCCTTAATGCATCATACACAGGGCTGGCGCTAGGCATTTTCCCACAGGATGCAATCTCTGTGGATCCTAAATTCTGCTCCCTGGTACCTTTCTAATTTCTGCTTCCAGTGCTTGTTCTAAATTCTTTCTAGATTTTGTTGTTCGTTGTGTCACTAAATTCTAAAAATTATACCACAGCAGCTCTGTAACCCGGACCTTACCATATATAATTCATATTTTTTCTGAATTTTCACGTTACTAAAGAAATCAAATTAGCAGCTTTTTCTATGCACTTTAAATGCATTGAGTTTTTTTAGAATAACAGAAACCTTTAATTAAATCCAAAAATTCTAAAATGAAAAGGAAATGTGGAAGAAAGAAACTGAATACATAAAGAGAAAGAAAGTTATTCTTCGAAGATATGTACAGTTATTATTATGTAAATTACCCAGTTGTTTACAATTTGTCTTCACTACAATTTCCCATTTCTATTTTTTTTCACCAGAGTGACCACTTAGACAGTTCACTTAGGTTTTCGGAGTGTGAGACAAGAGTGTGTTTCTGATCTTCACTTGCTCACTGCATTAGTTTGCCAGCTGTGAAAATTTGTAATTATTCATCTTTGCTTTACCACTGCTGACATTTCAATTTTTTATGACAATAGAATTACTGAGCCAGCTTAAAATGAAATTAAATTGTATAGTCTTTGACCACTAGTCCATATTTTTAGTTTGAATTTGACTCTTCTTGTTTAATTACATCACCTCAAGCTGTAATTGACTTAGCATAGGAACATGCCTTTATGTTCAAAGTTCCTTTTAAATAAGAAGCTTATTTAAATCTTTGTATGACTTTCTTTCAGATGTAGCGATAATTTGCTTCACTTCTGTCAGAGGTTTTGGAGTATTTAACTTTTATCAGATCAAATAAAACCTCATAGGTACATAGTTGAAAGATTGATAAGTTAGGAGATAAAACACCCAGAAGCAAGTGGAAATATTGGTTTGCTTATTGAAACAAATTTCTAATTGTTAGAAAAGATGCTTAAAGAGAAGGAAATTGATATAAATTAGCCAGAATGTCTGGAAAGGCTTCAAATTAAAAGATGCTTAAATATCTGAGTATTGTTGCTACAAAATGCAAATGTTTTATAGCTTTTAATATGTAGTTATCTTAATATCATTTAAGAGTCATTGTCATAAATTGCATGTATTTTAAACTGTGACATGTTAATAGATTGGGAATTTAATAGTGCTTTTTTAACAAATATTTTTAAAAAATAAGTTTAATAGTGGCCATGTAAATCTATAATAACTAAGGATATCTATCTAGCTAATTTAATTATTTGTAATTAACTGATCACCCTTAAAAGTTATCTCTGCACATTAAAATGAATTATTGCCTTTCGTTAATCTTTACTGTGGTCACAAAATACAGCACAAAAATGTAAAACTTAATTCTTTGCATCTAGTGAGACTAAAAATAATGCAAAACATCTGATCACCTCTGATGCTTCAATGGCTTATAGGAACCTTAAAATATGTTAACCTCAGGAATTCTACACAAAGTTATGATACTAACTGCGTCAGTCAGGCAGAGCGCAAACTAACTTTCAAAACATGCCAACCATCATTACATCAGGCTTTCAGGTTTGTTCTGATCAGCAGGTAGCAGTGGTGGCAACAGCTAGTCTTCTGTAACGAATCATGCTGATTATGATTTTACTTCTCATTTTAACCTATGCCATTTGATATAAAATCTACCTGCTATTTACTAAACCTCTGAACTGGGCAAGTACGTGACAAAGTGAGACATAAAGGATAAAAACAACAAAAAGCTAACTGGTAGTAAAATGTAAATAAAGTGTCACTAATCTTCCTTCAAATATGTTGAACTATTATAAGGGTAAAATATATAATGCTACCTGTTAAATTTTATAAAGTTGATTTTATTCTCAAATTTGTTTTATAATTATGTTTATTAAATTATGTATAATAATAATGTATTCTTCTGGTGGATCTATTTTATTCTTATGATGGTATCACAAAAGTGAAGTTCCGACGTAGCTAATATCTATAATTGAATTTATTGTTGATGGGTCCTTAATTTTTTCATTAATGGTCCTTAAAAGTACTTAATTTCCATATGCAGAAATGTGTAGAAACCCTGTTTACATTTCTTAACTTTATATATGCAGTTAATATCTGTATAAGCTGTAATTAAAATATGTATCAATGTTCTGAGATTTACTCCTTAAAAATTTCAACCTTTTAGATTATATTGTTGTGAAAAGATACATTATGTAACAAAAAGTAGTTTTGAGAAATTTTATTTTTAATTTTCTCTGTTGCATTCTTGTACCATAAGCAAGATCATCAGAACTTTCTTCAAAGCTGCCCTTAGTATTTGTTAGCTCTAAGAAGAATGATTTTGTGAATCCTAGGAATAAAAATATAGTAAAATGCCATATATATTTGTATGATTTATCCATATTGTCAAATAACTTTAATGGCAGAACACTTTTTTTTTCTTGTAAAAAGTATAAAATTCCTCTTACAGACTAATGTAAAATGGTTACTTGTGATTAATATAAAATCATGGGACAGAAATATAAGAATTGCTTTGAGACTAATAGAATTTCAAAGAAAAGTAGAATGAATAGTGCAGTAGTGTATATAAAAGTGAGTGAATTCATTTTCTTAAATTTCATTTCTTTTTGGCAGCTTAGATGTAAAATCCATCATTCATGTCAATCCAATTATTTTATTTTTAGTGATGCATGAGAAAAAATATTGTGATTGCTAAATAATTTTTTTCTATTATTTACTACATTTATCAAAAGTAGTGTAAGATAAAATAAAAGTTTTACATGGATGTTATTATTTTTTCAATACTGTCTTTTTTCACTTGGTTCTTTAGTGGAATTTTGCAATATTTTGTTTCATATGGAAATAGTTTTCTTTTCTCTCCTTTCGCATGTGAAAATGATTTATTAGATTTAATTATGAAAAAGCATGTGACAATTATATGCATAAAGGGAGGGAGGTCTTTGTAGAAGACTTTAAAGGAAACTAGCTTGTATTTACATTACATGAGGAGCAAACCATGAAAATGCCCATGCAGCCAGTCTGCTGGGTTCTAATCCAAGTCGAATAACTGGTCTTCAATGGTTTTGCTATTCAGCCATAGTTGGGCCTTTCTTATATGAAAAACATTATTGGTAACTATTACTGATGATTTTACAAATTAATGTGTATTTTTTATGTTAATATATGTCTGTTTTGTTCTATAGACTCCATGTTTGCAGTACTTAGATGCTTCCAAAACATCTCAAAATGAGCAAAGTTTACTGATACTTGGCAGAGCCTTTCGAACTGGTTCATATCTCGTTACCCTGCATTTAGAAAGCTGTGGCATTTTTGGAAGGCCACTTGTCATATTAGGTTTGAGAAATATTTTGAATTAATCTTTTTTAACCCACCTTTATATTAATATTAATTTTAACTTAACATGCAAGCAGCCAATTTTTGATAAAATTTAAAAAAAAAAAAAAAAAATCATTCTTCAAATTTTAGGTCAAAGTGTTGTTTATATATGTAGTGAATTATTAATTAAGTAATCTTCATATTGATGTCACAGTATTAAAAATGTTCCATGATTTTTGTATTAGAACCATGTATGTGAATCTGCACTTAAAAAAGATGTTAAACAGAAAACTTAAGATGCAGATTTTTTTTTAAGTTATATATTTCTTATTGCTTTAAACTATTTGAATTTCACTCATAAAGTTATTAAAGAAAGTTTAAAAATATTTTAATCTTTTTATTAATTTACAAAATTTTTATAATAAAATATTTAAGCTATGAAATTTTACAACACATGTAAGAAAAATATTGTCAATTAAATAAAGAAGTTAAGGAAAAATGTATTCAAATTTGAATTAAATCTATAGTAATACTTTTTAAGAAATTATTAGCTATGAAAAGTTTACCGCAAGATATTGAGTTAAATTGGTAACAAAATTTATCAAGTTCATTTTTTAAATTCAAAAATAGGCATAAACATTTCAGAAAATAAAAGGTCTTTAAGTTCTTAAGTCAAAGGGAAAACTTGAAATAGAATGAGCTGAAAGAAAAAGATATTTCAATGATTTATCTATTTAATGTAAAAATTTTTTAAGATATGGCTCAAACTTGCAGTCTGTTTGCAGTCCCTGAAGCAATTTTATGCTGCCCACGAAAACATTGTAAATATGTATTTGGTGCAGATATGGTGCTTGTAGTTTTAGACCTAAAGATCTAGACTGAGCTTATGTATGGTGCTGTTGTTGAAAGAAAAAAAGGTAGAATGAATAGGTTAGGGCTTTGTCACTGTTTGATTGTATGCCCGGCCACATAACTAAAGTGAGGGAATTTCCCATGTTGGTACAGTCGGAAAATTTTGTTTGCTAGCCAGCAGCTGATAGTGCTTCAGTACGCTGATGTTTCCAATTCACCATTTTAGGCTAAAAGTAAGTTACTTAGTGGTTAATTCAACATACTAGAATTACCTTAAATAAATGTCAATCTAAAATTTAATAATTAGCTCACAGTATGTTTGAATTTTAAAGGTATAATAATAATAATAATAATAATAAAACATTATTTGAGATTCTAACATTTAGATTTCAGACAGAAAATTAGTATAAATTTTTCTTTTGCATTATTAATTATTAGTTAAATTTTTTCTTTTGCATTATTATTATTATTATTATTACTGCTATGTATGTTTTTCTAAATATTTAGTGAGTGAAATTTAAAATTTAGTTTTTGTTTTATTTTCTTAAACATGTGTTTAAATTTTATTAAAATATTGTTCTGGCCTGTTGATTGCTTTCAGATCTTACATGTGGCCCACATGCAGTTTGAAACCATGTTTTTAAAGGATAACTTTTATGTAAATGTTATCTTTAGAAAAACTTTATATAAAATTAAACTCTGCTTTGAAAGGGTTATTGTGCTAATACCTCATTTAAGTATGAAATGACATTAAGATAACCCTGAATAAGAAAGTATTGCACATAAAAAGAGTCTTAACAATAAAGTTTTATACACTGAAATTGCTGGAAAAGAAGCATACTAACAAGGAAGGTCTTCATAGTAACAAAAAAAAAAAAAAAAGCATTAACTGCTCATTTAAAAACAGATAGTGGTTAAAATATAATTAGCTACTAAAAATATGACAGTACTATAATTAGAAAATGCTAAGTCCAGAATAATAATTTTTTTGCATGAAAATCTAAAATAATAGAAGAAATAAATGCATACAGAGTATGTTTAATTAGTAATAAAATCTTGTTTATTGTGTGTGTTTGCATTAATATGTATTATTGATTATGTTATTTATTTGTGAATTTGTGACAATTTTAGTTGCTGCTTTGAAGCTGAACAACACATTACTTGAATTATATCTTGGGGATAATAAAATTTGCTCAGCAGATGGTTTGCAACTTGGAAATTTGCTGAGATCTAATTCTACACTCGAGCTTCTGGATCTTCGATCAAATAATCTGCAAGTAAGTTTTTTATGATGCTTTTCTGAGTACATACAAGCATAGCATAGAAGTGCTGTATGGCATCACAGTACAGTAAGTCGCACAAACTTTAATGTGGTTTCCCCAAGCATGTAAATATTAAATTAACATTGGACATAATGTAATCTGTGAAATGGGAAATACCATTATCCCTAAAACAATGTGCAGTAAATAAATGATCAATTATTTGACATAACTTTTACCAATTTTAGTTAGTCCTCTATTTAAAAATTTGCATTTTTGTATCATTTGCTGTATTTATATTTATTTAAAGTATTGTCAAAACTTAATAAAAACATTGACAAGGAAATTAAACACAAATTAACTTTAAAATTTCACTAAAAACTGTATGTTGTTAACAACTTTATGACAATTCCCAAAATAGTTTTAAAGGCCTTTTATTTATTCAGAAGATAGTGTGAAAATGATCTTATACAGGCCTAGTACTAAATAATTAACTGAGCAGTAGTAAGGACAAGTGTTCCTGTTAATTTATGAATAATTCATATCTATAATAATGAATGATCATTCATTAAAATTTTATTTATTTATTTGAGTTAAATAACTTATTTCTTAACCCATTGGTATTAAAAGCAAACCTTTTAATAAAATTTCAAAACAGTATATCATTTTTATATTTGTTCTTATTTATTTAAAAATATTAAATAATGTGCAAAAAAATAGGAAATAGTATCACACAAGGACGATCTCAATATAATTTTTGCTTTTTAATTCATATATTTTGTGGATCATACTCATACATAGACAGCATCATATTTCTTCATGTGTATGCTAATTCCATATTATATTCTTCAAATTCTATTCTATTGAACATTGAAAATGCCGTGGTTTGAAAACAAACATTTATTACAGAGTAATATGCAGAGAGTGAAAAAGTTTACAGAGGTTATATACAGTGTCTCACAAAAGTGATGGGACACTTGTGCTTTACAAAAGGAAACTGTAATAAAATAAATTAAAAAAACATGTAAACATTTTTTGTGGGTGTGTTTCATACTTAAATTTAGTAACAATTATTACATAACATACATTTTCTCAAAATATTAAAATATTAATTTAATAAAAATATAATTGTTTAGAACGGAGCAAATAATGGCTCACATAAGTGATGGGACACCATTAGATACTACTACGTACTACAATAAAAATATTTTTTTGGGTTTTTATTTTTACTCAAAAGCAATTAGCAATAATTTATAAAATCGTCTGCAGTATTTCTCTCCAGTTTGTTTTGGAATTTTTGTTTTTTAGCTCTGTGCAGCCATGAATGCTAAACAAAAAGAAACTTTGCCTGAAGTTCGAATATTAGTTATTAATTTGCATATTGAATGTGGAAAATCTATAAGGAAAACTGCTGAAACAGTTAACTTCAGTCATTGAACAGTTTTCAAGATCATTAAACGATATAAAAAGAATCATATGATTCAGGATAAAAGAACACCTGGCTGACCATCAAAGCTATCCAATGGAATAAAGCGAATTATCGTTCGAAATATTAAAAAAAAATCCAAGAATGAGTGCTCCTAAAGTTGCTGCTGATTTACAAGCATTATATGGAGTAATTGTTAATCCTGAGACTATTAGAAGAGTAATTCGATATGCTGGATATCACGGTAGAGCAGCCAGGAAAAAAATTCTTCGTTAAGTGAAAAGAATAGAAAACTCAGACTGGCTTTCGCAAAATCCAACATAAATAAGAATTCTGATTACTGGAATGAAGTTAAATTTGCTGATGAGAGTAAATATAATATATTTGGTTCTGACTGTAGAATCTTGGTGTGGAGAAAACCCAGGGAAGAATTTCGTAAACAGAACTTGGTACAAACAGTAAAACATGGTGGAGGAGGAGTTATGGTATGGGGGTGTATGTCGTCCGCTGGAGTTGGTAATCTTGTTTTTATTGACAGTATAATGGATCGGTACAAGTATATTGACATTTTAAATCAAAATTTTAAATCTTCAGCACGAAAATTGAACCTTCATAACGATTTTAAATTCTACCAGGACAATGACCCCAAGCACATTGCTTTGAACGTTAGACTCTGGCTGCTATATAACTAGCTTGAAATAATAAAAACGCCAGCACAATCTCCAGACTTAAATCCCATAGAGAATATTTGGCAAGAATTGGAATCAAGAATTCGCAAACACACCATTTCTTCAAAACAACAATTAAAATCGGTGCTTCAAGAAGAGTTGAGGTAAAATCACTCCAGAAATCACAAAAAAAAAAAAAAAAAAAAAAAAAAATTAGTCGAATCCATTCCAAGAAGATTAAATCATGTTTTAAAAGTAAAAGGAAATCCAACAAAATATTAAAACCTTTTAAAAAGTAAAAGTTTTGGATAAATATTTGATGGAAAAGTAAGTGTCCCATCACTTATGTGAGCCATTTTTTGCTCCGTTCTAAACAATTATATTTTTATTAAATTAATATTGTAATATTTTCAGAAAATGTATGTTATGTAATAATTGTTACTAAATTTAAGCATGAAACACACCCACAAAAATGTTTTACATGTTTTCTTAATTTATTTTACTACAGTTTCCTTTTGTAAAGCACAAGTGTCCCATCACTTTTGTGAGACACTGTATATAACTTTACAACAGATCATGTTTTAACACATCATAAACAAGACACATAAAACAACCAATCAAAATAACATAAAGAAAATATAAACAAATAGAATGGGATTAAGTTTCAGAATACATCAGACCTGACAGAAAGCTAATGAATCGGACATGACAGAAAGCTATACTTCCTTTTGACCAATAAGAATGCGATTACAAATATCTCAACACTCCCCCTTAATTGCACATTATAGAAAAGGTAGAAGAATTACACAATTTTTAAACAGCTCAATGATAACAGTTCATAGAACTTTGTTTTGGGCAGAGCCTTAGTTAACATATCTGCAATATGTAAACTTGATTTTACATATTCAATTTGAATATTATTTTTTTAACAGTCTTACGGGTGAACTTTAATTTTATATCTACACTGGTGTGCAAAAATTAAGGACGAAGTCGAAAAATTAGCATATCAGCTGAACGAAGAGGCAGAGCAGACAGAAAGACCAATTAGGAGATTAAGTAAGGTGATGTACGGTAGCACATGCGCAGATATGCAGGTAGACGTAATGGGGGAGTGTCTGAGCAGTATAAAGCATGTTGTCGGTGTAAGATCAGTATTTCTGGCAAAGAGATTGCACGCCGTATAGCAGTTAAAATCACACCGAGTTGCTGCCTCAGCGAGAAATGGCCGAATAATCAATCTCTTAGACGACATCTGGATGCTTTTACCCGAGGTCGAATCATTGGGCAGTTGGAGGAAGGCCGTAGTGTGACAAGTGTGGCTGCAGAGTTTGGAATTGCTCACAGCGTCGTTTCACGACTTTGGAGACAATTTCAAACTACAGGAACAGCTATTGGGGGGTTTAGTAGTCGTCGTCCGTGAGGAACCACACCTGCAGATGACCGGTATATTGCCTTACAGGCCAGAAGAAACAGGCGGCAGACAGCGGGAGAAATCGCTAGACACACAACACAGGCGACTGGACGACCGACATCGCGTTTTACCGTGGCCAGAAGACTGCAAGGTGGTGGTCTGTTTGCACGACGCCCTGTCCGATGTGTACCTCTAACGCCTGCCCATTGGAGAAGGCGTTCTCTGTGGTGCTGGGAACATCGGAATTGAAGAGACAATGAATGGGGACGAGTACTCTTTACAGATGAGAGCAGATTCAGTCTGAGTAGCGATTCTCATCGCATACTCATCTGGAGAGAGCTGGGAAGCTGCAATCATCCCTCGAACATCATTGAAAGGGAAAGGTATGGAGGTGGCGGTGTTCTCATTTGGGGAGGCATCATGCTTGGTAGTCGTACAGATCTTCACATCTTCGATGCAGGTTCAGTCAACGGGACCCGATTTTGTAACAAGATTCTTCTTCCATATGTGCATCTTTTTAGAGGCGCTATGGGTCCGCAGTTCCTTTTCATGGACGACAATGCACCATGTCATCGCACAGTAGCTGCCAAACAGCTCTTAGAGAGTGAGGATATTAAACGTATGGATTGGCCGGTACGATCTCCAGATCTCCATACCATCAAGCATGTATGGGATTTTCTAGGCAGACGCTTGGCAGCTCATACCTTACCACCAGTAACGATTCCGAAGCTTCGATTGGCGCTGCAAGACGAATGGGCAGCAATGCCTCAACAACTCATTGACACCCTCATTCTCAGCATGGGCAGACGCTGTGAAACCTGCCTAGCAGTCAGGGGAGATCATATCCCCAATTAAAGACCGGATGTTTCTTGCTGGACACCCATCACAGGTATGTTTCGGCCTTCAGTTGCATTGCGCTCCATGCTACTTTTTCAATAAAGCTTCTTTTTATCCCTCTGATTTCTCTTTCAGTAAGTATTGCTTACATTACTCATGTCCTTACGTATTGGGGATCTTACGGTATTAAATGTGTTGATTTGGAAAGCTTTTGTACAAAGTTATATTGAAAAAACCGTCTCGTCCTTAATTTTTGCACACCAGTGTATATCTTTCAACCTACCTGAAAAATTTCATTTACAATACTCTTAATACATGACTGGTTATCTTCAAAAATATAAACATTTTTAACACTGGAACTTTCATTTACTACATTTTCTATCCATAAAACATCTTGAATACCTTTGCATAAAGCAATTATTTCAGCTTTTGTTGATGAAAGTGCAATACACTTTTGCTTGTTACAGCATCACATAATAGGAGAGTGTGGAAACATTATAAAGTAACCAGTAATTGATTTCCTATTATAAGTATCTTCCCCCCCCCCAATCTGCATCTACATACAAACATAAGTTAGCCCTTTCCAAATGAGCCTTTTGTGTATCAATTTTAAATTTAAGGTTTTTTTCAAGTACCTAAGAATTCTCTTTAGGCAACATCCTCCAGGCAACATCCGTAGGATTCTCCTGCAGTTGGCTTAAGCAGTTTACTGCAAATAAAATATATGGCCTTGTAATATATGCTAAGTAAAGTAAAGATTCAATTAATTCTTTGTATGGGCCATGAAATGCATTTCCTTTCTGAAAATCAGCTGCTGTAGATTTTGGTGCAATGGGAGTTTGGGCAGTTTTACAATCAGACATTTTAAATTTATCGAGTAGTTTTTCAATATATGGTTTCTGAACTAAATATAAACAACCAGACTCAAACTTCAGTCTAATGCCTAAAAATTCTGAGACACTTTCAGATTTTGACATTTGAAATTCTTTAAAATGATGTTACAGTAAGACCCCGCTTAACGCGGGGGATACGTTCCATCAAAGTAGAGCGTAATGCAAAACAGCGCTAAACGAGGCTATCTTTACATGTAAATATTGGGGTTAGGGAAAATGGCTAGGAAATTGGTTAGGTATTAAATTTAAAAAGTATGTTTTTTTAATAAAAATAAAACCAAACATTTATTTCTTAAAGCCCAAATTAATACCACATTATTATTTCTTGCAAAAATAAAAACAAAATATAAATAACAAAACGAATATTCTTAAAAAAAACAAATAAAATTCTAAGTCAGTCATATTTAGTTAGCCTTCCGCATTTTCAGTGTTCTGCCTTTTTGTGACAAAAGCATCTAATGTTGTTTGCCTTTTTCTTTTGCGTTGTTCTCTTAAAAGTTCTTCATAAACGGATAGAGCATCTCTAACACCACGCCTTACTTTTGAGCTCCTGTCAAAATTTGGATCATTTTCAATGAATTGATCCATTATTTCAGTTATGGTAGACAAACTCCTTTTTACAAATGCCATCAAAAGTTCTTTTTGCTCTTCTTCTGAATCACTGCTGTCAACATTTTTGTTTTCTTCTTGTTCAGTTAATTCCTTGAGCTCATCATTAGAAAGACTAGCCTTTGCTTCCTGAATTATTTCTTCGACATCTTCCACATTTACCCGTTCAAAATATGTCTGTACTATACCGCACCAAACAAGAAATACAAGTACACTCTTTCGAATATGTATTTGAAACCTATCGCTGCATAATATTTCGTGGAATCCCCGTATGCTGCGAGCGATTTCGTGGAATCCCCGGGTTGAAATAAAAGAGCGCTAAACCGAAACAGCATTAAGCGGGGTCTTACTGTATAATACTTGTTCCTTTTACATCCAAACCTGCAATTAATAAGTCATCCACATAAAGAGCCATAATTACTTTCTTACTATTTAGATTTCTGATGAAAATACAGGATTCAGAGTCCAATTGCTTAAAATTTAATTTAATAACAAAATTAAGAAATTTCTGATACCATTGTCGAGGAGACTGTTTAAGACCATATAGACTCTTTCTAAGTTTACATTTCTTATCACTCATTACTATTTGTGTTTGTTTCATGATATCCTTTGGGCTGGTCCATGTAGATGGTTTCATCTAACTTACCATTAAGAAAGCTGTCTTGACATCTAAAGTAAAGGCTTGTAAACCTTCATTATTGATGATTACCAGGATTAAACATAAAGAGTACATACTAATTACTGTAACATGTCTGTATAGTCTATGCCTTCCTTTTGCATGAAGCCATGGGCAACAAGCTTGGCTTTATAAGTTCCATCTCATTTTTTATGTAGAATCAATTTGCAGGAAATGGCTCTTTTATCAGAGGATAAACTTTGTAGATCCCAGACGCCGTTATCTTCCATAGATTTCATTTCCTTGTCCATAGCTCTTTTCCAAAGTTCTTGTTCTACTTGTGGTAGATTTACAATATCTTCAAATGTCAGAGTGTCTTGTTGTGCAAACATCACTTGGTAAGTCTCAGGATTACGATACCTAACTGGTTGTGCCTTTTTTCTTATAGATTTCCTTTGTTCCTCCTTCTTATTTTCAGCATTTAATTTGCCATTATCAGTATCTGAAATTGATTTGTCTTCATTTTTAATGTCATCATTGTCATTTTCACTCAAATCAGAACTATCGGAAATGTATTTTTGATTTTCAACTTTCTTCTTTTCTTCATTAAGTTTAATATCTCTGGAAACAATGATTTGTCTTGTTTCTGGAATCATTAAACGATATCCCATTGTGGAATAACCTACAAATATCATTCTGACAGATTTTTCATCTGGTTTCTTTCTTTGCGATGGTGGCACAAGAGTATAAGCATCACAGCCAAATACACGCATGTTTGTCAAATAAAGATTTTCACTGTTTTTAAAAAAATAAGGAACACGATTGTCAATTGAACTATTTGGGAGTCGATTATTTATATAAGCAGCCATAATACTGCTTCACCACAAAGGAATTTTGGTAAATTTGCCTCAAGTATCATTGCTCTAGCTTTTTCTAGTACAATTCTATTTGCTCTTTCTGCAACACCATTTAGAAAAGGTGTATAGGGAGGTGCAGGATCTATTTTTACACCTGTTTTTTTAGCACTTTCATAAAGTTCTCCACTGACATATTCTTTGGCATTGTCGCAGCGCAGTTTTGTGACAGTTGGATTCAATTTAAAGAATAGTTTAAGTTCATCAACAATGTCACTTCTTCTTTTGAGCAATCTTAGTTCCATAAATCGCGAGTAGTCATCGATTATAGTAAAAAAAAATACTTTCCCCATGGAGTGTTTGAGGTTCTCTTGGATTACATATATCAGTGTGTATAGTTAGAAACGGTTTGGATTCTTTTATGCGAGGACCCTTTCCTATAGACAATGCACTTTGTTTGGCACGAACGCATACTTCACAAAAAGTTTCTTTTCGGGAAGACCCATTAGTTGATCACAACAGTGTCCTAATCTTCTGTGAAATAAATCATCATTCTTTACTGCTAAAGCTGTTTAAATAGATTTGGTGAAAAAATCACTAAAATATTGTCCGCATTTGTCCAAATATCCAAACCTAAAAAGTTTGTGTTTGTTTTCAATGTAAAGCCCACCAGCGGCCGAGCGGTAAAGTCGCTGAACACTGGTAGTTCGGTCCGAGGTTCGAATCCCGCGAACGGGCTGGCTGCATGGGTGTTTTCGTGGTTTTCCCCATGTGTAACGTGTATACGAGCCAGTTTCCCTTAGAAAGTCCTCCACGAAAGGCATCCCTCCTCTTAAGCAGATAGCCCTAGTGTGCTTTGCCATAATTAAATACACACACACACACTTTTCAATGTAAACTGTTTCATTTTTAAAAGTTACGCTCAAACCTGCTGCTTCAATACTTTTGACAGAAATTAATTGTCCGATTAATTTCGGAATGTAAAGAACATCTTTTAACATTATTTCAACACCATTCTTAGTTTTGCCGCAAATATCACCAATGCCTTTCACTTCTAAAACTGCCGATTTAGACGTGCATTTAACAGTTCCAGTCTTAGCCTTAATTGAGGTAAACCATTCCTTGCGAGAAGACATATGAGAAGTTATACCAGAATCAATAATAAAATGCACAAGATTTCCAACTATAAAAGATATTCCTGGTGATGCATACTTATTACTATTTGAACTTGCCTGCATTTTCGTATTATCAAAACATTCACTTTCAAAATGACCAGTTTTCCCACAGCTATTACAGATGCAGAACAGAGTTGTCCGTATGTGGTTTAGAATATTTATTTTCACTTTTGTAATCGAACATAAGGGATTCAGAATCAATAAGTCTACTTGTAATAAAATCTAAACTCAAATTATGACTTGGTTGATATTCTAGTGATACATTAATATTTTCATATTCCTTTGGCAATGACATTAAAATGTAAATAATAACATCAAAGTCACTTACTTCAGATCCAGAGATGCGTAGATTACTAACCAAGTTCATTATGTTGTCTCATCGACACATCTTTAGATTTTCATATGGTAGCTAAACGTTTACGCATTAAAATTTGACTCACTGCTCCTTTAGCACTATACGTAGCTTGCTGTTTCTTCCATATTTTACATGCCTTGTCTTCACGTTGAAGAGAAGCAATAATATTATCACTTAAAAGCGCAAGAATTAAGGCTTAAGCCTTTTTTGATTTCAAAACATCTGCAGTTCTGTCCGCACTTGCTTCTGTTTCTAAAAATGTATCCAATTTCTTTGCAGTAATTACTGTTTGAACGCTTTGACACTAAACAGTAAAGTTATTAATGCCGTGAAATGGCGCAACACCAAAAACGTCCCTTTCACTTCCACTTGAAAAAGCCATCATTCACGAAAAACCAAAACAAAATCACATGGACGATAGAAGGTTCGATGAAAAAAGATCAGCGCATTCTAACTTTTGACGAACCACACTCTGCCGTTGAACATTGAAAATGCCCTGGTTCGGAAAACAAACCTTTATTACAGAGTAATATGCAGAGGTACAAGCAGAGAGTGAAAAAGTTTGCAGAGGTTTTATATATATAACTTTACAACAGATCATGTTTTAACACATCATAAACAAGACACATAAAACAACCAATCAAAATAACATAAAGAAAATATAAACAAATAGAATAGGATTAAGTTTCAAAATACATCGGACCTGACAGAATGCTAATGAATCGGATGTGACAGAAAGCTATACTTCCTTTTAACCAATAAGAATGTGATTACAAATATCTCAACATATTCAAAATGACTTCTTGATGTTAATGCATGTAAACAAAGATTGGTTGCTATGTTGAAATGATGTGGATGAATCTAAAATAAAATTTCGAGGTAATGTATTCGGATTCAAAACAAACTTGGAAATGCATGATTCTTGTGTTTATTACTATTTAAATTAAAACACAGAGTAATCAGCTGGCTATTTAATTTAACATAAGAAAGTTAATATATTTCTGTGGTTTTTGTGCATGAAAATATATTGAGCATAGTTTGAAACCATTTTGTAGCATTACTTCAGCACAGCATTATAAAAGGTCTGCACATCATATTCTATTAGGATATCTATTTAAAATTATAAATCATATTTCAGAAATTATCCTGTTATATAATGTATGGTATTTAGAAACACCTTAAATTAATTGTAATAATGTTGCAGATGTTCACAAAAGATATTGTTTGGGTATAACTATTAAATATGTTATTAAAAAGTAATATAAGTATATCAAATTGCACATTTATTGTTTTTAAACTTTTCAAAAAGTAGCAATTTTATAATTTGAAATATTAAATGGCATTATTTTCAAAGTGGGCTTCATTAGAGACAAATTAAAAGTCCTGCATTTCATGCAGTGGTAATAACTGGCAGTGGATATAGAAAATAGGTACTATGATTATGTATGCACATGCACCTAAAATTTTGACGAAATACTGGCATTTTTCAGAAATATTTAAATGTTTGCTGTTTTTATAAACTAAACTGATAACGGGTTAACCAAACAGTTTTTTTTTTTTTTTTTTTTTCCCCTGTTTGAAGTGCGTTAATCATTTTGTTACTGCCGAGATGGAGTATTCTTGACTGAACTAGATATGAAAATGCTGTTTTTTCTGCTCACATTGCACAATTTCTAGCATTTCCCCCCCCCTATTGCAGTGCTAAGAATTGAGAAAACAAAATTGTGTTTTCTTCAGATTAGGCTTTTTTTTTTTTTTTTTTTTTTTTTTTTTTATTTTAAGAAAGGAAAAGTACTAGCCACAATACTTGTAAAATTTTTGCTGTATACAGTAGAGTCTGCAAACTCGACCTAAATGTGAACTGAGAAGATGTCATGTTTTACGAAGAATGCATGGCGTATTCAAAACTCATAATATTTTGTTCAACTCCTAAATCTTTGGCAACATTATTAATGCTTATCTCTTTTTCCATTCCTTTAAGGCTCCAGTTAGATTTCTATTATCATGTTAACTTGATTTCTTTTCTTCTTCAACATTTGCACTTGCACCGGTAACATGATGCAAGACTTGTAAGCATTAAAAAATTCTTATCTCAGCAAATCAAAAGGCATCCACTTGTTTTAGGAAATTATAAGTTCTGTTGCCATTCCTTTCTTTTCATTGATTAGCTATTAAGTTGCATATATTTTACAGAAATTAAACTTTTGGGTAATTTTTTTTCTCCTATCAATAAAATTTACAGTTCCATATTTAAGGACCCCATTCCGTATATGAATTTCTGGGCTATTTACAGGATTCCTTGCCAGTGTGGTTCAATTTACATTTGTCAATCTAAAGGAGCCTTGAAATTTTATGTTAAAAAAACATGAATCATATGTTCAGAAAAAAGAAACAGAAATTCTGTGTTGTCCAACCCTTTTAGTCAGAAAATAGCATCTTATATTTTTGTGCAGTTATTCAAAAAACATCTTCTATTGGTGAATTAGATTTTCAGGCATTTCACATTAAAAGAAATCTTTCTGTTCTAGTTAACAATCCAAATTCCAATCCATCTTTACCCTTAGCCTTTAAAGAAATTATGTTTTAGTTTTCTTGTTTCATCAGTAGATGGTGCCAGTAGCCTGACTTCTTTCCAGCCATTTTTATCTTATCACCATCTTCTATTTCATTCATTTGCACTTAGGCAACTGAAAAGATGGTTCTGTATTTAAGCCATCAAAACTAGTTCTGCAAAATTTATAAACATTATGCTGATTCTTCTTGTTTAACTTCTACAATAATTATTCGGTATGTTCTTTTAACCTAAAACCACCACATTATTTCAGAGGTAATGTTCTGTTTGACCAACAGATTTTTTAAAAAAGAATGATTGTTGAGTTATGCAGAATCATATTTTTCGTACTCAAGTAATTGGGGGTCAAATTTGCAGTGTCCTGGGTGGACAAAGTGCTGTTTCTGATGGCACATTTCAAAAGTTGTTTGAAAATTTCAGCCTTGAAGGTGATGCCCATTGTGAACAATCATCCTCTTTAAACAGACACTTATTAAAAGAAGTTATCTCTGGGAATCGATGTTAATCAGTTCAGGAACTTTCAGACAGACTAAATATTCTGAGAAATGTGGTACATGGTCTCTTGACAAAGGTTGGATATGTAAGCACCTATGACGTGTGGATGTTCCATACTTTAACACAGCAGAAGCTTGCTTGAATTTGGGCGTATGACTCAGCTAAATGAAGTACTTTTTTAAATGATTCATTGCCGAACATGAGAAGTGGATATTATCCAAGAATGTTACAAGAAAAAAATTCATGGTAGTAAGCCAAATGAACCTCCTTTAGTAATAACAAAAAGAGAAACTGCATCCCAAAACGTAATGCTTTGTATATGGTAGGACTTGTATATTATGAATTGTTGCTCCCAAATTAGTCAATAAATTCTTAACATACTCTTCCCAAATGACAGCTTTCAAAACAGAAATAGAAGCAAAGTGCATTTAGAACTGATTGATTGTTGAGGTATTGTCTTCCATGCTTCGGCCTGCATTTCGATGAACATCAGACAAAGACTTACTGAGTGTGGCTAGGATATTTTGTTTCACCCCCCATATTTGCCAAGGCCTTGCCTTATCAGATTTTCACATCTTCAGGTCACTTCAAAATTCACTGAATGACCCGAAGTTCACTTCTCTGGAGATTGTCAAACAGCACCTCGATAACTTCTCTATAAATATATCTAATGACTTTTTTAGAAAGGGAATTTTAAGAGTTGTTGGTGAGATGGCAAGTAGTCCTAGAGCAAAATGTTGCTTATATGATTCAATGAGATTTTCTTATGTTTTTGAACTACTTCATTTGTATTCATCATAGGAAAACTGCAGAAATTTCTAGTTTACTCCCCTTTTTTGTAAATTTTTGTAAAGATCAGTGTATATTTAGCCATTAATACAACTGCTTCAGATAAAAATGATTCCAGTCTGTCAGTCTAATCATTGTCAAAATCTCTACAAAGATAAATTTCTAAAATTATAAATACATCTGAAGCGGATAAAGATTACTCTAGTTAAAAATCAGATAATGAACACCGCATCATCATTGCTGAGGAACAGTAAAATTTTTGGGCTGAAGAAATATAAAAGATGAGTTAAAAATGGAAAAAAAAATAGTTTTATCAAAATTTAATATGAATATACAAAACAAGCAAATGCAGTAAGCAAAATAATTCTGCTAGGCTTCTGTTGTCATGAATAATCCTGCTGATCTGAATTTAAATTTTGTAACTGCTACCCGTCCACCAGGAGACTTATGGTCTTTTGCCTTATTTCTCAGTCTCCTGTAGTTCGTTGAATCATTTGATTTTTAATTTTTAGCCTTTGCTGAGGAAAATATTTGCAATCAATAATTGAAATTTACATAATTAATGAAATCTAAATTGGCCAAATTCCATTTTCCCAAACCCTCGGGATTGTCAACATAATTTTCTAATTAAATTTTATTTGATCTGAATTATCTGAATCCATTCTAAGCATTTGTAGAAAATTATATGAAGATTCAACCAGTGTTTAATCCATTAATATTGTATTTTGTTTTGTTTTGCATTCACATGTGGTCTATTCCTAAGTTTATCTGCATGATAGTTTGTACATGAATTATTAATTTTATTTTCATTGTGTTTAAAGGTACTTTGATAAATAGAAACTGCTTTAAAAAAAAAAAAAAAAAAAAAAAAAAAAAACAGAATTTTTTTTTTAGTTTAAAAGTGTAAAAAAATTGCAAAAGAAAGTAAGCCAAAGAATGTATGATTTAGAATACCTCATTAAATATTAATATATTTTACATCTGAATTATGCATTATAAAATGAGTTTAATTCAATTTATAGTTCTTTTAAAATAGTACCTCAGTAGTTCAGATTTCAACTTGGCAGTTATGTAATCTAGATTAAATCCACAAATTCATGGCAGCTAGACAAGGATGTTTTTTACCTGTCATTGGCTTGGACAAGTCTTGGAGATATGTCAGTAATGGTATGAATTTGTCTGGGTCCCTTGGATGATGGCCGCAGTGCTCTCGTGCATTTGTTTCCTACTCCTAACTTTTCAAGATGTTTTTTTGGCTCAGTGGTATTTTAATTGCCTTATTCTGCAAAGATAGTCTGTATGTACAAACATCCATACCATCTTCAGGATTCAAACCTAAGCCCAGTGATATAGCAATCTGCACAATAACTACCATACTGAACAGGGCATCTTGTTAGATGTGTACTTGACCCAACATGGTCACCAGGGCTGTGGAGTTGGTAGGGAAAATGACCGACTCCGACTTCTGGAATTTTAAAGACTTGTGTATATATATATGAGGGAGTCACATTGACTGTGACTCCCTCATATATATATAAGTACTTGTATGTAAACATATACACATGGATTACAGCTTATTTTTTAAATGCAAAAAAAGTAATAGATGTTACAGAAGAAAAAAAAAAAAAAATTCATGGCATAGCAAATTATTTATATTAATTAGCATTTATTATGAAATGGGAAAACTGGTATTAGTTATTTCTAAGAAACAGTATAGCTTCGGGGAGATCTTTGTTCTTGGAGGACCATAGATCCGATTTAATAAACTTCGGAGCTGAGAAGACTCTTTCCACACTAACTTGAGTAGGAAGAAGAGCTGTTACTGTTAGAGCTACTTCTTTTGACTTTCAAGATAGATTTTTATAAGTTCTAAAAGAAGTGTCTTGCAAGCGCAATTATATTTCTCTATTTCTTCAAAGGCCGTGTTGAAATCTTGTTTGTGTTTTTTTATTTTTATATCTAAAGGCTCTTGGTTTTTCATTTTCATTCGTTTTTTGCCTTAGCATTTTCAGCCTTATCCAAAAATATTTCTCAAAATCTAATTCATCACTGGAAGTGGATGATAGAGACTCAGTTGCAATGTCTGCAGTTTGACGACTGTCTTGTTTCGAATTCTCCATTTGTTCTGAGAATAATTTCCTTCTTAATGAAAGTTCATAAGTGGCTTTCTTTGCCTTTTTAATTCATTCATCCAAGAAAATTCGGTGTTTTGGATCTACATATATTGAACCCAGCAAGATCTAATTGTCTAACAAACTAGTTTCTCTTTTCTTCATTGAAGAAATGGTTCCTTCTGCAATAAACCCTCCATTTCAGAAAGAACAAACATCCCATTCTTCCATTCTCGCCTCCTGTCAATTCATCAGATTGCAGCTTTTTTGTGGGTATATGCGGTGTAGAAAGAAGAGTTTCCAATCTTGGAAGATCATTCCACGGTGTTTCTGTTAGTGAAACATTAGGATTATTTACATCTTCTAAAAAAGTTCTTAATTCTAAAAACCTCTTTATCATCAAATGTGTACTTCCTTATTGCGTTGCTTGATCAATAAATGCTCCTTTTCCTACTCGCTTCCTAAGAATGACATCAATTTTAGGAGGAGTTACCTAAATTTACCAGTGAGATTTGTAACTAAATAAAGTAACTAAATGAATCAGTTTAATCACTAATGGCAAATATCACATCCATCCTCCTCCCTTATATTTATTAATATGTCAATAAAATAGAAAATAACTATTTATTAATGTATATAGTTATTAATAAAAATAATAACTCAGCTTGTCATTAATGTTTTTCAATTCATTTTAATTTTATTTCAAATTCAAACTGTCCAACTAAAACTGGAGTTGGAGTCAACCTGTTTTTTAGCGACTTTAGCTCCGGTACAGTGTCTACAAAACATTCCAAATTAAGATATGCTTATATTTTTTAATATATATTTAAAGCATAATTTGCATTATATTTATAGGATTTGGGCATATGTCACTTGGTAGATGGCTTATGCCAGCAAGCAGCAAATAATGGAGAATGTCTTAAAACTCTTGTGTTAAGCAATAATAATTTAACTCAGAATGGAATGGCACATATAAATAGAGCTTTGGTAAGTGCATTATTAAAAATTTTTCCCCTCCCAACATTTTACTTAATTGCATTTATTGCTTTTTTTTTTTTTTTTTTTTTTTTTTTTTCATTAAGGGAAGGGGCTAAGCTTTTGAATATTTTTCATTTTGAAGCATTTTTGACGTGTTTATCTCATCTGGTGTAATGTTTTCTCAGTTGATTGTAAGACAGTAATAATATTTTGCAGTTTGATATAATAAAAAAATGTATTGTAAAAATTCATGCAGGTGATACATAATTATTGTAACTTGCCAGTGGTGTGAAATTCTCGGGCATTGAAGATGATGCCCAAGAATATGAAGAATGCCTTAATTGTCATTCATAAAGGTTTTAAAAAGCTCCTTGTTGATGCAGTTTTTCACTTTTGACAAGGCATCAAATCATTAAAATTCAGTATTAGAGAGTGTACTTGATGTATTTAACTGAAAGAACTGGATAAATTCATTACAGTGCTACAGTATTGCAATCAGAATCACAATTTTCAATTTTTTAAATGTCACATTCATTGCTTTATAAATTCATTCCTTAATTTACACATTTTTAGAAACTGTAAATTTTTCTTCAGTGCAAACTTTTGAAAGATTCACTTTTATTCTATTCCAATCACTTTTCCCAAAGTCATGTCTCCTTTTTTTTTTTTTTCCCCCCTAGCCAAAAATTCTGATTTCTTCCTCCTATTATTATTGTTAGTGCTTTAATAGCAACTGATATTACTGACTTCAACTCTTTAACTGTCTAACCAACAAAGCTATATATGGTCAATATTTTTACTAATGTCTGTAATTGAGTACCTATATGTATTTCTTGAAATATGACTAACAATATAAAATAAGTATATTATTCTTTAATTATTATTATACAATATTAAAAATAAGTAAACCTGAAGCTGTAAAGAAAAAATCCCAGGTATTGTGGTAATTACATTTTGGAATTATCATGAAGTAAATGTCTTCCGTGGTATTTTATTGAATTTCAAAATTTCATGGCCAAATCCTGGGCTTATTGGAGGGTTAAAAAGTTAGATTTAATTTCAGTGAAACAACAGTTGGGAAAAAATTTTTATACAAAGTCTGAGATCTGGGCATCCAATTTCTGGAATGGTCTAAAATTTGGACTTCAAAGCCACCAACAGTCTTTTTTTCTTTTTGGTATGCTTTACGCATGCACATCTAAAGTTCCCGCCCCCCATAATAAAATATGTGGAGTGTCCCGAATCTTAATTTTACTTTGAAACTAAATAAAATACCTCGTTAGTGAAGAAACAATCATTTTAGCATAAATTTTTGTGATCAGTAATTGTCTCCGGTACGTATCTGCTTGGCATACATCTCAAACCAAAACATTCTACTTAGAAATATTGCTGGTTTTACACCTACTAATATTTTGTATCCCTGATGCCAGCCTGGCAAATCATTATTTATTATATTTTGCTTTCATCACTGCATGTTTATTAACATATGACAACTTGAGTGATGACTCATGCAGCAGTGCCTAAACATTTTTTTTATATTAGTAATTGAATAACAAAGAGTATGGTTACCTTTTATGTTGATATTACGCTTAGTAATGATTACAGATAAGTTATATGCACTAAGAAATGTTGATGAAGAAAAATTTAACAAAAATACACAAATTGCATTTAACCTATCTAGCTTTTAAACTCTTTTTTTTTTTTTTTTTTTTTGGCGTTCGTAATTTAGCCTCTGGTTTAAGGAAATATATGTGATATGAACCAAAAGAAGGTAGGAGAGTGTTCCATTTGATTGTTAATAAAACTTGAAAATAATTGTCATGTTACGGAGTGCTTTCATGGGCAAATTAAATAATGTTAAGTATACCAGTAAAACACTTGTTACTTACAGTATTGTGAGAGATTGATCAGTTGTGGTGCCTGTGAGAAAGACGAGTATATGAAGTATTTCAGTTCTTGCAAACAGTCTCTTATTTTTGTATAAACTTTATGTATCATGTAATGTAAATTGTGAGAATCTATGCAGATAGTCAAAATCCAAGAAATTGAGAAATATTTCTATATTTTTGTTAACTGTAAAGAATTCTGCAAGATTCAGAAATTTTTATTCATTCCATATTCACTGAGAAGTTAACCCACTACAAGTCATGTAAACTTTGTGGCATAGAAAAGGTAACGTCATATGAAATGCTGCCATTTTTGAAAATTACCCTTTAAAAAAAGAATACTGATACAACTTGTTACAACTAGTTATTGAATTTAAAGATTTATTCTTCTCTATACATTCGCAAAAGCAAACTTTTAAAGGAAGGGGGAAGAAAGAAAGAAAACTGCTGCGAAAGTGTGTAAACGAAGTGCAAAAAATTGTAAAGTTTGCATGTGGTTATCTAAACAGAAAACAGCGCAATGATATTTAAAACAAATGTTAATGTTTAAAATTTTAAGAGGGCATATTTGTCTTTTCTGGAATAAAAGCTTATAAATATTTGGAAACTGTAGTTACAGTGTGTTCTAAATTTCTGCATTTTTATGTACAGTTCCTGCAGCTTATTTTAGAACACTGTAAGCATGTTGCCTTCCTATACCGCTTACGGAGTAATTTTGTCATGCTATGTACTGTCCTGTGACCGAATAAAAAAGTTTTCATTTTTGAAGCACCAAAATCTTCATCTATTGGTGTTAAATCCCCCCCCCCCCAGTGTATCAAGGATGTGAGTAACTGTGAAGGGAAGTCTGTGAAGCAAGATGATTCCATTGTCACTATTTTATAAATTCTTTTCAAGTTGGGATGTAAATATTTTCAGAATGCTTGATTTCTTTTATTACTTCATTTTTCTTGTAACACCTCATATATGATGTGATAATAACTTCCTTTTCTCCAAGCTTTTAAGTTCTTCCTTTTAAAAATGGCACTTTTATGATTATATTTTATTACCTTGTGCATGATGCAGGGTAAACTTTACAAATACATCCCCTGTAAAGACTTTTTCCCCACTTCTAAAATATTCACTTTTGTCATTGTTAAATTTTTTTCTGTGTTCAGATTCAATATACAGTACAAAGTCTGAGATCGGGACTCATCCAGACCTCGGCGATTCCGGATATTAGATCATCGGCTTAAAACTTGTAAGAATGGCATGTAGAAATTATAAAATTAAAAAATGAAATCGTGATTTATGTAATAATGAAGCATTTATGATTTAAAGGATAACCAAAAAAAAAAAAAAGCTTAATATTTATTTGTTTACTAACATTTCATTCAATGTAAGTTGTTTAAGTTGCTTTTTTTGTGCTAATATTTTTTCTTTAATTCTGTAGACGGACATAATTTCTTATTCAGTTACAAATTTTCATTGTTCAAGTCCTGTAATTGCTGTGTCGAGAATTCTGACTAAGTTGTCAATTAATTTTTTTTTTTTTTTTTTCTATAACCTCTCTGTCAGTTTCTTCACTATTGGTAGGCGGTAATTTTTGGATAAGGAACTATACCGCAGATTTCACTGTCTGTTAATTGATTGATAATTGGGTATTGTCATTGCAATGAAAAACTTCTGTTATACCATCTTCATTTATCCCCATTCCCACATTTGTTTAAAAAATCCATTAATTTGAAAATTTAACTTTTGGTTTGCGATATCTGAAAACCTTCAGCTATCATATTCACCAACCTCACCATGAAATATGCTAGGCTGGTCGTAAATTATGTTAAGCAGTTTTCTAAAGTATCTGGAGACACATCCTTCCACGATCTTGCAATGCTCCACAAAGCAGATTTTATGGTAAAATATTTCAAAAATTCTTGAATAGTCTTGCCATTATTCAAGAAATTTAACATGGATTTTAAAAATTCTACTTCATATTTGCATTTTAGTACATGCACTCTTCCGATATCCATAGGCTGAATGATTGATGTACAATTTGGAGGAAAGACTAATACGGCGGATACATTATTTTTCACTAAAAACTTTCAAGTGGAGTATGAGCCGAACAGTTGTCTACAACCAGGACAATTTTTGCATTATCTATAAACTTTAGTTGACTTTCTAATGCCATACTCCTCGCATAATTTTCAGGCAAATGTACCTTTATCCCTTTTTCAGCAATTCCACTTTTTGTTTAATGGACATTGAAACATGCTTTCACTTGGTTGATCCTGTTGCAGCTCCAGAATTAGAAACTCTTTTCGACATGACTGAAAGTTGAAACTTTAATTTTCATCAAATTGCTGTACTAAACAGCCTTAAAAAAATAAATAACCTGGATCAAATCAGAAAGTTACGGAATAGCGCAATCTACTATATTGGCTGAAATTCCTTGGAATCAGTATAAGTGTAATTTTAGCCTATCTTAATAGGGTCTGTTATACATTATTTGCTATATATCATGGGATTGGCGACGAAGACAAGTTGTTCCGCTAAATTTTGTCTTGCTTCTATCGCGAACTGAGACAATTAAGCATGATTAAGTTATTTATTATACTTACGTCTGTTTCTTGTGCATGCTTAAGGCTTATCTGAATTCTGAATAAATAAATTCCCACATATACTTGAGGCTTTATCAAAGGCCGACTTTAGATATCTTACCGCCTGATACAGTCTCTTTGAGTCTTAAATTTTGCTACTAAGCACCTCTCTAATTTCTAAATTTTGAATTCCAATGCTTTCCCAAAATTCTAAATAATAAATAAATTATTTTTATCCTTTAATTTTGTTGCTTGGTTCTTCTCTAAATTCCAAAAATTATGTCTTCCCTAAATTTTGCCGCCGGTTCTGGGTTTATGTGAAAAACAAATCAGTTATTCTTCATTCAAATAGCACTAAATGGAATCTTTTGGCCTAAGTATCATTAACAAAATCTATTTTTACCATATGGAAAGAAAATTTTTAAAAATTTTTCTTCATCAATATAAGTTCAGCAATTTAAGTTAAATGCGCTAAAAAGCATATTTAACTAAAATCTATAATCATTGCCAAGCATAATAATATCAACATACAAGGTTACCATACTCTTTGTGCTAACGTAAAAAATTACTAGTGTTAAAAAAAAATGTTTGGGCAGCGCTGCATGAGCCATTACTCAAGTTGACAAGTGTTGATAAACGTGGTGATGAAAGCAAAATATAATAAATAATGATTCGTCAGGTTGACATAAGGGATATAAAATATTAGTAGGTGTAAAATCAATGATATTTCTATCTAGAATGTTTCGGATTGAGATGCATACCAAGCAGATATGCAGCTATGGAGCCAAATTATTGATGACACAAATTTATGCTAAATTATTGTTTCTTCATTAATGAGGTGTTTATGTAGTGCCAAAGGGAAATTAACAATCAAGGTTCTCAACATATTTTATCTACCGGGGGGGGGAGATCAAATGCGCATGCGTAAAGCATTTTTTTTTTTTTTTTTTAAATTGCCGGTTTTGAGGTCTGGATATTGGACGTCCCAGATCTCGGACTTTGTACTGTATTTTCTGAAACATTATATGCATATTTTAAATCACTTTTACTGAAATGTCCCAAAATAATGTTTTCAAAACCTTTATTGTCAATATGTAAATCATGTTGATGACCTCGTCATGCAGTAAACTAACATTTACTGTTTGATACACTGCATTGAACTAAAAATTGTTTCTTTATCAAATTATAAATATGTGTTCTGCAAATAAATGCAGGAACAGCGAATCTATTAAGTTTAGGATAGGTGGGCTGATAATCGTGAGGATGAATTCACTTTGAAATTGCCAAAAGATTTATAAACCCCACCTGACCAATTAAAGGTAAACAGAGGGGCATATTTTGCTGGAATTTTATTTATATCACTGCAAATATGTTAAAGAATGGCTTTATATTGAATTTGAAGAAAGTATAAGCAAACAGTAGTTATAATATAAATTGAAACTTGTCTTGTTTTTTTCTGTTATTATGATGAAAAATATATTTCAGTTGGTGTCTGAATCCCTCATGAAACTTGACATCAGCCACAATAATATCTGTGATGAAGGAATACAGCATTTGAAGCAGGGATTGCTGACTAATCAGTCCTTGCAAACTTTGGTACTAGTGAATACAAAGCTTACATGTGAAGGTAAAAACTTTTGAGTGTATGTGTATGTGTGCATGTGTATATGTAATAGTTAAAATTTAATAGTTTGTGACATAGAATGTCATGTCTGATGATTGTATATTTTAAGCTATCATGTGTATTCACAGAGCTTTATACTTTTTTTTTCATAATTTCTTTGAATTAAATACAACAAAACAATGCACAAGTTCAGAGACAGGTGCTTTAACTGTTCCACAATAAGAAGTTTGCAGTGCACTTAATTATAATTGTGACAGAAAAAAGAGGCTGTGTACAACATACAGGGTTATTCAAAAAGAAAGAGCAGATTTCAAACATTTATTTCTTCCATACTACAAAAGATAGAAACATGATTCTAACATTAATGGATAGAGAAAAGTTTACAATTATGGTATGTATTCAATATGAGCACCGTGTGTTACACGACAAATGTCGAAACGGTGGCTCATTTCATGCCACACACGAATCAGCTGGTCTTTGGTTATCGAATTCACTGCTTCAATAATTCGATGTCGTAGATTTTCAAGAGTGTCAGGCATAGGAGGGATAAAAACACACTCTTTTACGTAACCCCAGAGAAAAAAATCGCAAGGAGTGATATCGGGAGACCAATCTGCTCTTTCTTTTTGAATAACTCTGTATTACTAGAACATTAGATTTAGAATGGTAAAATTGAGTAATTTCTTAATAGGTGGAGCTTAGTATGTCTTCATTTCTCTTATTTTAGTTAAAATTTCAGTTTAATTCTAATTGGATAAAAGATTTTACTTTTGCTTCTGTGCAAGTAAATGCATCATTAGCATTACGTAAGAATAATGTGACATGAATTCATTTTGAAATGATGCACATCAGAAATATTTATTGTGTCTTTTTAGAACAGAAAAGGAAAATAGCCGAATTAAAATGGCCTTGTGACGTTGTGGATGCTTCAGTTGTAACGGAAATAACACTGGTATTGGTGATGCATCACTTTTTATTCACAGCACATACCACAGATACAACATTTAATTAATACATTTAGAAAACTTTAGTAGATATCCGAGCTGGTGACACGATCAGAGACGTTAACGAAGATGGCACTCATCATTACTGGATGAATTAAGTCTCCACACCTCAGCTCGCTGGTGGAGATTCTCAAACTCTTTCCGACAGGCGTTTCACAGAAGTCTCATCTCTTTACACATGCGCATTACTCAGTTAGGTCGTTGCCATTCGCAGTTCTTTAAAATAAGTATTAAAAATGAATTATAGTCCTCGTCATGTGAGGAGTCTGCTAACGAAGTTCTCTCTAGTCGAGAGCATCATAGGTCTTTCTAGTAGAGAGTTCAGGAGCGTTCTTTACAGTCTAACTCCTTCCCCCTCCAGATTTTGTTTTCCTCGGACACAGAGGAAACAAAATTTTATTTTAAGTTCCTACAGGATAAAATACAAGTTCAGGCAGGCGTTCGCTACAAACAAACACCTTCCACCTCCAGTTTTTGTTTCTCCGGACACAGGAGAAGTAAACCTTCACAGTTCACGGTTTCAATAGAGATTGTTCAACATTTTACCAGTTAATTTTAAACCACACTGTTACAAAGGTTCTCCACTCTCATAACCAGGCCATCATAAAAAAATACATATAAAAATACATATACAATGTATAAAAAACCAACACAAAAATTTTTGTCTTTAAGGATAAAGCTAACAATTTACTATATAGTATGAATTTTTAAAAAAATACAATATACATAATCAAATAACAAGACAATTTAAAAGAAATGATAACTAGTCTCTTTAACTGGCATGTACAGAGTTTCTACTTAAGCAGTCTACATTTAAGTTGTCACTTCCCTTTTTATGATGTATCGTAAAATTATAAGATTGCAAGGCTAAGGCCCAGCATAACAATCGACCATTTCTACCTGCATTATTTTTTAGCCATACTAGGGGATTATGGTCAGTTTGAATTGAAAATTTAGTCTGCCCATCTATATACCCTTCCAATTTATTTATTCCATACAGAATTGCAGCACACTCTTTTTCAGTGGTGGAATACTTCCGCTCACTATCTGTAAATTTTTTACTGAGATACAATATGGGATGTTCTTTCCCTTTAGCATCCTTCTGGGCTAAAACAACACCATATCCTTGATCTGATGCATCTGTCTGTAGTATAAATGGTTTAGAAAAATCGGGTGCATGTAGCACTGGCGTACTAGATAGCTTTTCTTTTGACGATTTGAATGATTCATTACATTCATCATTCCAAACAA
The DNA here is from genome assembly GCF_044657685.1 of Stegodyphus dumicola. Lineage (NCBI taxonomy): Eukaryota > Metazoa > Arthropoda > Arachnida > Araneae > Eresidae > Stegodyphus > Stegodyphus dumicola. The sequence goes on from NC_140768.1 coordinate 88,533,007, forward strand.
TTTTACCCCTTTTCTTATTCTCTTTTAACAAATCTGTCAAAGGTGCGGCTATAGCAGAAAACATAGGTATATATTGTCTGTAGTATCCAGCCAACCCTAAGAAAGCTCTAATCTCAGTTTTAGTTGTGGGAACAGGAAAATTTTGAACCGCTTCTATTTTTAGTTCTGCTGGAGAACGATTTCCTCGACCTACTATGTGACCGAGATATTGCACTTCTTCTTGTGCAAACTTGCACTTAGCGGGTTTAATAGTTAAATTGGCTGTTCTTATTCTTTCTAAAATTTCATGTAAATGTTGTAAATGTTCCTCCCGCGTTTCAGAAAAAAAATAGCAATATCATCTAAATAAGGGGTAGCATATTTCTCACATCCGCACAATATTTCGCTCATCATTTTACTGAAATAATAAGGAACATTTTTGAGCCCAAATGGCATGCACAAAGGCCTATATATGCCAAAATTTGTAGCAAATGCAGCAATTTTCTGCGCCCTGGGGGTCAGCGGAGTTTGCCAATACTCTGCTTGTTTTACTTCCGCTTTTTACTACTTCTAATAAAGGGGCAAGTTCTTTACTTTTTTGTTGTTCATCAATAAAAGTACTTGAGTCTATTTGAATCGCTGGACTTGTGGGGACAGAAAGGTCGACAGGAGGCAATATCTCTCTGTTTTCAGACTTCTCATGAGCATCGTCCTCCTCTTCCAATTCTGACTCATTCTGCTCAGAATTTTGATTCGTCTCACTTAAATTTTTTGCTTCCTTAAATTGTTGTGCTTGAGATTGAGTAACGACCGCATTAACATTCCCGACATACGACGAATAATTTTTCTCAGTTCCTCTGAGAAGAGCCGCTGTCTGGTTGCCTAATATATATCCTCCTTGGTCTAAATGGTCTCCTATAACAGCTGCTTTGGTGGTTACTGTACCCAAATCGCATTCAATATCTACTTCAGCAACAGGTAAACAAGTCATATGATCATCCAGCAAATGTCGAACCCACACATGTTCCCCCTTCATTCTATCTCTGTCTACATATTTCTGACAAATAATATCTACCGTTGCTCCCTTATCTCTTAGAATAGGTACTTCAAAACCATTTACTCTTCCATTTAATATATAGGGATCTAACAGATTCTTCTCTGATCTCCCGCTTATCCGATACAAATCTGCTTTTTGAGTTTTAAAATTAGGGCATTGAGGATGTAAATGGTCAAAAGATCCACATTCATAACACTGTAGTCTTTTTCTCCTATCAAAGTTCGAGTCCGACTTTTTCCCAGCATTGCGTGCATTATCATCTTTTTTAAATTGTGTGCCTTTAGGGGTTTTCCTATTTTTGAAAACGTTACCAGTGGACTGAAAAACACCCATTTGTTTACCTGATGTTTTCGTTTTCAGTTCACCCAATTTCGTTTTTCCAACCATTGTCTTTTTCACATCTTCAAATTCCTCTATTTTACCCACCAACTGTTTTGGTGAAGTGATCGTGGCCCATTCATCTATAAAATGTTCCTTAAACTCATTAGGCGTGTGCCTTTTAATCTGATCTACCAACATTAAATCCTTGAGTTGCTCAAATGTTTTGATTTTTAATCCCTTAAGCCACCCATCTAAAAATGTCTTAATTTCGTGATAAAAATTGTACCACGTAGAATCCGGATTTTTTTGAGTCTTAACAAGAAGTTGCCAAAACTTCTCAGCACTTAACTTAAATCTTTTAAGTAGTAATTCTTTAATATGTTGGTAATCTCTAGTCTGTTCTTCGGGCTCCCAGCCATTATATTATTTATCTCAACCGGAAGGACACCAATGAGATATGACACCCATTGATCCATAGGCAGTTTTAAAACTTTAGCTTGCCTCTCAAAAAGTTCTAAGAATAAACTAATATCATCAGTTTTTAAATTAAACTTGGGCATAAGTTTCTGAAAATTCTGATTAAATACCATTTCACCTCCAGGTTTAGCAGATTCAGTGTTCTGTTTTGCTTTAAGGCATTCTAGTTCTAACTGCTGCTTTTTAATTTCTTTATTTTGTTGTAGTATCTGAAATTCCCTCTTCCTAGCTTCCTGTTCTAACTGTAATTCTTTCGCTCTTGTTCTTCTCTAAGTTTTCCTTTTCTATCCTATCAGTCATAATACTTTCTAACAAATTTTTAACAAATTCTTTCTCATAATTTTTACTATTCGTTATTAATTGTTTTAAATCTATCACTTTCATATCTTCTAAAGCTATTTCCCCAAGTTCTGTCGCGACAAGGAATAGATCCTTTTTCTTAGCTTTCCCCAAAAATGGCATTTTCACAAAAATAATTGCTCAAAACAAATCATATTTCAAATAGTTATTCACAAATAATACACATAAAAATATATCAGAGATATAAAAAACACTAACTTTTCTTCTTTCTTACAAAATTAGGCAAATGAAAATAAAAGGTTAATAAAAGCATTAATGATTTTGAATTTATTTCCATTAAAACACAAAACGAATAAACATCCTTAATGAATATTTCGTATAAAAAATAATAACAAATTCTTTTCATTTAATACAGCCAGACAGAAAAACCAGAGTGGCGCCAATAAATATAAACACCTCTAATTAACTTTCGTTTTCATGACAGCTACTTCCGTTGGCAACCACATGGCCAAGGCAAATACTACGTGAATCGATAGGCACAGGATTAAATCAGAACACTATTAGAACTTTTCTTTACTGCTCAAAGCTTTAATTTTTATACAATGAAATGATAAAATTTAACATTCTACTTATCAAAAAATACACATCATATTAAAATACAGCACTGGTGTGCTTTCATGAGAAAACCAAAGTAACAAGTTTTTTTAATGCATTCAACAACTTACTTCTTTCACAAGCATTTAACATAAATTTTCTTCTAATGACTTAGAAATGAAAATTGCAATATTGCACTGATGTGCTTTCACGTATACACAAAATAAACAGTTCAGATTCTATCACACCAATTTATAGTGTCACACAATCACACAATGTTAAACATAAATACACGGATGTGCTGTTTATTTACGGGAATGGATTTTTCCCATTATCATACAAAAGAAAAATATATCGTTAGATATATAAATGCAACACTCTGATTGTTAAACTCTTATGCACTGACGTGCTATAAAATGCACTGATGTGCTATGTGTTAATGGAAAAATGTTTTCCGAATATACCACAAAAGGAAAATATCTTGTTAGATATATAAACCAAACACATTGAGTGTTTAAACTTATATGCACTGATGTGCTACTTCTGCTTTGGGAATTCATTTCCCGAATAAGTAATAAATAACTACATTATACTCCTCAGGCCTGAAAATGAACATTGTGGAGAACACATACCTTGTCTCTTGTCACACAAATCTCGGTGGAACCTCCAATTTTTATTTTCATCTGTGACGTCGTGGATGCTTTAGTGGTAACGGAATTAACACTGATATTGGTGATGCATCACTTTTTATTCACAGCACATACCACAGATACAACATTTAATTAATACATTTAGAAAACTTTAGTAGATATCCAAGCTGGTGACACGATCAGAGACGTTAACGAAGATGGCACTCGTCATTACTGGACGAATTAAGTCTCCACACCTCAGCTCGCTGGTGGAGATTCTCAAACTCTTTCTGGCAGGAGTCTCACAGAAGTCTCATCTCTTTACTCAAGTGCATTACTCAGTTAGGTCGTTGCCATTCACAGTTCTTTAAAATAAGTATTAAAAATAAATTATAGTCCTCGTCGTGTGAGAAGTCTGCTAATGAAGTTCTCTCTAGTCGAGAGCATCATAGGTCTTTCTAATAGAGAGTTCTGGAGCGTTCTTTACATCCTTTTATAACTTTTATACAGTCAAAAGTCTTTAATCCGGACTCTTCGGGACTTCGGCGATTCTGGATTATCGATTTTTCCGGATTATAGATCATCAGTTTAAATCTGGCAAGATGGCATGCAGAAATTATAAAATTAAAAATATGAAACCGTAATTTATAAAATAATGAGCAATTATGATCTAAAGGGTATCAAAATTTACAAAAAAAAAGAAGCTTAATATTTATTTGTTTACTTTATTAAACATTTCTTTCAACGCGCGATTGCGTAAAGCATACCTTACGCATAGCCGAAATTAGAAAATTGCAACCAGAAAACTATTTGATTTGTATTCGTGATATTTATAATGACGAGGAATTTGATTTAAATCATATCAAAGACAGAGTAAATGAGATTAAATACTACATTTAGTAAGGATTCTAAGCCGAATAAAATAAAAACATCTGCCCTGAAGATAACGATAGTGCTGACAGAACAACTTCCAGTTCATTGCGTGCCGCGACGTCCCCCCCCCACGCAGAGCAGCGTGAAATTGATAAACAGATTTTGGAACGGTTAGATAAACAAAGGATATGCCTTTATTCATTTTTTGTAGCAATTCGCTTTTTGTTTGATGGACATCGAAACATACTTTCGTTTTCTAGATCCTTTGGGAGCTCCAGCATCGGAAATTCTATTTGACATAATCGAAAGTTCAAGCTTACTTTTATAAAATTGCTCTTACAGTCTGCAAAAAATAATAAGCTGGATCCAATTCGAAGATTAAGGAACAACGCAATCATCAACATTAACTGAAATAGATAATTAGATAATTTTAGCTTATACCGTCCATTATAAATTAAGCGCGCACGCGAAAGCGTATTCTGCGCTTGCGCAGACGTATATGTGCAGTCGTAAATGTCTTGCGCGCACGCGTAAAACGCCTGTGCGCATGCGTCAACGCGGCACATGCGCAGAAAGATTTTAGCTTTGAGGTCCGAATTAACGACTTTTGACTGTAATCATTCTAAACCAAGTATAGGAATTCTCTTTAAAAAAAAAGTTTGAAAAGAAATACTTGTGTAAAATTTTTAACAAGTATTTTTTTCATAAAAATTGCAAAAATTTTTAACATAAAATTTTTTTCTTTGTCTTCAGGACATCAAATAATAAATTCAGATTCTTTCATTTGTAGCCTCTAATACTGAAAATTTAGCATCTTTGGATTTAATATTATTTCTTTACATTTATCGAAAGAGCTGTGATAATTGGCTTTTCCATCGCTTCTTTTAGAGCATTGCCTTGATTAATAGTTTATTCATCTTGAATATATTCGTTGTCAGAATCTGCTTCCATAACAACATTGGAACTGTCACAGTTCGTTGTGTTTTGCATAGTAAGGGTAGCAGGCAGGTCTAGACTTGTTTGGTTTGGTGTACGTGCACAACATAGCTAATGTCGTTGGACAATGTATAAGTTAGCACATAGAATAATATTTTGAATGTCAAAGCATTTTTTTGTTATAGAGAGATTAGTTATATTGTAGTGTGATTGTACTTTTGATTTTAAGGTAATAGTTTAATAAAATAATTTATTTTTTATATATGTGAACTGTTTGGTGTCTAGGACCCCTTTCTTAAAATTAAAAGACGGTTTTTGAACTTATTCAAAAGAAATGTCATTTTAAAAATCAACAAACCATAGTTTGTTAACTAGTATGATGCAAGTAGCAAGTATCACTTGCATTAGGGAAGGAATGCTCTTGTAGGGCCTCTATGAAATTTCATAAAAGTATTTAGAAAAATGATGATTGCTTAATTTTTCATATAAATTTCTTTGGTTGTTTCATGCACAATAAATTATAAAAAAAAAAAAATACTGTATTCCATTAGGTGCAGTAGCTTTAGCAGAATTTATTGCAGACAATCAGCACATCGCCTGCCTGGACATAAAGGAAAATGATATACGACTAGCAGGATTAATGGCTCTTGCATTGTCAATGAAACATAATCTGAGCATGGTAAATTTAAGTGTGGACCAAACAATCAAGACTGATTCGGTAAATTTTTGTTATTTTATGTCAGTCTTTTTTTTTTTATTATAATTACTCTAGTTTTTTAATGCAAAGCAATCATACATAAAGGGAATAGTAAACATAATATTATTTTAGCTTCTGTAACATTTTAAAAATTCATAACAGGTAACCTGTGAACAGTACAAAGTCCGAAATCGGACTCATTGGGACTTCAGCGATTTCGGATTTTTCCGGATATTAGATCAATATGCAATCTAATCAAATCTGCAAAATGTGTAATCTAATCTTCTCATTTAATCTCAAAATAAAACATTCTTTTATCAATTTGAGTACTACATTGCTTATGAACATACGTTATTTTTCAATAATTGCAGAAACCATTCCATAGTGGTAAAATAGAAAATGTCTTCTATTATTTTCATAAACTGTTGATGGGAATTTGATTTCTCTGGACTCATGTTTTTCAGTATTAGTCTAAAGTTGGTATGCCAGCATTTGTGTTAATAAACGGAGTTCTAATGTAATATTCATAGTAATGATAATTTAAAATCTGAATTACTGTGTCACAAGAACATGAGGAGTATAATTGAGCATGCCATTAGTAGAAAAAAGGCTGGAAATCAGCTTTGCTTATATTACAGCTAAATTGTATGAGATGTGATCAAAAAGTATTGGACTGATGCCATATGCTTGGAATAAAAATCAATCAAATAAAGCTGTATGTCACACGCAGACCTTGGATCAAGTCATACATGTTCTTGTGTTATAAACTCCTAGCTCACTTCACTTGTTTATAGAAGTGATTTGAATGAATGTATTAAGTATTCAGAGAACATCCACTATGCATAGAAAGCTCAGCAGTCAAGCTCACTTCACTTGTTTATAGAAGTGATTTGAATGAATGTATTAAGTATTCAGAGAACATCCACTATGCATAGAAAGCTCAGCAGTCAAGCTCACTTCACTTGTTTATAGAAGTGATTTGAATGAATGTTTTAGAGAACATCCACTATGCATAGAAAGCTCAGCAGTCAACTGCCACCAAATTTTGGCAAAAGCTTGGTGATATTTCTTCTGTGGAGACATTTACAAAATTCCAAAAAGTATAGGCATATGTGAGTCACATATGAGAATTTTGAGTAATTCTGGTGTTTCAGAGATGGCCAAGAAAATGTCAGACATCCTGGAAAAAAATTGTAGCCTGCAAGACTGAAAACACCAAAGATTTCCCTTCAGCTGTACAGATGTACATAAAAATCATTCAATTACTCTTTGAAAGATATCTGAAAAATTCTAAGTAAAGGTTCAGTTTAATTCAGTTCATTCTTGCTAAAAATCTGGGTATGAGACTGCCTACAAAATTTGTGCCAAAAATAATTTTTCAGGAGATTAAAAGGAAAACCAAGTATCAATGTAAAATCATCTTGGTTGCTCCAAAAATGATGAAAACTTCTTGAAAATGACCATAACACAAAACGAATTATGAGTCTGTGTCCATAACTCTGGAATCAAGACTCATTCTTTGAAGTGGAAGGCTCCTACATTTCTAAGACCCAAGAAAATCTGAATCATTTAAAGCAATGTGAAGACACATCTGATTTATATATATATATTGCACTGGCATTATCATCTTGGATGTGGTATGTTGGAGCATTCGAGGAATGATTTTTTTTATCAGAAATGCCCAGAACTGCATGTGGTGAGTAAGTGGCAACTTCATCATTACAATGCACCTATCAAGTTCAAACCATTTAGGGATTTTGGTCCAAGCGTAAAATTTGCCAGGTTAAACAGCCACCATATTCTTAAGATTTTGCCCCCCCTGCACTTTTTCTTCTCTCCTGAAATCCAGTTTTACTTGAAAAGAACGGAAATTCAAGAGAATACAACCAGATAGCTGTATGCTGTCCCAAGAAAAAGTTTCAGGCATACTTGACTGCTTTGAAGAAGAGTAGTTATCAGATTAGTAAGCAGAGAGGTCTCCTTTCCTAATATCTCCAGTTCCTGTACTTTTGTGTCTTAATATTTATTAGGAGAATCCAGTGTTTACTAGGATTGTCTTGAAATTTCTAGATGTATTAAAGTGAATCATGTTGTGAAGATACTGTGTTAAACAAAGTTTGAAATTCTTAGCTATATTAAAATCATATTGTTTGGATACTGCAGTATATATGAAAAATACCTCTAACCATGTTTTAGTTTTTTACTTCCTTGTACGAAGTAAAAAGGAAGTTTTGTAATCGCAAAAAGTTTCAGGCTGCATATTTCAACGAAAATATCCATTTTGACCGCTTTCGAATGCAATTTAACGATGTTTTTGCGTGATATCTGTACGTAAGGACAGAATAAAAAGACTTTTCCTCCCAAAAAATTATAAAACTGCTTTAAAATGAATTGTGAAGAGAATTTTTCATGGCATCTGTACGAACGTGTATACGTACGTACGTATCTCGCATACTCAAAAACAAGTAGCCTCAGAATGTTGAAATTTTGTATATAGGTCTACTATAATATGTAGATGTGCACCTTTTATTTTGGTTGCAATCGGCCGCACCAAACATATATAAATATATTTATATATATATACACTCTGTTACCCGGTTGAGTGATCGCAGTTTCTTTACTCTTACATGTTTGTAAATTGTACATTTTTTGCTTTAAAAAGATTGAATTATGTTGTTCTTATCTTCCGTTAAGGTTTTTATACCTTTAGTAAATCTGTATGCAATATTTTTAGAATTATCAACAATTTTAAAGTTGTTTAAGTGCCGCTAAGCCTTTTTTTTTAATGTTGGCCATTGATTGTTTACATTTGAAAAAGCAGACTAGTGGATTTGTTGCCGGTCTAGAGAAACTTAGCTTCGCAACAACAAAGATAAAGCCTTCGTTTATTATTGCCAATTAAATCATGCTTAATCCTTTCTGGAATTTTTTCAAGGAAATAAGTGTTTAAGATTTACTTCGTAATTTTTTAATACAGATATTTGGAGTTTTAATGTATTTTTGCCATGTCGCGAAGTGAAAACTGAATTAATTGAATGAGAAATACTCAATCGTCTGTGAAAAGCTGTTTCTTTTTTGTTTTGTTTACTTAATTTTTTCTATACATCACTCTAGCTGTATTGTAGTATTTGAATAAAGTATGTGGCAACAATTAGATAATTCTTTAAATGATATAAATTTTGTGCATTCTGAGTTATAATATGAACAAAATATAATACTGTTAAGTGAATCTAGTGCCAGAGTGTCGCTATGGTAAACAAATAGAGTGAATTTTAAAGAATGCATTTATTCTATTGTGGTTTATGTGCTGTCAGCGAAGTAGATTTAATTCAATTCAATAAGTTTAAACGAAATGCAAGTAAAAATGTGTTTAATTTAATATTCCGTTCAAGGAAGTCATGTGGTGTACATATCAGATTTTTTATCTTCATAAAAGAAATTGCTAAATAAATTTTAATTCATAATTTTTGTGTTTTAGGATTCTGATGGGATGAGTAACCAACAAAGTCTATTGCAAGATATTAAAGATTACTGCCAAAGAAACAGAAATAAACTAGAAAGTACTAAATTGCATGATAAAAATGTAAACTTTGTTGTCCAGAATGCTAATATTCCTGTTGTTCATAATGAAACTGAGCTCACTTCGTTGATCAGGGAAAAGACTTCTCAGCGTACTCATGTGGCCAATAATGTAAATGCTTCTACCATGGGAATGGTTAGCAGTGCTTCATTTCCAACAGATTCAAAGTCAACTGCAACATCTTCATCAGGTTTGCCAAGGAATCGATTCCAGGTGTGTAGAGTTTTTCTGGATAATGATAAACATTTCCCGGATGCATCAGAATTGAGCAATAGCAGTGATCAGACATCCAGAAATGATGATTCATTCATCCATTCGGAAGAATCTGTTTTTCTTCCATCATCTCCTAATGAGAGTGGTTATGACAGCACTTCATCTTCTCCTCTCTCCGACAGGCTTAAACATCGCGAAGAAGACAAAGTCCGTTACATTCGTCATCAGGATTCCCTTGCAATTCACAAGCAGCATGTTAGCAACAAGCACGAGGAAGATGAAGATGAGGTCAATGTTGATAACCACAACAGTGATATTCTCAACAATGGAGATTCTGTAGAGGAAAGTAGTCCAAATGATGTCTCATCTGAAAATCAATCAAATACTCGTAGATCAAGTACTGGGAAAGTCAAGAAATTAACGTTTGTCTTACCTGATGATTTCTGTGAAGATAGCAATGGAAGGAGGAAAGACAGGAGAATGAGTACTCCAACCTTGGCTTCACAGAGGCTTATTCAGCAGAAATCAAATGCTCTAAACCTAAAACTTGGAAGACAGCTAGAAGGTTTAGATCTTAAAAGCTCAGTTCCCCTTTCTCCCACAAGACTACGGGAAGGCTTAAGTAAGACTTTATTTTATTTTAGGATTATGTATTGGGTGATCAAAAGATTTCTATTCAATAATATTTTCATTAGATGTATAAATACATGCCATATCTAAGCTTAGCCAATGTGAAGGTCATGATTAAGTCATACAATTAGTAAAATTTTAATTATTAGTAAAATTTTTGCAACTTATATATTGGCGGCATCATTGTTACCCCAAATGCATAAACCAGAGTGTTATACTCTTAATATGCATTAAAATTTGGCCGTCTTTTTTTTTTAAACCTTTAAACCAATTTTTTAATGTTTTAGCATCTTTTTATTGCAATGCCATTGAGAATTGTGATAAGAAAGTAATCTTAATAATGTCAGTTAAAGACTTGCTGTGTAGTAGTGCCATTTCTCTTGTTATAAGAATCATGGGTCAGAGTAGTTGCCCTTAAATGGAAGACCATAAGAGGCCATAGTTCAGGTCTCTCGTTTATTATATGAAATTTTCATATCTGGTCATCTGTTCATGCACTGAAGGGCCTTGATTCCTGTTGGATGATTATGTGATTAAATCTGTATCAGCTATTTTCATATGGTTAATGGACATTAGTCAGAAGATATCTCTGATCTTGACAACAGCTTGGATCTCTTACTGTGAAGTATTTTCATTTTTGCTTGCCTGGATATACTCTAAGCTTTCAGTTGATGGCAATGTAATGAAGGCTGTTCTGGACTTTATTATGTGTCTGTTGATATTTGTTGGAAATGTGTCTTTGATCCTCAAATCTCTGACTGTGAGATATTTCCTCTTAGTCATCTGCAAATTTTTTAAGGGCATTTGTTCATGTTGGTTGGTGATGTGATGAGAACTATTGTTGAATTTTATTGTCTAATAAATGGATATTTGCAAGAAGATGTTTTAGGCTTGTTTCATCAATGGGGTAACTGTATTTAATGCCAACAATATTTTTTTCCCTTCTAAATAAGTTGAATTTGAACCATTCAGCCCTTGAAAGAAATCTTTTGAATCTCCATTGTGAATTAATTATCTGAGAAAACTATTTTCATTTGAAGTAAAACTAATTCCATATATAATTTTTTTCAGTTTTTCCTGATCCATTTGAAATTAAAGTTACTAATAATCAAGACTGACAGATCATCTTGCTATCAGCTGAGTAATTCTTTTAAATGTATTTCTTCCTTCTGTAATTAATAAATTTGCCAAATTCTTGCAGTACTGATATGATTTTATGTGCTGTATGTCATTTGTGTATTAGTCATTTTACATGTAAAATATATGATGTTTTTTTTTATTAATTTTGCATAACATTATTGTTCATATATTTGTTGAGATTTGTTGTACAGATATTTAATATGCTTAATTTTTGCTCCTGTAACATATAGAGTGCCGCAATGAAAGTAAAATTTTAGACTATTTTGCTAGCAATATTTTTCTGGAAATTGATTGGAATTAATTCAAAAAATATATTCTTTTAATCTGTAAATGGCTAGTGACAATTTTGGGTAAATTTAAATTTAAATTTTTTAAATTTTTTTTTAAATGTGGGCCCATGTTTTATGCCATCTAGAATATGTAACAGTATATATATTTGGTCTTGATTTCATTTTAGCATAAATAATATGCATAAATACCATATACATTAAATTTGTTGTTATTTTTTATTATGGATTTTTCCCCTTATTGTTATCATTAAATAGATTGCATTCAATTTCATTCAAATGTAACAATATTTGAATTAGGAATTTAGTTCCTACCCCCAAAGATAAAACTGAAAATATTAAGCCAATTCGATTTGGAAACTAAGTATTGCAATGCATCAGCCAGGATCTGAATTTGCAGGCCACATTTGCTGTAATATAAGCCATACCTGAATTATATGGTTTTAGAAAAATTAATGAAGACTAAGCATAAGGAAAAGAAAATTCCCTGAAGAAAATTTTGCCAATTAGGTCTTAAAAAAAAAGATTAGGTTCTTGCATGTTATCAGCTTATAATGAACCTTTACACTCTGCAAGTTCTCTAGGTTTTTTTTTTTTTTTTTCCCCCTGAGTGATTTTTATCATGGATTTTCTATTTTTTTTCGGTACATGTGTTAATAAATCCCATCGACCAGGAAAGTTCATGCATATTCTACAAAATTGTTTTATATTGTTCTGCATTGGATATTTAATCGGAACTAAAACAAAAAATTAATTAAAAAAATTGTTGAATTTAATGTTTTAGAACATATGATTAAAAAATTTGTGGCACAGTTTATTTTTACAAAAAAAAAAAAAAAAAAAAGAGTTAAACATAAACGTACTTGAAATTTATTATTTTAACAGCAACAATAACAACGAAATGTATTTAAATGAAAATCCTAAAAAGAATAACATTATACTTGTGGCCAAAACTCCATAGTGGCATTCAAAATCATTACAAGGAATTCGTCTTCGGGAAGATGATGCCACACACATTCCCATAAATACAAGGGCTGTTGTGCAGTTCCACGATGCTTTTTGTTTCACCATTTTACAGAGTCACAATGTTCTGTGTGTGTGTGTACACTAGTATACAAGTCAACAAAATTATAACTGTGAATCATTGTGAAATGTTCAAAATTTGCAGCTCTTAATTCATCAATCTTGTATGCCTTTCATGATTCAGAAAAAATAAGAGATCCTTCTTCAATATTTTCCTTAATTGCCTGTAAGAGGGTGGCCGCCATTCTATCGGGAACTCTTAAAATAAAATGCTCATTATTCTCTTGACAAATTCATCCAAACATCCATTGCTGAGGGAGTATTCTACCTACTTTGTTTTTGCATTTTGTGAAAAGGCTTTCATCAATTTCTATTGTGTGGTTAGGTCCTCGGATTTTTTTTCTTTGATCTTGACAAAAGGCTGTGTGCACAAACTTCTCTTACAGAATTGTTCGAATGTATCACTGTCTTGTTACTAAGCGTTCTTTTCCCCATTCAATAGTTGTTAACTCTTTGCACCAACAGTAAATAAATCTGATTGCAGTCAAAGAAACAATATTGGAACCCTCCAACCAAATTCCTTTTCAAATGGATGTTTGCTTATCGCAGTTTTGAATGTTACAGCACCATTGTTTATTTGACTTCAAGTAGTTTCATGTCATGCTCTTTGATGCATTTTTTTTTTTCCAATGCTAGAATCCCATAACTTTGAAAATATTCAATTGCATTCTGTTCTGTAGTAGGTAGATCCCAAATTTTTATCATTTTATGGTGTAAAAGCAGAGAAATAGCTGTTAGAACTGAACTCTTGTTTAAAGAAACACAAATAGTTTATCAAAGTAACAACTATGAATTTGGTACATAATTTTTCACTGTTAACGAAAAATCATGTTGTTTGGCACCATTTTTTGGTTTTGTCGAAAATGGTTGATAATTTTCCATTGTTGGCAAAAAATCATGTTGTTTGCTGCTGTTTTTTAGTTTCCATGAACATGGTCGTTGGGATTTTACTCATGTACTTTTTATTCACATTATCTGATATTAATCGAGTATATAGAGATTTGTAAAGCATATTTTAGACCTAATTAACATTTAATAAATATTAATATTTAATTCTGGTTTAAATGTTGTACACTATTAAATTTATTCACATGATTATACTACTTTAACGACAAATTTTATTTTTATCATGTTTAGAAGTGCTTAGATAAATAAAAGTGTTTAGGTTTTTATTGCATTTTCGTTGGTGCAAAATTTTAAGAAAATTATTAAATCAGTTCAAATTAGCTGAATATATAAAACAAAATTTTAATTTATAATAATGAATTAAATAATAAGTAAATCTATTTTATCTCAGAATTATGTTAGAATAGCATATTAAGCTTAGTGATATATTATAAAGTGGCTTTAGGTCAAATTTCTCAATTTGTAGTTCTTGAGAAGTCATTTTTTTGTGCTCTGTAAGAACTTCTCAGTTTTTCATATTTCATTTTGTATTAAGCAAACTGTTTTTTAAAAATTTTGTAGCATAACATTTGGGCCTCACGGCACTCTACTTGTTAAGCTGTTTGTTTTTATTAAAAATCTATAGCTTTTTTACTGTTACGTGAGCAAAGTTCACAAATTTAGGGTTTTTTTTTTTAAATTCTGTAATTACAGCCATTTTTTTAATGTTTAAATTTTTAGGAGCTTTTTTTTTTTTTTTTTTTTTTACATTTTCTCTTTTTGTATTGAGTGAGATTTTTTTGATTTGTTGATTTAAGATGTGTTTCGTACTCTAAGGAGGTTGTGATGGTTTTGATAAATTTTTTAAAATTTAAGAGGGGGGAAATGTTTTCTCATTGTAAGTGTTTTCATTCTGTTCTATTTTTTACCCTAGAATCAAAGTGGTTGATATTAATTTGTTATTCCATAAGAATCTTTAAATTGTTAAATTTTTGCAGATTGTTTTTAAATTACAAGAAATTTGCTTCTTATTCTTTGAAATATAGGTATACTTTATACACTTATGTAATCAATCAAAGAAATTTAATTAATAAAATTAATTAATTAATTAGATTAAATTAAGATAACTTTATCTCATTAGTATATTATACTATTCTCATAATGAAAGGCAGGTGAAAGATTGGAAGATAAAATGTTAAAAATTAAATTTGTAATGGTATCAAGCATCACTAAGGATTCACTTTGATGTAAAAGGAGGGGGGGAAAAACAAAAGAAAGAAACAGCTTAAATTTTAACTAGTATTATATAGTATTTATTCTAGTTTTTATTTATGAGGAGGAAATACTATTTGAGCCTCAATATCTTATTTTCAATAAAAGTATTGGATATAGTTCCATTAAAACTGTACCATGAATTTTTGGTGCCATATTGACACGTTTTGGCTTATTTCTTTTCAAATTTTCCTGTTTTATTTTTGACATTCTTCTCTTCTCTTTACTAAAATTTCTGTTGGTAATTTTTTCTCCTTGATTTCTGTTGTTTTCATTGCCAAAACCCTTTTAAAAAAGAAGGTAGATGAAATAAAAGTAAATACGGTTAAAAGATAGTTGTAGTTATTACTTTGTAAATGATTGAATGAAATAAAAAAATAGCAAGAATCATATAATACTAATCAGCAAAAATAAAATTAAAATTGGCATTTAGCTTAGGAGAAAATAATTTTTTTTTTTTTTTTTTTTTTTTTTTTAGAATGCAAATGTCACATGAATTTAGTCTAATAAGAGTCTAAATGCTAAAAAACAGTGCATCTTTGGCCTTTATTGCACCATTTTGCTTTATCCCCTCTCAAACGCTCAACAAATTACAGTCAAAAGTCGTTAATTCGGACACCCATAATCCGGACCTCAAAGCTACAAACTTTATGCGCATGCATCGCGTTGACACATGCGCATACGACCTTTACGGCTGCAAATATGCGTGTGCGCCTGCCCAAAATACATTTACGCATGCACGTTTAATGTATAGTGGACAGTATAAGCTAAGCTAAAATTATCTAATTCAGTTAATGTTGCAGATTGCGTTGTTCCTTAATTTTTGAATTGGATCTGTCTTATTATTTTTTGCAGACTGTTAGACAAATTTTATAAAAGTAAGCTTGAACTTTCGATTATGTCAAATAGAATTTTCGATATATATTTACTAATATGTTAAGGATCTACAAAGCGAAAGTATGTTTCGAAGTCCATTAAACAAAAAATAGATAAAGGCATATCCTTTGTTTATCTAACCATTCCGAAATCTGTTTATCAGTTTCACCGCGGCTCGCAATGAATTGGAAGTTGATCTGTCAGCACTATCCTTATCTTCAGGGCAGATGTTTTTATTTTATTTGTCTTATAATTCCATACTAAACATAGTATTTCATCTCGATGTACTCCATCTTTGATATGATTTAAATCAAATTCCTCGTCATTATAATTCACTCCCGATAGCGAAGAAAGTAAAGTAAACAAATAAATATTAAGCCTTTTTTTTTTTTTTTTTTTTTTTTTTTGTAAATTTTGATACCCTTTAGATCATGTTTGTTCTTTATTTCATAAATTACCATTCCATATTTTTAATTTTATAATTTCTGCATGCCATCTTACCAGATTTAAACTGATAATCTATAATCCAGAATCGCCGAAGTCCCGACGAGTCCAGATTAACGACTTTTGACTGTATTGCACCATTTTGCTTTAACCCTCACTCCCAACGCAAGTGCTCAGCAGACTTGGTTATGATACTTAGTGTCTGGATCAGTGGTGTCCAATCTTTAACTTCACGAAGCCAACATAGACTTTAAAAAATTTTCGCAAGCTACAATCATATATTGCATTTTTAATATTTCATTTGTAAACATATATAATGTATATCTTCTGCGAATTTATCTTACTTTCTGCTACCTATAATGTCATGGCTAAAACAGTCGTTCAAATGTTTGTTTATCCTGGATCTGAACTTTGATTTTAACAAGTTCATTGTTAAAAAACCACTTTTACAATGGTAAGATTAGCCAAAGCAGGAGTTTAATCTTTAAAAGTTTTTTTTAAAGGTGAATATTTTTGCATCTATAAATGACAAAAGTCTGTGATATTCTTGCTTTTAATTGTAGATCAGACTGAACATTTCCATTTCTAGATCAGTAAATTATTTATTTTACATATTTGCAATCTGTTGCAATATTTCAGAAATATTAGCATCAACAAATGGATTAGGAATGAAAGGAGCAATGGCATGATTTCTCCTAAAATCGGAAAATTAAATTTCAAAATTATTTTTAAGCTGTTTGTGATTTTCAGAATATTTAATAGCTTCAATTTTTCTTGTACTTATTTATGTAGTTTTCCAAACCTGTAAAGTGCCAAAAGTTTTACTTTTTTTTTAAATTAGGTATATCCAAAGTCAATGTTGATTTAAATGCATTTATATTTCCTACCTACTCAATAATAGTTTTCTCTTTGTCTTGAAGTTCGAGATTTAGTTTATTAATTTTAGTTGTCATGTCTGTAAAAAAGGCTAAATCAGATAAACTGTTATGATGATTTAGTTCATCATTAAGTTGATTGTTTATTAAGTTCTTGATTCTGAAAAGGTTTTTATTCCTGGAAGAAGCTCTAAATTTGTCATAGGACTTTTTCGTAGTTCATCAGTCAATACAGAATTTGCAAATTTTAGAACAACTTTCGTCATATGTTCATAACGTAAAACATTTGCAAATAATGCCCGCTGTTATATTATGTAGTAGTAGTTAAAAATATGATTAAGTAATAGGTATTGGTTAAATAGTAAGCAGTGTGGTTAAACAGTAGGAATTGGTAATTGTTTATAGTAGTTAAAATTATTTGATTTACATCACATTATGTAAGTCAGCATCATTCTTACATAATGTTATAAAACCAATAGCAGAACAAATCATAACAGGTATCCTGTGTGTTGTTATAGATATAGGTATTTTAAGAGAAAGATTTATTTTATGTACACTGTTTTTAATAGCTTGGTATATGTCTACTCCATGTGTATTGTCTTTTAACTCTTTCATGCAGATGTACCAGTATGAAGCATCTTCATTTCCCTTCTAGCATGCATGTGTTACAGAGTGATTTTTTGTTCATCCTCATCCATCACACATTCATGTCAGAGTTTTGCAGCATTTTAGAAACTAATATTTTTAGCATGAGATGGCATTATGTGTGATATAAGATACATGTAGATTTGACCTTCACACAAAATGAGACAAAGATGACTCACATACCCCTAGATTTTGATTACATAAACATAAGGCAATAGGCATGTTCTTGATTTGTAGGCTTCCTAGTGGCTCTTTAAAATGTTCATTGATATTTATTAATTAAT
The DNA here is from genome assembly GCF_044657685.1 of Stegodyphus dumicola. Classification (NCBI taxonomy): domain Eukaryota; kingdom Metazoa; phylum Arthropoda; class Arachnida; order Araneae; family Eresidae; genus Stegodyphus; species Stegodyphus dumicola. Next base: position 88,551,084 of record NC_140768.1, read on the forward strand.
GTTGTGGGAGTTTTTTACTTTGAGTGGTTGGGTGTTTCTTTATATGTGGAGTCCCTACTCCCACAAAGCATTTTAGAATTATTTTGGTATTTGAATTCACAGTCCAGTTTCTAATCAAGAATTTACTTCTGTATGTGAATTGTTTCTGTTTTGAGGGTTACAGAGTCAAAGTGTAAAAAATCTTTAACAAATTATGTGATTCCAAATTGAGTTATATCTGTAAATTTATCATTTATACAGGAAAAGAAAGAGAGCTAAAAGAAACTACAGGATTATATAGGAAAAAAATTCTTAAACCTATACTTGAAGAACTTTATGATGAAAGATAAATTTTATATTCGTAAGGATTTACAAATGGAAATGTAGTATTCAATGTAGTCTTAGGCAATGATATTGAAAGCAAAGATGGTGTGCAACGTCTATTGTAAAATAGTATGTTGGCTGCACTTTTGAGTATGTGGCGTAATTGGAATTCTGCTTTTTTCCTGTTCCCTGTTGGCACTTGATTTCACAAAACGCAAAAAAAACTAGATGTGTAATGTGATCCCTGTGTTCCTTGTGAGCTGTGGATTGGGCATCCCTGGTCTAGATCGCAGAAATTATAGGAATGGATGTGTTTACTATGAAGTAATAAAATCCATTGTAATTAAAACAAAGTGATTAGATGAACAAAAAAAGCACCAAATGGCTTTAATGAAATGCCTTTAACAAAAATGTACCAAGTATTGAGCATATTAAAATTATTAATAATTTATTGTGTACATTCTCTACACCATTAGAATACTGTTTGTATATCCTAAAGCAAAGTTTTAATATTATAAATCTTGATTAATATTATCCACATGGATTTGGTGATTTTGAGATTGAAACCGACACTGCAAAATATAATTTGAATGTTTATTTATTGTGTAAAATAATAAGATAAACATTTAACATAACCCCTCTTCAGCTTCTTATTTTCCGAAAAGCATAATTTTCACACGTTCTGAGGCATTTATGCAACACTCTGTTGGGCAAGTTTTGTATCATTTTTTGGATTCTGTTGATTGGTATAGCTGTAGTGGTTTCCAAGGCACAATATGTAAAACGAGATGTCTGGGACAAAGCCTATTAGAGCCTATCAGGTCTCTAATTTCCCCCTCAAAATTTTCAATGAAGTAGATGCAACTGATACAGATTACATTTCACGTAAGGTTTTCTATGAAATGAACCATATAATTCAGTGTTTTTAATTGTAAGTTATTTAAACAAAAAATACACTTTTTTGAGCATTTTTTTTCATGGTATCAGTTCAGTATAGGTTGTATAAAAATAAACCTACACATTTTAAAAAACAGGATTTTTGTTTTCTTTTTTATACAAAAAAGAGGAATCTTAGTTTACCTTATATTTATTTTGCTACAAACTTTTTAATGACATTATTACCAAAGTAATGTAGTTAAATTGTTTTTCAATTCAGTAATCAAGTATATATATATATATATAGCCAAGGCTTAAGCAAAAATTGAACCTGCATCTTTGGTTGTGGCCATCAAAATGAGATGAAATCATCATTAATTTAGCTGTGTCATAACTGAGAACATTGGCCTGAGTGCTGAGTGGATCACTAATATTACACCCACAAAAGAGGAAGGGAATGTATATATATAAGTTTGTCGTGGTATCCCTAGAAGCAGAAGACTAAATGTTAAATATTTTATAATATTTAATATTAATTTTGCACTTAAGTTAACTTATATCCTTGGTTTTGAAATAGAAATCTGCCTTCACTTACTACCATACTACCAAAATGTCCAGAGTACATCACTGATATAATGCTTGCAAAGGAATTGGAAAGAAGCAATGCACACATTTAAGTCTTACTTGGGTGTTTTGGGGCAGCAATCAACCTCCACTAATTACCATACCATCCAGAGTGGTCTGGAGAACATACTATAAAATTTCTGCTTCTTTAGAAATCATTCATCTGTCTGACAGTACATTATGTTACCTGACTGTGTTGGAACCATTGATTTCTGTAATCTATTCCATGATGATGCAGCTTTAAGCTTCAATTGGGAATGACTAAAGCTATTGTTTGTTGTGCTGTCTCATCACAGAAAATGTTGCCTAAGGTGTACCAATTTGAGAAGAGGGGTAGACAGCTACAAGCATGTTTATATATCTTCTGTTGGACTCAAATTTGTGCCCAGTAGTATGGCAGCCAGTACAGTTTTAATCTGCAAATTATGCAGGGCAGTGCAATGCAATTTCAAAATAGAAAAGTTCTGTAACATCTGCAACAAAATGTTGGGGAAAAAAAAGAGAAAAGAAACTGAAGAAAGAAATACTTTTATAATAAATATTATATTGTTCACATTAATATTTGAGTTATATTTTATGTTTTTTGGTTTCATTCTTAAAATTGTCACTCTCCTACAGACCTTTATAATATCCTTTTAATGAAATAACTTTGATTGCCAAAATGCATGTTTTATTAAGTGGATTTGGCTATATTTGGAAAATAGTTGAAAAAACTAGCATCCCATTTATGTTTATTATATTTTTAACCGGATAGTAATAATGTGAATTGAGGTTATAAAATTATAACATAATTCAGAGTGTAAATTTTGTTCAGAAAATTAAAAATTTGACTTTAAAGCCAGAAAGTGCTTTTTGATGAAAGTAAAAATTAAAGTATAAAAGTTCTTGGCATATAAATATAAAAATACAGCAAGAAAAATAAATGTAAAATAAAATACCATAAATTGGAGAGCACATAGTTAACTTTCTTCAGTGTGGGTTGCAAAAATTAAAAGAATTGATAAATAGGAAAGGGATGTTAAAGCGTTAGGAATTGTGTGACATTACTCATTTCATTCAAATTTAAGTTTCTGACATTTTATTAATATTCTGAAATCAAAAATATGATCCTAGATTTACAGGAAAAACTAGATCATAGGTTTACAACAGAAATCAAATCAGTATGATCATTTTATATGCAAATCAGATCAAAAGTCTAAATACAATTTTGCCATCTTTGATAAAATGAGTTTGCATGTTTTTTTAAAAAATTTATTTTACAACTATTTTTTTATCTTTATTTATGTAAATTGTTTGGGAGTATTTATTATTTTAATTCAGTGTTCAACCTGAAAGCATTTTATTGGCTTGAAACTTAATTTTTTACATTTTTATTCAGAGGCTGTTTAAATGCTTAATAAGATTACAAATTTAAATTTTAACTTTTTATCTTTCATTCTATGCATATTAGAGAAGTGTGGTAGCTCTGATTCTTATTGAATTATATGAAATTTTAATTTGTTATTTAGACTGTTGGTTATATTGGTATTACAATATATGTTGCTTGTTTTTAACAGTAGATTTCAAATATAGTAAGCATTTTTCATTTTGAAAATCTTTAATATAATGCTTTCTCCTCATCTGTGCATTTTATTGAAAACTTTGGAAGGAAATGGTTTGTTCATTTATGTTTTTAAATTAACTTAATAATGATGTTGAACTGTAAGTATACTTTACAAATTTTGAATTAGTTGATTTATTCAACAATCTGAAATACAAGTGTTGCAACTATCCATCATAATCTTTATATCATTTCTAAATTCTTTATTGGAAGAAGATCTTTGTGATAAATCCTTTTATTGTGATCTGCAAAAGTGATAAATATATTTACAAAGCATGGGTTGAGAGAACTGAAAGATAGAGGCCTATTCTGTTTGCTTTTTAAAATGTGATTCATCCTCTTAACTGAAATTCACTATGAAATCATATTGCAGTTTTCCAGGTCTTTAAAAGTTTTGTTTATATTCCTGATTATGTTGTATTATTTTTCTAAATTTGTCATACTGACATTAAATGTTGTACTCTTGTTAATTTAACCCTTAATTATGCAAATTTTTAAACTAATTTTTGAAAAATAAAAAAAAAAAAAATAAATAAAAAAATATTCAAATACTTTTCTCAAATACAGCTTTGCATACATATTAGATTTCTATGCATTTTGACACAAAATCGGATTCCCCCCCCTGTAATGATAGGCTGTTTTTTCCCCTATATTTTGATTCTACATCTGAAACTATGCCAAAATATCAGATATTATCAAAATTGCATATATATATAATGTAATAGTCAAATCTTTAGCTCCATAATGCCAGTTGAATTTGGTTTAAAATTAATAATATTGCTTTTTTAATCAGAGTTTGATACTTTTTTTTGGCTTAATCCAAAGTAGTTATAAGAATTTATTTGATTTGTAAACAAAAATTAAGCACACAGTAATATATGTGTGTATGTGTATGATTGGGAATTGTTAAATAATGTTTGGTTAAATAAAATTATGAATCTGTTTAGCAAGATAATAACTTAGCCTGTGTTTTCATAGTATAATTCTAATTAAATGAAAAAATTAAGAGATGAAATGAGATTATATTATCCTTTTCATATGAAATAGTTTTAATATTGTTTGACAGTTTTTAGAAACATATATATATTCCTGTGTCCAGTTTTAAAAATGTTACCATTATTTTCATTTATTTATATATCATAATTATGGGCTTAACTGAGTTTTAAGAATAGTTATTTCTCAGTCTGTTGTTGAATTACTAATAAATGCAGCAAAGAATAAAAGTGATAGCATATGGGCAAATTCCGGTGAGTTAATTGATATTCGTTTATCCTGTATATAGTGTTATGTGTAATTTATTTAATGTGTTCTATAAATTCCCAGACTGTTTCCTTTTAAAGCAATAGTAGCTAGCACATAATAAACCTTTAATTAGCAAATAAACTGACTGATACATGTTATTTGTTATATTACTCCAGCACTCTTGACATTCCTGGGAGCATTGAAAGAATGTTCTCATGTCTCTCATAACTGGCTGTCACATTGTTTTGGATAGCTTAAATTACCCAAAAATAGTGATCCAGTAGAATCCGTTAGCAACATTATCTTCTGGGATGAAAAATGTGGTAAATAAATTCTAATGCTGTTAAAGTTTGAGATGATGGAGCAGGGATACTCATGCTAGTTCACTATCACAACCTTCCCAGTAGTTCTGATATTGTCTGAACCAATGGAAGGCATTTTGACAAACCAGAAGATTAAAACAGTAAAATTTAAATATCATAGCTTTTAACTTGTTTCAACATGTACAGCCAACTCCCAAATATGCCAAATATCCTATGTTTAAAAAAAAGGGAGGGGGAATTTGTTATTAGGGAATGATGAAAAAGTCGCTATTACAAACCATCAGTGTAAAATAAAATTGTCTGTAGAAGACAGGAAAAAGAAAAGAAAAATATTAGGATTGCAGCAGTAATAGCAGATGATGTCTGTTAAATGAGTTCTGCTTCTGTAAGAAGTTCTAATATTTTTATGCAAGTTTGAATTAATGATCTTGTTCAAGTTCTCTTGAAAATATTGTGCTCTGATACCATTTATATTTTCTTGTTGTGACTAATCTCACTTGTCTGATATCAGAGCTAGCTCGAGAGATTTATCAAGGCAAGGAGGCAAAATTGTGGATGTCATTGGCTAGAGCCTTGGGCACCATACTACAACACTACAACTTTGCTCAGTTCCACCTTCAATTTTGAAGAAGAGCATCCTGAGGGAACGAGTCCAACGGTCTCCCATCCCTCTTTCTGTGCCACCAAACAGAGGACTTTTGGCTTGCCGCATATTTAGAATGCTCCCATGCTGCACTTTACAAACATCCATGCCTTTTCTGGGATTTGCGCCCAGGCCCTTCAGTATGGCAGTCTGCATCGCTAACCGCTGTCCTGGTTGGCTGCTATGTATATTTTAGTTTCATCAATTCTAATGATGTTCATTTTCCCATTATTTACAGTGTGTATTTTATATTTTGAATACTGTTTTTAATTTATTTGTGAATTTAATTCTTGGGATTAAATTGCCTCAGAAAACAGGTAAACCATACTTAATAGTATGGTTCTTCTAATTCTAGTAATGATTATTTCTCTTTCCTGTGTTTTTTACTGCCCTCGGATAAACCTGATTTTGAGTTAACTGTAGACATTTTCCCTCATATTATCTCAGTCAGTTGGGGGTTCATTGTAAAGCTTCTGATGGTGATTTTCTTAATTTGCAGCAAAATTTTATGCTCATTTTCTGCTGCTTCCTCCCCCCCTTTTTTTAATTATTATTTGAGGGTGCTGTTGTATCTTGTGCTATAACTTTTTACTAAAGTGTTTTTTCACTTTAAAATTCTTTCATAAGAGAGAGCAATTTTAGTTTATGTGACTGATAGTGTATTTTTAAATAATTTGTTTTTGTCATAAGCTTATATGCCACAAGTCTTAAAAATTATGGGACACATTATGTAATTAAGATGTCTTTCATGAATTAATAGTGAGTGAAGATCTCATTCATTTCAATTTATAAATATTTCAGTATGTTTTACTTAAATGTCTTGCAGAAGTATTTTCAATTATGTGAAAAGAAAGAGCTTTCAAATGCATTGATGTTTATGAATGTCTGAATATGATGCGTGAATCTTTTAAATGTTATATTAACTGAAGAAATTTGTTTGCTGCCATATATCTTTTACTGTGTGCTAGTGCTTTCACTTAAGATTTTGATCTCAAAAGATGTGTAAAAGAAATACCCATTCCTCATTTATTTGTGCATTAGGTAGTTATTGTTTGTCTAAAATTGTATGTTTTTCTTACTATCTTGTTATAAAAAATTTTGTGTATGTGATTAAACAATTAAGTTGTTAACTATTTTGAAAATAATTACAGTCAAATTTTATGACTTGAATATTTTATTTGTTGTTTTCAAAGTTAGTCAGTTGATAATTATGCTTGTACAAAATACTTTGCATGCAATTTCTTTCTTTCTTTCTTTTTTTGAACTACATTCAGGTTCAGGTCTTAAAGAGTAGCTTAAATATCTTTATGTTCACCATTTGCAGGATAAAGAGTTTTTCCTTTGGGTGGGGGGGGTGTAATTTGTTTAGTTTGTTTCAATGTTCTTAAAGATTAGATGAAATAATCCAGGTTAAACTTGCTCATTAACTTTTCTCCCGGTTTCTGATTTGTCTAAATTTAGATCACATACATCAATTATAAATTAAAAACAAATGTAGACAATTAAGTATCAAATGAAAAAAATTATAAAGAAAATTTTGATGACAAATTCTTTAAAAATACTAAGTCATCTCATAATGAATATTGTCATCTCTTAATAAAAATTAAGTATTAGTGAATTCCCAACTTCCCCCCCCCCTCTCTTTTTTTTCTGTGTGATTTTTCATTTAGTTTCTCTGATTCAAATTTTTTCAAGTAAATGTTATTATTGTTTGAATGTGGCAAAACACATGATAACTATCTGCCTAAGGGAAACCTTCATGAAGGAATTTTCTGAACTGGTTTGTATTCACAGGACATATCGGAAAAATACGAAAACCACATATTCAACCAGTTCACTCACCTGGTTCAAATCCAGGTTGAATACCAGTATTTAATAATCTTAACTACTTGGCGTCTGGTGGAGCCCAGTTTTTTTCTGTATGAAGTGTTTTAATATATCACAGACTTTTATGGAGAATTTATAACATTTAGCAATGAAATATGTATTTATTTTTTGCTTTAAATTTATAAATGGTACATTCCTACTTTTATTTGCAAGATTATATGCATGTTAGTTCTTAATTTTTAAAATATGTGAAAGCATTCTGATAAACAACTTTTCTTTTCATTCCCTGTTTGATTTTTCATTAGCATAATATTAAAAAAGTACAAATACTTTATACAATATACTTTACTTTGAAATCATGTTATAACTCATTAATAATCTAAAATTTGTCGGTTTTGAGATTCTTTTTCACTTGCTTCGTAGTGTCCCATGAAAACTTTCCTGCTTTTTATATTATAGGCACTTATGTCTTCATAATGTATATTATAGTAACATAATTATGTTTGATGATGATTTTTAAAGCTATGATCTGTTTGACAGTTAGCAGAAACCATATTGATGGGCTTATTGATTCAGATTTGAGGTAAAGTATAAATATTTGTAGTGGTAGTTAGGATGCAGGGAATCAGGTTAAAACATCTTCTTGCCAATTGTGTAATATGGAAGAATAGGCAGCAAGATCCTGAAATACCATTCTCTGAAGTGAAATGTTTTCCTTCTTTCTTGTTAGCAAAAAAGTTAAAAAGATGGAAGAAGAGATCAGTTTGATTTTTAAGTTATTCCAGAAAAGAAAACATGTTTATAGAAAATTTAAACTTTTTAGTGCATGGATTCAGCTTTTTAGTATATTACTAGCATTAATTCATTAATTTGAGCAGAAAGCTGCTGCTATACTAATTTTATTTAAATTATGGGCATCGGGAAGAAAGGGAACAAAACCAAGCATGCTAGAAGCATTCATGTTTTAAGATTTAGTGTTGCATTTATTTCAAATGAAAAGCATTAAGTGGAATAAAAGGTCATTGTTAAGAATTGAGAGGAAGGAAAATGTCATAAGGATTGTTAAATGTTTCCACATGAAAAAAAAAATTGTATTAAACTTTACAAAGTGTAATATTCTATAGCCATATTAGTAATATGTTTCAGTCATAAACTTTTGTTTAAGTATTTGTAATTGATCTTCTTTCAAATATCATTACATTCAGTATGCACCTGTTTTTAAACATTTTGAATGCCTCCCCACACACACACACACTTCAAGAGCATTTTTAACTCAAGAGCCTTTCATATAAGGCAACCCAAACAGCTATTTTCATGAGGGAATTGGCCATGTTTTCCATGATGTATCTAATCGTGAGGCTGACTTATCATACTGAGTTCTTCCATTATGAAATGCACTCTATCTTCTCTAAAGTGCTGTTACATGTCGTGTATATTATGTCTTTGTGAACTTTAATTAGCTGGAGAGCTATTCAGTTAGTTAAGTCATAAATCAGCTCACATAGAGTGCTTAATTTTCTTCCTTTTAAGGTTGTGAAATTTTCAGGACAACCATTAAATTGTTAGTTTATTCTGACCTTTAGTCATATTCCCAATTCTCATTTCTTTTCATCATTATTTCCATTTTTCTTCAGATACGTATAACCAGGGTATGCAAAAAGAAAGAGCATGAAAAATATGTTAAGGAAAACATATCTGTATAATTTTAAACATTTATTGAAAATTCCAAAAATTAGAACTAAGTAATGCTTTATTTATAAGATGAAACTTTAAAGTAATGCTTTATTTATAAGATGGGAGCCACCTTAGAGTCTGTTACAGCCACCAGATGACCTGACAAGGGAAAATAAGTGAATTTTTTGTCTTTAGAGGGCAAGTCTTGAAATCCTGACAAATTCTCTCTTCCCAGCTCACCTTTTTGTTACAGGCAGCTTTATTATTGATGCTATCAAATATATCTCATACATAATAGTTAAGAGGATTGCAACAGGTGAATTTGGAGGCAGCATAACAAATGTAACTTGTAAAAACAAAAGTTATCCTCAAACCTTTTCTAAGATTTCATGTTTTTGTGGTGATATGTGCTGGTGCAGAGGCTTGCTAGAATATGTTTCATCTTCCTGTGGTAACATCTTCAGTCCAAGTCTTGACTGCTGCCACCAAAATATTTTTGGTTCACATTTTGGTTTACTAAATTTTGGTTTCAAAGATCTATAGGGGCTGCTTCGCATTTGAAATGGAATTGGTATTCTTCAGTCGGTGTTCAACTCGATCTTGTATCTGTCTTGCAGCCATAGCTTCCACATCAAAGTCAGACTCCATTAGCTACTTCCTTACTGTCTGAATTGTTCTTCAGTTATAACTTGTCTGCAGTGATGTTGTTAGTCATCCTATCACAAATGAAATAGACTGTCACCTTATTTATCTACCTATCATTAAGTCTGTTTGAGGTCTGTATACTTTGAATTCTTACAAATAACTGTGAAGGGGGGGAAACATAGATAAAGAAAAATCTTAAATTATCTATAATTTTCCTATTTAAATTTATGTCACTTCTACATGTACACATGTAAATTTAATTTAAAGGTTTTAAAAATTACCATTTGACATCATTCGATAAGTAGTAGTTCAGGTTTAATTTTATTTATTGTAGTTGTAAGAGACAGGTTTAGTTAGAGATTATTCAATTTCTTTGTCTGATTGTGTGACTTAATTTTGTTCATTTATATCTAATAGTGAGACAGCCTTGCAGGATCAAGAGAATCAAAGTTACATTTTAATTCTCTTTGTGAGCTGTAAATATGAAAACTTTTTTTATTATTTATTTTTGTTAATTAAAAATATTTTGATTTGTGAAGTTTCTGTCTGCATGTTTAAAATGCCATTGGAAACTGAGTATGAAATGAATCAGGTTAGCCTTTTCTGCTAAGCCAAATATTGAAAAAATAACTGCTTTTCTTAACTAATTTGGCAGTAAATTTTAAATATAATTTTAAAAAGGAATAAAAGTAGGCAGTCATTGTATATCAGACAAATGTTTAACAAAATGTGATATTGCAATGTAAATGCAGAGTAACCTGTCGCAGTGATCCCCTCCCTAATATATAACCACCTCTGAAAATGATCAATGAGAATATAATTAAATAATGAAACATCATTAGTATATTCTGTAAGGTTACCATCTCCACAGAAAACGAAAATTGTCTGAAATCGGATAATTGTCTTAGAGAAGTTTTACTGTAATTTGCTTATATATTTGTAATTACAACAATTTTTCTATTTAAATATATATGTGATATTACAAAGGGAGTTTTACAACTTTGCATGACTACTGAAAATAAACAGTAAGAGATGAACAATTTTTATGACCTTGCAAAATCAGATATATTTAAGTTTCAGTGTGGAGTAAATGTTTAATGTGAATGCTTCTGTAACTTTGCTGACTTGGCATATGAAGTCTCTTGCTGGTAAAACATACCTGTCATGGCTCTAACCATTTGTATTCATTCCGAAATGCAACTTGTTGATATTATTGTTATGTACACTTTAGCTAAGTCCCTTTAGAGGGGGGGGAATCTAGGAGCATAAGAATCAAGTAATATCAAATAGTCAACAAACTATTTGATCAGCTAATTATGTAATCCACTTCTGTGATATGATGAGTTATTTTTAATTAGATATATAAAGTAAATTAAAGTATTAGATTTCTGGTAAAACACAAAAGGCATGTTTAAATCATTTATTAACAACATAAAACAATATATTTATAAAATTAAATATTTTGAATTCAGTTCTAGGAATGCTCATAAAATAGTGACTCATAAAACTGTTATTATATTTTTTCTGAATAAATTGGTACTGAAAAAATAAATGCTTGGGGGGGGGGGGGGAATAGGACAAAGTAATGCTATTTTTTAAATCCATATTTGATTCTTTTTTAAAAAAATTCAAAGCCAAACACCTTCTTCTGTTTAAATATGTACAGTGGCATTAAAATTATATTTCTAATTAAAGACAATATTCTTCATAACTTTCTGTGGTACAGCTAGACAGCTTTTCCAATTAAAGCTGTATAATTCAAAATCGGCTGAGTAACTTCAGTTTTAAGAATTTTTCCTGCAATAGTTTTATGCTCCATTTGAACTTGATACCTAACTTTGTATTTATTATGTTGCTATTTAAGAATCATCTTAAAATAAATTTCACATGCAAGCTACTGGTACCTTAAAGATGAATGGTTTGGTCATCATTACTCTGGGCTGTCAATAGTTACAAAGTAGTAGTAATGAGTAGAGACTCTGTCACTAGAATACTGTAGACATGTCTAGTGCTTACTATTATATTACTTTGGGCATGTCTAGTGCATGAGTAGGTTATAAAGTTACATGACTAAAACCTCATGTTTTCTGTACATTATGGCATCTGTTCCACTTTGAACATTTCCCAAATTATTATTAAATTTCCTGACAAAGTTATATACCAATTTTAAGAAATAAGCTCACAAAAGAGCTAGGAAGGATAAAATAGTTTAATAGTTTTATTCTCTTTTATTTAAATACATCATTGGGAAATCACTTTACTTTTTTTTAATTGTTTTAATCTTGTGCATTTTTGGACATGTTTTATGAGTTATTGTAATTTTTATCCCTTTTTCACTTTTTGAAAGGAAAATCTATTTTTATTGAATATTGTTCTGATTTTTTAATATATATATACATATAGAAGTAAATACTTTTCCCAGCCATTCTGCATACCTAAATGCTTATTTTTCATTAATTATTGTATTGGCACGAATATAAGACACCATTGTAAGCAAGATGACTGTCTATTTTTTTAATGGGAAAATTGATGTTGGCGGGGGGGAGAGTATACGGTAGCTTTACATATATGAGCTTAACATATTGAAAGGTATTTTATAAAAAATTAGCTACAAATATACTCAACTCCCAACTGACTAGGAGTCGATTAAATTGATCTTGTCTGAAAAAGTGTTAAGTTTGTCCCATGTGGAATGATGGGAAAACTGTTTTTGTTAACTGTTGGTGTAAAACGAAGCTATCTACAGAAAATACAAGAAGGGAAAAAACTGCATGGGATAAAAGCAGTGACAGCAAATGATATCATATTATTTGGGAGTTATTTCTATCCACAATTGTACATAATCTGAAATGCGTAGATGTTGTTAAGTCATTCGTTAAAAGTAAATTCTTCAGTTGTAAAACAAGTTGTACAGCTATTAATCTTCTGTCTCACATTGACTCCTATCTAAATGCAAGAATTATGTTTAAAAAAATAGGGGGAGGAAGGGGAAAATTTAATTAAAATATTAATGTGAGAATGATTGAAAAAGTCTACTTAGAGCACAATTTTAAATTTGCTTCTGCTTTTAAATCAGTCAGCATAGTTCTGCTTTAAGATAAAACACAGTTCTGCTTTTTTTTCTTTTGGCATAAATAAGCGATGATTATAGCGATGATGATTTTTCTTACATTTTTAAATGTTTGACTGGACATCTAAGACATATTAAAATTGGTATTCTAAAAGAAAAAACAAGGTCTTATATTCAGGCCAGCACAATAATTTTGTCATAATCATTATGCTAAGATTTTAAATTGCACGATGATAAAAAGTTAAATATCATTCAGTGTGCCAAATATCATTCAGATGCTTTCCTCTCTCTGACTCAGTTACATATTATGAGATTACTTTTAACCTCAGCAAATTATAGTCTGACATCTTACTAACTTGATATGTATGAACAAGTCAGCACGAGGATTTGATAGCAGTTGGAAGAGTGCTTTTCCTTTTCAGCAATGAAGCTTGATTATTAGGGCCGGTTATAACTGCTGTTCTATTTATCTGTTGCCTAGATTTAATTTTCACTAAATATCGAGTTATTAGCTCACTCAAAGCCTAAATGTTCCACAGAAATCAGTTTTTCTTTGTAGCTCAGTTTGTACGTTCTTGGATTATAATGCTAATTTCAATTATCATGGACTTGTAGATGAAAGTAATATACACACTGAATATCCCTAAGTTAGAATTAAATGTTGTGCTTCCTTAATAGTGAAAAGTAATGTTTTTGTGATATTTGATAATGAAACTTCTAAATGCTAGTTCCCATCTCATGTAGTATCTTAAACTCTTTGTATTATGCTTTTACATGCAATTTGTGTAAAATATTTATATTATGATATTATTTAGATATTTGGAATCTCAGCAGTTCTTTAAACAATGCATTTTCCACTAAGCTCACCACATAATTATTTGATCTACTTAAAATTTTATTAAACCCTTTTTTTTAAATTCTGTCTTACATTAGTGTATAAAAATTCAATAATGAATTAGAATAATGAAAATTAATTTAGAAAATCAAGCATGAAAATTCTATGCTTTTGCTGATCATTTCTAAGCATTAATGTTTATATAAAGTTTTACTTACATTTTATGCCTATACTGCCAAAAATTGCATTATTAAACATTGGATTTTGTAACATTCTTAATTCGGAGTTTTTTTTTTTTTTTTTTTCCATTATATTCTCTTAATAATTGTAAATATAGGTTTTTGTTGTTATATATGAAATATATAAAAGTCTAGATAATAGTGTATTTATGTAAACAATTATCCTATATTTAAATGTTAAAAAATATGTGGTTTAAATATTGAATTGTTTAATGAATGTTGTCATATGTTTTAAAGCTGTATTATATGTATATTAAATTCTGCCAATATGATAGCAAGAGGTGTTTGTTAATCTGCACAAGTTTCAAATAAAGTAATTAATGTATATATGTAATTTAATTTTGATTAAATAAGTGAATTTCTTATATTTTGTTGAAAGTTTTGTAAATTTTATCCTCTATGAATCAATAGGCAGAAAGTAATTTTATTCTGTGTAGCTGTTAATTTTTTAAAATTATAGATTTTGGTTAAGAAAGTTATCTACAGAAATTGGAAATTTTATATTAAATTAAATTTTCATTAAATAACAGAGGCATTTTTTTTTCCATTACATATTTTTCAATTACTACTATTTGCTAAATTTACAAAGAAAAATCATTTTATTCTGCATGATTGTTGCTATTTTAAATTTTCAGAATTAAAATCTAAGTTAGTTATCCATTGAAAATGGCAATTTTATATTTTAAAATTAGCAGTGTATAAAATATATTTTGGGGTAAAATATATTCATAATTGATGTATAAAATATAAACCGGGGAATAGTGTACATAGAGTATTTTATATAAATCATCTGCACAAATGTGAAATATATGTAATATAAACAATACAAGTACAAAGAAAGCCTGACAACGGCTTTTCTATTAAGCTCTTACATCTGATTTCTTAAATTTTCTGTTTTGCACTAACCAGATTTTGCTATTTAAAAAAATCGGTGTTTTTAATTTATCTTACTTTATTACATATACCAAACAAGTTCTTAAAATAATTAAAATTTATGTATATTTTAAGAAATCTATCACTAATTTTTTTATAAAGAGAACTACATAAAATGCTGGAATGATATTAATTATTAAATTTTGAAAAGATATTGATTTACTAAATTTTGAAGTGTTAATTCACAGCAAATTGAGCATTAGTCATATATTGTATAGTACTTGTATATTGTCATGTATTGTGCTTATATAATGTAATTTTTGATGTAAATAGTATAGAACTCTTTGCCTGGTATGCATATTTTTGTGATAACGATTGACATCAAATTTTGAAACTTTCCTTAATGTTTTTGTGGTGTATATACTACATATATATTTTATATTACTCCAAATCCACTGGAGGAATATTCTGCAGAATTCTCTCAAATTCCTAACAGATCAAAAATATGTGTATGACTTTCAAGTGAAATTAAAATCATCTTTACATCTGTTATTGAACAATGCAATTGAATGTTCTAAGGCAGCTGTATTATTTAACTGTACATTTTAATGTAATAAATGTTTGATGTTCATTGTACATTACTTTCTTTCTTAGTGTCTGTTAGAGATGTTACACAAAATGCTGTACATACATAATATGTCTAAAGTATAAGGACTAAAATGCTTTTAACCAATTCAGTGAATAATTAATGGTAATAATGGTTATTAATGCATCTGAACAAGCTTCAGTTAACTTTTTAAAGCCAACGGTACAGCAGTTGTACCGAGAAAATTATTTTCTTTGACGCCGGTTGTAGTACAACTGTCATACCAGCAATGCCCTCCCTATTTTAGAGAGTTGCCTATCTGTAGATCTCTGGGTGGTCCATTGTCACTGCTCAGAACAGCCGCTGGCTACGCATTGTATCCCTCTTCTTATCAGTTTGGCTACATTTTGACTGTGACATTTGGCACAGGTTTCGTCTCATGCCAATATACTTGAAAATCAAATAGAAGCTATCTCTTTCTCAAATGTTAGAGCACTGTCTCATAACTTTAGTGCTAACTTTTTTAGTATTAACTTTTGCTATGATTAAAACTTCAGTGATTTTGCATGCTGTTTAAGCTTACCAGATTTAATGCTTTTTAATCATAGCAAATAAGATTAGATTAATATTTTAGATTTAATGCCCTTCTAGAAAATAGGTAAAACTGCTTTTCTCGTTTAGTTCCTTTTTATACTTATGAATGATAAGATGTTATTTTGGCCCTTTTTTTGGAGTGCATAAAACCCTTATGAACTGTTAACTCTTACGAAGTGCTTCTACTATGTAGGCAATTTTGTCTGATTTATCAGGAGATAAATAAGAGACAATTGCATGCATAATAATTTTTGTGATTTTCATTCATTGTAAATTAAATAAAAGTAATTTATCTTTAGACCCTCTTTTAGGATGACATCTGCTAAAAAGTATTTAAATATCATTAAAACTCACGTAACTTCTAAATTGAATCAAAACATCAGTTACTTTTCATAAAGTTCTGGCCAGTTTTATTTCCTGAAATTCTTATACTCCTCAAGAGATAAAGGGAATTCAGACAATTTAATTTTAAAAAAAATTATCTTTAAAAAAGGAATGTTATTTTGTCTGTAATAAGGTGTATGTCAACTTAAAATGTATGAGAATTAGGATTCGATTACGGAAAAGCAAGCAAATGCTATCTGCTTAAGGGGATGGATGCTTTTGTGTAAACCTTTTTAAGAGACAATTGCTCACATTTACGTTCGTGGTGGAAAACTCCACATGTAATCAACCCATTATCCGGGTTTCATTGGATTAATTTTGTTCGCTTACTGAATTACATCAAAGCACACAACAATTTTCTGTATAAGGGGAGGGATGTCTTCGCAGAGGTCTTTCTAAGGGAAGCTGGCTTGTATTTACATTACACAAAACCATGAATCCAACTCTTTAGCTGGGATTCAACCCAAGCTAGCTACAAGTGTTCAGCCACCTTTACTGCTCTGCTGAAAGGCCTGTAAAAATTGATAAAAGAAAAAGTATTGAAATAACCAATTTAATTTACTAGCCTGTATTTCTCAATCGACAGTATATAAATTAGGCATATGAGGGAATTATTTGTGAATAAATAAACTGTATTGCACTTTTCTCCACTATTTCATGTTATGAATGGAATTACAGTCAAAAGTCGTTAATTCAGACACCCATAATCCGGACCTTAAAGCTACAAACTTTCTGAGCATGCGTCGGGTTAACGCATGAGCGCATATGCGTGTGCGCATACGCATAATACGTTTACGTATGCGCGTTTAATGTATAACGGACGGTATAAGCTAAAATTATCTATTTCATTTAATGTTGCAGATTGCGTTGTTCCTTAATCTTCTAATTGGATCCGGCTTATTATTTTTTGCAGACTGTTAGAGCAATTTTATAAAAGTAAGCTTGAACTTTCGATTATGTCAAATAGAATTTCCGATGCTGTAGCTCCCAAAGGATCTACAAAGCGAAAGTATGTTTCGATGTCCATCAAACAAAAAGTGGAATTGCTTCAAAAAATGGATAAAGGCATATCCTTTGTTTCTCTAATTATTCCGAAATCTGTTTATCAATTTCACGCTGCTCTGCGGGGGGGGGGGGGAGGAACGCTGCGGCGCGCAATGAATCGGAAGTTGACCTGTCAGAATTATCCTTATATTCAGGGGGGATATTTTTTATTTTATTTGGCTTATAATTCCTTACTAAATGTAGTATTTCATTTCGATGTACTCCGTCTTTGATATGATTGAAATCAAATTCCTCGTCATTATAATTCGCTTCCGATAGTGAAGAAAGTGACACAGAGGTTATTGAAAACGAAAATATTTCGATTGACAAATTAGTCGGTATTCTCGACACAACAATTAAAGGACTTGAACAGCGGAACTTTGTAACTGAACAAGAAATTATGTCTGTTTAATAGAATTAAAGAGAAAGTATTATCACATAAAACGAAGCAACTTAAACAACTTACATTGAAAGAAATGTTTAATAAAGTAAACAAATAAATATTAAACTTTTTCTTTTTGTAAATTTTGATACCCTTTAGATCATAATTGTTCTTTATTTCATAAATTACAGTTTCATATTTTTAATTTTATAACTTCTGCATGCCATCTTACCAGATTTAATCTGATGACCTATAACCGGAATCGCCAAAGTCCCGACGAGTCCGGATTAACGACTTTTGACTGTATTGCATTTCAAAGTTATTTCTCATAAAATAATTTTGCTCCGTTCATGTTTTTTTTATTTTTTCAAAGAGAAAATTTCACGTTTTAAATAAAAAATACACAAGAAGATATTTTATTCAAAATTTGCCTAAACAGTTTTCTTAATTTTGCTTTGAAAATATTCCAGGGTAATCGTTTTCATTACTGGAAGAAATATGAAAAACAGATTTACTACATTGTAAGAGTAAACACCCAGTATGCCCTTATTCTTTTGAAAACGTGAAAGCTTACTCTTTCTAAACTAAATTAGAAAATATATTATGTGCAAATAGAATATTTGTTGAAAATGAAATAGACTTCGGCCTTTGGATATAACGATGGTTTTAGACGAAATTTCTCCCTATGAATGGAAATTGATATATAATTCTTTATAAACATTTAAAACTGTTCTGAAAAATACTTTTGATGATTGCATGTATAAGTCGTGGATTTTTTTTCCCTTTGCTAATATAAACAAAAGCCAATTTTACAAAGAAAATTCTCTCTAAAGATATACCTCCTTTGCCTGATAGTCCAATGGAATATTTGTTAAAGTTAAATGATGAAACGCAACCAATATATCTCTGATTTTATATATATATATATATTTAAACAAATTTAAATTCTTTACAAATACGTATAAAAGTTTTAAAAAAATTTAAATTCTAAAAAAAGGAAAAAAGCCAAAAAAATTCAAAATTATTTTAAAAAAATGTGCAAACATGTAAAAGATTTAATTCTCGAACTAATCTACAATATCATTTAAATTCAGAAGCATAAGCAAATCAAGTGCAAAATCTATCCATGAAAATAAATCTACTAATTTAATAAATTAAAATTAAATTAAACAATTTTTTTAAAAAATGCATATGTGGATGACCGTAGAGTAGGCAGGAGACAGACTTATCAAGGGGAAGTAGCCTCCAAACTTAACTCTCCAATTATTCAATTCGTGTTTCGTCATTCATGCAGGCAAGGGTAAAAGTCAAAACCAAAAGTAATTCCAATAAAGTGGTACCCTTAGAAATTAACATTTAAGAATTAAAGTTCAAAAAGGAAAGTCTTTTGAGTAACAAGCAAGTAAAGTCAAGAATTAAACTTTTTCTTAAAAAATTTAATTTTTTATAAAATAATAAAAAAATCTAGAAACCAATGTATTTTAGAAATCCTTGTCTACAGAAACTTCCCCTACACGAATATGCATATCAATAAAAAGAAACTATAAAAGAACTATACATAATCCATATAAACCAATAAGAAACAAAACGAACTAATTCACATTTTTTAAAAAACAAATATATATTTAAAAATATAATTTCATATTTAGAAAATACTTAGATACTACATAAAAAATTTAAAAAAAAAATACTTAAAGCAAGTAAATAGTAAGTTTTAATTCTAACTTACCTACTATATGAGTGTTGGGGTCTGAAAAAGTGTTGTGAAAGAGAAGTAAGTGAGTTCTTCAAATTATATAGATGGCGCTTATGTAGGTAAAGTTGAGTGTCAAGCTGCTATCTTTGTTATAGTAAAAAAAATTTTGTAAACATTAATATTAAAAATTAAATTAAATTAAAAATCCTAAAGGTAGTAATATCAATTATTTAGGGAGTTAAGTAACTGAGCTAATCAAGAGATGTAAGTTTGCTTGAAGGAAATTAAAGTGTAGTGGTATGTTAAAAAAATGTAAACTGTTTGTGATTTGAAATGTGTGTTCTGTTGAAAAATTGTGAAAAGTGTTAAAAAAATTTAAGTGAAAGATATTTTGTGTGTATATTTCACTTAAATTTTTTTAACAATTTTCACAATTTTTCAACAGAACGCACATTTCAAATTACAAACAGTTTACATTTTTTCCACATACCACTATAATTTCCATTAAGCAAACTTACATCTCTTGATTGGCTCAGTTACTTAACTCCCTAAATAATTGATATTACTACCTTTGGATTTTTAATTTAATTTAATTTTTAATATTAATGTTTACAAAAATTTTTTTACTATAACAAAGATAGCAGCTTGACACTCAACTTTACCTACATAAGCGCCATCTATATAATTTGAAGAACTCACTTACTTCTCTTTCACAACACTTTTGCAGACCCCAACACTCATATAGTAGGCAAGTTAGAATTAAAACTTACTATTTACTTGCTTTAAGTATTTTTTTTTTAATTTTTATGTAGTATCTAAGTATTTTCTAAATATGAAATTATATTTTTAAATATATATTTGTTTTTTATAAAATGTGAATTAGTTCTTTTTGTTTCTTATTGGTTTATATGGATTATGTATAGTTCTTTTATAGTTTATTTTTATTGATATGCATATTCGTGTAGGGGAAGTTTCTGTAGACAAGGATTTCTAAAATACATTGGTTTCTAGATTTTTTTATTATTTTATAAAAAATTAATTTTATAAGAAAAAGTTTAATTCTTGACTTTACTTGCTTGTTACTCAAAAGACTTTCCTTTTTGAACTTTAATTCTTAAATGTTAATATTTAAATGTTAATTTCTAAGGGTACCACTTTATTGGAATTACTTTTGGTATTGACTTTTACCCTTGCCTGCATGAATGACGAAACACGAATTGAATGATTGGAGAGTTAGGTTTGGAGGCAACTTCCCCTTGATATGTCTGTCTCCTGCCTACTGTACGGTCATTCACATATGCATTTTGTAAAAAAATTGTTTAATTTAATTTTAATTTATTAAATTAGTAGATTTATTTTCATGGATAGATTTTGCACTTGATTTGCTTATGCTTCTGAATTTAAATGATATTGTAGATTAGTTCAAGAATTAAATCTTTTACAAGTTTGCACATTTTTTTAAATAATTTTAAATTTTTTTGGCTTTTTTCCTTTTTTTAGAATTTATTTTTTTTTTACTTTTATACGTATTTGTAAAGAATTTAAATTTGTTTAAATTTAAATTTCATTCCTTGCAGTAATGGCGCAAAGAATGTTTAATTAAATATGTATTTAAATTTAATTTTTTTAATTCAATTCAATTTATTCTTATGAATTAAATCTATATATATATAATAAATATATCTTATAACTAGCAGCTGAGCTGCCAGCCTTCGTCTGGCTTTTAAATGTACGGGAAAAATGGCTGAAGTGAACACCAAGCCTTAAATTTAAAAACTGCGTAGAATTTTACTCTGCAGAACAACTTCATAAAGAAAAGTTATTACGTATATCAAAATTACAATGAAATAAGCAATATCCATTCATACAAATATTAATTATTCTAATAAATAAATTAACCAACTTCCCTTTGAAAAATCTTAAGAACTCAAATGGTATAAGGGAGGTTAAGAAGTTTGTTTCCTAAAAAAAAATCCCTCAAAACTTTTCAATATCTTAAAAACAGTGAAATGAGCAATAAATAACATAAAAGAATGCAAAAAATTCTGAAAAGCAAAGTATAATTAATGACATTTTATCTTATATTTTCAAGAGAAAAAAATTGCAATGAAGTAAGCTACTATATCCCTTAATACAAATATTAATTATCCTAATAAAAAAATCAACAAACTTTCCGTTGAAGAAAAAAAATCATGCAAAAATTTTCAATATCTTACAGTTTGAAATAAGCAAAAAATAACATGAAAGCAACTCAAAAAACATAAAATTCCGCGCAGAATTTTATTATGCAGAACAACTTTATCAAAAAAAATCAATAAAAATGTATTATATATAAAAATGACAGTGAAATATGCCAATCTCTTAAAAACAGTGACATAAGAATTACGATGAAAAATTGTTGCCAAACCCATATTTCTAAAAGAATGAAACTATTCAGAATGATGCGATTTCATCAAAAATCTATCAACAACAATAAGACGGGAAAATTGTTGCCAAAATCACATTCTTAAAGATGTGAGAAGTGAACTCGGAAGTTTCATTTAAAAAATCTTTTAAAAATGCAAAATATTATCATTTTTCCAAAATTCTTTTTGTAAAAGCAGTCGCAAGGATGAAAGTTTAACGTGTCCAAAAGTCAAAGAAAAATAAACTGTACATTTTTAAAAATAAACTTTTTTAGAAAAAGTCCCGTTGAAAAGGTGTTAAGCTCCCTTTGTTAAATAAATTCGTATTTAATCGATTTATTGAAATACGAAATTTATTTTAAGTTCGTAAAATAGCTATAATTATAATAGCTATTCGTAATGTTTGTAAAATAGTTCGTAAAAGTGCCTACGTTTCATGTCGATGTGAAAATGGCGTGTGTAGAGTAAAATCTCGCTTTCCTATAGCCCATTATGTCTCAAAATGATGCGATTTCGTCACAAAACATAAAATAAAAAAAATTCGAATTCGAATTTTGAAAAAATCGCTTCGAGGTGCACTGGCTCTTGTCTAGAAGTACCTATGTCCCAAATTTCGTAGCCGTGGGTCTATTAGCTTACGAGCAGTGCGAACGAAAAACACTCACATAGAGACAGACTCTTTGTTTTATTATATGTAGAGATAACAAAATTATCGAAAAAAAACAGATTTAAAGCTTTATTATTGCTGTAAGTTTATCTCAAAATCTAATTGTGTTGAATCTCATTCTAATCATCTAATAGTAATAAATATTGTTAATGAATTTATTATTATTATTTCGTTAAATTAGTCATTACCATTATTTTGTTAATGAAAATATCTTATTATTCCAACCTGCAAACCTACAAAGCTAGTTCGTATTTATTATATTTTGTAAAGTTTTGTTCTCGTTTTCTAATTTCTAATACCAAAATATGCGAATATAAATGAAGTGTGAAAATAAAGTTATAAAATTCACAAATTATTGCCGAGATTGATCAGAAATAGTAAATGAAATATAAACATTGCATTCATTTTCTTCTAAATAACTAGTGCACTGGATGAATTTCCAATGCACTATTTATTTTTAGAACTTCATTTAAATGAAAGCAAAATAATCATCGGAAAAATCACAAATCTAGCAAACCATCTACTATGGAACCAGGGATAAATAGAAGGGCTAGCTCATTTCTTTGTTCAACTCCTCGCCGACGCGAGCCTAATGGGGGGGGGACGTAACAGGTAATAACCTGACGTCACTGTGATGCCACCTGTCCTGATTTCCCGCGTTTAAAACAGTATTTTCATTGAGCTGCGAAACGATTTTCTAGAGGTTACATATCCCAAATTAATTTTAATAATATATATATCTGTTTTCTAATAATATATATATTTAAAATAATTTATATATATGTAATTTTAGTCAGTTTTTATTTTAAATTCTATATTGTAAAGTATCGTTTACGTAATATGGCTTTTTGCGCTGCAATAACGTGCCGTAGCACTTACAGAAGTATGAAAGGGTGAGATATTTTATTTCATGGGACCAAAGGATCCAAATGAGAGTTTGCTTTTGAAGAAAGTATGGATACACAGATGTCAAAGAGAAGATTCTGTTAATGTGAAGAGCGGAAAAATTTGCAGCGAACATTTTCTATGCAGTGTTTATGAAGATGATATGAAAAATCGCTTGTTTGGATAGCCACAAAAAAAAAACTGTTGGAATGGAATGCTGTGCCGAAAGTAAATTATGATGACAATAATAAATCGAAATTGATGATGACAATAATGAATCAAATTTTAATGATTTTGAAATAAAACTCACAAATGAAAATGTAGATCATCCTGAATGTTTAAGCATAAACAAGAATGCATTGATAATTTGAAGAACAAAATAATTTCCTTAGAAAATTGTATTAAAGTATTGAAAAATAGAGAAAAGAACAATTTTAGAATGTTTGTTCAGCGACCAAGAAGGTGGACGACATCTAGACAGAAATTGGTATCAGAAATTAAAATCTCAAATAGCGAAATTTGGGGGGAGGGGAGCACAAATCGGAGAATTTGGAAAAATGTCTAAAGCCTATTTTTATAAAGACGCAGATTAATGCATTACTGAAAAAGAAGAAAAAAATCAGGTGGACTAGTGAAAATATTTCACGTAGCATCGTCATAAGAGCTCTGTCATCTTAAAGCTATGATTTTTGGAAAGAAAAAAAATTGGAATATCTTTACCTAGTGTTATCAAATTAAAGAAATTGTGTTTATTTTATTTTTTAGTGTTTTCTAAATTTTAGTGTAGTCCAAGAATTCAAAGTAATGTTCTTACTCTAAAGAAGAAAAGAGGCGAATATTTGTATTCTGTAGATAAAATATGCGTTCTCAGTTTCGACGAAATGCATATAGATTGAAAACTCTGCTATGGCTCTAAACTGGACTAAGTTGGTTCTTTTCAAAATGTGCAGTTTGTTTTAATCAGAGGTCTCATTTCGCGCTCTGCCTCAAATTACTGAGAAACCGCGTTTTAGATAGAGGATTTGTTTTAGAAGATGTAACTGTTTTAAATTTTGATATTATTAAAGAGGTTTTAAATAGAGATTGAGAAGAAATCAAATTGTGTCACAAACTAAAACCAAATTATTTAATGGTCAAGGGAAACGAGAGACAAAAAGTCGCTCCAGAGAAAACATTATTTTCAAAAAGTTCCGCAAAAGGTATACTCTACCCCACAGGAAATCAGAAAGCATCTGACTTCTATGAGTTAATCGATAATATCTTCGGTATTATCTGTATGTGTGTATTTAATTATGGCAAAGCACACTAGAGCTATCTGCCTAAGGGGAGGGATGCCTTCGTGGAGAACTTTCTAAGGGAAACTGGCTCGTTACACATGGGGAAAACCACGAAAACACCCATGCAGCCAGCCCATTCGCGGGATTAGAACCTCGGACAGAACTACCAGTGTTCAGCGACTTTACCGCTCGGCCGCTGGTGGGCCTCTTCGGTATTATGAATAGTACCAAAATAGTACCAACAAGAATAACAAGTATTTAACAAAATAATTTTGTAAAGTACTTGTTAAAGTTATTCTTATTGTATCCTTTGTAACTAATTATTGATTAGATTTTGTGCTAGATTAGCATTCTAGATAAAATATAATAGTATAAAACATCAAAGTAATTGGCATAAAAAGACTTTCCTTTACTCACACTTTTGAAAAATTAAATAACTGTTTTAGGTACTCTGAATAAAGCTATTTTGTCAAAATTAAGGTAACAATCTTATATACATTTATTTAATTGTAATATATATATAAGTATAAATTACAAAATTATTTAAAAAATATCTATTATATTGAATCGGAAGAGAATTATAACAATGTAAAATTTACAATTAGGCAAAAAAATCAAACGTAGGTTAGCAGAAATGTTGCCATATATGTCATATATGTTTAAACCTATGTCAATGTAAATTTGTTTTTTGAGTAAATTTAAATAGCTGCTATTATAGTTATCTTAGAAGCAGCATAAAAATTCTTTCAGTTAGCATGGAAATAAAGAAATGATTAGAAATAAACGTGCATTAAATAAAAAAAAACCTTCAAATAAAAATAAAAAAAAAAACCACGGAACTTTATGTTAAAAGTTCCGTGGTTTTAAAATAATAGATAAAATGTGTTATGCACATTTTATCTATTATTTTAAAATTGAGTAAGCATTATTAAATTTTTTAATGGTTCAGTCTAAAATGCATAAAGCAGTAACATTGCCTCTTCCAAATTATAGCTATCTTTCACACACAGCTCATTTCAAACGCTGGTTCAAAAACGCTAACTTCCAAGCTGTGAATTATATTGGCGCGCTCAGTGTCATCATGGCTACGTTATCACTTCTCACTTTCTGTTTCAGGGGGAAAAACTCTATGAGCTAGCCCTTCTCTTCTAAGTCCTGGGGTTAGGTTACTGCTCCGACTCCAAAGCATACGTGACGGAACGTTCGTGGGAGTTACGGCATGGAGCCGTGTTGGCCGTGATGGAGCCCGCTGTTCCTTCGCTATGTCTGTGGGTAGAGACGAGATACTAGCCAGTGGCTGAAACATATTGGGTACTGCTGGGCTGGTCGGGAGTTGTCTTTGATAGGTTTCATACTATGTCGCGAAGTTCTTTCGTGATGGAACAATATTCTTCTAAAATAATATGCTATATGTGCTCATATTTCAAAAACGCTAATTTCCAAGCTGTGAATTATATTGGCGCGCTCAGCGTCATCATGGCTACGTCATCACTTCTCACTTTCTGCTTCAGGGGGAAAATCTCTATGAGCTAGCCCTTCTCTTCTAAGTCCTGCTATGGAACAGCGTCCGACAAAAATGTAAATTTTACTCCATCCATGGAGGGGACTAACGACTTTTCTCATTAGGAAAAATTCAAAGAGGATGCAAAAGTGTTTTGGATCGCGCCGATCTGAAGGCCATATTATGAGAATTTCGGCCAGGTTTTAGAAGGTTAAAATGTCTATTTATGGAAAGGAATTTGATTGTAATTATTTGTTTGATTTTATGCAGCTAATACAAATGGTAGTTATTGAACAGAGAGGAGTGAGGTTTTCTTTACATAATGTAACTGTTGACAAGGAACTTATACTAATGTATCATTATTAATATGCACACTGTTTTCCATTCCTAGAAGGGAAATCCTTCATACTGGACCCTTAGAACATAAAACTGAGACTTTAAAAAAAATTTAGAGTGAAATCCTGAATTTTTAGGGCCAATATATATTTTATACCGCTGCCCCTCTAAGACATTTTTTCTGGTAGCTGCCAATTGTTAATTTTTGTTTTCAAGTCTATTTTTGTGTACTTTTGATGTGCGCCAAAGAAATGGGTGCTGTAATTTAATTATGTTAAGTCAAAATTTTGTTAAAAATTAAAAAAGAAAAAATCTGAAAGCTTTCAGATTTTACATTAAACGTTTTCTGTGTTTACCTTTATTTATTAAATATCATGTTCTTCGCACTTAAACCATAAAATTCAATTCAACAGCAATATCACAAAATAATTTTGAAATGAGCATATCTTTAGAATTTCGGATACACAGTCTGGCGTGCTGGAGATTAAAAATGCTTTTTTTTTTTTTTTTTTCATACAGTGTTGCCATTGCTCGCTTTGAAATCGTTGAGTTTATTAATCAAAAATTCGCTTAACTGTTACAAAAGATGAAATCGATAATAAAACAAATTCCAAATTAAAGCTTCCAGATGCCCATATTCGGTGCAGGATTACGTTATTCAAAATTTGATGGCTCCAGCTACCGTTGTTTTATAACAATGCGAGAAAAATTATGCAGATTCTTCATTATTTGATTTATTTAAATATAACACAACGCGATAACAATTGTTGGCAACAATTTGGAAAGTGAAACGGACATTTAAATTTTCGATGCAAAATGCTAAAACGAAATTAATATTTCTGTAAATATTAATCTGTAAATAGTATAAATTAATTTCCCTTATGTGTTAATGCTGTTTGGGCTAAAAATAAAATTTATGTTTTTAGGGTTGATGATGTTATAATGAATTTATGGCCAAATTCGTCAGTTACAGTGAAATTGTTTACGAATCATTTTGGTGGTTGAACCCTGTGCTTTGCTGACCTTGCACTAAACATAATGAATGATTCGAATAACGTCCTAACATTTATTGGCCAGTTTCTTGAATATAAAATCCTAATGTCAATTGAAGAAAAATATTCAATCATTCGAACCATTTAACAACTTTTTCTCGATATTTAAAATTCTTCTCTGATTCAAATAGTAATGAATTAGTTTAATACATTTGAGCGAAGAGGAAAGACGTTTGGGAATTCACTAACAACATAAATGTATTCAGCACCTTATTTTAATGTTAGCTTTGCTGTGAGAAGGTTGGGAAAAACTGTAAATACCAAATCAACTTAATCAGGGAATCATGAATCAATTACCCTGGTTCATAATTCATTGCCCTCTTTCCAAGCAGCAAATTTTATTTAAAATTTCAAAATTCAGACTTTTAATGCAAATACTTTTATTTTAAAAATGACTTTTAATGCAAATACTTTTTATTTTAAAAATGACTTTTAATGCAAATACTTTTTATTTTAAAAATGACTTTTAATTCAAATATAATTACTGTAGTTTAAACAATTTTAACCATAAAAATGTTCTTAAAAACTGCAATTTTTTTGACATTATTCAGTACTTCACATTAATGTTGAATGTTTGAGCTAAAAGAATACATATTATCTAAATACATACTTATTTCCAAATAAAGCGATTTTATAGTAAAAAGACGTAGTCAAATAATGTTAAACTTCTCATTAAATGGCACTAACATAATTCCCTTTTACTTGTCTTGTAGAAAGCATTGCCTTAAACATCTTTCCTGCATTTAATTAACAAAACTCAAAGATCAATATTTCTATTGTTACTGATTACGTTTGTATATCTGTATGACTGGAAAAAACATTAATTGTTATTATTAGAATTTCATTTAACATTGTTTATCCATTTCCTGGTGTAAAATCGTAAACTTAATAATTGACAGCTTATGTTTTTGGAAGTCTTCAGATTTACGAGGGCTATCCAGAAAGTAGATTACGTTTTGGAATAAAAAAATAAACAAAGTATAGGAAACAAATTTTATTATATACAGATGAAAGCCACACTCAAATACTACTTTTCTACATAGTCACCATACAAATTAAGGCATTTATCGTAGCGATGTACGAGCTTGGAAATTCCTTCGTCGAAAAATTCGGCCGCCTGCGCCTTCAACCACTTCGTTACCTCTTCTTGCCTTCCATCTTGCACAAAACTTGTGGTAACCAAGCTTTTCGCTGATGATTTCGTGCAACAAACTTCGCGAAATTTGTGGAAAACTCAAAGAAAGTTCCGTTATTGTGAAATTTCGATTTTCACGGACTTTAGCATCGACCTTTTTCGAGAAGTTCGGCGGTCACTATGCTGGGTCTCCCACTTCGATCTTCGTTGTGAACATTGGTTCGGCCATTTTGAAATCTTATGACCCACTGACGCACTCCACCTTCAGTGATAATGTTGTCCCCATACACTTCACGAAGCTGCCGATAGATTTCTATCGGTTTACAGTTTTTTGCAGTCAGAAACCTTATTACTGAGCGCACCTCGCAGCTCGCGGGATTTTCAATTAACGCAGACATTTCAAACCGTCACAGTATCTGAACGGAGCACAGCACGAACCTCTCACTAGCACGGCTAGATGCAGACTGAGCTGCGCAACGCTCTGACCCCAAGATGGCCGCGCTAGTCCCGCCCCTAGCGGACACAGACGGAAACGTAATCTACTTCCTGGATGGCCCTCGTACATATTTGTGATAACATTACAATACTCCAAAAAGCTATTTTCACGTTTCGAGACAGAAGTTATTGTATTTAACACTGAATTTTTCTCTCACATCCTTATTTACAAGTAAAAATATTTAGGATGAGGTTGAGATAAAATGCTTTCATCTGTTAAAACAAATCACCTGCCCTAAAGCAACGCAGTATCAGTGACACATAATGAAAAAACACATGGTTAATTTAAGCTTTTTTCTATATAATTTATATATTAATTATGAAGAAAAAATTTCGAAAACATATGTAACCAAGCGAAATATCAAAACTATTTAAAAATTACAAGAAAGTCCATAACAAGATGATTAATTAAAATGGAAAGTAATTAAAAATTATCTATAATATCTTAATTGTGGAAGGATCACTTTTCTTGTAATTATTACTTCAAAGAATCGAGAGATGTAGATTTCGTCTTAAGCGAAGAAAAGAAAGGAAAATTTAGAAACAATGTTAAACTTGAAGTTACAGACTGCTTTTGGGTTGACAAATGACTCTATAAAAAATGAACAAGTGCACAAGGGTATAATAAATAATTAATAAAAAAGAAATTTAATGAGCCTGTTATTTAACAATAAAGAAGTCAGTCTTGAGAGCTGGAAATTAGGATCCTTAGGGAAAAGAGAGAGGGAGAATGGCATAAAATGCATTACATGGCTGCCTAATCATGAAAAACGTTTTCTTTGAAATTAATGAGCCAGTAAATAAGTTTAATTACTTCACTGCAATATCTAATACATGCACAAATTTAAGTTTTTATGACACTAGTTAAACATTTAGTTGCGTCTACTTTAAAAAGTTTTATACACTGCTCGACATTGAAAATGCAACATCAAGAAGGAGAGGTCAGAAATTTATGCAAATTTTAGAGTAGACGCAAGTCACTGAGTTATGCGAATGATGTGAAATGCGCAGCTCTCCGACGCACATGAAGTAAGATATGTGCTTCTTACAATTAACACAACAAACAAATCAAACTATTCAAACCAATCCAGAAACTGCCAAAACACAGACTTTAGATCATGGGTCAAATCATGGGTCAATACAGAAATAGTCGGGCCCCTATTCAGTTCATGACCTGGAACGCACATAGCGTCCAGAATAAAATTACGAAACTTCATAACTTTTTACTTGTGTATGATATTGACGTTGCACTCATCACAGAAACGTTTGCGACTCCCTGCTACAATTTGAACATCGCAAACTATAGATGCTATAGATGTGACAGACTAAGCCATAGAGGTGGTGGGGCCGCGATTTTTGTGAAAAACACCCTGCAATCTTGCCTCATCAGCGAAGATCGTGATAACGGATATGAAGCAGTTACTGCCTCAGTTTTACTCCCATTTTATGGAGTTGTCTATTTTATCGCAATGTATAATCCACCGAACAATGTATTGGATATCGACAAATTAGCTGAACTTCTCCCAAATAATAAACAAATCATCCTGGCTGGAGATCTGAACTGAAAACATACTGAATGGGGCTGTCGAAGAACCAACAATAATGGCGAAGTCCTAATCGAGTTTATCAATAACTATCCTATTTATTTCTACGCACCTTCAGTTTATATGTACCTCCCAGATAACCCTAGAAGAGGAGATATTCTAGACATTGTGCTCACAAATACTGACATTCCAATGTATTTGGATGTTAAAGTTGAACTAACCTTCGACCACGTGCCGGTTATCGCTATTTTGGGCACTAACAAATGCGAAGAAAACAAGTTTAAAAATATCACTGACTGGCAGCATTATTACACACAACTGTTAGAAAACCCTCCAATTATTAGCTCACTCAAGAATAAAGAGGACATTGATAATGCGATCGAAATTCTCAACAATAGTATCCTCAGTGCATACAACACTGCTACCAAAAAAATCCCAATTGATAAAGACAATTTCCGTTTACCCAGAGAAATTAGAGATATGATTAAACAGAGAAACCGATTGAGAAAGAGGTGGCATATCTCTTGGGACCCAGGGGTCAAGAAAGAACTTAACAGACTTAATAATAAAATCAGTTGCAAGATTCGGAAACATCGGGATGAGGTCTGGAATAATAAAATTGAGAGTTTTAATGAATCTGGAAATGATTTCTGGTCTTTCGCAAAAAACCTTAGGCGCAAGCCCCCTTGCAATAAACCAATTTATAGTAACAACAGAATAGCACTTACATACAAGGAAAAAGCCGCCATTATGGCAGAGCACTTAGAACAACAATTCGTACCGAATCAAGACCCTTGTGACCCTCTTTTCTCATCTAACACTAGACAATTTATCAAAGACTGGCTTGAAGGACCAGGGGCCAAAAATCGCACTGAATATACATCCCCGACCGAGGTTAGAAACATTATCAGAAATCTGAAAAACCGGAAAGCACCTGGTTATGATGAAATAACGAATGTTGCAATTAAAAATATGCCACTTAATACTGTCACAAGATATGTTAGCATTCTCAATGCCTGCCTGGAAAATAACTACTTTCCCGAAAAATGGAAAAAGGCCAAAGTCATTCTTCTACCAAAGCCGGGAAAAGATGCCACCAAACCGGAAGGATACCGTCCGATTAGTCTACTCCCAGGACTAGGTAAGATTTTCGAACGGGTCATCTATAAAAGAATTGAGCCGCATATGGATAAGCTCCCAATGGAACAATTTGGTTTCCGTAAAAATCTCTCAACGACAAAACAACTTGTTCGTCTGTGTAAATTCATTGGATCCGCTTTATTTAGGCATCAAAGTGTCGCTTTACTCATGCTAGACGTGGCGAAAGCTTTCGACCGCGTCTGGCATGAGGGGCTGATTTTCAAGCTCATCACACTAGATTTCAGTAGAGACCTCATCTTACTTATCAACTCTTTCATACGGAACCGCAAATTCTTTGTAAATTTTGGATATGAACACTCTGAGACCAAATATCTGAAAGCCGGGGTAGCTCAAGGATCTATTCTTGGCTCTATTTTGTATCTTTTTTATGTTTATGATCTACCCAATAGTGCCGATCTCAATACTTACGTCGGATGTTATGCAGATGACACCGCCCTTGCCGTGAAGTCACATAGTCAAGAGCATGCACTGATAAAACTTCAAGAAAAAATTCCAGCCATAGAGGAATGGTGCGCTAAATGGAGAATTGCGATTAACGGACAAAAATCCCAGTTGATAATCATCGGTAAAAAACATTTCAGAATCCCTTTGGACAGAAAAATTAATATCTTTAATGAAGAAGTACCACTTGTTAAAAAGGCTACTTATCTTGGAGTAGTTTTGAATCACAGATTTACCTGGAAAGACCATATTCACAATATTAAATGGAAGACCTCCTATACTATCAAAAATCTCCTCCCACTAATAGGTAAAAACTCTAGACTTGATCTTAAAAGGAAAAGACACATCTATACAGCAATTATCAGACCAATTTTTTGTTACGCATCTCCTGCCTGGGCGACCTACACTCAAAGTGACATGAAAAAACTCCAAGTAACGCAAAACAAACTTCTCAGAATTATTACTAATGCGCACTTTTATGTTTCGAATGAGACCTTACATAGAGACCTACGTATAGACAGAGTTGAAGAGTTCCTTCATAAAGCTAATAGAAAATTCTTTGAAAAAGCAAAAAATTGTTCTCATATGAAACACTTCAAAGTATTCGATTACCAGATCTTTGCAGATGACGCACGTATTCGACCGCTTGCGGCCTTCACCGCTCGAGATTCGAACTTCCCTACGTAACTTTATCACGAGTGCAACGTCGCTGTATATATGTATATAGACTTATTTTGCCGTATTTTATTTTATACTCTTTTCATTTTATTTGCATGTATTTTATTATTCTAATAAATTGTATTGTATCAGCTTATTTGTATAACTTTATTATGACATGTACCTATCATGAACAACAGAACAAGTCTGATTTTCACCCTGTCTTTGCCTCTCCTGGTCCTGGGCTTCGTCTGCGTGTTTCTCTGGACTTGTGAAGTCATGCTGTCACCCCTCTTCGTACTACTGACGCCTCCTTTCAATCGTCATTGCTTTCTACCGTCATGCGCCCTTTGGGCCTATGTGTCATGAGCCGGAAACATTGCGTAAAAACAGCAATATGCCGGCAATATTGATGATGATGATGATGATGATGAATGGGCAATATTCGTATCGTTATTTCTGCCAGACGAATTATCGAAGAAAGTTGGCCCGAAGCATACGTGTAATAAGAGAGAATGCCAGGCCGCCGTCAACGAAGGCACTTCCAGCAGATAGACGATTTTACGAGGGGTATGGTGATCGGACTGAGAAGGGCGGGTTGGTCCTTACGTCAAATCGCAGCTGATACCCCCACATGGAGGCGAGCACGGTGCATCGGCTATGGCGAACATGGTTGGAACAAGGAAATGTAGGAAGAAGGAGGGGTGCAGGTGCAGCCAGAGTGATGTCAGCACGCGTGGATTGACGCATCCGCTGACAAGTTGTGGCTATTCCGCAAGTCACTTGTACCTCGATTCTGCAGCACGTGCAAGATATCCTGGATGTTCCCGTGTCGACCAGAACCATTTCCCGTCGATTGGTTGAACGTGGCCTGCAGGTCAGGTCAGGTCAGGTCAGAACTTTAGGCTATGAGTATCGTACTATTTAAAGTACATGACTCATTCAATGAATTAATCCATTTAAGGCATTAGGAATGGGAGATTTTTTTATTCTTGAAGAAGTATGGAATTTTTTAGTTCTAATATTCTTGAGTTGCATTTCGATATGTTATTGAAGTAGGCGCTGGTCACATGATCCCTAACCAGGATGGTGATTGGTGGGAGCGAGAAAAGCTTGTATTTTCATAATTTGCAGTATTTTTAAATATATATACAAATATTTACATTACAGATGCATGGAATTAAATACTAACATTCTTTGTTAGTGTACAAAATTAATATAATGATGTTGCTGATTAAATATAATATATATGAAAAGAAAACTTGATTAAATAGGGGTGGCTGCTATTAGCCAATAAGATGCAGTAAAAAGCTAGAATCTTGTCTAAATATCTCTTACTTCAATAAAGTTCAAAGTTCATAAGTATGAAGTAAAAGCTTGATTAAATAGTAGAACATAATAAATGATGATGATGATAATTTACAGATGAGTATATGCAGATTTCACCACCGAACATTATGATGAATTGTCCGGGGCCGTTTATACGTTTGATCAATGAGATAATCATAATTGCCAATGTTTTGTATAATATTAGAGGGATGGTGTTGCATTTTATTGTAAAATTTATATACAGTTTTGAGGATTTCTTCATCAATTGTATTTATGTTTAGATCTCTATGTAGGACTTCGTTTCTGACAAACCAAGGGGCACCCAGCATGGTCCTAATAATTTTATTTTGAATGACTTGTAGTTGATTTCTATTTGATCTTGCAGCTGCAGCCCAGACAGGTGCTCCATACAACATGACAGGTCGAATAAGCTGTAAGTAGATAATTCTTTTGGAGTTGATGCTGAGTTTGGAGTGACTATTAATAATAGAGTAGACGCTCATGAACGCC
This sequence comes from Stegodyphus dumicola, assembly GCF_044657685.1. NCBI lineage: Eukaryota > Metazoa > Arthropoda > Arachnida > Araneae > Eresidae > Stegodyphus > Stegodyphus dumicola. The sequence goes on from NC_140768.1 coordinate 88,585,939, forward strand.
TGCATTGTTTTGGTTTTAGTTGCTAGAAGGTGATCTTTAAAGTTAAGTTTGTAGTCAAGGTAGATGCCGAGATATTTGACAGTGTATTCTCTATTTACTGGTTGATTATTTACATAAAGTTGTTCACAGACTGGTCTTCTAGTAGTTCTTCTGAATATTATGTTGTTACTTTTATGTGGATTAATTTTGATTTTCCATTTTTTCAGCCAATCTTGAATATTGTCAACAGCTTGTTGTAGCTTATGTTGGGCATGATATGGGTTGATAGATATAGAGAAAATTGCTGTGTCATCAGCATATTGAGCAAGCTCAGTGCCTGGGTAGGTAGGAAAGTCATTTGTGTAGATAATATATAAATACGGTGCCAAATTTCCTCCTTGAGGGACACCCGCATTTATTCTTCTTTTAGTGGAATAATTATTATTGATGCGAACATAAAAAAATCTATTTTGCAGGTAGTTGTGGATTATTTGGACTAAGGCAGCAGGAAAGTTGTATTTAATTAGTTTATAGATGAGGCCTGTATGCCAAACGTTATCAAACGCTTTCTCCACATCGAGGAAAAGAGCGGCTACCGTTTCCTTTTTATTAAAAGCTTCACCGATCTTTTCAACGATGCGGGAAACTTGATGAATAGTTGAATAATTTTTTCTGAACCCGAATTGGAAGGGAGAGATGATATTGTTGTCCTGCGCATATTGCTGGAGACGTTTTTGAATGATTTTTTCGAATATTTTTGAGATAGCTGGTAGTAGAGAGATTGGTCTATAACTTGCGGTCAGTTTCTTGTCTTTTCCTGGTTTTTTAATGATGATTATTGTAGCAAGTTTCCAGGAGGAAGGAATATAATTTTTTCTAAGACATGCATTGAACAGGTTAACTAGATAAATAATCGCTTTCTTAGAAAGATTTTGAATTGCAGTGTTGGAAATTTTATCATATCCACTTGCTTTTTTGGGATTGAGTTGCTTTATGATGTAAATAACTTCAGAAGGTGTAGTAGGGGAATTGGCTGTACTCCCGTTGGAGTGAAGAAAATTTTGTACATACTCTTTTATGTTATTATCTTCTTGATGATTCATATTATTGATGGTGAATTGATCCTCATAAACATTTGCAATATCTTCAGGATGATGAATAATATTGTTGTTGCTTTCGATGGGTCCTATTTTTTCATTGTTGCTTCTAAGTTTTTTAGCTAGCTTCCAAATGGAGTGATCAGTATGAGATAGTCTTCCGACATAATCATTCCAACTGTCATTTTTATAATCTGCACATAATTTTTTGACTTTATAATACGCTCTTTTATAATTGATGTGATCAGTGTGGGTACGAGTTCTTTGCCATGTTTTCCCGAGTCTGTTTTTAATTCTAATTTCTTCAATTATATGGTTTGGAAGTGAGTAGTCTTTTTTGGTTGAATTTCTTGTAGCTTTATTGATGGAATCAAGAATTTTATTGTTAAGTTGATTGGTAGCTTTATCTATTAATTCAGGAGTAGTTATACTAGCATTAGCTGAGATGTTGTCATTTAATATATATTTAAAATCTGTCCAGTTTACTTTAGTTGGCTGGGGAGGCATATAATGGATAATATTATTAAGAGTAAACATAATTGGATTGTGATCTGAATCCAGTTCAGGGATGTTGATAAGATCTGGGATTTGTGGAATGTTGCTAGTAATAAGTATGTCTATGACATCTGAGATATGGCTATTGCAGGTTGAGATATGTGTAGGTTCGGTTGTAGAATGGATATTGATGATAGAATTTTCCATGAAGTTAAACAGTCTATTGCCATTGCTATTTGTGTATCTGGAATGCCATGCTGGGTGTTTGCAATTTAAGTCACCTGCTATTATGGTAGGGTAACCCAAATTACAAATATAAGCTATTTCTACCGTATTGATTATTTTTTGTGGAGGCTTGTAAACCGAAACAAATAAGTAGGGTGTAATATTGTTGCTATACACAAGGCAAGCACAGGCTTCTATTGAGTTTTAGGAAGTTGATAATCCATATGTTTATTGGAATTTTTAATAATGATAGCAGTGCCACCTCCACTGTTATGTAATCTATCACTTCTATAAATACTATAGTTGGCTATTTTAAATTTTTTATTTGGTTTCAGATGAGTTTCGTTTAGCATCATGATGTCAATATTATTTTCAAATATAAATTTAGTAATCTGTAGGTGCTGCCTGATTACTTCATTACAGTTATAGAATACAGATTTGATATAATTTAGCTTATTAGCAGAGTAGTTTCTTTGAATATTGTTATTAATCATTGTTGAGGTTTTCGTATATTCTTAGCGCTTCAAAAGCTACTGACATTTTTTCTGTAACTGAATTGGCTTGACAGAAGTCGGCATAGAGATCGTATATTGATGCCATAAAGGCAATAAATTGGTCTAAATTTTTTCCAGTGCGTTCTTGGGTATTATTTTGATTTCTTTTTAAACTTGGCTCTTTCTTATTCTTGGTAATGTTATTTTCTTGAGATTTTACTTTTCCTTGGAGTGCAGCTGAATAGGATAGACTTTTTTCTGATTGGTCAATAAGATCATGTGATCTTATTTGACGTTTTTGGGAAATTGTAGTATTTTCTGAACTTTGGATTGTTTTCATTGCAGATTGTTGAATTCGGTTTGGGATTTCATTATTGATTTCATTATTTTGATTGCCAGGTCTGCGAGGGAAAGATATAGAAGATGCTGGGTGTGATCCTAAACATAGGACACACTATGCATTGTAATTTTGAGTGCCCTTAAAAGGGCAGAGGTGTGATCTGTGATTTTCTGCACATCTTACACAGCGAGGTGTATTATGACAAGCTCGCTGTGTATGATTGTATCGTTGACAGTTGTAGCATTGGGTAGGCCCAGGTTTAGATTGGTATTTGACGACTCGTACCCATAATCCTATAATTTTTTCTACATGCATTAGCTTCTTCCCTTCCTCAGTTCTAGGAGCTTCAATATAAAAAACCGGAATAAAATTAGATGTGCCATTAGTAATTTTAGTTAAATGTTTAACTTTTATTATGGGTATTCCTTGCTCCTTTAAATCCTCTTAAATTTCCTGCTCGGTTACGTCATTTGGCAAATCTTTGACTATAGCTCTTACTGTTTTATCTGAATGTAGAAGAAATGAATGATAAGTTATTTTCTTTTCTTTAAAGTATTCCTGTATTTTCCTGTATTCATCTAAATCAAATACCTTAATTATAAGCTTGCCTCTTTTAAGTTTTCCATCAACTTTTTGAATGTTGAGTTTTTCGGTAAGCGTTTTATGTAAGGTTTTCCAGCTTACGTTGGTATGTGTTATGACGAATGGAGGTATTTTATTTGCCTATTTCTTTGGTCTTTCAAAATTTTGAGAATTTGTTTGATCGACTTCAGTGTTATTTTGATTATTTAAGCTATTTTGATTATCTGAGGGGTTTCCTATTGTATCATCATTTAGGGTTACTTCTGACTGAAGTATTTCATATGGGTTTATGGTAGCCAGATTTGGCGACTTATCTTCTGGATTATTCTGTGGAGTACGCTGCTGTGGCATGGTACGCCAACGATTACTTTCAATTTTGGTAAGTTTGGAGCTGGTTGGAGTAGTATCATAGGATTGATTTTTATCTTCATATGCAGTGGTATTATTATTTATCTTATTTTGGGTATTGTTATCTTTTTCTCTATGATCAATTATAGGTAATTTTTTGGGTGAATTAGTCGGAGATAATTCATCTGATATTGGAGTTTCTAATATAGAATTATGTAAGACAATTTCGTCTTCTATTTCTAGAAGGTTTTTTCCTATCTTCTGTTGTAAGTCCTTCATCATGACCTTTTTTAACAAACTTTCCTCGCTCGGTTTCGAGATTTTTTAATCTATTTATTCTCCAAAACGGGGAGCCTGGAGTATGTTGGGTATCTTTGGTGCTTTGAGCACCGCTACTCTTACTTCCTACCTCCATGGGCGAAACGTCGTGTTCTCAAATGAGTCAAGCTTCTGTTTATCCAGTGACAGTCGCCGCATACGTGTGTGGCGGCGACGTGGAGACTGATCTAATTCGGCAGTAACTGTGGAACGCCCCACCGCGCGACAACGTGGCATAATGGTTTGGGGCGCTATTGCCAACGATTCCAGGTCACCTCTGTTTCGTATTCAAGGCACTATGACGACCCAACGCTACTTGGATAATGTCGTCCGGTGGCAATCCCCTACCTTTAGGGGCTGAATAATACAATTTTTCAGCAGGATAACGCCCTGTAACAGCTTTAATATCGTTATTAATCTCTTGTGCATTTGAAATAGATGAATAATAAATAATGTACAGATTACTGGCAATATTGAAATGCAGGCTCGAGAGCTGCATGCATTTTCTCACACGAAGCATGTAATTATTTTTTTTAAAAAATAAGTTTATAGAATATGTTTTCTCTTCTTGTTTGTATGTCGCCATTTCTGAGTGTTAAATAAAAGTTATTGCTGTGTTCCATCATTGGAAGTGCTTCATATCGCCAAAGAAGAATTACAATCATAATTATTTTGGAGGCACCGACCCAGATCGAATAATCGTGCGTATTTTTATTTTATTAGTTCATCACTGAACGTAATATTAGTGATAACAGGTTATTACTTCGTGTTGATATTAAATTGCTTTATTTTATTAGTTCATCACTGAACGCAATATTAGTGATACCAGGTTATTACTTCCTGTTGATATTGAATTACCTTATTTTATTAGTTCATCACGGAACGTAACTTCCTGTTCATATAGAATTGCTTTATTTTATTAGTTCATCACTGAACGCAATATTAGTGATACCAGATTATTACTTCCTGTTAATAATAAATTGTCTTATTTTATTACCGTATTTGATATTATATTTAATATTCATTTTAGTTGTCCATACGGTAGATATATATATTGCTCTATGTTATTATTCTTATTTAAATCACAATTAATGTGGTAGAGAGAATGAACTTCATATAATTTAAATATTTAATTTTTGAGCTATTTTGAGGAAATATAAGGAACACAGTGTTAGTTAATTTTAAACATAGAAACAATGTCTTACTTAGGAAGAGCTCTTAAGGAAGATTTGCAAAATCTCGCGGCTGAACTGGGAGTTCATGTGACTGCAGATTTGAAAATAGTTGATTTAAAACAGAAAATTGTTGAAAGTAGAGATTATGATGAAGTCTTCGTCAAAGGAGTCTTAGACACAATAATAGAAGAACGGAAAGAGAGGGAGAAAAGGGAAAGAGAAGAACGGAAAGAGAGGGAGGAAAGGGAAAGAAAAGAACGTAGGAGACAGGAAGAAGCAGAAGAGCGGAGGAGGAACGAACAGTATGAATTAGAGAGATTAAGACTTGAAGCAGAGACAAAGTCTCAAAATACCGGACAGATCCGGCCGAAAACGGAGCTGCGTCACCTTATGCAGAAATTCGATGACAAGAAAGGAGATATCAGTCTATATTTGCTATTGTTTGAAAAGCAAGCAGAATGGGCTAAAATTGATAAAGAAGAATTTGTATCTCATTTACTAGGACTACTTCCTTACGAAGTAACCCAGTTAATAGCTAGAGAACCCTCCGATAAAGCTAAAGACTATGAACACGTGAAAAATTTATTGTTAAGACGGTTTAAACTAAGCCCGGAAATGTTTAGGCAGAAATTTATGAAACATCAAAAGAGTACCGAATCCACATGGGTGGATTTCAATTATGAAATAGAAAATTATTGCAAAGAATGGGTGACTGGTCTAGGAGTTAAGACTTTTAATCAGTTGCTAGATTTGATGGTGCTTGACCAACTTAAGCGTCGAGTTCCTAATGAAATTCGAGATCATTTTATTGATGAATGGGTAGAGATGATTTCATTTAAAAAATTAGCTGAAAAACTTGATGCCTATGAAAACGTTTGCGGAAACTTTCAAAAAAGGCCTGTAGTGGATCGGCAGAAAGAAAGATACAATGCACTAACTCAAAGTAAATTGAGTTCAGATAATAAAAATAAAACTAAAAAAATTGTCATCAGGATTTAATTCGTTAAGCTGGTTTCATAGACCTAGAAGTCCACGTCCAGATGATAAATATGAAAAACGAAAAACGCCACAATGCTATCAGTGTGGGTCCTATCAACATTTAAGACCCCAATGTCCAAAACTTAAGAATAGTACTGAATCTCCTGCTAATCTTAACAGAATTAGTGCAAACCCAGAGGATAAATTTCTATTACCTTATACTAGTATGGGTTACGTAAATGGTCATAAAATTCCTATATTAAGGGATTCAGGTGCTAGTATTGATATAGTTTGTCGCAAATACATCACGCCAGAAATGCTGACAGGTGAAAATGTGTGGGTGCAACAGCCATTAGATTTGAATCCAACCTGTTTACCATTGGCTGAGATCGAACTAAATTGCGATCTTGGACGAATAATAACTAAGGCTGCCATTATTAGAAATGAACTCGACAAAGGAAGGTATTTATTAGGCAATCGAACTTTTGCACTGTTGAATAAACAAGGAAAGGAACCTGATAGTTGTCCTCACCAGGTTAATGCTGTCTCTACTAGAGCTCAAAAGAAAAGAAATAGCCGAAGAGAAGATCTTGGAACCGATGAAGGAAGAAAATAAAGCATCCAGAGATGTTTTTGAAGCAGAAGATAATTTACCGGAGCTAAATTCGGAAGATGAAACTCTCATGAAACTGGTAAACATTGACTCAGAAGAAATTGCACAACTTCAGCTTGCTGATAAGGAACTGTCTAAAATCATCCAAGAAGTTAAAGAAGGTACATGCAAAAATGAGAACTATAGTCTGACAGGAAAAGAACTTTTAGTTAAAAAAACGACGGATAAAATGGGCTTTGAAAGACAGCTTGTCGTTATACCTGAAAATCTCAAGCCGTCAATTATAAAGAGGTGCCACGAAGGAACTTCTGGTCATTTGGGTGTCAAAAACACCAAAGACAGACTTGCTAGATATTTTTACTGGACGAGGTGTTACAAAGAAACTGAAGATTTTGTAAGAACCTGTGATGCTTGTCAGCGCGCTGGAAAAGGAAATGACAAAAAGAAGGCTCCAATGACATTAGTACCAGTAATTTCCGAAATATTCACTAAAATAAATGTCGATGCCGTTGGTCCGCTACCTATTTCAAAGACTGGAAAAAAATATATTATTACAGCTCTGTGTATGTCGTCCAAATATCCAGATGCTGTTGCGGTGACAGACATTTCTTCGCCATCTGTGATTGATGCTTTCTTACAGATTTTCAGTCGTATGGGTTTCCCAAAAGTGATCCAAACAGATCAGGGGACCTCTTTCGTCAGTGCTTCGACAGAGGAAGTTTTGGAGAGTTTCGGCATTAAACATGTAAGAAGCTCTGTGTATCATCCGCAGAGTAATCCCGTTGAGCGATTCCATAGAACGCTAAAAAGGGTGTTAAGAGTCGTATGTATAGGAGCGACTTCAGATTGGGAGAATTATCTACCATCAGTTCTTTTTGCTCTCAGAACAGTCACACACGAAAGCACTGGTTTTACACCAGCAGAATTAGTTCATGGCAAAAACCTACGAATGCCAGTCACTTTACTTTATGAGCAGTGGCTAGAACCGATTGAAGAAAGTAATAATGTTGTCAGTTACGTTTTCGAACTCATTAATCGAATGAAGAAATGCCAAGAACTTGCCGTGGAAAACATGAAAGAAGCTCAACAACGGAGGAAAACATGGTACGATCGAAACGCAGTGAAAAGAGAATTTGCTAGAGGAGATTTAGTTCTTGTTTTATCAACGAATCGTCAAAATAAACCAGAAGTACAGTGGAAAGGACCTGGAAAAATAGAGCAGAAAATTTCAGAAACCAATTATATTGTAAGTTTCGAGGAACAAAATGAGCCAAATCAAGTATATCACATTAACATGCTTAAACCATATTACAAAAGACCAGAAATGATTAATATGATAACTGAAGTGGAAGGAGACTTAGAAATGGACATTCCTCGTTTACCTTCCAATCCAAGTATATTAAATTTTACGGACATCATAGAGGAGAATGAACTCGAGAAAAGGTTGAAATCCGAGCAAATAGAAGATTTACAAAAGATTTTATGGAAATATTCTGGTTGTTTTTCAAATAATCCTGGACTAACAAACTTAGTTTGTCACGATATTGAGCTATTAAATAACGAACCAATACAAATAAAGCCATACAGACTGTCACCCCGACAGACTGAAATTCTCAAAAGGGAAATATAGAAAATGCTCGATCTTAAAATTATAGAGCCGGGAGAATCGGACTATACATCTCCCATGATTTTGATAGAATCTTCATCAAAGGATCCTCGGCCTTGTATTGATTATCGTAAACTCAATGCTGTTACTAAAACTGAATACTATCCTTTGCCTAATATTGAAGAACGTATCGAAACTGTAGCAAAAGCAAAATATATTACCCTATTAGATTTATCTAGAGGCTACTGGCAAATTCCGTTAACAGAAAGAGCCCAAATATATGCAACATTTGTAACTAGTTTTGGAAGTTTCAGGCCTCTACGTTTACCCTTTGGATTAAAAAATGCCCCATATTTTTTTAGCAAAGTTATGACTAAAGTCCTGGCTGGATGCGAAGGTTTCGCTGTACTGGATGACATTGCCATTTACTCAGAAAACTGGGAAGAGCACCTTAAAAACTTAACTTCTGTTCTAGAGAGAATACAAAAAGCAAATTTACGACTAAAACCATCAAAATGTAAATTTGCACAAGATCAAGCGAGATACCTAGGCCATGTTGTGGGACAAGAACAACGAACCCCGGATGAAGTAAAGATCCTGGCTGTAAAGGAGTATCCTACACCTAAAACCAAAACAGAAGTACGTGCTTTCTTAGGACTGATAGGGTATTATCGCCAGTACATACCGAGATTTTCGGAAATTGCTTCACCCCTCACGGACGCTTTGAAGGGGGTAACAAAAAAAGGAAATATACAATGGTCTGAAATATGTGACAAAGCTTTTAAAAATTTAAAAGAGTTGCTATGCAAGAAACCAATTCTGTATGCTCCCGACTTTGATAAAAGGTTTATTATACAAACCGATGCCTCAGACAATGGTATGGGTATAGTACTATGCCAATTAGATGATGAACAACGTGAACATCCTATCTTGTATATAAGCAAAAAATTTACTAAGTTTGAAAAGAATTATTGTACTACTGAAAAGGAGTGCGCTGCTATCATCTACGCTATCAAGAAACTGCATTTTTATCTGGATGGTCAGCAAGAATTCTTGATTCAAACTGATCATAATCCTTTGGTCTGGCTACAATCCAACGCCAAATGTAACTCTAGATTGATGCGCTGGGCACTCTCATTACAACCTTATAATTTTAAGGTCATTCATCGCAAAGGATCTTTGCACAAGAACGTAGATGTTCTGAGTAGAATTAAGTAATGTAATAACTCTTAGTGTATGTAACCACGTTCAGAATTAATTTTATTATTTAATGTATGCTCAACTGATGTATTTGAACGTTATTCATTTTTTTTCCATTTAAATGTGGTGTAAAAGTGTTTGTTTAAAACTTTAAATTTTTGACCTGAAATTTGGAAACTTATGAGAGAAGTTACCTTTTCTCTTTAAGCAAATGAGCAAGCCGAGCTTATTAAATTGTCAAATTTTACAAAACTTTTCCCTTCGGAAAAAGTCTCTCCGTTGGGGGAGAGGTTGTAACAGCTTTAATATCGTTATTAATCTCTCGTGCATTTGAAATAGATGAATAATAAATAATGTACAGATTACTGGCAATATTGAAATGCAGGCTCGAGAGCTGCATGCATTTTCTCGCACGAAGCATGTAATTATTTTTTTTAAATAAGTTTATAGAATATGTTTTCTCTTCTTGTTTGTATGTCGCCATTTCTGAGTGTTAAATAAAAGTTATTGCTGTGTTTCATCATTGGAAGTGCTTCATATCGCCAAAGAAGTATTACAGCCCGACCACACAGTGCTCGCATCTGCCAACATGCTCTGCAAGGTATACAGATGCTTCCCTGGCCTTGCAGAGCATGTTACTGTACTCTCCTGACCTGTCACCAATCGAACATGTGTGGGATGTGATTGAACGCCGTTTGCAGACTCTGCCCCTGCCTCGTTCAGAAGACGAACTGTGACAAATGGTTGAAAGGGAATGGAGAGCCATCCCTCAAGACACCATCCGCACTCTGACTTGATGCCTAGACCTGTTTCTTCGTGCATCGCTGTCCGCGGTGGTCCTACATCCTACTGAGCCGACGCCATTCTCGCTCTGTATTCTGACCATCATTTTGAAATAAAGATCACTTATTGCTGCTTGCTGTCTCTGTCGTTTTTCCAAATTTCATCACTTTCTGACAACTCCTTTTTGGTGTTGCATTTTCAATGTCGAGCAGCGTAATTTGAGTAATGATCAGTTTGAATGAAGCTTCGTTTAATCTCTCATTATTATGCTATTCGGGAAAACCACGATATCGGTTTATATTGATGCCTGTTTCTATGTTTTTTAAGATTTCTACAGAAATATTTAACTTCAAGAAGAGATCAATGTTTACACTTTATAAATATGAATGATTACTTTATGGAAACTCATCCAGTTAAACTTATCGTGAAATATTTTTATGTTAAATATTAACATTTCTTAAATTTTAATGCTTTTAAAGAGATGAATCTCAAGCATTTTAATCTTGCGATTCACAAGCATATAAGTATGATCCAATGAATTGCGATTAATAGCAGTTCATTGCATCATACATATATATAGTCCCACCGGTGGCAGAGGGGTTAAGTCGCTGAACGCTGGTAGTTAGGCCGGGGTTCGAATTCCGACGAACGGGCTGGCTGTATGGCAACGAGATAATATACTGGTAGAGAGCGTATTGCAACCTTCAACCGGTTCCAACATTAGTGTCACGTGACTGCTGCGCGAATTCCGAAAGTCCGGAAATACTTTACATTGTTTTTTATGGGACGAAAGACTGCTGCTCTGCTTGGTCACATAAAATTTAAGTAAAAATGGTTATTCGCTGCAGCGCCTACGGATGTCAAGAAAGTTTCGTGAAAGGAGGACCTGTTACCTTTCATAGGTAAGTTAAAACTGCATGATTTATTATTTTATTTTCAGTATTTTTGTCATTTTACTATCTCTGTTGAATTGGTTGAAAAGTTTCAGCCATATTGTATAAGAAAATTGCCACCGTATATGACATTTTCAGCATGTATTATTAGCATCAAAATGTATTAAATACTGTGACACTATTTACTGGAATCACCCTTTACAAATAATTGAATTTTATATGTTTTTTCCGTGTATTCCGTTGAAATAGAAAGCTGCGCCAATTGGCGTTAACTTTTTTCGCCAAGTCGTACGCGTTTTGATTTCATAAACAATTACTGCCTGCGATAAAAAAAGAAAAATGCTGTTATTAGCATTAAATTATTGAGAAAAGATTGTGCGATATGTTTACTTTGTTAAAAAAAAAAAAAAAAAAGCTGAAGATCTTGATTCATGCAACATTGAACATAAACAGTTAAACAGCATTATTTTAAAAATCAGATTACTTTTATAAAGCTCAATGCTGTATCATTATTTTCTATAAAATCAATTAAAATAAAAATAATCTGGATTATAATTCTGTCTCATCTACGATGCTGTTAGAAATTTATTGTAATTGAAAAAATGTAATGTGAAAAACTTACCATATTTTAAATAGTATTTAAAAAAAAAAAAGGAGAGTGAGAGAATTTTTAACTGTAATATCGTTTTGATCCTAATAATAAATACTGAACTGAAGTTTGTTACCGTTTGATACATATTCAATATAAAATATTTGTTATAGTTAATAAGATGTATTCATCCCCCCATGACATACACATGAGTGTGGAAATCAATAATTAAGATTGCATTATTTTGTTCCAGTAATATAATCTCAAGAAAAGAGAGTGCATTATTATGTTCCAGTAATATAATCTCAAGAAAAGAGAGGTGGTGCTCATTTTAGAAGTTGAACCTGCATGCAGTGAAATATAATTTTGTTAATAGCAAATCTGATCTGCAAAATATGAAATCTTACTAAATTTAATGTACAGTTAAGGCAGTAGCTTCCAAGTTTGCATGAAATTATTTTCTGGACATTGCTGAATTTATAAGCACTTTAATATGCAAGTAACTGAATAAAAGGGGCATAATCAATTACTTAATAAATATCTTTTTAAAAATAAAAAATTCTTTACTATTGTACATTTCCATAATGCAAGTACTATTGCTAACACCGAGAGGTCAAAAGTAAATGAAATTCTTCCAAAAACTATTTCTGACTTTAAATTAATTAAAATTATGTTTACTTAAATATATGAAAGTAAAATATTTTTCTTTAATATTTTACTTTCACATATTTAAGTAAACATAATTTTAATTAATTAATTCAGTATAATTTATCTTTTTGTATCATAAACTATATTAAGTTTGGACAGTAATAGTTTATAGTTCCAGCAGTAGTGCAATTAATTTTTTAACGTTATTCAAAATTAAAGTTTCCATCTCAATTTTTTATTATTTTAGATTTTCTTCCTAAAATTATTTAACCTAAACATTTTAAACAATGGTGCAAATAATTTAAAGCGATTATTAAAAATAGAGATAAAATATTCAGGAAAAAAGGGGTTAAGTTATATCTAAATATAACTGTAAAAAATCGAACAACCTAATTCAAGACCGTTGTCTGCTGACTGCTAGGAGACGGAAATAAAAAGCACTACCTGCCATATCAAAAGCGGGCCAAACTGGCGATGAACAGCCTAAGCTATCACTCCCCAAGAGCGCCAAGAGCATTAGTCACGTGGCATATGTTGGAGACACCCTAGCAGACGAATTCTCTGTGGGTGAGCCGTCTACCTGTTATATGAAGTCGTTGCTGTATGGGCGTTTCCTAGATTTTCTCTATGTGTAACATGTATACAGACTAGATTCCCTTAGAAAGTCCTCCACGAAGGCATCCCTCGGGGAGATAACCCTCGTATGCTTTGCCAAAATAAAATAAACCAAACAATACATATATACATTTCCTCTGCAAGAAAGGAGGACAAAAGGAAAGGAAAAATAATGTAGTGATGAAGTAGTAATAAATAAACATGTTTAATTATTAAACTTTATAATTATGATTCTAAAGAAGTCCGCGCTTAGAAATAAATACATATTATTACACAATTTCGCAAAAGAGTATGACGAAACCTTTCATTGCCACCTCAAAAATTATCTCCTGACCAACTGGAGGATCACCATCCATACTCTGAAGACCATCGTTTTAAAGAATGAAAATAAATTAACAATATTTTGCTTTATTTCATTTAGTTAGAGAAGCGTGAGTAACTTCCAGCGGTGATTAGCGAATAAGAGAGAAAATCGAAAGCTTAAACGATGGTACATATTGTTTCATTACATTGCATATTTATTACAAAACTGTACCTAATAAATCAAAAACAAAAATAGGAATAACTGCGCCATATCCCTATGTGCATTTTATGCGATTAGATTGTAATATGAATAAACGTTAAGCTCTTGATTATCATTATAAATATGCACAAGAAGCATGGATAATCTAGGATTAATTGCATATTTAAAAAAAAAAAACGCTTCAGATGCTTGAAACTGTGCAACACTGCTCAAAATAAAGTAATATGTTAATGAAATTTAAATCAGTTTTAGTTTTCGCGAAAAATATTTTATGCTGTGATTGTAATTTTGGTGAATAAAAATTGACATTACTGAACTGGAGTAGAGAGAATATGATGAGCCATACACAGCAACAACTTGAATATAAGGCTATAACTTTCGAGTACTAAATAAAAGACATACTTATTTCTTCACTTTCACCTTTGTGTTTTCTTTCAATCGCTTCCATTGGTTTCGGCCCACCAGCGGCCGAGCGGTAAAAGTCGCTGAACACTGGTATTTCAGTTCGAGGTTCGAATCCCGCGAACGGGCTGCTGCATGGGCGTTTCCGCGCTTTTCCGCATGTGTAACATGTATACAAGCCAGTTTCCCTTAAAAATTTCTCCACGAAGGCATTCCTACCTTTAAGTAGATAGCCCTCAAGGAAACATGGAAAAAGCAAAAAAAAAATTCTATTATGTGGGCATTCAGCCCACACAGTTAACTTCAGGGCCACTACAGAGATCAAACCTCACTACTGCATCACATAACAACTAATTCGCTGGAAATTTGGATTATTAGATATGTTTTCTTTTTCCTAATGCAAATCACAAATACACATATTTATAGGGCATTCGGTAAGATTTATGGTACATTATGAACGCAGGGTGTTGTTACCAGCTGGGCTGTGGAGTCGGTAGGGAAAATGACCAACTCCGACTCCTGGAATTTTAAAGACTCCGACTCCCTCACATATATATGTAAACATATACATATAGGTTACAGCTTATTTTTTAATATAAAAGAAGTAATAAATGCTACAGAAAAAAAATTGATGGCATAGCAAATTATTTATATTAATTAGCATTTATTATGAAATGGAAAAACTGGCATTAGTTATTTCTAAAAAACAGTATAGCTTCAGCTAGATCTTCTTTGTTTGAGGGCCATAGCTCCGATTTGATAAACTGAGAAGAGTCTGCACACTAACTTGAGTAGGAAGAAGAGCCGTTACTGTTAGGGCTACTTCTTTTAACTTTTCAGGATAGTTTTTATAAGTTCTAAAAGAGGTGTCCTGCAAGCGCAATCATATTTCTCTATTTCTTCAAAGGCCGTGTATAAATCTTGTTTGTGTTTTTTCATTTTATATCTAAAGGCTCTTGGTTCTTTATTTTCATTCGCTTTGCCTTAGCCTTTTCCACATTATCCAAAAATATTTCTCAAAATCTAATTCATCAGTGAAGAAGGATGATAGAGACTCAGTTGCAATGTCTGCAGTTTGACTGTCCTGTTTTGAATTCTCCAATTGTTCTGAGAATAATTTCTCTCTTCATGAAAGTTCATAGGTGGCTTTCTTTGCCTTTTTAAATCGTCATCCAAGAAAATTCGGTGTTTCGGATTTACACATATTGAGCCCAGCAAGATCTCACTGTCTAGCAAACTAGTTTCTCTTTTCTTCATTGAAGAAATGATTCCTTCTGCAATAAACTCTCCATTTCAGAAAGGACAAACATCCCATTCTTCCATTCTCGCCTCCATTCTTCAGATTGCAGCTTTCTTGAAGCTATATATGGTGTAGAAAGAATAGTTTTCAATTCTGCACGATCATTCCAGAGTGTTTCTGTTAGTGAAACATTAAAGTTATCTACATCTTCTAAAAAAGTTCTTAATTCTAAAAACCTCTTTATCATCAAATGTGTACTTCCTTATCGCGTTGCTTGATCAATAAATAGCTCCTTTTGCTGCTCGCTTCCTAAGAGTGACATCAATTTTGGGAGTTCTTGCTGCTTACCTAAATTTACCAGTAAGATTTGTAATTAAATGAATCAGTTTAATGACTAACGGCAAATATCACATCCATCCTCCTCCCTTATATTTATTTATTAATATGTCAATAAAATAGAAAATAACTATTTATTAATGTATACAGTTCATAAATAAAAATAATAACTCAGCTTGTCATTATTTTTTTCAATTCATTTTAATTTCGTTTCAAATCCAAACTGTCCGACAAAAACTGGAGTCGGAGTAGACCTGTTTTTAGAGACTTCAGCTCCGACTCATTTTACCCAAAATCTGCCCGACCCCACAGTCTTGGTTACCAGGGTACAAAATATTTATTTTTTCTGCTACCTTGATAACCACTACACATTTCAAGAGTAATATCAACATGTAAGTTACAGATATGGCACTATTTGCTTTTGTTTTTACTTACCATAGATTAGCAAATAAGGCACAGTTTGAAATTATTATACACACAACGTGATTTCAAAAAATTAAAAGTTAAAAGTAAATTAGTAATTACTAAAAAGATATCTTATTGCACAAATTCTGTTTCAAATGACAATTATGTTTCAAAAGCAAATTACTCCATTACAACGTGACTGAATTATGAATTCCGAGTCTCAGTTTAGCCATGCTTGATCTGTACATAAAGCATATAATTATAAAAAAAAAAATAACTTCTAAGAAACAGTATATTCGTGATTTATTTTAACAATATGTTCTGAAAATTATTCAGATTTTAAAATTTTTTTAAAAAATAACTTTTTTTTAAAATTTTATTACATATAAAAATAGCTATTTCAGTGTCGGTGAAATATCAGACTTTCAATACTCAGCTACATAAATTTCTATCCATAAAAAAATTTTATTTTTCATCAGCAACTAATAACAGATACAAAAAATGCACTCAGATATATATGTTCTGCTTTACCACTCAGCAATACTTGAGCGAATTTTGTGGCACGGGCTATGCTTTCACATCATTTTGTGTTTATTAACTTTCTTTAGAATATGGTCACTTTTATCTGGTTGCATTGTGGTGTTGCGTGGCACCACCTTGCCCGCAACAGGAGTAGTGACTGCTATGAACTGGAAATTACACAAACTCTTAAGAAGGGTTTAACTCCCTCTTTATTCCACTTTAGAAGTTACAGATGCGTTCACTTGACGCTCACAAACTACGCCGACCCGGCGGTTAAATAAAAATAGAAAAGTGCAACTAAAAATAAATAACAGGATGAATAAATAACAAGTCACTATGTACGAGGCTCTATAAACGTGAGTAACTTAACCGCGTTCTAAGATACAGCTGAGATTTCAGCAAACTTTCAGAATAAGAAGTTGAAAGATTCAACTAACTACCGAAGTAGGCACACAGACCGAACGCGCGGTTCTTAAATTTCTACCTAGCAACCTTCACGCTCGTGAATCAAGAAAGCACACCTACAAACTCGTTTCCCTTCTATTTAACTCAAATTACTTCTGCTAAAAATTCGAATACTCTGCGCGTTCTACTAAAACTTACATACTCTGGCATTGGCAATTCCAGGGGAAAGTAAAGGCTTGACAGGAAATATAGCTTAAACTTAAATTAAATGTTAGTTAAAATAAATATAAACCCTACATTTGCCGCTGCCAGAATTTGGTAAACTTGGAAGCAGGTCCTAGAAACGACCTGTTGAAAAAGTTTCCACATTCTGAACTAAAATTCAAGAGCCTCGTTTACATAAAACAAACTGTTTTCTCAAAAATTAGAATAAATTTCTGTAGGTACATAATTTTACCATCTCTTCTTACAGGAACCTTTCCTGGTCTTCAGCAATCAATCTTTTCTCTTCCTTCCAGCATCTGGAAGGAATAAGTATCAGTATCTTCTAAATACATTATGATTTACACTTTCTTAACACTGGATAAAGTTGTCGTTTTCGATCGTTTTATTTTCCTTAATTAACTGCTTAATTCACATTCATTCAAAAAGTCAAACATAAAATTAACTTACGCTGGTTCTCCCCCATGTGTGGTGTCAAACGGGAATATTCGTGTTTTAGTATTACAACACTTCCCCTAACCACAATGATTTGTTAGAATTCCAACAACCAAATAGACACACCTTAATCGACATACTGAAACTCGATAAGCTATGTTTAACATTATTAAAATTCAAGTGTAGGTGGAGAACCCTACAAAACACATTCATTCTAAATTCCCCCTCATTCATCTTTAGACATGCAGGCTTTCGCTCTAAAGCATGATTTTATCTACAGTTTAATACTTAAACACGAATTCATTTCTTTCGAGTATTTACTTTTAGCATCTAAAATTTTATGCTTCTAGACTAAATTCTACTTTTACATAACTTTCAAGTATTTACGTATATTTACAAGATTCTAATACATATGATTTTTACAATTTACCATAAAATGAATAAGATAAAAATTAAGTTTTACTTCACGCATTCTTCGCCAAGCTGGTGGCAATGAAACTAAATTTTTCACTAATACAAGAATGCGAAGTTATTTTACTTTCGGCCAAATTTTGACTTTAACATAACAGAATTAGACTTTCGACCAACTGGAACTGCTTGCTCTTAGATTTTATACTTAAAGAAAATAATACTTTTGCCTTAGCTAAATAAATAACAAGTCACTACCTACGAGGCTCTATAAACGTGAGTAACTTAACCGCGTTCTAAGATACAGCTGAGATTTCAGCAAACTTTCAGAATAAGAAGTTGAAAGATTCAACTAACTGCCGAAGTAGGCACACAGGCCGAACGCGCGGTTCTTAAATTTCTACCTAACAACCTTCACGCTCGTGAATCAAGAAAACACACCTACAAACTCGTTTCCCTTCTATTTAACTCAAATTACTTCTGCTAAAAATTCGAATACTCTGCGCGTTCTACTAAAACTTACATACTCTGGCATTGGCAATTCCAGGGGAAAGTAAAGGCTTGACAGGAAATATAGCTTAAACTTAAATTAAATGTTAGTTAAAATAAATATAAACCCTACATTTGCCGCTGCCAGAATTTGGTAAACTTGGAAGCAGGTCCTAGAAACGACCTGTTGAAAAAGTTTCCACATTCTGAACTAAAATTCAAGAGCCTCGTTTACATAAAACAAACTGTTTTCTCAAAAATTAGAATAAATTTCTGTAGGTACATAATTTTACCATCTCTTCTTACAGGAACCTTTCCTGGTCTTCAGCAATCAATCTTTTCTCTTCCTTCCAGCATCTGGAAGGAATAAGTATCAGTATCTTCTAAATACATTATGATTTACACTTTCTTAACACTGGATAAAGTTGTCGTTTTCGATCGTTTTATTTTCCTTAATTAACTGCTTAATTCACATTCATTCAAAAAGGCAAACATGAAATTAACTTACCCTGGTTCTCCCCCATGTGTGGTGTCAAACGGGAATATTCGTGTTTTAGTATTACAACACTTCCCCTAACCACAATGATTTGTTAGAATTCCAACAAACAAATAGACACACCTTAATCGACATACTGAAACTCGATGAGCTATGTTTAATATTCTTAAAATTCAAGTGTAGGTGGAGAACCCTACAAAACACACTCATTCTAAATTCCCCCTCATTAATCTTCAGACATGCAGGCTTTCGCTCTAAAGCATAATTTTATCTACTGTTTAATACTTAAATTTGAATTCGTTTCTTTTGAGCATTTACCCTTAGCATCTAAAATTTTATGCTTCTAGAATAAATTCCACTTTTACATAATTTTCAAGTATTTACCTATATTTACAAAATTCTAATACATATGATTTTTACAATTTACCATAAAATGAATAAGATAAAAATAAAGTTTTACTTCACGCTTTCTTCGCCAAGCTGGCGGCACTGAAACTAAATTTTTCATTAATACAAGAATATGAAGTTATTTTACTTTCGGCCACATTTTGGCTTTAACATAACAGAAACAGTCTTTCGACCAACTCGAACTGCTTACTCGTAGATTTTGCACTTAAAGAAAATAATACTTTTGCCTTAGCTAAATAAAGTAAAACAAAACTAAGTCTCAACCGAGACAAATTGACTTCCGTCAAAACATAGAACTTCCTATTTACGCATAACATTTCGGAATAAAAGAAAAATTTATAGAAGATTTTAACTTATCTTTGAGTTTTCGATGATTGGAACTCCGACATCCTCTTCTGACAGAACTGATCCCACGTTATGGAATTCATAGAGGTCAGTCGTCGCCTTTGGGTTCTTCGAGTTTCGTCCATGGTGATTTTTCTTTTTCGCCCTCTGTACTCCGGCCTCTTGGAGTGGTAGTCTTCGGGTTCCTGTCTTTTCCGTTTTGGCTCTGGACGGCTGGTCTTGGCGGCCTCCGGTCTGGAATCGTGCTTGAATTTCTTGTGTTGGTGGTGGTCTTTTCGTTCCTTTTTCTGTCTTTTTGTTCTCGTGAACGGCGGCCTTGTTTGCTTCTGACTATCTGGCCCTGGAAGTGGTTTCCTCGACGCAGAATTTCTACTGCGGGCGTTGTAACTGGTCTTTTCCTATTTACCAAAGATTCTTTACGCGGCGGCGTTGATTTCTTGCATTTCTTAAATGTTGGAGTCTGAACATTTTCCTTTCTTCTTTTCGGGACCGTAGCATGACTTGTAGAAGGGCTAGGTTCCTCTTCTGTTTTCTGCTTCTTGGGTGGTGGAGCGGTTACCGTTACTTCTGGGCCTTCCACTTCTTTTGCGCTCGAGTCCTGCAAGAAACTTTTAAGGATTTCAAAAACATTTTGATTATAACATTTTTTCACCTAGTCGGTACTTCACCTGGTCGGGACAGATTTGCCCTCTTTCGTTCTTAAGGTACAATACGACTCCCTTGATTTCGTGAATTACATAGGGGCCTTCAAATTTTGGAGCCAACTTTGCAGTAAAATTGTCTGGGGCACTTGATAAAGAAAATTTCCGCTTTAACTCTTTATCCCCAACTTTAAAATCTGCTTCACGGCGTTTTCGATCATAGTACAGTTTCTGTCTATTTCTTGCCGCATCCGAACTTTTAACCGCCTGGTCAATGAGTTTCTGTACATCTTTTTGTTTGAATTCTTGCTCTCTTTGTTGCACAAAGAATAATTTATCTAGTGGCGTAATTAACTTCCGTCCTAAAAATAATTCTGCTGGAGTTTTTCCCGTAGTATCATGATTTGCTGTTCTTAAAGCATAAGCTAACTCCTTCATGTAGCCATCTCAGCGCTTGTGATGTGTGCTAACATAACTTCGAATTATTTTTACAATATTTTTATTAACTCTTTCTGCTATGTTTGCCTGTGGTCTATACGGAACCATTTTATGGCGTATGCCAAGTCCAGTGCAAATGTTTTCAAATATTTGGCTAACGAATTGTTTACCGTTATCGCTAATGACTTTTATCGGTGCACGGTATTTTAAAATGTATCTGTGTTAGAATGCATCTGCGACTGTTTTGGCTGACGCGCGTTTAAGTGGAACAATTTCTGTCCATTTTGAAAAATGATCTACAATTACTAAAGGAAAACGATTTTTATTTAACTCACTCTCTGGGAAAGGACCAAGAAGATCTATGCCTAAAATTTCATTCGGAAACGTAGCGCGAATGCTATTTAAATACCCGGCAGGGCAGTAGTTAATATCATTTATTAATTGACATTGATTGCAGGACCTGACATACGCAGTTACTATTTTGTATAATTGCGGGAAATATACCGCCTTGCGTACCCATTTTCTTATTTTTCTGACCCCTAAATGACACGCTGTTTTCGCGTCGTGTAATTCCTTCAAAATGCTTAATCGAAGCGAGGCTGCGATGACTGGTCTATATTCGAAATTTTCGTTTGTTGCTTTCGTATAAAACAATAAATTATCTATTATTTCATAGTTTTCTGCTCTACTTCTTATTGCATCGATATCTGTGTGTTCAAAGCTTTCGGGGTCTTTCAAATACACATAGATACTTCGAAATTCAGGATCAGCTTTCAATTCAGCAATAATTGTTTCTCTAAAATCTAAACTTTCTGATGTCAACAGAGCGCATTTGAGTTCATTGCCTTCATCGTCCAGTTTCATTCGAGATAGTGCGTCAGCAACATTGTTTTCCTTACCCGGTTTATATTTAATTACTAGGTTATACTCTTGAAGTTTTAAAGCCCATCTTATTAACCTGGGCGTTAGATTTTTCCCCGAGTAAAATCTACCAACAGCCGCATGATCCGAAAACACTGTTACTGGCGCTTTGCCGAAATAAACTCGAAATTTGTGTACAGCCATTAATACGACTAACGTTTCTCTCTCTGTAGTTGTATAATTCCTTTGCTTAGGGTTTAAAGTTTTACTAAAAAATGCCAAAGGATGGACTTTTTGCATGAGAACCGCACCTACGGCATAGTCCGACGCATCTCCCGCAATTTCCAGGTTTTCGTCTCCTTCCGGGAATTTCAAAACAGGGGCATTAATGAGTGCTTCTTTTAACCTTTCAAATGCAGTATTTGCCTCTGCTGTCCACGTAAATTTACTTTCCTTTTTTTTAATTAGTAACAACGGTTCAACAATGTTCGCAAAATCTTTTATGAACGACCGATAATAAGAACATAACCCAAGGAAAGAAGAAAGTTTCTTGGCGGTGTTGGGAGGTGGGAAATCTTTGATGGCTTTTATTTTTGAATCCTGAGTTTCTATACCCTTTTGCGAAATTTTATACCCCAAATATTTAAGTTCTTTAGTCGCGAACTTGCATTTTGATGCGTTAATTGTAAGACCGGCCTCTTTTAATAATTTAAAAACCTCTTCTAAATCTTTAATATGTTGTTCCAACGTACTACTCGTTATAATTATATCATCTAGATAGATTAAATTCGATTTTCCTAGGACAGGCTTTACAACAATGTCCATAGCCCTCTGGAATGTTGACGGGGCCCCACACAACCCAAAGGGCATGCGTAAAAATGCATAAGTGCCCAATTTTGTGATAAACGCGATTTTATGTATGTCTTCGGGTCTCATAGCTATTTGATAGTAGCCAGACGTTAAGTCCAACGTAGTCATGTATCTCGTAGACTTAATCTTTCTAATAATTTCCTCTATAACCGGCAAAGGGTAAACTGGGAATTTAGTAACACTATTAAGCTTTCTGTAATCGATAGCAAACCTCCAAGCCCTTTTGTCTGAGGGAGGGAACTCATTCTTTTTCCTACATAGTACGACTGGATTCGTGTACTCACTATTTATGGGCGTTATTATCTGGTTCTTCAACATTTCCTGAATGTGTTCTTCGATAATTTGCTCTTTCTGTTTATGATACCGGTAAGGTTTAGTCCTACAGGGTTTGTCGGCAGTTAACTGTATATCATGCGCAACAATTTGACAATTACCAGGCCGTTCTGAAAACAAATTCGAAAAAGTACTCACCACTTGCTGGATGGCTTGGCTTTCATGGTCATTCAAATGGCTAAGGTCTATCTGCAGTTGTTTCACTGGCTCCACCACCCTCCGATCCATTTCCAGAATGATCGAATTCTCCTGAAAATTCAGTTTGGCCTTCGCGGCCTTTAAAAACTCCATTCCTAAGATGATTGGACTCTGCAAATTTTTGACCACAAAAATTAATACTTTGAGGCTTTCATCTTTTACCTGTATTTGTATTGATAATTCCCCAATACTTTGACAAGTTTGTCCTTGCGCTGCTATGATTTCGGTGTTTTTATTTTTAAATAATGGTAACCTATTAAAATTCTTCTTAAAAAATATATCACTCATAAAATTACCTTCTGCCCCTGTATTGATGAGGGCTTCTACTGGTACATCGCCAACCAGGACTTGTATAATCGGTAATTGTGAGTTCTTTACCACGACCGTATTTAGGTAACTTCTTAAGGGTTTTTTCGAAACTTCCGGGGTCTGGCTTTTACAGGCCCCTCTACTCGTTTAAAGCTTTCCTTTCAACTTCTGCCTTCTGGGTACGCGGACTGTTGTTTTCAAATTTCCTTTTTTGGCCTTAACCTTCGAGCTTCGATGAGTTAGCTTGATAGCTCTTTCCCCTATAAGAGCGATTTGTGTTTTTGGTTCATTTGAGTTCATTTGAGGATTGCCTTCGGAGACCTTCAGAATACGATGCCCCTCTAGCTTTTTCCGCTATTCTGCGATTTTGGAACTTGACCGCCAACTCGAAGAATTCCTGCAAGGTGCTTGGGTTTCGAATTTCGAAGTAATCTTGAACAGCAGGTAGCAATCTTGGTAAGATTATTTCAATAATCTCGGTTTCTTCCCATACAGCATATCCGTCGGTTTAATTTTTCGCCGAATAAAGTCCGTCAACTCTTCTATATTACGTTGATAAAAACTATACAGTTCGGCTTCTAGCTTTGCTCGGTCTTTCACTATGGGGAAGGCCTTTAATAATGATCTTTCGAAATTTTCAAATGTATATGTTTGGCCTCCGAATTCCCCTAATAAAAATTTTCCTATATTCTTCCACCATAGTGAGGCCCGTCCTCTTAGTGCAGACGTGGCAATGGCGACTTTTTGTCTTTCAGGCACAGGGTATAGCTGGAAATGATTTTCTAGGCCTTCTAAGAATATCGCCACCGAATTTTTTCCGTCGAAATTGACGTTTGGCTTGATTGATGCTCTCATCGTCTGGACCACGTATCCAAATCCTTCTAATTGGTTCACCATTTCTTGTTGTTGGACTTGTACAGGAGCTTCCATCCAGTTTTCGGACATTTCAGTTCGAAAAGTGTTCGGGCGCCAATGTGGTGTTGCATGGCCCCAACTTGCCCGCAACAGGAGTAGTGACTGCTATGAAATGGAAATTACACAAACTCTTAAGAAGGGTTTAACTCCCTTTTAATTCCACTTTAGAAGTTACAGATGCGTTCACTTGACGCCCACAAACTACGCCGACCCGGCGGTTAATTAAAAATAGAAAAGTACAACTAAAAATAAATAACAGGATGAAAAATACCAAGTCACTACCTACGAGGCTCTATAAACGTGACTAACTTAACCGCGTTCTAAGATACAGCTGAGATTTCAGCAAACTTTCAGAATAAGAAGTTGAAAGATTCAACTAACTGCCGAAGTAGGCACACAGGCCGAACGCGCGGTTCTTAAATTTCTACCTAGCAACCTTCACGCTCGTGAATCAAGAAAGCACACCTACAAACTCGTTTCCGTTCTATTTAACTCAAATTACTTCTGCTAAAAATTTGAATACTCTGCACGTTCTACTAAAACTTACATACTCTGGCATTGGCAATTCCATGGGAAAGTAAAGGCGTGACAGGAAAGATAGCTTAAAATAAATGTTAGTTAAAATAAATATAAACCCTACAGCACATGTAGTCTCCCTTTTATCTTCTGTTTATTATCTCTAACTTTAAAATATACTGAACTCACATTC
Source organism: Stegodyphus dumicola (assembly GCF_044657685.1). NCBI lineage: Eukaryota > Metazoa > Arthropoda > Arachnida > Araneae > Eresidae > Stegodyphus > Stegodyphus dumicola. Next base: position 88,610,827 of record NC_140768.1, read on the forward strand.
TCTACATTGATTATATATTCTTTATAAAAATTGTTTAATAAGAATAAATAAATTTAATTTAAATACAAATTTAATTAATTTTTTGCGCCATTGCTGCAAGGAATGAAATTTAAATTTAAACAAATTTAAATTTTAACAAACATGTATATACGTAAAAAAGCAAATTTAAAGTCAAAATAATTAAAAAATGTGCAAACGCATAAAAGATTTAATTTTCGAACTAATCTACAATATCATTTAAATTCAGATAGCATAAGTAAATCAAGTACAAAACCAAGCCATGAAAATAAATTCACCAATTTAGCAAATTAAAATTAATCTTAAAAATAAATTTAATGCATAAGTGAATGACTGTTGAGCAGGCAGGAGACAGACTTATCAAGGGAAAGTTGCTTCCAAACCTAACTCTCCAATCATTCAATTTGTGTTTCGTCATTAATGCAAGCAAGGGTAAAAGTCAAAACCAAAAGTAAAGTGTGAAAAATTTCCAAAAAGAAATACCAATAAAGTGGTACCTTTAGAAATTAGCAATTAAAAATAAAGTTCTAAAAGTAAAATACCAATGAAGTTTTTTGAGAAATAAGAAATATAAAGTCCAGTATTAAATTAAGCTTTTTAAAAAATTAATTTAGAAACCAATGCATTTTATAAACCCTTGTCTACAGAAACCTCCCCGACACGAATATGCATATCAAAAAATGAAACTAAAAAGGAACTAGGCATAATTTATATAAACCAATAAGAAACAAAAGAAATAATTCATAATTTAAAAAAATATATATACTTAAAAATATAATTTCATATCTAGAAAATACTTAAATACTATGTAGGGTTTATATTTATTTTAACTAACATTTATTTTAAGCTATCTTTCCTGTCAAGCCTTTACTTTCCCCTAGAATTGCCAATGCCAGAGTATGTAAATCGTAGTAGAAAGCGCAGAGTATTCAAATTTTTAGCAGAAGGTAATTGAGTTAAATAGAAGAGAAACGAGATTGTAAGTGTGCTTCTTGAATCGCGAGCGTGAAGGTTGCTAGGTAGAAAATTTAAGAACCGCGCGTTTCGGCCTGTGTGCCTATTTCGGCAGTTCGTTGAATCTTTCAACTTCTTAAACAGTATGTTTGCTGAATCTCAGCTGTATCTTAGAACGCGGTTAAGTTAGTTACGATTATAGAGCCTCGTAGATAGTGACTTCGTTGTTTATTCATCCTGTCATTTATTTTTAGTTGTACTTTCCTATTTGGTTTAACCGCCGGGTCGGCGTAGTTTGTGAGCGTCAAGTGAAAGCAACTGTGGTTTCTAAAGTGGAATAAAGAGGGATTTAAACTCTTTTTACCAGTTTGTGTAATTTCCAGTTCATAGCAGTGACTACTATTGTTGCGGACAGGTTGGGGCCACGCAACATCATATTGCGCCCGAACACCTTACGAACTGAGATGGCCGAAAACTGGATGGAAGCTCCTGTACAACTCCAACAGCAAGAGATGGCGAACCAGTTAGAGGGATTTGGATATGTGGTCCGAACGATGAGAGCATCTATCAAGCCAAACGTCAATTTCGATGGAAAGAATTCGGTGGCGATATTTTTAGAAGGCCTTGAAAATCATTTCCAGCTATACCCTGTGCCTGAAAGACAAAAAGTTGCCATTGCCATGTCTGCACTAAGAGGACAGGCCTCACTATGGTGGAAGAGTATAGGGAAATATTTATTAGGAGAATTCGGAGGCCAAACATATACCTTTGAAAATTTCAAAATATCATTATTAAAGGCCTTCCCCATAGTGAAAGACCGAGCAAAGATAGAAGCCGAACTGTATAGTTTTTATCAACGTAATATAGAAGATTTGACGGACTTCATTCTGCGAAAAATTAAGCTGACACACATGCTGTATGGGAAGAAACCCGACGCGGAGATTATTGAAATAATCTTACCAAGATTGTTACCTGCTGTCCAAGATTATTTCGAAATCCGAAACCCAAGCACCTTACAAGAACTCTTCGAGTTGGCGGTCAAGTTCGAAAACCGCAGAATAGCGGGAAAATCTAGAGGGGCATCGTATTCTCAAAGTCACCGAAGGCAATCCTCAAATCAACAGACCGGAAACACAAATCGCTCTTATGGGGGAAAGAGCTATCAATCCAACTCATCGAAGCTCGAAGGTCAAGGCCCAAAAAGGAAATTTGAAAACAACCGTCCGCGTACCCAGAAGACTGAAGTTGAAAGGAAAGCTTTAAACGAGTAGAGGGGCCTGTAAAAGCGCGGATCCAGACTCCGGAAGTTTCGAAAAAAACCCTCAAGAAGATACCTAAATACGGTCGTGGTACAGAATTCACAATTACCGATTATACAAGTCCTGGTTGGCGATGTACCAGTAGAAGCCCTCATTGATACAGGGGCAGAAGGTAATTTTATGAGGGATACATTTTTAAGAAGAATTTTAATAGGTTACGATTGTTTAAAAATAAAAACACAGAAATTATAGCAGCACAAGGAAAAACTTGTCAATGTATCGGGAAATTATCATTAAAAATACAGGTAAAAGATGAAAGCCTCAAAGTATTAATTTTTGTGGTCAAAAATTTGCAGAGTCCAATCATCTTAGGCATGGAGATTTTAAAGGCCGCGAAGGCCAAACTGAATTTTCAGGAGAATTCGATCATGCTGGAAATGGATCGGAGGGTGGTGGAGCCAGTGAAACAACCGCAGGTGGACCTTAGCCATTTGAATGACCATGAAAGCCAAGCCATCCAGCAAGTGGTGAGTACTTTTTCGAATTTGTTTTCAGAACGGCCTGGTAATTGTCAAATTGTTACGCATGATATACAGTTAACTGCCGACAAATCCTGTAGGACTAAACCTTACCGGTATGATAAACAGAAAGAGCAAATTATCGAAGAACACATTCATAAAATGTTGAAGAACCAGATAATAACGCCCATAAATAGTGAGTACGCGAATCCAGTCGTACTATGTAGGAAAAAGAATGAGTTCCCTTCCTCAGACAAAAGGGCTTGGAGGTTTGCTGTCGATTACAGAAAGCTTAATAGTGTTACTAAATTCCCAGTTTACCCTTTGCCGGTTATAGAGGAAATTATTAGAAAGATTAAGTCTACGAGATACATGACTACGTTGGACTTAACGTCTGGCTACTATCAAATAGCTATGAGACCCGAAGACATACATAAAACCGCGTTTATCACAAAATCGGGCACTTATGCATTTTTACGCATGCCCTTTGGGTTATGTGAGGCCCCGTCAACATTCCAGAGGGCTATGGACATTGTTGTAAAGCCTGTCCTAGGAAAATCGAATTTAATCTATCTAGATGATATAATTATAACGAGTAGTACGTTGGAACAACATATTAAAGATTTAGAAGAGGTTTTTAAATTATTAAAAGAGGCCGGTCTTACAATTAACGCATCAAAATGCAAGTTCGCGACTAAAGAACTTAAATATCTGGGGTATAAAATTTCGCAAAAGGGTATAGAAACTCAGGATTCAAAAATAAAAGCCATCAAGAATTTCCCACTTCCCAACATCGCCAAGAAACTTTGTTCTTTCCTTGGGTTATGTTCTTATTATCGGTCGTTCATAAAAGATTTTGCGAACATTGTTGAACCGTTGTTACTAATTAAAAAAAAGGAAAGTAAATTTACGTGGACAGCAGAGGCAAATACTGCATTTGAAAGGTTAAAAGAAGCACTCATTAATGCCCCTGTTTTGAAATTCCCGGAAGGAGACGAAAACCTGGAAATTGCGGGAGATGCGTCGGACTATGCCGTAGGTGCGGTTCTCATGCAAAAAGTCCATCCTTTGGCATTTTTTAGTAAAACTTTAAACCCTACGCAAAGGAATTATACAGCTGCAGAGAGAGAAACTTTAGCCGTATTAATGGCTGTACACAAATTTCGAGTTTATTTCGGAAAAGCGCCAGTAACAGTGTTTTCGGATCATGCGGCTGTTGGTAGACTTTACTCGGGGAAAAATCTAACGCCCAGGTTAATAAGATTATGGGCTTTAAAACTTCAAGAGTATAACCTAGTAATTAAATATAAACCGGGTAAGGAAAACAATGTTGCTGACGCACTATCTCGAATACAACTGGACGATGAAGGCAATGAACTCAAATGCGCTATGTTGACTTTAAAAATTTTAGATTATAGAGAAACAATTATTGCTGAATTGAAAGCTGATCCTGAATTTCGAAGTATCTATGCGTGTTTGAAAGACCCCGAAAGCTTTGAACACACAGATATCGATGCAATAAGAAGTAGAGCAGAAAACTATGAAATAATAGATAATTTATTGTTTTATACGAAAGCAACAAACGAAAATTTCGAATATAGACCAGTCATCGCAGCCTCGTTTCGATTAAGCATTTTGAAGGAATTACGCGACGCGAAAACAGCGGGTCATTTAGGGGTCAGAAAATTTATAAAATGGGTACGCGAGGCGGTATATTTCCCGCAATTATACAAAATAGTAACTGCGTATGTCAGGTCCTGCAATCAATGTCAATTAATAAATGATATTAATTACTGCCCGGCCGGGTACTTAAATAGCATTCGCGCTACATTTCCGAATGAAATTTTAGGCATAGATCTTCTTGGTCCTTTTCCCCAAAGTGAATTAAATAAAAATCGTTTTCTTTTAGTAATTGTAGATCATTTTTCAAAATGGACAGAAATTGTTCTACTTAAACGCGCGTCAGCCAAAACAGTCGCAGATGCATTCTAACACAGATACATTTTAAAATACCGTGCACCGATAAAAGTCATTAGCGATAACGGTAAACAATTCTTTAGCCAAATATTTGGAAACATTTGCACTGGACTTGGCATACGCCATATCAAAATGGTTCCGTATAGACCACAGGCAAACATAGCAGAAAGAGTTAATAAAAATATTGTAAAAATAATTCGAAGTTATGTTAGCACACAGCACAAGCGCTGGGATGGCTACATAAATAAGTTAGCTTAAGCTTTAAGAACAGCAAATCATGATACTACGGGAAAAACTCCTGCAGAATTATTTTTAGGACGGAAGTTAATTACGCCACTAGATAAATTATTCTTTGTGCAACAAAGAGAAGAAGAATTCAAACAAAAAGATATATAGAAACTTATTGATCAGGCGGTTAAAAGTTCGGATACGGCAAGAAATAGACAGAAACTTTACTATGATTGAAAACGCCGTGAAGCAGATATTAAAGTAGGGGATAAAGTGTTAAAGCGGAAATTTTCTTTATCAAGTGCCCCAGATAACTTTACTTCAAAATTGGCTCCAAAATTTGAAGGCCCCCTATGTAATGCAGGAAATCAAGGGAGTCGTATTGTACCTTAAGAACAAGAGAGGGGAAATCTGTAAAGCAAGTCCCGACCAGGTGAAAAGATATTATAATCAAAATGATTTTGAAATCTTTAAAAGTTTCTCGCAGGACTCAAACGCAAAAGAAGTGGAAGGTCCAGAAGTAACGCAGCAGTACAACTTTCCACAGTACAAACTTTCCAGTTACAACTTTCCACAGTAGAAACTCTGCGTCGAGGATATCACTTCCAGGGCCAGATAGTCAGGAGCAAACAAGGCCGCCTTTCGCGAGAAGAAAATGACAGAAGGAGGAACAAAAAGATTGGCACCAACTGAAGAAATTCAAGCAAGAATCCAGACCGGAGGCTGCCAAGACCAGCCGTCCGGGGGGGGCCAAACGAAAAAGACAGGAACCCGAAGATTACCACCCCAAGAGGCCGGCGTACAGAGGGCGAAAAAGAAAAGTCACCATGGAGGAAACTCGAAAAACCCAAAAGCGGAGATTGACTTCTATGAATTCTATAACTTGGGATCAATTTTGTCAGAAGAGGATGTCGGAGTTCCAAGCATCGAAAACTCAAAGATAAGTTAAAATCTTCTATAAATTTTTTCTTTTGTTCTGAAATGTTATGCGTAAATACGAAGTTCTATGTTTTGACGGAAGTCAATTTGTCTCGGTTGAGACTTAGTTTTGTTTTACTTTATTTAGCTAAGGCAAAAGTATTATTTTCTTTAAGTGCAAAATCTACGAGTAAGCAGTTCGAGTTGGTCGAAAGACTGTTTCTGTTATGTTAAAGCCAAAATGTGGTCGAAAGTAAAATAACTTCATATTCTTGTATTAATGAAAAATTTAGTTTCAGTGCCGCCAGCTTGGCGAAGAAAGCGTGAAGTAAAACTTTATTTTTATCTTATTCATTTTATGGTAAATTGTAAAAATCATATGTATTAGAATTTTGTAAATATAGGTAAATACTTGAAAATTATGTAAAAGTGGAATTTATTCTAGAAGCATAAAATTTTAGACGCTAAGGGTAAATGCTCAAAAGAAACGAATTCAAATTTAAGTATTAAACAGTAGATAAAATTATGCTTTAGAGCGAAAGCCTGCATGTCTGAAGATGAATGAGGGGGAATTTAGAATGAGTGTGTTTTGTAGGGTTCTCCACCTACACTTGAATTTTAAGAATATTAAACATAGCTCATCGAGTTTCAGTATGTCGGATTAAGGTGTGTCTATTTGGTTGTTGGAATTCTAACAAATCATTGTGGTTAGGGGAAGTGTTGTAATACAAAAACACGAAGATTCCCGTTTGACACCACACATGGTGGAGAACCAGGGTAAAGTTAAATTCGTGTTTGAATATTTGAATGAATGTAAATTAAGCAGTTAATTAAGGAAAATAAAAGGATCGAAAACGAAAACTTTATCCAGTGTTAAGAAAGTGTAAATCATAATGTATTTAGAAGATACTGATACTTATTCCTTCCAGATGCTGGAAGGGAGAGAAAAGATTGATTGCTGAAGACCAGAAAGGATCCTGTAAGAAGATATGGTAATTTATTCACCTCTAGAAATGATTGTAAATTTTGAGGAAACAGTTTGTTTTATGTAAACGGAGCTCTTGAGTTTTAGATCAGAATATGGAAACTTTTTCAACAGGTCGTTTCTAGAAACTGCTTCCAAGTTTACCAAATTCTGGCAGCGGCAAATGTAGTGTTTATATTTATTTTAACTAACATTTATTTTAAGTTTAAACTCTCTTTCCTGTCAAGCCTTTACTTTCCCCTAGAATTGCCAATGCCAGAGTATGTAAATTGTAGTAGAACGCGCAGAGTATTCAAAATTTTAGCAGAAGTAAATTAAGTTAAATAGAAGGGAAACGAGATTGTAAGTGTGCTTCTTGAATCGCGAGCGTGAAGGTTGCTAGGTAGAAAATTTAAGAACCGCGCGTTTCGGCCTGTGTGCCTATTTCGGCAGTTCGTTGGATCTTTCAACTTCTTAAATAGTAAGTTTGCTGAATCTCAGCTGTATCTTAGAACGCGGTTAAGTTAGTTACGATTATAGAGCCTCGTAGATAGTGACTTCGTTATTTATTCATCCTGTCATTTATTTTTAGTTGTACTTTTCTATTTGGTTTAACTGCCGGGTCGGCGTAGTTCGTGAGCGTCAAGTGAACGCAACTGTAATTTCTAAAGTGAAATAAAAATTGATTTAAACCCTTCTTACGAGTTTGTGTAATTTCCAGTTCATAGCAGTCACTACTACTGTTGCGGACAAGTTGGGTCCACGCAACATCATAACTATATAAAAAATATTTAAAAAAATACTTAAAACAAGTAAATAGTAAGTTTTAATTCTAACTTACCTACTATATTAGCGTTGGGGTCTGCAAAAGTATTTCTAAAGTGATGTAAGTGTGTTCTTCAAATTATATAGATGGCGCTTATGTAAGTAAAGTTGAGTTCCAAGCTGCTATCTTTGTTTTATTAACAATTTTTTGTGAACTTTAAAATTAAAATATTTAAATATAAATCTAGACAAAATTAAATATCCTAAAAGTATGTAATTCAAGTTTTAATTTTAACTGATCAACTATTTATGGTAGGGAGTTAAGTAGCTGAGCCAATCAAGAGATGTAAGGTTGCTTTGCAAATATCATAAAAAAAGTACTAATTGAAGTAAAGTAGAGTTAAGTGGTTATTGTGGATTAATAAATGTGAATTGTTTGTAATGTGAAATGTGTGTTCTGTTGCAAAATTGTGTAAATATTGCAAATAATAACGTTAAGTGAAAAAAATGTTTTGTGAAAATTGCAAATAATTAAAAAGTAATTAAGTAAAACTGAAAAGTTTTAAAAAGTTTTAAAGTAAAATTTAAAAGGTCTTAAAATGTCTTTAAAAAATTTCATAAAATTTTTAAATTAAAAATTTTTTAAAATTTCATACAAATTTTTAAGTAAAAATTTTTTGAAATGAATTCCTTAAAAAACCTCTAAAAATTCCCAGAAATTTCCTAGAAATTTCCCAGAAATCTCTCAAAAATATCTTAAAAAAGTTAATTAAAAGTTATATTTAATGAAAGAAAATATTGAAAGTTTAATGAACTTGATTTCAACTGGTATATCAAAACTTAACTAAATATTGGTCAAAGTATGGAAAATTAGAAGAAGAAGATTAAAATCTTCACTCAATTCGGACTATAATTGAGACTTTTGAAAAGAGTTGGCCGTTTATTAGTAAAAGGAAAGAATCCAGTATTGATTAAACATACATATTTACAAATTTATTTACAATAAAAATTTACACGATAATTCCTTTACTCTTCTATATCCTCCATAACCCTCCAGCTAAGGTTTAAGGTAATGTTATCATACCAAGAAGAGCTAAAAAATTATAAAGTAAAGTTAATGCCTGCCTTTTCAATATATAAATTAATAAATTTTGGTGGTACTTGGTTATCAACTTGATCATTAATTAGCTTTATTATTTCTTTCTTTAAATCTTCTATTTCAGTACATATATTTTTTATTCTGATTATTTGGCTATGAAACGTGTTTTCTATTACTTTTCTAAAGATATTAGAGTTCCAATTAATTAGCTTAATATTATGAAAATGTAAATTCCTTCTTTTATCATATAATTTAATTTTGCTGTGTTTAATAATTAGCAGGTCTAGGTATTCAATAGTATCTTGACTATTTGGATAAATTTTGAATTGCTCAAAAGCAGAATTATTATTGAAAGTTATAATATCATCTATGTATCTAAATGTATGTGCAAATAGCTTTAATTCACTCTTATTTAAACTTAGTTGGAATTTATATTCATAAGTAAAAAGAAATAGGTTACAAATTTGTGTAGAACTGTTTGCTCCCATAGGAATTCCTCTCACTTGCAGAAAGATCTTATTATTGAATTTAATGTAGTTATTAAATAATGCACAATTCAGATAAGTATTCCATCTGTCAATACATAGGATGTCAAGTATGTCAGGAAAAAGTTGTGGGAGTTGCATTAAACTAGTAAAAATTTCTTCTAATGGTAGAGAAGTATAAAGTCATAGCAGTTAATGTTCTTGATTTTTAAACTTTTAAATCTGTTGAGAACTGGAGCATTATTATAAATAATCCAACTATAATTGTGTTCTTTGTTAACGAGTTGTTGGATTAAATTACAGATTTTTTTAAGTTTAATTGCAAATATGTAATCTATATTCTTTTTATAATTATTTGTACCATTTCCCTTGATAAGTCTGTCTCCTGCCTGCTCAACAATCACTCAATTCACTTAGGCATTTAAAAAAAAATAGATTAATTTTAATTTGCTAAATTGGTGAATTTATTTTCATGGTTTGGTTTTGCACTTGATTTACTGATGCTATCTGAATTTAAATGATATTGTAGATTAGTTCGAAAATTAAATCTTTTATACGTTTGCACATTTTTTAATTATTTTAACATTAAATTTGCTTTTTTACGTATATACATGTTCGTGAAAATTTAAATTTGTTTAAATTCCTTATGAAAATTAATATTTAGCCAAAATAATGCATAAGACAATTTATTGAACATTATATAATTTCACAGAACAATATTGAACATTATATAACATTACAGAACTAATTCTAGAATGACTACTATGTGGAAGGCTATCAAATAATGAATTTTTAAATAAATAATAGAAGCTTATTTCTATCGCAGTTATATAAGAGCTGAATAGTTAGTTATATAAGAATATCTGAATCAATATTTTCACAGGCATACACATAATGTTTCAATACTTGGGATTTCAAAGCAGAAAAAGTTGTAAAATAACACATCCAGAAATAAGCGTCTAAAGCAGCTAGTTATCTGATATATATGTAGATCATATTGTCAGGAGATGTATGTCTCTTCACTTGCTTCGGGAACATACTGTATCCTGAACTGAATACTACTGAATAATTTCAAAACAGTTATTTGTGATACTGAATAATTTCAAAAACAGGGGCTTGTGTTAACGCTTGTTTTAATTTTTCAAAAGCACTATTGGCTTCGGCCGTCCACGAGAATCTTGCTTTTTTCTTTTTAATGTTAACAATGGTTCAGCAATAGTTGCAAAGTTTTTTATAAAGGACCTATAATATGAACAAAGTCCTAGAAGAGAAGACAGCTTCTTTGCCGTATTTAGCGGTGGATACTTTTGAATGGCGATTATTTTTTATTTGTCCGTTTCGATTCCTTTCTGAGATATTTTATATCCCAAATATTTTAATTCAGCGGCTGCAAATTTTCAACATTAACTTTTAGACCGGCCTCATTTAATAATGAAAACACCTCTCTCAAATCTTTTATATGTTGGTCCAAATTATCACTAGTAATAATGATATCATCTAAATATATAAATGTGTTCTTTCCTAGAACAGGTCTTAACACAATGTCCATACATCGCTCAAATGTTGCCGGTACCCCTGAAAAGCCAAACGGCATACGCAAGAATGCATAAGTGCCAGACTTAGTTATAAAAGCAGTCTTAGGCACATCTTCTGGTTTTACACCTATTTGACAATAGCCTGTCGTTAAATCTAACGTAGTCATGTACATCGTAGAAGTTATGTTCCTTAAAATTTCTTCAATAATAGGTAAAGGATATAAAGGATATTCAGTAATGTTATTCAACTTACGATAGTCAATTGCGAAATGCCACCGTTTTGGATGTGTAACTGGATAATCCTTATTTTTCTTACATAACACAACCGGGCTGGCATAACTACTTGAGATGGGCGTTATGATCTTTTTACTTAACATATCTCGAATGTGCCACTCTATAATTTCTTCTTTAGTCTTATTATAACGATATGGCTTGTGGCGAACTGGCAGTGAATCTCCTGTATCGATTTCATGATTTTTAACCTGAGTAAATCCGGGAATATCACTAAATTAAGAAGAAAATTCACTTGGCGAATTTTTTCTTGCTCTCCCGTAAGCATGTGGTGGAGATTTAATGTGGGCGGTTCTGTTTTTACTTCCAGCACTGGTTTCATGGTCAGCTTAAGGGACGCTTGGTTAAAATCAAGCGTTGCTCCTGCCTCTGAAAGAAAATCTATCCCTAAAATTATATGTGCTTGCAGATTTCTTACGATAAAAAACATAAGTTTTACCTGCTCGTCCTTAATACGGATGTAGAGTGGTATTTTACCTATGCATCCGCCTGGGCAGCTAACACTGTCGTATTATCCGAATTATATATTCTATATTTAAGGAAGTATTTCCTAAAAAAATCTTCTGCCACACAGGAACACTGCGCGCCTTATCCAGGAGTGCGGTGGCTGAAATATTGCTAACCAATACTTCAACCTTTGGAAGAATCAAATTTTTCACAATCACTGTATTTAGCTTGAAGGAAGAGGGATTTTGTTGGCCTTAGGACTTCCGCACCCTCCCGTCAGCAGAAATCCGTTTAAATCTTCCTTCTTCTTTTCTAGGCCTTCCTTCTTTTTCCGCTGGCCTTCAAACTTTTTTTCTGGCTTATTGTTGAACTGTCGACGTTCGCCGGTTGTTTTTGGATACTCGAGTTTCTTTGACCACTGATTCGACTTGCTTCCGTAGCCGTGCTCTTGCCTATGCTGTGGTCTTGGCGCATCAAATTGGCTTCGTTGCTCGTGCTGGCGTCTTCTTTCAATGTCCACCGATCTTCTACTTTCAAACTGGATTGCGAGCTCAAATGACTTTTCCAATGTCGTTGGATTCCTTAATTCAATGAAGTTTTGTACTTGGGGAAGTAACCTAGGCAGAATTACTTGGATTATTTCAGGATCCGGCCGGCTTCCATACAAAAGTTTAAAGACGTGTATTTTTCTTAAAATAAAGCTTGAGAGATTTTCAATTCGTTGCTGGTATGTGCTGAAGAGTTACGCCTCCAATTTGGCACGATTTCGTAAGACAGGGAAGGCCTTTACCAAGGCGGTCTTGAAATTTTCGTAAGTATAGGTGGGACTTCCCACTTGACCCAAGAGGTTTCTTCCGATACATTTGAACCAACTAAGCGCTTGGCCCGTCAAAGCGCTGGTAGCTAAGGTGACTTTCTGGAACTCATGGACTGAATATAGCATGAAGTAGTCATCCAATGTTTCCAAAAAATTGGTCACCGGTGAGTTTCCGTCAAAGCTTGCTGCTGGTTTCATCGATGCGCGCATAGTCTGGACGATGTAACCAAATCCTTCCAGGGCGGCAGTTGGCATTCCTGGATTCTGAGCCGCTGCTGCAGGCACCTCAACTTCTTCTTGAAACTCGGCCATGGTTATTCTTCTTCGGGCGCCACTGTCAGGAGATGTATGTCTCTTCACTTGCTTCGGGAACATACTGTATCTTGAGTAAGAACAGGGAACTTACTAAAGTTCTGTTCCAGATTATGTGGAATAGACGACACAAGCAGGAAGGGTATACTAAACCCTTTATTCTCTATTACTTTACAGGTACTTCCGTACTTCGGGATACAGAGACCAACCACTTGTGGTCTGAACGTAAAAATATAAAACTACTAACTAAAACTCTAACTAAAAGCTAACTTTGAATTAGTATACAAATGCCTAGCATTAAGACTGGCCTTTGTTTAAAAGGGTACGTATGTAGTACGCCAAGCTGATGAAACTAAAATATGTTTTCAAATCAAGAGGGCTAAACCTCTGGCCTTAAAAGGCAAACAGCAACGTTAAAACTCGTAAGACTGCAGTGGCAAGCGGCTCGCTTCCTAAATCTCTAACTCTTGGCAAAAAGCCACAACTTAAATACTTGGGCGTTAGCAAGACAATTTGCATAAACAAGTTAAAGCATTTAATTCTGACCAGAAGTAGAAAATAAGAAGTGATAGTACAGTTTTAAAATAAAATAAACGTTAGTAAAACTTAGGATCCTTACAATATGAGCAGGAATGTGATATATTAACATATATATGAAATCGGATCCAAAAGTAAATGCCCTGCGTTTGTAATTAAGCAATATAACAGAACCAAATTAGCAATCAGTTGTCAAATAAAATACAAACACATTTTAATCCCGCTTTTCCCCATATATTTTCCTTTTCTTCCTAGCTCCTATTCCTCACATGATATTTACTTCCGTTGGCATAATGAAATATCACCCACATCCTTAAAGGAGCCAAGGCTGTTCTCCGAAGAATATCCGAAATATTTGCCGGTTATTTTTGCCTTCATGATTTATTTATGTGAAAAAATTGTGCCAGTGGGTCGAATTCTTAAACTTACCGCGAGAACATATTGAAATATTTTACCGGTCCTTGGAGTAAATCCAGCTGAGAAACACTGCTTTAGATAATATATAAAAAGAGCATGCTTCCTGCTATGATACCAAGAATCGCCTCCAAACACTTTCGATTATCGGGTTCCGTAAGTGTCCCTTTTTAATTTTTTGTAAATGTAAGTTGTAATATATCATTTTGTTCAGGAATAAAAAGGTCGCTAAAAGTTTCATTATTTGATACACCTCAAAGCCCTCATTTCGATTTACAGCTTCTCTGGCCTCCTAGCGGCCTCTTTTTAATGTTTCAATAAATAGGTTACTAATATCTAAGGCTCCTATATCTAGGGATGCCTTACTAATATTTAATTTTGCTCAGGAAGAATATCTCTTCAGTAGAGGTAAAGTACTAGCACAACTCAAAGCTCTTTTTTTCGATTATCAGGCCCATGGGTACTGTGGAACCACTTTAAAGTTTTTTCACAAACACAGGTTATACTATTTTGTTAGCAATTACCGCCTACTTGTATCCTAAGCCAGGGGAAAATTTTCTCTTATTTTTCTCAGTCTCTCATTTGAAATTAACAAAGATGATACCCTAAAACATAAAAACATGCTTCCAAATCAGGTGGTTTTTCCATTCCACTAAAAGACGGATCTAGTGCATTCCTATTTCCCGTATTTGTAAGTGACCTCTCTTTTGTGTGATCTTATCATAGCCGCTCTCTGGAGATCGAGTGACTTCCGCATAACAAATTAGCTACCAATCACCTCTTTATTTTCGATGCCTTCTAGGGTTTTTAAAAACGCGAAGCAATAGGTATCTTTGGGAGCTAATCCCTACAATTATGTAACGTTTTGACGCCACAAAACAATTTTGAAATCGCTGAGTTTTTTCCAGGGAAAGAGTTAAATTAAAATTTTAGCTAAACAGAGACTAATGAGAAACTTTAATAAGCAAAGAATAAAAAGAAACTAAAATACTTTTATTCATTCTTAACACAGGGTCAGTAAACTCCCTGATGCGAAAGGCTATTTCTAATTCGAAATTTCTACCATATCTAAAATCTCTCTTTTTATATGAAAAGCATTATATATATATGATTGATCTGTAATTGACAAGGTTGAGTTAAATATTTATTTGTACACTATATACAGTTAATCAGTTAACAAATTTGCATATCAAAGTTCTACACTTCACGGGATATGGCTTAATACGCCATTCCCGTCTAGCATCTAACATCTAATTAACTTTTACTTCAGGTGGGGGCGCTCTTATCGCCGTATGACGACGTATTTCTCTACATTTCCTACCTGAACTCATAGAGTTCACACAATTAATTAAGAAGCATAAATTAAATCCAAATAAAACTAAAATACTTAAAAAAAGAGAAAAAAATCTTGAACATCTACTAAAATATAAAATAAAACAAATTAATGAATAAACATAAGAAATTATTGAATAATCAGTAAATTCAAAAGTTCTCATTATATGTTGGAGTTGATAGTTCAGTCAGTAGTTCTCAAGTTGGTTCACAACTTCTAAAGGATATAAAAGTTGTATCGGTCTCTTAATTTGTTCTTTGGACGTCTTAATTAAACAAGAACGAACATGTTGATTTCGTCCTCCACTACCACCAAGTTCCCATAAGATTTTGGACTTTGTAGACTCTTCCAAAAGAACGACATCTCCAACTTTTAATTCTTTACTTAGGTTAGGGGTATCCGAATGCTGGGCCGTTCGCAAGTCAAGTAGATATTGTTCCTTCCATCTTTTCCAGAGATGTTCTAAAAGCCTATACATTTGTCTTTTCATCAAATAACTTCTATTCGAATTCTTGTCAATCTTCTCGATAAAATGAAGTGGATAATTATGATTTTTTCGAACAAAGTTGAGAAAGTGTGCTGGTGTGAGAGGCTGTAGTTCTTCCAAATCATTGTAAGTGAAAGGTCTTTGATTTGTGACATATTCAACCTTTGCCAAAATAGTAGTCAACTAATAATTGAGACACAATAACACGCCGAATAAATACTAATTCAGATGTCAAACAAGAAAAATCAGCATTATATTTACGAAATTTTCACAGGACTAGTTTCGATGGTTTTTACCGAACCACCATCTTCAGCTGCAAAACCGGGGGGAAAAAAATTAAACGCTACAATTAAACCTAACAAATTAATAACAAATTAATAAACAAATTAATAAAAATTAATTACCTAACAAATTAATAAAAACCCAACAATTTCCCTCGGCAGAATTTAACGATCGCATAACAAGGCTTTAAAAGCCTGGATAAGATAGCTAAATTCTAAATCTACATGTGAGTTCACCTTTACAATCTTAATCTAAATCTTAACTAAATTTAAACCTTTTTACAGATGGAGAAATGTGGCACATAATTACAATATCTTCTCTCTAGCAATTCTTGTTCTGTAAAAGTTTAGTACGTGCTTACATACATCTTTACATTTGCCACACTTTTAATATATATATATTTTAACAGTTCAACCTTTTCTACATTTACTCAATTCAATCTTTCTAAATAACATTGAAACTTCCCCTTGCTCTCCAGCATTGTGTAGCGTAAAATGCGAGCGTGCTTTATGTAAAATGAGTACAACACTTAACGCTTTTTTTACTGAATACATCGTTTCTCAAAAAGTCTAACAGACCTTTTAAATCCCAATTTTCGTCTTTAATTTTTCGGCTATAATCAAGAACGAATTCATTAGGAAGTAATTTCAGAATTAAAGGCGTTAAAAGATTTCCGTAGGAATTAAGAGTTTATTTTAAAATGCTTCAAGATTTCTTATCTGTACTTCGGTGTGATCGAGGATCCGTTGCATCATTAGGATTTATAACAGGTGAAATACTTAAGAGTTGTCCTAAATGCAAATTAATTAAGATACTCGTTTGCCCAAATCTGGAACGTAACAGTTCAAGAGCAGCTTTAATTATTTTCGATAAGAGCGAAACCAGAAATAGCTTTGGCGGCTGAGCCACCAAGAAAGCTTTTCAAGTAAATTAATTTTTCTATTTTTGATAAACTCGGATTTTTATCATTGGCATTTTCGAACTGACCTATAAATTCTAACAGAATCCGAATGATTACCCTAAAATTTAGAGATGGTTAATTTTGGAAGACAGTGAATTTTATTACTTTCGTTTTTGGAATCCGTAGCGGTTTCTGTTATAAAATTAACAAACAGAGTGATGGCTAATTGAATTTTGGACTTTATTAACAAAAAATAAATAAATAAATAAATAAAGAGAACTTACGTAAGTGTTATTGTTTACATGACAACTTTTAGAATGACGAAAATAATAGTGATGCCAGATGCATAAAACACATTAAAACAATAAAACAATGATGCCACTGAAAGTGCTCATAATATTAATTAAATGCTCGATTCTCAACAGCATCCTTCGAGCATGAAAATAGTCATTGTTCATATAGATTAACCTTTACTTATTGACTGTTTTTACACCAATCAACTTCTTCTGGAAATGAAACTGAGGTTTCGGAAGCGCCTTCGTCAGAATGTCTGCTCGTTGTTCATTACTTCGGCTCAGGCAAACTCGACGAGTTTATCGCAATACGGGTTCCCGCGTTATGACGCTATCCCGGCGTAGAAATTTTTCGATTTTTGAATCTTTGTGTGTGCGAATATTTGGAGAAAAATTCGAGGAATCAAGTTGAGTTCATAACAAAAAAAGTTTTGGAGAACAGATGAGAGAGTCCTGAACTCCAGTAACTGTAGGCCTTGGCGGAGATAAGTACGCATGGCAATTGCATAAGTGGATAAAGAAATTGCCTAATTCTCGCTGAGAATCAGAGTTCAGGTAGTGACCACATGTTTACATAATAACAACATATACAGTAGTAAGAAATAAAAGTATACAAAAAAGAAAAATTACTATATACAATATATACATCAGACGGTAATCCAAATCAAAGCATAGAATATCAGGGAGAGTGCATAATTAATTTATATGTTGAATTACAATAAGTATCTTAAGACCGCAAGCCGCCGTTTACTGTTAACTTCATCTGTAAAATCATATTGCAGGACAGGTATAGAACTATTGTTTACACTGGGGATATTATTAAAGAATATCTCAGCCAGTAGGGCAAAGTAATTAAAGATAGTAGGAATTTCAAATTCCTCATGGATTGCCGTGTTCCGAATGAACCATCGGCTGTTCGTAGCTTTCCTAAGTGTTACATTCTGTAACACTTGGATTTTCTTAACATTTGTGTAGCTGGTATATCTCCAAACAGGGCAGGCATAAGAGAGTATGGGACGCAAAAGGGTTTTGTAAATGAGCAATTTGTTATCTATAGAGAGAACGGAGTTCCGGCTAATTAAGGGGGTAAGTGTTCGTTTACGAGAACGGAACTTGGCAATAAGCTGTGTAATGTGTGGGGTCCATGTGAGTCGCCGATCTAAAGTAATGCCTAGGTATCGGGCTTGCCTAGTTCACTGGACAGGAGTATTATACATCGTGATGCAGTCTTCGGAGTCGATGTTGACTCTTTTCGTGAACCAGATAGCCTCAGACTTGTCCACGTTGATCTTAAACTTCCAGGCAGTGAGCCAGGACTCGAGTGTGTGGATGTGTGATTGTAGTGCTTGTATAACTGGACCAGGAGATGCATTTTTTGAGAGAATTGCCGTGTCGTCGGCGTACATTGCCAGGGTGGTGTGTGGTGATTGTGGGATATCGTTCGTGTAGATATTATAGTAAATGGGCCCAAGGAGGATCCCTTGCGGGGCACCGGCCCTGATAGCCCGTGGGGTTGAGTATGTGTTGTTTACACGAACGATAAAGTGTCTATCCTTAAGATAGGAGTAGGTGATGGCTGTGATGTATTCTGGGAAACCCAGAGAGATAATTTTGTACATGAGGCCCTCCAGCCAAACACGATCAAAGGCTTTAGCTACATCCAGGAAGATGGCACCTGTAGTTTGGCGTTCCTGCAGTCCTTGGGAGGTGTATTCAGTCACACGGTACAGCTGGTGGACCGATGAGTGTTTATCCTAAATCCGTGCTGTTGAAGGATGATGTATGCAGGTCCGTGTAACCAAGGAGTCTTTGCATGATGATGTGCTCAGCTACCTTGCTGAGCGAGGACAGGAGACTAATAGGCCGGTAGGAGGCTGGTTCTGCTGGTGGCTTGCCAGGCTTGGGTATAGGAATGATGATGGCCGTTTTCCAGGGCGTTGGATAGTGTCCCAGTCGTAGCATATAATTTATGATGGATACAAGTTTCAGCAACATGAGGACTCCCATACACTTTATCATTTTATTTGAGATCTTATGTATTCCACGGCTTTTTTTGATGAGAAGTTTTTCGATGTAGCCGTAGACGTCTGAAGGTTTGACAGGAGTAATGTTGTTCGTGTGTGGTTTTGAGAGGAATTCTGTTAGCGTGGTGTTAACCAGATGTTCTGTTTGAGGGTGAGAAATGTTTGTGCAGAGTTGAGAAGCATAGTGATCAGCTAGTGACTCAGCTTTCTCAATTTCGGTGAGGGCAATATTCTGTTGGCCGTTTAAAGGCGGAATATTGGTGTGGCATCTCTTAAGCTTAGCAGTTGCCTTCCAGACAGAGCTTTTATCTGCTGAAAGGGAAGTGAGGTAGTTGGTCCAGTCGCGTTGTATGTGTTGGTGAGTACGAGTCCTGACATGATGGTTCAGTCTGTTGAGGGTGGTCTTCTCAGCAGGGAATCGGTATCTTTGCCACGCCTTTCGGGCAGCATTTCTTTCCTGGATGAGCTTCCTTAGTTCCGGGTCAGTTGCCTTTCGCCTGTGAGAGACTGGAGTGCTGTTGGCATCCAGGGCAGTTGTTAGGTCAGAGGTGAACTTGGTGACCAATGCGTCTAACTCATCACCCTTGAGGGCTGTTGGAATGTGTACTGTGGTGTTGTTTAAGGCTTTGGCATATCCTGCCCAGTTAGTGATGAAGGCCTTTTTGTGTGGTGTGCAACAGACAGAGGTCCCCATCTGTATCATGACCGGGTTATGGTCAGAGAATAACTCGAGGGTTTGGATGGATCTGTAGTGGCAGCCTTTAAGGAGATAAAAGTCTAGTACATTGGCTGATCTGCCGTTGTAGCGTGTTGGGGTGTCTGGAGCTGCAATGGTAATACCTGCCTCAGTGGCAAAACGGTGAATTACAGTGCCTAGGTAGTTTGAGCGATTGCAGTTCCATGCGCGGTGGTTCATTACTTCTGACATAGCCTAACTGAAAACGTTCCTTCGAGAACTGATCTTGCACAAACTTGTACACTGCTAAAAAAAGGGGGGGACAGTGCTATATCTTATATCTCCCGTTCTACTGGGCCGATTGACAAAATTTAAACTGCGTTTTTCATGTCTCGAAAACGCGACTTAGGATATATATTAGATTTATATATAGCACTAGTATTTTGACACAAAATCGGACTTACCAATTTTTTTTCCATATTTCGATTCTACGACTCAATTATGCCAGAATGCCAAGTTTTGTAAAAATCGTACGATTAGTTTTAAAATATTAGATTTCAAAATTTTAGCTTCTCATTGTTAATTGATTTTGGCAAATATTTAATATCTCTTTTTTTATTAAACTTTTTTTATTTTTTCTTTCACATTTCGAAATTTAGATTGATTCTAAATAAAATTTACTCATTTTTTGTGTTTTATTTTTAAAATTTCTATTTTTAAATAATTTTTATAAATTTTTCGGAAAAAAATTTGAATTATAACCTATAAAAGTTTTACCATCATCTTAAAGTAGGTGTGTTTCTAAGCATACCTGCAACAAATTAGACATTTTTACTTAAAATTTTCTAATATATACACGAATTTATATATTTTCGCATTTTTAAATTTGGTATCTTTTTTTCTTGAGCGATAATAACGCCAAATGTGGTTTATGGATCTTGTTAAAATGAATTGCCACAGCTATTTTTAACCTTAAATTATTCAATTTTATTTGAAATTTCAAATAAAATTTTACGGAGAATTAATTATATGAATTTTTCCCCCTCAATGATGCGTAATAAATATTTATTAATACTATATGAAATGCTATTTTTTTTTAAATTATAGATGATATTATTCAAATTTTTAACTATTTTTTTAATTTATCTTTCTTCCTTTTTAAAAAAATATTTGTAAGAGTTAATTTTTATCTTCGGCGTTTTAACGTCTGCTACTTTACTTTAACTTCGTTTAAATCGAATTTCCTAAAACTGAGAACTTTCGTTTGATGTTTATTTGAATTTTATGAAAATATTTTATGACATTAACTTAAAGTGACTACATTTTCATTGAGACAAAGCGGGGCAAATAGAATGAAATGAGAATTATAATTTAGTTATAAAAACAGACCAATAATTCAAAAAAAAATATTTTATTATATACATTCATATACTTGTCTATAAATATACAAAAAATATTGTTGCGTGCGTACGGGTTCGTTATGAAATGAATGCACAAGTCCGATAAAAATTAACAAAAAATTTATTATTATCACAACAAAAATGCTTAAATTTTCTCAAATTATCATGCAGTATTACAATATCTCACAGTAGTTATCTTTTAACTACTCAAATGTCCAATAGAACGTAATTCAAAACAGCTAAAGCACGCTAATCCGCGAATTCGCTACAATCAACAAGAGCAGTTTTCTAAACAACAACAAACTAAGCAACTACTACAAACTGAGATGTTTTCCTCCTTTTATAAGATTTTAAAATCACGGGCTAGAATTTTCTAGTACTTTCTCGAAATCAAAAAGAGATATTTATTTATTTAATGCACGCGCTCTTGTATTTTCAATTTTCCTGCTTAGCTTTCTTTTAATATTCGTCACGCGCTGCACTGCGCGAGAAATAAAACCATTTAATTTATAATTGAACTAACATTAGCTTTCTAAATACCAAATTCGTAACACTGCCCCCTTCCCAAGGACTGCACATCCCGGGCAGTACAATCCCTGGACAGGAAGCTAAACTTACAACTGTGGCATACATGCATTAATAAGCATTACATTACAATAATGAACAACATGAACAATAAATGCAATAAATAAAACAAATCAAATACTAAATGCAAATCAAATACTAAATACAAATCAAATCAAGTACACATTTAAAAACAAAAAGGACCATGGTCTTATACTATTTACAATTATTTACATTACGTACTATGGCCATAGTAATGAGCTAACCTGTCTTAATGAACGACTTTAGGTTTAAAGTTCGAAGACTTACGGATCCGAACCACGACGTCATTCAGTCTGTTCAGCACTGTATATGGACCATCCGAAGGTGACTGTAATTTAGGACTGAATACTTTTCGTTGCATCGGGTTCCACAACCACACCTTGTCTCCTTTGTTCGATCTATCTCTAGTAGCTCTCGTGTTGTATCTGGACTTCCTTTTCTCCGTCGCCAGGTTGACTCGCTTTCGTACGGAACGGTGCATCACTTCAAAACGGGACTGGACATCTTGGATGTATTCCTCAGGCGATGAAGGCGCATCCGTATGTCGATCAAACAGGCAGTCACAAGGCAGACGAAGGTCACTACCGAGGAGCATTTGTGATGGAGAATAGTTGGTAGTCTGGTGTTTCTCTCCGACCCTAACATGATTTCGGCAGCATTCTGAGCTGTGTCTTAGGCGTAGGCGTTTCCAGATGATGATTCCTTCTGACGATGGATAGTCGTGTCCTCAGATGTTGACAGCAGTTTGTTGTTTTTGAAGTCTAAGGAAAAATTGTATTTCCTTAAAAAGTCCAATCCGAGTATGCATAGATCTGTAATATCCGCCACATATGCCGTGTGATGGTAGGCGGCACTTCCAAACGTGATGTTCACGTTTAACTTCCCAGCTATCTCGATCTTGTCACCAGATGCAGTCTGAAGGGTAACACAGGATGGCGTCCAAATAAGTTTATCTTTAAACTGTTGAGCTAAATCTCTCCGAATGATGGTAACATTAGCTCCTGTGTCAATGATCATATTGCAAGGAACTCCATCGATGTGTCCATTGATGGACAGTCCGTTACTGTTGCCATTCGCTGTAGAAATCTTGAGCGCTTTAAAACAAGGTTTTCCATTATCTGGCAACCTCCGTTCCTCGATATGGCCATTCATTTGTTTCCTGCGTCATTGCTGAGAAATAGTCTCAATGTTTGTACCCTGGGGTGTTCTGCAATTCTTTCGTACGTGGCCTTCAGCTCCACAGTTCCAGCACTTTGGTTTCTTGTCAGTCCTTTTCCTTCCCGTGGCATTTAATTGTCTGTTTAAATCGCGTGCCTTATTTTCCGTGCTCTGGGGTGTTCTGCAGTTCCTTCGTATGTGGCCTTCAACACCGCAATTCCAGCACTTTAGGGTCGGTTTCGTTTCACCACTATTCCGTCTTAAAACATTCACTGGTCTTGTCAACTCATCCGTTTTATTATTCGTGTCCTGGGGTGTTCTGCAATGCCGTCGTAGGTGACCTTCAGAACCACATCTCCAACACCTTACACCACTTTGTTCTCACTGCTACTCCGTATCAAAGCATCGACTTGTCTGGATAAATCATCTAAACGACCCATCAATTGGTCCCCTGGCTCGTGGACTCGCACAGCTCTGACTGGGTAGCGATCTCTACGAGTTGCTTGCTGGGCTGCCTCCAATTTCATGGCTAACAACAGAGCACTTTTTATGTCCTTCACATCCGCCATTTGTATAGCTTTCTGTATTTCAGGGTCCCGGATGCCATCGATGAAATATTGCAGGGACAGGATTTCCTTTGTTTCTGTCGGGCACTCCGAAAAGGCGTGATGTGACAGCCTTTCAACATCCGTGGCGAGCTCCTAAGTGTTTCGGTGGGCTTCTGTTAACGGGATTTTAATTGAAGCCTGCTGTAGTCTTTTAAACATTTCTCGCCAAAGCGCAGCTCCAATGCGCTGGATAGAGCTTCGAAGTCAAGTATTTGGTTTTCGGGAAGAGTCTGAAGGATATCCGCTGCGTCGGCTCTTAAAGAAGCGGCGAGATGACAGGTCTTAGCTTGGGAATCCCATCCATTCGCATCCGCCACGATAGAAAATTTTGTCTTATACACTTGCCAGGATGTCTTCCAATCATATGTGGATAGCTTCAGACGTGAACGAGCAGGCATCGGTAAGAATTTAAAATCATCACTCCTGCTCTGCCGGCGCTACGAATTTCTTTAAAGTATCCATTTCTTTGGCAACTGAAGAAACTCTCTCATCAATTTGTTGTTCGATTTGTTGTTTAACGGAACAAACTCTTCCTTCTATTTCTTCTTTGACTGAATCAACTCTGCAACCTATTTGTTGTTCCACGACCGAAACTCGTGTCTTCTATTTGCTCTTTCACAGTAGAAACGTTTTCTTCAATTTGTCCAACTTTAATTTCGACCGCGTTTATTCTGCATTCCATAGCCTCAAATTTATTTTCTATTACGCAGGTAATTTCTCTTTTCATTTCGTCCTGACCTGCTTTCATCTCTTCTCTTCCTTAACGGATTCCTGGCCCAATTTCATTTCCTCTTTAATTTCTTCTTTAAAAGATGTTTGGCCAGCTTCCATCTTTTCTTGGAACGCAGCAAAAGCAGTAATGAGCTGTCTCAATTGTTCTTCCATCCCTCTTGTTATTGGCATTCAAATCCCACTTCTGACACCAAAAATTGTTGCCTGCGTACGGGTTCGTTATGAAATGAATGCACAAGTCCGATGAAAAATGAACAAAAATTTATTATTATCACAACAAAAATGCTTAAATTTTCTCAAATTATCATGCAGTATTACAATATCTCACAATAGTTATCTTTTAACTACTCAAATGTCCAATAGAACGTAATTCAAAACAGCTAAAGAACGCTAATCCGCGAATTCGCTACAATCAACAAGAGCAGTTTTCTAAACAACAACAAACTAAGCAACTACTACAAACTGAGATGTTTTCCTCCTTTTATAAGATTTTAAAATAACGGGCTAGAATTTTCTAGTACTTTCTCGAAATCAAAAAGAGATATTTATTTATTTAATGCACGCGCTCTTGTATTTTCAATTTTCCTGCTTAGCTTTCGTTTAATATTCGTCACGCGCTGCACTGCGCGAGAAATAAAACCATTTAATTTATAATTGAACTAACATTAGCTTTTTAAATACCAAATTCGTAACACTGCCCCCTTCCCAAGGACTGCACATCCCGGGCAGTACAATCCCTGGACAGGAAGCTAAACTTACAACTGTGGCATACATGCATTAATAAGCATTACATTACAATAATGAACAACATGAACAATAAATGCAATAAATAAAACAAATCAAATACTAAATGCAAATCAAATACTAAATACAAATCAAATCAAGTACACATTTAAAAACAAAAAGGACCATGGTCTTATACTATTTACAATTATTTACATTACGTACTATGGCCATAGTAATGAGCTAACCTGTCTTAATGAACGACTTTAGGTTTAAAGTTCGAAGACTTACGGATCCGAACCACGACGTCATTCAGTCTGTTCAGCACTGTATATGGACCATTCGAAGGTGACTGTAATTTAGGACTGAGTCCTTTTCGTTGCATCGGGTTCCACAACCACACCTTGTCTCCTTTGTTCGATCTATCTCTAGTAGCTCTCGTGTTGTATCTGGACTTCCTTTTCTCCGTCGCCAGGTTGACTCGCTTTCGTAAGGAACGGTGCATCACTTCAAAACGGGACTGGACATCTTGGATGTATTCATCAGGCGATGAAGGGGCATCCGTAAGTCGATCAAACAGGCAGTCACAAGGCAGACGAAGGTCACTACCGAGGAGCATTTGTGATGGAGAATAGTTGGTAGTCTGGTGTTTCTCTCCGACCCTAGCATGATTTCGGCAGCATTCTGAGCTGTGTCTTAGGCGTAGGCGTTTCCAGATGATGATTCCTTCTGACGATGGATAGTCGTGTCCTCAGATGTTGAGAGCAGTTTGTTGTTTTTGAAGTCTAAGGAAAAATTGTATTTCCTTAAAAAGTCCAATCCAAGTATGCATAGATCTGTAATATCCGCCACATATGCCGTGTGATGGTAGGCGGCACTTCCAAACGTGATGTTCACGTTTAACTTCCCAGCTATCTCGATCTTGTCACCAGATGCAGTCTGAAGGGTAACACAGGATGGCGTCCAAATAAGTTTATCTTTAAACTGTTGAGCTAAATCTCTCCGAATGATGGTAACATTAGCTCCTGTGTCAATGATCATATTGCAAGGAACTCCATCGATGTGCCCATTGATGGACAGTCCGTTACTGTTGCCATTCGCTGTAGAAATCTTGAGCGCTTTAAAACAAGGTTTTCCATTATCTGGCAACCTCCGTTCCTCGATATGGCCATTCATTTGTTTCCTGCGTCATTGCTGAGAAATAGTCTCAATGTTTGTACCCTGGGGTGTTCTGCAATTCTTTCGTACGTGGCCTTCAGCTCCACAGTTCCAGCACTTTGGTTTCTTGTCAGTCCTTTTCCTTCCCGTGGCATTTAATTGTCTGTTTAAATCGCATGCCTTATTTTCCGTGCTCTGGGGTGTTCTGCAGTTCCTTCGTATGTGGCCTTCAACACCGCAATTCCAGCACTTTAGGGTCGGTTTCGTTTCACCACTATTCCGTCTTAAAACATTCACTGGTCTTGTCAACTCATCCGTTTTATTATTCGTGTCCTGGGGTGTTCTGCAATGCCGTCCTAGGTGACCTTCAGAACCACATCTCCAACACCTTACACCACTTTGTTCTCACTGCTACTCCGTATCAAAGCATCGACTTGTCTGGATAAATCATCTAAACGACCCATCAATTGGTCCCCTGGCTCGTGGACTCGCACAGCTCTGACTGGGTAGCGATCTCTACGAGTTGCTTGCTGGGCTGCCTCCAATTTCATGGCTAACAACAGAGCACTTTTTATGTCCTTCACATCCGCCATTTGTATAGCTTTCTGTATTTCAGGGTCCCGGATGCCATCGATGAAATATTGCAGGGACAGGATTTCCTTTGTTTCTGTCGGGCACTCCGAAAAGGCGTGATGTGACAGCCTTTCAACATCCGTGGCGAGCTCCTAAGTGTTTCGGTGGGCTTCTGTTAACGGGATTTTAATTGAAGCCTGCTGTAGTCTTTTAAACATTTCTCGCCAAAGCGCAGCTCCAATGCGCTGGATAGAGCTTCGAAGTCAAGTATTTGGTTTTCGGGAAGAGTCTGAAGGATATCCGCTGCGTCGGCTCTTAAAGAAGCGGCGAGATGACAGGTCTTAGCTTGGGAATCCCATCCATTCGCATCCGCCACGATAGAAAATTTTGTCTTATACACTTGCCAGGATGTCTTCCAATCATATGTGGATAGCTTCAGACGTGAACGAGCAGGCATCGGTAAGAATTTAAAATCATCACTCCTGCTCTGCCGGCGCTACGAATTTCTTTAAAGTATCCATTTCTTTGGCAACTGAAGAAACTCTCTCATCAATTTGTTGTTCGATTTGTTGTTTAACGGAACAAACTCTTCCTTCTATTTCTTCTTTGACTGAATCAACTCTGCAACCTATTTGTTGTTCCACGACCGAAACTCGTGTCTTCTATTTGCTCTTTCACAGTAGAAACGTTTTCTTCAATTTGTCCAACTTTAATTTCGACCGCGTTTATTCTGCATTCCATAGCCTCAAATTTATTTTCTATTACGCAGGTAATTTCTCTTTTCATTTCGTCCTGACCTGCTTTCATCTCTTCTCTTCCTTAACGGATTCCTGGCCCAATTTCATTTCCTCTTTAATTTCTTCTTTAAAAGATGTTTGGCCAGCTTCCATCTTTTCTTGGAACGCAGCAAAAGCAGTAATGAGCTGTCTCAATTGTTCTTCCATCCCTCTTGTTATTGGCATTCAAATCCCACTTCTGACACCAAAAATTGTTGCCTGCGTACGGGTTCGTTATGAAATGAATGCACAAGTCCGATGAAAAATGAACAAAAATTTATTATTATCACAACAAAAATGCTTAAATTTTCTCAAATTATCATGCAGTATTACAATATCTCACAATAGTTATCTTTTAACTACTCAAATGTCCAATAGAACGTAATTCAAAACAGCTAAAGAACGCTAATCCGCGAATTCGCTACAATCAACAAGAGCAGTTTTCTAAACAACAACAAACTAAGCAACTACTACAAACTGAGATGTTTTCCTCCTTTTATAAGATTTTAAAATAACGGGCTAGAATTTTCTAGTACTTTCTCGAAATCAAAAAGAGATATTTATTTATTTAATGCACGCGCTCTTGTATTTTCAATTTTCCTGCTTAGCTTTCGTTTAATATTCGTCACGCGCTGCACTGCGCGAGAAATAAAACCATTTAATTTATAATTGAACTAACATTAGCTTTTTAAATACCAAATTCGTAACACTGCCCCCTTCCCAAGGACTGCACATCCCGGGCAGTACAATCCCTGGACAGGAAGCTAAACTTACAACTGTGGCATACATGCATTAATAAGCATTACATTACAATAATAAACAACATGAACAATAAATGCAATAAATAAAACAAATCAAATACTAAATGCAAATCAAATACTAAATACAAATCAAATCAAGTACACATTTAAAAACAAAAAGGACCATGGTCTTATACTATTTACAATTATTTACATTACGTACTATGGCCATAGTAATGAGCTAACCTGTCTTAATGAACGACTTTAGGTTTAAAGTTCGAAGACTTACGGATCCGAACCACGACGTCATTCAGTCTGTTCAGCACTGTATATGGACCATTCGAAGGTGACTGTAATTTAGGACTGAGTCCTTTTCGTTGCATCGGGTTCCACAACCACACCTTGTCTCCTTTGTTCGATCTATCTCTAGTAGCTCTCGTGTTGTATCTGGACTTCCTTTTCTCCGTCGCCAGGTTGACTCGCTTTCGTAAGGAACGGTGCATCACTTCAAAACGGGACTGGACATCTTGGATGTATTCATCAGGCGATGAAGGGGCATCCGTAAGTCGATCAAACAGGCAGTCACAAGGCAGACGAAGGTCACTACCGAGGAGCATTTGTGATGGAGAATAGTTGGTAGTCTGGTGTTTCTCTCCGACCCTAGCATGATTTCGGCAGCATTCTGAGCTGTGTCTTAGGCGTAGGCGTTTCCAGATGATGATTCCTTCTGACGATGGATAGTCGTGTCCTCAGATGTTGAGAGCAGTTTGTTGTTTTTGAAGTCTAAGGAAAAATTGTATTTCCTTAAAAAGTCCAATCCAAGTATGCATAGATCTGTAATATCCGCCACATATGCCGTGTGATGGTAGGCGGCACTTCCAAACGTGATGTTCACGTTTAACTTCCCAGCTATCTCGATCTTGTCACCAGATGCAGTCTGAAGGGTAACACAGGATGGCGTCCAAATAAGTTTATCTTTAAACTGTTGAGCTAAATCTCTCCGAATGATGGTAACATTAGCTCCTGTGTCAATGATCATATTGCAAGGAACTCCATCGATGTGCCCATTGATGGACAGTCCGTTACTGTTGCCATTCGCTGTAGAAATCTTGAGCGCTTTAAAACAAGGTTTTCCATTATCTGGCAACCTCCGTTCCTCGATATGGCCATTCATTTGTTTCCTGCGTCATTGCTGAGAAATAGTCTCAATGTTTGTACCCTGGGGTGTTCTGCAATTCTTTCGTACGTGGCCTTCAGCTCCACAGTTCCAGCACTTTGGTTTCTTGTCAGTCCTTTTCCTTCCCGTGGCATTTAATTGTCTGTTTAAATCGCATGCCTTATTTTCCGTGCTCTGGGGTGTTCTGCAGTTCCTTCGTATGTGGCCTTCAACACCGCAATTCCAGCACTTTAGGGTCGGTTTCGTTTCACCACTATTCCGTCTTAAAACATTCACTGGTCTTGTCAACTCATCCGTTTTATTATTCGTGTCCTGGGGTGTTCTGCAATGCCGTCCTAGGTGACCTTCAGAACCACATCTCCAACACCTTACACCACTTTGTTCTCACTGCTACTCCGTATCAAAGCATCGACTTGTCTGGATAAATCATCTAAACGACCCATCAATTGGTCCCCTGGCTCGTGGACCCGCACAGCTCTGACTGGGTAGCGATCTCTACGAGTTGCTTGCTGGGCTGCCTCCAATTTCATGGCTAACAACAGAGCACTTTTTATGTCCTTCACATCCGCCATTTGTATAGCTTTCTGTATTTCAGGGTCCCGGATGCCATCGATGAAATATTGCAGGGACAGGATTTCCTTTGTTTCTGTCGGGCACTCCGAAAAGGCGTGATGTGACAGCCTTTCAACATCCGTGGCGAGCTCCTAAGTGTTTCGGTGGGCTTCTGTTAACGGGATTTTAATTGAAGCCTGCTGTAGTCTTTTAAACATTTCTCGCCAAAGCGCAGCTCCAATGCGCTGGATAGAGCTTCGAAGTCAAGTATTTGGTTTTCGGGAAGAGTCTGAAGGATATCCGCTGCGTCGGCTCTTAAAGAAGCGGCGAGATGACAGGTCTTAGCTTGGGAATCCCATCCATTCGCATCCGCCACGATAGAAAATTTTGTCTTATACACTTGCCAGGATGTCTTCCAATCATATGTGGATAGCTTCAGACGTGAACGAGCAGGCATCGGTAAGAATTTAAAATCATCACTCCTGCTCTGCCGGCGCTACGAATTTCTTTAAAGTATCCATTTCTTTGGCAACTGAAGAAACTCTCTCATCAATTTGTTGTTCGATTTGTTGTTTAACGGAACAAACTCTTCCTTCTATTTCTTCTTTGACTGAATCAACTCTGCAACCTATTTGTTGTTCCACGACCGAAACTCGTGTCTTCTATTTGCTCTTTCACAGTAGAAACGTTTTCTTCAATTTGTCCAACTTTAATTTCGACCGCGTTTATTCTGCATTCCATAGCCTCAAATTTATTTTCTATTACGCAGGTAATTTCTCTTTTCATTTCGTCCTGACCTGCTTTCATCTCTTCTCTTCCTTAACGGATTCCTGGCCCAATTTCATTTCCTCTTTAATTTCTTCTTTAAAAGATGTTTGGCCAGCTTCCATCTTTTCTTGGAACGCAGCAAAAGCAGTAATGAGCTGTCTCAATTGTTCTTCCATCCCTCTTGTTATTGGCATTCAAATCCCACTTCTGACACCAAAAATTGTTGCCTGCGTACGGGTTCGTTATGAAATGAATGCACAAGTCCGATGAAAAATGAACAAAAATTTATTATTATCACAACAAAAATGCTTAAATTTTCTCAAATTATCATGCAGTATTACAATATCTCACAATAGTTATCTTTTAACTACTCAAATGTCCAATAGAACGTAATTCAAAACAGCTAAAGAACGCTAATCCGCGAATTCGCTACAATCAACAAGAGCAGTTTTCTAAACAACAACAAACTAAGCAACTATTACAAACTGAGATGTTTTCCTCCTTTTATAAGATTTTAAAATAACGGGCTAGAATTTTCTAGTACTTTCTCGAAATCAAAAAGAGATATTTATTTATTTAATGCACGCGCTCTTGTATTTTCAATTTTCCTGCTTAGCTTTCGTTTAATATTCGTCACGCGCTGCACTGCGCGAGAAATAAAACCATTTAATTTATAATTGAACTAACATTAGCTTTTTAAATACCAAATTCGTAACACTGCCCCCTTCCCAAGGACTGCACATCCCGGGCAGTACAATCCCTGGACAGGAAGCTAAACTTACAACTGTGGCATACATGCATTAATAAGCATTACATTACAATAATGAACAACATGAACAATAAATGCAATAAATAAAACAAATCAAATACTAAATGCAAATCAAATACTAAATACAAATCAAATCAAGTACACATTTAAAAACAAAAAGGACCATGGTCTTATACTATTTACAATTATTTACATTACGTACTATGGCCATAGTAATGAGCTAACCTGTCTTAATGAACGACTTTAGGTTTAAAGTTCGAAGACTTACGGATCCGAACCACGACGTCATTCAGTCTGTTCAGCACTGTATATGGACCATTCGAAGGTGACTGTAATTTAGGACTGAGTCCTTTTCGTTGCATCGGGTTCCACAACCACACCTTGTCTCCTTTGTTCGATCTATCTCTAGTAGCTCTCGTGTTGTATCTGGACTTCCTTTTCTCCGTCGCCACGTTGACTCGCTTTCGTAAGGAACGGTGCATCACTTCAAAACGGGACTGGACATCTTGGATGTATTCATCAGGCGATGAAGGGGCATCCGTAAGTCGATCAAACAGGCAGTCACAAGGCAGACGAAGGTCACTACCGAGGAGCATTTGTGATGGAGAATAGTTGGTAGTCTGGTGTTTCTCTCCGACCCTAGCATGATTTCGGCAGCATTCTGAGCTGTGTCTTAGGCGTAGGCGTTTCCAGATGATGATTCCTTCTGACGATGGATAGTCGTGTCCTCAGATGTTGAGAGCAGTTTGTTGTTTTTGAAGTCTAAGGAAAAATTGTATTTCCTTAAAAAGTCCAATCCAAGTATGCATAGATCTGTAATATCCGCCACATATGCCGTGTGATGGTAGGCGGCACTTCCAAACGTGATGTTCACGTTTAACTTCCCAGCTATCTCGATCTTGTCACCAGATGCAGTCTGAAGGGTAACACAGGATGGCGTCCAAATAAGTTTATCTTTAAACTGTTGAGCTAAATCTCTCCGAATGATGGTAACATTAGCTCCTGTGTCAATGATCATATTGCAAGGAACTCCATCGATGTGCCCATTGATGGACAGTCCGTTACTGTTGCCATTCGCTGTAGAAATCTTGAGCGCTTTAAAACAAGGTTTTCCATTATCTGGCAACCTCCGTTCCTCGATATGGCCATTCATTTGTTTCCTGCGTCATTGCTGAGAAATAGTCTCAATGTTTGTACCCTGGGGTGTTCTGCAATTCTTTCGTACGTGGCCTTCAGCTCCACAGTTCCAGCACTTTGGTTTCTTGTCAGTCCTTTTCCTTCCCGTGGCATTTAATTGTCTGTTTAAATCGCGTGCCTTATTTTCCGTGCTCTGGGGTGTTCTGCAGTTCCTTCGTATGTGGCCTTCAACACCGCAATTCCAGCACTTTAGGGTCGGTTTCGTTTCACCACTATTCCGTCTTAAAACATTCACTGGTCTTGTCAACTCATCCGTTTTATTATTCGTGTCCTGGGGTGTTCTGCAATGCCGTCGTAGGTGACCTTCAGAACCACATCTCCAACACCTTACACCACTTTGTTCTCACTGCTACTCCGTATCAAAGCATCGACTTGTCTGGATAAATCATCTAAACGACCCATCAATTGGTCCCCTGGCTCGTGGACTCGCACGGCTCTGACTGGGTAGCGATCTCTACGAGTTGCTTGCTGGGCTGCCTCCAATTTCATGGCTAACAACAGAGCACTTTTTATGTCCTTCACATCCGCCATTTGTATAGCTTTCTGTATTTCAGGGTCCCGGATGCCATCGATGAAATATTGCAGGGACAGGATTTCCTTTGTTTCTGTCGGGCACTCCGAAAAGGCGTGATGTGACAGCCTTTCAACATCCGTGGCGAGCTCCTAAGTGTTTCGGTGGGCTTCTGTTAACGGGATTTTAATTGAAGCCTGCTGTAGTCTTTTAAACATTTCTCGCCAAAGCGCAGCTCCAATGCGCTGGATAGAGCTTCGAAGTCAAGTATTTGGTTTTCGGGAAGAGTCTGAAGGATATCCGCTGCGTCGGCTCTTAAAGAAGCGGCGAGATGACAGGTCTTAGCTTGGGAATCCCATCCATTCGCATCCGCCACGATAGAAAATTTTGTCTTATACACTTGCCAGGATGTCTTCCAATCATATGTGGATAGCTTCAGACGTGAACGAGCAGGCATCGGTAAGAATTTAAAATCATCACTCCTGCTCTGCCGGCGCTACGAATTTCTTTAAAGTATCCATTTCTTTGGCAACTGAAGAAACTCTCTCATCAATTTGTTGTTCGATTTGTTGTTTAACGGAACAAACTCTTCCTTCTATTTCTTCTTTGACTGAATCAACTCTGCAACCTATTTGTTGTTCCACGACCGAAACTCGTGTCTTCTATTTGCTCTTTCACAGTAGAAACGTTTTCTTCAATTTGTCCAACTTTAATTTCGACCGCGTTTATTCTGCATTCCATAGCCTCAAATTTATTTTCTATTACGCAGGTAATTTCTCTTTTCATTTCGTCCTGACCTGCTTTCATCTCTTCTCTTCCTTAACGGATTCCTGGCCCAATTTCATTTCCTCTTTAATTTCTTCTTTAAAAGATGTTTGGCCAGCTTCCATCTTTTCTTGGAACGCAGCAAAAGCAGTAATGAGCTGTCTCAATTGTTCTTCCATCCCTCTTGTTATTGGCATTCAAATCCCACTTCTGACACCAAAAATTGTTGCCTGCGTACGGGTTCGTTATGAAATGAATGCACAAGTCCGATGAAAAATGAACAAAAATTTATTATTATCACAACAAAAATGCTTAAATTTTCTCAAATTATCATGCAGTATTACAATATCTCACAATAGTTATCTTTTAACTACTCAAATGTCCAATAGAACGTAATTCAAAACAGCTAAAGAACGCTAATCCGCGAATTCGCTACAATCAACAAGAGCAGTTTTCTAAACAACAACAAACTAAGCAACTACTACAAACTGAGATGTTTTCCTCCTTTTATAAGATTTTAAAATAACGGGCTAGAATTTTCTAGTACTTTCTCGAAATCAAAAAGAGATATTTATTTATTTAATGCACGCGCTCTTGTATTTTCAATTTTCCTGCTTAGCTTTCGTTTAATATTCGTCACGCGCTGCACTGCGCGAGAAATAAAACCATTTAATTTATAATTGAACTAACATTAGCTTTTTAAATACCAAATTCGTAACACTGCCCCCTTCCCAAGGACTGCACATCCCGGGCAGTACAATCCCTGGACAGGAAGCTAAACTTACAACTGTGGCATACATGCATTAATAAGCATTACATTACAATAATAAACAACATGAACAATAAATGCAATAAATAAAACAAATCAAATACTAAATGCAAATCAAATACTAAATACAAATCAAATCAAGTACACATTTAAAAACAAAAAGGACCATGGTCTTATACTATTTACAATTATTTACATTACGTACTATGGCCATAGTAATGAGCTAACCTGTCTTAATGAACGACTTTAGGTTTAAAGTTCGAAGACTTACGGATCCGAACCACGACGTCATTCAGTCTGTTCAGCACTGTATATGGACCATTCGAAGGTGACTGTAATTTAGGACTGAGTCCTTTTCGTTGCATCGGGTTCCACAACCACACCTTGT
The DNA here is from genome assembly GCF_044657685.1 of Stegodyphus dumicola. NCBI lineage: Eukaryota > Metazoa > Arthropoda > Arachnida > Araneae > Eresidae > Stegodyphus > Stegodyphus dumicola. Next base: position 88,645,731 of record NC_140768.1, read on the forward strand.
CTCCCTTGTTCGATCTATCTCTAGTAGCTCTCGTGTTGTATCTGGACTTCCTTTTCTCCGTCGCCAGGTTGACTCGCTTTCGTAAGGAACGGTGCATCACTTCAAAACGGGACTGGACATCTTGGATGTATTCATCAGGCGATGAAGGGGCATCCGTAAGTCGATCAAACAGGCAGTCACAAGGCAGACGAAGGTCACTACCGAGGAGCATTTGTGATGGAGAATAGTTGGTAGTCTGGTGTTTCTCTCCGACCCTAGCATGATTTCGGCAGCATTCTGAGCTGTGTCTTAGGCGTAGGCGTTTCCAGATGATGATTCCTTCTGACGATGGATAGTCGTGTCCTCAGATGTTGAGAGCAGTTTGTTGTTTTTGAAGTCTAAGGAAAAATTGTATTTCCTTAAAAAGTCCAATCCAAGTATGCATAGATCTCTAATATCCGCCACATATGCCGTGTGATGGTAGGCGGCACTTCCAAACGTGATGTTCACGTTTAACTTCCCAGCTATCTCGATCTTGTCACCAGATGCAGTCTGAAGGGTAACACAGGATGGCGTCCAAATAAGTTTATCTTTAAACTGTTGAGCTAAATCTCTCCGAATGATGGTAACATTAGCTCCTGTGTCAATGATCATATTGCAAGGAACTCCATCGATGTGCCCATTGATGGACAGTCCGTTACTGTTGCCATTCGCTGTAGAAATCTTGAGCGCTTTAAAACAAGGTTTTCCATTATCTGGCAACCTCCGTTCCTCGATATGGCCATTCATTTGTTTCCTGCGTCATTGCTGAGAAATAGTCTCAATGTTTGTACCCTGGGGTGTTCTGCAATTCTTTCGTACGTGGCCTTCAGCTCCACAGTTCCAGCACTTTGGTTTCTTGTCAGTGCTTTTCCTTCCCGTGGCATTTAATTGTCTGTTTAAATCGCATGCCTTATTTTCCGTGCTCTGGGGTGTTCTGCAGTTCCTTCGTATGTGGCCTTCAACACCGCAATTCCAGCACTTTAGGGTCGGTTTCGTTTCACCACTATTCCGTCTTAAAACATTCACTGGTCTTGTCAACTCATCCGTTTTATTATTCGTGTCCTGGGGTGTTCTGCAATGCCGTCCTAGGTGACCTTCAGAACCACATCTCCAACACCTTACACCACTTTGTTCTCACTGCTACTCCGTATCAAAGCATCGACTTGTCTGGATAAATCATCTAAACGACCCATCAATTGGTCCCCTGGCTCGTGGACTCGCACAGCTCTGACTGGGTAGCGATCTCTACGAGTTGCTTGCTGGGCTGCCTCCAATTTCATGGCTAACAACAGAGCACTTTTTATGTCCTTCACATCCGCCATTTGTATAGCTTTCTGTATTTCAGGGTCCCGGATGCCATCGATGAAATATTGCAGGGACAGGATTTCCTTTGTTTCTGTCGGGCACTCCGAAAAGGCGTGATGTGACAGCCTTTCAACATCCGTGGCGAGCTCCTAAGTGTTTCGGTGGGCTTCTGTTAACGGGATTTTAATTGAAGCCTGCTGTAGTCTTTTAAACATTTCTCGCCAAAGCGCAGCTCCAATGCGCTGGATAGAGCTTCGAAGTCAAGTATTTGGTTTTCGGGAAGAGTCTGAAGGATATCCGCTGCGTCGGCTCTTAAAGAAGCGGCGAGATGACAGGTCTTAGCTTGGGAATCCCATCCATTCGCATCCGCCACGATAGAAAATTTTGTCTTATACACTTGCCAGGATGTCTTCCAATCATATGTGGATAGCTTCAGACGTGAACGAGCAGGCATCGGTAAGAATTTAAAATCATCACTCCTGCTCTGCCGGCGCTACGAATTTCTTTAAAGTATCCATTTCTTTGGCAACTGAAGAAACTCTCTCATCAATTTGTTGTTCGATTTGTTGTTTAACGGAACAAACTCTTCCTTCTATTTCTTCTTTGACTGAATCAACTCTGCAACCTATTTGTTGTTCCACGACCGAAACTCGTGTCTTCTATTTGCTCTTTCACAGTAGAAACGTTTTCTTCAATTTGTCCAACTTTAATTTCGACCGCGTTTATTCTGCATTCCATAGCCTCAAATTTATTTTCTATTACGCAGGTAATTTCTCTTTTCATTTCGTCCTGACCTGCTTTCATCTCTTCTCTTCCTTAACGGATTCCTGGCCCAATTTCATTTCCTCTTTAATTTCTTCTTTAAAAGATGTTTGGCCAGCTTCCATCTTTTCTTGGAACGCAGCAAAAGCAGTAATGAGCTGTCTCAATTGTTCTTCCATCCCTCTTGTTATTGGCATTCAAATCCCACTTCTGACACCAAAAATTGTTGCCTGCGTACGGGTTCGTTATGAAATGAATGCACAAGTCCGATGAAAAATGAACAAAAATTTATTATTATCACAACAAAAATGCTTAAATTTTCTCAAATTATCATGCAGTATTACAATATCTCACAATAGTTATCTTTTAACTACTCAAATGTCCAATAGAACGTAATTCAAAACAGCTAAAGAACGCTAATCCGCGAATTCGCTACAATCAACAAGAGCAGTTTTCTAAACAACAACAAACTAAGCAACTACTACAAACTGAGATGTTTTCCTCCTTTTATAAGATTTTAAAATAACGGGCTAGAATTTTCTAGTACTTTCTCGAAATCAAAAAGAGATATTTATTTATTTAATGCACGCGCTCTTGTATTTTCAATTTTCCTGCTTAGCTTTCGTTTAATATTCGTCACGCGCTGCACTGCGCGAGAAATAAAACCATTTAATTTATAATTGAACTAACATTAGCTTTTTAAATACCAAATTCGTAACACTGCCCCCTTCCCAAGGACTGCACATCCCGGGCAGTACAATCCCTGGACAGGAAGCTAAACTTACAACTGTGGCATACATGCATTAATAAGCATTACATTACAATAATAAACAACATGAACAATAAATGCAATAAATAAAACAAATCAAATACTAAATGCAAATCAAATACTAAATACAAATCAAATCAAGTACACATTTAAAAACAAAAAGGACCATGGTCTTATACTATTTACAATTATTTACATTACGTACTATGGCCATAGTAATGAGCTAACCTGTCTTAATGAACGACTTTAGGTTTAAAGTTCGAAGACTTACGGATCCGAACCACGACGTCATTCAGTCTGTTCAGCACTGTATATGGACCATTCGAAGGTGACTGTAATTTAGGACTGAGTCCTTTTCGTTGCATCGGGTTCCACAACCACACCTTGTCTCCCTTGTTCGATCTATCTCTAGTAGCTCTCGTGTTGTATCTGGACTTCCTTTTCTCCGTCGCCAGGTTGACTCGCTTTCGTAAGGAACGGTGCATCACTTCAAAACGGGACTGGACATCTTGGATGTATTCATCAGGCGATGAAGGGGCATCCGTAAGTCGATCAAACAGGCAGTCACAAGGCAGACGAAGGTCACTACCGAGGAGCATTTGTGATGGAGAATAGTTGGTAGTCTGGTGTTTCTCTCCGACCCTAGCATGATTTCGGCAGCATTCTGAGCTGTGTCTTAGGCGTAGGCGTTTCCAGATGATGATTCCTTCTGACGATGGATAGTCGTGTCCTCAGATGTTGAGAGCAGTTTGTTGTTTTTGAAGTCTAAGGAAAAATTGTATTTCCTTAAAAAGTCCAATCCAAGTATGCATAGATCTCTAATATCCGCCACATATGCCGTGTGATGGTAGGCGGCACTTCCAAACGTGATGTTCACGTTTAACTTCCCAGCTATCTCGATCTTGTCACCAGATGCAGTCTGAAGGGTAACACAGGATGGCGTCCAAATAAGTTTATCTTTAAACTGTTGAGCTAAATCTCTCCGAATGATGGTAACATTAGCTCCTGTGTCAATGATCATATTGCAAGGAACTCCATCGATGTGCCCATTGATGGACAGTCCGTTACTGTTGCCATTCGCTGTAGAAATCTTGAGCGCTTTAAAACAAGGTTTTCCATTATCTGGCAACCTCCGTTCCTCGATATGGCCATTCATTTGTTTCCTGCGTCATTGCTGAGAAATAGTCTCAATGTTTGTACCCTGGGGTGTTCTGCAATTCTTTCGTACGTGGCCTTCAGCTCCACAGTTCCAGCACTTTGGTTTCTTGTCAGTCCTTTTCCTTCCCGTGGCATTTAATTGTCTGTTTAAATCGCATGCCTTATTTTCCGTGCTCTGGGGTGTTCTGCAGTTCCTTCGTATGTGGCCTTCAACACCGCAATTCCAGCACTTTAGGGTCGGTTTCGTTTCACCACTATTCCGTCTTAAAACATTCACTGGTCTTGTCAACTCATCCGTTTTATTATTCGTGTCCTGGGGTGTTCTGCAATGCCGTCCTAGGTGACCTTCAGAACCACATCTCCAACACCTTACACCACTTTGTTCTCACTGCTACTCCGTATCAAAGCATCGACTTGTCTGGATAAATCATCTAAACGACCCATCAATTGGTCCCCTGGCTCGTGGACTCGCACAGCTCTGACTGGGTAGCGATCTCTACGAGTTGCTTGCTGGGCTGCCTCCAATTTCATGGCTAACAACAGAGCACTTTTTATGTCCTTCACATCCGCCATTTGTATAGCTTTCTGTATTTCAGGGTCCCGGATGCCATCGATGAAATATTGCAGGGACAGGATTTCCTTTGTTTCTGTCGGGCACTCCGAAAAGGCGTGATGTGACAGCCTTTCAACATCCGTGGCGAGCTCCTGAAGTGTTTCGGTGGGCTTCTGTTAACGGGATTTTAATTGAAGCCTGCTGTAGTCTTTTAAACATTTCTCGCCAAAGCGCAGTTCCAATGCGCTGGATAGAGCTTCGAAGTCAAGTCTTTGGTTTTCGGGAAGAGTCTGAAGGATATCCGCTGCGTCGGCTCTTAAAGAAGCGGCGAGATGACAGGCCTTAGCTTGGGAATCCCATCCATTCGCATCCGCCACGATAGAAAATTGTGTCTTATACACTTGCCAGGATGTCTTCCAATCATATGTGGATAGCTTCAGACGTGAACGAGCAGGCATCGGTAAGAATTTAAAATCATGACTCCTGCTCCCTGCCGGCGCTACGAATTTCTTTAAAGTATCCATTTCTTTGGCAACTTCAGAAACTCTCTCATCAATTTGTTGTTCGATTTGTTGTTTAACGGAACAAACTCTTCCTTCTATTTCTTCTTTGACTGAATCAACTCTGCAACCTATTTGTTGTTCCACGGCCGAAACTCGTGTCTTCTATTTGCTCTTTCACAGTAGAAACGTTTTCTTCAATTTGTCCAACTTTAATTTCGACCGCGTTTATTCTGCATTCCATAGCCTCAAATTTATTTTCTATTACGCAGGTAATTTCTCTTTTCATTTCGTCCTGACCTGCTTTCATCTCTTCTCTTCCTTAACGGATTCCTGGCCCAATTTCATTTCCTCTTTAATTTCTTCTTTAAAAGATGTTTGGCCAGCTTCCATCTTTTCTTGGAACGCAGCAAAAGCAGTAATGAGCTGTCTCAATTGTTCTTCCATCCCTCTTGTTATTGGCATTCAAATCCCACTTCTGACACCAAAAATTGTTGCCTGCGTACGGGTTCGTTATGAAATGAATGCACAAGTCCGATGAAAAATGAACAAAAATTTATTATTATCACAACAAAAATGCTTAAATTTTCTCAAATTATCATGCAGTATTACAATATCTCACAGTAGTTATCTTTTAACTACTCAAATGTCCAATAGAACGTAATTCAAAACAGCTAATCCGCGAATTCGCTACAATCAACAAGAGCAGTTTTCTAAACAACAACAAACTAAGCAACTACTACAAACTGAGATGTTTTCCTCCTTTTATAAGATTTTAAAATCACGCGCTAGAATGTTCCAGTACTTTCTCGAAATCAAAAAGAGATATTTATTTATTTAATGCACGCGCTCTTGTATTTTCAATTTTCCTGCTTAGCTTTCTTTTAATATTCGTCACGCGCTGCACTGCGCGAGAAATAAAACCATTTAATTTATAATTGAACTAACATTAGCTTTTTAAATACCAAATTCGTAACAATATATTTATTATTAACTATTGGTAACTATAAAAATTTTTATAAAACACAATATTTTGAATATTATGTTTTTTAATTAATTTAATATTTTATTTAAAAAAATATGATTTTCTTTCGCGGTTGTATTTTTTATCCGAGTGAATACTTTGCAATAGATACGAATCATTTAATAAAATGTCGTGAAATTTCTTACGTGAATTGGTCAAATTATATTTTAGGCTTAATACAGATTTTAAAGTTTTAATGTTCAACTGCATTTTTTTAAATCTCCATATTTTATTGATAATAGTGTAGCGTTGCGCGCCTCCAACTTGCACGCAACCAAGAGGTGACTGTGAAAACTGGATAAAAGACAGAGTCTTGTTAAGGGTTTAAGTCCCTTTTTATTCAACGTAATAAATTACAAGTGCGTGCTCTTGACGCTCACAAACTGCGCCAACTCGGCGGTGAAATAAAAATAATAACCTGAAAAGAAACTAAAGACAAGACTCTAACTACGAGACTCTCTAAAAGTAACTAACCTCACCGCGTTTTACAATACCGCTGCTAATTCCGCAAATTGAAGATCACTTGAACGATTAACACTACTTCCAGGCAAGCACACAGGCCGAAACGCGGGGTTCTTCAATTTCTGGCCAACTACCTCCGCGCTCGTGAAGTAAGAATATCACACCTCGAACTCGTTTCCTTTCTATTTAAATCAGAATACTTCCGCTGATAATTTGAATCCTTGCGCGTTCTACTAAAATTTACATACTCTGGCATTGGCAGTTCCAGGGAAAAGTAAGGCTTGACAGGAAAGATAGTTTAAACTTAAAATAAATGTTAGTTAAAATAAATATAAACCCTACAATAGAAAAACACGTTCTGTTGCTGCATTTGTTCCTGGAAGGGAGAGCGCGTGTTCTACAATTTTCAAAATATTTTCATAAGGAATATTAGTCTGTGTAAAAAGAAGGAATAACTCCTTTCATTTTTTGTCTGCTTCCGCATTTGAAGACAACCAACATTTAATTTTTTCATCAGTAATAACGCATCTTTTTACCAATGACACTTCATCAAAAATATCATTTTTGCAAATATTATTTTTCGCAAAATGGTTACTAATATATTAAAAAGATTTTTCTACATATTCCCATAAAATCTCCTTTTTTATATGTCACCCAATGAAAGTTTTTAATATCCTCGAATTGAACTGTCCGTTCTTCAAGATATTCCAAGCAGTTATTATAAAAATTTCTGGCTTCTTTCAAAAAATCAGGTCGTTTAGTGACACCTTGTTCTTCCAACCTAGTGATGTCCTTTCGAATAACTAAAGAACATAATCGTTATCAAGTCTTTCTCGCAATTTTGTTTTTAAATTATTGATTTCATTTGATACTTCCGTAATTGAAATTTTGTCCCCTTCAATAATTTTCACAGCATTGTGAATTAATGTAGCTTGGTTGTGGATGAACTGAAGCCAAATTTGTGATATGTCCTTTTCAAAAAAGAGCTGCAATATTCTTCGACATTTATCTTGTGATAAAAAGTATGATTTTAATGGTTCGTATATTTTGAAAATATTTTCTACAGCTAGCCATCGTGTTTTGCTGTAACCAATAATTCTTTTATATTCGATTTCTGCGCTTTCATAAAAATCCTTCAAACCTTCGACACGCACAGTATATACACTGGTGTGCAAAAATTAAGGACGAAGTCGAAAAATTAGCATATCAGCTGAACGAAGAGGCAGAGCGGACAGAAAGACCAATCAGGAGATTAAGTAAGGTGATGTACATGCGCAAATATGCAGGTAGACGTAATGGGGGAGTGTCTGAGTAGTATAAAGCATGTTGTCGGTGTAAGATCAGTATTTCTGGCAAAGAGATTGCACGCCGTATAGCAGTTAAAATCACACCGAGTTGCTGCCTCAGCGAGAAATGGCGAATAATCAATCTGTTAGACGACATCTGGATGCTTTTACCCGAGGTCGAATCATTGGGAAGTTGGAGGAAGGCCGCAGTGTGACAAGCGTGGCTGCAGAGTTTGGAATTGCTCACAGCATCGTTTCACGACTTTGGAGACAATTTCAAACTACAGGAACAGCTATCGGGGGGTTTAGTAGTGGTCGTCCGTGAGGAACCACACCCGCAGATGACCGGTATATTGCCTTACAGGCCAGAAGAAACAGGCGGCAGACAGCGGGAGAAATCGCTAGACACACAACACAGGCGACTGGACGACCGATATCGCGTTTTACCGTGGCCAGAAGACTGCACGGTGGTGGTCTGTTTGCACGACGCCCTGTACGATGTGTACCTCTAACGCCTGCCCATTGGAGAAGGCGTTCTCTGTGGTGCCGGGAACACCGGAATTGAAGAGACAATGAATGGGGACGAGTACTCTTTACAGATGAGAGCAGATTCAGTCTGAGTAGCGATTCTCATCGCATACTCATCTGGAGAGAGCGGGAAAGCCGCAATCATCCCTCGAACATCATTGAAAGGGACAGGTATGGAGGTGGCGGTGTTCTCGTTTGGGGAGGCATCATGTTTGGTAGTCGTACAGACCTTCCCATCTTCGACGCAGGTTCAGTCAACGGGACCCGTTATTGTAACGAGATTCTTCTTCCACATGTGCGTCTTTTTAGAGGCTGATTTCTCTTTTAGTAAGTGTTGCTTACATTACTCATGTCCTTACGTATTGGGGATCTTACGGCATTAAATGTGTTGATTTGGAAAGCTTTTGTACAAAGTTATATTGAAAAAACCGTCTCGTCCTTAATTTTTGCACACCAGTGTATATAAAAATACGAATAAATTTTTGCAATAATATTTTCAATATCCACTGGAAGTAAGTCAGATGCTGTTTGAATAGTATTGTGTAGAATGTGTGCTGCACAACCTACTCGAATAATATTTTGTTTCAAACGGTTCGTTTAAGTTTCGTACAAACGTTATTGATGCCTCTTCTAGCTTTTCAAACAAAATTTGCTTAGTGTTATCCTTACAATAGGCAATAATTTTATTGTTCAAATTATTCTTTTTTAAAATAGTACTTATTGAATCAAAAATTATTTGCGAAGTTTCCCCCGGCAATAAAACAAATTCTAATAGTTTAATTTTAATTCCTGTTTTTGGATCAAAAGTCTAACAATTCTGGGAAATAATATTAAATCTTTATGGTTGGAAGCATCATAATATACGGATATAAATGTGTATTTAATCTAACTCTTTCTACAATTGTGAAAACGAATATGGTGAAAAAACATTACAAATAATTGCTTCCGATTTTGTCCTTGCACGTGCAAATTTTTTGTCGTACAATGTTTTGATCATTTGCGACGTACAATCAATTGATCTGAAACTTTGATTGTGGTTTATGGTGTGGAAAGCAAATAGCCCTTCAGCTATGGCTAGCTGTTCCTCCACTGACAATATATATTCCTTGACGAGACGTAACGACAGTGATCGAACACCACCGAGTCGTTACATCACCTAATTTATTTTACTTTGCATGCATTTTATGTGTTTTTTATTATTTATCATTATTTTTTTATATTTACTATGATAATTAATAAATAATAGGTACTATATTTTTACAGTACATTTAAAATAAGAAATGCGGATGTTTTCTAAAAGATGCAACATTTTTAAAAATCGGCGGGACGCGGGACAGTCGTCCAAAAAGCGGGACTGTCCCGCCAAAATCAGGACGTGTAGTCACTTTACATTAACTGCATAATTTATTTCTAAACAAGCTGTTGCTTATGAAGTGGCTGATACTATCATCTATATTTTTAAAGCACAGTATATTTTTATAGAAACATAAGATTTAGAATAATCACTCTTATAAAAGTCAAATTATGATATAAACATACAACCCTCTAGAGACCGAATTAATGGAAGTTCAATGGTTATGTAGAAATGATCTGCAGCTACTTAATGGCTCGATAAGTCAGCAAGTTCTGTGGACAATTAAGAATAATTATATAAACGACACTCAACATTCTGGATTCAATTACCAACGAGGGAACGAGGGTACGATGTTTATTAAATGAATTTAAGAAATTTTTAAACATAAAAAATCGACTTATTCTTTTATCCTAAAATGTATTTTTCTGCGTAGCGTATTTTCATTATATCCTTAAAATTCCAATTTAGAATGTAATTGTCAAGAACTGAATTCTAATCATCAGCAATATAATAAGTAATTATTACGGTTATTAATAAATCCTTCTTATAAAGTAATTGCAAATATTTCAAAAAACTTTCTGTCTGAATGCAAATATTTTTCTATGCAAATATTTCTAATTTTATATTAACCAAGATTGCACAAGATATTATTTATTCACACTTCAGTTCTTACCGTCAGCTATAGTAGAAGTTACAAATCAATTATATTTAATTAAGGAATGACTATCTAAATTTAGAAACAGTGTACCGTAACAGCAATTCAATTATTGACGCCGTATCTTTCATGTTACTCCCATTTGGCAAGCTACATGATTTTTAATGAGTATTCGGGTTTTGCTAGTAACTTCACTTGAAAATCGCGCTCAAACTAGGTTAGTTAGTTATTTGAACATAGAAAGAACATATGGGAGCTATTTGGTTAAGATGCTTTCATAGAGGACCTTTGTAAAGAGAGCCTGGAAAACTACGAAAACCAACCATGCAGACTGGGTTAGACTTCGCAACAAATAGTCATATATTGCACTGTACTCATTTATTGTTCACGTTCTGGATGCCTTTTGTAACCACCTATCTATAACTCTGTAAATATGTAACTGAAATTGTTTTTTTCACCCACAATGCACTCTTCTTCCATCACTGCACTATCGTCTCGTCCAGCATTTGTTTGCACTGCCCCCCAGCACTCGTCTTGAGCACAATATGTATATATAAGTGTGTTATGTTGATCAAGTAATTTCCGTCAGAGGGGCTACCGACCGATATGCTAACTAGCCAGTGGACCGGCTGCCTCGCTGTCGGTGGAAAGAAAGAAAGTATTTAACAATTTTCAAATGCTAGGCAACTGTTAAGGCTCCAATTAAATCTCCAATTTAATATTTTATTTGTAAATATTTAAAATATTGTTGTATTCTTAGACACAAAAAGCAGAATTTACGTTTTGTCGACTCGTTAGTAAACTACGAAGCCGTAGTTGCAAATGAATACTCAATTCCTTTTGCAATAATTGTATTGACTTAATATTCTTGGAATATGAGCTAAAGAAGGAATGTTCTCGGAAGATTAAAGAAGTGTTTAAATCCAGTGATATTAGGTTTGTCTTACAAGCTCATGTATCAAAACAATTCCTCAATTGCCCGAGTAGTCAACTTGTAAATGGCTGTGAATTAAGCAGATGACTTTTAATCTTAAGTTATTCAGTCAGAAAACGTATTCCAAATGTTTTGTATTGCATAACAATGCATCTTTTCATTATTCAATAACCAATTGGAGAACCGCTTGTGTTCCGAAAATAAGTATGTGTTATCAATCGTCCTGCATGTTCTTCAAATTCTTCTTGTGATTTTTTTCTTTCCCCAAAACTAAAGTTACCTCTTAAAGGAAAGTTTTTTTGCATTGAAGAGACAAAAAGAGTATGACATCTACTTTTAGAGGCATGTCGAAAACAGATCTCTACAAGCCTTCTCTTCGATGTTGAGCATTCAGACAAAAAGTTGCATCAGCGTAAATTCTATAATCTATTTTTATTACACTCTGATTACTTTATTAACATACAGTGAATATATACTAAACCTTTTACTTCAGCTTCATTAATTCGGAATTTTTGACGGAATTGTCATCGGAACTAGAACTAAGAAGGCAAGTCAAATTGAATATTTCGATAACCTAATAAATTCAAGGTTGAATTTTCAATATTTTATTTTCGGAGGGAGGGAAAATTTTTTTTCAGTTTTGGTCCATTATCCTAAGTATATTTGCTTCGATTCTTTATTTTTTCCATAAAGGCGAAAATCTTACGCATGGTATACGCATAGCTTCAAATTAAAATTTAATAATATACAGGGTGGTTATAATTAAAGTTCCACTTTGAAATGGTCATAAAAGGAAAACTACTGGATCAAATTTTATCAAACTTGGTAACCGTGTGAAGGAGGTCATGGGAATTTATTTTCCGCGAAAAAAAGAAAGTTCGAAACCTCACCACCAGAGGGAAAATGGCGCTGTATGCAACATTCTTAAACGAAATATGGGTCGGAAATCTAACTTAACCTTTTGTTACACGAGTTTGATATGTTGTATACCCTTAAGAAACTTTGAAGTAAGCAAATTATCATTTAAAGGCGTTAAAGTCGATAAACGTCGAGTGCGCCATCCGTGTAAGGGAGAAATTCGGCCGTGAAAACCACGAATTAGCGATTAGAAAATGTGAGATCGCAAATCACTCGCACAAGTGCCTACAATCTGGAAATCGTTTTCTTACAGATCGCTAATTTGTAATTTTTGAAGCCTGAATTCGGCCCTAAAACATGAAGATACTGATTCAAAACACTTTTAATCGATTTGGGCCAAAGAAATCCCTCGTGTTATCTACCTAGTTCCATTACATTCTCCTACTGCATTCCATTGCATATCAGTCATTCCACTCGCTAGTTTCAATAACTGAACCATTTTTCTCTGAAGAGCAGTCGACAGCTGGACCTTGTGTGATTGCAGCTCGCTTAGAGTCAATGTTAAAAATGTTTCGTGATACATGAATTGCAGTAACGTGGCATTTTAGATACTAGGGTTTTTATGCAGGGCTTGGCCCCACCTCACATGTGTCGCACAGTTACTTAGGCAACATTTCACAAATGAACGTCTTATAGACCGACACTTTCCCACTTCCCACCAGACCTCAACCTCTGTGACTTTTGGCTAGGGGGTTATCTCAAAAGCATTATTTATGGTGATAATCTAGACAATTTGGCAGAAATGAAAAATGTGATACACCGACATGTCGTAACATTCCTCCTGATATGCTAAGAGCTGCTGTTGAGAATGCAATAACAGGATTTAACTTGCTTTCGGAAAATGCTGGACGCTACATTGAACATGCTTTGTAACACGATTCGGAAACGATTAAACACATTTTAAACAGATGTTTTCGTGTCTTATTTCATTTAACAATATTGTATACAGCGCCATTTTCCCCTGGTGGTGAGTTTTTGAACTCTTTTTTTTTTTTTTTTTTTCCCGCGGAAAATAAATTCCCATAACCTCCTTTACACGATTCCCAAGTTTGATAACATTTGATCTGGTAGTTTTACTTTTATGATCATTTCAACGTGGAACTAATTATAACCACCATGTAAATTAAACTTTAAAAGTTTGACATTTTGGTTCAAGTCCCAGCTACAAAAATATACATACATAAATATAAATTTTTATATTAATTCTCTTAGAAAGAATGTTTTAAGAAGCTAATTTTTCTCTCGCTTTATAGATTGTATAAAAAAACATGATCTTTAATATGATTTAGATTGTTTCAGCCGATATAAGAATCGGGTCACTCGGTGATACAGAATAAACACTGCTGGAATGTTTTATTTCTTTGTCATTTAGCAAAAAATCTTTTAATTAAAATAGGTATCCTTTGAACTTTGCTCTATACTTTGTTTATATATATTTGTTAAAATATCTAGAAAATGAAAAGCTGTCTTCAACTGAAACGTAGTTGATGCAATTGATATTTTTAAAAAATTGACAAGAATGCAAAATTTATGGAAGTCTAGCAATCGAAAAATCTTAATTTTCTTGCGTGAGCACTGAAAATAACTGTAGAAGGAAAGAAGAAAATTAGGGAGAAAAGTAAACAAAAATTTAAAAGGAAATTTGTCTGTCAGATATACAAAGATGTTTCAAAAAGTTGGACGCTTTTGAATATACTTTAAAGAATTTAGGTGTTCAAAGAGAAAACACTTCGACGTGTACACCAGCAAATACCATCAATTCAGCTTGTGTTAACAGAAAAGACAAAAACGATATCATTGCAGATTGAAGTGAAGAGCGACTGGTTTTAGACTATATGGTTCGTTTTTAGACTGGTAGTTCGGTCCGAGGTTCGAATCCCGTGAAAGCGCTGGCTGCACGGGCGTTTTGGTGGTTTTCCCCATGTGTAACGTGTATACGAACCAGTTCCCCTTATAAATTCCTCCACGAAGGCATTCCTCCCCTTAGGCAGATAGCCCTAATGTGCTTTGCCATAATTAAATAAACCAAAACCTCTTGATGAAACCAGCCTTTCCTTTCATCTCATACCTTCAAAATGCTAACCTCTAAAGATTGATAAAGGCTCTGACTTAAATACTGATGAAATGGATTGAATTGGATTATTAAGTTACGGCAAAGCAGGGCTATCTGCCTAAAAGGAAGGATGCCTTCGTGAAGAACTTTCTAAGGAAAACCAGCTAGCATACACGTTACACATGAGAAAATCCACGAAAACGCCCATGCAACCAGCGCGTTTACTGGGATTCGAACCCCGGAGTGAATTATCAGTGTTCAGCGACTTTGCCGCTCGGCCGTTTGTAGGCCTTTATGAAATGGAAGGCGATAATTTTATTTAAAATGATTGTCAGAAATACAAAGATGTCTTGAAAAGTTGGATGCTTTTTAATATACTTGCAGAATGCCTGAATAATAAGAGCAAGAATAAAGCAGAATGAAAAAAAAAAAAAAAAAAAAACTGTTTAAAGCAGTGTATGCAAGTCATCCTAAGTTACAATGTCGGGTATACATCTCTCTTATTTATAAATCTTTTCTGAACGGAACATTGAAAGGCGTGTTAAGTGTGCTTTACTGTATTTTCTCTTTTAACATATGCAGTTTTCAAATGCATCGTAGTCTGGATTACAAAGTATTCTTCCGAAAGAAACGCAATTCAAATAAATAAAATCAAATTCTGGAAAATTTATATTAATAAATATATTTAAAATGCTCAGTTCGTGAATGAATAGAAAATTAAAATATATATATATATAAATATAAAAGGAAAATTTTAAAATAATTATCTGAAGAGACAATGCAACACTAACAATTAAAATAAAAGTCTAAAAATTTAAAAATTACATAAAATAGTAAGTATGACTAAAAATATAGTATAAAAAAAACTATTTGAAAAAAATAAATAAATAAATAAATAAACGATGCACATTTCATTTAAACTACGCAGTTCGAATGAGTAAATCGAAATTTTTAAAACAGTTATTTGAAAGAAACTATGCAACGTAAACAATTAAAATAAAATTCGGAAAAGAAAAAAAAAATTGCTTAAAATTAATAACAAGTATAATTAAAAATATAATATAAAGAACATTATTTGAAAGAAGGAAGGATTGAAGCTTTTTTCCTCTCACGCACTATGTAAAAATGGAAATGAAAATAGGTTGCCACATATTAAGAAGTTCGCCAAGTGAACTAATTTTGGCGCAAACGGAATAAAAAGCGCCAGCATAAATTGTTGAATTTCTCCGTAAATTTCGCACCAAATTTTACAAAATTTAATATTTAGGCATAATTTGAGCCGTAGAATCGAAATATGTAAAAAAATTGGTATGCTATTTTAGAAAAAAGTCCGATTTTGTGTCAAAATACCTATGTTAGAATAGTGCTAATCTAATATATATCTTAAGTCACGCTTTTGAGACATGAAAAACGCAATTTGAATTTCGTGAATCACCCCAGTAGAACGGAAGATATAGAACTGCCGCCCCCCCTTTTTTTTTTAGCAGTGTACCTTTGGTCAAAGTGCTTTGTGCGTGCGTGAAACATTGGATTTTTGATGTACTTGATAGTACTCTGATTATCAATTTGTAGAATAGGTAGTGGATTATTCAGTTATGGCAAAGCACACGAGGGCTATCTGCCTAAAGGGAGGGATGCCTTCGTGGAGAACTTTCTATGGGAAAGTAAAATAGGTAATGAGACATTATTAGCTAGTTCATTGAACAAGCTCTTTAACCACATCAGGTCTTTTGAGGCAACAGCTGCTGCCATGAACTCTGCCTCTGTCGTCGAATTGGATATGGCCTCCTGTAACTTGCTTCGCCACGTAATTGCACCTCCACCATAGAAAGAAATAACATCTGTTCGAGACCTGCGTGTTTCTGCACAGCTGTTGTTATCTGCATCACTAAACAACATCAAACTTCTATCATTTTCATTACTGTACACAATGCCGTGTCCTATGGTATTGCGAAGGTCCTTAATGTTGTCTGTACGATTTCCCAATCAATCTCTGTGGGACTGTTCAGCTTTCAAGACATCAAACTCACTGCGTAAGCAATATCCGGTCGGGTCCCCATCGCCAAGTACAGCAAACTGCCAACTACTGATCGGTATTGAATTTCACTGCTGAGAGGCTTCGCCTCCTTGATCTTGATCATGCCGTCGTCATTCGGTTGACCATAGTCGACCTTGAGACTCGACTTCTTTACTGGGATGTGTGATGTCTTAGCATCTCCATATCGCTCTGATATCTTTCTTGTAAATGCTTCTTGGTGCAGGAAGAGTGAGCCGTCTTTCAAACGTTCAACTTGTAGACCAAGGAAACAAGTTAACGTCGTTACTCGAATGTTAAAATGTTGCTTGAGCTCGTCCATAAATGTGAAGAGTGCTGCTTTGTCCTGAACAGCAACAATGCCATCATCAACATAAATCGCCATCAGCATCTTATGTCCATAATGATTTCGTATGAACAGGCAGTTGTCGGATTTACTTTGTATCATGCCATGTTTCTTCAGCATGTCAGTAAACTTGACATTCCAACATCGTCCAGCTTGTTTCAAGCCGTATAAAGGTCGAAGCATCTTGCATACACGCTTACTTCCGTCGTTATAGCCTTCGGGTTGATACATGTAGATCTCCTCAGTTAGGTCACCGTAAAGGAATGCGGTCTCCACGTCAATTTGATATAAGTTGAGATTCTCCTTGGCTGCCGTTGTAATTAGAGCTCGAATAGTCTCATAGCTACACACCGGGCTAAATGTGTCTTCATAGTCGATGTTCACCGTCTGGATGTACACTTTTGCTAGTAAACGGGCCTTGAATCTCTCGCTTGAGCCATCGGGATTTGTCTTCACTCTGTAAACCCAGCGATTGTCGAGGATTTTACGTCCGTTAGGGGCTTAACAAATTTCCATGTTCCATGTTTGGCATGCGAAGCCATTTCTTCGTCCATGGCTCGTTTCCAGTCGGCGTATTCAGGAGACTTCGTTGCTTCGTCATATGTTTTAGGCTCTTCCAACTTCAGAATGCTGTTATACACGTCGTAGTCATTAAATCTGACAGGCCGCTGGATAGCTGAACGGTCTCACAATGTACGCGCAGTCACCTGTGTTGGGTTCTTCTTCATCAGTGCACAGATCACCAGTCCCCTGTGTGTCTGCATCATCGTGTGCATCTTCCAAAATAAACTTCATACCGCTTGATAGACCGGTGTTAGATGCTAATTTTGAAGGTTGGGAAGTAGGGCCGATTTGCTGTTCATTGAACACTACATTGGCACTTTTATGGTATCATTCCTTGATGGTATGAAAATGCGATACCTATCGCCCTCACAATAACCAACCAAATAGTCCTTTATAGCCTTGTCATCTAATTTACCTCTGTTGACATTTGGTACATGTACAAATGCAGCTGATCTAAAAACTCGAATTCTGTTGATTGCCGGCTTGCGTCCAAACCATTCCTCAAACGGAGATTTTCCCGTAGTCTTACTTGGTCCGGTTCGTTTGAGAACGTAGACAGCTGTAGATGCTGCTTCTGCCCATAGGAACTGTGGTAGGCCTGAATCCTTGATCATTGTACGAACTGCATTCATTATTGTACGATTCTCTCTTTCAACTATTCCGTTTTGTTCTGGTGTATATGGCATAGTGATTCGCAGCTTGATGCCTGCATCATCAGTCAGTTTCGCCAATTTATCATTGTCAAATTTACGACCACCGTCTGTGACCAGTTCTTTTACATTTATACCATCTTTGTTGGTCCGAACAAGAAACTGCTTGATTTTATCCACAGCCTAGTCTTTATGTCTCAGAAATTATACATGTCGAAACTTAGAGTAATCGTCCTTAATCACTAACATGTACTTTCCCCCTCTTGCTAAGATTGGCGATTCGAGTAAGTCTGCATGTATTATCTCACCAGACTTTAGTGTTTTGAATCGTTTTGGTTTAAATGTTCGACGGCTTTGTTTACCATACGCATATGGCTCACGAAATAGTCCATCGTCGGTAAAATCTATACCATTTTGGCGCAAGTATTGTTTCACGCACTGTATTCCTTGGTGCCCAAGTCGTCGATGCCAAAGTGATAATGACAATTTTGTCGTCGTCTTCATTGACGTCTCAGGAAAAGGAGTCGTCATTTCGTTGTCAACCAAGTAGGCTGCAGCAGAAGAACCTCTTTGTGGCTTGACTGTTTTTGCACGTAGTTCAAACAGTCCATTTGACGAGCATGGGGCTTCTAAAAGTATATTATCTGGGGTCTCCTTGCGAAAGAAACGACAAATCATATCGTCTGAATCACAAAAGTTCGAGATTCCTCGCTTCATTGCCTTTGAGGCTGATAACAAATTTTTGCCAATTTCTGGTGCGTACAGTACATCAGTCAGCTCAATAGATTTTTGTACGTTTCCAACCATCGCGCACATGTCAATGTCCCCACAGCCATATGCTGTGTCTGTTTGTTACCGACTGTGATTTCTGCTTGTTTGTTAAAGTGACGGTACGTCTTGAAATACTCGGCTGAATTTGTAATGTGTGCTGTAGCTCCATTGTCTTTAAGCCACACATTTCGGCCACAATCATCTTCTTGACAAGCAAACGCACTGCACTGAGTATTTGCAAAGAAGGTCTGTTTTGCCATTCGTCGTGGTTGGCATGTCAGCGAAAACTGGGCAAAAGTTACCAATGTGCCCGGCTTTATTACAACGAAAACAGATGCCATTGAAACCTTTCACACCAGCACTGGTCTTACTAAGTGTGTTCATCGTTTTGGCATTACTTGTTGTCAAGGGTTGGGATTGGCTGACCATCTGAGGTTTCTTACCACCCTTCTTCCATTTCTTTCCACTATGTTTTGCGCTGTAATTAGCATTTGCCGCAAATGTTATCGTACTTTTGTTTCTAAGCTCTTGATTTCTTCTTTGCAGCCGCATGTTGATCTGTTCGATCAATTTTCCAGGTGAATTTTCCGTTCTTTGGCATGAGTCCCACTGTGATTTGAACTCGATATATTCGTCATCAGGAAGAATAGATAAGATTCGCGGTGTTAGCAAATTCTGCGGCAACTTTCCTTCACCGCTCAACTCTTGCTCACGTTGAAGATCCACCCACAGTGTACGTAAACGTGCCGAGTGATTGTATTACACTTTCGTCTTTCTCGATCCGAAAAGTGAAAAACTGTCGCAGAAGAGTGTCCAATTTCACACTTGACACCTTCTCAAAATTACTGAATAAATAATTCCATATCGCTAGTGCAGAATTACCATGCATACAGATCAAATTTAACACATTCGGTGATACATTTGTGCGAATGATCACAGCAGCTTTCGCATTCGCCTTTGCATACCCTTTTGCGGCTTCGTTTGTACTCGCGTATCGTTTTTTCATTCGCGCTTTCTGCCGGAGCTTTTGGCTCGATAAGGGAATTATCGAAGATGCCCGCACAATCGTTGAGCACAAATAAAGAGTTTATTTCAAATTTCCAATCAGTCCAGTTGGATAATGACAATTTTTGTATAGAGAAGGAGAATTCTGATGCTCCGATCTATTGGCTTGGTACCCTCAGTATGGACGTCAGTATATTTTATCATAAATCAAATCATATAAATAATCTATTAATTACGAGTTCCGACAGAAATTCAGTAAATATATATGGTTCAGCATGTGTGCATTATATATTTGCAGAGTTTGAATTTTTTCTTCCCTTCAAATAGAATTTATGAATCTTCAAACATGATACCTTGGAACCAGGTATATTAATTTATATTCCAATTTGGTACACTGAACAAAATTTTTAGCTTCCATATTACGTCATTAACCAGGAAATATGCAACAAAAATAAAAGGCTATCGGTACACTGTAACGTCTACCTACAAAAAAGTAAAGAGAACTTACGTACGTCTTATTGTTTACATGACAACTTTTAGAATGACGAAAATAATAGTGATGTCAGATGCATAAAACATATTAAAACAATGATGCCAATGAAACTGCTCATAATATTAATTAATGCTCGATTCTCAACAGTTTCATTAGAAATGTTCCTACTTTCATTGTCCGAATTTTCGAGCTTATTCAGTTCCTTCAATCCCCCCTCCCTAAATTGCTACAGTTGAATTTTCTCTTCGTATTTCAGAGCGGATGTGACTACATGTTCAAATTCATCTGCTTCGACTTTCAAATCTTATTCTATTTGAATCACAAAGTTTTTGATTTTTCGTTTAACTGGACTAAAATTTCCCTTAATACATTTACACTAATATCATCTTTACTTAATTCAGTCTCGACTTCTTTTATATCTTGGACACTGCAGTCCTCAATACCTTTCATTTCTATTTCAGTATAGCAATAAAATCTTCCCTTATACAAAAAATAGAAAATACAGTTTTACCTTGGCAGTCTTTACACAATTCTCATGTGCTAATCCAAAATTTAAAAAAAAAAAAAAAAAAAAAAAAAAAAAAAAAAAACAAGTTTTCAGAATACCCAAATCTTGGCGGTCAGAATGCACCATGACGCGAAAGGCTATTTCTAAGTATTTTCGAATTTTTTATGGTATCTGAAATTTATCTTTATATGAAGAGCATTATATCTATATCTATGATTGATCTATAATTGACAAGGTTAAGTTAAATATTTATTTGTACACTATATACAGTTAATAAATCTGCATATGAAAAATTCTACAAATCAAAGGATATAGTTTAATACTCCATTCCCGTCTAGCATCTAACATCTAATTAACTTAAGGTGGGGGCGCTTCATATGACATCATATTTTTCTACACTCCCATGAACATAATATTTAATCCTGAACAACTTGTAAATGAATCATAAACAACTAATTATTACATCATAAACAATTAAAAAGAAATTTTGTCATTCCACAGTATAGTGAAGGAGAATTCTGGTGCTCCGATCTATTGGCTCCGATCTATACTGAGGGTACTCAGTATGGACGTCAGTATATTTTATCATAAATCAAATCATATAAATAATCTATTAATTACGAGTTCCGACAGAAATTCAGTAAATATATATGGTTCAGCATGTGTGCATTATATATTTGCAGAGTTTGAATTTTTTCTTCCCTTCAAATAGAATTTATGAATCTTCAAACATGATACCTTGGAACCAGGTATATTAATTTCATAACTGCAATTCATAGGGTAGTGCTGTCATTTAGAATCAAAAGGAAATATTAGAAACTTACAGCTTTTAGTGTACAAAAATTATCATTTTTAGGAGGTTAAAAAATTAACAAACATTCATTACATTCCTTTAAAGGGGTAACTATGCTACTGAAAGCAGACTTAAAAAGACTAATGGGTTGGATCATACTAATTCAGAAGTCAAACAACACGGTTTACCATAAACCTACATCAGTTTGCCTTCCACCACGCTTTAAATCATGTCATCCGACTAAACAAAAGTTAACTTCATTTTATTCCTATGTTTTCCGTGCTCTTCAAGTTTGCTCCTCCAAACTAGCCCTTGAGGAAGAACTAAATTATTTAAAAGCAATAGCTATTGACAGGGGCTTTTCACCCAACATCATTAATCAAGCAGTTAAAAAATTCTCATCTCAACACACTAAAAGGCACACTCTTGTTTATAAAAATTCTGTTGTCATTCCCTTCTTTCCATCAATTAGCTATAAAGTTGCACATATTTTGGAGAAATTTAACTTTCGGGTTGTTTATTCTCCCATCAATAAAATTCCGAGTTCCATACTCAAGGACCCCATTCCGGATATGAATTCCTCAGGTATTTATGGGATTCCTTGCCAGAGTGGTTTAATTTACATTGGCCAAACTAAGAGAGCCTTAAAATTTCACGTCAAGGAACATGAGGCATATGTTAGAAAAAAGGAAACACAGAAGTCTTCAGTTGCTCAACATTGTTGGTCCGAAAATCTCAATTTCAATTTTTCTGTTGCCAAAATTATTCAAAAAACATCTTCCATTGGAGAACTGGATTTTCTAGAGGCATTTCACATTCATAAAAATCTTTCTTTTCTAGTTAACGATCCTAATTCCAATCCAAATTTGCCTTCGGCCTTTAAAGAAATTATGTTTTAGTTCTGGTTTCGCCAACAGATGGCGCCACTTGCTTATTCTTGTCCAGGCTTTCTTATCTTATCTAATCATTATTTCGTATCTTGTTCACTTGCGGTTTTCATCTGAGGATGGTGGTTCGGTAAAACCATCGAAACTAGTCCTGTGAAAATTTTGTAAATATAAAGCTGATTTTTGTTGTTTGACTTCTGAATTAGTATTTATTAAAAAAAATTTTAAAAAAGGATTGGATCATATTTAAATGAATTACTAAACCATTCAAATATTTTTTATAAATATTTCTTTGGTGGTAACCAGTAAATACATGTTTAGAAGTCCAAAAAGTTAAATTTATAAAATAAATTAATGAAAAATATCTGATTACCTAGTTTGAAGCAGTATTATAAAATAACATGCAAGTGCTAATTAAAATGAAACAGTTTTATTGAGAATCAAAAATATCTACGTCTAAAGGTACATAAGATGCATATGTCAAATATCCAGTGTGCCCAGGTGTTTGAAGAGGTGGCATTGCTGCCCAGTGGCTTACAGTCTCATTCTCTTTTGAAGTATTTTTATTCCAAGGTCTAGTCT
The DNA here is from genome assembly GCF_044657685.1 of Stegodyphus dumicola. Taxonomy (NCBI): domain Eukaryota; kingdom Metazoa; phylum Arthropoda; class Arachnida; order Araneae; family Eresidae; genus Stegodyphus; species Stegodyphus dumicola. Next base: position 88,668,647 of record NC_140768.1, read on the forward strand.
TTGGCAAAGAAGGGCTTTCTGCTTCGATATTTTCTGAAGTTCCATCGACTAATAAATCTACCTGCGAGTCATCAGATTTAGAGCTCTGAAATGAAATAATCAATGACAGTGATTACTCTCTGGGTGTTATTTTATATTACAATTTTGTTTCGATTTCTTCTCTCCCCCTTTTTATGTATTTTTAATAGACTAAAGTCTTTGAAAACTTGTCCTAGGTGAAAAAATAAAGCAAAATACAGATAAAATATAGAAGTAGAAACTGAACTTGGACAAATGTTAAAATTGAGAACAAAATGTTAAAATAGTACAAAGAGAATCTTATGTTTTCTGGAGTCTCCCAATAACTCTGAACAGGATACTGTACTTTTTGCTACAGCAGGGCAAAAGAGGTGATCACCAATTATATACCTGGAATTGCACAGAGGACATTTTGGAATTTTGAAAATTCTAATCTTGTCCAAGCAATCATGTCTGACCACCAGATGGAACTAAGCTACTGCCAGGACTTAGAAGAGAAGGGCTAGTTCTTACAGCTTTCTACCCTGAAACAGTAAGTGAGGAGCGATGACGTACTCATGTTGACATTGACTGCAAAGATGCAATTCGCAGCAAAGAAATAAGCGTTTTAAGTTTGAAAAATCAGCCTTAAAAAACTGCGTGAAAAATTAGCTTTAATTTAGAAGAGATGTCATTACTGTAAGCATTTATAAGGTTTAAAAAGTTAATAATACTTATTTATTAATTAAAAAATAATAGATAAAATATGCTACATTTTCTTAAAAGTTGTAGGCTCCCCCCCCCCCCGTGCACTTATTATTAAATCACAAAGAAAAAAACTACAAAATTCATTATCTTTTCTTAATCTGCGTACTAAGTGGAAGAATTCTATTATTCTTTTTAAGATAACTATAATAACAGCTTTTTAAATTCAGGCAAAAATTTTTTTTAAAAAAAATGTGGTCTTGTAAATGGTAAAAATTTAGTCTTGAACATACATGCCATCTTTTTTCCTGTACCTAAAGAAGAGGAACTTATGTTTGACTGCCCTTGAAATCAATAGGTTTATTCAAAATTTAATCTAATACAAGATTGCTTTTTTGATCTAATTATAAATTTTGCATTGGCGTGTTTCTCTTTTGATTTGATATAATAACATATTGTAAAAAAAGTTGTCTAACTGACATCTGCGCACATACATAACATTACATTTAAATAAATACGTTATCTTAAGATCATAATACGTTGTCTTCAGTTTGAGAAGACAACTTTGCTCACAGTATCTAAAGGGAATTATATAATCTTTCAAAAGAGGGTCAAAGGAGGAAGATCTTTTTTATGTGAAACTACTTTTGATGTTTTATACATTTATAAATTATCTAAACTGCTGAGGTAGCTTTGTTTTTTTTTTACAAATTATCAATGCATTCTTGTTTATTTTTACAATTAGGGCATTCAATATTTACATAGTCATTTGTGAGTATTATTTTAAAATATTTCGTATTTAATTTATTATTCCTAGTATCATTTTCTTAATCAGCCTGAAAATGAATTTTCTTCGAATTAATTTCCCATAGTCTTTCAAAAGCACTCTGCATTATTTTTCATTTCTTGACACAGTATTAGATTTTAACAGTTTCTTTCATTTGCAGTAATCCAAACAAGTAATTTTTCAAGTCATCTTCATAATTACTACATAGAAATTATCTGCTGCAAATTCTTGCGTTCTTCACATTAATAGAATGCTGTCTTCGGCACATGTATTCATGTTTTCCGCCAAAAGCAAATTGTTCTTTGGAAAAATATGAAATACAATATCACTCTTTCTCTCATTTCCATGAATTTTATGGCACTTTGCCACACCACAAGAACACATATTACATAAACAATACTTTAAAACAGTGATATCAGACTTACACTGCACATCAGCCAATGCACAATATGAAAGTAACTGGCGTGCAGCCATTACAAACAAAAAAAAAAAAAAAAGTAGACTTTTTTTAAACAACAAATTTGTTAATTAAAAACATTTTACTTGATATTCCTAAAAAGCATACAAATAAAAATAATACAAAAAAAAAAAAATATCAAATTTATACCGTACTGGTTCGTTACGAAATGAACACACAAGTCCGATGAAAAATGAACAAAAAATTTATTATTATCACAAAATGCTTAAATTCCCTCAGATATTCTTTTAGTTTTACAATATCTCACAGCAGTTATCTTCTAACTACTCAAACGTTCAAAAGAACTTAATTCAAAACAGCTAGAGAAAGCTAATCCGTGAACTCGCTACAGTCAACAAGAGCAGTTTTCTAAACAACAACAAACTAAGTAACTAACTACAAACTGAGAGGTTTTCCTCCTTTTATCAGATTTTAAAATCGCGCGCGAGAATTTTCTAGTACTTTTTCAAAATCAAAAAGAGATATTTATTAAATGTTTAATGCACGCGCTCTTGTATTGTCAATTTTCCGTCTTAGCTTTCTTTTAATATTCGTCACGCGCTGCACTGCGCGGGAAATAAAACCTTTTAATTTATAATTGAACTAACATTAGCTTTTAAATACCAAATTCGTAACACTGGCCCTTCCCAAGGACTGCACGTCCCGGGCAGTACAATCCCGGGACAGGAAGCCAAACTTACAACTAAGGCATAAGTGCTATATTAAGCATTACGTTACCATAACAAATAACATGAACAATAAATGCAATAAATAAAACAAATCAAATGCTATCAAATACAAATCAAATACTAAATACAAATCAAATGAAATATCAAATACACATCAAAAACACATTTAGAAACAAAAAGGATTATGGTCTTACACTATTTACAATTATTTACACTAACTCCTATGGCCATTGTAATAAGCTAACCTGTCGTAACGAACGCCTTTAGGTTTAGAGTTCGAAGACTTACAGATCATGACGTCATTCAGTCTCTTCAGGACTGTATATGGACCATCCGAAGGTGGCTGTAATTTATAACTGAGTTCTTTTCGTTGAATTGGGTTCCACAACCACACCTTGTCTCCTTCTTTGAATCTATGTCCAGTAGCTCTCATGTTGTATATGATCTTCACCTTCTCCGCCGCCAAGTTGACTCGCTTTTGTGCAGAACGATGCATCACCACAAACCGGGCCTGGACATCTTGGATGTATTCCTCAGGTGATGAAGGCGCATCCATACGGCGAACAAACAGGCAGTCACAAGGCTGCTGACGATGGTCTCGACCGAAGAGCATCTGGGATGAAGACTAACCAGTAGTCTGATGTTTCTCTCCAACCCAGTATGATTTCGGCAGCTTTCTCAGCTGGGTCTTTCAGACAAGGCGTCGGCATTTCCTGGTGAGGATCCCTTTCGACGAGGGATCGTCAGGTCCTCACATGTAGAAAGCAGTTTGCTGTTTTTGAAGTCTAAGAAAAAATTGTATTTCCTCAAAAAGTTCAATCTGAGTAAGCATGGATCTGTAATATCTGCCACATAAGCCGTATAATGGTAAGCAGCACTTCCAAACGTGATGTTCAAGTTTCACTTCCCAGCTATGTCGATCTTATCACCAGACACAGTCTGATGAGTAACACAGGATGGTGTCCAAATAAGTTTATCTTTAAACTGTTCAGCTAAATCTTTCCTAATGATGGTAACATTAGCTCCTGTGTCAATGATCATATTCCAGGGAATTCCATCGATATGCCCATTGATGGACAGTCTGTTACTGTTGCTACTCCCTGTAGAAATCTTGAGTGCTTTAAAACAAAGTTTTTCATTATCTGGCAACCTCCATTCCTTGATATGGTCATTAATTTGTTTCCTGCGTCGTTCCTGAGAAATGGTCTCGATTTTCGTACCCTGGGGTGTTCTGCAATTCTTTCGTTACGTGGCCTTCAGCTCCACAGTTCCAGCACTTTGGTTTCTTGTCAATCCTTTTCCTTCCCATGGCATTTAATTGTCTGTTTAAATCGTATGCCTTATTTTCCGTGTTCTGGGGTGTTCTGCAGTTCCTTTGTAGGTGGCCTTTAACACCGCAGTTCCAGCACTTTAGGGTCGGTTTCTTTTCCCCACTATTCCGGCTCAAGGAATTCACTGGTCTTAAACTGTTTCATTATCCGTGCCCTGGGGTGTTCTGCAATGCCGTCGTATGTGCCCTTCAGTACCACATTTCACACATCTTAAGGTCAATTTCTTGTCGCTGATATTTTGTCTCAAAGCATTCAGTTGTCTGGTTATATCATCTAGACAAACAGTGACTTGATCACTTGGCTCTTGAACTTGAGCAGCTTTGATTGGGTGGCGGTATCTACGAGTTGCATGCTGGGCTGCTTCGAATTTTATGGCGTACACTAGAGTGCTTTTTATGTCATTTGAACAGCTTTCTATATTTCAGGATCCCGGATGCCACCGATGAGATATTGCAACGACAGGATCTCTCTTGTTTCTGTCGGGCACTGCGAAAAGGTGTGATATGACAGCCTTTCAACATCCAAGTGAGCTCCTGAAATGTTTCGGTTGGCTTCTGTTGGCGGGATTTTAGTTGAAGCCTGCTGTAGTCTTTTAAACACTTTTCTCCGAAGTGCAGCTCCAATGCGCCAGATACAGCTTCACAGTCTAATCTCTGGTTTTCGGGAATTTCTTCCCTGAGAGCATATGCAGCAGTAGGATATCCATTGCATATGCTCTCAGGGAAGAGGCAAGATGACAAGCCTTAGCTTGGGAATCCCATCCATTCGCATCCGCAACAATAGAAAATCGGGTCTTATACACTTGCCAAGATGTCTTCCCATCATATGTGAATAGCTTCAGAGATGGACGAGCAGGCATCGGTAGAAATTTCAAACCATCCGAATTGCTCCTTGCCATCGCTATGAATTTCTTTAAATTATCAACTTCTGTGGCAACTGCAGAAACCTTGTCATCAATTTGTTGTTTGATATGTTCTTCGACGACATATACTTTTTTTTCAATTTGTTGTTCGATTCGATGTTGGACGGCTGAAACTCTTCCTTCGATTTGTTGCTCCACAGCAGAAACTCTCTCTTGAATTTCTCCAACTTTATTTTCAATGGCATCTATTCTGCCTTCCATAAAATCAAATTTGTTTTCTATTATGCATGCAATCTCTTCCTTAACAGGTTTCATCTTGTTTTTAACGGATTCTTGGCCCAATTTCATTTATTCTTTAACAGCTTCTTTCATGTCTTCTTTAAATGATGCTTGGCCAGCTTCCATCTTTTCCTGGCAGGATTTCATCTCTTCTTTCATTTCTTCTTGTCCCGCTTTAATTTCTTCCTTAAACGAGGCAAAAGCTGATATCAACTGCCTTAACTGGTCTTCCATCGCTCTTGTTATTGGCATTCAAACCCCACTCCTGACACCAAAAATTGTTGCGTGCGTACGGGTTCGTTACGAAATGAATGCACAAGTCCGATGAAAAATGAACAAGGAATTTATTATTATCACAAAATGCTTAAATTCCCTCAGATATTCTTTTAGTTTTACAATATCTCACAGCAGTTATCTTCTAACTACTCAAACGTTCAAAAGAACTTAATTCAAAACAGCTAGAGAAAGGTAATCCGCGAATTCGCTACAGTTAACAAGAGCAGTTTTCTAAACAACAACAAACTAAGTAACTACAAACTGAGAGCTTTTCCTCCTTTTATCAGATTTTAAAATCGCGTGCGAGAATTTTAAGTACTTTCTCAAAATCAAAAAGAGATATTTATTAAATGTTTAATGCACGCGCTCTTGTATTGTCAATTTTCCAGCTTAGCTTTCTTTTAATACTCGTCACGTGCTGCACTAAGCGGGAAATAAAACCATTTAATTTATAATTGAACTAACACTAGCTTTTTAAATACCAAATTCGTAAAACTGCCCCCTTCCCAAGGACTGTACGTCCCGGGCAGTACAATTCCTGGACAGGAAGCCAAACTTACAACTAAGTCATAAGTGCAATACTAAGCATTACATTACAATAACAAATAACATGAACAATAAATGCAATAAATAAAACAAATCAAATGCTATCAAATACAAATCAATTGAAATACCAAATGCAAATCAAATACACATTTAGAAACAAAAAGGACTATGGTCTTACACTATTTACAATTATTTACACTACCTACTATGGCCATTGTAATGAGTTAACCTGTCGTAACGAACGACTTTAGGTTTAGAGTTCGAAGACTTACGGATCATGACGTCATTCAGTCTCTTCAGGACTGTATATGGAACATCCGAAGGTGACTGTAATTTAGAACTGAGTTCTTTTTGTTGAATCGGGTTCCACAACCACACCTTGTCTCCTTCTTTGAATCTATGTCCAGTAGCTCTCATGTCGTATAAGGTCTTCACCTTCTCCGCCGCCAAGTTGACTCGCTTTCATGCAGAACGATGCATCACCTCAAACCGGGCCTGGTCATCTTGGATGTAGTCCTCAGGCGATGAAGGCGCATCCGTACGGCGAACAAACAGGCAGTCACAAGGCTGCTGACGATGGTCTCGACCGAAGAGCATCTGGGATGAAGACTAACCAGTAGTCTGATGTTTCTCTCCGACCCAGTATGATGTCGGCGGCAGCTTTCTCAGCTGGGTCTTTCAGACAAGGCATTGGCGATTCCTGGTGAGGATCCCTTCTGGCGAGGGATCGTCAGGTCCTCAGATGTTGAAAGCAGTTTGTTGTTTTTGAAGTCTAAGGAAAAATTGTATTTCCTCAAAAAGTCCAATCCGAGTATGCATGGATCTGTAATATCCGCCACATAAGCCATATGATGGTAAACAGCACTTCCAAACGTGATGTTCAAGTTTAATTTCCCAGCTATGTCGATCTTATCACCAGACACAGTCTGATGAGTAATACAGGATGGCGTCCAAATAAGTTTATCTTTAAACTTTTCAGCTAAATCTTTCCTAATGATGGTAACATTAGCTCCTGTGTCAATGATCATATTGCAATGAATTCCATCAATATGCCCATTGGTGGACAGTCCGTTACTGTTGCCTCTCACTGTAGAAATCTTGAGTGCTTTAAAACAAGGTTTTTAATTATCTGGCAACCTCCTTTCCTTTATATGGTCATTAATTTGTTTCCTGCGTCGTTGCTGAGAAATGGTCTCAATTTTCATACCCTGGGGTGTTCTGCAATTCTTTTGTTACGTGGCCTTCAGCTCCACAGTTCCAGCACTTTGGTTTCTTGTCAATCCTTTTCCTTCCCATGGCATTTAATTGTCTGTTTAAATTGTATGCCTTATTTTCCATGTTCTGGGGTGTTCTGCTGTTCCTTCGTAGGTGGCCTTTAACACCGCAGTTCCAGCACTTTAGGATCGGTTTCTTTTCCCCACTATTCCGGCTCAAGGCATTCACTGGTCTTGTCAACTCATCTGTTTCATTATCCGTGCCCTGGGGTGTTCTGCAATGCCATCGCATGTGCCCTTCAGTACCCCATTTCCAACATCTTAAGGTCGATTTCTTGTCACCGATATTTTGTCTCAAAGCATTCAGTTGTCTGGTTATATCATCTAGACAAACAGTGACTTGATCCCTTGGCTCTTGAGCTTGAGCAGCTCTGATTCTGTGGCGGGATCTACGAGTTGCATGCTGGGCTGCTTCAAATTTTATGGCGTACACTAGAGCGCTTTTTATGTCCCTCGCTTTTTATGTCATTCGAAAGCTTTCTGTATTTCAGGATCCCAGATGCCACCGATGAAATATTGCAGAGACGGGTTTCTCTTGTTCCTGTTGGGCACTCCGAAAAGGCGTGATGTGACAGCCTTTCAACATCCAAGTGAGCTCCTGAAATGTTTCGGTTGTGTTAAAAAATTTTATCAACTTTGTACTATTAAAATTTTTAGGTCATTAAATAGATAAGTGAAAGTTCACTTACCTTCTAAATAGGGCTGCCCTGAACTGCCTGCTTTTCCTTCTTCTCGGTATCTGTCTCTATGATGAACTTCGATTTACTGCGCAACACAGCTATAAACTTTTTAAGAAATTTTAATTCGTATGAAAGATATCTACAAAATATTTACAAGTTATAATGATTACAAGCATAATTTATATGGAGACGGTCTATCGTTATACATCTGTTAGACGCGTCAGCCGTTCAACTCACTACTTTTAGTCTCTTTCGCCAGAGGGCGTCCGTGGAAGTAAAGTTCCAGTAAGCAAACGCGACACTCCCACCTTGAGGTCCAGTATCAACAGAGGATGGACCTCAACTGACCTGTAGTTCAAGTCTTTTGAGTTTTCATCATACGTCGAGTTCTGTACCTCACTAGCATATCCGACTCAGGTGTAAAGTTGAGTTCAAGAGGTATGAGGGTCTTAGTAGGTCTTATAATCTCCCCTTGTGCAGTTTTCAGTTTCACTAATCTAATGTGTCCATCGTGGGATGGAAAAATTTCCACGATTCTAGCTAAGGGCCAGTTTATCCTTTTTTCGTTGTTGGACACAATTACAAGATAACCAACTTTCACAGAAGATGGTTCGCGGATGAATTTTGAGCTTTGTGTTAGTTGCCCTAAATATTCTGATCGAAATCTTTTTCGTAAATCTTTTCTCAATTTGACTCTGTAAAGGTATCTTTTATTGATGGATTTAGAATCCAAAAGATCTAATTCAGGAACTCCAGTCTCTGGAATTTCTGTTAGAAACATTGCTGGGGTGAGAGCTCTTAAATCCTTTACGTCTTCTGACAAATACGTGAGAGGACGGTTGTTCATAATGCTCTCGCAGTCACAAATGATTGTCAACAATTCTTCGTAGTTCAGAGAAGATTTTCCTAGTACCTTTCGAAGAATTCTCTTTAGTACTCCAATTAATCTTTCCCACCACCCTCCCCACCATGGCGAGGAAGGGGGAATAAATTTCCATTCAATTTTCTTAACTGTTGCATTTTCTAAGACAGAATTCCAATCTATGGTCTTAAACAAATTATTTGATCCAACAAAATTGGTTCCATTGTCGGAGTATACAGTGACAGGTCTACCCCTTCGAGCGATGAATCGCCTGAACGCGTGCAGGAAACTTTCGGTTGATAGAGATGAGACTAGCTCTAAGTGAACTGCTCTATATATTGCGCAAGTAAAAATGACGATCCATGTTTTTTGGCCTCCTTTTAAAATTAAGGGACCCGTCAGATCAACACCAATAATCTCAAAAATTAAAGCATCTCTTATTCTGTCTTCAGGTAGTGGCGCTTGAGGAATCTTATATGAATCAGAGTCGAACCTTCGACATCGTACACAGTTTTGGATAACCTTGCGTACGGTCTTCCTACTCTTTATGATCCAATATTTTTCACGCAAAACGCACATAACGAATTGTACTCCAGCGTGACTTAGCCTTTCATGTTCAGATTTGATCAGTTTTAAGACTAATGGATGTTCTGAGGGAAGTAAAACTGGGTAACGAAAGTCAGCATCATCGTCTCTCTGAAAGATACGTGTCTTCACTTTTATAAGGCCATTGGAGTCCATGATAGGTTCTAGAGCACGTATTCTTTTATCTTTTAATCCTTCGAAAGATTCTTGTTGGATGAGTCGGAAAACCACTGTTTCAGCTCCCTTTAGTTCTTCGACTGAAATTCTCCCATGAGTTCTTTCAGATGGTGGTGTTGTAGCATTTTTAACGAATCTAAAGATCCAAGATACGACCTTTATGATCTTTTCGAATTTTGAAATATTGTCAAAAAGGTTAAATTTATCTGTATTCGTGTTATTGCTGGCTGAAACCACAGTTCGTTTTCTCTCTCCATTTACTATATCGAAGTCAGGATGTTCTCCATCTGCAATAGGCCACTCTTCTGGAATTCGATAAATCCAATCTGGTCCTTTCCACCATTCGGATTTCCTCAATTCTTTTGCAGAGCAACCGCGTGATGGCAAATCCGAAGGAATAAACTTTCCGGGAATGTGATGCCAGTGATCTGGGTTACTCAATTTTCGAATCTCATTTACTCGATTGGCTACAAAAGTGGACCAATTCTCTTTCTGTTTTATCCAAAAGAGGGTATTTTTGGAATCCGTCCAGTAAAAAACTGGAACCTCTTTTAGTTTCAAGTCTTCTCTTATTGTATGAGAGAGCCTGGCTCCAATAGTGCAAGCGAGTATCTCTAGTCGAGGTATGGTGTGTGCTTTTAGCGGAGCAACTCTTGCTTTAGATTGTATCAATTGACAAGTGACTCCACTCTCACCGCTGTGTCTAAGAAAAATGCAGGTCGCATATGCGTCCTTGCTTGCGTCCGAAAATACATGCAGAGTGGTACTTTCGTCTATTTTGGGAAGCAATCTAGGAATTTTGATGTCTTTCAAATATTTTAACTGAGATGACCATGTGAAAAATTTCCTTGCTAGATCATTTGGCAGATTAGTATCCCAGTTAATTTTCTGTTTCCAGCACTCTTGCAGAATCAGTTTAGGCAAGAGAGTAACTGGACTAGTAAACCCAATTGGGTCAAAGATTTTACTCAATTCGGAAAGAACAGATCTTTTGCTCAATACGGGGTTTTCTTCATATTTTACGTGACAAGACAAAGTATCGTCAAACAAGTCCCATTTCAATCCCAATACTGACACAACATCTTCATAATCTTTATCAGAAAGGTTTAGAATTGAAGTTTCATTTTTAAGTCTATTATGTTTCCAACCTCTTAGGTCAAATTTTGCAGTAGCCATTATTTCTCTAGATCCTTTGATAAATGAGTTTAATTCTTCAATTGATTCCACGCTCGCTACGCAGTTATCCACATACATGGCTTTCTTTAGCTTTGAAGCTATTTCCTGATGATGTTTTGGTACATTTTCCAAATGGTAGTTAATTGTGGCAGCGAGTAAAGAGGGGCTGGCGTTTACACCAAATACAACCCTTCGGTGCCGATATATAGTCAGTTTTTCAGGCTGTCCTTTCTCCCACCATAGGAACCGGAGAAAATCTCGATCCGCTGGGTTCACACCTATCTGAAGAAATGCTCTTTTTATATCCGAAATTACTCCATACTTCCCCTCTCGAAATTTCGTCAAAAGTTTGGGGATCAATTCAAGATAATTAGGACCCTTTTCCAGGCAGTCGTTCAGAGAAACCGAATTTTTCTCCTTTGCAGATGCGTCGAACACTGGTCGAATTTTGGTAGTCGAATTTTCCCGAAACACTGCTCTATGTGGCAGATAATGCCCTTTGATCTTTTCTGCCTCCGAAATATCGATAGGTTTAATTATTCCCTCTTCTACCCAATCCTTTAAAACAGTTTCGTAGGCTTCTAAGGAATTCTTTGTCTGAAGGGTTTTCACGCAAGACTTCAGACGCTTTTCTGCAAGGATTCTATTATCCGGCAACTCAGGATGAATTTGAAGCCATGGCAGTGATACCTGATATCTTCCAGCGTCATCTCTTTCTAAAGTACAGATAAAATAATTTTCTGTAGCCTTTTCTATTTCTTGTTTTGTTTGCGAAAGAGCTGGTTCAGTTATTCTGATAGAATCAAGAGACCACAAGTCACAGATTCTATGTTAAAAAATTTTATCAACTTTGTACTATTAAAATTTTTAGGTCATTAAATAGATAAGTGAAAGTTCACTTACCTTCTAAATAGGGCTGCCCTGAACTGCCTGCTTTTCCTTCTTCTCGGTATCTGTCTCTATGATGAACTTCGATTTACTGCGCAACACAGCTATAAACTTTTTAAGAAATTTTAATTCGTATGAAAGATATCTACAAAATATTTACAAGTTATAATGATTACAAGCATAATTTATACGGAGACGGTCTATCGTTATACATCTGTTAGACACGTCAGCCGTTCAACTCACTACTTTTAGTCTCTTTCGCCAGAGGGCGTCCGTGGAAGTAAAGTTCCAGTAAGCAAACGCGACAGGTTGGCTTCTGTTGGCGGGATTTTAGTTGAAGCCTGCTGTAGTCTTTTAAACACTTTTCTCCGAAGTGCAGCTCTAATGCGCAAGATAGAGCTTCACAGTCTAATCTCTGATTTTCAGGAAGCGTCTGCAGGATATCCGCTGCATCTGCTCTCAGGGAAGCGGCAAGATGACAAGCCTTAGCTTGAGAATCCCATACATTTGCATCCGCAACAATAGAAAATTGGGTCTTATACACTTGCCAAGATGTCTTTCCATCATATGTGGATAGCTTCAGAGATGGACGAGCAGGCATCGGTAGAAATTTCAAACCATCCGAATTGCTCCCTGCTGTCGCTACGAATTTCTTTAAATTATCAACTTCTCTGGCAACTGCAGAAACCCTGTCATCAATTTGTTGTTTGATTTGTTGTTAAACAGCAGAAACATTTTCTTCAATTTCTCCAACTCTATTTTCAACCATGTTCATTCTATTTTCCTTAGCCTCAAATATTTGTTTTCTATTATGCAGGTAATTTCTCTTTTCATTTCTTCTTGACCAGCTTGAAATACTTTCATTTCTTCCTTAAGTTTTTCATCTCATCTTTAACAGAATTTTTCATCTTCTCTTTCATTTCTTCTTGTCCCGCTTTCATTTCTTCCTGTCCCGTTTCAATCTTTTCCTGATTCCTCTTGGACGACATATACTTTTTCTTCAATTTGTTGTTCGATTCGATGTTGGACTTCTGAAACTCTTCCTTCGATTTGTTGCTCCACAGCCGAAACACTCTCTTGAATTTTTCCAACTTTATTTTCAAGGGCGTCTATTCTGCCTTCCATAAAATCAAATTTGTTTCCTATTATGCACGTAATCTCTTCCTTAACAGCTTTCATCTCGTTTTTAACGGATTCTTAGCCCAATTACATTTATGCTTTAACAGCTTCTTTCATGTCTTCTTTAAATGATGCTTGGCCAGCTTCCATCTTTTCCTGGCTGGATTTCATCTCTTCTTTCATTTCTTCCTTAAACGAGGCAAAAGCTGATATCAACTGTCTTAACTGGTCTTCCATCGCTCTTGTTATTGGCATTCAAACCCCACTCCTGACACCAAAAATTGTTGCGTGCGTACGGGTTCATTATGAAATGAATGCACAAGTCCGATGAAAAATGAACAAGAAATCTATTATTATCACAAAATGCTTAAATTCCCTCAGATATTCTTTTAGTTTTACAATATCTCACAGTAGTTATCTTCTAACTACTCAAACGTTCAAAAGAACTTAATTCAAAACAGCTAGAGAAAGGTAACTCGCGAATTCGCTACAGTCAACAAGAGCAGTTTTCTAAACAACAACAAACTGAGAGGTTTTCCTCCTTTTATAAGATTTTAAAATAGCATGCGAGAATTTTTAGTACTTTCTCAAAATCAAAAAGAGATATTTATTAAATGTTTAATGCACGCGCTCTTGTATTGTCAATTTTCCGGCTTAGCTTTCTTTTAATACTCGTCACGCGCTGCACTACGCAGGAAATAAAACCATTTAATTTATAATTGAACTAACACTAGCTTTTTAAATACCAAATTCGTAACAATACTAATGTTTTGCATTAAATCTAGAAATTGGTATCTACAAGAAATTTTTATTGATCACAATTTGGAATTCAAACAAACAGCTAAATATTAAAATTTTCAGACTGGCATTTATTCAACTAATATTAATATATTGAACTACTAAGTAACTTACTTTTAATTTAAACTAAAAGAAATATACTAAAGCTTCTCAAGAGGGACAAAACTTGAGAATAAATAATGACAACCTAGTCTCTTTATTTTATTTACCATATTTACTAAGATGCAAAACAGAAACAATAATATTTCTTGTAAATTATTGTAAACATTTTTGTTTTTTACTACACCACCTCATGACATTTCAATTTTCATGAGGTTTGTAATCTTGGGGGGGGGGCGCAAATACTAAAAAGTAACATCACAAATTGTAGATACTCATCAGCAGTCTGTTTCTTTTCGTAGACTATTAAATTTTAATTCCTCCCCCCCCAATCTGTTCTCATGTAAATGTACTCAAAAACAAAGAGCATATTCTTATTGCAAAAATTCATAACTTAAGATACTTATCTTTTGACAAGTATTAATAAAAATTAATCAAATTTGTGTCTTAAAATCTTTTAACGAGATTTATATTACAGTGTAAATTAATTAGCTGCATTTCTAGATCTTCTGATCAGTTACGTTCATTTTCGGCAATGAAAATAATGTAAAACTGAACTCCAGACCATTAATATCTTAGACATTTTCTTCAAATTCTTGTCATAAGAATGCAAATTAATTTATGGAAAATGCATTCACAGGCAGAATAAAATTACTCTGACCCTGCTTTAGTAGAAATCAATATATGTGGTTAAAATTAATTTTGAATTTCCACATTACTAATATTAAACAGGAGAAGTCAGAGCAGATGCAACATAATGAGGCCTGACTACTTCCTGTTAACACCCTCTATGAGGATCGCATCGGCGAGGAGTTGCACAAAGGAATGAGCTAACCCTTCTGTTTAACCCTGGGTACTGCAGCATCTCAAAAGTAATCTGGTAAATCCTCAAGACCCCTGCTCCAGACTTTATTTTAAATCTGATTTAAAGACTAAAAATAGAAGAACTTTTGATCTTGTTCACCATGCTCTTGCAAGATGTATCAAATAGGAAATACAGTGAAATATGTTTATCGCGAAAACACTCAAGACGAAATATCAGTTAACACGAAATAATACATTGGTTCTGACAAACTCTTATGTATCTAAATTTATTTTATGTATCTAAATTCTTATGTATCTCTACTCTTATGTATCTAAATTCTTATGTATCTAAATCTAAACATTTTTTTTTTTTTCTTTTAACATGAAAAGATTTCCCTTCTGGGAATGAACAAAATATGGAAAACACCAGCCATGCATGCGAGATTTAAGAAGGGGGTGAAATGAAAGAGAGGTGGTACGTAGAAAAGTTTCACAAGTTTCGTAGGAAGGAGGTTATCTCAGAATATACTCCTCGGAATAGCCTGTGATACGAGCCAATTTTGTTTATCTAAGCTACTTTCACCCTCCACCCGTACAAACGCCACACAAAAACATCTCATCTCTCTTCAGTTGGCTCTGGAATTCGGTGATGAGTATATGTGTAAAAATCAGAGAGTTTGATTCGCGCCCAAGGAAATTGAGAAGAACAATACTGAAACTGAGCCAACACTTAATGAAATATTAGAGAAAGTTTCTGTATTATTGGACTATCCTACTGTATCATCAGAAGAATTTGTTGCAGTAGATGATGATAATGTGTATACAGCCCCAATTATGGCAGACAAAGACATTTTGGAATTTGTTCAAAGCTAAAAAAAATGCAATTGATGCAGATTCTGACGACAAAAATGAAA
The DNA here is from genome assembly GCF_044657685.1 of Stegodyphus dumicola. NCBI lineage: Eukaryota > Metazoa > Arthropoda > Arachnida > Araneae > Eresidae > Stegodyphus > Stegodyphus dumicola. Next base: position 88,683,952 of record NC_140768.1, read on the forward strand.
TGAATAATGCAGCTCCTGTTCCCACGTCATCCGAAATGAGGAACAACATGAAAAGTTATTTAGATGCACACTCCAATAGTGAAATGAATAACAAAATGGACGACATCAAACAATTTGATGCTAAAAAAGACAATGAAAAGAAAAATATCAGATTGTTTTCCAAAAACTCAATAAGTGCTTTGTTTTTCAAAAACTTGAAATTTTTTTATTAAATTAAGTTCTTGTGGATGTTTTTGTTTTACTGATTTTTATTAAATACATGCATACATACATATCTATGTAAATAAAATGTACTCTAATAAACTTAATTTTGTTGAATATATATATTTATTTTTGCAATATCCTTTAACACGAAAAAATATTTCAGCCCCCCCCCCCCAGTTTCATTTTAAACGATTTTCACTATATATGCAGGTATTTTGGTATTTTTCTAAACCAGACTGTCCACTACAACATAACCAATGAGATCAAATACTGTTCAAGTTTCTTTTTGGAAGCAACTAAATATTTAAGTAATAATCAATATTCTTCAACTTTTAGGCATTGATTTACCATGATTGATTATCACCTGTAAGGCAGCAGAAGAATCTAAAAGGATGGCACTTCTTTCGCGAGAACTGGAAGTTAATTTTGCCTATTATTTTAGTTCTGTACTTCTAGTATAAGTTTAAATTCTTTAGTAGTTTTTCATTGTTGCAGTTGCTTAGTGTTACAGTACTGAAAGGTAAAAGACAAGATAGAAATTAGTCCAGCAGTCTAGAAAGTTAGTGCTTACTTAAGGTCAGGTTTGGTTATATAATCAAATGACAATCTGGAAGAAAAACTTTTAATGAACTCTCCAGAAAAACCATTACTTAATTTAACAGTTCTAACTTTTTCATTTTATATAAAATGAAACTGGCAAACATATCCCTTAAAGATTTTAGAAAATATTACGTAAAATATAATTCATCAGTGATTTAGAGGGTTCAGTCAATTTTAATTCTACTTCCATATCAGATACTGTCTTATTGACAGGGCACTAGCCTGTTCAAAATGTAGGTCTGCAAAGACATACTGTATATCAGAGTACTGAAATAAGACAAAAATTGATGCATTCCTGCAAACAAATGTGACATTTAAAAAAATTAATTTATTTCATTTTAAATATTTAATTAACTGCTAAAAAACTATCAGCCTATTCCAATGGTTTCAAGTAATCTAATTTGATATTTTAGAAAACATGTATTTTGTCATAAAATTTTTTAAATTATACCAGATATTTATTTTTTAAATCAATGTTGATTTTAAGAAATAAAATATTTACCTCAAAACTAATAACTGGCTGAGTAATTTTCTTGACTTCATAAAGCCTTTGCAAACATTCTGTTGTCACTATATCCTGGAAACCACATTCTTGGAGTGCCAAGCATGTCCTCTGCACCTGTTCGATGCATGGAGAAAAGGTACATATACGACCACCTGTAAGCAATTTCATTCAGAATACATTCTAGTATCACTATATACTATGACGTAGGATAACAATGCAAAGTATATGCGCTATGGAAAGATTTTAATGTTAAGGAAAAAAATAATAAAATTGACATAAAATAAATTGCACTTTCTGTAATTAACACACAATAACATGCCGAACAAATACTAATTCAGAAGTCAAGCAACAAAAATCAGCGTTTTCAAATTTTCACAGGGCTAGTTTTGATGGTTTTACCGAACCATCATCCTCAGCTGTACAAGTGCAAATGGACTTGCTTTTACAGCCGAGGATGATGGTTCGGTAAAACCATCGCAACTAGTCCTGTGAGAATTTGAAAACGCCGATTTTTGTTGTTTGACTTCTGAATTTGCACTTTCTGTTTCAATTTTTTGTTTTCAGACTGCCTTTCCTTTACATTAATCTCATACCAGTGCCAATTCTTTCAAAAACTACTGTTGCTTTTTATTTTCGTAAAATTTTATCTATAAATTGGATAAGCATTAATTCCAACTCTATTCAGCATTCTGAAAAATATCGTAAGCAGCTGTCTACAATTATTTCTGGATACAAGGAGCACATCTGATCAACATGTAGATAAAAGAGATAGAGGGTGCTGCGCCGCCCGTATGTTTAGCTAATTAAGAGTTTTCAGATGAGAGAGTTGAGAGTTTGATGAGAGTGGCATAAACTAGATACTCTTTGGGAAAAAAGAAATATTAGTTAGCGTGCATATGAACATTCTCCTAGTTTTGGAGCCAGTACGTCGTTCAAGTGATGTATACAGTTTAAGAAAACTATATGATGAAATAACAGTTAAAACAAGAAGTTTAGAGACATTAGATATTAATTTTAATTCTTACAGCAATCTATTACTTCCTATTTTATATAAGTGTATACGGCAAGATTTAGGGTTACAGTTTAGTAGGGAGCAAAAGGTCGGCACAGAGTCAATAGTGTCAGATTTATTGTTGTTTCTAAAGAGAGAAGTAGAAGCACGCGAAAAGCCATTAACTCTGGGTCTTAAACAACAAACACTTTCGATAACAAGTGAAAGAAATGCCGACAACTATCGTAAGAGTGTTGCTTCAATTAAAAAGAAAATGGTATTAGCGGCGACGCTTAATAGATCAGTCGAAAATTATATGTGCGACTTTTGTCTTAAATCTCACCTCTCAAAAGACTGCGACTTAAGTATTTCAGAGAAACACAAAGCATTATACAATCAATTTAAGTGCAAGCGCTGTTTAAAAAAGGGTCACAAAAAACCATTTTTAAGGCAAAATGGGTTAAATGCAATATTTGCAAATCTTTGTCGCATTTAGAGAGCCTGTGTGATGCAGATGGGCAAGAAAATAAATCCATTAAAAATACTGCGAGCGCAGCAAAAAAGACAAATGTTAGTTCACTATTCCTCGAAACACTGAGCAAGCAAATTCCTAATAACGTGATTTATTATCAAACACTGAGAGGTCAACTGGTAGGAAATAATTCCACATTTAACGTTAGGTTGTTATGTGATTCTGCTTCCGAAAGGTTTGTCAGTCTATTTCCAGAAAAGCAAGTTTACCAACTATAGGTAAAGAAAGATTAAGAATTCATACATTTGCATCTTCGAACCTGCCAGTACGAGAGTTTAAAAGGAAAAGACTTTCTTTAAAAATTAAGACCGGGTTCACTCTAATCATCGAAGCACTTGAAGTAAAAACCATATGTTCCAATGCATTACCCAGGCCATCTGCAGAAATTATAAACGAGCTTCGCCAACACTTATCTAACAGCTGCGATAGTGAAGTGGCAGAGGTACAGATTTTAATTGGGAATAATTACTTGAACTGCATTTTAACGGGGAAAACACATTGGTTAACAGACTATTTAGTATTGCATGAAAGCATATTCGGTTGGATGTTGAGTGGTAGAGTGGGGGAAGAGAGTAAGAAGTTAAGTTCGGGGTCAGACTCCACCGGCTTGTTTATACACATCGATTCCGAAGAGAAATTTAAAAATATCGGAACAGATTCATCAGCTTTAGGAGATTGAAAGTCTAGGAATCTCTAAGTGTGTGCCGGAAAGGAGTGCTGGCGATGAGCAAATAATTAAACAATTTGAAGAGGATTGAAATATGTAGACGGGAGGTATGAGGCTCGTTTGTTGTGGAAAACGAGTCCAGAGCATTTGGAAAATAATTTTGGTTTAGCGAAAAGGCAGTTCGAAAGGGTGCAGCGAGAGTTAAAAGGTAACAGCTTGTGAGGGAACAATTTATGGAAATAATTAAATTTCAGACACAAAACTATTCAAAAGTGTGAGGATACGAGAGAGTGGTACTTTATGCCATTCCGAGCAGTGGTCCATAAAGATAAAAAAAGCACTCAAGTTCAAATGGTATTTAATTGCAGCAGTCGCAAAAGAGGAAAGCTGACGTTAAATGATTGCTTAGAAAAAGGCCCAAACCTAAATCCGAATATTTTGGATATCATTCTTGCTTTTCGAAAATTTAAAATTGGATTCTGCGGTGACATAGAAAAGGCGTTTTTGATGATTGGGATAGCAAGGGAAGATAGGCAATATTTAAAATTTCCCTGGTATCCTGATAATGACAGTGAGGACTTTAAAATTATGCAAATGAACAGAGTATTATTTGGATGTAATTGTTCACCGTTTTTATCGAGTGCAACGATCAAATACCATTTAAAGAAATACACGGAAACAAACAGAAAGTGTGTCGAGATGTTAAATAGCTCACTGTATGCAGACGATTTGTGTTATGGAGGGGAAAGTGTAGAGTCAGCTTTCAGTCTTTCATCAGAGGCAGTATCTATTTTGAGAGACACGAGTTTTAATTTGAGAAAGCTAAACACTAATTCTAAAGAGTTGTATGACTTGTGGGTTCAGAAAGGTTGTGTGAAGAAAGTAGGTCTGAGAGAGATAGTAAGTTTAAAGTGTTAGGCTTGGTGTAGAACTTAGAAGAGGATGATTTGAGAGTAGACGTTACATCATTGTTAAGTAATTTAGAATCGTTGAGAAATAGCAGAAGATTGGTGTTAAGCACAGCAGTAAAGGTGTTTGACCCAGTTGGATTTATTTCTCCATTTGTGGTGCGAGTTAAGAGACTGATGCAGGAAATATGGGAGAGGGGTTTAGAGTGGGATGCAGAGTTGCCAAAGGAGTTACGGTGCAAATAGACAAAGTGGTGCACTGAAATTGAGGAATTAAAACACATGGAAAATAGAGAGGTACTACTTTCCAGAAGTTCTAAGTAAAGGACAGTTGGTTGAAATTCATATTTTCAGTGATGCGTCAGTAGTGGCATATGGAGCGGTGGCATATTTTAGATATAAGAATGAGAGAGGAGAGGTATGTATGTCGTTTATAATGTCGAAGAGTAGGATAGCTCCATTAAAAAAATTGTCCCTCCCTAGGTTGGAATTGATGGGGGCTGTAGTTGCAGCTAGGTTAGGGAAATATTTATTGAAAATGTTTCAGGATTTGGTAGGTAGGTTAGTTCTGTGGACGGACTCCGAAATTGCTTGTGGTGGATAAAGGGGTCAGCGCGTGAGTGGAAGCAGTTCGTGAGTTGCAGAAATACAAGACTGTACCTCGCCTGATAAGTGGAAATATTGGCCAGGGTCGGAAAACCCAGCAGATAAATTAACTCATGGTGAAACAGCAAATGCATTGGTGAAAGATAATAACTGGTGGCATGGTCCATCATGGTTGAAAGATTCTAAAGATCAATGGCCTGAGCAGAAGTTTAAAGTAGAAATTGATACTCAAAATTTGGAACGTTTAAACACTTATGTTCAGGTGACTATTCCAGAAGAAGAAAATGCGTTAAACATTACCAAATTCAGCAATCTCAAAAAATTGTTGATAATTACAGCTGGGGTAAAGCGGTTTGTCACCAAGTTAAGAAAACATGCCTGTGAAGAATGTCTTATTACTGTATTGGAGATCCAAGAAGCTGAGAAGTACTGGATAAAACAAGTACAGAGAGCAAATTACTTTTCAGATATTCAACAACTAGAGAGGAATAATCTAATAACACCAGATTCTAAGCTTTACAGTTTAGCACTATATCTGGACAGTAGAGGTATTTTGCGTGTTAGAGGTTGTCTAGAACAAGCAGAATTAATAGATGACGAAAAACATCCCTGCCGAAAATGAAGTTCACTGAACTACTGATATTTAGTGAACACATAAAAGTATTCCATTCAGGAGTCATGGCAACATTGTCCAAAGTCAGGAATAAATTTTGGATATCTAAAGGAAGAAAAGTAGTAAAGAAAGTTAATAACACTTGCCTGGTGTGTAAAACGTTCGCAGTGAAGCCTGCCAAACAGTTAATGGGTCAGTTACCCAGAGATCGTGTAGTCCAAGGTAATCCTTTCACAGTTGTAGGCATCGACTTAACAGGAGCAGTTACTATTAGAGAAAAAGCGGATAACCACAAAAAGGTGTACATAGCCTTATTTACATGCGCCGTCACTCGTGCTTACACACTGAAGTGGTTTAAGATATGTCAGCAAAAAGTTTCATTTTTTCATTACAACGGATTTTAGCAAGAAGAGGGAGCTGCAAAGTGATTTATTCAGATAATGCCAAGAATTTCCGCAGCACATGTGAAATAATTAAAGGATTTAAAAGAATCAAAGCAGAGCCAAGTGTGAGAGATTTCTTGACATCCAAAGAGGTAACATGGAAATTCATACCTGAGCGTTCCCCATGGTGGGGAGGGTTCTGGGAGTATTTGATGAGAAGCATCAAGGAAACTCTGAAAAAAATCTTAGGGAGAGTGTTACTGACTTTCGAAGAGCTCTCTACAATATTAACTGAACTCGAGAGTGTACTAAATAATAGACATTTAACATACGAGAGCAACGAGATGGGTGAACCTCGCCCGCTCACACCTTCACAGTTTTTATTGCCAGGACGTGGTACATTTAACTTTCCCAAGCATTTCTTGGAAATTTTTAACAAGTGTCCGACAAAGAGACTTTAACTAGGAGGAAGCTTTACCAATCTGAGCTCTTAAAATTAACATGGATCAAGTGGAAAAAGCAATATATTATTGTGGAATAAACATACATACATACATACACACACATAAGGTCATCATTTAACATAATATGATAATGTCCATAACACATGATTCAATTCATCTAATAATTGTATCTCTATGTAATTATAGAAAACTGAAATCTAAATTCATTACTTACTTAAAAAATTGAACTACCAAATAAATATGCAGTAGTAAATAATCATTTTTTATACACGCATTCCATGTCAATTATTCCAACTCCATCTTAGAAATGCGCATAACTTTGCTAATCCTAAAACTGAGCGGAACCTTAAGATGGGAGAGGTTGTGTTGGTAGAAGGACCAAAACAAACCAAACTACTTTGGGACATGGGTGTAATTGAAAACATGATTATAGGAAGAGATGGACATGTTCGAGCATGCCTCATTTACACGCCCAAAGGACAATTCAGAAGATCGATCCAGATGTTATATCCTTTCGAGATTTAATTTAGAACTTTTCATATTATTGAGTCTTTATTATATTATTAATTATTATGTTCATTTGTGGCTTTGATATATACTAGTATAGATTATTCTTTTATATTATTTATTTATATATGTCATACTATTTAGTATTACAGTGAAAAGTCGTTAATCCGGACTCGTCGGGACTTTGGCGATTCCAGATTATAGATCATCAGTTTAAATCTGGTAAGATGCTGGTAAGGTGGCATGTAGAAATTATAAAATTAAAAATATGAAACCGTAATTTATGAAATAAAGAACAATTATGATCTAAAGGGTATCAAAATTAACCAAAAAAAAAAAAAAAAGGTTAATATTTATTTGTTTACTTTATTAAACATTTCTTTCAATGTAAGTTGTTTAAGTTGCTTCGTTTTTTATGTGATAATACATTCTCTTTAATTCTATAAACAAACATAATTTCTTCTTCAATTACAAAGTTCTGCTGTTCAAGTCCTATAATTCCTGTGTCGAGAACACCAAGTAATTTGTCAATCGAAATTTTTTTGTTTTCAATAACCTCTGTCACTTTCTTCGCTCTCGGAAGCGAATTATAATGACGAGGAATTTGATTTCAATCATATCAAAGACGGAGTACATCGAGATGAAATACTACATTTAGTAAGGAATAAGCCAAATGAAATAAAAACATTTGCCCTGAAGATAAGGATAGTGCTGACAAATCAACTTCCAATTCATTGCGTGCTGCGGCGTTACAGATAAACAAAGGATATGCCTTTATCCATTTTTTGCAGCAATTCCACTTTTTGTTTAATAGACTTCGAAACATACTTTTGCTTTGTAGATCCTTTACATATTAGTAAATATATAGCAGAAATTCTATTTGACATAATCGAAAGTTCAAGCTTACTTTTATAAAATTGCTCTAACAGTCTGCAAAAAATAATAAGCCGAATCCAATTCGAAGATTAAGGAACAACGCAATCTGCAACAATAAATGAATTAGATAATTTTAGCTTAGCTTATACCGTCCGTTATACATTAAACATGCATTCGTAAACGTATTTTGTGCACACGCATATTCGCAGCCGTAAAGGTCTTACGTGCATGTGTCAATGCGTCGCATGCGCAGAAAGTTTGTAGCTTTGAGGTCCGGATTATAGATCATTCCGGATTATGGGTGTCCGAATTAACGACTTTTGACTGTAATCCATTATTAATTAATGTTGATATTGTTATGTAAGTAAGTTTGTGTACTCTTATTAAAGAGTACAGGTGGGGAGTGATGTAGAAAAAAGAGATAGAGGGCACTGCGCCGCACGTATGTTTAGCTAATTAAGAGTTTTCAGCAGAGAGAGTTGAGAGTTTGATGAGAGTGGCATAAACTAGATACTCTGTAATCTGTACTATATTATACTTGTACATAGTCTTCTCTTCATTAAATAGATTTAGTTAAAGGAAAGTGTCTTTGTTTGGTCAATAGAACACATGAACCACTGATAATAGAAGATTAAGTAAGTTATTACACAACTGTATCAACACTTTTCTTTCTACTGTTTTAAAAATTTATAATTTCTTGCTTTTGTGTTGGAAAATCATTCTAAAATTCCATATCGAGATGCACGGTGCTAAACACTATGACAGTTTTGCCTCAGTAAACAGCTCAAATATCCAAAGCTTCTAGTAAAATTATCTACATCGATTTTAAATTTACTTTCTCAGTTAGTACAACTGGGTTATACAGCACCCCAAAATTATAAAAATCACACTTACATTATACGAAATCACTTAAACCTCTAGCTGTTCATCCCGCGATTTCCATGGGCAACTCAAATGTAGGAAAATTTGCTCATCCCACGATTTTCGCAGGCATTTTTTTTTTTTTTCTTCTTTATTGAGGAGTGCATTCTGCCTTTTCACCATTTAACCAGTGAAATAAATTATATACAGTATTAGATGTTTAACTTAGGTTTGACCAACAGATGTTAGTTGTCCACTATATTGTGGCATTTGAAAGTACTTGGCAGTTACTGCTCTAACTTCACTATGTCTGCCACCTTTTTCTAATCAGAAATGGCTGCTAGAAAATGTTCAGTGCAAAAAGTTTAAACAATACTATGCCAAATACAAGTTTTCTGATTCCTGTTCTAATGTTGAACAAAATATCTTTATCTGAGTTTAAGAGAACAATTCCTAGAAAATTCCTGTATCCCAAAAGAGGTAAATTGTGCTGTGCTGTTTAAATAAACCGATGTAAAAAGTAAACTGATGAAAGAAAGATGCAAATGGAAAAAAAGAAAGATGTAAATGGGGAAAAAAAAAATCGCAAAGAAACACGAATCTGGTGCAGAGACTGTGAAGTTGGACTTTGCCTTGAACCCTGTTTCGAACTTTATCATACTAAACTGCATTTCTAAGCTATTTTTTCCTCAGTGCATTATATTTTCTTAACTTTTATATAATGTAATAAATAGAAATTAACTGTAATTCAATTGAAATTTATTTAAAAAAATTGTTTTTGTCATAACATTTGAAATTGGTTTTCCTGACAGTTTAGTTTTCATGATAAAAATTTATATAAAAATCTTTTCTAGAAAGAAAAATGCACATTTCAATTCTCCAATATATATAGATTTAAAATACGAAAAAAAAAAAAAAAATTTTTTTTGAAGCGAATTTAGTCCACAAATTTAGAAGTAAGAGGATTAAACAATGAATTCAGATTGAAATTTTTTAAACTATTATATTCTCATCAAGTGAATATAATTACAAATAGCTGTGTTGAGATGATGATACCCAGCCACACATAATGTAAGGTTAATCAATTTCACTAATTCATCAAACTATTTGCTTTTCGATTTCAGATCATTTAGTTCAGAGGAAAAAAAAAAAATTAACGGTGAAAATAGGTAAACATAGACAAGCAGGTATATTTAATTATTTTCCTCGTGAACCAACCATCTGGGCAATCATGTAATTTTAAAGAGATGCTGTCCAGTCTAGCTTAGTTTACTCTGTGTATTTTTCTATTATGTTTGTTTTTATAACCCTTCTGTGCACATGCTATGAACTTAAATATTTTTTGAATGGCTAATCTTTCCTTGAAGAAAATTTGCATTTTTTAATTATGAAATTTATATGCTACAAAATATGACTCAAATGAACAGACATGAAACAGCTTCCTCCAGAAGAATATATGCACTAACTCGATGCTTCTAACAAGAAATTGGACTCAGTAAAGTCCCATAAAATTTTCTAAACATAATAAATATATATCTTAGTTCAATAAACAAGGAATGAAATAGGTAAAATCTAGTCCAGCACAGTCGATTGAGGTATTGCTGAATTTAGCTATCTGTTAAGCTTCCACCTTGTTTTTGAGGGAAAACATACTGGGAATGGTCTGAGGATCTCCTACCTGTCTTCCTTCATTTCCAACCTCTCGAGAGGATTTTGTATTACTCGTGTATTTTGACCTTGCCATAGACACCATACGCTTAGAAACAACCATGCCCAAAAGATTCAAACCCAGGTACACAAGTACAGCAGCCAGTGTTACTATTATACTGGCTGGGCAGCTGAACACTGCTACAGATGAGAACAAAATATTTTGCTTAATAATAGTGGCAATGTGATCGCTTAAACTGTTTGACCATGTTATTCTATCATCTATCATAGACAAAATGCCCTTAAACCTTCTATTAACACTTCTAGACTTAACTTTCATGTAGCAGAAACTGTCAAAAATGGGGGGGGGGAGGAATCTGCATGATCAATCTAAATCAAAATTAGCAAATAAATACGGAATAAAAAATAATACTGTGCGTATGTATGGGTTTATAATGGATTGAATGCACAAGACGATAAAAAGTTAATAAGATTTATTCTTATCCAAAGAAATAAAACAAAATTCTACCTTCCAAAGCCTCGAATTTGTCTTCTATTATGCAAGTAATTACTCTTTTCATTTCCTCTTGACCTGCCTTAATCTTTTCTTAACAGCCTTGATTTCTTCTTTAACAGATACTTGACCCACATTCATCTCCTCTTTAATGGATTCTTGACCAGCTTTCACTCTTCTTGGCCCGCATTATTTCTTCTTCATATGCAGCAAAGGCTGCTATCAGCTGTTTTAACTGCTCTTCCATCGCTCTTGTGATTGGCATTCAAATCTCACTTCTGACCACAAAAGGTGTTGTGTGCGTACGGGTTCATAATGGATTGAATGCGCAAGTCGATAAAAAATTAATAAATCTTATTCTATATCCCAAGAAATAAAACAAAATGCTAAAATTTCCTAAGAGATATTCGTACAATATCGCAATATCTCACAGTAGTTATATTTTAAACTACTAAAACATTAAATACAACTCAATTCAAAACACAGAGAAAGCTAGTCCTATCTCACCGCGAATTCACTACAATCAATAACAGCACTAAGTAAACAACTAATACACAACTGAACTGGGATGTTTTAAACTGGCTTTTATAAGCTTTTTAATAATGCATGAGAACATTCTGGTAATTTTTATTTCTCAAGATTTCTGGAAAGCAAAAGCAATTATGAGATATCTATTTACTAAATGTGCATGCTCCTGTATTTTAAGTTTTCCGGCATAGCTTTATCTTCAAATAAGTCTCATGCTGCATTGCACGGGGAAACAAAACAATTTAATTACAATTTTAGTAAAAATAGCAAACTAAATACAAAAACTGTAACACTGTTCTCTTACCAAAAACTGCACATCCCGGGCAGTATAATCTCTGGACAGGAAGCCAAACTTACAACTAAGGCATCAATGCAACAATAAACATTACATTACAATAACAAACAACATAAACAATAACTCCAGTAAGTAACTTAAATCAAATCAAATACCAAATACAAATTAAATACTAAATACAAGTCAAATCAAATACTAAATTTAGAAACAAAAAGTACAATGGTCTTATACTATTTACAATTACATACACTACATACTATGGCCATAGCAAGGAGCTTACCTGTCATAATAAACAGCTTTAGGTTTAGAGATCGATGACTTATCGATCCGAACCACAACGCCATTCAGCCTGTTTAGGACTGTGTACGGACCACCCCAAGGGGACTGTAGTTTCAGACAGAGAACTTTTTGTCGAGTCGGATTCCACAACCACTCCTTGTCTCCTTCGTTGAATCGATGCCCAGCAGCTCTGGTGTTGCGTATCGGGTCTTCATTTTCTTCGTGGGCAAGTTGACTCACTCTCGTGCAAAACTGTGCATCACTTCAAACCAGTCCTGGAGATCTTGAATGTATTCTTCACACGATGAAGGTGCATTGGAAGGCTACCAAATAAGAGATCACAAGGCAGACGATGGTCACGATCGATGAGCATCTAGGATAGAGAATAGCTGGTAGTCTCGCATTTCTCTTCGACCCTAGTATTCCCTATTTCATATGCCTTATTTTGGCAGCTTTCTGAGCAGGGTCTTTCAAACAAGGCATCTGCATTTCCAGGTGAGGATCCGTTCTGATGATGGATAGTTGTGTCCTCTGATGATGAAAGCAGTTTGTTGTTTTTTTAGATGGATAGTTGTGTCCTCTGATGCTGAAAAGCAGTTTGTTGTTTTTCAGATGGACAGTTGTGTCCTCATGCTGAAAGCAGTTTGTTGTCTTGTAAGTCCAAGAAAAAAAAGTATTTCCTTAGGAAGTCCAATCTTAGTAAGAAAGGATCTATAATATCTGCCACGTATGCGTGTGTTCAGTCATATGATGTTCACATTTAACTTCCCATCTATGTCGATTTTATCCCCAGACGCAGTCTGGAGGGTAACATAGGATGGCATCCAAATGAGCTTATCCTTAAACTGTTGAGCTTAATCTTTCCGATTGATGGTAACATTAGCTCCTGTGTCAATGATCATATGGCATGGAACTCTAATGATATGCTTATTGATGGATAGTCCATTAGTATAACCACTCACTGCAGAAATCTTGAGCACTTTAAAACAGGGTTTTTCACTACTGTTCAAACTCGGCTCCGTGATATGGTCATTAATTTGTTTTCTGTGTCGTTGCTGGGAAATGATCCTATTTTTCGTGCTCTGGGGTATTTTGTAGTTCCTTCGTATGTGGCCTTCAGCTCTGTAGTCGCAGCACTTTGGTTTCTTGACACTCCTTTTCCGTCTCATGGAATTTAATTGCCTGTTTAAATCATCTGTCTTATTTTCTGTGCTCAGGAGTGTTCTGCAGTTCCTTCATATGCGGCCTTCAGCACCGCAGTTCCAGCACTTGAGGACTGGTTTCTTTTCACTCATGTTCTGCCTCAAGGCACTCGCTTGTCTGATAAAGAAATCTGTTTTATTTTCCGTCTCCAGGGGTGTTCTGCAATTCTCTCATATGTGGCTTTTAGAGCCACATTTCCAACACTTTTGAGCCAGTTTGTTCTCACTTCTACTCCGTATCAAAGCACTGAATTGTCTGGATAACACATCTAAACAAACCATCAACTGATCCACTGGCTCTGACTGGGTAGCAATCTCTACAAGTTGCTTGCTGGGCTGCCTTGAATTTCATGGCGTATACTAGAGTGCATTTTACATCCTTAACATCTGCCATTCACAGAGGCTTCTCTATTTTAGGATCCCGGATGCCGTCGATGAATATTGCAGGAACAGGAATTTTTTTCTGTCGGGCATTCCGAAATAGTGAGCTCCTGAAGTGTTTCTGTTGGCGGGATTTTAATTAAAGCCTGCTGTAGTCTTTTAAACAATTCTCCCCAAAGCAAAGCTACAACGCGCCGGACAGAGTTTCAAAGTTAAGTCTTTTGTTTTCGGGAAGAGTCTGAAGGATATCCACTGTGTCTGCTCTCAGAGAAGTAGCGAGATGACAGGCCTTAGCTTGGGGATCCCATCTATTCACTTCTGCCACTATAGAAAATTGTGTCTTATATACTTGCCAGGAGACAGAGCATAATTTGCAACGGAGCCCAGCTCCGGTACTTCTTAGTTTTGGATATAAATAATAATTTCAGCTGGAGCGCACCAAAGCCCTAAATAAGTAGGCTGCAGCACTTTTTATATGTATATGAACATAAATTTCAGTAGAAATGACTTCGAAATTTTTTATTTTTAGTAATAAAAAAAATCTGAAAGCTTTCAGATTTCATAATACTCCCAAATGGGCTTTTGGAACTACTCTGATATGCGCCCTCAAGTCACTAAATATTTTTGGCGAGAAACTTCACACTGCCATATTACTATCTAAATTTTTTGTCTACATTACAACTTTTAGCCTAAAATGTCTCCAAAAACGCGGTTTTCGCACATGCAAATACTACATTTTGAACACACAATTTAGCTAAAAATCCGAAACAAAAACAAAAAATTTAGATAGCAAAAACGTAAAGTTTCTAACCAAAAATATTTGACAAGAATCCATGTACACAGCGACATGTTTTAACTTAAAAAAAACATCTACGAATTGCACAATGTAGGCAACGAACGAATCTACAAACTACGCAGACCTCGCTTTAATAAATTAACATAACAACAATAAATTTCAAAGAATACCATGTACACAGCCTCCTGTTTAAACTTAAAAAAAATTCTACGAATTGCACAATTTAGGCAAAGAAGGAATCTACGATCTACGCACTCCTCACTTTAATAAAATAACATAACAACAATAAATTTCAAATAATACCATGTACACAGCGTTTTGTTTCAACTTTAAAAAACATTTACGAATTGTACAGTCTAGACACTAAACAACAAAATAAACTAAAATAAATTTCAAACAATTTAAAAAAACATCAATAACGACAGAAATTCATACTAAAGAACCAATGAACATAACATTCTACAAAATAAGAACAAGGATAAAATAAAATGCACTTACCATGAATTAATGCGTTTTCGAATAGCAGAAATATAAATTTCATACCGCCTTTAACATGCCGCCACGTAATCACTATCGTATTTACATGACAGCCAGACACATTATCCAGAAAATTTATACTATGGTTCACAAATAAATAAAATCACAAATCCCTACTTCTATCATGCACTGCCATTAAAAATAATCTCCCAGACCCTCTTTCCACAGTTCCAAATACCCACTACCCCTCAACAGGATAGCCACAATCATATTTCCTTTTGCCGAACTTCAATTCAACAACTACCATTTTATCTTTCCCTCCCATCTTCTCAGACACAGAGGCGAACCAACGAGCTCCAGCGAAAGATTTCTCAACGTCAATAGGGTTACCATAGAACATGCAATCTTGCCAAAAACCAGCGCAGAACACATATCGCCAGATTTGGTGAAATTAGGGCGTATATTAGAGTTGTACCGGGCTTTTTATTAATTTACATACATGTTTTGAGAGTATTTGGGCTAACGTCAAATTGTGCTAAAATATTTAAAAACAGCATATCTTTAAATTTTCAGATAGACATTCTCATGTGGAGATAAAAATGTTTTATTCCCTATAGTGTTGCCCCTGTTAGCTTTGCAACTGTAATGAATTTTTAAAAATTCATTACGGTTTTATAAAATATGAAATAGACAGTAAAACAAATTCCAAATTCGGGCTTCCAAGTGCCCACATTCGAGTGTAGGACTATTCAAAATTGGATGACTTTAGTTACCGTTGTTTATTCACAATGCGAGAAACCTACATACATTAATGTAGATTCTTCATAATTTAGTTTCTTTAAATATAACATTTGTTGGCAACAATTTGAAAAGTGATTCAACGCAAAATGCCATTTTGAGACTAATAGCCCTTCTGGGCTAAAGACCATTTGGCCTTATTGTATAAAAAATCAATTATAAAATTTTATATTTTTTCAATTTAAATTATTTAATTACTTTAATCATTTATTATTTTATTGTTTTAATAATTAATTATTTACTTTTTTAATTATTAATGATTTTATATTTCACTTTATTTATTTATTCTTTCTCCTTTTTCCTGACGGTCTCTCATAGCGCTCCGGCACTTCTAATATTAGAAATTAAGCCCTCTCAGGAGGTTTTACCATCATAAGCAGATAGCTTCAAAGAAGAAGGAGGAGGCACAGATAAAAATTTAAATCCATAACGAATTGCTTCCTGTTGTCGCTATGCATTTCTTTAAATTGTCACTTCTTTGGCGATATCAACAGAAACCATGCCTTCAAATCGTTGTTCCACGGCAGAAACTCTCTCCACTATTTTTTCTTTTATAGATGAAACCCTTTCTTATATTTCTTCTTTTACCAAAGAAATTCTTTCTTCAATGTGTTCAACTTTATTTTCAACTGCATCAATTCTGCCTTCCAAAGCCTCGAATCTGTCTTCTATTATGCAGGTAATTTTTCTTTTCATTTCCTCTTGACCTGCCTTAATCTTTTCTTAACAGCCTTGATTTCTTCTTTAACAGATACTTGACGCACTTTCATCTCCACTTTAACAGATTCTTGAGCAGCTTTGACAATTCTTGGCCCGCATTCATTTCTTCTTTATATGCAGCAAAGGCTGCTATCAGCCGTCTTAACTAAGTAAACAACTAATAAACAACTGAACTGAGATGTTTTAATTCGGCTTTTAGAAGCTTTTTAATCATGCTTGAGAATTCTGGTAATTTTTATTTCTCGGGTTTTCTGGAAAGCAAAAGCAATTACGAGATATCTATTTATTAAATGTGCGTGCTCCTGTATTTTAACTTTTCTGGCATAGATTTCTCTTCAAATAAGTCTCGTGCTGCATTGCATGGGGAAATGAAACAATTTAATTACAGTTCTACTAAAAATAGCAAGCTAAATACAAGAACGATAACAATGCCTATCTGAGAAAACAAGACTATACTGAAATCATAGGTTAAAGGAAAATATGCTAAATCTTATAAGAATATCAATGCTGGAGAATTTATAGCAAATTTTACTGTTGTGAGTGAAAGATGCATTAGCAAGAAATTTACCAGTAAGCTGATCTACATTAGCAGCTAAAGCAAGTGAACTTTCTTAGTTTGTAAAGCTTTTTTTCTGCAGATTTCCTGTAAATTGATTTTATGAAACACTTTTGATAATTTGAGCAATTTTGTTAGTCCCTACAAGCTTAAATTAACAAGACTCTATTGTTCTTACGAGTTTGTATTAATAAGAATCCATTCTCCTCACAGTTTTGAGTTAATTATACATGTTTTAATGTATTACATGTTTTAATTAATGAGAATCAACTGTCCTTATGACTAAGCATTAAAGAAAATCCACAAGTTTCCTTACAAGTTTCAATTAATGACAATTCAGTATCATTTGATTTGATATCTGTTGCTACTTATTAGTAATGAATAGTTATGGTGATTAATTATTACCTCACAATATGTTACATAGTTACCTGTTAACTTAAAAGCTTTGGAAACAAATGGCACAGCATCCCAAGGGTTTGGAAGATCCAAAATGACCGCATCGGCCAGATGTTCAATGCCAAATCCTGAGGAACATATGTCTCGATGCTCAACTTTGACATGGGAACTGAGACCATGTGCTAAAAATTCTTTTTCTGCAACTTCTGTCCTTTGCTGATGAAAATCAAAAGTATACAGAAAACCATTTGGTGCAATGGCTCTTATTAAAGCATGTGATAAAGATCCACTGCCAGTTCCTAAAGAAACAAAGAAATTAAGGAGTTACATACACAAATCTTAAAACTACTGCAAGTCATAACAGATTATTAGCTAATATTTCAGTTTGATTTAGGAAACAGACATATATATAACTATAAAAATGAATAATACTAAGTAAAAAGCAATTCAAAATGTAATCTAATTGTATACCAAAAGCAGCAACAAATGATAGTAATAACACAAAATAAATTTAAAATGTGTTTAAATTCCATCCCAATTTGTAAAAAATCATACATAAGGGGGAAAAAAAAAGAGAACAAAGTGGCATGCTGCATGACAGGTACAAAAAATGCCAAAACGAAAAAAGAAATGTACATTTCTTGCTGCATCATCATCAGGGAATTGGTGCAAGAAAAGAAGTAAATACATCAGCCTGGTTTCTGAACAGACATAAATTACAGTTTAATACTTAAAACAATCTTTGAAAATCAATCACAGTAAACTGTTTGGGCAAAACATCCAGAAGCAACACCCAATTCCTGTCCCCAAACACAGCATACATGATTTTCTAGACTGAAACTGTTTGCCTGAACTATACTCTCTGCTGCCATTCCATGGATTGCTGCTTCTATTCTGGTGTAGGTAAGTCACCCAGGTTTCATCGTCTGTGACAATTTGGCTTAAAAAATCATCACTTTCCTCACTGTACTGCTGAAGGAAAGCTCTATCTATACTTTTACTTTTGTACACCTCTGTCAACATTTTCAATACCTAACATATGCATAATTTTCAAAAATGTAAGTGTCCACTCACAATTGCATATAAAACACTGCATGAAACCCAAGGAAAGTTATCAGATAATGACAAAATCGTAAAGCATCTGCTCTGTTTCACTAGTTCATCATATTTTCTGTAACAAATCTTCAGTAATGACAGAAGGTCGCCCACTTCGTTCATCATCATGAAAATTCATGCTCCAACCCTATTCCATTGCTAATAATGCTTTTGGCATACACTTCACTAATCTAACAATGATTTTCAGCCGTTTTCACATCTTTAGCACTGAAACGGATCACGGACCCTATTTCACATTAAACACGATTCTCAGTTGGCGAAGCTATAATACTCAAAAACAAACGTTAATAAGGTTGAAAGTTTCTAAAATGGTGTCTGTGCCTTGGCAACAGATGCAGGTACACAGTGCACAAGCGTGGAATGTTGACTGCAACACTGCCGGAATTTTGAAACGGTACTTATTTTAAAAACATCCCTTGTGTGTGTATATTATAAATAGATATACATATGTATATTATTTATATACATTTAAGAAATGCAATGACTATCTTATTATCTATTTTACTAAAAAAAAAAAAAAGAACAAAAACTTTAAACTGCCTTAAAGTAGGAATAAATATACATTATGAAAAACTTGGTTTAAATTTAAATGAAGCATATGAATCATGCATAACAATGATTAGAAAAATAAAAATTCTGGCAGATAAGCTATGCATTATACAGGGTTTGACCAAATTTGGAAATGCCAAAATAAAAACATATTGTTGTGACTAACACTGTGTAAGAAAATCACTGGCATTCAAAACAGCTTGCAGTCTACTCAGAATGGATAAATAAGAGGCCTTGTATGCTTTACAAGAGAATCTTGTACCATTCTTCCTGTAAAACACTGGCAAATTCAGTTAACAATGATGATGTTGTGTAGTGCTCACGCCGATTTCTCTCAAACATAGCCCACAAAGGTTCAATAATATTGATATCTGATGACTGTGTAGACATGTAGATGTGAAAGTTTACCATTATGCTCAGAAAACAAGTCCTAGACTATGTGAACCTAATGAACACAAGTTCTGTCATCTTGGAATATTGAACCACCATTGGGGAATGAAATTTTTACCATAGGATGGATATGAGGCAGTAATGTGACCTTGCATAGTAATGATAAGACCCATGAAATGCCATGATATGGCTGTGCTCAAACTATGATTGAGCCCTCGCCATGTTCCATTCTTGGCAGCAAACAGTCTCTATCATACACTTGGAATGGCAAAGTCAGAAACAATGTGAAGCAGCAAGACTTATCTGACAAAATGACAGTCTTCCGTTGTTCTAAAGTCCAGCTTTTATGATTTTGGCACAACTTTCTCCTCTTACAGGCATTCTGATGACTGGCTTTTGAATCGCAGCTCGCCTAAAAGTCCACTACTAGTAGAACTCCCTTCATATTGTTTTGGTGCTGATACAGTTTGCGAGTGTGACATTCAGTTCAGCAGTCACTTTTGTGGCTGTACTCTTATTTTTTATCCCATTCTTGTTCAGTGATCGCCTGTCATGCTCACTCAACGCATATTTTTGTCCTTACGGTGATTTAGATGCGTTTTTCCCAGTTTTCCTGCGCAAGTTAAAAATCTTATCTCGAAACACCAAACACTTTAATGCTACCTTGATGATGGATGCACCCACCACATGAACACCAACAATTTGTCCATGTTTGAATTCATTTAGTTCTGAAATGATGCACTCACAAATGCACAGAACATTGTCTCAATAATGAATGATACTTGCAATATTTTGAGGATGTTGTACAGGTGGTGTTATTTAGCAAACACATCAATGCCATCAACAGGTTTTTGCAAGAATAAACATTTCATGTTTATCAAACATGAATTTTGAAACCTGTTCCACATTTGTGTCCAATCCCCGTATGTATATTTTTTGCAAAAAGGCAGAATATCAAACTCTAGATGCTCCAATATCTAAAATTTGAAATTCTGCCTTTAAAAAAATATTGGTACTTTCCCATTTTCGCATGGTGTCAAGATTATTGTCATGTTTGTCTACTTTTCATATGTAGTCCCTGGCTGCCATATTTTTGATTGCTTTTAATATGGCATTAAAAGCATTTTCTTGGCCTACAGATAAGATATGATGACAAGCTGAAAATTGTTCCTTTTTAATTTGCCACTTAGTGAAGCCCCACAGTCTTTCAACATTTTGTGTATGGGCAGCAATTTCCAGATCCATCAAATGAAATTTATCATTCACAGGGGAGTAAATATATCCCACTTTCCCCAGTTCTTCTCCTTTGTATCTTGGATGGTTCAATTGGTATACAGCTAGAGCTTTCATCATTAATCATGGAGTTTTTACCCTGAGGTGATGGTAACATATTAAATAACAAGCACTATGTGCTCTGCTGACAAGGCAAGGTATACTGTGCTTGCGCCTTCTTCTGGTGACACAAAACAGAACTTTTCTTCAAATTCATCAGTTAATAAGCTGTTCAAGTGTGAAGAATGATACAGAACTTCATGAAAACTGAGATTCAGTTTTCATGAAGTAATTGAGGATTAGTTATTAACCCAAGTGGAATGCATGTGTAAATTATGAAGGTAACTGAAGATACAATACAAGACTGAAGATATAAGACAATGATAAATTATTTATAGTAAAAGACGACAACGTTTATAAGGCCTGCTTTGTCAAGCATTGTACAGCAGTTTATAACTTGCTTTGCCAGGCATGTTAAACACAAAAAAATATAGTTTCACTGTATACACAGTCAAAGTCCCTATTCTGCTTTGCCAGTAATAAGTAAATGCCATATCTGCTTTACCAAGTGAGGAAAAGACTAATAAAATTATGTAAACGAGTAACTCATATAGAATAACACTTATAAAGTAGACAAATTGTCATTCTTAATTTTGCATATTTACCATTTTGGGTCATGATGAATTGATTTGGGTTCTTTTTAAGCATCTTCTAAGGCTGGATCATAATCAACAAGTTTTCTTATATGCGGATAATCTGAATTTTGCATTTCTCAAAAAAAAAAAAAACACTTGAGCCCCTTTTCCTGAATACCTAAAGACTTTTTGTGGTGCCATCTTTCCCTGATGGCCCTGAATAAACAAGTTGTCAGAATGTATGCTTTTCTTTTGCTTGCAGTGCTTTACACTGCGCCTCCAAATCCTTTCATTTATATATAGTTTGATGTTGTAGCCATTTCTGTGCATTTGAATGCATGGTAAAAGGTCCTTTTATTAGAGGAAAGATCTCGTTCAATTCTTAACAATTTGAAAATGCAACCTATCACAGCTGTTATCTTCCTCAGTCATCAGTTAATCAGAAACTGCCAAAATATGTTTGAAAAAAAAAAAATATTAACAAGCATCCTGCTCACAGCTTTCCTGATAACAAATAAACTATTTAAATGATCATTGTTATGTAACTATCAGTCCAACTTTCAAAATGTAAGAATTATAAATAATGCTGAATGCAACAAGATTTATTTAAATCGCATCATAGAATAAATGACATCACACAGAGCAGTAATCATCTCACAGAGCAGTAATCATCTCACAGAATTGTAATACATATCTTAAAATTAATTCAAAAACCAATATTTTTGTATACAGTCAAAAGTTTATTATCAGTGGCTAAATAAACAGCAAATGTGATTTATTTTAGCAGTTACCATCAGTACTGTCACTGGTGATTTGTCGTAATTCTTGGCAGCATTTAAAAAACCAAAGCCATAAAAAAGGATGTAAAAAATATTTGGTTTAATCCTAGTATCCGGTACACACAGGATTTGGCTACTTCTGGCGACTTTGATGAGCAGTAAAAACGGGACATACACGATGAGTAGTAAACGGGTGATTCAAAGAATATATATAATTATACATAGCATACAACATACATGTATATACTATATGTATAGTGATAGTATATAGTGTATACATAGACGTTCTTTGGGTCATTTCGTTTGGTGTTGGCGACAATTTTCAAAATAGCGCCAAGGCTGCACCGTATACTAGAATTTTACCAAATATTTTCTTTAAAAGTCTTTTTTTTTTTTTTTTTTTTTTTTTAATGTTAGAAATAGCTTTACATCTTTCATAACATGTTGTATCAAAGCATGAGTCACGGCTCTAGAATTGGTGCCCCTTCGATTAGCGAAAAATTTTGTTCAGTTTTAGCGATGAAACACCATTTCTGGTTACCATGATAGTTTTAGCTTCCTGATTTTTCAAGTGAAAATAGATCGATGTGTACACGGAAAAAGTTAAGGCAGTGAACAATGCCTAGTTTGTGCAATTCTGATTTTTTTTCAAGTGAAAATAGATCGATGTGTACACGGAAAAAGTTAAGGCAGTGAACAATGCCTAGTTTGTGCAATTCTGATTTTTTTCAAGTGAAAATAGATCGATGTGTACATGGATACCAAGTCTGCGTATGATTTCTTACTTTGATTTTATCTAGTGGCCCTTTTCAAACTATGCCTTTCTTGCACCAATCTTGGCATCAAAAAAGAATCGCCAAAATAACAACAGGCACCAAACTGCAAAAAATTTTACCCAGAGTTATTTATACCTCCTTCTTAATTCAGTTCTAGAAGCTGATGCAGTCAGTGTAAGATCAAGGAAAGTGCA
This sequence comes from Stegodyphus dumicola, assembly GCF_044657685.1. NCBI lineage: Eukaryota > Metazoa > Arthropoda > Arachnida > Araneae > Eresidae > Stegodyphus > Stegodyphus dumicola. Next base: position 88,706,969 of record NC_140768.1, read on the forward strand.
GAATCACCCCCTGCTTGGCACGTTTTTAAGATTTGCACTAACTCGGTATCCACGTACACATCGAGGACCTATTTTCACTTAAAAAAACATCACAGAATTGCACCAACTCGGCATTGTGCACTCCCTTGATTCTGCCATCGATCTATTTTCACTTCAAAAGTCAAAGTAAATTGACAAAAATTCAATTCTCCTTACTCTTGTAAAAAGAACCAAACTAAAATGTGCCAAATAAGTGGGCAATTCTGCACTTCACCTGTAAGATCTTTATTTTATAAAAGTACCTAATACACAAATTCAATAAATTTTATCCATAACTTTAATGTAATTTACACAACAAGTATTTTTTGTAAATATTCATAGCTACTGTAAATGAAAAATTAATATAACATAAGACAAGATTAAATTACCTATGGAATAAAACGATATTCTTTCTTACCAGCTTCGCAAACAATCGAACCAGGTTTCAAATCTAATTGCACAATTATTAAGCTGATATCAGCAGCATACAATATTTGCGTTCGATGGGGAAGCGTTATCGTCCACAGTTCAGGAGTTGGAAAAAGCACATAAACCCAACCTCTTGTGCAATTTACACAGCTTCCAAACTTCTGACCAATTACATCATTATGTTTTAATGCTCCATATTTACTCTGAAAAACACTATCAGCTTTCATAGTAACTGGGTACATATGCCGAACATCTAAATATACTATTACTAGATCTCCTTCTTCAATTATGCTTTTGTATTTCAACATATCCATAAGTATCTCTCGATGGAAAGGAAAAATGTTTTCCTAATATAAGTTCAAGTTCAATAGCAAAGCAAGAAAATACGGAGCCTACAATGTAAGTTCAATCGGTTCAATTACTTCATCGAAATCAGTTGTTGACAGTTAGGAGCTGTTTGCTTCACTATTGTTACAAGCGTCTAGCCCCTCAGATACTAGTTTCCTCCCGATTCCTCCCTGATCATTTGCGCAGATTCACGCGCAGCGTGTTTACTCCAAGGAGCACTAGCGTCTACATCCCAAAACGGCAGCCTATGAGAGAGGCGATTCTATTATTTTCATCAGGGAGTACCTAAGTTAGAATGGTTTTTTTGAGGAACGCCAACGGCTGTGCGCGATGTTTGTTTACATTAGGAAGTTCAGAAAATTGCAAAGGTGGATTGCCTTAGTTTCTGCGGTTACTTTCAAGGAAATATTAAACAGTTTTTTTGGTTTGCTGATAGATGGCAAATAGATAATTTATCTTTATAAATCCGCGTTTATCTACTTAAACTTCAGAAGATTTAAGATGAAGTGAATATATTTAACACAACAGAATGCAAGCTTAAGACTTGTAAATCTTTTAAAAAACAATACATCGATAATTAAAAATATTATTTATAGTTCATTATTAAAAACTTTTTATAAATGCATAGTTATCATATAATTAACAATTCATCCATGCATTATTTCATTATTTATTATAATTAAAAGAGAAGATATTTTTTACAGTAATGTTTAAAAATTTGCTGTTGTCTTTTAAAAGATTTACAAGTCTTAAGATTGTGTTCTGTTGTGTTAAATATATTCGCTTCATCTTAAATCTTCTGAAGTTTAAATAGATAAACACGAATTATAAAGGTAATTTGTCTATTTGCCCTCTATCAGCAAACCGAAAAAACTGCCTAATATTTCCCTGTAAGTAACCGTAGAAACTAAGGCAATCCAACTTAGCAATTTTTTGAACTTCCAAATGTAAGCAAACATATAGTCCACTGCCGTTGCATTCCTCAGAAAACCATTCTAACTCTCCTACTCCCCGATGAAAATAATAGAATCGCCTCTCTCATAGGCTGCCGTTTTGGGATGTAGACGCTAGTCTCCAAGGAGCTCGGCGTGGTCAAAGCCGCTTTTTTTAAAATGCCGTGCGTTTAAAACGTTACGAACTGGATGCGCATTACTGAGTGTAAATTAATTTTTTTGTTAGTTTTTCTGAAATAGTTTTCTTTTTAATTGGTATACATATTTACTTGTTCAGATGTTTTATTATAAATCTTTACATAAAGGAAGAATTCATGATTTATTCATCTACAGATCATCGCCCAAAGCTATTAGAGATACAGATATCAAAACTTAGGAGCTTATTCCTTTTGTACCGAAGATGTCATTTAAGAAGCGATTTTTTAAGATTCGGTGGGCAAAACGTGTTTTTATGCTTTTTCATATAAGGAAGAAACAGATGTACATAAGGTTATTGCTTTAAAATGTATGGAATATGAATACCTAAAAACCAATTTCAAACGTTTTCAAAATTCTGCCCCGAAGGGGGGGAAACGTGTTCTTCACATATCCATAAGACAAACTTATGTATTATTGCTGTAAAATGTAAGGAATACGAATAAATGCTGACATCAACATGTGTGGGGAGGGGGACTGATTGGCATAAAATACAAGTTTATATAATGTACAAGTAAGCCTTATTAAAGGTACACACCAGGTATATAAAGCTAGTTAGTATAAAAAAAAACTTAAGGTTTCTATTATTTAATGTTATTAATAATTAAAAACCCCAAAATAAAAATGTAGCAGCATGTGGCAATTCAAAAAACTGTGATGAGATTGTTACAATGTTCAGTTAATTTTAAACAATTCTACACATAATAAAATGGCCAGTGCACAACATGTGAATGTACATGGGGTTGAATAATTAGAAAATAAAAAACTTGACAAGTATTAAATAGCAAGTATTAAATAGTAGAAAATATTGCTTACTGTTCAAATTTGGGATTGACTCAGTTTCTCCAAAATATATTTATCTACATTAAAACGTTTCGTAATAATCTATTGACTGAATAGTATAAAAGTCAATGAATGAATGATTATATGGACAATATTTGGTATTGTTGAACTTGGGGGGGGGAAGGAAGACAGTAATGCAAGGAGGATGAACAAAAATAGACTTACTCATTAATCACAGAATACATCAGCCTATCACGAAGACCTGAGATAAAGGTTGTTCCCTGTTCTGACCTTCTACATCTGTTCCTGATCATTTTAAGGATCAGAGTTGGAATTATCTTATTATTAAAGAGAAGTTCTGAAGATTGAGAGAGAGAGAGTATTATATAAATAAGAAAAAAATATCATCTGACACATATAGGCATTCATTATTTGATGTTCAGATTTTGAGCATGAAGGTGCATTTGCCCCTCGCTCCCTATTTTAACTTCTCTAATTTTTCTTGTCCTTTATGCTTGATCTGCCTGGCTCAGTAAAAGTAGGCGGCCAGTGCAACATTGATTAAAAAGCCAGTTATAACCACGTGCAGTGCTGATAAGGGCCACATAATAAAATGTCCAGTGCACATAATAAAGATGTTTCTGAGACTCCTTCTCCTTTATTTTCTTCTTTCTAGGTATTTCTTTCTCCTGATGATGAGGGACCTTTAGCTGCCCTCGAAATCAATCGAGTGTTTCACTATACTTACGCTAAATACAAGCTTGTTTTTACGATTTTGATTCACTTACAGGCAGTTGAAAGAAGATATTTTAGATCATAAAAATGGACAAAAGGAATTATGAATAGGTACTAATGACTATTGTTAAAATACAGTGGCTCCCAAAAGTGTTAGTACACTTATGATTTTCATTGAAATAGGGCTCTATCCATTAATCAAAAGTAAACTTTCTGAATGAGACTTTAATAATAGGATTTATAATCTATTTGTAACAAAATTACATGAAATATTTTTTAAATATAGCAAAAATTCATTTTTAAGAAATTAGTAATCAAAAAATGACAAACATTTTATCTCACAAAAGTCTTCGTACACTTCAAAAAAAATCTTGACATATTAGTAAATATTTTCATTTTTCGTTAAATTAATATTAGTAGGATATCCTTTAGCATCCACAACAGCTTTTAAACATCTGGGAATAGATTTTACTAGTTTTTTTTTTTTTTTTTTTTTTGTAATTTCTGTATTAATGTTCACCCATTCTTTCCATCATGGCGGTTTTGAGTTCGCTTTTCGTTTTGATTTCGTATTCTAACCTCCAGCTCTTTCCAAATGTGTTCTATGGGGTTTAAATCTGGCGACTGAGGTGGTGTTTTCAAAACCTGTGGACAATTATAGAGACACTACTGGCAAACATTGAGAGCCGTATACTTAGGATCGTTATCATGATTAAAAATAAAGTTGTTTCCAATACCTAAATTTTGGGCTGATAATTTTAAATTGTCTCTTAAATATTTAAATAAAAAGAATGATTCATTATGCCATCAATAAATACCAAATTACCTAGTCCTGATGCTATCATGCCCCCCCACAAGAACACCTCCACCGCCATGCTTAACTGTTCCAACTAAGTTCTTAGAATGAAGTTCCTCATTTTTTCTTCTCCATACAGTTATTCGGCCATAGGAACCAAAAATGTTAAAATTTGCTTTCGTCAGCAAATAGGACATTATTCCAGTACGTTTCGGGTGTATTTATGATTGATTTTTGCGAATGCTTTCTGTTTGCCTAAGCTTTCTGTTTTTCTCACTAACAAAATTATTTTTACGGGCAGAACGCCCATGTAATCCAGTTTCTCTGAGAACTCGTTGAACAGTTTCAGGTGAAATCGAAGTAGAAAACTTTGCATTAAATTCTGCAGAAACTTTTACAGAACTCAAACGTGGGTTTTTTACAAATTTTCTAAGAATAAATCTCTCATTACGTTTAGTTAACTTTCTCGGTCGACTTTTTCTTACCTTGTTTTCAATCCAATTTTCTTCTTTAAAGCGTTTTATCACATACTGCACTGTAGAATGGGGTAAATTAACTAATTTATTGATATTGCAAATTTATTTACCACTACTATGGTGAAAAATGATCAGTTTTCGAATGCTGTAATTTCTTTACGACTGCGACCCATTTTTCAATAATAAATAGAATATTATGAAGTAAACAGTAAACAATTAAAGCAAACGATTTTTTAAATGCCACCAGAATGTAAAAATTAAAAAAAAAAGCAACTGATTATTCTAATTTTGATTTTATCCAAAAATATTTCAGTGTACGAAGACTTTTATGAGATAAAATATTTATCATTTTTTGATTATTAATTTCTTAAAAATAAAGTTTCGCTATATTTTAAAAATATTTCATGTAATTTTGTTACGAATATATTATAGATCTTATTATTAAAATCTCATTCAAAAAGTTTAAATTAATGGATAGAACCTATTTCAATGAAAATCATAAGTATGCAAACACTTTTGGAAGCCACTGTATATATTTTTCATTAGATGTGTTAAGTTTCTTCAGTGAAATTATGTGTAAAATTTTTGTGATCCAAAATAATTTTTAGAACTGTATTTTTGTCTTCATTCTGTGAAGTTACTGTAGAAGTTTTTGTCAGTTTCCTTTTCGTTTTGTATTTGAGAATCTTTTGGGTATTATATTCTTATTAGGTGGAATATCTTTATTAGCAGTTTGGGAAATGTATTTCTTGCGCATTTAACATATCAGCAGCTTCTAGTTATAGTGGTGCTGATTTTAGAATCTTGTTTAACACATCACATTGTTTGTCAGATTTTAATGAATCTACTAATTCTAAACATGTTTGTTATAGTTCATTCGGCTAATCTTTGGAATATGGTAACAGGTAGTTTGGCGACATTTTGGTAAGGCGATGAAAGTTACTAGCTAGGACTTTAGCAGTGTAAATGGATAAAGTCAAGAGTGTGCGCAATGCCATTTTTGTGCAATTCTGGGATTTTTTTTTAAAGTGAAAATAGGTCGACGTATACATGGATGATACCGTGTATGTGCAGTTCTTAAAAAAGCGGCAAGCAGTGGGCGATTCTGCACTTTCTCTCAATTTCGCACCTAATCTTCGTCATGATTAAACATTTTTGTTCCATAAAAGTTCTAGTATAAGCGTAATTCGGCTAGCAGATTGTTGGAAAAAATGTTGAGTAAAAAAAAAAAAAAGAAAGCCTTTACTTCGTGAAAACAAAATGGCGTCCAAAACAAAACTAGCAGGTTGCTGTAGCAGATTTGGTCGCCAAATTTTCGCCAAGTTACCATAATCCAAAGATTAACCATTCATTTTTTCTGTGTTCCAGTGAGAGGGTCTGTGTGTGATTTTTTTTGGGGGGTGGCTACTTAATTCAAAATTCATTTTCATCATCTATACTAAGTGGATAATTTATTATGCATTGTAGTTGTAGTATAAGTAGTAGTATTTCTAGTGTGCTGATGTAAGTAATGTATTTAATAAGTAGCAGTATTTCTAGTGTGCTAGTGCACATACTCCACCTAACATATAAGGTATTTCTCCCGCCTTCTTGGTGTGGTGGTCTGCACACTGTGCGCATATTCCAAAAGTCTGCGGTTCAATTCCTAGCGAAGCCATTGATAATTTTTCAATCTCTCTTGCTTCCAATGTAAAATTCTAATGTCTGTACAGTGGCACTCGAACTAAAAGGGTGTTAGATGATTGTCCTCCACACCCAGGATTTGGTGATTAGGTCCCATAAAAACTCCAGTCGTTCTTTAAAAGGGGGAGATAAAGTATTTCTCCCATCTTCTTGGCATGCCTTCATGGTGTGATGTGTATCCAGAGGTCCGCGGTTTGATTCCCGGCGAAGGCGTTGAATATTTTTCCTCTTGCTTGCTTCCACAAAAATACCCAATATCTCTACAAACTGATGAATCAATACAGCTGCATATATATCAATGAATGCATATATTACACTCGGTGCACTGTATGTGACATGTACAAGTTTTGTTACTTTCATGTATAGTGTATATTTCTGTATTATGTGTTTATGAAACAGACCACCCATTCTCATTCTGTATTAATTATAACATAGTGTTTCATTTGTTTTCTGTCTGATTCTTAAATCCCAAATCTTACTTATTAATTTACCTTTATTTGCTGTAATTAAGCGATTAATCATTTTATCTCTTACACATTTCATAATACCATATAAAGTGTTATCCAATCTCTTAAATTTTTTTGCATGAAGATAAATATATTTTAATGTTCGGTGCATTCGTTCGATGTGCATGTTTGTGTTAACACCACTGTGAAGTCTATAACAGTATGCCCAGCTAGCTGTATTTTGTAAATAATATGTTTCAAAGTAATTTGCAAATGCAATAGTGTCAGGATCTTAAGTATTGCTGCTTCTGTCAGTATATGAAAAGTATGAATGTCTTGTTCTTCTAAGAGATCTAATAATTTTATATGTTTTTGTCTGTTTTTCAACACCATCGAATTTTTTAAAAATTGTTTCTCCAGGCTCTATCAATATGCCATGCACAAAAAAGACATTTCTGTAGTAAACCCATTTCAGACTCCCAAGCATTAAAAAAAGATTCAGCCATAACAGACATAAATATTTGTGGTTGTATTTGTCCAACGTTTTCTTTAATACATGAAAAAAAAAAATGATAGCACTGGCTGATCACATCGATTAGAAATTAAAAATGCACACAGGAATCTTTGGTGTAAATCATCTATTGTAAGTAAAGTTATGAAATCTGTATGCATTCACCCCATGTGTACCATCAATACATATACAAGTCAGAACAAATTTTTTTCAGTATCTCTCTTTGTGCATCTGTCATCATTATCAAAACAAAATCATTTCCTTTTAGAAATGAATATTGTGTACAATATTCACTCATGCTATCTTGATCCCTGGGTTTTATAAAATGAAATACTACATGGATGTTCAAGATTTCGCATTTGAAGTACCCACGTATCTACACACACCTAATCATTTTCATGTTTAACAGAATTAGAAGACAAATTGAAAGATTTTTATTGTTATGTAAATCTTGTTTTCCAAGTAAATTAACCTTCTCAAGCCCAGCATCTCATAGAGAATTTCTAATTTCATCTAAAATATTATCCAGAGAAATTTTGGCTGCTATCTTTGATGCAATATTTTTTATTTCATCTGTTGTTAAAAATAAGTGACCTAAATCATTCCAATGGCCAATATGTATTTTCTGATATGACACTACACATTTGCCATCTGTATGTTCTGTTACTTTTAATGCAGCTGGGCAATATGCATTTATTTTATTGCTACCAAGGATTTTTAAGTGACGCAAACCTTTACTTTCTAATATAAAATTTCCTAAACAGTGGCATTACACCATGTATATTAAATATGTTTACTCCATAAGAAATTTTGTCTTCATATTATTTTCAATTTCTGCCTTCCATGCCAAAAAATCATTAAATGAATTAAATTCTAGCTCAGTATGATTCAAATCATTATCATGAACATTATTGAAATGAAATATTATTTCTCGCTTTTCAAAATTAGCATAACATACAGGACACACATAATTACCTGTTAGAAGTACGAATTTTATTTTGATGATATTTCCAATTTTTTATGTCACTAAATTTCAGATGGCAGTCCTCACATTTGTAGCTTGGTGATCGACAACTTTTTAAAGAATCATTAATGTAGTATTATTAGAGTGTAATGTGTTGGTATGCCGTTTCAAACTGCATTTATTTTGGTACGTTTTTAAGCAATCAGAGCATACAAAATTACTCTCAGCCACACTAAAATTATTTGCACAATCAACCATACTATTAGAACTCTTAGTTTTCAGAGACTCAATTAATGTAGTATTATTGTAATGAAATTTATATGCATCGCTTTTCAAATTGTATCTATAGTTGAAAGTTTTAAACAATCACGGCAAACAAAATCACTCTGAGCTATACTAAAATCATTTGCACAATGAACCATATCACTCACAACACAACCAGAATTATCACACTGAATTATCGCTCACGATTACTCCTTCCTAATTTTGATTCGATTTAGAATCAAAAATACCTTCTGAGGAAACAGAAGTACTTGGCCCTGAAAGGGGCAGTTTTTATTGATTTTGTGCAGAAGATATAATAATCGAAGCAAAATAAAAAAGAGAACTGTATCTGCAATCACTCGCTACAATACATAATCTTTGCTACCACAGCAGGTCAAAGAGCAGGGTAAATAATAGTAAATACGAGGCGCCTTCAGGGAAATGACGACATGCGCAATAATCTGCGCAGATGTTCAGGGAGGAACCAAGAGGAAACTAGCGTCTGAGGGGCTAGACGCTTGTACTTCTGTTCAATGTAATATATGGCCGATCAACGCAGTGGCTAATCGCACCTACGGTGCGAATCAAGATCAGTAAAATACTTTCGGAAGAATAGGATATTTTAGAAACCTTGGTGCGAATAGCTAATAAGAGGCTATTCGCACCAAGGTTTCTAAAATGGGTTTCTAAAAGAGCTGCTTGAAGACAGCTTTGATTCATACCAAAGTTCGCGCATGCGCATAATCAGCCTAGGTACCAGCTTTTTACGCTGAATACTAAAAGCATTTTGCATGCTTGAAATTGTGCTTCGAATGAAAGAGTTACTGATGATAAGTACTAAAAACAAGATAAGATAAATTAAGAATTAATGTAAAGTAAAAGGTTAGGCTCTCCAGCCAACACTAAGTTAATTTTCACTAGCGTTAGTACCTCAAGCTGAGATTTGATTATAAGGTGTCTGTCTAGGTCTAAGTGGTTCAACGAGATATATACTGGTAGAGAGCGTATCTGCATGTCCATGTCCTGGTCCTAGTAATTAGTATTCGGCCCTAATAAGGCCCTTTACTAATATATAATATCGTACCCTAAACAGGGATCCTAATAAAGTTCGTCATCCGCATTTGGAAGAAGTTGCGCTCCTAGCGGAAGAGAAAAAGAAATCTTGCCCATACTATAATGGGCGAGCATAAGCACATCCTGTGCAAGGTTCTTTAATATACTAAAGGTTAGGTCAGGAACGGAAAAAGCATGCCTTTGGTTGCTGGTAGTGACGTCACCCGAGTGACAAGTTACATCGGTCGACGCGTCTGCTGCATGATTTCAGGGAAAAAATGTAAACTAAAGCAAAATGATCATTTTATACGTAGTATATATAATAACATATCGGAAATACCGGACATATACTTTCCTACTTAGTATTTTGTCAAAGCAAATGTTTATTTTAGATTCAGAATTCGTACGAATTCTAAAATAATTGTAAACATCCTTTACTTAAAGGAAAGCATTAGAATAAGAAAAATGATATTTCAGTCAATGAAACTAAATATTGTAAAAAGCGGTATTTTTAAATATTTTTGCGTTGTATTGTAATTAATAAATCTTAATAAATCTTGTTGAATAGAAGACATGAAGGCAGAACGGCTAAAACCATGGTAATAGCATAATCAAAAAGTATTTTCCCATATGTTTTCATTGCTCGTGCATTTTTTTAATACAAATGAATTTTGATATTCTGTGAGTAATATAGGATCGTGATTTTCAGTTTAAATTACATATCTCAAGTGAAAAAATATATATTTATATTTTTAAATTTGAATCACCAAATTCATACTTAATTAATATAAAATTCTACAAATTTCTTTACCACGTCAATATACTTTTTAAACAGACTCATCACATTCTTTTTAAGGTGAAAAGTCACTTATATTGATTTACTTCAGATGTCAGCAGAATTACATAAGTTTCTAAATAAAACCAATACTAATTTTTAGAAGAAAACTATTACTTGTTATTAGCTTAGAAACTTCAATTTGTTTGAATATGAATTACTCCAGCACGGCAAAGAATTACGTCCATGGGCTGCTCACCTTTTAAGTGACTTCAAAATTCGGACATAAACTCAACACATGCACTCCTGCACTTGTATGTATTGTATTTATATTTTATCTGTCGAATTCAAATTCTTGTTTGTATTTTGTGTATCCTTTTGTAATTGTATTATGACTTACTTCATACTCCAGTTCATAATAAGTCTGTTTTGGGTTTTGAAAACTAGGAGAAAACGTTCCCTTACTTCCCAGGCTTTATTAATTATTCTCTTTTGGGAATTTCAGTTGAAGTAAACCTTAAGTGTTTTTACGGAGCCGGACACATCGCATATTTCGATATTCGAGGCATAATGTGAACGAACGAAAGATACTCAGTAATTTATGAAAGTTATTGCATAGTGTACAGGGATTTCAACGACGTCGAGTTGCTAGGACTGTGTGATATGGCCAGCAAACAGTCCAGAAGACATCATCTGGATGACTTCGAGATCACATCATTGGGAAGTCGGTAGAATGTCGAAGTGTGACAAGTATGGCGGAAAAGCACAGGATCGCTCACAGCATCATTTCACGAGCATGGAGAGCATTTCAGATGGCAGAAACACTGTTCGAGTGTCCAGCAATCTGGTTCGTCCGCGAGCAACAAAGGCGGTTGACGACAGTGTTCTACTGGTGAGAAGAGACAGCTGGAAGAGACCGGAAGATATTATAAGTCACCTGCAACAGACAACTAAACGTCAGGTATTCTGTTTTACTGTGGCCAGGAGGCTGCACAGTAGTGGTCTATATGCACAATAACTAGTACAGCATATGCCATTAAAACCTGCTCATCGAAGACTCCAGTTTCTGTTGTGCGCGGGAACACAAGAACTGGAAACAATATTTAAGTAGTATTTACGGATGTGATCCGATTTATTCAGATGAACGATCTTAGATGTATACACATCTCAAAACAGCAGGCAACAGGCAATCACCCTACGAACATCATAGAAAATGGCCGTTTTGGAAGCGCCGGAGTTGTCTTATAGGTGGTAACATGCTTGGTAGCCGTATTGATCTTCCCATTTCCCATGAAGTTTCAGTCACAGGGTCAGGTATTGTAGTGAGGCTTTTTTGCCTCACGTGCGTCTGTTTGGAGATGTGCTGTAGGTCCACACTTCTTCTTCACGGACAACAAAGCTGCAACTCATCGTACGTAACTGTCGCAGAGCTCTTAGAGACTGAAGATATTCAATGCATGGATTGACATGCACCGTCGCCGGACATAAATCCAGAAGAACATGTGTGGGACCTTCTCGGGAAAGGCTTGGAAGCATGTGACCAGCTGCCAGCAACGTTTCTGCAAATGGAATTGGCGCTAGAAGTAAAATGGGCCATCATGCCTCAAGACCTCTTTGACAATCTTGGCCTCAGAGCAGAGAGACGCTGTAATTCTCGCATCGCAAACAGGGATGATCATATCCCCTTCTAAAGATTGGATTTTTTGCAAGGCTACTGTCACATTGATATTTCTGTCTTCTCTCCGGTTGTGCTCATAGCTGCATTTTCAATCAAGTGTCTTTCTGTCGTTTTGATTCTTTGTTTGGGTGTTTTTTCTCATTTGTTCCATGTTTTCACATCTTGAGGCTTTTGTGGTATGATTTTGGTCCATCTGGAACACTTTTAACGGATGTAATGTTTGAAAAACAGTCTCGACCTTAAATTTTATAAATCAGTGTATAAGCGATAATCTTTCTTTTTATAATGGTGGCCCTTTGGTTTTATTATTCGCGATATAAAATTGAAGATGAATTCTGTATTAGACTTATTTAATACATTATTCGCATTAAACTACGTAACAAATTAATTTTCTCCTTTTTCTATATTCATTATCTTATCCATTTCAAATAAAACTTATTGTATGAAACCGCCTTTTTTAATTGTATTTTATAAAATATTTAATATTCTTATTATGTACAGTCTGTCTTCCTCCGAAAAGCTGCTGTAGCCATAAAATAGAATGTTTACTGTAATTAACAAAATGCCAAAATAAAGAACACAATGGTACATGTCGACATCATCTATAAACGAACTCTAGAGTCATATGTAGCAGAATACTTATTCAGGCATCAAGTCGGTTGAGATAATGTGTTTGACTTGTACAGTCGTTAGGTTATTTTGATACTGGAGACATGAAAAAATGAGGAATACCTTCGCTGGGATTCGAACCTGGACCTATCAAATACGCGCCGAGTGTGCTACCGTTACACCACAAAGGCATGCAGAAAGCCGATAGAAAATATTTTATAGACTGATTTTTATCAACAGTTGCTGAACAATGGCAACAAGAAAGTTTCTGTTAAAAGTCAATTATCAGATAAGTTTTATATATGCTACTTATTTTAAATACATTGCTTGTAAGTTGTATTCAATGAAATAATAAGCATAAATTTACATTAACTTGTTTCTACATCTGTATATTAAACAAATCATGTTGTGTATATTAAATAAATTGCCGAATTACATTGGTCATAGTTGAGTTAGTTTCTTTTTTCTTTCTTTTTTTTACCATTGCAGTGCAATGAAAAATATTATCGAAACTGCTAGAGGGGGAAATATTCGAAGAGACTGAAATAGTTTATTAAATACGGTAATGTGAAAAGAGTTATTTAGCTTTAAAATTACTAATTTGTAATTTAGGTAAATAAGTGCACATGAAAATTGGCCTATTATTGTCTTCAAAAGTGTATGTAGCGTATAAAAATTAATGGAAAGGCAATTACGTTGTACATATAGGCTTAATTTCTTTTATTTATTCTCTGATTCTTGCTTAAGTGCAATATGTGCTTCTTTTCGAAAAATGGGCTGAGAAAAACTATAAATGCTATGCAAAATTCATCTCCAAGCAGGCAATTTTTGTTACAGTATGCAATTAATCCATCTGTCAGTGATCTGCTGTTAGCCTTCAAGATTCTTTTGGCATACCAAATAGGATGTTATTCTATTCATACGAATTTTGTTTCCTTGCGAAAAACGAATTGTTGCTGCCTCATTTTAGTAGAAGTATTTATTTCAAATTCATGCGTCAAAACTGCATTTAATTCTCACGGATAGTTAAAAAAGGCATACAAATATAAGAAATTTAAAAAAATGTTGAATGTGCGCTTTGTATTTAGGTACCAGTTGAACATTCAAAACAGTTTTAGTCAAAACAATTATGACTAGACTATTAATATACGAATTAATCTTCAAAAATTCAGTGTGTATACTCGTGCATTTAAAATCATAAAAAATGAAAATTATAGAAATGCATAAAATTATATAATCATGCATTTAAAATCGCAGTTGAAAATAGCGATACTAAACTGTTAGAATAAATAAATGTTATGAAACCATATTATGGATACTGGGAAATTTTTGCTTTTATTGATAATGAAAACACTTAATTATTCAGTGCACACTGAATCGCTTGTGCAGATATTTTTTCGAATGAAGTGGCATTAGTTTCTATTTTACCAAAACAAGAAATTTGTTTAGTGAAAAAAATAACATTTTTCTTTAATGTGTTAAGAAAATCGCAAACTTCAATAAAATTCCACATATATATGTATGTATATATATATATATTTAGATGTTAAAAGCATACTCTTTTCACTATATGTTACGCTACTACAGCATCCACCGACCTTGCTAGCCTCCAAGGTGAATGAATGCTGTGAAAATGTAACTTAAGGTATTAGCTGTCTTGTAGAAGAAAACTTTTAACTCAGTAAATTAACAATTGCCATTTCTCAGAACTGTTTTCAACTTATAATCTGAAATCACCATATTACAGTTTTCTTATCCCCTTCCAGCCCTCGAATAAAATTACTACTCTACTCACAGCCGATTGAATTTTATATATAAAGGTATGAACATTTTGTATTGAATTTATTAATGCATTTAGAACGCTTTATATATTGGATTCTTTGCCTGCAAAGATTCTGTAGAAAATTGAATTTTGTACTTGTTATTCTAGACTATCTCACTGATTAAATTCGTTCTTATAAAATTCTTTATCTCTTTTTGAGAAGTTTTATAATTGAAAATGCGTGTCTAGAATTAGATTTAAGGAAATGAAACTTCTGGCTACCTTCCTTAAGTTGAAAGAAACTCCACTTGTGCGTTCTTGAGAGAGATTTTGCTCAAAGTGCAAAAAAGAAGAATTGGAAGAATGTAAGTCTTCTTATAAAAACAGTAAATTTATTTCTAGGCAACAATAATGAATATTGTGGACAAGTCAATAAAGAAATAAACTCTAACACTGTTCACATGTGAACATGATCTAACAGAGTCGGCACACCGACAGTCTTCGATTCTTCTGACAACTACGAAAGAAGAGTCAGCAGCAGTACCTAAAAATACTACTTTTGATTGGTAATCTTCACCTTTGTTATTCAAAGACATCATTTGTTACAAAAGTGAATACAATTCGAAAAGGAATTTTCATGACATTTGGTAGAAGAGAAAATTTTGAGTCATTTTTAGAGTTAAAATTGTTTTTAAAAATTGTTACATTCTTTTTGACAATGAACATTTTGTGACCTTCACAGTCAGTAGAAACAATGCAAGACGATTTTTTTTTGTCTTGTGCTACTGCTGACCTTATAATGGCTGAGATGGATGAAACACTTTTGATATCTGATCCCTTTTTAAGTATTTTTTTTAACAAGCGAAACAATTCAGAAGATATCGTTCGTTACAAAATAACAACTCGAAGAATTTAGTAATAACATTTGATAGAACTGTAGAGCAAAGCTTTTGACATCTGAACAATTTTTTTACACTTTCTATAAACATTGTTTATTGTTTGTTGGAAGAACAGAAAAAGATTCAAAGAATTTCATTCATTCATTATTCATTTAACAGAACAGAACAATTTTTTTTTCAAAACACTCTTAAGGGCGTTATTCCGTACAGAATAAAAATGCTAAGAACTTTTTATTAATAACTTTAGGTTAGGGATGAAGATATGTTTTGATGTATGGAAAATATTTTGGCATATTTATTTTGTTAATTCTAAAAATGTTTTATATTTTATTACATTTTGAAAAATCTCGAAGGCAATTCTTATTAGGAAAAGCTAAAAATTCTAAAACGAATTTTCCTAATGACATTTCATATAATAAGAATTTTATTTTTTTTTTGTCCTTGAACAGTATTCTGGCATATGAATTTTTATTTTTTGAGACATAATGATTTGTTGAAAAATACAATAATCGAAAGAAGAAATATTGATAATATTTGACAGAACTCGTGTTATTATCCTTCTTCCATACGAAAATTTATTGACGTTGAATGTATTTTTTTATATCCCTAAAAATAGCCTTTTCTGCAAAACTATAATATCAAGAATACTTTTGGATAACATTTGAAAAAATTAAAAAAAAAAAAAAAATTCTTCGTTTATCTGTATTTTTTTGACATTATTAACAAGTTTCTTTCTCGTTTTAAAAAGCATCATTCCTTTCAAAAGACTCATTCAGAAAGAATTTTTGTATGGCATTCAGTAAAATAACAGAAATGGAGTTTTGATCTTTGAGCCTTTTCTGGCACTGAATAATTTTAATATACGTATGCACGACGGAAATGCTTTACAGACAGCAACACTTTTGATCGATATTTTATTAAAGAGCATTCATTTCGTAAAAAATAAATTCTTTCTTTCATCGAATTCTATCAAAAAATTTTAGCCTTTTACGAAATCGAAATTTTAAAGTTATTTGAATACTGGAATTAATAAAATTAAGGGAATTTGCGTAAATAAATAACACTGCCGTCATTTTTTTTAATACTTGATTATAAATAAAAAAAACGAGAAAGGAGCACAAAGCAGTTCTAATAGAATTTTTATAGACAATTGAAAATAGAAGAGTAAAATTATTTTTTCATTATATGGCTGATAATAAATATGATTATTAATAAGAGTTTATGTTATTAGAATTATTGATAACAGATATTTCTGACGTCATCTATTATACCTAGCTTTTACATAATTTGCCATTATCCTCTTTTTACAGTACCATAATTTAAGGATAATGCTAAAGTTCTGTAGTAGAACATATTTATGTGATATAATGTAATTTTTTGATTATATACTAATCTATTTTGATTTAAGTGAATTTTGTTGGAAGTATAGTACAGGACTAAGGTCGATCTTTTAAGATTGAATTAATTTTTGGGTTGAATTTATTACTGAGGTATCCCTGACAAGATGCTTGAGTCTGATTGAAATCACACAATTGGAATGGCAAAATACTATTGCTTATTTGATAATTTTCTTTTGGTTTCGATAATAAAATAATCTTTTTGGAATATTTAAAAGTTTTTGGGAGTGTTGCATTTATTCTTCCCGCGACTTCATAAATATAGCTACTAGACGAAACATAAGGTCATCTTCTGCACGACTTAGCAAGCAGTGTTGGAATGCTATTGTCTGACACGACATAAGATCTCTAATTTATTTATATTTCAAATTATATCTGCACTGTTAGCAAACTGAGAGACTTAAAACAATATAATAAAATTAAAATTGCTTAATAATTTAAACCTTTATTTTATCTAAAATAAATTAAACTATATTTAGTTTATAATAAAGCAGACTGATAATATTGATAAGCATATAAAAGATTTTAGTAATTCGAAAAAGATGTTTCTGACGTCGCTTTATGTTCGTGATACACCTTTTCCTTCTAAACGTATTTTCGTCATTTATTGTTGATCTGCATATTTGTGCATTCTGATTTAATAACTTATAATAAGCATACTAAAAAAGGACTTGGATTTATTTCAGTTAAATCAAGCTGATTTAAAAAGCTACTAGAATAGATTAAAATTTTGCTCATTGTTGCCACCGGAAAAGGAAAAATAATTGGGTAACAGTTGCTTTGCGCTACTGCTGCAAAGTTATGATTAAACTGAATGAAATTTGATTTGTTTCCTGTAGCACTGGAAGAGGGTTAATATGTTAGTAATAAGGCATCCATATAAATAATGGGTAATCATGTAGTATGTAATCTATTGCTTTTAGTTATTAATTTATTTCTAAGATCGTGCCACTAAAACGCTACTTTTAAATTCGAAGTTGAGATAAAATAGTGGGACGAAGAGATGATTAAAACAACAACTAATGTATTGCCGCCGTTTTCTAAAAAATAAGTAAATAAATGAAAGCTATAGATCGCATACTACATCATTACCAAATAATATTATGTGATAAAAAGGTGAAGTTTACGGTAGGTGACATCAGCTCTGACCCTTCCAGTGATCTATGTATTGCTTACATTTGTTATTATTGTTTAATAATGAATCTGTTAATTAAGAAAGAATGTGTTTGTTCTTGGCATTGAGGTAGAATGCTGGTACTTAGAGGAACCACATTTTCAACACACTCAGCCCTCCAACAAAAATGTTTCATGCAGAAGCCCAAATTTTGAATTTCGAATTTGTTTTTTAATTTATTTTGTATCTTCGGTGAACTTGATGAAATTTTGATTAACAAACTCGGAGATTTAAAAATAGTAGGTTCCTACTAGGCAAAGCTTAAGATATTTATATTTCAAATTTAACCAGAAAACTCAGAATTTTTCTTTTTATTAAAGGTTTGCTGCCATTCCTCAAAACTTAAGGTATTTGTCTTTCAAACGAACTCAACGATTTTAAAGAAATGAAAAAGTACGCCTCTGTCCGAAATATCTTCGACGAGCCAGCGCATTGCCATTATGAAAAGCAAAAGACATTTACCTTTTCTTTCAAATTTAATCTGTCTATTATTGATTACAAACTAAGGGAATTAAAAGAAATAAATGCAACTCTTACGTTTCCATTAATACTGAATACTTGCTAGACCTTGTGAAATTACATGATATTTTTCTTTTGCTTATTAATTATTTTAGGTAGCTTGCCGCTCAAGCGGAAATAAAATAACTAAACTAAAGCAATGACATTATTATTACTGAAGAAACTCAAATAGTACAAATTCAGATTTTTCCCAAATAATTTTCAGTGTAATTTTTCGAATTAATGCTTATTCAACATTAATTGTATCAATTCATTACAGAGGTAAGTAAAGTATTTTATGAAAACTTAACTAACGTTCGGTAACAAATATTTGCATTAATTTTAATTTTAATGCTGAATATTTAATAATCTGAATTTAGCATTATAAAGTGATTTTTAAGTCAAATTTATCAGTGGAGCTTTTTGAAGTTGCGTCATCATACAGCCAGAAAGGTTGGTAGGTGTGCTTATGAAATATGGAAATATTTGAAGGACAATGAAAATTAGACTAAGCAAGAGAAAGAAACTGCTTTAAACGTTGGAAACTGTAAGATAGGTTGATGCATTAACTTGATTGTAGATTCTATGAAAAGTGTACAATCACATAAAATCAAAAGTTCAGTTTTGTACCGCAAGCTGAAAACTTCGATCATTTAAAATAATAAAAACATAAAATATTCATGTGTATCATACAATGAGTATTAAGTAATAAAATCATGCACGACGAGATTTTATATTAAACATGTGTATGTAAGCTTATAGGTTTTTACGTTTATTAACCAGTTAGCTTATTATTTTGCATGTGCTATCACTCCTATTTCCTTTGGCTCTCACCAGGATACAAATTTGTTAATGTACACTACCCCCCCAAAAAAAAAAAAAAAAAAAAAAAAAAAAAAAAAAAAACTATATTTCCCGTTCTACTTGACCGATTGACGAAAGATTGACGAAATTCAAATTGCATTTTTATATATAAATCTAATATATATCCTAAGTACCGCTTTCGAGACATGAAAAAGACAAGTTGAATTTCGCTTATCGGCTCAGTAGAACGAGAGATATAGAACTGTCCCTTTTTCTTTTTTTCCGCAGTGTTCTTGAATTTAGGAATCAGCCTTTGACAGCGACTGCTTATCGTCTCAATAGTATGTTCTACTAGCTTCTAAGCTTATTTGAATCGGCTTTAGCTTTGCTAGCCATGTCTGCTTGCGTCAGTAGATGGCCTGGATCAGAAATTATAAACGGGCTCTGTGAATTATTTTCCTTTAATTCTCGTGCTCTGTTACTCTCTAAAACAGAGAAACAACAGAGCCTTCTGTTATTATACCAGCTGTGCAAATTTTTTGGACTAAAGAACTAACATGTAGGATGTAGGTTTGCTTTAAACCTTCTTCAGTATTCGGTGTTACTTCACTGAAAGACTGAAACAGGAATAATACGTAGCCTGACCGTCTATACAGATCCAATGATTAACACTTAAAATAGTCACAGGTTAAACACTTATAGACTGTATTTTGACTAGCATTTATTTCCTATGTTAACATGTTATGTCTTATGATTCATGTTATTATAACATGTTATTTTAACATTTATTTAACATGTTATTATAACATTCATGTTAACATGTTATTTCCTATGTTAAATCTTTGCTGCACTTTTGCTTTCTGTCAGCTCAGGAATAAAAATTTTGCGAGTTTAAATAATGAGCTAGAATCTAAGTTAGCAACTAGGATTATAACTGCCTGATCTCTATGCTATTATTAATTTTCACCTGCAGTTACATTAGAAAGCATTGGAGCTGGGTTCTCATTCTTTAGCACTTGCTTCATAAATAATTCAACTACTATTGTATTCTTAGGCCGCAAAAATCATTTATTAAGTTTGATGAACATTAATAGATTTTGTAACTTAAGTTAAGTATAATTAAATGTTATAATTGCTTTTGTGCTTATTGTACTTACTTTGTTTTATTGAATTCTAAAGCAAATGAATTATAAAACAATAAATGGAATACGAATTCATCTTGCAGTCGAAGATGGTTTATTATTTTTTATTTTTTTTTTAAATGGCCAGGCGCTTTATGAGGATAGTTTATCTCAGTTAAGTGAAATTATGATTTATATAAGCTAACAAAATAATGGAAACTAAACGATGCCTAGAGCCCGTTATATAGCTTTACGCAATGCCGCAGTGAGCCTGTTAATTTACATTTATTTGAAAAATTACATATTTATTGAGAATTTTATTTACATTCAGACTTCGGTATTAATACTTGAATGTTTATGCTATGTTAATTATATTTAAAATTTCTTTTCGCTTTTTTTTTTATTTTCTTTCAATCTTTTTCTTTCTTTTTTTTATGCGAAAAGGATAATTTAGTTAACGGTAGGTATTAGTTGGCGTTTAGTGATTTAATTTTTATTCTACTAATATTTTAGTAAACAAAGGAATGTTTTGGACGTCAGAAATATCTGTAGCAACATTCGTTACTGCATTATTTTTATCCCAAATCGCAAAACACAGATTCCAAGAGCTATTATACCTCTCTGCATATAATTTTTTAATTGAAACTTGAACGGGAAAATTGCGTTGCTTATCGCAAATAAACGACTTGAAAACAGTACATGTACCTCTTAAGTTCTTAATAATATTATTAATATTTATACTCTTAGTACAATGGATGAAAAGTCCCTGATTATGTATTTCAGTATTGTGTTTCAGTAGTATATCGAGACTATTCAAAAATTTTGAAATTTCAGTATGCATTCAATTTAAAAAAGTAAGTAATTTTAAATTGAAATAATTTTTATGAACATAAACTTCGTAAGTTCATGACTGTAAATCTATGACTTCTTAAAAATTCTCGAAGTTCTCACATTTTTATTTGTCTAAATGTAATAAATAAGGGGAAATACGAAACATTTTCTTCTCTCTCTCTTTAGAATTCTGTTCTGTTAACCGCAAATATACTCATTTCTGCACTCTTTTAAGACACACAATCAACATACAGAAACAACACAACAGTATTCTACACAAAATTAGAACAATTATTTACACTAAATACTGTGATTTATTTTGCTAAAGGGAACATATTTTTTTTATTTGTATAGGATTTGTTATAACCAGTTGGTAAAAAACTTCATTATAAAATGATAATTTTCAACCTCTCACAGTACTTGGAGAGGAATGATGTAAAATCGGTTTGCTTCTCTTGTAATTGCAATGATGATTAAGTAAAGACAATATAATAAATAATGCACAAGGGAAACAACATCGTACGAAAATGATATTTCTGAACTTTGCTTGGAATTTTAAAATTAATAAAAATTCCACCTCAGACTGAATTTAATTTAAAGTTTCACTCGATTCGAAAGAGTTAGTCTCTTTCAAGAAGAAGTATATTTTGCACAGTTTTACCAAAAATACATTACCTAAGGAAACAAAATAAAAACAAGCAGTGTAGCGAACCATCTGTCGAACGAAACAACGGGTGGCCTGCACTCATGAGCCATGAAGAACTGATTTATTTCTGTTTCTCTGATCTAACATTTATATTTTTTAACACAAAATTTAAAAATCAGATACACGCAGAAATAAGTAATTATTAATTACAGACATGATTAGTTCACTGAATATGACGAAAGCAGCCGGAGAGTTATTAATAAGTTCTAATTTTCAGTAATATTTTAGAGTTATAAAATGGTAATTCGGCAGTTGCGTGATATCATTTCTTTAGTTTGAATTTATAAAGAAAACAAAATATCAAATTTCACAGAATAACGAATTTCAACAGTTAACAAATAAAAGTTATTATTATTATTATTCCTTTTCTTTTCTTATTAATTCATTATATGAAAGTCTTGTTTCTGAAATATTTTTATTGATAGCTTATTAATTAGACTTTACAGAAACCATTAATTTTATGAGAGGAAGTTTTAAGGATTTTGGTAAAATTGCATATATTATTATTTATTATTATTTTACATATCGGTTCTAAAAATAAAGCGATTTCCTTAGCATTGAAGTATATGAATTCTAACAAAAATAATTAAGTTGACGAAGAACATTTTCTTTAAACATTTTATCAGCGTACTGGTTCCACTATATTTGTAAATAATTGAAATTAATGAAATAACTTTTATTGACATTAATAGTTATTAATAACATTGTTACGCAAAACTGCTGTTTCCAACTTAATGCTATTTTCCTTATGCACTACTACATACCACAGTAATCTGAAGCATAAGTTTATAAAAATAATGTGAAGAGTGCTAAAATAGAGAATCTCGTCCATTGTTTTGATTTCACAGCCAACAAACGCTGAGTGTCAATTAATTATTAATAGATAACATTAATAGGAAATTAAAATAATTCTTCGTAGATTTTTTTTTATTTTATTAAAACAGGATACATCGGCTCATCCATAAAAATACTCACTTATTTGCTGCCCCCACCCCCGTATTTCAGTATTTTTGTAACGTGATATACAACACACAATTATACTTTTGCTTTAAGAAACACATTAATATATAAGACAAGTAAACAGTGTAAGAATCTCATTGAAAATCCTAACTAAATATGACGAGTAAATAGTGTAAGAATTTCATTGAAAAATCTTAACAATCTCCAACAATTTTACAATCTCCTTGCAAATCCATGGTCATCAATAACCGTCAATTATCATCAATTGTTTAACAATGTAAGAATGTTATTTCAAATCCGTGGTCATTAATAGCTGCCAATGGTCATCAATGGTCCATAGTTCGTGATCATCAGTTATCTACTAGTGTAAGAATCTCATTAAAATCCATGGCCGTCAATGATCGACTGCCTAAAGCCGCGGAATGCTGTTTTAGTGTGCTTCGGTTCTGCTTCTAACAATTTAATGAAGCTATTACTCTTAGATACGGCTCCACGAAAGCATATGACCCAATTAATGTTCATCATAATGGATTTCCTACAGTTTTGATGTTCAAATCATGTTAAAAAAACGTAAATGCAGCTTTAACTTGCATCTGATTTCTTGTAGTAAAATATCGGTAGCTTTCAGATCGTTTATGTGAAATTTAAAAAAAAAAATGCTTTTCTGCTTACGTTTCTGACATATTGCTGTTCAAATTTCAAGGGTCTTCAAAAATCTACAAAAGACGCTTTTCCTCCTTAAAATTAAAACCGCATTAACGGGGTCCTAGATGTAGGCAAGGCTTTATATTCCTTTTTTTTTTCTTTCCCACATATAACGGGGCAGCCATCCACTAGGTTTAGTTACCTTTTTGATCGAAATCCCAATCTTTAAAACTATGCTGTCGTGGCGTTTCTATTAGCTATCCTTGGAAGACTAATCGAATATGCGTATCTAAAGGTGGAAAGTTAATCAGAAAGTTAATGATTGCTTCGAGGTCTAACAGGGGTATACACAAAGCTTTGCCGAGAGAAGAGGAAAGAGACACTTATTTCTTATATTCTTAGTTGGTGGCTTTGGTATGACAAGTAAGATTTAATCAAGCCTTTTGCGGAGCCGTTTGGAAGATCCACTCCAACCGGAAATATTCTAGATAGGTTTATGGCAGAAAAACCGCAGATTCGATCCTTCGTAATTGCCTTTAGTCAAAACTAGTGCGACGCCATATAGCTTAACTTAATTAGAATAACCTAATCTGTGGACCAAAAAGGAAATGGTTGTGTAAGAAAACAGTGGACAAGATTCTTAATAATTAGCTTATGGTTACTTCCCATTTTAACGTATATGTCACCAGTATTTTGCATTTTTCACAACACATTTCTTGGAAACATTTCAAACATAAAACGCATATTATACTGTCAGAAACTTAACAGACATTTGAATTCAGTATCAGCATACAGAAGCAACAACAAGAGCTGCATATGCTCCAACATATATATAACTTTGAAAAATTAGTCATTTAATTGCAACTACGAAACTAAAGATTTTCTAGAAATAGCAATGTACATACACAGTCATACAATAATCTTAACAACTGAATAGATTTACTTTTAGGCAAGAGCATCTACAAATAAATAAATATTTGCAAACATAACAACTAACATACTAATAACAGTTTCTCAACACTGTACATCATACAAACGTGTCCATTTTGGGTCTTTAAAGATGTAGGAGTGCGGTAATGCAACCATTGCACTCTGTTTCAATATCGGAACAATTTTCAACAACACTGAGTTCACAAAAGAGTAGATAATTTTTGTCACAAATATAGCGTTTTAGCTGCGTTTCCGCAGGTAATAGTCATTTTATCGAAGTAAACTCACATTTTATTGCTTAGAGGACCTGTTTGAAAACCATTTCAACTTCAACAACAGCTGAAGAGTATTTTTTGAATTCATGCCTTCGAATGATTTTGAAATGAAAATCGTAAACAAGATTTGAAAAAAAAATGGAAAAAATGTCTAGTGTTTATTAATTTCTCAGGTTAAAACCGAATGCTGCTAAGTTCAACTTTCGAGAATCGCTTGCAGTTAAAATAGATTTCTCACAAATTCTGCTCAAATTCCGAAAGTTTGAAGCAGGTGATTTTTCTCCGACACTTCTCTTTCCAATGTTTGGCAACCGGGTTAATTACACATTAGCTGCCTTTGGGAAATGCTTACGCGGATGTACCATTAGTCCAGCATCACATTTCTTTGCGCTTCTAATTTCCAGAACTCTGGAATCCGATGTGTTTCTCGTAGCAGCTTCTTAAAAATGCAAGTGCAGTGCATCGAATAAGTTTAAAATTATATATCTTGGCGCTTCTAAGTTCAAGGGAATTGTATAAAGTCAAGGACCTCCAGGATAGACCTCTGAGGAATTAGCAAATATTCTGATGCTTTTAGTTTGCATCATACTGGATAAGAATGCTGATTTTCGGGATACTGAATGAACCGTCTAAGCAGCATAATTTTCTTTGTTTGATCTTTATAGCTTCAAAATAATTAATCAATCGTCAAGGAAGCATTTATCCTTTGATGATTTCAGCTTCCACAGCAGCTTCCATAACACTGGATAAATATTGGGGGAAGCATCACATGCTTCTAGTTCCAGAACAGATTTCAGAAATTTGAATGATGATGGCAGCTTTGAGAACATTGGATATATTGTCGATGAAATCCTATATGTTTAAACTTCTTAGTTCTTAGGTGGACGTCAGTTTTTAAGACAGCAGACAAGTACCTTGATCATCCAGAGGCACATTCACAGATGAAGGTTAACTAAATATTTTGGATTCGGTAATACTTCTCAGCTTGTCGAACTCACAAGATGAGTTCTCGACATGCCAGTTCATAGGAGAGTTGTGGCATTGCTATGTGAGACTACTTTGATAGTCACTTTTCCATTGGATGAGTCGCTGAGAAAAATATACACTTTAACATTTTCATCATGCATGGCATTATACATGACACACCATATTTAAGAATAACTTCTCTCAGTGACACAGGTGTAGTTAATATTACCCGAATATGCTGGATTCTGTAACCTACTTTGCTGGGGTAATAAGTTGTTCAGATTCCAACATTACAGCGCACCACAGAATTACACCATTGTTGTGGAAGTTGTCTTGATTCCCAAGTTTCCA
The DNA here is from genome assembly GCF_044657685.1 of Stegodyphus dumicola. NCBI lineage: Eukaryota > Metazoa > Arthropoda > Arachnida > Araneae > Eresidae > Stegodyphus > Stegodyphus dumicola. The sequence goes on from NC_140768.1 coordinate 88,733,004, forward strand.
GGATATTGAATGAGTAAACTATGGAATGTTGATTAGCAACAGCCCTGATACCTCTGAACTTCCGTGGACTCATTTTAATGTCTTTGTTTCATCCAAAAAGATTACTAGTTTTCAGTTTGAAGAAGGAGAGATCTCTTGTAATCGTTTCACCGTCATTCCTCGATTGCGGCTTTGCGTCGCAGCGTCGACTGGATGTGTATTGGACCAATAGTAGCTTATACTAGATCCGACATCATAGAGGCAGGGTGTACTGCTTCTGGCTCCATTGTCTGATGATACTGGATGGGTTTATGAAAAGTGGGGTCATTTTGAAAAGTCTCAACAAAATTTCGTATGATGCTGAACTTCTGGTTCACCCTATATTTGAAAGCTTCCTCTAATCACAATATGCGACAAATGTGCCTCATTAAACTCAGAAAGTATAAAAATCACGAGAAAAGAAGTATTCCAACAATTAATTCAAATTTATAACAGCGTAATATTAAAAACTATATTCTTTCCCTAACGATTAGGAGGAGATTTCTTTCGTAAATATGTCCAGCAATCTTTCAGAATTTGAGCCACGGGGAAAAAAATGCTATGACGTATGAAGATGATGTGTTTTCAAATGCGTGTAATGCAGATATTTATTGCTTACTCATCTACCGTCGTTATCTATCTTACAAAATATGCGTAGTGATTTAAAACTTTCACTTGCGATGGATTACTTCCAGCGATTGAGCTTCTGGATAAATTTAAAGTTCTATTGCAAACAGAGAAAGAAAGAAGGCTAACAATTTTGCCCGCTAAACAGCTGCAGAAACATAAATTATACGTAACTATTTAGTTTTGTTTTAGTTTTCAATACTTTACAATGGTAGTTACTGCACGACCAAAACGGAGCTTTCCGTTCACCTCTTAGATTTTGCTATATAAATAGTTTCTATTCATATTCGAGTACAGAATGTGAAAACAATGAATAATAACAAACAGTCCAATGAAAATTAAAGCCCTCAACAGTCAAATAAATGTATCCCCTTTTGTTGCCAATAATGACTTTCACAATGTTAGTAGATTCAAATCGAGGTCATGATACGGTCATATGTGGGTTTCAGTCAAATAAGAACCTCTTTTCTCTCTTTCCTCGGATGAGCTTGATTGTCCTAGTACATACCACCCATGAAGGTTAAACAAAGTCAAATAGAGTAATCAGTAATTAATAGTAACACATATTAAAGTAAAATTAGACAAACTAGAAGTTTCTCTCCGATTACATTCACGATGTTAATAGATATATGCCTATGAGGCCGAAGGTCGCCTGTGAGGAATAGTGTGATAAAAATGTACCTGTGGACATCATCAAGTATTAACAAATATGACAAGTTAGTACATGCCATTAGGGTCATTTGTGGCAACAATCATGTAAAACATGTCAGATTTCTATGCTGTTCAGTACTATAATTCAATGTTGTATTTCTTATTCTTTAGATTTTTCTTACAATTTATTTATACATTTCAAATACCAAAGCGTCAAGAAAACGATTTCTAATCCATCAATGAAGATTTTAATTTAATACGATTCCCTATTATATTTATGGTAGGCATATCACATTCTTCATTCGAATTTAAATTAACATACTTTTTTTGAACGGAAAGCTCTATAAAATGCCTCTGGTGGTAACTGTTTTAAATTAAATTATAACAGAACTTACTCTACGAATCATGTATTCATTGAAATTGTTTTCATTACATTAAAATAAAATTTCTTTATAACTGCATTGTTTTCATAAATTTTGACCACTTTTTAGGGGCATCTTGAAGTAGCATTAAATTAGAGATCAAATGTTTTAGGTGTCTCATGGAATAATAATATTGAAATCAAATGATAGTAAAAAAATGCACGAAACTTTCCAATGATTAGCTTTGACGTAAAAACGGAATACAGTCTCATATCTTCATAATTCTTTTTACCTAGAACAACAAATGCTTCTTGATAGTAAAATTGAAATGATATTTATATCAAAATTCTCACAGAATCAAAGACACGTTATTTTAAAAATAAACAACAGGAAAAAAAAGATGAAATCAGAGTTAAAATAATTACCCAGAATGTTGCATCAAAATAGTATCAAATCAGTATCAGTATTATCAACGATAATAATTACATTTTAAATGGAATGTAAAATTAAGAATTTGAATAAAATTAAATGGAAAAAATGTACCCTTCGAAAATATTCAGAAAACCTGTTGCTTCAGTTAAATTTTTTGAAGATCTAATCTGATCGAAGTAAACATTTTCTGAGTCATCATTTAGCTAAAATAAAGTAAACTGCTTTTACAGATAGCATTAAAATAAAAATTAGTTTCTCAATCAAGGTTAAGACAGATGACAGATGAATTTTTTCCTCGGACATGAAAGTAAGAGTATATGAAAACTGCATTCCTTCTATAATTAATATTAAAGTAAAATGCATATGAGAGCTTCAGTTTTTAAAATGAATTTTGGCCATGTTTCAAGCAGGTTTGATTTAAGGAAAAAAATTACATGATATTTATCTCAAACAATTCATGGAATTATAAAATAACATTTATGAAAATGAATAAATAAAATAAACACAAACACACAAAAATATGATTAAAATGATTACAACCGATTATAGCCGTATTGTTATTATACACATACGCAAAAATAAAAACTAATAAACATTATTTGTGTAATCGAAGACAAAATAAAAAATATATATATATGTTTAGTTATTTTCGTAGCAAACATTATAAAATTGATAATAATTTTGCTTTTATAACTAATATTAAAACAACAAAAATGCTTTGTTATCATATTCAATTTTAAAATAAAAAAGTAAATAAATAAATTTACATTTAACATTCAAATTCATTAATGCTAAAACAAATACATTAATGCTTTAACATTCAAATTCATTAATGCTTTAACATTCAAATGCTAAAATCAAAACCCAAGGCATTTGCACTTCTTTGGCAACTGCTTTTACCGATTAATAAAACTGCCTTTAAAATTATGGGCTATTTATAAAAAATTATAGAATTTAAATAGACATTGTATTAAAATTATTTAATTAATAAAAACATATAAAATCAAATTAACTAGTAAAACCGAATATTACTGAATTTTTTTCATGGTGAACATTGAAAATATGACAATTGTTTTGCTATATTAAACAGCATTAAAATAAAAAACCAATACTGCACAGCTTTCATATTTAGGATTGAAATGAAACCCGACAAACATTACATTGCATTTGTAATCAAGATAAAAATAACACAATATTATTTTGTTCATTACCAGTATTAATGAAGTAAAAAATACACAAAGCACTGCTTTAATAATATTTTTTTAACCAGTGGCAACGACTTTGATGCAAGAAGCAACATAAAATGACATTTTCTTCGATATTAAAGACTGAGATGGTGACCTCTGCTTTTCGCTTTCCAGAATAACGTCAGCAAATTTTTTGATAATTGATCTACTTCTACCCTAGCTACAGAATCAAAAAATTTCTCTCTAAAAAACTAGAGAAAGTTTTTATATATGTTCATTATGTAACAGAGACGTGTCCCAGTGTTATAATTATTTACATCAGAAATTTTCTTTCTTTCTTCTCTCACTGCTGCTGCTGTTATTAGAGTTCGACATTGTCCATTATTACTATGAGAATGGATCAGGACTGGCGCCAGCCACTTTCTTTGCGATGAACTCCAACTTTGTTTGCAGGGAGCGACGCGCACCACTTTGCGAGGGTCGCACAAGGACTGGAAGCGAAACAATTGGCGATTGTCACGAGGAAGGAAGGATTCGATCTAGTACCAAAACCTAAGAAACTATACATTGACGACAGGATCAGAAACAGAACCTAATGAATTACTTTTTAAGGGTCCAGTTAAACGTCTATAGTCTAGTTCAGTTATACTTAAACTGGGATCCTCGGAACCCCTGAACTCTGCAGAAATTTAACTGGGATTCTGCAAATATATACAGCAATTTTTTTCTGTTTAAAAATTTAGACATTCTGTTTAAAAATTAAGTAAAATTAACATTCTGTTTAAAAATTAAGTAAAGATGTAGACAAGAGCTGAAGCGGAAAAACTGTATATTATATTCGGGCTTTGTCTGAAAAGTTTAGAAGACTTTTTTGCGTGCATAAAATTACAGAAATTTACCTACCGTAAGATCAGGAAACTGTGCCCATGCATATGTACACCGGCAGAAGTAAAAGCAAGTACATGGGATTCTGTCCTTCTGTAGAATTCTTCTGTGGATTAACTGGGAGGTGAAGTTTTGCTTAAGAAACATCTGTAATATTAAAAGTAAACTTTGCGAATCCCAAGAGTTTCAAGAGAATTTTTCAGGGGTTCTAAATCAGAGCCTTCAAGGAAGGAAAAATTAGACACTTAAAAAATATTGAGAATATCTGAAGCAAAAGAAATGGTGACTAACACAGGATGACTTTATATACGAAAAGCTCAGAAAACCGTGTTGCATGGAAATGCACATTAGCAGAATTGCAATGAAAAAATGCAAGTGATCCAGGAGCTCGCAATTGAAACTCATCGGACCTCCTTGCTGCATATTCATTTTTTAATGTCAGAAACCTCTGTAGCCCAATCCAGTAATACTCAGATAAAAGTGTACGAATTCTCAAGATTCTATAAAATTATTTCAGAGGTTCCGCGAACTTTTTATAGAAGATTAGCGAAGCTATTTTAACAATAACTAAAGCCGGAAAAAAAAGAAAAGAAAACCGATTAATACAGAGCTGTATTAATTAAAAGCTTAAGAAACTGTCCATATGGATATAGGCTGGCAGAGGAGGCGTAAGAATAAAGATAATTTTGATTGTAAGGCTGTAGAAAGCTTCCAGAAAGGCAAGTTGTATAACATTTATCTATTATCCTTATAAACGTATTATAACTTGAAATTTCTTCACCTTTTGAGGAGAAAGGGTTAATTATAAAAACTTAGTTTTCTTGAAAAATTTACATCCTTTTTCAAATTTTGTTTATTAAGTGTAAAGGAAGCTGAAATTGCAACAAAAAATTTTCCCAAAGAAAACTATTATCTTATGATAAATTATAATGTTTTTATCTATGCCTTGTAAAATTAAATAAATTTTTTTGGTGAAAAAGGACTTTGATGAAATAATAATGCTTGAATTACACGGCAGTTACTTTGTAAAAATTCCTAATTTTTACAGGTAGCTGTAATAATAATAATTAGTTTTATTAGTAATTCATTTAATAGTAATAACTTACTTAATTTAGTAATTTCTTAATAAAAATTTTAATGAATGATGCAAAATTAAGCCTTTCTTTCTGCCTTTTTTTTGAAGGGGACTGGGGAGGACACTATAATTTATCCATGGAATTCCACAGCATTTGTAACAAAAAAAAAAAAAAAAAAAAAAATCATTGGTGTGCTGTTAGTTTGGTTATATTCATGCTGACAGTAAATGGTTGTATTATTATTACATAGCGGTTAAGTGAAACGTATTTAATCCGGTAAACGAATTTGAAGCACTTTACACACTTTGTAATTTTTTTTTTTTTTTTTTTTTGTCAATATTATACATTAGGTCTTCTCATAACACAGGGGTTCTTTACTGGGAGGATGAAGAAAATTTTTTATTTCCGGGGGGAGGGGGAGAATTTATTCACTTGTAGACTGAAACTGCAACTAAAATTTCGTTTTTATTATGTAATTAAAAATCTGTTGACTTGAAAAGGGCTGAAAAAAATAAATATGGACGGTCTCACGTATATGCTATAAAAAACCATCAGAAATGTTTCTTTGCTTAGATCTATTAATAATAATATGTAAAGTAGAACTCGCCTGAAAATTTTTTCAAAGGACCAATGAATCAAGGGGGGGGGGAATACTCTTAAAGATTAATACTTTTTTTCCAAAATTAAATTTATTCACGAAACAGCTTGCTAATAGCATAAGGCTAAATTTATAACTTTACCAATTATTTCGAAATTAAATTCGTTTATTTTTATTTTAAACTAAATTTAAATAATTTTGAATTAATATTTTTAATTTAATTTAATACTTTTGAACATTTAATTTAATATTTTTTAACATTTAATTTAATTTAATATTTTTTAACATTTAATTTAATTTGCATTAAATTATCTTACGCTTTAAACTATTCTTAGATGCAGAAGAGCTTTTTTTTAAGTATGCAATATTTGCAAAAAGAACTAATATATATTTCAAACTAGATTTAAAAAATTTAATATAAAATAAATCAAAAACTTCCTAACAAGCAAAAATATTATTTTGATACTTTTTAACTAATATTGTTTTTTATGAAACACATCAAAGTGTCACAAAATTACTGCGCGTAATTTAAAGCCAAAGTGAATTTCCGTTATGTTTTTTTCGTCTGTACATAAGGTTGCCAACTCTTCCTCATTTTATTTACTTTTAAACTGTAATTTTTTCCCATTTAGATTCATTCCGAGGACTTTTATTAATCCTCAGCATTCTCATTAGTAAGTTATGTAAATAATGGTGATCTCTATGATAAATTCTGTACATTGAAAGATGCAATAAGACAAAAAAATTCTATACTTGTCAACTAGTCGGTAGAAAGGAATTACAAATACCGACTACTGATACTGTCAAGAGACCAAAAATCTCCATTTTGATAGCCCTAAGGAAAACATTAAAAGTAAAAGTGTTAATGTTTGCAAAATACCCTGTATCGTAGTAGACTGAAGTATTTACATGCCAGAATTTGGTGTTGTCTCATTAGAAAAATGTCACAAAATAATAAAATCAACACCACTAACAATAATAATGATAGTGGGCCAAATGTTTTGATTTTGTAAAAGAGGAAAGCTTCCTTTACTAATCGTAAAATGGTACTTTTATACTATCCGGTACTCTTCAATACATCGCCAAAAATGGCGTCTATAATTTTGATTCCGACTAGCGTTTCGTTATCCTTGAATTTATACCGGATTTTTTTTCCCTTTTCTTGTCAATGTTCTCTATTTTGGGAGTGGCTAATGAAGGGTGGGAATGACTTGTTTACTTCAGGATTAACTTTAGTCCACTTAGAGCATATGCATATGTCCATTATGCCCTTTTTTTGGCATCTCTTTTCTCGCAGGTAGTCCTCAGAGGACAACATTTCGTCGTTTTGTGTTAATTTTCATTACGTTTTTCATCACGCGTTTAATAAATAATAAATAAATCAGACACAATCTATTATTTCCAAGGTTATATTATTTTGACCAACAAATTGTGAGTATTCGAATGAAAGAAAATTTCACATGAAGGAATATGTGCGACGAAAATATAGTATTAACAAAACGACTGACAAAATGTTAGGATCAAAACTGCGAATTAATTCGAGGGAAATCTTTTTTGCCTTCTTTCGGCTTTATCATATATAGCGACGCTCAAGGCTATAAAAAGCTGTTCCGAAAAACTCATTTCTCTTATTTTAGCATTAGTTTGACTGGGAGGTTTCTAAATGAAACAGTTGCTCTCAGCCATCTGTTGCGCGTACGTATCAGGAAAATTTGACGGAGCTGGGGGAAATTTTTCATCTGCAGTTCTGTGTTACTTAGAAAATATGATTTTGGAAGGCCTTCTTTTATCTCGTCAGTCAGTCAACCAGTCAGATTTACTGAAGAGCTGATTTCGGTAAATGTTCTTTCGATGTGCAACTGAAAATGGCTAACAGATCTGACAACGGTAATATCTAGCAGAGTTCTCAGGAAGGCAGAGACAGTATCACGCGATTTTGAATGAGTTTGCGAAGCAATATGAGCCGAAAATAAGAAAAAGACTTGCTTTATCGATCTGCTGATATCCAGAATATATTTCATCGCCAAAATGTTCTTATAGGTTTTTGGTAATGTGCTGCGAATACCGATTAATACGCAAGTATCCATAAAACTAAAGTAGTCGTTTCTTCCATTCTAAAGGTTATTCGATATCTAAAATTACAAAAAAAAAAACAACAACCTTTAGTTTGGTGTATAATTTTGAATAAAACTTTATTTGACTCTATATTTTGAGTCTATCCTCTGATTTGACATCTGGTATCGAGCAAGAAATTAATGAATACTTTCTTCTTAAACTGCTTAACATTTCAAAAAAATGGATTAAAGCAAAGCAGCTCGGGATTATCTGCCTACGGGGAGAGAATGCCTTCGTGAAGGACTTTCTAAGACAAACCGGATCGTATCCACGTTACACAGGGGAAAAACCAACCATGCAGCCAGCCTGTTCGCGAGGAGGGCTCGATCGCAAATCGAACCACCAGTGGTCAGCCACTTTACCGCTCGGCCGCTGGAGGGCCTAACATTTCAAAAGGAAGGATGTAGGAATATTCAGATCTGTAAAATGGGGTTAGAGACGTTTAAGAATTTAAATTCAATCATAAGTTCAGTTTCACATATTGAGAAATCGGCAACCGATCAAATATTGAACCTTCGATTGTGTTTGTACCGTTAATCGCGATTTATCCCGTTTCTTGCGATTAGACATCACAAAATCATTTTCTGAAGTACTAAAATTACCATTCGTGAAAATGCTGTTGTAACTTTTGTTGATTGACGAAAAAGTCAAAAGCATTCAGTTCAGAAGCTAAAAATCCCCCTTTCTTACTTACCCTTCTCACATTTTCGGATAAATTTCCAGAAATCAGAATATAGGTGAGTAGTGATTTTGTCTTGCACTAGTTCCGGAAAGAAAATTTAAGTTTATTATCCTTCCTTAGCAATTTCCTTAAAGTAACTGCCCCCAAAGGGAAATTGAGGAAAAGTTACCCCTGCACGGCTGTGGCCCAAAGGAAAACTGAGGAAAAATTACGGGTGTATTAATATCTATTTGTTTTCAATTATATCAGTATAAGATGTGTAGCCCTAAATTAAAATTGTTCAACGGGACATAGCTGTTATAATTAGCGATGGGTTATTTAGTATGTAAACTGTGTAACTATTCTGTGTTAGTGTGATAATGAATCCTTCTTGTCATTCTGCTATTTCACTTATCAAAATACCCATTTATAAAAGCGTACCAAATTTTAGAAGAAAAATATAATATACGCAAGGAAAAAAAATTCATTTTTGAGTAAATAGGGTAGTCATTTTGCGGTTGATAATTAAGTAATTAGCTAGTTTGTTAACAGAACTTTTCTTAATTTATTCATAACTAGGTGTCTTATCGCATCAGTCTCCCTTATTTTGACAAAAAAGTTGGCAACCCTATATTTTGACTAAAAATATTGTTGAAAAATTTATGCTTTTCTGCATTTAGACAACACTATTCACGAAGCTTAAAAAATTCCATGCATATTTCCGTTCTTATAACGTTTTGTTGTAAATTTTCTGTTGCTTGCACTTAAGATTCAGGGTCAGTTGATTAAGGGTCAGTTGATTAAGGGTCAGTTGCACTTAAGATTCAAGACAAATTAAATAAACTAATATGTTTGTCTAGATTCAACAAAAGTCGGCAAACATTTCGTTAACATTCTGGGCATAAAGTATAGCAAATATATTAAATGCTGTTGCTAAAATTTCTAAATACGGCAGCAATGATTTATTCTGTCAAAAAATTATCAGAAAAGGTATTACTTATTTTAAAATATTCTATTTACTAGTCCCCATCCACGAGAAAGGTGACCTTCAGTGACATTTTGAAGACACTCTTGGTCCCAGTTAATGAAACTGCCAGACAAAAAATTTACTATTTAATTTGCCGATTTAGTAAAACTTTAAATTTCTGTTGTTTTTTAAGAGTTGTATTATTTCTTTAAATGTTAAAAATGATTCATACTATCCCTTCTTTTTCAGCATTTCTTAAAATCCATGCTATGTGAAGTAGGGAATCAAACAAATAAAAATAAAAAAAAAAACCTTCGCATGGTCTATCCAATTTGATAATGTCGGCCCACAAGGCGCATGCGTGTTTCATGGTTGCAACTGCCGTGGAAAGATAGAACAAATAATGTTTGATTTATCAGTTGAATATATTTGGGTTGGAACTACAGAAAGCTTGTGTGTTCCAATAAATGGCAGAGAATTAGAAGATGCAAATATAAAACTGCAGCAGAGTAAACAATAAAACAGCTTTGGTAAAAAATCAGAAAAAGGTACATTGGTCCCAATAAGATGGCGGTTGAATTAATTAGTAGATGCACTAATGTTTAGTTAAATGATATGAGTGGAGAAACCTTACTAAATACTTGTTGCATTCTTGGATATATTTTGTGGGGAAACTCTGAGAAAAAATTGTTGATGCAAAAAAGGAATGAAATGTTTTAAGAATTAGAATAGTTTTTTTAATTTTAGATTTGGGTAGGATTTTCATTAGGTCTTATTAAATAATAGAAATAAATTAGGTTCAAAGAACACTTTTCTGGATTTTGTGGTATGCGCATAAACAAAAAGAAATTTAAAGATAGACGGCGATTTTGTTTATCTGAGTGGTATAGGGACAAGACATAGCAGAAAACAGTACAAGAAATTTTAAGAATCAAGAGCCTTTTCTTCGATTCTAAATTTAGGTATCATTTGAACTGAAGTCGAACTGCAAATTAGGTAATAGAATTAAGCATCATATAGGCAAGACTGAAGTGAAAAATAGGTATAAATAAAGGAATTAAAATAGGCTTTCTGACTGTAGAAGTCAGTAGTATTCGAACTACTAACGGAGAGCTTACAAAAGGTTTAAAAGTTAACAAAAACTTTAAAGGTGACAAGAGATTTAATACAAAAGATTTAAAGTCCTAAATAGAGAATTTTCTTGGTGAGCTGGTTGCATTTGGGCCAGTGGATAAAAGTATTTAGCCATCTACAGCATGCATAGCATCTATTATAAGTTTTTCTGCAAAGAAGATTATTTTGCGACAGTAAAACTTCAGAGCTGTAAAACTTTTATACTGAATTTAACTGTGAATTAGGTTTAAAGCAAGGTAGCGTTTGTACTAGGCGTAACTTGAAAAGTATTCATAAAAAAGTTTTAAAAATTGAAAACACTTTTCTGAACTTCACAACTTTGGACTAGGCTTTGGTAGCCTTTGGACCAAGCTTAACTGCAAAAAAGACATTAAAATGCTTTAATAACTAAGAACATAGTCCTATGGTTTACAAATGGACAAGGCAGTATGCTTAACTCTCAAGTCAATTTTCTAACATACGTTTGCTAACTTAAGATATGAATTGTCTGGTATAGAAATAAATAATATTTAGAATCAGTGGCCCTCAAATATTTCTTCCTTGTTCTTTGCAAGTTATCTTTTATAGAGAGACTGCGGCATAGAGAGGCTCTCAGCCTGTCTTTTATAGAGAGCCTGTCTGTCAGACTGTGAAGAGATGCAACAAGCAGCTTTGCCCACCGAACCAATTGGAAGGATAGATTTGTATCCGCAGTATTTTACTACAGGATCCAAAATTTTGTGAACATGAATCTCTTTAAATTTTTTTCTAATTTTTCATTTCAGTTCAGTATGAATACGTTTCTGCACAAAAATAGAGGGGGCAAGTCAGTGAAAGAATGTAGCAGTAATAAAATTGAGATTGCAAATATGAAGATTGTAGAAATTATAGAGAAGGACGTGGAATTTACTGGAACAGTCCATAAATGCCATCTTCTTGTACAATGTAATATTTTTGGAACTAAAAACCATAAAAGGGACAAACTGTTAAGTTGAAAAGGAAATGGATATGTGCTTGTCTTCAATTCATCCAGGAATTTTAGTTTTATTTAAAAAACCTGCTTGATTTTTCTCCTTAAATCTTAAATCTTTTAATGTAAGCCAACAACCTGTGTAAATATCAGTAGTGTCAGCGATAAGGAACTTTGTGTCTAACTGGAATTATCGACTGATCTAACCGGTTCAGAAACGTTTGAAGGAGTGTTACGTCTGACATGGTTTTTGGTAGTTTTTGCTTGAGTCCGATACCAGCTTAACGTATGACTCAGCAACACTGAAGATGATTCTGTCAGATTCACTTTCTGTTGTCTCTTTTCCAAATTAATATTAAATGAAATTATTTTAATCATTTTGACTAGTTTCATGAGTATGCCCAGTGACTCTCACTGCCCAATTGTTGAGAACCACTGAATACAAGTAATATCTGAGGTAAAATGTAAGTTAAACGGAATTAAAAGGAAGCCCACATGCTGTAAAACGGAGAATTGGATAGAATTTGAACTAGTAATAAACTGAATTAAATAAAATTAAAAGTAAATGGTCAAAACCTCATGTTGCGTTCATAACAGCAGAGCATATAAAAAATATTTCATGAATTAAAAGCATTTTGTTTGACTTGAGAGCTAAGAAATATTGGGCTAGGTTTACTTGCAAAGTAGGTTGTTGCAAAATAGGTTACTTCCCATAAATCTCTAGAGCTGTGTAGCATTTGGACAAAGATTAGCTGAAGAGTAGACATTAAAAAGTTTAAAGAGCTTTCAGAGCTCTTTAGTATGTGGATTTCAGAGCTCTTTAGTATTTGGACTAAGCTTAACTGAAAAGCAGTTATTAGCTATTTATTCTTTTTAACTTGAGAACTAAGTAGCATTTGAACTAGGATCAGTTGAGAAGCAGGCATCGAATCTTAACTGACAGCATTTTTCTGACTTCAGAGGACGATAGAATTTGGATTAGCTTTAATTTGCAAAGTACTTACCTGACATAACTTTAGATTTGGGTAGCATTTAGGCATGGCTAAACTGTAAGGGGTAAGCACAAAAAGTTTCAAGACAGTTTTCTTGGCCTAAGAGATGAATAATATTTCAAGGTGGCTTAGAACTGCAGAGTATATTAATAGCTGTTAGGTTCCAGAATCGCATAAGATTTGGACTAAAAAATTTTTGAGTTTGGTAGAATATGTACTATGCTTTAGTGGGAAACGAATGTACGATTTTTTAAGAGTTTAGGACATTTTTCTTCACTGCACAGATGAACTGCTCATGGGTTAGGCTTAATTGCAAAGTAGGCTAGATGCCGTAAATATCCACCGCTAAAATCTATAGTTGAATTGAAGTCTAAACCTGAATGGAAAGAACTCTATCTCTCGACTCTAAGGATCTTTTTAGAGTTGACTGTCTAGCGCCTATCCTGATTGCTAAAGGAAGAGAATTGTTCAAACTTCTGCGCGAGTTGTTTGATCTGGAGCGCCGCCTGGTGACACTGTCCAGTCCCACGCTCGGATTGTCTTGTCATAGCGTAACTATAAAGGTATGTCCGAATGGCAAACGAGGATTAGAGGCAGAATATTTTGAGAAAATACGTTTTCAAAATTCATATACGTACATATACACCAATCTTCTGGCTTAAAATATTTTAAAAACGTCAGACACCGCTATAACGAACACGGTTTAGAGCGAATGAAATTCGTGCTCTCACTCAATTTCCTACGCAATTATTGTTTATATTTTTTAATTAGTTTATTACTTCTTTTTAATATCGCTAAAGCGAATCTTCCAGTCTATAAAAATCTGATATAACGAAATTTATGGAAATTTTCGATTGAAACATTTTCTTGTTTTCCATACATTTCCCCCCAGAATTTCGGAAAGTTTTAACTGAAGAATAACTGATTCATGAAATCATCTACGTTTAAGCTTTGGGATAGCTAAAAACACCTTTTCGTTGCTGTTCCTCTACCGTCATCTCACTTTTTTTTATGTTGTAAACAAAAGATAATCGAAGCAGTTTTGCATCCATTTCGTGGAAAACTAGGACACAGAGGTCTAAAGACATCATATTAAGAAAAAAAATGCATGAAAATGATTATTCCTAGTTATAAACTTGCCGAGACATCTATGTATTTAGGGGAAAACATCTGAAATATAAATTTAATGCTAAGTAACGCATCGTATAAAATTATTAATTAATTTTGAAACTAATGAAATAAGAACTTGTAACAATACTTAAAAACATTTATGATTAGCCTTTAATATGAACATTTTTTAAAATAGGAATTAGTGTTATTATACACTTCTGGTGGATGTGACAATGCTATTAAATTCTTTTGTAATTCATCAGGCAGTTTTTTTTAAATAATTTTCTTTTCTTTTTCGGATCGAGTATAGCGAACAGATTTTAGATCCCTTGAGGTTCATTATAGCGGGGTTTGACTGTAATTACACTCATATAGCATAAATTAAAATAACTAGTTTGTGACTTTTAACAGGAATAATGTATCTTTAATTATGAACAAATATTTTTGCATTTAAGTAATAAATTGAATAATATAATTTTGAAGAACTTTAAAAACATGAACACCAGTTTTAATTTTTAGTTAGCTATTAACAGTTTACTTACCAATGGCCTACCAAACCTTTTAGATGATTATTAAAAGAAAAAAATTCGTTTTAGAGGCAAATTTTAATAATAGAACCCTGAATGCTTGATACATACCTGTTCATGAGTACCGAATACTCTTATTTCACTATCTTATTTATAAAAAGAAATATTTAGCATTAATATTAAACACGGTTAAGCCTTATTTCAAATAGAAACTGAAAATCTTTGTCATCAAGAGAGCAAACTGACTTCCAATAAAACAAATTATTGAATTAAGCAAGGTGGTAAGTAAACTGTTAATAATAACAGGGCTATTATTTCGCATATTTGGACGCTGGAAGCGTATCTGATTGATTCATAAAACTTACAGTTGCCCTCTGAGTTCTTTACTATTCAGTTTTACTATTCAGAATGCAGCGTGTGAAGCTTACGAGGAGCAGCTGATATAATAATAATCAAAGCATAGTATTTATACAAGTCAAACGAAATTAGAAGTATTTGAGCTCACTTTTGTAAGATATAGCGATGAATATGTCGTGAATTAGAAAGTTATTATAAATATCAAATAATTTTTCTTAAAAGAACGACTCTTAAGTTCTATGGAAAAAATGCTATAATTTAACACAAGATGGACAAATTTTCAAAGGAAAGGGAATTTCAGGTTTCATTTTCCCTTAAGGCATTCCACGGTTTTACCTTGTCAAGTATACTTATAATTCTATCTCTACTGCCTAATCCTCGTTTTTTTCCCTGTGGGAAGATCTAATATTCTGGTACCTCACGTGTCCATGCATGTTTTCACGTGCCATAATGATGAACTACTTCACGTATTCATGCATGTTTTCACGCGAACAGTTCTACTGTTGACGCGTTCTACAACTTCATTTCACTAAGTTGTTAAATATGGACGTTTCGAGTAATTAGATTAGAAAACTGAATTAATTGGTGAAAGAATACATATTTCGGGACTATAAAAACATTTCTCAGTAACAGTCGAGGCAAAAACGTTTACGGCAAGTAAGGCAAAACTTATATGAGAATCTTTAGAAAGAAAGAAATATAGACACCTATACCTTGCTAAACATAACCGATACCTTACTTTTGCTATACATATCAAAAGCTAAACATAAAATCTTTACTTACAGAAATCCCCAAAATTATCGTTTACTACAGACTTGATATTTAACAAAGATGACATTACATCTGCAAACGTAGCAATATGTACAGACACACTCACTATGCTGAAACATGTACAGACATACGCACTGTGTCTTTGTACCAAGCGTTATCTTTCGACATCAGCTTTCTCTATAAAGTTAAGTTGGAGATCCATCTTGGTATTATAAAATAGTCATCAAACTTTTAATCAGATGACGAGCAGTGATAATTTGCAGCTTGAAGATGCAATCTCCAACATCCTGTAGGAGAATTTTCAGCAAATATAAGATAATCGTCTCAGTTTAAGACATCAGACATCCTTAAAAAAGTGCCATGCAGCTGTAGTCAGTGCATTCAAAGATCGTATTACCTGGAATTCGAATTTTGATTCGTCAATTCTAAATCCGTTTAAACTTTCTTAAAAATGCAGTCCTCCGATTCTCGAGTTTGTAATCAGACGCACGCGAGTGATTTTTAAAATTAAAACTTGATTTTTGTATTTAATTTTTCTGCAAGAAATTCAAGACAACCAGACACTGACTTCTTTAGAACAGGATCAGTTTACAGAATTAATATACTTACAAGATTATCACTACGTGAAACAGGATTTCAAAAAAAGTAAGCTTTTCTGATTTTTAGAAACGCTTTAAGAATATATATATACATACAGAGAGAGAGAACTGGCAGGAAAAGGTATCAAGCATTTAGCTTTTTTCTGCGTACTAGCGTATAAAACATTTCTAGTCGTTGTAAGGACGCCAAACATGCAAAATGCAATGTTTCTAGCCAACACGCAAGATGGAACTGCTAACGATTTAGTTTAATTGCACATTTCTTAAGTTACACACTTTCGATATTATGTCTACCTAGATTATCTGATATGTCTGCAGTGAAGGATAATTCGAGGTCTTCTATTAGTGAAGTAACCTATATCTGTTGGGAATTAGCAGCAAATTTCAGTTGTATTCTCATATAAGTAGCCGATATCATTTCTCTACTTTCGGTCAAACGGCTGGATGGAAAACAAGAGTTCGTACTGAAAAGATAATTTAGGGAAATTTTTATTTATTTACTTTTTCAAGGTGAATTTTAAATGTGAAAATATATGCGTCAGCCTAAATTTACGCTAACCAGCGATAAAATGGCATAAAAATATATCAATTATTACCCATTACCTATCGCAGAAGCGGCCAACTCTAAAATGCATATTCAGGCAACAAAAATAAGTTTAGCCAACGTTTAGGAATTCGTTGCGGAGTTAATAAGACGATGTTATTTCAGGATAGAATGTGTGAATTCTATGTAAAATAGAACTGTATTAAATTGATCATTCGAAAAGTTGTGCATGTAAGCCATAAATGTAAGGTTGTATTGTTGTGAATTTAATATTTCTTTCTTGGGGATTATTATGGATGTCACAATTCTGAACTTCAATATAACAACATGGAGATTCCTTTTCTCGCACTCATCCATTCCATTTGAAGATGCCAAAAAATGAACACGAATTATGTCAAGAAATTGCTTTCGCAGTTTTAACCGTGGCTTTAACAAATAATTTAATGAGGCCCAATTTTAGATGAACTGGAGATAAATATTTTTTTTCATGTTAAGTCATGCATTTCTTATCAAGCATATCAGTTTTGCATAGGAGAGATGTTTCTGTAATATAGTATTTGCCTTTTGCGGATCAAGTTAATTTACACAAGGAAGCGTATTCCCTAAAATGTGCTTTAAATAAGCACATCAGAACTGTCACAGCTTTTCAAATAGCAGAGAACGCTGATGGTTAACGTAATATATATTTTTTAAATAATTTTCAAATAGTCTCTTCTCATATTTACAACATAAGAAAGAAATTAATTTATGCATTAGAAAGTCTAAAATTTGCCTTGGATGAGGCTATGGAGAATCTCCTGTTTTCCAAGTTATATGGCATTGAGTAATGGGATATTTCTATTCATATTAATCTACACTTATTTTTTTTTAATAAACTTGATGTGGGTTTTAATAAACATGATATTTCAAAGTTGGTTGTAGGACTATTTTTAATTAATAGGTTTGTAACTTGCTTGTGATCTAAATTTTACCGCAGCAAATTTATCAGTTAAATTATGCAGATTATCAGTGACAAAAGGAAGATTTTACTGTATTTATGAATAAACTTAAAAGAAATCGGAAAGGTGACAAATGTCCTTTTAAAATAGGTTTTAAACAATGTGACATTTGGAAGAACTGAAATGTCTAAAAGGAAATTTTCATTCGAGAGTTTTTTGATAGGTGATTTATAACACAGAATCTGAAAACTAAATAACTATCAATAATAGTACGGCGTAATAATAACGGTAAGTATGATGTTAGTAGTAATTTTAAGTGAGTCATTGGTATTCCTGCTCCAGAGGTACTGCTTACCAATAATGGTTGACGCATTTAATGGAATAAAGACAATACTAATAATTTGTGTTAACCTTGAAATATTAAATGATTTGTTGACCTGATAACGCCGATTAGTTGGCCACTTCTGATATATCCTAAACCGTTTAGTGAATCTTAAGCCTTTCGATGGAAGACTTTGGGTTTAAGTATGCAGGGTTCATTAAAGCAGTGATGGCGAACCTCTGATGCATACGTGAGTACTGGCACGAAATAATGATATTCAAGATAACACGATAACTTTTCCCGACAGATTGATTTCAGTTCAATTTGCACGTTCCAGTGTTAAAAAGAATTTTGTTTTACATTTACATTATATGCAGATATAATACATAGTATCATAGATGATGCAACTGTATTTTTTAACATATAAATAAGAAAACAATTGTGACTTTTTCTTTCAGGTTAGCAGATAAAAATTAGACATTTTTGAATTTTTGACATTCCAATGTGAAAAGGTTCGCCATCGCTGCGTTTGACTGGCATTATTAGGTTGCCTTGGTGAAGTACGCACTACCTCAAGGAACACGATCTTTAGATTGCTCCTAAAACGGGTTGAATAGAATCCTTGCTTCGAAGGATTCTGTGGTGTACATGCAGGGGCCGGAAAAATGGCATGCGACCCGAGAAAGGATTTTGAAGGCTGATCTTTAATTGAAGATCTTGTTGTGGATCGACTTAAGAATGATTTGAGTGGGACAACTAGACATTCGATTGGGGTTGGGCAGGATGGCATCCAATTGGGGTTGGGCAACTTGACCATCCGAGCGCGGGTCTGTTCTTTCTCTGTTATGGGCTTCCACCATTAGAGAGAATCAAGTATTTAGTATCGTTGACTATCGTCGGTGATCAAGACTTGCATTTCGGGAATGCTGTTAAGACTCATCGGCGTCAAGATGCTAGAAGGGTTGCTCCTGTGGCTGCCCACCGCCCCGTGCACCCCAGGCACCACCGGTGGGGGTGGTTGCAGCGGCGGTGGGGCAGCAGTACTCGGCGGCGTCTCCGGCGACAGGGGGAGCTGCTGCTGCGGCTGTTGTGATTGCGGTTGCACGCGATGTAAGGGCACCGCGGAGAAATAATAGGAGGATGTTGTAGAAGAATCGTCCGTTCCCGGGGTGGTTGCAGCGCTCTGATGCGCTGAAGATGATGGCACATAGATAGACTGGCCGGACACAGTCCTGGCTCGTTTGACCAGCGGCAACTCTTCTCGGGGCACCAAACAGAACACGCGCGCTAGGCAAAAGGCCGAGCCCAGGCACAGAAAAAGGAGACCGACGGTTTGGGCGGCAGTGGCTCGGGACGCCAACCCTATAATGACTAGCGTGGCGCCACTGGCGAGGAGAACGGATCCCGTGTAGACAAGAAACCGCGCCCGCTCGCGCTGCGTCTCCAGCTGCCGTTCGCGCACCCTGTGGAGGGCGCTGACGTAGTTACTGGCCGCGCTGGAGATGGTGGAGACGCTGGCGCTGGGCCTCCGAGACGGGGGTGCCGTGGCCACGGCTGGCGTCGTCGGCGTGGGTGCTGTGGGCACAGGTGCCGAAGGCGTGGATGAAGCCGAGGAAGATGGTCGCTGCTGGGGCCGTTGGCTGCTGAAGTAGTTGTAGTAGTTCCCCGGTTGGGACATGGGCGAGGACAACAGGCTGGAGGATCTCGTGGAGGGAGATGGGAGGGACGAGAGGCTGCCTTGTCGACTCCTGGAGCCGTTGGCATTGGCAGCCGCCGCTGCCGCCGCCGCTCGTTGCTTCTTCCGCTCCCGGCGGACGGCCACTGCAGGCATGGCGCTGATCATGATCACCAGATAAACTGTGAATAGAAAAAGCAAAACTGTTAGAATACAAGGAAAGTCTTTCACAACATTTTTAAAAGAGAGTTTCGTAGAAAGAACATATTTTACTCAGGCTCTCTATGTATTTTGGTAGTTTCCGAATTAGATGAGCCCACCAATAACAGAACAAATAAGACAGCTGAACACTGGTAGTTTGACTCGAGATCATATCCCGGCGTAAAGGTTGACAGCATGGAAGTTTTCTTGGTTTTCTAAGAGAAATTGCTATGTGGATACGTAGCAGTTTCCCTTGGAAAATCCTCCACGAACATATTCTACGCCTGAGGTAGATATTCCTCGTGGCTTTACCATAATCAAATAAATCAAACCAATGTAACCAAATTCTGCGGAGCGACTATACGAAGTGTGACACACAAAAGAACGAGCCTGGTCCAATAAATCATTGTACTTACAGAATCAGTTCTCCATGACATTATTACCTTCAAAGTAAACCCTTCATCATCCCCACACTTCTGCATTCGGTGCTGTTATTGCTGGTAACAGTTCTGGAACGAGGTTTTAGGAAGCCCCTTCAGGAAATTCTGAAGTTTCTCAGTTGAAGAGGTTCTGCTTTTGCCTGAGCCTCTTCAAATGAGGTGAAATGGGTTTCCTTTAAGCAAGATTTAACTTTAGGAAATAAAAAAAAAGTAGCATGAAGCCTAATCAGGTGAGTAAGGGGAATGCTCCATCATAGTAATGTTTTTGCTGGTCAGAAACTGCTTGACAAATAGGGCCGTATGAGCGGTTGCATTGTCCTTGTGCAACAGCCATCCATCACACCACAACTATGGAGCTTTTTCCTTAAATTTTTCAGTACTTCAGTGTAGTAGTGTTGATTAACAGTCTGACCACTGAGAAACCACTCAATCATTACAGTTCCATTAATGTCGAAGAAGACAATTAACATTGCTTTGAATTTTGATTTTGACATGCATGCTTTGTCCCTTTCCCCTGAAAACCGCTTATATGTAATTTGTATATGAAAACAATATAAAAAAAATACAAAAACAACATAAAATAATATAAAAAAGTAAAAATATTTATTAAAAAATGTATAATTTTAAACTTTTTTTATACAACACTTTAAGACTCTCAAAATTCAATAAATTCCGATATTAAATTTAGGAATTTTTAAGATAATAAACTACCTAAATATTGTTACGGATTTGATATTTAAATAGCTAATGTTAGTTGAATTATAAATTAAATTGTTTTACTCCCCGTGCAGTGTAGCACGTGACGAATATTGAAGGAAAGCTAAGCCGGAAAATTAAAAATACAAGAGCACGTGCATTTAACATTTAATAAATAAATAAATATCTCTTTTTGATTTCGAGAAAGTTCCAGAAAGTTCTCGCGCGCGATTTAAAAATTTTATAAAAAGGAGGGAAACCTCTCAATTCAGTCTGTAGATAGTTTGTTGTTGTTTTAAGAATTTGTTTAGAAAACTGCTCTTGTTGATTGTACCGAATTCGCAGATTAGCTTTCTTTACCTGTTTTTGAATTAACTTCTGTTGAACGTTTGAGTAGTTATCTACTGAAAGAATATCTGAGGAAATTCGGTGCTACTTTGGTAGAAGGTTGCACAGATTTTGGCGATTTTTTTGGCGAGCGATACGACTTATGGTAAACCCATTGCTGGACATGTTATTTATGGTAGCCGGTACTTTGTTGTCATTTTATTTAAAAAATAATGCTTTTTATTATGCATAAATTAAGTGTTTTAAATATTATTTATGGCTTCTAAATATTAAAAATCAATTTTATTTTGCATTTTTATTTGAAATAAAAATTTTGTTGTTTATGATATTTTATATAATTTTATGTTGTGGATTATGTAATCAATGACATCACCTTACTTCAAAAGTAATTGGTTTTATTAATATCTATAAATTTAATCTAATGTTTTAAACATTACTTATGGCTGTTAAATATTAAAATATAATTTAATTTTGCATTTTTTTAAAAATGATTTTATTATGAATGATTATTTAAATAATCTTAATTCTATGCGTGATGTAATCAGCTCCCTGATTGGTTACTGAAAATTTGTGCATTACCGCGCCATTTTAAAATTTTACTATTCATCTCTTCGAATTCCTCAGATTTCAAATGGAATGGATATGTCCGTTTCGAAGATGAATGTTGTCATTGGTAATTACCAAGAATTATTGGTATCGGAATAAAAA
The DNA here is from genome assembly GCF_044657685.1 of Stegodyphus dumicola. NCBI lineage: Eukaryota > Metazoa > Arthropoda > Arachnida > Araneae > Eresidae > Stegodyphus > Stegodyphus dumicola. The sequence continues at coordinate 88,754,894 of NC_140768.1, forward strand.
AATTGCCCTTTGAGACCTTATTTTGGCCAACCTGGCTTTCCTAATCAAAGATTTATTTATAAATTGTTATAGGCGTCAGAGGAAATTTATTTTAAATTTTTGGAGGAAACCTCGCTAATTTCTGCTTCAATGAAGTGCGAGAGATGTGGATCACAGATGAAGATCGTTTTATTTTTGTGGTACTTATCAATATACGACAAGTAAAATACTTGAAAAAATGTAAGTACATATTTTTCTTTTACTTTATAATTATATACTTCAATTTTTATTAAAAAATTAATACAATGTTTTCAAAAATTCCTGAGATATTTATTGCCACATATATTTTAATGTTAGATAATTAAATCCTATGAAACTTATTTTAAAGTATTTAAATTGAAGTAATATTTTAATTCTTTTAAACGTTTGTATGATGTTTCTTATTCGATATTCAATTTAAGTAATATTTTAATCCAATTAAATGTTGGTGCAATGTTTTTATAGCGGTGTTTTTATTCTATTATATGAAAGTAATAATTTCACCTTACTTTAGAATTTTATACTCTTAGTAAATGTATTTATTTACATTTGCCAGCCATCTTAAAAAACAAAGTTTTCAACAAAAAATTAATCCATTATTTTTAACGATATTAATTTTTTTAAAGTTTCGAATACTTTAATTGCGCCAATGTAAATTGCAAAAAATCCGTGCAACCGTCCACAAAGTAGCACCGGAAATTTAAGCATTTTTGTTGTGATAATAATAAATTTTGTCCATTTTTTATCGGAAGTGTGCATTCAATTCAAACGAACCCGTGCGCACGCAACAATATATATGAAACCAAATGTGCCTAAATATGTATACATAAACAATAAAAAAGTGCAAACACTTTCGACAACACTCTACGATATACTGCTATTCCGCGTACAGGCAGAGCTTATATAACTTTTGGGCTGCCTTCGAGAACATTCTGGGACAAACCAGTAAGAATTCGTTCTAGAAGGTTCTCCATCCTTCTATGGCATATCGCCAATTTTGTCACCAAATGCGCGATTTCTCGCCAAATAGGGCAATCTTAAACCGGCCTTGCGGGGAAGCTACCTTATCGCAGTTTAGCATTTCGTAACAATATATTATATAGAAAAATTTTTAAAATTGAAGGAAGAAGGTTTTCTACAGATTAACCGTCTAAATCGATAGCAGACGAGAAACCTAAAAAACAAGACATGCGTGATAAATTAAATTAAATTCTTTCAACAAAGGAAAAGTTTTAAAAATTATACGTAAATAAATGGAAATGATTAATGTCTTAGTAGATATAAAATACCGTTGTAATGAATAAACTGAAAGTGAAGAATTTTACGAATTTGATAAGGATGAAAATACAACAGATCAAAGTTAAAATGCTATTTACACTTTTACTATAAAAGGAAAAAAATATATTTTTATTTTCAATATGTTTTTCTCAATTAAAACTAAAAATTAAAAAAAAATAATAATTATAATTTTGGAAAGGAAAATATAACTTTAAATACACTGACTACCAATAAATATTTGGACACCTATGCAAATGACGATATCTGCGGTCCTAAGGTACGTCACGGACTCCGCCGTTATAAATCGTGTAGGAAACGCATCAGCTTTAGTCGCATGCAAGATGCCTCGCAGTTCGGAGCTCTCTGATTTCGAGAAAGGTATAATTATCGGGTATCACAAATGTGGCCGATCCTTAAGGGACATATCTAGCGATCTGAAGTACCCAAAATCGACAGTGGCCTATGTGATTAAGAAGTGGAAGGTGAGCGGTGATTGTCGGAATGTGCCCCGAGTCGGCAGACCAACGAAACTGGGAAATAGAGACCGACAAGTGCTGTCCAGAGAAATTCGGAAGAACCGCACCCAACCGATGGCCCTCATCCGCAAGGAGTTTCAACAGGCATCCGGGAGTATTGTTTCAATGAATACCATCCGTAAGAAAGCACATCTGCTTGGTTTTCATGGTCGTGCTGCTGCCCATAAGGCTTTGATCACAAAGTCCAACCGCGCTGCTCGGTTAATGTGGTGCAAAGCACATCGAAATTGGACCGTAGATCAATGAAAACGGATTCTTTGGAGTGGCGAATCAAGGTTCACCCTTTACCGTTCGGATGGCAAGGTCTGGGCCTGGCGTCTAGCTGGAGAACGTCTCCTGCCAGAGTGCATTGTGCCAACAGTCAAGTTCGTCGGAGGTGGAATTATGGTCTGGGGGTGTTTCTCCTGGTATGGGCTTGAACCCTTGGTCTCAATTCATGGTAAGCTCAACTCCGATGCCTACTGCACTATTTTGGATGACAATGTGCTTCCTACGTTTTGGCAGTTTTACGGGTTGGACCCCTGTTACTTTCAGAACGACAATGCCAGTTGTCATGTTTGGACGTTAACCAAGGCTTGGTATTGTGCCAATGGAGTTCATTGAATTGACTGGCCTGCCCAGAGTCCAGACCTGAACCCTATTGAGAACCTCTGGGACGAGTTGCATCGCCGAATTCAGGGGTGCACTACCCGGGCAAAATCGGTGAAGGAACTTCTATGTCTTCTCCAAGCCGACTGGAAGAAAATACCACTAGCTGTCATATAAAGACTTGTGGAAAGTATGCCCCGGAAGGTCCACGCTGTAATTACCTCTCGTGGAGGCCCTACCAACTATTGATTTTGAATAAAGTTAGTTTTTCTTTTCTATCACAGGTGTCCAAATACTTATTGGGAGTTAGTGTAGTTTGGGAGCATTTTATACAGCACAATTATCTGTAGCAGGTAAAGGAATTGAACATCATAATGTAGTACTTCATTAATGATTCATAATATTTTAATAACTCATTGTATTGCTGATTATTCGACATCCGAAGGTAAAAATGCGTTTTTCTATTCTTATAATTCAGATAAACCTTTTAAGGGATTTATTATCTAAAAAGGAGCTGATACTGATGCGCCTAAATTATCTGATGTAATTAATAACATAAAATTAAATGAAGATCATACTGAAGGATTTTTTAAGAGATGGTCTATTACGAAAAATAGCAATGCTATAAAAATATGGATTTCTTTGAAATATATATATATATATTTCTTCAGAGAATATAAAACATCACTCACATATTTTGAAATTTAACTTCAATTTCAAAGAAATAGAGTAAAAATATGATTTATACTGATGAAACAAATTATTGTAAAGTAGTTATTTAAAATTTAAAACTGATGTTAAGTCATAATAAATTTAAAATAAAGCAAAGATTACATTTGGAAATTTTAAGGTGCTATTTCGCTCTGTTCTCTTCCTATCACAACAGTATAAAATTTATGTGATTTATATTGTGAGAAAATGTTTTTGAGCAGGCACGATTAGAGTGCCAAGTAAATTGTGGCTTCAGATATCAATTTAAAGTTGCATGTTTAATCTTACTCGGTTGCCAAGTTTCCTCTTCAATATAGATCTACGCTTCTACGTTTCGTGCTTGCTACGTATCTACGCCATCACCATTGCTACATCTATCTATATATATATGTGTAAGTATCCACAGGGTGTCCAGCAAAGAAGTCCCAAATTTCAAAATTAAAAATCTCGAAAACAAAGATCGGTAAATTTTCTGTGAAAACATTAAGATTGTTATACAGAAATTTCCAAATTAGGGTTGCAAAAGCTGTAAAGAGAGGGCGCTGTAATCACCAGACTTTTACGGACTGGAGACTATTCCATTATATAGTAAAAAAGAAACTCCTTGGTCTAGGGGTGATGAAAAGTCCAACTGATATCGATAAAGAAATTGATGTGTTCACATCATGTCTCAACGACACCTACGAGGCCTCCAAAATTACTCAAAGGACTAGTAAGATCACTAAGTTTCCCATATACATTAAAGGTCTCATAGTCGAAAGATACAGGGTTCGTAGAAGATGCAACATCACCTGGGATCCTGTTACGAAAATTGAGTTAAATAGAATTAGTAAACTTATACGTCTTGAGATTCAGAAGCATAAGAGGGAGACCTAGAATGATAAAATGGCTGAACCTGAATTGGACAATGATGCCTTCTGGCGGTTCATAAAAATTTTTAAACGTATACATCAATGCGAAAGACCAGTTGTGGGTAACCGCATTACTGCCTATTCAGACACTGACAAATGCCAGTTTTTTGCATCTCACTTAGAAAAGCACCTAATCAGTCGCCCTGTAACATTAATTTTGATACCCAGGTCAGAAAGGAGTTAAAAGCTTCCACTGCGCTCAATGCAAGTGTGCTCACAACTCCAAGGGAAGTTACAGACATTATTGCAAATTGAACCCTAAGGAAGCCCCCGGTATCGATGGGGTGACCAACCTTATGATTAGGATCTATCTCGCAGTGAGACAGCAAGACCCACCAGTATCTTTAATGTGTGTATCACGCTCTGCTGCTTCCCGGAAAGTTGGAAGTACACTAAAATCTTTTTACTTCTAAAGCCTACGAAGGACACCACAAAGGTGGAAAATCACAAGTCAATTCAATCAATATTCTACAGGATATAGTCTTAGGTATTGAGGATTGGTGTACCAATTGGAAATTACCTATTAATGCTTCTAAATCCCAACGAATATTAATAAGAAGAAAGGAAAAAAAGTTATAGTTCAGCCTTTTATTTGGTCAACGTGTTCCAGTGGTTGATAAAGCCAATTATCTGGGAGTTTATATAAATGAAAGACTCACGTGGAGTACTCACATAAATTATATCACGAACAAAACAAGAGGAATCGCGCAGCAGCTTCAAGTACTACATAGACACAATTCCCAATTAGACTTAAGGAGGAAAAGGCTAATTTATATTTCAGTACTAAGGCCAATTATGTGCTACGCTTTTCCACTTTGGGCGGCTGCCACTAAGTTGGATATGAACAAATTACAGGTGACATAGAACAAAATACTGGGCACAACCACAGGAGCGCACTTTTATATAAGAAACAAATTACTTCATGATGATTTGCTGATAGATGATAGTGACAAGTATTTGTATAAACTTAATAGCATATTTTTCAATGAAAGGATTAAGTTGCCGCATGAGTAATTTTAATGCACTTAAATTATATCTGCATTTCGGAAGATTTCAGTATCAGACCATTTACAGAACCATAACTTCGTTACATAGCCCACACTTTATGTACATATTTGCAAATAGCATCGTATTCATGCGTTTGCATTTTTTCCGTATTTATTGTTTACAATATGATTATTTATTATTTTGGTTTTCGATACATTCCCTTGCATATTTAAATTTTCATAATGCACATTTGCTTCTTTACATTGTTTAGCTCTTGTCTCCTAAGAGTGTGAGACAGGGAACATCTGATGATAGGATACTTGTCAGCTATGGCCGATGGGCCTTCTTTCCTTTTGCTCTGATTTCCCGGTTGGGGGTTAGCTGATAGCTTCCAGTCTGAAGTGGTTAGGGGTTAGATCAACACAGCTTCTTAAGGCCTACTTTGGATAAATAAGCATTTGCATGTAGCAATAAAGCACCACCCTTGAAACTACATGACTGATGACGGCGAATTAACATACTGTGTCCTTTCTGTTACTAGATTCGTTCGCCGGAGTTTCCTATTTGTTGATTTTTCGATCCCTTAGACCAAGAAAACATTCTGTCGCACTGAAGACTTGTACACTTTCACTTCGCCAGCTTACGTCCCAGTGTGCAATTCACTGCACTCTACTCCTCACAGCTTGGGCCTTTTCTTTATACATCTGCAATTAATCCATTTGTAGAATCTCTTGAGGTTTCCCTAAGCCGTGAACACCTGAGGTGCTGGTAATAGCCTGATAAAATTCATGCTGACATCAGCCTGAAAATCAGTAGCAAAGTATCACCCTTGAAACGTGAAATGAGGTTAGCATATGAAAGGAAGAGGTTGAAATGATGTATTCCTTTGAACAATGCGTGTTTCTGGTACTGGAATAACAGAGGTTAGATCACAGTCCTATGGCAACAAGGTGTAGTCTTCAAACACGGCTAAGTGTTCTTAAAGTGACTGATTTAAAAACAATTCACTAGCATTTTAGTAGCTACAGTGGGTACAAAAAGTATTTGCACACATACATTTTTGTTCACAATTTATAAGAAAATGCATTAAGAAATACAAAAATTGGCATTTAAAAAACATAATAAGCTTATTCATTTAAATTTATTACAAAAAATACAATAATATTAATAAAAAATTTTTTTTGCAACAATATTAAAATATCTTATGCCAAAAAAGTATTTGCACACTCAACTCAACTTTAGAAAATTTGCATTTTTATGCTATTATTTGACAGTCATCCCGCAGTAAATAACATACGTAAGACGACTATAAAAGGAGGTGTTTTCGAAACGTTATCAGTTGATTGTCGATTTCAAATTGTAATGGCACCTAAGAAATCTTAATTGCCGATTTCGTTGCGAGAAAAAATTGTTTCTGTACGTGAAAATGGCCTAAGTTATCGAGAAATAGATAAAAAAGTAAATGTTTGCTTCTCTACTGTTCGGTATGTTATAAAACGTCATAAAGAAAGAGGATCTACATCAAATAACTTGCGTTCCGGACGCCCAAAGAAACTTTCACTGTAAATGAAGTGAAAAAATCATAAGAGAAGCATCGAAAAATCCATTTATTAGTGAAATTACTTTAGCCAATGATGTCGCTTCAACATCTGGAGTTCAAATCTGTGCCCAAAGTGTTCGAAATGTATTGCACGATGCACACATTTATGAGAGATCTCCAAGGTAAAAACTTCTCATAACTGAACGAAATAGACTGAAGAGACTTGAATTCGCTAAGAAATATATCAATAAGCCAATTGATTTCTAGAAAAATGTCATATTCTCCGACGAGAGTAAGTTCAATATCTTTAAATCAGATGGCAGGAAATTAGTTTGGAGAAAACCTTGTACTGCTTTTCATACCAAAAATATGTTACCTACAGTTAAACATGGAGGAGGTTCTGTTATGATTTTGGGGTGCTTGGCTAGCAAAGGAGTTGGTAATTTGTGTTTCATTGATGGGAATATGACAGCTCGAACCTATATTGATGTGTTGCGAGATAACTTGCCACAAAATGCAATAAAATTGGGTATCAGTAATTCATACTATTTTCAGCAAGACAATGATGCCAAGCACACTGCCGGGTATAACACATATGTGGTTGCTTTATAATGTACCCAGAAAACTTGCCACTCCACCATTATCACCAGACTTAAATCCTTTGGAAAATTTTTGGAATTCTTTGGATTTAAAAATAAGAAAAAGGAAGATTTCAAGCAAATCTACCCTTAAACAAGCTCTTATTGAAGAGTGATCGAATACTGACGCTACTATTACAGAAAATTTAATTAAATCAATGCCAGCAAGATTACAAGCAGTAATAGATGCTAAAGGAATGCATGCTAAATATTAGTTATTTGAAATTTGCTTATATATTTTATTTTTTTTGTATTCATGCAGGTGTGCAAATACTTTTTTGATACGAGGTATTTTAATTTTATTACAAAAAAGCATTGTTATTTATATTATTGTAATTTTTCTGTTTGTTTTGGATGATTAAACTTATTCTGATTTGGCAATACCAATTCTTTTATTTCTTAATGCTTCTTTTTATGAAATGCAAACAAAAATGTAGGTGTGCAAATACTTTTTTTACCCACAGTAAATGTCCAACGGACTTGCAGAGTAGCCGATGATCTGGTAACGAGTTTTGGTGAAACTGTGTTACTTCTGAAAATGTCTCAACAGTATCTGGAATTATACAGAAAAATCCAAGGAAACCCTCCCGAAGAGTTGCAGCAGATTGATTTGAACATTCTGTCTGAACGCAGAAAATGCTGAGAAACAATCTAGACATGTTTCCATTCAAAATCGTCACAAGGCGCCAGCGTACAGCGTCATCTGTTTGCAGCTTTTGTAACTATTATTTCGAAAATTCTATGTAGCAAACTTAATGCTTTCTCAATAAATATACCGCTTGTTGTATTCCTCTATCGATTTTTGCTTTTAATAATTTTTTTTTTAATTTTGAAATCAGTGACTTCTTTACTGGACACCCATATGAATATTCCTTGCACTACGGCGGCACCTAGAAAAACGGCAGCACCTAGAAAGTCCAAATTTTGAACGTGCGTATCCTTCACCTGTATATATGCACCTCGAATACCGACGTTTGAATTTATTTTATGTTTTGCGCGAGCGTAATAAAATTTTGATTAACAAATTTTACGATTTGAAAGAAATGTGTTAGCATTCCTCAAAGCGTAAGATATTTGTCTCATTAATTTAATAAATAAACGCAATTATTAAAAAAAATATGTTGCTACTGCAGAAACAAAATATGCTTATGCTCAGTGTTACAGTGTGTAGCCATGCAGCAAAGCATAAATCTTTAATATTTCTTTCAAATTTATTCTATCTGTTACTGATTAATAAACTAAACGATTTAAGGGCAACCCATGCACATTTTTTTAGCTCTATTGCTGAACTTGTGAAATTACACTAGTTAGCTGAGATAAAATCATTACATATTTTTTCTTTCCTCAATACATATTTTAGGCGGCTGACCGGAAAAGTACTAATTGGTATGTAAAATGATAGAATTAAAATTTTTAAGATGAATAAGAAATGTTATGCCACAACGAATGGCAACATTTCTCAGTACAGCTATCTTAGATCTGCTTCTTTGTGAAGATTTTGAAAACCTATTAATACCGATAGGTCAAATTTAAAGGCTGTTAAAACTTCGCGTCTTAATACTTGTTCTGAATAAACTAAACTGAAATAGGAAACTGTTAATTTACATAATAATACCGTAATTTATTGGTGTTGTTATCTTAAGTCCAAAACATTGTATAATTTTTAGAAACTATAAAAAGTAATCATTTTTTAAAATCGAAATTAGAAAAATAAATTTTCACTTCAGCTAAGCTGATATTCATACTTTTTAATTTAATCTCTATAAACGGCGACAGATGGAGCCACCAAACATCGTTCAATTTGTTTACATTCTAGTTTTATGTACTAAATCCAAAGTGCTAAGAATTGTAAAAATTTTTAAAAATATTAATGCAATTCTTTAACATCAACCAGAGTTTTAATATGATAAGTATATCGGATGGACTTTCTAGCGGTTGTATTATGAAGAGTTTCTGATAGTGAGATAGGAGTTTTCTGCGGTGAGCCGGTGAGACAGTGGCAATGAAAGGGAGGGATTTGAGAACGCTCACCGTTCGGCTAAAGTCGGATTTTCGCGCGAACTCTTCGGGTTGCGTCGACTTGAAGCGACGAGGAGAGCCTAATTTGTTTTCCCCGGCCGCTTTTAGACATGCTGTTAATTACTACCCGTACATGGAAGAAATTTCATTATTTTATTAAATTATCACTCCTGTAAGGGAAATTAATTTAATTCTTAGAGCTTAAAAGATATTTTCGCCTTCCTTACCGAATACCCTCGTGGTGTTACTAAAAGCACGCTCGGCACGTATCCGGGAGGTTCGAATTTCGAATCCCGGTGAAGGCAATGTAAATTTCTTCAGTTTCCTGACATCGAAAAAACTCTAAGACAATGGAGTGCGAACTAAAAACGATGGAGTCCGAACTGAAAACGATGGTGAAGATAATTTGTCGCCACCACCATAATTTGGCCATTGGGTCACCTCATCCCCAGTCGCCTTTTAAAAGGTAGAGTATATAAGGTATTTTCTCTCAACGCCTTCGTTGTGTAACTAGAAGCACTCCCGAAGCGTATTCTGGAGGTTCGGGGTTCGAATCCCGGGAAGTGCACTGCGCATTTTTCACTTCTCCTGTATTAAAAAACCCTAATGATTCTACAAGCTATAAATTTATTTCGTGTTTTTTTGATGTGCAAGATAATTCTGAGTAAGATATATCGACTTAATAATTCAGAGTTTAAATTTCGGAGAAGGAAGAGTTCATATACAAGATATCATGACGAAACACGGGGAATAAAGTTATGAAGCCGCTGTATCACAGTGAGTTAATCAGCTATTAATATCACAGTATGCAAAGCCTCGATTACCTGCCCACCATAACCGCCTCCCTGATCCAAACTGCTGTATCGTAGGGTTCGAATTCTGGAGATTTCATGGGTGTTTGTAAGTGTATAATGTCTATGTGGTATGGGGGAATTTAAAATTCACGAGAAGACAACAGTTCTCTAGTGTGGTTTGGTGGGAGGAAAAGGGAGACGGGAGACCCTAGCGCCGTTCCCTGAGGTGTTCTTCATCAAAACTTGGGCTGAGTTTAACAGCTAATGCGTTGAGACTGCATTTGTACAGCACTTGTACTGTACTTGTATGTAAATGGTGAAATTCCGATGTTTCGCAGCGCTTCTGCTTGTACCCGTCTATCACATCCTTTGGTAGATAATTATCTCCAAGTAAATAAGGTGTAGTCTTAAAAGTTAGATTTACCCCTCCATATGTTGTCATTTGCACGAAGTGGGTATATTTTAAACGTCATTCCAAAGTAAAATTAATACATTGTCAAAATAATTAACGATATGCAAATAGAGAAATATTTTGTTCATTGTGTTCTTTTCACGAAAGAAATGCTTTAAATTAATTATTTATTTCTTCTGATATCCATCAGCTTAAAAAATGTATTTAATTATTATGGCGAGATCAGTTTAATTTCCTCTCATCATCTCATTTCCACAAATTTATTGTTGCACTCTTTAGCCTTTGTATTCAAAATACAATAAACCTTGCCACCAAAACCATCTCTCTATGGTAACCACTTCTGGAAGCGGACTTGAATGTAAATTTTCTATGACACTACTCCGCAAAAAAGGTCAAAACCACCTAGAAGGATGGGACGTCATCTTAGAGAAAATTTATATCAGCCGTCATTCATTTAAAAAGTTATTGCAAATATCAGACATTTTTTTGTATTCGTAATTAGACTTGACATGATTGATCATACACATATTCCACTTATAAAAATATTTTAATACACTTTACTAATTCATGTTTTTCCATTTTAAAATAAAAATAATCAATTTTGTAAAAATTACAAAATCTAGAATTTTATACGTTCCCCGATTTTGTGTTTAGAAACATTTTGTACTCATTATAAAATATGAAATACAAATGTATGACTCCCGTACGACAGAAATGATTCGAAATTCAATTTGAAATTAAAGATTCGGGCCCATACATAAATTGAAAAGTGAAGTTTGTATTTGTACTTAAGTGAATCTTAACTATCATCTTAGTAAAAAGATTTCTGATGTTAATAGATTAACTAAGAAATATTCATGTGCAGATTGTAGCGAAAAGCATTAGTCAATATAATTTTTTCAAAAAGAACATCTTATTTGCAGAATCTTACAGAATTTCTATTCTAGAAAATACTAAAAGGCTCCAAACATTAACACAATTGCCTTATTCGTAACATTATTTGCATACATACAAAATTTAAAATATTTCTAGCTTAATAAGTTCTTTATATGACTTAGATTATAATTCTGAAGTAATAAAAACGTATGAGAATGTAAAAAAGATATGTTTAGCAGTTGAAAACCTTGAAGTTGCTTCGAAACTCAGCTGGCTTACGAAGGTAACAAAACTAAATTAAAGACACCAGTAAATCATAGAAGGATGCAACTGAATGATATTTAACGGAAAAAATCAATCAAACTCGAATTATTTTATTTATTTATTAATCGACCGTCAAGGCAAGTAGAAGGTGCGACGTCAAAAACTACAGATTTTGAAATGAAATAGCTGAGTTAGTTTTTGTCCTATGGGAGATCAAGCTTTTCTCCCCCATTTTCTTTCTTTATAATTTTTTTGCTCTTTTTTATGTTTTTGGTGTATGTGTTTTATCTTTTATAAAGGGTATACATTTTTACTTCCTTGTACGAAGTAAAAAGGAAGTATTGTAATCGCGAAAAGGTTCAGGCAGCATATTTCAACGAAAATATCCATTTTGACCGCTATCAAATGCAATTTAACGATGTTTTTGCGTGATATCTGTACGTAAGGACAGAATAAAAGACTCGTTTCCTCCAAAAAAATTATAAAACTGCTTTAAAATTAATTCTGAAGAGAATTTTTCGTGGCTTCTGTACGTATTACGTACGTACATAAGTTCGTGCGTACGTACGTATCTCGCATAACTCGAAAACGAGTAGAAGTAGCCTCAGAACGTTGAAATTTTGTATATAGGACTGCTATAACATGTAGATGTGCACCTCGTATTTTGGTTGCAATCGGCCGCACCGAACGTATATAAATACTATATTTATATATATATCCACTCTGTTACTCGGCACAGTGATCTCAGTTTCTTTACTCTTATATGTTTGTAAATTGTACATATTTTGCTTTAAAAATGATGGAATTATGTTGTTCTTATCTTCCGGTTAAGGTTTCTATGACTTTCGTAATTCTGGAAGCAATATTTGTACAATTATCAACAATTTAAAAGCTGTTTAAGTGCGGTTAAGTTTTAAATAACATGGCGGAATATTTGTTTACATTTGAAACAGCAGAATTGTAGATTTGTTGCCAATCTAGAGAGACTAAGCTTCGCAACAACAAAAATAACGCATTCATTTATTACTGCGAATTAAATCATGCTTAATCCTTTCTGGAATTTTTTCGAGGCAATAAGTGTTTAAGATTTACTTAATTTTTAATAATTAGTAATTTAATTTTTAATAATTAGTAATTTTTTATACAGATATTTTGAGCTTTTATGTATTTTTGTCTTGTCGCGAAGTGAAAACTGAATTAATTGAATGAGAAATACTCAATCGTCTGTGAAAAACTGTTTCTTTTTTATTTTGTTTGCTTAATTTCTTTTTTACATCGTTCTAGCTTTATAATAGTATTTGTAAAGAACATGTGGCAACGATTAGATAATTCTTTAAATGATATACATTTTGTGCATTCTGAGTTATAATATGAATGAAATATAATACTTTTAAGTGAACCTAGTGCCAGAGTGTCGCTATGTTAAACAAATAGAGTGAATTTTAAAGAATGCCTTTATTCTATCGTGGTTTATGCGCTGTCGGCGAAGTAGATTTAATTAAATCCAATAAGTTTAAAAGAAATGCAAGAAACAAATGCGTATAATTTAATATTCCGTACAAGGAAGTCATGTGGGGTATACACATCAGATTTTTTCTTAATATAAACATAGGAACATAATGGAATTGTATAATTAGTAGATGTCTATGACCAACGGTTGCGAAAATAAAGGTAAAGACTTTTGTATTTTGACACGATGTGTATAATCTTTCTATAGGAAATTAAGAGTACACCCAACTCTTTTTTTGTTGCTGTTTTTGCAACAGCCTTGAACACTTTACAGGTGACAGTGCGATTTAGCTCGCTTCCGCCCCTGTTTTGATGGAGATCACCCCTGGGGGACGGGTCCAAGGGTGGGAGACCCTCGGACCTTCCCTACCATGACCTCTCGAGAAGACTTTCGGCTCGTTGCATAATTGGAGTGCCACCCATGCCGCACGGACATTATAAATTTACAAACATCCATGTGTTCTCCGGGATTCGAACCCGGGTCCTTCGGCACGGTTGGGCACCACTATACCAGCTGGGTGGCACCTTTTTTTTACTCGGTAGATACTTTCTTTAAAAACCGTGCAAAAAATCGTGTGAGATGAAAAAACTAAATAATTCCCCTTTCCCCCCAAATAGTGCAAAAACTGTAATGAAATGAATAAAAATAGTAATGAAATCCATATTACATATTTATAAAACAAAAAGAATTAATTATAAGTACATATAAAAATTTAAGTTTAAACTAGGAATAAAAGTCAATTTCGAAACGATTCATCGCTACTTGATGAGAAGGATGCACGTTTATTACGAACTGGATCAATAATGCTATCATCAGTGGATATGTCACATATATCTAGCACAACTGTCGGGCTTGATTCAAATGAAGAATTTCGTTTATTATTAGCGAAATCTGTTGGTTTTTTTCTTGTTATGTCTAATATGAAAGACTTTTTTTTTTTTTTAAGTTGCTTTTATAATTCTTGATAACCAGTTACACAAAACTCGATTACGTTGAAATTTTAATGCAAGCTCCATGTCAGGATCATGAGTAAGAAAATGTTGTTCCATACTTGTAGTAAATTTCAAGCCCTATCGAATTAAATCAGTCGTTAATAACTGAACTTACCTTCAGCTTCGTAATTATCGACTTTATTATGGTAAAATTTGTTTTCATAAATTCGATCAAACCGTCTTCATCCAAAGGACTTTCCCGTATGAATTCATCGGTGCCAGCCGTTTGCATGTTGTTAAAACTTTAGCTACCAATTTGCACTTGATAGAGTTATAATTTCACAAACTTCTCTACAGCTATTTCGCGCATGCGCATAAGGCTGGATGGATGCTCCTCATTGGTGTGGCAGAGCCACTTCTGCTTTGGCGAAGATTTCGTTCTTAAATTTACAAGTTCTTTGATTAAATAGATTAAGTCACTAACACACGTATGGGAATAAACTGATCTACTTATGATCACACTGTCAAAATCAGAATTAAAAAAAAAAAAAAAAAAAAAAAAAAAAAAAAAAAAAAAAAAAAAAAAAAGAGGGGGAGTTCCTGCTAGAACAAAAAATTCGTGTAAAAAAGTGTATTTGTTCTTATTGGTGAACCATGTTATTTCAAAATCGTGTAAAAAAGACCGTGTAAACAAAGAATTGGGTGTATTTCGAAGAATTTTATATAGACTGTTAGCGCATTTCCAAGTTGTTAAAAAGTATAACTGAATTTTCTTAATTTTTATGTTTAAGTTTCAGATTTATCTGAAAACAGGGAAAAAAGAAATTAAAAAAAGTAACATCTTTCCAAAACCTTTTTTTTTTTTTTTTTTTTTTTCGAATTCGAGCGCATACAATAGTAGCAACAATCTGACTTTCTAATAATTTATACTTTAATAACATATCTACTTAACACAATTTAAAATACATTTTATTTATGATATTGTCAAGCGATAATTCTTATTAACTTTAGTAAGGAATTAGCATTTTTCACCGCGAGTACTTTCGGGTTTTTGTGGTCAAGATTTCCAGCTAGCATTTGGAACATTCGTGTTTGGAGCGCCGGTGATAAAAACTAATAAGCCTTTGCAACAGCTTTCCAGCTAAAATGCGGTAGACAATACCTCGTTACCACCTGCACTGTTGACTGGCTCTCGTGTCTTTTTTCAGTCGTCCTTTAATTGCTGGAGAAGGTAAGGAATTATCATCTTCCCTCATTGCTCTCCTCATCTACTCTCATATTTATGGTGTAAGTGTCCAGCTAGCATTTGGAAGGTTCTTGCTTCGAATTCCAGAAAAAACACATTTCATTTTTTGTTTCTTGTCTAGTAGTTATACACGTAATAATGCCTATGAATTGTTATTTTTATTTTCAGTTTTAATAATTTGAGTATTTGATATAATTTAAAATTATTTATTATAAAACCAAGTGAAAATTTTTGTAACTGTTTTAAAAATATTTTTACGCCTAGCCACAATTATAAAGTATATTTCTAACGACGCGCATTATGCACTTCGGCCCAGAATAGTCATTTGAATAATAACCAGAATAACCTTAATAAAGATCTCTTCATTTTGTTTTATGCACAGTGAGTATATAGAACCATGTTTAGTCTCTTTTTTACGATCACAGTCTAAATAAAGCAAATGACTGTTATCTCCGTATTTATAGAACATGTTGATCATCCAAATTTATAAGTCCTTTTTACTGCTTTTCCCGACCTATACTCCAGCTATACGAAAAACGAGGAAGCTATTTTGTTCTGGATTTATAACTATTTATTGCAGCCAGAAGAAATGAAGAATTTCGCTACAGCTCGTAAAAATATTTCCTAACCGTGATTGCAACTGATGTCGATGCTTAAGAAAGAAGATTGCTGATGCACAGTTATGCTTGATAAAAGCGAAAAAGTAATGTTATGAAGTGTTTTATTGTTGATAAGTTTCAAAGAAGAGCGTTTTTGACCGGGAAATATATATATATATGTATATATATAACAGGGCTTAATTGAACTTTAAAGCAAAGTGTCAGAATAGTGAATAAAAATAAAAATAAAATAGTAATAAAACAACGAAGCTTGAATCAAAATTAAATGAACAGCTTGTGAGGATTATGTTAATTTTATCAACAGTTAAATATTGAGTTAAACTTCCTTTCCTATCGCTTCTTAATTTCAACTTACCACTTCCGGCCAGAACGTAGTTTTACAATCACGTTTGAATGCTAATGAGGAAGAGCGGTATATAACCGCGAAGTTCTACTGTCTTAGTGAGGGAGATACCAGATATTCTCGCTAGCACGCGTCCGCCTTTCTAGGCTACTCTCTCTTAAGCTATTACTACGCTCGGCCGTACTTTAGGCCATTGATAGCTTCGCAGTCAATTAGCGTTAAGGGGCCAACTCTGTTAGAATTTTGATAGCTCCGGCTATATCATTTTAGTTAAGATTAGTTTGGTTTATTTCTTAGTCTCTTAAGTTGAAGCCCGAGTGACGGCTTTGTTGTACAACTCCAACACGGAGTTTTGTTAAACTTAGTTGGAATAATAAAAGGTTATTTCACCATTCCCACTTGTTGTTTTCTACCTCACGAACTCAAGCGATTATTTGCTTACTAGTTCTTAAGATTCTTCACATTTAACTGTAACTTAGAAGTACACAGTGGAGAATTCTACAAGCTTATAAAAGTAACGTTGTCAGTGCAAAGATATTCGCTACATTTGAATAATATCTTGTTTCACAGACAAACTTATGACTGTATGAATCACATAAACACTGAAAAATGAAAATCTGAAAGGATTCGGATTTTAACCTCGCACAGAGGGTTTATAAAGTTTGTTTATGCTCTCTTTGAGTTAGAAGTTAACCAATATGCTCTTGAACTCACTCCAACACCGCAATTTATTATTATTATTATTATTATTATTATTATTATTATTATTATTATTTTGTCTTTTTTAACTTTTTGTTTTTACTAAACATCGCCACATTTACGCCATATAAAATTCAACAGTAAAATCAGAAAGCAGCGTATGTTTATAATTACTGAGAGTGTTAAGTGCTGTCAAATATTTTCCTACATTTTTTTGTATTTTTTTAATTTATCATATCAGTGTTCAATTTTCTTAATAAGACGACCCGTAATTTTTTTTTTTTTTTTTTTTTTTTTTTGTCTTTTAAACTTTATTATTAAACATCGCCGTATAAATATTGCATTTTCACCATATAAACATCGCCCTTTCACCCTATAAAAATCAAGTGCAAAATCAAAAAATATTTAAAAGCAGCATATCTTCAGACCTTCTGATAGAGTATTAAATGTTGTCGTATGTTTTTTATATTCTCTATATTACTCTTCTTTAAAAATAAAACATGTTTGGTGACATCATCCTTTTATCTAAAAAGAGATATGGACAAAAATGTGATAATCGAGATTAATAGCCACTCTAAATGGTAATAATAAAAAATAAATTAGCAATGTTAGCAGAAGGGTAATACCGGGTGCTACGTTTACAGTTAGCTTATCACGGATAATGGAACACGGATATCTGAGGGCAGTTAAAACAAAAACTGAGGATTAACCTATGTCATAATTAACGGGGAAGTACTGTTAGAAACTTAACCGTATTTTCAAGCAATTTATTGAGAAGAAAAAGCTTATTTGGTTATGCCAATTAAGTCAGTAATCAAAACAAAAAGAATGCACTGTAAATAATAGGAGAATAAACATTATTAGAAATGAGGAAACGAAAGTTACAAACGGCACTGAAGTACCTTAAAATAATCTAATAAGTCTATGCTTTTAAATATTTTTATGCTTTAAAATTAAAAGCCGATTTCTTACAAGCATTTTAAAACACACGCCATGCGAAATTTCGTTCTCAAACGTTATGGTTAAAAATAGTTCTAAGCTCTTGCCAGTTTAAGAGCCTGATGATTTGTTTTCCCTCCAATTATATATAAAATGCTTCTATATATAATTTTGTGCAAATATATGGCTAATCATGATACAAAACTAAATGATTAGCATCTATGTATATATGTATTACTTTTAAGACAGTGATGTGCTTACAAGACTTTAAGTTTATCTCCTTTCCTATAAGATTTTATAAAAATGTGTTATTCCAGCTTGGGTGAATGATTTCTCTGGAATGTACAATTAGATCGGATTAAAAAGAATTGATAAATTATGTAAATACAAATCTATATAAAATGGTGACTTGCTATGGTTCTTATATAAGATTTGTAGGGATTTGTTTAATTCATTTAACACTTAATTTTATTTTTAAGCTACCTTTCCTATCGTTCTTGCTTTCAACTCACGCTTTCTTGCCAGAATGTAAATGAGTTAATGCGCGTATACTCAAGTGGAGTAAAAGGAAGTTAGTGTTTAAGGGAAGGTTTCGGAAGGTGAATTTAGAGCGTGTTCTGCCTGCCTGAAGTTCACGTTGTTATATTTAATTTACTAACGATTAGACAGACTTCTGTGACGTTGAGCGCTTCTTGCCATTAGTCCAGTCTACGTCGACCTTTACTAGTGAGATCCAGCCTGCGCGTTAAGTAACATGGGAAGCCGTTTGGTCAAACTTAACTACATTCAACTTTAAGTTACTAGTTACCTTTTTCGAGTTAAGCCAAAGCACGAGTTGGCACCTTCTGTGACCATCAATTTGATTTAATGAGAGTTCTTTACACACTGTTCTGGACTTTATAGCACTTAAGAGAGTTGACTACACAGCCTTTTAACATCTATTTAGTTTATGCTACCTAAGTATACTAGGAGTTATAGAACTTTTCGAAGTATTATTCAATTTCAAATCATATGAAAATTTTGAATCCTCACATTTGATTGTTACGATTAAAATTATGGTGATTATGTATGTAATGCTCCTTAAATATTTTACTTATACTATTAAAACACACTTACAACTTTGACACTGTAGAGATACATGATCCCTTAAAGTAAAATACTTAGACAAGAAGAACAAAACCACAGAGCTCAAACTTGCGTAGAAAATACCGGTTGGTATTACTACTTTTCTTTATTATGCAGTGTTTATATATTATGGATTACATACCATTAAATTACATACTGTTGTGATAAAACTAACTCAAAATAGTATGATATCCTCTGTGACCATTGCTGTTATCCCATTGAAATTCCTTTCCTTTTCTTTATTTTCCGCAGACACTTGTTTTACGCTGACGATTTGTGATAGTCATCTTTCGATTGTTACGCTGCAAATCAACATAACGTTTTATTAGATAAGGTCCAACTAATCCGCATCCCCTTTAATGGGGTGTTTATTGCATACGTAAAACAGTTTACAGTTTTAAGTAAATACAGCTTAATACTTAAATAACTACTATGTTAAAAATATAGTACTTATTGTATTTAAAACTCGTATTCTTGTTGTATTTGAAATTTGGATGGGTTTTATAAACAAGTATTTTTATAAAAGGCATTTATAAAGGCAGAATGAGAAAATATCTAATTATCATACCACACAGAATCATTTCAGTGTTTAAATATTAAATAAATCTCAACTATTATAGTCGTATAATCATTTCTAATTATAATAACTACAAAACATTCTTCGCCAGAAGCAGAATTTTTGCTAAGAACTGATTAATCATCCACCCTATAGTCCCGATCTAGCACCCAGAGATTTCCACCTGTTCTTTCACCTCAAGAAATTCCTGTCCGGGCATCATTGTCCCACACACGAAGACGTGCAGACAACTGTGGCACGCTGGCTTCATTCCTGAGCTCAGACTTTTATGACTCTGAATTACAAAATCTTATCCCACGGTATGAGAAGTTTTACAATTCCGGTGGTTCTTATGTTAAGAAGTAGCTGAAATATTGCTATATCTTTCGCAATAAATCCTTTTAGGTAATATTGTTTTGTTTCTTTTTATAGACTCTGGAAAATTTACTTTCCGGATGACAATCGCATATCTAGCTGAGTAATTTTAATTTAGGCCTGCATCCATTGTACTAGTCATTGGTACATCTGAAGAAAAATAGTTAACACTGTTTCACTAACATAAGCCTAACATAAGCCACATGTAACAATTGTGTCATTTCAAGAAATTTTGACTGAAAAGAAAGAAAAATTAACTTTATTTACTTAAAATGATTACATGACAGCGTAAATATGCTCCAACGTTTTCATTTCTCAAAATTTAAAATGTAAAGAGTGTCTGACGGAATCTTATTTTCAAGTAAACACATTTAATAAAACGTAAATAAACTAATAAACTGAATTATCTTAATGCTAAATTAAAAAGAGTTGAGTAAGGAAAGTAATGAAAGCAACAACAAAATTAAAAAATACCGCCAAACTCAAAAGAAGCAAGAAAACAAATACAGTACTGGGATAATTATTCTTAAACTAGCAGCTTCGCTGCCAGCCTTCGTCTGGCTTTTAAATGTACCGGAAAAATGGCTGAAGGGAGCACCAAACGTTAAATTTAAAAACTACGTAGAATTTTACTCTTCAGAACAACTTCATAAAAAAAGTTATTATGTATAACAAAATTACAATGAAATAAGGAATATCTTTTCACATAAATATAATTTATCCTAATAAATAAATTAACCAACTTCCCTTTGCAAAATATTAAGAACTCCAATGGTATAAAGGAGGTTAAGAACTTTGTTTCCTAAAAAAAATCACTCAAAACGTTTCAATCTTAAAAACAGTGAAATGAGCAATAAATAACATAAAAGGATACAAAAAAAAAAAAAAAAAAAATTCTGATAAACAAGGTATAATTAATGATATTTTATCGTATATTTTCAAGAGAAAAAAATTACAATGAAATAAGCTATATCCCTTAATACAAATATTAATTATCCTAATAAAAAATTAACCAAATTTCTGTTGAAGAAAACAAATGCAAATCTTTTCAATATCTTACAAACAGTGAAATATGCAAAAAATAACATGAAAGCAACTCGAAAAACATAAAATTCCGCGCAGAATTTTACTCTGCAGAGCAAATTTATCAAAAAATCAATAAAAATGTATTTTATATAAAAATGACAATGAAATATGCCAATCTCTTAAAAAGAGTGACATAAGAAATACGATGAAAAATTATTGCCAAACCCATATTTCTAAAAGAAGGAAACTATTCAAAATGATGCGATTTCATCAAAAATCTATCAACAACAATAAGACGGGAAAATTGTTGCCAATATCACATTTTTAAAGATGTGAGAAGTGTACTCGGAAGCTTCATTTAAAATTTTTTTAAATACAAAATATTATCATTTTTCCAAAATTCTTTTTGTAAAAGCAGTCGCAAGAATGAAAGTTTAACGTGTCCAAAAATCAAAGAAAAATAAACTGTGCATTTTTAAAAATAAACTTTTTTAGAAAAAATCCCGTTGAAAAGGTGTTAAGCTCCCTTTGTTAAATAAATTCGTATTTAATCGATTTATTGAAACACGAAATTTATTTTAAATTCGTAAAATAGCTAAGTGCCTACGTTTCACGATGTAAAAATGGAGTGTGTAGAGTAAAATCTCGGTTTCCAAAAGATAAAATAAAAAAATATTCGAATTCGAATTTCGAAAAAATCGCTTCGAGGTGCACTGGCTCTTGTCTAGATGCACCTATGTTCCAAATTTCGTAGCCGTGGGTCTATTAGCTTATGCGCAGCGCGAACGAAAGACACACACAGACAGACTCTTTCTATTTATTATATGTGGAGATTGCAGTTACTGTCAGAGTTTGACGCCTATCCTATCCCATATGTCTTGGTTCACGTAACAATATTTGCTCAGACCAGGAAATCTTTGAAGACGCATGGCACAGTTTAAAAAGTAGAAATTTAACCCCTATTAGAGCTTTCGTCGCACAGCCGTAGCCTGCTGAGAAATTCCTACAGAGTCTGTTAGAAATCCAAAAATTAGCTTGTTGATAAATGACTTAAAGCTTAGCTCTACTGCAGACCGAGCACGTATTCAGCTCAATTGGAGCTCTGTTTATAAATATTTCAAATCAAAGTATAGATTAAGTAACCTCATCTTTATAATAGTTTTAGTACGACAAGTCATGGTTAAATGTATCACATACAACTAAAAATCACAAAAGATGTCTTGAACTTGTTAAGAAGCTCGATATTTGGATTCCGCATGAACTGAAAGAAATTCATTTAACGCAACGGATCAATATTTGTGATACGCATTTCAAATATAATGCAGTGTACCCTTTTTTGAAACAAATTAACATTGGGGATAAAAAATAACGTTAATCGAAAAAGATCATGGTCTAAGCACGAAACATATTGAAATCCAAATTCCACCAGAAAAAGATTATGCTATCAATTTGGTGGGATTACAATGTGTTGCGTATTTTTAGGTGCTTCCAAGCTACCAAGCGATCAACTCAAATGCTTACTACTAATAACTTATGAAATTGGAGGAAGCAATCAAAGACCAGAATCGGCAAATCGCAAAGGGATCGTGTTCCACCACGACAATGCGAGGAATCACACAGTTTTAACAACATACACGAAGTTATTGGAGCTTGTTTGCGAAATGATGTCACATTCTCCATATAGCCCCGACCTTGCACCATCGGATTATTATTTATTTCGAACTTTACCTAATTTTTTAAAGTAAATATTATTTTACTATTTAAAAATTGTTTAAATAGTAAAAAAATTCAGTAATAATGATGACCTGAAATTGCACTTGATTTTTTTGCTGATACAGACCAGAAGATCTATGAGCGCGGAATCATGAAGTTATCAGAAAGATGGTACAAGGTCTTCGAACGGAATAAAAGATATTTAACTGATTAAAATTCATTTTTTACAGAAAAAATTAAATTTTATTTTGCACTGAAAACCGAAATTACTTTCTTTCTAATTCGATAACTTCAACACAGAAGAAAGTTCAAAATAAACTTTTTTCATAAATCGGACGCAGAATACAGTATTAGCGTAATGCCTTGTTAAGAGCGAAACCTTGTTATAGAGTTAATATTAACTTTTGGTAGGTGCAATCAATTTTTCTGGAGGATTCATCTGTCAATATTGGACATTTTCTTATCCGATCGGATACAGCGAACCAAACATTTCGTCCCATAAAGTTCGTTATACTATGATTGGCTGAATTTATATTGCTGTGCGTTAATTCGTAGAGATCTCTTTAATAGCTAGGGCAGATGAAAGGGAAGACTTCACATATTAATGAAATACATAGTTTTGGCTGTTTATAATAGGTTTTTATTAATTTTGTTCCAATGAATGCGAGAATGACATTTCAAATTGTTAATTATTTTAAATCACAGGTAGATATAAACTATATTGCAACATAAATATATTATTTGAAATTTAAGTTTTTATTTTTTATTGAAATTTTTATTTTTGCTTAAATGTTTTTACATTCTAACTTTTTAATTCACAAGTATGGCCACTACATTCAAATTTTTAAGATTTCTTTAGGAAAATCCTAAGAGCATTTAGTCCTTTTAACAGAGTGTTTAAAAAAACTGAGAGAACAAAATAATAAGTGCCGGCTAGTAGCACTTTTGAACACAGGTCTTTCGATCCGGGTTCAGTTCCCAACGAACACCCTGGCTACATGGGTGTTCTTGTAGGTTTCCTCGCCTGGAATGTAAACTGAAGCCAATTTTTCATCATAGAGCTCCTTTTTACGAAAGCTTCCTTTCCACAGGCAAATATTACTAGTGACATTTGCATTTATTCTAGTACATAAAAATTGTTAAAGGTACAGCAAGTAGACATAGATATCCATCCTTACATGGAAAATTTCCGTTGCTCCTTTGCAATGCGTAACTATTAATGTGGAAAATTTTATGTACATACAACAACGTACGCATGTATAAAACAAATATTACTGTAACAATATATTCCCAGTGTTTAAGGGAACGGTGGACTTTAAAATAGCTAAAAATCAACAAAAATAGTGAATCTGTTTTTTTACTATCATAACATTCCATATACGTAAATACATCGTATGCAAGAAACAGAGTTCAAATATTCTAATTTTTAAAGAAGTTACAAGCATTTAAAATGTGTAAAAAACGTAAACTTTGCCCTTTAGATTTTGGAGAAAAATCTAAAAAATATGTATTTCAACAGTTATTTACTGATGTAATAATTTAGTAATAACACTTCCCGAAAGAAGTTTTCGTTTCTGAAAAAAAGGCTAAAAATGTCAGTATTGACAACTATTAATGAATTTAATTTTGGTTATGAGAATGTTATACGCCTAGTACAGGAAGAAACAATCTCGTTTTCTCTACTCATTGCAAAAGAAAGCGTGATCAACGTCGCTTGAACCAAAGCAAAAAGAGAAGTTTACCTGCTTGGAAAAAAACTGAAATAGTAAAAAATATCGTAAAGCATTAAAAGATAATGTAAATGTAACAAATGAAGGTAAAACATATGATGCGAGTGAGTTTTAAAAGCTAGATTGGATATAAGGCATAAATTGTTTCTACCTCAAACGTCGAATCACGAACCAATTTGCGATATGTTTATTTTTCTCATATTAATATTAGGAGACTAAAAATAGTTAAATGATATGAAAATATTATCTAGTGTCTATATATTCATACTTAAAGTTAATTTTTCGTTTCTCATGACCATGTATTAAAGTTTGAAGAAAACCTTTATACTCGGTTTTCTCAAAACAAAATTTTTCGCAGTTCGTACGTCTTGAAAATGCTCCATGCGTCTCATTTTTAGTTAAAAATGAATGATATTTTGAAGAAACTACCTTTTTGTATGTTACAATAGATCTGCGTATGCGTTTTGGGATATGAGGTTATTAAGAAGTTTAAACTTGTGATATTATTTAACAAAAGGTGATATTTTTCCGAAAACTCAGTTTAAGTTCACAAAAATTCTTTTTAAAAATGTCTGATCCATCATATTCAATAACGGATACACAAAAACTTTTGTCAAGTCTTTATAACAAACTTGAAGGGAAAATTAGGAAAAAATATTGAAAATTAGCGCTCAAGGAGTATTTTAAATCTTTAATTAAAATAATTCATTATTTGTTTTAAAAATTTTTAATTTCATTAACTGAGCTCTAGGTAACTGTAATATTCCCACACTCTTGCAAGGAAACATAATAGCATAAC
Organism: Stegodyphus dumicola; assembly: GCF_044657685.1. NCBI lineage: Eukaryota > Metazoa > Arthropoda > Arachnida > Araneae > Eresidae > Stegodyphus > Stegodyphus dumicola. The sequence goes on from NC_140768.1 coordinate 88,780,079, forward strand.
TCCGAATAGAAGAAATTTCCAAAAATTAATATAATCAAAAATTGAGTATCAGCGTATAAGCCCCGGCCCCGTTTTGCAGACCTATTTTCAAAGAAAAAAGTGCGTCTTATACGCCGGCAAATACGGTAATTCAATCCGGACTTGTTCTTTTAATTAAAAAAATTGTTAATGTTATCCTTTCTTCTCTTCTTTTTTCTTCTTACAATTCGCAATATAATCGGACTGCTTCTAGATTTTGCTTTTCAACTTTGGCGAAATAATCACTGTTTAGATATATATTTTAGAGATCCTCTATTTAATTTAGAAAATACTTTAGATCGCCTTTTGTAATCAAAAAGCAATTTGAGTTTTTTTATGTGTTTGACCTTTATGTTTACATTGACGCTAAACTTAGATTAGAGAACTTTTAATTTTATTTTTTAGTCATCGTAAAAGCGAATTTTCTTAAGAGTACTAGTCAAGGATTTCACGAAACAGTCATATGCAGTATTATCCTGGGTAAATAATGGGGACGACGTTCACGGTTAACTCAAAATCATGGTTCATCCGACAGTGCAAAACAGAAAACACAGGAAATATGAACAAACCTATTATAATTAACAGAAAATATTGCGAAAAATAATTCTACAACTCAGAAGAAAATAGCTCACACCATCATTACTGCTTCTATTTTGTTTTAAAGACTCCAGTTCTACCTAGGGCTTATGTAACTCACTATGACATTCTTTTATCGATAACACTGACACTATGACCTCAGTAAACGGTTTTACTCCACTGTTTTCCAATGTTTCACATATGCTTCTGTATTTGTAGTCCCAATTTTCCTTTCCATAACTTCGTTATACTGTTATAAGTATAACGTTTCAGTCAGCATTCCTTTTCTTCTAATTTTTCTATTATTTTTTATTCTATTATTTTTTACTGTATTTCTAATTTTTCTTCTAATTTTTCTATTATTTTTTACTGTATTCTAGAAAGTGCGTTTACTGAAGCTAGAATGTGTTAACATAGCATATTTAGGTGTATGTATACATTTTGCATAAGTCTAATATACTCATAGGTGTACCAGGGTATGTATGAGTGGAGTGAATGGCAGTGAAAAGTATTACTCGTCCGCTGACTTAAGTTTCACTTCATGTCCTACAATATGTGTTGCTCACTCTCATTATATCACTGATTCGTACCATGATTTAAATGAATTTTTGTAGTATATGTGCGTGTACAATGTATTTGTATCATTCTTCTTGCTTATATATGTAAAATGCATGCATACTATACTTATGGAACTGATATATTTCTTTGTAACAGCCATGATATTAAGAATTAAAGCACTTTTTTGTAAATGGTTCAACATAGCATCAGTTATTATCTGGTCTGCTATCCTCCACCTGGACTGTGGCATAACGTATATTATGGTTCTCTCCTTTGAATGACGTTCAAATTCCGTGGGATATTCACGCCTGGGTCGGTAGACATTTCGGCTGTGTAAATGTAAACAAATAGAAATTATTCATTTTTAATAGTAGACAGTTAGCAATTTATTTTTAACGGATGATTTAACAGTGTTTAATCTAGATTACCTACGATTAAATTACTAGCGGTTGTCGATGTAAACAATTCCTAAATATATCTTCTTCCATGCAATGTCTTTTCCTTTTTGGAATTTCCTATAGAAATTTTGATTTATTCTGATGGTTTGTGGTAGCCATTTTTTGCACTGCTCTGCAATAGACTCTCCTACCATTTTTAAACAAAGCATTGTTTCTCCGTCCTGGTAGATTGCGACCTGGCTGGAATTCCCATCAGCGATATGCTCTACGTTGAAAAAATTAAAAGAACAGAGCTTTTCTCGGATTTTCACTTTTGCCAATCAGACTTGGCTATATTGCTACAAAAACCGCCTAAGAAGCGACATTTAAAAGGTGATAGAAAAAGAAACAAAATGCAGGTAACTTACATGTAGCGTACTCTTCTGAGAATGAAATTTCATCCAAAACATTGAAATAAGAAGGGCCCAGACCTACGAAATCTTTTTCCCTCTCCTGACGGAAATCCTCGAATCTCGAAACCTATCTAAAACGCACTCCCACTGAGTTTGTGTTCAAATTCCGCTTTCTTCTTAAACATGGTTAGCGGTTAAATATGGTTTAAGGAGTGATGGACAGCAGAAATCCATCTGCCTCTCAAATAAGGCTTCGTGGAAGAAAGACGCAAAGCTTAAATTCCGATTTCCAGCGATAGCTTTTCTAGTTTAGAAAAACACGAGAAAATTTTGTGAAATTCTTCGAAAGCTTCTTAAAATAGGTTCATGAGAATTTAATTCCTGGAACCTCTTTTTTGCGATTAGTCGCTTGCTTAATCAGCCGCCTAAAACTGTTATCATAAGAAAAAAAATTGTGTAACAATTTTAATAGCTCACATATTTAATGAATTACTTCACGAGCTATTAATTAAAATTACAGGTGAAATAGTTCGTTTATTGCTTTTAAACCGCTTAGTCTATATAAATAAAGAAGATTGTCTATGTGTTTGTAGTATTTCAAACAAACAGTTTTATTTCGACCTTGATGACATTTGGTGCACTCTTCCTTCAAAAAACAGGTAGGTCACTGTTTTCATAAGATTTCTTAAAAACTACACTACTGGGTCCTTACTCTTTATATACATATATTTTACATTAATTTAACGAACTTTAGATTAAGAACTCTACGATATAAAAACTTTGGGTTGCCACTCTGCGAAACGTGAGATATTTATATTTCAAATTGAATCGGAAAATTCGACGCTATGTAAGAAGTGTATTGCCACATGGCAAAAGGCAGTGTATTTATCTATATTTCGAATTAGTAAGAAAGCTTAGAGATTTAAAAGAAATGTATTGCTATTTACCAAATTAAAATATTTTTCTCTTCCATGCAGCAGCGCGCTGTCGTTCAAGAAAGAGTAAAATATTTAATTTTTCTCTCAAATTTATTCTTTCATTAATTAACAAACTAAACCATTTAAAAGCATTAAAATTAAATTCAGTTCACTTTCAAATAATTACTAGCTGGACCTGTCCGTGAAATTACAGTAGCTGGATTCATGAAAATCATCTATATATGCAAAGAAGAATGTCCGTTTGTTTGTTTGTATGTGTATGTAATGCATAGAAATCTACAGTTTTATAAGGATCTTGATGAAATTATGCACACTTGACCTTCAAAACAAGAGGAAATTCACTATTTATATTAGATTTCGAAGGCCTAATTCAGGGATTCCACACTCTGGACGTATGAATTAGAACACTGGGCTCACGACACGTATCTTAGTTTCACGTCACTTCTGTTGCGTTCTCGCTATTAGTTCTAAGTAAAATCGTTATATGGTGCGGTGTTCGTTTGCTCTTTTGTACAGTATAAAACTATCTAGAACAGTATAATACCTTTAAAACAGAATTCAAGTGCGCTCTCTGTTAGGTTTAAACAAATATCTTGAAAACAGTGAAAAAATCGGCCAAAGTGGTTTGTTTGGTTTATTTAATTATGGCAAAGCACACTAGAGCTATCTGCCTAAGGGGAGGGATGCCTTCGTGGACGACTTTCTAAAGAAAACTGGCTCGTATACACGTTAAACATGGGGAAAACCATTAAAACGTCCAAGCCCGCTCGCGGGATTCAAACCTCGGACCGAACTACTAGTGTTCAGCGACTTTACCGCTCGGCCGCTGGTGGGCTCGGCCAAAGTGGATGGTGGTTTTCCGAAAGCCTATTTCAGACAAAAGGCATAGCAGATAACAAAGCAAGTATCGGTTCTCACTAACACCGTTACATGGCGCCATGTTTGTTCTACAGTTTTATTCGAGCTTGGTGAAATTCTTCACAATTCATCTTGAATAAAAATAGTAGGAAAATCATTGCTTACCTGAGATTTCGAAAAACGTATATCCGATCCCTCTAAATGAAGCTTTTTAATTCTCTGTAAAGCTCGGGCAACATCGAGTATTTCAGCTAGTTTGTTAATAAATAATAGACATTAAATTGGTAAGAAAAATTAAAAGGAACTCTCATATTTATGTGAAAACTGAATGGCGGAGAAAACCCCAAACAAATGTAACGCTTTTCTTTCAGCAAGACAGTAATGAAATTTGAAAGAGCGAAAATATTACAATTTTCAAAGAATTTGTAAGAACTGTATTGGAATTATTGCTATAAACTAACATAAAATTTTTGCCGACGCTACAGGCTTAAAAAAAATCCAGTTCACCAACTGAAAAAATTTCGTAGATGATTTTCATAGAGCCAAGGTCAAAATTGTGATTAAATGACCAACTACGACGAACTATCGAAAGTTTAGTTTCCAAATGTTATAAAAGCTATATATTAAATATGGAATTAAATTATGCAATAGAATGTGCGCGCAAGGTGAAAACATGACGAAACATTTTGACACAAAGCGGATTAAATTATAAAAATATTTGTGGCAACACAAACTTTCTGATTACTATTTCTGAAAGCAGCTATATTATGTAGTCAGCTGTAAAAAGTCGGAAGTAATTACGTTTAAACTAAATAAGTTATCCCAATTCTTGCAACAGTCACATATTCGAAGATCTTATGAGTTTTAAGGTGTATGAATCCCCATAAAAATGGAATGATGAATTTTATTGATCATTGTTAGTTGTGATTATGTATGAAGCTTGCTCACACAAGTCCACAAAAAATGACTTTTTAAATATTAGATGCATATGAAAAGCACAAATTTTCATTAAATTTATACTTTTTTTTTAAAGGCAGATTAATAACGTCATGAAGTTCACATTAGCGGAAGTTCCTGCTCTTCAAGGAGTACATATTCTATAATTAATTTATAAAAAGTAGGAAACATACTTTATGTCTCAAGGGGATGGGTACGAATCTCGGAAAGGACATGAACATTTGTAAATGAGTAGTGTGAATGCGAAAGAAGATGCTTAGAATGCTGGGCAGCCGAAAGTCCAGTCGAATGATTTATGGTCGGGAAAGAGGGAGAGGTGATCCCCGGATACACCCTCAGCATTGTTCTCCATCAAAATTGGAGCGGGGAACTGAACAGTTAATTTATGTCTAATTCTTAGACTCGTTGCAGCTGACACAACGTTTTTTGTTTTTTGAACTTTATTATTAAACATCACTTTCTTCGCACTTAGGCAGCATAAAATTCACCAGAAAAATTGCAAAATTTTTAGAAGCTGTATATTTTTAAAATTCCCAATAAAGTGTTAAGTATTGCCATACATATTTCAGCCCAGAAGGGTTATTAATCTCGAACTTAACTTTTGATTCCAATCTCTTTTCTTGTCCGTATCACTTTTCAAATAACTCCCCGCTAGTGCGGCCAGCTGCCTAAATAATTGCTAGAAGAAATATATATATATATATATATATATAATGCTTTTAATAAATCTAGCTAGTAACATTTTACGAGCTTGGTATTAATGATAACAGAACTAAAGAACTGCGTTTATTGCTTTTAATTCGCTTAGTTTGTTAACCAACAACTGACAAATTAAATTTGGAAAAAAAAAAATAAATAAGTATCATACGCTTCGTCGAGTGGCAACAAATTAAAACGGGGAAGATAAAAATATTTTATATTGGGCAATGGCAGAACATTTCTTTTAAATAGCTCAGTTCTTTTATTAAATTTGAAAGACAAATATCTGACGCTTTTCTTAGTTGGCAAAGCATTTCTTTTAAATCGCTGAGTTTTCTGATTAAAGCTGAAATATACCATATGTTTTGCCGAATGACAACATATTGCTATAAAATTCCGGAAATAGTTTTGAGTGTTGGCATACATTAAAAAATTGGTTTAGTCTTTTCTCAGTTCATCATACCAAAATTAATTTTTTACGCAACATTTTTGTCTTTTTATCATTAATTTTTTTATCTTTTTAACTTTATTATTAAAATCGGCTTCTTCGCACTTACTACACATTAAATGCAACAGCAAAATCACAAAATGTTTAAAAATAGCGTACTTTAAAATTCGGGGTAAAGTATTAAATGTTGCCATTCATTTTCTTATATTCACTGTATGATTTCTTCAAAAATAATATATTCAGTAGTAACATTCTTTTATTTGAAAAGAATGGTAACGAAACATGTACGGACTCCCCCCCCCGAAAAAAAAAAAAAAAGATTCGAATAAAAATGGGATTCGGACCAAAAAAGAATCGAGACCAACAGCACCTCTTGGGGCTTAGAGGGAAAATAAAAGAAGAGCTTAAAGAATTTTTTATTAGTTTTAGTCCTTGTTTAAATTATAGGGACATAATCAAATTAACATAGATAAACTGCTTATCAATTAAATAAGTAATACTTCCAACTTAAGTCACAGTAGGAATTTAAACCTGGAAAATTGGATAAAACGATAAAAAATATTCGAAACAAAATTTTAACTCCAGTAGATTCTTATTTTCTTAGATTTTTACTAATAAAAATATCGCAAACTAGTTGTTTCGCACATAGTTTATTATATTTTAATGCTACATTTAGCAAAAAAATTATGTTAAAATATTCATTTCCAGCCTAATTTCACATTTCCGTCTAAGAACTATTTACTCTTATAATTTATATTTACTTGCAGGTTTTCCTTTGTAGGGAAATTAGTTTATTTCAAAGCAGGAGAGATGAAAAATGAGTAATGCCCTCGCCTGGACTCGAACTATGGACGTCTCGAATATGCGTCGAACGTGCTGACCACTACACCACGAAGGCATGCTAAGAAGGCGGGAGAAATACCTTATACCTTAACCTTGATTAGAAGACCTGAGCCAAAATTTACAATAAGACATTGCCCTATAAATTATATATTTAGATTACGTAGCATTTCCCTAACTTTTGTTTTCTATTAATTTCTATTAATCCCGAAAGAAGCTGTGACGGGCCCACCAGCGGCCGAGCGGTAAAGTCGCTGAACACTGGTAGTTCGGTCCGAGGTTCGAATCCCGCGAACGGGCTGGCTGCATGGATGTTTTCGTGGTTTTCCCCATGTGTAACGTGTATACGAGCCAGTTTCCCTTAGAAAGTCCTCCACGAAAGGCATCCCTCCTCTTAGGCAGATAGCCCTTGTGTGCTTTGCCATAATTAAATACACCACACCACACCAGAAGCTGTGACGTTCTTTTGAGTTAGGTATTATTTCCCAGAAGACCTTAGATGGAGCGATAAGTTACGGGGACCATGTTAGCATTCTTATTAGTTATGTTACGTATAAAACAAGATAAGCTTGAAAAGGACAGCTTTTTAAAGTGGACCGCAAAGAAATCCTAGCATCTAATTTTCAGTTGTTAATTATTAAACAATGATATTATTTCATATAACATCAGGGTTCTATGTTTATTAAGTTAAAGTGCAAAATCTAATGAAAATGTCAACACTAAAAAATGCAAGCTTATAAATATTTTATATTTTTTTATTGAAAAACGCATTATAAATTTAACTCAAATGAGGAATTACTAACGAAATTCTTGTGCTTTATCTCAAAATATGTTTTCATATGTTAAGGAAATTACTTATTAAATACAGGAATAAGACATAGAAAAGAACGTTTTAAATTGGGCTCCAAAGTTAGGACAAGGAGATGTACATCGTATACCGTATGCTGAAAAATACACTAAATTGTAAAAATTATTTACGGCGGTATTAAAATTCTGGTTACTAGTTCGCAAAGCTGTTTTGAACAATTAACAGTAAAAACTGAAAGCAGATGCTTTGAAAACAACTATATTATTTTCATGCTTAACATACAAAGATAACAAGTTTCTTTTTTAAGACAAATAATCACTCTTAAAATCTCATCTGACATTGACCTAGATTTTCACAACCTCATTACTCGAAAAAAATCCTTACAAGTTCACCCGATTATAATAAAACTTAAGGGTTTCACCTGCTTTGCGACTGGCGCAGATCATATTCGCTGAAATACGAGAGATAAATTTTATCAGAAGCTTAAGAAATTTCTGAAGATTGGATGACTTATTACTCACGACGAACGTCGCTTTTTAGAAGAAGAGCGTGAACATTTCGAAGAAATCATACACGAGCACCTTTTCGGGGATTAAGAAATATCCTGCTTGGTTCTACTGGAAATACGTCACTTAAATAAGCAAAATAAAAAATATAAATAAAAAAAATTCCAATCCAAAAATTTCAATTTACAGATAAATGTTCCCAAAAAGAGACTTTCGTTAAAACTTTAAGTACTATCTTGGATTATCCTTAGCTTCGAATTCATCATTCCGCAGAACTACCACTTTTCTCGCGTATTTTCCAGCATACCAAGAATAAATATTTCACGCATGTGCGTTCTACACTCGCGTTCGTACGTATAAGTAGACTTTATATACGTACTTTTAGACACGTGTATTTAATATGTGACGAAACCTTTGTTGACGAACTTAATTCGTCCCTGAAGATAGTTCGTCATCCAAAATATCCTGTTCTTTAAGACATGTGGTAGCTACGATTAGTTTGCTTCACCCCTCTTTTTCTCTTTCTCGTAAAATCGCTCGCCTGCCTCTATTTGAGAAATTGCTGGATTTTATTATACACCTCTCCATCTTTGATTTGTTTCTGTCTATGTTTTAAAATGTTCCTAAAGTGAGACATGGTATTGCCACTGCACATTTTTATGCTACTGCTTTATCAGGGTGACAGTGTTCTATGATCCTTTGCACTATATCTCAATTTGCATCGATTTCAGGAATCAGGTAGCTGAAAACATCTTCCCTTTTGTCTTCTTCTACTGAAGACATTGCATTAAAACTGCATTTTGGAGTGTCAGTTGCTACCAGCTTATTTGGTCGTATTTCTCAAAACCACTTTTCGTTATCAAAGATATTTTTCATGTGGAATTTTTTTATTCGTGATCCAAGGCGTCTATGAACCAAAATTTTACTATATTAGGTATATTTTAGATATTTATATCTAGGTTTTTGTGTTACTCCTTTTTATGTGTGTGGTATGTATGTCTGTGTGCGTGTGTTGTATGTGCTGCGTTAACCTTAACCTTATAAGGTATTTATCCCGCCTTCTTAGGGTGCCTTCGTGGTATAGTGGTCTGCATGCTGGGCGCGTGTTTCAGAGGTCCGTGGTTCGATTCCTGGCGAAGGTGTTGCTCATTTTCATCTTTTGCTTTTCAAAAAATACCTCATTTTTTCTTTACAGTGGCGCCTGAACTAAAAGGGCGGTGGATGATGATTTCACACCCATAATTTGGCGATTGGGTCCTCTAAAAAACTCCAGTTGCCTTTTAAAAGGGGAAGTATATAAAGTATTTATCCCGCCTTCTTATCGTGACTTCATGGTGTAGTGGTCTACATGCTGGACGCGTATTCCAGAGGTCAGTGGTTTGATTCCCGGCGAAGGTGTTGCTCAATTTTTCATCACTTCTGCTTTAAAAATAACCTAATGTCTCTACAACCTTGAGGCCGAATCATACCGGCCAAAAAAGGCTCATATCATAGCGGCTCACTCATATATTGCATTACATTACCTATATGATAGAGATGTGTATTTAATTTATTCGTACTCTTTATTTAACTATTAATCCACCGGTTATAGAAGTGAAAATATAAGCATGCGGTTAATTGTATTTCCTCTTAGAACTACTTCTATCTCAAAAAATGTTTTCTACTATTTTACTAGCTGCTTGTGCACCTAGAAGCCTAGAAGAGTTATTATAAAGAAAGAGAAAATTTATCATTCTTTTTAATCTAGTGTAAATTTATAAAAATAATGAGTGATTTAAGTAAATATATCATTATTCAAATTCCTTTTATTTAAATAAGTTAGATTAAAAAATATTACTGCAAACTGCGTTTATTGCTTTTAATATGCTTCCTTTTTTAAATCATTAGCAGAAAATTAAGTTTGAAAATTAAATACCTTTTCCGCATAGTAGTAAAATTGTGTTGGTTGCTAATTCATAATGCAAAAGTAAATTAATATGGAAATTGTTGTATACTAGTTCATAATGAATTTGATATTTTTGTAATAATTCTTAATGAATTTGATATATTATTATTCAAACGAATTTTCTCTTGAATGAGAGAATACTTGGAGTGCTGCTGAAAGATTTAGTACAGCTGCTAACAGGGGCATCCTTTTCGGGTTCAAAGGTCGGCCCCCAACAGCTACGGATTTCCCCTTAAGTTTCAACACTGAACACGTGTTTCATTCGAGGGAAGATGAGAAAAATTTCGGCTTCATCTTAAAAGGTTCTTCATCATCTGTCTTCTTTCTGATTTGTTTATTCTCTCTGACTAAAATACGGTATACTCTGACTAAAATACGGTATACAACACATTCCTCGTAATTTTTTCAGACTTTTCTTGCAAAAATGGTCATAAGTTACAACCATTTTCCAGCTGATTGGAGAAAAGAAGAAAATTCATCCAGCTGGTCAAACATAATTTTAATTTTTACCTTTCATGTTGTATATTTTAAGTCGATACAGAAACGAGATTTCTTCGAGGCTTGTGCAAGATTAGAGTTTCAGATTTGTCTAAACTTTCAAGGAATAAAACTAAAATAGTAAGGAAGTGTAGCCAGCTTGCCTTGCTGCGGACTTGCCTGCACACGCTGGCTGAAGGCCCCGTTTTTTCCTGGACTAGGTGCTGGCTTAGAGCTATGAATGCTGGGCTTTGCTCAATGCAGCCCGAGTCGTTGAGGGCACTTTCTACTTCTGGGAGGACATTTCTGCTTTTCCCTTTTAATAGAAAAAAGATAATGGAAAGCTAGCAGTTTGTGACGTTCCTGAGCGATCTCACTCATCGCCGCCTTTGAAGAATTTGGTATACATTTTTTGACAGCGAATCGTTTGTATACTTAATCGTGAAAGAGCAAGTGCTTCGCTGGAACTCCGGAAGCGGATGTTCTAGCTAGAACGAAACCAACCAAAGGGGAGAAAAATTCATTCTGACGAGAGAGGGAACATCTTAATGAAGGTCATTTCAAATTTGGTAAAGTCCAGATAGTCTTATCGACGGTGCAATGAGGCCTGCGACCCATGCAACTTTCGCTGAGAGAATTAGTTCCGGACATCAACAGCTAGGATGTCGTAAAAATAACTGAAAGAACGATCATTAGTCCAAAGGGCCTTTGTCCCTGAAGGACTAATGTTTTCGTTTTGCGATTTTGCGTTGAATCTGAATCTCCGTTTCACTTTTCAAACTGTTGCCATCAAATACTCTCGCCCTGTATTATATTTGAAGAAATTAAATAATGAAGAATCTGAAAAATGTATGTATGTTTCTTGTATTGGGATAAAACAACTGTACCTAGAGCTATCAAATTTTGAATGGCGTAATCCTACTGCGAATATAGGCATCTGGAAGACTGAATTTCGAATTTGTTTTATTATTGGTTTCATATTTTGTAAAACTTCAACGAATTTTTGATTAACAAGCTCAACGATTTCAAAGCGAGCAATGGCAACACTCTAAGGAAAATGCTTCTTTAATCTAGAAATTAATAAATGTACCTAATGTTAAATCCTTTGTATGCTACTTTGGTTATTAATTTGTAGTCTGCCCAGTCACTCCATTTGTTTGAACCGTTTGGCTATACAAATATGAGATTTATTTATCATGGATTGGCTTATTTATCAAAAAAAAGTAATATAATAAGAATGTACTAACCACTTAATATTACTTATTACGTGCTCCGCCCTTAGGCATTACACGGAAAGGGAGGGATGCCCCGTGGAGGTATTTTTAAAAGAAACTGGCTCGTATCCAAACCACTTAATATTGGTTTATGGTTTTATAACTTATTATGTTTCCTGAAATATTTGATCATTTGAGAGTGCTGACGAATTTGTTCAAATTAGAGTTTTATTATTTAAAACTATTTGCCCGGTACAAGTTTTTCATATATTTAAAAAGAAGATTTAAATTAATATTTTCAAGCTTTCTAAAATTATAACGTTTTATAAGTAACGATAGCACGAGGAAGATAAAACTACTTTATTTTGAACAGTGGCAAAATATTAGTTTTAAATAGTCGTGTTTGTTGATTTGTTTGAAAGATAAATATCTTACTCTTTGCGGAATGGCAAAACTTTGGAGCGCCAAAGATAAAAATGTATTATTCCGAGCAGTTGGAATACGTGACTTTTAAACAGCTGAATTAGTTAACTACAATAAATTAGCACTAAATATTAAGTAAAACAAAATAAACTCGAAATTCAAAATTCGGACGTCGAGGGGCACATGTTCAGATAGAGCAATGCATAAGTTCAGTATGTGGTATCTGCTAAACTAAAGCTAACCTTTTCTCCACAATCTGAAGGGGGAAAAAACATACATACATAATATATACATACATGAAGGTTCTTCATTATTCAGTAACAGAGATGAATCGATCTTTGGAACTGTAAAGATAGCTAAACACTTTCGTCAACACGCAAAGTCATCGATGAATCAGAAACTTTAAAATGTGGGTGGTGATAATTAGAAACTAAAAATGCTTTATTATGAAAATAAAAAATAGAAATTACTTAAAATCATGATGTTCTTTTTCTTTATTTCTCATATAAAAATAATCTATAGTATTATTAACTAATAAAATTAAATCTTTGTGAGTGAGTAAAATTCCAACTCAAGTCTAATTACTATACAATAGTAGATTGAACAACTTCACAATCATTTAGATTGAATGTAATGAATATAAAATACTAACTGAGGTGATTTGGATGGAATGTTTGAATATGAATGATTTTGTTATTAGATACTCAACAAAAACAAATTTATTCGCTATGTGGGTTAAACACAAGGAAAAGTTAGATTTTATGTTAAGATATTAACTTTAGGAACTGCTACAACTTCAGGCATCAATGTAACTTTTACTGCTTTTAAACATTAGCTAACTTTTATTGCTATCATTTTCAACAATTTCATTCATTATTTTACTATTGTGATTATATACTTCTATTTTTTAGTTTATAGGTTTTCACAATTTAATTTAAATTTAAAGTTATCATTGTAGTTTTTAAGCGAAAAAGGGTTTTATAAGTTGTACGGTCGACTTGCTTATCTTCTACGTGATAACTGTACGTGTGGCAAATTCGTGAAGGAACTGCACAGGAGAAGGATTAAAAGTACCCTTTAGTAAACTCTTTAAAATTCACAATGCGTCAACTTGACGCTAACACACTACGCCTCGCTTGGGCGGTAACTCGTATCACAAGAACTAAAATAAAAATTTGAAGATATTCACAATAGAAACTAAGCTACAGGGCTCAGAAAACTCCTATTACTTAAAACCGCGTCGAAACTAGTGGCAGCAAAGTAAATGCTGTTATTCCACGTAAACTAGCAATAATTGCGAATAAAGAAGCTCACAGAGGTGACGTCAACAGCCTAAACTCCCTAACTTTCCTTCTGAAACTCGGTATTTAAACTTTTTCTCCACAAGGAAGAATTTGCATTCCTTCACGCGCGCTACCAAATTTAGTAAATATTCTGGCATTGACAATTAGGGGAATGACGGCTTATAGGCAAGAATGTAAAATTAAATACTCTTGGTTATTTAAAATAAATATAAATCTCTACAAAGTAAATTTTTAGAATTATCTAAGAAGTAAAAAATAGCAATGGTCATTTTCATTTTTATTATTATCTATTTATATTAGATATGTAAGAAAATACGTAAGTATAGCATTTTAATTTTTTGACAGGTAATAAGTACGATAAGATCAATTATCTTCTTATACAGAAGCATGTATTAAAAAAGAGAAAAAACATTACAGAGATTGAGTTTCTCGAACAGGACGAAATTCGGTATATCGATAAGTCTACTTGTTAAAAATATGGGTTTTTGAATATACCGTGACTTATTTTTAAAAATTGGAATTTCCAGTGTATTAAAAATGCTGATTTTTTGTTGATTGTAAATATCACTCTAATCTCTATTACTATCTATGTATGTGCCTCGCACTGTGGAAAAAGAGCAGTGCCTAGAGGTCCCAAATTTTTAACACACGTAGTCCTCCAGTCGAATATGGGCATCTGGAAGCCCGATGTGGCCGGATCATCGAAGCCCGAATTTTGAATTTCGAATTTATTTATTATTTATTTCATAATTTGTTTGAACTTCATAAATTCAGCAATTTAAAAGTTTCATGCTTCAGATTTAATCAGAAAACTCGGCGATATAAAAGCAGTATAATAAAGGAAAAGAAAAAAATTGTTGAAAAGTACGGAAAGAGGACTATCTCAGCTACTACGATTTAATCTTCTCAAACAGGAATTTTAATAGCAATTCACAAATAAATGAAGTTAAAATATTTACTAGTTCTGTTTATGGAACGAAAAAAATTACAAAAATTTATTCCGCTATTTGCGGAAAATAAAACAAATTAAATATTTCAAATGAGCAAACTTACCAGATCTCAACTTTTCCTAACCAGAACGAAAAGAACTAGAATAAACTTTGCTTGTTATATGAACTAAGAACATGGAAAGCTTACGGAAGTTATGCAGCAAATTTTTCGTATGCTCGGACAGAGCACTAATCATCGTTCTTTAAATAAAAAAATTTAAAGCAAAATCTAAAGAAATACAGATTTTAATGTCATACAAGAGGATCTGTAAAGATTTTTTTTAAGCTGGCGTTCAGCTCCCAGTTTAGCAGTCTGCTATTGGATTCACTGCTGTTGGCACTAGTGCCTGAATGTATAGAAATTCGCTGAAATTTCGTAGCTAAATGCACTTTTAAATCCTAACCATTGAGTTGGCTAAAAAAGTTTTTTTTTTTTTTTTTGTTTTTTTTTTTTTGTTTTCGCTTTATACATCGGGAATATGAGACATATTCTTTTAAAATGTTCTACAAAGGCATCCTTTTCCTTAGGCCGATGACCTTCAAGTGTTTTATCTTAATCAATAGATAGGACAAAAAGTAAATAAGATTTTTTTATCTCCTTCAAAGCCAACAATTTTCAGATTACGGAAAACGAAAAAAATTTAAAAAGATTCAACTCACATCCATGCAAAATTTAAATGCAACTGTATTCAGCAGAGAAATATTTAACCTCAAACTCTTCTTATTTTGTATCGTATTGTTGAGCGCCACACAGTTTTTAATCGTTACGAAAAAATGAAGAGGAATAATAATAGTATTAAAAGATAAGGTCACCATGTGATTTTGCATGATGGACAACAGGCCCGCTTCTCTGTTGTCGCCATGCTCGATTTTCATACGCCGAAAGTACGTACTACGAGAGGAACAGGGAAATGTTTTTAAGAGCAGTGGTTTATAAGCTGACAAAACGCCACGGCGACTGGACTATTTTTAGCGTTGTTTTAAATGACAGAAGTCATAATCCCTTTTATGCAGATGTTTGATTGATCTAAATAATAGTCTTAACTTCTCAGACCACTGCGTGGATTACGGTCTGAGTTAAAAGATCATCCTTATACTGTCTTTAATTATTACTTAATTTTACGAATTAGAATCCTTATTACAAATTCCTAATTACAAATCATGATAATTAGGAATAGTATTTATTAATTCTTAATCAGAAATTAGCTTCCTGCTTTTAATTTTCACCTAATTTCGAGTTATAATTACGAATTAATCTTATTATAAATTATTGCCCTATCATTAATTTTAATCCTTTTTATCTAATTACGAATCCCTAAATTGAATTCTGGGAAGTAAACTGTTGCAGGTACAAAGAGTAGGTGTAATAGTTAGCAGTGAAATTACAAATCAGTGGAGAACGTTAAAGGTTTCTTTGTGTAAAAGAGGGCAACATGCTAGATGATGCCAATTGTTACAAAAGAACAGTATAAAAGTTAAAATGTTTAATATTTATAAAAGAAGAGTATTTAAGTTATATTATATTAGAAGAGTATTAAGTTAATAAAAATAGCCACTGATCAGAACAGAAGCGAACGCTCGACATTGTTACGGTTGGCAAGTATTGTAAATTAGTTAAGCTTTGTCACCCCGACCTAGTTAGTATGGTAGCTTAGCGAAGATCTATTGGGAGTGTAACCCAGTTAATATACTATTAAATTTCAGTAAGATGCTCTTATCTAAAAGATTTGTGTTCTATTAATTTAGGTTAATCCCACAGGAGCTAATGAAGTAAAGCTTCAAGTCAGTTGGTATATATTGCATCGTATCCCGTGTCCATGGTTGTAAGATTTAACTTGCGTAGAAGCTTAAATTAATGTTCTTCAGACTCTAGTAGACTGACAAGCGAGTTACCGCTCCAGTTTGAATTAAAATGACGAAGTTCTGCAAAGGTTAAAATAACTCTTTTTTTTATGAAGTCAGAAGAACAGAGTTTTAATAATAGAAGGCACCATTTGTGTCTATAATAAAACTTCAACTCTGTGTGGGTTTTTAAAAGACATAAATTCAAATTCAGATCTGAGTAACGTAGACGGAGACTACATAAAATGGTCTACTTCAGCTGATCCAAATATTTAACGGCGCGTTTTTAACACCGGCTAGCAAAATGGCTAAAGCCGGAATAAATTCTGGTAGAGCTGGCTACAGGACTATTTGCAAGCGAGACTGCCAAAGCTATCTTAAAATTAATACGTTCAAAACCTCGTATTAAACGCTTACATAACTAATCCACTCTGGCGTGGAGTACGGAAAAAACTAATAGGAAAGATTCAAATTATAATAATTGGTTAATTAATATAAAATCCGTACACAGTCACAAGTAATTAAGGCCAATAAACTGCCGATACATGCAGATATCTTCTAAGAGTAAGCAAGAAGTCGTAGTTAATTAAGCAGTTAGATACTCTTATGCCTTACATGTCGATCTCCAAGATTTCATCCAAATAATCAATAATTTTTAGATACATTCAGCCTGTAAACGAAAATTTTATCCAAGAATCATAAGACGTATTACAAAATATGTTGAAATTAAAATGAATTTGAAAATTTTATCAAAGAACGTTATTTTCTAGATGAAATTGAAGCAGATAGATTTTTCTTTCAGTCGCTGGAGAGATTTCATTACGGGAAGTCACGTTTACGAATTAGCATTTCGAGATATAATTGAACTTTATCGATTTTTAATAAAGATGAATATTTCTCATCACATCATAAAAGCGCCGTCGAAATCGTATTTGGCCACGAGCCAAAAATAATCCGCCATTCGAACGCAGCTTTGGTCACTCCCTGCTCCTCCCTGCTCCAGACGACTTCGAATGACTTGCAATCCATTCTAGATTTTTCCGGGGCACTATTTCCTGCATTCCTAGCATCCGCCAGGGTTTAGTTGTAGGTGAGCGCAGATGCTTTATGACAAATCTATTGTTCGATGAAGGAACGATCAATTGAAAGCATATCCCTCTTGGTGGAAATGATAGATGGAACAAATGGAAAAGTAAATGGAACGGCAGGATTACGGCGGCGTACCGAAAAAGCAGATCTTCTGAAGTATTTTTATTGATAGTTACAGATAGAAGTTCTTCGAAAGTTAAATGCTTACTTGCGAATAAATTCTGAGATTCGCATGTATAGGAAAAAACTGTAGGGTCTCGTATAAACTTAAGCAACGGGACCTCTCTGATTCCGGATAATTGTGTATATATTTCCAGAATTTACCTTTTCATGTTTTGGGATGTTTTCGGTAGAAATTGTAGCATGTGAGATTCCTGGTTATGTTTTCGACCTATCAGCCACAATTAAATAAATAATATCAAAAGCACTCAGATTATTTAAAACTTGATTTTTTATTTCTGAAAAATAAAATTAAACAGATTTTAAAATTACCGTATACGAACCATGAAACACTACTTTCCTAGTATGATGTGTATAACTTCAAATGTCTGCCAGCTTACTAGAGTATCGTCGGAGATTTCGAAATTTTATGTGTATACAATAAAGTTTCATGACATCCTATGTTGAGAGAAATAAACATTGCATGGCAAATCTTATGATATCTGTAGTCCTTTGTCAGTTTTCTTCGTCCATTCATCAGCTCTGAAGTATAGTTTTAATCTTCATCCTTCTTTTCTTTTCTTTATCATCTGTGTCATTTTTCAGTACATATCCGATTTTTATGTTGTATGTTCAGAGCGTGTAACAAGAACCCAATTCTGCATCTTCTCTTCATTAGTATAAACTTCTTCGAACATGTAACTATATCCAAAATGTCTAACGTGTTTTAAAACCAAGATAATCTTTATCACTTGACTTATCTTCTACAAATATGATCGTAGGCTACGATCTGTGCCAACAGCAACGTGATGTCTTTACGTGTTTGCAGGCAAGCGAGAAAGTAAATATATATGGCCTCTTTCAATATGAATTGTCTCTAAAGTCATGAACATTTCCTTCAAAGTTCATATATCGATGCATGAAAAGGGGTTGGGAGTTCATCTTATGTTTCGTTATATTTTGGATTAGTTCGTTGGTTGGATTAAGCTTATTACTTTGGTCGGCAGAAACATGAAACAAGCAGAGCATGGCCAACTCAAAACCAGCCTGGAAAAATATATTAGTTTCAGATGAAGTTTTGCGAAAACTACTGCAAACAGCAAAGAGATCCTGAGAAATTGGTACAGATGCAATCGAGTATCAGAGGAGCATGCACAAACGCGTGGCAGTAACCAATTTTTTGAATAAGAGGTGCAGACGTGTTTAGTGAACACTACAATGCAACACAAAATGGTGGTAACGATAAAACAGCGTATATTCCTTGTTGAGTGTTATACTAAACAAAGTTGGTGGAAATTCGTATTCAGGCAGAGCTCAGGAGTACAATTCGTATACAAGCGGAGTTGCTGTGCGTGTCTCACAGTTTGATAAATCTAGAACAGCGCTACATAGACATCAGCAGTGATCACTTCCAACATTTCCTGTAAGGTACAATTCTGCTGTTTCTTTACAATGGTAAATTTAATATCAGAATCATCCTCGTTTTCTGGGCCAGTTTTAATTTTGCCATTCCGTATTTCCTTGTAAATTTCACATTTTAATATTTTCTGTTTTACTTTAAGTTTTGTTTCTGGTGCTTTCGCAAGCTGCGGAGACTAATTCTGTCATTACACAAGTCGTGTACTTTTAGGCTGACAACTTGATAAAAAGGTTTATTTTAAAACTTATGTTGGAGTTACTTCACTGAGATGATATGACGCGCCAACATATCTCCTGACTCTCTTCACGGAGGCAAGAATTAACATTTAAAGTATTTAATTTCTGTAACACTGCGGGTGCTGGTGATATAATGTTACCTGGCGATTAAAGACGATAATTTCGTTGAAATCAGGCACAAACAGATTGAAAGATCCGTAAATATACCACTTTGATGCGAGTTCGATATGCGCAATACGGTGATTTGATACTATGATCACTGAAGGAAATATTGCTATTTGTGAGCTTAGATAGGTTTTTTAGCTTTAATGTGAATCCTATAAAAACGAAATATCAAATTCAAATAAAATGTTTCACTTTTTACAAAAACAGAAAATGTAAATAATTCTGCATGAAAAGAAAATATTTTAAAATTAAAAAGAATCGTTGGACTCAAAAAATAAAAGATATTAGACATAATAGTTTCTGTGAGATCTCAATCGGCAGTGGCAGATCTTTTAAAAATTCGAAATTTAGGAGTCAAATGGCAAAATGCTGGACTAGAACTGGATAGTTCCTAGGTATCCATCTATCCAGGCACATAATTTATCAAGAAATATTTCAAAATTCTGTTCATTAATGGTTTTATTAGATATGTTAATGTGACTTATCTCCCTTTTTTTACAGCAACATCAGAGCAAGTCTACGGATTATGCGGTTAAGAATACAGGATTGCTTCTGTAATTAATATGCGCTCTGGATAGATTGTAGCTGACTGTACGACTTTGTGTAGTTTCATTCCAATTTTGAAGGAGAATCTTCCGGGGTGAGATCCAAAAGTCTTCTCCACCAAAAATTACTCAAAGAAATTCTGTACTTATCATGTATTTTAAGTTATTCCATGCGACAGAGATAATATATATTTTGTAAGATTGCAATTACTTTGGGAACTGAATTTAAGTTCTACATCCCTAATAGATAAGTTAGCGAATTATCACTACGTCTGAAATAAAGACAAAGCCTTGAGAAGGTTTCAAATAACTTTTGTTTTGTATTTAATCGGAAATTTTAAAAGATGCGATTTGTACTACAGACAAAAAGCACTACTTGTGGATGCTTAAATGTAACAATAGCATTCAAATAAATTTAAACGTTGTTAACGTAGACATTCAATAACGTAAGCTACAAAGCTGGTTCAATATTACCGGCTCATAAGTTTAAAGTATCGGCTGCGGGAAAATTCAAAAGCCGGAAAATCACTTTTAGATAGAGTTAGCGAAATTCTAACAGCGCAGCGCGAGTGGCATAAACTTTGACTATTTAAGATTCAAAACCCACAGCTTATATATTCTAAAAGCTAATTTACATTCTGGTGAGAATGCAGAAAGAAGAATTTATAGTACAGATCCAAATCATAATAATTAGTTTAACTTAAGAACCTTATTTATTACAAATATCCAAGCCTTCTCCGGCTTGGATTATAATTTATTACAAATATTCAATCTTCTCAAATATCCAATCTTTATTACAAATATCCAAGCCTTCTTCTTCTGCAAATTATTGCACCCGGACCCAACTATGCGGCACCAACACAGCTACCCCCTATACAAATCAAAGCGACATTAGATTTTCTGCAACTTGTGAAGTACTAACTATGCAGGGCCAGATAATAATGTTAGGAAATTCTTGTAGAAGTTTGCTTGGAATTTAGAATTTTCTTCCCAACAGTTCATATGCTCCATCAGAACAAAATGCAGTTAAAGGATTTTACAAATTGTTTTCAGAAAATAATTAAGCGTTTAAACTACTAATTATACAGTCATGTAGTTTGGGGTATACAGGGATTTCGAAATTAGTAGAAACAGCTGTCTCCTCTGGCAGCTAAAATGGCCTTTACCCGGTTAGGCATGGAGTCAAACTGGGCTTGGATGACAGAAACTGGCAACTCGTTCCATATTACTTCAAGTCTATGCCACACTTCATCAATTGTACCACCTGGAGAGATGTGGTGGGCAGTAGTCTCTCAGCAACCCAGATGTTTTCCATGGGTGATAGATCTAGAGACCGTTCAGGCCAGAGCAGCAATCGAATACACTGTGTATCGAGGAAGGTCAGAACACCACATGCAGCACGACAGGAAGATCAGAACACGATAACACGACGTGTTGGAAGATGGCGTTTGGCAGGCCTCGAAGACAGAGCACAACCACTGGACGTAAGATGTCAGAAATGTACCGATCTGCGTTCAAATTAGAGTCAATCCGAGCTAGAGATATGCGTGTTTTTACCGAATAGGTACCCAAATCACCTCACCAGTTGCAGGGCCCCTATGCCGATATCGAATGAAACCAGGCGACATGTGGTCTCTTCGGCCACATTTCAGACACGTATACGGCCATCAGAATACTGCACGCAGAGCCGGGACTCGACTAAAAAGACTACATTGTGCCACTCCTGTATCCAGCTTTTGTTATTCGGTGCACCAGAGTCGCCGTCTCTCTCTGTGCTGCATTGTCAAGAGAAGCCGAAGTAATGATCTCCGTGCTGATAGTCCACGCTGCTGCTAACGTCGACGCACCTTACGAGCGGATACTGAGCGTGCTTCAAACATGTCCATTTCCTGATTAATGGTCCGTGTTGTGGCTGTACGGTTTGCAGGGCTGACCTCACAATATGTCTGTCCTCTCGAGAGTTAGTCATGGAAGAGCTTTGGTGTTGTTATCCTGCATGCCGGTCAGTATAGCCCTTAGCAACCCATTAATTCATTATTCCTCATGACAGTGGTTAGATGTCGACAAGTGCGACGGGCGATATCCCGGAACGACAATCCACACTCTCGATAGGCAACGATCTGCCTCTATCGAATTCTGACAGTCGCTGGTAAGTATTTCTTCTTATTATTCGAGGCATAACGCGATATTATGAGCAAACTGCGCCCTTACAAAGCGCTTTCCGAATGAGAAATCCACTACACATCTTTTCTTTTATGCAGTGCTTCAGATGTCGCTTCTCCCTCCTGCGTCGTCTATATGCGCTGAAATACTAATCATTTGCATATCCCAAACTCTTCTTCGTTTCATGTGATTTTGACGTTCGTCAAATCATTCCTTCCTAGTGTTGCTATTTTAGTGCCTAGTAGTGTAGATTTAAGAAAGGGTTAAATCTTCAAATCTGCCTCTAACTGGTTATTACTTAATTACTACTCGTCGGTTACTACAATGGGTGATTTCATAGTACAACCATTGTATATTACTACAAACATGGAATGCTATAAAAATATGGTGACAGTCTACTACTTGGTAGTTCTGGCCTTACGTGCCGCATCGAAAACCATGTTATACTTCTCTCGATCGAACGCAAACTACTTGGTAGTTCGACAAGAGCCAGATTAGATCCGTTAAAGAGTACTTAATATAAGTTCAAAAAGTGTGCGACTGGTGGATTGGAGACTATATACAGTGATATAGTACTACTTAGAATATGGGGACAATCATTCCAGGAACTGCCGCATCGGGGGATATGACACAGTAACTAGCAGATGATATTCGAAACATGGAAATACCTCATTAAATACTACACATATGTTACTACACGGCTTTAGAGACAATCGTTCGACTTAAATTATATGATTACTTACTTATGAATGGCAAGCTTGTTGAATGCAGAAAACTACAGCTTAGCAGGAGTTCAAAATGTACCATAGCGTAGAACCGTGAATTCTCTCAAAGCGACAATCTGCGAAAGTGGCTGGTATTTCTACGGATATAAAAGAATGCTAATATCGAACATCACCTTTCTAAGACAACTATTTTCTCCCGAGACCAAAATCATTTGGACCGGATAGATGTCATTCTAGAAAAGGATTCGCTATATTTCGCGCTTTCTATCAATGATTTATCATTTAAAGCTATTTTTTTACATTATGTAAAAACCTTTTTTTTTTCGGTTAAATTTTCAACGTTAATTTAAGTCATTTCAGAAACTTGTTTAGAGGATGTTTTCAAAAACTTTACACTGTTATGTTACTTCACTGCATACAGCAACTATGAATTAATTATCCCCGCGTCTTGATAAATATTGTCACTGTAGAGAAAAGTATGAATTATCCGACCTTGATTAATCAGAAGTTAACTGTATCTGATTTGTAGACATTTAAGGCATTAGTGTATTTTATTGTTGCAAGAAGAAGTGGTTAAATTCTGTTAGCATATTAATCTATGAACTACTAAACTCGCAGTTGATATTTCGGCTGTTATTAGGGCTGCCAGTTTTTTTAAATAAAAAAATCTGATGTCGAAACCACATAACTTCCTTGTAAGGCCTAATACATTATACACATTTTTTGCTGCACTTCGTTTAATCTTACATCCTCGAATTTCATTAGAGATATATTTCTCATTAAATCAATTCCGTTCTCACTTCGTGGCAAGGCAAAATACATAAAAACTCGAAACAACTTCATTAAAAATCGTAAAATACAGAAAAACCTAAACCACAAAATGTACTTAAAAACAGTTAAAAAGAACAATTTTTTACTATTAAAATTAGAGCTTCTACGTAAAAGCAAGCAATTCCGTAAACCTACAGGAGAACAAAATTTTCGGTGCACAAAATTGAAAGTGGCACTGGCTCGCAGACTGGGCAAAATGAAACTGAAGTTGGTGAACCAATTGACTTAATTAACTATTCTATTAAGAGTTTCAAATGTAAACAAATGACGGCATCGAAAATCCTTAATCGGAACAGAACAATCTAATTCAATAAAAACAGCATAATTTAAACTTTTTTAAAGCAAAAAATGCACAATTTACGAACATATAAGAATAAAAAAAAAAGAGCTCATCGTTCCGGGTAAGAAAGTCGGACGTCACGAAAAATTTCCCTTCTGAATCCACTTTAAATCCATTTTACAACCCATTTTAGAAAAAACAGTCTTTTATTCTGTCCATACGTATCGATATCACGTCAGAAATTGTCTAAATGGATCCGAAAGCAGTCAAAAGGAATATTTTCTTTGAAAATATGGTACCAGAAATTTTCACGACTACAATACTTTCTTTACTTCGCACAAGGAATTAAAAAGGAGGATATTTTACCTTTATAGTACAGAAATGTTCCTCGATAGCTTAAATTTAAAATTACTTGTATTTTCACTGTTATTATTGGTTCGTCTTGTAACTTTGACACATCAAAACTGCATTCGCTCAGTTCTTGAAATCTTGATAAATTATAATTTTTACCGTAATGTGCATCACAACTACTCAGAGATTCTAGAAAATTTTCAGAAATATAATGGTTGTCTAACGGGGTATAAAGGCATCTTCGACATATGTTGCTATTTGGACTACAGTCGCTACTTTGAAAGATTTTTGAGAAAACCACCGTAGGCAAAATTCCTCTCCTTTTACATTTCTAGAGGCGTATGAATCTGGCTGGAAATTTTTTTAGATAATTAGAAGGAGCTGATTTCTCACCATAGACCCGTGCTTGATGGTTAAAGAATCAACACTCTATAAATAAGTTTTGTATAGTAAATTTTTTCCAGGCCTGCAGTTAACAAATTTGTCTTAATTTCATACCTTTTGAATATTTTAGTTAGGATCAGTCAGCATAAGTTTTAATTTATACCATTGATATTCAAGATTATTTTGAAATTCGAATAGTCAAGTTACAAGGCATTTTCTCCCTTCTTCCCGCGTGCCTTCTGGACAGCACGTCCCGATAGCATCGGTGGTCCGGTGTTCTAACCGCACTGCCTCTATAAACCTAATTTCCTGCCTCTATAAACCTAATGACTCTACAACGTAGACAATTAAACCGAAAGTGTACCAATATAAAGCACAAGAGGCTGCAGAATATTAAATTGTAAAAAAAATAAGTCGAATATAATTATTTCAATTTCTTATAAAGCACAAGATGCTGCAGAATATTAAGTTGTAAAAAAATAAGTCGAATATAATTATTTCAATTTCTTAGGAAATAAACTATCATTTTATTACTTTGCAGCTTTAGGGCAAGTATTAGGTATTTTAGTGCTAATAATTACCTTTTACTTACATATAATTACTTATATTTAAAAGTTAGTTTCTTATAGTTCTTCCATTTTAATAAAAGAAACATATTTCTCCCTGGCGTTTTTTCTCCACTGCAGAGTTTTTTTACTTTGCCAACCTTAATGGGAAAGCTCTTGAAGGTGGATACTTGGACACATGGTCCGTTTGCCGTTGTATAAATAAGGCCCTGCTTTTAGGGTATGGCTGATATAAAAGATTTTAAGCATAAATTGATAATAACTAGATAAATGGAATTATGCTCTGCTTACAAAGCAAATGCGGCAGTCTATTTTGATATAGAATGCTTACTAATGTACACAGTTCGAAACTTTGTTAACGAGGCTCCCATTTGCAAAAACGCTTCGTATCTGTTAAGCATAATGGCAGTCAACGTATGTTAACAAGAAATTTATTGCCTTTAGCATTATTTATTTAGCTACGATTTTAGGTCATTTACGTGATGACAGTCATTACTTTTCTACTAATGATTTTTTTTCCTGTTTGTTAGCATTACCGTAATGTACTTGTTTATTCCCAGTTTGCTAGTTACAAATAATTCACGTTTTAATAACGACATAATCTTCTGAGTCTATTGCGTGCGTAATGTTCTTTAATTTCTACATAAATCTCCCTTGACAAAATACTAAATTATTCGTAAGTTTGAGTTATACAGCAATTAAAACGAGGAAACAGTTATCGTATTCCGTTGTTGTATTCATTCAACAATAACGGATATTTCACTTTAAATTTTCTAAAATAATATAAACTATAATTATGGCATTTATTTTAATTCATACGTTAATTTTTATATTAAAATCTTTCCTACACTTTTTCCGTTTCGCCCGCTCAACCAGAGCATAAAAATGGGATCAATTTTAATTAAGGAAAGTCTTTCTAAGATGAAAGTAGCAACTTCATCCTCCAGTGGGAAACCCTTCTGTTACTGCTTAAGTTTACAGTAATTAAGTTAGTAGCCGCGGAATAGCAAAGCCAAGCTGTTAGACTTTAAACCTTGGTTTCTAAATATTTTGAATTATTACCGTCGGTTCGAATTTCAGCACAATAATGTTTTTATTACTGTATATATTACGTAGACATGCAGCTCCGTGGTGAAACAGTGTTAAACACCAGAGTGCTCTGGCATATTGCTCTACCTCTAATCGAACATAGCTTAAAAAGTTTCTAAATCACTAAAGCAAGTAACTGAAAAATGACTTCTAAATTACACAATTAAAAGATAATAATTGTCCAAACAAATGTAGTTTTGGAGAAACTGCATCAGAAAAAAGTTTTCTGAAATTTCAAAGTCACTAAGCTCATTAAATTAAAGGCCACAAAAATGCATAATGAGCACAAAAACGGTTTAACCTATGAAACAAATATGCATGAAAGTATGAACCAAGTGGTGGCAAGCTATTCAAAATTAAGTATAGAATTGAAACAATAAAAAATACAGCACAGTAACTAAGTATACAATTTAATTAATTTAATTCATTTTAAGAATTTAACGAATTTCCTACAAATTACATCAGAATGAATTAACTTATTTAGCATTGATAAAAATTTTTCACATCCATTATAATTTGCGTGTAGCCAGTTTGACGATTACAGCACTTTACAACATCTAATTTTTTAGCAATATTATTTTTAGTTTTGTGCTCGCCGGCACATTTGACGTACCTTGGCGTGAAACTTCTGAAGAACGATTAAAGTGTTGGCAATTGTGGCAATGAACTAAGTGGCCTCTAACTTTGCATATTGAGAGACTGAGTCATTGAAATACAAAACGTTTGTGATCTCATAAATCCGTTCCACACCTGTGTCAGTATTTAACTAGATTTGATACGATGGCACGGGATTTTTTGGTTTTTAGCCTAAACATTTGTGCAACCTCTTTAACAGCCAAGCCTAAATTTTTCAGTTCATCCTCAATTTTTTGTGTAGGCATATCAGTGGGCAGACCTCTAAGTACCACTTTAAGTGGTCGTTCTAGTCTGCAAAATCATAAAATGATCAATATGTTTATCAATTAACTATCTGAAAATAACACTGTTATCATTCTAAGATTTGATAATAATTTCACAAAATTTCTGTTAACTCGACGGGTAAAATTAGAGTTTTTTAGAACTTTGAGAAAATCAGAAAATTTCACGCTAGGTGAGTTATAATGTTTAATGTTTGGATGTTGAACATATTTAACATATTCACTTTATAAATATATATAATAAAACAACATCTTTGTCTTTGACATAAAACTATAACAAATACTGCGCGCAGCATTATGGATAAACTAATGATTGTATTTAGCTTCAGATTAGTAGAAAAATAATATATTATTGAAACGACCTACCTTAATAATGGAATGATGTTTTTCCGCAAAATAAAAATTTTTATTTAAGAACACAGAATAGACTCTTTTTTAACATAAAATTAAACGTAACTTCTTAAGTTTCTATGCAAGATGCATAGCTAATTGGTCACTATTTAGTCATTTTATTCAATTAGTACTGTTGATAACTACAACTTCGTTAACATATCTTTAAATGAATATTTCTGATCATCAGCTTCTGATGGAGGGACAGCTAGAGTTCCTTTATTGTTGGCGTCTGTTTCGAGAGTAAAGTCGTTCTTAAGTTGTTGAGGACAATGAACCCGTACCTCGCAACAATTAGTAGCAGAAGTGGTATATCTTTCGAAGTGGTATACCGATGATGGAAGAGCAGTTAAAGCCATCATGGAAATGATTACATCGAATTCTCCCTATAAAATGACCTAGATTGAATATTGCCAAGATAACGATTTCCATCGACTGAAATGCCGCTGAAATTATGCAGGAAGAAGCAGAAATGAAGGTAAATACCTCGTTGTCCTTCTGAAATCAAGAACACAATCGGAGTGAATCCCGTTGGGACGAAGGAGAGTATTGCCGCAGTCGAAGGGAAAAAATGAATGCCGTGAACGAGAAAGTAACCTCTATAGAAGAGAAACTTATGGAAGAAGTAGAGATTGTAAGCGAAGAAATTAAAAATGCAAAATGTCTTCTAAATGATGAAATTGTCAAAGCATTCGAAGAAACTTCTGCAGTTGTAAGGATCCTAAGTTTTGCTAACGTTTATTTTATTTTAAATCTTTACTATCACTTCTTATTTTCTACTTCCGGCCAGAATTAAAAGCTTTAACTTATTTATGCAAATTTGTCTTGCTAACGCCAAGTACTTAAGTTGTGGCTTTTTGCCAAGCAAGAGAGATTAAGGAGTTATTAGAAGCAGGCCGCTTGCCATAGTAGTTTTACTCGGTTGCTGGTTGCCTTCAAGGCCAGAGGTTTAGTCCTCTTGATAATTTCAAACGTATCGTAGTTTTAGCAGCTCTCTGTACTACATACCAGTCCGTCAATAACCATCCTGCTATAGAGCTCCAGCTGACGCTGCCCCGAACATCTTGGTTCAGTTATCTTCGAAACTAAGCAACTAAGGTCTGGCCATATGACAGAAAGTCTTCATGGAGCATATACAAAACACAATTTGAAATGATTTAGCAGGCAAATCAGCGGTAACTCCATCATCAAAGCGTTAAATCTGGCTGCCTGTTTGTGAGATGAGGCTGCAGACATCTTACACACACTTCTAGCTGAAAACCGTTCAGATGCTGAGCCCTTACTTAATGGGTTAGAAACATTTCTCAAGGATTACGACCGATTGCAACTTAAAACACTACAACAGAAGGAAGAAGAGAACTTTTACGAACTCAAAACTAACACTGAAAAATTAAAGCAGGTATCATTTCTAGATTCCGGCCGTGAAATTAGAAACTCCAGGATTTTGTGGGCGCTGTTAGGGATCTTAAAACACAGCAGGTACTCCGGATGGCTCCTAACAAAGATTTGAAGAATGCTATAATGCATGTCATGGAAGTGGGGCAGCGTGGAAAATCAGAAGAAGAGACTTTCATCCTGTAAAGATATTAATAGTGCTGAAGACAAGATACTAAGAGCGATGATGGGACTGACAAAAAGACTGGAGACAATGGAAGCATTCAAGACTCAAAGGAGACGTAATAATAAATTAAAGTTCTGAAGCTATGACAGTAAAGAATATTTATGGAGGCAATATCTTATGCATAAAGGACTAAGGAAAACTATACAGAGGAGCAGAAATTAGTTAGAGAAGAGAAGTCAGCTGTCGCTGTCCTACTAGGTGTAATAAGTTCACGGCGGAAGCTAAGGGCTCTGCGTGAAAAAAAATGGATATAAATCCCTGCATGATCGTAAATACCGGTGCGAACATGACTATTTTTCAACTTGACTTACCATGGCATTTAAACGGATGCTTCTGCATACGGCCCTGTCCTTAGTTCTACAAACTGGGGAAAGAGAGTAAATCTCATTATATGGCATAATTACTATTCACATTAAGTTCGCATCCTATATTTAGAACTAACTATATAGTCTATGAGACTGATATAACAGATCTATACATCTTCGGACTATTCTTTTTACAGAAATGGTGGTTTTTGCTTTAGACTTCAAAAATATTGAACTGCGACATTTCTTATGTTTGAAGTTGATAAAAGTTAAATGAATTGTTGTGGGATAATTGTTTATGGTAATCCGTGCAAAAACGGGATGCATCATCAGCGGTGCAGTGAAGCCTCATGAGAAGCAGCACATGGAAATTAATGATTTTTCTAAAGAAATGCCCATTTGAAAGAACTTTTAATGTCCAATTCCCTCGTAAATTTATCAAAAGAAAATGTGCCGGTCAGGATTGCTAACGTAACTGACAAGCTTTATATTTTTGCGAAAGGAGAGTTGATTTTCTCACGTTCTCCTGTGATAAGTAATGCCCGAAGTTCAGTCGATCAGAGGTTGAGTCCATCAGGATTAAAAGATTATTTGAAGGTTCAGGAACAAATACTAAACAAATTCAAGCTGTAAGTTGTTTAACAAAAAATGCAACTAAGTCTTCTCAAATTCTTCTAGTGATAATGGTCGCACGAATGTCATACAACACCATGTTGACACTGGAAATCGTTCACCTACCAAGTAATATAGTCGGCGTTTTAAATCCCATTCTAATTATGTAATATTTCTAAATACGGTGTTGCAAAGATCTCAAGACTTTAGTTATCTGAAGTTCCAGTTCATATTATTTTGACTTTTATTAAAAATGAACATGAATAGCACAATAGGAAATCTGTAAACAGAAACAATAAATTTACAGTGTGATATAAAGCTTATTCAAATATTTGAAGATATCGATTTTATTAAATTCTATTCGTACTTATCAAAAAATAAAATGCTTAGTTACGAATTTTTGAACTAAAAATAATCGCTTTATTTAGGAATACATTTATATGCAAAAAGTCATTTTTCACAGCTGAAATTTAGTCAGAAAAAAGTCCGATTGACCAATGAATATCTACTACACATGATGAAGAAAATTTCCGTAATTTCTTTCCTAGAAACTTTATCATAATCGAAACGCCAACAAATGTCAGCTTTTGTAAGAAATAAAGAAGCTCATAATTATTTACATAGAAAGGCATGTATCTTTATTTATGCATTGAAAACAATTTAATAAATAAGAGACTAAGTTGCTGTTATTTATTCTAGATTTTATCCCGCTTGGTAAATTTTCCCTGAAAGCTTAGAAATGTTTCATATTTTTTTTTTTTTTTGTTTGTTTTTGTTTTTAGCTTACGATACTTGAATTACTTAATTAAAGATACTAGAATTATTTGAAAGACATGCCTGTCTAAGAATTTAAATTCCGCAAATTGTTTCATTTTTTGAGGAAAATTTGTCCCTTCAGCGGTTTCCAGATTTTATCTTCGGCTCGCATGCAGTTTGAAGTTGAGATCACTATCTATCGTAGTAGTTTGGAAGAAAGCCGGCCCACTCTATTTTGTATCGATTACAGAGGTCCAAGTGATTTCACGAAGACAGACAGTTAGCCTTTGCCTAGAATCGATGACACCGCAGACACGTTACACGGAAACAAATGGTTTCCCCCTTTGGGCTTGAGGAGAAGCTAGTGACGGAAATGCCTGCATTTACTTCCAGTCAACGACTCGTGCAGTTAAAAACTGAGGGTTTGGACTATGCAACGCTCCAGCGACATTTGAACGTCTAATGGAGACAGCTGAAAAAAATCCTCATATGGAGCATGCCTTGTGTATCTCGAAGCTATTATTTCAGAAGGGTGTCTTTTTGTAGAACATTTGGAAAATTTCCAAAAAATACTACAGAAGCCGAATAAAGTTAAATTAAAATTTTTGAGGAACGTACAATATTTTTCGTGCGCAATGGAGGAACTGCTTAATATCAGCGCCCTTCTTGAGCTATTTAAAGTTAATATTGTGCTTATTTTGTATTGTCAATTTCTTTTGATTATTTGGAATAATCACGTCAAGAGATATCAATGAATCCGTAGCTAGCAAGGGTACAAGCATATGGTCATTTGATGGGATGGATCAACTTTTCTGAAATTTTGACCAATGATTTCTGATGCAAACAGGAAAATTATTGTTTTAGGACATACAGGAAGATCTTTGGATCTTGCAAATGCACATAACTTTCCTATTATATATTAATCTAGGAAAATAGAGGTATATTTAATAGTTAAAAATTGTACGAGGGAATAATTAGATATCTTGACAATACTGAACACATAATCGTCATAATGTTATATCTCGGTTGATGAGTGGCTCAATCTTGGGGGCGGCTATGCTAAGGAAGTATACCATATTCTCAATCATAACTACCAATGCACCTAGAAAAGCCAGAAGACTCCTGATTTTTCATCAAGTCACCTGTTCTCCCATTTTTTAATTTATCTTTAACGTAAATCATTTTTTTTTTCAAATATAAACTGAGAAGAAATGTTGATAACTGTCAGACAAAAGGAAAATTTCATAGAGGAAATTTTGATGATAATTTATTTAAAAAGAAAAAAATTAAGGCAACAATATTTTATCATAATGAAACTTCAACAGTGCAGATTCTCTTTTTTCCTTTAAGTCATTTTTCAGAGTATTTTTTCTGATTAATATTCAAGTGATGAGTCGAAATTTTCATACGGTTTCAAATTGAATACAGTTTTAAAAATTCTTATGTCAGAAACGCAATAATTGTTCACTTTTTACAGGTCACCGTGTACATAACTTTTTCAAACTTTCTTCAAATTCTGCTTGACCAATTCAGGTAAATCATGCACTTAAAGAGAAAAACCATAGTTTTATATAATCTGAACTCAAAAGGAAGTAGTTACCTTTGAATCTTGAAAGCACAACACAGCTTTTAAATTAATAAATAAATGTACAGATAGATATAATAATAAATTTGCTTTTTCTCTTATGTCTTTCTAAATAGTTGTACAAAATTACACACAAAATCCTTGTATTTTTAGTAATTTATAACGATGAATTCGCTGAAATGCAAATTTAAACAAACCATCTAATCTTTTCAATGGTAAAATCTTAGAATTAATTTTTAACATAACTTTGGTACTTCAGCGAATTTTTACATGGTGTCATATTAAAATACTTATGAGAAATAGAATTTTAAAGCATAAACAAATTTCGATTTTTAAAAGTATTAAAGGTAACTGCTTCACAAAGTATGGTTCGAACACCGTAAATTATATAGCTATTTCCTCGAATTCTTTTGCAAATGAGCAGTCAGAATTTTTTTAATTCAGCAATTTTATTATTTAAAATTAGGAAATATTGGTGATAATTGACTACTAAATTATACGTGTTCAGTATGGGGAAAGTATACTAAAATCAATGAGAAGCATTCCGTAAGAGAGAAAAAGGAAGAATGACCTTTTTTGTTTACGTTAGCTGCATATAAGTCACGTGATCTCTGAAGTTATCGTAACGTATCTCATCAGTATTTTAAAATCTGATAGCACTCATACGTTTTTGGAAAAACTGGTAGCACACAACATTTTCAGCTGTTTTGCTTTAGAATGAAAATTAATTTGTGGAATGTCGAAAGATAAACACATATGTTATGTCTTAAAAATAGTTGTATGCCAGCAACAATATAATTTATTTATAAACAGTTCAATACTCTATCAAAATTAAATTTAAATTAAATCTACTATTCTATCAATCAAGTCTAAAAAAATTTGATGTGTACACCACATGACTTCTTGTACAGAATATTGAATTATGCACAATTTTCCTGCATTTCATTTAAACATATTGAATTAACAGTAAACGAATTTTGAATTAAATTTACATCGTCGATAGCGCATAAAACATAATGGAATAAATGCACTGTTTCAAAGTTCATTGTATTTATTTACCACTATTTTTATTTAACTACACTTCGGCGTTAGGTTCACTTAACACCGTTACATCTCATTCATTTTATAACTCAGAGTGCATAAAAATTACATCATCTGAAGAATTACCGCAAGTTCTATTCAAATACTAATAAATCTAAAAAGTAATTTAACAAATAAAAAAGAAACAGTTTTTCACAGACGATTCAGCGCTACTTACCTAATGCGCATGCGCAATTTATTAATTCAGTTCTCACTTAGCGGCAAGGCAAAAATACATAAAAATTCAAATTACTTTCATTAAAAATTGAAAGATATAGAAAAATTAAAGCACCAAGTATAGTTAAAATAATTTTAAAAAAGCTATTTTTACAATTAAAATTACAGTTTGTATGCAAAAACAAGCTAATAACTTAAATGATACTTCCAGAATGAATTAAGCATAATTTAATTCGCAATAATAAAAGAAGACGTTACTTTGTTGTTGCGAAGTTTAGTTTTCCTAGACTGACAACAAATCCACTATTCTGCTAGGTTTCAAATGTAAACAAATATGACAGCCATGGTAAAAAAAAATAGGCTTTGCCTCAGTTAAAATAACTTTTAAATTGTTGATAATTCCACAATTATTGCATGCAGGTTAATTAAAGACATAAAAAACTTAATCGGAAGATAAGAACAACATAATTCAATCATTTTTAAAGCAAAATATGCACAATTTACAAACATATAAGAAAAAGGAAACTGAGCTCACTAAGCCGAGTAACAGAGTGGATATATATATATATATACTTTTGGAGCAGCCGATTGCAACCAAAATGGGACATGCACATTTACATGTTATAGCAGTCCCACATACAAAATTTCAACTTTCTGAGGCTACTCATTTTTGAGTTATTCAAGATGCGTACATATGCACGCACAGACGTCACGTAGAAACATCGTTAAATTGCATTCGATACCGGTCAAAATGGATATTTTCGTTGAAATATGATACCCGAAATTTTTCGCGATTCTAATACTTCCTTTTTACTTCATATAAGGAAGTAAAATGGTTGCATCAATACAATTTATTCATTAACTATTTCAAAAAATTGTTGGCAACAAGAAAATTAATATTATCATCTCTGACTATGTTCTCGTTGCATAAAACAATTTTAAAAGAAAAGATTGCTTGAGTTGATTCTAAAAAGTGATTCTTGATTTTCTAAGGAGTTATTTTATTGTATATTTGGAGTCTCTGTTCGTTGAATATTTTATAAACTTTGCAGAGAATAATATTTTGTTAGCATTCTTTTAATAGCTTCTGTTTTGTATTTACACCATTCTATTCAGAACTGTATATGAGTCAGATTTATGACTCATATACAGTTCTCATATACTCTCATATACAGACTCATATACTGTTCCAATAGCTTTTTGTCTCTGTAATTGCAGTTATATGTTTTTGGGTTTGTACTGCAAAGTATCACTTATATTATAGTCTTGCCTGTTTTTCTGAGAAACTTGAAATAAATAGCTAGTCATTGAAACAGAGAAAATTTATGAAGTTTATGGTTAAATACATATACATATGCGTGGTCATATGCTTTCACAATTATCTAATTCAGCGGTCTCAAACTGTAATTGCATGTGAGCCGAATGTAAGGGCCACCTTTTCTTTTACAAAATGAAAAAATTTGCAAAACTTTTCCTAATAAAATAAAAAAAAAAATATTAACAGAACAAATTTTTTTTAATAAATTTTAAATTTCACTTACTAAATAGTTAACAAAACACCCATAAACCATAATAATAATATCGCAAAGAAATAAATGAACTCAATTTTATAATTATTTTCGTGTGTGCAATCTAAAGTTTGGTATTTGTAAGACATTTTTGTTGTTTAATTCTTTGTAATTCAAATACATTAACAGCTAAATATTAAATTGCTTGACCGAAAGGGCCTTCAAATAATTCTAACATGTTTAATTAATGATTAACTAACTTACTTTAACTTAAAATTTAAAAAAAAATCTGAAAACTTTCAGATTTTATATTACGCCCAATTTTTAACGTTTTGTGCATTACCTTTATTTATGAAATATCATGTTCTTCACACTTATATCATAAAATTCAATTCACAAAATATTTGAAAAGAGAATATCTTAATTCTCCGATACACAATCTCGTGCGCTAGAAATAGTTTTTTTTCCACAGTAAATCCATTGCTTGCTATAATGTCGTTGAGTTTATTAATCAATTCGTTTAAGTTTTAAAAAATATGAAATAGGTAATAAAACAAACTCCAAATTTTTGCTTTCAGATGCCCATATTCGAGTGGAGGACTACGTTATTCAAAATTTGATGTCTCTAGGTAACGTTGTTTTTTCCCAATGAGACAAACATACATACATTCATGCAAATTCTTCATTATTTAATTTCTTTAAATATAATGCAAGACTCTAGTATTTGGTGACAACAATTTGAAAAGTGAAACGCAGTTTTATAGTGGACGACGCAAAATGCCAAAGCGAAATTAATAGCCTAACGGGCAAATTTCCGTATCGGGCAAATAAATATTTACCAATCGGAACAAAACTTGAAAATAAGTTATAGCAACTTAGTCTCTTTCGCTTATTTAATTGTATTTAAGACATAAATAAAAAATGTATGCGTTCAAATGCAGATAATTATGGAATTCTCTATTTTTTACAAAAACCTGACGACATTTGTCGGCGTTTCGTTTCTAATAAAGTTTGTAATCTTGGAGAGAAATTATAGAAATTTTCTTCATCATGGGTAGTAGATGTTCATCGATCAATAGGACTCTTTTCTGACTAAATTTCAGCTGTGAAAAAAGACTGTTCGCATATAAATGTATTCCTAAATAAAGCAATTATTTTTAGTTCAAAAATTCGTAACTGAACTTTTCATTTTTTGATAAGTACGAATAGAATTAAATAAGATCGGTATCTTCAAATATCTGAATAAGCTTTATATCACACTGTAAATTTTTTGCCTCTGTTTACAGATTTCCTATTGTGCTATTCATGTTCATTTTTAATGAACGTCAAAATAATATAAACTGGGACTTCAAATAACTAAAATTTTTTCAGCACAATTTTTACAAAAAAACGTATAATTAAAATGGCTTCGTGGGCTAGATAAATTTGCTTTGAGGGCCTCAGGAGGTCCGCATGCAACCAGTTTGAGATCGTTGATCTAAATTAGCGACACAACAGAAAATGCGATATTTTATATGAAAAGCATATTAAAGTTTGGTGACACCCCATTTTTTGAAAAACTTCTTTATCAAAATCATTTTCAGCGATTTTGTTTAGGCTTGAGGATTGATTCCCCGAATATCTCAAGTTAAATATATGTTTGATAGAATTTTTTTTACTTATTTGCAATTTAAGGAATTTAAGTATATATTAACTGAATATGTAATATGGCTATATATTATATATTCATTTTATATAGACTTAAGAAAATTATACTATTATATTTTGCTATAATAGTATAATTACTTTAGAAAATTGTTTGTGTATTTACTATCCAAAATGGTTTCTTGCTCAAAACCAGCACTCAGGGTATTTTATACTTCTCTTTTAGGCTTACCGTTAATCTAACATTTATATTTTGTTACTGTCAGATATTAAAGGGGAAGGAAAATGTGTAGAGGGGGGTTAAATGGATCAAAATTTTCAATTTTTAGCCACAAATAGCCACAAATTACATCACAAGAAATATTAATTAAATGGTAATGCAAATAATTCCCTCTTATTACTTTTTTTCCAGTTTCAGCCATTGTCTTTATGATTACAACAATATATTTCTGGACTGGAATATTTGAATTATGACAAAGCAAGCGAATACTACACTGTTAAGGGAAAGAATGTTTTTGTGGGGACTCTATTAGAGGAGCTGTCTCATATCTACGTTACACAGACAGAAAATCACGAAATTTTCAATGTGGCCTGCCCGTTCGCTTGGATATGAACCTGGGTCAGAATACCAGTTATATATAGAGCTCCTGTAAAGTCTGAGGTTTCTGTAATACGGAATATCCCATTTAAAAATGAGGATATTATATTTAAGCCTTTTATTTTTATAGAGCCTTTTATTTTTTAGGTAAATATTTAAAAATAAATTATATTTAATTATTTCAGTTCAATTGAAAAAAAATGTTGATTCTTATTAATTCGTCATATAAAGAAACGATGCAATTAAATCGATTAAATAATTTTGTTTAAATTTATTTTCGGCGAGTTTTGTTAGGAAGTCGCATCGAACAGATCGCTAATCTCTGCAGATTGTTTCTGAAAGTAATCTGCCTCGAACTTTTCTCGAACCATTTCCTAGTTTTTACTCTAACACTTTGTTGCTTCACGGTTTTTGGTAACACTGCGTCGTCTAATATCCATACTGCTATCGTGCACGTCTCCCGTCAGGCAGAGTTTGGTTGATTGGGAATTGGAACATTCATATCTTAAGATCGCACATGAGGATCTGTTAAGTCTCTTATTCTGCATTTGGAATCACTCCTGCTAATACAACATTTTTTTTTTTACTTTTTGACTTTTGCACCAATTAAATTTTATCAGCAAAATCACAACATTTTTAGAAACATACTATCTTTACAATATTGATTGCTGCCATACATCCTTTAACCTAGAAGGTCTATTAATTTCGAAAGTCACATTTGCGTCGAATCACTTTTCAGTGGCACTGCCAGATACCTAAAATAATTCCGATAATAAAGAAAAAATCTGATGCGTAAACCACATGACTTCCTCGTACGGAATATTAAATTATACTCAATTTTTCC
This sequence comes from Stegodyphus dumicola, assembly GCF_044657685.1. Classification (NCBI taxonomy): domain Eukaryota; kingdom Metazoa; phylum Arthropoda; class Arachnida; order Araneae; family Eresidae; genus Stegodyphus; species Stegodyphus dumicola. The sequence continues at coordinate 88,818,309 of NC_140768.1, forward strand.
TGAATTTTATTTAAACTTATTTCCTCCAATTTCATTAGAGATATATTTCTCATTAAATTAATTCAGTTCTCAAAACAAAAAACCCATAAAAACTTAAATTATCTTCATTATAAATTTAAAGATATAGAAAAAACATTAAAACACCAAATACAGTTAAAACAATGAAAAAAGTATTTTTACAATTAAAATTACAGTTTCTACGCAAAAACAAGTAATTCGGCCAGAAGGAAAGAAGGCAGTTTTTTTTCAGTGCACAAAACTTAAGGGGGTTGAAACCCCCAAAATCTTCAAAAGATCGTGATTTCGGATTTTTGCATTTTCAAATTCTCTACACTTTTATCTTTCTAAAAATACCATTCCCTAATCTCTATGAAAATTAGAACTGTAAAAAATCTAGTTTTAATTTGTCATCGAACTACTGCTTGCAGTAGTTCCTGAGGATTTTAGGTATCTAAAATTTGCATGGCTTATTTATTAGGTTTCCTAATATTTTTTTTAAATGAGCTTTTTGTGATAAACTTAGAAAAAAAAATTTTTTTAAATCTTTTGTGTGAGAAAAGTGCTAAATTTTACTATGCTTAACAAAATATTCTCTAAATTACTCTAAAACTCAAATTGTTTCAAAAGCTCATTTCAGTATAAATAAATAAGTATACTTTAATTACACAAAACATTTCAAGCGTTTGTCTACAACAGATTTTGAAAAAACGTACATCGAAAATGGCCAATTTAACATCGTTGGTGTAGGGGTTGCTGATACACCAAAAGTTTTTTGTTTGCTCCCACTCTGGACAAACGCTGGAGATGCAGAAAGACTTAATTCACCATTCTGCTAAGTTTCAAATGTAAATAAATATGGCTGCTATGGTTAAAATAATAGGCTTAGCCGCACTTAAACAACGTTTAAATTGTTGAAAATTCTACAATTATTGCATTCAGTTTAATAGTGAAAAACCTTAACCGGAAGATAAGAATAACATAAATCAATCATTTTGAAGCAAAAACTGAGCAGAGTAACAGAGTGAGTATAATACCTTTGGTGCGGCCGATTGCAACCAAAATAGGAGGTGCACAACTACATGTTATAGCAGTCCTATATACAAAATTTCAAAGGTTTGAGGCTACGTGTTTTTGAGTTATGCCAGACGCCACGAAAAAATCTCTTCTGAATCCATTTTATAATTCGTTTGGAAGAAAAAGAGTCCTTTATTCTGCCCTCACAGAGAGATGTCATGCAGCAACATTGTTAGATTGCTTTCGATAGTGCTCAAAACGGATATTTTAGTTGAAATATGATACCCGAATTTTTCGTGATTGCATTACTTCCTTTACTTCGTACAAAGAAGCAAAAATATATGATCCTTTTAATAAATCCAGCTACTGCTTTAGTTGTGTTGCCACACATTATATTCGCTGTATTATTTCATTAAAAATAATACATAAATAATACATAAATAATATAATAGTGATAACATTCAATTACATCATTTGAAAAGTGAGGCATGGAACTGATATCATCTTTGATGCTAAAACAAAATGTGATTCCACCTTCTTTCAACCCCCACTCCCCCCCCAAATTAATCTTATAACCCGTAACGTTAATTTAAACAAGCCAAAACCTTAACTAAATTTTAGAAATGAAGTGGATTGATGGTTTGATTCTTAGTCCGGCACTCATTTTTTAATCTATGAATATCAATCGAAGAAAGATCGCCATTTTTCTTTTTTTACCTCAAATATATTGTTATAAATTCATGGAAAGCTCGTATGCAATTATTGCAGAACGGGACCGTGTTCTTGTGCCAGTTGAACCAAATATATTTAAATTCAAAAAACGTTTTACCAAGAATAAGAATATGTGCCAGATAAAATTCAACAGAAATGTCTAGAAATGCTTTAAAACAGCATATCTTTAGAATTCCAAACAGAGTATTAAGCGTTGCCATATTTTTTATATTCGCTATATTATTTCTTTAAAAATAATAAATATATGGCGATACTATTCGGTGGCAACATCTTTTTATTTAAAAAGTGATGAGGACACAAAAACCGATATGAACACAAATGTGAGTAATAGTGAGGATTGACACTAAAAATAAATAAATAAAAGTAATTTATACCGATGTGTGTAACCTAACATGGGGTATTAGAATATTTTTTAAGAATTACAATGACTTAGCTCATAAAACTTGATGAAAGGAAAGATAATAAATTAAAGGTATTTTAATTTATTATCTTTCCTTTCATCAAGTTTTATGAGCTAAGTCATTGTAATTCTTAAAAAATAAATAAGGTATTTTAAAATTAAATTAAAGGTAATTTAATTTATACAAAAATAAGATGTTATTCTATAAATTTATATATATATTGCTTAGAATTTCATTTTTTGGTCTTAAATCCCTCTTTCATAAACAGCGCAATTATAATTTTAATGTTAAACTAAAGATCTTATGTCCCATCGAGTTGCAGCATTCTAGAAAGCGGTGGTTTGCTAGACCACTTAAACGATAAATTCAAGATCATATATCCTTAGCAATGGCAAATCTCACCACACGGAAATGACGAATGCTTGATACGCAAAATTTCTTGTTGGTCCAAAATTCAGGAACGTTTTCGTTAAAGATGGTCATAACAACAAAAGAACTTACTTTACCAAATTTTTCAAAATTAGCGAAGATATTTAAAAGCTATTAATCATTTTGTATCAGAAAATATAAAAAATCGACTGTGCTTTTACCGAGTTTCGAACAGTTAATTTTCCGACTGTTAAATGGACGTATTAACTACTTATAGCATGAGATTACGAATAGAAGAATGCTAAAATTCGTTATAATATTCGCTGTAGTTAGCTACATAATTTCAATTGTATAACAAAAGCACAGATTATACATCCTTCAGAGAACTGTTCAAAAGAGACATAAATGAGAAAGATGTGTAATCGAAATTTTAATTTAAGGGGGTTAGGTACTTTTAATATGTCAAAATATGCAAACACATATAACATTATTTATATTAGTCATGTGTAGCATGTGTTTTCAGAGAATTAAATACGACGTCAGATATGAAATTCACTTTCTTATGAAAAATTTCGAGTTCTTTCAGCAAACGATATAAAACAGAAGTATATATTAAGTTAATAATTTACTGTTTCCTTCTCTGATATCTTTTCTATATAAAATCCTTAACTCGTCTTTGTTAATTAATACGAATGTAAATACTGGCTCGTTAAATAGCAAAAGCTTAGAAATATTTTTATTACAAGATTCTAGAGCGAATTTATACATGGGATTTATTTTGAAACACTTGTAGTTATCAAATATTAATATAAAAATCTAAAAAATTGCTTTTTTTCATCTGTTTAAAGGTCTTTGAGGTATAAAGGTATTTGAGTTATGATATGTGTATTTCAGTTGTAGAGTTTTATGTTAATATCTTACTATTGTGTTGTACAAATTCATCTTTGTCATCTTACTTTTAATCTGTTAAAACTGTAGAAAAGAGTTGGGGAACAGTTCTGTATCTACCGTTCTACTAAGCCGGTTGACGAAATTGGACTATCATTTTCATGTTTCGACTTTTATCCTGTCTCATGACGTAGGATATACATTAGATTTAGGTAAGCATTGTTCTAACATAGGTATATTGAAAGAAATTGGTTTTTTCTTTTTCTGAAATGACTTACCCATTTTTTCTACATTTCGATCCAACGTCTCAAATTATGCCAAAGTGCCAAATTTTGTAAAAATTGAGCGAGATGTTTTTAAAAATTAGCTCTCAAAATTTTAGCCTCTTATAGTTTGGTATTTATATATATTGATAAATATCTCTTTAATTAGACTTATATGATTTCTTCTTTCACAGTTCGAAATTTAAGTTCAATTCAAACAAAATCTGCCCATTTTTTTGCTATTTGATTTTAAAATTTGTACATTTTAGTAATTTTCATAAATTTCTAGAAAAACAAATTGAATTATAATCTATAAACACTTCACTATCATATTAAAGCAGATGTCTTTCTAGATATACCTGCAAACAATTAAGAATTTTTTGTTCAAAATTGCCTCAGAAGTACGTGAATTTATGTACTGGTGCATTTTGAAATTTGGCAAAGTAATGGCGTCAAATGTGGTTTACGAATCTTCTTAAAATCTTCAATGAAATTGGCACAGTTATTTTTGACTTGAATTTTCGAATCAATCTTTACGGAGAATTGATCACATGGAATTTTTCCCCTCAGTTTTAGTAATTATGCATAATAAATAATTTATTAGTAATAATTTATGAACAATATTAATCCAATTTTTAATATATCCTTAACCTAAAAGGTGCTATTAGTCTCAAAATGAGATTTTGCATCGGCTCATTGTCGCCCGAATCACTTTTCAAATAGTTGCCACCAAATATTATCGGTCTGTATTATTTTTAATGTAATAAGGATAATGAAGAATCGACTTGTCTGTATTTATATTCCTCGGATTGCGAATAAACGGAGATGCATAGAGCTATCGCATTTTGAATATCGCACTTCTCCACCCGAACATGTGCACCTGGATGCCCGAATTTTGAATTTCGAATTTGTTTTTATTATCTATTTTATGTTTTATAAAACTTAATTTTCGATTAACAAACTCAATGATTTGAAAGCCAGCAGTAGTAACACTGTTCGGAATAAAATATTTTTATCTGCAGCTTATAGAAAATTCTAAAAATATGGTGTTTTTAAATATTTTGTGATTTTGCTTTGAGTTGAATATGTGGCTAAGTGAGACGGACGTGATATTTAAGTTAAGATAATAAACTAAACACAATACGTTAACAATAAAAAGATAAAAATATATTTTTAAGTATTTTTGTACTAAGAAAATTTAACATTTTAATAATGAACTGAAAAAAGACTTAAAATAGTAGAAAAATATTATGTCAACCCTTAACACTGCATCGGGAACTCTAAATATATACGGCTATGCTGCTTTTAAAATTTTTGTGATTTTGCTGTTTTGCATATGGGGTAAGTGCGATGAAAACGATGCTAAATAATAAAGTTAAAAAGACAATAAAGGTGGGCCAGCAAGTGCGAATGCAACACCAAACTGGTAGACTGAGAGCTCAGCGAGAGCGTAAAAGCCTTAACAGATCCTTTTATGCAAATGTTAAAATCTAAAAGCTTTTAGAATTTTCTCCTTTTTTTCATTTATTAAAGTAATTATTTATCTTCGCCCTGTTATTTTATGCTATTCTTACTTTAACTTCATTTAAATCGAACTTTCTAAAACTGAGAAAGATTTGATAATAAATTTTTAAAAAGGAATTGATTAATTAAAATGATTCTTAATATTTTTAGGATACAAAACTTGCTGTACCAAAAGTATACTACATTTTATGAACTGAAATTACATCGATTAATGATAAGTGAATTAAACTTGTTTTATTGCATAATTAATTTAAGAGCTTTATTGTTAAAATAAAATTTAAGTAAAATAACAAATTACCCTTGTTGTCTCAAAATGTTACTTACGGAATATATTGTCACGTTAGATATTTCGAAACGTGTAACGTTTTTAATATTGGTGTCGGTTCCTGAATTAGTAGCCTAGAAGCAATGTCAAAATATGAATACAGAATTAAAAGCATTACATGCAAGTATAAGAAAAGTCAGAAACAGGTCTATGCTTTTATGCCTTACATGTGTATACGGGCTTGGTAAACGCATAATAATATTCAAATCTAGTATACTATTTTAGAAATCTAATCTTTGATCTTTATTCAGAAACTTGCCATTGTATTAAATTTTTCAAAATTTATGCTTCTGTATTATTTTCCAAAATTTATCTTAAGTTACTTTAGGTTATTTAAATATGACAAAGCACACAAGAGCTATCTGCCTAAGAGGAGGAATGTATTTGTTGATGATTTTCTAAGGGAAACTGGTTCGCATTTACATCATGGAGAAATTACGAAACTGCAACCAGTCCGTTAACCTATAGATATTCAGTGGTCATAATGGAACTAGGAGTATCCAATGGTATGGCCCGCTTAAGTTAGGACCCAAGTTACTAGTCTCTAATTTATTAAGCCATTCGTAAATATTTAAAATATTATTATATCTATAGGTACAAAAATCAGACAGAACGTTTATTAATTTAATTTTTTTGGAATCTAAGCTAAAGGCAATAAGTTCTCTGCGTTCTGGATAGATAAAACAGGAGTTAAGTTTAATATTAGTGACAATAGTTTCATTTTACGATGTGCGGTATTAAAACAGTTCTGCAGCTTATATGTTTGGCTTAGCTGAGCTGGAGATTAGTTATTCAGTCGGAAAACCGTTATACCAAATGCGTTATTTTGCATGATAATGTATCTTCTCCCTATCAATAACCATTTAGTAGAGTTGCTTCTGTCCGAAAATAAATTTGTGTAATCATTCGTCCTCTTATGTTTTCCTAATTTGCTTTTTGCGATTATTTTCGCTTCTCCAAAATTGAAGTTTTTCTTAACAGAATTTTTTTTTTTTTTTTTTTTTTTTTTTTTTTTTTTTTGTGTGTGTGTGTGGAATGGAAGAGATAAAAGAAATGCGACATCTAGGTCTTAGACCCGGGCTAAAAACATACCTCTACAAACCTTGTTTTTAAATACCTATCGCATTTACATTAAGATAGAAAGTTACATCCGCGTATGCTCTACAATGCTTCTATTTTTTAAAAAACACTCTGATTACTTAATTGTCATACTGTGAATATACACTAAACCTATGATTACTTTACCTTCAATAAGTCGATATTTCCTATAGAATGTTTTCGGAATTCCAAGACAAGTGAATATCGTAACGTAGTGTTCGAAGAGGATACAAAGTCGAACTTTCATTAGTATTTTTTTTTTAGTGGTGTGTCCCTTTGAGTTTTGGATTATTGAAACTTGACTGCCTTTGAATTGATTCTTGGATTTTAAGAAAGCGAGAATTATATATACGATATACTTACATCGTACAGCAAAGTTTCCAAGTTAAGTACTTAACAAAATAAACTAAGTGTTTGACAGATTTGGTCAGTTAAGTGGTTGACGTTTTGGTCATATCCCAATTTTAGTGAAAATATATCAATCATAATTTTTTATATTAATGATCGTACAAAGAATATTTAAAATAGCTATTTTTCCTTATATTATACCAGGTAATTAAAAAGGATGCTCTTTTATATGACAATCACTGATCGTAAAAATTTACAATATTAAATTATTCAGATTACTTGCCCCCGATTTTAAGATAGGATTTAAGGATGGTATCACGCATCTATTTATTTTAGACGAACAACTGTTTGAAATAATATTTCTACCTCATTTACCACTGAAAGAAAGAACCACAATTTTTTCCTTTCTCTCGCAAATAGTTGTAAGTTGTTCGTTTTCAACAACTAATCAAATATCAGCAACGAATCCCCCAATCATCAACCATCATTTGTAACGGAGAATTAGTTTCCCTTTTTCGCGGTGATTGGCTGTCACAGCAGAAAAATTGTTCTAAAAAGTGTTTCTTCCGAAATGTTGTGAATGTGTGATACGACCTCAAGTGGAAGAGAATAAACAATGAATTTCGTTGACTAGAAATGTTTGGGAGACGCTTCTATTCAATTGGTCTGGGAAATACCTCTGTCATTTGGCAAACGAGTTTTAACTGAAGCATATGTTCTCTAAGCTTTATTTTAAATTTAATTTGCTACTAAAATATTTTGAAAATAAAAAGTGGCCTTCCTGAAAAATACAACCGAAATTTTAACAAGAATTTAAAATTTGTGGAAATATAACTGTCGAAAAACTGAATATTCTTGTGTAAACATTAAAACAAGTCTTTTTGAAAGAAGAAAATTAGAAGAAAAAAAAACAGTTTGTGGCGGAAATTGTGCTTCCAATAAGTTGCGTGTTGAAGGCAAAATATCTGGACGTTAAGCCATATTTTACTCAACTTTTTTACTCAGTGCAGTGGCATGAGGTATTCCAATGAATGGTTTGGGTTAACGGAAAAGACTCGAGAAATAACATCGAGGGGGAATGCGAAAGGCAAGTATTTTTTAATTGAGGGGCTGTACAGATTTCAGTTACGTCATAGAATATTACATCATATCATAAAGGGACAATCAAAGGATACCTCAGGAAAATTTGTTGGATTATTTAAGAATTTATCCAAAGAAGAATATGCGTTGCAACTAAAAACGTTTTCAAAATTAATAAAAGCATTATATCCTTTGATTTGTTGTTCCTTATTTTACTCTGATCTGATGAAACGGAAAGCGATACCTTGAATTATATGAATGTCAAAAATACCAAAATGTTTCGAAAATGTTTATAGCAAACAAAAAAGAAAGTGAGTGTTTTCATATATTTTTGCAGAATTCCGGAAGAGAAACTGCAATGCATTAAAAAGTAAAAACAATTTTTTTGCATAAAATATAGTATTTTTTTAATTTTAAAATTAAAATTTTTTTAATCTTTTGCTATTTGATTCTTGAGATATTAAAAATAAAGTATTTGAATAAAATATGAATAATATTATAATATTCGTATTAAATATTAAGATTCATCATTATTATACGATTCATATTAAATATTAAGATTCATTGTTATTATGAGATTCATACTAAATTTTAAGGTTCATATTAATTATTAAATATGTGTGCCTTAAGTAGTATTCATATTTTAAGGCACACTGAAATGTGTGTGTAAAATATTGCACACAATTCACCCTAAATTAATATATCTGATATACATCTTTCTCATTTATGTATTATCTTTACTAGACGGTCGATTGAAAGACACATTAACTGTGTTTTATTGTATTTTCTCTTTCAAAATATGCAGTTTTCAAATACATGGTAGTCTGGGTTTTAAAGTATTATTTAGAAAGAAATTTAATAAATATAATCAAATTCTCGAAAATGTGTATTAATAAGTGTACATAAAATACGCGGTTCAAAAGAATAAATAGAAAATATTAAAATAATTATTCGAAGAACTCTAATTCTACCATGCAACTCAACCAATTAAAATGAAACTCTAGAAAGAAAATTATTTAAAAATAACAGCTATGATTAAAGAGATATAAAGAAAAATATTTGAAAAAAACAATGCACCTTTGTTCCCGCTCTGCACAATGAAAGAGAAAGGGAAAAAAGTTACCGTAGGCATAATTTGAGTCGTAGAAACGAAATATAAATAAAACTTGGCATGCCATTTCAGAAAAAAGCCGATTTTATATCGAAATACACATGCTAGAATAATGTTGTATACAAATCTAATATATATCATAAGTAGCGCTTTCAAGAAACGGAAAAGGCACGGTGAATTTCATCAACCGGTTTAGTAGAATTGAAGATAGATAATAGAGCTGTCTTTTTTGAGGGAGGTGTACATCTTAAATAGTAATTCAATTATTTTACTTTTAAAATCAGTAAACCTGAAAGATATATAACTGTCGTGTAACATTTCAAATAAAAATGAGAACTGTCTTAACTTCAAATCATCTGCCCACTTTAAATAAGCAACTTTGTTTCCCCATAAAATTTTAACATAAATGCACATTTCGATTTTTTTAAGGGAAAGAAACGTTCAAGTGCTGCCTAGCGTTCCATTTGATTTTAGCATAACTTGCTGTTTAATTTTGATTTAATTATTAAACTATAACTTTACTTGTCTTAATTTTGCCAAGGAGCGCAATCTTTTTTAAGCGTAGTAAAACAATTAGTTATAAATTAATAAGGAAATTAATAGTGAGGAAATTTATTAAAGGATAATTTTAACTGAAAACTCTAAAGTACCAAGAGTAAAAAAAAGTAATAACAACATTGCATAGAATCTTATTCATAAGCTGAAAAACAAATCAAAGATTCTGAGCAGAAAAAGTTGTAGACAAGTCTCGATCCAAGAGTCCAATATTAAACAGGTATTCACATAATTCAAGGATTTTTAAGAACTAAATTATAAGATATTTTTCCCGCCTTCTTAGCATACCTTCGTTTATAATAGTCAGCACACTCGGCGCGTATTCGAGAGATCCGAGGTTCGAGTCTCGGCGAGGGCATTGCACATTTTTCATGCCTCCTGCTTCGAAATAAACTAATTTCTCTACAAAATTTTTAATTTAATCATTCTGAATAATAAAACAGAGGACAAAAATCTCTTTGTACGAGTATTATCAGGTGTGTACATAATGTAATAATTTGTTCGTATAATCGGATTTTCTGTCACTCACTTTCCACCCATTCGACAGTCAGGAAAGCCCACCAGCGGCCGAGCGGTAAAGTCGTTGAACACTGGTAGTTCGGTCCGAGGTTCGAATCCCGCGAACGGGCTGGCTGCATGGGTGTTTTCGTGTTTTCCCCATGTGTAACGTGTATACGAGCCAGTTTCCCTTAGAAAGTCCTCCACGAAAGGCATCCCTCCTCTTAAGCAGATAGCCCTAGTGTGCTTTGCCATAATTAAATACACCAACAGGCAGTCAGGAAATGTACTGATCCCAGTTTTGTCACAAGATTACCAAACCCATTTTCTTTATAAATTATTAACAAACTTAATCTATCAAAAATTATTAAACCAATTCCTTAACTAAAAACTCAGATTTAGTATCGGTAATACTAACGATTGAAAAAAAGCTAAAAATTAAATTAAAAATTTAGGGTAATAAAACGACATAGAAATCGCATTCCAACTGTGTGAGTTTGAAATCATATATCTCACTAAAAGAATGAACAGAGCAGATTCTTATTATTGACGTTATTAAATTATTAATTTTATCCAAAAACTTATTCTAAAGTTCCTTTTAAAGTACCAAATGGTTTGTTTACATTTATATTTCAGTAGAGTTCTGGTATTAATTCCCCTGAATCATACATCAAAAACTTTCGTACGCATTTTTTACAAATATATATCTACATATGGCAGAAAGTTAACTTATTAGCATATCTATCTATGCATTAGTTAATTTTTAAATAGTAGTGTTTCTACACCATTTCAGTGTAATTTATTTTTCAATTTATATTTCGTAAAAATGTGATTTTTTTTTAAACTTGAATGCACAATTTCTCTAAACTGGCCGATTACAGTTTCAAAAAATTTTGATTAAATTATGAAAGCACTGTACCTATTACAAAATGACTATTTTCTGGGCTTTTGATATAAAAACTTTAAAAACTGGAATTAAATTTGAAAAAATATGAAGATTTCAAATTATATGAAGATTATTCGTTACTTCAACTAAAATTATGATGATTATGTATGCAGTACTTTTTAAAAATATAATCATGCAAATGAATAACATAGGAATATACACATATAACATATGAATACAAATATAATAACATATGAATATGTTTTTATATTTCTTTATTATATCAGAAAACAATGCGCATTCGCACGATTTGAAGATGAGTATATGCTTTAACTAACATGCCTCCAAACTATAATTTTCTTGGTTTCGAGCATTATTTCTCTGAAACTGTTAGTAAAAACGTCAAGAAATTTCGACCAAATCTGCAAGCCTTATATATATGTATAAAATGGGAGCTTATTATGCTTAAAAATTTCAGAAATTATCTTCATGTTAAAATATAGCTGATTGCGTCTTAATATATATATCCTTTTTAGGGAAGTATAACTTAATTATCTTAAAGTAAATCAATAATAATCTGTTATTAAACATGAAGAATCTGTATGAAAGCTCATCGTAATATCGAAAGACTCACCTGCAGTCACTGAACCTGAATTTTAAACACTTTAAATGGTTCCTAGAGCCACCGATTTTAAACGCACAACATTCTACACCGAACGCGAAACCCGCTTTATGAATTAAGAGCTTGTTTTTCAATTTATTGCATGTGTTGTGAGAATTAAACGAATTTTATATATAAAAATATTTATAAAATCAATGCATATGTTCTTTTAGCATGCACATTGTTGTAACGACGCAAGCATCTTTCATTTTCTCAAGCACGAGAGATAAAAATTTGAAAATGGCATAGAATAAAAGTCTGAAATAAAACAAAAATAAAAAGTGGTTTTAAATTTTTGAGTTTTAAGATAGGTTCATTTGTGTAGATTTGTCGGAGTAAAATAAAAGTTTTCCTTATAAATGTTTCTTCTTTATTTGCGATAATTTATTAACATCGTTCGTAATTTTAATTTTCCGTACATGAAAACATTTTATTGTTTGGTAGTTAAATACAGAACATGAAAGCTTAAATTGGTATTAGTATGTTAGGTTTTTTAAATAGATTTTTGGAGTACTGTGATTAGCTCAAGTATCGATTATTTAATGTTTTAGATTTAATTTTTATTGAAGAATTAGATGATAGGAGACACAATAATTTTCCTGTAACAACCATCATATATATCATATTTGTAGTAAATTTCCTTTTTTTATCTTTACATATGCAATGAAACATGTCGAATCTTTCTCAAAGATCATCGAAAAAGGGAAGAGCATAAAAGGAGCTTAATGATAGTGCCACAAGACAGGCGGACCTGAAACATAATGAATACTGAAGAATTTCCATACAAATTATTAGTATTATAAAAGATTTTGAAATTGAGTGGCATTGCCACGAAAGGCGAACTTCCTTAATTACGGTATTAATCTCACGCAATGCTCAAAGAACATTAATACATTTATCGTTGAAAGTTGTTGAGAAAGAAAGAAGTTGTTGGGAAAGGAAATGAATCATACGAATTATTATTTGCGATACAGCATTAAGATGACTGTAATACCACGATATATATTGCAGTGTGATACAGTACATAATTTAGGTATAATTAAAGGGTGTCACAAGAAGCATGTGTCACTGCAGTAGCTGCTATTATTAACATTATACGTACTACTACAATGATCTTTAACTAATAAAGCTGTAGAACGATCAGTAATACTAATACTAATAATAGTAATAGGAATCATTTTCAAAATTTTTACATAGTACCTTTTTTAAGAGCTAAGTTATTAATTTAAAGATTCTATTTAGTAAAATGGAAGAAAAATTCACATATGCGAATTTTAATAGATACGTACATAATGAAAATAATACTGGAATTAATGGAATATTTATTCCTTTCTTTTCCTTTATTTTAGGATTCGATGTATGAATTAATCAGAATTTTATTACTCTATTACTAAATTAATTACATATTAATTTATTAAAAAAATTAATCGTATTGATTATTATTTATTGAACCAGCCGTAAGATAGCTAGAGTGCCATATTATATATTGCAATTTGATATGATAATTCCAGTATAACTTAGATCGTATAATACAGAAATTTCTTAGTTTAAGGCAATTATTATTTCTGTTATTAATATTTAGTCATGGTACTGTAATGATCTTTAACTAAGAATGCCATGGGGTCATCACTAATAACAGTAACAATAACGACGCCCGTTTTCAAAATTCTTGCATAAATTTTTTTAAGAGCTAAATTAGCAATTTAACAATTCTTTTAATTAACATTTCTAAATATTATTCGTAAACAAATCCATGGCTACCAAGACGGAAAGATATGTACATGAAGGGAATTATTATTTTCGATTAACGGAAGATTTTTCTTTCCTTTACCGTTTATAAACCCACCAGTGGCCGAACGCTAAAGTCGCTGCATATTTGTAGTTCGACTGCGGTTCCATACCGGAAGTTCCGACCTGAATTCGATTTCACGCAAACGGTCTGCTGCATGTGTACTTTCATGGTTTTCCTAATGCATAAGATCCAGTTTCCCTTAGAAAGTCCTCCACAAAGGCATCTCTCCTTTTAGACAGATAGCCTTCGTGAGCGTTTTCATTATAAAATAAACTAAACTAAACTTTTTCATCTGTCATTCGAAGAATGAACTGATCACAACTTTATCATTGAATTATAAAACCAATTTTTATAAATCTTTGAGGAAATTAATCTTAATTACAGTAATTAAACCAATACTTTAATTTTAACGAAAAGTTTCGCTAATAACAGTAACACTAATTACAAAAGTATTTATAGTAATTTTTACATAGTACGAGCTTTCACGAACTGGAAACTAAACTATTTCGAGTAGTTAAGCAAAAATTGCACGAATTACTGTCCAAGATTACGAGAGTTTGAACAGGTGCGTACATAATGCAATTAAGAAATTCGAAACTCGAGTTTTCTTTTCTTTTTTTCAGCCTTCTGTGATTCGAAGAGAGAAGCAATGATTGCAGGATTATTAAAGCGATTGTTTATTAAATTAATAAAAAAATTAATCGAAGTTTATTAAATGATCACTTTAATCGAAAACTCCGCGAGTAACAGAAGGCTGTGATTCGAAGAGAGAAGCAATGATTGCAGGATTATTAAAGCAATTGTTTATTAAATTAATAAAGAAATTAATCGAAGTTTATTAAATAATCACTTTAATCGAAAACTCCGCGAGTAACAGAAGGCTGAAAAAAATAAAAGAAAACTCGAGTTTTGAATTTCTTAATTGCATTATGTACGCACCTGTTCAAACTCTCGTAATCTTGGACAATAATTCGTGCAATTTTTGCTTAACTACTCGAAATAGTTTAGTTTCCAGTTCGTGAAAGCTCGTACTATGTAAAAATTACTATAAATACTTTTGTAATAATTTTTACATTCGTTAAAATTAAAATAATAGCAATAATATTAACCATATTATTTTATAGTAATTCTTACCTAGGATGTCGTGTTGTAAGCTGAATATTAAATTAAAAATACTAAGGGAATAAAACGGCAGAATCTCATTCCAAGAATACGAGATTAAATAGGCTTGTACATAATGTAATGATTAAATTTGAGTATTCAAATTTCTTTTTCTTTTTTAAAAAAATAAGTCTCCTGTCACTGGAAAAAGAAAAGATCCTAGTTTCTTTATGATGTTATTAAGTTAATTATTTATAAAATTATTTTGGAAATTACCAAGTATTATTTATTAAATTAGCATTTAGGTCTTTGTTATATCAGTAGTAGTAACGGAGGACTTTGTTATAGTACAGTACATAACTTAAGTGCAATTTCAACTGGTAGCCGAAGAACATAAATATATAGATCCATCACGCAGGACAAACTATTTGTTAGCATTACTATTATTCGTAGACAGAGCTTTTTTATTTCTTTTTTTTTTAGCTGCAGAAACACGAGTGACAGTAATAATAACAATAATTGTTATCAAAATTTTTAGATTCAGTTTTTCTCAAGTGCTGAACTATTAATTTATTAGTAATAAAACTGAAGTGCGAATAAACATGAGTACGAATATTAGGAGGTATATACGTATTATAAATAATAGTCTCGATTAGCTGAATTTTCTTTCTTTTCTTTCCCATCTATCTGTCACTTGAAAAAACGAACAGTATTTTACTATACAGTGATCTGTATTTTACTATACTGTTGTTAAATCAATTACTATTTATTAAATTATAACCGAACTAATTAATCATCATATCAATTGTTATTCATACAAGTAGCATTACATCATTGTGGGGCCACATTATGTATTCTAATGTGGTACGATATGTAATTTAGATATTATTTAGTAGCATACTTAAGGAACCGCTTAATTCTACCTAAGATACCTACCTAACTGAATTACTACCTAAATTATGACAACTACTGTTACTGTTACTATTATTAATGTTAATTCATAGCACTGAGGTCAGGAATTTTTAACTAAAAATACTGTAAAAGTGCGAGTAATAGTAATAATAACAATGCCCGTTAAAATGTTTACAAGGGAGTTTTCTCAAGAGCTATATTATTGATTTAAAAAATTGTGTAATTAGAAATTTAAAGTTAACTGTAATTAAAAAGTTTGAAAACAATAATAAATAAACTAATGAGTACCGAGACTAACAGGTATATCATAATGTGAACGATATGATCAGATTAATGAATCTGTTTTGTCTTTCCTTTCCTACCATTAGAAAAGTAAATTGTTCACAATTTTATTATGGAATTGGAAAGGATATCATTTAATAAACTATTAAAACATTGTTGTGAAATATTTTTTCTCTAGACTAATAATCAGCGAAAAGTAAATAATTCGTTTTTTTAAATTAAAGCATTAGATAATACTGGACTCCTTTCATCCCAACGTCATTAAAGTGGAGAATTTAGGTGCCAGCAATTGTACGAACAATATTATCAATTATTTCAAAAATCAAAAACTCTTTTTGCCTCTAAATTTAATAATGCTTCCAATCCATCGCCAGCCTGAAGTATCAAAAGATTTCGTGAAATTTTAAAAGCAAGTACCTCAAAGAAGTAAAAAATTTGGAAAACTTTGCTTAGTTCGAGAGAATTTACTTCACCTACCGAAGTCAGATACATTTATAAAGAAATAACAGAAGCTTACAGCAGGAGATTCAAAACAAATCTTCGTAAAATAGGCTAAGAAGAAATTTGCGCATTTAAATAAATGCGCAAATTCACAATTGTTACTTAAATGCTCATGCCTAAAATGGTCTAACTGAATAATATGTTGACGTAAATATTAATTTATAATAATTATATTGTTAATTTTAAAAATTCTTGCAATTAAATTTCCTTCTTAACCGGGACGCTTCTTGGATCTCTTAAACCTATTATTTATAAATTTATTACGGAAATTAATTGTACCATCGGTAATTAAACCTATACTTTAACTCAGAATTCTGAAGTACAACTTATGATTGTAATAATAAAATTTCCATTCTAAGTAACTTTTAGATAAAATCCTTTATTTTCTTACAAACTGAAAGTTAAAAATTATCTAGATTGCGATAATCTAGATGCCAAGCTTAACAGGTATGTGCTGCAATGTGAATAATAAGTTCGTTCAATCGATTTTTTCCCTTTACTTTTCTTCCTATTTCTCATTCCATAGTTTTAATATAGAATTTTCAAACCAATTTTGTATAGTGATTAGAGAAATTAAATATACCAATTGCTTTGTTAAACTAGAAACAACGCTGTAATACCATATTAGGTATTGTAACATGGTATTTAATTTATGTAGTACTTTTAATACACGGTATTAAAATACTTTTTCCTATCTCTTAGACTATGCCAATTATTCATGTTGTTATTGCTAAAATCCGAGGTACTGTTGCGTTCTATGTTTGATTTTAACTTAGAGGGATTTAATGATAATAATAATAAGTATAATAATAATAATTGCTGTCAATGTTTTAACGTAGAGGCTTTCTTAAAGCTGAAAACTGGCGTAAGGATTCAGGATAATAAAATGAAAGATAAATGTTTCAAGTGTAATGAAGTATGTAAATGATATGATTAGTAGGTTCCATTACTTGAATTTTTTTTTCTCTTTTTTCCACCCACCTGTGATTCGAAGAATGAGCCGAACAAAGAGTGTGTTTTATTAGTATTCCTCGCCCTTTTCCAAGGTGTGAGCGCCTCCAAGGAACAACAACATGCTGGTGGGGGACACCATCGAAGTATCCTCAGGGTCGCGGGGGGGTGGGGCGGGGTTCCACTGCCACCATCCCGTCCTCGAGGGCGGTCCACTGCCTCGTCCGTTTCCTGCGGATCTTGCTCATCGCGGTCTTCTGCGGGGTCACGATCTTTCGCGGCACAGTCCCATGTCCAGAGGATAGCAGGCGGTCGAAGTCGTCAAGAGTTGTTTGTGGTCGGTGATGCGGAGGATCGCGCTGGGGGAAGATTCTCGGAGAACGGATGCCCGCTGCACAGAGGTTTGTGTGATGACGTCATGAGAGAAGAGAGGGCGCTGTGGTCGTTGGCGGAATCTCTGACGCATTCCGGACTTCATTGGCGACTCTTTCTTCCTCTCTTGCTCCCGTCCCCTTGCGCTTCCCACATCTGCACCTATGGTGAAACCCCATTCTAGAAAGGAGAACATTCGAGATGCACCTGTGACAGGGGTCGCCAAAGTGGTCGGTACCGACTCCCTGGGAATTAAAATGTCATCAGTGGATAAAATGTTAAAGGAATTGGTATTAAGAAAGTTTTGTTTTTGTTTTTGAAATCTTAATATAGCAGTGAACCCTTCCAAAGGATAATACATTCCAGCACTTCACCATCAACACTATCAATGGCACGACTGTCCGTAATGAACCAGAGAATTTTCCAGTGTGTTCATCCTTTAGTTAAAGTTTTAGGAAATTATACATTTTAGGAGTTTAAAATTATCTTCACTGTTTTTTAGCCACCTCAACCTGATTCTTTCATTCATTCTGCTTCCTGCTGGCTATGGTTAGAAATTTTAGCGGTGACAGATTTCCTTTGCCCTTTCTTGTAATAGCTTCAGCAAATTCCTTCTCTTGACCTTAATATATTGTATACCATCACTTATATGGCTTTACATTAATTAGTCCAACTATCATATTAGTTTGCCTCCATTTTTACTTTTACTTTGATCATATCCCACTCGGGTGTAAAGTGTGCCTGAGGTTTGAAAGGCAGCCTTTGCTAGTCGTTACTCTGTTTGCCTTCCCTAATGATAAAATTTAAAATTCATCGGCTTGAGCTTCGGTAAGCTGTATTTGCTTTGCAAATACTTAGACATATTTACGACGTGTTCCTTTTGTATTTGATAGCAAATTTGACTTGAATATCTTAGTCTAACCATCAGATTGACGTATTAATAAATATTCACTTTGACCATGGGGACATTAAAATTACCGGCGAGCCGACAGGTTTTATGGTAAGAGAAAAGAAGTGGAAGATCCTCAGATTACTTTTCCGAGGGGATTTTTGGAAAAATAGGAATGGAGCTGTATCTTAGTGCGGTAGTAATGACGTAAAATCATTGGTGAAGGTTTGGTGTCTCACTCACTTCTTGTACTCTCCTGTTCATACTTGACCTAAAAATAGTTTGACATTTTTTTTTCCCTTAAGAAAAAAGTTTTTTTTCCATAGTACGCTGTACCAGCTCAATTAACTTTTCAAGAATTTCGAATTTATGCATAACATAAAGTTAATTTTGTCAATCAATTCAGTCACTATTGCTTTTAAAATCCCCGAATAAATAACATCAATCAGTCGGGAATTCTTTAAATTTTTAAGTGGTTTGTCGGTAAGTTAAAAATGGTCTCTATCATTGCTTTATCTTTACGAAATCCACATTGTACAATGATTCAGTGGTCATAGTATGTAGTACAAAAAACGTAGCTGTATTCTCTACTGTTTAAGAGATTAATTTCTCGATAACATAAGTTCATTCACTGATCACCTTTTCTATGGATGACAAAGTAAGCCATCTTTACCCAAATAGGAGTTTATTTAAAATGTTAGTAAGATGAATTATATTCAAAACTTTGACTAAATGTTTCATGCTGGCTTTATTTCTGTCATTATTGGTCGTAGACATGAACTTCTGTTTATAAATATGACTAAATGATATAAATGTTCATATTTAAGCATTTTTAAATCTTACGAAACTGTAAAAGTTATGCAATCTAATGTTTAATACTGTTCTCTAGGTCCCTAAGTTACATTTGTGGAACATTTATACTCATTGAAAAAATAAAATAAAATACAAGACGTTTGACTCCCGTACGAAACAATTAAATGTGATGCTTAATTTCTAAATCTCGAGGTCAAATTCAGGGATCATACATAAATTTAAAAAATGAAGTGTTTGCGTTTAAACGCAACTAAAATTGAAAAATCAGCTTAAGATCTTATGTTATAAAAGGAAAGAGAAAAACATTGTTCTGGCGTGGACGCATTCATCTGACCAATGTTTACCTTTAGAAAGTGATTTTCTTTGTTTTGTTTTTATTTGTTATACTATTTCTAATTGCGACGTAAATTGGTGAAGATTCTTCACCAGTAAAAATCGCTACTGCTTGGAGTTGTAAAAAAAGTTTCAAAATTTTTGGTTAATTTTTTGCTCTTTTCCATGTTTATTCACAGAATTTATATGAACTCTTAACAAACAAAATATAGCTTAATATTTAAAAACACTGGAACATATGAAAATAATTAATACATAAGAATTTAAGTTAACCAGTTATTTATGATTTCAAACTTTACTATAACTTCTCTTTTCCTATTTCTCAACAGAATGCTAATCAGTCAGATAGTATTTAAATTGAAGTTTTAGATTGTAAGACAGGACATGTCGTTGGAGTGCGCGGACACGCTACGTTGAATTCCTGCCAGCTCTGTAAGTTGCAATTATTCGCCTTTGTGTTATCAGTTCCAACAAAAGAAATTCAAACCGACGAATTTGATTCGTCGGTTAGAATTACGGAATCAGCTTAGATTAAAATTTAATTGAGCACATGTTGACTACCGTACTATGTTTTAAACTGAAATTTATTGTTCCTTTAGTTGCATCGCCACGAGGAATGATTACTTTTGTTAGAACAAGCTCTGAGGTCTGTTTAAATAAAAAGGTTTATTTAAACCTTTATCTGTTTTGTGATTTTGTTCAGACATAGCAATAATTCGCTTCACATCTGTTAAGGGTTTTGGACTGATTACCTTTTACCGGATAAAGGAAGACTCCGTAAGTAGCGCCCGAACAAATTACAAACCGTATCGCAAGTCAAGGCAATATTTAGTCTGCCCCCCCTAAGATTGCCGGCCCCAGTAAGTCCTATGGAAGGCTTCAGATTTATCGTAGATATATTGCGAGAGTTCATAAAATTCGCTCCCATTTTTGATGGCATAAGTTCGATTGTGACGTTTTTAAAAAATTAGATTCTGAATTTTTGCTTTACTCGGCTGCAGAAGTACAAATCACTACGACAGCAACCGCCACACTTCGAAGACAGGCACAGAGCTGGTACCAAGGCGTTGTAAATTTTTGTTGGAAGAACCATTCAGTGAAATTTATAAGTGCTTAAATCCGCCTTTGTAAAAATATTTCTCGTCGTGTAAGACAGGGCAAAATTAGAAGCAGAATCGTTTGGTACATATTAGACCAAGATTGAAGAGGTGACGGAATTCATATTAAGGACAATTTTTTTCCATTGTCGAACACTTAGCCGATTTATGCTTGGCCACTACTAAGGCCTGAAGTGGTAGCACTTTATTATGGAAGCACCTAATAGGTGGGCCACCGATACCGCCTATGAAAGGACGTACAATTACAACCATGCCTTCTCCGGAATTCGAAGCCGGGCCTAACCCTACTGCAGTAGACTTTCCTAACCATTGTACAGTCTGAAAGTCATATTAAGGGCAATAAAAGTCGTAAACTTATTGTATGGGAAAATACAATGCGGAGTTTATCCAAATTATACTGCCTAGGTTGTTGCCTCAAATTCAGAATTTTATTGAATTACGAAATCCAATTACTCCAGAATAATTATTTGAGCTTGCGGTAAAGTTTGAAAGAAGGCGAATGTCAATGAGTAGACGCACTTCGGTATACAGCGGACAGTTTCATAGATCTATAACGGAAGAAAGCCCATGCTTTGATGGCAACAGACATTTTGAGAGAAGGAAGAAATTTTCAGCCGACGACAGCGATCGCCAACATAAATCGCAAAAGGGTGTACAGACACTTCAGAAATTCCACTTAGATTCAATTAAATACAACGTTGGAACCCTACCGCTATGGTAAGGTCAGTTAAATACAAGGAACAAATTCCGGTTAGATTCAATTAAATACAAATGTCCATAAAAAACGCTTCCCTGTCAGTGATCCATATTCTGTTAAACAGTGTATCAGCGGATGCATTATTGAATACAAGGGGGTGCAAAGTAGTTTTCTGGAAAAAAAAGAAAAAAAGAAAATTAAGAAAAGCTTTTTAAAAGTATGCAGCATTTGGTGTTGAAGGAACAAGAGTTATTACCTCTCAAAGCAAACACTGTGAATGCGCAGGGAAAAGTAACCTTCTGCAGATGAAGAAAGAATACCAAGATGGTTGTAGTAAAACATCTACAAGGGAAAGTAATAATTGGGGTTAGATTTCTTAAAACCTATGGGAGCAAAATTTAATTTTCAGGAAGCTACTGCACAGTTCGACACGAATGAAATGAATAAAGAAGAAGTAAAGCCACCGGCCTTGTATTTGAATGAGTGAACACGGAAGAGAAAGCGAAGTTTCAGCAGTTGTTAAGACAGTTTTCTAATTTATTTTATGAGGCTCCAGGATTGACTCAAGTGGTAAATCACAGTACTGATACTGGAAATTACCCCGAGCAAAATTGCTTGAGCGCTTGAATTCCGTCTTCAGTGTTCGTACTTATTCCTGCCGCTTCAAATCTCTCTCGAAACTTGGTTCTTAGTTCGTTGATTTCCCAAAACGCATTGCTGATCACTCGGCTGGTCACTGCATCTGCTGGATCTATGTAGTTCTCTTTTCGTTGTTTTGGACGATTTTCTTATTTATTGTCTTGCCTCCCCCGTTCTTCGCAGTTTTTTTAACTCGTTCAATTTCGTTCTTTTCTCGTCCTACTACTATTTCTGGCCTCGTTTCTCTTTCTTTGCGGACTTTGTATTCCGGATGTTAATGGTAAATCCGCCGCAATTAAAATTGGCTTTTCGCACTCACAACTGGTGATTCTCTCGAAACACCTCTTATCAGTACCATATCACCGCGCTCCTAATAGCAATTCATCTGGTCTACATTTATTTTTGTACTTTCAGCATTTAATTCTTTCAAATATATCACTACATCTCTAATTCCCTCAATCAAAATTGAGTTTTCGTACTTAATACAAATCTTTCCCACTTTTTCTTCTGGTACGTATAAAAAAGAATATTTAATTTTCAAGACTTTACTTCCCACCTTAAAATGTACTTCCTTTTCTTGTCATAACCTAATGATAATAAAACTTCCGTTGCGCTGTAGGCACAAACACGTATCCTTCCTAGAGCGAGTATGTGGACAAACGAACGCTGGAGTATTACCGAAGCAAAAGATAAATGAAATTTATTTTAAGCATTGCATTTTAGTTTATATCTTACGTACAACAGTTGTTCTCAATATTGAGGTTCGCCACGGGTGAGGACATTTCAGTTTATACAACAAGAAGCACTTTAATTTAGTTACCAGTCCATTTATCTGAAAGATTTTAAGTTTGTACTATAAACATGATACTGTGATTTTAGTCCAAGAGACTCAATGGAGAAAATTTTAACAGGTCTTTGTACAATAGATTTAATCTACTTCTGTACCTTGGGATGTAAAGTGCGAACTGAGTAATCTTTCGAGTGTACATGAAGCTTAAATATTTTTCACGAAGTAAGTATGTAACTGTTTTGTAAACGTGAACGTGTTCTGTTAACTGTTTTAAGGTTGTGAAAGTAAATAGTTAAAAGTTAGGATGTCCATCCAACACGAAAGTTTAATAAAATCTAAGATTAGTACACTAGATACAGTCTCAAATTAAGGTAATCTTCAGGTCTAGTTTTTCTAGTTTATCATATGAGTTCAGGTCCTGTTTTAGAAAACACTCGCAGTGAGTGATCTATATTGACATGCAAACAACTCGTAATATTATTCGTAGTAAATAAGAATTTAAAATATTTTTACTTTAATGAATTTTTTGTACGATTATCAGATTATGATTCTAAAGTAATAAAATTTTATGAAAATATAAATAACGTATTTTTAGACCCATTAATTATTTATATGAAAATTCTTTCTGCATAACAAATGTTAAAAAAATTATAAATTAAAGACTCTTGTAAATCGCAAAAGAATATCATTGAATGGCAATTAGTTGCACAAAAGTGAATTTTTTTAACAAATTCCTCGTTTCAAACTGAAAATGATCCCCAAAAATGATGTAAAAAGTCTCTATGTTTTACATTAATTTGAAATGTGTCAATTTTGAAATATATTGGTCGATTTTCGTCGTTCAGGAGTCAAACTTTTCATCTCCTTTCTAATGCGTATAAGCTGGTCCTAACCTTAGCTATGGGCACTATAGGACCATACAAAAAGTTATATTTAGGGATCTTTTACAAAGCGATTGGTTTAAATTTAAAAATACTGAAGAGTAACTATTTGCTTCCTTTAAAACACTTCTGTATTGAGAAGTATATTTATATCTACAACTAAAGGTTACGAAATTAAAGGCCGCATAACCACTTTTGTAAATGGTGCATAATTTCAGTCAATACTGGTTGCCTGCCATTTCAAAAGCCCTTCCTGTATCAATCTGCATGACAGCTTTGTTATTATTCAAAGCTTTCACTTCTGCCTCTGTTTTCTGAAACTCTGGTGGTGGAATTATATTTTCTTCTGTAAACTTTGGGCTAAATATATGCTATTTAGCGTCGAGCAGTGTTGAAAAAATACAACCTCGGCAGTGTTATCTATATCTACGGTACAACCTCGGCAGTGTTATCTATATAACTCCGAAGTCCGTCTTTCGTCCACAAAATAACTTTACGATTCCGCAAAATTAACGCCGTCAGCTCTTTTCCTACCACCTAAAATTTTCCAAATGATTCCCACTTTAACTGAGCCTTACACATTGCTTGAATACTAATTGCTTAAAAACTATCAAACTTATACATCTCACTGCCGAGTACAGTGAAAAAACACTTCTCCGATGTCTTTAAACCAATTCAAGGCCAACGTTTTCAACACGGATGCTGCGATTACTATCTCTTAACGTTATCAAACTGGATGCAATATAAAATGACTTCAAGCTCTTAACCATGCACGTTGGGTGCCACTGTGTGAATCCTGTGTTATTTTACTCTGGATTAATGAAATCGCCTCTTCTTAATCCTTAAATCAGGCACTTAGACAAGGATAGTGCTCTAGGCAATTTGGCATACCCCTCGATCGCCGTAATTATGTAAAAATACTCTGACAATTTTAAAAAATTGTGAGAGGAAGAGTTTATACTACATTTGACACAATTATTTTTTTGTTTGACCTAGATATTGAAGTATATAGGTCTGAACATATTTCAGACCTATATACTTCAATATACTATATACTTCAATTTTTATTATATAATTCTCAAAATTCTGATACTTTATTTAACTTCATATATAACAACATTGTATTTATCTTATTCTAAATTTTTAACTTTTATTTATTGTATCTATTTATGTTTATTTATTGCATTATTTATATATTTATTTCTTGATATTTTATTTTTATTATGTAATTATCAAAATTCTAAAATTTTATTGTATTTTACATAACAACACAGTTGGTAGATGATTCCATCAGTTGAGCGTAAAAGCTGAATGTCTTAAAGGCGGTGCAGCTGCTCATCTGATGGTAAATAAATAAATTCTTATGTTCAGACCACAAGTAATTGGTCTCTGTATTCCGGAGTACGGAAATTATTGTAAAGAGCGAAAAATAAAGGGTTTCGTATACCCTTCCTGTGTATCTTGTCTACTTCCCACATTTATTGAAAATAGCTTTAGTAAGCTCCCTGTTCCGAGTCAGGATCTTTGCATGTTCCCAAAGAAAGTAAGAAGGAACATTGAACCTGATAACGTATACGGGTAGGATGTTATTAGAATCAAAAGAAAGTCTGTACTACCAAAAGACCAGCAATTATTCACAGTTTTCAATACATATTTACAGACATTTCTATACATATTATTCCGAATTTAACTCTGAGAATTTTGTTGGGTATTCATAAACTGAATATTTTAAAAAGGTGCTTACTGGGTTACAAATTAGTATTTCTTTGGTTTATTTGACTAAACGAAGGCTAGGTGCCTAAGAGGATGTATCTCGTGGAGTAATTTCTAAGGGAAACTGCCTCCTGTCCACATTACATATCGGAAAAACGTCCGTGCAGCCAGTCCGTTCTTCAGGTTTCGAATCCCTGTCAAACTCTGTCAAACGTCCATGCAAGGATTCGAATCCCTGTCAAATTCTCAGCGTTCAGCGATTTTACTGCTCGGTCACTGTTTAGTAAGTCTTACTAGTTAGTAAGAGCTGACTTAAAAGTTTAGTTGGCTTCAGTAGCTAAAAATATTCTTTTACTAGTTGTATTCCTCCAATTTCTTGTGTCCACCAGTGGCCGAACTGCAATGTCGTTGAACCCTGCTGGTAGCTCGGTCCGAGGTTCGAATCCCACAAACGAGCTGGCTGCATGGGCATTTTAGTGGTTTAGTCTATGTGTAATGTGTATACGAGCCACTTTTCCTTAGAAAGTCCAGTCCCTAGTCCCATGAATTCAAAAACGCATCTCTCTCCGTAGACGAATAGTCCTAAACTGCTTTTCCAGAACCAAATAAATAAAAGAAACAGCGCCAATTTCGTTTAACAACCAATAGCAAATCCTTATCTTCTCTAATTGGGGCTAACTCTTCCTTTTCTAGATGCTATGAAGAACCAAATATTTATCCAGGAAAATCTGGAAAAATCTCCTTTCGAGGAATTTTGTATAAAATTCTAAAATCTAATTCTCAGCTTGGGTCATCGATTTTCCTGTTATAGATTTCAAGTCAGTTATTTGTCTTTTTTTTTTTCATATAACAACAGTGACTCTAGTTCATTTCATGGTACCGAAAAAAAAAATTTTTCGAAAGGCAAGAAGTGTTAGCCAAATGTTTGAGTTTTTTTTTTTTTTTTTTTTTTTTTTTTTTTTTTTAAAGCTAATCAGTGTGCTCATAATAGCGTTTCATATGGTCGACGTTAGCTTCTTCGGTATTTTCACCAGTTTTGTAGTTCAAAAATACTATTGTTTGTCTTATTCTCTTTCTAAAAATTGATCTTCGAACTAATTACAAAACTAATACACCTTTTCTTCTGATACGAAAGAAACAGAATGTTTAATTTTCAAGATTTAATCTCCCATTTTAAAATCAACTTCTCGCCTTTTTTTGTTACAATAAAACCTGTTTCTTCCTAACCATATCTACATTTCTAATTGCCTCTTCCACTAATTTCTGAATGCCCGGCATCTTAAATTCCAAAGACCTTTTTTTGAACAAAAAATATTTATCTAGGGATGTTATTAACTTTCTCTCCTGAAATAATTGAGCCGGTGTCTTCCCAGTAGCATAATATTTAGCCCTCCTTAAGGCAAATGACAGTTCATTGACACAGTCATTCCAAAGTTTTTGATAATTTTTTAGATAGCTGCAGATAATATAATTCGTTTCGTGTTTCGTTTGAGGGAAGATGTAAGAAATTTCCGGCTTCATCTGAAGAGTAAACGTTTCGAATTTTTTAATACTACCGATGTCACAGCTCTGACAGAAATGCTGTTAAACACATTCCTTGAAAATTTTGCATGGATCTTTGGAGGAGTTAGATTTTTCTTGAAAACTTGGTCCCTTGGATAAAGTTATTATCCTTTTTCTTGTTGGTTAGAGAAAGTTTAGGAAAAGGAGAACATTTGACCCGTTCTTTAAGCATTATTTTAATTTTAACGTTTTCTTAGAGCTTAAATGGGCTATGAACCGAGATTTCTTCGAGGCTTCTGCAAGATTAGAATTTTAGATTTATCTAAAACTTCAAAGAGTAAAAATAAAATAATTAGCGAATAAGCGGGCTGAGACCCGCATATTTCCCCGGACGAGGTGCTGGCTATAGCGGAGAGAAAGTGGCTACGAATGCGGGATTTCTCTCAATGCAGCCCGTGTCACTGAAAGAACTTCAGTCTTTCCGTTCTTGATTGAAACCAGCTAGCTTTTCTAACATAGTTTGTAAAAAAATGTGATGTGGACATCACATGACTTCCTTGTACGACCTATTAAATTATTTTTACATTTTTTCTGTAAATACATTTTTTCTGTATTTGGTTTAAACTTATTTCCTTGAATTATTCTAACTAAAAAAAAAAAAAAAAAGAAGAGTTTACTTTAGAAAAGTTGAAAATGCCATCAAAAATTGGAAATTTTGAAATTTAATAATCCGGTCAATTTTTATGTTTTTACTGTGAATACAAAACTTTCCCAAATATAAGTATAGGAAATGAGACACCGCATTAAAAGTTAAATTTTCTTGTTTGCCAAAGTTTTTTTTTTTTTTTTTTTTTTTAATGACACTGCCAATTTTCGTATTTAAAACAGATGTGTTACTGCTGGACGTTATTCAAACATGCTTCCTTGGATTATTCTAACTTAATCAACCAATCCCCCAAGGCAAGTTGAAAATGACATCAAAAACTGCAAATTTGAAAATTAAATATCCCGGGCAATTTGTGTCGTAAGGGAGTCCAATTTCTTGTAATTTCATCTTTTCATAACGAGTATAAAACCTTTCCAAATATAAGGGTAGGAACCGAGAGACCGTATTCTGCCCGAAATCTTCCGAAAAAAAATTGTCCAAATGGTTCGGGAATGGCCGAAATGGATATTTCTGATGAAATATTTCGTAATTACAGTATTTTCATTTTGCTTCATACTAGGAAGTAAAACTACAGAAAGCTAATAGCTTGAATTGTTCCTGAAAGATCTCCGTCATCGCCGCCCTTGAAGAATTAGGTATGCATGTTTTTACGATGAATTGTTTATATACTCAATCATGGAAAGAGCTTCGGAAGGGTGCGTTGGAATTCCGGAAGTGAGTGTTCTGGCTAGAAGGAAGAAACCGAAGGGAGAAAATTTCATTTTAGCTGGACTGCGAACATCTTAAGGAAGATCATTTCAAACTAGATATTCTTGTTGACGGTGCAATTGCGCTTGCGATCTGTGCAATTTTTGGTGATAGAATTAGCTGTGAACATCACTAACTAGGATGTCGCAAAATAATTGGAAGGACGATTATTTTCAATCTCCGTATTCTCCTGTTATTCGCGAGGACTGACCAATTAGCCAAGCGAATTAGATATTATAGACCCTTTTTAAGTGCATTTGGAAAACAACGTAGTTATCGGTGAGAAGAATTTCCTGTGAGGACGGTCATTTACCTTAGTGGACTCACTTTTATTCTGAACCTGTGAGTGTGCTTTATTTTCTTTACATTTTTTTTTTAAAATAGTATCATTTAATTGTTAAGATTATGGAAAGTTAATTACCGAGGAATGATCAGTCTTTTTTAATGTTAAATGTGAACCTGAAACGTTCCTTAATTAGCAATTGAGAAAATTAATTTTTAATATTTAATTGCTATAAGTTATAACTTAAATTAAATTAACAGATGAAGTAAAACTTCAGTGTAACTTAAGTTAACAGATGAAGTAAAACTTCAGTATATGATAAAAGAGGTCCAGGAATGAATTATTTTCTGTATTACTTGAGAAGATAATTTGGTGTCTCTCAATTTGAATTTCGGATAAGTGTATTTAAGATGTGAATACTTTTAAAGAACGTTCATGGAGGCACCTATGCTTATTTAATCTAGGAATTAATATATGTTTTTTTTTTTTTTTTTTTTTTTTTTTTTTTTTTGGTAAATCCTTTATGTATTACTTTGGCTATGAATTTGTGGTTTGCCCAGTCACTACATTTATTGGAACCGTATGGTTCTATGAAAAATGGAGATTCATTTACCATTAGTTTGCTTGTTTATCAGACACAACACATGTAATAAAAATGTACTAATTATTCAGATGATTTATTGAAATATTTGATCATTTGAGAGTACTCAGACATTGGTTAAATTTATAGTTTTATTATTTTAATATATTTGTCCGGCACAGTTGTTCAGATATTTAACAGAGAGGCTTGAATTAATATTTTCAAAATTTATTTAAAGCATAAATTCTTTTTACAGAACAGGGAGGGTTATGTGGCAGTTCTGAATTTTTCGGGGTAATAGCAACGATATTCTCATTTAACTCAGTGTTAAGCCAAAGGCGAAATAAAAAAGAAATAAACATGTAGTAATTAACCGAAAAATAATATTAAAAATCTGTCTGTATTTTCAAGCAATAAAATCCGAAGAATACGTTAATTTTGTTACATAAATTAAATCACTATTCAAACGTAAAAGAAGATCTTGGGATAATGGAAGAATAAACGTCATTAGAAATTAAGTTATCAATAGAAAAGAAGAAATATTTGCATGAATTTACGTGAATGAAACGAAACATGAATTAAAATCACTGAATTAAAAATCGTGCTACAATCCGTAAGGCTAGCTAGCGATTGTTTTTGGACGCTTGGGACTTTTCACTTTTATTTACAAACACCAGTTACTAAATATTTCAGAAAATGACTTTACACTTTTCTCTACATACACCATTGATCATCACTGTAAGCGTTTATTTAGTGCTAATAAAATGTGCTATGTATAAA
Organism: Stegodyphus dumicola; assembly: GCF_044657685.1. Classification (NCBI taxonomy): domain Eukaryota; kingdom Metazoa; phylum Arthropoda; class Arachnida; order Araneae; family Eresidae; genus Stegodyphus; species Stegodyphus dumicola. The sequence goes on from NC_140768.1 coordinate 88,848,406, forward strand.
TGGGTTAAGGTATTTCATTCTGGATGGAATTTCGACATCGATTTTTAACTTATTTTTTGATAAGCTATCCACTTCAAATTTTGTATATACACTGTTCGTCGACGACAATGCAATAAGATGAAGTTATTTTTATTTTTTTTAATCTTTAAGCGATTTTTTGAAGATATCTTCGTTTATCGAACATTCTGAAAATACCAGAATTTTACTGCTTGCACCAGTGAATACAGCAGAAGAAAATCTTTTCAATGAAAATTGTAACTTAATATCTGAATTTTTGGCGAGTTTTCAAAGCCCGCTCGAATTCTTAGACTATTTGAAATTTATGATTTTAAATTTCCAACGTCTAAAAATGTATCGGATGTAAAGTTCTCAAATTTTTACAGATTATAAGACAAACTTTTCGCCGTCTTTCTAAAAGATTAATAGAGTTTATACGTATTTTAAAAATTTATTGCAGTTTGAAGCTGACGGAAAAGCGTTTTCAGTTTGCCATCTTGACGCTCATAATGAAGTAGAGTATTCGTTTCTTCATTTTAGCTTCAATTAGAATGTTCGCTTCATTGTTATTAAATCCAGTTTCTGAAAGTGAATATTCAAAACGACTGTTAAGTTCTGTGAATGATGTTCAGTTATTTTCCTTTATTTCATAATTTTCTTATAATGTATTGTTTGCGTTTTAATTATGACAAAAAGTTTCATCATTGATAACGTGTAATTGAGAATAAAAGACAGAAAATAAAGTACGATTGTCCAATAAGCTTTTATTTAAAATACCTGATAATTAATGCAATAAAAGGAAAAAAATAATTTATGATTATTTTAACGAGAATAATAATAATATGAATAATTCTACAGAATTTATTTGCTATTTTATATCGTGAATAATAAAACCGTCGTGCGCCTAAACAGCGAATTATATTTGACAAAATTATTAACGAAATTTAATTTCATTCTCATATGTATAAGCCGTTACCTTATTATACCATTATTTTTTTTTTATTTCCTGTTGAATTAAGTTATAAGCCGTTACTTTTTTTAATTTATACTGGGAACCTCAGATTTCAGTCATTCGTGATATAAAATTGTAGATGAGTTCTGTAAATAGGATTTTTTAATCTATTATTCCGTTAAACCGTAAGTTCTCAATCTGGTTTTGCCTCATGCAGCTCTTTCACAATTCCTAGATCATCCCTCCCGCTTCTTACCAAAATTCGAAAAATGGATATGCATTTTTATCTAAATTCAGGTAATTTTAATGCGTTTTATAAATTAATTAAACAGTAGAAAATGTTGATAAATACCAAAACTTAAGCAAAAGTAATTTTTTATGTTCATAAACTAAAATTAATTACTTAATAACTAAATAAAAGTCTGACCACATGCCCCTTCGAGGGATGAATTCTTCCTTGGTGTAGAAGCTCTGCCTTAAACTATATGATAAATTATTTTCTCTATTTAGTGTTTTAATTATCATATACATTTTCAACAAGTGTGTAAAATACATTCTTAATTGTATTTTGTTTTGAAAGAATATTTGTTTTTAAAAAAATTATTCAAAGTGCTTTTGGTTCAAAAAAAAAATGTCTGAAAGGTTTCAGATTTTACAAGTTGTTCAAAAGGGTTTATTAAGGTTTTTCACGCTGTTGTTGAACACGCACTCTCCTAGTCTACGCTTGCCCTCACTTCTGCTAACACTTTTTTATTTGTCCTTTTAGCCGTATTATCAAGTGTTGTTTTCTTCGCACTTACGCTACATTTAATTCAAGACCAAAATCACAAACTTTTCAAAAGCTTTATTGCAATATATGTTTAAAATTTAAAATGCAGTGTTCAGTATTGTATGTTTTTAGTTTTTTTTTCAGTCTTTTCTTAGTTCATTATATCAATGTTCAGTTATCTTAGTAAGATGATCCATAAAACTTTTTTTTAGTTTTTTACTATTAGCTTTTAAAATGTTAACTTCATTTATTAAATATCACGCAAATTTTAATATTAATTTATTAACGTTTGCGTTTACATCACATGAAATTTAATTCAACAACAAAATCACAAAATATTCATATATAGCATATCTTTAGAAATCTCGATAGAATGTTGCAGGTTGTCATGCATATTTTTGTATTTGCTATGTTACCTGCTCGAGCGTTCAGCTGTCTAAAGTAGTTATCATGAAAAAGGAACAGCATATAATGACTTCAATGAGCCCAGCTAGTGTAGCTTCATAAATGTATTGAATGTTTCTGATTAGATAGGTCATAATTTTAATACACCTTTATTTAAATCAAACACATTAATAATTAGGGAAAAAATCTTTTGACCTGCGTTTATTGCATCTAAATTGCTTATTTTACTACATAGTAAACTCCCAAATTAAATTTGAAAGTGTCTTAGGCTTACTGAATGGCAACACGTTGGTACTAGGAAAATAAAAGTATCTTATTTGCGGCTCGGCGATACATTGCTTTCATAGAGCCAAGTTTGTTAATTAAAATTCAAAGCTAAATATCTTATATTTTTCCGAATGCTTAGCAGTTTAGCTCACTCGAGATAAAAATGTTTTATTCTGAACAGTGTTATCGCTGCTTATTTTAAAATCATTGAGTGTGTTAATAAAAAATTCATTAAAGTTTTGCAAATTATGAAATATTCGAAATTCAAACTTCGAGCTCCCTGGTGTTGCATGTTCAGGTGGAGGACTACGCTATTCAAAATTTGATGCTCTACTATTTTATATCTAGGTACCGCCGTTTTTTCAGAAGTGCGAGGAATATCCATCCATACATACATTCAGACTCCTCATTATTTTATTTCTTTAAAAATAATACAGGGCGGTAACATTTGGCGACAATAATTTGAAAAGTGAATCAGCCATTTAAAGTGAACATACATGTAAAATGATAATCCGCAAAATCCCGTTTCAAGACTAATAGCGCCTTTGGCCTTTAAAAAAGAAGTGCTGAAATTGAGTTCACTTAATTATTCAGGCACTTTGAATAAACAGTAAGAACACAAAAAAGGGATATTCAACATTTCGTTGGATATCCTGTAGCTAAAATCACATTTTTTATTCGCTTTGGCATGAATTCAGCTCTTGTTTCTTTGAGTAAGAATATTCGATTTTGCTGCATTCCTGCGTAAGAATTGCTTTCAATAGAACTTTCAAAAAAAAAAAAAAAAAAAAAAAAAGTAGCGGGCTTCCTTATTGATTTATCCATTTCACTCCATGCATACAGATTTAAGTTCGGAGAGTATGCAGAAGTTCTGATATCTTCAGGACTGTTGTATAAACACCGCAAATGACCATTCTAATGTGTATGTTTGGGATAATTATACTGCTAAAATTTAATGCATTTTGCATTCTAAGATTTCTCTAAGATACTGATTCATTCAGAGGTCCGTGGCTTGATTCCCGGCGAAGGCGATTCCTCATTTTTCATCTTGCCTGCTTCCAAATTACTAATGTCTCTACAGTGGCGCCCGAACTAAAAGGGTTGTTGGATAATGATTCTCCGCACCCAGATTTGGCGATTGGGTCCCCTAATAAACCCCAGTCGCCCTTTAAAAGGGGGAGTATATAAGGTATTTCTCCCACCTTCCTAGCGTGCCTTCGTGGTGTAGTGGTTCTGCGCGCTGGGCCGGTATCCAGAGGTCCATGGTTCGATTCCCGGCGAAGGTGATTTCTCATTTTTCATCTTGCCTGCTTCCAAATTACCTAATGTCTCTACAACATTACCCAATATTTAGGTTTTCCTCAGTTTTTCATAGGATAAATCTCCAATACCGTGGTGTTAGCTTGGAAATGTGATCGAGACTTCTGTGCATTTTCAAAAGCTCCACGCAATTCCTGTCGCTTTATAATATCAAAGATAATTAAACGCTTTACTTTAAAGACATTTTAAATATTTCTTATGCTTTGGAATTCTTTAAAATTAATAATTAAATTTCTGATAAAACGTAATGTATAATTTGTAGTGCTTGCCATGTTCCCTTCGAAAATTGAACTTTAATAAATTTCACTCCACAATTTATATTCCAAATGCAGACGATAATCCTTTGGGGCTTATTTTGATCTAAAACAAGAAACTTTGACAGCAAACGTCCTCCAGAAAACGTCTCCATAAAAGTTTCGAGTGTATAAATTATTCTGTGAGTTATTGATTAATACATTTTGAATCATATTTATTGCAAGAAATATTCTGATGATATTTATTTTGAAGCAAACAAGGCTTAAAATAAAGAAAAAATAATACATTAAAAAATTGCAGTTTACTTTTCAATAGTTAGTCCAAGAGCTATCCAAATAACTTTCAAAAACACAAGTGTCCAAAAAAAAACGTGAGCAACTGTATGTCCATCTTGTGCACAATTAAATTACAGTGGCACGCGATTGTTTTCGGACACTTGTATTTTTCAAATTTATTTGGGTAGATCTTGTTTTAAATACTGAAGAATAGAATTCAAACCAATTTTTAGTCCAAAAGAGCGTTAGCTAAGAAGGGCTATTAATTTCGTTTTGGCATTTTGCGTCGATTCACTGTAAATGTCTATATCACTTTCAAACTGTTGCCACCAAATATTACCGAACATTATATTTACAGAAATTAAATAATGAAGAATCTGCATAAATGTAGGTATGTTTCTCGCATTGTGATAAAACGACGGTACCTAGAGCCATCAAATTTTGAATAACGTAATGCTCCTCCGAATATGGGAATATGGAAGCCCAAATTTGGAATTTGGATTCTGTTTTATTATCGATTTCAACGAATTTTTGATTAAAAAACTCAACGATTTTATCGCGAGCAACGGCAATACTGTACGGGAAAAAAAATTATCTCCAGCGCACGAGATAGCATCGAAAATTCTAAAGATATGCTCATTTTAAAATAATTTTATGATATTCAGTTCAATTTAACTTTATGGTTTAAGGGCGAAGAACATGACATTAAATAAGTAACACAGAAAACGTTAAAAAAAATGCCCCTTTGGACTTAATGTAAAATCTGACAGTTTTCAATTTTTTTTTCTTTATATATTATTTTTTTTCTTTATTTTTACGACTCGATTGTTGCAACATAAATATCGTTAAAATATTCCTTGTAATAAAATAACTTATTCAAAAAATGTTAATTACTAACTCACTAAGGCTGATGCTCCAAACTTTTGTTGCAATATTTGTTAAACAACATTTCTTGTGAATGTTTAGTTTTAAATGAATACACATCGCAGGAATTATCGTCCGAACTTGAAAATTTTTGTTTGTTTAGCAATATATTAAGAGTTCCATATTTCAATTGAACATGGAAAGACACTACAAAGTAAGGATCGGTTCTGTTCGAAATGTAATAACTCATATTTTTAAAAAGGAAAAAGTTTCGTTTATTCCATTAAAGAACGCTCACACGTGACATACTGTATTCGACTTACACAGTAGACATGCGGGCATGGATTTCACATCTTGACACTTTTTCCGCAATCTAAAAGCGCACTGCAGCAGGCTGTTCCTCTTTCCTGGCCACCACAATGATGACAGACGCACACACAACTCAGTGACCTCACTTCAAGCCTGTCTAACAGACAATTGACAGAGTGGTGACCATTCAGGCTTCCCAATAGAGGGCGCTTCTATACACAAACCTACCTGTGTTAACAAATTCTGCGCCATGCTTGTTTGTCTCGTTTTTGACTGACCCTTATATATGTGAAGAAAATTAAGTAATTTTGCTAAGTAGCTGATGATTGCAAATAAAACAGAAAAACACGTTTCTGAGAGTTTCCAAAAAATAATACAAAATACTTTGCCATCGCTTTTGTTATCTCATTTTAATTTTCTTTTGTGTATTCTGGGGACTATACATTTAGTTCATTAATGAGTTATTTTATGTTAATTAAGCTTTTCTGTCTTTCTCACTTTCCATTCTCCTGCTAATTTCTAGTTTTCGCGGATTCAAATGAGGTTGGAAAGCGACAGTATTTAAACAAAGAATTTAGAGAATAGAATCAGAGCGTGTTTCGCCTGCTTAAGACCACTTTTTCTACTTGATTCTCTTGAGAGCAGGTTATCTGCACAGCTGCGTTGTTGGTTTACAGTTAGTTTTCGAGCCAACTTGCCCTTTTTCTATCTGCGTAGCATTTTCGGTTAACTTACGATTAACTTATTTTTAATTTCAATTCTCTTACTTTTTGATTTATAAAGGCTGTCTGGTTCTTTTAGTAAAAATACATACGTTCTGTTAACATTATCTGATTTAAATAAAAGGGTTCTTTACACCCTTTACAGTCTGTGTGGTAATTTACAAAACATAATGATAAGCCGCTTAAGTTTTAGGTAGAGTTCTCGTAGTTTGTGTTACCAAGGAGGACGAGATTCTATAAGTTTCTCGAGTTATTAATACGTTACGATAATGGTTTGCAATGGTAATTTTTTCCATCGTTCCGCAATGAACGAACTTCCGCCTTTCTTCCCGACTTATCGAAAATTGACTAAATAATCTAGTTTTATGTTTTTCAATATCTTTTTAAACTTTAAACCGCAAACTCTTCTTTAAGATGGTAAGCTATAAACTGAGGTTTTCAGATTCCAATTGTTATTTAAAAACTTAATTTGATATTTTGCACCGACCTGAGTCTTTTCCATAAATACTGATCTCTTTTGACATAATCATTTGGGGGGAATTTTTCGCCATGAGAGATTTCCTGGCATTTTTAGACCCTCTTTCATTTCGAGAGTCTAAATCTAAGTCTTCCGTGAACATCTTTCGACTAAATGTAGGTCACGACAAGAGATCGACGGGGTAGGAAAAAGTATTTTCCAATCGTTCTCTGTACCCCTCTTCCTCATAAGAATACACAGTTACATCTGGGAAGTGCTCGGAATGTTCCACCAGCGCTCTGGTGCGGCCATTTTGGAGGGGCTGAATCGATCAGAGATTGGACATCACCATGGCAACCATTCACCGGACTGCGTCCGATTTTCGCTTCTTTTTGGGTTACGGAGGATACAGGAACACGGTACAGGACACAGGGACTTCGGCTTACCCTCGGCTTTCACATAAGAAAAGAGGGCTCGTGGCTCTAACCTTTGCCTAAAAAGAAAAGGAAAAAGGAAAAATCTATTTTATCTCCAAGCGCAGGAAATAGCATCGAAAATTCTAAAGATATGCTCATTTTAAAATAATTTGTGTCCCAATCCAAACAACTCTGTGTTTAGGTATGTAACATTCGAAAATTGATGCTTAATTACTGTTAAACAGTTTCTTCACGTAATAATAAATAACAGTTTCTTAATCCAATTGATAATTGCTAATTAAGATCCAAGACAACGTAGCATCCGCTGTTAACTTAATTTTCATGAGTTATTTCGTAATTTACGAATCAGCGTAAGAATTTCTTCAAATTCGAAATAGATTCTAACCACTCTAAGTTTGGTTCCTATAGCTGGTAGTTCACTATATCCGATTCGAAAAGAAAAATCGAATATCTCACCCAAAACGTGTAAAAATTGAATGATGAATGACGCAAAAACCGATTAACATCGCTATATCTACCACAAGAAGGGAAATACGTATATAAATCTAAGATTAAAAATAATATTGAGATTTTTATTTACATTTATACCACTCACCACCACTCTCCTTTGAGACTTCCTGGGTGTAAAAACGTGTAGATATGAAGCAACTCGCCGAGCCTCCCTTTCACAGAAAATTTGTCCAGTGTAATTTGTTGTTGCCCATATTTATGTACGGACATAAAAACTACGTTAACTAATTTAAATTTTGCACAAATTACTCTGATCAGTAAGCTAGAATCGTCATTTTTCTTCATCTTCTTCTGAAGATATTTCTTTCACAGTCGCCTTTCATTGCTGCTTCTGAGTTGTAGTTCTTTCTTATGTGGTTCACTTTTATAGTCTTCGGATAACTTTTGTGTTTCTTTGCTGTTGATTTCTTAAGAGTGGTTTTATCAATAGACACAATATCAAAAATTAAGAAAAGAAACTGTCCTAAGTTGCAGATGTTTCTCCTTGAATTCCGTTTGGTCATAATTTCCTTCAGGACGAATTGATGGTCCAGTAAATCACTTGTTCGTTAATGAGAGTTAAACTATAGAAGATATTAAAATGATATTAAACGATATTACGGTAGACTCCGCTTAATGCGATCACGGTTAATGATATCACTCGGATATTGTTATCGAGTGATAACATTAACAGTGATCGCATTTATCGAATTGCCAAAGTCCCGCTCGTTTGTATACGAAATGGAAAATACATCTTTTATCCAGATGAACACTTCGGTCAGTATAACCAAAGGTCTATAAACCAGTTTTTTACTGAAGTCACAAAATAAGTTCATAACAGGTTATAAAACTGCCAAATGTAAAAAAGGGGTGTTACGTCTCCATACGCAATCCCCCTTTTTTTTAACCTTAATTTGTTGTAGATTTAACAATAAGAAACCTTAATTTGCTGTAGATTTTGAGAAACTCTGTTGCTGAGGGTGATTAAACAGGTCTCTGTTCTTCAGGAACAAAAACATCTCGGTAGAAATTTTCACCTCTGTTTGAAAGGATCCCCTGAAATGTTGCGATTTTGATTAATTCTAAATTTTATTACTTGCATGTTTCCTTCCAGTGAATGAGGGATGCTCTGCGAATGTTAACATTAGGGATATAACATCGGTCAAATAATGTTCAGAAAAGCTATGAACTTTATCGTTAATAACATTATGAACAGTTTATAGACAAACTTTTCATTTTTCTAATTAAAATTCTGTGAAAGTACTTATTTATATATTTCTTGTTGTATTTATACTAAATCAGTTAAATTCCATTAATGTTTTGAAGCATATTTTTTATCACCATTTAGTATTATCATTCGGTTAATGTCATAAAAATAGCCGTGGACACTCGTGGTCAGTCGTTGCTGGAAGGATGATCGTGATCACTCGTGATCAATCGTTGCTTTCTTACTGAACCCATTTTTATGGTCTTGTATTAACTCATGTGCATCTTTAAATTAAACTTCCAAGCTTATGGGTTCGCCTAGACTCACAATATCATAAATTTAAAAAAAATTAAATCTTTAATATCAAAGTTCTCGAAAACAATTTCTTCATCTCTTTGTCAATCGCAGTCTGACCACAATTTCTGAGTGATTCTTCAAATTACTTTCTGCCATGCTCTCTTAATAAGAATTAAGCATAGGAAAATATTAATATCATGCTTTTAGAAATCCCTAAGTGTTAATTATGCGTCAAAGGCAACGCTTCTTAAAATCAATAATTGCTGGTTTGACTGTGCCTAATTGTCTGGTACACTGTTCGCCATCCAAGGTATTTTTCTTTCAGATAATTTGTTCGTGAATCGAATCGTTCGTGATGTAAAGTGTTCATGATACAAGATTTCACTGTATGAGAACGATTCACATTATTCTAAGTCTTTACCTTCGTTTTTTGATCTTCTCAGTGCTTGTATTAACACAGTACGATCACATTTCGAATAACAGACTCAAGAGTAAATTCTATGACTTCTTTATTTTTTTAAAAAAGAAACAAAAGAAATTACATACTGAAGTAACATAAATCCAAATAACGTCTAAATTATCCATGGCTAAGATCTGGTGCATTCCTGCGGTTCTCCGTGAGCTGTTTACAAAATTCCAACATCTAGGCAAAACTCAATACCGCGGTAGTTAAACTCATGAAACAGGAACTACTAGAAAATAAACACAATATTGCAGCAAAATAGGAAACAAGCAACCAGTAGTAATAAATGAATATAAACCAATACATAAAGTAAAAAAATATATTTAAATAAAACGCAAGTAATTGCATAGATTTTTTTTTTTTTTTTTTTTTTTTTTTTTTTTTTTTTTTTTTGTTTTGTTTTGTTTTGTTTTGTTTTGTTAGATAAAACTTTACTTTTTTAGAGTTTTGCCTTTTTTTTCCATTTTAAAATCCTACTTCCTTTCACATCAAAATAAAAAAATAATTTTTAAAAATCTCATAAGCTTTTTATCGCCGTTAAGTAGTCCCTAGCGTTCTAAATTCGATAAATTCGTGCAAGAGAAGCTTCCCAGATTTTAAATTTTCGTGTGTCACGTGACTGCTCCTTGAACGTTCCTTTTCAGCATGTCTTCTTTAACCAATCAAACAAAAAATTAAAAGAGATAGTTCAATTTTCTGATAAAGCAGCTTCGCTTTGTTGCCCTGAAATTTATAACGCATGCGCGACGAGTGAAATGCTGAGGATCTGTTCTGAAAGAGTGAATATAATGCGTTTGACTGAAAGACATAATGTTAAGGTTTTATGACAATGTAAAAAAAGTTTACTGCAGTGATTTAGATGGGAGAAAAATCTTTGGAGTTAGAAAAACCTTTTATCATTTATCAATAAGCAAATATATTTTAAACATTTTACTTTTGAAATTTTATAAGGTCCTATTTAGTTTTACTATTCTTAAGTATTTAGTTTACTATTTAGTTTTACTATTCTTAAAACTAAATAGGACCCTATAAAAATTAAATTTTCTTGAATTCTCTTATTTCCCCGCTCATTTCCTCTTCTGGATGTAAACGAAGTAGGTGAACAAGAGTATTGAAACTGTTGAAACGAAAACGTTAGACAGAGTGTGATTTCGCTAGTGGAAGTGCAGGTTAGTTATTTTGTTCTCAAATTGTTAATTTTAACAGCGGTTATGTCATCTGGCCGGTGTGGTTCTAGTCGTCTAATTAGTATATCGCTGGCGCAGGATTCTGAGTCAGCCTGTTAGACTAAATTGAATTGTGTATTCTAGCACTACATATTTATTTCTTTAATTTATTGTTAAATTACTTTTACGTTCTCACCGTAAGTGGTTGGTGTTTTGAGTAACCACCTAAGTCCGGGGGTCTTTCACACCATTTGCTTGTTGTGTTCATCTACACGCCTGTGCCAGAAATCGCAAAGTATAAACTTTACGTAGATCTAGTTACCATTTTATGCTTGCAAAACGTACCATATCTCGCAGTTTTTACTTTTGAAACTGGTTGTACTGCTTTGTTTGATGCTTTGCTTTTAAATAATAAACTATTTCTCCTTCTATATTGTCAACATGAGATTAAATTTTGTTAATTTCTTTTAAATGAAAATTTTGTAGGAAGACTAAGTTACAAGTACAGGTGGAAGTGGGCGGAAAACCAGAATTTCATCACTAGTTTTACATGAATAGTCCCGCTACGCTAACTGTGCAGTTCCGTAGCAATTTTAAGGGAGAATGCTCCGGGCTGTAGCGGTCCGAAGGTATTTATCCTCTCTTCTCCTACCATAAACTTTCAGCTCGCCTATCTGAGAAGGTTTTTGGCCTGCCATGTATTTTGAGTACTCCTTGGAGCACGGACACTATACGATTGTAAACAATCATACCTTCTCCAGGATTGGATTTGAGCCTGAGTTCATTGGTATGGCAGTCAACGTTACTAACTATTTTGTAACGTTGCCCGTCTAAAGTACAGATATTATAACGAACAAAAAAAAAGAACCTATAACTTGTTATGCGATGTAAAACTTCCTTTGTTTAATTAAATTAATGCTATAACGACTTAGAAAAATTATCAGTTGGCCATATTTTAAATTAAATGTATTTAAACATTATATTATTTAAAACATGAAGTTATCCTAAACAGCTTCTCTGCATACACTGTAGATGTTGCTTAAATGTCCAGGGCTCAGAAAATACCAGAAAATCTGAATAACCTTCTCAAAATATCCTCCGGCGTGCATGAGATATAAAATGGGTGTGTCCCCTGCACGTTCTTAAGTGGTCCCCCTGAAAGAATAGGGCGATATTTATTGCGAGGACTTGAACAATTAGATGCCTTGTTAAAATAAAACTAAACAGAAAATGTTCACTTAGGCTATAGGTCACTATTCACCTATAACTCATGTGTAATCAATGCAGCACCGTACAATGAATTTAGAAAGCTTTTAAACAAATTGAACAATAGTTTACCCTGAGTGTTACTGCCACTGTTTACCGATAACTTACTGGTTGAGAATTAGCGATCTAACCATATTACGTGTTGCAATTGATTTACAGCCCCAAATGAAAGATAAATTAATCATCTTACGTTTCGCATCGATTATTTTATGTTCGCATGAATCCAAGTCTCACGGATGATAAATAAATGATAATGTTACACAGCATAACAATCGAAGATTCGAAGGGGCATTGGATAAAGGCTTACAATCATTGAATCGACAAGGCAGAAGTTCGACACAGTGCTGTCAAGACCTGAAACGACGTAGAATCGGTACTTTCATACCAGTCATACTAACTACTAGCATGAGTTAGAGTATGGTTTCGCAAACTGGCAAAAATTTTATAGTGGGCCTTCTAAAATTCAAGTATAGTGATATCAAGAAAACATGTTTCTTGAAAGGTGCTTTTTGATATTCCCAATAAACCTTGATTAATCAGCGAGGCACCCATCTGAAATCGGTGAATGGACAACAGCCCAGACCCAGCGCCACTGAAAGTAGCTACTCTTAAAGGGTTTAACGCACATTTTGTAACCCGCAGAGTATAGTCTCAGGCTGCATAGAATCAGTACAAAAATAGGATCGACACTATTTCTGCACACAGTATACGAAAGAGAAAAGAAATATTGATAATAATGTAATCAATAATATAAATTGATTTACCCGCTCTTGCTCTACTACTCTAACTTGCACTCTAATTGCACAACCCTTTATTCTATATTAAAGAGCGGGGCAGATTTGTCAAAAGTGCTCCACCAAGAGCAGTGCCGTAGCTAGGTTGGCGCAAGGGGGGGGGACATCTGTCCCGGTGCGCAGCATCTAGAAGGTGCCAAAATTGATGTTACGAAATTTTAGACTAATACATTTTCCATTATTGGCACACAGAAGGGAGCTCAAAATCTTCAGTTGTCCTTGGGTGCTGAAAATCTTAGCTGCGGCTTTGATAAGAGAACATTAAACTCTGATCCGTGTTTTGCCGATCTTCAACCCGAACTCAGTGAGTCGGCATTTTGACAAATTACGCATGATTTGGAGATGAATGAACTGATGTCATCGGATGACACCTTAAGCCGAGATTACCCAGATTAGTAGATCTTAGCTAGTGCATCAAAAGATACAAAAAGTAATGGTATAATAATAACTAATAGAATTAACACCCCTTATTCTGCATAGCATAATTACAGGTGTAGAATCAATACCGGAAATGTATCGGCACATCATATGACAGACATTTATTGCCAGAATACGATCGACATGCGAAAAAATAAAGTTCTGCTGATGGTCTTATGATGAGTATGAGGATTATTTCCCATTTGTCACTTAGCATAACACACCGGTATAGCATAACACGGTAAAAATAGACAAAAACGTAGCATCAAGATTTCGATACTGGAACAGTGTCGATGCTGTGTAGGATCGACATCAACATAGACACAACATCACGGCTTAAGATCAACGCTGCATGGAATCAACATCGGCACAGTATCTATATTGCGCGAGGTCAATATTGGCCTAAAATCGATACTGCATAGGATTAACACTAACATAGCATCTACATTGCGTAAAAGTGACATCATCAGAGTTTTAAATGCGCAAGATTGATTTCGACATGAGTTCCACATAGCATAGGATCGATACTGCATGTGATTAACGTTTTCATAGGACCAGCAGAGCGTAGAATCGACATCGGCATAAGATCGACGTTGCGCGGGATGGGGTATTGATATAAGATCACCACAAAGGATCACAGGATCAACTTTGGTAGAAGATCGATACTACGTAGGATCGACTTGGCTTAGAATTTTTACTGCTTATCGACACCGACGTAGGCTTGATATTGGTGTAGTGGAAACAAAGTTTATGATTAATGGAAAAATCTGATAGCAATAATTTCACTGAATTATTATATTTTAGGGTGCCTGCATAGGACCGACAGAGACGATTCTTTGCCGGCAGAGGAAAAACGATTCTATGACCTTTAGAACTTGTGCGACAATTTTCTGCTAACGGCATCTCAGTGCCAAACTTCAGTCAAAAGAAACACTATGAACAAATTAAGGCTATTGGTTGCACGTGAGCCTACAGGTTTAAAAGTCCTATCGAACAGAGCTTCAAATTGAAATCGAAAATTGGAATGTAATTAAAACAGTAAACACCGATTACTTATGGGCTGGCAATTACCTGCTGTGAAATGTTTCGTGCATTTGCTAGGTCGCATGGACTTTTAATGGACGGTAGCGTAACGTAACGCTGGAAAAAATTAGCAAATTTTCCCCAAAGAGGTTTCAGACATCAGAACTTTACTCTAGATAGCCTGGCACGAGCTCCATTTTCGGGTTCTGAGAGAAATGGAAGCGACTCCAAAAGCGTAATCTTATAAATAAACCGAGGACTTTTGAAATATTTGCCCATTTACGGATGTTATCTGCCAGAAAAACGCTCCGCTTTGTCAAGACTTCACTTTCCGGATACGTGTCAGTATGTTATGCGCAGATTAAAACTCCCATAAACGTGTCCCTCCCTGCAAGGCCAGAGAAGAGTTGCATTCGGTGAAATCGGTGCGATTCCGGGCGCACGTAATCGTAATCGTAATCGATCCGCATCAGCTTCCGGTTTAGCAGAAAGCCGAGAGCGGCTCTTAGTATCGGGAATCAAAGCAAGCAAAATAGGTAGAGGAAAAAAGAATATTGTTTCCTGCTCCGACGATCGATGGAAATCACCTGTCTCTCATCGCACGCGCGCGACTTTATTTTGGGAGATGATTATCCCTGAATTGCCTGAAAGTTTATTTTCGGGCCAACGCAAGCAAACGATGGAAAATTGTTTAGTTCTAATTTACCGAAGGTAGTAAGAGAAATTTACAGATTTCGTTCCATAAACTCAAAATCGCATTTGTTTAACAATCGTAGTATTGACTTTTTGACATCAGAAGCATTCTCAGAGAAGTCATTTTAAAATTTTCATAAAGTTACATTACTCTACCATGCATTTATCGTCAGTTAGCTTGGCTGGTGTTGTCCAATAACTGTTACTTCATAGGCCAGAATGGCTGTCACAGTCCCCAGGGTCGCTCAGTTTTATATCATACTGTAAAATCCCTCATAATTGGCAGTATCAAATCCTAAGGCACTTTTGGAAGTCTAAATATCAATCTGAAATTAAAGACTATGAGACAAAAAATATATAATTAGCTAACAATCTAAAGACTTATCTGTTGAAATTGTTTGTTTTATGTTTGGACCGCCGAGCATAAAAGCCTTACCCAACAAATTAATTATTCAGAATATAAAGATGAATTACTGATTCCTTATAGGTGTCGATGTGTGAAATTTGAAGTAGGCATGAGCTTTAAGGAGCAATGCATGCTATACGACGACATGCTCTTGCACGGGAAAATGTGAAGAACATTACATCGTTTTTAACGTAAATTGTGGCCTATAATCATGTTTGTAGATGACATCACGTGAGGAAAATTTCCTTGGTTTTTAAACACATCCAGCACTAGTGACCATCATCTTGGATTTAGTGCGTGTTCAGAGAAGTGCAGCTTGGGGAATCTAGACAGTTGTCTTCCTATCACATTATCTTGAGATGATAATGAAATAACTGGATATATACTGGGAAAATAGATAATTGAAGAAAGGAAAGAGGATAACGATGAAAACAACGCACAGCAAGAGCTTCATGGGGAAGGAAACTGATGAAGAATTGTAGATTTTCATAGATGTTCCTCGGGAAATGTTTCCTTTATATCCGATCATGATGTTGTAAAATTTCACGCGACGAAATTTTAATACACCGGTCACAATCTCATAAACAGGCAGACATTCAAAGTTATATGCCATCACATTAGTTTTCGTAGTTTTCGTGTGATAAAATATGGTAATTTTTAAATGTTGATTAATTTTGTTTTTCTGAAATAGCATGTGTTTATGTTTCAGTTTTAAATGATCTGTTCGTTTTTCGGTATAGTTTACTTAATTATGCTCGATAGATCGGAAAATAGACTTTCCGTGTCTCAGTTTATATAGATGACATCACAAATCATGAACAGGTACGATCTAAAAATCCGGGATTGGTGATATTTCGTTGCTGCCAATTAAGACAGCTTTTACTGTATTAATAACTCAACTAAACGTACAGTGTTTTAGGATTATTTAAAATTAGGCAAAATAGCAACCTTATTTTGGCGTAATGCTATCTTTAAAACATTTACATGCGCTATTTCTTCGCAATATTATCTGGAAAACTATCTTTTCGGCTCTAGATTCGCTGCGTAGCAATTTTTGATTGTAATAAAGACGATTTAATTCAGATTTTATATGTTACAAATTTGATTGACCCAGCCATCCAATTCAGTTTTAAATCTGGATTTGATAGTTCCCTTCCTTTCCTTGATATTCTAAACATCCACAATGAATTTGATTTTTCTGCACCATTGTTTACCATAATTCTTACGTTACCTTTGTTTTCTTACTGATCCATGTATTGCTTTCAAAATAAATATGGTTCTCCTGTTTCGTAAATTTTCTTTCTTCTATAGAAGAGGGTATTGTCTGTACATAAATCGATAGAATTTGATTCAAAATTTATTTCCAAAATAAGGTTCTGTTTTGCTTTTCTCTTTCAGTTTGATTTTAGAACGATATTCTAGCAAAACGAAAGACGAAGATAACAATGTTCTTATCTCTTATCTTTCAATCTTTGTAAGTCTATATAGCAGGTTCACACATCTGAGTGATCCCTTCGTAGAACTCAGGACTATTTGTAGGAATGCTACTTAAGTCTCTGGTTACTGTTTCCCGGCTCTTTTCAGAGCTGTTAAAAAAGTAATGATCTTTAAAACGAAACCTTTCTTTTAAGAAAGAGAACGTATTCTGCAGAAGCCAGATCTGGTGGATGAGGATATGATTGACGACCGTGACACTTTTATTTACTCGAAACGGATTGGCGCGAATGGAATTATTTGACACCGCATTGGCAGAAATCGTGAGGAACAGAATAAAGAAAAACATTTCTTTTCTCAAGATATTTTAAGGCTGTTTTGTAAGCGATGTGTTTACTGTATAAGGTATTTCTCCCGCCTTCTTAGCATGCCTTCATAGGGTAGCGGTCAGCACGGTTCGACGAGTATTCGAGAAGTCCGTGGTTCGAGTCTCGGCGAAGGCATTGCCCATTTATCATGTCTCCTGCTTAAAAAAATCATAATAGCTCTGCAATGGCACCCGAACTAAAAAGATAGAGTATGATCATTCCCACCACCAGGATTTGGCGATTAGGTCCTATGGGGGCGTATATATGGTATTTCTCCCGCCTTTTAGCATGCCTTCGTGGTGTGGTGGTCAGCACGTTCGACGCGTATTCGAGATGCCGAGCTTCGAGTCTCGGCGAGGGCATTGTTCATTTTTTACGTTTCCTGCTTCTGTAATACTGCTGTGTTGTTCTGGGTATCTATTGCCGTGGTAATACTTCCCAGACATTCAAAGTAGAAAGTCCTAAGCAGTGTAAAAACCTGAATTTTTTCCTCTGGAGATAGAAGATAGAAGAATTTTTTCCTCTGAAGGGGAAGATAGATTGAATACGAGAGAAGACAGTGCCTCATGTATGTATGCTCAAACGCTGACTGTATCCGGGAAGAAGAAATGCTGGTCTAGGAGCAGGGGGCGTGGCCTAGTCGAAGTTATCCAATCGGCGTTGATGTTTGTGAAGTAGTAAAGCCCAATTTCGCTTTTTTATTTCTGTAATTGCCAAGTTCATTAGACATATTGTCCATCAAAATAATCGGAAAATTATGGGTGGTATGAGGAAAAGGATGTAAAAATCATATCATTAATTCCCAAGTAAAAGCAGGTGAAAATTTTGTAAATTATGTTTCCTGCTTCAAAAAGGTCCTAATGACTCCATAGTGGCGGGCGAACTAAAAAAAAAAAGTGGTGGATGATGATTCTCGATCACCAGGATTTGAAAATCGGGTCCCCTAATCCCCAGTAGCCCTTTAAAATGGGAAGTATATAAGGTATTTTTCCCGCCTTCTTAGCATGCTTTCGTGGTGTAATTGTCAGCACGCTCAGCGCGTATCCGAAAAGTCTGTGGTTCGAATGCTGGCGAGGGCATTGCTCATTTTTCACGTCTCCTGGTTCAACATAACCTAATGTCTCTACAACAGATGTTAAACTCATCAGTTATCATTCGGTAAGACTAGTGACGGTTTTTTAGCTGCAATTAACGAACTCTTTCATTGTTGTCATTCATTTGGGACGGCGAAGTGTGACAGCTCTTGGGTCGCCTAGGCTCAACACCTTCGCGTTCTCTACCGAATCGTCTATACTATGAAAAACCATTGTATTAATTAATATCAGCTGAAAAAACGTTAGTTTAACGTAGGATTTGAGAGATCATTTATCATCATCAATTTTTTTTCTATTCTTAAAGAACACAGCTGTGTTCTTTAAGAATAAAAAAACATTCTGAATGGCAAGAGCGATGATGCTTTTATGTTGAGAGCAACGGGCGGAGCAAAAGTGAATATATTGCTATCTGTCTCGGAAAATAGTAACGAAACGGGAAAATCTATTCTATTACAATTCTGAAATCTTTAAGAATGTATTGATTGGAATTAATGTCTTTAACTAAAGATTGCAAAATTTTATGAATCTGTAAAGCTTCAAGGTTCAGAACAAAATTTGAAATTGTAATTAAATGTCCAACTATGATTATCTGTCGAAGGTTTGTTTATTTCTCTTTTTCGAACAGAAGATTATTGTTCCTTAATTTGAAATTATATACATTGGCGTATTTATCTTCCTTTTGATTGTACTGTATAATACTTGATTTCCGTAGTTTTCACGCAGAATTTCAAATATGCCCATTACTATTTTTACGTCTTGCGAAAACTCTTCTTTTCTCAGGTGTCTAATTCATGACGGAAGATTTTATTAGGCGAAAGGAAACGATTAACTGCTTAAGAAATTCCATCTAAAAACAGGAAATCCATCTAAAATATTTTCATAAAGGCAATTTGAAAGGTACACCCGCCATCAAAATTAAAGGATAATGAGAAAAAATATGCTCACTAAGTTGATGTAACAAACAATGTCCAGTGCTGTAATTATTTATGTTAATTAAATGCAAATAGACACAAAATTGCACTTCCGCTCATAAGTTAGCGTAGAAAATATGCATATTCGGTGATTGACAATGTGGTGCGCAATGGATGCATGTTCGAATTCCGGTCTGAAGTGTTGTTTAAAGTGAATGTGTTTTCTGAGAGTGATCAGTATTCAGGAGTTATGGCTCAAAGGCATTATTTAAACGAAGGCCAAAAGTGGGGAATAATTGGTAGAATTGAGGGACATCAAACACAAATGGAGGTTGCTCAAGATTTTAATAGCCCTCAAAGTGTCATATCAGGAGTTTGGAGCCGCTATAGCACTGGATCAGTTGATAGACAGCCTGGTCAAGGGTGACGAAGAGCAACAACTGCATCAGAAGACCGTTTTCTGACGTTGTCGGCTCGAAGAAACCGACAACCAAAACTAAAGAAATTTGGTTTTAGGCTTTCAGGCTGCCACATGAACTCGAATTAGTTGTTCTACTACTGAGCCAAGGCTTACGAGGCTGTTGGACTGTATGTGAGAAAACCAACGGCTTGTGTCCAACTCACTCGAACTTACGGAAAAGCCCGTTTAAACTAGTGCCGTCATCATGTTCAATTGAGCCAAGACGACTGGGCCCGAGTATTGTTTACTGAAGAGTGTAAATATAGTTTGAACAGTGATTCTAGACATGTTTGGATCTGAAGAGAGGAAGGAACATGCAACTTGTCAGTGAAATTTTCCGTTTCCGCGACCGTGGCTTAATCGGGAGGAATCATGACAAATTGCCGCACCTAGCTTCATATCTTTCAAGGAGGTTCTGTAACAGCTCGAAGATATGTGGACGAGGTATTGCAACCCCATGTTAGACTGTTTAGGGTTGCTTTTCGCTCAGAGTTTTTGCTAATGGATGAAACTGCTCGGGCTGATCGAGCATATGTGGTGTCAGAATACTTGGAAGCAGGACATATCACTCGAAGGAATTGGCCGCTTTACTCACCCGACTTGAACCCGATTGAGCATGCGTGGGATGCCTTAGAATGCCAAATTTCAGCTCTCAAAATTCCTTCCTGGATCGTACAGGAGCTGAAAAGTGAACTTTTGGATGTGTGGTAGGCAGTTATACAAGACTTGATCAACACTACTTTTGTAAAGTCTATGAAATCAAGATATGAGATATGCATATCTGTTCGAAGTCACCATACACCATATTAAAGAAAACATTTTTTCTCAAGAGGTGACTTAATTTTTCCTCCATAAATTTGGTTTCAATTCAATATTTTGTGAATAATCAACTGCTAAACATATTAATTTATTTTAACTAATGCTTTTGTACAATTTTCTATTAATAATTTTTCATTAAATATCAGTTACGTTTATTTCTGTCATTAGACTTTAATTTTGATGACCAATGTAATAATAATAAATACTGCCAATTATCGTTCAGCATGCTTGCTGGAATTTGTCGACAAAATTTAATTCTAAAACTTCGTAGATGCAGTGTGTTTATCAAATAAAAAAGAGTGTGTTAAAAGAATTGGTGGACTTCCAAAAAAATAAAAAATTTTCTCCTAAACGATATTTCCAATTTCCTCCGTAGCGGGCTCACTTTTTGCAAACTGTTTGTTTGCCTAATATAGTTACTCTACTGTCTTTTCTCTAACCCCATCAAACGATCGGCGAGGAGCGATATTTCCGAACTAGAGAGAGAAACAATTGGGATGCGAGAGCGCCTCCCTGGGGAGTCGTGTTCCATTTTTATCTTCCTTCTGCCAGCATCGGCTCCGCTCCACCCTTTTTATCCGAGGGAAAGAGTTTTGTTCCCGGACGTGCCGATCGTTCCTGACAGCAGAAGATCCCGCATTTCTCGGACATTAATCATGTAACATGTTCACCGGATCGGATGTTTTACTGCGACCGTGCCGGTTCAGGACCAATACTTGAATTGTGTTTAATCTAGTCATAGTAAGCGTTCGGAATTACGTGTAGTACAATTATTAAGTAGTCGCATAAGCAAGAAAAATAGCTGAATGGAAGATAATGCGTTGAACGGTATTTTAAAAGTATTAATTCTTCATACTTATTTTAGTCGACATTTTTGTTCAAATCAACTAAACTTTATGGTTCTGAAAATGAATACATCAAATTACATATACCGAACCTGTCTGAAAAAAAAACCTTTTTTAATTTCAGACCGTTTAATCTAGTAATAAGTAAAAAAAACGTAAGATTAATCAAGATCAGACATGAAGCCATCTTCTACAAGAGCGAAAAAATTGGAAATTAGTGATCGAAGCTAAGAGGAAGAGAATGAAGAGCCGTTTGCAGAAGAAAATAAAAAAGTGACATGAAAAATCTAAGCTATAAATTTTTGAAAACTTTCGGAAGAAATGGCCTAGAATTACCGTTCACTTTTAATTAAGATTAATTAAAGAATTGCTAAACACATTAACTGAAGAAAATAAATTTTTATACTCTTTGTAAGCATCTGCTTGCTTTTGAAGAAGAGGGACCTGCAAGGCAGCCAAAACCACTCTGTCCGTTCGATATCATCAGAAACAGATATGCAGCGCATTATACTCACAGTCTCGAACTAAAATCCATCAGCATCTGGCACGGTTTACAATGCACGTGAAGCAGCACAGTGCCCTTGGGATAAAACTCGGAGGGTCTTGATGCAAAGACGTCCGTATGTATGTTTTGCAGCTCTGCCCCGTTGTCGAAGGATTTTCCGTGGATAGCTTGCTGAGGGAATGGAATATACTGTAATTTGTGGACACTAGGTCCGACGAGCCCAGTATCTTCCAACCAAGTCATTGAATGGTATCTCTGATCATCTTTGCGACGTGTGTTCTCGTATTGTCGTCTAGGTACAGCACACTCTTAAGAATGACCACCGCTAGCTCCTTCTGCTACCCTGCATGTTGCAATCATTGCAACTGCTGTGAGTATAGACCTCAGTGATGGTGTAACGCACCACTTGGGGGGTTAGTTCACCAGATACAGAGCATGCGTTTTCGCGAGCATGATCTTTAGGTTTGAGGAACAGTGTCCCGTGATTCCAGCGAATGTCTTATACACTTTGGAGCGTCGGACTTACATTTCATTGCTCATGCGCACTCGAACAAGAATGATGTGTTGTGGAACCTAAACAGCAACAACAAACAGGGTGTTACACTTTTTTTTTTTTTGGGTTGCCAACGGTGAGTAGTGTACCTATTTTCTGAACTTGTATACCTTCCCTATAGGATGCAGGTGACGTCAGGATTGTTCCCTCGGAAACTTGGAAACATTCGGAAAATTCACCACACGACTGACCCCTGTCGTTTTCAGTGGCTTTTTCAGGGCCTCATATCTTTGGTCGCCGAATGTGCAGTTTCTCACAACAGCTCAGATCTCACATTCTAAACTTCTGGAACCCAACGCCTGGCATTGCGTTTGTTCATGGCATCGTCCTCAAACACCTCATATATTCGACGATTTGATGTGGCTGCTGACGGGCTCGCCTTAGAGTCACACCGCATACATTTGCAAACGAGGTTACTTCGATACGTCATTTTCGCTTCTTATGGTCGAGCTTTCATTGCTGTATGTGCGTAACGTGCCAGTATCAGAGTAGGTCAATGATTACATTAACCTCCCATCGCTTTTTTTGGGAGCGAGTCAATTCGTTTCCCCTCATTGAACACCAGACAAGACTTCGAAAAAAGGCAACATTTTGGGTTACCTTGTATGTCCTTGTTGTTACCTTGTATGTTGCTTTTGAAATCGGCAGAGACTTTTAAAACTCAGCTTTTTTATTTTACATTGGATTGTTTTTCTTCCAGTTGCAGAGAGATAGTTACAGAAGGTTTTACACATTTTTTAAATGATTTCGAAAAAGAATCAAATAAAAATAAATGTTTTCTTATAAATACTTGTATTTCTAGCAACAGCTTATTACTTAAAATGAGAAATATCATCTGCTACTTTTATATTTATTGTTCTTCCAAAATGTCGCTTATAAACAAGCTGGGAATTGAAGGATATATTTTTGTGCTTTATGAAGAGAAATATTCCTATTCCATCATTCAAAAGCGTTATGAAATACAAGTTATTAAAATTTCCAAGTTCAAATTAAGCAATTTTATTAATCGAAAAGGGAAAACTATCAGTCATTACCCCTAGACTCCAAATGAATTCCTCGAAAAGCTATGTACTATTACTTATGTTTCTAAAGTTCAGTTGTTGGTAGCAATATAAAATCCGTCGAGACTGACCTCAGTTACAAATTCTTTAAACATATCTGTAGTAACAATCAATAAAATAATAAATCAATATTCACATATGATATTCAACAGCGCTTGTCGAGGCATGTATCTCAGAGGAGAACAATTTGTAGAACACCGCAGGATTCTGTAACAAAAGGAAAAGTTCTAAGCCCAATATTTACAGATAAAACTCCATTTCTTTATCTCATTGTGTTTCAAAGAGTGAAACTTTATCAACAGAAAGCAGCAAATCATATTTCAAAAAATGCTACTGTATTCCTTGAAAAAAATGAAGACTGATGCAGTTGTTCGTAATTTTCAACCTATTCCTGCGAAGTCCTCTGATGTTTCATCTATGTACTATTGTGCGAGTCTTGAAAAGAGCTCTTCCTAAGTGGAAACCTATCACGATTGATGGAGTGTGGAAAGTAATGGAAATTAATGTTTTTATTGACGGAAATCATTATGGAGACTTTTAGTCCAAACAAAAGTCTATCAGAATGAACATGTAAAAATTGCTCTTTACATTTTAAAACGTTATGTAAGCGATTCCGAAATCGTTCTAAAAATGTGTAAAAGCCCGATGTATAAGCATCTTACCTTTCACTTCTTAGCAAACTTTATCTGGTCGCCTGCGTATAAAACGGATTATAATGTACGAAAACTTATTGTAACTCTTCAAAAATTTCAAAAGTCTCTGCTAAAGCTATTTGAAACTTCAAAGCCCGCCATCCATATTACGAGGGCCTTTCGCTAATAATAAGGTTAGCAAACCGTTGCTGAAAATTGTCGTAAAGTATAGATCACCGCTGGAACGTCGAAGAAAGGAATAAAACTCTTAAAAGAGGCGGAAAATGACGCAGCAAAATGGGAAAAAGGCGGAAAATGGGTTAATAATATAAATTCCAACCTCCTTTGTCACTTTCAAGAAGCTGTCATCCAAATCAATGCATGCTTAGGGTTTTTTTTTTTTTTTTTTTTTTTTAACTTTTGCGAAAAAAGAAATTTGTCGGTATTTGAGAGTTTAAAGGTAAGTGTTTTATATTGTTACAAATTTTTGTGATTATTGTTAATTGGTTTATAATCTATGGGTTTTGCGTATTTTTGTAATATTATCTATTAGTTATATTCTTCTTATTATTTTAAACATTTTATGTAATAATTTTATTTTGTATTTTTGATTAACCGAATCTATGACCGCTTCTTTGTTTGTAAAAGTCTATTTCTTGTATTTTTTTGCAGACCTCGTAATTCTAAAGTGATCAATGTTTGAATTGCAAAATTACCTCCAGTAAAGCCTAAGAAATGTGCACAAAATCTACTGGCGTGCTTTGATGATGATTCTGTAATCAGTTTGACGACATTGGGCAATTTGTCTCGAGCAATGTAAATATTTACAGAAATTTTCAACCATATTGTAACAACTGATATTTTATAATGAAACTATAATAAGGCTGTATTATAAATATTATTATATATAATTTATTTTATTTAATTAATTTATAATAAAGTTACCATTTCAAAACTATTATATTACCCACCCCAACTTTCTGGTAAGTTAACTTTCAACGTGTTTTAAAATGTTGAAGAACAGAATCAAAATCATTTCTGCTCCTTCTTTCGAAATTCATTCACCTTTTCCTCCATCCGTCAATGCAGAAATAAAATTCTAATCGCAGCGTTGGAAATTTTTCACTTTTGCAGGTGAATTTTGCGAGAACATTCCATTTCCTTCCAGATTTGAATTCACGAGGAAAGAGTCGATAAATTTAATTTTGCAAGACGGGTAAAATGATCGTCTGCCAAGTTATGCGCATCTTTTCCTTTCTCCGATAACTTCTCATGGAATAAGGTGGGATATGAAGGAAATCGAAGAGATATTTCAGATAGTCAGAGAATTCCCGATTGAATTCTAAATTATGTTCCATAAGGTTAAAGGGAGATTTCGTGAAGATAGATCGTACTTTTGTATTCTATATTATTTTTTTTTTCAATTTACACCATGTCCAAAGGTTAAAGAGACATAAAAGAGAGTATTATATATATATTAGTTCTTTTCCGGTCTTTATTTTAGCAAACGTTGGCGGTAAACGTATACTTCCAAATATAAAAATGCTTTAAATGACACAACTATTCATTTTTTTTTTTTTTTTTTTTTTTTTTTACAAATTTTTTAAAAGTCAAATTTGTAAACATTACAAAATCTCACTTTTTATACGGAATCCTAGTTTTATTTTTGGAAAACTTTTATGGTTAGTTTGTTTTTAGTTATATTTAAAAAAGATTCGAACTTATTCCGTAAAATAAAATACAAAGTGTCCGACCGGCATAAATTAACCGCGATATTTAATTTCAATATTTGGGAATTTTAACATCTTTTCCAGCTTTCCTTGAGGGGTCAATTAAAACCTAAACTAGAATATTTTGGCATTGAATTCTTTCTCTTTAATGTCACTCAGTGATATTGTACTATTTTTATTCTTTAATGTATGAATTTTTACGCATATAATTTCTAACTAACTAATTTTTATAAGTAATGTTAAGATTTGGCTGTGTGTCAGTACTATTTTCTAAAAAACTTAATTCTATAAAATTCTGTGAAAAAAACCTTTCTTTTTGTAAAAGTTTGCGATGATGAATATTTGTCTAGTCAGTTTGCATAGATATGCTTATCACTTGATGTGTTAACACCAGATAACGTTTTCAAATTTGCTCTTTTTATTCTTATTACTTTTACAAACCAACATTTCCCTCTTCAGTTTGTGTGAAACCTATAAAATTTACGTTGGATTTTAATCTCAAATAGTATCTCGGCCAGTTTGTCTAGGAAAAATTATTTTTGAACTTTCTGTATTTAGTTTTTAATAAGAAATACAAACCAACAGGAAGTGTAAAAGTTATATTTCGAAAATTCATTAAATTTAAAAATGGAAAAGCTAAAATATTCAAAGCATTAGAACAAAAACTGAAATATCTCCATCATTTAAAATATTTTTTGTAACTGGAACTACATGCCTGCTATCGACGGTTGCGAATATAAGAACGTTTGTAGACACGGCGTATAACAGACGTGATTCAGAATATTGTAATGTAACATTCTTAGTCGATCTTATTTAGGTTGCTTTCTCTGTTTGGATCAAATTATGATATCGATGTTTGACCTACTTCTATCAAGCCATTTTCTTGAAATTTTGCTCATGTACTTACGTATTTCTGATGAAAACGGTTAAAGAACTTTTCGAATGAAGTCTGGTATAAATTGAGGTAAGACTGAAACTTTTTAATCAAATGCTTGTGATTTATTTTTCTGTGGATTAGACGCATATCAGTTAATACACTAGCGGGAAAAAATTAAACGAACAACTATCAAAAAGGTGCTTTATGATAATCGTTGTACGTAGAATCCAAAGTAAGGCTGTTGGTTAATACCTCACGGTCAACGCTATAGCGTAGTCCAACGGCATTCAGCTTCTGCAGAGAAATATGAGCTTTCATATTCTGGTTTCATTGGTTTGTTTGAGTATATGGAGTAAATTTTACTTCTGAAAAGTAACTATGTCGTTGAGAAGGCATTTGACGGATTGTGAGAAGCGATTTGGAACTGGTAGAATGGAAGCAAGGCAAACATCGATACGGGTCGGTAAAGACCTAAAAGTAGCCAAAAGTGTCATGTCAAGAATCCGTAAACGGTTTAAAGACATAGGTGATGTATGCAAACAACCAGGTCAAGGTTGAGTACGTGTCGCAACACTCTCTCAGGACCTTTATTTGGCAACAATTGCTAAAGGAAATAGCGAGCTGGTGTCTGCTGAGATTGCTGAGATTGTTCCTGCAGCTACAGGAACTGAATATACCATAAGTGACATACTGGATACAAGAGGGCGGTATAGTCCCTTATTTGTGTCGTACTACTTCGGGCAGCGAAGTCTGTCCGGTTGCAGTAGTGCAGATGACAGAGCTATTGGACTGCCACGAATTGGTGTCGAGTTAATTTAGTGGTGAGTCCTTTTTTTTTTTTTTTTTTTTTTTTTTTTCCTAGAGGGATTTCAGACATGTTACAATTTGGAGAGAAAGGAACACATGCAGTAAGCTGGATGGCGAACAAAGTTGAATTATGGCATGGGTATGTGGCCGCAATGACTATCACATTTTAACCACTGTAACTATGAATATTGAAACATGCAGATATTTTCATTCTTATGTCAATTTGTTTAGGGAGTTAGTCGATAATAACTTCTCCTAAAGGACGATAAAGCATATATCTCTGCAGTAGTGACAGATTATCTTGAAGGCGAAAGAATCCAGCGGATGGAGTGACTAGCATATTCTTTGAATTTAAAGAAGCTAGAGTATGCATAAAAAACATTAAAACAACTTGTGTCACTGCATCTGCAACCTAGTACTCTCCAGGAACTTCAAGGCGTTATACGCAGTGAATATTTATAGTTATCGCAGGTAGTCCTAGATAATCTAATACGTAGCATTGAAATCACTGTAAAGTTGCATTTCTGTGAAGAGTGATAACACATTTTATTAATTTTTTGTATAGATACCTAAAACCTTTCAGCACCCAGTTTTATTTGTCTCGCTTTATATCATATATTCTGTGTTCTTATTTCAGTATATTTTTCACAGAAATAGGCAATTTAGCATTTAAAGATATGTCAGGCATGTCGAAGTATACATTTTGAGTAGGTCTACATTCATAGCTGCAAAATCATTCAAACTGAATGAGTTTCGGTAGATGTTTTAATTTTTATTTTAAATTTTGTTTTCTATAAATGGTTGCTTCAGAGTTAAAAAAAATAAATTTTAAAATAAATTGGCGTCGATAAACTGACGGATCTCCAATTTATTTTTGGATAAATATTTAAAAATTTACCAGATTCCACAGAAATGAGATATATTCCGATGAACTCAGAAATTACGTAACTTATATATGGCTACTGTAAACGAGGAAGGTAGATAACCTCAGAAATCGCGTGACTTATGTGTAGATAATGTAAACAAACGAGATCATTCTTCCCCTTCTTCTCTTGCGAAATGTATCTCGTTCTTCATTTTCTTAATTTCTTCATTTCCCACGTCAAGAAAATGAAGCTCCCGAGAGCGCCCGTTAACGTCATTGTGCTTCGGAGAGCGTTTTTCAATTAAGCAACACACGCAAAAACAACACCTATAAAATTTGCTTTTTATCGAAATGCTTGGAATCTTTGATATGTTATTTAAATGTTATTACTTGTAATATAAGCAGGAATTTTTAATATTTACAATTAAAATGAAAATTCAAAATAAGTCAATAAATAATATCAGTAATAATGATTATATTTACATCCGTGCAAAAATGTAGTAAAATACCTAATAGTTTAATTATTAGTGTCTGTTATGTTGTTTCCTAACTGGAATGCTGCAATCATTAGCGTGCGTTTGCACGAGGAAATATCACTGACGAATACTGTTTTTTGGAAACATGTCAGTTTAAAGAATGTTTGCTCACAAGTCAAAAAAATTAGAAATTTTAGTTTACCTTTTAATAGTATATATAAAAATAAAAGCAAGCAAGACAACTAATAATTTCTCTTCTTAGATCATATTGACATTAAAGATCGCTTCGGGCGGTTTTAAATTACAGCATAATGCATCGTATTCACTCTTGCATTTTCTATTTGAACTGCGTTCCCCAAGGTTCTGAAAATGTTTTAAATATTTACTTAATTTTTCAAGCTCTTCAAGACGTTTAGAAAGCTAGTTTTCCTAAATTTTAAAATGGATACATCGACGAAGTGATTTTTTAACTCTTATGAATTGATTTGCTCGTGAATATAAGACGCATGAGCTCCGAATAATGAGGCAGTAATAGTGAAGAACTTTAAGAAGACGCTGCTGCTCTTGAATGTTCTTGAATGTTCTGCTGCTGTTCTGAAAATCGTTGCACAGAGCAAAACAGACTGAACTTGACGAAGGTGATGTCAATGATTTGCAAGCTGTAGCAGACCACACAGACAGCCTTAATGATTTGAGGACTAGAGAGTAGCAGTGGGAAACAATAGGAGCAGGTAAGATTCAGATTACATGGAATTAGATATAAAGATATCTTTGATGTTACTTTTACTATGTATTCTTATTCGAATGTATATTTCTCTTCAATAGTATTCTGATAGCTATCGGTAGTTTGTCCATAAATACTTTTATTCTGTTTTGTTCTTATTGTAGACGTATCCTTCAGAAATTAAAATATTCGAATATCTTACCCCTCTCGATTTTCCCGATAAAATTAGTAGAATTAGGAAGAAAACACGTGAGTAAATACGGTATATCATGATCATAATTGCTAACATATTCATTATTAATTAAGGAAGAGTTTTCAAAGAATATCTTATCTAACTCATATTATATATTTTTCAGCTATACAACATTCAATGCTTCGTATATTTATGTTACGGATATACCAAGATGCAATGCATATTTGTCGAAGAACAATATTTTGTGCACTCTGTAATTGCTTTCCATTAGTGTGGCTGTAAAATGCCCACGCAGGTGAGACATAACGTAGCATGGGACACAAGATGCTTTTGTAAATGAATAGTTTGTTCTTTACAGAAAGAACACTCCTTTGCGCAATTAGAAAGAAACGTATATCTTTACGAGTTCGAAACTTCTAAATATTAGATGAGGATCCAAGCGAAATTTTGATTACATAGAGATAATGGACTTGCTTGGCTCAGAAGAGAGTATTCCCAAAAAGCTGTAAATTCTAGCTTATCTTTGTTTCCCTTGTGAATTTCCACTAACGTTTAAATATGTAATTCTGTTTTCCACTTGATTGTCCTTACATTAACTACTGCGTGTATGTCATTTTGTAAAGATTGTATGTCTGACGTCGAAAATCCATTTTGCGTTAGGATCGCTCTATCATCGGCGCACATAGAAAGAGTAGTGCTTGGAGTCTGTATAATGTCATTTACATAAATCTTAAATAATGTGGGCCTGAGAAGAGACTTATGGAACGCTGACTGGAAACATACGGCATGTGAAATATATATTAGAAAGTCTAATGATAAAGTGTCTACCAGTTATGAAGGATTTAATAATGCTTATAATGTAACATCGGAAACCCAAGTTCTGTATCTTGTATATGAGTGCGTCCAGCCAGACTCTGTGTCTGGAAAGAGTCCTCCAGTAATTTTCTTGTTTTGCATTTCACTTGAAATGTACTCCACTATTCCGTACAGCTATACTTCATGGAAAGCTGTTGTCGGAAATCAAACAGTGTAGGGATGAGGATATCATTTTCGTCCACGAAGGAACGAATTCTACTCAGTATAAAAGGTTCAGTGATTAGAGAAAGTAACGGACTAATTGACCTTGCTTATAGACGAATTGACCTATAAGAGTTTGGCGAAGTTTGCGGTTTCTTTGGTTTTAGTATCGGTGTAACCATTGCAGGTTTCCAGAAGTTTGGAGAATATCTACGCTCATGATTACGTTTTCATTATCTTGGTTAACATGAAAATTGACTCGAGGGGAAGTTTCTGGAGCATCTTATTACTGATTCTCTCTATCCGGGGTTTTTTCTTGATCAGAAAATTCATAATAATAGCCAAATACCTCTGACAGTCTAGAGTACTGTGACTGGGAATGCAGGATATTGTGAGGTGAAAGTAAAACCTGCATGTTCTCTTCTAGTGCCATAAATATCGTTTGTGCAAAACTGAGATTCCATATGCTGTGCCAAAAGATTGCTTTCTTAGTTTCCGTATAGCGGATCCTTTGGAGGCCTGTAAGATGCTGACTGGAGTTCTTGAATTCATTTATTGTGAGACGCTTTCCATAAAGTATTGCTATTAACTGAAAGAGAAGCAGCATAATTAGACCTGTCGAGTTATGGGTTTTTTTTTTTTTTTTTTTTTTTTGTATTTTGATTTTTAGGTCGTATTATGTAGTCGATTCATTACGGCTTTATCCTTTTATTTTTTTAGCTCATTGATATTCTCTTCAAGATGCACTACACTTTTTGATGATATGCATGAGCTCAGGGGTGTGTCTGGTTTTCTTCTTGCTGCATTTTTCGTCGACAGAGATACTATCATCCGAGAAATTTTTAGCTAAGTTTTCAATATCATCTTCCAGTTGTATCGTTGAAAGGGTGTACGGAGTGTTTTTGGAGCTTTGAAGTATTGCAGCAAGTAAGTGATAAAGGCTCTTTTGTCTGGTGTGATATAGCAGTTGATAAATTTTTTATATCTTGTTGGTATATTTGTTTACAAAATTTTAAGCTACCTGAAACGTTTCTAAACTCTGACAATGCGTTGTAAGCATCGCACATTTTACATTCATTGAATAAAATAATAAATAATATTCATAACAACAAGGCTAACACTGAAGACGTTCCACTCAATAAGCTTTTGAAGCATTCTAGCATAATTTATGCTGACGTTTCATTTCAATAAAACGTTTCATTTCAGCATATCAAATATGACATGGTGGATCACCAGTCACACTTCGCTCCTGTATCATATTTCATGCGGTGAGCCCACGGTAAGAAACTGCAGTGTATCATAATACGCTGGGAGCGAAGAGGTTAATTTTAATTTTAATAAATCAAATAAATTAATTTTGATCTTAAAAATATTTTTAGCAGAATCTTTCAAAATTTTTGGCAACATTCCGTAACGCCAACCTACATTTATCATCAATTCATTTTGGCAATCAGAGTCATTGCTAAAAACATTACATTGTCTTGTTCCTGTGATTGTAAACTCTTGAGGAACAGGCGATCAATGGTGTTTGGTTTAATTTTATCTGAAATTTTCCTATCTAATATAGGATGTGAAGCATAAATTGCGTTTGAATACAATGTTAAATTTATAATAAATATTGTACTCATTGCAATTTGAAATTCTGTGGTTAAATGCACACAGAGTATGCTATAAATATTTTTTTTTCAACTCTCCCCCTTTTTTCATTTATATGTATTTTTACTCGCGTTACAAACAGCGAGCAAATCTCAGTATCATTTCGAAATAGTAACACTAGTTAAAGAAGACCTCTTATAGATACGAATGAGACACATTTGTGATTATTTTTCAGATTAGCAATATAACTGAAATACAATTCAACCAACAAATGCTGTTATTGTTGCTTCCTCCTTGATTCCTTTTTTATTTTTTCCTCCATTTAAATTACGTATTTCCCGCAAAATGAAGCAAAATGATTCTGTCCTTTTTCATTTTCCTAGACGTATTTTCGCTTTCCTAGACACACCTTTGTAATATCTCTGAGATAAATGAACATTAGTTTAAAATTGAATTTAAAATGCGGCATCATGTGGTCTCTTTTTGTTTCACTTTACTGAGGATAGATGGCGGTACAGGCACTTCATTGATTCGTCATTATCGGAGAATTCTCAATTTAGATTTCTGGAGAATTACTTAAACTACATATTGTTTCAATAATTTTTGTTTCCACACTTATAATTTTATTAATATAGCTTAACTTTATAAATTTTATTAACTATCGTAATTTACTAATATCTAAATTTTACTAATTAACATAATTTATATCTTATCGTATTATAAAGTTTGTTCAAAATTTTCATTATGTATACGATAAAAGTGTTCATTAATTTTATTTTATTTCATAATTTATTAGTCCAAAGGGATTTGAATCCCGAAGGACTATTAGTTTCGTTTTGGCATTTTGCGTCGGACGGATAAATGTCGGTTCACTTTTCAAACTGTTGCCACAAAATGTTAGAGTCCTGCATTATATTTGAAGAAATTAAATAATGAAAAATCTGCATAAATGTATGTATATTTTTCGTATTGTGATAAAACAACGGTACATAGAGTCATCGAATTTTGAATAACGTAATCCTCCAACGAATATGAGCATGTGGAAGACCAAATTTGAAATTTGAAATTTGTTTTATGATCGATTTCCTATTTTTTAAAACTTTGACGAATTTTTGATTAACAAACTCAAGGATTTCAAAGCGAGCAATGGCAACGTTGTGCAGAAAAAACATTTTTATCTCCAGCGCGTGAGTCTCTGTATCGGAAATTCTAAAGATATGCTCGTTTTAAAACTATTTTGCGATATTGCTGTTGCACTGGATCTTATGGTTTAAGTGCGAGGAACATGATATTTAATAAAGAAAGGTAACACACAAAATGTTAAAAAAACGCCCCTTTGGACGTAATTTAAAATCTGAAACATTTCAGATTTTTTTTTTTTTTTTTTTTTAAATTTATTATTCTAATTTTTTATTTAAATGTGTGAAGTTATTTTACTGTGTAAATGAAAATCGCTGTATGCGCTCTATTTTAAACTGGTAGTTTGAGTTTACAAACATCAGAAGCCTATTAATGCTTTCATTTAGTGATATTCATTCACTACGAATAAAGATTAGAAACTGTTGCCAGTCAATGAAACGTAATTTTTTCGTTTATCGAGCCGCTTCATAAGGTGCTTCCCCACCCTGGACAATTCGGCCCCTATAAAAGACAAAAACTTTCATAAAGGTGCCCAGCATAACGATGTGCTCCCACTTGTATGAGTTTAAATTTCGGATTCAGCTATCGTAATTTAATAATAAAGCAAGAGAGGATATGAATCTGCGTCACCTTTTTGAAAAATGGAGACTTTGCGAAAGACCGCCGTCATCTCAACGAAAAACATTGGGGTGGCATAAAAGTTTTATTTCCAACGTACGAGACCGTCGGAAATTCTAAAGATGTGCTGTTTTTAAATATTTTTAGCCCAAATGCTTTCGAAACGTGCGTGTGTGTGTGTAAATATAAAAAACGCTCCTTTCGTGTAATAAAAAATCTGAAAGCTTTCAGATTTATTTATTTATTTATTTTTAAATTACTGTAATGTTACTGCATACATTTTTCTGTAGACTTTTCTTATTCTTAAAAATGA
The DNA here is from genome assembly GCF_044657685.1 of Stegodyphus dumicola. Lineage (NCBI taxonomy): Eukaryota > Metazoa > Arthropoda > Arachnida > Araneae > Eresidae > Stegodyphus > Stegodyphus dumicola. The sequence goes on from NC_140768.1 coordinate 88,882,694, forward strand.
AATAATTTATTTGTTTATTTGTTTTGTTTTTCTTACAACTGCTATTAAAATCCCTCCTCTCCCGGGAAAGTGTATTACGTCTTTTTTAACTGTTGAAAAATTGTTTTGGGTCCAAACGTTTTCCTTGAATGGCCCTGTTTTCTAAAAGCACAGATATCAAACACTGAATGGACTTCTCAAAATATGGATAAGACCGAGCAGTACGCTGTAAAAAAATTTTTATTGGGGAATAAGGAGGTATTTGAATATTTTCTTTCGTTTTGCAATTATCTGTATTTATACAAAATAGGAATGTGTTTATTATTATTAATTGCTTGAATTATTTTCTGATAGTTAATCATACTTATTTACTGTGAATCCGCTATAACATTATTTTTTATTTTCTCACTCATAGATGCTAAAAATATCTATGAGCCAGAGGTTAGAACAGATGCTAAAAAGATCGGAATACACAAGATCAGAGAAAATATTAAATGGGGAAGTGAAACATTCCATTATTTTATTATTTTTTTTAATCGATATGTAAACTAATAGCGAAAGAAAATCAGATAGAATATTTAGACTACTAAATTTAACACATAAAATACTGAATATTTGACAGAATATTCAATATTTAATTTAAGAAATTTTATTAAGTTTACGATCTATATTCATACTCCATCTGAAAAAGAAAGATGTAGAGTCTGTTAGGTTTGTCGAAGCAATAGAAGTGAAAAGGTGCGATGCCTTAGCTGCGACTCGCATTCCAAAACTACCAGTTTCTAGACGGATGTGCGTTCCAGTTATACCAAGAAGGCAAATACCATAGAATAATTATTATTAAAGAACTATATAGCCCATTAACTCCTCACGTGTAATTGAAATGCTTGAATTCCTTAATCTGATTCACTACATTCAAAATAAAAACGTCGGCACCCTTATACTAGTGTAGCGTTTTCCATAAAGTGCGGGCACTCTTATGCAAAAGTCAATTTTATAACGCCGATGAATATTTATTTTACCTCTTTCATAATTAATTAATCAGTAGCGCTAGCAAAATCCAATATCTTGTATTTGCTGTGGGGGAGAGGGGAAAAGAAGGAGATAAAAGAAAATCTGAAGGGATTTAGATTTGAACGTCTCACCAGAGGGTTAGTTAAGTGTTTTTGTGCTCTGGCTGAGCTTGCAGTTTATCTGTCTGCTCTTGGAGCCCATTAACGGCCGAGCGGTAAACAATGGCAGTTCCTGCCTGAGTTCAGCTCCAGGCGAACGGACTGGCTGCATGGTATTCATAGTTTTCCCCATGTGAACCATGTGTACTAGCCAGTTTCCCTTCGAAAGTCCTCCACGAAACATCTCTCCCTTTTGGCAAATAGCCATAGCGTGTTCTGCCATAATCGACTAAACCGAAACTATCGGCTGTTGGACTTACTGCTACTAAGACATTTTTTTAAAAATTTTATTACTCAACATCACTTTTTTTCACTTGCCTTACATAAAATTCAACAACAAAATTACAAAAGTTTTAAAAGCAACATAAGTTTGAGCTCCCTGTGAAGTTTCAAGTGTTGTCATTAAATTCCTTTTTTCAGTCTTTTCTCATTTCATCATATCAATATTCAGTGTCCTTAGTAAGATGAATTACTCAATTTCCTTTGTTTTTTAATTAATGACTTTTTGGTGTGTTTGGTGCTTTATTTAATTATGGCAAAGCACACTAGGGCTATCTGCCTAAGAGGAGGGACGCCTTCGTGGAGGACTTTCTAAGGGAAACTGGCTCGTATACACGTTACACATGGGGAAAACCACGAAAACGCCCATGCAGCCAGCCCGTTTGCGGGATTCGAACCTCGGACCGAACTACCAGTGTTCAGCGACTTTACCCCTCGGCCGCTGGTGGGCTTAATAACTTTTTGTCTTTTCACTTCTGCATATTATGCATCATTTTTTTCATACTTACGCGACATAAAATTCCGTAGTAAAATCACAACTAAGAATTCCTGATAGAAAGTTTAAGCGTTACTATACTTTTTTTTTTTTTTTTTTTTTATTCTGCAAAAGTAGTACATAGCAATAACATTTGGTAGAACACACTTTTAGATGAAAAATGATAAGGAAAAGTAAGGATTGAAATTAATAACACCTTTGGTGCTAGAACAAAGAAGAGCTTAACGAATTCTTGTCGATTTTATTAGGAACTGTAATTAATTAATAGGGATAGAGATAAGACCAAATTAATGCAATTAAATTATTTGTATGCAGTAATCAAGTGCATAAACCTAAAATGGGAAATTGAAAAATTTATTTGCCTTCAAACGTAGAAAAACCATTTTTATGGGCCCTGTGCGATTTTCTTAAAATTTAATTTTGAAATTATTTAAAAACTTTTATCTTGTTCATTATAAATCATAGTGTAATAAATCTAATTTTAATTGAAAAAGAAAGTTTAGGAAGCAGGACACTGAAATTACACCAACTGGGCTTATTAATGCATTATTTTTATAATGACTATTTTTGGCGAATACTTACTAAAAAAACAAAATAAAGCGCCTGGATTTAGCTTTGATCTTGAGCATCTTTTTGTTACCATGGAAACGCAGAAGACAGCGCCCTCTGCAATAAATGTCAAAGCAACGCCGGTTGCATGGGGGGGGGGGGGGAATCGTCAAAGGAATGTTGAAACTGCAGCGAGGTCTTATATATATGTATATATATGTGCTATTTATTTCTGTTGGCGTCCTTAATTGGTTTGAAGTATTCTTCAATTCGATCTTTTATTTTGCTGAGGAATTTTTATCGGTGCGAAAGATTTTTATGGAAAGATGGATTAGAGATTTCATGTTTTCTTGGAGGAAAAGTGTCGCAATCCCACTTTTGATTTTTATTATTTGAACGTAAAAATGGTGGAACGTTGCAGGACTGCAGAATTTCCTTACCTTAATAATAATGTTGCAGTTATTTATTTCAAAGCGTCTTTATTATATGGCATATATTTCGCTGGTTATCTTTTAAACAAATGAAAGAATAGGAAATTTTAGTAGCGAAATTAAAAAGTATTTTAGCCAGTCTCGGAACAGGATTTTTTTTTTTTTTTTTTTTAATGTGTTGTTTAACTTTTCATTCGAGTCTCTTGCCATTCGGAAAAACGTAGTATATTATTGTCTCATATTTAACTATCTATTATTAATTAACAAACTAAGCTATTTAAAAGAAATAGCTGAGGTAGATTAGAATATTATTTTAGTTACTTTTGAACCTGATTTAAATAAAAATGTATCTAACTCATGATACACCTAATTAAAATTTTAAATACTTTTTATAGAATGACATTAAATAATTTTTCACTTTGTAAATGCAGATGATTTATAAGGTTCTCATGTTAGTCTAAATGCATATTCATCTAATATCCTGTAAATGTTTCGCTATTTCACCTGGTTCATTCTTATCGATAATCTCTTCTGATAAACCGCATTAAACTTTAAAAGAGCCCTTCCGGGTGATTGTTAAAATCTGAATCCTTTGAAATTTTATAATTAGCTCAAAGAAGCGTTAACTCAGAAGGGCTATTAGTCTCGAAACGGAATTTTCCTTTGAATCACTGTAAAAGGCTTAATCACTTTTCAAATTGATGCCCCCAAATATTATCGCTCTGTACTATTTTAAAAGAAGTTAAATAAAGGAGAATGTGCATGAATGTAGGTATGTTTCTTGTATCGTGAAAACACGATGGTGCCTACATCAATCAAATTTTGAATAACGTAATCCTCCGCCCGAATCTATTTTCCATTTTGAAAACCTTAAACGAATTTTTGATTAACAAACCCAATTATTTCGAACTTCCGTAGAGTGGCAACACTCTACGGAATTACACATTTTTATCTCCAGTTTTTATCTCCAAGATTCTAAAGATACGTTGGAAACTCTAAAGATATGTTGCTTTTAAGTATTTTTGGATTTTGCTGTTGAATTGAATTTTGTGTGGTTTAAGTGCGATTGTTTGTTTAAAAAATATTTTCATTATTTATTTACTCTTTTTTCAATTTTTAAAAATTTTATCATTAATTCCAAAGGTGCTGTTAGTATCAAACCTCACTTTTTTGTCAGTATCAAGTTCAAAATTTTATCGCCATGTGTTATTTTTAAATATATGATACAGGGAGAATAAAAAAAAGTTATGGCAGCCTTTAAATACTTTATCTAGAATTCAAAAAGTGTCCTACATAAAATATTTTGAACTTTCACGCTCTAGTTTGGTGCCATTTTGTAAAGCGTAGGATAGTTAATTTTCCTTTTAAATTTAACCCACCTGTTGTTAAATAACAAAATAAGCGATTTAAAAGTAATAAATCCAGTTCTTAATCTCTTTTATTAATTATCAGTTGGACCCGTGAAATGACGCGGATTTATTAAAAATATTATATATACAGGTTATTTCAGTAAATCGGTTACAGACTTTCAGGAGTGATAGAGTACACCTAAACGATGGAAAAACACACAGCAATGCACGGTCGGAAACGCTTTCTTGGCGGCGCGGTAGTGACGACATAAAACACAAGAAAAGAAGGACGCGAACAAGGTGAAAATATACGTTTATTTTGCTCAGTAAACAACGAAACCAAGAAAAAATAACAAAAACAGACGATCTTCATCAAAGAAGGTGTTCGAAATTACGTTCGAAACGTATCCTCGATATGGGATCGGCGGCGGGTGGTCCGGTGCATTGCCCAGTAGGATCGCCAGACCTAACTTGCATTGACTACTTCCTCTAGGAGGTGCTTCAGGACATCAGGGTACGAAACCCTCGTTTTAGAAGTCTTGATGAACTTGCTGCGCGCATCGTGGTTGCTGCTGGGGAAGTCTGGGACATGTCCGGTATTTTCCAGAATACTGTTGGGCGCCAAAAAATCATAAGAAATTTTATGTTGAAATATATTTTAATCGCCAAAGAGAGCGTAAATCTTTCATGATGTATACTTCTTGTGCTTGGATCTGGCAGCGCCAGTTGAATAAACTTGGAAGTTTCAAACCTGATTCGAATGTTCATTTACCTTGGTGAAATTTTGTGCGATTTGAATTAAATAATGTTTCTTGAACCAGGATAACATGAAATATTTTCGGTTCTATTATATTATTTTACAGTCAGATCTTCTTCCCTATACCGGAGATGTGAGGCCTGCATCTGGGTTCGCGGTCATCATTTCGAACACTTTCTTTAATGAAGCTCGTTGTCTATTTTTGTTCCTCATTTTTTATTTTTGTTCTAAGAAGGATAATAATCCTGTTTCCTGATAATGTTCATGTTCTTCTTTTCTTATGTTTTGTGTTGTCACGACCGCACCAAGAAAGCCTTTTCGATCATACATTGCTATGTGATTTTCCATCGTCTAGGTGTACTCTGTCTCTTCTGAAAGTTTGTAACCGATCTGCTGAAACACCCTGCATATATATATGTATCTATAAGTAACTATTCTAAGCGGTTGGCCTCATCAGCAATTAGTATTATGAAATGAAGAACGAACGACAAAATTGATTCATCGCAAAAGTGAGATTCGAGAATTATAGCTCCTCTGGGCTGGAAAAATGAATGGCAACAATTGACATTGTATCGGTATTGCAATTCTAAAGGTATGCTGATTTTAAACTTTTATGATTTTGCTGTGGTGTAAGTGCGAAGAAAATGATGGTTAGTAATAAAGTTAAAAAGACAAAAAAAAAGTTGTGTCATCATTAGTAAGTCTATAGATGATGAACTTGCTAAATGATGAACTGTGAGTTCAACGAGAGCATAAAATTTCTTAACAGTCCCCCTGGTGCGACGTGAAACTGTAAATACTCTCAGACGTTCTTAGTTTTTCGTTCACCAAGCCAGATTTTACTTTTAGAATAGTTAGATTTCGGATGTAATAAATAAAAATAAAGCCCAGGATCCTGAAATTTACCTTTGGATCTGGCAATACTTATACCCTAGTGTAGTCAAAAACTTCAAAAAATCTGACGTTGCTGCTCAGTACTCGTATTCGCGATTGCAGAACTTTGAGAATGATTTTATCTGCTGCGATTGTTAACGAATGCAGACAACACCCACATAATTAAGCTGGGCTATGAAATCCCTCCCCGCCCCCACATTCAAGCTATTTTTCGGTCCGATGCAAATGACATGCGAATGACGATGCGATCACGTGAGGCTTTTGTTTGCACACACATTCGTCGTCATGGAGAGTCGAGACCCTCACGTTGACCGACGACTTGAAAATTCCATGGAATTCTATTGATTTAGCAGATACTGGAAAGCCTGAGACATATGTTTGTTTTTGCCTCGACGCTTTAAGCTCATTTAATCAATCGCTTGGAACAAATGATGCGTCTTGTAGGCCCATTGCTTTGCTTTAACGAATGTACTTTGAGTAATGTTGCTATTCTCAAAAATAGAAAGTAGTGGGCAGTTGATAACTGACAACGTTTTTAATTAAAATAACTATTTGCATGGCCAGCTGCCTAAAAGAGTTATTAGAAAAAGAAAACTATATAAAATGATTATAATGAGTTCAGTTAGTGTCATTTTACATGTCCAGCTAGTTATTAATAATAACAGAGATGAAAACTGCGATTATTACTTTTAAATAGCTTAGCTTATTAATCAATAACAGACAGATAAAACTTGAAAAAAAATAAAATTATTTACTCTTGTGCTTTACGTTTGTGCAAGATAAACTTTGTCAAACAGTAGCTAAGAACTGGCGAAAGAAAGATAAAAATATTTTATTTCGGGCAACAGCAACATATTTATTTTAAATCTCTGACTTTGTTGACCAGTTTTGAAAGACAAATATCTCATGGGGGCATGAAGCTAGGAGAAGCTTTTCCGAGAAGAAACTTCCCCTTCTCCAACATTGGAAGGTTTCTAACCGAAACATGTTTCACTGAAACCAATCTCCCGGTTAGCTACGCCAGATATTTTGCAATCAAGACGAAGATATTTCATTGAAAACTGTTTCCATCGTAACTTTTTTTTTTTTTCAAATAATCGGTTTTCAAATAAGTCAATCAATCAGATATCCCCAAAAATGAAAATTCGCGCATATGTTTCTTTCGACTCGCTGGTTGAGAGTAGGTAGCAGATGTGTTAACGGTTTTATGCTTTACCCGAAGGGCAACATTTTGCTTTAAAATCTTTGAATTTGTTAATCAAAACTTCATTAATTAATTCAGTAATTTAAATTAGTTAAGAACTGCAGAGTTCCTTAACTGATTAATTAATAATTAATGTTTTAAATAATTATCTCCCGTTTGAAATATTAAACTATGAATGATCGCTATGCAGTTTTCATAAATGTTTAAAAACATTTTCTTTATTTTAATCATCTTAATTACTATACACACACATTTATATACATATATATACACTAACATATTCTTCATTATTTAATATTACAAATTTGTCGCCAGTTTATGTTTCCACAAAATCTGATTCTTAGAATTCGGAATCCTTCCATCTTCTGGTTATGCATGCGCATATATTTCTCTTTAAGGGAACAAACATATAGTGCGCTTTAAGGACACAAACGGTCATATAGAAATTTTTTTCCATATTTTGAAATTTATGGTAAAGCTTTTGGTTGTATCGTAGTTTAAAAAGTAATTATTGATATAATTTAAAACTAAATTATTATTAAGCTACTTCTTTAAAACTTTAAATTATTTTTTTTAATTTGTTGCTACATTTTTTTAATACTGATATTATTTGATCCCATTCCTGATGGAAAACGAGAAAATTTATCTAATTCCTACTAGTTACTTTTAATACTTTTTAAAGTATAAATGTTAAGTCTAGGCATAGTTTTATGAATATTATACTAATAAACATGTGCTAGAGTATGAAATCTCTGTCTCAATTATAAAACAAAATATTATTTTTTGTAAAACACTGATAAAACTTTTAAACTACTGAAGATATAGCCTTGAAATTTTTCCTATATATATAAAATAATTGGAGTTAATATTTAAATCAATGCTAAATCGATAGTTTGGTCTGTTTTTGGTACCGTGGCCCATTAAAGAAAACTTACGTATACAGTGTGTCCATAAAGTCCCTGAACAAATTTAATAGTTTTTTGTTTGGGAATGGAACAACTTATATCTTTGGTACTGGTCAAATATTCATAAGCAAGATTCAAAGTTTTTGTGACAAGTGACACAAATTATATAACCTCGATATGTGCAGCACTGGTTTTTCTAGCTGACGTTACTCTAACTATTGGCAATTACACTTAATCAATGCATCGAGGTAATCTCCTGCTGTTATTGTTTGTTCGTGGAAGAAAAATAATCCAAAATCTTGTCATGAAGCTTCCCATCCCAAACATTTACTTTCGAGCTTTCTCGCTTCAACTCCCATGAGACTTGCATTCCAAAATCCTCACATTATGCGTATATGAAACCAAAAGAAACCCTTAAAAGAAAAAAATCAATATACGTGCAATAACACCACAAAACTTTACAGCACACTATCTCTTGCAGTGTGTCCACAATAGTAGAGAAATGTTGGTCAGGGGCTCTGTGGACACCCCGTAGAATTCTTTTTTATTTTGCGTATCATACAAACAAATGTATAAATATTTCCGCTTATGAGATTCGTAAGAATATTTTTCACTACATAATCTGATTTTGATTTTATTATGAAAAAAACCGTCGATTACAAATTTTTTATCGACTTTTCTACATTTAAATGTTTTGGACCCGTTTATGACAATTTTCACTTTTTTTCCGTTATGTGTACAAGAAATCAGGCGGTACTTCTCAGTCTTTATCTTAATTTTAAATTGAAGAACTTTATTTAAAATCACCTTCGTAGGAAAACATATTTATACGAACAGGCTTTTTTACTGCTTAGGAATGAAATCACAATCTGCATTGTAGTATAAAAGAGGTAAAGTTATAGTTCACAATAAAATAAGCAAAAGAAAAAGAATAACACCTGTTTGGCCAGTCACATGCTCTGTCATTTTAGTTTCACTAATCAGAAACGTTTCGAGAGTACGATGTTCCGTCTTAATTTACTAAGATATTCCTCGCGATGTGCATTTAAGACTCCTTGCATGCTCACATATATCAAATTCCTTATTTCACATATTTTGACAAAATTTCAATATTGCAATATTTTATTGCTTTCTTAGAATTTTTACATCATTCATAATAATTTATACACATAAAGATTTCCTCTTTATTATAAACATATATACAAGTCTGTGTCGTATTTTTCATTCCGCCATTTTAGCGTACGTTATGAAAAGCTTCCTGCATGGTTAAAAGACAATGAAATCTCCAGGTATTTGTAAATGTGGATTAAACCGCTGAATATTAGTAGTTCAGTCTAATGTCGAAACATGGTAAGTTGCCTGACTGCTTGGACGTTTTCAATATGAATACGAATTATTTTTGCATAAAAGGCATCCCTAGCCTTGTCACAAGAATCTAAAGACCACATCTAATTCGTTTAGCCCACAGTTTCATTGGACGTGAAGTTCGATGCTTTTCTCTTAATTCTAAAAAAATAGCAATCATATGCTTGAGTTGGAGAAGGTTTACTGTGGCCACAAAAATTTCGGTTTAAAAAATATCGACCCTGTTAATGAGCGTTTTTGATTGGAAAATGATAATTTACAAGGAATTTATCACAAGGGATATCAGCGAACTCCCTATTTTCTAAAGACGTTTAAACATACTTCTGAAGAGCTCATTAGCCCTAAATATTGCTCGACCGAATAACTTATTTCTGTTGTATGACGCACGACGATGCATTATTATACAATTCCATTATAGGCAAGTAAAAGAAAATGCCACAATTCTCAGCTTTCGCGCCTTTAGCACATTTGGCACCTGCAGACTATTACATTGTCTTTCAAGTAGGTATCATCTCAGAAAATCATTATTTTAAAAGTACAGTAGGATATGGGATCACAAAATATTGTGTTCACTAAAGCCTTTCTGAAGAATAGAACTTCGCATGACAAAGTCTCGAATTACGAACTCTCAAGTCGACAATAAATGGTTTTCAAAGCGTGAAGTAATTTGCGACACACAAGCAACACTCAGAGACTCCTTGAAACATCATTTTAATATTTTTGTTGCTTAACTCTTATTAACAAAGCCTGACAGCGAGTGACCTATGGGACCATGAATTCGACCTGTAACAAATCATGCCAAATTTTACTGTATATCCATATTGAGAAATTTAAAACAGACGGACTTTAGTTTGTTATATATAATATTGTGCTTTTAAGAAAACCTAAGGGCATAGAAACTACCAATGAGTACATAAAGCAGTTACCATAAAAATGAACTCAGTCAGAAGAAAATTGTAACAACTTCAAAGGCAGCATCAACCAAAAGGCGATTGTTAGAGAAAATGTTGTCAGAGAAAGAGGAAGGAAGAAAAGATAAATTAAGTCTTTGATCCGCAATAGTTATGTAAAATAGCTTAAGATGCAGATTTTAACCATCCTCATAATGCATTAGCAAGCAACAGCGTAAGCAGTTTCAGTAACAATACCATAGCGACTGTTACCTGATGTTTCACAGAAAGGGCTAACAATAACAATAACTTCTCTTAGTCATCACATTTAAAACATTTGCTCTCCTTCGTACCACTACAGTCAAATAAAATCAAATTTTCATTTGTTTTATCTGTTTACTATTGCATTTACGTTTTTAGACTTAGATTTAATTACTTTTATTAATGCTCTATTGTGAATTTATGCATAAAGTAATGTTATAAATTTTAAATAAACATTCCATATGTATTCCAGAAACAGATTTACCTATTTTACATTAATTCCTAAGAAGAAAAAGATTCGTTTTACGAGTATTTTGCATGACGAACAACCTTCAAGAACGAATTAAATTCAAGAACCTGGTTTCACTATATTGAACACACATGTTTCCAAAGATAAGTTCTAAGAAGGAATCAAGCAGCTATATGAAACTGGCAAGCATTCTATAGACTTAAAAGGAATGCATAGTGAAGGCTAGGAAGAGAAAAAATGGCTTTTTGACACTTTCGCTTTTGTACATAAAACTTTGTAAAACCGCTGCGTATTCTTAAACAAAAGAAACGAAAGCCGACATCTAAGTAAGTCTGTTGATTGCTGTTCCAGATATTTGAATCTGAGTAACTATATTTTCCTGATATATTAAGTCCCAATTTTATAATTGCTTATATCCAGAAATTCAGATAATTTAAATTCTGGATGTTTGAATTCTGGCTAATTTAAATTCGGTATATCTCAATCCAAAATAAAGCGTTTCTGATATCTGCAATCCAAATAACTGGATTTCTAGATATCTGGATAATTTAAATTCATGATTTCATATGGTGGGTGTGCAACTTGGATAAAATGTTCCTGACATTTTGGATTTAGGATAAATGGAGTTTTTGAATATTTAATCCGTTGGACATCTGTAAAGAAGTTCTGAATACTTGGAGTTTATATAATGGAGCTGTAGATATCTGTAGTTGGAAATCCTATTTTGGTACAGAATTCCTGATGTCTCTAACGGTAATTATTGAATTTTTAGTTCCTGACAATTCTATCATTCATTAAAATTTTCAGAAATGTGGCATATTGACGCAACGAGGAATATATATATATATATATATATATATATATATAATGTTGTATGAACTTAAATCCATTTAGTGCTAATACAAGTTATTATTACTTGCGCAATTGCTGCAAAGTTAGTTAATAATAATTTATTTCCTAAACAGTATTGATTAATTGATTATATTATCTCCTAAGTTTAATTAAAGTAGAATTATTTTAAAAGTGTGCATCCATACTGGTAAGTTATATTTTGAAAGATGTTTTGAAGTAATTTGAAAGCAAAATGTTAATAATGTTTTAACGGGGACTGGAGTTAAATCATCACGAAGAATAATATTACAATTGTAAAAGTAAAAATTAAAACATGTAATTATTGTCATTGATCGGAAATTAGTTGACTTTCCAAGGGGAACAAACCAACTCCCGTTCAATGATCAATAATTGATAAAAATACGTAAATATGAAAGTGTTTCGTCTTTACTCGAGTTATAAGTTAAAGCCAAACCGGCAATTCTAGTCAGGCCAAATATTTCCGCGAATAGTTGTTACTCAAAGAACTTATTCTCATGAAGCATTTTAGTCAATTCAATTTGGAGTAAAAATCAATTACTGTAGAGAAATCCTGTAAAACTCGAGTAACCGTCCCCGACACTATCATCTTTATGTATTTGAGTACTATATTATTTGTAGAAATTAAACATTGGAAATTGTCATTATGAAATCGAAATCAAAGTAAAGTTGAAATAAACATAGAAGATTATAAAAAAGATAAATAATGCAAACTTTGTAAAAACAAATCAAAGAGAACATAAAAATAATATAAAAATAATATAAAAATAAAATAGAAAATAATATAAATAAGATCAGTGAATGTACATGAAGATATAAAGGCCAGAAAGGTATTAAGTAACTTACATTCTTTCTAGTGGGGGAGTTGGCAATGTGTTCTCTTCGTGTCTGACTCAGAAGTGTAGGGTGTCCGAAAATTCTTAGCGGCAGTAGGGGCTTTGAATTATATCAGTCGGTAAGACTTGGGTGAAGAAATTTATGGTAGTGGGTGGGACTTGGAATTCTTGAGGGATGTATTTTGTGGAGTTCTTATCTGAGAGAGACCGTCTATTAAGATTTTTTTAAAAATACTAGTGAATGGAAATTAATTAATTTCTGGCTAATTGTCGTGTCGCAATGATTATATATACAAATACAAACGCGGCAATTTTCATATGCTTGCACGAGAAATAAATCTGTAATTCACGTCACATTAAACAATAGCTAGAAACTAAAAACCTCGTCCTTCATTAGTAAACTGAACCATAAAGCTTCGTTAAACTCAAGCAAGGTTAAAATCTGAAGCACGTAGGAAAGCTTTGTTTTCATGGCACTTATCAAAGGTTATTTCCCAAGTTGTGGAACTCATGAAAAACCTAAACGTTATGGTTCAAAAGCATTTAAATATGAACCGGAAGCAAAGAGTGATTAAAAACGTGGTATGCTATATACCTGCAAACATTCAAACTAATACTCTCTTTTGCACTGCTATAAATGTTTCTCGGTGTTCTGCAAGGATATTTCCCCCATTTTTAAATAAAATGTTTTGTTGGTTTCACATTCATTCTCGGACCACCGTGGAAGACACCGGGTGTTAAAGATGGATTATACTGGGAATGTGTCAGAGCAAGTCTATACATGTTTATACATGACAAACATTTAACAAACATTGTTCTCCGTAAAACTTTTCTATCTGAAATTCTTCGCCAAACTCTTAAAGATAGTCCTTTGTTTTACCAATCGAGGTACTTCCTGCATATGTATAACACCCTTTCTAGTAGCTCACTAAAACGTACTTCCTGCTTGCTTATTATTCTGATTAAGAATCAGCCACGACTGACAATATCGAACTTCCATTGCAATGCAAGTAATACGAGAGACGGCCAAAATAATATCATTATCTTTGCATGAGAGATCACTGAGTAAATTATCCTATTATCCTAGCCATCTTTAAATGTCCTGATTTATGAGTTAGGTAAAGATAGTTTCTGTTATGATAAACTTAGAATAGTGTTGCATACCTTCTTTCTATATGGTTCTGTTTCCTAAAATTTTCTAGATGAGATTGAAATACAGCTTGGCAAAAGTCATACTATTGTTCCCTGGTCACAAGTAACTGGTCACTTGCTGGTATCATGATCAGCAAGAAATGACTCACGCATGACCCATGACCGTCCATGGCTCTTCCATTACAAGAACTGAAGTTAAAAACGTTCTCTAGTGAATGTAATACCTTACAGTTTTGCGCGCTCTTTCCTCTGTATATCGTGTCTTTATAACTGGTAAATTTTTATTAATATTTCGGTGTAGTTTTCAAAACGAGATCATTGATATTCTTATTGAGGCTCTTATTGGATTCTGGTGAACCTTCAGATTTCATCTCTTCCAACAGTTCAATTTCATCCTTAATAATATCATCTTCTACCTTCTGTGGTTCTTCCAAATTCGTCGAATCCACTCTCACTTCGGTTATACTATCATCTTTCTCCTCTGCGTGTACACTGGGCGTCCTCTGTTGTTCTTCAGCCTCCTTGATGGGATCCATTCGCGTTGGTAGTGATGTCATCTCGATGGAAGATGTTTTCGTGGCTTCTTGGGCCCTGGCGGGGACAACGTTGTGGCTCTTGTCGTTGTTGTTACTGTAGTAATTATTCATTCCGTAGTCTATTTTGGTCTGCGTGGAGTTGTTGAAGGACTTAATGGATACTTGGCCGTTAGCGACAGCTTTGAGGGCATTGGTCTCTTTGACCTGCAAGGGATGGATTTTCTTTTTGGACTTTTTGAAGCACTTGGTACAGGGGCAACGTATGACCAAGAATCGTAACCCATCTGCGATGCACTCGCAGCACGTCCTACTGATGCAGAATGTGCAGAAAAAAAGCCTTAGAACACAGAAGAGCATTCCGATTCCCACTAAGGAGGGCCCGATCCCGGCCATCGTGGCCTGAATAGCGGGATGCTTGAACTGGCAGTAGAAACTTATAAGTGTCAGTATGGCTCCAAAACAGGCTAAGACTAGGCCAATGATGACCAGGACGTCGGGTCCAAAGTATTCTTGGTGTTCTCGGAAACTCATATTTGCCTCTGGAGCATTCGGATCCCCTGAAAATGAAAGAAGCAGAAATTAGAAAATAATACAATTGTAAGTTTCTTAAACTATAATTAAAGATTTGTTCTTCTTTGTGAAAGTCAGAGAGTTTCTGAGAAACTTTCTGTAAGCACCAACTGCCTTAAAGAGGAAAAGTAATAACAGAGTTCACACTAAAAATAAGCATTTAGCTTCTTTGACTTACTTTGATCAAATTCAGTGCTTTTTCTGATCAAACGTAATGAAACTAGTTAGCAAATTAAGTATGAGTAAGATGATAATTTTACTCATTTAAGTACAAAATACAATGAAATATGTTAAAATGTCTAATGTATTTTACTCGTTATTGTGAAGCAAATGGAAGATATACATATAGTATCCACACCGCTGTAGGTAGAAGTTTGTATGGGAATATTAGCTAGACAAAATTCAGGCTGCCAAAGAAATTTATGACAGTTTATCATTTCTAATAAATATTACTCTTTTCGAATTTCAAAGCAGAATTAGTAGACTTAATATTATACTACAATGAAGAGTATTTAATTCATATACAATCTATTATTCATACACGATAGTGGATAAAAAATAATGGCAACTTGATAGCTCCAGAACGACTTTATTGCTGTGATTACAAACACTTAAGATCCATTACTATAATCGCCTGCCGTGTAAACTACCAGCTGAAAATTTCTATAACTCTATAACCATCACCACATCCACTTCTGAGGTGTTCCCCAACGGCCAACCTAAAGCGCGGAAAACCTCTTTATTATTGCAGTGGATCTCTTGCAATGGTTCTGTCCTTTTGGCGAAAAGATCATAGGTACGTCAACTTATATTCCACCACTATAGAGAATGTTTCCGTACCAACCATCGCCATCGTCTCAGGTGCTCTCCTATTATGACACAGTGCATTGTTATGTATGGGTTATGATCAGATTCGTGACTAAAAGATTGGCTTCACTTTCCCCTGAGTATTGACGCTGGTGATGTGTTAGGCGACGAATCTAATCATCCTTCATAACAATGCCAAGTGTCATAAAACGAGAGCTGTTATAGATCTCTCGCGTCGGCGGCGATGGGAGGTACTGAAATTCAGGATGTTCTTACTCGATATAATTCCGTACGGCTATGAAGAAATTGCTAGGGATCCGTTATAGTAGAGAAGAAGTTATCTATAATTTGAGGCCATCACTGTGCATCATCTACAGAGGTGGATTTCCTGATGCTATATTGACCTTCCCGTAATTTGGCAAAAGGAGTCGAAACGGTAGAAATGCAAATTAATGTTTCCATTATTTTTTCCAATCCTTCTAATTGTTCATTACAATCTACAACCACAAATTATAAGATAATTTTTTAATTACTGCATATGCTTTGCCGTAATATATTAATCCAGTGTCCAATCTAAATCAGACTATTTAGTTTTGAAAAGGTAATCAGTTTCTGAAGACAAAGGTGATAGACAAATTGTGCTTCTAAATGGAAAGGTGAATAGTGAATCTGAAAAACGAAATTGTGGTTTAATGAAATAGAACTTTTTACGACGTGAGCAAAGTATTTTTTTAAGAAAAATAAGCATTATTATAATTCTTCGTTTGATTTATAAGGTCATCCCATATATAATATCGGTTATTCAATTAGATTTTGAAGAAATAACCAGATGGCTAAGAATTTAATCAACTGTATCTTTACATATGGATAAATAACATCCTTCCAACACTATAATAGGTTTCTAATGATATTTTAAACGCATCAGTCGGGTTTTTTTAAAAGGTCTTGAAATTGCGTTTCAATTATCTCATATAAATTGTATTCTCTTACACCTATGGAATTTTTCAAGCTTAAAACCACTAGTCAAAATATAAGTAATTTTCTTCTTGCTCATTGCATCACTTCTTCCTCATCGTGAGTAATTGATATCACCCCCGTCTATAAATAGGAAGATCCAGATTTCGAGAGAATTATGTTGCTTTTTCATGTTTCCCTAATGCATCGATAAATGTCTAATGTCTTTACACCCGCAATTTTAGAAAATATTTTTTCACATGCATGAAGTTCGGATCTTCACACTTTCGCTTAGATTACTGTTAGTAATTTTATGTGTAAACCATTTGCTAAGCTTACACACAATTCCAAGTGCTTTCAAATAATGTTGTACCGTTGGTAAATGAATCTATTCTGCCAACTCTTCAACAATTGCATAGGGATGTCTATCAATTACTACAATCAATCTATCAATTACACATCATTGAGAAAACGGACAATATTCCCAAACCGGCTTGCATCCTTCGAACTGTGGTCAAATTTACAGATCCATCGTGCGGCCCTAGTGATTATATTTTATTTTAATTTTATTAACAGTTTTAATTTTGAGAACTTCTTTCCTATCAAATTTTTAACTTCAACTTACGACTTCCGGCCAGAACATAGTTTTAGAATCACGTATGAATACTTAATGAGGAAGAGCGGTATTTAGCCGCGAAGTTCTACTTGATGAGTGAGAGAGAATCAGAGTTTCTGATTTGCGCGCGTCTGCCTTTTTGGCTGCTCTCTCTAAGCTGTTATTACGCTCGGCCGTGTTCAGGCCCTCGATAGCTTTGTAGACAACTAGAGTTAAGGGGTCAACTCGGTTAGAATCTTGATAGCTCCGGCTATATCTCTTTAGATTAGTTTTAGTTCTTTATATCTTAAGTTCAAAGCCCGAGTGTTCGGCTTTATTGTAAAGCTCCAAGACGGAGTTTTGTTAATTTTTATCTGAATAATAAAGGGTTATTTTACCCTTTGTGCTTGTTGTTTCATCTACACGAACTCAAGCGATTATTCGCTTATCAGTTCTAAAGATTTGTCACTTTATACAGTAACTGAGAAATACACTAGTGAGAATCTTACAACAGGAAAACCAGATTATAACGACTTGGAAAAGAAGGCTCAAACAACACAACACAATTTTTAAGCTGAGTTTGTTGCCCTAAAAGCTGCACTTGCCTATGCATTGGTTAATGAGTATTTCAATATATATATATGTAAAATATAAAATATGAAAGGCAATCATTAACAAAATTACTGACTAAATTCTCATAGGACATTAAATTTCTACTTTCAAATACAACCTCTTTGCCATCTGTATTGACGCCTGCCGTATTTCGCATTGCTAAAGATCTTTCAAAATAATTACACAGGATTAAAACAGTGGAACCAAATTTATAAACACCATTGCAACTAACTAGGCACTCTCTCTTGCCGCCTACAGTTGCTTGCTAAAGGACGTTTTCTTCGATTAGCCGCATTCTTCCATTGTTCTAAAATTTAACTGCGTATATAAAATAGAAGTGCACGTTTAGCACCCCTGTTGTTGTACCATTTAAGAAAAATTGTGTCTCTAAAGAATTTTCCTGTTCAAACATAAAAACGTGATGTTTTAATAATTAAGTTAGTTGTGTTTCGTAAAAATTCCAGTTATCTACGCAGCAGTTTTTCTTGGCTCAGGTCAAAAAGTGAATTGGTGTCTTCTCTGCTAAATTTTTTAATCGTACCCATCTAAGTCATCACATCTTTTAGTCGGCACGACGTCAAGATTGTGCAAGCCTTTCCACATGTGCCACCAGAAAATATTTCCATTTGCAAAAGTTGAAAGATAAAGTCAATCTTTCCTGTGTTCCCAGAAAGTTACTAACGCAAATTGCGGCTAAACTTGGGGCGTTGAAAGATAGTTAATTTCTTCCTATGCTTCCATGACGTCAGCGAATAAGTTGAGTACGTTAACAAGGAAACTAGGCCAAGGTCAGGCCTTAAAACTCTGTTGCCCGAGGTAGCGAAGTGGGTGAAACTCTTCGTTCCAAAATGTGGCGTGAAAATGCTTTTCCAGTTACAGTGGAAGGAGATGTGCGCTTTGCTTTATAAGTTAACATTACCAAATGTTTGTGATTTAAGTGTGTGTCTGCAAGACTTTCATTCCTTCAAAGTGCCGGTATGTTTGCCATTATATTCTTGTAAGTTGAATATCATGCAATGTGATTGTAATCGAATATAAAAAGTGCAAAAGTGATAATCTCTTTACAAAAATCATGTAATGCAAAGTCTAATGTAAAAGTGTGCGGCATCGAAAAGGAAAGAAGTTAAAGCTAACGTCAAGAATTTTGTTCAAAATTATTTTGATTCTGCCGTTTTGAAAAAAATATAAAAATTATCGTTCAAAACATTTTTTTCATGATTTATTGATAATAATATCTTGTTTCTAACAATTTTAAGATAAAGACAGTAATATTAGTATTTCGTGATTTATTTAGTATAATGTTTTAATCTTATTTTTATAACTGAATTTTTATAAAATTATATATGCAAACCCGTTCTCAAAATAGAATGGTCCAACCGAAATCTGAAATTGATGCTGTATCTAAAGATGAGTTTACATCCCCATCATTTGACGCCGCAAAAGACGCGACAAATATTTGACATTTTCTGAAAAACTACATTGTTTAAACCTTACTGAAAAAATCGAATTGGCTTTATTTTCCGATTTCCTTAAAAGTGATCATTTTATATTCTATATTCACAAATCTGTCGAGATATATAGTTCTAAATTTTTAAAAGAGAAATTTCTAACGTATTTTCTACTTCAGAACATATTAAATTTGATGAAATTTGATTATTGTTGTCTCCGTCACTTGCCATTCATTCAAAAACATTGATATGTATTTTAGCCTAAAACGTAAAATCAGGCTCTGAATTGAGTTTAAGTATCAGATTCTTATTGATTTCCTCCCCCAGGGTTTGCCACAGCAAAAACGTATGTTGTTATCAGTTCAAAACATAATTTCATTTCAAAATTGGAATTCCCTAACAAGAAAACTTTTCCCAACTTCAAGCTCATCCGAAGAACTAGAAAGCACCAGTAATGTACTTAGTCTTCTGCTCCTAGGCAAAATGTTCGTCCATATTTTTACTATCCAATATATCCTATTCCCCGACCATTCTACCCTAGTTCTAATTTGTCTCAAAATTCGATCTGGAGAAATGTTCAGCCACCAGCATTTAAATTTCCCAATTCTCAGTATCCCGCCTTAAATTATTATCAGTCTCCATCATATTAAAATCAAACTTCACATAAAAAATGAGAACATTTCAGGTTAAATATGAAGTTAAAGGATAGTATTTTTCTTGCTTTTATTGATGCAGGTAGTCAAGTTAAATGTAATTTCTGAAAATACTTTTAAGTTGTGTTGATAATTCTGAAAGGACTGAAAATGAAACATCATACTTATTGTCATTATATGGAGGTCCTTCTGTCGCTAAATTAATTGCGTTGTCATGAAAAATTGGAAGAAAAGTAGAAATATGTTATTTTACTTGGTATATTCTCGTTTGAATTATATGTTACTCTCTTCATCATGTGTTTCGTTGTTTAAATTGCAGCTGAACTTTACTGATGTGCGTCCGTTTAAAAGAAATATAAGTAAAAATGTATGTCTAAATAGTCTTTTGATAATAATCTCTTATATTTATATGAAAATACTGAAACTGGAAACGATTATGCTATTCATGTTGAAAATAATAAGCTTGAATTGGAAGACAAGTTAATTGTCAGGAGGGCCATCTGGCCTATATGCTAACCGCCCCAGCGAATCGGCTACCCTGCCGTCGGTGGAAAGAAATGAAAAAAAGTCATGAATTACTTTTAAGTTTCACGTTTTAGGCTAGACTCTACATTTGCTTCATTTTGAATGTTTGTCTGTTGACCCATTAAGCTAGCGGAAATTTTGCTCAAGTTAAATTTTCAGTTTGTATAACCATCAGGTCGATGTGTTAACAAATAGTTTCATTTTAAACGTTTACATTAGTTGTGATAAAGCAAGGTCGTTTGATAGACCACTAAAGTTAGTCTAGGTAATTTAAATATTACGGCATACACGAATAAATCTAAGACAGCAAAACCCTTACAGATCTTCGAGAATGGCTAGTTTTGATATAAGTGGGAACTTATGTAAATTTTGTGAGGACACGTTTTACACAAATTAGAACAAATTCTTTGTAAGTGTTAAATCATTACTGCTAATTAAATTTCAACGCTGTACCTAGCACTTGGCAAAATAGATATAAAAAGTCACTTTTAAATTCAGCCTTATCTCATGTACTATTCATACTCACCCACGTGGCAGTCAGAGTTGCTACTGATTGAGTGGTTATAAGGGTACCTTCTTCTGCCGGGAGGGATAAGGTGTCTGCTGCTGGACGTGTAGTGGTTGCCCAAACCCGTCGGCAAGATGGACACCTCCGAAGACGTGTTGAGGCGGGACAACATGATCACAGCCCACATAAGACCGGCAGATGATAGTCGTTGTCAAGTCCTTTTGTCTAACAATACCTCCAAATGGAGATTTTAGGTTTTCGTTGTATGTTTTGAGGAAAATCTGGTCATCCTCCGAAGGAGATGATCGTTTTGATGTACCTGTGGCATGCTTTTGCTATCGTTTGATATGACAGGAAAACTTATCATTAGTCTGAAGTGCTGGTTGTATTTTGAAGTATTAGGCATAATTACCGTCATTTCTTTCTAAGTGCCAGTCATATTTATTACCATTTCGGAGCGGAAGTCAGATTTATTATCATTATTTTGAAGATCATATTATATTCATTATTATCATTCTTAAGTATCCAACATAATGATTATTATCATCATCTCGATGTACCAGTAGTAATTATAATACTATTTCGAAGTTCCAATCAGGTCATAGTTATACTTATTATCGTTTCGAAAGGTCAGATATATTTATTATTGCTGTTTAAATTCTGGTTATATTTATTTTATGAGTTACGCTTATAATTATCTTTTAGAATTGCCAGTCATGTCTGCTTTTGTTTCGAATTACTAAACATTGTTAGTATCATTTTGAAGTACCACTCACATTTATTATTACACTTTCAAAGCACAGATTGCACCTCCTGCTGTTATTCCAAAATGTTCGTGCCTGGTGTATCATTTCAAAGTGCCAGTGGTATGTATTGTTAAACCTTTTCAAGTTTCTTCAGGTTTTAACAGTATTGATTATTATCAGCTTGGTTTGCCAGTCAGTATTTGTGGATATTTGGTTGATCAAACTCTTCTGAGTATAATAGATTATTTGAAAGTGTTGTTTACTCTTTATACGTTCTTTCTGCTCAGTATCTATGTGTATTACATGAATTCTGTTCAGTGGAGTTGACAAAGATTTCATTTCAGAAGCAGACGCACACATTCCGTTAGAGAATAATCAGCAATCAATAATCTTTGCGGAATTTTGCTTATGTATTCTGTGCAGTATCTGGATCCTTCTCGAATTCTACTTCTTTAATTTCTCCTATGCCAATTCCTGGTGATATTTATTATTAAGTTATTAAGGCCTTCTAATCTCACTAATACTCAAATCTTATTGAAATTCTATCTTTCTGATATGAGTTCTTGCAATCTTTCAAGTTTCCTTCTAATCTTTACTGTTATCGAATGCTTTCTTTCTAATTCTAAAGATTATAGAATTCTGTCCCTCTAATCACTTCTGCATTTACCATCTTGCTGAAATTCTGACCATTTAATCTTTTACTTTTTTTCTTTTGGTGGAATTTTATTCTTCTAATCCCTTCGATATTTTTTATCACGATACATTCTGCTGCCAACAGAAATCTTGGCCTTCTAATTGATCCTATTATTGGATGCTATCTATTATAACTGATAACTGGTTTTCATTCGTCTTTGCTAATCTCTTCGCTATTAAATCTTGTTGGAATTCTAAATTTTGAACTCATGATTTATTGGTCTCGTGATATTGAAGACTTTAATCTGTTTGCCTTATATTCTTTTCCCGACATCTGTCCCTGGTAGAAAAATTTTATCCTTCTTTTAACCCCGATATCTAGCGTTACTGGAATTCACACTTTCTGTTTTGTCAGGTTTGTGGTTCTGGTAGTACTTTATCCTTGCTGTATGCCTGATATTCGGTCTTTTATAAAATTTTACTTCTTTTAGTATGCTTATTTTCAACTCTGGTACAATGTTAACCTTCTGTTAAGTTCTAGATTTGTTCTTTGTGGAATTTTAATTTTCTTGTTTTGCGATTTCTGAATTTGATATGCGTTTCTCTTTTTATTTATCCAGTATCTAGTCTATGGCCTCAAGCTCTCTCATATCTGGTCTTGGAAGAATTATATTTCTCTATTATATACGAAACCCGCAGGAAATTCTGTGCTCGTAGTTTATCAGATATCTGAATTTAATGCACTTCTAGCTTTCTAATCTAACAGAAACTTGGCCTACAGTATTATGTTGCGCTCTCAAATAATCTTGTTATTTCGTACAGTGTTATAGCAGACCTGTTTGACAGACTTCAATCTTGAAAAATGTTTCAATGAATGCTGTACGTTTTAAAATCACCGCTTACTATATCGTTTCTTTGCTTGGTAATGATCATCGCTTAATAGAATATCACATGTTCAGGACGATTCATGCGTCGAAATTAGTACCTTCAGTTATGGATCCTGCCAAACGTGGAATCACCAGAATGTATATTATCACTAAGAAGTGCTATCTACCTTTCAAAAACATCCAAAAGAAGTCTTTGAAATCCTCAAGAAGTCATATTTTGCTAAAAGTTTTAATATTCCAACTTGACAAAAGGAAGAAATTCTTTGACGAGGAGGTGGGAGCACAGAACCTGTAATTAAAATGAAATTTAAAATCAGCATTTATATACTCAATGCATTAATCAAATTAAGCATTGCATTATGAATTTTTGTAAGGTTAGAAACGTTCTCATGAGATTTCTTCGTCATTACGTTATGTAACATTGTGTCATGTTGTGCAGTGATTAGAGATTTTTGAAGATGGCAATGTGAACAACGAACTACGCCGTTACCAGGATTCGAATGGATATATGGATCTTCCGATTGCTATCCTGACGTGCTATCAATTAGACTATCAGAGCATACAAAAGAGGACACGATAATTCCTTACAGTGTTGTGGCTTTTATCGTTTAAGTTTTACGAACAATTAGTTTTATATTAATTTCTTTATGCCTTGGCTGGTCACGTTACTCGCGCAAACTAGAAATTCATGAAAACTTAAGGCAAGCAGAGTAGATTAAAAGCTCGGTAGAAATCGTGCGTTGCATTACCACTTACTGTAGAAAAATCCGCTAACAGAGCGTGAGGTTAGACGGCTGAATGTTAGCTGAGTTGGATATTAAAAATTTTAAGAAAAATAACATGCTGAAGAACAAATGTCAAAAGTATTATAGCAACAAGAATCAAAGCAAGTTGTTCAAATTTTCAGGACGATAGTTTCGATTATTAGATAAAACGTTTTTCTTTAGTTGCAAGAATGAAAATGCGGAGGGAGAAGCATCTGCATGCTCGTTAACAATAAATAAATATTCGAGAAAATTCCAGCCAAAGTATAGGGAACAAAACCATGGGAACCATCACTTGACAGAAAGCGAAAGTAACTACGAAATAACTCCTTTAAAAGCTGAAGGTAAAAATGTATTAGAAGTGGAATCATTACTAGAACTGAATGACTTTTATGAATACGAAATGCTTTTAGGAAGTTTGATTGGCCAAAAGATTTTTTTAAATAATTTTGGCTCCAGAAATATGAAAACTTTTGACCGGCAATATTGCAAAATGGGAGATTTAAATTTCCTTTTTTAATATATATGCTTTTTAAATATATATGCATACATATTTCATGCTCCTTTGTGCTACGCGAAATTTCAAGCCTCAATTTAATTTTAATTAATGCATATTAGATCCCGTTATAATGTCGTAACTTGTGTAATAATTAACTAATTTAAATGTTCTTCAGGCACTATAGACTGCCAAAAGAGTCATCGCTCCGTCTAACGTAAATAAAAAGAGGCTTATGGAGATTACACTGTCACAATTTAAAATTTTTATTAATGTTTTAACTGAAAAGGAGGCACAACTTGTGCGTACAATTCAAATCCGCCATCTTTTAAATAACATAAAAACGAAAATACTATCTAAAATGTACTCGTAGCTCTGAACTGCACAACTCATGCTTAACTAAGCTTTGGTTCGAAGCTTGTAATGGCACGATTTAGCTTTGGTTAGCAAAATGGCTAATACCGAAATATTAGCGTTGGACGAATGTAATTACAAACTGCGACTATCGCTGCCAAACATTCGATTCAAACATTCAAAACATTTGCCTTAAGTAATCCTAATTCGTTCCCGTTCTGTTGAGGACAAACGAAAAGAAGAAGTTATGTTAAAATCCAAGTCATATAAAGGTATTCATTTACATAAAATATCTTAAATAACATAAGCATATTCCTCCTAAGGGTTTTTACTTCTGCAGATAAAGAAGTAGATAATATTTTTAACCTTTGAAACCACAGTTCGGTAAATTTACGTTGACTTTTCTTGCTGAAAGCTTGATTCTTTAACAGAAATTAGAAAGCTGTTTTTGCGTCCCACACAAACGGCGTTGTAAATCTGAATCGGCATTTGTTATATAATCACATCGTAACTGTAACGTAGCAGTCAACAGCTGTAACTGATGGTCGACGAGAAGTTGCTTTATTTATTTTTGTCACAACTTTAAATTGTACTACCGAAAGTTGTGGGTAATAAAATTTGAGCTAGATTTTACCTTGAGTTTTATCTTGTGTATTCACAAGTAAGCATCAGCTGAGGAGATAACTTGTCAAGCATTATTAGAGTTAACTGATAATCGTTAGGTTCGATAAAAAGCAGTTCTTAGTTTAACTCCTTAGAAGTTGTAACGTTACCATGCATTTAGAATGCACGATCTCTTACACAACGATGAGCAAGTATTTGACCCCTTGGACCATAATTTCGTTGATCACCTGCGAGCAACTGAGCTGGTGGGCAATGATGGTCTTCAGTTTAATTTATATTTTAATAATTTATCCAGATGTTTTCATTTGCCTCACAAAGCGACCATGAGCCGCTAGGTCTCAATGCCGAAGTGTCTTGCATTAGTCACCGATGAATTGAGGTTAAATAATTTATCTAAATTTATTGACTTGCCTTACACTGTGACCGTGAACCAGTAAATTACTGGGGATCAAACGGCCTTGATTAGTCGCCGGTGGGAGAATTATAGTTTATTTTAACAGTCTATTTAAATGTTCTGTATCACAGCACGCTCTTTGCGTCAATTTGTGGGCCATAAGTTACCATATCCGTTAACGTTTATATATTCATTAATTTTTATTTAAATAATCTATCTTGTTAGAAAGTACCGTATTTCCCCCTGCGTGGTGTCATAGTGTAAATGGTTAGCATATCCATATTGCAATTGAAGCTTCCGTGGTTCTAATCCCTGCGAGAACACAACTGATTATTATATCTCCTAAATAGAAATACTTGATGGCTGACGGTAGTATTTATCTGACGCCCAGGTACAGTGGTTAGCGACGTAAACCGCTGATTTGGCTCCCGATTCAGGCATATTTATTATATTTGTGCGGGATTGCCAACTCATCAGATGTCAACCATTATCTACCAAGCCACAGCCTTGAGGCTAGTTCAACAAATCAGGTGGTATTTATTAAATCAAGTAAACACAACTTAAACCATATACATATATTAAAGCCTAAACAAGACGTAAATGACACCATGAAATGTACGAATACTAAATATAAATACAAAAGGATGTGCAGAACAATACGCAGAATATACTTAGGTTACCATGTAATGCAAATACTAAATAGGCATATATAATATCCAGAATATATAAATACACAAACACTGTTGCTACTAATTACAAATACAAATACAGAAAAAAGAATTCAACTTTATTTTCGTACACTAGGCATAATGCAAAGGCTACCTTATAATACAAATGCTACATAAGCATACATAATATTCAAGGTAAATAAATACATACGCATTGTTATTACTAATTACAAATAAAAATGCTAAATTCAAATACAGAAAAAGAAATTCATCTCCATGTTTTTTCGTATCTAGCCATATTTTTCAGCAAATTCATCTATTAGAGTTTTCAACTTCTGCCGAGCAACCCTTTTATGTTTCAGTTTCTGAAACCATTGTGTCCATAAGCTTGTGCTTGGTTGAAAAGGAACCTCATGTTAGAAAGCTAAACCCTCAAGAGAACGCATAGTGGTCTGGATTACCCCCCTTCTCACACTCGCAGTTTCTGTCTTCTCTGAAGCCAAAGCGTTTGAGATAATCAGGAAAAAGCCCATGTCCGGGATAAATTGTGACAGAAAATTGTTCATTGAATGCGGTTCCAGTGACAGTTTGGAAAGAAACTTATAGACCCGACGCCCTGACTTGGTCTGGCCCCATTGCCTTTACCATTTAAAGACTAATTTTTGAAAAGTCTCCCTCTTCAGAAATGTGATAGGATTTAATGTTGAAACTTCTGTTAGTGAGCTGGAGTTCGCCGTTTCTCTGGCAGCGGTGTTCACTTACCCATTGCCTGTAATCACTGGGTGAGTAAGAATCGATCTAAGAATGGGTCTTCGTGAGCTTGGCATTCATAACAGAATGCCTCGAATGCTCTATACTATTGGATTCCTTGAACTTGTTGGATTCCTGCGATTATTGCTGCTACGTTCAAGACAGAATCGGTGTAAATGTGCTTGGACACGTTAGTATGTTTTCTCATGCATAATAGTGCAACTCTAATGGCAGTTAAATCACTTGAGAAATGAAGTTTTCAAACCTAATTTTCTTCTCTATGCATGTGTCACGTCACCATCTACGTGAGAGCAAAATGCGCTTCCAATTCCTTCTGGTCTTTTAGAGCCACCAGTGCTGACACCTTCTAATCCACTTATTTGCAGTGCAGAGGTGAATAGTCTCGGCAAGCTTGTTTTAGCTGGATAGCTAAGGATATGAGGTTTATGCTGCTCATAAACTGTATGAACATAGACTTTCCCCTAAAGACTCTTCGTTCGTCGCAAGCGGGAAACATTTACTATAGCCACTTTTTTTTCAACTAATCAATCTAGTGGAGGCAAGCCTTCCATAATTTGCAAGGCTTCTTTTCGAAGTAGTAGGATATGCCCTGCATATAGATCATAAGAAGCTGTTGTCTCTGTAATGCGTGTAATTCCTTTAGTCATGTGGGCTGTGAGAGTATTACCCCGGATTTTTTCTGCATATAAAACTATTAGCTCCGCTACTACCTTGCACCATAGGCTCAGTGGGTTTCTCGGAATTCTTCATCTCACTGAATTTTTGAATCACATGCTACTGATAAGGGTATTAATCCTCAGCTTCAGTGAGGAGATATGAGGCTGCCAAGAAAGTTTGTTATCCAGAACTACTCCTATGCACTTGAGTTTCTTGACTCATTTAACTAAATAGTCCAGGAGGAGACATGGATTCCTGCGCAGCGGAGGTTCACGACCTATATGTGTCTGTGTCTTGGGGACCGAACGCTGTAGCTTTTATGCACTTGTCCATTTAGCAAATACTCAAAGGCACTCTTGCCTTCGTCTTTTCAGGTTGCTACGCCTGCCACAGTGAGTATAAAATCACCTGTGTAGGTAATGAACGTAATTCCCTCTTTGTTATTGAACAGGCCAAAGAGAGTGTTGGTCACGATGTTCCAGAGGATCGATCCGAGACAGGATCCCTAAAGACACCTTGTGTTGAGTTTCTTCAGAAATTTTCCTCTTCCCAGGGTAATTTTCACTTGTCTTCTCTCTAAATAGTTACGCAATAGATGGCGAATGAACGTCAGGCATTTGAGAGAATACAGATATTTAGTGATGCCAGCCCATCACAGCGAGTCAAAGGTTCTCTTAAAGTTAAGGGCAATGACTGCTGTGTGCCTTATTTCTGATCTGGAGATGTGAATTATATCGAAACGTTTTTAAAGTGCATGCTCAGTTAAATGACCATCTTTGAGCCCAAACTATTGCTGGTGCATTCCACTGGCATTGTTAAAACAATACAGGAATCTGCTAAGTACCACATCCTACAATTGCTTTCTCAGTGCCGACGGAAGACACACTAGCCTATAAGAGATCAGATTGAGGTCTTTATCTTTTTTCAAGAACAGTGCCAGCCCCACTGCCTTGGTACTTGTGTGGAAATGCCGAAGACGTCAGCATGGGATGAGGTAAGCCATGATAAGCTGTGGAACCTTCTGTTGGATGACTTAGATCAGAACGTTGTCAACTCCATCCAGACCTGGGTGGAGCCTTTTGAAGACAAAAGCATTGACTATTCTGTTTATTTTGACTTTACAAGGAAGTGGTTCTGTGTTCTAATGATGTCGTAAATGATTAGCATCAAAATATTATCATACGCCATGCTGAATCTCCAAATCATTTTCTGGATCATCCTCAGGAAAGCTTCAGAAAGTTGAATAATATCGCCGCTACACCCTTTAAAAATCGAAGAGTTTGTTAATAAAATTTTTATTTAAATTCTTAAAAAATATAAAAGAACTAAAAAACCAAATTCGAAATTCAAATTCGGGGTTAGAAGTGCACTTGTTCGGATGGATGATTACGGTGACTTAAAAATTTAGTGTTTCTAAGTGCCATAATATTTCCACAATGCGCGGGACATACATGCATGTAGTCAGACAGAGTCTTCATTATTTAGTAACACAGGTGAATAATCTGTATGTATTTATGTATATATGTATGTATGTTCCTCGCATTGTGGAACCTAGAGCCACAAATTTTGATTCGAAAACTGAATTTTGTACTTCGAATTTCTTTTTATTTTTTATTTTATGTTTTTCCATGAATTAAGTGAAGTTTCGATTAGCAAATTGGGCGATTTAAAAGCAGTGTATTGCCATTTCGCAAAGCGTAAGTCATTTGTCTTTCAAATTTAACCATGAACTCAGCGATTTAAAAGAAATGTGTTACTGTCTGAAATAAAATAATTTTACCTTCCATGAGCCAGCGGGCTGCCATACGGATAAGCACAAGCTATTTAATTTTTTTTAATTAAATAAAAACAGGAATATATGTGTATTGTTGCTTTTTAAAAGATAAGATTTTAGCGTTAATTTCTTAAAGCTAAAATGTATACATTAATTTTGAGATAAAAAAGAGAGTACATGTAGCATAAAAGTTTAACATGAATGTCTTTGACTCAACAGCTGGATTTTTAGTTAAAAGTTTCGCACACCACATTACAGTTTGTTAGAGTCAATTCACTTGCTGATTGGAAAATAGCACATGGATTGAATACACAACGCATTAGAAGAAACGGAGTATAGAAGATTAACGCATCCAGCTAGCAATTAGGAGATTAAAACACAATAACACGCCGAACAAATACTAATTCAGAAGACAAACAACAAAAATCAGCGTTATATTTTAAAATATATTTTTGAATATATTTTTGAAATATATTTTTCATATAAATATATTTCAAATATATTTTTGAAAATATAACGCTGATTTTTGTTGTTTGACTTCTGAATGAATTAGGAGATTATTTGTTCAAATACCGGAGAGAGTACAGGAGATTTCTCACGCTTCTTGCTACACAGAAAATGAATAAATATAATAACTATAATAATAATAATATATTTATAAACATAATACCTATAATAATAATAATAATAATATATTTATAAACATAATAATTATAATAATAAATATCTCTATAATAATGACTAGACGAAAGTGTGTTGGAATGCAACACATCCATGTCTGGATTTAGTCGACTAGGTCTCATGCCTCTCCTCACTCACACATCCCGCCACGCATGCTGACGTGGTGCAAGCAGTTAGCACATCCAGCAAGAATGTGGAAGGTCCGGTGTTTGAATCCCAGTGAAGGTACAGTTAATTTTTTATGTTTCCTGCTCCGAAAGGCTTAAATAAGTTCTACAACATTATGTTTAATTTTATTTTAATAATCTATCTAACTAACGTAAATTTAATGATATATAATTAATAATATGACACTATTCCGTTAAAGAGTTAGTTAGTTAAAAATACGCCACTTTGGGGGGGGGCACCGATTGTTGCCAAGTATAAAATTATGAATTAATAATAGAGTTCAAAAGGCTAAACAAATTACTTCTATAAAAAGTAATTTTTTTAATTTCAGTCAACTGCAGCACTTTCACACATATTAAGCTGTTTGTTACACCATTTCACGGTTGTAAACTCCTCTGCCCAAGAACGCATAAATCTAACAGCAATGAACGACATTCTGGAACCGCTGAATTAATATCCACCACAAAGGCCCTTCTTTTCTTAAAGAAAGTATTCTTAAAGAAAGTAAATTCTTCTTTTTAATTTTTTAATCTAGAGTATTCTACACATAAATAAGAAATAACAAAACAAACGAAATTTAATCTAAACAAGTGGCATAAAGAATATTCTACACATATAAATAAAAAATAATAAAACAAAAGGAACAAAATAAAACAAAAGGAAATATAAACAGGTGGCATAAAATTACAAGTATCATTCAATATTATGGAAAAAATTTCTGTTTTTGAATATAACCGACACTACATAAATTCTTTCGAAACAGAAAAACAAAAACGACAATTTTTTTATAGTTATATTTCGATAGATATTGATATTTCGATGATCCTGTATTTCGGTACTTCTTTATTATAGCGGCTCCCGAGATTGAATCGCCAATCAACCGAGATTAGCCAAAATCTGGCTGCGTGTTCTTATACTTAGCCACGTTATCGCATATTAGCACCGGCTGCGTGTTCTTACACCTGGCCACGTAATCGTATATAGCACCGTGTTGTATGTTTTCACTGCAGCGTTGTTCTTATATTATTCATTTTTGATGAAGTTTTCGAATTTGCATTGTTTATTCAGAAATATATTCATTGCATTTTTTGTGAATATACATTAACAATCTTTAATTCACCAAGTATTGAGGTGGATGCTAGATCATTTTTTCAAGAAAGACTTCTTTTACCTGACAAGCGAGTATGCGAAAATGGCCCCAACATGAAACTTTCGGAAACCAATTGGATGTGTAACGTTAAAAATTGCAAAAAAGAAGGGCCTTTGTGGTGGATATTAATTCAGCGGTTCCAGAATGTCGTTCATTGCTGTTAGATTTATGCGTTCTTGGGCAGAGGAGTTTACAACCGTGAAATGGTGTAACAAACAGCTTAATATGTGTGAAAGTGCTGCAGTTGACTGAAACAATTACATGCGATAGAATAATAATAATAAGTATAAGGAAAAAGACTCTTAAAAATATTTTTAGGAAACGACATGTGAGTATTTTTTTTTTTATTATTATATATTGTGATGTTCATTTTTACATTCGCGCTTCGCCGCCCAGGCGGTACAGGGGTTAGAAGAGTCTACTGCAATACCGAAGAGCGGAGTTCGAATCCCTGAGAGCCCACCAGCGGCCGAGCGGTGGTAAAGTCGCTGAACACTGGTAGTTCGGTCCGAGGTTCGAATCCCGCGAACGGGCTGGCTGCATGGGTGTTTTCGTGGTTTTCCCCATGTGTAACGTGTATACGAGCCAGTTTCCCTTAGAACGTCCTCCACGAAGGCATCCCTCCCCTTAGGCAGATAGCCCTAGAGTGCTTTGCCATAATTAAATACACACAAATACACACGAATCCCTGAGAAGCCATGGTTGTAACTGTCCGTTCTTTCATAGGAAGCAATGGTGGTCCACCTCTTACCTGCTTGCATAATAAAGTAACTACCGCTGTTGTAAAGAAAGAAATAGAGGGCGCTGCTTGGCAGTAGCGCAATGCATGTAAGTAGAAACGAAATGTCGTTTGATTAGGCAACATGATTTCTGTGAAGGTAGTCCACCTAACAATAGGACAGTTGTAAATATGTAACTATAACGAATAATAAATAGCATTAGAAAACTGAACCACCGGATGTTTTGTGATTGTTCTACGGGCCGCCATGGATAAATGCAGGTTCGTCACAGTGGTGCATCTTACGGAAATGTTTGGATTTGTTAAAGTGAACTTCACGAGGAAGGATGTGTCCAGACCATGCCCTAGGTAAGAGCATGATTATTATTAAATTTTGAACGTGTTTGATTTGAATTTTGATAATTTGCAGTCTTGGGTACATTTGTGTATTAACGCGAAATAATGGCAGAACTAGATAGATTAAAACGAAAGAGAACCGCATTGAGAACGGTAGTATCTAAACTACTAAAGAAAGTCGAGGATAGCTTAGCAAAGAAAGATACAAATGAATTATGCGAAGTGCATGAATTATTAATAGAAAAGAAAAGTAATTTGAAAGAATTAGACGAGGCAATTCATTCCGTAATTGAGATAGATTCTCTAGAAGCGGATGTAGTTAGTTCTGAGGAATATCAGGAAAAATGTTCTCGAGCTATTAAACGAATTAATCGAATGTTGGAAGAGGATAAAATAAGTATTAAAGATCCTGAACAAAACTTGGTTAGACTGCAAAATGTGCAAAGTATGGTAAAACTTCCAAAACTAATTTTAGAGAAATATTCAGGTGATCCTGAAAAATTTACGGAGTTTTGGAACAGTTACGAAAGCACTATAGACAAAAACGAAAGTCTTAGTAAGATAGAAAAATTCGCATACTTGAAAACATTACTTACAGGTGCCGCGAGTAATGTAGTATCTTCATTAGAATTAAATGCAAAAAATTACGATGAGAGTATAAAATCTTTAAAGGATAGATTCGGAAAAAAAAGAAATAATAATTAGTCAATTCACGAACAAACTGTTAAATTTAGAACCAGTAAGGAATTCAAATAATATTAAAGCTTTACGTAGGTTATATGATGAAATCGAAATTGCAGTTCGGAATTTGGAAGCGCAAGGAGTTACGAAAGGTTCATTTGGTCAGTTATTAATACCTGTGTTGTTAAAAGCTATTCCAGAAGAGTTCGTTCTGGAATTTAATCGAAGGAAAAACCCAAATGAAGAAATTAATGTATCTGACTTGTTGGACTTCATAAAGCGAGAAATTGAATGTCGTGAAGCGTCGAGTTTATTGACGCGAGATAAAAGAAATACCTTGCCTCCACGTTTCGAACATGCTAAGTCTGATTATAAAAAAAATCATAGAAATGTACCTACGGCTGCCAGTTTCAATGCTGTTGATAATCGTGCATGCATCTTCTGCGAAAAGTCCCATAATTCATTTTCTTGTGATAAAAGCATTAAAGAAAAATTGTGTAAGTTACGTACTGAAAATAGATGCTTTATTTGTTTTCGAAAATATCACATTTGGAAATCGTGCAGAAATAAAACTAACTGCTTAAAATTCGGGTTTAAGTCGCATCATGAGTCACTATGTACGAGTAGTTCAAATCGTAACAAAGCGCGAACGGCTTCAAATCAAAACATAAAAGAATTGTGCGAAAGCTCGCGAGACAATTCAGTAGATGAAACACAAAACTCTCCGAAAGAACACACGCTTTCTGTTGTTCCTTGTGATAAATCATTGAATAAAAATGCTTTATTGCAAACCTGTTCAGTGTTAGCTCATTATGACGGAAAGTCAGAGTTAACTAATTTAATTTTCGATTGTGGTGCTACACGAAGTTTTGTTCATATTAGTGTAGTTAAGAAATTAAACTTAAAATTTGTTGGAGAAGAAACATTGTCTATTTATTCTTTCGGAATGAAATACGCAGTACCTAAAACATATAAGGTTGTCGAATTCTGTGTTTCGGATGCGAAGCAAAAGAACAAAATAAAAATCAGCTGTCTCGTCACTGACGCCATTACGGCTGCGCATATGACCACGCCGTCAAAACAAACACTAAAAATGATGTATGAGTGCGGATTGCGAATTGATTGTTTATGTAAAAGAAGCGTTGGAATTCTAATAGGTGTGGATTATTACTGGAAGATGGTAAGGGGGGAAAAGATTCAATTAGGAAAGGAAATTTATGCGATTTCTACTATGTTTGGATGGGTCCCAGTTGGCCTTCAAGATAAAGAGAGCGAAATAGTATCTCAAAACACGGCAATAGTAAACCTTTCTTCTTGCGTAACTGATTCATTGAGATCGTTATGGACTTTAGATTTGATGGGCCTTACCGATGACTCAGCGATTTCTAACGAGGTGAGAGAAATGATTCAAAGCTTTGAAAAGGAAATACGGGTAGAAGGTAATAGGTACTATGTCAGTGTATTTTGGAAATCGGAAGCAGGGCAATTAGAAAATAATTTCGGAGTAGCATTAAGACGATTTGAAAGTCTTAAAAATAGACTTATTAGAAATCCTGAGATTTATCAGCAGAATAAATCCGTAATTGAAGAGCAAATGAAGGAGGGTATAGTTGAGAAGTGTTCACAGGAAATAACGGAGGCATCGTATTTTATGCCGCACAGGGAAATAATAAAACCTAAGGAAACCACAAGTTGTAGGATTGTTTACGACGCGAGCTCTTCTAGAACTAAAGGTGTAAAGTCCTTAAATGATTTTTTAGACATTGGACCTAGTTTGATCCCCGTGGTTTTGGACATAATTTTAAAATTTCGGAAATATGAAATTGCTTTCAGCGGAGATTTAGCTAAGGCCTTTTTAATGATAGGAATCTTAGAAAAGGATAGGGAATATTTAAAATTTCTTTGGTTCGGGAATAGTGAGGAAAAATATAAAGTTTTAAGGTTTAAACGTCTTCCATTCGGACTTTGCTGTAGTCCAGCAATTTTAGCGATGACGATAAAATTCCACATTAAAAAATATAAAAGCACAAATCCAGAAAGTTATGAAATGTTAGATTCCTCGTTATATGTAGACGATTTATACTACGGTGCAGACACTATTGAAGATGCATGTCGATTATCCTCAGACGCGGTTAAGATTTTTAAAGACGCTGAGATGAATTTGAGAAAATTAAGGTCAAATTCCGAGGAACTTAATTCCTGGTGGAATGGAAAAGGTTATAACATAGAACAAGCTAAAGAGTCAAAATTTTTGGGCATGATCTGGAACTCTGAAGCAGATAAGATCAAGTTGAATTGCGAATTTTTAGGAAATTTATCCCATGACAGTGCTGAGGTGACAAAAAGGACTATTCTCCAAAGGGTGGCCAGAGTTTACGATCCAATTGGTGTGTTTCAACCCTTTGTGATGAAAATGAAAATTCTGTTACAAAAAATTTGGACATTAGGTGTGGACTGGGATGATACCCTTCCATTAGAAATAGTTAAGGACTGGAGTCGCTGGCAAGCTGAATTAAAGGTGTTGGAGGAGTTTTCTCTTCCGAGAAAATATTTTGGTAGTAGTGAAAAATCTAATGTTAGCCTTCATGTATTTGCTGACGCTAGCCCTAAAGCGTACGGCGCAGCAGCATACTTTAGATACCTTGATTCAGAAAACATTATTTGCACCAGTTTCATTACCGCAAAGGGTCGCGTAGCTCCACTCAAGACTATGACTTTACCTCGTTTGGAGTTGATGGCTGCTTTAGTAGCCGCCAAATTGTCTATGTATTTGACAAAGCTGTTTCCTGAACTGTGTCATCAAAAGTTTCTTTGGAGTGATAGCCAAATAACTATCTACTGGATAAAGGGATGTGCAAGAAACTGGAAACCCTTTGTATCAAACCGAGTTTCTGATATTCAGTCACTCACGGATCCTGAATGCTGGTTTCACTGCAGTGGGAGTGAAAACCCTGCTGACCTTTTATCTCGAGGAGAAAATGCCTTTAATCTTGTGAGAAGTTCCCTTTGGTTACAGGGACCTAACTGGCTGTCTCAACCTGAAAGTGTTTGGCCAGTAAATCAACAGACCAACATCGACGAGGAGAGCGTTCAGAACGAAGCAAGGGTGCAAACATCTCTTCATGTTTCTGTTCAAGACGTAGAATCTTCGGCATTACTACAGTTAACGCGATTCAGCAGGCTGCTGAAGGTGTATCGAATTACGGCTTATGTTATGCGGTTTACCAACAATATAAAACGAAATTCAGTGAAAGTCAAAGGTCCATTAAGCTCTGTTGAGATTTCACGAGCTGAGCTCTATTGGGTAAAAGTTACACAGTGAAAATACTTTGCGAAAGAGATTCTAGATCTATCAAGTGGAAAATGCTTAGAAAAGACATCGTCGATTTATTCACTTAACCCAGAATTGGATACCCATGGTCTTCTGCGTTTAAAGGGCAGACTTCAATTCTCAGACTTTTCTTTCGAAGAAAAACACCCATGGCTGTTACCTTATAAAGATAGATACAGTGAACTAGTAATTTTTGAGTCTCATAACAAATTGTTTCATGCTGGAGTCGAAGCTACCTTAGCCGATATTAGAGAAAAGTTTTGGATCATAAAAGGACGCCAATTCGTCAAGTTCACGTTAAGTAAGTGCTTTTTGTGTAAACGATACAAGGTGCGTGCCGGTACACAGGAAACCGCTCCTTTACCACCTGATCGTGTTCTTCAATCATCTCCATTTTCTGTAACAGGGCTGGATTATGCTGATCCCTTTTTTACAAAGGACAGCAAGAATAAACATTATCTGCTTTTGTTTACATGTGCTACAACTCGAGCTTTACATCTAGAACTTGTCCCTTCTATGAGCGTGGAGAATTTCATGCTTGCGTTTCGCAGGTTTATTTCTCGTCGTGGATTGTGCTCAACGATATATTCTGACAATGCCAAGACATTCAAATGTGCTGATCTCGAGTTGCGAAAAATTTGGAAGTGTATTCAACATCCATCTGTACAAAATTTGTTTTCTTCCCACGGTATAACATGGAAGTTTATTGTGGAAAAAGGAGCATGGTGGGGAGGGTTCTGGGAAAGGCATTTTAGAACGATCAAAACTTGTTTAAGGAAAATAGTTGGACGTTCTAGTCTCTCTTTGAATGAGCTAGAAACAGTCTTCGTAGAAATCGGGGCCATAATTAATTCAAGACCCATAACGTATGTCTACAATGACCCTTCAGAACCCTCACCGCTAACTCCTGCTCATTTCTTAATTGGTAAACGTTTACTTTCTCTTCCAGTTACAAGAGTGTGCAGAGAAGACTTGATTGGGTCTAGACATTCCTTGATCAGAAGGTATAAACATCAACAAACCTTGTTAAACCACTTTTGGAATAGGTGGAGGAAGGATTACTTGCTTTCTTTAAGATCTGTGAATTTATGTCCACCTACTAAAGTGTCTGGTCAGTTTAATGTTAATGATGTAGTCCTTGTACATGACGACCGTTCACCTAGGAATTTGTGGACACTAGGTAAGATAATAGAAACTTATCCTGTCAGAGATGGTCAGGTTCGCTCGTGTCTCATTAAAACTCAAACAGGTAATCTAAAGAGACCAGTACAATTGCTGTACAACCTTGAAGTGCATAATTAGTAGTAAAGAGTTACAGTGTAATAATCTAATTTGTTGTTTGCACATATGTCATCTTCTGAATATCTTTATTGATTGTTGTTAAATGTAGTTTAGTTTATATAATTCTTGCGAATTTTGATTTAGTATAATGTTTCTTATTTAGTAATTACTTTATAAGTTGATTTAACGTGTTTAAACATTACTTAATTGTTATTTGTAATTTGATGTAGTTTATAGAGTATTCAAATGTTGTGTTTAATTTAGAAATTATGGTTTATTTTGTATTCGGTTTGTGTGAACTTAAAGAGTTCACAGGTGGGGAGTGTTGTAAAGAAAGAAGTAGAGGACGCTGCTTGGCAGTAGCGCAATGCATGTAAGTAGAAACGAAATGTCGTTTGATTAGGCAACATGATTTCTGTGAAGGTAGTCCACCTAACAATAGGACAGTTGTAAATATGTAAATATAACGAATAATAAATAGCATTAGAAAACTGAACCACCGGATGTTTTGTGATTGCTCTACGGGCCGCCATGGATAAATAATGCAGGTTCGTCACAACCGCTTCTGGCCTTAGTAGTTGCCAACGCCTATGATGACTTGTGCCCGCCATTGGGAATAAAAATAAATAAACATTCGCGCTTCACGAGCTTGCCGAATTATAGCTGAGTTCTTAGCACAAATTTAAAATTGCCAAATATGGTTGGAGGCTTCTATGACAAAGAAGTACCTATATTTCGATGGAAGCGTAAGATTAATTTATATACACTCAATTAATTTATTATTGCGATTTTAACAATTTATTCTTAATATATTGTTGTTATTGTCGTCCAAAAGGAAGGTCAGATAAGGCCGAAAGTATCTAAAATAGCCCTAGCGACGTCGACGGTCCTCGAAGAATATAGGATTTGGCACTCCCGGGGGGAGGAACAAAATTAATTCTGAAGAACCTGGGCAGTATAAGCAGGACAGTCAAAGATGCGTACTGGAGAAAGTTGTGTACCAGGACAGTCAGGGCAGTAATAATAACTTCGCTGACCAACAGGGGATATTTTCATTCTTTTAAAGTGTTTTGTTCTCAGTCTGGCTATGGTTAGATGAAATAGTTCGGTTGCAATTTAGCTCGGAAATAGAAGGTTTCATAACTTGTTGGGAGATGAGCCTTCGGCTGTCTATTGCATCGGCAAGGGTTAAACTGTTGGAATGCTGAGTGTCATTTGGGGTTTCTTTGGCGAGGTAGTCAGCCTGCTCATTCCCAGAAATATCGACGGGCGCTGAAATCCACTGTAGGGTGCAGATTTTTGGGACAGTTATTAATTATGGTTATGAGCACGACAATGTCCTAGGCAACTTGAGAGTTTCCCCTCTAGATCGTCTGAAGTGCAGATTTAGAATCTCTTAATAAATTGTTTACCAGTATTCGCTCATTCCAGATTATAGACAGTTAGGTTGCTGTAAATAGAAACATTTTTTACTCCACCAGTTTAAGACCGCTGAAGTCTGACCCAGGTTCGATTCCAGGCGAAAGATCTGGTTTCATTGCTAGTTTTCGTGGTTTCTCCATATTTTTCATGTGAATACTAGGTAATTTCCCTTAGAAAACTGGCCCACCAGCGGTCGAGCGGTAAAGTCGCTGAACACTGGTAGTTCGGTCCGAGGTCCGAATCCCGCGAACGGGCTAGCTGCATGGGTGGTTTCGTGGTTTTCGGCATGTGTAACGTGTATACGAGCCAGTTTCCCTTAGAAAGTCCTCCACGAAGGCATCCATCCCCCTTAGGCAGATAGCCCTAGTGTGCTTTGCCATAATTAAATACACCACACCCTTAGAAAACTTTCCATGAAGACATCCCCTCCCTTAGGCAGATAACCTCGTATACTTTACTCTGTTCAAATAACATAATCTAAAAATAATACCATGACATCTGCTTTCATTGCTGTTGTGTTATGTATTTTTTCTCGTTTTGCATTTTCCGTAGGAGTTTTGCTTTGTTTGTTTGTTTGTGGTAGTCATTTTTCCATATTTTCGCAATAAACAAAATTTAGTTAAAACATATTTCTATATGGCCATTTTTTATGTAATTCGACTTAAAAACATTTTCATTTTGAAGAAATAAAAACTGGCCACATTTTAACGACAATCAGTACTAAATCTAAATCAATGTAGGTCTGATTTTAAACATCAGATTCGCGTGCTTTACTTTCATGCTTTTTCTTTTATGTTATCACTAACAAAGCTGAGAGGCCACAACCTCCGTTTACTGCGCAGCTTGTAGCCACGGCGACGTCCTGCTTTTAAACTGGGCACACTGCGACACAAGTCTCATGTATTTAACTCATTCATATTCATAAAGGTCTCGGTAAAGTTTAAAATCGCTTTTGAAGTTCTCGATTTCATTTTTTAATGCCGTGGGCGTCTACGGAAGCAGTGAAAATTCTTAGTCTCCTTCCGTTTTACAAAGAACCTCCCACAACAATAATTCCGTGGTAGAGAAATTAGCTATATCGGAGTTTCAATTCACAGGATAGGGAGTGGAAGTGGTTATTAGCATTACAAACATCAGAACTTTTTTACTATAGGAAGACTAGTCTCAAATAATGTTCTCTAGAAATTATATATATTGGTATTTCGCGTATTTTCAGTAAAAAGCATAATTTTCATCGTCATTTCATTTCGATTAATTTTTTCTAAACATAAAAACCATCTCCTTAGGTTAATTATTTCTTTAAATGAAAGACGAAATAAAATGATACACGTTAAAAATTTCCTATTGTAAATTTATGTCAATATTAAATTCATTTGATTGCACTGTTATTTTTCTGTATTGTTGCAGTATTGTGCGTTATTTTACTTTGTTATTCGTATATTTTTTGCTTTTATGTTAATAATTTTAGGTTTTAGTTTAGCGTAATTTAATTTATGGCTACATATTTTCTATAAAGTTCTTATTTCTTGTATAGAACTGTAGATTTTGTGATTATGAATTCAGCAAATTTTTAAAACATGAAAATATCTCAATTAGAACACGATATAGAGGCATTAAAACGCTCCTCACAGACGTTAACGACTATTTTTCTCGCTGAGTTGGCAACATTTGATCATTTGTCGCTAAATACACCACTTTTTGAAAATCCATTTATATAGCTCTAGCAGGGATTTTTCTCGAATTTTCTGTAAGCCCATGTAGCATCACACAAACACGGCTTAAAGAAGCAAAAAAAGTCAGTTGCTAGTAATTTCTTGAGTGCTTCGAAGAAAGCGCTAATCAAATCTTTTGTTAAATTGGGTACTGGAGTTCACTCTGTGATTTTTATGAGAAACGTACGGCATTTCTTGTTTGTTAAGGAGAATTTGTCTTATATAAATGTTTCTCATTGAGTTATTTACCGCTAATTATTTTACTGCGTGTGATGATGACTTACGTGAAAACCTCGAATCGCGAATTTAATTCATTCCCAGAGGCCTTTCTTCAACCGATATATTCGCAAAATGAAACAGTTTTTTGTCATTTGAGTTAACGTAAAAATGAATTAATCCACTCCTGGACCACAGACGATAGCTTATTTAAAATTTTTAAGAGTAACTAACGCATAAGTTCACAATACAAAACCAGAAAAAATCCTTAAAGAAGAGTTTGGAAGAAGTACATTTTCTTTGACTCTTAGCGCCGTTTGACCTTATATGAGATTGATTGGGCTTCCGTTTCACCCAAAATTCGTCTAAGGCGGTTTATCGCTGTCTTTGTTTTAAAATGTTTCTGAAATGAAATATGGAATTGCTATTTAAAATGCTTGATATAGCTTGCTATTTCTTCATCAGGTTGATATAGCTTGCTATTTCTTGCTCCTGTAAAGCAGTGGTATTTAAACTACAGATCGCTACCCCATCTTACGTAGTGAAATTTATAGTGGA
The DNA here is from genome assembly GCF_044657685.1 of Stegodyphus dumicola. Lineage (NCBI taxonomy): Eukaryota > Metazoa > Arthropoda > Arachnida > Araneae > Eresidae > Stegodyphus > Stegodyphus dumicola. The sequence continues at coordinate 88,924,584 of NC_140768.1, forward strand.
AACGCAAGGTGGATAAAAATCCTAAAAATTCTGATTTCATAATATATAACTAAGGTTCGATGCTGTGGTTTGAGTCGCAAAATATACTACGAATACGTGAGGTTAGGAGAGACAAATTACTTGAAAAAGGACCAGGTACATCTTCTCTTTCTCCGAAAATATTTCTTCCTACATTCGTCGTTTGTTTGTTGTTGCTCCTGAAACTTTTCCAGTTCTTTTTTAATGAGCTGACTTTTATGGTCCTCTAATAACTCCTTCACGTTTCTATTAACTTCTAATTTCATGTTTTGCTTAAAAACTAACACCATAATTAAAAAATCTGATGTGCACACTACATGACTTCCTTGAACGGAATATTAAATTGTACTCATTTTTTCCTGCATTTCATTCAAGCTTACTTCCTCGAATTTCATTATAGATATATTTCTCATTCAATTAATTCAGTTCTCCCTTCGCGAAAAGACGAAAATACATAAAACCTCAAAATATCTTTATTAAAAATTGGAAAAAAATAAAACACCAAATACAGTTAAAACAATGTTTACAATGAAAATTAGAGTATGTACGCAAAAATAAGCAGTTCTTCCAGCTGGCAATAAATTTGATTTTTCGGCGCAGAAACTGATTTAGTTCACTATTCTGCTATGTTTCAAATGTAAAGAAATATAGTTCCTGTGGGGAAAAATTAGGCTTAGCCTCACTTAAACAACTTTTAAATTGTTGATAATTTTACAACTATTGCATGCAGATTGATTAAAAAGGCATTAAAACCTTAACCAGTAGATAAGAACAACATTATTCAATCACTTCTAAAACAAAAAAATGCATAATTTACGAACATATAAAAATAAAAAAACTGAGCTGACGGAACCGAGTAACAGAGTGCGCATATATATATATATTTGGTGCCGCCGATTGCATCCAAGAAGGGAGGTGCACAACTACATGTTATATCAATTTTATACACAAAACTTCAACCTTCTGAGGCTACTCATACTTGCGTAATGCGAAATACATACATACGTACGTACGCACCAAAAGAAATCTCTCCTGAATCCATTTTAAATCCTTTTTTTGCAACCCGTTTTGGAAGAGAGTCCTTTATTCAATCCTTACGTGCAGATGTCACGCAAAAAACATCGTTAAATTGCATTCTATAATGGATATTTTCGTTGAAATATGGTACCCTAAATTTTTCGCGGTAAAATGCAGGAAACAGTTTATCTTAAAGTAGAATATTCGATCACAAGCTCCTTTCATCACGAACATTTTATATGAACAGAAAACGCCTCGGATAACGAGAGATGTCCCGAGTTATGAACACTCAAGTCTGTAAAAAATGATTTTCAGAGTTATCTTGAGGTAACTTATGATACAGAATTATTACTAAGAGACTTCTAGAAATATCATTTTGTAACTTTCCATTGTTTAGGTCTTATTAAAGCCTAGTAGTAAGTGATTTCTAGTAGTAAGTTATAGGACCAGGAATTAGGGCCCGACTTTGCAGAAAGCAGAGATTTTTGAGGGCTTTGACACTGAAGATTAATTTTTACTTCGTACGGAAGTAAAAACTTAATAATTAATATTAAGTAAAACTTAATTTTATAATTCGTTTGGCGGACGGAAAACAGTCCTTTATTCTGTCCTTACGTACAGATGGCACGCAAGAACATCGTTAAATTGCATGCGATGGTCAAAATGGATATTTTCGTTGAAATATGATATCCGAAATTTTTCGTGATTACAATACTTCCTTTACTTCTTACAAGGAAGTAAAAACAATTATATTGATTTATATTTTTCACAATAATCTGCATGTAAATTCTTGTCAGGCAATCTTTTAACATCAGAAAAATTTTTCTACACGCTACTTTCTTTTTAGATAACATCGAACGCAAATATTTCTCTCCTTAACATGCGCCCTGACTTTGACTCTTGCTTTTAATAATAAATATCTCAGTCAATTTTTGTAGTACGGGAGTCAAATGCTTTATTTCATTTTTACCCGTATAAAATTTTCCTAAAAATAAGGACAGACGGAATACATAAAAATTAGATTTCATAATATTTAAAACTGATTTCTCTAAATTTAAAATGGCAAAACATGATTCTTTCCATTATTTTTAAAACATTTTGCAGCTGGAAGCATATGTCTACGACCAATGGTTGCGAAAGTAAACCCACACATGAGGACTTTGTGGGCACGTGTATAGTAAATATCCAGTCGTGTCTGCCACGATTTCAGGAGTTTTAGAAGTCATGTATATGCTCACGACTTAAAACATTATACTGATATTCACTTACCATTTATATATAACTATTCACAGCTGTTACATTAATATTTTTATAGCATTTACTGCTCGTTGTGCCGGATATTTCTGGTTGCTGAGCTTAATGATTCTTCCAGAGTTAGAAATGTTTACAGAAAAATAATTTATTGCGCAGAAATACTCATTACTTCGACGTTAGATGTCCCAAGGTAACCCAAGATAAAAAAATAACCCCATGTAGTAATTAGTTTCGTGCTTTCTGGCCAGTGCAGTTCAGATAACTCCGAAGAAAATGTGATTCAGGGTTTATTAATCAATATCCATACTAGGTGAGTAAAGGTTACAGATGTCAAGTAGTCGATGAAATATTGTAGCAAAAACAGCTCCAGTGTTTATTACTGACGAAAATTCGTTACGTGTAAAGCATTTTTTAATTCTGTTTTCATTACATTTACATATTAATCAGTATATAACCGTGCCCAAAAATCCTTTATTTTGTTGCAGTTATATGATTGATCGTACACATATACATCTAATTGCAGACATGTTTTAAATGACATTAATATTCGTATTTTAGCATTTTTAACTTAAGAAACACTTTTATAAAAACTACGAAGTCTAATATTTCATCTGGTCTTCTGGTTCCTATGCTTACATTTAGGAAAACTCTTCATTCGTTACAAAATGTTTAACAAAAAACGTTTGACTTCTGTGCCACAAAAGTCAACAGACATATTTAATTTTAAAATTTGCAGTATCTGAAGTCGTTTTCAGTTTGCCTTCTTGGTCGGCTAATAAGCAAATTAGAATAATTCGAGGTTCTTTCTACCCCTTAAATACCATTAAATAATTTATTATGATTTACTTACATGTAATATTCGACCCTCAAGCGGTCGAGGAGTAAAGTCATTGAATACTCGTAGCTCGGTGAAGTCCGAATACTCGCGAACAGGTTGCATGAGCGTTTTCGTGGTTTTTCCCATGTGTAACGTGTATGCGAGCCAGTTCCCTTAGAAAGTCCTCCACGAAGGCATGCCTCCCCTTAGGCAAATAGCCCTAGAAGCTTGGCCATAATCACATAAACCAAACTAAAGTATATAGCATTCTTTAATTTACGATTTTGTTAAGGTTCGTATGCGAAAGAATTTTTAAACAAGTAATTTACAATTTTCCAAATGCTAAAAATGTATTATACGAGATATTTCAACTATAGAATCGTAATCCAATAATCACACTGTAAATTCATTGACCAGGAACATTTTTTATCTTTTAATTCGTGCAAATAATATTACGATTTGGCTGTCTCCTATTACTGAAGCCTGACTGCGTTATCCAGAACATGATTTCTCTAAAATTCTGTGATTTATAGCTTTATTTTTAACATTTGCAACCTTCAATATTTTTCACGACAAAATGCAAAAAAATACTCGTCACTTAAACTTTTAACATGAGAAACCCTTTTTTCTAAACTGATATTTTATTTTTAACTGCGTACAAATTAAAACACGTAGGTCTTCAGTTTGTGTCGTATGAGAATAAAGCCTTTTGTTTATTTTTTTTCTATAACGAGCTTACAGTTTCATTAAATATAAACGTAGAGAAAAAAGAACGTATAAAGCCTGAGACTTCAAAATTTTCATAAATCTTAATGCTTAGATTAAAGAAAGCCAAAGATATTTGAGTCATTTAAAACGTTTTGGTAATGGGAAGCATATCATTATTAAAATCCAATAATTTCGTTTCTGATTCTTTAGAGTTTCTTATCCATGCTTTTTTGCTATGAATTGGAGGAAATATTCTTTCAGATTTTTCAGATCTTCAGATCATCTTTCAGATGTTTCTTCATAGCAAATGAAATTTCATTAGCCATAGGATTAATATTGTATTCTTTTTACCCTTCTGTTAGCTTCATAAAAGAATTTCCTGCTTTCACACGATGTGTCCACAAACTGCCCTCCTTTACTGCTCTTCATATTTTCTTCCACTTTAAATGCATATACATTGTTACCTTGCAAATAAAGATTTAAACTAATTAAGCCACCCAACCCGGATAGAGTTTAGCAACGCGCTTCGGGTTCGTGTTCCTGAGAAGCCATGGATGTTTGTAAATAAGGTATCTGCGGCATGGGGGGGCACTTTAAATATGTGGCGAGCCGAAAGTCCTTTCGAGATATTGGTGGTAGAAGAAGAGGGGGGAGACCGTCAGACCCGTCGCCTTGGGGTGCTCTCCACTAAAATTGGGGGTGGAAATGGGCAAAATCGTACCTGTCGTACTAATGGTGCTCAAGGCTCTTGCCAACAACAGGCGCAGTCTTGCACTCCTTGTCACGATGAATTTCGTGGGCTTGTTCTGATTTTACTGTCAGAGAAGTGAGATAAGTCACAACAACAGCAAATTAATGTTAAAAAAATTTAAAGGTAAGATAATTTCATCAACGAAATTAACATCGCCAAAATTATCTTTAAATTCAAAATTGTAGCCTTAGCCATGGGGATATTGGTTTAAAAATATTAAATCTTCTTTACTCGTTTCCAAAAGTCTCTCCAAAATATTCCCTCCGGATAATACCATCTGGATCTCTCCATACTTAAACAAATAGCATACTTATATAACTCCATACTTATACAAAGTAAAAGAAGATGCTCATATTGACTGGCCACCTTGCATAATGTACTGAACAGCCTAGAATTTAAGGGACGATATTTTACGAAATTTATAAATTTTATACACTCTTGAGTAGCAGTTTTCAAAAGCAATGGCATTTTCTTATGGCCAAAGCTTTTCTGTGGATGCTGCAACGCAACCATAAACTTTCCACGGTCATGACATTTATTTTTGGGAAAAGGCTTGCTGGGAAGCCTGCCATTGTGAGAATATCATCGCATTTTTTTCAATGTTATTTCGACTGATGTAAGTATCAATTAAGTTAATTTTTTTCTTGCTGTTCGTGTATTTAATAGTTTACAAAACAGAATCTTCAGTAGATGAATTCTCAAAATGATATCTCACAAAACACATTAAATGACACTGCACTAAATTGTCATTGCGTGATATATTTGTACTTTAGTCGACTTGAAGAGAAATAATTCCACTGTTTTAAGCGAACTACACCAGTTTCCCCGATATTAACTGCTATTTCCGAAATCCTTCTCTTCGATGTGTTATTGGAGAGAGGCAACATATTTATCTGGCTTTGTTGCTTTTTAATCACATACACGAGATGCCAACTTTTGCATTTCAGGAACTATTAGCTTACTGCAATTTTATTAGTATTCACAAATTTCAGCAATTAATGGGAATATTTCATAAGAAGCGGCTACTAGATTTTCAGATAAAAGCCCCTGAGTAAAAATTTGAATACATAGTTTGTTTACTACCTTTTTTTGACATAGTTTGTTTCCTTTCTTCTTGTTTATAAAGAAAGCTATCGATTTATTATTAAAGTTCGGATGTTTTAATTCCAAATGCCGCTTCAATTTTGAAAGTCATTGGATAAGGCCTATAACAAATAACACTCAGTGGTTTTTTCGTTAGCAGCTTTCATGAAATCAAATTTTACATAATCGTCGGAATTAGTGGCGAGTCCAGAATGTTTTCTTCTTTTCTGTACGTGTAATGGACAACACTCCGTGCGGCTGTTTGTTTGTGCCATTTTCAAAAGTTTCTTGGTTCATATGTACTTCTTATGATAGAAGCAAGAAGTTCATAATAAGCTTGGTTGAACGTCGTTTGATGTTTATTGTTAGTGTGTTAAAATTGTTCCTGCACCGGTCAATAAATGTATGGATATTATCATGTCCTCACATCGGTTATTAAGTGACCGGTAATAGTGATTGTTTACCGGTTAAAACTGATACAGTGTTTTTGCTGTTTTTTTAACTATTTATCCATTCATATTTAGATGTGATATATGGCAATTCCTAGTAAATGAGTACAAAAATTGTACACAGTATCTGAACTAATAACTAACAAATAATCACTGAGAGTGTGAATAAATCTGTTGTTGTCACTCAAAGTTGACACGAATACGATAGTAGACCTTAGCAATGTTTTCCTTGCCAAGTCTAAACTCGATCTGTCTCATACAAAAACACTGCTTGAGGCTGCAGTCGTACTTGAGTTAATTTTAGTGAAATTTTGGGGAGCCGTAGAGAAATTTCCACACCATCTATTGAGAAAGGATAATATAATTTTATATTATAATTTAATATTCGAAGTAGAAATAGAAATCGACGAGATACCAGAATTTCACCATTGGTCCTACAGGTACAGTTCCGCCGCATTAAATGAGCAGTTTTGAGGAAGAAATCCAAGGTCCAAGAGTCTTGCACTCCTCTTCTTTTACCACAGCCTCTCGAGAGGACTTCTGACTGGTCGTGTACTTTGAGTTCCTTGTTGTGCAATATGTAAGGTTAGAAGTCTATCTGCGACGCGGCGTTTTGCTTTCGTGATCCAGTACTGCGTTAAGACCCGGCATTTGGAAAACAGTGGAGTAGAAAACGTATAAGGTACTTTTCCCGCTTTTCCTAGCCTGCCTTCGTGGTGTAGTGGCTCTGCATGCTGGGCCGGTATTCCCGAGGTCCGCGGTTCGATTCCCGGCGAAGGCGTTGCTAATTTTCAATCTCTCTTGCTCCCAAAAATTCCTAATGTATCTGCAAACGAAACACTTATTAGCACAGATAAACAACGAGCGTATAACGAACGGGGGAGAACTTAGACAGCTACGACTGTATTAAAGCGCCTGCAGGAGAATGAACAGCTGAACATAAAAAATTATCGGAATAGTTGAAATTTTGTCAGAGAATATAATAGAAACTGAACCCAATATTGAATGTAGCCTTAGAGTTTGCAGGATTAAATCTTTCTATAGGAAACTGACTCGTATTCATGTTATACATGAGGAAAACTGTGAACACCAACCATGCAACTATCATGTAGAATACAAACCTTACTCTCAGCATTTAGTGGCCTTAAACCCTTGGACACTATAATTGCTGTCATTCGCGAACGATAAACAATGCAGTTCGCTGCTATAAACAAATGCATGTGAAGAAACTTCAAAGAAGGGAAGTGTACAGATATAAGTATTGTAACTTTTAGAGAATAAAAAATGAATTGTCAAGAATATGCATTTTTTAAAATTATAATATTTCTAATAAAGATACTTAAAGTTATTTATCTTGTTTTATTTATTGAAGAAAAGGGAGGGAAAAATTATTTTATGTATCAGTTGTCATTTTGGTATATATTTAGTTCATCTATTAGTTAGTTTGGAACAGACCAGAATACTGATGGAATATGCGAGGTATTATTTCCTGCATATTATAACCCTGACTATGTTGTAAGCATATTTTGTCTTGCCTATACTGAGTATATAAAAAAGTACAAACACAACAAAATAACTCTTCAATATAAAAAGCTCATTGTGGTAGTTGTCTCTACTTACAATAGTGTAACTATGCTCTATAGTAACGAAAGCAACCACAGCACCCATGCATGAAACGAGATGTTACGTATATCAGTAACTCGAACTAAGATTCTGAAATGCAGATCACTCGATATCTAATCTCGATATCTGGCATAAATACAACGCTAATAATATCGTAAAACGTAAAATTAGGGCAAGGAGCATGAAAAATCATTAATCTCCTCGCTGGGATTCGAATTCCGGATCTGTCGATTGATAGCGGGATGTATACTCGATTACACGATGAACGCAAGCGGTAACGATGAAGTAAATTCCTTAAAAGTGAATGTAGTGAGGCACAAAACCATGACTCTCACATTTTTTGGATAACGGGGTATGCATATTTCACTTCGGAAAAAGCGTAAATGTAGCCTTCGAACCACTACTTTGTTAAACTCGCCATTTTGAATAAAAACAAAACTTTCAAGCTACAGACGATAATTTTGACTTTTAAAAACATAGTACAATTGCAATTACTTCTTTTGCAGCAAATTTTTTATTACCGCTTACCAAAATCGTCTAAAAAATGTGCGAACAGCCTCTGTAAAGACACTGGCATTAAAATTATTAAATATTTATGTGAAATCATACTAGCTATACACAGACGCATTAAAAAACGACGTTTAAGTTAGACGTCTAGTCGGTAAGCTAGACGTCTAGTCAGACTCCAGCTGGTTATTTTGTTCGATAACAGCATTCTCCGTACAGGAGAGGCAACATGTTTGTCTAATCGTTCTCATTCTATTTCGGTTACTGTCATCATGCTGTTTGTCATCTTAAAGAAACAGGGAACATTATAAGTTGTCCCCGTCCGAATAGGTTTATATTTGCCGATGGGCACATACAGACAACAGACATCCTGACCCATGCGCTAGATCATCAACACTGCAGTGTGAGTGATATCAATTCATACGTACAGTGCAATACTAAGACAAATGTTTCTGCTACAATGGCTGTTCACACATTTTAGACGATGTATATTTTATTCACAAAACTAAATTACATAAAATTCTTGTGTTTTAAATGTTCTATTTAACATCCCTTATTCTAAACTATCTTTTGACACCGCAATGTCCGCGATAATAATGCCTTTTGAAGTGGCAGAAGAGATATTCTATCCCATTCCTCCCGAACAGCTTTCCGGAGTCCTGTTAGGTTTGGGGACAACGTTTGGATAATGCAGGTTTTAAAAGTCCGAAAGCACAAAATTCCGTAGGTGACACATCGGGAGATCTAGTAGGGATATCAATGAAGTGTATGGCCTTGATACGAGTTTTTTGTTCCATTTCTTTTAGGAAATTTACCGTGGATTTGGGTGTGTGACTGCTAACTTTATCCTGATGGAGTCTCACAGATTGAGGCACTGTGGGTAAAGCGATGGTATTTCATTCAGACAAATTGGCGATAAAATATGTTCCTGATAGTATTTGGAGTTAATCTTGACATTTTGTTGCCCTCTCTTTATTTTTAACTTGCCATTATAAGAAAAACCAGCAACAATCATGAATCCCTTAGAAAAACTTTCTTTCGATTCTTTGAACCATATACTTAAATGTTTTTCTCCCCTTTTATGATAATAAATAGCTCTTCTTTTTTGTTACAATCATTTAAATACACCCATCTTCATCTATTGTGACAATTGTTTTCCATTTTTCTTTGGATAAGTGTTTCTCATATAGAATTCTGCAGCGTGTCCTGCGTTGAGTGATATGCTTTGGAAGAAGACGATGCACATTGCGTTTTTTCGATTTCTTAAGATTTAAATCAACGTTTATCATTTTGTTTACAGTGGACACCGAGCATTTTAATGATTTTGTAACTGTCCTTTGACTAGGGGGATTTTCTTTTAACATTAAACAACGTACCTTTGCAATAGTAGAAGATGTCCGTTTTTTCCTTGGATACTTGTTTGGAATTTTTGTCCCACTTGAGGCTCCAATTTGACGTTTTTTTCTTTTCTTGTTGATGATATTACCTATCGACGCTTTAGATATCACAAAACCATGACTCTCACATTTTTTGGATAACGGGGTATGCATATTTCACTTCGGAAAGAGCGTAAATGTAGCCTTCGAACCACTGCTTTGTTAAACTCGCCATTTTGAATAAAAACAAAACTTTCAAGCTAAAGACGATAATTTTGACTTTTAAAAACATAGTACAATTGCAATTACTTCTTTTGCAGCAATTTTTTTATTACCGCTTACCAAAATCGTCTAAAAAATGTGCGAACACCCTCTGTAAAGACACTGGCATTAAAATCATTAAATATTTATGTGAAATCATACTAGCTATACACAGACGCATTAAAAAAAGACGTTTAAGTTAAAAATGCGTGTGCAGGATGCAGTAAAATCATTGTGCATTTTTTCTCTTTTTTTTGTGATCGCTATTTTAGGCAACTGGCGACAAAGCGGTTAGTCATATGCAAAACTTAAATAATTTTTTGTCACTTTAAAATATTCACCCCTGAAGAGCAATGTTTACCCTTGTACAGCCCTATTTAAGTTGCCAAGTATAAAGTAAGCATTTTTATTCTGAGATTTAATAAGAGGATTTTATGTGGAGAACTTAGAAAGAAATCTGACAGAAGTCAAAAAACAGAATTATCAGACTATTACATTTTTCGATACGAAAGTTAGGAAAAATAAACTTCGCTCTTCTCGGGATTCTCGATTTTCCGGTTGCCAGCTGAAGGTGCTAACAATTTACTCCACGAACGTGAGAATGTCATAATTCCTTACATTCTTTCCCACTTAAAGGGAAACTGATATATACGATACCCATTTGATTAAACCCAAGTGGTGAGAAACAGACATCTACTTCCAGCGAATTTTCACGTTTTAATTCAGGCATACTACAGAGACTATCAACTTTTTCAGAGCAGGATGCGCATAAAAGTATGGTGCTTTATTTTAATAAATAAAAGTCATTCTTAATACCCCGTATTACGTAATTTAAATAATTTTTTCTTAACCTTTAAAATGTTTGTCATTTTTTTGTTTCTTTTTAAGATTTAATTTTTGAATGATAAATTCATTTCGACAGTTTTAAGGTATATTCTGAAATTTTCAGATGAGAAAATTAAGATGAAAACATTTTTAAGGGAGCGCTAGTACCTTTGTACCAAAAAAATTTAAAAACCAAGACTTCTTTGTAGTTTTTTGAATGGCCTCGTTAATTTTAAAATAAGAAAAGGTATTTTTCTGAGTGGCAAAATTAGCTGAAAATTTAGTCTATAAAGTCTTTTAATGACTGTCAGCATAACTTGCAAGGGAAAAAATATACATATAATTCTTAATAACAGCGTTAAATGTGAAAAAAAATGTTTTTCAAACATTCTCTAAACGAGAATCTTAGAAATATCGAAACAGTTTACCACAATTTTTGTAAGCAGTAACATTTGTGAAATTTCTCAGTATGATTTACAGAATAAATAAAAAATCTTCGCTAGGTGTCTCGATGCTTCGAAAATTTTAGCACACGAAATCAGAATTCAAGCCCACTTTTTTAATGACTTCCCGTAACGTTAAAAATGGGAACGCCATTGTCCCCATTTCGGATGAGGACAAACTCCAAAAAAAAAAAAAAGAAAGAAAAAAATTGCTGAAGACCACACCCAAGGTGCTCTCCTCAAGTTAATCGTTAATTTCCAATCTGACATTTAGAGTTCTTGAAAGAGTAAACCAGGCATTTAATTCTTTGTCCTTTCTGTTGTTGCCATTTAGCCAGAAAGAAATATCGTTTCTTTATTTTTAATGAGTCATTTTGAAACAATTTACCCATCCTGCTTGGTTCTTTGAGAAGACGATACAGATCTTCTACAAGGGCACACCCAAATGTTTTCATCGTTTAATGTTTCATAAAAGTTGCCAGCTAAACCAGAATTTTCATATACGAACTTTAATCAATTAACTTAAAGTGAATTTTATTAAATAATGATAAATGATAATAGTATTTTTTCAATGATTAATTTATTTCTAAGTAATAGAGCTGTATTAATACAAAAAATCGTTCTCACTTTATGGAAATGATTTTCTTTTTAAATTTCGGCATTTGTATTTTGACACAAAGATTTGGTTTTTCAATATAATCTTCTGCTACTTTTTTTGTTTTGACTGGAATGTAGAATACGAAATTTATTCTGAAAAATGGCTTCTGAAATTGACAGATGGCTCGGAAGGTTACGTAAATTTACTTTCCGAAGAAAAATATTTCTATCAACAAATTTTAAATCGGTGTAAAAATCGAAATTATTGCATTTCAAAGAAAGTATTTTTAATATAATAAATCTGAAAGGGAGAAACATCTAACTGACAATAAAAATGAAAACATTAGCCGCAAACCAGCATTCTAAGACTATTTGAACGCAGGAAATTATCAAAAGAGTGAAGTCTGCTATCCTGACAGTAAATCTATCGATTCAAAGATTCATTACATCGGAATTAAAAACGTCTTCTGGCACTCATGCAGATGGAATCATTCATACAGATTTAAATTTTTTTTAAAGTACGTAAACTTTAAAACCTAATCTTCTTTTGCCAAAGCATATTACAAAAAGAATAGCAAATTGCAGAAAAGTATATAAAAAACACCTAGTTACCGATAAATGGAAATGTATGGTAATACTCGATGAAACTTGGATATATTTAAGTAACTGCTATAAAAAAGTTTAATTTTCTATTGCTGAACTGACAAAAATGATCGTACAAAATGGCTTCCCCAACGTACATAAAAGTTCTCAGTGGGATTCATGATAGTTGCAGAATATTGTTACAAATTCAAAAAAGTCTTAAATAAGGCTGAAAGTAATTCACTGTGCTATCATCAGAGATAGAACCTGTTTTTGAAGAAGAAATTCCAGCCTTATTTTGATCAGACATTAACAAAGTTGACGTTTATAGACACAGCCTCCAGTCCTACGTGCCGCTTATTTAGCGGAAATAATGGAAAACAGGAATCAAATGCATTCCATTTACAAATCGCCTTAAGAAACACGTTTTTAATGAATAAAAATTAACTATCAAAATCATTTCCGTAAAGGGTGAATGGCCTTCTGTATTAACTAATATACAGTTATGTTTATTAGTTTAATACGCAGAAACCTTGTGTTTTTCAGAGAAATCAACAGAGGCCTTGTTCGTGATTCCAACCACAGATCTTCCAATGATATCTGGACGTGTTAACTTCTGCATATGAAACCTGGTAAGGGGAATTGGGATAATTTATTATATTTTTCGCCTCTAAATGGAACGTTCACACAAGCTTTTTGCAAGGTACAAGAATCATAAGCTAATCTTCGTTGCTAGTCAACCACAACTTGCTACGTCGCCGAAACTGGTGTAAGGATTTTGTGCAATAAATGTTCTAACTTTTGTACTTTATGCTTTATAAGAACCGAAAAATCGTAGCAAAGTACACAAAATGACATTCGGTGAGTATTTGCCTGAGTCGCTACACATTCACGCATATGCAACTTTACCTTCCTGTCTAGCTACGGCTTAAACCCTGTTCAACAGGTGTGAATGGCGTTAAAGCTTTTTACGCTTAAGGACTCGAATAATGGCGAATATCGTGCGAATGCTCTCTTAACAGCGACAAAGAAGATGTACGAGATCCAGTCGATCTAATACAAGTGGCGAAGAAATATCGTCCACGACATTTTACTTCGGGTTTCAATGCAGAGACCATTAAGATTTTCGAATCCAGGAAGCATGAAAAATCAACTGTGCCATCGCTGGGATTCGAACTCCGGACCATCTGACTGCTAGCCGGACGTTCTGACAGTCACACTACTAGAACACGCATGGGAAAAGGCAAAATAGTTCTTTGATAGTTACTTATACATATTTTGATATCTATTTTACTATGTGTGATATTGAAAACTGTTCTCTTGGTCATAGAAAATTAAAGGAATTAAAAGTTAAATTTAACTGGGAAGCATGTATCTTAAGTTAATTGTATGGAGTATGTTAATGTATTATCTTATGCTGTGTTATGTATGGAGTATCTTATATGTTATGTATGGAATATCTTACGTTAATTAACCAGTTATTATTATTTCGATCTCTACTATAACTTTTCCCTCCATTCCTCATCAGAATGCAAATTAGTTAGTTAGTTGAGTATTTAAGCTGACGGCAAGTGCTTCTGGCTTTTAGCACTACATTGTTAGTTTCTGACGACGCTATTAGTTGTAATTATTAAGCTTTACCATCTCTCGCCTCCGACACTTTAAACTGACACACCGGCAAATTATTGAGCCAGGTTCTAACTTCGTATTTAATTGTGTAGTCTCAGACTACCGTTCAGCATTTAAATTATTGGCTGATCTCATTTTAATCTGTATTTCCACAATCTCTAGTTATTGTAATACAAAGTCGTGCTGTGATATTCCAAGTTCGGTTTAAATAAAATGTCGCTTCATAAGATTGTTTATCTCAGGCATAGAAATAATTCGCTTCATATCTGTTAGGGTTACAGGACTAAAGTAGAATTAACAGATCAAGTGTAACTCTATACATGTGGATTAACATGTGAATTACACATACACCTATACATGTCCATACATGTCTATACATACATGTCTATACATGTCTGTAAGTATCTATCTATACATGTGAATTAACAGATCAAGTGTAACTCTATACATGTGTAGTGTAACTCTGTACAAGTGTTCTCTATACAAGTGTAACTCTATACTCTACACATTTGTACTCTATACATTTGTCGAATAATTCGAGCCATCTCAAATTCGTAGCTATCGTAGTTTTTGTGATATTGATATATGATTAGATAATATGAACAATAATTTATGACTGCTAAGTGAAAGCTTTATTCTTTTAAATAAATGCATGTAAAATTTTTAAAAAAAGTTAAGATAAAATTCTGTCTTTTATTTGTAGTAGCCCATTAGGTCTTCTAAATAATGTGGTTACTTTTCCTTACTATCGTCAAAATAGTAACATACTGAGACTAAATATCACGAAGCTGCGTCATTACAAAATTAATTCCTATCACGTGATTCTTACATAAAGCTCATAAGGCAGACTCTTACTTAAGGCTTCAGCCTACAATAATGTTAAAATTTGCGAACTAAACCTTTTAGCAACCAAAATCAAAGCGAAATCTAACTGGAAGTGACTTATTGTTAACAATTAAGTCTCTACCTATTAATTAAAGTCTCCATCTTGGGAATTTCGCTTTTCTTCTCTGCTTTCTGATCTGGAAGCTTGATATCCTTCCCCGCTCTCCTTCTCTTTAAATTTGTGCCAAACTTGTAATATGTAGTAATGTAACTAACTATTCGAGAACATGCGCATGTCTTGTGCTAGTTTAGCTGCGTCTGTATTGAAAAATATCGACACATTACCAGGAATAAAAAAAAAATTTTACTTGGCCAAGATTGCAGCTTTCATTTTATAACCGGCTCTCATCGTTAGCATCTACATTATCATCAAAAATTAATTCATTGTATAAAAACTAGTTGAATTATTCGGCATTGACAAGGCTTGAAAAGACTTCATTTAGGGGGAGGAGCGTAGTTTTTTCGGAATCGTGGGTAGACTGTAATTTTCGTCTTTTTTTGGTTATATGCAAAATTTTACTAAGCTCGAATGAAACTGTAGATTTTATTTAAATAGAAAACAAACAATACTTTTATCACAATGCTTGAGGGTACTCAGTATTTTTCATTTCTCTGTCCGAAGCGTAAACAAACAAACTATCCGACTCTTGAGCAAGCCACCTGCATAGCCAGGTCGTGGCAGAAAGTGATTGTCCCTCTGCCTTGTTGATATTCATAGGAAATGCAATCCAGATGGGAAACTGCAATGGCTTAAAATCGGAAAATCGGAGGAGAATGAATACATCGTCAGCTGCGACATTCCGCGTGATGATCGTGGCCACTATGCGCGGCTGTTGCATAGTTTCGGGTGGGTCGATGTTACGTTATAGTATGATAGAGGATTCTTTAAGTGAGCTTGTATGGAGGTGTTCTTGGGGGTTTAACAGCATTTAAAAATTCTGTCGAATAATACATAACTTCCTGTGTATCCTTTACTGAATCAGTAAACAAAAAGGTGACAGAGTACCCGATATCTACGTACTATAAATTAGTAGCTATCCATTTATGGATTATTTGAAGAGATGAGTTTCAGTTTTGTCTTTTTTCGGAAACGAGCTTTCGGAAAATCATCTTCCACTTTGGTCGATTTCTTCTCGGGAAAAATTGATCAAGAAACTAAAAATATATTCGTTAAAAACTGATAGAGAAAGCATGTTCAGAGAAGTTCTACATTATTCTAAGGAGATAACTAGCATAGAATCATCCAATGATTTTAGTAAGAACTGAATATAGCCCTATTTAAAGGTTAAGGTTTAGGAAGAAAATGCAAAAATGGCGACGTGAACAAACTATCAGACTCTTGAGCAAGACTCTTGAAGCTAAGATGAGTGACGTAGTTTCAAAATTTAAACTGATAGGAAATATTAATATTTATCTTTTGTAGAAAAAATATAAATTCTTTGCTTAGCATTTATGATTTCCATTGATAGTGAAAACGCAACAGCAGCGAGGTGAACCTAAGGTGGGTGACGTGTACTCAAGATGAATGTTGTGAACCCAACGTTCTAATATATAAGATGAATGTTGTGAGCGCAACGTTCTGATATATAAGTCTTGAGTTTAGACCCTTTCGGATGATTTCTCGAAATCTTATATAGAGGTTGATCTTCCTCTGGTTCTGGAGGTCAAGTGTGCAGAATTTCATCAAGATGAGAACTAAACAGTATACTTTCTATGAGTTACACACACAGAAACAAACTATAAGCTATTTCTCCCGCCTTCTTAGCATACCTTCGTGGTGTAGTGGTCAACACATTCGATGCGAATTCGAGAGGCCCGTGGTTCGAATCCAGTCAAAGGCGTTGCTCATTTTTTATCTCTCCTGCTTTCAAAATATCTAATGTCGCTACAGTGGCGCCCGAACTAAAAGTGTGGTGAACGATAATTCTCCACACCCAGGATTTAGCGATTGGTTTCCCTAAAGCCCAAGTCGCCCTTTAAAAGGGGGAGTATATAAGGCATTTCTCCCACCATCTTAGCATGCCTTCGTGGTGTAGTGGTCAGCACGCTGGGCGCGTATCCCATAGATCCGTGGTTTGATTGCCGACGAAGGCTTTGCTCGTTTTTCATCTCTTCAAAATACCTAATGTCTCTACAAAACATATACTCTTCTTTATGTGCATAGATTCCTCTTACGTCGTTTAAAATTTAGTTACAGAGTAGTTATCTTCTGTGATATACATACGCTGAGATTTGTAAGGATTATTTTAACTAATGTGTTATTTCTTAATTTGAATCTTTCCTGCACTTTTCTGTCAACTCCACCAGAAAAATGCAGATGGTACTTGTTAAAGAAATGTTTAAAATTCCTCGCTTAGACGAGCACGCTAGTAATCCAGACAATATCGTATTTCCTTCAAGTGCATTTTCTTTAATCATCTCCATTAAATTTTTGACATTTCTATCGGATTATTGCTCAAGGAAACATTCTTTTGCCTTCCTGCAAATTCTCTCAATAGCCATTGTTTCGGCAAAATTCTTCTTTTGCATGACGAATAGATTGTTGTGAATCTCGAGGATTTTTTGCAATTTTAGTTTTGCACCAAGTTTATCTTCTAAGTGTTTGATCAAAAACAAGAAATAAGCTCTTCTCATGCAGCTGTTTCAATCAATCGGTGTGTTTTCAGCTATATTTAACTGTTTATTGAAAAATCCTGTAGAAGCTGGCTCTGCAACCTTATAGTACATGATACGTTGTTGCTTGTTTCAGCCCATAGTTTTACGCATTACTACTAACACTCTTAACGAAGTTGCAATAGAAAAGCCATGCGTACGGAACTCTAAATGAAGATTGTTTTCTTCTTCTTTTATTATTGTTATTATTATTATGATTTATTACATATATATGAAGGATTTAAGAGATTAGAGATTCGAAAGATTCATAGGATTCGAACTCAAAAAGTTTGGGATTCGTTATATCTTTTACTTAAATCTTATAAAATGTTACAACAATGGTGTAGTATGCTATCTACCGCTTTTAGTTATTTATTTATTTTTTAAATAGTTCAACTCAGATTGGGTGTTGTTTTAAACAACTCTTTTTGCCATCATTCTACCGTACGTTCAAATAAGAATTTACTGACTCTTATATTTTATGGAGCTAGTATTACTGAATTATGAAATTATGAAGCCATTGAAATTTAAACTAGGTAAAGTGAATTAAGAGGCATGCCACTGCGTTACATAATGATTTTATACTAATACCCCTACTTTCGTCGTTTCGTTTTGGCAGCCTTATTTTTATAACCGAACTTAATGTAATGTAACGTTAATGTATCAAAACTAATATGGCAGTAAAATATCATAGCATTTAGTGTGCGCGATGACGAGATTGTGCAGTTCTCTTTTCAATTTTTAAACGAAACTTTTAAGCGAAATCACACCAAATGTATATGCGAAGAAAAACAATAATTCGTGTAATAGAAATTTCTTGATTCAATAATAATAGTTTTATAAAATAAAATATACGATAGCTTTCGAACGTGCGATAACATGGGAATAAAAAGAAATGTTTAAAACAACAGCCAAGTAAAAGCGGTATAGATTGCGTACTATATGAATACCAAAGTTGCTTCTGAGATAAGCAAAAATATTCTATTTCTGATCCAACATTCGAAAGATTTAAGAACGTTTTAGGGCCTGTTAAATTTGAAGTTAAACCTTGTAAAAATCTACTTATCAATCTGGCAAAAATTGCCTATTCATGATTCAAGTTTAGAGAAATTTGAGAAAAATTTTAATTCGTTAAAGTCTATAGATAAATTTCTCATATTGACAAAAACGATCTGTTCTTGATTTAAGATGCGAAAAATTTGAGAATCTTTTAGCATCTGTCTTGCCTGTAGTTAAATCTTATAAATATTGATTTCTCAGAATTACGTACAGTAGCTCCCATTTACTTTCGGACAGTTGTAATTTTCAGTTTTACTCACAAATATTATGTATTAAATATTAACGAAATAACGTTATTTGTCTTTTATGTGTATTATTGATCACCTTGCGGAGTCATTAGCTATTGAAACAAGAAACATGAAACATGAAAAATCAACGATGCCCTCACCATGATTCGATCTTTGAACTTTCCCGCTACTATCCGGATGTTATTCCATTTATATAAGAATAAAAAAACTTAGCTCGCCGACCCGAGTGACGGAGTGTGTATATATGTATATATACACATATATTTATATATTTTTTATGCAGCCGATTGCAACCAAAAAGGGAGATGCACATCTATATGTTATAGCAGTCCCATATACAAAATTTCAATGACCTGAGGCTACTCGTTTGTGAGTTATGCAAGGTGCATACATACGTACGTACAGACGTCACAAAAAGTCTCTTCTAAATCCATTTCACAGTCCGTTTCGGGAAAACGATCCTTTATTCTGTCGGTACGCACAGATGTAACGCAAACCCATCGTGTGGCATCGAGAGCGGTCAAAATGGGTACTTTCGTTGAAATATGACACCCGAAATTTTTCGCAGTTACAATACTTCCTTTACTTCTTACAAGGAAGTAAAAGGTTCCCTTACCGAGATTCGAAATTCGGATCTCCTAACTGGCAGCTGAATGTGCTTTCAGTTACACCACGAAGGTCGAAGATAAGAAAAATTTCCTTATAATCTTATTTAAAACCTAATTGTTTTGAATGAAGTTATTCAAAACATTTTTTCGTAAATAATAATACTAATAATAATAATAAATGAAAACAAAAAAGAAAAAAGTACGAAAAGAAGAAAATAGTCTTATTTATTCAAGATGTTCTAAATACGAAGTCACGTAAGTATTTGCACACTTGAATACACAGTTTTTATTTTAAAAAACATGAAAATGAAGGGTCATTCGTTAGATATGCTTTAGCTTAAGTCTTTTCATGCGTTTTTGGCATATATTCAACTAATTTTTTCGTGTAAGAATGTTTTATTCTGTTCCATTCCTCCGTAAGAAGTGCTTTTTGTAGAGCTTTCGGAGAAATGTCATGTTCCCTTGTTCTTTTTTCAAACACACTGTTCACCAGTTAGACGAGATTTAAGTCCGAAGAATGTGAAGTCGTTTTCATCACTTCAGCACTAATAACCTTAAATGAACATCTAAGGCAGTATACTAATATTTAGTATGGTTATGCTGATAAAACTCGAATGTATTTTGCGTTCAATGTTTTGCAGGTGCTTCAAGACTTTTACTAAGAATATTTATACTGGTACATGTTATCTTTTGCAAAAACTAAATTTTCTACCCCCAAGGAGGGAAGCATTCCCAAACCATCATACTTCCACCCTCATGCTTAGCAGTAGACAGTAAACTTTTTTGAATTCAGTTCTTCATTCTTACGCCACGCAGTAATTCGTCTATGCAGCGCAAATACATTAAATTTTGACTTGTCGCAAATACAGCATCGTTCTAATGTAATAAATCTTTGCTTACCATGGATTTTGTGAACACCAGACATATTTGTTTTCTTCTTTTGTCGACGAAGAATTTCCTTCTTGTTGATCACCCATTTTAGTTGGTCTTGTAGTGTTGAGCTCATTCCGAGCTTGTAGTGTAGTTCAAACTTCAGTGCAATTTAAACGGTTTCTCGAAATTTCCACCGTTTTATAATATAAAAGACACTTAAACGTTTTTACGTCAAAGTCTTTTTATTATTTCGAATATTGTTTCTATATTTAAAATGATGAATATGTAAATCTTTAACATACCTGTTCGTTATTTTGAAGCGTCTTGCCGAGTTCATTTCAGATTTTGAACTGTTAATATATTTTCGTAAACAAGTTATAAGGTATTTTCTACATGCCTTCGAAGTGTAACTCTAGCACACTCGGCGCGTATTAGGTATATTACTAAAAGGTGGTGGATGCTGATTCTTCACCACCAGGATTTTGTGACCGTGTCTCCTCATCCCCGGTCGCCCTTTAAAAGGGGGTATCTTCTCCCGTCTTTCTGCATGCCTTCGTGGTGTGCCTGTAGCATACTTGGGGGTGTATTCAAGAGCCCCAGGTTCATTCCCGGCAAGAGCATTGCTGATTTTTCACGTCTCCAGTATCCAAATAACCTAATGACTGTACAAAGTAATAATTTTCAAATACAGATGTTTCAACTAAAATAAAATATTATAACAAGAAACTGTCGAAACATTTCAACAAAACTTTCGAGCGTACAAATTATTATGGGAGTTATTGATTAACAATCTTTAAATAAATTATTTTATTACTATGAATATTAAAATAATATTTATTTTGTAACAAACAAAACTCAGTATAAGAGGAAAATAACATATCATAAAAATGTTTTTGAAACCTATATTTAAATATTTAATACAAGATCTACTCAGATATATTTAAAAGAAAACAAGAATCCAAAACCAGATGTGAGCTGTTGCATTCTTGGATCAAGTTTCGAAAGCTTTGAGAATAATTTAGAACTTACCTTCGAGAAAACTTGGAATACGTTTTATCTATAGTTAAACTTTATAGAGATATAAATTTTGTAAATCCAAGTTCTTAGTCTCTAGTTTTATATTTGCTGTATAAATATTGAACTACTCTAGTATTCTCAGCCCACAAAGAGTAAATATTCTCTTAAAAATTTTAATATTTGTAACTTCAAACCGAAAGGACACATAAATACTTTTGTTGCTTTTAAGCTAGGAAGCTAAGTTACAGGACGAAACGAGAATTTGTTAATATTCTTATTTTTCATTTGAAATTTTTGATGCTTTATGTTGCTACTTCTAGAATTGCTCTATCGAGGTAAAAACTATATATGTCTTTCTGTCCTCAGTCCATTCTTCTCTATTACTAAATAATGAAGAATCAGTATGTACGTATGTACATATGCCTGTATGTTCATCGTACTGTAAAGAAGTGGGGGCACTTAGAGCAAACAAAATTTATTTATTTCACACCTTGTGCAAATTTAATCATATTTTCGTTAAAATGTCAGTGATAGCATGTGCCAGTATATTACTATTCGGCCAAACGTAACATATTTATCTTCAAAATCTAATTTTTCAGATACTGATTGATAAACTAAGCGATTTGAAAGCAATAACTACAGTCCTTAATAACTTTTTTAATTTTGGCCGAGACTGTGCTAATAATTTGTCATGGCATTCTTCATTATTCATTATATTGTAGCGAAAATTGCTCTTTTCGACCGAGCTCCTCATAGCCTAGCGGAGAAGGCGCAGGACTCGAAACCCGTCAACGGCAAGATGCATTAAATTAACATTAACAATTAAAATGCAAGTGATATTTTACTTGATACTCTGAACAGATTTTCGTAGAAAATCATATTATGATATAATCTATAAATTCTCAAGTTTGATGTTTAAACTTTCTTTATGAGTATATGATCTATAGACATTCATAATTGAGAACAGCGTATTTGGTTTTGACTATGTATAATAAACTGGATGTGGTACTTGGAACTCTTAAAACATTTTCGTAGAAAAATATAGAATGGCTACAATAAGAATTTATCCTAAAATAATGCAGCTCATATTAAGGCTATTTCTATTATATGCGGCAAGTTATTTATTTGTGGCGAGCTGTAGAATATATTGGTTTATAAAACAGAATTTCATTTCCAGAACCTTAAAACTCTTGTAATGCAAACATATTACCAAACAATGCACGTGTTGTTGCATTGTTGATGATGAAGTAGCGCAAGAGCAAATATAAAATTCTAAAATACCTATTGCTTTTACTGATCCAGGAAGGCATGAGAATCATTATTCAGCTGTCGTTCCAAAACCTAACGTGTATCGTTTAGTTACACATAAATATCGCTGGGATATACATGAAGATCAAAATGAATTTGGATTAGTTGATGATATAGAAACAACGTAGAAGAAAATTATGCATGTATTAGTTTCAAAATATTTATTTTAAATTTATTATAAGCACTTAATTTTCTTCAATTAAAAGACACCTAAATTGTATGCTCTTCAACTGTCCACTAAAATAAAAGTTTTAATGAAACGTAATAAAAATTAAAATATTCGAATGTTTTGATATAAATTAATACATGGCCATTTGCAACTAATAAAATCTAATCCAAAATTTTGTATTACAGATTTTTCTCTTTATTGGAACAATAAAATAGATTTCGTTTGCAAACGATCAACCGGAAGTGACACTTTATTTAAAGCTCGTTGCTATTTAAAATATGTAATTGGCGGGATGTCACGTGGTGGCCCCATCAAATTTTTTTATTTCATATTTTTTAATCAAAATCATTATATATTATTTTCCTTTTTATAATAACTACTTAAGCGGGCTAAACACTAGTATTTTAAACATTACATCAATATTTGGGGGCACCCTGAACGTAGAGATCCAGGACATTTGCTCTTGTGTAAATCAAATCCTGCAGTCCATAAATGCTCCAAATTAATAATAATAGAAGGTGAATTGTTAAGGCAGCTAAAGTTAGCCAGCTCTAGGCATTTATGAAGAAACGAAAGCCAAAGTGGTACTTCTATGGGCCATCAAAGTTGCTCATGATACCCGGCTATTTTTAGAACGCCCCCCCCCCGCGCCCTTTCATCTCTGCGAGAAGCATCAACTACTCTAGCGCCGCGCGATTGCCTTTTATTCTTATTTTCGCAGTCACGGAGGTTCTAAATGTGTTTCTTCCACAATTCCATTTTCTGTTTTCCATCAGTCACCTTCTTTCTTTTTTTATTTTTAGGTTTTTTATTCGTTTCACTCAGGGTTCTCTTTTTTTTTTTTTTTTTTTTTTTTTTTACGTGGAGCGCTTTTTTAGTTTGCTTTGCATCGGGTTTGGATTTGAGTGCATCTCTTCGGTTGTTTCCTGATTTGGATTTTCTTCTTTCTCTTTTTTTCTGAAGCCCCTTTGCTTTGGGTTGATATGTGGATCCCATTTGGACATAATCCAGAAACGTGGGATTGTTTCCCATGACCAGTTTGGAATTTTTGTTTCGAAAAGTCGAATTTATTTTGTACGGACCCTAGCTATCATACATATTAGTTCTGTCTCCGTGTAGACAGCCAGGGAACTTACTTATTGCTCTGATCTAGTCTTCCAGTAAAATAGCAAACCTACCAACTTACACAGCTCGTGTAGTAACAGAGGACTTGACTGCCTGCAGGATTAACGAAATATAAAAGCTGAACTAAAACTGAAGTATTTAAGCTATGAGATTTTAGAAGACAAATTGCGCTTATAAATTTTGGTTAAGGATCCCGGCTCACGCTAATAAGCACAAGCTAAAGCCAATTGAAGTAAATTTAAAAGTTTAGAGAAAATCGTATCGAGGCGGTCAGCGGTCACTGTCAAAAGCGCTCTCATAAACTTTGTAAGGTATTTCCACCCTTCTTTCAAGTATGTCTTCGTAGTATAACGGTATCACACTCGGCGCATATTCTAAAGGTCCAGGTTCGAGTCCCAGAAGTGCTTTGCTCATTTTTCATGTCTTCTGCTTTAAAATAACCTAATGACTCTACAACTTCGAGAACTGTGTTCTTAAACACATTAATTAATTTGTAACCTTGTGAAAGCCGACGAAAGTAGAAGCAATAGTACAGACAAAATAATAAGATAACTGGTTAATAAGCACAAAACCCTTCAACCTCTTAGTAAGGTTTGTTGTAGGGCAATTTAGAATAAATTATTAGGTTATCAGAAAAGTTATCAAGTTTTTTTCTTTTCTTTTTTTAATAAAAAGTCTATAAAATATATATCTTCTATCGTTAGTTTACGCCTCCTCGATATGGAGATGTGCTGGAAAACAAATGTGTATAAAATACACACTGTCAAATAAAGTCCATCAAAAACAACTCTTTAATGAAAGAGCGTCGCTTACATATCAATGTAAAAATCAAAACCATCAAAAATTTCATTTTTAAAACCACTCATAATTTTTATTTCAGTATTTAAACATCATCACAACACTATACTTTGAATTCAAAATCATGAACCGCGATCCCAAAAGGACGCGTACTTAGCTCACGCTTCTTTTGTAATAATTAGCATGTATCTTAAGATGCCATTTCACACTCACAAAAAGTATTTGCGCACGTTCCCCTGCTAATTATTGTACCTACTCTCGTTATAATGAAACCGAGATAAGGTCTCTACTTCCCAGAACTTCAACTATATCTTGATAGCAATTGAAAATTAAATTAAATGTTACATTTTGTTCAATTGCAGTATTCTAAGAACTGATTATACGTAACTCCACTTGCAAAATCAATTAAAGATTTTGTATTTCGCGAAGTAGCAACACTTGTCGTCACCAAAGAACGATATGAGAATGGAATGTAGCGTGACATCCGTAACAATCGAAAGTTGTGGAGAACGTCCTTAATATTAAAAAAGGGGGGAAGAGTAAAACACAAAACTTTCTTTGTTGAGGTGCATAATATATGGCGTTCTAAACATGTCCTATTTAACAAAGCTGAAAATGCTCTTAAAATTGTGGGCTGGGACATTCTTAAGTACGTTTAATAATGAGTAACATTACAAAACTGTCAGCTTAATTTGTATCTTTGCAACACAAACTGAAAACATCATGCGCATAAAAGCAACTAAAAGATTAAGCTTGAAGTCAACTGACAAAATTAATAAAATTTTTATTTCTCTCGCTTGCGACCAAATAATGCAATAATGAGCGTTTTTTTAATTGTGGTTAGCGGAGCACAAATGGTTCCCGAAGACTGCATTTGTGAACCTCCTAAATTTCCAAAAAATAAAAATAAAAATTCAAATTAGCTGCGTTTACAGCTGAAAATCTCAAAGTTTGAAACTTACCTATAAAAATTATCTATCACTTCCCCCCCATGACTGAGGTTTTATGAAATTTATTATCAGTTACTTTACAAGGTATTATTTCTCCCGCCTTGTTCGCATGCCTTCGTGGTGTGGTGGTCTGCACGCTGGGCGCTTATTCCAGAGATCCGTGGTTCTATTCTCGGCTAAAGCGTTGCTCATTTTTCATCTATTCTGCTTCGAACAAAATCCTAATGTCTCTACAACTTTATCTATTGACTTTTCGCACTAGTCTTAGTAAAAAAGATGGAGTTAAAGCACTATGATTGGGGTGCTTCTCCCCACCCCGCTGGCCTCGTTACCAATGAAAACGGAATCTAGTGAACTATACAACTGTACTTTAAAAGTTGTGATTTTGTTTGCTTCCAATGTATGAACGAGAAAGGGTTTTCATCACCAACACAAATGAAAACAAAGTACTGAAATTGACTTGTTGTATGTTCCGATCCCAGACTTAAGCTTACAGAACAACTGGTAAGATACAGAACAACTGATAAGAATCGGTAGGCTCATATCCCTCATTAATATGAGTACCAACACTTATTTAATTTTTACTTAATTAGATCATCCAAATTCTAATAATCTTGAAGTATTAAAAGAAAATACGAATTTTCTCCTATCAACTAAATTGATTAATATTGATACAAAATTAAATTGTAGGGTTTATATTTATTTTAACTAACATTTATTTTAAGCTATCTTTCCTGTCAAGCCTTTACTTTCCCCTAGAATTGCCAATGCCAGAGTATGTAAATCGTAGTAGAACGCGCAGAGTATTCAAATTTTAGCAGAAGTAATTGAGTTTAAATAGAAGGGAAGCGAGATTGTAAGTGTGCTTCTTGAATGACGAGCGTGAAGTTTGCTTGGTAGAAAGTTTAAGAACCGCGCGTTTCGGCCTGTGTGCCTATTTCGACAGTTCGTTGAATCTTTCAAATTCTTAATCAGAAAGTTTGCTGAATCGCAGCTACATCTTAGAACGCGGTTAAGTTAGTTACGATTATAGAGCCTCGTAGGTAGTGACTTTTATTTATTCATCCTGTCATTTATTTTTAGTTGCATTTTTGTCTATTTTGTTCAACCGCCGGGTCGGCGTAGTTTGTGAGCGTCAAATGAACGCAACTGTGATTTCCAAAGTGAAATAAAAAGGGAGTTAAACCCTTCTTAAGAGTCTGTGTAATTTCCAGTTCATAGCAGTTACTACTACTGTTGCTGACAAGTTGGGGCCTCCCAACATCATAAAATGAATTTTAATTAATTATATTTTAAAAGTATAAGTATAGTGGTAGTAAAATATGCTAACAAAAATTTGCCTTCGAAGGGGATAAAATTAACCAGATCTTTCTATTTTTTGAAAGTGGTCTCCACTTGAAAAACGTTTGAGAAATGCAGCAGTAATAGCTGTAATAGTAACAGGAATTAGAGCCATCCTGTCGGGCTATTAGGGTATGGTTTATGCCTAGTATTCAACTGATGCAACGGATTCAGATAATCAACGTTGTTGCAATAAGAGTTATTTCATTTGAACAAAGCATTGAAGTAAAAACGCTCAGAATAAACCAAAAGACATAATAAGTTTATTCTCCAACATGACAGTGCAATGCTCCCCTACATACAGTGATAACAATGCTCCCCTACCCGTTAGAATACCAATCAAAAAAACGCTAGATACACTTCGTTGGGATATGTTATATGCCTGTTCTAAAGTAGCAGATTATAGTTGGATGTATTATACAACATAAGGTTATTTTATTCTACATCAATTATTTATACTGCTAGCCGCTTGCGCTGCCAACTCCTAAAGTATTTATAATAAGAAAGTACAAATATATAATGATTTATAATTGATGTAAAGAATTGCGTTTGTTGATTTTAAATTTCATAATTTGTTGATCCATAACAGACTGTTTAAATTCCAAATAAAGATTAAATATATTTTTTAAATATATTTTCTTTTTCCGAATGACAACACGGTGGTACTTGGACGATTGAAATATTTTATTTCGGGTAGTGGCAACATATTTCTGTGAAACTGCTGAGTTTTCTGATTTAATTTGAAGCATAAATATCTTTCGCTTTGGTGAGTGGTGGTAACATATTTCTTTTAAATTTCGGAATTTTCTGATTTAAAACAAAACTATTTTACGCTTTGGCGATGCATTACTTTTAAATCGTCAATTTTATTAACCAAAATATGGAATAAATTAAAACCAAGTTATAAATTCAGTGATTCGAGGTACATGTGCTTTTTTTTTTTTTTTTTTTTTTTTTTTTTAAGAACTACTTATGTTCAAAATTTATTCGCTGTAGGTACTGAAGAATTTTCATAATTCTAGGAACGTGCATACATACATACGTAGAGATTCATCGCTATTTAAAAATATATATCATCAGAAAAAAGCGAACATTTACTTTATAAAGAAATGCAGTTATTGCTTTTAAATCACTTTATTTCAAAAATAGGAAAATAAGTTTAAAATCTTACGCTTTGTTAGATGACAACGCTCAGAAACTCAGAATTTTCCAAGCTGCGGGCAATATAAACTTATGATTTTATCTTTCTTTCAGTAACAGCACTTCCCAGCACACCCCTTCTGCATTAATAATAAATACACAGTAGCGTAACAGTCCAAATATTTTGGAAAGATTCCAATAAGAGCGTTTATAGCATCGAAACTAAAAACGTCAATTATTGCGATACAAAAACAAATTAATCTAGTACGAAATCACATCAAAAGTAATGTAAACCTTTTATTACCAGCCCCCAATTTATCGCGGCAGTAATGTCGGGGCTAAATAACGGCGAAGGCGTCTACCGGTTGATCCAAAATCAAATCCGATAACAATTAAAAAAGAACACAAGAAAGAGGAATAAACCAAATACAGGTTAGCCTGAAAAACAACTATTAACAATTTATTTGTATTTTCGAGGCGTTTAATTTCGAGAACAAGTTCATTTGATTTCCTACATCAAATGAGCATTCTAAACAAAAACTCAGAAATTCAATGGTTTGTATTTCTTTTGTATTTTTATAGTGAGAAACAGTCGAGTCTAATAACGTTCATTATTTTTAAAGTTATTATTGCTAAAAGAACATTTAATTGCTAAGCACGTATTCAGTTAATTTTTGTATGTACATGGTGTTCCAAAATCAAAAGTTTCATTTTGTTTTTTATTCCTTTTCAGAATTCTTAAATAATGAATACGAAAGACGGACCCTATTGTGATATCCTGTCTCAGAGGAGTGCAACTGAATAAAGTAAGACACAAATTTGAATGATAATTCAATTAACCTTGGATCTATAGACAAAGCGATTCGTAAACTTGTGAACAAATTTTAAAAAACTGGATCTTCACGTCACGAGATAAGAAGAGGACGACCAGTATAAACCCTAATAAAACTGAACGAAATCCACAGTATTTGGAAATACATAAAATTAGGTACATAAAATTTTTATAATTTTTTTAAATTATTGTTGTTTCTTAAGAATCTCTCTTTATTGCAATTAAAACTGAGTCGCAAAAATAAATATTTTCTTCTAATCTACTAAAATAAGTAGTTAATTCTCGAGCATAAAATACATTTTTGGAACACTTTGTACAAGCATAAATAACATTAAGTGCATAACTAATGCATTTAAACTTCAAAAAACTGAGTTCTTTTAAATAGCGTCCGTTTTCACAAAAAATAGATACTTACTTTTAGGACACCCTGTACATTCAAGAGTATGTGTTATGAAATTATACGTACTGCTGTGGGTAAAAACAATTCCTAAACACCGAGACATTGTTTGCTATCACTGCCGTTATCCAAACACATTTTCTTTTCCTTTTTGCATTTCCCGTAGAATTTTGTTTTAACCTGAAGTTTAGTGATTGTTATTTTTTTCGTCGTTCAGAAATGAACTATCTTCATTTCTAGACAACACCCGGTTAATCCGGAAGACCATTAATCCATTTCAGTTAATGGGAGTTAACTGTAACCGGATTTGAAATCACGTCAAAAAGGGAAAGAAGGAAAAGAAAAGGAAAAGATATAAAGCAGATACAGATAATAAAGTGCTTTTGTGTTAAACAAAATCTGTTGAATTTTGTTAATAAGACGTTATTCAACTGAAATTAAAAGTTTAGAACAATATTAATAATAGTAAGGAAGGGAAGTTGACGTACTTTTCCAGTTAATATCTCAAGATATAAATCCCACACGCACAAGATCACGTGTCCATTCACATTGCACTCTAAGTCTCAAAATGCTATCTTGTTTTGAAAACTGTCTATCGTCTGTTCCATTTAGCATTTTCGTACCCGGGGCCTGTCCTTCTCGTCACGTGACTTTGTTTGGAAGGTCCGTTCCCTTGGTGACGTTCGAACTTGTTGATCGAACGCGGCCGTGTGTGTGTGGTGAATGCTTACCTTCCCCCAACTGGCCCTTTCCTCCCCTTTTCTGACATAAGTACCAGCTGTTGCAGTTTTTGGAATTAATGGAAAGAACATTCTAATAAGGAACTGTTCGATGTTTGGTTTGATTCCCCAATGCGCTGAAGGTTAAAGAGAGTTATTATTCGAGATCTGTTGGGTGGCTTTTCGCCTTGCGCGCTGAAGTTACAAAAGCAATGTCATTTTGCACTTTTTATTTCTTTTCTTTATGTTTCTAGTAAATTTCACAATACCTGAGCTATTAAAAATCTCAAACTTTTGGGGAACAAAGGAAAAATTACTCTCATAAATCATCATCAGCGTAAAACAAACTTGACAACGGAAAATAAAAAGAGGAAACAAAAATTTGGGGAATGACAGCAATAACAGCGGAAGATGTCATAACACTCAGTAGTCTTTTTTTTTTCACTAAAAGTACGCTATTGAATTGTAGATAATCTGCTTTTCCTGCATGACTTTCAATTAATTGACGTTGTTCAAGGTCTCTTGCAAATATTGTTCTTTAATGCCATACTTGTTTGTTCTTTCGCAATTCACAGCGCGTTCTTTTCCTTTCCAATTCTGATTTAATTTAAGAAAACAAAAGAGTTAACTCTTCGTATTAATAGTAATATTCTCTTAACTCTTCAGCATATGCACCCTTCTCTGTGACATTATCACTCGCATCGAGTCAACCTGAGCCTAATTTTTATGCTACCTTCTCATATACGTCAGTCAAGATATAGGTATTGTAAACAAAACTAAATTATAGTTAAGCAGGCTATTTGAATGCTTTCTTAAGCATCAGGATGTATTATTTGTTTTAAAAGTCATTTTTGAAAGCGAAAACCTGATTTTAGCTTTTTTTTTATTTTTTATTTTGTATCCGTTTTTTCAACATTCATTCGTTTTCTACCATTCTGAAACATTTAAACTGTAGACTTATTAGGTTAATTAGAAGCAGAAGAGATGAAAAATATGCAACCGCCTTCGCCGAGAATCGAACCACGGACCTCTGGAATACCGGCCCAGCGTGCTACCGCTACACCACGAAGGCACGCTAGGGAAGTGGGAGAAATACCTTATAAAACATTAAATGATATTTATTCTGTAGGAAAGTATTTAAATAAAAATAAAATGAACATTGTGAATAATGTTTATATTGGAAGATAAGAGTAAAAAAGGCTTAAACTTTTACTACTGAGCATACATATTCATTTGGCAGATTTATTCATTTTTTTTTGGTTATGCTCAAAATACTTTTTATTTATTCACCGAAATAATTTTTATCACTATTTTTTGTAAAACAATTCCAGCATTCAATGAATGGACGGGTTTTCCACAATTATTTATCGCATTCTTCACAAACAAATGACGTCTTTCGGTCAGATTTCTTCGGACAATCTTCTCATCTACGATGAGCCGAAGATTTCTTCGGAGTTTCGCAGGTCCGTCATCTGGTAAATTTAGAATACTTTTAGAGTTAGTTGTAATACACTGTGGTATATCTGTGTTCTCTGATCAAAAAGATGCTCCTTTACTAAATTAATAGCGAGCTCCTTCAAATAATTTCGTTGTGAAAAATGACTGATTTCATTGTTGAATTTACAGATAGTATAAGAATTTCTCAGTGCAGAACATTTTATACAATTTTTCGAGGTTTGCTCTTGATGTATTGGCGAAACTGGCATTTTCCGCGAAACAGTAATAGTTTTTAATCAGTAGTACAATGCCCAAAAATGCTATACACTTTTTGAAATACTAACGAATATGCTTTTGAAAATTATTAAAAACCTTTCTTATTGGAGTTTATCTATTAAATTCTTTTCTCGCTTGACACACGATTGTGCACATCCTGTACACCGCTTGACACACGATTGTGCACATCCTGTACACGATCTCTGCATCGATTCTTTTCTCGCTTGACACACGACTGTGCACATCCTGTACACGATCACAGTCGTGTGTCAAGCGAGAAAAGAATCGATGCAGAACGTTGGCACACGTAGTGGGTAAAACTGACCCTGATTCGCTACCCCACATAGAAAAAAAAAAAAACCTGTCTTTAAAATTTCTGTTCCTAGGAATCCCTGTTATTAGGCTAACCAATAAAATACCAGAAGTGCAACTTTCGAAAAATTCCTAAAATACCTAGAAAAAATAGGAAACATCGAATCAAAAATACTCTGTGCATGTGCTCACGAGTTAATGCAAATTTTTTCTTCTTTTTGTTGAGTTTTCAAAACTAAATTTCATTTAAATATAAAAGTCGCCTCCAGTATTATAGTGGTAAATCACGACTTGTACATTTTTTTTTTTTTTTCCGACTGCTTTAATTTCCAGTATTTTGCTCCTACAGTTTATGTTCCTCTCAGGCCCACAAATGGAATAAACAGTCCTCTGTTTACATGCCTCACGAAGTAGCTCTCTATTTAACAGCCCTAGTTTCACTTTTCAGCCGATTCGAGCTCCTAGGGTTAGATTTCTAGCTCCCCGTTTTAGCACTTCCAAAGTTAGAGTTTTTCCCTCAGCTCGTTTTTGCAAGCTTTTTTCCGTGTAATGTTTGTTTTCTGGTTCCAGTCCAATAATTGCAAGGAAACGGTTTTACGGTGGGAGTTTCCTAAGCCTTGCACTCATACGATTGACGCGGATTAAGATCGACACCAGAATACCGCAGACGCTAGTTACCACCGTATTATCGACATTATTTGATATTAGTTGATAGCATACGACCAGTATGATGAAAAGAAATTCCGATAGTACTGCAATCTGAAAACTTTCAGATTTCTTCCATTTTTTCTAATTTTCGTTTATTCTGTAAAAAGTGTGTATGTGTGTGTGTGTATTTAATTATGGCAAAGCACAGTAGAGCTATCTGCCTAAGGGGAGGGATGCCTTCGTGGAGGACTTTCTAAGGGAAACTGGCTCGTATACACGTTACACATGGGGAAAACCACGAAAACACCCATGTAGCCAGCCCGTTCGCGGGATTCGAACCTCGGACCGAACTACCAGTGTTCAGCGACTTTACCGCTCGGCCGCTGGTATTCTGTAAAAAGAAACATTTATTTGTAAGAATTATTTTTAAGGAGTAACACAAAATATGCCCCGAGACAAAAATGTCGAGGGTAGAGAGAGCAGAGGAAAAGGAGGAATGAAGAGTAGAGGAAGAGAGTTTATGTTTATTTGAACTTATTAGCCTATACCACGAATTAATTCGCAATTAATAATTTAAAACATTTATAACAAAGCATTAAATTTTAAAGTTCCAACATTATTCTTTTGTAAAAGTAAAGTCTGCAGGTTGCTTAGAAATATGAATTTCTGGAAGTAAAAAGAGAATTTTCTTCCAGTGTCAAATTTATATTTATCAGCACATTATCTCTTTTATTTAATTTTTCCAGCAAGTATATTTTTTCTTCCGTTTCATCAGAATATGTAAATGTAGTGAGTTTAAATAAACAGCGAGAATTCAAATTTAAGAGAGAGGTGTAGCAATATTAGATATACCATATTAAAGATTTCTGCCTCGAAATAATGAATTTGTTTCGGCTGAAATTACGTTTGAAATTAAAGGATAACGGAACCAGGTTATTAGGCATTAAATTTAAACGTCCTTTCGACACTCAAGAAATGGTTAAGTTGATTTTTTTAATATTTTATTTTTTACAATTTCAAGACAAACTCCAAATAACACTTTCAGTTCTTTCAAATTGTTCTAGTGTTCTGGCATTGAAATTTTTAAAAATGTACCCTATTTTAAAATCCCGGTAAGTATCTGCCTCTACTCCATTGCTGGCTTTTAGAGGCGGGTGTAGCACAGAGGGTGTATGAATATTTTTAAAATGATTTCGATAAGAATTTTAAAAACGTAATTGCTTTGAAATAAAAATTTCTACAACAGCTTATTGTCTGAAATGAGAAATAACATTTTCTTCTTTTAAATTTATTCTTCTTTTAAAATGACGCATGTAAACTAGCTGTTGATTGAAGGATTAGTCTGAGCTTTCCGAAGAGAAATATCCCTATTCCGTACTTCAGAACCCTTGGGAAATGCATCTGTAGACAGTCAACCTCCGTTCATACTAGCGGGACTTTAAGCCCACGAAACGTGAGCGAACTTGATGTCCTCTTAATGGCTTTTTAATGGAATTACTTTCATATAGCAATAGAACAGCCGCTTCTTACGGCATTAACAGAACTCAAAAGTTAAGCTTAACTTAAGCAATTAAAGTATAAAGACACTCGGCAAAGTTTCACTATAAGTTTGGGTTCAGCAGTAAAGTAGTATAATGACGCAAAGAGGCGCGTGCCTTGGGCCACGCTTTGCTTAGGGTGGCAAAATCCCTATCGCTGAATAAAGGAGACTAGAGTAGATCCAACTTCGCTGAATTAAGGAGACTAGAGTAGATCCAACTTCGCAAAAAAATGAAGCTGAACCATTACTCTCCATAAATACTTGTATTTCAACAACACGTGCACAAGTTCTTACATATCTAAAAGCATTTTGGATTCTCGAATTTCATTCTTTTTCGGTGTATATTGCCTTAGATAGCAACTGTCAGATCAGCAACTGTCAACTTTCCAAAAAG
Organism: Stegodyphus dumicola; assembly: GCF_044657685.1. Classification (NCBI taxonomy): domain Eukaryota; kingdom Metazoa; phylum Arthropoda; class Arachnida; order Araneae; family Eresidae; genus Stegodyphus; species Stegodyphus dumicola. The sequence continues at coordinate 88,959,252 of NC_140768.1, forward strand.
AATAGAAACAAATATAAGTACCTTTCTTACCAAAAGTAAAGAGACACAACGAACTTATATCGTGACAGATATGTGTCAGCATCGGCGTTTTCTTTTTTAAATTCTTTAATTGGTTACATGACAACATATCGTCGTCCACTGATACTGGTGATAACTGATCATTTATCATATCGAAACTTTATTGCAGTTTTTCAGTTAACACATTCATTATTGATTTATTTAATAAATCGAATATTAAACATCATTAATCGAAATTAACAAATGGTGGAATGGCCATCCAATTATTTTATTGTTAGATAATAAACCTGTAGAGATATTAGGTATTTTTTGGAAGCAGGAGATGTGAAAAATGGCCAACGCCTTCGCCGGGAATTGAACCATGGACCTCTGGGATACGCGCCTAGCATGCAGAACACTATATCACGAAGACACGCTAAGAAGACGGAAGAAATACCTTATAAATTTAACAAGCATTATAATCTGTCAGTTTGTGATATAGAAAATCTAAATGTTAGCATTAATAATGAATAACAATAATAACAAGGATCAGGTTATAATAACAGTGATTTAATTCTCATTATAGCATCTAAACATGAAAAGGGTAAAAGAAAGTGTGGTTTCATATAGAAATCAAAGAAAAGCCAAGGAAGGTAATAATTTAAAAAATAAAGCGATTATCCTAAAATACGTGAAAGTTCCTATTTCCAAAACGTCAGAATCCACGCTCGGTGTAAATTCTTCTGATACTGTTGCTTCTGAAAACCATATCCTGTTGTAGAGGCGAAGATTGTTGCACCAAATCCAATTCCAACTACGTTTACTATGGTGGAATCTATATTATGGCATGTTCGACTACAATTCTAGACAGTTCTGAGACTGAGGAGGATAACGCATTCGCCCTGCCTTAGTACAAGGATAATTTTGGAAAAAGGCCTAATGATGAAAGCATGATATTACTACTAGTGTATCAAGATATGGAAGTTATACGACATAAAAACACTAATTCGCTAAAATATTAACAATGTCACAATTGAATACGAACCTTACTAAAATGAAAGGAGCACGAGGTGGCTAACGCTAGAATGGTTTTGCAAAGCATTAGCAAAGTTTTGTGTACTTGGATGGCTTTTTCTCCTTCTAAAGCATCATTAGCCTGCTTTTGTTATCTTTTATTTGGTAACATTGTAGAGGCATCAGGTATTTTTTGGAAGCAGTAAAGATAAAAAATTAGCAACACCTTCGCTAGGAATCGATCTGCGGACCTCTGGAATATGTGCCCAGCGCGCAGACCACCACACCACGAAGGCATGCCAAGAAGGTGAGAGAAATACCTTATATTATACTTCTCCTTTTAAAGGGCAATTTCGGCAACTCAGGGGAACTGTAGTTTTTAGGGGACCCAATCGCCAAATCCTGAGCGTGGAGAATCATCATCCACCAGCCTTTTAGTTCGGGCGCCACTGTACACACATTAGGTATTTTTTGGAAGCAGGGAAGATGAAAAATGAGCAACGCCTTCGCCGGGAATCGAACCACGGACATCTGGAATACGCGCCTAGCGTGCAGATCACCACACCACGAAGGTATGCTAGGAAGGCGGGAGAAATACCTTATACCATAACCACACCGAATAAATCAATGTTTTACTCATCTGAAGTATTTAATAAATCGCAGAAACTAGATTCCAAAGTAGCCAGTCACGAATCAAGTGCTCAACATAACCAAAATTTTGCAAACGGAAGGAGTTGGAAACCAGACTTCAAAAAAGACAGACTATTGATAAAGCAGAGCAATAGATTTTGGCAAAAGAAACAAAATTCCTGGCGAAACAGAATTTGACTTTTCATGTCCACAAAGAGGACAGTACCAGTGAGAATACGATTCAGTACTCCTGAAGCACCTTTTGAGATCGAAAATGGGTAAAAAACTTTCAGTAACGTATATGTCACCTGAAATCCAAAATGAGTTCATTGCAGATCTAGGAGATAAAGTACCGCAGAAAGTTACGGAGTTATGGTTTCTGAGCCATCAAATTATCTTTCAAGTAAAAAAGGCTAAACACTGTTCCATTATATTCGATACCACTCCAGATATTTCACATAAATAACAAACAAATTGCACGATTCGTAAAGACTGAAAATCAGAAAGTGAAGGAATTTTTCATAGATTTATATTAAAATAAAACTAAAATGCTGAAGACATTTCTGATATATTTTTAAGTAAGTTAGAAGCTGATGGTATTGATGCAATGAATGGACTGCAGAGTTCAGGCATGGGATAGTGCTGCTGCCATGGCTGGACAACCAGGTCAGTGCCAGACCCGGTGCAACCAGTGAGCTGCACAAGGCGGCAGAATTTAGGGCAGCAAAATTTTTAGAATTTAGAGAAGCACCGAGAAACAAAATTAAGAAATGGCAAAATTTTTAGACTTTAAGGAGTCACCTGGCAGCGGAATTAAGCGCTCAAGAGAGAGAATGTACAAGACGGCAAAATGTCGGCCCTGAAGATAAAAATTCTCAAAGACATCCCAAAGTCGAATTTGTACCTTGGTCAAAAACTTCGTTAAGTAAACCTGATTTATTTATATGCTGCTTCAAATTAAATGAATTCCGTAACTTTCTGCGGTACCTTAGAGCGTTGTTATGTAGTCTTTTCTAAGCCTACACACCGCTGGGAAGTTTTAATTGTTACTATACAGAAGACATTTAAAAGAATTCAGGATACACGATTGGAGCGTAAAAGCTGGAACAGTGGATGTGACATGGAACCGTCATAGGGTTATTTTGGCAACTCAAGGGAAACTGACAAAGTCAGACGACAGCTTAAACACTCGGACAGAGGTGAGAATTTGCTAGTCGCAATGCAATCTTTTCCTTTTGTGCGTTTTTGGGCCTCTGGAAACATTTATTGCATGAGGTTATTGATGCCCAAAATTATTTACAAACAGAGGGACTGAAAGTGCATCAGTGTACTCAAAACGTAACTGCTTTGAAAACGCTACTCGCAGGGAAACGAGAGGGATTGGAAGAGAATGCTTTGAGTTATACTGAAGTTTGTATAAAGATCTTGTCATGGAACCTCCCACACGAATAACGAGGAAGCAAATTTTTGACGACGAAAGTAACGGTATAGGCTTGTCCCACGAAAGAGAGTTTTCGTTAGTTGTTTTTTCGTTTGCTGTTGTTCGTAACTGTAGAAATTTATGAAGTTCATCACCTACGGAATTTGGCGAACAAATTTGCCTTTCTGACGTTAGCCAAACTACTGTCATAGTTTGTTGACTATGACAAATTCAGTTTAGAGCAGCGGTTCTCATCCTTTTGACAAACAAAAATTGAAAAACTTTAGTACCACCACTACATTTTACAATGATTATTTTTCAATGTGTCAATAGAAATATTAAAAAACCATATTTTACCATTTTAGCAACTTATTGACTATATTAAATGTACACACATAAAAAATATTAGATTAAAAATTGGTTACCATTTTAATTATACAAATTTTAGTTATAATACCTTAATTCTAAAATTTAGTGTGAAATTTGGGCCTGTTTAAGATAGATCAATTTCTTTATGTCCGCTTATTTTACTTAACTGTAACTGTAAATTAAGATCCAATCTTAATTTTGTTTTGTATTTCTTTTTCATATAAAGCGTGGAAGGAAATCCTTGTTCACACAAATAGGTTGTGCAAAAAGACAATAAAAACTTAACGGCTTTATTTGAAAAGCCTTTATTTTTTTTTATTTTTTTTGGGAGGGGGGGGTTAGTTAAAAGTTAAGTGTGTTATTTGTACAATAGAGTTCTATCACAGGAAATTACTATCAATTGTTCTTTTTCTTTACGACATTTTTTAATTTAATAGTTAAAATACTTTGTATCTTTGCATATCACCTATTTTTTCTTGCGTACCACCAGTGGTACGCGTACTACCGGATGAGAACCCCTGATTTAGAGCACACACCTTATGCCATTGACAAAAAAAAGTTCGAGTTTGAATACGTGCGGCTAAGGAATTCTGTTGCAACCACGAGTAATTAAAATGAATTAATGAATTTAAGCTCAACTGATTTATTAAAATTTATTATGCAATTTACGCCGGAGGTTATCCTGCCTAATAAAATAATATTGCTTAAAATATTCCTCAAAATTTTCATAGGTAATGTCGACTGTGAGAAAAGCTTCTCTAAACTGAAGTTAATCAAAAATTATTTGCGATCTACAACCAGTACACTGAGGTTGACTAATCTGGTTACCTTGGCTATTGAGCAAGAAATGACCAATACAATTGATACTGATAGTAGTATTAAAGATTTTAATGCGAAGAAAATTAGGAAAGTAAAATTTTAGATTAAGAAAATAATTCTATTTTTATTTCTAATATAAGATAAATTCTATTTTTATTTCTAATATATTTATTTTACGCATTATTTCTTTTCAATAAAGATTAGGTAAATTATTACTTATTTTTAATTATATTAATATCTATAAATAAATAAATATCTATATATATATATATATATGTATATTTAACTTTCATTTTGAAAGTTGATACGTGAAATGATTTTCTTCAGTGAAAAAAATACGTTTGTCATATTGCAACAGTCATAGGCTTTCGAATAATATTCATTGTCATTTTCGATTGATAAGAAATTTTCTTAAAGCAGTAATACTGTTTTTAGATAATGATTTTTAATTTTGGTTTTTAGTTCGTAGGAATTTTAAATTTTGGAGTTTGAATCTTTCCTTCATCAACTCTCCTAGAAAAGCACAGAAATGAGTTCAAATAATGAGCGAGTGTCCATGTTTAGGACAGCAAATTATAAGGTATTGTCTCCCTCCTTTCTGCATGCTTTCGTATTGTAACGGTAGCACACTCCGCGCGTATTCGAGAGGTCCGGGTTCGAGTCCGGCGAGGGCATTGCTCATTTTTTGCATTTCCTAATTCAAAAATCCTAATGATTCTGTAGTAGCGACCGAACTAAAAGGTGGTGGATGATGATTCTTCCCTACCTGACTTTGGCGATTGGGTACCCTAATCCTACGTCAGCCTTTAAAAGGGGAAGTATGTAAGGTATTTTCTCCTCCTTTCTGTATGCCTTCTTGGTGGGACGGTAGTATGCTCGGCGCGTATTCCAGAGGTCCAGGTGTTAGAGTCTCGGCATTGCTCATTTTTCACGTCTCCTGTATCAAAATAACCTAATGACTCTACAAATTTAGCAGCTGCATCCGACTGTGCTTCTGTTCTTTTATTTCTGCCTGACTTGAGCGTTACGAGAAATTACGTTAGGAATCGCAAGTTTGAGGAGCGAGATGGTTAGGTTTTAAACTAAAGCACTGACTTCGCCATACTTTGTATTATTGTTTTCTTCACAGTTTTAAAGTAGAGAAGTATTTTGTCTGCCCAGTTCTCAAAGCAGAAATTCATTCTATTAATGTTTTAGTTTGAGTAACTTTGAGCTGAATTGCAAATCAAGCTCCTAGGGTAATTTCGAGCTGAAGTGCAAATAAGGCTTCTAGTTGTTTTTACGTTGTGGTAATTACTTAGTAGTATGGGATTTGAACAAGGCCAACTGAATCTACAGCCCTGCTTCACCGATTTGTGACCTTATAAGGTATTTCTCCTGCTTTCTTGGCATGCCTCGTGGTGTGGTGGTCTGTACGCTGGGCGCCTTGAGCACAGCCTCTCTCTAAAGTGTTGGAAGTAGAAATATGGACGAAGAAGCGCGATTCAGGTTTGATTTATTCGACTGTGAAAACGGACTCGAGGGCTATCCGCCTAAGATGGAAAATGAAAACGAAGATGAAAAATGGCTTCCCAAAGTGCTTTTTAAGGGAAACTAGCTCGTACACAATACACATGAAGAAAATCACGAAAACACCCACGCAGCCAGGCTATTCGCTGGGATTCGAACCCGGAACTGAAATACTAGTGTTCAGCGATTTTACTACTCGGCCGCTGGTGGGCTTTCTTCTTTGCAACATTTGCTCCAGCATAAAGGAAATGAACCAAGTTTCAGACAAATACTGGTTTGGTTTGGTTTGCTTTATTTAATTATGGCAAAGTACACTAGGGCTATCTGCCTAAGGCGAGGAATGCCTTCGTGAAGGACTTTCTAAGCGAAACTCGCTCGTATACACGTTACACATGGAGAAAACCACAAAAACGCCCATGCAGCCAACCCGTTCGCGGGATTCGAACCTCAGACCGAACTACCAGTGTTCAGCGACCGCTCGGCCGCTGGTGGGCCTCTCAGACAAATACTGAAGATTTGGAAACATTCTGTGCATTTACTTCCAAATTTCATATCAAATAAAACCAAGACCACGAGCATGGTTGGATTTAAGGTTTTAAATAGCATTATTAATTTCTGAACTTGTGAAAAGAAGGACCTTGATTAGCAGCATGAGCTTTGAGCTAAAATTACAATCAGCCTGGACTTAAGTGCAGATATGTTTGTTTGCATAGGTCTAGTAGGCTTTACATACGCAGTCTTACATACTTACATAAATCCTACATACGTAGAGTAGGATTATTATTTTGTTGAAACCTACGTCTAGCAGCAAGAAAGTAAAGTAAAAAAAAGTCTTTTTCTTTTCTGGAAACTTTTTTTTTTGTCATTACCTTTCTTTAAATTATTATTTTTCACCTTACAGTAATTATTCAGCAATACATCAGCAAAAAATTAAGCATAGCTTTCCAACAAATTACGCAAACAAATTTTGCAACAAATCATGATTTGCCACACTTACAAATAGTTTCATCATCCGAAACAATGCTATTTTCAACTTTCACTGTTATCAGACTTATTAATAAAGAACGCTGATTATTTGATGACATAGATAATTTCTCGTATATTTCAGCATTTCATATCAGCATTGTGAATATTTTTTAATACAGAAGTACTTATTAAGGGTCCAAATTCTGTAGGCCAAATAAACCTTCTCGATCCACAACATCTAAGTAAGCAAAATCTAGTCCTGCTTCACCAATCTGTGATAACGCAACAGGTAGCTGATTGTTTTCACAGTAGACGCAGGCGACTGTTTTATTTACGTAGCAAGTAGCGTGTTTTATTTCAAACACAAAAGTCAAGTGAAATTGTAAGATCTATATCTTCTTTTCCACACAAACTAAACTACATCCAACAATTGAACCTGGCGAATTCTCGCACAGAGATGAAGTAAATACCAGCACAAAAGAAGGGGGAAAATAACCCGTTATTATTTCCAACTAATAACAGAGAGGCACGTACTTCGTGCTTTACAATAACACCGACAATTTGAGGTAGAACTTAAATGTTATAACATAAATCGGTTCTAGAAAGTCTAGATAGAATAGTGCTGGATTAGCACGTCAAGTTACGGCTAAACTTAGGTTGACTAAACAACCCTAACAGGCGTGACAATTATTCGAAATGACTAAGAGGCGTATTAGCGTAACAGCAAGATCAGTCAACGAAACTTGCGCTGGCTACCGAAAACACACTTTGAATAAATTTCAACATTCACCCGTTTAAATATTCACTTCACTTCACTTTAAATTTACATCCTGGAGAGGAAATGCGAGGGGAAGTTGAGGATTTCAGGAAGGATAACAAAAGTTTGAATATTTACGTTAGTTAAACTAAAGGAAACCCTACAAAAATTAATGTTTACACCTAATATTTTGAAGTTTATGTTTAATAACTTACTATATTATTATTTGATGTTATTTAAAATTTGTTCTGCCGATTTACTAAACGGAAGATAAAATAACGGAAAATAAATAAAATTGTAAATTTAGCAAAACTTATTTAAATAAAATGAAGTTTATCTGTAATTTTATATGCAACAGAAATTTGACTTAATGGCAGAGCTTAAATTGCGCCGCCGCCCAGCTCCGATACTTCTTAGGTTGAGGAATAAATTCTAATTCTAGCCGGAGCGAACCGGAGCCCTAAATAAGAAGGCTCCGGCACTACTTTTATGTAATTGAAAAACAATCTCAATAGAAATCTGATCGAAAATTTTATTTTTAGAAATAAAATTAAATAAATTATTAATTAAATAATAATTATCAATTGAATAATAATTAATACAAATTAATTATTAATACGTATTAAATAATTATTAATTAGTTTGATATTCATTAACTATTTAATTTTGTAATTATTAATTATTTTAATAGTGATTTTATTCCTCTTTCCTGGTGGTCTTCCATAGGGCGCCAACACTTCTATTTTTAGAAGTTAAGTCCCGCTTAATGGAAAATATATGCACAAATTAATTGCAAAAAAATATGCAGCATATATGTTAATATCAATGAAAATATGACATTCACAAATAACCAAACACCAGATATTTATTATTTCCTAATAAAAGGGAAAAAATATATTAAACTCCCAGACTGATTTGTAGAGCTTAAATCATTTGTAGTGCTTAAATATTTAAAAAAACATATATAGTATTTCACAACAAATTTAATATCAGCACATTAATGTTAATGAAATTTTACTTTATCATTAGGTTTTTGTATACAGTACTATTGAAATAAAATGAGCTATTTCTTTTCTTTATTCTCATAAAGAATTTTCAACACTCAATCCGAGATTCTAAGATGCTTTTTAATTACAAATACGCAAGTGAACATTTAGTGAAATACATGAGAAAAACAGTTTCATTCTAAAGATATTTTAAAGCAAGACCATTATACTATAAATCTTATAGCATGGATCTCCAAAAATATATTATGAAGTTCTCTAAAAGCAAAGCGGGGTCATAACTATACAGTCATTAACAGTGAACATCTTACGCTACATTTATTTAATGACATTTACGCTACATTTATTTACGCTACATTTATTTAATTTATTTAATGAGAAGAGTAAATCATGTATTAGTATTAAGCAATAAAAAATCCTGCGAGTCATTACAGTATTGTAAGGTAATAATTTCCAAGTTATGCGTCATGAGTTCATATCAGCAATAAGTTTGTCATTCGAATTTTTTGTATTAATGCCAAAACAAATTTAATATTGTAGCCTCTGACGTGAGGTACACAAAAATAAACTTGATTTAGCAAGTTTTTGTGACGCAATGATATTAAAATATATCATCTATATTACTTTGTATGCCAACATGGATATTGTTTCCAGAGACTTATTCTTAATTTTAAAATTGCATAAAAATTCTCCATAATTCCAAAATTATTTAAGTAAATTAAGGATTTTTCTTTTTCTTAAAATTTTTCTGTCATTAATTTCCTTTAAATTATTATTTTTCACCTTACAGTAATTATTTAGCAATATATTGGCAAAACATTTAGCACAGCTTTCCAACAAATCACGCAAACAAATATTACAATAAATCACGGTTTGCCACACTTACAAATAGTTTCATTATTTCAAATAGTGCGCTACTCTGTGAACAGTCTCTTTAATAAAGAGCATTGATTATTTCAATACATATATAATTTCTCTGCATTTCAGATATTAGAATTGTAAATATTTTGAATGCAGAGGTATTTATCAATAGCACAAATTCTATAGACCAAAATAAACTATCTCGATCAACAACATCTTTGTATGCAAAATCTTCCTAATACTGAACAATTAATTGTCGAGCATTAATTTTTTCCTGCAGATATTACAGTTTATACGCTTCAATATAGATCAAAAACATATCCCTTTCTCTAAAATAATAACATAGTTTATTTTTGCAAATCATCAACAAATTCATTATCGATAAGACGCTCATATTCAAAATCTTCAATATCATGTATAAGTAAAATGTTGTAAAATAAATTAACCTTTCTCAGAAGATTACATTTTAAGCAAATTAATTCATTTTAATTTCCCTTCTGACTCTATAAACTGCGCTAATGATACCTGGTAATTACAGCCACTCATTTGTTGAAATTGAACGAAACATCCCCCAAGGTTATCCGCCTTGAAAGTTCATTCATTGTTCCAATCGCATGGAGAAGTAACCTGGGTTTATTTTGACAGTTTCCCAATTTGCGACTTAAGTTTTAGTTACTGGGGAAAAAATCCTTCCATGATAAAAGCCATCAGTAAAACTGTTGATAAATATTCCAGGCTTTTATCTTCTGTAGTCCTTAATGGATTACGTAGATAGTATGTGTTCAAATTGTAAAGCCTTTTCAGAGTGTTTTACATTCACTTTTTTCCACCATAAAATTAGGGACTGCTGTGTTATCAGGACAGGATTCAGCAATGTATTTTTGTATGCATGTATGGATGTATGTGTTCATGTATGGTTGCATATATGTAAGAGCGGATATATGTGGTATGCATAGACACATGTATACACATACATGCATACATGCACGCATACATTCCTACATTTCTGAATCCGGTCCCGATAACAGAAGAGTACTTAAAATTATATTAATAAAGTGTTTAGTGCCTAAAACATCTGTCCCTAACCAGTTCTATTATTTTGCGACACAGTTTGCACAGCATCTAAGGTTTTCTCATCAGCAAGTTTAATAGCAGTCCTTACATTCTGTTTCTCTATAAAGGAAGGAAGTAAAATTTTTCTTAAAAATGTTTCTTAAAAATGTTCATTTTTCAAATGATGGCATAAAAAAGGCTTCATTGGAATCGGTAAAAGTTTACATTTGGGTGTCCCTTGATATTTTTGACGATTTTTATTATGTCAAGAATGACATCAAAAAGCAATGTTTCCAACATAGCTATCACCCAAAATAAAGCTGATAATATATGTTATAAAAGCAACAAATTTACTTACCTCGTGCGTTCATGACTATGTCTTATCATCAGCATCGGTTGACTGCTGCACATTCTTAATGCAAATCATGTAGTCCCGCAACTGATTCTCTTTTTCCTGATGCTGGTATTTGCCGGCACCACATAAACTCCGTAAAGTAGGAATACAAACTGTCATTCGAAGATTGCCGAAGACTTCGCTTGCGAAACCCCGTACTTAATATGACGCTAAATGTCCTCAATGGTGTTGGTATGATCGACCAGTTTCGAACGTCTTTCTCGAGACAGACCCACTCATAGCCCGCCAATTAATCCTTAAGCTCGACCAGACGCGTATCTTTCGTACAAACGTGACCTTGATGGCGAAAACTAATGAAATCTTCATTCATACACCAATCAGTTTCTTATCCTTTCGCTCTAAATCACAAAAAAACGACTATTTATACCAAACATACTTCTTTGGGAAAATGATGATTAATAAGAACCACCCAGCTGGCGAATACCGTAAACAAATTAGAGGCAATCAAAATTCTAATAATTCAAAAATGCAGTGAAAATTTAAAATAAATGTTACTACAAAATCACGCAGCCCTCAGTCACTAAACTAAGAAGTTCGGTCAGATTAAACTTTAAAAAAAAATTGTCACATAACAAAAAAAATTGCCTGCCATAATACTGGGTTCTTGGTTACCAGAAGACTGGTAATAGCTTCGATATTTAGCGCCAAACCAAAGGGCACCCTTTTCTACATAAAACCAAAAGGGTATACAAATCTTTCTGAGTAACCAATTGTTTCTCACAGATTTGAATAAATGGACTATATCAGACAATATAAATATAGGAAGATTTTGAATTGCTGGTTTTTCAAATGAAGATTTTTAATGTACCACCACAAATCATTTCAGATGTATTCCTGTTAATTCTATTATTGTCCGTTATTAGAGTTATAATTCAACAGCCACAAGAGTGCTCATGATCAGTTACTTGTTTCGTAAACATTAATAGTTGATGTGACGATAAGTTCTTAACACGAAATGAAACATTGTTACAAATATCTCTGCTTTACGGTAATATGGAATTTATTATGGATTATTATAGAGGTCTGCAGAGTTGTTGCCTCCATCTGAGAGTTATCTGAGAAACTTAAAACTCGATCACTTTTATATAAAATTTGTAATTTTATATGTATTTCTTCTAATAATAAGCTCACAAGCTTTATATAATCATTTAAAATTTCACATTTTTTCTTTAAATAAATCCAGTGACTTGTTTATAAACACAGAATCTACTCGGCCAGTTTTCAAAGTTAACATTCTTAAATATGAAGGATGAGATAATATGAAACTTTTAATGTTGCGTATAATTTTCTAGCAATTACAATAAAATATATCATGCTCAAACAAGAAATTTTGTACTATAGGAAGGCTGCTTCATTTGAATTAAGTGAATTTGTTCATATGAAAATTTAAATTTCTCATAATCTGGTTTATTTTCTGCTTGTGTATATTTCAACAGTAGTTTTGATATTTTATCTAATTTTAAACTGTGGTCATCATGATCATCAGAAAGAGAAAAACCATCTAAAGAATTAATCATTGTTTCAAGTTAGGCCACCTATCACATAGTAATTCTTGTCCAAATATCTACTTGAACTTTTTAACAGGAATTTCATTTTCTTTGGAGAAAAAAATTCTGTGTTTGAATCATCCAATATTTTTAAAGATACAAGAACTTTTGGACAGTTTACAAATTCTAATTTCGATAATCAAAAGATCTTACCTTTTGTTATGAATGTCCATGGAAAGGCAAGATACTTTTTTTAAAACCATATGCAGTACAAAGTCTGTAATTTTATAAAAATGAAGCTTGAACTTTGGATTATGTCAAAAAGAGTTTCCATTTCTGGAGCTGCCAAAGGATTTACAAAGCGAAAGGATTTACAAAGGATTTACAAAGCCAAAGGATTTACAAAGCGAAAGCATGTTTCTATGTCCATAAAAAAAAGTGGAACTGCTGCAAAAAAATGGATAAAGGCATATCCGTCTCAAAATAATGCGAGGAGTATGACATTGGAAAGTGAACTGTATATGACATTAGCAAAAAGATAAATGAACTTTTTGAATTTTCTGTGGATTCCGACACCCCACTTGCAATGAATAGCAGAAAAGGGTTCGTTATACTAAAAGTGACGATCATGGCAAAGTGATGATTGAATGGGTCAGACAGTGTCGCAGCGAGGGCGTGCCATTGACGGGTCCAATGCTAATGGCCCAAGCAAAAATATTTCATGAAGAAATAAACACTGAGTACACATATTACAGGTTGGTTAACCAAATTTAAAAATCACCATGGTATAAGGCAAAAATTTCAGGTGAAAAGGCTTCAGCTGATATTGAAGCTTCTAAACAATTTGCAGATGAATTCATTGAACTCATTACTAGTGAACAATTATCTAGAACAAATTTACAACGCTGTTGAAACTGATCTTTTCTGGCAATATGTACCGCGAAATACCTTGGCAACCTCTACAGAAAAGGCTTCAACTGGTGTCAAAGATTCCAAAGCAAGACTAACAATTTTAGCGTGCGCAAATGCTGCAGGAACGCACAAGTACAAACTTTTCGTAATCAGAAAACATGCACGACCTCCAGCATTAAAAGGAGTAAAGATTTTCCCCGTTATATATTGCGCAAATAAAAGAGCATGGATGACACAAGCGTTGATGAATGATTGGTTTGAAAATCATTTTATACCCGAGGCTCGGCGACATTCGAATTCTGTTGGTTTACCTGATGACTCAAAAATAGTCCTGATTGTTGGCAATTGTTCAGCGCATACTTCACTTAAAATTTTAGTGAAAGATAATGTATCCGCATTATTCTTCCCTCCAAATTTTATGTCTATCATTCAGCCTATGGATGTAGCATTTTTAAAATCTATGTTAAATTTCTTTAACCGTTAATTGATTACCGCAAGACTATTCAAGACCGCAAGACTATTCAAGACTTTTTGAAATTTTTTAGCATAAATTCTGCTGTGTGGAGCATCGCAAGATCGTGGGAGGATGTGTCTCCAGATACGTTAAAAAATGCTTGGCATAATTTATGGCCAGCTACGATATTTCATGGTGAGGACGATAAAGATGATAGCCGCGAATTTGAAGGTATTCGAACATCGCAAACTGAAGGTGAAATTTTCCAGTTATTGGATTTTGTAAAGAAATGTGGAGAAGCGGTAATAAATGAAGATGATAAAACAGAAGTTTTTCATTGCGACGACAAAGCCCCAATCACCAATCAATTAACGGACGGCGAAATCTGTAGTATGGTTCTAGATCCAGAAAATACCGCTTCCGATAGTGAAGAAAGTGACAGAGAGGCTATTGAAAACGAAAAAATTTCGATTGACAAGTTAGTCGGCATTCTTGACACAGCAATTACAGGACTTAAACAGTCGAACTTTGTAACTGAACAAGAAATTTTGTCTGTTTATAGAATTAAAGAGAAAGTATTAGCTCAAAAAAACGAAGCAACTTAAACAACTTACATTGAAAGAAATGTTTAATAAAGTAAAGAAATAAATATGAAGCTTTTTTTGTAAATTTTGATACCCTTTAGATCATAATTGCTCTTTATTTCATAAATTACGGTTTCGGATTTTTAATTGCATAATTTCTGCATTCCATCTTATCAGATTTAAATTGATGATCTAAAATCCGGAAAATACCCTAATCCGGTGTCGCCGAAGTCCCGACGAGTCCGGATTACGGACTTTGTACTGTATTTGGTTTTCGAAGTCGGTAATAGCATTATTTTTTTCCATTGCTCAAACTATTTATCACAAAAAGCATCAATTTCAGCTTCTCTTTCTTCCGGTGTTTTACTTTCTGTGGGAAGTTTCTTTAATATATTGCTTTTGAAATATCGTAAGTTTCTTTTTTTAAAGTTGGCTAAGGTCGTGGAACTACTAACAGCGTTCCATCATCGCGAACAGCTTTATTTTCTCGAATCATAAATTCTTCCTCGAAATGTTTAATGCACACATTACTGTTCAGTAATTTACAAAATATGCAGAATCTTCTCGGCTTATGCTTTTCACCCATTTCTGAAAAAGTACAAGATCCGAAAGAAATTTTAAAATGGACACACGTTTACAAATACCTTCATTAGTTGTTCGGCATTTAGGTACACTACGCTTTCTCGGCATTCTTAAACACACATTTTTCAAATAAATTTGAGTTCACAATATAACATTTTACCTTAGTAAGGTAAAGTATAAAATACTTCAGAACAAAAAAACACAAGCAGAGCTGTAGCTAGGGTTCTCAGCGCACGGGGGCAACTGAAGATCTCGCCCCCCCCTCTGTTTGCCACGAGTTGAAAACATTTAATTTTAGAAACAGTTTGGTGCTCATTGGAAGCTGCGCCTGGGGACAAATGTCCCCCCTTGCCCCGCTTTAGCTACGCCCCTGAACACAAGTAACAAATATCTCATAAACATTAGTCCTACGGTAAAGCAAGCTTTACTTACAAAAATTCCAGCCTATGACCGTGAGGTCAGATTATGTGATCATTAGATTGGAGCAAGTTTATAGACATCTAGTTGGCCTTGATTCAAGGCTCCTCTATAGAAGCCTTAGCCTTGATTCAAAGCACTGCTATGACTTAATATTTATGAGAGCTTATTATTTTTATTTAAGAAAGTGGTAATTGTGTTCTATTTATAAACTAAAGCTTCAGTTTCTTGTATGGCTGTAGCCCTTTCATCTTCTGTTTAAATATCATCAAAATTGGAAAGTAAAGATAGGTTGATAACTGGTTCTGCAGAGTTCGAAAGTTAGACAAGTTTTTATTTTCTCTAAATGATAAAATTTCTCGGATGCTCCACTGTTTCAGGTTTCTGGTCATTTTCTCAGCTATAAATAAAATTCGTTATTCGATTCTTAAAAATTCCACCTCTGATTTTAATTCCTACGAAATTTATAACATATCATCTGTGAGGCTTGGCATATATTGTCGAAACTAATCGTGAGCTCAAATTCACCATCAGAAAACAAAATCTTATGGTTGAAGAAAATAAAGGAAAATATCTTCGATAGCTCATCGTAGTTGGAGACTCAGCAAAAACTATCCATAAAGCTCCTCTAGTTATCAATTGGATTTCCTTTAAACTTTACTCATTTGCAGACTTTATCTGGTTTATTTAATGACATTAATTTCAATCCAGTCCTAACTTTTTTAGAATTTTAATTCTAATATCTTAATATTTCACATTTTATTACTCATTTTCTCGAGAAATGATTCTACGTTCGTTTTCGCTTTGCTCAATTTGTTGCTTTCAGTATACTAAAATGATTATCGTTCCTCCTAAAATTTCTGCAAACTATATTTTATTCTTGAAGTAGAGTTCTGTTCATCTTTGAAACTAGCACACAAACACAATAATTCAAATCTACCAGAGTCGTAGCTAGGGTTTTCAGCGCCCAGGGACAACTGAAGATTTCGCGCCCCCTACTGCTTGCCAAGGATGGAAAACATTTAATTCTAAAATGTCGTAACATCAGTTTGGCGCCCCTTGGATTCTGCGCCCGGGAACAGATGCCCCCTTGCCCCCCCCCTCTAGCTACGCCCCTGAAATCTACGCTAAACTAAGATTGTTTCTTCACCTAATTTTGAATTTTGCACTGAAGTGACTCCGCTCTTATTTAAATTTTTCGTCGTTAATCATTATATAAATTCCTACTGTACTGCTAATGTCTTTCTAAAAAACAGTTAACATGATTTCGATAAAGAAACCATAACTACGTTTTTTGTTAATCTGGAGGTAGAAAGAAAGTGCTTAGGAGATTTCCGGCTTTACTCCCATGGACACGATCAGTAATAGTTTTTGACTGATTGCTCAAAATAAGAATGGCAACGTTGAATTTCAATATCCAAACATGGCGCTTACGGACTCGAAATTAAGTGGGAATGGTTTTCTGCTGCCTTAGTATTTGATGGTCGTGCTCTAGCAATTGTAGTTTTCAAGTGTGATTGATTTTGTTGAAAAAAATGAGTTGTGCATTACTGAGGTAATTATTTTTGTGAAACCTATTCTGAGGCATTTTACGCCAATAATTCAGTATGAATTTACACCCATACAGTGCTAATTATCGAATACTTGTCTGGATGTTATTACAATATATATGTTACTTTTATTAGGTATTTGATATTTAAAATTCAATTTTGAATTTTTTATTTTTCAGTTTGTAGCATTTAGATCTCGAGCCGTATCCATAGCCAATTCTGCTTTTGCTACCTGTTGTAGATTTCTGGGAATAAAATAAAATACTGATAGTTATGTAAATAAAACTTAATTTTAAACTTCTTAATCATGTTTTGCAATATTACTGTATTTTTTTGTGTAAGTAGCATAGAATAAATTCCTCGGTGAAAATCAATTTAAATTTGTTTTTAGTAAAGTGAACGTATTAAGTTTTTAGTTGTTGCACAAAAAATAAATAATTAATCAAGAGAATTTTAACTTAAGGTATTACTGAGCTGAGCAGCAATTAAGGAAGAAAGCTTAAATCATCTGTGTTAACGCAAAAATGAACAAATATGATGTTTTGCAATATTTGTAGAGTTTAAGTTATTTTGTAATACTTCTAGAGTTACATATAAATCTCTGTAGTTAGTGTAAATAAAGCCAGGTTTTACTAAACAACAAATTATACTAAAAAGCCGAACTATATTTCAAAAAGTAATTAGTTTCAATTCAGTTAACATTTTTCTTATTAAATAGAACAGCAGGCAAACCAGATATTGGGCTGTATTTCTTCTGTTGGCCAGGTACATGCTTCCTTATCTATACAAGTGAGAAAAGAAAGAAATGCTATTTCACATATATGATCCGAAGTGATCTGTGAAATTATTGTTAATCTGCCTTAACACGCAATACCTTTCTGTTTCAGGTAAAATTAAATGGATAAAGCGCAGAATCGCTCATTTATTTGTTTGGCGCTTTTTACAAGAGTAAGAATTGAATTTTTGTCAATATTTTTTTACTTTTTAAGTGAAAATAGGTCAAGGTGTACATGGATAAAGTCAAGGAAGTGCGCAATGCCATTTTTGTGCAATTCTGGTATAATTTTTTTAAGTGAAAATGGTCGATGTGTACAAGGATATCGAATATGTGCAATTCTTAAATACGTGCCAAGCAGTGGGTGATTCTGCACTTCTCCAATTAAATAATGAGGTTAAATTTTGTTTATTAACTAATCCATAAACACAATTATTATCATTTTTTAATTGTCTCAAGATTAATGGTAAATTATTAAATATTGGGGTTATCTAAAGCAGAGCATACAACTTCTTTCTGTTCAGTTAAAATTATACAGAGATGTTATTTATGTATGTAAAATAATAAAGTAATAACAGTAGTTTTATTTAGTTTTTGTGCTTGATTTGTAACAACTATATAGGAATTGACCCAAAATTGTCTAGTAGCCATGTCTATGATGGTTTACATTTTAGCAGCGTACTGTGGTTCCAGGTGATTTTGGTCATCTTAGAAAGGTACTGAATAATACTGTAGTTAGTTTATGACTTCTAAAATATAAGAAATCCTCAAAAAATTGCCTGTTTGAAAATTTGTGGAGAAATGTTTGTTTTGGGAAGTATCGCTGTATATAACAAACAACTTTTCTTTGATATTTTTTGGCTGGAACTGTGAATTTTTTCTTCTTTTAAAACCTTTAAAAATATGTATATTAAAATTATCAATTATTGCTAAAATATACTGAATATTAAGGTTTAAGTGTTACCTGCTAGTTGTTGTTTTTATCACTATAAGTATTTAATAAAGCTCACAATATGTTATATATTTCAATAACTTTTAATTACATACAAGAATTAACACAATATAAGTACTTAAATAAGTAAAGGTATATTTAAGGGTGCCCCTTGGATTATCACAAAATTGTTGTTTCATTAATCACCAAGCTGTTGTTTCATTTATGGTAATCTGAGTAGTTGAATGCTATGGAAGCCCTATTATGACATGATTTATTGTGTGATTGCCATGAATTTGACTGATGGGAAAATATTTGTTGTATGTCAGTTAGGAAATACGTCGTGAAGTGACTGCTGGTGGAAAAGTGGGAGCTTTATGGTATAGAACAAGAGGGCGGAAGGTGTTTTTGTTTTTAATTGGTTGAGGACAAAAGAAAGGAAACTGTTATGTTGGATGTAATTCAGCGGACTTATAAGTGTCCTGTTTGTACAAAGGAAAATTATGTTTGAACGTAAAGATCTTTCAGATGGGTTTATCAGAAAGGCTCTAATACTCACCATATAAAGTGTTCCATTAGAAAGGAAACATGTTTTGAGGAAAGTTTTCAATGTCGTTAATCAATTTTGTATGCCACGGACTGAAGACACTGAAATTTCTAAAGAAGGTAAGTGGATATTTCCTTTGTGTAGTGCTTAGATGGTACAAGATGAGTTTCCTTTTTTATGTTATTTTATTGTTTGATTTAAAATATAGTTTATTGAAATTATATATTTTTTGTTTGGTTGTAGTGTAAAATTAGGTGCTCCTTTCACTTTTTAAGTGAAAATAGATTGATATGTACATGGACAATTCAAGGGAGTGCACAATGTCGTGATTATGCAATTTTCTGATGTTTCTTTAAGTGAAAACAGGTCGATGTGTATCACCAATTTTCTCCAAGGGGCACCCGTAAATATATTTTTATCAAAATTTTAAATAAGTAAAAAATTTTTCTTTCCGTAAATTTATAAATATCTGGTGTATGTCACTTATCCTTTTAAAAATCCCTATAAGAGCAGAGATTATTTAAATAAAACAAAGCACATGAGGGCTATCTGCTTGGAGGAGGGGGAGTGTTATTTTTGTTGTATTAATTATTCATTGATGACTTTTAAGGAAAACTGGTTCATATTCACATTACACATGAAGAGAACCAACACAATCACCTGGGATCGAACTCCCAGTATTCAATGACCTTGAGTACTAGTGGATCAGTGCCTGTAAGGAAATTGTTCTCTAGTCTTGGGATAAATAGAAAGAGGGACTATTATTGGCTATATAAGAAGACTATTTTAGATGGATAACATAAAAAATATTTGTGAACCTGTTGGGAACCGTACAGTCCTTAGAACAGAACTTTTCCATTACCTCTTTCATGTATATTTGTTTTGCTTTATTATGTTGTAAAATATCTGCCTTGTGCTTTTTAAATTTTGTTTTCTGATTTAGCTTTGTAAATGTATATTTGACAGGGTAGAGGATGTCTGATGTGGACCGCGAGAGACTCGCGGTGCCTCCAGCTCATAGTGTTTTCTCTCAACATACTAACACCGGTAGTTATAGTGGCACGAGCATTGCTGGCACTTCTGCTGCACCTCCGTTTGCACCACGTCCCCATTATGGGCAACAAGTTCGGCAGCAGCATCAACAAAGATTGCACAGCACTGCTGCTTCTAGTCGAAGTGGAGCAACTTCTGCCCATACAGATCGCATTCCACCATCAGCAGTTTCAGGAGCATCATCTGCTTCCTCTACAGAATGCAATATCCACGAAGTTTGCTACTATTTCCAACAAGCAATTTTTATATTGGCCATCATGACAGGAGTTGCGCTCGTCATAGCGGGCGCTGTCATGCATGTTCAAAATGGAGAGCTTCTGGTGCTTGTGTACATAGGTGTCCTTCTTGGTGCTGTCAACACTGTGTTACTGACAATACAGTGCTGTGTCCGGCGCAAACAAAAGAAACGTTCAAGGGCATACCGTGCCACTCGTCCTCCTCAGGGACCTCCTTCATCTGCGCCTTCTAGTGCTGTTGTTCGTTATGATCCTCTCAGTAATCCTCTGCTTTCAACCACTCAGACTGTACCTTCTGCTGAAGTCCAACAGTATCATTATAAGCACTACCACATACATTCGCAGAATGTAGCACAAACTCCTTTTCAAGATTTCCCAGTGCAACAAGGGGTTTTTGCACAATCGCCTACTGAATCTTCTCAGACTCGCTTTCATCATGGGGTGCCATACCATAGGTCAGGATCAATGGTTATGCATCATAGACATGCCAAAGGAATGTATCAAAAGTCTCCTCCACTGGGACAAGTGCACAGACCTCTCCTCAATACATTAGGACCCCAAAAAGCAAATGTAAGGTAAATATTTATTATTTTTGACAGTAATTTTTAATATTTTATACTCAAGTAATTGTGATGATAAATGAGAAGCAGAGATGGTCTGTAGGATAGATGCACATGGAACCATCAGATCAAAACTGATGGACCCTAAGCGGATAATCCAGTCCTATGTCTGCAATGTGTAATTGAGTTTATTACCAGAAACTGCCCAAGCCAAGTACATTTTCAGATTTTTTTGTGTACTGGTAGTCCAGTGAGAAGTATTTTTGAGAAACAGGCCATTATCCATTTGGGATTAATTAACCTAAAGGGGGATCTTATCTTGGTTAAATCAGGACTTCATTTTTGAAATAGAAATACCAGAACCTTGTGAAAGGCCCTCAAGAACAATGAAAAGTATCAGTCAACATAATAAATTAAATTAATGATGAATAGTTAATAAAGTATCGGATCTTGAATTATCAGAAAGTACTAAAATATTATATTTTGATTGTAATAAAAGTGAAAGGTTGTGGTAGACATGGAAAATGATAAAAGGAGGAATACACTGGCTACCAATAAGTATTTGGACACTTATGCAAATGATGATATCTGCGGTCCTAAGGTACATCGCGGACTCCGCCGGTATATATCGTGTAGGAAACAGCATCGGCTTTAGTAGCATGCAAGATGCCTCGCAGTTCGGAGTTTCTGATTTCGAGAAAGGTATAATTATTGGGTATCACAAATGTGGCCGATCCTTAAGGGACAACATATCTAGCGATCTGAAGTACCCAAAATCGACAGTGGCCTATATGATTAAGAACTGGAAGGTGAGTGGTGATTGTCGGAATGTGTCCCGAGTTGACAGACCAACGAAACTGGGAGATAGAGACCGACGAGTGATGTCCAGAGAAATTCGGAAGAACTGCACCCAACCGTTGGTCCTCATCCGCGAGGAGTTTCAACAGGCATCCGGGAGTATTGTTTCAATGAATACCATCCGTAAGGAAGCACATCTGCTTGGTTTTCATGGTCTGCTGCTGCCCATGAGCCTTTGATCACAAAGTCCAACCGCACTGCTCGGTTAATGTGGTGCCAAGCACATTGAAATTGGACCGTAGATCAGTGGAAACAGGTTCTTTGGAGTGACGAATCAAGATTCACCCTTTACCATTCGGATGGCAGGGTCTGAGTCTGGCGTCTACTTGGAGAACGTCTCGTGCCAGAATGCATTGTGCCAACAGTCAAGTTCGGCAGAGGTGGAATTATGGTCTGGGGGTGTTTTTCCTGGTATGGGCTCGTACCCTTGGTCCCCATTCATGGTAAGCTCAACTCCGATGCGTACTGCACTATTTTGGATGACAATATGCTTCCTATGATGTGGCAGTTTTACGGGTTGGACCCCTGTTACTTTCAAGACGACAATGCCAGTTGTCATGTTTCGACGTTAACCAAGGCTTGGTATGGTGCCAATGGAGTTCATAGAATGGACTGGCCTGCCCAGAGTCCAGACCTGAACCCTATCGAGAACCTCTGGGACGAATTCCATCGCTGAATTCAGGGATGCACTACTCATTCAAAATCGGTGAAGAAACTTTTATGTCTTCTCCAAGCCAAGTGGAAGAAAATACCACTAGCTGTCATACAAAGACTTGTGGAAAGTATGCCCCGGAGGGTCCACGCTGTAATTACCTCTCGTGGAGGCTCTACCAACTATTGATTTTGAATAAAGTTAGTTTTTCTTTTCTATCACAGGTGTCCAAATACTTATTGGTAGTCAGTGTATAACAGAATAATAATGGAACTACAGAATTTATTTTTAAATAATGGAGAATAGAAAATTGTTATACATTCTTTGAAAGTGAACGATTTTTGTGTCCCATTTAATGATTTATCTTTAGAGATGACGTAAATTTGAGTATCAATTAATATGTTACAAAAGTATTGTACAAAGTTTGAAATCTGAATGTCCAATACCCAGAATGATAAAAAGTCCAAACCTCTGAATCAATTGCAACTTTTTTTTTTAGCCCTATTACCTCCCCCCTACAGAGGGACTATTAATTTTGTTTTGGAATTGTGTGTCGAAAACTTTAAATGTGGATTTCACTTTTCAGATTGTTGCCATCGAATATCCCCCTGTATTATATTTAAAGAAATTAAATGTTGAAGAATCTTCTAAATGTATGTATGTTTCTCCCATTGTGTTAAAAAAGGGTACCTAGACACATCAAATTTTGAATAATGTAATCCTCCACTGAATATGGGCATCTGGGAGCCCTAAATTGGAATTTGTTTTATTGATTTTATATTTTGTAAAACTTTAACAAGTTTTTTTTTAACAAACTCAAGGATTTCAAAGCGAGCAGTGGCAACATTGTACAGAAAAAACATTTTTATCTTCAGGGCGTGAGACTGCGTATTAGAAATTCTAAAGATATGCTTATTTTAAAATTTTTTCATATTGCTGTGGAATTGAATTTTATGGTTTAAGTGCAAAGAATATGATATTTAATAAATAAAGGTAATGCACAATTTATTAAAGCCCAAAAGGCTTTAATTCAGAAAGGCTATTAATTTTGCTTCGGCATTTTTTGTCGAAAACTTTAAATATCCATTTCACTTTTCACATTGTTGCCACCAAATATTATCACCGTGTGTTATATTTAAAGAAATTAAATAATCCAGAATCTGTATAAATGTATGTATGTTTCTCACATTGTGTTAAAACAACAGCACTAGATCCATCGAATTATGAATAACATAATCCTCCAATGAATATGGGAATCTAGAAGCCCTAATTTGGAATTTGTTTTAATATCTATTTCATATTGTGACAAACATTAAAGAATTGGAATGTTTTATTAACAAAGTCACCGATTTCAAAGCGAGCAATGACAACACAGTACGGGGAGGGGGGGATATTTTTATCTCCAGCACGTGAAATTGTGTATTGGAAATTCTAAAGATATGCTTTTTAAAATGTTTTATGATATTGCTGTTGAATTGAATTTTATGGTTTAAGTCCGAAGAACATGATATTTAATAAGTAAAGGTAACACGCAAAACATTAAAAAATTCCCCTTTGGGTGTGATATAAAGTCTGAAAGCTTTCGTTTTATATATATATATATATATATATATATATATATAAGAAATTTTTTTAATACCTACCACTTGCATTGATTTTGACATTTTTCATCGTAAAAAATGTGGAGAGTGCCAAATCTTAATTTCACTTGAACTCCGATGCCAACCTAGTGAACCGTTATTTAGTATTTTTGGTTTCCACACTGTATGACTACGAACACATTGCAGCTTGAGGAGCTGATGTAGCTGAACCAGTTGACAGAACTTAGGAGATGTAAAATTTTTAGAATTTGGAGATGTACCAAGTAAAAAAATTTAGATCCAGCAGAATTTCAAACCCAGAGAGACTGCACCGGACTGCAAAGTAGCTAGCACTGATCCTGGATATGTTAGAATTTATTAATTGTTGGACTCAGAGAAGCCTTAAGCATATGCTTGAAATAGTTGTAAGTATAATAAATAACTAAACTAATATAATTCAGGCTTAACATCATCAATATGCAGTAGAAACAAGCTGGAATTTAGCAGAACAGTTCTTTAGTCACCAGTTTTATGATAATGTTGCCAACAGTGTGTAGTGGACACTAGCTAAGCTTTACAAAAAATAAGGTGATCGATAGTGAACAAGTGAGAGTAAATGTTGTAACCGAAAACGTTTCAGTTGTTAAGTGAGAATTTCTTGATGCAGCAGTTGCAGAACTTGAACAATTTGAACATTGTAATTAAACAAGAAATTATATCTATTTATAAAATTAAAGAGAAACTATCAACACAAAAAAATGAAGCAAATTAAACAGGTTATTCTGACAGAAAAATGTGTACGTAAAATAAAAGAAAGATTCTGTGTGTGTCTTTCGTTCTTGCTGCGCGTAAGCTAATAGACCCACGGATACGAAATTTGGTACATAGGTGCATCTAAACAAGAGCCAGTGCACCTCGAAATGATTTTTTCGAAATTCGAATTAGAATTTTTTTTTAATTTTATGTTATGTGACGAAATCGCATCATTTTGGGACATAATGGGCTATAGGAAAGCAAGATTTTATTCTATATACTCCATTTTCACATCATCATGAAATGTAAGCGCTTAGCTATTTTACGAGCTTAAAATAAAATTTGTGTTTCAATAAATCAAGTAAGTACGAATTAATTTAACAAAGGGAGCTTAACACATTTTCAACGGGGTTTTTTTCTAAAAAAGTTTATTTTTAAAAATGTACAGTTAATTTTTCTTTGATTTTTGGACACGTTAATCTTTCATCCTTGCGACTGCTTTTACAAAAAGAATTTTGGAAAAATCATAATATTTTGTATTTTTAAAAAATGTTTTAAATGAAGCTTCCGAGTACACTTCTCGCATCTCGGATCTTCAAAAATGTGATTTTGGCAACAATTTTCCTGTCTTATTGTTGTTGATAGATTTTTGATGAAATCTCATTTTGAATAGTTTCATTCTTTTAGAAATATGCGTTTGGCAACAATTTTTCATCCTATTTCTTACCTCACTGTTTTTAAGAGAATGGCATATTTCATTGTCATTTTTATATATATGTAATACATTTTTTTAAATAAAGTTCTGCAGAGTAAAATTCCATGCAGAATTTTATGTTTTTTGAGTTGCTTTCATGTTATATTTTTGCTTAGTTCACTGTTTGTAAGATATTGAAAAGTTTTGCATGATTTTTTTTTTTTAACAGAAAATTTGTTAATTTTTTATTAGGATAATTAATATTTGTATTAAGGGATATAGCTTATTTCATTGCAATTTTTTTCTCTTAAAAAATATAAGATAAAATATCATTAATTATACTTTACTTTTCAGAATTTTTTGTTTTTTGTATTACAGTACTTTTATGTTATTTATTGCTCATTTCCACTGTCTTTAAGATATTAAAAAATTTTGAGTGATTTTTTTGGGAAACAAAGTTCTTAACCTCCTTTATACCATTTGAGTTCTTAAGATTTTGCAAAGGGAAGTTGGTTAATTTATTTATTAGGATAATTAATATTTGTATGAAGGGATATTGCTCATTTCATTGTAATTTTGTTATACGTAATAACTTTTTTGGTACTTGTGTATTATCGCAACCAGGTTGGCACGATTTGTAAGTTTGAGTAAAAAAGTATGAATAGAAAGAAAATGTACATTTATTAATTACAGATAATTTTTAATACAGTTTTTTATATTATTTTGTTTTAAAATATAAAATAGCAATTAAACCCTTCCTGTTTCGAATTTAAATAAGTTGCAGAATTATTTTTCCGGAGGAAATCTTTTGGCTATTGCTTTTAGCACTGATTGAAAACCATCTTCGCCATTAACAGCTTGAGCTTAGCGCCATATAAATTCGATAAGGTATGAGTCAAGATGATGACGGGCTGTTCCTCTCTGTTTTTTGTTGTGCCAAATTTAATTGAGGTTAACTCTTTACACCAACAATAAATGAAGCACACCACTGTCACAAATGAAATTCGGCTACCTTCAAACCAATTTCCGGTTCTCACACCCAAATATTGATTGCACTCTTCGACGTTACATTTCCAGAAGATTTGCTTTCCAAAATATACAGTTTCATTTTATGAGTACGTTCGTTCGGTATAATTCCATATCCCTGCAACAATTCACTTGCATCTTTTTCACTCGCAGGCAGATCCCAAATACCCATAGTTAAAGTATTTCAGGGCATTTAATCTAACCAGTGAGAAAAATAATTTCTTTACAAAAAACTACGTATAACACGGGGGGTTGCCGTAAGTAGGGTCGCCAAATTTGGCGATTTATGCGAATTTTAGCCTGGTTGCGTTAATACATAAGTACCACTTTTTTTTATGAACTTGTTCTGCAGAGTAAAATTCTACACAGTTTTTAAATTTAACGTTTGGTGTTCCCTTCAGCCATTTTTTCGGTACATTGAAAAGCCAGATGAAGGCTGGCAGCAAAGCTGCTAGCATTTAATTAAAGCAAGCAAATTAATATTGAGTTTTTTTTTTTTTTTTTTTTTTTTTTGTAAATTTTGATTCCTTTTAGGTCATGAATGCTTCATTATTTCATAAAGCACTATTTTGTATTTATAATTTCTACATATCATCTTACTAGATTTAAACTGATGATCTGTGACAAGTCCAAATTTCAGACTTTTTCCTGAAGTATAAAATACCTTCCTCCCCTTTCACCTGTAATTTTCTTATTTATAGTTTAGTACAGTACAAAGTCCAAAATTCGGACGTATTGGGACTTCGGTGATTCTGGATTTGGGATTTTTCCGGATATTAAATCATCAGTTTAAATCTAGTTAGATGGCATGTAAAAATTATAAAATTAAAAATATGAAATAGTGGTTTATGAAATAATGAAGTATTTATGATCTAAAGGGTATCAAAATTTACTTTATTAAAAATTTCTTCCCCCCCCTCCTTCTTCTCTTTTTTTTTTTTTTTTTTTTTTTTAATATTTTCTCTTTAATTCTGTAGGCAGACATAATCTCTTTTTCAGTTACATTGTTGAAGGTCCTGTAACTGCTGAGCCGAGAATTCCTACTAACTTCTCAATCAAAATTTTTTCATTTTCAGTAACTTCTCTGTCACTTTCTTTACTATCAGTAGCAGTATTTTCTGGATATAGAACCATACTACAGATTTCGCCATTTATTGATTGATGATTGAGAAGCATTGTCATCACAATGAAAAACTTCTTTTATATCATCATTTATTACTACTTCTCCACATTTCTTTAAAAAATCCGTTAATTGAAAAATTTCACCTTTGTTTTCAATATCCAAAAACCTTCAAAACTCGCGGCTGTCATCATCAAATTTAGCTATTGTTCACTATACATATTTGGTTATGCATCATAAGCTTGGCGACTAACAACAAGTTGTTCCGTTAAATTTTATCTTGCTGCTATCGCGCACTGAGACAACCCTAAATTGTATTAGTTTAGTTATATATTGTATTTTTTTCTTGCAAATGCTTAAGGCTTATCAGAGTTCTGAATAAATTCCAACATATACTTAAACCTTATTTAGGGCCGGTGCTAGATATTTTATCACCTGATGCAGTCTTTGTCTAAATTCTACGACTTGGTGCAGCCATATGAGCCCTGGTGCTGGATTTGTGTTTATGTGAATGACAAATCATCAAATAGCCCTAAATGTAATCTTTGAGTCTACGAGTATCATCAACAAACTCTTTTTTAGCAAATGGAAAGAAATTTTTGGTAAATTTTTCCTCCTCAACATTTTTTAGCACATTCAGCTTAAATCTGTAATCATCGCCAAGCATAGTGTCAACATAAAAGGTTACCATACTCATTTATAATTCAATTACTAACATAAAAACATTGTTTAGGCATCATTACATGAGTCATTACTCAAGTTGTCATGCTTTCATAAACGTGCAGTGATGAAAGGAAAGTATATTAAATAATGATTTGCGAGGTTTGCGTCAAGTCAATGATGTATCTATGTGGAATGTTTCAGTTTGAGATGTGTGCCAAGCAGTTACGCAGCAACAGAGCCAAAGTACTGATCTTACAAATTTATGCTGAAATGATTGTTTTTCAATAGCAAGATATTTTATTTAATGTCGAAGTGAAATTAAAAATTGGAACTCTCCAGATGTTTTATTATGTGCGGAGGAGATATCAAATGCACATGCATAAAGCCTATGAGAAAAAACGTTGGTGGTTTTGAGGACTGGATTTTAGATCATTCGGGATTTCGGACTTTGTACTTTACACTTTCTATGGAGAAATGAAAAGATAAGCATTATTTTATTATATTATTTAAAACTGATCTACTTTACTATTTTAGGTAGTAATTAGAATGTGGAAAAAATTATACTTCTCAGTTATTCTGGATCACGTTTTCTTGGCAGTAATTTTTATGGAATCAGAACTTTTAATTCAAACAAAATCAGTGTCATTTTGGTAACCCTAGTATATTTCTTTATTTATTTATTTTTATTTTTATTTTTTTTTTTTTTTTTTTTTTTTGTCTGTGAAAGGAACATTCTCTGCAATAATCATTTGCATTTTGTCTGTTCTGATTTTCATTACCTTATTTGAATGCATTAATTTAACTCGCTACTTTTTCTTCAGTTTAGCAACTATGCATTTAATTAAAAATGGCAGGCAAATACAGTATACAGAATTTGCCTTAAACAGAACTTGAAATTGTAACTGTAGATGAACAGATAAGTTACCAAAATGCCACAGTTATTGCAAAATAAATAAATTCTCAATGCCACTAAATTAAGCAGAAGAATGTGTGCCAGATTATTCATCAAATGTAAAACAAATATTAATTTCTTTATGTCTTTAGTGGTATTCAAGAATTCTTTTCAATTTTGATTTTGACTTACTGAACCCATAGAACAGTTGCATGGATCTCCTAGGTACAGTGGAACTCAGTTTGAAAATCACTGTTTTATTTGTTCCAGATCTGAAATGTGTCCCCAAGAGCCGACTGCACCTCCTCCAAGTTACGAAGACCTACTGCGTACTGGCCGCCTGACACAAGATGGCACGACAGTTCATTTGATCTGAAGTTCATTCCAGCAGGTTCTGTTTTTCATAAACATATCAGAATCATTCCCTGATAAGCTCAGATTGTACATGTTATAGCTTTTTATTATTATTATTGTAGGTAATGTATTATAATTTTAAGTCATTGTGAATGTTCCAGTGTATTTTTTAAACTATCATCATGACCTTGTATATTTCTAAAGTGGACAAGTATTGTGCTTGATGTTTAATCATTCATAAGATACTTTTTTGTGGTAATTTTAAAATATGCCCAATTCTGTTTTTCCACAATAGCTATCTCTTAAAAAACTGTGCAAAGGTATTAGTTTGCAATAAATTTGATTTAGAAGTGAAAATAATTGCATTAAAAGATTAGATCCAACTGAATTGGAAATAAAAATCCTTAATTAATTCTTAACTTCGCTTTTAACCAGCTTGATTTTAAATCATTTTTATTACTTGAATTCAGTTTTCTGACAATAGAAATTTTTGCCTCTTAATTTGGAATTTTTGCAAGATTTGTGTACTGGTGACCAATGAAAAAGTCCACAATGGTGTACTAACTAATTCTTTTCTGTAATAATTGAGGACAGTACAGATGATTTTACATTCTGTAGCTTAAATAAACATTTGTTACTTAGCTTGAAGCCATTTTGGATATTGAACTAAAATGAATTGGAAACCAAAATTGTAGTTTTTAATTTTTGCGATTTGTGTGCATTTTTTCAGGGTAATCTCTTAGCTGTAATCGGAAGTGTACAAATTGAATACAAAATATATTTTTTTACAGACTTCTAAATGTATGCATACATACATAATTATTAAGGAAAATGTCTGTAATTCAAGAATGTAAAAATATTAGTAAAGACATGACTTACATGTTATGCATATTAAATTTTATTCATTCTCACTTTCTGGCATGTCATTTTATGCAGTTCCCCATCTTTTACATTAGCAACTATTTTTATCAGTTCTACATTCAATCAGCAGCTTAAATTTACTTTCTAAATGTATTTGATCTAACAAATTAATACTTTCAAGTAAGACTTTTTTTTTATTACTGCATTAAAAATAACATATATATTTTATGGTGCTGCACAACTTTAACTAAAAATAATATATATATTGTATAATGTATATATACAATTCCACTCTACTATAACTAGAAGCTCTTAGAGCTATAGACCTTTCTTTAAAGTATGGTAAATCAAATCAGATGGAGGTTTAAAGTAAACCTTTTTTTTATTTACTTGACTTCCTGACAGTTATACAAACTATCCAATCATATGAAACCTGCTACTGATGAGTAAACATTGTAAAAATGTTCCAGTCAAATTTAAATGGTAAATATAAGCAACTTGTGCTATTGGCTGAGGTCTTCTGAATTTCACAAAGCAACTGCAGCTAGTGAAGCTGCTCAGTAATGTAATTTTCATCCTTGTGGGTGAAAGTACAGCAAAATGGTAAGCTAGCCAGTAAATAATGTAAAACCTTAAGTGTGATTTATATACTTTTGTGACATTTTGTTAATGAAATGCACATCTTCATTAAACAATCCTTATTTTGATTTTTCTTCCTAAGAGATATGACCTGTTTTTCAAGTGAAATTATGTATCCAAACAAATTTAATACTGAAAGAATCTTCAGAATTGTCTTGAATAACTTCTGCTTCTTTATTACTAATACTTTTGTCACTTCTAAAATTGATCCAGTCATGATCATCATCTCATCTCTCTGCCTCCATTATGAATTAAAATAATTCTGCCTGGACACTCCTAGAATAAAAAATCTCGCTTTTAAGTTTCAAAAAAATGTATATGAACATTGGGCAGTAATATATGAGTATTTATATAACATCAAGTATGCATGTAAAATATACTTAAATAACCTGTATAAAAAGAACAAAATGTTAAAGCAAAATCGAAAAATTTCTGGAATGAACAGTAAACATTCTTGCATGTGTACAGTTACAAGCTGAGGAAACAAGTAGTTACTGTATGGCTATTTTTATGATAAGCTCTCCCATAAAAATACTGAAAATATTTTGGGATCTTTGTACTCTAATTCTCAATAGGGTTAAAGTAGAAATTTGATAAACCAGTAAGCCTCCAATTCTCTAACAAACTGTGGTACAATTTGCATGAGAATTAAAAACTATAGAAAAATGTAACTTTAAAGTTGTACAGTCAAAAGTCGTTAATTCGGACACCCATAATCCGGACCTCAAAGCTACAAACTTTCTGCGCATGCGTTGCGTTCACGCATGCGCACAGGCGTTTAGGAGTGCACGTAAGACCCTTACGGCCGCAAATATGTTTGTGTGCATGCGCGTGTAATGTGTAACAGAGGTAAGCTAAAATTATCTAATTCAGTTAATGTTGCAGATTGCGTTGTTCCTTAATCTACGAATTGGATCCGGCTTATTAGTTTTTGCAGACTGTTAGAGCAATTTCATAAAAGTAAGCTTGAACTTTCGATTATGTCAAATAGAATTTCCGATATATATTTACTAATATGTAATTTGTATCTACAAAGCGAAAGTATGTTTTGAAATCCGAAATCTGTTTATCAATTTCACGTGGGGGATTGGAAGTTGATCTGTCAGCACTATCCTTATCTTCAGGGCAGATGTTTTTATTTTATTTGGCTTATAATTCCTTACTAAGTGTAGTAATTCATCTCGATGTACTCCGTCTTTGATATGATTTAAATCAAGTTCCTCCTCATTATAATTCGCTTCTGATAGTGAAGAAAGTGACCCAGAGGTTATTGAAAACGAAAACATTTCGATTGACAAATTAGTCGGTATTCTCAACACAGCAATTATAGGACTTGAACAGCGGAACTTTGTAACTAAACAAGAAATTATGTCTGTTTAATAGAATTAAAGAGAAAGTATTATCACATGAAACGAAGCAACTTACATTGAAAGAAATGTTTAATAAAGTAAACAAATAAATATTAAGCTTCTTCTTTTTGTAAATTTTGATACCCTTTAGATCATAATTGTTCTTTATTTCATAAATTACAGTTTCATATTTTTAATTTTGTAATTTCTGCATGCCATCTTACAAGATTTAAACTGATGATCGATGATCCGGAATCACCGAAGTCCCAACGAGTCCGGATTAACGACTTTTGACTGTATATACATTTTGAGACTTGGTGATAAAATTAAATGAAGATTAAACAAAGGTGGATTAATAAGATAACTCAGTGCAACAATGAGCAGTAAAGTTAACAAAATATATCAACTCATAAAATTAATCAAAATTTTATTCTACTTAATGTTTGAGGTAAGAGCATTGTTAAACATTAATACAGTAGAACTCCAGTTATCCGAATGATTTGGGACCAAACCATATTCGGATAATTGGATTTTTTCTGACGAAAGGATCTATGTACACTGTAATTACTGTATGTTGGAAATGGGAGAAAATAACTTTTTTTTTTTTAAGTGGTTTTACTTAATTAAAATTAAAAGGCAACAC
This sequence comes from Stegodyphus dumicola, assembly GCF_044657685.1. Taxonomy (NCBI): domain Eukaryota; kingdom Metazoa; phylum Arthropoda; class Arachnida; order Araneae; family Eresidae; genus Stegodyphus; species Stegodyphus dumicola. Next base: position 88,992,238 of record NC_140768.1, read on the forward strand.
TTTTATGTACGTAGTATATGGCATACTGTACAGTATTTATAAGTGCTAAGATTAATAGCTTGCTTAACATCTCTGTCAAAGTAAGCTGTTTGATAGTGTGCCTGCACTTAAAATTTCTTAGCCTTACTTTTAAGAATGAACAAATAAGCTTCTAAGCTGAGATCTTAGCTTTTTCACAAAAAAATCAGACCTGAAATTGGGTTTCCCATAGAACTTTGCTCCAAAAACCACTTGAAACAACATCATCTAAATTTTTGTTTATTGCTGCATTGATTTTCTTGAAGAACTTACAGCTTCGTTTTTAAACAGTGACCACAAAGTTTAAAAGTGTAGGTTTGCTCCCTTTAATGTCTGAAATCATTGATTGTCCAACATTATGTTTCTCTCTTAATTTTTTTCCCTTAAACTCTGAAAGCGATTCAGATAATTGGAGTTGCACTGTAATAGATTGTACCAAATTTAATGCTAAAAAATGCATATCCATCTGATGCCATTAAGTGCACTACACCAGAAGGAGAAAAATTTGGTCTCTCTCATGTTGCATAAGGACAAGAGGGAAAAGATTTTTATTTTTGCCTTTGACCTTGTAAGATCAGTCAAGTGGATTTACACCAATCATATTATTTTCCCTTTGCCTTTTCTATTATAAGATAGAAGTTGAAATTTTTAGACTTTTTAGAGTTAAAAAAAAAAAAAAAAGTGTGTGTTGGGGGAGGGGATTTTTAAAGAAAAAATACATAAGAATTTTAGCAGTAGATTTGATTGTAAATGGGAATTCTAACTCTTTTACCCTTTTGTAAATATTTTTTTTTAAATTGCATTCGTGTGGACTTTTTTTATGGAAAAGAGCTGTTCATTTTATTAAGTAAAATAAAAATAAATTGCGTAAAAACAGAAGGGAATTTTGCAATGCTGTTTTTAAGTCAAAAATCTCAAAAAATAGAATTGGGTGTATTTGCAAATGTTGATAAAAAAGTTTGTTGTACATCTTGGTCAGTATTGTTACTAAGTGGAAAATAGTCTATGTCATGTGAAAAAAAGCTATATAGCTAGATATTCCTTCTAGTTCATTTTATACAAAAAGACGATTAACAACCAGTTTCTAAAGCTTATGAAAGTGTCATTTGTATCTTGTTAAGTAATACAGTTCATCAGTTGCCAAAAATGTTTATATTTTCATCCTATCATTTCACTTTTAGTTTGGCACATGGAGTCTTTGGAACCCAAAATATTTTTAGTTTTCTTGTGTGCTGAGTGAAAGAATTTTTTCTAGAAATGATGAAAAATTAAATTTTAAATGTATCTAAATTTAAGTCAAATATTGTAATTTTATTTTGTGAATCTTATTTTTTCTTACTAAATCAGTCAGCCATAAAAGTTTCAAAACCCCAGCAGGGCTAATTACTATTTCACCTACATCAGATGAAGTGAAGGATTATTGTTTCTGGAAGCTTTTAAAACTGGTTAAATGCTTATAGTTAAACCTCTACAACTAAACAAAATGATTTAAGCAAAAATCTCAGTTTATATGAGGTCATCAAAACAAAAACTTCAGTTTTCTTTTGAAAGGAATGGACTTACCAAATTTAAAACAGAAGAGGGAGAGAGAAAGGACTTACAAATGAATGTTAGATTAAAGCTTAAAAATGAACTCTATTTTTACAATAAAGGACAAATATTTTCAAAATTTTGCTAGCAATGTGATGGTAACAATTGCCAAAAAGAAGTTCTTAGCCTGCACTGATTAAAATAAGATGGGGGTCATAAAATCTGATCATTATTGGAAAAAAAATTGTCATTTGTTTAGTGGTTTATTAGGTTAAGTTATGCTTGTAAAAATATTAGGTTATTTTGAGGCAGGAGATAGGAAAAATGAGCAGTGCCCTCTCTATGGCACGAACCTGGACCTCTTGAATACGTGGTCAAGTGTACTGCCATTACACCATGAATACGTGGTCAAGTGTACTGCCATTACACCATGAAAGAATGCTGGAAGGAGGAAGAAAATACCTTATATGATCATATAACTCACAAAAGTGATTTATTTAGTGAAAAGAAGTGAATTATTATTTTATGAAAGCAATATAATATACAATTAAGTTGTATAATTAAAAGTGATAAGTAGCGAAAATCTTTTTGCTGTTGATAAAGATGGATCTATGTGTGATCACCTTTGAAATCAGTAGAGTTTTATTTGAATCTGTACCAATCTAAGGTTGCTGTTTTTAACCTAATTTTAAATTTTATAATTTAAGTTTCACTTCCAATTAAATTAAAAGTGATTTATTTAATGAAAACTTTTAATGCAAAATTTGGTACCTTTGTATTAGCTGAGCACAAAAAATAAATCATTGATGTGATTTATAAGCTCTCAGATTAACTATTTTAAAAACAAATGTAATGTTGCTAATTTAATAACTCGTATCATCCCCCCTTTTTAATGTAGCATCTTATGAGCCCAAATTTTTATCGAATCAGCATCATTTAGTTGTTAGTTAATCATCATCCAAAAGAACCTTTATGAGTTTCTTTTGGACTGTGTGAGATACTAAGGATAAAAGTTAGCTTGAATAAAAAAGATGTTTATCAGAAATTTGCTCTTTGAATTTTCAAATTGTTGAAATTTTATGAAAAGGTAAAGTATTTATTGTTAATATTCTCTACAATAGTGATATTAAAGAAAACCTGTTCTTCATGCAATCACTATACCATCTGCTGTCTTTATTTTATGTTATGATTACATATGCAATTAGCTATAATATACTTTTGAATTGCACAATTTCAGTCACTATAAAGTGCTGTTTGGAAATATGTCATCAGTAATGAATTTTTGCATTACAGATTTTTCATATATTTATTTGAGGCATTTGTTAAATATATATATATATATATATACACTGTAAAAAATAAACTTTGAAGACATTTCTATTATAATATTTTCATGTTAAAAATATGGCTAGCTTGTATTTTCATTATTTTTGTGTACCAATGATGAGAGGGAAAAACAGCATTGAACACTAATTTCTTTTAGAGCTACTGCATACAGTTTTATTTGTGATATTTTTCCTTGTATTGTGTAAATACAAACTCTTAGTTTCATTTAGGAAAACTTCTTTATAAAGCTGTTTAGACCTTACTTTATCATAATGAATTGCAGGAAGCTTCTGCGTGGCAAAGTTCCTGAGAAAAGAAAACCTTGTTTTTAAAATTAAGAAATCATATAAATAGGATTAGATTCCATATGCTAATAAAAGTACACTATTTTGTCTTCATATACTGTATTAACTCGGAAGATAAGACCCCCCCCAGAATATAATACCCACCTTTCATTCTGGGATTGATTGTAGAGGAAAATATATAAGTGGATAATTATTTTGTCTTGCAGTAGCTCTCAAATCTTTGTCACCCCCTTCCTTTAGAATTTCCTGTAAATAATAACATGATAAACTTCGTCTCAAAAACATTTTTTGTGATGCATTGTTGCCTGCTCATTCTGAAATGTCATTTATCAAAGTGCCTGATTGTAAGGCGCAACCAAATTTTGTAGCCCCCTCCCAAATGGGGTCTTATTTGCAAGTAAATACAGTATATTTTAGAAGTATGTTTATCAGAAATATCAATCATTGATAATGTAATACTCAGTAGAACTGTGTAAAGAATTTGCACAGAAATATTTTAATGTTTATTATGTTCAGTCTGTCATAATGTTACTTCTGTCCTCCTTGTTTGTATAGAGTTATATACTTGATATATGGCATGAATTATTAGCAGGTTAAACTGAATTTTGGAATAAGGTCATCAAACTTGTGCATTTATATTTCTGGTGTGAAAGGAGTTAATAGAAGAGAATATACAAAAGTATAAACTATAAAAAGAGTGCTTTCTGGTTAACAGGATGGCAGTAAAATATTAAATACCAGGTATGGCAACCTGTTTCTTTAACCTTCTGGGTAGCTGTTCAGTGAACTGAAAATTATATCCAAATAGGGCATTCTGTTTCACTTCATGCATAGTTCACCAGTGGCAGCACTGTGAATAAGTAGTCAGAAATTATTTCCCAAATGTGGTAACCTGTTTATTTCACTTCACGAGCAACTATCTAGTGACAGCATTACAAACAAGTATTAAAAAAAAGTATGTGCTAAACATGGTAACCTGTTTATTAAACTTCATGAGAAAATGTGTAGTGGTGGCACTGCAAATAAGCAGAAAGAATTGAACATTGATCCAGTAATTTTTCTTTGGACATTTTCAGGTTTTATGTTCGGTCGAATTGGGCCCCTGTGTATACACACAATTCCTTTTTGTTTCCAGTATCAAGAGCTTGCATTGTATAATTGTCAGTTGTAACTATGAATGAAATTCTCTGTAACAACAATTACTTATTTGTAAACTGCTTTTTTTATTATTATGATTATTTTTGGTTTCGATAAAAGAGCCATTCTTTTTATGAAGTTGTATGTATCATTAGGGTGTCTATTCCTGTCTCTATTTAGATGTAGGGCTAACATTTATGTTTGGCTGCAAGTAGCATCCCAGTAACTGGAAAGCACCTTAAAAATTTACTGAATTAAAAACAAAAAATTATACTTTGGTGGTTGAATGAATCTTAAAATCTTTTTATATCATATAACTTTTAATTTTTATCAGCCTTCATAAGTGCATACTTTATTAAACTGAATTTGTTAATATATAAAATCTCCTCAAATTTGAATTGCTGTTTTTGTTTTCAAAGGAAGTGATATAAATTTAATGCCATATTTTTTTATTTTTTTTTTTTTTTTTTATTTTTCCTCAGATTTGATTTATTTTAGTCTCAGAAATTCTGCAGATGCATTTTTCATGCTAACTTACAAACTTTAATCATCATTTATTATACAGATATGAATTAAACTAAAGAAATATAATAGTTTAATATTCATTTTATGTTGAATTCATTAAAACGCTAGTCTTTTAGTGCAATCACTTTAGTAGAATGCGCCAAACTGTGGCGACCATGTGCAGTGCAGTTCCTTAGTTTAACAAGCTTTATCACTATTTTCATGTGCATTCTTTTTTATTGTATTCCAGGTTTATAATGGTTTTTCATAGATAAATCATGATATTTTTCGTCTTTAACTCAATTTTAAAATATGTGGAAGTTATCTGCAATATATCATTAAGTTATTTTTAATAGGGCAAAACATAGGAGGCTGTCTTCCGAAGGAGTGGATGGCTTTATTAAAAAATTTCTGAGGGAAACTGGCTCTTGCTCACATTATGCATGGAGAAACCAACCATGCAGCTGCCCTGTTTGCTTGTGATCGAACATACGTTAAACTCCCACTATTCAGCAGTCTTGCAGTGGAAGGAGATGCTGTAAAATTTCTGCAGGAATACTGTAGTTTGCAAGGATGTTAGAATAGGAGGAGAGATGATTCGCAGTTTCTTCCACTATCTGAAAATAAAACCTACCTAGCAAGTGGCAGCCATGTTTGTGAACTTAAAGTGCTGCTTTATGCCAATAAAACATACATATTTCTACAGTATTCTATCAATGTGTTTTCCCTATAAATATATATTGAATTTATAATGAAATCCCTTGCTTTTGTTAAATTTTTGTTTTTTCAAGATGATATCTATAATTTACAATGTACAGAAAATTATCAAGAAATAGTGCAGGATCTAAATGCATATATATAATATTAAAGCCTTGAAAATGATGTTTCTGCATATTTCAAGGATTTGTTTGGTTTTATTAGGTACCTGTTAGGTGTACTTTCCAATTATTGCTTTAAAAACAGATTTTTTTTTAATTCTAAATATCATAATATATCAATGAATCATATTATATAAAATTGTTTTAGGAATAGGGAAGAAAGTTATTTTAATATGCTTAATAGGTTGTTGTTGCTTTGGGTTGTAATATGCTGAAACAGAAAGTCACATATTTTTTATTGACAATGTTATTTAAATAGCTCATTATCCAAGCTAATTCATATTTATGAAGCTCGATTAAAGAAATTACCTTGAATTAAGCTGAATTGCAGAAATATATTTACGTAAATTTTTGGATATGTCTATTCTAACATATTCAGTTATGGTAAATATTTTACTTGTTTTTATCACTAGAAATTTATAAGCTTATGCAAACAATTTTTAACAACACAACAGTTTATCTTGATCAAATGCACAAATTATATTCATAACCAGGGCTGTGGAGTCTGTAGAGAAAATGGCCAACTCTGACTCCTTGAATTTTAAAGATTTTTTGATGTAGCAAATTATTTATATTAATTAGCATTTATTATGAAATGGAAAAACTAGCATTAGTTATTTCTAAAAAACGGTATAACTTCGGCAAGATCTTCTGATTTGTATATTTTCATTTTTATATCTAAAGGCTCTTTGTTCTTAATTTTCATTCGCTTTGCCTTAGCCTTTTCAACATCATCCAAAAATATTTCTCAAAATCTAATTCATCACTGGAAGAGGATGATAGAGACTTAATTGCAATGTCTGCAGTCTGACTGTCCTGATTCGAATTCTCCAATTGTTCTGAGAATAACTCGATTCTTAATGAAAGTTCATAGATGGCTTTCGTTGCCTTTTTAATTTGTTCGTCATCCAAGAAAATTCAGTGTTTCGAATCAACATATATTGAACCCAGGAAGATCTCATTGTCTAACAAACTAGCTTCTCTTTTCTTCATTGAAGAAATAAATTATTCCTTAAAATAAACCCTCCATTTCAGAAAGAACAAACATCACATTCTTCTATTCTCACCTCCTGTCAGTTCTTTAGATTGCAGCTTTTTTGTTGCTATATACGATATAGAAAGAAGAGTTTCCAATTCTGCAAGATCATTCCACAGTCTTTCTGTTAGTGAGACATTAGGGTTATCTACATTTCTAAAAAAGTTCTTAATTCTAACAACCTCTTTATCATCAAATATGTACTTCTTTATGGTATTGCATGATCACTAATTGCTCCTTTTCTTGCTCACTTCCTAAGAATGGCATCAATTTTGGTAGTTATAGCTGCTTACCTAAATTTACCAGTGAGATTTGTAACTAAATGAATCAGTTTAATCACTAATGGCAAATATCACATCCATCCTCCTCCATTATATTTATTTATTAATGTATATAGTCCATAAATAAAAGTAATAACTCAGCTTGTCATTAATTTTTTTTAATTCATTTTAATTTCATTTCATATTCAAACTGTCCAACAAAAACTGGAGTTGGAGTCGACCTGTTTTTAGCGAGTCCAGCTCCAAGTCCTTTTAGCCCAAAATCTGCCTGACTCCACAGCCCTGTTCATAACAGTTCACAATACATTAAAAGGAATAATAATTAATACACAAAGAAAAAGTTACTTTATTTGACTCTTTTACCATTTATAAAAATAGCAATCTTGCATTTCGTGTAAATTATGAAAAAAATTCTTTAAAATGATCAAATAGCATAAGTTTAAATCCTACCATACACAGGTAAGGAGCATACATGGTAAGGAACAAAGATTCCAGTCACAAGCAGAAACAGGAAAATGTACTTATTATAATTTGATTATTATGACATCCCCTTTTTTTTTCATACATGAGGGAAAAATACTTGATACCAAGATTACTTTTTCAGCTTACTACTAAATTACATATAAAATTAATACTTAAGCAGGAAAAGTAACCCCAGGAATCTTTTTAGAAGTTCTATTTGTTTATCTGTATGCAATACAACATCCCATGCCTCAAAATTTAAAAAAAAAAGTTGCAGTGACAAGTTTCTTTGCATTAGTCATACTGGTTAGACAAATATGGCCACTGAGAATTCACTTTTTGAGTTGAACCCTTCTTCTGTCTAATATAGCCTCCTTGGCAGTAAAATCATTAAAAATAACTATTGCCTTGAATTCTTAAAGAGATTGCTGCAAAATTTCCAATAAAACAAAAAAAACACAAATCTACATGTATGTAGATTTATTGATTGATTTTTTTTCAAATGAGTCATTCTTCTCCCCTCCCCCAAACTGTAAGAAAATGGTTGTGTTAAGTATCAAATTAAGTGTAATAAAATTGTCTCATTAAAAAAAAAAAAAGGTATTACAGGGAAATTTTATTTCTGTCAAAAATGTTACTGAACTCCAAACTTAGAAATTAAAAATCCCAAACTTTTACAATATTAATATATATATAATTTGATTGGGAAGAGTTATAATTTTTTTTAATTTATGTTAGAAATAAGATAAAATAAGCCCCGTTCACATGCAACGCTCCTTCGCATCACACAGCTGCCGTTAGCAAGAGGAGAAAAAAGAGACATGAAAGAGTTTCATCTTTAGGACCTGTTCAGAAGACCGCCGTCTTCCGTCCCTTTACACCTACACGCTTTTGATTTTTAGAGGATTAAATTTTTTTCGAATTTAAAGTTGAAGTGATTTTTTGCAAATATTACCAAATAAACTGAAAATCTCAGAATATTATAGTTTGCACCATAACACACTGTGGAGGGGAAAACATTAAATGAAATTTTTAGCGTAATTTTTTCAAAAACTATTTTGGGAGAATTTTTGAAAATCGTTCATATTTTTAGACTTTTTGACGCCCATTAATTTTAAAATTTCGTATGTAAAAATATATCGGTTACAAACTTGCGACATTTTCACGGCTTATAAAACAAACTTTTTGCATTTAAAAAAAAAATGATAAAGGAAATTAATTGGATGATTTTTTTACTTTTTTAAAAGATATGCAATGAAACAGAATGGGAAATATTGTTTTTTCTTGGGCATCAATTCGAAACATGGGTTTCAAAGTAATATTGTCATTATACCACACTAATTTTATGACATTATTTATAAGTTGTTATTGTTGCCAGTTGTTAGTTCAGCGTGAAATTGGAGATATTTCTGAGTTAACTTTCTCTTAAGATTCGCTTTGTATTCTGTTGTGTTTAACGTTCTTATTAGATTGAAGCATAACTACTGATTATACATAGTGATATTCTAAACACTTGTATGAGTATTTCTGTGGAAAATTCCAGAACTTTGAAGTGTTTCTGTTGATAAAATAAATTTAATTACGCTATCATCGGATTTGAGTGCAATGACAATTATTTACGAACTATTATCAATCTATTACAAACCCATACGCACGCAACAATACTATAATTAATTAATGTATTAAAATTGTTTTGAACATATTTTACAAAACAAAAACAGATAAAGAAAAATTTTGCTTGTGTTTTATGATTTTTTGCAATTTTTCTGGCCACATAAGGTTTTAAAAAAGGGTTTGTAATTTATGTTTATATTTACCAATTGAATAAATAGCACTGTGTTTGATTTATATATATATATGCATGTATTGAAATTCAGTAGTAAAATTTTAAAGATTTGAAATGATTAAATGTCTATTTAGACAGTTTGTATTCTTTAAACTGCGAATGTAAACTGGGAAACCTTTTGCATTTTTTTCGATAAATCCTTTTACTTAAAGCCCTAAAACATATACAGGTATGGACTAAATTATTTATTATTTTTACTGCTTATTTAAAATTACATACTTTATAGAAACAAGGATGGGTTTTGTAACATACTGAAAAGAAAAATTATTTGAAATGAAAATGTGACTGAGATCATATTTGTTTTAAAGATTTTAGATAAAAGTGTATTTTTTATTTTTTTCTCAGAAATTAATTCATTAATAGCAACATCATTCCTTGAAGTTGTTAAGAAAACTCTAATAAATACAATTAAAAAACTGGGGGGGAGACATTGAAAATTGTAGGAGGAGAAAGACATTTTAATTGTAAAATTTTTGAATTAAAAAAAAATTACTAGCAAAAACTTTTTTTTTCACCTTAAAATTATTTTGTCTCACAAAACCATTTAATAATATTGATAAAAAGTAAATGAAAATGCTTAAACTTTTTTTTAAAAAATCATTCAAAAGGTACCGAGTCCCTTGTCGCATTGAAGCCGATATGCACTCGTCTTAACTTTAGTTTTAATTTGAACGATATTCTTACAATACCAGATAACCATCATATAACCTAGTCTATAATTTCCGTATCTTAGACAGTTCTATCTAATTTTTGGATAGACATCTATCAGCGTGACTATTTCGCTGACAGTCTAGTGAGCAGTAACTAAAATTAAGTGAACCGCACAATCGTGCAGTATAGTACGGGAAATCTCCCCATTTGCATTGCTCCTGAGAGGTAAGGAACATTCAACCAAGTTCTACCTCCAATTCGGCAAGGCAATTAATGCTTGTTCCCATGTGAATGGGACAAGTTGGAAGAACCGGTTTTCTCTACCGGTCGAATCTGCTCTTGTGAACGGGGTTATAGTGATGGAATTTTGGGGGTAGAAGTACGAGATGAGTATTTTCATTCATTATTTTATATAATAATCTGTTATTAATTGCTGTATTCTCTTACTGTAAACTGGTCTATCACGGTATCAAAACCAGCTTTATCAGTTTAATTGCATTTCTTTTAAACACTTACTGCATTTAATTAATTCATTTTTGAACTTATAATATTTCATTTGACATGTGTATATTTTGCCTGTAATTTTCTTAAAAAATTTACTGTAATGCATTTATGATATCTTATACGTACAAAAATAAAATTCATACAGGTGCTCTTTACCTTATAAACAAGTCTGGTACTGGACAACCATTTGCATCATGAATTTATAAAATGTTATTAGGTTCGCTGAACATATCTCCTAATGATATTCCTGAGAAAAGAGCTGTAAATATTATCAAATACACAGTTGAAAATATTAAAACAATTAAATAATGCATGTTAAATACAATACATTTTAAATAAATAATTACTTTACTATGGAGTTTATACTTCGTAAAGCCACCTTGAGGCTTGTGTGGATGAGGTGAAGATGAGAATTGTAGGTTTTTACATGGATGGGGTTGAAAGAATGTATAACTAATCGACAAGTAAAGAGAGCATATGTGATGAGGAAATTGTTTAAGAGGTGGAAGAAGTTGTCATGCTAGATGGAGCAGCAATACCGATTTCTGAATTGTCTAAACTTATCTGATCATGTTTTCATTCTTTCCATCGTAAAGGAGAAGATAGCACTGTGTAACATTATGCACAGCAGACTTCACTTTAGCAAGCCTCTTAGAATTATCTTGGTTTTCAAAAAGGCCTTGTAACTTAAAAACTGCTAGTCATTAACATGTTGACTGCCCAACACAAGATAACTTGTATTAGTGCTCTCCTTCAGGACGCGCAATACAAGTTATCTCGAAGTTTCTTGACTTGCCACTTTTACACCACTACGAGTTACGTACTCGCTTAGCACTTGTTTTAGCATTACCGAGGCGACAACTCAGAGCATGTTTATAAGAATTGACTTGTAGTGGGCTTCTGCGAAGAGCTTTGTCTAACAAAAGCCAACTACGAGATAATTCGTAGGCCCCTTTTTTCTGCCAAAAAAAAAAAAATCATCCTATAAAATTTTTAATGATTGTTACAAGTCATAATTAGTATTTTTAATAATATAATATGATTAAATTGATTTGGCTTCTAAGACTGGAATTCGAAAAGTGCCGTGGTAGTCAACGTGTTAATTTTGTATTGGATTTTTTTAGGAGGTGCAGGCTCTACTTCCTCCTCACTCTTTTGCTCTTGAAGATGTATTAAGGTTTGTTGATTGCACCTTTGACATGATCAAGTGGTCAGGTTTTGTTATTAAAAATTATTCCGATCATCAATTGATTCATACTATTTGAAAAAGTGACATTTGCTATTTTCCCCACCCTTTTTTTAAGTCTTTATAGTGATTTTTATTTCAAATAAAGTGGCTTTCAAGTTTAAAGTAGCTAAAGTTTTTCTTACACTGTTTTTATCAGCATTTAATTTTCTATTTTAAACAACCACTTTTATATTATATATTTTCTTTTCAACTTCAAACAAATTTCCATCTTTGAGAACAGGTTTGTTTGTACCTGTAAAATTTCATAAAGTGTGTAGCATCTGTATTTTTTTATTTTATACAATACAAAATCTGTAATCCGGATTAGGGGTTTTTTCAGATTATAGATCATCAATTTAAATCTGGTAAGATGGCATGCAGAAATTATACAACTAAAAATATGAAACTGTAATTTATGAAATAAAGAGTGATTATGATATAAAGGGTATAAATGTTACAAGAAGAATGCTTAATATTTATTTGTTTACTTTATTAAACATTTCTTTCAACGCATGCATGCGTAAAGTTTGTGGCTTTGAGGTCAGGATTATAGATCGTTACGGACTTTGTACTGTATTATACTATTTTGTTAGCAGTTCATTAAAATAAACAATATATGGAATCATACCCAAAATCATGAGTTCCTTACATCTGTGTTTATGAATGGTGTTGATGAGGGGTTTTACATATCTGTCAGCTACTAGAACCAAGAAGCACTTGTCATCGTAGCAAATCCACCTATAAAACTGTGGCAAATACTCTACCTACATTGTTCTTTTGTTTTAAAAAGAAAGCTTCATTAATCTCCATGATTCAATGAAGTCATCTTATTTTATTGATTATATTAGGAATTCAGATATATTGAATTAATTGTTTGTGTATATTAATAAAAATCTAAGACTAAAATGCACCAATTTCTGTTTTCACATCAAGGCCTCGATAATCGAGAAAGTACCAAAATAAATAAACCAAGAATATATTTACTAATAAATTTAACCATTGTTGTCACTAAAATAATAATTGTTTAATTATTTTTACTTTCTTGTTAATTTTAAATACCAGCAATGCAACGTTTTACATTATTATTGATTCATAGCTCTGCTTGTCCAGAAAGAATGCTCAGGCTCAGCATCACACTGCCTTTTTAATTCTCCTATTGTGGTTTGCCTTGTGTAATGTTAATAGTTTTTTATCAAGTTATATAAAGCTTAAAATCTATGTAACAATTATTAATAGATAATTCTTATGACAAATGTTTAAGAATTTTCGACAGTTTATGTAAAACTGAAGATCTAAAAGTAAATACATAATTTGTTTTTCACTATTTATATGAAAATCATAAATTTTATGTCTTCATTTTGATGTGTACAATTTGTTCTTTTTTATGTTAATTTCCATGTATTTATTTATTGTTTATTGTGCTCTTAATGTACTTCTTAAATATATATAATAACTTGTTTATGGCAGCTTTCAGCACATTTTAAGATGATTGTTATCATTTTTAATATATATATAAATTAAAATTGTTGGTAGCTTAAAAAACAATTAAATGGGTTATTCAAAATGCTTAAGTGATCTTGTAAAAGCTGAAATAATTTTGAAAAATTACAAATTTCCAAGTTTTTATATTAAACAAAAGTCTCATTAGAATTCTAACTGTAATTACAATGGAGGAAAAATAATTTTTTTATAATGTAATGGAATTGCATTTCTTTTTCTTTTATAAAATTTTACTTGGAAATATAAAACATTTAATATTGAGGCTACTTGTAAAATAATTATTTACTTTGTGTTTTTTTAATCCATCCTTAATTTTATACATGAAATTCAGTTTTGTTATTATTTTAACGTAAATTTAATTATTATTTTCTGTCACACAAAATTTTCCATGAAGATTGTAGCTATCTATAAATTTACCTTTCACCCTTGCCAGTGATATAATTTTAACATATACAAATCTTTAATCACTATTATACATTTATTTTGTGTGTATAATATTTATAGTTTAAGAATTTTTGTTGAGGATATTCTGATGAGTTTATAAGTAAATGTAAATTTTATGTTCATCTGTTGAAGTATAAATAAAGTATGAAAGTCTTTTATGTATGAAACAAAATGCTTTAAAATTGTAGTAAAATGTCAATTTTGAATTTAATTTGAATGTTTATAAAAATCTGAATCCCCCCACCCCATTCATGTTGAATAGTAGACTATGCATGGAATTGCTGTGAAAGTGTGTTGAGAACATTGGAAACTTTAAATGAATATTTGAAAATATGAAATTTTGTGGGGAAAAAAACAAATACTTAGATGTATCTTGTTGCTTTTACTAGTGAGTACTGTATATTTCAACTTTCCATGACTAAGTTTATAAATTTTAATGTTAAAAATAATTTTCTTGTGCTGTATTTAATGAATGTAGACAGATAGATAATTGAGTTTGATTTATATTTTAATTGAAATAAGTAAAATTCAAAAACATGTTTGTAAGAAATATTGATGAAATCATATACATAATATGAATGATTTGTGGACTTAATTTTTGTTCCTTTGCTTTTGAAATATAATAGTGATTCTATTGCTGTGAGAAATGCATTGTCTCAAATTGTTTCTGTGATTTATAAATGTTATGTAAATATGTATATTTAGCATTGTTATTTTCTGTGCATTTGTTTGTTGCTTATAAGTAGGGTATTGAAGTGCATATTAGTATAGTCCAAGCTTAGAGTTATAAAATAATATTAACTAGTCAAAAGTCATATGAATATTATTTATGTATTTTATCTGCTACTTCAAATCATTCACTAAAAAGTAATTCTTTATGTGGATTGAATAGCTAATATAAGAGGTAGTTATGAGATGAATGCAAGGAAGTTATTAATGTGGTTTTATTAGGTAGAGATTGTAAAATAAAATTAGTACCTTTCAGAACTTAAATTTTTATTCATTTATATTTAGCAGTCCACGTGTTTTAACAGCATTTAAATGTTTTAATAATGTGCCTCTGGCTCTGCCTTTGAAAAAAAGAGCGAAGAAATATTGTGTGTAGCATTTCCTTATAATTGACAAGTAAACTGCTGTTTGATTATTATAGTCTGTCGTTCCTTTAACCCTTTTCAAACAACTTTTAAGTAATAAAAAATGCAACTTAAGGAGTAGATTATTTTAGTATTTACATACAAAAGTTGCACACTGTATTTAAACTTTTTTTTTATTAAAGTGTTCTAATAAACTTCTATCACAAAAGAATGTATCTTATTGTAGGGAATGCAAAGTTTGCAAGTCCCAATACTTCGGATATTCTCCTTATTAGAACATGGCAATATCAAAAGTGTAAAAACAGGGATTTTTTATTCTTACTGTGCATAATTAGCATAGTTATTATAGTTAAGTATTATGTAGTAGGAAACAATCTTTAACAAAATGCCACTTGACACATTTAGAAGAGACTAAAACCTTCCCATTTTTCTTTGTTTTTGTATTGATCTGTGTAAAGTATATGTTTAATACATGTGTTTTTATATTGATGCAATACTATAGTGTTTTATCATCTTGCCACTGCACCAAATGAAAAAAAAAGAGTACTTCTTATTTTTCCATCAATTGGGAAAGTTGCAGTCATTCCTTCAGACATATACCAATGTTTTTGGCAGAATTTTGAAGGAACAGATGGCATTTTATTTAATTAAATAATCACAAATCACTGTACATTTAATTATATAGTCTACAGATACAAGTTAGTGATATAACATGTAAAAAAAATAAATGAATATGAACTCGAACTTTGTGGTTATCTGACAAACAATTTCCTTGAAATTTGCTCTAATCATTCCAGCAGCCCAAAATCCCTTTTGGCATTTAAAATAACAATTGAAAATTTACCTCTTTTGTGAACCCTGAATCCTGTAAATTCACTTAAGTACCAGTTTCAAGTTTGTTGTGGTGTTTTTTATTGTGGCATTTTGACAGATTTCAGTCTTTTGGTATTTTGATTATGATAGCAGGATCGCATGATTTAAATTTTTTTTTCCATTGCTTACTGTTCTGTAGAAGGTAGGTTCTAATTTTTAACCATTTTCTTAAAATACAAATGGAATAACAGTTAACTTATATCTTTCTTTGCAAAAACAAATCTGGCTTTGCATAAAATTGAAGTGAAGATCTTATGAATGTGTTATAATGTCATGCTTATTCATTATTAGTGTTATATCACACTAGTGAGATGTTTTGTTTATCAAAATGTTTGACTGAAAAATAAGTGTAAAAAATTTTTAAAAAGTTTATTGATGTAATGTATTGATGTTTATTGATGTAATTATTTGCCCAGTCTATCCGTCCCCGACAATTTTCTTTAGATACCTAGTCCAAGACACTTTATTGAAAATGTTACTATGTTACTACAAAGGCGAAGCCCCCAGCTTTCCTGTCCGATGATTCAGCCGCAAAGCTTTTAGAGGCCAGTTCAACAAAACTGAACTGGAAAAAAAATAATAAACAGTTGAACATGTAATAAAAGGACACAAAGAAAAGAAAACAGATACACATCATTCGCAAGTCTACTCCAGCCAAGTATCTCTCTACGATGAAAATTTTTCATTATTTCCCTGGAATACAGCAGCATTTTAAAGTTATACATATAGTCCTTAAGATCTCTTGGAAATTCGATTTTTCATTTTATCTCTAATACTAGCAGTTAGGCCACCGGTTTCAACGAGTGAACATTATCACCTCTTACTCTACATAGCGATCAAAGATTGTTTTCCTGCAAGGCAAATCTATTCAAGTATATGGGAAAATGTCCCATGTCCCATTAAAACCTGACTCAGATCTATATCAGTACAGCAATTTCTTCCTTTATAAATCTGTAAAGTAGACATATAATTTTTCTTTTTGTCTGAGGATTCCAATTGTTTTTCCATTTTTCATATATACTATTTTGTAAAATTCCAAGTCTTTCTTCTAGAGCCCTGCAGTTTAATTTCTTTACAGTTGCCAAGTGTGGCTTCTTTTGCCAATGCATCAGCCCTCTCATTACCATAGAAACCTACATGTGCTTTAAACCAATGTATCTTAATATATTTTGTATGTAGATTTTTATATTTCATTATAATATTCACAATAAGTTTATTATCAAACCCAAGTCCAGAAAGTGATTGCACGAGCGATAGAGCATCAGAAAATATATGGACACATTGACCACCAGATAATTTACTTTCGATCCAGGTCAAAGTCTCTAGTATTGCATATAATTCAGCATGGTACACCGTATTCTTGAAATTTAATAAAAAAATTTTGTGGTCAGTCTCAAGTCCATAATAATACACTACAAATACACAACCAACATTTCCTCCGAGGCCCTAACCATCAGTACAAATATAATCATTTACACTACATAATAATAGATCATTTATTTCAAATTTATCTGCAGGGTGAATCAATTCAAGACATTCTTCAAAGGCATCACTTGTAATTCTATATCAGCATAGACTCCAACTACTATGGATTCTCCGTAGTTTCTACGGAAATTCATGAAAAACTACGAGCTACGAAAAGTATGGAAAAAACTACGGATTTTACAGAAACAAGAGCAGGAGAACCAGTACGCAAAACGGAACGAACTAATTCATCCGATGATTGGCTGAATACTCGTGTTATCATATATCACGTGTTGAGTGCGTTCCTAGTTTTGAAGAATTAGCCAATCGTAGATCAGTAACTCCAACCGTTAACGACTTATCAATAGTTCCACCCAATTGTCTGTCTCCCAGGTTCCTCGCTGATGCGTGTTTAGGCTGCATTGTGTAGTTTACGGCGAGAGCTTAGCGTGTGTCTTGTGAACTGTGAATCAGGTGAAAGATTTTTAATCATAATGCTGCCTCGAACGAAGAAGCCAAAATTATCAAAGCAGAAGTTTAAAGATTCATATTCTTCAGAATTTCCATGCATTAAAGCGCCCGAAATTTCTGTGAATCACGCACACTGCAGTGTATGCAACAAAGACTTCTCAGTTGCTCATGGCGGAAAAGATGACTGTAAACGGCATGTGTTTTCTCAAAAGCATATAGAACTTGGCACCGTAAAATCTAAAGAAATAACAAATTTCTTAATAAAAGATGATGAAACAGATCCTATAAAAGCCGAATGCTATTTTGTTCGTTTTTTAATTGAACATAATCTACCGCTTTCTGTTTCGGATCATTCCAAAGAGCTTTTTAAAGCAATGTTTCCGGATTCTGCCTTAGCAAAAAAATTTAGCTGCGGTCATACCAAAACTGCTGCTATTGTGAAAATGCTTGCAGAAAATACTGTTGCTGATATTATAAAATCAGTGTGCAGTACATCATTTTCTCTAAGTACTGATGGAAGTAATGATAACGATAACAAACTGTACCCATTGGTTATAACATACTACAGTAAAGAAAAGGGAGTGATAATTACTTCATTGATTTCTATTTTAGAATATACGAATAATACAGGAGAAGGTATTTTTAATTGTATAAATGAAAACTTTAAAAACAAAGGTTTAGAATGGAAAAATTGCTTATCATTTTCTTCAGATAATGCTAGTAATATGGAAAGTTTAAAGGTGTAGCATCATTTATCAAAATGCATCAACCAAGTATAATCACCCGAGGTTGTCCGTGCCACCTCTTGCATATAGCTGCAAAAAAAGCTACTGAAAAATTAATTGGCTCAGAAATTGAAATGTTGATAATAGATATATATTTTTACTTGGAGAAAACTTCGAAACGGAAGCATAGCTTCAAAGTTGCTCAACAAATTTTGGGACAGAATGCAAAATCTCATAAAATTTTGAAATATTGCAGTACGAGATGGTTATCTCTTTTAGAATCTATAACAAGGATTTTGGAACAGTGGGATGCTGTGATAAATTTTTTTGGAGATAAACCAGATAACAGTGAGAATGAAGGAAAGAGATTGCAAAACATTAAAAAAATTTTACAGTCACCGACCACCAAATTGTACTTGTTATTTTTGAAAAATACTTTGCCTTTGTTTATAACAGTAAATATTAATTTGCAACAACAAGCTCCTTATATACATAAATTGAGAAGAGAACGTTTTGAACTTTTAATGAATTTATTTGTTAGATTCGTAAAACCATCAGTAATTTCTAAAGAAAATGAAGATGTTACTCTAACGTCTATTCCATTTCAGAAGTATAGTAAACAAAAAGAAAATGAAAATTTAGTGATTGGTGCGGAAACAAGACTATATTTAAAAAATGCCAAGTTGAATGAAAGTGAAGTGAAATCATTTTTCAATTCTGTGCGAGCTTTTTTCGTAACTGCATGTTCATATATAATTGATAAATTTCCACTGAGTGATCCATTTCTAAAACATGCTGAAGTTGCTGACATCAACTTGAGAACTGAAGTCTCATTTTCATCTGTTCTTTACTTTATAACGTTGCGCGCCTCTAACTAGCACGCAACCAAGAGGTGACTGTGAAAGCTTGTATAAACCACAGAGTCTTATAAAGGGTTTAAGTTCCTTTTTATTCAACGTAATAAATTACAATGGCGTCCTCTTGACGCTTACAGACTGTGCCCACTAGACAGTCAAATAAAAATAAGAACCTGAAAAGAAAATAAAGACAAGATTCTAACTACGAGGCTCTCTAAAATAACTAACTCACCGCGTTTTACAATACCGCTGCTAATTCAGCAGACTTGAAGCTCACTGGAACAATTGCAACTACTTCCCGCCAAGCACATAGGCCGCAACGCTAAGTTCTTCAATTCTCGATTTCTACCTCCGCGCTCGCTAAGTAAGAATAACTCTCTCACCGAACTCGTTTCCTTCTATTTAAATCATAATACTTCCGCTGATAATTTGAATCCTTGCGCGTTCTACTCAAATTTACATATTCTGGCATTGGCAGTTCCAGGGGAAAGTAAGGCTTGACAGGAAAGATAGTTTAAACTTAAAATAAATATAAACCCTACATTTGCCGCTGCCAGAATTTGGAAAACTTGGAAGCAGGTCCTACGAACGACCTGTTGTAAGTTTATCTAATTCTGAACTAACTGGCGAAAGCCTCGTTTACACAAAAAAAATCTTATGTAACAATTATATATTAAAATTCTGTTAGTCGTTACAAAGCTTTCTTCTTACAGCAACTTTTCCTGGACTTCATCAATCAATCTTGGTCTTTCCTTCCAGCATCTGGAAGGAATAAGTATCAGTATCTACATACATTATAATTTACACTTTCTTGACACAATAAATTTTTGTTTTTAACGTTTCGTTTTTCTTAGTTATTTCTTACTTCACATTCATTCAATTTTTCAAGCATTAATTTAACTTTACCCTGGCTCTCCACCGTGTGTGGTGTCAAACGGGAATATTCGTGTTTTAGTCTTACAACACTTCCCCTAACCACCATGATTTGTTAGAATTCAACAACCAAATAGACACACCTTACTCGACATTCTACAACTCAATGAGCTACTTTAATATTCTTAAAAATTCAAATGTAGGTGGAGAACCCTACAAAACACATTCATTCTAACTTCCCCCTCATTCATCTTTAAACATGCAGGCTTTCGCTCTAAAGCATGACTTTATCTACAATTTACTACTTAAATTTTGACTTCATTGCTTTTAAGCATTCACTTTTAGTATCTACAATTTTATGCTTCTAGACTAAATTCTACTTTTATATAACATTCAAGTATTTACATACATTTACAAAAGTTTAATACATATGCTTTTTACAATTTACCATAAAATGAATAAGAAAAAATAAATTTTTATTTTACTCATTCTTCGCCAAGCTGGCGGCACTGAAACTAAAATTCTTGTTAGTACAAGAATACAAAGTTATTTTTATCTCCGGCCAAATTTTGGCTTTAACATAACAGAATTAGTCTTTCGACCAACAGAAAATGCTTGTTTTTAGCTTTTACACTTAAAGAAAATAATACTTTTGCCTTAGCTAAATAAAGTAAAACAAAACTAAGTCCCAACCAAGACATATTGACTTTCGTCAAAACATAGAACTTCGTACTTATGCATAACATTTCGGAACAAAAGAGAAAAAAAATTTATAGAAGGTTTTAACTTATCTTTGAGTTTTCGATGCTTGAAATTCCGTCATCCGTTTTTGGCAAAATTGATCCCAAGTTAGAGGTTTCATGGATGTCAATCTTCTCCTTATTGATCTCCGAGTGTCGTCCCCGTTGCTTTTTCTTTTGCGTCCTCTACATGATGGCCTCTTGACGGAGTAATCATCTGGTTGTTGGCCTTTGCGTTTCTGCCTGGGACGGCTGGTCTTGACGTCCTCCGGTCTGGAGTCCTTGAATTTCTTCTGTTCGTCGTATTTTTGTGCCTCCTGTTGGCGTTTCAGTTTCCGGAACGGCGGCCTTGCTGGCACCTGACTCTGTGGCCGTGTGCGCGTTCTCCTTGATGTGTAATTTCTCCTCCCATCTTTTGTAGGTGGTGTTTTCGTCTTTACCACGGTTTCTTTACCCGGTTCATCTGTATTTTTGTTTTTCTTAAACGCCGGAGTTTGAAAATCCTTTTTTCTTTTTGATACCGACGTCCGGGTTGTAGAAGTGCTAGGTCTCTCTTCAGTTCTCCGTTTCTTGGGTGGTAGAATAGTTGTTGCAGTCTCTGGCCCTTCTATTTCGTTTAGACTTGAGTCCTGCAAGAAACTTTTAAGGATTTCAAAATCATTTGGATTATAGTATTTTTTCACCTGGTCGGGACTTGCTTTACAGATTTCCCCTCTCTCGTTTTTAAGATATAAGACTACTCCTTTGATTTCCTGAATTACATAGGGGCCTTCAAACTTTGGAGCTAGCTTTGCCATAAAATTGTCTGGGGCACTTGATAAAGAAAATTTCCGTTGCAATACTTTATCCCCAACTTTAAAATCTGCTTCACGGCGTTTTCTATCATAATATAACTTCTGTCTATTTCTTGCCGTATCCGAGGTTTTAAGCGCCTGATCAATCAACTTTTGCACGTCTTGTTGTCTTAATTCCTGCTCTCTTTGTTGCACAAAGAATAATTTATCTAAAGGCGTAATTAACTTTCTGCCTAAAAATAATTCTGCTGGAGTTTTTCCCGTAGTATCATGATGTGCCGTTCTTAAAGCATAAGCTAATTCATTTATGTAGGCATCCCAGCACTTGTGATGTGTGCTAACGTAACTGCGAATTATTTTTACAATGTTTTTATTAACTCTTTCTGCTATGTTAGCCTGTGGTCTATACGGAACCATTTTGATATGGCGTATATCAAGTCCATTGCATATGTTTTCAAATATTTGACTAATGAATTGTTTTCCGTTATCGCTAATGACTTTTATCGGTGCACCGTATTTTAAAATGTATCTGTATAAGAATGCATCTGCGACTGTTTTGGCTGACGCGCGTTTAAGTGGAACAATTTCTATCCATTTTGAAAAATGATCTACTATTACTAAAAGAAAACGATTTTTATTTAACTCGCTCTGCGGGAAGGGACCAAGGAGATCTATGCCTAAAATTTCATTCGGATATGTAGCGCGAATGCTATTTAAGTACCCGGCCGGCCTGTAATTAATATCATTTATTAACTGACATTGATTGCAGGACCTGACATACGCCGTTACTATTTTGTATAATTGCGGGAAATATACCGCCTCGCGTACCCTTTTTATAGTCTTTCTGACCCCGAGGTGGCCCGCTGTTTTTTTTTTCGTGCAACTCCTTCAAAATGCTTAATCGAAGCGAGGCTAGGATGACTGGCTTATACTCAAGATTTTCGTTTGTTGTTTTCGTATAGAATAATAAATTATCTATTATTTCATAGTTTTTTGCTCTATTTCTTATCGCATCGATATCTGTATGCTCAAAGCTTTCGGGGTCTTTCAAATAAGCATAGATATTTCCAAATTCAGGATCAGCTTTCAGTTCAGTAATAACCGTATCTCTAGAATCTAAAATTTTTGAAGTCAACACAGCGCATTTGAGTTCATTTCCTTCGCCGTCCAGTTTTATACGAGAAAGTGCGTCAGCTACATTGTTTTCCTTACCCGGTTTATATTTTATTGTGATATTATATTCTTGGAGTTTTAAAGCCCATCTTATTAACCTGGGCGTTAGAGTTTTCCCCCAGTAAAGTCTACCAACAGCCGCATGAACCGAAAAGACTGTTACTGGCGATTTGCCGAAATAAACTCGAAATTTGTGTACAGCCATTAATGCGGCTAATGTTTCTCTTTCTGTAGCTGTATAATTCCTTTGTGTCTGATTCAATGTTTTACTAAAAAATGCCAGCGGATGGTTATTTTGCATAAGAACCGCACCCACCGCATAGTCTGATGCATCTGCCGCAATTTCCAGGTTTTCGTCCCCCTCAGGGAATTTTAAAACAGGGGCATTAATAAGCGCTTCTTTTAATCTTTCAAAAGCTGTGTTCGCTTCCGCTGTCCACGTAAATTTACTCTTTTTTCTTTTGATTACTAAGAGTGGTTCAACAATATTAGCGAAATCTTTTATGAAAAGTCGATAGTAAGAACATAATCCAAGGAAAGACGAAGGTTTCTTGGCGGTGGGAAATTCTTAATAGCTTTTATTTTTGAATCTTGCGTTTCTATACCCTTTTGCGAAATTTTATAACCGAGATATTTAAGTTCTTTAGTTGCGAACTTGCATTTTGAGGCGTTAATTGTAAGACCGGCCTCTTTTAATAATTTAAAAACTTGTTCGAGGTCATTAATGTGTTGTTCCAACGTACTACTCGTTATAATTATATCATCTAGATAAATTAAAGTTGATTTTCCTAGGACAAGCTTTAGAACAATGTCCATAGCTCTCTGGAATGTTGATGGGGCCCCACACAACCCAAAGGGCATGCGTAAAAATGCATAAGTGCCCGATTTTGTTATAAACGCGGTTTTGTGTATATCTTCAGGTCTCATAGCTATTTGATAGTAGCCAGACTTTAAGTCCAAAGTAGACATATATCTTGTCGATTTGATCTGTCTAATGATCTCGTCTATAACCGGCAAAGGGTAAACTGGAAATTTAGTAATGCTATTTAGTTTTCTGTAATCGATAGCAAACCTCCAAGCCCTTTTATCCGAAGGAGGAAACTCGTTCTTTTTCCTACATAGTACGACTGGACTCGCGTACTCACTATTTATGGGCGTTATTATTTTATTCTTTAACATCTCCTTAATATGTTCTTCGATGATTAAGTCTTTTTGTTTATCATAGCGATACGGTTTAGTCCTACAAGGTTTTTCGGCATTTAATTGAATCTTGTGAGTCACGATCTGACAGTTTCCCGGTTTTTCTGAAAACAAATGAGAAAAATTACTCACCACTTGCTGTATTGCTTTACTTTCCTGGTCATTCAAATGGCTAAGGTCCAATTCAGGTGTCTCCACCGGTTCCACCACCCTCTGGTCCATCTCCAACACCACGGAACTATCTTGAAAATTTAATTTGGCCCTCGCGGCCCTTAAAAAGTCCATACCTAAAATAAGAGAGTGTTGCAGGTGTTTCACCACAAAAATTAATACTTTGAGATTTAACTCTTTTACCTGTACGTTTAATGATACTTTCCCGATGCAGTGACATGTTTTTCCTTGCGCCGCTATAATTTCCGTATTTCTGGTTTTAAAGAGTCGTATCCTATAAAAATTCTTTTTGAAGAACTTTTCACTCATGAAATTTCCTTCTGCTCCTGTATCGATGAGGGCTTCTACTGGTACCTCGCCAACCAGGACTTGTATAATTGGTAGCTGTGAGTTTTTTACGATGACTGTATTTAAATGTCTATTTGAGGGTTTTTTTAAAACTTCCGGGGTCTGGACCCTCCCTTTCACAGGCCCCTCTAGTCGTTTAAAGCTTTCCTTTCAATCTGTGTCTTCTGGGTACGCGGATGCTTATTTTCAAATTTTCTTTTTGGGCCTTGACCTTCGAGTTTCGATGCGTTAGCTTGATAGTTCTTTCCCCCATATGAGCGATTTCCATTTCTGGTTTCCTCCTTCCTTCTGGTACTTTGAGAATATGTTTCCCCTCTCGCTCTTTCCGCTATTCTGCGATTTTGAAATTTCACCGCCAATTCGAAAAGTTCCTGCAATGTGGTTGGGTTTCTAATTTCAAAGTAGTCTTGAACAGCGGGTAACAATCTTGGTAATATTATTTCAATAATCTCCGCATCGGGTTTCTTGCCATACAGCATATCCGTTAGCTTGATTTTTCGTAAAATAAATTCCGTCAATTGTGCTGTATCCCGTTGATAGAAACTATATAGCTCGGCTTCCAGCCGTGCGCGATCTTTCACTATGGGGAAGGCCTTTACTAACGATTTTTTGAAATTTTCAAATGTATACGTCGGGCTTCCAAATTCACCTAGAAGAAATTTGCCTATATTTTTCCACCATAGCGCGGCCTGTCCTCTTAGTGCTGATGTGGCAATAGCAACTTTTTGTCTTTCAGGCACAGGATAGAGCTGAAAGTGGTTTTCTATACCTTCTAAAAATACGGACACCGAATTTTTTCCTTTGAAATAGACGTTTGGCTTGATTGATGCTCTCAAAGTCTGGACCAGGTATCCAAATCCTTCTAACTGCGTTGTCATTTCTTGGTGTTGTCCAGCGGCTTCCATCCAGTTTTCGGCCATTTCAGTTCGATAAGTGTTCGGGCGCCAATATAAAGTTGCGCGCCTCTAACTAGCACGCAACCAAGAGGTGACTGTGAAAGCTTGTATAAACCACAGAGTCTTATAAAGGGTTTAAGTCCCTTTTTATTCAACGTAATAAATTACAATGGCGTCCTCTTGACGCTTACAGACTGTGCCCACTAGGCAGTCAAATAAAAATAAGAACCTGAAAGAAAATAAAGACAAGATTCTAACTACGAGGCTCTCTAAAATAACTAACTCACCGCGTTTTACAATACCGCTGCTAATTCAGCAGACTTGAAGCTCACTGGAACAATTGCAACTACTTCCCGCCAAGCACATAGGCCGCAACGCGGGGTTCTTCAATTCTCGATTTCTACCTCCGCGCTCGCTAAGTAAGAATAACTCTCTCACCGAACTCGTTTCCTTCTATTTAAATCATAATACTTCCGCTGATAATTTGAATCCTTGCGCGTTCTACTCAAATTTACATATTCTGGCATTGGCAGTTCCAGGGGAAAGTAAGGCTTGACAGGAAAGATAGTTTAAACTTAAAATAAGTGTTAGTTAAAATAAATATAAACCCTACAACTTGATGAATACTTTTCCATCCATTATTGATGAAAAATGTCTTAATCAAGTAGAAATTGAATTTTGCATGTATCAAGTAGATGATTTGAAAGAATTTGTAGATTTGTGTATTGATATAGCATGGGGAGAAATTGCCAAATTAAAAAATATGAATGTGTGTATTAAATACAAAGTATTGCCTTCTGTAATGCTTGCTGTCTTAATAATACCTCATTCAAATGCAGCTTGCGAAAGAATTTTTTCTATTGTTAAAAAAAATCAGACGGAATTTCGACCAAATTTAGGTCTTAAAACTCTTGAAGCAGTTTTGATTGAAAAAATAAATATGCAGGCAAATGAAGAACTGTGTTATAAAAAAACATTCTCAAAATCAGAACTTAAGCTTGCTAAGCATGCTACATATAAATCTTTGCATTCATAAATTATGCGTATTTTGTTTAATACTTATATGTATCATTCTTGGTTATTTAAATTTTATTTCCCTGTAGAAATCATATCCAGAATAAAGATATGATTTATAGCTTCTGATTTTTTCTATGATTAGTAGTGATTTGAAGTACTTTTTATTAGTGAATGCTTGAGGAGTTAAAAGAAAATTTCTAATTAAATGTGCATATAATTTACAAGGTATATTTTTAATTATTCAGTTTTATATGTATATGCATTTTAAATGTAATAAAATTGATTACAATTAATTATTAATTTAAAATTAATGAATGGTTAATTACAACATACGCTACGCGCACATTTTCAAAGTTGTAAAAATGTCGTTCGCGCGTTGACTACTGACAAGGTTTGCTGAAGGTTGGAGTCTATGTATCAGAGATGTTTGATATAGAATTACAAGTGTTTAAGTGATTAGAAAGTGTGCGGTATGTGCATTATGCAAGCGTATATGGCAAATAAAAGTTGGTGTGAAGAAATATGTGAATGGCTGGATTCTTGTTTTTATTCCACATATTTTTCTGTAGGTATTTTCATTAAAAAAATTTTATTGGATTTTACACATTCAAAAATATTTTGGGTTTACTAAATATTTATGAATTTCAGTTCTTTTAATCTTACCACACATAATTGACGTCTTTTTGAAGACCAAATATTGTTCATGGTTGTTCCCCCTTCCCTAAGGCTGACTAATGTAGTGATGAACTAGATAGACAGCCACTCTCGTTTAAAATTCTCGGATGCAATTACTAATCTTGGACTTCTGGTAACCATACTGAGAATTGTTACAGCTATTATTTAAGCGTTAATAACTGTGCTATGAAGCTAAATAAATTGCAATGGGAAAAAACGGAATTTGCTTGATTGGTATGTGTGTGGTTAAATTATTGTAGCATCTCTAGTTACAACAAAACCTTAGTTCATGAATGTAATTCATCCCTAATGGCCATTTGTCTTGCAGATTTTTCTTAAATTTGAATCGCTGTATCTCTGCTACCTCACTAAAATTTTGTACAGTGTGATTTGTTTTTAGATTTTAAAATATTTCTGAAGGGAGGCATGGCATTGTCATTAAAAATGCTGTGACTTGCATATTTCATCATGGTGATTATTCTCAGAAACTTTGCTCCTTATACATTTCCAGTTTTGTGGCTTAGAGAATTAGAATTATCTTCTCTTCCTTCATCTTCCTCTAAACACATTTTTATCTCCTGCCAACATATGTATATAGGTATGGGAGGTGATGTTTTCAGTCCAAAAATTCAATAATGAGTTTTCAGTGAAGAATGAATTAGGGTACTCCAAAACATGTTTTTACTATTTTTAGAATAATGTACGAGCTTGCGATTTTTTTCATCCATAATAATGGTATATGAAACTTTTAAAAATTTTCCATACTTAAGCTTTTTACATTCATAAAAAGAATATTTTATGTAAAATTGGGCAACTCGAAATAGTATTTTGCTTGAAGCACATTGCAAAATATAATCCAAAACATTTTTTAGTATTTAAGTCTTTTTATGCGAATGGAAATAGCATATTAGATTTCGTCAAAGTTTGAGAAACCAAATGCAATGTGATACTTTACTTGAAGCTCTGAACGGACTTTTCTTTAAAAAAAAGTATATATGGGATAGTCTGAAACTTCTCAGATCTGGTATTTGAAATAGATGTGTGATTGAGAACATTTATAAGCATGTGATCTTGTGATCATACTAAATTCAACAATAATAAGCTTATTATGAAGACGAGTTTTCATTGTCAAACAACTCAATATACAAGGTGTTCGAAAAGTTCGGTGAATTTTACCATAAAAAAAAGGAAACAAGCAAAATAGCTTTACTGGCCTTCAAAGTATTCCCCATTAGCAACAATACACTTTTGACATCGGGTGTACAATTGTTGAAAACTCTGCAAACGCTTCTTTTGGTATGGCTCGAAGCACCGTTTTCACACGTTGTTGGATCTCAGTAATGTCGGAAAAGCGTTGGCCTTTCAGAACTCCTTTGAGGCGGGGAAACAGGAAGAAGTCCGCTGGAGCCAGATCTGGAGGGTGATCCAAAACTGGAACCTGGTTCCTGTCGAGGAATTGGGTTACACGGATCGCAGTGTGCGGCCGGGCGTATTCATGGAGCAGATTCTACTGTCCATTCCGGTACTGTGGCCGAATCCGGCGCATGCGTAACAGCAGCCGTTTCAAAACCCTCTCGTAGTATTCCGCATTAACGGTTGTAGCCGCGGGTACAAATTCACGATGGATCAAACCCTTACTGTCGAAAAAGACGATCAACAACGTCTTGATCGTGGATTGTGTCAAACGACTTTTTTTAGGAAGGGGTGACGACGTTGAACACCATGCCATGGATTGCCGCTTGGTCTCCGGATCGTATTGATAGCACCACGGCTCGTCCCCTGTAATTATTGTTTCCAAGAATTGCGGATTCCCGTCACACATGTCGATAAAATCTCCAGAGGTTTCCATCCGGTATTGCTTTTGCTCGTCTGACAGCGAGTGCGATACAAACCGCAAACCGGTCGCATATCTTACGTTTATGCAAATGTTTGTGCACAATTGTGCTCACACTGTCTAGACCTATCTGCAATTCGCCATCTATCATTCTTAAAGATAATCGTCGATCTGCCGCAAGCATCCGTCGAACTCGTTACACATTGTCTGGAGTTGTGCTTGTAATAGGGCGCCCCGACCTCGGCTCATCTTTGACGTCCTCCTTTCCGTCTGTAAAGCGTTTAAACCACTCATAAACACACTTTTTACTCACTCCTTCCTAACCGTAAACTTTCACTAACATGTCATGTGTCTCCGTTGCCGTTTTGCCTAACTTGAAGCAAAACTTTATGCGTTGCTCCATGTCACACTGACAATCTTTCTCACACTGACTGTGTTAAACTGCTCATAGCGTGCGCTTCCTCTTATCTGTCGTAAAATGGCCGTTAGATGGCTCTAGTAGATATTTCTTTCACTGCGTCTGCGTGAGTGCAAGATCCTAACCGGTGCGGTTTTTTTAATTATGAGACCAATCACCGAACTTTTCGAACACACCTTGTATCAGCCTCGTTTTTGTGTTGAATCACTTTTCAAATAAAAGGATGCTGCCACCAAATGTTATTACTATATATTTTTAACACAATAATATACACTGCTGGCCACCGTAAATGCAACACCCTGAAGGAAGCACGAAAATAACATGAAATTTACAACATGCATTAGCGGAGGTGAGAAATGCAAATGATTAGAATTTCAGCACAGACGCACATCACGCGTGCCTGTGGCGCCACTTCAAAGCGCTATTTAAGGCTTGGAGTTTTCGACGATTTCAAGTTCGGCAATTGTGGTTTTTTTCAAAAAAAAAACCATCAATTATGCTTCTTAGTAAACAGCGATCATCGTTTGATCAAGTATCCGAGTTCAACAGAGGAAGGGATAGTGGCCTACCGAGAGTGGGGATTATCTTTCAAGGAAATCGGTAGTTGTGTTGGACGAAACCAAAAAACTGTAATGCGGATATGTGACTGTTGGATGCAGGAGGGTACGACGGACCGACGTGTTCGATCGCATCCACCTCAGTGCACCACTTCACGTGATGGACAGGAAGGAATATTGTGCGCATGGCAGTGACACGGATCGCTCTGTCTGCGCGTACCATTCGACTCAGCAGAGTGGTCTGTCCGCAAGACGTCCATTGCTTCGTCTACCCTTGACGCAGAACCACAGACGTCTCCGCCACCAATGGTGCGATGAAAGAAGGATGTGGACGGCAGAATGGAATGAAATTGTCTTTACTGACGAGTTACGCTTCTGTCTGCAACATCACGATGGTCGGATTCGAGTTTGGAGACAGGATGCTGAACAGCTGCGTTATGCACCGCCACACTGGTCCTGCACCGGGTATTAATTGGATATCACTTCTCGCACTCCTCTACTACGCACTGCTGGTACTTTAAACAGCCAGCGCTACATCTCCGAGGTGTTGGAGCCATCTGTCCTTCTTTACCTTCAGGGCTTGCCCACAGCCATATTTCAACAGGATAATGCGCAACCACACGTGGCACGCATTGTCCAAGGATTCTTCGTCAATCGCCAGATAGAATTGCTTCCCTGGCCGGCTCGCTCTCCGGATCTTTCGCCGAAAGAAAACATGTCGTCCATGGTTGCTGGACGATTGACCCAGATTACATCCCAAGCTGCTACACCAGATCAACTTTGGCAACGTGTGGAAGCTGCTTGGTCTGCTGTACCCCAAGAACACATCTTTGAATCAATGCCGAGGTGTGTGGCAGCGGAAATCTCCAACAATGGCGGCTACTCTGGCTACTGATTCTGGAAGGAACCACACTTCACAGAAGTCTATAAATTTAATCATTTCATACTTGGTCAACATGTTATCTACTAAATAAATTTTGTTGCGATATCTCTTGTCTTTCTTGGTGTTGCAATTTGGTTGGCCAGCAGTGTAATAAATTTAAATAATGTAATGACTACAAGAATAAATGCTTGGCAACACTTAACATTCTATTGGGAATTCTAAAGATTTGCTCCTTTTAAACATTGTTGAATTTTAAGTCATCGATTTGAGAATCCAAAGCAGTATATGGCTAGAGGATACACAGTGTAAGTCCAATATCCGAAATCATAAATTCGGACCTCCGAACGATTAGCATTTTTTTAAAACGCTTTACGCATGCGCGTCTGATATTTGTTCGTAAGAAAACGTGGAGAGTCTCAATTCTTAATTTCACTTCGACCTGGCGAAACATCATTTATAACTTTTTTTGCTTTCATCACTGCATAACTATTAACTTACTCCAACTTGAGAAAAGATTCATGCAGCGGTGTCTGAATACTTCTTTTCAAAATATTAGTAATTGAATACCGAAGAGCATGGTATCATTTTATGTTGACATTGCAGTGATTACAGACATCAGCTAACTGCGCTGGAAGTATTGAAGAGAAGAAATTTAACAGAAATTTCTTCCTATATGCAAAAGAAGATTTTATTAATGTTACTTATAGGTCAAAAGATTGCATTTAGTGCTATTTTAACTGAGAATAACTGATTTGTTATTCAAATTATTTGTTACTGAATAACAGATAAGTTAAGGCATTGGTCCAATAAGCAAAGGACCAATGCCAGAACTGGTGCTGCTGCACCCTAATGCAGAATTTAGAGAAGCACCGAGCAACAATATTAAAGGATAGCAAAATCTTTAGGCGGGCGCTTGGCAGTAGAATTTAAATCCGTAGAGACTGCACCGGGCCGCAAACTATCTAGCGCCAGCCTTGAATAAACCTTATATGTGGAAATTTATTTATTCGGGACTCTGATAGGTCTTAAACATACTAAAATCTTAAGTATGATAAATAACTAAACTAATGTAATTCATTCTTAACATCGTCAACGTGCGATAGAAGCAAGAACAAATTTAGATCATCAATCTACTAATGGACAGCGAAATCTGTATATTGTTCTAAATCCAGAAAGTACCCTGTAATTGTGAAATAAAGTGAAAGAGTGGTTACTGAGAATGAAAATATTTCGACTGACAATTTAATGGGAATCCAGGAATCGGTATTTACAGGATTTGAACAATGGAACTTTGTAACTGAATAAAAATAATGTCTACCTACAGAAATACGGAAGTAGTATTAGCACAAAAACCAAGCAATTTTTTTTTTTTAAAGTGTGAAAGAAATTTTTAATAGAGCAAATTTTGCGCTTTTTCCTTGTGTGTTTGTTTCTCGCTATATCATATTTCAATTCTATAATTTCAGCATGTCATATTTGTAGATTCAAACGGATGATAAAATAATCGGAATCGCCGAAGTCCGGATATCGGATTTTGTAATGTACTGGATAATATTTTCAGATGAAAGCATGAGAACGGATGTATCCATAAGTACCTATAATTATCATTGTCCATTGTATAAACGAATAGAATAATAAAAATGTTAGTAGTGTTTTTGATTAATATTGAGGCATAAAGTTTACAAACAAATTAGATTTTATTTACAAGCTTTTAATCAGAAGTGTTAGTTTATTGCCAGCTCATTTTTATAAGCCGGGCAGATTTTTTTTTTTCCGGATTTATCCATGTCATTTGTCATAGCCTCTAGTAACACTTCCACGTGATATCTGATGAATTATAAGCTCAAGGTTTCACAATATCTCATATTTTTAAAAAGTCTGATGTGAACACCAATGACTTCTTTGTACTCCTTACGAACTTTGCACATTTTTTGCTGAACTTCATTTAAACTTACCTACTGGAATTTCTTTAGATATATATTTCTCAGTTAATTTATTCAATTCTCACTTTGCGGCAAGGCACAGATACATAAAAACTCAAAACATCTCTATTAACAATTACAAAACACAGAAAAACCTAAAACATCAAATGCAGAAGATTTTTGATATTAAAATTACAGTCTGTACGAAAAAAAGAAAAAAATTCGGCCAACGGGCAGAAAGACAAAATTTAAAGTTAACTTTTGATCCCACTGGACAAAAAGACACTGAAGTTGGTGCAACAACTGACTTAATTCTCTGTATTACTAGTAAGTTTCTATTGTAAACAAACAACAGCTACTAAGCACTTTTAAATTGTTGATAAATCGACAACTACTGCATGAAGATTCACTAAAGACGTAAAAACCTTAACCGAAACGTAAGAACAACATAATCCAATCTCTTTTAGAACAAAAAATGCACAATTTACCAACATATAAGAATAAAAACCTGGGCTCACCGAGACGGGTAACGGAGAGAGTGTATTTATATAGAATTTTTTTGGTGCAGCCGATTGCAGCCAGAAAGGTTACAGCAGTCCCATATACAAAACTTAAAAACTCTATGCCTAATCGTTTTTGAGTTATGCGAGATACGTACGTATAATTGTCACGAAAATACCACTTTCGTTTTGGATAAAATACTCCTTTATTCTAACCTGGACAAACAGATGTCACGCAATAAATAAATAAAAAAAAATCTTTCAAATGAATTCGAGAATGGTCGTAACGGATATTTTAAATGAAATATGACATCCGAAATTTTTCGCGATTACAATACTTCCTTTATTCTGTGCGCACGTAGAGGGACAGGTAACCACGAGATGAGCAACTCTACTCACCATAAAGAGACTATCAGCTGAAATACTCATCACGTGGAATAGCTGACATCCAGCCAGAGCGAGGCTCAACAGATCTTCTGCGTTTATTTGAAAATTCAGAATATATATATACAATAGTTAAATTCTCTGAGAATTTTTAAGAAATACAGTAGAATAATATATGATCTGTGTACTAAATAATATTTTCTGAAGTTTTACAATTTTTTTATGCATACGTATAGACATCACAAAGAAATATCATCCAAAGGATTCGGGAACGGTCAAAATGGATACTGTTGCAAGCTTACGGGTTCGTAGTGGATTAAATGGACAAGTCGATAAAAAGTTAATAAAATTTATTCTTATCACAAGAATAAATGCAAAATGCTTAAATTTCTTCAGAGGTATTCGTACAATATCGCAATACCTCACAGTAGTTATATTTTAATTTACTAAAACTAAATAGAACACAATTCAAAGCTGAGAAAGCTAATCTGATCTCACAGCGAATTCGCTACATCAGCAAAGTAAACAACTGAATTGAGATGTTTTCCTCCAGCTTTTATAAGTTTTTTAATTATGCACGAGCGCTTTCTCGTATTTTCTCGATTTTTCTGGATAGCAAAAGAGTAAAATTACGAGATATCTATTTATTAAAAAATGTTAAATGCGCGTTCTCCCGTACTTTAATTTTTCCGACGTAGCTTTCTCTTCAAATAGATCTCGTGCTGCATTGCACGGGAAATATAAAACAATTTTAATTACAAATTCAACTAAAAATAGCTAAATAAATACAAAACCCGTAACACTAATGAAAGAACCCTATTCTGCATTTGACATTTTTTTTACATCAATAAATCGAACATTACTAAGCGATGTTTCATAATTCAAGATTTGCAGCTATGATTTAGTCAAAATAATTTTTACGTATGCAAATTTTCTTATCTGTACATGATAAGAAATGATAAAAGTCTTATCTGTACATGATAATGCGTTTTAAAGTTTCTTCCTTATTCAAATCTGTACCTAATAACGTACTTTAAATTGTGTTCTTTCATAAGATAAATGTTGGACTTTTTCAAAATTTTTGAAATTGGCATGAGGAATAATTGTTACTGAACGGAGAAATTAACAAAATTGTTAAAAAATACAAATTAAAAAAGTGCACAACTCTTCAATAATCTTGATTGAAGAATTTTTCTTTTCCAGTTTTATTCTGTAAACTGTAAATTAAACTGTAAATGTTCTTGCTAAAAATAATACAAATTGTTCAGGTTTATTTTGCAAGAGCGCTGCGATCACCGAGGCAAGCGCCTGCACGTTCGCAGCGCTCCGTAAAAAAGTGAAAAAAATTCCTTCCCCCTTGGTGATTATCAATTAAATTACTTTGAAATAGTGTTTTTTCTACAAAACCTATATCTTTAGGAAAGAATTTCCGCTTCAATGTTGACGAGAATAAAACAGCGGACAATGTGAGGCCTGGACTACAAAAGCCTGGAATTTTAAGATAAGTACTTTTCTTTCATCTAAACTAAATCAAATTTCTATAAATAAATGCCTTTAAATCAATAAATTTTAATTTTTCATCAGTTTTTAGCATTAAAAAATACTTGAAATTGCTCATTGCTTGCGGCTTCCTTTGTGAATCAATTCCAAAGAGACGCCAGCGTTATCAGTTCACGTCTGTCAACACCAACAAAGGCCCCGAGGAATCTCGGGAGAGGGAAAATTTGGGGACTCGGGGCATCGCGCTACTTCCCTCTCGGATATTATGGTTTCTCTTTTTTTTTTAGTTTGTTTAAATATATTTTTGCCTTTAAAAAATATTATACCTCACCGATTTTTTTCTCACACTGTTCTTTGCTATCTGTTAAATGTCCATATGTAAGGGATGGATTATTCTTCACTGCCTTAAATAAATTCTTAGAACTATGAGCTTATATAAATTAAAATATGCCTCATTGTGTTATACTAGCATTAATTAACTAGTAATAAATTATGATAATAAAATAATTTATCTTGTAATAAATTATGATAGTTAAAGTAATAAATACTATGTTTAATTTGTGTTTTATAATACATATACTCTGTAATTTACACACACACACATATATTATTATTATTATTATTATTATTATTATTATTTGTTTTTGCGTGTGTGTGCGGTTGTGGTCTTGTATTGTATATGGTTCTATGTTGTTTGTCTGCTGCTGTTTTTTGAAAAATGTATGAAAATGTTGGGAACGAAAATAGCATAAGTTACTTTAGTTAAATTAATATATACTTTTGTTTGATGACTTTTGTTGATATCTCAGGATGCAAGCATACATATTACTTTATATTCCATGCTAAATACCTTGATACGAAGCATTTTAACACCATCAATATTAAGACACAATAACACGCCGAATAAATACTAATTCAGAAGTTCTGAATTACCATCAATATTTTTTTCCCAGTAACACATCTATTCACCATTACCAAACACACTCACTACACACACACACACACCTGTGAGACACTATTTATTGTAAATGAAGACAGATTCTTTTCCCTTTAACTACACTCATGGACACAATCGTATTTTAGGATATTTTCTACTTCTTTTCCTTTTCTTTCTATAGGCCCTTTTTTTTCCTTCCCTCTATAATTTTCGGACCAGTTATTTTAAATTTTATTTTGTCCCATCTTTTCTTCCTGGCCTTTTGAACTCGTACAAAATGTACGAAGTTCCTTTTTACTCTCCTCAAATACGAAATTGCCCCCCTTTCTATATACCTTTCCTTCGCACCTATGCTTGATTTTTCGCCCATCGGTGCAGAAAGACTTAGCGGGTGCAAAACAAGACATCTGTCTACTTTATCTGTCTGTCTGTTTGTCTACAAATTGTGCATGGCAGCCTTCTGTGTGCCTCAAGTATGCTCCTCCCTTCCAAGTTACTTAATTTTCCCATTCTAGAGATGTGTACAATGTGGCCAGCAGTGTACTATACGTCTTAGATATCAAGAGGACTAAACCTCTGGCCTTAAATGCGGACAGCAACTGATTGAAAGCTCGCGTGAAATACAATGGCAAGAAGGCTCACTCTCTCCCCATCTAACTCTGTTCTTGGCGAAAAGCCACAACTTAAATACTTAAGCGTTAGCAAGTACAATTTGCATAACCAAACTAACGTGTTTATTCTGGCCGGAAGTGTAAAATAAGAAAGGACAGTAAAGTTTTAATATAAAATAAACGTTAGTCAAACTTAAGATCCTTACAAACCTTACTGCGAGTATAAAATGATCGACTATTATGATATAGCCTATCATATGATTCTACATAAAAATGATTATAATGATTTCACATATGTATAATATATTATTTATGATTCCACATAAAATTTTAGAATAATTTTTATTAAAAAATTGTCTATTTTAGAGGTCTCGAGGAAATAAAAAATATTTTTTCGGAAAACATAATTCAGTTGTTTTTAAAGAAGGTCATTTTAATTACACACTGTTTTTCTAATTAAAAAAAATCAGCTAAAAGAAGGGATTTGTTTATCCATAATGTTTCTCATATTATATATTATACCAGTGATATAGAGAGTATTTTTTAATTAAACTAATTTAATGCATGGAACACAAAGTAAAAAGCACATAAGGATACAAATCAAACAAAATAAGAATACAAAATTTCATGAGACAGTTTATTACAAAAATGTGTGGTTTTGAAATAGGTTATGTTTTTTACAAATTTTGGCTTTTTAACGGTATTCTGCTTCTTAATTTCTAAAACACCTCAAACAGAATTGTTTTTGATTGCTATTTAAAATGTTCCAAGTATTTCCAGTGAAATTGCAGCCTTTGAATTAAGTTATCAGATAGAAATAAACACATCTTTAAATCCTCTTCCCTATATATTTCCCCCTTCTCCCTAGCTTCTATTCTTTACGTGATGTTTACTTCCCTTGGCGTAATAAAATGTTACTTACATCCTTAAAGAAATCAAATGTCGTCACCAAGACTGTTCTTGATGGTACAGTGATATCATATTGAGCTATTATTAGTCCAAAGAGTCAATTTGCTCGGAAGGACTATTAATTTCGTTTTGACATTTTGCGTCGATTAACGATAAGCGTTGTTTCACTTTTCAAATTGTTACCACCAAATATTATCGCCCTCTATTATATTTAAAGAAATTAAATAATGAAGAATCTGCATGAATGTATGCATGTTTCTCGCATTGTAATAAAACAACTGTACCTAGAGCCATCAAAATTTGAATAACGTAATCTTCCATAGAATATGGGTATGTGTAAGCCCTAATTTGAATTTGAGATTTGTTTTATTATCGATTTTATAATTTGTAACACTTCAACGAATTTTTGATTAACAAACTAAACGATTTCAAAGCGAGCAATGGCAAGACTGTACGAAAACAAAAATTATCTGCAGCGCGCGAGACACTGTAACTGAAATTTTAAACATATGCTCATTTTAAAACTATTTTGCGATATTGCTGTTGAACTGAATTTTATGGTTTGAGTACGTAGAGCATGATATTTATTAAATAAAGGTAACGCACAAAGCGTTAAAAAAACGCCCCTTTGGACGTAATTTAAAATCTGAAACCTTTCAGATTTTTTTAAATTATTATTGTTATTACCTTAAGGTATTATTATTAGCTTGAGCTATTATTAACGTAAACTATTATTACACCTTTAATTCC
Organism: Stegodyphus dumicola; assembly: GCF_044657685.1. Lineage (NCBI taxonomy): Eukaryota > Metazoa > Arthropoda > Arachnida > Araneae > Eresidae > Stegodyphus > Stegodyphus dumicola. The sequence continues at coordinate 89,030,464 of NC_140768.1, forward strand.
GACCATGGTTACGTCCTCAGAGACAGAATGCAGTTCATTATCTTTAAATTTCGAGGGGATAAAGTGTATTTCCTTAAAAAGTATCATCCGAGTACATAAGGGTCTCCAATATCAGCCACATATGCCATGTGATGCTAGGCGGCACTTCCAACCGTGATGTCAACATCTAACTTTCCATCGATATTAATTTTATCACCAGACGCAATCTGGAGGGTAACGCAGGGCGACGTCCATGATCCTACCTCCAGTCGTTGAGCCAGATCTTTTCGGTTAAAGCCGCGTTTCCACTGCTGCGTATGCGTTGCGGTGCGTATGCGTTTCTCCAATCAGCGAGCGAATTCACTTTGATTGACATTGCAATCCGGTCGATGTGCGGTGACGAATCACGTACGGATGGAGTTCAACAATGTTCAACTTCTATCCGTATGTCTGCGGATGCGTTGGGGTCACGTGGTAAAGAAGGAGCAATCAGGTGTAGTCACCAAAAATTAATGGCGGCAGAAGTAACGATGAACCACGGAGTATATATACCACGGAGTCTTTATACTCCGTGGTACAGGAGCACGTGATATTCACTGACGAATGGCCTGAAGTTCATAGTTAATTCCACAAACCCTCTTTATCAGCAGCAAAGTAAGTCCCCTTCAACAGCAGCAAAGAAGTTTAGATAAGATAGAAAGTCACAATTTAGATAGGATTCTTTTGCTCCTGATGAAGAGGGACCTGTACCTGAACCTATTTCCTTGAATTTTCTATTTGATTCTATACGATTATTTGATTCTATTTCTTGACCAAACTGACCCTATTTTCTTGATATTGTATTTGCTATTTTTATTTTATTTTCGAAACATTAAAATATTTTAAACAAAGTATATTTTTGTCATTCACATAATATTGTAATAACCACTGAGCTCAGCATTATAGATAAACAAATTACTCCACTGCTGGCACTTAAAATTGTTACACCAGGAAGAAAAGCAAATGTAAATATATATATATATATATATATATTCTACATAAACAGTATAGCATGAAGACAAAATGATTGAAATTGTAAGCAGTTCTGGGGTTTACAGGTAAGCGAAATAGTAGAAATAGCTACCATCCCTGGTAACGAAAACTGCCCTTACCTGATTAGGCATGGAGTTGAACTGGCTTCGATAACAGAAGCGGGCAACTCATTCTATGCTGCTTCAAGTCCATGCCACACTTCATCAACCGTATTAGCTGGAGAGGGATGGCAGGCCAGTCTCTCAGCAACCGATGACTAGATGTTTTCAATGGGTGACAGATCTGAAGACCGTGCGGGCCACCCCAATAATCGAATATGTGTCATGTGGCAACATGTGGTCTTGCATTATCTTATTGGAAGATGGCTTTTAGCAGGCGTGGAAGATATGCACAACCACTGGACATAAAATTTCAGAAATGTACCGATCTAAGTTCAAATTACCGTCTATTCGAACTAGAGATGTGTGTATTGTGTGCAGAGTGGCTGCCCAAACCATCAAACCAGCTGCAAGGGCCCTATGCCGATATCGAATGCAAGCATGCGAAATGCAGTCTCCTCGAAGCTTCCAGATACGTGTATGGCCGATGCTATTCGCACCACCGCTGCGATTAGCCGCTTAAGCTATTCACACCAACATTAACCACGCATGCGCATTGAGTTGTCAAAGGGCGGGTTTCTACCTTGGCGTAGTTTATCATTTTTTTAAACGTTGGCGACTTTCAAAAGTTTAGAAAGGAAAAATGGGTTCCTTTTCTTATAAAAAGAAGAAACACATTTCCTTTTTATTAAAGTATATATAAAAGGAGCCTATTTTTATGTTCGCAATGTTTATCCTTTTCCTGAACAGTTTGAATAGTTTAAATGACTGATTTGAAGGGTGGGGGCAACATCGTGTTGACATTTTTTATACACCTTAGAATACATTTAGCTTTAAAGATGTGTTTTGCGTAATCAAGCCTTTGATTCATTTCTGTTTGAAAAATTTCGTCCGATAAAAGATATTAAAAATTAAGACAAAGGATTTCTGTGTAGAAAATTTAGACATGAAATAAGTTAAAAGCGATTATATGAACTATTAAATGAATTATTCTGTATGCCTGCTTATCTTTTTCATGGAAATACTTGGAATTTTCAGGACACAAAATGTGCTTCAAAGATCTTTGAAATATTATTACAGACACATTAATCAATTAAATTGATATAAATAATGAGATGTAATTTAAAAGACAGAAATAATTTAATGTAAGAGATTTAGATTTAAAAATTTGCACATACAAATGATTTATCAGATTTTGTAAGGTTTTATTTCATAAATAACTTTGATTTTGAAATATGGCATTTGAACCTATAAACCTGTGGATACTGAAAAAGTGATGAATGTATAAGAATATTATCATTTTCAGTAACTTTTCTTATTGAATAATAAATTCTGACAGTCCTATGCTATAAGAATAGGATCGTCGATTGTTTGCATAAAGGTTTAAGTTTGCACAAAAATTCCTCTGTTAAATAAAAGAATCTAGGTAATTTCTGTAGCCTTTTTGTCAATACACTAAAGATTTTTTAACTAATTACACGTCCTCGCTTGCAATTAGAACCATCATTAAATCCCTATTTTATCTAATCATTTCCTGAACATTATCATGTATATAGATTGACCTCGTCTTTGTAACTGATAATTATTACTTGCAAATTATTCTCTTGCTGGTGAACTATTAACAACCCTTTCTATTGCTGAGTTAGGGTTAACAACCTTCGCTCTCACGACCGCCTGCCTTACGGAAATTAGAGTAAAATGCTGGTACCTGGGCTGCTTGTGCGCATGCGCAAACGTAAGTGGTGTGAATAGCCTGTTAGCTATTCGCACCGTCAGTGCGATTAGCCACTGCGTACGTGTACGGCCATCAGAATACTGCACGCAGAACCGGAACTCGTCTGAAAAGACGGCATTGCCATTTCTGTACCCAGCTTTGTCGTTTGGCACACCAGTGTCGCCGTCTCTCTCTATGCTGCGTTGTCAAGGGAAGCCGAAGTATTGGTCGCCGTACTGATAGTTCATGTTGCTGCAAACGTCGACGCACCGTGCAAACGGATACTAGGCGTGCTGCAAACATACACATCTCCTGACTAATGGTCCGTGATGTGATTTGCAGGGCTGACCTCATAATATGTCAGCCCTTTCAGTCGTTAGTCAGGGGAGGGCGTCGAGATTCTGCATGCCGTTCAGTATGACCCTCAGCAACCCATTGATGCCATATTCGTATGACAGTGGCTGGATGTCGATCAGTGCGACGGGTGATATCACGGAACGATAATCCACTCTCTAGATAGGCAACAATCATGCCTCTAACGAATTTCGACACTTGCATTTCTTCTTATTACTAAAGACATAACACGATATTCTGAGCAAACTCCGCCCTTACAAAGCGCTTTCCGAATGCGAAATGCACTACTTTTCTTTTATGCCATGTGCTTTAGATGTCGTTTCTCCCTCCTGCGTCGTCTGAATGCGCTGAAATACTAATCATTACCAACATCTTCTTTCTGTCATGTGATTTTGATGTACGTCCCTAAAAAAAACAGAACTATATTTTCTTAAAAAAATAAGTTTAAAAAAGCTTTCGAGATTTTAAAATCGGAATTTTTTAACATCATAAGTTTAATTAAAGGTAATTTCTAAATTTTTTTTAGGCGAGAGGCATAGTAATTGCTTATTTTAATTCCACTCAGGATTTATTAATTGAAGAGAATTACTTAGAATTTATATAATTGAAAAATAACTACTTAGAGTTTATACAGGGTGATTATAATTAAAGTTTAAGTTTCAAAACGCTATAGAAAAAGAACCACTCATGAAAATGACGCCAAATTTGAAAGGAATGTTATTGAAGAAGGCGGAAAGCGTATGGCAGAAGAAAAAATTTAGTTTCAAAAGTTAGCAACAGATGGCGCTGCAAGCGGAAGAAGACAAATTAAAATGTTAGTTAAATTTCAGTGTTATAAAGCCGTCAGATACCAGGCTGTTCCTCATTTCGCGTCTCAGACGTTCGCCATGGGTGTTTCACTGCAGGACCGCGCTCTGCTGGTAAAGCTGTATTACAAGAATGATGATTGTGCAAGAGTAGCTCTGCAAAAATTCAGGACACTGAAGGGTATAAAAGAAAGCGTTGGTCCAATGAGTGTCGTAGGTCTAAAGAAAATGATGCAAAAATTCGAAACGACAGGTTCGTTTGATGTGCAATCTGGTAGAGGGAGAAAACGAGTGCATTCGACGGTAGTTGAAGAAGTGGCCACAGCATTACAGGAGGGGTCGGCCGGTGGTGTGCAACCGTGCAGTGCACGAGGAATTGCCCGAACATTGGACAGGCCTACGAGCACGGTGCTGAAAATTGTACGAAACATCCTGCAATGCTATCCGTACAAAATTGGCCATGTGCAGGAGTTGCTTCCGCCTGACCTGACAGCTAGGGAGACGTTTGCGTTAGAATTCCTGGCTCGCATGGAAGTGGATAATGAATGGCCGTGGAAAATTTTGTGGAGAGATGAAGCCCATTTCCATCTGACAGGATACGTGAATACCCAGAATTGTCGAATATGGGCAACAGAAAATCCACTGGCAACGCACCCCGTACCACTTCATCCTGAAAAGGTCACGGTATGGTGTGGCTTTACGGCATCATTCATCCTAAAACCATATTTTTTCGAACAGACGGGTGCTTCCGGTCCTGTTACTGCAACCGTCACTGGTCAGAGGTATGCGTCTCTTTTGCGCAACCACGTGATTCCAGCTCTGCAACAGCGTGGATGTGTGGATGAAATCATTTTTATGCAAGATGGCGCTCCTCCGCACATTGCACATCCCGTGAAGCAGCTGCTGAGGCGCCATTTCGGAAATGCTCGAATTATCAGCCGTCATTTCCCTACAGCCTGGCCGTCCCGATCGCCTGATCTTACTCCGTGTGATTTCTGGCTGTGGGGATATCTGAAGGATGCTGTGTTCCGTGCTCCAATTGCAAATTTAGCGGAATTAAAGGCACGCATTTCGCAACACATTCTGAACATCACCCCGGAGACACTGCGATCCGTTGTGGAACATGCTGTTTGTCGCTTTCAACTTGTTGCACACAACACCATATTGAACATGTTTTGTGCCAGTCTCGCGACAGTTCCGAACTTCTTTGATGAATGGTTCTTATGCGGTATGTCGCCGCAAAACTCTTGAAACCGATTTGTCCCTTTCGATGTGATATGTACAGTCATGCAAATAAAATTATTCAACAATTCTAATTTGTCAATGCGTTTTAATGTGTAACTTCCACCTTAGCCATTGTTTTACGAATCGCTTCTCGTTTCTCGTCGTGATTCTGCCGCTTACAGCGCCATCTGTTGCTAACTTTTGAAACTAAATTTTTTCTTCTGCCATACGCTTTCCGCCTTCTTCAATAACATTCCTTTCAAATTTCACATCATTTTCATCAGTGGTTCTTTTTTTATGGCGTTTTGAAACTTAAACTTTAATTATAATCACCCTGTATAATTCAAAGACAACCACAAAGGTTTTATGCATGTCATTTGAGTTTAAAATAATACTGCGAATAACGTTAATAGGAGGAGATAAAGAATAAGAATCAGTAGAGTATCCTTAAATTTGCAGGACTAGTTTCGAAGGTTCATACAAGTTCTTTTTTAGCTGCAGAAGTTCAAATGATTATTTAAACCTTCTTAAGCGGTTCCGCAAATTTATGAATATTGCGCTGAATCTTGTCGCTTTAAACACTCCAGTAATTTATATATCTTAAAAATACAGTAGATGCAGACAGTGTTTTAAAATTTGTTACGTATATTAACAGCTGTAACTTGCTGATACTAAGGCTACTATATATATCTCTAGTAGCTCTAGCTGATACTACTGAGCTCAAAGTTAACTAGACTACGATGCTCTTTATTTAATATGTTGTTCTTTCATGCATACTTCTTTCAATTACTTATAGTTTTCTACTACTTAGATTTTTTTTCTTTAAAATTTAGTAATTCCAATGAAATTTACGACAAAAATCACGGATATGGTATCCGTAATCTATTTTGAAAGCGCCATCTTTCGACTGATACGATATCTGTTGGAATTTTTATTCTCCGCGTATTTACAAGCTGTGTAATATAAAATCTTTATGTAAGCATGTTGCTTATGTTAAGGGGACACGTTATTAACCGGACCTCTTCTCGCTCCTCCCACTAAATGGAACCCTCTCATTGGTTATAATGAAAGTCAATCAGGCATGACGTTGAGATGAAGAGTTTGGGCTCCGGGTTACTAGAAGAAGTACTTTATGTATGTCATAGTAATGAAGAGCAACTCAAATATCGCCAATTTGTCGTGATTTGGGGATCTTCGCGCATTTTCTTTGTTCTTTACTGAAATTTTTTGTTCGTATGCAGACAGAAATTTTCCATAAGCTAATCACTAATTTTAATGCTTTAACGTATTAAACGCTATTTTATAAGGAGAAGCATTTACAATATACTCTGAAATATTTTTTAATCACTTAATACTATAACAATAATTCGTATCACTGAAATAATTTTTCAGTATTTCCTGAATTAAGATTTTATCAGGATCATCAAAAGTCTTTCGATATGAAGCATGGTTTATTAATCTTTGAACAAATGTAGTTTCAAAATATTAGTCGTAATTTTATTTTCTAACATCTCATAGTTAGATCTTTTATAATTTTGAACTTACGTTATCTTTTCTCAAATAAAATTCGTAAATTGTGAATGATCAAAATAGCTATTACTCTACACCGATTTCAGGAGGTTTTTATAATACAAAAAAAGTATAATAATAAATGTTTAATAATTTTAATTTATCTTAATTTAATTTGATCTGTTTTTATATTGTAACAGATTTGCAACAACAAAATATCCTTGATTCAACTTACTTATGTAAACTTGTCATTGTGATATATAAATTATACTTTATAATTGAGATTTTCATCAAATTTCTATGCACCTCATACAACTAGTTAATAATAAGTAAATGGTGTATCATGTTGTATATGGTTAAACTTTGTAAAAAATTAAGAAATCATATTGCATGGTTTCAAATTATAAATAAACTGTTTAAATCTCCTTTAATTAGCAAATTAAAATGGTTTGGATAAATTTATGTTACTTTTGTTTTGGATAAGTAATTATCGTTTCTTTTAGAATTTTCTGTTCAATAGCTCATTTTAATAATTAAACATATGTTTGATTTGGATCCCATCAGTGGCCAAGCAGTAAAGTTACTGAATACTAATAGTTTGACCTGAGTTGGATTCCAATCGAAAGGTTTGGCTACATGAGCATTTTTGCAAATTTCCAATGTGTAACTTGGATACCACTCTAGAAAGTCCTCCACAAAAGCACTCCTCCCTTTTGACAAATAGCACTCACATGCTGAAGAATTTTCTGTTGAATAGCTAGCTTCATTTATAAAGCAAACTGAACTATGTTTGATTTGAGATTAATTAAAAAATGAAAGGCAACTAAAAGCTTAATTATCATTTATTTTAATTTTTTAATTTTTCTCTTCAAGTTAAACAGCAAAATACAACTAATAAGTTAATATAGTATAGAAACTAATACATAATGATCATACTGGGTATTTTCTGGGCACTTGATATAAGAAATACAAAAATAAACTGTTGATTGACTCCATAAAAATAAACAGATTTAAAGATTTTATTCCAGTTATTGAAAAATTAGTATATATATTGATTAAATGTGTGCAAATTAAAGATTAAAACTTTAACGTGCAACTGATTTAATAGCAGAGTAGGTAACACTGATTTCTTGAATTTATGGGTTCCTGTGCTAGGCGAGAAAATGCTGACATCCTTAGCTATTTATAATTCATTCTAAGGAAGCATTAGATCTTTGTATAGTTAATTTTCTTTTTAAAAAAATGTACATTAAGATGGTAAATAATGATTTTATGTTTCTACTGGGTTACTAGAACTTGTATTTTAAGGTTATTTTAGTAATGAAGATCAACTCAAATATTACCAGTTTGTCCTGATATATTCTTTGTAGATGTATTCTGTTCCTTTCAAAATGTTTATTGATCATTTACTTGTAAGATAGTTATGAAATAAAGTATTTTCTCCTGTCCTTCCACATGTCTTCATGGTGTAATTGAAAACAGACTCGATGCATATTCTAGAGTTTCAGGGTTCCTGTGAGAACATTGCACATTTTTCACACCGCCTGCTTCAAAATAATCTAATGATGTCACATAGTACTTAATTGTTCAAAAGCTAGTCAATAATTTTAATGCTTTTTGCCATTTTGTAGGGAGAAACATTTATATTATAATATGAAATATTTTTATAATCACTTTATATTATTGAAAAATTAGTAATTATATTTGCTATTTAATAGCTGATTTAATAACAGAATTGTTAGTGCTGTGGTTTCGTTAATTTTGGTTCCATTTCCAGCTGAGGAGATGCTGATGTCCTTAATTATTTATAATTCATTCTAAAAAAGCATTAGATCTGTGTACAATCAAGTTTCTTATTCAAAAATGTACATTAAAATGCTAAATAATGATTTAATGTGTCTGAGTTAAATTATAAAAATAATCCAATTTCTTTGTGATGATCTTGCATTTCATTATTAGCTTAAAATGTATTATGACATGGATATGTATTAGTTTACTACTCACACATTTAAAAAATAAATACCTTAAAACTTCCAAAGACTGATATAATTAAAAGTTCAAGATAGTGTGGTATCTTGATATTGTGCTTACATCAAAATTTTAACTAAGCTTTACACATTTGAGCAATATAATCACAAATTAAATAACTGACCTAAATTTCTGTAACATAACATTTAATGATTATGAAAAAGCACACAGTGACTTAACTATCTAAAGATAAAAATTACCTTTATGGCTGGTATTCTATTTAGGATCCAGAAAAACCACAAAGCCACCTTTACGGCTAGCCCATTTCTAATGATTTCAATGCTTTGAACTATTAATGTGTGGATGGAGAACCCCAACATACTGATTTTTTTTGCTCAAAAGTCTTCTCCTTATCTAAGCAATTAAAATTTTTCTAAAAGACATATATTTCATACATAAAATATCAGTAAATGACACATTTAAGTTTTTTATATATATATATATATTAGATTTATTTAAAACATTTTAATGAACACTATATATTATACTTAGGTTCAAGTCATAGAATATCTAAATATTAATTCTGATTATTGATTTAGTCCCACACGTAGCTGAGTAGTTAAGACTGCTGAATGCTGGAAGTTTGATCATAGGTGAAAGTACTGGCTGTATGGTTTTTCCTGTGTGTAACGTAAATGTGAGCCATTTTTCCTTAGGGAAGGCAGATAGCCCTCGTGTTCTTTGCTGTATTCAAATATCCTAATCTAAACTTTTATTCATTTTTTTCCATTTAGTGAATATGGCAGAGATAGTTATAATTCTTATGTATTACAGTGCAAGGATAAATTGTTGTAAATAAAAATAAACAAATAAGTTTCATCTTTACCCTCCCCCCTGTGTGTGTGTATGCATGCATAAAATTTTGATTTTTCCATCTAAATTTGTTTTTGCGTTTAATTATTAAACTTGAAATGTCAGTTTAATGCTGCATATGTAACTCAATATTTTTATAATCACTTTATATTATTGAAAAATTAGTAATTATATTTGCTATTTAATAGCTGATTTAATAACAGAATTGTTAGTGCTGTGGTTTCGTTAATTTTGGTTCCATTTCCAGCTGAGGAGATGCTGATGTCCTTAATTATTTATAATTCATTTTATCCAACCACAACTTTTTTTTTTTTTTTTTTTTTTTAACTGCAGTGTGTGTACAAAACTTATTTCATTTTACTTTGGATTCACTAAAATTTTTAATTCGATACTGCCATTTTACCTCTGCATTGTTTTCAGAGATAATCAAATCTTGAGCTTATGAGAAAACAAATCACTCGTGGTAGTTCTAAATTTTTTTTAGCTTAAGGAACAATGTAATAAAAAACATGAGAATCTCTTAATCTTTTTCTTGAATCTTCATTGGGCTACATTTTGTTATTTTATTGAAGTATTTATCATCCTTGCTGCATAATACAGTCAAAAGTCGTTAATCCGGACTCGTCGGGACTTCGGCGATTCCGGATTATCGATTTTTCCGGATTATAGATCATCAGTTTAAATCTGGTAAGATGGCATGCAGAAATTATAAAATTAAAAATATGAAACCGTAATTTATGAAATAAAGAGCAATTATTATCTAAAGGGTATCAAAATTTACAAAAAGAAAAAGCTAAATATTTATTTGTTAACTTTATTAAACATTTCTTTCAATGTAAGTTGTTTAATATGCTTCGTTTCATGTGATAATACTTTCTCTTTAATGCTATTAAACAGACATAACTTCTTGTTTAATTACAAAGTTCCGCTGTTCAAGTCCTATAATTGCTGTGTCGAGAATACCGACTAATTTGTCAATCGAAATTTTTTCGTTTTCAATAACCTCTGAGTCACTTTCTTCACTATCGGAAGCGAATTATAATGACGAGGAACTTGATTTAAATCATATCAAAGACCGAGTACATCGAGATGAAATACTACATTTAGTAAAGAATTATAAGCCAAATAAAATAAAAACATCTGCCCTGAAGATAAGGATAGTGCTGACAGATCAACTTCCAATTCATTACGCGCCGTGCCGTTTCCTTTCCCCCGCAGAGCAGCGTGAAAGTGATAAACATATTTCGGAATGATTAGATAATCAAAGGATATGTCTTTATCCATTTTTTGCAGCAATTCCACTTTCTGTCTAATGGACTTCGAAACATACTTTTGCTTTGTAGATCCTTTACATATTAGTAAATATATATCGGAAATTTTATTTGACATAATCGAAGTTCAAGCTTACTTTTATAAAATTGCTCTAACAGTCTGCAAAAAATAATAAGCAGGATTCAATTCGAAGATTAAAGAACAACGCAATCTGCAACATTAACTGAAATAGATAATTAGATAATTTTAGCGTATACCGTCCGTTATACATTAAACGCGCATGAGTAAACGTATTATACGCATGCGCACATGTATATTCGCAGCCGTAAAGGTCTTACGCGCACGCGTAAACGCCTATGCGCATGCGTGAACGCGACGCATACGAAGAAAGTTTTTAGCTTTGAGGTTCGGATTATAGATCATTCCGGATTATGGGTGTCCGAATTAACGACTTTTGACTGTAATTGCCAGTTTTCAGAAGTTATAATTCAGTGTAGTGTAATATTTAATTTATCTTTCACATTAAAACTTCAAAAATAATGAGCATCCTTTTTTATATCTTTATTTCATTTTGATTTTTATAATAATTAAGAGATAGAAGTCTTCAAAGGAATATAACTGCAATTTGTTTTAAAATTTATTAAGATCTATAAAGAAGGCAATACAAGAACATGTCATATATGCATAAGAATTTTGGTCCTTGTTCAGTAGCAAGAGGCTTAAAAAAGGAAGAGAACGTTCTGACTGGCTTCCCAATGTAATCTAAATATCTTCAAGATTTTGCCATCAAGTAACTTCCTGAATTCTAAAAATTACGTCACCTGTACTTCACCAGGTGACTAGTCCTGTGTTTTAGACACCATACAGTTGGCAGTTTGGAAACATACACTAAAGTGTTAGCATTTTCCTAAAATATGATTAAGTAAAAATAACCTCGACTTTACAATATCCTGATTTAATGAAAAATTTCATGAATTATGTCACACTTTGATTACTCTTAATTGTTTGAAATGATATTTTTGCATCCTTAATTGACAAACTTAATGACTATAGCACAGGGAATTTAAAAAAAAATTACTGAATTTAATTCAATGAACTTTTCATTAAGTCACTCGTGTGCAAAATTAAGAGAATTTGCAAATTATGTTTATTTTTAAGAAAAGTTTTGAATCTAAGGTACTAATTATGCCGCCAAAGAATTATGCAAATATTCAGAGTCGAATACGTAACCGTACATGTGCGTATCTGCGGAGCTATGATCGTGAAAAGAATGTCAGCGCACGAGGGGTTATCAACAATACTGGATATTAATCTGCATTGTGATTGCACCTGTATGTAGTTGTGTATATTTGATATCTCCTTTTTTAATATCTAAATTGTATTACACTTCATTTGTATTCTTATTTCATTGTCCCTTTGCTGTGTATATCAGAGACTTCGAGGATTTTTTCATCCCTCCATTTCATGTGTTCTATAACCACTAGTAGGCACCACATTACAGTAAATCTCCTATCTGCATGTTGGAAAATTTTTTATCACCAGTTCGGACTAGCATCCACTTTTGCGATAGAATCAAAGAGTTAAATGCAATGGTAGCCACAGTAATTTGCTATAGATTTCGCCGATTACGGTGTGTATGTATAAAGCCAATGACGCAGAAGAGTTCTCCCAGATTCGGGTAAAAGCCAGTTAGTTACATGCCTGTTTCAAAGCCACGCTCGGCGATTAACGGTAGATTGTCGCCAGATCAATCAGAAGCGCAGGTAGTTAAAGAGCTCAATGTGACACCCAGTGTCGTCAGCAATTTATGGAAACAGTTTCAGGACTTTGAAAAGTTCAACCAAGATCCACAACCAAGGTCCAAAGCCGACCAAAATCCACAACGACGATTGAAGCTCACTATTTGCCTCTTTCAGCGCTGCGACACAGAACTGCTACAGATTCACAACTCTCACCTGAGCTCTGTGCTGCCGCTGAAATCCGAGTTTCACGGCTTACAGTTGTCTGAAGGCTTCATGAGATAGGGCTGTATGCCAAAAGACCTGCTATTTGCGTTCCGTTCACTTCAATACACAGACTTCAGTGCGTGCTTTTTACACGAGCCGAGATATGCCTGGCCATTGATTCTTCTTGTGCCTGCATCTGGAAAGAGCCTGGAACACGATACCATCCCTCCCTCATCATGAGAAAGGATCATTACGGTGGTGGAGGTGTAATAATTGGGTAGGTATTATGCTGAACGGCCCCACACCTTCCTTCATGTGTTTGACAAAGGCTTTCTGATTTCTATGAGGTATAGAGAGGCAGTCTTAGATCGTATGTTTCAGGAGCGCAGTTGGTCCGGTGTTCCTGTTAATGGATGACAAAGCTCGTCCACATAGGGCTCAGCTGGTCAACAGTAACCTGGAAAGTGAGGATATTCGCCACCTGGCTAAACAACGCAACACCTAACTGAAATAATATATCCCTATAAAGCATGTCTGGGACGCTCTTAGAAGGGCAATTTTCCCCCTTCCAAGAACCATCCTGGAGTTGAAAACTGTCTTGTTACAGGAATGAGACCGACTGCCATAAGGGCTCTTCATCTGCGTCCTGTCTAGTATGCCGTCACGCTACACGACCTGTCTGGCTATAGAAAAGACCATACCTCATATTAGATCTTAGAGAGATGTTAATTTATTTTACCGATGTTTATTTAGAGCTTCATTGATAATCATGAGACATAAAATGACTTAGAATGTCACATTCCTTTCTCTGTTATAAATGTATATTCATAGCGTAATTTTAAAATAATTCATATTCAGCGATTTTAAGTGATTTACAATAAATTTGACAGATGAACTCCTGTGTAAATAGAAAGTTTAAGAAACATTAATGAAGTTCTCCTGTATTTATGTCTTTATTCTAAACAACGCAACACCTAACTGAAATAATATATCGTTAGTTTCGCTTTCAGTTTCAGGATAGTTCTAAAAAATTATTTCAACTTTTTAAAAAATTAACAGTATTCAGGATCTTACCTGTTTTTGAGGTGATCCTTTCTACTTCTCAAGGTTCCATATGATTTCGATCTTGTGCGAAAGTGATTTTCAGTACCGATATTAGACTTAGAAATATTTTGTTCTTTTCAGAGATGGACGCAACTAGAGAGTTTACTGCATTTTGTTTTATTCCGTCACAAATAAGGTGATGAACGATTTCATCACGTTTGAATATTTGTGAATGATTTTATGTTATGCCCTGTTAATTATAATTAAATAAAGGGAAACTTTTTAAAAATTATTTCGTGTGATATTTGAATATGATGCAAATGTTATGCCATTTTTTAACCATATTTAAAGACAATATCCACAGCTAACTTTTAACAGTTACCGTTATTGAATCTAAGAATCTCTAGAAACTATGCATTTTCGTCTCAAAAATATAATAAATAATGTAACTGTTCAATAACAGACTGACAATACATTTTATAAATTTTAAATAACTTTGAATAATTCGTACATTTATCAGTTAACCAGATTTTTAAATCGCTATAATTTAAACACTTTTTTTTAATATGCTTGGCACTTTTTTCATTTTTGGCATTGCGAGCTTGGTATATAACATTATTCGAATTATCGAAAACAGTTTTAAAAAATTATATTTGAGAATGCAGGTCATGATATAAAGAATTATCGCATTTGGCCTTTGCCTGTTCTCATGACTAGCACGTCCAGCTGTCATGAAGACCAAATATTAGCTTAGTCTTGCTGATTTTTTATGGCAGTTTATGTAGCACCAATGTGCGTAATAAAAAAACTGCCCATTAAATTATTCATAAGTCAAATGAAACAGTTTACACATTGTGTTGTTTATTGAAAGAATACAAGACTAGCGATATTTTTTAAGATGTTTACACATTCACTAAGTTATTTATTTTTGGTTATGTATTATGTTTTATTATTTGTATTGTAATACAGTATTTGTCTAATTTTACCAATTTTTCCTATTGAGACATAGAACTCTTGTGTTAATTTACAATGAACTGAAATGTAATAAATTTATTGTTTAAAATATAAATAGGATTTATATTTTAAACCTGTTATTTGTTTATCTATTTATTAAATATTCATAAAAATATATTCAGATTAGGTACTGAACTGATTTTTAGGATAAAAAAGACACGAAACCACTAGAATTAAAAAAATGATCCGACAGACTATTTTACCAGATTTTTCTGTGGCACTGTGTTAAATAAAGATTACACACCCACGTGTTAAATAAAGATTCTTTTCAAGTACCCTAAAAAACTTTGATTTTAGAAAACATTAATTATGTCCGTGAAGTATTTTATTTGTTATATTTATAATACCGCTGCCATAGCTTCAGCCATGGCATGCGAGTCCCCAAGAGCGAAATAATGATATATTTCATTATTTCGCTCTTTATTATCCATTAAAATGGGGGTATCCCCTCAACCAGAGGTTCATTGTAGCCCAAATAAGTCTGTAGAGTTCAAAAAAAAAAAAAAAAAAAAAAAAAAAAGTGAATTTAAAGATTTAATAATGTCCTTATTCTTCAGAAACACAATTTGGGTACAGTAAAATTAAGTAATCATGCTAGAAAATTAATTTCTTTAAAGTTGCACAGTAAACACCACGTGATGCGAGGTGGCCAATAGCGAGTGAAGGAGTCATAAGACCGCGAACTAAAATTTTCACTGAAAGCAAAGTCTTTGCTTTAAAACACTACACAGTACTAAATAAATTCTTGGTTAAATAAAAATAAAAGGTAAGAAATCTAAGTTGCAATCAAAGTCCATAAGCTTTGTCAGAGCATAGTCCATAACGTAAACTGATCTTGAGTAATGAAGAGTAATAAGATACGCAGTGGCGTCGCGAGCATAACTGGCGCCTGGGGCAAAATACCTTTTTGGCGCCCCCCCTCTCCCGAAAAACAGTAATATGATGAAAATCTTGTTTGGAGGCGCCCCTCTGCGAGCGGCGCCCGGGGCATCATACACCCCCTTGCCCCCCCTTCGCTACGCCACTGAAGATACGTAAAATAAGTAGAAATAAAAGATATACACTGTACACTACCACCCATAATGCATTATGATGTATAGTTCGCGGTCTTTTATCTGTGGGTTCTTTAATGGCTAGGTATTGTGAGTTTTTCAGTTTTTCAAAGAAGTTGTGTGCTGTAGTTAGTATTTGATCATGAATCGGGAGAATTTTTAAACCCTTATGGATTTGCGCGTTCCGCACAAACCAAGGTGCATTTGTTATGCTACGGAGAATCTTATTAGGTAAGACGTTTTTTTTCTAGGGTTCAATTTATCCGGCAGCTGCCCATGCAGGAACTCCATAGAGTAGAATTGGTCTGATGAGGGTGATATAAAGATTTCTCTTAGTATTCAGATTTAATTTAGATTTCCTTCCAAGCAGGGAGTAAAGAGACATAAACGCTGCATTAGCTTTATTGATGGTATACTGGATACCAGTCCTTGAAACTGGTCCTTGAAATTTAAAGCTTTGTCGACGTACACTCCTAGGTATTTATATGAGCTTGCTACTGGAACAGGTGAATTATCTATTTTAATATTGGAATTAACTGGAAATTTTTTTCTGTATCTGCGATATAAAACAACACAACATTTTTCTGCGTTAAGTTTAATTTTCCAAATTTCACAATATTTGTTGATTAGATTAGCTTGCATTTGGAGTTTGTCAAGACCATTTTTGTCCGCATATTTATAAATACTTGAGTGTAGTGGGAAAGGCATGTCATTTATAAAAATATTAAAATAGTTCGGTCCTAAAACAGACCCTTGAGGGACGCCTCGGAAAATCTCTTTCTTATGAGAGAATTTCTCCACATCTTTACTTGAAACGTGCGACACTAGAGATAAGAGTAGGTAAGTTTAATGAAGCTATTAGGCAGAAGGAAATTTGACAATTTGTGGAGTAAGCCAAGCATGACAGACTCGGTCAAATGCCTTCTCAAAATCGAGAAAGCATGCTGCTACTCCATTCTTTTTTCTAAATTCTTGGGCGATAAATTCTACCAGGTGGAGTATCTGATGAGTAGTACAGTGTCCCTTTCGGAAACCAAATTTGTTCCTATCAATGCCAATTTGGTAAGTCTTGTACTGATGACACGTTCAAAAACTTTGCAGAGAGCCGGTAACAGGCTGATGGGTCTATAATTTTTGGCATATTTAAGGTCTTTTCCAGGTTTCAAGATTTTAATAATTATTGAATGCTTCCACTGAGAGGGAAAATAGCAGTGACGAATGCATGCGTTGAAAATATTAGTGATAAGTACTATACATCTGTTAGGCAGTGCTTGTAGCCCTTCATTTGAGATATTATCAAAGCCTTGGCTTTACGTTGTTGATAATTTAGTGGCTTTATTATGGCTTTTAATTATGATAGCATTTTCGCCTCCTCTGTTGTGGGGGTCTATCCTCTCTGATAGCCATGAATTCTGAATCTGTCACAAGCTCGAAGATGTGTTTCATTGACTAACATGACATCAATGTCATGTTTTTGGAAGTCGGAGATCGGAGATCATCATTCGTTAAGTGATGTTCAACCCGATAGCCTTTACCACTACATGTTTATCCATACCCTAATAAGAGATGAGCTGAGGTTGTTGCTTACGGATACCGTTAGCATTGAAGAAATTAATTTTTATAAAGCTTTTGGTAGCTGAAATAAGATTAGGAATATTATGAATCGGCTTAAAATTCATAATCAATATTTGACAGATAATCAAAAACGGCCATGCCGACCTCTAATTTTTCAAATATTCCTTTAGCATTTTAAAATTTTTAGAAGAAATCTTTAATTTGTAACTTTAACCTCTCATAAAATCCTAATTGGCTAGTTTTTGATCCTTTCGGTTGGCTTTCATCTCTGGATGGCTGTTGCCAGGCAGGACTACGTTTAGGGATCTCCTTCGGATTGAGGCCGGGAATTCATTTTTGTCGTAATGGAATTGATTCTTCGTCGCTTCTATTTTGGCTTTAATTTCTTCAATCTGTTTCTGTATATTAAGTGGGTGCTTAGGGCAACCTTTAAAAGAAGAAATGTGATCTGCTCCGCAGAGGACACAGACTGGAGGTTTATCTTCATCATTTTTTGTTTGGGAGCAAGTATAGGTCTCGTGAGGTTTTGTACATTTTAAACAACATGCTTTGTATTTGCGGCGATCCCGTGTATTGTCCGGACTGTTGGCACTTATGGCATTGCATGGGGCCAGGGCGAGATTTGTAAGGTTTCCACGAACACGTCGAGTCCTCTTAATTTCTTTATGTCATATATAGCTTTACCTTCTTTATTGCGGGTGCATTCAGCTAAGTATACAGGTAAATGGATAATTTTCCCCTCAATAACATGAGTGATTTGACGGTTTTTTTGGAAGGGTATTTCCATTTCTTTTATTTCAGATTTGATACGTTCAATATTAGCAGTCTTTGGCAGTTTCTCGATTATAGCTTTAATCGGTTTCTCGATGTTCATTTTAAAAGTATGGTAGGGGAGTTCAAGTTTATCTAAAAAATCAGTGAGCATTCTGTAATGTTCAGAGTCGTAAACTCTGATGGTAAGAGTTCCACCGGATAAATTTCCGCGGAATTTTTTGATTCGTAACTTTTCTTCAATAGCATCTTTTAATTTGTCCCAGTCGCCTGAAATCGGCTAGGACAGTGGGAGGGGGATATGCCCTGCCGTTTTTGTTGGGGCTATAAAATCACCCTGCTCGTTAGTAGAATACATATTGTCTTCGAGATTTAATTCCTGGAATTTGTTTTTCTGTGCTGGTTCATTAATCTCTGCGTTTGAAAGAGTGCGTTTATGTGTTATGCGAGGTGTAGTAAAACCTTCTTTATCCGTTATGTTTTTCTTACGCTTAATTTTAGCGTTAGTAGATTCGGTAGATTTATTGATTGAGTAGATTTATTGATGAGATTCGGTAGATTGAGTTTCCATAGTAGCTGGGAGTAATTAGTGGGTTCATCCTCAGTTTGAGTTCAATAACGTACTGGCTTAGTGCTGCGATTTGATTTTTGAGATCATTAAGATAAGCTAATTATTCCTCGGACTGATTGGGAACATCTCTAAGTGAGTAATATTCTTCCTCTAGTTTTTGCATAATAAGCATAAGATTAGATGGATGTAATTCTATAGTATGATTTAAACACCATTGCTCGGTCCTTCTAAAAGCCTCCTCTCTCTCCATGATAATCTGTTGATCCGTTCACCTAACCAAATGGCTAAGATTGAATGAAAAACATACTTATCAACATACTTCTGGGACTTAAATAGCCCTTCTGTGCTGTTATATTTATTTTGTGTTTCAGAAAAATCTTGTTTACAAGCAGGTTACATTATAACATAAAAATCAACTTGTGTTAAGAATCACTGAACTGTTGTCTCATCGTACGTACCAGGACCACTAGTATGCCTGATTGCGATCAATTTTCCCCCTTCAATCTTTCCTTCTCCTGAATGAACTACTACAAGTGCCACTTCAGCATTACTAGATAGAGCCTGGTATGTCATACCGAAGGTTTCATATGGCCAAAAAAATTACGTTCTGCTCAATTTATTTGCAAAATAAGATGGAAAGGTGGGAAAGAGCACATGTGGTGTAATTTTCTTTAATTACCCTAAAGAAATCACATATAGTGCAGTCAAATTGTCTTTCTACTATGACATTAATGTAAATTATTTTAAGATATGAAGTTTAACATATCGTATGTCTTTAAAAGTTCTTATGCCTTATGTAACTGCCAGCCATTTAGACATATATACTTGCACTTACAAACATGTTTTGAATAAGACAAATATTCATGTTTTTGTATTTTTAAATTTAAAATATCAGTTTTAACTCATGAAATTATAAAACCTATGAAATTAATTTTGTAACACTTGCATTCTTTGATTTTATTTCCAAATATCAGTTAATAATAATCAGTAAAATGTCTTTTCTTTCACATGTACTATTTTTCCTTATTTTGAAAAAAAAAAAAAAAAAAAAAAAAAAAAGGTCTGAGCGTTTTTGGTTAAGAAAAGATATTCAAAATGTTTTGAAAATGAACTCATATAAGTATTCGAATACTTTGAAGAAAGAGTCAATAAAAAAATAAAATAAATTAATAAAATAATGGGACATTCAATACTCATAATGGTTAGATATCTTTTAGCTAAAGTTACACTTTTCACATGCATTTATCTATATTTTTTGAGTAACTGTTGTTCCATTCCTTCACAAGAATAGCTTTAAATAGAACTTTTGAAGAAATGTTACTTTACTTATTCTTTTCTCCAACTCACTCAATACATGTTCAATTTGATTTAAGTCTGAAGACTAAATGAAGGAAGAAGTTGTGATAACTTCTGGACAGTTAAAACCACATGTGAACATTTAGGGCTGCATGTTTAGAATCATTATCCTGATAAAACATGAATGTATTTTGCATTCCAATTTTCTTGCAGATGCTTTCAAAAATTTTACACTATAAATGATACAAGATTCTAGTAAAATTGGTTGCCCTTGGTATCTAGAATACTTGAGAATTGTGTAGCGACTATTCATTGACTTCTAAAAGTCTAGAGCGACAAGTCCAAAGTAGGGTTTAAATATCCTTTTATTTAACTTGAGACCATTTACAGTTGGCCAATCCTGGGCTTACATGAAGTCTCCACTTGGGCTTTAACTTAAGATAGAAAATAAGAAACTAATGCTAACTAACTAAAAACTAGAAAAAGCTGTACAGAAATAACTAATAGAGTTGGCCCTTAAT
This sequence comes from Stegodyphus dumicola, assembly GCF_044657685.1. Classification (NCBI taxonomy): domain Eukaryota; kingdom Metazoa; phylum Arthropoda; class Arachnida; order Araneae; family Eresidae; genus Stegodyphus; species Stegodyphus dumicola. Next base: position 89,051,083 of record NC_140768.1, read on the forward strand.
TAAACCTCACTGATGAATACAAACAGGCACGTAACAATACGGCTGAACGTAGTAAGATTTAGCGTAAAGCAATGACGTGGCCAGAAAAGAAGACACGCATTACTAAGCTCTTCCACGGAAGTAACTAGAAAGTAGAAGAAAAAAAATTGATGTGGTCGTTCCTGAGACTTCTTATTAAATACTGGTTCCACCTCGTTTATATAAAACGGGATTTTGAAAAATCATTTTGGTAGGGAGTTGTAGGTGGGAAACAAGAAAATACAGGAAAGCTGTTTAAAATTTAAAAAAAAAAAAAAAAAAAACCCTACAAAAGTAAATTTCCCATTCCAGGAGCAGCGAGAAATATACAAACCATTTTGCTTCCAACTTTGTGCTTAACAGTATGCAGAACCATATTTAGACTTAATAAGGTCCTAAGCTATTTGAGATATGGGGCCCTTTATAAGTCTGTTATACAGTACAAAATCTCTAATCTGGACTCATCGGGACTTTGGTTATTCCGGATTATAGATCATCAATTTAAATCTGGTATGATGGCATGCAGAAATTATACAATTAAAAATATGAAACCATAATTTATGGAATAAAGAGCAATTATGATCTAATCCATATCAAAATTTACAAAAAGAATAAGCTTAATATTTATTTGTTTACTTTATTAAACATTTCTTTCAATGTAAGTTGTTTAAGTTGCTTCATTTTTTTGTGCTAATACTTTCTCTATAATTCTATAAACAGACATAACTTCTTGTTCAGACACAAAGTTCCATTGTTTAAGTCCTGCCATTGTTTAATTGCTGTGTCGAGAATACCGACTAACTTGTCAATCGAAATTTTTTCATTTTCAATAACGTTCTTTGTTACTTTCTTCGCTATCGGAAGTTGTGCGTGGGTAAACGCTTTACTGGCTTTAAGCGCATGCGTAAGTTTGTGGCTTTGAGGTCGGGATTATGGATCATTCCGGATAATGGACTTTGTACTGTAATATATTTTAATATTATTTATACTATATCTTAATTTTTGGGCCCCCCCCCCCAAGAAAGTGGAGCTCTCAGCTATAGCTCGTGTAGCTTATACATAAATTCGACCCTGACAGAATGCAGTAAGATTTTAAGCTAAAAAAAATTTAATTAGGAAACATTTCTACAGAACAGCAAGCAGCAGATTGCTTTCAAAGTTATGAAATCTGACATAACAATATGTTCAACAAAACAGTAAACTACCTGCAGAAAGTCTGCACTCATAGCATTCTAAACAGAGCTTCAAGTAAAATCAGGAAGGCAAAACAAACTAATAGAAATTGATGAAAGCTTTTTTACAAAGCAGGTTGAACACTGATTTTTTGTTAAATAAAGATGCGTCAGGTTTTCAGAGTTCCACAGGAACAACTAACAGAAATTTGGTAGCATCTCCCTAACTTTTACAGTCGATGAGATAATATGTAAGTACTGAAGAATGTTTTAGTGAAGAAATTGAATAGCCATACAATAACTACTACTGAAATATAAATGAATTTTTCTATAAAAAAATAAACCTTTATTTATTCCCCGCTTTTTTTAAGCCTCAGGTTCTTAAAATACCATTTGAACAACTTTACCTACAACCAAGAACTAGCAAGTCTGCTCTAGGAACAGGATTTAAAAATTTAAAAACCTTGCTCCACAGAACATCCCAGCTGGTTTTTTTTTCTTGAAATAAAATACCAAGTATTTTCCTGTGATAAGAGATAACATATCATCATCACAGTCATTAAAATAACTCTGATTTTTTTTTCTATTATGTCATTCACATTTAATGATTTGAGCTCAACTTAATTGCAAAACAAATATTAGATACTTTTGCTTCATAAAACAGAACTCTTAGTATCTAAGCCTGAATTTAAACCAAAGTTTTCCTAAAACAACTACACTAATGATTTTAAAAATACTGATAATTCTTATATTGATTTAAGAATGTATAAAATGGAAAATTCATTGAAATACTGAATGCATAATTCACTTCAATACATAATTTATCTTCTTTTAATATGTTACATTATTCCAGAAATTCATATACAGTCAAAAGTCGTTAATCCGGACTCATCGGGACTTCGCCGATTCCGGATTATAGATCATCAGTTTAAATCTCGTAAGATGGCATGCAGAAATTCTAAAATTAAAAATATGAAACTGTAATTTATGAAATAAAGAACAATTATGATAATTATTACAAAGGGTATCAAAATTTACAAAAAAAAAAAAAAAAAAAATTAATATTTATTTGTTTACTTTATTAAACATTTCTTTCAATGTAAGTTGTTTAGGTTGCTTCGTTTTATGTGATAATACTTTCTCTTTAATTCTATAAACTGACATAATTTCTTGTTCAGTTACAAAGTTCCGCTGTTCAAGTCCCGTTAATTGCTGTGCCGAGAATGCCGACTAACTTGTCAATCGAAATTTTTTCGTTTTCACTAACCTCTCTGTCACATTCTTCATGTCTTTATCCATTTTTTGCAGCAATTCCACTTTTTGTTTGTTGGACATCGAAACATACTTTGGTTTTGTAGATCCTTTGGAAGTTCCAGCATCGGAAATTCTATTTGACATAATCGAAAGTTCAAGTTTACTTTTATAAAATTGCTCTTACAGTCTGCAAAAAATAATAAGCGGGATCCAATTCGAAGATTAAGGAACAACGCAATCATTAACTGAAATAGATAATTAGATAATTTTAGCTTACACCGTCCGTTATACATTAAACACGCAGGCGAAAACGTATTCTGCACTTGCGCACACGCATATGCGCAGTAGTCAAGGTCTTACGCGCACATGTAAAACGCCTGTGCGCATGTGCCAACGCGGCTTGTGCACAGAAAGTTTTTAGCTTTGAGGTCCAGATTATATATCATTCCGGATTATGGGTGTCTGAATTAACGACTTTTGACTGTATACAGTTTCACTTTTTAAAAATATGTACTATACTTAAGAAAGATCTTTCAAATGATGTTGAATTTTAACGATGGCTGTTACATTTTTCAGTCAGTTGTACACTTCTATCAGAAGCAAAAATGTTTTATTCACTACATTCCACCCTTTTGTAGTTCTTTGAATACTGTATATATATTAATAAAACTATTTGAAGGACCAAAGTCCATAGCTATCCTATAACAGTTAATATGCATGTATGATACAAGCTCTTGATCATCCAAGGTGACCTTGGTGTATATTACTTTGAATAATCAATCTATCATATAAAAAAACTGAAATTTATTAATTCTTGAAATTATTCTTAGCATAAAGAATATCAAAATTTTCTCAGTATCTTGCACAGAAGATCACCCACCCTGTGAAATTCCTAAACAAATATGAAGTTAACTGAATAATATTACTACAAACTGAACATAAATTTCAGAAGTTTTTCCCCACCAAAATATACTGAGGAATGGGTACTTGCCATTTTATTTACCATGTTCACATTCTAGGCGCCTAAATAAATGTAATGAATTAATAGAAAAATCAAATTAAAATTCAGTTCAAATTTACATGGACTAGATTATTGAACTATTTGAAACTCAATTCTGTTGTAAAATATATTAACATTTAATTCTTATATTCTCTGGCTAATTCCATTTTTTAAATCTTTATATAAAAATTTAGAAATGACTACAGATTAAGACAACTCTGACCAAATGAAATTTAATAAAATGTAACAAGAAAAAGTACAATTCAAATGAAATAGAATTTAAAAATTTTGAAAATCATTAGAGATTGAGGGAATGGAATTTGCCTAATTTAAGTTTAATTAAATACATTCCATTTATTTCTGAGAAACATTTTCCTTTGTTAAGACTAAAAATTTAAAAAAAAAGAGTAGGCAGCAATGAATTATTCTTCAATATAAAAAATGTCCTAATTTCCATACTGGCTTTAGTTATCTATTAAATGAAAGTCCACAGGAGACATGCAGATAAATTTCTAAAATTACTACACTCAAAAGTCTTTAATCCGGACTCGTTGGGACTTCCGGATTACAGATCATCAATTTAAATCTGGTAAGATGGCATGCAGAAAACATAAAATTAAAAATTTGAAAACATAATTTATGAAATAAAGAGCAATTATGATCTAAAGGATATCAAAATATACAAAAAAAAAAAAAAAAAAAAAAAAAAAAAACTTAATATTTATTTGTTTACTTTATTAAACATTTCTTTCAACGCATGCATGCGTAAAGAATACATTACGCATAGTCGAAATTAGAAAATTGCAATCAGAAAACTATTTGATGTGTATCCGTAATATAATGACGAGAAATTTGATTTAAATCATATCAAAAACGGAGTTCATTGAGATGAAATACTACATTTAGCAAGGAATTACAAGCCGAATAAAATAAAAACATCTGCCCTGAATATAAGGATAGTGCTAACAGATCAACTTCCAGTTCATTGTGCGCCGTGATGTTCCTTCCCCCGCAGAGCACTGTAAAATTGATAAACAGATTTTGGAAAGGTTAGAGAAACAAAGGATATGCCTTTATACATTTTTTGCAGCAATTCCACTTTTTGTTTGATGGACATCAAAACATGCTTTCGCTTTGTAGATCCTTTGGCAGCTCCAGAATCGGAAATTCTTTTTGACATAAACTAAAGTTCAAGCTTACTTTTATAAAATTGCTCCAACAGTCCGCAAAAAATAAGCCAGATCCAATTAGAAGATTAAGGAACAACGCAATCTGCAACATTAACTGAATAAGATAATTTTAGCTTACCTTATACCGTTCGTTATACATTAAACGAGCATGCGCAGAAAGTTTGTAGCTTTGAGGTCCAGATTATAGATCATTCTGGATTATGGACGTCCAGATTAGACTTCTGACTGTATTCTTATAATAGAAAAGGGGTGGTCAATGTATGCTGCAGAAAAGCTTCTCGAACAGAAAGGTGATGATAAAGAAAAACTAAGTTATTTTATGAACTTGAGCATACTCTCTATAGCCACACTTGGAAATTTTCATTTTTGGGGGGTTAAAAATCTATTATCACATGTGCCACTAAAATGAAAGGTAAAGTTGAATAGAAAAATTTTTCTCAGACAACAGCAAGTTTAACGAATTAATCAAATGAAAGAAACAAATTTAACAAATTAATTTCGTTTCTTATGACTTAAAATTTACACACATGCTCAGACATTCATACCCAGAATTAAAAAAAAATTTTTTTTTGTCAATAATGAAATTCTGAATTTAGTTTCAGTATTGCATGATAATCAAAACCAACACTTAAATGTCACTAACATATTTAATGAATTTTTGTCATTATGCAGAATGATACTGGCACAGCTATAACATACTAATTTTTACTTGAAAAAAATGCTCAAATTTTTTTAGTATGATTAGTCTTCATAGTAAAAAAATGCTGGATACATAGCTCAACCACTAAAAACTGCTATTGATTGGAAACTTGCCTTTACTAGAAAATCCACGAGCATAGCCTTTATACTTTTAATACTATAAATTACATGAAATAAATAAAACTATTAAAAACTAAATTCCATATTTATTCAAATTGGTAGAACCATCTGCTACTACTTTTTTTTATCCTAAAAATAAATAATTATTAAATGTATTATAAATGGCTGGAAATTTATAAATACAGCAAATGACATACTCTTTAATAAATTCATTTCACATTTTGTTCCAACTGATCGATTTACTAGGAGAAAATTTAAATTATGGACATATCCCATATAATTAGCAGAATTCAGTAGTTAAGGTCAAACATTTCACCAATCTGTTTAAGCATTGAATTTACCAATAATGATACTATAATTAAGGTCTTTTTACGAAAAGTTAACTTCTATGCAATCAAATAAAGCATGTTAATCTGCAAAACAAGGCACAGAAGAACCTTGAAATCTGAAAAATAGCAAGACTTCTGGGAGAAAGTAGAGATGCTTTTACGCTGCACGGCAACATTAAAAATATACCGACTTATACAGAAATATTTTAATGCCTTTATTTTTTAAATTGCTTCCAAATGAATTCGTTCTTAATTATATCCAAAAAATTAAAGATTAAAATTGCGATTTAAAAGGTCTACTAGACTTTTCGAGAAATGAAATACTCAGCAGAGAATGCACAGCTTATGTTAATTATAATTCTGAAGAGAAATTCTTGCAATTAGAAAAGCCACTACTTTTCAAATTGAAACCTTTTCCCGACTGCGATATTTTAAGTTTAGAAATGAAAAGGCAGATGTTATTAATGTCTGGATAAAAGGTAGAGAGTTAAAAACTGCAAGCAAAAAGTAAAATTAGCTTCTATAATTAACAAACATTCGAAAGTGAATTGTTGGGCATTAAAATAACACAAACAAGAACTAATTATCATACTTATTCAAAAAAAATACAAAGAGGAAATTCTATATAGACTAAATAAAAATAATATTCACAGGAAAAGTGCACAGCAAAAATGGATGAGAAAAATACACATGTATGAATAAATTTTCAAACTGATACATATTCAAAAGAACTGCATGACGAACAGCAACAACGAACTAGCTACACACAGAAATGGCATTTTTCTTGAATCATCAAATTTGGCACATAATCAGATAAAATAAAAATTTTCACACGTAAAAAGCAGACTTTTATCCTAGAATATAATAAAATTCAGTAATTAAGATCAGAAAATCTTTTACCAATCTGTTAGGCCAAGAACTTACCCGCATTAGTTTTAATGAATATTCTCGCATCTCAATCTGTTAAATAAACTGTATTAATATGCAAAACAAGATATTAAATAATACAAACAAGAACTGACATATCTATTCAAAAGAGGCATAAAGAAGAACAATTTTTATGCAAACTAAGTAAAAACGGCACATTTACTTGAAATTTTGTCAAAAATTTACCAGCAAAAACTTGATGAATCTCTACATGAGCTAAAGAAATACCACATTCAACTTGAAATGAGTTCAGTCAGAAATTTACTAGCACAATAAAAAGAGACATGGAGGGAAAAAAAAGAAAAAACAAGAATTAATTTTTATATCTACTCCCCCCCCCAAAAAAAGCAGAATGAGCAGCAGCAACACAAAACAAAGTAGACAATTAAAAATAATTTTAATGAATCGATCATTAATAATGAAATTCCAAATAATCAGAGATAAAGTACAAATTTTCATACATAAACAGCAGATTTTATCCTACAATATGATTCAGTAATTAAGAGCAGGTAATATTTTACCAATTTGCTAGGCCAAGCTCTTACCATCATTGGTTCTAATGCATTTTTCAACAAACAGCATTACACATCTGTCAAATAAACTGCACTAATCTGCAAAACAACACATTAAAATAATACAACTAATTAACATATTGGCTCAAAAAAGGCATAACGAAGAGCAACTTCTACACAAATTCAGTAAAAATGGCACATTTACTTGAAATATCCTCAATCAAAAGTTTACTAGTAAAGCTTTTACATGTGTTAGAATTTTCGTGGTTACTTAAAAAAAATGGAAACAGTAATCTCTACACGACCTAAATGAAAATGGCGCATTTATCTAAAAACACGGTAATCGGCCAGAAATCTACCAGCACATAAAACAGAAAATGAGCATGAAAAAATATAAGCATGCAAAAACTACTTTTCATATTTAATAATAAATATAAGATATAAAGCAAACACTTACCAGAGAAATAGAAACCTTGGGTATTTGACGAATGATCTGAAATTTGCCACTGCGCACATCTAAAACCAAACAACTTCAAATTAATCAAGCAAAATGTGTAAATTTGGAAAACAAGGTATTAAAAATTTACGATAGAATTTTAGCATACTTACGGATCAAAAACAGACCACTCTTCAACCACAGTTCCAGAAATAAGAATGAGCCAATGACGCCAAATTACTTGGCGAGAAAGTTATTAGTAGATCTTCATGCAACCCAGAGAATCTCGTAACTCCTCCCATTTTTTCCCCCTTTTTTCTCGTGAAGATAACCTGTCAACAACGAATTCCTATGTTAAGTTGTTCAACAATATCGTGATAAAATGTGGTGTTTGTTATTTGCGTTTTCTAAAGTGTGCGTCGTGTGAGATAAGTGAACCAAAGTAAGATTGTTTTCGTATTTTATGATCTTTTAAAACAGACGTGCTATTCATAATACTTTACTATTCATATTACTTAAGTTAATAATTTCTAAGAAATATATTTTAGAATTGGCGGGAAGTTAGATGAAATTTTGAATTCTCGTATGCATAGAACTTCACTCACACTGCAATTAAAGAGGCAGAAATGTTCTATTTAATAGAAATCTCTGATGATTAAATAGAACGTTACATTTAATAAATGTGTGCGCTTTTAATTAAATGGTGTGAATTATAAGTACCATCCTTTTAGGTTTTCTGAATGAGTAATCATACTTCTTTTAGAGGGCTCTTTAAATCGTGATATTTAATCCAACCTATATTGTAACGTGGTTTTACAAAAATTGAAGTATTATTCGAAATTTTATCTGTGAAGTGCTGTTATTGTTCAAAACAGTGACATGATATATACAGTGGCTCCCAGAAGTGTTAGTACACTTATGATTTTCATTGAAATAGGGCTCTATCCATTAATTAAATGTAAACTTTCTGAATGAGATTTTAATAATAGGATCTATAATCTATTCGTAACAAAGTTACATGAAATATTTTTAAAATGTAGCAAAACTTTTTTTTTAAGAAATTAATATTAAAAAAATAACAAACATTTTATCTCACAAAAGTCTTCGTACATTTCAAAAAAATCTTGACATATTAGTAAATATTTTCATTAAATTAATATTTAATAGGATATCCTTTAGCATCCACAACAGCTTTTAAACGTATGGGAATAAATTTTACTAGTTTTTTTGTAATTTCTGTATCAATGTTCATCCGTTCTTTCATTATGACTGTTTTTAGTTCGCTTTTCGTTTGGATGTCGTGTTTCTATACTCTAACCTCCACTTCTTTCCAAATGTGTTCTGTGGGGTTTAAATCTGGCGACTGAGGTGGTGTTTTCAAAACCTGTGGACAATTATAGAGACACCACAGGCGAACGATGAGAGCCATATGCTTAGGATCGTTATCATGATTAAAAATAAAGTTGTTTCCAATAACTAAATTTTGGGCTGATAATTTTAAATTGTCCCTTAAAATATTTAAATAAAGAGAATGACTTATTATGCCATCAATAAATACCAAATTACCATCCACTCCCCCCCCCCCCCACAAGAACACCTCCACTGCCATACTTAACTGTTCCAACTAAGTTCTTAGAATGAAGTTCCTCATTTTTTCTTCTCCATGCAGTTATTCAACCATTGGAACCAAAAATGTTAAATTTGCTTTTGTCAGCAAATAGGACATTATTCCAGTACATTTCGATTGTATTTATCATTGATTTTGCGAATGAAAGCCTGAGCTTTCTGTTTTTCTCAATAACAAAAATTCTTTTATGGGCAGAACGCCCATGTGATCCAGCTTCTCTGAGAACTTGTTGAACAGTTTCAGGTGAAATTGAAATAGAAAACTTTGCATTAATTCTGCAGAACTCAAACGTGGGTTTTTCACAAATTTTCTAATAATAAATCTCTCATCACGTTTAGTTAACGTTCTCGGTCGACCTTTTTTTACCTTCTTTCAATCTGATTTTCTTCTAAAGCGTTTTATCATATACTGCACTGTAGAATGGGATAAATTAACTAATTTAGCGATATTTCGAATTGATTTACCACTACTATGGTGAAAAATGATCAATTTTCGAATGCTGTTTGTAATTTGTTTATGACTTATTTTTCAATAATAAATAGAATATTATGAAGTAAAAAATAAAAAAATTAAAGCAAACGATTTCTTAAATGCCACCACAATGCAAAAATTAAAAAAAGTGGCAAACGATAATTCTAATTTTGATTTTATCCAAAAATATTTTAGTGTACGAAGACTTTTGTGAGATAAAATGTTTGCCATTTTTTGATTTTTAATATCTTAAAAATAAAGTTTCGCCATATTTAAAAAATATTTCGGCTTTGTAATATGTTAACAGGTAGTTTGGCGACATTTTGGTAAGGTGATAAAGGTTACTAGCTAGGACTTTAGCAGAGTCCTTGGATAAAGTCAAGAGTGTGCGCAATGCCATTTTTGTGCAATTCTGATATATTTTTTTAAGTGAAAATAGGTCGACGTGTACATGGATATGGTACTGTATGTGCAGTTCTTAAAAACGCGGCAAGCAGTGGGCGATTCTGCACTTTCTCCCAATTTCGCACCTAATCTTCGTCATTATTAAGCACTTTTGTTCCATAAAAGTTCTAGCATAAGCATAATTCGGCTAGCAGATTGTTGGAAAAAAATGTTGAGTAAAAAAAAAAAAAAAAAAACATGCCTTTACTTCGTGAAAACAAAATGGTGTCTAAAAAGAAAACTAGCAGGGTTGATCGCCAAAAAATCGCCAAGTTACCATAATCCAAAGATTAACCAATATTTCATATAATTTTGTTACAAATAGATTATAGATCTTATTATTAAAATCTCATTCAGAAAGTTTACTTTTAATTATTGGATACAGCCCTATTTCAGTGAAAATCGTAAGTGTACAAACACTTTTGGGAGCCGCTGTATGTTACATTTCTGAAGATGAAAATATTAAAAGGATTATGATAGTGCCGTGAATGAAATGCAGTTCCATTGGTTGATGTAAATACCGTGATTTTTTTATGCTTAACAACATGCGAGAGTATTTTAATAAGTTTTAAAATTCTATATTCGTTTTGAACAGCCAAAATGAATGTCTGTCTTTTTAATAAATAACTGTTTCTCAGCATGAAATACATTTTAAATATAGCATTTCCACAAAAAGTCACCAGCTCAGTGAATGTGCTGTGAATAAGCACATTCACTGATGTGTCACCAGCTCAGTGAATAAGCACATTCACTGATGTTTCACCAGCTCAGTGAATGTGGCCTTGTGAATTGATGAAAAGCATTTCTTTCATAGGTAGTATTCTGTTCAAAAATAGTAATAAAAAAAGTGTTTTATGAAAAACAGAAAATTTAATTAGGTAGAAAAAAAACCTGTGTAGTCAGTGCTTATTTTTTTTTAAACCGATTGATATTGTGTCGTGAAATGATTGTTAAATATAAAATATGCAAATCTGCAGGGATTTGAATACATGTGTGGTATATGCATGTATGAGTTATTTATTATTGCATGTGTATTAGGAAATGCTTTAAAAAGGAGGGACTGAAACTTGAAACTGGAATGTGGATAGTCAGAGGGTACTTGCATATTATCACAATGATAGCGAAACTATCACCAAGCAATATGATTTCACACTAGTTATCGGTAAGGGTGACATAATGACATACTCCTAATATCCACATTTTTATTTGATGTAATCCCAGTTAATTGTAAGCCACATTTTGTTTTTGTGGACAGATATAGAAATTAACTGTTATTGCTGTATGTTTCTCATGTATTTTGGTAAAAATTATTAAAATTTCAAGACCTGCCTTCTACAGAAGCAGTGGATTATTTTCAAAGTTATGAGATCCTACTTTTAGAAAAAGTGGGTAATCAGGTAGTATGCGATCTAACTTTTAGTCATTTTTTTAATTTCTTAGATAATACTGTTTTTAAATCTGAACATGAATAAAATAGAGGAAAAAATAAATGATTAAAACAACCAGTTTTAGTTCCGCTAGATAAAAAATTAACTAAAAACAGTAAATCACATTTTGCATGATTATTAAATAATGTATAATTAAAATTAAATTGCATATTGAGAGAATAAAAATATTACTAATTAAGCTAAATTAATGATAAATAAGTAAAAATTAGATTAATATTCAGTCAGTAAGTAGTATCCTTAAGTTAACAAAGGGTTCGTACGGTCCTTAAAAGTCCTGAGTTTTTTTTTTTTAATTCATTTTTGGTCCTTAATTTCTGCCAAAATCGGGAGAAGGCCCTTAATTTTAATCATCTGAAATTTCTCTCTGTTTTTACAAGTGCGATTCTGAGTGTGAATTAAGCATTTTAGAGGAATAGTTTTAGTGACAAATATGGCTATCTTTAGACTGGGTTCATGGGTTATAAATTTGTTCCTTTTTCTAATACAAACAGTTTGAAACATGAGTTTGTGGGCAAGTAGTGAAACATAGCATTTTGAAATTATTTCATTTTTTGTAGTGGAGAGCTCCTAAATAACTTTTCGCTTTTTGGGATGAGAATTCTTTTATTAAACAGTTCTAAATTTGGCAACTTAATCAACATTTTGCTAATTTTAAGATCAATTTCTATAAAATAATTTAAATTCGGAGATCTGGGAATTGTTTCCTGATTTTTTTTTTTTAAACTTCTAAAACTGTGTTTAAATTTTCATAATACAGTCAAAAGGCATTAATCCGAACTCGTCGTGACTTCGGCGATTCCGGATTATCGATTTAAAAACTTCTAAAACCGGGTTTAAATTTTCATAATACAGTCAAAAGTCATTAATCCGAACTTGTCGTGACTTCGGCGATTCCCGATTATCGATTTTTCCGGATTATAGATCCTCAGTTTAAATCTGGTAAGATGGCATGTAGAAATTATAAAATTAAAAATATAAAACCGTAATTTATGAAATAAAGAACAATTATGATCTAAAGGGTATCAAAATTTACAAAAAAAAAAAAAAAGCTTAATATTTATTTGTTTATTTTATTAAACATTTCTTTTAATGTAAGTTGTTTAAGTTGCTTCAATTTATGTGATAATACTTTCTCTTTAATTCTATAAACAGGCATAATTTCTTGTTCAGTTACAAAGTTCTGCTGCTCAAGTCCTACAATTGCTGTGTCGAGAATGCCGACTAATTTGTCAATTGAAATTTTTTCGTTTTCAATAACCTCTGTGTCACTTTCTTCACTATCAGAAGCGAATTACAATGACGAGGAATTTGATTTAAATCATATCAAAGACGGAGAACATCGAGATGAAATACTACATTTAGTAAGGAATTATAAGCCAAATAAAATAAAAACATCTGGCCTGAAGATAAGGATAGTACTGACAGATCAACTTCCAATTCATTGTGCGCCACGTCGTCCCCTTCCCCGCAGAGCAGCGTGAAATTGATAAACAGATTTCGGAATGATTAGAGAATCAAAGGATGTGCCTTTATCCATTTTTTGCAGTAATTCCACTTTTTGTTTAATGGACTTCAAAACATACTTTCGCTTTGTAGATCCCTTACATATTAGTAAATATATATCGGAAATTCTATTTGACATAATCGAAAGTTCAAGCTTACTTTTATAAAATTGCTCTAACAGTCTGCAAAAAAATAATAAGCTGGATCCAATTTGAAGATTAAGGAACAACGCAATCTGCAACATTAATTGAATTAGATAATTTTAGCTTAGCCTATACCGTCCATTATACACTAAACATGCATGCGAAAACATATTATGCACATGCGCACACGCATGTTCGCAGGCGTAAAGGTCTTACACGCATGCATAAACGCAACACATGCGCAGAAAGTTTGTAGCTTTGAGGTCCGGATTATGGGTGTCCGAATTAACGACTTTTGACTGTATAACCTTTAGGACGGTGCAATCTAAAACACATTTACCCCCTCCTTTACTGTTCCCTAATGAGAAAAGTCTTTAGGCTGGTCATTTGTCCCCTCCATTTATGAAGTAAAATTTACATGTTTGTCGAAATCTGGACAATAGTCTAGAATAGGTTTATATTTGCAACTTATAGAATAGGTTTATATAACCTAATATTTGCAACTTTTTCAAGGTTCATTTTGATTTAATTTAAACTCTATAACATTTACTATTTCTGATCAATCTCGGTAATAATTTGTGAATTTTGTGTCTTTGTTTCTACTAGAAATTAGGAAACAAAAAATTAGAAAAATGCAACCAGAAAACTATTTGATGTGTATTCATGATATTTATAATGACAAGGAATTTGATTTAAATCATATCAAAGAGAGTATCAAAGGAGTACATCAAGATGAAATACTACATTTAGTAAGGAATTATAAGCCAAATAAAATAAAAACATCTGCCCTGAAAATAAGGATAGCGCTGACAGATCAACTTCCAATTCATTGCGTGCCGTGACGTTTCCCCCGCAGAGCAGCATGAAATTAATAAACAAATTTCGGAATGGTTAGAGAAACAAAGGATATGCCTTTATCCATTTTTTGCAGCAATTCCACTTTTTGTTTGATGGACATCGAAATATGCTTTTGCTTTGTAGATCCTTTGGCAGCTCCAGAATCGGAAATTCTTTTTGACATAAACTAAAGTTCAAGCTTACTTTTATAAAATTGCTCCAACAGTCCGCAAAAAATAAGCCAGATCCAATTAGAAGATTAAGGAACAACGCAATCTGCAACATTAACTGAATAAGATAATTTTAGCTTACCTTATACCGTTCGTTATACATTAAACGAGCATGCGCAGAAAGTTTGTAGCTTTGAGGTCCAGATTATAGATCATTCTGGATTATGGACGTCCAGATTAGACTTCTGACTGTATTCTTATAATAGAAAAGGGGTGGTCAATGTATGCTGCAGAAAAGCTTCTCGAACAGAAAGGTGATGATAAAGAAAAACTAAGTTATTTTATGAACTTGAGCATACTCTCTATAGCCACACTTGGAAATTTTCATTTTTGGGGGGTTAAAAATCTATTATCACATGTGCCACTAAAATGAAAGGTAAAGTTGAATAGAAAAATTTTTCTCAGACAACAGCAAGTTTAACGAATTAATCAAATGAAAGAAACAAATTTAACAAATTAATTTCGTTTCTTATGACTTAAAATTTACACACATGCTCAGACATTCATACCCAGAATTAAAAAAAAATTTTTTTTTGTCAATAATGAAATTCTGAATTTAGTTTCAGTATTGCATGATAATCAAAACCAACACTTAAATGTCACTAACATATTTAATGAATTTTTGTCATTATGCAGAATGATACTGGCACAGCTATAACATACTAATTTTTACTTGAAAAAAATGCTCAAATTTTTTTAGTATGATTAGTCTTCATAGTAAAAAAATGCTGGATACATAGCTCAACCACTAAAAACTGCTATTGATTGGAAACTTGCCTTTACTAGAAAATCCACGAGCATAGCCTTTATACTTTTAATACTATAAATTACATGAAATAAATAAAACTATTAAAAACTAAATTCCATATTTATTCAAATTGGTAGAACCATCTGCTACTACTTTTTTTTATCCTAAAAATAAATAATTATTAAATGTATTATAAATGGCTGGAAATTTATAAATACAGCAAATGACATACTCTTTAATAAATTCATTTCACATTTTGTTCCAACTGATCGATTTACTAGGAGAAAATTTAAATTATGGACATATCCCATATAATTAGCAGAATTCAGTAGTTAAGGTCAAACATTTCACCAATCTGTTTAAGCATTGAATTTACCAATAATGATACTATAATTAAGGTCTTTTTACGAAAAGTTAACTTCTATGCAATCAAATAAAGCATGTTAATCTGCAAAACAAGGCACAGAAGAACCTTGAAATCTGAAAAATAGCAAGACTTCTGGGAGAAAGTAGAGATGCTTTTACGCTGCACGGCAACATTAAAAATATACCGACTTATACAGAAATATTTTAATGCCTTTATTTTTTAAATTGCTTCCAAATGAATTCGTTCTTAATTATATCCAAAAAATTAAAGATTAAAATTGCGATTTAAAAGGTCTACTAGACTTTTCGAGAAATGAAATACTCAGCAGAGAATGCACAGCTTATGTTAATTATAATTCTGAAGAGAAATTCTTGCAATTAGAAAAGCCACTACTTTTCAAATTGAAACCTTTTCCCGACTGCGATATTTTAAGTTTAGAAATGAAAAGGCAGATGTTATTAATGTCTGGATAAAAGGTAGAGAGTTAAAAACTGCAAGCAAAAAGTAAAATTAGCTTCTATAATTAACAAACATTCGAAAGTGAATTGTTGGGCATTAAAATAACACAAACAAGAACTAATTATCATACTTATTCAAAAAAAATACAAAGAGGAAATTCTATATAGACTAAATAAAAATAATATTCACAGGAAAAGTGCACAGCAAAAATGGATGAGAAAAATACACATGTATGAATAAATTTTCAAACTGATACATATTCAAAAGAACTGCATGACGAACAGCAACAACGAACTAGCTACACACAGAAATGGCATTTTTCTTGAATCATCAAATTTGGCACATAATCAGATAAAATAAAAATTTTCACACGTAAAAAGCAGACTTTTATCCTAGAATATAATAAAATTCAGTAATTAAGATCAGAAAATCTTTTACCAATCTGTTAGGCCAAGAACTTACCCGCATTAGTTTTAATGAATATTCTCGCATCTCAATCTGTTAAATAAACTGTATTAATATGCAAAACAAGATATTAAATAATACAAACAAGAACTGACATATCTATTCAAAAGAGGCATAAAGAAGAACAATTTTTATGCAAACTAAGTAAAAACGGCACATTTACTTGAAATTTTGTCAAAAATTTACCAGCAAAAACTTGATGAATCTCTACATGAGCTAAAGAAATACCACATTCAACTTGAAATGAGTTCAGTCAGAAATTTACTAGCACAATAA
The DNA here is from genome assembly GCF_044657685.1 of Stegodyphus dumicola. NCBI lineage: Eukaryota > Metazoa > Arthropoda > Arachnida > Araneae > Eresidae > Stegodyphus > Stegodyphus dumicola. The sequence goes on from NC_140768.1 coordinate 89,067,758, forward strand.
AAAGAGACATGGAGGGAAAAAAAAGAAAAAACAAGAATTAATTTTTATATCTACTCCCCCCCCAAAAAAAGCAGAATGAGCAGCAGCAACACAAAACAAAGTAGACAATTAAAAATAATTTTAATGAATCGATCATTAATAATGAAATTCCAAATAATCAGAGATAAAGTACAAATTTTCATACATAAACAGCAGATTTTATCCTACAATATGATTCAGTAATTAAGAGCAGGTAATATTTTACCAATTTGCTAGGCCAAGCTCTTACCATCATTGGTTCTAATGCATTTTTCAACAAACAGCATTACACATCTGTCAAATAAACTGCACTAATCTGCAAAACAACACATTAAAATAATACAACTAATTAACATATTGGCTCAAAAAAGGCATAACGAAGAGCAACTTCTACACAAATTCAGTAAAAATGGCACATTTACTTGAAATATCCTCAATCAAAAGTTTACTAGTAAAGCTTTTACATGTGTTAGAATTTTCGTGGTTACTTAAAAAAAATGGAAACAGTAATCTCTACACGACCTAAATGAAAATGGCGCATTTATCTAAAAACACGGTAATCGGCCAGAAATCTACCAGCACATAAAACAGAAAATGAGCATGAAAAAATATAAGCATGCAAAAACTACTTTTCATATTTAATAATAAATATAAGATATAAAGCAAACACTTACCAGAGAAATAGAAACCTTGGGTATTTGACGAATGATCTGAAATTTGCCACTGCGCACATCTAAAACCAAACAACTTCAAATTAATCAAGCAAAATGTGTAAATTTGGAAAACAAGGTATTAAAAATTTACGATAGAATTTTAGCATACTTACGGATCAAAAACAGACCACTCTTCAACCACAGTTCCAGAAATAAGAATGAGCCAATGACGCCAAATTACTTGGCGAGAAAGTTATTAGTAGATCTTCATGCAACCCAGAGAATCTCGTAACTCCTCCCATTTTTTCCCCCTTTTTTCTCGTGAAGATAACCTGTCAACAACGAATTCCTATGTTAAGTTGTTCAACAATATCGTGATAAAATGTGGTGTTTGTTATTTGCGTTTTCTAAAGTGTGCGTCGTGTGAGATAAGTGAACCAAAGTAAGATTGTTTTCGTATTTTATGATCTTTTAAAACAGACGTGCTATTCATAATACTTTACTATTCATATTACTTAAGTTAATAATTTCTAAGAAATATATTTTAGAATTGGCGGGAAGTTAGATGAAATTTTGAATTCTCGTATGCATAGAACTTCACTCACACTGCAATTAAAGAGGCAGAAATGTTCTATTTAATAGAAATCTCTGATGATTAAATAGAACGTTACATTTAATAAATGTGTGCGCTTTTAATTAAATGGTGTGAATTATAAGTACCATCCTTTTAGGTTTTCTGAATGAGTAATCATACTTCTTTTAGAGGGCTCTTTAAATCGTGATATTTAATCCAACCTATATTGTAACGTGGTTTTACAAAAATTGAAGTATTATTCGAAATTTTATCTGTGAAGTGCTGTTATTGTTCAAAACAGTGACATGATATATACAGTGGCTCCCAGAAGTGTTAGTACACTTATGATTTTCATTGAAATAGGGCTCTATCCATTAATTAAATGTAAACTTTCTGAATGAGATTTTAATAATAGGATCTATAATCTATTCGTAACAAAGTTACATGAAATATTTTTAAAATGTAGCAAAACTTTTTTTTTAAGAAATTAATATTAAAAAAATAACAAACATTTTATCTCACAAAAGTCTTCGTACATTTCAAAAAAATCTTGACATATTAGTAAATATTTTCATTAAATTAATATTTAATAGGATATCCTTTAGCATCCACAACAGCTTTTAAACGTATGGGAATAAATTTTACTAGTTTTTTTGTAATTTCTGTATCAATGTTCATCCGTTCTTTCATTATGACTGTTTTTAGTTCGCTTTTCGTTTGGATGTCGTGTTTCTATACTCTAACCTCCACTTCTTTCCAAATGTGTTCTGTGGGGTTTAAATCTGGCGACTGAGGTGGTGTTTTCAAAACCTGTGGACAATTATAGAGACACCACAGGCGAACGATGAGAGCCATATGCTTAGGATCGTTATCATGATTAAAAATAAAGTTGTTTCCAATAACTAAATTTTGGGCTGATAATTTTAAATTGTCCCTTAAAATATTTAAATAAAGAGAATGACTTATTATGCCATCAATAAATACCAAATTACCATCCACTCCCCCCCCCCCCCCACAAGAACACCTCCACTGCCATACTTAACTGTTCCAACTAAGTTCTTAGAATGAAGTTCCTCATTTTTTCTTCTCCATGCAGTTATTCAACCATTGGAACCAAAAATGTTAAATTTGCTTTTGTCAGCAAATAGGACATTATTCCAGTACATTTCGATTGTATTTATCATTGATTTTGCGAATGAAAGCCTGAGCTTTCTGTTTTTCTCAATAACAAAAATTCTTTTATGGGCAGAACGCCCATGTGATCCAGCTTCTCTGAGAACTTGTTGAACAGTTTCAGGTGAAATTGAAATAGAAAACTTTGCATTAATTCTGCAGAACTCAAACGTGGGTTTTTCACAAATTTTCTAATAATAAATCTCTCATCACGTTTAGTTAACGTTCTCGGTCGACCTTTTTTTACCTTCTTTCAATCTGATTTTCTTCTAAAGCGTTTTATCATATACTGCACTGTAGAATGGGATAAATTAACTAATTTAGCGATATTTCGAATTGATTTACCACTACTATGGTGAAAAATGATCAATTTTCGAATGCTGTTTGTAATTTGTTTATGACTTATTTTTCAATAATAAATAGAATATTATGAAGTAAAAAATAAAAAAATTAAAGCAAACGATTTCTTAAATGCCACCACAATGCAAAAATTAAAAAAAGTGGCAAACGATAATTCTAATTTTGATTTTATCCAAAAATATTTTAGTGTACGAAGACTTTTGTGAGATAAAATGTTTGCCATTTTTTGATTTTTAATATCTTAAAAATAAAGTTTCGCCATATTTAAAAAATATTTCGGCTTTGTAATATGTTAACAGGTAGTTTGGCGACATTTTGGTAAGGTGATAAAGGTTACTAGCTAGGACTTTAGCAGAGTCCTTGGATAAAGTCAAGAGTGTGCGCAATGCCATTTTTGTGCAATTCTGATATATTTTTTTAAGTGAAAATAGGTCGACGTGTACATGGATATGGTACTGTATGTGCAGTTCTTAAAAACGCGGCAAGCAGTGGGCGATTCTGCACTTTCTCCCAATTTCGCACCTAATCTTCGTCATTATTAAGCACTTTTGTTCCATAAAAGTTCTAGCATAAGCATAATTCGGCTAGCAGATTGTTGGAAAAAAATGTTGAGTAAAAAAAAAAAAAAAAAAACATGCCTTTACTTCGTGAAAACAAAATGGTGTCTAAAAAGAAAACTAGCAGGGTTGATCGCCAAAAAATCGCCAAGTTACCATAATCCAAAGATTAACCAATATTTCATATAATTTTGTTACAAATAGATTATAGATCTTATTATTAAAATCTCATTCAGAAAGTTTACTTTTAATTATTGGATACAGCCCTATTTCAGTGAAAATCGTAAGTGTACAAACACTTTTGGGAGCCGCTGTATGTTACATTTCTGAAGATGAAAATATTAAAAGGATTATGATAGTGCCGTGAATGAAATGCAGTTCCATTGGTTGATGTAAATACCGTGATTTTTTTATGCTTAACAACATGCGAGAGTATTTTAATAAGTTTTAAAATTCTATATTCGTTTTGAACAGCCAAAATGAATGTCTGTCTTTTTAATAAATAACTGTTTCTCAGCATGAAATACATTTTAAATATAGCATTTCCACAAAAAGTCACCAGCTCAGTGAATGTGCTGTGAATAAGCACATTCACTGATGTGTCACCAGCTCAGTGAATAAGCACATTCACTGATGTTTCACCAGCTCAGTGAATGTGGCCTTGTGAATTGATGAAAAGCATTTCTTTCATAGGTAGTATTCTGTTCAAAAATAGTAATAAAAAAAGTGTTTTATGAAAAACAGAAAATTTAATTAGGTAGAAAAAAAACCTGTGTAGTCAGTGCTTATTTTTTTTTAAACCGATTGATATTGTGTCGTGAAATGATTGTTAAATATAAAATATGCAAATCTGCAGGGATTTGAATACATGTGTGGTATATGCATGTATGAGTTATTTATTATTGCATGTGTATTAGGAAATGCTTTAAAAAGGAGGGACTGAAACTTGAAACTGGAATGTGGATAGTCAGAGGGTACTTGCATATTATCACAATGATAGCGAAACTATCACCAAGCAATATGATTTCACACTAGTTATCGGTAAGGGTGACATAATGACATACTCCTAATATCCACATTTTTATTTGATGTAATCCCAGTTAATTGTAAGCCACATTTTGTTTTTGTGGACAGATATAGAAATTAACTGTTATTGCTGTATGTTTCTCATGTATTTTGGTAAAAATTATTAAAATTTCAAGACCTGCCTTCTACAGAAGCAGTGGATTATTTTCAAAGTTATGAGATCCTACTTTTAGAAAAAGTGGGTAATCAGGTAGTATGCGATCTAACTTTTAGTCATTTTTTTAATTTCTTAGATAATACTGTTTTTAAATCTGAACATGAATAAAATAGAGGAAAAAATAAATGATTAAAACAACCAGTTTTAGTTCCGCTAGATAAAAAATTAACTAAAAACAGTAAATCACATTTTGCATGATTATTAAATAATGTATAATTAAAATTAAATTGCATATTGAGAGAATAAAAATATTACTAATTAAGCTAAATTAATGATAAATAAGTAAAAATTAGATTAATATTCAGTCAGTAAGTAGTATCCTTAAGTTAACAAAGGGTTCGTACGGTCCTTAAAAGTCCTGAGTTTTTTTTTTTTAATTCATTTTTGGTCCTTAATTTCTGCCAAAATCGGGAGAAGGCCCTTAATTTTAATCATCTGAAATTTCTCTCTGTTTTTACAAGTGCGATTCTGAGTGTGAATTAAGCATTTTAGAGGAATAGTTTTAGTGACAAATATGGCTATCTTTAGACTGGGTTCATGGGTTATAAATTTGTTCCTTTTTCTAATACAAACAGTTTGAAACATGAGTTTGTGGGCAAGTAGTGAAACATAGCATTTTGAAATTATTTCATTTTTTGTAGTGGAGAGCTCCTAAATAACTTTTCGCTTTTTGGGATGAGAATTCTTTTATTAAACAGTTCTAAATTTGGCAACTTAATCAACATTTTGCTAATTTTAAGATCAATTTCTATAAAATAATTTAAATTCGGAGATCTGGGAATTGTTTCCTGATTTTTTTTTTTTAAACTTCTAAAACTGTGTTTAAATTTTCATAATACAGTCAAAAGGCATTAATCCGAACTCGTCGTGACTTCGGCGATTCCGGATTATCGATTTAAAAACTTCTAAAACCGGGTTTAAATTTTCATAATACAGTCAAAAGTCATTAATCCGAACTTGTCGTGACTTCGGCGATTCCCGATTATCGATTTTTCCGGATTATAGATCCTCAGTTTAAATCTGGTAAGATGGCATGTAGAAATTATAAAATTAAAAATATAAAACCGTAATTTATGAAATAAAGAACAATTATGATCTAAAGGGTATCAAAATTTACAAAAAAAAAAAAAAAGCTTAATATTTATTTGTTTATTTTATTAAACATTTCTTTTAATGTAAGTTGTTTAAGTTGCTTCAATTTATGTGATAATACTTTCTCTTTAATTCTATAAACAGGCATAATTTCTTGTTCAGTTACAAAGTTCTGCTGCTCAAGTCCTACAATTGCTGTGTCGAGAATGCCGACTAATTTGTCAATTGAAATTTTTTCGTTTTCAATAACCTCTGTGTCACTTTCTTCACTATCAGAAGCGAATTACAATGACGAGGAATTTGATTTAAATCATATCAAAGACGGAGAACATCGAGATGAAATACTACATTTAGTAAGGAATTATAAGCCAAATAAAATAAAAACATCTGGCCTGAAGATAAGGATAGTACTGACAGATCAACTTCCAATTCATTGTGCGCCACGTCGTCCCCTTCCCCGCAGAGCAGCGTGAAATTGATAAACAGATTTCGGAATGATTAGAGAATCAAAGGATGTGCCTTTATCCATTTTTTGCAGTAATTCCACTTTTTGTTTAATGGACTTCAAAACATACTTTCGCTTTGTAGATCCCTTACATATTAGTAAATATATATCGGAAATTCTATTTGACATAATCGAAAGTTCAAGCTTACTTTTATAAAATTGCTCTAACAGTCTGCAAAAAAATAATAAGCTGGATCCAATTTGAAGATTAAGGAACAACGCAATCTGCAACATTAATTGAATTAGATAATTTTAGCTTAGCCTATACCGTCCATTATACACTAAACATGCATGCGAAAACATATTATGCACATGCGCACACGCATGTTCGCAGGCGTAAAGGTCTTACACGCATGCATAAACGCAACACATGCGCAGAAAGTTTGTAGCTTTGAGGTCCGGATTATGGGTGTCCGAATTAACGACTTTTGACTGTATAACCTTTAGGACGGTGCAATCTAAAACACATTTACCCCCTCCTTTACTGTTCCCTAATGAGAAAAGTCTTTAGGCTGGTCATTTGTCCCCTCCATTTATGAAGTAAAATTTACATGTTTGTCGAAATCTGGACAATAGTCTAGAATAGGTTTATATTTGCAACTTATAGAATAGGTTTATATAACCTAATATTTGCAACTTTTTCAAGGTTCATTTTGATTTAATTTAAACTCTATAACATTTACTATTTCTGATCAATCTCGGTAATAATTTGTGAATTTTGTGTCTTTGTTTCTACTAGAAATTAGGAAACAAAAAATTAGAAAAATGCAACCAGAAAACTATTTGATGTGTATTCATGATATTTATAATGACAAGGAATTTGATTTAAATCATATCAAAGAGAGTATCAAAGGAGTACATCAAGATGAAATACTACATTTAGTAAGGAATTATAAGCCAAATAAAATAAAAACATCTGCCCTGAAAATAAGGATAGCGCTGACAGATCAACTTCCAATTCATTGCGTGCCGTGACGTTTCCCCCGCAGAGCAGCATGAAATTAATAAACAAATTTCGGAATGGTTAGAGAAACAAAGGATATGCCTTTATCCATTTTTTGCAGCAATTCCACTTTTTGTTTGATGGACATCGAAATATGCTTTTGCTTTGTAGATCCTTTGGCAGCTCCAGAATCGGAAATTCTTTTTGACATAAACTAAAGTTCAAGCTTACTTTTATAAAATTGCTCCAACAGTCCGCAAAAAATAAGCCAGATCCAATTAGAAGATTAAGGAACAACGCAATCTGCAACATTAACTGAATAAGATAATTTTAGCTTACCTTATACCGTTCGTTATACATTAAACGAGCATGCGCAGAAAGTTTGTAGCTTTGAGGTCCAGATTATAGATCATTCTGGATTATGGACGTCCAGATTAGACTTCTGACTGTATTCTTATAATAGAAAAGGGGTGGTCAATGTATGCTGCAGAAAAGCTTCTCGAACAGAAAGGTGATGATAAAGAAAAACTAAGTTATTTTATGAACTTGAGCATACTCTCTATAGCCACACTTGGAAATTTTCATTTTTGGGGGGTTAAAAATCTATTATCACATGTGCCACTAAAATGAAAGGTAAAGTTGAATAGAAAAATTTTTCTCAGACAACAGCAAGTTTAACGAATTAATCAAATGAAAGAAACAAATTTAACAAATTAATTTCGTTTCTTATGACTTAAAATTTACACACATGCTCAGACATTCATACCCAGAATTAAAAAAAAATTTTTTTTTGTCAATAATGAAATTCTGAATTTAGTTTCAGTATTGCATGATAATCAAAACCAACACTTAAATGTCACTAACATATTTAATGAATTTTTGTCATTATGCAGAATGATACTGGCACAGCTATAACATACTAATTTTTACTTGAAAAAAATGCTCAAATTTTTTTAGTATGATTAGTCTTCATAGTAAAAAAATGCTGGATACATAGCTCAACCACTAAAAACTGCTATTGATTGGAAACTTGCCTTTACTAGAAAATCCACGAGCATAGCCTTTATACTTTTAATACTATAAATTACATGAAATAAATAAAACTATTAAAAACTAAATTCCATATTTATTCAAATTGGTAGAACCATCTGCTACTACTTTTTTTTATCCTAAAAATAAATAATTATTAAATGTATTATAAATGGCTGGAAATTTATAAATACAGCAAATGACATACTCTTTAATAAATTCATTTCACATTTTGTTCCAACTGATCGATTTACTAGGAGAAAATTTAAATTATGGACATATCCCATATAATTAGCAGAATTCAGTAGTTAAGGTCAAACATTTCACCAATCTGTTTAAGCATTGAATTTACCAATAATGATACTATAATTAAGGTCTTTTTACGAAAAGTTAACTTCTATGCAATCAAATAAAGCATGTTAATCTGCAAAACAAGGCACAGAAGAACCTTGAAATCTGAAAAATAGCAAGACTTCTGGGAGAAAGTAGAGATGCTTTTACGCTGCACGGCAACATTAAAAATATACCGACTTATACAGAAATATTTTAATGCCTTTATTTTTTAAATTGCTTCCAAATGAATTCGTTCTTAATTATATCCAAAAAATTAAAGATTAAAATTGCGATTTAAAAGGTCTACTAGACTTTTCGAGAAATGAAATACTCAGCAGAGAATGCACAGCTTATGTTAATTATAATTCTGAAGAGAAATTCTTGCAATTAGAAAAGCCACTACTTTTCAAATTGAAACCTTTTCCCGACTGCGATATTTTAAGTTTAGAAATGAAAAGGCAGATGTTATTAATGTCTGGATAAAAGGTAGAGAGTTAAAAACTGCAAGCAAAAAGTAAAATTAGCTTCTATAATTAACAAACATTCGAAAGTGAATTGTTGGGCATTAAAATAACACAAACAAGAACTAATTATCATACTTATTCAAAAAAAATACAAAGAGGAAATTCTATATAGACTAAATAAAAATAATATTCACAGGAAAAGTGCACAGCAAAAATGGATGAGAAAAATACACATGTATGAATAAATTTTCAAACTGATACATATTCAAAAGAACTGCATGACGAACAGCAACAACGAACTAGCTACACACAGAAATGGCATTTTTCTTGAATCATCAAATTTGGCACATAATCAGATAATTTGTTTGATGGACATCAAAACATGCTTTCGCTTTGTAGATCCTTTGGCAGCTCCAGAATCGGAAATTCTTTTTGACATAATCGAAAGTTCAAGCTTACTTTTATAAAATTGCTCTAACAGTCTGCAAAACATAATAAGCCTGATCCAATTCGAAGATTAAGGAACAACGCAATCTGCAGCATTAATTGAAATAGATAATTAGATAATTTTAGCTTAGCTTATACCATTCGTTATACATTAAATGAGAATGCGTAAATGTATATGCGCATGCGCAAAGGTATTAAACGCATATGCGCATGCGCAAAGGTATTAAACGCATATTCGCATGCGCAGAAAGTTTGTAGTTTTGAGGTCCGGATTAAAGACTTTTGACTGTATTAGTTGTTTGATTTTAACTTTCAGAAATATTACTTTGCACTATCTGGGCAAAGAAGGTAGAGAGAATTTTCTTTATAAAATCGGATATTGCTTACATTATCAGAGAAAAAAATTTTCAAATACCCATATAATTAATTCATTTTATACTTGCAGTGTGAAATGAAGTCTGATAAGGTAATTTCTTAAATCTTAGCATTTTTGCCCTCTAGCAGTTGAAGTCATTCATAGTGATTCTGTAAAGAAAAGAAATGAAAAAAAATTGAGTTAACTGAGTTGTGGATATTACATTTATCAACATATCCAAGTAACTGATATTTTTATGACACCTTGAAATCAGGGACTGTTTTTGTGCTCACCCTGTATATTAACTGGGTTACAATCCCAGGAACTTGATGCAAAGCTATGACACTAACTGCATCAGACAGGCAGAGCATAACCAACTTTCAAAACTTGCTGCTTACCAAACCTCTAAACTGGAGCAAGTACGTGACAAAATGATCTGTAAAAGAAAAAATCAACATAAAGCTAACTGTTAATAAAAAGTAAATAAAATGCCACCACTCTTCTTTCAAATATGTCTAATTGTTACAAGTGTAAAATATTTAATGCTACTTATTAAACTTTATGAAGTTTTTTCTCAAATTTCTTTTATAATTATGTTTAATAATAATGCATCCTACTTGTTAATCAGTTTTATTCTTAGGATGGTATTACAAAAGTGAAGTTCAGTCATAAATAATAACTTTATTTGAATTTATTTCATTCCCATTTTCTTATAGGTTTTTAATTTTTTTATTAATGGTCCTTAAAATTATTTAATTTCCATATTCAGAAATGTGTACGAACCCTGTGACAATAGCTGAGATGGCTAACAAAAAACATGTCAGTCTGAACCACGTAAGTTGGAGGTTTATCTTGACATATGAATATGCCGAGGTTCGAATCCTACAAACGGGCTGGCTGCATGGTTGTTTTCGTGGTTTTCCCCATGTGTAACATGTATACGAGCCAGTTTTCCTTAGAAAGTTCTCCACGAAGGCATCCCTCCCCTTAGGCAGCTAACCCTCGAGGTTTTGCCGTAATTAAATAACCTAACCTAACCTAACCATATGAATATGTTTGAATTTTAATTAAATTAGAGCAAGGGCTTTAAAGCACATTTTTGGAAGAAAAGTGTGTAATAAAGCACATTATGTTTACACATATCAGTGCAAAATAGTGTTAAAAATATACACTGAAGAGCCAAAACATTATCACCACCACTCAATAACGTGCTATGTGATCTTTAGTCTGCAAAATAGTTCCAGCTCGCCTTGGCATAGATACCACAAGTTCTTGGTAGATAGCTGTAGACAGATTGTACCAAATGTATTGGCAGGGGACATGCAGAGTTGATATATTCCGACATGGTGGTATAATATATGTTATACCACCATGTCGGAATAGCTGCATAATATATGTTCATATATTATGCAGCTTTCATGGTCTGTTCTAAGGATTCCAAAGCTGCCCAGAGAATGTCTTCCAAAGCGTAATACTGTTACCACCAGCTTGTGTATAACCTGCTGTACAGAGGAGAGCAAATGTTCGCCTAGAAAACAGTATATCCTGACATGACCATCAGTGTGATGAATGAGAAATTATGACTTATCTGATGAGGCAACTGTCTTTTATTTATCTATAATCCAATATTGATATTTCTGGGCCCACTGTAGGCATAGTTGACAATAATGCTTGGTCAACAAAAGTACACGAGTGGGATGTCTGCTGCACAGTGTCTTCTGAACTGTCTTCTGAAACATTTGTACTTGCATTGTATTGTGCTGTCAGCTGAGCCACTGTCTGGTGCCAATTTTGCTGTACCAGGGGGTACATTCTCCAATGTCCTTTTTCTTTGGTGACGTGTGGATGTTCAACACCTTGGCAACACTTTGCCATCATTTATCCACTTTGCACAAATACTAACAACGGCAGATTGTGAACAATCTACCAGTCGTGCAATTTCGAAGAAACTCGTCCTGAGTCTTCAGGCCATTGCTGTCTGCCCTTTATCAAATTCGCTTAGATCATCAGCCTTTCCCGTCATTGACAAAAGTAAGTGCAAGAATGATTCCTTACCTTCTCCAGCAGCAGTTAAATACCATTACCACTTAATCATGTACTCTGCATGACATCCAGACAAGTTAATTGAAAAATGTGGGGATGGTCATAATGTTTTGGTCTATTTCAGTTGTGATTGTTTCATAAAATTTTATGTACTCGTATGATGACTCAATTTACTTTTGTAAAACAGAAGAGGGGATAAAGAATATTAATCTCTGTGCTTCCTTTTTCTGTATCAAGGAATGAAACATTGATTGTGGTGTTTATTTAAATATAGAATTTTTGCAGTATCTGTGAAGGTAGTAACTTTGCTGTGTAATGTTTGAAGAAGAATATCTAGTTTTAAGAGAATTTAGCAAAAAAATTAACATGCTTTGATGCGTATTATTTTTTTTAACAAGTATACTGCCATAGTAGGTATATGAAACTTCACCAGAAACCACTCTAATTTAAGGGGAAAAACTGCAGATGTTTGATTCATCATCTCAAATTACTTAGTGAAATAAATTCTTATTTTTAAATTCCTTAATTATTTTCTTCATTTATATCATTATCCAAATATTTAGAATCATCAGTGGATGAATGTATTCTTAACCAGAGGAACAGAGTTCACTTGTCTTGTGTTTAGTCTTCTGAATATTTTGCAGTGTTACTGTTAACAATCTTTTGTACTCAAATCTCGATCATTTAGGAAAAGAAAGCCTTGGTAAATTGTCATTGTGTCGCTTATAATGTAAGAAAACTGCAACTACTACAGAGACCTAAGCCACAATGCTGACTAATATGAAAACAGTTTCTTAACACATATCTCACTGTATATTGGCACATGATTGGCTGATATGCCACTGTGGGACTGACAGTGGGTTAAAGTTCTTTCTGGTATATTGGCAGAGCAATTTTTTTAAATTACTGACAGTTTTTCAAATACAGAGTAATTGCAGCTATATATTTGTAAAATAAAATAAGAAAAATCAGGAACCTTTGAGTTTGTGTAAGTCAGAGTAGCTAGTAATGTGTAATAAAAATTGAATAAAGTAAACAAATGAAAAGTGAGTAAATCAAAAAGAAATTTAAAAAAATCATGAAATAATAAAACAAAGTGAAAAAATTAATATTAACAAGGTATCAAATGGAGAAAATATAAAGCATTACTTTAAAAAGTAGCCGTAGTTTGTGCTCAGAATCGCAAATTTTAATCAAAATCTTTACCGTTTTTATTTCCCTCTAATAAGCTATGTTTTTTGTAGACAAGTGGTAAATACTTTTTTAACACTATTCTACATGAGCAGTTAAAATTGCTTTCTTTTTTGGCTTTTAAAACATTTTTGAGTAAAAGACTGACTCGGACTATTTTGAGAAGATGAATACATCCTATAAAGCTTCCTGTTTCTGAAGCGACCACATTTCAATATGGAAGTTTACCGTCTGCTGCTTAGGTTTTCCTGTGTATTTTGCTCGTTGCTTTCATATTAACATACCACCTTAGTGCAATGTGACAATCTTCTACAAATGAAAAGGTAAAAATTACTTATTGGGTGCAAGTTGGTAATTTTTATGAATTCTTTTTAAAAGATTCTCAAACTTTAACAAGTAGGCATGCATTATTCACATATCAGAAGAAACACACTTTAGCATCTTAAAATACAAATTTTAATTCTTATGTAAAGATTGCATGATTTATTAAAAATAAAAAATAAATAAAAAAAACCCCACTTTTTTCTGAATCTTTGCTGTGCACAACTTTGGCATTGCTAACATGCTATCTGTCAAATGCATCTCATCATTGTCCTTTTAGAGATGTCATGAAAAGGACTGTATTTCTGCAGAAATTTTTCTCCCGTTTTCTTCCACTGCTGGCAGATTCCACTAGGGAAATTTTAAAATTGAGTTAAAGCCCCCCCCCCAAAAAAAACTACTTTGCCTGTAACAAAACAAGCACATACGAAAATGATGATGTTGCTTGATTGAAAGGTGACTGTAATTTGGTCGTAGTTGCTGAAAGAATATTTTTGCATATTGTTGTCAGAGTTTGGAACATTCTGATTATTTGAAAACTTTGATTGAGGTGGTCGCAATAGTATGTAAATACCTTTTGTTTTTCCCAAGTAGTCAGACAGATATACATTCAATATATAAGTGACAGATATACATCAGTGTCTGTTTTATTGACTGCTAAATTTAAATGTTTCAATAAAAATAAATTTTCCTGTTAATATTACAATTCAGTTTACAAGAAAGTGCTGTAACTTACCTTATTTCAGGCTCTAGTGAGCTTGCCATCTCTCTAGTTTTGACCTGGAAATTAAGTTTTAATGCAGATCTTTGAGCTCTGATTTTATGAATTGAATATCTGGAAAAATAAGGTACTCTTCTGCTGTGGCGGGGGGACCGGATTCAGAAATGTGTGTATGTATGTATACATGTCTGTATATATATATATATATATATATATATGCGTGTTTGCCTGTATGTGTCTGTGTATATATACACATATATGCATGCTTACATGAACACATCCATCCATCCATATATATGCGTGTATGCCTGTATGTGTCTGTGTATATATACACATATATGCATGCTTACATGAACACATCCATCCATCCATATATATGCGTGTATGCCTGTATGTGTCTGTATATATACACATATATGCATGCTTACATGAACACATCCATCCATCCATATATACATGCATACATCTGTACATTTCTGAAATCCTGTCCTGATAACAAAAGAGTACCAAAAATAAATTTTTCTTCTTGAAATTCTTTTATGTTGAGAGTAATAACAGCTCTCTTATTTTTCACTCTTCGTCATTTGGAACTACTTGGAGTTAGTTCCTTTCATTCATTTACCCTTGTAGCAGTTGAAGTGCTACTCAGTAAATGTGACCTTTAATATAGTTACTTAAGTGCCAAAGTCACATGCAACACCTGAGGATATCAAAGACCAAATTAATTGCTATGTTTTTGCAGCTAAGATTGTACATTAGTTTTATATTTATTAAGTCATACAAAATTTTATTATATATACCTAGCAAATGCAATGAAAGATAAATTATTTTTTTTTTCATATTCATTTAAATATGATTATAGTAAATATTTAGTATTTATAAATAATATAGTAATATTATTTAATAAGTTACTAAAAACATAGTAATAATTTGATAAAATAGTTGATGATTTTACCTTTAAAAGTATTACATTTTGAGAAATAGGTTAATTTATTTTCTTTCTTTCTTTTTTTAAAAATTTGTTTATTTTCAGGGCAATACTCACTGAGGGGTGGCAGCTGTGGGTTCTGCTGTATTTCTGCACGAGTTGTGATTTCTCTCGAACTCTGGAGCCAGGCTCCATTTGAATTTAAATCTTTGTCATATTCCAGTAGTGAATGAGCAGCAGTAGAATAGCAAGTTGTACTGGTCAGTGGACTTGGGGGGGGGGAAGTGTGAATGCAGAAAACTCTACACCCTTAGAAATTCAGTCTTCAGGCTCCATTCATAAAGATAAAAGCCTGAGATCTTTTAGTCTGTGAGAGTAGATATCAGTCCTATCAAAAGCACAAAGCAATTGCAAGACTGTCTTTCTCTGTATGTGCCTTTTTATTAAAAGCTATACTAATTTTTTAATTAATAAATCCTGATAAAATAATTCCTAAAGTATGATTTGGTTGATTATTCATGCACAGACAAGCAGATTTAATGCAAAAATTAGAAAGCGAAAAGTATGAACAAAACTTAAAACCTGGGAGTTTTTGTGATTTTTGGAGATGGGCTGTTGACAGCAGAAATAAATAAGTAAATATTAAAAAAAAAAAAAAAAAATAGCTATGAGGGGAAAAAGTGCGCAGACTTTTAAACCAGCTTTGTAAACCTTTCGTCTTTCAGTGTCAGTGTCCTTTTGGTGCTTTGATGGTAGTAAAATATAAATTCATTTTGTAGAATATAATTGCATTTTGTAGTTTTCAGAACAAAGTCTCTTAGTATGATTGATACTTTTATCTTGAAAAAATTTGTTCACAGTTAGTTCATCATTTGCATCTCTAACAGCTGTGAAATCATGTAATTCCATGTAAGATCCCAGGGTATCAGTGACATTAGAGTAATTGAAGATCTTGTAAGGAAAAGTATTGGATCAGTGTATATTCTTTTCACTTACTTGCTGTTTACCTTTCTGTTTCATGAAAAGCTGTCAAATTGTATAATTCACATTGATTCTTTCAACAAAAAAGCAACTGAAAAGTCTTGGATGAAAATTACTGGATCAGTGTTCATTCTTCCCACTTATTTGTAGCCCATTGTTTGGCATGGCAAGTAACTATCAAGTCATGCAATCTACAATGACTCTTAAGTGCATTCTAACAACAACAACAAACAAACAAAACATGTAGGATACTGCTAAACATTATCGTAAAAAGGAAAGGCATTTTTTTCAGTGTTTTGTGTGTTACTTTATTTATTAAATATCATGTTCTTCACACTTAAACTATAAAATTCAATTCAACAGCAATATCTCAAAATAATTAAAAAAGAGCATATCTTTAAAATTTCCGATACAGTCTTGCTCTAGAGATAAAAATGTTTTTTTCCCTCCGTACAGTGCTGCCATTGCTAGTTTTGAAATCCTCGAGTTTGTTAATCTAAAATTCGCTAAAGATTTACAAAATTGGAAATGGGTAATAAAACAAATTCCAAATTTGGGCTTCCAGATGCCCATATTTGAGTGGAAGACTATGTATTCAAAATTTGATGTCTCTAGGTACAGTTGTTTTTTCACAATGCAAGAAACATACATACATTCATGAAGATTTTTTATTATTTAATTTTTTTTAAATATAATGCACTGCTCTAATATTTGGTGACAACAATTTGAAAAATGAAATTCCATTTATAGTGAAACAACGTGAAATGCCAAAACAAAATTAAATAGCTTTGGGCTAAAAAAAAAGTCTGAAAATTTCAAAAGGAAAATTACTGCATCAATGTTTATCTCTCCCTCTTGTTTGAAATGATATTTAGCTACTTGTGAGATAAAATAAACAGACTACCACAATCAACACTTTGATGTACAACTAATGCCCTGTGAATCAAACATTACAAATTTCACGCTGATCACCAAAAAATGTTCCTTGATCTACTATAGAAATCAGTAAATCAAGAAACAGTATTCTACAAGGTGTGACACACACACACACACAAAAAAGACTGGTCCAGTAAATCATTGTACTTACAGAATCAGTTTTCCGTGACATTGTCACTTTCAACGTAGTTCCTTTCAGCATTCGCACACTTCTGCATTTGGTGTTGCCATTGCTGGTAACAGTTGTGGAACGAAGTTTTTGGAAGGCCCTTCAGGAGATTCTCCGTTTTTGCCTGAACCTCTTCAGCTGAGGTAAAATGAGTTCCCTTTAGGTAAGATTTAACTTTAGGAAGTAGAAAAAAAGTTGCATGAAGCCAAATCAGGTGAATAAGGAGGATGCTCCATCACAGTAATGTTTTTGCTGGTCAGAAACTGCATGACAGATAGGGCTGTGTGAGCGGGTGCATTGTCCTGCTGCAACAGCCATCCATCACTCCACGACTAAGACCTTTTCCTCCCCCCCCTAATTTTTTCACGAAGTCTTTTTAGTACTTTAGTTTAGTAGTATTGATTAACAGTCTGACCACTGGGGAACCCATTTAATCATGATGAATGTGGGTGCCCAGTACATTCATCGTCTTCCACACTGCCCTTCCCCCTGAAAACTGTTTATTCCATTCAAACACATGTGCAAGAGACAAAGTATCATCTCCATAAGCCTTGGTTAACATTTGAAATGTTTCCTCCGTTGCTGATTTCGTAGGTTTCACAAAAAACATGATGTTGATTCACAGTTCGTTTTTCATATTAGACATTCTTCCAAAAGAATGCAGTTGCACGTGTTCACTCAACTGGCTACATGGATAGAGAAGGTGTGTGGCATGATGCCACTAAAACAGTTGTTACCAACTTCACTCTATTTTCAGGCTGCACACTTAGTCTCATTTTTTTTTTTTTTTTTTTTTTTTTTTTTGTGTCACATCTCGTATATTTGAGTCACTGACATTTAGCATTATTTCATTTTACTTTTTACTCTTCTGTTAATAAGATTTGTTTTTTTTTTAAAAATTTAATGATGACATGTTTTGTTTTTTACTATCTTTATGTATAGAAAATCATTCTAAAATTAATTCCAGCTTCTAGGAAGATGGAAAATGTTCAAGAAGTCTCGAGGTTACTTGCTCAGTGGGAGTCGCAGAATAGTGCAGGAGCCGATGTGACAGACACATTAAAACAGTAGGCAAATTTTATTCATTTTTTTATTTAATTTTTTTCTTGAAATCCATTATACTTTCATTGTTTTACATTTATAATGTCTAATTTATAATGTAGTGTTTTATCTTAACCTCTTCATTCCTGATGTCAAGAGAATGTAGGCTGCCCGTGGCGTTGGAATACTGAATGTCACTGTACGCCCAAGTGCAATTTGCAATCAAGGCTGACATGCAGAAATAATTTTTATAAAATCTGCTTTTCATCAAAATATTTGCATGTGTTGTTTAAGTATTACTTTCTTGTAATATAAATAGAAAAATCTAATACTAATATATTTTATATTTAAGTTTGTTTAAAATTATACAGTACAAAGTCCGTAATCCAGATTTGTCGGTACTTTGGAGATTCCCGATTATAGATCATCAGTTTAAATCTGGTAAGCTGGCTGTGGCTTTGAGGTCCGGATTATAGATCATTCCGGATAATGGACGTCCAGATTACGGACTTTGTACTGTATATACTTTCTGAATTGTGCCTAACACATTTTTTCCATAAGAACTTAACCTTGCAGGCTGTGATTTTGCCGTACTCACAATATATTAATGATGTAACTTCTGTGTTTGGCAAGTTGTTACTGTAAAATATTATATGTATTGATTATCTGTCGATTTATTATTATTATTATTATTATTATTTTGTTTCTCTATATCCAGACTAGCTGAAATTTTTGAAGCAGAAACAGAAGCTTTTTTAAAGCAAGATCCAGATCCGTTTGATGACAGACATCCTAGTATGCAGACCAAACTTTCATTATTTTATAAAATGCCTATTTTTGATCTCTTGATAGGATTGATTTACTGTAATATAATAACAGATTTTATAGGTAGATTTTATAGGTTTATATTACTAGCTCTGTGTGCTGCATTGTTTATTTTACATCAACTTGCTTTATAAGAGTGGTGTGCTCTCTTATTATTTTAATTTGCATTATTGATTGATGGCATGGGTTATCTATGAGATTCTAATCTTGTCCCGTTCTGGCCGTCTTCTCCCCTTCTGAGATTTCTTGTTATTGATTTTTATGAGATGTGTCCTTGAAACTTTCTTAGCAATGCTTTTAATTGCCAAACAATTCTGAGTGTACTTTGATTCTTGCCAATAATTATTAGCAAGAATCAAAGCATCAATTTACTAATTTTCGTTCATCTTTTATGAATCTTTTCTAAAATCATTTATCTGCTAATGTTCTAAAATGTATAGTATTCTGCCACTTCTTTAAGGGAACTTTTAAAAAAAGATTTTCTGCAATAACTCATTTGTTCAGTTACTACTTGATATAAAATGGTTTAAATTTTCTTTGGATAAAAAGTGGTATATTTTAAATCTTTCAGGGTTCTTAGTTCTTTAGTTTGAGACTAACGGTTCCAAAAGGACCGTTAGTCTCAAAGCACAATTTTATATTGTTTCGCTTTTCAGCTTCAATTGCATTATTTCATTTTCTGAATATCATTTCTGCAATGAAATTTGAAAGCTTTTATAATACCCTGTTTCTAAAAAATGAATGTTTGAATTGTACTTGCAGGAAGCAATATAATGTTTTTCAGAATCAGAAAGAGATAGGAGATGTATGTGACATCTCAAAACACAATTATGCGTTGTTTCACTTTTCATTTGAGTTTCTTCCCATTCAGAAGAACTTAAGATTTCTATGCTTAAGATTCTATTCTTTCCTATTTAATCTGTCTGTTAAAGCAATAGATGCAGTTCTTAAAAATATTATTTTTTTACTTTTTAATCTGATTGATTTAAATAAAAATGTATTTTAGATGCATAATATATCTAATTTAAAGCATTAAATATTTTTTCCCTTTTTTTAAAATGTGAAGACGATATATAATGTCTCCATGTTAGTCTAAATGGATATTCATCTAATATGTTAGTCCATGTTAGTCTAAATGCATATTACTGTTAATTCATCAAATATGTCGGTCTAGATGCATCTTGAATGTTTTGCTATACCACTTGGGCAGTCTCTATCAGTAATCTGTTCTGAGAAACCCTTTCAGATTTTTTTTAATTGCTTCAGAACCTGGGGAGGGGATACACATTATTTCATGTGACTGCTGCTTTAAAATTAGATCCTGAGCACACTTTTAGATCTTAAATGCATTATGTTAAAAAAATTTCTTTTACTTTTTTTTAATTTAAAAAATAAAATTTGATATTTTAGAAAAAAAATTATAAAAGATATTTTTGTTATTATATTTTGTCTCCAGTCGAAATATGAACTTGAATTGTTTTGAATATTAAGAAAAATTAAAAATTATCTCATAGTGTAAAAACTTCAGATTACAACCTGATGCTCCAAAGGAGTTTTATTATTATGAAGTTTTAAAAAATGTAAAAAGAAATGCAGTTATTTCTTTTCTAATAAAAATAATCTAATACTTACTGTTCAAAATGACAGAATAAATAAAAACTTCAAACTACGATTCATCACCTCAGATTGTGATTTTAGATTACAGTTTGACTGCGTACATTGCTGACTGATAAAACTAAATCTTTCTTCTTTAAAAAAAAAAAAAAAAAAAAAAAAAAAAAACTCAGCTCCAAAGAAATTTCAGTTTAAAAATTTATTATAATTTCTAAAAAAGTCCCCTTTTAGTGCAAAATGACTTATTCTTTATAAATAAAGTAAAATTGGAAAAATGTACATTAAAGCATTGTTTAAGCATTTATGATTTGTAAATTTTTTGTATTTCTTTCGTTTTTTGTTCCAGTTCACTCTATAGTTAATAATTTCATTTATACAACTGATAGCTTTGGTTATACATAATTTTCTCCTGACTTATTATTCATCAATGTTTCTTCAAAAGACTAGCAAGAAAGCCTTCCAGATAAGGAGGCTGCAGCAAAATCAAAATTTCCAAGTTGAATTTGAAAAAAAATTGATGTATGTTTTTGAAGAACCTGAAAAACCTGAAAAGAAAATGTATAAAAAATTTCAATATGAATGAAATCAATACTATATATTTTAATAATAATAAACAGGCCATGTGATTCCATAAAAAAATTTAATCTACCTTTGTTTAGAAAAGACGGATGGCAGTTTTTAAAATTCCACCTTTTACATGCTTTGATGCTTTTGCATCTAATGTGTGTCTAAAGGTGCATCAAAGAGGCTTTCAAAAATAATAATAAAATGTATTTAGAAGAATATGTAAGAAATTGAACATTATTAAGCATCTCTGCCTTCCATGTCCTACATTTTTAGAATTCAGCCTGCAGCTGACTAATGGAATAACACGTTTCCGCCTGCCACTGGCTACTGGAACGTCATAGCGTCCTCTAGCCGAATGGCGTGGGAAATACATAGCATTCCCTGAACTCAGTTGAGTTCACTTACCATTGATTTGTAACAAAATTAACATTCAGGAACCATTTGAAATAACATGAAGAAAACACAAATAGAATATTACATCAATTACAAAGCATCAATATTGTTCACAATCACTTGATATACAAAACAGATTATATGGTTTAACTTCTGAATAAACTTATTCAGTTTTAAATTTGAACACAATAAAACTATCATCAATACACAGATAGAAAATTAACAGGTTTACACTTCAATTAAACATTAATTTCCAAATTATACGCAGGTTGTACTGAGCATTTTATTTTTCCTTTAGGAGTTTGAATAAGAAAAGAACGGATTTTTCCGTGTCTTCCTGGGTATAGCTCTAAGATTTTTCCCATCCACACATTTCTGGGATAATGCTCACCATCAATCAAAATAATATCATTCAGTTTAAATGAAACTATTTTACTTGGTTGGGGAGAAATATAAGCTGATCTCAGCTTATATTCTCTCAGATCTGTAAATACTCCTTTCTCCACCTGTTCCAAAAATGATTCAAAAGCGTTTGTTGGTAGAATTTCTATTAACATTTAAATCTTCATTTTTATGTTTAATTACAGGTAAAGACACTAATCATTGACAAATGAGATGGGGTGAGTGGAGAGGGTTCGTTGTGCAGATATGTGATAGGCCTGGAATTAACCATGGCTTCAATTTCTGAAAAAACAGTTTCCAATTCTTTCAAAGAAAGAGAAGATCATCCAACAATTTTCTTTAAGCAAGTTTTAACTGTTTGTATATGTCTTCTCACAAACCTTCCCACCATGGACTTTTTCAACTATACAATTCCAAATTATACCTTTAGAAGCAAGCAAGTTTTTAACTTGATTATTATCTATCTTATTCCACCATTTTTTCAATTCACAATTTGCCTTTTTAAAAGCTTTGGCGTTATCAGAATATATAGTGGAACATAATCCTCGACGAGAAACTAATCGGGAGAATCCTAACAAAAAAGAACCAGCACTTATGTTAAGAACTACTTCTAAGTGAATACCTCTTGTCGCTGCGCAGCTGAATATAAGTAAATAACACTTACTTATATTCATATGTGAATTAAATAAATAAAAAAAAAAAGGTCCGCCAATATTCAGACCGCATATATCAAATGGTGGATGCTCTTGAATTCTATCAGAAGGTAAAGGGGCAATCACCTGCGGTCCAGGTTTCACTTTGAATTGTCTACAAATTAGTTATTTAACACTTTTTTCACAAATTGACGACCTTTAACAATTCAGAATTGTTCTCTTATACGTGTTAAAGTTGCATCAATACCTAAATGGCGCATCTTAGTGTGAGAATCACAGATGAGTATCTCAACAAATTTATCATTCGATGGAAGAAGCCATGGATGTTTGGCTCTCATATCGCTACTTGAGAACTGCAAATGTCCCTTTAAACAAAATAAGTTATTGTCATTAAGTTCAGGATTCAAATTAAATATGCGTGAACTCTTATTGATAGTTCCTTTAGAAAGAAGTTGGAAAACCTCTGTACCGTAATGTTTGAATTGAGTAGCTTTGATCCAAAAATGCAAAGCTTGCTCGAGTTCTGAAGCACATATAGGTCCATGAAATTTTGTAGAATTAGGTTTAGAATTGTGCATAAACCTTTTAATCCACATAGTAACACGCAGTAGTCTTTTTAGTTCGCTGAAGTCATTAACGTCAAGTAATGGCAGAGGTAAGTTTCCACCACCTGAACTGGTTACCATGGAATTAACAGGCGCAGTCCGTCGCTCTTTCACTATGATGCCTTCGTCATAGATGTCATCAAGATGATGTACCGATTCTTGAATATAGGCCACAAGTGAATCAGTTTAGACAACCAAGCAGGGCCTGACCACCACAGAGAACTTGTCAGGATCCTTCTAGCGAATTCTCCTATAGTAGTAAGGTCCGCAGGATTGTCAGAGCCACTGCAATGGTTCCAAAACTCTGGTAGAGTCAGCAACTGCACTTGAGCCACTCTGTTGGCGACAAATGGTTTCCATTGCTTAGATGATTCTTTCAACCAATGAAGGACGATTTGAGAGTCACTCCATAAGATAATCTGTTTCATGAAATCAGGAAAAAGATTTTGTAAATAATTTCCTAAACATACAACGAGGATTGTTGCCATTAACTCTAATCTTGCAAGAGTCAAAGTTCTTTTAAAGGAGCAACCTTACTTTTTGACATTATAAAGCTCACTTTAATTTGGCCATTGCAATTCATGTACTTTAGGAATGTAACAACCCCATATGCCTTGGGACTGGCGTCACAAAACACATGAAGAGAAGCATAATTTATTTCTACATTCTTAAAAAACTTTCTTTCAATAGATACTGCTTCAAGTTCACAAAGTTCAGAACACCAGGTTCTCCATTTATTTTGTAAGTCACTTGGCAAATCTTTATTGCATTTTAGACCACATTCCCACATCTCTTGAAGAAGAATTTTCAAAGTGATTACAAAAGGACTCGTCAGTCCACATGGATCAAATATCTTTGAAATAACTCTCAAAACAAATCGCCTGGTGATTAACATCAATGGAATCCCTAACATCTCTTAAATCTAATTTAATTCTATCCTCAACTGGATCCCATTTCAATCTCAAGAAACCTGTCCCTTGCCTGAAATCAGTATTTTCCTCATATCCATTTTCAAAGTTTATACAATTCCGGACAATTTGTTTTTAATTTCCTCAAACGAAAACCCACTGCCTTCAATATCTCTATTGCCGTAAAGGTAAAATAATAAGCACCCTGAACAGTATTGGCTCCATAACACAGATCGTCAACATAAAAAAAAAAAGAATTTGACATGTCATAACATTTTGATGATGTTTTTTAAATTTCTTAATGTGAAATTTCAAAACGCAAGCCAAGGAAAATGGCAAAGTGGTTAAACCAAATGGTAGCCAATTTAGATGAAGTGTTTCGGTTGAATCACCTGCCTCTTCAGGAGACCACAAAAATTCATGATATTTTCTATCTTCCTCTGCAATCTCTATCATAAGAAAAGCTTTCTCCAAGTCTCCGCAAAATGCAACTTGAATTTCCCGAAATTTAAGAATTATGTCCAATAAATTTGCATAAAGATAACTCATGTTGTTTCCTTGTCATTCCTAATTACCGCGCTGCGAGGCATATAATATCCTGAATTTATACCTTCATTTACACATTTTCACAATCTGACATTTTAATTGATCTGATATAATTTTTTTATACTGGTCATAAATTTTTACTTAGTTTGCGCTTTAACGAATCAAGACGCCTTTTCGCAACCTCATAATTTGAATTTAACCCAACTGCAGGTTCCATGTTTTCCTTCCACATCAATCTGCTAATGTACCTTTCCCCATTAAATTCCAGAGAATTTTCAAATTTTTTAATCAAGTGATTGTCCCTTTCAGGAAAGTTTTGTTTGTCTGATTGAAATTCTTCTATTTCCCAAAATTTATTCAAATCGCACAAAATAGAAGAAGAGTCCATAACTAAACATACATTTTCATACACATTAGTTAATTTATTACTTCCTTCCACTCCAGCTAGCAACCAGCCAAAACGAGAATTTATCAGAGTAATGTTTTCTTTTAACTTTACTCTCTCATCATAAAAAAAATCCCAAAACGAATTGCACCCTATAAATATTTCCGTCTGACAGTCGCCAGAATATGAATCAACCTAAGGTAAACCTCTTTCCTTCAGTGCATTGCGAATAGATACATCAGGAATTTTTAAAGACAAAAATGTATGTATTTCATTATGACAGCTTCTAACTCGTGCAATTTCGAACTTTGATCCCTATTGCACAATGTCAATGAAACAACACCGTATTTCTTCTCCTGTGCTATTTTGTCTCCGAAAGTAAAAATAGCTATCCTTTCATAGCAAATTGGCTTTAATTTCAATTCCTTAACTATCCGAGAAGAAATAAAACTTCGATGAGTGCCATTGTCTAAAATAACATTAGTTGGACCGATTTTTTATCCCAACAGGCTAAAACTGTACATGTTTGTAAAAAGAGCTTATTTTTAGTACATATATTACTGTGAGATACAAAAATATTCTCGGCATTTTTATTAGCTTTAGATTGTGAGTCATTTAAAACAGTTTCACTTTTCACTTGCTTTTCATATCCTCTCATCATAGAATTAGCAAGGTTGTTCTTTCTACAAACTGACTCATGATGAAATTTGCTTAAACAATTTTTACATGATAATTTTGCCTTGTATTCTCGAGACGTGATATTTTTTAAAACAACAGCAGCACTTACCTTCAGTCTTTAGCTTATTTTTTGTTCTACATCAAATTTTTTGCAACTTATGGATCGTGATGACTGTCACAGAATAAACAAACATTTTTTATTTGTGTATTTAACGCTGAAGCGATTGATATATTTTTAGGCTTTAAATAGTTTTTTTGATAAGTTTGACCACTTTGATAATTTTGGGAAAAGGATCGTTTTTGTAACTTTTGTGGGGACTCATTACAGTTTCAAAAATTTCCCTAGATTCCAATTCATTCCTCAAAAACTTAATAATTTCTGAAACCTCACAATTTACTTCCCTGTTTTGTTTTCGGTGAAAATGTAACACCAAATCTTGCGGTAGCAACAACAATAGTATTGGATTCAATAAATGCCCATATGAACCCTCAGTTACATTTAATGAATGTAAATTTCTTATATTAACTTAACCAAGCAGAGCCTGACCACCACAGAGAACTTGTCAGGATCCTTCTAGCGAATTCTCCTGTAGTAGTAAGGTCCCCAGGATTGTCAGAGCCATTGCAATGGTTCATCGTATAATTTACGCAAACCCTTAACATTAGAGGGACTTCTTACAGGTTCTAAGCTTAATAATTTAGTCATGTAAGAATTTATAATATTATCAGTTTTACCATATCTTTGTTTTGAAAGTTCAAGATATAAGTCATATTTTTTCCTCATTTAATTCGAAGCCCGCAACAAAATTATATGCAGAACCAGAAAAAAGGGATTTCAAATACTGAAAATTTTCAGATTTTGTAAGTGAATTATTTGAGCTGATTGCACTATCAAAACATTTTAGAGAATTCCATAAACTTGCTAGAATCTCCAGAGAATTGCAAAATTTCTGACTTTAAAGCCCTGACGGTGTTTTCCGAAACACTAGATGTGTTAAGAACTGAAGAAGTTTGCTGAACTTTTTCTGCTGCTATATTTTTCCTTAATTTTGCTCTTTAGTTTAATCTTAGCTGAGAATATTTTATAATTGCATTCTTCCGAACCTTTTAATTCACTTCTGAGGCTCGTCTATGAGTGCTTCCACCTCTAAATCATAGCCTTTCAAAATCTGCTCCTTCGTCTCTAATAGTTTCAGTAATTTTGATAATGAACTACTTGCGTCTTCGGCAGCTTCATCGAGCTTCTGTACTCGATTAACTAGTTTAGTTACACTAGCATGAACGTGACTTTTTTTTCCAATTATTTTGGAAAGCTTATCCATATTAACTCAGAATTTATAATTTCAAAAGATCTTACCTTCACAGTCCAATATGCAATGTTACGTATCCAAAAACGTACGTAAAGTATCCAAACTTCTCAGAATTATAATCCAGTGATGATGACTAATTACTTCTGATATTACACATTCCTGGGTGATTCACCAATTTTGCATCTAATGGTTCTGTGTGTGTAAAGGTGCATCAAAGAGGCTTTCATTAATAATAATAAAATGTATTTACAAGAATATGTAAGAAATTGAAATAGCTAAAGATACATTATTAAGCATCTCTGCCTTCCATGTCCTACACCTTTAGAAACTAGCCTGCCACTGACTTTTGGAACATACACGTATCCGTCTGCCACTGGCTACTGGAATGACACAGCTCCCTCTAGCCGAATAGCATGAGAAATACGTAACAGATGCAACACACCAAACAGCAGTGAAGCTCATTAAAAAAATGCAGGTTGTGAAACTTAGTATTTTTAGAGTTTTTAATTAACATCTCAGCTGATTAAACTCGTACAAAAATTAGATTAGCCAAAAGAGCTTCTCATAAGTTTTTGGAATCCTTGAGTACCTCTCTCGTAACTCAATTCCTTGCCATTCCAGAGGAGATAATGTTACAAACAAACAAATAGATGTGCACAGATTTTAGTAGTATAAACTTTTTTTTCCCCCCTTTGAAATTTATACATTGGGATATATAAGGAATCAATGAAGATAAAGGATATATCAGTTTCATGAAGAGTTCAAATTTGGTTGTTGAATTAAAGAGGATAAAATAAGTATTTAAATCTGCTGACTAGACAAGATGTGCTCATGGGACATGATTAATAAATTTGTCGTTTTATAAACATGTTTTAACAGGATTGTAATTTGCTTTTTAACACCTCTTAGTATTTTGTTTAAGGCTGAAAATCAATGGAGTATCATCTGAGAGTTGAGGGTTTTTTTTCCTTTTAGGGGGATGCATTTGTATTAAAATAATTTTTAAGAAAATCCGTATTCATTCAAATGAACACTTAAAATAAAAGTATGGCTGTTCTTGTTTGTATATGAATTGGTATTTTTTTTTTTTTAAATTTAAGAATGAAATATTTTAACATATGGATATTAATTTGACAAACTAAAATCAGATTGATAATCATTATGTTTTTATAACAACAGTGGTTTAATAGTAGTGTTAAAATTCTACAGCTAAAAAATGTTTGACTAATCTGAAAGTTCAATTATATGTCTTTCTGATTTTTTTGGGGGGGGGGGTAGACCTTTAACCCTTTCCGGCATGCTTTTTAGATTTGGAATTTCGACCAAAAAAAGGGTAGGCAGTCTAATCAGGCTTAGAGAAATGTGCAGATAAATTTTGTGAAAATAGCACTTATCGTTTTAATTCTGTAGGTTTACTGATTAATAGAGCTTCGAAAAGAGTGCTGAAACGAGCATTGCTACTGGGAAGAGCAGTAAAAGAGTAAGAGATTTTGCCTATGATTAAAAAACACTAGATTCTGAATACCGTAGCAGATTTAGCATTACCCAGGATGTGCCACGGAGAAACCTGCTACTCTACACCACCCTAAAAAAGCCCTTCTTGGTTATATGATGACTGCATGCATATGAATGGAGGAAAAAAAAATAACATTGGTATATGGTATTTACATTTCATATATTTACACTTTCATCTATTTTTTTCATGGTGGTACTTTTCAAAGAAAGTGACCTACCTTTGAAAAAACATAACCCAATATTACTTGTTTTGCACATGTACCGGGATCCATATCAGATTCACTATCTGAAAGCACTTTGTACACTTTCAGTGATTCAGAAATGGTCGGCCCTCTCTAATTCATTGAAAATAATTAAAAATCCCTCCCGAAAAAAACTAATATTATACTCCAATTAAAAATTATAAACTATAAAATAAAATTAAATAAACGTCTACAACTCAAAACCATCAAATGTAGAGCTAACAAAACTTTTTTGAATGAAAGAGAAAAAACCAAACAGCTAACTGATAAAATTACCCTTAACCTTCAGAAAACCATCGCAACAATTTCTTAGTAACCTCCCCTAAAAAAAAAAAAAAAAAAAAAAAAAAAAAATCTTTTAGAGACAAAGCCCCTTTGGACTAATAAAATTTGAAAGGTTTCAGATTTTAAATTACATCCAAAGGGGTTTTTTTTAACGTTTTGTGTGTTATCTTTATTTATTTAATGTCATGTTCTTTGCACTTAAACCATAAAACTCAATTCAACAGCAATGTTGAAAAATAATTTTAAAATGAGCATATCTTTAGAATTTCCAATACACAGTTCGCATGCTGGAGATAGGAAGGTTAGTAGAGTGTTGCTATTGCTCGCTTTTAAATCATTGAGCTTGTTAATAAAAAGATTCGTTAAAGTTTTACAAAATATGAAATCGATAATAAAACAAATTTCAAATTTGGGTTTTCAGATGCCCATATTCGCAGTAGGATTATGGCATTCAAAATTGGATGGCTCTAGGTACCATTGTTTTATCACGATGCTAGAAACATACGTACATTTATGCAGACTCTCCATTTAATTTGTTCAAATATAATAAATGGTGACAGTATTTGGTGTCAATGATTTGAAAAGTGATACGTCATTTATAGGGCTCTATTGCAAAATAGGGTTCTGGCGCAAAATCGCAAAACGAAAACAATAGTCCTTCAGGGACAAAGCCCCTTTGGACTAAAAAAGAAAAACAAGAAATGAAACACAAGAAAGAAAGAGAAAAACAAGAAATTAAACACAGATGTGGACCCTCCTTTCTATTGTCAATGAACTGACCAGAGAGCTGCAGAGAAACAAAGATACAGTTTTTGGTCTAGTCCTAGTCTGTCAGTGAGCCCACTGTGGGCACACCTGATGTTTACCATTCGATTTTAGGCAAGATTTCAAGGTAAAAATTTTAAACTAATATAGAATAAGGAGATTAGCATTCAGCCAAGAAAATAACGTAGAAATTTCTTTTCAAACAATTCTTTTTATATCCTAAAAAAAATCTGGAAGATTTCTTTGAAAAATGATGGTCTTTAAAAGCTAAAGATGGCTAAAATATATTGACTGGTTTGTGTTGTGCTGTTATCTAGTATAAATAAAGAAGGTTCAGAGTAACCAATGGTAACCTATAAATCTTTTTTCATTCAGTTTTTCTGTGCGTATAGAAGGGAATTTTTAGGTGTGCCTAGACCGGACAGGGTTAAAGATTTATAAATGGGGCTTCATAAAAGCTTGTAATTTATGTTGCTATATAATTTCATTATTATGTCATCAATCATTTTATTTGTTGCAAACAGAAATAAAATGATTGATATGATTTTATAGTGTTATAATTTTTGTATTTATACAGTATTAGAAACACAATAACTTCAAAATATTTTTCATTACACACATGTTTTAACAAATAGGTACTGTATGTGTGTTCTTAAAAGTAAAAAACAAAAGATAAAAAATATTTTAAAATTTATTCCAATTTGTGAATTGTAGGTCGCTTGCAACCAGATTGTACTCTCGGACATATGCTGAAAACCATTTTTAGGAATGAAAACTTCGTAGATGCGGTAATGTTGAAATATTATAAAATTTATTCTATTGAATATGCATGTTACTAAATTTGCAGGAATGTATTTATAGACTAAATTTATGTAGCTTTTAGTATATGTGAAAATTAATTTTGTAAATGGATTTTTTAATTAATAATTGAATTAAATTAATGGAGTTATCCATTAAACTTTAAATTATAGTTGCTATTTTTACTGAATCCTCCCACCCACAGCACTAAAACTGCTTATGTAAAGTTCTCTGTCTTTTTTTTAAGAAACTGAATTTTAAAGTGCTAAGATTGAGTTTTAAGGAATAAAGTCAGTTTTAAGTACCTGTACACACACATGAAATTATTCATCCACAAAGGAGGCATTTGTGACTGATTATCTGTGCAGGATATGTCTTGTGTAAAGGTTTTAGTGCAGTTTTAATGATTTCTTTTTCATACAATTTAGATGGTTAAAACTTATTGTCGGAGGGATGCAGAAGAGCTCAACACTGCAGTTTGTCGTCTTCTGCTGGATATACTGCCTGGGTTGGAAAATGTCATTTTCCAAGAGGTAAATTTCATGCTAATATTTGCTCTTTAACATTAGGTTTTAGTCAGTAAATTTTGGATCCCTATACTGTAAGTGGTTCCCATGAAAAAAAGTCACCAAATACAATATGTGTGGTGTAAAGAACATTTTCAAGCATAGAAAAAGCAAAAACATTACATAAAAATGTCATGAAACGAAATTCTTGCACTCATCTTCTCACTACATAGTTCTTGATGTCCATATATGCAATTGGCAGGTCTGATGTTTTCATCACATTTCCTGATAGATTACCAAATCTCCCAGTTTTAAATTTTCAGCCTTTATTAAGGAAAATGTTTCTTAACAATAGATAAAACTGAATTCCTGAAACTTTGACAAACCCATTTTCCACTCGAGTTTTCAGAGCAATTTTTTGTGTTAAATTTTATTTTATTTGAATTATTTTTATCTACTGTAGAAATTTATAGAACTTTTTAGAATGATTTAATCAATGTTTAATTAGCTAATATTTGTATTTATGTACATTATTGTATTATGATTATATAGTACATTACCAAGTTTATTCACAAAACAGAATGTACATCAATTTTATTTTTATTATCTTTTATAAATGAAAGCTTTTCTTTACCTCTCAGGACTTTTTGAGTGTAAAAGCTTAAGAAAATTATGAAATAAAATTAGCCAAAGAACATAAAATATAGACTAGGTAATTAAATACTAATATATTTTGCATCAGAATCTATTTGGAAATGGCATAGCATGGCAACTTTAAAACCCTCTAAAAACTGATTTCGTGTGAAAATTGGTTTTTAATTTTTCTAGATTTTCTTTTGGTTGTTTCATATTTCAAGGTTGGCAGCTATGTCTTATGCCTGTGATTGATGTTAATATATATGGCTTCAAAAGGATTTCCCCTTTCTATGCAATGGTTAACTTGCATTCTGCTAGGATGACTCTAGGTAATACCTAGCCATACCTCGTTGCTTTTTCTTCAGCCATTTTGTAGAACTCAGTAATCTCTCTATGGTTTTGGTACTGTTGGTCTTTGGGATCAACAAAACTGAATTTATGATTCACAGTCAAATGGCTGTATCCAGTCAGTCCAAAAAAATGTCAGCAATTCATTGATAACTTTATGAAATAGTGGAAAAACATTTATTTCTCTATCTTTCCAGCTCGTGTTCATAAATAATAATAAAGACTATTTTATAAGAATCAAAAACAAATTTCTTAGTAACTACATACAATTTTAAATTTAGTGAAATGGCTGTTAATTCAATCCAAAAAATGTCACATTTTTTATTGCATATTTTTGTTAATTTTACATTTGTAAGCTGGAAAATGTTGTTAAAAGATATATTTCTAGTGTTTTAAGCATTTATAACAACTTTTTTACAGGACATAAAATAATAATGTTTTTGCCGGAAGTTGTCTTTTCTCTCTCATGTTCGCCTGACAGGGAAGTTACATTTACAGTTGTTCATATAAAAAAATACAATTACTACGCAATTATTATTGCTACATAATTATTTTCAATTACAAATACTACAAGTACATTTACTTACCCTGTTTTTTCAAAGATCTGATTTAGTGTGATACACCTTGAAACAGTTGGTTTGGTTGGTTTATTAGATTATGGCAAAGTACTCGAGGGCTATCTGCCTTAAGGGAGGGATGCCTTCGTGGAGGACTTTTAAGGGAAACTGGCTCGTATACACATTAAACATCACCTTGAAACAGAGCGAGAGGCATAGTCCAACATCACAGTCAGGACAAAAATACCTAGCCTGTTTTCTAATGCTTTTGCCGTTGTTATTTCTTTTCAGTGAACACACATAGCACTGTCTTGCAGATTGTAGTTTTTTGTCTGTAGGTGGAATCACCTCAAAAAAATGTCTCTTTGTCAATCTTAGTGGAATTGGTAAACTTCCAGGTTGACATTTTCTTTTTTCTACTGTTGCATGTCTTTCAATTAGTCTGTCAATAATATCTAATCGAAATTGTAAATTTGTATCTTTACCTTTTATCTTGTATCTTTATTTTTTGTACAGCATATAAGCATTCCATAAACTGATGGCTAGAAGGTGAAAACATATTTTTTTTATGGTATTTCTTCACCCTTTTTTATCACAGACTAAGGATTTATGTTCTGGTCCATTTGATTTACTCCACCCATTGTGTTGTTGTACTCCATAATTACTCTTGGTTTTCGTTTTATATCATACTTGAACCATTTCTGGATTATGGGCTGTAGATATAAGATACACGGGTTTTTTGTCCACCCATTTCATAATACCTCTTGGGTAAGCGACCATTTGCACTTTTTGAAGTTTTTCTTTCAATAATGCTTTAGGAACTGCCTTTCTCTGAAGTTTGAATGTTTCATACATATTTATGCAGCAACTAATGAAGACATCTGCTATTTCAAGTGATGAAAGTTATCTGTTGTCAGATAGTATCCTGTATCTAAATGTGGTTGCATTAAAAGTGGTTGCACAACCTGCGAAATTTGCTTAAATATTTGTAACTGTCATCAAACACAATTCCTTTTCCTGTATAAATTAACATAGAGCATATATATCTAGTCTTTGATTCACAAAGCATGTATGTTTTTATTCCGAACCGTGATCGTTTCCAGTGGGATATATTGTTTCCAACTTAGTTTTTATTTGTATAACATAAGACTCATTTATCATCATCTCGTTCAGGGGTGACTTCTTGGAACCAAGTTTTTACATGCTTTAGTACGGCTCAGATTTTAACTAATTTCAGGCACTCATGAGAATTTATGTCAAATTTTTCATTATCTGAAAAATGTAAATAACTATCAATTAACTGGAAATGACGATGTGGCATTACTTTGCGAAAAAATGGTGTAGATGTAGAATGCTTCTTGCTCCAATAATATTCAACTACTTGTCGTTTTTTTAATACTTTGAAGAATAATCTATGCAAATAATACCTATATTTCATCTTTCGATGTTGATTCCCATTTTTTTCCTTCTAGAATGCCTACTAAATACACTATTTTGCATGCACTGCTCAGCATATCTATTTGTTTACAAAACAATCAGGTCTAGCAAATAATCATCCATGAAAGCTTCATAAAACTGAAGTTTACTGCTAGCTATATCAATATTCAAGTTAATTTTTGGATTTCCAATGAAAGCAAATCTAGGAAGTGGATTGGGTGAATTATTAGAATTAATTTTAAAAAATTGCCTTGCCTGTCTGAAACCCTCTGTACTACTGTCAGAGTCACTAGTGTTGAAATTATCTAGAAAACTTCCACTACTTCCCGACAGATTTGCAGATATTTTGGATTCTGATTTGCAAGAAATTAGCTTCATATGTTCTGAATTATCCATTATTTTATGATAAAGATAGTTTTCACTACTTGTATATAAATGAAGTTATCAAATAATGTGTAAAATACATACTGAAAGCTAAACATCTGAAAATAAAAGCTTACAGAATAATGCAAAACTTAGGAAAAAGCCCGCGCTTTTAGACCAAATAGAATAGACTTCGCAAATTAACATTTTGTGGACAACTACTGCCATCTGTACGACTAATTTGACATTAAAAAAAAATATGGCCAAAACAGTGAAAGCAACAAAGAAATCGGATTGCCCGCACGGTATATGGGCAAATCATTAAAGGCACGAAACGTGCAAAACAAGCAAGGGATTAAATATAAAATCTATAAACTGCATCTACTTAAACATATATGTGATTCTTAGTTATCAGGTATGTACTTGAAAGTACGGCAGTAAAGGGCAATTTTACCGTAGGCTGAAACCAGGGGTGCAAATAATCAAAGTGTAATGCTAGTTTTTTATAATTTTACCTTCGACCCTATTCATTTTTTAGGTTGCTCTTTTAAATGCTGCAGTTAAAAAACAAAACAAAAAAAAAATAGTTCTTATGTAATTATTCTAGTTAATAGATGTGCCGTGGCGTATTTTTAACTGCATCTTTGAATGAAATGATCTTGGAAATTCAAAATATCCTAGTAAATTTATTGTTTGTTATCAAAATATATTTAAAATTAATTTAGCATTTAATTATATTTTTAGTTTGTAGTAGAATTTGTATTGATATAAGTCAGCAAACAAAAATTACATGAATCTATTTCTATGTATTTTTTAAATCTCAGGCCATATTGACCGGTGTTATGCATTAGTGTAAAAATGTATATTTTATATCTGGTTAATATTTTTTAAATAT
This sequence comes from Stegodyphus dumicola, assembly GCF_044657685.1. Lineage (NCBI taxonomy): Eukaryota > Metazoa > Arthropoda > Arachnida > Araneae > Eresidae > Stegodyphus > Stegodyphus dumicola. The sequence goes on from NC_140768.1 coordinate 89,103,068, forward strand.
AAATGTGCATAGTGCTTTGATTTTTTTTTTTTTAATATATTCAGGATGGATTTGTTCCAAAGCTGTTTCATTGGGCAGAGAAAGCTCGTAATCCCTTGCAGTCATATGCAACAGGACTTTTAGGTGCTGCAATGGATGTCCCTGAAATAGCTGCAAATTATCGAGACAGAAATGCTTACTTTGTAAGTAGTAATAACTATGTAACTGTTTTATTTTCAAAATGAACTTTTTAATGCTTTAAAGGAAATTTTCCTGAGTACTACTGTTTTCAATTTTGTGTTAAACTGTGTCTGAAATGAATGCAATTGTGTTGCTAGTCAGTAATGAACGAGATCCTGTCTTTGATGCTATAGAAATGACTTACTGAATACAGTGTTAATTAAATCATTTGTAAAGTTACTTTATCTAGATTATTTCTGTTGCAAACTGAATAATTGTAATTTTCCATTTTATAGTCAGTAAATAGAAAGATATGTTTTTCCAAAATCTTATATTATTATTATTTTTTTAATATAGACTTATTTAGTTATTTCTGTGTAGTTGATATTATAAAAGATATCAAATGTAAGTATTAATTTTATTTTACTGGCGAAGTAAAAAAAAAAAAAAAAAAAAAAAATATTAGTCAATCTTTCTGAAATAAAAAGGAATGCATATAATGTATTTTAAATGGAAGCAATTTAAAATAGCTTGCCGTTTCTGTTAAATGAGTCATAAGGAGTATAATTCATTTAAAATTTGCTGAAATAAAAGGCAAACAAGACAACTCTGTTAAATTATGGTGATGATAATAAAGAAAAAAATCCATATTTTCATAAGACTAATTGATCACAAAATTGAATAATGGAAAAATATTAAAAATTAAAATTGCAAAAATATTTTAGTTTAATATGTATATGCAAGAGTAATATTAAAAAATATTAGTTTATCATGAAAATGAATAATTGAAGGGATATGAATAATTAGAATTGATTTCAAAAATGTTATTTTTATTTTATTCAGTCATAGTATACATTAAGTCAAACTTCTCAATATCAGTGTCGTATTAAGAATCTTCTAGTAATTGTCAGAAATCTGCTTCTACTACTAATCTGACCGAGTGATATGCTCCAGTCAAGATTCTCATTTCAAAATCCCGGTTGCAATTACAAATCATGGACATATCATAACCCTAAAGGTCTGTCTACATGTAGCGATTTTCTCGGCCGACTTTGCCTTATGACAATATCTGAGCTAGCTTGCCTGCCCACATGGAACGATTTTTTCGGTATTTCAGGAATTCACTCAACCAATCACTGTAAAAGGAAGAATTCCTGCCCTCTACAGGATCACACTGTCTACAATTGTATAAACAGAGCTTACGGTGTTATCAAATAGTCAAAATAATAGATGAAGATTTCCCTTTAATTGCTGCTTTAGCAACATCTGCAATTTTGATCTTTGCTGTTGGCACAGAAGAAGAAAATGGGTTTGGACCAGAGATTAGGTCAAAAGAGGAAAAATTCATGGTATGCATAATACCGTGTTCCAGGAGTTGCATATTGAAATTCGGAATATTGCAGTGGAATTCAGAAGGTATTTATGGATGATGCTATGTGATTTTGATTTTTTGTTAGTTTGAAGCAAAATTGAAAAAATTGGTACAATTATGAGTTTCTTAATTTCGCCATCTAAGAGGCTGCATGCTACTCTGCACATTCTAGCTGGTGATAAGTTAATTTTTATATTATTAGAAATTAACTAATTAATTTTTATTAAAATTGGCATGTCTCACTCACTAAAACTAAAGTATAAGTGTAAACAATAGTTTTAATCAATATTATTTTCGTTTCGAGAAATTTTTAAGGAATTTTATAATAATTATTTCATTGCATCATTTTTAATGAATTTATGTTAATCTTTATTATTATGTTACAGGATGTTTTTATTCGCATTATTACTATTAAATAACTAATGCAGTCTGAAAACTATAATCATATGGTTATATCAGTTAATCACCTAATAAAATTTAACAATATTTTATTAAATTGCACTGTTATTTATTTACATCTATTAACACAAAACTGGGGTTTTCTGCAAATTTTCACTTTCAACAAAATAATATACATTCATAAAATATTTTTCACCATAAATAGAAAATATCTGAATCTGTAAAGTAACATGGAAAATAAAACTTATCAAAATAAGGGAATCCCTTCATTTTTCATTTTTAAAATTGACATTACTCGCAGTTGAAAAATTTGTGTTTCACTCGTTCAAAAGGAAGTAGGAATAATAATGAATTATTTATTTTGATCTGGGTAATTTTGTTTGCTTTGAAAGCAGAAAACGCAAGGTCAGTGTGTGTGGTGAAAACTTTTCCTTTCTTTCTCCAAAGGTAGTGATAATGCGTGAAAAGGGGGAAAAAACTTCTTTTTTGTTCTTTCCTTATTGCGGGTTATGACTCATTCCCCCGGTTCTCGGACATTCTCTTCTGGATTCTTTTCGGCAAGTAGGCGCGGCAGAAAAAAAGGGAGAGACTTCGTTCGACCAGATGTGCGATCACGTGATTCTGGGTTCAAAGGTCGGCGTGGCGCCAATAAGTAGAGAAGGGGGATTTTTCGCCGTATTAGCTATTTGTCATTGATCGCTTCTCAACTTTTTTTTCTCCGCTGTGTGAAATTTTCGTTTCATTTATTGATGCACGTGTAAATTTTTCGTTTTGTTTATTGAAATATTTTTTTATTTATGTACGCAAGAGAATTTCACTATGAAATTTCTCGATATAAATAGTGATATTATACAATTAGAAGAAGGTGTCCGGAATGCATTTAGGTGGAAATGGATTGAAGGGAGAGATGGTAATGGGGATACCATCGGCACATGGTGCAAGAAAATAAATGTTGCTGGACAAGCATATTGTGTTTTTTGTAACTCACTGCTGAAGTATGGTGGGGGAAGATTCAAGGCTTTCACAAATCATTCTAAAACTGTGAAGCACATAAAATTTTCAAAGTGCATTAGACATTCAATGACTTTAAGTAATTATGCTAATTAAAAAAAAACTGATGACTTACTGGAGACTGATGCTCGGCCATTGGATATAGTGACAAAAAAAGCATGCCAAGAGGTATTAATAACTTTGTTTATTGCCGAGAATTCTCTTTCTTTCAATGTAGCTTCCAATTTGATTGAACTCTGCAAACAGTTGAGCAGCGATCAGACGGCACTAAACTCGTTGGAAATGTCCAGGACTACTGCATGTTATAAGATGAAATATGGGCTCATAAAAACTATTAAGGAAAATATCATTAAAACTTTAAAGGAGACTCCATTTTCTCTAAATTTGGATGAAAGTACTAGCAATGCTCAAGAAAGTATACTGGCAATATTGGTGCAGTTTTATGACAACAAATGAAAATGAAGTTGTAGTTCATCATTTTGCATCTCTAAAGATGGAATCTTGCAATTCAGAAGCTGTTTTTAAAGCAGTTGTTAATACTATTGAAGATAATAATATTTCATGGGCAAACTTAATTAGTGTATTAATGGACTCATGTAACATCATGCGTGGAAAAAAAAAGGGTGTTGAAACCAGACTACGATCAAACAAAGCACCCCACTTATTAGATATTGATGGTGACACATGTCACACAGCTAATAACTGTGCAAAAAAATTTGCTTCGTGTTTTGATAGATACTTAGAAGATTTGTTTGATGACATCTATTTTGATATGAAAAGCTGCAGTAAAAGAGAAAATTTTTTCAAAATCTGTGAATCCCTTGCCATTAAAAAACTTAAGCCCTTGAAGAAACCAGACCATAGGTGGGTGTACATTTTATGTATTTTAGAAAGAATCAAAGATCTGTGGGATGCTCTTATTGCATTTTATTTTCACTACTTGGATAAAACTGATAAAGGGGATTATTTTCCTTATGTTGAAACTGTATACAATAAAAGAAATATTTCTGCAGCTCAGAAAAAAAATTGTTGAAGGGGTGTATTCTTGCTTGCATTCCCAACAACTACTAAATGGGTTATTTGTTATGCAAAACAAAACTTTATTGCATATGGCATTATATTCAGCAGTATTACCTGAGTTCAACACATATATTAAATTATTTGAAACAAAAAAACCAATGCTTTCCAAATGCAATGAATTCCAAATTTCTCTGATGAAAGCTTATACTAATACAGCACAGCACATGAAACAGAAATTACCCCTTAAAAATTCATATCTAATTAGTTTTACAGCATTAGATCCAGAGCTAAGAGGTAAAACCAGTACAATATTAGCTTTTGAAAAATTATCATCTTTTATGTCCCATATTTTTAGTGATAATGAAAAGTCAAAAGTAAAGCTGAAATAAGAGTGATATTGATAAAAGAGTGATATTGATATCACCAAAGAAATGCTCTACACATCTGATGAAAGTGGAAATCAAGTCAAGTGTACAATTGATAAATATTGGTCTAAAGTTTTTAATTTAAAAGATGATTTCACAAATGATTATAAGTATCCTACATTGGCTAAATTGGTCAAAGCCTGCCTTAGCTGCTTCCATGGCCCATTAGTGGAAAGTGCATTCAACTTGATGGATACACTTGTCACTGAGTATAGAACCTTTCTTGAGATTGATTCCCTAGATGCAGTGCAGACTATTAAATATGATTTAATGGCTTCTAAAGAAACCTCATGTGAAAAATATGGCTAAAAAAATCCAATGACTGATCCAATTCACAAAGATCTCTTACTGAATATGAACAGAAGTTGGAAAACATATCAAGAGGACTTAAAAACATGTATTTCAGATGAGTCACCTATAAAAGTCTCTGAAAAACTTCTACATTAGCAGAAAAGCAAACTGCTTCTACCTCTGCATGTGCAGTTCTTGAGGAAATTTCTTCAACTGTAAATGAGGAAAATAAAAGTCAACCTTCCTGCAATTGTGAAGTTCACCACAAAAGAAAAACAAGCCCACAAACATCAGAAAATTAAAAAAAGCAGCAGAAATTAGATAATTCTTTTTTAAAGAATTAATTCAGGTAATTTAAAATATTTACATAAAATGTAATAGTTTATATGTTTGAAAATTTATGGTTATTAATTTTGCAAAAAAAGTAATTCATTGAACTTTTATAATTAGGTCATTCAATACTTCATAATTGTAATTTTTCATTTCTCTCCCCCCCTTCTCGAAACTCCAAAATGTCGGTAGTAAGTCCGTAAAAGTTTCAGGGGATTTTTTGGGGTCCCACAAACACCCATGGATTGCTCAAAGCAGTCTTATTGCCCAGAAACTCCAATTTTGTCTTATGCTAGTGAGCGGTGAACACTGGATCTGAAATTGTGGGAGAGAGCATGACTGATTTTTGGCGCATACACAGATCCTTAAAATTGTTGCTCTACGAGAAAGTCGGCCAGGAAAGTCATTACATGTAGATGCCATTATTTTCGTTTCTGTCTTCAGCACTGCGAATGCAACAAATAGATAATTGTTTCTGGCCTGTTTATTGAATGGATGAGAACTTGACACTTATTTTCAGCTATGATGGATCATCAAGTTAGATGGCCAATTGTTAGAACTTTTGGCTGTGTACACCTAGATTTATGAGGCAATTTAAAATTTGGCTTACACATTGGGGTCTTAATTTTGGGAGGGTTCTGGTCACAAAATTTTGCCTCTTGGCTTATGTATTTATTGACTTGGGTTCCTAAATACAGACTAGCTCTATTGTCAATACTTTTTGAGTCTATTTCTAATTTTTTAGATATTCAATTTTCATCCAAACCACATAGAACAACAGCAAGCAATAAAATAATTTAAAAAAATGTTCTTAATTATTGCATTATATTTTGTAATAATTGCATGAAATTTTTCATTTGCACTCATTTGATTTGATAATTAGCTCATTATGTTTGGCCAGAGATATATCTTCACTTGTTCATTGAAAATCAGATAATTTGAATTTTAGTATGACCTTCTAAAATGATGCCACTTCAAACATGATTAGTTGGTTCTGTTATTGAATTGTAAATAATATTGAATATATAAATTAGCCTTCCTTTTCCAGGTTCCGTTAATGTTGCGGAGACTGCAAGAACTCAGTGTTTCTTATCTTCGAAACTGTGATTCTACGATCAGGGAAAATGGTCCTGGCACTTCCAAACAGTTTGCCTTCTCACACTGTAATTCAAATGAAGCAAAATCCCCTAGTCCTTCAGAAGATCAACAGAAAAGCAGTTCACAATTCTGCGAAAAGGTATATTGAACTTTCTTCAGATTAGTATGGTCATTAATCTTTTAGGAATAAATATTTTTTCAGACTATTTCAGACAAAAAAATGAGCAAAAACAGATATTGCAAGTTTAATTTATTTGCAGTATGCAAGTGTATGGGAAACTGCTTTAAGCTTTTCTTCTTTAATTAGAATAATATTTTGTTATTTACACATTTTGCATTAATAATTTTCAGTAAGCCAAAACTGCTGCAAAACTACATGATTTAGTACCAGTAATGAAAAACTGTGACATCACAGCCAAGGTTGTTGGTGTCGAAATGTGGACTGTATTAGGCGATAATGCCTTTTAATAGTTTTATTAAAACTCAACAATAATATATGCGATACATTACTAAGAACCGAAATTCTCGACAAATGACACTGATGTGACTTGGTGTCTGCTGACGAACGAACTGACAATTTTCCCGCCTAGTTGGCGGGATTCAGTTTGAATTGTAAGATCGCCAAGTTTGCCGCAATTACAGTTAAAGGCAGCAACATTCTGCCCTCTGTTGAATGATTTTATTCAACAAATAATACAAGAAAATATCAATTTAGTTATAACAACAAATACTTACTTTAAAAAATACAAAACATTCTGTATTGGTTGTAAAACACAGCAATAAACATGTGTGATAATGACATTACAATCAACTTAATATACTAAGTATATGCTAAATAATACAAAAATATCAAGGTATTACACTATTTTTAAGTTCACAAGAATTCAGTTGTTTACATCAAAATAGCTAATTTTGTTACTGGTCGTTTCAACAGACCATTTGAAGTTTGAACAGTGACTACTCTTATATTGCCATCAGTTCCAGAGAAAACCCCTACAATACGACCAAGGGACCATTTATTAACGGCAAATGATCCTCCTTTATCAAAACGACAGAATTGATTTTAATATTGTTTTTGAAACTGCCTCTTGTTTCTTTGTTGGAGGTGATTTAAGTAGTCATTACTCCACCTTTTCCAAAAACCCTGGATAATTTTGGTAATTTTTTGCCAATGGCTTATTTTGTTTTCAGGCTTCTCTAGAAGTTCTGGTTCTTGAATCGCTGTAATAGGTCTAAAAATTAAAAAATGACCTGGAGTTAGAGTTTCAATACAATCGTCATCTGCCGGTAATGGAGTGATGGGCCTAGAATTTGATATACCTTCTTTTTGAAGAGTCACTTTCAGAAATTCTTCATACGTAAGCTTTGTTTCCCCTGTGATACGTTTAAGGTGATATTTAAATGATCTGACTCCTGCTTCCTAAAGTCCTCCAAAATTGGGAGCTCTGGGAGGCAAAAAGTTTCATTTTGCTTCTTCAGAAGCCAAGTAATTTCCTAAAGATTCATTTGGGTTTTTAACAAGATTATACAGTTTAGTCAATTCTCTACTAGCACCAACAAAATTCGTTGCATTGTCAGAAAATATAATCGAGCTTCTACCCCTACGAGAGAAGAATCTTTTTAATGCAGCAAGGAAGGCATCAGATGACAAATCTGATACTAATTCGAAATATACTGCCTTAGTGACAAAACAAACAAAAATAGCAACATATATCTTTTGAAATTGTCCCTTTCGTTGATGTTTATACTTTATATAAAATGGGCGACAAAAATCGACCCTGTGCAATTAAAAGGTGCACTTATTCTCACCCGCTTCTGAGGAAGATGTCCCATTATTTGCTCAACTAGAATTGGTTTAGCCCTTCTACAAACTACACAATTGTGCGCAATTTGTTGTGCCAGTTTCCGACCTCTAAGAGGCCAAAACTTTTGTCTGACACAATTCAACAATGCTTGTGGACCTATATGCAGATATTTCTTATGGTAACATTCCATTACTAATTTAGTGAACTGATCATTAGCTGGTAGAATAACTGATTTTCATCAAAAAATGGATTCAATGATTTCAAACAGTTTTTATCTGTAACCTGAGATGTCTCCTTCAGGTTTTTAATATCCTCCAAAATAGTTCATTCTGAGTTACCTGAATCAGATACAACTCTGCCCCATTGACTTCCTCTACTGATAAAATTCCCCTTCTTTTTTCTTGGTTCTGACAGTTATAAATGAACCTGAAAATATAACTTGCAATATGCAATAATTTAGTATAGTTATTTGTAATATTTAGAACATTATAAAATAGATTATTAGTTAATGGTTCTACTAGAAAGTTTTGCAAATGAGTTGAATTAAAGTCAAGTTGAGAGTCATTATTCACTGAAGTACTTTAATTGGATATCTGCTTTAGTTCCTTGCGGTAAATTTCATCTAAATCTGACTGAGACACAGTTAGGGACAAATCAACTACTTCTGTTCTTAAGAATGATGGTCCATTACACCAAAGTTTAAGATATTGAATCTGATCTGGGCTAACACCTCTGAAAATCAAGTCAGCAGGGTTTCCTTCTGACTTCACATATCACCATTGAAACTCGTGTGTAAGTTGCTGAATTTTGGCAATTTGGTTAGCTACAAATGTCTTTAACACATGTGGAGAATTTCAAATCCATGCAAGAACTACAGATGAGTCACACCACATATATATCTTATCTAAATTCAATTTAAGTGCCTTTCTCACCTTATTCATTAACTGCGATAGTAACACTGCACCACAGAGTTCAAGTCTTGGGATAGAAACTGATTTTAACGGCGCAACTCTTTATTTACTGCACAAAAAAACTACTGAACTGGAACCTGATTGCAATATACATTTGACATAAATGCATGCTCCATAAGCTAATTCTGAAGCATCAGAAAATCCATGCAATTCAATTTTAACAGCGTTGCTGGACAAAATTTTTTTATTAATAATTACACTATTAATTTTAGCCATTGACGTGATGAAATTCTTCCATTCACGAGATTCTCTTTCGGGAAGCACATCATTCCAGCCAATTTGTAGAAGCCGGCTTCCGTATACAAATTTTGGCTTTCGTAATAACTGGTCCAATTAAACCGAGTGTATCAAATATTTGAGCAATAGCTGATAAAATATGTCTCTTAGTATAATAATCATGCAAATTTGTAGTTACATTGAATGTGAAAGCATCTGAATCTAGATTCCATAAAATACCTAACACCTTCGTTTCATTTTTCATTTCATTGGAAAATGAATAATCTTCAGCCTTAACATTAATCAGCAATTCCCTGTGATTAGCGAACCATTTATGAAGCTTCATGCCTCCTTGACTTAAGAAATTCACTAACTGATTTTGCAGTTCTTTAGTCTTTTCTAAATCTTCTGTTCCTGATAGAACATCATCCATATAAAAATCTTGAAGTGTGACCGAAACAGCTAAAGGGAATTCCTTTCCTTCATCTTCAGCTAACTGTTGTAGGACTCTAGTAGCAAGGAAAGGGGCACTGGTAGGGCCATAGGTAATGGTATTCAGCTGATATGTCTTGATTTCTTTTTGGGAATTTTTCTTCCAAAGAATTCGTTGAAATTTCCTCTGGTCTGCATCTATTAAAATTTGACGATACATTTTCTCTATATCAGCAACGAATGTGAAAGTATGTTTCCTGAACCTTATCATGATGGAAAACAAATCTTTCTGTACTATGGCACCATTCAGTAACTGCTCATTTAAAGATGTACCACTTGATGTCTTCGCAGAAGCATCAAATACCACTCTCAGTTTTGTCGAACTCTTGTCTGGACAATATATTTCATGATGCGGAATATAATATGATGGTTCGAAATTTACATCTTTGCGTATTTCTTCCATATGGCTTAAAGCTTCGTATTCCTTGAGAAAATCTTGATAGTAACTTTGGTTCCTTCAGCAGTTTGATTCATAACGAATTTAATCTCTTTAACACCGTATCTTTAGAGCTTCCTAGACATAAATGTCCTTCGCCCTTCATAGGCATCTGGACCACATACCTTCCATTTTCATCTCTAGAATGTGTGCTTAAGAAATGATTTTCGCATAATAATTCTTTCGAACTCCTCACAGGTTTATCTTCGTCTATCCTTTCAATTTCCCAAAAATTATTTATGCTTTGATTCAAATCGTCCAATTCTTGGATTAACCCACAATATGCTGAATCTTCTTGTTTCGTAATACTATCAATTTTTCCACTGATAATATAGCCAAATACTGAATTTTGAAGTATAAGACCAGAGTTTTTCAGCGCCATTTTTACACATTTTAATAAATCAAAAAAGATTTCACCACCTATTAGCGGATCAATCTTTCGAAGTCTGTAAAATTCAGGATCAGCAAGTTGAACCGAATTCAGATTTCCTAAGGATGTAATATCCAATTTATTGGTAGGTGCAATATTAGTTATTTTAGGCACTATTAAAAATTCTGAGTTTCTGTAATATTCTTCTTTATTAAGGATGGTGGCATTAAGTTTTTGTTTTATATTGAAGGTTCTATCATTTAAGGAAACAACCGAAACGTTAATTTTCTCGCGATCTAAACAAAGTCTGGTTGAACAGTCATGAAGTTACACATCGAACCGCTGTCAACAATTGCTCTGCAAAGACAAAGTTCACCATCTCTGTTCCTGATGTAAATTACAGCTGTCGCCAGCAAAACAGTTTCGAAATTCTTTCGGGCGTAGGAGGTGGTGAGTGAAGACATGTGAGAAGCTACTTCCGGTCGGGATGGGGGGGATCTGGAGCATGGGAATCCTTCTGAATTTCTTTTTGCGCTTCAACGGCAAATGTTTTTCGCTGAGAAAAATGCAACAGGCTATGATGGCGGGAATTGCTCAAACTGCGCGAACTGTTTGATTTGCATTCTGTCACCTTATGCGATGGTTTAAGGCAATTAATAGAAAGATAAATTTTTGTACAGTCTCAAAACGCTTGTTTACAGCTAAATTTTTAAATTCATCACACATATAAATTTCATGCGTCGATTTACATAATTTACAATTGTTGGTCGAAGTTCGTTTCAAATTAACTAAAAATCCTTTTGCCTTGATATTAGGAGTGAAAGACTTGGAATTTGAATTGGTAATTTTACTTGTGTTTTCAAGAACGTGACATCTTTTTTCAAGGAATGCGATAAAGTCTGCCCAGTTAGGAGGCTCAGTAGTCTTCAAACTCATTTCGAATAATTTACGAGTTTCCTTAGCTAATTTAGGGAGAATTAAATTTATCAGTATGAGATCCGAAAATGTATGCCTTTCAATGCTCCAATGCTTAAGAGATAAATATTTCGAGAAATATTATCCACTAATTTTCTGAGCTCGACCGATGATTCATGATTTATTTTTTCCATGTTTATAATGGATTTAATGTGTCTGTCAATAACTAAGTGCTTATTTTTAAAGTGATTTTCTAATGCTTTATGTAATGATTGAAAGGATTCGTCTTCTGTTTCAATCTGTTTTGCTACACCTCATAGAGATGATTTCAAATAATAAAGCTTTTCAACTTCTGATAAGTGAGAATTGTTAGAAATTATGCTATTAAATTGAATTTTAAAATTGTTCCAATCCTCATATTGGCCAGAAAATGTTGGCAAAGGTATATCCGGTAATTTAATTCTGCTCCCAGTATCTTTAACAGTTGAATAATTCTGACTTATACAAAGTCAGAATTATTGGTTGCTGTCTTAAAGAAGTTCTTAACAGTCTATGCGCTGTCGTTTTCAAAAGAATTATTCTTTCTTTATACTGTTCTGTTCTATTAATTTCATCTTCCAAATGATCAATCGCAATAACTTTTTCTATTTCGCTGTCTACTAAATATAAGGCTTGCTTTTTAGCATTAACTGAGCAAGTAGTTCTTCAATAACCTAACTGTTTGAATTTGAATTTTCAGTTTCGATTTGGAGTTTATCTAATACCTTCGTAATAATAGTTCTCAAAGAAGCCCTTTTTTTCTTTATTTTTTCTATTTCCACATTGAATAGTCAAATAAAACAATTTTTCAGACAGTTCGAAATTTAAAGCAGTATATAAATTAAACAAATGCAATGATTTGAATGCTTAAATTATACAGTTCTTAAGTGAAAACAGTATAATCAAAGTTCACTTACCCATTTTTCTCAGGAAAATGACGAGCTGATCACTATATAACGATATCCAGAGACAAAAAATTCTCAACAAAGTGAAAGTTCATCCATATCCAATGAGACAGGAAATTCTTAACGAAACTAAAGTTCTACACAAAATCTTCAAGAGCCAATTCCAAGCTCCGGCTCGAATGACCAAAAAATGTTTGTGTCGAAATGTGGACTGTATGAGGCGATAATGTCTTTTAGTAGTTTTATTAAAACTCAACAATAATATATGTGATGCATTACTTAGAACCGAAATTCTCAACAAATGACACCGATGCGACTTGGTGTCTGCCGACGAACGAACTGACAATTTTCCCGCCTAGTTGGTGGCATTCAGTTTGAATTGTAAGATCGCCAAGTTTGGCACAATTACAGTTAAAGGCAGCAACAGAGCATAATAATAGTTGTAGTATACCATAATGTAGTTGCTCCTCATTTAAAAAATGAAATAGGTTCAAGATGACCATTTACACCATGAATTTGTGTTGCAAAATGTTACTAAGTGTGCTACGTGTATTTTGTAGTGAAATCTAGGAGATAAGATCTATAAACACTATCAAGTAAACAATTAAAAATACTAAAAGAAATAATACATCTTAAATTTTATATGCAGTTCATTATAACTAAATAAATGAAAAAGAGAATTGTTTTACTGTGCAGTATATTTGGATGGTTATCTTTGAGGGTATGTGTGGATGGAGTGAGGATGAGGCTACTAGATCTTTATGCAAGTGGGGTTGAGTCAATGCCTGACTCATTCTGTGCAGGACTCATTGACAAGTAAAGGGAACATTGGGATGAAGGGGCTGTATGAAAAGTGGAAGGAGTTGGTATTTTAGATGAGCCCGCAACGCTAATTTTTGAAGTTCCTTTCTTAAGAAAGTTAAGCATTTAAACTTGTCTAAACAATTTTTTAAAATATATATATCTAAATATGATGATAGTATGTATGTGTTGTATTGTGTTGTACACAGCAGACTTTATTTTATACAACTCTCAGTATTTTGTTCTTGGAATTCCTTTTCTTCTCTGAATAAATTTTACTCTTAGAGAAAATAGATTGCCTTGTATCTGCGAAAGTTTTTCAAGGTGGGAGTGTATGTGATAGTTTAATGTATTTGAAAATAAATATTTTATTATTTTTACTGCAAAATGCAAAGTAATTGAATAGTTTGTACTATAAAATCTAGTGAAATGTGTGGTAGAACTCATTAACAGTATGTTATTTTGTTAATGATAATGTAAATTTAGTTTTTAAATAATTATTATTTCAGTTTTGTTTCCTGCTGTTTCTGAATAATAAATTAATTATCTATTTTGGTTGTTGTAACTAAATAAAGAACATTCTGTTCCTTAAAATTTTAATGAAAAGATTGGTGCAAATTTGGTAGAATGACTTTCCTGATTGACAGCAAAAGTTGTTTAAAACAGTAGTTGTGTTTGGTGTTAAATCATACTTCATAGAATTCCACTGATGTATGTTCCTTTGTCCAACTGTAAATAAAGTAAACAGCTGTAATAAAAGACATGATTATCTTCAAACCAGTTTCCATCTCACATCCTGATACTTTGCTTGCAATTTTTCACATTGCATTTTCATGAAATTTGGTCATTTAAGAAATACAACATCATAAAATATGAAATTTTGCATTTTCATTTGTTTAACAAAATGCCATATTTCTGAGGAAATACAACACTTTTCTTATCAGCTTGCAAACTCCGCAGTCCCATAATGATTTGTAATAGCAGAAAAAAATGTACTCTGTGCAAAAGAAAACCTGATCTGGAAAATAAAATGATTTTCAAAATGTGCATCTTCGTGTACTCAAATTCACACATGCTACATATATATGTAGATACATCTTTTGACTTGCACAAATACACTTTTTGACAGCATTGTGTGCTGCCTCGTAAATACCTGTTTGGTGGCATAATGCATTGTCTCATCAGTACTTTCATGCGACATCTGGTGAGGGTTTGAATGATTAGAAAGTACCAATTTTTCACTAGTTTTTATTTTTAAATGTGTGAATGTTTTTTATTTTTAAATGTGTGATTGTAAAAATTCCTTCTATTTTTTTCAGGCTAAAACTGTTAATCGAAATGGTGTAAATAAAAGAAGTCTTGCGCATGAAAGTGAAAAAGAGCAATACATACATTCATATATGATAGGTTGCTATCAAGTATACCCTCTAACTCCAGTAATGCAACAGAGGTATATTTTGCAGTATTTAACACCAATGGGAGAATATCAAGATGTAAGTATTAAAAATCTGAAAATTTAATGTAAATTTCTTTTATGATTTTTATATTTATTTCATGTATGTATTTGTTAAATGCTTATCAATTTAACCCTTTAAGTGATCACTCATAACAGGTCTCACCACTTAGTCAAGGACATACCAAATGCATGCCTCACTCCGTGGAATTACATATCTGATTCGAACTTTCATGTAGGACAAATCTTTTTGCCGTTATTTGAGAATTTTAAATTGGCAGATTTCTCTTTTCTCTAATTATAACATTTTCCTCTTATATCATCACTTAATATTATTTTTTTATAATGCATTTGATTCATATTTTACTTTATTGCAGTTAATACTCTCTATATATTTTGAGAATATTTTTCATTTCTGTTTAAATTTTGTTTCAATTTTTTGGAATTAAATAAATTTTAAAGTATACTATTCATATTAATATGGTAAAAAAACATACTGTGTATATTTTGTAAAATAAAAATTTACTATTACACAAATATTATATTTTTACATAAATATAAATTAGCCTTTTTAATTTTTATCATAACAATTTAAAATTCATGTTGGTTTTGGCAACTTTTAAGCCTAGAAATTTTGCATAATACTGCATGGAGTTCTTTGCGATAGACTCTATAGGACATTTACTGTACTCAGTACTTTACAATATACTTTACAAAATAGAAATTGTCGCACTTGAAGAATACATCTTAGCGGAAAAATACATCTTGAGATAATTGGTCAGATCCTTAATCTTCGAAATAAATAATTGCATCATCAGGAATACAAGAAGAATAAATAAAACTAGAAAAAAACTCACTTGGACACCATTAACAACCAACCAAAACTTCTAAAATATAGTTCAGGTTTATTTATTCCAGGAATTAGTAAATGGTTGCAATCTATTGAAAAATGTATGTTGTAATTTAAATATGTGAAGTCAGTTTGACTGTTTGCAGTAAAAGTTGGGAATATTTAAAAAATCTCGAGTCTTTAATTTGTCATGTCTTGTAGAAGCAAAATTGGGAAGTGCAAGATAGTCTTTTTCGTTCCCAATGAAGCACAAAATTGCAGTGTAATCCTAGTTCATCCATGGACATAAAATGGCAAAATAGTCTGAATAAGCTGAGGTTGTGTTGATCATTTAAATGGTTGACTGAGTAGCATTTTTTTTTTTTTTTAATTAGCGATTTGGAAAAAAAGGTAGTGATTCAAAATATGTATTTGGAGAAAAATATTATTTAACCATAGCAAATTATTTACTTATGCACTTTAAACTGTAAGTATAAGAATTTAATACATATTATGTATATTTTTGATTTTTGTTACTTTACCTAATTTTTTTTATTTAATAGATTGTGTTTCGTTTTAAGCAATTGACAAATATTTATTAATTTCTGATTATCTGTAGTCCTTGGTTTCATTGTTAAATTACTTCTCGTAAGGATCTAATCTTTTTGTAGCAGTCGAAAACTTATACTTGACTGCCATATAAAGATTCTATAGAACGAATAATTATTGCAAATACTTTATTTGTTTAGCTATTTGAATTAATAAATCAAACTGTATTTATTGACTTTATGTAATTCATTAAGGATAGTGATATTAATTTATTAATTAATGTCTAAAACAGTTCTTCCTTTTTGGGATATGCATTTATTTGTAGTGCATTGTCAAGTGTAGTGCATTTATCAATATTTTGGCTGGAAATTTTAAAATTGCTGCCTAAGAAATTTTTGATTTGGGGATTTTGCCTATTTTGTGACAATTTCATAGCTGCCAAATCTTCCATTTTTACCAGGAAACTCTCAATTTTTCATGACATCTGCCAATTTTCCCCAGTAAGTTATTGAATCCCCAATCTTTTGTTACATCATCTGGTCTTTCCGTAGGTCATGGAATCCCCTGGTTTTTAATTGTTACCTTTGTCTAAGGTAAATGTTTAGTAATTTTCAGCTTAATTTTTGTTGAATTTTATTTGATCTGAATTGTCCTAATCTAATGTAGACAATTGTAGATTTTTTTTTTATAAAAATTCAACCAATGTTTAATCTATTAATATTAGTATTTAATTTTACATATTAATATTTAATTTTACATGAATATATGGTACATTACTATGTTTATCAACACAATGTACAGATGAATGATTAATTTTCTTTTCTTTTTATTTAAGTGTACTTTGATAAATAAAAGCTCTCTTCTTTACTTACGATTTTCTCAGCAGAAAAATGGGCAAAAATTACAAGATAAAATTAGCCAAAGAACAAAAACTTTAGAACTAATTAAATATGAATATATTATATGATAGAATAATATTTTAGATAGTTCTAGCATGATAATATGTTCTTTTAAAGTGAATTTAAATCGGTGGGGAATTCTTTTGAAATCGCATGCATAATGTGAAATCTCTTGGAAATTTGTCGTTTTCAGGAGAGGATCTTGAGATTTTTCATATTTCAGTGCTGGCAGCTATGCAAGAATTTTAAACAAGTATCTCAACATTATTATAATTTTGTAAAATAATGATAACAAATTAATTTTTTAAACAATTTCTTTCATTTTTGTGTTTTTTTAATACCTTAATTATGAAATTAAACAAGATAATAAATTTTGTAAAGTGAAGAATAAAATGACGATTTCCATATACAAACATTTATTTAAGCTATGAAGACGTTAAACAACAGAGTAGAAACATGTTATTACACAGCGCTTATGACTTCTCGCTTACATACAATACTCACCATTGACGTTGGCTAACTACCTAGAAAAGTATTACACAGCAGAGAACTTGCTTATCATGCACATGCGCTTATCATGCACATTCTCATTTTGGCAAAATTCTATGTCTAAGCAATAATGTAATTTCCCCAAGTCTTTCATTTTGAAAGCAAAAGCTAAACTATCGCGAATTCTTTCATACGTTTGCTTAGAATTGGTAAAAATGATAAGATCGTCTACATAAAGAATTATAATAGTTTTATTGGCTTCAACTGCAAATTAATCTTTATTTTTACAACTCCGTTTCATCAAATAACATCAATCCACGTTTTAAATCAAAAATAATCTTTGTTTCGTTTTTAGAAAATGTAAACAACTCTTTAAAACAATATCATTTATAATCTTTTGTTGCCATTCCAAGAACAACAAAAATTGAATAATCTTTTTGTTGCCATTCTCAAAACAACAAAAAACAAATAAAACAATATTAATCAGCAATTAAAGTTTCTGTATAAGTTCAAGCCACAACAGTTTCACTGTTAGATGTCTTTTTAATATACACAAGATTATCTGAATTAAGTGATTTAAATTTCATAGATTTTAATTTTTCATCCAACTTTTTGTACCACTGATATCGTGACTGTTTAAGTCCATATAATGATCTCTTTCAAAGACACACTTTATCTGAATTAGTTTCATCGGGAAAACCTTCAGGAATTTCCATGTAGATTTCTTCATCTAAATTTCCATTTACATAGGCCATTACAAAATCTAATTGGTAACCTTTGAGACTGTGCTCTACAGCATAGGCTAAAACTGTTCTTAAGGAACTTAATCTAGCAACAGGAGAAAAGTTTTCAGTGAAATCAAGACCAAGGATTTGAGCACATCCTTTAGTGACTAGCCTAACTTTGTATTTTTCGTTAGTGCCATCGTGATTATATTTTAATTTAAGAACCCATTTACTACCAATAATTTTCTTGTTTTCAGGTCTTTTTACTAATTCCCAAGCCTTTTCTTGAACAAGCTAGTTACATTTTGACAGCATGGCATTATGTCAATTTTCAGTTTATGGTCCATTTAATGCTTCTTGCACCTTAGGATTAATGCTTTCCTCAGCAACATTTTGAGTTTGTTCATTTTTATTTACAATTGTATAGTGATATTCCTTTTTAGGCCTTCTTGTCAAACCTGTTTTTATTTTCTTGGGTCGACCAGGCCACCTTTTAATCAGGATAGGAGGTATTGATTCGCTATCTAAATCACTTGCACTTTCCTTTTCAGATTCAGATTCAAGTGACGACTCGCTGCCGTCCAGAGGTGATGATTTATCACAACATGCCTTATTTATAATTTTTTTCTCTGGAGCGAAAGGCAGATATATTTCTTGCTATGAGTCATAACTACAGCAGTTTTCAAACTCGTTAATAAATTTTACGTCTCTGCTTATTATCACTTTACGTGCTCCAGGATCCCAAAGTCTATACGCTTTTGATTCATCAGAATAGTCAATAAAAATACATTCTTTAGATTGAATGTCAAATTTGCCTATTTCTATACTTTTATTTAGCGGAAATGCTTTTTGGCCAAAGGTTCTGAAGTGAGAGACAGCTGGTACCTCTGCCAAACATCACTTCGTAAGGTGTTTTAGTTTCGCTTTTTAAACCTCCCATTGGGCAGCAATTTTGAATGTAGGCAGCCATATTGACGGCTTGGGCCCAGAATTTCTGAGGCAGATTGGATTGCAATAACAAACATTGCGCCATTGAAACTAAAGTGTGATTTAATCTTTTGGTGACGCCATTCTGGGCTGGTGTGTAAGGAGTGCTCATTTCGTGTTTTTATTCCCGCATCATTAAGAAATTTATTAGTCTTTCCCTAAATATTCTAGCCTGTTATTGGTTCGCAGAATTCTGATTTTAGAGTTAAGTTTATTTTCAAAAGATGCTTTAAAATTTCTGAAAGCTTCTTTAACCTCATCCTTAGATTTCAGGAAATAAACACGAACATATCGAGATTTATCATCGATAAATGTTGCAAAATAAAATAATCTGCCTATTGATTCGGTTCTCATGGGACCACACAAATCAGAATGAATTAGATTTAACAATTCAGTACTTCTATATTCAGATTCTTTGGGAAGGGGATTGCAGTTTGTTTACCCTGAATGCATACCTACCAAGTAGAAAGAGAGTCATTTTGAGAAAAAGAAAGACCTCTAACCATGTTATTTAATTGAAGTTTTTTAAGATTATTTTCATTTAAATGGCCAAATTTTATATACCACTGATCTATTTCTTTAGCAATTGATACAGATTCAAATATTGGCATGACAAAATAAAGATCATTTTTGCATTTAGCTAAATTTACTGTTTCGTTATTAGAATTAATTATTTGAGCACAGTTTTCTTTGAAAATTACTGAAAGATTATTTGCAGTTACTTTAGAAACTGAGATTAAGTTATTTTTCAAATCAGGTACACACAATACATTTTTTAGTTTTATATTTTCGGTTTTAGAACCTGTACGAACTTTAAATTTAACAGTTCCTTTTCCAATGGTTTTAACTATTTTATCAGCAGCTAATTTAACATAAGTATCACCTACCTCGTGAATTTCTTGGAACAGTTCCTTGCTGTTACACATATGCGATGTTGCACCACTATCCAGACAAAAAATGTCTTTAGAATTACCATTTGTGCATGATATGGTGTTTTCTTGTTCCAAGGAGTATTGATTTTCTGCAGACATCACAGTTTCACTAAGGCGTTTGGTTTTAGTTTCTTTACTTTCTTCCTACATTCCGATGCTCTATGGCCATAGATATGGCAGAAGTTGCATCTGTAGTTAACTGGATACTGTCTTCGATTTGCAGACGTATCTGGTTTTGGTTTAGGAACCGGTCGTTGAGTTACTTCTGATCTTTTGAATAGAATGCATGTTGTGGTTCAGAAAACGATGAATCTTTATTTTTGCGAGAGCTAGCTTCTTCCAACAGTTTAATTTACAGCATTTCTGGAGGAGGCAGTTCATCACGAGATTCGATGGCATAAAGTTTTCATAAGAGGCCGGTATGCTATATAAAAGCAATATTGTAAGCAAATCATCCACAATGTTTATTTCTATTTCTTTCAGTTTGTCCGCAAGAATGAAAAATCATTTAGATGATTTTTTCATTCTTGTTTAGAATCAATTTTTCCTTCATTTGTTTAGAATCACTCATTTTTGTAAAAAGCATTTTTTTTAGAATTGTGGCCTTTGTAGCTGGTCCTTTCAATTCGTAAATATAATGCAATTTACTCCACAGTTCATGAGATGTTACACAATTCTTTACTTGTGTCAGTTCACTGGGTAAGGTGAATAGGATTATATCTGCTTGTGCTTTTTGGTCAGTAGTTTTCCATTTAGCAAATTCTTCATTACCAGGTTCTGGTTTTGGAATTTTCCCAGTTACATAGTCCCAGTGATCATTTTTAATAAGTATTGCTTCCACTTGCAACTTCCACGTGTTAAAGTTGTCCTTGTTTAGCTTTCCAGTTGAAACTGTATTTGTTGTCGTCATTTTCATTTCAGTCAATGCAGCTTGGCTTGCCGAAAGAATTTAACATTGGTGGTTGGGCTGCACAGTTAAGCACTGTGGGCCCATAACCAACTCACCATTGACGTTGGCTAACTACCTAGAAAAGTATTACACAGCAGAGAACTTGCTTATCCTGCGCATGCACTAGGGGAATCAATGGCCGTTGCCAACATAAAGCGTAATTCCCTAAAGTTGCATTTTAGCGAAAACAAAAAGTGTGTAAATATATTAAAACGGAGACTAAATAAAGTCTATTCTTTTGCACTTTTTATTATAAGGGTTTTTCACATTCTAAAATTTCCAAAATTCTTGGAGATACATATACTTTTTTCTATTAGACATACTGTATCCTTTTTTTTTAAAAAAAAAATATTTATAAGTCTCGTGATTTTTATTGTTACGGTTTTGACAGGTATGTAATGCTAGTCAGTTATGAAACATATCTGACTTTAACTTGTGTGTAAACAATTATTCTGCATCAAACGTGGTATTTAAAGCTAATAATGAAATTTTGTAACAACATGTGCATTGCAAGCCTCTGTATATATTTCTTTTTAGTTGTATTAAAGTTTTTTCATCCCAAACAGTAATATACTTTAAAAATTAGGCTAAAAGCAGTCTTAATTTGGCATTGATTTCAAGAGTGATCGGATGAAGGCGTCTTTTATTTGGGAGCAGAAAAATTTTTCTTTCTGCCCCCACATAAAACAGTCCACAGCATAATTCAAATAATCCATCTATCCCAGGCTAATCTACTTCAGACTAAGCTTGCTTTTTTTGCATAACTTTAATTTTAGATTGCCATGTTTCTCTTCCAGTTTAATAACGTTACTTGATATTTTCCTGTTTATACATTTTTACGTTCAAAATGGAATGGAAATTTAAGGCCTAACTTTAATTGCCGAAACTTTAAAAACTGAATTTTTTTTTTCAGTAAAGGTTTAGTTTTGTATTAAGCTTTATTTTTATTTACTGGTAAAATGCTGTCGGAATCACTATGCCCTTAACCCTCACATGCTTTTTCATAATTCAAATTATCCATCAATTAGGCTGTGATCTGATTTTTTTTTAACAATTATCTTGATTTTATCTGTTTAAATAGTATATATCTGATTAAGTGTGAATAAATATTTTTGCATCTCAGAAAAGGAGAACCAGTTTCAGTCTGTCTCAAAGTGCAACACTTTCAGTCTGTCTCTCAAACATTCCACATAACATTCCACAGAGAGCATTCCACACAACATCATCGATCTAAAGCTGAATTCCATCCCATTTTAAATTTGAAATGAGCATGCTTCCCTTCCGTGTTCTATTATTTTGTTTTCAAGTATGAAATTTATCAAAAGAATGCTTTCTTCCCATATTGGTGGGAAAGATACGTGATTTTGTTTTAAATCTGTAATAATTTTTCTCTTTTCAGCTGATTGGGCACATTTTTGAAGCAAATGCACTCAATTTGATTGTTCGATACATCGATTTGCAGCAAAATCCTAATGTCCAGCTTGCCTTTGAAGCACTTAAAGTATGTTGCTCTTATATAATCACTTGTTTCTTTCTTTAAAGTTATTAAACTTTAATCTAAGCATTGAGGAAATAGTACTTTTAAAGACAAAAACATTATATATATAAGATAAAAATATGAAAATCTAAATTCTAACTTGCATATTTCCAATACTCTCAGAATTCTGTATTTTAATTTGTTGATTTCTCCTTTCCATTCTAAGAGTAGCAACTGTTTATAATTAATCTTTTTAAACAGCATCATTTCATAATTAATCTATTTGTTAAAAAGATTGTCAAAATGGTTATGTTTTACCTACAGGATGACTCTAAGGTTTTTATAAATTCTTTTATTACTACACTAAATATATACATATTTACATATAGTTCAGGAATGTCAGTCACATCATTCATATTCTCTAGACTCCGATTCTCAATCAGAATCGTGCACACTCTATTGGCAGCTTTTTTTACAGTGCCATCCATCGGCGGATTACACTCGGCTGTTCTGACTTGACAGTCCTGATTGCTGTGATACATATTTCTACATTAACTCAAATACACATTATTTTATCCTTTGAGGTACAGTATATAAAATAATTTAAATTCTGGTAAAATTTTGCATGAACTATAACTTATGGACCCTAACGACACAAAATTTGAGACTTGAAAAAGTTCTGGAGCAAAAACCTGAATTTTGAGAGCCGGTCTATATTTTATACCGGTGCCCCTTTAAGACATTTTTTTCCAGATAGCTGCCAATTGTTAATTTTTTTTTCATACTTTTGATGTGTGTCTGTAGAGATAGGTGCTTGAATATAGTTAATGTAAGTCTAAAGACAAAAACTTTTAAAATTTCGGCTGAAATTAAAAATTTTAAAAATAAAATTTATGTTTTTATGCACTTTGATGATGCAACCCAGCTGAACATACTTGATATAAATATGGGTGAAAAGCTTTTGAACTTGATTTAAATTCAATATTATTATTTTATAAAAAAAATTAGCAAATATAACACTGCATGCGTAAATCATATGCTGCAACTGAACTAGTATAAATATTAAAAAGAGATGTAACTCAGCTGAAAAATAAAAAAATTGAAAAATGAAACACTACGACTCAACAGAGAAAGTATGTTGCATTTTTCAGGTTATATTTTATGCTTTAGATAATATGTAAAAAAACCATGCTTCATGCTATGATACCAAGATTCCCCCACCCACACACACACACTTTCAGATTATTGAGGATCGTAAGGGTCCCTTTTTTATTTTTTGTAAATATAGGTTGTAATATATCTTTTTGTTCAGGAAGAAATGCTGTTAAACAATTTTATTATTTGATACACCTCAAAGCTCTTATTTCCATTTTCAACCTCTTTGGCTTCCTAGTGACTTTTTTCCAACTTTTCGATAAATTTTAGTTTGCATCTAAAACGGGTTTTAGAAATATTTTCCCTCCTTTCACCAACTGTGAAAATTTATTACGAAAACAACCTTTTTGTATTCTAAACCAGAGGGCAAATTTTTCTCTTGAGTTCCCTAGTCTTTCATCTGAAACTAACAAAGAATTAAAAAGAATTCCCCTAAAGAATAAAAGCATGCCTTCACATCAGTAGTTTTTATGATTACACCAAGAGCCTTAAGTGTATTTCCATTTCCCATATTTTTAGTGATCTTTCCCTTTGTGTGATCTTATCACACCACACAAAGGGAAGTAGGCGGGACTCCCGAATGACTAATTAGTTGTCAATCACCTCTTTTCATTTTTTCTGCATCCTAGGATTTTGGAAAATATGAACAAACGGGTGTCTTTTGGGGGGCTAACATGCCACATTTAACCCCTACAGTTTTGTAAAGTTTTGACCCTAGACGGCAATTTTGAAATCAATAAGTCTTTCTCTTAGGAAAGGGTAAGTGCTGAAATAAAAATTTTAGCTAAACAGAGAGGAATGAAACTCGAGTGGAGTAAACAAAGAATAAAAATAAATCAGTATACTTGTATTCAGTCTTAGCGCAGGGTCAGTAAACCCCCCATCCCTTCATAAACATAATATTAAATCCTAAACTTATAAATTAATCATAAAAAAATATTACATCGTAAACTGTTATAATACAGTACAAAGTCTGTAATCCGGACGTCTATTATCCGGAATGATCTATAATCTGGATCTCAAAGCCACAAACTTATTTTTTTGGTACGCTTTGCGCATGCGCATAATGCATTTACGCATGTGCGTAATACGTTTATGCATGCTGTTTTAATGTTATGCATGCATGTTTAATGTTTACGCATGCGTGTTTAGCACAAAAAACGAAGCAACTTAAACAATTTGTATTGAAAGAAATGTTTAATGAAGTAAACAAATAAATATTAAGCTTTTCTTTGCAAATTTTGATACCCTTTAGATAATAATTGCTCTTTATTTCATAAATTACGGTTTCATATTTTTAATTGTATAATTTCTGCATGCCATCTTACCAGATTTAAATTGATGATCTATAATCTGGAAAATTCCTTAATCGGGAATCGCTGAAGTCCCGACGAGTCCGAATTATGGACTTTGTACTATATAAAGAAATTTTGTGTCATGTCGCAGAGTAGAAAAGGAGAAGACTGGTGCTGCCATCTATTGCATAGTGCCCTCAGCGTGCGTGCTGGTATATATTTTATACCGGTTTTAAAATTGTATAAATAATCTTCTGTTAATTAACACTTCTGACTAAAGTGAAGTAAAGATTCAGCATGTGTGTGCCATGTATTTGCAGATTTTGAATTTTTTCTTCCCGTCTGATAGAATTTATCAATCTACAAACATGAAAGCTTGGAACGAGGTATATTAATTTCATAACTGCAAAATATTGAGCATTCATAGGGTGGTGCTGCTATTTAGAATCTAAAGGAAACACTAGAAACTTACGATTATAGCTTTTGGTGTGGAAAAATTATCATTTTTTAGGAGGTTAAAAAATTGACAAACAACTGGTATATTTTATGTACTGGTGACCTTCTCAAAGGGTTTACATATTACTGATACACTAAGAATACACATTGTATTAAAATTTGATATGGTAATATACTTACTTTAAATTTGAAAAAAAAAAAAAAAAAAAACCGTTGCATAATAATATAAATTTTCTGTAAATTATTACTAAATACATGATATATATATCTGAAGTATCGCTGATTTATTATCTGTCCTAAAATGAAGTCCAAAAATGCACTTAACTCTTTCAACCTAATGTTCAAAAGTTCTCAAGTTCTGAGTCTTTGTCAGCAAGCATACATACATAAGCAGACAAAAAAAGGCAAGATATCACTTTAATCGCAGTGAAGTGTGCCTCCATTAGTCTTTGCGAACAGATCTTCATGGGTTCCATTGAGGAATCGAGCTTAATAACTTGTTAGTATCTTGGTTGTCGTTGTCGTCATCATAGCTGGGATCGCACCTCCACGCTTTCAGTTGGCTCACATGTGCAGTGGTGGTGAAGTAGCGACCTTGATTCTTTGCTTCTAGTTGTGTTATTCTGTAGGTATCACTAGGTAATACTTATGCTATCATAAATGGTCCTCGATATTTCGCTTGTGTTTTGGTAGGTTGACATGTAGCTTTAGGAACACATCTCATTACAATGATTTCTCCTTGTTCAAATATTAGTGTATGACATCTCTTTCTATTGAATCTCTCTTTCCTTTTCACTTGCTGTTCTTCAATTCTTCCTCCCGCTTGCTCTTGGATTTCTTGCGGATCAATCCACATGTCTGAATCTTCATCTGAGTACACCATAATCTCTTCCCAAGATTTTGCATGAATAATCATATCATCCATATAACACACCTTAGTGTTCAACAAGGGGGCCTAGGACATATGACATAGGTGCTGAAACTCAGCAGGAGCATTTACTAACCCAAATGTCATTCTTTCAAACTGTCCTGTTTCATCTGGAGTAATGAAGCCTGTTCCCTTAATGGTATTTGCAGATAACATGGTCTCCTAAACATTCTAAAAGATCATCTATTCGAGGCTGAGGGAACTTATCCTTTATTGTCTGATTATTAAGACACTGTCAATCAATTACCAGTCGATGTTCTCCTGTTTTTTTCCTTATTAGTAACACTGGACTAGTGTAAGAGGATCTAGTTTTGGAAATTATCCCATTATCTTTCCATTCCTTAACAATTTCTTTTTTCACATTACGTTCATCTCATATTCTTCTGATGATTTTATATCTGCAATATCCTGTTCCAAAAATTCAGATAGTCTGTTAATTACTTATGTTGTTAATCTCCTTATTGCATTTAATTTTCACTTTATCTAAGGCTTTCTTAGTATTCTCATCCATGATATTAACTAATAATATAATTTTATACTTCTAAATTCTGTACTTTGTTAGAATTATTAAAAGCATTTTAGTATAATTATTCTACAGTTCGCATGCATTCAAATTTTTGAAATCGAAACTTACCTTTTGTTCCGCACTCATGGCACACGAGTCATTCGTTGGACATTTTAATTTACAACACATCACACTTCTGAGATGTTTGAAAGCTTGCCAAGATGGTTATGTGTTACCTGCGGGATGGTTGTAGGGTTTTTATAAATTCTTTTATTACTACACTAAATATATACATATTTACATACAGTTCAGGAATGTCGGTCACATCATTCATATTCTCTAGACTCCGATTCTCGATTACAATCATGCGCACTCTATCATCACCTTTATTTTACAGTGCCATCTATCAGTGGATTACACATTTTTCATAATCTTCAAATATGATTTAAAAAATCTATGAGATATCAATGTAGTTCTTCAGGAACAGACATGATTTTTTCACAAAAGTATATGTCTCTGTGTGCATCAAAAATAGAAGAAACATTAACTGTCCTCAATGAATGTTACTATATTTATGCATAAGTATTTATACATCAACTTCTAAATCACTGGATTGATCAATTGAAATCCATTTGCAGAGAGTTTCTGTGAAAATAATAATTACACTTTATGCATTATAATTACACTTTATGCACATCTATCATTCATGGTTATTGTGGCTTACAGATTTGTTCCTCAGAAGAAGAAGCCACTTCATAGTTATGAAATGTTTATTTCTTTAATTGTATGACCAATCTACAGATGCCATCCATGTAAAATTTGGGGCTGGTTTTGAACCATTAGTGGACTTTCCTCTCAATGTGTAAGTGAAACATCAGATACTACAATTTTTGTCTCCCTGCCAATATCAAGCTAACTCACTGCATACACATTTTGTAATATCTCATGTTTTTCACAATCTGATGTGCAAATCCATAAGTGATGTTGAATTGATTCATTATGAATTAAATGTTGATATATTTATTTGCACAAGTAGTTTTGTTCATCTTTGCATAATTGTCTTCTGTGGCAACAGCTGTGGGCTTGACTGGGACAAGATATAAACTGTTGAGGAAATAAGATATAAACTTAATGAAGATTTACAGAGAATATATTAAGATCCGGACTCGCCGGAACTTCGGCGATTCCGGATTATCGGTTTTTCTGGATTATAGATCATCAGTTTAAATCTGGTAAGATGGCATGCAGAAATTATACAATTAAAAATATGAAACCGTAATTTACGAAGTAAAGAGCAATTATGATCTAAAGGATACCACAATTTACAAAAAAAAAAAGCTTATTATTTATTTGTTTACTTTATTAAACATTTCTTTCAACGCACACATGCATAAAGCATACATTACGCATAGTCGAAATTATAAAATTGCAACCAGAAAACTATTTGATGTGTATTCGTGATATTTATAATGACGAGGAATTTGATTTAAATCATATCAAAGACGGAGTACATCGAGATGAAATGCTACATTTAGTAAGGAATTATAAGCCGAATAAAATAAAAACATCTGCCATGAAGATAAGGATAGTGCTGACAGATCAACTTCCAGTTCATGGCGTGTGGCGACCCCCTCCCCCTGCAGAGCAGCATGAAATTTGATAAACAGATTTCGGAATAGTTAGAGAAACAAAGGATATTCCTGTATCCATTTTTTGCAGCAATTCCACTTTTTATTTGATGGACATCAAAACATGCTTTCGCTTTATAGATCCTTTGGCAGCTCCAGAATCGGAAATTCTTTTTGACATAATTTAAAGTTCAAGCTTACTTTTATAAAATTGCTTTAACAGTCTGCAAAAAATAGTAAGCCGGATCCAATTAGAAGATTAAGGAACGACGCAATCTGCAACATTTACTGAAATAGATAATTAGATAATTTTAGCTTAGCTTATACCGTCTGTTATATATTAAACGTGCATGCATAAACTTATTATGCGCATGTGTACGTGCATATGCGTATGCATAAAATTATTATGCGCATGCGTAAAAGCATTATGCGTTTACGCATGCGCAGAAAGTTTGTAGCTTTGAGGTCCGGATTATAGATCATTCTGGATTATGGACGTCCGGATTAAAGACTTTTGACTGTATAACGTTAAACACTTAAAAGGCTGTTTGAGGAATATTCCACATTGTTGTGAGGATATGGTATGTAGGTCTTTAAATCTTTACAACATACCATATACTCTTCAGGGATTTAGTTTTGAGGAAGTTCATGTTCTTCCCTTGGTTCATTCTTGCTCAGTTTACTGCTGTTGTTTTTGAGACATAATGCATGACCATACGCTTCCTGCCTCTGACAGAACATTTCGGCTTCTCAAGATTTTTTTCGTACTGTGCATGAACAAAGATGCCCTCATTGGTATAGCCGTTAATGATGTTACCTGCAATATTGTTGGGCCTAGTTTTGAACCCGGGGGGGGGGGGAGTGTCGTCTGTGTAGCAGACACTATACACTTATAACATCCATACCTTCTCCATTATCCATGCCTTATACATTTGTAAACATCCATGCCATATTACAAATATCCATGTAAGAGTATAGTGTCTGTTTGTTAGTGTGTAGTGTCTGATGTCAACCCATGTTTGTCTATATACGTATAAGGATGTGTGCCATGATACATAATTATGTATTCTTTTCAATACACTGTATTATACTTGTGGCCAAGGAATAAGTTTGGGTTGATCATGCTTCATTTATTATATAATAATGTGTTTTTTCTTTTGTTTCAAAATGTGGGATCCCATAGTAATTTGATAAATAACAGCTTTCCTTCCATAGTCAGAGTTGTCAACTCTCCCGATTTAGGACATTTGAAAAGCAATTGAATTTTCTCTAGATTATGTCTAAAACAAAACCTTGCGAATTGGATGAGAACTTTTTCTCTGTAAGTGAAAGCATATACATATCCAGAAACATCATTCTCCAGTTCTCCAATGGGAATCGAGGTCTGCTGCGTGTCATCTGGCATACATTAGCCAATGAGCACAAAGCAAGCTCAAGGCTGTTATTTGGATGTTCTTTAGTTATTTTGTTAATCTTGTACTGAGTTGTGTGAGTACATGTGCCTTCGAGAAATAGTTTTAGAAATTATTATTTTTTGTTATGTCTGCGAGAAAGGTGAAATAATCGTGTACGTTTCAAAAATCGTTTACAGTTGACTTTCTTTCCATTATTTCCTCAAGGAAATGTAATAAATTTGTGATGTGTACTGTCTGTTGTTGCTATTTTTCCATTTCGTATTGTGGAAGGGCGGATGTTCTCAAACATGTGCGTACATAAAAATGAGTTGAAACAAAATGAGTTGAAAAACGAAAAATTAAATTTTTCTTCGGAAACAAAGGACTGACAAAAAAGTTATTAATAAAGAATGTCTGCTCTCTGTCTTTTTACTGGAGCACAACCTGCCACTGAATGCATCGGATCACGCTGCAGCTTTATTTAGAAGAATGTCTTCTGATAGTGAAATCGCTAAGAAATACTTAAGTGCAAGGATCAAAACAGGTGCAATTGTTAAAAAAAATTGGTTTGAAAAATAAATCTTCAGTTATTGATTCCATTAAAACAGTTCCGTTCTGCCTCATTAAGAATGGAAGCAATAATACCGATTCAAAACTGTATCCAATTGTTATTTCTTTTTTTAATTCAGAGTCTTCAGAAATTGAGTGCAATTTACTTTGTGTCCCCACTTTAGAACGACATTCGACAGGCTTTAATATAGCACAGCTGTAATGATTAAAACTTTAAAAGAAAATGCAGTCCCTCTGGACTTAACTGGTCTCCCTTAGCACTCGGTGCCGATAATGCATCAGTAATGGTAGGCTTGAAGACTGGTGTTGCAGGCATCTTAAGAAAGAAAAATTCAGATTTGCAGATTATGACGTGCATTTGTCACTTCTTAAATTTAACAAGTGAAAAAGGGTCAGCTTCTTTACGAATAAATGTGGATGAACACATTGTTGATATTTATTACTATCTTGAAAGGAGTTCTAAAAGGAAGTAAAAATTGAAACAGTTCCAACAGCTGCATAATACTGAAATGAGAAAAATTTTGGAACATGTGTACACACTGGTTGTCTTTAAATAAATACTTATCTAGAATCCTCGATCAATGGAACCCACTTCTTGCATTTTTTAAAGAAGAAGAAAATGCTTTGAGAGTTAAGATAGAAGGCTCTATTGAAAGTTATAAAATACCTAAAGTAAATTTAGATATAGTTACTACTTCCATTGTTAAAAATAGGTAAGAAAATTAATTTCTGCACCATCAGCAATTAAACTGGCAGTTCTCGAAATAATACTGCAAAATATAAGCGTAAACTGATACAAATTTCTCTAAAAATAAAAAAATTGCTCAACACACGAAACATTTTTGGATCACTGTAAGTTTATCTTGTGAAGAACGAATATTTATGGTTTTTTCTTCAGACCTTAACAAAGCTTTATGCTTTTTTTTACAATTCATTTTGCCTTCATTTGATGTTTTTAACACAGTTCTACAAAGCAGAATTCCATTAATTCATATTTTGCAATCAATGATTTATGATCTGTTTAAAGACATTTTATCAAAGTTTGTAAAATCAGTCTGTGTTTTGTCTTGTAATTCTATATATGATGTAATTTATGGTGAAATAGAAAATCAGAAGAAAGATGATTTGGTAACAGGACCTGCAACTACAAAAGTAGTGGAAGAACTTTCAGAAGACAAAAATAAGTTTTATCTTCATGTTAGAAGTTACTTCTGTCGAGTATGTGATTACATACTACGTAAATTTCTGGTCAATGATGAAGTGATTTTGCATGCTAAAGTTGCTGATGTTTCTGCTCTAGCAAATGCATCTTTTCTGATATAAGGTACTTTTTGAACATATTTCCTGTGTTACTTCATTTAGTTATGAAAGATGATGATATTGATGTCGCCACTCATATATTGCAGTCGCAGTTTTGCAGTTTACCATTAGAAAACTTGGATGAAGTTATAAAAATCAGCTAGGATTGACACCCAGTGGAGTTTAATTGGAAAACTGAAAGATGCAGATGGAATTTTAAAATATAGTGAACTGTCTAGAATTATGTTAGCCATCTTGACATTTCTCCATAGTAATGCAGAATGTGAGAGGATTTTCAGTGTTGTTGCGAAAATGAGGACTAAATTTAGATCTAAATCTAGATTTAAATTTAGATCTAAAATGTAATGACACATTAGAAAAACTTTTATTAGCAAAAGCAAGCCTACGTGGCAATTGCTATGAACAAAACTGATTAAAGTGTCTATTTGTTTTTGTTTTTTTAGTTTTCTTAAACGATGCAAGTAATAAAAATGTTTTTTTATGTGTAAGGTATTTTTGTGTTGCTTGCATTTAAGAATTAGTAACTATTTAAGGTTAATTCATTATTAAAAACTATATTTTTATCATTTAAAAAGTCTTTTTAACATTGTGAAAAATCTCCCGATTTCTAAAAAAAATCTCCTGGTTTTTGAGTGTCATAAGTTGGCAAGTATACATACCGTCTTTTTCCGAAAATAAGACACTGTCTTACTTTCTTTTTTGGTCCAAAATACGCTCTAGGGCTTATTTTCGGGGAAGGGCAAAAATAAAAGTACATTTATATATTTTTATTTAATATTTATTTTACACAGAATACAGAAATTTAAATTTATTCAATTACAGTCATGTCATCTTCTTCTGGAACATCGTCATAAATAAAATTCTGAATTATATTCTGATTTTCTTCTAAATCCATTTCCTGTTGAATCATTGGTCCGAATCTCTCATGTCTTGCGATATAGCTATCGTCACTGCGCCGTATGTGTCTCGGGGGTTACCGTTCAGCCCAAATTTCACCCCGATGAGAGTCTGCCGACGCTAATGGATGATGATGCCTTTCCTGTGAACGTACCTCTCTCGGGACAAATGGTGAACTGGTTAAGATAAATTCCAAGAATTAATTTGAAACGAACTGTAGAGGTAAACAATTAATTTCTCGGAATATTTTGTTTCAAACATTTCTCTGAAATACGTGTATTAGGAAAGCTAAACATATTATTACTTATACTTAATAAATCAACAGCATTTTTTAACGAATTCTTTTTGTCACAATATTTTAACTAGGGATTATTTTCGGGGGATGTCCTATTTTACAAAAAGTTCCGAAAATCACGATAGGGCTTATTTTCGGAGGATGTCTTATTTTACAAAAGATTCCGAAATCACAATAGGGCTTATTTTCGGAGGATGTCTTATTTTCAGAAAAAGACGGTAGTACAAAAATGTAACAAAATAGCAAGAGGAAATTAGCCAAAGAGGATAAAATTAAGAATATCGTGTATTTTCACCAGAATTCGATTATAAATAGTTCAATAACCTTGATTAATTTGTGATTTTGCGATGGCATCACCATGTAGTGCAAAAATGTTTTGATTTTCAACCCCCCCCCCCGAAAAAAAAAACTCTCAGTTTTTCATATTTCAACGTTGGCTGTTGTTATATGTGCAAAAAGAAGTAGATTTTTAATGTAAAGAGTGTTCCAGATGTAAATAAAATGGATTTGTGATTTTTTACTTTTAACACTATAAGTTAAACTTTGCATTGGGTTGCTATTGAGTTAATTCTGATAGGTTCCTGGTATATTTATTTTGTTATGATTGTTAAAAATCAATTTTTAAATAATAGTGATGTAATAATAATTATTTTGTTGTTGAATAGTACCTGGCATCATTACTGTGTCACAAGAAAATTGCAATTGAATTCCTAAACACTGGAGGTTTGCAGTTGCTTCTGAGGATTCCTTATCCATCTATAGCAGCCACTGGGGTGTCACTATGTTTATATTACTTAGCATACATTGAAGAGGCTATGGAAAAGGTAATAATTTTTGTAATATGCATTTATAATAACTTTACATTCTAAGTTGAAACTGAAACTTGACATATTAACCTTTTGAGTCCCTGTTTATCAGCATATGATAAATTTCAGCTTTCCTTAGTAAATAAGGTTTTCAAGTTTCTTCCATAATGGGAAAAATGAAGGGGAAAAACTGGAAGAAACCAACTGGAAGAAACAGGCTTTTTTCACTAAAATGAAAGCCAAGAAGCCAAGTTTTGAAATTATTTATATTATTATAGTTCATTGATATGTACCACTGTTATACTACTAATTTAAATTTTTTAAATATTTTTATATAATTTAACTAGCCTTATTTTTATGTTTGCAGCAACTTTTTAAAAAATTAATGCAGTACAAAGTCCGAGATCCAAACTTGTCGAGACTTTGAAGATTCCAGATTTTTGGTTTTTCCGGATATTAAGATAAAATAAAGTTACAAAAAAAAAAAAAAAAAAAAAAAAAAAAATTTTGCTTATTTTATTTATTAAACATTTCTTTCAATGTTAGTTGTTTAAGTTGCTTTTTTGTGGTAATATTTTCTCTTTAATTGTATAGACAGGCATAATTTCTTATTTAGTTACAAAGTTCTATTGTTTAAGGTCCTGTAGTAGCAGTATTTTCTGGATCTAGAACCATAGCACAGATTTCACCATCTGCTAATTGATTGATAATTGGAGCATTGTCATCGCAATGAAAAGCTTCTGTTATATCATCATTTATTACCATGTCAATGCCATTTCTTTAAAAAAATCCATTTATTTGAAAATTTAACCTTTGGTTTGTGATGTCTGAAAACCTTCACATTAGCAGCTATCATCTTCATCATCTTCCAGGGTTCATGAGAATCCTTAAAAGTCCTTATTTTTGGCCAAAATCAGCAGAAGGTCCTTAATTTTAATCATCTGAAATTTCTGCTTTTACAACTGACATTTTGAATAGGTGAATTAGCATTTGGAGGAATATGTTTGACAAATATGGTTGGTTAGCTTTTGAATGGGTTCATGGGTTATAATTCATACCTACTTCTAATATAAAATGGTAGAAAACTCGAGTTTCTGAACAAGAAATGCAAATAAGCATTTTGAAATTATTTCAGTTTTTACAATAAAGAGCTCTTAAGCAACTTTTTGCTTTTGGAGATGTGAATTCTTTTATTAAACTGTTCTAAATTTGGTGACTTTTCAACATTTTGGTGATTGTACTATTAGTTTCTTCAGAAAATTTTTAATTCCAAGATCTGGAATTTTTCGATGATCTTTTTTTTAGCATTGTAACATTGAAAAATTTCATTAAAATAATAGTAATATATTGAAATTTTATTTAAAAAATAACGTTAAAATAAAATGTATTTATTTTTAGCTGTCACATTATAAAGTTCCATTTTGGCCACTTATTATACAA
This sequence comes from Stegodyphus dumicola, assembly GCF_044657685.1. Classification (NCBI taxonomy): domain Eukaryota; kingdom Metazoa; phylum Arthropoda; class Arachnida; order Araneae; family Eresidae; genus Stegodyphus; species Stegodyphus dumicola. The sequence continues at coordinate 89,138,101 of NC_140768.1, forward strand.
TATTTTGAATCTGAAAAATAAACAAGTTTTAATGCTATGAAGTACAATTTACACAACAATTCTTAGCAAAAGCAAAATAGTTATGTAATTAATTAAAAATGTCTTTTTAAGTTTTTCATGGTAACAGTTTTTCCAACGTAATTGTATCAGAATATTCAGAATTCTCAAAATTCGCATCAGTTTTCTCTATAAAATTAATTTTACATGTTTTTCCTCTGATTCCTCCCCCTCCAAATATTTCTGGCTGTTACAAAATTGGTAGGGGTAATTATTCTTTAGGATTTTAGACATTGCATCTTGGAAAGTTTAGAAGGATTTGAAGGCAAGATTTATAGACTTACGATTCAAGAAGATTCTAGAAATATGTGACAAAATGAAAAATGTCTGCATGGTATTAACACATAATGGATGTGTTTTACAGAAAGTTTGTGATGAATTTCTTACTTTTTGAAGAACATCTGGAAGAACAATAAAAACATAATATTTTAATGTTTTATTTCTGATACTAGTATCTTTTTCACAGTATGTTTATCTTCCCTTTATTTCACCTACTTTTCACTAGACATGAGCGTGGAAAAGATAAAAAATGCCTCTTATCACATGGACAGGCATTATAGAAAGGAATTGTTTTATTAATAAAGATATTGAAAACTGACAATTTGAAAGCTTCATCTAATATTTCTTAATGCATCATACACAAGGCTGGTGCTAGGCATTTTTACACCTGATGCAATCTGTGGATCCTAAATTCTGCTGCCTAGTTGTCTCAGAGTTTGACTCGGGAGAATTCCTGGAAAGTACTGGCTTGGATCTGTACTTAGAGAGTCTCAACCACAAGGGTATAATAACAATCTTCACAGGTTGTGGCCGAGTTTACTTGGGACGGTGTAAGCTTGACAGAGACCGTACTGGTACAGTCTCGTCTGCCCCTGGGCCGTGGGTCAAAAATTGTAGATAAATAAGTTGGCGGGACGACACTTAATTCCGATTGGTAAATCAACTTTAGGACAGAAGTTGTCTCGTCACAAGAGTTGCCTAGTTGTCTGTTTAAATTCTGTTCCCAATGCCTGCTCTAAATGATTTGCCATTTCTAGATTTTGTTGTTCATTGTGTCACTAAATTCTAAAAATTTTGCCACATTAGCTCTGTAACCTGCTCTTACCATTTATATTTCATGTTTCATCTGAATGTTCATATTACTAAAGAAATAAAATTAGTAGCTTTTTCTATACATTCTAAAGGCATTTAGTTTTTTAGAATAACAGAAATCTGTAATTAAATCAAAAAATTTTAAATTGAAAAGGAAACATGTTGAAGAAAGAAACTGAATACATAAAAGAAAATTATTCTTCAACGATATTTGCAGTTATTATTATGTAAATTACCCAGTTGTTTATAATTTCAGCCTTTACTGTAATTTCCCATTTCTATTTCTTCACCAGAATACAAATCACTTACACAGTTTTCAAACTGAGGTTTTTAGAGTGTAAGACAGAGTGTGTTTCTGAACTCTGCTTGCTCTCTGCATAATTCCCACCAGCTCTGATAATTTGTAATTATTCATCTTTGCATTATCGCTGCCAACATTTGAGTTTGTTATGACGATAGAGTTACTGAGCCTGCTTAAATTAAATTGTATATAGTCTTTGACTACTAGTCCATGAGGGTTTACTTGATTAGTTTTAATTTGACTCTTGTTTAGTTACATCATGCAGATTTCATTAGCAGAACATTCCTTTATGTTCTAAGTTCTTTTTAAATAAGAGGCTCAGTTAAACCTTTCCTCTGACTTTAGTTAATTTCAGACATAGTGATAATTTGCTTGCTATGTCTTAGTTAATTTCAGACATAGTGATAATTTTCTGTCTGGGGGTATTTAACATTTACCAGATCAAGTAAGCCCTCATAGGTTACATTGTGGAGAGGTTGACAAGTTAGGAGATAAAGTACGCAGAAACTAGTGAGAACATTAGTTTGCCTATTGAGACAAATTTCTAATTGTTAGAAAAGATGCTTAAAGAGAAGGAAATCAATATAAATTGTTCAAAATCTCTGGGAAGGTTTCAAATTAAAAAGACGTATAAGTATTTTGTTGAATATTGTTGCTATGAAACATAAAAGTTTTGTAGCTTTTAATGTGTAATTATCCTAATATTGTTTAAGAATCAATGTAATTAATTACATGTATTTTAAACTGAAATTTTATTAGGTTGTGATTTTAATCGGACTTTTTATTATTAAAAAATAAATAAAATTTAATAGTGGCCGTAATGACTAAGGGTATCTAAGTGCCTAATTTAATTATTTATATCTAAGTGCTTACCCTTAAAAATTAAATCTCTGCATATTAAAGTGAGTTATTATCTTCTTTCTTACTGTGATCACAAGATAAAACACAAAAATGTAAAAATTATGTAAAATTTATTCTTTGCATCTAGTGAGACTTATACAAACAATACAAAACAAACAATTTGTCACCTCTGGTGCTGTAGTGGCTTATTGGAATCTTGAAGTACAATCCCTGGAACTCTACCCGAAGCTTTGGCACTAACTTCATCAGACAGGGCCCAACCAACTTTCAAAACTTGCCAACCGTGCCTACATCAGGCCTTTCAGTTGTGTTCTGATCAGCATTTCTCTCAAGGCAAGCAGCAGTGGTGACAATAGCCGGTCTTTTGTTATGAATCATGCTGATTATGATTTTACTTCTGATTTTAACCTATACTGCTTGATAAAGCTTACCTGCTATTTACTAAACCTCTAGACTGAGCAAGTATGTGACGAAATGAGACCCCTCCCAAAAAAAATCAACATAAAGCTAACTGTTAGTAAAACATAAATAAAATGTCACTTATCTTCTTTCAAATATGTCCAACTATTATAAGTGTAAAATATTTAATGCTACTTGATAAATTTAATAAATTTTTTTTTATTCGTGGACTTATTATAATTATGTTAATTAAGTTATGTTTAATAATAATGCATCCTACTTATGGATCTATTTTATTTTTAGGATGGTATTACAAAAGTAAAGTTCAGACAGATAATATTTTTAATTGAATGTATTCTGTTCCTATTTGGTCATAGCTCCTTAATTGTTTTCATTAATGGTCCTTAGTAGTCCTTAAAAGTACTTAATTTCTGTGTGCAGAAATGTGAATGCACCCTGTCCTCACCAAGAAATATGCTGGCTGGCCATAAACCATGCCTAGCAGTTTTTTAAGTATCCTGTGACACATCCTCCCACGATGTTATGATGCTCTACAAAGCAGATTTCACGCTAAAATATTAAAAAAGTTCTTGAATAGTCTTACCATTATTCAAGGAATTTAACACTGATTTAAAAAATTTCTAGTTTATATTTGCATTTTCAGCGCGTGCATTATTTCGATATCCATAGGCTGAATGATGGACATACAGTTTGAAGTAAAGAATAATACAGATACGTTATCTTTCACTAAAACTAGTGTGAGCCGAACAGTTGTCTACAATCAGGACAGTTCTTGCATCATCAGGTAAATCAACCAAATTCAAATATTGCCGAGCTTCTGGTATGAAACAATTTTCAAACTAGTATCTATGCTTGTATCATTAATTAGAATTAATGCTTGTATATCATTCATGCTCTTTTATTTGCATGATATATAAAGAGGAAAATTTCTACCCCTTTAATAGCACGAGGTCGTGTATTTTTTCCGATTGTGAAAAGTTTACACTTGTGCGTACCTGCAGCGTCTGTGCATGCGGAAATTGTTAGTCTCGCTTTGCAGTTTTTGACAGTAGAAAAGTTGGAGTCCTTTCTGTAGAGGTTGCTAAGTTATTTTGAAGTGTTTATTGCCAGAAAAGACCAGTTTCTTCAGTATTGTAAATTTGTTTTGGAGATAACTTTTAACTATTAAGGAATTCAATGAATTCATCTACAATTAATTTAGCAGCTTCAGTATCAGATGAAGTTTCTTCAACTGAAATTTTTAATTAATTGCTTTATACTATGGCGATTTTTAAATTTGGTTATCCAACCTATCGAATATGTACACTCAGCTTTTAAGTTCATCTCTTAGTAAAATATTTTCGCTCGAGCCATTAGCATTGGACCCGTGAATGGAACGCCCTCGCTGCGACGCTGTTTGACTCATCCAGTCATCACTTTGTCATGATCATCACTTTTAGCATAACAAATAATTTCTCCATTATTCATTGCAAGTGGAATATCAAAATCCACAAGAAATTCAGAATGCTTTTTTTTTTTTTTTTTTCTGTTTTCTTATGTCATCTACAGTTGATTTTCCAATGCCATACTCCTCACATAATTTTGAGACCTTTATCCATTTTTTGCAGCAATTCCTTTTATTGTTTAATGGACATTAAAATATGCTTTCACTTTGTAGATGTTGTTGCAGCTCCAGAATTAGAAACTATTTTTGACATAATTGGAAGTTGAAACTTTAATTTAAATAAATTTGCTGTAATAAAAACAGCCTGCAAAAATCTGAAGGGTTTCAGGTTTTAAATTACGTCCAAAGGGACGTTTTTTTAACATTTTGTCTGTTACCTTTATTTATTAAATATCACATTCTTCGCACTTAAAATATAAAATTCAGTTCAAGAGCAATATCGCAAACTAGTTTTAAATTGAGGATATCGTTAGAATTTCCGATACACGGCCTTGCACGCTGGAGATAAAAATGTTTGTTTTTCTGTACAACATGTGCCATTGCTCTCTTTGAAATCCTTGAGTTTGTTAATCAAAAATTCGTTAAAGTTTTACAGAATATTAAATCGATAATAAAACAAATTCCAAATTTCAAATTTGGGCTTCCAGATGCCCATATTCGCAGTAGGATTACATCATTAAAAATTGGAAGACTCTAGGTACCATTGTTTTATCACAATGCGAGAAACATATATACATTTATGCAGATTTTTCATTATTTAATTTCTTCAAATATAATGCAGGACTCTAACATTTGGTTGCAACAGTTTGAAAAGTGAAACAGACATTTATAATGAACCAACACAAAATCGCAAAACGAAAACAAAACTGAGACAATTAAGCCTGAATCATATTAGTTTAGTTATTTATTATACTTATGTCTTATTTCTTGTACATGGCTTAAGCTTATCTGAGTCCTGAGTAAATTAAATTCCAACACGTATTTAAGGCTTATCGAGGGCTGGTGCTAGATATCTAACCGCCTCAGCGGGCCCTAAATTCTGCTACCAAGTGCCTCCCTAAGTTCTAAATTTTGGATCCCAGTGCTTTCCCTAAATTCCAAAAATATTTTCATCCCTTAATGTAGTTGCTCAGTGTTTCTCTAAATTAAAAAAATCTTGTCTTCCCTATATTTCGCCACCCGGTGTGGACATTCGAGCTCTGGTGCCAGTTCTGGGTTTATGTGAAAAACAAATCAGTTGTTCTTAATTGAAATAGCACTAAATGTAATCTTTTGGCCTATCAGTATCATCAACAAAATGTGTTTTTAGCATATGGAAATTATTAAATTTGTTAAATTTCCCATCATCAATATTTCTTAGTGCATTTAAATTAAATCTATGATCATTGCCAAGCGGTCTGTGATCTTATCTGTGATCATTGTTCACATAAAAGGTCACCATACTCTTTGTTTATTAAATTACTAACATAAAAAAATGGTTGGACATTGCTGCATGAGCCATTACTCAAGTTTTCATGTGTTGATAAACATGTGGTGATGAAAGCAAAATATAATAAATAATGATTCGCCAGGTTAGCATCAGGGTTATAAAATATTAGTAGGTGTAAAATCAATGATGTTTCTATTTAGAGTGTTTCAGTTTGAGATGCATTCCAAGCAGATATGCTGCTATGGAGCCAAATTATTGGTCACACAAATTTATGTTAAATTGTTGTTTTTTTAATAATGAGATATGTGTTTAGTGCTGAATGGAAATTAAGAATCAGGATGCTCCACATGTTTTATTTATGGGGGAAAAATCAAATGCACATGCATAAGCCATTAAAGAAAAAGAAAAGCTGTTGCCGGTTTTGAAGTCCAGATTTTAGATCATTCTGGATATTGGACGTTTGGATCTCAGACATTGTACTGTGTGTATATATATATATATATATATAAGCAAAATAAAATAAATAATGCATTTAAAGTTTATCCCATATTCAATGCGGAATAAATATATGCAAAAGGGAGAGAAGCAAGACCCCCTCTAAAAAGGGCAAAAAACATCTTTGTTGCTGCTTTCAGCTTGCAGTTGAATTACGTTTGAACTGCCTTTAGTGTTTATTCTTTTTTATATGTATTTTGTTCATTTGCTATGAGATCTGTTTCAAATGTGTGGATTTGAACAGATTAAATAACAAAACTAACAGAATAACATAATTATTTAGAAAGAATAGAATGCAATAACTGTTTTGGAATTTTGAGTGGATAACTAAAAATGAAGTTGCTGTAATCTGGCTGAACTTAATGCTGTGCTGGATGTAAAAAGGTTAACACATTGATCTTGTTACCAATATTATATGTTGAGGTGTTGGTCCTCTATTTTTTTGTGATAATATTGGGCTTTTATTATTAATCGTTATATTTCGTCAATAATTTGAAAAGGAAGAGGGAAAAAAAAAAAAAAAAAAAAAAAAAAAAAAACAGGAGAATACTTGAAACTTGATTGCTATTATTTGTATACCATATGCTATCATGCAGTTCATTCTACTTAGGAGAAAATTGAACTGTCATGTAAGCAGATCTCCCATAGTTGGGAGAAGTATTTGATTTGTTAAAGTTCTGATATTTTTCATAGTTAAACTTCCATTGTTACTGTGATTATGCCTTAAATATAGTGTGTAAAATTAGCCTCAAAGTAGTTTATCAGTACTTTTATATTAGCCAGTAGTCTGTCGTACACCTTTAACAACCTTTTGGTGCTTTTTGACATTGGCAGTTCAGTAAAACGTTTTTTTTTTTTTTTTTCTGATTTCCAGCAAGGGTTATTTATCAGCCCCATCAAACATATCATTATTCCTTTTTCAGTGTATGATTTCCAGTTCTAACACTTCATTGGCTATTGTTGTTATTTCATTTCCTTTGTATATCTGCACAATTATATTATATGAGAATTAGAATATTTGCAGTACTTTGACAAAATGTCATTAGCCTGGAAGTAATGGATCCTTCTGCTTTGTTTCTTTGCAAATCTAATAAACTAATGAATTGTGCAGAATGCTTAAATATGACATGAAGAAACACTGTCCTCAGAACTTTTTGCAAGAAAAGTATTACCCTCGCCTCAGATTTTTGCTGTGTGGAATTATGCTAACTTTAATTTGTCTGAATATATATTGAAGTGAAATGAGAAACTGTTCCAGCCCTTCTTTGGTTTCCCCATCCCCTTCCCCAAAAACATTAATAAAAAAAGAAAAAGAAATTAAAAAAAAAAAAAAAAAAAAAAAAAAAAAAAAAAAAAAAAAAATTGTCATGTCCTAGAAGAATCCAGAACAGTATACAAGTGTGTTGAACATTCACAGAAATCAAGAATCAGTGGTGTATTTTTTAAAATGTATTAGTGGGTACCAATTAATGTACAAATAACCTAGTGTTCTAATATACAAGTATGATGGAAACTTATTTCCGATTTATTATTATTATTTTTTTATAGATATGTTTGCTGCCTTCATCCATTGTAACAAATCTAGTCAGGTAAAAATTATTATTATTATTACTTTTTTGCATATTGCTAATGATATAAATTTGATGTTTATGACTAAGTTTTTAATTAATGAACATAGAGTCTTTTTGCTTTCTGTTAAATGTGTTCTTAGCAAAATACTAATTTAGCATTTTATCTTAAAACTTGTACTAGAGTTTCTCATGTACTTTCATTCTACATAGATAACTATTAATTCAATTTCTTTATGCATGCAGGTAGAATTGACGTAATATTTACCTTTCTGGTTACTATAAAATCCCCCTTTTCAATGTTGGATTTGTGTTTTTCTAGAGATTAATATATTTTATTTTATAAGGTGTTTGGTGTACATTTAGTTGATGTCATACTTCAAGCAAATACAACCAATTTCCCATCAATTAGGCAGATTAATTGTCCTGTTTAAAAAATGTTATGTTATTTGTATTATGGTACCAACTAGAATTTTTAGATTATGGCAAAGCATGTGAGGACTATTTGCCTAAGTGAAGGGATGCCTTCATGAAGGTCTTTCAAAAGGAAACTGGCTTGTATTCATGCTACACATTCAAAAAACTGCAAAAACTTCCCATGCAGTCAGTCAGTCCGTCTGTTGGGGGTTGAACTTTGATAGAATTACCAGTGCTCAAAGATTTTACTACTTATTAATACTGTAGAATAATGGAAAAGTATTATTATAAACCATCAGCATGAAATACAGTTGTTTACAGTAAATGGGGGGGGGAGGTAGGAGAGAAAATAAGAAAGAAACAAAGAATCATTGGTAGTAACAAGGATAGCAGATGATGTTTGTCAGATCAACTCTGCCAAAAACAAAAAGTTCTGATTGACATTTTTTAATTAAGTTGAACTTGATGATGCTGTTCAAATCTCTTGTAAATATTATTCTTTTAACATCAGTTCTGTTCATTTCTAATGATTCTTTTTCTTCTATATTTACTGCATGTTCTTTTTATTTAGACTATTAATTTGTTTTATGTAAACAAACAAACAAAAGCTTAATCTCCAGATTATACTGTTTGAAAATATAGATTCATTGTTAATGATATTTTTCTCTTAATTGTAATTTGGTTTTTCCTCTTTTTCTATGTTTTTTAACTGCCTATATTTAACCATAGGCTGCAGCAGTGGCCGAAAGGTTAAGACTGCAGAATACTAGTAGCTTATCCTGGCTTTGAACCGAAGTGAATGGGCTGGCTATATGATTGGTTTTCTTCTTTTTTCCTTGTGTAATGGGATAATGAGCCAGTTCCCTATAGAGTCCTCAATGAAGAGACCTTACTTCTCTTAAGCAGTTGGCTTTCTTGAGCAAGCAATACTCCATAACTTTAACCATTAAACCATGATTTTAAATTAACCAAAGATATCATTTCTTATATTGCCCCGGTTAATCAGGATTTGAATGTAAATATATTCAAGGTCCGAGAATTTTACTATTATGTGATGAATCAACATCACCAAACGTTTTACTTTTAAATCCATTTGTGATATCAATTGAAATCTGAAAGTTGCTGTGCTAGGTCAAACAAAACATTGCATCAACCACATCAACACTTTGATAAAGACTCAAACTAATTGACAATAAATTTCTTGCTTATTTACACTAATTATTACATAAAGTTTCATTTGCTTTCTGTTAAATTCCACAAACTTTTTTTTTTGATCAGGCTGTGTAATGGCATATAGATGTATAGTTTTTTTCCCACTGTTTATATGTAAATTATCATTATCATTAGATTAAAAAAAAAAATTTTTTTTAAAGTTATGCACTTTGGCTTCTCGAATGTTCCCATGACTCAAGCCGATGCCATGCAACCATGTTTTTTGGATTTGCTTTTGCATTTAGAAGCATCCTAATGCACTTTGACAAACAAGATGGCCTTCGCAAGTTGTTCAATGTTGTAAGTATTGAAATTTTCGTTCCTTCCTTTTGATTTTCCAGTTTGGAACTTTAGAAGTTCTTATGTCACTTCTTTTGTTTTATCCTTTATGTTATTCCGTAAGTAATTTTGTTTTTGAAGTATGTTTTGAAGAAATAAAAAGATATGTAAGATACTTATTTAATCACATAAGTGGTTCCCTTCTGAATCAAGAACATTCTTCCAACACAGTAGTAAGTTTTTTATACTTTCCTAAAGAAACCAGGAGGGATATTAGAGAAAAGTTTTGAAGTTTCCAGTGCCTCATGGGAATTTTCCATCAGTGAAATTTTCCAAGCACGTAAGGTTTTTCTCCCTCCTTGCCACATGCTTTCATGATGTAATTGAGAAGCAAATCTGGCTAATGATCAGGAGGTGCAGTTTGAATTCTGGCAAGGGTGCTGATGATTCTTAAGTTTGCTGGCTTTAAAAAAGAAATTAAAAGATCTCTACAAGTGGCACCTGAAATAAAAAAAGTGATAAATGATAACTGAATTAGTTTAGTGATTGAGTCCTGGCTTCCCCAGTTGCCCTTTAAATATTTGAAATCCAGACCCCTCCCCATCCATTAACGCAGAAAATAGGTGTGAAGATTTCCAATGACATCCTTTGTACTTTCTAACAAAGATACCATTAGCCTTTGACCCCGTTCTTTATAAAACTATTCTGAAGGTCAGACCAACAAGCCTTTCCGGCTTTGTTATGATCACGACTGAGATTTTGTTTATTTCTGTTATTTTTATAGGAAGGAATAAATTGTTTAAAAATAAATATATCCCTTAAATTTTTAAACTGCTTCTTTATTGCTGTTTAAAGCTTAAAAGCACACTGTACCACAAAAGAATCAATAACGAAATGTCACAATCAACTAAAAGATAAGAAACCTCTTAGGACAAGCCGTCTGCAGTAAACTGATACAATGCATTTGGGGAAACTGCACCTGCTGCATACCTTAGGGGGAGAGAAGAAAACAAGATTACAATTTTATCTGTTTTCAAGCGGTTCTGGTTGTTTCAGTGTAGGGCCGTGTGGGGCGGATTGGATGTGAAGGAGTTAAGTGGAGGACAGTGTTAAGATTTTTTCCCTTGTATTGCCTGCATGCCTTTGTGATGTAGTTGAAAGCATATCTGGCTGGCAGTTAAGAGGTCCAGAGTTCGAATCCCAACAAGAGCACTGCACATTTTTCTAGTCTCCTACTTTAAAATAAATATGATTTTTTTTTTCATGTGAAGTAAGATTAGTGTAAATGTTCACGTGCTGTTTTCAAGCGGTTCTGGTTGTTTCAGTGTAGGACCGTGTGGGGCGGATTGGATGTGAAGGAGTTAAGTGGAGGACAGTGTAAGGTTTTTTCCCTTGTATTGCCTGCATGCCTTTGTGATGTAGTTGAAAGCATATCTGGCTGGCAGTTAAGAGGTCCAGAGTTCGAATCCCAGCAAGAGCACTGCACATTTTTATAGTCTTCTACTTTGAAATAAATATGATTTTTTTTTTTTTTTTTTTCATGTGAATTAAGATTAGTATAAATGTTCACGTGCTGTCTTTGATTAGCATGAGAAGGTTTGTGTGGAACCCTTAGCCTATACATGATTCCCAGTTACCTCAAATGGTGATTTACAGTCATTGATGATGAATTAATTTCTTCTGCCAACTCTTTAATAATTGTGTATGGATTTCTTTTAACTGAGCTTTCAACACGCCATTATCAAAAAAGGCAAAGTACCCACAGTGGCTGGCATCTTTTGAGCTAAGGCTGCCTTGTGGAAGCTTACAATACAATCCTTGGTTCTTGCATATATTCAAAATGCTTTTATCATACAGTTCTCCCCCTACAAAGAAAACTGTTTAAAAATTTTTAAAAAATCATATTTTTGTACTTTTTAAAATATACTACACAAAACTATGAGTGGAAATTTGGATGTTTCTGCTATTAGATTTAAAATTTTTTTTTTTCTACCATCTGTGACCCCCCAAAAAAGAAAGCTTAACTAATTATTAGTTTAAATATTTCTTAAAAAAATGACTGCAGATGTTAATTTGATACAGTTTCATCAAAATTATAGTAATAATCATGTGCAAAAAGTTTAAAAAATATTTTATATTAACTCGAACACATGAATATTAAAGAGGGGGAAAAAAAAAGAGAGAGAGAGAGAGAGAAGAAGAAAACAAATTCATAGTTTTTAACTGCAACTATATCAAAACTTTATACATAGTTTTATCAAATGCTTTTAAAAATAAACTTACTTATCTAACTCCCCCCCCCCCAAATCTTCTTGTTATATTTTAAAAATTGAATAGTCAAAACTGAAAAATAAGTAAAGCATCTGCAAATATATCAAAATTTTATACATAGTTTTATCAAATGCTTTAAAAAAAAATCTGACCCCCCCCCTCAAAAAAAAAAAAAAAAAAAAAAAAAAAAAAACTTCCTGTTATATTTTAAAAATTTAATAGTCAAAACTTAAAAATAAGTAAAGCATATATTATAATTTTCATTTGCATAAAATACCACTTATTTATCATATGTATTTGCTATATTTGTTAACAGTATGTTACAAACATAGTTTTAAAAGATATCGTTAGACTACTTTAAACAAAATTTTAAAATAATTTAAAAAATATTGATTTAATTTTTAAATGTAAGTAATTTTTCCCTAATTTTTTTTTCTTTCATTCCTTTACATACATGGCGTAAATCTTTTTTTTTTTTTTTTTTTGTTTGTTTGTTTTTTTATTTTGTTTTGTTTTAACGGCAATCACTTACCATTTTTCAGCATTGGCCACTCCTAAGGCTGGAAATGTTGGCCATTTTATAGTGGACACCTAATAGGCACCTAATAGGTGGCCACTCTATACCTCCTATGAGAGGACAGACAATTTACAATCCATGCCTTCTCCAGGATTCGAACCCGGGCCCTGTAATATTGCAGTCGGCTTTCCTAACCACTATACCATCTGGGCGGCATAGCATAAATGTCCGGAATCCTGGATACTTTTGTTATTCAATTTAATAAAATTTTCCTCTTGTCATGTTTAGGGGAAAAAAGGAAATCTACTTATTTCCTGGATTAAATACATGTTAAAAATAATTATGATTACTAATATTAATTCAGTGTGTAATCCTATAGAAAATGTGATGGTAAAACATGCACACATTTGAGATTTCTATAAGAAATACAGCAAAAGCTATTGCATTTTTAAAACATAAATATTAGCAACGGGGGGGGGATAACAAAAAAAGAATGCATAGAAAAATATAATTTTGTTTTCAGTTGTAAAAATTACTAGATTAACAGCAAATCTGCTTATATTTCACTCTTCTTTGATTTTCATTTCATTCCTTTTTATATTTTGACAGCACCATTAGTGGAGTAGCTAACATTGTTGAATTGACCTGGGTTCTTTAATATCACTGAATACTGATACTTTGTTTGGGTTCGAACCCAGGTGAATGAGCAGGCTGCATGGGTGTTTTTATGGTTTTCTTCATGTAGCATGAAAACAAGCAAATTCCCCTTAGAAAACCCTTCATGAAAGCATTCTTCCTCTTGGGTAGATAGCTGGCTTGTGCTATGTCATATTCAAGTAACCAATCAACCCATTACTCATACTTTTTAGTGTAATATTTTGATATTCTGTTAGGCTAGGACACTTGCAGGTGTTAGCTATTTAAATAAACAATTTCTTTAAATGGCTGGCTTCAAGTATAAAAACTTAAATAACTATGCAATAAAAAATTGGGAACTAAAATTCGAGTCAGTTAAAAAAGTGCAGTTTGTGTTTTTTGGGTATGTGTACTCTGAATGTTCTCAAATCTGGAACTGGAGGACATTGATTGGAATAGATCACCATGTAAAAGGTGAAGATGGAATGAAGATGCTAATGGTGATCTCTACATATTACGAAAGGAAGAGTCTGTCTGTATGTATCTCTTTCATTTGTGCTGCACGTAAGCTAATGGACCCAGGGTTATGAAGTTTAGTACATAGGTGCATCTAGACAAGATACAGTGCACCTCGAAGCAATTTTTTCAAAATTCGAATGAGTTTTTTTTTAAAATTTTATGTTTGATGAAATCCTATCAAATCAATAATTTTCTCTTATTATATCAGCAACAATGGCATGTAGCCATTGTTGCTGATATCAGCACTGTTGCCACTTGGGAAAATGAGGGCGATAATTCTGTGCAGTTTTTAAATTAAATGCTTCTCTTGGATACTGGACGTTTGTTCAGAGAAGGCAACGTGAAGTTGGCTAATTTATTTATTAGGATAATTAATATTTGTATTAAGGGATATTGCTTATTTCATTGTAATTTTGTTTTATATGTAATACATTTTTATTGAAATTTTTGGGTTTTCCCACCCTTTCTTTTTCCTTTTGTGATAGTTGTTCTGTAAAGTAAAATTCTCTGCAGTTTTTAAATTTAATGTTTGGTGTTTCCTTTAGACATTTTTCTGGTACATTTAAAAGCTAGGTGAAGGCTGGCTGCATAGCGGCTAGTGGTCCATAAATGAATACTTTTTTGATCTCTAGTTTTCTTGCCAGATTGATTTGTTTAAAATTGTGACTATCATATACTTGTCTTAAAATCTCCATTTTGTCTTTTGTGTAAAAGGAAGATGGTCTGTCTTGGCATAATTTTTATGGCATTATAACTTTGCCTTCTTTCTCAACACTTCTGATTTCATAATGTCTGGAAGAGATACTAATTAAATTTAAAACTTAAAGCTTTTCTCATATATTGTACTGACTGCTTCAGAGGTTTGTGCACTTCATGGCTCTAAACAGCCTTTGCATGATGTATTATCTCCTAGAACTAAGTCTGAGAAAAGTATAAAGTGATATGCACTTTTCCTCCAGTAAAGTGACTAATTTTGAGAATAAATTAATTTTTTCCCTAATGATGTTCATTGTAATTTTTCATATTAAATTGTATTTGATCTCAGTTGTTTGAATCAGTTAATATTTGTATTTAATTTTGCTTTACATCAATAAATGATATATTACTAAGTTAATATCAGGCACATTAATTATTAACTTTAATTGCATCATATTTAAAAGTACTTTAGTGAATAAAAGATTTTCTTTCCTGTTCTGAATTTTCACAGTTTAAAAGTGTAAAATAATGACAAAGTCAAATTAGTCAAAGAACATTAAGATATCTACTAAAATATTAATGTATTTTACAAATAGTTAATTGAGTGATAATTTATTTATCTGTGAGTTATGATGAAAAATCTATAAGTTTTTTTAATGTGTTTCTTTGTTTAAAAAAAAAAGTACATTTATAGTACACCTTTTTCATTAACAAATTCACTTGCTCACTGCATATTAATAAATCTAACCCCAGTTTTGTCATCAAATTGTTACCAAATGGTATCTATTTAGAATTTTTTTAAATGTATTTTAAACTTTATTTAGAAGTAATATTTTTGTGAAACAAGTTACTTTAATGAATGTAAATAGTTTATATAGTTTAAAAATTTTATTTCGTAGGACCATTAACAGGTAAATGGTTTATAGTTAAGAAAGTAATTACTAAATAAGTAAATAAATAAATTTTATTTCATTTTTCTGGTAAATGGCTTATTGTATGCATTGTGTTATATATATAGCAACAATGACAATAGGGCTTTAAAATTTGATTGCAGTCTAAGTTAGAAATTCATCATAGTATGAGAAATCATAGCTTGTAAACTGTATTTTGTATGTTGCTGTTTGTTTCTATTAATATATTAACTACTTTTTACATCTTAAAGTAATTTTAAGTTTTATTTTTTAACATAATCCATTTTCTGTTCTTAGATGTCAACTTTAGATGTTCGCACTAGAAACAGGAATTTAAGTGACGATCAAATATTTTCGAACCGGCAGACAACTAGGCATGTCTGTGTGGCCCTGAAGCGATACTTTGAAGCCCATTTAGCTCTACTAGTGGAAGAAAAAAATTGTTTTACTTCTCTGAAACAAGATATATTAATGAATCATAATCCTCCAAAGCAGGATCAAACAAAATGTGATTCTAAATTTTATAAGGTATGTATAATAATATATAATATGAAGTCTGTTCATAAAGTATAATATTAATAATTCATCTAATAATAATAATTCATAAAGTATAATAATAACAATAATAATAATGTATTGAGTCACTCTGAATGGCTTTCCAAATGCCTATGATATTATATTGTTATTTGTCATTATAAGTGAACCATGGTGTTTTAGCCTCAAGATTGTGCAACAGAAGTGGCACATTGCTCATGTATTGCAAGTTTATATGCTGTATTACTTTATCATTTTCATCTACTGCATAGTGAGATTCTGATATTTTGGGGGGGGGTAAAGATAGGAATGACTGCCCCCTGAAACCCCCAAATTTAATCCTTTTTCAATCTCTTAAGAGACTGGTAAACATGGAATTAAAAAAAAAAAAAAAAAAAAAAAAAAAAAAAAAAAAAAAAAAAAATTAGTCAGTTTTGTGTGTAAAGGCTTGACATTGTCTCCAAGGGATATACTATCCCAGGTTTTCTTTAGGATCCTTTTGTCTTTTAACTGCACATGATTGCCTTCATCCTCACCTGTTTCATCTTTGACTCAGTAATTTTATAGTTTTCTCTCTTTGTGACACTGAGCCAATCCATGTACAGAGAACATTTAAATGTGTACTCTGCACTTATTGATTTTAATTCTGAAACCCTAAAGAACAAGGGGAAGAAAAGAAAAAAGAAAAAAAAAAAAAAAAAAGAGACTGGAAAAATGAGATGTCAGCTATGCCCTCACCTGGATTTGAACTCCAGATCTTCCAGTTACTATCCAAGCATGCTACCAATTACACTTTAAGAGCATGCACAGCAGAATACAACAGTTTTTTTTTATAAGCTAGTGACTTCAATTTGTAGACAAAAGCCAACTTAAATAGATAAATAAGAGAATAATTTTATTACTGTATTATATTATTACCATCCATCATGACTAAGTGAATATTTATGAATCTCAACTTGAACTATACTATTATTATCTGGACATCAGTCGTTGCAGTATTCTTGAATGCCCTCAGAATTGTTGGAGTAGTATCCATATACAAACATTTGAGTTAGAAATGTTGATTTGCTGATCAACTAGCTGTGATTGTGAATATGATGGTGATACAATACAGATACATACTCATTGAGTAGCTATCTTGTATAATTTACTTTAACTCTCTTCTAGATTACATGAAAGTGCCCTGACCAGTTTCTGTGTCCTTTAAAATAGTCTGATACAAGTATATTTCATAACTCTCTTTTGCTAACAGTAGAAAAAACTTTAATTTCAATTTCTTTAAATTTTCTGTATTAAAGCCTTTAGAATCTCCATAAATGCAGTGTGTATTTTCCAAAAATATATTTCAAAATAAGACCCTTCTTATAGGTCTAGGATAAATTTTAAGAAATAGATGAATATTTATTTTGTCTCATTATTTCAGAGGAAAAAAATCCAATGTGTACACCACATGACTTCCTTGTACGGAATATTAAATTATACGCAATTTTTCTTGCATTTCCTATAAACTTATTGGATTGAATTAAATCTACTTCGTCGATAGTGCATAAACCACAATAGAATAAATGCACTTTTTAAAATTCACTATATTTGTTTACCATAGTGACACTCTGGCGCTAAGTTTCCTTAACAGCATTACATTTCATTCATTTTATAACAGTAGATTGGCAGTTATGTAGCGAAGTTTGTGACTTGAGGATATTTACTCCCATATATGACTTCTATATATCACTTTCCAAGGCTATGAACTATAGCCTCAGAAAACGCAAGTTCGTGAAGTTCTGGAAATTCGGAGGTATGGCTGTAGCACTAAAATGGCATGTGAAATCATCATCTTTAAAAACAGTCTTTTGAGTAGTAGCAATATCATGGCATGTCATTTTATAACTCAGAATGCACAAAATTTATATCATTTGAAGAATTATTTAATTTTTGCTACATGTTCTATTCAAATATTATAATAATTAAATCTGAAACGATGTATAAAATAAATTAAACAAATTAAAAAAAAAAAAAAGGAAACAGTTTTTCTCAGACTGTTTCTGTATTTTTCATTCAATTAATTCAGTCATCACTTCGCTACAAGGCTAAAATACGTAAAAACTCAAAATGTCTTATATTCAAAATTATGAAGTAAATCTTAAACAAACACTTATTTCATCAAATAAATTCCAGAATGGATTAAGCATGATTTAATTCGCAATAATAAAAGAAGGCGTTGGCTTTGTTGTTGCGAAGCTTAGTTTCTCTGGATTGGCAACAAATCCACTATTCTGCCAAGTTCAAATGTAAACAAACATGGCCACCATGGCAAAAATAATTAGGATTAGCTGCACTTAAACAACTTTTGAACTGTTGATAATTCTACAAATATTACATGCAGATTGACTAAAGCCATAAAAACCGTAACCGGAAGACAAGAACAGCGTAATTCAATCACTTTTAAACCAAAAAATGCACAAATTGCAAACATATATAAAAATAAAGAAACTGAGATCACTGAACTGGGTAATAGAGTGGATATATATATACATATATTTATATACTTTTGTGTGACCGATTACAACCAAAATACGAGGTGCACATCTACATGTTATAGCAGTCCTATATACAAAATTTCAACGTTCTGAGGCTACTCTTTTTTGAGTTATGTGAGATACATACACACAGACGCCACAAAAAATTCTCTTCAGAATTCATTTTAAATCAGTTTTATAATTTTTTGGGAGGGAAAAAGAGTCCTTTTTTCTGTTCTTATGTACAGTCAGATGTTGTCACACAAAAACATCGTTAAATTACATTCGATAGTGGTGAAAATGGATATTTTCGTTGAAATATGATGCCTGAAACTTCTGGCAATTACAATACTCTTTTTTTTTTTTTACTTCGTACAAAGTAGTAAAAAGTTTAATTTTTTCTTTTTCTTCAGAATTTCCTTTAAGTATCATTTCTGTGTATGTCAAATAATTGGAACTATTCTGCACCATCAAAATGCAAAGCCTGTGGGGGTTTTTCGTCATATCTTCCAGTTTTATGGTAGATCACAGAATCTCCTGATTTTTAAATCTTAGCATACACTGAGGAAAATGTTTCCCAGCAATAAATGAAATTTAAATTTTGCAAATAACATTCCCTATTTCTAGTAATTTTCAGAATAATTTTTCTTGTTGAATTTTATTTGATCTCAGTTGTCTTAATCTACCGTACTCGTTTGAAAAACTTTTAAATAAAAAGTCAACTAATGTTTAATCAGTTACTATTTGTATTTAATTTTATTTTTCATAAATGTGTGATACATTACTAGTTTTAGTACACAAAATTAATTCTTAATTATACTTTCATTTTATTTCAAAGTACTTTGATAAGTTTTCCGTCCTTACTCAAAATTTTCTCAGTGTAAAAGTGTAAAGTAATTACAAAATAAAATTAGCCAAAGAACATAAAATATAGAATATTAATTAAATAATGCGTTTTACATCAGAATCATATTATAAATAGTTCAATAACCTAAATGATGTGTTATGAAATGCATTTAAGTTAATTTTGAAGCTCTTTTAAAATAGTGTTGCTGCACAATGTGACATTCTTCTGCTAATTCCTGGATTTTTGTATTTCAAGGTTGACAGCTACAATAAGCGTAATTCCTGTATTAAAAAGAATAAATAATAGTTTATATTATCCACGCAGGTATATTTCAAATAAAAATTACTGTATATGTTTTTGCATGATAAAAGAAATTTCAGCAAACTCTTTGCTACTCAAATTAGAGGGTTGTCTTTTATACAAGCTCAAAATTATTTATAAAAGCTTTGATCGCAATAATTATATTAGGTTAAATAAGTGTGTGGGGGGGGAATGTAAATTTGTTTTATTGAATCTTGATATGCATAAGAAAAATTTCTTAATTTTCTTATAAAACTCAGAGTTTTCTAGCAATTCTCTGAAATGCAGATTAATTTTATTGTCCTCTGTTTCACCATTAGCATTTGTGTTATCTGCCACAGAGGTAATATCATCTTCAGTTTTGTTTATGCCATCATATTTATTATACTGGTTAGCAGTGCTGGCTGCCATGTTATTGGGGTCAGTTTCAAATCAATAGGCTTGGATGTTAGTAAACATGTAGTGTATGTATGGCATGGGGCAGTTAGAGCACATGGTAAGCTGAAACTCCTCTGGAGAGGCCAGCCCTCCAAGGGATCCTTCTTCAAAATTGGAACAAAGCAAAGGAAAGCCATACAATCCCCCATGAGATGTCCATGCCAAAGAAAGTCACAATCCTGTGCTTTTTGACTTGATAAAATTTATGGACTTTTTTTCATGTTTTTGTCAGACAAACAAGATAGATTATGGCAAAATTAAATTCATAAATTTGCTCAGTATAGCTTACGAGTTTTATTTTAAAATTAGCAGAATTTACAATCCATTTTTATTCAAGTGTATTTTACTGTATAGCAGAAATGAAGAATTTTATTTTGTTTGCAAAATTGAGACTGTAATCAATTTGCAGGGAGACTTATAAATGAGAATGGTTATCACAATCGAGAACCAAAGTCGCATTTTTCGTACTATAGCCAGAGTGCCAAACAGTGAGTATGCTTTAAAGTTTGAAAAACTGAGAAAGAGAAGTTATTGACACTGAAGGGGCTGTTTCACTGTGCAATGTATTCGCTACTGTTTTTGAATAGAAGTGAAATGAGAACTGATGCTTATTTTCATCTTGTTCAGTAAATGTACCTAATTTAGACAATTTAACTGTTTGCTTTTTTATAAATATTGCTGAATTTATAGGACAATTTTAAATTCAGTTGATACATGAGTTTTCAATCTTGGCTGAATTTGTGCTGGAAAATTTTACCTGTAGACTTATACACCAATCAGTTTATAATTAGAAATATGTGATATTTGTTTATTTTTTAATTGAAATGTTTATGTATATTTTGATTGTGAACTTGTTATCTATGTTGTTTATGCCAATGTTTTCTAATTCAGATATTAAACTTTAGGCTTTAGATTTAACATATGAAAGTATTGAACATAACATTCAGATGCTGCATGACTCTTCAGTGACACCTATGCTGCGCTGGAGGCCTGTGGACAAATTTTTGCATTTTGAAGGTGTTTCATTTCTATTAGAACTTATATCAGCATATTTTGAGCTTAGTTATTCAGGAAGGTGAGTTTGAGTGATTAAAATATTAAATTTATGCCTCACTGGTTGGCAATTTTTTATTTCAAAAGATGCCGACTCTCTTGATTGAGGTGGGAGATTCCCATTTTTTGTCTGCCAATCTGATTTGTAATATATTTCTCCTAACTTTGTGTTATTCCTAAATTGCTGTACTGTTTTTTTATGTAGCTGGACTCATTATTTTGTTATTTGCATCCAAAAAACTTGATTTAGGGAATCTAAAATCACTTGACTTTTCTTTAGATCAGCCAAATAAAACCGCGCATTTTTTCCCTGTACCCATACCTGCCAACTTTTACGAATTTGTCGTCATTTTTACGAAAATGCGTTTGTCTTTACAATTTTACGATCGTACTCCTTTTTTTTACAATTTTTTTTTTCCTTTTTCAAGTGTTTTTAGTGATTTTTGTCGAAATTTTAGAATTTTCCAATTCAGCGATTTTCTCCAATTGCATCGTGTTTTACCGCCAACTACCGACTACTTCGAATCCAGTAGCCTGCGGTTTCTCCCAACTCGCCGCTTAACCAGCCAATCCAATGTGCTGAACTTGTTTCTCCCATTGTTTTCTTTGTGGATGCTAGATTATTTTTTTCGCATTCCCTTCAGCAGCAAGGGAATTACTCAGTTCGGACTCAGCAAGCATGTATTGTTGCATTCTGTTTTTTTTTTTTTTTTTTGTTTTTTTTTTTGTTTGTGTGTTTGCACGTGCTACGAATTTTCTTAATACGTCGTTGTTACGAAATGAGATAAAAAAAACCGTATTCTCAATATTTTTTGCCTGCCTACAAAGCCGAATTTTCAACAATTAAAGAATCCTTCAAAGGAAATAACTATGCATTTTGCAACGTGTGCGTGTGTGACTTCATAATAAGTCATGGTGGGAAAGCGACATTGTGAAGCATGTTAAGCCTAAAAAGCATGAAGTTAATGCTTCGGCTTCGACAACGTCAAAGAAAGTGGATGATTTTTTTTTTCAAATTCGGCTACGAATTCGAATGCTGATGTCATTTTGACAGAGTGTTTGTTTACTGCATTCCTCATCGAACACAACGTACCGCTAAGCGCTGCCGATCACGCCGGTCAACTTTTCAGATGGATATTTCCCGACTCCAAGATTGCTCAGAAATATGCTTGTGCTCGCACGAAAACATCTTCTATTGAGAACGAAATTGCTTGCGATGCACAAAGTAAAACGATAGCTGCACTCCAGAATTCAGCATTTTCGGTGTCAATCGATGGCAGCAACGACAGCGATTGGAAGCTTTACCCCATCGTTGTCACATATTTCTGTGATGTTTCTAATGAAATGAAAACTCATCTTTTGCGTCTTCCATTGTTAAATGGAGACGCTACGGGGGAAAATATTGCCTCCTTGGTAATTAATGAGTTGAAACAACTTAACATCCCAATATTAAACTGCATTTCATTTGGTGCAGATAATGCTCATGTCATGGTAGGTGACAAAATAGGTGTAGCCTCTTTCCTCAAAAAAGAACAAAATGAGTTAATTGTTATTGGATGCCCATGCCACTTAATTAATTTGGCAGCAGAAAAAGATGCAGCTGCTTTACCATTAAATATTGACCAGCTTCTGATTGATGTGTTTTTTATCTGGAAAAAAGTGTAAAAAGGAAAGAAAACCTAAAGAATTTCTAAGAACTGTGCTCTGGTGAAACGAGAAAAATTCTGAAACACGTATACACGAGATAGTTAAGGTCAACAAAGTTGACCTTTGAAGACACCTCAAAGGTCAACTTTGTTAAAGAAGTTGAAGGGAAGAAGAAACAGTTTTCTATTAGCCGGGAGGAGCAGATTTTCTATCTTCTTTCTTCGGATTTGAACAAAGCATATTGTAGTTTTGTGTTAAGTACCATTAAGATTTTTGAAAGTGTAAATACCCTTCTACAATCAGCTTCGCCAAAATCTCCCCAGCTTATCCAAATTTTTAATGATCTTTTAAAAGAACTTTATACTAAGTTTGTAAAACCGTCCGTTGTGAAAAACAGTGTGTTGATTCGTGTTGCCTATAATAGTTTGGCAAATCAAAAGGATGACAATGATCTTATAATTGAAAATCAAACCAGGGAACTTGTAAATTCTTTGAAAGATCATGAGAAAAAAGAATTTTTTCAGTGTGTTAGAAAGTACTTTTCCTCAGCCTGTGATTACATTGTAAGGAAGTTTCCTTTGCAAAATGAAGTCCTTTTAAATGCTGAAGTGGCAAATTTGAAACAAATTGAAAATTCATCTTTTGAAAAGATTCATTTTTTTATTGATAAATTTCCATTTTTGTTAACAATTAAAGAAAATGAATTCCATAATGATGCTGTAGATGAACTACAGAACCAATTTTCTGCTGCACAGTTTGAAGACTTTGACACTTCTGGAGAAGATAGACTTGATGTCCTCGGTACCTTAAAAAGAATAAAAAGAGCTAATGGAACACCAAAATATGATAGACTGGCAAGAGTTTTATGTGCTATTCTCGTAATTCCACACAGTAATGCTGAGTGCGAGAGAGTTTTCAGTGTTTTGAAGAAAAACAAAACTATGTTTCGTTCTTCAATTTCACCAAAAACTCTAGAAAACATTTTAATTGCTAAATGTTATGAGGAAACTAATTGTTACGACAGGGAATTTCCAAAGAGATTTTGGCTAAAGCCAAAAAATGCACTCTAAATTCATTGCAATAATTTTTTTGTGTAACATTAAGTTCTTGTTTTATGTTTCCTAATAAATTTTTTAGTTACTACTTAATTGAGATTTACTAATGTAAGTACAATTTTCTTTTTTCTATTTGTATAAATTGTTATTTTTTTAATATCAAAGCATGATATTAATTCTTCGTGTTCTTTTGAATTTTGGAGAAATCTTCTGAATTTGGGGGAGAAATCTTCTGAATTTTTATCTTTAGAGGTTGGCAGGTATGGGGTACCAAAGCCGAAACTAAATAAACAACTTTTCTTCCTTATATGCAACGTCAGATGGTGAATCATACTCCCGAAAA
Source organism: Stegodyphus dumicola (assembly GCF_044657685.1). Taxonomy (NCBI): domain Eukaryota; kingdom Metazoa; phylum Arthropoda; class Arachnida; order Araneae; family Eresidae; genus Stegodyphus; species Stegodyphus dumicola. The sequence goes on from NC_140768.1 coordinate 89,161,959, forward strand.
TTGCTTCCCCCCCTCCTCAGCATTAACGTAACCTATGGTGCATGCGAGAGTACAGACAGGTGCACGTCGTTCTATTGGCCAAAAAACTGCGAAAACGTAGAAAATTCCGGTACATTCGGTATTCTTTTCCTCCCACCCAAATACTACACACGTTTGAATTCTATCAAGATTTTAATAATTTGCATTCTCGTTCCACGTGGTCAGTTCATATTCGTGTTTATTATGATCGTTATGCTTATATTATGAGCATATGTATGAATATTTATAATAATATAGTTGCAGTAACGGCTGAAGTATAGATAAACTTCCAAAAATTGGTGTGTTTTTACACAGATTAGCTTTCTAAGGAGTAATATTTGGAATGGCTTAAATAAAAGGAAAGTAATCGAATAGTCAAAATAATTTCAATTTCTTTGCCAATACATTATACAGTACGGAGGTTGGGAGGTTCTCCGCAAAACCTCTAATATTGAAGCAGCGGACTTTTTTTTGTCACTGTCCAATCTGGATTGAATAGGACTAAACGTTTTTGCGGTCTACCCAACCCAAGCGAAGATTGATTCTATTCCGGAAATTTAATACAGTCTGTTGAAAATTAGAATCAGAAACACCCCAGATTAGTAAATCTCTTTCTTTTCCTTTATTTAGTTTATTCTCCGAATACCGGCAGGTGTTGATTCCGATTGTGTAATATCACATATGGAAGAATTACGTCGCACGTATTGCGCAATAACGTTTGCGGTATTTTGCATTGATAATTAATTTTGATGTTCAGTCTGAGATTTGTTTATGAACACTTAAAAGAGTTTTACTGTGCTTTCTAAGCAAAATATTTCTCAGTTCCCTTGGTTTTTATATGATGCACATATCGAAATGTCAAAATAATTTATTTAGCCTAAATTTAAGTCTAAAGAATGGCTACAATCTCCCCCACTCCTCTTTTTCCAGTTACTATCTGGAATATTCGGGAATTTCCGATTATGCGGGTTAGTTAAGCTTTTACTGTTAAAGGATGACTGAATGAAGCAATTTCCCGTCTTCTGATTTCAGAAATGTGCCTCTTTTTTACTTAAATTACTTTGTTTGAGATATATGTTAAGGGAAAACTGTTATGGAATGAAAATTTAGAAAATGTTCAGAATTTTTATTTAAGTTAAATTATTTAAATATTAATATGAGTGGAAAAATAAATTGTATTTATTATTAGGTGCTAAACGAATACAATTATTACGGCTTATTATTATTTATTTTCTATATTTTCAACTGAAATATCATCATTAAATTTTGTAATATAGTTTAGTTCTGCAGTTTTTTTCTCTCATAGTAAACTTCTGTAAATTGAACTGTCATTTAAAATTTAAAAAAAGAAAAAAAAAAAACTTAATTGTTTTCCATTCTTGAGGTAATACTCATTCTCTTAATAAATATTGCATTGCTCATATTTTAAATTACAAATCTAATTTTTAAGGTTATGCAGTTGTGTATAATGTAATTAGAGAGGTGCTTATTTTTCCCTTAAAATGGGCTTGAAAAGTGCTTATAGGTGCTTATTTTTTTAAGTAAAATGTGGCTATGAACCCTGGTGGCAAACATTCTGGGGGAAAAGACTAACTGTGGGAGCCGGTGCACCTATGATGTTGTGCTCCGTAGACGTACTGTCCGTTTTCGTTTGGAGAAACCTTCAGCGCTTTTACGCATGCGTCAGTTCTGCTTCGAATTCATCAAAATAGGGTTGAGACAAAAGAGAAATGTTTACTTAACATGCATGTTTCCGTGCTTCTGAAAAACCGGTCTGAGAAAAAAGCCCATCTCAGCGTATCTCCCCTTTTCAGAATAGAATCATCGACAGGTGGCGGTTTTGCAATATGAAAACAGACTGTATGTGGTAGCAATCGGCTGGTTCATCGATACTTGTCCTAACTTGCTCAGTACGATTGAGCGTCGAAAGAGATAAACGAGTTTGTGTGTGTTTGTCTTATTCCTGTTGGTGCTTGCTGTATTTAAATCCTGTATAAAAGCTCGTAATTTTTCTTATATTTTCATTAGTGGTTTTGCGCGCTATCTTTAAACGAGTATTTAAATTCAACACATTATTTACATATTTTTGGAAAAAAAAAAAAAAAAAAAAAAAAAAGCCATTTCACAAGCAAAAAAGAAGAAACGGCAATACAGTGCAGAATATATTAAATATAGATTCATAGAAAATTCGGCAAACCCATCTTTGCCTTTGTGCCTTCTTTGCTCAAAAACATTTTCAAACGAAGCGATGAAGCCTTCAAGACTTCAAGATCATTTAAATAAAATGCATCCAGATAAGAAGGACAAAAATGTAGCCTATTTTCAAGATCTGGAAAAGAAGCATAATGCTCAGCCAAGTGTATCGAAACTTTTTTCAATGGCTGCTAATCAAGACGATGACGGACTTCGAGCTTCATACAATATCTCTCTGTTAGTTGCTCAAACAGGTAAACCACACACCATCGGAGAAACGTTAATTTTGCCGGCGATAAAAGAAGTTATAACTACTGTGCTCCATAAACCGGTGGCAGATATAATTCGAAAAATTCCTTTGAGCAATAATTCTGTGCAAAGACGAATTGATGAAATGGCTGAAAACATTGAAGAGTCATTGTGCAATCATCTGAAGACTAGTCAATTTTCAATTCAGTTGGATGAGTCCACTTTACCAACTAATGAAGCATTGTTGTTGTCTTACGAGAGGTTCATTAAAGATGAAAAAATATGTCAAGAACTTTTATTTCCTAGAAATTTAGAGACAGACACAAAAGGAGAAACCATATTTAAAACACTGGAAAAGTTTTGTGATGAAAAAGGAATTTCCTTGAAGAATATTATATCAGCTGCTACAGATGGTGCTCTAGCTATGACAGGGTCTCAAAAAGGCTTCATGTCATACTTAAAAAACAAAATTCCTGATGTGATTGCTGTACATTGCGTTATACATCGACAGCATTTAGTTGCTAGAAATTTAAGTGAACGACTGTTTCAATCATTGCAACATGTCATCAGAGTAGTCCATAAAATCTGAAACAACTCTTTAAATGACAGATTATTTAATCAGCTTTGTGTTGCTAATGATGAAGATTTCAACAGATTTATCTTTCACACAGAAGTGCGTTGACTATCAAAAGGAAATTGTCTGACTCATTTTTACAATCTGTTTGACTCTGTCATAGAGTTCTTGGAAAACAAAGACACAGCATTGCGCGAAAACCTCATCACATCAAAGAATGATATCGCATACCTGACAGACCTTTATACATTGTTTAATGATATGAATCTCCAACTTCAAGGCGATGACTTAATAAAAACAAAAAATATCGTCGCTGCTTTCGTAGCCAAGCTGCTCTTACACAAGAAGAATATCAGCAGACGTGAGTTCCATAATTTTCCCAATTTATCTGTATCCTGCAACAACGACGACTTGCTCCTCTACTGCCAACTTTTGGAAAATCTTCACAGTGATTTCATTGAAAGATTCCAGGACATTTTGAAATTGGAAATACCAGACTGGGTGTTAGATCCTTTTTCAAAAGTCAACATAGCAATATCACCCTAGCTGGAAGAAGAACTTATAGAACTGACAATGAACGAGCAAATAAAAAGCAAATTTAAAAATGGCTACCAACAATTTTGGCTACAAAAGTCAATTCCGCAGTTGTACCCTGGATTGTGGTCGATCGTTCAACAATTTTTGATATCATTCCCATCGTCATATTTGTGTGAACGTGGATATAGCGCTGTGACAACACTGCTTACTAAAAAGAGAAATCATTTGCAAGTTACCAAATGCTGCGACTTACGACTGTTTTTGAGTAAAATTGAACCTGATATCAAGAAACTTGTTAAAAATCATCAAATTCATCCATCCCATTAGATTAGTTTAAAAACTAAAATTGATTACCTATCTATATTGTTTCTTTTAATTTGATTAAAATATATTATTAATATTATAAAGTTGCGTTTTAATTGCTCTCACTGGTAAAAATTTCTAGTTTAGAATGTAAGTTTAAACACCAGAACCGACTAATATAGCATACTATAACTAAATTAATTAAAGTAATGAAATTGTGGTTTTTAAGTTTTAGGAGTGTATAAAAAATGGGGAGCGATGAAAAATAATTGATTTTCAAAGGGGGCGGTAGAAGAAATAAGTTTGAGAAACATTGTTTTAGATTCTCCAAAATTACATATCCAGTAATGATTTTAATTAAAATAAGGTTAAATTTAGACTTTCGACGTCATAATTATTCTAACAAAGGGAAGAAGAGACAGAGCAGTGCAGGTTCTTATAGCAGCGATGGCAGAGAACATTCTGATGAAAATTGGGGTGAACTCTGTATTTATAGTAGCAATTACATAACATGGCAGAATGTTCTTGAAAGTACTGGTCTAAGGGGAAGATCCGGAAATTGTGGAAAGTTAATTAGAGGTTGCCTGTTCGCTTAGAGCAAAGCCATTGTACTTTTTATATTTAACATCTCCCACCCCTCAAAACGAGAGGCCGGGAGAGCAAAGCACTAGTACATTAGTGAAGCAAGAAAAATTTTCCTTCACTAATGTACTAATGCTTTGCTAGAATTTCACTTTTAATGTGCTAGTGCATTGCTAGAATTTCACTTTTAAAAACTCCATATCTTTATTCACTTAAAATGACAGATCACTATTCTTTTAGATTCTCCAAAATTACATATCCGATAATGATTTAAATTAAAATAAGGTTAAATTTAGACTTTCAACATCATAATTATTCCAAAAAGGGGAGAAGAAGAGACAGAGCAACACAGATTCTTATAGCAGCGATGGCAGAGAGCATTCTGACGAAAAATGGCGTGAACTCTGCATTTATAGTAGCAATTACATAACATTCTAGAATGTTCTTGAAAGCACTGGTCTAGGGGGAAGATCCTGAAATTGCAGAAAGTTAGAGGTTGCTTGTTTGCTTAGAGCAAAGCCATTGTATTTTTTTATATTTTACATATATATAAATGAATTTATAAATATATTTATGAATTTATAATACATTTTAATTTGTCAGCTTGTAAATTATTTTATAACTTCCAGTTTTATTCAGAAGGAGAGAGATTTTTTAAGTTTCTTGATTATACTTCATTAGCTTCTCTGCTTAACTGCAATAGCTTACTCTTCTTCAAATAGCAAATTGCTGCTTAGCTACAATAGATACAAGATTGTCGATTATGCTTCAACAGCTTCTCTGCGTAGCTCTAATAACTTTTGTTTCTAAATGGCTGTTGCTTGAAGATTCTCCTTGGCCAAAAGTATTAAGCACCCTGTAATAATGCATTTATTTTGAGATAAATGAAAACCAAATTTTATATCATTGAATGCAAGCAATATTTATTCATAATTTTTATATTTGATGTTTCCACGTTTAGCTTTAATTACAGAAGTTGCGTTGCTCTTATTAGCTTAATCCAAACTTGTTCAAAGTCATTAGGTTCAAGGGAAACTTTGGATGCTATTGGCATAGATTTCTTTCATTTTAAAAGGTTTCACAGATAATCTATTATGGGTTAATATCTGGAGGCTAAGCTGGTGTCTAAAACATGAATATTATTATGAACAAACTATAGCATGGAATTTTCCCTTGAATGGACAAGTTGAAATCATTTAATTTTTCAAAAAGTCTGACAAATAGCATAGCTTTGGTATCCAAAAGTTATTTTGAAAAAGAGTAATGAGGTCGGATTTTTGTTTGGTTGAAAATATCATAATTTTGAGTTTTACTGATAGTAATCTTTTGAAACTTTGCCTTCTCGTCACCTAGTTTATTTTTGCATACAGGAAAAACTTTTTGTATTCAGAGTCTGTATTTTTATCTATTAAGAGCTTAGCTGTTGATAAAGTTTATAATTTTGACAGCATTCTGAAGTACATTGTTCAACTCCATTGTTAATTTTCTTGTTGTAGGAGTTTATCGATGAATCAGGCAGTGTGTAAAAGTTGCATGATCCAGCAGCTTTAACAATTGATTTAAAACAAATATTTCAACCGTAATCACCGTATGTACCATCTGCACATTTTCCAAAGCAATATTTCCATTCCAAACTTTCAGTTTAAAAGAAAATTCAACAACTTTACTATATAGTCTTCTCTTGTATGTTCTTTCTTTGATTTGATAACAAAATGACAATACTTCACTGATGTTTTCTTGGTATGTCTGACATATTCTAAAAGTTGAATTATTTTGAAGTATTAGTTGTTTTGTCCAATTAAATTGTAAATTTTGGGCCTTCTTCAAGTAATATAATAATAATGTGGTAATAAGCCTAGTAATAAGTTGCTTGAATTGGTGGTACAACAAAATTAGATGGTACAAAAGGTGATTATGGTTGAAATATTGAAAACCAATATTTCAACCATAATCACCTTTTGTTACCATCTGCACATGCTCCAAAGCAATATTTCCATTCCAAACTTTCAGTTTTAAAAAATTCAACAACTTTACTATATAGTCTTTCTCTCTTGTATGTTCTTTGATTTGATAACAAAATGATTTGATAACAATACTTCACTGATGTTTTTTTAGTGTGTCTGACATATACTAAAAGTTGAACTATTTTGAAATATCAGTTGTTTTTTCCAACTGAATTGTAAATTTTGGGCCTTCTTCTAGTAACAATAATGTAGCAATAAGCCTAGTAATAAGTTGCTTGAATTGGTCGTTACTAATTTCAGAACTTCTATTGGTTACTGTGTCTGACAAAGGAATTTTTTAAATTTCTTTGCTATATTTACTTCTGTAAAGTATTTCTATCATTTCAGTAAATGCAGGTAATATAATATCTTCTCTAATGGTATATGGCTTTTTATATTTAATAATCAGAAATGAGGCTTCCTATGACAGGAGTAAATATTTTTCGCTAAATTTCGTTCTAAATTTCTCAAAGTATTGTTATTCTTTATTTGAAATTTTTAACAGCTTGAAATGTTCTTTTGGTTAATTGCCAGTAGAAGGGTGCTTCAGTTCAAGATGTGTTTTAATTTTGATGTTTTTCATACTTTTCATAGCCAAAATATTATCGCAAAGTAAGCAAAGAGGTTGCTCATTATCATCACAGTTGTTGAAAATAAAGACAAATTGAAGAAATACATCATCATATTTTGTTTTCATATTAGATGCTTCTTCCTAAGTTCTAGATCCTATTTGTTCTGGTAATTTTTAGATCCTATTTATTTGTTTGATCCTATTGAAGAGATTTTGTAGTGCTGCCATCTGAGTCATACCTTTGTTACTCAAGTTCAATTATCCGTGGGTAAAATATATTTTATCTTAGAATATTAATAAAATAATATCTCTTGTAATAATTGTTCAAATAAATACTAATCTTAGTCGAGTAAAACACTGAAATACAATATTGTATTGTTCTTGTAATATACACACTTGTTGCAATGAAACAGAAGCTATTGACTTTCTTTGAAAAGCATTATCGCTGCAGTAGTTGCAGCTGCACCAAGCTCTACAGTAGTTGCAGCTGCCAAACCACTACAGTAGTTACAGCTTCCTCAAGAACATTCTCAGCATGCTGTTGTGGTGCAAGATGTTACATGCTATGTATTTGCATTGTACTTTGATTCTGAAATAACTGATATGTTGAAATTTCAAAGTGACAATATTAATATGGTGCAATTAGTGGTATTTTTCTATGTGTAAATATAATTTGCAGTTTAATTTGGTCAGTAGTAGGATTTTATAACATGGTGTTCAGAAAATATAATATGTTAAACTAAAGATTATGAAGGAGTTGTGTCTAATGTCTCTTTAAATTCATGAACCTGGTTAAATTTTCTTTACCTGCACGTTTCTGTATATGATCCCATTTAAGGTTGCAATCCACAGTTTAAAAAATGCTGACTTAAACCATTTGAACCCACAGAGTTAATGCAGTAGTTCATTTACATGGTGCCTATTTGGGATGATAGTTCTAAGTGTATGTCTTAAAAATAAAAGATTTATCTGGCATCTTTAATTATTTTATTTACTTAATTATTTATCTATTTTCTGCTGTGACATGAATATTATTTTAGCAGTATTTGCCAGGATAAAACACTTGAGGAATACTGAATTATATTCAGTTTGTTTTATTAGATGTATGCACGATATATAAATCTTATATTATGTGTAATGGTATTTATCTCTTAATCCTTTTAGAGCTGAGACAGTAAAGAGTGCTCTTGACATTTTAAAAATATGCTCTCTTACATCACCTACACAGTTGCTGTTTTGTGAGAAAATATCCAGTCCTGCATACTTACATGTTACAGGCATAAAGTAAGTAAAAGATTGTTTGAATAAAATCGGGGGTGACAAAAGGAAATCTGTAGAATTTTTAGTACTTATGTATTAACACAACCACCGTAGCATTAGTTTGTTTATTTTTTACAGATAAAAAGGTAAACGTTACGTATTGGGTGCAAGTTGGTGGTTTTTTTTTTTTTTTTTCTTTGAAAATATCCCCAAATTACTGATATTTATTGTAAAAATTAGCAATACATTTCTTTTTAAATCCTTCTGAAAATTCTCCCCTGTTTTTCTTCCCAAATACGCAGTGGTCTGTTTACACTTGGCAGAGTTGCCAACTCTCCCAATTTAGGCGGGAGACCCCCGATTTTCGACCGCTCTCCCGCCAACCCGATTTACAATATATTTCTCCCGACTTTTTCTTATTCTTAAAATTTCTCACGTTTTTTTTATGGAACTTCGCTTAATTACTTTGTTATATGAACAAACAAACAAACAAACAAACAAACAAACAAAAAAAAAATGGATTTGGACGTCTGAAAGCAATTGAATTTTCTTTAGATTATATCTAAAACAAAACCTTGCGAATTAGATAACTTCTGCTTTGTGAGTGAGAGCATTTACGTATCCAGAAACTTCGTTCTCCAGTTCTCCAATGGGCATCGTGCTCCACCTGCATGTCATCTGGCATATATTAGCCAATGAGGACAAAGCAAGCTGTTATTTGGATGTTCTTTAGTTACTTCTTTGGTAGCTTCTTTAGTTACTTCTTCTCATTTTGTCCTGAGTTGTGTGAGTACACGTGCCTTCAGGAAATAGTTTTAGAAATTATCATCTTTTGTTATGTCTGTGAGAAAGGTGAAATGCTCGTGTACGTTTCAAAAATCGTACACAGTTGACTTTCCTTCCATTATTTTCTCAAGGAAATGTAATAAATTTGCGATGTGTACCGCCTGTCGTTGCAATTTTCCGATTTCGCATCGGGGCGGATGTTCTAAAACATGTGCGTACACAAAAACACAAGGACAACAGGAGTTGTTTTGAAAAAAACGAAAAATTAAATTTTTCTTCGGAAACAAAGGACCAAAAAGTTATTAATGCAGAATATCTGTTCTCTGCCTTTTTACTGGAGCACAACCTGCCACTGAATGCATCGGATCACGCTGCAGTTTTATTTAGAAAAATGTTTCCCAATAGTGAAATCGATAAGAAATACTCAAGAATCAAAACAGGTGCAATTGTTAAAGAACTGGATTTTAAAAATAAATCTTCAGTTATTGATTGCATTAAAACAGCTCCGTTCTGCCTCTCTACGGAAGCAATAATACCGATTTAAAACTGTATCTAATTGTTGTTTCTTTTTTTAAATCCAGAGTCTTTAGAAATTGAGTACAGTTTTCTTTTTGTCCCCACTTTAGAAGGACATTTGACAGGTTTTAATATAGCACAGCTAATTATTAAAACTTTAAAAGAAAATGCAGTTCCTCTAGATGATTGCTTAGCACTTGGTGCCGATAATGCACCAGTATTGGTAGGCTTGAAGACTGGTGTTGCAGGCATCTTGAGAAAGGAAAATTCAGATTTGCAGATTATGAGGTGCACCTGTCACCTCTTAAATTTAGCAGCTGAAAAAGGGGCAGCTTCTTTACCAATAAATGCGGATGAACACATTGTTGATATTTATTATTATCTTGAAAGGAGTTCTAAAAGGAAGGAAAAATTGAAATAGTTCCAACAGTTGCATAACAGCAGTTTACAATTAGAAAACTTGGGTGAAGTTATAAAATCAGCTAGGACTGACACCCAGTGGAGTTTAATTGGAAAACTGAAAGATGTTGATGGAATTTTAAAATATAGTGAACTGTCTAGAATTATGTTGGCCATCTTGACAGTTCCCCATAGTAATGCAGAGTGTGAGAGGATTTTCAGTGTTGTTGGAAAATGAGGATTAAATTTAGATCTAATATTAGTGATGACAAATCAGAAAAACTTTTATTAGTGAAAGCAGGCCTACGTGGCAATTGCTAGGAACAAAATTATGAAATTTATTTCTTAAAGAAAGCAAAATCTGCCACTGTTTATAACATTTGTACAAAAACTCATTAAAGTGTTTTTTTTTGATGCAAGTAATAAAAATGTTTTTTATGTGTATGTGTTGCTTGCATTTAAGAATTAGTTACTATTTAAAGTTAATTCATTATCAAAAACTATATTTTCATCATTTAAAAAGTCTTTTTAACATTGTGAAAAATCTTCCGATTTCTTAAAAAAATCTCCTGATTTTTGAGTGTCATAGGTTGGCAAGTATGCACTTGGGGATAGAGAACTGAAGATATACAGCATAGGGCAAACTCCACTAACATTGGCTATCTACTAAACACATTTCCTCATTATTCTCTTCAGAGATTTTGTGATAAAATTTTGTTTTTGAAGAAATTCACCACAGTTTTTTACTCTGCTGGCAAATCATGTAATTACATATTATAAAATTAAGTTTAAGGCATAAAATATCATGATTTGTTCATAAAAGCCATTGGAATAATACAAAAAAAAGTTTGTGAAAATGGCGACATTGCTTGACTGAAAGATTGTTATGAGTGTGGTTGGCGTAGTTTGGCACAATCTGAACTTTGGTGAGTATTATGTTATAATATGTTATTTTTTATTATGTGTTAGTTTTATTTACTATTAAATTAATTTTTGTCTTTCATTAAATTTCTAAAATTCTATGAAATAATTACCTGGAAATTATTCTGAGTTTTTAATTTAAATAGTTTTTATTTTGTGAGCTTCCAAATGAAGGCATTATGCTAAGCATTTTTATGTATGTGCATTATGTTAAGCACTGCACTTTTAAGTTTGCATCTGTGTGTTGTGAGAAAAGTGTTAACACAAAAGTAATTCCTTTTTTTAGTTAGATTTTATTATGGTGTCTTGTTAGCTGAAACATACATGTAAATTTTTTTTAGATGTGTTTTAACCTATAGAATTATAAATATTGAATAGTAATACATTTAGCATCACTTACTCTCTTAATTTAGTGTCTTACTTCAGGCTGCAGAAGGTGAGTTAATGCCTGTTCCTGATATTCAGCGTGCAGCTCTCGAAATAATCATAAATTGTGTTTGCACTAAACTTCCATCATCAGGGGTAAGTATATTATCTAATTTTTTAACTGTTTGGAATTTGTTTTGTGCAGTCATGGGCAGGATTAGGTTTCTTTCGGAAGAAACATGTTTCTTCCAGGACGTTTGCTTAACTGCCGAGAATACATCTCTTTTAAAATTTTACTTTATTCTTGTAATATTTGTAATATATAAATTCTTTTATGGTAGAAAGGAATATGTCATTTCTGAAATTTCTCCTGAATGTAGTTGTGATAAAAAGTTCAACAAGATTAGAGAAGATTTTTTTCCTTACTGAAATTTATCCATTCATTACTAAAATTTCAGAACAGTTCTACTTTGTTACACGTTTTTATGATGAAGTAGATATATTTTTGAAATGTTCTTTTTTATTTAAATTTTATTTTCTGTTCTTTCTAAATAATTGTGCTTATGAGGAGAAACTCAATTTCCAAATGTGTCTAAACTGAAGCTGGGACTGAAAAATTTTAATAGTAACTTGGCTCCAGAATTTTACCAATTTATTTCTAAGAGAAGTGCCTTTAACAGTTTTTGTCAGTTCATTGTAAAACTTTGTAATCCTTCTTGATTTTGCTTTAATTTTCTCTTTTGTTTATTTTGTATTGTGTTTCATACTTACTTCTGTAAGCCCTATGTGGTGCATAGGGAACTTGTGTTTCTTTTAATTTAAAAGAAAAAATTTCTAAATTCAGAGATGTGAAAGAGTACACAAGCATATATTTATATATTTGTACACTTGTGTGCAAAATTAAGAGAATTTACGAATTATATCTATGAAAAGTGTTGAATCAAAAGTTAATTTTGTCACTGAAAAATTATGCAAATTCAGAATTGAATATTTGAGCTTACACATGCATGCATTCGGAGCTGTGATTTTGAAGGAGAGAGAAGCACACAAGAGGTTTTCGCCTATTTGTGTGATTATACTCCTTCACGACATTCATGGTGTTTCTTTCAAGAGTTGTGCAAATTTTATAAGATATCGGGTAAAATGAGTATCCACAAACTATTGAGATAGAGAATTGTCAGCAAATTGGAGACAGAATGTATTTCTTCCCTGCATTTTATAGCATAACATTCTGTTTTAAAGAATTAAAGAAGAAAGAATGGTGTATTTTCTTTGCACTAACAGCACACTAATAGTTCCAAATGTAGCCTTAAGAAACTTAAACATTAAGGCTATTGTCGGAGAAAAAAGAAATTTGAGCAGCAAGAGAGTTTATTATGTTAACTCAAGAGAGTTATTCTCATTAACATGTTATTATTTCTCATTAACATGTTGTTAATGAGAATAGGGTAAAGGCCAAAAGATAGAACAAAAGAAAGTGAAAAAAATGTGTACAGAAACCAATTCTTTGACCAGTGATAGCAAAGACTGCCTACCTATGTACTTATCACCCTGAAGTTGGGATGTAAGTTTAAAAAGAATTTACTATAATATGAGAAGACACATAAAGTTCAACAATGAGCATTTCTATTCCTTATTTTTAATTATAATGTCTGCAAATGATCAGGCAGATGTGTGGGATGGTAGGACAGGAGGAAGTAGGCAGAATACTAGAACTTTAACAAATGGCCATGCTGGTTTAGTACTACCCCAGTTTTGATGAAGCACACCATGGGGGATGGATCAAAAGTCTGTTACTCCTTTTCCTTTGCCTAACTCAAGAAGACATTCTTCTTGCTAGGATTTTAAGTGCTTTTGTGCTACACAGACACTATACACGTACAAACATCCGTGCTTCCTCCAGGATTTGAATGCAGCCAGCATCGCTAAGCATGTCTTTTTACATGTAAATTTCTAATCCATGAACCATCTGGCATTTTCCCCCTTTTTTGCCATTCTAATATGTTGACAGAGTTGCTAACACTCCCGATTTTCAACCGCTCTCCCGCCAACCCGATTTACAATATATTTCTCCCGACTTTTTCTTATTCTTAAAATTTCTCACGATTTTTATGGAACTTGGCTTAATACTTTGTTACATGAAGAAAAAAAAGTGATTTTGGATGTATGAAAGCAATTGAATTTTCTCTAGATTATATATAAAACAAAACCTTGCGAATTAGATAACTTCTGCTTTGTGAGTGAGAGCATATACGTATCCAGAAACGTCGTTCTCCAGTTCTCCAATGGGCATCGTGCTCCACTGCGTGCCATCTGGCATATATTAGTCAATGAGGACAAAGCAAGCAGTTATTTGGATGTTCTTTAGTTATTTCAGTCATTTTGTTCTGAGTTGTGTGAGTACACGTGCCTTCAGAAAATAGTTTTAGAAATTATATTGTATTATGTCTGCGAGCAAGGTGAAATACTCGTGTACGTTTCAAAAACCGTACACAGTTGACTTTCCTTCCATTATTTCGTCAAGGAAATGTAATAAATTTGCGATGTGTACCGCCTGTCATTGCGATATTTCGATTTCGCATGGTGGAAGGGCGGATGTTCTCAAACATGTGCGTACACAAAAACACAAGAACAACATGAGTTGTTTTGAAAAAAAACGAAAAATTAAATTTTTCTTTGGAAACAAAGGATGAACGTTATTAATGCAGAATGTTTGTTCTCTGCCTTTTTACTGGAGCCCAACCTGCCACTGTGCCACAGTTGAAAAAGGGGCAGCTTCTTTACCAATAAATGTGAATGAAAACGTTGTTGATATTTATTATTATCTTGAAAGGAGTTTTAAAAGGAAGGAAAAATTGAAATAGTTCCAACAGTTGCATAACAGCAGTTTACAATTAGGAAACTTGGATGAAGTTATAAAATCAGCTAAGATTGACACCCAGTGGAGTTTAATTGGAAAACTGAAAGGTGCTGATGGAATTTTAAAATATAGTGAACTGTCTAGAATTATTTTGGCCATCTTGACAGTTCCCCACAGTAATGCAGAGTGGGAGAGGATTTTCAGTGTTGTTGCGAAAATGAGGACTAAATTTAGATCTAATATTAGTGATGACTCATTAGAAAGCGAAATTTATTAGCAAAAGCAGGCCTACGTGGCAATTGCTGTGAACAAAATTATGAAGTTTCTTTCTTAAAGAAAGCAAAATTTGCCACTGTTTATAACATTTGTACGAAAACTGATTAAAGTTTTTTTTTTTTTTTTTTTTTTTTTTTTGTTTTTGTTTTCTTAAACGATGCAAGTAATGAAAATGTTTTTTATGTGTAAGGTATTTTTGTGTTGCTTGCATTTAAGAATTAGGTACATTTAAGAATTAGTTACTATAATACTGTGCAATTTAAGTTAATTCATTATTAAAAACTATATTTTCATCATTTAAAAAGTCTTTTTAACATTGGGAAAAATCTCCTGATTTTTGAGTGTCTTGGTTGAGTGTTTTTGAGTGGTTGGCAAGTATGTGTTGATAAGTGAAATCAGTACTGAATTGGTGGATATGAAGGAAGGTATTGGAAGGCACAAATGCAAATTGTTACTCGTAGGAGATGTTTTATTTATGGGCATAAAAACTATAGATAAGAAACACATAAGGATTACCAAAATGCACTGGGTATATTTTGTTGTCAAAAAAAGTTTTGCACCTGAAATTTATTTCCAAGAAAAGGTTAATAAAGATGATACATAATCATGCAGTCATGATATGTAACCTATATAGTGAGTTAAATATGATGGGATAAATATAATGTATGAAATAATAAAAAAATGTTGAGAATTATTTAATTTGTGATATTAATAATTTTGTTTTAAATTTATTACCTTATTTGTGTGTAAAATGTATTATTATGAGTAATATATTATAGTATATTACTCATAACAATCTTTATATATATATATATATATATATATATATATATAAAGAAGTGTATGTCTGTCTGGTGAGTGTGTCTTTCGTTCCTGCTGCGCGTAATCTAATAGACTCAGGGCTACGAAATTTGGTACATAGGTGCATCTAGACAAGAGCCAGTGCACCTCGAAGCAATTTTTTTAAAATTCGAATGAGATTACTTTTGATTTTATGTTTTTTGATGAAATCGCATTAAATCTATAATTCTCTCATTATATCAGCAACTGTGGCACACAGCCATTGTTGCTGATATATCACTGTTGCCACTCGGAAAAATGAGGGCTATAATTCTGTGCAGTTTTTAAATTTAACGTTTCTCTTGGATACTAGATGTATGTCAAGAGAAGGCAATGGGAAGTTGGTTAATTTATTTATTAGGATAATTAATATTTGTATTAAGGGGTATTGCTTATTTCATTGTAATTTTATTATATGTATAATACATTTTTATTGAAATATGTGCTTTTTTTGTCTTTCTTTCTCCCCTTTTATATATATATATATATATATATATGTAATGTTTTTCTGCAGAGTAAAATACTGTGCAGTTTTTAAATTTAATGTTTGGTTTCCCTTTAGGCATTTTTCTAGTACATTTAAAAGCCAGACAAAGGCTGGCTACATAGCAGCTAGTATATAATAAAATATATTGTATTATTTAATAAAAGAAATGCCATTTTTCAAATTCTGCATCTCATTTTTTGTTTGTTAATAATACTGAGGTGTAAAATTTAATAATGTTTTTCTATATAGCTTTTGAAGATAAAAAACTGGAACAGTTTCTTCTGTCGATTTAAAGTCTGATTATTAAATTTTCATATTAGGCAGTGTTTTTGAGTAACAGAGTTTTTGTAAAAAATCACTTCATTTTATGTGTTTTTAGACAGTCTTTGATTGTTGATTGTCTGGGACTGTATCCTGGACAGTGAAAGTCTAGGATGTTAGATGAATAATTTGAATAGCGCTTCTGAAAATTATTTTACAAGATACGGAAATTTTTAAGTATATTTTCTTGTAAAATAAAGAAAAAAACATTAAGTGCTAATTTTAACATATATAAGAGCTCAAGTAATAATCTAAAATGATACCAAAATTTATGAGTATATCAGCAACTGTGGCACACAGCCATTGTTGCTGATATATCACTGTTGCCACTCGGAAAAATGAGGGCTATAATTCTGTGCAGTTTTTAAATTTAACGTTTCTCTTGGATGCTAGACGTTTGTCAAGAGAAGGCAATGGGAAGTTGGTTAATTTATTTATTAGGATAATTAATATTTGTATTAAGGGGTATTGCTTATTTCATTGTAATTTTATTGTATGTATAATACATTTTTATTGAAATATGTGCTTTTTTTCTCTTTCTTTCTCCCCTTTTATATATATATATATATATGTAATGTTTTTCTGCAGAGTAAAATACTGTGCAGTTTTTAAATTTAATGTTTGGTTTCCCTTTAGGCATTTTTCCAGTACATTTAAAAGCCTGACAAAGGCTGGCCACATAGCAGCTAGTATATAATAAAATATATTGTATTATTTAAAAGAAATGCCATTTTTCAAATTCTGCATCTCATTTTTTGTTGTTAATAATACTGAGGTGTAAAATTTAATAATGTTTTTCTATATAGCTTTTGAACATAAAAAACTGGAACAGTTTCTTCTGTCGATTTAAAGTCTGATTATTAAATTTTCATATTAAGCAGTGTTTTTGAGTAACAGAGTTTTGTAAAAAATCACTTCATTTTATGTATGTTTTTAGACAGTCTTTGATTGTTGATTGTCTGGGACTGTATCCTGGACAGGAAAAAGTCTAGGATGTTAGATGAATGGCTATAAAAGTTGAAGAAAAAATTATTAACTTATAGAAAAAGGAAGTAATGAATGCAAAATTTAGTATTTTTTTTACTGAATATGTGGGAATATTAGGGTGAAATCAAGTATTTAATGAGTAATTTTATTAATACCTCTTTATATATTTTCATCTTTTCAGTAGGCCTACTAAAGATATGCAGTCTATTTTTCAGTGGTTTCAGTGTTCATGTTGCTTGAATTATTTGCTTTTATTTCTTCATATAAATTCTTTTTTAATTAACTTTTAAGGAATTCTTAACACTGAAATGAATTTTTCCTGACATTGTAGAGATATTAGGTTTTCAGAGTGAAAAACATGAAAAATGGACTATGCCATTATTAGAACCATAGAACTTCCATTGCTGACTAAGCTACATCACAACAGCATACTCGGGGGGGGGGGGGGAGACAATAATTCCTTTTATTCTCACCTAATTAAAAGGCAGCCAAGAAGAACAAAGAGATCTAGTCACGATGAGTCCAGGTTGTAGTGAATTATTGTCCACGGCACTAGTTCAAGTTTTAGAATTCCTTCAGTTCTTCTCTTTCCCCTAGTTTTTTCCACTAATGAAAGTAGCAACCTGGTTTAAAATATACAAATTTGTAGAGGCTGTTAGAGTTTTCAGAGCCAGGAAGCATAAGAAATCATATGTGGAAAAAAAAAAAAAATTATAGTTTGTGCAGAAGCAATGTAAATAAGAAACCAGTAGAGGAAGTTGAGGCAAAATGAATATAGTATTGAGTAAAAAAAGAAGGCAAAAAGGAAGTTTTAACCTTTTCGCGATGGCACACCTTTGTTTAAAACGCTCGTGCGGGACGCAGTCACCATACAGGACGGAGGTTTTGCATCACTAAGCCTAATTTTATAAAAAAAATCAGAAAAACAAAAGTTTCACTTCTAGCCTCATAAATTTTGGTATCATTTTAGATTATTACTTGAGCTCTTATATATGTTAAAATTAGCACTTAACGTTTTTTTCTTTATTTTACATGAAAATATACTTAAAAATTTCCTTATCTTGTAAAATAATTTTCGAAAGCGCTATTCAATTTATTCCAAAGTTTTAATTGATAAAATCGATCAATACAGTCTAAAATTAATAAAACAACACAATAAAGCCTATTTACAGTAAGAAGTAACAAAATTTAAAATGAAGACTGAGTGTGGTAAATCTTGAAGCACGGAAAAGTATCACTTTCTAACTCTTAGAAAAAGTATCACTTTTTAAATCTTTAGAAAAAGAATCATCACTCTTATCTGCATTAGTAAATGGTTCATTAACCATACGAGGGTATTTTTCCTCTGATAAATAGCGTCTTGGTGCCATAATAGACAAGAGGTAAGACTTCCAGAAATAAAAAGAGAAAAAACGGGAATATATCTGAAGTCAATGCAAAACTGACTGGGCTGTCTAGTAACCCTGAAAGACCGTATATAGTAGAGGAATAAATAGAATTAAAAAAGGAATTGGATATAAATCAGATACGCGAATATTTACATTAGCACGTGGCAGTGGCCTTCAGAAAAACAATCCAGCTTAAAATGTGTATATGCATCACCCGTCCTCTGAATGCAGTCTCTAGCGATGCGTGGATGGGACGCCTGGCTGTAAGAAACGTTCTAAGGGAATGCGTATATGAGACGCCCGTCCTGAAAGGGTTAATATACAAAATTTCTATCACTTTGTTTTCTTATATACATGATAATGTTTGGTTACCCCTCCTAGTTTTAAGGGTGTATATATTATAATCTATCATACATTCTGTCTCTTTCTTTTTTTGGGGGAGGAGGTTAATTTTGTGTTGTTTACTTTTTTTATATTTACTGGTTAAACAGAATGAATTGAAACTTTATTGTAATTTATTATTATTTTAGTTACTAAATAGTAAGCCCCTCCCCCTGTTTTTTGTTGTTGATCATTTTTGTTTTCAAGTTTTGTAGTCTTATAAATAGGTATTTTTCTAAACAAAATTCTGAAATGAGAGGAATCAGTTTAATTATTATAGTACATAGAATTATTCTGCTTTTTAAATACTAAATAAACAATGTAGGTAATACTCATATACACAAATGCATAATTGCTGCTAATATAATAACCATCTCATGCTAATCATATCTAGCTCCGTAAATTCAGTTTAAGCCTACATCCACCATACTGATGTGCCTTAAATCAAATAGGAAACAAAATAACAAATAGGTAACAAAAAATATCCTTGAGCCTTAATAATTAATCGTATGTTTATTTCAAGGAAATTTGGAAGAAGGCAAAAATATGTACATTCTCTATTCTTAGAATGATGCAAGCCATGCCTGAACAATTTTTTTATATTAGTAACTGAATAAAAATAGTATGGTAACCTTTTTTTTTTATGTTGATATTTCGCTTGGCGATGATTACAGATTAAATACGCTAAGAAAAGTTGACGACTAACAATTCAAAAAAAATTTCTTTCCATATGCTAAAAATTGATTTTGTTGATTATACTCATAGGCCCAAAGATTGCATTTAGTGCTGTTTGAATTAAGAATAATCGATCTGTTATTCACATTAACCCAGAACCGGCGCCAGAGCACATAAGTCCGTACTGAAGGGCAGAATTTAGGGAAGAGAAAAATTTTGAAATTAAGAGAAGCACCGAGCAACAAAATTAAGAGATGACAAAATATTTAGAATTTCGGGAAAGCACTAGAACCCAAAATTTAAGGATAGCAAAAATTTAGAACTTAGGTAGGCGCTTGGTAGCAGAATCTAGGATCTGCAGAGACTGCATCAGGCGATAAGATATGTAGCGCCGGCGCTCGATAAGCCTTAAGTATGTATATGTGGCAATTTATTTATTCAGTACTTAAGCATGTGCAAGAAATAGACATAAGTATAATAAATAACTAAAGGTAACACAATTCAGGCTTAATTGTCTCAATGCACGATAGAAGCAAGACAAAATTTAGCAGAACAATTTGTCTTTTATCCTCAATCTCATGATACATAACCAGTAATTTATAGCGAATGCTATTAAGCTAGGCTAAAATTATATTTTACTGATACCCAAGGAATTTTAGTTACTATAGCAGACTGCACAGTTTCTTAACTTTCCGATTTGATCCAGCTTATTATTTTTTGCATACTGTTAATACAGCAGTTTTTTTTTTAAATTAAATTTCAGCTTTCAATTATGTCGAAAAGAGTTTCTAATTCTGGAGGGGCAACAGGATCTACAAAGTGAAAGCGTGTTTTGATGTCCATTAAACAAAAAATGGAATTGCTGCAAAAAACAGATAAAGGTATACCTGTCTCAAAATTATGTGAAGAGCATTGGAAAGTCAACTGTACACGACATAAGAAAACAGAAAAAAGAGCTTTTTGAATTTTTTGTGGATTTCGATACCCCACTTGTAATGAATAACGGAAAAATTATTTATTATGCTAAAAGTGACAATTTTGGCAAAGTGATGATTGAATGGGTCTGACAGCGTTGCAGTGAGAGCGTGCCATTGACGGGCCCAATGCTAATGGCTCAAGCGAAAATATTTCATGAAGAAATTAAACTAAAAACTGAGGGCAAATATTTGACAGGTTAACCAAATTTAAAAGTGCCATGGTATAAGGCTATTAATTTGTTGAATTCATTAATAGTTAAAAGTTATCACCAGAACAAACTTATAAAGGCTCACACTAGTATTCCAAAGCCAGACTAACAATTTAAGCATGTGTAAATGCTCCAAGAATGCACAACTATAAATATTTTGGTAACTGGTAAAAATACATGACCTCATGCATTTAAAGGAGTAGAGATTTTCCTCATTATATATTGTGCGAATAAAAGAGCATGAATGATACAAGTATTAATGAATGATTGGTTTGAAAATCGTTTCATACCAGAGGCTCGACAATTTGAATTCCGTTAATTTACCTGATGATGCAAGAACTGTCCTGATTGTAGACAACTGTTCAGCACATACTTCATTTAAAGTTTTAGTGAAGGATAATGTATGTTTAATAAAATAAACAAATAAGTATTAAGCTTTATATATATATATATATATATATATAAATTTTGATATCCTTTATATCATAAATGTTTCATTATTTCATAAATCATGATTTGATATTTTTAATCATGGAATTTCTACATGCCATCTTACTAGATTTAAACTGATGATCTAATATCTTGAAAAATCCCAAATCCAGAATCGCCAAAGTTCCGACAAAGTCCAGATCTGTGACTTTATACTGTATTTTATATTCTAAAAGCTTATGAATGCATGTATTGCAAATATGATTTTTTTTTTCTTTTTCTCCCCTCAAGGCAGAGAATAGTTCTCGTCCATCTTTAGCCTCTAAAAAGAAAGTACTCAGTCAAGAAGAGCATTTAAGTAAGCTGTGGAAAAGTGTTCGGATAAAAAATGGCATAATTGTAAGTTCTGCTTCTTGCTGTTTTACTCATATGTGTATTATAAAAATCCGCTATTTATATAGTGCTTTCATTTTAAAACAAGTGTGGAAGTAAATTATTATTTGAGTCTTGTATTTCTATTATTTGGTTTTACTGTTCATACATTCATTGTAACAGTAGGTTTAAGGGTAGAGATGAGAATAGAGAGTAGGGAAAAGTCTGTCATCTTAAAACATCCATAATAATTGATTGAATTGACATCAAATAACAGTAATAGAAGATTCAAATAAATGTTTTGTTCTATATCTGTATTAAAATGATACATTGTATTTAATGTATTATTATCATTATGTTGTGTATTACTCTTATTATCATTATGTTGTTTATCACTGTCAAAACCATCAACATAAAAACAAAACTGTTTACATAAAGTTACAAAAAGGTAATTTAAAAAAAACTCAAAAACTCAGAGTCAACATAGTTATTGCAGATGATGTCTTGGACTTGTTTTCATCGATAACAGGTACTTTGGAAGAAAAGTGTAGGAAGAGAGTAATAATTTACCTTTTTCTTAGCTTAAACATATAAACTGATGTATGTTTGTTCTTTAAATCATTCCAAAATCAATAAACTTCATGTGACACTTTTAAAGTTTTGCTAAAACATATTTCTCCTTTTACATCTTATTCAGTTTTTATGACATACAGAATGTGTGCGTGTAAAATTATCTTGGGCTCGAACATTCTATTTCTTTAATTCAAAAGTAGGTACAATTCTTACTCTTTTATTATACATATTTTAGGGAATTTTTCTGCGTAGGAAGAGTTGATGAAAAAATGAGCTGCATTTGTTATTGTGAAATATTAAATCTCAAACTTTTGTATCAATAGCATTTGAAATCAAATTTCTTTTCAAGGCAGTCCTATTAAAGATAATCTAACTAATCTGATATATTATTTTCTCTTATCTGTTATTGTCGATTGAAATTGTATAATTGAATTTTCTGAATCCTACTTGCTAAATGTCTCCTGAGAATATACAAATATTATTAAATCATTCCTTAAAAATAAATTGCAAATGAAAAAAAAAAAAAAAAAAAAATCTGAAACCTTTTTAAATTACACCCAAAGGGGCTGTTTTTAAACGTTTTGTTTGTGACCTTTATTTATTAAACATCATGTTCTTTGCAATTTAACCATAAAACAGTTCAACAGCAATATTGCAAAATAATTTTAAAATGAGCATATCTTTAGAATTTCTAATACACAGTCTCGCACGCTGGAGATAAAAATGTTTGTTTTTCTGTACAGTGTTGCCATAGCTCACTTTGAAATCGGTGAGTTCGTTAATAAAAAATTCATTAAAGTGCTACAAAATATGAAACTGATAATAAAACAAATTCCAAATTAGGGCTTCCAATGCCCATATTTGGTGGAGGATTGCGTTATTCAAAATTTGATGACTATACTATAGGTACCATTGTTTTATCACAGTGCGAGAAACATATATACATTTATACAGATTCTTCATTATTTATTTTCTTTAAATATAACACAGGGTGATAATATTTGGTGGCAACAATTTGAAAACTGAAATGGACATTTAAAGTTTTCAACGCAAAATGCCAAAATGAAATTAATAGTCGTTCTGATCTAACGCCTTTTGTGTTAATAAATAAATAAAGTGTACAGCCATTAAGCTTCTGTTTCTCATTGACTTGTATTAAAATCAAGAGTATTATAAATAAATCAGTGTTCATTCTCTTTTGAAGTGTGTAGCTTTTGTTTCAGATACTGATTTAGTTTGCGTGATGAAATTAACTTATTCTCCAGCTTAAACTGCTTGAAAACATAGGTAAATTGTTAACAGTAATTTTTGTTTTTGTTCATTATAATATGGATCATTCTTTTATTGGATTATCCATGATTTTGAGATAACTGTGTACACCATACTCCGCCTCAAGCTGGTTAATCAGAAGTTGACTACAGTTACATTACAAAGGAAGAAAAGGGAAGAGGGGAATACTGCACTTACTATCTATAGGGTTTCCTGTAAAATGCATTTATCTTTCCTGTAATTTTAATTTAAAACAACAGTATAGAATTTTAATTTTAGTTTTTTTTTTAGTGCAAGTTTTGAAAATTTAGAAATTTTTCCTTTCAGGTTTTAATCAACCTTCTTTCCATCAAAAGTCCCCTGACAGATGCAGATTCTATCCGAGCTTTGGCTTGTAAAGTTAGTATATCCTGTTTTTTACTGCAGTGATTTTTTATTCTCATACAGTAGTTTTAACTTGCTGAAAATGTATCCAAATCAGAAAGAATTAAGAAGGCTAATATACATATAAGCCCTTTACTTGTTCTTTAAAAGTATTAATATGGTAAAAGGCTTAAATTTATTATGCTTACTTTATTTTTTTAATTATGTTTAATTTAATAAGAGGCTGAGGCAAGAAACATAACTTTGCAAACAACTTCTCTGCATAATTGTCATTTGCCTTACTGGAAAATATAAACTGAACTAAAGTTAAAAATGATATAAACTAACTAAATGAACTGATACAAACTAACTAAAGTCAGTGAAAATATAAACTTTTTTTTAGGCATGGTTAGCAAAGTTTAGAATAGGTATATGAAATAATTTGGAATGTTGATATGTTAAAAAGTATGCAGTCATGTTCGATTTTAATGTTCCTTTTCATTCTCGTTGACAAACATTTTAAAGTCAACACAGATAAAGTACTGTTCATACCTGTTCTTGAAGAATTATGTTGTTACCGTAAAAAATTTTGCAATACGCTTGAAGCAAGCGAAATGCAGCATGTCCAAGATGAAAGTTGAATATGAAGGGATTTGAATTTTTGTTTCACAAGAGTTAGTTTCAGTTTGCTTTATCCTAGTTGGTTAATTGATAAGCTTTTAAAATTAGTATTGGCTGAAGCCTTTTGTTCATTCCATAATGAACAGTATGCAAGAATCATAAGACAGCTGTTAATTTTGAAATGATGCAGTCTAGAGAGATCTGTTGTGAGCAGATACTATTTTTAAAACAAAAAGGAGAAATACTTTGAATTAAAATGCAGATTTAATAGAAAATTAGAGCTTTGTTTTACACACACACACACATATATATATATTTATCTTTCACATGCATACATATATATCTGTGTCTATCTATCTGAGCTGTGGCCAACCTTTTTGAGAAGAGTGCAGAGTGCCACTATCTGGAGGGGGAGGGGACAAAAAGTTAATGCTTGCCACTTCCAACTTTCCCAACATATCAAAAATATATAAAAAAGTGAAAAAAATGTTATTTAAAGGCAGATTATGGGATTTTTATGCGAATAGCACATTTTTTTTAAATGTAAGTCTGAGTAGTGGACATTTAAAAATTAATAACAAATAAAGCAAACATACAATTTTAATTAATTTAATGTACAATTAATTTAGAATTCAAACAAAAAAATCAGCGTTGTATTTGCAAATTTTCACAGGTCTATTTTTGATGGTTTTAGCGAACCATCAACCTTAGCTTCCAAAGTGCAAAATGATTTTGCATTTTGGCAGCTGAGGTTCTTGAAATTTAATGACTCTTTTCATAGAAAATGGGCATTTATAATTTTACTTAACTATTTTATTAATACTCGCTATTTATATTAATTTGCCCTATTTCTTTTCCCAGTACATAATCCAAAAGCTACTTAATAAATACATGCCTAGGTACTTAGCAGCTTTAGCGTAAGTTTCCGAAATTACCAAGTTTCAATCATTATATATATGGAATAATTTAAATGTTGGTGGCATAGTTATTATCAATGACATTAGATTCATTAAGAACTCAATATAGTCATGGCTTCATTTCTCTCTATCATGTTTTAAAATGTCTTTACCTTACATTTGGGAAATTTATGGCCTGATTCTGGGCAAATGTTATGAAGCACAGTGTCTTAACTACATTTTAGCAAAAGCAAAAAAATATATATGTTAAAATATGTACTGTATATAAATTAGAATCGATTTCATTTGTCTGAATTTTATTTTTAATGATCAGGTTGTTCGTCTCTGTGTAAGTAAAATTCTCTGTGCTCAGGTGTATCTGTAAAAGTGCCATTTTACTTTTTTTCAAAAAATCATCTTATGTTCTACTATGACAAAGCTGATGTAGAATATTAATTAATTTTATAAAATCAGTATTGATGCCTTTCTGAGTATGTGCATTTAAGTATGCAAAATATTTCTGAATTTCCTAGACAAAAAAATTTTTTTCCCAGATAGTTGATTGTATATTATAAAGTGCAGCTATAGATTCTGTTATTCTTAAAGAACAAAAATTATACTTTTATAGGCACTTTGTGGATTAGCAAGGTCAGACCATGTGAAACAAATTATAAGCAAACTCCCTTTGGTGACAGATGGACAGCTTTTAGGTAACAATGTATTTCAATATAGTATTAAATTTTTGTGAACTTCTAAAATCTGGGGATTTCTTTCTTTTTCATCTTTACTCAACCCCTTCTCTTCCAGTCTTCCTTTTTTCAGTTTTTAGTCAGGATAAATTTCTTTCTTTCCCATCAACTATAAAAATTCTCAGTAATGCTGCCCTATGCCAGTTTGAAGTAATATAATTTCTTTGTGTTTTAATCAGATTAAAAGGTGATATTTATTTAATTGAATATGATAGAGGAAGGCGATCTGCATGTGAGAATAGATGCCTTTGTAGAAGATTTTCTATAAGAAACTGGTTTGTATGTTACACATGAGGAAACCTTGGAATCCACCCATTTATAGGATTCAAACAATGTGCATAAGCTGTTGTGCTATCTGTATTCACTTATTCACTCTTGTCAAATTATTAGTTTTGATTCTTCCATTAAGTTTCAGAAGTTATATATAAATTTAAGTTACAAGCTATTTGGAAAGATATTTAAAATAGCTCTATACTGGATCTGCTATTTTTGGTAACTGGTTCCCCTGTGGTTGAGTACATGAATACTGAACACCAAAGAGTTTATCCATTTTTTATTCATGTTAAACTGATAGCCTGCGTGAATTTTTGTATTTTCTCTTATGGCTAGTATGAATGTCTTCTAAAACAAGTAACTCCTGCATGTTTTGTAATAATCAGTCAAACAGATCAAACTTTTCTGTCTCAAAACAGACAAATGGTATGCTCAAATCATGGAAGGTTTGAATCCTACTTAAAAGTGTGAATGTTTACATGAGTGATTGCACTGTCTTAAGCAAATCACGATCTATGCATTCCCTGGAAAGCCCTGAAAAGTATTATTGCTGTTGAAAAATTAAAGATTCAGCGTTTTTAGCATGTTTGCTGAAAGTTTAACTGTTTATTGAAAACTAAGCAGTTATTGTTATTATTTTTTCCAATTATATTGAGAAAATGAACTTGCAGTTATGTGCTTCATTCATTAAACTTCACCTGTAGTCATTTGATAAATATAAGTGTATTTTTACAAGATCTGAAATCTTTTAGAATTCAAAATTAAAGAAATTTATGATTTGTCTCATCTCTGAAAAGCAGCTTGCAGACATCCAATATAATGATGGAGAGAATAATTAGTAACTGTCATACCTTTCTTTGCAACAGTTTAACTAGGTGACAAAAAGTTGATTGAATGCTTGCAGAAAGTTGGGCTACCTGTGTTGATTCAGTTTTTGTGCATAAAATGATTCAGGCAGAAAAATTTTGCTTGAATTTCTACCCATAAGATGATATTTTGTGAAAAGTTATTTCGTTAGTCATTGCCACTAAGTTACTGTTTGACTATTTTATTAGGGTTAGCAGGAAAGAAGCCATTTGTAAATACATTGTAGTATGTTATCATGATTAATTGATTATAATTGTCCAAATAGTTGAGTAAAATATTTTCTCAAATTGAATCTCATTTTTATTTTAGATTTGATGAAAGAACCTGTTCTGCAAGATAAAGGTAATGACCATGTTCTTTTTTGCAAATATGGATTGGAATTAATTCAGCGAGTGACCGGAGCTCCTATTTCTGAAGGTTCTGAATTATCCATGCTCAACATAAATAAGGTTCCCATTTTTAATAGATTATATGTTTAAATATAATGTCACAAAATTTTAGCTATTGCATATGTAGAAATAGTATCACAGTTGTGATGTGATTGTTTGGATGGATGTTTTACATGAAAACTTCTTCCAATTATAATTTTGAACATTTGAATTAGTATAAAATCCTATTGTACCCCTAATAGTGCTGATCTAGAAATATGACTCTGTCTTTCTCCAAGTTATGTTCAGTTCATATCATAATTTTTTCATCTTTATCTTTTGAACTAAATAATGAATTGAACTAAATAATGAAAAGGCAATCGATTGATTGGATTTTAGAATGAGATTCTATATACTGTACCCACCACTTGCTAAAATAGCTTCCATTCCAAACATATTTGAATTCATTAAGTGGCAATTTGTATTGCAAATCATGATATCAGTTTTAAACTTTGCGAGTAAAATTATAAGTAAAAACTAATTCAAAATTAATCCTAAAACAATAATTAAAAATTAGTGCTAAAATTTAATAATTTCTGTAACTTTGAAATTCCATGTTCTTGATGAAATTTAATCTCTTACAAAAAATTGTGTTCATTTCATATTTTTCAAAGTCTTTTTTAAATTTTGCTCTCAGTTTTATAAAACTGTTACAGTGCTCTTCAAGATTCAATTGATGTTGTGTTATTATCACTTTCTTCTGTATCACTTTCACTAATAGCATTTGCAGTTCTTTTAACATTTCTGAAATGTTGTCTGATGAATGAATTTCTGAAATGAAACACATGTTGTCTCAATATTTTTGTGAATTAATTAGCTTGCAATTCCTCCAAAACTTCTACATAAAAAGTCACATTTTTGGAATTTTCTCCTTTTAAAGTGCTTGCATTTTCAAAAATTCGATTTTGTTCATCATTTCTGCAACTACATTTGCAACCTTTTATAATACCATGATCTGAAGACTAAATGTTAAGTTATATCTGCTGGAAGCAATACTAGTGTTTTTCAGAGAGAGATCAGAGATGTGTGCTGTGCACAGTTCTTAGCCCAAAAGGGCACTGTTTGCCTTGAAGCACGATTTTGCATTGTTTAACTTTTCATTTGAGTCTTTTGCCGTTCGGGAAAAACGTAAGCTATTACTCTTTTATATTTAATCTGTCTGTTATTAATGAACAAAGTAAACCATTTAAAAGCAATAAATGCAATCTTAAAAATATTA
Organism: Stegodyphus dumicola; assembly: GCF_044657685.1. Taxonomy (NCBI): domain Eukaryota; kingdom Metazoa; phylum Arthropoda; class Arachnida; order Araneae; family Eresidae; genus Stegodyphus; species Stegodyphus dumicola. The sequence continues at coordinate 89,190,697 of NC_140768.1, forward strand.
TTGTTTTACTTTTTAATCTGATTGATTTAAATAAAAATACATTTAATTCATGATGTATCTCATTGAAACTTTAAATATTTTTATAAATTACATTTCATATTTTATTCACTATTAAGTATACAGAAGATATATAACATTCCCATGTTATTCTAAATGCATATTCATCTAATATCCTATAAAAGGTTTTGATATTCCACCTGGGCTATCTCTATCAATAATCCCTGTTTATAAACTGTATTAAACTTTAAGAGTCATGTTGAGGAGTTGTTAAAATATGAAGTCTTTCAGATTTTTTTTACTACTACTTGACATCTATAAAGTTTTGCTGCTGTAGTGGAGGTAAATTCTTGACTCCTTTCAAACATTAGGGTCATCTGGTTTTTTCAATAACCTGTGTTGTCTCCTTAATTGTTCAATCTGTATTGCAGGTTAATAACACAGTAACTCATTCCTTCAGTTTCTTTAAACCAGCTCCCATTTCACTTAAAAATGTTAAAATGTGTTCTGATAATATATTGTACCACAGTGTAATTTTGTATACTATATTATAAATTTTGTGTGGCTTGCACTCATTTAGTAGCTTAAGTAAAACAGCTTTCATCCACTTATCAGCCACATGATGATCTGCCTCTTCCTTCTCACTTTGCAATTTCTGATGAAGATGTTTAATTTCTCTTTCTCCAACTTAATGAACCATTTGTCAGTTGATGCATAATCTGTGCTAGCATTTAGCAAATTCATGAAAGGAGCTATAGAAATAGAAACATGTTTTAGTTTTATGTCTTGAAACCATTCTAAAAAAGCAGTTTCAGCCCTTCTTGATTTTCTTTTCTTCTTTCCCTCCCTTTTTTTTGGGGGGGGATGCTTTTGAAACATATGTCTTTTATTACTTCTTCATTAATTTTAATTTTTGTTTAAGTAAATTGCACCCTGCTGTCTGAAAATTCCTTGTTTAAATGAAGTTTTTCTCTGGCTGCAATTACCAAGACCATCAAGATGTCTTAATTGTTTATTCTTTTCTTTCAGGCTTAACCACTTGCGCTAAAAAGATGTGCCACGCACGTCGAGATTCTTTTGTCTCAAACCGCGAGTGACATGAACATCACGTCGATAGGCATTTATCACAAAAGTGAAAATAATGTGTTGTACACGTCACCTGACAAGGAGATTGTTTATTTCTCAAGTTACAGCTCTGGATTGCACTCGCAGATGCGGAGCAGCATAAATGAGACACTTTACCGCTTGTTATATTGTAGTGCACGGCACCGCAACTGTGAAGTTAAATCGTAGCGCAAGTGGTTAAGTCTTTTCACTTGGCATTTTTGACATGTTGCAAGTTGAGTGTAAAACAAATTTTAAAAATGCTTCTTCCAATGATTTATTCATATTTATGTTTCTAGCCAGTATAAAATGTTCTCAGGTGGTATTCAAGAAGGAACCGTCATTCATTTACAGAAGTGTTTCCCAGTGTTTTACTTGACATGCCCCAACTAATATTCTCTAAAATTCTTATGCTCCCATAGCGCACATACATAATTTTTAATATTCAAAAATTGAAATGCTCAGAAAAGAAACTTGAATGATGGGTTTTAGGAGCAAATTTCTGAGCATTTAAATGTCCATGTCTACACGAAAATTTTTTATAAAGTATTTCAAATGCATCACAATATAAAAACTTTTTTACGTATACATCACTTGCATTATTCTTTACTTTTGAGAATAAGTTAAATTTCGATGTCTTGAAGAAAATTTAAAAATTTAAATGCCCTTTGTCCCCTTAAACTCTGGACAAGTCCATTTTGGAATTGACCCCCTTAACAAATGAATTGTCCCCCCTGTAAAGTGTGTGCTCCATGTTGAGAGACATTGATTTACAGTGTCTTTACAGGATAAGTTTTGTTTATCTTAAGGAAAGAAGATTTTCCCTCAGTATTCAAAAAGGATTCCTCATCCAATTACAGTGCCTTTAGAGGATTGTTTTTGTTAACCTGAATAAAATTCTGCCTCTTTAAAGTCCATTGCAGAAAAAGAATTCTGAAAACAGTTTCTTGCAGGTACAGAGACTTGGGATAGGAAAACCCATTTTAGTGAAGCACTACATACCTGAATAATAAAGCAGTGGTCCACGATACACAAATGGTTGAACTTTGAAAAGCTTTGATAGGTATTAGTAGGATATATTGCACTGTAGAATCAGTCTTTTGCCAACCTGAGTTTTATAAGCAGCAGAATTGAGTTTAATAAAGGCAGTTTTTCTGTTGATTAGTGTGTATTTGTTTTGGTTCCCAGAAATTTGAATGCAATTAAGAATCAGAGTTTATTAGCCAGGGAGTTTAATAAGGAGCAGGCACTGTATACTTAATAACTATTAAATATACTCCATGTCATAAGAAATGCTGCACCATGAATCAATGTTCACATCATACCTTATATTAATTTTTATGCTTATTTATCCAAGGTCCTAAAATTTAATAAGAAATGGGTTTTCTAATTTAGGTGATACATTGCTGAGTCTTCTACAACATTGATTTGAAAGGCATCTGAATAGTATACTGAGGTATCATGGACTGCATTGTTTTGATCTGAATCCACAATTCTGTATATAGTGGGAATTGAAAGGTATTAAACTGACACACCTTTCTGATCTGTATATGGCTAGGGATTAATTAGCCTGTTGAAAACTTGCATTTGCAAGCTACCCTTCTTTCTGGTTGGGATATGGGCCATAGTAAGTAGCTCATCAGCATAACAAAGTGTGGTTAGTGAATCCATAATGCATACTAGAAGTGAATGGCTGTTGACATAGATGCACATCAAACCATGCCTTTCTGTTGACAAGTTATATGGTGCTTCAAAACGGCAAGGCACTCTACCTGATAGGCTCGTTCCCATCAGACTCTTCCCTGACAATTATCAATAGTGAGTTCCATTTTTCATCCCACACTGCCGTGGTGTAATGCCATTTTAGGTGATGATGAAGGTGGCTTACTGTTAAGAACAGCCATCTCCTCAACAGATGGCCGGGCAACAGTGGTACAATACTAACCACATTGATACTGGAGCATTCAAAACTCTCTGTATTTATTTCAAGATGCTGCCAATCATGGATTTATAGTGTCTTATGTTGTGATTTGTGCTGCCTTAATAAAATATTATGGCATCTTGAAAAGATTTACCCTCCTTGTTCATTTTTCAGACACAATAATAGCAAAAACACCATCATTTTTGCAGCCATAACTGTATCTTAAATGACAGATTTAGATCTTAGTTTTCTGCTTACATCACAGTTACAGTTCATATGATTGGCCAAAAATTTTAATCATTTGCATAATTGCACATATAAATTCATTCTGTAGTTTGTATAGCACAGCATTCTCATCTTCATGGTGTGGCATTCCTCTGTCAATTAGTGAATATTTGCAGAAGACATTGAAATATAATCTCTTACCTAAAAGATATTTTAGTATAAAAGCTTGTATTGTGTTTGTCCTTTTTCCTAATAAAGCTGCATCTGTGGTACAAAATTTTGTAGTATATCAATGGAACTGCGAGCTGTTGCTCATCAACTGAGGATCTCTACTTTTATCTTTACCACTTGATTTTTCAATATCAAAAAAGTATTTTTAATAAGTATTTAAATTTAATATTGACATACAAGCAACATGAAATTGTGAATATATTAAACAAAGTTTATGTAATGAGATCTGTGTGTCCATAAAGATTGAGAAGTTTTAATGTGGTTTGAATTTTTAATGAATATTTATATGAAATTTCTTAATGAAATCTTTGCTAAAGTTGATTAGATATTATTTGGTATTAACATGTTTTATATATATTATATTTTTTTCAGTGTGAAATTGCTGGATGTAAAATTTGAATGTATTTATTGCTTTATCAAAACAATGCCTTAATTTTATGATAATATTTTTAAGATATTTTCCATGAGAGATTAATAGCAAATTTGCTGCTCTGTTATGGACAGATTTGTTAACAGTTTTATGTGCTATTTTTTTTTTTTTTTTTTTTTTTTTTTTTGTCAGTATAGAATGAATTCATATAAATTCCAATAATCCATGGCTGGGCAAGAGGAGAAATAAACCTCTGTTAATTCTTTAACTAAAAATGATTTGGCAGAAAACATACTGTTGCTTTTAACATCCAGTTTCTTTGACTCCATTAAAAATGGCTCGATCAGTTTCTTTGATTCGAATAAAATTCCCCTTGCAGCATCTAATTTTTTTGACTGTGTTTAAAATAGCTCGGCAGAAGTCATAATGTCATCATTTTCAAACACTGATTATCTTTTGTACACTGTTGTTAAAATCGGGCAGTCAGTCAATAACTATCATTTAACATTTGGTATTTTTTTCTTGTATCTATTTTAAATTTAATCTTTATCTGCCTGTATTCTGAAACTTGAAAGTGAATTTCTCTATTAAACTGTTATTTAAAATTTCTTTGCTCCTGCTATGTCTCTAAGTTGGAAATGGTATCAGAAACTCTTCCTATGTTAGGAAAGACGATATAAATTATGTTACATATATTTATTGCAAAATTTAAAAAATAAAATAACAATAAAAAAATAGCTGAAAGTAAAAGAAAATCACATGTAAATCACATCTTAGATAAAGTGTGGACAACTGAGTCTAAACATTTGGTAAAATTTTTTATAATATTAGATATTTTATTGTTTTTTGATAGTATTAGATGTACAGTTTTAATATTAATATTTCTATTTGAACAGTCTGAAATTGTAGCTAAAACCAAAGTTGTGTACAATGAAGCTCAACTTCTGCAGTTAATTTCAGACCATCTTAAAGAACACGGTAAACAAATCATTATTATATTTTCTCTTATTTATGTTATATGCTTTAATTTTCTAAAATACCATGATTTCTCAATATCTTGAATTTAATACTGATGGGAAAAATTTGTTTCTTAATTAGTAACTCCTTCTTAAAATGCTCTTCAGTTCATTATTGCAGATTTAATGCATAACATGCCTAGAATTGAAATATGTACAGCCATATAATTTGGGGCATCAGTAGATTCAACCATTTCCATTAAACATTTTTGAATAACTATGAGCAGCAAAAACTTACAATGTGCTTAATTATTTGGGACATGCAAAAATCGCAGTGCCTTAGAAGATAATTTTTGAGACTCGCACCAACATAGTACCAATACTGCATGGAACTGACAACATTTTTGCTGACACAGGATCGGTAAAGCGGCCCCAAAACTTGTTTCAGCTGTGTGTACAGTCCTATGCAGGTACACTTAAAAGAAAAAAAAGTTGAGGGGGATTATGCACTATTGTTAATTATAAATTTCGGCTCCACTATGCAATGTCTGCTGTGTGCTGGTGGTGTTCCTATGCCTGTGTCGATTCTCTGCAGTGTTCAGTGATCTGCTAGTGTCAGTTCTGTATGATGTCAGCCCTATACCATCCTTTCTTACCATCACACATACATTCCTTTCTAGGCAAAATATATATTGCACCTTTATAGCTGTTACTGTGCCAGAGTATCATACTCTGTCCTCTATCATCTTTGCATCTCACTCACAGTTGCTCAACAGTACCTTACAGGTCTACTTGCATTGCTTAGAAAGAAAATTAGGGTGGTTTCTGCTATATTGTATGCATTATCACCTGCTGCCTATTTGTTTGAAAGGTAATTTGCTTCTTTTTAACAAAACATAGCTTAAGCAAAATGCATATACAGAAATTAATTTCGGCCATTTCACATAGAAGTAAATATGAATAGCTTTGTTGAACAAAAATGTGTGATGATGATACTTGCTGATAAATATATGGATTAGAATTATTTGACAGATTCAGGAATTGTGAAGTAAATAAATACAGAAACTTCATTTAGCCTCCCCCTTTCGACAGGGGCTGGGCTAAACTACTAGTGCTTATCCAACCAAGTCACCAGTCAGGTTTTGCTGGTAGAAAAATGACTCTATTCTATATCCATAACTATCCTGCCTATTCAGCAAGTATACTGAAACTTTCAGCAAGAGTACTGTTTCTGAACGGGATTAAATAGAGCAATATTTTCAATAAATAGTTATCATGTACTTACAAATGAATGCACCTGCAGAAAGAGTTATCCACAGCTTCAGGTGGAAATAAATAAGAGTAGATAAGAGTCTGCAGATGATATTTGATGGTCAAAAAATGGGTAATCGTATAGTACGCAATCTACCATGTTTAGTTAGTTAGATTGCCCCATCAAAATGATATTTTTGGTGCTATAAAATGGGGAAAAGAAGTAATTAAAATAATAGCCAGTTTTAGTGCTGCCATAAAAAATAAGTAATTAACTAAAAGTGGTAGATCATATACTACATGATTACTCAATGATTACTCTATTACATGATTACTTATTGATTACCATCCTCATTGACTACTGTGTGAATTCTGAGAAGCTATTTAATTGTGTAACTAAACTGTGAAGTATCGAATTCTATGTAGCAGTTTCTTTATTAATAAGCATAAAAAATTTTAAACATTATTTTTTATATATTTAATCATAGTATTTATCATGATCAAATCTATGTATTTATTTTGATTTAATTATTGAATGAATGGGGAAGTTAATGGCTTTAACAAACAAAATATCATCACAACTAAAGAAACAAAACGTATAAAAAACTTTAGATTTAAGTAATCTAAAGTTTCTGTTAAACCTAAAATTTATTATTATTATTTAGGTGAACAATTAATGTATGATATGAATTTCAGAAATGAAATTGTGTCAACTGCCATTTTTACTGATGCATTTTGCATACGATGCTTTATCATGATATTTGTAAATATTATTTTCTTTTCCATAGGTTTCTATGAAACTGCTGAGTGCCTTCAAAGAGAAATGAGTAAAAAGTTAATCTCTGCTCCTTCATCTTCTTCCATCAGAACTCCGGTATTTTTGTTTTATTTCCTCAATTAGATTTTTAAGTTAAAAGGAATTTTTTAATGTCAATCCAAAACTTTCAAAATCACATAAGCAACTTTAGCCATCTCTATGGCTGTTGGAAAATTCTTTAAAAACGTCTTTTAGGTTTATTCGTAAAAAGTTATTGAGATGCTGTCTGACAGTCTCCAAATAAGTGAACTCCTGACCATTTAGAGAATTTTGAAGGGACAGGGTTCGTAGCGGTCCTTACAAGTGCTTATAAGTCCTTATATTTGAAAATAAAATATAAAGGCCCTTATATATAGGTGCTTACTTTTTCTTTAAAGCCTTTTTTTTTTGCTTTTAGTGCTTTTTTTTAATCCTTTGTTTTTAATGAATGCGCATTTTTCCACCGTACCAAAGCCGAAACTAAATAAACAACTTTTCTTCCTTATATGCAACGTCAGATGGTGAATCATACTCCCGGAAATTGCTTTTCCCCCCTTCCTCTGCATTAACGTAACCTATGGTGCGCGCAAGAGTACAGACAGGTGCACGTCGTTCTATTGGCCAAAGAATTGCGAAAGCGGTAGAAAATTCCGGTACATTTGGTATTCTTTTCCTCCCACCCAGATACTACACACGTTTGAATTTCTATCAAGATTTTAATAATTTGCATTCTCGTTCTGCGTGGTCAGTTCATATTCGCATGTTTATTATGATCGTTATGCTTATATTATGAGCATATGTATGAATATTTATAATAATATAGTTGCAGTAACTGCTGAAGTATAGATAAACTTCCAAAAATGGGTTTGTTTTTACACAGATTAGCTTTCTAAGGAATAATATTCGGAATGGTTTAAATAAAAGGAAAGTAATCGAATAGTCAAAATAATTTCATTTTCTTTGCCAATACATTATACAGTATGGAGGTTGGGAGTTTCTCTGCAAAATCTCTAATATTGAAGCAGCGGACTTTTTTTTTGTCACTGTCCAATCTGGATTGAATAGGACTAAACGTTTTTGTGGTCTACCCAACCCAAATGAAGATTGATTCTATTCCGGAAATTTAATACAGTCTGTTGAAAATTAGAATCAGAAACACCCCAGATTAGTAAATCTCTTTCTTTTCCTTTATTTAGTTTATTCTCCGAATACCGGCAGGTGTTGATTCCGATTGTGTAATATCACATATGGAAGAATTACGCCGCACGTATTGCGCAATAACGTTTGCGGTATTTTGCATTGATAATTAATTTTGAGGTTCAGTCTGAGATTTGTTTATGAACACTTAAAAGAGTTTTACTGTGCTTTCTAAGCAGAATATTTCTCAGTTCCTTCGGTTTTTATATGATGCACATATCGAAATGTCAAAATCATTTATTTAGCCTACATTTAAATCTAAAGAACGGCTACAGTCTCCCCCACTCCTCTTTTTCCAGTTACTATCCGGAATATTCGGGAATTTCCGATTATGCGGGTTAGTTAAGCTTTTACTGTCAAAGGATGACTGAATGAAGCAATTTCCCGTCTTCTGATTTCAGAAATGTGCCTCTTTTTTACTTAAATTACTTTGTTTGGGATATATGTTAAGGGAAAACTGTTATGGAATGAAAATTTAGAAAATGTTCAGAATTTTGATTTAAGTTAAATTATTTAAATATTAATATGAGTGGAAAAATAAATTGTATTTATTATTAGGTGCTAAACGAATACAATTATTATGGCTTATTATTATTTATTTTCTATATTTTCAACTGAAATATCATCATTAAATTTTGTAATATAGTTTAGTTCTGCATAGTTTTTTTTCTCTCATTGTAAACTAATTCTGTAAATTGAACTGTCATTTAAAATGTAAAAAAAGAAAAAAAAAAAAAGTTAATTGTTTTCCATTGTTGAGGTAATACTCATTCTCGTAATAAATATTGCATTGCTCATATTTTAAATTACAAATCTAATTTTTCTTTTAAGGTTATGCAGTTGTGTATAATGTAATTAGACAGGTGCATTTTTTTTCCTTAAAATGTGCTTGAAAAGGGCTTATAGGTGCTTATTTTTTTAACTAAAATGTGGCTATGAACCCTGAGGAATCTGAGGAGATAACATTTAAAAATTTACAGTGAATATAAAGGGGAGATGTCACAAGACATTCCACCATATTGAATAAATCTTAGTCTTTCTCTGATGACATTAACCCTCTTGCTGCGCATCCCGTGATTTCCACGAGCAATGTAGAAGTAGCAAAATTTGCGCAATCCGTGATTTCTGTGGGAGATGAATTTTTGCCGTCTATTTAACTGTGCAACCTGCTCTTTTCCCATTCAAGGTTTCCTTTCATCTTTTCTGTGATGTTTAATTGTTTATTTAGATGTGGGCTAACAGATGAAATTAGTTGTCCACATTTCTGCCAAATATACAAGAATACGTAATGTAGCATTTTGTGTGCGCTTGTCAGAATTCAAAGGTGTCTGCCAGGAAGCGTTTTATGACTGATCTAACCTATATTCCTGACGATATTTCCAACACTGATAGTAGTTCTGACTCTGATTTCAAGTATATTGAAGATAGTTATAGCAAAACTGTTGAGAATTTCTCGGATTCCTCTGCAGATAGTGATGAATCTCATTTTCACTAATAAATTCTGAAGAAGCATCACAAACAAAGTTTTGAATATTGTTTCACAGGGTCACTTGCGTAGGAAATCAACTGTCACGGGTTGCAGGGCAGGTCAGTAAAAATAAAATATATTTCCAAAAGTCGAGGGAGTTCAAACAAATGTTTACATCAATTCTTTCCTGATAATGAAATGTTAAGTAGTAATTTTTGAAATGTTAAGTAGTAATTTGTGAATATCTGAAAAATATTGTGGATTTTTTCTTAAAATGTTATATGAAAGATGATAATTAAAGCAGTACAAAAACATTAGAAGATTTCATTGAATCACATAAGCAACATTTTTTTTTTTTTTTTTGTCCATCTCTATGGCAGTTGGAAAATTCTTGAAAAATGTCTTTTTGGTTTATTCGTAAAAAGTTATTGAGATGCTGTCTGACAGTCTCCAAATAAGTGAGCTCCTGACCATTTGGAGAATTTTGAAGGGACCTGAGGAGATAAAAATTTTCAGTGAATATAAAGGGGAGATGTCACAAAACATTCCAGCCATATTCAATAAATCTTAGTCTTTCTCTGATGACATTAACCCTCTCGCTGCGCATCTCGCGATTTCCTCGGGCAATGTAGAAGTAGCAAAATTTGCGCAATCCGTGATTTCCGTGGGGATGAATTTTTGTCGTCTATTTAACCCTTCAACCCGCTCTTTTCCCATTCAAGGTTTCCTTTCAGCGTTTCTGTGATGTTTAATTGTATATTTAGATGTGGGCTAACAGATGACGTTAGTTGTCCACATTTCTGCCAAATATACAAGAATACGTAATGTAGCATTTTGTGTGCGCTTTTCAGAATTCAAAGGTGTCTGGCAGGAAGCGTTTCGTGAGTGATATAACCTATATTCCTGACGATATTTCCAACACTGATAGTAGTTCTGACTCTGATTTCAAGTATATTGAAGATAGTTATAGTGAAACTGATGAGAATTTCTTGGATTCCTCTGCAGATGGTGATGAATCTAAAAATTCTGTTTCTATTGAAAACGTTCAACAGTGGTGCAAAATTGATATGCAAAATATTACATTATGCAAATATTTTCATTAGTCTATGTTTTTACGTTTGTATTTTATAAAATGCATCATAATTTAACCAATATTAATTTTCAAATTTTTCCTTTTATATCATTATTCTTCAGTTTCGGTATTCTGACAACCTTTTTCTATGATCTAATTCTATACTGAAAAAACCTCTTTTACAAAAATTTTTTGTATATTTTAACTCTTCCTCTTCTTTAAAATATCTCTAAATCTATCTATACTCTAAAATTTTGATAGATCCTTGATTATAGAGGTTAGTTGTCCAGAGCAAGCATCATTTTCGAGGCTGAAATTTCTGCACTTAAGTCTTCTCAAACCATCTTTGAATTGTGTCAGTACTTTTTCCATGTTTGCATAACCAATCTCATTAGCATTTTCCTGTTTTTTAAGTAAAAGAGAGCTACAAGATCATAATAGGACAAAAATGAACTTTTAGTGTTCTCCATTCTTAGCATTGTACTGAAATGCAGAACTGAATTATGCCACAACACATGCTAAAATTCCACATTGCTAGCAAAAAAGATCACATTTAAGCATCCATTTCGATTGAGATCACTCCTTATCGTAAGTAACAAAATAATTAAAAGAAAACGTGCTTCGATTTAAAAAACTACAGAACTTTCCAGATGACCCAATAAAAGTTAATTTTTTTAAAAAAGAAAGCAAATAAAGAGTTATTTTGTACTCTGTTCATATTTGGTGTAGTTAAGTTGTATGAATCCATTGTTGTTCTATCTGTTTGTTAATGAGCAGTTTTTAATTTTTTCTTGAACTCCTTGAGTGACTCAACTTTTGGATCTGCTCATGAAAAATGGTATTTAAACAGTGTTAAAAGTTGAATTTTTATAATTACTTATTTTAGTTTCTGTTTTCGTAAGCTTCCATTCTTGAAGAAGCCCACCAGCGGCCGAGCGGTAAAGTTGCTGAACACTGATAGTTCGGTCCGAGGTTCGAATCCCGCGAACGGGCTGGCTGCATGGGTGTTTTCCCCATGTGTAATGTGTATACGAGCCATTTTCCCTTCGAAAGTCCTCCACGAAGGCATCCCTCCCCTTAGGCAGATAGCCCTAGTGTGCTTTGCCATAATTAAATACACCACACCACCATTCTTGAAGATGACATTTACGTCATTAAAGAACGTATGAAAGCTAAGTATTTAATTATAAACTGATATATACCAACTGACAAAAAATCTTATGACTTGAAAAAGGCAGTCATATCATTCAGAAGATTAAAAATGTAACTGTATTCAAAACTGAATGCTATAGACTCCCCATTAACGATGGTAATGCTGAGCATATGTTGAATACTGATAGTTTGACAGCCTGAAATCCCAGTGAGCTGGCTGGTTGCATAGCCATTTTTATGGCCTTATCTATGTGTAGTGTAAATACCGGCCAGTTTCTCTTAGAAAGTCCTCCATGAAGGTATCCCTGCCCTTGGGCAGATAAAGAAGCAGCGAAAGATGAATGTATTTTTATAATTTAGCAGTGTATTTTTAAGGAATGATCTGACAATGTATTCTAAATCAGAGGTTGGAAGTACAGTAATAATAAAAATAAATATTAAATAAAAATAAATATATAATGATATCAAAATAGAATAAACTTATGTGAATTTTAAAAGTTGGAGTGTTCTAATGATTCGCTTTATTATTGCAAAAATATTTCTGAAAAAAGTGTTGCTATGAAACGTTGTTCATAAGTGTTGCTAACCAAATAAAGAAACTGAAAATTGTTGTTGTGCAACAAAAATAAGTTGCTGACACACAATAGTGAGCTGAAATGAAATTATTTTCTTAGTACCAATCATTGGAAAAACAATTTGATCTGTACATTTCATTACCTTTTAATATAAAGATAAGAATACATACTCTGCTTACAACTTGAAATACATATTCAAGAAATATAGGTTTTTTTATGAACAGAGGTTACAGATATAAAGTGTAGCATGCCATGGTTGCATGGAAGGTAATGGAGACAGAAAATATCTGGTAACCAAGAAGGTCCATGCAGTTTTTGAGAACAGTTACTTTGGCACATTAGTGGGGTCAAATGGATTCTGATGACATCGTAGGTTTACATTCCTTTCAAACCTTATTCAGAAGAGAGTTCTTTTGTGCACCTCATGTTTCTCTGTTGGTTTTGTGAGAGCTGCAGTCTTTGGGAAAAAAAAAAAAAAAAAAAAAAGTCGTTGGAAAGGAAATTTTGAGGTCTATTTTGTTTTATAAATATAAATTAGGAAGCAAAGCTGCAGAGGCTGCTAAAAGAATATGTTTCACATTTGGAGAGACATCAGTGAGTGAACGGACTGCTCAAAAGGATTTTTCTACTAATGGCGGGCCCTCATTCGACTTCGGCTTGGCCATTATACTAAGGCCAAAATTAGTAGTCACTTTATTGAGGCACCTAATAGGGGAGCCACCTTTGCCTCCTATGAAGGGACGCACAATTGCAGCTATGCCTTCTCTGCACTTCGAACCTGGCTCCTTTGGTATTGCAAGTCGGCTCCCCTAACTACTACTACTATACTGTCTGGGTGGCCTGCTCAAAAGTAGTTCAGCCAGTTTTCTTCTAGAGATGGAAGTCTTGAAAATGAGCCTTGTGTTGGTTGTCCATCTACCCTCGACAAAGGCCAGCTGGAGGAGGAAATCAAACAGAATCCTTGTCAAACCTGCCAGGAGCTTGCACACAGATTTGGAGTATCTGACAAAATCATTTGTTCATATCTTCATAACCTTGGGATGACATGGAAGCTAAGCAAGTGGTATCCTCATATTTTGTCTGAGAAAAACAAACTCCAACAGTTGAAAATTTGCTTTTTGTTGCTGTCGCAACATAATAAAGCCTCATTCCTGGACCAAATCTTGATATGTGATAAAAAAATGGATTGTGTATGATAACCAGAAAAGGAACATCTTTACTCAACTTCTGGTTCAGTCTCACTGGCCACTAAACTGGACAATCACCAAAAGAAGATATTGCTAAGTGTTTGGTGGACCAGCGCTGCATAGTCCACTACGAATAGCTAGAAAGTGAAAGAACCATATTATCCAAGGTCTATTCGTCACAATTGCAAAGAGTTTCACCTGCACTTCACAACTCCTGCACATTAAATGCCAAATCTTATACTCCAAAAGCGACCAAAGAGGTGATCAAAACAATGGGAAAGTTCTGCTTCAGCCACCCATTTCCTTGAATATAACTCATTGGTCTAGTACTATTTTTCAGCCATGGATAACCACCTGGAAGAACAGCAGTTCCGAAAACGAAGATGTCACAAATTGAGTTTCACAACTTTTTGGATCCCAGAAAAAAGGATTTTTTCGAAAAAAGCATTTATAAGCTTGTGTCTTGTTGGGAACATGTACATACTTGCCAACCTATGACACTCAAAAATCAGGAGATTTTTCACAATGTTAAAAAGACTTTTTAAATGATAAAAATATAGTTTTTAATAATGAATTAACTTTAAATAATAACTAATTCTTAAATGCAAGCAACACAAAAATACCTTACACATAAAAAAACATTTTTATTACTTGCATCGTTTAAGGGGGGAAAAAAGACACTTTAATCAGTTTTCGTACAAATGTTATAAACAGTAGCAGATTTTGCTTTCTTTAAGAAAGAAACTTCCTAATTTTGTTCACGGCAATTGCCACGTAGGCCTGCTTTCGCTAATAAAAGTTTTTCTGATTTGTCATCACTAATATTAGATCTAAATTTAATCCTCATTTGTGAAATACCAGAAAATATAACGCTTCATCTAATCTGAACTCAGAACCACTTTATCATTTAATTATGTGCGAATATATCTTAACACTCAAATAAATATAGAGCATTTGTGTTTATAGCGTATTATTGGCACAATTACATGTATGCTAGGTATAGACTAATTCTCAATGATATTAATGCTGAAAATTTGTATTTTTCAGACTCGTCCAGCTTTGTGGTCTGTTTGGAATGCAGGCAAAGAGAAATTTCCAAAGTTCAATAACAGTGCTTTAACACAGTCTTCAAATTCTAGTTCTGCAATGTCTATTCCACCACCTTCAGTGCCTCTCCGAATTAACAGAAGGCTCAAAGTCATAAATAAGACGCCACAGGTATTTTGTATTAACAGCATTAAGAGTTAATTTTTTGATTGATGAAGTTTATGAGGGCAAAGTTTGTAATTCGTTTTATACATCTTCAACAGAGATCATAAAATTAAATCAGAGCCAATGTGCGAGATATGCTTGATTCAGAAAGAAATTGTTACAGTATCTAGGAAAAAATATTTTTCATGTTTGTAGAATGTTTTTATTTTCTGCAAAGCAAGATACTTAACCACCAAAGTGGGGCAAAAAAGAGAGAGGAAATAAAAACATGAAATCTAATGTTTTTTCTTATTACATGAATTTCATGTCATCACGGTGAAATTGCTGCCATTTCAATTGTGGGAAATATTTGTTTTAAATTATGTGTGCAGTAAAAAAGTGCATGTGTGCAAATCTCCATTAATTAGCATTAATTTGTAATGGAATTGTATCATATATCTAAATCATATATTTAGTCTTTGGTATTTTCTGATTATTTGTATTCCAGGTTTTAATATTTGGTAGAATTCATGTGGGTTTTTATGTGTTTTGGAATACACATAGAATAAATAACCTACCTGCACACAAATTTTGAGTGAAAGTATACACATTTTATATTTAACCATCATTTTGTCATTTCTAATATAAAATTGTCAATTTCAGTTGCATAGATTTTTGTTTTTTTCCTCATAAAATGTATTGTTTCATGTAAAATATTTCTTTTTATTATTATTTATGAACAAAATGAGACCTATGAGCTAAAGGTAATTTTTTCTTAAACCATTAGAGCTATCATAACTATTTCAGGTGCTAAAATTTTGGCCTAAGTTTGACGAATAGATATCAGTATTTTTAAGTTGTTAATCTTGTAATTTTGATTTTGATTATTTTTGCAGTACACAGAAATAAAGTCACTTTCAGGCAGACTGCAGAAGCCTCAGACTTGCTCAGGAAATTATGTACAGTCACCTGCCTTGAGGCATCAGGAAGCCATTACTCCATCTTTTGGTGGAGGTTCCCAGTCCTCAATCAGTCTGCACTCCATTGTGACGGAGTATCTACGCAAGCAGCATGCACTTTGTAAAAACCCTATGATTACATGTCCCCCATTTAACTTATATGTGTAAGTTTTCTATCATTGTTAAAAATACATGTTTGGGTGAAAGTTCTTTTAACAATTTCAGATTATTTTATTTATCTATTTATTTATTTATTTATTTTGCTTTGCAGACCTCATAAATGTCCAGAACCCCATTACAGACAGAATGCTCCTGTAAATTATGTTTTAAGGCTGCACAAAAGAGAGGTACTCTTTGAACATTTTATTTAATATAGTTTGGTCTCAATGCGCACTGCAACCACCTTGCTACAATTTAGGGATTTTTTACATAAGAAAAGAATTATGTCTTTGAATTTAAAAAAAAGGGGGGGATTTTTGTGCATTTATTTATATTTTGTGTTTTAATGGGGGGTTTATTTCAGGAAAATTTTATGGTGATTGCTGTAAGAATAGATTCGAAGTAATTGCTCCCTTTAGAATTTTATGGCAAAATACTGTATTCCTGCAGAATGTTTAGTTATTTTTTTTCCATTGCAAGCAAATTAATCAAGTGCATATTTAAAGTTGATATGAAAACCAAAAAATACTGTAGAAATTTTTTTTAACTCGAAATGAAATGAAAGGAACACATAGAAAAATTGTGATGTTGCATAGTAAAGCTGCTGTACATGTTTATGATAGTTTGGTACAATATAAAAATTTAGTTTCTTCTACTACAGTAATATATAAATATCTCAACCATTATGACACTTAAAAAATAAAACTGTTATTATATTTAACCGCCATTTTATTAGTAAAACAGAAGTTTTTTAGCTTGTATGAGGAAGAAATGGGAAAGATAAGTTTGATAGATTGTAGTATGTTATATGCAGTGCTTCCTTAAAATTTTAGGACTGAATTCATTAAATAAGACAAGATTTGAAGAAAATAAATCTTTTACTGTTGTTTAGTGACTTGTATATTTTTTTGGATGCTG
Source organism: Stegodyphus dumicola (assembly GCF_044657685.1). Taxonomy (NCBI): domain Eukaryota; kingdom Metazoa; phylum Arthropoda; class Arachnida; order Araneae; family Eresidae; genus Stegodyphus; species Stegodyphus dumicola. The sequence goes on from NC_140768.1 coordinate 89,207,426, forward strand.
TAGATCTGTTAGTCTTTTCTTAGATTTTGCTACATTTGTATTCACATTTTATTTTGCAGTAAGTGTATAAAGTTAATTTAACTATTCATATATTTCTTATTTTTGGTCAGGAAAATTGTTTCATTTGAGGGTGGAATATCAGGGAAACTAAAAATTAAATTCAGTGAGAACCATAAAAAATTCAATAGAGGAAAAATAGTTTAAAAAAATTTTAAAATTCTTAAGTATGTAAATTCAGTTCTCATGACATTAAAATACAGTAATAATAATACATGAACATAATATACATGCATATTGTTTATACTAAATTTGAACAAAGAGATTATATTTTGGAAAATACTATTCAAAGTACTGTACAAATCAAAATATTAATTTAACTGTGATACTCTTTTTTCCCTCTTTAAAGAAAATTTGAATATTTAAATTAAATTTTAAAAAATTTAAAAAAAGATATTGAATGATTCTTTTAAAAGGATTTGCATTCAGTTTGGTTTGAAATTTGCTTGAGACTCTCTTAAAGGCTAAACTAACAGATAACTTATTTGCGGTCTCTGACTTTCGTTTGATATTTTGTCAAATCCATGGTAGGAAATGGGAAGCTAATAAATTTTTTACCTGGAGAATCAAACTGTATTTCTGATTAGAAATCTATCAATAAATAGGAAATTAAAACTTCTCAAGTATGTGATATGTGATCGTTTTATTGTGCATAAATTATTATTCAGAAAATAAGTAATATAATTTCCTACTTAGGTCAACAAAGACAAATCTTATTTAAATTTATTTTTTATTAACATTATCAATACTTGATGTTACAGCATGTTTGAAATTCTGAAGCTTTCAGTTTGCATCAATATTTCAAATATACTCACAATAACATGCAAAAGATTGACAAAGTATGTTCTGGAGGCTGTTTTAGTTAACATTTGCCAACACTGCCAACCTGCAGACAGTGAATCATTATGATAAAAATCACCTGAAAAATTTAAAAAAAAAATTAATATATGAAAAAGCTGTATTAACATCAAGTGTCATCCACTACAAGTTTTAAAAATGTATTTGAACTTGAATGGATGAATAAAAAGTATTTTATTAATGATTGGAAATTTGAATAAGATATAGGGAGAGTGTGAGCTAATAGTAAGAATTTAATAATCATAAAAATCTTTTCTCTTATGTAGATGGCTACTGCAAATGGAGGCATAGGAGGTGCAGCTTTGAACAGAAAGCATATTTACAGCAGGTCAGTATGTTAGTTACTATTTTACTTATATTATGTGAATACTGTCTGTCTATTGTAAGAACAGCTCTCGCCAGTTTGTCTGCGGCTGTCTGTTGCCGTAAAAACAAGCCCTGACCCATTTTTCGTAGGGGTGTCTTGAAGATTTACTTCTCAGTTTGCTACCTTGGCACAATTAAAGATGATTTGGCGATATTCACATTTTGTTTTAGTTTCAAGTAAAATACTCATTGACCCTTTGCGTTGACCCCCGACATTCAATTTCCGAAAATGAAAATTCGATGGCGTAGATAAAGTTTTTGCAGTTAAGAAACGGTCTTTGATTTTGCCGTGTGAGGTACAAGTCGCTGAATTTGCCATCCTTCTACTAGATGTACAATGAGTAAAAATATATCAAAATAACTTGTAGGGAAATACATTTAAAAATCCGTGCTTATTTTTGAAGAACCATTTTAATTTTTACATTAAAAAAAAATCATGCTATTATTTTGCTTCTTTTTTGTTTATTTGTTTGCTTGCAAAATCCTAGATAACATCTTAGAAATCTACTTGATTGCCCCATTTTCTGTAATATAGTATAGACGCACTTCATAAATGTAAAATAAATTAAATTTTTATATTTCTCCCCTCTAGCTAATCTACTGTGAACATTCAAAGCAATTTCTTCAGTCTTTAAATGCCTTTCTGCTATGTTTTTATTTCAAAATATTCTATTAATTTATTGCTTGGGCTTTAAGAATGACTAAAAATTCATATTTAAATGTATCTGGAATCATCTGAAAATAAAAGCGTTTATTTACATACCTATGCTCTCAATAAAAACTTTTTGCAAACATTTCTTCTTTTCCCATACCTTCAAACTAAACCAAAAGCTGGTCAATTTAATGGCGAAAGGAAGCAAAGGTAAATTAAAATCAAAACTGCTTTTCCCTTAATTATCAGTGGTTTGGGTTGGTTTATATGATTACGAAAAGCCTCCAGAGTAAAATTCCTAAGAGGAGGGATGCCTTCGTGGAGGTCTTGCTAAGGAAAACTGGCTCGTATACACGTTACACATGGAAAACGCCCATGCAGCCAGCCCGTTCACGGGATTCAAACTTCGGACAAGTGTTCAGTGACTTTACTGATCGGCCGCTACTGGGCCTCTTAATTACCAGCGCCCATTTATGCATTATGCTGTTTTTTATAGACACTAATAGCTAGTAGCATAATAAAATGTTAAAATCAGAACAAAATTAAGGTCTCTTAAATTATTCAGTTACGTATTTTATATTTAAAATTATACGAAATTTATATAATTATACAAAATTTGGCTTTTATAACTGCAGTGAGCATTGTTGCATTAACATAATATTGTATTAATATTTTCATAATAAAACAAAACTTATTTAATTTCCATTAAAGATTAAAAATTATTTTTTAAGCAAATTATACCATGGCTTGTGGGTTCCCAAGAACACAGTAATGGGAAATGAAGCAACCATTCAGTATTCTTTATTATCCACAAGGGGGGTTTCGCCTCTGCCGAAGGCTCATTGTTGCCCACTTTTGGTAATCTTTCATTTATATAGTAGCAAAGAAGATACTGAACCTAGAAATATCCTCATAACTTGACAGAACTATCAGATGAAGAAAAAGGATGCCTTTCTTTGAGGACTTTTATAGAGGTATAACATCTGAAAAGTCGTCTGAATCACTGTCACAAGATTCCGTTTCTTCTGAATCAGAATCGCTGCTGCCAGTTTGAATTATTAATTCATCCACTATCTCTTCTAGAAGTTCATCCTTGTCCCAATAAGAATTTTCAAGTTTTTCTACATGGTTGCAGTGCGCCTGCCATTCTTGAGAAGTGACTTCATCCAAAGCTTTTTGTGTTAAATTTTTCAAATTTTCCAAGCTTAAGTCCCCAGTCACATTCCTTTCCCTGATCAGTCTTTTAACTGATGACCAAAGATATTCAATTGTGTTTAGATCACAGTGGTAAGGAGGGAGGCGCACAACATGATGCCCATTTTCATTTATGATGTCAGTTTTATAGATTACTTTTTTAGGACAATTGCATTCTATTAAGTTAAACAGGTCCGCTTTTTGCATTTTGGGATCGCCGCATATCGTCTTCTTCATCAGCCAATTAACCATTGTTTGTTTTGGTAGCATATTTGGTGGGTGTCGGATCTTCAATTTTTGTGTGATAAGGGGCATTATCCATGCATACCACACTTTGGGGTCATAAATTTGGAAGAAGCTTTTCCAACACCCATTTTTAAAAATTTCCATAGTTCATTTGCCCATGGTAATCCCCACTTTGAGCTGATGCTTTATATACAAGTTGGGCACCTGGAATAAATCCTGCAGAAGAGCCAGCATGGGCAACAATCAGTCTATTTTTTGAACTGACATTTATCTGTGCGCCCAAAACCGTATTATGCTGCCAACATTTCTTAAAATTTAAATTGCTGTCAATCCATGTTTCATCAATGTAAACGATGTGGCGTCCACTTGCTCTGAGTTTTGTCATTTCGCGTAAATAGCTGTTCCTCCAAAATACAATGTGAGGTCTTTCGGTAAGAATTTTTCTTTTGTTAACGCATTTCTTCCAGCGAAAATTCATTGAACGCAAAACTTTGCACAAAGAGTCTTTTTGCCACGGGAAGTCTATTTTTTGCCTTAAGACAGGCAGTAATTTCCACACAGATGGCACTTTCTTTTCTTTGATGTAAAAGTCTTGTATTGTCTGCCGTATAACGCATTTGTCAAAATTGTCAATTTTGCAATTATGATTAGCAGATCTTTTACGTTTCTTTCCAAGCGTATTTAGAAGTTTATCTTCACCCATTGTTGATACTTTGCGCTTAATTTTTTCAACTGTATACTCAGATACTCCAGTAGCTTGTGATGTTCTCTTCAAAACTTGAGGAAGAGAAACTACTAAAGAGTTCGCCGAAGCTTCAGAATCGCAGAATTCTGCGGCATTTTACACGATTTGACGTGCCTGAGACTTTAAAGGTTGACCTTTCTTAAACTGGAGGAGCATTTTAAAAAATTGGCGATTAACAAAGCACTACAAAAATCAAGCTAAATAGAAGCAAATTTGAACAAATACCAGTACAAAAGATATAACAACGAGAATAAAAATATCTAATAGTAATAATATAAGGCATCCTTTCTAAGAAAAGATGCGTGCAGCTGGAATGAATGAGAAGACGAATGATAAACTCTTTTCCCTTTAGCCAACAGTCGCCAAAAACAAAATAACAATAAAGCAACCCTTGGTTCGTCCCTATTTGAAATATACTAGCCCTGTTGCTATAACGACCGCCACCCGCCCTGACACCGTGACAGGAGGTATTCTTACCGTAGACAGATAGTATAATGGTGGTGCTAAAACACTGTTCTATCACTTGTTGCAAAAGTCAACTAGTGGTATAGAAGAGGTGTAAAATATTAGCAATGAATATCCATTATTGGTTGTAGATACTGAATATTCATCAACAGCTGGGTATTATGACCATTTGACCATATTATGGCCGTTTGGTCATAATACCATATGTAATAAATCAAGTAGCTGTGTGAAAAGAAAAATTGTTAACCTAATGTTTGTGAAAATTGCAACACTATGAAAGAATTATGCAAATTGATCCAAACATACAGGAAATGTAAAGTGAGGTAAGACATGCAAATGATTAGAATTACAAAGCGCTGAACCATGCATGGAATGAGAACTGGCTGCTTATTCCATGTATATAAAACACTGTAAAACTGCATTGAAATCTATTTATCATTGTCTATATGCAGTGAACATTTAAGTAGTGGGTAATTTGCCTCATTAACAACAGAAGATGCCATACCAACAACTAGCGGAGTTCGAACAAGGCTGTATCAGCAGTATGTGAGAGGGTGGACTTTTGTATCGATCAATCACAGCTCGTATGCAGTGTAATGCCACAACAGTGATATGTCTTTGGAAGAAATGGACAGAGGAGAACCAAACAAGGCAAAATCCTGGCAGTGGGGCACAGTATAGCACGAGATGTCAAACACATCATCTGCATGGCTGTGGTGGATTGTAGCGCATCCTTTCTTATGCTAGCACAATGTTAGAGCATGGCTACGGGCGTTGTGTTGTCTAGCTCCACCGTTCGTCACCATATGCTGCAGCATAAACTGTGTGCAAGGGTTCCTTTGCACAGGATTCCTGTCGCCTAATCACAGACATCTTCAACTGTAGTTGGCACAGCGACACTTCATGTGGAGTGCCCTGTGGCAGCACAGTACAGGTCAGTTCGACACCAACGGTTCGATGCCAGCGTTTCGATGCCTGGTCAATTCGACACGAGGTCACTTCGACGCCAGACTTTTTTTGCTTTTCTTTGACGCCATACTTTTCGTATTTTTATTTATTTTTAGAATAGGTTTGCATCATCATTCAACTAAATTTGGTGTCATCATCATTTAGTGTTTCATACCCCACATTATGGGAATTCATAGATGGTCACAGGCGTGTTCAAAAATCAATTGATCAACGTTATGAACAATTTGTACATGGAGATGAACCGCCACACAAGCGGAATAGGTATCTGCGAGCTGATAGGAGAATTAAAGTAATAGTTGAAGATTTTGAAAATCGTGAAATAATGGAATACCTGAAAGGTGTGGCACATAATTTTGCAACGGATTATTATAATAACAGATCTGTGATATAATCTTATTTATCTCTAATCTTATTTATCTGTAATTATATTTGTCTGCAATATAATATAACTACTTTGTAAACATATGTTTATTTACCATTTGTGTATTTTGCCTTTTTGATGCTGTTTTGTGAAATAAATAAATAAAAAAACCCTCCCTCATGTCCCGGGGCCTTGACGTTGGCGAGGGGGCTTCTCACTAATCTGGGACACAAACAAAAATCTAGAACACTTTCACATATATATTTATTTCAAATATACATGCAAATAATTGCTAATTCAGTAAATAAAAATCAGTCATATTACTTATTTATATTACTTCATATTTATTCTAAAAATAAATAAAAATACGGAAAAAAATATGCCGTCAAACTGCCCCTGCGTCGAAACGTATGGCGTCAAACTGCCCCAGCGTCGAAACGACCTGCTTCGTGGCAGCAAGTTGTTTTCTCCAATGAATCTTGCAACAATCTAGAGTACAGTGATGGAAAAGTATGTGTCAGACATTACAGAGGGGAATGTCTGCTTCTACTGTGTGTTATCCAGTGTCATATTGCAGAAAGACCATCATGGAGTGGGGAGGTATTGAGTATAATTGTTGATCCCATTTAATGCAGAGTGTAGGAAACCTCAACAGCGATCACTATGTAAAGGAAGTTGTGGAACCAGAGGTCTTCCTCATTCTTTGGCTTATTCCATATGCTATATTTTAGCAGGATAATACCCATGCACATGTTCCTCAGACTGCACAAGCTTTCTTTAGGGCACAGCAGGTTTCACTTCTTCAATGGACTGCCTAGCCCTCCCCCTCCCATGGATATGTCGCCCATTAAGCATGTCTGGAATTTCATCAGTCGGCGACTCGCTCTTACAACAGGTTTCACTTTTTCAATGGATTGCCTATCCCTCCCCCCCCATGGATATGTCGTCCATTAAGCATGTCTGGAATTTCATCAGTCGGCGACTCGCTCTTACAACTGTTAGGGCACACACCAAAACTGAACTTCAAGTTGAAGCCATATGGAATGCCATTCCCCAGCACAATATGAACAGACTGCAATATGACTACAGCATCTCCCAGTTTTTAAATTTAAACCTTTAAGGAAAACATTTCCCAGCAATAAATGAGATTTATTGTTATAATGAAACTTAAATTATGAAAATTCCATTTCCGTGCCCCAGTGATTTTTAGCATGACGTTTCTTAGTAAATCTTTATTTAATACAAATTATCTTAATCTACCATAGGCATTTGCAGAACATTTTATGAAGATTCAACCAATGTTTAATCATTCAAACAATTTAATTAAATTTTGTTTTACATCAATACATGATACATTGCTATGTTAGTTCACACAATAGTATGCAGATTAATTATTAGTTTTATATTCATTCTATTTTAAAATTACTTTGATAAATAAAACCTTTCTTTCTGTGCTCAGGATCTTCTGTGTCTGAAAAAGATTAAGCAAACTACAAATGCAAATTAATCTATGGACATAAAATTTGGAATATCTTATTATATTAATAGCTTAGATATTAATGTATTTTTCATTGGAAATGCATTATAAATAGTTTATTAACTTGAATCATGCAGTATAAAGTGAATTTAAGGCAGTTCTTAATTCGGTAAGGTTTTATTTGATCTGTTAATATTAGTTAATCCCAAATTTCTAACACACATGAAGTTAATTATTGCTATGTCTGAAGCAACAAGAAAGTCATGAGAAGGTTTGTATAACCTTTTTGTTATGACATAATTTTGAAGACAAAGGCACTCTCTTGTGCAACAATATCAGCTTGTGATTATGCATCTAAACAGAACAGTCAAATTTAAGTTAAATATTGAATACTAGTGAAGGACTCCACAATTAAATATTACTAGGAACTGACTTAGGATTCTACCAAAGCATCAAAATCAAAATGTCAGCAACAAGAGAATGCAAAGCCGAATAATTACACCTATCAGAGCTGGCAGGAAAGTAACACATAGTTTGTACCCAAAGCCACAAACATGCTCTGTCAACCTCAGTTTAAATATTGGCTTTTGATTTGCATTCTGGTAAGGAATACAGAAGTTATAGTAAAGGCTGGAATTGTGAATAACTGGCTAATTAACATTAAATTCCTTATAATTGTTTTGAAATAATGTAATATTGAAGTGGGAAAAAAGCCTCTAGGTTTTTCATATTTATTGCCAAGTTAGTTGCTGTGATCCTGTTATAACAGTCAATGTAATTGACTCATAGTTGATGATGATGCATTAAACTTTGATTATTGAAGTTATCTGTCGTACATTAAGGGGCATTCACACTGGGTTCTTAGTTGTTCACATCTGAGCTAAAGGAATTGGTTCCATGTGGTGACTAACACCATTTTACATGAGCTTCATATTTTTCAACTGAAGAAAAACTAGTTTTATCAACTCCTAGAACAGTGTCAGCTGTGCTTGATATCTCTGTTTGTTCCTTTACAAGTGCTCCACTTGAGATTGTTTTGGTGCATGACACGTATTTGGTCTAACAAAGCAAATGATTATATATTTATCTCCTAGCTCTCAAATTTGTTAAATGCTTTCTCTTTGCACTTTGTGTGTGTTTGGATAGGATATGTTAAAGGTAGTGTTCCTGTGTCACCAGTGACATCCAATCTTGATGATGATGTTGATTCATAAACTACGAGTCTGTATTATTCAAGCCAGTGCTTAAGTCATACTGGGTGTACTTCAGTGTCTGAACATAGGATCATTGTCTTTATTTTAGAGCAGAAATATGAAAAGTTAGTTATTGCTCTAGATTTCATGATTGCCTGCCATATGTTTTCTAGTTACTCCAGTAAAGAAGAAAATCCCTCCACTGGAGAAGAAGCAACTGGAGAAGAAGGGAGCAAATTGCCAAATCCTGATGACAATTAATTAATGTCTGTCACATTTGGTTTGAGTAGTAATTTATAATTTTTTTAAAGTGTGAAATGTGAAGAATGTTGCTCTTGCAGGGTTTTGAATTTCAGACCTTCAAATTGCAAGCTGTATGTATTTTCAATTACAATACAAAGACACACAGTAAGGAAAGAGAAGATTTCTGATATTCTTTAAAGGGAGACTGGGGAATAGGGGGCATGGTTGCCAAATCCTGGTTGTGACGAATCATCTTCTGCAACATTTGTAAATTCAGGTGAAACTTGTAGTATCATTAAGTTTTTTTGTTAAAGGAGGAAACATGGAAAATCAGCAGTTGTCTTTACCAGGATGTGAACTCTGGACCTTTGCTAACAAGACCTGCTCCTAATTTCACAATAAAAGCTCATTGTAAGGAAGAAGAAAATTTCTTAACATGTGTATTGAATTGGACTACAACCTGGATGTGTATTACAGAACAGAAGGATTTCACATAGAGTATATATAATATGTGACAATAAATTTCAATAAATTATTTTTAATTTGAAGTACTCGGCGATATGTGCCAGTTAAATTGCTTGCCGTAATCATTTGTAGCGGAACAATTCTTTTTGACGTACCCTGTGCATTTTAGATAAAGTATGTGTTTTGAATATTTAATATATATTTCTTATAATTTGTATATTTTGAATTGTACTTAAGCAATATTTCAGATAATTTATTAAATATGTTCTGTGCTTATGGCATATTAATGTAAAAATAATCGTATTTCCAGGTTCAGATTAGTACGTACCTTTAGAGATGTGGAAGGGAATTTTGATTTTTGTACATCTTCATTTTTAGTAAGTGTTTTATTCTTGAGCTGATTTAAGAATTTTCAGATTAATATTTTTAAGGTGTAATTGTTTGATTGTCCTTTGTGTGTATACATGTAACCAACAAAATATAATTTTTTCTCCCATGTTCAAAATTGAGTAGTTATGTTTTATGTGTTCTTAATGTATCTAATTAACAACAATTATGCATGAAAAGAGCATGAAATGAAAAAGCGATATATGTAAGCTGATAGCATGTTTTGCACCTAAAAACGTAAAAGTGCTGTAATGTATATGGTATGTACTTTATGGTAAAAATATTGTTTGTTTATATTCTGGCTTGTTTGTTGTAATTAAAGAATTTCTCAGTTTGTACGCATTATAAATTATTGCTGTCTGTTTTACAATTGCTCAAAACTGTATATTTGTAATTATTGCCTGGCTTCAAAAAATTTAAATGTTTTATCAGAATTAATAAAATATCTGTAAATTTGTGTATATATGGCACATTAAATTTGGTCATTAAGCTATAAAACTGATGAACATAAGTGGTTTGAATTGGGTTCAAATCTAGATGAAAGAATTGGCTGCCTTGAGATATTTGACACTTGCCTCATATCTGACCAGAATGCAGATAGTGTCCCTTTAAAAGTACACAACAAAGGCATCACCTGTTTAGGGAAATGGGCCTTGCATGCTTTATAAGCAAAATTATTCAACCCAAACTGGGAATATTGAGGAAAAGAATCCATGATGTCCTAAGTTTATGCTGTATTTTGTGCAAATTGCTTGGTTTTTTTAAATAGGTCCCCATTCTTTTCCCTTGTCAGTTTAAAAAACAACTTAAATTTACTGCTGAACTACTTTTCCTTGACTAACATTCATAATTTTTAGATGAAATTTTTCAAATACTGTATATTGAGTCATCCTGTAACTGTGATTTTTCAGGCAGGACTTGTTAAAATGAGTGATTTTCATGGATGTATAATGAGCAAAGACAACTTCATTCAGATAAATTCTGGCTTTCAATCATATAGATAACAGTTTGTTGCTTTCATATTCCCTTAAGAAAAATGGGGTGATAGAAAGCACATTAAACATGTCATGCTTTTATGAGTTAAAAAAAGGGAATAGTGTAGCAGATGTTGTGAAAAAAGAAATCCATATGCAACTGCTGAAGAATTAGCAAAAGAGTTTCATTCATCATTGTCTGCTGTTCATCTCTAAAATTCACACCACTCACATCCATTTCTGTAAAACTAACTGTGGTACAAAGTCTGAAATCCAGATGTACAATATCTGAACCACCAATCAAAAAATAAATAAATAAAATAAAATCTCCCTCCAGCTTACAGAGTCTAGGAATGGTTAACATAATACTCAATAAAAGGAAACGTGCCATAAATGCAATTTTCCCTCTAACTAATGTTTCTGCATGACACTTTTGAACACCTACCAGCTAAGGGGTAGTACCATGGCCAGTGACAATATTTCGTTGACATTGTATTGGTGTTGGCCAGGATTACACTTTCAGACTGTGGAAGATTTGGGAGTGGGTAGCATTTTTTTATCTGACCTAAACAATAGCCAAATAAAGCTCCAACGTTGCCGTGTGTACATGCCATCTTACTAGATTTAAGCCAATGGTCTTAAATCCAGCAATTATTGAAATGCCAACATTTTTGGATCTTAGACTTTACTGTTCATGCCTTATTATTATTGTTTTTTAAATAATCATCCAATTTTTTTCATTCTTACAAAGTTGGCAGGTGTAATCTTAGTGCAGTTTACAAATAGTTTCGTAACCAGAAATTTTGTCTGCTTCCTTCTGGTTTGACAGCATAAAAAGGTAACAATATTTACTGTTATTGCATCTGTGCTATATATTCAGTCCACAGTTTATTGCTTGTTGAATTAAACATAAATTTTGAATCTAGTAGACACATTTCTAAATGTTGGATTTTCTCTTTTGGAAATAGTGACATTTGCAGATTAAGTTTTTTTTTGTTTGTTTTTGTAAGAAACATTTATATGTGGTTTTTATATTAGCCTAGTTTATTTAAAAGTTTTTTTTTTTTTTTTTTTTACTGTGATCTGCTTTAATTGTACATTTATTTCTAATATATCTTTGTTCTCCAAATTCTAGAATTACAACTACAATAAAAGACATCCCAGGATACTCATTGGGACCGTGAATGGCACAGTCAAAGTATTCAATGTAAACACAGCTAATGTATGTGTTCTGTTGTTAAATTAGTATTTAAATTTATTTATAATACAGAGTAAGGCAGAAAGAAGCAGCCTGCTGCAAATGCACTAACAAGCAATTTAATTGGCATGTATTTACCTATGTTACATCAAATTAAACTTTGCCATCTGAGTTTCACATCATGCATTTTGGATACTGTATTTATAATCCTTTTATCATGCAACACATGCAGTCTAGTAATTTCAGTATACACATGAAGCATGCCAAATGCAATTGATGTGATATGAATGATCCACATTTTGAGTTCACTCTAACTAAATGTAAGTGGTAGCACAAAAACAATGCATTTAAAAAAGGAAACGTGCCATAAATAAAGGAAACGTGCGATAAATAAAGTCCAATAATTCTGCATTGAATGGTTCAAGTTCTCCAATAATCCGGCACGTTTTCATTGATATTTCTGCCATAAGATGGCAGGATGGCATTACTAGCATTTAGTTCAATAAAGCTTGACAGTTGCTTGCCATTTTGAGTCAGGCCTTTGTTTAAATTCTCACATTTATATATTTTTTGCTTTCTTCATTTTAATTAATTAAATTTTTTTTTTTGACATTTGATAGTGTTGGAAAGGGATAAAATGGAAATAAATAACTTTAACAATTCAGCAAAAACTGGATATATTAATCTATTTCTAAAACATGAAAACAGGAATATAATGGAAGAATGTGATATTAAATCTTCTGTTATTTATAATAGAAAAAGCAGGGAAAAAATCTACAAAATTTCTTATCTGAGTCTGAAAAACATCACTACTCAGTAAATATTTTAAAAAAAGTCCCAGTTCAACCAACTGGATGGTGTGTTGTATACTTGATTCAGTATGTGTTGTATATGTGATCAGTATAATGGTTAGCAATGCTGGTTGCCATATCTTTGGGCCTGCTTTTGAATACCTGAGAAGGCTTAGATATTTGTAAGTCTATCCTGTCTGCCCCTCATGTGTTTGTTCTCCATGATAATTGTGATGAAACTTCTCCCTTCTTCTGGCTGTAATTCAGTTATCTCCTGTGGTGCACTCTGGGCAACATTCTTGATAATGAGATGGCTAAATGATTGATGGCTGTTAGCCATTCCTGAAAAATGCATCAAGTTGTTAGCATGTAGCCATTTGAAGCAACAGCAATATGTGTAATTCAGTGGAGAAATTTCTGAAGGTAAACCCAAATTTAGGATTGATTGTATTATAATAAACATGCTGAATTAAATTATAAGTATTGTGTTTGTTCATGTTTCTAAACATCCTCCCACCTTGCAGTTTTCTAAAATTGCAACATCTTGGATGTCCAGAGGTCCAGCTGATGAGGAACTTTTACTTATCTCCAGAATCTTATCATTATAGGTCTCTTTGGTATAGAAGACTCAGTAGGTGGTTCAGCTATCCTTGATGCATCAGTCTGATGTCCTAAAGGTAATTGCACTGTGAAGCATCCATCCTCGGTAAAATTCTATTAAAATGTGAACTGAGAAAGGCATTGTTGTTTGTATCATATGACAAAACAATCTTAAATTGAGCATGTGTAATGTGTGATACGAAACTTAGGATTTCATACAGAACATTTATAATGTATGCCAAGAAATTTGGATAACAGAGGTAAATATGTGCTAATTACATTGGTTTATTGTAACCCATGTGTAACAGGATCATTCTTTTTGACTTACCATGTAATTTTTTATGTACGATACTTTTTGATGAGTAATAGTTTTGATGTTACAAATATCTAGTAGAGTTTTTTTTTTTTCTTTCATATTTTGCTCATTAGATTATGCTGTAGGTATGTAGAGTAGCCTGATCTCTCTTGACAGACTGCAGTTTAAAGGTTCAGTCACAGAATATAAGATTTTTAAGCTATCTTTCAAAGTACAACAGTACATTGAATCTAATATCATAAATTGAATGGTGTAAATAAATAGGCGTATCTGAACTGTGTACAGAGCCGGATTTACTTATAAGGCAACACAAGCTATAGCTTAGTGTCCCTACTTTCTTGCCCCCCCCAAATTAAAATATAATATAAATAGTATTAAAATATAACAGATTTATAAAGGGCACCATATCTCAAATAGCTTAGGGCCTTATCAAGTCTAAATCTGGCTGTGACTGTGTAGCTTAATATTGCTTCTAGGACTAAATTGGTATCTGAATATGAAGACCAGAATGTAATTTATGGGACTTATATTTTAAAAAATAATTTTAGAACTTATCAGAGTTGCCACGCTACCGGGAAAACCAGAAAAAGTCAGGGAATTCGAAAATTGACAAAAAAAGTCAAGAAATTTAAATATTTTAGTCAAAATCTGGAAAAGTCAGGGAATGTCATACAGCAATCCCCCAAGAAAGTGAGTTTTGCGGCAACGTTGGAAGCGATCACTTTGTTGGCGAATTATGTATCGGATGAGTGTCATTCGGGCAGCTGGTTCTTTGATGCCAATTTTCGCAGTAATGGTAAGTAATGGTAGGTTTGAAGACTGGTGTTGCAGCATCTTAAGAAAGAATAATTCAGATTTGCAGATTATGAGGTGCACCTGTCACCTCTTAAATTTAGCAGCTAAAAAAGATGCAGCTTCTTTACCAATAAATGTGGATGAACACATTGGTGATATTTATTATTGTCTTGAAAGGAGTTCCAAAAGGAAGGGAAAATTGAAACAGTTCCAACAGTTGCATAAAACTGAAATGAGAAAAATTTTGAAACGTGTGTACATGCTGGCTGTCTTTAAGGAAATGCTTATCTAGAATCCTCGATCAATGGAAGCCACTTCTTGCAATTTTTCAAGAAGAAGTAAATGCTTCAAGAGTTAAGATAAAAGGCTCTATTGAAAGTTATAAAATACCTAAAGTAAATGGAGATGTAGTTACTACTTCCATTGTTAAAAATAGGTTTGAGAAAAATAAAGTAATTTCTGCACCATTCAGCAAGTCAACTGGCAGTTCTCAAAATAAATGCAAAATATAAGCGTAAAACTGGTACAAATTTCTCTCAAAATAAAAAATTGCTCAACACACGAAACATTTTCCGATTACTGTAAGTTTATCTTGTAAAGAATGAATATTTATGTTTTTTTCTTCGGATCTTAACAAAGCTTTTTGCTTTTTTTACAATTCATTTTGCCATTATTCAATGTTCTTAACACAGTTCTACAAAGCAGAATTCCATTAATTCATGTTTTGCAATCAGTGATTTATGATCTGTTTAAAGACATTTTATCAAATTTTGTAAAACCAGCCTGTGTTTTGTCTTATAATTCTATATATGATGTGATTTATGGTGAAATAGAAAATCAGAAGAAAGATGAAGATTTGGTAATAGGAGCTGCAACTACAAAAGTAGTGGAAGAACTTTCAAAAGAAGACAAAAATAAGTTTTATCTTCATGTTAGAAGTTACTTCTGTCGAGTATGTTATCATATACTGCATAAATTTCCAGTCAACGATGAAGTGATTTTGCATGCTAAAGTTGCTCATGTTCCTGCTCTAGCAAATACAGTACAAAGTCTTTAATCCGGACGTCCATAATCCAGAATGATCTATAATCCGGACCTCAAAGCTACAAACTTTCTCTGCATGTGTATCGTTTACGCATGCGCGTTTAATGTGTAACAGATGGTATAAGCTAGGCTAATTATCTGTTTCAGTTAATGTTGCAGATTGTGTTGTTCCTTAATCTTCTAATTGGATCCGGCTTATTATATTTTAGCAGACTGTTAGAGAAATTTTATAAAAAGTAAGCTTGAACTTTCGATTATGTCAAAAGGAGTTTCCAGTTCTGGAGCTGCCAAGGAATCTACAAAGCGAAAGCATGTTTCGATGTCCATCCAAAAAAAAAAAAAAAAAAAAAAGTGGGATGGCTGCAAAAAATGGATAAAGGCATGAAGAAAGTGACAGAGAGGTTAGTGAAAACAAAAAAAATTCGATTGACAAGTTAGTCGGTATTCTCGGCACAGCAATTACAGGACTTGAACAGCGGAACTTTGTAACTGAAAGAGAAATTATGTCTATTTATAGAATTAAAGAGAAAGTATTAGCACATAAAACGAAGCAACTTAAACAACTTAGATTGAAAGAAATGTTTAATAAAGTAAGCAAATAAATATTAACATTTTTTTTTGTTTAATTTTGATACCTTTTAAATCATAATTGCTCTTTATTTCATAAATTATGGTTTCATATTTTTAATTTTATAATTTCTGCATGCCATCTTACCAGATTTAAATTGATGATCTATTATCTGGAAAAACCCCTAATTCGGAATCGCTGAAGTCCCAACGAGTTCGGGTTAAAGACTTTGTACTGTACATCTTTTTCTGATATAAGATACTTTTTGAACAGATTTCCTGTGTTACTTCATTTAGTCATGAAAGATGATGATATTGATATTGCCACTGATATACTGCAGTCGCGATTTTGCTGTTTACAATTAGAAAACTTGGATGAAGTTATAAAATCAGCTTGGATTGACACCCAGTGGAGTTTAATTGGAAAACTGAAAGATGCTGATGGAATTTTAAAATATAGTGAACTGTCTAGAATTATGTTGGCCATCTTGACAGTATGAAGTTTCTTTCTTAACGAAAACAAAATCTGCCACTGTTCATAACATTTGTACGAAAACTGATTAAAGTGTCCCCCCCTTTTTTTTTGTGTGTGTGTTTTTGTTTTCTTAAATGATGCAAGTAATAAAAAAAATTTTTACGTATAAGGTATTTTTGTGTTGCTGACATTTAAGAATTAGTAATTACTTAAAGTTAATTCATTATTAAAAACTGTATTTTTATCATTTAAAAAGTCTTTTTAATATTGTGAAAAATCTCCTGATTTCTTAAAAAAATCTCCTGATTTTTGAGTGTCATAGGTTCGCAAATATGTATGTAAATAAATAGCTTCATTCATCTTGATATTTATCCGAGCAGTCAAAGTTTCTTCAGCCTTTGAAATTATTTATGCCTTTGGAACTGGCTTGGAGCAGTTTTAGAAAATATTGAAAGAAGTTAGAAGACTAGCTGCTATCAGTATTGTTAGAGGGGGAGAAAGAGCTCATAGACTAGATTTGTAGAGATTACTTTGCTGTTTTATTTAAAATAAACAGCCTTTTCATTTATTTATTTATTTAGTAGTTTTAGTTTGAAAATTTTTTTAAATTGTAATGCTGAAATTTTGTTTCTTTAACCCCTTGATGCGCACTATATCATTTTTACTGTTTTAGCCAGAAAAAGTCTAGAAACAAGTAATATGTGAATTTAAAAAAAATCTACACTTGCCCATTTATCTGTGGGTAGTGGTTGCACTGTAAAACCAGTGAACATCTATGACTTTGAAACTTACTGAGGTAGTGGGGGAGAAAACTTACCTTGTTCCGATTGCATTACCATAAATGATGAAATTAATGAATTAAAAGAAAATTGGTATTTAAAAATTGTGTTTTATATGTATATATTTTACAGTAAATCATTAGAAAAAATAACAAATAAACATTTATGTAAATTTTTCTATAACATTAAATCATAATAAAGCAAATAATAAGGATTAAGAAAAAAATTCAGTGATTCTTTTTTTTTAAATATCAAATAACAAAGTTATTTTCTATGAAACTATTCAAAGCATATTTTGTTTTTTTGGTACATGCATAGACCAGCACTGCACGTTTGACACATGTATCTTGTTCTCTGAGGTTTCTGCCTTGTACTACAAAATGTGCACTGCTGGGATTTGCATTTTTCTGGCATATAGTCTGCATTCTTTAATCTCTTTTCATCTGACACATGAAGTTTGTGTTTTTTTTATGTTTATAGGGCGTGATTTTTTTAAAATGAAAAAGCATGCCACCGTTTTTTTACTTTTTTGTCAATTTCGAATAAGCTTTTTAACTGAAAACCTATATTTTTATTATAATCTATAAAGGTATTTGGACATTGTATCTGATTTTTCTAACCAGTTTTTTTTTTTTTTGGTGTGCTTTCTATGATGGATGAAATAATAGGATCGACCAAGCTAGATAAAATGGTAACACATTTTTTGTCTTTCCATTTAAGACAAGTTACTTTGCCATTATACTGTACAGGCAGTAACCTCATCTTAATTTCGCATTTTCTATCAGCGTTTTGAGAAGTTTTTCTTTCTTTTAGTATTTATAGTTCCATGATAAAATACATTTTTCATTTCTAAAAACTTGAAAAGTTCATAAGATGCAAAAAAATTGTCCATGTACACCCTATGATTTTTACCATACAAGAGCTCACTTAACATTTTAAATTTCAAATTTACAAGCCTAACTGCTTTCATCACAACACATCCACACCTTATATCAGTATTTTATTAGTTTTTTTTTAGGCAAGTATTGTTTTAGTGAACTTCTGCCTTCGAAAGAAATCATGTGTTTATGAGTCGACTATTTTTTCCTAGTCTTAACAGACTGTCAAATCGTCCTGACAAATGCATCAGAAGAGGCTGAGTTTTATAAAGTTTGTCAAATGGTTTATCCTCTCATTTTGGCATTATGTTGTTATCATTCAAATGCAAATTGCCAATTACAATGTTTATTCCAAAATAAATCATCATAACCTGAAGAGTTTTAGGAAATTAGTTTCAAAAACTAATTTCTGTGAGTAAAGAAAACTGATCTCTATGAAATAAACTAATTTCTGTGAGGAAGAGTAAAGAAAGTTGTAAATATATCAATGAGTTTTGGATCTTCCGTAAAAGTAATTTCTGCCTTTTATTGCACATAACCTGTGTGATTCTCAAAGGACTTGGTAAATTTATATCATCAGTTTCTGACTGATCGTCACTTTCATCCTCTAGCTTTTCATAAACAGGAAGGAAGAAAAGGCAAAAGTATATTTCCATCTCCAATACATTCATCCTCAGAGACCACTGATTCTGGATCTGAAGGTAGTTCTTCATTCATCTAATCCTTTGTAAGGCATTTTAAACCTCAGTCATAGAAAAAAATATTTACAAAATATTTTAAATTTAAATAAAACTTTTATACAATTTCCATTTTCAAGTACATAAAAATAAATTTATGAAAGATCTTTTTACAAGAAATTGTAAAACACATTTTCACTGTGCAGGTGCACGTATTGTTTAGTAATAATAATAACTCTGTGGTTTCAGTCCCCCTTAACAGTATCCTCATAAACATAAACACTTCTGCTTCACAGAAGCAAAAACCACTGTGAAGAGTCGATGTTTACATTTGCTCTTCACTATGTTGAAAGCTTTATTGGCTCAATTGTTCCACCCAGAAACCACAAAGAAAATGCCATAAGTTTACAAAGGTTGTTCACATGTGTAGTTTAATTATTGCTATATTTTTATTGTTTATGGTAGAAAGGATGGTATGTAATGAATAAATTTAAAATTTAAAGTTGTTTAATAAAAGGAAGTTATTTTGTATCATTGAAAACAAATTTTAAAAGGCATCCGATTTGGAGTACAAAGACCTAAAAATTGCAACCTTAAAAGATAAGTAATCAATTTTGATTAAAAATTTTAGAAAGAATGGGGGGGATTTTGGTGGTTTCAGGGCACAACTACTGCGCATCAAGGGGTTAATTTGTGCTGTATTAAATATTTTATTTTTCTCCATTAGCAAGAATTTAGTCAAGACTGCCATGTTAGAGGTGTATCACATGTTGAGTCAAAAGAGGTAAGTTTATATTTATGAATGTAAACTCTTTCCATAAAATGTGGACTTTTACTTTGAATTATATGCCTTCAAAAAAGTGGTAGTGAGTTCTTTTTCTTAAATTCTGATCCTAGAAATGCTCCGGTCATTCTCTTTCAATAAAGCCCCAACAGTGTCTGAATGGATAAGACTCTTGTAATGGAAATGTGATGATTTTCTTCGTGGAAATTATTAAATATACACGAGAATTACTTGCATTCCTTAAAAAAAATTTCAACTTGTATTTGTTGCAGCTTTTCATGTGAAAAATTTGCAATACAGATAAGAATGCTTCATAGAACCCCACTGATGCAAAATTTATACTGCTCGCCAACTGCTTGTTAGTAATTATCAATTTTAGCATGACGCACCATCTATCGGCTCACATCTTTAAATAATAATAATAATAAAGTTTACCAAACAAACCCACTAACTAAATGTAGGTGAATAAAAAAAGTATTATTCGTTTCAAGAGCTGTAAAGTTATATTACTAGGGAGAAATATTTAACTGAATGGTATTTGCAAAAATGTTTTATTTTTAGGTAAAGTAGCACAGATTGCCTTCAAAAGTAGCAGATATAAAATTGCAAAATGAATAAATAAATAAAATCCAAAAATTCTAATTAATTTAAATATTCATTATGCATTTATTTTAAATATCTGTTGTTATATGAGTAGAAAGACTGCAAAATAAAAATTTAGTAAACAACTGTATTTTTCACGTATTGTGCAAAATTCATGGAGATATGCATAAAAAAATATTTTCAAGAAGTCTTTATGCATTGTAACCTCCTTGCCAAGAGAATGCCACCTTAACACTCGTTTTTCTCCTACATCATAGATTGCGCAGGCCGCAGAACCTCCTTATTTGTAATGGTGCTCCTTATTCCAACACTCTTATTTGAAATAGTGCTCTCCGCAAAAATTCAATCAGTGCAAAAATAATATAAAAACTCTGATATATGCATTTTTGTTCACCACACCGCAGGACTCATACAATATGAAGTAATGCATTGGTTACTTTTTTTAAAAATATATTTCCTGTTTTCATTCTCATGGATTTTGAATTACTATTGAGTAGCAATGTTTAGTAACCAATTTGTAACAAGCATGGTAAAATTACATAATTAAGTAAATTTAAGATAGATGAAAATTAGTATTTGTTTCCAGAACCTGTAAGATACTTCTATGGATGAAATGTTTAATTTAATTGAATGTGCATTACCTACATGTGCTTTTCCCCCCTTGTAAACAGTGCTTGCAAAAAGACATTTGCTTAAAAAAATATGTGTGGAAAATACTAGAAAAATAAAGATTAAAAAATTTAAATATCCATCATCTTTTAATAAATTACACAGAGAAAATTATTTATTTAATGTTAAAAAATTGCGGAGGCATGTTTATTTTCAGAATGACTTGCTACACATTCAACAACATGATATTTTACCAATGATCCAATAATTAATTGCCAAAATTAGTACTTTTTTTTATCTTCTAATTTTGTTCTTACAGATTTTGAAATACATTGAATTTTTCAGTTTGTAGCAAGCATATTAAAAAGATTTAGGTCAACATAATATTTTATGTAAAGGTAGAGAATTTTTTGTATTTACACAAGTGTCCCACCCATATCAAACTATTTTCATAAAACTTTGTCCTTTTATTTTGAGAAATTTCAGAATTAGAAGGCTTTATTTAACCATATTTGCAAAAAATAAAGCACCTAGCTACCTTTTCTTAAAATACCTTCAATACAGTTATTAATCTATTTTTTAAAATAAAGGTTTAATACAATAACTTCTGATAGATTTAATAAAATCTCATTTGTTTTATTTAATTCTTGAAACTTAGATAAAATACAGTCAAAAGTCGTTAATTCGGACACCCATAATCCGGACCTCAAAGCTACAAACTTTCTGCGCATGCGTCGCGTAAGACCTTTACGGCTGCGAATATGCGTGTGCGCAAAATACGTTTACGAATGCGCGTTTAATGTATGACGGACGGTATAAGCTAAGCTAAAATTATCTAATTCAGTTAATATTGCAGATTGCGTTGTTCCTTAATCTTCGAATTGGATTCGGCTTATTATTTTTTGCAGAATGTTAGAGCAATTTTATAAAAGTAAGCTTGAACTTTCGATTATGTCAAATAGAATTTCTGATATATATTTACTAATATGTAAAGGATCTACTAAGTGAAAGTACGTTTCAAAGTCCATTAAACAAAAAATGGAATTGTTCCAAAAAATGGATAAAGGCACATCCTTTGTTTATCTAAACTTTAACGTTTGTTTATCTTTAACGCCGCGCACGCGCAATGAATTGGAAGTTGATCTGTCAGCACTATCCTTATCTTCAGGGCAGATGTTTTTATTTTATTTGGCTTATAATTCCTTACTAAATGTAGTATTTCATCACAATGTACTCCGTCTTTGATATGATTTAAATCAAATTCCTCATCATTATAATTCACTTCTGATAACGAAGAAAGTGACAGAGGTTATTGAAAACGAAAAAATTTCGATTGACAAATTAGTCGGTATTCTCGACACAGCAATTATAGGACTTGAACAGCGGAACTTTGTAACTGAACAAGAAATTATGTCTGTTTATAGAATTAAAGAGAATGTATTATCACATAAAAAACGAAACAACTTAAACAACTTACATTGAAAGAAATGTTTAATAAAGTAAACAAATAAATATTAAGCTTTTTTTTTTTTTTGTAAATTTTGATACCCTTTAGACTACTACCACAGCGTAGCAATTCAGTCTTGTGTATATGACAGACTGCTGATAGTGCCTTTAAAACATCATTCTTTGTCCTCTGTAAAATGTTGCCATAGAAATTGGTGCTGTAGCACAGGAGTTCCCAGCAGAGTTGTATAGTTTCTTTGCAGTCATTGGAGTTTTAAAGGGATCAGTGATGATCATAGGGTCTGTAGCTCAGATATGAACTGGCAGTTGATCAGCCTAAACAAGATCCAATTGATTAAAAAAAAGAAAATTATTAATAAAAAAATTGATATTTAATTGTTTGTTTACATAAAACTACATCATATTGTGAAAAAAGAATCATATGAAATACACTAAAATTGCTTAATGCAATATATTTCAAAAACAAATAATATTTTTTGTAATGTATCCATTTTTTATGCAATAAGTGCAATATGCAGAAGTTGAATACAAGATAACACAATAATAATAATAATAATGATAAAAATGAGGACTGCAAATACTAGAATAGAAAACAAGAAACGGGATATATATTTTTAAACAGGGTGATTTAAGAATTAAGTTAAGCAGTTTTATGACAAATGTTAAAAGAAATTACATCAGTATATTAAGTGCAACCATTACCAGTACATTAAGTGCACATTAATTAAATTTGAACTCTTGCACAATTAGAATCTATGGTTTTGCTTCTGAAAACATGTTCATTACTTTGCATATTATATAATTAAATAATAATAATATGCAAAGTAATAAAACATAAATTGAATAAACCTTTAAAAAAACTTTTTCTTGCATTCTTAATCTCTTGTGTTTAAGTTATTTATGTGTATTTATTTATATTATGATTTTGTTGTATACTATACATTATAGAGAAAAGTGTTAGAGGCTTCATAAAGTAAAGCATTCTCTAAAAGAGGTTTTAAGAAAAAAGAATCATTGGTGTAGTGGAGCTATATGAGGAGAAACTTAAGCAGAGAGACTGGGGGGGGGGACACCTTCTATGTTTTCCTCTAACATTCTGCATCAACTGCATAAACCAAATTTAATGAAAGGGCTTTCCCCCTTTTTTAAAAATTAATCTTTACCACTACATAGCTGTGAAATGGGAAACTCCTGTTTTTTCATCACATCTCTCAGTCTTCCCATAGATTACCTAATCTCCCAGTGTTAAAATTTCAGCCTTTTCTGAAGAAAATGTTTCTTAGCAATAAATGAAGTTTAAATTGTGCCAGTTTCATTCCCTCAGCCCTAGTGAATTTCAGAATGATTTTTCTTGTTACATTTTATTTAATCTGAATTGTATTTTTTATTACATTTTATTTCATTTGAATTGAGTTTTTTGTTACATTTTATTGATTTTTCTATTAAATTTCGTTTTATCTGTGTTGTCTTAATCTACTGCAGACATCTAGAGATTTTTATATGAAGATTCAATCAATGCTTAATTAGAAATATTTGTATTTAATTTTATTCTACTTGAGTATATGGTACATTAATAACTTTGTCTACACAAATATTATGTACACTGATTATTAATTTTATTTTCCTTGTATTAAAAAGTTATTCATATAAATAAAAGCTTTTCTTCACTACTCAGGATTTTCTTAGTATAAAAGTGTAAGAAACTGACAAAATTAAATTAGGCAAAGAAAATAAAACTTAGAATAACTGATTAAATATTAGTATATTTTACCTTGGAATTCTATTACAAATAGCTCAATATCCTGAATCATGCATTACAAACTTAATTTAAGTCAGTTTGGAGCTCCTTCAAAATGGCATCGCTGTACAGCAGGAAAACTTACCAATTTTCTTCCCAAAAATCTTTTAGTTTTTAAGATTTCGGGCGGGCAGCTATGCCATTGTAATGAAATATGGCATGTAAGGAATTACTCATTTTCCCATGCATGCTTTCATGGTGCTTTAATGTTTTGGTAGCATGCAACTACTAGCTCCAAAACCGTTGGCACCAGGAATAAAAGTTCTACGTAGTTCTGCACTTGGTACCAGAATAAAGTATAGTAAGGAATAATTTGACACCATCTGTATTTGGTTGTATGTTGTTCCTCTCTTCCAGCCACTTTTTAAGTGGGTGATAAAAGGAATTATTGCATTTCCCCATGCATGTTCATGTTGTAAATGACAGCATATATGCTAGCCAAGTGGAGGATCCGAACTTCGAATCACATTTTAAGAGCATAGTTGATTTTTAGTTTCCTGCTCTGAAAAAAATCTAATAACTCTGCAAGCATGCCTCTCATAAATACTTTTCTTTTGTAGTGATTAACTATGGCAGAAAAGTGTTTGTGCTGTAGCTAATTACTATGGCAGAAAAGTGTTTGTGCTGTAGCTAATCACTATGGCAGAAAAGTGTTTGTGCTGTAGCTAATTACTATGGCTGAAAAGCTAGCAGTTGAAAGATCCTTCATTTGATTTCCAGTGAATTTGTAGTTGATTTTTCATATCAGCTACTCTGAAATCTAGGACTCAAATGAAATATGATAGGTAATAAATCATCAGCACTTGTATATGGCTGAGTCTTATCCTCTCATTACAGTTACCCTTTAAGTGGAGGAATATGAAAATATTGCATTCGTCTTGTGCGTGCTGCTCTGGTATAGTGCTTAGCACAACCAGGCAGTAACTGGAAGATCCATTGTTCTACTGCCCACAAGATATAGTAGATTTTTTGTGTTTCGTATTTCAAGAAACCTAGCAGTATTCTAGGATCTCTATTAATTGAACTGATTTTTGTGTCTGAATATTCCTGCTCGATATTCTAGGATTTGTATAATATACCAACTTTACTTCCATTAACCAATAACAATATTTTTTCACATCCTATTGACCCATTTCTCGGTCTATTGTTTTTATCGTATTAAATTTTCCGTTAATGCCTGTGCTGTATGTACATTAAATTTGGCTTTATTTAGACTAAAGACACATTAGAAGGCTTTGGATATGTAAATACATGCTTAGAATTCTATTCTGTTGAAGCTTTAAGCTTGGCTATACCTGAATTAAGCCTGAATAATATTTTGATTTATGTTTATTGTATACATAGTATATTAATTGTTTTCTAAAAGATATATATATATATATATGTTTCCTTTAGTATTCTCCACTTGTGATTACATCAGATGGTGGTCGACTTGGAAACTCTTCTATCTGGAATACTGAAGGAGGTGTTGACTTGTTGTAAGTATTATGTGCATTAAGAAACAAATTTCTCTAATCAGACAGAATTAGCTCACTTTGAGGTTCTTAAGTAACATGACAGAATTTTTTAACCTGCATTATTATTGCAAAGCATAGAATGGCTCCATTCATGCTTTGATCGGGAGTATCCAAGGTGATGGAATCACTGGATCTTCTATTTTCACTTCCCTTGCAGCTCACATTTTGAGAGCATTTGCTTGAAGGCAATTATATACGTGTAAACCGTATGGGAGTGATTATAAAAAGCTTTCGTTCAGGGATTGTGATCATACTGTGTTCTGCCTGTGTTACATTTAACATGCTCTGGGTGCATAAGTATAAAGATTGTGATCAAACGATTTGATTAATAAAGCTATTTTTGCTGTTGAAATTTAGTGGTGGCCCACTTGTGGTCAAGTATTGGACACTAGTAGTCCTGTGTTCATTTTTGTGCAGATGGGCTGCTGGTATGTAATCTTCATGGTTTTTCCTGTGTGTAATGTGAAAATGAGCTAATTTTCTTCAGAAAAGTTTCCACTAAGGGATACCACTTATTGAAGATAGTATTCATGTGCCTATATTATGCTTATGTGCATCAGTTGAATTAAAGTGTCTGATATAATGATGGTGTTATGTTTTAAAGTTTGGTAATCTTGTTTTGGCAACATTAAAAGTACCAGCTATGATATACCAGACCACATTATTATGATTCAAAATTCTGTAAGCATTTAAAAGATTTGTATTTCAGTGAATTTTGCAATGCATAGTAACATAGTGCAGGGGTAAAGGTTGAAAAGTTTTGATACAATTTTTTTAATAACACTTATGTCTATTAGATAGCACTTCATCTGTAATGCCTCAGTGAATGGTAAATTTAAATTGCCTCAGTGAATACTAAATGTAGTAGCTATCGTTAGAACCTTAACTGAAGAATATTTAACACCAGCAAAAGTACTCAATGCCAGTTAAGTTAGATTTAGAAGAATAGTGTATCTAACAACAGAGGGAATGATACCACTGTAATCTTTCCCTATTAACGATGAAAAAAATATGATTCATAGTCATACATTTTTCAGTCTGACACAATATGGAACCCAAGTAAAAAATTTCAATAGAAAAATAAACTAATTCTCTCTCATTATGCCAACAACAATGGCATGCAGTTTTTATGATTTTTGTCTTTCAAATCAAATGGTCATAAAAGCTCAGTTCCATCCAATATTTCACCTATATTCCATCCAATATTCAATTTTAGTTGATTAAATGGGGCAAAAAATTTATCATAATTGATCAGAAATCAATAACACAAACAAATACACAAGCAGGCATTCTTCTTTATATATATATATATATTTTGTAAAACTTACAGATTTTTTATACTATTTGAAAGAAAGCAGTAGCAACACTTTTCAAAATAAAGCATTTTTATCTCCAGCGTGCGAGACTGTTGCTACTTGGAAAAATGAGTGTGTAAATAACTGTTTTCAGAGTTTTTAATTAATTTCTCGGCTGATCAAAGTTGCACGAAGATGGGAATAGTTGAAATAGTTTTTCACAAATTTTTGGAATCGGGAATAATGCATTTAATTTTTGGCAATGTTATTTTTATTTCATCATAAAACTTGGATATTTTTTATTAACAAACTCTGTGATTTGAAAGGGGGCAGTGGCAACACTTCTCGAAATGAAGCAAATTTTTATCTGTAGCTTGCGAGACTGTTGCCACTCGAAACAAATGAGTGTGAAAATTAGAGTTTTCAGAGTTTTTGATTAATATCTCTAATTTTAGCTCTACTTTATATATATATCGTGAACGTCAGCTTTTCCCATGACTCAGAAAAGAATTGTGGAAAGTTAGGTGACGATAGCTATAGTAATGACTGAGTTAATCATGAACAAACAAACACACAGACAGACATTCTTGTTTATTTATGTAGATTCTGGACAGCATGGAAAAGCATTACCATAAGCATATAGTACATCATTAGATTGCATCTTTTAAGAATAGCAGTGATGATGAATGATCCTTGTTAACTTGACAGTTTTGTAATTTGTTGATTTGATTATGAGAATTTGAAATTCCTGCATAACCAGAAATCACAGTTTTTCTTGTGTTGAGATGATCATTCATACTAAATATGAAGACTTAACACTTACTTGTCTTTAAAAGTTGTGAATAGGAGTATTTTCCTAGAGAAGCAGTTTCATCTTTAAGAAATGCTGCAAAATTCATTACTTTTAATTTCCCAAACCAGGAAAAATATTGTTTTAAAATAGTCAACATTGCCTTACCATTATATTAATTCAGAAGCAGATTAACGTGTTCAAGGTTCTAAGGTATAATGCTGTCTTGTAGATATAATTTGAAATAGCCATCTCTCTCAGGATTTGTCTGAAGATTCTATATAACTTCAAAAGGGAGATGAGTGCAGAACTAAAAGTTATGGAAAACAGGTTGGAAAGTGAGATGATGCAGTGTTATAATGTTGTACTAGCACAAGTGGTATTGCAAAGCACGAGAATTGTAAGTCATTTGCTGACATCAGGCAGTTAGCTTGTAACCAGATCTGTCTGACATTTAAATATGCATGCTTGATGGAAATGCTGTATTGCATTTTTGTATTCTGTTATGCAAATGAATTTGTTACACAATTCAGGAGTTTAATTTTCTGTCTTCAGTATTGCTGTGTATTTAGAAATCCTTGTGTCTTTTGTGCACCATTTGGGAGTTCACTATTGTCTATAACTAACTAGATGATGTGCTAAGTTTTATCCCCTCAGACAACATCGATTATTGGGTCTAATGATTGATTCTAATGTGTACTGCCAACAGTGAACAACAAAAAAAGTTTGAAATTTATGAATATTAAAGTTATTACTCCATTATTTCAATGCAAAATCACATATATCTTAAGTCATTTCTTGGAAATTGCTTGAGATGAGTTAGAATATTCATTACTATATGGCCCTTACATTCAAACTTCCATTTGTGTCATGCTTCACAAAACTCTTTGTCAGGTAATTTCATTTCAGGTAACATTCTCAAATCCCAAGTGGAATTTTTTTTTGTTGAAAATTATCAGAGGCTATTTGAAGTAGAATTGTGAAATTGACTGGAAGATTGCAAATGGTTATTGAATAAAACAGTCAGTGTGTTATGGACTAAAGCTACTTCTTCATTTACAAAGTTTATTTTTATTTTAATGAAAAAAGTAGTTTTGGGATGAGTGGTTATTAAATATAAGAAATGGGAAAGCTATGTGTCACACTTTGTCTGATCTTTCTGACAAAAGGTCTTAACCACAATAGCCTCTTTCATTGGCTTGTTTAAGATTTTACTCATGATAACTTGTTTCCTTGGATTTTTAGGGATTTTTATCAATTTCTATACTTTCTTCAGGGGGCACAAGGTGCATTTTTAGTTAGATCTTCAGAAATACACCGAAGAACCATTACATTATGACCACCCTCCATCTATAACAATAGGTTCACTAAGTCACGTGTGTGGCTGTTAGGAGTATATAAAGTGCCTATGTATTGTCTTCCCAAACAAAGTGCGATTAGTGACGTAATGGGAAAAGCAGTTGATTTATCAGACTAATGTCATATCGCTATGGCTCAATGACTGGGAACATCAGTATCAGAAACAGCACGTTTAGTGGGCTGTTCATGCACAGTTGTTGTAAGCACATATCAAAAGTGCTGTATGGATAGTGAAATGACAAGTCACCCGCTAGTAGAGTGTCGTTGACAGTGCATTGATTGCAGAGGAGAGCGGAGATTGCTACACATTGTTCACCATGATCTAAGAGCTACGACAGACGAAATCACCACCAGCTACAACAGTGGAGACCCAGACACTGTTTCTCAACACACTGTGCATCATACATTGCTACATATGGGCCTATGCAGCCAGAGGCTGAAACATGTCCCTGCACTGACAGCACGTCATCGTCAGCTGCATCTGCAGTAGGCCAAGAAACATCAGAATTGGACATTAGAAGACTGGAAGAAAGTTGCATGCTCCGACAAATCACATTTTCTGGTCCATCACATCGCCGATTTCCAAATCGGATGGCTCCTAGATCCACAGTTGGACGGAGACAGGCTGGTGGTGGGGTATTATGATGTGAGCAATGTTTTCATGAAGCACATTAGGACCCATAATCTCCATAGAACAATCCCTGATATCTGTGCTTTACATGAACCTTGTTGCAGACCAGGTTTACCCATTCAATGACAACAGTATTTCCGTGTTTACTAACTAATGCACCATGTCATAAGAGTTGAATCATTACGAAGTGATTTGAGGAGCATTCCAGTGACTTTCGGGTCATCTTGGCATTAATCTAATAGAGCACTTGTGGGCCCACCTGGAAAACCAAATTCATGCTACCATGCTACCCTATCGCAATGTGCAGGAATTGCAGGACCAGTTGATGAGTGCCTGGTACCAGATACATCAGACTACCTATCAGCACCTTGTAGAGTTAATGCCACGCCAGGTACTAGCAGTTTTGAGGGCTAAAGGTGGTCCTACATGTTTAAACAGGGTGGCCATAATGTAATGGCCTTTCGGTGTATATGTATTTCACATTAGTTTTTCATTCTTGTGCTTTCAAAATCTTCTGTATTTCATCCAAATAAAATTTCATTATGTAAGAACTTTTGTATGCATGTATATCAGTAATAATCATTATTATTAATAGGCAAAGCATTAAGACCACTCAATAATGGTATTTTGATCCTTGATCAAACCATGTAAAAACAGGCTGGTTGCATGGGAAATTTGTAATTTTCCTCATATGTAATATAAATAAGTGCCAATTTCTCTTAAAAAGTCCTTCAAAAAAGCATCCCCCCCCCCTCTTAGGCAGATAGCCCATACTTCAAATATACCAGTCTGTTTAAATCATCGCTGATATTTTGTAAAAAAAAAAAAAAAAAAAAAAAAAAAAAAAAAAAAAAAAAAATGTTAATATGAGTAATAACAGGATTCTGCATCAATACATTTAGGTTTTATTCGTCTGCATTGATTTTAATTTAATATTTTAAAATAACTGCATTTATATTTAGCTTATTATTGTTATTTCTTTGTTTAACTAAATTCATACTACATTTTCATGCTGTATTGGGTTCAAGCCACTTTTATTATTGCAGGCATAATTTTTATGAAGTCTCACATATGGAATTTGGAAAACGTACTGTAGACAGAGCTGTTGGCACAAAGCATTCTTCTGCTTCTGTGAGAAATTTTTTAATATTTTTTATGATCTTACCTAAAACAAATTTTAGTTTAATATTGCAGGCAAATGTTTAATAAAATGTTAATGAAACTTAACATCACACCATCCGTATCAAAATTAGATTCCTCTAGTAATAATTGAAAGATGGAAATCATTTTAATGTACTTTTTAGTTATAAATTATTGTAATTGTCTTTTGCATCAATGCAATTATCGTCACTTTGCCAAATTTCTAATTTATTGGTATGTTACATTTTATTTCTTATTTTGATTTATGTGCATAATAAAGTGAATTTGGTTAAATCTATTGCTGAATGTTATCTTGAACCTGAACTTTTACATGTGTATACTAATGAAGCCGTGTCTTTATTGTCAAAGAACATGATAATATGATTTCCATTATCATACTAATGGTCTGTAATTCTGTTCAGGAATTCCAAATACTATTCACGATATAGGCCTGTAATTTCTCATAGCTCCAAAATCTCCTGAAAGCATATTCTGTTTTAATCTATGGCTTACATCCACATAAGCCTGCATTCAAATTTTATCTGCCTTTTACTCGTGTCCTGTCAGAGCCTTTAATTTGATGATAATCTTCTTTTTGATATAATAGAAATGTTTGAAAAATCAATCATTACATGGAATCCCGAAAAAATCTCTAGGATATCTGATGTTTTGGGGCAAAGTATATATATATATATATATTATTTTAATAGTATGTTTTTTCTTAAGGTAATGAGTTTAATTAGCATTGTATGGAATGCATATACTTTAAGAGGCATAAAAATGTCTGCATTGTAACAATTTACATGTAAATGAAGAGGGAACGTACTGGAATTGTCCAGATGCTACACTTAGTTCCATCATTCTTCTATAGCACAGTGTGAGCTAGTGTCTTTTACTGTTTTACATTTCTTTGGCAGAATGAATATTTTAAGATATGTTATATCTTTAAAAAGTATATTATAATTAATCTTTACAATTATATATATATATATGTATATTATTCTATTAATTTATCATTTTAAAATACTGAATAAAATTTATTCCAATAATTCATTGTTTTAATTAAATTTCTATTTCTTGGAGATGATATATGACAAACTTTTCTAATAATACACACACACACACACACATATATATATAAAGTATAACGTACACTATCTACCAATAAGTATTTGGACACCCATGCAAATGTCGATGTCTGCAATCCTGATACACAGCACGCCCTCTAACATTAAATATCATGTAGGATACAACAGTGTCATTAGTGGCATGCAAGGTGCCACTAAGTGCAGAGTTATTTGATTTCGAGAAAGGTGTAATCATCAGGTATTACGAAAATTTTCGATCCTTAACCTTTTAACTGTCAAGTTATTTTGATGATTTGGGTGCATAAGTTGTCAATTTTTTTTTTATTCCAAAAATGAGCCTTTAAGTCAAAAAATCAAAAAATGCCGTGCACTTTGAACTTTAACCTCTATCCTTTGAAACCTTCAATCAAATGCTGCCATCTGTTGAACTGAAGCCGAAATAAAAATCTCACGGTATATATTCGGGTATAACAATACGATGCACTCAAAAAAAATTAGCCCGAGTAATATTCGGGTGTGACATTTTGGATGACAGTTAAAAGGTTAATGGGCATATCTAGTGGCCTGAATTAACCAAATTCGACAGTGGGCTATGTAATTCTGAAGTGGAAGGTGAGTGGTAATTATTGGAAGGATTGGAATGTGCAGATCCAGGAAACTGCGAGATAAAGACCGATGGGTGCTATCCAGAGAAATTGAAAAGAATCGCACCCATCTGATGACCTACATACTCCAGGAGTTTCAACAGGCAACTAGGATTATTGTTTGGATGAATACCATCCATAAAAAAGCATATCTGCTTGGTTTTCCTGGGCATGCTGCTGCCCATAAGCCTTTGATAAAAAACTCCAACTGCACTGCTTGGTTAATGTGGCACAAAGCATGCTAACAGTGCACCTTTGATCAGTGGAAATGAGTTCTGTGGAGCAATGAATCTAGATATACCTTTTACCTTTTGGATGGCAGGGTCTGGGTCTGGCATCTGCCTAAAGAACATCTCCTGCCAAAATGCATTGTGCCAACAATAAAGTTTGGCGGAGGTGGAATAATGATCTGGATGTTTCTCCTCATGTGGATTGAATCCTTGGTCCGTATTTATGGTAAACTGAACACCAATGCCTACTGCACTATTTTGGATGACAGTGTTCTTCATACGTTGTGGCAGTTTTTCAGGTTGTACCCATGTTACTTTCTTTCAGGATGACATCACCAGCTGTCATGTGGTGAGGTCCACCATGGATTGGTATGATGTCAATAGGGTTAACTGAGGGAACTGATGTGCCCAAAGCCTAGATCTGAATGCAATTGAAAACCTCTAGGACAAATTGGATTGCTGAATTAAGGGGTGCAACAACCATCCAATATCGGTGAAGAAACTGACATGTTTTCTGCAAGCCGAGTGGAAGAAAGTTCCAATAGCCATCATGGATTTGTGGAAAGCGTGCCCCAGAAGGTTGAGGCTGTAATTATCACTCGTAGAGGCTCTATGAACTATTGAATTTGAATAATTTTTGTTTTTCTTTTCTAACATAAGTGTCCAGATACTTACTGCTAGATAGTATATATATATATATATGCAAATAATTCTTAATATATACAAATAATTCAAATAATTACAAAATAATTCTTTTGAAAACAAAATACAAACATGCCTAGTTATTTTCTTGGATTAAGCTGCAGAAAAATTATCATTAAAGACATAAAGTAAGAAATTTAGAACTAATATTTCACAAAGACCAGAAATTGAAATTCATAATTAATAAATTTCAAATAATCATAGAAATGCAGTAATAAATTAAAAAATTTTAAAACCAAAACATTTCAAACAAGCAAAACCCCCTATATATATATATATGAAAATTTATATATAAATATAAAATCATATATATATAAGAAAATTATGAAATTAAAAGAAAAATGAACAAAAACAGAAGAGGAATTCAATAAATCTCAGTGTCACTTCATCAGGGGGGAGGAACATTGAAATTAATTGAAATCTCTCTTCTACAAAAAATCCTTGCTTTTCTGTATCCAGAATTAGTTGATAAACCATTTCAATGTATGTATAAAGTTTTAGATGCATATTTCCTCATGTTTCTTAAATTTACATAGTAACAATGAGAAAGACTTAAATGTTAATAATATGTGTAGTTAATTCATTGTATTTTGTAGCAAATGCAAAAATTTTATTATAGTTACATAATTTGCTAAGCAGTCTATGTTTGTAGAAAGTCAGGAAATTAAAAGTTAAATTTTGTTAAGAGTTGTAGATAAAATACTAGAAACATATTTCAATTAATTTTATAAAAGAAGAATTTTTTAAGATGTAATGTGCATCTTTCTTAATGATTTCATTCATTCCATGAATGAGGGTTTCACTTTTATAATACATCAGGTCATCCTATAAATATTGTCCTTTTTTTAAGTAGAGTTTAAAAAAAGTAAGATACTACATTAATCATCTATGTATTCCCCATATGAAACAACTTTCTTCCACCATTTTAAGTTTTTTTTTTTTTTTTTTTTTTTTTTTTAAATCTCATTCTTTAAGAACTAACATGTTCTTCTTTGCACCATTCTGAAAGAGTCTGGGTGACTTATTGGAGAAAAAGTCTTGAAGATCCATTTCAAGTGCCTCATTGTACTCTTTTCCATCCTAGAAAATATACAAGCGGTAAAACACCAGTGTCAATAGTTTACTGTTTTTTCACACCGCCCACTAAAGTTAGATACCATTCCAAGATCCTTCAAATGTTGATGATGACAAATTAACCTTTTCTACCAAATCTTTAAAAGTTGGATATGCATTGCTTTCAGCTGTAGCTTTCAGTGCATCATTATTGAAAAAGTGTACTGAATCGTCATTAGTGCTTATAAAATATTCACAATACCTTTACCGTACAATTCCTCCTTACTTTTACAGCATTTGTAACATTAATGCCATTTGTTAAAGCACAACATCACCATTTTCATAAGTAATTCTTAACACTCTGACCGCCCCGTGTTTTTGCTAAGAAAGCACAAATTTCCCAAAACTGTCATGAGAAAGAATTTTTTTTTTTTTTTTTTATGTCAAAATGCCCCTTGCATTTGATATCTGGATTTATGTACTTTATATGTACTGTTTTAATTTCTTGGACATATTTTAAGATGCACACACACACACACATATATATATATATTCTTAGAAACATCACAAAAAGTATTCTAGACTCTATATATAAGGGTCTTGCCAGTTAGAACAGTGACCTTGTATCTGTATGCCAAAATTTATCTAAATGAAGCTGTCATTGCTCAGTTGTATTTCTATATCCATGAAAACCTCTTGTTTAAATAGATTGTAATATAATTGTAACAAGTTCTGTCTGCAAAATGACATTACTTATGGGATGACCTGATACAAAATAAATGAAAGATCTTAGGCCTTGTCAGTTTATAATGACTTTTGGTATATATTTGTATTGGGCCAAATCCAGTAATTTGAAATAATAATATACAGTCAAAAGTCTTTAATCCGGATTCGTCCAGACTTCGGCGATTCCGGATTATAGATCATCAGTTTAAATCTGGTAAGATGGCATGCAGAAATTATAAAATTAAAAATATGAAACCGTAATTTATGAAATAAAGAACAATTATGATCTAAAGAGTATCAAAATTTACAAAAAAAAAAAAGCTTAATATTTATTTGTTTACTTTATTAAACATTTCTTTCAATGTAAGTTGTTTAAGTTGCTTCGTTTTATGTGATAATACTTTCTCTTTAATTCTATAATCAGACATAATTTCTTGTTCAGTTACAAAGTTCCGCTGTTCAAGTCCTATAATTGCTGTGTCGAGAATGCCGGCTAATTTTTCGTTTTCAATAACCTTTGTGTCACTTTCTTCACTATAGGAAGTGAATTATAATGACGAGGAATTTGATTTAAATCATATCAAAGACGGAGTACATCGAGATGAAATACTACATTTAGTAAGGAATTATAAGCCAAATAAAATAAAAACATCTGCCCTGAAGATAAGGATAGTGCTGACAGATCAACTTCCAATTCATTGCGCGACCTCCCCCCTCCCCCTAGCAGAGCAGCGTGAAATTGATAAAGAGATTTCGGAATGGTTAGAGAAACAAAGGTTATGCCTTTATCCATTTTTTTGCAGCGATTCCACTTTTTGTTTGATGAACATCGAAACATACTTTCGCTTTGCAGATCCTTTGGCAGCCCCAGCATCGGAAATTCCGTTTGACATAATCAAAATTTCAAGCTTATTTTTATAAAACTGCTCTAACAGTCTGCAAAAAATAATAAGCAGGATCCAATTCGAAGAATAAGGAACAACGCAATCTGCAACATTAACTGAAATAGATAATTTTAGCTTAGCTTATATTGTCCATTATACATTAAACGTGCATGCGTAAACGTATTATGCACATGCACACATGCATATGCGTAAAAGTAAAAGTAATACGTGCATGCATGAACACATTATGCGTTGACGCATGCGCAGAAAGTTTGTAGCTTAGAGGTCCGGATCATTCCAGATTATGGGTGTCTGGATTAACGACTTTTGACTGTACTTCAGAAGTGTTAGAAATTTTGCTATCATAACTCAGTGTCTATAATGTTTAGTAGAACTGGGCACAAGAACATGGAGAATTTGTCTCCAATAAGGAGAAATCTATATTCGGCAAGTACAGACTTAACTAGACTACTTGTATGTTATATTTACTATCTCAAAAGCATATCTGCTTGGTTTTCCTGGGCATGCTGCTGCCCATAAGCCTTTGATAAAAAAACTCCAACTGCACTGCTTGGTTAATGTGGCACAAAGCGTGCTAACAGTTTACCTTTGATCAGTGGAAATGAGTTCTGTGGAGCAATGAATCTAGATACATCTAGATACCTTTCGGATGGCAGGGTCTGGGTCTGGCATCTGCCTAAAGAACATCTCCTGCCAAAATGCATTGTGCCAACAGTAAAGTTTGGCGGAGGTGGAATAATGATCTAGATGTTTCTCCTCATGTGGACTGAATCCTTGGTTTATATTCATGGTACACTGAAACAAAATGTGCATCATGAAAAAACTGCCAAAGAGAAAACATTTTGCAGTAACTCATACATTAAGAAAAAAACATAAAATGTATCAAAATTATGCTTACATTTATTTTTTCATACATCTTCCTATACTTTTTCTTGCATATAGATTCTGATAGATGTACATCTACAACTGCTTTTGATATGGCTTCTAAAAGGTCTTGTTTCTTTTGCTTTGGCATTACTTAAATTGTATGCAAGAAGAAACACCTGTATGAAGATATGATTCTAAGAGTTGTAACATGCAGCTTTCTTAAAGGTGAAACTTTTTTGTTTGCTGTGGTCATACTATACAAGTGTGGTTTTAGTTTACTACTCTTATTGGAAAGTCAAATGAAAATTCTACTTTCTGTGTCTTAATATAAAGGTCCCCCACTTTTATGTAGTGTGCTTTTGATAACTTAGAAACTAATATTTATAAGAATTCAAGCTTTTTATGCTGGGGCATACCCATGAAGGTTTCTGCTTTTTCAAACAGTATTGGTATAGTATTATAAGTATTGGTACCATTACAATGTACTCTTGCTCTTTAGGTGATACCTAACCATACATGGTTTCCTTTTATTCTGTTATTTTCTGGTGTGCTGATAAAGTCTTTAAAAAAAAATAAATAAAATAAAATAAAAATAAAATAAAATAAATGCACACACACATATATGTATATATATATATATATATTCTATTTTGGAGTAAAACTGCTTTTCTCTTGAAAGAGTAAGAGTAAGAAAGTAAATTTTTCTCTGAAAGAGTTGTCACATCTTTCTCACTCTTTGATACTCTGAAATTAATAATATATTTTACATCTCAAAGAATGATCAATATGTACTTTCAGTTTATGCATCGTACGTAAAATGTTTTTTCTTGAAAGAACAGGGTGTTTGTGTGTGGTATTAAATAGGGCTGGTTTTCAGTTGGCAGTCAACTTTGATAATTCATTGTGGAGATGGTGATTTTCTTTTACATTTGCTGTTATAATATACAAGCACTGTGTTTCTGTTTATTAAAAGTATAAAATTTGCAAGATTTTACTTTGTGAGATTACTTATATACAGCACCTTTCAGTGCTGTGTACTGCTAATCTTGCAAAGATTTAAACTGTGATTTTCTTTCTTTGTTTATTCATTGAAGATATGCATAGTATAAAACATGTTTTTATTCTGCAGATATTTGACACTGCAACATTTGCAGAGCTGCAGCATTTTCCAAGTGAAGAACTGGGAAATAACTATACGCCAAACAGAGCTACATTTGACTACTCTGATCAGTTGATTCTTTCCGACGGGCTTGTTTGGGACATAAGGTCTGGTCAAATGATTCATAAATTAGACAAATTCAATGCTGTTCACAATGGTGTGTTTCATCCAAATGGACGTGAAATTATATCTAATTCAGAAATTGTATCCTTTTTCTGTGAGTCATTCAATTATGAAGTGACAAAAATTATAATTCTGAACTATGAGACAGCATTCAAAGTATGACTCAAAATTAGTAATCATATAAGTCAGATACCAGGTAATTATAGAAGGCTTTACTCAGTATATATTTGATGCCTCTATGTACAATAGAGAATATGCTCAGTGTTTTGCAATGAATCTGTTTTTCTAGCATATTTTAAATTTCTTCTTCTTATTATTATTAACACCATTGTTATTATTGTCAGTGCTGTTTGCAGTGAAAAAAAGCATAGCAGTATGTTCAAAAGTTTTATGTTTTACAAAATTTATATAGTTTCACCTTAGGTTTTTTTTAAAAAATGATTTTTGGTCCTTAATTTTGGCCCAAATTATCATAAGGTCCTTAGTTTTACTTATATGACATTTCTGTAGATTTTTTACAACTGCCATTTTGGGTGTAAATTAACATTTTGGAGAAATATTTTTTGATTCAATGAGAAATATGTATTTCATGAGTTATCATTTGAATTCTTTCTCACTTCTGAACAGGGCATGAGGAACATAAGGCTGTGCCTCATGTGCTGTGATTGAAACATTAAAATTTTGAAATTATTTCCTTTTTGAGAATGAAGAGTTCATAGAATATTATATCAAAAACATTCTTCCCCTTGAGGTATGATTTCTTTTATTATGCAGTACTAATTTGGTGATTTATCGGTGTTTTGGCAATTTCAGTGTCAATTTGTGTACAAAATTTGTTATCTGGGTATTTGTGAATTTTTGACTTAATAAAAGATGAGAAACATAATAAAATTTATAAACATTAATATATTAAAAGACGTTAATATATTAAAATTGTAACTAAGAAGTAGCATTAAAATAAAACATTTTTATTTTCCCTTGTCATTTTAAAATAACTTTACTTTCCATTTTGATGACTTCAGAATATTTTGATAAGATAATAAATAACTGCCATGAAACGTAGTTTCCGAAGCATTTCTTAGTAAAAGCTACTTTAGTTGT
Organism: Stegodyphus dumicola; assembly: GCF_044657685.1. Taxonomy (NCBI): domain Eukaryota; kingdom Metazoa; phylum Arthropoda; class Arachnida; order Araneae; family Eresidae; genus Stegodyphus; species Stegodyphus dumicola. Next base: position 89,246,789 of record NC_140768.1, read on the forward strand.
TTTAAAATTAATCTAATTTTTCTTCTTTTATATGTTTTCATTAGAGTTTATTATTTCCCCCATGTAGTTGTTTCAGAATATTCAAACATGTATCAGTTTTCTCTTAAAATTTTACTTTACACATTTCTTTTCTGATCCTGAACTTTTTATTCAAAAATGTTCTGACTTTTACAGAGTTATCAAGGATAATTTTTAGACTTTCTGCCTCGGAAGGTTTAGAAGGATTTGAAAGCAAGATTTATTTACCTACTATTCCAGAAGATTCAAAAAAAAAAAAAAAAAAAAAAAAGTGTTAGAATGAAAGATTTTTCATGGTATTAACAGACAAAGAATATGTGTTTAGGCAATTTGTCATGAATTTTTTAGTTTATGGGAAATTTTTGGAAGAACAGTGAAAACAAAGTTATTTTAATTTTCTGCTTTTGATCCTAGGAGTCTTCCTCTTAACATGTTTGTCTTCCCTTTATTTTCTCATCTTTTCACTAGATAAAGGCATGGAAAATTGCAAAACTAGTTGTAATCATGTCACATGGATAGGTATCTGTAGAAAGGAGTTTTTCTATTAATAAAGAAATTGAAACTGACAATGTAAAAGATACATTTTATATGTCTCACTGCACCATACATTGGGTATTTTGACACCTGTTCCATTCTCTATGGGTCCTATATTCTGCTGCCCTGTGTCTGTCCTAAATTCTAAAGATTTTGCCATCCTTAAATTTTCTTGCTCATTGCCTCAGTAACTTCTAAAAATTCTGCCACAACTAATTTTGTATTCTTTCATATGTATTCTCAATACTCACATTATTAAAGAAATAAAATTAGCATCTTCTGTACCTTTTAAATACACACAGTTCTTTAGAATAACAAAAATTAGGGAATGAAGCAAAGACTAGTGGGAATATTGATTTGTTTCTTGAAACAAAAAAGATGTTAAGAAGAAGAAATATTTTGAAAATTTTCAAATTAGAAAGACTCATAAATGTTTTGTTGTGAATTGTTACTATGAAACATACATGGTGTGGTTTTTATTATTATTATTATTATTTTGTTGTTGGTATTTATTTATTTATTTATATTTTTGTGTGTGTGTGTGTGCGTGTTTGTAATTATTCGAATATTGGTCTAGAATGAATATCATAAATCATGGATAATTATCTGTATTTTAAACTGTAAAAAGTTCTCAGATTAGGATTTGAATAGTGCTTTTTACAGACGTATTTTAGAAATAAAAAAAAATAATTAATAGTGACCATGTAAATCTGTAGGGACTCAAGGTATCTAACTATTTACATACGCAATTATAAATAATTGCTTACCTATAAAAGTTATTTCAATATGTTAAGGTCTTCTCTTAATGCTTATTGTGGATGCAAGATGCAACACAAAAATGTAAAAATTAACACAAATTTTTATCCCTTACAGCAAATGATACTTAAAATAATATAAACTACTTTTGGTGTTTTAGCAGCATATTGGAACTTTATATTAAATACTGTACATTAACTGAATTGTAACTCCAGCAAATCTATGCGAAGCTATGATGCTGACTAGTTCAGATAGGCAAAGTGAAACTGACTTGCAACACATACCTATCTTGCCAATATCAAGAATTCATATCAGTACTGATCATCATCATCTCTCTCTCTCTCTTTGCAAGCAGCAGTGGTGGCAACAGCGAAACTTCTGTTACAAATCATTCTGGTTATGATTTTACTTCTCATTTTAACAATACCGCTTGACATAAAATCTGTATAAACCTCAAGGTTGAGTGAGTACATGATGAAACGAGGCATGAAAGAAATAATCAATATAAAACTAATTGCTAATAAAACTTAAATGCAACTAGTCTTCTTTTAAATATGTGGGATTATTATAACTGTAAAATATGTTGTTGTAAATAATCTCATTTGTCTGACAATATCATCATAACAAGCCCACGAAGTTCATCGTGGCAAGGAGTGTAACTTTGTGCCTGTCGTTGGCAAAAACCTTGAGCACCTTACAGATGACAGTATGACTTTGACCAATTCTGCCTCTGATTTTGAAGAACATCCTGGACAGGGTTCGGGTCCAAAGGTCTCCCACCACTTTTCCCCTACCGCCAACTTCTCGAGAGGAGTTCCAGCTCACCATGTATTTAGAGTGCTTTTATGCCTCCTCACAGACTAAAAAACATTCATGTCTTCTCCAGGATTCAAACCTGAGCCCTTCAATATGCAGTTAGCATTGCTAAACCCTTAATCTTTTTGGGTGGCACTGTAAAATTTGGAGGAATTATCTTATTCTTTGAATGGTATTGCAATTTGAAATTCAGGTATGGGTAAATTACTTTAATTTATTCATTTCCCGTAGCTGATAGGTCCTTAATTTTTTTCATTAATGGTGTTTAAAAGAACTTAATTTCACTGTAAAGAAATATGTATGAACCCTATTCTAGCAAAATAACGTATCTGCCAATTTTTGTGAATTTCTCAGAAATTGTACTAAAATTACTCTAGTTTTGGGATTTTTTTTTCTTCAAATTTTGGATTTTTTTTTTAAACACTATAAATTGCATTGGTTTGGCAGTGCATATTCATGACACGCATTACTCTTTGTTTGCATCATGAATTCTTTTGTTCAGCATCAGCAACTATGGGGATTTTAAAATCAGTTTATAAAAATTTTAATTTAGCGGTTTGTGACTTTAATGATGATTTTTTTAGCTAATATAATTATGCTATTACCATATCATTAAAATAATAGTAATGCAAAGTTACCAACTCTCCCAATTTCCGACCATATTCTCACCACCCCATTTTGCAACATATTTCTCCCAACTTTCTCTTATTCTTAAAATTTCTTACAATTTTTATGTAACTTAGCTTAATACTTCATTATTTCCACCCAAAAAAGTGATTTTCAGCATCTGAAAATGCGTGTTTCTCCTTTGTGTGCAAGTCCGAAAACATCGTCCAATGAGAATCAAATACAGTTCGTCCAATGAGAATCAAATACAGCTGCCGGTCATTTGGCACAAAGCAAGATGTTATTTCGTTTGTCTTGCCAATGAGCAGTGTGTTTACAGAAGAAAATACTTCTTGAGTTAAAATAAAGGGCTCTATTGAAAGTTATAAAATACCATATGTAAATGGAGATATAGTTATTACTTCGAGTGTTAAAAATAGGTGTGAGAAAAATTAAGTAACTTCTGCACTTGTAAGCAGTTTAACTAGCACTTCTCAAAATAATAGTACAAAATGTAAGCCTTAAAGCTCTCTCTCAAAAAAAAAAAAAAAAAAAAAAAAAAAAAAAAAAAAAAAAAATGCTTGATAAGGAACACATTTTCCGATTATTGTAAGTTTATCTTGTGAAAAATGAGTATGTTTGTCCTTGGATCTTAACAAAGATTTGTGTGTTTTTTACACTCAGTTTTGCCATCATTCGATGTTCCTAACCCAATTCTACAGGGCAGAGTTCCATTAATTCATGTTTTTGCAATCAATGATTATCGATCTGGTTAAAGTATTATTTGATGATTAGGGAAACTGATTAGAGCAATTTTTTTGTTATTAGAAGGTACAAGCAATTAAACTTTTTGTGTGTGTGTGAAGTGTTTTTGCTTTTAAGAAATAGTTACTGAACTTTCAGGTATTAATTAGTTAATATTTAAAGTTAATTCAATATTAAAAATATATTTTCTTTCTATCCATTTTTATTATTTAAAAAAATCTTTTTGTCATTGGGAAAATTCTCAAGACTTCTTAAAAATCTCCTGATTTTTGAGTGTAACTGATTTGGCAAGTATGGTAATGCATTAAAATTACACTTTTAGGAAAATATTATTACTAAGCCATTTTTTATTTCTTTTTGCTCTGTTTCAAAATATCTTGTGTTTAAGAATTTAATTAGTTTAACTTTCCCTCGTTTTTTGTGACAGAATTTTTTCCAGGTTGTTTTAAAACATTAAGATATGTGAAGGTTCTGTTTGTAAAATCTGTTTCATTTGTGTTTTTAATTATTTTTTAATTTTTAAACTTTTTTCCTTTTTACTTTCACAAAATTGAAAGGTATGCTATAAATATCAAAAGTATATTACCATTATTATTAACTAAAAGGGGATCCTAATTTTTTTTAAATGACTTGAAAATTTAAACAAAATAATAAATGTTGGAAAACATGATTTCTAAGTTACTTTAACATAGTTTCGAAGTAAATGTATTAAAATTAATTTCATGTGTGTAACTTTCTATTTTTTATGTTAAGAGTTTTTCCATGTTGTCAAAATAATTCTGATTTTTGTCATTTTCCTCTTTCAAACTCTGCTTTTTTCTGATTCCCCCCCCCCCAAAAAAAATTATTTTTACTTGCAGAAAATTGGCAGATACATGATAACCCTCCCAGCAGCCAAGCTGTATATATATATTTTCAAAAATATTTATCATTATAAATTTAAATGCACATTCATATATTGCTGGCCATCCAAAATGCAACATGAAGAAGGCGAAGGTGTATCAAAGCCAACATTATTTGAGAGGTTGTACATAATATTAATGTTAATTGATTTTAAATACAGCTTTCTTTGAGGTGAGGAAAGCCAAAAATCAGTAGTGAATATTGCCTGCACGTTTGGTCAATAACCACTGCTATGCACTGCGGCACTCAATGAAAGACGCTTTGAATGTGTTCTCAGGAGATGGCAGCCTATATTGCCTCTACACAATGCCAAAGTTCATCTGCTTTACTTGTGGGTGCAGCATGCTGGGCTAAGCATTCTCCAATAATCCACTAGGCATGTTCTGGGTGATAGATCTAGAAAATAGGCAGGCTGTGATAACAATGCAATATGGCAGGTTAAGAAGAAAGCTTGAACATTGAGTGCAATGTGTTGTCGCACATTGTCCTGTTGAAATGTGGCCACATGCAAGCCCTGAAGGTAAGGAAGGAGAACAGAGTACAAAACTTCCAAGATATCTTGTTCGCTGGTAAGTGTACCAATAATACATACTGCGAGGGTTGCGGAAATAGAGATGGGCAAAACCACTTCTTTAAGGGATCTGATTGGAACCATTCACTTCATTGAAGAGAATCAGTTTTTTTATGATTATCACTCACTACCAATGACCTTGATGAGTGTGTTTAATCAAACAAGGAGTCAGATTGGTGGAATCAACTCAATCAAACCACTCATTTCCTGGACTGATTTCTTTCAACTGCACTATATCACTCGAGGTTCCCTAAAATCACTTTTCTACATAAAACTAACAATAAAATTCTGGAATAAAAAAATTCTTAAAAAGTTGAAAAATAATGAAAACTTAACTCACTTTTGTTTAAGATTACATTATTTTTTTACTATAATTGATATTTTGTTGCTGCTATAAAGCACAGTGTAAAAATAAATTTTTAGATTGGAGACATCTCAAAGAACAGAAAATTGTCTGCTGACTATATCAGCATTTTCTTTTTTTGTCTAATTTAACAAAATGATGCCAAATATCACTCGAGGTTCTTCTGTGCGGTAGGGTTGACATTTTGTTCTGTAACCTTGAAAAAATACTTTAGATGCAAAAATTTACAGTTATAAATATATATTAATTCTAAAGAAAATTAAGGATCTTTTCACTACAAAACATTAGTAAAATAAGTAAATAAATAAAAATAAAATTTATTATTTAACATATATGTTTATAATAATATAGTATAAGAATATTTTATTATGGCACGATATTTGAAGAATCAAATTGAAACTCAAAGGAAGAGCTAGATTTGTAACTGGAGAAGGAGCGATGAAAAAAATGAATAATGAAGACAAGTAGGAAACTGAGGCTAGGGAAGGTGTGCCGGAGCGATGACAGATGGAAGTCCAAAGAGAAAACAGAGTGCCTAACCAATGCATTCCTCACACTACCAGATGGGGGGGGGCTCAATCCATTTGCAAACGGGTATGGTCAGTTTTGCTGAGATGTGTTGGTTTATTTAATGTTTTGTTTTTTAAATACTAGATGGAATGCAAGCAAAATCAAAGCTCACATATATAACTATATAACACACACATATGCATATAAAAAAAAGTAAGAGACGTTTCTGGTAAATAGTGGAAAGAATGGAATAAAATTGTTGGTGGGCTTCAACAAGAGCTCTCCGTGAACTGTTAAGTAAAAAAACATTCCATTTTCGCTGGATCGCTGATCACTCAGTAAAGTGAATTGGCTGTTTGAATCAGTTCTGGAGTGGATCAACCAACTCTATGTGGGAGAAGAATCCAATATCACCCCACACCGTAAAACTGTGTGCAGATCTAGTATGATGATGTATAACAGAACAATAGAGCAATGTATCTCCCCGGTGTCTACCAACTCTAATCCGACTATCACGGTACTTCAGCCAGAAGCATAATTCATCCAAAAAAACAAATGTCATGCCATTCGGATGTCATCTCCACCGTTCAGTGCACCGTTGCAAGCACAAACACCTGTTATTTAAATGTAAGCACTTAGTGGACAGTTCATTGTACTGTAAATGGCAGCAAGTTGTTTGTGCAGACACTGATTGTTGTGTTACCAACTACTTTTAACAATAGTTATTACTTTTGTTGGGTGCTCCAACTTACAATTTTTTGGGAATGTTTGTATAAAATTAGCAAAAAGGGTTAGTTAACTTAGAGATATATACATGAGTTGAGGCTTGCTGCCTTTACATTTCGTCAGTTGCTTAGACCTGGTTATCTGCTATGATTATGTTTCTCTTAGAAAAGACATACTCTATGATAGTTCTGATGCCCCGCTGTCCTTAGTAATCCTGAAGAAGATCTTTGAGGCTATGTGATCCCTGAAGCTGAGGAAGGAAGGCTCTGATGGCAGAAGTGAGTGGACAGTCGTGGATGTAATGTGAAACGTCTGCTGAAGAAGCTGAAGCATCGCAGGCACATTTTACGTTTTGATGGCAGAACCTGCTGAGGTATGCGGGAAATCTTCCATGATTTGAGAAAGCTTGTTGTAGATAGAAATCTGTTTTCAGCCTTTTGGTGGAAACCATGGGAAAGATGGAGTAGGTGTGTCGACCGGTGTCTGAGTCGTCCCAGCGAGCTTGCCAGAGGGACATGAAGGCACAGAAGATCTTGTGTTTGGCAGCAACTATGGAAAGTCGTATTTCTGAGGTGATGAAGGGGTGACTTATGGCTTCTTTAGCTAAAGAGTTGGCCCTTTCGTTACCTTGGGTACCTTGATGACTACGTACCCAGTATAGAGACACTTGCTTGGAAGAAGACAGATTAATAAGCACTTCTTTTAATGAAGAGATGTGGAAGGCTTGTGTGCCATTCTTGTTCAGTGCCTGTAGGATGCTCATGCTGTCTGTATAGAAGCTGATGGATGGAAAAATGGTGTTGCCTGCCCAGAGAGCTGCCTTCTTTAAAGGGAAGGACTCAGCCTGGAAAACCGAGGCGTGGTCACTAAGTCTGAACTGTGCTGAGTGAATTTCTGTATTGTTGTAGAAAGCAACATAGGCTGCAGCTACTTGCTCTGAAACTTTAAAGCCATCAGAAAAGATTTCTAAGTCCTGTCCTTTTGGTAGATGTTTAAGCCATTTTATATCTTTCGTGAGAGATGGGTGGATGAGAGTATATTGGGAATGTGGTTCTAAGGAGAGCTGGTCTATGATTGAGGAGTCATCCAGCTGGAAGGTGTCCTTAAAATGAACTAACCTACAAGTACCACACTCAATTTCTGCTTTGAGATCTAAGGGGAGAACCTCTGCAAGGATTTGAAGAGCTGCTGTGGATGTGGTAGTGAAACACTTAGTGATCTTGAGAAGGGTGATGCGTTGAATTTGGAGTAGTTTGCGAACCCTGACCGTGCCAGTCATCCAGATGGGGGAGCCCTAAAGGATCATCCTTTCAATGCCCTGCAGATATAGTTCTTTCAGAAGTTTCCCTTTTAGATTCTATTTATCTGTGACAATGCGATTTAAGCTATTAATAAGATTGGAGGTTTTATCTCGTATCATCGTTAAGTGTGGTACCCAGGTGAGTTTCCTATCAAGTAAGAATCTTAGGTATTTTAAAGTAACTTCATTTTTTAGTTCACGGCCCTGCCATTTAATACGGGGTGGGCTATTTACAAGTTTATTACCCTTTGGAAAGGTGATCATTTTTGTCTTATCGATGCTGAATTTAAGCTCGAGTTTGAGGCTCCAGTCAGTGATAAGATCTAATGCCTTTTTCGTTTGTTTTCTATTTCAGTGCGATTACCTCCTTGAATGATTAGGAGAAAATCTTCGGTGTAGGCCTGGATTTGTGCATTTCCTTTGAAATCTGGATCTAATGCAGTATTCGCAATGAGATTCCACAATATTGAACCAATATTGGACTCTTGGGGAGCACCTCTGTAGTAATCGTGAGTGACACTGACACCGTCCCGCTGGTAAGTGACTTTATGATTGTGAAGATAACTGCCTATGATCCGAAACAGATTCTTAGGACATTGAAGATGTTTGAGTTGATCCCTGAAGGCTGGCCACCAGAGTTGGTTGAAGGCCGAGGCTACATCTAAGGAGATAACACATGTGTGGAGACCTCGCTGCTTGTTACGGTGTATTTGCTCTTGTAGATTGTGAAGAGCGTCAATGGTGCTCTTTCCCTTCGTGAAACCATATTGCACTTTGTTCATGAGGTGGTTTTTCTCCAGGTGGAAAGTGAGACGTCTGGTTATTAGTTTGTCTAGGACTTTTCCCCAGGCGGAGAGAAGACAGATAGGTCTATATGCGTTCAGATACTTACTGTCTTTGCCCTCTTTTTTGAAATCGCTTTTCATCTGGAAAGTAGCCTTTTTGAAGGCACGCATTAAAGATATATGCTAGTTGGTATTCGTTTGTGATTCTCAACTCTTCGACGAAGTCTATATTGAGTTTGTCCATGCCTGGGGCTTTGCCCCTTTTGGTAGTTTCTATGATCTTTCGAATTTCTGTGGTAGTGAAGGGGGGATCATTTGTTTGGAGGGCTGCTTGCTGATCTCCTTATCTTCCTGTAATGTGGGGTGTCTTTGTCTTGAGTATCATTGGGAAAGTGATATTTGACAATTTCTCTAATAGTGTCTTCAACTGAAGTTGTGGTTGTCCCATCTGGTTTGAGTATTGAGCTTAGTTGTAAGGGTCCTAGGCATTTGATATCATAGTAGGACCTGAACGGGGAAGACATCTGAAGATTTTCCCAGAATGTGTCCTCGGATGCTCTTTTGGCCTCTAAGATCTTTTGTCTATAAATAGCTTGTTCCTTTTTGTAGATGACTCTGTTTTTGGTGCACTTGTCTCCTAAGGTGCAATGGTACCACCGCTGTAAGGCTCGTACCTTTTTTTCTTATAATCGTGAGCTCCTGATTCCACCATGGGTTGCTTCAATAGTGTTTGTTGTTCTTATTTGAATTACCGACTTTTTTAGTGTGCTCATAATTTCATGGATGAGTATCGTGGTGATCTCTGTGTGCTTGTTTATTTCTGTGATGATATGTGGTAGTGAAACTGCCGAATATTGTTTTGCAAATTTTTGCCTGAATGTCATCCAGTCTATATGACTTGGTTTCATCTTGTTGGTGTTTTTTTTCTGTAAGTCTACATTATCGATGTCATATTGGGCGTAGTTATGGTCACTAAGGTTTGCTTCCTCCTGGACTTTCCAATTTGAAATTTCAATTGGATTTTCTTTCCGAAATAAAGTGAGATCAATCCATGAGGTACCTGTGAAACCAGAAACTTTAGGAGGGCTATCAGGGTTATTAATGACGGCTAAACTTGTAGCTGCTAGTAGCTCACAGATCTCGAGACCTCTTGGGTCTGGCTGGGTGGGACTCCAAATTGGATGTTTTCCGTTGAAGTCCCCGCTGATTATAACTGAGATAGAATCATTTGTTATGATTAAGTTCTCTGGCGAGGCCAATATAGGCTCAATTTCCTGTGAGGGAGGGCAGTAAACAGAAACAATCAGGAAAGAGTGGTTGCCTTCAATTTGCACTGCTGTGATATTATCTGTGCTAATGACCTCCGAGGCAGGGAGTGCCTGGTCCGTAAGTATGATAGCTTTTTTGGCGTTTTATGTTGCGTAGAATTTTTTGAATCTTGTGGGGAATCTTTGTAGATGATTGTTTCTTACGTAGGGTTCCTGCATGCATACTATCTTTATATCTTTATTTTGTTCTAAATGTTCTCTTAAGTATGTAGTTGCACCCCGAGAGTGCTGTAGGTTTATCTGGAGAACTTGGATTTTACTCATAATTTATTCTTAGTTTGTATTTCTGTAACTCTCTTAAGTAGCATGCACGTTTTCTGTCGCGACTGTCGTGATGGGTGTTTAACCCTGCATTAAATTTTACATTGATTTTGTGACAGTTTACACAGCTTGGGGATTCCTTTTTGCAATATTTTTTCTGATGGTCTTGGTTGCATATGTGGCAGTGTGCTCTCTTGGTACCATGCACACAATATGTCTGTCTTCCCACTGAGTGATGCAGCAAGGTGGTTGCACTTCCTGTTCGACAATCATTCCCTTCTGCATTCACTGATTCCATATTCGCATGACTCTTGCTTGGTTACATCCGACATAATGACTGTTTTTCCAGAAGGATGATCTGCAATCTCCGTATATAGCTTCTGTCAAACTCATAAAAATGTGCCCAAAAGATGCTCATGTTTTTCTACATACTGAAGTTTCAGGTAAAAAGGCTCTCAAAAGAACAATTGACGTTATTCAAAATGGCAATCTTTCCTCACTTACAATTATAATGTATGGACTGTAAGACGTGCTTCAGTCACCCAGGATGTGTGCATTCACTGAAATCATAATTTATGCATATCCCATGGCAGTATACACATGATGCAAGTTTCGTGCTATTTGAATGCTTCCTTAATGATGTTGCATTTTGGATAGCCAGCAGTTTACATCTTAGTTAGTCCAGACAGTTTAGCTAGTAGTTGTAGAAAAAGTGACAAGGTGCAAAACTGGAGGGTTATTTGGGAATTAAAATCGAGAAAATAAAATTTACTCATGGCCTTTTTATGAAGTTTAGGGTTTTAGGTTAAACCCATAGCAGCTTGGAGGACTAAAGGGTGTTGTATTTAAGTAATTTTTTTTTCCTTTTGTGGTTATTATGTTTAGATTTTTTTATGTATGTATTATTAGAAATATATTTTCTTAATGGCACAAAGTGGGATTTACGTACTTTCAAGCTTCTACGGACAGTAGCTGGACTAAGTCAACGCTGTGTTACATTTAATCCTGCGGGTAACATCATATATGGAGGTATGATTGCACTTCTTGTTTATAATGCAGGTTTACACCTGAAGGATTTAATTTTTTTTCCCTCTCTGTTTAATTTACATTTAGTTTTGTATCCAGCATGTTCTGTGATGTTAACTGAAAGAAAAACATTTAGCAAAAAAATTTGATTTTGAAAATGGAATCCTGTAATCTTTTCTTGGTCCCTATGCCCATTTTTTTGAGATTCACAGTCCCTAATCACCTGTAAAATAATGAAAATCTCAGGAAAAGTGTAAACATTTTTCAAAAATCGAGGAATATAGCAACTTTTTCCAAAAGTCAGTTCTCACAAATAAAAATAATAGTTCTATTTTAAATAATAACTAATTAAAAAAACTCATGAAGAGTTACCATAATCTCTTTCTCTCTTCCCCCTCCCAGAAAAGGCTTTACTAACCTCTTATCAGGTACAGTTTTATCAATCCATAGCTTCTCTTCTGTGCTGCTAGTGAGCTATAATTTTCCAAAAGAGTAATTATTCTTCAATCTCATTCTTTAAAAATACAGGCTTCCAAATTATGTAGCATAATTGTTTTCATCTTGCTTTTAAAAAAGAATAGACACATACAGTACAAAGTCCGTAATCCGAACTCATCGGGACTTCGACGATTCCAGATTAAGGGTTTTTCTGGATTATAGATCATCAATTTAAATCTGGTAAAATGGCACGCAGAAGTTATACAATAAAAAATATGAAACCGTAATTTATCAAATAAAGAGCAATTATTATCTAAAGGATATCAAAATTTACAAAAAAAAGCTTAATATTTATTTGTTTACCTTATTAAACATTTCTTTCAATGTAAGTCGTTTAAGTTGCTTCGTTTTTTGTGCTAAACACGAATGCGTAAACATTAAACGCGCACGCGTAAAGCATACAGAAAAAAAAAAGTTTGTGGCTTTGAGATACGCATTATAGATCATTCCGGATAATGGACGTCCGGATTACAGACTTTGTACTGTATTTATATTATATATCTAACTGATAAATTTTATAAGCATTAATTGAATTAATAAAAAGATGACACACCCACATGTATAGGCAAACTGGTTCTTTTATTGGTATAGATAAAATATTTTTAAATACGGGGTATATCAAAAGTAAGTACATATTTTTTGCAAAATTGGACACTTTTTAAAACACATCTTAAAATGTTTATCCAATTTAAAATAGATTAAAAATATGCTTAATTTTATTTTGTGTGTGCAGGGTGTTCCAAAATTTTTATTTTGTCTTCCAGAATTTACTATTTATTTTGGTAGATTAAAAAAAATTATATTTATTATTGCAACTTGATTATGATTACAAAAAAGGAATTTATAAATCTTCCAAGCCATACATTAACTTTTGGAGAGTTGCATTCCATGAATTTATTTGTTTTATAATTTGTCCAGATATAACACTTATGTTGAATGACCTTATTGCATGTGTGGAGTCAGCTCATCACTGAATAAGAAAGGTGTTATCCAGGAGGTTTTACATTTTCAATTTGCTTTATAAATTCTGTACACCTTGCTTTTTTTATTTGAACAATTTTTTTCATGAGATGTATGCAGCAATTGAATGTGATAAGGTTTTTCCATAAGTGTTGAAAGCAAAACTGTATGAACTCTCATCTTGGGCATGTTGAGTCTGAAATTAGCCTCCCCAACCAAAGTTGTAAGTTCAGTCTGTAACATCTGTTGAATTCATTCAGTTTTGTTAGAGTCCTTGGTCGCCTTCTTTTTAACTTGTCATGTACTTATTAAGCTTTTTTAAATTTGTTTACAAATCATTTTGTCTGTAGGTCCAGGTGCATTAAATTTTCTTCAGAATTTTTCTTATAATTCATTAATTTGTACTCCTCTGATATTCATTATTTAAGAATTCTTAAAAAGGAATAAGAAGCGAAATAAAAAGGTCGGCTTTTTGAATATGCAAAAATAAAATTGAATATACGTGTAGCACATTTTAAACATGACAGACTTGAGACAACAGTAACAGATTTGAGTTTTTCAAAAAAGATCCAATTTTACAAAAAATAGGTATTTATTTACCTTTTAGGTACTTAGTGATACATCTAATATTATTCATAATATTAGATGTATTTGTATCGTATCATTTTTATAAACATGATTTTAATTAACAAAATATTTATAATATCATATGTGTCTTGCTATAGCTCAAGAGATAATTGTTTGCTTTTATAAATAGTGGAACTTTTTAAATTCTTTAGTTTTTTAGTGAAATTTATCAGATATCTTTCTTTTTCAGTTTGTACCCCTACTGACAGTGAGTCCAAGATGACTGAGAATGAAATAAACTGTTTTTATGTTTTTGATGCAGATGACTATAATAGTATAGGTATTATATATATATATATATATATATATATATTAAATCTCTTTCTCTCCTCTTCCTTTCCTCATTTTGTGCTTAATAAGAAAAATAATATATAGCTATATAATTTTAGTGCTATTGCTAGGCTAATGTTATTTTAATTTCATTTTTTATTTTGTTTAATGTAATGTCTGTTTATATACACACAGAGGAGTAAAATTAAGAGAATTTCCACATTATGTTGAACTTCTGAAAAACTAAAAGATTTTAGTGAAATTTGATATGAATATATTTTATAACAGAGAAAGAGGTAAACCATCAAAAGTCATTTTATGTCCTCATGATTGTCAGTAAAGCTCATAGTGCAAAAATGTCAAAAATCCATGTTGTGATACTGAACTGAAAGTGAGCCTAATGTGGCGTATGGTCCTTTCTCCCAGTCAGAGCTTCACGCAGCATGACAATGTACTGGATACGAAGCAATTGAGCAGTCTTTGTCGCATTTGATCCCACTCCTGCGGCAAAGCAGTTTTCAACTTTGATTCTTGAAGGAGGATGGCAAGATCAAATTGCCTTCCCAAGAGCATTCCAGATATGCTGTGTATGGCTAAGGTCAGGAGATCTGGCTGGCCAATCCATGCACCAAATATCATCTTTTCAGATAATCTTTGACCACTTGAGTCCCATGTGAACAAACATTGTCATCCATTAACAGGAACAAAAAACCAACTGCGTCCCTGAAAAGTCGAACTTAGGGCTCTTAGATCTCCTCCACCATATGGCAGTCGGGGGGGCCTTTATCAAACATATGCAGGAATGTCAGTGGACATATGCAGTCCAACATATTGGTCCGAAAATCACACTTTAAATTTTTCTGCTGCCAAAATTATTGAAAAAACATCTTCCATTGGAGAACTGGATTTTCTAGAGGCATTTCACATTCAAAAAAATCTTTCTGTTCTAGTTAGCGATCCTAATTCAATCCAACTTTGCCTTCGGCCTTTAAAGAAATTATGTTTTAGTTCTGGTTTCATCAACAGATGGCACCACTAGCTTATTTTCTGTCCAGGCATTCTTTTCTTATCTGATTATATATCCTATCTCATTCACTTGCGCTCTTGCTGAGGATGGTGGTTCGGTAAAACCATCGAAACTAGTCCTGTGAAAATTTGAAAATATAACGCTGATTTTTGTTGTTTGACTTCTGAATTAGTATCCTGGTTTGTTGTCGTGGATCTTGGTTGATCTTGTGCTCATCTTCTCTATCTTGATCCAGTATCCTGAAACTGTTTCTTCAAATTGCAGACAACACTGGGTGTGTAACTGAGCACTGTAGCCTCTTGCCCTTGTGACTGGTCTGCTTCCAATCTGCCAAAAATACTTCATCTCATTTTGTCATTTGTACGTTCATGGCTACTCATTTTATGTAATATCTTGTAAAATTTACCAAACTCTTATTAGAAACAGAGCAAATGTTGCGAAGCTGTGCGAGCACACAAACAGCCAAAAATCCCTTATGCACTTATATCCCTTCCACTATTACAGCTCTGCAGACATGCCCATGTATGCTTACATATTCAATTTTGAATATTTGCTTAATTCCTCAGTGGCATAATTAGTATTTTTGGTTCAGTATTTTTTTAATGGACATAATTTTCAAATTCTTTTAATTTTGCAGTGTGTGTGTATATATATAGAGATAGATAGATATGAGGTTTACCGGATAGTTTTATCTAGCAATGTTTTTTCAACATTCATGCAGGTGCTCATTTATGACATACACTGGTGTGCAAAAATTAAGGACGAGACGGTTTTTTCAATATAACTTTGTACAAAAGCTTTTCAAATCGACACATTTAATACCGTAAGATCCCCAATACGTAAGGACATGAGTAATCTAAGCAACACTTACTAAAAGAGAAATCAGAGGGATAAAAAGAAGCTTTATTGAAAAAGTAGCATAGAGCACAATGCGACTGAAGGCCGAAACATGCCTGTGATGGGTGTCCAGCAAGAAACATCCGATCTTTAATAGGGGATATGATCTCCCCTGACTGCTAGGCAGGTTTCACAGCGTCTGCCCATGCTGAGAATGAGGTTGTCAATGAGTTGTTGAGGTATTGCTGCCCATTCGTTTTGCAGCGCCAATCGAAGCTCCTGAATCGTTACTGGTGGTAAGGTACGAGCTGCCAAGCGTCTGCCTAGAAAATCCCATACATGCTCAATGGGATTGAGATCCAGAGATCGTGCCAGCCAATCCATACGTTCAATATCCTCACTCTCTAAGAGCTGCTCGGCAGCTACTGTGCGATGACATGGTGCATTGTCGTCCATGAAAAGAAACTGCGGACCCATAGCACCTCTAAAAAGATGCACATATGGAAGAAGAATCTCATTACAATAACGGGTCCCGTTGACTGAACCTGCGTCGAAGATGTGAAGGTCTGTATGACTACCAAGCATGATGCCTCCCCAAACGAGAACACCGCCACCTCCATACCTGTCCATTGCTATACACTTTTCCTTTTAAGTTGTCCCAGGAAAAGAAATCTGCAAGTATTAAATCTGGAGATCATGATAGCCAGTTAAAATTCAAAAGCTGGGAAGTTACGCAGTTGCCAAAAATTTCTTTGAGATAGCCACTGTTTGCCAGTGAAGGTATTGAAACATTCATTATATAGTTAGGACATTAGTCATTCCAAATATTAAAGAAGTTGTGACATGTTCTTTGCATCAAAATAATTGTGTTGATTTTCAAAGTAAATTTAATAATTTTCATCATTTGCTCAGTGGTACGTTTTCCAGTCTTAAAACCTGCAAGTACTGACTATATTATGGTCTTAAAAGAAAGAGTAAACATATTTTGCAAGAAAAGTTTATTTACTTTTGTGCAGCCTATATTATTAAAACATTTTTTATTTGAAACTGTATGGAATGTAAACTGTAGCATTATTTTTTGTTTTCCAGCTACAATAGATGTAAAAAAACCTGTCTTCCATGTAGCTGCAGATTTAAATGAACAATATGTTGCTGTTGTTGAGGTAAGAATTTGTGAAAAAGGAGGCATTTGATCTATATTTTGTGAAACTGAATTTATATGTGGAGTGACATGTAAATAGCACCTAAACCTTTCAATAATGATATTTCTTACACTGTGAGTGAATAAAAAATCTCACTGGTGTGGTTGAAAGCTTTAAAACACAGTTTTTAAAAAAGTAAATGAAAAAGTCACAGCTGGTGAAAGGAAATTTTGGACATCGTCAGAACTGTTTAAAATTAAGTAAAATGTTAATTTTCTGACCGGCGTGTTTGCATGACCTCTTTCATGTTCTCATAATTTTGCAAAATTCATGATAAAAATTTTTCTTTCGATGAATGCAGCAGCTTTTGCCATAATTTGCCAAATAAATTTAAGAGGACAAGATAACTTCTTTTCTCTCATTCCCCCCTTTTTAAGAAATCAATGAAATGTTTGCATTCATTATAAGTAGTGTTATAAAGTTCTGTAAATATATGAATGAATTTAATTGTATTATAACTTTTATATATATATATTTTTTTATTTATTACAGTATTGGTAGTAATTTTAAGGTGCATTTTTATGTAATTGAGTTTGCTAACATGTAATAAGGTATACACATATTAGGAGGCATACATATGGGAAACAATTTTATCTAGAAAAACATATTTATATTATTTCCAATTTTAAAAAAGTGCTTTTCATCAGGAATTCACTTTGAATGTGGTAACATTTTTTTTTTAAATATAAGAAATATCTCCCTTAATAATTTCCATAAACAAATGAAAAAAAATAAAATGAGACACACTAAAAATTTCTAGTTATTGTAAATTTCTGTACATATTTAAATGCATTTGATTAAATTTTTGATTTTGTATTATTTATTTATTTATTGCTTTTGGAGTGACAATCTTAGAGCGTATTCTTTCGTAATTGAATTTATTGCCATGTAATTTTTATTATATAAAAAGTATATAGTATAAAGTGCTTATTGTTGATCATGTGATTCTGAATTCAGCATCATTTTAATTGTGGAAATAGCTCAACTAGAGCCTAGAATATAGGCAAAAACACTCCTAACATACAGGGTGTCCGAAAAGTCTCTCCTTGATTACATAAATTGATAACTCAGGCTAGAAGTAAGATACAAATATGAAACTGGTGTCTAATTCTTTACAAACTACCAAAGTTTTTTCACACATCAGTAAGCTTCCACATGAGCACCCTTGGTAGCACGTAGCACATCCAGGCGATATTCAATTTCTGTCCACACATTAGCCAACATCACTGGAGGGATCGATTTAACGACTGTGGTGGTTATCCGTTGCCACAGGGTTTCAAGATCTGGTACACGTTTTCGGTAGACCTCGTCCGTGACATAACCCCATAAAAAGAAGTCTAATGGGGTTATGTCAGGAGAGCATGGAGGCCAAACCGTTGGCCCATCACGACCAATCCATCGCCTAGGAAAGGTCATATCGAGATAGGCACGGACGTCCAAACCCCAATGAGGCGGTGCACCGTCTTGCTGAAACAAGACATCAGGGTGATACTGAAGCAGCTGAGGAATAGCATACAGTTGCAATATGTCCAGATGCACTTCAGATGTGATTGGTAGCCTCAGCGAAGAAGAATGGCTCGATAATTCGATCGTGCAATAGCGTGCACCAAACATTCACCTTTGGACTGCCTTTGGTGCACTCCAAATGCGTACATTATGGCGATTCACTACTCCACTGACAAAAAAGGTCGCTTCGTCGGAAAAGGCAATTTGTCTGAGATAACCATCATCGTCCTCAATACGTGATAGCATTTTGACCGCAAAGTCATATCGACGTGTACTGTCATTGGGCAACAAGGCCTGAACGATTTGCACTTTGTATGCACGAGACAATAAACGTTTGTGTAAAATGTCATGGAGAGAGCTTTTTGGTATCTGTAATTCACGTGAGGCCCTGCGCACCAATTTCTTCGGACTTCGTAGAAAAGACTGCCTCACAGCTTCCACCCTGTTTGCTGAGGTTCTTGGTCGACCAGACTTCGGAAGGTCAGCAACCGATCCTGTGTTCTTGGAACTTCTCATACCAGGCTTTAATGCTCTTGACATCAGGTGGATTCCTTCCAAATATTGTCTGGAAGTGTCTCTGCACTGTGGTTGATGATCATGTCTCATGGTACCACAGGACACACTATGCCTTCTCCTGATTGGTTAACATGGCTTCTTGGGCACTGCACCTCATCCACTACTTACGTACTGCGAACCTAAAACAGAAAAACAACTTTGATAGTTTGTAAACAATTCAACACAAGTGTCATATTTGTATCTTACTTCTACCCTGAGTTATCAATTTATGTAATCAGGGAAAGACTTTTCGGACAACCTGTATATTGACAATATTGTTGGCACTAACATGTTGACATTTGGAAGTTAAAAAACATTTTTAAAACTTCAGGAGCAATTTTTCCTGGATCTTTTGGAAAGTTGAGCAAAATGATATAAACAGCTGTGTTTGAGCCACATGAGTTAGTCTATTATGAGTTATTTCAGAAAGACTACAATTAAAAGAGTTGACTGATTTCGTTTTGCACTTTACTATGTAAGTGACATTAGTAATCTGCAGTGTTTCTTCTATGTTTAGGAGGATTTGCTTTATCATTGCATTTTCTTTGAGTTATGGACAGTTCTTATTTTTTGCTGTGTACTGTTATTTTGCAATAAATTATTAATGTCTTAATGCTCATTTGAAGTAATTATTTAACACGATCTCCACAACTGTATAGTTTCAGCTATAGACATTGCCAGCTGATGATGAATAATGTCTTTCATTTATCATTGAATCATTAACGTGTGCTGCTAAATGTAGAGTTTTATACTTGAAATCCTTTTGTCTGGACTTTTTACCAATATTTTACAATTATTGGGGAGTACCATAATTATCATAAATAAAACAGGTTCTAATATGGTGTAGAGTTGAAGAATTCCCTGCTTCTATGTACTATCATTTGCATTAGAAATAAAGTCTAATGATTTTGATGATGTTTTAAGGTAACATATAGTTTTACGATCATATATCCCTTTCCCAAAAGTGTATGTATATAACACTTTGTTAATAAGTTATTTTTTAAATTTTTGTGTTTCTCTATTTTTTTCCAAGGGATGGGAGAGATTTAAATCAAAATTTAAATATTTTTAGAAAAATGTGTGTGTAAGATATAAAATATGGGGGAAGGAAACCCTAATAACTTTAATTTGGCTGCATCCCTTCCTGTCCTAAAATCATTAATTGTTTGTAATATATGAGTCTAAAGTGTGTCATTTCAAAATTAATCCGCATAATGCCATCTTATATAAGAGCAGCAATCTGGATAATATTTTATTGTATCACATATCAAAATTTCAACAAAGAATCAGCACCATATATATTGCTGCCTCAAAATGCACACTTACTTTCACACTTTCCTCTTGCTGTGATAGCATGTGTCATTTGCTGCCCTGTTTCATTTGTGTGAATAGCTATACAAAGTTGTGGGGTGCTTATTACACCCAAAATGATATATGATTGACAATATATATATCTCAAGAATGTCCAGAACTAAATTATTTCACCTCTTTAAGATGATCAGAAGCATTAACTATCTGTACATGTTTGTCTTAGAGACGCTTATAGTATGTCTTATGCATACGACATATTTGAGTTTTTCTTCTCCATTTAGCATCTATTATACCATGAACATCTTGCCAATTTAATACAAGGAATCATCAATCTATTTATGTGCAGTAAAGAAGCATCAAGTAATTTACAGAATTTATTATATATATGTATAATTTATGTTATATGTACCATATATATACGTAAAGTTGCACATGTGCGAATTATGTATATTGTATCAGTGGTGTACTGTGGTTTTAACCACAGTACACCTTTTTAAGATGAATGCGCACAGACAAGGCTGCTGGTCATCTTAGAGAGGTGAAATGCAGTATTGGTACATATTTATGTTCATGGCAATACTGGTCACTTTCATTTGTATGTTAAGGAGAAGGTGATAATGGCAGGGTTTCATTATCATGAGGTTGCGGCCCATGGCAGGATTTATTGTATTTTGAATATGAAGACTAATGAGTACCATAAAGGTTAAAATACTCAGATGAATATATTAATTAAATTGGTTCAAGAGAGGAATCCAAAATTATTTTACCATAAATAATCAATATTTTTTTTATCTGACCAGTGTCATAGAAATAAGTAATCAACTAAACACGTTTAATCCCTAAAAGAGCTTGTGGCCAGCAAAACAGATTACTTCTTGTTTTGCATATTATAAAGCATTTTGAATAACAGGTGTAATGTTTCTTGCTTGTACCAGTGAGAACATTTAAAGTAGAACTTCCATTTGCCTTGCCTTTTGAAAATATTTTATCTCAAAAATCATGATGGATATGCGATTGAGATCATAGGTTTGTGATGACAGCTGATGAGCGCATTGTCATAAAATGGCATCAGAGGTTGTTTGCACATGCTCCATAATGATTTCTTCTGTAGGACTAGCTTTTTGTACTGCTTTCCTCTCTATAGTTTAAACTTAGAATTATAATTTTACCTCACATTATCTTATGTAGAATTATCATTTTACCCTGCATTGTTCCACGTACTATAAGAATACTTTCATGACGACCAACTAAAATATAGCCTTAAAAGTTAAATTAGTTTCACTTATAAGAATTGCAAGAATATTAGAATTTCTTACAACTGGTAGTTAAAAGCACATCTAAGGCAGTTAGAGAAATAGTTAAAAGCTAGCTAGTTCTCTCTTGCTTAGAGCTGGGGAGAGGGAGGAGATCCATTTTCCTCCCATTTGCTTGAAAACCTGACTAAGTCAAATGGCTTCAAATGATGCTCAATGCTTTTCAATATCGGGTAAAAATACATTTCTTGAAACTGTTGATACATAAAATGGCTGAAGACTAGCCTAGTTCTTCCCTTTGTTCATTGACGGCACACAGCTAATATATGTATACATGTATCAGTGTGTGTGTGTATTGTAACAACATCAGAAAGTAGTTTCAAAGCATTTCATCAGTTCACTTTTTAGTTTTAAGAATTTTTGTAGTTCAGTATAGTATTCCTAAAGTTTAGTCACATAATCTTTTATTATATTTTGTACAACATAATCAGAACTCTTGCTGAAAAATATTTTTAAGTTCAAGTAAAAAGCTGAAAATTCTGCTGTAGGAATATTTTCTCACAATGCAATTTGTATATGCATGTTTGTTGATAGAGTGTAAATTGCAATGTTTTATTCATAGTTAAGTTAAAATAATGGTATCACATAGCTGTCAATAGTCTCAGTTTTTCATCCTCTTTCATGGTAGATCATTGAATTTCCCAGTTTATAATTTCTATTCTTTACTAATGAAATAATTTATCAGCAATAATTGAAATTAATTGAATTAATGAAATTTAAACTGCTCTAATTTCATGTTAACATTCCTGATCATCAGCATGTTTGTAGAGCTGTAGGAAGATTCAGCCAATGTTTAATCAGTAAATATTTGCATTACTTAATCTATGGTATTGTTGTGTTCTGCAGATTCATAGATTTGGAGTAGTTGATGAAGAATCAAAACACAATTTATTCACTAGTATTACACAGGGCAGTTCCAAAGATATGTTTACAGTTGTAAAGAAACTATGATAAACGTGCTGAATTGATCAGCAACACAGCCTTCAGGCTATAAGGGTAAAGATGGCTTCACGGCAAAGCACTAAAATACAGGTTCTGACTTAGTGGATTTCTCCTAATCTCTGAAATCAAGACGCTATTGCTACACTACTCTGGCTGTACATGGAGCTGTACTCCATGTACAGCCAGAGTATATATAGCTTTAACCTGCCTTTGAGAATATTCTCAGGAATGCGGTCTAGATTATTCTTGCTCCATTTATGGCATACTGCCAATTTTGTCGCCAAATAGGTGATTCAGGCCAAATCTGTGAACCCTGCCTTTCTGGCTACCCCAACCCCACTTTGCCAGGAAGCTATCTTACCACAACTGGCATTTTGCAAGGTTATATTATCTATGAAATAGTAGCTATGTTTAATATTAATTTTATGTTTATCTTTTTTTAAACTGCTTTGACAAATTGAAACTTTACTTGCCTACTCAAAATTTTCTCAATATAAAAATATAAAAGGAATTACATAATGACCAGTTAAAGAACATAAAATCTGGAATATGTAAATAAATGTTAATATTTTTTTATTGCAGTCATGTTTTAAATAGTTGAATAACCTTAAGCATGCACTTTAAAGCAAATTCAAGTCAGTCTAGAGTTCATTTGAAATGGGCGTCACCGTGCAAAGCAGAAACCTTTTTTAAACTGTCAATTTTTCATATTTCAAGTTTTGCAGCTGTTTTTATTAGATTATTTATTTATTAATATCAGAATAGTTGATACTTAACTGGGAAGTCAATGAAATATAATTTAAAAAAAAATCTGCAAAGTTAGAAAGTAGTTAGGTCAGTCCTCTCAAATAATAATTTCAGGTTTTGAATAGTTCAAAGTAAACAAATAGTACCACTTTTGGAAATGGAAGCAATTGAAGACTTACTGTACCCTATTTCTCTTGCTGAGAATATTTTATTCGCATTGTATCCGACACAATATTTGAAAAAAATTTAAAAATATAATATCTGAAAAATAATGGGCTTTCTTATTTTGCTTTTCTTTTGTGTGTGTGTGTGGGGGGGGGTAAGGCAGATTTTATAAAGTAGTGAGTGGACATTTGAACTTAATTGGAAAGACTTTGTGCATTGGCAATGCTGATGGCTTTAAAGGTGTATTTTCTTGATACATTCAATTCTGGGAAAAATCATTTTTCAAAATTAATTCAGCTTGATTAGTGTCTTGAATGTATTATTGTATGTATTTAAATTATGCTGAAACATGAAATGTACAGAAGTCATTTAGCTGTAGTCATTTCTTTGGCACAGGAGAGGGCAGATGGAAATACAAATAAAGCTGTACCTAGTTTTGACATTCATATTTATATCAAATTCTAATGTAAATTCAGTTATCACGACTATTTGTTTAATAGTTATGTTAATTATACATTTCTTTTAAGTACACATGTTAATGAGGTATTAAGTGCAAAATAATGTTTACAGATGCAGTCTACGGTGGATCACTTTTCAGTTTCTGCAGTCGCTGGTGCTGACTCTGTGTGCCGATTGTATGAAATCGGAAGAACCAAGGAGGAAGGCGATGAGGTAAGATTTTTTTTTTTGTAGCACGTTTTTTTTTAATAAATTTTCAGATTTAGCTTATCCTTTCCTCTCCTAAAAAAAGGATTGTATTTAATCAGATCAACAACTGTCAAACAGAAAAATCTGAATAGCTTGGTTACGTAGGCCTACAACAAAAAAAATTTTTATTATATTTTTTTTTTTTTTTTTTTTTGTTGTTGTTGTTGTTATTTAAAGGTATCAAGCCTTGTGCTAGTTAGCATTATAAATTCTAGTGGCTTGAACGAGAAACACAACTATAGTATAACATAATCCAAAAATTTCTTTGGGAGGAGTTGTCATATTCTCCCTTGCTTACTGGCTTGGTGTAAGTGGTTAACAGGACTAGCTAAGCATTGAAATAACCATGGTTTGAATCTTTTTGAGGGCACAGTTGATTTCACACGTTTCCTGGCTTTGAAAAATCTTGTAATCTCAACAGCAGGCCTGAGCAGACTATGGCACACTATTTTCATGAAGCCTGCCAGCAGTAGTAATATTTTTCACAGTAGTTTACTTTTAATGCTTTTCACCTCCGCCAGCAAAATAGCTTCATATTTATAACATATTTTAAATTTCTCAGCTTATGAACTGTTTTATAACTTCTAAATTTTATTCAAATCAAGATAGAATTTTGAGTATCATCTTTCTCTGGTAAGTACTTTGTTAGGAAGGTTTAGGATTTTTCAAAAACTTGTAACAAATTTACCGATAGTGTATGATCCCTTTTCCATGACAACAAATAGTGGACGAGTAAGCTGTAACTTGAGATTATACCACAGGTTCTGCAGTTGAGATGACGTTTTGAGATCTGTAATGTGCCTTAAGGATTTTGTTTGAGAAATGTTGATTATTTTAATGGATCTACACATGTGAACAGAAATTTTCTCAGATATAAATAAAATAACAAACATAAAGCTCTTTAACCACTTAAGGACATAACCTGAGTTAATTTATTTTATTTAATCTATGCAATTTCCTTTATCTTGGGATAACTCAAATTGATGTATCATTATCATCAAACCTGTTTAGGCAAAAATATGCAATTATTGTGCAGAATCGAGTACATTCAAAAATAATTCATGGGATTTTCTATCACATGACAGAAACTTTAGACTAGAATAATGTTCCATGCTTTGCTGCAGGCTATAGAAACAATAATTTTCCCTCACAACCCTGAATTATTTAAAATTTGCAAGACTAGTTAAGTTATTGGTAAATAGATGGTACCACTAAAGTATGAATATTGTGTAGATTATGAGAAGATGTGGTATGTCTTTACATAAGTCAAGTCGATCCACATTGTTTGCATGTTCTTTAGTGATATTTTATGCTATTATTGTATACATTCAAAATGTTGAATGATGAAAGTGAATATGAATATTTTGATGGGTCAGATAATGAACAAGATTTAGATGTTAGTGAGAGTGAATTGTCTGGCAAGGGTAACAAATTTAATGAATTTTAATAAAAAGAAGAGAAAAATTTCAAAAAAATGTTTTGACTTAAAAATGTGTAGTATCAAGCCAAAAGCATAAAAGAAATAAACTGAAATTCGACGGTATGACACCAAAAAAGGCATGGTGTGACTGTATCAGAACAGTATAAATTTTTCATAGATTCTTTATTTTGTAATTTGTCAAATATTTATTTGATATGGGGATGTTTTTTGAATTAATTGATTTTTCCTCATTTGACTGATTATTGGGGGTAGAATTTTAATGATTTTAATCAAATTCCTAAAATTACTTTTTTAAATAATTTTTCATTGCTTATTAGTTGATAATAAGAAAAAAGAATTTTTATTAGAAAAATGATAAGATGACAGTTTATTAAATGCATTATTCAAACATCTGTCTGCTTAAAATACAGATGTGGTGACGAATTACCAATTAGCCATAATTTCTATTTTTACAAAAAATTACAAAATTTGTAGAAACAAAAATTAATTTTACATGTATAACTGGAACAGTCTTCATAAATCTCATGAAAAATACTTTATGATTGACATATATTGGAATTGGGTTTGAAATAAAAGTATTGAAATTTAGTGAAAAAATGTAAAAGTAAAATCTGTATTTTGAAGGCCCGGGGGGGGGGGAAGAAAGAAAGGGGAAAAAATAGGGGGAAAAAAGAGTAGTTAAAGCAAAAGCTTTTTAAATGTGTACTGTAGTTACTTAAAATTAAGACCCCCATTTTTGCTATATTGTTATTCCAAAATTTACTAGAATCTAAACAAGTATTTCAATAGATGAAATTGCAAAATGAAAGGAAGGAGCTTAATTATTGTCTGTAAAAAAATAATTGCATCATTAAAAATTTATATACATGGCTGTATATTTAAATTGTATAATAATGCAGTTTTATATTAAGATTGTATATTTACATTAAAAGTTACATATGCTGATGTGCTAAAATAATTAGCCTAGATGAGCCCATGCAGAATACATGGTAATATCAAAAGCTTTCAAGACTAGCTCTGTTGTCCCATACACTCAAGTTTCATCACATGTAATGATCCTCGACATGAAGGACAGGTCATGCATGACATGCTGACAGATGCAGTGTTCCTTCTGCTCCTGGGTTAGCAAACTTAGCAGCAGTATGGTGCATGTTTGAATCACATGTGAGGATTTTCTGCAGTGTTCTGTATAACACATCAATAATGGCAGCAGTGTTGTAGATTGTACTCTGATGATCCTCATGCACAAGTTTCTGAATAGTTTTGAAGTTTTTTTGTGTTGTGCTCATTAAAAGTCGTTCTGATCTCTCATCGTCTTCCAGTAATATTCTTCCGATCCTGAAGTGCATGTGCCACTCAGAATACCTCGAATGACTCATTGCAGCAATGCCATACACTTGCTGAATCATCTCTGAAAAGGATTTGCCTAGTTTTGCACAGAATTTCACATTCATTTGTTGTTATAACTTGCTGTCCATGATGAAATTGCAGACATGGTAATGCATATGTTCAGAATACCACCAGCTGCACAGCTTCCAATTGCTTCCAGTGTGTTTAGGATGATGTTTTTTGACACATTGACTTACAAAGGTTGGTGCATGTAACCTTGTGCTCCTATCTGTTGGTGTGTTACAGAACTAGTCTCAAAACTTTCATACCACCTCGTATTGCCTATACATATCATTGATTGAGTTCATCAGTACATATTTAAAGCAAATGACATCTGTGGAAGCTGCTAGAGGTATTTTCCCATTCAGAATAACAAATGTTTACAATTTGCACTGTTTTTATTACTAATAGCATGCACGGACTTCTGTATCATTATTATGAAAAAGGAAAAAAGTATGATGGTTTTAATTACTAATTCATAGAGATGAACATCTGCATTTATTGGTCCTAAATCATGTAGTTTGTTAATCAGTAAGATAGATTAAATTTCAAAGAAAAATTAAACATCTTTATTAAATATCTAAAACAGGAACATAAAATAAAATTTTTTAAACGTTCTCTATCGTGGTTTTTGATATGGCTGGAAATAAATAGGTAATAAATTAGACTAGCTTAATTTCTCTTTGGGTACCATAGTAAAATATTAAATTAGGTAGCTGACTTTTCATTCTAATCAGAATCAAATGAATTCTTATTAAAATATTACTCTCGTCAAATATTTTTTTTTCTCCCAATGGCAGATTGTGAACAGTTACAGTGTAACAAAGTCCATTAATCTATACTAAAGCCAGATGTGGTAGTCCCTTTATTATGGAGGCACCTAATAGGTGAGCCACCACTGCCTCCTATGAAGAGACGGACAGTTACAGCCATGCCTTCTCCGGGATTCGAACTCAGGCCCTTTGGTATCGCATTCAAGCTCCCCTAACCACTATTCTGTCTGAGCGGCTCAAATATTCATTTACATTTTTATTTCTGAAAATTTATTATAAAATGAGAGGAGAGTCTTATTTTTGAGAAAATGCAGATATATATGTCACACAAATATCTCTGTGTGTGCGCGTGCGTGGAAATAAATATTCCGTCTTGTAACATTTTCTGGCGCATGGTTAATTGTGATTTACAGTTAAAAAAAAAAGTGTTGCCATCACATCTGAAATATTTGATTACTAAGCAAGGTCTTAAATAGCTGTTTACTATTTTGGGCTTCAAAGTAATTCATTTCTAGACCATAGCTGCCAGCTCTCCTGCTTTTGCTTTGAGATTTACAGTCTCTCATCAAATCTCCCAACAGATCACCAAATCTTCGAGCTTTGAAATTTTAGCCTTTACGAAAGAAATTTTTTTTCACAGTAAATGAAATATATTGAATTGATAAAATTTAAATTATTAAAATTCCATTCATTTTCAAATTTAAATTATTAAAATTCCATTTCCAGTGATTTTCAGCATTATTTTTCTTATTAAATTTTATTTGATCTGAAGTTTTCTAATCTAGACATTTGTTGAACTTATTATATAGATGCAATGAGTATTTATTCAATTAATATTTGTATTTAATTTTGCATTCATCAGTATATGATTGGTTACCGAGTTTAGCCACACAGTAGCATGTATATTAATTCTTAATAATTGTATTTTCATCCTGTGTAAAAGTACTTGTATTAAAAAAAGCTTTAATTCCCCACTCAGGATTTTCTCAGAATAAAAGTGAAATAAAATTACAAAATGCATGTAACCTGAATCATGCATTTTAAAGCAGATTTAAGACAATTTGGATTCTCCTAAAATGACTTCACTGTGCAGTGAAAAAACTTTCCTGAAATGTATGTGCTAGTTTTTTACATTTCAACATAGGCAGCTATGTACAAAACTATTTCTAATTGCAATATTTTATTTTATAAACCTTTTAATATTTGCATCTAGGATGGTGAAGAAACTGAAGATAGTGATGATGCATCTGATGAGGAAGATAATGAAGGTTTGTTTAATTTTTATGTTCCTTCTAAATTAAAAGTGACCTTTTTGGTGTTAATTTACTTTATTGCATTGTGTTGACAAAGGTTTTAGGACTGATTTTTTTCAATTTTTCAGTTTGCTGATTTTGTGTCATGGCAAAATGTAATCATCTACTGATATACTGGGCTCTGCATTAACCAAACCCTGTTTAAAAATAAAGTTTATTTGTTGCAGAGTGTTGGAAAATTAAATGTAACAAACTATGGACATGAAATGAGACTGTCTGTGGAAAATACAAAAAGGGAATGAAAAATTTGTGCAGGAATAGCAGACAATTTAGCATGTGGAAGGTGTTTTTATACACAATTATATGAATTTAACTGTGTGCAGGGTATTTAAAAAAGAATCACCTGATTAAAAAAAAATCATAACTTTTCAGGTTTTAATCCGTTTTTTATCAAATAATATATAGATAAAAAAAGGGAAATCCCTAATCAAATTATATACAATCCCATCATTCAGTTTCATATGTCTGAAAATAAGAAAATTTATTTCTTTGGAGATCAAAGTACAAATTTTGAATCATTTCTTAAAAGGAGAAAAGGCATCTCATGTTCCAAAGAGTCTAAATTTAAATGAAAGATTAGTGAGAACCATTATTTTTCTTTTTATTAATTTTTAGAATGCATCTCTGTATTTTGTATCTCTGTATTTTGCATCTCTGTCTTTTATAACACGGTTTCACATAATGTATTTTCTAGGAACCTGTCTACCATTTATAAGAGGAATACTTATATTAAAAATTTCAAAATAAAAAAAGTAGCATTATTGTAAATGTGTAAAAAGACTTTGCAAATAAAAATAAATTAAAAATTTAGTGATGCCAGAGCATAGATATTATTACCATATTTTATTGTTAAATATTTTTCTTATAATTAAAATAAAAAATGTTACATATATTAAGATCTCGGTTAAAAATGAATGATGATCTATTTTTATGTAAAGATTAATTGATTTGTGATGGCACTTCTAGTTTTATTTCAGGCTTGATTTAAATAACCAGAACATTGGGAAAAAACCACTCATTGAATTGCGTTTACAGTTTTTAATAAAAGATCATTTTCAATTATTTTTATACTTAAAAACTTGGAACTGATATTCTTGTAAGTCTTTGCCCTTTTGTAAAGTAATTGCCTACCTGTGTGTATCTAAGACTTTAAGAGCACTGCTAGTTTGATCCAGGTTGAATCTTAATGAATGAGCATCATATTCTTCTGGGTTTTCCTTATGTGTGGTATAAATTTGAGCCATTTTCCCATATTAAGTCCTGAATGAAGGCATTACTTTTCTTAGGTAAATAGCCCGCAATGCTTTGCCATAATCAATAAAACAAGTTGCAAAGTTGACCCCCAATTTGAAAAGTTTTTCAAGTAAAATGCACAGGTTTTTTTCAATATTTATCACCAAAGTAACAGGACATATTACGCAACCAATTGCTGCAAATAACATAATATTATAAACTTTATATTTCTCTTGATTTTCTTACGTCTTTGATATAGCTAGAGAAAAACAGCTACGTCCATTTTCAATATTAAATTCTGTGTTTTTATTTTTTAGGAGAAAGTATGGAAATTGAAAATGGAGATGACGATGATGATGACGACGATATTAATCATTATTTTATACAAGAGCTTTCATCAGAAGAAGACGATGAAACATTATTCTCCCTTAATACATCAGTGGAAGATAATTTGTGATATATTTTATATATTTTATGAAGAATGTATTTACGTTACCTTGATAAAGAATTGTTATATATTTATCAGTTTGTTTTATTTATCTACCTTGAAACGAAAGAAGGCTAACCTTTCAGTTTGCATAGTAAATTTTCTTTGATTAAGAAGCAGGTCGATGATAATGTCATCAACCTAAACAACTCAAATAAAGGTTTTTCCTGCATACATGAAATCCATTTAACATAGAAATGTTTAAAAATTAAAATAAAATTATGTCTTTAAAATAAAATTATGTCTCCCCCCATTTGAAAGAAAAGCAGTCAAAATTGCAATTCTTGTAGAAATATATTTAAGAACTTTTAAAAGAGTGAGTAAATGTAAAGCTTGAAATTGGATTGACGTTACGTTCACAATGCCAAATCGACTCGAACTATTTTGCTGACATCACATGCACATGATGTATGAGCTATACCAGGCCATTGCTTGTTGAGGCAAAAAGTTCTTCAGAAATACAAAGTTGTGGTAAAGAATGGCTACTTTTACATGCTTATTTTAAGACATGGGATGCTTTATGTGTTCTGTATGTGTATTACGTAGGGAAGGTGACATATTCTTCAATTCCTGGACGTTCGTTTAATGGGTTTGGAACCACCAAGATTGGTCCTTTGCAAAGTCTTTACATTATATAGGATCAATCATGGTGGAAATAATTTGCCTTTATTGTAACTAGAGTTCAAGCATATTGTTGCGTGTGTATAGGTTCGCAATAGATTGAATGCACAAGTCTGATAATAGAGTAATAAAATTTATTCTTATCAACAGAGATATAGCAGAATGCTGGAATTTTCCTGGATATATTCGTACAAATGTTCACAATATCGCACAATTTAATCAGCAGTTATACTTCAAACTACTAAAAACGTTAAAATAGAACAATATGCAAAGAGAAAGCTAATCCAATTTCTCGCTGAACTCGCAACAACAACAGCTACCTAAACAACTGAGCTGAGATGTTTTCTCTTTTGCTGTTTATAGCTTTTAATTGGTCATGAGATATTTCGAGTAGTTTCTGCTTCTCGAGATTTCTGGAAAGCTATAAGAGGATGTAATTATGGTTACAGCTTACACAGCAGTCAATTACATTTATTCACACATTCAATACAAATCACCGAGATATCCATTTATTCGATGTTAAATGCACATGCTCATGTATGTTTATTTTTCCGGCATAGCTTTTTCTTAATATTTGTCTCGTGCTACATTACACAAGGAAATACAACGATTTTAATTCTACTTAAAATATCTAACTCAGGGGTTCTCAAACGGTGCTACATGTACCACTGGTACCAAGAGAAAAATAGGTGTTACAGTTTGCAAAGAAGCAAAGTATTTTTAACTAGTAAATTCAAAACTTAAAACCCCAACATCCTGATTGAGTTTTTTTCTCTAACACTCGTAAATTTATACATTCTGAGCTTTGTTCAAGAGTGGTGGTGGTGGTAGTAGTACTTTGTAGTAGTGGTACCAAAGGTGCTCAATTTTTGTTTAGAATGGTGCACATTAGTCAAAAGGTTGAGAACTGCTGATCTAACTAAATACAAAATTCGTAACAATAATGCAACTTTGTCTATCATATCCAAAATACTCTCTGTTAAATCTCAAAGAGGTGTAGGTTTTGGGATCTGTCATGAAGATCTGTAAATAGCATTTATTAGCTAAATTTGCATATTTATTTACTTTTGTCCTCTATTTTCATAAACTTACATTAATTAAGATGACATTTACATTATTGAAGAAAGTAAGAAAGCAAAATATCTTAAATTATAAGCTAATATATACCACATTACCAATATATACCATGTGACAAAATATCTCATCACCTAATAAAGCTGGTCATGCTATTCAGAAGGTTAATTAAACGTTCGATTGGTGATGGGTCGTGTAAAATTCCTGCATTTGCCAGAGAGAGGGAATTCATGGCAAGGTAAGGAAAAATCGCCCTGGTATCTTGTTGCCACCTCCTTTTATGTCTTTAGCTGACATTCTGTGAAATACAGTATACTCTTGTTTATCTGGGCTAATGTCAGGGAAGCCAGTTACAGATAATTGAAGAACATGGATAATCCAAGCTATCAGTTTTCACGCATATTAGATGTGTTTCTTTCTTAAAAAAGTCAGTAATTTTTTATTGGTTTTGAACACATTTAAATATTTGTTAAATTTCACCGAGTTATTTTTTAAAGTCCTATTTTATCATATTGAAATCCTCTTTGATTAACAGTCCAACTGAGTTTCCACTAAAGTCATTTCTCTCTTGGGATTAATATAGTTTTATTATCAGTATCACTCTGTGCTTCTTCTGTTCTTGTGACATTTGAAACGATATCCACATCACTTGAGCATTAAAAGCCTGGCTCAGTTGAAATGCCATTGGCCCATTCCATGTTTCCCTGATTTTCATTTTTGAAAAATATTACATTTTCGTTATTTTGGCACATATTGCCTTGACTTCTTTGCGATTAGGTAAATCTTCAATTATATTAGGAAGAATCTTTCTATGATTAAGCCAGTGTTCTTGATTTTACTTTTGACCGAGCTGTATTTGCATTCGATGTAGTCAACTTTTTTTTGGAACTTCATTAAATCATCTTCCTCAGCAAGAGTTATCAGAAAAACAGAATGGTAAAATCATTCACCGAAGATATTGCACCTTGGTCCATCAGCTGAATGAAACTGGTAACATTTGGTAGCAAAAATTTAGTCATCATTAAAGTATCCATTGTTTTTAAAATGGTATTTTTTGGATGAGAAAGTGCATTATCTAATAACAATATTGCTTTTTCTGGTAACCATGTACTTTTTAAAAAAAATCCTTCACTTCAGGAACCAGTTTAGCCCTGAACAAATCTTCGAATATCTCCGTTCATCCATGGCCCTTGTTGATTGTAATGATCTACACTTGCGCATAGAGTTGACTGTGCATGCGTGGGCACCAGCACACACAATAATACACATAATATAGATAGATAAATAAATATCAAAAAATAAAATTGAATGCACTGAAATCAATTAATTACAAACGAAGATTTGCATAATCGCTATATCAGATTACGAAAAAGGAGTGGCTCACCTTCTTAACTCTACACAGTGTGAAATAAACTTGGAAAAAATGATAACAGAAAAAATCCCTATTGCCTGTTCTACTAATCACTTTGAATTGTTCATGTGTGTTTACATTTAAGGTCGTGTAGAATCTTCACTTATGTGGAGGTCATTTGTACTACTAAGTTCTACTGCTAAATTCGACTCAGGCTGTGTGTGTTGCTATATATTTTGATTTCCATCATTGCACTGGTACTGCAAATTTTGTATGTATGGTCCTGTGTCGTCTGGATCGACAGCCAGTCTGATGGAGCATTATGGAATGTTGCGATTTTTCTGTCATTTGTAGGTATGACCAGCGCCAGACTTAGCATTTTTTCTAGGCAGGGCAAAAACTTAAAACTGCCACCCTCACTTATCTTCCTTTAAGTTTCTCTAACAAATTTCAATTTTTTTAAATAAACATAGGAATAGGTAGGGTTTGAGATAAAATATAAAATCCATTTTATAGAAAGAAATTCTTTATGTGCCATTTTTGTTATGAAAGAAATATACATAACAAATTGTTGTTTCTTTACTTACGGCAAAGCATAAGAGGGCTATCTGCTAAGAAGAGAGATGCCTTCGCTGATGGCTTTCGATGAGTAATTGTCTTGTATGCAAATAACGCATGAGTGAAACGACGGAAACTCCCATGGAGCCAGCAAATTCGCCGGGATTCTAACCCCTGACCGAACTACCAGTGTTCAGAGCTTACCGCTCAGCCGCTGGAGGCCCGACATACGGTGTATTTAATTATGGCAAAGCTCACTAGCGCTATCTGCCTAAGGGAAGGGATGCCTTCGTGGAGGACTTTCTAAGGGAAACTGGCTCGTATACACGTTACACATGGGGAAAACCACGAAAACACCTATGCAGCCAGCCCATTCGCGGGATTCAAACCTCGGACTGAACTACCAGTGTTCAGCGACTTTATGCTCGGCCCCTGGTGGGTGGAGGCCCGACATACATATCAAAAGTTACACGGATAAAAACCTCGCAAACCCTCCTAATGCAGCTGTCTCTCCGGTGCAATGAAATAATGAAATTTACATTTTCCCTGAAATAGGCATTTTTTCAATATTTGCAGCAATAGTTACTCATACTAATAAATGATACTAATAGAAAACGATTCAATACAAAACACTAAAATAGTTCAGCACAGTACAAAAATGGGAATCACGCATTATTAAATAATTAAAAATTTCATGTAAACAAATATAAGCAATGCTATGGATTATATATGATGATATATGATATATGATGCTATGGATTGAATAATTTTATACCAATTTTTCTATACTAACAGTAACTTTAACCTAGCACGTTAAAATTCGCAATAACGCCTTTATGTAAACTACTCAAGAACTCTATTATCGTCCTCACACAGCTTGATAACATAATAAATCAGCTAGATAATATATATTTATATATTCAAATTATTTACATATTCACACTATTTTTGCACTGTAATAATCAAATTTACATAGAAATTCTCTGAAATATGCAGTTTTGAAATATTTGCAACAATAACTAGCCAAACTAATGGAA
Source organism: Stegodyphus dumicola (assembly GCF_044657685.1). Taxonomy (NCBI): domain Eukaryota; kingdom Metazoa; phylum Arthropoda; class Arachnida; order Araneae; family Eresidae; genus Stegodyphus; species Stegodyphus dumicola. Next base: position 89,282,003 of record NC_140768.1, read on the forward strand.
AATGATTCAGTCCTAAATACTAAAGCAGTTCAGCATAGTACAAAAAATAGGAATGACACATTACTAATTAATATCTGAAGCAAATATATACAAGTTACAAATCACGAATGCAATGGATTCAGTAATTAACACACCAATTTCTTGAAATTAACAGTGATTTTAACCCAGCACTTTAAAATTTCATTTCACTATAATGCCTTTATGTAGACTACTCAAGAACTCTACTATCGTCCTCACACAACCCGATAACGGTATAAATATTTACATATTCACACAAAAGAAAGAGCTCTTGGTTTGTATGTTATGGCAAAGTACCCGAAGGATATCTGCCTCAGCCAACTTGTTCACCTGCGATTGAACCTAGCGTACAGCGGTTTTCAATTTGGTCACTAGTAGGAGCAAATTTTCAAGATAAACTGGCTCGTACTCACGTTACATATGAGGAAAAGCCACGAAAACTGTCCTGCAGCCAAATTATTCTCTTGAATTTGAAACTTCGGTCAAATTACCAATGTTTAATGACTTTACCGCTTGATCGCTGGTGAACGCGCAGCTCTTGAAATTAGTCTTATGAGATGCTGTGTGTTGAACAATATATTAAAAGAAGATAGAAGGTACAATATTAGCAAATGCAAAAGTGCGCTGAATATAGATTTACATATCTGGTAAATGAATTAGATTTATCTCTATGCAATCATGAAACATTATATCACAAAAATATAAAGGAAGAAGAAAATGTAATCAAAATATTAGGAGCATTTGCTATTATTTCCGGTATGGCTGGAATTTTTTATAAAAATTGTAAATGAGCTATACTATTAATCACGTTAACTTGTATTATAAATAGCGACAGTTAGAGATATTATTAGCATAACTCAGCATTATCTCTCTTTAAAAATAGTTTTATTGAAACCCAAACCTAAACTGAAAAATAAGATGCATACTAACGATTCATCAACACGAAGACGTTGAGAAACATCTTCTGTTAACTGGAGTTATGATGCAGAGCTTTCTAAAAATTATTTAAATACAAATTGGATGAATACAATACAACAATATACAAATTCTAACATATAGCAAAGAGAAATATATAATGCAAGTTTAAAAAAAAATGGGTGAACAGAACAATAAAAATTTTAAGCGATGAATAGAAGGAAGTTAGAAATTTTTTGTATAATTATGAACATGTTTCATATGTTCAAAATGATTAATTAAACGTGTATGCATTTAATTAAATTAAATGTGTTTCATTGCATATCGGTGAGAGAAGTATTGGAAAACAAAATAAATTTTTTAACATTTCTTATATTTCTTAAAATATGGAGTCTGTAAGAAAGTTAAGTAACTTCAAGTTCAGTGATTAAAAATTGGAAAAGTAAATAACGGCTTAATATGACATATATTATAACAATATTCGTATGAATTTAGAACCATTTAACAAGCCGAATTTTGGGATTCAATGAAAGGAATTTTAAAATTAGATTAGAACTATTTACCTAAAATGTTGAATTTGAAATTTAAGATCTTAGAAAATTCATAAATATTTATCTAAACAAACAAAACAAAAAAAAAAAAAAAAAAAAAAAAAAAATTTAAACTGCGATACAAATTAATATTAGTACCGTAGCATCTTCTCTTAAATCCGATATTTGATAGGTTGATTTAATATATATAGTAGATATATATATCAATTTCTTGTAGGTTCATTAATTTATCTGGTTTACATAGGTCAAAACTGATATATTAAACATGACCTCCAAAGTGAAGTTAAAAGTGAACAAGTAATGTTAAAACTAAACAGGAGAATATTCAAATTAAACTCGGTTATTACACTTCTTAAAATTACATCAGTAAATATGGATGGTAATTTTAAGAAACATGATAACTCAGTTTAATTTCAATTTTTTCCTATTTAGTTTTTGACCACTTTTAATTTCAAGAATTGGGAGATAATATTTTAGTACATTAACTATCGCTTTGCAAGATTTTAACTACTTAAGTCCCAAATTTCTTGTTTATATAATAATTGTCAAAAATAACATATAGCAGCTAAATGTTGCAACTTGAAAATTTTTTAATTCCTGTGGAGCATAAACAAGTTCTGACTCATCATTCTTTATTATAAAAATATAATATGAGTATAAAAGAAAGTAATTCGTTCGTAATTCATAGTTTCTTCTTTGTGTGTCACCCTTTGTACATTAAAGTGAGGGACTGAAAAGTTGACCATCGTTAGTTGTCGAGGAGAATTGCATGGAGGTAGGAAATAACCTCCTTGACATTTTGAAGTGAGCTTGCATAAAAGGGGCAATAATCCCTTTTGGGAAGGCAAGGGAACGGCAGTGAAAAATCAAATGAGGTTGGTCAACATTCCCCCCTAGATCTATTATACAGTCCCGGATCTAGGGGGGGGCAAGCCGGGTTCTGTGCCCCGGGCGGCAAATTCAAGAGTGGCGCTGAATTGTATTTGGAATGTTGTCAAATTTTGATGCAACATTAGTAGTTTTAAAACCAGGTTTAAAACCTCTTTTAAAAATATTTAGAATTAATTACTTAAAACCTTTTAATGGAGCAAACAGTTTTAAAAGTAAGCTAAGTACAGCCGAACACGACACTAAAGATCAGAGAGAGAACAATAGAGGGACTCCAGGCATCACTGAAAAAGTCAAAGTACCCTGTCCCACTGCCAACCCAACATGGAATTTTATTACAAAGGTACTCCGTAAACGCCTTGGTCTTTGGTCCCTGTAAGTGACGCCTAAAGCAAAGAATCTATATATCTTTCCCTTCAACTTCTTTGCCTAGAGTCCTTCTGTTGTCCTCTCTTCTGGTGTGAATATTCAAATTTAAAACAGAACGATAGTATAGAGGCGCCTTGTTTTTATACCAACGCCTCTTGCGAAATAAATGGAGAAGCATTGTAAACTGTAACTCTTGCTTAACACCCAATACAAATTAACCCTGGACCAATAAAATAAGTCAAATTAATGTACGTTGAGAATATACAACAGAAATGAAGAAAGGCATTTTGGTTTTTTGTAGCCAGTCGGCAACGTAGGTTTTAAAAATAGATTTATTTATTTTTTTATAGTTTTTAAAGTTTTTTTTAATTTGGAGGGTTTTTTTTTTTTGGTGTCTCATTTTCTTTTAATATGCCTGCTTCTGGTATTCCTCACGATATTTAGCGAGACGCAACCACTTAGCGCGCGCGTCCGTGACGCGACTCTAATACTATTGAATGTAATTACGTCAATTTTTAGATATTCTTATTAAGGCAAGTTATACTGTATATTATTTAGGGTGCAAGAAATTATGAGAGGGTCTAGAAAAAACTCTTAGGGGCAGAATATAGAACCAGAGCAAACGGTAGGACCCAACAGAGAAAACAAATTGCAGCTAAAATGAAAAATAGCTTCACGGAAAAGACGAACCGTCAGACCCTGCCGCAACTTCCGATGGTGCCGAGATTCTAAACGATATTGATATTTCTTGCAATTTGCATGACCAAGATGAAGAATCTTCATCTATCATCCTCAAACAGACTTCATTTTAGCAACTTAGAGAACAACTTCCTTCATAGACCCCAAACTAACATCTAGAGCACGTGAAATTAGGATATAAAGTATTTTCTCATTTAGGTGAGTGTGGGCAGCAGAACCAAGACTTAAAATCTTTTGATTTGTCGGGCCCAGGTAGTTGGCCAATCCAGAAAAAATGAACGATCAGCAACGATCTTTCTTACAGTCAAGCTGTATTATTAGCCGAAAAATATCCAGACAACGTAGACCCTAAGTACACTGAACATGATGGAAGACATTTGACATCTTTATTGTGGTACAGAACACTAGCAAATAAAGAAAGACTTAAAAGATCTTGGATTATATATTCTAAAACTAAAAATACAATTTTTGTACACCCTGTGAGATCTATCAGAAACATGCCACTGTCGTTACATCAGCGTTGTATACTACATGATTCACTGATTGGAAAAAAGCTTCAGAAAAGTTAACTGAGCACGAAATATCTGAAATCCCACAGAGAGTGCATGATTAAGTGAAAAATTCCACTACAAAAAATGAAATAGTATCAAGGCATCATGACATTAAGAGATTAATTCACAAAGAGAAAGAAAAATGGAAAAAGATCCTACAAGTGAGTATGGATGCTGAATTGTATCTTTCAACAAACTATCTTTCTTCACGTGGGTTTGATGAAACCGCTGGCCGTCTGGTCACAGAGTGTCCTCAGCCTAGTCAAGGCAATTTTTTGAATTTAATGACTCTGCTAGCCAAACATAACTCTTAAGTACCAGTTAGAATGCCTAAAGAAGGGACGAGTATCATATTTAACAAAGATAATTCAAAATGAAATTACTGATCTAATGACGAAAATAGTTCGCAATAGCATTTTAAATGATATTAAAAAAGCCAAATATTATACAGTAATGTTCGATTGCATTCAAGATGTGTCGCATACAGAACAAAGGAGCTAGGTGATTCAATACGTAAAAAATATGTGCTGATGTGTGTGAAATAAAGGAGAGCATTATTGATTTCATAGAAATTGGTGGAAAGACAGGAAAATTTATTTCTCAACGGATTGTGGAAAAACTGACACTGATGGTTTGAATATTGACAATGTCGTGGTCAATTTGAGGATAACGGATCTAACATGGCCGGTACTTACCGGACATATTAGATTCTGGAGCATAAGCCAGGATTACAAAATGAATAAGCTGGCCGAATATGTGCGATGTTTGGCTCACTATTTGAATCTTGTCTGCGTGCTTTCTGCCTCGTCTTGCCCAGAAGCAATTAACGTAGCTTTTTTTGTCGGATTCTCTGTTCGATGGGATATTACGAAAAGATGTACAAAAACCAACTCAAAAGGAAGCAGCCAGACGAAATGGTCGTCAAAATATGTGGGTGTGAAAGCCCTTCTAACGGATTTATCAGAAGTAGTAAAATCCTTATAAGAAATTAATTATCTTTCAAAGTACTATATTACTATTTCAAAATTAATTATCTGTCAAAATACGAAGCAGGACATCTGCTATATGTTGTAAAATATTTTGAATTTATTATCAGCCTGACAATTTGGACTAATATTCGTCGAGAAATCAATCGAATAAATACTGAAATTCAAATGGAGGATATTATTCTTGTCCGTTCGGTCGCATTAATGGAAGGTCTGACCAAAACTTTGCAAAAAATGAGAGAAATTCCTACGGAATATTGGATAGAAGAATTTAAAGCAGCAGCCGAAAAAAAATTGAGGTTGAACTTATTCTGACAAATAAACGAATTCTATAATGCAAAAAGGAATTTGATGAATTGTGCGAAGACGAATCACGAACATTTCATCGTGCTCAGCTACTTTCTAATGCAATGAAAATTGTATTTGATCGAATCTTATCAGAAATTAAAAAGAGGGTAAACAGGGCTATTACACTAAATTCAAATTTCCCTTTCTCAATGATCGTGAAATATTGACTTTGTCAACTGAAGAACTGCAAAAGAATGGAGCAGATCTTGCACGAAAATATGAGCTAGATCTCTAAATGCATTTGAGTTTTGTCAGGAACTTGCCTTTTTTAAAGAACAAGCCCTAGTGTTGTTCGTCGACATAAAAAAGGCGCGAGCTTTTTATCTCTCGCAACAGATCTACATCTATGATTTTCAGGATGCTTTTCACAATATTTGTATTGCCCTGCGGATTTACTCTATGCTTCCAACTACATTCGCAAGCTGTAAGCGAAGTTTTAGCAAATTAAAACTTATTAAAAACTATCTGAGATTATCGATAAGCCAGGAGCGTATATTAAGTCTCGCAACAGAAAATCAAACAGTACATCAAGTTAATTACGACGATGCAATAGATTTATTTTCAGACAAAAGGATCGCAGAGTAAAATTTTAATTCTGTAATATTTTAAGAGCGTTAGGTAAGAACTTAAAATTATTGAAATAAGAATTCTGAAAAGAAGCACAAATACTAACCTTTTCCTTTCAGCAGTAGCTCGTATTGTTGTTATGTATAGCTAATGAAAGTTAGTTACGTAATTAATCAGCTCATCTATTGTCCTAAATTATGCAATCTATTGTTTGTAACTGAAGATTATTTTTTTTACGAGTCCATAATCAAGGGTATCGAAAGACGTATATAATTTTAAAGGTAACATAAGGTATTTTTCATTGGTTAAACGTAACATTTTTGCTAAAATCTTCTTTAAACGTAACATTTTGTATAAGCATAACTATACAAATTGCTATTATCCATCACACAATGAATGTTTCTTTTATGCGGAAATGTCCCGTTTTTCGGTTTGTATGGAAGTATCGCGTGTCGAAATACTATCAGTGGGTTGTCAAGAGAGATTTTAAATGTGAAGAAAAACACTCCATCTGGAGACCGAAGCCCTCGGAGGAGTGCTTCACTCGCAGTGCGGGGTTGGCCCCTCCTTTCTTTCTTACTATTAGTGATTTGTAATTTGCTTATATTTGTTTAAATGAAATTTTTTATTATTTAGTAATGTCTGATTTCCATTTTTGTGCTGTGCTGAACTATTTTAGTATTTAGTGCTAAATCGTTTAATATTAACATCATTTATAGAGCAGGTATTGTTGCAAATATTGAAAAAAATCCCCATTTCAGGGAAAATGTAAATTTGATTATTTCAGTGCACTGGAGAAGTAACTGCATTTAGAGGGTTCGCATGGGTTTTTAATTATGCAACTTCTGGTATGTATGTTCGGCCACCAGCGGCTGAGATGTAAAGTCTGAACACTGGTAGTTCGGTCGGGGATTAGAATAAAGCGAATTAGCTGGCTGCATGGGTGTTTCCGCCGTTTCCCTCATGCGTAACTTGTATATGAGCCAAGTACTCTTCGAAAGACCTCAGCGAAGACATCTTCCTCTTAGGCAGGTAGCTCTCCTGTGCTTTGCTATGAGTAAAGAAACTAAACCATTTGTTATGTATATTTCTTTTAGAACAAAATGGCACATAAAGAATTTCTTACTATAAAATGGATTTTACATTTTATCTCAAAAACTATCTAGTTCTCTATGTTTATTTAAAAAACTAAAATTTGTTACAGAAACTTAGAGAAAGATGGGTAAGGGCGGCAATTTTAAGTTTTTGCCGCGCCTAGGAAAAATGCTAAATCCGGCGCTGCTATTATATTTAGGCTGTGTTGAGTTGGCAGAGGCGCGAGACTTGAGGACAGGGTCGTTTGACCTTGTCAGTGACGCCTGGAGTTCCTCGATTGTCCTCTCTCTGATCTTATCATTACAGTCGTATTCGGATGTACTTAGCTTTCTTTTAACTGTTTGTTTCATTAAAATGTTTCGTAGTAATTAATTATAAATATTCTTAAAAGTGGTCTTTAAAATTACTAATATTGTACAAAAAATTAGACAACATTCCAAATACAATCCAGTAACACGCTTGAATTTGGCTCCCGCAGAAGTTGCCGCCCGGGGCACAGACCCCGGCTTGTCCCCCTGTAGATCCGGGACTGGGTATGACCAGTCATCATTTGTGACAATTGCAGGTAGTACTTGCATCTAACAGACCATCAGTATGATATAGAAACAAAATCAACTTTAAAAGAAATATAATTTTTCATAGAAAAAGACTTATAAAAGTGGAGATTTTATTCTCATCCTTTCTCAGAGAAAATATGCTTTGATTTAAAATTTCTTTTTTCATAAAAAAAGACTTATAAAAGTAGAGATTTTATTCTCATCCTTTCTCAGAGAAAATATGCTTTGATTTAAAATTTATTTTTAATGTTTTGTTTCTTGTAAAAAATGTGAGAATTTTATGTGTTCAAACATCCAGTTTATGCTACTCACTTCCTTTCCTCTGTCCTGGGGAATGACTAAGTTTTGGGATTGCAATTCAGTTATGTACTACTGATAGCGCCCCTCAAAGAACGTGAATACGAGTCAGTTTCTTTTACAAAGTCATTTATGGAGGTATATGTTCTCTTAGGAACAAAATCAGTTAACTGGTTGTTAGATAAAACACATGTTGTGTAGTTTCTTTAAAAGCAACTTAAATGTTATCAGTGGTTCTTATCAGCATATTATATTAGTGCACAGTCTGCGGATTCTTCAGCTTTGAATTTGTATTTAAATTACTTTTTACGCTTAATTTTGAAAGAAGATTGAACTTTGTAGAAAATACTATGTAAGAACAAAAAAAGGAAGAGGCAACATGAACATTTGAAGTTTAATTTTTTTAAAAATAAATGTACGTAATAAAAAAAGTGAATATTTCCAAATTTTGCCAATAACAAAAACTTTAAGAGAATTGAAATTTGGTAATAATCATAAATAGTGGACTTATACTAAAGACTGTATTATATTTTTTGAAACGACTGCCAAAAGGACAACAAATTTGAAATAATGTAGAATTTTTTGTCTGTTGTTAAATCTAACTTCCACCCAAAAGTTAACATGCCCACCAGCGGCAGAGGGGTAAAGTCGCTGAACGCTAGTAATTCGGTCCGAGGTTCGAATCCCGCGAACGGGCTGGGTGCATGGGCGTTTTCGTGGTTTTTTCCATGTGTAACGTGTATACGAGGCAGTTCCCCTTAGAAAGTCCTCCACGAAGGCATCCCTCCCCTTAGGCAGAAAGCCCTAGTGTCCTTTGCCATAATTAAATACACCAACAAAAAATTAACATAATTTTAAACTGCCAGGTACTTTATTCGGATAAAAAAAAGAGGCCTAAATAGCCAACTCAGCTTTAGATGCATTACGAAAAAATTAATAAGCATGTATTCTCAGAGAAAGAGTTTTTGCGTATATTAATTTAATATTAGAAATGCTGCATTTATTAATTATGGACAATTCAAATACTGTGTTTCGTATCTATTTCACTTAAATAAATACAAAGTAGTAATTTTTATTTAATAAAAAGGGTATATCAGATTTTAGAAAGTAGTAAAAAATTTATCCGCTTAATGAATTAAATATCCGTTTGCTATGAAAGTGAAATGAGTTTATTTTGATGGAAGAGTATTATGAATACATAGTTGGCAAACATAGATAAGCATGTTTCGCCATTTTATTAGTTTTCTAATTTCATCCTAGTGGCGCCATCTCTCGACACCGCTGATAACCTTTCTGTCCGCCTCAAATTCGTTTGTTACTATTCCCCAAACACCTACAAATATTTTTATCAACGTCGACTATGAAGACAAATTCTTATTCGATTTGCAGTACGATTATTATATAGGTTCCTCTTCCCATTGTAACTGACTGCAAATTCGAATATAGGCAAAATTAATGTTGTTTAAATATGTGGAAAATTATCTAATACAGCTTATAATAGTAGGATCTTAACTACACTGGTATGCAAAACTTAAGCAACAATGCAAATTTTAATCAGATAACCATGCAGTTGCAGAAAAGGGGTTCTTGCTATCAGTACAATGAACACGCATTTCAGTAGAAATGTCATGCATATGCAAATGTCAGGAAAAAAACGTCACAGGCTACGTGATCGTACGCAAAACGCATGCACTCCACTCGAGACTACCATAAGAGGAAGGACGGAGACGCAATTAAAGACATTCGCTGTAAGTACACGTGAAATCTTTCGTGAAATATAGCTAGAAGAAATCATCTGGATGACTTCACGAGTGGAAGAATGATCGGAAAGCTGGAGCAGGGGCGTAGTGTGACCAAAATGGTTGAAGATTTCGAAGTCAACAAAAGTGTCGTTTCGCGGGCTTGGAAAGCGTTCCAAACCATAGGTACAGCTACTAGAAAGGTTGGTGATGGCCGCTCCAGGACAACAACTGCAGCTGATAACCCATATATCGTCGTACAGGCGAAAAGAGCCCAAAACCAGTCAGCAAGCTCCACAGCTCAGCAACTGTGTACAGCAATCGGCGACAATTGTCGTGGTTTACTGTGTCCAGACAGCTTCACAAAGGGGGCCTATTCGCCCGCCGTCCTGAACGCTGTATCCCTTTGAAAGTTGGCCATCGGCGTCACCCTTTAGAGTGGTACAAGGAGCGCAAAAACTAGGCATCTCATCAATGGAGTCGTATCCTCCTTACGGATGAGAGTCGTTTTAGTGCCCCAAGCGATTCTCAACGCCAACTTATTTGGAGAGAGGTAAGGACACTGTTTAATCTCAGTAACATCACGGAAAGAGACCATTACGGTGTCCTGGAGATCTCGTCTGGAGAGGCATTATGCTGAACGGGCGGACAGAGCTCCACGTTTTCGACAGAAGTTCTGTAACTGGAGATCGCTATTGTCAGGAAGTGATCCTTCCCTATGTGCGTCTGTTCCGAGGTGCAAGTGGACCAGACTTCGTTTTTATGGATGACAATGCACGGCAACACCGGACTCCTGCTGTTCAGAAGCTACTGAAAAGTAAAGATATCACTCGAATGGATTGGTCAGCGTACTCCCCTGATTTAAATCCCATATAACATGTGTGGGATGCTTTGGGGAGACGCCTTGAGGCACGATTACATCCTCCGGCGAACACCCAACAACTGAAACAGATGCTGATTGAGGAATGGGCACTCTCACCTCAAGATCTATTGGACAATCTGGAGTATGGGAAGACGGTGAGAAGCAACCATTGCAGTAAGGGGAGGGCATATCCCATACTAAGGAACATCTGCTTGTTGCTCTTCATCATATACAGACAATCATGTGTAATGATACTATGAGTTCAATAAAGCCTGTTTTTGTTTAATTCTATACTGTATGCATTGTATTCATTTTTGCGCAATTATGCTTTCGTCATCGTTTAAATACAAAATGATGTCTCTTATTTCTGAATTTCATGTCTCTCAGATGATATCTCGTGGATTTATGTCAAAAATAACACCTGTTGCTTAAGTTTTGCACACCAGTGTAACTTATATATCTAACATAGCTAACAATACAAATTAGTAAATAACAGAAAAACTTCAGAAATTTGACGTTTGCAAAAAAATTATCTAAAATTCGTGAAAACTAACTAAGCTAGCCATAACCAGTATTTTAAAATTTAGCTAGAATGTCTGTAAAGATATTTTGAGTATTTTTTTTAACTGAAATATGGCAAAAATACGAGGTCTACCGTTGTCCTTGGTCAACCTAACTAAAGAATGGCATGCCTCCGTGGAGTACTTCTTTCTGCGACACCGTAATGTTATTCTGGGGCTCTACTGCCTAAACAGTACTTCCCAGAGCAATTACAAAATTCCTTACGGAGTCTTAGAATGAATGGTACATGAAATATATCCTGCATATTAGGTTTTGGATGGCGAAAAGAAGAGAGGAGGCTCTTTGCCTCTGTAGCAGATAGAGTCGTCACGCGTCTGGTGCCATCCATAGCACTACGAAAAAATCCAGATAGGCGACAGCGAAGGTGAGTGTACCCAACTGACGATGTCGAATCCAGGCACAGTCTCCGGAATCTTATCTTGAATCCTTTCGGCTTTCTCGATTCGAGAATTGTCATCTGCATGACACGCAATCATAGAGTTGTGATTTACATTTTGGGAAGTAATTTGCATAAATCAAATAAAGGAATGGCCCAAAGATGAAACCTTGGGGACACCATCATAGACTGAGTGTGAAAAAAGGTACAATATCCTTGTCTCACTAAAAAAGACGTGTTATGAAGGAATTATACGATGATTAGAGCCAATTCCTGGGGAGAGTCCGTCTCTAAAATCTTGTGAATAAGTCTTTTAAGCTAGATGTGATCAAAGGCTAATACTTCTTAAAAGGAAATATATCTTATTTATGTGCGTGGGGAAAGTCATGGAATTACCTATATAGTATCCCGCTTACTAGTATAAAATAATGAGGGGGCACTTTTAGCTTTTAAAAAACTATTTATTTATAATCATAGAACGTATACTGTATAGAGAACTGTAATAACAGCAATAGTTCTATTTTTATATGTCTATCCAAAGTGTTGCCAATAACAAGCTATTAAATATTGAATGCTAAATATTGCGATTTACAAATTATTAAATATTACATCTTCAGTTTTTTTATAAAGTTCAAAATTCAATTTTTTTTTTGTTTTTGTTTTGTAAACAGTCCAATTACCTGGCTGCCTTTCACTCTCCCACTTCTAGTTTATTGCTCACCGTTCCTTGTTTCTTAGTTAACAGAGTTTGGTAGTTGGTAGTTGATCTAAACTTTGCCGAGAATATTTGGAATCATATCCTTCTACATCTGTTTTCCGTGCATTAACACCTTAACTCCTTGTTCTGTTCCTCTAATATTCTCTTCAACAGCTGAACTATTTTTTATTATGCCTTCTCTATTTCTTCTCAATACTGATCCGCCTATCTCAGTATATATGATCTAGGTGTCTTATATACTTCTTCTACAACTGCTGGCTTCCAACGATTATCTTGATATACCCTAACACAATCTCCTTTGATTAGCGATGGTAATGTTTTTGTATGACGATCATAATATGACTTTTTTTCTTGGTTGATTAATGCTTAGTTTTTTCTTGGTTGATTTTTTCTTTTACCTTTTTTACAACTTGAGGTTTTAGTAATTCTTCGGATGTAGGAAGAATCGTTCTTGTTCTTTTAAGTCGTTGAGCTGGTGATTCTAACATCTCATTAGTTGGCGTGTTACTTTGAGCTAACAATGCTGAATAAGGATCAACGTGATCTGCTTGAGGCTTTCTTTAACAATTTCTTCGCCGTTTGTACTGAACGCTGTGCTAATCCGTTCGACTGTGGATGGCATGAACTGCTCGTTGTATGTTTAAATTGGTATTTCTTTGCAAATTCCTCAAATTTTTTACTTGCAAACTGAGGTGCATTATGAGATATCGCTATCAATGGCATACAGTATCTTGCAAAATGAGATTTTATATAACTGATTACTGTTTGACTTCGAGTATCCGGTAATTTGGAGATTTCAAAAAAGTTGGAATAGTAATCTACAATTAATAAGTATACATCTTTGTTAATCTCAAATAAATCTGTTGCAACTTTACACAAAGGTAAATTGGGAACTTCGTGAGGTATCATAGGCTCTCTTATGTTTTTATTCTGGTATTCATTACATATAGGACATTTTGAAATTTTATCCTTCTGTCTGCTTGTTCATAAGTGGCCAAAACAAAACATCTCTAGCTCTTTTCTTACATTTTTCTATCCCAAAATGACCCTCATCAATTAAATTTAACATCTCTTTTTGCATAGGTAAAGGAATAATTACCCTTCCTCCTTTGAAAAATAAGTCATTTTCCGTTGTCAATTCATCTCTATAGTCCCAAAATACTTTGGCTTGAAGTGTACACCTGATGTTTCCTTTCTAACCAACCTCTCAGAATATATTTCGTTAACCACTGTAGTGTAGCATCACATTCAATTTCTTTCTTTAAGTCATAAATTTTGCCATCAGATGCTGGAATCAGCGTACAAATTTCGGTATCTTCATCATTATATTCTTCTGTTGTATTCAAATACGCTCTACTCAGTGTCTGCTGTCAGTAAGTATCTTTTTTTGTATCGTACATCTAGATCATATTTTTGTAAATTTAACAGCATTCTTTGCAATCGCTGTGGTGCTTTAAAAAGAGGTTTCTTAGTTATGCTTTCTAATGGTCGATGATCAATTTCAACGGTAATACGTTTGCCATATATATATTAATGAAATTTAGAACATCCAAAAGTGATAGCTAAAAGCTCTTTTTCTATCTGAGCATAATTTTTCTGACTCTTCGTTAGAGCTCTGGAAGCATAAGCAATTGGTTGATTTTCTTGCAGTAAAACAGCACCAAATCCTTTAGCACTAGCAGTAGTTAATTTAGGAATAAATTCAGCTAAATAATTAATCATTCCTAAAAATCTTTGTAGAAAAGGCACATCTGTAGATTCTGGCATTTTAACAATTACTTTCACTTTAGAAAATCAGGTTTTAATCCATTTTCACTTAACTCATGCCCTATATAATTCACAAGATTAACTTTTATTTTATATTTAGCCTCATTGAACTTCAAATTATTTTCTCGTGCTCTCTGGAGTACTTAAGTCGTAGCTCATGTTCCTTTTCGTTAGATCCACATATTAAGATATCATCTATAATACATTCAACGCCTTCTAGACCTTCTATTATTTGGTTCAACTTTCTTTGTTAAATTTCTGGAGCTGAAAATATGCCAAAAGGTAATCTTTTAAATACGTATCTGCCAAAGGTGTATTGAATGTACACAAATTACTGCTTTCTTCGTCAAGCTGTATAAGGTATTTCTCCCACTTTCCTAGCGTCCTTCATGGTGTAGTGGTTCTGCACGCTGGGCCGGTATTCCAGAGGTCCGTGGTTCGATTCCCGGCGAAGGCGGTGGCTAATTTTTCATCTCTCTGGCTTCCAAAAAAAAAAAAAAAAAAAAAAAAAAAAAAAAAAAAAAAAAACCTAATGTCTCTACAGTGGCGCCCGAACTCAAAGGGTTTAGATGATAATTCTCCACACCCAGGATTTGGCGACTAGGTCCCCTAAAACCCTAGTCGCCCTTTAAAAAGGGGAGTATATAAGGTATTTCTCCCGCTTTCCTAGCGTTCTTCGTGGTATAGTGGTTCTGCACGCTGGGCCGGTATTCCAGAGGTCCGTGGTTCGATTTCCGGCGAAGGCGGTTGCTAATTTTTCATCTCTCTGGCTTCCCCCCCCAAAAAAAATACCTAATGTCTCTACAGCTGGATTTGCCAAAAAGCACTATTAGCATCTAAAACTAAAAATATTTTTGCATTTCGCATTCTAGTAACAACTTCTTCAATGGTTAACATAGGATAATATTCTCGTTTTATAGCTTTATTTAAATCTGTATGATCTAAACATATTCAAACCTAATAAATGTTGTCAAACCTAATAAAACCATGTTGTCAAACCTAATAAAATATAAAATATATTTTATTAGGTTTGACAACAGGTGACCATTGAATTTACCCATTCAGTTGGTTCTCTCACCTTTCTCAATAACATTTAAATTTTGTATTCTTTGTAATTCTTTCTTCACTTTATATCGCATAGCTATGGGTATTTTTCTTGGAGGATGAATTACTGGTGTTGCATCTTGTTTTAACTGGATTTTATATTCTCCATTCAAACAACCTAAGCCTTCAAATACATCTTTATATTCCTCCATTATTTATTCAGTATAAACAAACATTATTTTTTGAATCAAACCTAGCTGTAGACATGATTTTAATCCGAGTATAGGAGGTACTTCTTTATACCTTCTATACTAGAAATTCTACAATAAAATTATTGTAATTGAACTTGAAATTCTACAGCATAATTATTTTTTCCATATTGGCAGTTAAGTACGACTTTTTCCATATTGGCAGTTAAGTACGACTTTTTCCATATTGGCAGTTAAGTACGACTTGTTTTAACCCGCCAGGTCTTACATCGGTTCTCAATAGAGCTTGCATAATTCTGAAGTTTAAAGATGGTATATTTAGCATTAAAATACTTCATAGCGATAGCCCTATCATCGGCGTAGCAAGCTAATAATGAGTAGTTTACATGACCTGGATGAGGAAAGTCCAAGATATAATACAAGTAGAGAAGCGGACCAACGATACTTCCTTGGGGGACGCCAGATGTTATGTGCCCTTGTCTCGAGATGACATTTCCATAAGCGACAACGAATATGCGCTGCTTGAGAAAGGAATTAGTGAGGAGAATCAGGTCCCGATTCAGCCCAAGTTGAATTAATTTGCAAATGAGCCCTTCATGTTAGACGTGGTCGAAGGCTTTCGCCGCTGATTGTTGTGAAACGCTGCGCCGACGAATTCAGTGATTCTAACAAGCTGCTTGGTAGTGCTGAGAATTTTCATGAAACCATATTGATCATCTGGGAGAAGGTGCAGGTAGGGTTCAAGGCGCTTGAAGATGACTTTTTCATAAATTTTTCCTAGACAAAAGACTAATAGGTCTATAGCTATCTGGATCTTTTGCGTCTTTCCCAGGTTTGGGAAGAAAAATAGCTTGCTTCTAGGAATTCATTTTATAACTCAGAATACACAAAATTTATATCATCTGAAGAATTACCTAATCGTTGCCACATGTTCTATTCAAATACTATATTAAATCCAAAACGATGTATAAAATAAATTAAACAAACAAACAAAAAAGCACAGTTTTCCACAGACGATTCAGTATTTCTTATTCAATTAATTCAGTTCTCACTTTGCGACAAGGCAAAAATACATAAAAACTCAAAATATGTATGTTAAAAATTACGAAGTAAAACTTAAACACTTATTTCCTCGAATAAATTCCAGACTGGATTAAGCATGATTTAATTCGCAATAATAAAAGAAGGCGTTAGCTTTGTTGTTGCGAAACTTAGTTTCTCCAGATTGGCAACAAATCCACTGTTCTGCTAAGTTTCAAATGTAAACAAATTTGGCCGCTATGGTAAAAATAATTAGGCTTAGCCCTCACTGAAATAATTTTTAAATTGTTGATAATTCTACAAATATTGCACGCAGATTTACTAAAGGCATAAAAACCTTAACCGAAAGAAAAGAAAAACCTTAATTCAATCCATCATTGCCATATATCGCACTTTTTTATTTAGTTTATATTTCTTAATATATCGAGTTTATGAAAACATTTTCAAAGGAAATTAGATATTCCTTTTATGAAAATACGTTATTTTATTTTCGAAATTGTTTGCCACCGAGACGACAAAGTGATTAGAGATGACTGGGGATGGATGTGATTTGCTCGTCCCTCCATGGGAGGCAAGGATGGCTCATTAGGTGCCTCCATAGTAAAGAGACAACCGCTTTCCGCCGTCAAAGCATACAAGCGAGTAGAACTTGCCATTAAGGGGTGGGGATCGAAATTGTTTATAATGCTGATTTGGAGCGTTATCACTAATGAGAAAAAAATCTGATATTGGTGAAATTCGTTCTTTCGTTTTCTCCATCCTCGAACTTGTTTTTCTTTTAAGCTATACCGTTGTTAGAATGGATCGCCTGTAGTTTGAAATATCATGTAGAAGACTTTCGCTTTCTGCTTATCATTTAACACACCTCTACCCTCCCCCCCCAAAAAAAAAGAAAAAGAAAAAAGACACAGAAAATAAGATTAAAACACCGCTGACCGTATACAAGACAACAAATACATTAAAAAAATGTGCTAACTCCGGATAGGTTTTACCAGAGCTAAAACTATTGATCTTGGCGTCTTGTTTTACTTTAACAGGATCTGATTGGAAAATACCCACACGTTTTAATTGTTTGGCAGCATTTTTGCCGTCATGCCAACATGTTTGAATGCTTTAGGAATTTTTTTTATCCATTACGGCTTACATATGCGTTTTGAATTTGGAATAAAATTTTTGAAGAAAAAACGCACTCTCGGCTTATATTCGAAAATAAACGGTACATATTTTACTATTTAATAAGGTATTTATCCTCCAAATCAATTAATGAAACTACTTAAGATGAGGATTTTTGCATGGTAAAAATTTCATGGCGATTATTTTAAGAATATGTTCAAAGCAATTGTTCCTACTTGGTTTATTTTCGTTTATTTGGTTATGGCTAAGCACATGACGGCTATCTGCCAAGCGCAGAGATGCCTTCATGGAGGACTTTTTAAGGGATACTTGCTCGCACTCACGTTACAGTTTTCAAAGTTGAAAATTTACAATCGTAATATTATTTTAAAATAAGCGTAAAATTTGTAATAATAAAATTGTGGCATTATGATGAGCACTAAGATTATGTTCTAGTCATTGCTAAAAAAATAGTGCCATCAATATTTATCATGGGATATGTTTGCCATTACTTGTTAATCATTCACTCAAGGCACTACCATCATATCTGTACTAGTTATAAAAAATATCCCTCATTATTTTTTCTGTAATAGTAAAAGATTAAACAAGTTCAAGATGATTCTAGATGTTACGTTGTTGTTGTGACTAATCTCACTTGTCAGAGCAAGTTATGAAATTCATCGTGGGAAAGAGAAGATTGCGCCTGTGGTTGGCAAGGGCCATACAGGTGACAGTACGACTTTACTCATTTCCACCCTTAATTTTGAAGGAGAGACCGGGGGGACAGGTCCGAGGGTTTTACACCCCCTCGTTCCCTACTACCAACCTCTCGAGGGGACTTTTGGCTCGCCACATGGGTCCTCATGCTGCACGGACACTATACACTTACAAACATCCATGCCTTCTCAGGGATACGAGCCCGGGCCCTTGGGTACGGCAGTCAGCGTCGCTAACCACTATACCGGTTTGACGGCAGATAATGCTAAGCACAAAATCAGCTAAACCGAAAACTTAAATCCGAATCGGAAAACCTAATGGTTTTTATAAGACACGAAGAAGTGAGACGGACATTAAAATTTTACCATTGGTAGCAGATTCCCAGCGCATTATATGTGCAGCTACTTGCCAGTTTCATAAAGAAAGTCTCGAAGCATGTATCCTGATATCTTCGAACCTGATATCTTCTATGACCAAATTGAGATGTGTTATGAGTATATTGAGGCTATGCAGATCGGAAGTGACTGATGAGGCCTTTAGGAAACCGATTTTTTTTTTGTATCGTTTGTTTGTATCGGGTAAAATTATTAATGTATGGTAAAACAGAAAAGAAATTTAGTAATTGCACTATATTTTAATGCCAATTCAACTGTGATGTAAATCTTTTTGAAAAAAATAGAGTCCCTATTAACTTTCGAGAGATGCGATAATGCGAATCACTCTTTTTGTGTGACTCATAAATCAATTTATACGCTATTTTGGCAGATGATCCTGACTTTTCTTATCAGATCAGATACAGAGAACCAAACTTTCGGTTAGTTGAAATTCGTTATAGCAGTGTTCAAAAGTACAGTGCGCGATAAAATGTGAAATTCGATTGTAGACGCACAGTAAGTACTAAGCACAAAGAGAAGGAAAAGTCGTTTTTATGACGGATATTTATAACCAATGTTTGAGGTGTGCAAGAATTTTCCAAATGAACGATTAACTACTGCAAGACATGAGTCACAACGACGACGAAGTGATTGGCTTACAGTTTGGAAGATGCCCGACTTAATATATACTTCTGCAGCCGAGACACTCAACTGTTAGTAGTTTCTTGGAATAGTTCTTGTAAATGTCAAACACAATGTCTTGTACATTAGTGATTAAAACGACTTTTCACTTTCCATATTTACTGTATTTCCACTTTCACATTTTCCATTTCAAAGCCGTCGCTGGGCAATTTTCCGTGAGGCACACTCTTTGCGAGTAACAAATTCTGCTATCTGCCTTTCTAAATTCTAAAAATTTTCCTAGCTCAAAATTTTGGTGCTGGGTGTTTTTCTAAATTCTAAAAATTTTGCGGAACCAAAATCCTGTCACCTGGTTGCACCGGTTTGGGCACCATCCCTGATTTCACCGCACAGAATACTGCGAATTTTGTTGATTTTCCCATGTTCTACGACCACTTAAAGTTGTCACTATCAAGTTTCTTCCACCATATGCATTCTTAATTCCACACAATTAAATTACGTATTGTTGTAGATAAAAACAGCTCCAAAATGCTATGGTATACAGTTGTTCTATTACTTTAAATTACCAGACCTCTTCAAACGAATCGTAGACACTGTCAGAAAACATATCGCCCTGTCTGTTTCGTAACTAAAGCTATCACAACTTAAAGGTTTAAAATAAAAAACTATTAATTAATCCGCAAAACTATTTGTTACACATACTCTAAAGTTGTATAGAAACCGAACCCCGCTATTTGCGAGTAATTTAGAACACAGGTTCCAAATAAATTGAATGTGATATACAAGATCAACGCTCCCTACTAAACCTTGGCTTGCCCCTTAAGCTCTCGAAACAAAAGAGGCTAGCAGAAGTTTAAGCTCTTAATTTGATCCAATAATGAGTTTTGCTCCGGTACGTTTTTTGTTTTTGAGATAAATCGTAATTCTAGCCTTCATTTTTTTTTATTGAAACCAAGGGATAATTTAACCTAAATTTCTTTTGATATCGTAAAATTTTGTCTTAGTAATAAGTTAGTCTTAAAAATCGATTCTAACTTTTGAATGAATGCTCTTTTTTCATTGGGTGTGGAATGAGATTTTAAGAATGAAACGCTCCCGCCAACTTTTCAAAACCTGATTCTCCAGGAAATGCAATAAATTTATGAGGGCTTGTCTGAGAACGAAAATTCTTTCATCAAAGGTATTAGAAGTGATTACCGTATTGGCTGATTCAGTGTCGGTGGTTTCGGTTACTAGTGATTTAAATAGAATGCAGAGGCGAAAGCTTTGTTTGTGTTTCTGAATGAGCTCCAAATTACAATAAACTTAATGAAATACTATGAAAAAACGGCTCAAACACACCCAACTCTAGCGACTTCGCACGAAAAACAGCACCTGCAAACTTTTCTGAACGATGTAACCAAATATGGGGGGGGGGGAGAATGGTCATTTGTACAGAATCTTAGTTTTGTTCTGAGCTTACAAATCAGGTTTCCGATTCAGCTCTAGTTCTTTCTACTGTCAACCTCTGTTTGACATTTTATTACATACTTCGGTACTATTTCTAGAATTCACTGTTTTCTCATAAGTTATGTCTAACACTAATGAGAGCATTTTAACTGTTTCATTTGTGTTTTTTTTTTTTTTTTTTTTTTTTTTTTTGTCATTCCTTGAAACAGTACATGATACCTAAATTAAGCGGGAACCCTAAATAATGCGAGGCCCGGTATTTTATTCGATTATTTCATTCTTTTACTATTTATGTATTCACCTCTATACATTTTAGTGAATTTGAATTATTTTAATTATTATTTTTGCTCGTCTCTGCTGACTGGCTTTCCATAAGTCTCCGGCACTTCTAATTTTAGACATTGAACCTTGTTTATTTATACTTTTCGTTTGCATTCTGGTGAATATTGACCAAAGTTAAAGTCAAAAAATAAAGTAATTTGATTAGTTTACTTAATGCCTGACAGAGTCTTCGCCCGCTACCATTGCCACTATCTCATGGATTTTTCTTCCCCTTTTTTTTCTGTCAAAGTTTATGGTAATAACTGTTCCCTCGTTTGAAAAAGGCATATTTTTTTAATACAGCGCCTAGGTAAGCAATAACCAAAATTAATCGTTTCCTGGTTTATTGGGAGGTATATAGCCCTACTAAGGAAAAAAATCCCAAATATTGCTCGTCCTAAGGGAAAGTCATTAAAACTTTGCATGCTGTCACCGTGTAGCTCGTTTACTTCTCTGACGATATGGAAAGTAAGTAGTTGAAGAATATATTGAATAACATATCGGATAAATTGCTTTTTGTTCGCCTTCCAGCCGCGGTTTAGTGAACTCTCTGGTACGAGCGTACGAATCGGAAATTTTCTGGCCCGGGCTGCTTTTCGCAATTACAGGAGCCGCGGGACTGTTCGGGTCGCGCATTGCAGATGTCATTTGCGTAGGCTACAAATCGAAATTTTGAGGGGTGCTCCGCCGCCAGTCCAGTTCTTTAAAGTTCAAGAGTCAACCTGATAAACAGAAAAGGCCTCCCGGCACAGAAAAAGAGAAGTTTGGAGACGTCCCGGTCGAATAGAAGAAAGAGAATAAAATAAATGAATCGTCCGATCACGCAATATCTTGTGATTAAAAGTTTTGCTTTCTACTATAAGCAACTGTCATCCGGGCGGAAAATATGACAAATGATTGGCTCCGAATTGTATCTGAGAATTCATTCGAGGAAAATCTTTATACCCACTGAAAAGACAACAAAACGGAAGTAAACAAAGCAATTTAATGAAAATCTGATTCATGTTAAAAAATGAAAACAACGCTGAGGAGTCTTCCAAATATTAAATCAAATCGGCCATATAAATAAAAATAAATTAAAAAAAATTCTCAGGTTAAAATTAAGTTGTTTCAGATAAACAAACTTTTGTTTTTAAAACTTTTATCAGCCGAAATCATTTTAAATTAAAATTTTGTTAGTTTCTGTCGTTTCACTATTAATCCTAAAGTACCAATTCAAATAAGTCTCACAAATCCCAGAAGAGTGTAGGACGAGTTTTCGTCTTCTCTGACTTCTAACTAGAAGTAGTAAAACTAAAGTAAGAATTTAAATACAAATATTCATTAACTTATTGACCCGCCAGGTACACAAAATAACTATTTAAATGAAAAATATTTATTAACTCGTCGAGTTGCCTGTTACACAAAATGAAAATTTATATACAAATATTTATAAGTCTTTGATCTGGTTACATAAAATGAAATTTAAATAAAAATGTTTGTTAACTCGTTGATCTTCCGGTTACACAAACTGAAAGTTTAAATAAAAGTATTTCATAACGCATTGATCTGCTGGTTACAGGAAAAGGAATTTTATATAAAAAATATTTATTATCTGTCCGACGTAAATAAAACAACGTGAAAATTTAACGAAGTAAAAATTTAACGGGAATAAAAAGGCCAGACTACGTTGCCAGACGTTCTCTGACAAACTTTGCAACTAGAAGCTTATTTATAATTTAACTAATTTGCATTCTGGTGTTAGTTGACGAAAGTAGACGCTATACAAACGTCAAAATTAGACAAAAATAAGACGATAACTGGTTAATTAAAACAAAAACTTAAAAGAGAAAATATGGCTACCATAAAGGAAAATATTCTACGTAGTTATTTTAGCATGTAAACTACATGGAAACTGATACTCTTTCTGGATGTAGTTTATTGAGTGAATGTAGGAGGCTGAATGAAGGCTAAACCGTGAGCCTGTTAGAGATTGCCTTGTTTTCGGCAGTAACTGCGAAGCGAATGCAGAGAGTTACCTGCTGTGCTTCATAAGTTATTTTATTTTAAGAATTTAGAGACAGCAGATTTGAACCAGTTGTTAGTAATTTTGAAAGTAAGATCTTGTTGTGCAAATCAGATGGATCTTATTCGCTCTTCCCTGGTCAACAGTCTCATTCTGTACCAAATCGAAATCATTAATAAATAATATCACGTTTCAAACAGAACTTATTAAAACATGTTCTAACACATTTCAACAAGTGATCTCTACGAGTATATTTATACCACTTAATAAAACAAGGTTCATTAAGTTCATTCGAGTACATTTTGTATTACAAACACGCGGTCATTAATGTGTTTCTTTAATGGCTTTTCATGAAAATGGCGGTCATGGAACAGCACATCAGATAAGTCATGCTTTACCAGTATTAAAAAGGAAGAATGCAGCAAATGCTGTAAAAGCTATGGCGAAATATCTTATGCATCTTTCTAGCTTGCTCTGTTCTCTCACCTTATGCATAAAGGTTTTAGAAATTACATAACGCAATTTGCAATGTGTAATCTCTATATGAAATTAATGTTACGTAGATAAAGTATTTAGGAGTTATTTTGGATAACAAATTTCAATAAAGCATCATATTTTACATCTTTCGGGAAAAATATGTAGAGGGTTTTCTCAGGATTATTTAAAATTTCTAAAAATACTTTGTAGAGACATTAGGTATTTTTTAGAAGCAGGCAAGATTAAAAATATGCAACGCCTTCGCCGTGAATCTAACCACGGACCTCTGGAAAACGCGCCCAGCGTGCAGACCACCACACCACGAAGGCATGCCAAGAAGGCGGGAGAAATACCTTATAACTGTAGAACTCGAAACAGATGTCCTTCAATTGATCTATAGTCAAGGAATAGTGCAGGTTATCTCATATTCGTCAAGGGTTTGGAACGGTTCTTTACTGAAGAAAGAAAACTTCAAGTTTCTAAGGAAAATTCAAAGAAAATTTCTTTTAAGAATTGTTCATGGCTACCGGACTATTAGTTACGAGGCACTTTTTATAGCCGTTGGCATTCCATCCATAGCTATTGAAATTTTGAGCAACATTGCGATGAAGGAAAGCATTTGCAGGCAATCCTCATCAAATTTTCTTAACGGCAGTCTTCCAGTTTCTGCTTTGCCGCATTCTTTAAACAGGATGTTTTGTTTCTTTTTCTTAGCTATTATTATTACAGAAAATTAGTGTTTCAGAGAAACTTTCTGTTGAAACTCAAGTTATTATTAAGACCTCGCAAGATCTTGATATCGACATTCATTTTGTTTACGTTCGTGGACACTGTTGAAATTTTGGAAATGAGAGGGCTGATGCTGTAGCAAAGCTAGCCACGAAACGTCACATTGATTTAAATCTCCATTTTCCTGTTTCTCACTGGAGGAACTTTTATAGAAATAGTGCTATCTGTATTTGGAACAAAGAATATCTGGCCTCACCCAAAGCACAATGGACCAAAAACTTTTTTCCTACAATTTTTCACAGAATAAAAGATATTCAATTATCAACAGATTTTAAAGTAACTCAATTTTTGACTGGACATGGAAATTTTAAGACCTATTTAAAGCGATTTGGACTTGCTTCAAGTGCTGTATTTGCATATTTAAAAATCTACTTTGTTTTACAACTTTTAATATTAAGTAAAAGCTTTCTTTACTTTTATTCGAAAGATGAAGCATTGTTGATTAATGTTTAATACACATAAGATAGTTTTCGCAAAATTCAAAATTTTCAGGATTCGGATTCAAATCTGAAATGGATTTAGGATTTGATTTACATTTAATTTTTCCAATTAAAAATTATACATAATTGTAATATTTCTTTGCAAAATTTGAGGTGCATCATTGTAATATCGATTACTGTAGGTCCATAAAAAATTACGGAAGATGCCAACACTGAAACCACAGGGATGCAATCGGAATGAAATCCCACTTCCCCCCCCCCACTATCGACTTCATTATGTAAACTTATATTAAAGCAATAAAAACGAGTAGTAAGTAGTTGTCCAAAAATGATTAATATTCTACTCGTAAAAATTTCTTGCAGAAGGCGTATTTGTGATAGGTATCTTAACCGAACTTTTACTAATGATGGGTATATTCTGATACATTATGAAAGATTTAATACAGAATTATATATGCCTTTGTTGCAGATCTGAAGCCGATGTTATTAATGTAATTATGAAATCCGCTCACTATCAAAGCCATGGGAAAACTATAACAAATGACCCGATAAAAATTTACAGTGCGCATTAATAGGAAGAAGACTGTCAAGTGTAAATATCACTAATGATATGCATTAGTTGAAGAGCGAACAATTCTGCTGTTTATAGATAATGAATGATAGTCTTTTCTACTTTTAACTTCTTATGTAGATTTATGAGTTATGCCGTATCCTTTTATGCAAGTCTGTTTGGCTTTGGATTAACTAGATTTCAGATCTGAAGGCGCTGCCACAGATTTTTTGCTTTGCAGATATATTTCGACATATTATATTAAAATACATTAATTAACCTTTGACAGCGGAATCAATTGTATAGTTTTGTGTACAGTTGAAGGTATGAAACAAAAACAATTTGAAGTCTCTATAATACGGGATTGCGAAGTAATGAGAGTTTGAAACGTATCCTGCAAGTAACTGGAGTACTACGATTGTAAGAAAATCGAGCATCTAAATACGATGCTCGATTTCCTAAATGTAATTGAGAATTTATTTTCTACATTGAGAATTTACGCAGATTACATAGATTACTTTATCAGAACTGATTTTCCACGTTGAGAATTTACGCAGTAAAACAGCAACAGAATTTTACAATGCACTTCCAGAGATTTATAGTAGGTAGGTAATAAATCGAAGTACCCATTTCGAATTGATGTATCACTGAAGAGAAATACTATCTTTCGTGAAGAATGTATCAGGACTTTCAGAGTGATCGAAGACGAGGAAGATAAAAAAATATCGAGAATTGTGATACAGGGGTTGAGATTTTGAGAAAACTTTGGTACAAGAAAGCTTGTGAAGAAAGTTTATGATCGCTTGAAGCGACTTTATTAAAACGAAGATCTGATAATAAAGGTAAATGATATCTCTTTCGAATAATGTGACGGAAGTGGTTTAGTGACTTTTGACCAAAGATCAAATTGCGGTCAATCCAATGAGAAAACCCGTTCTCCCCACAACCTAAAAATTTTGACATGCCCATAAATGAAATAAATGATTAATCTCTGCCTAGAATTGCCAAGGAGTCGTTGCCAAAGACAAAAAATACTATTATTAATAATTAATTATTATAAGTGATTTTTTTTCCACATGGAAAAAGATGCGACTGCAACATATGATTGCGAGTGGCTGCAAACATTTTGCAGAAAAAGCCACAAAACCGCCTTATTTGCTTATTTGCTTATAAGCAAATAGACATAAAAATGCTGTAACCAAATACTAATAAGAAGTTTTGTAGAGACATTAGGATTGTTTGGAAGGAGGAGATGTGAAAAATGAGCAATGCCCTCACCGGGACTCGACCCACGGACCTTTCGAATATGCGTCGAACATGCTGACCACTATACCACGAAGGCATGCTAAGAAGGCGGGAGAAATACCTTATACTTTTACTACATCGGAAATAAAATCTACTCAGGAGTCCAACAGACCTTAAGCACGAGTCTAATTTGGAAGAGCCCTATTGACTGCGTAACATGTTTCTTAAGCGACTACCAAAGCCATTCGAAAACTGAAAAAAAGAAGTCCCTAAAAACAACAGCAAACCACTTAATCGTGGTTATTGAAAAGCAGAGGGACTAAATGAATTGCAAGGAGAAACTGCTTGAAATAAAACATCCGACAATAAAAAAACTGGCATGCATTATTTTCCAAATAACCTTTGCATTTGTCTTTTGTGCTTTTCTGATGGCCATTATTTGGTCTAAAAAATAACACGGTTTTTATAATTCGCACACATTAAATTACTTATTATTTTATTTGCTATATTGACGGTTAGGGTATGATGGACACTTTGAAATGGACTAAAGTATTACACACATAAATTAATTCAAAAAATTAAATTACTAATTGATAAAGTTGAGTTTCATTGCACGATTTCTGTTTCGAACTGTAAATATATTTTGTAAGCGAGTCGCGCTCAAGGGTCAAAGAGCCTCAAGCTGCTCGCGAGGAGCAGTTAATGGGCCTGACCCATGCATGGTATATGTAAATGAATTCGAAGTACTGGAATTTTCATCAGACGTGGGAATTTTATTTTGCTG
The DNA here is from genome assembly GCF_044657685.1 of Stegodyphus dumicola. NCBI lineage: Eukaryota > Metazoa > Arthropoda > Arachnida > Araneae > Eresidae > Stegodyphus > Stegodyphus dumicola. The sequence goes on from NC_140768.1 coordinate 89,309,088, forward strand.
AATCGAAGCCCTGGATAAATCAAATTGGGATTATTTTTCTTTTCATAGCTGGAAGATAGAAAGGTTTGGTTGTTAAATTCTGCAGCTTGGTTAAGTTGAAGGACTTTCACGGAGGTGCTTTCCATTTCTGCACTGATTGATAACGGAACAGTTCTAGCTAAAGTATTAAGAGCTATATTTGTGGTTGCCGAGTAACGCAAAAAAAAAAAAAAAAAAAAAAAAAAGGCCTTTGAATTGAATGGAATTTTTTGACTTTTCCCACTTCAAGCTTAACGAAATTTTGCTTTTGAATTTATGTAAATTTTTGCTCAATTTTTCGCCCTTTTCTAGTTTGCGTAATGGAAAATCTAAATCTTTTAAAAAGAGAAAATCAATCTAACTTGTAAGAATAGTTAAAAGATTAAATTGATGCTTTTAGTTATAAAATTTTAATTTCTGAAAGCAATGCTTCTAATTATTGTACATTTATTCTTGATAACAGAAAGTTTCTCAATTTTAATTAAACTTTATTAACCCTCTCAGCGTTACAGCCGGAAAATTCCGTACAGAAGGTTGCCTTCCACATTCATTATACATGAAAATTTCTGCTAGCTTTCAATGTATCTGATTTCAGTTTGGATGTATATTGGAAGAAAAGGAATCAAGGTACAAAATGAAATAGTCATTTTTTAATTAAAATAAAAAAATATCACTTATTCATGACATTTTGAGGAACTTTGAAATTTCAGGGCTAAACCCGTAACGCTCAGAGGGTTAAATTCTTATTTCTTCCGTTATTTAAAATATATTTATTTTTGTTTAAATATATTTTTAAATTAAATAATATTAAAATCTTTTATCAGAAAAAAAAAAAAAAAAAAAAAAAACTGTATTCGTCAATCATCATTCAGAATTTAGACAAAATTAAAAATTTTTATTTAAAACTGGAAATTTAATTAATTCTTTTTAATCCTCGAAGAAAATTATTTTGAGTTTGTAATATTTTTAGGTAATCAAATATCCCAAGAAGATCTTTTATAGAAAACTAAAGCAACGAAAATTGTTTGAACCAATTTTCTGTAAACTTGATTTCATATTTTCAGTGGGTTTCTATCAGTTTAATCTGTATGCTAAATTACACAAGGCTCTATACTCTTTGTATTTATAAACTTTGCATAAATTTTGCAGAAAGTTTCAAGTTTATCGAAATTTAGAGAAGATCACTGACTACGTTTATAAAGAAGTGAGCCATAATTCTAAAGAAATCTAACGAAGTTTAACAGAACTTTTTTACGGAATTCTGTAAGATACTTTCGTTAGGACTGTTTATCTACTGACCATGGTTTTTTTTATGAATACGATAAATTTTCTCTTAGGAAGTACTTCATGAAAGCATCCCTCTTTTTCGGCAGATAGCTCTCGTGTCCTTCGCCGTAGTAAAATAAAGAACGTCTAAAGAAATAGTACAAATCTGCATGTTTAAAGCCAGTCTTCCTAAGGCAGGCCAGAAAGGAAATTACAGAGCAGTTTAAATGTTCAAAAACAAAATAGCTGAGTTTATCAAAAACAAATAGCTGAGAAATAGTTTATCAAAAACAAAGTAGCTGAGAAATATTTTGATGTAAAGTTTAGTTTCATATGAATTATATTGTCAACTTTAAAAATCTGAAATTTGTCTCGTCCTTAGCCGGGACGCTCTTTATCATGTTCGAACATTATTTTGCAAGATATTGCTGTTATTCGTTTTGGCAGTGCTTTTATTTCCGATGGTGTTTAATTGAAAAGGAAATGCAAAATATACATTTTTGAATGAAACTGAAAAGGAAAAACCTCATTTTATTTCAGCTCACAGCCCTTTCATTCCCCTCTTATTATTTCCGTTTTGTGTTCCGGATCGTCATTCATTTCCCAGTTTTCCATCCTTTCCCAACCGCACTGCATACGACAAAATTATTTGGTTGAGATTTTGTGTCAAACAAATCGATTACTTAGAGAGCAATGATAATATCGATTGTTCATCGGCGTGGTATTGGCAGATGAAACAAGGTATGCCCAGCGACTGGAAAAGGAGATTTGTTGTAGTTTGGAATAGCGTATAATGTAGTCAGTTAATTCTTCATTCCAAATGTATGCGCTTTTGTTGATTTATATAATTATAAATATGTCTCTATACTGTTATCGTTAGGTTTTGTTTTAAAAGTAAGCTTTAATAGACTGTTGTTCTACGTATGTAGTTTTCAGAAAATTCAATTTATTATTATATTTTCGGAAAAGGAGAGTGCAGATTATGTCTTCAAATATTTTTCCTACGCATATGCTTTTCATTCGAAGTTTCTCAGAATAAGTGTGTGTGTGTGTGTGATTATGGCAAAGCCTCGAGGGCTATCCTCAGAATAAGACAGAAGGCTTTCCGAAAACGATTGCTGCAAGGGATATCAATTATTTTAAAGTATGTTATTGTTTCTGATCCTCGTAATTTAAATCCAGATCAAATCCACAGTTCGTTGCGGCGTAAGAAAGATTAAAGAAAGGCAGCACCTGTCATTAGGCAAGGCCTTAGTCAATTTATACGTATCTTCTCTTCAGATCCGGAATATTCTCCCGCTCCTTCTACGCTACCGTCACCCCCTCGTATAAACGGCAGATGGTATATGCTTACAATCGTAATAAATATTATATTTTTAGGATCTTTATAGCTTTGGTCGGTACTGGCCCCTTCGGCGTCGATCAAATTTTCAGGGGACCGATGATACTACGATTTGATCACCACACTTATTCAGAATACTTTGATTTTTTGGCTCTCCTACTCTGCGTAGGAAAAACTGAAGTCACCAAATTCAAGGAAGATAGCTAATGACCTCACAGCATTTCTTTAATTACGACACACATAACATATAAAAGCAAAAGTTAATTTTTACATAGTAAAGCATCGGCAGATTATACTGCCCTCTACTTTTACTACACACACACTTCTTCACTCCTTAAAAACTAAGGCTTACAGAGGCCGAGTGGTAAAATCGCTGAATACTGGTAGTTTCAACCTGGAAACTGGCTGGCTTCATGGATTTTTCCCATGTATAATATGAATTCGAACCAGTTTCCCTTAGAAAGTCCTCCACGAAGTCATTCCTTTTCTTAGACAGATAGTCCTAGTATGCTTTGCCATAATTAAATAAACCAAACCGCTAAAGCTAACTTTTCTTCCTGGTGACGTTTAGCTCGCACCTTAGCACAAGTTTCCTCTTGGCGCATTCCGTCGAATCTTAGATTGACCGAAGGCTTGATAGCTGAATATGAGACGGCAATTGATCGCTATAGTCAAGATTCCATTGATACATTAAAAAAAAGGATTTCTATAACTGATAATTAATTATCTATTGATATTAAACTACAGCCTGATCAACTTCAGATAGTTCCGAAACTGAGTTGTTTATATCGACGATAAGTCAAAACTAATTCCATTATTTTCAAAACTTCATGCTGTTGTTGTTATTTAAAGGAATTATGCTTTCTCAGAAGATATATTGTTGTACTGTTTGTCACTTGGAAAATTTATAAGAAGATATTAGTGTTCTCTTCCAGAACACTGAAAATCTGAATGTGCTAGCATGGATCATACAACCAATGAACTCCGATCTATCTGATCTCGATATTATGACACATGAAGCTTTGATTGCACATAAGGAAGATGATGAAGCACACATTTTATTGAAAAAATGGTAAGTTTTCTAATTTAAAAGTCATCCGAGAGAAACATCCCGAAAGAAAAGTTTACACAGACCAATCATTTTTCACTTTTTCCTCTTCTTAGTTAATAAAAGTAGACTTTTACAGAAAATAAGAAACAAATTGAATATATTTGAACGAGATGGTTTAAAAATAAAGTTAAGCAATTCTACGCTCAACGTGCACCAATACTGCTAAGAATTTTATACATATACGGATAATTTTAGTGAAAGTTTTGTATTTTTCTGTATAATGTAACAAAAAATCTAGAGGGAGGATGGGATGCTCTACCGGAAAAACAAGAATGCAGGGGTGAGTCATTTCAACATTGAGTAAATGGTTATCTCGCTAGTTTAGCGAGATATTGCCAAGCTGGCAAGGATTTTGGGAGACTAATAATTACCGCCAAATTTGGTAAAAATGAAATCGAAAACATGGCTACTGTTTGGCGACATTTTGGTCCGGTCCCTGTATCATTGTAATAGGTATTGTAATTGAATGCATGTAATTGATCACTAAATTAACTGCAGCCGTATTCGGCCCTCATATTCATTTCAGAAATTTCGAGAAGCAGAAAGTACTAGAAATATCTCGGCCGCCGGGTGAAAATTTTGTAAGATCGGAGAGAGCATCAGTTCTTTAATTGTAGATCGTGTTGTTGTTGTTGTGAGATGTTAGTTCACAGAGACTTAGCATTGAAAGCTTCGCCTTTTCTATTTAACCTTTTCTATTATTATTTATTAGTAATTTGAAGTGTAACTACTGATTGAAATCAGTGATACTGTGAACAACTGTACGAGTATTTATGTAGAAAGTTCCAGAACTCTGAAGTGTTTCCTGTGATAAAATAAATATTATTAGCCTATCATCGGACCTCTATGTATTTAATCAATTAAGAATTAAATCACAGTTAGCCTTTGCTGCTTTCAAAGAAGTGATGAATGCTGGCCAAGATTTCTTTAAGGGAGGGATGAAAGCTGTTCAGGAAAACATGGAAGCTGTTCACGAAAAGAGAGAAGCTGTTCAAGAAAGATAAAAGCTAGTCAAGAATCCGTTAAAGAAGTGGTGAAACCGTTCAAGAAAGATGAGCAGGTCAAGAGGAAATGAAAAAAGAAATTAACTCTGCTTAAAAGAAAACAAATTCGAGGCTATGAAAGGCAGAATGGACACGGTTTAAAATACAGTCGGAGTAACAAAAGAAAGAGTTTCTTCTGTCAATGAACAAATTGAAGAGAGAGTTTCTACCATCGCGAAAGAAGCTGATACCTTAAAGAAATATATAAGAACAGAAGAAAGCAATTCTACTGGTTATAAATTTTTATCCACGCCTTCTCGTCCCTCTCTGAAGCTATCCACATATGATGGTAAAACCTCCTGGCAAGTGCATAAGACACAATTTTCTATAGTGGCGGATGCGAACGGATGGGATTCCCAGGCTAAAACCTGTCATCATGCTGCTTCTCTGACAGCAGACTTAACTAATATCCTTCAAACTCTTTTCGAAACCAGAGGCTAGACTTCGAAGCTCTGTCCGACGAGTAGGAGTTGCACTTTGGGGAGAAGTGTTTAAAAGATTATAACAGGCTTTACTTAAAATCCCATCAACAGAGGCCTAGAGAAACACTCCAGGAACTTGCCACGGATGCTGAAAAGTTGTCTCACCTTGCATTTTCGGAGTGCCCGATAGAAACAAGGGAATCCTATCCTTGAAGTACTTCATTGATGTATTCTGTATCCTGGAATACAGAAAGGTCTGCGAATGGCGGATGTCAAGGATTTAAAAAGCACTCTTATGTACACCATGAAATTCGAGACAACGTAGCATATTTTCTCAGTCAACGTTGAGAAGGTTCATTTACGAATGGCATTAGCATAAATTCACTGAGACTCAGCTCTAAAGAAACATTTCAGTAACATGGGCATCTTGATCTCAAATTTCATATACTCTCTTTTGATCGATTTTCAAAACGCCGTAAGTTTGTATCGCACAGGGTTTACATGTTCAATAGCGCTCATCAGAGTGAATGACATAGCATTTTATGAAAAGAAGAAGTCCTCAACGAGATCCACGTAAAGACACTGATGTATTCTCTATCTGAAAATCGCTAATGCAAGCAGCATATTTCCAGATATCAGAAACCTGGGTGCAGAGAAAAGATGCCAGGTGTCCGGAAAGAAACAGCAGGTACCATCATCTACTATCACGGCAGCGGCAAATAGTTCCGTTCCCAGATTTTGTTAGATTCCTTGTATTTTTTTCAAAGAACTAGCAGTTTAAAACTAACATCTTTTAAAGGACTATTGGTCTAAAGTAGTCGTAATAAAAATTGGAAAATATATTATGATTTTAAGGATTCCAGCTTAATGTAACATCATGGATCCAGCCAATAAGTAATAGTAATTGAAATGAATCTGCGTTTATTATTTTTAAATCGCTTAGTATGTTAGTTAATAAAAGAATAAATTTGAATGAAAAATTAAATAACTTCCACTTCGTCGAATGGTAACAAACTGACGCGTGGAAGATGAAAGCATTTATTAGGAGTGGCAACACGTATCTTTTAAACCGCTGAGTTCTATTATTAAATTTGAAAGAACACAAACATTTATCTCGCTGAAAATTTAATCAATAGTTTCTTATTGGTCCACAAAATATCAAATAATTAAAAAAATAAATTCGAAATTCAAAATGCAGGCTTCGATATCCAATGCACTTTACGTGTGCTCAAAATGTGGTGGCTCTAAGTGCCACAGATTTTCTGAAATGCAATTATATACGAAGCACAAATGTATTACGTTTTGCTAAGTGACAGCATATTTCTTTTATTTCTCTGTGTTTTCTAAAATTTGAAACACAAATACCTACGTTTTGAAGGGCGGCAACATAAAGCTTTTAATCAAAAGGTGATATCCCACAAAATATGAAATAAATCAAAAACAAATTCGAAATTCAAAAGTGTTCGGACGGAAGATTATGTATGTTCAAAATTTTGGAGGCTCTAATATGCCGCTGTTTTACCGAAATGTGAGGAAGACAGAAATAGACAAACATACTACACACAGGTACTTCATTTTTAAACAGTACAGATTACAGCATTAGGTAAGATTTTACGTATTTGCTCACTTTTTAAATGCATCATTAAGTTTGAGAATGATGAGGCCTTGCGGCTTGCTCTGTTGTACACTGATGAGTATGTGGCCCATTTCATGAACTGAACTTAATATCCCTAACCTAAATAGACAGACATTTGTATTAAATCTAATAAATTAATTACTCCCACTCCAGTGGCTGGACACTTAATCTTTGGGCATTTATCAAGAATGGACAAACTCACCAGAATTTAAATCAATGCATTTGTTCCCGGTTCGTTTGCTTCTGGCTCACCCAGTTTATCACTGGTTTCGTTACCAAGAGCATTGCTTCCATAGGGGGCAATATTATAGGCGTGAGGGGAAATACGAAAACGATATAATAGTTAAAATTTACGTGAGAGTTCAATTCACGCCCATCTGGTAGGACTAGCAGTCAGCCTTGACTAAATATTATATTGTCCAGAGCGGCTAGTAAATTAAATAAAATTAAAAGAATTTTACATATATATATGTATAAATAAATAAATAAATAAATATATTTTAAAATATGATTAACAGTTGAAAATTGTTTGGTGCATGTAGTCCTAACTTAAAAGTCAGAGTTTACTTTTTCACTTAACTGCACTGTAGAATTCGTGCTCAACACCCTTCGAAAACTGACGAAGAAAAATGAACGATACGAAAACTGTTAAAGAAAATTGGGCATCTAATTGCTATGAAAATTTAGATAATTGGTATGTTTACGGGTGTGGTGGGTTTTACAGACGACAAATTGATGTGCTGACATTTAGTTCCGCCATTTCCTGCCTGGCAGGGTGGGTCCCTTCAGCAACAGATCGGCTTGTCGACTGAAGAAATTTACGGCCACGGTCATTAACTTCTTTTTAATGCTGAGGGTCTATTTTTTCTGCCGGTAGTCCGTCAACGTGCAGCTTCATCAAAGGAATTTCTTTTCTAGAGTATAATTTCACCATAATGAGACATTGACTACCAATAAAGAATGAACTTTATAGCTCTTTTAAGCTTTATTTTATTTTATTAATTTTTAATTAAAGCGCTTTTAGAGCGTTCACGGACAAGAGTTGCAAATCTATCGATTGTTTAATAGTAGAGACTAAATCTCCACTATTAAACAATAAAGAATCTATATGTAATGTATGTATATGTTCCTCTTATTGTGGAAAAATAGTGACAACTAGGAAAACTAAATTTTTAACACACGTAATCCTCCTTTCGAACATGCGAATCTCGAAGCCCGAATTTTTATTTCCGAATTTCTGTTTAGTTATTTATTTATTTCAAATTTTGTACGAATTTAATGGACTTTCGATTCACAAACTTATATTTCAAAGCGAAGATTGGAAACAGTTTTCTATCTAGAGCGTCTCAGACTGTTGCCATTCGCCAAAATATAAGATATTTATTTTTCACTTTCATCAACAAATTCCACTATTTAAAAGCCATGTGTTGACACTTCCTAAGATAAAATACTTTTATCTTTTATGCAGCAATGTGTTGCTGTTCGTTAAAGCGTAAAACATTTTAAGATTTAACCTGTCCACTATTCACAGGCCAAGCGATTTAAAGGAGATTAACGCAGTTCCTAAATTTATTCTGATTGATTTAAATAAAAATACCTTTATATTACGATATGTGAAAATATAAATATTTAATATTTTTATGATAATATACTAGCTAATTTTATTAAAATCGTTATTTATTTTATATTTTTTTATGGTTATTATTTTAGGCAGATTGTTAAATTAAAATTTAGATAATCCAATGTTCTTTTCATAGATATTCTTTCCATAAGATGGCGCTGCTAGCTTTTCACTCGGTAACATTCATTTTCCAACGCTCTGTAAAACGTACCTAGTAAATTCGTGTTTTGATTAGATGTAATATACGCAATTGCTTAGCATATTTTCACTATTTTCCTTTTAGTTCTTTTGTTCAAAGCTTCGTGTTCTTTTATTTTACCTTTATGTATTTAAAATGTTTTCAAAATTTGTTGATAAGAAAGTGAAATGGTGACATGTCATCCAATAATTCAATGTTATTCGATTAGAAAAATGTGAGAATAGAAGTACTGTGATGGAAGAATATGATTTCAAATGTTCTGTTACTTATGATATAAAAAAACAGGAGAAGAAAAATAAATAATTTAATTTAATAAATAAATAATACAATTATGAAAGGACTCATATTTTAATGTTGTAACACAGAATCCCTCTGTATTCGCAATTTAGATATCTGCTTTTTGACACTCCTAACTTTTTTGCCTTGTTAGAGTTATTATTAATATTTATTAATCAACATCGTTTTTTTTGCATAAAATTCCACAGCAAAATTACAAAACTTTAAAAAGCAGTTTATTTTTAGAATTCCTAAATAGTGTTAAATGTTGCCATACAGTGTCTCACAAAGGTGATGGTATACTTCTGCTTTACAAAAGGAAACTGTAGTAAAATAAATTAAGAAAACATGTAAAACTTTTTGGGGGTGTTTTTCATACTGAAATTTAGTAACAATTATTACATAACATACATTTTCTCAAAATATTAAAATATTAATTTAATAAAAATATAATTGTTTAGAACGGAGCTAAAAATGTGTGATGGGACACTTACTTTTCCGTCAAATATTTATCCAAAACTTTTACTTTTTAAAATATTTTAATATTTTGTTGGATTTCCTTTTACTTTGAAAACATGATTTAATCTTCTTGGAATGGATTCGACAATTTTTTTTTTTTTTTTTTTTTTTTTTTGTGATTTCTGGAGTGATTTTACCCCATTCTTCTTGAAGCACTGATTTTAATTGTTGTTTTGAAGAAATGGTGCGTTTGCGAATTCTTGATTCCAATTCTTGCCAAATATTCTGTATGGGATTTAAGTCTGGAGATTGTGGTGGTGTTTTTATTATTTCAGGACAGTTATACAGCAGCCAGAGTCTAACGTTCAAAGCAATGTGCTTGGGGTCATTGTCCTGCTAGAATTTAAAATCGTTATGAAGGTTCAATTTTCGTGAAGATTTCAAATTTTGATTTAAAATGTCAATATACTTGTACCGATCCATTATATTGTCAATAAAAACAAGATTACCAACTCCAGCGGACGACATACACCCCCATATCATAACTCCTCCTCCACCATGTTTTACTGTTGGCACCAAGTTCTTTTTTCAAAATTCTTCCCTGGGTTTTCTCCACACCAAGATTCTACCTTCAGAACCAAATATATTAAATTTACTCTCATCATCAAATATTACTTCATTCCAGTAATCAAAATTCTTATTTATGTTGGATTTTGCGAAAGCCAGTCTGAGTTTTCTATTCTTTTCACTTACGAAGAATTTTTTCCCGGCTGCTCTACCGTGATATCCAGCAGATCGAATTAGTCTTCTAATAGCCTCAGGATTAACAATTACTCCACATAATGCTTGTAAATCAGCAGCAACTTTAGAAGCACTCATTCTTGGATTTTTTTTAATATTTCGAACGATAATTCGCTTTATTCCATTGGATAGCTTTGATGGTCGGCCAGGTCTTCTTTTATCCTGAATCATAGGATTCTTTTTATATCGTTTAATGATATTGAATGACTTAAGTTAACTTTTTCAGCAGTTTTTTTTATAGATTTTGCACGTTCAATATGCAAATTAATAACTAATTTTCGAACTTCACGCAAAGTTTCTTTTCGTTTAGCATTCATGGCTGCACAGAGCTGAAAAACACAAAAATTCCAAAACAAACTGGAGAGAAATACTGCAGACAATTTTATAAATTACTGCCAATTGCTTTTGAGTAAAAATAAAAACCCCAAAAAATATTTTTATTGCAGTACGTAGTAGTATCTAATGGTGTTCCATCACTTATGTGAGCCATTTTTTGCTCCGTTCTAAACAATTGTATTTTTATTAAATTAATATTTTAATATTTTGAGAAAATGTATGTTATGTAATAATTGTTACTAAATTTAAGTATGAAACACACCCACAAAAATGTTTAAGTGTTTTTTTAATTTATTTTATTACAGTTTCCTTTTGTAAAGCACAAGTATCCCATCACTTTTGTGAGACACTGTATATTTTTGTATTTTTTCAGTCTTTTCTCAGTTTGTCATATCAGTGTTAATTTTTCTTAACAAGATTATCAGCCCAATTTTTTCTGTCATTTTAATTTAATTACTAAACATCACTTTCTTCATACTATGCCACATAAATTTCAACAGAAAATCGCAGAATTTTTGAAATCATATTTTTAGAATTCCCGAGAGAGTTTTAAAATTTGTCATTAATTTTTTAATCTTTTCTCACTTCATCATATCGACATGTAATTTTATTAGTAACATGATTTAAACAACCTTCTTTGTTCTTTTATGACTAACTTTTTGTCTTCTAAACTTTATTTATTAAGTGCCACTTTTTTCGCCTTATACGAAATAAAATTCAACAGCAAAATAATAAAATACTTTAAAACAGCCTATCTTTATAATTCCATATAAAGTGTTATAATGCTCTTTTTTATATTCGGTACATTGCTTCTTTAAAAATAATACATAGCGATAACATTTGGTGGAAAAATTCTTTTACTTTTGTTGCCACACATTTTAAAAAATATTCTTAATATTGTTTCTTTAAAAGTATTCTTCTAGAATTTAATTCCAGGCTGTTCTACTCTTGGCGTTAATTTTCCGATTAATGAGCTTTAAGTTAGACAAGTTCTTTAAAAATAATACATTTAGTGGCAGCATCTTTTATTTAAAAATTAATATGAGCAGAAAGGAGAAGATTAACTAATAGCACTTGTGGTGCTAAAAAACCTACAAAATTCCCTGTGTCTGCTGCTTCTTAAGCGTGAAGACAAAATGTAATATTATGAATACGAAAATTCAATTACTGTCAAATGGCGTGAGGTTGGTAAAGCAGTAAATGCATTTGTGAAATTTACCAAAAATAATAGCATTGGAGAAATAAGGAATAATCCTATTTTACCGAATGATTTTCCTTAAAACCATTCAACGTTTCTAGAAAAGATTTCATGCACTGGTAGTAATGATGTTTTCAAAATAAACACAGATAAACTACAATTAAATTATAAATAAATATATTTATTAACGAGTTTGAAGCACTAAATATGTTCGTAGGATTACTAAACGAATTTCTCCCATGCCTCAGAATTCAGTGAAAAGAAAAAAAATAGGTTCTGAACAATTAATTTGAATTATAGCAAAGTAAGCTAGCTTTTTTATCTAAGAGAAGAAATGCCTTCACGAGGAAATTTTCAAGAGAAACTTTAGAGAAAGCCCCGAAAACTTGCTTCCAGTCAACGCTTTGGGCAACGATACATGCTAGAATACTAGATTGCGGATGAAAGTCTTTTCCGCTCATATAATTTTAGTAAGAAAGAAAATTAACGGTATATAACTTCCCGTGATATTAAAGAGAAAAATCAAGGAAAGAGAAAAATCAAGGATATAAAAGAGGAGCAAGGCAGTTCCTTCTTTTTTAAGAGAGTGAAAATGTACAAATTCAAGAATTATATCACTGATCGAACTAGTAGTGTTCAGTGATTTTACTGATTAACCGATAGCGGCGGTTTTGAGATATAATACAAGTTTAATTTGATAAACAGGAATATTTGTTATCCGTCATGACTAAAGTCCCAAACGTTGCCGGTTTTACCATTAGTTTAACTATATTGCCCCACCAAAGCATTTGCTAAAAATATAAAAACTAAAAAATCTGAAAGATTTCAGATTTTAAATTACGTCCAGAGGGGCTTTTTTTTAACATATTGTGTGTTACCTTTATTTTTATTAGATATCATGTCCTTCGAAATTAAACCATAAAATTCAGTTCAAGAGAAATATCGCAAGATAATTTTAAATTGAGCATATCTTTAGAATTTTCGATACACAGTCTCACGCGCTGTACAATGTTGCCATTGCTGGCTCTGAAATACTTGAGTTTGTCAATCAAAAATTCGTTAAAGTTTACAAATTATGAAATCGTTAATAAAACAAATTCCAAATTTCAAATTTGGGCTTCTAGATGCCCATATTCGCAGTAGGATTAAGTCATTCAAAATTGGATAGCTCTAGGTACCGTTATTTTATCACAATGCAAAAACATACATACATTTATGCAGATTCTTCACTATTTAATTTCTTCAACTATAAAACAGGGCGATAATATTTGGCGGCAACAGTTTGAAAAGTGAAATGGACATTCAGAGTCATTCGACGCAAAATCACAAAACGGAAACAATAGTCCCTCAGGGACAGAGCCCCTTTGGACTAATAAAAGCGAGAAAAAAGGTTATATATTTTTTCCCTCCTTCTAGCATGCCTTCGTGGTGAAACAGAAGCACACTCGGCGCGTATTTCAGGGCTCTAGATTCGAGCTCCGGCGAGAGCATTGCACATTTTTCACATCTCCTGCTTCAAAATAAATCTAATGACTCTACATTGGCGTCGGACGTCAAAGTTAAAGTCGGTGGACGATAATTCTTCACCACCAAGATTTGGCAATTGGGTCCCCCTAATCCCCAGTCGCCCTTTAAAAGGTGGAGTATATAAGGTATTTTCTCCCTCTTTCCAATATGCCTTCGGGGTGTAACGGTAGCACACTCGGCGTATATTTGAGAGGTCCAGGTTTGTGTCCTGAAGAAAGCATTGCACATTTTACACATCTCCTGCTTCTAAATAACCTAATGACTCTACATGGTGTTTCATTTAAAGTTTATTAGAATTAAATCATTGCAAAATATAGAAAGATAAAATGTATTCTGAGTATAACATATAAAATGGCGACCATTAAAATCTGAAAGGTTTCAGATTTAAAAACTGAAATAAAATCTGAAATGGGTCAGATTTTAATGATCGCCTAAAAGGGCTATTTTAAAATGTTATATAATTTATAATTATATATCTGATTATGAATTGAGATGGCCCAGGTGGAAAAGCGGAACCTTTTATAGGAATAGTGGATAAATATACGTAAGACTAACCATGGAAACACTATACATCATCTTTATATTTAGAAAGTGAAAAGGTACATAATGTATAAATTCGATACATATTTAATGTTTTTAATCAGATATATATCATAAATTAAATGCATTTTTATTGAAATAAATCTAATTCAAAAGTTAAAAAAATCGTTAATCAGTAAGAGACAGATTAAATTTGATAGATAAACATCTTACATTATTTCCGAATGCCAACAAACTCGAATGAAAAGTGAAACAATGAAAAATTATGTTTCAAGACTAATAGCTTCTTTAGGCTTTAAAAAAATGTTTATATTAACAATTATTCACGGTTAGTGCACCGCCACTTCGATTGAGGTGATAATCTAGCTTCTATCACACATCTTGAAGCCGAATCTAGACATCAGCTTTCTGACTTAGGATGGCTTCTTGGGAAATTTTTTATTCGTGTGCTACATCATTGCCCATGCTAGCCACAGAAAAATGTTATTGCTGCGATTAAGTTTTGATACACACAGGATTGGATTTATGTCCTGGCTCCTGTATCAAGCGACTCGATCACCTATCCAGTATGACCATATATGTGATCAGTGTGGCCAAATCATTGATTTTTATGAGTAATGGAGGTACCTAGACCTTGGCTTTCACTAACTCCAAAATACCATACATGTTCAAGTCCTGGGATGTGGGAACTTGCTAGAATACTGGTATGTCCTATCCCTCAGAATGGTAGGTTGTTGCTCAGAAATCTGTTCACCACAACATGTTTTCCATTGTTTTTCCAGCCCACCAGCGGCCGAGCGGTAAAGACGCTGAACACTGGTAGTTCGGTATGAGGTTCGAATCCCGCGAACGGCATGGCTGCATGGGCGTTTTCGTGGTTTTCCCCATGTGTAACGTGTATACGAGCCAGTTTCCCTTAGAAGGTCCTGCACGAAGGCATCCTTCCCTTTAGGCAGATAGCCCTCGTGTGCTTTGCCATAATTAAATAATCCAGTCCAATCCATTGTTTTTCCAAATTTCAGGCAGCCTTTTCTTCTGGGGGTTAAATGCCATTTTTGATTTCTCTCGCATCTAGTGGCCCACAACAGAACTAGCGATTTTGAAAAGAAAATTATGAATATATTTTGCGTTAACTGAGGTTTGAAAAAAATTTCATTAAAATATTCCAGTAACTATTAATTACATGGCATCTTGAAATAAGGGACTGTTTTTGTGCTTTCCTTGTACAAATAGGCAATACACAGGTTTTACCTGGAAAAAATCGAAGAAAATCTTACCTTATGGGGCCTCTTATTAAAATGTAATTTTTCTGCAAAATGTTCTTTCATATTCTATAAGAAAGATCTTTTACACTTAAACTAAATGCGTGTAACAGTGTAAGATGTTTAAGATTTCATCCTAATCACTGATATGGCGAGAGAGCTTCTCACGTGAATTTCAACATGACTACTGCCGCACGTGATGGCCGGTGAAGAGAAAGAAATCTGCGAGTTAACCAATTAATTGTTTCACCTTTCTATACATGGGGAAAAGCAATGGTAAGATACCAGCGACTTCACTTTGGATGAGCGCTTAGTAACAAGTGTGTGGGTCCATGAGTGGAACCACAGCAATGAAAATATGACACGGGATATGTTTCATGAACTGTTAGATAAAAAGCCATCAACTCATCAGACTTTGATCACGTGAGAACTTTTTTCGCCTGGGAAGTGTTTTGGATTCACCAGCTCCTTATCCTTGGCCGCATCGAAGTCCGGACCTTATGACATCAGACAATGCCCTAAGGAGGATCCTTAAATCATACGTCAGGAAGAAGCCGTACGTGGACAATGATGATTGCCAGCAAGTGTGCTTGAAGCTTTCCAGCATGTGACACAGCAGTTGCTAAAGCGGATGAATAGGAGCAAATTCAGATGTTTTAGGCTGTTAAGTAATGGTGGTGCACATACGGATATTTTGGACGTATAACTGTAAGTGTTATTAAAGTTACAATTGAAAAAAAATTGCACGTTGGTTTGGAAATCACTAAAAACCATTTGACCTTTGATATATTTGCCTAAGTTGGAAATACTGTACTTTCTTTTTTATGTCATGATTTTAATTTTTATTTCTACTTTTGATCAGAAAGTGCTACTTATGGGATTTTTTGAATTTGTCGTTCAAACAGGATTTGAAGCTCGTAGCAAGTGATGTTAAAAAGAACAAAAAAGATTTAACAGGATATTGAAAATCAGAATCATATATTTTTTCTAGAGATTTAATATTATCTATTACATTTTTATTATATAGATCCAATTAATTTTACTATTTTCTTCCTAACTGTTTACTGGGTCTCTAAACTTCGTCATTCCTTTTTTTAAGATCAAAAACTAAAGAATTACCGCAGAAATCACGATAAGTAGTTTTTTACTTTTTTTGGTTTAGAACTTGAAAACAAGTTTTTGATTTTTTAATTCGTGAAGTACAAATTTCAGTATAACATTAATGATGTCTTTCCTAACATTTTTCAGATATTGAATATGTGTTATTTACCGTATTGATTGACCGACAAAAAATATTGATTTAGAGACAAATCGTTTAGGTTAATTTACATAATTTACCAATTACCGTATTTACTCGCGTAATAGTCGCACCTTTGCACAATATTGTACAGTTTGGCGATTTTTTCTGTTTCAAAAGGGCAGTGCGACTATATGTGAGGGTGACTATTATGCGAGTAAATAGGTAGATACTTATTTATTAACGTAACAACCTTGGAGCAGTTTGAACAGTTTTTACAGAGAAAAGATAAAGATTGCTTATTAGGTGCAAACTGACGATTTTAATGACCTTCCAAAAAATTCCAAAATTATCGTTTTTTATCGTAAATCGGTAAACATTATCAACATATCAAACGACAACGGACTTTTATCAATTTAAAATATAAATTTTATTTATTAATTAAGGATTATACGATACATTAAAAAATAAAACACCTTTTTTGCAAAATCTTTCTGTCATTTCTCCCCTGTTCTTCTTTCCATGGACACAGCAATCTATTTTCGCTTAAAAATTCAGACAATTGCACAAACTCCGCATCGGGCACAACGTAGGCAATGCGCATCGACAGTCCACCAATTGCGTGTCTTCGTTCTCTTTAGCGGTTTTGCCATAAAGTACTACATCTCTGCAGATATTATCCGTAATTTCTTCCATTGCTGGCAAAGTCCATATGCTCAGATTTTAAAATTGAATTTAAGGGAAAAGAATTACCGCGATTTGTATATGAAACCCCTCTGAACTTAGAAGATATTACGAAGCGATTAACGATACGAATGCGAAGTTCGAAAGGCGAGTAATAACACTTGACGATTCTTGTTCGAACGCTATTTTTGTTTCGACGAGTTTCCATCAGTGGTAATTTTGATCTTGATTTGGTATACAAAAATACATGACGATATCTTTCGTTTATATTTAATGAAAACACCAAAATATATCACAGTAATATAGACACGTAGCAACGGCGAACTTACAGTTACATAATCTAGACACACAGAAGAATTCTTTCAGCGCAACAGCGCCCTCTATACTATGAAAAATTCGAACACACCCCACCTGTGCTCTGTTCAGAGCACACTAAATTTACAGAAGATAACAAAAAGAACCCATACGAAAATAGCAACTTTCCTTAACGGGACGATTGATGTAAGCATGGTTGCCAATGATAATTTAGAGACTTTTATTTAGATGTTTGCGATAATATGTAAGTACCATCTACTGTGGTAAATCTACTTACTGATTTTGCAATATATAGGAAGTCCCAGGGTGAGTATTGAAAATTCAAGTAAATTTCATCATGGCCTTGGAATTGCACAGACAATTTCACCCATTAATAGTTTAGGGAAAAGGAAAATACTAGAAACGAGGCATTAACCCAGATAACTAGCACGCAAAATTATATTAAAAATTTTAAACTTTACATTTACATTTATAAACCAATTAGTTTCTGGTTATAGTTATTAGCCTATTATTATAAAATTTAATGTTGCGACGTAATGTGAATGAAGTCAAAACACGTCCTCGTTTTAAACACAACTTATATTAAATAATTGCACAATACAAGTATAAACAAGAAAATGACATATAAAACTTACAAATACGAGAAAAGAACAAAAACAGTGAAAAATAGACAGCACTGCAGCTGCCTTGCGAATACGTTCGTCTTAGTCCCGAGTGTGGAACTGAATTCAATGTTCTTTGGCATAGTTCCAAATGCGAAAGAGTCAGGTTGAGTTGTTCTGTTCCGGTGCACCGAAACATACTCCCACCCTATCAGGTATTAGTCCTGATATATGGGCAAAGGAGGTAATTTATGAATGTTTCTTTTAAGAATAGAGTTTTTAGTTTTAACCGTGGCCACACGAACCAGACCGTCAGCACCATGATGAAGTTCGACCACTTGTCCTAGTGGCCAAGAACCTGGAAGATGACCATCATCTAGTAACAGGACGATGTTGCCAATTTTCCTATTCTGCTGAGTGTCATTCCATTCTTTCTGGTTTGAAGAGAAGATAGATATGCTTTGGTCCATGATTTGCCGAAGTCCTTCCGCATCTTTTGAAGGAGATCCCACCTATTCCGTATATTGGCAGGACTAGTAAGAAGTAGTTCAGGAGGGGCTAGGATCACGTCTCCTGTAAGAAAATGTGAAGGAGTGAGAATGTTAATGCAATCAATGTCAGTCTTGTTTACACTACATAAGGGACGAGAATTTAAAATGGCTTCTATCTGAGCCAATAGAGTTGTCAGTTCTTCGAAAGTAAGTAGAATTTATTACTCTTTTACAGTGATATTTGGTTGATTTAATTGTGGCCTCCCAAATTCCTCCGAAATGAGGAGATGCTGGAGGTATAAAGTGCCATTCTATTGATGCTTGAGTTAAATGATGAGCAACGGCTTCGTTCTTCGGAAGTGAAGCACATAATCGTTGTATTTCGCTGAGCTTTCGATTAGCCCCAACGAAGTTTGTTGCATTGTCGCTGTAAATGTGACTTGGAGCTCCTCGTCTAGCACTGAAGCGACGCAAAACAGCTAAAAATGCATCAGCGGTTAAATCGCTGGCTGCCTCGATGTGTAATGCCTTAGTAGCGAGACAAATAAATAGAGCAATATAACCCTTGGTTGATTTTGCTCCACGACCCTTGTTGAATTTGATTGAAATAGGACCGGCATAGTCCACTCCGCAGTTGAAGAAAGGTCTCTCGAGTGTTACACGATGCTTAGGTAGATTACCCATAAGCTGGGATGCGGTGGATGCTTTAAATTTGAAGTATTTGATGCATTTGTGAACACATTTATTAATGAGCTTTTTTCCACCTATGATCCAATATGATTGTTTGATAATGCGGGACAGTAATGAAGCACCAGCATGTAAATAAGTCACATGCTTTTCTTTTACGATGAGCTCACTTATCTTGTGTTTAGCAGGTAGAATCACTGGGTGCTTTTGATTAAAAGACAATTCTGAATTTTGTAAACTCCCTCCCACCCGTAAAAGACTGTTTTCATCTATAAACGGATGGAGGGAGTGTAGCTGATTTTTCTTTGGCAACGATTTTTGATTTTTAATGCATTTTAGGTCTTCATTAAAATAATCTTTCTGAACCCACCGAATTATGATTACTTCTGCATTTTTAGTTTCCGCGTAAGTGAGTGGAGAAAAGGAATCAGTTATACGGGTTTGACATTTGTTATTGGTTTTGCACTTATTGATAAATCTTAAACAATATGCTAAAATGCGTATAATCTTAGAAAATGATGAATATTTTTCAAATAAATCAGTATATAAAAGCCAGCTTGGGCCATTCCACCACAAGTTGCAATTAGGAAGACATTTGGGATCAATACCACGCGAAGCTATATACGCTGAGTTCTCTTTGGAAGGGATATGCCTCCAGTACTTTGTTGGAAGTACTTCGATTATTTGAGACGTCACGTCCGGTTTGCTACAAACGTCTTCCATTTACGGGGATGCGCGGAAAGCCAGGAAAGTACGACTTTGGAGTCAGTCCAAGCGTAAATATCAAACTTACATTTTTTGAGAATGTTCATGACTACACGATATAACTTAGCAATGAGCAAATGAGCACTAAGCAACTAAGCAAATGAGCACTGCATAATTCCAATTTAGGAACAGATACTTGTTTGATAGGTGAGACTTTAGTTTTAGAAACTAAGAGAGAAGCCTTTATTTCATTTCCGTGTATTTGTTTGCAATATATTGCAGCAGCGTAAGCAAGTGTTGAAGCGTTGCAAAAGCCGTGCAATTCAAATGTGTCAGAGGAAATAATCGTGACACCTCTAGGAACGGTAAAATGTTCAAATGTATTGAAAGATTTCTGAAATTTAAACAAATCTTCAGCAAGACTTTTTGGAATAGGAGAATCCCAGTCCCCTTTTGTAAGCCAGAGCTTTTGATAAAAAATTTTCAATATAACAGTACATGGTGAAATTAATCCCAATGGATCGAAAATGCGTGCCGATTGGGACAAAATGTGTCTTTTTGTCAGCGGTGAGGTGAGTGCAAGTGCGGGTTTGAAAATGAATGTGTCGGTTGAAAAGTTCCAAAATAATCCTAAGACTTTCGTGCTTTCCTTATCATTAGGAATTATTTCTAAATTAGCGTCCGTTGAACAATGTTCTTGAAATTCTGCAAAAAATGCATTTGAATTAGAATTCCACTATCGTAAGTGGAAACCGTGCGTTTGTAAAATATTGTTAATTTCCTTACAAAGAGATATTGCATCACTATCGGTACTTGAACCCGATAGCAAATCATCCATGTATACATCGTGTAGTAAAGTATGAGAAACAGCAATATTTTGTGAATAATCTAGTGCAATTTGCTTAATGCACCTAGTGGCTAGGAAAGAAGCTGGAGATAAACCATATGTTACGGTGTTTAACTTGTATGCGCGTATTTCTTCGTAAGGATTAAACCTCCAAAGAATTTGTTGGTAGTTCCGATCTTCATCGGACACTAAAACTTGACGGTACATTTTCTCTCTGTCTGCTGAAAAGATTATTTCCGGAAATCGAAAATTAAGTAAAATTTCGAAAATGTCTCGTTGCAATTTAGGACCAATACCCAAGATTGAATTCAATGATTTACCGCTGGAAGTTTTACATGAAGCGTCGAAAACGACTTTTAATTTGGTAGTTGTACTAGACGGCTTGATCACTGCATGATGGGGAAGGAAATATTGCTCATTCTGAAATATATTTAAACAGTTTTGTGTGACCAATTCCATATGACCTAAATTTTCATATTCATGCATAAAATCCTTGTATTGGTTTTCAAATTCCGAGTTTTTCTTAAATTTACGTTCCATAGCATATAATCGAGAAAGTGCAGCTGGTTTTGAATTAACTAATTCAGATTTAGATTTTAAAAATGGCAACTTCACCACAAAACGACCATCTGAATTAATTGAGTAATTTTCCTGAAAATGCGTTTCAATAAATTGTTCTTCAGGTGAGAATACAGTGTCAGTTGAATTTGGTACTTCGTCTAACTCCCAAAACCGTTTCAATTCGCTATCAATATTTATTTTATAAATATGCAAGTTTGAAAGTGAATTTGATTTCGTTTGAGATTCCGGTAGTTTTCCGGATATGAGGAAACCAAAAATTGAGTTTTGAGCAATTAAATCACTTTGAGAACAAGTTATTTGTCCAGGAAGTAAAATAGAAAACAAGTAGTCAGATCCTAGAATAATATCTATCTTATCCGGAATGTGAAAATATGGATCAGCTAACTTTACATTTTTCAAATGCGAAAAGTCTTTCTCATTTATTTTTTGGCTTGGAAGCGCAGCAGTTAGTTTATCTAATACAAATGCCTTAATTGGCATTCTCACTGATGTATCATGGATTGACATCAACTCAATTTCAACGCAACATTTTGTAACTGCGACTTCCGACTCAGCTAAACCCTTGACAGGAAAACGCGTATTTTGTCTTTTAAATCCCAATAAATTAATACAAGATTCAGATAATAATGTTGATTCGGAAACACTATCACAAAGCATTCTAATATTACGTTTTTGACCCATCGAATCAATTACATTTACATACGTAGTTGGCAATAAGCCAAAAGTTGTTTGAACGCTATTATTTTGAATTACAGTTCCGTTTTTGTTTTCATTCGTAGACGCAATGTCTGGTATTTCATTCGCGGTTGGATTCTTTCTTTGCTGTTCTGACTGAAAACTGCTCTCAGAAAGAGACGCAGATGTGGAATAACTTTTCAATTGATTTTCACACAGAGTACTATGATGCAATAACTGGCAATAATGACAACGATGTGGAGACATACATTCAGATTTTTTGTGCTGACTAGACAAACAATTTAAACAAAGATTATTTTTCCTAACAAATTGATTTCTTTCTTTGACAGTTATGCTTTAAATTTGGGGCATTTGAAAAGAAAATGATCTGATTTACACATAATACATTTGATACTTTTGTTCACAGAAAATCTTTTAACACTAGGTTGAGCTTTTTCCCTTTCTTTTTCATGGAAAATTTCTAAAGAGGAACATCCATCATTTATAAATTGAATAAACATTTCAAAAGTAGGAAATTCCACTTTTGCCGAAAACTCAGACCATTGTTTACATGTTTCGTTGTCAACCTTCTGTAATAAAATATAAATTAGCTTTTGGATCAATAGATTTTAAACCTCTGATAATCTCATCAGAAGTATCGGCAATTTTTCGCAAATTAATTGAGTTTGCATTAATTACACAAGATTGTTCCATGAAAGTTTTGATTAGTAATGTGACAATTTGCTTTTTCTTATCATACCTAGATAATAATTTTCCCCAGGCTTCCATATAACTATTTTCTGAACTGGGAATATGTTTAATAATAGAAGCCGGTTCATCAGTTAATAAACCCTTTAGATATTGAAATTTTTTAATGTTGCTTAAATTTTCATTGTTATGCACTAATGATACATATAAGTCCTTGAAAGACATCCAGTTTCTGTAATTACCATTGAAAGACTGAATATTTATTCTCGGTAATTTAAAATTATTAACAGTATTTGTAGTACTATACCCTGGTATTTGACGTTCATTAACATTAGTCACTTGCATATTAACAGTAACATTTAATTTCTCAAGTTCTTGTTGTAGTTTGGCTTTGGTTTCATAATATTTTTTCTCAAATTCTTCCATTTCAGAACTTTCCAGCGGAAGTTCTGCATCTGCCTTGTCAAAATCAGAGAAAACGCTTTCAATTTTTTGAAGTTTATTCATTAAATCGTGTTTTTCGAATAACTGCTTATCATCATTAATGAAATTTGAAATTCTGGTAAGAGCAGCTTTCGCTCTACCTTTTGCAATCTTAACCTTGTCTTACATTACGACGTAATGGTGCAATGAGTCAAACTTGTAACAATCTTGCTTGGTCTTTAAATGAAGTTCGAAGCTAAAAGTATCCAGTAGTATCCATCACTGTATCGAATGCAGCGTTGCAGTGCTGACGAAACCGAAATCAAAATTCCTTTAATCTCGTCGGTGCCTCCAAAAATTTAATGTTGCGATGTAATGTGAATGAAGTCAAAACACGTCCTCGTTTTAAACACAAAATTTATATTAAATAATTGCACAATACAAGTATAAACAAGAAAATGACATATAAAACTTATAAATACGAGAAAAGAACAAAAATAGTGAAAAATAGACAGCATTGCAGCTGCCTTGCGAATGCGTTCGTCTTAGTCCCGAGTGTACAACTGAATTCAATGTTCTTTGGCATAGTTCCAAATGCGAAAGAGTCAGGTTGAGTTGTTCTGTTCCGGTTGATCAAGATTCCCATTCAATTGGGACAATGATTTTATACTGCCTAATTAAATGACAAAATCAGTTTTAATTGATATTAACTGAATCAATCAAATAAGGGTTGGCCAACCATTTAATTGGGCGTAGTACGCTTGCACAGATTTTTTTCTCAAGTAGAATGTTAAAAAACGTCATTTGGAATACTAAGAAAAACCCATATTTTTTTTTATTCTAGACGTCCTATCAAGTTTAAGAGAATTCGAAGCTTGATTTTTTTTTTTTATTTTTGAGAAAACCCTAATGAAAGGTATCACACAATTATTTAAATATGGAAAGAATCTATCAGTTATTAATGGAAATTTAAAAGATAAAAATAAAAATTCTGAAATTCGCGGATTTTTTCCGTATTCGCGAAAAATCTTATTTACTCGAAATCGAAAATACCAATAAAATATCCCAAACTAGCTAATGCATTCCATACTTTATACCAGAACAGGAAAGAAGAATGTAATTTATTCCAGACAACACTATCCTACGTATGGTTTTCAAAGATGCCAACTTATGTAAAGAATATTTTAAACCCAGCCTCACTGAAAATGGACTCTATTATAATTACTTTTACTTAAAATTCGCTTTGTTATATTACTTAAAGTTATGAATTAAAAATATTTCTATGATTAAAATTTCTAATTGTTGTTACTAAGGTTACAAGCAAAAATAAAATAATTAGAACTGAATGTTGGATACTAGAAGAATCTTGATTGGCGATATATATTTTTAATTAGAAAATATATTTCCCCACGCCTTTAACTATTAATAGCTCAGGGCGTTTCCCCCTATCAATTTTTAGAAGCGATTCATCACGAAAATGTGAATCTAGTATAATCGATGCAGGGTGTATCTATTTCAAAAAATTAGTTCGTAATTATTTTAAAAGCATAACGTTTTCAGAAAGCGGGTCTAAAAGCAAAAAGATGTTAAAATTAAATATAGAAATCTATTTTTTAACTTTTTCTGGTGGAAATTTTCAGATATAGCTAGGGCTAATATGAAGGAACAATGTCTCACTTCTCTGACTGTTTATAATTTGTCGAACAATAATGATTTGAAGTACTACGAGTAAAGTGGCAGAATATACTTTTAATTGTTGCAGTTATATGCCGGAATATTACAAGTGTTGTTGCTGTGTTGTGACTTATCTCACCTATCTGATAATATCATCATAATAAGCCCACGAAATTCATGGTGGCAAGGAGAGCAAGATTGCGCCTGTCGTTCGTTGGAAAGAGAATTAGGCACCATACAGGTGACAGTACGACTTCGCTCAGTTCCGCCCCCAATATAGATGGAGAACACCCGGGGAGACGGGTTCGAAGGTTTCCCACCCTTATCCCCTACCATCAACCTCTGGACAGAACTTTCGGCTCGACATGTATCCGGGACATGCCCAAACCGGGAGACACTTAGCTGTCCCTGCTAGTCCTTCGTTAGCTGCTAACTCGTAACGTCCATATGTTGGACAACAAAAGCATTACCATTCTACAAAATCCGGCACTATTTCTCGTTCATAAGTATATTGTGACCTCAGCTGCCAAGCCAAAAAGCATAAAAATATTCCTTTCAGATCTTTACTCATCGAGACGATATTCGATTCAAAATAATCTTATCTCCTAAAAATGACAATTATGGCAAAGCGTTTTATTAGCGTACCTCCGTGTAATTCTTTGAACACGTCCAGAGGCCTCATTTCAGAAATAGACCTACGAAGACGTTTTTAAAAGAACTGGCTGAGCAAAACGTGAGTAGGCATCACAAAATTAAAATCCACAGGGATGGGCAACTTGTTAAGACAAAATATATTATCCTGACATTCTCCTCTCCAGAGCTACCGAAGTCCATTAAGGAGGGGTATCTGAATTCTGGCATCAGACCTTACGTGCCAAACCCACTGTATTGTTCTCAGTGTCAGCAGTTCTGGCATACAAAATCCTTCCATGTACTCATTCTTCTTTGACCGATTATGAAAGTCAAATTGCATTGCTAATCTAAATTGCGCAAATAGTCATGCTGATCATTCATCGTATTCAGGAACCTGTCCTAAATGGAAAAAAAGGGAAAGAAATACAGCAATTAAAATTAATAAAATAACTCTTATCCTGAATCCAAGGAACAATTTAACAGCGGTCAACTAAGACCAAACGTTACTTTTACTGATGTCCCCAAATCATATTTATCAATAAGTACTCAAACATCTCATAGCTCACAGAAAAAAAACCTGCACCAAAACTTACTGGCAGCGAAAAATTTTTAAATCCTCCGCCTCCCAAGCAGGGAAATAAATGTACAGAAAACAGACATTTGAAAAAGTGAAAATTAAAAGTGGCAAAAAGAGACATTCAAGCCGAAGCTCTGTCAAAGGTATTTTCTTTAATTTCGCTGAGGTAGAGATGGAAATAAAGGGAGGCATAAAGACTTTCCAAAACATGTCTGTATTCAATGCTAAGAAAGGACAACATTTTCAGCTGACGTACAAATGGTGGTCCCCTAAAACGTTCTCTATGAAGGCACCCTTCCCCATAGACAGCTAGCTCTACATTTGCTTTGCCTTAATCAGTTAGTTAAACAAAAAAGAGTAACAACGGCAAAAATGACTCCTGAGCTTAATACGAACACACAGAAGGTTAGATACAAGCAGAATATTTATAGCAGAGCTGCTGTCTCAAAGCCTAATATTGCACAAATAAATTTAAAATAAAGAGAATAATAGCATAGAGAACATAAAACATCGCTGAACGTTCATCAATGGAAATAAATATTGTTTCCAGATGAATAAAGATTCGCACTGTTTCCCTTCTAAGGATGAATTTATAAGCAGAGAATACCAGCAAAACCTTATGAAGCAGACTGCTTTTCCTGCAATAAAGCATGGTGGTGTTTAATTTATGCTTTTGACAGTTAATTTGGGGTTTGTAGCATGTCCAAATATTATGCTAGAAGAAAGAAATATCATTGTCTACGTAACCCTTTTAAACGGTTACTGCATCAGTAGTCTATTCTGGAACACAGCGAGATCACGTTTTCCTATCATTTTATTTCTCATAAAATCAGAGCAGTTTCTGATTAGAAGTGTTATAATATACTTATTACCACTATTCAAAAATTGTACATCATCGTTAAAAATCTTCATTGAAAGGCTTGCAGTAGTTATGGATGTACTCCTACAACACATAACTACATAGTTCTTCACAGTTTGAAATGGGTCCATTATTTTGGAGAATCCCACTAGGTATAAGTGTTGTTCTTTAAACAAAATGTAATGGCTTTGTTCGATAATTTTGTATTTTAAAGCTAAATTCTGAATCCATAAAGATGCCAGGTGATTCACCTCGGCGTCTTAGTCTTCCAATGAGAAAAAAGAATCTGAAAGTTTTCAGAGTTTATTTACCGTTTTATGTGTTATCTTTATTTATTAAATATCATGTTCTTCCCATTTAAGCCACATAAATTTAATTTCAACACAAATATCACAAAATATTTGAAAACAGCATATCTTTAGAATTTCCGATACATAATCTCACGCGCTGGAGATAAAAATGCTTTTTTTCGTACAGTGTTCCCATTGTTCGCTTTGAAATCGTTGAGTTAGTCAAAAATTCTTTAAAGGATGACATAGTTTGAAATAGATAGCAAAACAAATTCGAAATTCAAAATTCGGGCTTCCTAGTGCCTGTGTTCGGTTGAAAAACTACTTTATTCAAAATTTGATGGTTCTAGGTACTGTTGTTTTTTTACCAATGCGAGAAACATTCATACATTCATGCAGATTCTTCATTATTTAATTTCTTTAAATATAATACATGGCGATAGTATTTGTTGGCAACAGTTTCAAAAGCGAACGAACGCAGAAAGTGAAACGACACAAAATAGTTATTGTTATTGTGTTATGCATCGTTTTGAGACTAATAGCACTTTGGGTGTAACACTCCTTTGGGCTTTAAAAAACCCTAATAATTCAGAAGGTTTAAGATATACCTTTTATTAGAATTTACACTTAACAACTTAATGCAACTCTTGCAATTAACAAAACAAAGTTCTTTCCCTTCTTGCGAGATTTAATAGAACGTTAAAGTCAAACTTAAGTAATTAAAAAGCATGCAGCTCTAAAATTTAAGTGCAAGCTTCAGATGAAGCCCTCTCTCTAATCACTCGAGAAAATGTGGCTAGCAAGAGGCTAAAGTCGATTCAAGTAAATTTAAGAGATGGACGAAATTAGTCTGGAGAAGATCGGCGGCCGCTGCCAAAATCTCTCTTTTGACTTCAGGCCCCTCAGCGGCCGAGGGGTAAAGTCGCTGAACACTGGTACGAGTTTCGAATCCCGCGAAAGGGACTGACTGCATGGACGTTTTCGTGTGTAAAGTGTATACGACCCAGTTTCCCTTAGAAAGTCCTCCACGAAGACATCCCTTCCCTTAGGCAGATAGGCCTCGAGGCTTTGCCGTAATCACATAAACCAAACCAAACTCTTTTGACTTCAAGCACTCTGTTTTTTATATGCATTAACTTTCCGCCTAATACGGTTCCCGAGATTGGTGAGGGATTATCAACCTCATCTGTTACATATCAAAACCTAAAGCGAAGATTTTTTTACCTTGATTCCAGTAAGAGTCCCACTCTTTCTTGCTTGAAAAATTACCTTTTTTTTTTTTTTTTTTCCAATGGCATATTGTGAACAATACAAATGTAACCCGGTCCATTAAGCTATACAAGGCCAGAAGTGGTGGTCTTTTTATTATGGAGGCACCTAATAGGTGGACCACCATCGCCTTTTCTATGAAGGGGCAGACAGTTACAACCATACCTTCTCCGGGATTCGAACCCAGGCCCTCCGGCATCGCAGTCAGCTTCCCTGACCACCATACCGACTGGGCGGTTGTAAAATTATCTTAGTGTTCATTATTTCGACGTTAGATGGCTGCACCAGGATCCATTTCATTGTAGAGAATTTCCGTAAATCTTCGAATTTCGCTATCAAACCATTCATTGTTTCGCCTACCAAATCCTTTAAAAAAATTAACATAGAAGACTGTGTACTGAGTGTTGGTCCAAGAAAGATAAAAAGAGGAAGAAATTAGGTAGAGACTCGCACTTAGTATGAAGAGTGTCAAGTTGGATTATGTTTGGAGGCGTGTTTTAAAACTTTGCATAATACTGTTAGGCGTATAATTTTTTTTTTTTTTTTTTTTTTTTTTGCCAGATCAAGTGGTTGTTTAAGTGAGCTTGAAGTATGGACACTTTTGCAAAGAAACACGATTCAAATAAAAATATCGAAATAATTTTCCAAGGTTGACGCAACTATACGGAAAAAAACTCCTCTTCGCATGGTAATATATTGGGCTACTCACTGGAGCGCTACATACTAGACAAACAAGAAGAAATTGATATTTTATTAAAATAAATATCAACTCTGTTCTTGGGTAACAAGTAGCTCAAAAGGTGAAATAGAATCAACTTTTCTTTAACCATATCGAAGAATATATATATCACTAGAATCACTAACAAAGTTTAAAACAGTAATCACTTACTGTTTGCTTATTAGCTTATCCCAAAGTCTCACGAACTTGAGGTGAACTATTCATGCAAACTTATTTTCGGTTCAAACATAACTGCACTTAAAGGTCTGCCAAAGTACACAGGGAAACCTCACCCTAGGATTTTGAAATTGTGTTTCTAGAAATTTTCAGAACTTCGCCAAACTGGGTATAAATTGCTATATGTCGCAAAGGCTCTTCAAGAGGGTTTCTCCCTTTGTGTTAGATTCCAACTGAGCTATCTTCTTTATAACACAAACGCCAGTTGTTATGTAATTACAAAATCTACAACAAAATACGGAATAAACACTTAAACACAAAAAGTGGATTGAATAAAAATAGAAAAAAATCATAACATAAAATGCAAAAAATAAATAGAAGCAATACTCAACACGTTAAAAATAGAGGAAAAGCATAAAGTAACTATTTACACAAATGTAAAACAGTTTAGTAAAATGGCCTGAGAATTGGAGATTTTCTTCTGCATTTAGTAAAAACGCAACTCTCGGGAAATATTTTTTCTAGGCACGATTGTAGATTATAGAATTATAAAGTTAGCGAATAACATCTCTTCCGGTTAGAGCAAAGATTTGCTGTTGCAATCAACGAACTTTTCTTACATAAGCTGCCATGCAAGACTCTTCCTAGTGCAAAAGTAAGCATAGAAGGTTTAAAAGGCAGCATGCGAACTTAGACATAAGTTTCAGAAATGCGTAGCTTGAAATGGAATTTTCATTTGCTCAACATATTCATAAGGACAAATATATTTTCTTTTCCCAATTGAATTTCAATGCATTGCATGCACTTCAGATATTTTATTACGAAGAGTTTTGTTTGGATTCCTTTCCTCTATATTAGATCTGGATAACATATCGTTGCCATCCTCTGTCAAATAGTAGCTTCAATTCGGCGAGGATAGAGAAAATTCACGTAGCAAAAGATTGAAAGCAGCATTTAACATGCAAAGGAATGTAAAATGTTAGAAAGGAAATGGATTTAAAACAAGGGAATTCTTTTGCTTATCCTAGTTTTCCAGAAAAATTGAATAATGCATAATATCCTGAAAATTTTGTAAATATTTTATACGCTATCGAAGTTACTTATCTTTCGAACTAACTTTACTTTAAAATTGGGAGTAAAAAGAAAAGATTCTTGGTTTAGAATAGATTTTGATTACAGTTCTACTACTAATACGTACATGCTGATAAAATCTGGGCGGAGGGAAGCAAACTTAATTTGACGTAGATTTTGAAGAAGATAAGCTTCTGCTAATAAAACTAGGGGGGGGGACAAAAAAGTGAACTTAATTTGGTGCAGATTTTGAATATAATGCTAATACTTATAAGCGTATGCTGATAAAAATAGGGGGTGGGAACCGTCTTAGTTTGGCATGCATTTTGAATGAAATACTGATGTTAATAGATATATACTAATAAAATTACGGGAAAGGGAATCAAAGGATTCGGGTACTAAAATCGCACCATAGGGTTTGTTAAGGTTTTTTTTCTTATGCTCTCTCTGAGCTCACAGCTTACCAGTTGGCTCTTGCACTCCTGCTAACGCAATGCTTTTTGTCTTCTTAAATTTATTATTGTTTGGGTCTCATCTCAATAATCACACACTATAATAAGTACGCTGGTTCGTTACCTTAATAATTCCCATAATTAAATTACAATCATTCATTATTAACTCATAGCTGTGACCAGATCTCGTACACCGTCGATGGCAATTCTCAAACTCCTCTGATCAAAACATTACACACGCGCATGCGCGGATTACATTACATGTGCGCAGGCGCGAACATGCCGCCCCGCGTTGCAATGCGTAGCATTCAACTATTCTAATTAGGATATAGTATAAAGAAATTTAAACAAGTATATTATAAACAATTTTGAATAAGTACTATTACATAAAATCATTATTATAATTATACATTTACCATATACATCAGCGCAATAGTCAAAACAATGCAATATAACATTTCAGTTACATAATGACATTTTACGACACGCACATTCAATACTACACAATAACGATAAAGACAATACTCCTTTTTGCATTGGTAAGACACATAACTGGTCGTTTGAAATTTCCACATTGAGTTTTTACATTGCACACGCGAACCTTTCCATCTTTACCATAAAATACTTCTAATATACGATCAACTGCCCAACAACTTACAACAAGGCAAATTATCTTTAATTAAGACCATGTCTCCAACATGTATATTGTTTTTAGAGCTTTGCCATTTAGATCGATTTTGTAGATGACTTAAATAATTGGAGTTCCATTTTTTCCAGATAATTTGTACTAATTTTGTGATCTGTTGCCAAAATTTTAACCTGTTAATGTTAACTTCCGTGATACCTGGCTCAGGAATCGAATTAATTGCTCTACCAATTAAAAAATGCCCAGGTATTAGAACCTCTAAATCATCAATGTTCGAAGACAAGGATGTCAATGGACGGGAATTTAAAATTCCTTCAATCTGAATCATAACTGTTAAAAATTATTCAAAGGTCAATTTTGCATTACCTACGACACATTTGAAGTCGCACTTAAAAGATTTAACTCCAACCTCTCAGACGCCTCCAAAATTGGGGGCTCTGGGAGGGAGAAATTTCCATTCGATATTCTCAGAGCTCAAATAACCAGCTAAAAGCTCATCTTGTTCCTTCACTAGTTTATTTAACCTCTTTAATTCTGCATTTGCATCTACAGAATTAGTAGCGTTATCACTAAATAGTGTTGACCTTTTACCTCTTCGTGCAAAGAAACGTTTTAAGGTAGCTATTAAGGCTTCAGATGTTAGGTCTGTTATCAGTTCTAAATGAATGGCCTTAGTAACCATACAAATAAATAAACACACATAAAACTTTCTGATATACACCTTTTCTCTGGTTTTTGTACTTATTAAGAATGGGCCACAGGGGTCAACTCCAATACAATTAAATGTGAGATTAGCTGTAATTCTTTCCTTGGGTAAATCACCTCTGATATGCTGACTACAATGGGATTAGCTTTACGTTATACAATTTTTTACAGTTTTTCTACAAACATTTCTACCATTTACAATTCAAAAGTTTTGTTTTATATGATATAACAAAGATTGAAAACCCCCATGCAAATATTTTAAATTATAGTTATTAATTATTAGCTTAAATTTATGTTTAGAAGGCAGAATAATAGGAAATTTTTCCTCGTAAGTTAAATTGCTATTTCTTAATCTACCTCCAACTCTCAGCAGTTCATTTCTGTCAATGAAAGGCTTAAGATTTTTGACAGAAATATCTCTTGGAACAATACCTGATTTTTTAAGACCATTTGTCTCATTTAGAAAATACTCACTCTGCACTAATTTTAATAAAGCTTCTTCAGCTGCTATCAATTCTCTCACTTGTAAATTACCTACCTTCTTTTGTTCTTGCTTACAATTCTTATAAAACCTAAAAGAAAAACTTATAATACGAATTAATTTCAAATACTTATTACTAAAATTCAATAAATCATTAACAAAATTATTCACATTTAGATTTAAACATGCTGATAGTTCAGAATCAGCAAAGTTTTTAAGAAGTTCATGACTGTTTTTTTCAGGTATAACTCTCATAGGGAGTTATACCATCCTTCATTAAGAAGTAAGGCCCGTTCCACGACAGTTGACTTAGTTGCAGTCCTTTGGCAGCCATATCTCTAGATATGAGATCTGATGGGCTTTCTTCGGAAGCGATGATATGCCACTGTGCAATTTCAGTCAGATCTTGTATCTTTGAAATCCGGTTTGCAACAAATGTCTTGAGCAGATGTGGCTCTTTCTTGATCCATGACAGCACAATCATAGAATCGGTCCAAAGGTGAATAGCATGCAAGCTCCAATTTTAACGATGATTTCACTCGATGCATTAGTTTAGCTAATAGCACTGCTGCGCAAAGCTCAAGTCTTGGGATTGTAGTCTTCTTTAGGGGGAAGACACGCGATTTACTGCACACCAACCTCACTGATGTATGGTTTGTTGCTGATGTGGCTTTACAGTAGATAACTGCTCTATAGGCGGCCTCTGAGGCATCAGAGAAACCCTGTAACTCAATCTTGATTGTATCTGGTAATAAAATACATCTATGGGCTTCAATATTGTTAATTAACTGCAAGGTAATGGAGAATTCTTTCCATTCTTTGGCAGAACATCATTCCAGTTCAATTTTAATAGCCGTAATTTCTGCATAAATATTTTTGCTATAATTATAACTGGGGAAACTATACCCAATGGGTCAAAGATGCGAGATATGACGGATAACACTTGCCGTTTCGTAACCTTTACGTTGTCTTCGATTTTAACGTTGAAGCTCAAACAATCGCTTTTTGACTGTTTTGGCTCGTCTTGTTTCCTATTTTCGATAATAGAGTTTGCTATCTCTGTTACTAAATATTGTTTAGTTTTAAAAATTGCACTGTTCTCAATAATATCAGTTAAATCTGCTATAGTCATTTTTTCGTCAACATTTAGATTTATTTCTAAGGCAATAAGCCTTAAATCTTCTTTTTAGCACCCTTAAATAACATTGTTATTTATAACAGAACAAAGTACAGAATTAAGAAGAGAGGAATCACTTGCCTCTGCATTGATTCACATTTAATGAATATCCTTATCCACAATCAGCGATATTCGTTGAAAAGAACAAGCTGGGAATACTGGCAAGTACAAACACTCCTGCGTTTTCGATGATTATTAATATCATACAACGTTGTGTTGGTTCTCAGAAACGAAACACTATGCATTCACGCACAAACTCAATTCACAGTAAATCTCCGGCGACTACGACCAGAAATGTTTGGGTCTCATCTCAATAATTACACACTATAATACACTGGCGTGCAAAACTTAAGCAACAGCAGGGTTTTTTGCCATAACTCTATGAGAAATCAACTGAGAGACATGAAATGCCGCAATGAAGGGGAGTATTATGTACGTAGAGGATGACGAAAGCATCGGAGCTGAAAAAGGAATACAATGCATACGGTTTGGAATCAAACAAAAAAAAGCTTTATTAAACGCATAGTATCGTGACTCATGATTGTATATCCAAGAGGAAGAACAACAACCAGATGTTCCTTAATATGGGATATGCCCTCCCATCACTGCAATGGTTGCTTCGCACCGTCTCCGCATACTCAGAACCAGCTAGTGCAACATTTCTTGTGGTAGGAGTGACCGTTCCTCAATCAGAATCTGTTTCAGTTGTTGGGTGTTCTCCGGAGGATGTAAGCGTGCTGTAATGCATCTCCCCAGAGCATCCCACACATGTTCGATGGGATTTAAATCTGGGGAGTACGCTGGCCAATCCATTCGAGTGATATCTTCACTTTCCAGTAGCTCCTCCACAGCAACAGTCCGATGTGGCCGTGCATTGCCATCCATAAAAATTAAGTCTGGGCCAATGGCACCTTGGAACAGACGCACATGGGGAAGGAGTACCTCCTCACAATAGCGATCCCCGGTTACAGACCCTCTGTCGAAAACGTGGAGCTCAGTTCGCCCGTTCAGCATAATGCCTCCCCAGACAAGAACTCCAGGACTACCGTTACGGTGTCTTTCCTTGATGTTACTGGGATAAAACCGGCTCCCGACCTCTCTCCAAATCAAAACGCTTTGAGTATAGCTTCTGGTACTGAACCGACTCTCATCCGTAAAGAGGACACGACTCCATTTATCAGTTGTCCAGTTTTTGTGCTCTCTGCACCACTGTAAACGGTGCCGTCGGTGGCCAACTTTCAACGGGAGGCAGCACTCAGGACGGCGGGCGAATAGGTCCCCTTTGTGAAGGCGTCTGGCCACAGTAAACCGTGACATTTGTCGCCCCGTTGCTGTACAGAGTTGTTGAGCAATGGCGCTTGCGGACTGCTGTCGGCCTCCTTTCGCCTGCAGGACGATATATCGGTCATCCCCTGCAGTTGTCGTCCTCGGGCGGCCACCACCAACCTTTCTAACAGATGTACCTGTGGTTTGGAACGCTTTCCAAGCGCGCGAAACGACACTTTTGTTGATTCCGAACTGTGCAGCTACACTGGTGACAGTACGCCCCTCCTCCAGCTTTCCGATCATTCTTCCACGTGTGAAGTCGTCCAGGTGATTTCTTCTAGCCATATTTCACGAACTGACTCACTGGCATTTGCAGCGAATATGTTGAATTGCGTCTCTGTCCTTCCTCTTATTCTACTGTTGAGCTGCTCGCGCCTACATCACGCGTTTTGTGTAGGCTCACGTCGCCTCTGACGTTTCGTTCCTGATATTTGCATACGCATGAGGTTTCTACTGACTTACGTGTTCATTGTACTGATCTCCAGACCTCTTTTTCTGCCATTTCATGGCTATCTGCTAAATTTTACATTGTTGCTTAAGTTTTGCACACCAGTTTAAGTACGCTGGTTCATTACTTTATTAATTCCCATAATTAAATTACAATCACTCATTATTAACTCATAGTCGTGACCAGCCCTCGTACACTGTCGATGGCAATTCTCAAACTCGTCTGAACATAACATTACAGATGCGCATGCACGGATTACATTACAGGTGCGCAGGCGCGAACAATTATTAAATATATATTTTTCCGCAATTACGCTAAAATCCCAAAATGTTTAAAAGTAGCATATTTTTAGAATTCCAGATAAAGTGTTGAGGTGCCATTAATTGTTTTCAGTTTTTTTTTCGCAGTTCACCATATTAATGTTTAATTTTCTCAGCACAACTTTTTTATGTTTTTATTATTGATATTTTGTCTTTTTAACTTTATTCGCTAAGCTTTACCTTTTTCGCTCTTAGCCACATAAAATTCAACGGCAAAATCATAAAATATTTAAAAACATATTTTTAAGTTCCCGAAACAGTGTTCAGTGTTGCCATACATTTTGTTTACATTCGCTGCATCATATTTCTTTAGAAACATTACATTTGATGCTAACATGTTTTGATTTCCAATGTGATAATGACAAAAACTGAGAACAAGACTGAAAAAAAAAAAGCAACATTAGTTTGACGTAGATTTTGAATAAAATACTGATTCTCATAAATGTATACTGACAAAATTATAAGGGAGGAAAGCAAACTTAGTTTATTGTATATTTTAAATAGAACACCACAAGCGGCCGACCGGTAAAGTAGCTGAACACTCAGTTTGGTTCAAGATTTGAATCCCATGAAAGGGCTGGCTGCGTGGGCATTTTCGTGGTTTTCCCCATGTGTAACTTGTATACGAGCCAGTCTCCCTTAGAAAGTCCTCCACGAAGGCATACCTCCCTCTAGAAGGATAGCGCTGGAGTGCTTTGCCATATCCAAATAAACCAAACCAAAATTTGAATTGAACACTGATATTAATTGGAGAGAAAGAAATGACTTGAAAGCCTTCAGAATTTTGGAGAAACTTCTGGAGAATGACCAATATTTTAACTGATAAGTGAGTGAAATGGAATGACTTTTATGAATGTTATTTTTACGAGTTGAATATCTGTTTCAAGATGAACATTTTTGAAAGTCCTTTACCAAAGACTGTGCGAGAAAATCCTTTGTCAGTTTCAACTGATTTCAAATAACTCCATGAGAAAGGAAAGACTCTGAAACACAAACTTTGAGACCACGGTATATGTGAATGTAAAAAAAAAAAAAAAAAAAAAAAAAAAAAAAAAAAAAAAATCGTTTCGTTATTTAAGAAATTGACAAGGGGTGAAAAACAAAAAGAGAAAGACTTATTGTAAATAATAGTCATAAAATGAATTTTTAATGGTTACTTAGAATATCAAGAAAGACATTCTGTCTGTTCCCAGTCTTATTATCCGCAACGAATGTGAGTTCAGCTTGATTTGAAAGTATTTGATACATGATATTATTTTGATTTTTTTATGGGGGAGCGTTATTTTCTTTAAATAATTTAAATTGTTGTGCATTCCTATTCGTGCATGAGCCGAATGGTATGATTTTTGTCGCAAAAAATTCAGCCAAAATTGCAAACTCGTATGCGTTAGGCGAACATATAAGTATAGACATCTGAGTGTAAGGAAAACAGTGTTAACTAACATATATTTATTTTTTTCAAAAACACTTTTAGTGACTGGACGCTTTTCTTCAGGAAAAAAACTTTAATATATCACGAAAAATTTGAAAAATTAGTCTAACACAGCTAGACCAGGTGCACAGAAAAGATACCTGAAGTTTTCATTTATTTGAAAAGTTAGCCCGAAGAGATTGTCTGATTGCTTAAAAAAATATTGCATTTGCTATGCTCTGGACGGAACTCAGGATGATATTACATCTGAGGCAAATGACAAAGATGTCAATGGTGGAACTCAGTAAGAAGCTATAAATTTGAACATGCCTACAACAGAAAGAAAATTCCGAGTCTACTATTGATATTGGGAAGTTACGCTGTATTAGGATTAAACAAAATACAAATGATATTTTTTTCAGTTAATTTGGATTATTCTAATTGTTAATATTTTTCTCAGTTGTTTGTTTTTGTGATAAAATAAATCATAAGTCGTTTTCTGAATTTGTATGTAAGCCGAACCTGAAAATTCAGTAGCCAAATATATGCTAAAAGGTTCCGCCTTACACAGGAAATATACGGCCATTGACTTATAGTTTCGAAATGTTTTCCAATACGTGATGGTAAATGCACTGCTGGCCATTAAAACTGCAACACCATGAAGGAAAGCAAATACAAAAAAAGATATTTATTGCACGTAAACAGTATGGCATGAAGGTAAAGGTAAAGGTAAAAGTATGGGGGACACCAGTGATGTACCATAGGTCAACTGGTAATGCCTTCCCATACTAACTCTTTGAAAGAAAAAAAAAAGGGGGGGGTAATTGCAAATTTTATAAGAATTTGCATAGACTGAAGCTTTTCAAAAGGTCTAAAGTTTGCCTATTATGGTACATCGTGCAATTCCACAGTACGCCCCGCATCCAGTATTTATTAAAAATAATGCTGTAGAGCATAAGTAGATTACAAAATAGTAGGAATACAATTTGAGATTCACAAGATAAATTGAACATCTGATTTGGTGCAACAAAAATAGGAGATAAACATAATTAATAAACAAATAAACATAATGAGATAATTATAATTAGTACTGGCAACACAATGTTAAATTAATTGTTATAATAATGCTAAAGAGGTAGGTGTCCATGGACTTATTTCAGATATATTGGTTTATTGCAGTTTATAAAGTTCACGAGCGGATCCATTTTGTCCATAATCACAGCATGTAAAAGTTCACTAAGTTTAAACTGTATGTGGACTTACACTTGACAGAGATATAAGCCGTAGGAAGAGAGTCGTTGCATAATTTTCTGAAACTTTGGATATTGATGTTTATCTTTAATTAAAAATCTTTGGAATGCCAGGAGGTCACTTCTTGGGGATTTTATATGAATATCCTCAGTTAAGGGGCATGAGAAAACGTAGTGATCAGGAGTTCCCTGTTCCCCATATATGCAGATGTCAGAATTTGCCAAATTTCTTGCGTAGAAATATGTGGGGAAGGGTCCATGTCCTGTTATAAAGTAATTTAGGGAAGGATTCGAGTTCAGAGATGCTAAGCTTACATTGGGCATCAAGTTATATGTGCATCTTCACTGTGGAACATTGTTCCACAAACCTTGCCAATATTTTGAAGCAAGTTGTTTTAGTTGGTACTTGAAATTTGAGCGAGGCCACGGAATGATGATTTCAGTACCATCTTGATTAATAGCTGCTTCTTTGGCTAGTTTATCTGGCATATCATTACCAAAATGGCCACTATGTCCTTTGATCCATGAAATTTGAATTTTGTAGTTTGGGATTTTTCCAAGAAGAGAATTTATGTCGGATATCAATGGAGAGGAATGTAAGGGATTTTTAATAGCTAGAATAGCTGCTTGGGAGTCAGATTTTATGCTAAATTCGTTGAGATTTTTGAGAATGGCTATTTCAATCGCTATTTTTATAGCTGACAATTCCGCTTGGAAAACACTATTATTATTATGGAGATGGCCTTTCCATTTGATGATATTTGAGGGGGTAATTTGAAAAAAGACTGCGGAACCAACCTTTCCTTCAGTTTTTATCCATCAGTATAAGCAATTGGAGATGAACTTGAATTTTCTTCAGACGTGGGGAATATTATTTTGTTGAAGCGAAGCGCTGGATGGATAAGATTGGGGTTAATTTTCTTTTCATAGTTGGATGGCCAAAAGGTTTGGTTGTTGAATTCTGCGGCTTTGTTAAGTTGGAGAACTTTCATATAGGTGCATTCATTTCTGCACTGATTGATAACGGAAGAGTACCAGCTAGAGTATCAAGTGCTATATTTGAAGTTGTGCGATACGCCCGAGTAATGCAAAGAGTAAAAGGCCTTTGAATTGAATTTAAACATTTCATCTTTCTTACTGTCATTGGTTGTGCCCAAATTCCGGCTCCGTAATTTACCATTTTTGCGATGATTGTTTTTAGAAGAATACGTGTTATATGGGGATTTAAGCCCCAGTTATATCCATGCATACGTCGTAGGCAGTTAGCTATTGATGTTGTAGGAAGTTTAATATTTTGTAGATGAGGAATCCAGGAGAATTTCTTGTCGATTGTTAAACCGAGATACTTGATTGTGTTCACAGATTTGATCTTTTGATTGTCAATTTTTAGAGCTAAAGCTTTAGTTATATTTTGTCCTGGTTTATGGATCACTAAGACTTGGGACTTACTATGTGAAATTTGTAGTTTTTGAATTTTGCAAAGTTGGTTAAATAACCGGAGTGTTTCGTTGCAATTATTCTGTAAAATGTCTCTGGTACGGCCACTTGTAATAAAAGCTACATCGTCTGCAAAAGCTACAATTTTTGAGTGATCTGGCCATGGATAGACAATGATGTTGTTGAAGCTGATATTCCAGAGATTTGCACTCATGCAAGACCCCTGAGGACATCCTCGGACTTGATTACGCACAATTTCAGTGTTGTTGTAAAGAATCATACTTTTCCTGTTTCTGAAGTAATCTTGAACAATTAGAAATAAATTTTGAGGGCACTTAAAGGAACGCAGCGCTTGTAAAACTGCTGGCCACCATAAAGAATCAAAAGCTGATATTAAGTCGAGACATATTATTGCAGAATGAAGTTGGTTGATTTTATTGTTTCTGACTTGTTCAAGAGCTGAATTAATTGCATGACTTGTTGAAAGTAGCTTCGAAATCCAAACTGGTTATTGCTTATTAAGTTTTTGCTGTAAACATGAAATTTTAGACGACCAATAAGACATCTTTCCAAAACTTTTCCCAGAGCTGGGAGAAGATTTATCGGACGATAAGATTTAGCTTCATCGGAGCTTTTATTCTTCTTATTGAAGAGTATTATATTACCAATTTTCAGGCAATCAGGAAAGGTAGAGAGTTCTATACATCGATTGCAAAAACTAGAGATTATGTCAGGATAGGCTTGATTGATTAATTTTATAATGTGGTTATCGATGCCATCTGGGCCTGGTGCCTGTTTTAAAGCTAGGTTTTTAATTATTTGCTTTATTTCTTGTTTTGTGAAAGGAATATCGTTGTCTGTTTGTGGAATGTCATTGCAGTTACGGATTCTGGTTTGAGTAGGAAAATCTTCATCTGGATCATCTTTTAGAAAGACAGAGTCAAGAATCTCATTTAGGGTTGAGAGAGTGGCATCCTGAAATTCAGCAGAACTTGAAAGAAAATTTGAGGGAAGTTGGATTTGTGACGGTTTAAATATTTTACTACTGGCGATCTTGTATAAGGTACCATAAATTTCTTTATTGTTTGAACAATATTTGTGCCAACTTTTTAATTTAGATTCGAGAGTCATCTTTTTGTAGTTTGCATTTTCTTTTTTGAACTTGAGCCAAGCTTGGTGTCTTAATTCATCGTCAGTAATCGATTTCATTTTCCGTTTCAATGCTCTTGCCTTATGCTTTTGAGTGCGTAACTCTTTAGTCCACCAATTTATATGAAAGTAAGGTTTTGCAGATCGTATTGGAAAGGTATTTTTACATATTTCTTGGATTTTTTTTATAAAATCTTCCGTAGCTTTATTTAGATCTTCTTTTGTTACACTTAGTTGGAAGGAAGAAGTCATTGGAAATGCGGATTGTTGAATTTGCTTAATAAAGTTCTTTTCTTTCTTTTTAGTAATTTTAAAACGTTTCATTAAAACTGATTCTGAGTTCTCTTTGATTTCAAAAGTAATATATTTATGATCTGAGTGGGAGTTGTCTTCTTCAATTTTGCGATTTGAAATCGAATTAATTAGGTGATGGGAAGTAACTACGAGATCTGGCCACCCTCTCCCATACATTGTTTCGAAAGAAGGTAAATCCGAGGCTTGGTTATGAATGACAAGATTATATGAATTGAAGAATTCCTCAAGGGACCTTCCTCTTGGACTTTTGGAATTGTAGCCCCAAAGCTGGTTGTGTGAATTGAAGTCTCCACAAATTATGTG
Organism: Stegodyphus dumicola; assembly: GCF_044657685.1. NCBI lineage: Eukaryota > Metazoa > Arthropoda > Arachnida > Araneae > Eresidae > Stegodyphus > Stegodyphus dumicola. The sequence goes on from NC_140768.1 coordinate 89,350,789, forward strand.
TGGACCTCGGAAGGAAAACAAGATGGATTCTAAATCTTGAAGCAAAGGAGAAATATCCTCGGAGGGAGATGCATAAATACTTGAAATAAGAAGTTGAGAGTTGGAACTATTAAGACTGATTGTAACTAGGTCTCTTTTGGCTGTAATTAGAATTGGGTGCCAGTTATGATTAAAACTGATGGTAGCTGCTCTAGGATGTTGATTGGGAGACTGAGGAGAATATTGAAAGACATTCCAAGACGTTGGAATGCTACTTACTTTCCCTTCGATACAATAGGGTTCTTGGATTAAAACAAAGTCTTTATGGTTATGAGTTAAGAATTGTACTAGATGATCAGAAGCCGTTTTTGCTCTTTGTAAGTTGATTTGGAGAAAACGAATTGAAGAAAATGGTATCGAGTTTTTTTAGCAAGGTTGGGGGTAGATTATTTTGTACATCACTGTCCACGTTATATTCTTGAGTTGAAGCGTTATTCTTTAAATTGCGCTTTTGCATGTTAATATCAACTGAAGAATTTTTAGTTATGGATGATGGCAACATGTGAGGTTGTGGCTTTGTCCGGGTACAATAATTTGTTGAGCTGACTCCTGTACGTCTGGCATGTTCTTTCATGAGCACCGTGATCAGTTGGCAACGAAGAACCAGTTTCTTGGTTACTTCGTACACAATTTACACAGAGTTTTACGTTTGAGGTACACTCTCTATGGGAATGTTGTTTAGCGCAAATGGAACAGCAGGGAGGATTTTGACAGCTTCGACTATTATGTCCAAGACCCTGGCAATGAAGGCAACGGGGAAGTGAAATGTAGGGACGGAAGGAACACGAGTTGAATCCAATGAACGCTCTTGACGAAGTAAAACAGTCACTAGAATCTGAAGAAATTTCTACAATCCAATTATTTGTATTTTCAGATCGGTTAACTGGAGAACACGAAATATCAAGATTATTATTTGATGTAATTTTCAGAAAACCGGTTTGATATCCTCAGCAGCCGCTGAAGATGGTACATTAAACACTATGAGTTTGGTACTTTTGGGTTTTGAAGTACGAACAGTTACGGAGGCTTGTAGTTGTGAATTTTCAACGATTGAGCGGTGTAAAAGTTCTAAGTCTGCTTTCTTTTCGACACCGATTAAAAGCTCATGAGACTTAGTAGTACGAATATTATTGATATGAATACCCAGTTTTTGTGGATTAAGTGTCGAACTTAGTTGGTGTCTGATATCTTCAGGTGTTCTATCTGAATCTTTAGGTTTCAGGAGTAGAATATGATCTCTGAATTGACTTTTTGGAGTCTGTTTCAAAGAAATGTTTTTGGCGGTAGCAACGGCGTAGGAATTTGAGGTTTGTTCTAGAAACTTTGTTTCGAATAATTTTTTAACTTCGTGTTGTTGTTGCTGCAAATGTTCCTTCACTTCAGAAATAACTGTAGTATTTGAACACTTGAACACTTGAAGAGACAGTTGCTCTCTCAGTTCCGAAATTGTACCTTCGTGCTTCGCTAGAGTAAGTTCTTGGTCTGCCACTATTTGACGAAGAGCTGTTAAATGGCCAGAAATATCTTTATGTTCTTGGGTATTAAGTTTTCTATTTTTGACGATGTTTAGAAGATCTTTAATTTTATCAGTAATTCGTAGAATATCATTCAATCTGGAGGAGTCAGCATTTTCAGGATTGCTAGTTAAAGAATGGGAGATGTTTAATAATGATAGTGAGGAAGACCTGTCTTTAGAAGCCATCGATAAGAGTTTACAATTTCATAGCTCACATAAAACAAAAATGACAAAAATCAGAAACTATTCATAAGCAGAGCAGAAAATTACTAGTACATGAAGTTAACAAAAATAAATAAATAAGTAAATAGTAGTGAATAATTGCTTATTAGAATAAATGCTATTACTCACATAAAGTCTGACAAAAATAATTATAAATTCAGGTGTTATGCAGTTCCAATGTTTCTTAAGAAAAAGAATATATATATAAAGAAAGAAACTCAAAATAAATAAAAATACAGAAATATTTGTTGGTAATACTATATTATATCAAGTCTTAACCAAAGGTTAATTAATTAGATAACTGTGAGTTGTCAGACGTACATTATATTAAGTCGTTAAGAGGAGTTCTAAACCTTATTCTGACAGGTATTTCTGCAAGCGAGGGTTAAGTAATCAGTATTATACTTAGAAAATAGATACAACAGTATGTAAAAACTTTTCAGAGTTAGGCAAAACTCATAAAACACAATGTGATAGGATAGGGGAGTATAAATAAGTAGGAAAAGACACACTAGTTACATTAACACATGGTACATACGATTCTAAATATCAGATAATAATAATAACAATAATTGTAATGAAAATAAAATAATATTAAAATGAATTTAAAAAAAAGAATATTTTTTTTTAAAGTACTAGACTGCAGGAGTTAATAAATAAACCGTGAAAACTGGTAAACTGTGCAAAGTTCTGCTTACAAGTGAATAAAAATAGTAATTCAAGAATTAATTAATTGAAAGATAAGCGCATGGTATCAAACTGATAATGTGATGATCTGTGAAGATGCAGTATTTGACCCCGTTTCATTCAGTGCTTTTATCCTTTTAGAACTTTGGTTAAAGAATTAAAACACAATTGTTGAAATTGGGCAGAAATGCTCCGCCGATGAAACTGAGAAAGCCGTGTGCATTGAAAGGGCGCAGTTCTTATTAGAGCTGCAACAATAGAGCACGGTCGTGGGCATACAGATAGAGTTCAAGGTCGCCTCCCAACTGGTTTCGGGGACAAGTATATGGGAAAAAAAATCTCTCTGTAGAAGGTGACGGTGGAAATGGAACACACTTGCACGTTAAATGATGTAAAATAATTAAAATAAAAGCCTCAGAAGAAGGAACGAGGGAAAAATTTTCAACGAAGATAAAGTGTTTAACAGCCTACCTCTTGAATACGATTTCAGCGTTGAGAATGTCTTGTAAATAAGTTATAATCCAGGAAAAACTTGCATTAATTGAGCTGAATATGGTACAATTTTAATGAGCTGTACTTCCTTAATTGCTTGAAATAATAACATCAAATGGCATCCATAGGTATCCTGGGAATGTGAATTAATCAAAAAGTTCAATTAATTTTATAGACGGCAGCACTATTACACAGGAAGAGTTTTATAAATAACTTGTGATCCTTGGCACTTCGCTTAACCACTTTCACAAACAAAGGAATATCGGCCGCGTTTCACGAGAACAATAAAAACTAAGTATTTGCTGAAATAATGGTCGTAGAAACTAAAGCTTTGCAGCACTGTGTTCACGGTATGTTGCTGAAACTTGTGCTATACAATTGAAATCGATTTTTGTTTTTTAAACAGCTTACAACAATACAAGCGGGAGCACGTGAAACTGCAGTCTACACAGCTGCGAGCGTTGGAGAAAGAAAGTATGGCATGAAGACAAAATGTTTAATTGTAATCATTTTGGATGTTTACAGGGGTGCAAAATTCGTATAAACAGCTGCCACTCCTGGTAGCTAAAACGGCCCTTACCCCATTAGGCTTGGAGTCAAACTGGGCTTGGATGACAGAAATGAGCATCTCATAACATGCTGCTTCAAGTCTATGCCTCACTTCATCAACCCTATTAGCTGAAGAGGGATGGCGGCTAAGTCTCTAGGTAGTACATGACCAGATGTCTTCAATGGGTGACAGATCTGGAGACCGTGCAGGCCAGGCAAGCAGTCGAATACTCGGTGTATCGAGGAAGGTAAGAACATGACGTGAAACATGTGGTCTTGAATTATCTTATTGGAACATGGATTTTGGGGCCTCAATGATAGGGCATAACCACTGGACGTAAGATGTTAGAATTGTACCCATCTGCGCTCAAATTACCGTCGACCCGAAGAAGAAGAAGAAGATGTGCTTGTCGTGTACCCAATGGCTGCCGAAACCATCACACCAGGTGCAGGGCACCTATACCGATTAGAATGCAAGCAGGCGACTTGTGGTCTCCTCGGACAATCCAGACATGCATGCGGCCATCAGAATACTGCACATAGAACCAGGACTCGTTTGAAAAGGCGACATTGTGCCACTCCTGTGCTCAGCTTTGTCGTTTGTCGCACCAGTGTCGCCGCCTTTCTATGCTGCATTGTCAAGGAAAGCCGAAGTAATGGTCGCCGTGCTGATAGTCTACGCTGCTGCAAACGTGAACGCACCGTACGAGCTGATACTGGGTGTAGTGCAAGCATGCCCATTTCCTGACTAATGGTCTGGTCCGGGGTGTGGTCGTACGGGTTTGCAGGGCTGACCTCACATCCTCCCTGGCATTAGTCATGGGAGTTCGCTGAGATCCTGCATACCGTCGAGTATGACCCTAGGCAATCCATTGATTACATTTTCGAAAGAAAGTGGTTGGATGCCGATGAGTGTGACGGGCGATATCACGGAATGATTATATACATTCTCGATAGGCAACGATCCTGCCTTTATCGAATTCCGAAACTTGCTGGTAAGCATATCCTCATCTTACTCGAGGCAAAACACGGTATTCTGTACAAAATCCAACTTTACAAAGCAAATTTCGAATGAGAAATTCACTACGCAACTTTTCTTTTATGCAGTGCTTTAGATGCCGTTTCTCCCTCCTGCTTCGTCTAAATGCGCTGAAATACTAATCATTTGAATATCCTAACTTCTTCCTTTCATGTGATTTTGACGTTCGTCAGAGAATTCCTTCATGGTATTATAATTTTAATGCCCACCAGTGTAATAGCGGAATTTTGGGCATTTTGAAATTACCCCTGGCTCCTATAGAATGAAAGAGAAAGTCGGTCTAGCCATAATAGGCAAAAACTACAAAATGGGTACACATGAAATTTGGAGAGAGTGTTAGTTTCAATTTAAAAGATTGACTTCAAATAGCCCACTATTATGTTGGATTTTCCTTACATTTCTACGATTTCATTTGAGCTACCAGTAAATGTGTAAGGTTTTTACGTTAACAACTCATTATCTTTGTCACTTAATCTTTATACTCACTTCTACGTTCGTCCGCTCTCGCCAGGTTGCAAATTGGCAAATGCATATATAAGACCACAGCTCTTGAAGTAAAGAAACGCGGGCTTTTAATAGCCATCCTGAACCCTTCGTGATATTTTTCTCCCACAATTTTTTAAGTCGGCTTTAGCCTGCTAGCTTTATTGCTCTCGCGTTTTTGTAATTGGAGCATAGATTAGGATTTTACTTCATGAATTTCCAACGTTGAATATTTTATAGCTACTTGTCTTCTGTAGCGGCCTTGGCAACACAGTAGATTTGGGGCATTTTTGCCCACTTAGCTCCGTTTTCATGGATGTTTATAATATTTGGCAACAAATCGCGCTTTTTTAAGCCCGAATTGCGCCAACGAGATTTACTCTCGTCAAGACCACTACAGAAGACATATCCCATTTTATGTTATTTTAAATTACGCAAGAAGCGGTGACTGAGATGATAAAGCACAAGTTGTGCATATGTGTTGAGTTGAAATTTAAATTAAAAAGCTTGCTTAAAACCTTCATCTGCGTTACAGTTGTTTCACAAAGTCTGAGTAATAAGTCACCTGACCACCCGACATGCAGGGAACCTAACTTTAATTTTGTAAGTATCTGGATTCCCGCAAAGATAAATTGGGTTTAAATCACGAGCGGAAATGTAAGTTTAGAAAGAGAGCTTTGACGATATCATCAACCTCTTATCTCACAGCGAAATCCGGCAGCTTTCCTTGTTGGCATTGTTCAGATGACCATCAAAGTTTCCTCGTCTGATGTACAGTGTTTCTTTTCGTTTAGAAAAGTACTTTTAAAGATAATGCTCATGTGCTTTTACTTCCAGTAATATTTAAAGGACACCCAGAACCGCAATACATCTTCTCTGGTGTTCATCAGCATTGAATTCTTACTGTGCCTATAGGCAGATTTGGAGTTTCTCTTGAATGGAGCGATGCTAAAAATAATGTACTAAGAGGAGCACGCATAGAACAGAAACAATATTATGAATAAAGTTTGAAAGACTTTTATTTCATTTCTGCCTTAATTCCTTTCATTAGTTTATTTACTACTACTATTATTATTTTTAGTCCAAAATGGCTTTGTCCCTGAAGGACTATTGTTTTTGTTTTCCGATTTTGCGTTGGTTCACTATAAATGTCCGTTTCACTTTTCAAACTGTTGCCACTAACTGTTAGAGTCCTGCATTATGTTTGAAGAAATCGTCATAAATGTGTGTATATTTCTCGCATTGTGATAAAACGGTACATAGAGTAATCGAATTTTGAATGACGTAATCCTCCTATGAATATAGGCAAGTGAAAGCCCAAATTTGAAATTTGGAATTTGTTTTATTATCGATTTCATATTTTGTAAAACGAAGTTTTGATTAACATACTCAAGGGTTTCGAAGCGAGCAATGGCAGCGTTGTACAGAAAAAACACGTTTATCTCCAGCGCGCGAGACTCTGTATCGGAAATTCTAAAGATATGTATCATTAGAATTTTTAAATTGAGCATATCATTAAAATAAAGATAAAAGATAAAATGTTAAAAAAAGCCCCTTTGGACGTAATTTAAAATCTTATACCTTTCAGATTTTCTTTACCTTTTTTATTCATTTTCAATACTTTACGAAATACTTCTCTTAAAATCCCAACCAATCGTTTCGTAATAACCATGTACACCATTACATTAAATTCTTACCTGGATCTAAATATTCGAAAAAGTAAGTTCGGAGAAATATTGATAAAAATACGGGAAACTTTGCTGAAAGTATTTAACTATCAAAAAATATACTAGTTAATGCGCGTTTGGAGACAAGGTAAGATAAATAGCCATGATTATCCAAATGTTGTACATTTCTTTCCAAAATTATCCTCGGAACGAATAAGTGCGCAAAAGATACGAGAGCGCTTGCTAAAATTTTGTTTAGGTAATTAGTGGTTTGCTGTAGATTGCTCGCAATAGAGCGGAGAGGCAGTAGCAAATGGGTTTGAAAAAATTTCTCACTCAAATTATTTAAATAGGTATTTTATTTTAAATTCAAGAAATTGTGTTAGATACTTTCTTACATTTTATGCTTAAAGATATATTTTCTTCTAATTATTACGTTCGTTAATAGCAGTTCGTTTATATTAACTGTCATGTTTTCAACTACAAGTGTTTAAAAAATTTGGGTAAAATTTAACAAAAAGTCATTAGTATCTCTTCGATCCATATAGTTTCTAAATTCAGTACTTATCACTATTTTGTTTACGATTTTACAGCTGAAAAAGTATATACATTATGATTCTGAAATATCTGACATAAATGTAAAAAGAAGGAGAGCGAATCGAAATAAGCTGATTTTGAAATGAAACATGTGTGGTAAAATGGCGTTTTGAAGTGGTAGGAAGCGCTATTGAGACCGGCAGGTTAAAGCGGCCCATTGGCGTAAATTTTCATTTTCCGTGCGAATTTCCTGTTTTATTCATTGCTACACGAACCCCAACGTTCGTCATCATGCGGTTTATTTACAATTTGGCTGAAAAAAGCATTTGAACAAAGGAAGTACAGAAAACAATTCCTGAATAGACAGCGGCGGAGTCGTCAAATGCGTAAGCGTTTCAACCGTGAGTCGAGCGAAAGAAAGTGGATCGTTCCGCACTTTCAGGCGCGTTATGTTCAAGGGAAGATGTGTGGAACACCTACAGTGAAAAAGGCTGCAGTATGTGCATTTCAGGATAATCTTGCTACAAGTATGGGAACTATTGGACATGTTAATTTAGAAGTCAAGCGACAAAAGTCAGCGTTAAATTCGCAAATGTTCCAGGGCTGGTTTCGATGGTTTTACCCATGGAGGTAGGAAGTACGATGGAGTCGCCCTAAACAAGTTTCTCCCGTACCCTGCTCTGAAGCACCGGCGATCCCTACGTGGTGAAAACATTGGGTTATTTACCATTGAGTTCTATGGGATTTGACGCGTTCGGATGTAAATATTTTGTCATTCTGAATGGAATTAAATGCTATACCTTTCACAGGACAGTTTTCTCAGAATGGTTTAATTTGAATGAGATATTTTCACTCAAGTTTTCGTGAATTACATTAGAAAAATAAATTAAGGTAATTCGATTTTATTCGGTTAAGGTACAAAAATTAAGATCAAAGTTTATTGTATTATTAATATTAAAATTATGCATTATTTCTTTTCTATTTATAGAGCTTCTTCCTAAAATACTTTCTAAAATATGACATGATTTTTTGGCTTCTGAGGCATCTTTTAAATCGAAAAATGTAAGTCAATTTATAATTAATGCTCTATTTGGTTCATTTTAAATTAGAGAATTATTAGGAATTAGCGAAATACTTTAAATAAGTATTTCGCTAATTCTAATAATTAAATAGGTATTAAATAGTACTTGACTTTCTCTGAACACTTATAAAAGGGAATAAAATAAGTTTTTTTTTTTTTTTTTTTTTTAAGTATTATTTAAAACTTGTAACCGAGTTATTATAAAATGTAAGGGGAATAATTCTTTTAATTATACTTATCAGGTTTTTTTTTTTACTCTTCATTTCAACAATACATTTTCGAAAACTCTCTATTACGTTCTTAAGTGCGCATCTCATAGCATTTGCTTTACAATACCTTTTAACAGATTGCTTTCCAATACGAACAATTCTTGCTTAAATAGTTTTATAACGTATTTGTCAACAGGATTTCAATTTATGTTTACAATTCAATATTAAGGTTATTATATATTTAGATAACATTTATAATCATTATAAATTAGATACATTTAATCATTAGATTTCTTCACAGTACTTTCACAGTTGTTTATAAGTGAATAAATTCTTCATTTCAAATACATTTATAAATAATTTAATGAATATTTAAGTATTTTGTCAAAGGCAGATACATGCGTTTTGCAAGCACATGCATAAATAACCATACATATTTCCTATTTTTCATTTCCGGCATGTGCAAATCTTTAATTTCTGTGCATTCACTATATTTTTCGTGTAAAGTAATTTACACTAATTTAGCATACACCCGAAAGTCTTACATAAAAAATATATATGAATATAATTTGAATGAAAATTATAAGCATTATTTTTAATGGCCACTCAAAGGTCAGTTTTTTTTTCAAAATTCCTCCACAATGGCATCTCTCTCTTTAGGCAGATAGCCCTTGCATGCGTTACTCTATTTAATAAAAACTTAATCTGACCTATGTGCCTAATTACAAATATTTTAACATACATAATTTTATATTTATAAAACGTGTAAGCCCAAAGTGATTATTTTTCAGATATATAAAATTAAAACGATGGGTTTAAAATGAGCAGCAGTAAAGCCTCTCCTCTAAAAAATTTTAAAAGGTACATGTTACAATAATATATGGATGTGAAAAAAATTTGTTTTATTTAAAACATTTTGACGTTTGGAAAATAAAATAAAAGTAGCGAATACTCTATCAAGGGTATCGAAAGACGTATACAATTTTAAATGTACCGTAAGGTATTTTTCATTCTTTAAGTATAAGATTTTCCTTAAAATCTATATTTTTGTAGTGCAACAGCTTATAATTTTATAAAACAAATTCATAATCAAAATCGCTGTTGTTAGTTATCGAAAAATAACCAAGATGTGATTTTTGCGTAAACTATACAATTTGCTATTATCCATCACACTATGAGTGTTTCTTTCATGCGAAAGTGTTCCTTTTTCGATTTGTATGGAACTGTCGTGTGTCGAAATACTATCAGAATCTTGTCAAGCGAGCTTCTGAATGTAAAGAAAGAACACCCCATCTGGTGACCCAAGCTTCAAAGCAGTGCTTCACTTTTAGCGCGGTTTGGCCGCTCCTCCCTTTTCTACCTCCATGGTTTTACCTAATCAACATCCTCAGCTGCCAAAGTGAAAAAAAAAAAAAAAAAAAAAGGAAAATTTGCGAATATAATGCGGAATTTTGTTTGTTTTTTTTTACTTTTAAATTAATCTTTGTTCGGCGTGTTATTTTAACCTAAATTATTGGACATGTGTTGGACTAATTTAAGTTCCTTTAACCATCCGTTTGAAGGGATTTAAATGAGTAAGAAATGCATCCATATCATTTTCAGAGACTATATGGGCGTTAAAGGGGACGATTATCCTTTGTTACAAAAGCAGGCTGCTGGAAATTATGATTTCCCTTCGTATAGCTTATTCATTGAAAAAGCTATATTTGCAGATTCTGGTGTGCTTACTGTTCGTCATTCCCATCTCTAGAAGCATAATAATAAAGAAGATACAAGATTTATTACACTGGCACGGCGAATGCATTAGTATCTCTCAAGTAGGTATAGTACAACAGAGCAGCACCCATCTAACAAATATAGCATTATTAATAAAATTTGAAAAAAAAAAAATTATTTCATCCCTACTAAGAAAGGCTCACGAGTAATACTTGGGCTGGTATGGTAGATAGGTAATCAGTAGGGAAATTCATTCTAGCTAGTTTCTTAAACGGCTGAACGTACAGTATATATATTTCCAGAACTTTTTTCTGATGTTACACCAGCTGTTATGCACATGAATATTGTTTCGACATTATAGAGCAAAAGCTGACTTCAGCAATAGCGTCAGAAATGACCTCAATGTTTCTTAGGCCCTGCTCTTGGATCGGATGGGCTAGGCCTGTTCCTTGGGCACCATGATTATCAGATTTGACATGCATGAATTTCTCCTACTGGTTCCACAGGATGAGAATGAGGAATAATCTTTTATGCCAGCAGATAAATTCACGTTAAGGAATTCCTAACTTTCACATGATAATATATACGATAATTTAAAAATGTTATTTTGTTTTCATGAAATTTAAAAAATCTCATGTGGACGCCACATAGCTTCATTGTATGGCTTATTTAATTATACAACTTTTTTATACTTTTTATTTAAGCTTGTTTCCTGGAATTATTCTAATGTAATTAATCGATCTCTAAAGGCTAGCTGAAAATACGTAAAAAACTGCAAATTTTGAAATTAAATATCTCGGGCAATTTTCTCGTAAGGGAGTCAAATTATTTCTAATTTTATTTTTTCATAACGAGTATAAAACTTTCCCAAATGTAAGTTAAAAAAACGGGACACCACATTAAAAGTTGGATTTCGATATTTGTCAAAAATTAAATTTCCTTTTAAATTTTACATTGCCAAAATATGAATATTTTTGTTATTTGAAACATATCTGTTATTGAAAGTATGCGACCATGATTACGAAAATAAAGACCGGGTAAGGACTTTTAAGACGTGAAAGGGGGTGAATATGCTTTTTATGTATTTCTATTGTTATCGGGGTGTCTTCTGATTTCAATACACTGAGCTCATTGGTATTTTTATTGGGATATTAGGGATTATACAGTTTTTATATTTCATTTCTTTAATGTTTTTATTGCTTTGAATCTAAATTTATTATTTTTTTGTCTATAATTAATTAGTATTTCAGTAGCACTTGGAGAGGAATTCATTTGGGATATTTTTATTGCATAAAATTTCTGTAATATTAAGTATATGCCTATATGTATATATTATATATATACAGAATATATATATATCAGCCAGGTAAGGGATGAATATAGATTTAGTGATTTTTAAAATTTATTTAATAGGACTAAAACGTAAAATCATGCTCTACTGCTGCAAAGCCAACATTTTATTTAATAAAGTAATACCATAACAATAACAGTTCAGTGGACTCTTCCAAGCTTTATTCATGGCAGCCCTCAGCGTCTCATGCTTGTTTCTGTGATGGCGCCATTTTAAAATTTCTTTTCTTAGGGTAAAATGTAAGTAGAATTTAAAATCAATTTTGGCCTAATAATTTGTAATTTTTTTATGTTTTTATGACTAATTAGTTTCTTTCTTTCTTTTCAATTGCCATTTGTTTTAATTTCAAATTTTTGTCTTTATTTTTAAGTATTTTTTTGCATGGCTGCTATATTTATTTTTTAATTTATTTGTAATTAATAGTCTATACTCAGCTCGGGGAATTATCTCATGTATCTTAATGTTTAAGATGTGATTCAGATGTTATACAATTGAATAGGGATGTAAAATTGAAGAGGAATTTGTTCAGAAATGCAAGATGATGAAACGCGCTTGTCAGGAATTAATAATATCTTGTACAAGGAAGAATGAAGAGGTTCTAGTTACCCTTAATAAGTCGGGATCTTTCTATGGAATCAGCAATAATTCTCTTGTTTTATATTTTTATTTTACATTTTAATTGGCATTTCAGTGTATTCTTTTACAAATTCCAATTAATATTTACCACAATAGTGCACATTTGCTTTCTAAATTTCGCTTCGCGTTTCGAAAAAAGAATTTTCTTCTATATATTTATATGCACGTTTAGTTCTGCCATTTGCAATAAAAAAGGTACGCATACAACTAGGTGTTATAGCAGTTCCATATACAAAATTTCAACGCTGTACGACAAATCGTTTTTGAGTTATGCGAGATACATTCATGCATCACGAAAAAATTAATCTTTTCGATAAAGTAATTTTTGATTTAATTCATGAAAAATTAATATTCTAATTTAATTCAAGAAAAAGTAATTTTTTTCATGACATACAGACGTCACGAAAAAATTACTTTTGAATCCCCTTTTAATATACATTTTACAATTCATTTGGGAAAAACCAGTCTTTTATTCTCTTTGTACATAAAGACGTCATGCAAAAGAATTTTACCAAATGGATTCGGGACTGGTCAAGACGGATATTTTCGTTGAAATATTATACCGGAAATTTTCGCAATTACAGTTCTTCCTTTGTCTCGCACAAGGAAGTTAATAGACATTCAGCTGTATAACAACACTGATGGTCATAGCTTTTAAAGGTAAGAGAATATTGAAAATGTAATAGTTTTCGTAATACGGGTAGTATGTAACGGAATAGGAAAGCTGCAGCATGCTGAGTACGAAAAATATCGAGAAAGAAAAGTCGTTTTAATCACGGACATTTACAAGAAATAATGCTTGACAGTTACAAGAAGAGTTCAAATGAACGATCGCAAAATGAAACACGTGGATCACAACGATGACAGATTTCATTTACGTGATGCAGACTGACTCTGTTGAAAACACTGTATCCAGAATTAACGTCGCTTTTGCAGAAGTACGTGACATGACAGAAGTTAAATGTCAAACGTTACTTCTTGCAAATATCCCTGTTTTAAACGGCTTCTCCATTTCGTCGTATTTATTATGCGAGTTCAAATTTCACATTCCAGCACACACTGCATTACCCAAATAATTTTTTTGCCATGTTGTGTCAACTCTTACAGTTATGATAATGAGTTCTGTTACACGCTACATTTGAAAGTGTCATACTTGTGTCATACAGTCGAACCCTCCTATAATGAACCCTGTGGTAGATCCCGGATATAATGAGCAAATCTTTGGGTTCCGTCCAATTTGATAGTCTTTTATTGTTATTTTACATTTCAACAACGAGCTTCCAAAGGTATGAAAATCGAATATAATGAACTATATGCATATTATTTGATTGAAACTTTTGCGTATTTTTCGCCAGAATGTTCTATCTACAAAATCTTATTTTTAGTAAAAAATTGCCCGAAATGTTCTGATGGTGGCTAAATGATTAGTGCTTTTATTTGAAGCATTGCTCAATAAAGAATTTTTTTAATATACACACCATATTCACAAAACTCCTTACCTGGGCTTTATCTTCGCAACCGTTGTTAGTAGACCTATACTTCCAATTACAAAGATATCTTAAGGGATAGAAATATTTATGTTTCCCAAATTTAAAACACTCCCAAATTAAAAAAAAAATTTTGTGTGTTACCTTTCTTTATTAAATATCATGTTCCTCGCACTTAAACCATAAGATCCAGTGCAACAGCAATATCGCAAAATAGTTTTAAAACGAGCATATCTTTAGAATTTCCGATACAGAGATTCACGCGCTGGAGATAAAAATGTTTTTTCTGCACAACGTTGCCATTGCTCGCTTTGAAATCCTTGAGTTTGTTAATCAAAAATTCGTCAAAGTTTAAAAAAATAGGAAATCGATCATAAAACAAATTTCAAATTTCAAATTTGGTCTTCCACATGCTCATATTCGTTGGAGGATTACGTTATTCAAAATTCGATGACTCTATGTACCGTTGTTTTATCACAATACGAGAAATATACATACATTTATGCAGATTTTTCATTATTTAATTTCTTCAAATATAATGCAGGACTCTAACATTTTGTGGCAACAGTTTGAAAAGTGAACCGACATTTATGAGTCCGACGCAAAATGCCAAAACGAAACTAATAGTCCTTCGGGATTCAAATCCCTTTGGACTAAAAAAAAAAAAAAAAAAAAAAAAAAAAAAAAAAAAAAAAATACGAAATACCTGTTGTCCTGAAAAATATGAATGTTTTTGTCGCTTGCATAGATTTTTAAAAATGCTTTTCTTTCATATAGAAGTAATTTACTTTTTTATCCTTGCGAAGAATGGATATATTACTACCCGTATAATAATTCAGATCAGCTTGAGTTTTGCGGCATAACTCAGCTTATCACCTTGAGTTATGCCGCAAATGTTATTTGTTATACAGTCGAGCCCGATTATACCGCTACAGAGAACTTCCAGAGTTGTGAAAATCGAGTATAACGAATTGTATGGATGTCTTCTGTTAATATTCTTTTGTTTTTTGTTTTTTACAGAATTTCTGAAAATCTGAGCGAAAAAATTACGTTAAACTCATCCAAGTTTAGGATGTTAGGCTGAACATTTCACATCCAGTCCGTAAAAGAAAACATATTTATATTGCTTTTATTTTGTGTTCAGTTCTGCTTTTCTCTATGTTTCTAAATAAAGACTATGTGAAACATGCGTGGCATTCAATCTAGGAGAACGAGGGCACGATACGGAAACTTCTGGACACCACATGGTCTTCTTTCTATGTTGTACATGTGACGTTAAGCCAGAGAACATAAGTAGGTTTTCTTTGATTTCATTCAAGTTCTATGACTGAATTATCAGAGATTTTATTCAAGGCTGATATTATGATATTATTATGGAAATTTCCTTTTTTTGGGACAAGGAGGAATTAATGAAACTTATAAGCTTGAGTTACACACTTAATTCATCTTTTAGAGAATGAAAATTTTGGATCCTTATCTTTTTCTCTTTTTTTTTTAGTCCAAAGGGACTTTGTCCCTGAAGAACTGTTGTTTTAGTTTTGCGACTTTACGTTGGTTCACTATAAATGTCCATTTCACTTTCCAAACTGTTGCCACCAAATGTTAAAGTACTGCATTATGTTTGAAGAAATTAAATAATGAAAAATCTGCATCAATAGATGTATATTTCTCGCACTGTGATAAAACAACGTTACCTAGAACCATCCAATTTTGAATGACGTAATCCTCCTACGAATATGGGCATGTGAAAGCCCAAATTTGAAATTTGGAATTTGTTTTACTATCGATTTCATATTTTGTCAAACTTTAACGAATTTTTGATTAACAAACTCAAGGATTTCAATGCGAGCAAAGGCAACGTTGCGCAGAAAAAACATTTTTATCTCCAACGCACGAGTCTCTGTATCGGAAATTCTAAAGATATGCTCATTTTAAAACTATTTTGCGATATTGCTGTTGAACTGAATTTTATGGTTTTAGTGCGAAGAACATGATATTTAATAAATAAATGTAACACACAAAATGTTAAAAAAATGCCCTTTGGACGTAATTTAAAATCTGAAACCTTTCAGATTTTTTTTTTAAATTTAAGTTTTTAATTTTTTTAATGTAAATTCTATCCAAGTTTTGTCTTCCAAATAGAGTCTTTGCATTCTTTAGGTCTTTTGTAAGACTTACGATATTCTTTACAAAAATTATTAAAATTTTTCATTATTACCATTCATATCTTAAGTAAAAGTTAAAAGTAAATTCGTCAGCACTTTTTTTGTTTTTTTTTGTTTTCACATAAATGTTTTTACATTTTGGCGAGATAATTTACTTTTTTCGAATTTAGCGAATCAAACTTCCGGTTCTTTGAAGTTCTTTATACCGCAGTTCCACTGTATAATGAATAAATCACTGTAGCCTAGTGCAGAACTCTTGTCAATAATACGTAATATATGATCACCAGGCAGTTTATCAGAGAAAATGTTGTTAGCAGATAGTGAATGTATATATGACTATGATGACAGGTGTCTTAACATTTTATAAATCCAAAATCTATTACTTGGAAACCTTCTAAAAATTCTGCTAAGTATCTCAAGAGTTTCAGTACTACCAAATATGACAACCAATATCAGCTACCAAATATGACATCATTCTTTTCAAGTGCTTTTGATCGTATAACTTGCGATACAAGTCAGAAAGAAACATTTCAAACCCTAATCGAACATCGAAAATTTGTAATTATAAAACGCATACTTACTTAGGATTTACTTTAGACAAGTTCGATATATCTTCGTGAATTATGATAATTTCTATCAGCTAGACACTTATTTTTATTCGAAGAACTATTCGTAAAGAATTGCGAGGGAAACGAAAATGAAACTTTAATTTTCTTTATTAAAATGCTTTGTCTCTAATGTTACCGCTCTTTTTCGAAGAAACTAACAGTATACGAAAACACTCCCACCACGTATGCTACACGCGAACTTTGTTATTTCACCCTCCTTGCACTAAAAGGTTTGCGTGCGAATTACTAAAGCTTTCTAAAAGTATGGGAACAAAACACAGTAAATTTCTAACAAAGGAGACTGTTTAGGTGCTGAATAATCTATAACACACACATTCGCCTAACTGATAAAGACTTATTTAAAAAGAAGACAATACTATTATTAAGTTAGTGAAATGAACGTTTTATTTTATTTACAAGAAAGAAAATTAAGTTCGTGAAACAAACCACTAAGCACTGGTCTACGGAATAGGTATACTGGAAACACGCAGAGATAAAAATTAAAATTAGGATAAAGAGCCAATTTAAGTTACCGTAAATTTTGAATAAACGATTATTTGAAAACAGAAAAGCTAAGAGGGCTATCTGCCTAAAAGAAGCTATGCCTTCATGGAGGACTTACTGCGGAAAACTGGCTTCACATTACACGTTATTCACGTTACATTTCGAAAAAATCAGGTTTTGGTTTATTTTAATTACGGCAAAGCCTCGAGGGCTATCTGCCTAAAGAAAGGGATGCCTTCGTTGAGAACTTTCTAAAGAAAACTAGCTCGTATGCACCTTACATATCGACCGAAAACCTTACATATTGAAAGCCACGAAAACGCCCATGCAGCCGACCCGCTTACGGGATTCGAACCTCTGACCGAACTACCAGTGTTCAGCGACTTTACCGCTCGGCAGCTGGTGGAACCGAAAAAGCAACTCTGCAGGCAGCACGCTCGCGTGGGTTCGAATCCAAACCCAGGGTCGAACTACCAGTATTTAGTGGTTTTAATCAACCGTTTAGTGGTGGTCTTGATTTTGAATGACGCTTCTATGATTTCAAGTGCCCGATCAGACATAAGTCTTTCTTCTTCAGGAACACAAAAACTTGCGGAAAGGTATTGCACTACTATTGGGATTTACTTAACTCCAGCTGCCAACTGCAGTCCTTTGTAGTAAACCTTAACGAATCCCTTAACTGTAAACTGAGAATGAAAAGTCTACACATAACCTTTCAATAGAGAACCCCGATGGCGTGGAAAATAAGATAAAGGTAAAAGAGATCATTTTTATCCCGAAAAAAAGGCATAAATTTGAAAAGTAATCAAGGTGAATATGCTTCGGGAGCTTGTAACGGGCACGACATATCATTAAGCTGAAAAGTAGTTGTAAAACTGTACATCCAACGAGCGACAAGTATGTTTAATGTTACTAAAAATTATATTTGCAAATATAATTTTTAATTATTTACCTGTATATATTAGCAAAAATGGAAAAAGAGACATCCATTTTAAATGGAAGTTGATAGGCCAAGCAAAGCTAAAACGGATATAGCGCCATTCGTTGATAAAAATAGTACTGAAACAAGAAATAAAACTACAAGAAAATTTTAAATACATTAATAATTATAACAAACTTGTAAAGTCATTTTGTAAGGATCTTAAGTTTTACTAACGTTTATTTTATTTTAAATCTTTACTATCACTTCTTATTTTCTACTTCCGGCCAGAATGATAAGCGTTAAGGTTTTTATGCAAAGTTGTCTGGCGAACGCCAAGTATTTAAGTTGTGGCTTTTTGCCAAGCGAGAGAGAGGAAGCAGTGAGTTCAAAGCAGGCCGCTTACCTTAGAAGTTACGCAGTTGCTTGTTGCCTTCCAGGCCAGAGGTTTTAATCCTCTTGATAACTTTTAAACGTATTGTAGTGTTCTCAGTTATCTGTACTACATACGCCTTCCTGTTAATATAAGGCCAATCTTCCACGTTTATTATTCTAAAGTTAAATTAGAGTTTAGTTTTATTTTTATACTTTTACGTTAGACCCCGAGTAGCGGGTCGGTGTATTCCGAAGTACGGAAGTTATTGTATATAGAGAAAAATAAAGGGTTTTGTATACCCTTCGTCTGTATCCTGTCTACTTACCACAATTAGTGAACATAGCTTTAGTAAGCTCTCTGTTCCGAGTCAGGTCCTTGTATGTTCCCGAAGTAGGTAAGAAGGAACATTGACCCTGATAGTGGCGCCCAACGAAGAAGAATAACCATGGCCGAGTTTCAAGAAGAACCTGTGCTGCCTGCAGAAACGGCTCAGAATCCAGAAATGCCAGCTGCCGCCCTGGAAGGATTTGGTTACATCGTCCAGACCATGCGCGCTTGGATGAAACCAGAAGCATCATTTAATAGAAACTCACCGGTAACCAGTTTTTTGGAAAAATTGGATGACCACTTCATGCTCTACCCCGTGCACGAGTTTCAAAAAGTTACCTTAAGCTACCAGCGCTTTGAGGGGCCAAGCGCTTAACTGGTTCAAATGTATAGGCAGAAGTCTCTTGGGTCAAGCAGGAAGTCCCACCTATACTTACGAAAATTTCAAGACTGCCCTACTAAAAGCCTTCCCTGTTGTAAGGGATCGTGCGAAATTAGAAACGGAACTTTTCAGTATATATCAACAAAGAATCGAAAACCTCTCGAGCTTTATTTTAAGAAAAATTCACGTTTTCAAGCTCTTGTATGGAAACCGTCCGGATCCTGAAATAATTCAAGTGATTTTGCCGAGGTTACTACCCCAAGTGCAAGACTTTATTGAATTAAGAAATCCGACTACACTGGAAAAGTTATTTGAGCTAGCAATCCAGTTTGAAAGTAGAAGAACGGCGGACGTCGAAAGAAGACGCCAGTATCAACAGCGAAACCAATTTGGTACGCCAAGACTACAGCAAACTCAAGCACATGGCTACGGAGAAAAAGCGAATCAGTGGGCAAGGAAACCCGAGCATTCAAAAACAGCCGGCGAACGTCGACAGTTCAATAGCAACCCAGGAAAAAAGTCTCAAGGCCAGTGGAAAAAGAAGGAAAGCACGGAAAGGAAAAATAATTTAAACTAAAACGGATTTCTGCTGACGAGAGGGTGCGGAAATCCGAAGACCACGAAAACCCCTCTTCCTACAAGTTAAATACAGTAATGGTAAAAAATTTGACTCTTCCGAAGATTGAAGTCTTGGTGAATAATATCCCAGCCACCGCACTCCTGGATACCGGCGCGCAGTGTTCCTGTGTGGCAGAAGAGTTTTTTAGGAAGTATTTTCGCAAATACCGCATATATAATGCGGATAATACGACAGTGTTAGGAGCGCAAGGAGAAAAATGTAAGTGCGTAGGTAAAGTACCTTTGTATATCCGTATCAAGGACGAACAAGTATAGGTGATGTTTTTTATAGTAAAGAATCTGCAAGCACATTTAATTTTAGGAATAGATTTTCTTTCAGAAGCACAAGCTACGCTGGATTTTAATGAAGCGTCCCTTAAGCTGACAATGAAACCAGTTCGTACAGAAAACGCTGAACCGCCGATGTTAAAACTTGACCACCTCCCTAATGACGAGCAAGGAAGAATCCGACAAGTGGTAAGTGAATTTGCTTCGTTATTTAGTGATATTCCAGGATTTACTCAGGTTACTAACCATAGTATTGACACCGGAGATGCAATGCCAGTTCGTCAAAAACCATACCGGTATGATAAGAATAAGGAAAAAATTATAGAATGGCATATTACCGATATGCTACGTAAAAAGATCATAACGCCCATCTCAAGTAGTTATGCTAGCCCGGTGGTTTTATGTAAGAAAAATAATGACTATCCTTTGACGCATCCAAAAAGATGGAGATTCGCTATTGATTACCGTAAATTAAACTCCATAACTAAATATCCGGTATATCCGTTACCGATTATAGAAGAAATTCTAAGGAACATAAAATCAACCAAATTTATGACGACTTTAGACTTAACGACTGGTTATTTTCAAATAGGGGTGAGGCCTGAGGACGTGCCTAAGACTGCTTTTATAACCAAGTCTGGCACTTATGCATTTTTGCGTATGCCGTTTGGCCTTTCAGGGGCCCCGGCAACATTTCAGCGATGCATGGACATTGTGTTAAGACCTGTTCTTGGAAAGTCCACATTTATCTATTTAGACGATATCATTATTACTAGTGATAATCTCGACCAACATGTACAGGATTTAAGACAGGTGTTTTCTTTATTAAATGAGGCCGGTCTAAAAGTTAATGTCGAAAAGTGCAAATTTGCAGCCCCTGAATTAAAATATTTAGGTTACAAAATATCTCAAAAAGGGATCGAGACAGATGAATCAAAAATAATCGCTGTACAAAAGTATCCGACTCCAAACACGGCAAAGAAGCTCTCTTCTTTTCTAGGACTTTGTTCATATTATAGGTCCTTTATAAAAAATTTTGCAGCTATTGCTGAGCCATTGTTAAAATTAAAAAGGAAAAAGGCAAGATTCTCGTGGACGGCCGAAGCCAATAGTGCTTTCGAAAAATTAAAACAAGCATTAACGCAAGCCCCTGTGTTGAAATTTCCTGAAAAGGATGAGAATTTAGAAATTTCAGCGGATGCTTCGGATTATGCGGTAGGAGCGGTACTTTCGCAAAATCAGCAGCCCGTGGCATTTTTTAACTTTAAATCAAACACAAAGAAACTATTCCACGACCGAGAGAGAGGCACTTGCAGTTCTGTTAGCAGTGCAAAAGTTCCGAGTCTATTTTGGAAAGGCGCCGATAACAGTGTACTCTGATCATGCGGCGGTAACTAGATTGTACTCAGGGAAAAATTTATCCCCCAGGTTAATAAGATGGGCACTCAAACTGCAAGAATATAATCTGGTAATCAAGCATACCCCTGGAAAGGAAAATATCGTAGCAGATGCCCTATCAAGAATTAAAATAGACGAACAAGGAAATACCGTAAAGGTGGCAATGCTTACAGCATGTACAATAAATTCCCGAGAAACTGTAATAACTGAACTGGGTAAGGATCCTGAGTTTGGAAGCATTTATGAGTATTTAAAGGATCCTGAAAATTTTAGCCACCAAGAAATTGTGGCGATAAGAAATAGGGCGGCCCATTACGAACTAATAGATGGTCTATTATTCTATACAAAAACGACGAATTCCAACAACGAATTTCGACCTGTTATCCCAGCTAGTCTTAGATTAAATATCCTGCAGGAGCTCCATGACAGCCCTTTAGCTTCTCATGCTGGTATTCGAAAAACTATCCAATGCGTACGCGAGGCAGTCTACTTTCCTGAACTGCAAAAGTTAACAAGGGCGTATGTCCAGTCCTGCCCAACATGTCAAGCAGTTAATTATATTAATTTCCGCCCGGCCGGGTTTCTAAATAGTATTAAATCCGAATTTCCAAATGAAATAATTGGCATCGATTTATTGGGCCCTTTCCCAAAAAGTCAGTTAAATAAAAGTCGCTATCTCCTTGTTATGGTTGATCATTTTAGTAAATGGACCGAAATTGTTCCCTTAAAACGAGCTTCCGCGAAAGTAGTTACTGATTCTATTTTAAATAAATATATTTTAAAATACGGGGCGCCCCTAAAAGTTATATCGGATAATGGTCCTCAATTTGTAAGTAATATATTTGAAGACATGTGCCAAAAACTGGGCATACGTCATTTAAAAATGGTCCCGTATCGGCCGCAATCAAATATAGCGGAACGGGTCAATAGAAATATAGTGAAAATTATCCGTAGTTATGTTAAAAATTTTCATAAAAGCTGGGATAACTATGTCAATGAATTTGCTTTCGCCCTTAGGACCGCAAAACATGATACAACGGGCAAAACTCCTGCTGAGTTATTTCTAGGCAGAAAGATTATAACACCGTTAGATAAATTATTTTATGTGCAACAAAGAGCCCCAGAATTTAAAATGGGTGATATAGAAAAACTAATAAAAGAAGCAAAAAAGAATACGGAAGTAGCACAAAGAAAACAGAAGCTCTATTATGATTTGAAACGACGGGGAGTAACTTATAAAGTAGGGGATGAAGTTTTAAAAATTAAGCATTCACTTTCTTCAGCACCAGAAGATAAAACTGCCAAATTTTTTCCACGATTTGAAGGACCATATGTTATAGAAAAAATAACTCACGCTGTAGTAGTGTTAAAAGCCAGAAATGGTGAAACCTGTTCCGCAAACATTGATCAAATCAAGCCCTACTTCGATCGTAATAAAATGCAAATATTTTCAGATCTTTTGCAGGATCCGGCACGGCAGACACCGCAGGCACAAGCTCCAGAGGTGGAAAAACGACAAGTACAAGGGCAAGCCAATAAGAGGCAGGAGCAAGTGAAAAGAAAATTGCCCCGCGGAAAAATTGAAGGTAGCAAGAAAAAGAAGCCGTTCCACCGTCCAGAAAAGAGAGTTCACGAACACCCCCAGAATGAAGAAGGGAGAAGGACGACGTATGTGAAGAGAACCAGGAGAAATGACGGCAACTATAACGGCTCTAAAACGGAAGATCAACTCATCCGACAGGACTCTCCGCAGTAAATGTAGCCGAACTGCGGAAGGGCCATCAGCGGCGGAGGAAAAGTTACAAGGAAAATTTGAACGGCCAACAACGAGGTCCAAGCAGGAACACGACAGAAGTTTCCCGGTTCCGCCAAGACCAGCTGCCATCAAACGGCCAAGACCACAAGCAGAGGAGAAAAAGAAGGTATTCAAGGGTGGCCGAACTGGTGAAAAAAGGAAGCTTCCAGAGGAAAGCACTGAAGGGCGAGCCCGTACAAGAAGGAGGATAAATCAAACTACTATCTGCAATACCTTTAAAGACTGAGCCCAGAAAAGGATGTCCGAATATCACAAAGATAAGTAAAATTTTATGTTACTTTGCAAACTTAAGTTAATCTTTCATTCTTACTGCAAGTGGCAGATTTCAAGAAGTTTTACCTCATGCGAGGTCTACCTTTATCGCCAAAAGGGCGAGAAATGAGTTCTTACCGATTTTGGTATTATGTTTTTCAATTACTCGCGCGTAAAATTAAAAGTTGATGTATAATAGCGTTGTGTAAAGACTTAAATATTGTAAAAAGTTATTGTATAAATTTTATTTAAAACATTCTAGCAAGAAAGAAGTTTTAGTCTGAAAGACTTTTTGAAGTATATTATTTCAATGTAGAAAGAATTGGCACTTGCTTTGAAAAGAATAGAAGTTAACAATGTACTACTAATGTATGTTTTCAAATGTGTAAAATTAACGGCATGTTAATATGTTCTTATATACAATGTGAACTGTTATTTTAAATGTTAAGAAATACCGTGATATGGTAAAAGTGAAAGTAATGTTAAAATTTTTTTTATTCGTGTGACTGTAAAAAGACTAAAGCATGGCGAATATGTGTTAAAGGTTGAATGATGTAGTTAGGCTCTCTGACGCTACACTTTAGAGTTAGCCACTTTTAGAATAGTACCTCAGGGTTTAGAGTTGAAATTAGGGTGTGTTAAGAGGTCTTGTTATGTTGAATTTTAACACGTTAGTGTTTTGATTGTAGGAGGAAGTGTGGAAGATGTAGACAGAAACACATTTGTGTTTGGTGTTTTTTTACAACACATGTCAGAGAGCACGGGGAGAGATAATTAAAATAGTCATGAATGAAATAAGAATTTTAAGAGAAGTATAATTGTATATGTTACTTGCCATTTCATTGTGTAACATTTCATTAAACTAGTTTTCCTTCCAGATCTCTGGAAGGAACCAGAATTGAATAAAAGCTCCTGTTTAGATGCAGTACAGATGAAAAAAAATTGTTGTATATCCTGGGAGCTGCTATTGTAAAAAAAAAAAAAAAAAAAAAAAAAAAAAAAAAAAAAAAAAAAAATTCTTTCTTTTAAATTTCTAGTTTCTAGCAAAGTATGTTTGTAAAAGATTGGCCTCGCGTTAGATTCTAGAGCTAAAAGTTTTCAACAAGGTCGTTTTAGACCTCAGTTTCAAACTAATTAACTCTGGCGGGAAGTATGTAAGGATCTTAAGTTTTACTAACGTTTATTTTATTTTAAATCTTTACTATCACTTCTTATTTTCTACTTCCGGCCAGAATGATAAGCGTTAAGGTTTTTATGCAAAGTTGTCTGGCGAACGCCAAGTATTTAAGTTGTGGCTTTTTGCCAAGCGAGAGAGAGGAAGCAGTGAGTTCGAAGCAGGCCGCTTACCTTAGAAGTTACGCAGTTGCTTGTTGCCTTCCAGGCCAGAGGTTTTAATCCTCTTGATAACTTTTAAACGTATTGTAGTGTTCTCAGTTATCTGTACTACATACGCCTTCCTGTTAATATAAGGCCAATCTTCCACGTTTATTATTCTAAAGTTAAATTAGAGTTTAGTTTTATTTTTATACTTTTACGTTAGACCCCGAGTAGCGGGTCGGTGTATTCCGAAGTACGGAAGTTATTGTATATAGAGAAAAATAAAGGGTTTTGTATACCCTTCGTCTGTATCCTGTCTACCACAATTAGTGAACATAGCTTTAGTAAGCTCTCTGTTCCGAGTCAGGTCCTTGTATGTTCCCGAAGAAGGTAAGAAGGAACATTGACCCTGATAATTTCATCCTTACAAATTTGCTCGAATTCTCTATAAATTCAACCTTTCTGGTCATTATTTCATCTATCAATTAAATTTTTGTTCCAGTTTAAAAGATATCGCCTCCGATATTAATTCTTGGGAAATTTATAACATATTACATAATAGTAATTTGAAATAAATTGGTCAAACTAAAGTAGTGTTAAAATTCGCATTGAGAGTTGCGAATCCTACTTTCGGAAATTAAAAAAAAAAAAAAAACAAGTACATATTCAGTACGTAATTAATTTAACTAAAATTTTGGCTCTGCGAAAATTGTCCATAATCCATCTTTAAATAACTAACTGGATGTCTTTGAGAATTTCTATATTTATATTAATTTATTGCCTTTAATGAAATGCTTTCAGAGTTTTATTATCTTAGTTTTCTTGTTTCTTAACTATTCTACTCGACGAAATAATTAAAGCTCCTTTTTATCTAATTTTACATTCTTTTTCTTCTATTTTATAAGTCATGAAAGTAGATAATAAATTCATAAGCAGTAAAATACAGAATATTGCATGTTCCCATTTTACAGGTGTCTGTAATAATTATACCATTATTCTACATTCCAATTTTTTGGGGGGAGCATTTAATGGTTAATAATTAATACAGATTTGGCGACTCAAAAGCAATAAACTCAGTTTTTAATAATTTAAATCTTTATTTAATTTTTAATAATACATCAGATTGATATACTTTAAGATGTATTTCATTTATACGTTTTAATTTAGGAAGAATGTAAAGAATTGTTGCATACATCCAGATGCAATATGTAATATATCACTTTGCCGTATGGGTACTAAGTATATAAATTAAATGATAAAATGATTTAATTAATGCATTTTAAGTAGCGAAGAATGTCAGGAATTATCGCATTTCCCTGTAGGTGCTTTTGCGGTGTAAATAGTCAGCCCATCGAGATGGCAATTGGATGATTTAAGGTTCGAATCCTCTCTAGGACATTCACAAAAATATTAAAATTTTTAAAGTTTAGATTGCTTTCGTTTCATTACCATCTTCCTCTCCAGAGAGTTTTCTGTTAACACTATTGTGAGAGTAAACCCATTGAATAAAATATTGGCAAAATTTGCTTTCAGCCAGCGACAATATAAAAGCTTGAAATTCCAGAAGCGGCAGACCAGACCAGAGCAGAAGTAAGCAGACTTGATAGGCTGTGAGCAGCGCTGGAGAAGCCTAAAGGCCCGTCCACACGAGGACGCTCCCGACGTAGTTGACGTAACTGTTTTGACGCCGGCGTAAATTCGCAGGACGCAGAAGACGTAAAACTGAGTACGCTCCTGTTCAGCTTTTACGCCCGCGACGCGCGCGTATAGCCAATAGCCGACCGAGTTCTTATCACGTGTCATAATCAGAAAACCTCCTTGCTTACCCGTTTCAATATGGCGTCAGAGCCACACAGAGATGAGTTTTTGCTTAGAAATATAGCTGTATAAAGCAATAAAATAATCAGCATTGTTCACGCCATCTTCAGATTTCTCAAACCGTACATATTAGTATAAATTTAAAATTCTCATTAAAGGAAAAAACTGTATACTTATAAAGCAATGATCCGACCAGTATGTCCATATACTTCACCTATTTATAATACCGTAAGTAATAGGAGCCTAAATAAATTACAGTTTCTACGAAATCAAAGTTTCTGCCTTACAAAATTCTCCTTAATTATTATAAATATTGGCTATATCATGTGTAATAAAAAGCTCTATAAATATCCCAATATTAAATATACCAAAAACTAACTTCAGCAATATAATAACTCCTAAAATAAAGCAGTTGACTGTGAAAGAGTATTCAATAAAATACAATTACGAAATTTTGGAGGAAAGTTACAACTTGTGTCATACAGCAATCATTTATTTAAGTTTAATTAAATGACCTTTGCAGCGACTTCTACTTGTTACATTATTTTTCACAAACAACGCTATCACAGATAGCTGAGTGGTCAGCGCGCTGCTTTGTTGGTGGAGGAATGGAAAGGAGGCAAGTTCGAACCTCACCCATAGACGGTATAATTCAGTTAGCTTTTCTCATTTTGAAACGTGTTTCTTATATTTAATCATGAATCATTATATTCTTATTTTACCTATTATTATTGTTTTTATTTCTTATTTTATTCATTATTATTATTTTTTTAAATTTAGTTTAAAAATGTTCAGTGCAAATAGAAATCCTTATGTAATAATATATCTGCATCTCTTTATCATATATCATCTATAAATTCTCTCTTTATTTTTACTTTATTGCATATTTGATCATGCACATAATTTCTCATAAACTGTCCAAAGTTTGAACCTCATTCTAAATTCAAAAAAAAAATAAAAATAAAAACAAAAGACAGCGAGTTAAAAAAATATGAAGTTGGTTTTATTATATGGTGGATAGTGGATATAAAGAGAATTAAGTAATTTAATTCTCTTTATATACTGTATTCCAAACCAATTTTATAAATCCTAATTTTCATACGATATAGAATCTGCAAGTCTGTCAAACTGGTCGATACTCATCCTGAAGGAATTAAAAAACAAGTAATATACCCCCCCCCAAAAAAAAAATTAAGTCAATTCCTACTTAGGTCCACAAAGAAAAGTTTAAAAATACAAAAATAAATAAATAAATAAATAAAAATACAAACATAATTTTTTTAAATTAAAAATTAAAAAATTTTTAATATCTGAAAAAGCTGTATTAACATCAAGTGTTATTCACTGCAAGTTTAAAAAATTGTATTTGAACTTGTGTGGATGAATAAAAAGCATTTTATGTACTGAAAATTTGAACAAGATATAGGGAGAGTGTGAGCTAATAGTAGGAATTTAATAATTCCAGATATTCCTTTCGCAAACAAGGCAGTAAAAAAAAAAAAAAAAAAAAATCTCTTTGAACAGGTCGCTCTAAATAAATCTTTCGGACCCATTCTTGCCATTTTTTGCGGTTTTGCCTCTGCTTAATAATTGTACATAATAGTAAAGTTTCAGCTATAAAAAAAATCATCTGATTCGGACAACTTGCCGCAAACATACAGAAGAACAGCGAAGTAATAAGATACAGCTCTGTTGACGCTATATTACAGCGTCACGTGATTTTTGCGCAAAATAATTCTATTGGTTAAACGCACTCTTCGCAAGCGTACTCGTTTGGACGCTTTTACGCTGGTAACGTAAAAGCGCGTTCGTCAGCTACGTTTCGAGCGTACTCGTGTGGACGGGCCTTAACAATTCCTAGGAGCCTAAGATTACTCCAGAGTGATCGAGCGGACCTTACGAGAGAGCGGCCGTATTCCAAAGCAACCGAGCGGAATCCAAGAGCGACCGAATGGGAATTTCGAATATGTCCCAGAAAGGTTAGCTATTGTACTATGCAGCTCCACGATAACATTGTTTTGTCTGTGGATCTTCTAATGTTTTCTTCAGTCAAATTGCTTGCAGAAATAAAACTGTGTTTATTGCAAATTAAATTAATAATTCGAAATCAAGAAATCAAAAGATTTTGAGAATTAAAATCGCAGAATAAATAAAATTTTAATCCAAGTATTTGTCACTCTTCGTTGTGTTTAAAATTTTTATTCGCAATTGCTTAAATTCTGCCCCTGAATTTATCTGTATGCATTTTGTTTTTAGTATTTTATATGTTTTCTCGCCTGAAACCCAGGAAATAAAAATACGTTCGATTCTTAAATTCGCTACCATTCGTAACAGTCTTGAACACACTGCTTTATATACCACGCATTCTCCCATATATTTTTATAGTGCATCATTATATTACGATCATCTCTAACTCAATTTGCGTCATAACTAGTAGCTTTTTAAAAACATATTTATGTTGGCGGGGGGAGAGAGAAGGCAGCCTCTCTGGGTATGGAAGTTAGCGATGCTGGCTGACCTTGGGTTCGAATCTCGAAGAAGGCATGGATGTAAGTGTATTGTGTTTGCGCTGCATAGAGGTATGTAAAATTCTGCTGAGATAGAAGTTCTGTAGAGGCTTGGTGGTAGGGGACTCAAAGTGGAATACATTTGGATCCGTCTTCGAGCTGTTCTCCATCAAAAGCTAGGCGGAGTTGTACTGTCAGTGAATTGGGGCTACACCGATATAATCAATGGGGAAATTCGGGTGTCCTGCCTACTTCTTGTCTGCTTAAGTAAGACGTTAAAAACAATGTAATTTTAAATACTAAAAGAGTGTAAAGCATAAACTTCATCTTTGCGAATGATGTTTTTTTTCCCTTTCTTAAATTTGGTAACAAGAGTTTCTACCCATGGTTCCTGTTTTCATCGCACTTCAGATAAAACACTAATGACACCCTTAGTTGTTCTTGTTGTCACGAATCTCGCTTGTCTGATATTAAAACAAGCCTACGAAGTTCATCGTGGCAAGGAGGCAAGTTTGCGCCTGTCGTTCGCAAGAGCCTTAGGCACCACGCAGGTGACAGTACGACTTTGCTCAGTTCCGCCCCCAATTTTAAAGCACAAGAAAGCAATGAGAGCCCCCAAGTGGGAATGTTCGAGGTCTTCCACCCCTCATCCTCTACCATCAACCTCTCGAGAAAAGTTTCGGCTCGCCACATATTTAGAGTGCTCCTATGCTGCACAGGCACTATACATTTATAAACATCCATGCCTTCAACGGATTCAAACCCAAGCCCTTCGATAAGACTCAGAGTCACTAATCACTATCCCATTTGGGCGCCAATGACGCACTTTGCATTATGAATGCCTTACTGTGGGCATCTCTGGATCCTAGATCAATCTAGAATTTTAATAAAAAACTCAGTATTTTAATAAAAATTACTTTTTACTAGTCTGTTTAATTATTAGTTAAAAAAAGGAAAATGCATTCGCTTTCATATAGAGAGCGCATGCCCACTCTCCTGCACACCACTAGCAACGCCCTTGCAAAATAGATGTCAGTTTAGTTGAGGAGAAAGTCTCTTGAGTTCTCAAATTTATTTTAAAATTAATTTATTATCTTCAAGATCTTTTGTAGCTAAATGGCATATTAAATGGTCAAGAAAGACGAAGCTGTTTTAGGTATTAACATGCAAATTTTCTTATCAGGTCTGGACAGCATTTCCTGCTGGTGTGAAAACTGCTTTTGGTAGGTAAAATATTTTCTAAAACTTGACACAGCGAAGCAAATCTGTGGCGAATTATCATTTTTATTGTATAAGCAGTAGGTATATGATGCAGGTAAGAAGATGACACATGAACGCTTCTAATTACCTTGTTCTTAACTTGCTTCTCATTGTCTTTTTGTTAACCTCAGAGAAGAAAACAAAGTAATACTTTAAAAAGTAAATTATGATGCGTTACTATGCTGAAAAAGGCATCGAAGACATAATGGATCACCAGAAATGTTGATGCAAACAAATATCAACAACATGTCAAACTTAAGGTTGATTAAAATTCAAACATTTAAGCCGTGTAACTTTTAAAGAATGATTTTAATTAAAAATTTAAGAGAAAGGACAGTTTATTTACCTGAACTTCGTTTTAAAAATATTATCTGGATATTTATTAGACATGGAAGCACATTTTTATTCTAAATAAAGGAAAATATCTTCTTATATATGTTACCCACGTAAGTGGATTAAATTTTAAAAAACTATAAAAAGTATCACTCCATGTAAAATAATTTTTTAACTTAAAAGTACAAATACAATTATTTAAATGTTTTAATTTAACCTAGTTTAGAGAAATCGCTTTGAGATTATCACCGTAAATAGTTAACACATAAGTACTACTAAATTCTCTTTTAATTCTGGAAATAATAAATTTTAGATAAGCAAACAGAAAATATAAATTTGATTAAATTCATCTGAAATATTAAATGTGTACTCAATATTTTAATTTAAAGTTAATTAATATAATAAAAATTTGTTCTGGGTTTAATTCTATTACAATACTTTAATTTTAAATTTATTCTTAATTCACATCGCTCTTCTCGTGCTTTAAGCCATGAAAAAACTGCAGGGCTTTACAAAAAAAAATTATAACTTATTTAAAAAATAAAAAAGTATTTTAATATTTTTTCATTTTTAACAACACTTGTTATATACTAGTACTATTCTCCAGTGTGTTGAAAACACAACATAAATCAGAAAGAATTAAAAGCATACAAAATGAAATTTAAAACTCAATAAATTAAAAAATTTAAAACACCCTAAAAGGATAAAAAAAAGCTTTAAAGTTCGTTAAATAGGTTTGAAGGGTGAAACGTTTTGAGCCTCAAGTGGATAAAATTGTGCTGGATATTTAAAATTGGATAGAATGTTAGGTTGGAGCTTTGTAACACATATGGAGAAATTGGCATCTTTTCCTTTCTTTCTCTCTCTTTTATTTTCAAGTGAAAGTTGTGTCAGAGATGAGAGTGCTTGACAGAGTCGTGACTCAGTATCTCTGTAGGAAAAGTCTAATAGGAAAAAAAAATAATATTTACTAGGGCTTTAGCAGATGTTAAGAAGTGAAATTCCCTCCTTAACGACTGTTAAATAGTGGATCGCCGGCTTCCGACGAGGAACAGAAAATATTTTTCGCACTATAAACCATGAGAAGAATTTCCAGAGACAGCGACAGCACAGGAATATATCAACGTTGTGCTTGATAGGACATGGACAATCATCAAATTGTAGGGTTCTATTCTAAATAAATCTAATTTAAAATCCTTTAACCCCTACTTTAAACCGACAAGTGAGTTATCGCTCCATCTGTGAAAGAACTACAAAACCCAAAAACGGCTTTAACTAATCTTATACGACATTTTTTCCCTCCTTTCTGCATGCTTCTAATTCCGCATGTAATTAGAAACATGTTTCGAGAGGTCCATGGTTCGAGTCCCGCACTGCACATTTTTCACTTCCCTGCTTCAAAAAATTCCTAATGACGCCACAACGGCCCTCAAAATAATTGGTGGTGGATAATAATTCGTTCATCACCAGGATTTAGCGACTGGATCCCTAACCCCCCAATCGTCCATTAAAATTGGGAGTATATGAGGCATTTTCTCCCCCCTTCTAACATACCTTTGGGGTATAACGGTAGAACACTCGGCGCATATTTGAGAGGTTAAGGTTCGAGTCTTGGCAAGGATAATGCACATTTTTCTTCCGACCTAAAGTAAAACCGAAGGGAATGATGCCTGATCAGTGGAAAAAACAACAAGCACCACCACAACAAAGCAATGGAAGTGCCATTAATTGCTCTTAATCAAGAATGTCACAGAAAAGTACTTTACAAAAATGATTACAGGACATCTTGCATAAGTTGCTACATATGACAATAAGCAGAACGTCAGTGTATAATATTATAGTACAATAATATAATGCATTTAGTAGTAAGATACATGAATACATAATTTAATGGTATTCCATAGTATAATGCCTTAATATTATGAGATAGGTGATTACAGTAGTTGTTTTAAAACAGTGCCCCACTTACTCTACACATACCTTACAAATATTACAGAAAATAAAGCATTACATGAAATGATTCAATGAAATAGTTATACTCTATGTAAAATGACAGATGTGATAATAATTTAAAAATATACTTGACGCAGGAATTCAATAACAATATGCAAAGTATTATAACAATTAAATCAATACTTGAGGTGTTTATGATATAAATTAAAAAAAAAAAACGCAAAGTAAATTTCTAGTAACTCGGTGCAAATATTGCAAAGTAGTAAAAAAAAGAGGGGGGAAAGGATGAGCATTTAATTTTAGAAAAAAAAGAAAAAAAAAAACTGAGTAAGAATAAGAGTTAACATTGCTTCTAATTAAAGAAGTGCACGTTTTGATATCATTAAAGGGCTAAACTATGAGTTTTCATACAAACTTATATTAATGAGCTACAAAAAATCGTCAGTGCAATTTAGATATATACAAGATAGTTTATAAAAAGTATACCGGTGAAAAATCATATTATATTATAAACAACAAGAAAGAGAAAATCAGCAAAACTTACTAATTGAAATTTGATTCAGGGGAAGGAAATGCATTTAAGTTGTAACAAATTTTTATATACTTACTAAGTTTATTTAATGCTTCTTTTGATTTCAATAGTTGGCTAAGCCAATTTGCCCAGTATTGCTCTGAAGGTTGTCGTAGATGAAAAGTTTTGACATGTACGCAATTAAACGCATAGTGATCAGGTGATCCCTGATGACATCAGCTGCATAAGTCGTTCTCTGATAGGCCAAATCTATTCAAGTAATTCATAAAAAGGTCTATGACCAGTTGTATAATTCGTGATTGCATTCGAAACGTAGATAAAGCAGTAGATGCTTCGGGGATAAACTTGTAAATTCTGCAACCCGTTGTACCGTTATCCCAGCGAAACTGCCATTCTTGTAACATACTAAGGAATATCATTTTCTTAAGGAAAGATCCTGGAAATGGTAATGCATATTCTGGTAGATGTATGCTCATAGCCGCATTTTTGGCTAATTTGTCTGCTTGCTCATTTCCTACTATTCCTGTGTATGCTGGTACCCAACAAAAGGTCAGTCTTAGTTCTAATGGAGATCTGAGCAAGAGTTTTTAAATTTCAAATACTAAAGGGCTTTTTGATTGTGTTCCAGCAATGGCTTGAAAACTTTATTGTGAGTCGGTACAAATTATAACTCTATTTGAATATCGATTCGAAATTAGGACTGCTTTTTTAATTGCGGTTAACTCTGCCTGGAAAATTGAATTATTTGAATTGAGTCTTCTTCTCCATGCGTGGAGAGTCTCATTATCCTATAAAATATATAATCTAAGCATCTAGTCTAGAACCATTCGTATAAATTGTAAGATCTTTAGGAAGATTATTAGTGAACTTAGTATTGATGCTTGCCTGTAAGTCATTCAGATCTGGATGAGAAAGGAGTTCTAACACTTTTGATTCATAATCAGTAGGATAGTAAGAGTGATTCCATAACGTACTGTTTACTTTTAAAAGAAGGTCTCGTGAGAGGGTGGCCTCTCGTTCTGCTATTAGGTCAACTGGAGTACTTGCAATGCCGTTGTTGGTGATGTGCAATATCCTCTGTTTTATGTGAAGAAGCGATATCTTCTGCATAGAATTTAATAGCCGACAAGCATGTTTAGTTAGATTAATTGCCCATATTCCAGTACAGTAGAGAACAATGTTTTCGATGACCATTTTATACCACAATTTTGACAGGTGAGATGAGGCTCCCCAAGACTTTCTCGCGGTTCTCTTCATATGATTATTTATGATAATAATTCTGCTTTTCATCTGTTTTGGGTGTGGAATCCAAGATAATCGGGAATCTAAAACAAGACCTAGATACTTAATTTGGTTACAAAATTTAATTGATTGTCCTTGTAATTTCAGAGATCGGTTTCTTTTTAAGGGTCTTGTTGCACCTATTATCATTACTCTAAATATGCAGTGAGCAGATAATCGTCTCGAGAGGTTGTGGTAGGGAAAGAGGGGATGGGATATCTTTGGACCCTTCTCGCCCTCCAAGGTGCTCTCGTTGCTTTCTTATGCTTCAAACGTGGGGGCGGAAATCAGGAAAGTCGTACTGTCACCTTTATGGCACAAAGGTTCTTGCCAATGACAAGCCGAATCTTCACTCCTTGCCACGATGAGCTTCGTGGACTTACTCTGAATTCAGAGAAGCGAGATTAGTCACAAAAACAACAACTAATGATGGAGAATATATTGCCAGTTTTATGCACAAACTGAGAGGTGATATGGAGAATAAGAGGCCCGGGAAAGTTGAGGAAGGGGTCGTCCGGCATCAAGGCCATACGTTTGCTCGTCATAACGTTATTTCGTAAGCTGCTTTGATCACTTGTGGTTTTACTTCATTTTTTCCATCCGCCATATTTACTCAAAGTGGGCTCGTCAGATCTGCATTTGACCTTTCCTGTGAAGAATTCACTTCGAGGACGTCACTTTAACATGGACCATGATTTCATTGACGCAGTCGTTGAATGACGTGAAGCTCAGAATAAATC
Source organism: Stegodyphus dumicola (assembly GCF_044657685.1). Taxonomy (NCBI): domain Eukaryota; kingdom Metazoa; phylum Arthropoda; class Arachnida; order Araneae; family Eresidae; genus Stegodyphus; species Stegodyphus dumicola. The sequence goes on from NC_140768.1 coordinate 89,385,894, forward strand.
CTTCTATGGAATTATTGCGAACAAATGACAGCAGAGAATGCACAACTGCATAGATATAGTGGGTGATTATGAAAGGAAATTATAATGAGAATTAGCATCTCAAACTCTTCTTTGTGAGGTACAAAACTTTTCGCCCTTGCTTAATACAAAATTTTTTTTTAACTTTACTTGTTATGTGCTCCGCTCTTAGCCACTACACGGAAAGATAGGAATGCCCCGTGGAGGTCTTTTTAAGGAAAACTAGCTTGTATACACATGAAGAAAACCACGAAAATGCTCATGCAGCCAGCACGTTCACCGGGACTCCCTCCCGGACCGAATTACCAGTGTTTAGCGGCTTTTGCCGCTCGACCGCTGGTGGCCGAACGGCAAAATAGTCAAACATTTTACATTACGATGGTCAAACAACCTACATTCATTTAAAAGGAGAAAAAGTTCAAAATGATCAAACAGTCCGTAAGAGTTTAGTTATATTCCTAGCACGCTAGTGCCTTTCCGAAATGTTTCCTGCTAAAGATGGATAATTTTCACAGAAGCAACGATGTCTTTGGATCTATAACTTCATCACATGTCACACAGTTAACTCTAGGAAGGAATACATATATAATGTATTTACTCGAATATAAGATCCTTCCTATGTTAGGATAAATTTTAAAAAAATGAAATGAGGGGAATATTCATTTTATTTAGAAATAATTCTGAAAGGAAAAGGATCATAGTTTCTTTCCTTTTCTTAAGAATTTCCTTGAAATAACATTACCGTTAGCTGCTGCTCAAGGATATTATTAAGAATACATTAGTACGTAATTGTATCTAAGCATACCAGTGATCAGAATGCAGGCCTAAACTGAAATCACTCAGCTAGACGTAGTTATTATAATTAGCCTGGTTATGCAGTTATGCATACGATAATTACCCACGTAGTTTATTCAGTGCATAAAAATATAATTATTCTATAAATACGATAATAATTTACTTTCCATCTAGTCTGCGATTCCATTAATCAGAATGTCAATTCATAATATAGTACCAAATTTAAAAATAAAACTATGGGAAAAAAGGGAGGTTTTGTTTTCAAGTAAACACGAAAAACAACTTGCTAAACATTATGGCACTTTCTTAAACAGAAAACACCAACAGAGTGTCCTCTCGAGTGTACTTTGTCCATTTCCATCCCAGTTTTGAAGTAGAATCCCCTTTGAACGGGTTTTCCACCTCCTTCCTTTACCACCAAGCCACTCGAGAGGACATTTGGCTCTCCGAGTATTTTTAATGCCCCATGTCTCTAGGACATTTGCACATACCCAATCTTTCTCCTGGATTCAAAGCCTAGGCCGATTGATACAGGAGCCTGCAACACTAACTATTATGCGATTAGGACGTGTTACAATAGTCTAAATAACCTGAACGAATGAGTCCTAGTTCTAAGAATTTGGAGAGTTTAAATCATTAAAAACTTGGCAATGTGAATCTGAATTTTTTTGTTTTAAAACTTTTTTAAACGAAATGAATTAGATGATTGCAACCATTTACAAGAGAATTGCCAGTGTTTGTAAATGTGGTGAAATGAGTATGAAATTAATGCAGTATGTTTGCTTCTTAATAAATAACGTTTCGTCTAAAATGTGAAAAACATGCTCTAGAGAATATGATGTTTGGAGGAGGAATGATTGCAGCGTTCAAGAAGCCTAGGTGCACTACTGGGGTCGATACAATTACAGGGTGAATAATGACTGTGACGTATCTTTATGGCAAAGGTGCACTTAACATTCATCAAGTCGAAAGTTCTGTCGAGAGCTTGGAGGCGTAAGATAAGGGTACAAGAGCCAGATTGCACATAGCCGTTGTCTTTCTCTTCTTTGCTTTAATTAAATAATCCAGTCCAAAATTAAAATAATTATTTTTAGAAAAAGAATTTTAGTAAACAGCTTGTTCAGTTAAACAAATAACTGAAAATATTATACATTCTAATGTACATATTCCACTGCTTTTATACATCCATTTTTATTGCTCTGAAAGTTTGAGAGCTAATGCCAACAAATCAGCAAGCAATGAAAATCCCAAAAGCCGAGGAGCAGTTGCATTTATTATCCAAGAGCACAGTTGCAGCACACTCCTTTTAAGAACTCATAAAAAAAGGCTTTACAAAGAAGCATTCCAAGCAAGGGAATATTTTATTTGTTTAACAAATTTATAGTTTATTGACTCTCCATTTCTTTCTTATCGGGTTTTCAAATTTTTAAAGAAAGGCAGAATCTTGTCAGCCCTCTGCATTAAGCATATACTCCTTTCCTTTAACAAATCGATTAAAATAGCGACACTTAAGTTGGTAAAATATTTCTCAGAATCATTTCCCTTCAGGTGAGTCTTACGAAAGAAAGCAAGATGTTAATCAAGCACGGAAAAAAAAATCAAAGCTATAATTCTTCTTAAAACTCTCTCTTTCGTATTCGAGATTTTCTGGAGTCGTTGAGTTCCTCAAAGAGAATCATATAAAGAATTTTCCAAGCTGTAAAAAAATTAATCAAGTGAAATTCTTCAAAAGACCTTGAGAAAAAAATTATATTTCTGCATAAATTCCGGTATTCGTAAAAACTACTCATTTCGTAGTTACGTAAAAAAACGAATTTATTGCTTTGATTAGATAGAAAAAGATAGTTTTAAATGTTAACCATGTGCCCGAGGTTTTAAACCGAAACCTAACAGATGTATGCGCCGAGTATATATCTGTTAGACCTTTTGGAGATCAACTATCATCACGATTTCTGCTTATATTTGGAAACCACGATAATGAATATATTGAGTGAATGTGAGTAATTGCATATTTATCATTCCAGAGGAAATTTAAATGGACCAAAAAGCATCCTCCAAAAAATCTAATAGATTTATATGCCAAGTATAAAACGGCATGATGAATTTTATTTATATTCAGCAGTCAAGTTAATGAATATATTGAGTAATTGCGATTAATTATATATTTGTTATTCCAAAGGAAACCTTAAGAGAGAAAAATTGTTTTTATTATAAAAGTCATAAAATGTATTATTTTATGAAGGGATAAACAGGTTATGAATGCAATTTATGCAGTCGAAAAAACGTTAAAAATAAATCTATGAAAGTGAATAATATTTATTTTTGGTAACATCATAGGCCTCAGATTTAAAATCAATAGGTATCATCTAAAAGTAAGGCATACCAGCGGCCGAGCGGTAAAATCGCTGAACACTGGTAGTTCGGTCCGAGGTTCGAAACCCGCGAACGGGCTGGCTGCATGGGTGTTTTCGTGGTTTTCCCCATCTGTAACGTATATACGAGCCAGTTTCCCTTTGAAAGTCCTCCACGAAGGCATCCCTCCCATTAGGCAGATAGCTCCTAGTGTGCTTTGCCGTAATAAAATACACCACCATCTAAAAGTGAAATGTTCTTTTATTTCATCTGAATTTTCTGTCAATTTTTGTCACTTATATAACGTGAATAAAAAATAGTTTCGTTTAGAAAGTCCTCCACGAAGGCATCCCTCCCCTTAGGCAGATAGCCTCTAGTGTGCTTTGCCATAATAAAATACACCACCATCTAAAAGTGAAATGTTCTTTTATTTCATCTGAATTTTCTGTCAATTTTTGTCACTTATATAACGTGAATAAAAAATAGTTTCGTTTAGAAAGTCCTCCACGAAGACATCCCTTGCCTTAGGCAGATAGCCACTATGTTTTTTTTTTTTTTTTTTTTTGATTTCAATAACTTAAATACGTCCTTAGCAAAGACAGCCACCGCCGGCCGAGCGATAAATTCGCTGAACGCTGGTAGTTCGGTCCAGGGTTCGAATCCTGGCGAACAGACCAGCTACACGGCCGATTTTGTGGTTTTCCTTATGTGCAACTTATATAAAATCAGTTTCCTTTACAAAGTCCTCTACGAGCGCATCTCTTCCCTAGCCATCTTCCCATCTTTCCTAGAGCCCTCGAGTTTGGTTTGATTTGTTTTATATGATTATGGCAAAGCCTTGAGGGCTATCTTCCTAAGGGAAGGGATGCTTTCGTGGAAGACGTTCTAAGAAGGGAAATTGGATCGTATACATGTTACACACTGGGAAACCCCAAAAAGCCCATGCAGCCAACCCGTTCGGGGGATTCGAACCGTGGACCGAACTATCAGTGTTTAGCGACTTCATGGCTCGGACGCTGGTGGGCTGATAAACTTCAAGTGCTTTTCCGCAATCAGTTACCCCTAACTAACCATAACGAAGACATTCTCCTTAAGCATATTACTTAAGTGTGCTTTGGCATAACTTAGCATATCCTTTTCAATCAAATCAATGCAGTATGCCATCAACAAAATTATTGAGTTCTAATATTTTTTATATTCTTTAGTAGTTTCAGAACAGAACTCCTAAAAATAAGGGAAAATAAGAAGCGGTAAAAAATATTCAAGCTAAAATGAACTGAAATCAGTTCTTTAGTTCTAATAATCACAGGAACAATAGAAGAAATGATTACACTCTAACAATTTAGTTAAAGGTTTGCTCAAAATGTCGCATAATTAGTCAAAATTTTCATTTTTTTTTCATTGAACAGAAACGAAGTGAAAGACAAATAAGTAAACATTGCAAGAAATATCTAAATAGGTATTGGAGGATTTATATTTCCTTTAAATAAATGTTTATTTATTAAGCACAAACTAAAGTTTCTTTGAAAATAGTTAAAACATAGCTCTATATTCATTCAGTTCAGAAATGAAACTTAGTGGTAGACGATTCATTTTAATTTTATTCCCATTTCAAATACGATGCCATTGCTAATTTTTTTGTTTAGGTAAGAACTTTCAAGGGCTCATTAAAATCGTTCTATTGTCAGATCTATACTTGCAAGGAAAGATGCTTTTAATGGCAGAATTTAAAAAAATGGCTTCTTTTCCAGATCAAAATATTTGAAAGCAATAAATTTTATGCCGCTATTCATGTAATTTAAGCAGAATTTTGGAAAACATATGAAGAATACGTTTAAAAAATTATGAACAAATATAGCGATTATAAGAAATAAGCCACGGCTATAATTATCAATTTACTTTATAAAACGAAAGATTGTACTTTATGATTTAAAATATGATTATGAATTACGCAAAAAGGCTATCTTAGATTGGCGAAGAGTTTGAAGAAAACGGTCAGCTTCGGTGGTGATCTGACATAAAATAAAAACTTCTTCAAGAGAAAAAAGAAAGTTTACAATGGTGGGAGAAACTATATTTATTTTGCGTGGAAATCAGTGGACGGAGTAAAATGGAAACAAGCATAGTGTCATCTTTCGAGGAAAATAGTAACATATTAGAAACTTGAAAGGTATGGAATTTGGAAGCTGGATTGGAATTAAAATGACATTAAAATAAAGAAAATAAATTTTGTCAAAATTTAAATCAAGGAGATCCAGTTCGTTAACTGAAGAAACTTCCAGAAAAACTTTCGCAGGAAGATATATTTATTTCTTCTTTTCCGAAGAGCAGATTCGCGTTAACGTCAATATTTCTTCTGTTTTATCAATCCCTTATTTACTGGCAAGATTTTTCTGTAAATTTCCCCAATTCGATTCATAAAATTATGAACTTTAAGAATCGAACAACGAATTTTGCTTCCCTAACTTGCTTATCAGTCTAAGGTTGACTTTTTTGCCTAATTTAAAATTTTTTATTTGCGCTTTTCTTTAAAATTTTATTTTGCGTTATTTTCCCCAATTAGTAGATGATGAAAAATTGAGACAGATTCATAAAAAATTTCTGTATTGTTAAATTAAAAGAGTCTGTTTAGTTATTGTTAATCACTAGCTCGACTCGTTAAATTACATCAGCTGGATTCATTAAAATCATTATAAATTATCATATTTTGCCTTTTCTGTAATAACTATTTTAGCCTTTTGGCCGCCCAAGCGTCTCAAGCAACATAATTTGTTATGCTATTCACAGTCATAAATGGTGAAATATAAATAGAATGGTGCTGTATAAGAGGAATTATATAACAGAAGAAGAATGCGCAATTGATGTAAAAACAGACAGTGATAGAATGTATGTAATTAAAGGAAATTACGAGACGTAAAAGGCTGTAATTAACATTAAATATATGTGTATATCTGTATGTATGCAAGAGGATGTTTACCCACTTTTAAAACGATTTCGATAGAGAGTTTAGAAAAAGCAAATGTTTTGGAATAAAATATCTGGCAGGCATCTTATTTTGAAATGAGAATTATCGTCTGCTACTTTTAAATGTTTTCTTCTTTCCAAATGTTGCAAGTAAACAATCTATGGATCGAAGGGTATGCTTTTGCGCTCTTACCGAGAGAAATATTTTTATTCCATAGTTTAAAAATGTTGCGAAGTGCATGGTATTAAAATTGCGAAGTTCAATATAAGCAATATTTTTAACCGAAAAGGCCGTCAATCATTACTTTTACTCGTAACAAAGATTTTATACCCATTCCCGAAAATGGTATATACTGTTTTTAATATCTGTAAAGTTAAACGCTGGTAACAAGAGAAAATACGTCGAAGCAGAAAGTATTTCAATACATCTGTAGCAACAATAAATGAAATAATAAACCAAGATTTACAGCTTAAAAAACTTTAAAAAACATAATGTTGACCAGCTTTTGCCGAGGCATGTGGCTCAACGCAAGACCACTAGTGGAGCCCTGTATGGAAACTACAAATTATGTCTATTTTTGTGAAAAGTGTAGAATCAAAGGTATTAATAATGCCGACGAAAGTTTATGCAAATATTCAGAGTCGAATACATACGCGTCTGCGGAGTAATAATTTTGGAGGGGATATAAGCTCACGAGGTGCTTTAAGCGAATTTTGTGCTCCTTCTTCTTCATGACATACGCCGTGTTTCTGGCAAGAGTTGAGAGTAAATTTTATAAGGCATCAGGTAAATTGAGTAGTCCCGAACATATGGATGACGAAATGAGATGGAAAGTTTTCAGCATACTCGGGGCAGGCCATTCACAAGCGCAGGTGGCTACAAAACCCAATTTAAGGCTTAATATCATCTGCAATTTGTGAAAACAGTTAGTTCTATATTGAGACAGGGCTGCATGACAGAAGACTGACATGCGTTTTGCGTCTGGCTCCCTGCAGCCCACAAGAAAATGCAATTAGCACGGAACAAACAACATGTGCCTTGCACTAGACTTCAGTGAAGCAGAATGCATATTACAGATGAGTAGCGATTTAACCTGAACACTGATTCTCGGTGTATCTGTGTGTGGAGGAGAGCCTGGAACACAGTACCATCCCTCCTTCTTCAGGGAAAAGAATCATTACACTGGTGGAGGTGTAATGGTTTGGGTAGGCATTATGTTGGACGGCCGCAAACCCCTGCATGTGTTTTACAAATGCCTCTGATTGCTATGAGGTAATTTCACAACATACCGCGAAGGGACATTTTTCTTATTAATATGAACAATTTATTTTATTTCATCCTAGGAATTCAATTAGCAATATCGTTTTTTCAAATATTTTTGCATTAAAATACATAAATATCTAGAGATACATAAGCAGCTAAACATTCCTTTTAAATATATTATTTAGGCATTCATATATGTCGATTAAGTAGGCCATTTTTTGTAACCCGTAGTTGTCTTACAACTTAGGTGAATACTGAAAGTTACTCTTAGTTTTAATTCTTCATTCAACTGATGAATTCTGGACAAAAGTTCACCTCTAGACAGCACATGAACTTCATGAACTTCACTACGGGAGAAAAAATACTGAAGCTCTGTTTTCCATGTCATCATATAATATTAAAAAAAAACGCGATAGAAGTACTTCGCTTTGGAAACATTCACCACTTTTTATTATGTCATTAAGTGTTGACTTTAATTCTAGAGGTAAAGTATTTGACACAAGTGCTTTTGTATGACTGAAGTTGTTATTTGAACGTCAGGGTTTTCAGACGGTACTTCTAACGCCAAGAGTCTGTCATTGCAGCAATCTCAATAGTATATAAAATTACCCAATTTGCTCCTGAAATATTACTTTCATTGAAACATTCACTGATGACTTTAAATATTCTTTCATAATTGTTTGTTTCTGATATTGATTGGAAAATAATAATAAGCTTTCTTACTTTACTGACAGCAGTTGCTAACATCTATTTATCCACCAACCTGTACGGAAAATTTCTTAATTTCACAAATTTTCCGGATTAGTGTTCCTTCTATACTAACTAATGTGTCCTCAATGTGCTTGCTAGCCGTATTATTTTAAAAAGATTTTTTTTAAAAAATTTCTTTAACTTCATCGGTTCCCAAGCACAATTTTGACAATCCTCAGTGCTCTTCCACAATAGTTGCTAAAATGAGTGATTCAGTAACTGCTTGAGGCTTTGAACTTCAGCTATCAATCTCGTGACTTTTTATTTGCTCTTAGAGCACAATTAGTAACCGTTGTGGCTGTCTCCTTTTTGTACTTGCATGTGAGGATGCTTGGTAGATAGGTGTCAGTGTAGTTTACTTGCATGATCGCTTCATTTGAAAGCTTTTCTGTGCGTATGAGACTCTGAGGTAAAGAAGAATTATAGAAGCAAAAGAAATTAAATTTAAGATAATTCTATTTATATGTTCTATAATTATGTGTCGTGACTTGAATTTGTTTTTAGTTCACTTGAGATAGTGAATTCAATAATTTTTTCAGATTAAAAAAAATTATTCATTACCATGGGTCATTGGAAATAAATTTAATAGAATTAAAAGATATGTAGCATGCAAAAATAAACAAGCTATTGGATAGAAAAGCACTAAACGTGGAGGATCTGCTCCGGAACTGATTTAAAGAAGCGATTCACCTTACTGAGAGAATTTAGACTTGTAACTCTTTCACAGCTCACAAACAGATATTGTTGGAAGCGTGTCAGGAAAAGAGAACTGCTATTGTTCCATGAACTGATTTATTTTTCTGAGCGATCGAATGCCTGATTCCCCCCCTTCCTCAAGTAGAAGTGTAACTGAAGTGTGAAGATGGATCAGTAACAGAAGTGTGAGGATGTTATAGAACAAATAAAAAACAAACACACGATTTTATATGTACATATATTTTATTTTTTATTTATTACGTTTATTCATTGAAGATGCCCTCATGTAAAATTGGTAGATGATATGAGAAATAAGATACGTAGCATCGTCTATAACTATTTTTTTTTTTTTTTTTTTTTGGAAAATATTTTTTCGTTCTTCTATTTTTCCTGCACATTGCCGTTTTGTTTATTTCGTTCTGCTTCTCTTTGCCTAAATCGCCGTAATTTTTTTCTTTTTCGAATTTATTATTAATTATTTTTGGCTAAATAAAATAAATAAAATAAAAAAAGCAGACACCTCGGAACACACTGACTGTCTACGCTCGATTTACCACTCACTCTTCTGGTAGAACGGTGCTTTGGTACACCAGGGTACCTGGGCCGAAGGCCCTACCCCTTGTAGAACGATTAAAAAGTGCGAATTATAATGCAAGGTATCCTCTTGATAGGATGTAATTATTAATTTTAAGTTTAATTATTATTTTTTAATATATATATATATATATGTATATATTTAAACAAATTTAAATTCTTAACAAATACGTATAAAAGTAAAAAAGTAAAAAAGCAAATTTAAATTCTAAAAAAAGGAAAAAAGCCAAAATAATTTAAAATAATTTTAAAATATGCAAATATGTAAAAGATTTAATTCTCGAACTAATCTACAATATCATTTAAATTCAGAAGCATAAGCAAATCAAGTGCAAAATCTATCCAGGAAAATAAATCTACTAATTTAATAAATTAAACAATTTTTTTAAAAAATGCATATGTGAATGATCGTAGAGTAGGCAGGAGACAGACTTATCAAGGGGAAGTTGCCTCCAAACCTAACTCTCCAATCATTCAATTCGTGTTTGGTCATTCATGCAGGCAAGGGTAAAAGTCAAAACCAAAAGTAATTCAAATAAAGTGGTACCCTTAGAAATTAACATTTAAGTATTAACATTTAAGAATTAAAGTTCAAAAAGGAAAATACTAATTAAGTCTTTTGAGAAACAAGCAAGTAAAGTCAAGAATTAAACTTTTTCTTAAATTTTTTATAAAATAATAAAAAAATCTAGAAACCAATGTATTTTAGAAATCCTTGTCTACAGAAACTTCCCCTACACGAATATGCATATCAATAAAAAGAAACTATAAAAGAACTATACATAATCCATATAAACCAATAAGAAATAAAAAACAAAAAGAAACAAAAAGAACTAATTCACAATTTTTAAAATAAATATATATTTAAAAATATAATTTCATATTGAGAAAAAACTCAGATACTACATAAAAAATTAAAAAAAAAATACTTAAAGCAAGTAAATAGTAAGTTTTAATTCTAACTTACCTACTATATGAGTGTTGGGGTCTGCAAAAGTGTTGTGAAAGAGAAGTAAGTGTGTTCTTCAAATTATATAGATGGCGCTTGTGTAGGTAAAGTTGAGTGTCAAGCTGCTATCTTTGTTATAGTAAAAAATTTTTTGTAAATTTTAATATTAATTAAATTAAATTAAATTAAAAATCCTAAAGGTAGTAATATCAATTATTTAGGGAGTTAAGTAACTGAGCCAATCAAGAGATGTATGTTTGCTTGAAGGAAATTAAAGTGAAGTGGTATGTGAAAAAAATGTAAACTGTTTGTAATTTGAAATGTGTGTTCTGTTGAAAAATTGTGAAAATTGTTAAAAAATTAAGTGAAAGATATTTTGTGTGAAAATTGCAAAAAATTAAAGTAATTAAGAAAAACTGAAATGTTTTAATATTAAAGTTTTAAAGTAAAATTTCCCAAAATTTTTTTGAAATGAAGTCCTTAAAAAACCTCTAAAAATTCCCAGAAATTTCTCAAAAATTCCTTTAGGAAGTTAAATAAAACTTAAATTTGATGAAAGAAAATATTAAAAGTTTAATGAACTTGATTTAATTGGTATATCAAAACTTAACTAAATACTGGCTAAAGTATGGAAAATTAGAAGAAGATTAAAATCTTCACTCAATTCGGGCTATAATTGAGACTTTTGAAAAGAGTTGGCCCTTTATTAGTAAAAGGAAAGAATCCAGTATTGATTAAATATACATATTTACAAAATATTTACAATAAAAATTTACAATAATTTCTCTACTCTTTTATATCCTTCATTACCCTCCAGTTAAGGTTTAAGGTAATGTTATCATATCCAAAGAGCCAAAAAATTATAAAGTAAAGTCAAGGCCTGCCTTTTTAATATATAAATTAATAAATTTTGGTGGTACTTGGTTATCAACTTGTACATTAATTAGTTTTATGATTTCTTCCTTTAAATCGTCATTTTCAGTACATATATTTTTTATTCTGATAATTTGGCTATGAAACGTGTTTTCTATTACTTTTCTAGAGATATTAGAGTTCCAATTAATTAGTTTAATAGTAGGAAAATGGAAATTCCTTCTTTTATCAAATAATTTAATTTTGTTGTGTTTAATAATTTGCAGGTCTAGGAATTCAATAGTATCTTGATTCGTATTCGTTTTATTAAGTGTTAAACTATTTGGGTAAATTTTGAATTTCTGAAAAGTAGAATTATTATTGAAAGTTATAATATCATCTATGTATCTAAAAGTATGAGCAAATAGCTTTAATTCATTTTTATTTAAACTGAGTTGAATTTATATTCAAATGTAAAAAGAAATAGGTTACAAATTTGTGTAGAACTGTTAGCTCCCATAGGAATTCCTCTAACTTGCTGAAAGATCTTATTATTGTATTTAATGTAGTTATTAAATAATGCACAATTCAGATAAGTACTCCATCTTTCAATACAAAGGATGTCACGTATGTCAGAGCAAGTGCAAAGTATATAAGTGCCCTTAATCAGTAGAGAACAAACAGAGAGGATGCTGGTAGAAGGTAATCAATATACATATGTTATTACAATTCAGTGCATGAAAAATTTATAAAAGGTAATGCAAATATTCATAAATATTTTAAGATACAATATAATACAGATCATAAATAAGGTGTTCATTACTATGCTATGCTTTATAAAGGTAGCAGGAAGTGAAAAGGTGAGACAAATGGAAATTACATAATCCGTTCATTGAGAATGGCCAGTGGTCTATTATTGTTTAAATCATAATGGTCATACGTAGCAATTTTGATAGCAGGGTTGCTGACAGTGAGCTGCTTGTTGTGAAATGTTTTTGCAATTTTATAGTAGAAGGATTTGAGGGGGCGAATAGCCAGTTTCTCATGGATCGTATCGTTGCGTATGTAGCATTGTGCATTTGTAATCTGTCTGAGAGTTGAATTTTGTGCAACTTGCAGCTTGCCTCTATATCGGTTACATGAATAGGCCCATACAGGGCATGCATAGCATAGTAATGAACGCAGAATGGATTTATAAATGAGTAACTTGTTATCTATGGATAAAACACTGTTTCGAGCAATTAAGGGGAAGAGTCTAGCTTTACGTGTTCGAAACTTCTTAATAATTTCGGTGAAGTGTGGGTTCCATGACAGTGTTTTACTGAGGATCACCCCTAGGTTAGGGACTTGCTTGGCCCAGGGAATTGAGTTGCCATAAAAAAAGAAGGTTCTTTTTAAACTTTTGCTTTCTGGTGAAAAGTAAGGCTTGCGTCTTGCTGATGTTGACTTGAATTTTCCATTTTACTAGCCAAGCCTCTAGTACATGTATGTAATTTTGTAGATGTTGGATAGCTGAACCAGTAAATGCACTTTGTGTGAGGATTGCTGTGCCGTCTGCATACATAGCTAGTGTTGTGTTGTGTGTTGTAGGGATGTCGTTCACGTAGATGTTGAAGCAGTTGGGCCCTAAAAGGGACCCCTGGGGGACCCCGGCCGTAATGGGATGTTTAGTGGAATTGGTACCAGAGACATGAACGACAAAACTTCTACCTGTTAGGTAGGACTTTGTGATGTTAGTGATGTAACCTGAGAATCCCAGTTTGTGTATTTTGTAGATGAGTGCCTCCAGCCAAACTCTGTCGAAGGCTTTAGCTATATAAATAAACAGTCCTCCAGTGACTTTGTTGGTTGAGAGCCCATCAGATTTACTACTCACAAGCGGTCGTTCATGAGCAAGGCTCTTTGACGTCACCAAAATTGCGCTATTTTTGACGCGTTATTGTGCATATACCCTTTGTCCAATTAAAAAGAAGTGTTTGCTAATGTGCTCATTCATCTATCTAATGATCTATTTAGATTGACAGTAATATTTGTAGTTTCGAAAATCTAACCATTCGCGCACACCTCAAATGGCATCTTAATTTTTGCTTTTCCATCAGACCATTATGGAGGAATGTAATCCTACCTTAAAAAAGAGAGAAGAAGGCGACTACTTCTTAAGCTAACATGATAACTTCCCATTTTAGGGGAGAAAAGAATATTTATGCTCCCGTGTTAAGAGTGAGTTTAATTTTTATCATTTCTAAAAAACAAAATTTATTCTAGAATTTTCATTGTTAGTTTTTTGTAGAAAACTGGTTTCTTGGGATTTCTAAACTACAGCTCAAAGACATCTAGAGAGCTTGTATTTGAATGAGTCGATTTTGCCGATTCTAAAGCGGCCTCGATTCCTCTCGCTATTCGTTCCAACCTCTCTAAACCGTCTCGATCCCATTGCTCGTTCGATTCTTTCTCCTCTTAACTCCATCCTCCCCATTCGCTCTTGATTCACTCATTATTCCGGATCCTTTTTCATCAAGGTTATTGTTAGTAAGCGATATGTCGTAAGAAGCAGTATGTCGGTAAGTAGACTCTCAACGTCCATTGTCCAACAAATATTTCAGAAACCTTTCCATTTCCAAAAAACATGCGTTACGAAAAAAAGGTTAGCCGTATACACTGCCTCAGTAATGCTTATATTATCATGCGAAGATGATAGTTCTTTCTTGTACGACCAGTATAGCTTCAGCTAAAATGAGTGTGATATATCAGCGGTAACAGGAAAAACTTCTTTATCAGCAAATAATAACGATTCGACTTATGCTCCACAAACTACCACTTATTAAAATACAGAAAGACGGAATAAAACATTCTCTCTAAGATATTTTATACCAATCGTTTAGCAGAACAACTAATTGAACGCATTCTCAACTAAAATTATGCGCTATTGAAACACTCGACTGGTCCTTTCACAAATACAGACGCGTCGGAACTGGAGCAGAGTAACGAGTGGACGCAAAAGCTAGAAGGAATAATGCCTGCAATATTCTGGCTTGTCGCCTTCACACGTGAATAGGTGGAAAAGAGCAATGGAACGAAAAGGGAACTGTTATAGCACGCTTAGCCCTCCGATACCATTAGGACTTTACGGTTAAATTTTTCGCGGGTACACCCGTATGAAGCGGCACAACATTTGAGTTGCACTACATTAAATAACTAAAAAAAAAAAAAAAAAAAAAAATGGCACCAATGCCTGAAGAAAATATCGCAAGAAATGTCATACTTCTTTTTATTTTTACTCCCGTATTTATTCTGCAGTGTTATTTTATTATGTTGATTTTTACTGTATAGTATTATTTTCTTACTACTCCGAAAAGAGTATGAATTTATGTAATGAAATTTACAAATTTTCTTTCATTTGTATATAAGTACACATTTGTATTAGGCTTTTAAATTAATGGATTTCTTCTATTTATTGTCTACAATAAATTTCGTGAGTTCTTCGAGTCCGCTAACAGAAGAGTCAGTTTGGAAATTAGTACTTAAACTTGTCAGTGGCTTATGAAAAGGCTTCTCTTTTCCTATAAAGCCGAATAATTATATACATAACTTCTAGAGGGTAGTAGTAACGGAGGACGTGAGCACCATCCCTCTACCATTACGGTTAATCGGTTCTACCCACGTCCGCCCTTGTCTATATTGTCATATATTGTCTATTGCTGAAATATATTGTATATTGTGGCTGATTTACAAATAAAGTGTATACAATAAGTATATTCACTTTATTATCATAATTTATTACAAAAATTTTAATTGGAAAATTTTCTCTAATGAATTTCTTTCTTTTTTAATTTCTCTTTATTTTAAACAGTCTATATATTATTTCGTTATCGTGAAGTTTCTCTTTTGTTATTTGTATCATTTTAACTAGAATGTTGTCTAAGTCCTCTTGCAGAATTTCTTTCATTTTGCTGGAGTTCTTTTATAAGTTTCTCAGTTTCAAGGTTTCTATTGTATTCCTCATATAATACCTTATATATTGTGCTAATGTCTTCCAGAATATTACTTTTTAATTCCAAAGTTTTTCTTCTCTTCCTTTTGCATTTCGCTGAATCCTATCTGTCTTTGATCACACCGAATCGACATGGGTATGCTTTCTTGTAACTTGATTTTCAATTTATAATATCTTTATGACAATTTAACTACCAATGCGTCATGCCTTCATAATCATGTAAAGTCAGTATTTATTTATCGTAATTTGAATGTATGTACATATTAAATGCATGCACATTTTAAATATAATATGTATGATAGATACTTTTTGCTAGAAATTAATCACTTTTTCAAATTATGACCACTGATGTTATTTGCTTTACTCTATTATAGATTGCACTTATTACTTTACTTCTTTATTTATTATACTCTTACATCTTTATTATAACTTTTTATATGAAATTCATCTTTATTATAACTTTTTATATGAAATTATATTACTTGACATAAATCTGTGCCCAATTTTGTTAGGATGTCCATTGCTTTTGTGATTTTTTCACTGTGCATTTTTGTTTCACTAAGAATTTACCAAAAGCTTGAATATTTGTTGTTGGCATTTTAATATGAAAATCTTTAGTGAGTAGGCAGTTAGTAACGTAATGTTCAGGTGTTCCCAGCTGGCCAGAAATACAGGTACTCGTGTTTGAAATACCAAACCTTTCGAAATATTTGGGCAAAGGTCCGTGACCTGAAACAAAGCGCACTAATTGTGGGTTTGCAATTAGCCGTTGTGGGTTTACCCTGGCAAAGTGTTGATGTGTTCTTTTACCCGTTTCACTGTTATTCCATTCGTCTTGCCAGTTTGATATGGCAACTGATATAAGATGCTTTTTTAGATGAGAAGTTGGCCATGGGATACCTATAAATTCTGCATCTTGGCCTATAGCAGCCTCTTTAGCTAGTTGGTTCACTATTTCATTACCGTATATTCTGGAATGACCTTTTATCCATTCTAGAGTTATTTTGAATGAAACATTAAGTTGCAAATCTTTCTGAATTGGTGCAATAATAGATGAGGTAGTTTTCGGATCTTTAATTGCGTAGAGTGTGGAGAGGCTGTCAGATTTTATAGTTATATTATGTCTGCAATGTTCTTTAACGTATTTTATTGCTTTACTTATTGCCATCGCCTCGGCTTGGAATAAACTATTATTTTTGTGAAGCTGATTCTTCCATTGGTGAATTATGATATCATTATGAAGTGTCACGAAAGCGCATCCAACATTCTCATTAATTTTCTTCTGGAGGGTAAATTTTCTCCCGCTTTTCTGTATGCTTATATGGTGTAAATGTAACACACTAGTCGCGTATTCGAGAGGTCCAAGTTCCAGCCCCGACGAGGGCACTTTTTCAAGTGTCCGTTATTAAAAAAAAATCCTAATGTCTCTACAAAGGGAACTTTGAACATAGATAGTCATTCAGTGCGTTCTGGTAGTTTAAGTGGTTAACACGTCCAGTTAGCAATCGAAATAATCCCAGTGACTGCATGGTTGATTTTTTTATATTTTCTTTTATAAAAATGTAATGGTCTGTTCAAGATGAGTTACTGAACAATAACCCATTATTTCTGTTCTGATTGTGAATAACCATTTACTACTTCGTAACTTCATCTAGTCGAACTTATTTTGATTTTTTAGAACTTCTAACGTACGCGCTACGGTCATTACTCAAGCGTGTATGTGAAGTGTACCGTATCATGCACATATAGTTTTCGTAATATTTTACGTTACTTAGGTTTTCAAAGATCATAAAGTAATTTATTTTGGACTGAAAAACGTGAAAAAAATGTGCCGTACCCTCCTTGGAATCCAAAATCTGGACCTTCCGTTGACTAGCCGATTGTGCTTTCCAGTAACCTCATTTACACTGCACAGGTTTTGGTTAATCAATTTTGACAAAGAATTGGTTACTGTTTACTTAAGAAGAGAGATAGCTTCGGGAAGGAACCCCCCCCCCCCGAAAAAAAAGCTAGCCTGTATTCGTATTATACATGAGAGAAGTAACATGCAGCCCGACTACCCCGTTGCCAGAATTAGAAAACGAATAGAAATTATCAGTTGTCAATTATCTTATATGCATATTTTCAATTATCTTATTTCAACTAACTTATATTTTCAAATATCTTATGGGCTTATAAATATGCTTTCCTAAAACACGCAGTTAGTAACATTCATCAGCTACCATCTTCACCAAAAGCATAACGGTTAAATCACTTAATACTGGGGGGGGGGCAGTGGAGCCAGAGGCGTAGTGGTTATTCGATCTAGGTTCAAATTTGCGCGAACGGACTGGCTGCATGGAAATTTTAGTGGTTTTAAACATATGTAACTCTAATACGAGCTAGTTTATATTAGAAATTCCTCCGTGAAAGCATTTCTATCCTTAACCCTTCGGCGGGTACGAGATGAAGTAATTCTTTTTACCCAAATGCGTGCGATATCTGCTTGCGAGCTGAGCTCGTTTATGACCACCAACAGGTTTAGCAGATAGCTTTCACGTGTTTTGAAGAAATTTAAATAACCCAATCCACTCCGCAACTGCCATTTAGTCTCAATAAGCACAGAAAAGGGACGGTTAAAAATAAAATTTCTTCCCTTTGTTCGGTATAGGTAAAGTTTTAAAAACATTTGTGTTTTGCATATTTTTATGTAAATGTACGATTTCATATAAATGAGAGTAATCTAAAAATGTAAAAAGTAAATACCTGGAACGCCTGTCAAACAACCAGTGTTCAGTTGTGCTATCCATTCCGCCTTTGGTGGGCCTTTTGCATTATTGGCATTATTGAAATCTCGAAGAAATACTAATATTATTGAATTAATCAAATTATTGAAATGAACGAAACGTCAAGGATGCTAACTCTATTTCATATAAAACACCTTTGATGTATTCCGATAAGCAAATCTTCATAATAAATTTCGGAATAAAATGGTTCCGAAACTAAATATTAAAATTCTCCCTGAGACAGGAATAATCTTCAGATTACGCTCCGTTTTAAATTATTTTCGGCTCTTTTAATATTGTCTCGCGCAAAATGTCTCTTGTTGTCTCTATATCCTACGCCATCATCAACAGAATGAGCATTACGTCTCGTGCAATCGCTTTATTTCACTGGAAAAGACACTTCCATTTGTGCGAACTGTCTATTCTATGGGCTTCAAAAAGGCTTCGGATAAAAGGCTTTCATTAAGAATTCCTGACAGTTTGAAAGTTCTGAAAGATGGTGTTAAAACATAGTTTGTGTTTGCTTTTAAAAGCCGCTGCTAGTTAGGATAGTGAGCAATTTTTCAGAGACAATTTCAATTCATTCCGAAAAGAGCTCGTATTGAGAATTTGGAAGTTCTTTCGCTCAGGCGTTATAGTTAAACATCTGCCGTCGAAACTGTTAGAATTGAAAACTTCTAATTCCGCCAGAATAAAAATGGTGCATTTGCAGGAAATTCGAGAAAAATTATCTAAGAGATAAGAATAAGGAAACTTTTATTGCGTTTTCCGTAAAGTTAAACTTCTTTTTGTCTGCACTATTTAAAACAATAAATATTGTTTAGATAATTAGTAATTAGATCACGGTCGATGACCGATATGCTTTTGCATATTGCAGTGCATAAATTTGGATGAAGTATCTTCTTCTTGGAAAATATTAAAGTGACTACTGAAAATGACAAATTTTGAAATATTTATCTTACAGAAAATAAATATAACTGACTGTACACGAAGTAATGAAATTTAAGGAATTATCGCATTCCGCGTGAGTCCTTTCATGATGTAAATGGTTAGCACATTTGTAGCGACATTTGCGATCTTGGAAAATATGCAATCGTTCGGGCGCCGTTTATGTTGATGCTGGAGACGTGAAAAATGAACAATGCCCTCGCCGGGAATTGAACCTGGGCATCTCGAATCCGCGCCGAGTGTGCTACCATTACACCACGAAGGCATGCAGAAAGGAGGGAGAAAATACCTTATAAATTCAGCTAACAAGTTCAAAGATCCCTGGTTCGAATCCCTTCGAGGGTACAGTTGATTTTTTTATGTTTCTTCGCTTCAAATAACCTAACGGTTTCTATAGAAACTAAAATTAAGGACTAAATTGTAGTAGGCGATAATTCGTTGGCACTCGGATTTTGTCCTTAGGGTCTCTTTCCAATCGTCCTTTAATGAGAGTAATCTAAAAATGTAAAAAGTAAATACCTGGAACGCCTGTCAAACAACCAGTGTTCAGTTGTGCTATCCATTCCGCCTTTGATGGGCTCATCACTGTAGAGTAATTCGCCCCTGAAGTAGGAAGAATGGAGTTTGCATGCGGGCTCATCACTATAGTACTAAATGTCACTAGAAGCTTAATTGCTTACTGCTGTTAAGCCCAATATGCGGCAAAATTCCTATAAATGTTTTAATCGAAGTTCTTGGATTTTTATTAACTATTTAGTGTTTTTTCTATGTAAAAGGGAAGTTCTTATACATTTAAAATGTCAAAGTTAAGATAAAATGCATTTTTCTAAGAACTATTACTTATAACTATTTAAAAATCATATTTATACGTTGAAATTATTTCTATACATTAATAAAATAGAAAATGGAAGTTCAAAACCTTAATGCTTATTTATATACCTTTATATTATGTTCTGTGAAAGACCGAAATTGGAGAATGTCGAAATTCACCGGTGAACGTCAACACATACCAAATACGTCGGGGAAAGACCGAATATTTGGTTATATTCTTGTACATTCGGACCATCACCGGTGTATGTCGACAATCACAGATATACTGTGGTGGAGGTCGGAAAGAGAAGTCGAGTTGAACAGAGGGGCGACTGTCTGTCGCCAAATCCTTTGCTCTGCTGCGACTGGAGTTATGTAGCATGTATTTGTTATACTCTGGAACTCTGTTTGTCAGTCTTATGCTAAGTTTAATGGTACGCGCATCGTTCTCTTAAATTTTGTTTTTTTTTAATCCTATAATGTTGCGTGGCCCCAACTTGTCAGCAACAGTAGTAGTGACTGCTATGAACTGTAAATAATACAAACTCGTAAGAAGGGTTTAAATCCCTTTTATTTCACTTTAGAAATCACAGTTGCGTTCACTTGACGCTCACAAACTACGCCGACCCGGCGGTTAAACAAAATAGAAAAGTACAACTAAAAATAAATGACAGGATGAATTATCTACGAGGCTCTATAATCGTAACTAACTTAACCGCGTTCTAAGATACAGCTGAGATTCAGCAAACTTACTGATTAAGAAGTTGAAAGATTCAACGAACTGCCGAAACAGGCACACAAGCCGAAACGCGCGGTTCTTAAAATTTCTACCTAGCAACCTTCACGCTCGCGATTCAAGAAGCACACTTACAATCTCGTTTCCCTTCTATTTAACTCAATTTACTTCTGCCAAAATTTGAATACTGTGCGCGTTCTACTACGATTTACATACTCTGGCATTGGCAATTTAAGGGGAAAGTAAAGGCTTGACAGGAAAGATATTTTAAACTTAAAATAAACGTTAGTTAAAATAAATATAAACCCTGCATTTGCCGCTGCCAGAATATGGTAAACTTGGAAGCAGGTCCTAGAAACGACCTGTTGAAAAAGTTTCCATATTCTGACCTAAAACTCAAGAGCTCCGTTTACATAAAACAAACTGTTTCCTAAAACAATTATAATTATTTCTGTAGATGTTAAATTACCATATCTTCTTACAGGATCCTTTCTGGATTTTGGTCTTCATCAATGAAGCTTTTTCTCTTCTTTCCAGCATCTGGAAGGAATAAATATCAGTATATTCGAAATACATTATGATTTACACTTTCTTCATTTGCCCGATTTTGTGATAAATGCGGTTTTATGTATATCTTCAGGTCTCATAGCTATTTGATAGTAGCCAGACGTTAAGTCCAACGTAGTTATGTATCTCGTAGACTTAATCTTTCTAATAATTTCCTCTATTATAGGCAAATGGTAAACTGGGAACTTAGTAATACTATTAAGCTTTCTGTAATCGATATAGCAAACCTCCAAGCCCTTTTATCCGAAGGAGGGAAATCATTCTTTTTCCTACATAGTACGACTGGACTCGCGTATTCACTATTTATAGGCGTTATTATCTGGTTCTTCAACATTTCCTGAATGTGTTCTTCGATAATTTGCTCTTTCTGTTTATCATACCGGTAGGGTTTAGTCCTACAGTGTTTATCGGTAGTTAGTTGTATATCATGCGTTACAATTTGACAATTACCAGGCCGTTCTGAAAACAAGTTTGAAAAAGTACTCACCACTTGCTGGATGGCTTGGCTTTCATGGTTATTCAAATGGCTAAGGTCCACCTGCGGTTGTTTCACTGGCTCCACCACCGTCCGATCCATTTACAGCATAATCGAATTCTCCTGAAAATTTAGTTTGGCTTTAGCGGCCTTTAAAAACTCCATGCTTAAGATGACTGGGCTCTGCAAATTTTTCACCACAAAAATTAATACTTTGAGGCTCTCATCTTTTACCTGTATTTTTAATGATAATTTCCCGATACATTGACAGGTATTTCCTTGCGCCGCTATAATTTCTGTGTTTTTATTTTTAAGTAATCGTAACCTATTAAAATTCTTCTTGAAAAATGTATCACTCATAAAATTACCTTCTGCCCCTGTATCTATGAGGGCTTCTACTGGTACATCGCCAACCCAGACTAGTATAATCGGTAATTGTGAATTCTTTACCACGACCGCATTTAGGTATCTTCTTGATGGTTTTTTTCGAAACTTCCGGGGTCTGGACCCTCGCTTTTACAGGCCCCTCTACTCGTTTAAAGCTTTCCTTTCAACTTCAGTCTTCTGGGTACGCGGACGGTTGTTTTCAAATTTCCTTTTTGGACCTTGACCTTCGAGCTTCGATGAGTTGGCTTGTTAGCTCTTTCCCCCATAAGAGCGATTTGTGTTTCCGGTCTGTTGATTTGAGGATTGCCTTCGGAGACTTTGAGAATACGATGCCCCTCTAGACTTTTCCGCTATTCTGCGGTTTTGGAACTTGACCGCCAACTCGAAGAATTCCTGCAAGGTGCTTGGATTTCGGATTTCTAAGTAATCTTGCACAGCAGGTAGCAATCTTGGTAAGATTATTTCAATTATCTCCGTGTCGGGTTTCTTCCCATACAGCATGTTTGTCAGCTTAACTTTTCGCAGAATGAAGTCCATCAAATCTTCTATATTACGTTGATAAAAACTATACAGTTCGGCTTCTAGCTTTGCTCGGTCTTTCACTATGGGGAAGGCCTTTAATAATGATATTTTGAAATTTTCAAAGGTATATGTTTGGCCTCCGAATTCTCCTAATAATAATTTCCCTATACTCTTCCACCATAGTGAGGCCTGTCCTCTTAGTGCAGACGTGGCAATGGCAACGTTTTGTCTTTCAGGCACAGGGTATAGCTGGAAGTGATTTTCGAGGCCTTCTAAAAATATCGCCACCGAATTTTTTCCGTCGAAATTGACGTTTGGCTTGATAGATGCTCTCATCGTTTGGACCAGGTATCCAAATCCTTCTAACTGGTTCGCCATTTCTTGTTGTTGGAGTTGTACAGGAGCTTCCCTCCAGTTTTCGGCCATCTCAGTTCGTAAGGTGTTCGGGCGCCAATATAATGTTGCGTGGTCCCAACTTGTCAGCAACAATAGTAGTAGTGACTGCTATGAACTGTAAATTACACAAACTCGTAAGAAGGGTTTAAATCCCTTTTTATTTCACTTTAGAAATCACAGTTGCGTTCACTTGACGCTCACAAACTACGCCGACCCGGCGGTTAAACAAAATAGAAAAGTACAACTAAAAATAAATGACAGGATGAATTATCTACGAGGCTCTATAATCGTAACTAACTTAACCGCGTTCTAAGATACAGCTGAGATTCAGCAAACTTACTGATTAAGAAGTTGAAAAATTCAACGAACTGCCGAAACAGGCACACAAGCCGAAACGCACGGTTCTTAAAATTTCTACCTAGCAACCTTCACGTTCGCGATTCAAGAAGCACTTTTACAATCTCGTTTCCCTTCTATTTAACTCAATTTACTTCTGCTAAAATTTGAATACTCTGCGCGTTCTACTACGATTTACATACTCTGGCATTGGCAATTCTAGGGGAAAGTAAAGGCTTGACAGGAAAGATAGCTTAAAATAAATGTTAGTTAAAATAAATATAAACCCTACAATCCAATACCCTAATTTATGTTGAATGGATACTGCAGTGAATCGTGAACTTTTCCTTGAAAAGTTAAATGCATTAATTGCGAGTAAACGAGAAGACAATTTTTTTTAGTTTTCAAATACAGTTTTCAAACACATCTCTCCTCACCGGGATTGATTACTTCTTATGAAGCTATGTTTGGCATTAAACTAAGATGAGGCATACCATAGTCTTTTTTGCCTGGCGAACAAATCGCAAATATTCAAAACCGAAGAACAACTCTTAAGAAATTGCTAATACTTTTGAAAACGAAGAACAGCTTGAAGAAACTGTTAATACTTTTGAAGAAAATCTTAGCAGTGGCCATACCGAAAACCATATTCTAAATAAAAATATTGAGGAGGACCTGCAACCTACCACCTACCACGTCTTCGTATCAAGCCTGGACTTAACAACACGACTTAATTTCTGTAAAAAGATCGGACGCGAAAGAGAATCTTTTACTGCAAGCAACGAAAATGTTACGAACCTCAAAAAAAATTTCTTCTGCTCAAATTGGAGATACCGTACGAATACAAGTCCCTGATGTCGACCGTGGTCGTACAGATGGCCAAAATGTGTTGGCAGTTGTTGTTGGAATAAGAATCCGGCTTTTATAAACTAGAAAATAAAAATGATGCATTCAAGCAGCTTTATACCCGCAATCAGTTCGTAATTTGTAAAAAACGTTGCTTTCCGTAGATGAGATTCCTTCTCGAGTAATGTAGCTGAGAGAAGCAGCTGCAGCTAATTAGAGAAGTAGAGTGGCAAGGCTATACACGCTGTCACTGCAAAAGGAAGTGTTCCACAAATAAATGCAGTTGTAAAAGCAAAAGACTCTTGTGCAATTCAAAATGTCATAAAAGTTTATGTTGTTGGAGTAAATAATGTTTCAATCACATAATTAAGCTTTTTTTTGTATTATTTTTTTTTCTCATTTAGGATGTATTGTTTAAGTTCAAAAGTTTATTTACATGTGCTGCTACTTAAGCTTTTTCATATTTTGACATATACGGTATAAATGCAAAAGTAAACAAAAGTTCTTTATTGACTAAATTTGAAACTAAATGCTTATCATTTATCCAATCACGACTGCTGTCTTTATTAAGAAGTCAAGTAATATCGAATAGCCCTTCTCGCGTTAGAATCAAAAGCTACATGTCACGCAGTGAAAGCGCCTCTATAGAATTACGAACAACTCATCTCACCAGAGATTGATTACTTCTCTCAGTAATGCAGGCGAAAACGTTACTTCACCCTTGAAATTTTATTGCGCCTGAAATACAGAGAACAAAATGAAAATCTCCGACGTATTCAATATTCACGATTAGTACATGGTGAATGTCGACATTTGCCGTTGTAAATCAGAAATAAGAATATTTGGCAACTATTTTGGACATGCACCAAGCGACTGTGTGAATGTTGGCATTCATCGGTGAATGTCGACATTTTCCTAATCTCGGTCTTTCACAGTAACATACACTGGTGTGCAAAAATTAAGGACGAGACGGTTTTTTCAATATAACATTGTACAAAAGCTTTCCAAATCAACACATTTAATACCGTAAGATCCCCAATACGTAAGGACATGAGTAATGTAAGCAACACTCACTAAAAGAGAAATCAGAGGGATAAAAAGAAGCTTTATTGAAAAAGTAGCATGGAGCGCAATGCGACTGAAGGCCGAAACATCCCTGTGATGGGTGTCCAGCAAGAAACATCCGGTCTTTAATAGGGGATATGATCTCCCCTGACTGCTAGGCAGGTTTCACAGCGTCTGACCATGCTGAGACTGAGGGTGTCAATGAGTTGTTGAGGCATTGCTGCCCATTCGTCTTGCAGCGCCAATCGAAGCTCCGGAATCGTTACTGATGGTAAGGTACGAGCTGCCAAGCGTCTGCCTAGAAAATCCCATTCATGCTCGATGGGATTGAGATCCGGAGATCGTGCCGGCCAATCCATACGTTCAATATCCTCACTCTCTAAGAGCTGTTCGGCAGCTACTGTGCGATGACATGGTGCATTGTCGTCCATGAAAAGGAACTGCGGACCCATAGCGCCTCTAAAAAGACGCACATATGGAAGAAGAATCTCGTTACAATAACGGGTCCCGTTGACTGAACCTGCGTCGAAGATGTGAAGGTCTGTACGACTACCAAGCATGATGCCTCCCCAAACGAGAACACCGCCACCTCCCTACCTGTCCCTTTCAATGATGTTCGAGGGATGATTGCGGCTTCCCCGCTCTCTCCAGATGAGTATGCGATGAGAATCGCTACTCAGACTGAATCACCTCTCATCTGTAAAGAGTACTCGTCCCCATTCATTGCCTCTCCAATTCCGGTGTTCCCGGCACCACAGAGAACGCCTTCTCCGATGGGCAGGCTTTAGAAGTACACACGGTACTGGGCGTCGTGCAAACAGACCACCACCCGGCAGTCTTCTGGCCACGGTAAAACGCGATATCGGTCGTCCAGTCGCCTGTGTCGTGTGTCTAGCGATTTCTCCCGCTATCTGCCGCCTATTTCTTCTGGCCTGTAAGGCAATCTGCGGGTGTGGTTCCTCGTGGACGACCACTACTAAACCCACGGATAGCTGTTCCTGTAGTTTGAAATTGTTTCCAAAGTCGTGAAACGATGCTGTGAGCAATTCCGAACTCTGCAGCCACACTTGTCACACTGCGGCCTTCCTCCAACTTCCCAATGATTCGACCTCGGGTAAAAGCATCCAGATGTCGTCTAACAGATTGATTATTCGCCATTTCTCGCTGAGGTAGCAACTCGGTGTGATTTTAACTGCTATACGGCGTGCAATCTCTTTGCCAGAAATACTGATCTTACACCGACAACATGCTTTATACTACTCAGACACTGCCCCATTACGTCTACCTGCATATCTGCGCATGTGCTACCGTACATCACCTTACTTAATCTCCTGATTGGTCTTTCTGTCCGCTCTGCCTCTTCGCTCAGCTGATATGCTAATTTTTCGACTTCGTCCTTAATTTTTGCACACCAGTGTATATAAAACATACACAGAGAAAGATCTTTCATTGCATGAAATATTTCTAAATTCTAACTAATATGTTGACCAGTATTCTGCACTCATTATTTCAAGAATAAAAGAGTAAATAATATTCATATTAACGGGTTAATACTAGACATATCCGACTCAGTTAAGTTTCATGGCAATCTAATGACATCTACTCTGTTTTAAAATTTTGAGTAAAGCTTTCGTTTTTATAATGTCAAATATATTACGGTGGACCATTAGCGACGTATCTCGCCTTTATTATATCTGATACAGTGAGCCTACGAAGAAAAACTAACGCATATGATATACGATACGTTCGGAACAAAGAGATAAATGAGGGAAAGCGTTAAATAAAGGATAAATGACCTCGATTCCCCGTGAGAGCTGTGGGGCTCAACTAAGCTAGCAAATTATAAGGGCTGTGGTTCGATTTCTGCCAAGGATATAGCTGATTTTGCATAATTTCTGCTACCTTCGAAAACTTAATGATCCCTGCAAAACAATGCAGAATAGCCCTTATCTTCTTTAATTTCCGGTAAGATAAAAGTCAGTTACATTGCAGACGTGTAGACCATATAAAATATATACAGGGCATCTATTTTCTCGTAAAATTATTTTCTTCTTGAAATACATTAGCTTTAAATAAGTCTACCCTTTTACCAAGTGGCAGCCTACGTAGGGATTTACTGCTAGATTGTGAAGATCTTTCCTGAGATATTTTTCACTTCTTCATATTTCATAGTAAGTGAAATATCTTCTCCTATTCTTCAATATAGAGAGATTATTTTCTCTGAGTTACCGCGAGCGTCTCAGGCCTGTTTCTCTAGTGTTGAAATCAAGGCCTATGAAGGTTGAAATAGAGGTCTGTCATATTGCTCAAGAACCATCTCATCAACTGAGTTTTGTTTGGTGTAGCAATTGAACTAGGGACATAGAATTATCTTTATTATTCTCATTTTATTTCAAAGATATCCAAAAAACCAAGAAATAATTCACCAAGATTAGCCATGAACAGTCCATATTTGATGATTTTCCATCTAATTTCACACTGAAATAAAACAGTCAAAATAATTTTATCATAACACATTCCTCAAATCCATATATCATCAATAAATTTCCATTTGGTGATATGCGGTCTCCAAAAATTTTATACGAGTACCGTTGTATAGTAAATGCAATTTTTCGATAGAAATAGTCCCCCATTGAGCGATCTGAACGATTTTAATTTGCTTTCCAGATCCTATAATTGCTTGTAAGGTACTTCACAATTACTTACGAAGGAGATACTTCAAGATAACCAAAATAACATCACTAAACGGACCATTTCATAGTTATAAAAGGAGTTAATTAGACTTTGCTAGCTTAGTGTTTCCCTTGCCTATTTGTACTGGCATATGAATCTGAGTAGAGAAGTTTGTCCTAGATGATGATCTCTACTTGCGTTTATGCTCATAGATTTCTACAAATTTTGTGATTGGCGACGACAAAAAATGAAGAGTGAAAATTTGTTTTTGTTGAGGGAACTTGCAGCTGAGATCGTCGGTATCTTTCAGTAAATATTTCAAGATGATACTTTTAATAAATCAGAAGTGGTTCTATACATTGGAAATGTCGACACTTGAAATGAAGAACACTACGGCTTTAAGTGCGGCAGGCTATTCATGATTACCACTGAAAGACTATTCACAAGATTCCTAGCGAAACAGTCTCTGTCCGAATTGTTACCCAAGCTACATGGTGTTTGTACTTCTCTCCTGCTATTCACCAAATCTTCTTCTTGCTGAGTGCAATTTTTTCTATATCCACGGATAAGGAAAAGCTCTCAAAAAGCTATTCAGTGAATGAAAAAAATGAATTCAATAATATGGATGAGGCGTCAGAAAATACGTCGCATGCCGCGAATAACAATCCATGGCAGGAATTTCAGAATTGTTCTATGTTTCCGACAGTGGGCAAAACATTGAGAAAACTATATCTATACTAGTGAAAAGATTTCGAAGGAGATTGAAATATGCCAATGTAAAGTGTTTGTTTGAAAATAATTCCGCTTATTTTGTGATATCTCTTCGAATATTATGCTGAGAACATCCAAAGCAAGATAAAGTTATTCCAGACTATTTACAAAGAATTTTCTCCTTCTTCTCCGCGTGTTTCCGAAGTGTAATTGCAATTCCGGCAAACAGTTGGAACGTTCGGAGTTCGAAAACTGGAGATCATCGTTGTTCCTGTTTCCTAGCTTTAGAAAATTCTAAATAGCTCCGCACTGTGCTCTGCTAAAACCACTCTGCACTCCACCGGCTCAGCGCTGTGCTCTGCTAAAATATGGTGACTAAATATGGTGATGATAATTCGTCACCATCTGAATCTGGTGGTGGGATCCTCCTTGTACCATTCGATCTTTAAAGGTAGAAGAATATAAGAAATTTTTCCCTTTATCACCACTTGCCTTTATGGTGTAATTGGAGGCACGTCCGAATAGCAATCTGATGCTTCGGAGATCGAACGCCCGCAAGGGTATTACTAATTTCTCGCATTTTCTACTTCAGGAAAAAATATTTAGTAACTATTTACATACTAACTGGAACCATCTTAACTTGAACGATTGGATCTGACTTTTCTCCGACTATTTAATTCATTTAAGTATATGATGAATACGGACACCTGGTTTTTATAGACAGTTAACAGGTATTATCCCATATCCATCATTAACCAGATATTTTTTTAAACAATAAAGGAATTTTAACCACTTGCGCTCAAAAGACGTGCCACGCAAACCGTCTTGTCTCAAACCGCGAGCGACGTGAACATCACGTCGATAGGCATTTATCGCAAAAATGAAAATAACGTAGTGCACACGTCTCCTAACAACGAGATTGTTTATTTCTCGAGTTACAGCTCTGGATTGCACTCGCAGACTCAGAGCGCGTAAATGAGACACTTTACCGCTTGTTATATTGTAGCGCACGGCACCACAACCCTGAAGTTTAATCGTAGCGCAAGTGGTTAACATTTGTCATATTACGATACACAATTTAAACACATAAAGTTTGAAACATATTTATTTAAAAGAGGAATTAAAAATTAAAAATGAAATACAATTATATTAATAAAGTCCTTACTTCATAGAGTCCATGAAGTTCGATCCAATCATACAAAATAGTTATCATGTTTTAATGAAACCTTTAGGCTTCTAAGATTCATTTTAATTTACTTACCAGTTATTTATGTTGGCAAATCTGTACTAACACTTCTTCCTTTCTGGTTTCCCGCCAGAATGTAAATTAGTTTGCGTATTTAAGTGAGGGTTTCAGATTGCTTAGATAGAGCGTGTTCTGCCTGAAGACCACGTTACTTCTTTGTTATTGTAGATAAGAAATTCTACCTTCGGTACTGCTTTATTCTCGCCAATACTGCTTTCACACCGGTGTAAGCTTAAAAGTCAACTTTAGCGGTTAATTTACTTTACGTAGCCTTTGGGTGTTTGATATTTATATTTAGTTTTGAATTTTAAATTTTGTTTTGGTTCTCGCCACAGATGCTGGCGGGTTTGTAAGCAGAAGATGCGCTTTCTGTTTAACTTATTGAGTTTTAAATAAAAGAGTCTTTTACGGCTTTTCCACTTCTCTGTAATACTTCTCAAGACATAGCGATAAGTCTCTTACAGTCTTATTAAGTGTTAGTCACAAGTTACAATTAATGAAATGCTCATTCCCTACTCATTTTATGCTCATAAAAGAAAATTACACTGTGTAACTAATAAATAAAATTCTGAAATTATAAAAGAAGTAAATATGCTACTATTATATCCCCGTTTTTAAGCTGGTTGGCAAACATCTTTTTACAATTCAGAAAGTAGATTGATAATTTTAGAAATTTCAAGAACAAGTTGTCTTGACTTAATAAAGAATCTTTTAAAAGGAATAAGATTAATTGTAGGAAAGTTGCTATCGTGTCGTTTCGTTAAGGAGCATTCCATTAGGTAATTATCTAGAGTGCGTAGGGTTGGGGTTGGGAGAACATAAGGCATTAAAGGCATTGATTCAGTGACATTAAGTATGGGGGCGAAGCAATTTTTAAGGCGATATTTTTCATGTGAAACAGTTTTATAAGGGTTAATCTTACGAATCGTCACATTAAGAAGCAGACTGGGATTTATCATATTATAGCTAATTTGAATCCAGTTTTCTGACCCCCCCCCCCGAAAAAAAAAGGAAAACGGAAACTGGCTCATATTCATGTTACGAAAGGAGCATTAGCTTGTAATCATGTCAAGTATGCGAATATACGGTTACACATAGAGTAACGCGAAACGTTACACGAAGACAAAATTACACGAAATGCTCATGTAGCCAGTCCTTTCTATGGAATTTGCTTCCTTGGCGACCTCAAGCATCCTATCCATTCGGTCACTGCTGGGGTTAAAAATCACGAGACATTGAACTATCTAGGAAACTTAATTGAGGAAATATTATCTATGCGTTGGACAGAGCATTCAAAGAGATTACACCGGGATGTGCTTGTTAAGTATTTCTCACTACACTGAAATTTTTGAAGGAAAAATATCCATTTCAACTAATCTATGATCAAAATGATACAAATCAGGAAATAGTCTTCACTGAGAAGACAAATACTTCAGAGTTTCATTTCCGCTTCTATTTAAAAAGATGAACCAGAAGTAAAAGGAGTTTGCTTTGAACGTTTGCAGTTTATTTCAGGTACAGTACGCAATTCCAAATATTGTTAAGAAATCTTGCTATAGTGCTTACAGAACAACGAATGGAGTCAGAAAATAAACTTACAGAATCTATGATTTTTCAAACACGAAAGAAGTAAAATAGCAACAGTGCCAAAATTTTAATTTTATTTCAAAAATAAACATAGAGATTTTATTTATTTTCTTATAATATCATACTTTTTTTTTGTGTGTGTGTACATTGAGAGGGGCGAAAAGAGAATGACTCATAGGAGCACACCATTCCATTAGTTGCATACATCATCGAAATGTAGTGAAAAGCAAAATAGACAAACAAGGTTAGACTCTTCCCAATGCGAACGCCACGTCAAAGTTAACGTTCCAACAATGGAGAGAAAAGAAGCCACAAGGCGAATTAAAAAGAAGTAGCTTTTTGAGAAGACTAGAAATCAATAACGTCATACAAGAGCAAACCTTATGGGATAGTAAGTTGTGTGACTTATCTCACTTATCTGACAGTAACATTAGAACAAGCCCAAGACATTGTGGCAAAAAGAGTAAGATTGCGTCTGTCGTTGGCAAGAGCCTTGACTACCATACAGGTGACAATACATATTCTTTGGTCGACTTCGTTCAGTTCCGCCCCCCACTTTGGATGGAGAGCACCCCAGAGGGGAACGGGTCCAAAGATATCCCCCCTCTTTCCCTACCACTAACCTTTCCAGAGAACTTTCGTCACGCCATATATTTAGAGTGTCCCATGCCGCAAAGACACTATACATTTGTAAACATCCACCCCTTCTCCAGGAATCGATTCCAGGCCCTTCGGTACCGCAGTAGACTCCCCTAACCACTATACCGTCTGGGTGGCTTGTGGGATAGTAACTTTGTTGATTAGAAGATCGGATTAATAATGCAAGGTCTTTGGTCCGATACCTAGGAAAACGTGATTAATTTTTTCTGGCTCAGTTAAAATGCAGTTATATGTTGTTCGAATCTCTACAATAGCTTTCATAATAAATACCCTGATGTTTTCTGGAAGGCCGAACTCAGCTTCCTTATATTCAAGAATGTTACCAAGAATGCACTTCATGGGATAAACTGATATTACATTCTTTAGAAAAAGGAAAAGACGCACACATATAACGAAATCGCACCTGGAAGTCGAGCCCATACTCTAGTTTCGGGCTAGCATTGTATTTCCGCTAAACACTGTGCATTCTCTCGAGCAAGTGTTAAGGATTAGGATTAGGATTATTCAATTAAGGCAAAGCACACTAGGGCTATCTGCCGAAAGGGAGGAATGCCTTCATGAAGGACTTTCTAAGGGAAACTGGCTAGTATACACGTTACACATGGGAAAAACCACGAAAACGCCCATGAGCCAACCCGTTCGCGGGATTCGAATCTCGGACCGAACTACCAGTGTTCAGCGTCTTTACCGCAGGCCGCTGGTGGGCCCAAGCAAGTGTTAAGGATTAAATAAATGAAATCATTTTGTTGTGACATTCTGATTAAAAGAAGTAAGCGAGAAGAATATAGCTGATGCAGAATTGTGCTGTTAAAGATTTGTTATATTGTACAGAAACTTTTATTTTAACCAATGCCATAACAGAAGCCAGAGCTCTTTCGAGGAGAGAAATAATAATAATAATAATAATAATAATAATAAAAAAAAAACTCTACATTGAAACAAACCCAACTACCCTCATATTTGCAGTTATCACCGCAAGATCCCTTTGTATTCCGAGAGAATCAAAAAATAGGCTTTCAACATCTCCGAGAGTCAATAGAAAGGCTTCTGTACATACGGAGGCAGTAACTGATACTCTTGAAGTGCTTAACCAAGTGGGATGAATACAAGTTTATATTCTCCCAGAAGAAATGTAAGGAAATATGATTTGTAAAAACATACATTGTCGGGATACGAACAAGTTCCTTCTGTTTGATTTTTCCGTAACATGTAAGTATAAACCTTTGCCAACTATTTTTATTTGTATGGCTTTGGTATAAAACATTAGAAGAATAATTCTCTATAAAAATTCCTTTTTCTACATTAAAAGCATGTTTGTTTCCTCGACAGGCTTTTAGAAGTACACAACTTCAATTACATTACTCTTCTGTTAAGCGTTTAGGTCGCTTGTCTCAAGTGGGTTCGAAGACTACGCATCTTGAATATCTATTATTAAAGTCCAATTGCAGTAAACCGTTTCGAAATCTGAAGGTGTTACAGTCAAACCTCGCTATTGCGAACCTAGCTTTCTAACAGATACTTGAATATAACGAACAAATTTTTTGATCCTGTACAATTTCCTGTAAAATTATTACTTTGTATTATTTACAGTTAAGCAAACTTTCAACTGTATAAAAATAGGATATAACGAACTTTTTGGGCATCTTGGACTGAAAAAAGCTTCGTAATTTTCAAACTTTCTCCAGAATCTCTTGTAGCTTTACTGTGTTATTAAAAGAGAACAAGTTACGACTCAAATATAAATGACATGACTAATAAGGTTCAGCAAAAGGAGTCGCGCTAAATGAGATTTATATATGTAGTGTTTGAATGTAATATTGCAGTTATTGTTTATAATATTAAATGAAGATATTTTAAGAAGTATATTAAGTGAAGCATCGACTTGGAAACGTCATTTTTAAGTGAAAAAATAAAGACAATAAGTAATATATTTTGAAATGTAAAAAATATTAGGTGCTACTTTGGTAGACGGTTGCACGGATTTTGGCGACTTTTTGGCGATTTGCCTTTTGGCGAGTAATACAACTTATGGTAAACCCATTGCTGGATAAGTTATTTATGGTAACTGATAATTTGTTGTCCTTTTATTAAAAAAATAATGCGTTTTATTATGCATAACTTCCGTGTTTTAAATATTATTTATGGCTTCTAAATATTAAAAATCAATTTAATTTTACATTTTTATTTGGAATAAAAATTTTATTGCTTATAATATTTTATATAATTTTATGTCGTGGATGATGTAATCAATGACGTCACCTTACTTAAAAAGTAATTGGTTTTATTAATATCTATAAATTTAATCTAATGTTTT
The DNA here is from genome assembly GCF_044657685.1 of Stegodyphus dumicola. Taxonomy (NCBI): domain Eukaryota; kingdom Metazoa; phylum Arthropoda; class Arachnida; order Araneae; family Eresidae; genus Stegodyphus; species Stegodyphus dumicola. The sequence goes on from NC_140768.1 coordinate 89,420,163, forward strand.
AAACATTATTTATGGCTGTTAAATATTAAAATAAAATTTAATTTTGCATTTGTTTTAAAAATGATTTTATTATGAATGATTATTTAAATAATTTTAATTCTATGCGTGATGTAATCAGCTCCCTGATTAGTTACTGAATATTTGTGCATTACCGCGCCATTTTAAAATTTTTTATTCATCTCTTCGAATTCCTCGTATTTCAAATGGAATGGATATCTCCGTTTCGAAGACGAATGTTGTTATTGGTAATTACCAAGAATTATTGGTATTGGAATAAAAAAATTGCCCTTTGAGACTTTATTTTGGCCAACCTGTCTTTCCTAATCAAAGATTTGTTTATAAATTGTTAATAGCGTCAGAGGAAATTTTGGAGGAAACCTCGCTAATTGCTTCTTCAATGAAGTGCGAGATATTTGGATAACAGATGAAGATGATTAAAAGATCCGATTCAATTATGATTTCGATTTTTTTGTGGTACTTATCAATAAACAAGAGGTTGAATTACTCAAAAAAATTTAAGTACATATTTTTCTTTTATTTTATAATTGTATACTTCAATTTTTGTTAAAAAAATTAATACACTATTTTCAAAAATTGCTGAGATAATTATTGTCACATATGTTTTAATGTTAATTATATTTTATATAACGTATTTTAAAGTATTTGAATTTAATAATATTCTAATTCTTTTAAATGTTGGTAGGATGGTTTTTAATTCGATATTCAATTTCAATAATATTTTAATCTAATTAAACGTTGGCACAATGTTTTTATAGCGGTGTTTTTATTCTCTTTTTTGCTATATGAAAGTAATAATAGCCTTACTTTAGTACTTTATACTCATAGTAAATGTATTTATTTACACTTGCCTGCCATCTTAAAAAACGACATTTTCAACAAAAAATTAATCCATTACTTTTAACGATATTTATTTATTTATTTATTTTTTTTTTTTTTAAGTTTCGAATACTTTACTATGCGTAAAAACAGCGTTTTTCAAGATGGCTGACGATTGTAAAAATCGCGCCAACGTAAATCGCCAAAAATCCGTGCAATCGTCTACCAGAGTAGCACCAAATATTATACTGTAAAATTAATATATCAAATATGTAAAATTAATACATCAAATATGTAAAATTAATACATCATACTATAAAAATTATAAATATTAATTACCTTTGTGTAATTTTTACTGTTACAATAAAGAATGCCCGCTTTAAAGCATTTTATATTATTTTAAAATTAAACTGAAATATTTTTTAAATACTATTTATTCAATTTGCATTTAATGCAAGTTAAATGGCAAATATAGTTACAAAATAATTCGGTATTCTGGAATCAAAGCAGGGGTTTAAAAATGATATTTTTAAAAAGAAATACAGCAAGTGGTTCAGCGAACACTTAAAAATAATAAACCGTAATTTAACTGGCACACTAATCAAAGAATCTGATGTGTACACCACATGACTTCCTTGTACGGAATATTAAATTATACGCATTTTTTCTTGCATTTCATTTAAACTTATTAGATTGAATTAAACCTACTTCGCCGACAGCGCATAAACCACAATAGAATAAATGCATTCTTTGAAATTCACTTTGTTTACCATAGCGACACTCTGGCGCTAGGTTTACTTAACAGTATTATATTTCTTCATATTATAACTCAGAATGCACAAAATTTATATCATTTAAAGAATTATCTAATCGTTGCCACATGTTCTATTCAGATACTATAATAAAGCTAGAACTATGTATAAAAGAAATTAAGCAAACAAAAAAAAAGAAACAGTTTTTCACAGACGATTGAGTATTTCTCATTCAATTAATTCAGTTTTCACTTCGCGACAAGGCAAAAATACATAAAAACTCAAAATATCTGTATTAAAAATTACGAAGTAAATTTTAAACGCTTATTTCCTCGAAAAAATTCCAGAAAGGATTAAGCACGATTTAAATAATAAATAAAGGCGTTATCTTTGTTGTTGCGAAGCTAAATTTCTCTAGATTGGCAACAAATCTGCTACTCAGCTGTTTCAAATGTAAACAAAAGCAATGGCCGCCATCAAATTAGGCGCGGCACTTAAACAATTTTAAAATTGTTAATAATTCTAAAAATATTGCATACAGATTTACTAAAGGCATAAAACCCTTAACCGGAAGATAAAAACAACATAATTCAATCATTTTTAAAGCAAAAAATGTACAATTTACAAACATATAAGAGTAAAGAAACTGAGATCACTGAGCTGGGTAACAGAGTGGATATATTTATAAATATATTTATATACGTTTGGCGCGGCCGATTAAAACCAAAATACGAGGTGCACATCTACATGTTATAGTAGTCTTATATACAAAATTTCAACGTTCTGAGGCTACTCGTTTTTGAGTTATGCGAGATACGTACGTACGTACGTACATACGTTCGTACAGACGCCACGAAAAATTCTCTTCAGAATTAATTTTAAAGCAGTTTTTTTTTTTTTTTTTTTTTGGGAGAAAAAGAGTCTTTTACTCTGTCCTTACGTACAGATATCACGCAAAAACATCGTTAAATTGCATTCGAAAGCAGTCAAAGTGGATATTTTCGTTGAAATATGCTGCCTGAAGCTTTTCGCGATTATAATACTTCCTTTTTACTCCGTACAAGAAAGTAAAAAGGTTCGTCATCCCTGATCTAAGCAGTACTTAACTGGGTTATATTAAAGCACAAAGCTCTCTGATAGGTGAATGGGTACCTTCGTGAAGGATTTTTCTAAGGAACACTGGCTTATAATTATGCTACACATGAGAACAATTGCATAAACAATCATGACCGCTTTCTAATATTTTAGTGCTCAGAAATCCTATCTACTAGGCCACTGGTGGGCAATCAGCATTGAAAAAAACTTACATATTCTCTTCTGGTGGGCCAATGAAACAACAGAATAAAAGATTTTTCTTAGTCGAGAATGTGCAGAAACTCCAGTTGGTTTTCAGAGATGCTTTCGAAATCAATTGATTATAAAAGCTCATATACAGCAACAATCTTGTTCCTGATATTCTAAGAAATAGAAATCTCTTGGTAGTTTATTTTGATTTTTAAGACGCTGTGCTTTAACATGCCCGTTACCGTGCATTGCTTTTTTATTGGCGTGTGTTAGGTAGCAGATTTAAGGAGAAAGAATACATCCACCAGGGAATGATTTAAAAGAGAGAGAAAGAGGAGTTGAGAGAGCTGTGGAGAAACGTGCTCCAGACGTTTGTAAAATAAATAAGTAAGCAGCAAAATTCTTTAGAAACTATTTTATGTCTATGTCATGGTGGCGTTTTAACTGGTTCTTTTTTAAACTGGTTTATTTTGCTGAACGAGGTTGTATGCTGGAAAGGAAAACGTAGGCTGCGCATGCTTTCGGTTTATTATGTCACGTGAAAACACTTTTTACTGCGATGCCTTCTGATTGGTCACTCACAAATGCACCAGATCCTGGATGTATTAGAATAAAATTAAAATTATATAAAATTTGCTTAAGTAGGCTTCCTACATTATTGTGATTTAAATTTTTATTTGCTCTGTTTTGAATTTTATTTATCGAATCCGTTTGAATATAAAACAATATTTCTCTCCCGTTAAAATCGCTTCTGAAAGCTAAAACCATTTTATATGAGAATCTAACATTAAAAAATGCGTCCCTAAGATGACCCCCTTAAATATGATCAATACTTTTGCGATCATTAATAAGCATTATATTCATTGTCACCTCTTTATTACGCCCAGCTCCACAGATGAGCAACTACATTCTACTACGCTCAACACGATGTTGAGCATAGTAGTCTTAGAAAGGGTTCAATATAATCTTATTCAAGTAAATCTCTTACTAATGTAGAAATCCTATCCATTGGGCAACATGTATGTGTGTGCGTTTCCTTGCTTGTAGGAAAACGGCGGCAGCCTTAGAGCCATCAAATTTTAAACACATGTAGTCCTACACCCGAACACGTGTACTTCGCAACTTGAATTTTGAATTTCGAAAACGTTTTTTATCGATTTTATGTTTTGAGAGATGGTAGTAAAATTTTCATTAATAAGCTCAGAGATTTTGAAAAAAAAAAAGTGTGTTACCGTGCGCCGAAACGTATTTATTTGTCTTTCAAATTTAATGAGAAAACTCAGCGAGCTAAAAAATGTTGCCATTCAGTAAAACGTAAGATCTTTGTCTTTCAAATGTAATTAGAAAATTGAACGAGTTAAAAGAAGTGAGTTGAAACTGCCTGAAATAAAATGTTTTTATCTAAGCACCAGTGTGTTGCCATTTGGCAAAGGGTAAGACATTAAATTTTTCAAATTCAATTTGTCTGTTACTGATTAACAATCTGAACGATTTGAAAACAATAAAGGCAGTTCTTTAGCTTTGTTATTATGATTAGCTAGCTGGAGCCGTGAAATAACATTATCTGGATTCATTAAAATCATTACCTTTTTGTTTAAACTTTTTTTTTTTTTTTTTTTTTTACAGTAAGTACTTTAGGCGGGTTTTAAACGTGCTTAGATAGCGTGTAAATTATGTATTGAATTTAACTTACGACTTTTGCATTGAAAAACAGACATTTACTTAGTTTTAAAATCAAAAAAGAAATTTAACAACGTAATTTATTTTCCTTAATAGCCCCCTTTAATATGTAACATATTATGAAATACCCTCCTTCATGCTGCTGCTTGTGATGCAAGTGGTCAGTACATCAAGTTAGCATCTGTAAGATGCATGGTTCGAATCCCTGCCAGGACATAGTTAGTATTTAATATTTCCTGCTTTGAGAAAAACAAGTAATCTGTAAAACTTTGCTTTATTTGCTTGAGAAAAACAAGTAATCTGTAAAACTTTGCTTTATTTGCTACAATCAGGTAATATTTTTATGCATAACTATGTAACTATGCCTCATATTTAGTAGATCTGCTATGCCCTGTTCCTTTCTTTTTTATGAATTTCTTCTTTTAAGATATTTTACGGCGTTACTATGCATTATGGAAGTTTCGGGGTCAGATAAACTCATAAATCTTGGCCATTCTTGGACGAAGCATAAAAATCTACCATTAATGCCTACGTATCAAGAAAACCATCGTTAAATGTCAGCTCTCTTTCAGATAATGAGAATTTCCATGCTGCATGATTACGATATTCCGAAGAAAAAGAGAGAAAGAGTTCCAGGGAAAGACGAAAAGACCGCACTCATCCTTTGCGCGGACGTGACGGCCCCAAGGAACGTCAGAAAATCGATGCGACCAAGAAGTGGGAATCGGAGGAGAAGACGGTAGCGCTTCCTCTTACTTTCTACTTACTTTTCATTAGGGGGAAGAAATGGGTGAGCAAGAATGGCTACGAAACAGCTTAGGGTTGGTACGAGATCGGATTTTTTAGATCGTACTTATCATCCGACATTCTTCGGTTGGTACTCCCGATTAACCGAAGGGCATATCAATCGAACTGCGGGTAAACCGGGCATCGTCAGCACCGAAGGTCCTTAGCACTTTATGGAAACGATTTTAATAGTTGTTCTTTACCGCCGAGTGGTTTTACACGTATTTCATTGAATGGGATACATTTTATTCCTGTTTTTGATTCTTTCTTTGCTAAATAAGCGACAGTTGACTTTGACATGTGACTACAGGCTTTGTCTATATGAGGCTCAACTTTACTGATTTTCTTTCCATATAAAGCTGGAATTTCTTCGAAAATCGGCACCAGAAGTTTCTGCTAAGAGGACAATGAATTAATTTTAGCCTTTCTTGAGACTTATCTGAATTTTAACTCACGGTTATAACAAAATCCTTCAATTATCATGAATCTCGTACGGAACTTTTCTGAAAATTGCCAAAGACATTTCGTGCCTTCATTTTTGTCAACTGAAGAATAGAAAATTGATCTTTTTATCCCAAAAGGGCGTTAGAATGAATAGGCTATTAGTCTAGAAAAGAAATTTTGCGTCCTGCACCATAAATGACGAATCATTTTTCAAATTGCTCCCACCACATACTATCGCCCTGTGTTATCTTTAAAGAAATTAAATAATGAAGAATCTGCATATATATATATATGCATGATCCTTGCACTGTGAAAAAAACGACGTTACCTACAGCCATTAAATTTTGAAATTGTCCTCCACCCTAACATTGGCACCTGAAAGAAGGATTTTTGAATTTCAAAATTTATATCTCATATTTTATAAAACTATAATGAATTTTTGATTAACAGAGTCAACGATACAAAAGCGAGCTGTGGCAACACTGTACAGAATAAAGTACTTTTATCGCGATATTGTTTCTAGGAAATTCTAACGATAATTTTTTTTAAATATTTTATTATTTCGCTATTGAGTTGAATTTTATGCGGCATAAACGCGCAGAATGGGATATTTAATATATGAAGTTAACACAGAAAGCGTTAACAACATAAAACCAAAAAACAAAAACTGTTTTGCAAGCCATCTCACTAAAAAACTGAACATGATATGATAAACTGAGAAAAGACTGAAAACTATGGAAAAACGTATACCAACACTTAATACTGCATCGGAAATTCTTACTCTGTTATGCTGCTTTTTATAATTTTACTGTTCAGTTGTATATGGCGTAAGTGCGCAGAAAACGTTGCTTAATAATGAAGCTAGAAGGAGTGAGTGCAACAACAGACTGGTAGACCGCGATCTCAGCGAGAGCTTAGAAAATCTTAATAAATTCTTTTAGGTGATCCTTAAAATATGAACTCTGTCGGAGTTTCTTAAAAACATCATAGTTACTTAAATATACCCATTACCACAAATTTACATTTATCAGTAGTTACATGTTTTTCATAAAATTTTCCACAATTTACATTTCTTTCCGCAATATGATTTGGCAAAAGAAAAAAAATTAGGTTTAAACATCTTTTCTAAATCTCTAGAAATAATTTTATTTATAAGGCTAGAAAGCATTTCAGTTCCGATGCAATGGATCTTTGAATCAGAGGAGTTTCTTTCAGGGGGATCAGATACTTCACTTTCTTGATATTTATTTGTTTTCGAATAGATTTAAGATACGATTTTGCAGTGAATTTTTCATTTTTACTTTCAGCTAAATTCGTTTTTTGTTTGAAATTTAAATAGTTCATATCTGATATATATTCTATGATATTTAAGTTTGAAATCTAATATACAGGGTTTTTCAGCAAATTTGTTACAAACTTTCAAGAGAGATAGGGTGCTCCTAAAAGACGGAAAATCGCATAGTAGTAGCGGGAATAACAACACAAAACACAAGAAATTAAGACCACGAACAGGGTGAGAAAACATGTTTATTATGCTTAGTACAGCAGAAATCATGAAATAAGAAAAAAAAAAAAAAAAAAAAAAAAAAACAGACAACGATTATCATCAAAGAAGGTGTTCGAAATACGACCCTGGAGCTTGATGCAGGCCTCACATCTCCTGCTCATGGAAGATGTGATGTTCTGGAAAATACGGGGCTTGTCCCGGATTTTCCCAACAGTGCCACGATGCATGCAACAAGTTCCTCAGCAACGTTAACAGGGATTTCGTACACCAGTGTCTTGAAGATCTTCCTAGAGGAAGTAATCAATGCAAGTAAGGTCTGTTCATCTTGCTGGCCAATGCAACCTTTCCTACAGATCCCATGTTGAAAATACGTTTCGAATAAACACCTTTTTGATGAAAATCTTTATTTTATTTATTTATTTATTTATTTATTTATTTATTTTTTGTTCTTATTTCGCTGCACTAAGCTTAATAAAGATATACTCTCACCCTATTCGTATCCTTCCTTTCTTGTATTTCGTATCACCACTACGGCGTACAAATACAGCAATGCATGATCGGAAAGCGTTTCCGACCTTGCATTGCGGTATTCTTTCACCATCCAGGTGTACCTCCCGAAAGTTTATAACCGATTTCCGGAACACTCTGTATATCCTAAGTCACGCTTTCGAGACATGAAAAAGTAAATTGAATTTCGCCAATAGCCCCTATAGAACGGGATATATACAACTGTCCAATATTTTTCTTTGGGTGGGTACCCATATAGACAAATGTTTTTCTGCGTTTCATAGCAAAAGTAAAAGTAATTTTTAAACGTGCTCTATCGTCATCTTTAATAAATTCATACCCTTCGCAACGTTAGCCATTCTTAAAGCCTATTTGTTTTTTTACAATCGTAGACACCATTGTATTCCATTGTGATACCACCTCCGCGGTGATCCTAATAATTTTTTTCGTTGTTTGACCTCTTTTAATTAACTTTCCTCAAACTCGCTCTTAATGGATTTACAAAACGTTTACGCGAAAAAACACAAATTCAGATGAAAATTGTTATAGCACGGGTTGTTTTACTGTATATTAGCAACAAGCGTACTGACGCTCCTGGACAGTTGTAGCATTGTCTCGAAAGAGTTAAACATTTGTAATTTGGCCAGGCGTGTCTCACAAAATTTTGAGAGTCGTTTTACAAACAGATATCTTACACCAAGCAATAAATTTTCCAAACAGTATGTATACCTAGTTGGATGTCACAAGATGGCCCTCAGGTGTCATGTACACTCATGACAGTACACTGCAAGACAGCATGACATGACAGTTCATGACAGGTGATGGAGGACAGGGACACCTGGTTCCTAACAAAGGTAAGAAGAAATATGTCCCCCGTTCTCCACTGTCTAGAACCGGCAGCTCCCTCGAGTTCCAGGAGGCCTGCGTCGGGAATGAATTTCCTTACAGTTCATGACAGCAGTACAGCAGAGCTATGTTAACCTCATAGCAAATAAGGTTTTGCAAACAGATCTTAATTATCGAAAACATTGCCTATGCTAATGATATTTTGATCCTAATAAATGAAAAATTCCTAGAGAAAATTTGAAATTTTTTTAACGAACTTAAAATTATTTTAAATGATGAGAGATCAAAAAGTAATTGAAATTAAACAAAAGCAAATCGTATGCCATTTATTCCCCTCGGTGTTGACAACATGTAACTAGATTTCCAAGATTTAAATACTATGGACAAAATTCAATTCAGAGGTGAAATAAAGTACCTAGTAGTTGTGGTGGACAAAAATTTGAATTTAATCTCTAATTTTAAATCTGTATACAAAAAAAACAAAAAAACAAAAAAAAAAAAAAAAAAAAAAAAAAAAAAAAAACTGAGAGAATTTTGAATCAGTACAGAAAAGAGTTTTAAGGTTTTTAAATTTAATTTACCAACTTACTTTTCACAAAAATACTCCTACCGCGCTTCATATTATCCCAGAGTAGAACCAGTAAAGACACTTCAAACTACTAAAAACGTTCAACACAACTCAATGCACAGCGCATCTAAAAGGGGAAGTTCTCATTACTCTGAATTCAGCTTCGAGCTAACAACTGAGAGCAGATACTTTATACGTTCTTATATAGTTTTCATCCGGCCGCCGAGAAGTCTCTAATAAATCTGATTTCTTGAAACTGCTGGAAGACATTTGGGGGCCGCTAACGGTTGAAGTTACATAAACTTCGATTACAGTTATTCAATTATAGTACCCATTACAGTTATAAAGGGACCAGACTAAACTGTCGCCAAGTCTGGAGTCTTCTGGCGATTTCTCACCCCATTTGGCGACAAAAATTAGTCAACAGCTTGGCGATATCGAGCTAGTTTAACGAGATAGCCATTCACTCAATGTTAAATGGACTTGCCCTTGTATTCTTACTTTTCCGGCAACGCTTTGGTTATTTAGATTTTCATGTTACATTACGGGGGGGGGGAACTACATAAAGTACATTTATATATATATGTAGGGAACTTCGTAACGGTATTATATTAGAGAGACTGTTGAGCTGCAGCGGTCATGGAGGAAGGCTATGATCCAAATGAAAGATTTTACATACAAAAACATTTGTGGAAAAATTGACCATCTCGGAGAGAAACAATAGTTACATGAAATACTTCAAATTAGTAAATGACTTAATTATAATAACATTAACAAAAATTTTAATTCAAGGCCGATTTCCAGCCTATCCCAAGAAGTTTAATTGTCAAGACTCGGATCTCTGCAGTATCTCCAACGAGATAAGCGATGCATATAGCACAGGAGATCTATACATTTTTAATGATATCAGGAGTGATCTTAAATAAAATAGCGATTTTAAGATTGAATTATTTAAGAAATATTGAGAAATCGAAAAAAATTAATTAGGAAATTAATTGAACATATAGAAAGAAAGGAAGATATTTATAGAAGGAATTAATGGAACGAATGGTAGTAGATTATCAGAAGGTGTCCTGGTTTAGTGTGCGTGAAATTTATGATTTTCCCTCCCAATTGTGTTGAAAGTCGAGGATGAGCCAGTCAAATGGCGGACAGGCATTCCGTTTATTTTCAAAATACAGTTATTTATCTCTGGTTTTCTTCAAAAATTGCTTTGATCTTTTTTCCCCAAATTGTGACAGGCACAATTAAGAGTGCAACATACAGAAGTTTTCATAGAATCAGCTAAAACTCTGTCACAAACAGAGAACACTATCTATTGTAGAATGAGTAAGTTAGCCCTTATGCAGCAAGGAATTAAACATCTGATCCAAACATCCACACATTTAATAATCACTTTCATGCCTATAAGAAAGATATTAAAAATAATAATACAAAGAGTTACTCGTATATGCAATCGTGAAATAAAGCGAATCTAAAAGGTCCTCTCCCGATAAAGTCGTACTACAGACATTTGGCACCAAACTGGTGCATTTTGGTTCATTTGTTTCCTTGTGTCTGAGAGATATAAAATACAAACAAATATAGGAAAAAGGAGTCATACTAACTGCACCTTATTTGACTAAAAGTATTCAAACCTGAAATAAGAAATAAATTAATAATAATTACAAATTATATCGTTAAAAAAAAGTTACAGTGGCCACACTCGGACAGAGGCCACACACGGACAGAGCCCCTTTAACTAAATACGTAACTACGTTGCATGTATTTTAAAGCGAACGTATACCAAAGTACCGCTGTATCTTATTTTAGATACCTAATTTTGTTTCAGTATTTTTATTCTGTTAATCCAGCAAGCACCAGAGCCTTCTGTTACTACTCGAGCTTTTAAGTTACTAAACTGAAGATTTAATTAAAAGGTTTGTTTTAAACTTTCTTCTCCGTGTCGGTCTAACTTCACTGGAAGACTTGGTCGTGCTATAAATCACTTGGCTGTGTACATGGAACCATACATAATATTTAAATGTGTTAGTTCCATGCACAGTTCTATTAAGAATATTTTTCTTAAATTTCTGTTATACTTTAATCTCATGATTGGAGAAAAAGTTTGAAGAAGGAGAATGCTCTGTTTATCCGAAGATGAAGGTTTTATTTAATCTTCTAAACTACAGCACAGCAAATTTACTTATGTTTCCTTCTGTTAATTATTTGTAGATTTGTGACGTTTTAATTGAGCATAACTAACCATTTTAATTTGTATGGATTTATATTTATTTTGAATAACCACTTGAGTTTAAGTTATACTTTCTTTCTTTCTTTTTTTTTTCTTTCTTTCTTTAGCCTTCATTAACCTAATTGTCAATGCTAGAACATTTAATTTTGGTAGGGCGCGTTCTACCTTGAGGAGAAAAGGTTTAAATAGCGAGTTTTAGAAGGGAAAGTTAGAGTGTGTGGGCTAGTATTCTACCTTGTAGCATGAGCTTCTGATTCTGCATTTATTGCTGGTTAAAGGGGCGTAACAGCTATTACTTAGATGCCACGAGATTTGGACGCGGTTTTAAGTAACAGGATTATCTGAGCCCTGTAGAAAAATTCTACTGTTTGTTAATATCTTCGAATTTTTAGTTTATTTCTTGTTAGTTGAGTCACCGCTTGAGCAAGGCGTAGTTTGTTAGTTTCAAGTCGCCGCACTGTGAATTTTAAACATTGTGAATTTTAAAATTGAATTTTTAACCCTTCCCCTGTCTGGTTCCTGCACGTACATCAGTTGTCACACCAAAAAATAAACAAGTAGATATTACAAATTTTTTATTTGTGTCTTTTTTGTGGCTCATTTCATTACATACTTGCTCAGTCCAGAAGATTATTCAGATATGATTGACAAGCAGTTTAATATAAGATGATGGAAAAAATTCATAACCGCATAAGTTGTAAAAATCAAGGTTTGGCTGTCAGAAATGTCTGTAGCATTAATCTGTTATTTAGGGAAAGCTGCTGCTCTAGAGATATACATTTACTAGACATTATCCCCTGGTGATTAACCCTCGGCTTTGTTTATTTGAACCAAAGTCTTTCGCTTTGATAAGAAATCCGAGGAACTTTTACTTTTTTGTGTTTTTCGATGATTAGTCAAAGAGACTGGCGTTTGTTTTGTATTATTTTAATTCGACCCTCACGTGTGGTGAAGTAGAATAAAATTAAAGTTTACCTCTTTGTGTTTTAGTATTTTAATTAAGTTATCAACAGTAATTCGCAGTAATATTGAAGCGTGAAAGCTGAAATATAAGTAGTTGCTACTTAGAAACCATACTTCCAAATGTTATATTTTTAACATTTGTTCTTCGACGTGTTCCTTTTGGTACATAGTATTATTTTTGTTAGATACTGATTTAATAATTTATACTAATAAAAGAATTTATTTTTCCACTTTAATTCCTTAAAAGCACAGATAAATTATTAATAGTCTTTTTAAAATTATAAAGCAATTTATAATTTTAAAATTATAAATAATAAATTTGCTGAAATATAAATTACTTATATTTCAGCTTTCACGCTTCAATTCAATATTTTTGCTTCCTGTGTTTTTAACTATCTTTCGATTAATCGTGGTGAGATAGCCGTATACTGACAAATCGGGAGATAATTTTGAACGGAAGTATATTTACACTCAGTCGCCCTTGACTGGATTTGTGGTTAACGTTCCTATCTGCGATATTATTAGGTCAGGGTTCGAATCGCGGAAAAGGTTTGGATATTGTACGTTTCTAGTGTCTTAACGGCACTGAGGAACTTAAAATAAAGTTACCAGAGTAGTTTTCTACTAAGGTGGTATCCTTGAGGGAAGACCCTTGAGCCTCTCTCCTATCCTGAAAGTGTTCTTCTTCAAAATTCGGAAGGAAATGACCAAAGTCGTACTGTTACTAATCTAGATGCCCAACATCCATACCAACGAAAGACGCAATCCTTCCTCCTCACCACGCTAAAATTCGCGGACTTGTTTTAATATTTCCATCAGAAAAGTGAGATAAGTCACACGTGCAATATTTAGATTCACGCAGCTCCCAGGATGTTAAACGTCACGCAATTCTGAAGCAAGCAATTACCCGGAAAAAGAGAAAATGTCTTCGACTCGCAATTTATTTTGCGTTTTAAACGCAAGTTTTGTGTTTCTGTTTCCAGCTAAAACTCATCTGCATGAAAGTCATTCCTAACTTTTCAAAATGAGTTTCACAGAAAGATTTGTTACTAACATACGGAAAAACGTTTTAGTTTTTAAAATTTAAATCTGCACGAAAATGTGTAATATATAGTACTCCTGCCCACTCTATCGTTTTGAGGTAGATAATTTCCGTAAAAAAATTTGGGTTATTTGGAGGGGGAAAAAAGAGTATTTATAATAGCGCTATTTCGAATGCTTACTATTTTATATCTCGTTTTTTCATTTTATATGCAGTTACCGCAATTACGTGTCAGCATTTAAGTCAGCCATTTCATGAAACACATCTTGTAATATGGAACGAGAAAACAAATCGCATTTTCAGACTGAATTGGAGGAAAATAAGGGCGAACCACTTAATAATAATGGAATTATGATTGATAATGAAAACCAGAATGTTGAATTATATTTGGATTAAGATCTTGATTCGAAAATATAATAGTATGTTTAAAGCAGTCTTTTCTTTATCGAGCTTATAAATTTTTCGATCTATTACTGTGATATTCTTGATAGTCACCTAAGTTTAGTAAAGCGCCCAGAACTGTTTTAAAAGTTGTGGAGACGTCTTATGAAGCACGTAACATGAAAAATATATTTTGTTCTCTCAGACCTTTCAGTTGTTCTCTGCCATGCTGACCACTTACATCCCGAAAGCAAGGAGGGTGAATGCGATATTTCTTTACATTCTTCTCCAATTAAAATGTATAAATGAAGGTGTCAGGTAACTTTAAAATGTCAAAATATATAAAAAATGCAACAGGTGTTAAAGTTTAATGTCTTTGTAACTAACTGGTTATGATCGGGATATTCTGCATACTGATATCAGCCGAAAATATCACGGCAAAAATATAGCGCGTGGAAACGGCGCGGAGATGCAGGGTAAGGAGAAAACATCGTTGTACAAAGTATGATTGAAGAAAAGAAAACAATTTGAAAACATCGCAATTCTAAAACATCATGGTATCGTTGCAGAAAATGAAGCGGTTGATTAGTTTCGCAGTTCTAAAACATCGTCGTAAAAGATATCACGGTAAAATGTAAAGGACCTGCAAATCTTCGTATGCTTATTAAATCGGAGACGTATGTTTCCGACTTAAAATTTTTTAATCCATATTCGCACTACCAATCGAACTTTCTAAATGAAATTAATTAAATAATTATCTTTATTAGTTGACTACCTAAGTTACTAATTCTGTTAATTATAGTATTAAATTTCTAAATTTTTCAGTTTTCTGCTAATTTTTAGTTTTTTTTTTTTTTTTTTTTTTTTTCAGTAAAAATTTCTTATTTAATTCAAGAAATATAGAAGTAAAAAATATTTCTCACTACCTTTTGTTCTCAAAAATAATTATGCGAACATATACACGTAAAATTTTTGAAGTTTGTTAACACACATCTGCGATGTTATCATCATGTAATGATTTATAAGTGTTTAATATTTTACCTTGATATTTCTTGCGACCCATGTCCTAAAACTGCCAAGTTTCTGAACTGATATATTTTCTACCACGAGGTTTTAGAACTGCAATGTTTTCTAATTGTTTCCCTTTCTATCGCAATGTTTTGTACTACGATATTTCCCTTTGCTTTGTCTTCATCTGTAACTATATATATATATACTTCATACATATTTCGATATGCTTGGTATTGTATTTACTCTTATAATTGATGTTCTTGATATTAAAATATTTTAAGCAAAATTAAAATACCTTCTTCCTCATCGACATAAAACTGAAACTTGTATGTAGCATGTGCACCGCGCTCCGCTGTTTTAGATACTTCTCATATTAGAAAAATAATGAGTTGTTAAAAATTATCTATTTTAAAAATAATGGAGTTATATTTTCGGAATTTTTCAAAAAGCTTTTGAGACCCATTACCGAATATTTTTAAGTTAAAGTTAAAAGTACTTTTATCCATTTTGTATTAGCATTGAGTTTATAAAACTGGTCGAAATGTCTTGAAATTCTGACTAACAGTTTTAGAGAAACATGCGCACGAGCAGGAAAACTATTAGCTTTGAAAAATCTTATCTTAAAGGTATAAATTACCTTTAAATGCTATAAATGCACAATATTTTCTTAATTTTAGTAAAGAAATATAAAAAGGCATTTTTAATTTGAAATTTATAACCATGCATAATTATATTTTTAGAAAGAATTGCACACACAATCAGCTTAATTCTGATTGAAACAATGGAATTCGAGAAGTCGAAATTTTCAGGCAATTTCAAATTTAATTATAGTATTAGAGGTTTTATGTCAGAAGCACAATAATTAGATAGTTTATACAATTCGTCAAAATTTCGTGAAAATTCAATCAGTTCAGAGTGACTATGTATGCAAGCTGGAAAATCATATTTCTATGAAATCTTAGTTGAAAATGAAATAGCCTTAGAATCTTATAAACAAATTACATACTTTAAATTAGTAAACATATAGACAGATATACTACTAAGTCAAAGTTTTAGTCAGGCGTACCTATAAATTTATATAAATTGTATGCAGAAGCAATTCATGTAATAGTTCAAGGAATACCAGGAATTTCCTGAAAGCACATTGTATTTTAAATATATATGATGAAATGTACAATATTGCTGAAATGCACATTATATTTTAAATATATAAATATATTTTAAATCATATCATGATACAATATCAAATAAAGATTAAGATTATCAAGAAATTAAGAACTATGTTTTTTATTGCTTTTAAATTGATTAATTTTATAAGTAATTACACATTAATAAAATCTAAAAGATACGTTATGAATTAGGGACTGCATCGCTCTGACAACTGGCTGTAACGGTGGTCTCAAACGTCAAATGCATCCAGGTCGAACGCATAGCAGCTGGGCGGTCAAATAGCTTTTTTTTCACCAAAACCAAAAATATTTTCTATTAACAAACAAAAAATTTTAAGCAAGTTTTAAATTTTACTTTCTTTCAAACTTTAATTGTATTGATCAAAGCATAAGCAAACAATAATAAGAATGATGCAAATAAAAATATTTCAGTTTGTTTTTTGTAGGAAATCTAGAGGTTGGGTTCTGCAAGATATTTCTATTGGTTACAAACTGTAATTCAAGCGTATCGGTAACTAAGCATTAAATTTTCAGGCTGGCATATATAAAAAATATTCTAATTTGTTGAACTAATCACTAAATAACTTACTCATAATAAAAATAAACAAAACAAAACTTTTAAAGGTGATACGAAACCTGAGAATAAATAATGAAATTATAAAGTATTTTCTCCCTCTTCTCCGCATGCCTTCGTGCTGTAATTAGAAGCATTCTCTACGCGTATTCGGGAGGCATGGAATTCGAATCCCAGCAATAGTATGGCAGATTTTTCAAGTTTCTGAATCGATGTAACCGAATGATTCTACAACAAACTGTGACATTTATTTCAATTATTAAATTTTTCTTCCATTCAAATAGAAAAAAAGCATGTATCTGTATGTAAATAATTATAAACTTCTTTATTTCTTACTAAAACTTTCAGATCCAACATCTCATAGCGTTTTGATTTCAATAAAATTTATAAACTTGCTGAAAAATTACTAGAAACTATCTTTATCAAGAATTACAGATGTTCATCGATCAGCCTGTTTTTTTGAACTTAATAATTTTAAGCTGCTGGGGGGAACACTTTTTCTCTTGTAAATATATTCTCAAACAAAACGATCATTCTTACTGAAAAATTCTCAATTGAGGGTATTTATCTTTTGAGTAGTACGGAAAAAGGTTGAACCTGTATTTTCAAATCTTCGAGTAATCACAGTGTAAATTAATTAGTTCCGTTATTAGATTTTCTAGGCGCTACTCATATGCATCTTAAATAGCAATAAAAATAACATAAAACTGGACTCAAAAGCATTAAAATCTTCCTTCAAATTCTTGCCATAGTAATCAAGTCATAATAATGTTAAATAATTTATGTTAAAAATTATTAAACATTTATCAATGTCTGTGAGAAAAATTGGGTTTTAGAAATGACTATGAGAAAAGGTGCTCAGTTTATGGCAACCGATTCAAAATAGCTGAGATCAAAGCAAAGATTCTGAAAAACAAAGTCTGACGGCACAATATACATAAAGTTAAAAGAAACCTTTTTGTTTATTCGTATGGCAAGGTGGTATGATTTAGCGTGAAATGGGAAACAAATAACGAATTGTTTATAATAATGCTAATAAAGTCAAATTCAGCGCGGTTAATTAGAATATCGAAGAAGGGTAAAGAATCGGCAGACTCATTGACAAAAGTGAACTAGATGGCTAGATCTATCGCTTTCATAACAAATAAGTTCTTGGTTAAATCTTCTTTATTACTGTCACAAACGCGAATGTGTCATTGAAGCTATGAAGCCATAACCGAAAAGACATTTTTATGAATAGTTTGCTCTCCAAATAATAAAATAAAATTGCTACACCATTAAGGTGGCCTGTAACAAATGTCGAAATTTGCATGAAAAATACTACATGCTAGAATATACAAATGATTAACATTCAACTGCATGCGTACAAAGCAGGTATGAGTAACGCCATCTACACTGATATAAATGTAAAGATTGCACAGCGCGTTTCTCTTTGAGAAATCTCACTTGTTTGTGTAAAGGTGGTAGTGCATTGTGTGTGAAGGAGAAGCGTGTACCAGCACCTGTCAGAATTCGGTCGCGTCAGGAGTCGAACCAATTGGAGTTTCGGTCTATCGTTCCACGGTGTTCCTACTCGTGTCGGCATCTCATGATTATCAGAAGAATAGGGAAATGAGCTGTACAAGAGGGCCAAATTGAACGCCATACAGGATTTTGGAGACACCGGGACATTAACGATGGAGAGGGCAGACAGCAAGGCGACTAGTATTGCGGCTTCCTATGATGCTGAAGCAGAGAAAGGCGTGCTTACAGTAGTGCGATAAGAACTATATTGGACACAAGAGTGGTATCAGGTCTACAGACGAATCCCAGTTCTACGTACATCATCACGATGGACATATTCGTGTGTGTTGGAGAGAAGACGCTGAACGTAGTGAACGTTCGCTCCCGCATTTTGCTTCATTGTGTGCGGAATATTCAGGCTTACAAGAGTATTTTTGTATCTGCAGCTACAGAAAAGCAGTAGGAGTTCCGTCGTGTAAGTTTCTTCATTATTTACTAATTCGTTAATTTGTTTTCTTAGTGGTAATGTTCTGATTCTTGTTTCTGACCGTCGGACTTTAACACAGTAAACGGTTACGCGACCTTCCTTCTTTCTGCCTTTAAGATAAAGGAATTTCAGCATTCTCTCATCTTCTCCGTCTAGGACAAAGACAGTGCTGCTGACACCGGGTGTGCTTATTACCGAATACTACCCTAATTCTCTCCCCTCTCAACTCGCTTCTAGTGTCCTTTCCGCTGCAGCGAAATGGAAGAAGGGAACAGCCCCTTTCCTCATCCCTCTCTGCGACTGAAGAGACGGGAAAGCAACAGTAGCAACAGTCTACAGGCAATTTGACATCAATTACTCCAGACAAAGTGTCTGTGTTCCCCTTCCTGCAAGACCTTGAAGGAAATGTGGACCTTCACATAAGAGTAAGCCAGCTGTACAATACTTGTCTTTATATTGCGAGCACTAGAAGAGGCGGAAGGAGACTTATTACCCAAAGCCTCTTTAGACACTGCTTAAAAAACATTTAGACGAATTAAAATTACTTGCTTGAGAAACATAACGTATATCCAACTGACTGTGCCTCTCACAAAAGCAACCTCAGTTCCTACCCAAGGTACTCCTCCTCCACATGACATTGCAACGTGTGTTTCAAAATATTCTAAGATCTATAAATCGACATCAATCACTTTTAAAATGTAACTTTTAATATGTACAATATTTACAGATCATTAATCAAAACATGGTGGTTCAGTTGACAAACAAATCTATGTGCTTTCGCAATCGAAATCTTCCAAATAGGAACCGAAGTGTTCCTAATCAAATAGTATGCGAAGCATCAAAACATCCATCTCTCTAGCTGCCGGTGGAGAGTCTGTGGAAATTCAGAGAACACGTCGCATCGCGTTCACACGCAACGATCTATCAATTAATCAAAATAATTTCCACAACGTGCAAAGGGAATTACAGTGACGGAATCTCAAACGCAGACCTCTATTATTGCAATGGAAAAGAAACCTTTGCCGAAATCGTGGCCAAACCACCGAAGGAACGCGACCCGGCTATCCTGATATACCCTAAAAATGATACCATATGTCTCATTAATGATAAACTCAATGAACGCATCCCCTTAAAAACATTAAAGCAAAAATGAACAAGATTGCTCCGATTAAAAACGGAGGAATTGCCATCTGCTGTAATTCTGAAGAGAAGCTAAAGAAGGTGTCAGATGCACTGAACGATACAGCGGATACTAAATCACTGTTTGATCCTAAGACTCCAAATTCAAGATCACCCAAAGTATCTATTAATAATATTCCTAAAGATACTCCTCCAAACCTCATAATAGAAGAACTTGTTGATCAGATCAACATTGACAAAGAAGGCATCTTCGCTCGTTTTAAGGTAAAAGGAAGACTTCCTAATACTGTAAAATGGATTTTTGAATGTAATTCTTCAACCTTTAAGACATGCATGGAACACAGGGATATTACATACAACTGGAATTTTTCTCCCTATTGCAGAGTTCTTTGGCGTCAAACGATGCTTCTAATGTCAAGACTTTACGCATTCTCAGTACAAGTGCAAATTTAAATTTTATTGTGCATTCTGTGGAGGCAATCACTCAAAGATTGCAGAGCCGAGATACCTTTAACTGCATAAATTGCAGATTGTACAACAACACAAACGGCACAAACATTAATTACAAGCATGCAGCATATGCATCTCAATGCCCTCTGTACAAGAGAGAAATCGAAAAAATTAAAGCTGTCACAAATTACCAAATACCCTAAATCATACTTCATTTCGATTCATCTACGCAATTTAGTGTCTGATTACCTAGTTGCTCTTCTCTTTTTCTCATTTTTCAAATTACAAAGTATTTTTATGGATGCCTCATTTACCACAAATTCTTCAATGCTAATCAAAACTTCACAGATTCTCAAGAAACTTAATTGCCTTCAGTGTAATCTTAGGAGATGCAATGAAGCCACATCTTCACTTGTGCCGTTCGTCTCAGAATCCAATTACGAGATCTTATTAATGCAGGAGCCATACACCGTGACAGGAGAGATAAGAGAGTTCCCATTATCATGGAATATTTTATATAAAAACTTAAGCAAAGATATTCCAGTCTAGGAAAAAAAGAAAAGAAAAAAAACCCAGAGCATGAATTGTCGTAACGAGCAAACAACTAGATCCTTCTGTATGCAAAATTGATAGAGACATTATATCTATTTCAATTAATTAAGTACAGTCCAACTATTCATTTCCTCTTGCTACTGTTTGCCAGCAGAAGAAATTGAAAGAAATCTTATACACCTTGACAATATAATTCAGCGTGCTCCGACTGCATATCACTTTATTGGTGGGGATATGAATGCGCACTGCGTGCAATGGGAATATCCGAAATCAGATTCTAGAGGTGAACAAGTAGAAGATTTCATAGCTGCCATAAATTCTCTCGTCCTTCACAACGGCACCGTACAAGGCCCTACCTTCGAAACAAACTCAGGTAAAGGATGGCCTGATCTGACCCTTTCAAGCACAAATGCCAGCACCTTTCTTAAAAGCTGAAAGATACTGGATGAGGAAAATAATTCGGATCATAAGTTCATTCACTTTGAGACTGATCTCACATTTTCTAGTACCAGCACGAAACGTTTTCACATAACTGAGTCTAGCATCAAGAAATTAAAAAGTCTCCTTGTTAAAGAAAAAACTTCCATTTTGAATGGCATAAACTACTGAAGGGATCGCAACCAATTAAATGAATTCTTCAGTAACTTTTTCTCAATCATACAAAGAAATCCCAACCGAGCTTTAAAATTAGAGCTCCAATAAATTCACTGCAAATTGGTGGACAAAAGAATTGAGGGCAGAGAGGAGTAAAACTAAAGCCTCAAGGAGGAAAATAAAATCTACACTGGACGACAATTCTAGAAATGCTGCGTGCGTGAGATACAACGAGCAAAGAAGGATTTACAAAAAGAAAATTATGGAAGCTAAATTAACCTCGTGGAAAAATTGTTTTTCTCAAAATAAAGATACGTATGGTATCCTCCCTCCGTTCCCACAAAAATTACGCTTCCTAACAAAGATCACACAAGCAACAGCAATAGTATTCCTGATTCCCAAATTCTATCGCAAGAAGCAGCAACCCAAATCCTTGACGCTATCTTCGTGGATGACAATTCAGAAGATGACACAACCGAGCAGACTGAGATTAGATTTACCAATTTCTCACAGAATGGCTCTCCCCTTCACTCTACAAGAAATTAATAATATTATCAAGCACCTCGTTACAGTAAGAAAGCCCCAAGCCCCGACAACAAAGTTCTAAACATTATACACAATTATGACCCAAGAATCCTTCTTAATTTCTTTAATAAGTGCTTAGAATTATCGACCTTTCCCGATAACATGAAGAAAGGAAAAATAATACTTTTTTCGAGAAAAATGATAGAACCCTGAAGATCCTTCTGCATTTCGGCCAATAAATTTGCTGCCCGCTGTAGGAAAAGTTCTAGAAAGACTTTCCTATGCCGGGCGGTTGAGATATCACTTCATCAAAAATTATACAATCAGTAAAACCCAATACAGATTCAAAGCCAATACAAGCACTATTCATGCAATTGATGTAATACTGAAGCAAATCCAACAGAATAAATCAAAAGGTGAACATAGTGCACTTATTTGTGTTGATTTAAAAAGTGCTTTTGACTCACTATGGTGGCCTTCAGTATTACATGCACATAATAAAGCCAAGTGTCCTTCTAATCTTCTCAATATTCTCATACATTACTTTCATAATAAAACAGCATATTCATTCATCACAACAGGATAACCAGCAAAACATTTACTAGAGAATGTCCCCAAGGATCCTGACTGAGCGCTGATTTCTGGGCCCTCACTTTTAATGAGTCTTAAAACATGAATTTCCCGATCATACGAAGATCTTGGCGTTTGATGATGACACACTTAGACCTACCATCCTGCAAAGTATTGTAATTTAATAATCATTACGGACGCATCAGCAATCAATAGTCAAGAATGTCTAAGAGCATTTACAAACGGTTCTAAAATTCGCGGAGAAGTGGGCGCAGCGTCAATAGTCTATTAATCTTCCTCTATTCTAACAATGCAGCAAGGAAAATTATTTCCAGAAAAGTCTATTTATTAAGCTGAACTGTCAGCAATTCAATCTGCAGTAAATAGAGCTAAATCAAATAATTTCAGGACAAGAGCTATTTATTAAGACAGTCAATCTGCATTATATGCCCTGAAGGACAGAAACAATAAGAACCAACTGGTTCAGGATATTTAAAATACAATAAATGCCCACCCAGAAATCCAGTTTTTCCGCAATTGGGTGAAAGCCCACAACGTGTACGATGGCAACGAGGCGGCTGACCTCCTTGCAAAGGATGCAACGACTAGCATCAACAGTAAGGTAATTCATGATCCGTGGCACAAGTACCATATAAAATTTACACTGAATGCAATTGTCGACTCAAAGTGGCAAGAAGAATAGGATTCTGCATTGCAAGGCAGAAGAGTCCACAATTTTTTCCCCCAAGAACTGACAAAGAGGCACTGCACTATGACCATGTTCTGAATCAGTGTATCACAGGGCACGATCCTTTCCCCACCTACTGCCATGACAGAGGTATGTGCCCTACGGATCTCTGCATATGTGGCGAAAGGGGTAACACTGATCATTACATTTTTGACTGTCATCTAACAGACGGCAAACATCTGATTAAGCCTAACAACAATCTAATACCATTTAAGAAATGCAATAAAGAACAGACACATTAGGGACAAAATCAGAGACGTTCTTATTCATATCCAAAGACTCGGACTGAACATTTGTCATCAATTTCATTTTTCTACGCAATGCGGATGGACGGGAGCTCCAGAGACTTGCTTATTACACCTTCCGCCTTAGAAAGGACATTTATTCATACATTTAGACTTTTGGAAGCATCAGTTGTTGAACTTTTCAAGGGCAGTCTTTTCTCAGTATGATTTGTGTACACTATTAATACCAGAAGTCAGTTATCTCAGAGAGTCCTCTCAAGGGGTTGATGGTAAAAAAAGGAGGGGCGGGAGAACCTCGGACTACCCCCAGGATGTTCTCCCTCAAAATTGGGGTGGAAAGTTTAGCAGTTAGCTAGGTTCAGCAATACCTCAATTACTTGTGGTACTGTGGAGGTGCTGGCCTAGCTTCTACCTGTACCTGTATCCGTGTGTGGAAGCACCGAGGAGAACGAATGTTTCTAGTTTGTATTCGTCATCCTCATACGGGCCCAGTACCTGATGTGCTGATATGAGTGCTATTGGATACACATCCCAGTAGCCTCTTGTTGGCATAGCCATTAATGTGGCAGCTGTCTTTGCATTTCTGAAATTTTAAGGCCCGTGGCTGTGCCTTATCTTTGAAAAATGCTTGACGCTTTCAACAAAATAATGCACGGGTGCATGTTGCCGTGCTTTCCTGACTTTCCTCTATACAAAGGATGTTCGAATGTTGCCCTGGCCATTCCGTTGTCTATATCTCTCACCGCACTAGATGTGAGAACACACAATTTCTTCCAAATGCTTCAGAGAAGATAATTAGTTCCATCCCCTTTCTTACTCAATATGTAACAGATCCGGGCCCCTTCCCCACATATTCTTCGATAGAAATATTTCTTCTAGCATTTGCATGTGTAGGGAACGGAGAGACCAAGACTACTATGTCTTATAATGCCCCATGGCCAAGGTATTTCATTTGAAACATTCTCAAAATACTGTCTGGATATTTAAAAGATTTATCATTATAACTCCAGTTTCAATCTACAACATCAATATCATGAACAAACTAATAAATGAAGGCTAGGTTTTGTCTCAAGAACATAAAAAAAAACATTCAACTGCTATTAATAATAGCATCGTTGATTTGCTACAATAGATCTTAAATGAAATATGGTTTCAGGACTGTATTTTATTTTATATATTATTAAATTCTTTAAGATCGAATTATTTATTTAAAACTATTGTAGTAGGACAGTAATTATGAATATAACTAGGATTGCATTTAAGACTGTATTACTTTAGGACTAAATTTATATATTATGTATGTAAGAACAAATTAGCTTGATCAGTGTACCAAATAATATTGTAGCAAGGCAAGTAACATTATACCATGTTGCCTGGTCGAGTGCTCAGCGCGAATTATCACAGCAGCCTTTGAGGGCTCTAGATGTAGTAGTACAGCCGCTACCTGGTGGTCAGTTGCATGGTGATGAAGTGGTGACTCTTCAACTTCTACCTTTCCCGCTTCCTCCACTGAGGACGTCTGGTCATCTGGTCATGGGTTGCCGAGAGACTAACGAGCCAGCACCCGCTAGGCACTACGACTGATCAGCTCTGTCACAGAGTTGAAGCCGCGTGAAATAAGTTACCCGTACCTTCATCCAAACTGATCCCGGCTGGGCATGGAATGGAGTTCGATTCCATGCTCAGCCGGATTACCGAAGTTATTGCTCTGGAGATGGCAGATCCTGTGGACTGAATTCTGCCTGTTGTATACCCCCAAACCACCTGCAAATTTAATAATTTCTTATTATTATTAAACTACGTTTGTGCAGTAAAAAAGGTTCTGCTATTTGCTTTCTTTCCCGGTGAAGAAAATAGCAGAATCTTATTTATCGTACATGATTTTAATGGCTAGCGCTGTAATTTATGTTTACGTGTAAATACGAATTTGTTAGTTGTGATTATTTTTAGAGTAAAAACATATCATTTAAATTGTATAATTATAAATTCACTAATTATTTAAAATTACGTATAACATAGAAGAAATTAGTGCAATTTATTCATATATTTAAGAATGTATTAATAATTTACTGTAATTTATATTTATAATACTAGTTATACAATAATTTAAGTAGAAGAAAGTTAATGCATTTTGTTTCATTTAATAATGAATATAATTTTTATTTACAATTTTCTGAACACACTAAATACGTTCGAAAAGTTATTTCATATTGATGAAAAGAATACATGTATATTTTTAAAGGCGATAAAAGTTTTAATTCAGTTTTTATATTAGTTTTACTTAGTCTACGCTCATTTAGAACTACTTCTGTAGTAAAAAAATACAGACGAAC
Organism: Stegodyphus dumicola; assembly: GCF_044657685.1. Taxonomy (NCBI): domain Eukaryota; kingdom Metazoa; phylum Arthropoda; class Arachnida; order Araneae; family Eresidae; genus Stegodyphus; species Stegodyphus dumicola. The sequence continues at coordinate 89,445,894 of NC_140768.1, forward strand.
AAAAATCACATCATTATTGTAAAAGTCTCACGTTCAAAATAAATAATTCAGATCTTTAATGCTAAGAAATCACACTTACATGAATATTATTCGTAAGAGTGCTTTTAACAAGGGTGTTCCGAAATTCAGTATCTTAAAGGATTTCAAAAGAAGTCTCTAAAATTCTTTTAAAGATATTATTTGAAAGAGTATTTATTTTCTCTTTTCATGCTTAGAGCTGGGAAGAATAGCTTTCGAACAAGGCTTCGATGCGATGTTTTCCTTGAGGCTTTTCAGAATGACAGTATTTCACTTGCTATTTCCAATTCTAAGCCTTATTAAAAGTCTCAGGAAATACTGTTACCTTCTATATTTAAACATGCAAGTTATTTTAAGTAACAGCTACTAGGTTTGTTACCTTTTTATTGATTAAGTTTGAAAGCAAAATGTTTTACCTTTTGTCGAATGGCAACATATTGAAGCGTGGAAGATATACGTATTTTATTGACAGTAATGGTAACGCAGTTTTTCAAGATTTCAAATTTTTTGATTAAATTTGAAAGATAAATATCTTACATTTTGTCCAGGGGCAATACACGAGCGCGCGAAAGATAAAAAATGTTTAATTTCAAGTAGCAGTAGGGCATTGCTTTAAACTTCAGAGTATACTAATTAAAAATTCATTAAAATTTCACAAAATATGAAATTTAAAATTCGGATTTCGAGATGCACATGTTCAGGTGGAGGACTATGTTTATTCAAAATGCGAAAGCCCTAGGTGCCGTGGTTTTTCCACAGCACGAACATAAACATATGCATACATATATATTTTTCATTATTTTAATAAGGTACATGTACTATCATATTATTGCAACCACCTTAATGGAAGTCGGCAAATTTTCAGAATGTGCCAAACTTTGGCAACCATGCGCATAATCATTCTTTATTCAACTATGCTCATAACAGTCCTTAAATCAAGCAGTGTCGCCATTTTCTCATGTGTTCTCTTTGTTTGTATTCCAAGTTTCAAGGAGTTTCGTAGACAAATCGTGATATTTTTGGCCTCAAACTCAGTTTTAAAGTATTGCTTGCCAACAATGGAAGAAACGGTGTCAAAATTTCTGCACAATACAATATTTTGCCGAAAAATGACTAAAGGGAACAATGATTATCAGATGATTTTGGTTGATGGAAAGTTCGCAATGCCGAGTTTCTATAATTCTCTGATTTTTTTTTCAAAGAAAATAGATCGCTGTGTACACGGGGAGAAGAACAGAGCTAAAGTTTAGAAGTTTGGCTTATTTAGTTACGGCAAAGCACACGAGGTAAGAGAAACTGGCTCATTTCCACTTTATACATCAAAATGGCCACGCAACCCGCCCGTTCGCCTGGAATCGAACCCACGTTAAACTACCAATGTTCAGCGACTTTACTACTCGGCCGCTGGTGGGCCGTTTAGCGATGGATTTCACAAAAACAATTAAGAATTTTTTTAATGTATCATGTAATCTTCATGTCATAATTAAAATTTATATTTAATTTATTTTTATGTGTTGATAATGTTTGCCAACTCACGATATACACTGACAGCTTGTGAAAGTTCCCAAAAAATTCTCGAATGGCACCCGATAAGATATTTTCTCCTTTCGCTCGAGAAAAAAAGTGTCAAGTTAGTTTGTTAATATGTAAATATCAGTAGTGAGATTTATGAACAAATCAATACCGAATGAATATGAGCCCTACAGCCAACTCAGTAAGTCGCCTGGGAAGTAGAGGCTTTTCGCAAAGGAAACATGATGCTTATTCACTATCTACGGCTTGATATAGGAATCTTAAATTGTAAGCAGAATATTCTGAAAGAGCAACTTAAATACTGTTAAGCTGCAAGTATTATGACAATTGTTTATGTTGCTCGCTTTTACTTTCCTTGCATTTTTAAAGTGCTTATTTATACGAACTACAGTACTTATTAGATGAAACTCGCCTCTGTTAACGTTCCCATTTACTGCGATCTTCAATGCAAGTAATTTTCATTCCCAGGATCCATTCTGGAATTCTCTGAAGCTGCTAGAAAGCGGCAGCAAATCACAACTTTTTAATCTAAGATAGACTTGCATCATGACCTGCATATACAGTGCGAAACTATGCAATATGTTGGAAGAAGAATTAGGGTAAGATTTTTTTTTCTACTTATATTATTTGAATTATTTTTTAAATAACTGCAAAAGACACTTTATGGAAACGATTTGATAATTAATTTTTATGCATAAAGAGCGTATTTCTTGCAGCGATACTTTTTCTTATTTGATAGCCTTGATTTTTACTATAGTTTGTGGAGACATTAGGTTATTTTGATGAATGTTTATTAAATGAAAAATATGCAATGCCCTCGCCGAGACCCGAACCGGCACCTCTCGAATACGCGTCGAGTGTGCTACCGTTACATCACAAAGGCATGCAGAAGTGAGGAATAAAAATGCCAGCTCCAATTGGCTTACCAACGGCGGAGCTGTAAAGTCGCTGAACACTGGCAGTTTGGTCCGGGGTTTAGAATCCCGGCGAAAGGGCTGGCTGCATGGCAATTTCGTAGTTTTTACTCTGTGTAATGGGCATACGAACGAGTTTCACTTAGAAAGTCCTCCACGAAGGCATCCCTTCTCTTAGGCAGATAGACTTCGAGTGCTTTGCCATAATTAAATAAACCAATCTAGGTCGAATTTTCCATAAAAAGCCTTTTTCTTAGCATCATCGTGAAATGCTTTCTCTCATCTTTTGGGTCGTTTTCCAAACTCTGCTCAGTGTTCTTGAATGCCATTTTCCTAAGGCTAGTTTTACAAACAGAAAGCGCTAATATTCATTAGAGAAGAGTTAATGGCTTTACAAGTATTTCATTAAATGGGATACATTTTATTTCTGTTTCTTTCTTTGCTAAATAAGAGGCAATTGACTTAGACGTGTTACTACAGACTTTGTCCATAATAAGCTAAAGATTATTCTTGTTCTTTATAAGGCTGGAATTTCTTCTTCAGAAATTGGTTGTAAAATATTTTGCTGATAGTAGAGTGAACTAACTTTAGCCTTGCTTCAGGCATTTTGAGTTTTAATTTACCATTGTAAAAATGTCCTGGAACTCTCATGGAACCCATTGAGAATTTTTATTTATATTAAACTCTTTTCCGTACAGGCCATTTCGCAGGTCATTTTTTCAGCTGCGCAATAGCAAAATGATCTTTGTTTATTATGGTCATTTAAATATGCCCTCCCTCATCGAATGTTACCACAAATTTTCATTGATTAACGGCTAGGTGTTTTTTTTATAATTTTCTACAATTTGTTTCCTTTCCGAAAACATTCTCAATATGGATGAAATAGGCTTTTCTGTCGGTGGATTTGCTTTTAAATACTTCAATATCTTGATATGAACTTGAGTTCGAACAGTTTTGCGACCTTCTTTCATTTCTACTTTCAAGCAGACGCATATTCCCTTTAAAATTTAATGCATTAAAATGACGTTTGGAATAACCTCGGTTTTTACATTGCCTTACAATTCGTTGATACGAATATTTTTTCCACGGAAAGTGCATTACCTTAATTATCGAGCCATCTATCAGTTTTTAGAGCCATTTTGAAAAGAAATGTTTTATTCTGCATTCCAATCAATTACTGTTAGTTATTCCTAAACAGTAGTAGACAATTACATTGAAAAGGTTAAATCCTTATATCAAAATGCTAAAGGAAAAATCAAAATAAACTACCTTTCCCATAAAGGACTAGTGACCTTCTATATACGTTATAAATGAAGCGGAATTCTAAGTAAAGTTTAGTTGTTTTTTTACTGAGTTTTTTTTTTTTTTTTTTTTTTTTTTTTTTTTTTTTTTTAAAGCTTCAGTTTCAATAAAAGAGATTGAAAAAGTTAAAGCTGCTGTTGTTGTGTTATTCTTAAATTTTCTAATGCATTTTGCTAGCAATTTTATTCAGTATTAAAGTAATGCATTGAATTATGTATATGTGGAATCCTGAATTCCAATATTTGTCAATCGAAAGATAAATGGGATATTTAATTCTTAAATACTTTTAATGCATAACGTCATTCTGCAAACGATATTCTGAAGAATACTGCTAAACTTTCGGAGCAATAAACTAAATATGTGAGAGTTGCAGCAGTAGTATCAGTTCGATATTTGAAAGGTTTATTACAGCAAAAAGTTAGATAGGCAGCTTGTTGCATCTAAGAATTCAGTCAATACTATTGCCTGGGGACGCGAACTGAATATGCACTTCGCGTCTGAGCTGTAAATTTCATTTTATGAATTGAAATTTAACTGATGCGTGGTAAAATGTAATATGCACTCGTTCAAAACGAGTAGTCTTTTTAGAAGACTAATAAAGGAATGATTCCTGTTATTAAAATTCTAACATCATAAGTGTTCAGAATAACTCGGTATTTAGAGTAATTTCAGGAGCTTAGATTAGCCAACAAATTATGAACATCGGAAAGCAACAAATTATGAAACTTCGGAAAAGAAATTTTATTTTTACAGAAGGAAAAATTCTTGAGCTACTCAGGGTGTTTCAGCAAATCGGTTGCAAACTTTCAGCAGAGATAGAGTACACCTACACGATGGAACATCACATAGTGATGTATGGTTGAAAAGGCTGTCCTGGCGCGGTAGTAACAACACAAAACACAAGAAAGGAAGAACATGAGCAGGGCTAGGAAACATGTTTATTATGCTTAGTATAGTAGAAATCAAGAAATAAGAATAAAACCAGACAACGATCGTCATTAAAGAAGGTATTGGAAATTACGACCCGGATTGTGATGCAAGTCTCACATCTTCGGTGCATGGAAGATGCATGACGCAGGGTTCCTGCATATTTCGGGGTCGTAATTTCGAACATCTTCTCTGATTACAATTGTTATCAGCCGGTAGAGGGCATTGTAGAAAAGCCGCCGATAAGGGGCGCGAAAGCGACAAGCGACGAAATGTGAGCGAGGTGAACAATGTTCCGAAATTATTATAATGTGTATATTTAGTGCAGTAGTAAAGAATTTATAAAATACAAGAGTCATCCTGATGAATGAAAAGTTTAAGTCCATCTTACCCCTAGCCGTCCTGTGACCAAATTTCGGATAACATTTCAGCAGCGGGATATTAGAATGAGGATTAACTTTCCCAACCAATTACTCGCGTACCATGAGCGTGGAAAAAGTGGTAAGTTTCGTTTTTAAAAATTTGAATGCATGCGAATTGTAGAATAACTGTATTGAAATATAGTTGATAATTCTTACAGAGTATAGAATTTAGAAATGTAGAATTATATTATTAGTTAATATCATGGATAAGAATGCAAAGAAAGCTTTAGATAAAGCAAAAACTAAACGGAAAACTCTAAGAAGGTTAACAACATAAGTAATTAACAGAATATGTCAATTATTGGAACAGGATATGGTAGATACAAAATCATTAGAAGAATGTGAAATGAATCTACAAGAAAAAGGAGATCAGATATTTAAGTTAAATCTAGAAATTGAGAATTTAATTTCTGAAGTTTCTGATCTCCAAACAGAAGTCAAGAATAATCAGGAATATAGAGAACGTATCATCTACGCGAAATCGAAAGTCAAAGAATTATCTCCAGAATTCAGATAGAAATAAGGCAGATCTGTCGTTGAAGAGTAATTATTCACTTATTTCCAATAGTGAACCAGAGAAACCGAGAATAAATTTGCCGGAACTTCATGTAGAACCGTTTGACGGTAATTTAGATAAGTTTCAGGAATTTTGGTCACAATTTGATAATGCGATTCATAGTAACGAACGCTTATCTAAAGTAGATAAATATAATTATCTTAAAGCTTTCTTAAAAGGACCAGCCTTAATTAGTATTCAAGGACTATTGGTATCGGAAAATAATTATGATTTAGCAGTTGAATTGCTTGAAGAAAGGTATGGGAAAAAAGAAATTATTGTAAGATCTCATATTAACCATTTGTTAAATTTAAATGCAGTAAAATCGGCTTCGTATTTGAAACAGTTAAGGGAAGTTATACGATACGACAGAAATCTAAGTACGGGGTTTACAAAATCTCGCTGTCGAACTGAATTCATATGGAAGTTTGTTGTTCTAACCACTACTAACCAAACTTATTCCAGATTCTATTATGTTAGATTTTTATAGACAGCATGAAAAAGACAATTCTTGGAATGTAACAGAATTATTCATATTTCTTAGAAGAGAAATAGAAACGCGAGAACGAACATTTTTGTTTCGACAAACAGGGGAAAATAATGAATCAGTTAAATACATATATATTATGTAGAATATAAACAGTCGGTTAATAAATTTTAGGAAAAGGGGAATAGATTTTAGAAGTTTAAAGAGAAGAAGTATGATTCGACTCCTAACGTAACCGCACTGAGTAAATTTCGGAAAATTTGCATTTTTTGCAATAATTCTGAGCACAATTCCGAAAATTGTGATCGAAACGGAAGATGTTTTTTATGTCTGCAAAAAAATCGTATGGTTCGGACATGGAAATTAAAAGAGCGCTGCTTGACATGTAAGCGTACAAATTCTAGTTTGATTTGTTACGCCAAATGCAGACAGAGAGTCGCAAAGAAATGATGAATGACAAACTGAAAAGATCAAAATAGTATTCCGATGAATCATGATGGATTATCTGACGTTTATACGTATTTGAAGAAGGCAATAATTAATGACAGTGAACCTACTGAATGTTTGATAGGTACTGGAAGCGGTGTAGTTTAATTAAGTCTTCGGTTTTTTCGAAATTGCGACTACCAATAAAACGGGAAACAAACAAAAATTGTTTGGAATCGGTAATATCAAACGCGCATTTACAACGACCTTGAGAAAGGTTCAGGTTTCACTTCGAATTGACGAAACCCAAAACAACTGCGAATTTGTTTATCGTAAATGATGAAGTACAGCCGTATGACCTAATTATCGGGAGAGATATTTTAAACTATCAAATGTTGGTTTATGGGAAAGTAGGGGATTCATTTAACATAATGTATGCTAATAAAATTCCATTCGCGCAATTAATAATCGAAATGGAGCGTAAACACATTAAGTTATATTCTGAGAAACAGGAAATAAAAAGTAACACGATAAAGTTTGTGCATTCTGTAACTCGAGATATAAATAATTGGATTGATTTTATTTCAAAACAAGCATGGAAGTCCGGATTCAGTAATGGAAGTTACTGATGGTAGGGAAATATCCCGTTGGTGTGGTTTAATTCAAGAATACGGTTTTGAGATAAAACATTGGCCAGGAGAAAGACTGTCTCATGCTAGTGCTTTGAGTAGAGGTCTTGTATCGAAAGCTGATGACACCATGACAAGAATAGCTGAACATTTTGAAGTTTGCCAGTCTCTAAACGAAGAAGAGTAAATATTAATGATACAGCATGCTGACCAAGACCTGAAAAGAATTATCCACATTTTCAAGAAGCACGAAAAATGAACTGCTGAGGAGAAACAAATAATTAGGAATTAAAGAATAGACTGTTTTTGAAAACTATAGTGGGTGGAAAAGAGAGACTACTCTGCGTGATTCCTAAACGCGTGAGGAAGAGATGTCGTACACCAATGTTTGAAAAAGGAGAAATCGTTGTGATGAAATGTATTCCTAAGGCTACAGGTAAGCCACACAAAACACAGCCGAAATATCGAGGACCATTTATAATAACGGAAATATTAACTTACCTACAGAATAACGCAACTAGAAACGAAGAATCGAGGTCGCTACTTCACCACAGCTGCTCGTGTGAGCCAACTGAAACCATAGAGTTGCGATCCCAGCTCTGACGATGACGATGATGATGACGACAAAGACGATCACGATACTGACCAGTTATCAAGCTTGTTTCCTCGACGGAACCCAAGAAGATCTGTCCGTAACAACTGATGAAGGCACTCTTCCCTGCGATTAAGCTGAGATCTTTCCTTTTTTATGTTTATCTACGTATGTTAGCTGATAGAGATCTTTTGAAACTTTGAACTTTTGAACATTAGATTGAATTTGAATTTTTGAACATTAGATTGAATTTGAACTTTTGAACATTAGATGGAATTTGAACTTTTGTGCATTAAATTGAAAGACTTGGTGCATTTTTGGACTTATCATTTAAGGACTGATAATAAATGAGTTATATACTAAATTTATGATATATCATAAATTTAGTAATGATTTACAGAAAAGTTCCATTATTATGCTAATATATAAAAAATATGTGAATTTATCTATGTGAAAATATTTGAGTAAGTTTATTATCATATCAAATTTTAGTATAATGTGTTTTCTTCTTAGTGTATCAGTAATCTGTATGTTAAATAATGTGTATACGAGTTAAAATAGAAAAACGTATTAAGTATAAAATCAATTTGTACTCTCAACAATCGGGACGATTGTGAAGTCAGAATAGCCGAATGTTATCAGCCGATTGATGGCATTGTAAAAAAGCCGCCGATAGAGGGCGCACGATTGTAAATCGAAAATCGGAAGCTACGAAATGTGGGTAAGGAGACTAATGTTCCAAAATTATATGTATATAATGTATATATTTAGTGTAGTAGTAAAGAATTTATAAAATACAAGATTCTTCGTGATGAATGAAAAGTTAAAAGTCCAACTTACTCCTAGCTGTCGGGTGACAAAATTTCGGATAACACGGTCGTTGTCTGGTTTTATTCCTATTTCTTGGTTTCTGCTGTACTAAGCATAACAAACAACTTTTCTCACTCTATTTGTGTACTTCCTTTCTTGTGATTTGTGTCGTCATTACCGTGCCAGGAAATGTTCTCCCATCATGCAATGTTATATGATTTTGCATCTTCTAGATATACTCTATCTCTCCTGAAAGTTTGTAACCGATTTGATGAAATACTCTCTATATCATTCATAGACTACAATACTGGCATAACTCAATGAAGTATTGAAATGAACGTGTTTAAAGTTTTAATTTATTTTAAAATGTAGGAATCACACAATCAGCTGATGGATTAAGGCAGCAACTTTTAAAGGATTTTTTAAGTTGGCACCATTTTTATAAAATAGGATATTCTGCGGACCCTCTTATCTCCTTCGGAAACAGCGTTTTTGGCTACGTTACTGCCAGTATATGAATATCTTTAAAGCGCAATCAATTAAAATTCATTTAAGTTTACACTGATATTAATTTTAATAGTTCAAGGCTATAAGGGTTAGCATAATCTTTATCTTATCAGCCAAAATTAAATAAATTTTAACACTCTCATTAATGACATGGATGAACCTGCGAATAAATGTATAGTTGTTCTAAGTTTGGCTGTATTTCAGTTAAGAAACATCACTGTCATAGTGCTTTAAAATCCTTCTCGTTGCTGAGACTAGAGTGGAATGCTCGTAGGTTGAGTAACCCGCAATAAATGTTACAAAATGTCAGTCTTGGGACAAGAAATGATAGACGGTTGCATGTGTAATTTCCAAATTCTCACATTTTCAGCTATTTGTAATTAACCTGAATTTTACCTTTGGGAGGGGGGATCTAGGAGAACCACAGATTGAGAAACGCCGCCGGATTAAGGAGTAAACATTATTGAAATACTTCATAAGACTTCTGTTTATAAAATAATTATAAAATGTTATACAATTAACATTATTTAATAGTAAATTTAATCAAATTTTATTACTGTTGCCATTTTTAACATTATGTTGAACTATATTAGAAGTTCATGGATCATAGTAATGAAAGAAATTAGAGACAAATTATTGAGTTTTATTAAAAATGCTACCACATTATGACCCGGACTACCTAATTATAAAATGATACTGCTTAAAGTTTCAGTGCGACACCATTAATTAAAATGTAAAGGAAATGAAAAACCTTTCAGGTATAACCTATATTTATATAAATTTCAAAAGAGTATTTATTTTTAAGTTTCGAAATCTAGATTGCTGGAAAAGGCTGAATAACAGTTTGGTACTACATTGCTGGTGACTAAATTTTGTACATTGTCAAATTACTTCTAATTATTTTAAGAAGTTTGTTGTAAGATTTTTTTAATATTGCTTGATGGAAGGATTGCCAACTTTTTCTGTGTCTGGTGGCTTTCGTTTTGAAAGTTTTTTAAAATCTATTTCTTTAAAAAAGTCTTATAGAAGAAGTAATCTAATCACTGTTTTTTTTTTACCGCCCGTCGAGAAATACAGTTGGTGTAAATTTTCATTGTTAATATTTACAATAAAAGTTTTATTTATTTGATCTGTGAGATTCTTCACAACACAAAGTTGTTTGGCGCAAAGTAAGAGGTGTATGTACTACACCCAACGTCCGCCAGAAACCAAAGAATGTAACAGAGGTACTATTGTAATCTGTTATAGTTTGTTACTTTAAAAAAACAATTCAAAGTTGTAGCGCCCCTTGTAGGGTTTCTTTTAGTTTGCATAACCAATGTTTTAAGTTTGGTACCGTTCCTGAACCTCTCATGTTGGGAAATGTCATAACTCCCAATACGTATTTTCGAACTGTACCAGTTTTACAACCCATGAGCTATATTAAATTCTAGAATTACCTCTGTGGCGTTTAAAACTTTATGTTAGTTTAATGAAGAGATTCTAGATAATTAAAATTATCATGGCTTTAGATATTAACAAACTTTAGAAGAGTAGGCCTTCAGTTAAAATCCTCTTAAGAAAGGATTTTTTCTTGTTTAAGACAGATCTTGAAACTTGATTTCAAGTAGGAAATACAACTTGTTAAATTTTATCATTGCTTTACATCAAATAAGGGAAGAGTAATATTTGATAGTTAGATAGTTTAACGTTTTGAAAATTGCGTAAACAAAGAATTAAATACAACTTGATATGTTTGGTGCATGATTATTTTACAAATGCTCAATCTCTCTTTGTGCCTTCCTTGGAGGATTAAATAAAGCAGTGAAAGCCGGATGTTCATATTTCATAGACTCAGCTCTCGCAGTTTTGTCTGAAGAGCACCGATTTTAAATCACATCTCCCGGTAGACTAACAAATCTCCCGGTTTGTAATTTACTGCCTTTATTAAGAAAAATGCTTTCCAGAAATATATGAAATTTATTAGATTAATTAAACTTAAATTGGTCAAATTATATTTCCTACCTCTAGTGACGTTTAGGATAATTTTTCTTATTAATTTTATTTGATCCTTGTTTTATGTATATTACATTTTTCCTTATTAATCTTATTTGATCTGAATTGAATCGATTGTAGAATGTTGTAGAAATTTTATGAAGATTTAGGCTAAGTTTAATCAGTAGTATTTGCATTTAATTTTGAATTTGGTTTTTGATCGATGTACAGTACATTAGTAAGGTCACTTAACTATTAATGCAGCCATCACCGCAGTCAGGAGTTTTTACAGAAGAAAAAGAATGGTTGTGATGACAAAATATTATTTGTTACATAAATAAACATAATTATGTACGTATTTTATGTTAAGTTAGATATTTATCTTGGAAATCAATTAATAAATCTCTTTACAAGCCAGTTTTGTTTCTTTTGTCCTAAGAAAAATTTTGTGGCTATTTTTTAAGAACAGATTCAAAGCATTCATTCCCTTTAATAATTTTGTGGCAAAGTTCTTTATTCCCAAGGAATGAAGAACCATAATTTTCTTCCACTGTAGATAAATTTCACGAGCGTTTATTTTAAAATTGAATTTAATTAAAAATATTTAAGTTTCCTTGGGCGGTCAATGGGATTATAAGTAAGAACCCTTAAATGTATATATAAAATGCGTACTTAAGTATAGATAGTCTTAAACACACACACACACATATAGAGATAGTTTTTTTTTATTTAGTAAAGTATAAGATAATATTTAACAGTGAGTGCAATGTAAAACGAATTTTCGAAACTTTTCTTTAATAGCTCATAAAATTCATTTAGCACCTGAAGAATACATTTTTAAAGTCGTAAATCTAGACTAGAAAAACCTAAACTGGAGCCTAAGGAGTCCCCATGGCGTCATCAAAGTGACTCTGTCCGTGAGTTCGGGAGGACAGTTCGGAAAGGGGCTAAAACAGCCCGAAAATGGTAATTAGCGGTTCAAATGGACGACTTTGCAGAGCAAGAGGGTATATAACATGTCCTAGGCATTGTAGATTTAATTCACATTAGCGGTATGTATACTTAAACATTCCATGAGTACTACTTTTCTCTATCGAAATCTTTAAACGCGTTTTTCTCATGATAACACATTCTCGCGAGCTGTACAACTAGCTCAAAAAATTAATTGACTAATCGACTTCAAATTTCACACAGATTTTATTTAACTTATTGACAATATCTTGAAACTAAAATATAATAAAAAGTCAATACCAACTGTTGTTTATAAAAAATTGTTTGTAAAAGAAATAACATGACTTTTCAAAGTGTCCTGAATATTTAGTTTTTGGATTTCCTTTCTTCAGTTTCTATTCAAGATCTGCACATGATCACATTTTAATGAAACATTTTCGCATTTTTGATTTCATATGATTATAATGACCTCTAGCTTGCATTGCGCGAGAACAAAAAAGGATTTAAGTTCCAGCAGCCGCTTTTTTGAAATTTTACGACGAAAATGTTTTATCTTTTAGGATTTATTGTCAATATTACAAGGTTCAATACCAAAACTTAATAACAATTTCTATTTTTTTATAAATAAACTAGTTAAAAAAACCATTGTTTTCACGACCCCTACCTACTTAATTTTTCTTTCAAATTTATTCTGTTATTGATTATTAAACTATGCTATTTCAATTTAGGTTTACTTTCTTCGTAGTACTTTAACAAAGCACGTGGTACATTAGCAACGTCGTCCTCTTGGTACTTTAGCAAAGTACCACGAGAACTCTAACAATGATTAGGGGAAGGGATGACTTCGTGGAGGAATTTCGAACTGAAAGTGACTCGTATAGACTGTAAACATGAGGAAAACCATAAAAACATCAGTTCGCCGAGATTCGAAATCGGACTATTCAACAACCACTATTCAGCTATTTTAACCCTCGGCCGCTGCTAGGCCCTATGTTATTTTAAATCAATAAACACAAATTCATTTTTATCGTTTCTGGACGACTAGCGATTTTAATCGCTAGCTGGACCCATGAAATCACATTAGCTGGATTCAGTAAAATTATCACCACATTTCTTGTGTTTTTATAATAACTCTTTCTCTATATATATCTCTAATATATATATATATATATATACATATAACTCAAAAAGTAAAAAAAGGCAAATGGACTTCTAAAACTCAAAGTTAAAAAACAAAAAATAAAAATACAAAATATTACAAGAAAATTAAATTAATAGCTGTTGATTTTGTCGAAAACGAAATCAACGATAATGAATCAACTTTCTTTCATGAAATGCATAATAATATACTTTATGTTAATTTGTGATGTTTAATATTTTTTTTTTTTTGGTGCTTTTAGTTTTAGTTGATTTACTTAACAGTTTTAAACGTCTTCTAATTCTATTACCTGTTTAATACTTTTATATGAATCTTCTTAAATATTAACTTTAAATAGATTCAATTACAATAATTTTATTCTTTATTTGTTACAAAATAATCATAAATAAGAAATTATTAATTGAATTTAAATATATATATATATATAAAGAAATTAATTAATCGTAATAAATAGCCTAGAACTTATGCTAAAGCTGCAAAGTTATAAAAAATATTAATGTATTTTCTAATAGATTACTTTGTATTATCTCCATTGACAAAAGCAGTTAGAATTCTATTGGAATTCTATAATGAAATAAAGTCATTTAAAAGCTGAGTCTTGAAGAAATTTAAAACTGAAATATTAAAAAAGTATAATTCAAAGGGAAAATGCAATCAATAAACTAAGTCATTATCGCCGGAAATTAGTTGGCTTTTAAAAGGGACCAATCTAACTTCTGATCAATTAACAATAATTAATAAATGCGAAAGTATATATGTAAGAAAAATAAAGTATATGTAAAAGATTAAGTTAGCAAAGAAAATTAATTCCCTTCTGTATTGTAAAAATAGTAACCTCAATATGCACTGCGTCATTTCGAGAAAAATCTATGTCATATGTCTCTTACATAATTCTGATGATGTAAATGAAACTAAAACTCAAACAGCCAATAGTAATTTTACAGCAGTATTAAACATCCAATCAAAATGCATTGAAAACCAAAACTAACTCAGTCTGAATTAAGATTTCACTCTGAACATAACGCACTTGCTTTCGACGCTTTGGCCTAGCTGCACTGCTATCTGTCTGCTGCTGCTTTCTTTCTACAAAGTTATCAGAAATGTAAACTTTTTCAAATAGGCACAATAAATGTGGACACAACATGTTTACTGAAATAAAAGTTAAATTAAATATACCTTGACTGCCAAATTTTTTATTTCTTGTGGATCGGCGTTGCAGCATTCTACGGCATCAAAATTCTAGCGGTTCATTGTGGATACAACCACATGTTTTCTACTATAGAATCTATTACAGTAATATACATATATATTTGAAGGAAATAAAAGAATAAACATTATTATTCGGCACTGCATTTTAAGTAATCTCATAAATTTGTTTTTTATAATTACAAAGAGAATTTTGTTGCTGACGGAAATTTAGATGCAGGAATTTCACCAAGGCAATGGGACGATTTTTGATTTATGACTTTATAAATATAAGATCATTTAACTTTCTTTACATTAACAGTTCATTAACAGTTCTGAAGCTAATGTTAAAATAAAAAAATGACATTACAAAAGACAGCATAACTTTAGTTGTTACGAATGTAAAAAGAATGAAAGGATAACCAGACGATCCATTTCACTGCTTGTTACAGTCTGTGTACGTTTTTGTCAATACTAATGATTTTTTGTAACCCCAACTTAAATTATAGGAACTAATTAATAATAGAATAATAGGTTATTCTGCGAAATGTTTCGGTACAGTAATGTTGCAGCAACTGTCTTCGTTCTTAAAGTAATAATGAAAGTTCATGAGGAAAATAATATAACCCTCACAATCTCTGAAGTCAGCAAATTCCCTACGATATGTGTGTTGTGTTGTGACTTTTGTGGTGCAATACACTTTAAACTCGGTATTTCAACAAGAAAAGTTGTATACAGTCTATCTAGGCCTAAAGGAGTGTACAGATAAAATTTGTAAAAATTGCGCTTACCGTTTCAATTCTGTGGGTGTTCCATGAGGTGGAACACTGCGCCACCAGAGCTCTTAAAAGTGCGACTAAGCGAGCATTGCAGTGAAGCACGGAAATGAGTAGAAGCTTATGTATAGTAATGAAAAAAGGAATAATGATCGTATAGTAATGAAAAAAAAAATGTATTATGGTTGTATACATGGGTTTTTGGATATACACAATATTCTCGAATATATATGGATAAATGAGATAAATATATATATATATATATATATATATATATATATATACACAAAAGTCCTATATACAAATGTTTCGATTTCATAGCTTCGTGAAATTTTCAAAGCATGTCATATCTTTTTGATAGAAGCACAAACCATCTTTGCAGGTTTTGAACAAAAAAACTTGTTTTGTGCCGTGCAACAGTATGTTCTGTTCCGTGCAACAATATGTTTAGAATTCCTAGTAAAAAGAAAGAGAAAGGAGAAAAAGAAACTCTTTTCTCTTCCGAAAGAGTTTTCCTGCTATTTATGGAAAATTAATAATAAAAAATCAACTGCAATTAATATTAACAATAAAGAAAAATAAGCTATAAGATATACATACACAAAAAAAAAAACCTACACGATTATTGTAAATAAACGGGAATGAGACTAAAAAGCGATAGCAAAATAATGCGCGCAGCTCCCCTAAGTAAAGATGACTCAAGCTACTGATAAAATTCCCGCCTGAAAACTACTCACAAAAATTTCAAGATGCCCATATTAGGGCTTTTATAGCACAAACCACACCTCATCCCTCAAGACTGCTTTATTTGAATTCATTCCCCCCAAAAGAACGTAAATAGAAAACATATACAACAGATGTTTTCTCCTAAGACAGATGTTCTGATGCGTAATAGCATGAGATCGCTAAAGGCGCAGTGTTCACGCTAATGGAACACCCCGTTTTACTTAATGATTCTGCGCATGCTTTTTGTATGAAAAATGTAAAAAAAAATATATAACAAATAATATAGAGTACAGCCATCAAATTTATACGGAATTTTTTTTTCAAACAATTTTTTTTTTTTTTTTTGCGTCACAAAAGAATATAGAAAATTACTAGAAAATAAGTGGATTTTAATAACACATCATAAATGAAAATTCTGGGTCCCTTGTGGTATGCTGCCATCTACTATTTAAAACGAGAAGTTAAGTATATTATAAAGGCGTTTTTATCCATTTACGGTTGAATTTAACGGTTTCAGAAGCGATTCAGTTTGGGTGTTCCATGTAGTAGAACAATGAGCAACAAAGGGTTATCTTACTTGCCTGACAGTGACGTCAGAAAAAGCCCACAAAATTCATCGTGGCAAGGAGAGCAAGATTGCGCCTGTCGTTCGCAAAGCTTGAGCACTATACAGGTGACAGTACGACTTCTCTCAATTCTGCCCCCCCCCCAATTTTGAGGAAGTACATCCGGGGTAGGACAGGTCCTAGAGTCTCTCACCGCTCTTTCCCTACCACAACCTCTCGAGAGAGCTTTCGGCTCGAAGCATATTTAGAGAGCCCCCATGCTGCACAAGCAGTGTACATTAACAAATATCGATGCCGTCTCCGGAATTTGAAACTGGACCCTTCGGTATTGCAGTAGGCTCCCCTAACCACTATTTCTACTTACTTTTTATTTACTTCTAAAATCGCACTAGTATCATAACTGCGCATACATTTCGTTTCCCCAACATGAAATGAAGCCTGTAAATAAATCGCATATTTACCATAAATAACATCAGATTTACTGCATGTTAATATGCTCATTAATTTTCAGCTTATTTAGTCAGTTCAACATTTTTTAGTGAAGCATAATTCAGTTCCACGAGAATAGCAACATTCATGAGTCTTCGTCGAAAATATTCGGATTTCCGTTTTGGAGTAAGACAAATACTGACTAATGTTTTTCGCCAACGAAGGCATTAATCATTTAATAAACTAGCCGCTTGCATGAGCAGCCTCTTAAAAAGAGAAAAATATTTAATAATGCTAATGAGTCCAGCTAATGTAATTTCTTGGGTCCAGCTGGTAACTAATAATAATTGAAATGAATCTGCATTTATTTCTTTCAAATAGGTCAGTTTGTTAATTAATAACAGGGAAATTGAAAGAAAATTTAAATATTATCTTAAGTATCTACGTTTTCCTGAGCAACAAATATTGTCGTGTGAAAGATATTTTTTTTTTTTTTTTTAAATTCGAGTAGTGGCAACGCATTTGTTTTAAATGGCTAAGTTTATTGATTAAATTCGTCAAATATATTGCCAATTATAGGCAATATATTTGGCAATATATTTGAAATATATTTAAATATATTTGAAAGGCAATATATTTGACTTTAAATATATGCCTTTCGCCGAGTGGTAGCATACTTCTGACTTTTCCGACTAAATTAGGAATATCATTTGCTGAGTGGCAATACAAAGATTTTAAATCGTAAGCTCTTTAGATTCGCACAGAAAAAAAATTAATTTTTTTAAATTATTCAAAATTCAGAATTCGGACTTCAAAGTGCACATGTTTGAGTGGAAGACAATATGTTCAGAAATTGGAGACTTTAGGTGCCGCCGTTCGTTCACAGTGCGAGTAACATACAGATTCTACATTATTTCATAATAGATATTTATAATAAATCTGAGAGTTGTGTTCAGGTGTAGAGTGAAATTTTCAGAAATTTTAATGAATTTCTGTAATATTCGTGCCTTTATTCTAAGAAGCAAACCTAATTGAAATAATATAATACTGAATAATATAATACTGAGTATAAAATTGATGATGGATGTATGAACTTTCTTGCAGTATGCAACGACAAGCTAAGAGATTGATAAGTCTACTAAAAATATGTTACACGGACTTATATATGCGTTCTAAACATTTACATATACCTTCTTGATGAATGTTTCTGAAATTTACTCATAGTAAGGCTGAGCAGTTTTCTTAATGTTAAGTAACGAATTGCCGTTTATTACAATTTTTTTTTTTTAGCCCAAAGGGCGTTAGCTCAGAAGGGCTATTAATTTCGTTTTGGCATTTTGCGTCGAAAATTTCATGTGTCTATTTCACTTTTCAAATTGTTGCCACCAAATATTATGACCCTGTGTTATATTTAAATAAATTAAATAATTGTACGCATGTTTCTGGCATTGTGATAAAACAACGATACCTAGAGCCATTAAATTTTGAATAACCTAATCCTCCAATAAATATGACCATCTGAAAGCCCTAATTTGGAATTTGGAATTTGTTGTATTATCGATTTCCTATTTTGTAACACTTTAACTAATTTTCGATTAAAAAACCCAACGATTTCAAAAACAGCACTATACGAAAAAAAAAAAAAAAAAAAAAAAAAAAAAAAAAGACATTTTTATCTCTGTATCGGGAGAGACTGTATCGGAAATTCTAAAGATATGCTCATTTTAAAATTATTTTGCGATATTGCTATTGAATTGAATTCCATGGTATCAGTGCGAAGAATATGATATTAAATAAATAAAGGCAACACATAAAACGTTAAAAAATACGCTCCTATGGGCGTAATATAAAATCTGAAAGCTTTCAATTTTTTTCCTAAGGTAGAAATAACAAATTTGAAACTTTAGAAGCGTTTTCAATTGCACGCACTTTTACGTATATTCATATGTAGCAACAGTTCTCGATCTGTGGTCCTTGAAACCTCCCTTTGTGGTTCTCCTAGATTTCCAATAAGATAAAAAAGTAGCATTTAAATTAACTGCCTATTCCACATTATAGCTGAAGATCTCACAGTTTAGAAATAACACATCGCAATCATTTATGACTTTTCTCCCATGATTGGCATTTTATGAAAATTGTTACCTGTTACTTATGGACTACCCTTTATAGTCTCAGCAACAATAGAGGGATTTCAAGCATTATGACTATGATGCTTCTTACTAGCATACGACATACAAGGCGGTCCAAGATAAACCGAACCCAAAGCAAGCGAAAAGCACTTGAACTGTTAAGGTCAAATTATACGTAGTGGGCCAAGATAATCGGAACCTTTGATGGATATTTTGGGCCACTCGATAGAATAGTTATTCAAGAATCAATAGGCTCATCCATTTTATTAATGCAAGTGCCAATAATTTTTAGTTAAAAAGATAAAAATTTTATAAACTCCAATAACCTTGAATTGGAACTTGAATTAACTTGAAAAACAAATATAAATTTTCTTCTATCAACTTAATTACCTAATATGAAATAAAATTAGATGAATTTTAATTAATTGTAATTAAATAATATAAATATTTTTCTACCACATGTAGTAGCACATGGTAAAAAGGTTGTTCTCGTATGAAAGAACTGCAAGGTGGTCCACAAAACATTCTAATTTATATATAAAAGCGGTTTCAACTTTAATTCTGGGAATCGATGATGTATAGTATTTAAATAGCCGCTGAACGGTGAAATCACTGAACTTGGTAGTTGGACTTGGACTAGATTCTAGGTCAAATTGGCTGGCTGATTGACGTTTTCGTGTTTTTCCTTAAGTGTAACGTGGATATGAGAAAGTTTTCCTTAGAAAGCCCTACACGACGACATTCTTTCCCTAGGGCAGTTAACCTTCGCGTGCTTTACCATAATCAAATAACAAAACATTTAAATTTTATCGATTGGACGGATTATACTTCAATTGGCTTGGTTTATTTTATTCCTTTTAGTAGTATTATTCGGTTTTATTCAAAATATGTCTTACTAGGGGCCGAACAAACTCCAGCGAACGGGTTGGCTGCACGGTTAATACCATGAATACAATTCAGTAACTCTTAGAAAGTCTTTTACAGAGGTATCCTCACCTTAGGGAAGTAGCCTTCGCGTGTTTTGGTATTAT
This sequence comes from Stegodyphus dumicola, assembly GCF_044657685.1. NCBI lineage: Eukaryota > Metazoa > Arthropoda > Arachnida > Araneae > Eresidae > Stegodyphus > Stegodyphus dumicola. Next base: position 89,465,943 of record NC_140768.1, read on the forward strand.
TAAATAATTAAATCTTAATTCAAAAATTTAATTTGAAAATACTATCTTATTTTTTATAAGTTTTTATACTACTACGCATTGTTACTAACATATATTAATTTTTACATATCTAGATAATTAATTATGTCTATAAAGATGAAAATATTTGATTTGATTATTTAATTATGGCAAAGCACACGAGGGCTATCTGCCTAAAGGAAGGGATGCTTTCGTGGAGGATTTTTTAAGGGAAACTGGCTCGTATACACGTTATATATGGGGAAAACCACGAAAACGCCCATCCAGCCAGCCCGTTCGCGGGATTCGAACCTCGGACTGAACTACCAGTGTTCAGCGTCTTTACCGATCGGCCGCTGGTGGGCCAAGACGAAACGAATTAATCGCTAAGTTAAATAATGGCGTTTATTAACTGTAGAATTTTATAAATGTGTCATATAACCTGTTTTCCATATAATTCCAAATGTATAATAAATATAACTATTAAGTACATTTTTTATATGATTGCAGTTATAGTTTCATGTAGTGTTTAAATTCGATTGACCAAAAAAATATGTATACGTATACTCCATATAACTTATAAATTCTATTATCTTATAAACTCTTTAATATCTTAAACATTTTGTAACAATCTTTACTTTTAATAAGGCATTGCCAGTGATTTTATATTTTTAAAAAGTTATATTAATTTTTATGATTTTAGGGGCTTAATTAACCTTAGAAAGATGAAAAGAACTCAATTTTAGTTGTAAAAAGTGAAATTTATGAATTACCGAATTTTATAAACACATCGCACACTCTATTCTAGGATTCATTTCTTAATAGATGCTATTCTGTAGTTTTAGACTTGTGTTAGATATAATATATAGGTTGCTAAGGAAAGAAATAGTTTAAATGCCTTCTTAAACATTACTGAACTTTACAACTGTATTAATTCCATAAATCAAACCGATAGATAGCTTGAGGGAATTGCAGCTACACTTTACTTTTATTGAGATTCAGCATCAGCTAAGAGCGTTTAAGATCGAATGTATTATTTATACTCAAACAGTGTGGTCGCGCAACGAATATTAAAAACTTGCTATTCTGACCTGGGGATCAAGTCGTTGAACCGCAAGGTTTCATAACATTCGATGACTTAATAGAGCTTATGATGAGAATATAGAGCTCCAGGACACTCGGATATTAAGAACGTGTCTGTACTCGGTGAAGAGATCAACAGAAGATACAATAGCAACATTTGTAGTTACCTACTTAAACGCTAACAACATGGGAAATCTGAAAACACTTCAAATTGAAAAGAAAAGGTTTTTTGTAAAGGAAAATTTTATTTAAAACCCCCAAAATAATTAATGAACTAAAAGAAGGAAAATAATATATCACATTTTCGTGGGAACAAGCGATTAAATAACTCTCTCAAAATTCATCTACAATTTTATATCACGAATAATACAAGCATGTAAGGGCATGGGGAGAACTTAATAAATTTACAAAGTTAATGGCTTGTACTTTTGACAAAGCAGTTGGGTTAATAGATATCGTTATTTTTACAACCCATGCTTTTCTTATTCGTGATATAAAACCGTAGATAAACTTTGTAAAGAGAATTATTTAAACTCGTTTCCATTTTAAACTACATTGTAAACTATTTTCCTAGCTAGTTTTCAGTTAGCTAGCCAATTAGTTAACTGGTCAATTAGTTAGCTAGGCGATTAGTTAACTAGCCTATAATTATTATAAAAAAAAGAAAAAAATATATATGTAATGTTTTTGAAGTGTAGTTGTGATGGCATAGTGGCAGGCGAACAGATGTCGTCGACAGAAAAGTGAATTGGACGAAATACCAATCTTTATTTCCATGCATATAAAATCATCTCGGTAGATATTTATGCAATCATAATGAATTCCTATACATTTCTATGATTCAATCATAAATGAAATATGATAAATTTCTTTGTACATTGGCTTTTAAATAGAGCTGACGTAGGCATTTAAGCAAAGGTATAACGACGAGGGGTTGACAGAGCAGCAGTCAGGGAAGGTAAGAATGACGTAATTCGCCAGCGGTATTTATACTAAGGCTGATGTAATTGTAGGGACAGGCTATGGTTGGTTAATTTGAGATTCTTATACAATCATGGAAGGATCTCGAATTTGGGAGAACAGATGAATTTAGTGAGAGAGCATAAAGTCTAGAATTGTTAATTTTGAGGTCACCAATTATTTTTAAAGCAGTTATCTTATTTAGTTATAACCTACATATAGAATGATTTGAATGATCCAGCTAATGTAATTTCACACTTCGAACTAGTAATTAATAATTATTGAAAGGAATTTGAGTTTATTGCTTTTAAATAGCTTTGTCTGCTACTTACTAACTTCATAAATTTTAAAGGAAAGTTAGAATTTATCTTTGTTTTGCTGAACGACAACACACTGCCTCGTGCAGAGTAAAAATATTTTAATTTAGGCCGTAGCAACACATTTCTTTTAAATCGTCGAGTTTTCTGATTAATTTTGAAACACGCTTTGTATTACACGCTTTGTCGAGTGGCAACATAGAAATTTTTTTATTGCAGAGAATTTTACCAAAAGTTCCTTAATTTCCCACACAGTATGAAATAAATAAAAAAGTAATTCGAAATTCGGGTTTCGAAGTGAATGCGCTCGGTCGGAAAACTGAATGCATTCGAAAATAGGGTTTCTGGGTATCGCCGTGTTTTCATAATGTAATTAAATTCAAAAAAATAAATATTGCGTTGAGGAGTGGAAACACGTTTCTTTTAATTTGTTGAGTTTCTGAACAAATAAATTTAAAACATAAATATCTTACTATTAATCGAGTGGCAACATAATCTTTTATATAGATAAGTTTTAACAAGAGTTCCTTTAAATCTCTCTATGGAAATAAAAAAAAACGTGTTCATGTGCTTGTAATTCTTAAAAAATCCACACTTTTATTCGAATCCTAATGAAATTTTGAGCATCTAGCCTCCAAAATAGGAGAGAGATCACTGTTTATGTAAGATATTTAAATGAAAGTTCCTCCACGGTCAGGACATATAGATTAGAACGCTGCTCTTACGACACATATCTTAGGTTTACGTAGCCGTTGTTGCGTCATCGCTATCAGTGGAAGTTATACATACTAAGGAAGGAATTTGGAATTGTTTTTTTCAGAAAAAAATTAATATCAATTTTTCTAAGGATTCAGCTTTGAAAACACGTTACTGTTGCAGCATTCCTGCTATCAGTTCTTGCTAAATTCATCATGTAGAACCGTTTACTCTTTAGAACAGTGAAGAACTTTCTAGAGCAGTGTAGAACCTTTGAAATAGAATTTGTTACGCTGTCTATCAGTTATATTCGAATATGTCAAAAACGTCAAAAAAATTGGCCAAAATAGATGGTTATTTTTCGAAAATTCTTTTCCGAAAAACGACATAACCGACAAAAAATCAAGTCTCAATTATTACCAAAACCGTAATATGGCGCCAAGTTAGTTCTACACTTTTCTACTGTTTTATATCAAACTTGATAAAATTTTGCAAAATTCACTTTGAAACAAAGTACGAGGAAATCCACTGTCTATCTGAGATTTCGAAGAAACTCCCCTCATCCCTTTAAATGAAGCCTCTTTACTTCAGGTAACCACATGATACTTCGGCTAGTATGAAATACATTAGAAAGAAATTCGGGTTTCGAAGTGCACATATTCGGGTGGAGTATCTACATAAAAAATTTGATTGTAGATGCCATCGGTTTTTCGAAAGCAAAGAACATACATTCATACAGATTTTTATTAAAAAGAAATTTTTATTTTCCTCTTTTTAGTCTTTCCTTTTTGTCAATCAAATTATTGAACTTTTTTTTTTTTTTTGGTAAACAATGAGTAATTACTATTTTAGTTTTAAGAATTCTTTTACGCCAAATGATAAAAAAATTGGGCAGTTCATAAAAATTTGGAAAAAAAAGGAAAATCGAAAATTACGTTACACATTTCATACAAAAATTTTCGCTCTATGCGATAGTATAAACGCTTAAAGTCTGAGGTTTTTAACGTGTTTGTTAAGCAAAGGTATGTGCGAAAATTCGACTCAATGTTTATTTTTAAAACTATCTAAATCGAATTTTGAAATATTCGCTTCAATACTTTGTATTGTTTTCGACAGAATGTGAGCAAAATTTGAATTCTGTAATTCCTCAAGTTGTATTTTAAGACTCGAAAAGGAATTTTTGACCATAGCGACAAACATTATGACTCAGCTAAATATAAGCCAATGAAAACGCATTAAAGATTGTTATAATTACAGAGAAACTGTAGCAATTTAATTGTACACTTAATCAGCTAAATCTGATGATAACTTGACTTTTTAAAAAGTTTTTATTCTGGAATTTTATAGTTAGTTTTGTTTAGAAAGACGTTAAGACATTTTTATGGAATCTCAAAATTACAGATGAAAGAAATTCAAACAGGGAGTTCGTGTTGAGTCAATGTTTCCATGGGTTGCTCGATTCTTTTCGCTGTTACCTCCAAAATCGCTTACTAGTCTCGATCCCACTGCTCGTTCGATTCTTTCCGCTCTTCGCTCCGCTGAGCGCTTTTAATTCACTCCTTGTTCCGGATCTTTTTCATCAATGTTATTGTTAGTGAGCGGTGAGTCATTTAAAATAAAACTGAGTCATTTCAGTGAACGAAGGTTCTGATCCTGTCCCATCATGCAGCAGTGCTGCCCATCTTTACATACTACTAGAAAATTCCATTAGTTTTAACTAATATAAAAATTGCAAAATGAGGTCGTTTTTCTGTCATTATTTTCTACTTACCCAAGAAACTCGTATTCAGAAAAAGAAATATTTCTTAAACGAAATAATCATTGGTACTTTTCCATGAACTTAAGTACCTAAAATCAGATTTGAACAAGAGGGACTAGTCACGCTATTTGGTTATTAGAGGAATCAATCACTGTCAATACGTAAGTTTGATAAAAATACAAAACAAGATACCATTGCCGGTTTAATAATTTTCTCGGGCGCTCCTAAAATTAAAGCCTAAATCAAAGCTTTAAAAACAATGAGAAACTATGTACAAGAGGTATTGATAAGAAATTTGCAGAATATTAACTTTAGGTTTATTTTGGATGCAGAAAATGAGCTATAAATATTAAAATGGTAAATGCTGGTGAAAGTCACATTTTTATTTTAACGGCTTTCTTTGAGATAGTTCATAGATTTATAAAGCAACTTCGGTTTTAGTTCTGTGTTAATAAAAAGTGGCAATATTGAAAAATTTAGGAAGTACAGAGAAATAGAACTGGGGATTTAAATCTCAGAAAGTAGTCTTTTAAAATATTATAATCTGTTAGAAATCAATTCAGAGAAAAAATGTTTCAAATTTTATTTTCAATTAAGTTTTGAGATAATAGTAGTAATTTAGAAAATAGAATAATTACATTTAAATATAGTGGACAATTCAAAAACAGTATCTGTGCTAGGCATTGAAAAAAAAAATCTTGGAAAATAACCAATTGATTAAGACTATTATAGTTGTGGCCTTATTCTGTTCCTATTGGCTAGTTAAGTTTATCGGAATTATAAGTTTTAATATTATTTGCTAAATGTACTTTTGTCGTCATATAAGTACATGTGCCTTGGGTGTTATATGAGAATATGAGAGGGATTCAGTTTGGAATGACGCAATTCAGAAAGATTTTTGGCATTTTTGCACGAAGCAAAGGAAGTAAATTTTGAGGTATCATATTGCAGTGGAAATATCCATTTTAATCGTTCCAGAATTCATTTAGACCATTTTTTACATGACATCGGTACGTACGCTCAGAATAAAATACACGTTTTACCAAAACGGATTGTAAAATTCTTTAGAATGAATTCAAAAGCGATTTTTCTCGTGATGTCTTTCTATATGTATGTATGTATCTCTCATAACAGAAAAAAGATTAGACGTAGAATGTTGAAATTTTGTATACGGAGCTACCATAACGTCTAGTTGTGTACCTTTCTTTTTTATTGCAATCGGCAATACTGGAAGTATATATATATATATATATATATATAATGTTGTATGAACTTAAATCTGTTTAGTGCGAATACAAGTTATTATTACTTGCGCAATTGCTGCAAAGTTAGTTAATAATAATTTATTTCCTAAACAGTATTGATTAATTGATTATATTATCACCTAAGTTTAATTAAAGTAGAATTATTTTAAAAGTGTGCATCCATACTGGTAAGTTATATTTTGAAAGATGTTTTGAAGTAATTATATATATATATATATAATACATACATACCCCTTATCCGGTCTTTATTTTCTCAATCGCTGGTCGTAGTCATATACTTCCAGTTACAGAAGTGTTTAAAATGATGAAAATATTCACGTTTTAGCAATGATAAATTTTTAAAATAAATTCGTTTTCGACGAAAAACGAAATCTGACTTTTAATTCGGTCTCCCGGTTCCCGTACTTATATTTCGTAAAGTTTTATACTCATTATGAAAAAATGAAATTATAAAGACTTTGACTTAAAATACGTACGGAAAAAAATTGGCCGGGATAATTGAACGTCAAAATTTGCAGTTTTTGATGTCATTTTTAACTTGCCTTGAGAAATCGGTTATTAAAATTAGAATAATTCCAGAAAATAAATTTAAACGAAATGCACCAAAAAGAATGTGTATAATTTTACAGGCCGCTTAAGAATGTCATGTGTTACCCACATCAGAATTATTGGATCATGTGCATCTCGAAATTCGAATTTTCAATTTTGAGTTTTCTTTCTTGGTTTTTTTTATTTTGTATCAGCTTGATGAAATTTTAAATAACAAACTCGGCCTTTTATACCTCTGACGGACCCAAGGCTTCTCTAAAAAAGGGCAAATTTTCCAAATCTAAAATGAGAAAGAATTAATTTCTTAATTTTAATGTCAAAATAACCCTGATACTTTATACCTGAATTTATGTACTTTTAATATAATACCACAAGAAGGTTGTCACTGCACAAAGAGGAAATATTTATGTTTCAGATTTAATTAGAAAATTCAGTCATTAAAAGAATTGTTCCGCCATTCGACAAAGCTGAAGATATTTATTTTTTTTATCAAATTTAATGTGTTTGTTATTGATTATAAAATCAAGCCATTGAAAAGGTAATATACGTAGTTTTTAATATCTAATGCTGTTAATGACTAACTAGACCCACCAAATTACATTATATGAATTCATTAAAATCATTACATATTTTTCCTTTTTATAACAACTAATATAAGAAGCTGGCCGGTCAAACGGGTAGCATACACAGTAATCACAAAAGTCTTTACTTGACAGTTATTTGAACAACCGTTGGTCGTAGACGTATATTACTAACTACAAAAAATGTTTTAAAGCTTCATGTTTTAACATTTACAATTTTTAGAAATCAACTTCGTAAAACTGAATATAACTTTTTACATGTTCAGCCAGTCTAAGAACCGAAAGGACTTACATTTAATATTTTCTGTACTCGTTATAGAGCATAAAACACACCAAACGTGATTCCCATATGACAAAAACGCAGATATTTGGTATTAAGAGTCGAAGATCATATTGAAGGCTGTACACAAATTGAAAAGCTAAATATTTGCATTCGTACATAAGTAAAAATAAAATATCACCTTCGACAACTTTTTCTGATGTTAAGACAATAAATGACTTCTATGCAGATTATTGTGGAAAGTATTGATGAATATAATATTTTTCAAAATCGAGACCTTATTTCCGAAATCATACACAATTCGTGTTCTAGGAAACATAGGCAGGCAGATATTGGCAAGCAACTAAATCTTAAAATTCTTTGTTTTATTTAAAAATAATTAAAAACATTTTGTACTTTAACGAATTTTTTGTACCATTACCAGATTACGATTTTAAAGTAATAAAATTTCAAGTGAATTTTAATAACGTATTATCTTTATTATACGCGGCTTAGGTGTCTGTTTGTCGCCGATAGTTTATTGGCTGCTTGCGTAACTGTACTAGCCAATGGGGTGAAGTTGCCAAGGCATTCAAATATTCCATATACACTGATACCATACATGCAGTTTTCATTATTTAAATTAAATTATCACGGTATTTAAGAACATTTAAATATTTTTAATTCCTACAATTGTTGCTTATTATGCATTTAACTATATTTACAGATGAATTACCTAGAAACTTTCAAACGCTGAGAAATTAAAGGAGACGAAACCAACTTACGAGTTGTGCTTAGTACATCTCATCAGGTAGGTTTACCCAAACTCCTATGCTAAATATCCTTTCGCGTAAAGAGTTTAAAATTTTGCCCGATTTTATTCCGACATTGTATTTTAAACCGAATTTTCAGTTAAACCCAAATTGAGCGTGTCAGGAAGAACGTGTGCATTTGTTTGCATTAGCAATCATCTGTTTTTGAAATGGTTTACAACTGAACGCAAGAGTTCGTGAGTTCCTGTTCAAGAGTTCGTGAAAGAACGAACTTAAACTTTTGATGGCTCTCTGCAAGGCGAGCTTAAAAATGATGCAAAGATCTACACAAGAAATGTCGTGTACAAAGAGATCTTTGACATATGAATTAACATTTTATTATTTAAATCACCTTTATTTATTGAGCTAGCGGTGGCTCTTAAGAAATGTACTGCCAGTGGTTTCCTTCATTGCACTCTACTTTAAGCAATTAAGCAAGTAGAAGAGGGAAACTCTGTGGAGCAGTAAGCAAAGGGGCGTCCTGCCCTGGGTAATTCAGTTTAAATTAGCAGACACCTTTGCACAAATCATTTTAATTATAATTTATAATTTCTGGAACAGCGGTCATTTCGTATGACCGCCGAGCTTTCTAGTAAACTTATAAATTATTTGTGTGAAATTTCTTTCGTCATGCCTCATATAACAAATTAGATATAAAACAGTGTTGATGAATGTCATTTAGGGTGAAGTATCAACCTTGAGTTATTGTAATTTATTTATTAACCGACCCACAATGCGTATTGAACGTGATGTCAAAAATCGAAACTTTTAAATTAGATTTTTCAGTTAGTTTTTGCTGTACGACACTTCAATTATTTGTGTTTTATTTTTTTAAAGGCATGAAACATTTCCCTAAACACAAGTTTATGGATTGGAGCAGCATAAAAAGTTTAGATTTCATAATTTTTACCAAATTAAGTTCTTTGAATTTACATCTTATTTTACTTTCGAATTTAAAAATTGCAAAACATGAGTGTTTGCGTCGTTTAAAACACTTTTGTAATCAAAAGTATAGATATACTACCAACGATTCGGAAAATAAAGGCCAGGTGAGGACTGTCGTGGACACAGTTTATATTATTGCAATTGCAAAAAGTGAAAAAGTATGTAATGACAAATTCTTAATTAAATTCAAGATTATTTTAGAAAATTTATTTTAATAAACCTCTTTGCAGCTCTGTAACTTTCCAGATTATCCTACCAGCTTTCATTCCCATTTATGCCGAATAATTGTATTATTTACATAATATGCAGAAACCGAATCTGCAGCTGCGTTGTTTACGGGATTATCTACAGGCAGTGTACTCGAATATAATCCGAGAATTCTGGAAAACCCAGATAACAATATAATGTCCACAATTCAGGAATTATTAGTAATTCGAAAACTGTGTGGGCATTATTGCGATTCATAATCCCCAACATCGGTTATCGCTTTCTATATCGCGTCCAGCAATTTAGAAGCATACTTCCAGCACTATGTGTAAAATAGCGACACGGCTTCATACACTAGCGTGCAAAGTTTAAAAATTTATACACTAGTATACAAAACTTAAAAATTCTGATGTGTACACTATATGATTTCCTTGTACGAAATATTAAATTATAAGCAATTTTTCTGCATTTCATTTAAACATATTGAATTAACAGTTAACGAAATTTGAATTAAATCCTCTTCGTCGATAGCGCATAAACCACAGTAAAACAAATGCACTCTTTGAAGTTCACTATATTTACTTACCATAGCGACACTTCGGTGCTAGGTTCACTTAACAGCGTTACATCTCATTCATTTTATAACTCGGAGACCACAAAAATTATATCCTATGAAGAATTACCACAAGTTCTATTCGAATACGATAAACGGTAAATAAAAAAAACTGTATTCTAAAACGATATATAAAAGAAATTAAACAAATAAAAAAGAAGCAGTTTTTCACAGACGATTCAGCTTATCTAAAGCGCATGCGCTACTAATTAATTCAGTTCTCACTTCGCGCTAAGACAAAAATTCATAAAAATTCAGAATATTTTCATTAAAAATTGAAAGATATAGAAAAATATAAAACACTGAGTACAGTTAAAACAATTAAAAAAAATTTTACAATTAAAATTACAGTTTCTACGCAAAAACAAGCTAATAACTTAAATGAGAAATCCAGAAATCCAGAATGAATTAAGCATAATTTAATTCGCAGTAATAAAAGAAGACGTTACTTTGTTGTTGCGAAGCTTAGTTTCTCTAGATTGGCAACAAATCCACTATTCTGCTAAGTTTCAAATGTAAAGAAATATGGCCGCTTTCGTAAACAAAATTTAGGCACTTTAAAAACATTTAAATTTTTGATAATTCCACAATTATTGCATGTAGGCTAACTAAAGGCATAAAAATTTTAACCGGAAGATAAGTACAACATAATTCAATCATTTTTAAAGAAAATAAATAAATTAAATTAATAAATAAAAGAAAAGAAAATTTGAAATGTTTCAGATTTTAAATTACGTCCAAAAGGGCCTTTTTTTAACATTTTCTGTGCTACCTTTATTTATTAAGTATTATGTTATTCGCACTTAAACTATAAAATTCAGTTTAAGGGCAATATCGCAAAATAATTTCAAATTGAGCATATCTTTAGAATTTCCGATACACAGTCTCACGCGCTGGGGATAAAAAAGTTTTTTCTATACAACGTTGCCATGGCTCGCTTTGAAATCGTTGAGTTTGTTAATCAAAAATTCGTTAAATGTTTTACAAAATATAAAATCGGCAATAAAACAAATTTCAAATTTGGGCTTCCACATGCCCATATTCGCAGTACATCATTCAAAATATTATGGCTCTAGGTACCGTTGTTTTATCAGAATGCGAGAAACATACAAACATTTATGCAGATTGTTCATTATTTAATTTCTTCAAATATAATACAGGGCGATAATGTCTGGTGGCAACAATTTGAAAAGTGAAACGGACATTCAGATTGATTAGACGCAAAATCCCAAAACGAAAACAATATTCCCTCAGTGACAAAGCCCCTTTGGACTAAAAATGCACAATTTACAATCATATAAGAATAAAGAAACTGAGCAGACTGAGCCGAGTAACAGAGTGGATATATGCATACATATATGCATATACTTTTGGTGCGGCCGAATGCAATTAAAATTGGTAGTGCACATCTACATGTTATAGCAGTCTTATATACAAAATTTCAAAGTTCTGAGGCTACTCGTTTTCAACTTATGTGAGATACATACATACATACGTTCGTACCTACAGACACCATGAAAAAGTCTGTTATCAGTTTTATAATTTTTGGGGGGAAAAACGTCCTTTAAATTTCATTCGATAGCGGTCGAAATTTATATTTTCCTTGAAATATGATACCCGAAATTTTTCGCGATTACAGTACTTCCTTTTTACTTCGTACAAGGAAGTAATAACAATAAATGTTTCAACATACAACCGTGATATTGTTAAAAAAGGAACATTTTGAGATCAGAAAGAAACGCGAGGAGTCATCGCTCGCAGTTCAAGGCAATTGAAGTCCCATTTCCAAGCATTTTTCTACAAGTGAAATTGTATGTGCAGTATGGCTACAACTAAACATCAGGACTTCTCTGCACGTGGTAGAATGACCGACAAAATCTCTCGCCTAAGAATTTGGAATTGATAAAAGTGTTATTTCCTGCTTATTATAGTTTGGAAGCATTAGGTACGGCTGTAAGAAAGGTTGGTTGGAAACGGAGGACGGGACGCCTGATGTCTAACAGAGGTAAATAGGCATGTGTTCCGCGTCCTCCACTAACCAGGAACAACTTCCTGAGGCCTCAAGAGGCCGCCTCGGCAGCTTTTTAGAATGTTAACAAGAGCATTTACATGGCCATACAAGGGCAGATTGCATTCGTTTTAGCGTTTTGACATTTGTTGTTGCAATTTGCTATGGTAATTTTGCATATTCATAATAAAATTCAAATAAAAATACAAATTAAATATACAGATACAAAAATACGGTTACAAAATAATAGAATTAAAATACAGGCTCATGGGTTAAAAAAAAGTATTATGCATATACAGAAGAGGAAATGTTAAAAACATTTGACTGTACATTATTTGATAAGTGTCTGTACAGGGACTTATGTAAGTTTTAGGAGTAGGCTTATGTGTCTGAGAATGTGGAACTGCATGTTGACTTACATGGTGTATCATGCCTTGAGAGTTTTGGTTAATGAGGAGAGCACAAATCTTGGCCCATTCTCTTGAGCTTGTTAACAACATTGCAGATTGTATTTACTGCCGGTTTGTGCTTAAAGGATAGGTAAAAAGGGTAAGGAAACGGTGATAAACTTCTCTATTGTTGATGGGAAGAGGGAGGTGATTTCCTGCTGTCAGATGGCATTCAAAAACATAGTGGTCTGGGAAGCCTTCCGCTCCGCAGGCGCGTATGTCCGTGGTTGTTATGCCATGTCTATTGAAGTAGGTCGGGAATGGGCCGTGTCCCGTAATATAAGCCGTAAGAGGAGCTATTGCAATGTTGCGTTCAGTGCCGACTTTCGGAAGGTAGCTGTATGTACGTCTTCCAGTTGTGCAGTGCGTCCAGTCTTCCTGCCAAAGATTTAGGCCTTGACCCCGTAATAGCCCTTTGAGGTAGGAAGGAGGGGCTGGGATTGTGATTTTTTCAGCTTCTGGATCAGTGGCTGCTTGCTTGGCCAGGCTATCAGCTGCTTCATTCCCCTCATTTTCTGCATGTGCCTTGATCCATGTTAAGGAGAGATGTTTCTGCGGGTTGCGCTGTAAAAGTTGTTGTAATTTGATGATCAAGGGCGAGGTGTGTTGTGATTATCTAGTGCTAGAAGCGTTGACATACTGTCTGTGAAAATTTTCGCCAGTTCTATATTATTATTGAAAATGTAATCTACCGCCGTTATAATTGCCTGCACCTCCGCCTGGAACACACTGTTGGAGTCAAGGCGTCCTTTCCATACATGGATGATTCTTCCTTTGTCATAGTGTGCAAAGGCGTTGCCTACTCCGTATTCCTGCTTAGAACCGTCAGTGTATATTTGCGTATCCCTTGAAACTCGCGTCATTGACAGTGGCTGTATCCGTGAGATGTTAATGCTTATTCCTGTGCCTTTACGTGCGGGATGAGTGTGAAGAGTGTTACCTGGGCTTTGAAATTGCAGAGGGCTGTATGTTATGTTGCCAAATGTTGCATTTTTGCGGAGGTATATGAGGGTGGTGTAGATTGCCTCTTGTTCTGCCCGTATGTGGAGTGGAATGAGCCCTGCAAGGACTGTCGCTGAGCTGGTGGCTGTGGTGCGGTACGCTTTACAGAGATTCAGGGCGAATGGTCGTTGAAGAGATGTAAGATGTTTGATCTTTCGTCCTCCCATCGGCGGTTGGGCCCATACGGCAGCAGCATACAAGACTACTTTTTCAGCTACAGCATGGTAGAGGATCTTCTGAATATGATGATTCTGACCCCAGTTTCTACCTTGGAAGGCGCTGCTGGCTTGGCTATAGCTGATGTTCTGTTCTTTAGTTCCTATTTACCAATGAGAGTCGTTTCAGTTTGACAAACGATTTTCAGCGTCTCTGGAATGCCATTTTTATGTATTATTATTGTTTTTATGTATGACAGTGCGCGGTCACACACGGCTCAAGCTATTGAGAAGTTCCTGGGAAAGAGGAGATACCAACACAATGAACTGAACAACGTGATCCCCTGATTTAAATCCCAATGAACATGTGTGGGATACTCAGAGCCAGATTTAGACTTGATAAGGCCCTAAGCTATTTGAGATATGGGGCCCTTTATAAGTCTGTTATAATATATTTTAATATTATTTTAATATTATTTATACTACGTTTTATTTTTGGGGGTCCCAAGAAAGGGGGGCTCTAAGCCATTGTTTATGTAGCTTATACGTAAATTCGTCGCTGGTAATACTTTAGGGAGTCGTCTGGAGGCTCGATATTACTTTCCAGAGAATACCAGGCAACTAAAACAGAAGCTCTTTGAAGAACAGTAACTCTTATCCCAAGAATTATTAAATAATTTGTTGCTGAGTATCGACAGACAGTGAAACGTAACCATTGCAGTTAGGGGAGGTCATGTCCTAACTGCAATGTATAACTGCTTAACTGTTTACAAACTGGAGCATGTGTATTTCCAAGTTACTTTTCACCCAGCTTCTAAATCATCCGGTACTATTTCATGTACGAAAAATTTTAAAAATGCTTTTTTTTTCAAACCTACGTTTAGTATGTTCATTTTTTTCAGTTGTATTTTCATGTTTCTTGCTGGTAAGAACCGGACTGACCGTATTTCAAATTCTTCGGGTCGCTCAATTTTCTTCAGCGTTTTAATTTCCCACAACAACAATTTCCACAACGATTCCCACTTACAAACTGACGCCGTGAATCTAAATGGCGTCGTATTCTTCGCAGAAAATGCCGAAACCTGCGCAGTCTCACCCAAAAGGAAATTTCAAACGGTGAACCTTACTTAAAAATAACTTTCATTACGCTGTCATAACGTTTTCGAAACCGTATAGTTTTATGGATAATTATATGAAGCGCTCGCGTTATATTTCCTTGAAACAAGATTATTAGTTCTGTAGCTTCGCATATTGAGAAATATTGTGAGCAAAAGTAATAAAAATTCCTGAGACATGAACATCATTCAACAATTCCGCTTAGCCAGAAATACTGTTCTGGAGGGTAAAAATTCCTGAAACATGGCTATTAGTTCAAGGGTTCTGTATACTGAGAAACACTGCAATGGATGGAGATTCCTCAGACCTCACAGTTAATTTAATGGTTCTGCTTAGTGAGAAAGTTAGAGGGTTATAAAAATTCTGGAGACATAACCGAGATGAAGGGATCCACATAATAAGAAAGAATGTGTTAGAGAGAAATAAAAACCCCTGAGATTTTACCTATTTTAAGAATTTCTCATTGTGTTGGAGAGCAATGAAAATTCCCGAGACAATGACATTGCCCAAGGACATTTTCCAATTATAACTCCTGAGATATCACAATTAGTTCAAAGTTTCTAGATAGTGAGAAACATTGTATTAAAGTGTTATAAAAATTCTGATACATGTTTATTAACAGTATGTTGGTGGGTAATAAAATTTCTGAGATATTACCCCTTTCAAGGGTTCCGCATAGTATGCTACATATATTGGAGAATAACAAAACTTCCTTAGACAAAATCATTAGTGCAAGGTTTCTGGATCTTGAGAGCCATTGTGTTGGAGGGTAATGAAAATTTCCGACACATGTCCAAGGGTTCTGCATAGTGAGAAACATTGTGTGGGAGGGTAATACAATTTCTGTCTGATGAATGTCTCGGTAATAATTTTGAATCTCTGAAGTTTGTTTCTAATTACCGTACTTCCAACTAAACTGTTGCCAATTCTTCCCTTGGTGAAAGAACTAACGGTATTAAATTTAAAGAGAACAGAAATAAGAATTTGCTGAAAAATACGCTTCTTAACGTTTTAATTTTAAATAATTATAAAACGTACGAATGAATACGACAGAATATTAAAATATTAAATCGAAATATCATCGTAAAGAATCTGTCATGTTTGTTCAAATGAAATCAGCAACATACTTTCAGATGCCTAAAAACCTCCTTAACATCCTTCATCCAGTATTAAACCTTTCTAATTGAAATTTCCTATTGACACTGCATTTCGAATAAAAATTAAAAGAGCATTTAGATGCAGAGAAATCTTTACGCTACTCCTAATTAAGAACGATTTGCAGCGAGAAAATTACTTCTGCCATCTTCTCTTTTCATTTTGTTACTTAAAACGCTAAAAGAATGCGGAAGAGTGTATGAATACGATCTTCATGAAAGCTGTAGCCGAAGCAGCCATCATTTGCCTTTTCAAGTAGATTTTAAAAACTTCGAAGAAATATTTTGAGGGCGTTCGTGGAATAGTGAGCATTTTTCTGTTAAGGGGAGTAAATAATTCTAATTTGCCGTTTTAATTTTTCTCCTCCGGAATGTTTCTTTTTCTTTCCCTTTTTTTATTCTAACGAGCATTCTCGAGTAATTAGAGAACATGTTTCATTTTACATGTTGCGATGAGACAAGCAAGGGAGAGAAGCCGTCTTCGAAGACGCAAAATATAAATTGCTTGTTAAAGTGAAAATAAAATATAGAATGTAAGATGATCCCGAAGACCAGACCAGGAAGACATGAAAAAAATATAAATTATCTAATGGTATATATAGGTAATTAATACTTATTTCGTGCTTGCTCTTTTAGTGTAAGTAAGTGACTATCAGCTCGAATTAGCAATGGAACATCCACAGCTCAAGTCACGGAGAAGGTAGTGATGATATTTCAAGTTTTTTGGCTTCCAGAGTTCTTTAAGTAATATGTACATTAATACCAAAAGCAAGTGTTTCAAAATAGAAGGGACGAAAGTTTTATACTGAAAGCAAAGTACAGTTTAATTTCTCACATTTCATTACTATTTTCTGCGACAGATGGCACTACATACATGCTCCCTCTGTTCCGCCCTTAGCTTTCAATATAAAAGCGGTTTGTCGTTTCTTTCATTACATATATATATATATATTTACAAAATGAGACTTACTTATAATTTACTTTTTTCTGGTCACTAACTACTAAAGAGTTTTCGCCAGTAGATCGCATTAAAGTGCACTAGGCAAAATATTTCCAAATAAATGGAAATATTAGTGACAGTCATAAGTAAGTCTCATTTTGCAAAAATTTGTTCGCTCCTGAAGAAGAGAAGTCTGTGTTTGATTGTCATTGCAATCGATAGAGTTTTAATCAAAACCTACGCCAAACTAAGAGTGCCTTTTTTCCTAACTAGCCGCTAACGCTACCAGCCGCCTAAAATTGTTATTATATATATATATATATATTATGTAATGAAACTGTGGTTGGATGACATGACATGAATGATTTGATCGTGAATGCGGTACAAACTTGCATTAAAATTTCCGATGAAACAGGACTTTTCGAATGATTTACTGTGAACATAGCTTAACAAACTCGTGTAGAATTTTTCATAATTAGAACTGGCCGAAGAATAACTTTTGGAGGCACTGAAATAAGAACACTGAGATGTAAATGCTCAAAAATATGGCGTAGATACTTGATGCTTAGAGCGTTCATCTATTTTTGAAGAAGAAACAGTCGAGCCGGATTAAATTCTTTTTTTTTTTTATTTTATTTAAATTCTCATTTTGTGGCCACAATTCACTTGGCACACTACTCGAGCCTATTAAAGAACTTTTACAATTTTGATAGTATTGCCATAGAAGCGAATATAACAGAACGCACATGATTGCAGAAAGACGTCTGGAGAACACAAGGAAAAGTGACGTATCAGTTCATAGAAAGAAAGGGAGGGAGTCAAAAGTTTCAGTTTGTAGTTTGCTTTAAAATTTGGTGATTGGTCAAGAGGCATCTGCATTAAGGGTTACGGAAGATCGCATGATTAATTTGAACGACGCAGTTGAGCCTTTCAGCGCTATTTTTAGGACAAAGTGATGAAGTTTCCAAATGAAATAAAAAATAAAAGAGGTTATAGTGAATTAAATTTAGAATACTTGCTTTCATATTTTTATCTTATATATATATATATATATATATATATATATATAAGGATTTTAATGAATCCAGCTAATGTAATTTCACGGGTGGAGTTAGTAATTAATATAACTGAAATGAATCTGCGACTAATGCTTTTAGATTGCTAATTTGCTGATTAATAACAAATAAATTTGAAAGAAAAATTAAGTATCTTATGCTTCTCAAAATGGTAACAAATTCGTGAGAGGAAGCTAAAAATATTTTGTACTAGGCAGTGGCAAGACTTTTACTTTAAATCGTTTAGTTCGTTCGGTTAATTTGGAAAAAAACTTATATTTTACAGAGAGGCAACACAGTTTTTTATATCGCTAAAACTTTTGATTAAATTTGAAATATAACTTATTGTATCTTACTCATTTGATTTTTTATATCGTTGAAGTTTTAATCAAAAGTTCTTTAAATTCGCTTAAAATATGAAATAAATAAAAAAATATTTGTAATTCAAAATTCAAGCTTCGAAGTGAACACATTCGAATGGAGGTTTACATACCTTCAAAATTCGTGGCTCTATATACCGCCATTTTACCCCAGTGCTAGAAACATACATACATACTATAGCTTCTTCGTTGTTTGATACTGGAGATATTCAATTCCCCATGCATTTTTCTTTCCTTCTTCCTACTAAGGATGGTCGTTGGCTGAAAAAAAAGAAGAAATTTTTTTCCCGTTTTGTACTATTCGTAGACACTTAAGTTTGGCAGTAATTTTTCCACAGATCCTCAATAATAATAAAAATAGCGAAAGAAAGGAAAAGAAGATAGAAAACGAAAGAAAATGTGCCGGGGAAAATATGTCTGAAATATTTCAGATTTTAACTATTGCCCAAAATTGCCTTAAGTTGAAAATGGTTTACCATTAGAGGTTACCCATACACATGGCCCAGGTAGAATAGTGAAGCATTTTATAGGATATTAAATGAACATGCATTTAGACTAACATATAAATGTTATATATATTTTCTATATTTGAAAAGTGAAAAAATATGTAATGTAATTAGGAAAAATACTTAGTATTTTTAATTAGATATGTTACGAATTAAAAGTACTTTTGTTTCAAACATTCAAATCAGATTCAAAAGCAAAATAATAATAATAATATTCTTAAGAACTGCATCCATTGCTTTTAAATAGTTTAGTTTCTTAATTAATAGCTTACAGAATAAATATGAAAGAATAATATTTTACTTTTCGGAATGGCAACTGTCTCGAATGAAAAGTGAAACAACGCAAAATTGTGTTTCGCGGAGTTGATAGTAGTATATCCGTGTAAAAAGAAAACACTACGAATGTAAATATTACTCTAAATGATTCCTAAAAAGTGGTTGAAACAATCTGATCCTAGAGGAATGAAATATGAGATCGGAATGTTTTAGGTTATCTAACAAATACAGTCGAACGTGATCGTAATGAATACTAAACCATAAATGAATGTGGCTATGCTGATAAAAAAAAACCTCGTTAGTTTTAATATTCGCAAATTGCTCTTATATCAAGAGCAGACTACAAGGATGTAGCATACAATAATAATAAACAAGATTACTGTGATGATGCAATCAGATTATGCCCCAAGGTTAAGATGCATGGGAGGTTAATAGAATAAATATGAAGAAATTGTGGCCAAATAACAGCAATTGCTAATGCAACAAATATTTTCAGGAAATATTTAAGAAACATCGAATTTGGAAACATCTAAAACACGAACATTTGTTTTATTAATAAGTAAAATATCATTAAGAATGAGGGATTGATGAAATATGATGAGATCTATCTTGAATATAAAAAAATAACTGAATTTATGCTTATAATTTACTTTTAATATCTGTTATTAAATAATGTAGAATCTGTATGTGTGTATGAATGGATGCTTATTCCGCGTAAAAATGGTAGTGTGAAAAAACGTCAACACTTAGAGCCTCCATATTTTGAATACAAATAGTCTTCCATCCAGAGTCCACCAGCGGCCGAGAGGTAAAGTCGCTGAACACTAGGAGTTCGGTCCGAGGTTCGAATCCCGTGAACGGGCTGGCTGCATGGGCGTTTTCGTGCTTTTCCCCATGTGTAACGTGTATACGAGTCAGTTTCCCTTAGCAAGTCCTCCACGAAGGCACCCCTCCCCTTAGGCAGATAGTCCTCGAGGCTTTGCTATAATCACACACTCTTCCATCCAAACGCATACAACTTGGAATTTTAAATTTTAAATTATTTTTTAGTCCAAAGGGATTTGAATCCCGAAGGACTATTAGTTTCGTTTTGGCATTTTGCGTCGGACTCATAAATGTCGGTTCACTTTTCAAACTGTTGCCACAAAATGTTAGAGTCCTGCATTATATTTGAAGAAATTAAATAATGAAAAATCTGCATAAATGTATGTATATTTCTCGTATTGTGATAAAACAACGGTACATAGAGTCATCGAATTTTGAATAACGTAATCCTCCAACGAATATGAGCATGTGGAAGACCAAATTTGAAATTTGAAATTTGTTTTATGATCGATTTCCTATTTTTTAAAACTTTGACGAATTTTTGATTAACAAACTCAAGGATTTCAAAGCGAGCAATGGCAACGTTGTGCAGAAAAAACATTTTTATCTCCAGCGCGCGAGTCTCTGTATCGGAAATTCTAAAGATATGCTCGTTTTAAAACTATTTTGCGATATTGCTGTTGCACTGGATCTTATGGTTTAAGTGCGAGAACATGATAATTAATAAAGAAAGGTAACACACAAAATGTTAAAAAACGCCCCTTTGGACGTAATTTAAAATCTGAAACATTTCAGATTTTTTTTTTTTTTTAATTTATTTTATATTTTGGGCAAATTTAATGAAATACTGATTAACAATCTCAGCGATTTAAAAGCTAATTATTGCCACT
Source organism: Stegodyphus dumicola (assembly GCF_044657685.1). NCBI lineage: Eukaryota > Metazoa > Arthropoda > Arachnida > Araneae > Eresidae > Stegodyphus > Stegodyphus dumicola. The sequence continues at coordinate 89,486,742 of NC_140768.1, forward strand.
TGGCAAAGTGTAAGCTAATATGTCTTTCAGATTTAATCGCAAAATTCAGATATCTAGAAAGATATGTGTTGCCGTTTGTCAACAAATTTGTTAGAATAGTTTCATAAAATATGTGAGGCTCTTGTACTCATGACGACGCAATGCTTGCTATGATAAGTATTATGATAAGAGATCTTGTAATAGGAATCTAATGATTTAATGTGCGTTTTATACACGCAACATACCTGAAGGATGGAAAATTTGCTGACGTAGTAGAGGTTTTCTTCAGATGAAAATATTCTTCAATGGTGGATGACATACTAAATCTGTACCTATTATTGCTACCACATTCGCTACTTTGATGATTCTTCTGTGTATTTTCCTTTTCGTAGGGAAGGCTATATATTTTGGATTGATTTGCGATGAATGACGAATGTGGAATTCTTTTGTTATTTGGCATTTGAATAGAAAATGAGAACCGTCTTCTAATTCGGCGTAGATACAGGAATCTGTTGCTGAAATGCTTTTGAAATAAAACTAGGAGTGAAATCTTAAGGTTCTTCAAATTTAATCAGAAAATTCGGCGACCTAAAATAATGTATCGCAATGCCAGAAATTAAATACTTTTATTTCCCTGGCCATTTGTGTTGCCATTTGACAGTACTTAAGATCTTTATTTTTTAAAAATTTAAACACAAACTAAATTTAAAAGCAAGAAACTCAGTTCTTCATCTGTATTATTATTAAATACTAGCTGATATCATGAAATTTCATAAAAAAGTATGAAATCACTATAATCATTATATATTTATATTGAGGAATTACTTCACATTTCTTAAATTCTTTAAGATTTAAGTTCAGATTTTATAAAATTGAATGAATGTTTTATATTGGAGTTGGGATTTTGTTCAGAAATGCAAAATGACGAAACGCTCTGTTCATGAATGTGCTTGTATGGAGGGATTCCAATTCCCTTTGATAAGTCGGGATCTTTCTATGCAATCAGCAATAAATCTCTTGTTTTATTCTTTAGCTTTGCATTTTAATTAAAAATTCCCTTTCAATTATTTCTAAATTCCAAATGCTAATATATATAAATGAATAAATGCAAAGTAAGAAAACAGTTCAAAATCTGTATTTATTCATATTTTATTTCATTATGCATTATATATAGAGAGAAAATGCCTTAACGGGGGGGGGGTGATTCCTCCGATCTTAACGCTTAACGATCTTAACGCTGACGAAATAGAGTTTTTTCACTTTAGAGAGTTATTAGTTTCTTCACTTTTAACAATGAAATAAAGTCTAGTTGATTTCCTTAAATTCAATGCCTCCCTTGACCATTGGGCCAAATTTAAGCATTGATTTAATTTTCTAACTCTACCCATAACTATTGCTACCGGAGAACAGCGTTTTCTAACCTAAAACTAACAAAAAAATTACTTAAGAAACATATCTACTCAGAATTGTCTTAATGGGGGAGCAATGTTGGAACCTAAGCATAAATTGAAGAATAATTCAGATCTGAAACAAGTTATTCGCGATTTTGCAGAAAAAAAGTTTTAAAACAGATTATTTTAATTTAATATTTTGATTAAACTTTGTATATTGTGATAGTATTGCTTATTCTTTGTTATTTTAAAAGCGTTGTTTGTACTAGTTTCAGTTCTACAATTTTCTGCGTTTTTTAATAAGAAAAATTGTAAATATTTTATGTATATTATGGTCTTAATTCATTTGGATTAGACCGTATTTTTCTGATATTTGTACTTTTTATAAATTTTTCTTTTAATTTTAAAGTTTTTGAAGTTAGGAGGCGGCACGTTTGAGGTTTGCCGATGGCGGCAAAAAAGTTAGGGCCGGTCCTGCCGTGATTTTAAGTTAACCGTAGACTTCATAACGTCAATTGCCCAGGATAATTAGGAGTCTACTGTAGTAGTTATCAGTTTACTATAGTATGGGTTATTATTTTTTTTCCTTTTTTTTAACCGACCGCCCAATTAACAGTGGTTTTCAGTTGAAAATGCATGTTAGCTTCGGTATAAAATAGAGATTCGACTGTACTCGATGAAGTTGTTCTCATTTGCCAGAAATGGCGGCAAATCGCTTGGGAATGAGGGTTGTAAAGAACGCGGCAGAAAACCGACCGGATCAATCGCCCTCTGTCGGTCAAGGGCATAAAGCGCTCAGGGGAGCATAGTAACAGACCCTCTACGAACAGACGCCACTCATTTCCCCCCCCCCCAAATTACAAAGGAAGCAGGTCTCATTTTAATTGGGCAGTGAAAAATGTGAGTAAATTATGAACTACATAATGCTAAACTCAGTTTGACTTTATTGTAAAATGTTAAACAAATTTTCGTCCTGTTTTGAAATAAAAAAATACTAGAACATTACCGATTTACTACAGAAGTAGATATAACTGAAAATTTATTGTTGACTTCAGCCTGAAATACAATATTTCTTTTCCCTTTTTGCTCTTAAATATAATAATTACTTATAACAAACTTCTCTAAACTAGGTTATTTCAAAATTAATAGCTACATATGGCTCTTAGTTAAAGCTCTGACGCAAATAACGTACATAAGCGTTTAGCCAATAATAATGCTAGAGAGTTATTAGTCAACCAATCACAATGCATCGAAATCGACGCTAACTCAGTTTGAGATCCGTTCATTTCTCTCTCAGACTTTTATTCTTAGTGCATCGCACTCCTACTCTCACTTGCTTCCAGTTAAGATGTCGGCTGCAACCTTTTCTTTTTTTTTTTTCATCAATCATGTTATCATAAATGTAGAACGGGCAAAAATGTGATCAAGAAGGGGCGCGGACTATGCCCAGCGCCATGTGTAATTCGTAATGTCCAGAAATGAAATAAGTTTAATGACAATTAGCATTTGACTGCAACTACGTTTTTGCGCTCATCGACATGATGACTTCACTGCATTCTAGTCAAAACAAACAGTATCAGATGACTGTAAATGAAAATGCCAAATCTTTACCTCAAAATACCAAGCAGAAAATTTCAATAGAAAATCGTTATGTAATGTGAAAATCACCATCTGTATGTATTGTAAGGAATTATTGTATTCGCTTGTGAGTTGTAACGATTCCTCATCCAAAAATCTTAATACTGTACCAAGGGGTTTACTAAAATATGATTCGCCATCCACTGACTTTGGACTTTCCCAATCGCTCTAAATATTAGGAAGTTTTGAATTCCGCTTGCATGTTCTTGTAAATATCCAGTTATGATGTTCAGTTAGCACACTGATCCGTGGTTCGCGTCCGTCGAGAATACAGTTATCATGTTTATCGGGAGCATAGTTATCATGAGTTATCATCATTTCTGCTCTGGAAAATAGTTTATAGTATGAGGTATGAAAGTAGAGAATAACAATTAAAATAAAACAATCTTTCGCTGGCAATTATGAAAAGGAATGAGCTAAATCAAAGGAAATCAAGATAATTTAATTAGATTGCAATAAATAGTAAAATTTAGTAAACAAGGTAATTAATAAAATTACGGGTATGAAATTAAATACAGAAATAGTTCCAAAATATGTTTTCATGCGATTTCATCACTACTTCTTGCAGAGCATTCCTCAGGCGACCCTGGTCGAGAACCACTAAAATAAAATTAAAAATAAAAATAATATGGTACTTAAGTATTATACTGTCGAATGTGCAATTTGGCTATCATAGAATCATGAATGTTGGTGGAGATCTCGCCAAAGCTGCGCCAATCGTTTGTGCGGAATCCAGAAGATACCCTTATTTAATAAGCAATGAGCATTTAACCGCTTCGTAAAAACGTTTTTGACTATGTTTACTATTTTGTTTGGCCATCCGATTTTACCAGAAGCTTTGTTTAGAAACAATGTAAGTACAAACTTCGTGCAGGTTCCAATGTGTCGCTGTTTGTCGGCCATACTTAGCTGACCGTATAATGTTTGTATAATGTCAGTATAATGTTTCATGTAATTCTGTTCCTAAAATCAAATTCTTGCAAATTAATCTTCAGAAAGCTCAAGTTGCAACTGCCCAGGCAATAGAGTTTGCGTTAAGCAACAAAATTGATTTTCTTCTCGTTCAAGAGCCATATACTAGACATGGCAAAGTGGTTGGTTTTCTTTTATTCTGGACTGTATATCATCAAGAAAATTCAGAAGATCCTCCACGCTCAGCAATAATTAATTGTAACCCTCAATTCTCTCCATCAATTATTACTATTACTAAAGATCAAGTAGCACTTTTATTAGAATTAGAAAATTTTACTATAGCATTATTTTCGATCTACTCCAGTCCCTCAGATGATATCAGCACTACAATCTCTTTCCTGGAACACTATACAAGAGTTCTTGGTAATAAACATCAGATTATCAGCGGCGATTTTAACGCTCACTCTGTTGCTTGGGGCTATCGAACAACAGACCCCAAAGGCCGTCTGTTAGAAGACTTCTTATCTTCTAAAAATTATGTATTACTCAATGCCACGAATACAATTCCTACTTTCGACAGACTATATGCTGTGGGTTGGCCGGACCTGACCTTTACATCTGCCAATACCTCTCACTTAACAAGTAATTGGACGGTCAGAGATGAGATTTCATTATCTGACCATAAATATATCACTTTTGAAGTAACACAACATAGTTCTTTACCTATCTTACCTCGTTATAATCTTCCTGGCAGGAAAATTAATCAGTTTAGTCGAAAAGTTCGTGGAACTCTTAATCGTCTTCGTCACCAAATCAACTCTTTAACCATATCTGAAGATATTAAACGTTTTTCAGAGTCCTTAATGCAAAATCTTCAAGATATTTGTCACGAAATACTTCCAAAGCGAACTACCAAGCAGCTCCATACTTTACATTGGTGGAACTCTGATCTTCGCATACAGCAGCGGAAGTGTCGTGCGCTTAGGCGACGATTAAAATCTGAACGACGCAATGGAATAACATCTAATACTCTTCAAGTTTTTCAAAGAGAGCGTGTTCTGTATAAACGGATGATTCTGATTATGCAGAGCAAAATAGAAGCTTGGAGAAAATACTGCACATCAAATAGAGAAATATTTGGCTTACCCTATAAGATCGCTCGAGATAAGCTTCTCCAGCCTGCATCAACGTATCTTTCAGAATCATCACTTGCTGGGTCTAGCCCAATAGAAAATACTATTAATGATATTCTAGCATCAGTTCTTCCTCAGGATGATATTACAGATGACTCCCCAGAGCACTTGTCAATTAGGCAGCAAACTTCCATTCCTAACACAGAGGATGATCCACAGATTACAATTACAGAAATTAAAACCACTCTTCGAAATATTCCAAAAAAACGGGCCCCAGGCCCCGACGGGATTGACTATTCTATAATTCGTGTAATCATTAATTCCCACATCTTCTTCTTCTGTGATTATTTTAATAAGTTATTTCTTAATGGTGTATTTCCTCGTATCTTCAAAGCTGGAAGAGTGGTTCTTTTTCTCAAAAAAGGCAAAGATCCGCAATTATCCACATCTTATCGACCTATATGTCTATTATCTGCTTTGGGGAAAGTTTATGAAAGAATTATTGTCTACCGTTTAAAACATTATCTTCACAAAATTCACTTTTTAAGTGATCACCAATATGGCTTTAGACCAGGTAGGTCTACCCTACAAGTATTATCAAAAATTACAGAAGATATACATCGTAATCGCAACAATGGTCACCACAGTGCTTTCATCAGTATAGATCTTAAGAATGCTTTTGACTCACTGTGGTGGCCTGCAATACTGGAGGCACTTCGACAAGCTGATTGTCCTCAGAATTTATTTCTTGCATTTCAAAGTTACTTGTCGGAAAGAAAAATTATCTACTCCACTAATCATGGCATTATTACAAGACAACAAAACAGAGGCTGTCCGCAGGGTTCTTGTGCTGGCCCTGATTTATGGAATATAACATTTAATTCTGTTATTGCCGCAAACTGGCCAGCACATACCCGGGCATATGCGTATGCAGATGATACAGTTTTTATCATTCAAGGACGAACTCGAGAAGAGTTGCAAAGAAATGCTATTGAAACCTGTGATATCTTTTATAACTTATGTTCTAGAATTAAATTAACAATTTCCGAACCAAAATCGCAAATTTTATTAATCCCTAAAAAAGGAGGATCTTTGGTTCGACGGCCTCGAATCACCATTCATGGTACACGTATACCTATCAAACCGCAGCTCAAATTTCTCGGCGTTATCTTTGACGAGAAACTGAACTGGATGCCGCATGTTTTGGAACTAAAGAGACGAACTGTTATAATTGCATGTAAATTGCGTCAAATGCAGGGTCGTGGATGGGGAATTAGTCCCTATATACAAAAGGTTCTTTATCTCACCGTTATCGAGAGAATGGTCACCTATGCGGCTGCTATATGGGCTGAACCCATGCAGGGTCGCAAAGTGCGCCACTTGCAAAGTCTCCAGCGTCAATTTGCCTTACAGATAACTAGGGCGTTTCGTACTACCTCATCCAGTGCATTAAATGTCATGGCGGGACTGATCCCTCTTCATCTACGTATTCTGCAGGAAGCAGCAATACAATCCGTCAAGGTTTTGAAAAAACCTTTCATCCTATTTGATGAACTTTTCACACCATTGCACTATGAACAACCTTCACAACATTTGGATGTGCATCCAGTCCTTCAAGGAACAGGACTTCGGATTTTCCTTAAAGACGTAACACTGCCACCTATTCCAAGCATTCAATATTACACTGATGGATCTAAAATAGATCAACAGACAGGCTGTGCCCTTGTAGCCTTTCATAATGGTCAGTCAATTTATCAGTGGCTGGGTCATCTCCATGGAAATAATAGTGCATTTCAAGCGGAGGCCCTAGCCATCCTCAAAGCAGTTCAACACTGTAAAACAAGTGGTGCTATGGAGGCAATAATTATCACTGATAGTCTTTCGTCGCTTCAAGCGATTCAAAACCCCAGACATTCTTCTTCGATTATCTCGGACATCCAATGTGAACTTCGTAATCAAGTGGGAAATAACATCACGCTAGCTTGGACTAAGGGCCATGCTGGGGATCACGGTAATACTTTGGCAGATAATTTAGCCAAATCAGCTGCCGAAAATACCGATGCCGAGGCTGAAGAAGTGATTCTTAAGTGGCCAACATCTCACTTAAAAGGAGCTCTTCTTTTAAAAGTTATATCCCAATGGCAACTAGAATGGGATACTGATGAAACCGGTCGACGAACGTACAATCATATTACGTATGTTGATCAATGTCGTCAGATAACAAATCATCAACTAGTAAGATATATCTCGGGGCATGGTCCATTTCCAAGCTACTTTTACAAGCATGGAATTGCAAATAGTGAATATTGTGTCTGCGGAACTCTAGGCGTACCTGAACATTATATTACTACATGCCCGTTAACGGAGGAATTTCACATTCCTTTCCCTGTGGATAATCAACTAGCATTTAGTAAATTTTTAATTAAGCAGAAGTACCTTATCAGAAAACTCTCAAAAATTATGGACATTCTCCACAGTTATGGATCTGATCTATGTCAGGTTGTCTAATGTTAATGGTTTTGTCCTGTTTTCATAATACAACTGTATTCTTGTACACTCCAGTTGCATTCTTGTCTGTTTACATAGTGTTTTCATAATACAATTGTATTTTTGTACACTCCAGTTGCATTCTTGTCTATTTACATATTATAACTCTATTCTTTCTTTTTAATAGACCCAGTATTGTTACAAATATTATTAAAAATTGTATTGTATTTTAAATGCACTATAAGATATTGCACAATAAGTATTATACTCGCAATCTCAAACTATAGATATGGTATTACTATCTTACTGAATTACAAGCTACATATTAAGTATTCTAATCTGGTTATATATCAAAAATATTGTATCGAGCATTGTAATAACTATTGTATCAAACTATTAGCATTGTATCATATTTCATTATAATTACAATATACAATATTTGCACCCTAAGTACTGCATTATATTCTAACTAGTCTATTAACTTAATTTACTTATTATTTTAATTCTTGCATTAATTATTGTATTAAGTTGGTAGTTATGTAATATTACGTTGAGTAATAAGCTCTACCCTAAGAATATGTGATGCAACATATTGAAATTATGAACATCGTATCGCTATGTATGCTTTAGTATGGAACTGTAAATTAAATTCTTTGCAATACAGAAACTGGATTATTAGCTGGATTATTAGCATAACGTTATAAGTAGTCTTGATTCAACTTGGCATTAACTATTTTATTGAATTACATGCAGAATTTTAGACTTTAGATTTTAGATTTAGTTTATTGATTATATTGAATTATATGTCGTGTATTGCATATTGCACAGAATTATTAATATTGAATTGATCATAAGTATTTTTTATACATTATATTGGTATAACTATATTGTTGCATTGTATCGCATATTGCACAGAATTAATAATATTGAATTAATCATAGGTATTTTAATACATTGCATTTGTATATTTATACTGTTGCAAAATATGTCTTTTTATCCTCAGTATTGTACTGAAGTGTTGCTCTTGTGTATTGTATACAAAGTATTGCATTTAATTCGCTTTAGTTATTAAGAACATTGCCTTATAGGCATCATACTATTAAGAATATATATATTGCACTTCTTTTTATACCCTGAGATACGTACTGAATTAAATATTGTATTAATTATTTTACTGAACTAGCAATTGTGTTAAAATACTGTATGAAAGTTAAAGTAGTATTTTGGTCTCATTTTGCTTTAAATATTCCATTAAATTATAAATAGTATCATAGACGTAGCTTATCGATTTTATACTGTATCATATGTCTTGTATTGCATATTGCATAGAATTATTACCAATTACTTGACAATATGTATTTTTCTACATTGCATTTGTCTATATACTGTCACATACTCTATTTATTTACTCTTAGTATTGTATTGTACCTATTGTTGTGTCTTGTATATTAACCCTGTAAGCATGTTAATTTACCTATTGTATCACATATCTTACGTATTTGCAGTACATTATATTATATCGTATAACCGTATTGTATAATATATATATTAAATTGTGAGCTTCGTATGGATATGTATCATCTTACATGAAATTGCAATGTTGTGAGCATCGTATACATAATAAAATTGCACTATAAATCCCCTGCAATACAGGAAATGTGTAGTTGGTATCGTAATATAAATAATGTATCATTAATTTTGCATTAACTTTTGTAATTGAATGATATAGCATCCATTATCTTACGTATTAGTTGTAAATCATATTGTACTGTATACTGTATTATATAATATATACATTAAATTGTGAGCATAGTATAGATATGTATCATCTTGTATAAAATTGAATTATAAGTTCCCTGCAATACAGTACTGTGTAATATATATTAAATTGTGAGCATCGTATAGATATGCGTCGTATAAAATTGCACTAATATAGGAAATATACAGTTGGTATAGTAATATAAATAGTGTTTTATTAACTTTGCATTAACTATTGTATTGAACAATATGGCTTATTGCTCTTATATTGAATTATCTATCTTGTCTTGCATCTCGTACAGAATCATTAGTATCGTTTTACCTTGTATTGGTATATATCTGTATGTGTGTATGTATGTATATATGCGTGTATGTATATATATATGTGTGTGTGTGTGTGTGTGTGTGTGTGTGTATGTATATATAGTTGTATAATGTATCCTCTTTACCTTGTATTGGTATTTATATAGTTGCATAATATATTTATGTATTGTATCCTTGCTTTGTACACTAACTATTGTATTGAACTTACCATCAGTATTAAGATCATTACATCATCGATATTATACTATCAGCATTATTATCAGCCTAGTATATAGCAGCAGTAGCAGCTTTGTAATATTTAGCATTGTATCAGTTTGTAGTACTGTTTGTAAGTATTCTAGTAGTAGTTTTGTAGTATTGTAGTATGTAGCAGTAGTAGTTTTGTAATGGTGTTTACTCCTTTGGTTTTCTATTGTTATCGCTATCTGTATGTGTTTTGTTCTAATTATGTCTATGTGATTATAGTATTTATTCAAAACTGGCACTTGCACCTTTGTAATCTTATGCTTTATCAAAACTACAAATGTACCCTTTATTTATCTATTTATTTATTTTTTTTTTTGAGCCCTTGTCTGGCCATGTATTTGTTGAACTTTGACTCAATAAATACTAGGCCCGGGCGTTTGGTGTGAACATGCTTCTGGGGGCTTCTTTGGTCTTTTGGACTGCCACCTGGATGGCCTGGTCGCTGGGTTTCGGTGTTTGGTGCGAGGCGCCTGTGTGGCCCATCTGGCTCAAGATAGAGGTGGACGTGTTGCATATGCCAATTAACCATTACGGTAAAGGGATGGTGCACATGTCCACCGTCAACTATCAACTATACTTAGCTGACCATATCGTTTCCATTAATGCTCGCATTTTTGATGATAAGATCCCGTAACTTTGAAAATAATGCACTTTGCTGTTCTGTTGAATGAATAGAACTTAACTGTACTATTTATTCTGCATACTGTTCTACTGAACTTATCTGTTCTTTTCCTTCTGTTCACAGAACTTGTCAAGCCATGATCAGGTTTTGTAGAATTACTTGCGACGCTTCTGAAACTCTTCACACAATTTAAAGTTGCTGGAGGGTCTGGAGAGGCATTGGAACGCTGCAAATTGGCAGACAAATGCATCCCACGCGTACTCAACCAGGTTCAAGCCTTGCCACTAAGCTAGGAAATCCATTCGATTGATATCTCCTGTTTCTATGTATTTTGACTGTTCGACGCAGATGAGCCTTGTCGTTCATTTATGAAAATCTTGGCCAACTTCACTCCTAAATAGTTTTAGGTGGGTCTCATTTTCAAAGTCTCATCCACATACCTTTCACGGCTTACAGAGCCTCCAACACAAATATAGAACAATGCGGTCATTTATTAATAATTCCACTCCAAAAACATGAAATCCCTTCCCTGAGGAACAGGGCGTTTCATGAACAAAGAAAGATAAAATGCTTGTTCCTTCCAATTAAAACACGTTTAAAATCATATTTCAGACTGTATCTGGATTCGACAGTAAACAATAAATTTCATTCTTGTCGTCTGCTTTGAACATGACGTTGATACCATCTTAAATGAACCCATTTGAAAGACGAAGTTAGTACAGCATTATTTTGCATGATGTTCAACTTCATGATGCCTCCGTGCAATACTAGAGTAACTGATTCGAGTTCCTCTGGCAGCATGAAAGTATAAGACCAACTCCTGTAGTCCTGCAGTAAACCAACTTATTTGTTGTCGGACAGTGGTGGAAAAACGGTCTTTTGTTATTGCTGTTGCTTGTCTTTAACAAGGCTGCCTACTAAATGATTCACTGCTTAAAAAGTGGTTCCAAGTTTTCGATATTACACTTTGAGGGACGTTTACAACTTGGCGGATCTCCACTTATGTTTGCCATCCCCCACTCGAGTTTGCTAATTAATTGCTGTTTTTTCTTTTGTCTTAAATTAGACATTTTAGGTCATGATTATTTAACACTGTTTAATCTTAGAAACCGCATTATTTTTAAACAATATGATAATTATGTTTGTCATAATTCTTCAAAGAGTTAATTTTGTAGATGTCAACGATGTGTCATAAAATCCAAAATATAAATTCTGTGTAAATTACCTTGGTTCAAAGGATTAAACGAACGAAACAATATTTTTGACATTATAAAATTAAAATGCTTATAACCTAAAGAGCAGACGTTAAAATAGAAAAGTGTTTAGCAGAGTCCGTAGAGATATGGAAAAATTTCGAAACCTGAAGAAGGTATATGAATGTTTGTATGTATGGTATATATTTAACTATGCATAACATAATAGATAACATTTAAGCGCTTATCTAATCCAGTTCCAGGAATCGTGGTTTCTAGATCCATGCTTTAACAATTACAAAAATTGTCCATCAAACTCATCTCGACAGGCAGGTGGATGTCTCAGGAAATAAACTGCTATTACGGCACAGAAAATCGGTCGAGCCGAAAACCTCCTTGAAAGGTTGCTGATAGAGAAAGGAGGAAGGATATTCTTTGATCCGTATCCATCAATATTGAGATTACACTTACTGTACTGTCATTCAGTGATGCCGAAGTTCTTTGCCATTGATAAGATAATGATTGTCGTCTTGCAAGCTTAATTGGCTGTTACTTAGAACCTCTTCAAGTCCCTTCCGACCGTTTCTCATTTGCCATCATAACACGTTACGTCATCACCATACAGCACACTTTTCTTCACCCACATTGAGACCATAGTTCAAGTTAGCCTTCACTCGTACGTAGTAAAGAAGGAAAACAGGCTTTATACAAATGAAGGGCGAAAAAAACAATTAATGCAACTTAGTCATCTGCCGCAGCTGCCATTACATCGGTTACGAGACAAGAGGGCGATGGGGAATATCCATTTTAAACTAACTGTATACAGTACGGCTTAAGCGAAGCCGAATTGTTAAGTGTGTGTGTTGGATATGAGGTACATAAAATCCGCCGAGCTACTCAAGATATTGGTGGTAGGAGAAGGTGGATACTTTTCCAAATACATTATCAATAAAAACTGGAATAACGTTGGACCAACAGTTGTACTCTCAAGTATTGCCCAATTTCTTAGGTAGCGACATGTATTCTGTTATTCATCGTGGATTCATTAACCTTCATGATAAAGAGGTTAATCAGCAGCCATTGAAATGTAGAATATTTCATCTGAAACATGTAATACGACAATCTCACAGATAAAAAAGAAATAAAAATAATTTTCTTTCATGAAAATCGAAGTTAACTAATTTTAATAGAAAATTTTGAAGTGTAAAATATTAAAAAAAAGTTATCAAAGTAATTTCAAAACTGAAGGCAAAATTCGACCAATCAGTTTCGTAAAAAAGACTCTTTAGTTTAAGCAGCGCTTTTTAAACTTCACAAAAATTCTCGGATATTTCAATTTTGTGTAGTCAGTTACAAAGCAGAAAACTTTTAAAGCTTTATGTAAAATCTAGTTCAGAATTATTTTCGGAGAAGTTACAAAACTGAATGGAAGAGTATGTAAAGCATGAAAACTTGAGAAATATTCTGCAATTTACTTGGGGATTATCATCGAGCCGACGCTTTTAATCTTAATAAAATGGAGGATTATTTGCAAAATGCATTCTGTATGTTATTAAAGAAGAATGTTCGTGCTGGGAGATAATTAAGCAGTCTTAAGTTTGAATTAAAAATTACATTTCTAATTTGCTACCATTTTCCCTCTTTTAAAGAATCATCAATTTAAGAGAGAAATTTTAAAATAAATACAATATTTTACGAAACTAAATCATTTCTATTAACAAGGTTTATTTTAATATTAACTAAATAACACTTCGAGGAGCAAATGTTAAAGGTATACTGTAGCAATAAAAAATGGAGCGTTAAGTTGTATATATTTACAACACAAGTTGTGAAAGTTAAGTAGAACCTTATTTTAAAGTCCAGTCCAGTCCAGTCCATGTCGGTATTGCCGGTGTGCAGCGAGTATATGCTGCTTTACCGGCTCCTGATAAGTGATGGTACCTGGCAATTGGCGTTCCTGATGATTTGAGGAGGAACTGAAGGTCAGGAGGAAGGGGTGACCATGCGTCACAGTGTGGAAACCAGACAATTTGACAAAGCAGGCGCAACAATGAGCAAGTGCAAAGAAATAAGTACTGAGTGTACAATCCTGATAAGTAGGGTGATTAAATACGAAACAGTAGGGATGCAGCATAGTAACTGTGCAATAAAATAATGATAGATAAAATAATTCTTGCATATATAAATAAAATAACCTAGGTTAAATATGAAACTGGGCTAATATAAAATACTGGTAATTCCAAATGAACAGTTTCTGAAAAGTAATGAATAAATTAAATTATAATACATGTGTACAAGTACAATACGAAAAATAAGTACAGTGAATTTTCAAATGCACAGATCCTGAAAAGTAATGAATAAAATAAAATAAATTATAATATAGATGTACAATTACAATACGAAAATAAATACCGTGAAAATGAGAAAAACAATTCTAGGTTAAATAAGGATAAATACTGACAAGCAAAATACGAAAAGTAAATATAATACAACTATGTAAATAAGATGTTATGTCGGAAAATTTAAGTCGCAGAGGTGGGCCGCTCAGGGTCTCAGATCTCTGTCTTCTGTAAGGATTGAATAGTTGAATACCTGAAGGTTTTCCATAAAGAGACAATTTAATGCTTTTTTGAAGAAGTTGTCGTTGATTTTCATGAGGTGATTTTTGATGTAATCAGTTTTAAAGTCTTTATGTAATGTAGCATTTAAAACGAAGAAATGCGCATTTGTGATTAATCTAAGAAATTTGTTTTGGACGACTTGCATCTTTTTTATTTCTCTGTTCCTGACAGTTGCTCAGGCAGGTGAAGTGTAGCAAAAGGTAGGTCGGATTGGTGGCTTTGCAAATGCGGTCAAGAGCAGGAGACTGACGTTAATTACAGAGGGGGAAAGTAAACAGCTGTGTCAGGGATCATAAGGGGAGATATATTTTAAACGAAAAGTGTTTTTAGGTCTCATTCAGTATCAGTATATCAGAAATAAAATCTTCAAGGGAGTTAGAGTTCTCTATTCTTCACTGTAAGTCAGTAATGTGTATAAGGATGCACATGGTATCAGAATGGAGACAAATTACGTAGGATGCGAAAAGCTATATTTATTTGTTTATTAACATTTCATTATTACATTGTTTTCGTTCAGGAATTTCCTTCCACCCCCCTCTGAGCAATACATACAGGTACATGTAAGTCGGCTGAAAAGCACTGCTATAAACAAATAATCCAACCCAATTCCAGTTGAACAGCGCTTATTAATACTAATTGTTTACGGAAAGTATCCTAGTTTTTGAAAAGCTTCGTATCATCTAACATAAAATTAATTAATTAATCATCTTAAGAATGATTTTGTGCTGAATATGGCAAAACATATGAGGGTTGGCTAGGCATGATTTCATGGAGAATTTTCTAGGGAAAACGGGCTCATATTTACATACCTTAAGGAAATCCACGAAAATGCTTACACAAAGTGGTAGGTTGTAGTAGGGTTCCTTCAATCCATCTGTTAAATTTGCATCTGATTGTCAAGTGCTCCTCCCCCTTTTTTTGGCTAGTTTATACATTCAAAGGAAAATACATGTTACTCACTAAACTTCGCACGTTTGTCTGAATAACCTTAAAACCCGATGAGCAGTATATTTCCGTGACAAGGCGAGCTTTCTGACTGTACAATCTGTTTTACATTTAGCGAGCTTGTGCCGAATAAGTTTATTCGCTATTTTATGTAATTTCTGCAATATTTTGTAATTCTTTTATTTTTTTCATTTAAATTTTATTTTTTAAAGATAATTTCTTTTTATTTACAAATATTTATATTTTCTATTTTTCTAATAAGTGAAACATTTAATTAGATTCTGATATTTTGTTTTCATAAGATAAAGTACGAAACCTTTGTTAAAATTTTCATAGCTCACTGTAGTTCACTGACCGTATTTTAATGTGCCATTTTTTTTTTTTTGCGAGTCCATTCATCCGATTTGAAACTTGGAAATGAATTAACAAATCGATCTTTCCATTCAGTTGGTCCTATCGACTTGAATACAGTGAGCCTGAGTAAACGGGAAGTATCTTTCGTAAATATAAAAACCATTATAAGCGCATTTCTAAATAATAATTTTAACGGGGATGGCTGTATTGACGTTTACGAGGTTTCCCCACGTGTAACGTGCATAAGAGTCAGTTTTGCTTAGAAAGTTCTTCACGAGGCACCCTTACCCTTAGGCAAATAACCGTCGAATGCTTTGCTATAATCAAACAAACCAGACCAAACAATAGATATATAAATAAGTAACTTAAAAAACTGCTATATTTTATGTATACTGTATGATCTTAAATTCATTTAGTGCGAAAACAAGTTACTACTACTTGCGCAATTGCTGCAAAGTAAGTTAATAATAATTTATTTACTAAAATATATTGATTAATTGATTATATTACCTCCTAAGTTTAATTATAGTAGGATTATCTTAAAAGAGTGAATCCATACGAGTAAGTTAGATTTTGAAATATGTTTTGAAGTAGCTTGAAAGTTAATTGTTAAAAGTGTTTTAACCGGACTGGAATTAAATCATGAATAACAAAATTTCAATTGTAAAAGGAACAAATTAAAGGCAAGAATTAAATTAAATACATGCAATCATTGTCATTGATCGGAAATTAACGAAACCTAACTAACTATTTATATTGATATTACGTAAATATACGTATGGTAATGAACATTGTATAATAAAGATATTTTTCTTTGATATTTTATACCTTGTTCTATATTTGGTTCCATTTATATATACCTATACATAGATATATATAATTTAAGGATTCCATTTAAAGATTATAGTAGTAGTTAATACTACTACATATAAAACCCAAAAGTGCACCAATAAATGTATTTTTCAGTATTATTTAACTTCATTCTGAAGAATTTTCTGCAGTCTAGTTTGCGTTATTTTATTCATAAGTCTGAAATAAAAACAATAATTGTTTATATGCCATTAGAAAATTAACCCAAAAGCAACGACCACAATGTAATTGAAAAACAGTCCTAGACGTGAAAAGGTTGAAAGCCATTCGGTTACGACTATTATCTTACATACTCAGCTACTTCGCATACATGGAACATAGCATTCGAAATAAAAAACTCAATATTTACTACAAATTCATTCGTGTAACAAATATCCGTCTTCCTACACCTATGGCTTTAAAAAAATGTTATTTATCTCACAGTTTATCGTTAAATAATACATTTTCATTGTACAAAATTGCATTCATTCGAAGAATTCAATTTGTATTTTCCTCTGTATAAAACTGAATGTAGAGAAGTTAGATGATTAAACAACTCCCACATTTTCTCAAGATCCCGAGCAAGATTGTTCCCTCCTTCTCAGCTCTTCCCCTGAAAAAAGGGATTGCAAATTTACGACCTGACCGCATATGGGGTGATTTCGGCCGGATTATTGCAGTGTAAATGTGTCTCTTTCTTTTTAGATCCAGGCAGGAGAGGTTGCCTAGCAGAGGCATGAGACTCTTCATATTTCCATAGGCTTTGTTGATGTTATTGACGTAATCAGTCCAGGTAAATCTATTGTTGAGAGTGATGCCCAGATATTTAGCTTTATTCACAACGGTTACTTCCTTATTAAAGAGTTCCACACTGGTATTAATGACTTGGTGGGTACGTTTATTACGGTTGATAATTAAGAGTTGTGACTTCTCAGCATTGATCGCAATTCTTATTTTAAAGCTGTAGGAGTGAAAATGACGAAATATACATGTGCTCACATGATAACAACAGACAAAAATTCGAAGAAGTTCTAGTTAATGAAAGAAAGAATGCCACTGGCGCCAATTAGTGGCAAATAAATAAAACAAAAATGAAATCGTTTCTTTAGAAGCTGAAAGTAGAGATGGATTAGAATTGCGATCATTACCTACAAGTGAAGGGTTTTTATAAGTGTAAAACGTCTGTAGGAAATCTATTAGCCAGCGGAAAATATGTGTATTGAATGTGAATATGTAAATATGAATAATTTTGGGTGCAGAGAAAATGAAAATGGGATTTTTTGACCAGCAGTTTTATGAAAAAGAGGATTTATGAGTTTCCTATTTTCATTATTTTTTGTTTTTTCCTAACAAATGTCTCCTGTTCCGTAATGCAAACACGAACTTTCTTGAATTTGTTCCTTTGTCTATTGTTATTGCCTGAGCACATGCTTCTCCTTCGTCATTTTCACTCCTACAATTGAGAAGAAGATTCTATTTAACCTTGGAAACTAGCTCTGCAAATTTGTGCAACGTATGTTGAATCTTGCTGTTTTAGTACCTTAAATAAGCGTTGTTTTCATTAATGCGTTACTTTTATGTTACCTCTTTCGTGTGCTTTCTACTTCTTCTGGCAGCAGTTACCAGAATGCAAACTGAGTTGACTTTAATTAGCGAGCAAATTTTTAGTCTAATAATCATCTGACTGAAATTTAAAATATCAGTGCTATTTTTGGTCTTTTCTAGCCTTATATGGAGTTATTAATCTAAGCAAGAAGTATTTAAATAAATGCTGTGCTTTTCGAAACAAAACAGTTTCTATCAACAACCGCTATTTTAGTCAACATGCATTTTATGTTAATCCTTTCCTGTAGTTTCTATTTACTCTGTTAGCATTCACCAGAAGACAGTTTATTCCCTGGGACGTCCACGTGCCTGTCTAGATGAGTTTGGTGAGCAATATTTTTTGTTAAAGCATGGATCTAGAAGCTACGATAGCTGGAATTGGATTAGATAGGCGCTTGAAAGTTAGCTATTGTATTATGTATAGTTAAATATTTGAATTTTTGTTAGTTAATTTAGTTAAATATTTGAATATTTGAATTTTTCAGTACAAGCAAAATTTAACAAATGTTACCCACGAGTAGCCGTGGGTAACATTTGTTAAATTTTGCTTGTACTGAAAAGCGTAAATTTTAATAACACTTTAGGTAAGTTTTAATTCTTGTCTGTGTTCTTGAGTTCTAAACTTCTAACTAAAAAAAAAAAAAAAAAAAAAACAGAAGGAAAGAAAATCGTCGAAAATAAAGGAAATTCAAATATGCGTAGTTTAATATTTAATTAGGCAATCTTACAAATTTAAACCTAAATAGAAAATACTGCAGCTTCGTATCTTGCTAACAACAAACAAATTCGTCTTACGATAAAATTGGAGAGAGAACAATTAACTCTCACCCTATTTTTACTTCAACGAATAAAGTGACATCGGAATTCAATTAATATATCATTTCAATTATTACTCGCTTTTTGCTTGATTGTGTATTTTTTAGCAAATATATTTAAAATTCTTGCAATAGATCTCGCTTCAGGACAAATAACAGTAAGAAATCTTTAAAAACGAAAATGTCATTAATTCGAGAAGACATATTCGCGTTCTAAGCATCTATTATTAACCCACCGGGCGGCTCGCATTCAAATCTATTTACGTCTCGAAAACTGCAGTAAAATTTAACCATGTTTACAACTTTTTTTTCACTTAGAGTGAACCAAAATTGTCCTGGAAACGGCCTTTGTTAGATTTTCTTCCCCCCTCCTTGTAGGGAGATCAACAAGTCGTTTCACTTAAGTGATGGCTTCCTACTGTCCTTTGATTACCGCCTAGAGGCGATTAAGCAGATGGGCTGCTTTTGCCCTTACGGAGGAAGGAACACGTTTTGTGTCCATGCTTTGGTTAGACGAAAAAAGATATTTTTTTCTGGAAATCCAAAACAGAAAAGGAAGTTTTGTATTGCATTGTTACTAATTTTGTGCATATTTCTAATCTTAATTGCTTATCAGAGCAGTGCAAAGATATTTTTTCACCTGAGGCAGAGAGGTCAATGCGCGTCCATATAAATATAAAAATAGCTACACTTGTATTAAGCAAAAATAATTGTATTAAATCAAAATGTCATAACTCTTATAGCATAATTATACCATAATTCTTAAAGTATTTTTTAATCGTAGTTTTATAAATTCAGAGAAATAATGTAGCCAATTATTTATAATTTTTCAAATGAAAACGTTAAAAAATTCGTTTTTGATAAATAAGAAATAACACTGAAATGTATATTGCATTAATTTCCAGGTTTCCTTGCAATTTTTTTGGTTTGTTTTATTGATTTAAGTTTGACGAAGCTTATTTCCCCTAATAATTAAAGTAATTTTCGAAAGCGTATAGCCAATTTGGCGCCTCTTCTAGTGATTCACATGAGCCCGGCTTTGTTGCTTTTTAAGTATAAATGTTATTAATTTTTATTGCGTTTCGGTATTTTAATGTACGTTTATAGAATGTTAATTTGTTTTTATATGCATATTTCAGTAATATAATCTTACGACTAGTGAGACAGTGTAGTTTAACTAATTTTCTGCTTTTGATTCATGTTATCGAGCTTTAACGCTAAGAAAAAATTTATAAGAGGCTTAAAATACCTAATTCCTATTGAAAGCTACATGTAATTGATAATTAAATTACTATTAAAATAACAAACACATGCTCAGTGTCAGTCATTTCGACATAATGTTTGTAATTCATTTTACCACAAATTTATTTCGTTTATCTTGTTTCATATTTATAAAAGGGGAATTTACCTTCATCGCATTTATTGGTTGATTGAATATTTTGAAACAAATTTCAGTCATAATAACCTTATTAAAAATTTTCTACATATAGACAAGATGTCACAGATACCTCTCAGTTTCCGAACTAAATTACATGGTTCTGAAATTCGGTGCATTTTCATATGATTATTTTTGACAGAAAGAGTTAACTTACGTAAATCACAAAAGAACATTGTTTTAATTCTTAATTAAATATAGCACTTGTATTAAATTGCTAAAATTCATTGTTAGGAAAATCTCGCTCTAAAAAATTAGACACTTTTACCTTTCAAAGTGGAATTTTTGTGGTTTTCTCTGTGCATAATGTGGGCGCGAGTAAGTTTTTCTTAGAATGTCCTCCACGGAGGCATTCCTTCCTTTAGGCAGATAGCTCTCTCTTGCTTTGAAGGAAAAATAAAGCAAACCAAAACAAAAGCTTCAAAATTGGTGTTTAAAATTTTTTTGTTTTCAAATACGCAAATTACTTAGAGATCTCAATTCACATTATCAAATGTTATTAGTTAAATAAATAAAAGCAAGCAGAGGATTTCCATTTAAATTGTTTGTTTTAAAATAAAAAATAAGAACAGTAAGTTTTGAATAAATCTTGCCAACATCAAGCAGGGACATGAACATGCCAATGTAAAATTTAATATTAGGCCAAAAAGAAACGCTTTGACGTAGATTTTGGATAAAACTTAATCAAATTCGCAGGTAGTCAGAGACAGGCCTTTCTTCAGTAGAGAGAAAAAAATGTTTCTGAAGTATTTGTGTATTTATTACATAAATGTTTTAATGCTTCCATAGCACTGCTAATCGATAAAATTTATTTGATGAAAAGTAGGAAGTTTGTTTTTAAAATTCCGATTTTTCAACCTTTTTCAGTGACATATGTGGCATCGAAAAGCACGTCTGGCCGTCTGGCCAGGAGGCAGATTAATGGCTGAAAAATTCTTAGAATTTAAAGAGGCATCGAACAAGAAAATTTAGGGATGGCGAAATTCTAAGAATTTGGCACTTGACAACGGCAAAAGTTTTAGAATGTAGAGAGCTACATAATTTAGGCAGGGCAAAATACTTTAAATTTATAGAACATCGGTCAGTAGAATTAAGATACCACAGCGATTGCACTGAGAAACAAATCGACCTGCTTCTCGATTATGCGGATGGACGCAGATTAACTTCCGAAAGCTCAGTGAAAGCAAGAGCTATACATAATGCAGCTATTTACGATTTCTGCTATAATAAACTGAAATATAATATAATAATTTAACACTATATATCAGTTTACGAAAACATGATGATACTTTTGAGAAATTTTCTTTAATTCCCCAGTACACTAAAAAAAAAAAAAAAAAAAAAAAGTACGAAATATTACATAATGATATTACTAACAAAATGATGCCGATGACGCATTTAATTTTTATCTTTTTATTAATCTAAATAAATATGTCATTGAGTTTTCCATAGCTTATAGTTTTGCAAATTAAAAATGTTCAATAATATAATATGTGATTATGGTATTATCGGTCTGGTACTATTCAAGGCAAAGCACACGAGGGTTATCTGCCTAAATGGAGGAATGCCTTCGTGGAGGACTTTCTAAGGGAAACTGGCTCGTATACACGTTACACATGGGGAAAACCACGAAAACGACCATGCAGCCAGCCCGTTCGCGGGATTCGAACCACGGACCGAACTACCAGTGTTCAGCGTCTTTACCGCTCGGCCGCTGGTGGGTAATATGTGATTATGAAAGCTGTATAAAAGAAGAAAAATTCTTGCATATTCGTCAGGCAGCATACGATGGGCACCTGCTTGAGGAAAAGGATGCGTTTGTAGATGACTTTTTCAGGGAAACTGGTTTGGTATATTCAACCTAAAATTCACCAAAATACCAAGCAACGAACGCCTTCGCCGGAATTCAAACTTAGGCAAAACTACCAGCGTTCAGTTGCAAAAGAGAGTTAACAACATAAACAGGTAACATGTCTGAAATTAGTATTTATTGCATCCAACAGTGATATGATTTTCTGATATAATTTAACGGAATATGACTGTAAAAGAATGGGAATCTTTTTTTTTTTTCTCCTTTTGCAAGGAGATTTTTTTCCGCTTTGTTTTCAACATTTGGTTGAAATGCAAATTAAATAAATATTTACAAATGCAGAATATTGGATAGTTATTGATGATTTCGAGATTCAGTTTCTGAAATCCATTTCATGTGTCATTTCCTTAAAAAGGTGATACTGAAACCAACTTTCGAGGAGTAAAATGATTACTAGAAAAGAGTTTTCGATTTCTTTCATTCTTTTATTCCCATTATAAATTTATCCCGTAGTTCTTAGAACATTCTTCTATCCGTAAGTGATGATTTGCTTTCCGAGAAAATTTTCTGAAAGGAATAAATTACTTAGTCTTTCAAACCATGTGAAAATCTTGCCATCGCCGGTACTTAATTCCCTTCATTTACTGAGATAACCTGCTTTGTTATAAGTATGGTACTTCTTTTCTGATTTTTACTGAATTTGCATGCTCAAAGCTATCTAAATAAAGAAACGCTATTGTGAATATCAGAGTATGAGTGCGTATATGAAAGGGCTATATATTTTTCAGAATTCCCCTATGAGCTGTTTATTCTTAGGGCAGAAAGAGGAGAAAGCTTGCATACATCGCCATTCCCGGAAACTAGACAGTACCGAAAACATTACTAGACAGTCCGGTTTACCAAACAATAGAGTTTATCTGATTCCAAGTTGTAAAAGCTGACAGTTATAAATTGTTATGTTCATGGCGACCTTCAGAAGGCATCAAATTACTTCAAAAGTTCCGCTGCTATAAATTTTCAGACAGCAATTTTTTTCCTTTAAATTTTCGAAAATACCTATTTTTTAAGTATTTTTCGGTACTTATATTAATATTGATACAAATAATACAGAAAGCACCAAACGTAGCTATGATGTATTTCAATTTGTCCTTAGTATTTTCTCACATATAAGTACTAACACTTTGTCTACACGTTTCTAATGTTTCACCATAGTAAGCCTTCTCTTTCCGAATGTATTCAGTTCCTTTTCGCTTTCGTTTTCTGCTTCTTCTTTTTTTTTTTTAATTTTATTTATTTATTTATTTAATGTTACCATATCCTGAGTTTTACTCTAGCTATTAGCTAGAGTAGCTACTAGGTAGCATTCATTATAGTACATTTATTATATTCATATAGCTACTAGCTAGCATTCATTATAGTACAAAAACTAATATAGCTTGTCAATATCAACACATTTTTATCTTCAATAAAATCCACTAATTCGATTGATGCTGTAAAAATTACAATTTAATACTTTAGCCAATTATTCTGATTATAGTGATTTAAATTCGATTTTAGGCAACATATGCATTCTTTCAGAAAACGCGATATATTGAGCACCGCTGTTACAAGTAAATACTGTACATTCAACCATTTCATAATATGTAAATGTAGCATAACTTCTTTTCGAGTGCTTGCACTGAGAGTCTCCTTCAAGTATACCTTAATGGAACTTTATTTCATGAAAATTTAGAAGTATTATAAAACCTCAGAATTATTTCCATTGCAAACATTTATGAATTATGCAGAAAAATATATAAGAAAAACATCAATGAGAAACTACTATTATCGAATATACATTTCATGACAGTAGTAAAACATTTTTTCAGTACCGACGGTATTAAAAAGCTCAATATTGTGATAAGCTAAATAAAATAAAACGGTATTAAAAGTTTAATATTGTGATAAGTAAAAGTATACTAATCTATAACACTCATTTGATATTTTTGCCATTAGGACTATAATGTAATTCTAACCGTTAAAGTAACATTGTATTTGTATTAACTAGAATTATAATTGTAATTTCAATTAAATTTATCAGTACTCGTTGTTTCCTGAACCTTGAGGGAGACGCATTATTATTTTTTTTCTCTATTATATAAGATACTGTCCTCAGAAAAAAATGTCTCTAGACATGATTCTGTCTCCAAAATTAATGGATGAGGTGAACAGAAATAATCTTGGAACAGCCTTTGGGCAAGTGCTGTGAGTATGCGAAATGTAAGACTGTAATTAAACTTCGACCATCCTGGAGACTACACTTTCTTAGAATATTGCCGTTCGACAAATTATAAGACCTTCCATTTATCTTTAATGTTTAAGCTATCTGTTATTGACTGAGAAAAGCTGGTAATTCATTGTAGTTACTTTGTAGTTAAAACTACAACTAATGCAGTTATAATTGTAATTGTGCCGCCCAGATGGTATAGTGGTTAGGGAAGCCTGACTGCGATACCGAAGGGCCTGGGTTCGAATCCCGTAGAAGGCATGGCTTTAACTGTTCGTCCTTTCATAGGAGGCGATAGTGGTCCACATATTAGATGCCTCCATAATAAAGTGACTGCAACTTCTGGCCTTGTATAGACTAATGGACTGTGTTGCACTGTAACTGTTCCCAATCTGCCATTGGGGAAAAAATAAAATAATAATAATAATAATAATTGTAATACAATGATTGTTCGAATTACAATATAACTTCAAAAGCAATTAGATTTTTCGCTCAGCAGAGTAATAAATCGTCTTTTGAATACTACTAGTTCAAATCGGATGCCCATTTTGGCAAACAATCTAAATGTTTAGATAGCTCCGTGGATTTCCTTATGTGTAACATGAATACAAATCATTTTATTTTAGAAAGTTCTCTATGAGTACATCATTCTTCTTAAACGTGTCGTTGCATTCAATTAAATAAAAATCTTTTCCTGCTTTTATTAACGGATGATGTGAACATGAGCCAGTTTCCCTTAGAAAGTCCTCTACAGAAGCATCTTTGCAGTCTTTACCGTAATCCAAATAATATGACAATCACAAATGCATAAGAAAAAGTTGTACTTTTATTTGTTCTTACGTGAAACAATGATGGAAAATAGTTCATGCAAGTACTTTCACTTGTAACTGAATAATGCATTTTAACTATTTATGGAAAATGTGTGTTATGTTGAATAAAAGACCAGTTCGTAATTTTTTTTTTCTTTTTTTTTTTTCCAATGGCAGGTAGTAGCCGTTTATAGACATTGATCACTACTAAGGCCGGTCATGTTATTAAGGAGGGAACTAATACGTGGGCCACCGTTGCCACCTATGAAGAGGACGAACAAATTACATTCATGCCCTATCCGGGATTCGAACCCAGGCTCTTCGGTACGGCAACCAGAGTCACGAACCGCTTCACTTTCTGGGCGGTAATTCATAATAAATGGATTTAGTAAAATGTCTAATACACACAGCAATTAAGCATACTGATTGCTGATCCGAATCCTTTTTTACCAGCTAAAGCAATAAGCTGGATAAAATTATGAGACTTAGTTTAGTCCTTGATGATCTCCTTTCTGAAAAGAAAAGGATAAATGTAATTTTTATGATTTATTTCTTGTGTAATGTAAACAAGACAGGCGTCCCGTAACAAATCCTTTGCGAAAACATCCCTTTGCACTGGCATAAACTCTTTGCTTGCTTTCCCTTAATCTTGTAATTTAAGTTCACATGTATATCGAAGATCATAAGCATACATATTTGCTTACTAACGTTATGTGCATTTCGGTTTATATAAAATATTTCCTTTAAATAAACTCCTATTTATGCTGGTACCACAAACTACAATATATGTAAGATGATTCAGAAGACATAACAGAAAATATTAATATTTTTCTTATAGGTGATTATCCCGTTGTATTATTTAAAAACTCATTATCTAAAATGCAGAAACATTTCGAATATAATATTATTGACTGTAATTTTCAAATATTATCACGATTTCCTTAGCCTATGTCACTGAAATTATAAGGGGCAGTTGTTTTTCTGATTAAATAGTTACAATCATCTGCTGCGCAATTTTAATTAAGAGGTCATTACAATTCCATTGTAATTTTTATTAGATTATATAATTACAGTTATACTGTTTATTCAATTAGATTTCACAATTAAAATGCAATTATAATTAAAATGCATTTGAGTAAATTGTATATGTAATTAAAAATTGTTACATTGTAATTACAAGATAATTGCATAATATTATTCCAATTACTATGTGTTTTCAATTGCATTCTGCAATTACATTTGCAATTAAGATCATGATTTTCCTGGGCTCCGTAACTTCTTTTATCAGAAACAATTGCTATCCTAATTACATTATTATAATTACTTACTGGAGTTACAATGACAGTGTAATTGTAATTAGATTATATGATTGCAGTTGCATTGAATATGAAATTGGATTTCACAAATATAAAGTAATTGTAATTTAAATGAAATTACGTAAATTGTAATTGTAATTAAAAAAACAGCTACTTTTTAACTATAACTACTTAGTAATTGCATACTACACTTAGAATTACAATTATGATCATAATTTCACTATGTTAAGTAATTCTAATTATCAGAGACAATTACTTTCCTAATTACGTAGTTATAATTACCTACTGCAATTGCAGTTAAAATTACGTTGTAATTAGCTAATATTACCGTAGTTGTGATTAGATGCAATAAAATTTGTAATTGTAATTAGATTATATAATTATAATGTTTGTGATTATTATTCGATTCTAATTGTAAGACTTAAGAATTAAAATGCAATTACATACATTATTGTTGCATTTAAAAAGTACTTACTTTCTAATTGTAATTGCGAAGCTAATTACAATTGCAATATAATTGAAATCACATATTTCAAAATATTGTTGCAGTTTCTTGCAATTTTAATTTTAATTCCAATTACATTTTGCCAAACTGCATCTAAAATTTGGAGAATAATTAGGCAGAAAAATGAAAATTCTCTTTACGAATATAAACATTTAAGTTTACTATAGCTGGTATAAGCACAGAACAGCTGGAAGTTTTGAACGAGCTATTTATTCCGAGCTGTTATTCAAAACCTAACGATAAAACCCATTTGCCCCTAGAGAATAGATAATATCCTAATATCCTCTCCTCAATTACCTCCCGCAGAGAAAAATTATCACCTGTCAGTTTACATTAAGAGCAGAGAGGGGAGGGCACTCTGAGACAGGCCGTATATATGCTGCTTTGCCGTTTCGTGCCAAAATTTAAGTTTACGTATATATTCTGCCTTGCCGCCATGAGGACCAAAATATTTGGACGCATATATGCTGCCTTGCCGCTATGAGAGCCATTATTTTCGAACGCATATATAGGGCCTTGCCGCCTGGAGGGTTAAATTCTTAATGTATAAATATCCTCGTTTTCTTAAACACAGCAAAAGTAATTTGTTTGGAGACGTAATAGAAAGACAGTAAGCTTAAATAATTAGAAACTAAGAACATTGTACAAGTCGACGTCCCTAGCGTTGCCAGCTGCTTAAAATATTTACAATTAAAAGAAAAATTTTGAAAAAGGATTCAGATTCCAATGATCGCCTAAAAGGACTCTTTTTAAAATTTAATAGGATTTATCAGTAGAGATTATCGACAGTGAGGTCCCAAATGGAATAGCGAAACATATTAAGAATATTAGATGAATATGCATTTAGAATAACATGGGTACATTATATATCTTCTGTATATTTAAAAAGTAAAAAAATATGTAACATAATTCTATAAAAATAATATTTTAATGTTTTTAATTAGATGTGTCATGAATTAAATATATTTTCATTTAACTGAATCAGATTGAAAAGTAAAGAAATGCTGTTCTAAAGAACTGCACCTATTGCTTTTAAATAGCTTAATTTAATAAAAATATCTTACATTTTGCCACATGGCAACAGACTTGAATGAAAAGCTAAACGACGCGTTAAACTGGAGCAACGCAAAATCGCGTTTCGAGAAAAGAAAATATATGTGGTAATTTTAATGAGTCCAGCTAGTATAGTCTCTACATATAATAAAACAAAGAGTCTGTCTGTATGTGTGTCTTTCGTTCGTGCTGCGCGTGAGCTAATAGACCCAGGGCTACGAAATTTGGTACATAGATGCATAATGTGATTTTGGCAAAATTTTCTTCCTTCAATGCTTTGTATACTGGACTGCTGACTGTTGAAAATATGAGATAAAATATTCATTGCTTATTTCACTGTTTTTAAGCTACTGGAAAGGTTAGCATGATTTTTTTTCAACGGGAAGTTGGTTAATTTATTTATTAGGATAATTAATATTTGTATTAAAGAATATTGCTTATTTCATGCTGCTTATATTCTTTTGATTTTTGGACACGCAACACGCACATCGCAATCTTCTTATTCTGACGCACATGGGTCTCGAGAGGCACAACAGAAAGAATTTCCTTTTTGTCTCTCTCTCTCTCTTTATTAGCTATTGGCAAAGAGGTTTGTATCATTTGAATTATGTCATCTATAAAGCACAATTTTGATTAGTTATTCCTTTCTGATGATAGTTTAATTCTTTTAGAAATGTGGTTTTTGGCAACAGTTTTTCCTTCATTGCTTTGGATACTGGACTGTTGACTGTTTTCTCTTGAAAATATGAGATTTATCGCTTATTTCATTGCAATTGTTTTTGTATTATGTTTTGATTTTATATGATAATTTTAATTATAGTACAAAAAGTCTTGCATGGTTTAGGAAACAAAGTTCTTAACTTCCTTTATACCATTTCAATTCTTATGAGTTTGCAACGGGAAGTTAATTTATTTATTAATTAATATTTGTGTTAAGGGATATTGCTTATTTCATTGTAATTTTTATATATGTGATATATTTTTATTGAATTTTTTAATAAAGTTATTCTGCAGAGTAGAATTCTGTGCATTTTAAAAATTTAATGTTGTTTCCTTTAGGCATTTTTACGGTACATTTAAAAGCCAGACGAAAGATGGCCGAGTAGCGGCTAGGTAATAATAATAATCGAGAGAAAAAACGGAGTTCATTGCTTTCATTTCGTATCGTTAACTTTTTAATTAATAACAGACGGATAAAAGGTGAAAAAAAATGCTTACGACTTGCAAAAGCTTCACACACAGTGGAAGATAAAAATATTTAATATCGAGCAGTGGCAATACATTTCTTTTAAACCACTGAGTTTGTTGATCACATTTAAAAGACAACTATCTTGCACGTGCGTACGTACGTACGTACGTATCTCGCATAACTCAAAAACGAGTAGCCTCAAAACGTTGAAATTTTGTATATAGGACTGCTATAACATGTAGATGTGCACCTCGCAGTTTGGTTGCAATCGGCCGCACCAAACCTATATAAATATATTTATATATATATCCACTCTGTTACCCGGCTCAGTGATCTCAGTTTCTTTACTTTTATATATTTGTAAATTGTACATTTTTTGCTTTAAAAATGATTAAATTATATTGTTTTTATCTTCCGGTTAAGGGTTTTATACCTTTAGTAAATCTGTGTGCAATATTCTTAGAATTATCAACAATTTTAAAATTGTTTAAGTTCCGCTAAGCCTAATTTGATGGCGGCCATTGCACTTGTTTACATTTGAAACAGCTGAGTAGCGGATTTGTTGCCAATCTAGAGAAACTTAGCTTCGCAATAACAAAGATAACGACTTCATTTATTATTGCCAATTAAATCATGCTTAATCCTTGCTGGAATATCTATATTAAAATATACAAATATCTATATTAAAATTTACTTCGTAATTTTTAATATAGATATTTTGAGTTTTTATGTATTTTTGCCTTCTCGCGAAGTGAGAACTGAATTAATTGAATGAGAAATACTCAATCGTCTGTGAAAATCTGTTTCTTTTTTGTTTTGTTTGCTTAATTTCTTTTATACATAGTTCTAGCTTTATTATAGTATTTGAATAGAACATGTGGCAACGATTAGATAATTCTATTCTTTAAATGATATAAATTTTGTGCATTATGAGTTATAATATGAACGAAATATACTGTTAAGTGAATCCAGCGCCAGAGTTTCGCTACGGTAAACAAATACTAGAGTGAATTTTAAAGAATGCATTTATTCTATTGTGGTTTATGCGCTGTCGGCGAAGTAGATTTAATTCAATCCAATAAGTTTAAATGAAATGCAAGAAAAAATGCGTATAATTTAATATTCCGTGCAAGGAAGTCATGTGGTGTACACATCAGATTTTTTTTTCAGAGAAACATACATACATGCATACATATATACAGATTCTACATTATTTAATTACAGAGATTACCATTCTTTCGGGGGGGACTCAACATGGAGGTAAAGCATACACACGATCCTAGGTTTTTCGTTAGTACGGACGATTCAGTGATGGCTTCGAAGATGATGATGACGAAGGCAGGAGTAATTTATCTTCGCAATCTTGAACGTCTGAGACTACAGAAAAAGTTCGATAGTTGTTGCTGAAAAATCATGGTCTGCTTCTTGGAACGATCACTGAGGAGTTGAACACTATCACACACTGTTCATTAAATTGTTCTAAAGGAGCTCAGTCAAATAATTGACTTCTGCTGCAGGACAATGCGCCGTCTCGCAATTCCTTTTTCTCCAAGTAATTTTTTGGAACGAAACATTTGGTAGTTCTTAACCATTCCCCTCATTTCACACATTTTTACTCTCCAGACTAATATCTCCTGAAGTGAAGCGTCTCGTCTCAAAAGTTTTGTTTTCTTTTTTATAGCACACAAAGCAGTTGAACAACCCACAATTAGGGACATAAACAGCATTCCAAAACATGAAAGAATCAAGCAGACGAATGAATGCATGAATGTTATATTGGAGTCTAAAAAATTAGAAATGTGTTTCCATCAGTTTTCGGTTTTGTGTGAATTTAGTCGTAAACGTTTATAATCGCAGTATGTATTTGATATCACACGAAAGCAGCAGTTTATGTCATTAACAGCTCAGTGTTCAGTAACAAATAAAAAAAAACTTAACTTCCTCCTTCCACACGCCGTGCCTTCATTGTGTTATTGGAAAAACATCATGCTAGGAACTGGATGTCCATACTTCGAATCCAGGCAAAAGCATATCTGATTTTTTATATTTACGAGTTTAAAACTAAAAAAAACTCTAAATGATTCTATAGTGGCGCTTGACTAAAACAGATGGACGATAATTTGCCACTATCTAAATATGAGTTCCTCTCCTTCTTTGCCTGGTCTCCTGGCCATCCCAGTCAGCCTTTAAATGAGTGAGAGTATAATAAATTTCTGTCATCCCCAACGAGAGCTTTCGGTGGGTAACTGAAAGCCAACTGAAGTAATTGAGTGTCTGAAAGCTAGTCTAGCAATGGCAGGCCTGGAGTTCGAGTCCTACCGAGAGCATAGCTGATTTCTCCCGTTTTATGCTTAAAATATCTAATCTCTGTAAATGTTCGTTATCCAGCTGAGCTGAAATCAGGATAAACATATTAGCGTCTTGTCTCCTATTCAGCGTTTTTTATGTTGTTATTAATTCATGTATATTTGTAGCGAACAGGGGAGAATTAACAGGAGGCGAATGAGAATCAAACTAAAAGATTAAATTTCTTAGCTGAAAAAAAGCAAACGTTCCTAAGCGCATATATGCATATAGTGAAGATAAATGAATGAACACAGTAAGAAAAAGCTCATAATGACTAACTGCAAGAACTCCAGTCCTTTGATTCCTAAAGGCCTTTGAGGAATAAGTATAAAATAATGCGATTTGATTAGGTCTGGTTTCTCTGCAGCTTCAATAATTAGCTTTAAATATTAATTATTTCTCTCAAGTTTTTTTGTGCTTCACGCCTTTTTTTCCCTCCTTGTGTGAATCTTAATTTTTTTTGTGTAGTGTTTGCAGCTTTTAAATATTCTTTCTTTTCTTGTTGGAGAATTTTCCTTTGAGATTGGCTAATCACGTTGGTTTATTGTTTACATTCTCATCCTTCGTTCTTTTTCATAAACAAGACGAGTATAATAGCTTACATTTATAACTGTCATGCCTATACCTTCCTTAAGGATAAAGGTTGATCCAACTGATATGAACGACCGGAAATAAAACATGTTTCATTTCTTGACATTTACCTTTCCTTTATATTATGTATTAAGTGGACAGGCAATTAATGCAGAATTGAGATAAACAGTTTTAAAAGGAATATATATTGCTGCTTAAATTTAAAATGCCGATACATGGTAGCGCACGGATGACATACCCTTTATTTTGTTTATTACACATTTGTTCATTGTCTGAGCGTTACAGTGTTCATCGTGTGAGTGTTCCAAAAGGAATGGCTAGTTAATTGTCTGAGCATAGAAAGTGAGTTTAGTGTAAAACGTGTTCAAAGTGTCCATCATTTTGTTTCATAACCAACTGAAAGCGGAGCTTTATTCTTGTAGCAATCCTCTGGTTCACATCTTCCGAAATTGCATGGCACCACAATAGTTTGATAACAGCCTAGAGTTGCAAAACATTTTTAGGATTCCTTTACAAAAAAAAAAAACCTATCGAAAAATCCAATATAAAGAAGAAATGACATAAATTAATATTCCGGGCTGTGCAGGACCACTGTCCCGAAACCTCACAATCTCATAAGACCGATGCGGCATTAAAATCATATTAAACATCTCGCACAAGTAGTCAAGAACAATTATTTGCGTTTGCTAGGTGGGCTCTGTCTCTGCATCCAGTGTAAATAAAATATTTCGTCCAACAAAGACTGAGTCTGTAAAGGCAGATATGTCCGGAATAGGACATGTTGCCGTTTCTGGACGTAGGTGGGCAACATGTGCCGGAAATGGTAACTTGATGAGCGCCGTCGATTCTTCTTCAACACTAAGCCAATTCCAGTTTCTGACAACTATATACGAATAGCATGCTCGCAAGCAGCCTCTCTTGTACCAAACTCTGCACGAAAACGTCTTTGTGTCTCCGCAAAATTTTGCGTTTTTTCAGAAATATTATTAGTTTCACCTTTTGTTTAGCTCACAACTGGAAATCTTGCCAACTGCTGTTTCTTGGCAAATTAGAGTCCGATACTGAGGTCAACCACATTTTCTATAAGCAAAGGCACCCGAATATTCTTTTTAACATTCAATATATAATGTTAAACATTTTATAGAGGTGACTGAATAGTATGATATTTCATGCTCCTCTTGCATTTTCTGTGGTTTCCCTTCCTACCTTATAGGCAATTTTAGAATCTTCCTTTTGAAGAATTTTTTTTTGTTAGCGGCAAAATATTCATTTAATACCTTTTCATCTAACTATTCACGTGGAATTTCGTTTTAATACAAAATGCTGCGATGATTTTAATTGGTGAAAACTGCAAGGAGTAATATCTAATCTCTTAATGCTGATGTACAAGAATTTTCTGTTATTAATCCTCTTGTCGAATCAGATTTTGTTGTACACAATGTAGTACTAACCAGTTGATGAATCACGTTAGAATCTTTTGATTAATGCTGGTCTTTTTTAAACACCACTTCGCGCTTTTTAAATTGACAGTGGGTATAATGCCCGCACTCATTTAAAGTAGAGGACGGGCGTGTTTTGATTTGATATGAAGAAAAAAAAAGCAATCTAGGCAGGAAACAGACTTAATGTATATCTTTGATGATTTCTAGGAATAATAAATTTTGGTGACGATAAGAGCAATGGTGTAGTTTTTAAAGGACAAGAATCAACTGTCCTACATAGATTTTGAGTGCAGTTTTCTTAAGGAATGTGAATAACCGGCTGGATTTTGTGTGACAGAGTAGTCAGCTTGAGAAGAAGACACTGAGAAAATTTCATCAAAATTGGGCTTCAATATTTATGTGCTGCAGAAGACACCAGAGGGACGTTATTAAATCCTGCTCGAAGTGATGCGTTTTTATTTCTTGTTGCTTCCTGTAGTTCATTATCCGACTATCTTTCGGGAGACTACTGAACCGTGAGTTAAAGAACTTATGTAAGTTTAGAAGAAGTAGAAACTGGTGTATATTCATTGGAACTTCAGTATAAAGAACTTCCGTAAGAATATGTACTATTTTAGATGAGTGATGCAGCCAGTTTAGAACTGTGAATTAAGTTGAATCGCAGTAACAAAGATGAATGGAGTCATCGACAATTCGAGAAATTTCCCCAAGCGCTTACTGTGGCGTCGATATCTCACTTGATATCGACGGTTTAAAAAACGGATGAAACATTAATCATAACAGCTAAAATTATAAACATGAAAGAAAAAGATTTAGCGCCACTAAAAAAAGCAACATAATTGATCTAAGATTAACAATGCAAAAGGTCATCAACTTAAAGCTATCCTCCTTAAGTAATATTTTACTTTGGCGCCTACAGAGGAAAATTCTGATGTCTTGTAACCACGACATTTTCGAAACTGTGCATTTCTACAAAAATAGCGTTAAAAAACTATATGTATCAGTTATGGAATACATCGTATCCATAAAAGTGTTTAAACAGCAATTTATTTTTCCTAGAAATATACTTCTAGTTATAAAAATGTTTCAGATTATTTAAATATTCGTATTTTGGAATTTTTAACTTTAAAGAACGTCAAGTTTGTAAGAGTTACGAAACTAACATTTTATACATTGCTCTTCCTTTATTTATACATGTATTTAAAAAACTTTTGCACACGCTATAAAAATAAAACAAGAAATATATGACTCTTGTATGACAAAAATTGGTATTTGGTATCTAAAGAGGGGATCATATTCAGGTATGAAAATAAATTGAAGAGCGAAATGTTTGCATTTTTAGGTAACTAAAAATAAAATATCAGTGTAGAAAAAGTTCGTGATGTTAAACGATTAAAAGAGGAGTACTTTTATGCAAAATATTGTGAAAACATTTTATGAATATAAATGTTTTTCAAAATAAAATCTTATTCACAGAATCTTATAAATTCGTCTACAAAAAAACTTATAGAATCCGAATTTTGAAAATGAAAAGTATTTGTGCTTAAATTATTTTCATTCTTTGTTAAACCAGGTTATGATTATAAGGTGATATAATGTCATGAAATTATTAATATAGTATTTTTAAAGACCACAAAATACTTGTATGAAAATCAAAATCGTAAAAACAACCTTGTATTTAGCGTAAGTATAATAAGTTTCAGGCATCGCGAAAAGTAAAAATCTTTGTGTTGAGCTGAAAATATTGGAGAAGAAAAATGTGATCTTAGTTTACAACACAAGTTGTCTGCTTTGAATGACCTGGAGAAGGAAGACATGATCATTTTCAGCGCTTGGAATAGTATTGGACTCTTACGATCAGCTGAAAAAGCTCGCGTTTGCTGTTCTTTCCCCTTTAGGTTCTACATATATATGCGAACAATCTTTTTCAGGCATGAACATTATCAAGAGTAAACTGAGAAGTCGTCTTATTGATGATAACTTGGAATCATGCCTAAAATTAAAAACAACATACAAACCTGACTTACTCAAACTTTCCAAGGAGATGCAAGCACATTGTTCGCATTAATAAATATTTATTAAGTATTAAATTTAGTTTTATTTAGTGTAATAAAAGTTTACTAAACAAGCAGACTTGGCTCCCAATTTTTTTTAAATTGTTGTAATGTTCATATTTGGCTCTTTGGCTAATAAGTTTGCCGACCACTGGTATAATATATAGTCTACTTTTCAGAATGTGACAAAAGTTGGCAACCATTCGTATAACCATTCTTCGGGCAATCTGCCGCGATTTTGGTGTACGTTCTTATATTAGTATTGCAAAAGTTCCAACGGTTTTCAGATAAACGGTGATATTTATTCCCTTAGATACAGTTTAAAAATAGGCGTTTTTGGAATTTGACAGTAATGGGAGAAACTACTACAGGAATTTTACTTTTACTGTAAATTTCTACAGGAATTAATTATTTTGCGCAAAATCGCTAAAAGGAACAATTGTTTTGAATTTGTTGAATCGTACGAAATTTCCATGGTAACAAAAAGAATAAAAGCCAGCTGGTAAGTACTGACTGATTTTCCGGATTCAAATGTAAAATAGAAACCTAATTACTATGTAAATATATACTATACACACACACACACTCATATATACATATACATATGTATATATTTACATAGTAATTATATATATAGGCAGACATAATAATATTTTGGCATGTAATAAGTAAATTTTTGCAACTGAATTGAATGATGACTTACGTCATCATTCTTTTTCATATGTAAAAAATTGTCAAATTGTGCTGTATGCTAGCGTTAATTTTTAAGTATCCGAGAAATATATCTAAAGAATTTTCTACATAGCTTAGAGCTAATGCATAGAACCTTTACTCCGTCATTAACCAAGCGGATAAAACTGTTGAACACCGCTAGTTAGGCTGCAGCTCCAGGTGCTCGGTTATATTTTGTTTATGTGATTACGGCGAAGCCTCGAGATGCTATCTGCCTAAGGGAGAGGATGCCTTCGTGGAGGACTTTATATGAGAAAATTGGCGCGTATACAGGTTACACATGGGGAAAATTACGGAAGCACGCATGCAACCATCCTGTTCGCGGGATTCCGACCTTCGAACCGAACTACTAGCGTTCAGCGACTTTACCACTCACCGCTAGTGTGCCCAAATGTGCTCGGAGAACGGGTTTGTTGCATCAACGTTTTCCCCCATCTATAGCATGCATATAAGCCAGTTTCCCTTAAACATTCCTTCAGAATGCATCCTTTTCTTTAAGCACATATCCCTGGAGTATATTACCGTAGTCAAATGCATTTAACCTTCTCCAGTATTGCATTATGTTTCATGCATTTACTAGACTTGCCAAAAAATGAAGCAAATTATTTTCATGCATATGAAATATATAAAATACGTGTAATGTAAGATTTAAGATGGAAGTGCTATGTCAACAATATCCGACTTTGTTTAAGAATAAAAGCTGGAGTTTCGACATTGAATGCGATTGCAAAAAATACTTACCAGAAATTAATAAAGTTATTTCATAGATATGCTCTAGTCCAGCGGTTCTCAACCTTTTGACTAACGCCATCTAAACAAAAAATTGAAAAACTTTAGTACCACCACTACAAAGTACTACTACCACCACCACTCTTGAACAAAGCTCAGGTCGCATAAATTACGAGTTTTAGAGAAAAAACTCAATAAAGATGTTGGGGTTTTAATTTTTGAATTTAATTGTTAAATACACTTTGCCTTTTTGCATACCACCGGTTGAGAACCCCTGCGTCTAGTCGAAAATAAATTTCATCGCTAAAAGGCGTCGGGGGACTGCTAGCGATATATCGCCATAAACACAAGTACCATATTTTGAAATCCGAAAGCACTCGTGCGAAATGTTACGTATTTCAGCATTTGGAAAAGAAATTTTCAGAACAAACTAAGAATTTTAGTAATTGTTAGTCCAAAGGGGCTTTGTCCCTGAAGGACTATTATTTTCATTTTGCGATTTTGCGTTGAAATTTTTAAAAGGCTGTATCACATTTCAAATCTTTGCCACTAAATACTATCGATTATATTTGAAGTATTATTTTTGAAGAAATTAAATAATGAAGAATCTGCATAAATACATGTATGTTTCCCGCATTGTGATAAAACAACGGCACCCAAAGCCATCCAATTTTGAATGACGTAATTCCACTGCGCATATGGGCCTCTGAAAGTCCAAATTTGAAATTTGGAATTTGTTTTATGATCGATTTAATATTTTGTAAAATTTTAACAAATTTTTGATTAACAAACTCAACGATTTAAAAGCGAGCAATAGCAACACACTACGGAGGAAGGAAAAACTTTTTATGTCAAGCGGCGCGGAACTGTGTATCGGGAATTCTAAAGATAGGCTCATTTTAAAATTATTTTGCGACATTGCTGTTGATCTGAATTTTATGGTTTAAGTGCAAAGAACATGTTATTTAATAAATAATGGTGGCACACAAAACGTTAAAAAACACGTACCCTTTGAACGTAATTTAAAATCTGAAACCTTTCAGGCTTTTACATTTTTATTACATTTTTTTTTCATATCCCGTTCCACTTTATTTTGGTTGAAAACATTTGGTATACTTTTCACGTTAATCGAAAGACTATTCTGTTTTAATGCAATTCTTGCTGGAAGAATCTGACTTTCGTAAGGAGAGTTTACCCACAGTGACTGAAGTTTCATTGAAACGAAGGTGTAGGATTTACGTAATAATATTAAATTTCGGTGTAAATTTTGTAAAACTTATTTAAATTTTACTGAGTTTCTTACATTAAATTTAAGTAACGCATTGTAACGTTAAATTAGTGAAATACCTCAAGAGGGTAGTCTATATTTTGGAGTACCCCTTGGATTGTTGTCATGTATGGTAACCAGAGTTTTTACGGTGTATGTTTTGGAACCTTATCATAACGTGATTGGTTGGACCCTATCATGACCTGATCGGTTGTAATGCGCGATTGCGCTGGTTTTGATTGTTCAGAGAATATTTTTCACGGTTTATTTCTGCGTTGGATGTCAGTTAAGAAGTGCGTTGCTTATTTAGTGATTTACACTATAAAATGGCTGCCGGTGGTAAGATTAACCCGACGTTTCTGTACGATTTAGAACGATTAGAAAAGACAGCATTGAGAAGCGGAAAGTGTTTTCTGAAGTGGTTGAGGTCAGAAGAAAAAACGGTTTGTTGGATGTAACTCAACGGAATATCTTACTTGGAAAAAATGATCACATCCGATTGCTGGAACTCGTGGGATTGTCTTTCTGAGAATGGCTTCGTTCACCTCTCAGTAAATCACTCAGTGGCATTCAGAAAACGAAGATCAAACGAAAACTATCGAAGGTATGTCGCGTGTAATAAAAAGGGATTTTCGAAAGAAATGCCACCAACAGTCCGGCACTAAGGAGAATATTTTTGATTCTTACTTTTATGAATTTATGTGGCGGCGGCAGTATACAGATTCTAGTTCAGATAATTTTAAACAGCTTTTGGATGCTGTTAAGGAATTCTATCTGCCAGACACCGAATATACAGATGTAATATCTACTTACTTGTCTTCAAATGTGAAAAACGTGTAGTGAAAAGTACGTGTAGGAATGAATGTGTACGTGTACGTGTAGGAACTACACGTACTACTAATGTACGTGTAGGAACTGCACAGGAGAAGGGTAAAAAGAACTCTCCATTAAACTAGTTAAAATTCACGCCTCACTCGGCCGCTAACTCAAA
Source organism: Stegodyphus dumicola (assembly GCF_044657685.1). NCBI lineage: Eukaryota > Metazoa > Arthropoda > Arachnida > Araneae > Eresidae > Stegodyphus > Stegodyphus dumicola. The sequence goes on from NC_140768.1 coordinate 89,526,149, forward strand.
TAACAAAAACTAAACTAACATTCATAGATATTTTTACGAATTTGGTATTTAGAAAGCTAATGTTAGTTCAATTACAAATTAAATGGTTTTATTTCTCGCGCAGTGCAGCGCGTGACGAATATTAAAAGAAAGCTAAGCCGGAAAATTGAAAATACAAGAGCGCGTGCATTAAATAAATAAATATCTCTTTTTGATTTCGAGAAAGTACTGGAAAATTCTAGCGCGTGATTTTAAAATCTTATAAAAGGAGGAAAACATCTCAGTTTGTAGTAGTTGCTTAGTTTGTTGTTGTTTAGAAAACTGCTCTTGTTGATTGTAGCGAATTCGCGGATTAGCGTTCTTTAGCTGTTTTGAATTACGTTCTATTGGATATTTGAGTAGTTAAAAGATAACTACTGTGAGATATTGTAATACTGCATGATAATTTGAGAAAATTTAAGCATTTTTGTTGTGATAATAATATATTTTTGTTCATTTTTCATTAGACTTGTGCATTCATTTCATAACGAACCCGTACGCACGCAACAATATTAACAAGCAAGCAGTAGAGTTACTCTACATGGTTCTGTTAATCCTGTTACCTAAAACAGAGTCGAAAATCTAGTGGCAGCCAAGTAATAGCTGTTACGCCAGTTTAACCAGCAATAACCGCAGATGTAATTCAAAGGAATACATCTGCGGATGAAGTTCGTGCTACATAACCGCTAATAACCGCAGATGAAGCTCGTGCTACAAAAATACAGCGCTTACCTAAACTCTCTAACTTTCCTTTCCAGAACTCGGTATTTAAACCTTTTCTCTTCAAAATAGAATTTTCATTACTTCACGCGCGCTACCAATTTAAATATTCTGGCATTGACAATTAGGGGGAATGAAGGCTTATAGAAAAGAAAGTAAACTTAAATTTAACTGGTTATTAAAATTAAATATAAATTCCTACACAAAAATTTCTAAATAAGGTAAATCGATATTTCGTTTTTATATTGCGTAGATTAGATAACTTATATTTCCATTTTATGTTATTTCCTTGTTTTATTTTGATTTAAAGTAGAGTTTAGTGAGATTTTAATTTTTTATGGTCTAATTATGTTTTGGACGCCATTTTACTTGGGAGGGCGTTGCACGTAAACAGGATTAGCGCCAAAAATATCGCCAATTTTCGCCGAGGGGGACCCTGAAATATAGTTTTCGCCCTCAAGACTTTTTGGGCTGTGGTTTTCTATATAGACAACAAGAAATAAATAAAAATTACGAACATATTCATGTTTTTCCAATTTCAAATTTAAAAAAAATAATTTTGGACGAATAATTTTTTATGCGGTTCTAACAGTGTTTTTTTTTTTTTTTTTTCGTATGCTTCCTTGTTTATCCAAATTGGTAACTTCGTTTCATGAAATACTGAAGAGTGGACTAGTAGGAGGAGCACTTTGAATTATATTCAGTATTTCAGGATATTGATAATGATAGGATGCGCAGTCGCCTTCAAAGAATTTTATTTCCTAACATTTGACAGCACTTTTCGTTAAACTTCCTTCAAAGTTATATTCTTTACAATGTTTCGAAGCAATAGTAATAGCAAATATTACAATTATATAAACCAAGCTAGCAATGTTTCGACACCGCAGTATAGTTTAATAAATTTTGATCTAAGAACGTCTGTATTTTTCCTTAAAACTCTGATTAACTTCTTCATCCACAGAATAAATCATGACTATTATATTTAAGGATGATATACCATAGAAGAATTGTTTGATATTAATTCAGAGATCAGAGAAATGGCTATGCAGTTTCCCAAAATGGCTTGGTTATTAAAAGTTTGTAAGACTACCTGATTAAGAGGAGGGATACCTTCGTAGAGAGCTTTACATCAAATCACAAATCCACACAAAATCACAAAGTCCACCTATGCAGCAAGCCCGTTCGCTTGAGTTTGAACCCATGGATTAACTACCAGCCTTCAAGATGTCTTATCCACTCGGCCACTGGTGAAGGTGAAAGGTGCTTAGTGAAGAGCTAAACGAGTCCTTAAGAAGTACCTTAGGAAGCTTATGTTTTTCAAAATTATTTTGAATACCTGTTCTATCAAAACAGACTAAACTGTAAAACTGATCCAAAAATTTATTAAAACTATGTTTTACAAGCACACTTAAACAACCACAATTCAGTTTAACGAAATTTATTCACCGCTTCTTGGATGATATTAAAAACACAAGCGCTTAAATATGTAAAACATAAAAAAAGACAGATTCAATTCCTAACTTTGATTTCTAAGACTAAATTCTAACAATTTCAGGAAACTGTCACCAAATCCAAATATACGTGCAAGTAGAAGACTCACAATATAAACTGCTTTTCTTATACAATGCCGAAACTCGCTCTCTAAATCACAAATTCATCCGTGATTTAAATCCCTCCTAATTTGCATTCTGTTGATGCTAACGAAAAACTAAGAAATTACAGGAAAGAATTGACTTAAAAATAACTTGTCAGCTAAACTAAACCTTACAGGGCATGGTATAAAAATACACTCTTTCTGAAAAATACCACATAAGAGAGTTCGAATAAAAAAATATAGTTTTAAATCACTTTGAGCTAGAAAACGTTGAAACATCGCAGAGATTGTAGATCTAATATAAACACACAGCCCACGTAATCGGATATCTTAAACAGGAATAAAATTTCGAAAACGCAATTTTTATAGTGTCAGATATCCAGTAAAAGATTTATTTTAGTTCCCAAATGTGAAAGTTCTAGAAAATTTAATAAAATACGAAATACATTTATTTCATTTGAAAGTGTTTTGGCATTTCAGGTACAGCGTTGCATGTATAAAGCTTAACAGCAACATTACGAAAAGAATTAATCATCCATTTACTTCATTTTAAAATTTTATGCTTCATAAAAAGCCTGTATTTTTCCTTTCTTACATTTAATATTTTATCACTTAAATAATTTTGATATCACGTTAGTTTAGCCTTTCAAACTCGGTTTTTAAACGTGCGGATATTTTTTCTACATAAAATTGTTCATTCCATAAAAGCGGATTACATTAGAGACAAATACTTACAATTCAAAAATGAATTTGCGTTCTATTTAACTGTATTGCAACTTTAATGCTTTAATTCCCTTGAAGGTGACTGACAGATTAAAAAGAGTAGGTAAACTATATTGTATTTTATTTTCACATTCCGTTCATAATCAACCTGAATTTACATTAGGGATATATTTTTAAGAATTAAATGTTCTACAGATAGAAATCTGATTCCTTTATGCTCAGAAGGGGCTGAGCGGTAAAGTCGCTGAATACTGGTAGTTCGGTTGGAGGCGTTTTCGTAGTTTTTCCTATGCATAAAGTGTATACCAACCACTTTCTGTCAGATGGTCTTGCACAAAGACGTCCCTCTTCTTAGGTAGACAGCCCTCGATTGCCTTGCCTTAATCAAATAAACCAAACCAAACGAACCAGATAACAATATATTCCACTTCCACCGTTTTCAAAACCCGATTTTAGGTGTATTTCTCAGGAAAGTGATCGCATACAAATAAGGGAGCATTTTCAAAATTCAGTACATTTACATCTGTGTAACTGAAGACTTTGTATCCATAAAATAATTAACTTCAAATATTAATTATTAATATAATTCAGAAAACAGTTTGCCTTTCATGGCCTCTAGTATTTTATAATGTGTACGTGATAATAAAACTAAACCGTATCATTTCGAAAGATTTTGGACACTTCCAAATAATTATTTATTGCTTTTATGACAGCGATGAAACTTATCCGCATAGCCCACCCCACTTTTATATTCGCAACCGTTTGTCGTAGACTTATACTTCCAATCGCAAAAATGTTTCAAATGATGCAAATATTCATATTTTGGCATTTTCAAAATTCAAGAAATTAATTTTATAAATATTGCAAAATCTGACGTTTTATACGTTCCTTCGCTTCTTATACCAATGCTTAGGAATTTTTTTAAAAACAAACTTTTTAAACAAAAACTTGTAGTTTATTTTTTAAAAACACGACAAAATTTGACCGAGACATTTCATCGGGAATCATATTCAGGAACCGTATACGAATTAAATTGAGAAATGTTTGGATTTGTATGCAGAAAAAATTAGAATGTATTCTAAAAAAAAATGTTTATGCTGATTATTGTTAGAATTATTGATCAATATATGTATATTTAAAAATGAAGATATTTTACGTGTATAAAATTATAAACATTCTCTGCAAAGAATTCGTATCGTATAAATTACTAGATTTATTCAGTATTTTCGCGTAGCCAGCTTGTCATTTTATTTGTATTAGTTGAAAATGAAAAATATTTGCACTTTGATGAATTTTTACGATCATAGGTTATGATTCTAAAGTAAAGAAAGAGTGAGAATATTAATAATATGTTTTTAAACTTATTAGGTAGGATTCTTTCATTGTATCAAATGTAACAAAATTAAAAATAAAGACAGCAGTAAATCCCAAAAAGACATCGCTGAATAACATTTCAGAGGAAAATGTCAGTTTCCAATTATTCTAATTTGTTTATTAAACAACAGCTCAATGCAAATTCAAAATGACGATAATTATAAAAAAATTTCAAATTAAATATGTCAATCATTTTTGTTTACGAGAGTGACATATTTTAAATTTTATTCTTTATGACGATTACTAGATTTTCCTAAATATAAGTATATGGGCATAAGCAGTGTGTAAAAAACATAGATTTCGTATTTTATTCTAAATTAATTTTCTAAAAATACAAAAGCAAAACTCCTTGCGTCATTTGAAACGTTTTTGTAACTAGAAGTTCATGGCTACGAGTAACGGCCGCAAAAATAAAGACCGGGTAAAGACTTTTGAACACACAGTGTTTATATCATAACAATCGACAGATTAATGTAATAAAAGACTTGTTCAAAAGGCTGAAACAAAACGTATTGTTAAATTACACTGGGTGAAAGCACACAGTGGAATTGTCGGAAATGAAAGGGCGGACACCTTTGCTAAAATGGCGGCACTTGGGGGTGGGACTGATAATTTTGATATCCAAGATTCAAGAAAAAAGACCATTGCTGAAATGAAAAACTGGATTTATACAGAATGGAATTTTTGCTGGGAGTCGTCTAATAAGAAAAGAGAGTTAATGAAAAATGTAAAGTTAAACATGACGATGAATATTATAATGTTGATATAAATCAGGTACTCACTAATCATGGGAGTTTTCCGGCTTATTTTAATCGGTGCCATCTACAGAATTATGATAAATGCTTAATATGTGACAAGTTTGGGGACGTCAGGCACTTCGTCGATGGATGTACGCTTACCCGGAGTTCAAAAGAGAAATATAGAAAGAATTTTAAGGAAGATTTTAAAAGGAACTATTCAAATTTGAAAGATTTTGCAGAGACAATAATGAAAATTATAAATGCGAACAACGATAGAATTGGAATTCGCCACTGAGACTCAGACTTTGCACTTTTTTTATTTTTCTTGTATTTGTTTTTTTCTAGCCGGTCTCATTTTTTGATCATATGGCTAGGAGGATCGAGGCTGTGCCCTTATAATGATAATGATATATGCATATATAAATATATATGCACGCAATCACACCCTGTCTGAAAAAAATCCTCATTTAACATTTATTTTCGCAACCGCTAGTTGTAGATACATATTTCAAATACATCTTTTAGATGATAGAAATTTGTATGTCTTGGTATTTTTAAATTAAAAAAAATCAATTGAATAAAAACTATGAAAGCTAAGTTTTTATGCAGTTTCTAGATCTCTATCACTATATTTATGAAATTTTTATATCCATTATGAAAAATATAACACAATATGTTTGGCTCCCTTACGAGAAAAATGGGCCGAGAAATTTAATTTTAAAATTTCGGTTATTTGATACAACTTGCTTTGAGGAATTTACTTCCAAAATAAACCAGAATAGTTGAAGCATTTTTCGCTCTTAGATACCATTCAATGAAATACTTTTTGAATTAATAGTGTTGTAATATTCCTTCATTTATGATTTTATTAGAACTAGTATGCCGGAATAATTTTCAAAGTTATAAGTTTGGAAAAGCTAAAAATATATTGCTAGTCCAAAAGGGCTTTGTCTCTGAAGGACTATTATTTTCATTTTACGATTTTGCGTTGAATCACTATAAATGTCTGTTTCACTATTCAAACAGTTCTCACCAAATGTTAGAATCCTGCATTATATTTGAAGAAATTAAATAATGAAAAATATGCATAAATGTATGTATGTTTCTCGCATTGTAATATAACAACGATACCTAGAGCCATCCAATTTTGAATGACGTAATCCTGCTACGAATATCGGCATGTGGAAGCCCAAATCTGAAATTTGGAATATGTTTTGTGATCGATTTCATATTTTGTAAAACTTTAGCGAATTTTTGAGTAACAAACTCAACGATTTGAAAGCGAGCAATGGCAACAATATACGGAGGAACAAACTCTTTTTATCTCCAGCGCGCGGAACTGTGTATCAGAAATTCTAAAGATAGGCTCATTTTAAAATTATTTTGCGACATTGCTATTGAACTGAAATCTATGGTTTAAGTGCGAAGAACATGATATTTAATAAATAAAGGTAACACACAAAACGTTAAAAAAACGTCCCTTTGGACGTAATTTAAAATCTGAAAGTTTTCAGATTTTTTTTAATTTAAAATTTTTATTTTTTATATTTTTTAACCCAAAGGGCGTTATCGCAAGGGCTATTAATTTTGTTTTTGCATTTTGGGTTGATTCAATTTTCAAGCTGTTGCCACCAAATATTACAGCCCTGTATTATATTTAAAGAAATTAAATGATGAAGAATCTGCATAAATGTCTTTCATTGTGATAAAACAACGGTACCTAGAGCCACCAAAGTTTGAATAACTTAATCCCTTACCGAATACGGGCATCTGAAAGCCCTAATTTGAAATTTGATTTATTATCTATTTCCTATTTTGTCATACTTTAAAGAATTTTTGATTAACAAAATCAAAGATTAAGATAAAATAACATGCCGAATTAATTTAGAATTCAAACAACAAAAATCAGTTCGGTAAAACCATCGAAACAAGTCCTGTGAAAATTTGCAAATATAACTCTGATCCTTTTTGTTTGAATTCTAAATTAAACTCAACGATTTCAAAGGGACGAATGACAACACTGCAAGAAAAAAAAAAAAAAAAAAAAAAAAAAAAAAAGCATTTTCATCTCCCGCGCGCGAGACTGTGTATTTGAAATTCTAAAGATATGCTCATTTTAAAATTATTTTGCGATATTGTTGTTGAATTGAATTTTATGGGTTAAGTGCGAACAACATGATATTTAAGAAATAAGGGTAAGACAAAACGTTAAAAAAACGCCCCCTTGGGCGTAATGTAAAATCTGAAAGCTTTCAGATTTTTTTTAAAGTTTTAGTTTAACATCTTAATCTAGTAATCATACACAAAAAATTTGTTAAAATAGGCGCTTTCTTAATTCATGCAAATAGTGTAATAGTTTAGCTATGTGACAATACTGAAGCTTGCAGACTCGTTTTGAAGAAAATTATTATACACTAGCAGCTACGCGGCCAGCCTTCGTCTGGCTTTTAAATGTACTCGAAAAATGCCTGAATTGAACACCAAACGTTAAATTTAAAAACTGTGCAGAATTTTACTCTGCAGAACAACTTCATAAAAAATAATAATAATAAAAAAATCTGAAAGGTTTCAGATTTTAAATTACGTCCAAAGAGGCGTTTTTTTAACATTTTGTCTGTTACCTTTATTTATTAAATATCACGTTCTTCGCACTAAAACCATACAATTCAGTTTAAGAGCAATATCGAAAAATCGAGCATAAATTTAGAATTTTCGATACAGAGTCTCGCGCGTTGGGGATAAAAATGTTTTTTCTGTACAAGGTTGCCATTACTCGCTTTGAAATCATTGAGTTTGTTAATCAAAAATTCGTTAAAGTTTTACAAAATATGAAATTGGTAATAAAACAAATTCCGAATTTCAAATTTGGTCTTCCCCATGGCCACATTCGTAGGAGGATTACGTCATTCAAAAATTGAATGGCTCTATGTACCGTTGTTTTATCACAATGCGAGAAATAGACATGCGTTTATGCAGATTTTTCATTATTTAATTTCTTCAAATATTATGCAGGTTAATAATATTTGGTGGCAACAGTGTGAAAAGTGAAACGGGCATTCAGAGTGATTCGACGTAAAATCGCACAACGAAAACAATAGTCCTTCAGGGACAAAGCAAAAAAAAAAAAAAAAAAAAAAAAAAATGTATTACACATAACAAAATTACAATGAAATAAGCAATATCCCTTAATACAAATACTAATTATCTTAATAAATAAATTAACCAACTTTCCGTTGCCTTTTCTCAACGAACGTCTAGTATCCCAGAGAAACATTAAATTTAAAAACTGCACAGAATTATCGCCCTCACTTTTCTAAGTAGCTGAGTTTCAACAGTCAGCAGTCCAGTATACAACTGAATGAAGAACTGTTGCCCAAGCCACATTTAAAAAAGAATGAAACTATTCAAAATGTTGCGATAAAATCGAAAAGGTAAAATAAAAAAAAAAAAAACTGATTCGAATTTTGAAAAACTCGCTTCGAAGTGCACTCACTGGTTCTTGTCTAGATGCATCTGCATACCAAATTTCGTAGCCCTGGGTCTATTAGATTTCGCGCAGCTCGAACGAAAGACACACAGACTCTTTCTTTTATTATATGTAGAGATTATAAACATTTTTCACGACTATTTCCATATTAGTGAGATCATCTATGGACAAGATAAAGTCATCAGCAATCTTTTTCTAAATTGATATTTAATTTTTAGTTACGTACGTATGCAAACATTTAGTTTTTATATTTACTTACGGCTCCTAAATTGATCTTCAGCTTTAAAATGAAATATCTGGATCAACTATGTACGCGCATTGTTTGGACATTTCTATATATTCATAAAAACCTTGTAAAATAATTTCATATAACTGATTTTAAATAATAAAAGTAACTGAAGACGTATCCCTACGATTAAAGCTCGCGCGTGTAAAGATATGTTTAAAAAAATGCTTGAAACTTACGCTTTAAGACCTTTATGCTTTAAGAACTTCATCGGTTTTATAAAAATGTACAGCATTTCAATAACTTTGTTTTCATTTTATGGGAAATATCTTCACCTGCAAGATAGTTGCCAAAAAGCAGGATTCAATATCATAAAGTAATATGATGATGATATTTAAACTGAGGAAATCTTTAAACGCCCTTATCTCAAAAAGTAATTTTTTTTCAAACTTCGCGAAGGATATTTGAAAACGTTTTCAAGACAGCTTCGTGATATTTATATTTTAGCATCATAATGCTACTTCAAATAATCTGGAATGAAATTGCCATATTTTATTGATACTTTATGTTTTTATGAGACTAAACGTATTTAAAAATTAAAAATAGTTATTATAAATGTAAAAAGAAATGTATAATGATTTTAATATATCTAAATAATGCTACTTCACGTTTCTGCTTTTCGATAATATAATAAGTTTCAAAGAAAAATTAAATAGCTTTGCCAAATTCTAACAAATCGAAGCGGGGGAAATAAAATTGTTTTAAATTGTATAGCAGCAAAATATTTCCTTTAAATCGTTGAATTCTTTTATTAAATTTGAAAGAGAGAATAATTATGTTTTTGCTGAGTGGTAACACAAAGCGTTTAAATTGCTGAATTGGCTAATCAAAAGTTCCTTAAATTCTCATAAAACACGAAACAAATTCGAAATTCAAAATCTGGGCTTTTGAGATGCATACGTTCGGGTGGAGGACGAGGTGCGTTCAAAATCTGGTGGCTCTATTGAACCACTATTACAACTGTAATTGAACATACATGCTATGCAACTGCAACTTAACATACAAAATTCACACTATGTAATTGAAATTGACAACGAAATGCATACATACAGATTCTCCATTATTTAATAATAGAGATATGTATCAACAAAATCTCATTAAAAAATTTGAGATTTAGTATATACAGCAGAACCCTCTTATTTGTGGGAAATTCGTTCCAGAACAAACCACGGATAAGCGAAATTGCGGATAATGACAAACGTTATGTAGAAGAGAATATCGATGTAACATTTATAAATTCAATTAAGTTTAATTCATAAAGTAGACACATTGAGACATTATAAATTGTAATAAAATATTAATGTTACGAAAGTTTTACTCGTATAAATAATTTTAGTGAAATTATATGTAAATTGTAGTATCTTATCTATAATGCAATATGAAAGGCCTCAGAAATACAAGCATTGCCGGAAAAATAAGGTTACAGAGGTTTAACACTGAGGTTAATGGTCATCTCGCCGGTTTAAGATGCCGATGGTTTTGGCAATTACCTTTTATCACCAAATTTGAGAAAAATCTTGCCAGACTTGTCAATTTGACAACCATTTGGCCACGTGTTTGCCCTATACCTATGTAACTGTAATTGGTCCGACTCCTATGTAACTGTAACTGTATTCAGCCGTAGGTAACTGCAACTGTGTATGACTTCCAGCAGAGAGAGAGATCAAAGTACTTAGAGAAATCAAAGTACTGGAAATTATTCGACCGACGAGGGAAAACTATATATGCCCTAAGAAGGCATCTGAACCTCAGTAAAGAACTTAAGTACACTCGCATCTCATCTCTTTATAATTCCAAAGGTATCGTCTTCTCTGACCTTGAAAAAAGCCAATTGCCTTGCTGATGATCTGGAAACGTCCTTTCAGAACTACCCATTTTCCTATAACAATAACACGATCAACATGGTAAATCGCACTGTCACATCCTTCTTCCAGGAATTGGCTCCCAAGAATCTCTCTCCGATTACATCTCCTTACGTAGTTCAGAATATCATCATTAAAACTCAAAACGAAAAAAAAAAAGCTTCTGGTCCTGACTGTATCTGCAATGTTACACTGAAGAATATTTCCTTAAATGTTGTTATCTGTTTTACTAAAATCATTAGCTCCTGTCTTCAGCTACTGATATCCTGACCCAGTGGAAGTCTGCCGCCCTCATTACATTTCCCAAGCCTAATAAGAACCTTTTCTTTCCACATAACTACAGGCGTGTCAGACTTCTAAGTGCTTTCTCTAAGATTATGGAACGTGTTATCCTCAGCATCTTCATCAACAAGTGCAGTTTCCTTAATTCCTTCCGCTAAAGCAGTCAGTTTTCGGGCGAAGCTTAGTATCACTCTTCAACTCGTTAGAGTGCTCAATGCCGTCACCGAGAGCATGAATGCTTAGATCTACACTGGGGCAGTCTCCTTGACATCGCAAAGGCGTTTGATAAGGTCGGCACCAAGGACTCCTCTATAAACTCATTCAGCTTAATCTCCCAGATTTTGTCATCCACCTTATAGCCTCCTCATCAACCGGAGCTTCAAGATACGAGTGGGGAGTACTTTCTCTTCTAACCGTCGTATTTAAGCCGTTGTTTCATAGGGAAGTGTGCTTGGGTCCATTCTTTTTAATCTCTACACTCATGACGTCCTCACGATCCAGGATGCAGCTCGCTCTTTTTGCGTATGAGACTGCCACCTTGATTCAAGCAGCCAACTTCTAATACGTTAGAATTCTCCTACCGTCTTACTCTTGAAGACCTATATCTCAAATAGCGTATTGCTGTGAACATAAAAAAATCTGTTGTAATTATCTCCCGAAAAGGAAATTCCAATAGAACTCCTGATGGCCTGATTCTCTTTCACGAATTAGTAGAATGGACTAGCAATGTTACTTATCTTGAAGTAAATCTCGACAACAAGCTCATGTTCAAAATTCATTTCAAGAAAGTTCATGAAAAATTTAATTATTCTATTTGTAATATGTTCACTCTTCTTGAATGCCACAATAAGCTCTCCATTAAAAACAAGGTTATATTGTACAAGTCAATCCTTCATCCTGCTCTCCTCTACGCAAATTGTATTTGGGGCCAAGCTGCTATGTGCAATCTCCACCAGCTGCAGATTCTTAAAAGAAAAGGCTCTTCGAATGATCGTTAACGTGATGTATCAAGAGCTCTGTCATCCATAAAGACCTTAAAAGTTGATATATCATTAACTACATTAGAAAAAACGCCATTAAGTTCTACCTTTCAGTCGAGCACCATCAAAATTACATTATTTCCAATCAAAAATACAATCCCTTTTCACTGGAAAATTACGCTTATCTCCTAACACTGATAATTTAATTCTCTTTTCCACCTTTTCCGCTTTTGCAGACTTCCTGTCCACATCTCTTATACCCTTCGAGTTTTTTCTATGACATTGCCTCTGCTTGAATATCATAAATTTGAAACCAGGCCTCCTTAGCGAATTTTCTCACCTGCTCAGCAGTTTACTTTAAATACATTCTTGCTATTCAACTGATGAATTTTTAATACATACTTTGTAACTCATATACAACAAAGAAAACTTCGCTCTCGTTACTCCATTCAACATAAGGACAAGTCAAGTGCTTTCAGTTTAGTTCAGAGTTGAGTTTAGAGTATTGAGATTATTCAGAAATCCCTGTACTAGCTTATGGGTATGAGGGATTTTATATTGCCTTATATTTAACGCTCTCAGTTGTTCGAAGCGGTGATTACTGATTGTGATCTGCTATACTGAGAAGAGCTGTATAAGTACTTCTGTGAAAAGTTCAAGAACTTTAAAGTGTTTCTTTTGGAAAAACAAATGTTATCAAGCTATCTTAGATTCTATGCGCATTCAAACAATTGCCAACCCTACGCACGCAATAATAATAATAATAATAATAATAATAATAAAATATACTGTAAACTTATCACTTCATATATTTTGTTTTTGTTCATATAATGATGCAAAACTTACTCGAATGTTCTTGCTTTCTCACCAATGGAAAAGGCGTTGCAGCCTCTTTTAAGGTTGACGCACTGGTAGCTCTTACTCAACGATGCATTGTAATACAAACGAAAGTTTTTTTTATTACGAGAGCTGCTATAAAATATCACTAATAAGAACAAAGACATTGCTGTTTCGACTGCCAAAAGTCGATGTTATAGGACGTGAGCTACTAGTGATTGTATTTGTACTTCGTTCGACTCACGTTTGGGCCGATGAACGAGGACGAGTGAAAGCTAATGCAGACCACGTGCCAGTTGGATCATCCGTTAAACTTATTGAAATGTTGACTTTCTGTGATAGTTACAAAGACCTTCCTTCTAAGGATTCTAAGGGTCCCTCGAACTTTGCGCTTTTACTTGGATTATGTAATAAACCGCTTAAGACCTTCGTTGAATTTTCTTTTCGTTGAATTTCGTTGAATTTTCTGGATCCTGAGGAGAAGCTTGTAAATTTCTGGATCGCTACGTAGTGTATAATGATCAGTCACGTGCAGAGTGAGCTTCTGGGCGTCAATGTTGATTCTAGTATTAGACTTAATTTGATTTACCAAGCTCTAAAGAAATTAGATTCTTGTAATGATGTCAGTTTAAGTTCTAGTTTTATTTCCACCGATTCTGATACTATGAATACATCTGAAGTTTGTAATGAGGTTAATTTATCTAGTAGTAGTAATTATATCCCTGGACCGAATATTTGTAAAACTTGGAAAAATCCCATAAAATCTGCAAAACGCATGTATGATATAGTAATAGATTCTGATGGATTTGTTATGCTGAAAGGTACTGCTGAACATAGTTATGAAATCATGTTAGGACATTTCGCTTCATAACAAATTCCCTGAGTTATCTAAGACTAATGATGAATTTATTAATGCGGAAAATGTTGTTGATGACTGTTCAATGGACACCCGCGAGGATCGCAAGGAGAATGATGCTCCTCAGGGTCCAAGGACTAAATCAATTATGGTTCAACCCTGCGGGAAAATCTCTGATTTCTGAAAAAGTCAAATATATTATACGTAATCAAAATTCGGAGAGTTTTTCAAAGTCATGCCCAACTCCATAGATGATCATAACATTTTAACTAAATATTTAATTGACAGGCAAATTGATCATTACTTAATTAGACAGAATACTGAACGACCAATAAAGATGGTAATCGTAGGGTTACCAATTGATGTAGCTAAGGTAGAACTTGGAATAGTTAGGAAACCTAGGATTCACAGTAAATTAGGTAGCACATTTATTTAGGCTCAAAAGACTGCCCTTGTATCAATTGCAGCTTAACCCAGGTATTTGAAGTTTGTAATGAGGTTAATTTATCTAGTAGTAGTAATTATATCCCTGGACTGAATATTTGTAAAACTTGGAAAAATCCCATAAAATCCCATAAAATTGAGCAATATATGATATCAGTAATTTTCTAAATTGTATTGTTTCTGTACTTCCATATAAAGTCAGAGGCGGTGCGGTCCAGTGCCACAATTGCCAGCATTTTAATCTTCTGAGTTTTGTAACCTCAAACCAAGGTATGTTAAGTGTGCAGGGCAGCATAAAACTGCCCTGCACACTTAACGTACCTTTGTAGTCTTTCTTCTAAAGAAGAAAGACTACAAAGGTAGTCTACAAAGGTAGGTACTTTGTAGTCTTTCTTCTAAAGAAGAAGACTACAAAGAAATTAGAAGTGCTAAAGTTTTGTAATTGTCGGGTAACAGGCCACACTACCAGGTTGTGTACGAAATTCCCAAGTACTCAAGCTTACAATGTTATTATTAAGAACAAATCCACTTCTGAAAGTGTACGTAATGTAAATGCAAAGGCAACCCCTGTTACTACAGGAATTTCTTATGCTAATATCATGCAGGAGAAAACTAGTGTTCACAGATGCACGCAGAGCACTAACGCTGAGCAACTAGGAGTGCCAACATTTGGTGAAATGCTTAACATATGTGAAGATTTATTTAATCTCTTCAATGAATTAGGTAACACGTTCAAGGAAATTACGATATTTAATGTTATAAGAAAAATAACCGATACTATCCCTGGTACATACACTACGGAAAGTTCGATAGACAGACTTTTGATTATTTGTTAAATTTTTTCAGGACATTTTTAAAGCACCAAATTAATTTTAACATTTTTCTTGAATTTGCATTAGTTTTTGCCTAAATGTTAAATGTGTTGTTAAGTACCCTGATGACTGTTAGTAGCCTCTGACGATCTATATCTTATTTAATCTTTTTATTGGCATCATGTGGCTTGCACTTCCTTGTTCTTAAAATTTTCTTAGCTTTGCAGTTTTTTATGTCTGTTTTCACACCCAGTGACTGTATTTTGTGACTAAGTGACCTAAAATCTCTTAAAAATTTCTGTGTTTTGACTAATTTTCGTCTTTGTATGCATATTTTAGGAACTCTGCCCGGTTATTTTCAGAATTGATATCGAAGATTGCAAGTGTATTCGATTTGGTGTAGGGCTTTCGCCAAGTCACTCAGGTACCTAACTCAGTTCCACGGAGTCAAACAAAGATAATGGTTTGTACGATTAACAATGTAACCAACTTAATTGAAAATTTAAAAGATTATAAAATATTTTTTCCTTTGTTTCCGCATACTTCGTCATGTTACTGGAAGCACGTTCGACGCATATACGGGAAGTCGGGAGTTCGCATCCCGCGAGGGCACTTCTTCATTTTTTGCATCGAAAATTTCTAAAAACGATCCTACAGGTGTGGCCGAACTAAAAGGTGGTAGGCAATAATTTGTCACTACTAAGATTTGGCGATTGGGCCGTCTAATCCCTAATCGTTCTTTTAAAAGAGCCGATAAAGGGGCTTTTAAAGCGAAATATACAAGGCATTTTCTCCCTCTTTCCCGCATGTCTTCGTGGTGTAACTGGAATCAGATAACGCCTTGAGATCCGGAGTTCGAATCCCGGCGAGGGCAATGCGAATATTTTCAATTTCTCGACTTCCTGAAAAAATTCTAGTAACTCTACAAAATAATGGCTTATACATTTGGAAAAGCAAGTAAATTAACAGATTTCGTTATTAGGCACCCCACGCTTTAATTATTCGCAATATAACATTGTAGACGAATTCTGTAAATAGCATTATTTAATCTATTATTCCCATTAAAATGCATAATAAAATATTTTTCTCACATTAAAGTATTAATTATCATATTCATTATAAATAAAAGCTTATTGTATAAAAACCGTTTCTTAATTGTATTTTATTTTGAGTTTTTTAGTCTCAATTACATTTTAATCCTTGTTAAATACAAGCAATAAATTATAAGAAAAAGGGAAATTAAAAAACTTAATGTCATTCAAAGAATGAAGAAATATTCAAAACGATTTCTTCTTCTGAAATGAGAAAAGCAGTATTCCCTGTCAGTTATCAAACATTCCAAGATCGCAAACTCAAATGTAAATTTTTGGGGAAAAACGCTTTTTTCTCCTGCTTACTATCTGCTTCAAACTGCAAACCTTATTTTAAATGCTGAAAATCGCTGAATGTCTATTTTTTAATTAATCTTATTTTAAAAAAAGGCATAAAGTTTGTTTTATAATCTGTGAAAAATTAAAAATTTTAAATTCTATGCATTTTAAGATGTTGAAATTTTAAATTAATAAACGTCAAAATAGTCTAAAAATAGTCTATATAATAAGGCGATTTTCAAAAATTCGCCGAAACTTCAAAAATTAAGTTACAATTTTCATACAAATTTTACTGACATGATCTTTTTCATTTTCACTGTATTCGATGATACAAGCAGTAAAATTCTGGTATGCTTGTTTGTTAAAAGAAGGTATGTGCGAAAAGCCTCTTAAATAAAAGGATATTAACTAAACTTTGAAAAAATTTCCGCACCGCATTTCATTGTTATCGACAAACTATGTTTGTACAAAATATGAACTGGATAGCTTGTCGGGAAGTAAATATAAAATTGGTGAGGAAATTCCACTAAGAGTGAAACATCATTAATGAACTAAATAAAGACTTATTAAAAGGGGGCCTTTTTTAATTAAAGAACAAAACATAAATAATTTTAAGCATCAATTTTTTGTGTACATTTATTAGTTGCTTGAATAGCCACGAACACGAATTTCAATCTTATCTTCTTAAAAGCACAGTTGCTGATGCTTCAAAATTGTACTCATAATTTGTTAAATGATGAATTTATGAAATATTACGTCATATATTGAACCAAAAGTCACCGAATGGAATGAAAAAAATACCTTTATAAAGCATTACATACTAGATGAATCTGAAAGAGAAAAATAAAAAGGTCCGTAATAATGAAATATGCGATGTACCGCTTTTATTTATTTATGTATTAGATGACGCCACTAAAGCACTATTTTTTAAATTTAAGCGTAGGCTAAAAAGGCGGGATAAAAGAAATGATTAAGACAACAACCAATTTTATATCCACCCTTTAAGAAGTAAAAAACTAACTGAAAGCAATAGATCGTATTTTACGGCACTACAAAATGTCTATTTCTAGCTGCAAAACTTATATCCATTTCGAGACCCAGAAATTTTGAAAAACTGAATCCATAGCTAATTTTGTTTTTAGCAGGGAGCTAAAATATTTAAATTTATTATTATTTATTAATGGTATTTAAAATTAAATACCAGCCCCCTAAAATATTTAATACAAAAAGAAACAAAAATATATATAAATAATTCTAATGTGTCCAAGTAGTAATTGATAATAATAGAGACGAAGAACTGAGTAAATTGTTTTTAAATGATTTAATTTGTTAATCAATATCAGACATCTAAGTTGAAAGAAAAATGAATATTTTACAATCTGCTGAATAACAACGCGCTACAACGTGGAAGATGAATTTTGTGCAGTAGGAGCCCCATTCCTTTTAAATCGTCGAATTGTTTGATTAAATTTCAAAAAAAAAAAAAAAAAAAAATTACGCTTTCCCCTGCGATGCGTTTGCTTTTAAATCGCCGAATTTATTAACCAAAATTTTATTAGGTTTCCACAAAGCGTAAAATAAACAAAAAGAAACTGGAAACTCCAAATTCGTGCTTTGAGGTGGACATATTCAGAACTATGTGCGTTCAAAATTTGGTGACTCTAGGTGATATCGGTCATTGGGAGGAACAAACTTACATAAATAAATATATATTCAAAGATTCTGTGTTACTTAATAATAGAGGTAATGAGTTTATTTTGTTTTATAACTCCTGCGGTGAAACTTTAAGCGAGTAAAAGAAATCATTGAGTTTGTTAATCAAAAATTAGTTAAATTTTTACAAAATATGAAAGAGATAATAAAACAAATTCGAAAGCCCATGTTCGGGTGGAAAATTACGTTTTTTAAAATTTGACGGCTGTAGGTACAGTCGTTTTTACATAGTGCCAGAAACATACATACATTCATGCTGATTTTTCATTATTTAATTTCATTAAATGTAATGCAGGGCAATAATGTTTGGTGGCAATAATTTGAAAAGTGATACGCCGTTTATAGTGAGCCGACGTAAAATGCCGCTTCGAGACTAATAGTCCGTCTAGGCTATCGCTCCTTTGAGCGAAAAATATATATTTTCAGTTAAAATTTGCATGCTTTATTACGTTGTAGAGACATTAGGTTATTTTGAAGCAGGAGAAATGAAAAATGAGCAATGCCCTCACCGGAACTCGAATCACGGACCTCTCGAATACGCGCCGAGTGTGCTCACCACTATACCACGAAGGCATGCTGTGAAAGACGGGTGAAATATCTTATAATGTATTTTAACAATATTGCACACATAATCATAATAATTTTATTTGAGACATTAAAAAGTGACGTGGCAAAATTTTCATATGATTTTGAATTAAATTAAAATTCTAAAAGCTCTTGTGTCAGAAACGCAATAATTTGTCTTTTTATATAGTTATAGTGTTTAAAACAATAATTTGTCCTTTTATATAGTTATAGTGTTTACAGAATTAATCGAAATTTCTTGAAATTTTTTCTGACAGTTCAGAGAAAGCATGCAAGTTGGAATATCAAATTTAATGAAATCTTAAATGAAGTATTCATTACTTCGGAGCCTCGTAAAAGCGTTACACTCTTAATATGTAGATAGATGTACTAATTACTAAACTTTTCTAACATGCAAAGTTGTATATATATGTGTGTAAAATTGTATACAAATTTTATGTATAGTTTAGGAAATTTAATACGAAAAGTCTGCTAAAATGCAAATTAAAACAAACCATCCAGAATATTAAATGGCAAAAAAGCCCGGAACACGTTTTTTTACCATATCTTTGGTTCAATTTAAAAAGGAGTCTGTTTTATAATCCTTTTAAGAAACCGAATAGTAGCGAATAGTAGTGAATAGTTTTGTGAGTTAATTAACGATAACTGAATCCTTAAATCAGGTTTTTATTAAAATAATCAAGAACTCTTTAGGTACTTCTTTTTTGTTTAAATTTCTTTCAGAGAAAGGCAAGATTTTTAATAGTTTAAAATGCGTATGTTTATATTTCATGCAACATACTGTAAAAAAAAGGGGGGGAAGTGTTGAAACCATGAAAAGGAAAACGCACCCCCCCTTTTTTGTTGTTTAAATAATTTTGGACGAAAAATGTTGAATTATAAACTAATTTTACGTAATACTTTACATGAAAATTAAATTGAATGAGTGACATCCACTACGTTAAAAATTTCGGAGAGACAGTTACATAATAAATTTTTTCCCTAGTTTCGTAAATAAAGTGTTAAATATTAAATATATATATATATATATATATATATATGCCTTTAAATATATAACATTAAAATAATGTTCTACTTTTCTCGTTATAAACGGTTATATTTTGCGCATTCATTAATGTTATTGCGCATGATTTCTGTGATCTGTCAAAGTATGGCTAATTCTAAGAATCTCGAAACGAGTTTGTAGCGATATAAAAAGCTGTGATGCAATTTCCATCCACAATCCAAAGTGTACGGAATGCAGCGTGTTCCCCCTTCAAAGATCACCTGTGTAGGAAGTTGTCGGCGCTTTTTCCAAGCTCCACCTTCCTCAGCTTCGTAAACTCCGAACGCTGAGATTATGCAGCACTGGTGAAAACCGCATTGGCGCGTTTGGCGAGATTTTTTGTTGCAGCTCCCTCCATCCTACGCGCCGTCGCGGTGAGGAGTGGCGCGCATTCGGCGGGAGTTATCGCAGCGGGCGCTGAACGGACCCACTTAGCAGTAGGACTTCCTGACAATCGCCGCCTGCTTCTCTGTTTCGTTTTAACTAGAGATAAAAGTTTGCAGGCGCGCGCGGTACGTTTAACGTGTAGTTCTCCGTTAGAGTGGGCGTGAGAGAAAGTTTCGCTCGATGTGTGGTGTGACTCGTTTGGAACCCGGCTGGTGAGCACCAGGGACACGATGCCGGTCAATGATACCCCTTACTATGGTGGTACAGGAGTGAACGGCACCATGCCAGTTGACGTGGTATCGAATGAACTACAATGGGACGATATCCTGATTGTCATCCTGAAATCCTGCGTTCTCTGCTTGATTATTTTTGCCGCTGTCTTTGGCAACCTTCTTATCATCGTCAGCGTGTATCGGCATCATAAACTAAGAATTACGACCAACTACTTTATAGTGTCCCTAGCATTCGCGGACATACTTGTAGCTTTGTTCGCCATGACGTTTAATGCTATCCACACCGTCTCCGGCAAGTGGTTGTTCAACCAGACAATCTGTGACTTCTGGAACAGCTGTGACGTGCTCTTCTCGACCGCTTCAATTATGCATTTGTGCTGTATAAGCGTAGACCGTTACTACGCCATCGTCAAGCCATTTGAATATCCGAACAAGATCACTAACAAGTCCGTTGCTATCATGCTGGCCAGCGTTTGGTTATCTTCTGGCCTGATCAGCTTCATCCCAATCTTTCTAGGGTGGTATACAACCTCCGAACACCTCATCGAACGCAGCAAAAACCCAGACGTCTGCGAGTTTGTCGTCAACAAGCCATATGCAATAATTTCCTCCTGCGTTTCTTTCTGGGCACCCTGTGTCATAATGATCGGTGCCTATATTCGCATCTACTTCGAGGCCACGAAGCAGGAAAAGATGATATGCAAGTCTCAGATCAATGCGGCTATACCGCAGTATCCCCGTAACAGCACGGACACTACTGCTCAGATGGTGGTGGCAGCACCCCATCACCACCGCAATTCTCATGTTGAAGATGATCACTCCACCCCTACCAAGAGGAATATCAATAAAATGAAGAGAGAACACAAAGCCGCTAAGACACTAGGCATCATCATGGGCGCTTTCATTTTCTGTTGGCTGCCGTTCTTCATCTGGTACGTGACCGTACATCTCTGCGAAGAATGCGAGTGTCCGGAGATCATCGTCCAAATCCTCTTCTGGATCGGTTACTTCAACTCGTCTCTCAACCCGATTATCTATGCTTACTTCAACAGGGAATTTCGGGATGCCTTCAAGGATACCATCATGACCTTTTTCTGCTGCTGCACCAACGTTTTGTGGCGCGAGAATACCCACAGGAATACCACCATTCATTTTAACTGTACATACAAGTCTACACAGGACATAGGACTCGTAGAAAATAAGTATGTGCGCGACATTTAGCTGTGAATCATCTTCTTGGTAAGTGAATTTCAAATTCAGTACATTTTTATGGTTCCCTTTTAAATCGACGATACAGACATTCAAAACAGTGTGCTATCCGAAGTATGAAATCTGTGAATAATGAATGTTAACTGTATAATAAATTAAGAAACCTCAGAATAATGTTCTACTATATTAGTAATAACATATTTCCGGTTATGCAAAATTTCTAATTTTCATATACTTCTAAAACTCATTCTTCATAAAGTTCATTCTCAAGTTTGAATCTGTTGTACGTTATTGCTTGATAAATTGCTGAATTATTTAAAAGAAATGTTATCGTGAAAAATTTCGATCGAAGTTTTTTATTTACCACAAAAGGAGTGAAGAATTATTCCTTTCAATTTCTTTTGTTGTTCTTCCATGTCGTCGCGATAAATTTTGGAAAATAAGTTTTAAAAGAAAAGTGTCCAACTTTTAATTTTGAAATCCTATATATATTGCGAATTTGCATCATTTCAGAATTTAAAAAACTATAATTATTTAGGGGATTATTAGATGAATTTCAATATTTTATCTTATATTGATGATGTAGTTGTTTAGATGAATACCAATATTTTATTTAATATTCCATGATAAAATACTTTACGAACCGTTAATATTTTATCTGTGAAAATATTCAGCCATTGATTTAAAGATGATTTCTTATTTTTTGAAAGGTCCGAAATTCGGTGGAGAATAGTTCTGCTTATACTGAAAAATTCACAACTTAGAAGCATAAAGTTCTTTGACCTATATCAATATTCATGCGGAATGGAGACATCTTAAGTGTTGTAGCATAATAATTTTTTTTTTTTTTTTTTTTTTTTTTTTTTTAAGTTGGTAATTTTTTTAAACAAAGCATATTTTCGGTAAGAAGAAATAAAATTTTCATGTAATTGAATTCCGACCATATACTTAAAAAAGGTAGTAAACTGGGTTTTTTTCTTATCAATTTCTAAAATTTGATTTAAACTTAACAAAAATGGATAATTTGAATGACTTTCTGCAATTTTTATTTAAGTTGTCTTAGGTCTGTGTTCAGTAAATCTAAACTTGTACGTCATTCATAATTTAACTTACACTTCACTCATAATTTTTGAATACAACGAAAACATTATTTTTATACGGAATGTTATAAATTTCCTTATCTTATTAAATTATTGTAGGTGTAGAAATGTGTTGTAAGAAACCTTATAAGTGTACATTATTGGCTTATTGAAACGTTCTATGAGAGGGTGCCAACAAAGCTGCGATAGTGCGACTTGTCAAGTGCAGAATGAGCGAAAGCACCACCTGCGTCCTTTATTATCCATACTATATGATATCGTACTCAGCAATATACAGGCAATACTTAATTTAATCCAACCAATACTTAAATTTAAAATTAATAACATAAGACAGAGTGATTGTACTTATATCATTAACTCAGCTGACAGTTATATATTGGTTGGAATGCTGGGAGATCTTACACACAAGTCTTCATATCTGGAAGTGTTTTTTAAAGTTAAAAAACATGGTTTACATCTTTAGATGGCTCAACATGACTTGGGTATTTTAAAGGTGATCTTCAGAAAGTGTAATGAAGCGGTGAATTGATCAGCGAGCAAAAGTATTTTCTACTAACTTATGCATGTTAAAAGGTACTAGATATTGAAAAACAGTCTAAATTTGTATTTGCTTTTTTTTCTTTTATTCACTTTTAAAAATTTTACAATTTTATGATATTACTGTCTTATTAACATGGGACAATTTAACGTAAAACTGCTGAATTAACATATGTCCCTCAAATATAAAGGAAAAATTGTTTGAAACTTAGTGCAGTGAAGTTGTATGGGCAGTTTACGCTTTTAATTATATAATTTTTTTCACGTATAAATTACGTATATGCATATATTAAACTTCTTGTTTACGTATAAACATTTTAGTTATTTAATACAGTCCAACCTTCGTGTAATGAACCCGGTTTATACCCCCGAATATAATGAACAAACCTTTTGGTCACGTCCAGTTTCATGGCAAAACTTCAAAAGTGTGATAATTGGATAGTACGACTGTGTGAATATCTTCTATAGAAACATCTTTGTAGTTTTTAATTTTTTCCCGAATTTCTGCAAGTTTCAAGAAAAGAAAATGCTAACCGTTAAAATTATACACAGGTACTGATACTAGGATCACACTTCATCTATGAAGGAAAACACCGCTTTGTTATATTTCTTTTATTTTCTCCCCCATTTTTCTTTTCATTCTAAACAAAAGTCATGCGAGACAGGTGAGGCGCTCAACTCTAGGAGAAATCTAGCAAATAATAAGCATCTCTTAGAACACCATATGGTACACATGACCATACAGTTGGGTTATTTAATTCCATTCAAATTGTTTAACTAATTTGCCGGACAGAGCTGCTCAAGGCTGATGCTGTGATGGAAATTATGAAATTTTCTCAAGCCAGAGAAAAAGGAAGTAGTGAATCTTATGAGCTTGCGACTTTGCAGTTTATTCTTCGTTTAGGTAATGAAAATTTGTAATCCTACTCGGCTTGTTTGAACATAAATGCTGTCCAAGTTCTATCTTTCGAAAAGGAGTTTGGGAAAACATAATATGTTCTCTAAAGATTATTGAATCTTTGTGTAGCAAACATACATATCTTGGGAAAATGAATGTGTTATCCACGTTTGGATAAAACTTTAAGGTCATGACGTGTGGTCACCACATGGAGAGCTGTAAACCTAATGCTTTTGCGTTGAAAATAAGGTGAACACTATTTCAAAAATACAAAAATGGTGATAGCCAAATCAGTATTTGCTATATTTATACAGTTTAACGAAATCTACAGTTGAAAATCTACATAGTTGAATCTACAGTTGGTACCGTGTGAAAAAAAAATTGAAACTTCATCTGCTTGTGAGAAAAATTTGGATACGAGGAAGATGGTAAAAGCACAGAGATGTTAAAGGAGCGCTGATGAAATGGTTCGCCATTCAAAAAAAGCCGTTATTTGCCAACATCTGGACAAATGACTCAGACCAAGAAGGCCAATACATTTGCCAGATATTTTGTAGAGGCTGGAAAAGAACGAACAAAAAATTTATTAACTGCGTGCAACAATAATTACAGATACATCTAATACAATAATTACAAATACATCTAATACAATAATTACAGATACATCTAATGCAATAATTACAGATACATCTAATACAATAATTACAGATACATCTAATACAATAATTACAGATACATCTAATACAATAATTACAGATACATCTAATAAGATTAATACGATGTTTTTAGAAATTGAGTATATTTTTTACACTTCTTTTGGTAGATTTGACAATGTTAATCAGTTTTCTCTTTATTCATCCTTCATTTTTCACGTTTTTGTGAGATAATCCGTTTTTCGTATACGAATCGAACCACCGGATATAGCGAAGCAAAATTTCTCGTCTCTTGAAGTTCGTTATAAGCGGGGTTCGACTAAGTGTAATTTATAGACAGATGTTTTATACATTAAAACAGATGTTTTATACTTATTCTATATATTCATATATAAAGTTTTTTTTGAAAATATTCTAAAATTTATCAACTGGAAGAAATATTAAGAAATATTATTATACATAATCGAAGAATAATGTACCTTGCCGATCACTGCTTTAATTTTTCCTTGCTAGTAAGTGTCATTCTTCAAGGACGTTTACAGGTGATTTCTTATTTGATGTTATCAGTGGTATACATTTAGTTGCTGCAGATGAATGACACAGGCATAAAATTGCTTTAACTAATATTATTACAATAAGAAGTGTTTCTTCTTCCGAAAAGATTTTTAATTTCCAAAATTATTTCCTGAAACAGCAAAAATCCTTGACATTTCTTGTGTGCTTTTTACATTTCTCAATAAATGATATCCCTTCCAGGAATTAATTTCTAAAGTTGGAAGTGCAGGATCCCTTGGAATGCTGTCAACACTGATGAGAAATTTTTTTTTTAATTTAAATAAATAAATAAATAAAATAATAATCAATTAATAATTAAAAATAAATAAATAATAATTAATTAATAATTAGAAAAATAAATAAAATAGTTAAAAATAAATACATAAAATAATAATTAATTAATAATTAAAAATAAATAAATTGTAAGTAGGTAAATTTATAAATTAAATTACATTCATGACGTACAGTTAAATGTGTCTGCTTATAATGATTTTTCTCATGTGTGATTTTCCTCATTAATATGAGCCAGTTTCCCCAGGAAGGCATCAAATCTTAGGCAGATAGCTCTCATTTGCTTTGCCACATTCGAATAACTTAACATAACCCAAGGTGAAAATTCAGTATAGTTATCAGAGGCTGATACATGTTCAGTTTTTTAAATTATTTGTTTTTTAGGTGATTTTCCATTATTTAGATTGTCTAAGAAAAATATTAATATTCATCTGAGACTGATACTTCCAGAAATAATGGCCATTTAACAAATATTTAAAACATAAGTTCTGTCTGTCTGTTGGTTTTCTTTTCTGTAAGTTTACATTATGCTTTTCGTAATGGAAAAGGGTTTCGTGAAATTTTCAAGATGCTGCTTTCCACTCTTTTATATACTGTATAAGTCATTTCTTTTTTCGGAGGATAATATTGATTCTGTTAAATCTAAACATTATAAAACTTGGTGAGTTTTCCATTTCTTTAAAAAAAATGCTGTAGGTTTCGTATGTTTTGCCCGACTTGATGGGATATTCCAAAACTTGATGGGATATCCATTTCTAATTAATACTACTGTATGTTTTGTATCTAGAAACTTTAAAACTTAATTTGCATTTCCGGCTGATAATATTGCTGATTTTGCATCGACAAATTTAAAATCAACGGGCTGGTTCTATTGGTGTTTTTGCAGTTTTCTGCTCGTGTAACGTGGATACAAGCCAGATTCCCTTTAAAGTCCTCTACGAAAACATGTCTCCCGGCTTCACTTATAGCCAATGTATGCTTGGAATAATCAATTGAACCAAACTAAGCCATTTAGAAATTTTAATATTATGCGTTTCGCAACGTTTCTTAATTACAAAATAAGAATATTTCTTTTCAGAAAAAGCAAAAATATGTACTTTGATTCACAGTTTGTTTATATGCTTTTTTTTAAAAGGAAAAAAAAAAAAAAAAAAAAGAAATGCCTCATTGCAGATTGCACAAAATGTTTCATTACAGATTGCCAGATTTCTCTTGACAGAAATTTTAATTCCGCAACGTTTATCTTTATAAATTCCTTTATCAAAATTTTTCTATGTGATAACACTCTCGGTATTAGTATCTCATCTTTATTTTAGACTGGACAGATTTTTTATTATCCTTGTTACAGATACGTTCATGCATCATTCCGTTCAACAAATGATATCGGAAATCAAAAGGTGAATTGTTATAAGAATTCCGACCTTTCTTTTCTTTTAATATACATACAGATGGAGGAATGGAGGACAAAATGCGAAGAAGAAAAGAGGAATGATAGTTGGAGCATCAGTTACGGAAACAGCAAACCTTGTGAGGTGTGCAAGGAGTATGATATCAGCCGTTATGACAGCGTACGCGAAAGAGAGTAAGGCGACATCATAGATCAGTAGTCGAAAGTCAAAGCTGGCTGATAGGGATAGACGAAACTTGAAGCGCATACTAGCCCGAAAGCACAAGCAATCGTTATCCTAAATAACGTCCGAAATGAACAGTCATCTCCAGTACCCCATTTCAACAAAAAGTGTCAAAAAGGAACTTCATACTGCGAACATTTATGGCAGAGTGGCAATTCGTAAACCCTTAGTGACAGCAACTAATGCTTTCAAGCGACGCCAATGGTACAGAGATCACAAAGGCTGGCCCTCACTGCAGTGGCAACAGGCAATATGGTCATATGAATCGTCATTCACCCTATTTCAGACGACCGGACGCGTTTATGCCTGAAGAACGCCCAAAGAAGCGTTTCATCCTGACTGCCTCTTGCCAACTGTGAAGTATGGGATGGCGCCATTATGGTATGGGGTGCGATATCTTGGCGCGGTCTTGGGTCACTTGTTATTATGCATGGGAGGATCACATTCAATCATTATCTAAGCATTCTAGGCTTAGATAGTCCATCCTTTTGTCCAGACTGTATTCCCTGGGGAGCGACCGCTTTTTCAAGACGATTACGCCCCTGTCCACACTGCTAGATGTATGCAAGAATGGTTCGAAGAGCATGACGATGCAATTGAACATCTCGCTTGGCCCCCCTCAGTCTCCGGACTTGAATATTATTGAACATTTATGAGCATATTTGGGGTCCAAACTTCGTTTCCGATTTCCACCTCCATCCGGACTTTCGGAATTAGAGACCGCTCTGCAGAAGGAATGGCTTAATATTCTTTTAAATATTGTCCATGACCTTTATGTATCTATCCCACGTCGCATTCAAACTGCACTTAAGCCAAAGGGTGGTTCAACCCCCTATTAATAAAGATTTTCCATCATTTCACAGATGTTCGTATTATTTTGTCCTCCATCTGTATATTTCTTTGGGTGTTTATTGAGATATCGCTGTTCTGTATTCTAGGTTATATTAGGTTCCCATCACTGACGTTATCACCCACCAGTGGGCGCCGAGGGCATCTAGCACGGCGTTACTAGACCGAGGGTTTTGGGGGGATATCCAGAAACAAGTGGGTAATAAGAATATGTTTGTAAAATTTAGTTGTTTAAACATCTTTGAAACAAATATTTAATCATTCGTTTAATTATACAAATATTATAAATACTAGTCTCTACAAGAATATCTAATTATGGCACACATATTCTGGTTCAAATTGCTTTAGTTCCATTTTTATGTTATAAGGTATAAGAACTTAAAAAAAGTAACAGTTTAATATTCCAAAAATTAACACCACGAATACGCACTCGTAATAATAGTCACTGCGCCCAAGTATCGTCTTTCAGTATATACACCACTTTGCGTGTTTTTACAATAGTTTTTGCCTGTTTTGCAAGTTCGTTACTAATGCGCCATCAAAAGTTACGCTCACTTAAAAAAAAAATAGGAAATTCCCAAATGGATACTCATAGCAAATTGTTTCAATGGATGACACTCTTGTACTCCCGCAACTGACATTTCAAATGATTTCTCTGAACCGGCTGTTTGCAGTTTCACGGTATTTTGGTTAATTTTGTAAACAATGTATATAACTATAAATAGAGAAAGAGTGTTTATAAAAAACTCCTTCGGTATATGAATCCATAGCAGTCTATCCGCTCAGCGAATCGAAATGAAATTCCAGATATGATTATTTGATAGTATTCACTCGAGACTGTGATGATTTAACATAATATAGCTGTCAGGTTATGGTTGCAGTGAAAATATTTTGAAATTTTCGAATTGAAACACGCACTTTTTTCCTGTGCAAATTAATCAACGCATTGGAAAACCATAAATGGCGTTGGAACGATACACGTACGAAGAAAATTACCGCGGTATAACATTATTAAAGAAGATCATTGTAAGAGACCAATGACAACACAAGAAAGGAGAATGGAAAAACTTACAAGTTTTCAACGTGCTCACTTTCGCAGCCGATAATGCACTGCATGCGGAAGATTGTTAACAACAAAAAAGAATGTAAGAATGCAGGAGGAATCTCTACGGCTTGACGTTTTATGGCATCTTTCAATTCCGACACATGTTATGGATTTTATTTGTGTATCTTAGATTTCAGATAACCCAGAAACAGAAATCCATCGGAGTGAGCTCGAGGGGATTCGCTGTGGGCCACGAAACTGCAATGTTACGGAAGATAACGCTATCTTGAAACGTTGTACAAGTTGAAAAATTGTAATTCTAATAAAACTATTTTCCCTCTTCTGTGTTGAGTTGTGATTGGTTCTTTTGGAATACTCTTCAGCACGTTGAAAACTTGTATGGTTTTCCACTCTCCTTTCTTGTATTGTCATTGGTTCTTTACAGTGCTCTTCACACGTTCTAACGCTGTTTATAGGTTTCTAATGCGCTGGCCAACTTGCACAGGAAAAAGTGGGTTTGGTTTGGTTTATTTGATTACGACAAAGCACTCGAAGGCTAACCGCCTAAGGAGAGGGATGCCTTCGTGGAGGACTTTCCAAGGGAACTAGCTTGTAGCTTACTCATGGTAGAAAACAACAAAAACTCCCATGCAGCTAGCCTGTTCGCGAGATTTGAACCTCGGACCGAACTACCAGTGTTCAACGATTTTATCGTTCGGCTGCTGGTGATCCCGAAAAAGGTGGATGCGCTCCAACATTTCCAAATTTTTTCCCTGTAACGGTAACTTCTAACGGATAGCTCTATTCTTTTAAATACTCACAACCTTGAGCGCATGCCTTCAAGTAACAATATCTGAGATTCATTTCGATAAGCTGAGAGGATGGACCGCTTGAACTGCGTGTTCCAACTCATGAACAACAGCAATATTAAACTCTTAATATATACATAATAATCTCCGAATTATCGCACTTACTACGATATGCCGTATACTATTATCTACGACTTATCATATTTACTAATAATGTAGAAATATTAATAACCATTAATACATTTTATTAATCTCAACAACATATCTAAGCTCAAATATTAAGTGTATAGAAGAAGTATTTATTAAGTTACCTGGCGGGCTTGCAAAGGAAAGTATGTAAAGAAATTTATTCCTTCCTACCGCGTAGCTTCGTGGTGTAATTGGGAGCACTTTCTGCTAGCAGTCGGTAGGTCCGGAGTCCGGCAGTGGAGTCGCTGTATCTCTGCTCAAAGAAATTCTAGATGTCTTTATAAGTGGCGCCCGAACTAAATTAAGTGGTGGTGGTGGTGGTGGTGGTGGGAATGTAAGGAATTTTATGCTTTCTTAACGGTGGCGTCTTTTTGTAATTAAAAGCACATCCAGCTAGCCAGTTTGAAATCCGGAGTTTGAATAGTAGTGAGAGCATTGCTGATTTTTCATGTTTCCTACTCGGAACTAAATTTAATGATTATATTCTATAACTATATAATCTAATGACTGCATACATATAGCTAATTGCTTTCATGGTTCAAAGATACAGTTCTTAATCGCAGCAAGTGTTAGACATTTCTGTCGAATCGAGAGTTACAGAGCGTTCTCTGTATATGTGCTTTGTCTTGTATACTCTGCAGACTGAATTAGGCATGATTCTTTACGTTTCAGGGTTGTATTTTAAGCTGTCATGATTCGCTATAGTTGAAGACTGTAATTAGGAAGCTTCGGAATCTTTGGTCGATGAACTTCCCGAAATAGCGAAGCTTTAAATACAGACGCAGCGTCTGGTGACATTGGTCATTAAACTACGGTTTTGTAACGTCAAGTAGAGACATTATTACAGAAGATTTCCTGTCACACCTCTTGATGGCTTGACTATTTGAGTTGGCGTTTAGATTTCAGTTTGTAACTACAGTACATGAATTTTCTTACCTTTATGTGGTCCATCGACATGTTTTTTTTATAACTGGACATGACGCTGAAGAGTAAGTCACTTAATGGTGCTAAAGTGAGGGGAAAATCTTGAGGAATTACTGCACTGCTCCTTGTTCACTGTCTTGGTGTAAGTGGTTCGCGCTTTCAGCAAACAGACTGGCAGATCTGTGTTTCGGACAGCTAATTTTCATTGTTTCCGGTTTTGAAAAACCTGATAGTTGATACAACCCTTGAACATTTATGGCACGAAATTTGAAAATTTATTCTACAACACTCTGAAAATTTTGCCTTTGCCCTACGAAATAATGGCCAGAATTTCATTAATTTTTATAGATATTTTTCAGATTTTTTAAAACCAAGTGTGCTTGTTTGTTTATTTAATTATGGTAAAGTGCGTGAATACTATCTGCCTGAGCAGCGGAGGGGACTTCATTAAGGATTTTTCAAGAGACACTGGCTCATATTCGCATTACACATTGAAAACCTATGAAAGCATGCATGCATCTCGCATATTTGCTGGTAATTGAAACCAAAAAAATATTCTGTCTTATATGATAATTTTTTATTCATGAAAATTCTAGTCTAATTCATTCAAGTCTAACTAATAAAAATTCCTTATTTATAAAAAATTCGTTATTATTTTCTAAATGGAATTCTGAGAACGGTAATGAGTAAAACCAGTCAATTAAATGCAATTTTCTAATTTTCTTGAATTAATTATCCTAATAAACTGGAAACTCAAACAGGCTAATTGATTCAAAGATATAATTTGCATGCAAATGCAATACTAACGTAAGGTTACTTATCCCTTAAGAAGTATTAACATGTTGTAGATAAAAATATTTACATTTTAGGTCGCCATGCAAATTAGAATACAGGATGATTTTTATTTTTAATCAGTCATCGCACAGCTAGTTTAAATTAATATGAAAATGAAATAATAACTATTTATAAAAGCGAAATAATATGTGACGATTATTTAAAATATATTATTGAAAATGAAACAATGTTTAATGAATTTAATGCATTCACCTAGTGTATTCGTTTAGTTTGTTAATCAATGAAAGATTAAATTTTAAAGAAAAATTACATATCGTATTGTTGTTAAAATTGTTGTATTGTTGTTAATATTTTAAAGAAAAATTACATATCGTAGTGTTGCCATTTTTCGAATGGCAACACTGGAAGTTAAAAGTATTTTATTTCGGGAAGTGGCAATATATTTCTTTC
This sequence comes from Stegodyphus dumicola, assembly GCF_044657685.1. Taxonomy (NCBI): domain Eukaryota; kingdom Metazoa; phylum Arthropoda; class Arachnida; order Araneae; family Eresidae; genus Stegodyphus; species Stegodyphus dumicola. The sequence goes on from NC_140768.1 coordinate 89,558,432, forward strand.
AAGTCACTGAGTTTTTAAATAACCATTCAGTTACTTAAAATATAAAATTTAAAAAAAAAAATAAATTCTAAATTCGGACTTCGAGGCGCAGGTGCCCAAGTGGAGCACCGAGCATGTTTCAAATTTCAAGGCTGTAGGTGCCGCCATTTTTACACAGTGCGAGAAACAAAGATTTACACATAATATATTCTTTTGTTGTGACTTATCTCACTTGTCTGACAGTAACATCAGACCAAGGCCACGAAATCCATCGTGGCAAAGATGTGCAAAATTGCGCCTGCCATCGGCATGAGCCTTGAGCACCATACAGGTGACAGTACGCCTTTGCTCAGTTCTGGCCCCCTTCCCCCAATTTTAATGGAAAGCACTCCTGGGGTGACGGATCCGAGGGCTTCCCATCACTCTTTACATACTATCAACTTCTCGAGAGGTCTTTCTGGTCGCCCCATATTCTAGAGTGCCCACATGCCACACAGACACTATACATTTACAAACAGCTATGCATTCTCTGGGATTCGATCCCTGGCCCTTCGGTGTGAGAGTCACCAACAACTATCCCGATTGGGCGGCCACATAGATTTTTCAATACTTTCATAGATTTTTATTCTTCAATAATTTCAGAGATGGCTGATTCAGTAGCAGTGATAAGCAATTGTCTATGATAGAACAACGTGAATTATCGTAATATGTATATATGTTCTGGAATAGTTATATTAATATCATACTCTGACATGGTTTACGTCTGATGAGAAATAAGTTCAGCAACATTCTTATTATTGCATATTAGCACCGTGATAGTGATGATAATGATGAACTGTTGTAGTTTTTCTTTATAAGCGAAAATTAATTTTGTTAGAATAAAAGCCATTTCATATCATTTAAAAAATACTATTCAGTGATACAGCTTTATATTTTAAAATATCTTTCATATTGCGCTACCTGAGGAATTAAGAACTTTACAGTAAGAATGATGATAGGAAATTTTTTTTTTTTTTTTTCCTTTTCTGAATCTTATCAAAACGGGCGATTCAAGCCACTCATTGATATTCATATTAAAAAAGGCATTGTTCGTTTTCAAAAACTAGCTTTTTAAAAATGTTTCTTTTAAATACTTGTTCGGAAATTTTTTCATGGTTTTATAATATTTTATGAATTTAAACTTATATTGGAAAATCTAATGGTAATGCAAATTACTGTATCATTTTGATAGAATCTACATTTTGAGCTTTACATTATGAGAATGATTGTTAGTTTGAAGTGATTGTTAAGTTGAAGATTTCGTTTTCTAAAGACGTTGTCTAACTCCCTTTCTTCATTTTAAATCTCATTTGTCTACAAAATTATTTTGACAATTTTTTTCGTTGCTGAGTATCTTATTCTGGAATCACGTAATATGTAGATTTGTAGCAACATTTGCGTAATCTCGAAAATACGATATATCGAATATCATTGTAAAAGGATGTAAGGATTATGTTAATTTTATTAACAGTAAAATTTTAAGTTCCTTTCCTGTCAAATTTTTAACTTGAACTTACTAATTCCGGCCGGAACGTAGTTTTGGAATCTTGCTGAATATTTAATGAGGAGGAGCGGTATTTAAACCACGAAGTTACTTACTGAGTCAGAGAGAATCAAAGTTTCTGATTTACGCGCGTCTGCCTGTTTGACCACTCTCTCTCTCAAAGCTGTTATTATGCTCGGCCGTACTCAGGCCCTTGCTTCGTAGTCAAGTAAGTTAAGGGGCCAACTCGATTTGAACCTTGATAGCTTCAGCTATACTTCTTTAGTTAATCTTAGTTTTAGTTTAATTCTTAGTCTTTTAAGTTCAAGTCCAAGTGCGGGCTTTGCTTGTACACTTCCAGGCGGAGTTTTGTTAAATCTTATTGGAATAATAAAGGGTTAGTTACCCTTCTATCTTGCTGTTTCTTGTCACCAAACTCAAGCGATTATTCGATTATCAGTTCTTAGATTCTTCATTTCCAACATTAACTTAGAATTCCAAAGTGAGGAACTCTACAAGGAAAAGCACTGTTTAAAGAATACAGATGTAACCTTAAACTGAACATTTTAGTGATAACTTGCAGCATTTGAGAGACGCGTTTTAGATGTATGCATGTTATAGCCACTGTTGTATGATCAATCAGCCTGAATCAAAATGCTAACAAATGTTTATTTTATTTTGAATCGAATAACGAACCCAACATCTGCTTTCGTACGTCATCGCTGCTAATGTTCTTTTCTCCAACCATTTTGCTCTTAATAACAGCAGCAGGTCTGACGTTACAGATCTCCATTTGCCAACAAAACTTTCCTTTATCCTAGAATAAGCTGTTGGTTTTATCAATCCTTTGTACAAAAAATAAATAATATGCATAAATAAAGATGTTTGCACGCTACTTATACTTCATTTTTTATTTTTAAACCTCGTAAACTATTCATAATTAATGACTTGTCTGTGTTATTACGAGCAATTTATTATTATTATTATTATTATTATTATTATTATTATTTTAAATTTTAGTTGCAGTTTATGCTATTAGCTGTAAAAACCGCTTGTTTAGTTCAAGATGTAGATGATTTTCTCCCAAGCAGAACAAAGTTTTGCCACTGAGTATTATTTCACAGCGCTTAAATTTTGATTGCGATGCTATCTTTTTAATACCCTTTTTTATTTGATGACTACAATATTTTACGCCTGACCTCTGGTGTTAATTTTTTAGCTACATGTGGAGATATCCAGTGAGTACTTGTTATTCTGCGTCGAGACACATAACATATGGTATTAAAAACGTTTTATATTAGTTACAGTTACGTTACTAATATTCATAAAAATCATATGTAATGTATATTTTATAATTAATTAATAATTATGTAATTTACATCATAAAATTTTTGATTTGAATAATTTGTTCTATAGTTATTAATGTTATGTAGTTAATTATTTGTTACGCAGTTATTTTTGTGATATAGTTACTAGGGTGATAGTCATTTTGAAAAGGTGATGTTTGATATGTTTTTAGAAATGCTAATCACTTTCGAGAGTGCTCATCTTAGGAAGACAGTCATCGCGAGTGGATTCACGGTATATAATTTTAAATTATGCCATTATTATTACGTGAGATATATTGCGATGTCGGAATAAAGATGCAAATTATTAAAAAGGATGTTTATTGCATTTAATTTCCTTAATTTATTAGGCAGTAGTAGTTTCAGTGGGATAGATAAATTAAAAATTGTTTGCCATGTCGAATGGCAGCATTGCTAGATCCTAGTTGTTTTCAATGCCGTATAGAAGTTAAAGATCATACGATCTGTGGAATGTTTGAGAGACTGGCTATTTAATTAAACCAAAATGCATAAAAGTTAAAAGAAAAACTTCCAAGATAGGCATACTTTCGTGTAGCATTTTCTAAGGAAAACTAGCTGGTATTTACGTCATACATCGAAAAGCGTGTTGAAGCTGTCGTTTGGAATGACAACACTTGCGTGATGATTTTGCTAATAAATAGATACTTTGCTAATAAATGGACTATTACTAACGCAATCTAATGTAACCAGAAATTAAATAGATTATTTGATTAAGAAAAATCTGAAGAAGATTATCTACATAAAGGATGGGACTGCAACTCCAGTTTCCTTTATATGCCGCGATTATTAAAAGATTTACTGTATGTTTCCATGCTCTTGCAAGTAAATGTGACAGAGAGCGCATAATAATAGATTTTCGCTTGGCACGAAGTTTCTCTTAAGAGCCTTGTTAGGTGGGAAGAGAAAAAGGGTAAGCCAACACAAGTTCCAGTCTTAGAAATCCAGGGCTTAGAATTCAAGTCAAAGAATCAAGTTCAAGTCTTAGAATTACAAGCTATAGCCGTGTTCACGTAATATGGTTGAGCCAGTCCGAAACACCTGCAGTCGGTGCGGGAGCAGTCGCTTTGCTGTTGCTCACTCTCGATCCTCGGTCTAATGATTGGTCAGTGAAAGTTGTCTTCTATTCTGGAGAGAGCGTCTCACAGAGAATTTGCCAAACTCTTTTACTGGGTTAACGTAAATATCCAAAATACACGAAAATAACATAATAGTATCCAAAATACACATAATAGTAAAGGAAAATATGCACATATGTACATGGGTATGTCAGATTCATATATTAAAGAATGGGATACTTTCGTAGAGAAACTAGCTCGTACTGGATCCTTATCAGTGGCCGAGTGGTTAAGACCTCTGAAAGCTGGTGGGATTTCGATCCGGGTTCGATCCCAGGCAAACGGCTACTTGGTTTGCATTCATGATTTTCCCCACGTGTAAAGTGAATATGAAGCATTTCCATTAGAAAGTCCTCCACGAAAGCTGCTTACCTCTTAGCTTCGTGTGCTTTGCTGTATTCAAATAACGTGTACTTTGCAACTTAGCTATTTTCTGTGTAGCTCTCGTGTGGCTTGCTGTATTCAAATAACGTAATCTGTTACGTTGGGATTCGAACCTGAGCCGAACTGCCAGTGTTCGACAGTTAGGCAATCGGACATTCATTGGCCCCCAAAACTGGGAAAACTTCAAAAGTACAGAAATTGCTCAAAACTGCTCAGCATACTTTCCAAACTTAAACGTTTTTCCTTTAAACAGATAGATGGTATAGGAGTGAAAAATAAAAAAAAATTAGTAGCATTTAACTTTTAACTGAATTCAGTGAGAAAATGATGAAGTTTTCCTCATCAACTTAGATATATCTCACGTGATATTACTTGGTGATGTCATTTATTAGAGATTTATATCTTCTCTTTGCGTGTCTGTTTCTATCACAGATTTTTCTAGAAAGGAAGAAAAAAGAGTATTGTTTTAGCTGATTGTTATTTTGTAGAGATAATTTCTTGATTACAATGGCAACATCATTAAAGACGGAAAACATGTTTGATTTCCGTGAAATAATGTGCTATTTGTAATATGCGTGCATCATTTTGGTGTTGCAGTGGAGAGGAAAATTGAAATTTCTACTCGATTAGAACTAACGATCGAATATATATCGTGTTCGGAACATTTTAGATAATCTTCGGTAGTTTGACTTAACGGTGAGGCGTTGAATGAGTCAATCGTGTTAAAATATAACTCACAAAGTTTCCTTGTTCACGTCCTTATATCTAGCTAGACTTCATAAACACATTTTAAAGTTTGCCTGTATTGATTTCGATATTCAGTACCATTTGTTAAATTACACAGTGTAAAAAGTGTTCTCAGTTCTAATAACTTTTTATATAATTTTAAGTTAGATAACTATAAAAAATAATATATTATAAATTAGTTAGAGTTTTAGAATAGTTTTTCTCAATGTGTTTTTATAATGTTCTTTTTTATTTTATTTTTAATCGAAGTTTTCTAAAAGTGAAATGGTACAGATTAAATTAATTTTGTTTATAATAAAAGCAGCTATATAAAACTTTTATCTAGATCTGTCATTATAAATCATTTAAATTAAAAAATGTTTCTGTGGTATTATTTCACAATTTTTGAATATTTGATCTATGCAAATTTTGAATTGCCTTGTGTGAGGCGATTTTACCTCTAAAAGGGCTTTCTTTATTGTATTTGCTATCATAAAAATAATTTCGAGAATTTTTATGAGCACTATGCATGAGTTGAGTAAATTTAGTTTCGCTCTCAAATCTATTTTATTGTACGATTAGAATTGTTCGTAATCTTTTGTTTCACACAGAATACTTAAAACGCTTTCGAACAGTTTTGGATCATAAATCAATTTTAATGTTTTGTGTTATACTTTATTTCTTTAAGTAATAAATATATCATGGAAGAGAAAATGCTGCTATTATTTAACTGGATCTGGCAAAACATGCGAAAGCCATCAGCCGAAAGAAGCGATGCCTTTGTGAGAACATTTTAGGGAACGTTGCTAGTGTTCCCGTTCACATGACGAGATCCCCGACTGTTTGCCAGGAATTGAATCAATCTTTTAACTGATAGTAACTGGATCATAAATATTCTGAATAAAAAATTTTTTAGGATAGTTGAAAAGATGTTTCTAGAACTTATTCATTCATATTTTGTGAAAATCAGAGCATGCAATATCGAAAATATTTTACAGGGTTTCGCCAGTTTTAAAAATTCGCTGTGTATATAATGAAGTTTCATAACATTATATGCTGACATAACTGAACGTTGTTAGGCAAATCTTACGGAAGCTTGCAGTCCCTCATCAATTTCTTTCAATTACCTTTCTTATCCTGCGCACAGTCTTCATTTCTTCCCTCCTTCCTATCTTTCTCCTTTTTCAGTGTATATGTCCAGTTATTTCGTAGTCATTTTGAAGAGTATGACGAGAACATTCATATACATTTGCACCTCTTCTTTGTTAAGGTATTTTCTCCCTCCTTTTCTGTATGTTGCCTGTAATGTAATTATGTAACTGAAAGCTAACTCGACGTATATTCGAGAGGTCCAGGGTTAAGTCCCGCCGAGGGCATTGCACATTTTTCACGTCACCAGCATCAAGATTCGTAATGACTCTACAGTGGCGCTCAAATTAAAAGGTGGTGAACAATAATTTGTCTTGGCGATAGGGTTCCCCTTATGCCCAGTCACCCTTTAAAAGGGGGAGTATATAAAATATTTTATCCCTCCCTTCCGTATGCCTTCGTGGTGTAATTGGAAGCATATTCGACGCATATTACAAAGGCCCAGGGTTCGAGTCCCGGTGAGCACAATGCACATTTTTTACGTCTCAAGCATAAAAAATTCCTGATATTGTATTTGATTTTTTTACTTTGTGTTATAAATGTTAAAATATTTAAAATAAAATAAAAACAAAATACATTTCTTTGTCATCAATATAAAATCGTAATGTACATAGTTGGCAGCATTATGGATAGGGAAATCAATGTTTTTAACTGATGTGTTTCTGTATTAGAAGGATATGGGTTATGGGTTATTCAATTATGGCAAAGCACACGAGGGCTAAAATTGTAATGTGCGTACTTGGAAGCATTACGGATAGGGAAATCACTGTTTTTAACTGATTTGTTTCTGTATTAGAAGGACATGGGTTATGGGTTATTCAATTATGGCAAAGCACACGAGGGCTATCTGCCTAAAGGGAGGGATGCCTTCGTGGAGGACGTTCTTAGGGAAACTGGTTCGTATACACGTTACACATGGGGAAAACCACGAAAACGCCCCTGCAGCCAGCCCGTTCGCGTGTTTCGAACCTCGGACCGAACTACCAGTGTTCAGCGTCTTTACCGCTCGGCCGCTGGTGGGCCGTATTAGAAAGATAATGTATAATTAAAGGTATAATAAATTTAAGAAGTAATTTTTTTAAATTTTTAAACGAGAAACATAATCAAAATTGTAAAAACAACCTTGTATTTAGCGTAAGTATAATGAAACACTCAATCGCTTTCGAAGGCAGCTAAAGGTCCCTCCTCATCAGGAGAAAGAAATACCTAGAAAGAAGAAAATAAAGGAGAAGGAGTCACAGAAACACGTGGTCCTTATCAGCACTGCACGTGGTTATAACTGGATTTTTAATCAGAGTTGCACTGGCCGCCTACTTTTACTGAGCCAGGCTATCTCATCAAGCATAAAGAACAAGAAAAATTAGCGAAGTTAAAATAGGAAGCGAGGGGCAAATGCACCTTCACGCTCAAAATCTGAACTTCAAAACATAATAATTGGTCGTTGTATACTAACGTAAGGTTTTTGCAATTGTCCTAAATTTCTTAGAAATTATACCAAGAAATTATACCTTTAAGAAACCTTAAAGATATAATTATCTTGAAATCCTGTATATGGACATTATTTTCATAATATTAATGAAATTTGATAAATTAACATTTTCTAAGTATGCAGAATTATGTATTTAAAGAGTATAGCAGACATATGCGCTTTTGAAGCTGAGGATGGTGGTTTGGTAAAACCATCGAAACTAGTCCTGTGAAAATTTGAAAATATAACGCTGATTTTTGTTGGTTGACTTCTGAATTAGTATATGCTAATAAGTCAACTTATCTATCCTGCGTAACTATATTACTTGTATAAAATTGCATATAGATGTATTATAAGTGTACTTCAAGGAATTTAATGTGAGGAATTGGTTAAGTGCAAATGTAAACAAACCATCTGGCTCTTTAAAATTCAGAAAGTTTAGAAATTTGTTTTTACTATTTTAGTTTTAGTGCAAAATTTTACACGGGGTTTATTTTAAAATGTTTATAAAAATCCAAATTTCAATATGAAAATTTAAAACTGTATTTTTTAGTTTTATAATGTACCTAAATTCCTTAATATATTTTTTCAGGATATAAGTCTACTCTACCTATTTCAGTTCCTTTTCTTCAAGCATTAAATGCAGCCCTCCTAAGTATCTTACTAAGATTAATTACTGTCTTACAAGTTTTGCTCATATGTAACGTCAATCACTCTTATTAGTCTACTCCTGGGTCTTCGTTTCTTCTACTTCTTTAAGTGCGTGACGCCAGCGTTAGGAAGAGCCTAACTTTGAACTGTATTATATATTTCGCTATGAGCTTTTAAACAATTATTTTTGTAATACGATCTTCAGAAATATAAAGCTAAATTTGTAACGCTTAAGTTCCTAACTATGCCGTTTACTTTTAATTTTTATCCTGTGGCTTACGATTTCGTATGCATTCATTTCATAGATGTAAATTAATTAACGAATAAGATAATTAGTGCGCTTTAGCGATAACTGATAATCGTATAGTTTTAGCGTCCTCTAAAATGAATGACTATTGTGATAACGTTTTTGCTACCAGTCTGCTTTTGAACAAAATCTTCGACTTTACTTACGACTTCCAATCTTCGACTTCGGATCTTCCTTTATAGTAAACTGGGTAGTATAGTTCCAGGTGAAGTGGTATACATTTACTACATTCCTGTTAAAAGTTATTCTGAACTCAGTTCTGTAACCAATCTGTTCTGCAGCTCCAAAATAGGGCTAATAAAGTTTAATTTAATTATTAGTTCTATTTATCTTAATTAGTTGCTAGGCGATAACATGATTTGAGAATATACAACAAATTTGCCATAAATAACAAGCTTTAAATAACAAGCCTTACATGTGTTATATTTAACGATACTTGTAGAGCAAGTATTAGCAATAATAAAAGTGTGAATTTATTGAAATATGATTCGTTATGTAGCTCGTTAGCATGCTATTGGTACTGGACTTGTGTTTTTAAGTGCTAGGGAATGCGATAGCTGCCTTTGAGTGTTTGTGGTTTTTCCATATGTAACGTGAATACGAGCCGGGTTTTCTTAAAAATTCCGCTGAGAGAGCTCTTTCCTCTTAAACAGATAGTTCTCCTGTACTTTCCCATAATCCAGTCCAATCATGTTATTATACTCGGAAAAGTTTGAGATATAGCTAAATGGCACATGTTAAACTTACTTGATCGTATGTGCGTTCAAAGTAGTTTCCTTCAACACTAGTGCACATTTGTTGGCGAAATTTCCTTAGATTTAATGTTTCAAACTATACATTTCTTTGAATCGATGAAAAATAAGCTTTTATAGCTTCATCTTCGGATTGGAAACGACGGTCACGTAAATATTGTTTTAGATTAAAAAATAGCCATAGGTCACACATAATCAAGGATAAGGTCACAACTAAGCAGGATCAGGAGAATAGGTGGATATTCTATGACTTTAATTTGTTTTTCTTCAAGAAATTAAACTGTCATTTTTTCTAAATCAGAAAAAGAATTTTCGCGGCGAAGCATGAATTCCCCTATAATCACTTCCTGAAGAATTTCTGCAAGCCACTTGGTGGTGTACCAGTTAGCTGTCATTGTCTTGTTTCTTGATGGCTTTTACTAATCCTTTATTTCTGAAGAAAACAGCGTGCATTACGTTTTTCATTGCTCGTTGTTTCTGCACCATTGTTGGCTGTCATGACCATTTCCAAAGACCCATAATTTGCCTTCTTCACGTGTTGGAACGTCAAAGAACGGTACATGCATGTTTTTTCTCCAATTATGTATCCACCATCTGGATCACCATCTTTAACCTTTTAATTGTCAAATGGTGGAAACATACACGTTGCTTCTGAGTAGCAATGCCAAATAAAGGGCTAAGTAATTTTATGATTTAAATTAAGACACTCTCCGATTTTTGGTGGTCTCTTAATTTAAAGAGGATTCAACGACAAACTAATTTTTATATGCATTTCTTCATCAATAATTTTAAGTTAAGCTATGTATTCAATGTTAAGTTCCTTTTGCATAATGTGGTAATGTTTTGTACAATCGACACATTTTCTGGAACTATAGTTGACAAAGATCTTCTTGTGTGATCTTTATCGAAGAATCTGAATATAGTGCCCCGAGATGGAGCGCTTCATTACTGTGAGCTAATTGTAGATGTTGAAAGCATTCATCTTGATTTGTTCCAACTTTAAAATCATAGAAAATGTTAGGGCATAGAAAATGTTATCTCGTCAGCTTCATTCTCTTAAAATTTAATTTACAATGGATAAACTGCAATTATTTATACAAATTATTGCGTATGGACATAATTCAGATTTACATATCTAAGAAATAACTCTCTGTAGCACATATTGTCTACTGCTTTCTCAAAAATTTCAGTTTCCTACATTTTATGATGTTTGACAAATAATTGATAAAATGCTAGTTTTTACTTCCTTGTACGAAGCAAAAGAAATATTGTGATCTCGAAAAATTTCGGGCATCATATGTCAATGGAAATATCCATTCTGACCGTCCCCGAATTCATTTGGAATATTTTTTCGCGTGACGTCTGTACTTGCGGACAGAATAAAGGACTCTTTTTGCAGAATGCGGTCCATTTTGATAAGTAGAAGAATGCGGTCCATTTTGATAAGTAGAAGAATGCGGTCCATTTTGATAAGTAGACAATTCTTTTGAGTTCAATAACAAAGGCAAAATTCCTGTCAGTAGCGAACAGCTAATAAAATATTGAGTTCCTATCTATCAGAATGGACAGTGATGAATAACAGTGAGTGAAAAAAAACAAGAAAAAAAACAAGTAAGTAAAATATCAGTATCGCAGAACATGTTAAATATGTTAGGAAAGTGATCGAGTGCAAATTGAACAGAAAGGGGAAAAAAGAAAGAACATCAGAAAGTACGCTAATAAGTTGCTATAACCGAAATATTAGTTAAAAAAATTTTTTTTGAGTTAATAAGCATTGCGTGGTTAACTGTTTTTCAATTCATGTTACATGCATTTTCCCATGTTAATGTACTTAAACAAGTAATTAAATTATAATAAATAAATTATAATAATTATTATTAATAAATTACAAACGATATTTTTCTAACTTGGAGTTCTTAAATCATCTACGGCAGTGGTCCCAAATTGGCGCGCATGCGGCTCCCGAAGCAATTTTACACGGCCCTCAAATACATTTTTCGTTAATTAATTAGCATTATTATGACGGGAATTATTATGGCAAGGATGTGGGCAAAGGTAATTTTAATGATTTTGAGTCCAAGGTTTTTCTGTTTTCATTACCACTAAAAGCAAACGTGAGTAACATCCTAGAAATCTAGAAATGGAGCTAATTAGTTTACGATATAAATCTTATTCAAAAATACAAAAATGATTAACTTTTTTTTTTTTTTTTTTTTGCTTGTCTAAAGACAAATATTCTAATTTACGCATTTTTGCAATAAAAATAATAGCTTTGTTTGGTAATACTTTTATGCAGTTTTTTTCCATAGTTTCTGAAAAAAGAACCAGGTTGGTTGATGAGCATTGTAAATTCATATAAAGATAGTTTCTGTAGTAATTTTTCTCAAAGGTTACAGACTATATCAAAATATAAGCACCATGAAGTGTTATAACTGAAAACTGTAGTAAGAAATAAAGGAGTTTATAATTATTTACGTGTATGTGCGTGTGTGTGTATATATATACCTACTATATATTCTTTTCTGCATGCATCAAAGAAAAATTTAATAAAAAAAGATAATAGGTTGTCATAATTTATTATCAAATATTGTTCCATGTAGAAAATTTTCTTAATTTATTTATTTAAGGTAAAAAAAGGTATTTTGTGCTTACGTCAGTGTGAGAAACTTAACATTTAACTGTCAATTTATAATTTATATGAATTACAAAGTGTAAACAACGGAAATTTTTTTTTGCTGATATCAACCTTTAGATTTCAAACAGAAAATACATATAGATTGCAATTTTTTTCGCTTTCTTCGTTATTATTAATATTTATATATGTTTTGATAAATATTCAGTAAATAAATGTAAAATTTATTAAAAAATTTGTTTTCTTATTTAAAAAAACTTTTTATTTTGGTTAAAAATTCGACCCCTCAGCTGCTTTCAGATTGTGCATGCTGCCCGCGTGCAATTGATACCACTGATATAGGGTTGGTTTGATTTTAGTTTATTTGGTTACGGCAAAGTACTCGAGGGCTATTTGCCCAAGGGAAGAGATGCTTTCGTGGAGGACTTTCTAACGGAAACTTATATACACGTTATAAATAGGAAAAACTGCGAAAAGCGCCTAGGCAGCCAGTACGTTCGCGGGGATTCGAACCCCTTACTGAATGCCAATATTCAGAGCCTTTATCGCTCGGCTGCTTATGGGCCCACTGATCTAGAGAATCCAGCTTAAATTATTAACCTGTAAATTCGATTGAAAATTCAAAAATTCCGTTTTCATAGGTTTAAGTGCCATTCTCTATAAATCAGTATTTCAGGTTCTGTTAATTTATTTTATGTTAAATAAACCACATTTCTGAATTTTCAGTTTTCATGATAGAACAAACAAGTTATTATTTTATTACAGGAAAAGAAAACAATAGAACAATTGAATCTATGAAGAATGTTGGAAACTTTCTGTCAAATAAGAGAACAAAATATGAATGGGCTATATTATGGTTGGTGTTGATGGAAGAATGCGGTCCATTTTGATAAGTAGACAATTCTTTTGAGTTCAATAACAAAGGCAAAATTCCTGTCAGTAGCGAACAGCTAATAAAATATTGAGTTCCTATCTATCAGAATGGACAGTGATGAATAACAGTGAGTGAAAAAAAACAAGAGAGTAGGAAAAAGCCTCTTTTTCACAGCAGAGTCACAGAGTGTTGAATGAAAGAGAAGACAAATAAAAAAGCTTTACTTTTATACTCTAACTAGTAAGTCCCAGATTCTCTAATGAATCGAATAAGCAAACGCATGAAACTCTACAAGGTGCTGATGTCAATGCTAACGCTTGAAATAATAACTAAAGTAATAATCATTAATAACTAAATAGGCAAGTCATACCTTAAAGCTCATTGATCACATAATATCTTAAAAACTAAAATCAAAACAGTTCGCAGAATGCATATGATAGAATTAGATCATAATAACTATAAGGCTTATAGCATTCTGTTAATTGTATTATTCTAAAAATTCTCAATTTTAAGTATAGAAAAGTGTTTTCAAAAATAAGAGTCTTTAAACATAGGATTCCATTTTAAATTACTTTACAACCATTGCCATTCTCAGCTTGGAATCAAAACATAATTAAACATTTTGAAATTTTCCACTGTTTTCAAGTACTGAGTGTATTTTTCTGTTAACAATTTGTTTAAACTTTGTGAAGTAAGAACTTTTAAATGCTGCTCCGGATATCGTCATCATTTTACGTACCAATATAAATAGCGTACGGAAAATACAACCATATGGCAACACTCTGTAAATGTAAGATTGATCAGCTGACCATGCCCCACACAATTATCTGGTTGTAACTATGGTTTTCCACCAACAAACGTTCTTAATAAAGTTAGAAAAAAACATGAAAGCAGTACCTTTAGTACGGGTAATAACCATAACCCAAATTTATGGTTTCCTGTCAACATTTTGTTAGTTTTTCAAAGCCTTTGGCCCTTATCAACATCAGTAGGCCAGCCAGAGCGCTCTGCTTCTAGAATGTCATAGTCCGTTTTTTTAACTTTCGGTTCCACATCTTCACAGTATGAAATGATACAACATTAATACCGAAAGCGGTACCCATGATTTGGTGACATCAATCACCTGCCTATTTTCGGAGAGATTGTGATTGGATTATGAAAGAGTCTTGGGCAGTGATACCACGGTTTTGAAAACGCGATCCCGAGAAACTGGTGAGCTACCTGACGTTATTTAAATTTAGTTTTAGGGAAGTTATTACGGGATTACAAAATAGTCTTGGACATTAAACCAGGGCCTTGAGTGATGTGGCGTAATAGAGCTGGTGAGCCAAAGCCTCAAGAGATGTGATATCGTGAAACTGGCGAAGTACCTGTTATTGTCAAAACTTAAGTTCTGTAAGAAATGTAACTGGAATTATAGAACAGTTTTTGAACTCTGAACGCTATGGTACCAAGAAATTGGTGAGCTACCCTAATGTTGTCGAAAATTAATTTTGAGAAGATTGTCGTGGGATTAAAATTAGTCTTGGATATTGACTCTAGGGCCTTGACTATGAGACACTGAGAAACTGGTAGTCATTTACGTCAAATTTCAGCTTTCGGCAGGTTGTGATAGGATTAAAAAATAGTTTCATGCATCAACACCAGATACCTGAACGATATGGTAGCGAGAACCTGGTAAGCTACTTACTGTTGTGGACGCATGCTTGTCATGGAATTAGAAACCAGTACTAACATTTACACGAGGACACTTGATGTTGTGGTTGCGAAAAAAATGGTAAGCTACCAGATACTGTCAAAACTTAGTTTTGAGGAAGTTATGATGGGGTTAGAAAATAGTGTTGGACGCTGCTACGAAAGCTCGAAACGATATGGCAATGAGAAACTTTTAAGCTTTTGTATTTGTTTTTCTATGGAAAGGCTTGATCGCGTCGTATTATATACCTTGCATATATCTTTCAACGTAGTAAAAGCGTTTTTGATAAATTTTAAACGAACAGAAGATTAGTCCGTGCACTATATATAACTTAAAAAAATATACATGAATGTTAATTTGATAAGGGAAAAATCTGAAGGAAACAGGTATTTAGAAGTAGCAAAATAAACCTCACGAACTTTGAACAAGCAATATACATAGGTCCATGGGAAAGTAATACACATTTCATTGTAGCTGTGTAGTTTCATTGTAACTGGCTAAGTACTGGAAATATGAAATTTTGTAAGTAGAAGCAGTTTTTCTTTGGTCACTCAGTATATGATCCTTATGATTTACTGCATTATAGGCAATCTTTGCTTCCATTACACGAATACACATCCGTTGCATCGACTGCTTGCTCTTAGGATTGAAATAAAATACCCAGGTTTCACTGCACGTAATGACTCAATGAAAGCCCTCTGAACAATCCCAAAAGAAACTTTGCAAAAGAACATCATGCACATTCTTACTTATTTATATTACCTTCCTTGTCTACTGACATCGAACCCATATAGATCCCAATAACTGGAATAACTGGATCAGTTGATGTATCCCAATAATTGGATCAGTGTTAATACAGATTCTTTTGTCATACTTGTGTGCTCCATCATCCGTCTGGTGGTGGTGATGCATTTGTCATTTTGGATGAGATCCTCAATGACTGTTGCATTTTTATCTATTGTTACAGTTGACAGTCTGACTGACTGTGGTTCATCTTATTGTAATACTCCGAAATCTCTGAAGACATCAATACATATTACTTCGATTCATTGCGTTGTTCTTTTAGACTGGCAATAGTTTGCTGTAAATCAATGTTGTTGAATTATCCCCGTATTTGTACAGTACAATTCTATCACGGCACAATTGCATAATAGGATATCACATTCAGCATCTATGGTGGCGTACCTGCAATAACAAGAAATATAATTTAGATATATGTTAGGGGTACATGACAAATACTTTTAACTGCAAATTTCAAATACGAACTACAACAACATTTTGACCCGACCTATGTGCATAATAAGAGAAATACGTTAATTTTTCAGACAAAGGATTTTAAGGTAAAAATGTGAATTCTGAAAACGACAAAAATCTTAACAGTGATATTATAATCAACGAATATTATTCCAGAGAAGGAGCTGGAATGTAACAGCTAAACATCTCTGTTGACATGAATTCTAATTTCATGATACATCGTGAGAAAATAAGAAAAAATTTCTACGACTTTTGCATTGAATGGTTTAGTCACTAAATTGCAGACCTAATGTTTCCTTCAGAAATAAATAATTAAATTGCATCCAATATGGTAACATTTGTTTCTAACGCTTTAAATATGACAACACCCATGTTTTCGAGAAAATTCTTTCATTTCTATATCGATTTCTGTCAAACGACATACAGCGAGAAATAACAAATATGACAAATGAAATGTTTTTCTACCCCAGAATTTTTTCTTTCACTACCGTACTACCTGAACTTGTCCATTAGATCGCGTGACAGTCATTTGTCATCAGTTTCAGAACATTCTTTCGAACAGATTTCTCTAGGAAGATCAAAAGTAAGTTTAGAAAGAAATATGTATAAAAAGCCAAAGTATAATGGTAGGTATTGCATGGTTACACATCACTTTTGTTTTCTTTCTGAAATATAATAGTTATTTACCGAACACAACAATTTTTATATCTGTAATTAGTTATTCGCTTTAAAACATTTACGTAAGGATGTTCGAAAATTTATTATATATATATATATATATATACACCATTAGTTTGGTTTTAGGAAAATTACAAATAAGTGTATGTACCAAACGATTTTAAAGTAATCCCCGTATGTCATTATAATATTACTTCTAATGTACTTCACCTATGGGAAATGGACATTAAAAATAGAATATTCTAGTGGGACTAATAGAAATGATATAACTTTAAAGAATGATAGAACATGGCAAAAATAATTTTCGTAAGACAGTGGAAACTCGGATCACGAACGTCTCACTTCACGAAATTTGGGTTCACGATCAAATTCTCTGAACAAAAAATGCTTCAGATCACGAGCAATATTACGAATACAGTTATGAAAAGTCGGCAACATATGGTTTTCAAAAGGGATTTTGAGGTAACTATGCCGCATAATTAACACTCAGTTATTTCTGTAAATAATTTTAATATTTTACATTACTTGACTGTAATTAATGAAGCCTGGCAGTAAGTGGAATTACAAGATCACTGATTTGGGATGGAGAAAATTATGGTCAGATTAGGTTGATTAGGTCAGAGACCTTGACGATTCTTAAGTTTAGAACTTTTTCTG
Source organism: Stegodyphus dumicola (assembly GCF_044657685.1). Lineage (NCBI taxonomy): Eukaryota > Metazoa > Arthropoda > Arachnida > Araneae > Eresidae > Stegodyphus > Stegodyphus dumicola. The sequence goes on from NC_140768.1 coordinate 89,575,643, forward strand.
CTATTTCTGCTATTGTCAATTAATCCATTCTACATTAAGTCCTATGGAGAAAAATTGTTTCGGTTTACGAGCGTTTGGGTTGAAGAACGGCTTTCAGGTACTATGTACGATGTGTGTTGTAATGTGAATTATGAGTTCAGAAACATTGTTAAGTGCGAAAAATATGAGAAGTGAAAAGTCATTTTAATGACGGATATTTACAAGAAATAAAAAGTTTGGTATTTACAAGAATTTTTCAAAGAACAACCACCAACTGCAATGCGTGTATCACGACAAGGACGATGAAGCAATGGACGTACTGTTTGGAAGAGTCCGGCAGGACCCGTAGTGTTGCAGCAACGACTTTAATTTTGTCAAGGTCCTCAGCAGAGAAATCTGCAACTGTAATCGAAATCAGTCATCACTGTTATGCATGTATTGCAATTAGCAGCCAATGCTACCATTTCTATCAAACCAGCTAAATAAATAAATACATTACCCAACCGACTAGATAAATAACAGTACCAAACCAGCTAAGTAAATAAATACAATGCCAAACCTGCTAGATAAATAAATACAGTTCTGAAAGCTTCCGCGTACCTTCTGATTGCAAGTATCACAACTCAAGGTGAAGGTTTAAAGTAAAAATTGTTTGTTAAACCATCAACATGCAGTTACGCAAACATAAAAGTATAATGGAAATAAATTCTGCTGATTTGGGAAAATTCAGAACATTCGTTCAAGGCAGATTGACTATAAAATACAAACTGGACACCCACTATTAAACCTTAGTTCGACTCGAAGTATTCATGAAGCGGCTTACTCTAGCTTAAGAGGATCAATTAAATTCAGTCAACAACGAAACGTATCAGAGTGACGGTCAATCTGTATCTAAATCAGATTCCAATCCTTTAATTGCACGATCTTTTGGATCCCCTAATATTGTTCTCTATAATATACAGCATTCAACGTAATAGTAATACAAATAATTGCACGCACATAATTAAAGATAACATAATTAACTAAGAGTTGCTTTCACTAGGTGAGAAGAGGGAAAAGTGAATAACGTTTTTTGGTAACTACTTGAATTTTGGGATATTTCTGCGAGAAGACTTCCAAATTTGCAAAACTTAGGGTATACATGTGTTTTGAATAAGATTTATATTTGAACATTCTTCCTTCACCTGCTGTCAACTCACTATCATAATATCAAAATCTAATACATTGCAACTCAGTGGTTCTATAAACCATGCTAGTACATTCAAATTTTCAATGTCCTGGAAGCGAGCATTCAAATCATCTCATCTTTTGAATTTTGCTACTGACTTGTGTATAACAATATATTTTGAGGAAGTTTTGGGTTCTTCGAATAGTTTTTTTTTTTTTTTTTTTTTTTGGTGTGTGTGTGTGTGTGTTTTTGCCATTCATTTTTTCAAGATGCACTTACTGCACATTATATTTATACATTTTTTTTAAAAAAAAGTTATTGATTTTTAAAATATGCTAAATAAGTTTTGTGTATTTTATCCTTTATATTTATTTTATACGATTTCTTCCTTACTACATGATATAGCTTTATATCAACAAACACTTAGTTATTAATTTTATTTTTTTAAACGCGTGGGATCTTAATTAGGGCGATTATGATTATGGCAGTCCCTATTCAGCTACCGACCATCAGTCCATCCCTTGATCATCATTGACACCTTTAAAATTTCATCGAGCACCACGTGTCCATACTGTACCTATTGGGATCTTTTGCTCTAAATTAAAGACCTCTGCGGTTATTCATAGTTCAACTAATTTGCATTCTGGTGGGTGTTGATAAAACTAGAAGGGAAAGTACACACAGAATAGTAAGGTAACTGGATCAAATAAAATAGAAAAGTTTGTGATTTCTTGAAAAACGAAAGAAATCTAACCGCCATTTTTACGAAAGTTTGATGTAATGACAAGTGTTCGAGCTCTCTTTTAAACATCGTTCTTTAATGTAATTTCTATTTCAAATTCTTCATTCCTAGTGAGCTTTATTCTTCCGTTATTAAGAGTATTTTCTTTTTGTTTTGAATGCTGATTTAGTTTGTTTCGAAAACTGATTTTTGTTTTGAACTCGGAAACCAGTAAACTTATTTTCCTGATTAAATTCCTTGAAAATACAAGTAATTTTTTAATAGCACTATTTTAACATTGTTAATTATAATATGGACGCAATTCTTAGATATTGTATGAGAGAAATGTGCTTGTAATATACTGCATTCTAAAGTAAATATGTTCTTATCTTAAATATGAACAGAGACAGTCAGTCAACTGTTTCAGAGTACCACAAAGTTGATCAAGCCCTGTCTGCTCCGAAAAGGGTGCTTCCAAAGTTTTCAACAGCAGCTACTTCATCGAATCGATATTCTACAGCTGCGCGTTAGGGGAATTTTGTACCCTTCCGCCTGCACCTTTGTTCTAGCTAGAATTGCCATCGTCGACCAATGAGAAAATTCATTTCGTTTACGCTCAGAACTTACATCCATATCATTAGCGATTGAAAAAAAAAAAAAAAAAAAAAAAAAATTAAAAAACCTTTTGCTGGCAAATGCAAGCGTGTTGGTCGCATTGATATTGCTGTTCCACAATAATGCCTGTTTGGTTTTATTATGAGATATCTTTACAAAATGCTTTAGAGAAGGGGTCGGATGAGATGATTTGCTTTCAGATTTAGCGCATGTCAGTGATGGCGAGGGTTTTAGCCTCTGCGAGTGTAAAATTCGAAAATGCCTAATTTGACTTGGCTTTTCATATATTAGAAAATTCCGAGCATAATCACTAGACATTATCTGAATAAGCCTGTTCTTCCTTCATCCCCTTTTTAACATTTAAATGCGATTTAATTTTTAGAAACATCTTCACAAAACATATAAAAGCAATTTTGTAAAATCTTAAACTTAATTTTTCTCGAAAAAAAAGGGGAGGGGAAGGAAAGAAAAAGAAGACCAAGCCCAGTTTTTTTAAGTTTGGTAGTAATAAAGTGTTTTAAAAAATTCCATATTTTTAAAGTATTCATTCTCTTTCACATTGTTTTAATATGATTTCTTCTCAAGAGGACATTTGTATTATTCAGATTAAAAAATGAGCTATTAGAAAATGAAATGGCGACCTCAGGGTTTTCGCTAACATTTTATGTTCGTTTAAAATTTAGAAGTGCATAAATTTAATATAAATTATTATGTCTTCAAAAAATATGTATAAACAGATATGCCAAATTTTACACAAATTTATTAATAGCTGTTGGAGTTATCACTTTGTAAAAATTTAACTCCTGCGAAAACGATTTCTCAAAAGATGCATTTAAGTTAAAATTTACTTATCTCGAACTTTTAACTTCATTTTATAAATTTAAAATTTCGATATTTGTACTTTACACTTTCTTAATTTTCTAAGAATTTCGTTTTCTAATACCTATAATTTTCCTCTCGCCAACCGATATACATAAGTAAGAAAAGTAATGTTTCTGTCCAAGTATTAGATAGGGAGTTTTCAGTGCATAAAAATTAGGATTTTCATAACACGTTTGATGTCTATTTCTCTGTGTGTGACGATTGGTTACAAAAACTCTGAAATCAAATTTCCAAAAATTTATGCTTTCCATATTTAAGATTTATCCGTTTATATAAAGAGTTGATTAGAATTCAAGTAAAACTGGACAACCGGAAGTGGTTGCTTACTTGGATTCCATAACAGTTTTTAATGGATTACCGGGAAGTGGCTTTTTACTTGAAGAACCAGTTTACAGCAGTTTTCTAAAAATCAGCGTAACATATTATTGCAATTTATTTAATAACGTAACCTATTATTTCAATAGTTTACTTGGATCTCATAATAGATCTTAATGGACAACCGGAAATGACACTTTACTTGAAGCCCATACCACATTTGAAATAATCAAATGGTGACCATGTATTAGGTACTTCTATAATGAAATGGCCACCACTTCCAGCCCTTGTAGTGGCGCAAGCTAATGACTATTAAATAAAGCGCCCCGCCATTTAAAGAAAAATATTTATTTTAAATATTATTTTATTGCCTTTTATTAGAAACCAAATAAATTATTTTATTTAACTGCCTTATAAAATATAATTTTTAATAAAAAAATAAAGGAGCAAACACTTGATTATGTTAGCATAAATATAGAAAAACTGGTGTTTGCACATGAGCAATTACACGTAATAAAATATAAGCCAAAATTTCGTATTCCAGTCCTCTCTATCTATAAGAGCAACAGCTCGGAATTTGTGTACAAACGATCAACCGGAAGTGATACTTTACTTAAAGCTGGTTGCTATTTTAAAACATGGAATCGGCGGGAGGTCATGAGGTCGGATTTCTTTCTTCTTCTTTTCTTTTTGTCATATTTTGCTGTTGATAATGAATGTCGTTTAGAATCAGCATTGCATTCGTTATACAGAGTTTTGAATTTTCTCGAGGTAAATATCCAAGAGTTATATTTAGAGTACTTAATATTGTCAAATTCTTCGTTAAAAGCTACACATATTACTCTAGGATAATACATTCATTCACCTACGGCAAATGTCAGATGATCAACGAACTCATATTTCTGCACAGGTGCCAAAAACACATGTTAAAATTTTCCTTAGCGTTTTGGATTTTGACATGAAGACATTTTTCTCAGCAGCTTTTGGTCATATATATCAAAATGCAAAAGTTTTATACAGGCGGCCTTCGACTTTCGCACAATTAGCTACTTCGCACCTTTAAAAAAGAATCAGTTACTTAAAAAGTTTTGTCCATGTTACAAAAATTGTGTTTTAAAACTGAAGCCAATATTAGTTTATCAAGCATCACATAACATCGAAAGGAAAGGACAAGGAATATCTTATAGTCATTTGGGAATCAAATTTAAAGAAAAAATATGAGTATTTTATAAATTCTGAAGAAAATACTTAATTGAGCAACAAGAGTTAAATGAAATGTACAGTGAAAGTGATGAAGAAGAAGCTGATAAACTCTTTAAGGCTCTGATGATAAAAACGATTAATGAAGCCTTCATGCATCTTGACAAAATTTTGGCGACCATGAAAGAATGTAATCCCAATGTAGAATGAATATCTCAAGTATATAGGGCGACCGAGAAAGACACAGCCGGTTATATAACATTTTATCAAGAAAAGAAAAGAGCGTTATTCAATTATCTCGTGACAAATGCGTAAAGAAAACACCTGAAAACGTTAAAATTCGCTTCGTTAATTTAATTATATGTATTGATAAATAAATAGTTTAAAATACAGTGTTTTAATGTTTTTCTATTTATTTATTCTTACATCCGTCTTCGTTCGGACATTCAAAATTCGCACACATTTTCAGGAACAAATTATGTACAAAAGTCGAAGGCCGCCTGGATTATTATATATTTTTGCATAGTTTCGCCTCAATTTCAGATCTTTGATATGTAGGTCAACTATTGCGATCTGTTGGGCATTGTTTGTTTTGAAACTGAAGAGTTTGCATTCCGCACAAATTAGAGTGGAACTTCGGACCCCGAGCGCCTCTCATTGTGAACAAACTGGTTCACGAACAAATCATCTGAGCCAAAGGTGCCTTGATTGATGAACTGTTGTCGAGTTGCGAAAACTGAGGGAATGTATGATTTTGAAAATATTTTGAGGTATTATCTGGCAGAGAATTCACCTCGTTTATTTTTAGAAACATTGTTTTTTTGTTTTCGACTATTTAATTCTCATTAACAAAGCCTAAGAGCAAGAGACTTTCAAAAGTACGAGTTCGCTATAGAGGATATTATAAATCAGACTGTGTTATACACAGAGATTTTTGAGAGCTGTAAAACGTAGGGCGATTTTGGTCATTACTGATACTTTGTCTTTAGCAAAATTATGGACCTGGGAGGTAATTATAAAAACGTGGAGGAGTTTCTACTGGACTATAAAAATGACCTCAACAAAAAGTACTGCAGTATTTTTAGAAACGGTAACAAAAGCCAGCTTTGGAGGAAGTATCTTCAAAGAAAGAGGTGGGGAGAGAAGATCAACCTAGTTTTTCGATCCATGGAATTTGTGCAAAATGCGGTAAGGTGCAAAGATTCATATAACGATTTTACCTGAGTAAAACATTAGCAACCTCTTGCAAAGCAATTTCTTAATTTGTAAACATTTTAAAGCATAGGCAACAACAAGTCACATCAGACAATGCTTGAGTGAATGGAGGTCTAGAAAGTCTCCAGCAAAGTCCTGTAGAGCTAAAAGGCATTAAAAAAGGAGAGGTGTTACAGGGAGACAGTTGAATGAGATTTTATTGGAAGGGGATTTCTCAAGCGACATTTATTTGCTTTTCCTCTTTCTCATCACTTGCCGCTTATGCCGTCTAATCTCATAATGATTCCCATTGGTTCTGTGCATGAACCAGTTTACAATTTACCGTAGTGAATTTTAGGTAAGAAATCAGTAAGAAATCAGCGAAGGCTCAGGAATGGATTAATCCGTCTGTATTAATTTACACAGTGAAAACAGCTTCAGTTTATTAATATTTTGGATGACATATGGCCTTCGAAAACGAATTAATTTCGTTAACCGAAGTTTCACTATACCCCGTGTTCACAAAATCTTTTATCCAATATTTATTTTCGCATCCGTTGGTCGTAGTCCATTTACAAAAATGTTTTCAATGGCGTTTTCTTATTTTGAAATTTTTTTTTAAATCTACCTACAAATATACTTCACAATTAAGAAGGCCGATTTTAACCAAATTATTAGTTAGTGATTAGATCAACTGATCCACCGATAACCATAACCATATTTGTTTGAACTAATTTCTGAGCTTGGCAGCTGAATGGGGTTTTGAAATATTGTGCATTGATTTTTGTGGGTCTTTACCGTATTCTGATTGAAATCAATCATCATAATGAAAGATTTTTCTTTAAAACGCAATTTAGTTTGTTTTGGGTAAAGAAATTTGTTGATTAGTGTTTCTTAACTTGCGAGAGAGGTGCTATATTGCTGCTGTTTTAAACAATACATTTTAGCATTTATATTGTACATTCGTGTCTAGGAAACGTACTCATGGCTTTTCATGTAATAATGTATCGATGCAGATTTAAAGCGTATGTTAGATACGTAACTGTCTCCAATATTTCTAGGATGAGTATAATCTCTGCTTCGGAAGGTCTTATTGTAAATATATTTCTGTCAAGAAGAATAAAAGAGCAAGAAATGTCTTTCTCATGAAATATACTTTTTTATACGGCATTATATGTTTTCTTCATGCTCTTCTAAATTTATTTTTATGCTTGTTACAAGAATACCTCTCCGAACAAATTGAGTTAAATCTAAGTAGAAATAAAGCTTTCCAATTTCTTCTATTCTGATAGTTTACAATGAGCTATTTTAAAGAAAGAATAGTACTGAAATAGTTCTTTTAGTTGTTTAGAAGGAAAATGTTCGAAACTATCACAAGCGTATCGCTTCACTCAGAAAAGAAACCAGCTCAGTAATTTCTTTGTATTTTTTAGAATTTTGCTTGACTGTTTTAAAAGTTTAAATTGTGAGTAATATCTACCCAATCAGAATCAATATCCGGTGTGCTCAAGAATTTAAAATCCATCCAAAACGTTTATGCAGTGCGTCACAAAATCTTTACGCAGTCTTTTTTTTTTTTTTTTTTTTTCGCAACTGTTGGTCATAGACATATATTTCCAAATACAAAAAAAGTTTTAAATGACGATAATATTCACATTTTGTAATTTCTAAATTTAAGTGAATTTTGTAGAAATTATAATTTTTATGCTATCCCCCCGATGCCTATAGTTAAATTTAATAAACGTTGATGGTGATTTTAAGAAATGAAATACAAGATGTCTGACACCCTTTCACCGAAACGAAAGACCTAAATATTTAATTTCAAAACTTGGAACTCTAGCCATTTCCTTTGGCTTTCCTTTAACTCTCGAATTTTTTGAATAAGTAGTTTATAAATACTAAGTTGGAACTACGTTAATAATAGTCGCATGCTATTGCTTTAGGATTACAATCCAATATTAAAATAATTCACTAGAAATGATTTTTACTTTTAATTTATGCAAATAATATTATGAGTTATGTATGTTCCAATGCTAAAGCGTAGCATTGTTCTAGAACACAAAATTGTATAAGATTCTGTCGATAAGATCTCTTTTTATGAAATTTTTGTCGATCAAAATGTTTCATGATAATCTGCATATAGTGCTCGTCACTTAATCTGCAATATCAGAAACCTTTTTCTGAACTGGTGTTTTCATTTCTAATTACGCTCAAATTAAAATATTTCAGTTTTCAGTTTGTATATAACCCTCAAAAAAGATCTCGTACTTTAAAAATAAATAAGTCAGTTCCTTAGAATTAGTTTATGAACTATAACGTTAGGGACCTAGAGACCGTATAAAAACTTAAATTTCGTAATTTGTGTAATGTCTTGCTTTAAAGAAACTGATAGTCCGTAGTGACACCAGAACTAATACGTATTGGATAATAAGTTACTATGCTATAATACATATATGCTCTGTCTCTCTCTTTATATATATACACATATGAAATCTAAAAGACATTTAATTCGGAATAGACCTTTAAGTTTCTAATCCGAATTAAAAGACAGCCCCATTTGCTCCTGCACTGACGTCATTCTTTCCCTGCACTCTTCCGCTTTTCTGCAGACTGCCCAGTTGCTGTTCAGGATTAAAACAAAGCGTTTTGAGATTATAAATAGTGATTGCTACTTTATAAGTCACTCTTTTGCTACTTGCATATGCCTGAATAGGCCACGTCTCTTGCTAAGCTCTAGTTCACCATTGTTTTAAAAAAAAGTGCAGTTACGTGGTTTAAATTTTTTGGGGAGTGTAGGTTCCCCCCCCCCCCCCCCATTTTGCTGTGCCCTATAATAAGAAATTTTGATAAGAATCGTCAAATAATAAAGAGATGATCCGATTATCAAATTATTTGCGATTCTTCAAAAGTTACATCTAGTAAGATGCCATCAGTATTCCACCATTTCCAGTTATCTACAACACAGCAACTTCCAGCTATCTGCTATCATTGTCCCTGCCACTCCAACCATAATTATTAGTGAATAGTTCTACTAAATTCTCACTTCGACCAATTTATTATTACATATACATGCATAGAATTTATTGAGTCCAGTTAGTATTTAAACGGGCTCAGCTGGTAATTAATTAAGAAATTGTTTGTAACCACAACTACACGTAATTTAATTGTAATCCAGCATATATAAACATTATCGAATGAAAAAAGAAAAATTTTAACCGACATTTTTTGCCAGTTCCAAATCAAGGATAATCTTAACGTTTTATTGCAAAATATCTTTTTTTTAATTTTTTTTTTATCTTTTTGATTAAATATAATTTAATTTTTTCCCCTTCGAAAGATGATTATTCCTTTTTTCCTACTTTATTTGCAATGTGTTCTTTTTGTTTTTGAATTTAGCTTATGCAACGAAATTAACTAATTGTCCTGATTAAACTACTTGAAGATTCTAGTAAATTTTAATAGTATTTATATATAATTAATAATTATATGAATTCTGTTCTTATAAGGATACAATAATTATTCAGCTAATTTTTATAAAGATACAATATCTATATTACTAGTTTATATAATAAAATTCTTAAAATTACAATAAATAAATAAATGAAACAACTTGTAACAGTAAAAAATACATAACACCCAAAATACAATTAAATAAACCCAAATATTTATAAAAATATTTGCAACAATGTGATCATCTCCCAGACACTAATAATGAATTTTTCGATTCTGCTCACGCACCAGCTTCTTTTCTTCCCCTCCAGAGCTTAAATTACCCTTCCAGTTTTTGGAATTTTACTCTTTTTTTCCCCTCGCCAAGAATGTGAAGCCCCTCAGCCTCAACGTAGCATCCTCATGATAATATCTTTTGAAAAAATTTATTTTTCTTTTCTAGACTCCTCTTTTATTTGCAAGAAAATGCACTTCTTGACAATTTTCGGAAACTTTCTTCAATCCGCACGACTGGTAAACGAAATTATCAAGCTACGCGTTTTGCATTTGCGCTGGAGAATTCCTTTTTTTCTGTGGCAACCATTAGATATTTCAGTTTTTGGATCATATTTAGTTTGAGCTCGTAAAATAGAAATGCCTTATTTGTGTTTTGTCGTTGTTGTATATTTGTATCACAAGATTTCGATTTTTAAAAATTTCTTCAGCTGTGTGTGCTACCAAAGTAATGCATCTTCATCCAATATAAGCTTTTGATTTTTTAAGAATTCTTATCTGTAGTACTACCAAGTAGTGATTTATTTATGTATATACTTGCAGCAGGAGACTTTAAATTTAAAAAGAATTCTTCAGCTTAAATTTCGCGGGAAGGAGTGCACAGTTTTTAAAGACCCCTCTTAAAATGTCTTCGTTCTTCATTTGGGTCAGTCTCCATTGCAAAATCAGACAGCTTCTGTGCCTTTTTTAACAAATCGCTTATTTTGTTATTAGTTAAAAGCGCTTGTCTTCTTCATTACCACTACTTTCACTCGCCTAGTGTTATAAGGTAATCCATTTCTTCATTCTCATTTCTCGAATAATTCTTTGATCTCTACCATATCTGAAAATCCTTCGCCACCAGTTGCTTTTGCAATTTGTATGATTTTTTTGGCAACATTTTCAGTCGATAGAAATCTATTAAAATTTTCGATAACGTCTGGCCAGGGCTGATGTTAGCAAGCATCCAGTGTTAATGAATGAATGAAATTTTTAGCGTTGGATAGATTAATAAGAAACACTTAATATACGGGTTTACGCGAAATCACATTTCGCAAATCCTTTTATTTTTAAAAATTACTTCCGTTCTAGTACCAGAATAGCACCTTTATGGATTTGTAATGTCAGATTTTAATTTTAACTGCAGATAAGGTCTTTCAGCTGCAATGCATATTTATTCTTATGTATTTGTAATATAAGGATAACTTTTCTTTCGTTTGAAACATAATCATATATTTTTTCATTTTTTTATCTTGTGCTACAGTTTTTTTTAAATTCTTACGATCTTAACATCTATTTACTAATTAAAATACCTTAATATATATTTACTAATTAAATATTTTTGAATACTTATGAATGTAGTTAATACAAGAAGTAAATGTGTATATTTTCATTATTTGCTTGCGATCTAACATTTCCACGTGCGAACAAGCTAAAAAAATTTGTAAGTAACTTGTAAACATCTAAACTTATTATTTTGTGGTGGCCATCTTTTTTTTTCGAATTTTGCTCTGGCTTTCGTTGTAATAATGTTTCTTTTTTGATCTTCCAAACAACGAAGCAGATTCGGTAGCGTATTTTTAACGATGTGGTATTCGTTTGGAGCGAAAATGCTCTGATCACCATAGTATGAATATTTTTTTTTAAAAATAAAAAATGGCAGAGTTAGGTGGAGATGCCACGCTTATAAGAATCAAATCGGCATCAGGAAAGGCAGTTGGTTTGAGAATTGTCGTCTCCATCCATAGAGTTATAACTATTTCAATATTAATTTTCATCATAAGCTGAAACTTTCAGTTTAATCATTATCATCATTTTAATTATTAACATACAAATTTAATTATCGTAGCTTTATTTAATAAATCATATAGCTAGCAAATATGGGTATTTTGCATATTTTGCGAAATATGTTACTGTTATATTAATTTTTATAATAAATAAAATATGACCATTAGGATATCATATAAAATGTAATATCAAACGGATAGTGATTAAAATAAATGTCAAGTGGTAAGAGGACATTTATTTTAATCGCTACCACTTTGATTCTAACTTTACGCTAATAATTCACAAATAATTTGTTCATAACCTTTATCAAGCTGTTCTTCCGTACATTCCATTTTTTAATCTCTAATACGAAGCTTAAAAGCCCTTTAATTGGAAATAATAAACAGATAAAACATTTATGAAAAATGAATGGGAGTAGAAATTTACAAAGCATCGGAATAAATTAGTGAAAGAGAAATTGTTTTAGGGACGAATATTAGTTGCGACTGTTAAAATAAAATATTATTCTCTGCTTTCAATGGATTATCGGCAGAACGCTGCCGCTCTAAAAGCTTTAATATTTACGCATTTTAAACATAAAATATTCCTTTCATTTCATGCCATAAATGTTGATTACGCGGTGGAAGCCTTACAAGAAGCTATGTCAGTTCATGAGGGATCTAAATCTTTTGCTAGACAGTAAATGGAACTTGCATTTACGTCTCATAGCATTGTGTTTTTTGAAAGAATTTATACTCAAAGAATATTATAATTGATATATGTATATAAGGCGAATGTGTGCCTATGGACTATAAATTGATATGATATAAATGTTTCTGAACTTGTAAATGAACGATATACTTTCGTAACTTCCAAATTTTACTGTATATCAACTATTGGTGTAATCTTCCTTGAATCTTCGTAATGTGTTTATTTTCCTCTATAATTCAACATACTTAAGGTCATATTAAAAAATTATAGCAACAGATTTCCAGAAATTACAGTCAGTTCTGCAATGATTACGATGAATGAATAAAACATGACTGCAATCAACTTCGGAATGATTATAATAATATAATTGCAATCACATTTGAAAGTGATCGCAGTCAACGTTGTACGTTATTATTAATTCCGGAATGATTGCAATCAGTGGAATGATTACATAAAAATCTGAAAATGATCACAGCAATGCCAGAAATTGCTATCAACTCCGGAATGATAACAATCAATGGAATTACAACAAAATGAATGCAGTGGATGCTAAGCGTCAACTTTGGACTAATTACAACAAATAAATTACAGTCACATTTGAAAATCATTTCACTGCCAACTTTGGAAATGACTGTAAATTCCGGAATGATTACAACAGAATAATTACGATCATATTTAAAAATGATTATAGTCAACTCCGTATTAACCAGAGGTAGATTAACTCGGTCCTGTCTAAAAAAAAGTGAAGATTGTCTATTGCGAAACGATAAAAATATTGCGATCAGAAACCCTCACTGTGAAACAAAATTGTATAAGAAGGCTGTAAGAAGTAAAAGAAAAATTTGTGGGATACAAGATAACACGCAGACTGATGTCGTAATAGTTCGAAGTTATTTATGTATTATTATTATTATTATTATTATTATTTTGTTTGCAGCACTACGTAATTTAACTCTACGTAATGTGTGATATATAGTTGTTTTCCAATAAAAAAAAAAAAAACCCTTCGAATCCACATTATTTTTAGTTTGAATTCAGGGACACTGTCTAAGTTTTCTGAGAAATAGGTGTTTATCCTACCGTCATTTATATGTTCTTTATTAGCCTAAATGGGCTTTAGCCCAAAAGGGCTATTACTCTCAAAACGGCATTTCTGAAGAGTTGAATCATTCTTCAGATTTTTGCCACCAAATATTATCGCCCTGTATTATATTTAAAGAAAGTAAATAATCAAAAATCTACATGAATGTATGTATGTTTCTTGCATTCTGAAAAAAACACTTATCTAGAGTCATGCAAATTCTGTATAACGCAGTTCTCCTCCCGAAAATGGGCACCTGGAAGCGCGAATTTAGAATTTGTTTTATTGTCTATTTCATATTTTTTAAAACTTTAACGAATTTTTGATTAAAAAGCTCAACAATTTCAAAGCAAGCTGTGGCAATACTGTAGGGAATAAAACATTTTTATCTCCAGCACGAGAGAGTATCTATCGGAAATTCTAAAGATGTGCTAGTATTAAATACTTTTAGCACAAAGTGGCAGTAGCTAAATGATCTTGAAACGTGTATGTGACTGTAAATGAAGCAAACGCCCTTTGGCCGTAATATAAAAGTTGAAAGCTTTCAGAATTTTTTTCTATGTTTTTATCTTCTTTATTTAAATGCTGTTTATTTATTATATGCTCTTTTTATTGTGAAATCTGATCTAATGTATGGCACGAAAGAATTATTCTTCGGATTAATGTGCTTGAAAACACAAAAGTTATTAAAATTATTTTCTATTAATTATAATGTGGATTATCTTTCTTTACTCTGTTTTTTTTTTCTTTTTTTTTAAAAAAAAACTTCCTTGAATTAACCCTAGACGTCGGTCATGGTCAAATTTAGTTTAAAAGCGCTCCATCATTTGTTACAACTAAAAATAAGCATAACGTTTTTGAGACGTGATCAAAATTAGAGTTATTGCAAACCGCCTACCGGAAATAACTAATCATTTTCTTGAAACGGAAACCAAGTAGGGTATCCAATCAAATCTTGTGCTCTTTTAGGAATAACCGGAAGCAGAAATATATGACATGTATGGAAGGATATAGGATGTACAGAACTGAAAACGTCTTTACGTCATTTGTTCTGTGAGCTAATTGTTAACTGTTAACTGCGTCAAAAATTATATAATGGTAAATTTTTGAATTTGGATTCTTTTAATGCTGTTGATTTTTAAACATAAATATTTCTTTTTCTGTCTTAGAATAAGTGTAATGTCCTACAGCATATTTTGTGGTATAAAATGTGCTTTCCTTTCTTTTTATTACTTGAAATTTACATAAATCGTGAACATAGAAGTCATTACTGAGCTTCTGTTTTGGGAAAATTCGTCTTACATATCGAGGTCCAGTTACAAAAGAGTTTTAACTGAGGCAATACTCATGTTCTGGCATTTTCAAATTTTAAGAAATCAAATCAATTTTGTAAAAATTACGAAATCTAAATTTTTATGCGTTCCTCCTGACCTTATATTTAGGATATTTTTGCGTTCGTTATAAGAAATCAAATACAAAACCTTTGATTCGTGTACAACAAAAATTGACAGGGATATTTGATACCAGAATCGGAGAGGATCATATTTAGAGATCCTGCAAAAAATGAAAAGCGAAGTGTTTGCATTTGTATGCAATTAAAAATAAAATATCGGTTTAGAAAAACCTTTCTGATGTTAAGGGATTAAGTGATCAGCATTTCTATTCAGATTATCGTGAGAAAGTTTCAAAATGAAGATTTTATTCACAGAACGTTATAGAATTCGTATTCTAGAAAACACAAACAGGCTTCAATAATGGCACGTGTATCCAATTCTAAATAGAAATTTGCCTTTGTTAAGAAAGAAAAATATTTGTACTTTCATAAATTTTCGTAGGATTACCAAATGATGATTCTTTAGTAATAAAATTTCATGAGAATATGAATATTTAATAAAATTTCATGAGAATATGAATATTTAATAACATTTCATAATATGAATATTATATTGTTAGATTTTGAAAATCCTATAAGTTACTTGAGTAAAAATTCTTTTGGTATACCAAGTGGAACAAGATTATAAATTCAAGACACTAATAAATGCCAAAAGAATATCTTTGTATTAGGTGGAAAATCAATCCCGAATTATTTTAATTAATTAAATATTCAACCTCTCAATGCGAATGCAAACGGATGTAACAAATTGAAAAGTTTGAAATTAAATATCTCGGTCAGTTTGTGTTGTACGGAAGATAAACTTTTGTGTTTTATTTTTATAACGAGTATAAAAGTTTCCTAAATATAATTACAGGGATCGAAGGAATATATAAGATATTAGATTTTGTAATTTTTGCAACATTGGTTTCTTCATATTTAAAAATGACAAAACGTGAATATTTGCATTATTTAAAACATTTTTGTAGGTGGAAGTGCATTTCTATGATCAAGGCGAGCAAAAATAAACAGTTGTTAAGAGACTTATTGTAGACTAAATGTGTGTGCATGTAAAATATGATAAACAATTCACATATAGCCTTTTAAATTATTCAATTAAATTTTAATGAGGTACATCCCCTCCTTCAAAAATGCGTAAATCAGCTTTATAATTTGATTTAGTAATAGCCTAAAATCTCATTTTTAATTTGGGTAATTCCTCTCTGTATTCTAAAAGTAGTAATAACCTTCCTGACTGCTTCTTTTCTACATTAATCTATGCCACAGAACTTGCGTAAAGCAGATGACGTAGCTCAGGAGTTCCCAAAGTGTGCGCCGCGGCGAGGCGCTCCTGTTTATACTTTTACGGATTGTCTCTCAAAATTGTTGTCTCTTTCCAAGGAACATCTTTCGAAGCTCACTGAATGGTTTGCAAAATATTTTGAGGAAGAAAATATCGAGAAATGTTCGTGGATCCAAAATCCTTTCCATGCTCAAGCTCCATCAGAATTCACTTCACAAGAAGAAGAGAGTATCATTGAACTCTCATGCGACAACTACCTTAAAGCAAAATTCGCTTGTTCCGATTTGTTGAAGTTCTAGATAATCATGAAAAAGTGAATATCCAACACTAAGTTTAAAAGCTTTAAGGATTCTCATTCCTTTTGCTACATCATAGTTATGCGAAATCGGATTTTCAGCTGTACTTGTAATAAAGAACAAATATCGTTCAAAGATCAACGTGAAGCAAAAATCAAGTCTTATCCCTTGCTTTGAAAAACTTTGTGGCGATCAGTAAGCTCGAAGTCCCATTGTTTTTTCTATTTTTCTTTAATAATAATAATATAATATTCTTGTGGAGGGGTATCAGTTCAATATATACCTATATGAGCTACAGAGTGTGGTTGTTTTTATTTCTTTGCTTGTCACTAGTATCAATATACAGTGGTATTTAATGAAGTGTTATGATTTCCTATGACACTATGAAGAAAGCAGGTTGTAAAGCTTAAACTTGTACAACATTTCGTTGAGGACGATTAGGGGCGCCGTCAAAATACTACACCTGTATGTGCGCCACCAACTGAAACAGTTTGGGAAGCCCTCCTCTTGGTTAAGCTTTGGTATTGGATAAATGCGCATTTTTAGCTTGAACTTCTGTGCTTTTGGACCCTATTTCCGTCGCTCTCTTCCTATTGCAGTAGTATTCAAAAATGTAAATGTTTTGGAAAATAGCCACAATTAAAGTGCCATGTAAACTCTGGCCGCAAATGTGAATTTAAATAAAAATGGAATTTAATCCGCTTCGACTGCCAAGTTTCTTAAATATTACGAACTCAACGTATTAGCTTACGCAATCAGAATTCTTCCTCTTCAATATGGATCTTCTACGTTCTAAGCTACCTACGTGCAGCCTGATCAGTACCTACGTCTCAGTGTTCCTACATGAGTACTTTTAAATATGTAACAACACAAAATCATCTTCTTAACGTATTCTTCAAAATAAGTGAACATTTTCAATGCATTATTCAATACAACACATATTTATAACATATTTTTGGAAAACAGTAAAATTACGAGGATACAGAGATTTCTCAATATTCATTGGACTCATAATCACATTTATCGATACATGGTTTCTGTTTGTCTCTTGGCCTCTCAAGCTAAATTACGTTCGCTTTTTTTTTTGTAACTCCGTTTATTGATTTTTTTTCTAATATCATCTTTTCTATCCAGCCTTTAAACCGAAAAATACGAAGTTTTCTTTTTATCGTCTAAAACAGGAAATTGCCTTCTTTCTATACACGTTTTCTTCGCTCCCAAGTCTGTGATTTTTTACCTTACGGGCAGAAAGATTTGGCGGCTACAAAACAACACATCTGTCATCTACTTTATCTGTCTGTCTGACTTTGAGTTTGCCGTGCATATGGAAACTATGCATTCATTATTCCTTTAAGAGATGTTGCTTATTTTGTAATGTAATTTAAATAAATTTTGGTTTACTCAAAAGAAAGTTATTCTACTTACGTTTGAAAGCTGAAATGATGTTTACACTGTTATGTAGTAAAATGTTGGAGCTACTAAAGGACGTTTGAAAATCGTAGCTTTCTGCAGAGATTAATTTAAAACCTTTTATTTTCTGTTCTCTTATGCGGTCATAAATTATGTCACTTTATAAAACGTTGACAATAAAATGATATATTACATGATGCTTAATGCGCTAGAAGAACACTTGTTGTAGAAGTCATCAAATAAACAATTACTCACTTTATGTGTTTCTTAAAGCTCTGCAAAAGTATTGTTGCTAAAAGTAGCAATCCCATATCTGTAAATCGCGACATTACAAAGAATGTGCTGTTCTTCATAGTTTTGGTGTTATGAGAGATACGATTGTTTTTTCACGCGTTGTTCTGGTTATGCTGTGATTGTCACTTTCTTCTCTAATCTGAGAATTGGAACTGTAAGATCTGTAACTATTTATTTAAAAATGGTACGAAAGAAATATAAGGGTATCTCGGCTAAAATCCGCTTTGCAATACGTCCAACTTAGTACGCGTCCCGTTTGGACGCGAAAGTTTTTTTCTTTGGTATGCGATATTTGTCTGGAATACGAACTGAGTTCGAAGAGTCATGATTGCGCACTACACTTGTTTATCTCTTTCGACACAGTGCTACGTTTGCTCATAAGGGAATTTTCAAGTGATTTTTGTGTTTTTTTGCGTAAAAGTTTTGTAAACTCATTAACAGTGAGACTTTAGGAAAGTTAATGAGAAAAGTCAAACAACGAAGATAATGTTTGGATCACCATAGAGGTGATAGAAAGAAATCGTTGAAAAGAAGGAAGGACTTAACAATTGATACCGTTTGCCAAGTACGGTAGTATCTACACAATTGTGGAAAGCAAAGACGTTATTAAATTGGCTAACTTTCTGAAAGGCGTGAAATCGGTTACCAAACAAAGATCGGAAACGTTAGAGGGTGTTCAAAAATTGCTTTCGATCTGGATAGCAAAAGAATATTAAATGTAGAGTATCTTTTGCAGTCCTTCACTTATGTACATATATATTTCATCTACTGAATTTATATTTTAATATTAAAGAATATTATAGCAACAAAAATAGCAATGTTTTTATAAAAACAAGAATAATTTTCTTTTTTTAATTTCTTATTGGAAAAGTTCCTTTGTTTACGTTCAAGAATTTGCAATTGATTATTGCCGAGATATTCGCACTTAAACCATAAAATTCAGTTTAAGAACGATATCGCAAAATAATTTTAAAATGAGCATATTTTTAGAATTTCCGATACACATTCTCGCGCGCTGGAGATAAAAATGATTTTTCTGTACAGCGTTGCCATTGTTCGCTTTGAAATCCTTGAGTTTGTTAATCAAAAATTCGTTTAAGTTTTACAAAATATGAAATCGATAATTAAAACAAATTCTAAATTTAAAATTTGGGTTTCCAGTTGCCCATATTCGCAGGAGGATTACGCTATTCAAAATTTGCTGGCTCTATGTGCCGTTGTTTTATCACAGAGCGAGAAACATACGTACATTTATGCAAATTCTTCATTATTTAATTTCTTTAAATATAATACAGGGCTATAATATTTGGTGGCAACAATTGGAAAAGTGAAACAACGTTTGTAGTGAATTAACGCAAAATGCCAAAATGAAATTAATAGTCATTCTGGGCAAATTGTCCCTTTGGACTAATAATACAAAAATAGATGTTGGTATTCAAAAAACTATTAAGAGTGTACAACAAAAAAAATTACAAAAAATGAACTACAAAAGTGTATGAAAGTAAATTATAATCTAAAATTAAATGATACGACAATTGTATAAAAATAATTGAAAATAATTTGTTATAGGTTAACAAACTTCGTCATTCATATATATGTATAAATTTTTATCTAGATGATAATTAAATAGCACTTTTTTATTATGTACTCTTTTGAAAATACAAGTGGACCAAAGACATTATTCTCCTAGCCGAAACCCCATTTTATGTGATTATTAAATACCTTTCTTTTCACGAGCTGAGAAACCTAATTTACGTGCTAATAAATATTTTTTTTTTATTTACGAACTCTTTAAAAAACAGGTGCACAAATACATAACCCTCCTCGCTGAGAACCTGATTTACGTTATAATTAAATAGCTTTTTATTTACGAACTCTTAATAAAATTCTCCTAGCTGAAAACATTTCTTTAACAACATTAACCAGCTATTGAGAAAGGTTCTCTCAAGTACAAAATTGATCGGTCTGTCAGCCGTATACTAATGCATTTTCTTCTTATTCTTCCTCTGAAAGTATTCCTGTTCTTTATTGTAAATTGCATTTATTTATTTATTAGAATGGAATATCTGTGCACTACAAGGCGCACAGTACCGTTAAAATTTAAATAACATTCGCAGACAATAAAAGAAAATAAAAATTGCGAGCCACAGACTTTGCCAGAATGGCAGCTTCAGAAGAAAGTTCTAAGGATTTGAATTTAACCTAATTTTTTATTGTATTTCAGTAATGTGCAGGAAGATGAATTTAATTTCAATATGGAATGAAAAGAAACAAAAAACATTAGTAATGGTTTTGATCGTTTTCTAGAACTGAAATGTTTTCCTTCATTGCTAAAACAGATGTGGAGGTAATCGTTCCCCAATTTCGAAATCCGTCTCACATAATTCAATAGCATTTTTTTTCCGTGTATATGCGTTCAATAATTAATGATGTTATTCATAATGACACTTTTACTAGATGTTTTAAAGGTACAGTTAATTTTTGTTATTCCCTTTTTCACATTAAGACAGAAAAGTCTTTTTTAAGCCCAAAGCTATTCATTTCGTTTTGGCATTTTGCGTTGATTCACTATAAACGGCGAATCACTTTTTAAATTGTTGCCACCAAATATTAGAGCCCTGTATTATATTCAAAGAAATTAAATAATCAAAAATCTGCATTAATGTATGTATGTTTCTCGCATTGTGATGAAACAACAGTACCTAGAGCCATCAAATTTTAAATTACGTAATTCTCCACTCGAATATGGACATCTGGAAGCCCAAATTTGGAATTTGTTTTATTATCTATTTCATATTTTGTAAAGCAATTATGAATTTTTGATTAAGAAACTCAACGATTTTAAAACGAGCAATGGCAACACTGTACGAAAAAAAAAAATCCCCAGTGCACGAGACTCTATCGAAAATTCTAAAGGTTTCTTTTAAATATTTTGTGATACTGCTGTTGAATTCATTTTATGGTTTAAGTGCGAAGATACATTTAATAAATAAATGTAACACACAAAACGTTAAAAAAAAAGCCCAATTAGGCGTAATATAAAATCTGAAAGCTTTCACATTTTCCTTTTTTCTTTCTTTTAATATAGTGAGCACTAGCCATTTTTAGGCTTTTCCCACTCTAAGGCCAAAAGTGGTGGTCGTTTTATTATGGATGCACCTAAATAGGCGGCCACGCCACCGTTACCTGCTATGAGAAGACAGACAATTTGCATTCATGCCTTCTCCAAGATCTGAACCCGAACGCTTTGGTATCGCAGTCGGCTTCCCTAATCACTACGGAAATGATTCGCGAAAAATCATTCTAAACTATGCTTTGAATTGTTAATATGCCATGTACGAGTTTTAAAGTTCTGCGATGTATAAACTAATGCTTTTATAATTAAACGCTTCAATAGCAAATTTAAAACTAAGTTTTTCAATATTTTTCAGTTTGTAAAGCTAATATTCTAGCAAAAGCTATATAATTCTGTGAATTGTAAAATTTTTATCAGATTTTTAAATTTATTAGCTACTCACATGGCCAGCCGCCCAAAAAGTAAAAATGTATAATGATTGAATCGAGTCTAGCTATTCTAATTTTACTGGTCTAGCTACTAATTAATAATATGGGATGAAAAACTATTGTTTTTTACTTTTAAACCACTCCGTTTGTTAATAGCAGATAAATTGAATTTTAAAGAAAAATTAAATAATTTACGCTTTATTGAATGGCAACACACTGGAAGATAAAGATTATTTTATTTTGGGAAGTGGAAACATTTCTTTCAAATCGCATTTTGAGTTTGTTCATCAAAATTTCATAAATTCACATAAATAAATAAATAGATGAATAAAAAATTCAAAACTCAGAGTTCAGGCCATGTATGTACATGTTCGGTTTTAAAATTTGGTGGCACTATGTGTCAAATAAATTACGACGAATCTGAATGTTCGCTCGTTGAGGAAGAACAGTGGCAAAGGCACCAAATTTTAAACACATCTTGTCATTCATCCGAACATGTGCACCTCGAATCCAGAATTTTGAATTTCGACATTTTTAAAAAAAATTGTGTTGTATTTTGTTCAAATTTAATGAACCTTTGATTAAAAACTCAGCGATTTAAAACTTTGTGTTGCTCTTGTAAAAAATTCAGTATATATATGTCTTTCGAATATAAGCAGCTAACTCAGCTGTTTAAGAGAAATAATTGCCACTGCCCGAAAAAAAATATTTTTATCTTCCTTGCGGGAATGTGTTGCCATTGTGTAAAGAGAAAGATATTTAATTTTTCCTTCATATTTAATCTAGCTAAAAGTCTATTAGAAAGTGTAGATGATTAAATTCATTGTGTATATATTTTTTTCATTTTTGTAATAAGTATTTTAACCGGTTTGTCGCGCATGTTCCTAGTTATTTAGTAGTGATAAAGAAGATATGAAATTTTTTGTAACGTTTTGCGATGGAGTTATAAAGACATATACGGATCATATTGATGTATGTTATTTGCTGAGCTGCCCTTAAACAAATTTTGATTCATTTTTACCGACTTGTGCGAAGTAAAGGAAGCATTGTAGTGGGGAAAAATTTCGGGTATCACATTTCAACGAAAATATCTATTGATCGTTCCCAAATCTATTTAAATAATTTTTTTTTTCATGTGTACGTACGGGAGGAATAAAGGACTCTTTTCTCCAAACCGGATTACAAAGTGGATACAAAATGTATTGAAAAGCGATTAGCATTAGAACGTTGAAATTTTGTATATGGGATTAACATCTAGTTATGCACCTCCCCTTTTTTATTGCAATCGACAGTAGCAAACGTAATAATACTCACCCCCTCTACCCCGACTTAAAATTTCATACCCGGCCTTTATTTTCGCAATTGTCGGTCATAGTCATATTATATGCTTCCAGCTGCAGAAGCATTTTATATGACGATAATAATTATGTTTTCGCGATGATTCATGATATCGAATAACAATAATAATTATTATTTTGGACAAATAATGAAATATAGTTTTAATGCGGTTTCCAGGTTCCTATACTTATATTTGGGAACGTTTTAAACTCGTTATGAAAACAAAATAAGTACGAGAAGTACTCCCGTAACATCAAAAACTGACAGGGGTATTTAATTTCAAAATCTGCAATTTTTTTAGTCATTTTACAACTTGCCTCGAAGATCGGTTAATTAAGTTCGAATAATTCGAGGAAGTAAGTTTAAATGAAGGGCAGCAAACAATTTGTATAATATAAGCCGTATTTAATAGGCCGTACAAGGAAATCATGTGATTTCCACATCAGATTTTTGAAATAAAGGAATTTCGATTCATCATAAAACGTTGCGAAAGATTACGTTTTATATGCGTATTACTGAGCGAAAACATATGTAATGAAACATTTTCATTGTAGCTACTGGTACCAGCCCTATCATTTACCAAGACGTTCATTTCCTTTTGCCCTCCCAGGACTGGCTACCGTAATGGACAATCGAAAGGATCTGTCCAAGGAACGGCGTAATGGTTAGGTTCCTCCTACTTTGACAGGTAACAAATAAACTCCGCGCAGCGAAATAGGTTGGGAGGGCAGCGAGCGCAGCATGAGAGGAAAATCCATCTCCAGAGCGTATCTAATCGGTAAGATGTCTTGACAAGATAACGGGACAACTGCCGAAGCATGACTTGGCCACCGCAGATTGCTTGACGAAGGAGATGTTGAACAATAAGTTGACAGTTTGTTTGACGGAGTAGGCTGAGGATGATCTTGGAATCCTTTTCGTGTTTCAATATTTCATGTTTAATGAACGAATCAAATAAATTGTCTTGTATTGGTTTTAGAGAAAACTTTAAATGCTTGAGATCCATTTCCGATTACCATGTGAATGCTGTCTACATTCAATCCGACGGCAGCTAAAAAACCACGAAAACGGAATAAGCCATGTTACGATTAACAGAAAAATATTAGTAATATAATTTACTATATCAGCAATACAAATCTGGGAAAAAATTAATTTGGCTACTTATATTAAATCATTATTCAAATGAAAAAGAACGCAATGATGCAAATACTCATGTTTTGCCATTTGTAAATTAAAAGAAAAAAAAAAAAAAAAAAAAGTCTAAATTTTGTTATACGTTTCTCCAGCCAAATAGGCTTAAATTTAAGAAAATCAATTTTATACTTACAATAAAATATTAAATACAATTTAATGTATTTAATGCAAAATAAATACAAAAAGTGCGGTTCCCAGGCAGGAAAAAACTGACGAGATATTTAATTATAAAGTTAATCGTATTCAGGGACCGTACACAAGTTGGAGAGCAAAATATGTGTAGTTGTATGTACGCAACTAAAAATAGAGTATTTGTTTTAAAATAGAGTTTCTCATACTAACAAGCATTTCTGTGCCGATTGTTGTGAAAATTATTGATCAATATAATTTTTCTTTTTTTTCATAAAGGAGATGCTATCCACAGAATCTTTGGGAATTTTGTGTTCTACAAAACACTGGAAGGCACCTAGCCAGCTCTTAACATTATTTCCATAAATTAAAATTTAAGTTTAATGAATTTTTTCTATGATTTTTATATTATGATTTTAAAGTAATAAAACATAATGAGAATATATATTTAATGTTTGGAAAATTGTAAATATACGTACTTAACGCGAACCATTGTGGCAAACCATTTGTAACAAAATGATAAATTAAATAATGTTACATACCAGTAAATAAGAAAAGGATATTATGGAATGATATTTAAAGGAGCAAATAACCATCGAATTATTCTAATTTATTACTAACGTACCCCTCTACCTATTTATTATTAACGTCGAAATTCCAAAGTTTTGAGATTAAGTATCTCGGTCAGTTTTTATCGCATGGGAGTCGCATCAGAGGAAATTAAAACAATTCAAATCGTTTAAAAAAAGGGGGAAGAGAGAGAAAGAGTTTTCAAGCAAAGATCGAGTTGCGATTGTCCTGTTCTTGATGCATCAAAAGAAAAACGAAAAGTTTCAGAAAGGTGCAATAACGTTAGCTGTAAAACAATTTAAGTGCAACAGAATGACCTTATCAAGAATTTGGAAATACGCCTTAGAAAAAGTAATATGTCAAGGGGAATCTTATGCTAACTGTTAATTCTTTGAAAAACCAAAACCGTGGACGTAATGCAAAGATTATGGAGAAAAACTTGCTAAACTTAGACACATTCTTTTTAACAGAAAAGGTAACATATTAGCAGTCAATATAGCTTTTGATAATATTACTGGATAATACGTTCCTGTTACTTCAACATGCCGGACGCAATGAAGAACGATGGCTCCAAAAAAGTTTTAAGGCCATGCATAAGCAAAGCTTCGTAAACAAGGGAAAGTTTAAGTGAAGTAATGAAATTATTGGAAAATCCAGAAACTATATGAACACTCAAAATAAAAACGAGTAATATCTTAAATTTATTGTTTAATTTAATCTATTTTTGATAATAAATGTTGCGTTTCATATTTCTTTTGTTACTCTTATTACGGGGAAGAGGAAGCAGGGATGTGGAGTCGGTAGGAAAAATGACCATCTCCGACTCCCTCATATATATAAACATATACACATGGGTTACAGCTTATTTTTTTAATATAAAAGAAGTAACAGATGCTACAGAAAAAATTGATGGCATAGCAAATTATTTATATTAATTTGCATTTATTATGAAATGGAAAAAACTGTCATTAGTTATTTCTAAGAAACAGTATAGCTTCGGCAAGATTTTCTTTGTTGAAAGGCCATAGATCCGATCTGATAAACTTCCGATCTGATAAACTAAAAAAAGCTGAGAAGAGTCTTTCCACGCTAACTTGAGTAGGAGGAAGAGCTGTTACTGTTAGGTATACTTCTTTTAACTTTTCAGGATAGATTTTTATAAGTTCTAAAAGAGGTGTCTTGCAAGCGCAATCATATTTCTCTGTTTCTTCATAGGCCGTGTAGAAATCTTGTGTGTACTCGTATTTTTTCATTTTTATATCTAAAGGCTCTTGTTTCTTTATTTTCATTCGCTTTGCCTTAACCTTTTCAATATTATCCAAAAATATTTCTGAAAATCTAATTCATCAATGGAAAAGGATGATAGAGACTCAGTTGCAATGTCTGCAGTTTGATTGTCCTGATTCGAATTCTCCAATTGTTCTGAGAATAATTTCGTTCTTAATGAAAGTTTATAGATGACTTTCTTTGTCTTTTTAATTTTTTCGTCATCCAAGAAAATTCGGTGTTTCGGATCTCCATATATTGAACCCAGCAAGATCTCATTGTCTAGCAAACTAGTTTCTCTTTACCCTATTGAAGAAATGATTCCTTCTGCAAAAACCTCTCCATTTAAGAAAGAATAAACATCCCATTCTCGTCTCCTGTCAATTCTCCAGATTGCAGCTTTTTGTGGCTGTATGCCGTATAGAAAGAAGAATTTCCAATTCTGCAAGGTCATTCCATAGTTTTTCTGTTAGTGAAACATTAGGGTTATCTACATCTTCTAAAAAAGTTCTTAATTCTAAAAAAACTCTTTATCATCAAATGTGTACTTCCTTATCGCGTTGCTTGATCAATAATTGCTCCTTTTCTTGCTCGCGTCCTAAGAATGACATCAATTTTAGGAGTTCTTGCTGCTATTGCTGCTTTTCTAAGTTTACCAGTGAGATTTGTAACTAAATGAATCAATTTAATCACTAATAGCAAATATCACATCCATCCTCCTCCCTTATATTATTTATTAATAGGTCAATAAAAGAGAAAATAACTATTTATTAGTGTATACATCCTATAAATAAAAATAATAACTCAGCTTGTCATTAATTTTTTTCAATTCATTTTAATTTCATTTCAAATTCAAACTGTCGATGGAGTCGGAGTCGGAGCCGGAGTCGACCTGTTTTTAGCGACTCCAGCTCAGACTTCTTTTACCCCATAATCTGCCCGACTCCGACTTCACAGCCCTGAGAGGAAGTACA
Organism: Stegodyphus dumicola; assembly: GCF_044657685.1. Classification (NCBI taxonomy): domain Eukaryota; kingdom Metazoa; phylum Arthropoda; class Arachnida; order Araneae; family Eresidae; genus Stegodyphus; species Stegodyphus dumicola. The sequence continues at coordinate 89,602,628 of NC_140768.1, forward strand.
TAATATAAGATGCGATAGTAATATATGCTAAATCATTGTGTTTACTGAGCTAATGACATATACTATATAAACAATTTAGTACGCATCTCAATATTACTTCGGTCCAAATATACATAAAAGCCAACCGAAAAATTCACTGTTAGGGAAGCTTTTCTGGAAAGAACCCCAGCTTCCGTCCGGGGTCAACATGGCATTTGTCGTTGAATCCCTATTAAGAACTCTAAATCGGAGAACTAAGTCAATTGATTTGTGCCGAGAAAACGAGCTTTCAACTGTTTACCTAACAAAGGAGAGCCAATACTCCGTTTGCTTGATCCTGCAGCTAAATCAACACCAATATGCACTCGCACTGAAGAGATCCGGTGGTATACACAGCACGGCCTTCGAAAGGGGTATTGTGTTTGTAATAAGATGATGGTTGATGAGGGCCTTGGCGCTGGTAATAGAAATGATTAACTCTTCGTTGGCGATCGCTGTCGAAATAGATTGCTGAAAATCAAATAGCCCGATTAATGGGGTGGGTTAAGGGAAATAATTTGTGGCTATAGGATAAGTAATTTGATTAAGAGCTATTTACATGTCTTGTAGCCGACCCCGTAGGGTTTTATGAATGCTTGCTAAAAGGTTAAAAGACGATAAATTCCGATAATGTTAAGCAGTACTTCCCAGATGGTATTCCGCATGAGAGAACTAAAAGTCTAAGAAAAAAATAAAAATTTATGTATGTTATATACACACAGACATACATAAATTTTGATTTAATAATAATTAAATCAGAAAGGGTAACTTTGTCCTTACAGCAACAATAATATATATGTATCTCGTATTGTTGCTCTAATGTTAGACTTAAGAACCAACTCATCTTTTATCTTTTTATTTTGTATTCTATATTTTTGGTATACTATTTTCATATGTTATTATTTTTCATGGAAGGATTACTTGTGTTTGCATGTTTAGTTTTTTAGACTCAGTCCACTAAAAATGCTTTTAGATTTTTAGGCTTATTTATGGTTTTAATGCTGCAGCATTTTTGCATTTCAGCATGTAGGGAATAGACTGTTAAAGGCACAGGTTACATTGATTTATTTTCTGAGATTATTTTAAGTATTAAACGCTAATCTGTGTCGTTGGTAGTTCGAAAGAAGGCTGATGAATTTACTTCTTTCCTTACACTGACCCCCTGATGACACAGCGAAAGATGTAAATTACCTTTTTCCTTTTTTAATTTTTGGTTTTAACATTTTTTGCGCGTTTCGTGCAATCTCGATCCGCACGGTTTTGTTCATATCACTTTTCAAATAAAAGAATGTTGCCACACAACGTTTTCGCCATGTGTTATTTTTGAAGAAATAACATAACGATTAAAAAGGTATGGAAACACTTAAACTCGATCTGAAATTCTAAATATACGATAATGTTTATAAATGTTGTTAAATAATAATCACGTTTTTAAATATTTTGTGATTTTGCTCCGCACCAGTAGTGAGAAGAAAGTGGCGTTTAATGAAGAAAGTTAAAAAGATAAAGTAAATAATAAAAAGCAGAAAATGCATTGTGTAAGTCAACTTACTAAGAAAATTGAACATTGATATGCTAAACTGATGAAAGACTGAAAACAATACAAAAGGTTATTTAACTCTATGCTCGAAATTCTAAAAATGAGCTACTTTTCAAAATTTTTTGATTTTACTATTGAATTCTGTGTGGCGTAAGTTCTAAAAATCACAATCAATTTTTTTAAAATTTTTTTAAAGAAAATTTGAAAGGTTTCAGATTTTAAATTACGTCCAAAGGGACGTTATTTAACATTCTGTGTGTTACCTTTATTTGTTAAATATCATGTTTGCACTTAAACCATAAAATTCAGTTCAATAGCAATGTCGCAAAATAATTTTAAAATGAGCATATCTTTAGAATTTCCGATACACAGTTCCGCGCGCTGGAGATAAAAAGTTTTTTCCCCGTAGAGTATTGCCATTGGTCGCTTTTAAATCGTTGAGTTCGTTACTCAAAAATTCGTTAAAGTTTTGCAAAATATGAAATCGATAATAAAACAAATTCCAAATTTCAAATTTTGGTCTTCCACATGCCCATATTCCTAGGAGAATTACGTCATTCAAAATTCGATGGCTCTATGTACCGTTGTTTTATCACTATGTGAGAAATAGACATACATTTATACAGATTTTTCATTATTTAATTTCTTCAAATATAATGCAGCACTCTTAACATTTGGTGGCAACAGTTTGAAAAGTAAAACGGATATTTATAGTGATTCAACGCAAAATTGCAAAACAAAAACAATAGTTTTTCAGCGACAAAGCCGCTTTGGACTAAAAAAAAGGAAAAAAAAAAAAAAATTAGTGAGCGAAAGAACAGATTGGGAAATTGCTTAGTAGTAAAATCAAATTGGGAAACTGCTGAGTAACTCAGCTGAGTAAACTCAGTGGAATGAATTCTTCCTTTGTACATGATACAGCTTCACGTCAATAAACAATTAATTATCAGTTTTATTATTATTATGTAACAGACCTATTTAAGTGTAATTGAACTATTTTATTCACGCCATGAACTCATGAACTGTAACCGAACTATTTTATTTACACGCCATCTCGTGGCGATATGAAAAAACGTCAGTCGACCTCCAGCCGCCATGATGATAGCTTACTATCTTACGCTATTCTCAATGTTTGGTGTTCCATTTCGTTTATGTTTCATTTTTATATATATTTCTTTTGTTTGTAACCGTTCCTGTGTGCTCTGTTAATAAATCCTTTTAAAGCTAGCCGGCATTAGTGTCTATTGAGGAACGGCTACATCACATTGGCGCCCAACTAAATTTGAATCCAAAATGGCGCAACAAAATGTTTAGAATTTCTGTTTGGCTTTAACAAGCTCTTACTCCCGAAGGGTTCGATTCCCGGCATGGGAACCAAATGTGATGTAGCCGTTCCTCAATAGACACTAATGCCGGCTAGCTTTAAAAGGATTTATTAACAGAGCACACAGGAACGGTTACAAACAAAAGAAATATATATAAAAATGAAACATAAACGAAATGGAACATCAAACATTGAGAATAACGTAAGATAGTAAGCTATCATCATGGCGGCTGGAGGTCGACTGACGTTTTTTCATATCGCCACGAGATGGCGTGTAAATAAAATAGTTCGGTTACAGTTCATGAGTTCATGGCGTGAATAAAATAGTTCAATTACACTTAAATAGGTCTGTTACAATTATTATTTGTAATCAACTGGATCTTGATTATGGAGATCAGTTACCTTTGTGTGTCTTGACTATCGACCTCTTGATCGTCATTGACATTCCTTAAAATTTCATCTCATCCCAAGGTTTTAATATCAGCCTCGGTGGTTCTAGAATAATATTTTTAATATACAATAAAATTAGATGGGGTACTTTATTTTAGAAACAACTTGCTTACATTTTTAACAAATAGAATATTTTTCTCACTTGTTCTAATAGCACAAAAGTATTTTTGATCTTCTTTTTAATCAAAGTCCTATAAGAAATCTTCAGCGATAAAAGAAAATAAATATTATTAAAGCAGTGATAAAATAACTTTCTATGTTTATTTCAAATTTTTCTCGTCAAGCAAAAGAGATTGAAAATCAAGCGAAAATCGAAATAAATAAATAATATGAGACGAAAATGTAATATGTAGTGAAGCTTTATCAAAAATATAAACATTAAACTAAAGGAATTCATCTGGGAGCCGAGGTATCGCTTTTGCCATTTCTCTAGATGCTTGGAATTTCAAATCTTAGCTGTCACTTCCTTTTTCTCCGTACATTTTAGTAAAGATATATTTGCATAAAAAGAAGTAATAAACAAGTTCCGAATGAATATTAAATCTAAAAATTTTCCCCAAAGATTGAAGTACGCAGAGAAAAGTAAAAAACTAAGAAATAAAACGAGTTTGGATAAAGAAGCATAGTATACTGTCTAGCAAATTTCTTCCTAAGTGAATGCGTTTGCTGCTGTCGCTTCAGAAGATTAGTTATCTCAAGAGTTCTGAATATGTTGAAGAATATCGGACGAAACTAAGACACGAAAAAATAATAATTTAAATTAAAAAAATACATGTAATTATTTTTATTCTTGCCGAAATCCAGATATTCTCTTGATATGGTTAAACGTTTTCTTTGGACGAATCTAGGATTTATTCTATTGCGACAGAGTGCGCTAGATCTATCTGCCTAAGGAGAATGAGGCTTTCGTGATGAATTTTCTAAGGAATACTCTCTCGTATTCTCTGTACATATGAGGAAAACCGCCAAAAAGGTCATGCAGTAAGTCCGTTCGTCGTAGTTTTGATTCGCTTCGAACAGTAGAAGTTAGATTATGTTAGGTTTATTGATTAAAATCTTACAAGGACTTCAGGGGGGAGATGCCTCTGTGGAGGACATTTTAAAGACATTACGTTACACATGAAAAAATCCCGCGCGGTGTTATCCACTGGGTGTTATCCGGTGGATAGAAATTAGATATTTCAGAGCAAGAACATGAAAATTCAAATGTGACACTGCTGGTCTTTGAATTACCGATCTGATGGATAGTATATGCACGTGTTGGCCACTTACACTAATATAGCACGCACGGGGGAATGTGATAATTCTTTATAATTAGATTAATTTTGCCGTGGGTGGCAGAGGTTTGTAGCTAATTTATTAAGAAAATATAAAGAACGCAATTATAAATTTTATAAACTATAAATGCTTAAAACTTTTGTAATTGAAATATGGAAATTAATGCTACAAGTAAATTTTACGAGATGATCGATAAATTATTTAATTTGTGAATCTTCTTTATAGAAATCTTAACAAACAAACAAACAAAAAAAGACAATGTATTAAGCAGAGAAATTGATCACAATATAAACTAGATAGGAGAAAGAGAGATTGCGCACATTTTCCGCAGAATTCAGATATAGACTTCCTAAACTAACTAAAGTGGGTTGTGTTTCGTGCTGCTGTGCTATTGATATACAATTACTCACGCTTGTTCTGAAGATTATAACTTTTGTTCTGCGAAATTCAGCTTAAATTGAGTATTAAGCTTAACAATCAATCACACAGTTAACTATTTATTAGGTAAGATAGTAAAACTCAACACAAATAGAGTTATCTTAACTAATTATCAACTTAATAGCTATAGAACTGCCAATGCATAACACAAGCCAAATTTAAATTTAAATAGTTAATTATTTTTCCTTTTTTTTTGTGATTCACAACTAAGACGAAAACACACTTTATCGTAAAACAAATCGTACGAGATGAAAGAAGCTATTTGTCCTATTGCTAGAATTCAAATTGTTTTTCAAAATATTTGTTGTAAAATTCAAATTTTGTAACAAACTAAAAACTAAACACCTGTTCGGTTATTTAATTCTTTGAAACATATACTATCGTACTGTGATTAATTAACCTTAACCGCTTACGAACATAGCGAGAAATAATGCATAGCAAGACACAGTGTTGATGTGATGAAATCTCCAGTTGTTAAGTTTTACAGTTAGTGTTAACTTCATGCTTTTAAAATATGCCGCATGCTATTAAATTTGCATGATTATGCGATTGAATTAGCGAATATTATGAAATGCGCAAAAAATACGATGAACTCGAAAAAGTAGCTTATTTTATCGAGTAAAATGATAGTAATAATAACACGAGTAAAGCAACAATTATTCTCAAGTTATAGTGTAGAGATATTAGGTATTTCTTTATAAGAAGGAAAGATGAAAAATGAGCAACGCCTTCGCCGGGAATTGAACCACGGACCTCTGGAATACGCGCCCAGCGTGCAGACACTAAACCACGAAGGCACGCTAAGAAGGCGGGAAAAATACCTTACATACTCCCCCTTTTAAAGGACGACTAGGATTTTTAGGGGACCCAATCGCCAAATCCTGAGTGTGGAGAATCATCATCCAAGACCCTTTTAGTTCGAGCGCCACTGTAGAGATATTAGGTATTTTTTGGAAGCAGGAAAGATGAAAATGAGCAACGCCTTCGCCGGGAATTGAACCACGGACCTCTGGAATACGCGCCCAGCGTGCAGACACTACACCACGAAGGCACGCTAAGAAGGCGGGAGAAATACCTTATAATATTAACAGCAACTTAAGTAACCGTGATCAAAACTTGAGAATGGCTGCCCCAAAGTGATAATGGAGTCCTGTCGCCTTCATAAAGATTCAGGATCTTAAAAGATTAGGGTGGCCAAAAAGTTTAAAATCGCTATTATGAAGGCTTCCCAAATGGTTTATGACGCCTTCAGTTATCAAAATTAAAAGAAAGATATGCAGCAGACGTTATCTTAATTGCTTTTGTAAAGGTTTTATTTCATTAACCTATTTATCTTATTATTTTGGTCTATCTAGATAACTTCTACTTTCATTAGTTTACAGAAATAAATGTGTATCAAATTTAAAGGTTTCGGAGAACGTTCGTAATACTTTTATTGGTCTTGTGAGATTTTATTTTAATTAACTTTGGCTTTTCTGAGATTCTACTTTCATCAGCTTCCAACTCAATGCAAATTAGTATACATATCGAATTTCAAAGTTTATGAGCGACTGTATGGCAACTTAAAGCAACTGTTCGTCTTTGAATTTCTACCGTTTGCCGGCAAAGATTTGCTTGCTGTTATTTTTGCGAGTTATTAGTCCGGAGAAGCAAAGGTTTAAGCTACATTTTCCTAATATTTATAATTATTTCTAATTTAACTTGGATTTGTCAGAGATTCTACTATTACCAACAACTTCGTCGAAATTTTTGCTTCTGTTAGTTTATGTAATTTCACCTCAGTATGCTAACAAATACTTTTAATTTTAATTCGGATTAGATTCATTCGTCTAAAAAACACTTACAGCAGAACTTTACATCTAAAAATGTGTATTCTGTTTACAAACAGCCTTGAAAGATGAATTTATGATTTAAATTTTGAAATTGCATTTATGATTTAAATTTTGAAATTAATTTTATACATCGAAACATCTTTGCGATCGATATAGTTCTGGTCTTCCTCAGAAAACCCAAGCATACATTAGCTAAAATTTCAATTCCAGTAGCGCTGGAACTTCGTAAATATATGTTGTAGCATTAGAAGTATATATGTAAATGTTGGTTACAAAATTAGAATCCTTTCTTTTCAAAACGAGATGCTTACAAGCTTCCCCATTCAAGCACTCTATAACTTCATCGCTTAATGAAATGTTAACAAAGCTTTCATTATACCCTCGGAATGAAAATATGTCTCCGAATGCAGTATCTTTTCATCGGATGGAATAAAGTTTCCATTAATAGATGTCGCAATTCTTACTTCCAAGTAGCGGGATCGCTTTCAGCGACAAAGAATCATCAGAAACGTTAAGTGGGAAATATTTAGCATGTTTGTAATTAATGGATTTAATGATAAAATTGATACAGCTGAATTAAGCTACTGAGTGTGTATCGTGTTCTGACTTTCTTTCTTCATATCAACGCACTGACGCGTAAACTAAACAGTGCGGCTCCCATAAAAGAGAAATTTATTGCTAGAAATTCATGTTCTGTTTGGAAAAAAACATGCTAATGTAAAATTTAAAGTTGTTGTTGGGTTGGGGGGGGGAGACTTAGATTAGCGTAGATTCTGAAAAAAAAAAAAAAAAAAAAAAAATCTTTATCAGTTTAGAGAGCGATTAGACACATATCCCTCTTTTTCAAAATCTTTTATAGTAATAATAGTAATAGTAATAAAAATAATGTCTTTTCTTTAAAATACCTAATAATGATAATAATAAAACTTTTTGCGACAGTCGGATAAGCATAGCATTCTGTAAAAAATACAAGAACTGTTTATAAAAAAGGATTGGATTTTTGATATTTTTTGATTTATTGGTAATTATGCAAACATTCAATCACTATCACTTCAAAATACCCTCTGATGCCAATAAACGATTGCCATCCTTTCTTCCACTTTATCAGTTTAGAGGGCGATTACCAACTATACCTGGAGCACCTGCTGGAAATCATTTATTTCACTGGATGCAGTCCTGTCTTTGCAATTTTCTGAATTTCCTCTATGGAATATGAACGGCATTCTTTTTCAAAGTGGTTTTAAGTTTGGGAAAGAGAAAAAAGAGTTGGTGGGACCAAGTTCGGAAAATAGGGTGGGTGGAGCAGAACGGATGAATTGCAGTAGATTGTCAGACAGTTGGTAACAAAGAGCTGACGTATTATCATGGATCAACATCGACGACTGATAACCCCTGCACTTGAGGTCTCTTCCCATACACAACATCTCATCATTCGTACTAGATTCTCTGGTAGTTTTTTTGTTTACTGTCTGACCTCGTGGTACAAATTCATAGTCTACTAGAATCATGTTGGTGACTTGTGGACTTGGAAGGTCGTCCAGTCTTTGGAGCGTTGGCAATCGAACTTCTACCCTCCTTAAAAGTTTGAACTCAATCATAACACTGGGTTCGGCTTATGCAGTCGACTTTATGTGCTTGGTAGAACATTCGGGATATTTCCGGGAAAAGTTTATCAAATTTTACGCAGAATTTCACACAGACACGTTGTTCCTCCAGTTTCTTCATTTTTGCTTTTTCGCCAATCCTACTATCAGCTTATGCACGATCTCCCTCAACTGGTAGTTACTCGACAACAAACATATAGATCGGAACCCAGGAAAAGCACTATGTTGCCAAGATAGTATGTTGGCCGGAGCATGCCATCTTTAGACGTTGGTGTAAAATGTAAAATGTTCGGTCTTTTTTTTTTTTTTTAACAGTCCTTGTGTATAAGCGGAAAATCGAAAATGAACCTATAGTCATTTGTCAATGGAAACGCTAATGACCAATAGGTAGAGTGTTTAGCAATGCTGGATGCCGTATTGTTGGACCCGGGTCAAAATGCCGGAGAAAGTATGGATGTTTGCAAGTGTATAGTGTGTGTTCCGAATGGAGACGCTAAAAATATTGGCGAGCAGAAAGCCCGTTTATGTTCTTTGAGGGCAGAGGAAGAAGGATAGAAGACCCTCGGGGACAGAGCGGAGCGGTAGGACTATACCTCACAAAGAATGGTGACATTCTGCTATCTTTGCCCACTTCTACCTGCATTTGTAAAAATCTGAGATAGTTAAAGTTTTGAAACCGTTGGAAAGAATTGAAAAAAAAAAAAAAAAAAAAAAACCTTCCATTCCTAATCACAAGTTTAACTTGTTTTGTTTTTATTCGTTTTATTACATCATTTAGTATGTGTAACGCATTTCATCTTGCAATCAACTATTAAGTTGTTTAGATTTTCCGAGACTTGAACTTTCAGGTCATTTTATCACTTAATAAAATTCCTAGTTAAATTCTTTAAAATCTAAATTCTGATTGTATATCCACAGCTTAGCGTATGTTGAAAGTTCGGCTGAACACGTATCTGCTTGACGTAGTGCGTCTGTTTGAACATGCCAGTTTTTTTCATCTAAGAGCACGAATCTTGTGTTTGTAAAGAAAAAATAAACAAATTTTCGACTGCATAAATCAGCACTTAACCATAATTTTGACTTTGGTTTTGCGAAAATTATTTTCAAAGTTTATTTACTTGGTGAACGGGTTTTACTTGAAGTTTTAACATTCACAAAAAAGTGTCTTCTATTGTCAATGATGTAACTTCCATTAAGTTTCCCCCAACGTTTTCAGAATTCTGTTATTTTAGATTTTTAATTGTTTTATTACTGCTTTCCTCGACATAGGCGTTATGTTCATTCTCACTCCGTCTATTCATTTGATATAAAACGGTTATAATTCCTGTAACTTTAGAAAAAAATATTTTTGCTTTTGAACAAGAGGGATATCTGTTCTTGATCGCTGTCTAAAACAACCATTTTTACCAACCAACATGGGTTTTATGCCACATTCTACGCTTAGTTCCCCCCCAAAGTTTACATTCATATGCTTTTCATCCACCTACATGCTTTAATATAGTTTGTACTACAACAGCAACTATATTTTTCTCAATAAATTTTTTTCATATTTTTTTTAACAAAGGATGTGCTAATAGCCGAATCTAATTACTGCAAATTTCACTTGCATGACATGAATTTCGCGAACATTTTAAACTGAGAAATGTGCAGATATTTATATGTGAATGTAAAGCGAAATGTTTTACATCTGAAATTAGAATACTGTTTATTCCTGTAAAGAGGATTTTTAATTCTAGAATATTTTGAAACACCTAAAGAATACGCGAATTAATTCGGAAGTTATACAGTTTTTGTCTGTGATTTTAGGACAAAATTTTATAGGAGTTATTTTAATACACATTTGTCAGCATATGAGGTTAAACTTATTTAATTTTTACTTCTCTGTACGATGTAAAATGGAAATATTCTAATTATGAAAAATGTGTGGTATTTTTCAGCAGAAATATCCGTTTCCACCTTTTCGAACCCATTCAGACGATTTCTTTTCTCAACGCTTGTACATACGGACAAAATAAATAACTCTTTTATCCAAAATGGATTGTTAAAATGGATTCAAAAGACATTTTTGCATGACGTCTTCACGTACATATGTATCTCGTATAACTCATGGACTGCTATAACATCTACACTGGTGAAATAAATTAAGAGAATTTGCATATTTTATCGAATTGCGTAAAAAGAACTGAACTGAAGGAAAAACGACTGCTTCTAGATAAAAATGCAAATCTTGTACGACAAATACATAAGTGTACTCGTGTGTGTAGGTGGAGCCAGCAGAAAAACAGGCTTTATAAGCTCGTGGAGAGTAAGACGAATTGCGTTCGCTAGCACACCTCGGCGAATTTGTTGGTGTTAGCTTGCAGCAGTCGGTTAAATTCACATCGAAACAGTAAAAATGAGTAACCACCAACGTTTAGATGATGAAATGAGGTGGAAAATTGTGGAGAGGCTAAAGGCAGGCCAATCGCAAGTCCAGATATTCAGAGAGTTTAATTTAACGCCCAGCGTCGTGTGTAACCTAAGGAAACATTTCCAGGATACTGGATCCATCGAGAGAAAGCCTGCGCAAGGTCATCTAAGAGCTACGACGGCCAGAGAAGATCGCTATTTCCCCATTTTAGCGAGGCGCAACAGAGGAGCTACAGCTTCTCAGCTCTCTCGAGACCTGTATGCAGCCACAGGAAGCCGTGTAAAAGCTTGTCTGTTTCCAAAAGACTGAATGAGAGAGGGTTGTTTGCCAGAAGACCGGCTGTTTGCGTGCCGCTCACTCTACGGACAGAAGAGTCCCAGTAGCATAGTGCAGGCAGCATGGTGATTGGAGTACGGAGCAATGGGCGACCGTTCTGTTCACCGACGAGTCCCGTTTTAGCCTAAACACCTATTCTTTTAGCCTAAACACCGATTCTCGCCATACTTTGACATGGAGAGAGCCAGGGACCCGCTACCTATCCTCCAATGTATGCGAAATCAACAGTTATGGCGGTGGCGATGTAATGGTATGGGCAGGCATCATGTTGGATGGCCGCACACCTCTCCACGTCTTTGACACAGGCTCTATGCCTGGTGTGTGAGGTATAGGGGATGAGGTTTTGGAGCCCTATGTTCGCCTTTTCCGGGGTGCAGTGGGCCCCGAGTTCATCTTACAGGACGATAATGCGAGGCCACCTGCAGTTCTTTTGGTCGACGAATTTCTCGAGAGGGAGGATATTCGCCGGATGGATTGGCCAGCCAAGTCTCTAGACCTCAACCCTATAAAGCATGGCTGGGACGCTCTGGGGAGGGCAATTGCAACTCGCAATATCCCTCCGAGAACCATCCAGGAACTGAAAACAGCGTTGCTAAATCAGTGGGACCAATTGCCACAGGCACTGATAAACTGTCTTATTTCCAGTATGACATCACGCTGCGAAACCAGTATGGCTGTAAGAGGGGACCATATCTCCTATTAACCCATTTCTTTTGCGTCTTCTGCAACCACTGTTTTAGACTTCTATGAGTGTTATACACGAACATGTGTGTCTATTATAACTGTTGAATGTTTATTTTGTTTGTATTATATCAACCTATGTTCACACCAAATTTTATTAAAATCTGTCCAGTAGTTCTGGAGATCGTAGATTAAATAAGAAAATTATCTTAATTTCTTACACCAGTGTAGTTACGCTCCTCGTTTTTTATTGCAGGAGGAGGTTACCAATCGAGTATATATATATATCATGGAGGTAGGAAAGGAAGGAGGGGCCAAGCGGCACTAGAAGTGAAGCACTGCTTTGAAGCTTGGGTCACCAGATGGGGTGTTCTTTGTTTACATTCAGAAGCTCCCTTTACAGAATTCTGATAGTATTTCGACACACGACAGTTCCATACAATTCAAAAAAGGGACACTTTCGCATGAAAGAAACATTCATAGTGTGATGGATAATAGCAATTTGTATAGTTTAGTGACATTTACTCAAAAATCACATCTTGGTTATTTTTCGAGAACTAACAACAGCGATTTTGATTATGAATTTGTTTTATAAAATTCTAAGCTGTTGAACTACAAAAATATAGATTTTTAAGAAAAATGTTATGCTTAAAGAATGAAAAATACCTTACGGTACATTTAAAATTGTATACATCTTTCGATACCCTTGATAGAGTATTCGCTACTTTTATTTTATTTTCCAAACGCCAAAATGTTTTAAATAAAACAAATTTCTTTCACATCCATATATTATTTAACATGTACCTTTTAAAATTTTTTAGAGGAGAGGCTTTACTGCTGCTCATTTTAAACTCATTGTTTTAATTTTATATATCTGAAAAATAACCACTCTGGGCTTACAAGTTTTACTTATTTGGGTTAATTAAAAATAAAATTACCATCAAATGCTGCAATCCTCGTCAAAATTAATAAATATACACACAGATATGCCAATAAGTTAGCTTTCCCTTGATTTGGAACCACACATTTGTGTAAAACTGTAGTTTTACACAAATGTGTGGAACAGAAGAGGGATACATTTGCGAATTTGGCGGAAGTACCATGTGCGGTCAAGATGATGTGACCACGTGAACATGCTACATCATCAAGACAGCTTATTAAGAATTTGAAAATAGGGTAATCGACGGAGGAGAAAACATTTGTATATCCTGCCAAAGGAGGTCCGATCATGAATGGTCCTCTTATTGATTCCAGATTGTTAAATGTTTCCCACGCAAGTCTTTTTTTCTCGGAAATTCGAGTTTTATGCTGGCTTCTTAACGTATGCAGGTCATTAAATTATTTATAAATGTATTTGAAATGAAGAATTTATTCACTTATAAACAACTGTGTAAGTACTGTGAAGAAATCTAATTATTAAATGTATCTAATTTATAAGGATTATAAATGTTATCTAAATATATAATAACCTTAATATTGAATTGTAAACATAAATTGAAATCCTGTTGACAAATACGTTATAAAACTATTTAAGCAAGAATTGTTCGTATTGGAAAGCAATCTGTTAAAAGGTATTGTAAATAAATATGCGCTATGAGATGCGCACTTAAGAACGTAATAAAGAGTTTTGGAATATGTATTGTTGAAATGAAGGGTAAAAAAAATCTGAGAAGTATAATTAAAAGAATTATTCCCCTTACATTTTATAATAACTCAGTTACAAGTTTTAAATAATACTTTAAAAAAAACAACTTATTTTATTCCCTTTCAGAAATGTTCAGAGAAAGTCAAGTACTACTTAAAGTATTTCGCTAATTCCTAATAATTCTCTAATTTAAAATGAAACGAATAGAGCATTAATTATAAATTGACTTACATTTTTCGATTTAAAAGATGCCTCAGGAGCCAAAAAATCATGTCCTATTTAAGAAAGTATTTTAGGAAGAAGCTCTATAAATAGAAAAGAAATAATGTATAATTTTAATATTAATAATGCAATAAACTTTGATCTTGATTTTTGTACCTTAAACGAATAAAATCGAATTACCTTAATTTTTTTTCTAATGTAATTAACGAAAACTTGTGAAAATATCTCATTCAAATTAAACCATTCTGAGAAAACTGTCCTGTGAAAAGTATAGCATTTGATTCCGATCAGAATGAAATGTTGTTTAAAAATATGTTGTTTTCACATACTTAGGACTCTGAAGTGTTGTAGAAAAAGAAAATATATGAAATTCGCATATTCACATGGATTTCAAAAATCTAGATTATTCGATTCAGGATGTTATTACAGTCTCAAAAACTATTTTTAGAAAACTGTAGTCGTAATTGTAACGAATCACAAACCTTTTTCAAAGAATGAAAAGTTGCTGTACTTATTAGGCACCATATTTCTATATTTATAGGTATTAAAAACAGAGACCTAAAATAAAACTGTATTAATAATTCAGTTTTTCTCCAGAAAACGACATTTTCCAGCTTGTTATTTAAAGCACTTCCTCCTTTGATATTTTCTATAGAAAAATATTCCTTGGACTCTCATTTAGAAACAGAAAGAACTTCTTAACTCCTGATTAATTTTGATGGGTGTAACTAATAACATACTTTTCTTCAGTTCTGAAAAAAAAAAAGCTCTTTCTCGCTGAACGACAATTTTCCATAAATAGAATACTTAATTAGAATAACCGAAGACGTAGTCACGACACCAGTTTAGTTACTGACTTGCTCAGGACTTTTTAGCACGCGATTCACTTTCGAAATTTTTTGAAGTAAACTTACCTCTATATTTTTTCATCACTCTCCCGCAGAATTGAATATTGTATGCCTCAACGGTTTCGTTAAAGCGTTAAAAATTCTACGCAAAGTATCAATAGAGTTTAATGAAGATGAAAAAGCGTTTCTATAAGAATACTGTCACGAAATTTGTATATATGTAAATAATTTTAGCGAAATTGTAGTATCTTATGTGTAATATAACATGAAATGCTTGACAAATCGAAGCTCTGCTGGAAAAATAAGGATGCGAAGCAAGTCTATTTCATTTAACATTGAGGTAAATGGCTGCCTGCCGCGCGTTTATAGTGGTTAGGAGAGCCTGCTGAGGTATTGAAGGACCGGGTTCGAATCTCGGAGAAGGTATGGATGTTTATAAATATATAGTGCCTGTGCAGTATGGAGTCACTCTAAATATATGGCAGGCCGAAAGTCCTCTGGTGTGGTTTGGTGGTAGCGGGATAGTGGTGGGAGACCTTCTGACAACTCCCTTCCCCGGGGTGCTTTTCCTTAAAGTTGCGGTAGAAGTGGAAATCCAACCTCCTTGATGTTCTGGTAATCATTTTTCCAAGAAATTCATAGACAACAACAACAACAAGAAATGGTTGTCTCGCTAAATGGTGAAATATTGCAAAGCTGGCAGTGTTCGTCGCCGAATTTGGCTAGAAATCCCACAAAATCGCCAATTGAATAGCATTTGGCGACGTTTTGTCCTACCCCTTTATAACTGCGATTGGTATTGTAATTCAATAATTGTAATAGATCTCTGCATGTAACTGTAACCGTGTCCGGCCCTTATATGAAACTTTAACCGTATTGTGCCTTCCAGTAATTTCGAGAAACGGAAGATACCAAAGATTCTGAGCTGTCGGAGAGGAATTGTATCAGCCGGGAGAGAGCATCAGTTCTCAGTTTTTAGTTCAGTGCTGATTCGGAGTATAGAGAGATCTTCGTGCGAGCTCCGCTTTTTAGATGCGCTTTCGTTGCGTTGTGTTTAACGTTCTTAGTATTTTGAAGTGTAACTGCTGATTGTGCTCTGTGATACCGAGAAGACCTGTACGAGTACTTTTGTGGAGAGTTCCAGAACTGTAACGCGTTTCTTTTTGGAAAATAATTTTTTTTATTGCAATTATTAGTTTTTCCTCTTTTCCAATGTATTTTAGTTTATCCAAACGTTACTATTTTAACACAAAAATTACTTAGCATAAAAATCATGATTTAAGAGCCATTTCTTCAGTTCCAGATTTCCATCTAAAATGCACATTTGCAATTATGAATAAGCATCAGCCCTGAAAAGAGTGTTGGCTGAAGCCCAATCAAAAAAACCAAACTCATTGTTTCAATGAATCGGTGGTTACGTGGCTCATCGGGATTTCCTAAAGTCCTAGTAAGCCACCAATTCTCTAACAAACGAAATAAGCGAATGCATAAAACTCGCTGCGCTTTGAATTGCGTAGGAATGAGAATGTGAGAATTAAAGAGTAGAGAATAAATCCAACTTAAAGGTCTACCTTTAAATATAACTTCAACGTTATATACAATTTGAGATTTTCCGATGAAACTAAACGAAATTAAATGAATAATTTTTATAAATAACGGAAATTATCTATGGATTTGTCTTTCGTACAAATCTGCAGTTTTATTATGATATTGATGAAACTTATGGCATAATTGAATTTGGAAACAAGAGGAATGTCACTCTCTGCATAAGATTTCTCAAAATTTCCGTCAGGTTACAATCTTTATATACATATATGTTGCATTAATTTAACGAATTTTTGATTAAAAACTCCACGATTTAAAAGCTTTGTGTTGCCAATCTGCAAAGCGTAAGCTATTTATGTTTAAAATTTAATCAGAAAACTCATAAGTGTTAAAGAAGTTTGTTGCCAGTCGGGAAAACGCAATATATTTATTTGTCTTTCGAATTTAATAAATAAACTCGGAAATTTTAGAGAAATGTGTTGCATCTTTCAGCAAAGCGTAAGAATTAAAATTTTTCTTTTAAATTCATTCTGCTGTTAATTAACAAACTAAGCGATTTAAAAGCAATAAATATAGGTTCATTTTAAATATCAATAATCACTAGCTAGAAACGGGAAATTACACTAGTTGAATTCATTAAAATCATCTATACTATTTTTAGATTTCTTAGTGATCTTAATTTATTGTAAGCTTTTTCATTGTTATTATGTAATTTCTAATATTTCTAATTTCTAATTCATAATCTTTTTTGATGTTCACTCTTTTAATATTTAATTGACATATTTAGGAATCATTTAGCATTTCTTAATTCATTTATTTTGGTATTTAATATTTTAGAACTATTTCATTGTTGCAATGATTTTAATTAAAATCTTTAGAAG
Organism: Stegodyphus dumicola; assembly: GCF_044657685.1. Lineage (NCBI taxonomy): Eukaryota > Metazoa > Arthropoda > Arachnida > Araneae > Eresidae > Stegodyphus > Stegodyphus dumicola. The sequence goes on from NC_140768.1 coordinate 89,619,680, forward strand.
TTGCCATTTTCAAAACTGTAGCAGATATTTCTGCAAACGTATGATTTGCACTAATTTGAAGTACACATAAGTTACATTTATTATAATGTATATTTAAATTTTATAATTATGACTTTAAATGGATTTGGTATTATCTTAATTCAATCTCGTTGCAAATAAATCCATATTAGTTTAAATTTTACGGTATAAACAACAAACAGCGATAATCTCATATTATTCGTATTTACGTTTTCTCTTGGTTTTTTATTATCTCACATTCCTTATCAGAGATTTTTTTCAGCTTCATTTTTCTCTCTTATAAGTAATTAATATTCAGAAGTGCCCAAAGGATTGAAACGAAGCACCATATTCTTAAATTATTCTTCACAATATTTTACTATCTTCAGCACATCATTTAATAAAACACAAACTTACATTACACTCATAGGAGATATAATGTATTTATGAAGACATATATATTTCAAACTATTCATCACATATAGGCGCATTTACCGATAGGTGACTACTCTTTTGTCTTACTTTCTCGATCTAAAAACATAAAATTAGGTCGCCTTCCCCCCCTAAATCTACTTTTAGCTGGGCCTTATTTATTTATTTTGTTTTTGTCTTATCCTTTTTCGTCTGGTCTTCCAAATTCATATCAAGGAGTAGGAAGATTTTCCCCTTCATCTAAAATACGAAATTACTTAATGTCTGAAAAATTTTCCTTCGCATCTAATCTTTTCGCCCTGCTGGTAGACAAACTTAGCTGGTGCATAATATGATATCTGTCTAATTTATCTGTGTGTATTCTGTATATATAATGAAGAGTGTCCGTTTGTTTATTTATGCGTGCCATTCATAAAATTTACACTTTTATTCCGATCTTGATAAAATTTTGCTCACTTGACCTTCAAAACAAGCGAAAAGTTACTGTTTGCATAAGATTTATAAAAACCTCCGTACAGATCACACTCAGGACCTTTATATTAGAATGCTGTACTTGCGACACATATCTTGTGTGTACATATCACTAATCTTAGCGTCGCGTCCGCGTTGTTGCGTTCCTGCTATCAGTGGAAATCATACACGTTAAGCAAGAACTTCATAATTATTTTACAGATAATTATTATTAACATCTTTTACACGCTTTGAATTTTGAAATCACGTAACGTGTCTTAGGTTCACGTCGCCGTTGTTGCGTTTCCTCTATAAATTCAACTATGTAGAATCTTTAAAACAGAATTTAAATGAATGTTGTGTGTCAGTTTTTAACGACTATTTTGAAAAGCCGTGAAGAAATTGGCGAAAGTGGATGGTTGGTTTCTGAAAGCTGATTCCGGGGGGGGGGGGCGGGGAGGACTGAAGGATAACAAAGCAAATCTCAACTCTTCAAATAATCGATAGACGAATAAATATTAATTCATAATTACGTAGTATTCTTATCCAGGAAATGCTTCTGGGAAACTTTGCCAGTTTTTCGTCCATTGATTCAGAAATGGATACAGAGCGTTCCCGCCAAAATTTTGAAATGCTGTTAAGCTCCTAGGCTCCTAGGTATTTTGAGGAACATCGTCTCTCCTAAAGGGAAGCCTCTTCACTCTAAAGCCCGGACAACGTCGGGTACTTTAACTTGTATTAAATAAAGATTAAAGAGAGGTGGATCAATTATCTTGTTGTTTTATTTTACAGCATAACTATGCACAGCGATGAGAAGTAAAGTTGAAAAAATAAAACAAGTATTGAAATTAATCGAAATCTTCATTATACACAATGTTTCGGTTAACAACATCGTTAAACGTATAGGACGTAGATTAGCTGACGGCGTCCACGCCGCACACATTTTTTTCTTTTCGTCCTTTTTAACATAAGATATATTACACTAGTAAAACTGTAGCAATTAGTAAATAATTATATTACATTCAATTAACATCAATGTTTTACAATATACTAATAATGCTATTAATGCATCATTTATAAACTATAATACATTATTAACTAAGTAATTAAAACTGTTACGATATTTACGATAAGTTACGTATAATAAATTCTATTTTTATTAAATTTAATGAACTCTAAAAATAAAATTATATTCATCAAATACTAATTATATTAATTAAATGCATGCTGAAAGTTAAATTTTATAGAGTGTAATAAATGTATAGAAAGCAATTACTGTAAAGTTATTGGTCTCATTAATTAACGTTTTACCAAAAATTAGTTTCATAAAATGTTTATTAAAATTTCTAAAAAATTTAGTTATATTTCACTATTTTTAACATTTGAATCTATTTTCGATTAAAAATTTTGAACTAGAAAAAGAAATTATTCTACGCGTTTCAATAATTGTTTCTCGTGCTCTCATGTGGAGGCCACTGTTCTGGGTAAAAGGGTGTTCAACAAGGAAAAATTTCTAGTACTTAACAGGAAACAATTTCAGTTTTGTTGGACGTCATTCCAAAGTCGAATACCTCTTGAATTAAATACCACCAAAAGACGATAAAAGGCAAAATGAGGATAATTTTATTTACCTTTGATGTTGCGGTATTATGGCAACGCTTCTTGAGTGCGTCCACGCCACATATTTTTTTTTTTAGTATTTTCTAACATAATAAGATGTTTATCGTATGTCCTGATTTTCCAAGAATTAAGGGCTACATCCCCCTGCATAGTCCTTTGTTAAGAACGCAGAGAAAGCTGGAGATGGAGATATAAGAACAATAAGCTAAAGAAGATGTTATTCCAATACCTTAAGCAGGCTGAATTTAAGCGGTAGTATTTGTTTAGTTGAAAGCTGTAGGAATTCAGGAAAAAGTGTGAAAAATACAAAAAGCGTTCAGCCCGAGGTACCCACTAAGTTTGTTGTATCCGTTTTTATATATTTGAAATTTCATTATAACCTTATAAAATAATATTAAATTTATAGTAAATTGGAAGGTTATATATTACAAAACCATTCAGTTTTCTAAAGATTTAATATTAAAGACCTCGTTATAAACGAGATTCATTATAGCGGGTTTGACAGGAGCAGAAGTTTTCACCATATGGGAGGAAAAGAAAAAGTATCGGATGGCTTGAGCTCTCCATTTCTGCTATGACTATAGAGACTTGGTTTGGAATTTATGTCACCCACTCGCCCATCAACAACTCTTAAGTTCCATCTCTAGAAGCATCACCTTGTACTCAAAAGAAAGCCGCAAGAAAAGAAGGAAAAAAGAAGTAAAAGAAGCAGCATTTTTTTTTTCCTTCTTTGCGTGGGCGAAGAAGTATCTTCACGGGAAGATATGTTCACAACATCACCAGTGCGACGCTAATCCCTCCCAAACCCAGGGCTCTCGTGAAGAATCCCGAGTGTCCTTCTAGCGAATATAAATCAGTCACAGTTCCAAGTCGAGTAAATGATGTGTCTTCGGAAGAGAAAACAAAATGCAAATACAAGTGACTAGGGAATGGAATTCTTGATTTCTCATTTTATTTTGTTGCCAGAAAAAGACACTTTTTTCTGTCTAGTTTGAAACTATAAAGGCCCTCGTATGTGTAATTTCGTATAATTAAAAAAACAAAGCTTTTAGATTCTTATCCTCCTTTTATTTTCACAGGTGTGTGATTTATTTTATTTCACTTTATACTTTTTATTGCATGGTGTTCTCTTTAGTAAACATCTAAGGAATTTGAGGGTACGGAGTTCGAATGCGGACGAAGGCATTGCATATTTCTAAAGTTTTTCAGCCCTAAATATTATAAATGTGTTTGCAAGTGGCCTCGAACTAAAGTATGCTGAGTGTTAGCACTTGAAATTAGTGACTAGGTCCCAGTCTCGGCAATCGCCTTTTAAGTAGGGAAGAATATAAAGAATTTTCTCCTTACTTAAACCGTGCATTCGTACTGCAACTGAGAAACACGTCCAAGCAGTGGGAAAGTCCGGAGTTAGAGTCTCGCAGAAGGTACTGGTGATTATTTAGGTTTCCTACTAAGAAATAAACTGGAAACAAAAAAAGGAGGATCATATAAAGCTCTTCTGAATATGTCAAGATTCTTTTCTCCCCCCCCCCATTTCAAGCTTTAAGAGCGGCCAGTATTTAAGATCGCTGAATACTTTAAGTCGCGAGCGGTTACATGGCTCGGTTTCGTGATTTTTCCTGTGTGCAATGGAAATACGAGGTACGTTCCTTGAAAAAGTTCTTCTCGAAGGCTCCATTCCCATAAGCTAATAGCCATTGCGTTCTTTCTGAATAACTTATTCTTGCCACATAAACGTCTCTGCGTGTTAAATAGAACATAAATAATATAACTCACAGAAATGTTGCTCAATATAGTCGGTGCTTAGAATAATTATGGGAAACATGCAAATTAGTACGGATGAATGCGAAGATTTCTTATACTCTTCCCTTAAAGACGATTGGGGAACGGCATGATATTCAGTCGACCAAATCCAAGTGGAGCTATGTTACAGACCTCTAATTTTTATTTCGGTCTTAACATCTAAGTTATTCTAACGCAATCAAATAGTAGTTCTCGTAAAAATGAAAGTAAGAAATAAATAATATTCTTTATTTTATATATATATATATATATATATACTTATAAAGTTCAAAGTTGAAAGGTAATGTGCGATCCAACTCATCAGCAAGAAGACATGAATTCTACCAATTATTGTAATACATGAAAAACAACCAAGTAAAAATCTAAGATACTAAGACATTGACCTGAATGTATAAAAGAAATTAAGAAAGCAAATTTGCAAGGATTAATCTCCCTTATTTGGAGTTTCATAACAGAACTTGCCAAGGGAAAAGTGTTTTGAGACTTCATACCTGGTCGATTAATTAGATAGCCAAGACAAATTTCGTTCCGACTTCCGTCTGTTTTCGTCCGTTCGAATTGCGCTAATTTTTTACTTTTAGTACTTTCGTACTTACTGCTTACTTCGTTAACTGCTTCATTTCTCTTTACCTTATATATACTTATGTATTATGTATATAATGTGAATGTAATTGCTATTTATTGCAGTAATCACGATGCATTATGCAATTAATATTTGTTTTCTGTTACTGATATTATTATTTTTTCATTTTTCCGCCTGAGAAAATTCCGAAGTCTCTAGCGTTTGAAATGAAATGCGGAGAACGAGGACATGCCACCGCTTAGATTTGGTTGATTGAGTAGTTTGTCTCTCCCAGTTTCCTTTAATACAATATTCCTTTCCTCCCAGTTTCCTTTAATAAATGAAATGGGAATATAAGAAATTTTTGCATTCCCCGTACGTATTCTCGTGATTTTGAAAGTTAACTTGTCGTACTATCAGTACAAATCCATGGCTCGAATCCCGCCAAGGGACATTGCATATTTGTCTTACTGGCTTAGAAAATCTTAATAATGCTCCATAACGTATGTGCACCTATTATAATTATTAATTTATGCAATAAAATATAAAATTTTCTCCATGTTATTTTTGTTAAAGAATCAAAGCGCTATAATTCGGAAGGAATTCGTTCGCTACACAGGTGGTTTTTGAAGTTATTATGTACAGTTTATTTAGAGAGTCAAATGCGAGTTAGTTATGGAGATCATAATTCACTCATATTCGTCCATACTACGAATGCAATTTGGACGAATTCTCATTTCCCTTGCTTTATTTCTTCCATTCAAAAATACACAGTTACGCGTGAGTTTTTGAAGGAAGAGAGGATGAGAAAATGTAACTGTTATCATTGAAACGAAATTTAAGAAATTAAAAGCATAATTATTTTTACTAGAAATCAAATAAAAGACAAATTACAGCTTTTTTTTTAAGTGTTTCGTTTTACCAATCATATCACTTTATTTATCGTTGTGCTTTTACCTTTCTCAGACACGAATGCCACCTAATTTACTTCTTAGTCAGTTCTTAAAATGACCCTTGATATTCCGCCAATTCTGATTATGTATTTGATCTTTGATCATTCAGAAAATTGGTCCAGAGCACTCTCCTGTATTACCATTAAAATTAAAAGAGTCTGGGTCTTTGGGGATAAGAGTTTATGAAAAGGACTCACGAGGCTCATTCCCAAAAACGCAAGTTCTCTGTGACCGCTAGTTACAGAGAGCCCGCAACCCCCACCCTAATCTTGGCTTCGCCCCAGTTTTCAAATGTCAAGACAGAATTCTCATTTCTATAAATAGGCGCGAAACGGGGCCTGTTTCGAGCGACACTTAAGCATGCATTCGTAAGTTACGAGCAAAACGCGAAATCTTGCTTTTGCTTTAATCGTTCTCTCATAGTAATGACAGGAATACGGACACGATAATCACTGCAGAGAACTAATAGCCACTCTGCCGGCACAGGTCGACCCGATACCTCTAAAATCGATTTCGCTTCTGTATCGGTGTCAATCTTATGCAGACATCCTAAAAGTTATAATTTATTCAAATTATATCCATTTCTATTATGTGCCATTCGTAATTATAATTTTTGGCTATCTTGTGTGCATTATCTATTGCATATCGGTTTCAGTCCTTCGCTATGTCGATTCTGTGGCAGTGCTGATGTTTTGTAGTATGCTGTTTCGATCCTATGCTGTGTCATTTCCAGCTGATCTCGGTTCTGCGCAAGATTGATCTTACGCAAGTATCCTGAAAATAATGATTTAACGGAACTATTTTCTTTTCGTGATTAAGTGGCATTGCCAGTTATAATTTTTGGTTAAGGTGTGAAATTTAATTTGCATGCCAGAATGAACCCTACCCTAAGTCGATCCGCTGCCGCTGTCAGTCCTGTGCCATTATCGATCTTATGTCGTTTCAATTATTTACCGATTTTGATCTTACACCGTGTCGATGCTGTGAATTATCTATCGTACTTGCATATCATTACGATCCTATGCAGGTGCAAATCCTTGCCGATGACAATTCTACACGCATGAGCAAAATGAAGAGAATTTGCAAATGATTTTTACAAACGTATTGAACCAAAGAACCGTTGAATAGTTATACCACCGAAGAATTCTTATGCAAATATTCAGAGCAGAATGGAGCTATGGAGATTCAGAGCACTATGGAGGAGATATAAACGAACGAGGGGTTTTGGGCCATTTGGTGTGCTCACTTTCTTTTACGGCATTTGCCGTGCTTCTCGCAAAAGTTGGGTAAAGTTTATAAGGTACCAGATGAGTAGTCGCGAAAGTATGAATGAGACGGAATGAGATGAAGAATTATTGGTAGGTTGGAAACAAGCTAATCATAAGCGCAGGTATCAACCGAGTTCAGTGTAACGTTCAGTAGCTTCTGTAATTTGGGGAAATTACAGAAGCTACTGAACTTGTAGACCTTGTCCAGGTCTGCTCGATAGACCTTGTCCATATCGAGTAGACCTGGACAAGGTCTACAAAAATCCACAATGATGAATGAGTTTCGTTATTTGGCACTTTCAGCGCGGCAACACTTCTAGGACTGTGTGCCAGAAAATCTGCTGTTTGCATTCCGCTCACCGTCGCACACAAGAGACCGCTTTGAGCATGGTTTGGACAACATGCACCTTGGACTAGACTTCAGTGGAGCACCGTGGTTTTTACAGATAAGTCGAGATTCAACTGGGCAATGTCTGGAGAAAGCGAGACACATGATAAGATCTCTCCCAGATCTCAGAAAAAGAATCATTACGGTGGAGTGTAATAATATAGACACACATAATGTTGGACTGCCGCACACCTCAACATGTTTTTCACAAAGCCTTCCTGACTGCTATGAGGTATAAAGAGATCTAAGAGTCCTATGTTCGAATTTTCAGCAGCATATTTGGTCCCAAGTTCATGTTAATCGACGACAGCGCTCGTCCACATGGGGTTCAGCTGGTCGACGATTACCTGAAAGAGTGGATATTTGCCGCTTGGAATGGCCAACCAGATCTCTTGACCCCTATGCAACATGTCTGAGAGGTTCTTGGGAAGGTAATTTCATCTCGCCATTACCTTCCGAGAACCATTCCGTGCTGAAACCTGCTTTACTTTAGGAGTGAGATCGACTGGCCCAGGAAATCCTTAACTGCCTCCTATCCATTAGGCCCACCAGCGGCCCAACGGTAAAGTCGCTGAACGCTGGTAGTTCCGACATGGATTCGATTCGGGACGAACGGGCTGGTTTCATGAGTTTTTTCGTGGTATTCCCCATGTGTAACGTGTATACAAGCCCGTGTTCCTCAGAAAGACGCCCACGAAGGCATTCCTCACTTACGGGATTTAACTCTCGTGTGGTTTGCCATAACCTATTAAATCAAACCAAATCAACTTGTCCAGTATGCTGCGACGCTGCGCGAGCGGTTCGGATGTGAGAGGGGCACCATACCCCACATTAGCCGCATTTTTAGTTCGATATTACAACATGGATTTTAGACATCCCTGCGCTATGAGCTTTATTGATAAAAGGTTTTATTAGTTTGTTTTACATTACTTGTATATTTCGAATTGTTTACATTAAATAACAAAATGTTGCACATAAAAAAGTGCTAAACATTGCGACATCATCAGCTATCTTTATTCTTATTTGGGCCATTTTCCTTCATTTTGTATTTTCCGTAGACAATTTTAATTTACGCTGGTCGTTTGTGATGATACATTTTCCACCATTTCTCAATAAAAAACTTGGCATTTTCTTTTTTACAAGGCCGGATAAATCCGAAACACGGTTAAATAGAACCGGTTAATCGGAAGGCCAAATTTAATGCAGATGAGATTAAGTAAAGCAGAATTCAAATGATATCACCGTATTATATCCCAATTTTATGTGCTAATTTCGGTGTAGCATAGACATATCAAGATGAATTCTGTGGGATGAATATTGGGGACAATACGGCATCGGCTGTATTTGCTAATTGTAAACATTGCGAAATCGGTTTCTATATAATCCGTGGAACAGCATATGTTCCTAAAATTGCAAAGCAACTGTAGGTAGCCTTTATTGTCTGTTCTGTTGATGGCGAAAACGCGGACAATCCATCCATGAATGCATTCTGTTCATATCTCGTCCCGAATTTGCGGAGGAAGCGTGGATCCGGTACCATCTGTCGGCTTTGCAATTCAAAGCTCTCTGTGCTCACCTTTACCTCTCGGGCAACGCATCTTGTTAGCATAAATTTGAATGCCGCCCCTCCTGGCAAACACTGGAGCCGCCCCAAAAGAGTCGTTCTCCATGCAAATAAATGAGACCGCTAAGTGGGGGCGAAGGTGCCCCAAGGTAGGAAGAAGAAGTGTCTAATTAAATATGTTAAACACGTTAACTAATACTTATTTCCTTTCCTTAAGAGTGTGAGTGGTCGAGTTTGAATATATTGCACGAAAGACGATCACATATGAGGTGACTTCCACTGTTTGGTATGCATTTATAAATGTTTAGAAGATTGTTTGTGGCAACACCGCGTTAGCCAGTCTCAAGCTGTCAAGAGCTGGTTGTAAAGCGCCGGTAAAAAATAAAGTGGCAAGAATGTTTCTTCAGTAAAATGAATTATGTTAGACAGACTGTTGCCAAACGTTCCAGATTTCCAGGACAGCTCCTTTTCTTTCCTCTGAAAACATTGAGTGTTTCAAAATACTGACAGTTTAGACCCTGCTTTTCCTTTTCAGAAAGTAACGAAAACAAAAATAAAAAGTATGAAGAATGAAATGAGATACTTAATTTTTCGTGATTTCTACATATAAAAAGTGTTTTCTCCGCAAAATTTTGCCGTCCGGGGAAAGAACTTTTTTATGCATATATCTATCTTATTTGTAATTGGAAAAACTGTTTACAATAACAAATATGCATTTAGACTAACATAGGAACGTTATATATTTTCAGTATATTTAAAAAGTGAAAAAAATTGGAATATAATTTTATAAAAGTATTTAATGTTTTTAATTAGATATATCATGAATTAAATGCATTTTTATTTAAATCAATCATATTAAAAAATTAAAAAATAACATTCTTAACAACTTCATCTATTGCTTTTCAATAGTTTAGACAGATTAAATATGAAAAAATTAATTTCTTACGTTTTTTCGAATGGCAGCAGGTCCGAATGAAAAGGGAAGCAAAACGAAATAGTATTTCGAGACAAACAGATCTTTTGGATTACAGAAATCTCCAACCAATCACCTTTTATTTGCAGGTTTTAGAAATGCAAATTTTTAAACATATGTAACACAGCACGTAGCTTTTAAAGGTATAATTAATTAAGGTCCAACTACCACGGCTTGTAGCTCTGTTTGCTAGGTATTCAAAACCATTGGTTAAATAATTTTCTCTGGCGATTGTTGACGGAAGAAACAGAAAATATAGGAAAGAACTAACGTAAAATTAACATATTAACTAGCGTAAGACTTAACATTTCTATAAGGAAATGCTTCTTTTGGTGAGGTGATTAAATAATAGTAGTATAAAAATACGGGTTCACCTGCACGCGGTGTAGGGTGTGGGCGTGGTCAATGACGTCACACAGAGGGCGGGGCCAAAGGCAACGTCATCACACTAAGAGGCGTGGTCACGAGTGGAGTTGAGGTGTTGGTAGATTGCTGATTGAGTTGTAGACCTCCTGCTTTTCATTTAAAGTTAGTTTTTTTTAATTGGCAACGGGAAATATTTTCTGCATCTTAATTTTGATGATATAGCGATGCTGCCCTCTCTTGACGAAAAAGTGAATTATATGTTTTAGAAATATATTTTTTAAGTCTGGTGTTAAAATTATTCAATGCGCGATTCTGAAAACAATGTAAAAGAAACAAATATAAAGAAAAGACTTTCCTTTAATGAAACTACAAGATAATTTTTTTTTATTACTCAATTTTATTCTGATACTTTTATTCTTTCTAGTTTTCCATGAAACTTTAACTTATTTCTCAGGTTTTCTGTTCATAATAACATATTTATTTACTGTCATATTTTTTTAATACTTAACGTTTCTAATTTGTAATATTTTATTTAATTTCCACATACTATTTTTTTTTTCATACCTTTCATACCATTTCAGCATACCCTGATTTTTAACTTATATATTATATTTCACAAACGTTCCCGCACATGCTGTTTATTTGTTACACTACTTAATTTTAGATGCAATTTCACACTTTTTTTAACGTTATAATGTTCAATATATTCTGAATTTTAACTTCATTTACTTTTTTTAAACCATTCTAGTATTCTATACACACTTTAACTTAGTGGTTTGAAATTCTATTTAAAAAGAAACGTTTATTTTTCGTGATCTTAGTTCTTTTACTAAATTTTCTACAGAATTTCTAATTTCTTTTACATGTTTAACAATATCTTCCTTACATTACCGAATATTTTTTTAAAAAACTTAAGTCTATAACTGTTAATTGCGTTTCTTACGTTCATGATTTCCCTTCTGTGTTTATATTTCTTAATTCTAGTTTAACTTATTTATTATAATGTTTTTATTTCTGTCTCATCATTCGTAATTCCAACATTTTATCCCTTTTTATTCATTTTAACGATATGGATTGTTTTCATTTACTCCATATTCAAATATTTCCTTACAATTTTTAAAATACTTGTTTTATTCTCCGATCATAATAGATCATCTACAGGTTTTACTCAGAAATTTCCATTCACAACTTTACAGTTTAATACCATTTATATCTAAATGCATTTCTTTCTCATATAGTTTTACGATCTTCAAAGTTTCTAACATCATGTTTAGTTTTAAATCCCTATTACCTTTATGTGTGTTGATAATTTTCATTTCTAATTTTACAACCACGTTCAGTGTTTCATCCACACATACCAAAATATTTCTTACATCTTCTGGTATTTAGTCTATGTCATATTTCAGTACTTCAAATGAATTTACACTGCTCACACTATTATTTTTTCATGTTTTAGAGACACTAACTATACTAATTTTACTATTTTTCCTGCACTAATTGCATCTATGTCAGCACTCATGATAAACTAGCAATTGTTTTGCATCACATGCATAAAGAAATTCTTAAAACCAACTTTTTCAATATCGTACTCAAATTACTGTTTTTCAGATGGGAATTACCAGTATTCTTTGGTTTTACTCTGTTACATCTTTTTAAATTTTAACATCTTACTTTTAATTCTAACATACATCTTTTGAACAGTTTTTTCTTTTAATGATAGCCTTACCTTATTTGTTCAAATTAATTCTTTCATTCACCTTCTTTACTACCTTTCAGTACCTTCATAATTCACTATGCAAACGCAATGTCTTTCACTGACATTCTGTTTAATAATACCACAAGTTTCCTTAATTGACAAAAAGCGAATTATTTCTCATTTCAAAATAGAACTACATTATTTTTGCACAAACATTACCTTTATCCATTCAAGCCACCCCTTAACCTGTAACTGACGTAGCGATAGGAAAGGAGATTCTTATCATATGCTCTTTCGACATTTGAGGTTTCTAGAACTTCTTTGACAAGTATATCAATACCATCAGAAAATATACTTAACACTTTTACCCAGTTTAAAGGCAACATACTGTTATAAGAATGGTTTTAGCTAAATTTATAACACAAATAAACGCATTTTGTGCTAAATAGGCATAAACATTTAGATTCAGAATATTTCTTTTTAATCCGATGTAAGACTTGAATTTCATTCATGATACGGATTGTCTCTTGTTTTTCTTTTTGTTTACCTTACACTAATAGAAAATTTTTATTTTACAAGTTCAGCTTTTAACGAAATAAAAACTACGATACACCTGCTGTTTTTAAGAAAGGAACTTTGATATATTTCTGGAAATGTAAATGCTTTTAGAGTTTTCTTTCAATAACGTTGATTTTCATTACTTTACTAACTTCAATAATTCTCTTATTAGCTAATATGAATGAAAGAAGATTGTCAAAAATGTGACACAGTATAATTCTTACGAACATACGTACCTTTACCAGCATACAGGTATTACCGATTGAAATGAAGAAAGATACAGATATTTTACTCCAATCTACATTAAATTAAAAAAAAATATTTAAACTTTCATACATTCCAAAGAATAAATGAAAACTCAATAGATATTGTCATGTTTGTATATATGAGATAAAAGTTTTATGAATGGTATTTAAAGTAATGCTTAGAACTTCATAAAAGCGAACATTCACTATGTTAATACACATATCATCAGTTATTTACATAATGCAATGTAATATTAATCATTACATGTACTATATGCATATATATTTAAAGTTTAATTGTCTTACAATTGAATAATTAACTATTGAGAGAAAGAGGTTCATATCTTACACTATTTAATTCACATGGAACAAATTTTTCCATCAACCACATTGAACCGCGTTTATTAAATTCGCCAAAGCTCTTTTATTTCTGCATTTTCACACTCACGACACATTTTAAATGTAACTATTGATTACCATTTCAAACACCGATATCATAACTCAGTGTAAAACTACATCATAACTCATTTTTTCCCTACTAACTATAATTTTATATATTCAAGAAGTACATCTAAGACATGATCATTTTCTATGTTCTAGCAAATCGATTCAATTGCAAACATACTATTAAGACTTGCGATTTTAGAAGACTTGCATGTATTAACGATGTCAACGTTTCTTCGTTTTTATAAGATTCACATCATGTCGCATTCGAATGTGGTGTAAGAAATCACTTTTTCTTTTAAACACTTGTAAACAATGGATGCAATTTATAAGAAGAGAAGTATCATGCTGTTTCAAAACATCATCATTAGCATATTTCTGTTTCTTTTGACACCGGCAACATTTAAAAAAAAAATGTTTCGTGAGATATTCTTTAAATTCTGTTTTACTTGAAAAAATGTCCGAACATTCAATACGATGTAAAGATTCATATTGTTTTAAATTCTTATGCTCACTAAATATTTTTTGTCATGATTTACTCTTAAAAGTAACTTTATAAGTTTTCATATCCTTTTTACATGAAAAGAACTTGTGATTATTCACTACAAAATTCTAAGACGAGAAGCTTCGCGACTTTTCAAACTACAAACTTAAATTTCTTAGGACATACACTACATCTGATGTTTCTTTCATGAGATTTCAAATATCTCTTCAGATTACTCGTATTCAAGAAACCTCGCAAATATATCACATAAGTTCAGCGAATAATCGCTTCATAAACTCTTAATGCTATTATGCTTTTCAACACGAGTGAATCACTTGAAGCATATACTGCACTGTAAACATACAATACTTAAAAAAATTTTTATAAAAAATAAAAATACATTCATTTCACCAAGAAGCTTTTCTATTTAAATACATTTATTTATTTCCAAAGAACAAGTTTCTGTATTATACATAAAATATACTTAGAATTTTCTTTCATTAGTTAATATCAAATTAACAACAATATCCATTTACTGATATTTGATATACATGTTTGCTTTAAAATTAAAACTAAAATTTCAATATATTTCTATTAAAAAAAAACATAAGGAAAAAAAAATACTCATAACATCAACCAAAGACAGAAATTTAAATAGAATAGCTGTACTTATATTAGTGCATTTTTATAATCTTCATAACATTTCGATTCAAAAAACCTATTACAAAATAAATGAAACATTTTTTTCTGCCTTAAAGAATCTCTTATATTTTTAAAATTAATACATAAAAATATATCTTCCCCAATATATTTAATTCTATCCTCAACACTTATTATAATGCAATCATGTCTTGTTTGCGAAGGATGATTTACAATACAACCTTCGCATTTAAATAGTTTTGTAATCACTGAATTTAATTCAGTTTTGATAGAGTTTATGAGTTCTTTAAAAAGTTCATCATCATCACTTACCATATCCGAACAATATTTTTTACATTTGATTTGCAACGGTAAAATAATTTCAAATATACTTTTATATAAAGTATTAGATACATCAGGAATAATTTCTTTCAATTTTTTTAAAATATCACAGTTTAGCTTTAGGTATGTAGGTTTTAGTTTAAAAGAATTTTCATCTTGTTTCCAAACTTGTTGAAAAATACACTCACCTTCTTTGTTGAAAACTACCAACTCATTATTGCAAATGATGCTGGCAGTCGTATAGACAAGGTTAAATTCATATATTTTTAAGGAAAATTCTTGCCATGTTGCAGGAGTTATAACAACACCGCGTGTAGTAGGGTATAATATTTTATTTTGTTCCACACATTCACGTAGATGAATGTTCATTCTGTTTTCAAACTGATTTATGGACACAAAATATCCCCAACCAAGAGTCCACTGTGCAATCAACTTCGAACTTTCTTTTTTCTGTTCTCGATTATTCGGCATGAAGATATTTTCAGGAACAGACTTCATATAGTGGGCAAACCAGTCATCCTCTGGAAGTTCATCCTCATTATCTTCCAAGCGTCGTTTTTTAATTTTCGAAATTTTTATGTTTCGGAATGTGATACTAATTCTAGGATCTTTAACGTCAGGTTGAGAGGGTATTCCGTGCATCCAAAATTGATTCGTTGGGGGTTTCATTACAAGGAGAGTTCCATGAGTTAAGTCCACGCTTCGAGATGTGAAATTTCGCCAGGTAAATACCATTTGACGTTTTGCACCTAAACTGATGATAGGTATATCACTTTCAGGTTCGAGACAAGTTTCATTGTCTTTATGCGTTGAAATTTTCGCCACTCCGTCAGGATAATAGTTCAATAAAGCAAAATTATATTTTTTGCCAGTTATCGTTTCAACATAATCTTTTACATTTAGAAGAGTTTGAGTCCATGGTTCTGCACAAATGCTCGTTCCAGAGAATTCGTAACTAAGTCCTTCATCACCAAAACCGAGTACTTTTCTTCGTGGAACATACTGAGTCCCATTAATTATTATCATCATTAAACTGATGATAGGTATATCACTTTCAGGTTCGAGACAAGTTTCATTGTCTTTATGCGTTGAAATTTTCGCCACTCCGTCAGGATAATAGTTCAATAAAGCAAAATTATATTTTTTGCCAGTTATCGTTTCAACATAATCTTTTACATTTAGAAGAGTTTGAGTCCATGGTTCTGCACAAATGCTCGTTCCAGAGAATTCGTAACTAAGTCCTTCATCACCAAAACCGAGTACTTATCTTCGTGGAACATACTGAGTCCCATTAATTTCAAAACTAATATTTTTAAAATCATAATTTGATAGTTCATCTAGCAAAATATCAGCTTCATTTCGTGAATAAAATTCTTCGTATAATTCCACATTTAACTCTGTATCACATATATTCCTCATATTCGCTTCTGAATCTAACGACAATTCTGAATGATATAGAAATACGTAGCATTCTTAAATAGCAAAAATTATCTAAAACATACATTAACGAAATGATTTCATCAACACTTATCGTAATACATTCTTGTCATGTCTTGTTTGTGAAGCCAGTCTTTCCGGCGTCATATGTGTAAAAATAATCATGATAGGATAGTGGGAAAGAGTTATACTGTCCTAATGTTGTTATTCTGAACCTCGATATTACATATATGCATAAGGAGAATCTTAAAAGCATCATCCACTTATCATGATAGAGTAATGGAAAATTTCTAAAACTCTGATAATCATACGCGAAAGAATGTATTATCTTAAGGTTGTTGTTGCTATTCCAAGTTTGACAATACATACAGAAGTGAAGGAAGACCCTTGATAAGTGCTGCACGTTATCATGATAACGTGAAGTCTACAGCGCTTATCAAGGATCTTCCTTCACTTCTGTATGTACTGTCAAATTTGGAATAGCAACAATAACCTTAAGATAATACATTCTTTCGTGTATGATTATCAGAGTTTTAGAAATTTTCCATTACTCTATCATGATAAGTGGATGATGCTTTTAAGATTCTCCTTATGCATATATGTAATATCGAGGTTCAGAATAACAACATGAGGACAGTATAACTCTTTCCCACTATCCTATCATGATTATTTTTACACATATGACGCCGGAAAGACTGGCTTCACAAACAAGACATGACAAGAATGTATTACGATAAGTGTTGATGAAATCATTTCGTTAATGTATGTTTTAGATAATTTTTGCTATTTAAGATTGCTACGTATTTCTATATCATTCAGAATTGTCGTTAGATTCAGAAGCGAATATGAGGAATATATGTGATACAGAATTAAATGTGGAATTATACGAAGAATTTTATTCACGAAATGAAGCTGATATTTTGCTAGATGAACTATCAAATTATGATTTTAAAAATATTAGTTTTGAAATTAATGGGACTCAGTATGTTCCACGAAGAAAAGTACTCGGTTTTGGTGATGAAGGACTTAGTTACGAATTCTCTGGAACGAGCATTTGTGCAGAACCATGGACTCAAACTCTTCTAAATGTAAAAGATTATGTTGAAACGATAACTGGCAAAAAATATAATTTTGCTTTATTGAACTATTATCCTGACGGAGTGGCGAAAATTTCAACGCATAAAGACAATGAAACTTGTCTCGAACCTGAAAGTGATATACCTATCATCAGTTTAGGTGCAAAACGTCAAATGGTATTTACCAGGCGAAATTTCACATCTCGAAGCGTGGACTTAACTCATGGAACTCTCCTTGTAATGAAACCCCCAACGAATCAATTTTGGATGCACAGAATACCCTCTCAACCTGACGTTAAAGATCCTAGAATTAGTATCACATTCCGAAACATAAAAATTTCGAAAATTAAAAAACGACGCTTGGAAGATAATGAGGATGAACTTCCAGAGGATGACTGGTTTGCCCACTATATGAAGTCTGTTCCTGAAAATATCTTCATGCCGAATAATCGAGAACAGAAAAAAGAAAGTTCGAAGTTGATTGCACAGTGGACTCTTGGTTGGGGATATTTTGTGTCCATAAATCAGTTTGAAAACAGAATAAACATTCATCTACGTGAATGTGTGGAACAAAATAAAATATTATACCCAACTACACGCGGTGTTGTTATAACTCCTGCAACATGGCAAGAATTTTCCTCAAAAATATATGAATTTAACCTTGTCTATACGACTGCCAGCATCATTTGCAATAATGAGTTGGTAGTTTTCAACAAAGAAGGTGAGTGTATTTTTCAACAAGTTTGGAAACAAGATGAAAATTCTTTTAAACTAAAACCTACATACCTAAAAGTAAACTGTGATATTTTAAAAAAATTGAAAGTAATTATTCCTGATGTATCTAATACTTTATATAAAAGTATTTTTGAAATTATTTTACCGTTGCAAATCAAATGTAAAAACAATTGTTCGGATATGGTAAGTGATGATGATGAACTTTTTAAAGAACTCATAAACTCTATCAAAACTGAATTAAATTCAGTGATTACAAAACTATTTAAATGCAAAGGTTGTATTGTAAATCATCCTTCACAAACAAGACATGATTGCATTATAATAAGTGTTGAGGATAGAATTAAATATATTGGGAAAGATATATTTTTATGTATTAATTTTAAAAATATAAGAGATTCTTTAAGGCAGAAAAAAATGTTTCATTTATTTTGTAATAGGTTTTTTGAATCGAAATGTTATGAAGATTATAAAAATGCACTAATATAAGTACAGCTATTCTATTTAAATTTCTGTCTTTGGTTGATGTTATGAGTATTTTTTTTCCTTATGTTTTTTTTTAATAGAAATATATTGAAATTTTAGTTTTAATTTTAAAGCAAACATGTATATCAAATATCAGTAAATGGATATTGTTGTTAATTTGATATTAACTAATGAACGAAAATTCTAAGTATATTTTATGTATAATACAGAAACTTGTTCTTTGGAAATAAATAAATGTATTTAAATAGAAAAGCTTCTTGGTGAAATGAATGTATTTTTATTTTTTATAACAATTTTTTTAAGTATTGTATGTTTACAGTGCAGTATATGCTTCAAGTGATTCACTCGTGTTGAAAAGCATAATAGCATTAAGAGTTTATGAAGCGATTATTCGCTGAACTTATGTGATATATTTGCGAGGTTTCTTGAATACGAGTAATCTGAAGAGATATTTGAAATCTCATGAAAGAAACATCAGATGTAGTGTATGTCCTAAGAAATTTAAGTTTGTAGTTTGAAAAGTCGCGAAGCTTCTCGTCTTAGAATTTTGTAGTGAATAATCACAAGTTCTTTTCATGTAAAAAGGATATGAAAACTTATAAAGTTACTTTTAAGAGTAAATCATGACAAAAAATATTTAGTGAGCATAAGAATTTAAAACAATATGAATCTTTACATCGTATTGAATGTTCGGACATTTTTTCAAGTAAAACAGAATTTAAAGAATATCTCACGAAACATTTTTTTTTAAATGTTGCCGGTGTCAAAAGAAACAGAAATATGCTAATGATGATGTTTTGAAACAGCATGATACTTCTCTTCTTATAAATTGCATCCATTGTTTACAAGTGTTTAAAAGAAAAAGTGATTTCTTACACCACATTCGAATGCGACATGATGTGAATCTTATAAAAACGAAGAAACGTTGACATCGTTAATACATGCAAGTCTTCTAAAATCGCAAGTCTTAATAGTATGTTCGCAATTGAATCGATTTGCTAGAACATAGAAAATGATCATGTCTTAGATGTACTTCTTGAATATATAAAATTGTAGTTAGTAGGGAAAAAATGAGTTATGATGTAGTTTTACACTGAGTTATGATATCGGTGTTTGAAATGGTAATCAATAGTTACATTTAAAATGTGTCGTGAGTGTGAAAATGCAGAAATAAAAGAGCTTTGGCGAATTTAATAAACGCGGTTCAATGTGGTTGATGGAAAAATTTGTTCCATGTGAATTAAATAGTGTAAGATATGAACCTCTTTCTCTCAATAGTTAATTATTCAATTGTAAGACAATTAAACTTTAAATATATATGCATATAGTACATGTAATGATTAATATTACATTGAATTATGTAAATAACTGATGATATGTGTATTAACATAGTGAATGTTCGCTTTTATGAAGTTCTAAGCATTACTTTAAATACCATTCATAAAACTTTTATCTCATATATACAAACATGACAATATCTATTGAGTTTTCATTTATTCTTTGGAATGTATGAAAGTTTAAATATTTTTTTTTAATTTAATGTAGATTGGAGTAAAATATCTGTATCTTTCTTCATTTCAATCGGTAATACCTGTATGCTGGTAAAGGTACGTATGTTCGTAAGAATTATACTGTGTCACATTTTTGACAATCTTCTTTCATTCATATTAGCTAATAAGAGAATTATTGAAGTTAGTAAAGTAATGAAAATCAACGTTATTGAAAGAAAACTCTAAAAGCATTTACATTTCCAGAAATATATCAAAGTTCCTTTCTTAAAAACAGCAGGTGTATCGTAGTTTTTATTTCGTTAAAAGCTGAACTTGTAAAATAAAAATTTTCTATTAGTGTAAGGTAAACAAAAAGAAAAACAAGAGACAATCCGTATCATGAATGAAATTCAAGTCTTACATCGGATTAAAAAGAAATATTCTGAATCTAAATGTTTATGCCTATTTAGCACAAAATGCGTTTATTTGTGTTATAAATTTAGCTAAAACCATTCTTATAACAGTATGTTGCCTTTAAACTGGGTAAAAGTGTTAAGTATATTTTCTGATGGTATTGATATACTTGTCAAAGAAGTTCTAGAAACCTCAAATGTCGAAAGAGCATATGATAAGAATCTCCTTTCCTATCGCTACGTCAGTTACAGGTTAAGGGGTGGCTTGAATGGATAAAGGTAATGTTTGTGCAAAAATAATGTAGTTCTATTTTGAAATGAGAAATAATTCGCTTTTTGTCAATTAAGGAAACTTGTGGTATTATTAAACAGAATGTCAGTGAAAGACATTGCGTTTGCATAGTGAATTATGAAGGTACTGAAAGGTAGTAAAGAAGGTGAATGAAAGAATTAATTTGAACAAATAAGGTAAGGCTATCATTAAAAGAAAAAACTGTTCAAAAGATGTATGTTAGAATTAAAAGTAAGATGTTAAAATTTAAAAAGATGTAACAGAGTAAAACCAAAGAATACTGGTAATTCCCATCTGAAAAACAGTAATTTGAGTACGATATTGAAAAAGTTGGTTTTAAGAATTTCTTTATGCATGTGATGCAAAACAATTGCTAGTTTATCATGAGTGCTGACATAGATGCAATTAGTGCAGGAAAAATAGTAAAATTAGTATAGTTAGTGTCTCTAAAACATGAAAAAATAATAGTGTGAGCAGTGTAAATTCATTTGAAGTACTGAAATATGACATAGACTAAATACCAGAAGATGTAAGAAATATTTTGGTATGTGTGGATGAAACACTGAACGTGGTTGTAAAATTAGAAATGAAAATTATCAACACACATAAAGGTAATAGGGATTTAAAACTAAACATGATGTTAGAAACTTTGAAGATCGTAAAACTATATGAGAAAGAAATGCATTTAGATATAAATGGTATTAAACTGTAAAGTTGTGAATGGAAATTTCTGAGTAAAACCTGTAGATGATCTATTATGATCGGAGAATAAAACAAGTATTTTAAAAATTGTAAGGAAATATTTGAATATGGAGTAAATGAAAACAATCCATATCGTTAAAATGAATAAAAAGGGATAAAATGTTGGAATTACGAATGATGAGACAGAAATAAAAACATTATAATAAATAAGTTAAACTAGAATTAAGAAATATAAACACAGAAGGGAAATCATGAACGTAAGAAACGCAATTAACAGTTATAGACTTAAGTTTTTTAAAAAAATATTCGGTAATGTAAGGAAGATATTGTTAAACATGTAAAAGAAATTAGAAATTCTGTAGAAAATTTAGTAAAAGAACTAAGATCACGAAAAATAAACGTTTCTTTTTAAATAGAATTTCAAACCACTAAGTTAAAGTGTGTATAGAATACTAGAATGGTTTAAAAAAAGTAAATGAAGTTAAAATTCAGAATATATTGAACATTATAACGTTAAAAAAAGTGTGAAATTGCATCTAAAATTAAGTAGTGTAACAAATAAACAGCATGTGCGGGAACGTTTGTGAAATATAATATATAAGTTAAAAATCAGGGTATGCTGAAATGGTATGAAAGGTATGAAAAAAAAAATAGTATGTGGAAATTAAATAAAATATTACAAATTAGAAACGTTAAGTATTAAAAAAATATGACAGTAAATAAATATGTTATTATGAACAGAAAACCTGAGAAATAAGTTAAAGTTTCATGGAAAACTAGAAAGAATAAAAGTATCAGAATAAAATTGAGTAATAAAAAAAAATTATCTTGTAGTTTCATTAAAGGAAAGTCTTTTCTTTATATTTGTTTCTTTTACATTGTTTTCAGAGTCGCGCATTGAATAATTTTAACACCAGACTTAAAAAATATATTTCTAAAACATATAATTCACTTTTTCGTCAAGAGAGGGCAGCATCGCTATATCATCAGAATTAAGATGCAGAAAATATTTCCCGTTGCCAATTAAAAAAAACTAACTTTAAATGAAAAGCAGGAGGTCTACAACTCAATCAGCAATCTACCAACACCTCAACTCCACTCGTGACCACGCCTCTTAGTGTGATGACGTTGCCTTTGGCCCCGCCCTCTGTGTGACGTCATTGACCACGCCCACACCCCACACCGCGTGCAGGTGAACCCGTATTTTTATACTACTAATAATGTATACCTGAACATTTCATTCATGCGCAACGAAGCTTCTATTACTGTCCTGTTTAGTTATCTTGTAACAATATTAAGAAAAACTTTATCAGGCAAACAGTTCTCTGCTATTAAAGGTGAACTTAGCAAGTTGCTGACAAAATCACCACACCACTCTGATGAGATGATCTAACGCATGATATGATGTAGAGAAAGTGCCTGTGTAAAGGAGTAATCGAACAAGTCAAAACAAAAGAAGTTATAACATATCGTGTATTTACGTGCGTTTTGTATTAAGCGCCAGTTAAACACATTGGTATTCTGGTGATGAGGCAATTTTCATGTTAATATCGGAGCAACTTGTAAGCAGTAAGTCGACATTAATCTTTTAGGTAAAATATTTCCGACTTAAAAGGATAATTTATACCACCTCTTCAGCATACGATTAAAAATGTGAACATGCGTGTTACTTAATACGTGTTACTAATGGCAAGAATATAACAGAAGCATTTTGCTGATGCCATTGCATTGATTTTATCGAAATTTGGTACATTCATTGAATAACTGCAGTTAGTGAATAAACCTAGAGCTAATTAAATATTAAACGAAATGTACATGTTTTATGCCATCGAATAGGGAGCATCACGAATGGTCTTAAGGAATTTAGGAAAGGGGATGCACCATGAACTTCCTATTGCCGATCTTACCAGCGAATACATGGTGCAGCTAAACTAAGAATAAGAAAGAAGGCATATGTTTGAAATGGTCAGAAATATAAGTGGTTAGAGGCAAAAGCATAGCGGCACAAGAATGGCGGATGAAAACATCGCGGAGAGAAACAACGCAAGGGAAAACAGAGTCGTACGAAACACGGGAGAAAAGAAATCAAGGTGGAAAAATATTGCAGTTCTAAAACATCGTAGTAAAAACAAAGTGGTCCAAAAATTTCGCAGTTTTAAAAACATCGTCGTTCAAAACATCTTGGCACAAAATAAAGCATCTACAAATAAATTATCGCATGCCGATAACATTGCAGGTAATTGCTTTCAGAATTTAAAACTTCTAAATGCATGTTTCCATAATTGACTGAGCGCAAGAAGGAATGAGCAATCTCTATGTTTCCTCTTTTTTTTAACTAGTAAATTTTTACTAGAAAGGGAAAAAAAGCTTTAACTTTCAGAAACTGAAAATGAGTAGGTGTTTACTGATTTGTTTAGCATTTAATATAAATTTAAATTTATTTAGTTATCTAAGGTTCCTTATTTAATTAATCTCTTTTATAGAGTTGTATTAGTAGTTTTTCATGAAAAACATAGTATAATAAGGATCAGAAAAACTACTAATGCCGTTTTATGAAAGAGATTATTTATATAATGAATTTTAATGGTTAACTACATATGTTTAAAATTCTATTAATATATATACGTAGCATTGTTTTTCCATTCATTTTCAGTTTGGAAATGCTTAGGTATCCCTGTAGTTTTACAAAAAATATGAATTACAGGAGTAAAAATATTACTCGATCCTTCTTTTGTTAACAACTCATTATGTAGGCATGCATTTGAAACTTTTGAAGCCTGAAAATACATGTCTGCGATATTATCTTCATGCGATGATTTATTTGTAGGTACTTTATTATGTGCCATGCTATTTTGTACTACGATGTTTTAAACAGCGAAGTTTTTACATCTTTTTACTTTTTACCTCGGAATCTTAGAACTACAGTTGTTTTCTTCTTGCTTTCTCCCTCCCCCCACGTCGATGGTTTACTGTTGCGTTGTTTTTTTACGCGATATTTTTGCTTGTAATCTTTCAACTTTCTGTTTTGGTTTGTTTTCAAAGTTTTAAAGAAAACTAACGATGCACAAATCTGTGATGCCTATAAGTTGAGTAAATAAACTTATAAATAAATTTAAGTAGGGGTCTAAATACACCCGGTTTACACAATGGCGAATGGGGCTTGTGCCTGGGGCACTAATTTCATGAAAGCCTTTTAATACTTATGTATTATTTAAAATTTTTTATATTTTTATATATTTTAAAATATGTAAAATTTTAAATAATATTTTTCACTTTTAGGTTTAAAAATATAAAATTAGAAGCAGACACAAAAATTTTACATTTCCAATTAAAAACAAATATGTATTTCTTTAAAAATCAGATATTGGACCCATTATTTCATTAGCGATTTCTAGCGAATGATCATTTAACGAAAGGCTCGACTTGTAAAGTAACTCTAACTTGCACAACTTATATGTGCTACTGTGTGAGCACTAGATTTAGAAACTTATATGATGTCACATGAATATGACGGCCTTTTCTTATCGTAGTTTATTATTAAATAGATTTTATTATTTTATTATTTATTATTAAGATTTTATTATTAAATAGATAAAAAACTCAATTGCATTAATTTGGTTCTATCCTCTGTAATATAATAAACTAGTCCAGCCGTCTAAAGTAGTTAGTATAAAAAAGAAATGATTTGAATGAATCCAGTAATGTAATTTCACAGGTCCAGTGAATAATTAATCGTAATTAAAATGAATCTGCGTATATTCCTTTTAAATCACTTAGTTTGTTAATTCAAAAAAGAATAAATTTGAAAAAAATTTAAATATTTTCTTACGCTATGCTGAAGGACAACACACTGCCGCGTCGAAAATAAAAGTACTTTAATTCGTATAATGGAAACGCATTTCTTTTAAATCACTGAGTTTGTTGATTAAATTCGAAAATCAATTATACTGTGCTTTCTACAGCGGCAGAACACTTCTTTTATATCGCTGAGTTTTTGATTAAGTTTGAAACATAAATATCTTTGCTGAGCGGCAACCTAAAGCTTTTAAATCCCGAGTTTTTAATTAAAGTTGCTTAAATTCACACAATATACGAAGTAAAAAAAATTCAAGCATTGGGCTTCGGAGTGCCCATGTTAGAACTGAGCCGAATGTGTGTTCAAAATTTGGTGGATCTAAGTGCCGCCGTTTCTCCATAATGCGAAGAACATACATGCACATATACGAGTATATATAGATGTTCCATTATTTAATAATAGAGAGTAAGGTTTGAAATAAAATGAATATGAATTGTTTAGGATCTTTTTAATTTCTGTTTCTCTTTCCGATGGTAGCAGAAACGGCTATGGTTTTAAAATAGTGTTTGAGTTCATATTCACTCAAAAATGTGCAATGTATTTTATGGTCATTCTGCAGTTTTAAAAAGTATTTGTAAAAATTACGAAATGTAATATTTTAGGCATGACCCCGGTCCCTATACTTACGTTTATGAAAATTTTATACTCACTCTAAGAAAAAAAGTACAAAACGAGTAACTCTCACACAAAAAAATTGACAGAGATATTTCATTTTAACTAGAGATCATATTTAGGAGCAGCATCTAAATTGAATCTAATTTGCCTTTGTACATAACTAAAAAGAAAATATCTGTTCTGAAAAACTTTACTAATATTAACGACCTCAGGACGATTACTGTGAAAAGTACTGGTAGCCCATAACGCGCAACTCATAACTTTATTCACATGTATTCAGAATTTTAAATATAATTTTTTTTTGTACTTTTCTGCTTAGTGAGGTTCCAGTTCGCCAAAGCGCCAAACTGGCAGCCTGTTTATTTCGCATCATGAGCAGCTATGCAATATATATACTGTTTAATTTGCGCAATGCTGAAGCTTTTCTTTCCGGAGTTTTGAAATTTCCTGATTTTTTTAACCGTAAATAGATTCTGGCTAGCATTTCTTTTCTATGAAAAATGGATTTTGAAAATTTGGAACGACCTTCGCCAAAAAAATGACGTTTTAGCCAGAAATAGTCTTTTTCTGTGCTTTTTAGAACTATTTAATCTTTTACGCATATAACAAAAAATAGGCGCATAAATTAATAAACAACATATATTATGCCCAGAAATACCTTTAATAATTTGCATTTAAACCAGGAATAAATTATAATTTACATCTTAAAACTGAAAAATTCGATTTCGGAATCAAAACAAAAATTGGTATCTTGGGAGTTGAAGGGGAAAAAAAACCTCAGTAAAATTTAGTTTGGTATTTAAATTAAAATAATTTGAATAATGATAATTAATGGCTGAGCTCGGAGTCTATCAGGGAAATGGCCGATCTCACTTCAATCCATTTTCGTTAATTTACAAAACCCAGAAACGTTTCGCTAATTTGTGAAGTGGCTTTAAAGGTTTTTTTGTTGCTGAATTTTATTATCGAATCCTTTTTTAAAAACACTCGCAAATCCTTTCGATACGCTTTTAGATTCATACATAATAAAGAACACAATTAAAGATAAATTCATTAAAAACCAAATGCTAAATTTAAAAAATTTAAATAAAAGTAAATTGAACGAATAAGATAATTTTTTCTTATTTTAATCATCACAATTAAAGTTAATAAAATTTCTAAATTAATTTTGCGTTTTGACGCCAAATATGCAGGAGGGGAATCTACTTGCTGCTGCACCCCCCCCAATTTTGCATAAATGCTGTATATATATAAAACGCTCTGAAAATTGAATAAGAAAGACGTAAACTTCGATCTGGGAAATTGTTGCCGAAATGTACTTCTTACATCTCTCTAAACTGGCGAACCAAGATGTCCGTGTCAAGAGCAGGGAGAGTTGAAAAAAGACTTTTCATTGGCGGACTTCTTTAACTCTGGTTCTGACAACTCGCATCCATCAAGGGAAATAGCTTTTCGTCTATTCCTTAGAAAATCTAATCTCTTTTCAGCTTTTTACAGGGATTCTCTTTCCGATTTTTGTGAGTGAAGCAATTTCGCTTCACTTCGCTTCCATTTGCGTTACATTCACCCTCAGGTATGTTATGTCAATGCGGTAACAAAACATTTTCCTCCCATCCCCACTTCCTTTCATTTGCTTGATGTTATTGTCTCATGGATTTTTTTAAAGAATAGTTTTTCCCTCCCTCCAGCCGTAATTCTTTTCCTACTCAAAATCCTTTTTCTTTGTCCACAGATTTCTTAAAAAATACATATTATGGAAGGGGAAAAGTATCATTTTTGAGCCTATGCCTCGAGGCACTCGTTAGAATTTTCTTTTCTAACTATCGGTGTCTGCCAACTCGACGAAAATAAAAAGACTAGTGAAACCGTACAAATACTTTACCTTTTGTAAGATGTAAAAGATGCGTAATCGAAGTTAGCTAACGATATCAAGCGGCATAAATTGTATGGTTTCAGTCCCGGAATAAGAATCGAAACTGTATTACAGAGGGACTGACTGTGTAAAAAATGTGGGAAAAAAAAGAAAAAAAAAAAAAAAAAAAATGAAAGGATTCAACTTTTAACCTCGCACCAGAGGGTTTGTCGAGGTTTTTTATGCTCTCAATGAACTCGCAGTTTATTTATCTTCTCTTGCACCAACTTCTACTGTCACAACGTTTTTCATCTTTCTAACTTTATTATAAGATACTATTTACGCAACTGAATAGTAAAATCGCAAAATTTTATAAAACAAGATACTTGTAAAATTGTCGATATAGTGTTAATTGTTGCCATACATTTTTTAGTGTTTGTTATATTTTGTTCTTTAAAAATAGTACTTAAAGATCACATTTGGTAGTAACCACCTTTTATTTGTGTTGCCATATATTTTTTTTTAATATTCGCTGTATTATTTCTTTAAAAATAATACAGGGCAATAACATTTGGTGGAAATATTTGAAAAATGATAGGGACACAAAAGTGAGGTTTGATACTAATAGCGCCTCTGATGCTAGAACTTCCATTCTTACTTTTCAGCCATTAATATTGAAAATGTACAGCAACGCTTGACACGTTCGCATTGTTGCTTTTAGTTTTAAATGCGCAGTCCTTGTAAGTGTATATAACACTCGGTATGTTCAAACAGTTGTTTTGATACTGTTTGAACATCTGTTTACAGATTTCTGAATCGCTTCATTGCTAGTAAAATAGTGACCTTTGCGGGTAGACCTCAAATTAAAGAAGAGAATGTAATCGACAGAAGACGAAGCTGGTGAATAAGGTGAGTGGACATTGATATTTACATTGATATTGATTCACAGATTACACAGTAACCCTTTTAATGACCCTTATTCTAGTTCGATCTTTAATAAGTTTCTAAGGCTCCCAACACTTTTACCTATATCTGTCATCATTTAATTTGGTCGCCTGAGGTTTGTGCATCTTCCCAGTCGCCTTTTAAGTGGGGCAGAACGTAATGAATTACCGCATCTCGTCTTTTATATTGGCAGTGAGTAAATATTACCACGTCTAGATAATTAATGGAAAATACATGATTCGAATCCTGACAACAACTTAGTTGAGATTTGACCTCAACTAAGAAAATCTAATATTAGATTACTAGATTTCTCGAGGTTATTAGATTCCTTGAGAATGTAATTCTTTCATGTTATAATTTTTTAGTATCGACATTTTTCCAGCATTCAGCAAAATCTTTTAGCTCCTTCCCTTTCGAAATCGATAGAGTTTTATAAAAAATCTACGCCAGACTAATGCTGTCCTGTCTAATTTTAAATTCAGTACGAACTCTGTAAATGTACTGTAATTTAACATCCGCTCCCTGGTGACTGAGTTTTCTGCAAATATTCTCTACGTTCTATTTATTTTCTTTGAATATGACTTTGTACAAAACCGTCCCCCCAATTTTTTTGTTGTTTTTGTTATTTTTATTTCCTTAAAAGTATACTCAAAAGAGAAATAAATAATTTATTTCTCATTTTCTTAGAAATGAAGTTTACATGCAAAACTGCTGCATTTGCGCATACAAATGAGAAAGATTCTCTGAATCCTTTTCCCATCTTTTCCAGCCTCGCATTCGATATGAAACATATGATTTTACTTTTGATGACAGCGAAGCAGCAAAAACAATTTTTGGAGCAACAGCTGAAACAATAAGATTTGACATATAAAGTAATAAATGGAGAAAGTAAATTATTTACATTTAAAAGGTTTCTTATATCTTTCTTATTTCTTATCAATAGAAAATATTATCTGCATGTGTTCGTCGAAATATTTGGAGCATCTGAAGGATTTAAATACGCGAGAGTAATATCATTCGAAGTAAAAAGAAAACGAACGCAGTTCTGATAAAGTGAACAAATGAAAGAAAAAGCGAACAAAATATTTACAAGAATTTATTTGTATGATCGTTGTCTAAATCCTTTCATTATCTTTTGGCATGATGGCTCAAATCATTGTCCTTTTTCAATTGTAACTCGAAAGGGTAAGCAATTTGGGCAGTCAGAAATTATGATAATATTTAATTTTGTTTATACCCTTTTTTCGTTTCGGCAATCAATGAATAATTTTCCTGCCTTTTGTTTTGTTTCGCTTCTAGGATGAGTAGTATCTTTTTTCCAGTACTTAAGTAAAATAATGCATTGTTTTAAGAAATAGCTTGATCCTTTGTTTTTTATAGGTTATGTATATTTTTGTAAATAATTCACATTTTACTCATACCGGTTTATAGGTTTAAGTGGTGGGCCAACCGCAAAATTGTGCTGCTTTTTGATGGTAAAGGCGAACGAGGCAGTACAAAAACAAGAAAATTTCATTGCATAAAATAAACACCATTTTCTTCTTGGACATTTTACCATCTCTCTTCAAGCTGGAGAATTCCATCTTTAAAACAATTACTAGGTTGATTAGAAGTTATAGAGGTCCTGTTTGACGTTCTCCAAAAAATTAACATCAGGTCGTTCAGAGTATTTTGAAGTGAGCTGAAAACATGAAAATCCGAGGAGGCAAGGTTTAAATATGGGGGTTAACACAAATAATTGCACAACATGTCTTTATCTGACGTTCATTTAAGTATGAGGTCGACTACTATCACGATGGAAGACAGCATCTCAACAACTGGTCAGTTCTAAGCACTTTACTTCGACTTCTGCTTTTGAAATTGCCATTTGGAGACAGTATTTTTCAAATTTATTGTCCGATTTGGTAGGTCATAGTATACAATTCATAGTATACATTCATAGTATAAAAATGTATATTTCATATTCATAGTGTATCATTTCATTTGCAGCCTGTCCATACAGAAAGCACTATGTTTTTTGGGATGCATATCCTCCTGTGGATGTTACTAAAAAGAAGTTCTTCTATGTTACTCCATGGTCTTTTTTCTTGTAACATCACTATATTATTTGCACCTCTCATTTCCAATGATGAACCATTTCAAAAAAGGAGCGTCTTTATTTCTTTTCAGCAATGAATAATAAGGTATTCTCCATCCTTATCGTGTGCCTTGGTGAGTGATGTAATTGGAAAGCACGACCGGTTGGCAATCGGAAGATTCGGATTTCGAGACCCGACGAAGGCATTGCTTTATCCCCTACGCCTCTTGCTCCCATAAGAAACCTAAAAGAATCTACAGAATCATAAGCCAAAACTCGAGCAAGCATATACTACTTTGTGAAAGCATGGGATACCAGTACATCGTAGCAGCTTACGTACTCAATTATCTTCAAATGATCATGCATTGCACTTTTTGGAATATTTATGCTATCGGATAGATTCTGAACTGTATAACATGGAACTTCAGTGATGATTCTTGTCCTTGTTTACAAAGCTTCTTGTCCTTGTTTCCAGGACGGGCATCTTTTATATACGAGGTTGAAATTTCCGCGCTTAAACATCTCAGATCACCTTCCGGTGTCATCAGGAAAGGCACTTTCTATATTACACACAGCAGAAATTCAACGACCAGTCTAACTAGCATTCCTTCCTTTTTTTAGAGCAAAAAGGCATAAATACGACGAAAATGAACTTCTGGTTTCTCCATTTTTTGGTTTTCGATGAAACAAAAATCGCAAGGTAGAACCCCAACGCAAGGTAGAATAATGCAAACAAGAGCAAAAAAGACCATATTTAAACATTCGCTTGTATCAAGGTTGCTGCTTATCAGTAGTAACAAAACAGCCAGAAGAAGACGCGCTTCGACTTAAAAAACCGCAGAATTTTCCAGATGACCCAATTTCTTATTTTGTAAAGAACAGCGTTGGAATGTACACCGTCTTCGTTAAAGTCCTTATGCGGCCTTTAGATTCAGAACCGTTGGTCGTAGATACATACTTCCCAGTATAAAATTGTTTTAAATGTAGCAGGTATTTATGGTTTTACATTTTTAATTAAAAAAAAAATTAAGAAATCTAACTTTTTATTCGATCCTGCGGTCCCTATGGTTAACAAAAATTCAGTTTTAAAATTTTGCTTTCCGTATAATAAAAATCGACCGAGATATTAAAATTCCAATAAATGAGATTTCTGATATTAATTCTGTTTTGCTTTCGCTAGTGTGTAATATTCTTTAATTTATTATTTTATTATACGTGATAAGCTGAAAGTATTTTCATGCAAGTAATTTATACGTTTCTAAAATGCAAACATGTGTTGTTGATATTCTCATTCAATTTTCGTGCTTTTAGAATCATAATATAATAATTTCACAAAAAGAACATTCATTGAACTACAAATATTTTCCATTTTTTACTTTTCCCAAATAATGCTAACAGCTATTACATGTACCAATACTGAGGCTATGAATGGTTTAGAACACCAAGTCTGTAAGATTCTGCAAAAAATATCTCTTTTTAGAGGAAATAAAAATCATATTGATTAATACGGTTCTTTGGCCCACCAACGGTCGAGAGGAAAACGCCGCTGAACACTGGTAGTTCGTCCGGTGCCAGAGTCTCAGCGATGCCTGCATGGGCCTTTTCGTGATTTTTTTCCCCATGTGTAACGTGGATACGAGCCAGTTTCCATTTAAAAACCCTCACCAGAATAATCCTACCTTTCGGTGTAGTATACTTCCGTATTGGCGGAGCACGTAACACAAAACAATAAAATAAAATGAAATAAATAAAAAAAATAATGCTTCTTAATGGTCTGAAGAGCAAAGCTTTTTACTGAATTTATTAATATTGAAATCCTTTCTTTAACTGATATGGTGGTAATTTGGTATAGGTCAGTTTGCAATACGTGCAACTTGGTGTACGTGCTGTTTGTAGGAAAGAATCTTTCTCTGGTATACGACATCTGTTTGGAATGCGATTTTAATTGGATGAGCCGCGGCTGTGTGCAGTATGCTTTTTTGTGCTTTGTCTGTACATGAACACCAGTACGCTTGTTGAAATTTCTAGGATTTCTAGGATTTTGAGAATTCCCACCCCCTTTTTTTCCCGAGCACTTTTTTGTTTATTTATTAAGAACATGTTTTCAGAAAGCTCGTTAGGATAATCATGGAAGTTAAAAAAGAAACTGTCGAAAAGTAGGGAGATGACATGCATATCCGGGACTTAGCAATTGCTTACCATATACCGAGTATGATAGTGTCTACGACTTTGAAAACCAACGTTGTGAAAAGGAGGTGAAATGGATTTTCAAAAATCAAATACGTCAGAGCATGTCAAAAAATAGCTTTTGGTCTGGATAGCAGACGAATATTTGTGGACAATATTTTGTGCAGTGATTCTTTTATGTACAGTATATATTTCATCCACTGCATTATTAATTTAATATTAAACAGTATTATAGTAATAAGAATATGATTTTTATAAGAATAAATAATTTTTTTAAATTTTATTTTTTATTAAAAAAGTTCATTTGGTGTACGTCCAAATTCAACATTCAGGAACGGATTAGTGACGTACATCAAGGTACCACTGGATATAATTTTTAGTTAGGTACAAATTGCAAACATTTCACTCTTCACTTCGTGTATGATTCTCGAATATGATTTCAGAGGTACTTTAAAATTAAACTCGGGCAATTTTTCTTCTACGGGAATAAAACTTTCATATATTTTAATTTATACAATGAATATAAGCTTTTACTAAAGTTTGCTTTTACTTTTAAGGACATGGCATTGTGTAAAATAGTACATTTAGTAATTTTAATGAAACTGAAGTTTTTAATCTAAGAAATATCTAAACATGAATATTTCCGTCATTTAAACATTTTTATATCTGAATGCATATATCAACGATCGACGATTTCAAAAATAAAGACCTCATAAAGATTTTTATGGACACGGTGTATGAATGTTTTAACATTTTTCAAGACATGCAAATGAATTAAAATTTTTAATTTGGCGAAAGATTTATGATGTGAAAAGGTGTTGGAAAGGAAAAAAATCCTTTTACCTTGCTGATATTTTTATGACTCTTGTATTTTAATTCTGTAAATGTAAAGAAAAAGTTGTTTAATTTATTCTCTTTGCAACCTTTAACAAAATTTGAAGATTTCAGGGCGAAAGTCACATAGCTTATTAAAGTGCAATGGTTCGAGTGAATAGCTTATTTTACATAGCTTATTTTTGCTACACATAGCGTATTAAATAGTTTTAAGCTATAGGAACTCACTATTACTAAACAATATTTAATACACTATGCGTAGCAAAATTATTGACCGGAACTCAAGTATCTCCTAGAAAATATAGGAAAAAAATCACCCGTTCACACGATGAAGCAGCAGGATTAGGAAGACATGTTAAATCCATGCTAGAGATTAGGGCATCAGTTATAATCTGGAAAAAGATGATAGATATTATCAAATGTTATAAAACATCACGAACGATGGAAAAAGAATGACAACAAAATCTAGGTTCTTTTCCTAGGTCTCAAAGTTGTTTCGAAGGGCAGCCGAAGCTTAAATGCTTCTTCGTTTTATTCAACACAGTTAAAATCTTATCTTAACAAATCTGAGAAAAGTTAAAAGTGTAATAGGCTTATGATATTTTCACCAGTTTATCGTTTGGTTTTGCCTAAACAATTATTTCTACTTTCGTTCAACTCCTATCAAAATGGGAACCAGTTCCTGTATATGTTATTAGCAATGTAAGAAAAGCATACATTGTATGGAATGATTGTCTAGGCAATTTATAAAATGTCTGCCGTTTTGGGTAAAGAATGAAATACAGGAAATACTTTAATGTTATACATGCTCTTTGTACGTATTGTTTGTAATGCATGAGCAATATTTAGAATAATGATAGATATTTAAACAGAGTATTAAGATTGGCGAAAAGATGTTCATTGAAAAGACGTACAAAAATGTACATTCTATAAAAGAGCCTTTCCCAAAATTTTGTTATCATGGAACACTTTTTAGGTTCTAAAATTTTTAAGGAACAAACACTACAGTAAGTTTTGAGTTTCTAGTTATAATGAATGAAAACATGGATATATTAGATAAACAATAGAACAAATTAGCGTTTATTCCAATTTTTATTTCATACATATAAAAGAAATACTTTTCAGTTTTTTATGTTACAAAAAATATGTAAATTTATTAAATGATTCAAATAATAACAAAAACATTCCTTATTTTTTTCTTTTAGTACATTAATTATTTCATGAATTTGAAATAAAAGTTTATTTTATAAAAACTTTGTGTTCTTTTATTTAATTATTTTTACTTTATTCGGCCTTTCTGCTCATAAACAGTTGACGCATTGTTCTTCATTGAGTGTTACTTTAAATTCGTTCGGAGGACTCTTGTGTCATACCGTAGCATATTTTATAATAAATGTAGAAAATCGCCTAATTACTATTTTTATATTTTTTATCATTTCTAATTACTATTTTGTTTTAAGAGATGGCGAAGAGTTTGTTTTATAATCTTTAAAAACTTCAAAGTTTTGTATTTAATGTAATTTTAGATGTTAAACTCTTAATCATAAACGTCAAATAGTCGAAAACGTCCAGTGATATTCGAAACATCGTTAGGAATTAGAAATCAAGTTGACACTGTGATACAAATTTCATTTAAAAGATTTTTTCCCGATATATTTTAAGGTTATTTTTGTACTTTCATTCATTAAAAAACAGATGTCCAAAAATATTTTTTCAACATTAAATTTAAAAACATTTAAATAGAATTTTGAAAAAAACTGCTTCATTACATCACATTGTCATTCTTAAATAGAGGGTGTACAAAATGTGAACTTGGTAGCTTATTGGGAAGTCGGTTAAAAATCCATGACAAACGTGGATCTTAGCGACAAACTCCGTGAGTGAACTAAAGAAAAGCTCATAATAATGAAAATGAATTACAATCTTGGTGAGAATCAAACTCTGCATCTTCGAATTATTTTCTGGTTGTGCTAAAGGGGACACCTGAACATGGCAAGTGAGAGGGATACTATGTTTTTTAGTTATTAAAAATAATAAAATTTAAAATTAATCAAATCCTCCCATAAGAAATGCCGTTATTTGAAGTAGACCTTTGC
Organism: Stegodyphus dumicola; assembly: GCF_044657685.1. NCBI lineage: Eukaryota > Metazoa > Arthropoda > Arachnida > Araneae > Eresidae > Stegodyphus > Stegodyphus dumicola. Next base: position 89,655,554 of record NC_140768.1, read on the forward strand.
AGAAAGATTCGGATTTCGGATGTTGTAACAGTATCCTTTATGCCAATCTTTAAGAAATTAGCCTATTATTGGACATAATATCTTGAAAATTCTCTTGAAGTAATGGGAATTATATTCTTTTCCATCAAGGAGATTTTGCATGCTTCGAAGCACTAACCACGAAATGATTCCAAAAAGAATTTTTGCATGTGAATGAGCGTTGCGAAATCATGCAATTTCCTCGATGAGCGTCATTCAGTTTATGTGGAACCAGCCTGACAAGTTCCTTCAAATGGCTATGGACAAGGATGGTGACCGATTAACATCTTCTGCTGACTATATGGATTTCTTTCAATTGTAACTTTCATCACATCACAAAAGGGCCAAAGGCTAGTTAGTACCTTTTACGCTGAATTCACCTTAGGGATCCAACTGGCAAATTTAGATGCGATTCCGGGTTCCTTCAGGTAACGATGGACATTCGATGATGATAAATTTACCTCTTCTGCCAACTCTTCAGCGGTTGCATGCAGTTTTATTTTCAACGCATCATTGTCGGAAAAGACAGAAGACGTTCCCAGAAGCCGGCTCATTCCAATTGAGATCACCTTGTTAGAACGGAATCTACGGAACTGTCTTGTGGGCGCTTGCGAATATATATATATATATATAAAACCACCTTTCCTGTAGACATTATTTTCTGCACTATTATAATCGGAAGGTATGGCGCATCTGGCATCTGCTATGCTAACCGCTATTTTCATGAGGAGCCGTTGAAACACCAAATGAGTACTCGTGTGCTTGCAAGTCAGAATTGATCTGAATGAAGAGTTCTTTGCTCGGTGTCATCTGTGCATTCATGAAGATCACTTTTTAAAGTGTTAGAATATATTTTAACATGTCATGTTTGAAAAACAACATTATTTATGGGATGACCTGATATAATAGCTAACGAAATTGCAGCATAGAAATATCCCAATGGCAATTTCACGTGCAGACTGCTTACAACCCGAAAGAACGTGCAGAGGAGCAAGCGGAATGTGTGAATTTCTTATGCGTTGATTCTCAGAGTAGCTGGAATTAAACCTTATTTTTAATTAACTTTCTTTATTCGCTATTACTAACGTAAAATAGTTATTATTTAAAAAATATGTGATTTTGAGAAGTCCGGTTAAAGCTGTTTTGCGAGTCGAGCTAATAATTTACAAACCGGCCAGATAACCCGCTGACAAACTATTTTTGCTTCAAACTTTTCTGGTCTACAAGCTCCCCCAGGGCTATTTTTGGTGCAATGGCAAAACAAAACGCAACATGTTTCTGTTCTTTTCACAAATTTGGCGAGGTGGCCCTCCCGAATGCTGCACGAGGGAATGGTTTAAGAATGGATGAAAGTGCAATAAGAATCAGTAACATGTACTCTTTCCAAATGTACTGAGTTAGGGATAGGCAGATAAAACTAAATTACTGCTAATGAGAATCCACCACGTGAACGGCTATTAAATTCTGTAGATGTGTACAATACAGATGTAAGGTATGTCTGAGTTACATGGATACGCGTGGCACAATCCGTTAAACAATGCATTAAGTGTGACAGTACATTAAGTGTCCAGAAATTAAAATACACATTTAAGCAAAGCAATAAACACAATTATTCAAAACTACAGTGCATGACATTAATTTAAAGACAACTAAAAAAGTTAAAAATTAAAAATCAAATAATTTAAAAAAAAAACGAACAAAATACAGTTAACGCGAGTCCAAGAACTATGTTTGTTACTTTGAAATTGCTTAGTTTATTAATTTATAACAGACATATTATATTTGAAAAAGAGAAATAGCTCATATTTTGCCAAATGGCAACACAATGCTTTTAATTATTGTCTTTGTTAATGGAAATTTATCAAATTCGTACAAATCATGAAATAAATGCAGAAACAAATTCGAAATTCGGGCTATAAGGTGCGCACGTTTGGATGGAGAACTACGTATATTAAAACTTTTCTGGTTCTAGGTGCCTTCGTGTTTCCACAATGCGAAAAACACATATAAATATTTGTTCATTATTAAATAATACAAATTATGTAAGCGCTGCAATGCATTCAAATAAGTGCATGAAATTTCATCTGCCGCTGACAGCAGTCATGTTGTTTGTTCACTGAGGTAAAGCAATCGTTCAATAGAATGATTTTCCTGAAAAAAAAATAACTTGTGCTCACGTAATTCAGTTTAGCAATGAAGAGAGAAAATCGTAAACGAGATTATTTATTTTTCCCCGATTAAAAGCGAAGCGGTTGGACCGAAAAGAACTCTCCTCCACACTGCGCTCTTCCATGCCGCTCAAACATATTTAACTTCTAACTAACTAAGTAGCCAAACTAATGACTGCAGAAATGAATGGTACAAAATAAATTTTGCACAATCCAACTATCTTCCAGACAAGCCGCGATAAACAAACATTTCGTCCTGGATCTTGACGGGAGCATAGAATAGTGGAAACAACCGAGCCGGTGCTTGTTTTCTCAAGCGGTTGGAAAGGAAGAGGATGGGGCTGAGGAAACAAAATGAAAGCTAAACTGGAACCGCACAATAGGAACATTTTCTGCAAGAAGACGTTTTAAGCACTGTTCTGTCAATACGAGATGGGGAAGAATAAATAATAATCTGTTGACAGAGCTGGAGAAAAAAAAAGCCAACGAAAACTTCGGAGCGTTCTACGCAACAATGATGTAAGTGCAGTCATTAAAAGATATTACTTTTCAACAGCGAAATGGAAAAGCTAGAGTAAATTCTATTTGCAATGTCTTGCAGCTAACTAAGACGAAGATAAATTTGGGAGTGACTCTTAGAAGTATGAAACTCGTTAATTCATGCAATGGTTAAGTCAGTTAAAAGTTTGTAATACGTTATTCCCCACTTAATCCAGTTACAGAGAATGTTTACGCATTTTTAGAACGATTTCGATAAAGAATTAAAAGAAACAAAGGCTTTAGAATAAAACTTTCTGGCAGCAGCTTGTTATTTCGATTGAGAAGTACAGTCTGCTACTTTTCAATTTATTTTTCTTTCAAAATGTCGCATATAAACAAGATGTTATTTGTAATGTTCTTAAAGTTAAATCTTTCGTAACGAGAGACAAATCCGCTGATTCTTTATATACATCTGTGACAACAATAAATGCAATAATAAACCAAGATTTACAAATTAAATAATGTCAAAAATTTAAAAAAAAAAAAAAAAAAAAAACTGAAAGCTTTCATATTTTCTATTACGCCCAGATGGACGTTTTTTTATTTGCAGGCACATACACGTTTTGGGAGTATTTGGGCTAAAGCCACATTGCGCTAAAATTATTTATAAACAGCGTATCTTTAGAATTTGAGATAGGCAGTCTCGCGGGCTAGAGATAAAAATATTTTATTTCCTACAGTGTTACCACTGCTGGCTTTGAAACTGTCGAGTTTTGTAAGCAAAATTTCGTTAAAGTTTTACAAAATATGAAACAGACCCAATAAAACAAATTCCAAATTCGGGCTTCCAGGTGCCCATGTTCGGGTGAAGATCAATGTTGTTCAAATTTTGATGACTAGGTACCGTTGTTTTTTCACAGTGTGAGAAACATATATACATTCATGCGGATACTTCATTATTTAGTTTCTTTAAATATAAAACAGGGCAGACCATGCGGGCATTCTCCCTTAAGGGTAATTTCATAGTTTGAAGGAGGAATGCACTTAGCATTTTATTTATCTGTTAAGCGTTTATTATTAGTTTATGAATATAAAAAAATCTACAGTTACTGAAGTTTTGTTATTTTATAAACACTTTTTGTATTTTTTTGATTTAATTTAAAAAGCACATTAAAAATAATCTACGTTTAAATAAATATATATGTATTTTTCGATGTTAAGGAAGGACAGAAGGGCAACGATGAAACGATTGAAAACTACCGGTCTTTAAGATCGAAATGTATTAAATTTTGGCTTTTCTGCAAATATAACTTTATTGCAATATGATAAAACTCTGCTTACTAGAAATTTTGCAAACGTGAGACGTAGTTTCCTTGTTTTCTTGTTGATGAAAAGTTTCCTTCTTGCTGATCACCCATTGTATCCATGTGCCCTAAATGACTCTTATAAAAGCTCAAGGTTAACTTTTATTGCAAACCATTTTTCTAAATTTGCTGAACGTTTTACGGTTCTGATTTTTGGGTATTGTTTGATTTTTCGTAGAACAAACCTGCGATTTAAATTTGGAATGTATTCCAGGCTTTAGTGCAGTGTCAATATTTCCACGCAATTGCGATCGTTTTGCTACAACAAAGGTAGTTAAACGCTTTACACCAAGGATTTTTAAGAAATTTGGAATATTTTTGCCAACTTTAAAGAGATAAATTATAAATTTTCTAACTGAATGGGTCGTTAATATCTAGCGTCTTGCCATCTTCACTTCAGATATTTAAAGACGAAACAAATGCAGACCATAATTTGTTTCATGTATTTTCATGTAAAACGAAAAAATTATAACTCCTAACATTGTCAACCAAAGCATTTCAACAAAAATGCTTGTATGCTTTTTTTGTATGTGATTCACGGATTAATTAATTTTTGCTTAAGCATTAATATCGTGGCGTGCATTAGCTGATTTGTTTTATTTGATTATGAAAAGCCTTTTGAGAGCTATCTGCCTGAGGGAAGGGATGCCTTCTTGGAGGACTTTCTAAGAAAAATGTCTGATATCCATTTATGCATGGAAAACATCACAAAAACGCCCATTCAGCCAACCGGATTAACGGTGATTTAGGGTTAACTGTGACCTCGATACCTGTATTTCCAAGGTTAAACTTGAATCTGCTGCAGACAAATTTAAATTTTATTTAGTGATAAAAAAATTCTCGAAAAACATAAAAATATTAATGCACGAAGTCAAATGGACGAAAATAGCCAATATTTCTGAATTCATCTCTAAAAGTTAGTTAAATATAAACAGATATCGCACAAAGCTTAATTTCGTGAGCGCTAATAGTAATATGAATGAGTAATTTATGCTCGTCGTGCATGTCTGATACGCATTTTTAATCCTTAATCTTAACCGTTTGGAATACCTAGTTTCTTTAGCACGATCGGAAATATTCATTAAATAGAGATTCTCGTTAATGAATGTAACAGTAGCCGACAATGGATTATGCTGTGGACAACCCCAGCTCATTCCGTTGTCGCGGAAGAATTTGTTTGAATTCCTTTCCGTCGAGTATTCGACGAAGTTATTTTCTCAGGAATGGTTGATTTAACATTTATTTATATTTTCGGTGTAATGCTATGTTTGGCACAAATTTTTTAGCGAAATTTGTTCCATTTTTCGAAGCATTTTCTTTGAACAGAACATTACTGAGAAATTTGTTAATATATTATTGCAGGAGAAGTTGCTGAATGGAAGTAAAGTGCTTCTGTCAGTTTTATTTGAATTAATATGTTACGTCTTGTGTTAAATCTTTTCCACATGTCTGTCTTTTTTTCCTAATCCATCGTCATATGTAAATGATATGAGTCTTAAATAAATGTTAGAAAAGCCGAGAGAAGATTAGTAACATCAGTATGCCGTCTAATACGTATTTGTTACTATCTGCCTTTAGCACTGTTGCAACGAGTTAATAAGTGGTATTTCGTTTGTAAATATCGGACCTAAAACTTTCTCTTGATAGAAGAGTTGATTTTAACATATTCTTGCTCTCTTCGTATTTTAAATTTTCCATTGTAAGAGAATCCTGCGACAATCATAATCAGGTTTTGCATAGATTTTCTCTTCATTTTTGATAATAGACTTTTTTTTTTGCTGCAATCATTCAGGGTCACAATGCATTTCCATTTGTCTCTTGTTAAATAGTTTGTGGAGTCATTAGAGTATATTTGAAGCATTAGATTAGCTTTAAAATGTGCAGTGCCTTTGCCGGGACTCGAACCTGGACCTCTCGAATACGCGCCGAGTGTGCTACCGTTACACCACGAAGGCATGGTAGAAGGGAGGAGAAAAACCTTATATACTCCCCGTTTTAGAGGGCGACTGGGGAATTAGGAAATCCAGTCGCCAAATCCTGGTGTGAACCTGGACCTGTCGAATATGCGCCGAGTGTGCTTCCGTTATACCATGAAGGCATGCTGGACGGAAGGGCAACTGGGGATTAGGGGACCCTATCGCAAATCCTGGTGGAGACGAATTATTCTTCACTGCCGTTTAGTTCGGGCGCCACTTGTAGAATCATTAAATTATTTTGAAGCAGATGTGAAAAATATGCAATGACGTCGCAAGGACTTGAATACGCGCCAGGTGTGCTACCGTTACACCACGAAGGCATGCTGGAATGAGGGAGAAAATACCTTATAAGTTTTCATGCTGGGTTCTGCAAAATGTTCCGCGTTGAGCCACATGCCTCGTCAGAAGCTGGTGAACATTACGTATTTTAGCTTTTAAGTAAATCTGTTTTTCTTTTTTTTTTTTTGCTACAGATACATTTAAAGATATGCAATTGATATTTCTTCGTCGCCGAACATTCTTTCGTTACCACCGATTCAATATGAAATACAAATGCAATATCTCATGCTTTGCAAAATAGCAGCACACTGGCTCGTGGAAAATAAAAATATTTTATTTCGCGCAGTTTGAGTCCATGGCTTTTAAATAGCTGAATTTATCGACTGCTTTCGAAAACAAATACTTTAAGCTTTCCCAAGTGGCAATGCATTTCTGTTAAACTGACGAGTTTTCTGATCAATGTAAGTATGGATGTGTTACGATTTACCAAATGGCAAAACACTGCGTTTGAAACATCGTGTTTTTTCGTTAAAATGTCATTAAATTTGCTCGAAACATAAAATAAATCAGAAACAAATTCAAGATTCAAAATTTGGCCTTCAAGGTTTTACCTCAAAACCGTGCTTTTAGCTTGATATGTAACATTTAAACGGTACGTATGGGTGAGATTTATGAACAGATTTTGATTTTGACTAATAACGTATAAATAGTGGATATAGTATGCATACCGTATAAATGAAATGTGTAAATTGTGCTTTGATAATAGAGCATGTAAACAATACGTATAATGGCAGGCCTAATTTTTGTTAAGATATACGCAATTTTTAGAGCATAATTCTAACATTGCCCTCCCTCCTCCAACTTTGAATAAGTGGTGTATTATGTCCGAATCTTGAAGGGCCTCAAAAAGCGAGGCTTGTCAGCTGCTTGTCATCGCATTTACTTCCTCCTCATTCACACATCTTCTGCTGAATGTTGACGTAGACTCGGGTAAGCACCGATAACGTTCGTAAGGGCGAGGGTGTTGATGGTAAAATATAAACTATTTTTTATATTTCTCATCAGCACCGTAGTTTCCGTACCTATTTTTTTCCCTCACTCCTTCCGCTTCGAGCAAAAGTGATGTATATCAGATCTGCTGGCAATTAAGAACTGCTTATGTTGTCTCATATGTATTATTTTTGAGACATCTCGACGCTGTGACTGAAATAAATTCGTGAGAGAGGTTCAGAAATTCATTTGAAAGCTTTAAAGAAAGTGGGATAATAATCTCTTTAACATTTTCCCTGATGACTGCTTATGACTTCGTCTTTTCGGTTGAGGAATATTAATATCATACTTTTATCACGCTTAATGCTTAACAAATCATCACTTCTATATATGTGATGATAAGATTTAGTAAGTAAAATGCAGTAAATTGATGAAAGATGAATGGTTGACTAGGGAAGACATTATTTTGCAGTCTCGAGTGGGTTGACGATTAGATGATCACTGAAAATATCAATTACGTAGCAGAAGATGTAGGGAACCTTTGAAGAATCACAAAATCGCTTGATATTCCAAGTATATCTTTATTTCTTGTTGCACTTCACAATGGGGGGGGCAACTGCACCCCATAATTTTGATAATATCGTATTATATTTTTAACAAAATTAGCCAAGCAAGAGACGTCCTTCATCCAGCAAGCACACGCAGAGAAAGAGGGAGGATAGTAGGATTGCAACAATATTTATAGTAAATTTTTCGTTAATCTGATTGGCTAAAACTTATAGGCAATGCAGAAGTTTTCAAGAGGACATGTTGCGGAATAGGTTTTCAGATATGACGCAGTTTAGAGAAAGTTATAACTAGAGGGAAAAATACTCAAATTAAAAATGAGCAACTAAGATGCATTTTAAATTATAATTTTGATTTTAATTTTTTTTTTTTATTTTACATGTATATATATCCTAGATGATTTGAAATTAGTAAAAACAGCTGGTTGGGTCCTTAAGATGAGAAAATGGAGAAGAAACGTAACCTTTCAGACGTAAACTTTGATTTAAACACATAATTCTATTTTCGTAACAGAGCAAGCATTCATAGGCATAAACATATTCCACATAGTGTCGTTTATATTAATAACGTAATAAACTGAAACCCTAACAAACGAACCGTATAGAAAAGCGAAATTAATTTTTCTGTTTTACTAACTTTAGATTAAAAAAATCTGATGTGTACACCACATGACTTCCTTGTACGGAATATTCAATTATACGCATTTTTTCTTGCATTTTATTTAAACTTATTAGATTGAATTAAACCTACTTCGCCGACAGCGCATCAACCACAATAGAATAAATGCATTCTTTAAAATTCACTTTGTTTACCATAGCGACACTCTGGTGCTAGGTTTACTTAACAGTATTATATTTCGTTCATATTATAACTCTGAATGCACAAAATTTATATCATTTAAAGAATTATCTAATCGTTGCCACATGTTCTATTCAAATACTATAATACTATAAAAACTATGTATAAAAGAAATTAAGCAAACAAAACAAAAACGAAACAGTTTTTCACAGACGATTGACTATTTCTCATTCAATTAATTCAGTTCTCACTTCGTGACAAGGCAAAAATACATAAAAAGTCAAAATATCTGTATTAAAAATTACGAAGTAAATCTTAAACGCTTATTTCCTCGAAAACATTCAAGAAAGGATTAAGCATGATTTAATTGGCAATAATAAATGAATGCGTTATCTTTGTTGTTGCGAAGCTAAGTTTCTCTAGATTGGCCACAAATCCACTAGTCTCCTGTTTCAAATGTAAACATCAATGGCCGCCATCAAATTAGGCTTAGCGGCACTTAAACAATTTTAAAATTGTTGATAATTCTAAAAATATTGCATACAGATTTACTAAAGGCATAAAATACTTAACCGGAAGATAAGAACAACATAATTCAATCATTTTTAAAGCAAAAAATTTACAATTTACAAACATATAAGAGTAAAGAAACTGAGATGACTGAGCCGGGTAACAGAGTGGATATATTTATAAACATATTTATTTATATACGTTTGGCGCGTCCGACTGAAACCAAAATACGAGGTACACATCTACATGTTATAGTAGTCTTATATACAAAATTTCAACGTTCTGAGGCTACTCGTTTTTGAGTTATGCGAGATACGTACGTACGCACGTTCGTACAGACGCCACGAAAAATTCTCTTCAGAATTCAATTTTAAAGCAGTTTTTTAGTTTTTTTTTTTTTTTTTTGGAGGAAACGAGTGTTTTATTCTGTCCTCACGTACAAATATCACGCAAAACATTGTTAAATTGCATTCGAAAGCGGTCAAAGTGGATATTTTCGTTGAAATATGCTGCCTGAAGCTTTTCGCGATTACAATACTTTCTTTTTACTTCGTACAAGGAAGTAAAAACAGTAAATTATTCAATTATTTTCAGAGAATACTTTATACAGCATGCATCAATAACCGCCTAGCCATCAGAGTTTTGGGAGAAGAAATGTATATTTTTCAAATGCGCATTTGGCAACAAACTCGGAGACAAATTCCAACTTCTGTTAGATATAGTTACGCAAAATGGCGTTATTGCACCCTAAATGTTTGTAATTCTTTAATTGCATAAGGATCGATAATTATAAGCTTTGTGTATCCTGAACTGTTCTTCGAAATAGTTACGTGTCAAAAGACCATCGAAATTTTGTTGCAAAACCAACTTACTAGAAATAGTTCTTTTCTTTCTCTCGTGCTCACAACCCAATTTCCAGTAACCGCCGTTAAAAATACGTGGAATAAATTAAGTTCGGAATGAGAATTTTTAGAATCACGCAATTCTATTGGGAAAACGGGGTAATCTAAAGTTTGGATTTGGTTGCGACAGACGAATGTACACACATGGTAAGAATACTTATATCTTAATTACGAAAACTCGGTAGTTCGAAACCCAAACGGTTTACTTTTACTTGTTCCGACCATATATTATGAGACAAAGTCTTAAGACAGCACATTAACGCTCTCAAAGATTAATTTTCGCGCGGATTTTTAAGATTACTATTAAGGATTATAGAGCCTTGAGCTTTATAATACTAAATAGTAACCGGGAGATCCCATCTTTGTGGTATAGTTTAAATTAAGTTTATAAGTTAAAAAGTGAGGTGATGGAAAAATGAGTCTCCATATTCTTAATGACGGGAGATCTAACAAATGGCGGAATAGGTAAGGCATGGCAAATATCGTGCTTGCGTAACTTGTTACTAGCGTTCGAGAACTGAACCCTGGCAATTTGATATAAGTTAGAATTCTGGTGCATAGACAGTGCTGGTTGCATCGACAATTTTGTGTTTTTCCCCAAGCATGTAAGGAGATTTCTCCTGTCCATACCAACCTTTTATTTCCCTTAGGAAGTCCTTCACACAGCCTTCCCTCCCCTCTGGCAAATCGCCCTCTTTCGCCACATTAAAATGGTCTTAACAACATTAGAATAAGCTTATCCCGTAAGGTATTTTCTTCCCCCTTAACATTGTGGTGAAATTGAAAGCGCGTCCAGCTAGCATTTAGGAAGGAAGTCCGGAGTTCTAATCGCAACATTGACATTTTTTTGCACTCTCTTTATTTTTAACTTGCCATTATAAGAAAAACCAAAAACAATCATGAATCCCTTAGAAAAACTTTCTTTCGATTCTTTGAACCATGTACTCAAATATTTTTCTCCCCTTTTCTGATAATAAATGGCTCTTTTTTTGTTACAATCATTTAAATACATCCATGCTTAATCTATTGTGACAATTGTTTTCCATTTTTCTTTGGATAAGTGTTTCTCATATAGAATTTTGCAGCGTATCCTGCGTTGAGCGATATGCTTTGGAAGAAGACGATGCACATTGCGTTTTTTCGCTTTCTTAAGATTTAAATCAACGTTTATCATTTTGTTTACAGTGGACACCCACCGAGCATTTTAATGATTTTGCAACTGTCCTTTGACTAGGGGGATTTTCTTTTAACATTAAGCAACGTACCTTTGCAATAGTCGAAGATGTCCGTTTTTTGCTTGGATACTTGTTTGGAATTTTAGTCCCACTTGAGACTCCAATTTGACGTTGTTTTCCTTTCTTGTTGATGATATTACCTATCGACGTTTTAGATATCACAAAACCATGACTCTGACATCGTTTTTGGATAACGGAGTATGCATATTTCTCTTCGGAAAGAGCGTAAATGTAGCCTTCGAACCACTGCTTTGTTAAATTCGCCATTTTGAATAAAAACAAAACTTTCAAGTCACAGACGATAATTTTGACTTTGAAAAACATAGTACAATTGCAATTACTTCTTTTGCAGCAAACGAATTTTTATTACCGCTTACCAAAATCGTCTAAAAAATGTGCGAACAGCCTCTGTACTGCTTCGACAAACCTAATGACTCTCCAACTTAACTTAATCTAACTTTTCTCTCGTATTTACTTTGTCTTCTTGGTTAAGTGTATTTGTGGTCTAAGTGTATTTTTGTACTAGCAATCTAATACACTCTAAAATGAAGGGAGATAATTTGTTACCTCTTTGTTTTTGCAAATGGATCTTCTCCTTTCTCCATTTTACAAATTTCGTTTTTCTTGTTCCACTTCGCACAATTTCATGAGCGTCTACTACAAACCACAACAGGTTACGTCGTGATGTGTCAAAGTTTGGTCTCATCTACCCGTATTTCTTGAAGTAAGATGATCATACGGTAACAGCTCAGAATAATGTACCACAAGTTTCTTAACTTTATTGAAGAGACATAAATCGAATAGATTTGTGATTTCCAAAAAAATGGAGAACTTCCGCACATGGCTAAGGATTGGATAGAAGCGTTGAGAAAGAAGTTTCCTAAACGTTTTTAATTTCTCGACATGGAAGTATTATGTGGCCATCTCGGCCGGCTTGTGACTTCACCCTTACTCAAAATCGAGAATGTGGACGTCAACAAATAATATTCCTTATACTTGAACCAACGGCTGCCATTCAACGGGATACATCTGCCGTACAGGCAAAAATGCTACGAAACTTTATGCGAAGTTTTCTGACCAGTAATCCTTTAAGCTATATTTGGTTAAGTTATCAGTACCCATCTCACTGAAATAACCCTAGTATCTTCCGACAAGTTGGCATCTCAACTCCGTATGGCTAACATCCCCGTCGGAGGTCAACTCGAGCGGCGACCAGTACAGCAAACCCCGATACGCCAGTCCGTAAAACTTCACCAATTCGAATTTTTCGCAAATCGAATTTCTGAATTACTTAAGTGTATTTTCCTAAGAAACTACGATTTTTATTAATATGATATACATGTATGTGTGTATATAAACAAGAGTTTAAAAATTTCAAAATCGAAGACGCGCAGCATATACTTATAATAAATGGTACATCGTGCAATAATAGCATTCACTCGGATATAAACTGTAAATGTATGTAAAATATATAAAATAGCATAAAGCAACTGGAAATAACATTTTTCAAATAAAAACCTGTCTTGTGGTAGCGAATTTGGCTCAGTAGCTGGAGATGGATGATTAAGAAGAAACATTTTGTTTTATGGCAACTTCTCGCACTTTCGATGTCGAAGAGGGTCGTATGAGGTATTATCTTGACGTTTCGTGTGAGCGGCATTTCACAAACATTCTAGAATAGATTATGGGATCACACGCTTTTTGTCAGTGTTCATGATCTTGTATCGGAATCGATATAGCGTCTAACATTCTTGTAGAATCAATCGAATCTAATTTCCCTAGAAATTAAGGTAAGAAGTCTGAGCTAAACACTTTATAGTAAACTTGTTTTGTATTTTAAATGTAATTAACAGAAAATAAAACAGTGCACGCTGACAGTGATAAAACAAGTGACTGAACTAACTGTGTGAATATCATTTCAATCCAAGAAAAACAGGTAGAAAAAAACGAGGCATTTTTTACAAAGTATTTGTTTTTAATTAATAGTTTTCTGTTTTAAAGACAATTTCTTTGCTCACTTACGTACATAAATCGAGGGATTACTGTGAGGAGTGAAAAGAGATCGATGACCTCTGCAAAATGCCCTCTTCTGAACTTAATTCTGGCGTAAATTTTTATTTTAATTTTTTCTCCAACATTGTCATACATTAGCCTACAACAAAAACAAATATCCTTTCTTTATATTTATTTATTGTGTTATTTTAGTTTAAGCACAATCACGTTTTTCTGCTCCGCCCTGTATTATATCTTTTACAGAGGTCGTTTACTTGCTTTTTGCGGCAATTTAAAAAGTAATTATCAAGAATTACTTTTACTGCGGAGGTGCCCATGACCTATTGAGTAAGCCCAAGAATATTTGCTGTATCCCTTAATTGCTTCTGCACGATCTTCCTACTTCCTAGCGCCGCAGACTGAAGCAACTGTGCCGTGCTTGTGACGATTTAGTGCAGCCTATGTCCGTATGCTAATTTTCGAACAGATTTATTTCTAGATGGAACATGCGTGTGTTCTAAATCTGACTTAAATTTTCTTCGTAAAGGGGAAGTTATTTAATTACTAGCAACGTGTTCAAGTCAAAAAATTCTTTATGCAGCTTTTAGTTTCGCAACTGTTGGTAGAAATATACTTCCAATTACAAAATATTTTAGAAGATTTAAATATTCATGTTTCGGCGTTTCTAAAATTAAAAAGAAAGTCAATTTTTTTTTTTTAAATTACGAAGTCTAACATTTTCTGCAGTCGTCCGATTTGAATAGTTAGTTATATTTATTATTAAAAAAGAGTTTTAATCTCGTACGGCAAAAAAATAATCGATATATTTAATTTGAGATTTTTACCACCTCTTTCAGCTTCCTTTCAGAGGTCGAGTGTTTAAGAACGCTGAATACTGTTAGTTCTACCTGTGTTCTAAACCAGGCGAAAGGGTTGGCTGCAAAGTTGATTTTGCTGGTTTATCCCTAGAGTAACATGAATAAAAGGCAGTTAGTTTCCTTCAGAAAATCCTCCAATAAGGCATTTCTCGCCATACGCAAATAACCCTGATATTATTTGCTATATTCGAATAACCACCTTCAGTGGCCGAGTATTTAAGACCATTGAATATTAGGAGTTCGAGGGGGGAGTATGCATAGTTGATGTTTGCGTTTTCCCCACATGTGTAATGGGAATATGAGCCTTTTTCGCTTAGAAATACCTCCACGATGGCATTTCTCCTTCTCATGCACGTAGCCCTAGTGTATTTTGCCACATTTAAATAACTTAAACTAGCCAGTGTGTGGTTAAAAACAAGTTTCTTTTGAAAGTAATATTTTCTGATTTGCTAGTGTGTAATATTCTTTAATTTATGATTTTTAATTTGTGATATATGCATACTATAATATAGTATGCTTATAGTATGCATATAATTTGTGATATATGCATACTATACTATAACTAAGCAATAAATAAATTCATTGTTTATACTCTTAATTTATAAATTTTTAAACGTTAAAAAAGAGTCATTAACATTCTTATAAAATTAGACACATATTTTTAAAGCATGTAAGGCTTATCTTAATTTTTCTAACAGTTAATTTTGAGTTAAAGTTACTTTCCTGAATTTCAGCTTACAACTTCCGGCCAGAACGTATTTTCAGAATCGCGGTTGAATGCAAATGAAGACAAGAAGTATTTAACTGTGAAGTTCTACTGACTTGGTGAGAGAGCCAGATATTCTGAACAGCGCGCGTTAGCCTTTTGACTATACTCTCTCTAAAGCTATTCTTACGCTCGGCCCTGCTTTAGGCCCTTGATGGTTTCGCCGTTAGTTAGTAAAGGGTCCAACTCTGTTAGAATTTTGATAGCTTCGGCTATATCATTTTAGTTAATAGTATTTAAGTTTTATTTCTTGAGTTTCCTGAGTTCAAGCCCGAGTGGAGGCTTTACTGTAAACTCCAAGAAAGGAGTCATCTGTTAAACTTTATTTGGAATAATAAAGGGTATTTAACCCTTCTCGAGTTCTGTTCCCCGTCTACTGAACTAAAGCGATTATTCGCTTAGCTCAACGTTCCAGAAACATTGCAGTAACTTTTAGGTTTGGAACCTTAGAAGTAAATTTCTCGTTTATTGAATTTATTCTGAGGTTAATTAGATTATGATTCTAAGAAGTTAGTTAAGCATCATAATTTAATAATCTTACAATAAACTCATTCCTTCGATTTGAAAAATGCCTTCGTGAAGGACTTCTTAAAAGAAACTGACTCGTATATACTTTACAAATGGGGAAAAACAAATTTTTTAATCTAGAAATATTAGTTATATTTAATTTATGTGAATAATGTTATAAGTGTGTTATGTGCCAGTACTGAAGCCTAACCAGTGTCTTCTAGAAAACGAATTCTATATATGATTCTGTGAATAAGAACTTCATTTAGAGAAAAACTACATTAATGAATACTTTTCACAACAATCTGAATAGCAATGCTTGTCGCTTAATGTGTTAATGTCAGAAACATTTTGTTAACCTGATCTTTTATTTTTATTAAGCACAGATGGAAACAATTCGCTGATCTATTCTTTACGATCCTTGAACATGATCTCGGCTATTAAATTAAATATCTCGGTTAATTATCCGGGAGTGAGTGTTTTGTGTTTGCTTTTGTATGAGATGTATAAAGTTTTTACTAAATATACGCGTATGTATAGAGAAAGCTGTAATAAACTCTCACAAAATATAACTATGGGGCTTAGGAATGTACAAAAAGTTACATTTCTTAATCTTTACCAAAAAATTTTTTTTTTCTTTTAAAAAGTGCCAAAGCATGAATAATTGCATCGTTTAAAACATTTTAAGTGTAATGTTTGCTGAGAATGCTTGCGAAAATTTAGGTCCAATAAGTGCTTTATGGGCATAGTTGTAGTCCTGTTACTCGTGTCTTTCATATCACGGGGGAATGTGTAAGGATTTCAAATTTGTATTCAAAAATTTGATTTTTATCCAAATAGTCTGGAATTTTATTTCGTGAATCATTATGCAGAACTTGCAAGAATTTTTGTAGGCAAAAAATCGTCAGAAATCAACTGAGGCCAAGCCAGGATTCGAACTACAGATCGTCTGTCTGCTAGCTTGATGTATTCGCACAAAAGAGCATGCGCGGGGAATGTGATAACGCCTCATATAATCCCTCACTTAAAAGCAGGACGAGCAAGACCAAATCATCCAGAATTGTCATTCACCATATTTTAATTTGACACCATTTTTGTGATTGTTAGGCTTTTTAAAGGTCATAAACGAGAATGTTTGCCGAAATGTATAGAAAATTCCAAAGCCGGGTCTAAGAATTATAAGTAACAAAAACAGCCGCCTAGGATGTTGATGCACAGAATGTATAGGAACTCTCACCGATGGCTCAAAGTATAGACGACATAGGCAGTCACCTATCGCGTTGATGCATAGAATATAAAGAAACTTTCAGGGTCGGCTCCAAGTATAAGCGACTCACGTAGCTGTCTTGGGCGTTAAATTTTGGAAGGCACCACTCAGTTTTTTTTCACAAGCGACAACTAAAAGTATATTATGTATTGAAATATTGATATATTTAACTCATAGAGGGCGTCATTCGTATAGTCGTCTGAGGCGCCGAATATTTTAGCCATGGCTGGAAACTTCTGTTGAATAACACGTTATTAGTTTTCTGTATGACTTTATTTGTCATCGTCAGTCAGTGAAGGAGCTGCAGTTAAAAGAAATTAAAATTGAGCTCGATTTCTCGGCTCGAAGAAACGTCTTCATCATGGCTTAATGCCTGGCTATTTATATCACACTTTATGACTGTTGACAGCCTAAAGAGTTTTAAATAAAATCCCGCATTCATCATTTATATAATTAGGATGGCATCACGACGAGAAACGGTCAAACATTTTTATTTCATTAAGTTTTTTTTTCTTTTTTACGATAGGCAAATATGCCTATTATTAATAAATAAAAAGTCTAATTTTAGCACTTTCCGCAGGATCAATATCCTCGCCTACCAATAAAATATTTCGAGAAGAAAAATTTCTAACGAGTTATGTGAGAATGAAAAAATACCACTCGGCCATGACCGATGACGGATGGCATCGCCGCTTGTAATGGAAGTCATTTTCTCCGTTTTCGTGACGGTTTTCATAATCTCTTCACGGGAATAAATAGAAGGGAGAGAGTTGATTGTGAAGGATCACATTCTAACAACCGTCCATCGTCGCGATTAAATGGAAAGCCAGTCATTCTTCATAGCAATATATTTGTTAACATCTCTCACCCTCCTTTCCGATTAGCAAACAGGGTTTCTTTAGTAAACGAAAAATGTGTGATTTTTAACTTCTTCATATTGAAACCTCCATTTCCTGTTATCCTTCATACTGTTTTTCGCTGTCCTTCTTATCCTAAAAATCCTTCGTTATCGTTACTAAATCTTCGTAGAGTATTACCGTCGTAAAGTTAGCCCTCTTGTTTTTTACTCTTACCTAAAAATTCGTTTGTTATTCTCGGCATCCTTCTTAAATCTTTGTACTCTTTCTTCCTTATTTATCCTTTATATTATTATCTTCCGCGTTAGCCTTTATATATCCCCAAAATTCTTCGCTATCGTTATCGTCGTATCTTAAAAATCTTCATTATGCTTTGCATTCTTCCTAAATCTTCGTACTACTCTTTCATTTTCGTTCCAATTTTGAAACTTCTTCGTTATCCTTTCTAAATGTACGTATCATCATTTTTAGTTATTTTCCGTATCGTTATCCTTCTTTATATCTTGTTACTTTAAAACAAGTATTTCAAAGTCGCAACGACTCTCCTTCTTTCTTCCACGATCGTAACGTCTATCATTATAACTGCACATAGAGGATTAAAGGATTTTATCACGTTATTGGGCCCGATTTTCTTCCGCAGCTGTCGTTACCGTGGTTACGAGAGACTCGTGAAGAGAGAAAAATGACCTTGAAGCGACTGCTGTAAAGTAACAGCTTATACGTGTTAAAAACCTTTGTATTATATATAATAGGTTAT
This sequence comes from Stegodyphus dumicola, assembly GCF_044657685.1. Lineage (NCBI taxonomy): Eukaryota > Metazoa > Arthropoda > Arachnida > Araneae > Eresidae > Stegodyphus > Stegodyphus dumicola. Next base: position 89,673,865 of record NC_140768.1, read on the forward strand.
TCTACAGGTTCGGGGTTTTGATCATGCTGAATTATCAGGCTTATAAAAATGATGCTGAAAAAACAATTTTGGAATCATAATTTAACCTATTGTATGAAAACAAAATGCATTGTAAGAACATAAAGCATGTTGCATACTCTTCGGAACATCAGAAAATGAATTCCTGTTTCCGCTTTTCGAGAAACATCACGTGAGGGAATTTTGCAGTTGAACCCCATTTTAGAAGCCATTCACTTAGTTGCGATAACACTGTGCACTCTGGCAATTAGCTTTCAGATGTAGACCTACTGAGTTATCAGTTATGCCGAATTATTACGTGCTCGATTATTATACTTTTACTGTATTGCCTAATAGGCCAATTTTGTAGGAGCAATACGAGAGGTCAACTGTACACTCGCCCGAATTCGAGCCACGGATCTTTTTCCCTCGCTAGCCAGACCTACATTACAAGCACATTACGGAATGTGATAATTCTTTGCCAGTTTTTTTTAAAAATCGATTTATAAATATAAATTTATGAACTGTTTTAATTTTAAATTATAAAATGATGTTTATTTAACATACATATTTAAAGCAATTAAGAAAAATAAATGACTTGTTGTAAAAGGAAACTCACTTTTCAAGATATTTAGGTCTTACTTCCGTTGCTGATTCGTTAACGTAGAATAAATTCAGATGCTTTGTATAGTTATCGATTTCTTATTTCTCCAAACAATTATTTCCCTTTCAGATGATTATGGTTTTGTTGCTTTCCTGATCGACTATTTATTCTTTCCCTTTTAAAAAGTGTTTTTTTTTTTTTTTCTTCTTTTTGTGTCAATAATAAGGGATTTTATCCAATAATTTTAAAGGATTCTGACAATCATCCTGAAGCTTTTATTATTTACTTACTGGGTCTAATCAGATAGTTTGTTTTTAGTGAAATTATTGATTAATTCTAGACATGTCTTTCTATTTGAAGAAGAGAACTTTCATTCTTAGTTTGAGGATAATCAATATGAATTCTTTTCAAGCATTTTCCTCCTTTGAAGGGAATGACAGTTTAGTTTCGCTCATTTTGTGTTGAGAATAAGGTATGAGGCACAATAAACTAGTAGTTTTCAAATTAAAGCACTAAACGGTTTTCATATAATAATCTTGTCAAGATTTTCTACATGTGATATAAAGTGCATTATGCTGCTCTGATAAGTATAATGGTTCATGTTGCTGGCTATTGTAGAAATGCGCTATTTAATGAAGATAATTTGTGTATACGAATATATATGTGCGATAAATTTGTAGATGATGATTTGAGGGTTAGAAGATAGCGTAAATCCATAAGGTGACTTAATAACGGAGAAGAAAAACTTGAGCAGAATTGGCGTTGATTCATACAGCTTTATTTCTTAACTAAAACAGGTTCACATATCATCATTTTGGGTGTACTATGCACCCCACAATTGTATCGCTTATATCTTTTTAGACAAAGGCGATAAACAGCAGAGGCAAAAGATACAAGAAGCAAGGCGAATTAGAAAATGAAAGGAACTGCGCAACAGTAGCAGCGGTATTTAAACTTTAAAGTGTTTTCTTTGTTTGAATTTTGAGCTCTTGAATTTTATGAGAGTCATCTGCGATGCAGGAGGATGAGATGGCATAATGCCAGTGCAGGATTTACATATAAGCTACATCTTAGGGCCCCCACTTTCTTGGGGACCCTCAAAAATTAAAATACAGTATAAATATAGTATTAAAATATAATTTAACGCACTTATAAAGGGCTCATATCTCAAATAGCTTAGGGCCTTATCAAGTCTAAATCTGGCTGTGCATAATTCAGATTAGTTTCCAAGTATGACATAGTTTAGATTCCAAAAGAAGACATAACAAAATTAAAGTTAGTAATTTTGAATTTCATATTTTGTTATCTTACACGCACACAAATATATATATATATTACATGCGTACGGGTTCGTAGTGGATGGAACGCATGCATAACTGATGATAGCTTGATATTTATTTTCTCAAAAGAAACACTTTACAGTTCTGTAACTTTTCGCAAAAGTACTGGTATAGCCCTTCTAAAAATCACAGAGCGCAATCAGTAGCTACTCTTTGAACCACTAAGAGCGTTAAACACAACGCAGTGCAAAGTGCATCTAAAAGGCGAAGTTCGAACTGACGTCTCTCAATGCTCGAAACTCAACTCTGAAGTGAACGCCTAAGAACTTATGCTCTCTCCGGTTTAATATACTTTTCCTCCGGCCGCCAAGAAATTTCCAGTGCCTTCGATTTCTCGAAGCTGCTGGAAGGCTTACATAGTTATAGTTATAAACGGCTGGATACAATTACAGTTACATACACATTGGGGCAATTACAGTTAAACAGGGACCGGACTAAAATGGCTCCAAGTTTGCCGACTTTTCGATGAGTTTTCGCCAAATTTGGGGACAAAAATTATTGCCAAAATCATTATCAGCTTGGCACTCTCGTCTTTTACCTCAATGTTGACTTTATCTGCCCCTGAAATCTTGTTTTTCCGGCGGAGCCTTGGTTTTTTTGAGGCTTTTCGTGTTTCATTATACATACGATACTACGTTTTACATATAATTTCACTAAAATTATTTACATGTAAACAAAATTGTGTAATACATATAAGGCACATTGCAATGAAATGATCATGTTGATTTATAATAGTGAAAATTTGTATACCTATTAATAGTACGTACCATAAATGTACTTAATACCATAGTACGTATATAATTCTATCAAATATGTTTCGAAAGTATGATACATTCAAATTCAGAAAATTATTCGAAAACTTGAAACTTTGAGTTTGTTTCCTCATTCAGATACAGATGTACCTCGGTATACGTCATAAATCCGCTCCAGATCCTTGCTTGTGAACCAGACTGGACGTATACCAAACGAAGTTTTCCAGCTAGAAATAAAGAGAAAATATTGTAACCTACTTATAAAAAATCCTATTGTTTTTATTATACCATTGTTTAATATTAAAATTCAAATGTAGTGGGCGAAGCATATACTGTACATAAATGAAGCACTTGCACATAAATGCTTCTCGCTATCCAGATCAAAAGCAGTTTTTCGATATGCTGTGAAGTCTCTTGATTTTTATTTGATAATCGATTTCAACCCCTTCTCAGGTTAGTCGGTTTAATAGCGTCTTTGTGTTTCACAATTGTAGACACCATCGAAAATTGTTAGGATCACTTAAACGATAAAATTCAGTTCAATAGCAATATAACAAAATATATAAAAAAGCATACCTATAGAATTTCCGATACACAGTCTCGCTCGATGGAGATAAAAATGTTTCTTTTTCGTACAATGTTGCCATCGCTCGCTTTGAAATCGTCTCTTATGGTGATCCTAACAATTTTCTGCGTTGTTAGATGTTTATCATTAACTTTCCTAAAACTCATTGTTAATAAAGTTGTAAAACATTTGCGCAAAATAAAGTTTAAAAAAAAACTTGATAGTTAGGAGTTACAGCGCGAACTATTTAATTAATAGCAGCAACTGACGCTTATAGCCGTAGCATTGTCTTGAAAGAGGTAAAAAAGTGTTATGCGCACAGTTGTGACTCATCGAACTCGACTCATATTCTAAACAAATGTCGTATATCAAACAAACATTTTCGCTTCCAACAGAACGTATGCCAAATTAAACGTATAGCAAAGCGGATGTACACCGAGTTACCACTGCATATAAAATTCTGTTAAATATACTTCGAAAGCATTTATGCCAAAGGAATGAATGCATTCGAATCCAGAAATTGATTCAGAAACTCAAGTCTCCGTTGTTTCACATTCAAATATTTCCAATCCTGTTATAGAAACTTCTTCCCATTCCGTTCGCAGTAACTTGAACCCGGATCGAATTATCAGAGTTCAGCGGTTTACTCTGCTCGGCCGCAGCAAAATATAAAAGGAGGAGCATGATTAAAATAAATTGAATGAAACGTTGTCGTGAAAATAATGAAACCTATATGGGATGGCGGGCTGAGTAGAATCATATTCATGAGTTAAAATTTGTCGCTTATGGATATCCCCTGACTTATCAAAAGAGATTTTAGCTCAGTTCGAATGCAGTGTTTTTTGAAGAAGGAAAATGTCGTGTATTTAAAATTCGACAAAGATAACGAATATCTGCAGTGACCTCGTTTCTGAAGAAAATGTTGTTATTGTGATTTTTCTTTCCTTTTGGGAGGGGGAAACACAACGCAATAGCAAATGAATTCATTACTTTAATACGAGTCAAAGTTTTGGCAATTTTCCAAAATTTTGTTTCCGGTATTTTTATCATGTGCTGCATTTCTATACTCGAGATTCTAATTAATTTTTTCCTGTATTACCCCTCTCCAAAGCAAAATAAAATAAAATAAAATAAAAAAAAGCTATGCTGATTCGAAGTATATCCTCACATTTATTAAACTAGGGAAAAAAGGAAGGGAAAGTCTCAACTCTTTATTGGAAGCTGTAATGAGCGTAATAGGAGTTAAATAAACAAATTTGTTTTAAAATGTGGGGGTATATTTAGATGACTATGTACAGAGTTGCCAGATGTCCAAATTTTTAATGAAAACATTCGATTTTGCGTCGTCAGATTGTCCCGTTTTTCTTGTAGGTTTTTCCCCGATTTCTTCCCGTCCATCAAAAGAAAATTTTGGAGTTGGAAGAAGAAACGAGATAGATATTTCGTTGCGGGTTTTTATTTAAAAGAATCTGCTTTGTCCCTTTATTTTGACCTTGTAAAAAATATTCTGCATGTGTCTTCTGTTCTTCTTCAGCAAGACTGGTGACTATCTTCTGCAAGTGTTGTGGTCTGGCTCTGTCTATGTCTCAGATTTCGTCTGGTCGCAGGTTTATGACAATTTGGTCGCTCTTAGTCCTTTTTGTTAATCCTTTCTACCAGGCAGGAATTTGAATAAACTGTCTTGTTACTTTGAACGAAAGTTGTGAATCACATATTATGGTGGACGCTCATGTGTTGTTTTTATTGGCATTTGTTAATGTTGGTTCTTGCGTATGTAAGCTTGAGATTTTGTAAGAGTAATGTGATAAGAAAATTCGCTAATCTTCCAACATGCATGTGTATGAGATATCCCACGTCCCCATTGGCCATATACTGAGAATATCCCCAGATAGTCTTTATATATTGTAGGAATGTTCACAGAAATACCCAAGGAAGAGTCTTTTCATGTTGTAGCAACGTTTCTTAAATTTAAACTAGAAGCAGATGATTTTATGATTTATGTGATTACGGCAAAACCTGTAGGGATATCTGCCTTCGTGAAGGACTTTCTAAGGGAACTAGTTCGCATACTCGTTACACATGGGGAAAACCATGAAAAGGCCCATGCAGGCAGCCGGTTTGTGGGATTCGAACCTTGGACTAAGCTAGTGTTCAGCGACTTTACCGCTCGGCCGCTGGTAGGCACTAGAAGCGGAAAGGAAATTTATTATCCTATCAGTATCTTACCCTAAGTTTAGGCAGATAGCCCTAGTGTGCTTTGCCATAATTAAATACACCACCACCACCACTACTATCTTACCCTAAGCAGAGGTTCTCAACCGGGAGGAAAATTTCATAGTTTCACGGAGGGGGATGCGATCAGCCTTTCGTTTTTATTTGTTAAGTATTTAGTTTTAGTTTATGAATATAAAAAGTACTTTATAAGGTTCTAGCTAAATTAAAATTACTAGATCTTGACTTGAAATGTGAGGCGACTATTCTCTAAACTCAACTTTATATCAGTAGCAACACATACGATGGGGGAAAAAGACCCTTTTATTCAACTCAAGAAGAATATGAACAGATGGCACACCTGGTGCTTACAGTATCTCGCCAACACTGTTGGCGATAACTCTAAATGAAATGTAGAATTAAAACTAATCTTAAGTTGAAATAATCAGCCGATGCTGCACAGAGATATTTAAACGCGTAGCTGACTCTTGGCCCTACCACCGACGTAAACTAACCGGCAATTAATATGCACGGCGTAAAATAACAAGCTTAACTAACAGAGAAAAAAATATGGCCAAAAGCAGAACACGCTGTGCCTGAAGTAACTCAAACACCAGCTTATAGAGTAGCTTTCTAACCTACTTTGCTTAACGCGCGAACTTAAATCTCATGGATTTTATTTTACAGGGCATTTTTATTGAAATTGTATCGGGAAGCGGCATAGAAATTATTTAGATATTGAAACAATTTCAAAAAATGTAATATAAATTTTGAAAGATTTTAAGTAAAATTCTAAAATTTGCCAATTTATTCGAATATTTATCTGATATTCGAATGATCATTCGAACAAAATCTGATATTCGTGAAATTCTGGAAAATCCCCTAAAATTCGCAAACGTCCTTTCGGAAATTTACACCGCAATAAAATTACTGTCGTAATTAAAGTGAAAACTATTTTGCTGCACCAGAATCCTTCAGGAAACGTGCAAACATCCACTGTATTTTATATATTAATATAGTGATATTAACATAAATAGTATTTATCTTCTGTGTTCGTATAAGTTTTTAGCCTACAGCAAAAACTCCTTGAGAGAAAAACGCGAAACAAAATACAAAGTTAACATGAAAAAGTATTAAATCAGCGTAGATTTTAAGTAAAATTTAAAATGTTTGAAATTGAACACACATGTGTGATTTGTTTCTGGATATTTTAAATCAAGCTAATATTCACAGAAGGAAGAGAAGGCTGATTTTTGTACTCAAAATGTTGTACGATTTTCGAAAAATGTTTTTCTGATTTTCCTTTTTACATATATTCCATTCACATTAATGGAATAACGTTAATAGATAATTAGAGAAAAAATTAATAATTTACGAGTTGAAAATCCGCAGTGAATTACCTGAAATCGCTCTGATGTGAACAGCGATGTATTCATATTTGTTTGCCTATTTCATTCCATAATTTATTTTCATTATAAAATATACATCCTATTGATAAAGCTCCAACACTTCAAACTTTTATGCATTCTTTACGTCGAAGCTTTCAAAATTGCTGTTGAGAAACGTATAATTTCATTTATTCTCAAAAGGAAATAAAAATTTTTTCTAAAATTGATTATTGAAATATCTTCCTTCTTTTATAGAGCTACACTCCGCTATGTCGGCAATTTGTAGATTTTTTTAAGATACTGTTTTGTCTATGTAATGATACGTACTACAGTAGCTGTAACTGTAATGTATGCAGCAAGAAATCAGAATATTTGCCTTAATATTATTTCTTAAACTTATTCTATTTTCAACAGAGAGGTTTATTTCGTTACATTTCTCTAAAATTGATACCGAGTTCGTTTCCAGAAACTGGATTATCAAAAACTGTTTATTGTGTTTGAGTTATTCTCTGATAATATTTTTATGACAACATTACAGCATTCATATCATATATGTATATATAATTTTTAAGAAAGTTCTGAACTTGCGGTTTTTACAAAATTCAAATGAACGAAATTTAAAAATGTATTCTGATCCTTACGTCTTAGGCTCTCACTTGAAGAAAACTGTTTTACATAAATGGCAATGCGCTTTTCTTATACTGGTTCTAGCTGTAACTAGCTGGACCCGTGGAATTACATTAGCTAGATTGATTAAAGTAATTATATATATTTTTAAATATTATAAATCTTATATTCCAGCAGCTATATCTTTAAATATAACGAATTATACGTGCTAAACCATTTTACACGACAGACAGCGCTATGTTAGCATTCGCTTTGCTCTGTCTGTTGCTTTTGATATAAATGCTACATTCACTCCTCCGGTTTTGAAAATTTTTCCCTTCTCCTGATGAAGGGCCTGTATCTTATCCCCTCAAAATCGATAGAGTTCTGTTAAAAATTGACGCCAAAATAAAAATTAGATTTTGAACACAGACGCCAAAATAAGGTGGCTTGCTGCTTTCTTTAATTTTAAATTCCCTTTAAGAGTGATTTGAATCTAATTTTTTAAGAGATTCGTTTACATTTACGAAACTTAAATGATATTAGACACTACAAACGTAGAATGGCTATAATGTGGGGTCTTTAAACTTTTAATGGATTTAATAAAGTCATTTTTTTCGTTAGCGAAAGTTCATAATATAAATTACGTAATTGAAGAATAATCTCTGTTTTAATACAAGGGATTATATGTTTATTTTCAGTTATTTATTTTTGGTTCATTATCAAGGTGCCGTAAAATGGCTTGTAAAGCAGAGCTGTAAAATTATTAAACAAAAGACTTGCAAAACAGATAGTTCTTTATTGTTTTGAGCTGATGGAGAGAGAATTCATTTAGTACCAGAGCTGCTAAGAAAATGCTTATTAGTTGTTCAATTATTTTAGAGAATAAGCACTTTTCTTAGAATTTCCTTTAGGTTGAAGCATAAAAGTACCCAATTTATAATTTTCGCTCTTACGAAAGGACGGTGATAAACAAGGGAAAAAAATGCAATGCATGTAGGCGTATGAGACGCCTTGCGACAAGTAATAATGTGAGTGAGTTTGAAATAAATTTTGAAAGCCTTGTGTATGTTTACACAAACCCTATTTCTAAAAGAACGTCTTTTGCTTCACACCCACCTGACAGCGAGAGATTTAAAGTCCGTTGAGAATACTGTAAGTTAGCTGCTTGCAAAGTATGTATCTTTGCAACACAAAAATTAATCAAGTCCTGAATGCAATTTTTTATCTCAACGGCTAATAAAATTAGACTACTATTTTAAATCTTTCCACGGACTAGTTGCCTAAAGCAGTTATTATAGTATGTATAATGACTGTAATGAATGCAAAGTAGTGTAAATTATTCTTTGCTTTTTCTCATTACATTAATTTAATCTATCACTTCAGACTAACGGTTCGAGACTGTAGATGCAACAGAAATTAAACAGTGAGTGGTACTGTATAATTTTTTTCATATGCCACGACTTTTAATTATGCTTCGGAAAGACCTGGAAGCAAAGAAAAATATTTTTAAGACTTTTATGTTTCAGCGGACAAAAACATCATATTACGTAAGAATTAAATAAAAAAAGTAAGTATGGATCACCTTTGTTTCTTTTCTTCAGGTCTTCTCTATTATATATGCATTAATTGTATTAAAACAGTTTTGTTTTCAATTATATAGTGGTACCTCAGTATAACTCCTAAACTAAACAATTTGTTTCCAGTAAGAAATAAAGGGAAAGTAATTAATCCCTTGTTATAAAAATTCCAGTTGTTATTATTATAACGCTGTTTAATAATACTAAAATGCAAATGCAATGGGTGAAATATATACTGAACGTGAATGAAATACTCTACATAGATGTTTTTCCATTATCCAGATGAAAAGCAATTTTTTTCAGCATGCTCTTATTAGGGATGGCCGATCCGCTCCGGAACCGATTCTTTATTGAGCAAATAATCAGCCCTCCGGCAAAAACGGAATGGCAGTTTTTTAACATTTCACCAATAGCTATTGTTAGGAAGCGTGCCAAAATGTTTTTATTTCTCTTAATGTAAACTCTAGCATTCTTTCCTTTATTTACCAGAAACGTCTCTGATATATTCTTTATGCGTGTATGTGTGTTATGTATGTATATATGTGTGCTTTTGGTTTGTTCCATTTAATATTTAAAATACAAAACATTAAATAAACCGACGCATCTCAGGGAAACTGACCACCTCTGTTTGCAAATGTATGGAGTTTTCCTCCTCCATCTGGCAGTGTGCGAGGATCTGAAAAGTACGTAGATTATAGGAACTAGTAATTTCTTGGATTTCCAGCTGTCAGCGTTCCAGCGCTAGTCGCAGATCTGGGTCCTTTGGAGTCTGATTATTCGCTCTTTCGTCGCTCCTCTTCTAGCCGTAGATCTGGCTCCTGCAGAGTCTTGATTATTCGCTCTTTAATTGTTTCTACTCAGCCGCAAGTCTGGCTCCTGCGGAGTCTTGCTTATTTGCAATTTTCGTTTCCTGGGAGTTGTTGTTCTTTTGATTTTCATTTCGATCCTTTAAATACTGTGTCATAGTATAGCTATGTATATTAGGTATAATCTTTTTTGTGCAATATTACTGTAATATTTATGTAAAATAATAAATTTTATTTATATACTTATTTTACTAACGTCTTGTAATCAAGAGCTATGGATTTCTTTTTAATCTCTTTTATATGTGTATATGTGCTTAGATTAGTATATACATATTTTTTTATAAACATAAATTTTTCCACCTAATGCATTTTTTCAAGGTTGCGGAACAAAATGTAGACCCTACCGATTAGAAGAACCTAGAGCAATATTTGATATCATTTTGTGAAATTAGATTTAAATAAAATGCCGGTATTATCAGCTGACTATTTCCTGTTCTTTGGAATCTGCCTCCAATCTAAAAAAAATCTGATGTGTACACCACATGACTTCCTTGTACGGAATATTAAATTATACGCATTTTTTTTTATTTCATTTAAATTGATTGGATTGAATTAAATCTACTTCGTCGACAGCGCATAAACCACAATAGAATAAATGCACTCTTTAAAATTCACTATATTTGTTTACTATAACAACACTCTGAATGCACAAAATTTATATCATTTGAAGAATTATCGTTGCCACATGTTCTATTCAAATACTATAATAAAGCTAAAACGATGTATGAAAGAAATTAAACAAACAAAACAGAAAAGAAGCAGTTTTTCACAGACGATTTAGTATTTCTTATTCAATTAATTCAGCTCTCACTTCGCGACAAGGCAAAAATACATAAAAACTCAAAATATCTGCATTAAAAATTACGAAGTAAATCTTAAACACTTATTTCATCGAAAAAATTCCAGAAAGGATTAAGCATGATTTAATTCGCAATAATAAATGAACGCGTTATTTTTGTGTTGCGAAGCTTAGTCTCTCTAGATTGGCAACAAATCTACAATTCTGCTGTTTCAAATGTAAACAAATATGTCCGCCATGTTATTTAAAACTTAACCGCACTTAAACAGCTTTCAAATTGTTGATAATTGTACAAATATTGCTTGCAGAATTACGAAAGGCATAAAAAAAACAACATAATTAAATCATTTTTAAAGAAAAAAATGTACAATTTACAAACATATAAGAGTAAAGATCCTGAGATCACTGAGCCGGGTAACAGAGTGGATATATATATAAATATATTTATATACGTTTGGTGCGACCGATTGCAACCAAAATACGAGGTGCACATCTACATGTTATAGCAGTCCTATACACAAAATTTCAACGTTCTGAGGCTACTCGTTTTTGAGTTATGCGAGATACGTACGTACGTACGTACATACGTTCGTACAGACGCCACGAAAAATTCTCTTCAGAATTAATTTTAAAGCAGTTTTATAATTTTTTTGGAGGAAAGGTGTCTTTTTTTCTGTCCTTACGTACAGATATCACGCAAAAACCTCGTTAAATTTCATTCGATAGCGGTCAAAATGGATATTTTCGTTGAAATATGTTGCCTGAAACTTTTCGCGATTACAATATTTCCTTTTTACTTCGTACAAGGAAGTAATTAATTTTTACGCTATGCTTTGTAGAAGTAACAAAATATCAATCATTGTAAGAAAATAATGTAGTCTTTAACAAAAGTGACTTTAGTTTTCATTATTTTTTACTATTAGCATTTTTTTATTCCAGAATTTTATTGTTGTTCTATTTAGTTTAGGAAAAGGTTTTTTTAGGAAATCTCAAATTACAGTTGAAAGAAATCAGCCCAATGAGTGAGCTGTTTGGTTGCGCTGATTCCAGTGATCCTACTCCTTGTTCAAGTCTTTCTGCTTTTCCCCCCATCTTTGCACACCGATCTTGATCCACGCCAATTCCGAGTGCATTCAATGTCATATAAGTGGTGAATCGTTAAATAGAACTGATTTACTCTGGTGAGCACACGGTTCCGATTTGATCTCTTAAAGGAGCGGTTTTGTTCCTCTCTAGCGCTTATGTCTTTGATTTCACCTTATGTCTTTGATTGTCTTGGTATTCGATTTCACCCTTTCTAGAACGTTAGCTCATTTAATAACGTCTTTATTTTGACATTTTTTACGGCATATGGTATGCAATAGCCAAGTTCTAGATACGCGTGCTGTATTCGTATTTTTCAACAGTCTCCTCTTTTCGCCTCCATAGTGATTTGAATGTCACCATTTTCTTCGTTGGTTGACTCTTAAAATTCATTGTTCATAAAGTCACAAAAAATTTAGACGAGGAAACAGAAAAATCACGTGAAAATTCAGATTTATAGTACGAGTTGTTTACTGAATAGTGGCAACAGACGTACCGACGCAGATGGACGATGTCTCGAAAGCGGCAAACAAGTGTCGAGTGTCGTATCCGTTCTCGTTACTCATCGAACCTGACTGGTATTCTAAAAAATATCATATACAAACAACAATTGTCGCATCGAAACAGGACGTATATCAAGTTGGGCGTATTTCAGAGTGGACGAATTTCGAAGTACTACTGTATTGTTAAGGCTTATATTATTTCAAATATCGATTGCTTCATGTTATAAGAATTCGATAATACAGGATAGTATGTTTGGCTTTTGTAGCAATTATGATGTGCATTATTTCTGTAGAAGTTCCATTTTTCTCTCTACCTGTATGACGAAGCCTGGCGAATACTTCTCAACCATGGGCAAAAAGTCAAGAAAGTATCTGAAAGCGATATTATCACATGCTATAGAATAAACCGGACAGATTAGTAAACATAATGAATACTGCAGAATTTCCATACGAGTTACTAGAAAGGGTCTATTTTACGCACAATATTTGTATTTAAAGTCGTCAAAAGCAAGAACGACCTGCCTTTTAAAATATACAAAAGGCTATGAAAATAAAAGTATCAGTGACTATGTTGTTGATAGATTTTTTTTCATATAAATTCATTTTTCTGTGCCTAGCGGCGATACGTTTCTTTCAAATCGCATAGTTTCCTGAATTAATTTTGAAACATGAATGTTTTACGCTTTCGGAATGGAAGCACATTGCTTTTAAATAGCAGAGTTTATTAATCAATTTTTTTTATTAAATTCTTACATAATATGAAATAAATAAGAACGAAATTCGAAAATTAGGCTTCGAAGTGCGCATTTCCAGGGAGAGGAATTCGTATTAGATAAATATTTAAATTATTTTTAATATTATTTAGGTATATTAGTCAAAATATTAAATTTATTAGGTATCCAAACTTCAAAAAACGAAAACAACTATTAAATAACAAATATTGCTGAATGATAAATAATAAATTATCTAAATAAATATTAACTACCTAAACTAAAACAAATATTAAATTTATTAGCCATCTAAACTTCGTATTTGATAACCTAATAAATTTGCTGTTCGGCACGATTAAAATTTCAAAAACGCATGTAAATTATATAGAAAAACAAAGAAATGTGTGTAAATTCAGGACCTAATTATCTGAAATCTTAAATTTTGGTGACCTGAAAACTTATTGTCCCATTCTAAATTTTTCAGTAAAGTAAACCAAATCGAGAAGAAGGTTTAAACGCTTAAAAAACTTTTTTTATTAGACCGTCAGCCTAACAACTATGTACATCTCGTGTAATTACAGAAGACTCGAACTGTTTGCGGGATTAACGAAACACAAACGTTAAAGTAAAATCAGAAGACTCGAACTGTTTGCGGGATTAACGAAACACAAACGTTAAAGTAAAATTTAATGTGATAGCTGACAAAGTCTGCCTATAAGTTTGGGACATCAACCATGAAAGCTAAGTCGATTCAAGTCTTTGGAAACTGCGCAAATACTAGGCCTGCCAGAAAGTTCTTAACTTCAAGAACTCTCGTGTTTGTTAATTAATTTACATCCTGGTGAAAGCCGACAAAAGTAGAAGTAACTATAAAGCTTAAAATAATAAGGCAATGGGTTAATAAACATAAAACCCTATAAAATGTGTTTTTAAAAATTTTTACTTGCCTTATCACAAAAGGGATTTTTCTTGAAATAATAACTCCTTGTAAATAATCTTTTATATGTACCGTATTTTTTTTTCTTTTTAAGTGTATATTATTCAAGATTGTAGACCCACATTTTAGGACGACCGATCCTAAACTATTATTATACAGTCCCGATTTGTATTGCGTTTATAGCTATACTGGACACTTCAAGTTTTTAATGACTACAGCTGGTGCCATTTCATTATCTTACCCAAAAATTAATTATAATAGACATGAAAAACTGTATTTATCTCTTTTAAATCGCTTGCTTTATTAATCAGTAATAGAAGAATAAGTTTGAAAGAAAAATGAAATATCTTGGCAAATGGCTACACACTGGCACACAGAAGATGAATATATTTTATTTCGGGCAGTGGCAACACACTTAATTACTTTAATACTTAATGACACACTTTAAATTGCTGAATTTTGTGATTAAATTTGAAGGATAAATCGCTTAGCTTTACAGAATGGCAACACATTTGCTCTCAAATCGTCGAGTGTATTAATAAAAAAATTTTTGAGTTTGCACAAAGCACCAAATTTAAAAAAACGGTACATTATATTCCGGATTTGGACTTCGTGGTGCACACGTTCGGGTGTAGAACTGTGTGCGCTCAAAATTTAATGGCTGGAATCACCGTCGTTCCATTGTCATTTCATGCAATAATAGCGGCAATGTGTACACATTAATCTATATTAATATAATAACTTCTCATGTATTCTACCGTGCTATCATTTTACGTTATTTAAATTAATTAAAAAATTTAATATGTGCAAATAAGTTAACAACAAACTTAACTTCATTTTAACTTGAAAGAGCGAATGATTCAGATAATTAGAATTCTAAGTAACTATAATTCACGTAACTTAAGTTCTACTGTAGAAATATTTTCCGCATTTAATCATGCAGCTATTTCACGGATAACAATATCATACGGACGATATTTATTACTGCAAGCGTCCATTTCATTAGTTACTAGATACCAAACATAATAAACAGAATAGCAGTTTCACTTACTTGGCTCCGAATCTAGAAAACCAATCACAGTATGTCCGGAGATGTCCCTGATTGGATGACGGATTTACAGGCATGGCTTCGCAATGTCCGTCTAGTAATAAATATCTTGAAGGAATTTTTGTCAGCGTTTGCAGGAAATCCTCGTCCCCAGAGCTTTTCTTTTGTTACTTAATTTCATTATTCAACCATACTATGTTTCTATTGTTTTCTTTCATGTATTGATTGTCAAATAATTTTTCTTTTGCAATTATTCTTTGTAGTGTTCTTCGAAAATAACGGATAAGATTTCACGAGGTTTCTGGGGAATATATTATAGTTAACTTCCAAAGACTATATCTATTTATATCAGAGCAATGGAAAAAATAAATGTCACGACCCATCAACGTAAAACAAATTTGTCCGCGAAAAATACGAAATTAAAACTAATGTTAAGTTAGAATACAGCGCCACCTATTGGATAAGGAGAGAAACTCACTTGGACATCTGGATTCGGCTAAGCAACATGCCAGAGCATGTATGAGATCTGAATAGTTAATTACCGTCAATAAATTAGTTATTTCTTTCGCTATACAGTCCACTCATTAGTTTAGAATCATAGTACAACTAAATTCGTGGATAAAATCAACTGATAGTAAATGACGTTATAGTGTTTGAGAATTGTTTTTACCCTTAGCATTAATTAATTTAACTATACGTAATTTGAAATACATAAAAATTTGACAGTAAAGTCAAAGATCCGACGCTATAGTCGACATATTGCGCGAGTTTCAGTTCAATGGCATTTTCCAAATTCTCTTGCAAATAAGGTCTTTTCTTTAACGGCATTTCTAACTTACATCTTTATTTCTAATGGTATTAATTCTTCCGTTACCACTTTTTAAATAACAGGATGCTGACATCACTTTTCATTGCCAGTCATTATTTTTAAAATATAATATAGCGAATATGAAGTATATATGGAATCACTTAACACTCGGAACCCTATCTGTAATTCTAATGATATGCTGTTTTTAAATACTTTTAACTCAAAGGGGCGGTAGCTCAGAGGAGCTATTAGTTTCGAAACGGAATTTTGCGTTGTTTCGCTATCTATACCGTTTAACTTTTCAAATTGTTGCCACCAAATATTATCGTCCTAAAAAAATTAAATAATGAAACTGCAGGCGTCTATATACAAGATATATGAAAAATGGCTTTGTATGTTTCTGGCAGTGTAAAAAAATAACCGTACCTACAGCCATCCAATTTTCAATAGCATAATCTTCCATCCGAACACGGGCACCTGAACGTTCGAATTTGTTTTATTATCTATATCATATTTTGTCACACTTTAACGAATTTTTGATCAGCAAACTCAACGATTTCACAGCGAAAAACGGCAACACTGTAAGGATAGTAACATTGTTATCTCCATCGCTCGAGACTAGCTATCGAAAATTCCGAAGATACGCTGTTTTTAAATATTTTATGATATTGCTGTTGAACTGAATCTAATGTGGTTTAAGTTCGAAGAACATAATATTTAATAAATAAGGGTAACACACAAAACCTTAAAAAAGGGTAGATTTGGGCGAAATAAAATTTTATATTTTTATAATTTTTTAAAAAGTGGCTTAAGTTCGAAGAACATAATATTTAATAAATAAAGGTAACACACAAAACCTTAAAAAAAGGATAGATTTGGGCGAAATAAAATTTTATATTTTTATATTTTTTTTAGAAGTGTCTTACGTTCGAAGAACATAATATTTAATAAATAAAGATTGCACACAAAACCTTAAAAAAAGAGGTATATTTGGGCGTAATAAAATTATATATTTTTCTAATTTTTTTAAAAGTGGCATACGTTCGAGGATCATAATATTTAATAAATAAAGGTAACACACAAAACCTTAAAAAAAGGGTAGATTTGAGCGTAATAAAAGTTTATGTTTTTATAATTTTTTTATGATTTTTGTTTTTGAATTTTATGCGGCGTCAGTGCGAAGAAAGTGATGTTTAATAATAAATAAAAAAAGTTCCTGTAATTAATCTTGGTAAGAAAACTGAACATTGATATGATAAACTGAGAAAGACGGTGGGGGAATTATATGACAAAACTGAACACTCTATCCTGAGTTCCTGTAGCTTTTAAAAAACTTGTGATTTTACTGTTGAATTTTATGTATCGTAAGGCCGAAGAGAGGGAAGTCTAATAATAAAATTTAAAAGAGAAAGAGTTGTAATAGTAGCATTGCGTCTTAGAACAAACAGGCTGGTAAACTGCAAGCTCACAGAGAGCATAAAAAACCTTAATAAGCTTGTGGTGCGACATTAAAATCTAAATCCTTTCAGGATTTTTTCCCCTTTTTCGTAAGAGTACTTTTTTTATTATAACTTACTGTCTCGGATTTCTTTCTAATCTAACTTTTTTTTCTTTTTTCTTCCTCGAATTATCGTGCATCTATCTTACGGAGACCTCATAAATGCCACCCTTCATTATTCAAGTTACTGCATATAGTATCAGTGGCGACATGCTGATCGCTTGCAAGACAAGAACGGGTAAAAGAGCTTTATTGAATTTTAAAGAATGAGTTTTCGCGTTTTTCGCCATTTTATTAAAACTCTGGATTCTTTTAAAAGATTAAACTGGTTTAATAAACAATCTGCGTGGCTATTTCCATGAAATGCTAAGTCGGAAAGAAAATTCTGTATTTTTAAAAAATTTTAATCAAATGATGTTTTACGTCGATGCAGTATATTTAAGAAATCAGTTTGACAGAATAAGAGATTTTAGAATTAAACTATCGTAAACTGATTTTAGAATAAGAGCTTTTAGAATTAAATATCGTAAACTGATTTTAGAATAAGAGATTTTAGAATTAAACTCTCGTAAACTTTCTCTTTCAGTATCGTGTGGCATGAAATTCGTAGTTTACAGCTTCCTCAAATTCGAGAAGGAGGAAAACGTATGAAATATCATCATTAAGTTCTCCGTAGATAAAAATAATCTTGAAATGAAATTAGAATTAAATTGCAGGTTTCTAAAGTTTGCATAGAAGTGAAAAGACGTTTCTTGGAAATGGACTAAAATTGATCTCCTCTGATTTGAATAATAGCAGGCAGGTATTTCAAAGAAATATATATAATATTGCGAATAAACGAGAGGGTAAACAATTAAAAATAGCTTTCAGTATTTAGTAATGTTGTAAAAAATTACTAAAAAAATTAACTTTGGAAACTAACGAAATCTAATTTTTAATGCGGTCTTCTGGTCCTATATTTATATTTGGGAAAGTTTAAATTTTTTATGAAAAATAAAAGTACTACATAAAGTTCGACTTCCTTACGACAAAAATTAACCTCAATATTTAATTCCAAAATTAGCAAATTTTGATGTTATTTTCAACTTGCATTGAGAGATCGGTTGTTTAAGTAGATTAATTCGAGGGAATCAGTTCAAATAAAGAGTAGTCAAAAATGTGTATAATTTAATATACGGTACAAGGAAATCATATGGTATTCATATCAGATTTTTTCTTTTATTGTAAAATGATGGAAAATCTGGAATCATAAGCAAGCAACTTAAGTCAAAATTGTCTATGGAAAATAAAAAATAAGGAAAAGAGAAATGCCTGAGCTAACAGCAGCAGGTGACGTCCCAACATCCGTGGAGGAATGATATAACTGTGCGCAATCTCGGTATATAACATTGTCGAATAAATAAATAAACATTCAAGCATAAAAGTTCAAACCGATTTTTTACTCATATTTAAACTTGACTTTGCACAGTAGCATTCTAATAAATGAATTAAATTCATTCTCGCAAATTATTAAAATTCGCATAATTCTTTAATGCTGTTTATATCAAATCTTCATTTCTAATTATGTTTACTCTTTCGTTATTTACAATTTGTTCTTTTTCATTTGAATAATTATTTAATTTATGTGACCAAACGACTTATTCTCTAAAAGTATTTGAAATATTAATAATATTAATAAATTATTAACGGTACTTTTTTTTTAACTGCTTTCGGATTAACTGTGATTTCGAGCGCAGTTAATCAAGAATAGACTACAGTACATTTTCAAAACGAGTTTCTCTCCCTCCCCCGAGTTATATCAACTTACACACGTGGGATATCTCTTATTTCGTTTAGGTAAGACTTTATCGTAAATAAGCAATTCATTTGAAGCGGGTAAGGAAAACGAATTGTTCACCTTTCCGAATGCCGTCACGTGATTCACACTACTATGACGTCATAAATAAGCTTCGGAGCTTAATAAGTTCTTTGTGCTCTTCAAAGCAGATCCAATTACGCGCTGACACGCGAATCTGAAAAGAGAAAAATAAATAACTGGAATAGAGGGAGAAAAACGTTTCGCGCTAACTGAAAGTAGGAAGCGAAAACTATTAGAATGGTTTTTATCTGGTAGGCGCAATTAGAGAAGCGTTTTTTTTTTTTTTTTTTTTTTTTTTTTTGTCATCGCAAAATTTGACTTCGCAACCAGAAAATATGATTTTGTGCGGGGGGGGATTTAGGAAGGAAGAAAATATGTGTATGTACGTAGAGCAGGCTGTCCTTTTCTTCATTTCCTTTGTCTTTCTCTTTGTGTCTCTGTCCCCACCTTTTTTTTTGGGGGGGGGGTAGATATAAGGATTTTAAAAGTCTTCTCGAACTGAACTAAAATAAATTGGAGGAAAAAAAAACACGATTTAATCATGGACAAAAGCGTTTAATGTTGCTCCTTTATTTATTTTCAATGTAGTGAATGCGAATCTTTTCATGTAGCGAGCAATCTTTCCATGCGAATGCTTTTCAGTGTAATAATGCGAATTATATAACGTATTTCTTAAAATAACTATATAATGTATTATTTTTTCTTTCAAAACGTATTTAAACAACATTACGTTTTGCCTTTCTTTGTTTTTTTCCGCAATTTCAATTGATTATTTTCTACGAACCTTAATTAATTTAATTATAAGGAAGTTTTCTATTCTTTCAGCACGTGCCTTCGTGATGCAAAGTACTTCCAGCTAGCAATCGGGAGTTCGAATATCTTCACGATTATTACTCATATTGCCATGTTTCAAGCTTCAAAATAAATTTAATGGTTCTAAAAATCTATTGAAGTATTAATTTAAATACTATTAATAGTAGTATAATTTTATAAATTATCAAGAAATTAATATGTTTAGTTAGTTAGGCAATACATTGTTTTAATCTGAAGGATAAAGATATTATGAAACTTTAAAAACCGGGAGAAATGCTCATTGACCTAACCCTGTGGATGATGAATCTTAACCTTGATGACTTGGAATATCAACACGTGTCCCATCGAGTAAATAATAAATGCTCTGGTTGCGTAACGAAAGAGCATTCAAATATGGGAAGACTTTGCAGAGATTTTTCAATTGCTTGAAGTGCTAACCACTTACACTCTAACGGCATGTACGATGGAACGCATTAACTTCTTATAAATGTATTATGAATCATATCAGTTACAAATATTATTAAAAGAGCACAAAGATATTAATTATAACGAAGTAAGAAAATTCTTCGAAATCGCTTAGCTAATTAAGCGAGTTTTAATTCATAGATGTCATCAAACTTTGAAGATGGTATTTCTGAGAAATGACGATTTGCTGGACCGCGTGGAGGATAAATGTCCTGACAGCGCAGCATAGACGCATTTAAAAATGGAAAGGTGATATATTAATTATTTATTCTATAAACGTTTTGAGTACCAATAATAATTTATCAGTCTGTCTGAATGCTGCACGATCTAGAAATGAAAAGGAGACATCAAAAACATATTTAGCTAAAGCATATTTGTAAATTTATAAAGAAAATACTTTATTCCAGTTTTTTTCTTTCCTTTTTCGAAATGTATCCTGTCGGCTTATAAGAATGATAAATCTCAGCCAGCAAAAAGGCAAATATTCACACAATCCAGTTGTACCTTTCACGGAAATCATCAAACGAAAAAACATGTCAGCGAGTAGACATTTATGTCTTCTTTTGAGAAGCTCGATGGTCGAGAGAGGAGTAGGGAAACATTTTTTTTTGTCTGAAAAAGTGAGGTGGAAAACGTCACATAATACATAGGAGAACGTTTTTGACGCTAAGACGAATGCATGTAATTATTTGTTATTTACACACATCGGGCACTTGAAACTTCGGTGCCCCACTTAAGTTTGACATGTTTGAGTAAACGACTGACTTCGGAAGTTGTTGAAAGTAGAATTGCGGAATTTATTTGTGGTTTGCATCAAGCTATTTATGCAATTGTTTACAAATGGCTGGAAAAATTATGATTATTGACAAGGAAAAATTATATGCACGTTAATTCTGTTTTTACATGGTAGACACGTTTTTCAAGAGCACCAGTAATCTATCACTGGACCTATGAAGAAAGAGATAATTTTGGATCTAGTGGTAGATAAGTTCCTTAGGAACATCAGTAAAAAAATCGATTAAAAAGACATTACTTCTATAAAGAAAAATATAATTTTGAATCTAAAAAATCAGCAAAAATAATTTAAAAAAAAGTATTTGTTTTAAGCTTATTATTAGGTCTCTAATAATATGGAATGAAAATTTGCATTTGAAAAATAAAGTAAATTTGGCATTGAAATGAAAAATAAATTCTTACCGGGGGGGGGGGTGGAGGGAACTGAAAGGATTTATATTTTAACACCTAACCAGAGAAACTGTCAAAGCCTTTTATGGTCGCTCTGAGCATCGCAGTTTACCAGCCTGTTTTTGGTCTCATTCCTGCTTAGCTTTTTTTTTTTTTTTTTTTTTTAGTTTTTTTTAAACTTTATTATCTGGTTATAACGAAAATTTTCCTCCAAAACGTTTCTTAATAAAGTTAGGAAAAAAAAAAAAAAAAAAAAAAAACATGAAAGCAATACCTCCAGTGCCGCTAGTAATCGCTACTCAAATGTATGATTTTCTGCCAACATTTCTGTAGTTTTTCAAAGCCTTCGGCTCTGAAACTTCGTGGCCGCGAGTCCAAAAACAGATCAACCTCGTTTCGGATGTCCTGTGTGGAATGGAAGGTGTGTATTCCACCTGCGCGAATGAAAATCCCCCCTCGTCCTGGTATAGTCCAACTGTGTCACCGGGCGCAGACAACCCCCCCCCCCTTTTCGGCCTGTCAGTTGAGTGCAGGCCCGAACATCCAGACAACACCGATTAGAATGTAAACAAAGTCCGCTGCCATAATAACATGGACCTTATAAGAGCATGGATGCACGGACCATGCATGATATGTAGTGACGTCATACCATGACATTTCATGGCTCATTTTCATTGCACGGGACATACGGAGAAGGCTTATTACTCCATCTATTCTAACCTTCTTGGTGGAGATAAAAATATTTTATTTCGAGCAATGCTGCCCTCTTACGGTGGAGATAAAAATATTTTATATCGAACAATATTGCCATTTCTCGTTTTCAAATTATTGAGTACATTAATCAAAAATTCATTAAATACTTTAAAAATATTAAATAAATAAAAAAGATTCAAAATTAAAAATTCGCTCTTCGAGGTACACATGTTAGAGTAGAGGACTCTGTGTCCGAAATTTGTTGGCTTCAAGTGCCGTGTTTTTTCACAATGCGAAAAACATATATATGCATGCATATATACATACACACATACATGCATACGTAATACATACAGATTCTTCAATTATTTGATAATAGAAATTTGAGTAGTTTATGTTTACGGATGTTTTAAAAACATTTCTATACTCCAGATTATATAAAATTAAATTACGTAGAATTTTTGGATGTAAAAACAATTCCAAAATGCTGAGTCACCGTATAATGACTACTGTTTACCACGCATTTCCTTTTCCTTTCTTCAATTTCCGCTAGGAATTTTGTTTTCTTCTGAGCGCTTGTGATAGTAAATTTTAGTTAGATAGCACTCCCAACTAATCGTGACTTCACTATACTTGGATTTTTTAAATGGTTTTGTGCCAGTTTTTCTGCTTTCAAAGCTGCTATTAACGATCAGTAATAAATAGAGTTAATTTTAGTCATAATCCCTGTAATAAAATAATGAAGAATCTGTATGTATGAATGTATGTATGTTTGTTTGTTATTCGTGATGTGGAAACACGGCGGCACGCCGTGCGACCGAAGCTTGAAATTTTGAATTAATTTGCTAATATGGGAATTAATTTGAATAAATATTTGAATATCGGAACCCAAACTTTTAATTTTAAAAAGAAATTTGTGAACATTTTTTTCATATTTTTTAGAATTTTATGAAATAATGATTAACAAACTCAGAGATTTAAAAGCAATGTATTGGCATCCTGCGAAACACCAGATATTTATACTTCAAATTCAATCAGAAAAATACGCTTTAAAAGAAATGTATTGCCACTCGTTAAATTTTTCGTTAAGATATTAAAAGAAATGTGTTTCCATTGCCCCAAGTAAATCTTTTTTATTTTCCATGACTAAAAGGTTGCCAATCGGCAAAGCACAAGATATTTAATTTTTAGCCCAAAGGGACAATTCGCCCTGAAGGACTATTTATTTCATTTTGGCATTTTGCGTCGAAAACTTTAAAAGGCTGTATCACTTTTCAAATCGTTACCGCCATATATTATCGTCCTGTCCTATATTTAAAGAAATTAAATAATGAAGAATCTGCATAAATGTATGTATGTTTCTCTCATTGTGATAAAACAACGGTACCTAGATCCATCAAAGTTTGAATAACGTAGTCTTCCATAGAATATGAGCATGTGGAAGCCCTAATTTGAATTTGAAATTTGTTTTATTACCGATTTCATATTTTGTAACACTTCAATGAATTTTTGATAAAAAAACTAAACGATTTGAAAGCAAGCAATGGCCACACTGTACGAAAAAAAAAACATTTTTATCTCTAGCGCGCGAGACTCTGTATCGGAAATTCTAAAGATATGCTCATTTTAAAATCAATTTGCGATATTGTTGTTGAACTGAATTTTATAGTTTGAGTACGTAGACTATGATATTTAATAAATAAAGGTAACACGCAAAACGTTAAAAAAAGCCCCTTTGGACGTAATTTAAAATCTGAAAGCCTTTCAGATTTTTTTACTTTTTTATCAAATTTAATCTCTCTCTTAATGATAATTATTGATAATTTTATAAATAAGATTCGCTTAAAAGCCGGATATTTCTAAAGTTACCGATTATTTACACGAAATCTATGAGCTTTGGGTTTGGTTAGTTCACTTGACTATGCCAAAGCACACGAGGTCTACCTGCATAAGAGAAAGGGACTGCCCGTCGTGAACGAAGCTAGTTTGTATTTATGTTATACATAAGGAAAATCAAGCAGACACACACACACAAACAAACAAACAAAAAAAAAAAAAAAAAAAAAAAAAAAAAAAAAAACATGCTGCCAGATCGTTCGCTCGGTTTAGAACTTGGAACGAGCTGCCAGTATTCAGCAGTCAGCAACCGCTCGGCTGGCCAAAATTTAAACGTGAAATTATACACCGCATCGATATACCGATATATATACTTTCAAAAATACATCGCTTTATTTTGCTGTTTGATTATGCAGTGATTTTATTTTCAGCAACTTAATTACATACCTAAAAAATTGAATATTTTATTACCAGTATTAACAGGAAATTAAAATTCGTTAATGCATTCTAATCACGAAAATGCGTTTCTCGCCTGTCAGAAATGTCAGGCATCGGAATAACGTGCGACTCGTTTTTCTGACTACTTTGGGTGTGTCACTTAATTTGTCAATGGTTTTTAATGTACTAAGTTTTGCTTTTAGAGTCGGGAGAACGCACTTGAGGTGGCTCGAAATTCCTGTCCTCCTAGCAGCCAAGTTTGATATCTGTCTGATCCTCTTACTAGTTATTCAAAATTGCGAGTATCCCGCCCACACTTTGTGAAAGGTCACATTTATATTTACTAGTCGCTTCCGTGTCCAGCCGCCTAAAATAGTTATTATGAAAAAGAAAAAAAATGTATAATGACTTTTATGAATTCAGCTAATACAATTTTGCTAGTCCAGCTGGTGATTAATAATAATTGAAATAAATTTGCTTTAATTGCTTTTACATCGGTTAGTTTGTTAATCTATAATAGAATAAATTTGAAGGAGAAATTAAATGTCTAATACTTTGCCGAATGGCAACAAGCTGGCACGTAGAAGATAAAAACATTTTAATTCGGGCAGTGGGCACACATTTTTTTACTTCACGGAATTTGTTGATTAAATTCCAAAGACAAATATAATTGCGTTTTCTCCAGTGGCAACACACTTTTTCTCTATCACTGAGTTTCGTATTAAATTTGATGCAAAACTTACCAACTATGTACATTACACCTAGGGATATTAATTTAGGTTAGTTTACTTTTTTGTCCAATGGCAACACAGTATATAATGAGTTTATATAGCTGAGCTTTTAATTAAATTTATTTAAATTGGCTCAAATGTGAAATAAATAAAAATCATGTTCGAAATAAACACGCATTCGTGTGGGGGACTGTGTATATTGAAAATTCAAAGATTCTAGGGGCCGCAAATTTTTTCACATTCCGACGAGCGCATATATATACATAGATTCTTCGTTATTTACTAATAGAAATAATAGGATCTCTTTGAAAAAAATTGCTTTAAAAATATAATTTTGAAATTTATGCTAGTGTCAAATATACTTCCGAAATGTTTATACCATTAAAAATTTTAAAAAAATGAAATTAAAAGCATAATTAAAAGATACGAAAAGCTGTACAATTATTTCGCTTCAATACTTAAATAAAAATAACATCTTTTGATATAAAGTACATTTTAATGGCATATGTTATATAAATAGTATGGAATTGTAAAAATAAGTAATTTTGTAATTTTTTGAAGTTTTCAAGAATAAGTTTCGTCTAGGAATCGTATTTTAAGCTGCAATTTCCAAATTCCAATTTTAATTATTTTCATGGAAAAGAATTCATGGGCTAAAGTATTTTACTTCCATTTATTTACTTTTAGTTATTACTAGTATTTTACTTAGCATTAAACTAAATTAAAAAGTTGATGTCAATACCGCATGATTTTCTTTTAGGGCTTATTAAATTACATACATTTTTTGCCGCACTTCATTTAAACTTACTTTCTGGCATTATTCTAATTTAATTAACTGATCCCTCAAGGCAAGTTGAAAATGACATCAGAAATTGCAAATTTTGAAATTAAATATCCCGGTGAATTTTTGTCGAATGGGAGTCAAACTTCTTGTAATTTTATTTTTTTAACGAGTATAAAAATTTCCCAAATGTAAGTATAGCAACCGCATTAAAAATATATATGCGGTTTGGTCCTGCCGATTGCAATAAAAAGGGAGGTGCACAACTAGAAGTTGTGCATATAGAAAACAGATATCAAATTTCAACATTCTATGGCTAATCGTTTTTGAGTCATGCGAAGTATATACGTACGTACCTACAGATGTGAAGAAAAGAATCTCTTTTGAATCCATTTTACCATTCGTTTTTGGAAAAAGAATAGGTTATTCTGTGCGTAAGGCAGAAATCACCCCAAAAAATAGTCAAAATTTATTCTAAAACGGTCAAAATGGATATTTCCACACGAACGCATGTTTTCAATATACACAGCCTCCCACACGAACGCGTGAAATATGATACCCCAAATTTTTCGCAATTACAATACTTCTTTACGCCGTACAAGGAAGTAAAAAAATATCTTTTTGAAGACTGAAGTAATAAATACAAGTTTAATTCCGGATTACATACATTCTATTATTCAGCCTAATTAAGTAATTTATATGTAACAATTTCGGTAGTTTTCAATATTAGTAAAATTGCCGTATTAGAATGAACATCGTAATACGATTGGCAAAATATAGCCAATCGAGTGCTTCGGTGCCGGGTTCCTGCAAACTGGTTTATAAAAAATATTCATGTCAGCAAAGAACAACAAAACGAGCTGTATCTGCAATACTTAAAATATTCATGGATTCAATATCAATAGTGTAATCATACCGAAACGAATGATTCAAACTTAAAACTGGAACCGTGACTGCATTTTTCTGTTTTCGGATAAGAAAGAACAAACTTTTTTCTTCTTGGAAAGTACTGCTTTTGCGGAAAATCAGTGGAAAAGAACGAGTGAAGAGAAAAGAAAATGTCATCTCAACAGAGAGAGAGCCGGAAGCGAATTCAGAGCAACTATGAGTTTTTTACGAAAAAGTCATTGAATAATGTTCGTCTGCTTATTCTTTACTACGCTGGTAGAGGTATGCGGTAGAAAACTGCATTGCGAAATAGAAACAATGCTGTCGTTTGGCTTGCTTCCAGAGAGATTCTTGTTTGAACGCACTTTTGCAAAGTGGGTTTGTTTGTTGCGCTGTACAAATATGGGAGAATTCTCATTTGTATGTCTAGAGATATTCCCCCCCCCCACACACACACAAATAAATTTATTTTACTGTGACATTATTTAGATTGTTTAATACTTTCTGAAAGCATTCTCAGTTTTCCATTTTAAGAGTTTGAAAACTTAAGGGGACTCATACACCTTAAAACCCATAAGATCTTTGAATATGTGACTGTTGCAAGAATTGGGATAACTTATTTATTTTAAAAGCAATTACTTCCAACTTTCTACAGCTGACTACGTAATACAGCTGCTTTCTGAAACAGTAATCAGAAAGTTTGTGTTGCCAGAAATATTTTTATGATTTAATGCCATTTTTGGCAACATTTTTCGTCATGTTTCCACGTTGCGCGCAAAGTTTAAAACATTCTGTCGCAAAATTTAATTCCATATTTAATATAGAGTTTTTATAACACTTGGAAACTACTGTGAACCAAAAATTCTAAGAATTTTATGTTAAATTTTTATTTTATTTGGAGTTGAGTTTATAAAATGTATTTTATTAAAAAAATCTGTAATGTTTTCGTGAATAAATTTTTTTAATATTAAAATATTCAGCAGCTTTTTTGGTTCAGTTAGAAAATAGTGCCCATATAAAGAATTCCATCAAATTCAAGTACGTACCATTAGCCATTTTTAAAATATCATGCACGCAAGATGGAAACATGATGAAAAACTTTGTCACAAAGCGGATTAAATTACAAACATATTTGTGGCAACACAAACTTTCGGGTTACTAGTTACCAAACCAGCTATATTATGTAGTCAGCTGTAAAACGTTGGAAGTAATTGCTTTTAAAATAAATAAAATATCCCAATTCTTGCAACAGTCACATAATTCGAAGATCGTAAGGGGTTTAAGGCGTAGAGCCCCCATAAAGGAAGCATTTTTTTTCTGCAGTGAACGCCTGATTAACCGGCACCGGGGAGGGAATTAATTAAGTCCCTACTATAAAAAATATTATGGTTAAGAAAACTTTAATAAAATATTAAAAATGCGTGTCAAAGCAGCAATTACTGCAGTACGATGGGAAAATTACTGTATTTGTCATTATATGTTATTTGTTGATAAACGGCGAAACATGTATTTTACGATGAAATCTCCCTTCCCACTAATGGTTTCTAGAATCTCTGTAAGTTATATCTGTATCTCTTCTGTATTATTGAGTGTTGGAGAATCTGTCTGTAGGTATGTGTGTTCCTTGCATTTTGAAAAAGCGGCGGAATATGGAGCCAAACAATTTTGAACATGCGTAGTCCTCTATCCACACACGTGCACTTCGAAGCGGAAATTTTTAATCTCCTATTTCTTTTTTATTTACATATTTTGCGAAAATAATAATTAATTACATTTAAATTAAATGAGTTACGCTTTTGGCATTAAAAATAAATTGTTAAAAAACGCAAATACGTAACGTATTAAGCCGTTGACCGTGAAATTTGGCTAGCATAGAAACATGAAAGTTCGCGGACATCCCACCAATTTTGCACCAATCGTTACTAAGGGTTTCTGAAGGAACTGAGATCCTTTTCATTTTTGTTTTTCATAAACCTCCGATTTCCTCCGATTTTACTGGAAGCTCCGTTTAGAACGTTATGAGTACAAACTTCCAGCAGGTAATTAATTGTTTCATTCTATTACTGCTTTTGTTTTATCTGACCATAGCCATTGACAGTTTTTCGTCAAATTTTGTGACAAAGATTAGTCGCCCAAAACACCGCCAGCTTGGCGTAGCTTAATGTTAAATGCTAAATAGAATTATTCTGTAATACTAGTTTTCCAGCGATGCTTCATATTTGTGAAGCCTTTCATGTTACATTATGCAAGAGCACCTAAAATTTGCATATAATTTCTCTAAATATATTTGCATGTATACAAAATTAGTAACACTATTGTAAGTACCGAAATGCCTTTATTCTTTTTACTCGCTTAGTATGTTAAGCAATCACACATTGGTTAAATTTAAAAAAGTAAATTAAGTATTTAATGTTTTGCGAATCGCAACACTCTGATTAAGTCAATGAAGGACGTTTTTTAAAATCGAAACTATATTGTTTCAAGAATACTTCAACTGTTAATAAGAATTGTTACACTTAGAATAAATTTGGAATTTCAAACAGAACCACCACTGGAGGATAAATTTATCACTAGCTCGTAACTAACAAACGTCATATTTAAGATTTTCTCCTGCTTACTTCAGAAAAAACATGATTCCTTTTTCAAAAGAGTTTCTTCTCCAAATCTATCATTTTACGCGCTGTTTGAATTTGATCTGAATGCAATAAAATCTATCACATTAGATTTAGCTGCATCTGGACTCTCTTCAGAATGTTAGGCTCTTTTGCTGCGATCGGCATTTATTCTGGAATATTTAATTGCATATCAGAATCTTTTAAATTGTGTATTGTTTCAACATGGATGCTGCAATTTCCGTGAAAAAAATTCCTGCAGAGCTGCACCGAATCATAGCGATCTCCTTATTGGCAACGCGAGATGAGCAAAGTGACGTGAAATAAATACCAGCTCAAGCAAGGTAAACAGCTATAAATAACTCAAGGGGAAAGCAGAGATAAGGCAAACTTTCTTTATTAGTTTGACATATTATATTTACATAATAGTGCAACAATATAAAATATTTATTGCGGTATTTCTCCTGAATTCTACTTACTTAAAAAAACGGGAAAAAATTTTTCCTGATTTTTCTTTAAGAAAAACCCAAAAATTTACCAGACAAATTTTTACAAAATTGCGGAAATCTGGCCTAAATATTAGAGGTAGGTATCGTATGTTTCAAGGGGGACAAGTGAATTTTTTAAGCAAAAGAAAATCTTATTAAATGTGGAGTGCAGACGCTTATTCCTAGCTTCTCTTACTAACGAACCGAATAAAAGAACTATTAATATTAACCGGATATACATCAAATGAAATCATCCTTGCGTAGATACCGCATATTTGTATTTGTTTTTTTTAACATTGAAAATAAGTTATTGTCAGCTCCTATAACTTATATGTGATTAATGAGGACTGTGGCCCTACCTTTTGTTCGGAACAGGGATCAAGCTATATAGATGTCACAATTATGGGAGCTGATTTGCTAGCAAATGTTACCCGCTGGTGTCTCTCGGACTGTGAATCATTGTCAGATCATGCAATGATTGAATTCGACTTATCTGTTTCTGATGCTTCTTTAATTGCTGTCAGTAGAATTTTGTTTAATACAAAAAAAGCAAATTGGGGATATTTTGGAAAATATTGTTCACAGTATATTTCTTTGATCATTAATGGTTTGGATTCTTGCTCGAGCACTGACTCACTTAATGCGATTGTAGATTTTATGACTTCAGTTATTTTTCGGGCATGTATTAAATCTATGCCTATTAGAAGGACTGGTAGGCGAAAAGTACCTTGGTGGTCACTGGAAATTTCCATTATGAGAAAGAGAGTCAACGCGGCTAGACGGAGGTTCCAGAGGACTACTAGCAATGATATAAGGGACTTGTATAAGCGGAAATACCTTGATTTAAGGAAAAAATACAATGAAATGCTTATTGAGGCCAAATTAGAGTCTTGGAGGAAGTTTCTTTCCGATATCAATAATGAGAATGTGTGGAAAAAAATTTACACTTATGGTATTAAAGAAAATTTTATGAGGAAGATTGAGATCTCGGGCCTTCAGCTTTCAAGCGGTAACTTTACGTCTTCCTTGGAGGAAACTATCGATGCTATTCTTGATAAAGCTTTTCCTCCTGATTGTGTGAGACTTGATAATGACTTTCATACTCAGTGGCGTTCATCTGCTCGCAGTGGTTATGCGTCTCAGATTGATCCTCCTTTTTCGCAGGCCGAGGTTGATGATGTAATTCGTAATTTAAGGATTGGCAGGTCTCCTGGCCCGGACTCTATTCCCAATGAAACCATAAGATACTTCCATCGTCTTTTTCCTGCAGTTTTTCATAGATTATTTAATATATGTTTGAATCTTGGTGCTTTTCCACGAACTTGGAAGAACGCCCTTGTTATTGTGATACCCAAGAAACAAAGTATCACTGTTCCACATGTGACTAATCTTAGGTGTATCTGTCTTCTTTCTTCTTTAGGTAAATGTTTTGAAAAACTAATTACTAACAGAATTACTTGGTATCTACATAAAGAAAATATTCTTAGTGCTGACCAATATGGTTTCATTGCTCAAAAATGTGCTGAGGATGCACTTCTGCGTCTTAGCAACATTGTACAGAGGGGTAAGATGAGAGGTTTGTACACTATTTTAATTTTTCTTGATATTGAAGGAGCTTTTGATAATGCATGGTGGCCTGCTATTCTCAATTTACTAAAAGAAATGAAGATACCTCAAAATGTGTTTAATGTTGTTTCTGATTTGCTGAAAGACAGGACGGTCGAGCTTACTTTGGGTGGCACCTCAAGTGTTCGCCGACCTCAAAGAGGTTGTCCACAAGGTTCTGTTTCCGGTCCCAAGCTTTGGATTATTATTATGAATGATCTCTTACAGAAACTTTCTGATCTCTTCAGTTGTGAAGTCATTGCCTTTGCAGATGATTTGTTGATTTGTATTCAAGGAAAAGAAATGCAAAAAGCTTTTCGTCTCGCCCAAGATGTTATAGATTTCATTTATCATTGGTCAATAGATTTTAAGTTAAAGTTTAACCATGCAAAATCCAAGGCCATGTTTATTGATAGAAAAAATACTACTTATGAAGGATATCAATTGCTTTTAAATGACAATCCCCTTGAGAGGGTGAATGAAATTAAATATCTAGGTGTTTTTTTGGACAGCAAATTTAACTGGAAAAAGCATATTTCCTACATTTCTAATAAATGTGAGAGACTTCAGCGTGGGCTGAATCGAATTGCTTGTAATAGTTTTGGTGTTAAATCGAATGTTAGCGCAATTATTTATAAACAAGGCATTGTACCCCTTATTTCATATGGATGTAGAGCTTGGGGATTGTCTCTAAAAAAGAAAATTAACTCTAAACGCCTGCTTCGAGTTCAAAGACGAATTTTGCTGCGAGTTATAAGCGGTTACCGAACTATTAGTTACAATGCTGTTTTCTCTCTTGCCGGATTTCCACCACTGGATTTGTTTATTCTGACTTTTATAGATTATAAGAATAGTCTTGCAAATTACTCCAATTCTCACTTTGGTCGTTTATTGCCCTTGTCTGTTCTACCACATCCTTCTGTAAGACAACCAGTACAGATTCTGGATAGTACGGACACTGATGTTAATTCATTCTCATTTGTGCTGTATACGGATGGTAGTAGGATTGATGATAAAGTTGGTTTTGCTTATGTTATTTTTGAAGATGATATTGAAATTGAGTGTCACCAATTTCGCATTAGAAATGAATGTACTGTATATATTTCTGAACTTCTGTGTATTAATTTTGCAATCAAGTGGATAATTAGCCAGAATGGAAGTGGTTCCAGATACTTAATCTGTACGGATTCACTCTCTTCCCTGGAATCTCTTAAAAATACCTCTTTATGTAAAGATACTATTGTCAATATACAGCAGTCTCTCGGAGACCTGGAGAAGAGGGGTATTTCAGTGTTTTTTACATTTGTCCGTGGTCATTCGGGTAATTATGGAAACGAGAGAGCTGATTGGCTTGCTAAGAATGCAACTAAAAATGATATTAACGTTGATGTAAATATTCCAAAATCTTATTTAAAAAAAACATTCAAAGCTAAAATGATTGAGCGGTGGAACTGTACAAAAGCATTCTTCCCAACTATTTTTGAAAGACTGAAAAGTAAGGACTTGTTGCTCAATTTTAAAGTTACGCAATTTTTGTCTGGACATGGTAAGTTTAATGTTTATCTTGAACGATTTAAGCTGATATCTTCCAATTTGTGTAATTGCAATCTTAGCGTTGAGCAAAGTGTTTTCCACCTGCTTTTTGATTGCCCACTGCTGGATAAAGCAAGAAATCTTTTGAAATGTAGATTGAAATTCATTGGAATTCATTGGCCGCGAAATGTTATGATTTTGTATCCTCGATTTCGGCCTACCGAGCTTTCAATGATTTTGTTGACTTTTATTTTAAACACTGTTAATGATTTCTTTATACATTTTTATATTTTTGTATTTACTTGTGTTTTTTTTCCTTGTTATGATTTCATTGTATTGTTGAAAACTGATGATATTACTTACTATTCTGCCTTTTTCACTTACGATTTGTAAGTCTCGTGCGATACTTTGTGGTGCACGAGGATTTCTTTTTCTTTAAATAAAAAAAAAAAAAAAAAAAAAAAAGTTATGTTCTGTGGATTTTTTTTAATATTTATAAAATGTGAGACTGAAACTTCTTGGATCTATATACGTATTAATAATCATTCCTAAGTGATCTGACTTAAATGGTAGAGATACTGAAACTGGTTATACTTTCTTCGGCTAGAAGATGCTCGAGTTTATGGTTTTAGAAGATTTTCTCTTCATTTTAAGCACAAGATATCTTTTAGGCTGGTGGTATGCTGTGATCATTTAATACAGTTCTTTATTGTAAGCATAGTTCTCCATAGAATTATCAAAGGAAGCTGAACTGGAGGTGGCTACGCTCATTATGTTGATTCTTGCAGCTGGAAGACTACGCGGTGAGTTGAAATGTAAACAGAAATTTATGAATTAAACTTCTTTAATTACTGAATACAATCGAATGATTTGCACATTTCTTTTTCATATATAGTCCTTTACCACTGCGATATGGCTGTTCCGGGTCTAGGAAGACTTTTAGGTCCAGAAGAATAAAAGGCTTTGAACTGCATGTAGATACATTCTTTCACCGAATTAGTTCAATAACCTACTTGAATTTGTTCTCCGAAATATTTACCAAAGTGATAAAAGTCCTATGATGCTAAATCTGGACTATATGAGGTGAAATAATGTCCCACTTGTCTTGCGTGATTGCAACCAATCTTTCTTTGTGATCTGACATCAAAAGTTGGAGAACCCGAATGGTGCTCACTTTGTTAAATTTGTGACTCCCTTTAACAAATATTTTCATGCTAGGACATGTACTTTAAGACATTTAGCAATATCTAAGAAGGTGTTTTATCCAATCAGCTTGTTTTCATCTATGGAGATACTCAGAAAAATACCGAAGAGTACATAGTTCGTTACCAATCATCACCTGGCCACCAATCATACGCTTGAGATTGAGAAAGACACTCGTTACGAAACTGATTTTTAAGTCCATGAGACGGAATAAGACCTTTGCTTCAGAAAAAAAAATTAGGCAACGAACCATCATAACCACTGTTCTCAGTCTCCTTCTTCGATATGTTTATTACACCTAGGTGAAAAGAGAAACTAACACTACTATTGGCAAGTTCAAACGCATATACATTTGCATAATGCCTCATGGTTACGCTGAACGCTTTATGGAAACAGAGCATGAAAATTTCTGCTTATATTTCAGTGTTCTTGGTAGTAATACAGGCAAAATGTCCTATAGTGAACTCGATTTATAACGATGCACGGTTATGAAGAGCAAACCGTTTGATCTTTTTCATTTTCTATGCACTAAATGTTATTTTACCCGTCTATAACGAACTTTAACCCATGAGAATGGAATTTAAACAATAGGACAAAATTGGGTAAGAACATAACATGAATTCCTATATATATCTGAATGTTTCTTGTGATAATACAGACAAACCCTCCTGTAGCGAACGAACGAAATGTTTTGGTCCCGTCCAATTTTCTACTTCTTTATATGGCTATAACAAACCTCCAAACGTATGAAACTGTGATGTATTACGAACTTTAAGGAATTCCACTGATAAATCCAAATATGTATGTGTTGGCTGAATGAGCCACGAAAATTACCTTGAATTATTTATTAAAAAAAGACCATCAAAATTCCTATTTATAGTTAAATGTCCTTCATAATATGTAGACACCACGCTATAGTAAGTCCGGTTTAAAGGGCCCCGTGTATACCGAATGAAAGTTTTTGGTCCTACTTTGTAAGGTATTTCTCCCACTTTCCTAGCGTGCTTTCGTGGTGTAGTGGTTAAACGCTGGGCCGATATTCAAAAGGTCCGTGGTTCGATTTCCGGCGCTAATGTTTCGTCATCTGCCTCCAAAAAATACCTGATGTCTCTACAGTGGCGCCCGAACTAAAAAGGTTGTAGAGGATGACTCTTCACACCCAGCATTTGGCGATTGGGTCTCCTAAAAACTCCAGTTGCCCTTTAAAAGGAGGAGTATATAAGGTATTTCTCCCACCTTCTTGGCGTGTCTTCGGGGTGTAGTTGTTCTGCACACTGGGCCGGTATTCCAGAGGTCCGTGGTTCAATTCCCGTCGAAGGCGTTTGCTAATTTTTCATCTCTCCGGCTTTTCCAAAAAAATACCTAATGTCTCTACAACTTAAAATTATTTTGTATGGCTATATCCAACCTCTAAATGTTTGAAAATCGGGTATAACAAACTTTATGTTCGACCACTGACAAATTTAAACTGCCATGAGTTGTCTCAAATTAACCTTACACTGAAGGCTTTAGAAGTACGAAGCATGAAAATTCCTTTTCGTTTATGAACGTGCCTTGCACATGTTGTAGGTACATTAGGTTAATTTTTTGGAAGCAGGCAAGATGAAAAATAAGCAATCGCCTTCGCCGGGAATCGAACCACTGACCTCTGGAATACTGGCCCAGCTTGCAGAACCAAGAAGGCACGCTAGGAAGGTAGGGGAAATACCTTATAATGTTTACTTGGTAAAGACGAGCGTTAGAAGAGGTCAAATTTCATTTTGGAATTTTGCAAGCTAATGTATAATTTTTAAACTGAAGAGCGTTGCTGCCGAATTGCGTCACTGGCTAT
Source organism: Stegodyphus dumicola (assembly GCF_044657685.1). Taxonomy (NCBI): domain Eukaryota; kingdom Metazoa; phylum Arthropoda; class Arachnida; order Araneae; family Eresidae; genus Stegodyphus; species Stegodyphus dumicola. The sequence continues at coordinate 89,710,120 of NC_140768.1, forward strand.
CACTGTCATCCGCCTATGCGATTTGGTAGGTGAAAATAAAATCTTATCCAATTTGTTTTAATAAGTCCAAACATTATCTGGAGAATTTTCTTTTTCGCTTAATGATACCCGTTGCCATTTTTAAATTCATTGATTTATAACTTCGATTAACTAATGTACTTACTTAAATTAGGACATATTTTTAGCTCTCCTCGGAAATGTCAAAGGCTGCACTAGGTGTAAACCGATGCATTTTCTCTGGGTTCCGTTTGAAAAAATAAAGTCTGTTTTCTCTAAAGAATCCACTAATTGTTCCTCGCACGCAAAGCAAAGATGCAGAAAGGGCGAAATGCCCATTTACTCATTGATCGACGTGTCCAGTCGAAGAACATCAGCCTGCATTTTCATTTGTCGTGTATTGTTCGGTGTCTTGTTTGTGTGCACCGGGAGCGAAATCACGCAATTAATATCCGGCAGGAAAGCGAATCGATAGCCAATTCACTTCCATGTTTTGGAAGCTAGCAGGTGCACAGGATATGTGATGTTATTTCCAATCCATCCGCACATAGAGCCTTCTCGCCTTTTCTGTCAGCAACTCGACAGGAAATCGAAGCTCGAATGGTGTTTGCTGTGTGTTTTCGTATAATCGAATTGCAACATAAGTTTAAAGAATTTCGGGAAAATGTTTTCGAGTACAAAAATACAACTTATTCTTCTCTGGTAGGTTGAAATTTGCTCACTTTTTAATTACTTCACTATTAACAAAAACTATTAACTTTTAACAATATTCCATGCATCCCAAGATCTGAAAGAAATATAGTTTTGGTCAAAACGGAACTCAAATGTCTCGATTTATGAATACATTAAGATAAAATACCGTGACCGCGATCTTATTCTTTCAAAACGAAACCGATTGAACATGGGCCTCGTACTTCCGCTGCAAAAGGGCCTCAGAATACTTCAATAATAGTTACAATAAGTAACATTTTAATATCGTTTTTTAATTCTAGGTTTTAAAAATAAAATTACAAACAGGAACAAATTTAAAATTTCGTATTTGAATATTCAAAAATCAGGCAGTGGACATAACACTGAACAAATATACACTAGACATAACACTGAACCAGACAATGAACATGCGTAATTCTAGAATACTTCAATTAGTTATGCGTTTTGAAAAAACTAAATCGTATATTTTGCGCAAGTAGCGATACGGAAATTTTTGCAAAATGTTTCCATTATGTTACAATTACCAACTTCAGCAACTGAGCCAATTACCAATTTTACCATGTTACAATTACCAACTTAAATTAAAATTAGTGTTGGAATTCGGTTGTCTTTTCGTATTTGCTTTTACTTTAACATTTAGATTAAGTAAAAGTTAACTATTATAAAAGGTAAAAATGTTCTGTACAGACTTATTAGCATGTTTTTCTTTGTAAACTCACTAATTTACGCACGTTAATAAAGTTGTTTATACTACACATTCATATATCTAATTTTTAGAAAAGGTTTTTTACAGTTTGTTTTTTCGGTACCTTTCTCTTGCGCTAGAAATCGATGTTAGTTCTGTGAACAGCAGGAATAAATAAGCTACCGTACGAAAATATAATTTTTGTGTCATATATTTTGTGTATATATTTTTGTGTGTAGACATGATCACATCAGCGCCCGAGAGGTAAGATTACTGAACACTGGCAGTTCGACACAGATACAAAAAACGGTGAACGGACGGAGCGCTTTCATGGGAACTTTTATGATTTTCCGTATGTGTAACGTAAATAAAAGCCTGTTTACCTATAAAAGGCGTCCGCCTCCATAGGCAGATAGCTCTCGCTTGTTTTACTACAATCCGAGTAACTCAATCCAGTGCAGTCTCTTTGATATAAGCGTTATTGTAAAAATTCCGTAAGGATTTGAAATCTTTCATAGGATGTCAATAAACAACTAGCAATTAATTGTTTTAATTTTGAATTTGATTATCCTTAATATCTTTTCTGATTAAATAATTTAGATCAGAAATTTCATAGGCATCTTCTGTTTGCAATAAATAAAAATTAAAAAGTATTATCTTGTTGTTGGAACAAATTAATTAAAAATATTACTTTAAGATAAATGAGGTATTACTTGTTATCCTCAAAATAACTATTTCCAAATATTTTTTAATTTATTGAACTCGAAAATATAATAAGGGATTTAGTTATTATGCAGTGTTCATGAAATTTATTCTTTCGTGAAAGATTTTCATTATCCGAAATGTTCGTAAGCCAAAAACATTTTGTCCTTATAATTAACTGGAAAATGGATTAATCCGTTCCAGGACCTAATGGTTCTTTTTTTAGCTTTTACAACAGTGGTTTTCCCGGCCCGCTAGTCAGTATGAATGTAATCTAAAATACAGAAGGTGTTAATAAATTTTAGAACGATTTCATGGGCATTTGATTTATATTTAGAATGTAAATACTTTTACATTTAATTTAAAATTCAAAATTTAAATGCTCAATTTGATATATATTTTTAGAAATTAGTTTGCATCGTACTTTCCATGGCAGAAGGACTTTTGGTAAATTCTCCAGGAATATTACTTTCTGTTTGTCGTTAACAAGTTTCTAGAGGCATTCAGTCATGATAGGTTTCTGCTGAAGATGAACTCTTTTAAGTAGGCTAGAGGCATCGTAGTCAATGGGAGAAATGTCCGAGACTTCGCAAGAATATGTTGGAAAAACGTTAAATGTAGGAGCAATACTTTTAAGAGTCACTTTTAATCAATTTAGCGGTAGCTTTCAAAGTATGAGTGACCCCTTCGTCTTGGTGCAGCTTTACCCTTTAAAGGTTGTAGGAATAGCGAAATAGAATTTTGATGCCCCCCTCATCTGTATTATGGTTAACGATTCTTCCTACCAAATTGTGTGTCTGGCTGTTATTTCGGTGAAAACTAGGAAATTTGTAAGTGATTTAATGTGTAAGCGGTAAGGGGGCATTTGCGAGCCGAAAAGCTCTTTTCCCGTCTGTTTATTAACCAGTTACCTTTAGTTTTGCGTATGTTATCATATTTACTTTCTACCTGTTCCTACCAGGATGCAGATTTAGGTTAATATACAATAAGAGCAGAATTCTTGAATTTTGCAGAAATATTTTTTGTGGGGGGGGCAGTGACCTTTTATGGTCTGAATACGATTTTGCCCTACCTTCTGACTAAATTCAGCTGCGGCTTTTGTTAGCCATGTTCGCTCCCGTGAGTCGAAGGCCTGAGCCAAGACTTCTAGGCAGGCGTTGTTTGGTAAAGCTCATGTTTTGAACAATAAAGTTTTACTTTAATCTTCTGAATGTCAAAAGCATCGGAATCTTTCTATTATTAAGCGATTTATATAAGTTGGTAGGTTGAAGAACTAAAACCCTCTCCTGAGTTGGTGTTACTTCACTGAAAGATTAGGAGGAGGAGATAAGTCGTTTTGCAGTCTTCACAGTTAGGTTTCATTACAAATCCGGCACGAGAGCCTGGGCGTCGGCACCGGGAAGCAGAATTTTTAAAATTTAAGGAAACACTGGGCGGTAGAAAACTTAAGTGTCGGCCTGGTTCCGTACACCGTAGCTTAAATCCTGTTGTCCCCATCCAGCTTCTCATATCTTGCCATGTGTATTAAACATGAAATATTTTCCTGGTAGTATAATGAGTTACTTAATAACATTCCCATCTTCTGTGTTCTTGTTTTTAACTTTCTATTCTAAGAGAAACTTTCAACAATCCTCAGTCCCTTATTAAAATTTTCTTTGTGTCGTTGTTAAAGCTATAAATCGGTGTGTATTATTTTGCCTGGTTGTTGCTGCAAATGTATACGTTACCGACAATGTATGAGAGACGGCGTTCTTGCGGTATTTAAAACGAAAAGTAAACTTCAATGTTACAGATAATATTTGCCATTTCAAATTTTACATTATTGCCAGAAACTCTTATTTCACAACATTTAATGAATAATATTTTTATTGTCATCAAATTATACTTTTTACTTCTAGGAATTCGTATTTGAGAGCATTTAATGGAATAGGAAAATTTCTTTTCCGAAAAGACCAATAATAATAATAATAATAATAATTTGATCCACAGCTTGCTTACATACGATATTTTGAACGAAATACAAATTTCAAAGTATTACAATAATACTTGCCATTTCAGTTTGTACGTTGTTGCCGGAAAATTATATTTTTCAACATTTAATGAATAATATTAAACAACATTCAATGTAGAATGCTAAACAGCATTATATCACAACATTCAAACTCTTGTTTCAATTTATACGTTGTGGCCAGAAATGCTTATTTCACAACATTTAATAGAGAATACTTTGTCACCAAAACTTCTTATTCCGATAAAAATTCTTTAAACAGCATTCCTTGGCAAACGCATCCTTCTATATATGACCTGTTTGTAACATTTTTATTTGGTTTGAACGCTATTTTGGACGAAAAATAAACGATAAAGTAGCAGACAGGATGTATAATTTCAAATTATAAGTTGTTAGAAATCCTTATTCCGAAGAGAATCCTCCAAATGGCGTCAAAATCCACAAATAGTTGTTCGTTTACTATACAAGGTGTTTTATAAAGTCCCAGATCCATTTTGATGTTTAATAACTCATAAAATAATGAAGATATAAACTAACATATGGCATTTATTAATGGAATAACTTATATATTTTCCTTTTCAGGTTTGAATATCTTTACTTTTGTAAATATCGTCTGCGTGTGTGGTTAATTTCAGATAATTTCATTTTCCAGTCTAAATATATGTACTTTTCTAAATATCATTTGCTTATTAATTGCATTTTTCTCTGTTTTGTTTTTGGCAACTATTGCAATGTTATGGACTTTTTCCTTTGGGGATTTGTAAAGGACAACGTTTACAGGAGGAGAGTGTAGAACATTGATGACCTAAAAGCCAGAATTACAACCGCAATAGCCTCTGTGGATGCCGACATGCTTGAAGGTACCTTGCGTGAAATTGAACATCAACTTGATATTCTCCGTGCGACGAAGGGGGCACACGTGGAATAAACATCACAATGGGTTCGGGACTTAATAAACACCCTGTATTTTTGAACGGAAAATAAGCTTCAAGGTAACACATAATATCTGTCATTTCAAATCATACGTTGTTGCCTGAAACTCTTATTACACAACATTTAAAATTTTTAAAACCATTGCAGAAATGGTTATGAAAGTGTGTATCTTCAGGTCAATAGGCTAAGAACTGTTTTTTTTTTTTTTTTTTTTTTTGCATTGAAATGCTGTGCCTCTCAACAGTTGCCGACACAAGAAGTTTCACTTGAACCACTTAGTAAAGTGAATGATTACTGCACGCACTTGGAACTCCCGATATCCCATTCAGAAATTCTCAGCACAGCAGCTGCAAATCGCGTAAAAGCTTTCTTTCGCGTAAAAGTAGACGAACACGAAATGGAGGACGACGGATACGCACCGAGTGTCATCCTATGAAATGACTAGCTTATTATAGAAGAAAGCTATTTCGGGATTAGGCGATGAAATAATTTTAGCACTTCTACGGTGACAAATGGTCGCTTTTCTCTGAGAGCCATGTAGATCGCTTTAGCAGCAACTCAGTTTCGCGTTCCGAGCGATTATCTGTTCGTGTTTTTTCAGCTGATACCCAGAACTCGGTGGAAAAATTCTGCGGTATTTTTGCTTTTCAACAATGATTCTCTTTTGACAGAGCTTTTAAATATTTTTGAATCTTCCGAAGTGTTTCAAGGTCCAAAATGCTTACACAATGCTATTCCAATTTGTTCTGCTGTTCTGTTTTATAGTGAAAATTGTGGTTGCATTATATTATTTTAAAAATAAATTTTGAATAGAATATGAGAGGAGAAATACTTTATTAAGCTACCTATTTAGATAACTAAAAAAAGTCCAAAACCGAAACTGACAGCGATGCAGCTCTAGAATTTGCGAGAGTCCGCATTGGGAAGGTGCATCTGCTATTAATTTATTTTACTTTTGTTTATTTACTTAGCGTTTGTTTATTTTTATTTCTCTGTCTCGAAAAACTTGGCAGCGTGTCAAGGTCGCGCCCGACTAACTAACTTCTCTGCCAGCTAACGCCGGAACTGAAGCTTCCACGCATTCGGGGTGTACACCTCTGCGTGAACAACCACGGAATAACAATGGGCTCCGCGTTGATATTTTTTATCTATTTATTTATTTACAATAAACGGATCTGTAAACGAAGAACGGGTTTATTTCTGAACATGCCGCTTTGGACGAGCAGCGAGTGGGCAGTCAACTTCCAATTAACGAAATTCCGTAGTACGGGTTCCTTACGGAGTAACCGGGTCCAGTTAAAAAACTAATTCACCAGATTACAGAGTGACCAGTTGCTGTAGAAAAATCGATTAAAGAAGTTACGGAACAGCCAGTCCCTGAACATAAACTAACCGGGTTGTGGAATAACCGGCTCTTGTTTAAAAGCCGATTAACCGGGTTACAGAATAAACGGACTCTTGTTTAAAAGCTTTAGGGTTGCAGAGCAACCGGCCCTTGACTAAAAACCGATTAACTGGTTTGTGAAGTAATTGGTCTTATTTAAAAACCGATTAATCGGGTTCCAGAGTAAACGTACTTCTGTTTGAAATCGTTATGAAGTTGCGGTGTAACCAATTCTAGTATAGAAAATCGATTAACGGTGTTTAAGAGTAACTCGGCTCATCAGAGACCCCTTAACCAGGTAGCAGAGTAACCGGTCCTTGTTTAAAGACCGCTTAAGGTTTCAGAATAAGCAGTTCCTGTATAAAAACCGATTACCTAGGTTCCAGAGTAATTAAACTCCGTCTAAAAACTGATTAACTGTAATGGGAAGTAACCGCCCCGATTTGAACGTGTTTACTTTGAAATAAGATACCTTTTTCTGTTGCTATATTTTTGTTCTAAAATTTTGGAGGCTCTTAAATCGAGTTATTTTAATAAATGAAATTTCAGAATGGGAGGAAAGAGTTCAGTTACTAAGCAGAGTTTCTGCAACTTGTTTCAAGTGGGAACCACATTTGTCCTGCGAGCCTCATTTATTTCCTTAGACATCAATATTTTAGCATATGTTACTACCAGTATACTTATATTTTTTTAAAATACAGTTAATTTCAATTAATTTAATTTTATGTAAGTAACTGAGTTAACAGAATACAATTTATATATTTTTAATGATTCAAGGCAATCAGTGTTTAGATAATCATTATCTTTTCAAGTAAAATTTAAATAAATGTTGCATCTCATGTTAATGAGGTAGATAAGTCTTCCGATTCTTGCGTAGCTGTTCTGTACTTGGATGTATACTGGTAAGTAGCACCACAGACATAGTTCTTTAAATCCTTCTTTTGCTACCAGAGTGGAAAGTGCTTTGGTAGGGTAACAGGCATGTCATAAAATATCAGTTTGGGGAGAAGAAAAATGATAGGCGATTGTTATGTGTGATTTCCAAACTTCGAGATCTTGAAATACAGTGTGGTATATGGAGTTAATTTGAATTTTATTATTTTTTTTAAATCTTTTTACCCCAGATGGGCAATTTACCCAGAAGGGCTATTAATTTTGTTTTGGAGTTTTGAGTTGGTTCACTGTAAACGGCAAATTGTTGCCACCAAATATTAGAGCCCTGCGTTATATTTAAAGAAATTAAATAATGAAGAATCTGCAAGAATAGATGCATCCAGCATAAATAGATTTCCAGCACTGTGAGAAAACGATGGTAACTGGAGACATCAAATTTTGAATAACGTAGTCCTCTACTCTAATACGGGCATTTGGAAGCCCAAATTCGAATTTTGTTTTATTATCAATTTCATATTTTGCAAAACTTTAACGAATTTTTGAGTAACAAACTCAACGATTTAAAAGCGAGCAATGGCAACACTCTGCGGCGGGGGGGGGGAACCTTTTTATCTCCAGCGGGCGCGGAACTGTGTATCGGAAATTCTAAAGATATGCTCATTTTAAAATTATTTTGCGACATTGCTATTGAACTGAATTTTATGGTTTAAGTGCAAACATGATATTTAACAAATAAAGGTAACACACAAAATGTTAAATAACGTCCCTTTGGACGTAATTTAAAATCTGAAACCTTTCAAATTTTCTTAAAAAAAAAAGATTTAAGAAAAAAATGATGTCTTCCCACTTACGCCGCATAGAATTCAATAGTAAAATAAAAAAAAAAAATAAAAAATTTTTGAAAAGTAGCTCATTTTTAGACCAGCTGTGCGATTTATTACTCTTTCTTGCGACTTTGTTTACTTTGTGATCTAGTTTCAATAAAAGTTATTTTCTCCTCTATTTTTGATGATTTTTATAGGGGATACCCTCAGGGAATTAATTCACTTTCAAAACTAGGACGTAACTGAGCAAAGTCGTATTGTGGCCTATATGAGGCCCAGCCAAAGTGAGGAACAATCCTGTGTGTGCCCTGGATTCTTGTCGGCCAGGAGGGTTACAGAACATTTGTATATTACATTACATTACAATCCTACGTTCCTCGCCGAGATAGCATTCGTTGATTTTTTCTGATAATATTGTCAAACAAGTGAGCTAAGCCACATCAGTTGTAATCTACCATTAGCTGGTAAATAAATGATGTTGAAATTTAGCCCTGTGCTTGTGAATAAGTTGACTTTAAGCAAGTCAATAACTCGCAATTTAAGAGGAGTATCATTAGATGAATATGTTTTAAGAACAGCAACAATAACAGAAAATCATGTCTTCGCAGCTTATGAGAGCCTCAGAACAAACGCTGAAGTCAAATTAAATTAATATTAAATGCAAAATAAAACACATCTACTAAACTTTGACAGACAGAGTGGAACTCAGTCTTTCACGAAGCAGTTACGGTTAGTGAAGCTAAAGCAGAGTTCAATAATTCAATTCTTAGGGAGAAATAATAGACTAAGAGTCAGCGATAGTTGCCAAAATCTCTATCTCGATCTCAAGGACTCAGCGCTTATTATACATACATTAACTAATTTCCCATACTGGGGGGGGGAGCCGACGAAAGCGGAAAAAATGTACGTAGGAAATAACAGGATAACAGCTTAATTAAAATAAAACCCTACATAATAATAATAAAACTAAACAATTGCTTCTGTACTAAGAAAATTCCTCAGTTCTGGAAGATTTGTAATCTACAAGTCTTTTAATACGTTTACATATCTGCTTGACTTCAAAAATAAAATTTTTTAAAGATAATGAAAACAAAGCCCTCCGGGAATAAAAAAGACATCATATCTAGCATTTGACAGTTTCAATTCAGTCGATAGCCAGAGATGATATGCATGGGGTATCATGTAATAATAATCGAAAAAACAGTTTCAGTAAGCTTGATTGACATATCTTTTGACAAGTGTGTTGTTTTTTGCGCAGTATTTCGTGTGCCTTCTATTAGGCTGCAGTGAAGATGATCGATACTATTCTTTTCCATTTGCAAAGATTGTATCACACACAACAACCTAACAGTATTGTTTTAAATGTAAAGGCTTTTCAGAAACTGTCTTTGACATTTCAACAGCACACTGTCACTGTTTTTTTTTTTTTTCCGTTTTGTCCTTGGTTTTTTTAAATTTTATTCATTTTTAATAATTCGCACAAAAGTAGCTCTGTCTTTTCTGTGATGACTAATATCTGATAATTCCCAAACGTCCTAATTTGTCTGCTTTTGTAAACAGTTGAACGAACGGAGTCATCTGTTTCTCGGACTTTGGCAATACAAGAGAACTAACTCATTACAGAAATGGGAATTTTATACCTTCCTTTAAGTCATATAGTTGAGGTAGTTTTTATAATAAATATCATATAGTTTTATATATATCACGCAGTTTATTATAGTATCATATAGTTTTTATAATAGTTGAGGTAATTAAGTAGCGGAAAGAGCATATAGTCATTAGGTTTGTCAGAGCAGGAAACGTGAAAATGTACAGTGGCCTCACCGAAATTCGAAGTCCGAGCCTCCCAGCTGTTAGTCGGATGTGCTTCCAGTTATACTCCGAAGGCATATGTTAAGGAGGGAGAAAGTGTACTTTACAAGTGTTTAAGGTTCGGCATCTCCTGAAATTGAGAAAGAATGGCACGCCATTTAAACTTAAGTAGAAGCAAAATAACTTTAACTGACATAGATTTTACTTTAGAAAAAGCATTTTCAATAGTTAAGGATTATCGTCTTTTATTTGCAATGAAATGAGCGACAAGTACCTTAAACGGAAAGAGAAAGCTGAAGCAGGTGAGGGAAGAAAATAATATTCATTTGCTGGAAACGTTTTATCAGCAAATAAATAAAAGACAGTTAGTACAACCAGAAAATATTGCAGCTGAAGAAGCGATAGTGTTCAGTTGCTGAAGATGTTGCTGCTTGCAACTAAGTATAAGACTAATACCATAAACACAAAGAAAATGCGGTTGAAGAAGGCGATATTGTTCAGTTGCCTAAAGAGTTTCGCTGGTACTAATTGAAAGAGTGGTACCACAAACAGAGTTGCAGCTAAAGAATACGAAGAATGCTGAAGATATTTCTGCTGTAATTCTTTCTGTTTGTAAGATATGCCTGCTTCAGCTGCGTCCCTTTCTCGCGTGGTACTTATCGTTAATGTATTTGGTAGTTAAAGATGGCGAAAGTGTTCAGTCGTTGAAAACAATTCCGAAAATCCATACTAGTTAGCACTTTTTTCTTGCAGTCGAGCATCTAAAAAAATTAATATTGATAATATTGATTGTTAATATTGAAATTATTAATTTTTGGATTGCCTGTTTAAGTCATTCAAGAATTAATTAATACCTTTTATTCAGACAGGATTCTTTAAAACAGATTCTAACACTTTTAAATAAGTGATGTTCACGGATATATCAATATATATCCGTAATAAGGCTTGCAAGCATACAGCTACTAATTTGTTGTTTAATAATCTGTTGTAAAAATGGCAGTAACAAAAGAAAACATTACGCAATTCATGTTTAATTAATAAAAAAATAGTAATATTAGTGCTAGAAAACCGTAAAAAAGGGAAGGAAGTCAGTGGTAAAGATATTTCAAATATTCACAAATACCTACCGATGGATAAATTTCGACGAGACGACCTTTTAGCTTGAAAGATGCCCGCTTCTGCGGACTCACTGTGTTTTTTGATACTAATATGCTGAAACCTGCAATTAAAAGAAACCATACGTAACTGAAGAGTTGGTGGAAGAGGTAAATTAATCATTATCGACTGTTCACTGTCATTTGAAGGAAAATAAAATTGTTGATAAGCGTAGCAAGTAGGCTCCATATCCACTAATAGCTGCTAATCGAAGGAAAGAAAAATATCTACCCTGTTCCTTCATTCACGTGAAAACATATTCTAGTTTTTTGAGCGTCTACCGACTGATGGTTAGAAGCTTGGAATTCATGGAAAAAAATCCGATTCCTATGAAATTTACGAAAAAAAAAACTGGCATATGGAATCGAATCGAAATTTTTTAACCTGAACGTTTTACGTCACCGAAGAAGACATCATAGTTCATCTTACATCAATGGCTACATCATACTTCAAACACCATCGTACATCAATGCCTTACCAAAAGATCTCTTTCGTTGCCTTGCGTATGCAAATTAGCTTAGTCGCCTATAAATATGTAAATATTTTCCTAACAAAAATGTATTTCTTTCAGGTAATAAATAATAAAACAACGTAATATCGCTGAGTACTTTGTATGTAATAGCACAATAATTGACGAAGCTGCTTCCATAACTGTTGGACGGAAATATAATGTAAGTGGCCCGTGCCTACCACAGAATCCATTTATTATTCAAGATCATTTTTCTCAATAAAATATGCAGCTTCTTCAAACTTTAAGAGCATTTAAGTGCTTGACCGACGTGCCTTGTTAAGGGTGCAACAACTACTGTATTCCCTTAAGAATTCTTTTCCAGCTATTAAAGATGTTTGTCCATGACTTAGAAACTACTTTTAAGTACCTTGAAAATAGATGCGTTGCTAGCATTTTCCTGTTGAGTTTTTTAGAATTTTACATGCTGTCTGATATCTTAAGTAAGTTTTATGATAGAATCTATCAGAAATCCATTTGATTTTTGCTCTTAACGGTTAACGTAAAGTATTATGGAAGAATTAAAATTAAGCTATGTTTCCTGCAATTTTGTATGTGTTTATTTGTAAACTTACTCTCCAGTCATTTACAATATAGAAGAAAATTTCAAAATACAATACTTTGTTTGAAATGGTTTTAGTAGATATTTTTATCTACAAAAATTTTAAGACTAATGTTTTGACAAATGACAGTAAACCTGCCAAACGATAAATGACAACTTTGATTTATGTGCTGACTTAGCCATTATTTCCGTAAAATATCGTTTGATTACGCTTAGAATATTGTTACGAATTTTGAATTTCGATAGGTGATTTTAGTAGAAATGTAATTAAAATTAATGTATTTTCCTGTGCAATGCAGCGTGAGACAAATATTAGAGAAAGCTATGCCGGAAAAGCAAGAATACAAGGGTACGCGCATTTAACATTGAGTAAATGGATATCTCGGTAATTTGTATTGAAATTGAATAAAAGTATTTGACAACTACTATATTAGCTGTAACCGTAATTCCTCGCTCCTTTTGCTTTCCAGAAGTCTCGAGAAGCAGAAAATACTAGAAACATTTCGCGACCGGTTGGAAGCTATAAAAGCCGGATAGAGAGGATCTGAAATCAGTTGCTTAATTACTGTTGCTGCGAGTTGTTATTTCCGTGCGAATTGAGCAATCCGAGGTAGCTTTCTCTTTAGATGCGCTTTCATTGTGTTGCGTTTAACGGTTTTAGTAGTTTGAAGTAAAACTACTAAAAAAGAGAGTATATTGCGTGATATTGTGAACACTAGTACGAATATCTCTGAGGAAAATTTCAGAGCTCTGATATATGATGATAAGAATTTGAGAGCAATAAATTTTATTAACCTATTATCGGACTTGTGCATTCAATCCGCTACGAACCCGTACGTAAGCAACAATATTCTGTATTACATACAGTTATTTTTTGCTTTAATATAGTTGACGTCTACTGTCATGGATTCCAGAGCAAAAATTTTGCAACTAAATCATAATTAGAAAAGAAACTTTGTGATTTGCTGCTATATGATTTTGACACAAAAGGAAAAAAAAGCACCTGCATGAGTTAGAGATGATTCCTGACGAATTTTTTTAAATGAAGAAAAGTTGAAGAAGCTTCATAAAAACATTTCGGTTTTAGAAATCGGTAAAACCAAGTTGATGCTATTTTTTATTGCGAAAAGGTCAATTCATAAGGAATCTTTTCCTATTTATGAAGATTCAATGGGCATATTATCTGAAAAGAATTCGTGGCCTCAGGTCTGAGAAAGCTGATCGAGTAACTGGTTTCTAACTGTGCGACGTTACATAACTCCATTTTTGTCAAGAAACTTCTAACAACAAAAGCGTCACTACTTTCAATCATATGCGTATTTTGTTCACCAAATTTGTTTATTTCAGACTGCTTTCTGTTCTCTAAAGTAAACTCTCACCTCAGACATCATTATTTTAATCACAATAAAGAGATTCATAAACCTGTAACCAGAGACTTTTATAGGGGGAACAGTATTCCAAACAATGAATTCTTTTGGTGTCAGGCTTTAATTGTGTCGAGCGTTGTGTAGATATTAGAATTGTACATTGAGAGATACGAAATAAGAAATTCATTTTCTCGAACTTTCGAGTTTGTACGAACGCAGTTCAAAAACTTTGTAGTTTTGCTGTGTATCACGTGAAATGCAATTTTTTGAGTCATGAAGAAAACAATATTCCGTCACATTGCAAAATCCCGCAGTTACGATTGACATATTGCCTTTTTTAAGGCAAAATTCCCTGTATAGCGTTTTTTCATTTTAAGAGAATTCATCTAATTTTTTGGCTTTTCTTAGTTTTTCTTTTAACAGATGATATTTATATGGAACATATATATAATTTTTCTTAATTTATGATCAAAAGTTTTTTTTTATCAATTATATATGAAAATGGTATCTTTTTTCCAAGGAAAAAATCTTTATAATTTTTAATGGTTCTCGTGGTTCTCGAATGAGCTATAACATAGGAGGTTTATAGGTTTTCCACGGTTTTTTTTAATACCTTTGAAAATTATTTAAAGATGTTAATAAAAGTGCCCGGTATATTTTTCTTCTGGTACTTTATAACTGTAGTTAAATAAAATATTTTGAATGCTTGTAAATGTAATAAACAACATTAAGAAATGTTAAATCATTTACTTTTTTCACGTATGCTTCATTGCTTGTTCACTTTCCAAAAAGTGATTTCTCTCCGAAAGATTTATTTTCTGTTTAAAAGAATAATTAAATTAAAAGTATTAAACATTTTCTAATATCTTTCATTTCTTTCCGATTTATGTATTCAAAATTCCAAATTATTCTTATAATTTGATATATATTTCTCGCATAAAAGTAGACATTATCTGTAAACTACCACAATTTTAGGACATATTGTTTCAATTAATATGATGGTACTATGATTCAAATTTCATAAAACATGTTTTAGTTTTTTTTTCCAGAATTTGAAATTTAACTACTTTTCATATTACAAGTCGCACTGTTTCGTTACACGGACAAAAATACTTCAATATTCTGTAAAATAAATTTGTAATTGGAAGGAAGAAAGATGAGGATTAAAAACTGTAATGTAAAAACTTCAGAGTATAATTTAATACCACAAAAACTATATATGAGATTTAAAAAAACGTTATTTAAAATTTTCCAATTATAGTTTAATACTTGAAAAAGGGTTTATCTTTAAGAAATAAGAACACAAATTTACTATTTTGAAATTGCAGATTATAATTTAATACTCAAGAATCTAGGATTAAAAAGGTTAGATACTATAATTAAACGAGTTTTAATGTACATCAGTTAAATACATTATTAAAAGTGTCTTCCAGGCAAACGGGCTGGCTGCTTGAGCGTTTTCGTGTTTTTCTTCATTATAGTGTGACTACGAGCCAGTTTCCTGAAAAAGTCCTCCACTTCCCTTAGGCAGATACCCCTCGAATGCTCTATCATAACAACAATAATCATCATTTAGAAAAGCAAAATAAGTATTTAAATTATGAAGAAGTGCGTTTATTCCTTTTAAATCACCCAGTAACAAACTGCTTAAATTTGACAGATAAATAAATTAAAGATCTTCTGCTTTACCGACTCACAACACTGAGAATCGTCTGTGCCTGAGGTAATATAGAATATTAAAAATAGATCTTATTTTTCACGTAACGATAGCATTTCAAGGGCTGCTTTTAGATTTCTTCTGTTTATCTCGTCTGTCATCTTCCCACGCATGATTAAACATATTTTTGACAGTAAAGGATTTTGTATGCTAACTGTAAACCAAGCTGCCTGAAAATCACAGCATTTCCAATGCAACAGTTAATTAAACACGCAGATCAGTTAATTTCCTTACAATCTGCAGTACCTAAAACGCGGGTGTTGCTGACGGACCTGTGGCTGTTGGTTTACATCTCTGAGGCGGACTGAATAAAGTTCAGAACTCTTTCCTTTCCTTTAGGACATGGTTCAGATTTACATTGTAATTAATTTTTCACAGTAACGCAATAGCAGATATTAGATAAGGTATCTTAAATATCTACCACGGGTTAAGAAATAAGGAACGATGGTGAACATTCTGCTTTAACAATTCACACTACAATACATAAAATTTGAAAAACTTCGTCAAAAAGTACAAATACAGTGCTATAGAACGTATATGGCATCTTATTTTATAAATCTTATCTAAACCTGTTTTCCATGCAAGAATATCAATTGCTATTTAAGAGTCTATATTCATAAAATAAGCACCTTTATCAATAAACAATGGCAGTTTGAGAGATTATTAGAAACCGTCTTGAATAACTGGGAGTTCGCATTAAACTTCTCTGGCTGCACATGATCGAACACGACAGCTGAAAATCTGATTTCAGAGCTATGTGAGTATTAATTCTGTGCGATGCCAATCTTACGCCATGTCGATTCTATGCAGGTTGTTTTAAAAAATAATAATTTGATCAGAACTATTTCTTATTATTATGGAATTCTCCAATAAGGCTTGTATACCTTATGTTAATGTTAACTGTATAATGGTGTCGATCCTACGCT
This sequence comes from Stegodyphus dumicola, assembly GCF_044657685.1. Lineage (NCBI taxonomy): Eukaryota > Metazoa > Arthropoda > Arachnida > Araneae > Eresidae > Stegodyphus > Stegodyphus dumicola. The sequence continues at coordinate 89,726,305 of NC_140768.1, forward strand.
GATGTTGTTGACGGTAGACATACTTTAAAATTAATAGTTTTATCAAATTATTTTCATCTTGATCATCCTTTCCCTCCAGTTATTAAAAATATTTGATAACAGGAGGCACTAATAATAAGTCTTGTGTACGCTGTGTTACTCCCTATTGTCCCTGCCGTCGAATATACGTTGATGTCGGTCCTGTGAAGTATCCTGAGAAATGAATAACTCAACTGAATTCTTATCCTCTTGATTATAGTTTCCTTCTTATCAAATTCTGCTAGTTATAAATTCTATCTACCCTATGTCAATATAAGCCGGTGTTGATCCTACGAAGTACCCTGGAAAATAATAATTTGGTCTAATTCTTTTTTCTCTTGATTATCTTTTCTATCTTGTAAATTTCTGCTAATTATAGTCCTATTTATGCTACGCCATTGTCTATTGTAGCCGGTGCAGACCCTTCAAAATACCCAGAAAGATTAATATTTCGATCAATTTTTTCCTTCTTGATCATCGTTTCTTTCTTATCAAATTCTTCTAATTATAAATTTTCACTACGCGGTATCAGTGGCTATTGTAGACGCTATAAATCCTACTCTTCAATACCCTGTAAAGTAATAATTGAATCGAATTATTTCCGTTTCTATTATTCTTTACCTCTGATTACCAGTTTGTTTCTGATAGTTTTAAGCTTTGTTTATATAATATGTGAACGTCTAGCCGCTGTCGATGTGCGCTTTGGTGATAATATGGCACTGCCGTTCCTGTGCCATCGTCGATTCTGCTCAAGTTTAGTCTATTACAGTGACGACTCCGTGTAGATGAAAACATATAGAGCAACCCTCTTTAAAATTCTCAGTATTACTTCATTATCAAAATTTTTTATCATATAGTATGGATCTTGTGCCAGTGTCCATGCTACGCAGTATAGATTCTTTACAGAATCGATCCTATGAAGGTAAGCAGTATTAGCAAAAAATTTTGATAAATTTTAGGCGTGTAAAACTTTTGCTTTTAAATGTAGTAATTTTATTATAAAGGATACTAATGAACTATTTAAAAAAAGTTTATAAAATTTCTCATCTTATTATAAACCCTGTCTATGCTATGTTTATGTCATCTTTAACACCGTGTCTACGCTCTGTTAACGAAGTATTCAATAAGGTATATAAATGTTTCTGGTTTTAAGTTTAGCCACTTAATTTAAAGGTGTTTATAAATGGGATTTCTTAAAAACCAAAATCATTCTAAAAGTATCTTTCGTAAATTATGGCATGTGTCAACAATTTCAATAAGACAGATAAAACTATTGCTTTTGAATTTATCATTATATTTACAAAGTTTAAAGATTTCTAAATGATCCTAAATTTTGGAGAAAAGATTCTAGCGTGAAATGGTAAAAGCTGTGTAAGGACTATACAAAACGAACCAGCGAAGGAGTTTCACAAAAAATATTTGAAGCAAAAGCATTTGTCTTAAGGGGTTAAAATTTCCTGCGTGTGTTGCCTTTTTGCAATAGCTTTTTCATCAACATTTTGTGTTGTGCCGCAATTCGCAGGAATTTCTCAATAGGGAAGAAACCCCATAATCTCAAAATACGCCTTAGAAGCGTTTTATGTGCAATGGCATGTCGATTCATGAAAATTTAATGAACTTTCAAGCCTCGATGAGAAGTTTCCACTTTGCAGGCAGGCAGCAATGGTCTCTTTTTGGCTGGAAGTTTATATTACCATGAAAGGTCACGAAAGGAGGTTTTTCTCCTCCTTAAATCACTTTAGTTCTTGTTTTTGTTTTGGATTTGTAAGGAAGGGTCTGCATTGAATTGCATCATTAGCAGTTGCGTCTCCTTTTAGGCTCCTGAATTTTTTATTAGCTCTTTTGCTATTTGTGATTTGTTTGGGCTTTTTTCGGATAAAGATGTTTTTGGATTTATTGAATTCTGAATATGGCTTTAACTTGATTTCTTGAACACTACATTTAAATCCGTTATTTTTGGATAAAAATGTGTAGAACATTACTATTTAATTTATTTTTCCAGCAAAAGCAAATGTATTTTCCTAACCTAAGGAAAATGAAAATTTACTACGAGTACGGAATCGCCATTTTACAGGTTAACGTTAGCCTAAACTGTTGTTAAGGTTTATTTTAACTCTCTTTTTTATATTAATTCTTTCCTGTATTTCTACTTTCCACCAACTCCACCAGAAATACAAATGAAGTAAGTTTGAATAAACACAGAACGCATAATAAGTGGGAAAACAGGAAAATATTGGCGATTTAGACCAGAAGCTCTATGTCTCTGATTTTACCTGATGGCTTCTTTTGTTGATTGTTGACGAGATTAGCATTTATTAAAGTTAAAAGACAGGTTAAATAAGGAACTGGATTTTTAATGTTAATTTTAATATTTTTTTTTATAAATAGCAATTTCCTGGCTAAACTAGATTTCCTTGTAAGCTAGAATATTGAAGAACTGTGTAAGGACTATTCTCTGAGTTCTTGTACCGTAAGTAACAAGACCAAAGAAGGGTTAAATTGCCCTTTATTCCAACTCAAATTGAGTTAAAATATGTCTCCTTTCAGGTGTATAATAAGCTTGCACTTGGTCTATAACTCAAAACAGAAAATATAAAACTAATCTAATTCTAAATAAGTGTAACCAGCCGAAGCTGCATAGAATCGACTGACGGAGTTAGCCCTTATTTAAAAGATCACCGGTGTATAGTAGCAGGTACGTAGAAGTACGGCTATAAAATAGTAAATGTAGATTAATAGCAACAACGTGACCCAAGCTTCAGCTTAAATACTCGTTTCTACCTCATTTGCATAAATCGGAATCCTGGAAACTCATTCTGGTAGGGAAACATAAGTGTGAAATTAGGATGGGTAGGAAAGGCCTTTTTCCAAAATAAAAGGAATTGTTAGAAAATTAAAGTAAAACCCTACTAAATAATTGAACTACTGTTATATCTCAGGCCGCATATAAAAACGGATGTTAAATTGTAGTAAATATTTAATTTTCGTGTAATTTAAGCCGAAGCCGAGGTAAATATTGTAAATATTTGACTGTTTTACCTAATTATTTTACTGATTTTTGGATATGAATTTTATTTATTTGTTTTTATATTTTTAGTTTTTTATGGATTTTAGTTTTCTATGAATTTATTTACGATTAAGTTTTATTAGCAGCTAGTTGAGTTTAAGATTTTACCTAAAATTCTTAAAACCTCCAAAAACTTTAAACCCTGAACTAACCTGTGCCATGACGCATTTAACGTATATCTTCTTTATACTTTCTTTATATGTCTAATCTAATCTGTTACGTTATATAACTATGTCTATGTTTTCTGTATGTTGATTAGCTCTATAAGTTCTACCAATACAGCATTTGAGATGCACGTTATAGAACTGAAATAAAAAAAAACCCAGTGGCGCAACAGCCCTTAGTGAGACACTGCCTAGAGAGCTTTCCTGATCGTGGGCACCGGGGAGCATGAGTATATACCCTGGACAAGTGGGCAACTTGTCGCAGGACCCCGGTCCTCAAGCGAATTAGGTACTCATTTTATAGACCCACAGAAGTGAAATAACATGTAGGCATCATTCCGAACGTTCTGTACAAGTTACAGGAGATTGCTACTAACATTGGTATTTCATGTGCGTTTTACGTTACACGATTGCAATCTATAAGCATAATTACGAACGCTGTTGTAGGAAGATATATGAGCGTTCTTTATAGCACGTAAGGTATAAACCCCATGCCATGTAACTTGTAAAGCGCGTTATACGACCTCTTTACATTTTACATGAAAATTCTATTAACACCGGCACTAGATATCTATTTTAGAACGGTAAGATATGAGCATTCCGCTTGGGTGGTTTTGAAACACCCACATAGAACATTCTTTGAACGTTCCTGTTCTATTTAAAAAAATGCGCACCTCCTGTCTGAATGAAATATACTTTACATTAAATACATTCCGCACTATTGACATTTAAAAAAATTAAAAGGGGAAATGCATAACAAATTTTACCTGAGTACTCCAAATTTGTATATTAAGTCTTGGATATATTTGTACTTAAATTTTCCTTCAAGTCTGTTATTGTTAATTTAAATAGAGTCCAAGAACAAAATGAATAGAGAAGGCATTAGTTTAAATAAGCATCATATTGAATTCAAATAAGCATTATTCTATTCACCTGAGCAGAATGTGGTTATTGAAGTCGACGCAGTTTTGTTAAAGCAGTAATGGAATAATTTGATAACCTTTAATACGTCAAAGACTTGTCTTTAAAATAGCAAATGATTCAAAGGCTGTCTGAAAAGACTAATAGGTCTGGATATGAATACACCTTTTATGATTCAAATGGAAATATCGGATTGAACTTTACTTCATAAATACATCATTTAAAAATGTGTCCACGCTTCCTACGAGCAAATTATTATTTATATTCAAACTTCTGCATAGAAATGTGCGATTGGGACTATATTGGCCTGACTAAGTTCAAGAAATAGATGTGGGCGTGGTATGTTTCCTACTTTTCATTCACATTTTAATACCGTTAGCATCTTTCAATGCGCTTTGAAAATTATCGAAATGGCATTAATTTTTCTCTTTCCAAGAAGATTCTGCAAGTTTTAAAATTTGGGCGGTATTGAATTGAAATCTGCATTTTTAGTTAATGGCCTCAAATACTTTTAAAATGTTAAAATATGTGAAAAATTGTAACATATTTTGAAGTTCATTATCTTTATAACTAAGTGGGTTATCATCAATAAATTTTGTATATAAATTTCGATAACCTTTATATTCTATTTGCTATAGTTACTTTATATTTCAAAAGATTAAAATATTTTAAATAAAATACCTTCTTTGTCACCGCATAAAATTGCAATAGACATTGCCCGTAGCATTATGGATAAACAAATCACTATTGATATCTAACTTGTTTCCAAGTCTATATATATATAAAGGAGAGTGTCCTTTCGAATACGCTGACTGCCGTACCAAAGGGCCGCCCAGGTTCGAACCCCACAGGAGGCATGGATTTTTGTAAACATATTGTCTCTGTGCGGCGAGGGGGCATTCAAAACCGAAATCCGGCGAGCCGAAATACTCTCGAGAAATTTGAAAAGGCTTTTAGTCGTAACACGATATATACATATATATATGTATTGTATCATAATTCTTTGTGCTGCTCCAGACTAATTATCTCACTTTCTTCTGGGACTTTAGTAATGCAGTTCGAAATCGGTCTTTTAGTATTGGAATATTTTGCATACAGCTCATAAATCATTTGCTTGGAACCATGAGAAGAAATATTTTTTATTTTTCTAGATTTCGATTACATGTTGCTGCTATGACACCGGAAGCACTTTGAAATTGATTTATGAATATTAAAATATTCTTGTTAGAGGTAGATACAGTATGTGATTTCATTTCTAAGCAGATATTGAACTATGACTGTCATAAGAATTTCTTAAAAACCACTTCGCTAGAACTGTGAGAAAGAACAAATTATATCTGCTCAGAAAACAATGGTTTTTCTCCAGGATTGGGTGTATGTTGCTGCGATGACGTTTGGCAATACTACCTTGAAATCAATCTATAAAGACTAAACTATTGTGCCTCTAGCCTAAACTCTGCGCTCTGTGAGGACAACAGACCTGATATTATGCGTAAGCTATTAGAAACATGTGATTTCTGCGCATTGTCGATGCTGAATATGCAGTTACGCGGAAAGAGGTTTTCTGATAAAGAAATGGAAAACGTCGCACATACAATACCAACAGAAGACGTCACCAAAATGGTCCATTTTATATCTGAATTGTTTATAAAACATTGGGAAAAGCATAATGCAAAAGTCAGGGGATCTAATTTAAAGTAGGAAAAAAAAAATGTAGGGCCGATGGAATTAACCGATTCTGAATAAGAGAATAAGTTCAAACCTACGCTCTTTGGAAAATAAGCGTAGCTTAAAGTTATTCTGTTCCTGAGTATTTAAATGTCTAATCTGTTAAATGTTTCTAATTTCGTACACTCACTGAAAAATGAGGTAGTGGGAGTAAAAAATATTTTATTAATAGCAATGAGAAATCACTGGCAGTTTATCTCCTATTCCTAAAATTTATAGCTTTTCGTAAATGGCACATTAATAATCTGAATTACTATTCCTTCCTGTGTGCCTGTCTTGGTGTCTATTGATCATTAACTCAAAACAAATATTTCGTCAGCTGTCACATGCGCTCATGTCGTGACAGTTCTTGTCGAAGCGTCCATGGCGTGACAGTTCTCACGTTAGCTCTGCGGCATGAGTGGAATTACATCGCTCTAAAATATATTCTTTCTAAAAAGCTGCTCAAACAGAAACATTGAACCTCAAAACTAACTAAAAAAACCTTTTTTCCGTGAGCTGTTGTAATCAGTTGTTTACGTAATATAAATAACATATTTGGCTCCAATTTAAAAATAGCTGCTGCTAACACTCATTAAAATTTAAATTATTTCTGCCGCAGACAGCAAAGGGGAAAATATTGCAATTCTAGAATTCCGATACACAGTGCTCTCTCGTTATAACACTAGGATTGGAGTCAAAATTAAACCGTTGTTAAATTGAAACAGTAATATTTACCGCCTACTGTGGTTGCCGTAACCTTTGCACGTATGCAAAATATGTCACTTTGTGTTCAAAATAAGATGATGATGACTTTCAGTGTGTTTAATGTAATGTGTTGGGTGGGTTGTAACCACATGGAAGTGTCAAATATTTGTTATTATTGAATTAGCTGAAAACACAATGCAACTTTGAGATAACTGACAATGAATAGTTAATGAATAATCACTTAATTATTTTGGTGCATATTTCCGCTTTTAACTCAAGATTTTTAGAAACAGATTTAAGAAACATCTGTAAAACTGGAGTAGCTCGTTTAGGCAATTAATAGATCTGTCTTAATTTAAATAGCATTTGTTATTTATTTCGTAACTGACTATTTTAATTTTTCTACAGTTAACTAAGCATATCCGAGCAAATTTTATGCGTATAAAGGTATTGTCAACTTTGTTTTTAAATGAATAAAACGAATAGTTTCTTATCACAGGTTTTACTTTACAGGGAATATATAAAAACTTAGATCTTTGTTTATATATCCCAGTTTACTCGAATTGCCACAATGTCTTTTTAATAAAATTTTACATTTTATATAAGTGAAATTATTGGTCGAATATCGTAACTAAAAGAAATTATCCTTTGCGATGTTTTATGAACAGCTTAGGGAATAAAGTACTGGACTAAAATAATTTTAAATGATAGTGATTACACCATTTACTGTAATATAATTACTACAGAATTAATTATGTGAATAACAGGTTTACATTAATTATATAATATAAAATTAATTTAATAATTATATATGATTGGTTTAAGTAAAACATGCAATTGTTAGTAACAATTATGTAGAATTTCTACTGACGATTACATTAATATAGAACTTTAAATAATTAATATAGAGTTATTATTTTAATAATAGTTCTCTATTATTCATTTAACGTAGAATTATGATTAACATAATTCTGTATATTAGCATAATTATGTAAAATTTTTCTTAATATAACAGTTGTATATTATTTCTTTGATAATAGATAATCTCATGAATAACAAAAATAATATCAGTTTTTTGAATAAATTTGATTTTAATATTTATTTAGTTATGAAGATTTAAGTATTTGTTTGCAGTATGTTTTAAATAGTTTTATGTGCGCTTTACGATTCTTCAGTTGACAGAAAAATAAGTAAACTTCATATTTAAAATTTATATTTAAAATATTTATATTTAAAATAACCGTATGTTTAGCACACATTAAAACAATTTGCAGAATTTTGTTTTCTTCTGACGAGTTCCTGATTGCCCTCAAAGTCGACAAAAGTTTTGATAAATATTTACGTCAAACATAAGGTGCATTTTTGCCTAATTGTAAGTTTTACTTTGGCATATTTCTCTTTTCTATTAACTTCAAATTTATTTAAAATTTTGAAAATGCTTATTTTATAACGTAGTTGTTTGCTGGATAATTGTAACGTGTTTTTAGGAGTATTTGAATCGAAGTTGGCATATTTGGCATATTTCTCTTTTCTATTAACTTCAAATTTATTTAAAATTTTGAAAATGCTTATTTTATATCGTAGTTGTTTGCTGGATAATTGTAACGTGTTTTCAGGAGTATTTGAATCGAAGCAAGAAATAATCGATTTTGGTAAAAGGCTTCCGGCAGAAGCAGCCTAGATCAAAAGAAAATTTAATTTTCCTGAAAGACGCTAAGTAGAGTTAACCTGGATCAAAATAAAAATTGCTTCTATTAAAGTCTTTACTCGCAGAAGTAATCTGGATCAAAATGGAAAATCATTAAAGTCTTCAAGCAAAAGCAGTCTGAATCAAAATAAGGATTTAGATTAAAGAAATTAAAGCATAAGCAGCTGCATCAAAATAAGAATTAATTTTGAATAAAGACCTTAAGCATAATGAGCCGATATCAACAACAACGACAAAAAGTAATTCAGTTTTTGAAGAATTTAAGCAGAAGTAGTCTAAATGAAAATAAAATTTAAAGACTTTTAAGTAGAGGTTACCTGAATCATAGTAAGAATTGATTTTGTTTTAAATCTTTACAAGCAAAAGTAATCAGGATCAAAATAAAAGATTATGTTATTTAAGAACTTTAATTTAAAGTCATCCGGTTGTCAAAATAAGACATTGGCTAACGATTTTATTTATTTTATTATATTTTATTTTTCAAAAATAGTTTATTTTTATTTGTATACTTATTTTTTATATTTATTTGTTATTTATGGCATTTTCTTTTCTGTTTTATTTCAGTTTATTGCGATTTCGTGGAATAGCGTTGAATGTATATAGAGACATTTTGTACTGAAGCTACGTCGGTATGTGTTCTGTATATAGTTTCATCCATTGCTTCATTTTGTAAAAACAAGAGACATTAATAAAAAGAAGTACCAAATTTATATCATGTTCTTTCATCTGTTTTTTTAAACATCAGTACATTTCTGTATATAATTTCAGCCACATTTTTACTTTCAAAAATGCAGATAAAAGGTAGAGGAGGAATTTATACAATTTTTCTATTACATGTATTGTATTCAAATAGATACATGTCTTCAAAGTATTGTATTTAAGAAGGTTTGTAAGATATTTTCTGCCCCCTTTTCCCATGCCTTCGTGATGTAATTGGCAGGGTACTCGACGCGAATTCGAGAGATCCAGGTCTCGAGTCCCAGAGACGGCACTGCAAATTTTTCACGTCTCCTGCATTTAGAAAAAAGAAGAAGAAGAAGAAGAAGAAAAAAGATAACAAAAAAATCTGAAAGGTTTCAGATTTTAAAATTACGTCCAAAGGGGCGTTTTTTTAACGTTTTGTATGTTACTCTTATTTATTGAATATCATGTTCTTTGTACTTAAACCATGAAATTCAGCTCAATAGCAATGTCGCAAAATAATTTTAAAAGGAGCATATCTTTAGAGTTTCCGATACACAGTTTCGCGCGCTGGACATAAAAAGTCCCCCCCTCCCCCCGTAGAGTGTTGCTATTGCTCGCTTTGAAATTGTCGAGTTTGTTAACCGAAAATTCTTTGAAGTCTTACAAAAAGAAAGAAAGTTAATAAAACGAAATCGATAATAAAACAAATTTTAAATTCAAATCAGGGCTTCTACATGCCCATATTCTATGGAAGATTACGTCATTCAAAATTCGATGGCTCTAGGTACCATTATTTTTTCACAGTGAGAAACATACAGACATTCATGCAGTTTTATCACTATTTAATTTCTTCAAACATAATGAAGGACTCGAACATTTGGTGGCAACAGTTTGAAAAGTGAAACGGACATTTATAGTGATTCAACGCAAAATCGTAAAACGAAAACAATAGTCTTTCAGGGACAAAGCCTCTTTGGACTAAAAAACGAAAAAAAAAAAAAAAAAAAAAAAAAAAAAAAACTAATTACTCTATAGCTTAAGTTATGTATATCCGTAAGTAAATTATACAATAAAAATCAGTAAATAATTAATTAGCCAAATTTTAAATTTAGAATAGAATTGTTTTCATATTTGCTTCTCTAAAGAGCAAAGAATATGTCACTTAAATTTTAGCAATAGTTGTATCGATGCTAGAAAATCTTTTAAAATGATAACTAAATATCTAAGCTTCAAACTAAAACATTTTCGCATTTATTGGAAAACTCAAAGCATTTCATTCACCTTTGTATTAAAATGGACAGATAAACTTATTCCTAAACAACACAAAGTATGTTTCGCGAATGCGTGTACATACAGCATTCGCGAAACATACTTGGTGTATTGTTTAGGAATAAGTTAAAAAGGTTTGTTTAAAGACAGCTGCTCAAAATGTCATTTTTATTTGCATAAATCAACAAGAAACAATGCAGATTTTATGTGAAGGGTTTAAGCAGATGCAGCTTGAATCATAATAAGAATTTTTGATAGAAACGTTAAGAATGAATTATTTAGACCATTTTCCTTTTTATTTTGATACGGGTGAAGGCTGACATATTTGTTGATTGTATAATCATTAACGAAAGGATGGATGCTTTAACTGACATAAAACGCACAAAATAGTGGCTCATCAAAGGTCTTTTCTAACAACTAAGCCTAATCTTCATCCAAAGAAAGTCGTAATTTGTATATGGGGAATTATAAAAAGCATTTTCTATTCCGAACTCTTGGAAACGAATTAGGCTACAATTCCAAATTCAACTGCCATTATTGTTACAGCAAATATTGCTAATTAAGCATCCACCGTCGATCAACGAAAGAGGAGCTGTCCTTCAGCAAGTCAGCGCTAGATATGATAATATAGTTCAAAATGCCCAAGATTTCAACTGGGAGATTTCCTCTCGCATTTACCTGATGCCTCCACAACAGATTACAATATGTTTCAGTCTTTGCAATGGTAAACTAATCAAAGTGCGATGATGTCCAACAAGGGTTTTTCAATTTTAAAAAAAAACCAAAGCTCTGTAATAATAAGCATGAGATTACGAAGCTGCCAGGAAGATAAGTGATAGCTTCAAGAAACAATATGCAATATATCAATGACTGACGAAACCTTAATGCCATTCTTTAAAAAAAACTGTCGTTTAAAAAGCCATTAAAAAGCTGTCGCTATTTAGTTTTTAAAATTTAATTACATTTCACCAGATTATCCCGAATAATTATGTACGGAACTCCGTGAATATTAAAGTTCATAGGGGGAAACGCACTTATTCATATTTTCAGGCAAATAGGATAAATTCTGAATTCTGAAAGAATTATTCGGGCACGAAAGTATATACTATCTGTGTTACCTTATTTGAAACTCCATGCATGTGTTCCGCTTCATTGTTTGGTAGCTAAGTCCAGTCGCGGGAATTACTTAAAAGAGCCTCTGAAATAAAAGAAATCCTCACGCTTATGGATTCGGAGAACTTGGACAAGAAGTCATTTCTTTAAGACTTCTAACATAAAAACCATGTGCCGTCACATCAGTAAGTCAAAATGAGAAAGTGGAAACGAATTAATGGGACAGATCTTGAATGACGAAAGTCCGCAATGAAAGAAAGAAAGAAAAATTAAAATAAATAAATAAAAATAAAATGCACGAGGAGAAAGCGTGACAAAAAACAACTGAAGATGCACAAAAACTCATATCGTATTTTTGTAAAGAAAAGAAAAGTAGCGCATTAGCATCAGTGATAAATTTCATTGTATCATTCCCTTGGCAATTCGTTGTAATTATTGAATATCATGTTCTTTGCACTTAAACCATGAAATTCAGCTCAATAGCAATGTTGCAAAATAATTTTAAAAGGAGCATATCTTTAGAATTTCCGATACACAGTTTCGCGCGCTGGACATAAAAAGTCCCCCCTCCCCCCCGTAGAGTGTTGCTATTGCTCGCTTTGAAATCGTCGAGTTTGTTAACCGAAAATTCTTTGAAGTTTTACAAAAAGAAAGAAAGTTAATAAAACGAAATCGATAATAAAACAAATTTTAAATTCAAATCAGGGCTTCTACATGCCCATATTCTATGGAAGATTACGTCATTCAAAATTCGATGGCTCTAGGTACCATTATTTTTTCACAGTGAGAAACATACAGACATTCATGCAGTTTTATCACTATTTAATTTCTTCAAACATAATGAAGGACTCGAACATTTGGTGGCAACAGTTTGAAAAGTGAAACGGACATTTATAATGATTCAACGCAAAATCGTAAAACGAAAACAATAGTCTTTCAGGGACAAAGCCTCTTTGGACTAAAAAACGAAAAAAAAAAAAAAAAAAAAAAAAAAAAACTAATTACTCTATAGCTTAAGTTATGTATATCCGTAAGTAAATTATACAATAAAAATCAGTAAATAATTAATTAGCCAAATTTTAAATTTAGAATAGAATTGTTTTCATATTTGCTTCTCTAAAGAGCAAAGAATATGTCACTTAAATTTTAGCAATAGTTGTATCGATGCCAGAAAATCTTTTAAAATGATAACTAAATAGCTAAGCTTCAAACTAAAACATTTTACGCATTTATTAGAAAACTCAAAGCATTTAATTCACCTTTGTATTAAAATGGACAGATAAACTTATTCCTAAACAACACAAAGTATGTTTCGCGAATGCGTGTACATACAGCATTCGCGAAACATACTTGGTGTATTGTTTAGGAATAAGTTAAAAAGGGTTTGTTTAAAGACAGCTGCTCAAAATGTCATTTTTATTTGCATAAATCAACAAGAAACAATGCAGATTTTATGTGAAGGGTTTAAGCAGATGCAGCTTGAATCATAATAAGAATTTTTGATAGAAACGTTAAGAATGAATTATTTAGACCATTTTCCTTTTTATTTTGATACGGGTGAAGGCTGACATATTTGTTGATTGTATAATCATTAACGAAAGGATGGATGCTTTAACTGACATAAAACGCACAAAATAGTGGCTCATCAAAGGTCTTTTCTAACAACTAAGCCTAATCTTCATCCAAAGAAAGTCGTAATTTGTATATGGGGAATTATAAAAAGCATTTTCTATTCCGAACTCTTGGAAACGAATTAGGCTACAATTCCAAATTCAACTGCCATTATTGTTACAGCAAATATTGCTAATTAAGCATCCACCGTCGATCAACGAAAGAGGAGCTGTCCTTCAGCAAGTCAGCGCTAGATATGATAATATAGTTCAAAATGCCCAAGATTTCAACTGGGAAATTTCCTCTCGCATTTACCTTATGCCTCCACAACAGATTACAATATGTTTCAGTCTTTGCAATGGTAAACTAATCAAAAGTGCGATGATGTCCAACAAGGGGTTTTTACAGTTTCTCAATTTAAAAAAAAAAAAAAAAAAAAAAAAAAAAAAACCAAAGCTCTGTAATAATAAGCATGAGATTACGAAGCTGCCAGGAAGATGAGTGATGGCTTCAAGAAACAATATGCAATATATCAATGACTGACGAAACCTTAATGCCATTCTTTAAAAAAAACTGTCGTTTAAAAAGCCATTAAAAAGCTGTCGCTATTTAGTTTTTAAAATTTAATTACATTTCACCAGATTATCCCGAATAATTATGTACGGAACTCCGTGAATATTAAAGTTCATAGGGGGAAACGCACTTATTCATATTTTCAGGCAAATAGGATAAATTCTGAATTCTGAAAGAATTATTCGGGCACGAAAGTATATACTATCTGTGTTACCTTATTTGAAACTCCATGCATGTGTTCCGCTTCATTGTTTGGTAGCTAAGTCCAGTCGCGGGAATTACTTAAAAGAGCCTCTGAAATAAAAGAAATCCTCACGCTTATGGATTCGGAGAACTTGGACAAGAAGTCATTTCTTTAAGACTTCTAACATAAAAACCATGTGCCGTCACATCAGTAAGTCAAAATGAGAAAGTGGAAACGAATTAATGGGACAGATCTTGAATGACGAAAGTCCGCAATGAAAGAAAGAAAGAAAAATTAAAATAAATAAATAAAAATAAAATGCACGAGGAGAAAGCGTAACAAAAAACAACTGAAAATGCACAAAAACTCATATCGTATTTTTGTAAAGAAAAGAAAAGTAGCGCATTAGCATCAGTGATAAATTTCATTGTATCATTCCCTGGCAATTCGTTGTAAAGATTTTGTTTTGTTTCTATTTAAAACCGGGAATTCTCAGACAGCAGTTGAAGTCTGACTATTAAACTATAGGAGAATTCAACTTTCCTGTTTCTAAATTCCAGTTAGTTTATGAAGTAAGATTCAGTCGGTGATCATTATGAATCGTCGACTCGATAATCAAGATTCAGTCGATGATCATTATAAATCATCGACTCGATAATCAACATTCAGCCGATGATCATTACATGATAATTAATTTTACGCAGTAGGATTCAATCGATAATCACATGATAATTAGTTTTACGGTGCAGGATTCAGTCGATGATCATTACGTATCAGCGACCATTCAGTTATTGGTCATTATGAAGCAGGATCATGAGATTCAGTTCATGATCATAGTGTGACAATTAGATTTTGGAAGCTGGATTCAGTTCAATGATCATTACGTATTATCGATTCGATAATTGTTATTTAATCGATGATCATTATGAAGCAGGATCTTCAGATTCAGTAGATGATCATTGCGTAGCACTTAATTTTATGAACCAAAGAATTAGTGGATGATCATTATGAATAATGTACTCCTAGATCATCAATTGATGATCATTATGAAGCAGGATTCAGATGGCTCGAGCATGCATTCAGACTACGTCATTATACTGTCAACTTCAGATTAACCGAGAGAGTATTAACCGGGCCATGACGAAAGCAATTCAGTTTTATTTATTGCAGAATGGGGGAAAATTGCAATTTCCATCTATAAACGTTACAGAAAATGAAACAACAAAATGAAAAATCCTTAGGATAATAGCAAACGATATATGTCAGGTTAACACTGCTAAAAGGCAAAATTTTTTAACTCAGTTAGAATTTAATGGCGTTGGTCATGTTTTGTTGGAAATGAATTTCTTTGATGCTCTTTATAACTAAGTTTCGTCATTTCTAATTATGTTTACTTATTTACAGTATTTATTTTTTATTTTTAGTACTGATTTAATTTACACAACCATGTACTTGACAGAAATAAATTCCTGACGACTGTACAGTTCAAAGAAAACAAAGTAGTTTAACATAAAAACTAACACTAATGAAGACAAAAATCTTGTTGACCACTGATCCATTGAACCTTGTATAATATTTCAAAGCAATACTGTTTCAATGAATAGCTTTGCGCTTGGGAAAGCCAAAATTATTGTTCGCTGTAATTCACCTTTCGACTTTGATTCTCTAGAATCTTCAAAAATGTTTTTGCACAAAAACCTGGTTAATGAAGCAGATTTCATCCGATTCCTCTAGGAAGCGTGGAAACACCTGTTCTGAGTCCCGCTTCTTTCTTTGAGACTAGTATTCCAGCTTGCAGTAAAGCAGTACAGCTTCTGCTATGTTTGTAGTATCAAAAGCCCTTTGACAGTGATGGTCTAGTTCAAATGAAACAGCAATCAGCAATATTTTTCATGTTTGTTTAAGCTAATGTTTGCGTTTGAACTCAAGTACATTCTCGATTAACCAGAGGCGAAGTAACCGGACTGAGGATTAATCGGAATTTGTTTGAAAAGTATTGTTAACCCCTTCGAGCCGGGTAGCAAAAACGCGCGCTTATCGCTGAGGCCGGCAGTGTCTTACGCGAGCGTCTCTCCAGGGCATGAAATTTCCGAAGTATCAACGCATTGTTTAATAATGCTCTATAGAGTATTTCAACGGCTTATGCTTTATAAATATTTTTATATATATACTTTAATTACCTTATTTCTTGTTTAAATGCATATTTTAAACATTTTATTTTAATTAATCGCCATTTTATGAATTTTAACATTATACATCTGAAAACTAAATATATTACTTAAAATTCTCTTTTCGTATGAAAAATTTGAAAACAGGGATCTACACACAGTCCTACGTTACATTCCTTGCACTCGTAATAACTCATTTGCCGTTTTGGAGGATTTTTCCGGGAATGTGAACAAACAAAGCATCGTCGTCTCTTTTTCTTATCAGTCTCTTCTGAACAAAGTTTTGGAAAATGTCTTTCAGTTAATCTTTCAGAATCAATATCAGAATTTCAGAATCAATATCTGAAATATTTTGCATCATTTCTGCTATTTCATGCTCTGTTAAACATTTTAGACGCTTCGACATTGCAACGGTAAAAACAAAGAATTCACGTCTAACAAGATCTAATTATTTTCTAAAAACTGAACTGCAAACCGAAATACCCAACGCTTTAGAGCAAATAAAACTTCTCTACTTACAGTAAACAACTACCACGTGCGAATAAAGTGCGATTTAAAGAGACGTCATAAATCATGCCATTCGGAAACATTTATTTCCCCGTTTGTTTATATAATCAAAAACACGTGTATGTGAGTCATGCTTCTCTCATTTCGAGTAGAAGGTTTAATTTACATGTATCTGAAACCATATGGACATACAGTGCCATCTTGTGGCAGAAATTATAGTTTGAAAAACATTCCAAAGTACTGGCACAAATACGTGACAGTCGGTAGAGAATGGAACAATCCTCTGGCACGCCTGCGTGTCGGCCGGTAGGTAAGTGCGTTCGTTGCTGGTACGTATACGTGACAGTCGGCGCGAAGGGGTTAATTGCAGAACGATGGAAAAATCAGTATCACAAACTGTCAGAATAAACCAAAATTTGTGTGGGAAATACAAAGGAAGAAGTCAATGTGTACTGTGTCAGACGATGCAGATGATACCGCTGTATTTAGGCACTGTTTTTACCCACAACAGTACGTAATATTTATATATAATTCGGAATATATAAAAATCAATAAATCATTCGTTACAAATAAATTGCTACATCGTAAACATAAATTGTTTGTTTAGCTATTAATTTTCTCTTTCTTACCAACACCTATAGAAATACAAGTATAATATAGGGTAACCCATTGAGTACGCTGGAATTAATTTTAAAAAGATCCAGTAAATTATTATTTGATTTCGCAATTTTTATTGATTCCTGAAACAGACGTCAAGGTCAGCAGACAAGATTATGCTCTTTCAGGTCAAATTCTGTTTCCGATATTCGAGACGGTGGAGTGTCTTACCTTTCTGCTCAGTGACAAAACTTTACTCATAGAATCGGAAGAAATTTTGTTTTGGAGCAGAACGTCTAGTTGATCTTGATCAAGAAGAGCAAATTTTTTTTTTGTATTATAACATCGGTAGACATGTTGAGATTAATTATGGAATATGACCGTCGGTCAAAGGGCCGCTGCAGTTGTGCTGGCATAATCTGAACCATTTGATCACATTTTCGAAGACATTTACCAAGTCATTTTGCTCAGTTTCAGAATTTACACGTTAGACTTCTGTTTTATGGTAAAAAATTGTTTGTGGTTTGTTAGCATAGCTCTTGGAGTTACAAAATCTCACAGAAAAAAAAATCATCCAATTAATCAAGACGTTCGACATGATTTCAGGATATCGTACTCTATTTACAGTGAAAACGTGGCCAAACTCATTCTAGAAAAAGAAAGATCCAATTACAGTCCATTTTTATTAATCCTAATGGCTGCATATAACAAATGTCAAACATTAGAGTTGGCAACTTAAAAAAAAAAAAAAAAAAAAAAGAGAGAAATTTAAGCCCGGCGTACCCGATTGCCCATCCTTTAGGAACAAAAACATTGTTCTTTTTATTCTGAAGTATGGTCTTCTTATTTTGAGTGCGGATTTAATTTGCATAAACAATCGAACTTATTCTGTTCTGAAGTATGGTCTTCTTATTTTGAGTGCGGATTTAATCTGCATAAACAATCGAACTTATTCTGTAAATAGTACTGTTTAAACCTGCAGGCTAAATATTAATAATGTTTTATCTATTAATTAGAATATGAACATTGTCTTTCTGTTTCCGGCCCCCAACTACTGTTAGATTAACTGTGCTTTTATGTGAACCGTGAGTATCGCTCTGTTTATTATCCCTGATAATCGGGATTGAACTAAATTTAGTTCCAAAATCATGCCTATGAACACAAGTGTAATCTTCTGTTAGAATGAATGCAACATTAAACAGTAAAATGAGGTTTTTTGATTCATGAAAACCGAAATAAAACACATTGTTATTCTGTCTGTGAGATTTTTCTGTGATAGTAAAGACATTTATTTTATTTCTTTATTTTATAATAGAGTTTTAATTTTTAAACTGAAATTAAATGATTGATGTTAAATCTATCTTTCATGAAAATTTTCATATTAATCTTTTAATGTGAGTTAAATGGATCTTTAATATGAATTTTAAATTTATATTAAATTAGCCTTCTATTTTAAAATTTAATTTAAACAATTTATGTTAAATTATTGTTTTAAAACGTTAGTCTTTTAAATTTAATTTCATGTAAATTGCCTAGCAATTTACTGACATATATTTTTACTGACAGAAAAATGTACATACATTCATATAGATTCTTTATTGTTTAATTTCTTTAAATAAATACAGGGCGATAGTATTTGGTGACAACAATTTGAAAAGTGATACAAGAGTTTATAGCCATTCGGCGCAAAATACTCTTACGAGATTTTGTCCTTCTGGACTGACGCGCTCTTAAGGGCTAAAATATTTATGACTTTCGTTTCTAATTCGATAAAAATTTGTTAATTTTTTAAAATCTACTTTTTAAAGATATTTAAGAAGATTAATGAGAACTTTTTGACCGGGAAAATTTTCCAAGACCAAACGTATTATGGGAGAAAATTTAACATTAGCAAAAAAGGGAAGTATCTGGGACTGAGTGAAATAATCTTCTTAAGCATAAAACTTCTAAAACCGGGGAACATCTTGAACGGGTTTTATTATTCGAACCCATTTCTTTTAGAAAATTCTCCAACCAAACCCATATCCAAATAGCGTAGCTTAACCTAATCGCCCGTTACTTAATGTTTCTTCTTTGGATGCGAGCGATATTTTCTGATGTAAATGCCTTCATTTTCACCCTTCACGAGAATCTTCATCTGCAGATTCTGAGCTCTCGAGAAATTGTTTTGTCCATTCTTTCACTGTGGAATTGGAAGAAAACCAATCAGCATGCACATGATCGAAGGTATAAACCTTTTATGATTAAGATATTTAGTAAAAAATTAAACACAGAGCGATACAGCGAAACTTTGTTTTAAACATTGCAGACAAACCAGCATATTATTTCATTAAGCATCCAGAAAAGAGCATAGATGATTTCTCTAGGTAAATTTGAAATTTATTTAGTACTGCCATCATATATTTGCCAGAGGAATGTTTTGCGAAACATTTTTATATATGATGCCAGAATTGTTTGGATTTATTAATCTACCTTTCTGAAGAAAATTGTTTGGTACGTGTTTGCTTTTAACAGGAAATATCCCAATTTTCTCGTAAACGTTTCTAATTTTATGGTCGTTTGTAACACCAATAGAATTAACATGCTAAGTTTCACTTCAGAAAATAATCTGTATGGATCTCGTAAAATTCGAGTTAGCCAATAGCCAGCGAATGTTACACTATTCGATTTCCATGCTGCCAGAGCTGTTAGCGCTGCATTGCCATTTCTGGATTACCGAATTATGTGAGGATAACGGAACGCTGTTTGGCAGACCATCAATACCTACTTATCAGCTCGAGATAAGCCAAATTTGATAATTTGACGCAGAACAGATATCTAATACCAAACATCGATCGGGATACGGTGATTACTAAATATCAGATGATTATTCCTGAGCGTCCGATAAAGTTTCGTGATAGCATATCCTATTTGGGAAGAGATACGTTGTAACGGTACAATTTCCTCGTGTGAGTTCATTTTCTGTTCTAATATTTTCATTGTACTTAAACGATTTCGGAGCTGAATTGTGCTGGCTCACGACTCTTTTTACAACTCTTCCAACATAATGCAGATTTTTATAAATCTCAGGTTTGGGACAGTGGATACCCTATCTTGTTAAATGGCGTAATATTGGGAATGATGTCGACGGTTAACTCAAAATCACGGTTAATCCGAAGGTAGTTAAAAATCAAACACAGGAAAATATACTTATTTAATTTGTGTAATCAAGTTCTCCCGATTGAACATTGAAAACACAAAAAATTGTGAAAGGTGTGCCAACGTATTAACCTAGTTGTTTGCTGAATTGAAAGTGACGTATTACAAAGGACTGTCCATTCTATCAGAGAACACACTATGCAGTAAGAATCGCTTATTCAAGAAAACATTATTCCTGAGAAAAAGGAATATTACCGTAGCCAATTAGAGAAACTAAACCCCGTGGAAGTGACCCAGTTGTTTGCTGAGTTGAAATATTACAAAAGGCTATCTTTTCCGTACACTTACAGTCTGTAGTCCAGTACTATAATCACCTTACCCAAATAACCCAGTTTAACCTAAAGATCATCACATTGTGGCAAATCATCAGCACCTAGAGCCACCATATTCTGAACACACATAGTTCTCCACCCGAAATATGAATTTCCAGTTTTCGTTATTTATTTTATGCTTTGTAGAATCTAAGAGAAACTTCGATTAACACACTCAACGATTTAAAAGCAAAGTGTTGCCAATTCAGAAGTCAAACAACAAAAATCAGCGTTATATTTACAAAATTTTCACAGGACTAGTTTCGATGGTTTTACCGAACCACCATCCTCAGCTGCAAAACCGCAAATGAACAAGATAGGAAATAATGATTAGATAAGATAAGAAAGCCTGGACAAGAATAAGCAAGTGGCGCCATCTGTTGGTGAAACCAGAACTAAAACATAATTTCTTTAAAAGCCGAAGGCACATTTGGATTGGAATTAGGATCGTTAACTAGAACAGAAAGATTTTTATGAATGTGAAATGCCTCTAGAAAATCCAGTTCTCCAATGGAAGGTATTTTTTGAATAATTTTGGCAGCAGAAAAATTGAAAGTGTGATTTTCGGACCAACAATGTTGAGCAACAGAAGACTTCTGTGTTTCCTTTTTTCTAACATATGCCTCATGTTCTTTGACGCGAAATTTTAAGGCTCTCTTAGTTTGGCCAATGTAAATTAAACCACACTGGCAAGGAATCCTATAAATACCCCAGGAATTCATATCCGGAATGGGGTCCTTGAGTATGAAAGTCGGAATTTTATTGATGGGAGAATAAACAACCCGAAAGTTAAATTTCTGCAAAATATGTGCAACTTTATAGCTAATTGATGGAAAGAAGGGAATGACAACAGAATTTTTATAATCTCCTAAAATAAGAGTGTGCCTTTTAGTGTGTTGAGATGAGAATTTTTTAACTGCTTGATTAATAATGTTGGGTGAAAAGCCCCTGTCAGTAGCTATTGCTTTTAAATAATTTAGTTCTTCATCAAGGGCTAGTTTAGAGGAGCAAACTTGAAGAGCACGGAAAACATAGGAATAAAATGAAGCTAACTTTTGTTTAGTCGGATGACATGATTTAAAGTATGGTGGAAGGCAAACTGATGAAGGTTTACGGTAAACTGTAGTACTGAAGCTAGATGTGTTACGTGTGACCAGAATGTCGAGAAACGGAAGAGAATTGCAAGTCTCAAGTTCAAAAGTGAACTGAATAGCAGGATCAATAGAATTCATTGTTGAAAGAACTTTATTTAAATCATCTTTATTACCTTCAAACAGGGTAAAAGTATCGCCTACGTAGCGGAACCATGCTAGGAAGTTTAAAGTTTCAAACAATTTTGATTCATAATAATGCATGTAGATAGCCAATATGGGACATGAGGGGGCTTCCTATGGCTAATCCCTCAGTTTGCTTGTAATATTTATTTTGGAAAACAAAATGTGTTTGTTTCAAACAGAGTTGAGTGAGAGAAATTAGCTCATCAATTTCGATGCAACAGAAATGAAATTCGTGAAGTCTGGTTTCTAGACATCTTAATGCACCCTCCAGTGGGACATTGGTGAATAATGATTTTACTTCAAAAGAAACCAATGAAGTCTTTCAACAATGAATTCTATTGATCCTGCAATTCAGTTCACTTTTGAACTTGAGACTTGCAATTCTCTTCCGTTTCTCGACATTCTGGTCACACGTAACACATCCAGCTTCAGTACTACAGTTTACCGTAAACCTTCACCGGTTTGCCTTCCACCACACTTTAAATCATGTCATCCGACTAAACAAAAGTTAGCTTCATTTTATTCCTATGTTTTCCGTGCTCTTCAAGTTTGCTCCTCTAAACTAGCCCTTTATGAAGAACTAAATTATTTAAAAGTAGTAGCTATTGACAGGGGCTTTTCACCCAACATTATTAATCAAGCAGTTAAAAAATTCTCATCTCAACACACTAAAAGGCACACTCTTGTTTTAGGAGATTATAAAAATTCTGTTGTCATTCCCTTCTTTCCATCAATTAGCTATAAAGTTGCACATATTTTGCAGAAATTTAACTTTCGAGTTGTTTATTCTCCCATCAATAAAATTCCGACTTCCATACTCAAGAACCCCATTCCGGATATGAATTCCTGGGGTATTTATAGGATTCCTTGCCAGTGTGGTTTAATTTACATTGGCCAAACTAAGAGAGCCTTAAAATTTCGCGTCAAAGAACATGAGGCATATGTTAGAAAAAAGGAACAGAAGTCTTCTGTTGCTCAACATTGTTGGTCCGAAAATCACACTTTCAATTTTTCTGCTGCCAAAATTATTCAAAAAACATCTTCCATTTGAGAACTGGATTTTCTAGAGGCATTTCACATTCATAAAAATCTTTCTGTTCTGGTTAACGATCCTAATTCCAATCCAAATGTGCCTTCGGCTTTTAAAGAAATTATGTTTTAGTTCTGGTTTCACCAACAGATGGCGCCACTTGCTTATTCTTGTCCAGGTTTTCTTATCTTATCTAATCATTATTTCCTATCTTGTTCATTTGCGGTTTTGCAGCTGAGGATGGTGGTTCGGTAAAACCATCGAAACTAGTCCTGTGAAAATTTTGTAAATAGAACGCTGATTTTTGTTGTTTGACTTTTGAATTAGTATTTATTCGGCGTGTTATTGTGTTTTAAAGTGTTACCACTTGGCAGAGCTTAAGATTTTTATGTTACAAATTTAATCAAAAACTTAGCGATTTTAAAATGATATGTTTTCATTCTGCAAAACGCAAGATATTTGTCTTTCGAATTTCATACATAAACTAAGTGATTTAAAAAAAATGTGTTGCCACTGCTCTAAATGAAATATTTTTGTTTCCCATTTACTGATTAATGAGCTTAGTTGCTTAAAGCAATAAACGCAATCAGTAATATTATTGCATTTACAGTAAACTCACTGATGGCAGAACTGTTGCTAAAAGCGAGCCAGGAAAATTCAGTTTTTTATTTTTGGAAGAAAAAATAAAACACTAACTTTTCATCTTTATTTTATGGAGATAACAAATTCATGGAATTTCTGAATTTTTCTCAAGTTTCTTACCTGAATTTTTATGAAACGTTTTCGAAAAGCAAATTACCCCTTTTTCGGTTAAGTGTATAACTTTAGCAATCGCGGCATATCCATGCCAATTTTGATCGACAAAAAAGCCGCAAGAGAAGTGGTAAAAATGTTGGGGTAAACTTAAATAGCTTTGTTTAAGGTACTCTCTCTCTCTTTTTTTTTTTTTTAGTCTAAAGAGCTTTGTCTCTGAAGGACTAGTGTTTTCGTTTTTCGATTTTGTATTGAATCACTATAAATGTCCGTTTCACTTTTCAAACTGTTGCCACCAAATGTTAGAATCTTGCATTATATTTGAAGAAATTAAATAATGAAGAATCTGAATAAATGTGTGTCTATTTCTTGCATTGTGATAAAACAACGGCACATAGAGCCATCAAATTTTGAATGACGTAATCCTCCTAGGAATATGGGCATGTGGAAGACCAAATTTGAAATTTGGAATTTGTTTTATTATCGATTTTATACTTTGTAAACCTTTAACGAATTTTTGAGTAACAAACTCAACGATTTGAAAGCGAGCAATGGCAACAACCTACAGGGGGAAAAAACTTTTTATCTCCAGCGGGCGCGGAACTGTATATCGGAAATTCTAAAAATAAATTCATTTTAAAGTTTTTTTTTTTTTTTTTTTTTTTTTTTTTTACATGCCTAATTCTTAAGCTATCCATTTCCATTTCATCGTCATCCTTCGCTGTTTTTTATAATTATCAGCATGAAATATAATTTTAAGCAATACCTTTGCATTCTTTTATCCTTTAAAACGTATCTATGAATTCACTTGTCAGTTAATAATTGTTTATTGGTGTTACTTTGGTTTTCAGTACAAGAAAGCGTATTTCTTTTATCATAATACATAATAGAAGATCTTTAAATGACACATCTCAGATTAAAAAAGCCAAAACATTCACGGTTGATAAGAAAATTTTGTGAATAATTTTTATTTTCTTTGCACTCTTACTTACCTTTTCCCAATAATTTCTTTAAATGCATTGCCAGCTTTTAATAAAGACCTCGGTAACACAGAACCTGTTATAACAGAGATCGTCTTAAAGCAGACGAAAATTCCCAAAGAAACAGTTTTAAAAACTACTTTTATGTCAACAACGAAGTAGAGAAAATATGAAATAAGTGAAGAGTCCATTAAAAAAGTTTAAAAAAAAAAAAAAAAAAAAAAAAAAAGATAAAAGTCTGAAAGGTTTCAGATTTTAACGGTCGCCCAAAAGGTTTGATAAGCTTTTTTACGCTCCGTCTGAGCTCTCAGTCTACCAGTCTGCTCTTGCGCTATTTTTGTCTTTGTAGCTTTATTATTAAGCATCATTTTCTTAGCACTTACGCTGCATACAGCTCAACAACAAAATTACAACAGCTTTAAAAGCTGCATAGCAGGATATGTTTTGAATTCCCGAATACAGTGCTGGCATGCATTTTTCACTCTTTTCTCTATTCATCATATCAGTATTCAGTTTTTTGAGTATGTAAGCTAACACATTTTGTCTTTTTATTAATAACTTTTAATGTGTTAGCTTTATTTATTAAATATCACGTTCTTCGCACATACGCTGCATAAAACTCAATTCAACATCAAAATCACAAAATATTTAAAAACAGCACATCTTAGAATTCCGATAGAGTGTTAGAGGTTGCCATACGTAATTTTATATTTGTTATGCTATTTCTTCAAAAACTGGCCTTTCGTGCTGTCAGTCGCCTATAATAGTTATCATGGAAAAGAAAAAGTATTAACTAATTTAATGAGTCCAGCTAATGTCATTTGATTCAAATATTGATTATTTCTAATTGGACATTTCGTGATTTTAATACGTGTTCACTTAAATCGATCACGTTAAGAAGTCGAAAACTATATTCTTAATAATTGTATTCATTGATTTAAAATCGCTTTGTTTTTTACTCAATAACCTTACAGTTTAAATCTGAAAAAGTATTACGCTTTACTGAGTGGCAGCACGCTTGGAAGGTATTTTATGTCCGGCAACAGCAACACTTTGCTGTCATAGATCCGAGTTTTTTAATTAAAACTCAAAGATAAATATGTTACATTGGGATAACAGCAGTGGTAGCAGATGATGTACACCTACTTTAACCGATATTATAATTTACAGAAATATACTATTAACAATTTGCTTGTGTTTTCAAACAGTTTCAAACAAGGAAAAAAGTTCCTTTGGTCAAGTGTTTAGGTGTTCAGTTTTTTAGTTTAGATTTTGAATATTTTTTTGCATTTCAGAAGTCCAACGAAACTTCGGATAACTAAAAAAAATCTAGTCATCGAGTTTGAGTTTTGGGATAGGATTACTTTGAAGCATAATTTTATGAAGCTCTAACAGAAAGCAACATAAAATTTATTTAAATTTAATAATAATTTATATTTATGTAATTTCAGAAGACGCTTTTTTCTGGCATTGAAAAAATCTAGTAGAACTTTTAATAATTCATAAAATTCAGTCCTTTCAATTGGATTTTAGAACATAGATACTCCTAAGCATATGCTTTCGAAAATTCTTACCGAAAGTAGCATAAAATCGTTTTTAAGTTAAAAAAATAATGTAACTTCGTGAAACGACTTTTTCTTACGTTTCAAAAATCCAGCAAAACTTAGGATAATTTAGTCTTCTAAATTGGATTCTAGAATAGGATTACTCTGAAATAAGTTTTCAAAAACTTATTAATTAACAAAAGAAAAGCATATTTTTTATTTTAAAAATCGAATCGTGTAATAAAAGTTAAAAGTAATAAGAAATTTCAGAAACACGCAGGAAAATCTAATAACTGCAGGATTGTGGAAAATCCCTTAAACTTTGCGAACACAATCGCGGAATTTTGCACATCGATAAAGTTACACGAGTCTGGCTTATCTTTATTACTTCAATCAAAATGTATTCAACTTAAAATAAAAATCAGCATTTTCCTGTTACGTAATAATATTATTTACCGTTTCATATATGTTATTTTAAATAAGAATGCTGGGAAACGGAATATAGCTCCTTTCCAGGAATGAGATAAGAAATGTCGTTGAAATTCAGATAGGGAGTCTGAAAGAAAATAGTTCTCAAAACTCTAATATATTTGCATCGAAGGCGAATGACAGATATTAAAATGCGAGGACGTGAATATGCAGAATAAATCTCTTAAGACTAGAAGAGAAAGAAAATGTAAAATATGTATCCACTTTTTACGGAATTTATTTGGTATTTCTTCTGTCTAACGTGATTTAAAATCTCCAGAATGCCGATGCATACATTGCTATATTTACAGTGCGTTCTTATTGTTTTTATTACAAAACCTGAGTGCGCTCTAGGACGTCTAGTTTTATTAGAAACATTTAAATAATGACAATCAATAAATATGTCTAGTATTTAAGTGTCAATGTAACTCCTTTCGCAAAATTCGGTATTTTTATAGAAGAGAAAAAATGATGGCTTGTAAATAAAAAAATAATATATATATATATATATATATATATATATATATATAATTTTAATTGCCGCCCAACTGGGACTCTGACTGCCGTACCAAAGGGCCCAGGTTGGAATCCTGGAGAAGGCACGGCTGTTTGTAAGTGCGTCTGTGCCAGGGCACTCAAAATATGCGGCGGGCGAAAGTCGTCTCGAGAGGCTGTTGGTAGGGAAAGAGGGGTGGGAAACCTCCACACGCGCCCCTCCAGGGTGCTCTCCCTCAAAACTGGGGGCGGAACTAAGCAAAGTCATACTGTCATCTGTATGATGTCTGAGGCTCTTGCCAATTACAGCCGCTGTCTCGCCTCCTTACCATGATGAATTTCGTGGGCTCTTTCTTGATGTCAGACAAGCGAGATTCGTCACTACAACAACAGTATTTTAATTAAATAGTTATCTTGAAATTTCATCAGTAAAGTTACAAACCGGTTTGGGTTCTGGTGCAAGTTTTATGAAGATAACTTTACGGAAACGTGGTGCGTCTGCAAAGTTTTAGGACTAAGCATGAAGAAAACAACATATTTATATCTCAGGAATTATGTGAGCAATCCTTTAAAGTGTTCCATACAATATTGTTTAGTCCGATTCAGGTGTCTGACTGATGCAAGCGCACTTCTGTAGGACTGTATTTGCAACCATGGAAGATGCCGAGAGCAATCATTTTCTTTTTTTTTTTGGAAACAGTGTGTGTAAACTTTAGAATAGTTTCAGCTTTTGCGAGAAGTATTCTATTCCCATATTTAAAGGGGGGAATTTACGGGATGTTAAGTTTGAGTGTTTAGCCATGCCATAAATAGTTGGATTTAAAAGACACCGAAAAGGTTTTTTGAGGACGGCTTAAAAAATTAGATTTCCTTTGGAATAAATGCATTCAATTAAATGGAGGTAAAAACCTGCATGCTATAAACCTGCATATTTTCAAAATTGAAATAAAAAGAATTGTACCATAATGCCTAGAATTTTGGAAACGTCCCTCGTAATTAAACTTTTGAATTCAAAACTATAAATTAAGTAAATAAGGATGTTAAATTTATATTCCACTCAAGAATATGGAAAATATTACACACGCAACATTTTTGTAATTAACCATAATTTTCTGAACTTAATACATAGAGATTATTGCTATCGAGTATTTTTTCCCGTTTGACTATCAGAACATCAACCATAAACGCATTTTCCTTCCAGCCCTACTGAATTAATGAACTGAATTTTCGCAGCTTAAGAGAAACTCTAGTTAGTGTCTAGAAATTCAAGCAAAGAATATAAAATTAATATTAGTAAATATCATTTATGTTAACTGAATTCTCATTCAGCCGTAGTCACCAATGCCCGAGTGATTAAGACCGCTGAATACTGGGTTTTTGACCTGGTTTGAGTTCGCTCCCAGATGAACATGCTGCTTGCATGGTTGCTTTTCTTGGTTTTCCCCTTGTAAAGCGGGAATTCTTTTCTTGGTTTTCCCCTTGTAAAGCCAATTTTCCTCATAAAGTCCTCCACGAAAGTATCTGTCACCTTAAGCAGGAAAGCCCACGTGGCTTTGTCATAACCAAATAACCTAACCTAACCTGACCTAATCAGCCTCTGTGGGGCTTACAGTCCGAATTCCAATGCCAAAGTTGACGGAAGAAGAGGTGATATCAGGTCTATTTTAGCTGTAATGGTGAAAATAATCAAAGAAGGATTTTTTAATTTGAGGAAAAAAAGTCCAGTGTTTGAGAAAAGAACTAATTAAGATCGAAGAAGTGTCAGATATAAAGAAATTGCTCCAGCCAGTTGCTGCAGCTCAAACTTTAGGTACCGATCAAGGATTTAAAAAGTATTTGTCAACGTATGTGTCACAAAACGCGCTTGTCAGCAAAAAAAAAAAAAAAAAAAAAAAAAGTATTTGCTTTAGGAAATATGTTCTAGCAATTTCAAGTGCCATTTAAATAACCCCTTTTTTATTCTGCCTTTGTATAAATAATATTTCATATGCTTTATAATTAATTAAATTATTTATTTTCCCCTTTAACTCATTGTTATTAGTTAATTTATAGAATAAGTGTAAACTTCTTAATTTATTACGCACTTTAACTAACTTGATGAGTTGTTTCATGAAAGAACTAGCTATTCTATGGAACAACTGAATTGTACACTTTAACAATAGCATATACAACGCTTGGCACAATCGCAGAGCTGGCTTGATATCTTCGTATATTTCATCTTCTAAAATATTGTTTAAGTGCATGCTTGCGATTATCTGAATCTCTACAGTGCTATTATAATAGTTACGTTTGATGCCAGACTTCCCTTTAGAAGAAACAATCTATTCTCTATAGATGCCAAATCTTGTTAATCGGAGGGGTGGTTGAGAACTGACTTTTCTTTGCCAGAAACCTCTTGAAGAAAATGGGATTGCATATGTTACCGATTTTTAATAAAGTTCCTGATATGCTATCAATGCAGTGCGGTGAAGGGAGTTTTATTTATATTTTTTAAATTTAATGTTTAAAAGATTTTTCGTACTTATCTTCATTTAACGAACATAAGAAAATCTCCGTAATTTATTGTTAGTACCATTAGATAGATTGAAACAATCGTTTAAATGAAATTATTAGCCTAACTTTTAATGTTTTGACGAACATTCGAAAATTGTTCGATATTTTTCTAACGTTGACGCCTATGATTTTTTCACCGCTTATTTTTATTTATTTATTTTTTTTAATGGCGGGCACTTGCTATTTTTAGACTTTCGCCACTACTAAGGGTTGAAGTGGGGGTCATTTTATTATGGAGGCAAATAATAGATGGCCACCGTTAACTCTTATGAGGGAACAGACAATTTTACATCGATGCCTTCTCCGGGATTCGACCCCGGCCTCTTCAGTATTGCAATAGGTTTCCCTAACCACTATACCTTCTGGGAGGTCCATCTAAAAATGGATTAGTTACGAAATTTTGAACTTTTGACAGACTACTAGATAACAAAATCTTCGTTCTCTTTTAAAACAACAATGATTAAGAATATATTATTTGAGTAACTTTATAAGTTTAAGAAAAAAATATGTCTTAATATAAAACAGAAAGGCTTCTTCCTCCGGCATTTCTGGGAAACATAAGTTCATGATATTACTGCATCATAATAAAAATCTATTGCTTCATGTCATTACATCATGTCCTTGAGGCAAATAATTACTTGCAGCTTACCGTAGAAATATTGTGCTATTATACAAATTCTATTTATTTTTACCCTTTTAGTTCATTAACTATTTTATGAGTTTTAAACAAAAAATTTTTAGAAACCTTTTCTAAAAACTTTTCTAAAGTTTTTTTTACATTTTACTAAGGAAAATATTTCCAAGAAATTAAGTGAAACTGTTTGAATTAATAAAATTTAATTCCATTCCCTCACCTTTAGTGATTTAAAGCAAAATTCTTCATATTAAATACAATTTTATTTGAATTGCCTTAATCTCCTGTAGACATTTGTAGAACTCTTTACGGATATTAAATCGAT
The DNA here is from genome assembly GCF_044657685.1 of Stegodyphus dumicola. Taxonomy (NCBI): domain Eukaryota; kingdom Metazoa; phylum Arthropoda; class Arachnida; order Araneae; family Eresidae; genus Stegodyphus; species Stegodyphus dumicola. The sequence continues at coordinate 89,756,872 of NC_140768.1, forward strand.
GGTTTATCACTTAATACGTATCTGCATTTAATTTTATTTTTGATAAATATATGTTAGAATACTACGCTCACCCACGTACAATTATTAATTTTATTTTTATTGTATTTAAAAGGACTTTATTAATTATATTTACTTTATTTATTGTATTTAAAAGGACTTATACAACTTATTCTTTCGAGTTTGGGTGGAATTCTTTTTAGAACATTGTCCCTTACGTATTTATGAAATACGGATTTTACTCTTTGTTCTTTGGGAAACGATACTTTTAAAATTATTTCTTTCCAATAAAAACATGTCATCAACCTGTTTCTTACTCGACATTTCTGAAATCGTAGTTTCTGTGCTTTTGACATACAGTCTTTCAGCCAAGTAGATGGCCGTCGTTTAGTATTAGGTTTTGGTTTATTTGATTACAGCAAAGCACTTGATGGCTATCTATATAAATGAAAGAAACCCTTCATGGAGAACTTTCTAAGGGAATATGGCTCGTATCCATGTTACACATGGTAAAACTACGAAAACGCCCACACAGCCAGCCCGTTGGGCGGGATTTGAACTCCGTACCGGACAATCAGCTCGCTGTTTGGCGACTTCAGCCGCTGATGAGCTCCTGTGGTCTCAAGATTCGTAACCATAGAAAACGACTTCTAGCGACAATTTGAATCTTTTTTCCCTTCAGTTTAATTGTACAGAATAAGCCCTTTTCTTGTGATTAGCAGGTGATTTTTTAAATCAAATGCTATGTATATTTTTAATATTATTTTTAAATTATATTTTCAGAATTAATGCTTATTTTCCGAGGTGGTCATCTTAAAGAAATGGTCGTCATGAGAGGTTTCGTTGTATTATGTATGCACCATGTCCGCAGAAGTCTGAACCTGGTCTTCATTTATTTAAAACCGTTCTTCGTACCCATATACCTCCGATTACAAAAATCTCTTTTAAATGAAGCAGATAATCAGGTTTGGGCATTTTAAAATCTAAACTAGAATTATAAAATTACGAAATCTAACTTTGCATACGTTCCCCTGGTTCCTAGACTTATACTTAGGAAACCATATTCTCATTCTTCTTCTTCTTCATTACAAAAATTCAGTAAAAAAATTGTGACTCGCAGACAAGAAAACTGATCGAAAAATTTCATTTTAAGGTTGGAAATCACAAACAAGGCAGTACCCAAATTGAAGAGCCAAATGTTTGTACACGTACGCATCTAAAAGTAAAATATTAGCTTAGGAAACAGTTACTTATATAAATACATTAAGTAAAGAGCATTTATATGAATATATCGTGAAACGTATTGATCAATATAATGTTCTGAAAAAGGAGACTCAGTTCGTAGAATCTTACGAAATTCGTGCTTTAAAAAAACACTGGCAAACTTAAGTATTGCCATTTAGACAATTTGTAATCTTAATTGCATGAATTAAAAACATTTCTAAAAACCATTTCTAGTTTAATGATATTTTTTGTGTACGATTATTAGATTATAATTCTATAATAAAACTGAATGACAATAGTAATAACATATTTTTGGCATTTGAAAACTGATCAATTACGTGAAAATTCTTTCGGATTCAAATTATAAGTGAATTATAAATCAAAGAACGTTACACACAGGTAGATCACTAAAACGTATTAATGAATGACATTAAAGGAAAGAAAGGTTAACCTCGAAATATTCTAATTTATTTAAATGATCTCTCAAGGCGTGTTGAAAAGGTCGACAAAAATCTCGGGTTTTGAAATTAAATATTTGGTTTAATTTTAATTCAAAATTTTTATACCTTAATTTTTGTAATGAATATAATTTTTTTTAATATAAATATAGGGATCGCTTGAAAGATAGCTTTGAATTGATTGATTGATTTTTTTAAAATTAGAAACGGCGAAAACATGAATATTTGCATCATTTAACCATTTGCATTCGAGGCTTTTTTCGTTGGGAGAACCAGTAACTGGAGGTAATATTCCGCATATTTTTTTTTCGGGGGGGGGCAAATTTCTTATAACTAATTCAAAATGATTTCACAGAAATCTTAATGGTTCTTTTATGTCTGAAGATACTTGAGGCGGCCCTTTGGCTCTTCCACCAGATACAAATGTTATATTTTGGGATTCTGTGCACTTTATTCGTTCTGAATGTTCTGTCTCTTTTGCGGAATCGTATTCACGATCACTTTCACATTCACTATCTTACTACCCCGATGTTTCGCCTTCTTATGCCTCTTACTTCATCACTGCTTTCCTTCTCTCGATGATCTTGCAGTGTATGCATTGAGTAATTTCTTTCTTCATCAATGAAAACTCCAATTCATCTTCAATTGAACTGATTCCTTCATCGTATTCCATCCTGATTTGGCCCTGTAACTTCGGACATTATATTCCTGTTGCCACGACTGTCGAGTTCGAAGTAATACCAAAGACGCATACATAACGCTTTATATTAGAACCATTAGAATAATTTTAGGTCAGCTGTAAGAAATTCGTCAAATGTCTCGAGTTGCTGGTTCGCCCGAGCGAAAAACGCCTCAATTGCAAATGGTTTAAATGATGCAAATATTCATGTTTTCACAGTTTCAAATTTTAAAAAGTCAATCAATAAGTTCAAATCTATCTTTTATGCAGTTCCTGTTCCTTTATTTAGAAAAACTTTCATACTCGATATCAAAAATAAATTATAAGAATTTTGAATACCGTGCGAGAAAAATTAACCGACGTATATGATTTTAAAATTTTCGGGTTTTGAAGTCATTTTCAACTTGCCTTGAGGTATCCGTTAAAAAATAAATTAAAATATATCGATGTTAATTTTTTCTCCTTTAAATGTCATTCATTGATATTTTTTAGTGATTTAGAGTTCAGAATTCTTTGATGTATATATATATATTTTAGATTTATTGTTAAAAACGTATTTAAGATTACAACTTTCCAGTTGTTTTACCACATATATTGTTGAATACACTTATGAAACGATATTAATGAAACCAAATTTAAATAAGTCTTGCTTCGCTCGAATTATCAATATAAACCCAGTGGTGATCGAGAGTCTTGAGTTACCGCATGAAATCCAGTGGTGACCGAGAGTTACATCTCGAGTACAAAGAGCTAAAATATTTTTGTAAATAGAAGAATGTATCTGCGACCAATAATTGCAAAAATAAGGACTTGGGAAGGATTTTTGTGGACACAGTATATATTCGTTTGCATCATCTGTAGGAAAGCACAACCTCGTTATTCAGAAAAGCAACTCATTCTGAAACAGAAAACTTCATTCTAAAAAGTATTTTTTTTTTAACATGAAAACTTTTAAAAGCTCTTTTGTGGTTTGGGGGAAGCGAAAGATAGGCACTCAGTTCAAACGAGGTCTCAAAACGCATTAAAAATTGAAGTTAATCCTCGTGAAAATCATTCTATCCTCTTTGGACGCTCGAGAACTATTGTTTCTGGGATTTTATCGAGAAAGCGGAACCGCAATTGAAATTGAATACAAAAGCCTTCGTTTTAAAAGCTTTTCTAATGCATCTCTATTCCACTTGGAACAGCAGCAACAGGAAGAAGGAACTTTCGAATTTTCGGGAAATTTAAAATGAATTGATGGATTTACTCAAGATTATGGAAAGTGAATACGCCCAAGTATTGCCTTCGAAATCGAAATATTCAGTCTCATTCACAATTGCTAATGGAGGCTTGAGTGGTATGGAGATGATAATAATCAATGCATTTCCAGGGACTCCTAATTGGGTCTCTTCCTTGGATATGCGTATCGTGTAATTGGAATCGAGGAAGGAATTTATTTACAAAGCTAAAAGTATTTGTTTTTCGCCAATAATCTTTTTCCCAGAGTCCATTTAACTCCAAGACCGAATTTGGAATCTGCTTTTTTACTTATTTCATATTTTGTGCGAATTTAGCGAATTTTTCATTAACGTATTAAAAGGAATGTGATGTCGCTCTGGATATAAAACGTTTTTATAATTCGCGCGCCAGTATGCTACCATTCAGAAAAGTATGAGATATTTGTCTGTCAAATTTAATCAGCTAACTGGGCAATTTTTAAAAGATGTTGCCACTGCATGGCATAAAATATTATTAACCAACACGTACCGCACGTACCATATTGCCGTTGGACAAAGAGTATGCTATTAAACTTTTAAATTTAATCTACGAGGGCTATCCAGAAAGTAGATTACGTTTCCGTCTGTGTCCGCTAGGGGCGGGGCTAGCGCGGCCATCTTGGGGTCAGAGCGTTGCGCAGCTCAGTCTGCATCTAGCCGTGCTAGTGAGAGGTTCGTGCTGTGCTCCGTTCAGATACTGTGACGGTTTGAAATGTCTGCGTTAATTGAAAATCCCGCGAGGTGCGCTCAGTAATAAGGTTTCTGACTGCAAAAAACTGTAAACCGATAGAAATCTATCGGCAGCTTCGTGAAGTGTATGGGGACAACATTATCACTGAAGGTGGAGTGCGTCAGTGGGTCATAAGATTTCAAAATGGCCGAACCAATGTTCACGACGAAGATCGAAGTGGGAGACCCAGCATAGTGACCGGCGAACTTCTCGAAAAAGTCGATGCTTAAGTCCGTGAAAATCGAAATTTCACAATAACGGAACTTTCTTTGAGTTTTCCACAAATTTCGCGAAGTTTGTTGCACGAAATCATCAGCGAAAAGCTTGGTTACCACAAGTTTTGTGCAAGATGGATTCCAAGAGATGCAAGAAGAGGTAACGAAGTGGTTGAAGGCGCAGGCGGCCGAATTTTTCGACGAAGGAATTTCCAAGCTCGTACATCGCTACGATAAATGCCTTAATTTGTATGGTGACTATGTAGAAAAGTAGTATTTTAGTGTGGCTTTCATCTGTATATAATAAAATTTGTTTCCTATACTTTGTTTATTTTTTTATTCCAAAACGTAATCTACTTTCTGGATAGCCCTCGTATTATTGATTAAAAAATAAGCGATTTTAGTGCGATTTAAAGCTTCTATGTGAATAAACAATTTTTATGTGACTATTTTTCTTTTGAATTATCAAATATTTTTTTCTAATGATATGGTACATAATTGCCAAAGAGTACTTTAACATTTATGTACTTTTGCATTTTTTGATATGTATATCTTTCTTCGAGATACTTACTATATTGTAAAATGAACATTTTAAATGCAATTAATTGTCTTGTCTAGCTGCACTCGTTCTAATAAAATTCATGCGGAATCTCACTAGTCTTCATGATGTTTATTGCGTCCTATAGTTTGCGATAATATCGCTTTAAAAATGTCTTTATTTTTTTTTTCGGGAATCGTTTAGAAAGATTTACCAGCCTACGTTGGATAGGTAGAAAGCAAAGAAGAGTTTTGCTGTTGAAATAATAGATATATGATGATTGCCATGAAACGCTTTAAGTGAAACAGTCGTTATTTGAATTAATATAAGTATTGCCAATATAGACAGAAAAATAGCATAACAAAAATAATATAGTTAATAATACCTGAAGAAATGAAATTGTTTATTTGATTATAGCCAAAGTACTTGACGGCTATCTACATAAGAGGAGGGATGCCTTCGTGGAGGACTTTCTAAGGGACCTGGCTCGTATACACTTTACACATGGGGAAAACAACGAAAACGCCCATGCATCCAGCCCGTTCGCGGAATTCGAACCTCGTCCCGAACTACCAGTGTTCAACGACTTTACCGCTCGGCCGCTGGTAATCAAAGATAAATAAACTGGTTTATATTTTGTATTCCATACTTAACTGTTACACAATCAGATACTTTTATGCAATGAAATATAAAATGCTGTAAACAATTTTTTCCTTCATTCCAGAAATTTCTGGAGCATAATTAAAAGTAGTAAGTGCCATGTTAAAGAACTTGTAGAATGAGCTACTGTAGACATTCATTGTGTAATTTCTAATGCATGTAAAGTCTAGAATCGTTGACTGAGTTTTGATTAAATTAGTGATATGAACAAACATTATTTTCTTACCGAAATTATTAAATATTATAGTGCCTAAAATAGCGTCTTTTTATGTTAGGCAATTTTTCGATTTTTACTTAATTGAATTTGTGTTTACTTTGTGCGTTATATTGGATATCTTGTAATTCTAAATAACAGGGGGGACCGGAAAGTAATGTCGTTTCTGCGCATGTCGACAATAACATGCTAAGGGCAGAAGTGGAAGCAAATCCATGTCAAACACTCTTAACCAACCTTGGTCGACCATCCAATAACATTTAAATCAGAATGGAAAAATAAGCAAAGCAGGTGTTTGAGTCCCTCATGATCTATCCGAAAAGAACAAAGCCAACCTATCCATCACATATTGCTGCAACGGCACCATACAGAACCGTTTTTTGATCGTTTGATTAGTGGAGACAAAAAATAAGTCCTATATGATAATCCAAAACTCAAAAGGCAGTTTTAATAGGGGTTACAAAGGGTTTACATCCCGAAAAGGCGTTTCTGGGTGTTTAATGGAGTATTCGCGGAATTGTTCATTTTGAATTGCTGAAACCTGGACAAACTGTTAATGCAAACCGTTATTGTGACCAGTTGGATGGAGTGAACCAGTCTTTAATCGAAAAATATCAACAGAAAAGGCGTCATTCTGCAACACGACAATGCAAGACCACCACTGGAAAAAAATTAATGAATTGGGGTGGGAGGTACTGCCATACTCACCCACCATACTTGGCCGATATCGCAGCACTGGATTTCCATTTATTCGGATCCGTGCAACATTTTCTTAGTGGCAAAAAATTTGAAAATTTGGATGATGTCCAAAATGTCCTCTCGAGATATTTTACTCAAAAACCAATTGATTTTTATCTGTTCGGGATTGAAAATCTGCACATTAGATGGCAAAAGGTTGTTGATAACGAGGGTGATTGTATTATTGAATAAAAATAAAAACTTGTTAAAAATGCATTCGTTTGAATTTAATGTAAGAAAGCGGCATTACTTTCCGGTCTCCCTATTAGATTAAAGTTTGAATTAGCTCCATTAGAACCGAAGGTGTGGGCCAAAACTCTCTAACGTACCTTTGGGACAAGTCTTGACACAAAATTGTGGGAATATGGCGATTTCTCGCTAATTTAGCGACATTTTCGTAGAACTCGTATTCGGAGCTCTGAAAGCGATTTTTCTTGAAGCTTCCAGTAGCGCTCGGGCAAACTTCTGATTTCCTTTGCATGATTACAGCTTATTCCTGTAAATCTTGTAATGAATTAATCGCTTCTGCGGCTGGATTTGAACCCATGTTCTTTAACTCCAGTCTGCTTTCATCCTGTGATCCACAAAATATTTTTAAATGATTCTTTAAAAATGAAATTCGGAAGTGCGAGCTTGATGACGTGATCTGAATCATTTTGCTCTGTTGCTCAGTAATCTAACCGGATATACTGTTCATAAAATGCTTTCGATTAACGTTATTGTTAAATGCGAAATATTTTAGAACAAATGTATTCACTGTATTTAATACCGAATATGAAATATGGATGAGCTTAATTCTTTCTACGGATCTTCATATCTATATTTATATCATTTGCAGTATGTTAATGTATTTTATTATATATTGGTAGCACTGATATTAACTGTATCATTCTATTTTACTTTTGCTATTATAGAAGAATTTGATGATAAGGGACACAAAGGCCGTTCTGTAGCAATCATCATATACATTATTCATGTCGTCATATACATTATTATTACTGCTGTCGAATTTACATAAAGCCCATAAATATCTTAATTTGCCAAAGAAAAGCGTATATTTACCGCAATTGCATGTTTTAATAAACTTCAACTTTTTAAATATGTAAGACTCAGAAAAATTACATTACTTATTACCTTTCATTTCTAATTCCCTTAAATACTTAGTTATAACATCAGTAGGCAAATTTCCGGAGCAAAATGAAAACTTCTTGACGCTTCATTGAAAAATTTACCTTTAACTGCTATGCTGAAAATTCATGAGTAGATAGTGAGATAGGGTCTTATATTTCTGTAAATAAAATTATAATTTTTGAAAGTAATTTTCTTATAAGAGATGTTCTATTCGTTCGATTCTAACTGATTCAAAAAGGAGATTATTTTTCTGAGTAAGCAAACACCGATTTATCAAAAAGGAATGATAGCTCTTTTAGTGTTCGTTTACAGAGAGCTCTCGTTGAAAGCGTTACAAGAAAGTTTGTGATTCTCATTTCAGGGAAGGGAAAAATGTTTATCCGTCCATGTTAAAAGTGAGTTCAATTTTTATCATTCTCAAAATTTTTTAACATTCTATTATTTTGGAATATTATTATTACTTCTACGTAAGAAGGATGTTTTAGGGAATCTCAAAGCTACATTTGAAAGAAATCAATGCATGGAATCAGAGGTTCGGTTGAGTCGATTCTTCCGATCACATTGCTTGTTCTGTTTTTTCCTGCTCTTTTGCCTCGCACCGATCTTGATTCAATCTTCGTTCCCGATTTCATTCATTAAGGTCATTATTAGTGCACTGTACATAATTAAAAAAACGATTTAGTTCACTGAGAGAACGGTTCGAAACTGATCCAATAAAAAAGTATTTTTGCCCACATCTGTATCATACACGCAGTCACTTATACAGAAAATTAATAATTTTATTTTGAAATAAAATGTGGTTAATATTTTCACTGAAAATAGCGAAGACAGCAAGATACGGATGATAACCCCCCAATCATATAAAAAGATACCGTGTAAAACATCGTGCTCTCGGGATACATATCATACTAGTTAAGGACTAAATACTTACTAGTATTTGCATTATAAAAAATTATGAAAGGATTTTATAACCAAGTCTAAAGAATTATGAGACATATTCTTTTAGTTTAAAGTTTATACAGTATCGTGGTATGAAGAAGAATACGCCAGACAATTTTTATCGGCAAAGAAGAATACTTCAGACGATTAGAGAATTCCAGACGATTTAAATCTTCTTTGCGGGAGAAATTTCTCTAGAGAATGTGATTATCAATGATGTTCACCACAATTATTAACACCTCGAAGAGGTGCTATTTGTTTCATTTAACGGTGAAGTCTTGCAGGCTGAGAAAAAAACCAGAAAATACGATGTTCGCATTCGATGCTACGAAGTTATTGTAAAAAGACCATTACAACGAAGCTGCTGCATTTGTTAGTTAATTCTACAAGACAATGAAAATAAAATCTAACAAATTGAAAGTGCAAAGGTATACTTTTAGCATTAGAGGTGCTATTTTACTCGATCATCATTTTACAAATAAAAGAATGTTTCCACCAAATGGTATTGCCATTTTTATTTTTAAAGAAAAATTATAGCGAATGGAACAAAATGTATAGTAACTCTCAGGACTCTATCCGGAATTCTAAACATACCTCTTTTTGAGTATTTTAATGATTCTATTGTTGAATTTTATGTCACGTTAAATGCGAAGAAAGTTACGTTTAATAAATAAAGTTAATATTTAATAAATGACGTTTAATAAATACAGAATAAAAGGTATTATTAAAAAATAAGTTACTTAGGTCATTTTTTTAAGAAAACTGAAAGCTGATAACATGAACTGAAAAATAAAACCGAAAAAAAAGATAATATATTTATTAAAAATGTCGATGTAAAAAAATAAAAACAAGAAAATCTGAAACTGTTAACACTTTTATGATTTTCCGAAAGGACTCATTTAAAATTTTAATACAGATAAAAAGATATCAGTAGAGATTATCAATAGGCATGGTCCAGGTGTGAAACATTGGAATAGCGAAATACACTGCCCTCCAAAACTTAAGGAACAGAATGTTTTTCAAAGTTCCTCGTTACAAAAATGTCAGTAACATTTAAATTCACCATTAATGTGCATGATAGGGATTATTCAATTATGTCAAAGCACACGAGGGCTATCTGCCTAAAGGGAGGAGTGCCTTCGTGGAGGACTTTCTAAGAGAAACTGGCTCGTATACAAGTTACACATGGGGAAAAGCCCGCCGTTACACAGCCAGCCCGTTCGCGGGATTCGAACCTCGGACCGAACTACCAGTGTTCAGTCTTCACCGCTCGGCCGCTGGTGGGCCTTGTGCATGATAGTAAAAACGTTTAAGTAAATACGTGCAAAACAATAGCTAGCACTTTTATTTTATAGAAATGAATACTTATATGAGTTGGAGAAAGAATGCAAAAAAATTAATTTTTGTTTACGAGTATTGATCTTCAGTTGTTATTACAGTTTCGTGGGAACATCTTGGAGAGTCTATCAATATCCAGGAGAAATCGTTTGCCCGATTCGTTGAGGTGGCAGGCGATCGAATGAATGGAAATGGGGACGTCACAAGCTGATGCTTCTGGATGTCTCAATGTCTCTCGCAGTGCAGTCCAGCGACTATGGAATCAGTTTGAATTCGAGGATTCTGTATCTAGAAGACATGTTCCAGGCAGACCAGGAGTTACAACACATGCGAGAGACCGTTAGTTAGCTCTTTTGGCCCAAAGGAAGAGCGACATTACTGTGCCTGAGCTCATGACAGATCATTAATGGTCACAGGAACGAGAATCTCAGCTATTACAGTGCGCAGACGCCTGCACAATACAGGCCTGTGTGTTTGACGACCGGTTGTTTGTGTCCCCTTGGCACAGAGCTGCCGGTTTATGTTGGGCAGGAGAACACGTCTCTTCACAGAAGAGTCCAGCTTCATATCGGAGAGTAATTCAGATCATCAGCTGATCTGGAAGGAACAACTCACCAGATACAACCAATTCCACATTGTGAAATGACACAATTACAGAGGTGGTGGAATAATGGTTTAAGCTGGGATCTCTCTCGGTGTCACACTGACCTGCATGTGTTCCATGAAGGAACTTTGACCGGTGTGAGGTATCGAGACGAAATTCGTGATCAGTATTACCCGCCATATGGCGCTGCTGTTTGTCCTGGATTTCTTCTGATTGATAACAATGCGCGACTGCATAGAACTCGGGTTGATGAAGAATATCTTGGGGATCACGATATGGAGCGGCTGGAATTGAGCAGCTCAATCCCCAGACTTGAATACAATTGAGCACCTTGGGAGACAGGTTCCTGCTTTGAATTCTCCTCCAAGGTCTTAAATGAGCTCGAACAAGGATTACTCCGTGTCTGGTCCTTGCTTCCCATTTCACTGACCGACAACTTAATTGACAGCATGGAACGTCGCTGCGCCAATATATTGCAGCTGTGGGTGAATGCATTCCTTACTAGAACCCATTTTGTAATGTTACCACCACATTTTTCCTCGAAAAACTGTGATATACTGTTTTTCCAAGACTGGATTTCTCTGCTAAGAGTGCAATTTTTTTTTTAAAATTCGTGTCTGTTTTGATCTTAGAAAGCATTCCACGTCACATTCATTAAAGAACTGTTTAGTAAAAACATGTTCGCTAAATTTATTGTTTCTATGTCGCTTCATGCTCAGATCAGACACCAAAAACATGTTGTTCCTTAACTTTTGGAGGACAGTGTATTTTATAGGATATTAAATGAATATGCATTTAGGCTAGTACTGGAAGATTATACATTTAGAAAGTGCAAAATATGGTTATATTGGTAAGAGTGAGTCAACAGCAGACTAGTAAACTAAAACCTCACGGATGACATAAAACACCTTGATAAACCCTCCGACTGCTACGTTCAAGTCTGAATCATGCTAGATTTTCTTTTCGTTTTCTTCTTTTAGATTCAGAAGCTTCTGTCGGATCTTTTATGGAAAATCAAAGCAAGGAATCTTGTTTAGAATCCTTTAGAATTATATTCCAATTTTCTATAAACTAGATTTGGTATTGTCGGGAGAATTCTATTAGTTCGATTAGTTGATAATATATTTAACATTGTATAAGAGTCTATGGGACGTACTAGATTCTTTGGTTCTATGAAATTCGCGTGACTTAGATGATTTGTACAATTGTTTACAGAATTTCTGCACAAATAATTGTAGAATACTACACATATCTCTGAAGAAACTCTGAGCATTAGAATGTAGGATCAATATCTAAAATATGAAAGAATTCTATGGAATATCACTGACCTAGTTTATAGAAAATTGGCCAGTAACTTTAAAGGATTCGAAATAACTTTAACATGGGATTTTTTATAGAATCGAATTCGTTAAGATATTTCCGTAAGGTGTAATTCAATTTATATTTAGGAAATCTTATTTTTGATAAAAATAGACCATCCAGAAGTCTAATTACACTTAAATCTGAATGACACTTATACTGAACTCATACTGCTTATGTCCTGTTTCAGCATGCGCTCTGCTGGATCCTCCCAAAAGAAGAATGGTTGCGGCGAAGGTCCAAAGCCCACCCCAAAAAGGGAAGAAGACGCCATAACTTAGCAAGACCTCCCACCTCCTTCGGTGAGCGAAATAATCGATACCTTCAGGAGCCTGACCGTATCGATTGCCCTTTGCTCCAGGCCCACCCCCTTACACTTTGCGTGACACAGACTTATTTCATGGATTATAGTTATCTAAGGGTTACCGTGTGTCCCGTACAGGTTTCTAGGCCTGTCCTTCGGTATGTTACCGAGTAGAAAAAAGCCAGTTAAGATCTTATTACTGATTCCGTTTTTGCACGAAGGTTGAGAATGTTGCTAAAACTTCGCGAAAGCTGGTTATTTTTGGATACTGAACTCATTCTGTAGCACAAAGAATCGGAAAAGAATTTTTTAAAGATTTTTTCGAATTAAAAAAAACTATTTTAACGCAGTATCTTTTTTCTTCTTCTTTTTCTCTCCCCTTGTTTTTAGTTGTTGTTTAATGAATTCAGGTAGCGTTTTTGAGATCAAGAAAGAAAAGAAAGGAAGAAACGTTTACAAAATGAAGAAACGTTTACAAAACGTTTACAACATGGGCTCCTTGCAAAGAACCCATTCACAGATTATGTCAATAAATGGAAACCATTTTGAAAATGGCACAAATCTCCCTGTAGACATTCAGTGGTTCATGCAAGACGGAATTCATCCACACACTGCAAATGTTGATCTTGATTTCTTTTATGAGTTTTTAATGTGGTTATAACATCACATCGATGTCCTATACACAAACGTTTACAAAATGCGTATCTTCCCAAAACTTTCAAACGCTTTCCTTTGCTACGGTAAACTTTGATCCATCAGAAATAAAAGTCTTGCTTACAATTACGTATTACTTACACCTATTTTGCATGAAATTCTATCTTGACAAAATATATCCTGTTAAAAGGCTCGCCAGAGCCAAGAGAAAATATTTTAAAAACATAATTCTTGTTTTTTTTTATGTTTTATGTTATTTACACCTTATATCTACAGACTGGCGCCTAAAATGTGATACCATTGAGTCACCCCCCAAAAATTTTAGTATTATGTATAAAATGTTAAAAACACGTATTCGGGTAATTTTACGGTCAGGAAAAATCAGCAGCGATATCTAATTTTTCGTAAAACAGGTACAGAAATAAGTAGGAGGGACACGAAGTATTTACCAAATAGACTATTCAGGTGTTGTCCTCGTCTACTAACTATCCAGATGCAGTAAAACTAGATGCATCAGCGCTTTCGTCGCGAAACAGCAATTTGTAAGATGGTAGAAAACATCAGGTTGAATGTTGAACAAAAATTTGTAACCTTCTTCGGAAACACAAAGATTTGGATAGCGATACAAAGATGGTTTCGTTACATTTTGGTACAACATGGGCTCCTTGCAAAGAACCCATTCACAGATTATGTCAATAAATGGAAACCATTTTGAAAATGGCACAAATCTCCCTGTAGACATTCAGTGGTTCATGCAAGACGGAATTCATCCACACACTGCAAATGTTGATCTTGATTTCTTTTATGAGTTTTTAATGTGGTTATAACATCACATCGATGTCCTATACACTACAAAGGAGGAGACAGTGGCCTTCGGCATAGCCCGTATATTAACCCATGTGATTTCATTTCCTGAGGTTTTGTGAAAGATAAGGTATTTGCAAGGAGACCTGTAGATGTAGCACAACTTCAAGCTTTTATCTTGAAACTGCGTTTCCATGTAATTTTGGAAGCCTTGTGCAGGAAGGTTGGGACAAATGTAGAGGCTTGTTTGCAAGAGGCTGTGAAATAAAATGATGGACACATTTTCTGCACTAAACTCACTTTCCATGCTCACAACATTTAATTATGCATTCATTTTGAAATATTTGGATGATAAATAAATGTGCAGTAAACAAAACAAATGATACGATATTTCTTTGGCTACTTTGTATTTAGTCACAACACGCATTCAGTAACTCAACTGTCACTATCACCACTTTGCATTAGGAACTACAAACAGAGAAAGGCATTTAAAAATCAGTTTCATGAACCAAAATGTTTGACCAGCAATAAGCAGTTCTTCGTCAGTACATCATCAGGTAGTCCGTTGCTTCCAAGAAAAGGTTGCGTCACATGCTTCATGTTTTCCTTTTTCCATTATATGTCTCGTGTTATCTTGATGCCTTTTGGATGGAAGATCCTGAAACAATTTCATTTCAGTAAACTGCATTTCACATTATACTTTCATTATGTATAGATTCGATAGAGTCAGTATTACTTGGAGATCCTTTTTCGATAATGGAGTTGCTGTGTTATCACTTTGTTTCTGTCAATTTGTTGCCCGTATTATCAATTCCGTCATCGCTTCCATTTTCATCTTCACTGTTACAGGCAAGGCTACCGAAAACTATACTTATCCACTAATTAAATTAATTGGCACTTTTTTCACAATATTAACCGCACATTGTAGTTTATTACTGTCTTATAAAACGCGTCAACAAAACATAAAACAACAGAAAAGCATGAAATGCATTAACAGTGAACAAGGAGATTTATATGCATAAATATCGCTAGGTTCTGACTGAATGCATGATGTTGCTGAACAACACCACAGATTTTTATACGCCCAGAGAGTTAATCAAGGACAAAGTTGTCACTTTTCTTTTTTTTCCCTGTTTATGGAATACATATATAACACCAAAATCATTTTTAAACAGTTCTGAAAAATATTACGAATGTATCACGTAAAATTATCTACCACACATTTCTATGCACGTAATGCATCTTGCGGCACCTATTAATGCAACGAAAAGTCTGTAATGACAAACAGCAACACCATGCTGTGTACGCCCAGCCGCCTGAAATGGTTATTATAAAAAAAGATAAAATACTTAATGATTGTAACTAGCCCAGCTACTATAATTTCACAGGTTCTGCTTGTAATTAGTAATAATAGATGTAAAGATCTGCGTTCATTAATTGTAAATCGTTCCGTTTGTTAATCAGTAACAGCGAGATTAAAGTTTAAAGAAAATATATATATGAGTATATTACGCTTTTCCGAATGGCTACGAACTGGCCCGCAGAAGCTGAAAGAGCTAATTTTCTAGCATTGGCAATATATTGTTTTTGAATCGTTGAGTTTTTAATCAAAAACTTTTTATACTCGCACTAAATGTAAAATAAAAATAAAAATAAAATTTATTATTTTTATAAATGTTTTCATTTTCATCAGCAGATGGCTTAAGTAGCTTGAATTCCTTACTTTCATTGTTACTGCCTGATCACAGGCTTCTCTTTCGTGATTTGCTCTACTGCAGCTGAAGAAATTTCTATATTTAAACCTTCAAAACTAGCCCTTCACATTTACGAATATTACGCCGACTCTTGTTGCTTTAACACCTCCAATAATCTTTATTCGGCGTTTTATTTTAACTGAAATTCTTCATTATTTAATAATAGAGAACGGATAACGATACAACTTGCAGAAATTGTGAAATATTATTAGAGGGGAGGGGAGGAAAAGCCAAAAAAGGATGTCTTTTTTTTTAAGTATTCTTCTTCAAAATAAACTTAATAACGTTATCCCTAAATTTAGGTTATGTTAGCGGACTAATGAAAATGCCTATGTAGCCATCCGTCCATTCGCTAGGGCATGAACCTGGGTTGAACAACCAATGTTCACAAATCTTATCCACTCGGCTATTAGAGTATTTTCTGATACCATTTAAGAATCCTGATTTTTACTTCACTCTGATAACTAAATCCCAGCTTACTGAAACGCAAATAATATGCTTCAACACACCGTATCTGTTATGCCTAACTGTTCCTTTCATATTGTCCGTTTTCTTATATGCATCTGACAGCCTGTCTATAAGCTTGTTTGTTTTTTATGTATCATATGGAAGAAGATTGATAATTATCTTATGTATTTTCTGTATATCTTCTAAGTATATCGTATGTTTTTCTTAATGTATATATTATTTCATGTAGCTTTTCTTTCTGTATCGATCTTTTATATATATTTTATTATCTTCTATATATACAACATGGGCTAAATAGCTTCTATATATCATATAGAAGAATATATCTAGGGACATGTATCTTATAGAAGATGTATATGTTCTGCATTATATTACATATATATATTCTGCATATCTTCTGCACATCTCTAGTTATCTTCTTTTACACATTTTTCTTTTAAATATCTTTTTCTCTATTTTCTTCTAGATATCTCTTTACCTGCCTCTACATCTTCGTTTTTCTTCATATATAGTATATCTACGTAGGTTCACTAAAATGAATCAGTATTATTTCTCTCGAATCCTTTACAATAATGCTTTAAGCAAATTACAAAAGTACCAGTGGTTTTATGGTTTCAATAATGACAAATTGTAGCAATCAAATCAAGGTTACGCTGAAATGCAGCAGTCAAATAAAGACTGCTATGAGAAAGACATTCTATTAATGAGCGGTAATGAGCAAAACATTGAGAATGCATACACATGATTTTTCAGATTCAGAAATAGCGAGATATAGCACTCATGAAAACGGCTTCGAGCAGCCCAACCAGGATAGTGGATAGAGACGCTGACTGCCGTATCAAAGGACTCGGGTTCGAATCCCGGAGAAGGCATGGATTTGTAAATGTATTGTGTCTGTGCAACATATATGCATCCAGAAGAAAGGCCACTCGAGAGGTTGGTGGTAGGAAGAGAGGGGTGGGAGACCTTCAGAACCGTCCCCCCTGTGTCAAAATCGGGGGGGGGGCGGAAATGAGCTAAAGTTAGGCTGTCACCTATATGGTGCTCAAGGTTCTTGACAACGACAGGTGCATTTGACTCCTTGCTACGGCAAATGTTGTAGGCTTCTGTTGATCATTGTGAGACAAGTGCGACTGCTGACAACAACAATACGACATGCACATTTGTTTGGTGATAGAAATGAGGAAAAAAATAAGAAAGAGCGATAGTGCTGTTAATGAAGATACCCAAAAGTCCATTCACCAGATTTCGGGTTCACCAGATATTCACCAGATTCGGATTCAAAGCCCTTTCTACCCCACAAGACTTGGGGAATACCCTTCTTGTTCGATTTCTAGGAATAAAGAATGAAATTCAGTGATATGGATGAAATGCAGAAAATATGTTGCGTGCTTTGAATACTATTCCATATCAAGAGTTGCAGAACTGTTTCCATATTCCCAGCAGAGGTCGGAATAAGTGTATCGATGTGGGGGAAAACAGTTTGGAGGGCATTAAAGTATGTAAGTGCTTTAAAAATGTATACCGTGTCAACAAAATTAAGACAACCTTTATTTTCACAACCGTTGATCATAAATATATAACTCTAGCTCCATAAATTGTTTAAATGACGCAAATATTCATGTTTTGATATATTCAAGTTAAAAATAAAATTTCATAAAAATCACTAAATCACTAAATCTAATTGTATAAATAAAAATCACCAAATCTAACTGTTTGTATGTTCCTTCTGTTCCCATACTTATATTCAGGAAACTTTTATAATCATTTATAAATATAAAAAACAAAATGTTTAACTACCTTACATCAAAAGTGAACCAGTTATTTAATTTCAAAAGTTTGCGTATTTCACGTCATGTTCCGCTTACCTTGAGAGATCGGTTAACAAATAATTTGAATTATTCGATGTTCATTTTTCTCCACTAAATGTTAGTCCTTCATTGGTATTATTTTGCGATCTATTAGTGTGTAATGTTCATTAACTAATAATTTTGTTAAAAATGGTATACTGAAAACACAAGTAATTTATAAGTTTTAAAACGCCAAAAACTGAGTTATTAATATTCTCACCAAGTTTTAATTCTTTAGAATCGTAATTTCATAATTATACAAAAAGTTCATTAAACTAGGAACACTTTCATTTTTAATTTATGCAAATAATTTAATAAATTCGTTATGTGGCTATACCTGCCAGTGTTTCCTATTACATGATGAAAAAATAGATATTGATCAATACGTTTCACAATAATTCGCATAGAAATTTCCGCTAACAGTACCTAAGTGTTCCACAAAACATTACTATTATAAAGAAATAACAAGGAAGTACCGGATAAAAAACATTCATTTAATTAATTCAGATGTTAGAATTTATATGATTAACTCATTTGATTAATTCTAATTCAGAATGTGCTTAACTTCCGACTTTAGATTACTTTCTAAATGAAGTTTAAAAAAAAAAGACACTAATGTTGACAATGAAATATCACAGCATTTGCATGACTTGCAGTTAACTCTTGTTCAATATTTCTTATTGTGTCACGAAGACAATTCTAGAATTCAAAATACTTCCACAACAGCATCTAAGTCGACAGATATGAGCGCAGTTGATTTCGAAATATTAATAGGTTTGACAGCTGATTCCGGCATAATAAATATAAATAACTTTCGTCGAACAAACTTTGGATACGTTTGTCAAAAGAATATCCAAACTTATCAAAACGAGCTACTCGTATTTTACTTTCTTTAGCGACAACGTATTTGTGAGAGGCAAGTTTTTTTTTTCACATTACGCTGCAACAAAATTCAAATACAGAAATAGATTTGAGGCTTCGTCTGATGGTAAGAAATATATATTCAGGTTTCTCGCATTTAGCCTGACGTTAAAGGAATTTGTAATTCAAAGACTGAGACACATTGCAGTCATTGAAAACTAAAAATGCTTTAATTTTCTTATATTGTTTCATTTAAATAATTTTTATCTGCCATTTTGTTTATAAAATTAATAAATGAAAAACGTTTCTCTTATAGGTATGATGTAGAAATGAGAGTAAATGGTTTATTTTCTTTACCTAGTATATCTGTATTATCATTTATTATAATTAAAAATCAAAATTTATTCTACTGTTTCTTAAACATTTTAGAAGTTGAAACTGTTCCGCGACGGGAAACGTTTTGGATACAATTTTATACAGTTATATTTTACTTTGCCAAACAAACAAAGGCAAACATACCCCTTTCCAGCTTATGTATAACCCCTGAATATAATTTCTAACTTTAGCTCGAAATAAATTTTTGCCGTATTGGACTCTAACGCTTTGTATTTGATTTTTCGTAGTGAGTAAAAACATTTTCCTAGGTAAAAAGACCGAGGGAATGTACAAAAACGTAAATTTCGTAATTTTCAAAAACACTGATATTTTAGAATTTACAAATACCCAAACATGAATATTTACTCCATTTAAATTATTTCTGTAACTAGAAGAACATATTTATTACCAATGATTGCGAAAATAAAGGCTGGGTAAAGCCTTTATTAGACAGATTTATAATTGCTTCTAGACAGATTCTTCTTTATTAAACAGATTTATAATTTCGGTTATTTTTGGATACCCCTTAATTTTTATGCTGGAAAAGAAAAAGAAGGAAATACAATTTTAAACTTTATTTAAACTTAAAAATTAAACTTTGCAAATGCAATGCACGCACTTAATAAATTTCACTATCATACGGCGCAGTAAGCGGGGAGACGAAATTTTACCCCAGTCACGCGACGCTTTCAATAATTTCGACGCACCCAATGATTAAACTTTTATTTCCAGAGCAGCATGAAATTTCAGACACTCTAATTGGACGTGTAGATATGTAATTAAAAGCTTCCAATCACGGCCTCTCTCCGAAAAATTCGAAAATCTCAGTAACCGAAGAAGTACCAACCCTCCTTAAATGATCAGTGCCAGAATTTTGTGTCCCCTCTAATGAATCGTAAGAGCGGAAGAATAAACCTCGCTCCGATTATTATAAACAGTTATTTTCCGAATGCCGGAAAACAATGCGATATCGGCTTACATCTCGCGTTTCATCGTAAAGTATTCTAAATTTAATTACGGCCTAATTAAATTGCTTGGCGCAAACTGCAAACCTTGCATTGTTGTTTCAAAAACAATTAACAAGAGTTGCAGAAAACTGAATTAAA
This sequence comes from Stegodyphus dumicola, assembly GCF_044657685.1. Classification (NCBI taxonomy): domain Eukaryota; kingdom Metazoa; phylum Arthropoda; class Arachnida; order Araneae; family Eresidae; genus Stegodyphus; species Stegodyphus dumicola. The sequence goes on from NC_140768.1 coordinate 89,777,131, forward strand.
TTGCGTTTTTAATTCATTTTGTTGCTTCCGCGGGAGATACGCGAGAGAGTTGGTGGTCCATAAGAAGGTACAGAAAACGATTAGGAGCATGAGTAGATATTAATGGTTGGAAGTTCTGAATAATAAATAGGTTTCCCGAGCTCTGGCATTTTGTTGGAAGTGGCGTAGAAATGAGCTTTTAAAGTATTTTTTCCCTCAACCACAGTTGCTCATCACGTAACTTGTGTCACGAGGATGGGATATTACAACAATGAGTAGTCGCATTTAATTCCAGTACATTAAATATTTCAAGAGAAAAGTGATCGCAGCTGAAAGTGGTATTTCTTTTCTAACTCCACACGAATAATTTCTGCATATAATTTTCGTAAACGTGTATAAAATGTACTCAAGTTTTGAATGAGTAATTAAAATTTATGTTCTTTTGTGCTCCAGAAATATGCAAATCATGCGAGTTAAAATAATAAATGTAAAGGAAAGACACGAAGCACGGGAATGGTTTCGAGATATATTTGACAAGTGAATTTAAGCCATCTTTGCGTACTATAGCTACATGAGTCAAGCTTCAGGGTGCTTCAGTATTTCAGATCAAAGTTCGGATATTTTCAGTCTACATTCTACATATCAGTTTATATTCAGGTGCTGCTTTGCGAAAATGGGTATAGCCTTAAAATATCTTGACCCTCAGCTTGAAAAATATGTTACTTCTGTAGGCAGAGTAAACAAAAGTAGACATCAAACTTCGTAACTTTGATCTGAAAACCAGAAAAAGTCTTTTCTAATTTGAAAAGTCTGTTACTCATTTCGAAAAGTAAAAAAAAAAAAAAAAAAAAAAAAAAAAAAAAAAAATTAAATAAATTCAAAGTCCCTTAATTTTTATTTGAAAACATCACAAATCCTTAATATTAACTTGAAAGGCAATGACTTTGAGTTTATCATTCGTTCCTACATGGTAAACAAAAGTAAAGTTTACCCTAATTTCGATTTGAAGAATTGAAAATGAATGAATCCCAACCTGAATGATCCCGGAACTTTGCATTAAGTGAAGTGTTTTATTAATATGCAGGTGTTTTCAGCATTTCAGATTAGTGTGTTTACTGCTAATATTTGTTAACTCTGCTAAAATGGATGATAGAACGAAGGTTCAGTGTTTTGAAACTAGGGATCAGGGGTCTTCAGGATTTCAGGTTACACTTTTCCTGCTTATATTGGTTTAGTCTGCAGAATAGAATGTAAGAGAATGAGTTCAGAGTCTGCAGATTAAGGTTCAGGGTTTTCAGATTAGTGTACTTAGAATTATACAGTTTACTATTTGAAAATGGAAACCAAATATAGATTCAGAGCTTTCAGATTAGGATTCTGTGTTTTTTACTGTGTCAGGTTGCGATGTTTCATTACCTTTATTTATTCTGCTTAGACTGGATAACAGTTTCAGAGTTCAAGGGTTTTCATCACATGTGTTTTTAGGTTTTTTAAGTTAGGTACTTTTATATCCTCTGCCAATATGGGGAACAGAATGCTGGTTCAGTTTGGGATTTACAGTTTTTCAGGGTTTCAAGTTAAGATACTTTTCATTACTTCACGAGAGCGGATAATAGCATCAAGTTTCGGGGATAATAGCATCAAGTTTTATTTTTCCCGAACACGTTTTAAAGTACGCATTTATGAAGATAGTACTTGCAAAGAAATGTTTTTAATATGGTTATATCAAGTAACTGCTTAGATTTAGATAAGCGGAAATTTTCGAAGGGAACTAGATAAAGAAACTTCTTAAACAATAACATTTATTTTAAAAATTATGCTTTTATTTAAAGCAGCGAGTCATCAGTACTAAATATTGCTTTAATATATTGCAGGAAATATACGGCATTCACAGGTCAGAGATTCCACGGAAAAATTTACATTTATGACGACTCGAATTCGATGGGCAAAATTCCTAAACGTGTGAACTCATGTACTGAAGAAATTATGTTTCCTCAAACAGTTTCCAAACTTTACTACAACAAGATATTCTGTGCCTGGCACTCAGACACGGTTCTAAACTAGCAATAAAAATTTAAGACTGGAGCAGAAGAAGACTCGGGAATGACATTTCACTTCAGTGGCACTCTCTATCTGCTGGAGCTATTTTATTTCGAACTCTCCCTTTGTTCAAAAGCGGAGTTTTGTATGACAGCAATCGTGCAGCTAGAAGATTCAATTTCGTTGGAAGTTAAAAAAATAAAAAGAAGCTAAAGTAGAGAAATCAAACCAAAATGAAATGGTTTCTTCTATAATTTATACCCCGGGTATCAAAAGATATCCGAAATTCCCCATCAAATTTATGGATAGAATATTCCTATGAATAACTTTTGCATTGCTAGGGAATATAGATGAAGACATAAAGCTACGGATATTGTATTCCTTGCAATGGATATTGCTTATATCTATTTGCTGTTGAAGATTTGCAAAAAATGAAGTATTTTACGCATAGACCCACACGGTTGCCTCTGCATGTTCTTACACAGGGAACTTCACTTTTTTTTTCTTTCATTTGCCTTAGACATGGCTTTTATAAAGAAATCTAAACAGCTTTGTAGCTTTTATCCATCAGTAAATCTAAAAGGTTTTATAGCTTTTATCTGCTAGTTTTCAATGAATCCAACTGGTCTCTCCAGGAGAATTTTACGAGTACTATCATGTGCGATTGCATAGTGTTTGTCACCTGCTTTAACACTTAACGGTAAAATCGTTGAATATTAGTAATTCGAACAGAAATCGAATCTCTGTAAAAGGGCTGGCTGAATGGAAAATTTCCAGGTTTTTTTCCCAGGTGTAGCGTCAGTAGGAGCCCCTTTTGCTTAGAAAGGCCTCTCAGGCATTCCTCCAGTTAGGTAGATAGCTCTCAAATGGCTTGGGTATATACAGTAACTTAACCTGAACAGTATAAAGCAGGAGTAGGATTACGAACGGATACAGCAGAATTAGAATTCTCCTCAGGCAAATAACCCTCGAGTGCTTCTAGCCCCTCAAGATCTAAATAGCTCTAATTCCTTAATCTAATAACCATCGAAATCTAAATAACTTTAATCCAAATCCTTGTTTCTGTTAACACTGTTAAGTTACTTGATAAAGCCAAATGACATGAATATGTTCTGCCTAATGGGAGGAATGCTTTTGTGGAGGAATTTCTAAGGGAAACTGCCTGCTATTAACATAACGTGCAAAAGAAAATCTCAAAATTACCAAAGCAGTTAATTCTTTCGACGAGATTTGAATCCAGCGGTACTGCCAATATTCAGCGGCCAGTGGTGCTCTTCTAAAGTGTTCAGAAACTAGAATTTGTTAATTTTTAAAGCGGAAAAGGATTTCACAATAATGGTGAAAATGCTTACAAGCATCTATGTTACATAAGCTTTGAATAAACTGAGAATTGTTGCAGAATTTTCTACTCTAATCGTAGTTTTGCATGATCTAGCTAAAAATTAATGCAATCTTATCCTTTATGTAAAAATACAGAAAAATTAGCTCTGAAATATTTTAAGTGCAAATAATAAATAACGCGAAACAGGCCATTTGCAGAATATGAAGGTCTGCATTGTAAAATTACTTGTTAAAATCTTTTAAAATCTGAAGATATTAAGCATAAGTTTTGGTTTGCAAATGAGAAACATATGTAAAATTTATTAATTTTTATATCAAAACGAATATTAAGTAATTCACATTCTTTCTTAAGTACATTTTATTGCGTGTGTACGGGTTCGTATTTACTTTGTTCTAGACTACTGTTTCCGAGTTCTTATTTACTTTGTTCTAGAAGAAAGATGGAACTGCAATTCGACTGCCTGTCTTTACAGTTATAGGAGTTGACTTGTAACGTACTATTTTCCTATTTTCTGTGCTGCAGTTAACGAATTGTCAGTAAAAGATATTTCTCTGGAAGAGAATATTCAGTTATCGTATGTGCGCAACTGTTACGTACTGCAACGGTTACGTTAGATATGCACCGCTTTACAAAGCATTGTTAAAACATGAAATACATGCTTGAAAAATGTTTTTAATTTAAAATAAACTCTCATACATTGTTACTCATGCTAAAGATATTCAGTTGTTGATATTGATGACAGTAGTGGTTCAAAGATGTTGAATGATGGTTAGTAATGGTAGAAGGAATAAGCCAGTACCATGTCAGCTTCAGACTCTGAGTCAATAAGCCTCATCATAAATAACAGAATCGAAAATGATACTAAATAACATAATGGTACCATTCACCAGCTCAGGTAGTTCTGGTAGGATACCACTTCGAAAATTCATGGCTATTGATTTGGTATTAGTTGTAGTTTGTGTAGACTACAAAACCTTTCTCAGACTATCGATGAGAAATTGTCTATATCGATATAACGGAGAATCGAAATCTCTCGGTATGGCTTACTGCAACAATCTCAAACTCGCGATTCCTAAACCATGTTTTTGTGGCCAGCGAATGCATTTCTAATATGCACTTGTTGCAAATACGATGATTATAGATATGAGTTGTGGATATGATATGAGTTGTGTTTATGTACGCAACTACTATTGAGAAAAACTGATAGAAGGAATAGGCTGGGGCTTTCTCAATATATGCTTGCACTTAAAACCATGAGATTAGGGTCAGGTGGGAAAATTTACTATACAGGTAAACGGTCGGTAAATTTAGTTTGACAGCTCTCAGCGCTTCAATATTCTGAAACTTTCGGTTTTGTGGTTAAAACTAAGTTATTTAGTGGCTAATTAAACATACTGGAAACGCACCTGTAATAAATGTTAGTCTAAAATTTCATATTTAGCTGTCACTATATTTGAATTACGGAGTATAACCAATAGAAATTTCTTTCAGGTACTAACCTTTAGATCTCAGATAGAAAATAAATATAAATGTGAAGTTATATATTTTCCTTCATGCTATCATTAATATTGTTTAAATCTGCTTTAACAAACAAAAACTCATCCGTGATAACCTCACTGACATTACGGAGATACTCATAGTGTGCTTTGCCATAATTACTACATATAATAAAAGAAAGAGTCTGTGTGTCTTTCCGTTCGTGCTGTGCGTAAGCCAATAGGCCCAGGGTAGGACATTTGAAATATAGGTCATCTACACAAGAGCCAGTGCAACTCGAAGCGATTTTTTCAAAATTCGAATTAGGTTGTTTTTTTTTATTTTATCTTTTCGATCTTATCGCATCATTTTGAACAGTTTCATTCTTTTAGAAGTGCGGTTTTGGCAACAGTTTTTCATTCAGTTGTATACAGGACTGCTGACTGTTGAAAATCAGCACTGTTGACATTTGGAAAAATGAGGGCGATAATTCTGTGCAGTTTTTAAATTTAATGTTTCTCTTGGATACTGGATGTTTGTTGAGAGAAGGCAACGGGAAGTTGGTTAATTTATTTATTAGGAGATAATTAATATTTGTATTAAGGGAAATTGCTTATTTCATTTTAAGTTTTTAAATTTTGTTATATATAATACATTGTTTTTAAAATTTGTGTTTTTTTTATGAAGTTGTTCTGCAGAGTAAAATTCTGCGCAGTTTTTAAATTTAACCTTTGGTGTTTATCAGGCATTTTTCCGGTACATTTAAAAGCCAGACGAAGGGTGGCAGCGTAGCTGCTAGTTAAGTAATAAACCAAACAAGTCTAATTATTATACGTTAAGTCTGAAGTGCCAGTAAATTTTTCAACCGGCTTATAACTTAGTATTTAACTGTGTAGTCCAAACTATTGACTAACGTTTGACTTCAGTTGACTGTTCTTATTTATTTGCATTGCGACGCGCTGTGGTTATTTATAGCACAATGTCGTGCCTTTATGTTCAAAGTTCTGCTTAAATAAAAAGGCTGTTTTATAAACTTACTTTCCGGTTCCAGCTCAGTCATAGCGATAACTCGCCATATGTCTGTTAGGGTTAAAGGACAAATGTAGCACATCAAGTGTAACCTAATACAGTAATTATTATACGCTAACTACTTTGTATACTACTAAATAATACGCATTATGCTAATTATGCTAGGTATAATACTATTAAATATGTATAATACTAACTACTGCAGAAACTAAGTACTACATCTAATACTGCTAAATGATACTAATTATACTACGTGTAATACTACTAACTATATGTAATACTAACTACTACATGCTACGTATAATACATACTGCTAACTACGTGTAATACTAACGACTACATACAATACTAACTGCTATATAATACTAACTAACTATGTGTAATACTAACTACTACATATAATACTTACTAACTATGTGTAATACTAACTACTACATACAATACTAACTGCTACATATAATACTTACTAACTATGCGTAATACTAACTAGTACAAACTACGTGTAATACTAGCAACGTATAATACTAACTACTAAACTGCTACATATAATACTACCACATAATACCTATTATACTAATTATATAACGTATAATACTAACTACTGCATACAGTACTAATTACTACAAATAATACTACTAAATAATATGTATTATGCTACGAATGCTACTACTAACTACATATAATACTAAAGTACTACATATAATACTACTATGGTGTCTTCGTTCTTGAAGTGTTGAGTCATTTAATTCACAGTAGTTGTCTTTTGATTATTTATTGTTAACATTAACAAACATGATAAAAACAAATATGAAATATCATACGCGGCACAGTGCCGGATCTATGCATCTACCACATCATCTTTACGTTCTGTTCAAACTGTATTTTCCCACCGTCGCGGGAAAAGCCAACATCAGTTTATCCCTTTACGGAATTTTAGTTGGAACACCTACTAAATAATACGTATTATACTAATTGTACTACCTATAATACTAACTACTACATACAGTACTAACTACTACATACAATACTACTAAATAATACGTATTATACTAATTATACTACGTATAATACTACTAACTACTTATTATACTATTTACTATAAAATGTTCTAAATACTGCACATAATACTACTAGTAGGTATTATACCAGCTACTACGCATGACACTATTACACAAGATACAGGAATTACTACGCATAAATATACTACTAACTACTACATACCAGTATAATTTCAGCTGCTACGTATAATACTAACTGCTACGTGTTGACTAATACACATAATACTACGAACTACGTATAATACTAAGTATAAATGAAGAAGTGAAAGAAACTTTTTGCCGTTAAGCCTTCGATGACATTGACCATTCCCACTTAATACCTAACTGCGGAGGCCGAGAGCTGTTACATCTCATAAGCTATGGAAATAACTCTTTTTAAGTGTTTTCCTCTGTCACGCATTTTATTGGCCGGGAAAAAAGGACACTTCCCATCCATTTTGAAAGAAAAAGAATTCCACTGGTGAAGGCAGGCTGGCCTAGAATCGCGCTTCTCTTCTAAACTCTCATCGGCCATAACTCTGTCAAAGCATCCACAGAACGGAGAGCTGTTAATAGGCGCCATCCATATTACCTCTTAACGTCAGCCGCGAAATTAACTCTTTATGGGTTCCACCCGGGGATTACGAGGCTTTTAAAATCCAGGGACTCTTTCAGGCCATTAATGGATGGACAGGAAAGCAGCTCCTACACTTTCTCTGTCTCTCTGGTAAAGGATCGGGGAATCACAACACGTTTCCTTTCCCTATCGAAGACTGGGAATGCCTCGGCGGTGACGAATGTGAATCGCATTTCGGAATTTTCGGCATTACTTTTTAATGAACGATGCCTCGAAAATTAAATTTGAATCGTCGTTGCTCATATTTAATATACAAAAGGGACCTTGCAAATGTATTTGGTGTTCAAAGACTTTGAAATCTATAGGGAGAAATTTTCCTCCACGGAATGTATTTATTTCCCCATTATTCCCGCTAATAAATACAAAATGTTACGAGGCGGTTAAAATGTGTTTGAAGTTGAATGTTATGCATTTTCATTGAAGTTTCAAACTGTCGTGCAGGTTAACAAACTCGAAAATTTAAAAGCAATGTTTTGCCACTCGGCAAAGCGCAATATATTTCTGTTGCAAATTTAATCAACAAATTGAGCGATTGAAAGAAAATGTGCTGCTAGTACCTGAAAATAAATATTTTTATTCTCAACTCACCAAGATGTTGCCATTCCTCAAAGCATAGGATGTTTAAATTTTCTTTCAAATCAATGTCTCTTCTTAATTAACAAACTAAGTGATTCAAAATAAATAAACACAGTTATTCATAGATGTTATTTTTATTACTGGGTGGTTTTATTTATTTAATTATGGCAAAACTTTCGAGGGTTATTTGCCTAACGGGAGGGATGCCTTTGGGGAGGACTTTCTAAAGGAAACTGGCTCATATGCATGTCACACATGGGGAAAAACGCGAAAACGCGCATGCAGCCAGCCCGTTTGTAGGAATTTGAACCCCGGACGAAACTACCAGCGTTCAGCTTCTTTACCGCCCGACCGATGATGGGTCTAATTATGGGCTTGTGAAATTATACCAGCTGCACTTATTAAAATCACTATATATAAACTTTTTCTTTTTATAAGTAATTATTTTAAGCGGCTTGCAAAGCTAGAGAAAAAAATATGTTCTTAAATGATTAGAAAGGCCGAATTATAAAAGGAAATCTTATATGCCTTTGCTGAATAATCACTCCTAAATGCGCGTATGGTTAAAAAACTCTCAGTTCAAAAGTAACAATGCACAAGAAAGAAAAAAAATGAATGAAATGAAACTGAATAAATAGAAAAAAAAAATGGTTAGTAAACAATGTTTGACTTAACCCTCTTATATAAAAGAAGAAAAGAAATATATCTTATTGGTTTAGTTTCTTCTTTTTACAATGTATTTTTGTTGGAAAAGGAATTATATTTACTTATACATTTAAACTATTTATACTCTATTATTTTAGTTTATTTGGTGAATACTTCTTTTAGCATTTCGTAAATGCTTTATAAATGTTAAAAACTGTGTTTAGTCTTCTTTTCTTTTAATGTTTATTTCGATTCGTTTCTTATATTTCTCACAAATGAAAGAAACTGAATAAGAGGGAAAGAATTCAGATATGAAGGTTTGCGCAAGACTTTTACTGTTTTGAAATTTATGGATTAGATAATTAGAAAAATGTATATTATATTACACGGCATTTATGAACTCATTAGCGGGGAGTGACAGACACTGGTATTTCGACCTGTGTTCAGATTCAGGCGACCGGGATGGCTTCATGTAAGTTTCCGTTGTATTTCCATGTGTGACATAAATACCAGTCAGTTTTCCTCAAAATGCTCTCAACAGAGGCCCGCTCTTCTTAGAGTGTTATCACACATCCGTCTGTTTTGCACAACGTTTTCCTCTCTTTCGTAGAAAGTTGTAGGTTATACATTTTTCCTCATTCAGCATCGACATAAAGAACTTGAATGTGAGTTTTTGGTTAATACGCTATGTGTTTGTTTTCCCTTTATGTAGTGATGCAAAAATGATCCGTGGTGCCTGGCTGTTTTACTTAATACGATAAAGGAAAGAAATTGCATTAAATATTATTTCTTTCAGAATCTTTTAAATGTGTGATACGGCCTTTAGAGAGATAGCTCTCATATATTTGGAAAAAAAATCCAAATAATCCAATCCATCTAACTGGTTATTCTCCCCCGCTGCAATGTGTTCCCATTCGAGAAAGCGTACGATATTTAAATTTTCTTACAAATTCAGTCTGTCTGTTATTAAAAAATTGAGAGATTTAAAAGAAATAAACGCAGTTATTCAGCTTTATTATTATGAATTACTGACTGGATTCATGAAACTACGCTAGTTAGACTTATTAAAATCATCAAATATTTTATCCTTTTTATAACATAACCATTTTAGAAGGCTTGTCGCGCAAGTGTCTAGTTTTTAAATGAAACTTACATAGGTATACATAGTACTCTTTACTGTGTACGTACCAGAGTACTATGTAAGTTAATGCTAAACTTATAATATAATTTACATGGCTTTTTACACAGCATTATAGATTTATTTGCATAGTATTACATTTGCAGATAATTACAGGTACTTTTACGTTATATGTTTATTTATATGGAATTGCAGCCGGTATATAGTATACATGTCACCATATTTAAAATAACATTTAGGGGAGTTTCGAAAATTGCATATGATGTACACTGCGAAAAAATAAATAAATAAATAATTTTTTTAAAAAAATTTGAAAGGTTTCAGATTTTAAATATTACGCCCAAAGGGGCGTTTTTTAACATTTTTCTGTTACCTTTATTTATTAAGTATCACGTTCTTCGCACTTAAACCATAAAATTCAGTTCAAGAGCAAATATCGCGAAATAGTTTTAAATTGAGGATATCTTTAGAAATTCCGATACAGAGTCTCGCACGCTGGAGATAAAAGTGTTTTTTCTGTACAACGTTGCCATGGCTTTTGAAATCCTTGAGTTTAATCAAAAATTCGTTAAAGTTTTACAAAACAGGAAATCGATAAAAAATAATTTCCAAATTTCAAATTTGGGCTTCCAAATGCCCGTATTCGCAGTAGGATAACATCATTCAAACTTCTATGGTTCTGTGTACCGTTCTTTTATCACAATGCGAGAAATATACGTGCATTTATGCAGATTTTTCATTGATTTCTCCAAATATAACGCAAGACTCTAACATTTGGTGGCAACAATTTGAAAAGCAAAACAGATATTTATAGTGGTTCAACGCAAAACCGCAAAACGAAAACAATAGTCCTTCAGGGACAAAGGCTCTTTGGACTAAAAATAAAATCGGACAGTTCTATATCTCCGGTTCTACTGGGCCGATTGACGAAATTCAAATTGCGTTTTTGATGTCTCGAAGCGCGACTTAATATATATATTAGATTTATATATAGCGTTTATCTAATATAGGTATTTTGCCACAATATCGGACTTTTCTGAAATGACATGCCAGCTTTTTTCCATATTTCGATTCTAGAACTCAAATTATGTCAAACAGCCAAGTTTTGTAAAAATCGCACAAGTGATTTTTTAAAAATTAGCTCTCAAAATTTTAGCTCCTCAATGTTAATTAAATTTGATACATATTTATTAATATCTGTTTTTTATTAAAGTTACTTGATTCGTTCTTCCAGAATTTGAAATTTAGTCTTAATCCAAATATAATTCGCACATGTTTTATGATTTGTATTTTTAAATATTTTTTATAAATTTTTCGAAAAACAATTTGTACTATAACCTATAAAATTTTTTACATCATCTTAAAGTAGATGTATTTCTAGGCATACTTGCAAAAAAGTTAGAGTTTTTTATTCAAAATTTTCTAAGATATACATGAATTTATATATTAGAGGGTTTTAAATGTTGGCATCTTTTTTTTAGCAATAATAACGCCAAACGATAATACGCACTTTGTTAAATTATTTAAAAGTATGAAAGTATTATTTAAAAGTTTTCCGCTCGTCTACAATGTAAAAAAACCTGATGTGTGCATCACATGACTTCCTTGTACGGAATGTTAAATTATGCGCATCTTTTCTTGCATTTCTTTTAAATTTACTGGATTGAATTAAATCTACTTCGCCGATAGCGCATAAACCATAATAGAATAAATGCACTCTTTACAATTTACTATATTTGTTTACCATTAAATCTACTTCCATAACGCATGAACCACAATTGAATAAATGCGCTCTTTAAAATTCACTATATTTATTTATCATAGCGACAATCTTGCCCTAGGTTCACTTAACAGCGCTACATTTCAATCAATTTTTACAGAATGCACAAAATTTATATCATCTTAAGAATTATCTAATCGTTGCACACATGATCTATTCAAATACTATAATAAATCTAAAACAATGTATAAAAAAATTAAGCAAAGAACAACAGCAACAACAACAACAAAAAAGAAACAGTTTTTCACAGACGATTCAGTATTTCTCATTCAATTAATTCAGCTCTCACTTCGCGACAAGTCAAAAATAGATAAAAGCTCAAAATAGCTGTATTGAAAATTATGAAGTAAATCTTAAACACTTATTTCCTCGAATAAATTCCATAATGGATTAAGCATGATTTCATTCGCAATAATAAAAGAAAGCGTTATCTCTGTTGTTGCGAAGCTTACTTTCTCTAGGTTGGCAACAAATCTACTATTCTGCTGTTTCAAATGTAAACAAGCAACGGCCGACATGTCAAAAATTTTAGGCTTAACGGCACTTGAACAATTTTTAAATTGTTAATAATTCTAAAAATATTGCATACAGATTTACTAAAGCCATAAAAACTTTAACCGGAAGATAAGAACAGCATAATTCAATCATTTTTAAAGCAAAAAATGCAAAATTTACAAACATATAACAATAAAGAAACTGTATATATATATATATATATATACTTTTGGTGCAGCCGATTGCAACCAAAATACGAGGTCTACATGTTATAGCACTCTTATATACAAAATTTCAACGTTCTGAGGCTACTCGTTTTTGAGTTATGCGAAATACATACGTACGCACAGACGCCACGAAACATTCTCTTTAGAATTCATTTAAAATTATTTTGGCAATTTTTTGGTCGGAAAAGAGCCCTTTATTTTGTCTTTACGAACAGATATCAAGCAAAGACATCGTTAAATTGTATTCGATAGGGGTGAAAATGCATATTTGCTTTGAAATATGATGCCTGAAACTTTTCGCGATTACAATACTTCCTTTTTACTTCGTAGAAGGAAGTAAAAAAGAAAAGGAAAAGAGGTTGGTATAAATAAAGAAGTTCTTCAAGTAAATTACTCTTGGTGAAAGGGGAAAAAAATACGCCAAGATAAATTTTTGAATATCTCTGTACATTTCGCAAAATTTTATAAAATTTAATATCTAGGCATAATTTTAGTCGTAGAATCGAAATATGGAAAAAAATTGTCATGTCATTTCAGAAAAAGTCCGATTTTGTGTCAAAATACCTAGCTTAGAATGATGCTATATGTAAATCTATCTTAAGTCGCGCTTTCGAAAAACGCAATTTGAATTCGGCCCAGTAGAACGGGAGATATAGAACTAAATTTTTTTTCTCAGTGTGCATTCAAACCAGTAGTTTTAAAATACTGTTAAAGCCCGTCAGTGGGCGAGCGGTAAAGTCGCTAAACACTGGTAGTTCGGTCCGAGGTTCGAACCCCGCGAACGGGCTGGCTGCAGGGGCGTTTTCGTGGTTTTTCCCATGAGTAACGTGTATACGAGCCAATTTCCCTTAGAAACTCTTCCACGAAGGCATCCCTTCCCTTAGGCAGATAGCCCTAGTGTGCTTTGCCATAATTAAATAAACCAAACCAAACCAATAAAATACTGTTATATGGGTGGTAGGACTGCTTGTAACAGATTTACAAACCTCTCTAAAAATATAAAACCTACAAATATAAAGATTGTTGCAGGAAAACAGTTTAAATCTTTTTACTCTTAAATATTTCTCTAAAATATAAATACTTTGACCTCTCTGATGGCAACCAAATCCACTAAAACTTCTTTTTATTTATTTCATCGCTTTCTAATCAGCAATCAGTAGAAGCTCAGAAATAACCGCCAAAGGCAACTAGCGATTTCGTGGAAAAGATGATTGAAGTTCTTCGGAGGCATTAATTTTTAAGAAAAATTAGAAACTCTTTCGACCTAAGCCAATTACTTAGCAGAAACTTATTGCACCTGCTTTATGGGTTTCTAATTTTTTGAAAGGGAACAAAAAGATTGACTCCTAGAAAAGTTATTTAACCTTAGCGATTTATTTTTGTCAAGAAAGAAAGGTTAATTATAAAGTCATTTTTGAGTTCCAAACACGAAAATAAGTATTTTTTATTTTCTATATCTTATTAAGCTCTTGCTGAAGAAGTTTGAAACAAGGCTTTTGAAATGACCTTGAGATAACATAAAGTTACAAGTAAAAAACTAAAAAATGTTTAGTTTTAAAAGTCTTTTATTTTAGTTAAAAATAAAAATTACATTCAGATATTTATATTCAGATATTTATTATAATTATATTCAGATATTTATAGATATTCAGATATTTATAATTATATTCAGATATTTATAGATTGTTATTCAGATAATGGTTTAATACTACAAAAAAGAACTTTCCAATTATAAATTACAAAATATTATGAAAATTTAAAAAGTAGATTTTGGGCTGACTTTCATTTAATGTAACATCTTTGTATTTTTATACAAATTCATATAGCATGAATTCATATAGCAATTTTTATGTAACATGCGACTTTAGGAAAACAACTCATTCATTACAATAAAGGCGCAAATAATTGCTAGTTTATTATATATTAAACTAAATATATTTTAATTTCATTCAATTAAATGCATTATTAAAGAAAGTAAAATAAAAACATAATTTATTGAAGAAATGCTTTTATTGTTTTCAAATAGCCTAGTTTGTTGATCAATAATCGACTGATTTCAAATAATTAAAAAATTGCGTTTAAGATGCTATGCTTTACCGAAGGGCAATACTCTGAAAATACGTTTTGCGTGAGGTCGTGTGGAAGGTAAATCAAAGACCTTATGTTTCGCTCAGTGGCAACGCTTCCGTAGGTGCGTTCACGGAATTCTTTTTTTTCGAGAGTGTCTTTGGATATTATTTTACCGGGTTTTATCATTTACGGATTTGATTTGTTTATATGTATGCATTATATTTTACTTGATGTTATTTGTGATTTTTTTAGCTTAAATATAAACAACGCACCTCCATCCAGAGATTACAAAAACCCAGGCAATAAATTACTTAAACTAAATTAATCCATCAAATCTACATAGTGTTTAAAATCGCAGTTTTTTTTTTTTTTTTTTTTTTTTTTTTTTTGTTTTCAGTACTTATAGCTTACGCTTACAGTAAGTTATTTTATTAACAAATACAACGATGTGCACATAAGGATTGGTTATTATTCATTATTTTATCTTTTACTATGCTTATTGGATGAAAGTACCTAAGTGGAAAAAAGAAACAACAATGTAGACTTTAAAACTATAGCTTTAGTTTAACGTAGATTTCGAATGAAATGCTATCGATTTCGAAAAGCGATCAAACATCGGTCCCCGTTCTTCAAACACAAAAAAATATTAGGAAACGTTTTATACTTCACGTTTGATATTTGTCATCGTTTTGGCTAATATTAAAAACTTACACTAGCTTAATTTGTGTAAACTTAGTCACTTTTCGGGAGTTTTTGTAACTACTGAAAATTTAACTAGCACCTCAACGTTCAGAGAATTTTTTTTTAAACTTATTACTACGTGCTTACTACTCTTAGGCTCTATGTGGAGAGAAAGGAGGCTCGGAGGAGGTCTTTTTGAGGAAAACTGGCTAGTATCCACGTTGCACATCCAAAGAAAACGACCATGCAGCCAGCTCATTCGCCGAGACTCGGACCCCTTACCGAACTACCCGTATTCAACGGATTTTACGATTCGGCCTGGTGAGGCGTTGAGAAAATGTTCAATGAAAGTGTTTCACGAATGTGTCAAGAACGTTTAGGGGAACATTCTGAATCCTGTCTTTATGTTACACTTCTTGAACGGACTATTTAGCATATCCAATACCAGTGTTAGTGACACTCTCATATAATGCATAATTCACGTTATGAACATTAGTCACATATATATGTTACCGTTCTATCATACCGTACAAAAATATGTCCAGTACCGGTGTTGATGGCATTCTCGCATAACATATAAAGAAAATTCTATTAAAACGCATGTACTAAGTTCTCTAAGAACATTTTGAATTACGTCTACATATTATAGTTCTATAACATACAATAGTTCGTTCCGCTGCTCAGATGGTATAGTGGTTAGGGAAGCCAACTGCGATATCGAGGGCTCGGGTTCGAATCCCGGGGAAGGCATAGATGTTTGTAAATGTATGGTGTCTTTGCTGCGTGAGGGCACTCTAAATATATGGCGAACCGAAAGTTCTCTCGGGAGGTTGATGGTAGGAAACAGGGGGTAAGACTCCTGGAGCCGCCTCTCCGGGGTGCTTTCCATCAATATTGGGGCGGAACTGAGCGAAGTCGTATTGTCACCTCAAGGCACAATCTTGCTCTCCTTGCGTCAGTTTGAAGATTTCATGGAATTTTAAACTTTCGTCGGAAAATAAGTTATTGTGATCAAATGCGTAGGAGAATTCAACGTAATTATTTTAGATTTTCTGCTCAATATTAGGAGCTAATTCTTTTACTATTTGTATATTTGAGTTAGTAGACTCATAGATACATTTAAAGAAAAACTTAGAGTTCAAGCCTTCATTGTCAGACTAATGCATACCTTCAAGAGATATGGTGAAATAAAATATAAAATTAGGCTAGAAATAGTCTTGTGTTTGGCGTTGATTTAATTAAAACTTTATCGATTTGAAGAGCGAACAGATGCAGTCAACTTTGTCAGAAGAGAAAAAAATTCTACAAAGAATTTCTTCAGTTGATGAATTCTGTTTTCTTTAAGATTTTCACGTTCACAGAAATTTACCTTCGATAGTTCATGATATTAATTCCAACCCAGGCCTCTCTAATGCTTTTAAATTTATAATATGTTATATTTCACGTCTCCTTCTTATTTACGTAGACCAGATTTATTTATTTGTTTATTTATTTATTTGCTCCTGAGGAAGAGGGACCTGTGCGTGTTCGCCCTCGTAGCCCAAATGTTTCAATTAAATCTATGCCTAATGCAAGGTTGTTCTTTTGAGTAATTTTATAAACTAATCACGAATTTTACATTAAAAGGTAAATGGAATTTCAAAGTGATATAATAAATTATAACAAACAACGATTAGGTTATCAAAATAAAAAACTGCCGTTGAAAAGAAAATTCATATATATTGTCTTCATAATACAAATATAAAACAGTTTCGTTTTTCATTTATTGATGTTTGATAATACAACTAATAACAACTCATTTCATTAGAAGTACCTTAATTAAAACTCAGCTTAAAGTAGTCTCTAAAAACTTTTCGGAAATTCTTAGCATTTCCTTTTAAAACCAACTTGTGTATTACTTCTGAAATCACATTTACTTCACAATTCTCTAACTTTCTAAAGAAAAGGAATTCTTTTTAGTGTAGCTTCCTTTTCCTACAAAACCACTTAAGTATCATTTGCAGACATCTCATCGATTTGTGTGGAAGTTCGCAGGTTCTAATGAAATATTCATTTTCCGTATGCACGCATCTACTTTTAATTTTTTTTTTTTTTACTTCGATATATTGCTTTCGTAGTTTCGTTACTTTTTTTTTCGGTTGAATCAATAAATTTTATTGAATAATCAATCTAATGATAAATATACATCTAAACATGTGTGCTGATGCTGGCTTGGAAAGTTTAAAAAAAAATTGAATAAAATGTCTCCTCCAAAGGTATTTGATTTCAAAAAACTGAATTCATTTTACATTCAGTTTAACAGAAAATTCATGGAAACTTCCATTATTAAATATTTATTGCTATGAGATTTATTTCTAAAAGCTCAAAAATGGAAAATAAATTAACATATATATATATGTTATGTTATATTGTATGTAAAATAAAAAAGGGCATAATTTAAAATAATCGTTAAAAAAAAGAAAATCTTAAAGGGTTCAGACTTTAACGATTGCCCAAGACGGCTCTTTTAAAATTTAATATGGTTAATCAATAGGGATTAACGATCATAGGTAGAACAGCGAAACATTTTACAGAATATATACATCACGATTTAAATGAATTTTTATTCAAAACAATCAGATTAAAATGTAAAAAATAATAAGTATAATAATAGTAGTCTCAAGAACTGCATCTATTACTTTTAAATAGTTCATTTCGTTAGTTAATAACAGTCTGATTAAATATAAAACAATATCTTATAATATTTTTCTGGATGGCTATAGACTCGAATGAAAAATAAAACAACGTAATATCTTATTTCGAGACTAATAGCCCTTTCGGGCTAATAGAACATGGACATGATTAAATAATCAATATAAAATTTGTACAATATTAATTAATTATGTAATTGAAAATTAATTAAATATAACTAAATATATTATCACGCGTGTAGCATAAATAACATTATCAAATATAATGTAATTAAAATTAATAAATTACAGTAAAAATGAATAAAAATTTCATACATTAAAAGTTTTAATAAAATCATTTAAAAAAGAAATTTTCCCACTTTTTTAGAAGGGGGAGATCTTAATCCTTATAAACAAGGATCTTAATCCTTATAAACAAGGATCTTAATCCTTATAAAGCTTTAATGAATTAATTAATCATAAGTTTGAACGTTTGGAAAGGAATAAGAACTTCCGTTAGAAAGAAATCTCTAATTCTATTTCACTTGCCTGACACTTTTTCACTTGCCTGTTAAAAGGAAAACAAAAATCTGACGTAGCCAGCACATGACCTCCCACCAGTTCCATATTGTAATCAGCAATCAGTTTTAAGTAAAGACCACTTCCGGTTGATCATTTATGAACAAAATCTGATTTGTTCTTCCAATAAGTATAAAGGTGTGATATGAAGTTTTGAATTATACAGGGTGGTCCAAAATTATCGAGCGCATTTCACATTTGAATTGCGTGCCTCAAGTAGACCTCATGTGAACGTTATTTAATGCTTAAAATTTTGTTGTGTGAAACTGTTTTAAATTGTCTTCCCACGAAAGCAATAAACACGTACGCACCTCATTTTGTTCTTTTTCTTTTCAAACATAAAATGTGTTCAATAATTTTGGACCACCTATTATTTCAATAAGTATAATGGGTTATGCGTAAAAACGTATTTTTCGAAATTTATGCTTAGTCAAATGTTCTAATTTTTGTTTTTAAGACATTTTATTGGCCAGCTGAATAATATATAATTAATTTGTTTTTTTTTAATTGAAGGAAATTAAGTTTTTGTTATATATTGAAAATAAAATTTGTTAATCAAAATTTCATCTGTTTGTCACAAAACATGAAATAAATAAAAAAAAAATCCAAATTTTGTGCTTCAAGGTGAACATATTCAGGAGTAGGGCTATGTGTATCCAAAATTTGGTTGCTTAGAGGAGCAACAGTTTTTCACAATGCAAGAAATATTTACATATCTATCCGTTTCTCTCCCATGAAAAAGGGGACGGAGCGTTCTATTTGTCATGAATTATGCCTATTGTTGATGTATGATAATTCCGTCGCTCCCTGTGGTGCACCCAGGGACACGTTCTCGGTTTTGAGATGGATATTGGTCACCGACGAATGCGTTAACGCTCACCCACCCACCCACATATACAGACGCACACATAAGTTCTTCGTTATTTAATAATAGAGGAGAGATGTAATATAAATAGATGCACATAATGATATCAAATTAGTTTTAAAATTGAATTGCTACAATTTATTTATTGCTATATTAATGATTTTCAATTTGGTTTTTTTCATCAATCCCCGAGTCCGAATGGATTCCTAAGGGTGATATAAATCGATCAATCTGGTTGATTTGGTTTCGTTTATATGTTTACGTCAAAGTCTCGAGGGCTAGCTAAGGGTAGGGATGCCTTCGTGGAGGACTTTCTAAGGGAAACTGGCTCGTATACACATTACACGTGGGGTAAAACCACGAAAACAACTATGCAGCCAGCCCGTTCACGGGATTCAAACTACCAGTGTTCAGCGACTACGAAGACTGAACGAAAGTAATTCAGTGTTTCAGGCAGAACTCATAGCCTTACACTCGGCAATCAGCCACAGTCGTAGGAAGGGTCTTAATCAAGTTCATATTTACACGGGCTTCGCCTCAAGCCTCCAACACTTTCAAGCATGCACAGCAGTAGCCCTCTGGTTAACAAAATGCAGAGAACTCTCCTTAGTATCCCTATACCTTTTCATCCTGTACTCTGTTGGGTGCCAGCGCACGTAGGAATGCTAGGAAATGAAAGTACAGACTTTGTGGCTAAAGAAGATGCCAATAGTGCATCCTTACTTTGAGTTTCCAACAATACTTCCAACCTCGCTGCTAAAACATTCCACATGCAAACTTCTTATAAGACAGTGGCAAACTCGCTGGAATGATGCTACAACGGGTCGACATACACATGCAATGCTCCCAAGTGTAAGCATGGATCTGCAGAACAAAACTGGCAGCATGTCACATTTCCTTTTTTTAAGACATCTGCGACTGTGGGAAAGTGGGCAGTCCAGACCACTATTACTTTGAATAGCTAAATTACTGTTTCAGCTCCTGTAATATAAGTATTTAATTTATATATATTATTTATCTTTTTTTTTACATATATGTAGTTATTTAACTCTTTTGTTATAAAAATATTTGTTTCATCGAATCAACTTCTTGACATATACAAATATTTGTACTCATCCGGTGTAATACATTGTTCATGCAGTTATCTAACTTTCGGAATATAAGTGTTCTTTCCAATATAGTAAATATGCCAATCTAATACATGAAAATTTATGTTATAAGAGTGTTCATATGTAATACTGTTCTATTCAAAGTATCTTGTAACAAAAGAAAATAATATGTACTGAACAACAGCCTTTGTATGCCAATGTAATGATTTCCGCAGAAATGACGTTCAATTCCGTACGGCACGAAATGGACGGATGTCATCTTCGTGTCAGCAACTTTACCGCTCGGCCGCTGGAATTTTATTGATATAATTCTATCACTACTTTCATAAATACATATATATTTCATTGATATGAATCGAACGCTATATTCTCTTTTCCAACGATGTAATCGGTTAGCTATGGAAACCCTTGCCTTCGATCCTTTTCTTCCAACAGCTGCATTTCACTCTGTGCTTCTGAAAAGAAAAAGATAAGCAATGTAGCTTTATACTTATTAAGCACATTTATTATAAATGTGTTTTTTTGGAGAAAATGATCAAACGTTACTCATCTTGTGTTTATTATTTTCACTGTAATTTGCATTTCATGTTTTTCGCATGTGTAAAACAATTGATTGAAAGCATTTTATATAGTAGTTATCAAATTATAGCTTTTAATTCTGAGAAATACCAGCTTCTGTGTTACGGGTTTACAAATATTGTACACTGCTGGACATTGAAAATGCAACACCAAGAAGGAGTGGTCAGAAATTTATGCAAATTTTAGAGTAGACACACGTCACTGAGTTATGCGAATGATGTGAAATTCGCAACTCTCCGACGCACGTGAAGTAAGATATAAGGGAAGGAACGTGCAGAATGGGCAATATTCGTGTCGTTATTTCTGCCAGACGAATTATCGAAGAAAGCTGGCTTTTGTCCCGGAGGATACGTGTAATAGGAGAAAATGCCAGGCCGCCGTCAACGAAGGCACTTCCAGCAGATAGACGATTTTACGAGGGCTATGGTGATCGGACTGAGAAGGGTGGGTTGGTCTTTACGTCAAATCGCAGATGATACCCACATGGATGGGAGCACAGTGCATCGGCTATGGCGAACATGGTTGGAACAAGGAAATGTGTGAAGAAGGAGGTGTGCAGGTGCAGTCAGAGTGACGACAGCGCGCGTGGATCGACGCATCCGCCGACAAGCTGTGGCGGTCCTGCAAGTCATTTGTACCGCAATCCTGCAGCATGTGCAAGATACCCTAGATGTTCCCGTGTCGACCAGAACCATTTCTGGTCGATCGGTTGAACGTGGCCTGCACTCACGGCGTCCGTTAAGAAGACTGCCATTGACCCCACAGCATAGACACGAACGTTTAGAATGGAGCCGGACTGGAGCGATGTGGATGGCAGAATAGCGAAACGTCGTGTTCTCAGATGAGTCACGGTTCCGTTTATCCAGTGACAGTCGCCGCATACGTGTGTGGCGTCGACGTGGAGACAGATCTAATCCGGCAGTAACTGTGGAATGCTCCACCGCGCGACAACGTGGCATAATGGTTTGGGGCGCTATTGCCTGCGATTCCAGGTCACCTCTAGTTAGTATTCAGGGCACTATGACGGCCCAACGATACTTGGATAGTGATAGTGATAGTGACGGAGGACGTGGCCACCACCCCTTTACTATTAAGTTAATTAGCATATAGGGTATCGTCCGCCCTTATCCAGAGTAAAGCCAGAGAGGCTACATGGGAGGCTTACACAAGGCGCCCAAACCCAACGCCTGGACCATCCGGTTGGCAGTTCCGCGAACCAAATGCCACCGGGTAGACTCCCGTCCAAAGTGCCCGGGTCCAGTGATTATTGAATCTTCAAAAATAGCATTGTACATGGCTAAACAAGGGCAGATATACATTAGTAGTTATTTACATGCAACGATACTTGGATAATGTACTGCGGCCGTTGGCAATCCCCTACTTTCAAGGGCTGCCTAATGCTATTTTTCAGCAGGATAACACCCGACCACACAGTGCTCGTATCTGCCAACATGCTCTGCAATGTATACAAATGCTTCCCTGGCCACCGTACTCTCCTGACCTGTCACCAATCGAACATGTGTGGGATGTGATTGGACGCCGTTTGCAGACTCTGTCCCTGCCTCGTACATTACTGTCCGCGGTGTTTCTACATCCTACTGAGCCGATGCCGTTCTCGCTCTGTATTCTGACTACCATTTTGAAATAATCACTTTTGCTAAAGTGATAAATCAATAAAGATCAATAAAGATCACTTATTGCTGCTTGCTGTCTCTGTCTTTTCTCCAAATTTCATCACTTTCTGACCATTTCTTCTTGGTTCATTTTCAATGTCGAGCTTTTTATTTCATCGAATACAAGACATCTCTCTACTTTATAGGATAAATTTTAAGAAATAAGTATATAGACGAATGTTTGATAAGAAATCTCGTTTTGAGACTAATAGCTCTTTTAGATTAAAAAGAATTTAGAATAATTCTTAAAAAAATAAAATATAAACAAAATAAAAATATAAACATTCGAAAGGGTTCATAGTTTAACGATCGTCCAAAAAGGGCTTTTCAAAAGTTTAATATGATTTATCAGTAGAGAATATCTATGGAAATGGCCTAGGTAGAATAGCGAAACGTTTTATAAGATATTAAGATGAATATGCATTAAAACTATCAGGGAAACGTTACATATCGTCTCAAATATGAAAGCATTTCGAAGTGAAAAAGTACATAACGTCATTCTGTAAAAATATTCAATGTTTTTAATTGGATACGTCATGAGTTAAATGTATTTTTATCTAACTGAACCAGATTAAAACGTAAAAAAGTAATATTCTTACGAACTGTGTCTGTTACTTTTAATTAGCTTATTTTGTTAATCAATAGCAAACGGATTAAATCTTAGAGATAAAAGATATCTTTCATTGTTCATACTCGAATGAAAAGTAAAACAACGCAAAATTGTGTTTTTCGAGATTAATATCCACTTTGAGCCAGAAATATATTTGAAAAAAGAAAAAAATATACCGTAATTGTACAAAAATATTTAATGTTTTAATTAGATATATCATGAATTCAATGCATTCGTATTTAACTGAAACAGATTCAAAAGTAAAAAAAATGCGCTTCTTAAAAATCCGTATCTATTGCTTTTAAATAACTTAGTTTGTTCCTGAATAACAAACATTAAATTTGAAAAATAAAGATATTACATTTTGTCGAATGGCAACAGAACCGAATGAAAAGTGAAACAACGCAAAATCGCGTTTTGAGACTAATAGCCATTTTCGGCTAAAACATTGGTCTTATTTTCAAGTTAATACAGTATACAGACTTAAATACATTATATGGAACGTAAACACGGTGTATAGAATGTAAATATTCTGTATGGAAATTTATTTATTGTAAATTACTGAATTTATTCAGAAGTTTAAAATATTCATAAATGTTTTGAGCTAAAATTATTGCGACTATTTTCTTTTGTTAATGTTCAGCTTAAGCTAAATGTTCAGTTTTAAGCTCTTGCAATAGTTTTATTAATCTAATAAAAAGTCGCAATATGCCTACTAGTTCTAGAGTTAATATGCAGAACTTCATGGTATGGAATACCGAATCATACATTTTTAAAGAGATGTTCAAATTAGTAAGACCCAATAGAAGGAAAAAACTTTTTAATAGTATTTGTCCATCATAAGTCAATACCACGTGGTCACTTTTGCATATATTGAATGAAATGTGTATTTTATTATGTAACATAGAGTTATGGATTATTTTCACTGGATTGTTTGTGTACGATGTTTGCATGAAATAGTGTCATTGTTCAAGTTTTCATGAGAATATTGTTCTTTAATTGTACTTAGTCTGTACACTTTTAATGATATTTATATTTCTGTTATTTAGTGAATGTTTCTTTCGAAACTGACTTGCCTTAAAAATAAATTGAGTACTGGCTTAAAACAAGTCAGTATTCAAAACAAAAAGAACAAGTTGTTCTCCAAATTAAGCCGCTCGAAAGTACAAGTAAATGGTTAATGGTACATTTCTATTAATTATAATATGGGTTCAGATGGAAGAGGAATACGGCTATATAAAATTCTGCCATTTGGCAAAACTCGTTTGCTCCTGAAGAAGAGGAACCTGTATCTGATCCCCTCGAAATCAATATAACTTGTTTTCGGTAATACCCTGTTAAACAGACACTTGACTATATTTGCTATTTAAATCATAACTTGCCCTTCTGTATTAATAGGTAGGGTTAAGTTATGATTCAAGATGGGAATAACTTGCACTCATCAATTAAAGCCAATCAAACTTTCACTTCCTCTCTCTCTTTACCTTAATACATTATATGGAACGTAAACACGGTGTATAGAATGTAAATATTCTGTATGGAAATTTATTTATTGTAAATTACTGAATTTATTCAGAAGTTTAAAATATTCATAAATGTTTTGAGCTAAAATTATTGCGACTATTTTCTTTTGTTAATGTTCAGCTTAAGCTAAATGTTCAGTTTTAAGCTCTTGCAATAGTTTTATTAATCTAATAAAAAGTCGCAATAATGCCTACTAGTTCTAGAGTTAATATGCAGAACTTCATGGTATGGAATACCGAATCATACATTTTTAAAGAGATGTTCAAATTAGTAAGACCCAATAGAAGGAAAAAACTTTTTAATAGTATTTGTCCATCATAAGTCAATACCACGTGGTCACTTTTGCATATATTGAATGAAATGTGTATTTTATTATGTAACATAGAGTTATGGATTATTTTCACTGGATTGTTTGTGTACGATGTTTGCA
Source organism: Stegodyphus dumicola (assembly GCF_044657685.1). NCBI lineage: Eukaryota > Metazoa > Arthropoda > Arachnida > Araneae > Eresidae > Stegodyphus > Stegodyphus dumicola. The sequence continues at coordinate 89,802,321 of NC_140768.1, forward strand.
TGAAATAGTGTCATTGTTCAAGTTTTCATGAGAATATTGTTCTTTAATTGTACTTAGTCTGTACACTTTTAATGATATTTATATTTCTGTTATTTAGTGAATGTTTCTTTCGAAACTGACTTGCCTTAAAAATAAATTGAGTACTGGCTTAAAACAAGTCAGTATTCAAAACAAAAAGAACAAGTTGTTCTCCAAATTAAGCCGCTCGAAAGTACAAGTAAATGGTTAATGGTACATTTCTATTAATTATAATATGGGTTCAGATGGAAGAGGAATACGGCTATATAAAATTCTGCCATTTGGCAAAACTCGTTTGCTCCTGAAGAAGAGGAACCTGTATCTGATCCCCTCGAAATCAATATAACTTGTTTTCGGTAATACCCTGTTAAACAGACACTTGACTATATTTGCTATTTAAATCATAACTTGCCCTTCTGTATTAATAGGTAGGGTTAAGTTATGATTCAAGATGGGAATAACTTGCACTCATCAATTAAAGCCAATCAAACTTTCACTTCCTCTCTCTCTTTACCTTTCAGAGCTGTTTATGCATGTAACTGCATTTCGAAACATAACAATGCCAGTGTACAAGAAGGGGGTCGTCCCTCTTCCCCCTCACTGTACAGTTTGACTTCTTTCCAAATCGGAAATCGAGATCTTTCTATCCGGAAGAAGTCGTACGCTTTAGGCAAAAAAGAATCAAGTCACTGATTTGAAGACACTGCAGAAGGGTTAGAATGCTATCGATTTTTTTTGGCGGTAATCGATATGGTGGCATCGATAGGAGCAAGTTGGCTGAATGTAGCTGAGCAGCTGCGCAGAACTGTAGAAGTTCGAGCAGCCTCCAGCTGAAACCTACGACAGGTTTTGTTAACATAAGTTGTTCTACACGACGCATAACTTGCATGAAGAAACAAAATAAACCAATAATTATAAGATAAAAGTGGTCACAAAACTTTTGGTGTTGGTGTTGGTGTATTTAATTATGGCAAAGCACACGAGGGCTATCTGCCTAAGGGGTGGGATGCCTTCGTGGAGGACTTTCTAAGGGAAACTGGCTCGTATACACGTTACACATGGGGAAAACCACGAAAACACCCATGCAGCCAGCCCGTTCGCGGGATTCGAACCTCCACAAAACTTTTGAGTTTCACTCAAACGCCTCTACGGCCAATGACTTACATTGTTAATTCGAAATAATGGTTAATCCGACGACAATTAAAAATATACAGAAATTTTGATTAATATTGATTATTCCTCTTCCAGATTATGAAGAAAAATACTGGTTATAAATATCTGTATTTTGAAGCAATTTAATCGACTAAAAACAAAAGTTTAAATACTGATAACTAGCAAGGGAATAATAATAATACAAATTAAAAGAAAAATGCTATTAAAAGTTAATAGTATTTTCGGACTGTTTAGTCTATTAACTGCTTGCAAATGAAAGATTAATACTGATTAGTAATTTGCCAAATAAACTACTCTTAACCGGTAAATTGCTTTAGTTACTACTAAAAAAATACTGTTAATAATTATAAACTGTAATTTCAAGCAGTTTAATCTATTAACTGCTTGAAAAGTAAAAATTCAATACTTATTAACCAAATAGAAATATAAAAGATGCTTAAGTATTTTCAGAATGATTTCGAGGTCATTTAATTGGTGTTTAAAATGTAAAGAATAATTTTTTTTAAATATTTCATTTGATAGCCTTTTTCCTGAACTATATAAATTTGTTTCGGGATTCCCGTCATAGAACGGATTTTCATAAAATTTTCAGGGGTATTGATTTCCATTCCTCTTCTTCTACCTTCCAGTGTCCCTCAATCATGGAATCATGGTGGATTTGTGTTTAGAAAGAGCTCTTGAGACCAAAGACACAATAATCCATAGGCGAAACATAGGAGACTTTGCAGGAATGCAGTCAAAAGGCATATATGCAGTACTTATATTAGTCTTCATTTTTCCAAGGAGTGCAGGGTACTTTTCGAAGTATGACTAGTTGCTTTGTCTTGATGAAGTTTCATTCTTTGAAAGTCATTAGAATAAAGAAATGGAATTTCTCTTCTGCAAATATTGGAGATAAAAACTTCTCTCAAGAGTACGTTTTCAGTTGATTTTAAAATTTGTTTCCACTCTTCTTACTTTTAATTTCCCATTGTAAGAGAATCCTGCGAAAGTGATAAACCCTTTGCTGAAATTTTCTTTGCATTGATAGAAACAGGTTTCTACACTTTTTATTCTTCGTTTTCGATAATAAATAGAGCTTATTTGATTGTAGTCATTTAGGTAAACCATTGTTTCATCGAGGCTCACAATATGTCAATTTATCTCTTGCTAAAAAGTTTTCGTACAGTGTTTTACGAATTGTTCTGCGTTGAGCCACATGCCTCGGCAAAAGCTCACGAACATTATGTTTTTTCAGATATTTTAGGTTGTAAATCTTGATTTATTATTTTATTTATTGTTACTACATATATATTTAAAGACTGAAATTGATTTCTGCCAGCGAATTTCGTCCCTGCTGTCAACGATTTAATCTCAGGAACAGTGCAGGTATTAGTTTGAAGCCTTCTTTTCATATAAAAGTAACAATTGACGGCTTTTCCCTTTCCTATAATAAATGTTGTTTATTTTGTACTCAGAAATTTTAATACTATGCATTTCACAACGTTTGGAATTATGGGATAGGATTGTTTCTCTCGGAAAGCCCAAAAAATATCCCTCAATACGCAGATTGTTTATATGCGACATTTTGAAAGAACAAATTTGAAAGTGGTAGACTATAATTTTAACCTTATTAATGAGCTGTTGCCAGAAATTTTTATTTCAAAACATTTTCTTTTTTAAAATTCTTTATCAAAATTATTATAAAAATGTTTCCACACCTTCTGTACTAGTTACTGATAAGTTATTTATAATGCAAACCGAAAAGTAATTTATCGTATTAATTTCTTGCAAAATAAATATTTAATAGTAGTAACTAATAAGCGAATAATAATAGTAACAGAAAAGAATAGTATTAATAATTTAATTGCATTTTTGAATAGTTCAAGCTATTAGCTGCTGACTGATAAAAGATTGATATTAATTAACAATTTACTAAGTGAAATATGATTGACTTGTAAGTTGTTAATAGTACTAACCAAAAAATACTGTTAATAATTTAACTTTATTTTCAAACAGTTTAATTTATAATTACTAACAGTTTATCAAATAAAATACTATTAATTAAGTTTTATTAAAGTTAATAAAACACTGTTAACAGTTTAACAGTATTATGGGATCAGTACTCGCTATCCTTGCTATCTGTGAATTTACCTCAGAGATAGTTTTTTAGGGGCTTCACTAAATTAGACCGATTTATAAATAACTTGAATATATAATGAAAACATGAATAGTTACTACAAACTATGAAATTATTACATTCGTAGATGAAAATAGATGAGATTATTTACAGACATAGAAAAGCTAAAATCTTGTGTACAGAATACCGTCTTTTATCTTAATGACGTCGTCGTCTTAATGGCGGAATCATCTGAATTCTATCACCAATAATACAATATTCGTAAACATTTATTAACCTTTTATAAAGTTCAATACTAACTACCCAGTTTACAATATAGAATGCTATTTACTGATAAGCAGTCAGTAGTATTAAAAAACGATAGTAACATTTTAACTTTATTTTCGAGGAGTTGGAACACAGCAGCGTCAAAACACATTATAAAAATTAACAAGATTTTATTAAAAGCAGAGAAGACGAAAGCGATTATTTTTTATCATTTCCTACGTTTGCAACAAAATTTCTGGAGAGAAATACTTTTACTTCGCAAACCGAATTGATCTTTTAAATATTTTAATATCTCTCTTCTGCCGCCAGAAAAAGAGTTTCGAATTTTTAAAGCCCTTTTTCCTTTATGCACTTCAGTTTATAGATAGATTCATTCACAGAAGAATGAATTCCCATTTAATTAAAATTCCTCTTGACAGAAAAGAAAGGATCTGTGAAGTTAACTGCAGGAAATATAATTAATACGCTGTCATCTGATGAAATATTGGTTAAGCGTAAAATCTTCAAAAGAAACTTTACCAGGTATTCTATCAAGTAAAATAATTTGTTACTTTCCCATTGTTTGTGAATAAGAATTGGTTTAGAAATTCTTAAAGACACTAATGTAATTAAATAATAAATTATTATATTACCATATTATTATTTTAAATATTATTATATGCTACTAAATAGATTAAATTTGTTAACAGTATCCCATTAATGATTTATGTGAAAAATGCAATTAAATTAATTGTTTTGGATTTTTCTAATCGGTATACTATTTAGTGTTGTTTGCTGCTGTATCATCTGGTTTCGAATCCTGAAGAAGGTTTGTACGTTTGTAAGTGTCTGACATAGGGGAACTTAAGATACTAATGAGCGAAAAGTCCTCACAAGAGATTTATAATAACGAAATAGAGGTGGTAGATGCTTTGGATTCGCTAGGGTTCTTGGATAATTTAGAATGACAGCCGCAAAACCATAGCTCACAACAAAAACTGTATAAAAACACATACTCCAAAGAATATTTATGCATTTTAATAAATTTCAGTTGTACAAAATTTGTTGTTAAATCTTTAACATATTATCCTAAAGACCTTCTATGATCATTAACATGAATTATTTAATTACCCAGTCAAATACTGTGACTAAAAAAGAAATAATATTTATAACAAAGTAGATTTTAGCGATGCTGTGCAATTGTTTTGTTACAAAACCTATTATTCTTGGATTTAAAAAGTATTTTGTTTTTGTAGGCGATAAATTTATAAATTAATCATAATTTTTCAACGAGTTAAAATATTGAAACTTTAGCTCGTTTTCAATTCTTTTGAGACTGACTATCTTTAAGTGTAATTATTTCCGACGTTAAAGGATTACTCCCAATGCGCGAGGTTTTAAATTGTAACATTTATTTCTTAATCTTTATCGATAGATAAGAAAGTCATGTTAAACTAAAATATATTTTAATGCTATCTTAGTGCATAATGCTTACAGCATTTTAAAGCCACTGCATTTCTTATTTGGAAATACTTTAGCAAGAGTATATATGAAGTTTGCTTTACGCTGTAAACATTTGTTTAAATTTTTACTTTCACGTTATAGTTAGAGTTGATTTCTCATGAAAAAATCTTTTGTCTCCAAGGCAAGCCTATGTGCAGTGGGAAATACAAATCTCTATTATTATTATATTATTATTCTCTATTATCAAATCACGAAGGCTGTGTATGTATGTATGAATGAAGGTTCCTTGCACTGTCCAAAAGAGCAGCACCTACAAACTATCAAATTCTGAATGCACAAAGTCCTCCACCCCGAACATGTGCACTTCAAAGCTCGAATTTCGAGTTAGATTTCGATTTATTTTATGTTCTCTGCGAACTTAAAAAAGTCATGATTAACGAATTCAACGATTTAAAAACAATATGGTACCACTCATCGAAGATATTTATATTTTTCCAATTTAATCAGAAAATTAAAGATTTAAAAGAAATTTTTTACTACTTGGTAAAACACAAGATATTTAGCTTTCAAATTTAATCAACAACCTCGGAAAACTTGAATGTGTTGCCACTAACGGGCCAATGTGTTACCATTCAGCAAAGCATAAGATATTTAATAAGAAATAAATGCAGTTGTTCATCGCTTTTATTATTAATTGCCAGGTAAATCCATTGAAATTACTCTAGCTGTAGTCATTAAAATCACTTTATATTTTCTTCTTTTTATTGTAATTATTACAGGTGGCTGGCTGCGCGAGCGGCTAGTTAGTATAAAAGGGAAGTAGGTTAACAATATAGAGCACGGTACTACGATTGAACGATTATCACTGAAATTCAGCGCCATCTATCGGCTTGGAGTTAACGACATCTTGCAATCACAGCTTCGTAAATTAATATTTAAGAGGAGCTGGTCTGATTTAAGCTCACAGATTTATCGGTGAATGAGTTTGAATTAACCTTCTAAAGCCTGATTAATTGCGATAATTAGGTAGAAAATTCCTTCCAATTTTGAGGAATTCTACAACATTTTCTAAACGGGCGTTGCATAATGTTTGCTTACATCGAAACACTTCTAAATGCTCTTTCCGTAATTATGAAAGATGCACAAAAAATAACCAACATTTTTGTTAAGGAGTTACAATATATATTATTTATACGAACATATATTAATCCTCTTTAATGTGTTTTCCACCAGGATGAATGCATTTTCCCAAAGTTTTCTATATATTACCGAAGGTTTATTAGCCCTGCTAGCTTAAACTCCCCCAATTTCGGTGGAGAACCCTCCTAAGACGGTCCGAGTGTTTCCCACCGATCTTCCCCTACCATCAACCACTCGAGAGAACTTTCGATTCGCCCTCTATTTTGAGTATCCGCTTGCACACAAATAATATACATTTACGTATATTACGCCTTCTCCGAGATTCGAGCACAGATCCAGAGGCTCGACAGTCAACGTCACTAACGCTATAGCGTCTGGGCGGCGATCGTCTGGGCCTGTCGCAATTTCTCAGCATTCTTAATTTTTGCTCATCAGCATGTAAGAAATTTTCTTCTTTTCTGTATGCCTTCATGGCGCAATTGGAAGTATGTCCGACTAGCGTCAGGAAGACCTGAGTTCGAATTTTAGCGAAGGCATCGCGGATTTTTCATGTTTTCTACTCCAAAATAAACCTAAATGTCTCTACAATTGGATGTCTAAATCATAAGATTCTTAACGGCATTTTCGAATATCAAAAACATTCAAAAGCTTGTATTTTACTTCAAGCATTGTCTTAAAAGATTTACCGAAACATAACCATGGACTGAGTTTTATTTATTTATTTATTTTTTTTTTTTTTTTGTCAATATAAAGCGAAATTTCAAGCACACACTTTGTTCATTGCGGCTGCTCATCACCAAAACCGTAAATGTCTGCGAGCAGGACCACGCACATCCTATTCGCACCGAGGATGAAGCGCTGTTTTCAGTCTGATGCAACAAGAAAATAGGAGCAGTAATTCCAAAGCTAACAAAGTACGATCCCTACTTACGAAATGCTCGTCTACAGCGATGAAATTCCTTTTTTTTTGGGGGGGGGGTGTACCCCTGAGTATGTCTATGCTTGAAACGGAAGTTTCTTATTGATAGCTATGTAAATTGTAGACATTTATTGCATATCTACATATCTATCGACCTTTATTTCATCTTAGCTTTTAGCTTGAGTAATCATAGGGTCGAGTTCCCAATTAAAGCTTTTGATTTGTCTTTATTTTACATTTGGCTGTTGCGACGTTTACATAAAAGTAACATTATAAATGAACTTAAGATGTACTTTAAGCTAAAAATATAACTCGGTATTTAATGAAGGAAATCAACTCGAACGCAGTTTAAGTTCAGAAGAAATTTTAAGCTCTGTGACAGCCAATACACATTCTAAGCAATGAGAATGAGACTAGTTTTCTCCAGTATTAGTGAATATTACATAAGACATCCACCATTTAGTTATTCTTTATATAGTAAAGTTAATTTTATATTTGCTTAAATATCTCAATCTGCACATTAAATATTAAAAATAGGATGAATCTATAATTTTCTCGCTTCTTCATTCAAAAAGTTTTTGAATCTGACAAATCCTTCCTGTATGAATAAAAGAGAACTTTTATCTAATATTAAATTTATTTTAATACAAAAATCAAAAGCTGTTTTATTACAATTGTTATGTTTAAACATTAAATCAGATTTAACCACTTCAAGTAATTTGCATGCAATTTCATTTCTATTTTTTCTGCAAGATTAATAATATTAATGCAATTTTTATAAATCATTGAAAATTATGTACCTCTTGGATATTTTTAGAGATTTTTTTAAAGTTTGTTTTGGAAATTTACTTGATATGTTCATGCTGTTTTTAACTAAGAAAATGAATTAATTATATATAGATTATTAAAAATAAAAGAAACTAATCATTTCAATTTTATTTCCAGAATGAAAACTGTTGTGCAAGTGACTATTCAATGAAGGTATGTGAAAAAATTTTCATTATTAGCTCTATAGGCAATTTATAAATTTTCCGTAAATATTTTAAAGTACAAAATTTTTCATTCAAGCCTTGTGTAAAAGGGGAAGCTATCCGTTAATATTTGTTGTAGTTATTTCAATGCAGTTTTTCCTATTCTGTAATAAAATATTCAAAGCTTATCAAAAGAAGAATGTTAACTTTTTTTATTGCGCCGCCAACATTTGGCTCTTTTTGGCGGTGAAATATATTTCTGACGTCAGGACAACCGATCAAACATTTTTGACTGATTTTCGGCCGGTATTGTTTGGCAATCGCATTCAAAATCACGTCATATTATTATTTTATGAAGCTGTCTCTGATTGCATAAAAATTCTACAAAATAACAAGGGAAGTAAGTGACTTCTCTCGAGGCAGTTCTCAGTTCTTGCTGCTGTTGACATTGTAGTTCTACCATTTTAGCTTCCAAACCATTCCAAAACATTTTATCCATTTTAGGTTCTACAATTTTAATCAATCTGATAAACGCACGCTGCAAAATCCTGTTAATTTTATCTCCAGGAAAAAAAAATTTTTTTAGAATTTTTCGTGCGAAAAGAGTTAGCGAAATATTCCGCAATGCTGACACGTATTTGCTCTAATTAATTTGAAAACTTAAATGAATAATAAAAGAACCCACCCTCATCTTTTGTTATTATTATTAAAAATAGGAGAAGAGAGGGAGAACATTTAAGGAAAAGAAATAAAAGTAATATAATTTTTCTTGAAGAATCTGGAATAGCGTCTAGGGTTACCGAACGGTCGCAGGAATCAGACAGTGAAGATGGTGTATATGGCGATATATTACTTTGTAACGACTGATACTTAAGAACCCTCCCCCCCCCTTTACTTCAGTATAGATTTGTATACTATCTCTGTTACTGAATTTAATATAAATAACCATATTAACTCCATTAAAAGGTAGACTCACTAATACAATGGTTCTTATCAGGGAAGAATTTGAAACTTTCCCGGAGGGAATGCAGTCAACCTTTTATTTAACCTTTAAAAATTTAGTTTTAGCTTATAAATATTAAAAAAATACTTTTATTCAAAATTTGGGTATTTGTTAATATTTTCTATAGTTTTCTTGTTTAATTTATAAAACGCGTTTAAAAATAATCCATATTTAAATAAACGTATAAGCATTTGTCAACTTTGGGAAAATGGGGGGGGGGGTGTTCATTTAGCAATAGTGAAAGGATTGCATGAAGCAAAAACGTAAAGAACAATCGCACTAATAAGATGGACTTGCAGTATTTTAAGGAGTTTTGGATGAGCAAAGCTTCATTCACACGGTGGTTTTTAAGTCGTAACAAGTTTTAGCTAAACTCCGTTGCTAAGCAACCAGAGCTTGTTATATCACAAAAACTGGTTTAAGGATTTTTCCTAAAAGCTCTAACTTTTATATCAAGTTGATGTAAGAACCAACAATCCCAACCAAGCAAACATCGGTAGATGGTTTCTCTGAATCAGCTACACATTCACACATGCACAACTTTTCCCTTCCTTATTGGCTATGGCTTAAACCCTGCTAAAAAAAGTATGAATGGACTTACTGACTTTTATGCCTTAAATCGCAGAGCTTTATTACGACGAAACCGTCACCTGAACGAAGTCTAAGAGAATTTGCATAGAAGACGGCTTCTCATTCTTAAGCTTTATACATTGCAGAGATCTCCAAGGAAGGTACATGTCGATGACATTAAACTCAAATTACTCCGTTTCTGGTCCTAAAATGTAGACGTCAACACTATAATGACGTAAGAAATAATACAAATTATTTAACACTTTGCTACAATTAAATGCCACAACTTGAAGTAATATATGATTCATGTTTTCATTAAAAATTTCCATTATTTTTTATTAAGGAGATAAACTGTAAAAGTAATTATTTTTGCTAGCTTTTAATTTAATCGCCGGTAAGATTCCATAACTCTGGAAATATTAAAAACAATGCTCTTCTGTAGTAGGCAGGTTCCAAAATTTATTAAATTTTTTCCCCCCGAAATTGCGTGATACAAGAAGAAAAAAAGGAGTCTTTACTCAAGAGTAGTAACTAACCCGTGTAATCAAGGTTACACCGTTTGAAGAAGGCTTTTCCATTTTTGGGGAAAACTCGTGTAGTTTGGCGTCTTTTCTTTAATAGTCAAAATGGTCGATGGGATTTTTCGGAATTACCGCCATTTCTAATACATTTATTTCTTTATGGTAAGCTCCTATACTTTAAAAGTAATCCACTACTTACTGTTCTATATATGGAAGGTCCCAAGTTTTAATAATATTTAAAAAAAATTACAACAGTAACAATAAATGTATATCTTTGTTCATAAAAACAAAATGTTGCATATCGCGAATCAATCAGGGTTTGCCTACGCTTGCGTTTACGCAAGCGCAGGTGTTATGAATGCGTTCTGGCGCTTATCTAGAACTGGCACTGAATTGCACTTTTTGGCGACAGTTTCACTGTCGAAGGGATAATACGTAAGTACCTAATTTTTAAATATATGACTGCGTTTATGAGATACGTATGGTTTCCCGAAACGAATTTTGAGACTGAGAATATGTATCACACGTTTTCTGTTAAAAGAATAAAAACAGTAAATGTTAAAATATAAATGGTTTTAAAAGGTTAAGAGATAAATGAAAATATAATTTTAAATGTTCGGCTGCACAAATAAAAAGTAGGATTTCCAGAACTGCTTTGTGAAACAATAAAAACATGGTATTATATTCCTGACAGTAGAAGAGTTATATTATGATGTAATCAGGACAGTGAACGCATGTGATGTAGCAGGACAGTGAACGTTATGACGTAGTCAGGACAGATAATTAGGACATTTAAGCGAAATTTAGAAAATACGTTACTTTTCAAGAGTAAAGAGTAAATGACGATACAATTTTTTATATGGTTTTCAAAACTGCATTTGTAAAAAAGTATTTTCCCCCACAAGTGCATTGAAAACGTATTACAATCGGGTCAACAGAGCAGTTTTGTGCAGATATATATCGTATATCGAAATAAAAGCGTATAAAAATGCGTTTTTTTAGGTTGAATTTAAAGTAATAAAGTGCATTTTCATTTAAGGGATAAAGTTTTCAAGATTGAGAAGTAAAAGATGATAATATAATTTAATTTTCGAATGCATGATTGCGCATACAAGTCGGTCTTTTTTTCCAGAAATGTATATGGAAATAGTAAATATAGTATAACAATCAAATTAATAACAGAGCGTTTGTTATGATGTATGGCTAAATTAAATATATTGAAGCGAAATTAAGAAAGTATATTAATCACATACTTTTTAATTGCTTAGTATAGCACGCAAAATGGGCATGGTTTTGTGAAGTGCGTTTTAAAACGGAGAATGTAATATTTTAGTTTGGATTTTTTATAATATTTTAGTTTGGATTTGGTTCCATTTTAGTTTGGAGATTCAGATAAATACCGTACCTTGAAGCGAAACTAATGTAATATATTTCTTTTTAATGTATAAATGCTTTCAAGGGGAAAACAGTAATGATAATATAATTTTTAAATCCATGAGTGCACATACAAAAGAGATATGGCTTCAGAACAGCATTTTAAGCCACCAAATATAATCTATTCCGGAAAATAACAGAGTCGTGTTATCCTATATTGGTAAATAACAAACAAAACTAAAATAAGACGACAATTTTTCCTTTGGAGTTTAAACAATAATTGATAACATATTTTTAAATACTCGGCCGAGCATATAAAATGGGCATGATTTCAAAAGCTCATTTTAAAGTGGAAAACATAATATAATATTTGGGGTAGTAGAGACGTTATTTTTTAGGATGCAGAGATAAATATCGCGCTTTGAAGCTAAAATAAATCAATGTGTTTCCTTTTAATGATAAATATTTTCAAAATTAGAGAACAGATGGAAATAAAATTTTTAATTTAACAAGAAAGCATATAAAATGCGTAAGGCTTTCAAAAGTGCATTTTAAGGCAGAAAACATATATTCGTGCAAATAAATGAGATATCTTAAGAGATACCTCACTTTGAGACAATACTAAGGCAATATGTTTACTTTTAAAGAATAAATGCTTTCAAAAGTAATGAAGAGAGATGTTCATATAATTTTTAAATGATCGCATATGCATGTAAATCGTATATAGTTTAAATAGTGCATTTTATAACTGAAAATATTCAGGGAGGTTCGTTAAGATACGGAAATAAGGATAAAATAATTTTTAATTTCTTGGCTGCACATACAAAACTGGAGTGGTTTTCAATAGTCATATCCTACTGAGTCCTAGAGCTTAATAAAATTAAATTTTTAATTTCATTTCAGTATTTTTACTTACGGCTTCAGCCTGTTAAGGCAGTTTACATTAATCTGGGTAGCTGTGAAGATTATAATGAAAGATCAAAATTCACCGCGGAAAATGCAGCACTATATTCGACTAGCATAGGAATTATGTTAAGGTACACAGAATTTGTGATATTATTTATTTATATAAAAACATCTAGTCTCTTCTCTGAAGTAAATTTTTTACTAACTATATTTTAAAATATCAGCCAATCCTTATATGAGCCGAAAAAATAGATTTTGCTGCAACAGTAGGAACCCTTGTATATAAAAATCGAATTTAAAGTGGCCCCCATAAATCCAACTATGTAACCAAATGTGCAAATAATTGCTCACAGCTCAGCTAGGCTGCGTAATATGTATTCGCTTGTATTACACGAATCCAGGTATGTTCCAATTCATCTTCACCCCCAATTCTAAAATTAAGTATGAGAGTAATATAGAATGAAAGGGCACTTTAGCTCCCATTTTGATCCTCCCGCAGCCAAGTTTTGACTGAGTAGTAGCTAGTGCCTATTTAGCCAGTAGCTATTATCCTTTCATGGAATCAATGGTGCAAGTTTATTTTAATTTAACTAAGTTAAGCTAAGAGTGCGAGCAGAAAAAGACGCATTTCCCTGAGGTTGAGGTGAAATTCTAAGCTCTGTTTAACGAACTTAACTGCATCGCTAATATCCATAAAGTATTTGGATGTCTGAAACCGTATAAATATGCAGGTTAGATTATTTGTTTTGGCAGATAGCTGAAGGCAATTAGCTGCCATTGCATATGAGAGAAATCGAGAAAACTTCATCAGTCATCTGTTTATCTATCAGGGAATCCAACGAATAATGCAAGCGAACCATTGCTGTTCCCTTCCACTCGGTCTCTGATGAGCAGTTTAATCTTTAGACCTCATGTTTACGGTTTAATAAATTTTAATTCTAAACACTATTTCTGTAGGAATTTAGGAATTTATGCAGGTTAGGTTCAATCTATTCTAAACAAGTAAAATTGGTTTATTTATGCACAGGTTAGATTCTTAACATTATAAGCATTTTAAGTTGAATGAGCTAGCTTTAACGCATATCAGAGGTTTAACATTTTAAACATTTTAAAGTTAAATTAGCTAGCTCTATGTATAGGTTCGATTCCTAGCATTCTGAGCATTTCAAGTCAAATTAGTTAGCTTCATTCACAGGTTAGATTCTTAGCTCTAAGCATAGCTGAACATTATAAGCATTTTAAGTTAAATGAGCTAACTATGGAAGTTGGAAACGTAGATTAGAATTTAGAGCAATTTTCTTAGAAGCACAGATGATTGGTTTGCTTGAATCATTGTTTTGTGTTTCGCCGTTATTCCAATCTATCAGCGGTCAAGCGGATAAGATATATGAAAACCGGTAAATCGATGCGTTTTCGACAAAGGGATTGCTTGCTTGGTAGATTTCGTCGATTTTCCGTCGATTTCCCCGATTCGTCGATTTAGAACCTCTGATGCCCCACAAACAAGGTTTTCTCAGAAAATCCTCCACGAAGGCAACAAGAGCCTCAGAAAGTAACCGTCTTGTACTTTGCACCAGTCAGTTAACTTAACTGCTAGCTAAATAAGCTGGACACAAACTTTTCTTCGAAATTTATCTCTTTCCATATCAGCTGAATGATACATAAACCAAAGCTACGTCTTACACAAAACATACAAAAAATTGCTTTTGAATTCTGTAAGTTCATGTTTCAAACAAAAGATAGAAAGAACATTAATGACTTTATGAAGTTCTGCGTAGTCATTTGTTGGTATAATCCCAAACCAAGGTTAGATCGGATTCGATTATGGCACACGAGGATTATTTGCCTTATAGAGGGATGCTCCCATTGAGAATGATTCAATGGAAACTGTTTCGTATTGACGCTGCGCATGGGGAAAACTACAAAAATTCAAGTGCAGCCTGCTCGTTCGTCAGGATTTGATCTCGAGCATCCAAGATTAGGAACTTAAAAAATGTTTGCGCGTTTTATGTCAGGAAAGTTTAATTTTTAGTTTATTGTTTTATTCCATAGATGAATTCAAAGATATCGAGAAGTAATACAAGAGAAATACTTACCTTCGTGCTATTTTTAAGGCTGTTGTTTCTAATCTCACATGTCTGACCTAATCAGAGCAAATCCATAAATTTTTTCATTACAAGGAGTGAAGGATTGCATCCGTTGGCATGGGCATTTTTTTGCTTATTACGTGCTCCGCCCTTAGGCATTACACGGAAAGGGAGGGATGCCCCGTGGAGGTTTTTTTTAAGGGAAACTGGCTCGTGTCTACGTTACACATGTCAAAAACCATGAAAACGCCCATGCAGCCAGCCCGTTCGCCGGGACTCGAACCCCGGACAGAACTACCAGTGTTCAGCGGCTTTTACCGCTCGTCCGCTGGTGGGCCACTGACATGGACTTTTAGCCTCATATAGGTAACTGTGCGACTTTCGAACCACTATCCCATCTTGGGTGACAAATCCCAGACGGCCAGTTTTTTAACATAAATCAATCAACGCCATAAGATCCCTTATAGATTAACTTAAGATGAATAAAAGCAAAAACAAGCGGTCGGCGGTTTTAGTTTTTTATTGGGTTCTATTATTTATTATGACAAAACACTCCAGGACGGTCTAACTACGGGCAGTAACGAGTACATATATTTTCTGCATTCGTAAAAGTCACTGTCAATTTATTCACGAGAGGGGAAATGCTAAAATATACTTATAGTTGCTTTTTAATTCTGATGTAAATGGTCATTGGATCCTTTTATCTATATATCAGCTCATTTGGTTATGCGCGTGCCATTGTACGTTGAATTTTTGAATTTTTTGAACATTTTGAAACATTGAATTTTTTTTACCGAGCTGAATTTTAAAAAAATTCAACAAGGAATATACCTTCTCCTCTGAAGATACTGATAAAAGTGTCCCGGCTGAGAATTACATAACAATTGCATTGATTAAGTACGAACCGATAAATAGTTTCATGCAAATTTTTCAAGTTGCCATGGCAAAAGCCATTTATTTCTTTCACAATAACAGCAATTTCCAATCAAATGTTGGAACTTTTTATAAAATGGCAGTTAATTTAACCGAATTAAAGAATTAAATAGCACGTTTTCATCAGCGCTGCAACGCAAAAAAAAAAAGTTAAATTACTGTATTTAAAAGTAACAAAAAGTAGTGAAATATCAAACGCAAAGATTTATCGATGTTTAAATTAGTACGGAGAGCAAGGAAAATTTGATACCAATCAGAAGTTTAGAAAAAGGGATCCGATAAAAATAACAAAAATTCGCTAAATTGAAGTTCATTGAGAAGCGAGAAATTTTTGTTTATCAGGTTGCTCAAAAACCGAAGGTACCATGATTAACTTTTCAAGAAACTATTAGAGAACTGGCAGCCTAAAAATCGTATACCTAAAACCCCAGCATCGCAATAAAAGAAAATCAAGAAAGCCAAATACAAGCACACACACGGGAAAAAAAATTTGCCTTGGAATTTATAACAAATTGATTTCATCAGAAACTATACAGAAACTTATCCTGAAGAGGTATATTTATATTATTCCAATCTCAGTAATAGCACAAAGTATTTTAACTTAATATTCTCAGTCACGTTTGGCTCACCAGCGATACACGTGATTTCGAATCCAGAACGAGCTGGCTGCATTGTCATTTTATGGTTTTTTCCATGTGTAATGTGAATACGGATTTGGATTATTGGATTATTTAATTACGGCAAAGCACACGAGGGCTATTTGTCTAAAGAGTGTGTGTGTGTCATTATGGCAAAACCTCGAGGGCTATCTGCCTAAGGGGAGGGATGCCTTCGCGGAGGACGTTCTAAGGGAAACTGGCTCGTATACACGTTACACATGGGGAAAACCACGAAAATGCCCATGCGGTCAGCCCGTTCGCGGGATTCGAACCTCGGACCGAAATACCAGTGCTCAGCGACTTTACCGCTTGGCGGCTGGTGGGCATCCGCCTAAAGGGACGGATGCCTTCGGGGAGGACTTTCTAAGGGAAACTGGCTTGTGTACACGTTACACATGGGGAAAACCACGAAAACTCCTATGCAGCCAGCCCGTTCGCGTTATTCGAACCTCGGACCGAACTACCAGTGTTCAGCGACTTTACCGCTCGGCCGCTGGTGGGCATCCGCCTAAAGGGAGGAAGGCCTTCGTGGAGGATTTTCTATAGGAAACTTGCTCGTGTACACGTTACGCATGGGGAAAACCATGAAAACGCCCATGCAGCCAGCTCGTTCGCGGAAATCGAACCTCGGACTGAACTACCAGTGTTCAGCGTCTTTACCGCTCGGTCGCTGGTGGGCGCATAATGTGAATACGAGTTTCTCGTGAAAGTTCTTCAGGAGGTCATCCCTCCTCATAGGCAGATAACCCTAGCGTGCTTCGCTCTAATCGAATGAAACCAAAGCAAATACAATAATGTTTGATTCTACTGTCAATTATAACACTAAATTTTATCACTCCGCCTTCTCAATTATGTTTGATTATTATCGGTATTACTAAGGGCAATCACTTAACATTCCCAATTATGTCTCAGCGGCAACATTTATAACTCGATATTTCAAGTTAGTTTGAATCTAATCTCGGCGGAAACATAAAGCATTGAAATTTAAAATTCTGATTGTGTTTGATTTTAATTTTAGGGGTAGTGTCTGTGTTCTACTTTTAGGGGTAATTTTAGTCGTATTATCGCCCTACAGTTCAAATTGCGTTTGGCCTTACCAGTGCCGAGTGGTTAAGCCCGCTGAATGTTGGAAATTCATTCCAGGTTCGATCCCAGGCGAACGGCCTGATTGCTTGATTAGTTTTCATGATTTTTCCCATGTGTAATGTGAAATACGAGCCAATTTTCATTTAAACGTCCTCCATTAAGGCATCCCTGCCTTTAAGCAGATAGTACTTGTACGCTTTGGCATATTGCAGTAATTTAACCTATCCAATTACGTTAGATTTTAATTCCAACAATAGCACGAAGTATTATAATTAACATTCTAAATTGTATTCGACTGGTTAACCCCCCGTCCTCCGATGTTTTAAAGAACCGAATAAGCGAACGCGGCATATACATTATGAGACTTGACAATAAGATTTAAAGAAAATAAATGGTAATAAGTAAACCATTATTAAATACAGATTAAAGGAAGGTGGATTAACTATTTTTAGTCCAATGGGGCTTTGTCCCTGAGGGACTATTGTTTTCGTTTTGGCATTTTGCGTCGATTAGCGATAAGCGTTGTTTCACTTTTCAAATTGCTGCCACAAAATATTATCGCCCTGTATTACATTTAAAGAGATTAAATAATGAATAATCTACATGAATGTATGTATGTTTCTCGCATTGTGATAATAGAGCCATCGAAATTTTAATGACGTAATCTTCTATAGAATATGGGCATCTGGAAGCCCAAATCTGAAATTTGGAAATTTTTTTTTTTTTTTTTTACTGAAGCCATATTTTGTAAAACTTTAACTCATTTTTGATCAACAAACTCAAGGATTTCATAGTGACGTTGTTCAGATAAAAAGTTTTTATCTCCAGCGCGTGAGACTCCGTATCGGAAATTCTAAAGATATGCTCAATTTAAAATTATTTTGCGATATTGCTCTTGAACAGAATTTTATGGATTAAGTGCGAAGAACTTGATATTTAATAAATAAAGGTAACACACAAAATGTTAAAAAACGCTCTAATTCTTATACGGGATGTTCATTAGATATTTATTACGAATGCTTTTATTTTATAAACATTTACTTAATCTCGAAGTCATGATCAGTATAACAATAAGCCTTGCTTCGATAATAATCGGTGTAATAATAACATTGCTTATAATAATTATTGGCAGAATAATTAGGGTCCGTATGCCGGAGGACTTGATGTTTGTAGGTGCACAGTGTCTTTGCGGCAGGGAAATACTTAAATTATTCCCGAACCGAAAGTCTTCTTGAATGGCTTGGTGGTAGGAATGGAAGAGGTCTGGAAGATTTTGGAACCTGTCCCCTTCTTCAAAATTGGGACGGAATTAGACAAAGTCTTACTGTCACCTATAAGGAGTCCAAGGCCATTCCACGATAGGGTAGACTTAGTTCTGCGTTCCTGGCGACGATAAAATTTTATCGTATGTTGTTGTCGGACAAGTGAGATAAGTCATAATAAATTACTTCTGATGGTTGTCCGAACAACAAACTGTTTAAGGTCTAGCACCATTTTCTTCATATTTTTAGAGCACTGGTAACGAATTACTAACATAAATCACTTATCAATTAGCAAACTATAAATATTTTCTTGTAATTCTTAGTCCTGATGACGGCCCCTTTATTTCATTCTATCGACGAAAATCAAATACTCTTTCAAAGTAGCAACAGTGAAAGTCATCCTTCCTGTTTGATTCTACTACAGCCTCCAGAGAAAGTCGTCTTGAGCACCTGCCATGGGCAGAAAGACATCAGAGCGTGATTAATCAGAGCATTCCTGCACTCCCCGTTCGCTTTCCTGTTCCTCGTTTTTTAAAACTCCTCCTCTCCAGTTTAATTTGAAAACCAGAGGGGCGCTCCGAGGTACGGCAATCCAACCGCACTGTTAGGATAATCGATTTTTGAGCTCTGCACTAAATTGAGCGGCCTCACAACTTCCCTTGGCCCCTTTGGACTTTACCTCTCAATCCTTCTCTCTTTTGTTCGCTCACTCGGAATTATCCTTCCTCCAGTAATTATATTAAGCACGATTAAAAGGCTCAACCTCCCAATTCTAAAGCGCAAGAGAATAAAATTAGGCAATGAATAAGAGAAATACAGCCAAAGCCGTCTATAGCAAGCCCAAATTATAACGACACCCGGCATATAACGAACCGAGCGTACTGGTATAGGAAAATTTCGTATGCTCTTATTGCTATTTCATACGAAATAACTGTAACCAACCTCCTAAAGTATGACTATCGGATATAAGGACTTTATGGAGATTTTTATGAAGGAACTTTATGGACCGCATATCTCTTCAATGGGTATTTGAAATAAAAGCTTTCTTGCTGAGTAGCAACTACTTACCTCGGTACAAAGAAAGGAAGATTAAGGATTAGAGATCAAAGATTCCTCCATATATTGCTTCAGCGGGAGTTTGAAATCAAAACGTGTCTGGCAAGTAGCTCAGACATATGGGGTTGCATTGGTGAAGGAGTACGATGCGAACGGATGTAGGAATTTGAACAGTTGAATAGCACATTACACACTTAAACTAAGTGGGTATTTGAAATCAAAGCACTCCTACTGAGTATTCACCACCACATATCTCTTCAGTGGGCGACCGAAATCAACATCCTTGAAATCACAAAATCTACGAATTTAAGCTTCCCAGTAAATCGCGATCCACATGTATATTACGGTTTTATGAACATGCATATTACAAATATTTTCCGACATCAGTCTGATTCTGGCACTACATGGACGGACCCCACACCTCCGTATTAGGCGAGAGGTTGGGAAATGGTCAAAAAAAGCCCCCGAAATGGAGTCCTTGTTGCGCACTTAATAACCGCTCTCAATGAGATCCCACTCCACTGCGGCGGTGTTTTAAAATTTTGAACTCTTTCTTGACGCCCCTTGCTAAACCAGCAATCCAAGGTCACCACTACCAGGCGCGCGGAGACCATGAAGGGAGGGAAAGTCTTTTGAAGAACCGCAGTTTTGACCGTCCCGCTAGTCCACCTGGACGGCCAAAGCCACGACCATCCGGAACAACATCGGCTGCCCTTCTGACATAGTTGCCGAATTCGTGTTATTGGGCCCACAGAACCGCTTCTGTCATGGTATAATACTAAGCTACATGCAGAGGAAATACATTATGGTAGAATAAGCATTGATATAATTGTTTTTAATGTTTAAGAATTTTCTTAATAAATTCCGTGACGAGGGTCTCTAGCTAATTATTCGCACTCTCAATCTTTGATTACCAAAATTTTGTACAGCACGCATTACATACAAAACCAAATTATTGTTACTGATATTATTCAGTTTTCACATGCCAATATACGGTGTGTTTGTAGTACACAATGTATAGAAATAACTTTCTCTCATTATAAACTCTGTATTCGATTTTTGAGAATAAAGGAAATAATAAATTTTAAAATAAATCTTGAATTAGTACTAAATACATGTGTATACTAGAAACTTCTTTCATGAATCACAATAACTTTGAAAATATACATAAAATTTAATAGCTGGATAAAATACAAATTAAATATATTTTAATTTATCTGAATCATATACATACGTTATTAAAAATAAGCTAAAAACTTAAATTAATAAAAAAGCAGTTATTATGTTCAAAATTGCTTAATTTGTTAAAGAACTGCTGACTGAATAAATTTGACAAACGCATTAAAGATCTTACATTTTTACCGAATGGCAGTATTCTGAGAACGGACCATGTACGAGACCAGGAGACTGAAAATTACGTCTTGGGAAGTTGCAAACGCGGAAAGGTGATAAATAAATGGTAACGTAACGTAACGAATGTAACTGTCCAAAAATTTTGTAAAATAATTTCTAATACCAGAAACGTATTTGAAGGGGAAGGTCTAATTTCGTTATTCATTGTCAGAAGGCTCTTTTTCTTCCTAGTTTCGATATCTCCCTTTTTTTAGAAGTTTGGTTTAACTGTAACTGAAACTTTGAAAAGTAGTATAATTTCTTTTTCTTTATGCTCTCTTATAGCTTCCCTTATCCATAAAGAGGATTTGGGATATATCAATCAATAACAAAGCGAAACATAAACTGTCTTCATTCATATTTATAACGAAAATACACAAAATGCAATTTTCATCTCTGTTGCCATCTTCTTTTCGATAATTTCTAGGAGATGGTCATTAATGTTCTACTCCTTCTCTTGCAGAATATGCCTAGGCCAATCGATTAATCGATTATCGACCTCAATGTGTTCCCGTTTCTTCCGATGGGGGGGGGGGATTTTCTCCGTCATTTCGGAAGGAATGGCATCATTAATTTCAGTTGGTTGGATCCAAACTTGAGCTGAGGTGTCTTCTTTTGCTTCTTTTCTTTCTTTTTTAAAAAGGTAGGAGGCTGGCTTGCTCCATTCGATAATCTTCGAGAGTGAAACAATTTCTGTTCGGGTGACGCAGACTTCAGAACGAATTTCAATCGATTTTTCTTTGGGTAAACTGATTAATTTATACATCGATCTGAAATTTCAGGAAGGAACTTTTGTGTAAACTTTAGTTAGTCTTTTCGTACTTTTTTAAAAACTTTGTCGTAAAGATAACATACTAACTTAAAATGAGATATTTTCCAGTCAACTTAATACACATTATTTCTATTCATCGTATATCAGATAAAATTGTATCATGTATCAAAGAATGCATGTAAATAGGCTAAATGTGATACACAAGTATACTGCAGTATTATTGTATTATTGGCTTTTTACGCTTAGATTTCAGTTTCAAAACGACTGGAAGTAAAAGTACATTTTTTTCCGAATTAACCCTCTCATAAATTCGATATTATAGGATTGCAATAAAAATCTCAATCAAATTTAACATTACAATAAAAAAATGAAAGGTTTCAGATTTTATGTTGCGTCCAAAGGGTAGTTTTTCTCATTTACATGCACATACACGTTTCGAGAGCATTTGGGCTAATGACCGTAATGAATTAAAAGTATTTAAAAAACAACCTATCTTTACCAACCTACCCCAAAGAGAAAGAATAAACAATATCAACATATTATCACAAAATCTAGAACAAATAAAAAAGCAGGTATTTATAACCAGTAATTAGAAAATAAAAAAAAGATCTAGTAAATATATAGAACAAGATAGTGGAGATCGAAATTAGTAGATGTGTGCAAGGTGTAATGGAATGGGTGTGCAATGTGAATGGAATTGGCGTGTGGATTTCCTTGTATAACAGGACAATGTTCAACAGTAATTTAAAAAAAATTCTGCTGGCATAAATCATCATTCTTTGTGCGGTTGTCGAGAAGTATTCATCGCTACGCGAGGCGCAGTGCTCGCCGACATGCACTTTGCCTGCGAAACTTTAGAGGAAACGAAGCAGTTGCTCAGAGGAGACAGTTGCGAAATTTTTCTATGTATTCCAACCGCAGCCAGGTAGATAATTGCATCTATGCGAGCTGGAGTTCCGGCAGAAATGCACAACGCTTAAATTCTCACGGGTAACGAAGATTTACGCCAATAAAATCTGCCGCTCGACAGCTCACTGCACCATCTCAAAGAGCCATTTCCGCATCCATGTTCCATTATAAAACCTACTTGTTTCGGACTCTTCTGCCCTTCTTTAATTTCTGAAATTCCCTGTATAAATAAATGCAATTCTTTGGAAACATATATATATGCAATAGTTTAAAAGATGTTGATGCAGCAGAGAACAGTATTTACGGAGTGATGGATCCTGGTACACGAAAGGTGTTAGTCGTAATTTGGGATTTAACACTTTCTTTATTATTTTTTTAGAAGCACATTTTTATTATGAATTACACAGTAGGGGACCTATTGTTCTACATTTACAAGTTACTTTTCGCATAATTATAGTTTGCGAAATAGAAACAGGAGTGACTAAACAAATTAAAAAATACAATCTGTCGAACAGGAAATCTTCATACAGAATGATTTAGCTTTAGTTTAGATTTATTCCTATTGGTAATTTTTAAGTTTCGATTTCCAATCATTATTAGCTAAAGCTTTCTGCAAGTTTCTGCGTCATTAGGGTTTTGCAAGAATCATGAGACATGCGTTAATTTTGAAATGTCCCATTTAGAGATACTTATTATAAGCAGTTATTATTTTAGGACAGAAAGGAAAAATAACGAATTTAAAACAGGCAGTTAAACAATTATTGCAAATTATAGAATTTTATTAGAATTTTGATTTACTTATAGAAGTTAGAATTTTGATTTATGTGCTTTTCATCGCATATGTATATGTATATTTATATATAGAAGAGCTTCGCTTAGCAATCATAATTTGTTACCGCACTTTACTTGTAATGCGAGGCACTTATTAAGCGAAACAATGGAAACAATGCTTAATGCGTTCTGTTCTGAACAAAATATTTAAAAGAATTTATAATAAAGTTATTTATCAATTATAACGCATCCTTTTTTACAAGAAAGATTTCTAAATGCATTTTTTTTTTTTGCTGATGCTTCAAAATTTGGCAAAAAATGAGACACAGCATTATTATTATATAAATCTGTAGCGACTATAGCTTCTACTGTTTCTCAACGTACGATGAAACAATTTCCCATGCTTTCAGCATCTCTCCTTTTTCGCTAGAAGACTGTTATCTGCTCCTATCCTGACAAAATCTCTTCCAAAAGTTCTTGCTGGGACACAGCGCCATAAGCTCTTCGGTGGTTAGTTTTTGGTATGCTCTTTCACTAGCTCATCGATGTCGTTACTATACACCTCTAGCCTCATAATCTTGACCAGAGGTACCATCTCGTCAGTTACAGACTCCACAAGCACTATCTCGAATCCCTCGGAGTGCAATAGATAACGCTGACCGATCAAAACTTCTTCCAAGCAGAAACAAATGTTCCCTTGGTAAACCCTTTCCATTCCGCGTCGATTATCTTGAGGCAGGTATCGATGTGAAAGCTTTCATTCCAAACCTTTCTGAGAGCTATACAGTTACGCCAAGTCAATGCTAGAAGAGCGCTTTAGAGTAAAGCTTTTTAAAATGTGATATGACCTGCTGGTGCATGAGCTGCAGTAAAGGAGTAGTGTTGGCAGGCAAGAACTCGATTAATTTAAATTCTTCAAGGAGGTCATCTTTTACGCCTGAAAGATGTGCAAGAGCACTGTTCATAATAATCAAGACAAGAAGTGGGAAAATCATATCAAGCACATTTGTTTCTTACAGACGGATGATAAACTTCATTGATTCAGTCTGTAGAAGAGTAACGTGTCACCCAAACATTTTTGTTGGACCTTCATATGGCATTAAGTCTGCTGTCCTGGACGTTGTTCTTTTAACGACTCGTACATTGTTCGGGCGGTGCGTTAGCAGCTGTTTAATTTACAAACTGCCACTTTCATTTGCACAAAACATCACCATGAAATGGTTCTTCATTGGCTTATGTCCCGACAATGCGTTCTATACAGTAGGTTAAGTTCGTTTCGGCATCATTTTCCAGAAGAGACCCGTCTGTTCACAATTAAAAACCTGCTGCAGTGCATAACGCTCAGAATTCATAAGTTTCATGAATAAGCCGATGAAGTTTTCTGCTGCCTTTACATCTGAGCTTCTAGCGAATCCATGCTGGTTTCTGGTTCTCCTCTGAAATGTTTTGAACAACTCACGGCTTGCCTGGAATGCTTCTTCTTCACCTTTGATGATCTTTGCATCCCGTAATGAGCTCTGCAAAGATTAGTTTTACCTTCTAGCAAATTGTGATTTTGTGAGTATTGTCGCCTAGCATCTTCTTCTCGTTGCAATCTGCATCTCGTTGCAAAACGCAATCAACATTATTTCATTGGTCAACTTCGTCCAGAATACATAATCGTTTCATAAAAATTCTTGTGATACATTTGAAGCATATATATCGTTAATCATATTCTTGTTTTTGAGAATAGTGCAAATGGTTGATGTAGGCCGAGCGTGCCAAAACGATTAAACGAGCGTGTTAACTGAGCCACGTTCACACGGCGTTCTTTTTTCTCAATGATTTGGCATTTGCCTTCTAAAATGATGTTTTCTTCTCTGACCTGTGTCTACTTGTAATATTTTCTTTGGGATCGAACGTGTAAGCATGCTTAAACTTCGAAATAAAAAAAATAATGAATCTGAATGCGATTTTTAAATGCGACAGTAATATGCTAGATGAACGAGCACTAAACACACCCTGCATGTGAAGTCGCGATATTCCCAGATCACTCATTCTTCGAGCCATCGCTCGTTAAGGGAGTCATGTTATAAAAATTTTGCTTTTCTCGTTATGCGAATAACTCCTAATGAGAAGTACTCGTTAAGCGAAGTTTTACAAACAAACATATATGTATAAAATTTAATGCAGAAGAATATTTAATTAATAAATACAATTAACGCGCAATGTTGCGCAACATGCTGCTAAATGAAGTAATTATGAAAGAGATTAATTATATAGGATTAATATCAATTGAGTGTCGTACATTATCGAACAGGAAGGCATAAATACAATTTGAAGTAAAAATTTAGAAAAAAAGACTGAAATAAAAGTAAGTTATTGTAAAATAACTAATAACCATTAAGTATTTCATAATAAAATATAATTGATAATTCGTAGGTCATTAGCAAACAGCAAGGGAAGGAATGAGGAATAATGAAATGAGAATGTATTATAGAAAATTTAAACTGAAATTCAAGTAGTACATCACCAGTATTGGAACCTTTCACAGCCAACGAGAAAAATCGCAAACCAAGTTTTCCCTTTTCAATTAGGCTTCCGTCTTTAAATAGGACAAACTTGCTCTCTACTTCTCAATGTAACTAGACTGCTGGTTGCTGCTTCTCTTCTTATTACGACAATGTAAAAAAATTAAAAATAAACAAGTTCTAATTCAGGCTATCTTATTGCGACCGATTTATTTCGTGTGATCTATAAAACGTGTGTCAACCATATAAATAACAGAAAACAATTATTCGGACACCATTGAACGTTTCGTTACATAGGCATCGACACCTACTTGAATCTGTCTAAATTATCACATACATTTTTTCAGTCTTTAAATGATTTAAATTGTTTCAAAAATTCTCGTACTTAATAAAAGATTAAGGTGAAAATCTCGGAGCTAATAACTCAAAACGTAAAACTTAAAACTTAAAACTAATCACAATACAGAACTATTTACATGCAAAATCAATACTTATAAAAGTTTTAAGTTAAAAAAAATTCCACATATTTTTAAGTTAAACTTACTGCAAATTTAAGCAGTTAATTCCTTTCCCAACATGTGTGGAATTTTATTTAAGCACCAATTAACAACTTTCCGAGCAGCAACAATCGGCATGTGCCAGATGGAACACGTAAGTTACTCTTATCATATCCACAAATATTCGGGAATTGGCTTGGCATTAGCAATTTATCGTTTTAATTAAGAATCGAAAACTTTTGGGGAAGCAACGAAGCGTAGAATATTTACTATGATTATTCGGAGCACCCCTTTCACGGAGTTGTCGCGAAATTTAATTATCGTCACATAACACGTGCAAAGTAATCCATTTACGAGACCTCGAATTTCTAAGGTAAGTGAGTGAGTTTGAAATTTTCAAGGATTCTGTTTCAGCAACGTGTAGATTACACTAGTTTACTGCGCTATAAATGCATATCACAAGCGATGGGAGCTGTTTGCGAATAACAGGCTCTTTTGCAACGCCATTCTAACAGAGAGTAAGAACGGATAATGACTTTCTAGGACAGAAATTTTATTCTCCTTTTCAGACAGAGAGTACTCACAGGAACGTAATATAAAAATAGCATCATTATCGCACAGCATATTATATTATTATTATATAACATCATTATTTAACCTTTTTGTGTAATATTGTTGGACAACATTATTATTGTTATTCTAATATTATTGTATTTTATATAATATATAATATAGAATTAGCAACAGTGTGTTTAACCGTACGTAATAACCGTGTATTTGGCGTAGATTGAGTCAAGACTACCCATTTCGAGGGCAAACAGGTACATATCCCTCTTCATTAGGAGAAAAGAAATCCGCAACGAAGGAAAAGTCACGGTTGTATTTATATCTAACAGGAGTAAAAGCGAACGAGGAGGTAGCGCCAAATATTTTGCCGACAGATTTCCAGTCCTTGCAACATTCTTTGTTTCTAATGAAGAGGGATCTGTACCTGTTTGCCCTCAAAATCGATAGTCTTGACTAAATTTACGCCAAACACAAGTTTGTTACTTTGCTAATTTTATGCTTCACTTTGGTGTGTTTCTCTTAAGCGTTGATTATTTTTAATGTTTGCAAACACTATAACGTAAGGCATTTTTTCTTTGCATACTGCGTGTGTTCTTCGTGTTATCTAAAGCATGTTGGGTTAGCAGTCAAAATGTCCGGGGTATGAATCCCCGCAAGACCATAGCTTAATGTTTCCAGATTTAAAAAAAAAAAAAATTCTAAAAAGACTGTAAAAGTGGGCACAGATTAAAATATTGCGGACGATAATTCGCCACCATCTGAACCTGCCGACTGGATCCCCTCCTACCGAATCGCACGTTTACTGGGGAAGAATGTAAACAATTGTCGAATGCCTTTGAAATTTAATTGGAAACATATCTGACTAGCAATCGGAAGGACTAAAATTCGAATTCTGACGAGGGTATCACTGATTTTTCGTACTCCTTGCTCAGATAAGAATCTAAAATGACTGTATATTTTTATAGCATTATTGTATAATATTTAAAAAATATCAATATTATTGTATTTTTATTGTATCGCACGCTTCAAAGGGAACTGTCATTTGAGAGTAAATATTCAACGAGAAATAAAATAGTCGATAACAAGACTTTAAAAAAAAAACTGATTTTTTTTAAAATTTATTTATTTTTATTATTATTGCAGGAGGATGGAAAGATTACTATCGGTTCAAAACTACTTTCAGTTTAAAACAAAACCCTTTACGGAAAATACATAAAGAAAACTACATAAAATAAAACAGGACGGACAGCATGTGCTATCCGCTAGATGAACTCTGCCGAAAAACAAAATATTCTAATCGACATTTTTACGCGAGTATCGACTCGAGGACATTGTTCAAGTTCTTTTGCAAACGTTATTCTTGAATACCGCATTTTCGACTCGATTTCGTCATTTTTAATTATGCTTGTTTTTCGCTGTTTACAGTTTATTTTTGCTTTGTTTTTTGTTTTCAATGCTCATGTAATTTATAAAAATATTTAATTAATTAAAATTTATAATTTCAATACTCATCTAGTTTATAAAAATTTACGTAACCAAATGGATTTATTCTCCGGATTAAACAACTTGAAAATATAACTAATGATAAATTATTAATGATATTTTTTTATTAACACTAGTAAGAGTTATTCCTCTTCCCTAATTTTTGATCTGCTCTCCGATCAAGCGACCAAATACCTTGAATAAACCAAAAAAATCTAAATTTTATATTCGCTTTTTATTAATATTTGTTGCCTCATGTGTATCGTAAAACAAATACTATGTAAAAATTCGCCCTGGAATTAAAATTATGTCAAAAATATTTCTCAGCTTTTGCTATTCAAAGAGCCAAGTGGTCTGTTTACTTTCGCTTTGCAGCGAAGGTTGCCTCTTAGAGGTTTTATTTGAACTTTCAGCTCTAGAGAGTAATATGTTATAATATTTAATTTTATTTCTTCACAGAGAAGAAGACAGCAATTTATTAACTTCTATTTCTGCACTATATCTTTCATTTAAAGAACTTGAGCGTTAATCAAAGAACTTGAATTTCCGACTTGAAATGGAATTTCTGAACCCAAGTATTTAATACATATGGGGATTTTTGTATATATTTTTTGCAAAAAAAAAAAAAAAAATATAACTACGCATGATAGAAAATTTAACATATTATCATAATTATCTATATTTTTATTAATTTTAAGAATACAATATCCTTTCAAGATATCAATTTAATTTCATCTCTCTATTAAAATTTCATTGAAAACGTGATTATTCCTGCTTGCAAGCTTGATTTGCTTAAACTGGCTGATTAGAATTTCAAGAAATTTTGATTAATTGTGCAGACACTGTATCTGTATAAAAGAGACAATCATTTTGCTTCTAAAGCTAATACTTTCAAGAAATTTTGATTAATTGTGCAGATACTGTATCTGTATAAAAGAGACAATTATTTTGCTTCTAAAGAAAGTACTTTCAAGAAACTTTGATTAATTTTGCAGACACTGTATCCGTATAAAAGAGTATATGCATAATTATTTTGTTTCTAAAGAAAATAATTTTAAGATTATAATTAAGTTTGAATTGTATGAAAATTTCGACTAGTCACTTTTCATTGGCTGTATAAAAATTTTGATAGTTATTATAAACGCACACACAATTAAGCATATTTATACATAGGTTTTTATACTTATTTATAAGTATTTAAAAACATAATGTCAATTGTCAGAATTTGAAGCTAATTAAGGTATGATTTCTCAAAACTGTAATTTTCCTGCTTTCGCCCATGATTCGTCTGAAGCCATGGGTCAAATTTGCAAGATATTTTGAGCATCATATGAACGCATGGGTGTAAAATGACCGATTGTTATGCTTATTATCTTGTAGGGTTTATATTTATTTTA
Source organism: Stegodyphus dumicola (assembly GCF_044657685.1). Lineage (NCBI taxonomy): Eukaryota > Metazoa > Arthropoda > Arachnida > Araneae > Eresidae > Stegodyphus > Stegodyphus dumicola. The sequence goes on from NC_140768.1 coordinate 89,832,125, forward strand.
ACTAACATTTATTTTAAGTTTAAACTATCTTTCCTGTCAAGCCTTACTTTCCCCTGGAACTGCCAATGCCAGAATATGTAAATTTGAGTAGAACGCGCAAGGATTCAAATATCAGCGGAAGTATTATGATTTAAATAGGAAGGAAACGAGTTCGGTGTGTGATATTCTTACTTCACGAGCGCGAAGGTAGTTAGCGAGAAATTGAAGAACCCCGCGTTTCGGCCTATGTGCTTGGCGGGAAGTAGTGTTAATCGTTCAAGTGAGCTTCAAGTCTGCTGAATTAGCAGCGGTATTGTAAAACGCGGTGAGTTAGTTATTTTAGAGAGCCTCGTAGTTAGAGTCTTGTCTTTAGTTTCTTTTCAGGTTATTATTTTTATTTGACCGCCGAGCTGGCGCCTTCTGTAAGCGTCAAGAGCACGCAATTGTAATTTTTACGTTGAATAAAAAGGGACTTAAACCCTTCACAAGACTCGGTGTTTTATCCAGTTTCCACAGTCACCTCTTGGTTGCGTGCAAGTTGGAGGCGCGCAACGTTACATTGGCGCCCGAACAATTATCGAACTGAAATGGCCGAAAACTGGATGGAAGCCGCTGGACAACACCAAGAAATGACAACTCAGTTAGAAGGATTTGGATACCTGGTCCAGACTTTGAGAGCATCAATCAAGCCAAACGTCCATTTCGACGGAAAAAATTCGGTGGCGGTATTTCTAGAAGGTCTAGAAAACCACTTTCAGCTCTACCCAGTTCCTGAAAGACAAAAAGTTGCCATCGCCACATCAGCACTAAGAGGACAGGCCGCGCTATGGTGGAAAAACATAGGCAAATTTTTATTAGGGGAATTTGGAAGCCAGACATATATATTTGAAAATTTCAAAAAATCGTTAGTAAAGGCCTTCCCCATAGTGAAAGATCGCGCACGGCTGGAAGCCGAACTATATAGTTTCTATCAACGGGATACAGCACAATTGACGGACTTTATTTTACGAAAAATCAAGCTAACGGATATGCTGTATGGAAAGAAACCCGATGCGGAGATAATTGAAATAATATTACCAAGATTGTTACCCGCTGTTCAAGACTACTTTGAAATTAGAAACCCAAGCACATTGCAGGAACTCTTCGAATTGGCGGTGAAGTTTCAAAATCGCAGAATAGCGGAAAAAGCGAGAGGGGCAACGTATTCTCAAAGTACCCGAAGGAAATCTTCAAATGAGGAAACCAGAAATGGAAATCGCAATTATGGGGGAAAAAGCTATCAAGCTAACGCATCGAAACTCGAAGGTCAAGGCCCAAAAAGAAAATTTGAAAATAAACATCCGCGTACCCAGAAGACACAGATTGAAAGGAAAGCTTTAAACGAGTAGAGGGGCCTGTGAAAGGGAGGGTCCAGACCCCGGAAGTTTTAAAAAAACCCTCAAATAGACATTTAAATACGGTCATCGTAAAAAACTCACAGCTACCAATTATACAAGTCCTGGTTGGCGATGTACCAGTAGAAGCCCTCATCGATACAGGAGCAGAAGGAAATTTTATGAGTGAAAATTTCTTCAAAAAGAATTTTTATAGGGTACGACTATTTAAAACCAAAAATACGGAAATTATAGCGGCGCAAGGAAAAACATGTCACTGCATCGGGAAATTATCATTAAACTTACAGGTAAAAGAGGAAAGTCTCAAAGTATTAATTTTTGTGGTGAAAGATCTGCAACATTCTCTTATTTTAGGTATGGAGTTTTTAAGGGCCGCGAGGGCCAAATTAAATTTTCAAGATAGTTCCGTGGTGTTGGAGATGGACCAGAGGGTGGTGGAACCTGTGGAGACACCGCAATTGGACCTTAGCCATCTGAATGACCATGAAAGTAAAGCAATACAGCAAGTGGTGAGTAATTTTTCTCATTTATTTTCAGGAAAACCAGGAAACTGCCAAATAGTTACGCACAAGATTCAATTAAATGCCGAAAAACCGTGTAGGACTAAACCTTATCGTTATGACAAACAAAAAGACGTAATCATCGAAGAACATATTCAGGAGATGTTAAAGAATAAAATAATAACGCCCATAAATAGTGAGTACGCGAGTCCAGTCGCACTATGTAGGAAAAAGAACGAGTTTCCTCCTTCGGATAAAAGGGCTTGGAGGTTTGCTATTGATTACAGAAAACTAAATAGTATTACCAAATTTCCAGTTTACCCTTTGCCGGTTATAGACGAGATCATTAGACAGATCAAATCGACAAGATATATGTCTACTTTGGACTTAACGTCCGGCTACTATCAAATAGCTATGAGACCCGAAGATATACATAAAACCGCGTTTATAACAAAATCGGGCACTTATGCATTTTTACGCATGCCCTTTGGGTTGTGTGGGGCCCCATCAACATTCCAGAGAGCTATGGACATTGTTCTAAAGCCTGTCCTAGGAAAATCAACTTTAATTTATCTAGATGATATAATTATAACGAGTAGTACGTTGGAACAACATATTAATGATCTAGAACAAGTTTTTAAATTATTAAAAGAGGCCGGTCTTACAATTAACGCCTCAAAATGCAAGTTCGCAACTAAAGAACTTAAATATCTCGGTTATAAAATTTCGCAAAAGGGTATAGAAACGCAAGATTCAAAAATAAAAGCTATTAAGAATTTTCCACCGCCCAACACCGCCAAGAAACTTTTTTCGTTCCTTGGGTTATGTTCTTACTATCGATCTTTCATAAAAGATTTCGCTAATATTGTTGAACCACTCTTAGTAATCAAAAGAAAAAAGGGTAAATTTACGTGGACAGCGGAAGCTAACACAGCTTTTGAAAGATTAAAAGAAGCGCTTATTAATGCCCCTGTTTTAAAATTCCCGGAGGGGGACGAAAACCTGGAAATTGCAGCAGATGCGTCAGACTATGCGGTGGGTGCGGTTCTTATGCAAAATAACCATCCGCTGGCATTTTTTAGTAAAACATTGAATCAGACACAAAGGAATTATACAGCTACAGAAAGAGAAACATTAGCCGTATTAATGGCTGTACACAAATTTCGAGTTTATTTCGGCAAATCGCCAGTAACAGTCTTTTCGGATCATGCGGCTGTTGGTAGACTTTACTCGGGAAAAAACCTAACGCCCAGGTTAATAAGATGGGCTTTAAAACTCCAAGAATATAATATCACAATAAAATATAAACCAGGTAAGGAAAACAATGTAGCTGACGCACTTTCTCGTATAAAACTGGACGATGAAGGAAATGAACTTAAATGCGCTGTGTTGACTTCACAAATTTTAGATTCTAGAGATACGGTTATTACTGAACTGAAAGCTGATCCTGAATTTGGAAATATCTATGCTTATTTGAAAGACCCCGAAAGCTTTGAGCATACAGATATCGATGCGATAAGAAATAGAGCAAAAAACTATGAAATAATAGATAATTTATTATTCTATACGAAAACAACAAACGAAAATCTTGAGTATAAGCCAGTCATCCCAGCCTCGCTTCGATTAAGCATTTTGAAGGAGTTGCACGAAGCAAAAACAGGGGGCCACCTAGGGGTCAGAAAGACTTTAAAAAGGGTACGCGAGGCGGTATATTTCCCGCAATTATACAAAATAGTAACGGCGTATGTTAGGTCCTGCAATCAATGTCAGTTAATAAATGATATTAATTACAGCCCGGCCGGGTACTTAAATAGCATTCGCGCTACATTTCCGAATGAAATTTTAGGCGTAGATCTTCTTGGCCCCTTCCCCCAGAGCGAGTTAAATAAAAACCGTTTTCTTTTAGTAATAGTAGATCATTTTTCAAAATGGACAGAAATTGTTCCACTTAAACGCGCGTCAGCCAAAACAGTCGCAGATGCATTCTTACACAGATACATTTTAAAATACGGTGCACCGATAAAAGTCATTAGCGATAACGGAAAACAATTCATTAGTCAAATATTTGAAAACATACGCAATGGACTTGGCATACGCCATATCAAAATGGTTCCGTATAGACCACAGGCTAACATAGCAGAAAGAGTTAATAAAAACATTGTAAAAATAATTCGCAGTTACGTTAGCACACATCACAAGCGCTGGGATGGCTACATAAATGAATTAGCTTATGCTTTAAGAACGGCAAATCATGATACTACGGGAAAAACTCCAGCAGAATTATTTTTAGGCAGAAAGTTAATTACGCCTTTAGATAAATTATTTTTTGTGCAACAAAGAGAGCAGGAGTTTAAACAAAAAGATGTGCAAACGCTCATTGATCAGGCGCTTAAAAGCTCGGATACGGCAAGAAATAGGCAGAAAATATATTATGATAGAAAACGCCGTGAAGCAGATTTTAAAGTTGGGGATAAAGTATTGAAGCGGAAATTTTCTTTATCAAGTGCCCCAGACAATTTTACGGCAAAGCTAGCTCCAAAGTTTGAAGGCCCCTATGTAATTCAGGAAATCAAAGGAGTAGTCTTATATCTTAAGAACGAGAGAGGGGAAATCTGTAAAGCAAGTCCCGACCAGGTGAAAAAATACTATAATCCAAATGATTTTGAAATCCTTAAAAGTTTCTTGCAGGACTCAAGTCTAAACGAAGTAGAAGGTCCAGAGACAACAACTATTCCACCACCCAAGAAACAGAGAACTGAAGAGAGACCTAGCACTTCTACAACCCGGACGTCGGTATCAAAAAGAAAATAATAATTATCAAACTCCAGCGTTTAAGAAAAACAAGAATACAGATGAACCGGGTAAAGAAACCGTGGTAAAGAGAAAAACACCACCTACAAAGGATGGCAGGAGAAATTTCACATCAAGGAGAACGCGCACACGGCCACAGAGTCAGGTGCCAGCAAGGCCGCCGTTCCGGAAACTGAAACGACAACAGGAGGCACAAAAATACGAGGAACAGAAGAAATTCAAGAAGGACTCCAGACCGGAGGACGTCAAGACCAGCCGTCCCAGGGAAAAACGGAAATGCCAACAACCAGACGATTACTCCGCCAAGAGGCCAGCATGTAGAGGACGCAAAAGAAAAAATAATGTGGACGATACTCGGAGGGCAATAAGGAGAAGATTGACATCCATGAAACCTCTAACTTGGGACCAATTTTGCCAAAAACGAAGATAACATAAGATTACATAAGATTTTTTTTGTGTAAACGAGGTTCTCGCCAGTTAGTTCAGAATTAGAGAAACTTACAACAGGTCGTTTGTAGGACCTGCTTCCAAGTTTTCCAAATTCTGGCAGCGGCAAATGTAGGGTTTATATTTATTTTAACTAACATTTATTTTAAGTTTAAACTATCTTTCCTGTCAAGCCTTACTTTCCCCTGGAACTGCCAATGCCAGAATATGTAAATTTGAGTAGAACGGGCAAGGATTCAAATTATCAGCGGAAGTATTATGATTTAAATAGGAAGGAAACGAGTTCGGTGTGTGATATTCTTACTTCACGAGCGCGGAGGTAGTTAGCGAGAAATTGAAGAACCCCGCGTTTCGGCCTATGTGCTTGGCGGGAAGTAGTGTTAATCGTTCAAGTGAGCTTCATGTCTGCTGAATTAGCAGCGGTATTGTAAAACGCGGTGAGTTAGTTATTTTAGAGAGCCTCGTAGTTAGAGTCTTGTCTTTAGTTTCTTTTCAGGTTATTATTTTTATTTGACCGCCGAGTTGGCGCCGTCTGTAAGCGTCAAGAGCACGCAATTGTAATTTTTACGTTGAATAAAAAGGGACTTAAACCCTTCACAAGACTCGGTGTTTTATCCAGTTTCCACAGTCACCTCTTGGTTGCGTGCAAGTTGGAGGCGCGCAACGTTACAATCTAAAAACGTATATAAATTAGTTTTTATTTTATCTTGAAAGTAATCGAATTTGACGTTAAAAATATTTTTATTTTTTAAAAAGTAATTATATTTCTTTTTAAATTCCTCATTTTTAGTTGTACATTATTTTTCTAATATAACAAAAATCAATTTAAAATAATGATTTTGTACATAATGTTGCGCGCGATACATATTACACTTTTTTACCGATGATGAAGAAGTTACTTTAATTTTATTTACGATATTTTAATATTTGGAATATAAACCGGATCAAGTTGCAAAGGTTCAAGGATATCAAAATAAGTGTAAAAAAATTCATGATCATAAACTAGTTAATTACAAAGAGCTTTAAAATGTGTTCTATTTTTGGTTCATTTTACCATCTTAAAGTTACCTAACCGCTTAAAAGTTAGATTCATGATTCTAAGTTAACTTTGCATTTTTGCGCGGTCTAAATGACTTCTAGTCTAGGCGTGACGTCACGGGGAATTTGAGGGAGCGAGAGATCTTTAGAGGAAAGAATTTGAGAAAGAGATTCCTGGCGGAGAGAATTTTAGAATTTGAGAAAATTTAAAATCTCAAATTCCTGGCCGAAAGAGTCGAAATATTTGACATAGCACGACTTAGGGCATAAACCATACAGTATTTAATACCATTTCGAACTGATAGAATAAAAGCATTACTATATCGCTTAACATTATAAGGTACTTTCTCCTTCCTTTCAACATGCATTCGTAGTGTAACGGTAGTAGCACACTCGGCGCGTATTTGAGAGGTCCACGTTCGAGTCCTAGCGACGGCAACGACATTTTCACGTCTCCTGCTTGAGAATAACCTAATGACTTTATAGCTCTTTAAGTGGTACGTAGAGATATACATGTGGCATAAACGTAATAATATATATTAAAGTTTCGTCCTGGATTGCATTTAAATGACCATGGCAAAACACACAAGGGCTATGTGCCTAGTGCAGGAATGCTTCTGTGGAGGATTTTCTAGAAAAACTGGCTTTTATTCATATATTACACACTAGGAAAATCAAAAAAGTGCCCATGAAGCTAGTCTGTGTGCCCGTTCTTTGAAAACAGAACGAAACTTTAGCAGTCTTATCCGCTCGGATGTTGGAGGTTTTGTCAGTTCTCGAAGTAATAAAAAAAAACTTTAAAACGTGTTTAAATTTGCGAACATGCTTGATTTATTTATAGCATAAAGTTAAACTGCGTGCTGTTCTTTACAACTCTTAGACTCTTTGATATTTTCTTCTTCTACTGCTGTTACCTCGTGCATTTTCCTTTTTATGTATTATCCGGAGACAATTTTATTTGGTTTATGATTGTAATTTTTCGGTCATTCCACAATAAAAGAAATAGCTGATAATAATTAATAAAAAGAAAGAATTTATAAAAACTTTTATTTTAAACTAGTCCAGTTAATAGGAAGTTAATTATAAATAAAACTTTAAATATTTTAGAATTTCAGCATATACAGCTTCAGTGCCAGATTGAGAGATTAATACAGTGTCTCGTTATTTCGCGATTCCTCCCCCCTTTCTTTCTTATTTAATCGTTTTTGTTATGAAACATTGATGGACTAAGAGTTGCGCGGAAAAACCTGGCTCCTGTACACATAGTTAATTTTTAAATTTATTTTTTCCTTTATTTTTTTCCCATTGCATTTTCTACCAATTCTGAAAGAGTGAGGTTGTGCAGCTGTGTTTATTCTCAATGGGTACGAGTGACTGAACATCAAACTGACCCTAGCGGTCACGTGGAACAATTGGCGCCAGAACACGTGACTGCCCGATTGTGTGAGGGAGGAAATCACCGACTGCAATCTTTGGGTTTTACCCTATTTCACCGCGACTGCCATCGGAATCCGAAAGGTTTACATTCAAGGACCCGCTCGCAACTGACATTGACCTAAAAGCTGAATAAAGCATCGATTTACCTTAAGTCTGTAAAACTTTGCGAAAACATGCCGGGTAGCTGTGTTTAGAGTTACAGTCAACTCCCGATTTAACTGGCAGTATCGGAAACGACCTCCACGGTTAACACAAAATCAGAGTTAATCCGAGGCAGTTAAAAAATTCGGGAAAGAGAAGCAACTTATATGATAATTAACAGAAAAACCTTATGAATAATATTTCAGTATTTTCAAACAGTTTAATGAGGCGGAAAATTCCAGTTAGTCAAGTAAATTAAATAAATAAACTAATTAAAGAAACAATAAGTAATCACTGATAAATAAGAAGCATAATAAATGGAGAAATTGACGTTACAGTGTAATATAGCTGCTTCTTACAAACACAAAGTACAGTACAAAGCTACAAAGAAATATAGCGGCATTTAAATGTCTGCTGAAATCAGCTAGCTCGGTATTTCATAAAAGCATGCGAGTAGACATGTGCATTACATTTTCTCTCGTCATCGATCTGTGTTTTGAGAACATCACATGACTTATGACATCTGTTTACTCCATCTATGTGGAAACAAAATAAAGTTTGAATGCACATTTATAAAGTCTGTGGCTCTTTGGGAACATAAACGTTTAAGGTCTTTTGAAGAATTATCTTCTCTAGACTTTTGAAACTAAACAGAGATCAGAAGAAGGGTGTATAAGACCCTTTATTCAATCATAAAATTAACAAATGATCCAACTTGGGTTACGAGAAGCTAAAACTTCTGGCTTAACAGAAATACGTTACAAATAATCATTTCAAGGTGTGTAGGTTAGCTTAACGGCGCACAGAATACTTTAACAGCGGAGGAAGAGCATTGTAAAGTAACCGGCGAGACAAACCTGAAGGCAAGAACATATCAACGCCGCTAACGCAAGTCGCGAATAATCACAGCACAACGTAGCTTGGAACAGGCAGACACGCTCTGAAAACTAACTTCCGAAACTCTTGTTTAAGTAGCACTTCATTCTACCTTAATCTAAATAAACTCTCGTTATCTCATTTCATGAAAAGCGTGGGTAAAAAGAGAGTACATAGGAAAGGCTTTTCAACTTAAAATGAAGTATTAATTTAAAAATAAATAGATAAACATCACAACTTTAATAACGGCTATCTGCATGAGTATTCACAAATGCATCACTCCTTAATCACAAATGCATCCCTCCAAAATCTCACCCAAGCATGTCGCACTGCACTCTCGAATCTTATCAGTCCTTCCCCTTCGGCTGTTCTTCCTTTTCACTGTTACCAGATTCACTCAAAGTGTCATGTTACCAGGTCCATTTTGGTTTCTTCTGAGGTCGCAATACGTAATATTACTAAGGAAACTTAAGCAATATCATTAGGCTCAATCAAACTCATGTGGAAAGGATCCGTCAGTGTCCTTTGTTATGTGTTGTTCAATATTTACACATTTCGGATTATGCTAAAGTATTTTATCCCTCCTTTTTGCATGGCTTCAGAGTGTAACTGGAAGCCCCTTGGATGTGTATTATTTTAAACTTGACCCGTGTTGTGATGCATTTTACCACCATACATCCAAACATGCACTTCATGTTTCTAAAAATGAAGTTAGAAAACTAATAGCTTCCTTATTTATTGTATCGTAAAGGCATATTTCTTATATAAGTAATAATGGATTTTGGATGCAAGTATAATTATTATTAGAATGTTTAACAGTTTTCACAAAATTGATATTTAAAGCCTATATAGTGTTTTTCAAATTCAATGTGTCATGTTCAAATGCATAATTTACGTGTCGGATACCGAATTCAAAACTCAGCTATAAATCGATATTCCTAGAACTCAAAACTCAAATAGCGTTCAAAGTTTTAACACAACACTCTTTTTTATTCTTTTGTAACATTAATGTAACATTTTAAAGCATTATTACTTATTTCTTATATTTTAAAACACCTAACTACGAATATGAAGACAATTCTCTCGTTAAACTCGAAAACATTAGAATACTCTTTTCAGTTGTCTTTTCAGAAGCAGTTGTGGCTACTAGTAACGCTAGTCTAGCGATAGTTTTTTTCTTATTCCACTGCATACTGAACACATTTATATCCTCAGCACATTTGTAACTGGAGTGAGCATCTTTATTCCACTGCATCCCCAACACATTTGTAACTGGAGTGATTTCATCGGTGAAATTTGTATATTTCCAGCTTCTTAAGTCAAGTTTTTTTCAGCCATTTTATTATTACTGTCTTTTAACTGAATTATATTGACTTTATGAAAGCAAATTCGAAATCAGCCGCCATCGGATGTGATTGAAATTCTCATTCACTTCATTTTCATCTTCTCCTGCAGCTGCTGTGACTATGTAAGCATCTATCAATTTTCTAAAAATCTGTTTAAGGATTTTCAAATTCTAACTTTTCCTTGGACTTAAGTGTTTCCAAAGTTCCATAATTTCATTTCGTGATACAGATTTTATTTTTCGTCTGCTTTTCGATATTTGTCTCGTTTCTATTAAATTTTATAGGTGCTGTTAAATAAAGGTCGAGTTATACGAGGAGTATGCTAAGTGTAACGGTTATCAGGGATAAAAAATATTGGAGTACATATGTATGACATAAAATATGTTAAGGATATGTATTTTAAATTACATATAGAAGGTTTTATGCAGCTTTTCCTTGTACTAGAGTGTGGAGGGTTTAATTTTTATTAAACAGTTAGCTTATCGCATCGGCTTTACTTCGATTTCTACTTCCGTCGGCTCCTACCAGAATGCAAATTTGTTAATAAAAACAGGTGTTGCAAATAAGAACAGAGATTTATAATTTAAAACAGAAATTTTGACATCCCCCACTGACCTGTTCAATACGATTGTTTCTTAGCCTTTTGATGGTGTTCGCCGAAAGCATTACGGATGAAATGGTCGCAGATGAAATTTCAAGAGCTAATGACGCTGTAAAAATCATAGTGGGAGAAGAGAAAACAGTACGAAAATATTGCAGTTCTAAAACAACGTGGTATAAAACGTTGTAGTGTAATATAAAGCAGAGCAAAAACATCGCAATTTTAAAACATCATCATATAAAATATCGCAGTAGAATACAAAGCACCTACAAACAAGCGCATGACCGTAACATTGCAGAATATGTTTCCAGACTTCAAAAGTTTTAAAAGCACAAAACTTTTAAATTTTAATGCACTAACAATACATATTTATAAATTAAATTACAACTAGCTTTATAAAAGACACTAGTTATATAATGGCATTAAACAGTTACGAACATAAATTTAAAATTTTTGTTACTGCTATACGTAGCGTTGATTTCCTGTTCGTTTTTAGTTTTTGAATGCGTAAGTTTCCTTATTGTTTTCTGTGTAAAAATTTATTTGCTAATTAAAAAAAATATGAAATACAAAGGTAAATTCATTCCTTCTTGCCATCACAAATCGTTATGCGAATATGCATTTAAAATTTATGAAGTCTGAAAAGACGTGTCTGCGGTGTTATCATCATAAGACGGCTTATAGGTGTTTTATTTACTATCATGATATTTTTTACGACCATGTTTTAAAACTGAGAAGTTTTTGAACAACTATTTTCTACGAAAATGTTTCATTCCCGAAGTTTCAAAACTGCGATGTTTTCCCTTGAGTTGTTTTCTCCGCGACGTTTTCATTCGCGATGCTTTTCGACTGTAAATACTGTGATTAGAAATGAAAGTTAGTGTTTTGCTTACTAATCTTAAAAAAAAAAAAAAAAAAAAAAAAAAAGGAAAATGGTTTTCAGAAATCTCGAGAAAAGATCATGCAGGTAATATTTCCTCATTTGAAAGGGATACTTCACAAGTAACTTTTTCTCGAGGGACTGATGATGAATTTCATATTTTATAAAAATGTAACGAACAGACTTCTAAAAAGGATTCATAGCGTCATGCCTGAAAACTAGTCTATTAATTAGTTTTGTCTGCACGATAATGCGTCGTCACGCCAAAAATAAGAAACTGCCACAATATTTAACCATTTTTATTATTCTACCAGATTCCCCGTATCCAGATTACTTTCTCTTCCCTAAACTCACGTAAACTTTTACGTAGGTCGTGTTTGTAAATTGCTTAAAGGTATAACTTCGTAAAACACTACAATATTTGTTATTATTATTATAATACATATGCAATATACTAAGTGCGCAGTCATTAATCCGGTACTTCTGGCTGTAAACGTGTCTCGGTGGATAAGACATTGATAAAACTAATTTCGGTGAATCACCATCTTAAGAACCACCATCTTAAGGCACATCAAAAAATATTTCTTTGGTAGACAAATTACTTTTCGATCATAGTTAATTACAAATAATTTTTATATACACAGATAAAAAGCTACGACGTAATTTCAAGCAGGGAAGCATAAGCGGTGCTTCCCTGCTTGAAAGTTGTTTGCATGGCAGAAGTCAGGAAAAAAGGAAAGCGTTGTGCTCGTGACGTTATCCTTCGTAGGATCAGAGAGTATTTTAAATTATGATTGTTCAGCATTAGTTTTAGTTACCTTTTTCAAGCAGTGTTTTGTAATTTAGAATGATCTCGAATTTGGGAGAATAGATAGATATAGGGAGGAGAGCACCAAATTTAAAATGTTAACTTTGAGGTCGCCAATCATTTTTTAAAGCAGGCATTGTATTTTTTATATCCTACATGTATGTGTCAGATATAAAATATGGAAGGAAACTACTAATTTTAACTTTAACCCTTTATTTTTTACGTTCGAATTTGGCTTTTTCCCCCTTTCCATCTTTCACATAACGATAATGATGCAGCTAATTCGGAACTTAAGCGCAAAATATCCAGAATCGAAACCTTTTTCTTAAACTAAATTTCCATACTGAATAACTACGCACTCTTCTGCTTTGCTTGCCTCGTGTTAAGATGTTGTCCCTTAGCTCTTTCCCTATCATCCATCGTATATTTTGAGATGTAAATTTGAAACAATGTTAAGATTGGGTGCATATTACGCCCATGTTGATGTGCGAATAAGAATATGTGTTTTAGGAATTTCTTGTCCAGCAATAAATTATGTCTTATCACCGTCTGCGTTTGTCTGCAAATTTCATCATTATTATGATTATACAGTAAACATTTCCAATCCATTAAAGCTATAACTCTATCTAAACTGCTACACACTTATAAATATATACTGGTGTGCAAATCGTAAGCAACGTTTGTGATTTTGGCCGTAATTCCTCAAACGTCAACAGAGAGAAACGAAATTCATATTACAGTACAAATAAATGTTCATACTACACTACTATTCGCATTGCAATAAAATGTAGTACTTAAAGGATGAACAAAATGTAATATCAAAAACTGAATAGGATGCAACGAATAGGAAAATGCTTTATTTACAGAATAGCATTGGTACAAAAAACTTTCTGACCAAAAAGAAGAACAAAAAACCAAAGAGCGTTAGTAAGGGATATGACCCATTCTGATTGCAATGGTAGCATTGCATTGTCTGCCAAAACTCAACACTAGATTATCTAACAGTTCTTGGGTGGAAAGCTCCCATTCTTCATGAGCATCTGTTCAGTTGTCTAGTGCTCTCCAGAGAGTAAGATCGTGCTGACAGGCGTCTCCCTACCGTATCCCATACATGTTCAATGAATATGAAATCAGGGAAGCAAAACCGGCCATTCCATTCTGTGGATGACTTCACTTTTCAGGAGTTCCTCGATAGCATGAGTTCTGTGCGAATCGTGCATTGTTATCCATGAAAGCTGGGACTTATGGCATCCCGCGAAAGACGCACATGGGTTAGGATAACTTCACAGTAACTGTCTCCAGTAAGTAAAGCTTTGCCGAAAATGTTAAACTCTGTCCGTCCATTCATCAAAGTGCCTCCGCATGCAAGCATACCATGACCACCCCCAATGATCTCCTTTCATGATGTTAGTGGAATGAAAGCGTATGCCTATCTTTCTCCTTATTAGCTGGCTCAGAGAATCGTTTGTCGGACTGTAACGACTCTCATCGGTAAAGAGGACGTAACTCCATTAATGAGGTGTGCAGTCTTTGTATTCTCTACACTGCTGTAAATGTAATACACCGTAGGGCTGCTGTCAATAGTATGCAGCGTTCAGAGCAGCGAGGGAATAGACTGTATTTAAGGAGTCTTTATTTACTTCATAGTCACTTTTCTAACCTTTATGACCGTATGTTATTTCATAGTCACCTTTACAACCACCTTTATTTACCAGCCACAATAAACCGAAACTCTTGTTGTTCAGTTCCCGTGTGCAACTGCTGTGCAATGTTGCCCAGTGTCTGGTTGGGATCTCTTTTCGACTGCGAGGGGGATATATCGGTCACCAGTCGCCCCGTTGGTTTCCTTAGCCAATCGCCATCAACCTTTGTTAGAGTTTCACCAGTCGTTTGCAAACTTCCCAAGCTCGAAAAATTACTCTTTTATCAACTGTAAACGCTTGGGTGGCAGACGTCAAACTAAATCTTTTCTCATTATCCTGATGTTTTTCTTGTAGCCGTAGCGCACGTACAATCTCACATTTACTTGCAGAAGAATGCCTGGAAATGCGATTTTCTTTCTTCGTTTTACGTTGCCTTGCACTGGGCGCTGACTCCTCGCTTTATCTCACTTGACGTAATTTCTGATGGCATGGTGCTGATATTTGGATAGTTGCATACTCAATACCTTTCTACTGAGTTGACTTTTCATTATACTGATCACAAAAAGCTCTTTCAACAATATCATGGTTGTATATTGAAAAATGAATCTGTAGCTTAAGTTTTGCGCACTGCTGTATTTATACAATTACATATTTATTTTAGTTCATTATTATTTTGAATCAGAATCCAACAAATGACTCATGTTTCCTCCAAAAACGTGATATGTTTCCATAGTTTAGGGCATAAGCTGCTTTTTTACATATTTTTATTATTTTGTAAAGACGTCTAAAATGTGAGGCAAAATTTTCATTAATTTTAATGAAAAAAAGGGTATAAAAGGACTTGAAAAAGAACAAAAGCTATAAAAATATTAATAAAATCAAGTATTTTTTTTACATTTTTTCAAACCCCTAATTTAAGAAAAATCAAATGAGGCAAAAAAGTATTAAAAAATTAAGAAAAACAGTGATTTTTACAGGGTCGATAGTCATAAACCCTGGAAAACATAAAAATTAAGAAAATCCAGGTGGGAAAATGTTCCCCCCTGAAAATGCATTATTAATTAATAAATAATTATTTAAAATTAATATTATTTAAGTAAATTAATATTTTTAGTCCAAAGGGATTTCATTCCCGAAGGACTTTTGCTTTCGTTTTGGCATTTTGCGTCGGACTCATAAACGTCGGTTCACTTTTCAAACTGTTGCCACAAAATGTTAGAGTCCTGCATTATATTTGAAGAAATTAAATAATGAAAAATCTGCATAAATGATTGTCTATTTCTCGCTTTGTGATAAAACAATGGTACATAGAGCCATCGAATTTTGAATGACGAAATCCTACTGCGAATATGGGCATCTGAAATCCCAAATTTGGAATTTGTTTTATTATAGATTTTATATTTTGTAAAACTTTAACGAATTTTTGATTTACAAACTCAATGCTTTAAAAGCGAGAAATGGCAACGTTATATAGAAAAAAATACTTTTATCTCCAGCTCGTGAGACTGTGTATATCGGAAATTCTAAAGATATGCTTAATTTAACATTATTTTGCGATATTGCTCTTGAACTGAATTTTATGGTTTAAGTGCAAAGAACATGATATTTAATAAATAAAGGTAACACTCAAAACGTTAAAAAAACGCCCCTTTGGACGTAATTTAAAATCTGAAAAATTTCAGATTTTTTTTTTTTTAATTTTTATTTTGGTGGGACCTTATGAGGGCTACCCTTTCGCTGTCTTTTGTCCCCGTCCTCGATATGTCATCACGATGATGCTAGCGTGTATCTAGCATACTGAGACTCTCCGCTGCCCGAAATCCCGAACCAGTGAATCTGTTAGATTCAGGACTTTCGTCGAATGCTTTGCTAGCCAGCCTATTTTGGGGACTTTCATTTGTGCCTAAAACTGCCTTTTAAAAAAAGAAAGAAAAAATCGAAAAGAAAAAAAGAAAACCAAGAAATAAAATGGGTAAAGAAGAGGATTTCGAACTCAGACACCTATTCTCAGAACAGGAAAGGTGTTTTGCTTAACTTGCGAAGATGCGTACAACAGCTGATGAAGAAGATGTGTGCGATGCTTAGTATGCAAAACGTGGAAACACGTTAAATGAATGAGAGGAAAAAATCTGCTTTTTAGTTGTATAAACTGAAACTCTGATGAAGACTGACTTTTATGTTGCTTGGCTCAATAATTCTATCTTGTTTTACTATAAAGCACTTGATATCAGTGTCACTATACCAAGTAATAATAATCACCAAATGTTTTTTAAATATGGTCATTTAGAAGGTATTTTCTCCCTCCTTCTAGCATGCCTTCGTAGTGTAACAGTAGCACACTGGGCACGTATTCTAGAGGTTCAGATTCGAGTCCCTGTGAGGACACTGCACATTTTTCATATCTCCTGCCAAAAAAAAAAAAAAAAAAAAAAAAAAAAAAAAAAAAAAAACTACTCTACGCATTTTTATTGTTACTATTTATCCCGGGGCATGGGCAAATTATAACAGATGAATAGTTTTGGTGGACTATTTTTGCTAATATAAAAAATGCCGAATATTTGCTTTTGGAATGTAATGAAGGAATAGTTATGCTATAATAAATAAGCAGTTATAAATACATTTAAAAGTATAAATATTTTTCCAAAAGTTGTTACAACTAGCATCTAAATACCCTACGACATCATTATTCTTTTTTAAATAATTTCTTTTAACAAGTGTTCCAACTGGGGTCATATAAATTAACTATTTTAGCATTCTTCAATTCTGAAACCAGTTAAATGAGAAATGACTTTATATATATATATATATATATATAGATAAAGACTAATAATTTATAATAAGAAAACTTTCCACATACCATCTATTTTAATTACTTTATTACTTTAGTAATTTTAATAACACCTTTAATTACTTTATGTTGAATTTATATATATATATATATACATATAACCATATATAAGCCGTAACAATGTAAATATATATATATTTGGCTTATCTTCTTACCGTGAATAAACGAAAAACTTTTATTCTCTCTAAAGCTATCATCGGAAAAACTTTGAATTATATTTTATTAATCAATGTTTTAATTTTTAATGTACGAAATCGATAACTGTTTCTTACGCAGACTTTTAGTCTGCTGTCTGCGTCATGTATTATTCAGCAGAACAATTGTTCTAAGATATTAGAATAAATTGAAAGAAAAGAGAACATGAATAAATAATCTTTAGAAATGCGAAAAAATGGATGTTTTAAATCCTGATAAAATGGCAGTGCGAAATGTCTAATGAAAGTTTCGAAAGGAACTCATCCGAAGCGTTAAAATGAATTTATGTGGAGTTAACATGAACTGCAGTTAAAGTATTCTGCTTACCTTCTCTCCTATAATAAATCTCCTATAATACGTCTCCTATACTACTGCATTAATAAACGTTTCCTATAATATACTATTGCTATTAATCAAAAACTGTTATTAGCTTTTGGACTCTTAACATGCTTGACGAGCTCTCCAAATATTTTTCTTATTCCTCAGTAAGGCGAAAAATTGTGTATTAGCTTCAACAAGTTTTTGCTAAAATAGTAATCCATTAAAGCGAATTCATGAAAATGTATTAAAACAGTTCTGAGTCTGTGGTGATCGAAGTTTGCTCTTGCGGTCATCTTATATTTTCAAAATAAATGAATAAATGGATAAATAAAATTTAAAAAATTAAATTCGAAAGGTTTCAGGTTTTAACTGTCGTCCAAAAGCTTATTTTTAGGTTTTTGAACTCTTCCTGAGCTCGCTGAGCTTTTTCATACATTCACTCCTGCTAACCTCCCTTTTTTTTTTTTTATCTTTTTAGCTTTATTATTGTCGTTTTCTTCTCGCTTATGCCACTTACAGTTCAGCAACAAAATCACAAGTTATTTAAAAGTTGCATAGCAGCATATGCTTAAAATTCCCAATACATAGTTATTGTCGGCATGCATTTTAATATTTTTTCAATCTTTTCTCACTTCACCATATCGATATTCAGTTTCTTTTGGTAAGCTGACTAACAAAAAATATTTTTTTGTTTTTATTATTAACACTTTATGTGTTAACTTTATTTATTAAATATAAAATTCAATTTCATAAAATTCCATATAAAATTCTGTTTAACAGAAAAATCACAAACAATTTCAAAAACGGTCTATTTTTAGAATTCCTGATAGGCATTTGCGTGCTGCAAATAAAAATATTTTATTTCAAAGAGTGTTACCGCTGCTCAGTTTCTGATCGCTGAGTTTTTTAATCGAAAATTAATTACAAAATATGAAATAAATTAAAGAACAAATTCGAAATTCAAAATTCCGGCTTCCATTTGCTCATGTTCGGATGGAGGGCTACGTTATTTATAATTTGATGGCTTTAGGTGTCCTCGTTTTCCTACAATGCAAAAATCATGCGTACATACATGAAGATATTTCATTATTTAATTTCTTTAGAAAAAATACTGGGCGATAACGGGGTAACAATTTGAAAAGTGATCCGCCGTTTATAATGAACCAAGGCTAAATTCCATTTCAAGACTAAGAGTCTCGTTTTGCTAAATACACAGTTGAACTCCGCTATAGCAAATCTAGTATGTAACGAATCCCAAGATAGGGTATACGAACGTTTTGGTCCCGTTCAGTTTCACTTATTGTTATTTTATGTGGTTTTAGCGGAGTTACATATTTTTTCATCTCTAATAATGTTTATTTTCCCATCATTTACAAAGTTCTTTTTTTGTTTTCATTATAATATAATTACATATATTTAATTTAATTACGTAATTTAATATGCTTATTAATTATTGCGCAATTTATTATACTTACGTAATTGATTTTAAATATATTTCATTTATATAACCAAATAAACTTATATTCCATAACAAACTGTTCGAAAATTCTAGTAAACCTTTTACAGTATTTTACTAAAATTATTGAATGGGTAATACCTCTTTCCTATTCCTTTTAATTTTTACCTCCATTATCTTTTGTCTGTTGTTGTTTAGGTTTAATAGACCTAGTGTTTTCCACCAATTGTAATTTTTATTTTTTATTTTTTTTGGTTAATGTACTTAATTCAAGATTTTTAATTTTTTTTTTTGTTACGTGGCACTTATTTCGTTTGCTTGTTGCTGATTTTGTCCTGAACATTTGTGCTTTTTTTTTTTTTTTTTGGAAATAATTGATTCTGAAATATGATAGATCTGATTTCAGAACGAGGCTTGGTTGCTGGGTACATCGCTTGTTGGAAGCGACGCGCCCTGCTTGGTTTTTATGGCTGAGCAAATTTCGGCTGAACAGTTTGGGGCTGCAACCGTTAATATTTGTGTTTTCTAACAGCCTTCAGATAAGCTGTTGCTTTGGGTTAACGTGTACATGTCGTCCTTGTTATTAGTTTGCTTTGGTTAAGTTTATTTGGTTATGGCAGAGCACGCGAGGGCTATCTGCTTAAAAGAAAAGATGCCTTCGTGGAGGACTCTCTGAGGGGAACTGTCTCGTATTCATATGCATATGAGGAAACCCACATAAACACCCGTTCAGCCATTTGTTCGCCTGGGATCGAACCATGGTCGAAATAGCAATTTTTAGCAACTTTATCGTTCAACCGCTGATGGACCCGATTAATCAAGTATCAACTATTCATCGATTAAAGAATAAATAGTAATTCAATATAAGGGATTAATCGTTTAAGGTAGCATAAGTATCAAACTTTGCAGTATGTATTAAAACGACTCTATGATTGACATCTTCAGAATGCGAGTCCGTTTTTTACCTGAAACTGCATCCTCCTCTCTTTTTGTCGATGCGAAGCGGTCACCTCAGAAATTCCTCACTGCATCCTCTTTCTTTTGTTCTTTTTCTTTTCACTCTTCTTTTCTCGCCCAGCATGCGTTAATTGAGCTGGGGAGGATGGTGGCAGGAAGAGCGGCGCGTGGGATGCATTATCTGTGAACGGCAGCGCTGGAAACCGCAACCGCTTTTCCGGCGGATCGTTATCTTTAATCGGGAATGACAGTTCCGCGAAAATATCGCTATTGAAAAGCTGTAATATCGATAGTCCGACTTTCACGTTCATCTAATAGTGACGATCATTTCTTATCAAGGAATGTGAAGCGTGGGTGTTAAGTTTCGCGGTAAAAGGTGACGCAGAGGAAGTTGGCGAATTAGCTCAGGATAGAGGAATTTTTATTTTATTCCTCTCCATCAGTGGCATTTCTCAAATTAGTTTTGGATCTTTCCCTGAATCGGATATTAGTTGATAATGAAAGTGATATTATCGTTACCCAGTGGGTACATTATGTGATGAATGCAATTAAATATACTAATAAATTTATTTCTAGCTTTTTTGTTTCAGTAATAAATTATTTGTACATTTTTCCGCTAATAAATTATTTACGCGAAATATTTGTATTAATGCACCGGCTTCCAAAAATAAAGCACACTACGGTAAAATCAAGAAAAGTGGAAAAGTTAGCAAACACCAAATTGCACATGAAGGTAGCAAATGCATTTAATGACTGAAAAGATCATAAGCATTATGTTCAAAGATGAAAATAATGTTTTATTTTCTTAAATTATAGAATGATGTGCCATTTGAGTCATTAACAAATTGATGCTTAAATCTAAAAACGAATAAACAAAACTTGGTCACATAACCTCATTTATATAAGAGATATGACCATCACCGACCTTCACACAAACTTTACAGCAATTGTCTTTTTAGCTTACAATGAGGTCATTAACCATCGAAGAAGCTAGCAATGGCCATTCATCTACTAGCACAGGAGTCGGTAAATGTACAGCGACAACACACCTGAGGGCATCCCGAACATTTTCTGTGAGATTAAGTTTTTTTTTTTCGGGGGGGGGATACAACGGCCACCCGATGCGAGAAATGCTATCACTCTCCAGCTACTTATTAACTATGCTGACACCATGGGAATGGACATTGAGATCCATAAGGAGGAAATCAGGACCAACTGTTGCAGCATAAAGTCTCGCAACTGCGTGTAGGATTTCATTCCGATACTGCGCCATCTTTAAAGATGTGCAGCTGGACACGATATGCCATTGAAACTCGAGCCCATAGGATGATGCTGCCCCCCTCTGAATGCGTTAGAGATAGGAGTGTGGAGATAGGGTAAACGGAGATGCCATCTCCTCACTACGCCTGATGCAGTGCTATCGAGCTTCAGCAGCCAAATGGGGTGTGTTCTATTTACATCCAGAGCATGTTACCTTGAAAGCGGTTTGGTAGTACTTACGCACAAGACAGTTACACTCAAATCGAAAAATGGAGACACTTTCGCTTGAAAGAAACACCCTTTGTTGGGTGGGTAATAACAATTTGTATAGTTCAGTGGCATTTACGCAAAATCTCATCTCGGCTATTTTTCGACAACTTGCAACAGCGAATTTGATTTATTTTATAAAATTCTGTAATACATGTGCAAAAATATCGTAAATTATTCAGCATCTATCAGTCAACAGTATACAAAATGTATCTTATTTCATGGTCAATGATTCACAGAATTCTAAGAAAAAATATCAAAATCAAATTCTCTCTCTTTTTTAAAACTTTATTTAAAAACATATTTAATTGATGGCTGAATACAATATTAAATTATGAATGAAAAATCTTTGTTATTCAGTACATATGCTGTTGAATGAAACGTAACCAATTTTTATTTCTTAATCTAATCTCTAATAAAAGGAGAAGAGATTGAGTGGTGGTCTGCTTCTTTTAAAGCAGTTTCAAGACATGAAAAAAAATCACCATTAATATTATTAATAGGTATATCTATACTTTTGCATATTGTTATCTTTTGGATTACCTTGCCGTATGCAAATTTAAAACAGTTAGTTGTTTTCACTGTTTTAAAAAATTAAGCGATATTGGTATGCAGAGTAGGCATGACTGCGATCTGTTGACCATGAAATTAATGTTTAAATCTGAAATGGATAGTTGTTATTTATATACATTATATATTATCAGAGAACTTTTAAAATGGGTAAAATTTCTAAGAGGGTTATTGAATGCTCTGCCAAAATATAGTTACTAGATATTTTGGATTTGGAAATGAATGTATCCGAAAACATGTTTCAAGTCAAAAGTTTAACTTGGAGGCTAAATGTAAATATAAAATTATGTATGCTAAAATATTTGTAATTAGGTACATACGTCAGGGTTTTTTTTAAATAGGATAAAGTATGCAAGGGCTGTTTGGCTATGACTAGAGATGCCTTCATGGATGAATTTCGAACGAAAAATAACTTTGAATGCGTTTTAAAAATATTACATAACGCAATTTTCCATTCATTTGTTCTTATGTAAAAAAATTCTGATATGTCCTAAATTATTGTAAATTACTTTGTACTTTTATTGAAAAATGTAGTGAATGCACATAAATTAAAGATTTGCACATGCCGAAAATTAAAAAATATTGAATATATATGGGTATTTATGCATATCCTTGTAAAAAGCATACGTTTACCTTTAACAAAATCCGTGATATTGTTCATAAATGCATTTAGAAATGAAGGAATTACTTATTTATAAATTCCTGTGAATGTTACTGTTAAGAAATCTAGTTGTTAAATATATCAAAATTTATAATGATTATAATATTATCTAAATAAATGATCTTAATATAAATTATAAACATAAATTGAAATTCAGTTGACAAATATATTTGTAAAACTATTTAAGCAAGAATTGTTCGTACTGGAAAAAAATCTATTAAAAGGTGTTGTTTAGTCTATGAAATAAATATTTACGAAAGTAGTCAGGCAGAGTTGTTAGAATGTGTGTTGTTGAAATAAAAGGAAAAATGATAAGTATTAAAAGAATTCTTTCCTTACATTTCACAATAACTCAGTTACAAGTTTTAAATAATATTAACAGCCCCCTTTATAATCCCTTTTAGAAATATTCATAGAAAGTTAAATACATGGAATTGGAAATTTGCAGCAATATTTAACGTATTTCACTGTTAAAATAAAACGTGCTCCAATTTGAAATGAACCGAACAGAGCATTAACTATAGAGTGACTATGATTTTTGATTTGAAGCTTAAAATCATCGCAAATATCGCAAAATCATCGCAAAATCAGCAATAATTAACGTATTTCACTGTTAAAATAGAACGTGCTCCAATTTGAAATGAACCGAACAGAGCATTAACTATAGAGTGACTAGGATTTTTGATTTGAAGCTTAAAATCATCGCAAATATCGCAAAATCAGCAATAATTAACGTATTTCACTATTAAAATAGAACGTGCTCCAATTTGAAATGAACCGAACAGAGCATTAACTATAGAGTGACTATGATTTTTGATTTGAAGCTTAAAATCATCGCGTATTTGAGAAAAAAGCTCTGTAAATAGAAACGAAATAATGTGTAGTTTTCATATTAATAATACAATAAACTTTGATTTTAAATTTTATAATCGTTAACCGAATAAAATCGAATTCTTTTAAAATTTCTTTCAAATTTAATTAGCGTAAGCTCTTGAAAACATTTCACTCAAATTAAAACTGTTCTGGGAAAAGTGTAGCATTTAATTCCGGTCAGAATGAAATGTTGTTTAAAAATGTGTTCTTTCACATGCTTAGGACTCTGAAGTATTGTTGAAAACGAAAATATATACATTTATACTTATATTTACAACGTAATTATAAAATGTTTATCTCCGAACATGTCAAAATCTATTCAGTTTAATGACAAGTCGTGAATGCTTTGGTCACCATGAGGGGTACGTTATTGTTCCAAGGCAGTGTATGGGAAAAAAATCAGTTCAGGCCTCTCCTTTACTTTCTACCTCCGTTCGATGATGTTCTGGCTCTGATTTCGTGTGCTTCATTCTCTACAGACCTTTACACGCTTATCATCTCATTTCATAGCCACTCTAGATGTTTCCGTGAATAGGAGTACCTCCAATCTGAGACAATTCAATTCAGGTATTGACGACAGAACTTCAGTCTTGCACCTCTAGATCAGGCGGTTACTAGAATACAAACTCGTGTTAATCGGGCGTACAGTCCTTTCATGTGAAGCCTTTGGTGCACAATACTGGCAGATATTGTCTTACGAAGTGACGCTGTAATTATGCATTTAACAGTGATGAAGATCACCCTTCGATTCCGCTTGGGTATTTTAGCAGTATACCGATCTTGCAGGAGATGCGAGAGCTCTTGGATGATCAGGCGAGAATTATTTGGTTGTCTGAAATTGTGTCCAAGTTCGAAAAATTACCGAATAATCAACGCCAAACAGTGTCATCGTTGACTGACTGTGTTATTTCAATGCGTCCGACAACATACCTACTTTCACTATCTGCTACTCTTCTTCTTTCAGACATGGAAGCAGGAATGCAATCAAAAATTATCCTGTGAAATTTATAAACACTTCGAGTATTCTCAAACCGTTCAGAACGCTGGCTTCTTCAACAATTGTCTAATTAACATATGTTCAAATAGTAAATCATGATTGGCTGTAACATATATTTAAAATACTGACATATGCCGCGATTTTGAGCAGCCGAAATTCAAATGCGCTTTCGAAAATTTCTAATTTGCAGCGCGCGCTTAACTTTTCAAATCCAAGGTAAATTTGGTTGTACTTGTTGAGAAAAATAGTGTGGAACAAAAATGTCAAATTAATTTAGTAGTACAAATCAATGTTATAGTAAATTAATACAATATTCGGCAAAATTTTTAAAAAAGTGAAATATTATAAATGCCTGAGACTTTTACGAAAAATTTTATTGAAAGGAATTTTCCCTAGGATTTGGAGTAAAAATTCTTTTATTTCACATTCTACTTGAGTGGAATTGATTTTTAACATGATTTCAAATCTACGAATAAAAACGTATTTTTTTCGGTTTGATTTACTGAAAACAATCATTTGGGTAATTAAGAGTTCTTTTTAAATTTAATTGGGAAAAAAACCCCAAATTAAAAGAAATATTAAAAAATTCGGAAACAGATATTATCAATTACGTACCGCGTTCTGATTTACAAAAGGGCAAATAATGTACTTGCCCCACGTTGAGGAGCTTATGAACCTTGTTAAAAGATATTGAATGTTTCCCATCTATATATAAGAAAAAAAAAAATGAGCGGAAAAAATATACAATGATTTTAATGAGTTTAACTAACTGAGTTTTAGGGTTCCACCTGGTAATTATTAATAACAAAGATGTTGAAATGTGTTTTTGCTTAGTTTGTTACAATAACAGATAGATTAAGGTTGGAAGAAAAATTAAATATGTAAAATTAAATACATAAAATTAAATATGGATTAAAAATAATTTACTCCGACCAGTGGCAGTACATTTCTTTCAAGTCGCTATGTTTACTGATTAAATTCGAAAAATAAATATATTTATCTTTGCAGAGTGGCAGCAGTTATTTTTTTAAATCGGTGAGATTTCTAAATAAATTTGAAGCATAAAAATCTTACGCTTTACCGAATAGCAATATATTAATCACTTAAATAGTGCATCACCGAGGGTACCGAAATTTAGCACCGCGAATCATTTCTTGTAACAATAACTCGCATTGCATTTAATTCAAAATCGCAAATATCCACAAAAGTTTTTGAATATATTGCATAAGCACTGAAAAGCTATTTAAGCTATTTGAAAGGTTTCAAGAACAGGAGACAGCACAAAGTGAATGCAGCCCAGTTTAATAAACGGTAAATACCATCCATAGATGCCCGCCAAATAATTTAAATATAGTTATTTACAACAGAAATACAATACAATAAAATGATTATACAGATTATTTGCCATTATTTGTAACACTATCGCAACTAAACAAGTCCGAAAAAATTGCAAATAGCATAAACAACTTATCAATAGAGTTTTGGACTGCGCTGAATTCAGGCATTCTGTCAGCTATTTTCTTGGTAACATCAGAGCGAGAAAATAATTTTTTAAAAGTTTCATTATCTAAGTAAGAACACAAAAACAGATAAGTTTACTAAGTAAGAACAGTTTACTAAGTAAGAACACATAAACAGATATCATCGATAAATGTGCCTGCTTAGTTATCGTTAAGACCATTATTTTGGGCAACCTTAGCATTTGATTCCGAATGTGAAGGGCGCCCGAACTAGATTTTTCAGATGTAGCAACTTTACTATTTACGTTTGTACCATTTTTACTATTGACGCTTTTTTCGAGTTTTTATGTTGCGTTTTGGATGGAAACTTAGAACAACCACGACAGATAGCAGTGTTCCCTACTTGCCGACAATTATAACATTTAATAATTTATCTTTTTAAACCCTACCTTCTGTTTACACTTTCTTTAGCACTACATTCTGCTTACAATTTCTATTTTTTTAGCCTTACATTTTGAATTATTATTAAAACCCGTACACTTGACATAGCAGGGTTTCCGTTTCTGGACATCAGAAGAGTCGTTGACTAATTGGCAAATGTGCCGTTGAATCACTCCACACTTTACTTTGTACGGAGGAACAGTAATATCACCATACGTAAAATTAGAGATCATGTAGATTCGCCCCACCAGCCAAGCGGCTAATGACTGCTGTATACTGGTAGTTCATCCTAGATCCTAACCGAAACGAAAGGCTGGCTGCATGGTTGACGCAGAAATTGCTCCACGAAGGCATCCCTCCTTTTAGGCAGATAGCACTCGTGTGCTTTGCCATATTCAAACAACCTAACAATCTAACTCAGATAATCTATTACGTTTATTTCCTAGCTGGATCTGATGTATATATCTTTTGATTTTACTGATAAAATTCGAAACATTTTCGGCTTTTTCAACACTTTTTCTTTTCAATTGCTTAGTTTTCCAACTCAGTTTGAAACATAAATATGTGATGCTTTACCGATTGGCAAGACTATGCATTAAAATCGTTGAGTTTGTGAGTCAAAACTTCACAACGTTCACTTCAATAAATAAAATGAATAAATAAATTCGAGTTTAGAAGGATAGAGAACTATTCATATTCAAACTTCTGTGGCTCTATAGGTGTCGCCGTTTTCCCACAGTGCGGAGAATATATATATACATACCCACAGATTCTTAATTATATAATATTAGAGACAGAAATAATAGAGATGAAGCAATCTGTCTGCGCTTTAGCTGGCTATCAATCTTTATTCAGCTGCTGCGGGAAGAGCTTAAAAATGGAAGATTATAGATAAATTTTCCACAAGAAAAACGAATGTTTGCTTTCCAGAGTTTTGAGATAAAAGAGCTTTTTTGAGATAAAAGAGCTTTATGTTCTGATTCTATATACCTCTTATAGCTCCATAACGAGTCTAGAAAGTTTCAGGAGTAATTTTGATTAACAAATTCCAGCAAACCTTTCAAGCGATAATTAATGGAATTTATTACTATCACATCTCAACTTGCTTTTCCTAAAATTTCACCCGGTTATGGATAGAATTTTCTCTGGAATTTATCATTTGCTGTCATCGAGGGAAAAATCTGATGTTATTAATCCGAAAGCTGAGCAAAGAATAGCTGGAACATTTTACTACAAAGCAGGTATTAATTCTGATTTTTTAAATAACTTGTGACTGCAGACCAAGTGCGGTACTTTCATGACTCTGAGAAACGACAAAGCTTATACGACTGGCCTTAGTAAGTGCCTTATTCAGAAAAGAGTAATCAGATACTGTTCCAAGCGATGATTTTTAAAAGAACTCAAGCACCTATGTGAACTTAAGAAGCAATAAATAAATTTACAAGGCTTCTATTATGATTTTCTCATCAATTTTCCATTTCGAACATTTTAAACCTACTGAGAATCCTCGTATATTTTGCAGTATTTGTAACGTTTGCTGACACATTGTAGATCCAGTATTTTTAACTTAGTTTTTATTTAGCAGATACACTCTTTATCGTTAAAGACGCACATCGTAGACGCACTATGAATATTTTGTAGTGTTTGTAAATTTTGTAGACGCATTGCGTATTCTCAGATATTTAACTTTGTAGATGTACTATGTAACTATGTACCCTTGTAAATTTTGTAGACGCACTATGCATCCATTCCTATTTTTTAATATACATAAATTTTATAGATACATTTTATATCCTCATATATTTAATCTTCTTAGGTGCATTTGCTGTGTTTAGTATTTTGTGAGTTGTTTAAGGCGTAGCGAATACTCGGTATTCGTCTAGTATTCTCACTATTCGTCGATCTGCAGGACTTAGCTTTCAGCTACAACAGAAACCGTACAAGATAAAAGACTCTTACAGTAAGAATGACTTGGTTTTTTACTTACACTGTTACATATTTAATGTACGCTCATTATGTTTAGTTAAATGTCAAGAATGGGCATCAGTAATGATGGTTTTACCTAAAGGTAAAAGATACTCATAGGGAAAATTATTTCGGTTATGCGTTGTTTGTTTCTTCCAGTCCAGCACTCATATACATGTTTAATACATACTAGTGACGTTCAATTAAATCTCGAAAAGGGCCCATAATAACGAGGTTTTCGTAAAGACGCTTATTGGAGGAATGGTTTGTATTCTACACTGCCTTTTTATATCAGACGCAGACATGTTTAGCGTATTGTAATAAAAGATGAATTACAAATCATGAATGCTGAGTAATTATAATTTTGACTTTATCTACAAGATGCAATACTTCGATTTAGATAAATTTATTATGGTATGAATTAACATTAGAGCGGACAATGTTTATGTTTTCATGTTTGCTTATTATGCAGGTATAGATATGTTTACCGTATCGTAGTACTACTAAAAAAAAGCTTAAGAACGCTGAGTAAGATGATTTGTACCAAATCTATATTATGAGATTCCATAATTCAGCAATTTGGCAATATAAGAAGTAAACTAAACAGAACTTCAGACAAATATTTTTTGAAAATTATTCAAAGCTACGATTATAAATAATTTTTTTAACTCCCATCACCCGACTGGCACATAAGTTCATTTATTGCTTTAAACTTCACTTAAGAGATAACACAGAGCAGCCATCAAGGCTTTTAATTTCTCGCCCCAGCGAGCAAAATCTCTTGGCTCCTTTCTTCCTGATGACCGTTTTGATAGATATTAAGTATCGCGGCCGGTACCAGGGCTGCGTGAAATTGAGGACAAGTCTCCCTCTTTCTAAATTCTTAATTTGCTAAGAACGTGACACGGTAATCTAGGTATATCTAGACAGCCCAATCGTTTTGAATTTGTCGTCACCTGTCAATAACCGGCTAGCTAAAAGATATAATCCAATCAATATCCGCAGTTAGAAGATTGTTGAAAGCGGCTTGATAAAAATATTCAATATTTAACGAAATTGTATTCTTTCTTTTCATCCGTGGTAGAAACAAGACAAAAATAATAAAATTTGAGATTAATGCCATAACCAGTTGGTTATGGTAGTTAGCAGTGCTACCTGCCATACCATTGAATTCGGGTTTGAATCCCGGAGAAAGCACGGATGTTTTTAGTCGCCTTTCTTCTCTTTTCGTAGATATAATCTGGCTATATCCCCTTCTGCGATGCATTCAACGAAATGTTCACGGTGAGGAGACGTCTGAACGGCCGATGGCTCCGCCTATTCTTGAGCAATGCTTACGAAATAAGTGTCTGGCCATCTGGAGAAGAATTCTCCATGTTTCTATTGTGGAACGTTAAATGACCATTCTTCTTTGAAGGAACATCACTATTCTTACAAAATATATCATTAGTTATAATTCTACTCAACAATATATTTCTATATTATTACAATGATGCATTTATATATTATAATATTACATATATTATTATATTGTATTTGCATATTATTGCAATATCATGTATATTAAGTATGTGTAACATAGTATATTATGTATTAAGTATGTGTAAAATAGTAAGTATACTATGTATTTACATTAAGTATGTGTAATATAATAAGTATATTATGTAGTTATATTAAGTATGTGTAACATAATAAGTATATTATGTAGTTATATTAAGTATGTGTAACATAGTAAGTATGTGTAAACATGTAAAGTTTCAGACTTAACTTTACATGTTATTATGCGTAAACATGTAAAGTTTCAGAGTTAACTTTACATTATATTATGATATTATATTATTACAATATATCGACAGTATAATAATGTATTTTAATAATTATACTCTTCCTACAATTCTAATCCGAAATATATGCCATTCTGCAATATATAATATTCTACAATACTGTGCTATTTTTCAATTCTATTCTTCAATATATTTCACTCCCTACAATCTGTGTTTACTATATATCACAATTCTTAAAGTATACATCACGTATACTTAATGGGCGCTTATTTATTGTAAGGATAGTGATATGTATTGTAATATAATGTATTACAATATATATCATTGTTGTTACAATAAATAAACAGTCTACAAAATGTTTAGAATAATACCGTACAAAGTCGAAATCTGACAAAAAATTCTATTTTTTATTCCTTTACCTCCAGTTTGCAGTGTCTGAAAATGTATGCAATGCATAAAGCTGCATGTTCCCTTCGTAGAATCTAGTACTTTAGAATACTGTTTAAATATGTGGTTACGGATTTTTAAATCGTTACAGTGCTCTTAAAATAATGTATTTTGAGGTGAAAATTAATTTCAGGGAAGAGAAAGCAGTCAGGCACCAAATCTGATGTTGAAGGGGAGTGGTTGTGAAATGTAGCCTTTTTTTGGCTCGGTCATGTAATATATATATATATCCGAAATGTGCTGAATTCGCTTTCAAATTATGTCTCTTGTTGCACGCATTGGTATAACCGACTGCATGTTCCATACACTTGTAGGTATAAATGAAAAAATATAATTAAAAAATGTTAAAACGAAAGGATTTTTAAACAAATGATATTGTACAGTTACGTAACGTATGCTAGTAGACGCATATTTTATTAATAATGACAGAGCTTCATATGTTCATTACATTGTAAGTTGGATAGGATAAGTCAGAAAGAATCACAATATTGTAAGAAAAAACTAAATTGACACACACTTAATGCTACTACATAGTTTTAAGATTATGGCCACACAAAATCGGAATTTGAACAAAGTAATATTCTTACTTCAGTATACGATATTTCTACATCTATACATACATGGCATATTCACGCAGTTATCGAATTCTTACGCAGAAAATATCTTTTTACAATACTGCTTAAGACTATGATTACGGTTTTATGAATATTTTCAATGACAGAACGAAGATAAGACTTCACTTTATGGAAGAGAAAGTAATCTGCATGCGGCAAAACTCTGAATAAGTTAAATCTAGTTAAAAACTGAGACACCTGCTTTTTTAATCAGGCTGTTTGCTGTGAGATGAATTTCGTATCGGTCGATTGCGGTACAGAAAGAAAACTTGTATTCGATAGAACGTTTCGAAGTATAATGTGCTGAAATCTCTTGAAAAATCTGTCTTTTAAATTTTTTAGTCTCTCAGGACAAAAATTCTTTGTGGAAAAAGTACTTTTTCAACCAAAATGTTTACCAACACAGTCTTTCTTCGAGATTTCTAAAACTAAAGATTCTCTAGCAATAGTGATACTTCTAAAGACCAATCAGATGACCACGCTTTTTGTTACAAGATCATAACCAATATTTTCTAGTCATTCCCAGTCACATTTTGTTTGAAAAAATCAGGATTAATTTGCGTATTGCAATTAAATTTTACTGTTATTCGTTTTTCAGCTTTCGACTCCACGAGAGTGTATTTTCACTAGATCAAAACAAATCATTAACTGCGTAGAAAATTCTGCTCCGTAAGCAGACGACATTTTCGAGAAAGCAATTTCAGCTGCCAAAGTAATAAACGCTGTATTGTAGGACTTAGCATCAATTAATTAACTTTCTGATTATTATTATTAACATTTTATGCTATTCCTGCATAGCCATCTCTATGGATAATGTCTGTTGATAAACTATATTAAACTTTAAAAGAGCTCTTTTAAAAAAAAGAATCTGAACATTTTCAGATTTTTTTTTTTTTTTAAACTTTCATTTCTGATGTTTCAGCAGTTTTAAATGTTTGTCCTCAAATCGGGCGTACCGACCAGATGCCGAGCATTACTAAAACATACTTTCAGCTCGTCGTGTATTTTAAGTGCCCCCATGCCGCAAAGATATTATACCCTTGCAGACATCCAAGCCGGCATTCGAACTCGGACCTAACATAGGAACAGTTAGTGACGCTACGCACTCTAACAGTCAGGACAGCTTAAAGCAATATTTTGATTTATATTCCTTTTTTATTTGCATAGAAGTAAATGGGAAACTGAACATTAATAGATATTTAATACCTAAAGGGAAGGAGGGTTTTGTGAAGGACTTTTCTTAGAGAAACTGGCTCATATTTACGTTACTC
The DNA here is from genome assembly GCF_044657685.1 of Stegodyphus dumicola. Taxonomy (NCBI): domain Eukaryota; kingdom Metazoa; phylum Arthropoda; class Arachnida; order Araneae; family Eresidae; genus Stegodyphus; species Stegodyphus dumicola. The sequence continues at coordinate 89,864,413 of NC_140768.1, forward strand.
ATTAGGAATTTAACGAAAACTAATCATGTAGTCAGCTTGTTCGCCTGGATTAAAACCCGAGTCGAACTGTCAGTTTTCAGCGATCTGAAACAATTCGGCAACTGGGAAGGCCCTTTCATATCTAATTTCGTCGACTTCCACCAAGATGCGAATTAAATGATGCACAGGCTGGCATCATTGGTGGTTTTTGTGGCTTTCCTTGTATGTAGCGTAAATACTAGCCAGTTCTTTTAGAAATTCCTCCACGAAAGCACCCTTCCCTTAGGCACATGTCCCGCATGTGCTTTGCTATGTTCTAATAATCTAATCTAACCTAATCATTTTCTCACATGTAGTGGCTTTACATTTTGGTAATTGAACAGCTTGTATAATCGTCAGGTTACTGAGTGAATAAATTAAAAAGAACGGTTTATTTTTAATCATTATGTGAGTTTGCATTTGCTGTGCTTTAGAAGGAAGACAGAACGATAAGTCGTTTGTCTGTCTTTACGCTTATAGGAGTTGATATACAGAGTATACAAATTATCATTCTGCTGGTACTTGTTAAAACGTTTTTCTTATAACTTTGTGTAGTGTAGTGGGTAGGCCTTCTAGTGGCGTCTACGAACGCAAGTGTGCCTAAAACACCCAGATATTGCAGACATTTACATAGTAATAATATTTAATATTATATAAAAATGTTAATTGGGAAAATTAAATAATTTTAATCAGTCACAGACTGTCTCAGCTGAACTGTCAAAGGAATACAAATTTTGAAGAATATATACCCTAGTGAAAAAACGAATTGTTTTAGCTAAAAGTAAGTAATAAAAAAATTTTTGGTTTGCTATGAAGATATTTAACCTGTTTGGAAAAATACAATAGTTCATATATGTTTTCGGACATTTGCGTTTTTCGGGTTTCTTTGCACACATCATTGACAAAATATTAAAAATATGACTTCATTTTTCTTTGACATTATTTCTCATCTGATTATTGATCGTCTTTTTAAAAATCTGCTTGTTTTGAAATAATAATAATAATAATAATAATAATATTCAAAATGCTTTTGATGAAAAAAATAATTTATTCGAAACTTTCTGAAAATCAAGTCGCGTTATTATTCAGGCATTTTGAACGGACAATTTATATTTACTAAAACATGAAGGTAACCGGATGATTAATATTTCGAAGGAATGTTCTTCAGCTAAAATTAAATTTTTACGCGCTTTCATAGATTCAACCTTTTTTTTTTTTTTTTTTTTTTTTTTTTGTGTGTGTGTGTAAGAATGTTCCTTTCTATTCCCTTCCTCCATAATAGCTGCTTTTAGAAGAGCTTCGGAATGATGTTTCCCAATTTTTTTCTCCAACTCACTCCGTATATGTTCGATAGGATTAAAGTCGGAAGAATATGGAAGAAATTTTCATACTTTTTAAGACAGTTGTATAATGACCAACGTTTAAGGCTGTATGTTTAGGATCGTAGTGCTGCTAGAAGTTAAACGTATTTTGTATTCCAAGTTTGTTTACAGATGCTTTCAAGTTTTCATAAATAATATTTATATACTTATTAGTTCAAAGGGGCTTTGTCCCTGAAAGACTATAGTTTTCGATTTGCGATTTTGCGTTGGTTCACTATAAATGTCCATTTCACTTTTTAAACTGTTGCCATCAAATGTTAGAGTCCTGCATTGTATTTGAAGAAATTGAATAATGAAAAATCTGCATAAGTGTATGTATATTTCTCGCATTGTGATAAAACAACGGTAGCTAGAGCCATCAAATTTTGAATGACGTAATCCTACTGAATATGGGCATGTGGAAGCTCTAATTTGAAGTTTGCAATTCTTGTTTATTATCGATTTCATTCTTGTAAAACTTAACGAATTTTTGATTAACAACTCAAGGATTTCAAAGCGAGCAATGGCAACGTTGCACAGAAAAAAGATTTTTTCTGTGAGATTAAATAATGAATAATCTGCATGAATGTATGTATGTTTCTCGCATTGTGATAATAGAGCCATCGAAATTTTAATGACGTAATCTTCCATAGAATATGGGCATCTGGAAGCCCAATTCTGAAATTTGGAATTTTTTTTTTTACTGAAGCCATATTTTGTAAAACTTTAACTCATTTTTGATTAACAAACTCAAGGAATTCATAGTGACTTTGTTCAGAAAAAAAGATTTTTATCTCTAGCGCGCGAGACTGTGTATCGGAAATTCTAAAGATATGTTCAATTTAAAATTATCTTGCGATATTGCTCTATAATGAATTGCTTTATAATGAATAATATTGCCTTTCTTAGTGACAGATTTTGATTCGATATGTAAAAAATCTGTGTTAGTGATAATATAAGGTCTTCAGGAAATATGTCAAAGATTTAAAAACACGGTTTGCCCAAATAACGCGTACTAAACGTAATCTCACTAAAATGCGTTAAATTATCGGCATATATAATTTTTTTATTGGTTTTGCAAGTTACGGGATCGTAGTTGTCTATTTAAATAATCACTCTGAACAGAATCGATGAAATTAACAGTTTGTTATAAGTAACAATAACATACAGCAATAAATAATTACAAATAGCTCGAGGAGAACACGAATACTAGGTATGTCTTTCTTAGAGCACGGAAAATATTGTTAAGTCCTGATGCCACTCATAGAGTAAATTCTAATAAGGAATTTAACTAATAACTCTCTTTGAGCCACAAAGTCTCAGAGTTGGTTCTAAGACTATTCCTTGCTCTTGGAGCCGTATATATACGGTATGGTCCTGCATAGGCTTATGAAAAACCTATTATATGATTTTGGAAATGCGTTTTCTCAAATTTTCCCAAAATCGCCAAGTTGCCAAAAAACTGCCAAATATCGCCGTTTGGCGATAGAGCCTTTTGCTGAACCCTACCAAAATCGTATTACCTATACCTCGTATTCTACTTGAGTTCTTTTTACAATTTAAACGTTATTGAACTCAGAACTGAAAGATCAACATTTCTCTTTATGAAATAAATATAGTTCAATTACATGCAAAATGAACCGTAAAATATTATCCTAAAATCGCAAAACAATGCCCAGTAGCACAACGATACACCAAAATGACAATGCAATCAAATGCCTGACATGTCAAGTAGCCTAAATATAACCAGAACCTTGGCGAAATATTTTATTTCTAGATTCAGTTCTTAAAAGTTTCTATGCGAATATCGACTTTTTATTTCATATGACAAAATTCACATCTAGTTTTATTATCTAAAAACAAGTGAAAATACTTTCTATGCTTTATATACTTTTCAAAATTAAAACAAGGCAGGCAAGATCAGTAAAAACAACAAAAATCAGTATTTTTTGACACTCATGTTACATTTTATCACGATACTTAGGTACTTTTTTTGACGCGGTAACCTGTATGTAGAAATTACTACTACGGTACCCTACTTGCCAACTTTTTTAATAAACCATCCTATATGAATATGGAAATATTCATATATGTGGACTTATTAAAAATGAACCCAGAATATATAAATACGTATGTACAAGTATATAACATGCGAGATTGTACAGGTGAGATTTGAAGGTGTATATTTTCTACAAAGTGGGCTGTTTTGTCGTAGGGTTATTGTCGGGCTACTTTGTTTCGGTTTATTTTGTAGAGGGTATCAATCAATTGGTTTGGTTTGGTTTATTAGATTACGGAAAAGCACTCGAGGGCTATCTGCCTTAAGGGAGGGATGCTGTGATACTTCTTTGGCGATATGAAGCAACTCCAATGATGGAACACAGCAATAACGTTCATTTAACACTCAAAAATGGCGACATACAAACAAAAAAGAGAAAACATATTCTAACATTTAAAAATAAATTACATTCTTCGTGCGAGAGTCGCACGAGACACTCGAGTCTGGTTTCAAATATTGCCATTCACAAATACCTTAATGTTCATCTATTTAAATTATTTAAACTACAAGATTTTAATATTATTTAAAGCTGTTACAACCTCTCCCCCAACGGAGAGACTTTTACCGAAGGGAAGTTCTGTAAATTTCGAAAGTTTATAAGCTCGGCTTGCTCATTTGCTTAAAGAGAAAAGGTAACTTCTCTAATAAGTTTCCAAACTTCAGGCCAAAATTTTTAAGTTTTAAACAAATATTTTTACACCACATTTAAATAGGAAGAAAATGGACAGTGTTCAAATTAGTCTTCCTTTTTTTCCTTGACGGCGCCTAGATCTCTTCCATGTTGGACCAGTTCCTCGGCTATAATTCACAGCAAAACCTTTCCTCAGTTCATCTGTGCCTTTCGGAAAATATTCAATTGTCATTTGCTTTCGACAATTGTTTTCTTCGTCTATTAGTAGCGGCTTTGATATTAAATCAAAAGCCGAAAGGTGATGATAACGCTGCATTGCAAAATGATTCTCAATATTAATTTCTTTATCGTTTTTCAAATTTTCGTGAACATCTTCCACGTTTAATTCTGGTGATTTAGCTTCTTCAAATACATCTCTGGATGCTTTATTTTCTTCCTTCATCGGTTCCAAGATCTGCTCTTCAGCTATTTTAGTTTTCCTTTGAGCTCTAGTAGAAACGGCATTAAAATGGTATCACTAAGTTTACGTTCAAGTGATAAACTAATAAAATAAGGCAGTTCAGTGTTAACAGGAAGTAATAACCTGATATCACTAATATTACGTTCAGTGATAAACTAATAAAATAAAGTAATTCAATATTAACAGGAAGTAATAACCTGGTATCACTAATATTATGTTCAGTGATGAACTAATAAAATAAGACAATTCAATATCAACAAGAAATTACGTTCAGTGATGAACTAATACAATAACGCAATTCAATATCAACAGGAAGTTTGTTCAGTGATGAACTAATAAAATAAGGCAATTTAATATCAACAGGAAGTAATAATCTGGTATCACTAATATTACGTTCAGTGATGAACTAATAAAATAAAAATACGCACGATTATTCGATCTCGGTCGGTGCCTCCAAAATAATTATGACTGTGATACTTCTTTGGCGATATGAAGCAACTCCAATGATGGAACACAGCAATAACTTTCATTTAACACTCAAAAATGGCGACATACAAACAAAAAAGAGAAAACATATTCTAACATTTAAAAATAAATTACATTCTTCGTGCGAGAGTCGCATGAGACACTCGAGTCTGGTTTCAAATATTGCCATTCACAAATACCTTAATGTTCATCTATTTAAATTATTTAAACTACAAGATTTTAATATTATTTAAAGCTGTTACAATGCCTTCGTGGAGGACTTTTTAAGGGAAACTTGCTCGTATACACGTTACACATGGGGAAAACCACGAAAACGCCCATGCAGCCAGCCCGTTCGCGGGATTCGAACCTCGTACCGAACTACCAGTGTTCAGCGACGTTACCGCTCGGAGGGTATCAATCAAATAAACTCAGCTATTCACAGAAATGCACAATAATATTCTAGAGTAAGCAGACGATATATTACAAGTTCAGAATAGATTTTAACATAAGAAATAACGTATTCATTAAAATAAATGTTACATGTTTGTTGAAATAGCATTATGAACCTATTAACTAACTCTTCATTTTTATGTTTCCGTGCAAAACTTTAACTTTTTTATAGTATGTACTTTAAATTAATACAGCAAGACATAGAAGATTCTACAAATATTTTTCCAATAATTTTAGTATTTTTAAATAATTTTATGACGCAAATAATTATTTCAATTACGATATTAATGCTGAACCGAAAGAGGTGTGACATAAAACTCGCGTACTGTTTTTAACAAAACATCGTGAAGCCTCAAAATACACTGCAAATTTATTCGGGTTAAATAAAAAAAAAAGATTTGTCATGAACCATGAACCACGAGTTAACTCCTCTTAATTTGGGTTACATAAAAAAAAAAGGTCTGTCATGAACCATGAATCACGAGTTAACTCCTCTTAATTTGGGTTACATAAAAAAAAAAAGGTCTGTCATGAACCATGAATCACGAGTTAACTCGTCTTAATTATTTTCGACAAATTCTCGAAGACCGAGTTAAATCGGAGTAACTAAGAAAGCGGTTAAAAAAAGAGCCTTCTCTTGATATTTGGATAAATACGCGATTAACCTACAAGAAAAAGATAATCCAGTTATCCGAATATGTACTCTTCTTACTTAAATCCGCTTATTTAAAGTTATTCCTTGTTAAATAACGCAAAAACGTATTGAATCTACTAACTTACGAACGTCATTCTTTGTTTCGCATGTATATAAAATGCGTTGACCTTTCATCTGTAAGGGAGCACCAAACAAAACTGAATTTCGCCATTTTCGTACTGGATACAAGCATCGCAAAATACAGACCAATTGCGAAACATAGAAGGTAAACTTGATTAGGAGTGAGGAACGGATAACATGTAATTTGTTCTTCTTCTTGTAGTTTATCCATCTGAAGATCTTTTCAAAGCTAATTGACAATCCGATGTCTCAGAAGTTCCCAAAGAGCAGTTAATGGGCGGACGTCTGAAAGAGGAAATAGATCGTCGCGGCTCTCGCAAAATAAAAAGTGTCAAACTCAAAGCGCATTACTGAAGTTTCACAGAAGTGCTGCACTTTCCTCCCGACTATTTTTAAAGATGAAAGCTCATAGTTTGTTTAGTGGGTCTAGTCACACTTAATTAAGATTTATTAAATGAAGGAAAGTGATTTAAACAAATTACAATATGCTCTTTTTATTAGCACCATTTGCTATTAATTAGTGCTATGTTTCTGGAACATCACTTTTGTGTCAGTATCAATTTTCAAATGTGTGGCCATTCGACAAAGGGTAAGATAATTATCCTTCAAATTTAATGAAAGAATTCAGCTATTTAAAAGAAATGTGTTGCCACTGCCAGATATGTAACATTTTTATCTTCTACGCATCCGTTTGTTGCCATTGCAAAGCGTAAGGTATTTAATTTTTTTTTTTTTCTGAAAGGAATCAGTCTGTTATTATCTAACAAACTAAGCGATTTTAATGCAACAAATGCAGTCCTTTATCTTTGTTATTAATTCAAGATGGACCCGAGGAATTATATTAGTTGCATTTATTAAAAACATTATATATATGTAAGATAAAAATATGAAAGCAAACTTCTAAATTTAATTTGCTATAACCTCTTTTAATTTTTATTTAATATGAGGACTTTCTCTTTCTGTCTTAAAAATAGCGCTAGCGCCATAAGTCTAAACTGCGTCATTCAAATTAATCATGCGATCTTACGTAACGATTGATGCAGATATCTATTGTCCAGTCAAAGTAATTGTAAACCAAAACTTTCTTCCCTCCCTTCTTCCTCTTCATTTACTACTGCGATACTCTCTCCCTTTTCGCTCATGCTTTCATTCTGTTAAGACGCTGCTGCAATCATCTATGTTCGCTTCTCTCGCTATAGTATCAAATTTGTTCTGGAAATAGACAAGATTGGAGTGCCAAGTAAATTGTGGACATAAATGTGAATTCAAATAAAGAGTGAAATTAAAACCGCCTCGACTGCCAAGTTCTTAGTCTTTACAAATTCTACGTTTTAAGTATCTTTCCAATCAGCATTTCTACGCATCTACATCTCAGTGTTTCCAAAATTGTGCTTTCATTATATATATATATTTCTTTTGTTATAACAGTTTAGGCTGCTTACCTAACTGTTACTATAAAAGTGGCTAGATATTTGAAAAGTCAAATCTACAACAAAGGTAATGGACAATTTGAGTTAGGGAGGCTCAAATCTAATAATCTTCTTGGCTAAAAAATAAGTAGGAACATTAGCAATGTGTCGTGATATCTAAATATATGCTATTAAAAAATGTAATATTTTTGTTGAATTTTCTGAGGCTAAATGAGAAAGATGGGATGTTTAATAATACATTTTAAAAAAGAGGATAAGTTGGGTCAGTAGGAGTCAGTTCAAGAGCAATTAGGTTAAATGCGAGGCGTACAAAAACCTTAATAAGTCATCTGGTGCGACATTAAAATGTAAATTTTTCAAATTCCGTCCCCCCACCTTCCTTTCTTTAAATGAGTAGTTTTTTAGATACTAATATGTTACGCAACAGCCGAAACTCACGATTAATCGCGATCTACATTTGCGTATAAATGTGCATTGTGTCTATAAAGGTCTTTACCTCGGCTTTAGTTTCACAACCTTTCATTATAACATACTTACAACTATAATAATGTTTTTAAGTAATTTTAACATTCATGTTTAGACATTTTACGAATTTAACTTTTTACTTGTTTACCCGGTCCCTGAACTTACATTTATAACAATTTTTTACTTATTAGATACACGTAATAGAAAAGTACGAAAAGACGACAAAAATTGACAGAGGTATTTAATTTCAAAACCTGGAATATTTGACGTCTTTTTTACTTGCCTTCCGAAATCCATTATTGAACAAATTATAATTATTTGAGCTTCATTTAATCTCCTTAAACCATTCATTGGTATTCGTTTATGATTTATTTGCGTGTAACGTTTTTAATTAATAAATTTGTTACAATTATTCTGCCGAAAGAACTTTCACGCAAATAATTTATAAATTTTTAAGCGTAAAAAATACATTCATTAATTTTCTCATAAATTTTTATGACTCTACAATGGAATACTTATAAATATTTTTCATTTTATAAGTTTTGTAAATAAATTTTCACTTTAAATTTGTGTTATAGGTTTGCTGAGTGCCAATACTGAAGCCTGCTAGTGTTTCCACGAATTCTACGAGATTAAAGAGAGTGGAATTAAATTCCATTATTGCGTTTAATAAGATGATATCAGATTATTGTCAAATTAAAAATCATTAAATTAATATTAAAGTATTATCAATTTTAATAAATTCTTTCATAAAGATATATAATTTGCTGAGACGCGGCATGAAAAGATCTCTTAATTTTTGTATAAAAATGAATGCAAATTAGAAATAATACTTCAAGAGAATGGGTTCAAAAAAGTAGCTTAACAAAATATTAAAGAACTGTATTTTCTCATGACTTAGTGAATTCGATGTAGATTAATAATATAAATGGTTGGAGAACTGTATTAAACTAACGGGTTAGTAATTTGAAGGAAAACGTGTACTTATTACTGTAAACATGGAGTCCATTTATTCTCTCTTAGGGAGTTGTAAGAACCTAGAATAATTTTGAGAAATATCTTTTTTTTTTTTTTTTTTTTTGTAAAATGGCCGCTGGATGAAGACTTTCTGGTTTGCATCAAACGTTAATCAATATCATTCATTTATTAAATACCAGGCATGATAAGACTTCTTGGATGATTTCTTCAATAATCTTCTTCTTCGTTTATATTAAACAGACTTTAATTCGCAAGGAAGGTTTGCCGATGGTATAATTTATTACGTTTGCTTGTTATCTATTAATCTTCGTAATTGCTTCTAAATTGTTGTACATTGCTACGGTTTCACCGATTTTTCCCTTTATTAATGATTTTATTCTATTCAACTGTGATAAAAAGAGAGTCTGAAATGTTAGCTTTATAATTTTTAAACAAGATTTCCAAAGAATAATATTGAAGACTTTATGCTAATATTATCGACAACGTATATGAGGACATGCGAGAACCTTTTGATTTTATTAAAGATAGTAAGTGGAAAGATTTGCGCCAGTACATGTTTTCTTAAATTAAGGACATGGAATGTAAAACTTGTCGTATCAGATTTCACCATATTTGAATTTCACTGCAACTTGTAATCACAGCCAATGCATTTTTTTTATCATTACTAGTTTCCCTGTGAAGGACATGAAATGTAAAAGTTATCTCATCAAGTTAAACCATAGTTTAATTCCAACCAATTTTGTAGTTATAGTGAAAAACGATTGCACCAGTATTCGTATCTATAAATCAAGGATAGAGGATAAAAGTTGTGTTATAAATTTTAATATTCCCTATAATAGTTGACTGAAGTCGATCTTGTTGAAAAATAGCTCAGTGCTCCATGTAAACATCTATCTTGCTGCAAAGATGTGTTACCAACTTTCCAACGTATTTCGTAGTCACAGTGAATGTGATTTCACGAGTATCCCTTTCCTTAAATCAAGGACAAGGAATATAAGAGTATCTTGATCAACTTTTACCAGAAGTCAAATTGAACGCTTTTTGTAATCACATTGAATGTGACTGCACCAGTATTTGTTTCTTAAATCGAAGACATGAAAGAATGGAGTTCGTCTACTTTAAACACGGTTGAATGCCAACGAACTTTGTTTTTGTGCATTAATATAGTGATTGCATCAATATTTACCAGCCCTTTAGTACTCTACAGCAACTATACAAAATGTGTGAAAGATTCCTTTTTGAGGATAGGGTGTTAAAAGAAACGTACGCTTCTTTCAACCGCACGGAATACGAACCTTATGAAATTGAACTTTTCCTTTTGTAAAAAAAGAAAAAAAAAATTAGATTGAATGCTCATACTTTATGCGTCTTTTACGAAAGAATGGATTGCAGTGATTGTAATCATAAACTGCAATTAGGCTTGCTGCAAAACAGAGAGACAGAATATAATTTCAGTTCCGTCGTGCTGCCTATTGTGCACATATAGAAATACTGCTACGCTTTCCTGAATCTTTTAACCATAACTGCAAAAACATATTTCAAAGCATATTTCATATCAATTACTGCAACATAACAGAGACTGAATTTTAGTGTTTTTTCCGGACATTCTTTTATTTATTTGCACGAAAGAATATATAGTATGATCTAGAGCCCAATTAAACTATCAAGAGGATAAACCAACCCAACAAAACTATTATTAAGAATTTTGCATATATATAACTAATTCTAGCAGCATTATACATAAATCGTTGTACCTCTTGTATACTGCAACAGGAACTGGCCTAAAATGCGAAGCTCCTCCGAAAAACGAAGATTACAGGGGCAGGTTGATTTAACATTGAGGTAGTTTGGCAAGATAACGCCAAGCTGGCGATGGCTTTGGCGACTCATTTCTGTTTCTAAATTTAGAGAGAAACCGCCAAACTTGCCGACAATTTGGCAACATTTTAGTCTGTATGTAACTGAACAATACATGTCTTCCAGCAATTTCGAGAAATGAAAGGTGTTGGAAATTTCTCGGCAGCGGAGGGAAAATTACATAAGACAGGCGAGAGCGTGAAATCTCAGTTTTTTTTTTTTTTTTCAGAGCTGACTTCGGAGTATTGAGAGATCTATATGCGAGCTTCGCTCTTCAGATGCGCTTTGAAATGCTTTTGTTTAACTTTCTTACTAGTTTGAAATGGTAACTACTGACTGTGATCTGTCGTACTGAGAAGAGCTGTTAGAGTATTTTTGTGGAAAGCTCTAGAATTGTAAAGTGTTTCATTTGGAAAAATAAATTTTATGAAGCTATCATCGGTTCAGTACGCATTCAATCCATTACAATCCTATACGCACGCAACACTGCTAATAATAAAGTTACTAAGCGGCTGTATTTTTCAAGGAAATCCGCGGTTTAGATCCCCGGAATGCTGAAAGCTCAGAAGCTCAGATCTCAGCGACTTTTCTTTTCATGATTCAAATTTTTCGAATCCTAATTTAGAAATAGCTAAATAATTAAATTTTGAAAAGAGTAGGATTTTGGCGTTTGTATAAAGCACTGAGTTGAAAAGAATGTTTTCCAATTTCATTATTACTTAGATCTCAAGTATAGCGTAGCGTCCTTGAGTGCTATCCTAAAAGTAAGTTTTTATGAAAAGAAAAAAGTTGTTGAGACATTAGGGTTTTTTTTTTTTTTTGTTGAAGCAGGAGACGTGAAAAATGAGCAATGCCTTTGCAGGGAATCGAACCACGCACCTCTGGAACACGCGCTCAGCGTGCAGACCACCACACCAAGAAGGCACGCTAAGAACGTGGGAGGAAAACCTTATAAAATTAGTTACATTTTCATTTTTTTTAATTTCCTGAAGATAATTTGGAATTTCGCTTTTCATTCACGTATGAGCCATATTAGAATAAATTGGCATCTTGCTACATAGAGTGATCAAAATATTATTAATAAAGTCGGTAAGGAGATACATTCGAAAATGTCTCTTACATTGCCACAGAAGTATAATAAGTATAATATTTGCTCATAATTTACATATTTTCGGTGATCAGCTAGAATTCCTTTTAGAACGCTTTGTGACACAACCACTTTTATTTAATTAAAATACGTATCTATTTTGTTTCAAATGTTCAACCGCTTAAATAAGCGAATTTTAAGTTGCTCGAGAAAGTTTCATTTATTTTCCCTGAAATTAAAGACCATTAAAAGAGTCTCAGAGAATGAGTCATTTAATGGTTTACTTTAAGAAAATAAAAGAAGTCGTGGTTAATGGCGCTAGATAATGTTGCTTTGCAAATTTAACCAGGTCAGCTATTTCTTCGGGCAGAAAGATTCGAATCAGAAACCAAAGCGTTAAACAAATAAAGTTTGCCTTCAAACTGCCTTAGTTCATGCTTAGCAGACGACTAGTGTATCTATAAATTAATGTCGATACAAAACAAATTTAACTACGCGCACCCAAAATTTTGAAGTTATAGTCTTATATATAATTTTGTAAAGTTAGTAAAATATAAAATAAAAAATATTTGTCCAATTTTTACTTCATTGTGCAAAGTAAATAAATTTAGGGAAAAGCATATTTCAACGAAAGAAGAAAAATTTCGGGTATCATATTTCAATGAAAATACCCATTTTCGGTACTCTCGAATCCATTTAGATGATTTTTTAGCATGAAATCTATACGTACGGACAGAATAAAGGACAGTTTTTTTTTTTTTTCCAAAACGGAATGTAAAATGGATTTAAAATAGACTGAACGGATTTTTTCGTGACGTCTGTACGTACGTATATATGTATCTCATATACCTAAAAAACGATCAGCTACAGACGTTGAATTGAACAGAACGTTGAAATTTTGTATATGAGACAACTATAACATATAAGTCTGCACCTGCCTTTTTCGTTGCAATCGGCTGCAACATGTATAAATATAAATATAAATGTATAAATATAAATATAAATTCCCACTCTGTTACCCGGTTCGGTGAGCTTAGTATTTTATCCTTATACGAGTATATAGGTAAATTGTGCATGTTTTCCTTTAAAAGTGATTGAATTATGTTGCTGTTATGTTCGAGTTAAGGTTTCATGCCGTTAGTGAATGCGTATGGAATAGTTTTAGAATTATCAACAATGAAAATGCTTAAAAATGCTCTAGGCCTAACGAGGCCCCCATTTACAATTGAAATTTATTAGTAGAATAATGAATTAAGTCAGTTGCGCCTACTACCATGTCTTTTTACCTAGTAGAACCGAAAGTTAACTTTCAGTTTTGTGCACCGAAATTTTGGTCTTCTTGCCGGTTGGCCGAATTGCTTGTTTTTGTGCAGAAACTCTAATTTTAATTATATTTTTTAAAATTATTTTTAATAGTGCTTGGTGTTTTGAAATTTTCAGTATTTTATAAACTTTAATAAAGCTGTTTTGAGTTTTTATGTATTTGTGCTCTACCGCGAAGTGAGAACTGAATTTATTGAATTAAGAATATACCTTTAATGAAATTCGAGGAAATAAATTTAAATGAAGTGCAGCAAAAAATGTGTATAATTTAATAGGCCGTACAAGGAATTCATGTGGCGTGTACATCAGATTATTTTTCTACGTGTGCTGCTGTAATGTTTTAGCATTTATGATAAAGCACCTGACGTGTTATCTGCCCAATAGGTCCATAAAGTCTTTGAACTAATTTAGTTGAAAAGTGAAAATTGAAGGAAACAGCATTTTGTCTTTACTTTCAATATATCATCTTTGTAATACTGTTGGTATATTGTGTAGTGTTTGTGGTTTTGAGTTCGACACTTGGCTTTACCTGTGTTAGCCTTTTTTTTTTCATCTTTGCGAGTGCAATATCGGTAGTCCCTTTGAAACACCCTGGTACAGTTTCGGTGATACGATTGCTCAAGGACGAATGGCTTCAGCAGTTCCCAACTAGTGCTTAAAAAACAGTTTGTAAGATTTAATTTAATTAACAGGTTATTTTTTAAGTTAAATTTATCCTAAATTTCTACAGTTTGGCTCATTTCACCAGAAGATATAAACTGGGAGAGTTTTCAGCAGGCTGAGTCTTCTGATATTATTAGTCTTTAACGCTGTTGTTACGATCTAGTTAGTATCTTTGATTGAATTATTAGTTAGTATCTTTGATTTGATATTTTAGCAGTGAAATAGCTGAGCTTGCAACTAATAACTCAATTTCGAACAAAGACACTTAATAACTGAGCCATGTTTTTTTCTTTAAACTCAAAATTTGACTTTTTAATACTTTGAAACACTGTTGTCTATTCGGCCCGCAAAAAAAGAGAGTGAATATGTTAATTGTTTAAATTTTATAAATTTTAACTAAAGTTCAAATCAATTCTTTAGGTGTTTAATGCTGTTATATTTTTTCAGTGCTCTGTTTAGAAGATAAAGAACGGATCAAAATTCACCTGGTGGTCTAAGAAGGGCTGATTGCTATTTCTTTTAACTGCAATAGAGTTTAACATCATAAGTAGTACTACTTGGGAGTAATTCAAAAACATAGCAACCCCAACTAGCACCAGAACTTTCAAACAACATTCAGATGTTTTACGAATGTGTCAGGAATGTTCAGACTTTCCATACTGAATGACGTCTATGAGCTTCAGTTCTTAAATACGCAATAGCACTTCGAATACTGGCGTTAGTGGCAATTGCATGTAACAGGTAAAGAACATTCTACTAGAAAGTTCAAAACACGTCTATATATAGAATTTTTTTTATAAAAAAACACAGCATTGATAGTATGATTAACTCGAAATTAAGAAACAATTATACAGAAACCATATCATATGAAAAGAATTTAAAAAGCTGATTTTTTTAGATATTATGAAAATTTTAAGCAACTTATATTAAGGTAAAATAAATACCTATGCAAGTTTACAATACCTGTGCAATGCAAGTGTTATTAAAGTAATTTTAAGTACCTATATAGCTATTATTAAAATTTTCATTAATATCTATGCAACTGTTATTAAAATAAAATAAAATAGATACTTAAATTCTATTAAATTAAAATAACTTCTATTAAAATAAAATAGATACTTAAATTCTATTAAATTAAAATAACTTCTATTAAAATAAAATAGATACTTAAATTCTATTAAATTAAAATAACTTCTATTAAAATAAAATAGATACTTAATAAATATCAAATCTTACGATATCTACAAAACCTATAGAGTCATAAGTATTTTTTTTTTTTTTTTTTTTTTTTTAATACAGGAGTCGTGAAAATTGTGTAGTGCCCTCGTCGGTACTCGAAACCTGGACCTCTCGAGTACGCATCGCGCATGTTTCCAACTGCATGCGGAAAGGCGGGAGATACACTTCCCCTTTTAAAAGGGAAAGTGTTTTCCTTTTAAAAGGAGACTAGGGTTTAGGAGACCCAATCGCCAAATCCTGGTGGTGACAAATTATCGTCCACCACCTTCTAGTTCGGGCACCATTGTAGAGTCCATAGATTTTTTTTAAGAAAGAGCCGTGGAAAATGGGCAATGCTTACATTGAGACTCGAACCCTGGACCTCTTTATTACGCGTCGAATATGCTTCTCATTACACCATGAAAAATGTGGAAAGGAGGTAGAAAATACCTTACAAACCCGTACAATATTTATACAGTTTTAACTAATGTTATTTTATACTATTTTTATAAAACATATTTTTTTAATCTGTAATATTTTATACTACTAAAACTGCTTTTATAAGTATATTTAACGGCTATATAGATTTTTATCATGAATACCGTACGGAAATAAAAATTATATACTATTTATCCAAAATTAATAATTTGACGCTTAACTAAAGCTGGATAATTATTCTCAGTGTAACATGAGTAACACATACTTTATAGCAGAAGCTGAAAACTTTTCATTAAGTACTAAAAGTATATCGTAAGAGCACGGTTGTAACGAGCACCACTGCAGGACATCGTGTTCGGCATACTTTACAACATATGATGGGAACATTTCGAAAGGTGACAGTGCTGCACGTTGAAAGATACGTCATAAGAACACGAATGCAAAGACGCACCGATTTAACACGTCGTGCAGAACGTATTTTGTAGCACATGTTGGGAGCGTTTCAAAAAGTTCCAACGTTGTTCGTTGAAACCTACTGCCTAAAAACACGATTGTAACAATCACAATTTTAGTACGTCGGAGAGAATGTTCTAAACACATATAACACCATCATACAGCTAAGAACACACTTCTCTGAACGTACTGTTAACGTTCCGAGGCTGCTTAGGACATAACTCACTTAGTACCAGCGGTAAATATTGCTTGAAATTCAAACAAACCAAAATAATGCAGAAAATTGAAAGTATTACAAGGAAAGAATTGTATTTTTTAAACCTTATAATGTATTTCTCCCACCTTCCTAGCGTGCCTTCGTGGTGTAGGGATTCTGCAGACTGGTCCGGTATTTCAGAGGTCCGTGGTTCAATTCCCGGCGAAGGCTTTTGTTAATTTTTCATCTCTCCGGCTTTTCCAATTAACTTAATGTCTCTACAACCTGAAAAGCATTCTTTGTACGGAACGATAGCAATGATTCTTTGAAACAGGGGAATGGTGTTTCCTAGGGGCAGGAACAAAACCAATTTATGGAACTAACAGGTTCATTCCAGTGTCGCGCTGGCTGGTCTGTATCTCAGCGAAAAAGATAAGGAAAAGGCAGACAATATCAATGGACCATAAATACCAAATGTTCATTCCTTTCTGTTAATATCGGTTGCCCATGGAATGAATGGACTTCCACAATTCCTAGTAGTCGGTGTTTATTCAAGGCAGTCTCGTCTTCACTTTCCGGCGAAATGAGTCAGTTACTCCGTCCTTTTGTACAAGATAACCAATACAGACTTCCGAATAAAAGTCATTTGCAACCAGTTCTGTAACGAATACCTCTTTTTACTTTCTCTCGACCGGTGATCAAAGAGCAGGAAAAGTAAAAATCACTTGTTTAAGGAGTTTTGAGTAAATATGCATTCTGGAGGAGCATATATTTTTTCCCGGCTTTGCACAAGACAACCAATTTAAATTCCGAATAAAAGTCATTTGTAACCTGTCCTGTAGTTAATGTCTCTCTCTCTGTTTTTATTTTCTATCGAAAGGCTAAATAAAAGAAAAAAATAATTTTTAAAGGAAATTTTTGAATAAATGTGCATTTTACAAGGACCTATTATTTTTCCTTTTTGTATAGATCAACCAATCTAAACTTTCGAATAAAAGTCATTTGAAACCAACCCTGTAACTAAGATTTGTTTCTATATAAATTATCTTTCGATCGGCGACTAAAGCATAGAAAAGTAAAACAAAATTTGTTTTGAAATTTTTGAGTAACTATGCATTCTAAAAGGAACTATTGCTTTCCCCTCCTCTCTTTTTTATTTGGCAAATTATGTAAATCTGAACTAAAGGTCTCACGCTTTAAATTTCTTTCTTTCCCCTTTTGTCAGTTTCCAAGGTATGAATAATGTCTGAGTGTTTTATTGGCCCAAATGGACGTTAGCCGAGAAGGGCTATTATTCTCGAAACGCCATTTTGCGTTGAATCGTTACAAACGGCTGAATCACTTTTCATATTGTTGCCACCAAAGAAACTAAACAGTGAAGGATCTTCATGAATGTATGTATGTTTCTCGCACTGTGAAAAAACAACGGTACCTATTTTGAATAACATAGTCTTCCACCCGAATTTTTGGTAACTGAAAGTCCAAATTTGGGATTTATTTTATCGTCTATTTCATATTTTGTAAAAGGTTAACGAATTTTTGATTAAAAAAACTCAACACTTTCAAAGAGAGCAGTGACAACACTGTAGAAAATAAAACATGTTTATCTTTAACGCGCGAGATTATAGCAAATTCTAAAGGGATGCTGTTTTTAAATATTTTTATCTCAAATGCTCTCGAAACGTGTATCTGTCTGTAAATAAAAAGAACGACCGTTTAGGCGTAATATAAAATCAGAAAGCTTTCAAATTTTATTTATTTGCTTATTTATTTATTTATTTTTGTAATGATGCTATTTTAAATGAGAACTGAAAAATATATATCTCTTTTGAGACATTCGTTCATGCATTTGAAATCACCCGAAACATCATTAATTGAAATTTTCCAAGACGTATACAAGTGTGTTACAAGCAGCTACACGCGTTACATATATCTTGTCAAAGCTAAATTTAAGACAGACACAAGTTTCCAATTATTACCTGTGAAATAATAAAACTCGAAATTTTGTGATTAATGAAATATTATACGGATCTTAAATAACCGTCTTTTCATCAGGTGAGAGTTATTTATATAATATAATTTTCACAATATTTCTAGGGCAATTTTTCTTATTAAGTATTCATTTTTATTTCCTAAAGTACTTTTAACATGGTAAGAATAACTTAATAAGTGTACTTTTCTTTACAGAGAGATAATTTTAGTATTTAAATTTCATATATTTTTAGTAGCACATGATCAAAGGTATCATAATCATAATCATAATCCTATCTTATATTTGCTTTAAGACTAATGTTTCAAGGAATATTTAGCTGTACAATCTTCGTAAAAACCCTATTAGCATTGCTTAGTACTTTCTTGATAAAATGTGTAAAGTTGAATCGAATTTATACTTTTTAAGGAATTATCTCCTTCCTTAGCACCTGCTTTCTTCGTGTAATTGGAAGCATGTCCAGCTAGAAGTCGGGAGATTCTCGAGTTCTAATCTTGGCGAGGGTGTAGCAAATTTTCCATTTTGCTTGCTCCAAAGTAAACTAAACTCTGAAACTTAACTTACGTGTACGTTTACTCTTCTTATATTACAGACGTATTAGCACCTCTCATGTAACTCACAATCCAAAAGCACTATTTAAATTATACTATTAGCTGGTAGCTCGTAGTTGTAACTAAACAAACAATAAATATCCACACTTTACAGAGCATTCCTGGTGGAACCGACGGTAGCTGTGGAAATATCGCACAGTTCTAACATAAAAAAATGAAATTAATTAAAATAAATTTTACAAGTATGCATACATTCTGCTTTATGCAGAAATTTCCATTATACTATGTATATTAAAATGCACACGTTAATTAATTTAAATGAATATTCATCAAGAAATTTGATTTTGCATCACTGTTAATTTCATTTTCCGTAATTATCAAATAACTAAGCAGACGATCATGGATAAAACGCGCTGGATAATTTATGTTGAAAACATTCACATAGAATCATTGAATATTTATGAGTATCTCTTGGAGGATTTTATAAAAATATCTATACGAAGTTTTTATTAATTATAGATGAACCACCTGTGATCGGCTATAAAACACAAATTTAGCAAAGAACGTTCCTTTACAAGAATTTTACAAAAGTTGAAATAGAATATTATACCTTTTTTTTCAGTGCTGTCATTTTTATTGATTAGACTCGAGTGCACTTTGTCTCTAAGAAATAAGAAATCGTCTTGAGGACCAAATGTTGTTTGCTTAAGATAAGTTATCACTTTATGCGTATTTACCCGTCTTCTTTGTGGATAAAACGTATTTTCATTTTAAGGTAGTAAATATGACTTTGAAGTTTAAAAGAACGTAAATCATTAAATACCTCGTAAATAGATGCTCCTGGCAAGGTATAAAAGCAGGTATTGTATAGCATATATTATATAGACCACTCACCATATGAAATGCCTAAAATTTTAAGTTAAAGTATGATAGTTTTAATATTTCACGCATTTTCCTTTCACGCACAGACATTCTGTGCAATGCAGAATAACAAATGCAGGAGGACAAAATGCTCCCACCAAGAATATTTTTAATGCCGCAGATGACAAGGAACATGACCATCGACGCTCACCTCAGACGCTGAATTCGCCTTTTGCATTTTAGTCTTTGTTCAGAAGGGACGAAGTACTCTACTTTTTATTACTACGAATTTGTTGAGGAAAGAGGTTAGCCAAAAGATTTTAGCTGAATCGAAGAGCAATGTGTTACGTCCGAGGAGGAATCATGACATCTTCAACATGTAATGACAATTTTAAGATGAACTAGGTTAAGTGACAGCTAATGTTGGAAAAAAAAGTTTGAAACTATAAAGAAACAGTTTATAGGGAAACAGTTTGAAACTATAGGGAAACATTTTGAAACTATAGGAAAAAAGTTTGAAACTACAGGGAAACAGTTTGAAACTATAGGGAAACAGTTTAAAACCAAAAACTACAGAATCGTCATAAAAACAACTCCCCAGTATGGAAACCCACATCTGCTCAACCTATCGAAATGAAATTTCAGATATTATTATTTGAAGGTACGCGCTCGAGATTGTTATATTTAAAACAATAGAGCTCACACGGTTACGATTACAGTGGAAACATTTCTAAATGTTCGAATGGTAACATCTGCCTTTTACCTGTGCAAGCTGATCAGCACACTAAAAAACTATAAATGACGTTGGGACGATACAGGTAACGACGGAAGTTTCCAGCATGAAAACATTTGAAAAGAAGAGTAAATAAGGAGACAGAGGAAGAAAGAAATATTTCTTATTGGAATTACAAGTTTTCAACGTGCCCGCCTTCGCAGACGATAACGCATTGCATGCGGGAGATTGTTGACAACAATGACTAACATATCATCGCAGGAGTATTTTGTATAAATTCATGTTTTATGGCATTTAAATCTCGTACATCTGATGTGAATACTTTAGATTTCAGATAAGCCCGAAACTAGAAATCTATCGGAGTGAGAACGGGGGATCACGGTATCCACGAGACTGCAACGTTACAGAAGATAACGCTACCTTGAAACGTTGTACACGTTGAAAACTCGTATTTCCGATAAAATTATTTTCCTTTTCATCTATTGTGTTGCGATTGGTCCTCCTTTTCAATGCTCTTCTTTGAAAAATGTTTTACGCTGGCAATTTTTGTCATACAGGTATCACTGATAGGCCGGTAGGGGTTCATACATTGGGGAAGTTATTTTATAGCCAACTTTAGTGCTGTTGAGTTAGTGCTATTGAGCCAACATTAGTGCTATTGCATCACATTTTTTAAATATTTTTTTTTGCTTGAATATCTTATAAAATTTTCCCTGTATAACTTTTCCAGTATATATATATATATTTCCTTACATAGCGTATAAGGTATTTCTACCGCCTTCTTAGCATGCCTTCGGGGTGTAATGGTCAGCACTCTCGGGGCGTAATTGAGAGGTCCGTGCTTCGAGTCCAGGCGAGGGCATTACTCATTTTTATCTCTACCGCTTTCAAAAAATATTTAGTGTCTCTACAAGCTTAAGTATTACATACAACGCCTAAACATTATGCATACTATTAAAATAATCCCGATATTTCATAATTTGCCTCCAAATGACAGGAATGTTATAGATTGCCTGCTTTTTTACAACACAGAGAATAAATACTAAAACAAAATACACAGAAATAGTCTGCATTCTATCATTTATCGTAACTATTAATTACACTTCTTTTGCGTTGAAATTTGAAAATCCATCCGAGAATATACTGTGCTTATATTTGCATGCGAGAATATACGAGAATACATTATTACATATATAATGTATTGTAATGTGTGTATAATAGTATGTGATGCAATTATATGAGAATGCATACCATAGACTAAATATACGAGGATGCTCAGAACGTTTACAAAATTAAATATACGACAATACACAGTACGTCTACAAAGTTAAACATACAAGTTACAAAGAAAACATACATCTACAAAGTTAAATATACGGAGAATACGCAGTGCATCTGTAAAGTTAAATATGTAAGGATAAAGAAAATGTCTGAAAAGTTAAATATGTGAGAACACACTATGCATTTATAAATTTAAATATTCAAAGATATGTAATTCGTCTACAAACGTAAGTATATCAGGATACACAGTGCATCTGCAAAACTCACAAATACTACAAAATGTATGGTGAGACTGCAGTATGTCTACAAAGTTTGCAAAGTTCGTACGAAACCAAAGTTGCAGAAAACAAGATTATTTCTTTTTTTACCCTTCATTATATAAGCCTAATATGTCTCGTTCGTCCTCATTAGGCTTCAGTATAAGCCTTTACATATTCGTATAGCTACTTGATCGAGTTTTTAAACTTATCGTTTGGAATAGTCTTTGCTTCTGTTTACAGTTTTCTGGTCTACTTCACTGCCACTAAAAATAATAACCTTTATTAAAAATAATGACTGAAATGATATTTCCCTTCAAAAGTAGGAAAAGCACTTTTCAGGTGTCAAGTCTGGTGAATAAGAACATTGTTGGTGTCCGCTGAAAACATCACGGAAGAAAAACTCGCGGAGAAAACAACGCAGGGCGAAAACGTCGTGCTACCAAACATCGTGGGAGAAAAGAAAGCAAAACTAAAACATCTCAGTTCTAATACATTGTGGTATAAAATAAAGCGGTTTAAAAACATTGTCGTCGAAAATATCGTGGTAAAAATAAAGTACCTACAAATCATCGCAATATAACAACATTGCACGCATGCGTTTTAAGGTTTTAAAAGTTGTAAATGCATTTTCGCATAATGATTTGGAAGTGCAAGAAGGAAAGCGGGGTTCTTTTACTTCTATATTTCATATTTTCGACGAACTAAAAATTTTTTGCTGTAAAAATAAGAAGGAAATTTAAGCATTTAAAAATGGCAAATGAGTAGAAAATTAATGCAACTTATATAACTTAATAGAATTTTAAATAACGTAATTAATTAAGTCATTAATAAATGAAACTTTTTTATACAGTTTTATTTAAAACTTTTTATGAAAAATACAGTCTAAAAAGGCTTAGAAAAAGGAAGATAAATAATTGCATATGGTTACCTCTATAAAAATTGCTTAGTTAATTATCAAATTATTTTCTTTCACATTTGTTAATCTGATATTGTTTCAGTGAAAATTATATTTTGTTCTATTTCCGTTTATTCTTAAAGTGTCGTTAATATTTTCATGTATAACGTGCAATCAATTTTTTGGATGTCGATTTGTTAGTTATGACGAGAGTCAGTTATATAGTATGTTAGTATGGGAATTGATAAACGCATGTGTGCGACGTTATCGTTATTCGATGATTTGTAGGTACTTTATTTTTTACCACGATGTTTTCAAACTGCAAAGTTTTTGAACAGCTTTATTTTCGACCACGATATTTTGTACCACGATTTTTTAGAACTGCGATATTTTCTCTTTGCTTTCTTTCCTCCCATGATGTTTTGTACCACGACGTTTCCGCCCTGCATTGTTTTCTTCGCGACGTTTTCGTCCGCGATGTTTTTGCCGCGATGCATTCGACTGTAGCCCAATGTTTAAGAATTGTGTCACATTTTTGCTAAACAACAGTTTGACGAGAATGAATTTATGTGACGGTGTATTGTTACGCAGTAGAAAACGATATTTGATTAATGTTTTTTTAAACCTGATGCACTAAATTCCTTTCAGAAGTCTATTCATCATATCTCTGAAAATACGGAGTTTGTAATCTGTCTCTCAGGAGGGAATTCCTCATGAATTATTTATTTCCAATTAAAAATGGTCACCAATATAGTCCTTACTTGAGATTTCTAAAATCGAAGTTTCTGTTGCGCTGGCCTTTCAGCAACCCAATTAACGTTTTGCCTTAGGATCATAAGCGAAGCATATAGTTTCATATAGAATAACAACTTGATACGTTTTTCGCGTTTTAGTAAAACACATCTTTGCTATTCTTTGTTCAGTTTTCGAATCCGCGTATTCATTAAATCAATATAAAACTGCGTAGAAATTTCTTTCCGTAAGACAGGCGATATTTTAGGAATAGCAAATGAGATACCAGAGTAATAAATTTGGCCAGTATTCGCTAGGCATGTTTGCTGGAATTTGCTAAAAAACTACGTTTCATAAATTTTGTAGATGCACTCTGTATCAAGCTATCTATTTGAATATGACAAAGCACCCGAGGAATATAAGCCTAAGAGGAAGAATTATTATCGTGGAGGAATTCCTAGGAAAATTGGCTTGTTGCACATGCTGACAATCGGTTTGCATGTGTTCGAATTCGGATTCGAACACAGCTGTTGGTAATCACTCGACCTCTATTAAGAAGGGCTAGATGTTTATGTACCGACAAACAATTTTAACATTTTAACGCTTGAAACCTACAACTTCAAAAACAAAATCAACTTGAAATTATACTGTTTTTACTTCCTTGTACGAAGTAAAAAGGAAGTATTGTAATCGCGAAAAGTTTCAGGCAGCACATTTCAACGAAAATATCCATTTTGACCGCTATCGAATGCAATTTAACGATGTTTTTCCGTGATATCTGTACGTAAGGACAAAATAAAATACTCTTTTCCTTCAAAAAAATTATAAAACTGCTTTAAAATTAATTCTGAAGAGAATTTTTCGTGGCGTCTGTACGAACGTATGTACGTACGTATCCCGCATAACTCAAAAACGAGTAGCCTCAGAACGTTGAAATTTTGTATATAGGACTTCTATAACATGTAGATGTGTACCTCGAATTTTGGTTTCAATCGGCCGCAACAAACGCATATAAATATATTTATATATATATCCACTCTGTTACCCGGCTCGGTGATCTCAGTTTCTTTACTCTTATATGTTTGTAAATTGTAATTTTTTTGCTTTAAAAATGATTGAATTATGTTGTTTTTATCTTCCGGTTAAGGATTTTATGCCTTTGGTAAATCTGTGTGCAATATTTTTAGAATTATCAGCAATTTTAAAGTTGTTTAATTGCCGCTAAGCCTGTTTTTAATGGCGGCCATTGATGTTTACATTTGAAACTGGAGACTAGTGGATTTGTTGCCAATCTAGAGAAACTTAGCTTCCCAACAACAAAGATAACGCATTCATTTATTATTGCCAATTAAATCATGCTTAATTCTTTCAGGAATTTTTTCGAGGAAATAAGCGTTTGAGATTTACTTCGTAATTTTTAATATAGATATTTTGAGTTTTTATGTATTTTTGCCTTCTCGCGAAGTGAGAACTGAATTAAAATTAATTAAATGAGAAATACTCAATCGTCTGTGAAAAACTGTTTCTTTTTCGTTTTGTTTGCTTAATTTCTTTTATACATCGTTCTAGCTTTATTATAGTATTTGAATACAACATGTGGCAACGATTAGATAATTCTTTAAATGATATACATTTTGTGCATACTGAGTTATAATATGAATGAAATATAATACTTAAGTAAACCTAGCTCCAGAATGTCGCTATAGAAAAAAGTGAATTTTAAAGAATGCATTTATTCTATTGTGGCTTATGCGCTGTCGGCGAAGTAGGTTTAATTCAATCTAAAGTTTAAATAAAATGGAAGAAAATATGCGTATAATTTAATATTCCGTACAAGGAAGTCATGTGGTGTACACATCAGATTTTTCAAAACTGTTTCTTACTAAATCTATTGTTAAGCTGCAATTCTCTTATAATATCACTAACAAAATTTGATTTAAAGAAACATTCATTACGTATATTCTCTTTCACAGATGACAGATATTTATGACCGATATTCTGTTTGGCCGTTCAGTATATTTAATTATGAATGAATTATTAATTATCAACCTTTTTAAACTATTTTATACATATAATTTTAGTTTTTAAACGTTTGCAACAACAATTCAGTATTGATGTTAAGTAACGAGACTTTTATGTTATCCATAAACCGTGATATATTTTATAGAAAGTATTAGGTTGTAGGGTCCTTTTTTGAAGGGTGAGCAATGCCCTCACCAGGACTCGAAACCTGGATCTCTCGAATATGCATCAGGTATGCTTCTAATTGCACCACGAAGGCGTGCGGAAAGGGAGGAGAACATAACCTTATAAGGTACTAAGTAATTTATAGAAAATCTCCTAAACGATTAAATTGAAAAACAAAGGAAGTTACGCTGAACTTTCAAGATGCAGCCCTTTTTTGCGATAACTACATACTAGTTATTATAAACTATAAATATATATAACTGGAGTTTTCATTAGTGTGGCTAATGTAATTTTACGGACACAGTTTGTAGTTAATAATAATAAAGATGAACAATTGCGTTTACTGTTTTGAAATCTCTTGGTTTGTTAATGAATGGCATATAGATTGAATTTGAAAGAAAACTTAAATATCTTACGCTTTGCCGAATGACAAAATACTGGCGGGTGGAAAATAATAATATTTAGTTACAGGTTTGGTGAACTGAAATTTTATATCTGGAGTCGTTGATTTAATATGAAGGACAAATATTTTACTCTTTGCTGAGTGGCAACATATTTCTTTCAAATCGTTGAGTTTATTGATTATGTTTGAAACATAAAGATCTTACGCTTTGCCGAGTGGCAAGACATTGATTCTAAATATATGCGTTGGTCAATCAAAATTATGTTAAATTCGCAGAAAATATAAAACAAATAAAAGCACAAATTCCAAATTTAGGGCATCGAGGTGCTTATTTCCAGGTGGAAGATCACCTATACATAAATATTGGTGGCTCTATGTGTCACTGTTTCCCAGAATGCGAGGAACAAATATATATCCATGTAAATTCTACACTAATGGAGATACTTTGAGTTAGAGAATGAATGCTTTGAGTTAATAGAGTACTTTGAATCGCAGCCTCTTAGTAATATATTTCATATTAATACCAAGTTAAGTGCTTGCTGCTCAAGCTGGAGGATAAGAACTGGGATAACTGTGAAGTGTATTCTAAGCAGAACTGACCTCTGACATGAAGCTAAATTAGAAATACGTCTGTGCAATCACCGAAGGATTTGGGACCTTAATTTTGAGTGTGCAGAGGAGAAACTAGTTTATGCACTGAAAGATTCTGAAATACGTGATGGAGGTAAATTATCTAATCGACAAAGCTACAACCATTTAATCCTCGGGACTTGGATGATCGAAAAGTAAAATGATTCCATTATGTCTCCCTTTATATGCATGAATGAGAACTATTCGTCATATCTACAAAAACCCTTATCGGCCGTTATTTTTGCAACCGTTGATCGCAGATGTATATTTTCAATTATAAAATTAATTTCGATGACAAAACATTCACGTTTATACATTTTTAAATTAAAAAAAGAAAGAAGAAAATTTGAAATGATTTAGATTTTCACGTAAATCCAAAGAATTTAAGTTTTTTGAGCTTCGATGAGCCTCTAATTTACCAGTCTGCTCTTTGACTCATTCATGCAAACATAACAATTTTTTTTTTTTTTTTGCACTTTTAACTTTATTATTAAGCATCGCTTTCTCCTCATCTTACGCCTCATAAAATTCTACAGAAACATCATAAAGAATTTAAAAGCTGAATATATTTGGAATACCTGATACAGTATGCATGTTGCCATGCATTTTACTAGAGTTTTTCAACCTTTTCTCAGGTCGTCATTTCAGTATAATAATATTATTAATATATATTCAGCTTTCTTAACAAGGCGACCGACATTATTCCTTTCGTCTTTTTTATATTTTATGTGACATTTATAACATTTCTGTAAATTTTTTATGTGACATTTATAACATTTATGTGACAGTAGTATCTGTATGTTTTCACATATATATCTGTATTTTTTTTTTCAAAATACATATCTGTATTTTTCACACTTATGTCACATAAAATTCAATCAAAAATATCACAAATTTTTTAAGGGCAGCTTATGTTTAGAATGTTCGATAGTGTGTTGTCATTAATTTTTCAGACCATCAGATTAATGTTCATGTTTCTTAGTAAGGTAAATTAGACATCTTTGTCGTTATTTATTATTGACTTCTGTCCTTTTCAATTTTACTTTTCAATTGCTTACTTTGCACTTACGCCACATAAAATTCAACAGCAAAATCCCAGAATATTTGAAACCAACTTACTTTAGAATTCCTGAAAGAGTGTTAAGCGTTGTCGTACATTTTGTTTATAATTGTTCTATTAATTCTTTGAAAATAATAAATGACGATAGCATTTAGTGGCAATATCTTTTTATTTGTAAGTCATACTAATAAAAAGATAGGATCGAGTCTAATAGCATCTCTGATGCTAAAATATGCAAAAATTACCTTTTATACATTTATGTATATTTAAGAAAATGTAATATTCATTATAAAAATTAGAATTTAAAATGTGTGACTCTGATAAAATGTTTCTGATTTTAAGAAATTAAATGACAAGCATTTCAATGTTATGAAACGTATTTGATCAATATAAATGTTTTCAAAAAAGAAGATCTTTTTGACAGAATCCTACAGATGTCGTATTCTAGAAAACATTGGTTGACTTCGGTATTGTCGCATAATGAATTCGTATCATTCTTTGCATATTCTCTCATACTGCGGCACATTACTTGCATGAATGTAAAAGTAAAAACTGCAGTAATCCAATGAATTTTTTGCATGATTATTAGATTATGATTCTAAGGTAATAAAACTTCAAAACAGTATTAGCGAGTATTTTGAGCGTTTGAAAAATTTTCAGCATTCAGTCCAAAACCTACGAAGCATTTGAATCTGAATAAAGATGGTGACAAAGACTGAAGGATTGAAATTTCTCTAAAATATATAGAATCCTGGCTAATTCCTAGGCTATTAATTAATAGGATATATCCTGAATAGATGCCGTTAAATTTATCAGGTCGATGATAAATGATAAATAGGTAATTAATCGTTGCTTGATTGTAATCTTTGTAAAGTTTCTTTTAATAAACACGTTTTTGCTTTCGCCAAAATCTCTCCTTTTATTCTGCTTTTCTGTGTTCTGCAGCAGAATGCGTAAATGAAAGAAATTTAAAAAGGAATAAGACTCTGAACTAAGAAAATGAGTGTTGGTAAGGTCAGGCGATCTTAAGCACTACTTTGCTTGCTCCTAAGGTGAGCCTTATGTTTTACCGGTTGATGAGTTTCCCTTTGCTGTTGAATATTAAGTAGGTAAAATTAACCGACTCAGGACCTAGGATAAGTTTATAGAAAATAACACCAACACAGAAGAAGGCTTAACATATAAGCCTTTCTTGTTACCTCATGGTTGTTAACCGTAGTTGTTATTTTTATATCCGTAAACCACATTTGACGTTATTATTGCTCAAACCAAAAATGCCAAATTTCAAAATGCGCCAATGTGTAAGTTCACCTATATCTTAGGAGAAAAATTTATAAAAATTACTAAAAAATACAAGTTTAAAAAATAAATTTGAAAATATCTCCGAATATTATATCGATTTGACCTAAATTTGGGACTGTGAAAGAAGGAATTAAGTAAGTTTAATTAAAAGGAAGTAAGGAGTAAGTTTAATTAAATATAAATATATGCCAAATTCAATTAATATGGAGGAGCTAAAATTTTGAAAGCCAATGTTTTAAAACCTACTCGTGCGATTTTTATAAAATTTAGCACTTTGGAAAAATTTGAGTTGTAGAATAGAAACATGGAAAAAATCGATATGTCATTTCAGAAAAAGTCCGATTTTGAGTCAAAATACCTAAGTTAGAACAATGCTATATATAAATCTAATATATATCCTAAGTTGAGATTTCGAGATATGAAAAACGTAAATTAACTTTCGTCAGTCGGCCCAGTAGAACGTGAGAGATAAAACTGTCCCATTTTCCTTTTTGTGCAGAGTGTACATACATACAACTGTGTATTTTTACATATTTTAGGAAACGAAAATTGATTATCCTTCAGCAATATGATAGAAAAAGCAAGTTATATTATCTTTCAACCAGATTTTTTGGAATTTGTTAAAAGTATTACTATGAAAACATTTCGGATGCATTAAGCAGTGGAAACCTAGTTCACACATGCCTTGGATCACGAAGAAATTGGTTTAAGGGCAAATGTTTCAAACAAAACTTGTCTCGAGAAGCAAGCAAATAAGCCAACAAATGTTATCCCAAAACACAGTTAATGCAATGAAGGAAATGTCTTCAGAAAAAGAAAACGAACGGGAAAAATTATTTGATCCGCGAAATTAGTGCGAAATCGGGTAAAGTACAAACACTTACAGAACATCATCACCCTGGTAAAGCGATATTAAAGTGTAGCATAAATACTGCAATGATAATGTTATGTCTTGCTTTAAAAATATTTTAAAACATCAGCAGAAACAATTAAGAGATATAGTAGTATGTTTAGCAGTTTTATGTTTTTATGTATTTAGTATTGTGTTAAAAATCGCGAAGTTAGATTTAATGAATTCTGCTGATTTTGCATTACAAACCTGTATTCAAAATAGTCTTCTCTAAGCAATCATTGGGGAACCAGAATTAATACATTTTATAATGCCGATGGAAATTCAGGCACGGTCCATTCGGTCTATGTTCAGGAACGAATTAATTTCATGAACAAGGTGCATATGTGTTTACATTAATAATGGTGAGTCAGACAAATTAAAAAAAAACAGTGTTACATGGCCATGACTTCACCTTCGTTATAACCAAAGGCTTTTCAACCATATTATATCATTAAATCAGGCACAAAATTTCATTACAGATCTAAACATATAAAAGAACTATTAAAGAAGACCTCAGCTATCTAAGCTTTCCTGGAGTTTAAATTAAGAGAACTGCAAGAAAATTAAATCAAATTACTTGCAATAACGCTTTAAAAAAACGAAGAATTTAATTTTGGGAAAATAGGAAGACCAAAGTTAAAATATCCAACAAAAACCAAACCAGGTGAAAATTAAATAGCACCGAATAAACAAATAAAGACACTACCCCAGAAGTAAACACAAAACATAAGCAACCCATGAGAAGATTTACACAGAGGAGAATCGTTTAGTTAATTTCATATCAGCATGGGAGTAAACGGTAACCAAGCATTTCAAAACCGTACATTTGATCTAGCTGGAATGGCAACGATGTTCTCATTAAATTATAATACAAAAGCTATAAAAAGTTATGCAAAACAAGTCGGGAGGTATATTATTATGGTCTTTATCAAATTCATTGCTCTGAACTGTTGACTAACTGCTCAGTCCGTTATAAAATAAGCTAGATAATCAATTCTTTTTTTCGCACTTATTATCATGCCATCTTTAGTTAAATGGTTTTATTTGCGCTATATAATTATTCCAGTTCTTTTCTTTATTTGCGCTTTACAGTTATTCTTTTTTTATTCCTTACATCAGCAGTTCCGAATATTTATTCATTCGCGTACCATTTAATAAGATTTTATAATTAACGAGTCTTCTTTCCCTTAATTCTTCCTTCGAAACCTATGACACCTTCACTTCTCTAGGATTCCCTCAGTCTATCTTACTTCGGTATTACTGTAATACAGTGAAAACTCAGTTCATGAACTTAATTCGGTCCTGAAGACCATTAGTCAACCGAAATGTTCGTAAACCGAAACAATTTTGATAATAGCAGTTAATTTAAAATGGAGCACTTCGTTCTCGGGTCACAGATGTTTATTTGTAAGGTTTATCCTAAGTTTTTAACATATATCTTTAGTTAACGTTACTTTCCTATCCCTCCTAATTTCAGCTTACAAATTTCAGGCCAGAATATTTTTTTTAGAATCGCGATTAAATGCAAATAAGGAAAAAGCAGGACTTAAAGTCGAAGTTCCACTGACTTCGTTAGGGAGCCAGAGATTCTGAGTAGCGAGCGTTAGCCTTTTGGCTATACTTTCTCTTTGAATGTCTAGGTTTGTTTTAATATTTTTGCACAATTATTTAAATCCCCAGTATATTACGAGTTCTTCAGAAGCAAATGACGATATTCTAAAATCGCGTAGAAAAATAAGGAATACAAAGCAACAAGAAGAAAAAATACTTGCTGTTGGAGACAGCAAATCGGCGTTCTATTTTCTTATGCGTACCACCGGTTGAGAATCGCTGACCTAGATAAAAAAAATTTGATCATTTGCCATAGACTAATAGTATTGTGATTTTTTCGTAGCAATTTTTGGTACTCTTCTGTTATCGAGACCTGATTCCGAAATGTATGTATGTGTTCATATATGCATGTGTATTTGTACATATATGCATATATGCATGTGTATATGTGCGATTCTACTTCTTGTTCAATTTTTTTTACTGCTCTCTCGATCCTGGTTCACTACTCTTAATTCACTCTTCTTTCCTAATCTTATTCACCAAGCGTATTATTAGTGAGCGACAAGTCGTTAAAAACAACTGATTGGGCTCAATGAACGAACTTTTTGATCTATTCCCGTGAAAGTTTGGCTTTGCCTACCCCTAGTTGGTACTCCTTTTTATTTAGCTTTTGCATATCTTCCATTCTAAACTACAAACACCTGAGTCGATCTCCTGTTTCTAAATTCTTAAAATAACTTAAAAACATAGCAACTAATATACATATCTGCTTATTATAATGAAAAAAGAAAAACATATACAGTTAGCACGGCAGCGACGCGGCGCAAGTTCCGATATGCTTACTACCTTTAAAATATGCCACTTGCTATTCAATTAGCACAATTTTCTGTTCTGGGAGAGTATGTATGACAATAGCGAATTAAAATGCGGGCAGAGCTTAATCAAATTTAATTACTAGTACAGTAATTTTCAGTCTTTTTCCCTTCATGCCTCTCTTTTACCAACGCTAGGCGATCAACCCCCTTTTACCCAAACTCAAAAAATACCTATGTATTTATATAAGTTTAGAATATTTTTAAAACTCTTTTACAGATTAAACAAGCAAAAATATAGAAAATATTGATAAATAACAAAATTTGAATAAATGTAACTTTTTCATATTCATAAATTGAAACTAAATATTTAAGAGTTTGCCACCCACATTCCCTCATATTTTGTTGGAGAAGATAAAATAGTAGAAGGGCATGACAGATGTTCATATAAAAGATAACGTGTTAGCTAAAATGAATCTTAAGTATTAATTTCGTTTATAAACGAAATTTAATTTTACCATTATAGGACTCAAGGAAGGGTAAACCAGGGAAAGTTTTAAATAAACTTTTCATTTTTGCTATTAAAATTAGACTCGACTTGTGTAATCAAATATTAAAGAAAGGAGTAAGTAGTATTAGATAAACAAGCTTAGAGTGAGATTCAAAGATAGAATAAGTTTAATTTATAACAGACAAGATCTTAATTAACGTTTTAGGAATCCACTTTCAAAATAATATGCATAAATATTGGCCAGTATGGAACTGAAAAGGTTTCTTATGGCTAGTTTGAGGAATATGTTGCACGAATATGAGACAGTCAGAGGCTATTTGAAACTAGAATTTATTTCCGGAAGCGAGATCTGTTTGGTTAAGGAGTTCAACACCAGACATTAAATCGTCAATTTCTATGCATGAAATATGATTTCTCCACATCTAATTTCAAGACTACACGCCCCTTCTGATTGAAATATTCGTATTAATAGAATTTAAGATGACACTTAGCAGAGTGATTGGAAAAGAGATTTCTAAGTTTATGGAGAAAAGGAAGCCAATAATCTTTTCGGATTCATGTACCATTGCAGAATAACAGACAAAGTCTTGAGATAAAATAGAGTTTACAATTCTTTAAGACGAGACATTCACATTTCTTGATGATTTTGTTTTTTTGCAGAGGTGTTCTATAAATCTGAAAGGTGATATTCACAAATTAATCCCTAAAATTATTTGCTTAAATTTCTGTTTATTGAATATTCCTTTTGTATATCTATTAGTGATTATTCTCGTCATTTTCTCTTTTTATTTTATTTCAGTTATTCGCTATCCCAAGACTATTCGTTTCAATGTCTAGTATTTATTAAATTCTTATTATCATCCGCTCTATTATCGATCTAATTCACCAATCATTCGCTTAAATTTGTATCATTTACCATCAGTTTCTGCTATTATTTTATTTCAGTTTTTCACCACCCAAAATTATTCGCTTTAATTTATAATAAATTCGCTTTAATTTATTAATAAATACCGCGTCGACGCCTATTATTAAAATTATTCGCATTAAATTTTGTTATTTATATACAGTTTCTGTTATTATTTCCTTTCAGTTATTTACTACTCCAAAATTATTCGCTTTAGCTCTCTTACTGAATATTGCTTCGAAGCCTATTATTAATTACTCGTATTAAATTCTATTATTCATCTACAATTTCTGTTATTATTTCTTTTCACTTATTCTTTACTCCAAAATGATTCGCTTTAGTTTCTATTAATAAATACCGCTTTGTTGCCTATTATTAATTATTCGTATTAAATTCTATTATTCATCTACAATTTCTGTTATTATTTCCTTTCAGTTATTTACTACTCCCAAAATTATTCGCTTTAGTTTCTATTACTGAATACTGCTTCGATATTTGTTATTAATTATTCACATTGAATTATGTTATTCAGCTAAAATTTCTGTTATTATTTAATTTCAAATCTTCGCTACCCCAAGACTTCAGTTTCTGTTATTGTTCTCTTGAATTTCTATTATTTGCTTAATATTATTTTCAATTTCTGTTATTATTTCATTTCAAGTCTTCATTACCCCAAGACTTAATTTTTGTTATTGTTCTCTTTAATTTCTATTATTTGCTTAATATTATTTTCAGTTTCTGTTATTATTTGTTGCAATTTCGATTATAGATTATTTCCTTTCATTCCCATTATTTATCCATTATTATCTGCATTTTCTATCTTTATTCGCTTTAATTTCGATCATTGATTATTCGCTTCAATTGTTATTCCTTGTTTTCAATATTTATTATTATTGCATCTCAATTATTTTACATTCTAAGGTTATTCGCTTCTATTTCTTGTATTATTCAGTTCAATTCTAGTGCTGATCATTTGCTTTAACTTTGGTTATTTATCTCTAGTTGTTCTCATTATTGACTTGAATTTCTATTATTATTCATTCGTTTTAATTTCTGTCACTATACATTCATTTTAGTTTTTGTTATTTGTCTTTAATTTCAACTATTATTTTATTTAAATTATTTGCTGTTCGAAGATTATTTGCTATTGATTCTACTATTATTGGCTTACATTTCTATTATTTATAATTAGTTTCTCTTATTACTTCCTATCAGTTCTTGATTATTCTGTGACAATTGGTTTCAGTTTCTTTAATTATTCGTTTCATTTTCTATATTATAGGTAATTTGCATAAATTTCCGTTATTTTCCCTCAGTTTCTCTTATTATTTCATATATCATACTGATTATTTGCTTCAGTTTCTATTATTTAGCTTTAAATTCTATTAATTAGTTTGTTAAAATAGCTCATTATCATAAGATTATTTAATAAATTTTATCCACTAACTTGAAGCTATCGCTTTTTCTAATTCTTTTAAGTTTCATTTTATATAAAATTTGTCTTTTATTATTCGATATATTGGTCACTTTCAGAAATGGTCGCCTTAGGGATAATGTTCACTATTTTTTTTTCAAGTTTATGTAAAGATGTGTAGAAATTAGAGATTATGGGATGAAGTACTTTGTTGAAAATATTAAGAAGCGCACTCAAGTTAGCAAAACATTAAATAAACGATTTTGTGAATGATCTGCTTTTATTTCACAGAAACTGGAAGGTGAATACCAAACACTGTGAACTTTCGTTTATAACAGTTTAATGGATACCTATTTATGTTAGCTATTCCTGGTTATGTTTTTTTCAGACAGCTTCAACAGCACGCGTTAGAGTTTGTTTACGTTTATTATTTTTGTACGAAACCCAGACTACTTTAAATATTATTTTTTGGACAGTTAAGCGATTTGCCACTTCGTCTTAATTTCTCAGTAAAATAATTTCATCACAGGAAGAAGGTGTAAAACAAACGTTTGTATTAGCTCCTCAGCCTACTGTTATATAATCTGTTAATAACAGAAATTAAACTACGTAGCTTGCAGGAATAATAACGTTATAAATAAAATATTAATAAGCAGCATATGGAGTCCACTCTGGGACACATAAAAGTCTATGTCTCAGAGTGGTCTACATATGGTGCTTTAATATAAATAATTTAAAAATCAAACAAGCTTTGGTTCAAGGCCTCCGCATATGCTAGCAATTAGGGTTAACAATACTTAAGCCAATTCAGGTAATTCAGACGCTGAGTGAACTACTAGTGAGACTCTCAGTGCAGATGTCACGAACACTTTTACTTTAACTCAAGAGTTCTATTCTGAATTCATTGATTAAATTTGCATCCTGGAGATATCCGACGAAAGTAAAAATGACATTAAAGGAAAAATAGTAAAATGAAATGTTAAATCGTAAAACAATACAAACTCTGTATTACTGCTTATCGTTCTTCTTTTAGTTTACTTAAAATATTACCTGCTTCTAAAACGTTAGGGGTATTTAATTATTAATGCCCCATGCATTGAAGTTATATAATATTTAATGTAAAACATCAGAAGAGCCATACTTTTATTTCATCTCAAAATCTTCAATAAATCGCATGGTCTTCCAGGAAAACTTTAAAACAGGCAGTTTTTTTTTTAATTACCTTTCTTATTTTTGATTTATTTCTATAATAATCCGGATTTTTCTGAAAAAAAATTAAATATATTTCACTGTATCATTTGATTTTGGGGCATTAAGGGAAGCTCTAACTTCGCAATGGGCAAATAACAATCTAGTCACATGATGCTTATCATATGCCGTCCATCAACAAACGTATAAATTCAGCATAATCCATTTCCTATTCTATTTCTGCAAGAGAACTTCCCTTCCATCCATAAGTTGTTTACTATGTGCTATTCCATTTTTCCTTTTCTTTTCATTGTATCCCATTGTAGAACTTAGGCCTAAACTAAATTAATTTTTAAAATCTCCTTTATCCTCTTTGTATGTATTTTATGCTACCGAGGGGAAAAAGGATTTCGAAGAAGACTTCGCGAATCGCAAAAAAGCAGTGCCAAAGATTTAGTTACGTAAAACGTCGTATAACCAAAATTATGCTTTATATAAATGAAATATTTTACTAATCACATGAACCGAAAAAATCGGCTAAACGACAAGCGACGGGTAAGTGTAAAAATCGTATAAATGAGACACATATAAATGACGAATTAGTGAGACACATATTAATGGCGTAAAAGGCTTATAAATAAGTCTTATATAAATGACATATAACTGCAAAAGATGTATTGATAAGGCTTATATAAATGACGTACAACTGTAAAGGCTTCTAAATAAGGCTTGTATAAACGACATTTAGCTACAAAAGATGTATTAATAAGTCTTATATAAACAATGTATGAGTGTAAAAAATGTATAAATGAAACACATGTAAACGACGAATAAATGAGACACATATAATCGGTGTTCAATGGAAGACTTTAATAGTGTTGCAAACATCGAATTAGCAGCTTTACAAAAACATTAGACAGCGTTTTAAAAGATCCTCAACACTATTCGTTAAATATAATTGATAGAAGCTTGATTTTATTAATCTCTCTTGCTAAATAATATTTTCATATGTGTGTTATCTACCTGCAGAGTAACTGTACTTCAGAAAATGTTTACTTTTCTTCCATATAGAAGCCTTTTATTAAAACTACAAATATAAAACTACGAGCTTTTGAAATTATGACTATTAAGTTAATCAGTATCACAAAAGACTATGAAAAATGTTCTACAGATGAAAGCTTGAATTTAAAGCAGCTTATTGCTCGAAACAGCGACACGTTTCATAAATCTTTTAATTAATGTTCAATAAAGAATTTTTAAATAAAATATAATTGCATAAAAGAGTGACATAATTCTACTTTAACTAAAATGTTTACCATTATAATATGTATCACTGCTTCTCTTCCCGTGAATAGACAAGATTAATTATGCCTAGTGACAGAATAGGTAAGATATCTAAAATCGTTTTCTCAAACGTTACCGAAAAGAATTATTTCATTTTTACAATAAATCCACCAGAAAAGCCCAGACGCTTTCATATTATCTCCTCAGCTTCCGAGGCACGCAGATAATTCTATCGTTAATAAAATAATGTGGTATACTGATGAAATCTGCTAAGCTTTAGCGAACGAATTTTTTGTAGATGGGTGGCAACGAGGCAGTGATCCGTTATTAGGAAAACTGCGAATAAATACATGATGCCAAACAGTTAACTCAAACTATGCGATTAATTAATTAATTGTTCCGGGCGCTGAAACAATTACGGAACTAAGGACGATCCGATAAACAAGCTCCGATTATCAAAAGCCACTTTACTGGAAGCAGATACAATTAATTGAAAAGTTAAAGCATTTAGGCAGGAGTTAATTTATTCATTTTTCCCCGTAGAATCTCTTGGTTGCGAATTTAATTACTTTAGACGCGATGCGAGTTCTGGTTTTGAATTTGCACAATCACAAAAAAAAAAAAAAAAAAAAAAAAAGAAAAATGAAGAAAGAAGAAGGAAAGTCCTCGTTAGTGTCTTTAAACGGGAAATTTTAATCTCCTATTGATGGCAGGCAGCGTACGCGCAACAACAAGAGAATGAAAAATAAATAAAAAGGAAATAACTTACACAATTCTGCGGCATATTGATGCCGTTGCATTGAAAAGGGAATTTGGGGAAACATGAGCATTTTATGCTGCCAAAAGAATTCGAGAAAGCTTAAATAGATTATGTTTCAAAAATCTGATTGTATTCGTTAACTTTTGCGCGAGTAAATTGGTTTCTCCAATTTCAGTTCTTTCGTCACTCGTCTTTTCAAATCCAGTTTCTGCTATGGATAAAAATAAACTGACGTATGAAATATAACAAATGAAAAATAAAAACGGAATCGCAATTTATTCCTGCAAAATCCAGCTTTCACGTCGGAAATGTAAAGATTTCAATTTTAGCAATTAGATCTGAAAAGCTTTTTAAAGACATTATTCAGTGATAGCAGTTTGAAACGTGTCTGAATGCTCACAAAAAATGTTAATGTTAAATATGTTTTAGTCTTTTCAGTATCACGTTATGCTGTAATAATGCTCGCTCGTTATTCACATGGCCTCATTTATTGCCATTTCTGTTGTCAAATCTTAATTATAAAGTCAGAATTTTTTCTTTTAAATTGGAAGAGGCAGGCAATTGCAACAGTAATAAGCTGCACATGAGGAATGAAAGTGCGCAAGAGGTTGTGGAGAAACTGGACGTGCCAAATAGCAGTGAAGCAATCGGAATTGTAAGAAACATGATAGAAGAGCGCGTGCACTTATGAGGAAGATAAACTTTACAAGTCCACATAGCAAGAAAGCAATTCGAATTTGTAAAGAAAATGATGGAAGCGCTCTGTAGCTCAAGGCCAGGGATTTAAAACGGGGTCGATAAGGACCACTTGGAGTAAATGAAATTTTAAAGGAGTGCCTATTATGCTCAAGTAGTCGATAGCAGAATATGCACAGGCCATTGATTGGCATAATCAAGATCCCGTTTATTACAAAAAACGTGTTAATAAATTGATAAATAATTGTTTATCGATATAGAGCTTTATCATACAAATAAATGTAGTGTTATTCAAAAAACAAGTATAGGCTAAGTTTTCGAATTTCACCCAAGAGAAATATCTCAAAATTAAAGTTGTTACCGAACACATTACTGACTTTTCCAAGCAGGCTTTAGTTAAATCAGTAACTTACTATAAAAAAAGTTTGAATATTTATAAACACAGTTGTTTAAGAATTATGTTAAGCAATTTTATGCCAAATATTAAAAACACTGCATCAACATATCAAGCGCAACCATCCTAAAATTGAACTTTTAGACAATTAGAATATGATTTTGTGTCTGCTAATTTGTTTTTATATTTGTCAAGAAATAATAATGCAAAAACTAAATATGGCGAATAAACCATTTGTTTTTTTCAAAATTTTTGTCCGTGCGCTTAGTCTAATTGTTGTCTTTAAGTTATTTATGCGCAATTATTTATATTTTGATTATGTCGTATGCTTTATATTATAGAGCAACATGTATAAGGGACGAAGAAGAAAACTGTTGTTTTAAAAGAGGTCAGTTCAAGAAAAGAGCTTGGAATCCCTGCTCAAGGGAAAGTAGACAGCAGGGTAGAATTCGCAAATATAAGGAAAATGATAGACTGCGCATGTGGCTGTAAGGGAAGTGGACATGTCAAGTATACATAGAAAGGGAAAAGGTCGCAAATGCAAGGAAAATGATAGAAGTGCTCATGTGCCTGTAGAGAAAGTGGACATAGCAGGGAAGCAGTCTCAACTGTAAGGAAAATGATGGATGGTATGTGCCTGTAGGGAAAGTGGACCAGTCAGTTGTAGGTAACAAGGAAGCATTCCCAGCTGTAAGGAAAATGATGGAAATATGCATAATAGCTCTAGATTATGCGATCGGGCCAAGTGGACATAATAGTAAAGCATTCGAACGCCATGAAAAATTATGAATCTTCATTTGCGGTCCTGTAGAAGTGAACGTGCATTATTATCATAGCTTGGAAGCAATCGTAACTGTAAGAAAGACCATGGGCATGAACATGTCGTTACGGAGAATATGGATGTGCCATGTGAACATGACAGTGAGACAGTCATAGCTGTAAGAAAAACCACAGACATGCGCATGTGGCACTGTAGAAATAAGACTGCTTTGGACAAGCAGAAATAATAGGAAGCACTGAAATTCACAGATAAAGGTGAAAGTCCGCGAAAAAACGCTTTATAGAGCCCGCTGTTCCCACTTTGTGGCTCATATTTTATATATGTTAGAGTACTTCAAAGCTTGTTAGCTATTTTTTTTGGGGGGGGGATCAAATAATTCATCATCGATCCGATTCTTCTAGCACTGTGCACACAAGCTGATGATTTTGCTTACGGCTGTGACTGCTTCCTTGGCAGTTGGCATTAATTTGCAAGTCCAATAGATTTTCTACAGTAGCCGCTATACCTGCATTATTACTGCCCTTATATTAAGTCCTACATTCGGCAACTTATATTACCAGATTATTTTATTGCTTCAGACTGGACTTTTTATTATTTTTTCTGTCAAAGCTATATCCCAGAAATATGTATTCTAACGAGCCAAGAAGCATATACTTGAATTATTTTCATGAATATAAATGAATTTTTTGGCATTCATTTTGGCACATAGCAGACAAGGTATTCTTCTGATTTGCGTCGTGTCTGAATTTGATGTTAAAAGAAAGAAGGCTAGAAAACATCTTCGTGGTATTTAAAAATTAATGATCGGAGCGACAATGTAATGT
Organism: Stegodyphus dumicola; assembly: GCF_044657685.1. Classification (NCBI taxonomy): domain Eukaryota; kingdom Metazoa; phylum Arthropoda; class Arachnida; order Araneae; family Eresidae; genus Stegodyphus; species Stegodyphus dumicola. The sequence goes on from NC_140768.1 coordinate 89,905,639, forward strand.
CATGAGGTGCCGAAATTTACTTGTCTTTCCAAGGTGTCGAAAGTCATAGAGTCATGTGTTATGAGGTATCGAAAGTTACTTTATCCAAGCTCAAGCAGCTCTAAAATCGAATAAGAGCTAAATGAATGTTATGGATTTAAGAGATCATATTTTCCTGACATACTTTTCTAATTTTAATGCTTAAAAACTTTGATATTCTTTATAGATGATCAATTTTGTAGAAGGTCGTAGTTATTGTAACAATTTTGCAAGTTAAAAGTTTAAAGTTTGCAAGTTTACATCTTGAAATGTGCCGAAAAATATTAAAACGTGATTAGAATTCCATTTAAAAAACTAATGGATTTTTTAAGTACGTGGGAAGCGTCTTGTATAAACTAAAATCAAATGTAGGATTTATAGAATTTTAGGCAAACTTTCACTCCATATAAGAAGCTACAATAACTCATCAAAACGAGCCTCTTTAAAAGTAATAAAATAAAATTTCATTTTGAAAGCTATTTTATAGGAAGTAAAACATTCAACGCATTATTTTGCATCTCGTAATAAAATATAAACAAAGCGTTGCTGTTTTTGACTATATGTCCTAAAAATTCAAAAATTAGCTCAATTGTTTTTTAAATAAAAATACCAAGGCTAAGGGTGTATATAATGGCTATTAATTTCAAACTATAAAACGTGGAAATGGAACAGTGATGCATAATAGAAAAACCTCTGAATTTATCGGATTCCTAATCAACTTGGTACCGTCTTAAAAAACTTTATTTATTGCAAAACAACGTAAAATTTATTATCATAAGATCATAATATCATAATCAGATCTCTATGGGAATCGCATAAAGGAAGGAAAATGTTTGCTTTAAACTGGGCTATTTGAATATGGCAAAGAAAACGACGGCTATCCAAGGAGAGATATGCCTTTGAAGAGGGATGACTTCGTGGATGGATTTCTAAGGGAGCCTGGATCGTATTTACGTTACCTTGACAAAAGAGAAATATGTGGAATGACAGCAGCGATAACCGATGATGTCATAAGAGGTGATTATAAATGAATCATCGGGTTTTAAAACACTGTATTTCAAAATACATCACTCTTGGAAATCACGATTCTTTTCAGACATTCAGTCAGTCATTGATGAGTCGATTAATATTCAGAATCTGTTAAAAACGCGACTCGTTTTTTTAAGCCAAAAAGTCAGTATAAATTACATCACTGTTTTTTAAATCAAGCACTCTCATCAATTATTTGAAACTGGTCTTGAATTCTGTTATTCGTTTTAGCAATAGCTTCAAAACTCATTCTCTTCAGCATTATATCTTTCATCACATTTCTATAATATTCCTTTTAACCAGAGTATTAAGATTTTTTTCCTTTTAGCATAACATTCTTTTTAGCATCACTTTTATCTCTTGGCTGATACTGCTCTTTTAATTTCTCAATCATTCAATCTAGCAGCATATTAAAGAACTTATTTTTTAATATGACAGCATCCATACCCTTTCTCTGTAAATCCTTTTGGCAACAACATAAATATACTAGTTTCTTTTGCTATCACTCATTCCTTTCAGCATAACTTCCTTTTAGCAACACTTAGCTGAAACTGTTCCTGCAATTTTTCTTAATTTATTTAACAACAGCATAAAGAACTAATTTTCTATAGCATTACATTATTCATTACCTTTCTACACGATTCCGTTTAGAAACTGCATAAAGAACTAATCTTTTTTCTTTCAGTACAATAGTCCTTTTAGCAACATTTTAATCTCTTGACTGAAATTGGTCTTATAATAGCAACTGCATAAAGAAATTATTTATATTAACATTACACGACTCATTGCATTTCTCTTAAAATTCTTTTAGCAAAAGCATAAATATATATGTAAGTCATCTTACTATCACTCACTCCTTTTATCATAACCTTTGTTTTAGCAACATTTTTGTTTGTTGGCTGAAACTGGTCCCGTAACTTTCTAATCTAGAAACAGCACAAAGAACTCATTCGTTTTATCATAACATGTAATTCATTTTTAGCAAGAGCATAAAGAATGAGTGATGTAAAGTGGAAGTGATCCGTTTTGTATCAGTCATTATTTATAGCATTAAGTTATATTAGCAACCCTGTTAGCTGAAACTAGTCATGTAATTTCTCCATGCTCTGTTTTTACCAACAACCCAGAGAAGCTTCATTGTGAGATTAGGTTTTGTTTTCTACAAATCTGCGAAACCTTTCCTTTAAGTTCTAAGCCTATTAATGCCTGGTAAAATACATTATTAAAGCGCCAGTTCAATTCATCCCAAAGTAAAGAATTAATTTCTCCACACCATCGCAGTTCTGCAGCGCAGATGGCAAATTTTAGTACCCCAGAGAAATCTAGGCAATCACCTCACTTTCTGTTAAATGCATTTTCGCTGCCGATAAATTTCATTTGCGCATACTTTATGGCTCTCGATGTTTTAAATTACGACTGCTTCATTCAATGACTACATCAAAGCCAAGTTTCCCGAAGGAAGTTTAATTCCGTGCAATATTTGGAGAACGTAATATTTCGTTGATGTGTTATGTGGCTCCCAAGTTTGATGGGATTGTTATGAATCCCTTTGGGTAACAACCTCAAAAGGGATATTTATTTAATACTACCAACTCCCTTTAAGATAGAATTGACATTGGAAATGCATTTCACTTAATGAAACCACTTTTGACTTCACGACAAAAGAGAGTTACAGTTTCAAATGCACTTAAATGCAGGACGTGTCTACAGTATGCGCCGCGTAATGTGATCACGTTTGTCCGCAGCTATTTTGATAATATTAACCGATTCGGATAATAACGGAATTTAACTTATATAGATATAACGCCAGACATATAAATAAGCATTTTCACAGCATTTTAATTAAAAAAATGCAAACATTTATTTATAAACCGGATGTTTTAATGAAAAGGTTTATAATGTTTCCAGGCAGTTATTTATTCCCTAATCTTAACACTCGGAGGTCGTCTCTCTTCTCTACTTGCCAATGTAAAATTTAAAAACATCTAATTTGCAAACCACATGATTTCTTTGTACGACGTATTGAATTACATATATTTTTGCTGCATTTTATTTAATACACATTTTTTGCTGCCCATTGTATATGTACACATTTTTGTTGCATAATATATACACATTTTTTGCTGCACTTCATTTAAACTTATTTCCTGAATTTCATTAGACATATATTTCTCATTCAGTCAAATCGCGGCAAGGCAAAATAACATAAAAACTCATAACTCATCTTCATTAAAACTGTAAAATATAGAAAGACCTAAACACCAAATACAGTTAAAAAAACAGTTTTTACAATTAAAATTAGAGTTTCCATGCCTAAACAAGCAATTCGGCTACAGGGCAGGACAACAAAATTTTCGGTGCACAAACTTGAATGTTAACTTTTGGCCACACAACGCAAAAAGACACTGAAGTTTGCTGAGTTTATACTCTCGTAAAAATCCGAATAATACATTTGTTTGCCATTATAAAATGTTTGCATATTGAAAATTATGTAAATTTAATATTGTGACAGCATCCGATGCTATTACTTTTATTCCACACAGCATTTTCTTTTCTTATATTTCTAAAACTTGAATGTAATTGCATTTTTAATGCATGGAACACTGTTTTCATCAGCGTTTAAATTCATTAGAAGCCGATCGATATTTCTTAGTATCTTAGTATCTATCATTCGAAGCCAATCGGTATCTGAGTCCGGTATTTCTTAGTTTTTAAATAACGTCCCTGGGGGTTAAATGTTGCAGGTGAATTATACCGACATACCAAATAAAATGAATCCCTCTACTTTGTTGCATAACTGAATCGAAGAATAAACAGAAAGTTATTCTGATACTAAAGCCAAATTAATAATTATAGTTACAAATTTAGTACATAATTTTAGTGCATATAGTAATTTGTACACAATTTACATAACTTTATTACTCTGCATGCAATTTATTTAAAAAAATAAAATAACATAACTTTATAATAGCAAATATAATATAATTTATTTATTTTATTTAATGCAATATATTTTTATAATAATAAATATAAGTTGATGGAAATAAAATTTACTTTGTATACAATTTTTATATATAACTGCATAGGTATACTATTAAACTATTGTAGTTGCACAACTTTGTTTAACACAATTAGTAAATACTTGCCTTTTTTTCCTTCGAAAGATTAAAAAAAATTCTTAGAGACTTGAATCGAGGAGGTAAATATTCCCACTCATTTTTCGAAAAGCTACCTCCTTTAAGAAAACAAATATTTAGGGACTCAGTCCATCCGATCCAGGAAACAAAAATGAATTACAAATCAATCTAAGCAAGCACAGTCCTGACCACGGAGAAAACTGCTTTAAATCTTTCATTTATTGCGATGTAGGATATTTTCATTTCATTACTTTAGCTCAACTTTCTTTTTGTTTCGTTTTTAGATTGTGTAGGATGTTCTGTTAATTAACCGTTTATTAGGATTTTAACTTAACAGGATTTTAGCATTAACTTCTTCTTTCTCTAGTCTTTACGAGAATGCAGTTTAGTTGTGAATTTAAGCTGAGGGTTTGAATGGTTAGAGCTTTCGTCAACCTCGCCTTCCAGTTACGTATTTTCGTCAACTCTGCCAAAGTTATTCTAGCTTTAGCATCTTCCTAACCGACATTAAATACGCGCCGTTAATCATCTAGAGCTAGCTTAAGTATTCTGTTGTGTGTGTAATCTCAGACTACGTTACTTAAATTTGAATTTATCTTAAGTTAATTTTAAGTATCTGCAAGTAGCGAATGTTAGTCTGTAGCAGAAGTTTATTTAGGAGTTAAATAAAAGGGTTATTTTAACCTTTTTACGACTTTCTTTGCTTCAGACTAAAGTGATAATTCCTGTCTAAAAGGGTCTGCAGGACGTTAATATGAACTTTACAGACATAGCAGAACCTCACACATGCATTACTTTAATACAATTTATTATTCCTCTAATAACCATTAATCTGTAACTGTTTAATTTATCATATCGAAAGTGAAAAACACCCATGGAAAATTTCAAATTAAGTCAAATAAAACCCTTAATTTGGCTTAGATTTTTAATAAATCTTAATGGATATCAATTTCGGGGGTGATCTGACTCAGATCTCTCTTTTTGCCTTCTTATATTAAATCATTTAACCTGCTAAATAATTAAAAAAAAACTTTTCTTTTTTTTACTTTGCGTATATCATCGACCTCTAAAATTTTATCTTTCTCATGAATTCGGTTATTTGACATCGTTGCCTCTGATAAAGGACCTTCTCACATGACCATTCATAAAGCCTTAAATATAGTTTCTTTTTACAGACCAAAAAGACATTTTCCTATTACAAACAACCATAATAACCTTGCTCTCATTCCATTGCATCCATCTATCATTTATACAGCTGCTCCGATTTTCCAGAAGTTCAACTTTTAGATCATTTTCTCACCTACCAGTTGTTCAGTACTTAAAAATCCCACCTCGGATTATAATTCTTGGAAAATTTATATCATATGTCTTCTGTGGGGTTTGACATATATCGGCTCAGTTTGAAAACATCAACGTTTCTCATTAAGAAGCACAAATCTGTTGTTCGAAAAGGGAAAATAAACAAATCTTCGATAGCTAATCATAGTTGAGCGTTTAGTGACAATCTTGACTTTGGTTCTGGAAAACCTTTCCATTAATCTTCTTCCGTTTGTGAACTGGATTTATCTTAAGATCTTCTTTAGTTACTATTTTTAATTCTAATCAGTTGCTTTAAAATGCTTTCAGAGTTCTAGTGTCTCTCTCTTTTTTTTTTTTTTTTTTAGTTTCATTATTAGTTTACCTTCGCAGAGGATGCCATATTCATTTTCCATTTGCTTCGTCCATTGCTTTGAAATGCGTAGTAACTGTTAAACTTAATACGCAGTAATAATTACTGGTAAAACAGTAGTTGAGCCACCATTTTTTTTTCTTTTGAAGAAACTCGACATGTATCTTATCCTCCTTGAAATCTTTAAAATTTATTCAAAATGCACGAAAACCTATTATAACATTTTTGTTTAAGTTAAAAATTTTATTTATGTTTTTACTTTTCACTTTTTTAAAATTATCTTATTAACTTTTCGTTTTATCATTTATCAATTACTATTTATTATTATTAATGCTTTTATTTTAATCTATTATTAGCCTCGAAATACGATTTTGCATTGTTTCACTTAATGTTTTCTCTCACTTTTCATTCGAGTCTGTTGGCATTCGAAAAAAACGTAAGATATTATTCTTTCATATATTAACAAACTAAACTATTTAAAAGCAATAGATACAGTTCTTAAGAATATGATATTTTTTTACTTCTGAATCTGATTGATTTAAATAAAAATGCATTTTTACATAATTGCATTACATACTTTCTCACATTTTACGTAAAAAAACATATAACCTTCCCACGTTAGTCTAAATTCAGATTCATCTAATACTTTAAAAAATTCTTTCACTATTCTACCTGGGGCATTTCAATCAATAATATCTACTGATAAAGAACATTAAACTTTATAAGAGCTCTTTCGGGAGATTGTTAAAATAAGATTTATTTATTTATTATTTTATTTACTTATTTCTATCTACTGAGTTCCAGCACACCTAATTTTAGAAACATGCCGTATTTGTGAGTTCCTTAAATTTTTCGTAAACAGTCAAAATTCTTCAAAAGAAAATAAATTCTTTACAATACATTGAAATTCCCCCGGAAATAAAATAATTACTTTATTCAAACAGAAAGCCACAGAATCCGCAATTTGCACATAATTGAATTTTATGCTTTTATTCAAAATTTCTAAATTATGCATGAGCTATCATTGAAAGCAGACTTATTCTATTTTAACAATTTGGTATTCTGTATAACAAAAGGCGCGTTATTTTCTACCTTGGGGAGAGAATCTCAAAACTTTGGTATTCTATTTTAAAGGTAAACTGCGTCAAAAACGATGAAAACAATTCCTGTTGCATACACTATTGTTACTTCGTGTAGTACAATTATGTTCAACGATTACATATTTATATGGTGTCTCTTCCTTTATTGGACGTGATTTTTGGTATATATTTTAAATTTACTACAAATTATTACGCGAAATGCGACATCGTTGTTGACATTAGCGAACGTGTACCCAAAGATTTACGTCAAAGCCTTGGAATCTTCCGCAGCCTTATATTTAAATTAAAATTTTTGTGGTTAAACTTTATTTGACATAATTTAAACACTACTTCAGCCTTTTAGACTGCTGGACGATTAATTTCTAACTTTTTTCTGCTTTTACCGACCAATAATAAATATACGCAATGAAAAAAAAATCTGATGTAGACAACCACATGACTACTTGTACGGTCTATCAAAATTATACACTCTTTTGCTACATTTCATTTAAACTTATTTCCTCAGATTTCTTTAGAGATATTTTTCTTATTCAATGAATTCAGTTCTCACCTCGCGGCAAGACAAAAATACATAAAAACTCAAAATACCTTCATTAAAAATTGAAGAATGTAGAAAAACATAAAACACCAAATATAGTTAAAACAATTTTAAATAAAGCAATTTTTACAAGTAAAATTAGAATTCAGAAGTCAAACAACAAAAATCAGCGTTAATTTACAAAATTTTCACAGGACTAGTTTCGATGGTTTTACCGAACCATCATCTTCAGCTGCAAAACCGCAAATGAATGAAACCGCAATCGGCGTGTTATTGTGTCTTAAAATTAGAATTTCTATGCAAACACAAGCAATTCGGCCAGCGGGAACGAAGGCAGATTTTACAGTGCACGAAACTAAAAGTTTACTTTTGATCCCTCTCGGCAAAAGTACATTGAAGGTGCAGAAAGTAACTTAGTTCACTGTTCTGCTAAATTCACTATTTAAAGTGTTGATAATTCTACAACTACTGCATGCAGATTAATTAAAAGCATAAAAATTTAACCGGAATATAAAAACAACATAATTCAATCACTTTTAAAGCAAAAAGTGCATCTTTTACCAGAATATAAGAATAAAAATTATGTTTCGATCAGAATCAAACTTAGGGAATTACTGGCAACAACACTGAAAGCAAAGAACGGCAGAGGAGTTTACACCAAAGCAAGACGATGTTGCTAGACCACTCTCTTAAAATTAGATTTTCATTTCTATCTAAAACTCACTTCATTGACACATTCTGGTGAAATAGATGAAACAGTAGAAGTGTCACACAGATTTCAGCATAAGAAATAATGCACTAGGAAAAAATAATTCTTTAACTTTATCGAAGAAATAGGATTTGCTAATATTTAATCATATACTAAAAGAACAAGTACCGGGAAATGAGATCATTGCTTTGTGTTCTTCCCCGCATAAAGGGCCGCTAAGGACAGCTAAGAGAGCCATTCGATCAAACTCATGCCGTGACAATTTATCCTACACATTTAAATTCAAGCGTCATAGTAGAGATCATTACACTGTTATCTAATGTCATATTCATAATGTGTATCTTTTACATATTTAGTATGTATTAGATATTGACATATTTAGAATCTATTACAAATTGAGTATGTAATACATGTTTTGTATCTATTATTCACACTGCCTATATTAGTCTTTATTCGGTCTTCATTTTCTTAACTTTTGATTGTAAACATATTGTTACGAAATGTACAGGCGCGGCAAGATGGCTTCCCCCCCCGCAAAGCAGTTTTAGGGTTGCTATAAAATGGCAAGGAAAGGCAGGGTTGCCCCATTTGGCAAAAAATCGCACATTTGGCGACATTTGGCGGAAAAAAAATTGGCGATATGCCATGGACGGATGGAGAACGTCCTGGAACGAATCTTACCGGTTTAGCCCAGAATGTTCTCGAACACAAGCCGAAAGCTATATAAACCCTGCTAGTCAGTTAGTGAGTGTGCCTCGTCGAGAGGGCGAGAGTGTGTGCCTCGCATAGAGTGCGAGATAGTTAGTATCGAGTTGGTGTCTCGTCTAGCGAATCAATCCCTGCAAAGTCGATCGAGTTGACAGCCGGGCAGCGAGTGCCGAGTGGGTCGTCGAGTGCACCGAAAGAGTCTCGCAGTGTATCGCGGTTAGTGCATCGTCGTGAGAGCGTGTTGAGCTCCGGGAATGACTGAACCGAAGAGTCGGGAGCCGTGCTCTGTATGCCGTCGAGTGCATCGCGAGTTGTAGCGTAGAAAGTCTCGATAGTACGTGGAGTTCCGAGAACGACCGAGCAAAGTCGGGAGCTGTACTCTGGTGCTTTGCAGTGAAGCTGTCTCCACCGTGATAGCTTGATAACCTGAAAGGCTGTGTCGCTGAACGTGTCAGCGTGTTTATAGTAGTTCATCGACGACTGTAAAACGTGTTTTGGAGCTGTCCTGACAATACTGGCTAATAAAGTGTGTTTCGATACTTCATCAAGTATTGTCGTCTTTATTCACTCCAAATCCATACAAACCCCGTACGAACGTGAAGGAAGAAAATAACGTAACAACTGGTGTCAGAAAAGAAAAACGTAACAATATACTTAAAGTTACAAAAATATTTTAAATTTCACAAATATCCAAATTCTCGCCTTTTTAAATTAAAAAAATCAATTTTCTAAAAATTAAGAAATTAAAATTTTTCTACGTTCTTCCGGTCTCTCTGTACTGTGTACAGAATAATTGAGTATTCATTATAAAAATAAAACACAAAAAAAAATGTGACTCCCATGCGACAAAAATCAACCGATATATTAATTTTTTTAATTTACGATTTTTTACATCATTTTCAATTTTTATTGAGAGGTCTGTTAATAAATAAGTTAGAAAAATCTGAAGTTTATTTTTCTCCGTGAATGTTATTTAATTAATTTTGTTTTGGGATTTAGTAGTGTCTTTAATTCATAGTTTTGTTATATTTGGTATACCGAAAACATTTTTCAAGAAAATAATATATAAATTTTCCAAAGTCTAAAAGTACATAAAGTTTTCTTACTTTAGAATCACAATCTGGAAATCGTACAAAACTTCATTAAAATACAAATATTTTTTCATTTTTAATTTATGCAAATATATACCTGCCAGTGTTCCCTAAAGAGCGAATACTTAAAGATTTTGTGAATATGATCTCCATTTAAAACCAAATTATGTTAATATTTTTTTATCATAATCTGCATAGACATGGGCATCAAGTAATCTCTCAGCGTCAAAAACCTTTTCCTAAACAATATTTTATTTTAGTTTCGTACACTTACAAATATTTCGCTCTTCAATTTATGTACTGTTTTTGAATGTGATATTCAATTTTAATATCAAATATCTCAGTTAATTTTTGTCGTATAGAAATCTCACATTTTGTGCAACAAGTACAAAAATTTCCTAAAAATAAAGACGAGAAAAATGTTTAAAATTTTAGATTTTGCAATTTTTGCAAAATTGATATCTTTAAATTTAAAATTGCTAAAATATGAATATTCACGTCATTTAAAACATTTTTATAATTTGAAATATATGTTCGTCGAACAGTTGCGAAAATAAAGGCCAAGTAAGGACGTTTGTGGACATGGTGTATACTGATTACATATTATATATTGGCTACCTATTATATATTTTTATATTGATTATATATTATACATTGGGTATCTGTTATATATTTTTACTAAGTATGTATTATATATTTTTAAACTTAGGATCTATTATATATTGGGTATCCATTATATATTTTTATACTGAGAATCTATCATGTATTGGGTATTTATTATACATATATTTTACTGAGTATCTATTAGTATATATTGTGTATCTCTTATATTTTTTATACTGAGTATCTATTAAACATCGCGATCTATTATATATTCATATATTGAGTATCTATTATATGCTTTAATATTTATTACATATTGATTATTGGATATCTATCATATATTGAGTATTTGTTGCTAATCTATCAACTATTACATATTGATTTTCCCTCTAACACGCAATGAATTCGAAAAAATAAAATGGCGCCTTAAAATGAAACCTACATTTCTTCACGGAAAAATATTAATGGAAACTGAAATGCTGTCTTTATAAATCTTTCGCGAGAAAAGTGAAATCTTTTCGAACAAATATCGCTTCTCAAATAGCGCAAGTACTTTCTAAACAGAACAATTTGTTTCTAAGTGGCTGTAAATTTATCTCAAGGGCTCTACAATCACCGCACAAAGTACCATTTAAGTGGTTCATGAATGTCAGCCGAGAAATGAAACTGTTTTGAACAGAAAAGCCGAGTTTACGCGCTGCTAAGAAAAGTGCAAAAAGAATTTATCGTATTTTCATCTACACACGCGTATCTTTTGCACTGTAAAAAGAACCAATTGATTTTGACGACTTGTGTGCGTTGCATGGTCTGTTACAAAGAAGTACCATATAAAAATTTTGTATACCTAACTGTGATATCAATGTTAGCGCTAAAATGCAGAAATCAGGATACCCATCTAGGTAATCACCAGATTAAAAAACTCGCTAAAATGCGAAAAATTGTTTCACTTCACATTTTAAATGTTGATCTGCAGATGACCTAGATATCATACTCATCACCTAACTATGACAGCAAAGTTAGCATTAAAATGCAGAAATCAGGATACTTATCTAATAATCATTAGATTAATTATCTCAACAAAGTGCGGAAAATTGTTTCATTAAATATTTTACGTAGTTAATCTGCAGATCACCTAAATAATCTACTCATTACCTAACTGTGATATCATTGCTAAAGGTAAAGGACGGAAATCAAGATACTTATCTAGGTAATCATTAGATGAACTAACTCGCTAAAGTGCGGAAAATTATTTCATTTCACATTTCACCTAGTTAATCAGCTAGTTAATCTGCAGATTACTTAGATAATCCATATGTTAAATGACTATATCGATGTAACCGCGAATATGAGGAAACAAGGGTCCTACACTGATTTATGCATTACTCTGATTGCCCTGCATTACCCTGATTTCTACATCAAGGTATCTATATAATAATAAGATTAATCAACTCGTTAAAGGGCGAAAACGTTTTCACTTTTAATTTTACCCAGTTAATCTGCTAACTACTAAATAATCTGTACATTACCTATTAAGAAAATGTTAAGGTGAAAATAAGATGTCTGCTCAAACAACAGCAATATTTTTGAGCATTGAAATTAATACTCAAGACAACTCAATAATAAATAGGTACTACGAATAAAAAAACACGTTTTACTTTCATTCCCCAAAGGAATTTCGTACAAAAAATCAGTTGCTTTAAATGAATTATAATCAGGGAATTCTTGAAACAATATAATACTTATTTACTAATTAATTTGATGTAATAATCTTCAGACTTGAAGTAAAAGTACTGACAATTATTGAAACATAATATTATTTACTTAGTTTTCGATAGCTAAAGAATCAAGTTATATAATCAGTCCATCAACGAAATAGTTGATAGAATCAACCAAAATCAATGCGGAATAAATGGAATGAATTAAACTATTTAAGGTATTGTTATGATTAAGGGAAGGAATTTGCGAAAATCATGATAAAAATCGTGCTTACAATGAAATCTAATGATTGGTGAATGCACGAGAATGGAAGGGAAAAGAAAGAAAAAAGCTTTTGAAGTTTAATGTTTCGGAACACATAAATGCTTCCATAAACTTTATTAATGTGGAGAAGATTCTTATTTTGTAGATGATTCTGCACTTTAAAGTATAACGAATCAGGTATACTGGAAATTAACAAGGTAATGTGAACATTAATTGATTTCGAATTTCAACAGTAACATCAATATAAACATGCATTTCTGGCTGTATATTTTAGCACAATTAAGAATTACAAGAAAAGTGTCATTAAAATGAATCGAAAACTTCTTCGGTGAGAGAATCAATGAAGCCGCGAACGAAATAAGGGGAATTATACGTCACAGGTCATTTAAACATTTTAATCATTCTGTATATAGATAACTGAGTTATACGAAGCCAGACAATTTGATAAATGAACTGTTATTTTTACCGAGATTCGAACCTTGAATCTTCCAATTTGTTGGTTGGATATGCTTATCGCTTGCATCGTAAAAACACATACCCGGAAAAGAGATAATTATTTTGCTTTTTTCCCTCTCACATAAACGGCAACTGAAGAGAGGCAAGGCACCGAGTCGACCAAACTCACGTGGGGACGTGCTGTCATCCTTGTCCACCACATTTTAGTTCGGACGCCAATGAAGGTACTTTCAGGCTTTACGAAGCCAATATGTGTATTCAATCAGTTGAAGTTTTCCTGAGATCTGTATTGCGAACAATATATATCTTGAAGCTTACTAGTTAATTCACACCGTAAGAGATCGTATACAGGATGCGATAATTTCTCTAAATTTTCCTCTATATAAAACAGGACTGAGGTAGGGTGCAAGAGCCAGTGGGCCATCGATATTGTTCGAAGACAGGGAAAGAAGACATATCAGTTGCATCTTCCAACTAGAAGTTGCCGGAGGTGTTAAACATTTAATTCGCACTGAGAAATGCGATAATTCATTTCCGTTCTTTTACACGTAAAAAGCGAATGGAAAAAGGCACGACGCCCAGTCTACCAAATTCAGTTTGTGACGAGTGCAGCATATTTTAATTCGGGCGCCACTGGCGATAATTGCGTTTATTGACAACCGTCATGTTGAGGAGAGCTATTAAGTTTTTACAGCCTAAGAAGCGTAAAAAATAGTTTTACTCTAGTTGGGAACGGAACCGCGAGTCTTCCAGTTTACACTAACATAAATTTTAGCACTTGAGGACAATTAAATATGGGTGTACTCTATTCGAGTTTAAACTGCATAATTGAGTCCAAAAGAGGAAGAAAAATGTGCGACAGCGTATGTCTAAAACCCGAAGAATTAACATCTTTGGACTAAATCTCTGTTGTTGTCATCATAATCTTAAATCTCAATAAAGTTTGATTTATTTCAGACAAATTTGAAATCCTTCGGGTCTTTTTTACATTCAAAAGAAACTTAGGTTGCTTTCTCGTTTTTTATTATGAAATAATGAAGCATCTGTATGCATGTTTCTCACACTGTGAAAAAACGGCGGAACACATATTCACCAAAATTTGCATACACATAATTTTCCAAGCAAACTTAGCGATTTAAAAGCAAGAAACTCAATTCCTCAGCTCTACTGTTATTTATTACTAGCTAGATCGGTGAAGATTAACTAACTGGACGCATTAAAATCTTTAATTTTTAATTACTATTTTAGAGACTTAGAGACTTTTAATTACTTTTTTAGACACAAAGAATTAGTGATAATAAAATCAGAGAGTAAATAATAAATAAATAAATAAAATGTTTTTTTTTATAACATACATAAAACTTCAAATCTCACACGAGCTATTCTGACTCTCATATTATGATTGTGATTATTATGGCAAAGCATTCGAGTGTTATCTGTTTACTATATTTCTAGAAACCAGAGTCTAAAATCATGCAGGTAAATAGAGATAAGATTGCATTTCTATACAGATACAGCTGCTTGATTATCAGACTCTGACTGATTTTTAGAAGGTTAGAAGTAAAATGATAATGTTATTTATGTATTTACTGCACGTTCCCATACTTTAAAAAATAAAGCAATAATTTGATTAATTTTCAAGCTGGATTATTATAATTCCAGTTTTGATTATTAAAAAGCCATTTACGCTGATAACAGTATGTAATTCAAATATATAAAAAATAATGAAATGAAACCGTAAATGAAAAATTTTTACAAAATTTACCTAAACATCAACAATTTCTATTGGATTCTATAGTATTTTCTTCCTCCTTCCAGCATGTCTTCGTGGTGTAACGGTAGCATGCATACTCGGCGCGTATTCGAGGGGTCCAGATTCGAGTCCCGGCGAGGGCATTGCACATTTTTGCCATCTCCTGCTTCAAAATAATCTAATGGCTCTACAAATGGCAGACAATAATTAGTCGCCACCAGGATTTGGTTACTGCATCCCGTAATTCCCAGTCGCCCTTTAAAAGGGGGAGTATGTAAGGTCCATCCTTCCAGCATGCTTCGAGATGTAACGGTAGCACACTCGGCGTGTATTTGAGAGGTCGGGGTTCGAGTCCTGGGAGGGCATTGCACTTTTTCACATCTCCTCCTTCAAAATAGCCTACAAAATACCTAATGACTCTACAGGGTCATCCGTAATATTCTGTGGTTTTTCAAATGAAGGCACATTTTCTTCTAATATTTTGTTAGTAGTGCTGATAAAGAGTGATCTTGATCGAAGAGGATATTTAAATATGGTCTTTTCTCTTCTGCCTAATTTTTGCAGGTATTTTTGTGTAATTGTTTTTCCAACGTAATGCTAAGAATGAAGAACCCAGAAGTTTATTTTCTTCATATTATGCTCTTTATTTAAAAAAAAAATGCTAGTCAAACTGCTTGTAACATTTGTGCTACATGTGGCCAAAGTGCTGTTTCTGATAACAGCGTTTGAAGGCGGTTTGAGAAACCCGAGTGTGGAAATTTCAGCTTCGAAGATTATATCCTTTCAGGATGATCATGCAATGTAAACAAGGACCTATTAAAAGAAACTGTCACTAAAAATCTACTTTATGCAGTTCAGAAACTATCAGATAATCTATACCTTCTCGAAAGCACAGTAAATGATCATTCGAAGAAGATTTGGTATGCAAACTGGTACGAGGTACGACTACTCATACTTTTAGCAGAACAGTGTATATTTGCTCAAGTTTCGGCATGTGATTCTTTTCTGAAAAAAAATAAAGGATCTCTTTGTTTGAAGTAGTTCATTACCATAGATGAGAAGTGAATATTATATAATAACGTTACTAGGAAATGATCCTTGGGTAAGCCAGGAATACTTCCTCTTGTACCATCGAGAACGGATTGAATCGCAAAAAGTAATGCTCTGTGTATGACGAGACTATATAAAATAACTGCAAACTATGAATTGTTGTCACCACATTAGACAATAATTATGGAAAAATAAAGTTCCCATGTGGCAGTTTTAAAAATCAAAGATCTAAGCAAAATGCCTAGACCTAACAAATCGTTGAAGTGTTGACTTCCATCAAGACAACACCCATGCTCAGCTCCACATTTCGATGAACGTCAATACAAAGAGTTACTGAGCATAGCTAAGATGTTGTGTCGTTACTGCATATTTACTCTTGGAGTTTCATCTCTTCAGGTCACTTTAAAATTCTCTGAAAGGCCTGTAGTTCACGACTTTGAAGAATGTCAAAGAGCACCTCGATAACTTCTTTACAAATTAGAAACCTAACAACCATTTGCCAGACAGCTGGCAAAAATTACAAAACAATATAATGCTTTTCTACTTCGCTGAAATTTTTTTATGTTTATTCTCTACTGCTTTTTTATATTCATCATCAACAAATTGTAGAACTTTCTGGATAAACGAATATATTCGAAAAATGGAACTATTACAAAAGCAGTATAAACATGAATACCGGAGACTGAGCTCTAATAATCCAAATAAACTTTAAAGTTTATTTGGAATAATTCAAGCTGGCTTCTAATAATCCAGCTTGAAAGTTAATCAAATTATTATTTTTGTGTTTTTTAATATATGAGAAAGTCCGGTAAATACATAAATAATATAATCGTTTTATTTACATCCTTCTAAAAGCAACTTCGATTTTATTTTTTTGGCGTCATTTTAAGTCTTAGATCTTAAGTTTTGACTTTCAAATCGCATCCCTACTTTATTTTGCAATATATAAATATATCTTTGTTACTTCATGCCATAATTGTCAACAGTATCACCGAACCAATGTTAAATGAGGAAAACTATTTTTCTGCCTTCTACATTTACCGTGTTGCAGCGCATTTATATTTAATTGTGTTCAGTCTCTTGCCCCTAGTTTCCTGTGTTTACTCACTAGTATCTAACGCTATAACAATTGTATACCATGTTCTGTATACTTCTTTCCTGTATATTTTATATATTTCCTCCTTTTCTTTTAAGTTTGTATACGGATAGATTTAGAAATCTACTCCAACATCCAATTAATTTTCTGTCAATAAAAATTGCCATTTAGGTCAATACACAATATTACCAAATTGATGGCAATAATTTAGTCGCCATTATTATGATTCAAAATTTCTAGAAATTTCCACTGGACATCTTGGAGAATAACAAAACTATGAATCTATCTTTATGAAGATTATTTTGCTAAACATTAATAAATTTATGTATTTATGTTGGTTTTTAACAATTTTTACATCTGTGATCATAAATCTTGTTAATTACATTCTTATTTTTGTTATTGATTGCATCTCTTTCGTAACATAACAGTGTAAGAAATTATCATGTTCTCCCGTGTTTTGTCTCATGGTGTACGCGGTTAACATGAACAGTTAGCAGTGGAAAGCTTCATAATATCTGCAAAGATGCAGTTGATTTATAACGTTTCTCGGTTTCGGAAAATTCGAGCAATCTTCACATTGGCGTCTGTACTAAAATAAGAGATACTCATATCATACAGATACTCGCCACCACTTTGAATTTGAAGGATTCGGTCTCGAGCCTCTCTCCAGTCGCGTTTCAAGCGGTGGATGCGAAGAATCATTGCATATGTTTGTGTTTGCTTTCCGTCGTATAAGTGTTAATCACGTCCAGCTGACAGTTTTGAACATTCCGCAGTTCGAATCCCAGCCAAAGTACATCTGATGTTTCGTGCTTGTGTTTTCATATGTATCAGTGTAATGCCGCGCTTAACATTTACCTCTAAGTATTGTGAAAATGATTTTCTAGATGGCAAATGATGCGTCTGAGTAACTAGCCATTTCGTTGTCAGCCGCCTAAAATAGTTACCATGAAAAAGAAAAATGTATAATGATATCAATGAATCTAACTAATGTCACTGTCTGTGTTTATTACTTTTAAATTTTTTAGTTTGTTAACTAAAAATAGAAGAAATTGAATGGAAAATTTAAATATCTTAAGTATTTTTGAACGATAACATACTGCCAAGTACAACGTAAAATATTTGAATTCATGTAGTGGCAACACATTTCTTTTAAATCGCTAAGTTTGATGACTAAATTCGAAAGACAAATGTATTGCATTTTACAAAATGGCCCCTAGCTTTTTTTTATGTCACCTAGTTTTCTGATTAAATTTGAAACATAAATATCTCACGCTTTGTAGAGTGATAACCTGAAGCTTTTAAATATATCAGTTTTTATTGAAAAGTTCCTTAAATCGATGCAACATTTAAAATAAATAAAAAACAAATTCAAAATTCGGACTCCAAAGTGCATACGTTCAGGGCAAGATCTACGTATGTTCAAAATTTGGTGGCTCAAAGGTGCCACCTTTTCTCTACAATGTGAGAAACATACATTTATACAGCTTCTTCATTATTTGATAATAGAAATTATTTCAAAATGTGAAGAATAAAATGTCATGTTCTTTCATAAACTATCATTACTTCACTTATTCCTCTCTTAAAAACGTTCATTATCTAACAGCTAAATTAATAAAATAGGCGGAACTATTTTTCGCGTAGGATCTGATCTTTTGCGTAGGTATTAGGAAGGGATGTTGATTGTATGAAATTGATTTTGACAGAATGACAGATTGACTTTCACCTGCGCAAATGACCTTCACAAACCAAGCATCTGCTTGCATTTATATCTGTTAAACAATTCAGCTCCAAAAAAGAAGTTCTTGTTTTGTAAGAACTAGATGCCATTAAAAACCGTGCTTTTAACCTTTTTTTTAAAGATGCAATTATCCGTAGGTATTGTACCAGTATATTGTGGCATGTATGGCTTTGCTTAAAATACTGCACAAATTATTAGTAATTTTATTATCGGCGATGTGTTTGTCACAATTACTTTGAAAAGTTAACTTATTAAGCACCAAATGAAAGTCGAATTTATATAAAAATGACTTTTCTGTTAATTATGTTGTTCTAAATCAAATCTTAATTTTTTTTTAATTAAAAAATGTGAGCAACAAATATACACCATGTCCTCAAAAGTCCTTGACCGGTCTTCATTTCCATAACCCTCCCTCCCTGACATTCAGTTGTAAAAATATTTTAAATAACGCGAATATTCGTATTCTGGCATTTTTAATTTAAAAACATTAATTTTATGAAAATTTCGAAACTTAATATTTTATACTTTTCCTCACTCCATATATTTATATTTAGGAAAATCGTTTACTCATTATGATAAATAAAAAACGTGCCATTCCAATACAGTTAAAATTGATAATTGAAAATACTGGATATTTGATTTCATTCTCGTCTCGCTTTGTAGGATCGGTTAATAAATAAATAAGAATAATTTCAGGTTGATTTTTCTCCCTTTAATTGCCACTCAGTGATATTTTTTTGTGATAGGGTAATATGTAACTTTCTTTAATTTAAAATATTGTTACAATTGTTATGTTACAATTTTAAACAAGTAATTTAAAAGGTTTTGAAACACTAAAACTACGTTATTAATGGTTACATGAAGCTTTATTACTTTAGAATAATAATCTAATAATCATACAATTAATTCATTTAACTAGAAATATTTTTCCTTTTTAATTAATACGAGTATATGATACACAAATATGATACGAGTAAGCTATCTGCTAATGCTAAACCTTGACAGTATTTTCTACAGCTCTAATTTTGTAAGATTCTACGAATATGATATCCTTTTTGAAAGAAAATTTATATACATTGATATTTTTTAATTTTCGTTAAAAATGCATTGGTTAATACTTTTCAAACAAGTTATGTATGATTCCTGAATATGTTGTGCAACCGTCTTTAAAAGGAAATAACTCGGTCAGCTTTTGTTGTTCGAGGGTCTGACGCTTTATGTCCTACTTTTTAAAACATAACATTTTCCTAAATGTAAATATGGGAAACAGGGGTCCGTAAGCAAAGTTAGATTTAGTAATTTTTATACTAACGATTTTTTAATTAAAAAATCTGATGTTTACATCGCATGACTTCCTTGAACGGCTTATTAAATTACACACATTTTTGCTGCACTTTCTTTCAATTTATTTCCTCGAATTTCATTACAGACATATTTCTAAGCAGTCAATTCACTTCTCACTCCACGGCAAGACAAAAACAAATAAAAACTGAAAATATCTTTATTAAAAAATGTAGCATGCAAAAAAACCTAAAACAGTTAAAAAAATCAATTTTTGCAATTAAAATTGGAGTTCCTACCCAAAAGAAGAAATAGGGCCAACGGTTAGAAAGAGAAAATTTTCAGTGCACTAAAATTTAACATTTTTGGTTCCACTGGGCAGAGAGATACATAAGTTGGTGCACCAATTGTCTTAATTCACTATACTACTAAGAGTTTCAAATATAAAACAATTCGCAGCCCGTTAGGCTTAGCTCCACTTAGACTTTTAAGTCGTTAATAAATCTACAACTACTGCATGCAGATTAGCTAAAGGCATAAGCTGTTAAAAATGTAAACATTTTGAAATAGGCACAAGTGGCAGAAACATACTTACTGAAATAAAATGGCGATTTCATGTGCCTCGATTGCCAGGTTTCTATTCATTGTGGATCGGCATTTCAGCATACTATGCCATC
Source organism: Stegodyphus dumicola (assembly GCF_044657685.1). Lineage (NCBI taxonomy): Eukaryota > Metazoa > Arthropoda > Arachnida > Araneae > Eresidae > Stegodyphus > Stegodyphus dumicola. The sequence goes on from NC_140768.1 coordinate 89,926,275, forward strand.
AAAATTCTTCCTTTTCATTGCCGCTTCAACTTTCTACGTCCTACATCATCAATATTACAAAGTCCTATTTTTTATTACCTATATATGTAATATATACGCTTGGTGTGATAATTGCAATAAAAAAGGGAGTTGCGCAACTTAGATGTTATAGCAGTTCCATATACAAAATTTCAACGTCCTACGGCTAATTGTTTTTGGGTTATGCGATACACATACAAGCATACGTATACGTGCGTACGTACAAACGTCACAAAAATCCTTTTGCATCCATTTTACAAAAAATCCATTTTACATTGGAAAAAAAGTTTCTTTATTCTGCGTACGTACACAGGTCACTCAAAAAGTCGTCCAAATGGATTTTTAAGCAATGATTGTCTTAATTGACATTTCCTTTGAAGATATTGATATGTGAAATTTTTCGCGATTACAAGTACTTTGAATTATTATTTTTCGTAGAAAAAAGTAAAAATGATAAAATATGAATATTTGCGCCATTTGACGCACTTTTGTAATTGGAAATATATAGTTGTAGAAATAAGGGCCGGGTAGGGACTTTTGTGGACGTGGTGTATGTAAGATGTTTTTCGACAAATTAATAATGTAATTCGTTTAATTGATTTTAAAGGATATCTTCCAAAATGTGGCAATTACTATAACTGATATTACTGATTTAAAATGAACATTTATTTTTTTTACGGTGATGCAGAAAACGCTGAGAAATGAATATATGACGAATGTTTTGTAGACTAAATCTGGAATAAACTGAAGTTCTTAAACTCTACTAAAAAGGTCAAGCGAGTTATTGCTCCGTCTGTTAATAATACTACAACAGGAAATTGACGTTTCTTTGGTATTCCCCATGTGTGACGTGTATACGAACCAGTTTTCTTTAAAAAAGTCCTCCACGAATGCATCCCTTCCCTTAGGCAGATAGCCCGAGGCTTTGCCGTAATCATACAAAGTCAAACTAAACAACCTTTTTATTGAAAGCTTTAAACTGAACAATTTGCGCTTACAGTTCAATTATACGCAACTTGTGAGATATCAGTGACAGAAAAGAAGTAGTTAGATATTTAAATAAAAATTAATTAAATGCTGAAGCCTACAAGCACAACTCTATTGCTTAAGTGCACGATTTAACTGCGTCTACAATGGCTAAAGCTGGATAAGTAATTCACACAGAGCTGGGCGAGATAAAAGTACTACGATAAGCATAGCTGCTGAGATCTCTCTGTCTAAACTTTTGAGAACTCTAACTTAAATACTCATGCTTTATTTGCATCCTGGTGAAAACGAAAGGAAAGGAAAAGTGATAGCAAAGTTCCAAAGCATAAGAAAATGGGTTAATTAGCAGGAAATATGCTTTACCGTTCTATAGATTAGGTTCATTGAAACACAGTTTCGTAAAGCAGAATAAAATAATATAGACAGAGATTTCGTATATTCAGAAAAATGTAGATGGATTGAAAAGGAAAGCGTGTTAGCACCGCAAAGGTAAGCGACAGAAGAATAGTTAGATTACAATATAGTCGTTATATAAGATTATAAGCCGTATTACACATCGTGGATTACATCGTGGACGTATTTTAATATATACGTGTTAGAAACCTGAGCATTTTATGAGATTAGGAAAGTTATATAGTCATTTATTTCGGAACAGGAAACAAAGAATCAATAAAATACTTATCAAGATTCTAAGTCTGGACTTCTCGATACTTGATGGACGTCGTTCAAATTACACCAGGAAGCCACACGCAAGGAAATAGATAATTCATGATATTCTCCCTCGTTAATTAATATATAGTAAAGATAGGGCTTAATCGTCAAATTTAGGTGATGACGAATTGTCGTCTACTACATTTTAGTGCTTTCATTACTTTTAAAGTCATTAGGTTTCATGAAACAGGAAGCATGAAAAATGAGTAATGCCGTCATTGGAATTCGAACTACGTACTTCTCCTGGTGTTAGCCAAACATTTTCCCAGTTACGCTACAAAAATGAGCGATTAGTAAGGAGAAAATTCCGTCTGATACTATGGCTCCTCTGTATTTCTATTGGTTGATTCAAGTTTCTTTAATTCTAACGATGTTTAAGCCACCAGCAACCGAGCACTACATTCGCTCACTGATGGTCACTGACGCACACATACACTGATGGTTCGACCGAGATTACAACATGTTTTGAGTTAGTTTTCTTCATGCGTAATATAGATACCAGCCAGTTTCTTTTAAAATGTCCTCCTCGGGGGCATCGTTCACCATAGGCCATTGAGTTCAATTGCTCTGCCTTAAGCAAGTAACATATTTAATGGTGTCTATTGTTTTGCCATTTACAATATAAATAGAAAGACAATATAAATACCTTAACCAAATTTATTCTCCGAATCAAACTGCTTCAAAATACAGATAAATTGTTAAATTATTGTTAAAAGTACTTCTCTATAATACAAATCTCTGTATGTATTTACTGCCCTTGGATTCATTGTAAATCCTTCGGCTGTATGCGATTAAATAGCGAAGACTTTATATGTATGTATGTAAGGAAAATAAAGAATATGTAAAAGATTAAATTAGCAACGTAAATTTCCCTTCTCAATTCTAAAAATAGTAACCTCTCTCTGCACTGCGTCATTTCTAGATTAATCCGTGTCATATCAGTCTTACATAATTCTGGTGATGTAAATAGAACTAAAACTCAAATAGCCGATAGTAATTTTACAGCAATATTAACGATCCAATCAAAGTGCATTGAGAACCAAGACTAACTTAGTATGAGTTAAGATTTCACTCTGAAAATAAAGCACTTGCTTTCTACGGTTTGGCTTAGCTGCACTGCTGTCTGTCTGCTCCTTCTTTCTTAGCAAAAATGTAAGCTGATTGGAACAGGCACATTTAATGTGCCAACTTGTTTGTGTCCACAACATGTTTGCTGAAATAAAAAATGAAGATTTAATCTGCCTCTGCCATTGCCATAATGAATTTCCTATTCATTATGGATCAACGCTTCTATACCCTCAAATTTCTGCAGGTCATTACTTTGTTTTTATCCCATGTATATATGCATATTCCTCATTATGTGGTAAAACAGAAGCATCTAAGGGACAGGAAATTTTGACCATACTTATTCCCCTCTCCCCCCGAACATGGGTACCTGGAGACTCGTATTTTGAATTTGTATTTTATTTATTTTATATATTATGCGAACTTAATTAAATTTTGATTGAAAACTCATTTAAAAGCAGTATGTTGCCACTTGGTAAAGCATAAGATATGTATGTTTGTGAAATGTAATCAGAAAATTCATTGATTTAAATGAAATATCCTGAAACTCGGCAAAGCGTAAAAGCATAAGATGTTTACATTTTTTTAATTTAACTAGAAACCCCAGAGACTATGTTACTTTTTGATATAACTAAGCGATTAAAAAGTTATAAATGCAATTCTTCATATCTATATTAAAATTTACTCTTATCTTTATTATTATTACTTGACCCGTAAATTACAGTAGGCGGATTCATTAAAATAATTAGCGCAAAGGGGCGTTATCCCATATGGGCTATTAGTTTCGAAACGGCATTTTGCGCCGAATTACTAAACGCGTTGAATCATTTTCCAGATTGTTGCCGCCAAATATTATCGCCCTGTAGTATATTTAAAGAAATTAAACAATGAATGGATGTATGTTTCTCGAATTGTGAAAAAACAACGGTACCTAGAGCCATCAAATTTTGAATAACATAGACTTTCACTCGAATATGGGAAACTGAGAGCACAAAGTTTGAATTTAAAATTTGTTTGTTCATCTATTTCATATTCTGCAAAACTTAATGAATATTGCGTTAAAAAACTCAACGATTTCAAAGCGAGCAGTGGCAACATTGTACGGAATAAAATATTTTTATCTCTAGGCGCGAGACTGTCTATCGGAAATACTAAAGGTATGATGTTTTTAAATATTTTAACCCAAAGAGGGGTTTGCCCGACGGTTCTCGAAATCTGTATGTGTGTGTAAATGAAACAATAATTGTATCTTTGGGCGTAACATAAAATTTTAAAGCCTTCAGATTGTATTTCGTTTATTTCTATGTATCTTTCTTTTTCTGTAATAGCTATTTTAGGGACTGATTACTCAGGTGGATAGTAAGAAATTTTTTCCTCCTATTATATGAAGAAAAAAAGAGGACAATACAAAATAAGGAAAAACCCGAGATGTAAATTGAGATTATTAATTAAAATAAAATGGGCACAGTTCTCTTGAAGTAAATAATAATTATCGTAAGAAAATTTGGATTTCATGATTGGTAGTCGTCTGTCTCTCCCACTCCCCAAAAAAGAAAAAAGAAATTAATCATGGGATTATGAAATATTTTTCGTTAACAAAACTTGGAGATTTGAATTTCTAATACAAGGCTTTAATTTTGTCTATATGTTTAATAGTACGTAAGCCATACATTAAGCTATGATCTTGCGTACGTAAATGAACCATAATTATTCATGATGTTCGTACCTAATAATAATTAAAGTAAACATCCTCACGTGTTATTAGTTAATCATTCCCCCTTGTTATAAAAGCATTTTCCTTTTCGAAAATGATTTTATTCGAATGGCATTTCGACAAAAGAATTATTTTGCATAATAATAAAGACAGTCATAGTAATAAAGAAGAAAATGAAGTGGAAATATAATCTTTCAACTATGAAAATAAATTAAAAAAATTACTATAATCATTGCATTTCTTGGTTTTATAAAAAGACAAAATCCATTTCCTTAAGAAAATATCATCATCATATAAAAGCAGCAAATGTCATAATACTAAATTGCATTTTCAAAAGCATACTTCTAATTTGAAGTGTTAAAAGGAAAAAGAAGGTAATTGCCAGGTTTTTAGTTGAATGCTTAGAGCAGATGTTGATTATAATTGCATTCGATAAAACGAGAAAGGAAAAAAAGTAGCAAAACTAAAGCAGAAGTGTGTAGTATAGAGAAACGTGCATTATAAATTTCTTTTTAAACTATCAGATGGAATAATCGGTACTTTTTGCTTTCAACGACACTTTCAAATTTTTATTTGCAAAGAAGTAATGAATACTTACTGGAAATTAGTGACGCCTACTGAAAACCTTTTGAACCTTTCAAAATAAATTCAGAACGTAAAAATGTAATTAAGATTTCGCTCTTACGATGAATAATGCATGTGACATTTAAATTAAACCAAGCATTTTGTTTCTGTATAGAAATTTTGTAATGAAATAAAATAATTTTAAGGAAACTTCACTTCGTTTTCATGCATTGAAAGCAATAACTACGTAACTCATATACAGAATATTTGAATAAGCTGATTCAAGAACTTATTATTCCTTTGCAATTAATTCCATATATGCGTTTAAATTCTCAAAAATGTCCTACGCTTTAGACGGTTCTGCGTATTGCAGAATATCTATGATGTCTTGTTTAAGTCGCTAAGTCTTGGAATACTAAGGACATCCTAAATATCTTCATTCTCATATGCCCCGAGGACTTTGTTATTTAATATTCTGAAGATAATCTTGTTTAATTTTCAGAAATATGAGAAGATGTTAGCTCTGTGATGTCTTGAAAATATGTTCATTAAACATACTGAAGATATTTGTGTGGCAGTTTTTAAAACGATTCCACATCAAGCATTTTGAAGATGTTTAGACTAATCTTTGGAATATGGTAACAGATAGTTTGGCGACATTTTGGTAAGGCGATAAAGGTTACTAGCTAGGACTTAAACATAAAATTTTAATAAAGGTTACTAGCAATAATCTGAGAAGTACACAGTTCGAATCACAGATTATTTTGTCTCAGAGAAATGAGAGATCATGAGATATGTAATGTGACATTTTCTGGAAAATTTCAATCGGAATTTTAGTTAATAAGCACTTACAAACAATTTCCCTGCTAAAGTGCAGAATCGCCCACTTATTTGTTTGGCGCTTTTTTACAAGAGTAAAAAGAATTGAGTTTTTGTCAATTTTCTTTGACTTTTTAAGTGAAAATATGTCGATGTGTACATGGATAAAGTCATGAATATGCGCAATGCCATTTTTGTTCAATTCAGGGAAAAAAAGAAAAAAAAAGCATGCCTTTACTTCGTGAAAACAAAATGACATCCCCCACCCCCCACCCCCAACCCCTAAAAAAACTAGCACGGTTGGTCGCCAAAGTTTCGCCAAAAAATCGCCAAGTTACCATAATCCTAAGATTCACCGATGTTTATTTTCAATTCTTCAGTGATTTCGGTAATCGGGAGGATATGTTTGAGGGAAACTCCGAATTGCCCTGAGTAAATAGTAAGTATGACTCTAAATCCTTGCAATATCTCGCTTACTGTTAAGCGAGGATTTCTTGAGGATATTGGAACGACATTAAGCACTCAGAATATACTTGAGAGCTATCCCAGGATGCCTTAAACATATAGCAAATATGACTTTAAATCCTCACTACATCCTATATACTGTAGAGTGGACTTAGGATGTTCGAAAGAATAGGCTGGGAAGTGACATTACGCATTCCAAAGGATATGCTTGAGGGATGTTCCAGGATACTCTGAGGATGTAGTAAATAGGCCTTCAAATCCTCATAACATTCTGTGTACTGTCGAGGGGACTTGGATGCTGTATACTCTTGAGAAGACTCTGACAAGCATACCATGATGCTATACTGAGATATCACATTAAGCACTTAAAAGGAACATAGGAAATTAGTGGAATAATTTAAAATGTTCTGATAATGTGCGCAACCAATAAACTACACCTTTAGGATATCCAGATGACGTTTTTGTATAGTATGAACAAATTTCAAATATTTCCATTGTTGTATTTCTCACTTCATTGTAGAACTTTATTACTATTCTTTGCTTTTTGGATCCATTAGAATAGATGTTCATAGATCAAAGTAAAAGACTGTGGATAATTTGCAAGTGATGTGCTAGAAAATGCATAGTAAAAATGTTATCAAACGTATCTTAGCAGGGTTGCTGGAATCTGTCAAAAAAAAAAAAAAAAAAAAAAGGATGACGTCTTAAAACTTTGTATTCGCACTGAGTTTATATTAAGTCTTTTATCTTCGAATTTTGGTATAGAGTATTTTGTGTTTCATTTCTTGAATCATAATGAATATTTAAATAAATATAATTTCTTACTGTACAGAAAATATAAAACAGTTAGTTCATATTGTATATAAACTTTAAAACATAGCATCGAAACTGTTTTAAAAAATTCTTTACCTTAGCTTAAGAAATTCTGTTTTTGGAATCAAGAATTATTATGAAAAGAAACTAAGGGGGCGAGGCTTCGAACATCTTGTGTAAGGCAAAATAAAATATTACAATTATTTGTTACAAAATGTTATGTTAATGAAGCTGCTAGTTACTAGAGAAAGTTATATCTGATGATTATTTTAGGATGGTTTCTGGCAACAAATACGATAGAATGCCTAAATAGCTATCCGCGCTATTTTAATTTATATTAGAACATATGTAAATAAAAAAAAGTTGGAGACAAAAAAAAAAAAAAAAACAGTACATTTAGACTGCCGTAAATTTTGAAATAATCTTTTTTTTTCCTGAGTAATCGGACATTAGTCTTCCTACTAAAGGTGCAAAATTTTTGGCAAAGGTGGGGGAAGCGACAATCATATTTAAAATGAAGAATCAATGGACAAACACAAAGTAGAAAGAAAAGAATGCAGCGACATCTGTCAAGGAAAAGGGCAGTGAAATGAGAAAAATTAAACTGTTACAATTTTGAAAACGTTGGCAAGAAATGGAAATTTTCATCAGGCTATCTACCATTTTAACGAGTTAACTAGATATGATTTACCCTTAACTACTATAAAAGTGGCCAAGGATTTGTCAGCGAAAATTCTGCAAACTTTGGAAGCGAAATAGGAGGCCTGACTACAAAAGACGGTATAAATGAAATTCCCAAGGAAGGGGGAAATATTCTCGCTCTCTCTACCATCTCTCAGGTTGTACCCTCTTCCTTTCTGGAGCGATGCCAAAACCGGGCATCCTCAGCTTCCTCTTTTACCCCAGTCGAAGATTCGGTCGGCTCAGCGAAATCTCCGGCGCTGCAATGGTGCAGCCATACGTCACGTTACTGCACTGCCGAGGGGAAGAAGGGGGCAGAGAGGCCACCCCTGCCTCCCTCTCGATTAGGCGGAATGACCCGAATGTCCCTGAAATGTTCCCAACAATAAGAACTCTAAAGTAGATGTAGATTCCCAAAAGGACACAAAGGCTCTTAAAACGGAAAATCCCCAAAGAAAAAATGGTAAAAACTTCGGAACATTTTTTAATACTTAGTGAAAGAATGTTTAACTAAATGTGCCACGAGAGATATGGCATTTGTTACGGGATAAGCCAAAATTTTGTTTTCAGTTGAATTCGATTAGAGATATTCTGAAAAAAAAAGTATGTTTTTAAATATATGTATTTTTAACCGTAAATCAATACTCTGAATTTTAGCTATTATTATAAATATGTTTGAGTATTAATACTTTTTTACTAATTATTTTCTGTCGGGTTATTGTAATTAGGAAAATCTAATTAAGGACATTTATGAAAAAAATCAGTTAATTGATTTTTTTATGTAAGATAAAAAATATGAAAGTAAACTTCTAAATTTAATTCACTATAACCTCTTTTATTTTTTATTTCATTTCGGAACTTCATCTAGAAATATCGCTTAAGTCTAAACTGCATCTTTAAAATTAATCATGCGATGTTTCGTAACCCTTAATGCAGATGCCTCTTGACCAATCACCAAATTGTAAACCTAAACTAAAAACTGAAACTTTTGATTCCCTCCCTTTCTTTCTAGGAACTGATGCGTCACTTTTGCTCGTGCTTTCCTCTTGGCCAGACGTTTTCCTGCAATCATGTGCGTGCTGCTGTATTCACTTGTATGGCAATAATATCAAAATTGTAAATATTCTTTAATAGACGCGAGTAGAGTGCCAAGTGAATTGTGGCCACAAAATGGGAATTTAAATAAATAAAAGGAATTTAATCCGGCTCGACTGCTTCTTCTTCAAAAATGGATGGACGCTCTAAACATCAAGTATCTACGCCATCAGTATTTTTGCGCATTTACATCTCAGTGTTCTTATTTCAGTGCTTCCAAAATTGTTTTGTCATTACATTCTTCGGCAAGTTCTAATTATGAAGAAATCTACACGGGTTTGTTAAGCTGTGTTCACAGTGAATCATGGGAAAAGTCCTGTTTGACCTAAGATTTTAATGCAGTTTTGTGCCGCATTCTCAATCAATTCATTCATGTCGTGTCTTAAATATATATATATTTAAATTTAAACAAACACGTAAATACGAAAAAAGCAAATTTAAAGTCAAAATAATTTTAAAATGTGCAAACTTATAAAAGATTGAATTTTCCAACTAATCTACAATATCATTTAAATTCAGATAGCATAGGTAAAAAAAATTTTTTTGATTAATTTTAATTTGCTAAATCGGTGAATTTATTTTCATGGTTTAGTTTTGCACTTGTTTTACCTATGCTATCTGAATTTAAATGATATTGTAGATTAGTTCGAAAATTAAATCTTTTATATGTTTGCACATTTTTTAATTATTTTTACTTTAAATTTTCTTTTTTTGTATTTACATGTTTGTTTAAATTTAAATTTCATTCCTTGCAGCGATGGCGCAAAGAATTAATTAAATTTGTATTTAAATTCAATTTATTCTTTTGAAACAATATATATATATATATATATATATATATACACATATGTAATGAAACTACAAAACTTTAATATTAATTAAAACAAAACTTTAATATTTTGTTTCAAATATCTCCTAGAGTTCAGGTTACCGTATTCTAGGAAATCTTGCAAAACATTTTCGTCTGCTCCGTCGAATGCCTCCTTGGTGTAATTGGTGTCACGTCCGCCTGGCAGTTGAAAGTCTGAAGTTTGGATTCCGGGGAATGTGCATGGTTAATTTTCTCACGTTTTTTGTTCTCAAAAAAGAATTAATTATTACTATATTTTAGAAAAATATTTCTAAAATTACTATATTTTCTAAAATATAGTAAATTAATATTAATTACTACATTTTAGAAAAATCACTGAGCTACTTTTATGAAATTTCAATTCAGTGTTTAGAAACATCAGTGTTAAACTTACACTGATTTCATCAATAGTCTTGTTCTGAAGATGTAGACGACACTGAGGTATATAAAAAAATTACCTGCTAAAAATTACCAGGGCCTAAAAAATTATCAGATTTTGTATCAGAATATCTGCTCCTAATATAATGTCTGTGATATGTAATAAATTATCCATTACCCACAGAAATTTCGTAAATACCTGGGGAATTCCGCAGTTGCTCAATAAATTAATTCTGAACACGGCTTAAAAACTTTAATTAGGAACTGGACATAATAAACAGCCAATTTTGATGATCTTTGCAAATTTTAAAAGCACAACAAAAGCTAAAACTTGTCTTCTCCTATAAAACTCACAATGTAAGTGACTTTATGCTAAAACTCTGATTATTTACAAAAAACAGCCTAAACCTGAAACTCATATGATCTGGGTTAGATTTGATGTTATTAACTTATTAAAAAACTTGCCTAACACGGCCAGTATCTGCCAGAATCTCGTTCCGAATTACAGCAGGCTAATTACGCAAGGGGGACGGCAGCACCCCGATGCAAGCTTCACTAGGCACCAGCTAGAATTAACATTTTATGTTTAAATTATTTTGATTGCCATTGTATTTGCATAGCAGTCAAGTCTGACAAATATCACGACGAATCGAGAAGAATAGGAAGCAAACTTCTGAATAACTTTCCTCCTTTCTATTAATAAATAGTTCTGTCAGGTTTATTACTATTAAAACTCTCGGACATAGATGACTGAGGCGTGCAAGACCCGGGCTCAATCCTAGACGAACGGGCTACCTGCATAGTTGGTTTCTGAAGTTTTTCCCATGTATAAAGTGAATATTAGCCAATGCCATTCAGAAGAATTTTCACGAAGGCATCCCTCTGCATATGCAGATAATTCGCGTGTGATTTTCCATATTCAAATGATCTAACCTAACCAAAGGAAACATGTTCGTTAAACATATTCATACATTCATCTTAACATATACATTTATTAATTCTCATAGACTGATTTAAAAATATTGTTTAGCTATTATTTGATGATCAGTTTTAAAGCAGATTTCTGAAAGTTCTTTCGGACCAGTTCTAGCACGTGGCGGGTACTAATTTGCTGCTTTAACAGACACTCACGTCTGTTATAGACGAGCACATCAGACAGGTCCAGGCTTTAAGAGGATAACAAAATGGCAATTACATACTTAATTCTGTATAAAAAGATGTGAAGAAAAGGTGTTTTGAGTATTTTGAAGCGCCATGCAAATTTCAACAAGGAAACTTTACCTGGAATGTTGGTATTTGAAGTTGAAAAATTTAATTGAAAGAAATCTACATGGAGCTGTTGAAAAGTAGGCAGAAGAGGTTAATTCCTTCATCAGTTGTGTCATCATCGTTTGAAGGAACTTGGAATCCTGTCCAAGCTTGGCAGTTGGGTGATATAATGGAATTACGAACATGGAACACAGGGCAGAGAATTATGTGGAGAGATAGTAAGAAATAGTAAGCGTTGAACCTATGATTGTGAGATATTGTCTTTCCTTAACTCCCTGATATAATTGGAAGCACGTTCGCCTAGCATCGGAAACGCAGAAATTCGGATCCTGGAACGGCATTGCTGATTTTTCATGTTTCCTGCTCCGAAATGAAGCTATGATTCTACACGGTATAATGACATGCTACCGCTACATTTGTTATTCAGCTGGTATAGCTGTTAGTGACGCTGACTGCCTTTCCAATAGATCCAGGTTCAGATCCCGGAGAATGCGTGGATGTTTGTAAACGTACAGTACTTGTGCGTCATTTAGGCACTCAAAATACACGGCGAGCCAAAAGTTTTCTGGAGAGATTGATGGTAGAGAAAGAAAGATCCTCGAACTGAGCTCCCAGGCTGGTTTCCCTCAAAACTCTGGCGAAACTATTCCTGTATTGATCCCATTTCCGTCTGTGCCTGTACTACTATATTTTATTGTACGTACACTTGTACTTTCGATTTACACCCAAATTTGTTTTTTTTTCAAAGATTGTGTTTCAATTGATTTTATATCTAAGCTGAATTGGGTTATATTTATTAGACTAGAGCCACTTACAAATCTGATTTTGTTTTCCTTCCCAAAAAAAAAAAAAAAAAAAAAAAAAAAAAATAGAAAATAAAAAGTTAGCAGGAAGTGCTGTGAATAAAGAAAGACAGACTGGAGTAATGCTTTGTTTGCACTAACAATCGTTTGAACATAATATCAAAAGTCAAAAACTGAAACAATATTTTCTACCTTTCAAGAACTTGATTTGTCAACAAATTTAACAATCATACACCTCAATATGGTGAATAACATTCTATAAAAATGATTGTGCCTGATAAATTTAGATCGATTAAAAAGAGTATTTTGTAAGCTAATCCCTGAATGTGGCAAACAACATTATATAAATATGACTATGAGTGATAAATTAGATTGAATATTTAGATTATGGAAGGCATACTAAAGCTAGTATCTGCCTGGGAAGTTATCTGATGTTATTCCAATATGACAAAGCACACTATGTTATCTGCTAAGGGAAGATGTGAAGTTTCTAAGCAAAGCTCACCCGTATTCACGTTTCACATGAGGTTTGGCTAGGTTAAGTTGTTTAATAAGGCAAATTCACTAGGGTGATTTCCCTAGGAGAATTAATGCTTTCGTGAAGGCCTTTCTGAAGGAAACTTGCTGGTATTCAAATCCATGCTAACCATGCAGACTGCCGTTGCACATGAGGAAACCACGAAACCACAATCAATCCCGTTCGTGCAATCATCCCTTTCGCATTTAATCGAATTTGGGCAAATTCTCAGCATTCGGCGGTCTTAACCACTTAGTTACTGGGAATAGGTCTGGTTAGATAAGATGCCGTTGTGTAATACTTTCTTAGGTAAACTGGTTTGTATTCGCATTGCACATGCAGAAAACCATAAAAACGCTTTGCAGCCAGAGCATTCGCCGTTAGTTGAACCCGGATCAAACTACCAGTTTTTAGACGCTTACCCATTCGGCCTCTAATAGGCTGTTAAATCTCAATTTTAATAAAGGTTACTAATAATTCTTGCAAAAGCTTGTGAATTCATAGGAATTCTTTTCCCCGTTTTATTTGTTAAAGAATTTCGAGAAAATATTTCTAAATTATTCTTCTATTTTATCTTCTCTTTAAAGAAGAATAAATTTCAGAAAAGGGAACTGTTCTTAATAGCTAGTTATTATTCTTTCGCAAACGGCAACTTGAAAGCAAAAATGTTGAAAAATAATTGTTCAAAATAAGACTAACAAGATATTTTTTCTTATTAGCTTCTTTTTTAATGAAGAGAAAAATATTTTTGTTATTCTCCGGAAGAACGGGAGAGAAGAATTTAGAGGAAGACTCGTCTATGTCTCTCAATTGACAGGTAATAATGAGGAGATAAAAAGCGCAATGTAATCTCATTACTGCAGCTTATTAGTGAAAGCTTGTTTACACGGATTCTTTACAAAGCGATGCAAAGCATTTTTGCAGCTCTGCTTTCCATCCAGGCTTATGAATGAAACACGATATCCACTTTAAAATTTCAATATAATATACCTCCAGCAAATGCTGTAATCAAAATGTTGTGCATATTTACTTTCAAGTTTCACGAGTTTAATAGCAACAGCTTTGGTGTTTTAAATATTGAATAACAATCAGACTATAAAATGTTAGGACTAACTTTTTAAGGAATTTTAACCTTCTTTATCGCGTATTGTTATGGTATAACTAAAAGGCACGACCGGCTAGTGTGTTCGAATCCCGGCGAGGGCATTGTTGATTTTTCATGTTTTATGCCCCTAAATATACGAAATAACTGCTAGAAGTGCCGCCCGAACAAAAATGTAAAGCATGATAATTTGGCACCACCTGGATTTAGCGGCTATGTCTGTTCTCTCCCCAGCAACGTTTTAAGTGGGTGAAAAATATAAAGAATTTTCTCCTTCCTCTCTGCGTGCCTCAGTGTTTCAATTGAAAAGCACGTCCGGCTGGTTATTATACGGCGAAGACACTGCTAATTTTTATGTTTTCTGTTTCGAACTCAACCTCTACGCGTTAATGCAAAATCGAAATTTGAAGAAGAAAAGATTCTTACTTTTTGACCTTCGGTATACATCTGCTGTAAGTCTATACAATGCTTCTCACGTTTCTTTAGTTGTTTCATTCCTTCACTGAAAACATCATTTTGAAACAATGTTTGTCTAAACATCTGCTTATAATGAGTTTATTCAATGTTATAAAAGTACTGACATTTTACTCTTTAAGGCTTCACCTTAAAAGATAAAATGTAGTCTTCAGATGCAAAATCTGGTGAATAATAGGACTAGCTGAGGATTTCCACATTGATTTTCTTCCCTAGAAACCTTGGCAAGAATGAAAATGGCCCACATCATATTGTGGTGTAATCGAATAACTGAAACTAGTTATGAAAATGGCCCACATCATATTGTGGTGTAATCGAATAACTGAAACTAGTTATTCGATTGAACATTATCAAATCTAATACGCTGATTTCGCTTCAGAATGCTGTTCATTAAGGCATATAAAATAAGCAGTTTACCAAATGTTCCTCAGGAACTAATTCCTTGTAATTCTCTTCTCCTCAGGAATATCTTCTTCTTCCTCAGGAATATCTCTTTCCAATAAAATCAGGTTCACAAAATTACTTTTATAATTTCTGTGACCGTGGAGAGCCTTATTCAGTCTAAGCAAATGACTGCTATTGTAACTCCGTATGAAAAACAAAACAATAAGTTTCATCTCCGGTCGCCATGTGTGAAGTCGCCGTGCGAAAATTACGTATTTTTGATTCAAAATTCGTAACATATGAGAAATTTTAGGATTCGTCCTTCCGCTAGTTAAATTCCTTAAAGAACTACTTTTCAAATTGGCATATTTTTGCATTTCGAAGGATTCGGGAACGTTTTACACGTCTTTACACGTTTAATTAAATATTTTAAAGATCTATTTAACAAACTCGGAAAACGAACCAATTTCTGCATTCAAGTTCGAAATATTTTTGAAAATATTAGGATTCTTTTTAAAGAAACTTAGAAACCTTTCCAAAATAAATCTGTTAAGGATGTACTTTGCAGATTTCCAAAAATGAACATTTCATAATTAGGAAGACTTAAATAACTTGCAAGATTCATATTTGAGAAAATATTTAAGATTCGTTCCCATCTAAGAAGCAGAAGTGGAAGAGGCAGTAGTCCGTCTCCAATTAGCCACTAGGTAAGATTTCTAGCTGCTAAGCATCTTGAGCACCCAAAGGCATCTGAGAGCATCCGCACGGAATACTCGACCAGGCGCCTAATATTACTTGATGTAATGATTAAGTTAATTCATTCTTACTCGTACTAAACTAAACTAAACTCAGTGGCGCAACAGCCCTAGTGGGCCAAGTCCTGCAGTACCCGAAAATCTGCTTTCTTGAACGTGGGCCCCGGGGTGGTGATCATATGCCCTGAACAAATGGTCAGTTTGTCGCAGGAACCCCGGAGTTTAGTCCCCAAGCGAACTCGGTACTCATTTTATTGACCCACTTAAGAGATGAAAGGCTGTGTCAAGCTTGCTCAGCCCGGATATCGAGCCCCGGATCTGCGATGCTGCTGCGTAACGCACTAGCCACTGTGCCACCGGGCTTCATTCTTTTTTGAAGAGCAATAAATAAAATTTTAGACCTAAAATATAATAGCCTTAAATGCAATCCTTCTTATAGTCCTAATTCAAATATTTTTGAATAAATTACACTATCTTAATATAATTAATAATAAATAAAATAAAATACAGTAATAAATATAGTCCTGAAACCGTATTTTATTTATGAACTATCGTAGAAGGTCAACGATGCTATTAGTAATGGCAGTTTAATGTTTTATTTACGTTATTTGACAAAATCCTCTGGCTTCACTTGCTAGTTTATTCATGATATTGTTGATTTTGTTGACTGAGGCTGGAGTTTTAATGATGAGTATTTTAAATATCCAGTCAGTGTTTTGAGGATGTTTCAGATAAAATTCCTTGGCCATTGGGTATTAAAAGACGTAGTGGTCTCGGTCTTCCCGTTCTCCATATATGCAAATGTTCGGAGAAGAAATATTTCTCTCAAAGAAATATATGGATAAGGAGCCACGACCTATAACATACCTATACATATAGATTAGAAACTAGTTGAAACTTGTGAATTTCTATATAATATTTCGGAAGGAATCGTGTGTTCTCTTCCTGACGTGGAATCCCATTCTTGTTGCCAGCCCTTCAGGGCTGTTTTCTTCAATTTGTACTTTAGATGAAAGAGCGGCCAGGGGATGTTTGGCAAGTGAACCCTAGGTGCATTTTAGCTGCTTGCTTTGCACGTTCATCCGTTGATGGCCGGAGTGCATTCTTATTCAGGATATTGGGCAGTTGATTTCGTTTATGTTTGAAATATTTTTAATATTCTGTATTATTGGCGAGGAGTTCAATGGAGTTTTGATAGCCAGGAGTGCTGCTTGGCTGTGGATGAAAACATTTATGTTCTTTAAGGAAATTCGCTTTCACATTAGATTGCTGCTTATATGGCAGTTAATTCTCTTTGGTAAATTCTGCTGTTGTTCGAAAGGTGTCCCTGCCACGTAGTATAATCTATGAATGATACTTTGATCGCAACCGTAGAAAGAGGATTCGAATTAATTAACCGACTGCAAAAATACAAAGGATTTGAGAGAATCAGAGACAGTTTTCAATGAAATCTTAAAAGGGAATAAGTGATGATCAAGAGGTCGACTGGGTGCCGATAGCAAAATATACACGGACAACAGATCGGCATAGTCAAGATCAAAGTGATTACAAAAAAATATTGATTAAATTGATCATTCATTGTTTACTTTTGTAAAGCTCTAAATGTAGTAAGGAAGAAAATAAATGTAAGGGAAATAATACATCTTTAATATATTTAAAAAAAACAATGTATTTTTTTTTAAATATATAAGTATTTAATGCAATAAAAAGTAAAATAAGGGTATCCAAGAAAACACAACCAAAAAATAAGAAGAACGCAAAAACTTCCTCGGAAGATATATTGTTATATATAAGCCAATCGCAAAATTTCAAAGATTTTTAATGTTAACTTCCAAAACATTGAAAATTCGACAGAAACTCAGAACTGCGATGTATCTAATCTTGCTATTATTATGCAAGAAAGGTTGATAGCATTGAAGGAGGATTTCAAAATTCGTAACATTCGAGAATCGTTTAGGATTCGCATTAGATAAACTTTAGCATTTATTGACATTCTAGTAAATTTCTTTAAAAATCTAAATGTCATGCTTTTAAAATTAACCTATTCTTGATTCAATATTTGAAAGATTTGAGACCCTTTTAGGGTTCGCGTTCGAGAAAGTTAAGCATTTGTTTCCACTTCCAGTTAAAACTAATAAAGATCTAAATGTCAAGCGTTTAAAAAATAACCTATTCATGATTCAATATTCGGAAGATTTGAAAAACTTCTAAGATTGGGATTCGAGTCAGTTTAGCATTTTTTTTTTTTTTTTTCATTTGTAGTTTAATCTTCGAAGGATTTAATTGTTAAATTTTAAAAAACTACCTGTTCTTGAATCAATATTCGAAAGAATCGGATTCGACCAAAATTTAGCATTTGTTTCCATTTCTAGTTAAATATTGTAAAGATCTAATTGTCAACCGCTTAAAAATGATCTATTTTTGATTCAATATTCAAAGGATTCGGCAACATTTTAGAATTTGGATACAAATAAATTTTTTATTCTTTCTGCCTCTAATTAAAACCTTATTAAAAATTACTTCATTAACTATCAAAAAATCGCGTATTCTTTGTATCACATTTGTACACAAAGTTCGGTGCGGAAATTGAAATCAGTAACTCTCATTTATTCTTCTCATTGAAACAGAATCGTTTCCAAAAATAAATTATGTACGCCAGAAACTAAGGCAATTATCCCTTTCGCGACCTTCAACAATAACGCGGAAAACTACGTTTTCTTCGGAACGTTTAATCCTCTGGCCCGGTGACATATGCATCTGCCTTAGTGATAACTTCTCAAGCCTTAATTGAGAAATACCGCCCTGACAGTTATGTTGAGCACTTATGATTCGTAGCTCGGCGGCATTTTTGGAAGGAAAATAACAGCCTCTTCGTACGTTTATTTGATTTGTTATAAATTCTCGTTCTTTAATGAGCTCTGCATTTGCAGAATATTTTATCACTGCAGCCAGAGCCGAATGGAGTTCGTTAAAGAGGAACGGCAAACCTTTTTTTAAAAATTTATTCATCTTTCGTCAAGGCTGGAAGGTGTTGGCTCCTTTCCTCATGCTTTCAACCACTCGTTAAGACACAAAAGTGCCCTGACATAAACACAAGCGTGTTGGTACCTACGATACCACGAATAAAACAACCCTCGTCAAAGCTGACGTTCCGCATATAAGTATTCTGTGCCACATCATACACATAGGGAAAATGCCCTCCTTGTGCCTGGATATGGCATCGGATGACATCATTTCCTCTATGCTTAGGAACGCATTGACTTTGCTTGGCCTCGAGCGTATACACCTCCATAACTTTTGTTTACATTTTGATAGCAGTACCAAAAAGATTATTACATGCGGTGTATTTTGTTGTTATGACATTACACTTCTTACAACACTGTAGTATGGTGAATTTAATATAAAAAATGTAGTGATTTTTTTCTCTAGAGAGAAAAAGTATTGTTTCTTCTTCTGCTAACTCCGCAAATGTGTATTAGCTTTAAGTAAAGAAATTTCTAATAAATGTATTCTTAATTTAAAACGCTTCATAATAAAGGTGTTGTGATTATTAATTAATTATTTCATGCTCATTATCTATTCTCTGCTCATGCAATTTGCGAAAGCATGAGACAGGTCAGTTTTCGGAAACAGTAAAAACTTCGTTACGAGCTAACATATAGTACATAATAGATTTCACAATATTTATAATTAATCCGAAAAACTAAATTTTTTTTTAAGGTTAGACTAATGTAGATTTGAGACATATAAATAGAAGTATGAATTTTAAATTGAATAATATTACTTTATGAATATTTACCACGTTTCTTTTCTTATATACACGTGTATTAAATTCAACGATAGTACTGAATGCACTGTTATTTTTCATTTAAGACAACAAAATATTAGAATAACATGGACATTAACATCGAAATAACATAATATTCGCAAAGGAAATATTTTCTCCAAAGTGAAAGAAACAGAATACAACAAAATTGCAACAATAATAATATACATACTAGAACACAATGCCTCTACAGTTGGATCGAGATCGTCGTGTCTTGGTTTTCGCACTAAATTCATGAACTATTTATTATAATCTAAGCGCTTAAGATTGCTTCTGACATTAATAACATCTTTGAGAGGTTTTATGATTTTATTATTCCATGAAAGAGGAAGCCATCTGCAGAAAGCTGCAGCTAAATGTTTTCGTTTCGAAGAAAACAAACAATAATTTTCAGGCTTTTGTGTCACTTCTGCGCATTATTCAATGGAAACAAAACCGTAAGAAGCCCGCCTAAACGCCAAGAGAAAATGATGTCATCTGAATGCCCAATCACAAGTACGGATATTTCCCTATGTGCTTGGGGCGGTACAGAATGCTTATATGCCACCCATGTGAAGGTCTTAATCTTGGCGAACATTTACCTACTTGCATACAGGTGCTAGCATCTTGTAGCATTTTATAAAACCATGCGGCTTGCATGATATAAAAATTACTTGCTTTTATACAGTTAAGTTATAAGGTATTTCTCCTGCCTTCTTAGTGTGCCTTCGGGGTGTAGTGGTCTGTATGCTGGGCGCATATTCCAGAGGTCCGTGGTTCGATTCCCGGTGAAGGCGTTGCTCATTTCTCCCTTCTCCTGCTTCCAAAGTAAAGAAATCGATTTAGCAATTATGCATTTGCGACGAACTAATGACGACTGAGTTAAGATGTTACGTTTAATGCAATTACCATTAGTTTACCTTTCGATTTTTACCGCCCTACAATACTTAGGTAAGGAAGGTAATGAACTGGGTTCTAAACCTTTGTATGAAAATTGAATTTTCAGCGAATAAGCATGAATTAGGGTCTTCACAACGCGTTTTTACTAATTTTAAAATGATGTCTGCGTGCATGTATCACGAGTTTTTCAAAATCATATATATTCAAAATCATATATCAAAAATATCAAACTTCAAAAATTGAAAATTATGCCAAATGCAACAAGAATAAGTTATTATGAAGACGAGCTGTCTCTACGAAACAATTAACACATTAACTACCATGTGACTTACCGGAGGATCATGATAGATTTGTTTTGTGGGCCTCGTGGGTCGTATTAATGCACCCTGGTTCATCCCAAATTCATATATTCACATAGATCTTCAAATTGATGCTATATAAAATTATATCAAAAAATTTGCAACATTTTTTTTCCTTTCTGTACTATTACATCCAAACAGCTGTATCAATTCTTTGCGATGCTCACCTTTTCCTAGGGAAAAACACAAATATCCTTGGGATATTCTTACCTAACATTTTGTTAATTATTTGACGTACTTACTACCTTACTGATCCAACTTTTTTTTCACACTGCATGTCTATTTTCATTCATTACATCTTTCTTCGCCGACTGATGGCGGCAAAGTGAAATATCCCATTCTACCATCTCGATTCTTCTTCTCATCCTTTTGTTGTTCCTGAGATTATTTTATCTGATGCAGTGTAAAAGCGCGCTGTCGCGTCCTGTCACTCTCTTTCCATTCGACACAAGACGTTCGCTAGTTACAAAAGACACGAGGCGTTCGCTAGTTACATGTACCACTAGTTACAAGTGACAGGAATACGACCCGATCCACTTGGTCTACAAATAGACCTTATGATCATGTACTACTGCTAAGTACCTTTTCTACAGTTTACCTGAGCAAATAAAGTATTTCGCCCTTCAAATCGCTGTGTTGAAATTGGTCCTTACGAATGGCGGCAGTCAACGTGTTAAGTGTATCAGTTTTTTAATCCTAAATTTTGTGTTCGTTTCAAAAAAAAAAAAAAAAAAAAAAAAAAAAAAGGTGCTGCCACCGCGCATTTTTAAAGAAATAATATAGCAAATATGAATAGTATAGTGAATATAAAAATATATAAGACAATGCTTAACACTTTGTTGGGAATTCTGAAGCTATGCTGATTTCAAAGATTTTGTGATTTTGTTGCTGAATTTTATGTGTGTTAAGTATAAAGAAAGCAGCGTTTAATAAATAAAGCTAAAAGGACAAATAAAAAAATTCATTTTAATTAGAAAACAGAATGTTGATAACATGAACCGAGAAAAGACTGCGAAAAATGTGTGATAACATTTAACACACTACCGTGAATTCTAAAAAGGTGCTGCTTTTAGAAATTTTGCAATTGTCTAGTCATTGATTTATGAACCGAAACACTGTATGACTAGAGCATATACTACAACTGATGCAATATTTTCAAAACAAAGCATGAGGACAAATGTGTAAATGAGAATATTTGTTTATCATTGTTCACTGTATGGGAGAATACAGGAATAAAAATTCAGTAGTGTTGACAATAATTGAGCCATAAAATTTATCAACAAATTAGATTTTACTTACAAGCGATCAGCCGGAAGTGATAGATTACTTAAATTGTGTTATTCATGTGCTGGCGGTTTCAGAAATTTTTAAAGTATTATTAAATATTTTCCTTCCTGTGACTTTATTGCTTTCTGCTGCATAAATTCTATAGTTATGATTAATGTTTTATTTAACAATCGATGTAATATAACAAAATAACGTCACAAGCACCGGAGTTTCGAGTATTGTCTGGAATACCATCCTCCTCTGACTACAGTTAATTCTCGACTTACGACGATTCGCTTTTACAACGGTCAAACACTAATTCATTTAATTTAAGTACATCGCCAGCATATGCATATAAGAATTATGCTTGTATTCGCAGAACAGCCTGACTGTTAAAAACTTGTCGCCTATAAAATATGCTATATGAACTTTGCCAATGCTGTTTATTTTTAATTATTTGATTCTTGCGTAAAATATCTGCTCCTTTAAAAAAAATTGGCTTACAGAAGAGGTAAAACCTAATTATCCGAATTTTTGGAATAAACCGAATGGCTGTGTTTCCACTATATCCGGATATTTAAAAAACATACCGATATTTTTGTCTCTCTTTTAATGACTAGTCATTTGTGCTCTCATCCGCCTAATACTATAAAAAAGGGAAATATATAAGATGATTTTTTAACAGTCCTGCTAATATATAATTTTGCGGGTCCTGCTGGTGATTAATAATAGTAAACTGCGTTCGCTGCTTTCAACTCTCTTTCTTTTCTTCAAAATCTGCTTTCAAATCATCTAATAGACACAGTGAATTTTAAAAAAAATGGCAACATACTAGCGCGAGGAAGATGAAAACAGTTTATTAAATCGCTGAGTTTTCTGATTAAATCCGAAAGATAGGTATCCTATGCTTTGCAAATGGCAACGCATTTGCTTTTAAATTGCTAAGTTTGTTAATCAGAAATTCACTAAAACACAAAATAAGTAAAACAGTAAATTCAAAATTCAAAACTCGGGCTTGGAAGTGAACGTTTTCTCGTATTTCAAAATGTCGTAACTGTTAGGTGCGGTTGTATGAGAAGAATAAATAAATATGTTATCCATTATTAAATAATAATATAACAAAGATTTTTTATCTAAAGCTATTATGTCATCATTATTTCCTTTCTCGAATTCTTAAATTCTGTTACGGGAAAAAATAAATTAGATTCAAACGGCTCTTTCATTTCATCGAATGAAAATGAATAAAACATCGCAAGAAATAAACAAAAAAGACTTCCCTATTAATATTTCTGAAAGGATTCTTCACAAACACCTGCATTCTATTTCTTAACTTAACGACTTTTTATTTATTTCTTTATTAGAGCAGTTTGTTAAAAAAATTAACTTATAATGCTAAAAGTTCTTTTGTGTCTTAGGGAAGATTCTGAACTTCGGACTAAATGATAATCCTTTTTTTAACCGAAAACGCAAATTAGTAATTGGAAAATGCTTGTTGTTGTCGTTTCTTTTATTGTGACTTACCTCACTTGTCTGACAAAAACATCAGCAAAAGCCCACAAAATGGCAAGACGTGCAAGTCATTCGCAAGAGCACCCTACAGGTGTCAGAATGACTTCACTCAGTCCGGTCTCCAGGTTTGATGGGGAGCACTCTGAAAGGACGGATCCGGAGGTCTCCCACCCCCTCGTCCCCTACCATCAACCTCTCGAGAGGACTTTCGGCTCACCTCATGCTTAGAATGCTCCCATGCCGCACAGATACTATACATTTACAAACATCCAGGATTCGAACCCGGACCCTTCGGTACGATAGTTAGAGTCGCGATCCACTATCCCGGTTGGGCGGCAAATGCTTCTTTACTTATTATTAATTACGATTTTCATCATTGTTGCAAGTAGCAGAAGGTAGACAGATATTTTACCAAGAGATATTAAACGCAAGAAAGAATATACTAGTTGAAAGGTAACAAAAACGATGCTGCAGCAGATGGAATAGTCTCTATCTTTGTGTGTTGCTTTGTTATGTTTCATTAAATAAATTATGAAAAAAGGAATTTATGTCTATTTATGACTGCATGTTATTAGATTCTTTTTACCTCCCGCCAACAGTATATAAGTTAGTGATGAAATGTTTGCCAAAAAGTTGCCATCGTGAGTTTTCAGTGAATAATCACGCTCTAGGATACCTCGACATGTTTTCACTATTCTTACAATGAATGTATGTATTGTCTGTGTATGAATGTATGTATTGTGTGTATGCACTGTGTGTATGTATGAAAGAAATTTTTCCTCCACGACAATTTTTATATCAAACTTTTGAGAATTTCATTTTTCGTATTTAAGCGTTTTGTATTCATATAAAAAGCTGATTAAATTTCGGGTAAATTTAGATAAGGGGAAGTGGTACTTTACTCGAAACCCATAACAGTTTTTAATGATAAACTATATTAAATATAATCGAAAACTTTTCAGTTTTAGTGTTTCTACTTTCATATTAATGGAAATAACATATTTTCGTTAAAATTGGTAAACTGGAAGTGGTACTTTACATGAAGACCTGAATAGATTTTCGTAAAAAGTATAATATAATTCAAAAAATCTGAAATTTTATATTTGAAACTCTTATTATTCAGTAAAACATATTTGATTTTGACTGTATATGATAAAACGGAAGTGGTACTTTTATTAGAAACCGCCTTAAAAATGCATCAGCCTGAATTTAGATTTTCGATACTATAAAAGTAATAGAGAAGGGAATAAAATTATGGTATTAATGAAATTTAATTTTCTTTAATTAAAAACCAATTAAATATGTTATTCAATGAACAATAAAATACAATTTTTGAGTAAAAAGGATACAGAGGCAAAAACATTTGGTTTTTACTGGTATAAATCTTAAAAAACTAGTTTTTACATATGCTTGAATTATGCCTAATAAAATATAATTAAAAACTTCGTATTACAGACCTTTGGAACAAAGCATTAGGTTTGGTTTCCAAACTATCAGCCGGAAGTGATACTTTACCTAAAATTCGTTGCTGTTTAAAACATAGAATTGACGAGGGATCATGTGCTGGCCACATCAGAGAATTTTCTCCTATTTCTTTTTTCTCTTTATGTCTAATGGCCGAACACTTACTCGAAAGTAGTTCTTCAAAAATGGCCGAATCTATCAGAATTTTAACCGTCTGATGGCCGAGGATATTACTGAGGGTGCACCACATGGAGTAAACCGATATTTCAGTCACCAGGAGAGGCACACAAATAATCTCAATCCTTACGCAAGAGTCGATCCTGCAGCCTTGGAATTCAGACAATCAGTCAACAATTTCTAACAATGGCAGCCATACCAAACTCATTTCTCTAGTAAGCAAATTAGTAATCGGAAAAATTCCATTTTCATACATAATGATGTAATTTAAAAAGTGAAATTATTCAGGAAAAGGTTATTCAGAAAATCCTGCCTAATACTGTAGGTTTTTTAAAAACGGAAAGAAAATCCAGACATTAGATGGATATCCATTGTTTCTTTCTCGGCACTTGACATCTTGCTCTGCAACCAGCTTTCAGATGTCTGGACATGAGACATGCTGCTCGGTGTGGTGATTTTCTTAAACTAATTAGAAGATGAATGTCTAGTACTGGAATGTCTGCAACTGCTACTGGGATGTCTGCTACTAGACGATGATGGCTGCTGCTGTATCTCCCAGCGTACCTGCTCCTTTTCATAAATGAGAAAAGCTGTTCACAATAATGCGTACGACTGAAGGATAACCGCTCCATTAATTTTTACATTAGAGTCGAGCCACACTGAATTTTTGTTAATTCTATTTTTAATTGGGGAAGGGAATTTCCCCTTCCATGTCATATACCTTCGTGAGGTAATCAGAAAGTCTTTTCTGGTAGCCATTACAAGAACTCTAGCTTGAGTGAGGGCACTGCTGATTTTTCATGTTTCCTGCTCTGAAATAAATCTAATGACTCTACAAATACCTGGCAGTTTCCTAATGTCGGGGGAGGAAATACTTTTATAAAGAGACCATCCGAAGAGCTTTTTTAGTACAGGAAATTAAAAAAACACTTTCGCAATTCGTCGCATATTCTACCCACTAGTATTTAGCATTAGAGCATGGATCTGAATATTTTATAAATTTAAATTAAAAATTAAAAATACAATAAATGAAATGTTTTATTTTAAAAATATTCGCGTAATTTTCCCTTTTTTCATTGCGCTTCTAGAACGAGCTCGCTTAGTTTTTAAATTGGATTCCTCCTCTTTGTGATTATTTTTGTCTTACTAACAAAGACAAACCTTCGAAACTACCTGCGAAGATCACGCCAAAACGTTCCACTAAATTGTTAAACTTTATGCCAGCTGAATGCAAAACTGACCTATCACAGTGAACATAATATGACCTGACATGCAGTCTATGATTTCGCTGAGTCGGCTGTACATTCATGTTCTCTGATTATTTATTTATACATGATCTGAGACCTGAGGAGTAGAAGAAACATCAGTAAGAATGAGATAGATTCAAGTTATGAGAAAGAAGAAATGAAGATACCTTATTATATATTGTAATGTTAACATTATTATATATTCTTATTCGAATGTAAGATTCTTTTAAAGAAATAATATTTTGATAGGTTACCTATAGTTTGTCCATGACTGCGTTTCATTTGATTTGTTCTTACTGTAATCGCATCCTTTGAAAATTAAATGAGTCGCATAATTTCCCCTCTCGATTTTCAGACAATAAAATTAATAAAAATGGGGAGGAATACGCTAAGAAATACGCATCATTAAGAATGAAAACGGCCTTTCCCCCCTTGTCGCCCGAAACTATTAATTTTTCATTGCTCATTGTCTTTCCAGCATTGTTGATGGGGGTTTATCTTCAAAGACCTATACTTTAGTTTCTTGATGTGTTGGAACGTCAAAAAAAGGACAGGTACGTTTCATCACCCGAAAAAATGTGGTGTCCAACATCATTAAGTAATTTTAATTTTTCTTTGCTGAGTCTAACATACTCCTTGTTCTAGTGTTAATTTATGGGAGACCCAAACATAAAACTAATTTGTTCACATGCAATTCTTCACGAATAATTTTACGTGCATCACGAGGGGCCAGTGTTAAGTTCTTTCTGTACCATTTGGTTTAAAAAGAGATTATTATTATTATATTTTTCGTACGGGCCACACATTGTTTGGGACTATAGCTGACAAGGGCCTCCTGTGTATTCCACATCCAGAAGAGTAATATTTTATGAAGTGGCACGAAATGGAGCTCTTTTCCGTGTGCTAGTTTCGATGCTGAAGGCATTCGTCTTGATTTAGACCCCCTTTATAATCATAGAAAATGCTAGCGAGAAAATACTCTCGCGTCTGCTCTATTTTCTATGTTTCAAAATTTGCCTACAACAGATTAATTGTTGCCACAGATTAGCATCTCCGATATAAAAGTGCTCAGCCTTACATGTCTGATAAATGATTGTATTTTACAGCAAATCGTATGCTCTTGTCTAAAAAATTTCAGAGTTATCTACGTATCTGAATATCTTTCACGCAGTCAAACGTCGCTATCACGAACCGGATTTATAGAGAACCACGGACGAGTTTCGTGATAACATCCGATTTCCTACACGCTAAATGCTATTTAAACGGTTTTAGCGACACTCCGAATATAAAAAATTGAATATAATGAACAAAAAAAAAAAGGTGGCAGAAATTCTGCTAGTTAAAACTAAAAAATAATAAATAATTCTTAAAATGCTGCATGACATTAAATTAGTATAAAACATCTTTTCATCCATGTTCACCCTACTTTTTTCTGTATTCTAAAGAACGCTTGTTCGAAGCAGGTGTGACGCCCAACTTTGGCAAACCAGGATACAAATGAAACATAAATTAGGAAATTAAATTTTGGCACGTAAATGATATTTTTTAATAATAAATGTATATTTTATACAACACGTAATAAAGTAAATATCTGAACCATAACTTATGGTAAATTATTTATTATTTTGTCATGTTAAGTTATTAATGCGTGATGAAAAGGAAAAAACGATTTAATAGTTGCTCCTAATAATATTTAAATCCGCGGGTTAATCATTCCAAGACACATCGCGGATACATGAAACTGTGGATAACAACGAACATTGCATCGTTGCATTCGAATAACGAACGAATGTTGCATGGATACCGTACTGTCTATGACAGCATGGTATCCATGCAACATACATAAAGGGTACGTTTAATTATTATATATCGTATAGTAAGACATTATTAATATTTAATACTATATTATGTCCTGCATCAGTGTTCGGCAGTCGCTTTTATTAGGAGGGCATATGGCACTATAGGTCGGCCTACAGTAACAATAAAAAATATTAAATAAAATTAAATAATTTGCAATTGTTTCGAAATAGACTTCATTTATGTTGATTGTAAAAGTTTTAATATTCTAGAAATTTGATTTATTATCGCGAAAACGTGTATGAAAAAATGCTGCTATACCATTTTTCTCTTAAATATTGCTAGTCAAGAAAGAAAGCTGCAAATTGCTGTTGTTGTGCAGCTAAAATAAATTGTTGGCGCACAACAATCAGCTGAAAGGAAATTCGTTTTTTTAGTACCAACCATTGCGAAAGCAGTTTTGTCTGTATCTTTTTGTTATTTTAATCTGAAAGCAGAATTCTTACTCTACTTGAACTATACATTCATGAAACGGCAAGTGTATGAAAAAACACAGGTTACAGGTGTAAAGCGTAGCACTCCATTAATTGCAGAGAGTACATGAAAGTAACGGGGACAGATAATAGTTCATTGCATGTGGAATTAGGAATTAGATGATTTTAGCAGTCAGAAATTGGTTCATCTAGTCATGTAGAATATAGTTATTTGTACGGGGAGCATTTTACAATTGCTTCGCTGGTAATGTGGTGCTAGCAGGTACTGCGTTGTTGATCCCTACTCAACATGATATTCCTTTTATGTATTGTTACGTTAATGCAATAAAGCAAAATTTATTTTGCAGAATTCTTATTTACACACTAAAGATTAAGGTATCATGTTTACTCTTAAGTGTAAAAACACCGGTAACACCAGGCTTGAAAGCTATTGTAACATAAATAATTTTTGTGCTTGAGAGCTGCTACAGAATGCATTTAACATTTTAAAAGCAGAGCTAAAATAAATTTAACTGGAAAAACCTGAATTTAGGGTTAAAAGTCAGATGTTTTGTCTTATAATAGCTATGACGTCATTTTTCAGCCGTCATGGGAAAAAGATCAGTTAAGAAAAGTACAAATTCTAAAGAACCAATGTAACCTGAGAGCGTATATGAAGTTTATAAGCTGATCATTTTCCTGTACCTTCTCATTTATTCCATCCGTTGGAAAAAACATGTACGTGAAAATAGTCATGATTACTGTAAGAATATAGTAAATATAGTGCTTCGAATTGTTTAGCACTTGATGCAAATTCTGGAACTTTAAATAACTTAATTTCATTGTAAACCATGGAGGTACAACTGCTATAGTCCCATGTGACAATGCTAACTTTTGTTTTGATTCACTAGTACGTTTTCACTCTTTTTGGGAGATAATCGATTTATTTTATCTAACCGTCAGGTATAGCGAACCACTGGGTATTGTGAACTAAGTTTTCTGTCGCTTAAAGTTTTATGGTGGGATTTGATATTATATATAGAAAAGATTTATTCCTAACTATATAATTTTAACTTATTTTTATTTTCCTTTTTTTTTTCAGCAGTGGAATCACCAGAAGAAATAAACAGCTCTGTACTCAATGGATTGTCGACGGATTTTTACCTGTGCATCAAATTCCTCGGGACTTTGGAAAGTGAAATGCACTTCTTTAACTGAGATCAATGTTATGGGACCGGTGAATACGCAGAGCTGTGCTTCAAGTCCTGTCCTGGAAAGACAAGATAGTTCTCAGTAGCACTGAATAATTGAAACTTGATCAGTGCAAACACTTTCCAACATCCCTTCGCTGCATGTTCCTGGCCAATGAGACATACTGGCTTCAACTTTGACCTGTTATCGGCAGAGACTCAATATTTCCAACCACAAGCGATTACGAATCGAGAACTTCACCGGAACTCCATAAGTTTCTTCGCGAAACAGATGTGCGAAATGGTCAGAGGATCGACCTCCACTAAGACTCATAGAAACTCTCGCTTCCTCTGCTGCTTCTGTGTAACCCCAAAATGTGTGTGAATAACATTAGTGCGTCGATGTGTTTGTGGTCATTCTTAGTGTTCATTCATAAATACAAGATTTAGAGAACTTATCTGTTTCTAGTTGCAGATAACGCTGAAAGGGAGATCATCCCGTTTTCATGGCAATATTTAAAAAAGCTCAAAAGCATTTAACCTTAGGTTTATCTTTGCGCCATTTGCAGCATAATGTTCAGCTGTTCTTGCTATCCTGCTCGACAGACATGTATCAAAAGAAACCCCTTTCTGTAATGATTATTGATAGATATCTATTGACTGAAAACTATCAACATTACAGTATTTTAGAAAAAAAATGTTTATGAGAACTCGTTATATCCTAATGTATTGGAAGGTGTTTGCAAAGTGTGCAGAGAGTGTTCATTATGTTCATCATGTGTGTAGAAACTGAAATCAATTGTTACCAGTTCGCTATTATTTGCATAACTTTACAGTTTTCCTTTTTTTAATTGGGAAATGAATTTTTGAAACATAAGTGAGTCATAAATTTAATTCCAGTACTGACATCGATTGTGAATCTTAAGTTTGAAATCGATATCAGTATTAGAATATAAGTATTTACTTTACTAATGTTGAATAGTAACATTGAAAAAAAAAGGTAGAATTATTAA
Source organism: Stegodyphus dumicola (assembly GCF_044657685.1). Classification (NCBI taxonomy): domain Eukaryota; kingdom Metazoa; phylum Arthropoda; class Arachnida; order Araneae; family Eresidae; genus Stegodyphus; species Stegodyphus dumicola. The sequence continues at coordinate 89,956,939 of NC_140768.1, forward strand.
TGATCTCAAATTTATAGCATTAAAGGTAAGCATGTAACCGAATACTTTTAAATATATTGTCTGACTTAAAATCATTAATTAATGGTATGAACCAAGTGATATCAATTTATCAATAATAATCCCAAAATTTTGCAAAGTATACCATAAATGAAACTTTATCGGGAAGTTAGTCAAAATTATTCTCCTTGCGTGTAACACATTTATCCCATTAATACTCCTAATCCAGTAATACAGCTTGGTTGCAGGTTGGGTCAGTATCATGATAGAGATAGAAAGCAATTTCCTTTGATCTTCAATTCATTAAAGTTTAATATTTATAACATGGCTTTGGTTACACATGGTCTCATAACCACATGCAAGACAATGCCATGTCCGATCGTAAGGGACCCACGGTTACCTATAAACAGTACTTCGACCATTTATCCAGTGTTCTGCACAGTGGTGATTAATTATTATGCTCTGGAACTTATACTATGTTCTGTCCTCTTTAAACTCAAATCCTGTGCATCTGTCTCATGGAGCTACTCACAATTTCTCGGCACTTAACTAGTGTCCTGGAAACTGCTCATTAACCAATAATCTCTAGGTCTATCAACAATCCTTTTGTTATGTTTTCAGATTCCTGGAACCTGGTGATCAACCAAAGTCCCTAGTCCTACCAGTTGTCCCTACATATCATACATCGTGGAAACTGCTGATGATCCAAAAGTCCCTGGCTCTATTTATGATTATTTGGCTAAGTATCCTTGTGCCTTGAAAACTAGTGATTAATCATTATGTTTTAGGACTTTAGGATACTTCGTGATAAAAGTAATAGACTAATAGATATTGTAAATAGACTGCATTCTTTTTAACAGGCGACTCAGCTGTCCCTTGATTATTTATCTGGTATCTTAAAAATCACTAAGCAACAATCCTTTAGCTACCTATCTAATAACCAAGAAATGGCTGATTAACCAATAATCCATATTCCTAACAACTTCTCGGCTACACATCTGTTGCCCTGGAAATTCTTGATTAATTAACAATCCTCAGTACTACCGACAGTTCATTGGATACCACATTACCTCAGCTACCATCCTGTGTCCTCGAAAATGTTGATTTATTATTATGTTATAAGACCTGTGCAAGGTAAATTCAGTACATTCTTCTTGAAAGGCTACAAAGAAACCCCTTTGGTTACCTAAACAGTATTATGTGAACTGATGATTATCAACAGTTATTAACAGTCTCTTGACTATCTACGCAATATCCCGAAAGCTAGCCATGGATCATTATGCTATAGGACTTAAAAGTTAGTCTGTTCTTGTTAAATGTAAACAAGCCTACTCAGCAGACCCTTAGCTACCTATCCTACTGTTCTGAAAATTGCTGATTAACCAAGAATCTTTAGTCTCGCCTACAATTCCCTGGCTATTTATCCACTACACTGAACGTTCCTCATTAACCTTAAGTCCCCATTCCTACTCATATATTTTAAATATAAATTATCGTTTTTTATTTCCTTGGCTACTTATCCAGTGTCTCGGAAGCTGGTTATTATCCAGTAGCTTCCTAGTCCTACAAATGATTTTTTTAAGCTACCTATAAAATGTCCTGGACATAGTTTTTTCCTGAAATATCGGACAACCTATCTTCATGAAAAAGCATTTCATATTACCTCCGCCTTCTAAATCTGACCTTTTTCTTTATAGACCATTAACATTAATAAAAGGGGAGGAAATCCAAAAAAGTTCTCGTTATTTGCAAAATTATGAAATTAATTATACTCCCGCTTAAAGTAATATTTTGAATTTCTGAAGATGTGAGTTTCCTTACAAAATACCGGAGATTTTATACTTCGCAGAACACAAATAATAATATTATTACTTTAAAGTGTTGAGAAGTGTTATCTCTTACAGCATTCCTGCCAAACCTCTGAGAGTCAACCAGTTGAAAGTAATGAATTCTTGTATATTGTGCCCATGAAAAACTTTACGTAATATTCCTTTTCCCCAACCGTTGGTCGTAGACAGATACATTCAGATAAAACATGTTTTCTAAATGTCTTAAATATTCACGTGTTGGCAGAGTTTTATTAAAGATATAAAAAATCAACTTTTTAAAAAGTATGAAATTTAAGATTTTATAGGATCCTTCATTCCGTCATAGTCAGGAAAATTCTACACTTCGAAAAAGTATGGCACAAAAATTTCAACTCCCTTGCCATAAAAATTGACCGTGATATTTAATTTCAAAACGTTTTTGAAAAAGAAAATCCGCATAAGGTCATTTTTGGACATGGTATATTATCATGCTGATAAAAAGTCGCTATAAAAGATAGATGTGATAAAACTCACATAATTTTATATCAGATCAGAATTGTATGTACTTTGTTATGCATGCGTGTATAGGTTTTTTTCAGACATATGGAACAGTATATTGACCATTTCTTAAATTAGTTGCACTATGATTAACCTTGTCGGTGTGGCTAGAAACGCACTAATTAAGAACTCACTTTGAATTTTTAATATAGTGTTAGATATTTGGAAATATCGTATGATATATTGCATTGCAGTATAATTTATTAATTCTAAACGCGTTAGAACTTACTTGGAAAATCTTCAAATTTCAGGAAGATTAAAAACTATTGGTTAGAAAAAGCAATGAAAATATAGCATTTATTTTTTTTTATTTTATGAATTCATGTTTAAAGTCAATGAATGCACAGAAATACTATGTATGCATATATTTATGCTTGTTCTTGTATTGCAGAGAAACGAAAGTACCAAAATCACCGGATTTTGAACACAGCTAGTCCTCCAACCAATCATACGCATCTCGAAGTACGAATTTTGTATTTCGAAATTTATTAATTATTTATCTTATGTTCTGAGCAAAGTTAAGGATTTTTATTAATAAATTCAGCGATTTAAAAGCAATGTGCTGCCGCTCGGTAAAGCTTAAGATCTTCATGTTTCAAATCTACAGCAAAACTCAGCAGTTTAAAGGAAAGTGTCACCACTGCCCTAACTGAAAGGTTTTTATCTTCCACACAACTTCCATTGCTAATATTGAAATCATAATCATATGAATCTATATTCACATGGGATATTCGATTCAAAAATTGCGTTTTTATCCGAAGAATAATTTGACAGCAAACGATTATGCTAATTTTCAAGTTGATTGGAAAAGGTTTCATTTAAAATAAAATTAAGTAAATTTTATTATAGAGCTAATCTAAAATAAAATACATTTTGTTTTCAATCCCCTCAAATCTTTAAATACATTTTATACTACTATTTATTCATAAATGTGTTCAAATATTGCAAATATTACTTTATGTATCTAAAATGAAGAAATGAATTCTTTCTCTATTTGCAAACTTAATTTCGCTATTAGTGTACAGAATAGTATATAGTATTAATATTACCTAATAGTATCGAAATGGGAAATTGAATTTAAAATTTTAAAAGTTAACAGAAATACTATTTTTATTTTGAACATATGTATATAATAGTTATATATAAATATAAAATTTATATATAAATAAAAAATATAAATTATATGTACATGTAAATAATGTATCTGTATCTTAGTATCATTGTCAAAATGTTTCATTATAAAAGGCAAAATTAACTTCGTAAAGCATTAAAAAATGCATACATTTCTATAATTATATTTGGGATGGTGGCAATAATTACTTTCAAAAAACAAATGCATGATGATTTATAGCAAAATAGTTACATCCATTTAAAATATATATACGACTATTTATTTACAAGGAATACAAAAGTGATTCATGTCGCCATGTTTTACAGTCCTTCAATATAGTCGCTAGCATTGTGTACAACCCGTTTCCAACGATGTGGAAGTCGCAGAATACCTGTAGCAGCGCCTGTTTTGTTGATAGTTTGAATGGACCGGTCTACTGGCGCAAGAATCTTAGGAACAGTTTGGAAGCGAGTGACACGAAGTGGTTCCTTCATCTTAGGAATTAAGTCATAGTCACAAGGGCTTAGATCTGGGGAGTATGGTGGATGGTAAAGCACTTCCCAGCCCCATCGCTTGAACAAATCAGTCACAGCTTGAGCTGCATGCGGCCGAGCATTGTCATGCAAAATGAGAGGAGCGTTTTTCAGAAAGTGTCTCTGTTTTTTTCTCAAAGCTGGTCGGAGATTGTGCTCCAAAAATGAGCAGTAATACTGCGCAGTGACGGTCTGCTGTGGGGGAACGGTATGCGTTAGGATGACACCATCACAGTCGTACACGAGAATCACCATAACTTTCACATTGCTGGGGTTCTGACGAAATTTCGAACGTCGTGGTTACCCGTGATGACGCCATTCGTTTGATTGGCGTTTCAGTTCTGGCTGGTACGATCGGGCCCAAGTCTCATCCAGCGTAATGATACGGCGTAAAAAAGCATCTCTTTCGCGCTCATAGCGCTCCAGGTGGGTTCGGGCAGCATCGTATCGTAGCCATTTCTGCATTTCCGTCAATTGATGTGGAACCCATCGTGAAGCAATTTTTCTCATGGACAGGCGTTCCTTCAGAATGTGCAGCACAGTCGTATGCGCTAATCCTGTTTGTCCGGCCAGCTGACGAATCGTTTGGCGGCGATCACTGTCCATTAGTGCGGCAACAGCTTGCATGTCTGCATCGCTAACACTCGGACGACCTGGCCGCAGCATGTCTGCCACGTTTTGGCGTCCTTCATTGAATGCTTTCACCCATCTTGCTACGGTTCTGTAAGGCAATACAGATTCCCCGCAAACCTCTTGAAGCCCTTGATGACACTGTTGTGCTGTACGACCTCTGGCACATTCAATTTTTATCCAACATCGTTGTTCTTGTTTTGAAAACATCCTGACAACACTTACTTTAGACCGCGAGCTAATACAAGGATTCGTTCTTCGCGTCACTCCGCATGCGCGTGACGTAGGCAGGACGAGTCTTTTTGCTGAGAGGTTAGGTAGGTATGTAATTCACGTGTGGTATACGCGATATTCTTTGGTTTTGTTGCGTAGCGTTTTTTCAGCTGTGTTGCCACTATTGAAGTTTCAACCCTCGTATATCTTTTCTGAAATGCTGCATAATCAAAATAATAATAATAATTCCTTGAGTATTTCATGTTATTTGGATTATTCGTGTTCTTTTATCGATAGAAGTTTGTCATGAATCGAAATTTTTGTTTGCTAAAATTGTGCAAAATACATTAATTTAATAAGTAATTGAACTTTATTCTACTATATTATGTTTTTATAACTGCTTAATAATTGCAGCTATTGGGTACAACAACATGTGCATAAAAATATAAATTAATTCGTATATTTAAAATGTAATTTCTCGTTTTTCAGTGAAAGAAATCACAAAAATATTATTATTGGTATTAGGCTATTTAATTAACGTAATCCGATTATAAAAAATATCCTCTAAATTTATAAAATAGAACAAACCTTACAATTAATATACTGTATTTAATACATAGTACACTGTCATTTCTGCTTTAAATAAGTACAGAAAACGAATGACTTATAAGAAATGTTAATTAATTTTCTAATGCAGTTTCAATTAGTGGTAAAATAATATGAAAATTATTCACGAAATATACATGTAACATTTATAAGATCATTAGTGTATACAGCATTCAATATGTATAAAAAAAATTATTTCCTGCTTCTTTGCTTTAATATTTTATTTATATAGGAAAATAATACAGTTTACTAATTTTATTATTACACACAGGAAAAATTATCCATTAACTTTATTAAATTGAAAAAGTTTTACCCTTAATACACGGCATTTATTTCTGTATACCTGTCTGTTGTATTTGAAGATAAGATACAAACCTACGAATTGTTCAATATTCTAATGTAGTTTTATGAAGGTGCAAAATTAAAGCTGAATTTATAATATCCTAATTTAAAGAAAACACTGTGTGTACAAAATTACCCCTCTATTAGTCAGATTTTTGTTATATAGTACAATGCATATAGTAAACATCACACTATTATGCAGCGCAATGTGCTTTAAAAAACAATTATGCATAATAGAGCTCAATTTTTGAAAGCATGGATGTCTTTTCCTTAACGTCCAGTACGAATGCCTTTCTCACATTCGGTCAAAATAAATCACGCTGCATGAGAAATAATAAATTCTCCCGGAACCGTAGCATTAAATAAGAAGAAATTTCCATTACTGGCAAAACCTTAAATAAGGGCATTAGAAATTTACTTTTATATCATGATAATGCGAACCTATGCCAGTTTAAATGAAATTTTCTGTATGTGCACATAAACACCCGTCTCCTAAAACGATATCAAACATGAATACCGTTTCAAATATGTTCCGTTTAAACACATGAAAAAATAAAACATTTGTACACCATTTTTGGAATCATGGTAAACAGCCCGATAAATTTAAACATGTTTTCAGAAGTATACGGTACTTATGTTTTCAGAAGTATACGGTATTCGGAAGTATACTATACTACAGTTTTGTTCTCGTGTAACAGAGGGTCGGGTTAAGACTTTTAGAGGCTCTAAGTACATAAAAGATTCTGATTCCTCATATGTTTACACTAGCTTTTTCTTCATTCCTTCCATCGCTTTCTGGGTTTTGGTTTAACTTACCCATGCCTTTCATAGTTAAACCAGCAATGAAAAATCTTTTGGTGCCCCCTCCCATACATGCCCTAAGCACGTGCTTAATCTAGCTCTGCTCTAGCGTCACTGACTCCTAGTCTGCTCAAAAGCAACTACTCCATAAACCTTGAGTTTGGCATAGATTTAGTCAAGATCTCAATCGATTTCGAGGACAAACAGGTACAGTCCCTCTTCGTCAGAAGCAAAGAATTCTGCTGACGAAGAGGGACCTGTACCTGTTTGCCCTCGAAATCGATTGAGACCTTGACTAAACCTATGCCATACTTAAGGTTGTTGCGTTACTAATTTTATGTTTCATTTGGCTGTTTCTCTTCTGTTTCTGTTTTTAACAACTTTTTCCTTTGTGTTATCATGTCTCTTACCTGTCTGTGTAAGTGAAGTCAACACAGTGAAGAGCCTAACCATGTTTTATGTTTTTCTACTGACCTTACTGTACCTCACATTTCTGACAGAACAGTTTTACCAAATGATGAGAATCCTCATATTTAACCAATGATGTTCGCACATTCTTGAATGACAGTTTCATTGTAGAATGTTTGAAGAGAAGGTACCCTTGTCAGGAGCGCTACTTCCTTACTTCGCTACAGTCCCAGCTAGACGGGACTTTTCTGAGAAACGAGATTCTGGAGGCCGGGAGGATTCCTAGAAAAAAGAGCCCCGCTTAAAGCGAAGTCCCGCCTAGCTACGGAAACGATATTGCGGCTACGCGGGATTTTTTCAAACCCCACTGAAAATGTCTCGGCTGGACCTTTGTTCCGAGTAGAGATAACCACTCAGACGAAAGCTTTGCTTCTGAAGCATCACGAGATCCCAATCTGAGCGATAATCGATTAATGTTTGACGTTCAAGTCTTTGTAGTAAGTGAAAATGGTAACCTAGCTACGTACGTTGCCTGGAATTGTGGGAGTTCTGAGAATTGTACCTTTCGACGCCAAGTCCCGCGTAGCCGAAGCATAATGTGATTAAGGTTTTATACGTTTCCTGGGCAGCAGGGATTGTTAAAAATTGTTCGGATTGCAATATAATGTGGACAGCTTACATAGCAAGGCTGTTTGAGTCAGAGATTATAACACGTGGCTTGACCCTTTCGACCCTGCTGGTGGCATTAGTAACCTTCCTCAGGTCTATTTTTATCGGTAGTAGAAACTGTTTTATCGTTCTCCGCCAGAGATCTTATCTGGCGATTGTCCGCGTGTCTTGTGGACATTTTCTTTTAAGCGTTATTTGTGCAATGATTTGATAGTCCAAACCACTCAAGTAAGACCATGTTGCAAGGAAGTTCATCTAACACCTGCAAACAATACTTCATAGACTTTTCTTTTAAACCTCCACTAGTTTAAAAGATTCCAAGATGGAAAGGGTTAAACTGGAGTATTGGTCCTCCAACTCTGTTCGGGGAAATCTAAACTATTTTTGAGGGGGTTTTGCAAATCATAATCAAAACTCTAAGAAATAATTCGTCGAAAGTGTGCATGTAAAATTTATTTTTCGTTTCTAACGAAAGTAAACGTAATTAGGCTCAAAATAATGCAATGAAATGAGGTTTTGGCCTATTTATCACTTATCTTTGCAAACGAACCATAAATACCTAAATAGGTATGTACTGTCAAAAGATACTTCAAAAATTAATGAAGCAATTAATACAGAATTTTAATTTATTAATAAGATATTTCGTAATATTATATCCAAGAGCTTAATGCATAATTTTTGAAAACCTGAAGAGATTTCTAATGGAAAATTAATTCAAATTATGGCACTGTTAAAAAGTACATATTAGAATACATTTCGCAGTTTTAAAAAGGGTAAGAGAATATTTCTCGAAGAAAATTCAATGGATTAAAAAAGTATTTCAGGATTAGAGTAAATGAAAACATTTATCGATGAAGGAAAATAAGCAATTAATTTATATTTCGGCAGACGTAAAATAAAAATTAGATACCTACATGAAGATTTACTAAATTTTTGGTTACAAGCTGATGCATTGTATTCTGAAATTTCCAGCAAAGTCACAAAGATCTTAGAAACCACACCAAACTTCATTTACAGCATTTCATTTCAGAAAATTCATTTACAATAGATTATCAGGTTCAATGTTCCTTCTAACCTTCTTCGGGAACATACAAGGACCTGACTAGGAACAGAGAGCTTACTAAAGCTATGTTCACTAATTGTAGTAAGTAGACAGGATACAGACGAAGGGTATACAAAACCCTTTATTTTTCTCTATATACAATAACTTCCGTACTTCGGAATAGAATGACCCGCCACTCGGGGTCTAACGTAAAAGTAAAAAAATAAAACTAAACTCTAATTTAACTTTAGAATAATACACGTGGAAGATTGGCCTTATAATAACAGGAAGCGTATGTAGCACAGAGACTGTGAACACTACAATACGTTTAATTTATCAAGAGGATTAAAACCTCTGGCCTGGAAGGCAAATAGCAACTGCGTAACTTCTAAGGTAAGCGGCCTGCTTCGAACTCACTGCTTCCTCTCTTTCGCTTGGCAAAAAGGCCACACTTGTGGCGTTCGCCAGACAAACTTTGCATAAAAACCTTCACGCTTATAATTCTGGCCGGAAGTAGAAAATAAGAAGTGATAGTAAAGATTTAAAATAAAATAAACGTTAGTAAAACTTAAGATCCTTACAAGATGTAGTAAAGAAACTTAAATAGATTTAATACCGTATGGGAAATGCGTGTACATGCAATATCAACAGGGCCAGACGTGAATATTTTGCTTGAAAAAAGCACATTCTAGCCATTAAACTCGCATCCTGTATTAAGGATTAATAAATGAATAACTACATGCATGAAACTTATATTAAAATTATCGTATAATGTATGTAAAACATTGATATTTTTCAATGCTGTTTACATACTTCCCCCCCTTCCCGAAGTTGATAAGAGTTTCTTAAAAACAATTCTTTGGGAGAACACAGATATTGTACAGTTCTTTTGGAATTTGATAAAGTCTGGAAACCCCTGGCACTATGCCAGTGGCTGGATTTTCCCACCGCACTATCAATAGTGCTTATATTAAAATGTATTAGATATTAAAAGGTAATCCTGAGTTTTTTATTTTGATAAGCACATTTCACAAATAAATTAAATTCAGATTGTATGATAATATTCTTATTAAGTGTCAAAATGGAAAATTTCAAATAATACAAAAAATGCAAATAGAGTTATTTGATCGCTCTGTCTTACAATTCGCACTTTTTTGAAAAATTTTCTAAAATTCTCTTTTTAATTTCAGGAATCACAATTTATTCAGATTTCAGAACAGACAACAGCTTCAGAAAAAAATTTAACAGCTGTTTTTAATTTCATACGCGGAGAAATAATGTGAGTCTATAATGCTAATATTTGAGTACAATTTTCAAACAAAATTGCTGCTAAATTACGCACAAGACTACCTTATTTTTGTTACAAAATGTGAAAATTGCTTAAAAATATATACTGCTTAATAAAAATTGAAAACAAAATTATCTGCTTTTAAACTTTGGCGTAAATGTTTTAAAATAGGAATTGTGAAAATTTGTAGTGGGAAAATTAGACATTTTTGAATGAAAGAAAATGTTCAAGTCAAGTTTTTTATGCCAACATACGAGTTAATTTTGTAAACCTAAAAATAATTAACATTTCTCATAATATGACGTTCTCATGATTAATATCTTAAAATGATATGACAATAAAAAGGAAACAAAAATCTAATAATCTGCTTGTTAAATTTCCACATTAACATTAAAAATTAGAAACAAAAAGTAAAATAATTATTGTAAAAGAAATGCTAATTGTAGAGAAAACGTTAGCTTATCTAAATTTACATTCAGTTATTATTTCAAAACAAAACAGTGCTAATGAAAAGAAAGATTAATCTGGTAATAATTATTTATGTCAATGGCTCTCAAAATGTGTGCCGGAAACGGTATGAATTTTTTGTTTGTTTTTTAATTATAAAAATTAGAATGTATCAGTTAATGTATAATAATTATATGCATTTAGTTATCATGGCTTCATTATTCCATTACGTTTTTACTATTTATCTCAATCATATTTTTTTAGAGAAATTATACATTACTCACAATAAATTGCTAGTATATGTCTGTCGAAGGTTTTTAAAAAATTTGGAATTGCATTTATATAATAGATAAAACTTTTAATGTAGAACTATTAGTACAATGTCATAAGATATGGCATTATTTCACATTGCACAATAATTATGTAACTTTTTAAGGTGTAATTTTTATGATATGAAATACGATACAAAATTTTGCTTGCAGTTGCTCACAGTTATGCAAATAACTGAATGTTTTAGAATACAATTATTTACTCCAAGGAATTATTTTGCTGAAAGCCATGCGTATAGTTGAGTGATATAAAATACAATTACGTAGATACAAGAGATTATTTAGCTTTTGCGTTTAATTTAAAGTATAATTTTAGCAATTTGAAGAATGGCAAAAAGCTATAGTTGCAATTGCTCACGGCCATGTAGATAATCGTATATTAATTTTTAATTAAAACGAGTGGATCTTAAAGTAAAATTTTATTATAAGCATACAAGTATAAGTAATACAAGTATAATTAATATAAGTATACAAGTATAAGCAATATAAGTATGAGTAATACATGTACCCTGCGAAAGATTCGGGAAATAAATAGTACGGATCATAATTTCTTTTTCCAACAAGTGCATCTTTCAATTTACATGCTAAAGTTGCTCTAAAATATTTGCCTCCATGTAAGGGATGCAGCTGCGTTTTATTAAATAATTTGTGTCCATTCAGATCACCAAAAGAAGACCTGTCATGTTTTAACTAAATGATAACACGAAAAATGTTTCATTTATTATTTTAAAGCATATCATTCCAACATAATGCGTACAGTGTTACCAATGACAATTTATGCAAATATCTTCTTGCATAAGCTCGGATATTAAGAATAGCAGCAGTGTTAACAGCAAATGTTAACGTTTTTTTCGTGTCACATACCTTAATGTTACATATGCCCTAAGTGACAGCAATGGGCAGCAATATACGGTTTGTACAGTTAAATATTAAGTCGGTAAAATACTTTAATTCTCCTTCCAAACATATCACGAAGACTTTCTGTAAAATAATAATAAAATAAAAGCATCTTTTGTAGGTTTCAGTAAAGATATATCAAAGAATACATTCTATAAATATGTAAGCAGCAAAATATGTGAAAGAATGCATCATATTTAGAATACTTCCATACAATATTGGAAACGTCACATATAAATAACATGTAACCACGGAAACAGGGAAATGTAAACACATGTGAACATAAAAATATTTATTCTATCTTCGTTCCATTTTCATGTTTTTTTCCTTCATTTCTGGAACATTGTTGATTAAAAGCAGCCACATATGATATTTTCATTCAAATCTCTACACATTAATTTTTCTGATAAATATCGAGAATACAATACAATAAAAATGTAAATAACAATAAAATTTTAAATTATTTTGGAAGATTTCTTTAGTGATATGTCAAAGAATGCATTTTTAAGATACATTTGTAAATATTTAAACCAGCAAAGTGTTTGCAAACATACGTTTTATTATAGAATGGTACCAGAGAATGATCGAAGTGTAACATGATTAATTCCATATAAATATGCAAATGTAAACAAGGTAATGCATGCTAACTTAAACCTTTTTATTCCATTTCTACGCTTTTAGCGATGTTTTTGGAAAGCTACAATATTTAATATTTTTACTTTTCAAATGTCTACGTGTTAATTTTTTTCTGTCAGAAATATCAAGAAAAATTTCAAATTACAATAAGATTAAAATTATTTTTGAGATGTTCTCTAAGTATCTATCAAATAATACATTTATAAACATTTAAACCAAAGAAATGTATGCAAAGAAACATCTCCTTGTAAGAAAATTAATGGAAAATGAGCAACGAATTTCTTCCTGTTAATTTATATTCACTTTATTCATTATAAAATTTATTTAACGCTTGTTATTTTTTACAGAAGTTTGACAGATATCTAAATATGTTGTCAAATGAATGTGTTAACTATAAATGTTATTTATAAATTCGAGTAGAAATGTAAATAAAAAAATCAGTAGGTAATCCTTAAATAAAGCGGCTGCCGCCTAAGCCTTTAACGATATTGGAAATTAACGCTTCAGAGACTGAACGATCAAGGTTTTCAGTTTTGGCAACTAAGCGTGTTAGCCGTTTTAAGAAGGAAGTAGCTTTAATAAGTGTAATGTGGTTCGGCTGAAAGAAACTGTGTGTCAATATATAATGTTTCATAGTACGTTTCAATTCGAGACATCAGTGGTACGGAATATATAATTTCCTAACTTCCTAGCACCATTCATTGTGTCCTTTCAACACAAGCCATAGCGTGTGTGTAGCTTACCAGTGGACTTAAAATACTGAATATTAGATAATAAAATGTTGCGTCAAAGTATACAGTATTTTCCAATTACCTGGCTCAATGCAGAAAGTACTCCTTCTACTGTTTATGATGTATGTGCAAAGTATCTGCTTTGCGCGAAAGTATGTCGTCTTTCTAATAATATTCACTATTTAAAGTAATGGAATTTCTAGGTGTATATGTATGTTAATCAAGAAGCTATATATGATATAACGTTGAAATATTGTAAACAATTTAATGGAATGTAAAACCAAAATGATTATAAGTTGAAAACAATGCAATAAATATTTGAAATTTCCTGATTGCTGTTTTACTTCCACATTTTGTCCAAACTGAAAAACATTAACCAAGATTTAAATACTTTGTAGCACATCGGGAAATGCCTCGAAACGTTCCGGTGTTGTACGTCTTAAGAATACAGTTGTAACACGTGTTACTTCAACACGTCGTGTAGAACGCACTTGCTGGGAAAACGTGAAAAAGTACCAGAGCTTCACATTGAAATGTTCATTCAAAGAATACGTACGTAACAAGCACCACTTTAGCACATGATGTGGAATATATTTTGTAATACATGCTCAGAACGTTTCGTAAACGTTAAGTTTCTTACGTTGAAATGTACGTCCTGAGATCTCGGTTGTAAAACTCATCACTTTCTCATAACGTATGGGACGTATTTTATAGTAAAGGCTTGGAAAGACTGGAAAAGTACTGGCATTGTACTTTGAAAGGCACCTTTAAATAATATTGTCGTAACAGGCACCACTTAAGCACATCGCGAAGAATTCATGCTGGGATATTGGGCATTCTGGGAACGTTTCAAAAAGCACTGGTACTTTTCGAGTACTAGTGCAGTTGAAATGTACATTATAGGAACACGCATCCCTTTAGCAAGTCGTATAGAATGTTTTAAATGCACATATCGCAGTCAGATAATGAACGACAGGATCTTTAAACGAGTTGTAATGGTTCCAATGTTGCTTGGAAAACCTCATATACAAAGTGGCGTGAATTGTGTTTACCAATTCTGAAAGATAGCGAGGGTTTGTAATAATTTTATCATTTTTAATTAAAAATAACAGATAAATAATTTAAAAATAACAGATAATAACATATTAACTAATAAATTTATCACTATATTTTATTTATAAATAACAGTGTACGCATAGGCATTTACTGAAAAGTATATTAAGGAGGAGTAAGTATATACTAATGAACCTTGAAAATAATGTCCCCTCCTAACTGCATTTCTTCTGCCCGATGCACTGCTTGAGCTAAGGCTTCCATGATGCATCTCAGCATGTTCTGTGGGAAAGGGTCGGAATGCAGCTTATACTTTAACTTCCCATCGTGACATCTTGTCGGAACTAAAATATATCCTCTAACTGCCTTTCCTACAATTCTGCTGATCTTTGGTGTTCCGCAACAATATTCACCAAGCTTATGTTAAATGAAGTGAAATGAAGGACTTACTACCACTATCTTGCAAAAGCACCCAGCCAGGGATCTATGGTATATTAATTACCTGACTCCTAGCTTCCCATGAATGTCACATACGCGTATGTACATCCTGGTTGAGCTGCGAATTCAGTTTGTTAAGTACAATATGTACTAACAGGACTACAGGAAAGCTAGGAAAATAAATGCACATGCCAATGATATCAGTTTGAAAGTAGTCGAATTTAGTTAAGTTATATTGCGAGCTGCCGCCCAGCAGGTATAGTGGTTAGTGACCGAAACGCCGTCGTATGGACCTCCGACATAAGGTTCTACACCAAATGCAGACATAAGGTTCTACACCAAATCAGAGTTATGCCCATGCGACGGAAAAGAATTTACCATCCACCGCCGGCGGCATTCACTCAATGATAGTAATATTACAATGCTAAATTGACAGTGTCATCTATATAATAATTGTTACATAATAATCCGTATAAAAAATAAATATACAATCATTTAATTATTGCATTGTCATAGATAGGATCTATATTGTGGGGAGAGGAACTTATATATTAACCAGTGTCTAAACGTTCATGACCTTGACTGCCCTACAGATGAGACCGGGTTCGAATCCCGGAGAAGCCAGGGTTGTAACTTTCTGTCCCTTCACAGGAGGCAGCGGAGGCCACTTATTAGTTTCTCCCATAATGAAATGACCATCAATTCGGGTTGTCGTGGCGCAAGGCTAATGGCTGTTAAATAAAGCGCCCGGCCATTATTAAAAAAATATTACGAGCTACGGGTTTGTAGATGTTTTCTTCAATAATTACTTCATATGAGCGAAGCTAAATTGACAGTTTATGATAAATACAATAATGACATATAAGACTAAATAAACACTTCGAGGCTAAAGCAAATATTAAGCATTAGCGCATGAAAAATATCGTCAGTTCCCGATATCATTTACAGACTCAAAGCTGTTCAACAACTGACTCGTTCTGGCTCTGTGAACCATATTTATATGATGTTGAACAAGTTTATTTCAAGAATGATCAGTCCTATGGCTTCGCAAATAGGTTTCTCTGAATCTTTCAGAAAATTGCCAAGTTGCTAGAATTTTTCAAATTTCGCTGAGGTCCATCAGGAATTTCTTTGCGCCTATCTCGCTTTCTATTTGAGTAATTTTTGCATTTTAAAAGTTGTTGAATTCAGCTTTAAACGTTATATAATTCTATGTAAAAAATAAACGCTCATATATAAAACACACAGCCACAATTATACACAAAATAAATTCAAAAACTAAATGATGTTTCGGTGGAAATTGCTAGGATTCTCGAAGCAGGAAACACAAAAAATCAATGGTGTCCTCGCCAGGATTCGACCCACAGCTCTTCCTCTTATTAGTTAGACATGCTAACCATTTACACACCGAGGGCAAAATTTTTACCTCTTTATCAGAGGCAAGAGATCCACTTGCCCAAATCTAGTTAGAGACGAGATATCATCAAGAGTCAGTCCGTCACTGTAGGGACAATTAGGCTTTATTGAGCAGAAAATACGAAATTCATCTTTTTGCAATTCGAACCGCTAACACTTTTTTCGTTCTGACCACTTATAAGATTATGCATGAGGAAACGTTATAAGTCTTCACATTACCACTAGAAAGCAAGTGAATATAAAGGATGCAAATAAATGAGATATAAGAGAGTAAGTAACTGACTTCTTTTGCATAACTGACAAATATTTTATAATTCTCCTTTTCTTTGTTTATTTTCTCAACAGTCATGTTTAGAATTATAGAAAGGCCTAGAAGGATTTTGAAAAGATGAATCGTAATTAATTAAGTAAGTAATCTTAATTAATTTGAAGAAAGTCGCTCTCAGTTTAATAAATGGTGTTGGCGCTCTGAAGTATTTAAATTGGATTTGAAACTAATTGATTTTCCTGAGGAATTTAAAGCTTCATTCATACGTCAAAAGATCGGTTAAGAACTGCGTATAAATGAAATTTTCTCATGCATTAATATCTGAGGGTAATGCGGTTCAAAGCGTGCAGCGGATTCGTAAAATCACAGATAATAGCGAACGCTATACAAAACTGGATATTCAGGCAATATAGTAGGCTCCGCTAATGTGATCACTTTTGTCCACTGCTATTTTGATAACATTAACCGATATATTTCACATCTACAATACAGTTTAACTAATTTAATAACAAATATAGGTGGAAACATAGAAATGATTATTTTCACAGCATTTGAACCAAGGAAAAAAATCGGTACTAGTGGATTGTCTGAAAGCGTTATGCAGAAGTTAATTTGTAAACTAAGTCTGATATTTCTAGAAATTATTTTACTTATGTTGTATCCTTAATCTTCGTACTCGGAGGATGTTCCTAATATCAGCATTTATAAGAATTCATCTATTTCACTTTTGCGTTCTTCAGAAAGTTTATTGCATGATGTGCTTGGATTTGCTTCAGAACTCCTCCGGCAGATATCTTCTGTCCGAAAAAGAAATACCTGTCTGATGTTCCTGAAATCAATAGATTTAGACTGTGATAAATTAACAAAAGGTTGTTCTTTCATCTAATATTAAATGATTGTCTAAAATAGAAACTAAGCAATTTGTTGACTTAACCCCTTACTTGGTGACATTTTTCAGTCATCTGTCAGGTTTTTAAATGTATTTTGGCTTTATTTAGAGAAATTACTTCTGTTTGAAAAATTAATTCTATAACATTTTGATAACATTAATCAAATATTTTATCACAATAAGTGATGCATTTGCCATGCTTAAGTATACAATCGGGTAGGAATTTAGCAATTCGATAACAATATATGAGTTATAACATTAATCCTATCACATTAATCCTTTCCGGCACGCTACATTTTAAAGTCAGAGTTTTGATTTTAAAAAAATCTGATGTGTACACCACATGACTTCCTTGTACGGAATATTAAATTATACGCATTTTTTCTTGCATTTCATTTAAACTTATTGGATTGTATTAAATTTACTTCGTCGACAGCGCATAAACCACAATACAATAAATGCATTCTTTAAAATTAACTCTAGTATTTGTTTACCATAACGACACTCTGGCGCTAGATTCACTTAACAGTATTATATTTCGTTCATATTATAACTCATAATGCACAAAATTTATATCGTTTAAAGAATAGAATTATCTAATCGTTGCCACATGTTCTATTCATATACTATAATAAAGCTAGAATGATGTATAAAAGAAATTAAGCAAACAAAACAAAAAAGAAACAGTTTTTCACAGAGGATTGAGTATTTCTCATTCAATTAATTCTGTTCTCACTTCGCGAGAAGGCAAAAATACATAAAAACTCAAAATATCTATATTAAAAATTACGAATTAAATCTTAAACACTTATTTCCTCGAAAAAATTCCAGAAAGGATTAAGTATGATTTAATTGGCAATAATAAATGAAGGCGTTATCTTTGTTGTTGCGAAGCTAAGTTTCTTTAGACTGGCAACAAATGCACTAGTCTGCTGTTTCAAATGTAAACAATCAATGGCCGAAATCAACAAAAAAAAAAAAAAAAAAAAGGCTTAGCGGCACTTAAACAACATTAAAATTGTTGATAATTCTAAAAATGTTGCATACATATTTACTAAAGGCATAAAAACCTTAACCGGAAGATGAAAACAACATAATTCAATCATTTTTAAAGCAAAAAATGTACAATTTACAAACATATAAGAGTAAAGAAACTTAGATCACTGAGCCGGGTAACAGAGTGGGTATATATATATATATAAATATATTTATATACGTTTGGTGCTGCCGATTGCAACAAAATACGAGGTTCACATCTACATATTATAGCAGTCCTATATATAAAATTGCAACGTTCTGAGGCTATTCGGTTTTGAGTTATGCGAGATACGTACGTACGTACATACGTTCGCACAGACGTCACGAAAAATTCTCTTCAGAATTAATTTTAAAGCAGTTTTATAATTTTTTTGGAGGAAACGAGTCTTTTATCCTGTCCTTACGTACAGATATCACGCAAAAACATCGTTAAATTGCATTCGATAGCGGTCAAAATGGATATTTTCGTTGAAATATGCTGCCTGAAACTTTTCGCGATTACAATACTTCCTTTTTACTTCGTACAAGGAAGTAAAAAGGTAGGCAGACTAATTAGGCCTAGAGGAGTACACAAGTAAAATTTTGTGAAGATTGCACTTATCGTTTTAATTCTGTGTGTGTGTTCAAAGAGGCACGCTGATTGAATAGAGCTTCGAAAAGAGTGCTGAAACGAGCATTTTTTTCAATGAACTGACCAATGAGATGCGAAGAAGCAAAGAATACAGTTCTAGGGTTCGCCGTTTGATTTTAGGCAAGATTTCAAGGTAACAATTTAAAAGTAATATAGAATAAGGAGATTAGCATACAGCCAAAACCTAATAGAGAAATTTCTTTTCAAACAATTCCTGTTATACCCTAAAAAAATCTGGAAGATTTCTTTGAAAAATGAGGGTCTTAAAAAAAACTAAACATGGCTAAAATACTCGTATATGGACTGGTTTGTGTTGAGTTGCCATCTACTATAAATAAAGAAGGTTCTATAGTAACCTATAAATCCTTTTTCATTCAATTTTTCTGTGCGTACAGAAGGAAACTTTTAGGTGTGTCCAGACCGGACACACTGTGCCACAAAGGGTTAAGTAGAGTATACTGCATGCATACTTATAGTTTAATTGATATTAACCAAGTACGTGTGTACCATGTAACAATAAAATATTCAATAAATATGTAATAAATAATAATAATTCAATAAAACATGTAACAATAAAATTTTCTATCACAATGCACAATGTATATAATACATACAATAAAATATTTTATACACAAATCACAATGCATATAACACATACAATAAAATATTCTGTTCACAACACACATATTACATTGCTAAATAAGGAAACAGCAAAATGCGGGATGATCCAAAAGTTGCGCATATGAAATTTTCAAAAAACGTGGAAATTCCATAACAGATATTAATGGCAAACTATTTCAGTTGATAACACACACATATATATAAATATAAGTAGATACAAGTAATGCATCACTTGAAATTATTGTTGCTTGAAAATAACTTAAAACTGCGGTTAACGCAGCTAGCTTTAAAACCGTTTCTTCGGTGCAAGAAGGAGAATGGGTTTTCATAATTAAGCATTATTTCGCAATGCATTTTTAGTGCAGATTTGTTGTAACTTTTCAAAGTAGTTCTCTGACATTCGTGAACCTAGAAAGACAAGAATTTTCCATTCTGTAACTTAATTTCAAAAAGAAATCAAATGTCCGCTCAATTTCGGACAAAATGGGCAGATAAGAAAGTCAGAAATAGAATATTGTAGTCACCAATAAACATTCTGAAAAAACTGGCATAGCCATCAAATTTATCTCATGAGAATACACAAATCATTTCTCATAGTAAAAGCTTCCAGTTTCCTATTTTCCATCAGCAAACATAACTGGTTAACAAACATCATTGTCTATTTTATCTATCTAAACCACTCCTTTTTTCATGCATTATCCAAATATAAACAGCTTCTAATCGCAGACATTCCACGTTTCCATTTCTACCTCTCGATTCCAGCGGCGCAACTTTCAAATACTATAGAAAGCAATAAATAATTTTCGAAGAAACTGTTCCACCTGCAAAACGAAACATGAGAAATAATTCGGTTAGGGACAAAACGAGATGAAAGAGAAACAAGGCCTTTTGTGAACAAAATATTTTACTATACATGCTAATGGAAAGTACTCCAAATGCAGATAAAATGGGGTATGAATATTAAAAGACGTATAAATCACAAGCACGCAGACTGTGTTTTACTGCAAATTAGAAGTTTATTTAATTGCTGTGCACTGCTGTAATAACAATATCAAGCAATGTAAGATAAAATACTCGTATAACACTCAAAGAAGACAAAATACAACAGATTTGAAAGATCCACTGAAAATTAATCCTTTACATATTTTAATTTATTAATAAAACCCCCCGTATTTTTCTAAACATAACATTTTCCACATAATAAACAGTGCAGCCTAACTTCTATAAGCGGAAATTGAAGCGAACAAGGTCCGAGACTTTAATATTCAGTTACCCTACATTTGTTCTGGTGTTTACGTGCAGTATGTTCATCGCGCGTAAAGCTTTTGCTGGTTTGTAGGGCAGCACAAGAAGGTGCCCGACAAAACGGTTCCGGTACCTTTAAGCTAATAGGCTACTGTTTTCCAAAAGAGAAACCTTCATTAGTGCGCTTAAGCAAGAAAGTCCCTACATACCTTAAAGATTTATTTGAACTTAAAGAAAATAATATTACTAAGAATGTCGGAATCTTGAGTAAGTAAGTCAATGTTCCCTCAAGAGGAAAATCTCCATGAGTGCTTCAGGAAACGTCTCCTTTAACTCCTCGTGAACATCAATTTTGAACATTAACAAAACAGTTTTCCTACAGGTGTCTGGACCTTTCTGCTAGTGAGCCACTGCTCTCTAAGACAGAACTTTTACAACTGTACTTCTCCGTAAAGGTCGCTACACTCTTTTGATGATCAGTTTTGACTTGAAGAAAGCATTCTTCAGATAGGTGCCAGTATCATCATGCTACTGGGCCCCATTGCTTTCCAAGGCAAAATACTTCGTATGTACGCGTCAACATAAAGGTCGTTATACCTATACGAAGATCAATTTTGAACTTAAACAATTTTCATAACGGGTAGTCTATCTTTATAGAAGACAGCCATGTTGCAAGTAGGATTTTCACCTTGTTTGTTAATAAGAATTGGAAACTGAAGCCTTACTTGCATAGGTCCTACTCGATCTACAGGTTTCAGCATTTTTACTTTCTTTAGATTCAAAACTAATCTTTGCAAGATTGCCGACATCTTTATCTCGTGTTACCCTTACGAAACTTTCTGGCTTGGAGAAGGGCAGTGATTTGCATAAATTTTCAGACATCTTTATAGTAGGACACTTATACAAAATTGTCGATAATAGATATATTTATAAAGTTCGACAGCTGGTTTTTTGCATTAATAATGAAAATTAGATTCTCATACAAGGAATATTGAAACAAAATCATGGGCACATTATGGCCCTTTCTGCTAGTAACAGAAGAATGCACTAACCAACCAAGGTAACGTGACTTTTTGAAATGGAAGAATGTCACCAAGTTGAAGATTTTTCAACACCATTCTTCAGCAATGTAGGGTAGGAATCTTCATTCGGGAGGAACACATCTTTAACAACTGAGATTTTGATGGGAAATAAACCTAGAGGAAACATTCGACAGACTCCTAGAGAAATGTGCATCAGAAATAAAACAATGGTAATATGCCAAATCATTCATTACATTTAGTGAATTTTAAGGAAGTTTTTAGTACAGTAATAACTCTTCAGAACCAACTAAATGATGATCAAGGTAAAGAGTAAAGAACAAGGCACAAACTTATAGATTAAACCTTAGAATCCAGCTGGTAAACTAAGCATACCAGATTTTAATGCAATTATGTTTATCGTTGGAAAAAGAAACTATCAACATTAAAAGCAAGGATGTTTTAACTCTGCAAATGAATTATACTTTCATTATAAGTTCTTGACAGTATAACTTTAGCTACTTAAGAGCTTAGCTACTTAACAGTACTTCACGCAAAACTATTTTAGGACGAATAAAAACCACCATGATCAATTCCAAACTGTCATATCATGCAAATAAATAATGAATCCATCACATTTAAAAAAAATTGATTATTCTTATACAGCTTATATAGCTACAGAATTTACTTAATCCAGGAATGAGATACAATGACTAGAGAAACAGTTCAATCATAATATTTAATGAAAAGTATTCTTATCATGTATATTCAACAATGCGCGCAAATGATGCAGCTGCTTAAGCGCAGGCGTGCACTGGTATTAGAATGTCGTTTAACATATTCTTCAACAACCTGCATCTACCACAAATTCAGAAATTGGCATGTTTGCAGTTTGGCGAGTTATCACCCTCACTATAATCAAATTGCATGCAGAGAGAGACTAAACAGGATTTTATTTGTCCACACCTGCTAGACTAAAAATAAAGGTAGAATTTAAAATTAGCCAAACGTATTAATCTTCTTTTGTCATAGAGTTTTAATTAAAACTCTACGCCAAATACGGTCTGAGCTGTGACAGCGAATAGGTCAAAGAATTAATCAAGAATTGACGAATGAAGAATTGGATATCTTACAACATTTGTTAACAATGAAAGCAGTGATAGTAAAAAAGATAAAGCGTCTTTCAGCGAATTGTTAAAAAAGTCGCAGGAATTGTCTGATTTTGCAATGGAGACTGACTCAAATGACATAAAAAAGACGTTACCTGAGAGACACTGGAAAAACTCTGATCCTCGAATGGCAAAAATTTTAAAGAGTTGCTTCAGTCATTGTCTCAAACAAAAATCACTAGCCTTTAAAAAGTATCATTGCGTCATTTAGTCATCAGAAGCAGTACAAATCCTTTAAATTGATATTTATTTTGTTGTTTCGAATTAACTAAAATAATCTTCATTTTCTATAAATTCTGCATAGCTTCTTAATCTAAATTATACCTAACACATTTTTTTACAGAAAGTTATCTTCGCGAAACGCCATTTTGCCGTACGCACAATGTTTTAATGACGTAACCACCTCGTACTTAACAGTTGAATCAATGCTCTTTGCTGGTTTTGGAATACAACAAAGTTTTAATATATCTAACACTAATAATGAATTAAATGCTGTCTGGGAATTATTAATTCAAATTTAAGCAAGATTCTAAGTCTATGCACTAACAAATCAATTATGCACTTACTGGAGTTAATATGGGTAATAAGCGAATGGCACATCAAAGAACTATTGCTGGTGCCGTTATCAAACGGTTTCACCTTAAATTAAAGCTTCATTATATAAAGCTTTCTTCATTTATATTTCTGGAAGAACTAACGGAGGAAACAGAAATACATGATAGATGAATATAAAAAATAATATGTTAATTAACATAAATCAGCAACATTAATTATAGGAGTTCAGCTGAATTTAAAACAATTATACTTTTTTTAAATCCATTGTTTTTTGCAGATTCTGTACAACTAATAAGTCAATGAATATAGGTCTTAATTGTATAGTTATGAAAGATGTAAGGATTATGTTAATTTTATTAACAGTTAAATTTTGAGTCAAACTTCTTTTCCTATCGTTTCTTAATTTCAACTTACCACTTCCGGCCAGAACGTAGTTTTAGAATCACTCTGAATGCTAATGAGGAAGAGCGGTATTTAACCGCGAAGTTCTTAGAGGAGTTCCTCTACTGTCTTAGAGAGAGAGATACCAGATATTCTGGCTGCACGTGTCCGCCATTTTAGGCTACTCTCTCGTAAGCTATTACTACGCTCGGCCGTACTTTAGGCCTTTGATAGCTTCGAAGTCAATTAGCGTTAAGGGGCCAACTCTGTTAGAATCTTAATAGCTTCGGCTATATTTCCTTAGTTAAGATTTGTTTCGTTTAATTCTTAATTTTATAAGTTCAAGCCCAAGTGTCGGCTTTATTGTACAACTCCAAGACGGAGTTCGTTAAAACTTGTTTGAATAATAAAGGGTCTTTTAACCCTTTCCAAGTTTACTTACTGTCTCACGAAGTCAAGCGATTATTTGCTTACTAGTTCTTAACATTCTTCACTTTTAACTGAGAATTACACAGTGGAGAATCGTACAAAAAAAGCAAATATTTTGTTTCATTTTAAAATTTGGCAGCTTATTAATTTATCAGTTAAGCTTGCCTTCTCTATTCTTTTGTTTCTGACCTTTTCTTAAGGACTATAGTAGCAAGTTTGTACCTTTTTTTTCACTTATTTCTTATATTAACTACTAGTTTAGGTTATAATAGAAGCGCTTTCACAGAAGCCTTAGATAAAAATGAAGGAATGTATTGAAACTAGAAATTAATAAAAGTCCTAATGCTTAATGTGAAGTGTTTTAGACCTTTTAGACAAGTTATTTAGATTGAGACACGTGTACAGAAATAAAAATAAGAAGTCGGTCTACGGATCTATCATTTGTAATGGAAGTATTCCTATATGTTCAGAAGATGAAGTAATTGAGCAAAAATTCATAATATTATAAGGAACGATGCAAAATGTGCTGCAGAAAGAGAATAAAATTATTCGTTTCAAAAGATGATGACAAGAATCAAACGCTCTTGCGAAGGTTTATTAATACTTTGCAGAGATCATTAGAATTTTCGGAGCAGGAAATATGAAATAGTCAATTTTGGCCTTGTCGGAACGCGAACCACGGATCTTCCAGTTGCAGCTGGATGTACATAACGACTACACACATGGGGTAAAGGTGATAATTCCTTGCGACTTTTGTTTTAATTACCATTTGCTACCACTATAAAGGACTTTCAATATACATAACTATTATTTACTTAAATTAAAATAATATGTGTTAATTACTTAGAATTTGCTACCACTCTAAAAGGACATTGAGTTCATAAAACGTTTTACACAGAGCAAAATAATACATATCACTTATTCAGATTTGCTACTGCTATAAAACATATGCGTTCACAGAAGTATATTTATATACAGTACAACATTATGTATCAACTGTTAACATCAGAGGTACGTAGTTTCAAATCTCACTTTCCTTGCCAATATCACTTTTTAAAGTTGCCATCAAATGTTTAATATAGTGAATAAAAAAGGTGTATGACATCATAACTAAAAGGATTTTGCAAACAAATGATATTACCGTGCATTATTTTTAAAGAAAACACACAGGGAATATAAAACAAAGTTACGGCAACTCTTAACACTGTACCAGGAAATCTAAAGATATGTTGCTTTAAATATTTTGCGATTTTGCTGTCGAATTTTATGTAGCGCATGTGAGAAAATAACCAATAAGGTTCCAAAAACAGAAGCTTCATAAAAAGATGTTATAAATGTTGTGAAAATTAAACGAATTTAAAAAAAAATATGTCTGAAATGTTTCATTTTCTAACGTCACCCAAAAGAGCTGTTATATTTTGCGTTTTACTTATTTTTCTTCCGAAAATAGGTGTTTGAATTAGTATTTATTTTCTAGGGCGTTTGAGTTTTAGATTGCTATTCCTCGTTATTCCGATTTCGTTTGTTTGCGATAAAAGGTTTTCCTCTTCGGTTTACCAAAGGAGTCGCATCTCTTTACTTGAAATTGAGAGAGACATCAGAAGTGATTCGATTTAGAATTGAAATTCAATAGCCTTTTCTGGCTAATAATTTAAAGTCAAACTGTTTGCGTCCATCATCTTACTAAGTAAAGCTAACCATCGATATGATGAACTGAGAAAAGACTGAAAAACATTAATGGTGGTACTTAACACTGCAAAGGTTATGCTGCTTTTAAAATTCTGTTATTTTGCTGCTGAATTTTATGCGGCGTAAGTGCTCTGTTTAATAATAAAGTTAAAAAGAAAAAAAAAAAGAAAAGAAAAGTTGCTTTACCCGGAGTGAGTCCAAGAGCAGATTAGTAAATTGCGAGGTCAGCGCATCTGACCTCGCAATTTACTAATCTGCTCTTGAGCATCTTAATAAACTCTGATATGAAGTTAATATCTGAATCCTTTAAAATTTTTCAAAGATATTTTTATTAATAGAACGGAATTCAGTCCACTAAACTGTTTACGTAAACTAAAAAATAAGGATGAATTACTCAGATTTTGCAACCAACGTAAAATTTTGAGCTCATAGAATATATTTACGTACAGTAAACAATACATGAACATAGGCACCTGGAAGCCCGAATTTTGAATTTCGAATATGTTTTATTATCTATTTCATATTTTGTAAAATCTTTATCGAATATTTGATTAACAAACTCTACTACTTCAAAGCGAACACTGACAATATTGTAGAGAAAAATCATTTTTATCTCCAGCAAGCGAGACTGTGTATCGGAAATTCTAAAGATAGGCAGTTTTTAAATATTTTGTGATATTGTTGTTGAAATAAATTGTATGTGGTTTATGTGCGAAGAGCATGATGTTTAATAAAAAAAGGTAACACACAAAACCTTAAAAAAACGCTCCTTTGGACGTAATAAAAAATCTAAAACTTTCCGTTTTTTAATTATTTATATTTATAACCTTTTTTATTAAAAATTCCTTTAAATTTACAATCCTTTTTATTAATGCTTTTATATTTACAAACATCTTTATTTTTTCTTTTTTTTATAATCACCTAAATTGGTTCTTTCACATTTACATCTTCTTTACTATTTCTTCTACATTTAAATTTTCTTTATTATTGTTTTTATAAATATATAATTTTCTTTATTAATTATTTATATTTATGTTATTTAATTTTTCTTTCATAAGCTTCGCTGTTAAATTTATATTCAGCTTTCTTATATAATAAAAGTGAAATGAAGAAAAGAAGTAATTGGAAAGTAGATTGTGATGTCACAAAAGTTTTAGCGAAATTATAAAATCTTTGCCAATTAAAACTATCCTGTTCACGATTTACCCATCGTTATTTGGTGTACTGCACCCTTAGCACATTTAAGTAGATAATTTTAACTGTACGTTGTTTAATAAATACTTCAGCTCTTTGGCAGAAGATAATAAATATCAGTTCACTTTTTTCTTTTTAAATATAAATATGAAAGCTCTTAGATTATCACAGTTGTAAAACATAATTAGAGGAATTTCTGGATAATTAAAACTGGTGTGTGGTTTATAAAAGCTCTCACGATTTAAACCTTAATAACATCTGTTAAAAATTCTATTTGAGAACGCTTCGTATCTTAAATCTTCTATTTCGGAATGCAAGAAGCACTGTCTTTGTGACTTATCATTCTCTTGTGCTAAAGAGTTAAATTATTTTACATTAATCTCTACGTATAGAAATAATCTGAATTGTTAAAGTAATTAAATTTTCACTAGGTCTTCATCATCGAGAAAAATCTGCTGGGGCTTAGTTAAAACTTTAATGAAATGTAAGTGGAATTAATTGAAACATTTGGTATGTCTTAATGCTTGTAACATAAAATGTGCACTGAAGCAATTATTTGATTGATCGAATTCCGATTGAGTTAAAAGTGCAGAAAATGAAGCTACTAAATTATTCATTCTGACTTCATCCTATTTCTAATAGACGTTAGGGATTATTTAGTTTACAGCAAAGTACTTCGGGGCTATCAGCCTAAGGAAAGGTATGCTTTGGTAGAGGACTTTTTAAAGAAAAATGAATGGTATTCGTATTACATATGGGGTAAGTCGCAAGATTTCATATGTAGTTAGCCCATTCCCGTGATCTTAACCCCGATTGACCAATGCTCCACAAGTTTAGCATTGGACCTCTGATAGCCGTCATTGAAGTTAGTGTCATTAATATAAGTGTCATGAAGAAGTTGAGTAACATTCAGAAATAGCTCAACTTTTCTCAATAATACACATAAAGTTTTTCACATCAATGAATGAAAATCGTAAAAATAGAAAATCATTTAATATTTCATAGAATGTTTAAACCCCTGAATACTGTGAGTTCAACCTAAGTTCGATTCCAGGCGAACGGGCAGGCTTCATGGTTTGATACTTTTGTTATTATTCTGGCATGCAGAGGGAAATTCCTATCCTTGCTCTTTCTGGATTCCTGAGAGAATCCCGAATTGGGCCTGACGTCTGAAAAAAGTCCATAAATAATTTTCTTCATATGAGGTTTAGGCCGAGGTGGAAGAAACTTTGAAGCCCTTTGCTTCCTAGGAGAAAAAGCCAAATCTGGATGGAATTGCAGAAGGATCTATGGTCGAGCACTGGTGAGCTGGTCACGTGGCCTGAAGCAACGAATCCAATGTCATGAAGGGCGTGGCTTGGCAACTACGCCACTAATTGAAGAGATACATACACATAATACAAAATAAATACATGAAAGATATAGAAATTGCTATTTACACTATTTACATGGTGAATAAGACGTTTCAGGCTACTGGGAGCCGAAGATTGCCTGGCTGAGCGTTGGCAGCCCAGTATGCTAAAAGTCACAATAAAGGGAAAAACAGTCCTGAAATTCCTTGATTTGTAAGAAGTTGAGAAAATGACCCGTTAAAATGTTCGTTAAAATACAGACAGTTCATCTGAAACACTTTTAAGGTCAGTTGCGGGGCATTGTTTGACGAAAAATAGCGCTAATTAAATCCGGCGTCCACAGGAGGCGATCAGCACTCTCATTTGGCTGTCCTGAGTTGTTTGTAGGACGTGGGCAGCGAAAGGGCGTAGAAGCTTGTCTTCGTTCAGGAAAGCACGTAGCACATCAGCATATGTCTTAGGAAAGCACATCAGCGAAGTTCCCTGGGTTGTTTATTAAAGTTCTTGTGAAGAAATTTCCACTAATCCTGTTAATAAAATCCTGAATTGGTTTAATGGCTGGTTTCCCCCTTGTGGAATGTGAATACAAGCCTGTTACTTTAGAAAGTTCTCCACAAAGGCATCTCTTCCCGTAGACAGATAGTCAACGCATGTTTTGCCATAATCAAATAACCTAAAATTTAATTCTTATGAAATATTAAAGATATATTTTTCAAAATAAACAGCTGAAAAAAGTTTCGGAAATTACTGAGCTGTTTAAAATACCCTACAGTATCATCATTCACAATTCTTATAATTCACATTTAAAGTTAAACAAAAATATTAGAAATAATACATAAGGTTCTTGTTCATATTTAATTTTCTGTCACTAATCATTAAACAATATGCTATTTTTATGCAGTAAGGAAAAAAATAATTAACCTGAAAAAATATTAAAACATTATCGAAAAGGAAGGGAAAATTCTTTATCCAGAGATCAAACTCACATCCTCTAACTCTAATTTCTTGGTCTTTTATCCACACCTTCTTAATATCTGATTGTCGGGTTAGATTGTCGGGAACGTCTTAATGCTGAAATGACTCTCTATATATGATAAGAGAATTATTTGTCATATAATAGGTTAATTTCCTATCCCGGAGAGAACATCGAAGTTTGTACTTATTTATCCCCCTTGAGAGGGTACAATATCCGCTGCCTCATGCGGTGTACCTTAAATAACATTTTGCCTGATGAGGCGGATAAATCAGCCGATGGACTCTGCCACTCTTGATGGATGCTTAGCAAGTAAGTAATATTCGTTTCTTTAAAAAATAAATGAACCACGATCATTTCTAGCTTTATTTTCCAAATGAGTTTTCGATCTTTACTCATTAATAACAAGGTTTGTTGTTCAAAGTAATTAATTACCTCACGATTGTTCCTTGCCTATTTCCCGAGTTAATTTTTGATCATTTAATTTTTAGATGATAAGATCCGTTGTGCCAAATGTCAAAAATAATCTAATATCTCTATAAAACAGTGGCGCCCGAAGTAAAAAAGGTGGTGGATGATGATTCTTCACCACCAGGATTTGGCGATTTTGTATCTAATCCCCAGTCGCCCTTTAAAAGGGGGTATATAAGGTATTTTTTCCCTCCTTTCTGCATGCCTTTGTGGTATAATGGTGGCACGCATAGAAGTATTAACTTCAATATCGTTTCCTTCCTGATTTCCGAGTTACTTTCGATCTTTAGTAATTAAATGATGAGGTTTGTTCTACAATAAGATTATTAATCATTAGTCCTGTTTATAACTTTATAACTGTATAAGGTATTTCTCCCACCTTCTTGGCGGGCCTTCGTGGTGTGGTGGTCTGCACACTGGCCTGTATTCCAGAGGTTCGCGGTTCGATTCCCGGCGAAGGCGTTGTTAATTTTTCACTTCTTCGGCTTTTCCAATTAACCTAATGTCTCTACAACTGCTTTCATCAACGGTTCCCGAAATGAGCATCGCGGCGCCCCGGGAAGCTGCCGCGAAGCATTGTAAAATCTTCTTAATTAATTCAACGAAGATATTCACTATTACTGAACAAAAAACAAAGAGAGAATCTAAAAATATCTAGACTTTTTATGTGGTTTCTTTTTACGGGACCCTGAATAAATGTTAAGTTCACAGCGCAGAATATTCTTGCGAACGCGAGCTAGCAACGGTGTCGCTCCTCGATCGCGCCATATGATAACGCAAGGAATTACGATAATCCAACCAGGATAATCTAACCAGGATTTACGACAATCTAACCTGAGAATATGTGCAACGCTAGAATCAACATTCCACGGCTTATTTCGTGAAAAGAACTCATGAGCTTTTCTCCGTATTGTTGCTAAAGTTAGCTCGTCATGTCGTTTGTTTTGGGTTTGCGTGTACCAACCTTCAGAAGTCTTTTTTTCTCCCTGGAGTCGAAAATCCACCATTTTCATTCAGCTTGGATTCTACACGATTTAGGCTTGTCACAAAAAAATGCCAGTCAAATCAGCAACAAAAGTAACCACTTCGTTAACCGATTTATTAGGAAAATGCTCTTGTAATTTGACAGAAACATTCATAACAATAATCTTAGGGGAACTTCGTAGTGGTGTTTCAACCTTATAAGATTCTGAAACTATACATGTATCTCAAAGATCAAGCAGATGCTCTAACAATTGCTTTCTTCTCCTCCTGATCGGTAAATGAATCAACAATTTAAGTGTGCTTTTCTCATGGATAGTGGGCTGAGGCCGGGATTGCAGTAATTTACAGTTTCGCCAATAATGCCAAAGAAAGGGGTGTATTCCTATTGCCATCGATTGATTTGCATGGTATTAGAAAATTTTAAATAAATAGCTGGATTCAGTGTAATATTTTTCCATTCCGTTCTTTTTGCTGAACAATGTTTATACTTCAAAGCGTAATTTTCACAATATGTCATCTCGAAATGGTAGAAAAATATTCTACGGTGAACGGGTATACTTTTTACTATATCCAATGTCCTCAACTTAGGTTAACGGATAGTATGGACACGTCGAGATGCGTAGACCCTTCGCGACACATTTAGACTGTTGTGGAAGATCTTGCGGAAAGCATATAAGCAAACGTTACCTGCTCGATTCAGTCAGTAGGTTTATAATCTAAGTCTAGTGAAATTAAACTCAGAATTTTATGCAAATAAAGAGTGAGATAAATTAGTTCATAATATAGTAATGTTATATTACTTCTTGATTGTTACCTTTGATAAATAGTGATTTTTTTGCTCTGGTACCTTTTAAAATGGACATATTCTTCAACTGGACGACAATGTGCATTATGAAAGTTTTTGTCAACGATATGTATGCTTTCAAGTAAATTAAAGCGCGATTTAGAAGCTAATCATCACCGCAGCATAGTTGGCAACCCTCGTAATCTTTATTGCGAGGAAGTTAAAGGAACTGAAGAACAAAAAAAAAGTTTAAAGCCTGCATCAATACCAAACAATACTTTGTTAGTGCCTTACAAAGTAGCGTGTACAAGCGCAAACTATGAGAAGCCTCATATCATCGCAAATTTGTTCTACCGACTGTATCTTGAGCATCATGGATGGTGCCGAGAAGCTTCTTTAAAAATTGTCTTTGTCCAATAATACAGTTAGTCGGGGAACATTTAGCGGAGGATATCAAAAAGCAATTAACTGACAAATTTAAGGAATGAAATTTAGATTGCAGCTATACGAGACTGCGGGTAATAATGAGAATACTCATTTGATATTCTATGTACGGTTTAAAGAGGGAAATAATACTAAAGAAGATCTATTTTGTAAAAAATATCACTGCTGGAGCGAAAGCTCAGGACCTACTCGACATTCTTGACACCTTCATGTCTGAAAATAATTTTAATTGGCCTAAGTGCATTGGTTTCTGTACTGATGAATATTGCTACATGTTCCAGCTGCTATGCAGTATTACAGAGACTTATCCGAAGCAAATCACCAAATGCACTGTGGATCCATCGCATTATTCATAGAAAGGCGCTTGCAACAAAGCATCTGAGCCCTGCACTGAATCAAGTATTAAAATGTATGGCGAATGTGGTTGTAGAAAAATTAAGTTATTTTGAAGCAGGAGACATGAAAAGGGGCAATGCCCTCGCCGGGACTCGAACCACGGATCTCTCGAATACGCGCCGAGTTTGCTTACCATTATGCCACGACGACATGCCAAGCAGACGGGAGAAATACCTTATAAGGTAAATTTTATAAAATTTCGTCCATTGAAAGAAGGAATTTTTTAAAAACTGTGTGAAGATATAGAAGCCGAACTCTCTTCTTTATTGTGCTATAGCAATTCCCGATGTTTCTCGCCGTAATGTTTTACCATGTGTACTTTGATTGCGTGAAGAAATTTTTATTTTCCTCAAAGAGAAAAGCTACAAAAATGCAAAAGATTTTCCTGATGCAGATTTTTTAATAAAACTGGGATATTTATGCGACATTTTTTAAAAGTTTATTTTCGTTAAACTCTCTCTCAGGGGAAAAAATGTAACTTTTGAACTCAACGGAAAAAATTTCAGCTTTTATAAAAAAAATTAAACTATGGAGAAGAAAACTGTATGAAGATGCAGGCAAAGATTGTATTTTAATATCACAGCAATTTTTCACGTCAAAAAAATTTGATCTTTTTCAAAACATAAAAACCAAATTTGAAAGTACTTATCACAGCTAATTATTTGGTTTGAGAAATGCTTTGAAAATGAAAATTTCGATATGTTTACATGGAATCAAGATTAATTTAATACTAGTGCTCCGTCTGAAGTTACATCTGCGGAGAAGGAAAATCTTACTCAGTTACTTTGCGACCTTGAGTTACCTTGGAGAAGGAAAATCTTATTCAGTTACCTTCCAGTTTGAAAACAAAATTGGTAGCATGGAATTGACATAATTTTGGATTTCAATAACAGATGAATATCTTCCAAGTGATAAAGCTCAGTAGATTTTAATTCCATTTCTAACGTATTTGTGCGAAGTCACCGTATTTCACGATCGTTGTAATAAAAAGCAAGAACAAAGCAAACATAAACTTGGAAATGGAAAAAAAGGTTGCCGTGCCAAGTTTAATTCCAGGAATTTAGAAAATGGGCAACGATTTGCAATAATTTCCATCACATCAGTTATTTATTTAAAGTTAGTAAAGTAAAAAAAAAATGTTAAATAATGAAGACACACTAGTACAGTATTACCTATTTTTATCTCTTACTTACGATTAGCCATACTTAGGATATGATAGGGTATGGAATAGTTTGGGAACCATTGGCTTTCATGATTCTTTCCTGTCTAGTTCTTTATTGGCCACGTTCATACTTGGTTGTATACTGAAATGCAAGGCATAAACCAAATGGCCAACAGAATGGGATGAATGTAAACAAGGCTGCCGTACATACAAGATTTATTATAGTACATATTACATTTATTACAGTACTCTTTCCCGAATCCTCTAATAAACACGGCGTTAGCAACACCGGTCTCTGTATCTGTGGAGAAATTGGTACCTCAGACCATTGTCTTACCATCTCCTCACATACCAGAGAACATCGCCTTAAAATCCTCAGTAAGAATACATAATCCAACTGCAAGTAAAACAACGGCATTTGGTGGCAAAGATCGTCCAGAATATCGACAGGCTTGCATAACTTGGAGCTGACCTGTGTCTCGTTATATATATTTTTTAATTTTATTTAATCTTTTTTTCGGAGGGGAGGGAGGTTGATAGGAACAGTGCCTAGAGTAAGAATTTAATATTCACTTAGTTTGTTTTTAGAAGTTTAACTATCTGTGCTACTAACTGTATTTGGATGTTGCTCTATATACGTTTGTAAATTTCTGTGAAGTCTGTAAAGTGTTGTCTTAGTAAACGCTTATTTGTTAGTTTGTCTTTGTCAACCCTTATTTGTAATGTATACTATTGTTCTGCTGTCTGATGTAATTTGAGTATTGAAAAAATGTAAAAATTATTTAAATTATGTACGTATGTCAGCCACAACTACTACAATATCTTGAAGTGTTTTTTAATGTGTCTTCCAAGGCTAGATATGGAGGGACGCGGGACAGTACCACCAAACCTCTTGGTAGAATGGTGGTGTCTCCGTCTCTCGTTAACTGCCTAGTTCCTTAGTTAAGTTTCAAGTCTTAAATTATTATATGATAAGATTTCATGTGCAGTAAAATTATTAACTTTATGATAGTTTCCTTTCTGCTTCCCCAGTTAATCTTCGATGGTTAAATGATAAGATTTGTTGTACGATAAAATTGTTCATGATTGTTTGCTGCCTAATTTCTTAGTTAATTTTCCAGCCTTTAATTATTAAATACTAAAATTTGATGTCTAGTAAAGTTTTTCATGATTGTTATTTTCCCTTTTATAGTCGTTTTTCACGTATAGTTAATATCTCCTCTTTAATTATTAAAAGGCAAAATGTGTTGTGCAAGATAAATAATAAATCCTTTATTTTTTCTTGTATTTATCCCGATCTAATTTTCGTTCCTGAATTATTAAATGGTAAGGACAACTGCACAAGATAAAAACAATAACTTCACAATTGTCTGTCTTTATGGCTATTTAGTTTTCAATCATAAGTTATTAAGCGATAAAGCTAATTGCGCAAGATAAAAAAATAACTTCAGAATTATTTCCTGCTAACTCTTTTAGTTAATGTTATATCCTGAATTACAAAATAAAATTTTATGTGCGATATAATTAATAAATGATTTTATAAACCTGTAGAAATATAAAAAAATGAATATGGTGATGATTAAAAATATTAGAAATCGCATTTTTTATTAACCAGAAAATTAAAAACAGCTTTAAACTAATACAAGTAGTTTGTCCGGGTAAACTTGAAAGTAAATTATTTTGCGTGAGTGGTTTGCTATTGCTGGTGAAATTTTACATTACCTCCTAAACAACGTTTGAATTTTTAAATGGAATTGGGGAGAAGTTTGGTTTAAAAGTTTTGGTTTAGAAGTTTGGTTTTAGAAGTTGGTTTTGCAAAAAACATTGATTACAGACGCTTTCTCCCAAAGGTCAAATTGTTTATACGCTTGAGAATTAAACTTAATTTCCTCAAAATGAGCAAGCAGTTAACAGCTTCCTCTCCCAGAGGTTTTTAACTCTAAAATCGTCCTCAAAAATGTTTTCTGAGCACGTCATTTTAGAAGTTCCCAGACAAAATATCCATAATAATTTAGCTCATATATTTTTATATCCTGCTTCTCTTCAGTTTCCTGTGATTAGAAACATTTCATAGAATTTTTTTCTTTCTTTTGAAGTTTTCCGTCAGTGGGCAAAAATATATTAAATTAACCTACCAACTTCGAGAGTCCGTCATATAAAAAAGAGTTCGCTCCGGAAGTCATAATTCATATCTAATGTCCAAGAAGCTGACAAATTCGTACCAGGGTAAGAAATTTCTATTCAAGAAATGAAATTCGTAAGAAGTAATCTCCATTTTAAGCTGAATAAATGAGAATCTCATGGATTTTTCACAGTTAAAACCGGCACTTGTAACCGCTTTCTTAGACTTATGTTATTTCTATGTTATATTTTTTAACATTACAGTGAGCGACACTTTTTCCTCTTCACGCATGAAAACATGTTCAAGCAGTGCTAAAAAAACTTCATTAAAAATTCTGGGGTAGTATTAATTTTAAAAAATGCAGCCATTAGCAGAGCAGAATATAAATTAGAAATAGCTATGTGAGAAAAAGTATGTGTTTGTACCATTGAGTATCTAACTTTGACAACCAAGAAATATTAGATGGATATGTTAACCACTTACACCACGACAACAAGGAAGAAGACAGTATGGATACATTGCAAATAATGCACAATTACATTACATACTGCTGTGAGTAAAAACCACTCCCACATAACATAACATCACCCCATGTACTTCTTTTTCTCTTTTTCTTATTGACCTGATGATTTGAGATAGTATAGATTTCTGCGAATAAAAAACTTCATCATAGAACGAAAGAAAAAAGGGGGGAAAGGTGGACTTGGTTGATCGGGATTGATTCAGTAATCCCATAGTAATATCCAGTGGCATGCCGTCAGTGTAGTAGAAGGATTTGGGTTTTTCGCACGCAGGGTAGGAAACCACTAATTAGTTATTATCTCTTCCCATACACAATGTTCAGACGAGGGCTTTACCGATGCATATGGTACAAGCCGAGCTTCATTGCTAAGGCTAGTACTTTCTATGTCACAGAAATTGGTATTCGAATTTTGTCTAAATGTTCCAAGTGTTCTCCTTTATGCTAAAATTGTATAAAAATAAACCAATCCATGTAAATAAAACATGCAGGAGCTGACATTCCTTCGTTCATTTCGCTGAGTCAAACTAAGCAGTATTTTTTTTTTTTGGGCTGGCCTTGTATCTTTTTGTGCTAAACTATCATTAATTAATTATTTTTATCTCTCATCTATCAGATTACAAAATTTATTTATTTGCTTATTATTTTAGGTATACTCAACCGTAGCTCACAAGCCTGATGTGGCTTCATTGCACTTTCAGTTCATTTTAAGTTTTCCGAAGTCAAATGCTGAGAGGGGAAAGAAAAACTAGAATTTTAGTTAAGTCACATATTCCAAGTCTTAAGAAGATGGTTCTTCTTCGAAGAGCTATAAGCCGACAAGTTATTTTACAATAGACGATATGCGGCAACATTGCTCTCAATATTCCACAGACATCATTGAAATCATTATGGGTTGCTTCACATTGAACTGAACGCTGCGTTTTCATTCGCTGATCATCATTAGTACCATTGCCGAGCAACGTCTAGACATTTTAATACATATTAATGACTTTGTATTTCCCTTATAATGTCATCCTATCAGCCGGAAAATAAACGAAAAGAATTTCCCTTTCGTTATAATTTTAACGATCAGTGGAAAGAGGAGTATTTTTTAATTAATTTTAAGAACATATGTAATTGTGTATTTAGAGTTCAACAGTTTCTGTTGGAAAAAGGCAACATAGAACAACACTTTACAACAATCATAAAAATATGACACTAAAAGTAATCTATGTAAAGTCAAAGTATTTAAGAACACATTCGTTGCCCATTAATTAATATTTACAAAGTCCACAAATAAAAGGACCGACGATTGCATCATTTAAAGTTGCCCACATACATGCAATTCACAAGAAACCCTTTGAAGATGACAACATGATTAAAGAAGCAATGCCTTTCTGAATCGGGGATTTTATTTCAAAAAGTTAAAAATGAGAATGAAATTATGTCAGCTATCCACGATGTCTAATTACCCAGAAATTTCGTCACTCGTACAATAGAAGCTATGCCTGAAAATGCCAAAGGACAGGTAAAAGAGGATTCACGAAAGTGCGATTCTTAGGTGAGTTAACTTCTATATAAATACAGGAGTATCAGGAAACTATACAGAAGAAGGGTGCAAACCCTTTAATTAACTCTTTAAAATTTACACTGCGTCAACTCGACGTTAACAAACTTCGCCTCTACTTGGGTAGTAACTGAAAAGCAGGTAATTGAAAATCAAAAGTTGAAATGTTTAACAAGTGCTAAACTGACCTACAGGGCTCAACGAGATACCGAACTTCGACACCCTCTATAACTAGTTGTAGCAGATAAATACATTTAAGCCACTTTAAACCAGCAATCAGCAATTGTACCTACGGTAGAGACGACTGCTCGAGCCCAACTCTCTCACTTCCCTTCTAAAACTTCGATATTTAAATTTTCCTTCTCAAAGTAGAATTTGTATTTTCGTCACGCGCGCAACCAAATTTAACTATTCTGGCACTGACAATTAGGGGAATGAAGGCCTTTAGGAAGTCTGAACTAAAATTTAAATTATTAGTTAAAATAAATATAAATCCCTACAAGCTTACAGTGTGATGAATTAGCAGATATTTGCAATGTAGCTCAAGATTTTAGTAAAGATGGAGTTTCACGATTACTCAATGAAGGAAGATATATTTTCATTTTTGTCATCAAAAGGCAATACGCTCGAAGTGGGTATACACCGAACTATTGAAAACCATATAACTGAAATCAATCTTCCGCTTCAAAACTTACATCCATAACGGCAGACGGTGAAACTTCCATGATTGATTATGCTGTAGATTTCATCACATTACATAAGATTGATACTGACTTTGTAGGGGTTTATTTTAATTTTCCAATAGTTATTTTTAATTTTAAAACAGCTTTCCTATATTTTCTTGTTTTCACCTAGAATTTCCTGCCAGAATGATTTTTTAGTGTCGCGTTTTATGTAAATGATGTAAAACCAGTATTTAATGAGAAGTTTCGGTTAATTTCGGAGAACAGCTCAGACGTTCTCAGTAGAACGTGTTCTGTCTTCTGACCACGTCGCTGTTTTAGCCAATCTTACTACGTTCGTCCGTATTGTTCCGTGCCTGTTAGAATTCGTAGGTGAGGTTTAAATAAGTGCCAACTTGGTTAATTATTTCTGTACAGCTTCGGCTAAGTTTTAGTTAGTTAGAATTAGTTTAGTTCAAGTCCAAGAAGACCACTTCTGAAAAAGACCAGTATTTCTGAGACTATAAACAAACTCTAGTACTGAGTTTCATGTCACTATTTCTTGGACTATTTAACCTGCCTGACTAATTGATATATGCAGAGCTTAGAACAAGTTTTTACCCTTAAATTAAGCCTAAGCCAGAAAAATGAACTGTCTTTTACAACTGGACGACCCATTGGGGCCACCACCAACAAATTCTTTTATTAATAACCTGGCAAAAAAGAAAAAAAATAAAGAATACAGTTCTATATCTCCCATACAAATAAGCCGATTGACGAAATTAACTCTAACGCAGATATTTTGAAACAAATTCGGACTTTCCTGAAGCGACTACCGTTTTCTTCTATATTTCGATTCTACGATTCAAATTGTGCCAAAGTTCCACGTTTTGGTAAAAATCGAAGAAGAAGTTTTGAAAAAATTGGCTTTCAAAATTTTAGTTCCTCAGTATTAATTGAAAATTTGGTATAGTTATTAATATCTCTTTTTTCGTATTAAACCTATTCGATTCCTTCTTTCCCAGTTCGAAATTTAGGTTCAATAGAAATAAAATTCGCAGAAATTTTCTGAATTGTTTTCTAAATTTATGTTTTTTAATAATTTTTATAAATTTTTTGAAACAATATTTGAATTTTAACCTACACAATTTTTACTATCACCTTAAAACAGATTAAGCATATCAGCAAAAAATGAGAGATTTTTATTCAAAATTTCCTACGATATACCTAATTTTACATATTGGTGAGTTTCGGAATTTGGTATATTTGTTTTAAACACAAATGGGGTTTACGGATCTAAAAATAACAGCTATGACTAAAAAATCTAATATAAAAAATTATTTGAAAGAATGAATGATGCACCTCTTTTTTCGCTCGTGCATAATATAACGGAAAGGAAAGTAGATTACCATAAATTAATTTCATCAAGTGAAATAGTCTTGGAGCAGACTGAAAAATGTACTCCAATGTAAATTTTTGAATTTCTCCTTAAGTTTCTCCCAAAAAATTAATATTTGTGTCATTGAATCGATATATGGAAAAAGTCGGTATCTCATTCCTGAAAAAGTCCCATTTTGTTTCAAAATATCTATGTTAGAACAATGCTGTAAATGCTAATAAATTTAATGTATATCCTAAGTCCAGCTTTTGAGACATGAAGTCCGCAAGTTAAATTTCGTCAATCGGTCCGGTAAGAACGGGCGATATGAAACTGTCTTCCCTTCCCTTTTTTGTGCAAAATTTAACGTACAACACTTAAATACAATACATAACATAATTATACATCTCGTGTTACAAATACGTACTCAGTTATATTTATGACATATCATAAATAATAAATCTAATACACCAGTGTGCCGGAAAAGCAATTATTTGATCTATTAAATATTCATAACATTAAATTTAATTTCGACTGAATCCATAACAGTCAACATAAATACACATTATCATTCATCAAAATTACAATTCTAATTCCTTTAAGTATTTTATCACTTATCAATTAAAGTCTCTAAAAATTATGTTTCATTAGTCATTTAAGTACCGTTATATATTTCACTTTCATTCGTAACCAACTTTTTACACATATTTTTCGTCTCTCGACTTTTCTTAAATTTCGACTATTTCATGTTATAAAAACCATAATGAGTTTTTCTAATTAATACGTCTATTTACGCTTAAACAAACACATTTCTTGTCAAGACTTCCATGCGTCAAAACCTAATATATACCAATTATTAGCATTTTTACAATTGGAGCCTACCAGCGACCGAGCGGTAAAATCGCTGAACACTGGTAGTTCGGTACGAGGTTCGAATCCCGCGAACGGGCTGGCTGCATGGGCGTTTTCGTTGTTTTCCCCATGTGTAACTTGTATACGAGGCAGTTTCCCTTAGAAAGTTCTCCAAGAAGGCATCCCTCCCCTTAGGCAGATAGTCCTAGTGTACTTTGCCGTATTCTCAGTGCACACCATTTGTACAATTGGTGCATTTAAAATCATTCTTACAGTTACTGCTTGCATCTTGGGCTCATGGATTTTCTTTAACACATGTCTGATGAAAATGTCCGTATTCTTCGCATTTAAAACATCTTATCACGTTAAGGTACTCTCTCAAGGATAATAAAAGCCATTTCATATTTAATTTGCCAGTTTCAAAAACTCCTTTAAACGTATCTGATCGAACTTCACCAAACCAATACAATTTACCATTTTTAAATTTTATAGAAAACAATAGTTTAAAACCACCATCACAAAATTCCAAATTTCGTCTTTTGACAGTGTCTTCAACTTCATCAGAAGCCATCTCTTCATCAGTATTATAAATAATTATCTTAGGTTTCTTTTTAGCAGGTAACTTTGATTGAATTTCGTCTTATTAATAAAAGATTTGCCTGTATTTTTTCATCTAATATCTTCCCACAATCTAGATTCTTAAGTTCAACCAGTAGACCACCTTTTCTCATTTTTCTTTACATTCTTTATAGTTAGTTTCGTGCTATCAATTATATTCACGACTTTTGATTTCACTTCTTCAAAAAAAAAAAAAAAAAAAAAAAAAAAAAAAACATTTGCCTTATTCTGATATAATAACAAAATATGCTGTTCTCTTTTCCTTATCAAGAGCGCAGTTTAAATATCTTCTTGGCAATCATAGACTGTAAATAAACTGTAGATAGACTGGCAGCGAATTATCGCTGTCATAACGTAATATTTGACTGTTGATGGAAGAAGGAGACACAACCATTTTACCAAGAGTATTATCTCGCGTCCCAACATTTCTAGTATTAGGACATACAAATATAGCCGTTGAGGCACAGAACATAATTAGATAATTTATATAATTATTACATTATTTCAAATATTCAAATTACTTTGCAGCAGAACATACGCTTATAAGAGTACGCATTACAAATACGCGTTACAAAGCTGGGTGTGCTGACCACTACACCAAGAAAGCGGGAGAAAGGAGAAAACCTAAGAAAGCGGGAAAAATACCTTATAAAGCAACTAACTAAAGTAAGTTAACTTAAAGTAAGCCAAATGGAAAATTTAATTTCAAATAAGCTTGTAACAAGGCTGTACAAAAATGAATTTGACGCAAAGTTGGCTCAAAACGTAATCGAACTAGACATCAACTATCGGCAATTATAATGGAAAGCCAAAGACTGCATATCTTACCTTATCTAGTAATCCTAATAATGTGGCTTCGAGTGCAGAACACGCTCTGTCTTGCAATTCAAAATCCTCACCTTAAATACATGCGAACTATATTTGCATTCTGGAGAGAAAACGAAATTGAGAAATGATAGATACACAACATAAAATAACTTTTTAATTAACATACAGGAAACTTATGCGTGTTTCAGTGATATGTTTTCTCAGCAGTCTTTTGAACTTTTACAACCTCCGAAAAGATTGTTCAGTTTTCATAAGCTGAACACTCCAATCCGTGTGTGGTCCTCTTAGATAGAACTATATATTTATTTTTATAAACTATCCCATTCGGTGAATCCACTGCAAGCTTCTGCTAATGGATCTTTCTCAGAATGTTTCATGTTATGTTATGCCGTATGAGACAACTACTATTACTGCAACTAAAAATCAAATTTTCAAATTTTATGCCGAAAATTAACTAACCTTCATTAACACGAAATTCAAATAGTTACTGTTAAGCACGTTCTGATTTATGAAAAGACAGAATCAAAAGAATCAATACAAGGCTTGAAAAGAGATTAAATTGAAGTAAATCTCTAGTTCGAATTACAAAAGCGAGACATCTTCCTAGAAAAATTATTACTTCAAAATTTAACTCTATCTTCCGTCATTACTAATGAAGCTCATTAGGCTTAATTAATCCTTAAATCCCCTGGAACAATACGGAATAGCATTTTATATCTTCCTACAATTGACTTATATTTTAAAACCAATATCGAAGGAATTCTATAAATGAGATCCGAAGCGAGTCGGAAATTTGAGCATTACGAATAATAATTAAGCAATAAGAGGAATTTACGTAACTGCATAAAATATCTTATTATACAAAGATCCATCGAAACGTAATGCACAATCCGTTGCAATTCAGTAAAGATAAACACCATAGAAATAAAATTTTATAGCATTGGACTTTGGAAATGCAACTCAATTTATAATCCATTTGCTTTATTACATTGCAGACATATTTGTTTACTAAACACGAATGTACGTCACTTCTGACAACTGCTTTTTACTCTCAGGTTCGAAATGAAACAACCAGCTTTCGTCACACATGACAACTCTACGAAAGCATACACTACAACCCCCAGAGATAAGTTTCAGAAGACCAATGAATGTCAGATTGTTCCTGATTTGCATGTTCCCCTCTGTCAACAGCCATGGAACCCAGCAAGTATTAAATTTTCTGTATTGCAATTCTTGAACTAACATTACACAGACCCTTTTATCATATTCGTGGTCTGCCTCGTAATTTTGGATGACTTCCTCAACTACTGATGCGTTTTCAACGCTTGTCATAGCTGCGGTCTACCTGACCAAGACTGGTTCTGTCACCACGCCGAAACCATTTAAGCTGCTAACACATATTACTTCGATTCATTCCCTATAGGCTGACAAGAGCTTACTAGGAATCGAGGAAGCTGAGTTACCCCAGGTTGTATACAGAGATCCGATTCCTGCATGTTGGTGTAGAAAGGGGTCACGTTGATCATCCATCGTGTTTTACTTGCAACAATAAATAAATAAATAATAGCTATATGTTAGATGGCAAAAGACAAACGCTTCTAATTCCAAAATTTTATTTATCTATCTCTTACCGCTAAGGAGTTACAGTAGATTGTGCTAAAATTTCACGCATTTCGTATGTTCCGGTATATCAATGTTTCTTGATTGTCATGGATTTCACATTCATTATTACTTTAAAGAATCATGCGACCGTAAACCTTAAGAGGAAAATAACTCTAATTGGTACATATAATGAGAACTATTGGGAATATTTCAGGAACTCAACCAGTTTTTTCCGAATAATCTAATCATAAAATTTTTGTCCAATCGTAAAATATAGTTTGCTACATTACATAAGAAATCAACGATCATGAGAATTCTATTCAATCTGCACAACACCTGTAGGGCAAAAGCCTAAAATTAAGATTCTCCTGATAAAACCCTGACCAATTGAAATTTGTTCCATCTAAAAAGAATAAAGAATGGAATTTTGTACGAACGGTATGAACGGAAAAGAAAATCGAATAATTTAGAATTTTCTTGAAAAATGGTTTTAATTTCTGCGCCTTCGGAAGATACCGGAAAAGAAAAGACTTATTTTCTGAACACGGATAAAACCATTCAAATAGTTATCAAGAAACTTTCG
This sequence comes from Stegodyphus dumicola, assembly GCF_044657685.1. Classification (NCBI taxonomy): domain Eukaryota; kingdom Metazoa; phylum Arthropoda; class Arachnida; order Araneae; family Eresidae; genus Stegodyphus; species Stegodyphus dumicola. The sequence goes on from NC_140768.1 coordinate 90,001,300, forward strand.
AAGAGCGATTGTAAAAAATACACAAGAGGAATCTGAAGAAGTACACAAAACTTTAGGGGGTGATAGAAGGCAGCTAACTATACGAGCAATATTCATAATGGAATGTATGGTTGTAAAGAAATATTATAAAAAGAGTCGGCCCTCGCACCCAAACGCATTTTTCTACCGTGAATTGCCTCGAGGATTGCTGGTTATACAAACCAAGAAAATTCCAGGGGAATGGATTGGTAGAAGTAGTGTCATAACTTGGCCACCAAAGATCACCCCCTGAAATTTTGTGCATTTCTTCAGATTCACTCTGTACGGAAAAGGATAAAATTTCCATCATGGGAAAATTAGGGAATTGAGAATGAAAGACAAAGAATTGTGCAGACTGCTATTTCGTTTTATTAAACTCTCTCGTAGTCATGAAGTTTATTGCACATTCTACATTTTGGGCTAACAACAAAAAGTTACAGATCAAAATCATACATTTCAAACACTCTCAAATTAACTGTAAAAACACTCAACAAAATGTTCGAAATATGCAAGAGATCACGTGTCATATGCCTGCCCTTAGAAAGGAAAGGAAAGGTAACTTGCGTATATTACAAACAAGACCTTGGCTGTGATTTATAAAGGATATTCTAGTATATTTATCGAAAGAAGCTAGTTCCTAAAAAGAACTCTCTAACAAGGATTTTAGCAGTTTATACTTTTTTAATAATAACATCCATCTGAAAGATAAAACTGCTATAAAAATATCAGACTGGCAAGAAACAACTTGAAGACTTTGTCAAAACTGAAAGAAAAAAAATACTTAAAAACTCAATATATATATATAGATATACACATATATACACATATATGTAAGATAAAAAATATGAAAGCAAACTTCTAATTTAAACTTCACGAATTTCCAGTCTTTATTTCCACCCATATAAAATCATCTTCACTAGATGTTTATACAATCATAATGAAATCTGAGATATTTTCATAATTCAATCATAATGAAATACGATAAACTTCTATGGACAGATTTCTAGCTTGGCAAGTTAATTTCTAGTTGGAGAAGACAAATTTTTTTAACGTAATTTATTGACAATTGAAACACTTCAAGTTAGAAAACCGATTTCAAAGAAATTAATAAATTGTTTATTAAATGAATTGAAGAACATTGTACATTCTAACAGCTATGATCAAAGTAACTGCTATAGAACTTGCTATTAGTTAGATCTCAACTCTTTTGTCGGTGATCCCGACTACACCGAACATCGTTTCTTCCAAACTTGTGTCCTTTTTCACATCTATCTTGTTGTTGTGATATACATTACATGTGGAGAAACGATAATTTTCATATCGCCTGTCTAACTGACGGATTTGAACTCAAATCACACTATTAGAGTTCATTCATCTTACATACTATGGGCGAGTTTCGAAGAATTCTGGCAACATTCATAAGTGAGAAGAAATAGAATTTAATTGATCAGTGAGTAGCAATTTCCAAAAGTTAAATAATTTGATACAAAAGTGTTTGACTTGACTTGCGTATATTACAAACTGCCGACATTTAACTTACTGTGGAACCTCTCTAACGAGCATAATTTGTTCCCGAGTCTTATTCGTAATGCGGAATACTAAGAGAAACAATTTCTTCCCTAGGAATCAATGCAAAATAGAGTAATGAGTTTCCCTTTGAAACAAGTACTCAAATTTGAAATAATGCAATTTATTATTTATAATATATCCATTTTTACAAGAAAATTGCTTGAAGATCTGCGCATCAAAATTTTTTTGCCTATGCTTCAAAATTTGAATTTGGCAAAAATGAGACACAGCATTATTGTTAAATACGTTTGTAGCGTTCATAAGTACCATCTTATTGCAGAGTTCCTCCTCAAAGTAATGCGCAACAGTTTCCCACGCTTTTAGTATCACTCTTGTTTCACCGGAGTTTGTTGGTTCACTAAGCCTGTTATCTCCTCCTTCCCTGACAAAGCTGCCTTCGCAACTTCTTGGTCAGACATAAAATACAGCTGTATAAACTCTTCAGTGGTCAGCTCCTGGAAATGCTTTCCACTAATCGATGTGGTTTCTGTAAACTTTCTATATTCATGGCTAAAGACATAATTACAGGCTCCACTCCAACTTGCTCAATCCCTTGGAGTCGCGTTCGACAACACTGCCCGTCCAAAACTTCTTCCAAGCAGATATAAGTTTTGTGTTTGTGACACCATCCCAAAGCTAGTCGATTATTTTGAGGCAATCGACAGTGTGAAAATTGTCTTTCCAAACTTCTATGAGGATGAGATTGGTTATTTTAGTTACATCAAACGCTCGCAGAGTGCTTTAGTTTAGAGCTTTTTTAAATTTGAAATGGCCTGCTTGTCTATGTGATGCAGTAAAGGAGTAATGTTGACAGGAAAAAACTGAATCTTGATTAGTTAAAACTTTTCGAGCAGGTCGTCTTCTAGCCCTGGAGGATGTACAGGAGCGTTGTACATAACAAACAAGACACAAACAGATTTTGGAAAAGATTCAACACTTCTTTGATGTAATATAATCTGTAAAAACATTTGTGTCCCGAAGCTTGTTGATAGACCTCTGCATGACATTTAGCCTGCTGTTCTAGACTTCATATTTTTTTAATAGTTGTAGATTGTCTGATGGTAAACGAAAAGGGGTTTAATTTTTCAACTTGCCACTTGCATTTTCACAATACAATAGCATGAGGTGTTTCCTTGGCTTGTAGACCAGCAATGCCTTCTTCTCTTCTGCAATATAAGTTCGTTTCGGCAGTTTTTCCAGAAGAAACCCGTATCATCAGAATTAAAAACCTGTTGCAGCAGATAACCATCATGATTCACAAGCTTCTTAAATATAACGTTTAAGTAATCAGCTGCTTTTATATTTGAGCTTGCTCTTTCTCTCAAACCACTGTGGATGCCGGTTCTTCTCTGAAACATTTCGAACCTTCCACGGCTTGCTTTGATTGCTGCTAATTCGGTATTGATGATCCTGGCTTTTTCTTAATAAGCTCTGCAAAAATTAGTTCGCTTTCACAAATTGTTTCTGGTAACAGTATCACTTTGCATTTGCTTCTCGTTGATCCATAGAAGAAATCTTTCCGCGGCGTCTAGAATACCTGTCCATTGCGTATAAATTCTTGTGACATCGTCTGAAGCACCAATCTTCTTCACTTTATTTATGAGGAAAGTGCAAATTGCAGATAAAGGCCGATTATATGTGCGTGCTAGGTCAGCCACGCTTACACCTTGTTCTCGCTTCACAGTACTTTAGCGTTTAGCTCAGTGACATGGTTTTTTGCGGCATTGTCTTTGGGAAGAAACATGCAAGCATTCTTAGACTTTGCATTAAAAAATACACAATAATGTGTCTGAATATAGCTTCTACAAACAAGAGTAAGATGCTAGCTGAACTAGCGCTAAACACAGATTGATAGCCTAGATACAGGCAGGATCCTGCATGTGACGTCACGACATCTCCAAGTCACTCACTCTACGAAACTTCGCTTGTTAAGGATGTCTTTTTTTATATCTTGTTTTTTTAATCACTTGTTATGGGAGGTGCTCATTAAACGAGGTTTGACTGCATTCATTTTACAAATTTAAAATTTCTGTGGAAATCACAGACTGACAAATTATTTAGATAAAAGTGATTAAATAATCTATCTTATATTTTTCACACTTAAAATAGCTTTGCAATTTTCCCTCGATCTCAGGTGTTTATACGCTTGATTCTTGAACATGATAGGTGTTTAGATGCAAAAGCATTCAAATGCTTCATCAAGATCAAATACTGCATTGACTGGTGAGATCACACATCGCACCAATGCAATACTCTATCAACGAAGCAATGCTGATAGTAATAATGATCTGATTATGGAATGCTAATGAGCTGATGTATATACTGCTCTGAGAAGTTAGAATGGATAAGAGTGGGGGGGGAGGGAATATCGTTACTCTCGGATTTCATTCTTTACTTTATTCTCGACCAAAACTGGGATGGAGATTAAGCAGGTCTTTATACTGCATAGAACTCCAAAGGACTTAAATAAAAACTGAAACATATATATTAGGCAGGTTTTCATTAGTTTGAATTCCTGAAGACCTGGTCCAAGATTGGAACCAATGTTACGCAGGTCTCAATTCTAGTCGGAATTCAAAAAGACCGGATTCAAAACTGAAATAGGAGATTAGGCAAATCTTCATTCTAAATGGAATTCCAAGCGATCTGGTTCAGTATTGGAATGTATGTTAGGCAGGTCTGTATTCTAGTGTGAATTCAAGAAGACCTGATTCAAAACCGAAATAAAGATTAGTCAAGGCTTCGTTCTAACTGAAATTCCAAAACAGCTTGTCCAGTATTGTAATGTATATTAGGTAGGTTTGCGCTTTAGTAGGAATTTCAAAATACATGGTGTAAAATTGGAATAGAGACAATTTTGCTCAATTATTTAATTAATCTAATCTAATATTTTTCTAGTCTAAATACATGAATGTGATTTTTAGAATACTATTAAACAATTACTAAATAATGATTTTGAAACATCATTTTTATACTTTTCATTTTATTTACGTATTTTTTATTTTTTATCCTACTGCAGTTTTTAGTTGAAAACAACCAAGATAAGTTAAATTTTGCAATAACAAATAAAAAAAGATTTAAGCATTTCTTTTTATGTAAATAGATATTATTATTATTTTTTCTTGATTTTTATATTTTCTCCGAAATAAATTGTTTAGAAATTTAATTATACTTTAGTGATTAAGATAGATTTGTTATCACATAAAGTTCGAAGAAGGAAGTTATGCGTTCCTTATAAGCGTTCGTAATTAGAAACATACGCTTGGAACAGTTAACTAAGAAAACATAATTATTGAACAAAACGATACAAATGCGTAGAATGCATAAAAATTGTATTTTATAAGAGAAAGATTATTCAATTTTAAATAGTACGTACAAAAATTCCTATCAGTTTAACATTTCCACTACTAGAGGATTACAGTAACAAAAATACAGGCTGCAAAAGCTTCAGATTAAAATATTTTATTCCTTAAACGGTATTTTTTCTGCTTAATTTACTCCTACCACATTTTTCCATTTACGAAAAAACTAAAATTTTACGCTGAGTTCAATATGTAAATTTACTTGATACGGTGTGTCCATTGTTACGTAGATGCTCATTATCATATTAACTTATCAGTCTGCGGCGAGTAGTTTATTAAAATACTTTTTTTATCCTTATTTCCGTCTCAGCCCTTTTATATTGACGTAGAAAGAATGGGTTCCACCCCCCTCCCTTGCTTCGTGCCGGTCGTCAACGTAATAACTCCTCGCAGCATCAATAACAAAAAAATTGACCGAATGGCATTAGCGGCGCTTCTCGACAATCAGTTCGCAGGATCACTAACTTCGTAAAATCCAATTATAACTGAACCGCCGCCAGAAACTTCTGCGCAAAGTAAAGTAACGACTGTGTTTGAAAAAAAGAAAAAAGTGCATTTTGGCAGGGAAGGCTGGTTTTCTGATTGTAGTCGTAGAATTCTAGGGCATGGTGGGTAGTTGAAAAAGAAATAAAATTTAAGCAGAGGTTGTTGGCATTAAGGGAGTAATTTGGAACAACTACAAATTAAAGATTCGAATTAGATGTCACTAATAAAGTTTTCTGTCTGGCGGCTTTTAGAAATCATACAACACAAACCACTTTTAGACCTAAACTTGCCAAACGCAGAGATAAATTTAATATTTCCTTAGCTAAGTTAAGATCTTTTCTCGGAAAATACAGCAATTTTTCGATTTACAATAAAATGACATTATAGAAAACAATAATCTATCCAGCTTTTCTTTATGCTTCTCCAATATGGAGGCATGCTGCCAAAAGAAGTATGTAAAAAACACAAATTTTAAATGAAATATAATTTTCTTCAGTAATGTCTACCATCTTAAAAAACTTTAAGAGATTAGGGAAGGGGGAAGCTTTGGAACAGGCTTTCCCTCGAGAATCCAGTTTTGTAAATCGGGGAACTTTAGCGTATCCATCCGATATAGATTTGTCAGGTGTCCCGAATTTTGATGAACATGTTTACTATCAAAAATAGTTATTAAGTTTTTTGAAGCAGGAGACGTGAAAAATGTGCACTGCTCTCACCAGGTCTGGAACCTTGGACCTCTCGAAAACTCGCAGTTTATGCTATCGTTACACCACGAAAGCATGCTGGAAGGAGAGAGAAAATACCTTACATACTTCCTCTTGTAAAGGGTGACTGATGATGAGGGGACCCAGTCGCAGACTCCTGAAGGTAACGAATCATTATCCATCACCTTTTAGTTCGGGCGCCATTTTTAAAGTCATTAGGTTATTTTGAAGCAGAGCAAGGGAAAAATGAGCAATTCCCTCTCCAGAACTAGAAACCTTGCCTTCTCGAATACGCGCCGAATGTGCTACCGTTACACCACAAAGACGTGCGGAAAGAAGGGAGAAAATACCTTATAAAGTCCTTTTGGTACATTGGTTTGCTCCTGTTTTCCTTTTCAAGAACAAATTTGTAAGATGGAACTGTAGAATCCATTAAACATTTCAGAACAGTAAACATAACAATCAGTTTCGCAGGGATTCAGACTTTGTATCTTCTGACTGCTAGCCGGACGTGCTACTGATTACACGACGAAGGCAAGCAGTAAAGAAAGAGAAAATTCCTTACAGAACAAGGTCCTAGATAGAATTTGTATTCTCATTTTTAGCTGGCCCACCAGCAGCCGAGCGGTAAAGTCGCTGAACACTGGTAGTTCGGTCCGAGGTTCGAATCCCGCGAACGGGCTGGCTGCAAGGGCGTTTTCGTGGTTTTCCCCATATGTAACGTGTATACGAGCCAGTTTCCCTTAGAACGTCCTCCACGAAGGCATCTCTCCTCTTAGGCAGATAGCCCTCGAGGCTTTGCCATAATCACACACACACATTTTTAGCTGGAAAAATAGTTTTCTTCCCAAATTTTAATTTGCGAAAAACTACTTTTCCATGTGCTTGTCTGTTCTTCTGCGAGTATGATGACCTTAGAAGGTATTTTCCATCTTCTTTCCGCATCCCTTCGTGATGTAATTGGAGGCATATTCCATGCATATTCGAGAGGTCCAGGGTTTGAGTCCCAGCTAGAGCACTGCACATTTTTCACGTCTCCTGCTTCAATATATATATATATATGGGTTCTTTAGTTTCAAAATCACAATTCATGCTCAAACAAAACACATTTAATAAAATATTAATACATCTGTAATATCGTTCATCTATTAATACAACATTTATAACATCGTATATGTATTAACGCTAAATCTATAACATCGTATATCTATAAAACAACATCTTACATCTATTAACACAACATCTATATCATCGTATATATATTAACGCAACATCCATAACATCTTACAGCTCCTCTCATAAAACAAAGTGGCGAGAGTTCTATCCATTTCACTCGTGCAAGTCGACAGCTAAAAATTAGACATCGCGCGACGGAAAATATTAAGCTATGGATTTAAAATCCCATATATATATATATATATATATATATATATATATATACTGACTCTGCAACCTCAATTGAATCTTGCATGATAATTTTGTAGACCATTGCTGTCAAACAGCAATTTATATGTACTCTAATTTTATCATGAAGTGCAGATGTTTATCTACAACAGATAAACATCTGCACTTCATGATAAAGATCTGCACTTCATGATGCAGATGTTTAGTTTGCAAATGCCAAACATTAGAGCTTAAGCCATTAGTTCATGAGCTGTCCAGTACATTTTAACAATGTCCTCTTACTTAGAAAGTGCAATACAATCATTTAGATGTTCAAAAACTATAGGCTGATGGGAGTCACACAAAATACAGTTTGGAGAATACACCATTCCAATTCTGTATTCTGTATGCTAATGAAGTGCAGATGTATGACGAATATCGTGAGAACATGCACGTGATATTTCCTTTCGCATTTGCCAGTAGTACATGTCGCACATGCTGTTATCGATTACAAATAGACCCTTCAAAGATTAGATGTTCTATACAACACAAACATATCTCTGAGATATTCCAGGGAAAATGGAAAAATATGAGAATATTACAAGAAAGGTTTTAGTATCACAAGCATATGCTAGAATATACATAAATAATACAACTATCCGCAAGTTTCCTAGGCCAGAAGTATTCCCAGAAATGTTCAAAGAATATTATTACATATTCTAGAAATGTTCCGGGAGTTTTGACTATGCTGCAAAGATCTTAAATTTTACTAACGTTTATTTTATTTTAAACTTTACTATATCATCTCTTATTTTCCACTTCCGACCAGAATAAACTCGTTAACTTGTTTATGCAAATTGTACTTGCAAACGCTTAAGTATTTAAGCTGTGGATTTTTTCCAAGAGCAGAGTTAAATGGAGAGAAAGTGAGCCTCCTGGCCACTGCATTTCACGCGAGCTTGCCATCAGTTGCTGTCTGCCTTTAAGGCCAGAGGTTTTATTCCCCTCGAAAGCTAAAGACGTAGTGTAGATTTCCGCAGTTTGCGTACAGCATACGTAATAATTTAAAAGGCCAGTCTGAGTGTTAATCATTTGTGTAAATTATTCAAAGTTAGCTTTTATCTCAGTTAGTCAGTAGTTCGTATATTTTTTACGTTCAGACCACAAGTGGTTGGTCTTAGTTCAGACCACAAGGGGTTGTATCCCAAAGTGCAGGAGCGCCTGTAATATCGTGCAAAATAAAGGGTAATTTAACTCTTCTCATCTTGTCCTCCTTGCGACATTCCAGTCTGACTACAAACTATTCCAAGACATAGTTTGCAGTCAGACTCACCGTCTAATCAGGACATGTCATGTTCGTCAAGCAGATTAGAAGGAACAGTAGTCCTGATAATGCAAGCTATGTTTTGGTTACTGTTGTAAAACCTGGTCGCTTTTTAAGTACATACCAAAGATTTTTACAAAGCAGAAGAATATCCCCATAAAATATACCTGCTGTGTTTCAAGCATATTCCTTCCAGAAAACTGGAATATTCTTTACTGGAGTACGCTTATGATGTTCTAGAAATATTTTTCAAAAATCAAAAATTTATTTTTAGGGAATATAGTTTGACTATTTCAAATTACTTGCGAATGTGTCGAGAATGTTCCAATCATATGGTTAGGTTGAATTATTTGAATATGATAAAGCATGCAAGGACTATCTCCTTAAAAGGAGAAATACCTCCAAGAACTTGAAACTGGAAGCTGGTTGGCATTTACGTTACATATGGGAAAAACGATTAAAACTAGCTTTGCAGCAACTTCATTCACTTGAGTTTTTTTAACCCAGCTCGAACGAATCGTATTCAGCTGTCTTAACACTTGGTTACTGGTGAGGCTGAGATAATACAGACATATTCAGAACTTAATAATATATAATATACTTATATAAACATATAATATACTTGACATATTCAGAACTGTTAGAGGCAAAAGTAAAAAAAAAAAAATTAAATAGGTAAATTATTTCCGTCTCCATTAACACAGTAAAATACTACTGCATTTTAAATTTCTTACTTTCTTTTATTAATTTTGAATGATAAAGACCGTGATTTATTTTCAAAGTAGTATACTTGCTGACAGTAGTAATCTAGGTGTTTCGGTTTGTCAGTCAGATTTAAGACAGATGTTTCGGATTGTCAGTTAGACATAAGACATCTGTCCCGGTTTGTCAATCGGACTTAAAACAGATGCTTCAGTTTGCCACTCAATAAAATGTAGCAAACCTAATTTCGGAAGCTATGAAACCACTCTTTTTTGTCAATATTTGAACTACCTGTTTTTATAGGTTTCAAGAAGCGGATATTAAATTTCTGTTAAATATTTCAGTTTTCGCAACTTAGTAAAATATAAATAAATAAACGGTGCATTTGTCTTTGCACTAATTGTAATCACTATGTTAGTGAACTCTATGTCAAATGATTGGGCCAGAATTCGACTCAAAGCCTAGAAAGGTTGTCTAGTATTTAGACTGGGCAACAGCTGAATCCTTATTGACTCTTTATGAATCTTTGCTGAATCTTCTTGAATGATAAGCCTTACTTAATCCTAAATGTGAAAAGATTGCCCGAATTTCTGAAATAAAAGCTATTACGACAATAAGAATTTAACTTTAAATAAAGAAGAATTAATAGCGCACGAAACTGCAAATCAAATTGGAAATTTTGAGCGTTAATATTATTTTTGGCCTTGTTGAAACATATGTTAAGAAAAAAATATTAATGCCTGTATAGATATGGACAGCTGGCTCACAAATTATCAGCCGAAAAGCATTTTTAAATAGTTGCGGCCTCCAAATTCCTGAAGACGACTTTCTGAAATGAATATAACCGAAAGAAGCTCTCAAAATATAATTAAACGCGCTTAGCCGTTGAATCGCTAATGGTTTTACTATTTTGCAGGAGAAAACTGGCAACATTCCAAACACCCGAAGCAAACTCAAATGTAAATTGGGAAATGTTTCTATTCTTAGACTCAAGCGTGACTTGTTACGTAATCACATGTAATAAAAAATAACAATAAAAGCGAAAAGAAAGAGTATCAGTAGTGCCAAGAGTCCGAGCATAATACCATTTGACGAATACAGTTTACTTGACAAGCGCTGATTAGTTGTCAGCTCTGCTGACTGTCTGCAAAAAAGTGGCGGTGTGTTCTGCGGCCTTCTGAAAACATTATTAGATTTCAAGGTTTGTAACTTCAGAATAATTCGTCTACAACGGTAGTCAATATGAAAATGAATAGATCTACGTGGTTACATGAAAATAAATGCGATAAGGAAATATTTTAACTGTATTCTTTTTCACATGCTACGTTAAACGAAAGCATATATTCAGTTACGTTCCTCCAGATTCTATAGTCAAACAAAAAATGCCTTTATCATTTCATACCTAACAATATTTTCTTTTAATTATGCCGCTGTATGTGCCAGCGTACTGGATTTACAGTCTTTTCGGCTTTCGACATTAAATCCTGTTTTACCGTTGTAAAACGTATCCATGACTCAGTAAAAGCCACGGTTACTGCGAGAGCGGTTAAAAAGGTTAAAAACGTAAACTAAAGGAATAATCCTTATTATAATTAACCGAAAATACTGTTAATAATTTAAATTGTATTTGAAGCAAGGAAAGAATGAACATATGTTATAAATGATATTAAAGAGTAGGATTTAACAACACAACTTGAACAACGAAACTTGAACATTTAGTTGCAACGATGATGAAAAGGTCTATTGGAACATTTCATTTTTTGGCAATTTTCTTTTTATTTCCTTTTTATTTTGATATATATGTAATGTTTTTGAAGCATAGAAGAGGAATCAGCTTGCAGTCATTGTGGCTTATGGTGAAGGCTTACAGATGAAGATAACAGAACATGAACTTGAAGAATTTCCAGTCTTTATTTCCACGCATATAAAATCATCTCCGTAGATATTTATCCAATGAAATACGATACATTTCTATGATTCAATCATAATGAAATATGATACATTTCTCTGCACATTGGTTTTTTAACAAGAAATGGCGCAGACATCTTACGGAAGCGAAGCGAGGAGATATTAGCAAGGCAGAAGCTGGCAGAATAATGACGTAATTAGCTTACCAGAGGTATTTATAAAACAGCAGGTGCGATTCTACAGACAAGCTATGATTGGTCACAATATTGGTTTAAGTTGCCCTTTTCCAGTAGCGTTACATAACATAGAAAAATCTCGAATGTGAGAGAACAGATGAATTTAGGGAGAGAGCACCAAACCTAGAAATGTTAATTTTGAAAAACATTGTTCCGAGTGAAAAGCTCAGATTTTTCTTTTCATTTCAATACGGCCTGTTCTTAAAAGATATCTTCGGCCGCAGATACTAAACCAAAGAGGACTCTATATGGCAGCCAAGTGTTTTTACACTATATTTTATGAAATGTGTGTATGTGTGTGTATCTAATTTTGGCAAAGCACACGAGAGCTATCTGCCTAAGGGGAGGGATGCCTTCGGGGAGGACTTTCTAAGGGAAACTGGTTCGTATATTTTATGAAATGATTATCAAAATAATGTCCCACGTTTCAACATATGCCTCATTTAATACGACAATTACTTAGAAAACTTTATACTTCATAATGGAAATAATGCACGCATATATTATGTTGAAATAAAGCATTCTTTCGAAATAAAACTCCTTCTTAAATTATGATATTTAAAATAATTATAAGATCTTATTTTAATTTTCTAACTAGTTATTTGTTGTTAATACCCTTTCCTATCAAGCCTCGTTTCATTTCCCTACCAGAATGCAAATTTCCAGCGCTTGCGATATTCAAATTAGGTAGAAAGAAAAGTACTTAAAAGAAGGTTTTTGAGGGTGAAATCAGAACATGTTCTGCCTGCTTGAAGGCCACGTTGCTAACTTTATTCTGTCGATTAGAATCCTGCGGTGCTGAATTCTTGTCATTGGACTTATCTACGCCGACTTCGCTCAGAGCTAGCTTGCAGGCTAATTATACTATGAAGCCGTCAAGCTGTACTTAAATTTAATTAATTTTAGTTTACCCACTATCTTTAGTTTAAAGCCAAAAGTATTTGCTTCTGTAAGGACTCTGGTGCAGTCTCTTAAACTTTAATTGTATTAAGAAAAGGGTCCTTTACACACTTTCCCTGTCTCTGTGGTATTTAAAAGACGCGCTGAAAAGTCATAAGTTGTCTTTTAGAGTTCTGGTCTAATTTTATGCTACCGAAGAAGACCAAATCTTATACAAACATCTCAAGTAATAACTAAGATTAACATTTCAATTATGTAAAACTGCAGCAGTCGAGAACAAAAGTTCTGTAACTTGCGAGTTGATAAACATGAAAATAAATACTTATAGTGATGGTAACTAGGTACAAAAATTAACAAACTAACTAAATTGGCTTTCAGTGCAAAGATTCCTCACTAAATTCTTGTCTTAAATTATAATCCTTAACACTGTAAAGTTTTGCCATTTTGGTGATTACGATGGGAAACATTTATTTGGCCCCATCAAGTATCGTGTCCGTAATAGATGACTACATTCATTTTCACGCCATATATCATCGTTTATGGATAAAATGTGAGCAAAGTCAGTTAACAGCAGCTTTAGATATTACATCAGGTATATTTTTCTTAAATATTTATTCACAAAAGGAAGTTGCAAAGTGTCTTAAGTCCACTCACATAGGTTTACATAGGTCACATTGTTTAAAGGAATACATAGGTCACATTGTTTAAAGGAAAAATTGTTCACATAGGTCACATTGTTTAAAGGAATAGAAAGGGAAAATTTATATTCTCGTTTCTAACTTGTTTTCATGTCCTCTTCTATAATAAATTATTTCGTGTTTTCTAGTGATAAATAATCCTGTCTGTATGTCAAAATAACAGGAAATATTAACTAGTTAACTTTAAAAAACCTAGCCTTAATATAAAGTAATAATTAATTAATTAATCACTAAATTCTCAAATTATTAAATTTAAAATAAAGTCTTATATACCAAGTGTAAAGTTAAAAACAAAAACGCATACTCTGCTGAATCTTTGCAGTAACTTAGATTTTAAGACATGCTTTTTAAAAGACCATTAATATTTTAGAAGCCAAAAAGCGTGAAAATAAAGTGGGAAAATGCAGCTTGTGACAAATTATTGTCCACCAGTTCTACCTTTTCGTGTGTCACTTAAAGACCATTAAGATTTTTTTAATATGAAAATATTGAGCATCAACAGTTCCCTAACGGGAATAACTGATCTTACAAGGTGGAGCCTCTTATACCACGCGAACACACTAACAATACGCGCGGGATGTGCTAACCACTTACACTGTGCGATCATGCACGGTAAAATGTGTTATTCCCTTAAAAGAAGATTATCATATCAAAACGCAGAAATTAAGACATATTATAGTTTAAAGCCAAAACAAAATAAAAAGGTTTTTCACTTAAATTTGTAGACATAATTAATGAAAATACATCTAAAAATTTTAAAGCTTAAATTTTAAAAATCGAGTTATTTAGAAAAAAATATTATGAATATATTACTTAGTTATATAGTGATCGCATGAAATATTCAGTATCACTTTTTCAAGATGTTATCTGAAATTTTATTTTTCTGAGCTTCTTTGCCATAAAAAATTCGAGATGCAAATATTCAATCATATAAATTCACTTTTTTCACCGGTTAAAAGAACTGAAGAAAAATCTATTATTTTAGCTGTCAAATGAACACTAAGCGCGTATTTACGTAAAAGAAAAGAATCAAAGAACTTATTTTTTCTCAAAAAGCATCTCTAATTAAATTTTTGCATTCGAAAAATCCAAATCCGAAAAGAAATTGATTTCTTTGCGATTACGAAGGAAAGCTATGGTATAGGCGAGAAGAAAGAATTTGAACTAATTAAATTTTAATTCAATTAGCTGATTACTGTTCTTTTAATTTTATATATGTGGAAGTGATTTAATTTATAAGACAAAAGCTGAAAGTTCTCCTCAGGATGCTAACATTCAGTTTATCTGAAAGGAATGGCGTCTTTTCTATAGTAAATTAAAACGCTGAAATATTCGGATAAATTAATTCATATTCAAAAATAAAATATAAATTCATTTAATTATGAAATGACTTTGCTTCTTCCAGATTAACCTAGTGACACCGTATTTTATTATTATTTATTTATGTTGATAATGTCTTACTATACTCAATTTGCCAATTAAACCTTAATGAAATTGTGTGCGTTACATGGATATGTCATTCTACATAGCGCTCGCTGTTGTCTTGAAACGAATTATTCTCGGATACGAGAGTATTACTTCTATGCGTAGAGAATTATTCCATTCGTTCTTGCATCTTGTGGTGTAAATGGTTGACAAGTGGAAGATACATAGTTCGATGCCCGGCAGGGGCACGATAGATATTTCATAGCTCCTGCTCTTAGAAACATAATAGGCTATCCATCTAAATGTTAAGATGTTAAGCTAATTTGGATTGCTGGACTTCATGGCTAGCATAACTCTTAAGCACTCATTAGTATAAACGCATACACATAATAAGGAAGGGACTTCTTCTAGAACGGACCAATGGTGCCACGATCATATTATCTAGGTGTATGCAAATTATAGTCTGACCTCAATGCTTACTGTAGATGTAAAATACAGCTAAAAATATAAACTTTAACATAAAACGTTTTTCCTCATACGTTATGAATTTCATACTTCAAATAATACAAGTCATTCAGTTTCTTACAGTTACAGCTTAACGTTGGAACTTTATAAGATCTTGGCATGGATGCGACTGCAGCAACTCTACTCGAAGCTAGAATACAATACAAAAAAAGCACAAATATAACTGCTGTGTTGTACGACTTATCTCGCTTGTCTGAAACATTTCGCGAGCTTGTTAACATCAGAACAAGGTCGCGAAATTCATCGTGGCCAGGAGAGGAAGGCTGCGCCTTTCGATGGCAAGAGCCTTGAGCACCATACAAGTGACAATACGACGTCGCTCAGTTGCGCCCCAATTGTGGTGGAGAGCATCCCCGTGGGGACGGGGGTTCCTTACCTCTCTTCCCCAATCACCAACCTCTCGAGAGGACGTTCAGCTCGCCGTGTATTTAAAGTGCCCCGTGCCGCACGGACACTCCATCCCTTCTCCGGAATTCAATCCCGGGCCCTTCTGTATTGCAGTAAGCTCCCTTAACCACTATTTCCCACCGTCTGGGAGCCACTACGGAGCAACAAAAAGGATAACTAAGAAACCAAATGCAAATAAATTGAAACTAACATTTTTAGAGTTAAACGTACATGTATATGACACGATAGGTCCTGATATTTTATTTTAGCTTCATATGAGCATATTGAGAAGGAACAGCCCTGTTGGCCTGTTTTTTAAGAGCTTCTGCTTTGGTTGTGGCACCAGTATCGATTTCGGAAGTTTGGCTGCCGGCTGACCTTAAAATTATATCTAAAGGTCGGTGAGTTGTCGTCCCTGTTATTGCTACTGTGACATGTGTACCGATTCGTGATGGAGTGAATACACACAGAACCGATGACAGCTTGATTAAATTTATTTTCCCAAAAGAAATAATTTACAGTTCTCTCGGTGTGGCAGAGTATAATCAATAGTTACCAGCTCGCCCCGTTGATCTCTCAATAGTTTTCTCAACTTTGAATTAAACTAAGAAATGATGCTCTATTTGGTATTGTACAGTTTTCCCCGTCTGAGGAGAAATTTCTAGTGCCTTCGATTTCTCGAAATTGATAGAAGGTATATACAGTTACAGTTAGATAGGGATCGGACTAGTTACAGCAATACAGAAATGGGACCAAAATGTCGTCAAATTATTACTGAGTTTTGTGACACAAATATGGCGCTAAAACCATCGCCAGCTTGGCCCTATCTTGTCAGTTTTTCGGGATAGCCACTTGAATGTGAAATGGACTTAAATTCAGTAACCCTATTTTTTCCGGCGAAGCTATGTAATTTGCATTTTGCATATAATAATTATTTACATGCTTCACTGAACTTATTCTTTAAAAATTATTATTATTCACTAAAACTATAACTTCACTAAAATTATTTACATGCATACAAAATTCGTAATACTACTAAATTACTAAAATTCCCATCAGCATCAGTATTCTATGTTAAAGTTACATTTATGGTCTCTGATTAGGATATTCATTAATTGCTTAAGAAAGAAGCTAACTAATAAAACTTTTATATCGTCGAATAGTACGAATTGAGTGCATTTATTCTTTGATAAATATTTGAATTCTACGATAACTTTGTACATAGAAAGAGAATATCAGATTTTATGAAAACTGAAATATGTACACACAAAATGGGAAGCCTTACGTATCGGAATCAGGTCAGGTGATCTTGATAGCCAGGAATGCACTTGCAGGTCAGTAGAATGTTCATCCGACCATTCCGATACAATTCAACAGTGACAACAACATTTAACAGTGAAAACTAATGGTAGGATCTTTTAACCTAATTTTAGACTGAAGACTCTGAACAAATCAAGACGTCGTTTACTTGCTAATTGGCTTGGGCATGTATTTTTATGACGTAATATTAACTACGCCTCCTTTTAAAAGCAGGTTACAGTTATGCTTTAGCTGATTTAATATGGAATATTTATAGGGTTATTGCTTGAAATATATAGCTTCATACTTGAAGAAAATTTAAGTTATATTTTAATTGAGTTGAAGTGTTGCATTTACAGTGCTAGTGCGCGAGATAGTTTTACTTTATAAATCTACTTTTCCACGTGTTATGATGTACTGTTGGAATTTAATACAGCGAATTAATGCTCAGAAGGGCATTATTAAGATTTACCAAACGACTGAATGAATGATTTAACATTTACAACCCAAACTGCTGAAAATGGATTCTCAAGCTCAAAGAATTCTTTAATCAGTGATCATGCATAAAATTTTATGTAATTTCAATCAATATGTGTGATGTCGGTGTTTCCTGACGTATTAATGAAAATCTGAATCAGTTATATTCCGCAGGAGAAGAATGATCTTGTTCCTTTACATTAGCTATACGGAAGTCACGTGATCTCTGAGGTCATCGCTATGTATCACATTCGTACTTTTTTCGTACTTTTTTTAACTGTTGGAGAAAAAAAAGGCTTGATCGTATGGAGTTTCGAGAAAATATTGATTTCGAAGTCGTATAAATACTCGATTTGTGAAATGAATATGAAATGGTAGAACGGAACAACTGAATAGATAATTTTGAGTGGATGTGTAGTGTTACCCGAGGCCAATGTTAGCATCGAACTGCAAGATCTGTTCGAAAGGATTCGTGGTTTGCGATAGGTGAATTGCGTATGTGTGGTGTTTTGCGAGTTAAAATGTGCCGCTGGAATCATTTCGTAGGATTTGTGTTAAAGATGGCTAAAAGTACTTTAACAGGTTAGAAGAGTTTTAGTAGAGAAGTATGAATAGAGTTAGGCTTGAAAGAGAATATGATGTCAAGAGTGGAGGCTTGATTACGGAAATTGACGAAAGTAAATGTGGTAAGCAAAAATATCAGAGAAAAGAAACCAAGGGAAATGGCTGTTTGTTTGTGCGAAAGAAATGGATTAGTGCATGTTTAGAGTGGCTGAAAGCACGGGTCCGAAGCATTTTTGGAAAGAATTAAAGCAAATGTTCTGCAAGGGCATTAAGGACTTCCGACCGCTGGAAAGCGTTCAGCTGCCTCAAGCCCGAAGGATACAAGCGTTAGCATTTAAAAGTGAAGTACAGTTCACCTTTCGAAGATTCGAGAGAAAAATACTTTCCGTGTACGTCAGTTCACACAAAGGCGGAAACTTTAAAGTTGTCAAATGTACATGTTAGATGGCTATTCATATCGGAAACTTTGGGGAAAACGTGAAATTCTGTGTGGTATTTTGGCTTTTTATGGTTATATATTTTAATTAAAATGGATCACGTTTCTGTTACATTAAAACCTTCCTTCTTGCTTTACGTACGAAAAGTAGAAAGCAGTGATATATATTAACATGTGAGAGATGACTGCAGCAAGCAGATGCAAATAATTTAATTGAAGAAATGAGCTTGAGCGATATCGGAATTTCTTTTAACATCTTTCACGAGACGCCTCATTAATTCGATGAATTTATATCTCGCGTTGAACCATTTATCCAAAAGAACACTAATTTTTTTTCAGAATATCGCAGAAAAGAATCGTTTGGAAGATAGGAATAGGATATCCAAGAAAAGGATCGTTGTCTATTTAATTACTTTATTTATGAATTTTGTTGAATGATTATTAAAAATACTTACTTGCATATTTTGATTTTAGAGAGTGAATTTTTCATGGGATGAAACATCATGTTTTTTTTTTTTTTTTCATTAGGAATGAACTTCCTTGAATAAAACTGGTTTATTTACACTGAAGAGTAATTTAATTAGGGTACCTGTCCGGTAGCACCTAGCACCACCTTTCTCTTTGATGAAGACTGCGATTCGTCTTGCCATGGATTCGAGAAGACATTGGAAGCGACGGGAAGCCATACGTATTCACAACTCCTGAATAACCTCCTTCAATTCACAAAGATTATATGGAAGGTGGTCGGAGCTTCGAACATCTCTCTCAATTGCATCCCAGATGCGCTTGATAGAATTCAGGTCAGGTGATCTGGATGGTCAGGAATGCACGTGCAGGCCTGGGGAATGTTCACCCAACCATTTCGATACAATTCAGGAGCGATGTCACAATGCGATGGAGGATATTCAAAGGAGGATGTTCAATGCAGGAGCGATGTTCAAAGAAAATCTCTGTAGTGGACTGTCGAAAACAACGATACGGCGCAAACTGAAAAAATTCTGCCAGATAAATTTTTAAATTTCTCCATAAATTTCTCAGCAAAAATTACAAAATTTAATGTCTAGTCATAATTTGAGTCGTAGAACCGAAATATGGAAAAAATTGATATGTTATTTCAGAAAAAGACCAAATTTTGTCAATATACCTATGTTAGAATAATTCTATATATAAATTTAATATATATATAATAAGTCGCTTTTTCGAGTCATTAAAAACGCAATTTGAATTTCGTCAATCGGCCCAGTAGAACGGGAGATACAGAACTGTCCCCACCCCCTTTTTTTCTCAGTGTACATATTGTTACTTAAATGTAACTGTAATTATTTCAATTAATCATGCATACATTAATGAAGAGCCACTACGTAAATGCTTATTTTAGAAAGTCCCTTTTGTCTAAAACTCATTGAAGTAACTGCAGTTGGTGTAATATTTCTTTTCCCGTTTAAAAAATTAAATTCCACAATTAGTAAATTTGCTAATGCTGATGCAAATCAGCATTAGCAAGGTAATAAAAATTATCATCAAGATTAAACCTCTTATTTATGTTATCTGAAGAGTGGTCCTGCATGTTAGGAAAACAAGCACGAAGCCATTAAAATATCTAGAAATATTTCATGAAATCAGCTTCTTTCTAAGGTTGAATTTTGTCTGAATTTAAATGCCACATACCGGCAAGTTTCCTTTCTGTATAAGTTATAGTTTTCTTAGTTTTGTTAAACAAATGGTTTACTCCTCATCAGTCATTTAAACTCACTAAATTTTTTTAATTAGGTTAAAGTTGCCGCTTTATACTAATACCAGTACCGCTTTTGCTAGTCTGGCGCCAGCCTAAAGAGAATCAGATCAACATATGAGTTGTGCCAAAGGCTCGTTATTATAAAAAGGATAATATAGAAATTTGTTATAGAAGGATCGCCTGGTAGGCGAAAATTGCGTTTATAGTCAATGTAGACTTCTTGTGCACAACAAAAATTGGGCTAGATAAAAATTTAACATATTTGCAACCATCATCAAAGGGGAGAAAAGAAGACCAGAACCTAGAATAAAAGTACCTAATTTCATCTGAAACTTCTCAATATTACCGCCTTTACTTCCGCACTAGATTGTCTTTCAGTTCTATTACCTCCGTATTAGGGTGTTTTGTATGGAAATCAGGATTTCAAACTTAACCTTCATGAAATTGAATAATTATCTGCGCTAACCTGAAACTAGCAATAAATTTTTCTGTAAATACTTTTTTAATACCAACTTCTTTAATAGTGTGTCTTGCCTGGTAAACTGGTTTTTAAATTTAACCTTCAGGAACTTAAATAAGTATCTGTGCTAATCTGAAACTAGCAATAAATTTTTCTGCAAATATTTTTTAATACCGACTCCGTTACAACACCACTCCTGGTGACACTTGATTCCCCAATCTTTGACTCCGGAGGAAATCGCCTTATCCTTTAAGCAACAGATGAAACCTTAAATTGATGTAGATTTTATGTGAAATTCAAAATCTTGGATTCCGAAATCCATCATTACTTTCTTGCGATAATCTATTGGTTTAGGTTATTGTGCAAAAATTACCGCCCATACCTTGTCTATGGTTAATAATTAAGGTTTATTATTCTTAATAAACTTGAGAATTTTTCTTTAAATAATTTATTAAGATACCCTATTAACTTATGCATTTTTAATTATCATCTGAAAGTTTTATTAAGACTATTTAACTCTATATTTCCCTCAAGAAGAATTTTTAAAACTATATTCCTTTAAGAACTATGATGTAAACTGGACATTTCAAACCAGGTATCTGGAACTGACGGGGCAAGCGGTGAAAAGTTGAAGTTGAGTCAACTCGTGCGGTCTCCAGTCGTCCGGAAAATGCCGCCTCTGAGCTCGCTTCTGATTGGTTACCGCCTTCCGCTTTGGTGTGAATTGGCCTTAGACCTTAACGAATTAATGCTTTTCCCCGATTTTGCTCTAAGTGTAACTCTGACGGTGTACGTCTAGTTAGCAAACTGGATCGAATCAGCGCAAGGCAAAGCTGAGATTTAGCTTCGAATTTTCTAATACTCTTTACAGCGACCGCCTAAGTGAAATATGGTGGGTCTCACTTTGGTTTAATGGATCTGCAACGTCTCTATAGTTACTACTAAATGAACGGAAAATGCAAAGAATTATTTCATTCCTCCATGCGTGGTATTTTCTTGGGAGGGGTTAATACGTCTATTAGATACTGGAAGATCCATGGTTTAAATTCTGGCTGAAGCACTTTCGGGTTTTCCATGTATTCTAATCTAAGAACCTTAATATTCTGTAAGTTGACCTCCGCCCCCCCCTTCGTCTCCAGAAAAAATCTGGGTGACGATAATTTGTCACCATCTGGATTTGGTCGAATGAGTCTGTTATCTCCTTTTAGTCGTCCTTGAAGAGCGGGAGAACGTAAGGAGGTATTGCATTCCACCGTGCTCGATCTCTAGCTGTAACTGATTAGCATATCCAGCTAGAAAGTCGAAGATCTGGGGTTCGAATCCAGGCTACAGTACAGCTGAATTTTTCATGATTTCCTGTACCGAAAAATCTTATAGTTTCTACAAATTGATTATATATTGATTATATATAAAAAGCGTAGAGATATTTACTTATAATTTTATTGACTTAAAAGAAATGCAAGTATATTATAATAAACTTTTCTAACACTGACTTTAAATTACTGAGCTAAATTCGTAGTAATTTATGGTTCTTTTTCTTATCGTTTGAATGCAATCCGGTATTTAACAGAAAAGCAAGTATAACTTAATCACTTTCAGTTTGATAATTGAATTGATGAGTTGTGTAAAAATCTCATTCTAGGCTAGCCATAACGCAGACGTTTCGTCCGAGTAAATATAATCATTTATATTTGAAGCCTAATATTTAAAAATCACGTTACTCTCGAGCTGAGAAAACACAGTTCGTATTATTATGCAAACAAGCCCTTGTAATCCCCCGATAAAATATGCGCTCAAAACGCCTACGGTGATTCCCAAATAAAATGTAAAAAGAAATATGAGAATAACCAGGCATAATAAATTGAGCATATATCAATTTAAATATTAATATCCGCGCCTTTAAAACTGTACTCTTCCGTGCTCGCTATTTTGAATTATCCGAGTTTTCTGTTTATCTTGAAATATTTCACAGCAAAAAGAAAATACGAAAGTTAAATAGAACACCATAGAAAATTTCTGAAATGTATGCGTCAAAGACTATTTACCTGATTGCAGATATAAAGTCAAATGACTCCCCAATCCATTTTAAATTAATGCCGTCTTGGAGGTAAACAATTAAAGAAAGAAAATGTTTTCAGAATTTTGCTTTGCATAAAGTTAATTTATTGGAGATGTAATTCTGTCATGAAGTTAAAAATCAGCAGAAATAACCTTAAGAAGGAGAGTTACTGTAAAATTCGGCGCACAGAATAAACGAATTTAAATAGGAGGATTAGCTAAACCGCCTCAGTTATTTTTAAATGCATTATTTGAATAAAAAAGAAATCGTAATATCATTTGGAATATTTAATTAATGATTCATTTCATTAAGAGGCTAATTTGTCAATTTTGCTTTTTAAACTTGTGAGGTTTATTTTAATCATTACGTAATTCATTACGTTATAATCTGTCCTGTCCTTCTTCTACTTCAGCTACATCACCAGAATATGTAAATGAGATGAGTTTTAAGTATGAGTAAGTATCTAACAGTATGAGGTATGAGGATTGATAACTTCAGTCGGCGGTGATAAAGCTACACTGCTACTACTGCCCGATGAAAACAATGTTTCTACCAGTTGGTGAGTTTCCTGTTTTGTTGAGTATTAAGGATTAGTCCTGAAATTACCGACTCAAAACTCAAGTCCGACACAAGGATCTGAATTTAAACTTACCAACAGTAAATAACTTAATTCTGCGTTCCCTATCCTTCCCTATCCTTAATTAACATCAGCTTTTGTTAATTAGTTGAAATCTGTATTTCAGCCGAAGTCAACAATAAGTGCTTAGTTATTTTATTTTTGTTTTGTTCATTTAGTGTTCTATTTTTAGAAGTTAAAGATGAGACGAAAATTCCTTTAGCTGGGTAGAAGTTTGAACTAATATTTAGATGAAACCAAATTGAGATTAACCTTAAAATCTTTCATCGCATCTTAACTTCTTCTAAGTAAACCAGTAAAAATATATTAATTTTTTAAATAGTCCGTATAATTAAATAATGAGAAATCTTTCGGTATATAGGTGTCTTGCTGGCACTGGGAAACTCGGTCGCACCCAGAACCACAAAATTTCGAAAACGCTTAAATCCTCCATTTGAGCATGTGCTCCTCGAAGTCGAAATTTTTAATTTCGAATTTCTTTTTCTTTTGTTTTTGAGATAACTTAATACATTTTGGTTAATAAACTCTGTGATTTAGCAGTTAATCAGCAAAGCGTAAGATATATGTTTTCCAAATTTAATCATCTTGTGAAATTCCTTTAGTCTTGTACAGTTACCTTTATTTTCAGTCGGAAACATGAGAAAATTCGCTAAACGTTCCCCTTGATTCAACTGCTAGTCTTCCGTACGCGATGCCAGTTACAACAGGAGTGAGGAGAAGGCAAAATTGCTTTGCCTTCTATTCTATCTTCATAAAATCCGACTGGAGAAAAATGAAACCTAATTCCTAAATGCACGTGGTGACGAAATATATATATAGTTTGCCACATTTTAAATCAGGTGCGACATAAAGAACCTGCTATTTGCAGCAAGATTATTTGTTTCAGGTGATCTATATATCCACATGCATATGTTTGCTTTATAATCTGTTAAAATACTTTGTGTTCATTACGTTTCTTTGAAGAAAGAGACGTGAAAAATGTGCACTCGAACCCTAGACCTATCGAATACGCGTCGAGTATGCATCTTGAATTGACTTACCTGTTGCAGCTGATAACACCGGCGACTATCTTATAAGCAGGCAGACATTCAGATTTATGTCATCGCATTAAGAAATTCGTAACCATCATGTTGTAATATATACTGCAATTTTAAAACGCTTATTTTTTAAATGAAGTCCTGTGTCTAATCTTAATTTTTAACAATCTGAGCTATTTTCGATATTATTTCTCTACAAATGGCCCGAAAACTGAGACCAATGGATATTGAGTACTAATATTTCTACAGACGACATTATGATACATGATATATATATATATATATATATATATATAAGTTCATACAACAATATATATATATATATATATATATCATGTATCATAATAACTTTTTAACTGAATATATATATATATATATGTCATAATAAAAGCAAAGGAAATAACGGAGCAATGTAGATGCGTGCTTAGATCCATATTGAAGAAGAATTTTGATTGCGTAGTATTTAAAGAACTTGACAGTCGAGGCAGTTTTAATTCCATTTTTATTTCCAATTGACATATGTGGCCACAGATCACTTGGCACTCTAGTCGTGCCTTTCCACAGAAGATTTACATTTTTGATATTGTTGAGATAGAAAGCAAGCCAGCGAAATTACATCTTAGCAGAGTAGAGGGCAAGAGGTGAAGTGCGTAGTTATGAAAGATGGAAGCACGCGAAGAGAAAAGTTTTGGTTTACAAGGTCAGTTTCAGTTCTTAATTATTACGTCATCAGAGTTGCGCGGGCCATAGAGTGATCTAGAAATGACGCAATGCAGAGAAGTTATTACGATTTTAGAATAAAGAGGAAGAATTAATGTTTTTAGTTATTCTGATTCATATAATTTTATCTTACATATATATATATATATATATATATTCAGTTAAATAGTTCTAAAAATATATATTCAGTTATTCGGAATTGGGGAAGTCCGTGCTGTTGGTTAAGATATATTATACTGTATAAAAAATGACTATGTTATTGCTCTTTATTTGCTTCATCTTTGCTATTACTGTACTTCCTCAAACCTGATCCTTGCTGTCATTTTATGAGTTTATATACAGTAACTTAGTAAATTACTTCGCCATTCTTTTGTTTAATGGTCGACTGCAGGGATGTCGTACAACAAAGAAAAACATTTCACTGATATGTCTTTCTTTGTGAGACAAATTTTCATTATGTGACCTACTTTTGTCTCGGAACTTGTCCATCAAATGGCACAAGAGGAAACGCAAACAGCTGGAAAAGAAAAGAGAAGGTCCCATACAGTGTCAATGCTAGCTAACAAGTGAAAAGAAGCGTCCGATAAATGCCAGCTGCGTCTTCCGGATTGGAGGGATAAGCTGTCAAAAAATCAGGAAGTAAGTATCCGTTTGAAAGAAAGGGAACTAACCCTGTCTTATCTGAAGAAATGCCAAAAGCAAAGCACGAGGGTATCGCGTAAATACCCTTTTTTTCCACAAATAAATAACATTAAGATAATAATATTGTAGTTGAAATGATAAGTTAGAATAGTCTTTGAACTTTCGTAAACGGACATGTTATCTTCCTCCAAGAAAACACATGGTGGACAACATCAGATTTCTACCATTCAACAGGATATCCGTAGATTACAGTCCGTAGTTACAACTTGATAAAGAAGTTTTGGGGAATATTCTTCGATCACCCTACAGGAAATATAATACTGCAGTGATATAAATTTTTTACTTAAAATTTGACAGAAATCTTTTTTCCAAAAAAAGGCAGAAAATAATTATTTTATCTTGGTAATTACTATTGCAAAATAACGAAAAAATATGTATGTATGTTTCATCTTCGTTCTGTGGAAAAACGGCTGCACCTAGACTAAATTTTGAAGACATGGGCAGTCTTCTGTTTGATTGTATGTGTCCTGAATATGGAATTTCGAATTTATTTCTTTATTTATTTCACATTTCGTACGAGCTTAACGTATTTTGATCAATAAACTTTGTGCTTTAAAGCCATGTGTTGTCATTAGTCAAAGCCTAAGATATTTATGTTTGAAATTAAATTAGAAAACTCACAGAATCTAACTTTGATTTCTTTTCACATCACAAAATTTATTAAATCCTACCTAACTAATATGTCTGTTGTTGCATAACTTTGTTGTTTGCATGTCTACTACATATTCTACACGCTGTCACTGGAGCAGGTGTTTCACGGGAATCTCTTTTCGGACTCAAGTTATTTATTATTTATGTGAACAACATTTCAAAAATATAAAGCACTGCACTAGAAATTAATGCCGATGGTACGCTGGGCCTTGTAGAAAATGCATTTCTGAGGCTAGTGAAACAACTACATTTTAGTTACAGACACAGGGTGCTCTAAATAGGCCAAGTTTTATTACGATACCTTGTATATGATGCTCACACTGTAAAATGCTGTCAGACCTTATTAATGTAAATATGACTTAAGGGCAGCAATTACACTACTGGCCATTAAAATTTCAAAACCATGAAGGAAAGCAAATACAAAAAATATATTTATTGCACGTAAACAGCATGAAGACAAAATGATAAAATTTGTAAGCATTTTATTTACAGGGGTGCGAAATTAGTAGAAACAGCTGTTACCCCTGGCAGTTAAAACCGCCCTTACCCCATTAGGCATGAAGTCAAATTGGGATTGGATGACAAAAATGGGAAAATCATTCCATGCTGCTTCAAGTCTATGCTACACTTCATCAACCGTATGAGCTGGAAAAGGGTGGCGGGCCAGTCTGTCAGCAACCCCTGACCAGATGTTTCCAATGGGTAGCAGATCTGGAGACCGTGCAGGCTAGGGCAGCAATCGAATGCCCTGCGTAACAAGGAAGATCAAAACACTACGTGCAACATGTTGTCTTGCATTATACTGTTATATTGTTGGAATTCGGGCCTGAAAGATAGGGCACAATCACTAGACGTAAGGTGCCAGAAATGTACCCATCTGCATTCACATTACAGTCGATCCGAACTAGATATCGTGTCATGTACCCGACCTCTAGTTAGGCTAATCTCTAGTAATGGCTGCCCAAACCATTACACCAGGTGCAAGTCCCCCATGCTGATATCGAATACAAGCAGGAGACGTGCGGTCTCCTTGGACACTCCAGACACGTAGAACCGGGACTCGTTTGAAAGGGCGAAATTTTGCCACTCCTGTACCCAGCTTTAGCCGAAGAAATGGTCACCTTGATGGCAGTCCACGCTGCTGCAAACGTCGACGCACCTTACGAGATGCAAACATGCCCTTTTCCTGACTGACGGTCTGTGATGTGGTCGTACAGTTTCACAGGGCTGACCTCAAGATATGTCTATCCTCTTTGGAGCGTTAGCCATGGAAGGGCGTTGAGATTCTGGATGCCATTAAGTATGATCCTCAGCAATCCATTGATTCCATAGTCGCATGGCAGTGCTTGGATGTCGAGCAATGAGACCGGCAATATCACGTAACAGTAATTTACACTTTTGATACGCAAAGATCCTGCCTCTGTCGAATTTCGAAACTTGCTTGTAAGCACGGCTTCTTATTTGAGGCATAACACGGTATTATGAGCAAACTCCAACTTCACAAAGCACTTTCCGAATGAGAAATCCACTACACAACTTTTATTTTATGCAGTGCTTCAGATGTCATTTCTCTCTCGTGCAAATGCGCTGAAATACTAATCATAACTTCTTATTTTCATGTGGTTTTGACATGCATCAGATCATTCCTTCCTGGTGTTGCAATTTTAATAATGGCCAGCAGTGTATCAGTTGTCGTGCTTGCTTTTATTTTTTATGTTTATTGTTAAAATGAAAATACTGTGCAGCTTCTAACTTTTAGATTTACTAGATTGTATTATTCAATTATGGCAAAGCACACGAGACAAATTATTCGACAGGAATAGTCTCTTATGCACAGGACCATGGGTGACTGCACCATTCGAATCCGAAATACTTAGGTGTTCAAAGAAATATGCTGCCATTTGGTAAAACGTAAGATATTTATTTGTGTCGCAACAGCTCGAAACAAAATGTTTTTATTTTCCACGCGCCTTTGTGTTTCCATTTAACAAAATGTTAGTCTCGGTCATCGTATAACAAACTAATCAGTTCCAAAGCAATAAACGTAGATCTTCAGAATTGGTCCCCGATCATCATCAAACAGGATAGAGACACTTTGCAGTGCTTCTAGAGGTACAAAATTGAAGTCTAGTCTTTACTTCAATTTACTCACTTCCTACGACTAATGCTGAAGAAGCTATTACCTTCATGACTGAACTGATTAGGAAATATCGAATAGCCAGCATAAAATTTGCAGGCAATTTCAATGCGCATAACATCAGCTGGTGCTATCCTACAACGAATATCAAGGGTTGACACCTGGAAGATTTCCTGTCAGCAAAATAACTTGGTCATTCACACCACCAAGAACGCATCCCCCACCTTTGATCGCATTCATGATCATCAAGGTTGCCCCGATCTTACAATCACTACGCCGTAGGTAGCTCATCGTTTTCAAGAATGGGAGGTGATTGAAGCGTCAGCCTTTCAGGTCGTAATTTCATCACATTTCAACTTGCCAGCCAGACCACCTTGACCATAATTAAGAGAATAAATCTTCCAGGAAGGGAAATTAAATCATTCCTCGGGAAAATTCAGGGAACATTCCGTATACTACACGACTGGCTAGGGCAAGCACATAGAAAAGATGAGTTAGAGAATTTTACGGAAGTTCTTACGACAGCTATCCAAGATGTTTGAAAAGAGCATCTGCCTGTACGATCCTCAAAA
Organism: Stegodyphus dumicola; assembly: GCF_044657685.1. Taxonomy (NCBI): domain Eukaryota; kingdom Metazoa; phylum Arthropoda; class Arachnida; order Araneae; family Eresidae; genus Stegodyphus; species Stegodyphus dumicola. The sequence continues at coordinate 90,030,413 of NC_140768.1, forward strand.
CCCCTCCACACGCTTCACTGGTGGAATGCACAGCTCAGAGCGCAACGGAAAACATGTCGAGAGCTACGACGCAAGCTCAAACATGAACGACGGTACAATCTGGAATCACATACATTACTCAGTTTTAGAAGAGAAAGAGCAATTTATAAGAGTATGATAATTCAGACCAAAGTAGATTTATGAAGAACTTTAGTGCGTACAATACAGCTATTTATGGTATACACCATAAGTTAGCTACGGCCAAGCTTCTTAAGACAGCATAATTTCATATACTAGATATACATCTATACTAGATGCATCATATACTAGATAAATATCTGGACCACTGACTTTAGAAGAAGACCAATGAATAAGCCAAACACGTTGGAGAGACTGGAAAAGTAAGAAACACAAATTAAATGAATGCGAAAAAAAATAATCGTAATTAATGACTTTTAAATAGATTTATTATTCACTTATTTTCTTTCATGTGACCATGTTAATCAGTTTTTCTTTATTACTCATTCAATTTTTACGCCTTTTTGGGACATAATTAATTTACTTATTGTATCGGATACAGCGAACTACCGCACACAGCAAACCCATTTCCGTCTCGTAGAATTTCGTTGTAGCGAGATTCGATTGTATTATTAAAAATTAATTGATTACGTTTCTGGAGTTTCGGGATGCATTTTCGAGAAACATAAACTTATTTGTGTATTCACATAAAATAAATTTTCCAGGAATAAAATTAATTGTGAAAATTACCCTGAGAATATTAAATAAACGAAATTAGACGACTTTGGAGATCGATCGATGAACACCACGTGTCATACAAAATTTCTCAAAAAATAAACAAATAAAATAAAAAATAGCTAAACAATTTTGATTAAGATGAAGAATTTTTATTTATTTACGCTTTTGATAATAACAATTTTACTCTTTTTAAATGCGCAAATTTTTTTTTTTCAATCAGCGATGATTTCTTTTTCAATAAGCGACAATTTCGTTTTCTTTCGCACGCAAATCATATTGTGAAGGATTTAAATTCTCAGGTAATTTAATCCGCCTGTGGGCGTTTCAATGTGCACAAAGTCGTCTGCACTCCTACTCCTTTAAAGAATAATTCTGTTAATTGAAACGATGATTAAATGCAACAAAAGTTGTTAAAAATGGTTCGGGACGAAATACGATTTGAAACAAAACCAGTGTGGGAGTCAAGTAAAATATGAATATCACGAATTTGTAAAACGTGCACAGTTAATTTACTGAATAATGCTGCCCTTTATTACAGAAAGAATTTGTTTTTTTCCTCATAAATAGTACTAGCGTGGTGTCTAGTACTACTCGTATTTGTGTGGAAAAGCTTACTTTTACGTGTGGGAAAGCTTACTTAGGTTTGAACAGGCTTTAATAACCCTCGCAAGTTCTTTAGGAGTAGAAAATATGAAAATTCAACTATGCCCTCTCCAGGATTCGAGTTTTGGATTTTTCAGTACTATTTACGCATGCTACCGCATAAATCATGATAATGCGCAAAAGAAATTGTGATAATTTATTACGTTCTCCCCCTCTTAAATAGTGACTGGGGGAGCGGCATGGGATACAGTTGAGCAAATCCAGGTGCTGACGTGAGGTTATCAACCACTGCATTTGGGTTTGAGAGCTATAGAAACTTTACTTACCAAAACAAAAGCAAAATCAGCTATGTCACTGCTGGGATTCGACCCAAGGAACTTCCAATGCTGAGTAGCACGCAACTGCTACTTCCAATGCTGAGTAGCATACAATAACTTACATCATGATGGCAAGCATGGAAAAATGCGACACCCTTTCATAGGCAAGGAATGAATGCTTGTCTTAAAGAGATTTAGTTACTTTTTACGGGTTCGCAGAGTAGCTTAATAATTATGAACAGCGAGAAATTGAGTCATTTTGGAAATAAATGACTACTTCTAAAGTAAGGTTAGCAGTTATATATAACTCATAGATCTTCCAATATTTACTGGAATGCTTCACACTTACACCCCGATAGCCCACTTGTAGGAAGGGAATAACTCTTTACAGGATGGGAATGAGTATTTTTACTGAAGAATATTCTTACGTTCTATGAGTTCGTAGTATACCTTAATAACCCCTCCAAAAAACAGGAAGAAATTTACACTTCATTGAAATAAATAATAGCTCCTGTGAGAAGATAAAGAATATCGCAGATCGTTAAAATCACTCGCAGAACAAAGTGTGTGTGTGTATGTGATTATGGCAAAGCCTCGAGGGCTATCTGCCTAAGACGAGGGATGCCTTCGTGGAGGACTTTCTAAGGGAAACTGGCTCGTATACACGTTACACATGGGGAAAACCACGAAAACGCCCATGCATCCAGCCCGTTCGCGGGATTCGAACCTCGGACCGAACTACCAGTGTTCAGCGACTTTAGCGCTCGGCCGCTGGTGGGCCGCAGAACAAAGATTAAACTACCAAGAAGAAACTAAAGAACAAGTACACGACTTTGAGAAAATCTTGCTTGCAGTTTGCATTTCATTAGCATTTAGTTCTAACCTGAAAAATGAAATTCTTAATTCAGATGGGGGCTTCCTGTGACCAAAGGAACTTCGCATGAACAGGGTAATAGGAAGCCATCTCCTCTCCTTTTTTGAAACACGTGGCCTATCATTTATGTATGGCACATACTAATGTATGATCTCTGTCTGGCACATAAGCCCACAAGTGCAGCAGTGGACATTAAAAGCTCTTTTGAATTTGTATTTTCCTTCACATTATCAATAATCTAAAACCAGTAGATAGACAAAGTTATGCTCTTTCGAGGTCTTTCCGAACTTTGCGACGCTCAAGACAGTGACGTATCTTATCTATCTGCGCTGAGTTACGAGTCAAAGTGGACGACGTCACCATGCATGTTAATCTTAGTGGTGAAGAACAAACCTTGTAGTATATTAAATTTGATTAAATCCTTCCCCTAACTTTTGATAAGCATCCGTTGTACTTCTAATGTTTTATTCTGCTCCAGAAAAGATGGGGATACTGCCGTGAGAAACTATCCTATAGCAACACACTTCTTTGTCCTCCATTGCTTTTCAGTACAGATGCAGAGTTCATTATGTTTTACATCTGAGGAAATTGTATTTCTTTCAAATACTTCCATGCATCCAAGTCAAATCCATGGATGCATGAAACAGTTAAATCAGCGGCATAGAATGTGTGATCGTATAGAAAAAATGTGAAGTTTAATTTCCAGTGTACTGACAATTTCTATCCGTTTATGTTCTGCAGAATTAAGGACGAAGCTGTCTTTCGTTGAAATTAATAATCTTAGCTCCGTCTACTATAAAGCATTGATGAAAATTGTTTAAAATTAAAAAGACAATATTTTCGAATATTTATCAGAATTCAAAAAAACTTCTTGTGAAAATAACATTATATGGAATGCGTGGTTTTATGGTGTATGGCAGATTATCATCTAGCAACTGGAAAAGCTTAATTTTGAATCGTGTAGGTTTATAACTGATTTTTCAGGTTCCTGATATTGAAGAACCTCATGTCCCGACATACTGATATAAAAATCGTGTTCACAAAAGTCTTTACCTCTCGTTTATTTACGCAACTGTTAGTCGTAGATAACCGTTATGGTCACCTCCAACTATAAAAGTATTTTAAATTAAGCAAAGATAACATATTTTCGTATTTCGAAATTTTTAAATATCAGTTTTATAAAAATTATGAAGTCTAACTTTATGCATTCTCTTGTTTCTTATACTTGTATCTAAGAAAATTTTATACTCAGTGTAAATAATAACAAAACAAAAGGTTTGTTTACATTGCGATGCCAATTTACAAAGTTATTTAATTTGAAAATTTAGAATATTTGATGTTATTTGTAATTTGCTTTGAGGGGTTAGTTAATAAATAATTAGAATAATTCGAAATTGATTTTTTTTTCTTAAATGCCATTCAATGATATGTTTTGTGATTTACTAGTACGAAACATACTTAATTCATTATGCTGTTACAATAGGTATGCTGAAGGAAATTTCACATATGTAATTTATAACTGTTCAAATATACTATTAATAATCTAATGAAGTATTATTAATTTAGGATCTTTATTTAATAACCATGAAAAGCATTTATTTAACTACAAATATTTTCCATTTTTCCAGATAATGTTTTAAGACTTGGTACTATGTGCCAATACTGAAACCTGCCAGCGATTACTAGAAAAAGAAATTATATAAGGTACTACAATTAGGATCTCCTTTTTGAATAAATTTTATACTGCTCAATTCCTTTCATGGTGGTCTACTTAGAAATGCTATGAAATATGAATGCATGTGATCGATTAACTTCAAAAATCTCTTCTGAACTAATCTTTTAATTTTAGCTGCATACATAGTACTGCATACATAGTAGTAAGTATTTCCATCTTCCGTTTGTTTACGTTTCCCTAAGGATGATCTCCAACTTTAAATGCAATATTTCGAGCAAATTTTTGTCGAACTTTGGGAAAGAGTAATATTGTTTTTAATAAGCATTATTTTTCTACATAAGTATCTATGTTACCGTGAAAAACCGAAATTGGAGAATGTCGACTTTCAACGGAGAATGTCAACATTCACGAAATACGTCGGTGAAAGATCGAATATTGCATTACATTCGGACCCTCACAGGTGTATATCGACAATCATAGATATGCTCTGGTGTAGGTCGAAAAGAGAGGTCATACAGCGTCATAATAGTTTAAGTTGTTGCAATAAATAAGATTTTAATCACATAATTTAGTAAGTTTTTTATTACTATTATTTTATTTTCTCATTTAGAACGTACTGTATAATTAGGTAAGTTTTTAACTTCTATTATTTTCCTTTCACATTTTGGATAGCCCTAGTGTTCTTTGCCATAATTAAATACACACTCACACCTTTCACATTTTGAACGTACCATGTGTTTTAAGCTATGTTCTTATTTTAAGTCTCAAGTGCGTTTTTCGTGACTGAATTACAGAGAAGAAAATATAATATTATTATGTGTTCAACATTCACCATTAGTACATACTGAATGTCGACATTGACCGGTGTAAGTCAAAAATAAGAGTATTTGGAAAATATTTCGGACATACACCGAGCGACTATGTGAATGTTGACATTCACCGGTGAAAGTCGACATTCTCCAGATTTCGGTATTTCACCGTAACATATACACATCACAAAAACATAAGAAAACTTATATTTTGTAATTTTTACAAAATTTATTTTTCTTCATTAAAAATGTCAAAACTTTCTACGGTACTTTCTCCCTCTCTCCGGCATGCATACGTGGCGTAGCGGTGGCCCACTCAGCGCGTATTCGAGGGATACAGGTTCGAGGCCCAGGGAGGCCATCGCACATTTTTCAGCTTCCTGAAATCGATAATCTTAATGACTCTAAAACTTGAATATTCATGTTGTTTAAAACATTTTTGTAATTGAAACTATATGTTTAAAACCGACAATTGCAAAAAAGCCAGGTAAGGGTTTTTATGGAAAGGTGTACAATAAAATTTTACAATATATATTTCTTTAACAATATATTATTTCATTATACACAATTTTCTTATATATATATATTATTAAACGCATTATAATATTTATTATGCACAAACATTTATTATTAGCAAGAGATCTGCTAAGTCTAATGAAGTTATGAAACTTTGATACGAGTTTCAGACAGCGTATTAAGGTGGGAATATGTCTCTAACTAAAATATAATTAAACTGTCACTTCATGTTTCATAAATTTCTATTAAAACTTACTTCAATAAAAGTAATTTTAAGAAATGAAATAGCAGCTGCCACGACGAAGAAACGATTCCATATTTTACATATCAAATAGTTTATTCTGATCAAGTAAAGAACACGATAAAGTATTTTTATAGTTTCGTGTTATGATTATTGAAAGAATAAACAGGAACCCATTTTTAGCGACAGTTGCACATAATTGCTTTTTTATTGATTATAATGTAAAATAAAAGAGAATTTTGAATTCCAAAGCAAATGAAGGGGTAATCGTTTGAAAAGCAATTTCATTTCGCGAGGGAGATTAAAAAATACAATAAAAATTCCATAGAAATTTATTATTAATTCCTGATGATGCTGTTTTTCTTTTGAAAAGCAAACTCTGGCAAAATAGCGATAACGGAGAAGGAGAATTACTGACATTATAATGTTAAATAGCAAAAGACATTTTTCTTGTATTCTTCGCGTTATTCTACAAGAAACAGACATTTAAGTTTTACAGACGTAAGAGTCTTAGTTGCAGTGCTGAAATGCAAGGGGGGGATAGTAATATTGTATTTCGCACATTTGATATTTATCAATTAATTGCGTTTGCCGAAAGATATTTTTCAAATGACTTCTTTTCTTTGATTTTACGGGCCTATTTCAGTTTCATAGCATTCCTCTTTGAAATATCAAACTCTACAACCATAAACATGTGAAGACGCTCCTCGATTTACGAATGAGTTGTGTTCCGAATGAACTCCGAAAACTCATCGACAAGTGAAAGGGACATTTTTTGATCAAGAAGCTGTATGAGAAGTTTAAGGAGTTGGATGTTAGATAAGCCAACAACACCAATTTCTGGTCTAAACTTGTGTGAACAGATTTTTTCTTCCGACACAATATTGTTGCGCGCGTACGTGTTCGTAATAGATTGAATGCACACCGTTCCTATGATAAGTTAATAAAATTTATTTAATCAAAACAAACACTTCAAAGTTCTGGAATTTTGCACAGAAATTCTCGTACAGGTGTTCACAGTATCACATAGTGCAATCAGTAGTTAGGCTTGTTTGAAGTCTAAGAACGTTAAACGTAAGGCAATGCAAAGCGCATCTAAACAGAAAGCTGAATCGGATATATCTCAGTTCAGGCGGAACTAACAATAACTAAGTAACTGAGAGCAGATGCTCTCTCTCTGGTCTTATGTAATTTTCAGCCGCCGAGATTTTTCTAGTACTACCTCCTTCTCGAAATTACTGGAAAGCAATACGAGGGTAGAATTACGGTTACAGCTAACGTAATGGTCAATTACATTTATAAAATTTCAATCCATAATACGGTGATACAAGGATCGAATCAAAATGTCGCCAAATGGTTGCTAAATTTCGCGACTTTTGACGCTTTCTCGCCACGTGCCAAGTTTCGCGACAAAATAAGTAGCCAAAACCGTTGTCAGCTTGCGATATCTAGCCAAATTACCGAGATACCCATTTTCTCAATGTTAAATGCACTTGCCCCTGTATTCGTACTTTTCCGGCATAGCTTCTCTTTAGAGTTTTCATTTTACAAAAGAAATGCAACAATTTGATTTCTAATTCTACTAAAATTCCCTATCTAAGTACAAAATTCCTAACTATATTAAGGTCATAGCATTGCATAGCACCGTGCACAGCACTCGTTACTTAGCAAACTATTCAGAATTTTGGTCGTTGTTTCGCAAAAAAGTGAAGCTTCCAATATTTTTTTACTCATAACTAAATTTCAGTTTTCGAGGGCAGGGTTGTATCTGTGAAAGTTTTTAAAGTGGAGAGGTTTGCATTTCCACTTACGAGTGTCCATTGCATAGTCGAGAATGCGTGTTATTTGAATTTCAGAAAAGCTGTAATGCGAAAAAGATGCCTATAAAAACACTTTCATGCTTATCCAGCCGCATTAAATGTCTGTAAATTACGAAGGTAGTTTGCTAAGTTCAAGTCAGATAATTTTGAGCTTCGTGGCTTGCCTCGTTCGGTAATATCAAGTCTCTTAATAATGATGTTTTAAGGCCAGACATGGAAGCAAGTCATTCAACTATCTTAGAGTTACAAGACTCAACACACCTAGGGTGACCATTAGAGAAATAGGAAACAGACTGGTTAAAGTTAACAGTGTTTTGGGGTTCCCCAAAAGAAGAAAATGAAAGTAATCGTCAGAAGAAAGAAAGAAGAAAACGAAACTAATCGTTCAAACACTTGTAGTGTTTTGCTGCATCCAATGTCAGTATACATGTAAGATTATGCTCTTTTCAAATTTAAACCTTTTTTTCCGGCACTTGAGACAGTAACGTATTTTACCTTTCTGCTCTCTTACGAGTTAAGGACGTCGATGACGACTACCACTCTAGTTGACCTTAGTCAAGAAGAGCAAACTTTGTATTGTAGACATTTCCATTGGAACGACATAATACAGAAGAACTTCTTGATCGTACAATTGCTAGAGATGAGAAATGTGTCCTTATGACTATCACAAAATGTAAAAAAGACAATTACTATCTCCCAATCACATCACATTTTTAATCCCAAAACCAGGTTTACATCCTAGAAAGGCATTGCGTCTGTTGGGTCCAGGGGCATAAACACATCCTGAATTGTTACAGCCACATCAAACTATAACTGCATACTTTTACTGTTAATTAGTTCGAGAAAACTAAGCTTTTATTTGAAACAACCCACTCGTTGTTATCAAAATAGGAGGCATTATGTAGCATGACAACACAACTGTTCCTACACTCTGTAAGAAAGACTCTGGCTAATTATTTTGGGTCATTTAAATATGCAAAAGACAAGAGGGTTATCTACTTAAACTCCTTCATGGAAAACTTTCTTTAGGAAAGTATCTGGTATTGACATTACTCATGGGGAAAATTACAAAACTAACCAAGCAGCTAGCCGAATTTCACCTACGATCGAACTACCAGTATTCAGCGGTTTTAATCACTCGGCCCTGGTGAGGCAAAATGTCCTGGACAAAATCAAAAAATTAGAAGGGGAGGTATTACCTAATGCGCCTTACTTGCCTGACATCACACCTGCTCATTACCATTTATTCAGATTCTTGCAAGATTTCTTGTAGAAAATTCGAAATCGAGCTTTTTGTATGAACCATTCGAAATCTAATTTTTTACGTTATAAGGTATTTCTCTCGCTTTCCTAGCGTACCTTCGGGATGTAGTTGTTCTGCACGCTGGGCCGGTATCCCAGAGATCCGTGGTTCGATTCCCGACGAAGGCGGTTGCTAATTTTTCATCTTGCCTGCTTCCAAAAACCCTAATGTCTCTACAACGTAAACATTTCCTATTTATATTCAGAGATATTTTGTATTCATCTTAAAAAGTAAGATGCAAAAGATTTCGATTTCCGTACGAAAAATGTGACTTAAATATTTAATTTCAAACCTGGAGATTTTTAACGTCATTTCCGACTTGCCTTGAGGAGTTACTTATAAATCAGAATAATTCGAGGTTGATGCTTTTCCTTTAAATGCCAATCAATGCTATTGTTTTCCGACTTGGTAATAAATAGCTTTCGGTAATTTAGGATTTTCCTTACGTATGATATGCCGAAAATTTTCATCCGCGTAACTTATAACTTTTCAAATGCTAAAAATACATTACTGATATTCTCATGCAGTTTTAATACTTTAGAGTCCGAATATAATAATAATGCCTAAATTCATTAACCAAGAAAATTTTTAATTTATGCATATGTTACAAGTTGGATAATGCCAATAATGAAGAACGTCAGTGTTTTTTAAACGAGTGTTTTTAAATGATTCCCACAAGAGTCTGTGAATAAAATCTCCTTTTCGAAAAATATTATCACTACCTATTGATCAGCATTTATCACAATAACCTAATTAAAATTTTTATCACTTAAAATCTATTAATATTAGAAACCTTTCTCGGAACTGATATTTTAATTTTAATTGCATACAAATATATACATTTCACTCTTCCATTTATGTACGGCCTCTGAATAATATTTCCAGTTTTAAAATGAAATATTTTTGTTCCTACGAGAGTCACATTTTTTGTATTGTTTTAGTTTTTATTATGAGTATAAAATTTTTTTAAGAATTTCCAGTGAAACGTATAAAAAGTAAGACTTCATAATTTTTACAAACCTGTTTTTTCTTAACTTTAAAAATGTCAAAAGCTTAAATATTTCTGTAATTTAAACATAATTTGTGTAAGTTAAACATAATTTTAACACATCTTAAATATTTGTGTAATTTAAATATTTTTTTAAATACAAAGAATTTCCAGTGAAACGCATAAAACGTTAGACTTCATAATTTTCACAAGACTGTTTTTTTTTAAACGTGAAAAATTTCAAAAGCTTAAATATTTGTGTAATTTAAAATCTTTTTATAATTGGAAGCATATGTCTAAGACCAGTGGTTACAAAAATAAAACTCAGATAAGTATTTTTTTCGGGCAAGATGTGCATAATTTAAAGGCAAACAGTTTCTTCTAATTAGGTATATTCTCACTTTGTAAGGTCCGAAGGCATCATCTTTTTTTCGGCGTGAGGACCAGCGACGCGTGCGATGCTGGCTTATAAATTTGAATTTGTGAAAAAGAAATTATGAATTTTTTCTTACTCACTCATACAGTAAAATATTTAATAACTATTTTAAATGTATAACTTTGTATCGAATCATCTATTACATTTAGAATCAGAAATTTAAAACAAAATGAATTGTGCCTGATCGCGTACTTCCCTGAATTTTCTGCTTGTGCTTTCTGCCCAAGTACCTGCATCATTAATGAACTAATATATTTTACATGGCCAAAAGGGAAAACTTATTCCCTCTTTCCCATCTGTAACGTGGATTAGTAAGCGAATCCTTTCGTCTCTGCACGTGGTCTTAATATCGCATCAGCTAGAAGAAGTGAATGTTCATTTTTAGTATAGAATTTGTCACAATTTATTATTGTTTTTAGGTATTATTGTTAAGTAAGTGAAGTATTTTGTATCTACTCTAAGGCATGAAAAATTTCGCTATGATCAAACATCGAAATCAGCCATCATTTGGCTCCGTTACTTCTCAGTTTTTGTGACTGAAATTGTAATTCTAGCCAAAACGTACTGAAACTTTAAGACATGTTTCGTCTTACAACATAATTCTGGCACTAACAGAAATTACTGTCAAGTCATCTATAACATTTAGAAAAATTGATAATGGTACTATACAAAATGAATGAGTCAATGTTTCTGCGAAGAACAAAATGCAGAAAAAACTTCAATAGCTAAGGATGAAAATCTGCCTTCACAATGTACGAACCAGTGGCAAGAATACTAATAAAACTCTTTACTTTAGCTTTATCGTTCCCTGATTTATAGAGCTGATAGCACAGTGTGACTGCTAGTCTGAATTTCAGGGAAAGGATTAAGTGTCCGGCTATTTGAAATTAAAATAAAGTAAACAAAAAATCTGAAAGTTTTCAGACTTTAACTGCTCAAAGGGGGATTGTTATGTTTTTTTACTCGCTCGCTGAGCTCGCAGTCTACCAGCCTGTTGTTACACTCACTTCTAGTATTTCGTTTTTATTTTTTGTCTTTTTAGCTTTATTAAGCATAATTTTCTTTGCCCTTACGCCATATTCAGTTCAACAGCAATATTACAAAACTTTTAAAAGCATAGCAGTGTACGTTTAGAATTCCTAATGCAACATGAAGTATTGGAGTACATTTTTATGTTTTTTTCTTTCTTTTCTCAGTTCATCATATCTGTGATCAGCTTTCTTACTGAGATAGCTTTATAAAACTTTCTTCTCTTTATTATTAACGTTTATATGTTTACTTTATTTATTATATATTCCGTTCTTGGCTCTTACGCCACGTGAAATAATCCAATTTTTATGCCACATAAAATAATCCAATTTTGATACCACATAAAATAATCCAATTTTTATGACACATAAAATAACCCAATTTTGCTGTTGAATCCACAACAGCAAAATCACAAAATATTTAAAAGCAGCATATCTTTAGCATTTCAGATAAATTATCGAAAGTTACTAATGTACCTAGGAACATTTTCCACATGATCAAGGATTTTTGTTCCATATTCGCAGTGTAGGACTTTTTCTAAGTAATATTACGAAAAAATATATCTTGGAAAGGGACTGTTCGCAAGGATCTGTCTCTGGACCTTTTTTGTAGAATCTTATAATCAATGATATTTCGTGTGATGTTTCTGCTTTCCTAAACTGTTTGAAACTGCTTTTGCGGATGATGTGCTTTCCTGATGCTTGTTCTGCTTGATATAGCGTTGCAGTAGTCTAAACTTTATAAACTGAAATTCTCAAGTAAGATTACCTTGTAAATAACCCGCTAAAAAGCAAAGCTATGAGGATACGTAAAAAGACGAATGCTGACTGCAGAATAAATTCATCATTTGGGGACGTTCTTATAAAAGAAACTTCTTTGCAGGCACTCCTTGCCCAATTTTCTTAACGACAATACCCCCAGTTTCTTCTTTGCCGCTTCCTTTGAACAGGAATCCTATACCAGTTGTCGGCTATTCCGATGCTGTTTTTGAAGAGTACCAATTAATTTGATTTACGGACCGAAGTAAGATGAATGATAAGATTGGCCTTGCTTTTGCTGTTTATAAAGATAAAAAAGAAAAAGACTTCTACCAGTACAGAATTTTTGATAAATGCTCTGTTTTTCAAGGTGAGTTGCTGCTCAGACCTTGTTGTGAAACGGATTCAAAATTCTTGCAGCAGTTTTTAATATGCAATGGTTCTCTTTCTTCGCTACAATTGCTACCGAGAGTTAGTGTTTCAGAGAAACTTGCTGTTAAAACTCACGTTATTATTAACAGCTGGAAGATCTGGATATCGAAATTCATTTTGCCTATTCGTGGACACTGGAAATTTTGGAACTGAGAGGGCTGATGCTCTAGCGAAGCTAGCCATGAAACTTCATTTCAATTTCCTTTGAATCTCCGCTTTCTGTTTTTCACTGGGAGTGCTTTTATAGAAATGCCGATATCTGTAATTAGAACACAGAGTATCTGGTCTCACCAAAAGCAAAATCGACGAAAGATTTTTCTCCTGCAATGTTTCACATAATAAAAGTTGATAAATCTTCAACAGATTTTTATATTAACTCTTTTTTAAGTGGACATGGTAATTTTAATAGCTATTTAAAAGCGTTATTGACTAACTTAAAATGTTCTGTGCAACAGCAGTAGCTGCATTGAAGATGTTAAGCATATTCATCTTCAGTGCGTTCAAATGTGCAGCAGAGGGAAGCTACTTCAAGCACCTGTCTGTAATTTTTTGGAACGTTTACGGACTAAAGAGACAACTTTGGGGAATTTCATTCTCCATTTAGATCACTGAGTTCTGTTTATTGTATTACTTTTAAATTTTTTTATTATTTTTAAAATAATTTTTTCCTCTTTGCAGCGCTATTGTACATTTGTTTACCTATTTTATATAACTTATAAATGTAAGCCTGTGAGCCTCGTATATGTTCCCTGGAACACAAAGAGTTAAAATTGCTTAGTTAATCAAAAAAATTAATTTATTATTTTCCTCCTTTTCATTTTATGTTTTAGATATTTTAATTCATTACTTACTAGATTAACTTACTAATATTGTGTACCTTTTTTTTTATTATTGATTGTTTTATCTACTGCTTTATTTATCTATTTTTATTTCTGTTTTTGACGTCATTCTATGGAGTTACACTATTTCTAATTTTAGAAATTAAGCTCTGGCTATAATATTGGAATAAGATAAGAGCTTTTCTCTTAGGAGTGATAAAGAATAAACCTTCAGTAAAATAAGCAAAGGAAAAGCTACATAAAACATTATTAAGATTTGATAATAATAGCAATAAAATATCAAAATGACTGATAAGTTACATACGTACTTTCATAAGACAAGAGCTTAGTTTAAAAACCTTAATGAGCCCGTTGATTTCACATATAGGCAAAATTACATGAAATCAGTACATTTAATCAATAGTAGAAAATGTAGGCATAATTTAGCATTTAGCATAGATATGTCTTATTGCTTAGAATAATTTTTCGAAATATATTTAAAAAATCATATGAATACCATATAAAGAAACAGTCAATACTGAAGGGGATCGAAAACGAAGGTTTTCTCCCTCCAAACCAGAATGAGTATCGAAAAATGTTAAATCAGTTATCCGTATGATGAGAGGTGATATACCCAAGAAAACATTCGAAAAGCTTTATTCTAATAATAGAATGCGAATTCACGAACGTTCTAAACGGAGAAAAATTCCCTTCTGGTAATTTACAGTTTTATTAAAATTTATTATATTAAATATATTTCGCATTACTCTTGCTAATCATTTGAATTGAATGTTCACTATTTTTCTCTTGAGACTGAAATTAAATATGTGTGTAAATTTATATCATGATTGAATATCAGCACTATTCGTAGCATGCTAAGGGAAACTTAGAAGACAGAGTTGTTGACTTTCGCAATATTAGCACTAACTGTAGGAGTACCGAACTCACAAGATGAATTAATAATTTATTAATAAAATTTATTTACTCATTAAAATTGAAAATATGTTATCGTGAGATCTGCATTAAAGAAGCAAAACTGAATTATGCCTATAAATATTTAATTTATTAATAAAATTTATTTACTCATTAAAATTGAAAATATGTTATCGTGAGATCTGCATTAAACAAGCAAAACTGAATTATGCCTATAAATATTTAATTTATTAATAAAATTTATTTACTCATTAAAATTGAAAATATGTTATCGTGAGATCTGCATTAAACAAGCAAAACTGAATTATGCCTATAAATATTTAATTTATTAATAAAATTTATTTACTCATTAAAATTGAAAATATGTTATCGTGAGATCTGCATTAAACAAGCAAAACTGAATTATGCCTATAAATATTTAATTTATTAATAAAATTTATTTACTCATTAAAATTGAAAATATGTTATCGTGAGATCTGCATTAAACAAGCAAAACTGAATTATGCCTATAAATATTTAATTTATTAATAAAATTTATTTACTCATTAAAATTGAAAATATGTTATCGTGAGATCTGCATTAAACAAGCAAAACTGAATTATGCCTATAAATATTTAATTTATTAATAAAATTTATTTACTCATTAAAATTGAAAATATGTTATCGTGAGATCTGCATTAAACAAGCAAAACTAAATTATGCCTATAAATCAGGTGAATACACGCATGTTTTACAAGTTATGCAAATTATAACACCATATTAATACGCCAGTATTATAGCCAGCTTTTAAATACATGTAATTTTAAATTCTATTCATTAATACTTTTTTTTATTTTGTGTTTATCAGGAAGATTTTCGTGAACATTCAGGATACGCTGCCATTTGTAGCTTTTGTTATGTGTTTATTAACCACTTATCTTGTTATTTTGCCTGTTTGATCATTTCTACTTCCATCGGCTTCCATAAGGATACAAATTAATATGTTTATCTACTCAACCTCAAAATTAAGAGAAGTTGCACATTATTTCGAATTTCCGAATTCTCGAAAACGAATGGACAGATTTTTAATGACATTACATGTGAATATGCATTTAAAACACAGAAAGAGATTTTCCATTGCAAAGTCGTTTTATGTTCACGCGATTATTAGTAAAACACGGGGATGTCTAAAATCCACGTTGTGATATTGAACTGAAAATGAGACTAATGTAATGTCACAGCCAGACTCGCACAGCATGACGGCACTCTGGAGAGGACGCAACTGAGGCAGTCGATCCCCCTCCTGCAACAAGGCAGATTTTCAAATCTGGGATGTTTCTCGGAGGAGTAATGGCGAGGTGAAATTGCTCACCAAAGAGAGTCCAAGACATGCTCTATAAGGATAAACGCAGGAGATTTGACTGACCAACTCATGCGAGGAATTCCTGACTATCCAGCTAATCGTCGACCAGCTGAGGCCTATCTGGAAGAGCTTTGCCGTCCATTAACAGGAACCTAAACCAAACACACCTCTGAAGAGTCAGACATAAGATCTTTTCTCTATACTTCATAGCAGTCAGGAAGCTTTTGTCAAATACTTGCACGGGGCTGCCGCCGTCCAGCATAATGCCTGCCAAAACCATTACACCTCTACGACCGGAGGTCCGAATCCCGCGAACGAGCTGGCTGCATGGGCGTTTTCGTGGTTTTCCCCATGTGTAACGTGTATACGAGCCAGTTTCCCTTAGAAAGTCCTCCACGAAGGCATCCCTCCCCTTAGGCAAATAGCCCTCGAGGCTTTGCCATAATCACACACACACACTCTACGACCGGAATGATCCTTTTCTCTGATGATGGAGAGATGGTATCGTGTTCAGGCTTTCTCCAGACACCAGTACGCCGAGAATCAGTGTCCAGGCTGAATCTCGATTCATCTTTATATAGCACAGTGCTCCATTGAAATCTGGTCCAATGCTCATGTTGTGTGCACCATGTTAAACGCGCTTTTATGTGCTGCAGAGAATATAACGCAAACAACAAGCTTTCTGTCTTCTATTTCATAAACCCCTTCGGGCATCTGTAGACTGCAAAACTCGGGTTCCAATGGCAGCATACAGCTCATGTGAGAGCTGTGAAGATGTAGCAGTTAGGTGCTGCCCCACTGAAAGTGCCAAATAGCAAATTTCATTCGTCATTGTGGATCTTTGTAGACCTTGCTCAGGTCTTCTCGAAATTTATCCAGTGTCCTGAAACTGTTTTAACAAATTGCAGACGACGTTAGACGTTACATTGAGCTCTGTAGCCACCTACACTTATGATTACCTTGTCTTCAATCTACCGACAATTCTCAATCTTATTCCGTCAACCATACGTTCGTAGCTACTCATATTACCTGATACGTAATAAAATTTACCCAACTCCCGTGAGAAACACAGCAAATGCCGTAAAGTAGCACGAGCACGCAAATCGCCGAAAATCCCTCGTATGCTTGTATCTTCTCCACAATCCCATTTCCGCAGACTGGGACGTGTACGCTTACGTATTCGACTCCATATTTTAATAATTCTTCGGCAGCATAATAAGTACTCTTGATGCAATGCTTTTCTTGAAAATAGACATAATTTGCAAATTGTCTTAATTTTGCACACGATTGTAAAAAACTGAGTTTTTGAATTAAGAGTAAGATATTGGCGGTGATCGGTGACTGCGCACACTAGCATTCTCGCCCAGCTTCTAGGTTTTACTTGAATCGCCTTTAGCGTTTGCTAGACGTCTTTACTCGCGTGAGTCGAATCCTGAGCCAGAACTTAATACACACGCTTTGCAATATGAATATTATAATAAGTTTGAATTTAACTCTTGTGTTTTGCTACTCTCTCAAATACAGGACTCTTTTTGTTATTACACAAGCTGGTAAATAAAAAGGCAGAAAAAAATATAAAACGTGTTTGGCTTAAACTATCTCCTGGGTTTCTTTGATTTTTCTGAAAGATTAAGAGGAAAGATACGATAGCTGTTGCTTTACTGAAAGTTTAAGATAGACCGATAAGACAGCTGCTAATTTACTCTAAGTTTTGTACTTAACCCGGTTTTTCTTCACTGAGATGTAGAGTTGATTTAGATGGTCATACAAGGATTTTATACACCGTTTACATGAAGTATATGTATATTACTTTTTTGAATCTGCATTATATTATTACCAATATTTCTTTTATAACATACAGCTTAGAAAATAATTTGATCAAGAATTACTTGCTTTGATTAGCTTTCCTTAGCACTTCTCATAATTTGTAATTTTCTGGATAATTAAGATTTGAAAAGGCTCTTGCGATTTACTGTAAAATAATGCTTTCAGTCTTAGAAATCCGTGACATTACATATGCGAAATACACTACACTGCATTTGTTAATTTATTCCACACACAGAATTATCGGTACAAACATAATCTAAGCTATAGATAATTTAAGTAACGCGTGCCAGTGCATCTAAATTAATCGAAACTACTAATACATAATATTTATTTACCACATAACTTTTAGTAACCTGAACCAATAAGGTTACGCTTATAAGAAATTTTCCTTCTCCCCTTTCCACTCCTTGCTCTTGTGGTGTAATTGTAGCATGTCCGGCTAGCAGTCGGAAACTCTGTAGTTTGTGCAGCTGAATTTCTTATGTTTTCTTTTTTCAATAATATAGTAACTCCACAATCGCTCTCTACTAATATGTGGTGGACGATAAATCACCACGATCTGATTTTGTTCCACTGGATCTCGTTTTGTTCTTTCCAGTCGCCTTTTTAAATGCGGGAGAATATAAGGAATTTTCCCCTCCCCCACATGCGTACTGTCATAGGGCTACTGGTAGCTCGTTCATTTGGAGGCCCACTGTTCAAACCTTGTAAAACGCACAGCTAATTTCTCATCTTTCCGGGTTTCACAAATTCTAGAAATATCTACATCGGGGCCCAGTATGGAGTTAAAATGTGGTGGTGGATAATTCGTTACCCCGAGGATCTGGCCTATGGGCTGTCGTCCTTCTCTCTTTGATCCCTCTTTAATTTGGGGAGAGTATAAGGATTTTTCCTTCCCCACCGCGGGCTATTGTGATGTAGCTAGTTGAACCGCCAGCGGTCGCTGCCGAGAGTTCTTTCTTAATTTGAATAACTCTATTTTATATAGACAATCAATCTGCATTGTGACGGGGTTCGACGAAAGCAGAAATGATAATGAACGCAAAATAATAAAATAATGGCTTATTTAAACAGAGAAACCTTACAAGAGCGTAGAAGAGGTTTTTAATACAAGCAGAAACATGTTTTTAAACACAAACCTTAGAAATATATTCAAACATTATATGCGTAACTATAGATGATATATGCCCAATATTTATTAAGACAACACTTAGCAAACTAAGGCTAGCAAAACGTTATTTATCAAACAGTATAATGACTTTCTTTCACCAATTTCACCCACCATCACTTCCGAATAAGAGAGATTGCAGTATTTTCATAGAACAGGATTAAGATGTAATTCTAAAATCTACATCATGTCATAATATAATCAGAGTATCTTTTAAAATAACAAGTTTTGCATCATGTGCGACACATTCTATCTCTATCAACCACGTTTTGAAAATAACTTCCAGACTAGAAGATGACACTGATTTAAGATGATAAGGGATTACTGTTAATAGCATTTGTTCGACACTTAAAAAACCTAGACCTTAATGTTTTGCAATTTGAAGCACTAATGTAAGAAATATAACCAACAAAAACAGTAGAAACTTCTATACTTAAGAGTTTTCTTTCAGAAATAACTAAAACTAAATAAAAATTTCAGTTAACTCCGAATTAACTAAGGTAACCCGCGAGTCCTGTCTAAAAAATTGAATTTGCTTAAAACGGAAATAATGGAAACATATCGCTATCATAAACTACCAGGTTAAAACAAAACTTTCGACGGAAAATGCGATGTAAAAAAGAAGTGCGTGGCATAACAGCAGAGAGTTGAAATGCTTTAGCTATTTATAGCGTAGTATTTTTTTTTTTTTTTCCATTTCTAATGGGGCTCAGCTGCGGAAACGTAAAGAAGTTGAATGCTAGCACTTCCACCTGGGTTCGATTCCAGCAAGGAGCTGCAGGGTGTTCTCTTGATTTTCTTCACATGTAACGTGAATATGAGCCAGTTTCCCTTGAAACGTCTTCCACCAAGGCATCTTTATCTTAGGCAGATAGCCCTCTCGAGCTTTGCTCTAATAAACCAAACTAACCTTTACTAATTATGCTTATTTTTTCGTTCTTTGGAAGCGTGTTTATTCTTATTTGAAGGCTGGTTTAATTTACGTAAAACATGAACATTTTCTCTAGCTTAAAATCCCGTGAAAATGAATGTCAGTTATTAATAGCATTTTTCAATTAATTATGATGTCCGCTATGAACGCGATTTTGAGTTAATCGTGCATAACCGTTGTTAATCGCGAGTTGACAGTATTACGGTATTTTCACTGCTCAATATGAAGCTTCTTGGTATGGAAGTAATAATAAAGACACTGATAAATAGTTTCCGAATTTAATTCCATCCTAAAAGCCGTGCTTCAACAAAAATGTTCGTAAATTGAAACCGTTTCCCACAACGGAATTAATTTAAAATGAATTGATTCCTCTCTGGACCGCAGACGATTGACAATTTAACAGTATCTTTTACTGAAGTTCATAATCCAAAGCCACTGAAAATAATTAAATCTGAGATAAAAGAATATGAACACACAAAATAGACCAAAACTCTATTTTATTTTATTTTATCTGTGTAGAGGCCATAAGTGGAAAATGACAAGGAAGATATTACTGCCTGGATGCGAAATTCCCTACTGTAAGCTATTTCATTTAACTGTGTTTAGGGTGCACTTTGTTTAGTTTTCCTTTGTCTTTAAACGTCACTCGATCTTGCTTGAAACTCACCTTGTTGTTTACGTTTTAAAGTGTTTCTAAAGTGAGATTTTGCATTATAATTATAAATGCTAATGCTGCAACTTCCTACTCTTTTATTAGGATGCTGTCAATGTAGAGACATTAGGATTAATTGGTAGCAGGCAAGATGAAAAATGAGCAATCGTCTTCGCCGGGAATCGAACCACGGACCTCTGGAATACCGGCACAGCGTGCAGAACCACTACACCACGAAGGCCCGCTAGGAAGGCAAGAGAAATACCTTATATACTCTCCCTTTTAAAGAGCCACTGGGGTTATTTTAGAGGACCCAATCGCCAAATCCTGGGTGCGGAGAATCATCATCCAACACCCTTTTAGTTCGGGCGCGACTATAGAGACATTAGGATTTTTTTGGAAACAAGAGAGATGAAAAATTAGCAACCGCCTTCACCGGGAATCGAACCACGGACCTCTGGAATACCGACCACGAAGAATCACTACAGCACGAAGGCACGCTAGGAAGGTGGGAGAAATACCTCATATCATTACGTGAAAATTATGCATCTTATCTTATTTACTCAAATTTCATAGACAAAGAACCAGGACCTTTTTCTTTTGAAGATATTTCTTCCATAACACTCCCTTTTTTCTGCTTCTAAAAGTTTTGCATTTCTTTCTTGTTCAAATCATTTGTAATGCTCTATCTAGTAATTTCTCCATGTCTTCATTATTAACTTTCCAGCTTCATGGACTTGCCTGGAAACACAATATCGTAGAAAATAAAATTAAAAAAAAAAAAAATTTAAAAAAAAAAAAAAAAAAAAATTTCGGCCAAAGCTTTCAAAATCTCTGTCTTTAATCCAGTAACCATAATTTCCTTCAGCTCGATTTCCTGGTCCTGCGGCATTTGCTGTCGGGCTTTATTAAGCAGTTAATGCTTAAGCAATAGAACAATTAAAACGATGTTTCCAGGAGGAGTGTTCTTACCTTAAAACACCTTTGAAAATCATCTGTTATCTACTAAAATGTACCTAATTCGAGACACCTTTCATCACCCGAAGCGTTTTATTGTTCTACATTTTTTGTACATGAACTGAATTATTTCTGAAGTGAGTAGCTTGTAATCCGAGGTTCAACTGTAAAGCAAAGTAAAGACAATGGTGAGCTCGATTATATTATTAATTACACTGATGAGCCAAAACATTATACCCATTCCCACATTTTTCTGTGAACTGGTCTATATGACGTAGAGAGCACGTGATTAAGTAGAACTGGTATTTATTCGCTGCTGGGGAATGTAAGGAATCAATCTTGCACTTGCTTTTGCGAATGATGTGAAAGGCTGCTGATATAAGCGAATTTGATAGAGGAATTTGATCGATACCAGGCGTCCCGGGAACATCGAGACTGGATCATGGATAAGTGGAAGACAGTTAGTTGGTCGGATGAATCTCAATATCTCATTCATCACGTCGATGGTCTTGCGAGGGTATGCCGTCCTTGAGGCGAATAATTTTTCTCTCCTGTACAGCATATCATACACAGACTGCTGATGGCGGTATTATGCTTTGGGGGACGTTCTCATGTGCAGCTCTGGGATCCTTAATTGTAGTAAGCAGACCATGAAAGCTGCGGGCTATTTGAACACAGTTTTGGATCAGTTGCACTCTTACATGGCATCTGTCTTCCCAAATTGAAATGGAATCTTCTAGCAAGAAAACGCTCCATGTCACAAGGATCGAAGGGTGTTGGAGTGGCTCCAAGAGCTTAAGGATGAATTTCAATTAAGGTCTTGGCCCCCTAACGCGCCAGATCTTAACCCGATAAAGCACATTTAGGATGTCATGAAGCAGCAGCTCAGAGCTCAAATACCATCATGTCGGAATACCTCGACTTTGCATGACAACTGCTTAGACATTTTGTACAAACTGTCTCCAGTCATCTACCAAGAGACTGTGACATTCATACCAAGACGAGTTTCAGTTGTTGTATAGACCAAAGGTCGCGAACTGCGTTACAAATTAGGTGGTCAAGATGTTTTGTCTCTTCACTGTGTGTAATTAACGGCAAATGTTTCAGTGTATACTCTTTAGCGTATACTGTTTTAAGTAACATATCACTTAGAATTTCAGTTATAGTTAATGCTGTTAGCTTTAAAACTCAAGCTAACTCACACTGTAAGATGGAGATGCATTTTTCAGAAGCAAAACGAATTTTTGTAATTGCGCATTACTTCACAACGTATTCTTACCAAAAACTGCATATATACTTCCGCGATGTTCATAAGCCTAACAAGGCAAAAATTATCTGTTTGGTAATCGGATTTCAGAAAAATGAAACGAGTTCACCATTAAAAATGGAGCTGCCACCATATGTTCTGAGTTTGGACAAAATGGACTAAGTAAGGAATAAAATGTTGCAATCACCGTGTGAGAATGATGACATCGGAGTCAAAAAAACTACAAATGAAATTTCAACAGTTTAGGAGTGTGTAATCAAGTAATTTGCTATTAAAATCCATTTTAGAACTTTCCACACGTTTCATGCGCTCGACTTTTCAATCACCCTGTATATGGCAAATCGGATTCCATGCAATTCAGCATCATATTTTCAAGTATTTTACAAAAGGATGTAATTAAATTTTATAAGTCAATAAAACTACAAATCTTATATCGTCAGAAGTTTTGGAAAAATTCTTAACATTCTTAGATGACGTCTCTGCGAATGTTTGCTTCCAAGAAATCAATTCCCATTTCCTAAAAAGCCGGTTCATAACAAAACTTTTTTTTCATTTCCAGCCTTAAGGCTCACATGGAATATTATTACTGGAGTCTAAGTGATACAAAGAATGAAAATGGCGATCACAAAACTGCATTATAATGCTTAGAATACATTTCGCTCTCCCATTCAGTATTTCATCGAAGCTCTGGTATAATACACGACGTTCCTTTGAAACCCTCTTTTTTCCCCCGCTTTCTCGCATTCTGCATCAAATCCTTTAAAAATGTCGGGTGTTGAAAGCTGAAAAAAAATCTTTAAGAAACCTCCCTTTTACTAGTCAAAAAAAGACCGAAAAGGGAAAGAAATAGAATTTATCTTTCCATTAAGACTGATAGTAGCTGGACTTTGTGTTCGCCTCTCTAGAGATCTTTGACGCTTAGGGAGTGAAACACTGCAAGATGAACAAAGAAAAATAATATTTAATAGTGATTACAAAGAAGAGGGGGTCACTGAGATGTTCGCTGTTACTGTCAAAAGAAAGAAAATACTTTACAAGTAACAAAGATATGAATTTCGTCGATAATGCAGATTGTTAACATACGACCCTTTACAAAAAGTGTTTACACACGCTGACAGAGCTCTGTGGAACTTAATAGGTAATCCTCTACAGAAATGCTTCTCTATAAAGTATTCTATACAAATTTACAAAATAGAATTCTATAGAAATATTGCCTTGCAAAACCTCATGGAATCTGAGAGATATTCTAAAGAAATTTCTAAAAGAAGGACGGAAAAATGCCATTGGAGAATAATCTCTAAAATTTTCAAACTGTAATCAAAGCAAATATCTAATACACTGTATGGAGTATATACGAGGAAAAATATTTTTTTTTTAATTCACAAATGTTAATTCATTTTTGAATGGAAAGTTTTGCTTTCTTTCCCTCTAGCTTTATGTTTTTTAGCTTAAAAATTTATGTAAAATTTCGTGAATTTTTTTTCCTACGATATTGTTTAGATAACATAAAAATTAAACTTCTAAAAGTCTGAAATCAATTTCAATCATAAATTACTTAAAAGATGAAATTTAGGCTGTGAATTTTAAAATTTTAATTCCTAAAATGAATACCTTTAATTATTGTATATGAATCTTTGATAAGTAAAGGTTTCTCAATTTTAATCCAACTTGACTATTTCCTAAAATGTATTTATTTTAAAGATATTGGAAAGTGAAACATTAAAATCTTTGATTAGAAAAAAATCCCATTTTGCTCCGAAAAAAATTGTGGTCTTCCTGACAGTAGTCGATTATTTTAAAATCTAAACAAAGTTAAAAAATTCTATTCACAAAGGAAAATTTCATTTATTATTTTTAATCCCAAAGAGAAATTTTGTTGAATTTATATGCTGTTAAATGCTCATAAGCTTCTACGGCATCTTTTGTAGAAAATCATACAAAGGAAACATATGTATAATACTTTAGAATTCTGCCCCATTTAGTTATATATTACACTTGGTATTTTCAGTAGTTGTTGTTTCAGTAGTTTCTATCAAATCCACGGGATTTGCCGGAAAAGCTTTCTTTTCTCTCTCCTCTCTTCTGCTGTCATTGGTTCTTTTACATTGGCTCTTCTTTGCAAATGTTTTCAAGCCGACAATTTGCATCATATGTGTATCGTTCCAACACCATTCATAGTTTTCCAGAGCGCTCATCAATTTTCGCAGGAAAAAAGATGGATGTTGCGATTTGAAAATTTCGAAATTTTTTTTTTTTTTTGTAACCGCAACTGTGAGAGCTCTATTGTTTTAAATCATCAAATTTCGAGCGCCTGTCCTCAAATAATGTCTGAAATCTCATTTTGATTCTTGAAGCAAATAGGTCGCTAGGAGTTCATTTATCAGGAAAGTTTTTTTAAGGTCATCATGTATATTTAAATATCACGTTGTGGAAAACAGCAGCACCTTATAGAGAACCATCGGATTTTGAAAACACATAGTCATCCACTCAAATATACGGACCTCAAACTCAAATTTTAAACTTCGGAATTCTTTTTTTTTTCTTTATTTATTTTATGTTTTGTTCGAACTTGATAAAATTAGGATTAACCGACTGAGAGTTTTAAAACGAATGAATTGCCATTCAAAACGTAAGGCATTTCTTTTTCATATTTAGTGAACAAACTCGGTGATTTAAAAGAAATGTGTTGCCATTGACCGAAATAAAATATTTTTATCTTCCACCTCCAGTGTGTTGCTATTTCGCAAAGAGTAAGATATTTAAATTTTGGTTTCAATTTAACCCCTCTATTATTGATTAATAAAGTGAGCGATTTGAATAAGTCCAGGTCTTTCTGTCTGTTTTTACTATTAATTACTAGCTGGATCCATGAAATTACATTAGCTAGACTCATTACTATTTTTTTCCTTTTTTGTAACTATTTTAAAGGCTGGCCGCACACGTGTATAGTTATATAAAACGGAAGTATTTCAGTTCTTCAAAAGAGGAAGAAGAGAATTATTTGCGAAAAGTTGGTACTGAAAGTAAAGTTTCTAGCAATTCAAAAGCGGAAGGAAACCTGCACCATGATGCAATAGTGGATAAAACGATAAAAAGATAAGTAAAGGAACATTTCAATTTCAAATGATGACAAGGTCTATAATAGTATTTAGTTTATGATCTTCCTGGACAAACATATTTTAGAAGTTGTATATTTTTGTATAAGTTACGATTTTAACACCTAGTGCCTACCTAACACATCGATTAGATTTTTTAGGATATTTTCTCATTTAAAGTATCTACTTACATGTCGAAAAAGTAGTTAGTATTATTATGTAATTGTTAAAGAAATTTCTGTTTTACAGCAATTTAGCTTTCACAATATAGATATTGTACTGAGTTCCCCATTTCATTGCAGGGGGGACGTAAATTCTACAAAACGTCTATCATGATTCGATCGTGTCCAACGCAACCTTGGCTGGGATTCTGCCAAAATACTTAGTATCGTCCATAAGGGATGTTAGTTACGTGCCTCAGGGTGAGAAGGTCACATGAAAGTTTGCTCTTCTCCCGACAGAGGGAATTTATTGCCGAAGAACCGAAAGTCCCCGTATAATCGGGTGATCTTATTAGCAGTTTTCTTACGCGCCCTTTATTTCACATTCGCAGAAATAAACGCGAAGATTTGCATTGATTTGCAACACCGCAAAAATTTAATTTCTTTTCAAATATATGAATTTTACGTGAATAGTGCATATTTCAGAGCTTATTTTTAAAAATAAGATCATGATTAATGAAAAATAATGATATTAACTATATTTTTAGTGAAAGAAATTTTTTGGCAGTTAAAAAAAGCGAATGGTTAGCAGGTTTCCATCCTATTTGAGAGGAATTCCGCTGATGGTAGTTCAGTTAAAGTGATATTTGCCAATATTGTGACATTTTATGACATTCGCCAATATTGTGACTTTTCATAGACTATTTTTTTTCATTTTATTTCCTAAAATAAATTTCTCTTTGCCCCCTGAGTATGTATAATAACGCATACAGATTTTAGTTAAAAAAAACATAATAATTATTTATTTTAATATAATCATTATAATTAAATAACTAAAATAATCATTTGTCATCGTATAATTATTATAACTAAATAAGTAACTTCTTTTCTTTTTTCAGTGTGCATAATGAACATACATTTTAACTCAAAGATAAATATATATAATAAGTATTAATTATAGCATAATTCTAAAAATTATTTATTATCGTAAAATTATTATAATAATTATTACATTAGATTTCATTGTGATGACAGCATGACAATGAAAATTACATAAGCAAATATAATAATTATAATAACAATTATTATACAATAATACTTATTTATTACATTTTATCATAATGCATATGTAGGAAAATTAAGTTTTGAAAACTCATATTTTTTATCGATGTATAAATAAATATATAAATGCACAAAACTAAATACAATGTAATCAAACAGTTGATTACAGATGATGATCAGCATATCATAGTAGTAATTTTCTGCCTCATTAAACCTGTGCTCTTTGAACGCAGTGAAAATAAACAAGGAAACAATAGGAACAGAAAAATGCTTTGCTACATGATTCATGTCCATCCATCCTATTTCATCATCAAATCGGTCTGAATTGCTCATGCGCGTTTGTACTCATGGTCGCGCGGTCGCACATTTAAACTATGCTTATCAGAAAGAATTAACTCACCCCTTATTGAGCATAATTCCATGTACAGCTTTGTAACGAATTTCCTCCTTTCTTACTGCATGCCTTCGTGGTGTAACTGGAAACACGTCCGACGAACAAACGAAAGTTTCGGAGCTCCATTCTAGAATACTATCAATTTTTTCTGTTTCCTGGTTTCAGAAGCATTAATATAATCACATATAAAACTTAGAATACAATACTATAATATATGCGAAGTTTATTCTAAACGTTTCGTTTATTTTAACTGAATATTTTTTGCCTTTCAACCCCCAGCTGCTATTTAATAAAGCACTAAAGTAAAAATCGATGTTTTCCAGTTTCAGCCACTTAGCAAGGCATTTAAAGAAGGGGAAAAGACCCTTGAAAATGCATAATTGAATAAAATTTAAAATACTTAGCATTATTTGAAGCTCTTTAAAAATAGGAACACAGTGAATTTTCTGTATGTTGATCAACTACGTTTCCAGACGATTTTGGTCTTCTTTAGAGGTATTCGTGTTAGAGAAATGATGTCGAGCGTCATTGTTTATTTATATTTTCAAGAATGTAGGTCATTTCCAAAATTGGTAGTTTTAAGGAGAGGGTCGCCCCGTGAGAATTTCCTGTATAAATAATTTTAACATGCGAATAATTACTAAAAGGAGTCTGAGTGCATTAGAGTCCTGAGAAAATTACATATCTGAATTTTGAGTCGGCTAATAATTTTACCTATGTTTATAAAATATGAAAATAATTATGTTAATAATTAAAATAACGTATGTAAAAAATGTGTTTTTTAAGTAAATATTTTAGAAACAGCTAATTGAAAATATATTTCCTGCATCTGGTAGTAAAATTTCAGAACTCTCTTTATATGTGTGTGTGTGCATATATATATTCTTTTTTCCAAGTGTTTAGAAAGCATGTATGGAAAATTCTAAACAATACATCTGCGATACGAATTTTCGGTTTTAAATGAATCTTGATGTCTTAAATGAAAATTCAAATAAATCTTTTTTCGGTTTTTGATCTCAAATGAACCAGAACAATAAAACATATTAACCGACTTTTATGAACTTTAATTCATTTTCCCCTGATTAGTTCTGAATTAGGGTTTCAGTAAAAAAAGATTCATTTTTATATATTTATATTTTTATAATTTTATAAACTTTTTCCTTTTTGCATAATTTGTTCTACTGGTGAATTCTTATTCTGATTTTTATATGTTAAGATATTGTATTAAACCTCTTATCCAAGGTTGCAATAATTAATATTGTGGAGGAATTGTCTTCTTTGATTTTCCAATTTAAATTTAACTTTAGACGCTTTATGATTTTAATATTTTTCTTATTACAAAGTTTCTATACATATATATATATACATGTATAACATTGACATGCATTTATCTTACATATATATATAATATATTCAGAAGCAGGAATTTTGATGGCATAGAAGTATTGATCCATAATGACTAGGAAATTGGAAGCGAAGGCAGATAAATCTTCAGTTTTATTTTCAGCAACATATTGCGGCTACACACAAGTTGGCATATTAAATGTGACTGTTTCAAAAAGCTTACATTTTTTAAACCTTTGTAGCATGAAAGCAGCAGCAGACAGACAGTAGTCTAGCTAGGCCAAAGCGTGGAAAGCAAGTGAGTTATTTTCAGGGTGAAATCTTATTCAGACTGAGTTTTGGTTCTCAATGCATTCTGATTGGACAGTTAATGTTGCTCTAAAATTACTATTGGCTGGTTGAGTTTTAGTTCCATTTACATCATCATAATTACGTAAGAATCATATGACATAGAATAGTCTCGAAATGACGCAGTGCAGAGAGAGGTTACTATTTTTAGAATAGAGAAGGGCAATTTACGTTGCTAATTTAATCTTTAACATATTCCTTATTTTTCTTACATATATATATAAAACATTTTTCAAACCCGTCCTGCGCTATAGCAGGCTTGAAGTAGAATAAACTTAAAGCATCTAAATTAATTATTAAATTGGAATAAAAGCAAGGCAATTCCTCTATAGTATAATAATTGCAATCGTGTATAAGCGATCTCACATAACATCAAAACTAATCCAATTAAAGAGAGAATTCAGAGTAGAATAATCTCGAAAAAGAAACATGCGAAAGAGAAATTATGCAAAATTATACAAATAAAAATTAATCTCCTTTTACTGAAACTCCAATTCAGAACTCATCAGGTGAAAATGAATTAAAGCTTCATAAAAGTCGATTAATAATATGTTTCGAAAATATGTTCCGTTCTCCTGGCCTATTTGAGATCAAAAACTGTAAAATGATTTCATCAAAGTTTTATTAAAGACTGTAAAATTCATATAAAACCGAAAACTCGAATCTCAAATGTACCAGAATTTTCCCTACACATTTTGAAACACCTTGGAAAAAGAATAAAACATTACATAGTGCCAAAATGGCAATTAAAAAGCCATAGAACGTCTGATTATGCATATTTAAATTTTAAAAAATGGATCTAAAACCAATATATGCTAATCCGAAATTCAAAATCAAGCATAAATAAAGAGCAAAACTTATAGTCACTTAAACAAACTAAAAAATTCGGAGGTCCCCGATTATGCTAAACTAAACTTTTAATATCAAGAAAACGAAAAACTGTAGAGATTTTTATAAATAAAAAGGTTCAATCTGAGCTTTAAACAGCTAAAACCTGAAAACCTATTTGAAATAATAATCGAAAAAATTTAAAAACGCAAACTTACTGGAATCTTAACACGACCTTCTACGCGGGATCTAACTGAATTCTTAAGATGAGCAAACGGTGTTCTTGCTAAAGAAAGTAGAATTCAAACTGCTCTGGGGAAGCCGAAATTTTTTAGTTCTTGGAAAAAGTATGCGACAAGGTTCAAAATGTATAATTGCAGAACAAAGTATTTTAACGTGTGTTCAAAATGTCCTACCCTGTTATATTTTGTGAGCGGGAGTCTCAATGGTCGGGTGTGGTCTGTAAAATTATTACTGTCGAGGAGAGGGGTAATCGTCAACCAAAATGGCGGCGTAAAAACTTCTGAAAGAAGCTGCTATCTGTAAAGTATTAAAGCGCGAAAACAGAACTGGTGCAAAGTTTCGAAAAAGGTATATGTTATAAAAAATAAAAGTCTTCACGTAATCGGAGTACAATACACCTTAGAAAATAGAAACACCATTTTTAGTAACAGCCAGATTTGCTAGTTATTAAATTTGTAAAATATTAGAAAGAGAGTATAAAAATAATTAAAAGGGAAAACATACAAGATCTTTTTACGAATTTGCATTAAATTTCTTATCATAGTCATCCAAGTATTACCTCCAATTGAGGTTTAAGTAATAATTATCGTATCACTTTAGATGAGAAATTTTTAAAAAGTAGTTAATACCAGCTTTCTTTAAAGATATAGAAATTTTGAATCGAGGTGTTTTATTTTCTAAGAGAATATTTACTAAGTTAGAGATTCTTATTGTAAGTATTCTAGTTCGTTGCAAATATATTTTATTCTAATTAGTTGAGTATGTAAGGTTATTAAGTATTACTCTTTTGGAAATACTAGAATACCAATGGATGAGGTTTATAGTAGGAAAATTAAATTCTCTTCTTTTGTCGTAGATTCGAAGCTGACTTGTTCCGGAGGCCGCAAAGCACCCACTGATGAGCCTTGCAGGAGTTTGGGAGGAATTATGATGTTCCACGCAAATTGACAATAGTGTTCAGCAATCGTTTGTAACTATCTGAACTGTATGCCAGAGATAATGGAGTGCAAGAATTGCATAAAACTACCCTGTAAACTATCTATGGAATATCACATTCTTGTGGGGTCGCCCAGCAACTATGTATTAATACTATACCTGGCTGTTTTTCTTATTAAATCACAATAGTTTAGTTAATAAAGTAGTATAGTTTAAACTTTATTTCGTGCTCTCCGTTCACATCCCACATAACAAGCAAAAATTATTTCGTTTTACTTTTTTGCTTTTTATTCTTTGAGATAAAAAATACTTGAATAGCACCACTAATTCTTGCATTCCAAAAATACTTCATCTTCAGCTTCCTACATTTTAGTAGCTGAATCATTTCGATTAAAACAATTAACCTCTTAAACTGCTGCATTCTAAACATAAACTCACTTTTGTTCTTTTCTTAAAGCAATTAATTTACGTACTATATCACATGAAAGATTATTTTTGATAATGTATTATTATTTATTTTACAGATCCACTTAAAACACTATTACATCATTGTATATTCTAGGGTTATCCCAAACCAGTACTTCGAGTGCGCATTTGTTTAATGTTTGCAAACTTTCTTATATAATTATTTCCATAACTTAATTTATTCGAGTTATTTTTATATAATTATTGATTCAATATTTAACTTGAATTATTGATCTAAACACTCATTTCAGGAAGAATAACTTGACTGTTACGGGCAACAATTTTTACTATTTTTAGTGTAGTTTACATATTTCTTTAAAGAATTATACTGCTGGACCTGATTTTCGTAACAAATATTTGAATAAAATGGATGATTTTGATGCTATTTCTTCAATTTTGGGGTCTAAACGAATTTTTGATTTGTATGAATTCGGGAAAGATGCCTTTCCCATTCCACTTGTTGGAAATCCTCTAATGATGATAAGAATTGTTTTATAGTTTATTGAAGTTTTAATTTTGTAAATTTCTGTATTTATCAGTTTATAACAGGCTGATCCATTTAATTCTGTTGAAACACCAACCCCCTGAAGAAGATGTACCGGCATATAAAAATTCTTTATTTTTATTTTTTACATTAATTTTCTAATTTTTATTTTTTGCACTACGTTTTTTCTTTCATTTACACAGTTATTGAATTTCAGTACTGGAAACATTTATTTTTATTTTTTCACAAAAGTTTATTGAATTTGAATAAAAATGTATTATGATTAACCAATTCCTAATTGTAAATTGAATATGAATTGAGTTTAAATATTCGATTTCATTTTTAATATTGCCATCAGTTACCGCAGTTTATACTGCATAATTGAATACTGATTTAGAACTTCTTCAATTGCTTCGTATAAATTCTATATATATATACACTTCTAGTTGTATGTATATAATATATATCTATCTTTATATATATATGAATACGCTTCTAGTTGCAAAATTACAGAAATGTTATAAGTGACGCAAACATTCGTCTTTTGGGATCCTTAAGTTTACAAGATAAATTTTGTAAAAATTACGAAATCCAGTTTTTTATCCCCTATGACAAAAACTGATCTAGATATTTCCGTTTAAAAGTGAAAATCGATTCAGAGTCTGTATACAAATTGAAAAACAAAATGTTTGTATTTGTAAGTAGCTTTTATGATATTTTAGATTAAACAACAGGCATACAGATTGTCGTAAGACTATTGTTCAATATAAATATTTTTAGAAAGGAGATCTTATTCGTAGAATATCATAGAATTCATGTCTTAGAAAACACTAGCAGGCTTCAATATTGGCTCATACTGGTCTCGTAACATTGTTTACATAGAAAAATATTGCTAATTTAATGAAATTTTTGTGTGATTATTAGACTGTAATTCTTAAAAAAAAAAACTTCACAAGAATTAATAACACATTTTTACAGTTTCAAAAATTAAAAATTAGTTGAGTAAAAATTCTTTCGACATACAAGTTGTAACAAAATTATAAATTAAAGAAATTATACACTAATAAATCATAAAAGATATCAATGAATGGTCATTAAGGGGTATAAATGAACAATTTGCTATCGACGGACCCCGTCAGTAGAGGATGAAAATGTCGAAAAATTTCCAAAACTTTTAGAATTGTATTGAAGTATCCCTATCAGTTTTTGTCGTACTGCAGTCAAACATTTTGCTCCTTATTTTTTATAACGAGTATGAAAATTTCCTAAATATTAAGTATAGAAATCTAGCTTCAGTAGTAAACTAAGTTACGTAAATTTTACATATTTTTTTAAATTTTAAGCAGCACCAAACATGAATCTTTCGGTCTTTTAAAATATATTTGTAAACTTGAAATATACAGGATGATCATAAAAAACTTCCCCGACATATGAATCCATGGAGACCTATCCGCGTAACCAATCAAAATAAAACGTGTCCGCTTTCTCGTCTGCGAAAGCGGACACGTTGAAAACTTATAATTCCATTAAAAGTTGTCTTTCCTTTCCTCTATTGTATTGTCACTGGCCCTTTACAATGATATTCATTGCAAATACTTTATGCCGGCAATTTTCGTCATACGTGTATCGTTCTAGCGCCATTTATGGATTTTCAATGCAGTCATCTGTTTGCGTAGGAAAAACGTCGATGTTGCCATCCAAAAATTTCGATATTTTGTATGAAATTTTTAACGTTTACTATCACCGTAACCTTGAAGGGTCTGTTGTTTTAAAACATCATAGTCTCAGCATATACCTTCAAATAACAATACTTGAAATTTTATTTCGATTAGTTGAACGTGCTAGGGGTTCATACATCGGGAAAGTTTTTTTGTGATCACTCTGTATGTGTACTATCATTGCTTCCGAAATTAAAGCCCAAGTAAGAACTTTTGGAGACACGATGTATACATCTGTCCCAGTAAAAGAACAGCCACACACGTCAATTTTATCAAAGAAAAACCTGTTCTCTGGGGCCCTCCTTCCCAAATTGAAGGTTTCACAAGAAAAGGGGGCAAGTCACATATGAGGCAACCAGCAACCATTTATTCTGCTTTGAGACAGCTGCAATAAACGAAAATATATAGGAAAAAAACCGCTTGCTGTGTGCTTCTATTTCTCTACAATGATCAATAAAATGTTGCTCCATTCTTTTCCCTGGCTCAGCAACTGCGTCGCAAGGGAAAACTAGGTCGCGAAAAGAAAAGATGATAATATTGGATAAAAATTTGTCGCTTTCTCCTCTTATCAAGTCCTGTTCTGCTCGGCAAACAGATTCTGTTTTTCCTAACTATATAATTCAATGTGACCGTTAAGGATATGAATGAATAATGACGTTAGAGAATAATGATATCTGAAAAAGGTTCTCTTTCACAAATGTGTAGCTTGCAATGATGTGTGACCTTATAAGCGATAAATTCAAAGAGCTGAGACAACTCGCTTGCGAAATATATCAATAAAAATATGAATTCGAAATGCTAATGATTCTAGCTTTTAATAGATGTACATTTTTATAAATATTTTTCTTTATAATCAAAACTGGTATCACTCTAGATGTATGTAAATGTTTGTTTATTTGATTTTTTATAGTAATATGTAGTGTTTTATTTATTTATTTGTTTATTTTGTGCAATTTATTTAATATATTAGCTTGAATTATTATTTAATCCAAATTATGATCATATATTTTATTTGTAATTACTTATTTTACGTGCAATATTGCAGATTTTATACGTCTGAGTTAATCAATATTCAGAATCATTTTTCTTAAATTATTTGCAGGCAGGAAGAGAAAACCAGCTATACCCTAGCCGGGACTCCAACTTTTGACCTTCCCATAACTAGTTGATCATGTTTCAATTTATACCATTAAGGCAAGCAATAAGAAAGGAAGAAATGTTTAAATTATAAAAAATCTCAATTAGAACCCGAGCTGTTGGTAGAAACTCTCCTTATGAGCCTTGAACGTAATCTTTTCATACTGGTGGGCAACTATATTTCCGGAGCTTCCAAATGGGAAGACAGCTCTATATATACGGCTGCGTGAATACGAAAAAGACAGTTCAGTTCAAACTGTTATGTGAATGAATCACCTCATAACTCAGAATTATATCAATGATTATTGCTTCATAGTTTTTTCTAAATTTTAAGTTTATATCCTACAATCTGTTAATCTAGGTCTGTTAGTTTAACACAATAAACCAAATTTTCAATTACACGGAAATTGACAAACAGGTAGCAACAGAGCTGAGAATAGATAATCACACAGGCGTTACAGCACAGCCCACTAACGTTACCAGACTTAATTTAGATTAATTACCAGACTTAATTTAGACTTAATTTAGACTTAAGTCTTAATTTAGATTTCTTGTTCCTGTTTAAAATTACTTTCATTTACATATTCTGGCAAAGCAGATGAAAGAGTAGAGTTTCAGGACAGAGTTTAACAAAATAAATAATCTGTTAATTTAAATAAACCTTACATTTTGAAACTTCATAATTCTCAGTGAAGTGTTATATAGTATGTACACATCAAATTATACTTTTTTTCTCTTATTATAGAGTTGTAAGAAGCTAAAACATAAAATAGATTATTTTAGACTATTATTACATGCATAAATAATTATATCTATGATGGCGGAATCATAAGAATTATAGGAATATGGAATACATTTTTATAAAATAATAAGAATGTAGAATATATTAATATAAAATATTAATTCTGATTTCTCGTATACTTACTGACAAATTTCAAACATACTTTAATGTATATTTCTAATCATGCAAATATATTTAAATTCTAAAAAAGTGACAACCATTGTTAAACTAAATCCTAAAACATTAAGGAGAGCAATTTACCAATTTACTATTAAAAAGTAAAATAACTTCGAAACTCTGTATAAATTCAAATGCAGATTTCTCTTGTAACTTGTTAAAAGAAGAATGAAGAAAGTAAACTTACAAAATCATTGCGCCATACATTTATTAACACTTAAGAGATTCAAGCCATTAAAAATTGTTTAACGATATTGTACCGTAAGTAAGTCTATCAAAACATATTTCAAACGCAATTTTAAAAGAGCTTCTTGGACTTCCTCTTAAATCCTTTCAAAATTGCAAAATATATTTCCAAAACTCCTCGCAAACTTCTTCCTCATTAAATACACAGATTTTACTTTCTCAGCAGAATATAATTAACAAACACATGTCTGGTTTTAAAAATGATTGAGGATTTAAATATTCAGTTGAAAATAATTACATATGGACATGTCAGGCAATTTTAAATTATAAAATAAATTGTTGCAAAGAGCTTAGCAAGAAAAAAAAAGGAGCTTGTTATCTAAAACTTAAGTGTCTTAAATTTAAAAATATTCGTAGGAGGTGAGTATTTAAAAATATTAGAACTTTGTAGACTCAGCAATAAACTGTAACTTGAATATTTTAAATTAATAAATACCGCTCTCAGTTCAAATTCGATAACTGATTATTTTTAGTTAGAAGTAACAACTTACAAGATAGAGGATAATTAAACAAAATGGTATTTACGTTCGGATGGTATTATCAGCAAAGTATCATAACTGATGTTATAAGTTCGTTTATTTTAAGAAGAACGCAGACTGTTTAAGCAGTAGATTTTATTCTACTTTAATGAGAAAAGTGGTGATGAAACATTAATAATTTCATTTTATTTTGCTTCGGTGAATTAATACATTAATGCTGAACGGAGGTTAACTAGTTTAGGGCTAAATTCTGAACCCATGTAGACAGCAGAGATGGGCTATTCGTTTCTGAACCGATTTTCTGAGCAAGTGAACGTTTATTTGTCAAAAAAAAGACGACATCTCTTTTAGAGTTCACCCAACAACAGCTGTTGTTGGAAGCATGCCAGAAAAAATCGATTCTCATTTTAGGAAAGAAAAGAATATTTATCCTCCAATGTTAAAACTGAGAATAATTTTTATTATTTTACTATTTTTTAGCATTCTTTTATTCTAAAATTTTACTGTTAGTTCTATGTAGAAAAGACATTTTAGGAAATCTCAAAACTACACGTGAAAGAACCCAGTTCAGAGAATTAGCTATTCGGTTCCTTCCGATTCCACTGCTCGTTCAATTCACTTTTCTTTTCGCTCCATTCACGCACACCGATCTGATTCACTCCCCTCTCCCAAATTTGTTCACTGTTATCGTTAGTAATAGGTGAGTCATCAGAAGGAACTGATTCAGGTCAGTGAACGTACGGGATTCGCTGATCCTATAAAATAGCGGTTTTCTCACCTATAGTAGACAATCAGGTGATTTATCGTCCCATCTTAATCTTTTAGTGGAATAAAACCTAACTCGGAAGAAGGTTTAAATAAATACTCAATTTGATTCTTAAGATTATCAAACTACACAGCTTGTATAGAAATGGAGCAAGTAACCTCTTCTTTCGAGATTAATAGAACACAAAGCTTAAGGTAAACATAAGCAATTAAAGCATAAATTCACAAGAAAAAATACCAATTAAAGATTTGGGTTAGTCCTTCAAATAAAGTTTCTAGCGAGGAAACACAGCTAGCAAAGACTAAAATCGATTTAAGTAAGACTAGAAGATTGGGGGGGGGGATCCAGAGTGTCTACAAAATCCCTAAACAACTTTAATAGCTTTTTGCTTGGGAATGGACCAAATTCCAGCTTGCTCATAGGTTCATAACCAAGGTTCAAAAATTTTGTGACAAGTGACATAGCGACAAGATGACCAAGGTCACCAAAAATGGCAGACAGTGCAACTGCAGGCAAGTGTAATTAATCGTTGTATCGAGGTAAACTTTGGGTGCTATTGTCTGTTCATTGAAGGAAAATGGCTCCAAAATATTTCATGCAGCATCTCACATGAAATATTCACTTTTGAATCGACCTTTGTGACAACTTCCTTGTGACATGAGGAATTTTGGATCCTCAAATTCTCTATTATGTGTATATAAAACCAAAAGAAATTGCTTGGAAAAAACTTCGGTAGCCGCGTAATGACGACACAAAATTTTACAACACTACCCCTTACAGGGTACCGACAAAAATATTTCAGCAACTCTGTACATTCCATATTTCGGTCAGTGCCAAAATCTCTCTCTTAACTCCCTTCTTAGATAGGGAAACACTCCCTTCTTAGGTAGGTTAATTAATTTTCATCCTGTAAGGAGCCGACGCAAAAAGAAATAATGGATAAAATAATAGAAAAAATTATAACTTTTTAATAAACTTCAAAGCTTCGAAATGTACTTTCAAAAATTTGTTTATTACAAAGGGAAACTTTTAAAAATAACTTTTTTGTGTACGTTGTACCTCTTTTAAAGTCTGTTCAGAAAACTTTAGGATTGTATAGCCATATATTATTAGGGCAAGTTATCCTAAACTAGATTAAATTCAAAATCTTCATGTCAGCCACAGTAATAATCATTTGCTTACCATTTTACAGAAATACTTCACTTATCTGCATCGAATTTGCACGAATATTTTAATGCCAGTATAAGTTCAATCTTAACAATATTATTTTTCTTTTACCTGTACAGACTGCGTCTGTTTTATATCTTTAATACAGATAAGGAAAAGTAGTTCAATACACCGTTCCAAAAAGAACTTAGTGCCAAAAAGAAACCAGGAAAGACATCGTAGACAATCAATTCCAATTGAGCGCGGGGGTAACAGTAGGTACAGACTTCGTCGAGACCACTTAACGTTAACTTTTCGAAACTGCTTTTAAGTACATTCGACAAACTTTCTTACTAAAAAGGATTTGGAAAGCAATCTCTGAAGATACTTTATCGAGCAGTATTTCTTTTCTAAGAAATTGATAAATACAGTTATGAAAGAACAGCCGAACGTGTTTCCCCACTAAAACCTTCCAGATACAACTAATGATTTATTTACGTTACTGAATTAGGTTTAGAATTCCAAGAAGTATACAAAAATGGATTAAGTTACGGCTGAAGTTTTACGGCCAGGAACTGCCATGTCCTTGTTTACAAATATATCTAGCTTCAACATACTCCTTCACTAATAAATTTCTTTATATAGTATGGAATCTCAAGAATAATGTTTCTGTACCTTTTTACCCTTCTAGAACCTCTGAAGTAAGTAATACTCAGGTCTCAAGATTCTGTATATTTGATATACACTGGTGTGCAAAAATTAAGGACGAGACGGTTTTTTCAATATAACTTTGTACAAAAGCTTTCCAAATCAACACATTTAATACGGTAAGATCCCCGATACGTAAGTAATGTAAGCAACACTTCATAAAAGAGAAATCAGAGGGATAAAAAGAAGCTTTATTGAAAAAGTAGAATGGAGCGCAATGCGACTGAAGGCCGAAACATCCCTGTGATGGGTGTCCAGCAAGAAACATCCTGTCTTTAATAGGGGATATGATCTTCCCTGACTGCTAGGCAGGTTTCACAGCGTCTGCCCATGCTGAGAATGAGGGTGTCAATGAGCTGTTGAGGCACTGCTGCCCATTCGTCTTGCAGCGCCAATCGAAGCTCCGGAATCGTTACTAGTGGTAAGGTACGAGCTGCCAAGCGTCTGCCTAGAAAATCCCATACATGCTCGATGGGATTGAGATCCGGAGATCGTGCCGGCCAATCCATACGTTCAATATCCTCACTCTCTAAGAGCTGTTCGGCAGCTACTGTGCGATGACATGATGCATTGTCGTCCATAAAAAGGAACTGCGGACCCATAGCGCCTCTAAAAAGACGCACATATGGAAGAAGAATCTCGTTACAATAACGGGTCCCGTTGACTGAACTTGCGTCGAAGATGTGAAGGTCTGTACGACTACCAAGCATGATGCCTCCCCAAACGAGAACACCGCCACCTCCATACTTGTCCCTTTCAATGATGTTCGAGGGATGATTGCGGCTTCCCCGCTCTCTCCAGATGAGTATGCGATGAGAATCGCTATCCAGACTGAATCTGCTCTCATCTGTAAAGAGTACTCGTACCCATTCATTGTCTCTCCAATTCCGGTGTTCCCGGCACCACAGAGAACGCCTTCTCCGATGGGCAGGCGTTAGAGGTGCACACCGTACAGGGCGTCGTGCAAACAGACCACCACCGTGTAGTCTTCTGGCCACGGTAAAACGCGATATCGGTCGTCCAGTCGCCTGTGTCGTGTGTCTAGCGATTTCTTCCGCTGTCTTCCGCCTGTTTCTTCTGGCCTGTAAGGCAATATACCGGTCATCTGCTGGTGTGGTTCCTCGTGGACCTACTAAACCCCCGGATAGCTGTTCCTGTAATTTGAAATTGTCTCCAAAGTCGTGAAACGATGCTGTGAGCAATTCCGAACTCTGCAGCCACACTTGTCACACTGCGGCCTTCCTCCAACTTCCCAATGATTCGACCTCGGGTAAAAGCATCCAGATGTCGTTCTAACAGATTGATTATTCGCCATTTCTCGCTGAGGCAGCAACTCGGTGTGATTTTAACTGCTATACGGCGTGCAATCTCTTTGCCAGAAATACTGATCTTACACCGACAACATGCTTTATACTACTCAGACACTCCCCCATTACGTCTACCTGCATATCTGCGCGTGTGCTACCGTACATCACCTTACTTAATCTCCTGATTGGTCTTTCTGTCCGCTCTGCCTCTTCGTTCATCTGATATGCTAATTTTTCGACTCCGTCCTTAATTTTTGCACACCAGTGTATAAATGTAGAGTAAATGTATTTACTACCGCTGTCGCATCTCTAGAAGTGTGTTTATCTAACCATTTTAGCCTTCTGGAAGCTGTGAAGTAATGATCAGATTTCAGGATTCTAGCTATTCGATGAATAAATGCATCGTAAATGAGTTTATTTCTTTCATAAACCATTTCTTTACTCCTTTTACCCTTCTGGAATCCTTATGATAATATTAGTTCTTTCTGTTTATCCGCATTCCCGCTTAAAAGTAATCATAACACAGCGCATTATGTCACCAAATTTGGCGCCTAATCATGTCGCCAAAATATATTTACGTGGCAACCCAAGCATGTGCACACGCACAGCATGCGAGAGCTGATTTCCACCTTCAAATTTTTCTGATTAGTGTTTGTGTTGCCTTCGAGTACCTTTTTTTTTTTTTTTTTTTTTCTAGTATATAATCGTAATAAGAATGTAGAGTTTGCCAGCTAATGAAAAAGAAAGAGTTGCATATATTTAGATATATGGCAATTTGTTCAACAGCAGAGAATCGGGAAGTACCACAGAGTTTTCATCTGAAATTTCTAATAATTCGAGGTATAAAAACAGCTTAAATGAATTTATTCCAAAGGGGCAATTTGCCTTGAAGGACTATTAATTTCGTTTGGACATTTTGCGTTGAAAACTATAAACGGCAAATCACTTTTCAAATTGTTGCCACCAAATATTATCGCCCTGTATTACATTTAAAGAAATTAAATAATGAAGAATCTGCATAAATGTATGTATGTTTCTCGCATTGTGATAAAACAAAGGTACCTAGAGCCATCAAAATTTGAATAACGTAATCTTCCATAGAATATGTTCATGTGGAAGCCCTAATCTGAATTTGAAATTTGTTTTATTACTGATTTCATATTTTGTAACACTTCATCGAATTTTTGATTAACAAACGCGACGATTTCAAAGAGATCAATGGCAAAACTGTACAGGAAAAAAAAAAAAAAAAAAAAAAAAACATCTCAAGCGCACGAGACTCTGTATCGGAAATTCTAAAGATATGCTCCTTTAAAAATATTTTTGCGATATTGCTGTTGAACTGAATTTTATGGTTTGAATACGCGAACGTGATATTTAATAAATAAAGGCAACACACAAAACGTTAAAAAAATGCTTCTTTGGACGTCATTTAAAATCTGAAACCTTTCAGATATTCTTCCATTACTGAATCCTATGAGCAGACTTTCTCAATCTTAGGTCAAAATATGCTTAATAAAAATTATTATATATCATTTTAGTCTTTCTTTTTGTTATAATTTTTTAAAAAAATAATATTTTACTTCTGATAACTCGTTTAAACAAAATATAACTTACTGACAAAATAAGACTTGAAACCAAAGCGGCCTTTCAAAAGTGTAAAGGCTTTCATTCACACACACAATTAGCCCCAAATGGAAACATAAAAATAAGTAAATAAATAAATTAATATAAATAGCGAACATCACGTATAAAACACAAAAAATGAAAGTTTGCAACCATAGCATATATAGGGATAGAGAGAAAGAAGAAAAAGCAAAAATATAACATAGATAAAACGAAATGAATGCATATAGCTACTATTTTAATCGTTTATTGTCAGGGTGAAAGGCATCGAATAAATTAAGGAAAAAATATGGTAATTTAATAAACCACTGTAATTACTAATAAGTAATGATAAGTAAATCTACAAAATTAGCAAAAGAAAGAATATTCATTATTAAATAAGAAAGATTTCTCAAAAATATATTGCATTTAATATCCCATTCATCGCATTTTCTCACAGAACAAACGGCTTTGGGGAAACCTGCTGAGAGATGTTTCTTTATAATATCATTAAATAATAATCGCTTGATTTGATTTTAACTTCCAGTTTCTCTGATTTTAGATTAGTAAGTTTATACTAAATCAAAAGGAAGAATTTTTGGATTGAAATTAAGACAAATTATTTTTAAAAACTTTTCTCTCTTTAAGTAGTTATTTAAAGGTATGACTCATTAAGATGTAGTTTTATTTTAATCTATTTGTTATGTTAAATCTTTCCTGCACTTCTTTCATCGCGTCTACTGAACCAAAAATTTCAAACGTAGTCAGTTTAAATAACGAAAGAAAATATAGGTATAGAGGAAGAGCTTTGGCAACTTACGTCCGAAGTGTTGTAACACCGATTTCACTTACTGGTGTACTGTGCTGCTTATTGTTAAATTAGTTTTTCACGTCTAGATATTGGAGAAGGTGCACATGTACTTGAGGTAGACTAGATACTTGAAAAGGTGGCATATATAGAAGCCAGTTCTTTAATATCGGAAATATAAATAATTCAATCATTATTTGATTCTCTGACCGCCATCCGCGGAAAATATTTTTTGTTAATCTTCTAACCAGTGATTTTGTGAGATTCCTTTAATTTGAATAACCAGTTTACGTTTTGAATCCGCACTGTCATTTCTCTCTTTACGTTTTCCCGCCAGAATGCAAATTATTTCGCGTGTATTTATGTGATGCTTTGCGACTGTTAGGCCAAAGAGTATTCTATCACTCGAGGCCATTTTACTAGGTTTGCTACCTTATATTAGAGTTTTTGTCTTTCGCTTGCATTATACATATTTGGCGCACCGATGAAGTTCTGAGCCAGCTTCGCGTAAAATCGCTCCGACTATCTTTTGGCTATTAATTTATTTAAATTCAAGCTGTACATCTGACTAATCTGTTGTGAGTTTCTCGCCATAAATGCTCGCGGAATTGTAAGCGCCAGGAGT
This sequence comes from Stegodyphus dumicola, assembly GCF_044657685.1. Lineage (NCBI taxonomy): Eukaryota > Metazoa > Arthropoda > Arachnida > Araneae > Eresidae > Stegodyphus > Stegodyphus dumicola. Next base: position 90,073,707 of record NC_140768.1, read on the forward strand.
TCATTCTGTTCATCTTATAATGTTTGTTTGCTCTGCAGGATGGTTAGCAAGGAATGAAAGTTTTAAATGAAATGAAATTTTTTAACTGAAGTTTGGGTTAGTAAGGAATGAAATTCCAATCCCTGAGTCTGATAAAGTTATAAAATATTTAGATTAAGTGTAATAAAAGGTTATTATTTAAATTAAGTATATTACAAAATATTTAGATAAGTGTAACCTTACAAAGTAATCACTAACATTATATGAACTGCTAATTAAAATGTGGAAAAGAAGCATCATATTCGCTCGTGTAGTTTTACCCTTAGCTGCTTAGCACTAAGTTCTGAAAATGTTTTAAGTAGTCATATAATTTTCGCCTTCTTCAAGGCGCTCAAAAAGCATTTTCCCTTAAATTTCAAAACAGATTTGGCTAGTAGTAATTGTTTTCGTTATAATAATTAATTAGCTCGTCGATTTGGGGTACATGGGCTATACTTGCAGAAGCAATAATAATAAACAGCTTCAAGAAAACGGGGATATCTAATGTTCTTGATGCTTTTGAAAGTTATTGGACGTGAGGAAACAGAATGAACGGTGACGAAATGATGACAACGGGGACCGACTTGCAACTTGTGGCTGACGATACAGACAGCAGTTCCAGCTATATTATATGGAGTAATGATAGGAGTAGCAATAGACAACAGGAAAAACTGAAGAATATCCAAAGTTGAGGGAGTAGAAATAGACATAAGTTATTAGTTATTGTTAATTTTAATATTGCTTTGTATTTTTATTGGAATATGGGTTTCTTTTAAATAATATTGGAATTTTTCCTAGTATTTATATATAAATACATTTCATTTTCTTCGCGTTTACTGTATTGTGCTAAATCGAAAATTAAATTATTCGCATAATTTTCGTGCCATAAAAATAGTAAAAAAAGGGGCAGAGATATGCTAGTGAATACGATAATTTAAATATTTTTATAAATATCTTAAACTAAGAATATTGGCCAGCAAATAATAGCCACTAGCGGTTTTAATTTTCCTTCCTCTACTTTACTAGCATCTTTTCATGGAAACAATAGTCAAACTTCTTTTCAATTTATTTAAGCTACCACAATAGAATTCAAAGTCTCTTGGTTCTTTCTTATAAAGTTTCCAATAACTCGAACAAAGAAACGAGTCATTCATCTTTTGGAAGCGTTGCAAGCACTTCCGTGATGCGCTTCGTTATTATTCAAGCAAAGATGCTCGATCGTTTTCACTGCATGATTTAGAGGAAGCGCTCGAAATTTTCATAACAGATTTGTCAAAGCAGATGAAGGGTTTTGCCTTGAACTTAAGTGCTTCGCGAAGGAGTAATTCTGCACTGCAGCAGTTCATCGACGCTTATATTCAGCCTCCTACGAGCAGGGAGAGCCCTCTAATTAAACAGCTCCCTCTTTACGTTATGCTAGTGCTACAGACTACAATCTCGGCAGATGAATAAATTTCCATGCCAACAATCCACCGCGTTTGCGTGCGGCTCTGCACCAGGAGATTTCCAGGAGTAGCCGCGGCGTGAAGTAATCAACTGACCGAGCTTCGTGCGCGAATTTAACTGAAGAGAATTCCTGGAGCCGACCTTTGTTCTCTGATTCAATAACGAGCAGATAGTTGATCCCTCCCTAAGTAATGATTTGTTAAAACGAATTGCTGGTTAATTTTGGAGACGGGATCTAAAGATCCCCAGGTATCAGAGTTCAGCCAGCATTAATTGTAAAAGCAGGTCTCGGGTGAAACATTGTTTAAGGGCTTTTATTATATATGCTACACCTAAAGTGTGGAAATTAGGTAATTTGCAGATTACCCAGGTAAACTACAGATTAACGTACTCGTTAAAGCGTGAAAAATCGTTTCTTTTCTCATTTTATCTAGTTAATCTGCAGATTACCTATATCATCTGTAGATTATCTACTAAACACTCGTTAAAGTGAAGATAATATATTTGCTCGAATAACACCCGTGTTTTTCGTACGTTTTAAGTTAACTCTCAGACAAATAACTTAGTAACACTAAGCAGTATTAACTGAAAAATACGTTATATATATCATAGATTTATAAATTATTTCATATAGCAATAAGCAGATTGCAAATAAAACATACGAATAGATGAAATATAATATTCATTTATTGATAAATCAGCAATTTGTTAATAAAAATACTGACAACTGTTGAAGGATAATGCTGTTTCGATATCTAAAGAATCAATCTGATAAAATCAGACCGTCAACAGAACATTTGATAGAATCAAACAGTGAAAAAAAGTATAAGACAGAGAATCAATTAAATTAATTAGACAGAGAAGAATTAAATTAAATTAATAATTTAAATACAAGAGCAATATAAACAAAAACAACTTTCTCTCTATTTCGAAATGTGTTTGTTGTTTTGAATGCTGACTTAATTTACCTATAGAATTTAATCTCTAAATTAGGCTGCTTAAAATTAAATATAGGAAAGAGTGGAAATACAAAAGCAATAAATTAAATAAAGACATTGCGCTTTCTGTTTTGAAGCATATCATTTTTATTATAAATGTTGATTTAATTTGCATACCCGAAGGAAATTATTATCCAAATTACACTACTCAAAATAAAATTTAAATAATGATCGAAATACAAGAGCAATGTAAACAAAAAACTTCATTTTTTCGGTGAGTTCCTGTTTTAATTGTCGAATTAATTTACATATTCAAATGAGTTTATTCTCTAATTTAAACTGCTTAAAACTGAATATAAGCTACAATCGAAATACAAGTGTAATAAGAGCAAAAAGATTCTTTTTTCTGTTTTGAAATATGTTCTTATTTTGAACGCTGATTTAATTTATCTAACCAAATAAACTTCAAATTAAATTGCTTAAAACTGAATATAATTAATAATCGAAAGATAAATAATACTATTATATATAAACAAAATCATTGTCTTTCTGTTCGGAAGTGTGTATGTTCTTGTTTTGAATGCTGATTTACTTATGTAAACAAATGAACTTATTCTCCATGTTAAGCTACTTAAAACTTTCTATTACGGTAGCTTTACTAGACCTCTGTGCCATTGTTCTTGTATTCCCACGACTAGCTACACCCAAACATTTCACAGAATACGAATTTTAGTTTCTTATAAATGTTCGAGTAATTTATTCAGTTTTTATATTGTCACATATTAAATTCAGAATTACCAAAACCCTTGGACTGTATTAGTAGCAGCAGAAAAGTATCTACTGCAAGTCAACTACAAGTCTCTGCTGGCAGTTGACTATGGTCACATAAAGAGTCATAAACCTTTGTATGTGACCAAAGAATAATATAAATAAAAAGCATAATGAAAAGGATTAATGTAAAAATCTTATCTGACAGCAAAACCAAATAAATTTCTCACTATTACGAAAATAACAGTTGCATAAGGATATAAATGTATTCAAAGCAATGTAATCCATAATTAAAATATCTGAAGTGTCCTATAATCAAATACATTAATCATACGGACGAATTCCCGTTTTAATGAAATAAAAGGTTTATTTATAAAAATAATTAAGCCATATATTAATCATATCAACGAATTAATATTTTCATATAATTTTCTATCATGCTTATCTCTATATTTTATTCTACTTCTGCTAGCAGTCGAGTTTATTCTGGACTCCCCCAGGCAGTTAATTGCTATTTTTATCAATTCAACTCATAAAATTCGGAAATAAAACTCAGACCACCATATTCATTTAGTTTGGAAGCGCACGGAAATTCTTCGACCGTTTGCCAACATTTCAATGATAGATATATGTGGTTGTATTCTCCATCAGAGCATCTAATTAAATGCATTTTCCAATTTACGGTACAATGAATACAAGCCAAGAACATCAATAACTTTGTTAGGAAGCGCTACTACAGATGAAGATTCTATTCATCCTGCACCACGTTCATCGATTACAGAATGAAATAAATGAAGCTCTGCAATTAGTTCCACCAGGCATATATATTTCTAGAGTGGTCCGAATTTAATTATAAACTTCCTAAAAGAACGATTTGGGAAACAGGGGGAAATGGATTCATTCTCAGAGCATACAAATTCAATAGAAAAAGGCCGTTCCTCTTGAACCCAAACCACTTGTGACATGTCGTATAAGAGAATAATAGCATTCAGGCAAATCACTCACATTTATTTCTGTAAAAATGAAATTAATTTGTAAGGTTTTATCTGAAATTTATGACCCAATTAAAATTTCAAGTTTCTACATATTTTCTATTCTTATTTCTTTGAATTCGTATCATCAGTCGTTAGTTCAAATCAGTAAGTATGCAAATAAATCGACAATTCGTCCTGGGTTTAGATAAAAGATTAGAATATAGTCATCACTGAGCGAATGAAATAGATTAGTTAGTACCTTTTTCAGTCAGGAAATGCGCGTAATATCGACATCTCCTCTGCGGGTTTACAGTGCACAATGCAACTCTAACAGCAGGTTCGATTTTGTAGTCCTGCGAACTTACGCCATCTCCCGTATTTCAAAAAACTACCAACGGAAGCAAAGGCTCTTCCTTTCTTTATAAGCTTTAGTTTACTCGTGGTGTTTGTTGCTGTGGTCAGAAATTTTTCATCGATTTTTAAATTACTTCGTGATAATCGAATTAAAAATTTGTACACAAACTGTTTGTAGAGACAATAAATCGCAGCAAAGCGACTTTTTCAAAATTCTATTTATATCTTTATTAGCTCAGAAGTGCTATTAATTTCGTTTTGGCATTTTGCGTTTGGCATTTTGCGTTGAAAAATGATTCGCCGTTTACAGTGAATCTGTAAACGGCGAATCATTTTTTAAATTAATAAAATTTAATAATTTTAAATTTGCTACCAAATATTAGAGCCCTGTATTATATTTAAATAAATTAAATAATGAAAAATCTGCAAAAATATATGTATGTTTCTCGCATTGTGATAAAACAACAGTACCTAGAGCTATCAAATTTTGAATAACGTACGTCTCCATGCGAATATGGGCATCTAGAAGGCAAAATTTGGAATATGTTTTATTATCTGTTTTCTATTTTGAAAAACTTTAACGAATTTTTGATTAACAAACTCAGCGATTTCAAAGCCAGCAACTGCAACACTGAACGAAAAAAAAAAATATCTCCAGCCCGCCAGACTGTGTATTGGAAATTCTAAAGATATGCTCTTTTAAATATTTTGTGATATTGCTATTGAATTGAATTTTATGGTTTAAGTGCGAGGAACATGATATTTCATAAATAAACGTAACACACAAAACGGATTTTATATGAAAAACATATAAAATCCGGAAGCTTTCAGATTTTTTTAAAATTTTTTATTAGTTTAAAGGGGCTTCGTCCCTGAAGGACTATTGTTTCCGTTTTGCGATTTTGCTTTGAAATCTTTTCAAATCTTTGCCACCAAATGCTATCGCCCTTTATTGTATTTGAAGAAATTAAATAATGAAGAATCTGCATAAATGCATGCATGTTTCTCGCATTGTGGTAAAACAACGATACCTAGAGCCATCCAGTTTTGAATGATGTTTTTCTGCTGCGAATATGGGCATCTGAAAGTCCAAATTTTAAATTTGGAATTTGTTTTATTATCGATTTCATATTTAGTAAAACTTTAACGAATTTTTGATTAACAAACTCAACGATTTAAAAGCGAGCAATGGCAACACTTTACGGGGAAAAAAGAAAACCTTTTTATCTCCAGCGAACGGAACTGTGTATGGGAAATTCTAAAGATAGGCTCATTTTAAAGTTATTTTGCGACATTGCTGCTGAACGGAATTTTATGGTTTAAGTGCAAAGAACATGATATTTAATAAATAAAGGTAGCACACAAAATGTTAAACGAACGTACCTTTGGATGTAATTTAAAAACTGAAGCCTTTCAGATATTTTTTTCTTATTATTATATTTACTCTCTGATATTATTATTTCTAATTCCTTGCAGGTCAGTCTCTAAAACAGTAATTTAAAAAAAATAAAATAATAGTAGTAAAACTTCACGGATTCAGCTAGTAATGAATAACAGTAGAGCTGAAGAATTGAGTTTATTGTTTTTAAATCGATGAGTTTGCTTGATAAAATTTAATTAATTTCGGATAAACATAAGATAAATGAAAAAAAATTAGAAATTCTGAAATTAGAGGGGCACATTCTGATGTGAAGATTTATGTGTGTTTAAAATATGGTGAATATGTGTTCCGCCGTTTTTCTACAATGCGAAGAACGTTCATACATGCATATAGATTCTTCATTATTTAATAATTAAAAATGTCAAAAATGACCTCAATTTGTCTTTAATGTAATGAAAGACCGGAAGGATTTCAAATCTGTCTGAAATAAATCACACTTGAGATTTAAGATTATGATGACAACTAGAAAGATTCAATCCAAAAATGTTCAAAAATTCAGAAAACAACTTTTAAAATAAATTTAAAGAGAAAACACAAAAAGTGGTTTAAAACGCGTGCAAAATAATCTCAGTAGTGCAACGTGACACTAGCTGGCTTACAGTCTCAATGAAATCATTAAGAAAAAATTTACATACTGAAAAAAAAGCATTAAGATAAAATTTACGTACTATAAAGAAATGCAGAATGCATTTCTTACAGTATCTTGTTCTTTTGCTCAAAAGTAAAAAAACGTGTTTCAGTGTCACTTCATTATTCTTATAGGTGCTAGTTTTCTTTGGCATTTTAACTTTTATAATTTATCTTCTTTTTGAAACCGGTAAGCAAATACACAATTTTTACTAAGTGTGACATTGTTAATAATCATAAGTACTTTTGTTTTTAAAATGAATATTGCAGTTTTTCGCTACAATGGAGATATACCAGAAAAGTAAATTCCTCTTGTTCTTCCATGATCAATTTTCTACCTGTAAAAAATCTTTAAATCAAAATCTCAAAAATATTGAAATCATCGAAAACTAAAAACGCTTAATTTTTTTACATTCTTTGTTCTGTTTAATTAGTTTCATGTATCATGTTTTATATTAAAAACTGAATAAAGTTGCTTTCATATGTATAATATAAAAATTGGTATAAACGCTTGCTTTGTTTATCTTATCCTTGTTTCCATTTATTATAACTAAAAACTAAAATTTATTCCAGTGTTCCAAAACATTTTAGAAATTAAAAACTGTTTCGTAATGAGAAAAGTTTGGAAAACACTGCTATAAATGTCATACAATACATGAAAAACAAATTTTCTATTCTAAAAATCATTAAATATATTACATGCACAAAATCCTCCTTGTTAGAGAGACTAGACATTCCAAAGCACGTTATTCGTTCTGCCACTCACTTCCGAAATCCTACCAAACTTAAAACACTAAAACTTTTACCATTTTCAATTATTGCATACAATTCACTACCGTGTCTCAAATCGTAAATGATGATACTCAAATTCTAGCAAAGTTTGCATTTAGATTTCATTACGAAATTAATTTCTTGCAGACTTTCTTCGAAAGATAAAAGCTTTTCGCTTGGATTATTCCTTGGAACAATTTCGAGGAATAAGATGTTATTCTTCCGTTTCGAATACATAAAAAATTATTTTACTTCCTTCAGTCGGTGTGAAATTTCCGTCTTCCTTGGAAGGAAATGGATTTTGTTGGAATACAAAGCTCATACACGTCCTGATAATAAAACCTATTACTCGGCATATACAGCATCAACGTGCGTCTCACAAAAGCATGGTTCGAAGCAATGCAAGGAAGATGTAATAAAGTAAGCATTAGGAGAGTTCTTTCCATAAAACTAGTAATACGAGGACTGCCACAAGTTTCATAATCATCTTAATCAAATAACAGCAAAAGAGGAAAAAATACTAGATTACGAATAAAAACACAAACTTGCTCGGTTTAAAAAGGGAAATATGGTATCCTTGGTTAATTCAAATCACGAATTATTCGAAAGCAGAAAAACGAAGGAAATAAAAATAATTCATGCAACAATTAACAATAATAAGTAACAAAAATATCAATAAATAATAAATATTTTTGTAATACAATACGAGTATTTGCAAGAAGTTTAACAGCTGGAGAAATTTATTTTGCTGCGTAAATTAAAGCATTTGGTAATTTTCCGTTTTGCCGGCGCAAACGATAATGTTGCCAATAATGGTACAACTGATGCCAAACGGAATATTTTCGCTGGTAACCTTTTACGCCTCATTTTCAAAACAAGTCGCAGCCATTTCTTAGCAGATTTATTGTTTCTTTCAATACTGGCATACGGTTACATAGAATTTTTACAAGATAGTTAAATTTTATGCTATAAGACCATTCGCGGTAATTAAGTCAATTAAGATAAAATCACACCGCTCACCGGAAGACTAAAATATAGAAAGGCAAAATCAAGGGTTAAATTCATCAGTTCTAATGAGAATGCACTAGCGAAGTAAAGCACTGCGGCTTTACATAATTTCTGAGTAAGCTATTCGTACGAATTGAAATAATCCTTGAATTTAAACTATTATTCCAAATTAAGATTTAACTTGAAATTAATGTAGATAATTACTGAGAGAATTAGATGTTTGTAGCGTAGTTTACGCGAGATGAGACAACACCTCTTAGAACTAAGTTAGTTCTAGGAGGTGTTGGATGAGATCACTTGGGGTCGCGTGATAAGAACCGGCGAATCAGGATGTTGAACCCATGGAGGTAGGAAGTAAGATGGGAGTGGCCCTAAACAGTTTTCTTCCGTACCCTGCTCTGAAGCACTGGCGACCAAAACATTGGGTCATTTACCATTAAGCTCAATGGTTTTTGACGCGATCGGACGTAAATATTTTGTAATTACGTCGTAAATATACATATAAAAGTATATATTTTCTTTTTCTACAACACTTCAGAGTCCTAAGTATATGAAAACAACATATTTTTAAACAACATTTCACTCTGAACGGAATTAAATGCTATACTTTTTACAGAACAGTTTTCTCAGAATGGTCTAATTTGAATGAAATATTTTCGCAAGTTTTCGTTAATTACATTAGAAAACAAATTTAAGGTAATTCGATTTGATTCGGTTAAGGTAAAAAAATCAAGATCAAAGTTTATTGTATTATTAATATTAAAATTATGCATTATTTCTTTTCTATTTATAGAGCTTCTTCCTAAAATACTTTCTTAAATATGACATGATTTTTGGGCTTCTGAGGCATCTTTTAAATCGAAAAATACAAGTCAATTTATAATTAATGCTCTATTTGGTTCATTTTAAATTAGAGAATTATTAGAAATTAGCGAAATACTTTAAATAGTAAACTTTCTCTGAACATTTCTGAAAGGGAATAAAATAAGAATTTTATTTTTAATTAACTCAAATAAGTAAAACGTGTAAGCCCAAAGTGATTATTTTTCAGATATATAAAATTAAAACGATGAGTTTTAAATGAGCAACAGTAAAGCCTCTCCTCTAAAAAATTTTAAAAGGTACAGTACATGTTACAATAATATATGGATGTGAAAAAAATTTGTTTTATTTAAAACATTTCGGCGTTTGGAACATAAAATAAAAGTAGCGAATACTTTATCAAGGGTATCGAAAGACGTATACAATTTTAAAGGTACCGTAAGGTATTTTTCATTCTTTAAGCATAACATTTTTGTTAAAATCTATATTTTTGTAGTTCAACAGCTTAGAATTTTATGAAACAAATTGATAATCAAAATCGCTGTTAGTTATCGAAAAATAACCAAGATGTGATTTTTGCGTAAACTATAAAATTTGCTATTATCCATCACACTATGAGTGTTTCTTTCATGCGAAAGTGTTTCTTTTTCGATTTGTATGGAACTGTCGTGTGTCGAAATACTATCAGAACACTGTCAAGCGAGCTTCTGAATGTAAACAAAGAACACCCCATCTGGTGACCGAAACTTCGAAGCAGTGCTTCATTTCTAGTGCCGGTTGGCCACTCCTTCCTTTCTTACCTCCGTGGTTGAACCATGAAAGCATAGTAAATTCTTAAATTAATGTCTTTTTACAAATTTATTGTCATTTTACAAAATTTTAAACTATATTAAAATCAAACCATATCAAAATAAAAAATTCTTAGAACTAACATTTGTTAACATTTTTTACGTCTTTACTGTATGCTGTCGCCAACAAAGTCTGCTTGGAGAGATTTCTGGATCTGGATCGTAAATTTAAAGTCTGGCTTCTACTACAAAGAGTAATCACCAGTAGATATGTTGGCTCTTAGGCTCTTACTTTATTTATTTATTTTTTTTTTCAATCAAAGGCACACTGTCTTGTGTGCCGCGTCCTGAGGACGAAAAACCTAAGAAACACAGTCAGGAAAATCATTCCTTCGTGAAAGTTCAAGCATTTAAACAAAGATGCTGAAATTAGTCCATTTAAGCAATAATGCCTTCGTAAATACATGAGTAGGTGCGGCTGAAGTCTTACACACAGTTAGCAGCTACGCGAGCGTGCATAGAGCAGGAGAAACAAGTACATCGTAAAGTTACATGACATAAAGTCAAATTCAGATTGATCCTTGCTTTAAGCAGACCGGTTATGATGATGAGACGCAAAAGGCTGATATCTAAAATACATGTAATTTTAAAAAAAAATTTAGCTGGAATTATTCTAACTGAACTTCAGAGAGTAAGTAATTTCCACGTTCGTAAATATTTAAATTACACAGTTCAGTGGCTTTGCAAAATCAAAGTCCGTTGAAGAAACACGAAAAGCACATTTTAAAATAATACCAAACTTGGCTATACACAAAAACGGTGCACAGTTCGCTTTGTCAAGATGATTTATAAAAATCACAAAGTCCTTGGTGCAAAACACTAAACACAAACTAGACAAAAAATGTGAGTAAATAAGATACAAAAAAAAAAAAAAAAAAAAAAAAATACAAAATATTTACATTTCATACATCACCACCACCGTGGGCTGTGGTGAATTGAACGTGGGCGTTTTACAACACTCTCCTGAGTGGGATCGTAGGTAGTAAGATTTCTTATGGCAGAGTATGGAGAATTTTCATAGAGCTGCGAGTTTCTTATGAACCAGGGAGCGTTTGTAATAAATAGATCGAAGTATCTTGTTTTGTAACACATTCATCTTCTGTCTGTCTGGTTTCGTTGCTGTGGCCCAGGCCGGTACGGCATACATGGAGAGATTTGCGCCGGCGAAACGGAAAAGTACCAACCATTTTTCAAATAAAAGCGGTGAATAATGTATAAAATGGGTATAAAAGGGGCCCTTGGTAATGCTTAATGGCCAGGAATCATAAATTTATTGAAATGTGCTAATGTACCTACGAGCATCTTCTTTTCTGTAAATAATCTGCTTTCCAAAACTGTTTTAATGTTGTTTTTGCGGATGATCTGGTTTTAACTGTTCAATGCAAAAGTCTCGTTGATATTTGTTCTTTGTCTCAAGATTTACTTGATACTGCTTTTCAGTGGTCTAAACCAGCGGTCGTCAACCCTTACTACTTCAGGAACCACTACATATATAATTTTGTATTTGGCGGACCACTAATATGAATTAAAAAAAAGGTAAATACATTTATACATTAATAATCAACAAACTACACATATTTCATGTACATTAAAAAATTACATGAAAAGTTCAAAAATCTTAACTTCTTGTACAGAAAGCTTCACATTTCCATATCACTGAAAAGGAACTTCACAAAAAGCAAAACAATATCAATAAACTGATAGTGCTATGCCGCCAATTTTAAATTATTGTAAGCATAATAATCATGCCTTACTCAGCAATGGCGCCATCGGTCAACAGTTACACAAAACAAAAACGGAAACTTCCAGTGATGCAATTATAAACAAGAATGCAGATGGTTCTCATAAAAATCCATCAAGTTGCCTATTGACACGGAGAAAAACTGTTTGATTAACGACTACAATAACATATGTTTGTAATTCAAAAGGAAAGAGAATTCCAGTTTGCGCTAATATTGATAAGAGCAGCATATCTATGGATGCCAGCTCTCACTTTCAAATGTCGCTAGATACACGTGCAAAAGTAGCTAAAAAGTCGCTAAATTCAGAAGGAATTTCGCTAAAAGTAGTAACTAAAATTTAAAAAAAAAAAAAAAAAGTATAATCCATATTCCATAATAGGTTTTGTTACTCGTCATTTTTTAAACTAAACCTTCATAAAAATACAAATAATGTCCCAATTTTTTGCGGACCAGCAAAATGCTATCACTGACCACCGGCTGGCGACCGCTTGACGACCGCTGGTCTAAACTATGGCTACCGCTGGTCTAAACAACCCGCTCAAAAGCAAATGTATGATGTTACATGAAAAACATTAACAGTAATTGCAGAATACGTTTTTTTACTTGTAGACGTTCCTATATAAGAAGTAACGAAAACAATGTACTTAGGAGACACATCTCTCAGGCAAATTCGAAAAGGTACTATCAGGATTATTAAAAATTTCTAAAAACACGCACGCAGTCGAAACAGATCTTCTTAAATTGGTGTATGAGCAAGGAATGGTGTCGGTTATTTCCTATGGATCATGTGTTTGGGGGGAGGGTTCCTTACTGAAGAAAGTAAAAGCTTCTGAGTAAATTTCAAAGAATTTTTTTTTTTTTTTATGAATTACTAGTGGTTATAAAACTGTTAGTTACGAGGCACTTTTTACTGTCGCTGGTATTCTAATCATAGATATTTAAAATTGCAAGCAATATTGTAACATTGTAATTGCAATATTGCATTTGCAGGCACTTCTTGTCAAATGTTCTTGACGGCAAATTCCAGTTTCTTCTTTGCCGTATCTTTAACATCTTCTTTTAACAAGAACTCTATACCTGTTGTTGCTTATTCCGATGTCATTCTTGAACAATGCCACTTAATTTGTTTTACTGACGGAAAGAAGAGGATTTACAAGAAAAAGAAAAGAGAAACTTGTTTTGATTTTGCTGTTTATAAAGTTAAACAAGAAAGACACTTCAAACTGTACAGAATTAAAGGTGAGGTCTCTGTTTTTCAGGCTGAGTTGCAATGCTTAAAATTTGTTGTTAAATGGATTCAAAATTCTTGTAATGGTTTGAAATCAACACGCGTTTTAATATGAAGTGCTTCTCTTAGTGTTTCAGAGAAACTCGCTTTTGAAATTCAGGTTATTATTAAGACCTTGCAAGATCTTTACATCGACATTCATTTTGCTTATATTCGTGGATGCTGTGGAAATACTGGAAATGATAGGGCTGATACTCTACCAGAGCTGCCCACGAAAATTCACACTGATTTAAATCTCCGTGTTCCAGTCTCTTACTGGAAGCCTTTTATAGAAATGATTCTATCTGTAACAAAACAGATAACGTATTGATTCCTCCAAAGCACAATCAACAAAGATTTTCCTATAGTTTTTCACCGAACAGAAGTTGATCAGTCTTCAACAGATTTTAAAACTACTCAGTTTTTCTCAGAATATGGCAGTTTTAATAGCTGCTTAAAACCGATTTGGATTTGTTTTAAGTGCTTTGTGTAGCTGCGATGGCGGCGGTGAAGATGATAATCGTAATCTTTTAGAGTATATTCATATTTTTTTAATTACCTTTCCCCTTGGCAGTGCTACTGTATATGGGTTTTGTTTATTTTCTAAATGCTACAACTTACTTGTGTAAGCTTCGTGATATACTTTATGGAACAAAAGGAGGTAAAATTAGAGTTAACCAAAAAAAAAAAAAAAAAATATTTATTCTTTACTGAATGGCAACACAGTGCGGCGTGGAAAATAACAATATTTTGTTTCTGCGGTGGTAACATATTGCTTTCAAATAGCAGAGTTTGTTGATTAAAACTGAAAAAGAAAATCTTAACATTATGCTGAGCGGCAATGGTCTGAGACAAAAATGTTTTACTTCAAGCGGTGTTGCCACTACTTGCTTTCTAATCACTGTTAACAAAACTTTCATCAAATGTGTACAAAATAAGGTATAAATAAAAAAAAAAAAAAAAAAAGTGAAATGTTTCTGATTTTAACGGTTGATAAAAGGGCTTTTTATTTTTTTTTTTTTTTTTTTTGTATTTTCTTAGTGAATTCGCAGTTTATCAGTATGCTGTTGCGCTCACGCCTGCTAACGCTTTTGTGTGTAAGTCTTTTTAGCTTTATAATTAAGCATCGTTTTCTGCGCACTTATGTCATATACAATTCAACAGCAATATCACAAAAATTTTAAAAAGCGACATTGTTTAGAATGTTAGTGTTATGTATTGGCATACATTTATCTTTTCTTTTGTCTTTTCTCAATTTATCATACCAATGTTTAGTTTCCAAATCATTGATTTGTTATTCAAAAAATTATTAAAGGTTTACAAAATATGAAATTAAAATAAAATCTGAAAGGTTTCAGATGTTAAATTACGTACAAAAGGGCGTTTTTCTAACGTTTTGTGTGTTACCTTTACATATTAAATATCATGTTCTTTGCACTTAAACCATAAAATTCAGTTCATTAGCAATGTCGCAAAATAATTTAAAAATGAGTTTATCTTTAGAATTTCCGATACACAATTCCGCGCGCTAGTGATAAAAAGGTCCCCCCCCCGTGGAGTGTTGCCATTGCTCGCTTTGAAATTGTTGAGTTTGTTTCTTAAAAATTCGTTAAAGTTTTATAAAATATAAAATCGATGATAAATTCCAAATTTCAAATTTGCTCTTCCACATGCACGTATTCTTAGAAGGATTGCGTCATTCAAAATTCGATGGCGCTCTATGTACCGTTGTTTTATCACAATGCGAGAAATATACATACATTTATGCAGATTTTTCATTATTTAATTTCTTCAAATATAATGCAGGACTCTAGCATTTGGTGGCAAAGGTTTGAAACGTGATTCGCCGTTTATAGTGACAAAGGCTCTTTGGACTAATAATAAAAAAATTTATATGTAAATATTTATCAATATAAAATACAAATAAATATATATATTAATATATGTATTTATATATATATATTAATTTATATAAAAAACGTATCTATGAAAATACTGAATATTTATAATTTGGCATATCATGAATTAAATACATTTTTATGATTTAAATCAATCGCCTTGAAAAGAAAAGAAAGAATATTCTTTAGAACAGCATCTTTTGGTTTCAAATAGCTTAGTTTGTTAATTACAACAGACAGATTCAATCTGAAAGATAAATATCTTACATTTTGCCGAATGTCAATAGACTCGAATGAAAAGTGAAACGATACATTTGTAGTGATTCGAAGAAAAATCCAGTTTCGAGACTAATAGCCCTTTTGGGTTTAAAAAAATGCAAAATTTAGGTTTCGAGGTGCACAAGCTCGGGTTGAAAGCTATATGTGTTCAAAGGTAGCTCTAGGTGTCCTTGTTTTTCCACAATGCGAGTAAAAATACAGATTCTTTATTATTTAGTTTTTTAGTAACGCGTGGCGATAACATTTCGTGGCAACATTTGAAAAGTGATTCAGAGATAAAGGTGATACAGTCAGAAAGAAGTTATTCGAGATTGATAGCTCCTCTCGTGCTAGTAACTGAAGATTAAATATAAATGAAGAAATTAGGTTATGTTAAATCATTGACTTAAAACGTTTGCATCATGGTTTTATTATGAGAACAATTTTAAGGAATAAAACAAGGTTCCTATGTTTCGAATACACATAAAAATGGTTTTATTCTTTACAAATAGAATGAAATTTCTTTCTTCCGTTGAAGGAAATAGATTTTCGTGGACGACGACCCTCATACACGTTCTGATAATAAATACTTTCCTTGTGGAGATGCAGCGTGAGCATGTGTTCCCAAAAAGCACGTTTAGAATCAATTCAAAAGAGAACTAATAAAATAAGGAACACAAGAACTGCTACAGGCTTCTTAATCAACTTGCTGAACAAAGGAGCAAAACAGGAAAATATGATAGATATTATTTTTTTAAAAAAAATCCAGTTGCAGCGTTTGGTAATGTAGTTAAAGAAAGAAAGGATAAATTTATATGCCAAAAATCCTTGTTATAACATTTCTCGATATGGCACATATTCAGATGCATGATATTGACGAAACCTATATGTAATTAATGAGATCCGAAATAATGCGGTTGCAAGTGAACAGTGATTCTCTTTTAGCATACAAATATTACATGTGGACTGAATTATTTATTTATGACAAAGCGCACAATGATCATCTGGTTATAAAAAGAGATATCTTCCTAATTGCTATGAAATCTGCTTATGAAAGAGATGCCTACCGATTATCTTACTACGAAAAAGCACTCGAGGGCTATTTGCATAAAAAGAGGTATCGAGGGCTTACTAGAGAAACCCGACATGTAT
This sequence comes from Stegodyphus dumicola, assembly GCF_044657685.1. Lineage (NCBI taxonomy): Eukaryota > Metazoa > Arthropoda > Arachnida > Araneae > Eresidae > Stegodyphus > Stegodyphus dumicola. The sequence continues at coordinate 90,090,039 of NC_140768.1, forward strand.
TCACAACACATGTGATAAAAGCTACGAAAATAACCATGCAACAAACCCATTCGTCGACATTTGAACATGGGTTGAACTATGAGTGTTCAACGGTTTCACCGCTCGGATACTGATAGTCCGTCTTTCTTAGAGAAAGCTTACAGCGACTTTGTTTAACAAAAGATGATCCGCGTTGGCAGACACACACTCTTCTTATTTTTCACTTTAGCTGGAATTAAAAAATTAACGATTAAAGCTTATAAGGTATTTTCTCTCTCCTACCAGCATGCTTTCGTAGAGTAACGGTAGCATACTCGGAGCGTATTCGAGAGGTCCAGGTTCGAGTCCCGGTGAAGGCACTGCACATCTTTCACGTCTTCTGCTTTTAAAAAAAAAAAAAAAAAAAAAAAAAAAAAAAAAGCTCTACAGGCTAAATGAGCTTTTATTTAGGAAAAGGAAATGAATAATAATAAAAAGGACGTGCTACAGACATAGAAGGGATTACAGATGTTAAAAAAATTTTCGTTCCCTCATACTGGAGCCTACGAATAACCGACTGGGTAAGACCACTGAACAGTAGAAGTTCATAGTTAATACAGTGCTCTTAATTCGTTGGAAGCTTTTTCCAACACTCAGAATCCTGTGGTGGTGGATGTTCTTAAGGTTGATATAAACTTTAAAATTCGAGGATATGAAGTCCTGTACTGCTGGGTTCCTGGACATGCGGGAATAAAGGAAAATGATATCAGAAGTGTCCAGTCGCCTCATCCCATTTAGAGACATCTGCTGTGTCATCAAGGGGAAGATCCGGAAAAAATGGCAGCAAATTTGGGACGTTCAGCTTAACAACAAGTTAAGAAATGTAAAACCTAGAATCGAGCATTGGGATTTTGCTGGAAATTATAAAGAGAAAGTTCTTTTGACTCGCCTCAGAATTGGTCACGCACTAGAGTGACACATAACTAACTACCTTTTGAAAGCTGACAATGAGCCTGTTTGTTCAAATTGTAATGTTTGTTTATCTGTTCGTCATATTTTAATTGAGTGTCCATATTTTAATAGTCTTCGTCAGAAACATTTTAATAGCTGTGACTTACCTCTCGACCGTTTAATCGGAAGAGAGGCTAATTGTAATTTATTTTATTATTTAAAAGAGACTGGCTTTTACTACCTAATGTAATTAGTTTTGAAGATTGTGTCTTGGATTTGAATGTGTGCTTTTCCCTTGTTTTTATATGACTTCATCCTCTGGATTTGGTACATTTGTGCACTTGTTTTTATTTATTGTATTTTAATTTCATCATCTGTAATCATCCTGTCCTATGTTTGGTGCGTTTTAATCATCTTTGGTTTTGCGCCAATAAACTCTCACTCACTCAATCTTTTAGCCGGCTGGCTGCGCAAGATGCAAGTCATTTGTAAAGAGAATTTTCTAGGCTCTGCGGAGCAGAATTCCCTTTATAACTAGGTAGCGTACCTGTATCAAACCCGCTGGGTTTCTTCTGTGAAAGATTCCATTAAATCAAATGCTTCATAGCATCAAGCATGTCCCATGTGTTCAAGACCAAAGGAACGTTTCACAAAACATAGCTGAAAATACTTGTCTAATGTGACTGAATGTTTAAAAGAACACGTTATAGAGGAGCAATGAAAGAAATTGGACAGTTGGAAATTGGGCTAAAGGAACAATTTTCATGGATTTGCCAAAGGCTAATTTGAATAAAATTTGGGGAACAATCCAGTTGTGAAAGCTTCGCAACTTCAGCTGAATTCTCTTTCCATGTTCTCACAAGATATGTTTCATCGGTTTCTTTGACATTGAGCTGAATCTCTCCAAAATATGCAAGGATATGCTAAATTCAAAGTATCAAAAATTTACATTCCCCAAACAGAAAAGTGTCAGGGTTATGTAATATAATAGATTTCCTAAAATTCCAATAGACGGTCCCTTATATCATTTGCTACAGTGCGTAATTATTATACTTTCTGCTGAATAAATGAAGACCGTTAAAGTTCCTCTTTCAGAACTACATAAATGCAGCTTATCAGCATCTTTTATGTGCATTATTTATAGAATATTTTCTTTTTCGAAAACAATTTTGCTACTTAAAACCCTTTCGATAGACATTATCCCTCAGCTTATTATTCCTGCTTTCCGTTTTTCACCCCTTAAATTACTGTGACATATCCTACTTCTGTTTTCTCTTAAAAACATCACAGAATTGCAGAAATTCGGCATCACGCACTGTCTTAACAATCCGCGCATTCAACATTATATAGTCATTATCTATTGTTATTATATAGTCATTATCTATATAGAATAACCATTTTCTATGAACCTTTAATTGTTAGCGTTGCCGTCATCTGGTTTTATTTCTCCCAAATTTTAACGTTTGGCACAAAGTGGTGTTTCCTTAAGAGAAAAGTAACTAATAATATACATTAGTAGCACTTAAATATGATACTAAATCTAAAACAGTGGTGAAACTAAAATGTATTAATAATGCTGCCTTGTAAAAAACGGAAAAATGTGTTGCAAGATTATGTTAAAGAATAGAAATCAATAACCATTACTTTTAATCCTAGCGACAGCAAAAGTATAGGAGACTGCAGACTGCAGCTTATTGAGTAGCTTAGATGGCAAGTGTCTATCGAAAATAAGAAAGCATCGAAATGCATACTCCCAATATGATATTTAACTCGTCAGATATACAGACATAGGACAAGGTTAAGAAAAGCTGAGTTTTAATATGCAAAACTAGACGATATAAATAGAAAGACAGTATTACCAGCATAATGCATGAGTTTTAGTTACATACAAAAAAGTTGAAAAAGGAGGTTCATTGAAACCTAGCAATAACAAGCAAATTAGATTTTAAATAGAAGAACTATGGTTTGTGCATTCAGAATAATTTGATAAAAGATAAAAAATGAAGAAAAGCTAATTGGATGCCAAGTCGAAAAATCCAAGAATTTGATCGTAGGATTGCGTCTGTTGTTGGAATGGTCTTGGAACCTTATAGGTGACTTCTGCTTTCACAGTTTCATCTGAAGCAGAATACCCCAGGGGATGGGTTCAAGGGTGTCTCACTTCTCTTCCACTGCCATCAAGCCCAACAAAGAATCGTTCGACTCGCCAGTATATTAAGTGCCCTATACCGAATAGGCACTTTAAACTTACAAACATCCAAGCCTTCTCGAGGATTCGAATCCGTGCCCATCAATACGGCAGCTAGCAACACTAAGCAATGTACCAATCAAAGAAATTCATCCTATGCGTAGGTTAGTTGACTGTCAGAAAAATACATGAGGTCGTATAAATTTTCATGTTGAAGCCCTAACTACTTTTCTTTATTACTGTAAAGTTACCTTGAAACATCATGGAAATCAATCACGGATTCTCAAAGCGAGAAGATGGCAATTATGGCAGCCATTCTTCGTGCACTTCTCATATTTACATATTCCCTCGTCTCAGGGCAGACTCATTATTTAAATGCTACCAGAACAATGTAATACTTCCATTGCAAATTTGAAATCCCTTAGAAAATATCTTCCTTAGAAATTTTTACACCTTGACTATTCATTCAGAAAGTCATTTTTATCGAACATTTAGCTTTGTTAGAAAAAGCGGAATCGATAACTGGCAAAGTGTTCCATAAAAATAAGCTTTCGATGGAATAATTTACTTTATTTTCTCTTTCTCTCTCTAAAAAAAAGTTTAGTTTTTACCGGAGCAAACTAAATTTATTCGCTTTAATCTTTTGGAACATGGCCCAAGCACAGAAAAATGGCGCATCAGTTACGCACACTTGACATAATGGAGGATTTCCTTTTATGGATGACCACACATTTTTCTGAAGGAATCGATGCATTCTTAATTTCAAGCTCTTCCTGCGTATTTAAAAAGAAAATTACAATCACTCTTTTGTTTGAAAAAATAGGAACGGTTATTTTTTCAAATTATTACGGATATTATTCTTTTTTCGATTTTGAGTAGGAGTTTGTAACATGAAGCACGGAGAATTAATTACAGAAATCTTTCATTAAATTAAAAAAAATGGTACCAGATTAATTCCTGAGCAAAAGTTTACTTTTCAAGTACGAATTCAATAGTAGCTGTAATTTAAAATTCAAATAAATTTCTATTTACTTAGTATCTCTCTCGTAACTCGAACACAGATACTAAGTTGTTTAAGTGCACGTCAGATTCAACACTTAATAGTTGGATAAATTGGAAAAAGCACATCTTGAAAAATATTTACGTACATAAATTAATTACAGTTTCTGATAAAGTCAGATGATGACTTTTTCCACTTCAAATTTCAGCCGTTAAGTCATTTGGTTTAACGGCTGAATGTGCTTATTTCACCTGCATGGATAGACATGAAATTTTTTGAAGTCTCTTCATATTAGGAAAAAAGGTGAAATGAAATAACTTAGAAAAGAGATTACAGCTTAATTACTGTGATAAATTATTAATTCGTTACTAATTTATACCTCTTGCTGCGTGTTTTCTCTTAAGTTTAGAGAAGTGTTTAAACATTAATGACGAAATAAGAAAATGATAAAATTCAGATATTTACATTGCGTGGATATACATGTAAATCCAATTCCCAATGATTTAATTCAAGATTTTTTAATTTTCTACATGCAATATGTATGTTGTTGAAAATATTATAATATGAATATTTAAATATATTAATTAATATATATATTGTTGCACTTTGGTTTTTGTGTATTTTTGTAATATTGCGTATTGTTTTATTTAATTTTGTAATTCAATTACAATATATAAATAAACCCTAAAGGTATTTAAGATAATATATTTAGGGCTTATTTTGTTTGTAACTGAATTATTTTCAACCGCATTTTTATTCCTTATATAGAATTATACAGAACTGCAGATCTTTTGATTCTCGCTCAAGCAACTTTTAAATTATAAAAGTATCTCAGTTAGAACGCCAGATACGGGCAAAAACGCTTCTGACATGCCTTAGTGACAATGTTTTTTATTTTTTCCGCCTTCCCGTTCTCAAGTTAGCAATTTTTTGTCAACATGGCGACTTTCTGAAAGACTGGGATAAATATAATTTGAAAGGCATACGACTGATTTTTCTCGAAACTTCCTGAAGCTCGCACAATACCATATAACTATGGTTTCGAGAGTCGGGACGAGTCAACATATATTATACATACGTATTTAACTCTTTGAAGGGCGGTGGTTACCTACAGGAACCACTTTTTCTATTGAACGTCTTACTCACTCGTGTGAGTGGTTTTCAAGACTGACCGTTTCTGAAGTTCCGTTGTAGCTCACTAGATGACAATCACGAAACATAAGCCAGTAGTTGATGCAGCAATTCGTGTTCAAGAAAATAAACAACAGCCATCGAAGACAACATCACTACGATGTGCACTCTGCAGCACCAAGGAAAAGCGTGTAAGAACAGTGTGGGAATGAAGCACATGCAAAGTTGCACTCTGTTTAGAAAAAATAAAAAGTGTTTCCATGAGTATCATAGAGATTGATTTGTAGGGATGTGTTCTGTGGGCGGTGATCACTGACACTAACCAGAAGTGGTCATTTTTTTCAAGCGTCTTGGACAAAATATGTGTAATTGTCGCAAATAATTTCATTGCTACACCTGATATAGTAAATGAAAAAAGAATTTGGTTGAAAAAGTTAATTGCCTTTTCCTACCCCTCAAAAAGTTAATAGAAATGATAATTTAAATCTTGATCTTCCAGGCAATAAATGCCAGGATTATGTCGTATGTTCGCTCCTTTTATTGTATTTTTTGTTTTTATGTTTTTACTCCTATATGTTATGCTTTTATTTATTGATTTATTCACGGCGCTTTTATTTTTTCCTAAATTTTGTTCAGTCGACTTTGTTGCCTCTTATTGTGTTTTGAATATTTATTTGCTTTAGATGTTTCTTTGTTTGTGTCTTTTGTTGTATGTAGATCATCTAATTCTGAAGAGATCGACATTTGACTTCTAAAAATAAATAAATTGGAGCAGAGATAACAAACAGAAACACTCCTGGTGCTTTTGGCGATAATTTTTTTCGCTAAGTAGGCGGTATTCAGTTATTTCTAACTTTGCTATTTTTGAAACTCTAGAAGCAACTTCTCTCGAAGTTTCCAGAAATTTACGACTTTAGAATTTTCTTTACCCAGTTGAACTGCGACATTTCCCGCTTATTAAGAAGAAACTGTATTATGTCTTTTGTTCTCCTAGAGCTGTTTATAACTATTTTTCTTAGTGTACAAGCCGTGGTTTTTATTTCAACAAAGTACCAATTTCTCCCATTCATATGACTTAGTTGTTAAGGAGATCTCCTTACCTTACACCTTAACACTAACGATGACTACTTCATTATCCACAAACTGCATGTCTTTCAAGCGGGATTTACCCAAGGAGGTTAGAATAAAAGGAGGGAAGGTTCAACTCAAACGGTGAAGCTTGCGGCCATGCTCCTGTTATCGCTGTGACTTGTGCAAGAAGTCTGTAATTGCAATATTTTTTTTTTTTTTTTCTTTTCTTTTTGAAGCATGTCAGCTTGTGTTGCATATGGATGCACTAACAGATTTCAGAAAAAGATTCCTAAGATTGCTTTTCATTCGTAAATATTGATTTTCTTTTTCTATGTAATTTGATAAATATGTTAAAAAATATCACAATATCATGTTGTTTTCTTTCCATATGTGAAAAATGTACTTAATAATAATCAAAATACCTTAAATGCATTTTAATGTTTCTGTTTATAGCTGGTATCTTCGTTCCTTAAAATAGAATGATATATGCTAGGATTTAAACTCTATAATTTGAACATTTTAAACAATTCGTTTTATAATTTTCTTTAAAAGTAAGAAATCAATTGTTACTGTTTTATGAATTTTAAAAGTGTTAAATAAAGTAATGCCTTTCTTTATGTATTAATTATTATTAATTTTTAAGTTTTGTGAACTGTTAGGAATATAATTTGGGCATTTGATCAAGATAAACTAACTGTTCTGCTGTTAAAAATGTTTGCATAAAACTTACAAATTTGTGGGCAGTATAGCGATAAAAGTAAGTAAAATATTTACACAACTAAACATGTGGAAAGATGTATTCAAAAATTTATATAGGTATATTTCTATAATTCAGCTTAATTCAAAGCAATTTCTTTGAGATTCATAAATATGAAAAGCGCATAAACTGAAATCGCTGAATTCACATAAATCTGTTTTATTTTATTAATATTTATTTTCTTGTTGTTATAAGGTTGTTGGTTGTGAAAAGAATCTATTTAAAACTTTCATTTTAAAAAAAAAAATTCAACCTGTGACTATTTTTTAGATAATTCTCTGTTATTAATTTCAGGTTAAAATTATTTAAAATGATTCTTTAATAAATTATAATATTGTGAATAAATCAGAAATATCACTTATTAAAGGAAAAATTGGAAAGTACACCCAACAGGTTGCTAATAAAACCTAAACAAATTCTTGAAATATGCAGAAACATCATTTTTAAAGGCTTTAATGTTATGCACATGCATTTAGATTTCGAAGTATTTCTTAATGATTTTCTGTACATAGTAAATTACGGATATCATCTTTATTACTTTAAAACGAAAGGTTAACAATAGCAAAGCATTTCATTATAAATTTAACATATTTTTACTGGAAATTACATGCACGGAACAGCTTAGAAACATGTACGTTTCACTGCCGTAAGGCAATATTTTGAAGTTACAAACATGGACGCCGCTTGTTCAGTGGAGTTTCATTCCCCGATAGTGGAGGAAACTGCGAACCCTCCCTCCTTCTATTCTAACCTCCTTGGATTTACCCAGGATTCGGCATTGAGACAGTGAATCTACTTTTTATTGAGGTTAATATGGATTTCCAAAACGCATGTCCTAAATATTTAAACCGCTGTAGGAAAAAATAGACGCTTGCATACACATTACTTTGTTCTCGTCTGTCAACAAGTGGAACCACCAAGCGTATATTTTATCCTGAAGCAAATGATACAATGGCTTTTGCTCTACAAATCTACACAATGGTTTCTACTTTACAAAAACTGACTGAAAGCATTAACGCAAGTTCTTTAATAGTGGTGCACATGTTCTTACGAATAGCCTCATTCACATGATCAATGTCGTCCGTCGCAGTAACAGATGTTCTCCACAATCTCTCGTTCCTCAAAGATGCAGTTATACTATCTCTAGGCAAAAGGAGAAATTAAGCAGCGTCATGCAAATCCAATCCATGTGCTGCCATGATAGCCTTGAATTTTAGGATAAGTGCCTTTCGTTTGATGATATAGCGTTGGTACGGGATTTTGTCATCCGTATTGTCTAGAAAACTGGAGATGTTGGCGAGAGTTCAGTGAAAACCTTATCAGGTATTGTTCGGGCATTTCAGTACTACTGTAAATTTATTGATTCGTATTGCCTAGGCTTCGTTTTGAAAAATGATTAGAAATGGGCCGTGACCTTCGATAGGGAGAAGGCCATGACACTTAATCAACATGGCGGAGCTTTCCGTCCGATGTTATCGTCGGAAAGTCATCTGAATTTATAAATTTTCGTCGGAAATATAACTTTATCATGTTGCTTAGTTAATTAAAATAGCTGAAAGAAAGGATGATTTATATACATACACACTTTTTAAGCTTTTAACAAATATTTTAATTAACTTTGTGAATAAATGTAATTGAAAGAACCGAAAAACAAAGGAACATTTTACAAAAATTTAAACGCTGATTGAAAATTGCCACTGTCATGATAAATTGGGAAGGGTTCTTAAGATAATAATTAATATTTTACCTAGGCTCAAGTATTAATTTATTCGCTTTTCAGAGCAAAATATATAACCATCAATTTCTACATCTCCAGTGTATGTAAATGAAATGCTATATAATTTAGCTAATAAATGTGATTAAAAAATAATACATACCTAAATCTTATAGAAAAAAAAAAGCCTTCCAACATTCAAATATTTGAAATGAGATAATCTAACAAACGTGTATGTGGCAATATTTTAAAAAACACATAAACTATGCAGTGTTTAAAAGTTACCAGGAAAAAGTAACAGAACTAGCATTTCCAATTTAAAAAAAATAAATAAAAAATCATTTAGTGTTTTTTAAATAGCAAGCTGTTAAAAGTACAATAATTAGTAGCAATGCTGATGATTTAACATCATTTCTTTCTATCATATGTAAATATAGTTATATACACTTGTTTTAGACAAGGTTAAAAGTTCAGGCAGGTTCTCACGGCCATTTTATTCATTTTTTCAAATCAATAACATTCCTTTGGGTACTTTCCCTTGTATACTTGGCAGAAATGATTTGAATAATACACAATAGTAAGAACTGCACATTTAAATCTGCTCATCATTAAATAGCACAATAAAACGTTTTTTCCCATTCATCTTGAATTTTATTGCTATCACAAGCATGTACAAAAATTAACAATGAAAATGGAATGCATTCAGATCTAATAATTAAAAAATATAACTTGCAACATTCGTATTCATACCAAGAGATATACTACAATTTCAAAGAGAAAAATAACAGAACTGCAATTTGCACTTAATGTAAAATTAAATGTTTTTAAAATATTATATGATTTTTAAATGCAATAATTATGGATTACAATATTTAGTAGTAATGCTGATGTTTCTTAGCACCATTTCTTTCAATCATATGCAGATGTATATACATATTTTTAGTTTCTAAATTTTAGGATAATGGGAATTACGATTATCATTTATATGCTTATTATTTTTTTATTGCCAGTTGTGCATGTTGTTTGTTAGGTTACTTTATTTCAAATATGAATGTTGGAAGGCTTTTTTGTTATAAGATTTAGGTATGGTTCTTGTATGAAATATTTTTTATCACATTTATTAGCTAATTTATATAGTATTTTATTTACATATGCTGGAGAAATAAAAGTTGATGGTTATATATTTTGCTCTGAAACGCGAATAAATTAATACTTGAGCCTAGGTAAAATATTAATTATTACCTTAAGAATCCCTTCCCAATTTATCATTACAGTGACAATTTTCAATCAGCGTTTAAATTTTTGTAAAATGTTCCTTTGTTTTTCGGTTCTTTCAATTATATTTATGCACAAAGTTAATTAAAATATCTGTAAAAAGTTTAAAAAGTGTGTATGTATATAAAGTCTCCTTTCTTTCAGCTATTTTAATTAACTAAGCAACATGATAAAGTTCTATTTCCGACGAAAATTTAAAAATTGAAATGACTTTCCGACGATAACATCGGACGGAAAGCTCTGCCATGTTTATTAAGTGTCATGGCCTTCTCCCTCTCGAAGGTCACAGCTGAGCAGTGAAGGTATGTCTTTTGTTGCTGAATTTGGGAAAGACTAGATAGGCACGACGGTCTTGTGGTGCATGGTTCCATTCGTCTTGCCATTTTGCTGTAGCCAAATTATTGACGACTCTTTTGAGGTGAGAGTATGGTAGAGACCGTGAATTTGCTCTGATGTTGCGAGCTGCTTCCTTTGCTAGTGAACTTGTTTGCTCATTTACTTAATTTTCCACATGTGCTTTTATCCAGTGAAGATAGGAATTAAGGTATCTTAAGCGCCGTAAATACCTTTTAATATTACTGATGATATAAGAATTATGGACAGTATTTAGAATGGCACAAAGAAACCGAGAGTCTGTCGCTGTAGAAACTGGCCTTGTAGTGTCTACTGTTTACTGCACGAGTTATTGCTCTTGTCAGTGAGTGCGCTTCATCCTGGAAGATGCTATTCTTGGGTGAAATTGTGCTTACCCTGTGTAGAAGTTTTGGTCATTAGTGTGCGTACACCACATTTACGACGTCTGAATCTTCAGTGAAGTACTGAAATTTTGTATTGGAATCTGTAAACTGTTGTAGTAGACGTATTCTTCTATTGTAGGCTGCTCTGTCGTAAAGCATGGGTTGATGATTTTTCGGTTCGAAACCACATTGTCTGTCAGTCAAATATTTAGACTTGCGTAGATGGTGATATAATCTATTAATTTTTTGTATATTTTTCCTAGCGGAGATAAAAAGCAGTGGGACGGTAAGAATTGGGAGGATTCTTCCTTTACAGCATTCTTGTCAGTTCCCCAAGTTACAATTGTACTGTTGATGCCTATTTCGTGTGTACATTGTGTGGCAGAAGGAAAACCTCGTTACTATGTGGGTCTCTTAACAGTACCGTATGTTTCAAATTTATCACAAAGATAAGTCATTTCAAATTGTGCAGGATTTTGAGCTGCAAACTCAAACCACCATTTACACCAGACCTTCAAGATTCTGAATCCTTGAAATATGAAAATGCTCTTACTCTCAAATTGGCCTTATTGATTCAGTTCCATTTTGATCATAAGTTCATTTTGCGCTCATTTCAAATTAAGATGCATGTTCAGTTTACACATTCTCCAGCTTAATCAATCTAACATCTAAGAATGTTCACTGCTATCACTTCTTAAAATGTATATACTTTTACAGACCCCGTATATTCGCATAGGAGCCTATTAACATAATTTATTAAAGCCATTTTTTCAGAACTTCACCTGTTGTATTAAGCCATAAGAATGTAAATAATAATTAAATCACAATAACGAAAGTCAAGTTTAAAATCATGGGAAGATAGAATTCAATGTCGGTAAATGTAAGAAACTTGGCATATCATTTTGCTTAAAAACAGTAAACCTAGAAGCATGTCTATGATTTAACGTTATAAAGAGTTATTTAAATTACTGTCCCAAATTTTTGAGTTTCATAAGATTGGTCAAATTATTCGGACGTTTTTATGGAATGTTCATACTGTTTTCTATCTCCTCACCTTCGTTTATTCACTAAAATCTCAGCCAAGATGGATCAACTTTTCTTAGCAAAGCCATACATTCGTCAAGCAAGAAGTACATTATAGCTGCAGTAAGCAGCGCCTTTCGACTAACGTAATAAGTGTATCAAAATCCCTAAAATGTTTCTAAGCAAAATTACGAGGAAAAAATATCTAATAGTCATTGAAACTTTTAGATTATTCTCAAATGTGTAAATACCTGATATTTCGTTCGTCTGCTTTTCGAGTAAAACGTATGGTACTTGTATATCAATTAGTACCGGTCCCATAATCTGCTGGCACCTTTCGGAAATGAAATATATTTTCAACGAAAGCATATAATTTAAATTAGCAATAACCCCTTCATGCTTAGTTTTAATTTGAGTATTTTTCCTCTCTATTATCCTGGTAACCTTTTCCTGCACAGCTTCATTTCGAAAGTAATCTATGTCATATAACTCTTACATAACGCTGATGACATACGTGGAACTAAAACTCAAACAGCAAATAATAATTTTACAGCAATATTAATTATCCAGTCAAATGCATTGAAAACCAAAATTTATTTTTTGAAAAATACCAGAAACCTGTGAATAATGAATTCCTTTTGCCTTATTTCTTGGCAGATCCAGTAAATGCATGATGCAAAATACAAAATTAAAACGAGACGAACAAATGTTGTCCTGGAATCATCCACGAGGAAAGTATTACCAAAGATGTGATACACTGCAGATATGTACTTGCTGAAGTTGATATTGGAAGAAAAAAGGCTATCTCAGCAAATACATATATCACAACCCCCGACTTAGATTTCAGAAATTTCAGTATTTGAGTCAGGGGTGCTTCTTTTCGGAAACGTGGCACTATATGCAAGTATCAAATACATCCTGGTTAATAAACAAGTATCAAATCTATTTATCTATCTCACATCAGCTAATGTCAAAAACAGGGGCGGATAGGACTAAGGAAATTGGGAAATTCAATGACTCAAATGACCATATATGTATCGAACTTGGCCCCTGTTATCGATGATTTAAAAACGGATAAAACATTAATCATAATTGCAGGATTCATGCCACAAAAAGCAATAAACTCAATGGAAATAAAATATTTAATAACACTAATAAATAAATAAATAAAAAATTCAAAGCTAAAGTAACGGTAAACGTATTAAAATCGTCTTAACCCATCCTTACAAATTTCTATCTGGTAGACTAATTCTTTCCTCGCATAAAAGTAAGGAATTTTCATTTTCTGCCACATCTACTTTTTCGTAATCCGGCATCTTTTTGCAAGTCAGTAACCATTCGCTTAATACTTTACTTTGGCATTTATTCCCCTGCATCTTGATGAAGATTGCATTCTTCATGGACTTCATAATGGTGCGGGCCACCTTTTGTGTTTTGAACACCAGTGGCCAGCTTGAAAAAAAGTGCCAATATGAGATTGGCCGAGCTAATCAGACCAGCTTCATCCGTCCCTAGCGCAAGTTGAAATCTTAAACTATTTCTCTAAACAAAACTAAAAGGAAAAAAAAAAAAAAACACTCACTCGAATACCACTGAAATTTCTTTTCTATCCCACTGGAACTTGCAGAAATAATCACTTGATTCCAGGCAGCAAAAATCGCACAGTTCGTATCCCATGTAGAAAAAATGCGCCGCAACTGACGATGCGCTTGGATTCTGCTAAATTCAACGAGATCCAATTTTTCAGAATTTCTTCAATTATTTAACAATTCTGAATTTCTTCAACCATTAGTGATCATACAATAGAATAAATTAATAATATTATTTTAAAAAAGGAGTAGCTGGAAATATATGATAGCTCTTTTCTCTCAAGCTTGTATTGTGGTCTATATTTTCCGATAAATTCTAGACTATCAAGTTGAACATAAATTCCTTGGGCAGTTCTTGATACCAAAGCATTTGATACACGTAGAAACCATAAAAAATCACTCACATCAGAAACATCGATAAAGTATTGTCTCTTCGTCTTTCATAGCTAGAAAATTATCATCTTCATACGAACAACTTGGAAATGCTGAATCATTTATTCATGTTTGTAGATGCTCCTTAATGACTTATTACACCTTTTGTTAATACAATACATGAATAATAAAATTGAGTCAATAAATCTAAGCAAACACTGAAATTACTTCCTTCTTTAATGCATTCTTACAAAACACAGTTGCTTTTCTTATAAAAATGGAGTATTACCTAGTATAACTACTGGCGACTTTTGATGATGAAATATATTTTCCACATTAACAGATCGATTAAGTCAGTTTCCTAAATTCCGACGGTTACCGTTTGGCAGTTACATTCTAAAAGGTATCAAGAAGATAGGTATTTTTCGCAACTTGTCGGTGCTTCTGTAGAAACTCTGCCAAATAAGAAAAATTAATTCTTTCAAACCAGTTCCTAGTTCATATTCTAATAGTTTGTTAGCTGTTATTGACACTTTATTTCCAGTATATGTCCTTTATTATGTACAGTTTCACTATGTAAGAATAAGAACACTCGTTACTTTTTAGCAATATAATATATGCCTGAAAATAATAAATTGTGTGTTTTTTGTTTTGTTTTGTTTTTTGTAATTCTAGTAAACATTTTACTTTTTTTTTTTTTTTTTTTGTTCCAATGGCAGATTGTGAACAGTTACAGTGTAAAATAGTCCATTAATCTATATAAGGCCAGATGTGGTGGTCTTTTTATAATGGAGGCACCTAATAGGTGGGCCCCCATCGCCTCCTGTGAAGGGACGGACAGTTGCAACCATGCCTCTCCGGGATTTGAACCCAGGCCCTTCGGTATCGCAGTCAGACTTCCCTAACCACTATACCATCTGGCAGGTAACATTTTAATCTAAAAGGCAATAAAAATGAATACAATACAAGCAACCGTTATCCCAAGAATTTCTTGTAGGGAAAGGGTTACTGAAAAATGACGCACTGCAGATATGCACTTGATCCAATTTGTCTGATTGGATTACAGTCAACTCACCATTAACTGTACATGGTTTAAGCAGGTTATGAAATAATGGGGCCTTGTCTAAAAAGGATGAAGTTTGTTTATCGCGGAAGGCTAGAAAAATGGCTATAACAAACCAAAAAAATGAAGATGTAAAACTGAGAAGAAAATGCGTGAAATAATACAAATTATAGTTGATGATGTCACGGTAGTTAGGAATTGTTTCCATATGCAACAATTAAGAACAAAAAACTAAACCCCAAAAAGAAAATTAGGTGTACAGACATTACTCTTCTGTATCCAGGTAAAAACAAAACCATTATATCTTTTCTGCTTTGAAATATGTTCTTGATTTGAATGTTGATTTAATTTACATAACCAAATGAACTTATCTACTATAAACGACTTAAAATACAAGCAAATTGTTCTATTAAGTATAACATATATTCTTTCTTTTTCCTATAATATATTAACGACTTCCAAAACGCATGGACGTCGCCCCCTCCCTTCAGAACCTCAATTAAATGGGAGTCTACTGCATTTAAATTATAGCAAAACACAAGTGTTCATTGCCTATATGAAGAGATGCTTTCATGGAAGATTATCAATAGGAAGCTGCCTCGTATTGATATTTCACAGTGGTAGAACCATGAAAACTCCCATGCAGCCTGTTCGACGGTATTTGAATCTGGGTCGAACTACCAGTATTCAGCAAAGTTATTACTCGGCTGCTTGTGAGCACAGAAGTACTTAAAGTATCTTTTTGAACAGAAAACTGTGGAAAATCCAGTTTAACACTGGAGAAGGTTGACATTATTAGAATATGGCAAAGCGCTCGAAAGAAAATCGGCCCAAAGTATAGGATAACTCCGTGGATGACTTAAATAGCTCATATGCACCTTACACTTGAGGAAAAAACATGAAAGTGCTCGTACAATGAGCACGTTAGGTGGGGTTTGAATACATACCCAAACTACTAGTGTTCAGCACTTTCATCCATTTCGCTACTGCTGAGAGTAGAGATGTCTTAAGTAACATTTAGTAGTAGTTACTAGCTAAGTAAGAAAGTTCTTCGGTGATATTTATTGAAAATACTTAAAATCGTTAAAAAAATGTGTAAAAAATTATTTCATAACTTTCAGTTTTATACTAATGAATAAATTATACAAAAAGAAACCTATTCAATTATTTTAAACATGAAAAGGCAATCATGTAAACAAAGGCCTATGTGTTCTATACTAAAGAATTAGAGGGGAAAAATCACACAAGAGTAAAAGACTGTTAAAACTAAATAAACGATTTTTTTTTTTAATATTTGGTGTTGAGTTAATAAAGAAAAGGCAACAGTTTTTTTTTTTTTTTCAATGTTCAAAGCAATAATTAACAAGGTATGCTATCAGAAACACTATAATCAATAAATTACCACTGATTAGAAAGACATTTCTTTTCATTTTACATTTCGTGTTCATCCTTTTGGTTACAAAGAAAAGAGCGAACATACTTTTCTCAACTTTTGTTTCAGTGCGTTATTCTCTATGAAGTTTTAGGCTAAAAATATGAGTACCTATTTATTTTATAAATATTAATTAAGCAAAGTAAAACAAGCTCCCAAGCTAGAAATGTAAAAAGGTTTCTAAAAGAGCAAACTTTTAACCACTTGGCTGTCATTTTCTTACAAATTAGTCAATTATGAGTTGAATAATAGCGGTGGTTCTTGCAACTTCACTTCTTATGAAAGCTAATAATCTATACTGAAATACAATAAAACAGCCCCATGAAAATCGAAAAAGTGAAAAAGAAAACCTGGCCTAATATTTCAGAAAAGCATAAAACTTCAAAAAATGACACTTCACTAGTATTCAAAAGCATTTCATATGCGATGAACACCATCTTTCCAGTGCAGCAGCCTATAATTTTGTTGCATTTGGAAGTGTGCGATTTCTATGTTCCACAACGTATTGTATAGTGCCCCAGATATGTTCAATAACCTTAATTATTTAAATAGCTTCGACAAAATTCCAGACTCAGATGAGCTTTCTCTCTAATCATATTTGGCATCTGTGACTCGTTTGGTGATTCATTATACAGTTAGAAGAGTCAAAATTCATCAAAATCAGTGCAGGGTATAAATGAAACCTATTGGAAATGGATCAACACATAGCGTTAACCTTTCACAGATGCTTGTAAAGGCTTCTAACAGATACATGTGTAGGTATAGGTAAAAGTAAGGGGAACGCTAGACTGTTACAATAAATCCCCAAGTATTGTTCCCACTTACTAGCTTTCTATGACAGCTTCCCCAGCTAGCAGTGGACATATCGGAATCCTTTCCATTTGAAAGCCATGTTTACCCCATAATAAAGTAGAAAACAAAATTAAAAACTTAATGGAGGAGAAAAAAAACCAATGAATGGCAGAGCAACTCCACATCACGAAAGAGTCCATCAAAGCCTGAACCTCATCTTAGCAGCGCATTTACTCTACCAAAAAGAAATTGTATTTTATGCTACATCAACAATAAATCATTTTAAAAGACTATCGATACATCGGGATAGTCACAATGTTCATTCAGTGTCTAATATGTAATCAAAAATAGATTTTCTTTACTTGCAGGTACGTTTCAAGCATTTTCAGCTTCCTAAGCGATTAGTACGATTGGTGCCTGGTAATAAAAAAATTATATTAATAACTCAAAAATGTAATTTTTGTCGTATTTGACATCTTAACTAGCACCTTTAGAGCTATCTTGTTTCCTCATCAATCCATTAGAGAGATGGATAGCAGCGCAAATGTAACATCAGGATCAAAACTATAATAATATGTGCTGTTTTTGGAAATATGGAAGCACGGGAATGTATTATTTATTTTTATACAGCCTTTTACGAAGATTTTGTTGCGTTCTATTTGTTCGTGGATTTGGAGTGATTAATGAACACTTGATGAAGAATTAAAACACAATTTATTTAGCCAGTATTACTCAGGACAGCTCCAAAACCACCTTTGCAGTCGTCGAAAAACTACGACAAACATGCTGAAACAATAAACAACACACCTTATAGGCTATTGGGCTATAACGGCGAAGACAGCTTCACAGCAAAACACTGAAGTACAGCTCCCAACTCTGTCGATCACTCTCGCAGCTCAACATACTTAGGATAAAACTTGACAATACATTCGACAATGCACTCTTGCAACGCACTAACTCGCGATACACTGATACTCCGCGTACAGGCAGGATATATATAGCTTTTGGCCTGCCTTCAACAACATTTTGGGGTAAACCGGTAAGAGTTCGTTTTAAAATGTTCTCTTTTCGTCCATGGCCTATTGAGAATTTTGTCACTAAATGTCGCTAAATGGACGATTTCATGTCAAATCTGGCAATTTTGCTTTCCCTTGCCATTTTCTGACAACCCTAAACCCACTTTGCAGAAACGTTATCTTACCGCAGATGGGCATTTCGTAACAATATTGTTATAGAATAATTACAGAGTATGTATTGAATACAGATTTAGTTAGTTAACGGAAAAATTATAATATTTGAGTATTTAAGAATTTTAAGAAGCACAAAAAATTAAACTAAATTTGAATTTGGAATTCAGGAGAATAAGCTGCCGCAGGATTAGTTCATCCCATGTATAATGTGAATGTAAGCCAGTTTCTTGCATAAAATCCTCCATGAAAACATCCCTCCCCTTCGCTCAAATCATTTTACTATATTCAAATAATTTAATCTAACATTTTCCAAATGTTGCAACAGAAATGAATTAGATCACAATATTTAATACTCTTTTGGTGCTATCAACTTTTATGAGATAAATATGAGGAAAACATTTTAGAAAAGCTGGTTCTGTAATACTACATATAAGAACAAACATCAATGAAGTTAAAAGATTCTGTTCCCAGGTATCTAAGACAGGATGTAACCAAGGATTTTTAGGAATTTTAATTATCATCCATTCACTGCTATGTTTGTTACCAATGGTTTGTGAGTTAAATGAATCATACAAGAAATGCATAAAAATATTTAATATTTGTCTGCTGTGCATTTTATTTGAGACAAATTTGTCATTGTTGTGCACTGAGGCTCAGGTATCCAAGAAAATGAATGAACAGAAGTTAAAAAATTTCTTTCATTCAAGTGTACATCAAATTATTTAAATGATATGACAACCAAAAAAAAAACTTTTTTATATACAATTAATTTACTTTATTAAATACAATCAAATGGTGTGACTATCAGAACAGATGAATATTTACAATATCTGACTGTAACTTTAGTGATATTTGCAACTTAATTTGGTTTGGGCCTTCCAGGTCTTCCGTGGCCAGAGCCTCTGTTTTGATTGCCTCCACGACCACCTCGGGCTCCAAAAGATCCTGTAGTAAGCAGTTTCAAAATGTACTGAATTATTCCTAATCTCAAATATTTTTTTTTTAAATATGGAAAAACTGAACTGCAAATTTATATCATTACTAAATACACATATGGAATTTACAATACTTCAGATACAGACAATACAGCATACAAATTGGAAATACAACAGCTGAATATTATTCTAAATATAATATTTTAATACGTCTTAATATATATCCAATATTCTTTCTTTGAAATTATTTAATTTATTATTAAAAATTTAATTAATTAAATATTTAATATTACATTAAAAAATATTTAATATTACATTAAAAATTTAACAGCTGATAACTTCAGACTGCTATCTAACAAACTGAAGAAGTGCATCATGAAAAGTTATTTAAAAATATTATATATTATAAATTTTACAAAATAAAAAACATGGAAAACCCATATAAATAATATTTCATTTCTTTTCTCACAAATATTACCTAATATTGTGTATTCACAAAGCTAAAATTTTTACTCTTGAATAAAACTTCATTTAAAAAGAAGGTTTGCAACTCATAAGATCTTTCATTTAATCGGTAAATTAGATTTGATTGAACTGAAAAGAGACATCTCAATTTTCTCTTTTAGGTTTAATAAATAAATAAAAATTAAAATACTATATGAAATACAACAAAACTGTAAAAATCCAAACAAAAGGATGGCTTTTTCCCCTCAATAAGCCCAATATTTACTTACGAATCCAAGTCCTGAAAATTTTTATTTTTTAACTAGCAAACTTTACTTCAACAGAGATTAAACATAAAGTAAAAAAAAAAAAAAAAAGCAACCTTAAAATAGCATGAATTTTTAAATAAGACTACCAATTAAGGTGATAACTACTGATATATAACGGTTTTTCAAATGAAAAGGTACGAAACGTCGTACAAATAAATCGGCTGAAATTTGAATATACTGCTTTGGCATAATATAGTGAAACATCTAAGGAGACAAACATACGAGCCCCGTTCACAAGAGCAGATTCGACCGGTAGCGAAAACCGGTTCTTCCAACGTGTCCCGTTCACATGGACAAGCATTAACTGCCTCGCCGAATTGGAAGTAGAACTTGGTTGAATGTTCCTTACCTCTCGGGAGCAGGGCAAATGGGGAGATTTCCCATACTATACTGCACTGTTCACTTAAGTTTAGTTACTGCTCGCTGAACTGTCAGCGAAACAATCGTGCTGAGCATCCCCCCAAAAATTAGATAGAACTGTACAAGATACTCAAATTATAGATAAATACAGACAAGGTTATCTGATGCTAGGTATTCCAGAAATATTGTTCAAATTAAAACTAAAGTTAAGACAAGTGCATATCGGCTTCAACGCGACAAGAGACTCGGTACCTTTTGAATGAATTTTTTAAAAAATATTTAAGCATTTTCTGCTACTTTTTATGAATATTATTAAATGGTTTTGTGAGACAAAATAATTTTAAGCTGGAAAAAAGTTTTTGCTAGTATTTTTTTTTTTTTAATTTAAATTTTTGAAGAAAAATTTTACAATTAAAATGTCTTTCTTCTCCTACAATTTTCAATGTCTCCCTCCCAGTTTTTTTATTGTATTTATTAGAGTATTCTTAATAACTTCAAGGAATGATTTTGCAATTAATGAATTAGTGTCTGAGGGAAAAAAATACACTTTTATCTAAAATCTTTAAAACAAATATGATCTCAGTCACATTTTCATTTCAAATAATTTTTTCCTTTCAGTATTTTGCAAAACCCATCCTTGTTTCTATAAAGTATATAATTTTAAATAAGCAGCAAAAATAATAATAAATTTAGTCCATACCTGTATATGTTTTAGGACTTTAAGTAAAAGGATTTATTGAAAAAAATGCAAAAGGCTTCTCAGTTTGCTTTTGCAGTTTAAAGAATACAAACTGTCTAAATAGACATTTAATGATTTCAAATCTTGAAAATTGTATTACTGAATTTCAGTACACATATATAAATATAAGTCAAACCTAGTGCTATTTATTCAATTGGTAAATATAAACATAAATTACAAACCTTTTTTAAAACCTTATGTGGCCAGAAAAATTGCAAAAACTCATAAAACGCAAGCAGAATTTTTCTTTACCTGTTTTTGTTTTGTAAAACACGTTCAAAACAATTTAACACATTAATTAATTATAATATTGTTGCATGCGTACGGGTTTGTAATAGATTGATAATAGATCGTAAATTATTGTCATTGCACTCAAATCCGATGATAGCTTAATTAAATTTATTTTATCAACAGAAACACTTCAAAGTTCTGGAATTTTCCACAGAAATACTCGTACAAGTGTTTAGAATATCACTAAGTATAATCAGTAGTTATGCTTCAATCTAATAAGAACGTTAAACACAACGGAATTCAAAATGCATCTTAAGAGAAAGTTAACTAAAAAATATCTCCAATCTAACGCTGAACTAACAATTGGCAACAATAACAACTTATATAGCATAAATAATGTCATAAAAATAGTGTGGTATAATGAGATTATTACTTTGAAACCGATATTTCGAACTGATGCCCAAGAAGAACCATTATTTCCCATTCTCCTTCATTGCATATCTTTCAAAAAAGTAAAAAAATCATCCAATTAATTTCCTGTATCATTTTTTTAAATGCGAAATGTTTTTTTTATAAGCTGTAAAAATGTTGGAAGTTTGTAACTGATATATTTTTAGATATGAAATTTTAAAATTAATGGCCATTAAGAAGTCTAAAAATATGAACGACTTTCAAAAATTCTCCCATAATATTTTAAAAAAAACTTACGCTAAAAATTTCATTTAATTTTTTTTTTCCTCCACAGTGTGTTATGGTGCATACTATAATATTCTGAGATTCTCAGTTTATTTGTTAATATTTGCAAAAAATCGTTTCAACTTGAAATTTGAAAAAAATCTAATCCTCTAAAAATCAAAAGTGTGACACCACATCCACAAGCAGTGTATGTACAAAGTTTGAGTTCTATATCTTATTGGGAAGGAGTTTAAAAATCCATGACCATCTTTTAAAAATAGCGACAAGCACCAAGAGTGAACTAAATAACAGCTTATAAAATAATAATAATAATAATAATTTAAAAGAATATATTTTTCAGGAACCATTAGGAAAGTTCAGGTACCAGTTGCAAAAGTCCAGATTACAAAATTAACAACAGTTAACAACGTTAAAAATGAGTAAACAGCATTAGAAATCTGCCAATTCGGAGACGTGATTGTTCACAGAGGCTTAGGTGTAAAGAAAGGGGAAGGAAGATGGTGGTCTTCTGAACGGGTCCTAAAGATGAAACTCTTTCATGTCTCCTTTTTCTTCCCTTGCTAACGGCAGCTGTGCGAAGGAGCGTTGCATGTGAACGGGGCTATAGTGTCTAGTGAGGTTGTGCACATGTGCAGGTGCCCATACATGATGCAGGAGAGAAGCAGGCAGTCGTATGTTCCATCCAATTGATGAGGCAGGACACGTAGGGATATCATGACGTTCACATTCCAAAATTCAGTGATTGAAGAGAAGTGAGGTATTATCTGATTTCTGACTGGGGTTGAAATGGCTGATGTTCATTGTTGGATGGTAGCCATAGATGTAGAGATTGTGTGCCCGACAAGTCAGTGAGAAAGTGAAGTACCAGTTTTCATGAAGGCCTGGAATGTTTGAGTGATGACCTGAGACCAGGCAAGGCAAACTAATCATGGCCGAATTCATCCACAAGGTGAATGACCTGGTGAGAAGTGGCATCTCAAAGAGAAGCACTTCAATCTGGACCACGAAATGAAGCACACATGAAGCATACAAATGACAAATGGCTTTTGTAACTGCTACAGGAATTCTGGAAAGAGGGAATCCTTCGGCTTGTGAAACAGTGGAATAGTAGTTCTCAGGCCTCTGGGGATTACTTGTGAATAAACACTTCAATATATCCATAATGTCGTTTCATACCTTTTCATCTGAACACCTCATATAAATGAGGGAGTGGTATCATGTACATTTTAATTTACAAATGTATAAAAAAATGTTCTACTGTATCATCACTATGCCATTGCTGTGCACCATTTCATCATCCTACATTTATAGTTTGTTAAAATATTCATATATCCGAATACGATCAAATGTTTCATTTTTTAAATCGCAAAAGTCGAATGACATAACATGAAAAAAAGACTAAATTTTCATGCAAATATATAAGATTTCTCCAACATTGTTTGCTTTGTGTGTATTTAAGCTGAGGGTACTGTAGCTTTATTTCACAGAGCTTGTGGTAATTGCATCTTCCTTTAGAATTTTTAACTAGCTCTGCTTAAAAATTGTATTCTGGCTTTAGCATTCTTGCTAATCAATGCTTTTTATATGCACTGGTAAAAATATATGAGCCAGATTATTATACTTAATGTCTAATGCTTCTTTCAGTCTTTCTCTCATTTTTAGCTTAAATTCTAAGAACTAATCTGTTAACAAAACTCTACTGTTTGTGCCTGAGAAGAGAATAATAATTTAATAATTTGCAAATCAGATAGTAAATTAGAATCTGTTGGGTTGCTATTATAACTGGAAACTAATTGCTACATCTTCAAAATTTCGTAAAATACGAAAGAAGGTTTAAATAACTTCTTTAATTGTACTCTCAGTTTGAACACTGACACACAACTTGTGCCACAGATGAAATTTTTACAACTGTGGATATTTTAAAACAGAATAGACAAATAAATTCAAATGTCAATAATGTAGTCTAAGACTATACATTAAATAGAATAAGTTGGCTAATATAGTTCAACAATGCATATTTAAAGCATCCGCTAGCAAGAATGCTAAACCAGGAACATAATTTTTAAATAGAGATGGTAAAAATAACAGCAAGACTTGACATACCAGATGCTCTCAAGATTCTGTACTCTCAGCTTAAATACCAATATTTTAACAATATTTACATCTCTTAGATGTATACATAAAATAAACTATTTAAATAAATTGCACTACATTTGTAACATACTTTAGAAAGAGATTTTACTTTATTATTGAAGCTATACAGTCAAAAGTCGTTAATTCGGACACCCATAATCCAGAATGATCTATAATCCGGATTTCAAAGCTACAAACTTTCTGTGCATGCGTCGCGTTGACACATGCGCGTAAGACCTTTACGCCTGCGAATTTGCGTGTGCGCAAAATACATTTACGAATGCACGTTTAATGTATAACAGACCAGATAAGCTAAGCTAAAATTATCTAATTATCTATTTCAGTTAATGTTGCAGATTGCGTTGTTCCTTAATCTTCGAATTGGATCCGGCTTATTATTTTTTGCAGACTGTTAGAGCAATTTTATAAAAGTAAGCTTGAACTTTCGATTATTTCAAATAGAATTTCCGATATATATTTACTAATATGTAAAGGATATACAAAGTGAAAGTATCTTTCGGAGTCTATTAAACAAAAAGTGGAATTGCTACAAAAAAATGGATAAAGGCATATCCTTTGTTTATCTAAACTTTGTTTATCTTTAACGCCGCAGAGCGCAATGAATTGAAAGTTGATCTGTCAACACTATCCTTATCTTAAGGGCAGATGTTTTTATTTTATTTGGCTTATAATTGCTTACTAAATGTGGTATTTCCTCTCGATGTACTCCGTCTTTGATATGATTTAAATCAAATGCCTCGTCATTATAATTCGCTTCCGATAGCGAAGAAAGTAACAGAGGTTATTGAAAACGAAAAAATTTCGATTGACAAATTAGTCGGTATTCTCGACACAGCAATTATAGGACTTGAACAGCGAAACTTTGTAACTGAACAAGAAATTACGTCTGTTTATGGAACTAAAGATCACATAAAAAACGAAGCAACTTAAACAACTTACATTGAAAGAAATGTTTAATAAAGTAAACAAATAAATATTGAGCTTTTTTTTTTTTGTAAATTTTGATACCCTTTAGATCATAATTGTTCTTTATTTCGTAAATTACGGTTTCATATTTTTAATTTTATAATTTCTACATGCCATTTTACCAGATTTAAACTGATGATTTATAATCCGGAAAAATTGATAATCCGGAATCGCCGAAGTCCCGACGAGTCCAGATTAACGACTTTTGACTGTATTGGCATTTTCTGCATGAGCATAAGTACTCTTTTTTCTTTCTTTTTTTTTTTTTTTTTTTTTTAGTGAACAAGGATCATGAACTTATGCAAATTATTTCTTCAAGAAAATGCCTCCTTTTTTAATTTAAATTTTGCGGTCTTTTAAAATAAATTTTATGGTTAGCCCGTGACAAGAATTTATCTGACTACACATTTCAGATGCTGAAATTTAAATTAAATGCATGTCATTATATAGCAGTGCTTCTGATTGAAAGACTGTCATGAGATTCAGTTGGTATGGTATAAAAGACCATATCACAAGCAACTGATTTTGCTTCTCTTCTAAATTATGAAGACTATGTGGCCTACCAGTGCTATGAATTGTTAATTTTTACCAGTGCATTATGCCATGAATTTTTCTTTAACTGGTATTCAATTTTAACTTGAAGTAGTAGATTTTTTTAATTATTTTTCAAGAATTGCACTTGATGAACCTGTTTCAACCAATCAGCTTGCACACATGCGAAAATTGTTTACACCCCTTTAAGATGTTTTCATTTCATTCCTCTAAGGTGATTCAATCAGTAATGTTTCAGTGTCAGAAGCCCTTGCAGCATTAATTCCTTGTGCTGGAACAAATCATATAAAAAAAAATCCAAAATATTTTTGGTAAAAGTGGTAGTTGAGAGTTAGTTTACATTCTCTGTACAACAAGCATGTTTTTCAGTGTCAGAAATGAACAGAAATAGCCAACTAAATACAGAAAACACACAGATTTTCCTAACATCAAAAATGGAACATTAATATATCTGAAATTTTAATTAACTGTCAGCAATATTATCAATCCAATTGCTTACACCCCTTTAATAATGGCATAATTAATGCAGGGATTCCACTCAGGAGAAAATTTACAAAGTATTTTTTTAACAATATTTATTTTTTTATCCTTTTGTTTAAAAGCTTAATTATAATATTTTCTGATTATCCAAATCCACATAAAAATGTTGGCAACTCATTGATAGCATTGGGAATTGGCGAAACACATTTGGTTGCCAATTTTCTATGGTTCTCAGAGGCTATTCTGCATACAAATAAATAAATTGGGCATTTTGCAAGAAACAAGGAATTTTGTGAGCAGCAACCTAATGAGGTTGATATACTCCAATATATATGGTATGTGCATGTGTGGTTATTGTTGCAAGTGTACTAAAAAATATGTGGAAAACACAGGAATTTTACTGAATGCTGAAAGCAGGCATGCAGATAATCAGAGGTACTAAAATTACTTTGAAAGTAATTTCAGTGGCACATAGACTCCCTTCTTTTTTACACAAAATATTTTGATGCATTTTTTTAAAAACGTTCTTTACTTCCTTAAAATATTTACCTCACAATTACATTTTCCCCTTATACTGGCTTTATTTTCTTTGCATGTAACTGTATTTAAAAAAATAACAGTTTTCTACTCAGAAAATCTTGATTACGTAATTCTTTAATGATCAATATGTTTTCATTAATAATTTCAAGCAAATAATTCAAATGTAACGCAATCAGAGAAGGTGAAATATCAACAGAACTGATGAAGGCATTTTACAAAGTTTTCAAATTTACATAACATGCATTTCCAAAGCATGTAGATTAATGGAATTCTACTGTATAAATACCATTTACAAGATTTACAATATTACATAAAAGACTAACCTCTTCCACCTCCTCTTCCTCTTTGGCCCATTCCTCCTCTTTTGATATCACCTCGCCCACGTCCCTTTGATAATGTTTCTTCTTTCACCATATCAATAACTTCATCAGGTATCCTCATGTACTTAATAGTGCTGCCCCGGACATAGCACTCTGGCATTCTCCAAAATTTATCACCATCCTAAATGATAACAAATCCACACATTTAAATAACTATTTTTCACCATATCATCTGGACTATTATAATTATATCCTTGAAAGTAATAAAAAAATTAAATCTTAGGGAAAGGTCAGGAGAACAGTACATATTTGTCAAGACTGTTTAAAGTAGTTACATTAGCAAAACATCTTTTATTGTCTACAAAGACTTAAGTATAAAGTGTGTTAAAGAAAACAAAATCATCCTGTTGCTGTTGAGACTTATTTCACTTAAAAGTAATATTAGATTAGTCCACAAATTTTATCATGGCCAAGAGTGCAAGGGTTGCACCTGTAATCGGCTTAAGGTTTGGACATCTTATGGATGGAAGCACAAATTTGACCAACACTGTCTAAATTTTGAAGGAAATTGCCTCCCTTCCAGTCTCAACCACCTCTCAATAACAATTCAATGAGACTTTTGGATCACTTAAATCAATAACTATAACAAACAATTTAATCAACATACATTTGGCTGTGACATATTATATTAAGCTTTAACTATTCAAATTTCTTGTTTCCTATTCACAGATGTGCTACACAAGATCGTTCAATCACACAAAACACATAAAAGTCTACAGTGCATTTCAGTTCAGACACATAAAAGCATAATCTGATGTAACTGATGCAATGGACTGTTGTAGTTTTTTTTATCAGGATCAGGTGAAAAACAGGGGGGGGGGGAACTTGGAAGGAATGAGGTACAGCAAATTTGAATAATGAGTCATGCAGTTTTTTGGGGGGGTTAAATACATACATGTCATATGAGGAAAAAATTTCTTATACATTATATTTAATATGTCACAAGAGATTTGAATAGTTAAAGCCTAATTTGAGGTACAGGGTCTTTGGGAAAGATATGATGAAAAAGAATGACACACATAATCCAAAATTAATGAGTTTATTGCATTGTAGTTTACACAGCTGCAAAGAAGAACCAAGAAAATTTTGTTTGACAAGAAGACTGGCATGGAGTACACTTTTTACGGCATAAATCCCCCCTGCTAATTTGAATTCTATAATTTTTTCTCTCCTCCAGGTTTTTAAGTAATAATATGAGGAAAAAGCAACAATAAAAGTTAATATGGGAAATGGTAATTTCATACTATTGAAAAAGAGTTAAAAACACAAACTGTGGATGAAAAAAATGTTAGAATCAGTGTAAATCATACTTTTAACAAAATCTCTCTTGATCTGTAATTAACAAATATTTAAGGTATACTATAGGAAATTCAAATATTTATCAATTTCAAGTAAATCTAAATTTTAGTACTCTGAAAGTTTATGACACCTCCTTCCTTCAAAAAAATTTTTAATGTCCACCCTTAAAAATTTTTGTAATTTCAATGTACAAAGCTAATCCCCCCAAAAAAAGGTATATATTTTTTAAATTTACATGAATTAAATAAATACTACCCCTCTTCTCTTTATTATTTTTATATAGATCCCATCATCAGCATCATAACTGGAATAATCCCCCAAAAATCTTAATTAAAGTGGATTTAGGAGCCTTAAAAATGAAACAAAATACTCTAGATCAGCAATTCTCAACCAGTGGTACGGGTACCACTGGTGGTATGCAACACAAAAACCGGTGGTATGCAAAAGTATTTTAACTATTAAATTCAAAAATTAAACACCCCAACATCCTGCTTAAGTTTTTTTCACTCGAGTTCCTGTAAAAAGATAATAGTATTTCATTAATTCTTTTAGAATTTAAAGATTAAAGAATCGTTTGGAATTAATCGATTTATTAACTATGTTTACACTTTATTTGCCACCATTTCCGGGCTCATATTGCTCTTCTTTCCATTAGAACAATTTTGTACGGCGATTTTTCTATCTTTAATACAGGGTTCGTACACACTTCTGCACACGGAAATTAAGTACTTTTAAGGACCATATTTTAAAAACATTAAGGACCTATGAGCAAATGGGAACTGAATAAATTCAATTAAAAAATTATCTATGCCTGAATTTCACTTTTGTAACACCATTCTAAAAATAAAATAGATCCGTAAGTAGTACGCATCATTACTAAACATGAATTAATTAACATAATTGTTAATAAGTTTGAGAATAAAATAAACTTTATGCAATTTATCAAATAGCATTAAATAATTTACACTTATGACAGTTGGACATATTTGAAAGAATATAAGCGACATTAATGAACATGCATTTCCAAACATTTCATTTTTTACGTTTTACTAACAGCGTTATGCTGATTTTTTTTTTT
This sequence comes from Stegodyphus dumicola, assembly GCF_044657685.1. NCBI lineage: Eukaryota > Metazoa > Arthropoda > Arachnida > Araneae > Eresidae > Stegodyphus > Stegodyphus dumicola. The sequence goes on from NC_140768.1 coordinate 90,119,465, forward strand.
TTTTTTAATGTTTCATTTTGTCACATACTTGGTCAGTCTAGAGGTTTAGTAAATAAGCAGGTAGATTTTTATGTCAAACTGCATAGGTTAAAATAAGAAGTAAGATCATAATCAACATGATTCATAACAAAAGACTGAATGTTGTCACCGCTGCTGCTTGTCTAGAGAGAGACCTGCTGATAGAACAAACATGAAAAGGCAAGATGTAGGCAAGGTTGGCAAGTGTTGAAAGTTAGTCAGGCTCTGTGTGATGCAGTTAGCGTCGTAGCTTCGTGTACAGTTTCAGGGGTTGTAACCCAGTTAATACACTTTAAGGTTCCAATAAGCCATTAAAGCACCAGAGGTGATATGGTGTTTTGTATTATTTTAAGTCTCACTAGATGCATTAGAATATGTTTTACTGAAATTTTTACATTTTACCTTGTGACCACAGTGAGTATTAATGAAAGGCAATAACTCACTTTAATATGTAGAGATAATTTTTAAGGGTAAGCAGTTAGTTATAAATAATTAAATTATGTAGTTTGATAACCTTAGTCATTATGGCTTTACATGACCACTATTAAATTTTATTTTTTAACAATATTTGTTAAAAAAGCCCTATTAAAATCAAAATCTAATAAAATTTCACAGTTTAAAATACATGTAATTTATGGCACAGACAACTTAAATTTTGATACTTAAAATGGTAACCAATTTTTTAATCTATTATTTTTTATGTGCCCATATTTAATACAAATAGCCAATAGGTTGTGCAAATGGCAAAATATGCATTTTTAATATTTCTAACTCAGAATTTTAAAAAATAATAATTGTAAAATGTAATGGTGGTTCTAAAGTTTTTCAGTTTTTGTTTAGATGGTACTCGTCAGTCAAAAGGTTGAGAACTGCTGCTGTAGATTAACCCTTTGACGTGCGGTGGTCGCGTCCTGATCCTGAAACCACTATTTTCCGAATATTTTTTTCTCCTCTTTTTTCCAAAATTTTTGAGTGAAAATGAATTGATTACTGATCTTTTACATCTAAATAACACAAAATGACTGTAGAATCATATATGTTTTAGGTATTAATACTTCAGATCGGATGCCTTTTAAAATTCGTTTTCGATGAGACAAAATAACTTCCTTTTATTAATATAAACAACTTTAAATTTCAAAAGTTAGTCATCGCACATCATGATTTCTATCATAAACAATATAAAATTTCAGTTATTAAACTGCATATATAAAAAAACCCTCTATATGTATGGCATTTGCTAATGTGGTTTCAGGGTGCGACCACTGCACCACTAGAGCATTGTGTCACAATGCTTACAACCTCTAGAGGCTCGGTGGTCGTGCCTTTAAACCACTGGCGTTTGCTTCTCGATGGCGTTCACTTGCTTTTCAAGTAGGAATGTTTATTTTTACCCGGATATAGATAAAGGGCTTTGAAACCACAGAGTTATTTTATTACTAAACAATACATGCACCTGCCCAGTAAAAAGGTCTTTATTTTCCAAATACTTTTCTCTGACATCAACACACTTGCTCCCCAAGCTAGTATTGTGATTTTATAAATTATTTCCTGTGGTTTAAATTTACTGTAAATATACTTTGCTATAATTAAAAATAGAAATAGCGTAAAAGTTTTATTTAAATTTAAAATATTTTCCGAATATTTTGGGAACACGAATAAAATAAGTATGAAAGGGAAACGAACAATCCGTACAAAGCCAAAAATACCAAGCCCCCCCCAATTAACATAAAAAAACCACAAATTTCATGTGCCAGATGAAAAGAAACTAAATAACCCTGGACATATACCCGTGAAATTTTAATCCAGGCAGTGTACATTTTGTAGCACAAGGTGGAAACCTCATAGAACAAGATGTATGTGAGAAATGTGCAATGCGAGTCTAAGCATGTACCAAAGAGACAAAACATGCTTTGAACAGTGTCACAAAAAAATTTGTTCTTTGAAATTAAAGAAAAAAACCACTGAGTTCTTTTTTATCCTTATTTTATTGAGTTTTTTAATCCATTTATCCAAATGTCCTTATTATGTAGGTACTTATATTTTCATCGCTATAGAAAAATTACATAAATGTTTATTTTTTAATTTTTTCTGATGCTTTACTTTGTAAAATAATGTAAAAAAATTATATATAATGCAATTCTTACATAATTTTTTTTAAAATCCGTAAATTTCGTCATTTATTGGAAACATGCGAGGAAAATGGTAAGTTTTTTTTTCTACTACATCAGTAAGTTTCAAAGTCCTAGATGCGCGGTGATTTCACAGTGCGACCACCACCCACAGAACAATAAGCAGAGAGTAGATTTTTTTAAATTCATATATTACTTGTCTCTAGGATCATAATATTCAATTTCTAGAGTTTTTAGTTAAAAAAATTATAAAAATAATATCGTGCGCATCAAAGGGTTAACATGCTAGAACAGTGTTTAAACATGAAAGTACAGATGCTTTCAGACAATCCATATGCTTCATCATTTGGAGCTGGAATGGATGGCTTAATCATGTTCATGGTCTTTTATTGTTTTACTGGTTGCTGTATTCAGAATTGATGTTCAAATGTATGGAAGATTGAAGGGTTACCATGGCTTGGTGATCTGGATGTCAATTCTAAAACCAATAAAAGAATGACAAACGTGATAAAACTATCCATTCCAGCTAATGAAGCACACAGGTCATCTGTGAAAGCTCCTCTACTTTGTTTAACGTGGTTCCAGCATGTCAACCTAGAGTATTTTATGTCATTTTTAACTGCATTTTTACCATGTGTACCAGATAATTTTAAACCTACCTCTATGATTTATATGAAATGCCCCTTATATAATAAAGGTTACCTTTATTTTGGATCTAAGCCTTGGAGACGGACAGAATCTCATGATGATGAATCTGGTAGATGACAGAAACTTCTGTTTTCATCACTTCTTAAGACTAATGTGGCTTGATGTTATTGTCAAGTAATCACATCCCATCCTTGCACAGGTCTGATCTTTTATGACAACTCTCTTAAGCATTTCAAAATCATAATAAAACATTTCATACATTAATGAAATATTTCATTTAGATTCTGAAGCTTGATACTACTAAGATGTTAATAAGATATGAAATATAAAAATATTCAACTCAATGAACTGATTATTCAAACTAACTCTCCTGCTTACCTGCCAATCTCGCAAGTGTAAAAATCAGATGTTTGAAAAAATTCCGAAAAAAGCATTAAATAAATTTTACAGAATGAACTAAAACATATCTGAATATTCTGAAATAATTACAAGGAAATATACACTTATTGTAAAAGATGGAATTATATAAAAAAAACTAATTGTATTGCAACTACAGTAAGTTTTTTTTTTTTTTTTTTTTTACTTTGGTTAAAAAGTAATTCGGAAACTGCTTTGTAATAATTACCTTGTCTAGATTTCAGAATCAGGCAACTTAAAAAGAGCCAAAATGATAGGGCAAAAAATTATGGATATTGTAACCAAAAATAAGCCTTTTTTTTTATAAACAATTTTGTATTCTAATCAATTACATAAATTCAAATCCGGACGTCAAAGCTAAAAACTTTCTGCGCATGCGTCGCGTTGGCACATGCGCACAGGCGTTTTACACGCGCGCGTAAGACCTTGACTACTGCGCATATGCGTGTACGCAAGCGCAGAATACATTTTCGCCTGCGCATTTAATGTATAACGGACGGCGTAAGCTAAAATTATCTAATTATCTATTTCAGTTAATGTTAATGATTGCGTTGTTCCTTAATCTTCGAATTGGATCCCGCTTATTATTTTTTGCAGACTGTAAGAGCAATTTTATAAAAGTAAACTTGAACTTTCGATTATGTCAAATAGAATTTCCGATGCTGGAACTTCCCAAGGATCTACAAAACGAAAGTATGTTTCGATGTCCAACAAACAAAAAGTGGAATTACTGCAAAAAATGGATAAAGACATGAAGAATGTGACAGAGAGGTTAGTGAAAACGAAAAAATTTCGATTGACAAGTTACTCGGTATTCTCGGCACAGCAATTAACGGGACTTGAACAGCGGAACTTTGTAACTGAACAAGAAATTATGCCTGTTTATAGAATTAAAGAGAAAGTATTATCACATAAAACGAAGCAACTTAAATAACTTACATTGAAAGAAATGTTTAATAAAGTAAACAAATAAATATTAAGCTTTTTTTTTTTTTTTGTAAATTTTGATACCCTTTAGATCATAATTGTTCTTTATTTCATAAATTACGGTTTCATATTTTTAATTTTAGAATTTCTGCATGCCATCTTACGAGATTTAAACTGATGATCTATAATCCGGAAAAATCGATAATCCGGAATCGCCGAAGTCCCGACGAGTCCGGATTAACGACTTTTGACTGTATTGCATTTATTAATTTAAGATAATTTTTAATTATGGAGAATATAAGGCATTTTTACTTAAAGTTAGCTTTTTTCTGATGAAACTGCGGAACTGGAAAAGGTGATAAATGTGAAAGAAGTGAATTCTCTGTGAAAGGAAATCGTGGAGGTGGTGGAAGAGGATTACTAGTACCCATTTCACAAAAGTTCTGAACCTGAATTAAATCATCTGAACTTTTCATTTTCTTATTATCACTAGAGAATTCCAATAAAGAACGTTCAGGACTACCCAAATCATTTATAGAAAATTTAGATTCACTATCTGATCCAGTATCAGGATTACATTTTGTTACGAGCCATTTATTGTTACCAATCGTTCTTTTATTTCATGATTAAATTGGGAAGAAACACTATTTGCAAAGCCTAATACACCAAACACATGCAAACAAACTTATTGAATTCTTCCTCTAATAAAAAGTGGTAAAAACTATTTTTGAACTGGTTTTACAATCCAATCTCTCATGGAGCCATCTATCAGAAACACTGCAAAGTAAAAAATGGGAAAAATCCAGGAAAATCAGTGGATTGGTGTAGGAAAATACACTGCCCTTAGTGGTGTATGGACAAAGTCCCTTTTCATGGTACCCAAATGGTGTTCAGGCAAAATATGCATTTGAAAATATTTTAGATACCTTCCTATTAATAGGACATCAGTCAGCAAATGTGTGCCGTAGCAGTCAAAGCTAATGAAATGTCAAAGCATCAAATGTTATAGCCTATTTATATCAGGCCATGAACAACTGTGCAATGACAATACATTGGTCATCCAGGAAGTTGTACAGGTATAATACAAATGAAGCAGTACAGAAACATAAATGAATTTAGATGACTCCGATAGGAAATTTCTTTTTTTTCTATGACTTTTGCTACCTCTCCGGCAGCTGGAAAATTCCTAACACATTTACTGATAAACAGGTTATTGAGGTGCTGTTTGACAGTCTATAAATATGTGAACTCCACGTTCTTTAGAGTATTTTAAAGTGACCTAAAGAGATGAAAATCCAAAGGAACAAGGTCTAGTAATTTGGTGAGGACAATTCATAGTACATAATTTCTTTGCAGCCCCACCATCTAGAAAGCATTATTTTTTAGGGATACATCCCCTTCCTTACATTACTAAAAGAGGTTCTTTTGCCTTACCTGATCTTTTCTTTTATTAAATATAATCTACTTCTCATCTCCGGTAATGAGCTTCTTTATTTCTTTTCAGCAAAGAATCACATGCCAAAACTCAAGGAAGCGTATTTTGTTATGTTAACGTATGGAACACATATACTGTAGTGGCTTTTTCAAATGATTATGTTCTGTACCTTTTGAAATATTATTCTATTTGAGCATTCCTGAACTACAAAATGTGGATTTGCAGCAACAGCTTCATTTAATATGTCTTGGTGTACAGAAAATGGTATTCAGAATGCAAGCATTTAAAACTTCTCAAACCACCTGCGAACTCTGTCATCAACAGCAATTTGTTCAAATACAGCAAAAATTTTACAAGCAATCTGATTAGTATTTTTTTAAAACAACATGATAAAAGTGAACTTTTGGATTTGCCATTCTTAGCACTGCATTGAAAAAAATTATACCAAACATATGCTAGAATTATGCTGAAACACCACATTTACATATCTGCCTCTATCAAGATCACTCCTTAACAGCTGTAAAAAAATAATTAAGAGAAAATGAGCTTCAACTTGAAAAAGAGCAGAATTTTTCAGATGACCCAATATATAATGTTTAGCGTGCGCAGTGCCAAAGCTGTGCTCAATGCCAATATTCAGGTTATGTTAAAAGTATCATGTTTGCTCTATGATAATGCATGAAACTTTTCCTTAAGGTAGCATGCCTGGAGATGCCCTCAGATGTAGCATGTAACCAAATACATAGTGGTGATCTTCTACAACTTCTCACTACTATTATGCATCATTGGGGGGATGATTTATTTTAGCAGTACAGCACTGTTCCTCTATCTACATTCCTGAAGAATACTCATTAATGATCTAGGTCAACAGCAACCTGCAAGATCTTTAAAATAAAACTATTGTATTATTTATTAATAATGTCAAATAAAGGAACAGATCCATGAATCCAGTGTGATGTTTGGAGTAGACTAGTAGAAAATGTTGCACAAATATCACCTGACATTCTTATGTCAACACGTATCTTGTAAGCAGGCAAAATCTGATAATTGTACAAGAAGACTAACTCAGTGCACATAATCAATATAAACTTCTTTGATTTTTCAGTGCATTTTAATGCAAGAGACTTTAATTATATAATTATATAATAAGTAGTATTCATTATTACTAAACATGAATTAATGAACATAATTATTAATAAGTTTGAGAATAAAATAAACTTTATACAATTTATCAAGCAGCATTAAATATTTTACACTTATAATAGTTGGTCATATTTAAAAGAAGATAAGTGGCATTAACAGTTATCTTTATGTTGATTTTCTTTTATGTCTCATTTTGTCACATACTTGGTCAGTCTAGAGGTTTAGTAGCAGGTAGGTTTTTATGTCAAACTGCATAGGTTAAAATGAGAAGTAAGATCATAATCAGCATGATTCATAACAAAAGACTGAATGTTGTCACTGCTGCTGCTGTTTGCCTAGAATGAGACCTGCTGATTAGAACAAACCTGAAAGGCCTGATGTAGGTACGGTTGGCAAGTGTTGAAAGTTAGTCAGGCTCTGCTTGATGCAGTTAGTGTTGTAGCTTTGTGTAGAGTTCGAGGGGTTGTAACCCAGTTACTATACTTTAAGGTTCCAATAAGGCATTAAAGCACCAGAGGTCAAAGCTTAAATTGCGCCGGAGCACAGCTCCAGTACTTCTTAGTTGTTTACATAAATCACAATTCTAGGCGGAGCGCACTGGAGCCCTCAATATGAAGGCTCGGGCATTTCTTTTATGTAAGTGAACAACAATTTTAGTAGAAATTCGATCTCGAAAATTTTCTTTTTTACAATAAAATTCTATTCAAAATCGCTTGTTAAATTTTAGTTTATCTCTTTACATTTTATTTTAATTATTTAATTACCTTAATCTTTAATTATTTCATTAAATAAAATTGAATTAATTTTTATTTAATTAAATAGATACATGTTATTTCATTAATCATAAATTAATTTGATAATTTTTAATTGTTAATTACTTTAATAGACATTTTATTTATTTATTTACTTTTGTTCCTCTTTGCTGACTGTCTTCTGTATGGCTCCGGGACTTCTAATTTTAGAAATTAAGCCCTGCCAGAGGTGATAAGTTGTTTTACATTATTTTAAGTCTCAGTAGATGCAAAGAATAAGTTTTACTTGAATTTTTACATTTTTGTATTTTATCTTGTGACCACAGTGAGTATTATTGAAAGGAAATAACTTGCTTTAATATGTAGAGATAATTTTTAAGGGTATGCAGTTAGTTATAAATTAGGTAGTTTGATAACCTTAGTCATTATGGATTTACATGACCACTATTAAATTTTATTTTTTGACAATATTTGTTAAAAAAACCCTATTAAAATCAAAATCTAATAAAATTTCACAATTTAAAATGCATGTAATTTATGGCACTGATTCTTAAACGATATTAGGATAATTACACATTAAAAGTTACAAAACATAAATGTTTTAATTTAACTCGAATCTTTTAGAATAATGGGTCTATAAATCTTGCCTTCAAATCCTTCTAAACTTTCCAAGCTGCAATGTCTAAAATCCTAAAGAAAAATTATCCCTACCAATTCTGTAACAGCAAAAAGCTAGAAATATTTTGGAAAACAGAAAGGAGGGAAAAAGTGCAAAATTAATTTTATAGAGAAAAATGATGCATATTCTGAGACAAAAGAAAAACTCTTACTATGAAAAAAATTAAAAGAAGACATTTTTAATTAATTACATAGCTAATTTTGCTTTTGCTAAGAGCCGTTTCGTAAATTGTGCTTTATAGCATTATACCTTGTTTATTTTTCAGATCCAAATATTGTAAAATAATTTGCCAAAATGAAACTTTATAATATGACAGCAAAAAATAAAAATGTTTTATTTTAATGTTATTTTTTAAATGTAATTTCAATATATTACCATTATTTTAATGAAATTAATCAATGTTACAATGTTTTAAAAAAATCATTGAAAAATTCTCAGATCTCGGAATTACAAAGTTTCTATAGAAATTGATCTTAAAATCGCCAGAGTGTTGATTTAGAACCATTTAATAAAAGAATTCACATCCCCAAAAGCGAAAAGTTGTTTAAGAGCTCTTTATTAGAAAAAATGAATTTCAAAATGCTCATGTTTCACTTCTTGCTTAGAAACTCGAGCATCCCATCATTTATATTAGAAATAAAAACAAATTATAACTCATGAACTCATTCAAAAGATAACCATATATATAATTAAGACACAATAACACGCCGAATAAATACTAATTCAGAAGTCAAACAACAAAAATCAGCGTTATACCTACAAAATTTTCACAGGACTAGTTTCGATGGTTTTACCGAACCATCATCTTCAGCTGCAAAACCGCAAATGAACAAGATAGGAAATAATGATTAGATAAGATAAGAAAGCCTGGACAAGAATAAGCAAGTGGCGCCGTCTGTTGGCGAAACCAGAACTAAAACATAATTTCTCTAAAAGCCGAAGGCAAATTTGGATTGGAATTAGGATCATTAACTAGAACAGAAAGATTTTTATGAATGTGAAATGCCTCTAGAAAATCCAGTTCTCCAATGGAAGATGTTTTTTGAATAATTTTGGCAGCAGAAAAATTGAAAGTGTGATTTTCGGACCAACAATGTTGAGCAACAGAAGACCTCTGTGTTTCCTTTTTTCTAACATATGCCTCATGTTCTATTGTATCAAATTTAGGTACTGCCTCGTATCCTTTAGCTAAATATTTAGTTTCTAGATTTTCCACTCTATTAGACAATAACATTTACACCATAAAAAATTCAATAGAGTTTGTAAAAAAGGTTAAAAACATTTCTCCTAGTAATTTACTCATGGTTTCTTTTGATGTAAAATCATTATTCACCAATGTCCCAGTGGAGGGTGCATTAAGATGTCTAGAAACCAGACTTCGCGAATTTCATTTCTCTTGCATCGAAATTGATGAGCTAATTTCTCTCACTCAACTCTGTTTGAAACAAACACATTTTGTTTTCCAAAATAAATATTACAAGCAAACTGAGGGATTAGCCATGGGAAGTCCCCTCAGTCCCATCCTGGCTGATATCTACATGCATTATTATGAATCAAAATTGTTTGAAACTTTAAACTTCCCGGCATGGTTCCGCTACGTAGACGATACTTTTACCCTGTTTGAAGGTAATAAAGATGATTTAAATAAAGTTCTTTCAACAATGAATTCTATTGATCCTGCTATTCAGTTCACTTTTGAACTTGAGACTTGCAATTGTCTTCCGTTTCTCGACATTCTGGTCACACGTAACACATCCAACTTCAGTACTACAGTTTACCGTAAACCTTCATCGGTTTGCCTTCCACCACACTTTAAATCATGTCATCCGACTAAACAAAAGTTAGCTTCATTTTATTCCTATGTTTTCCGTGCTCTTCAAGTTTGCTCCTCCAAACTAGCCCTTGATAAAGAACTAAATTATTTAAAAGCAATAGCTATTGACAGGGGCTTTTCACCCAACATTATTAATCAAGCAGTTAAAAAATTCTCATCTCAACACACTAAAAGCCACACTCTTATTTTAGGAGATTATAAAAATTCTGTTGTCATTCCCTTCTTTCCATCAATTAGCTATAAAGTTGCACATATTTTGCAGAAATTTAACTTTCGGGTTGTTTTTTCTCCCATCAATAAAATTCCAACTTCTATACTCAAGGACCCCATTCCGGATGTGAATTCCTGGGGTATTTATAGGATTCCTTGCCAGTGTGGTTTAATTTACATTGGCCAAACTAAGAGAGCCTTAAAATTTCGCGTCAAAGAACATGAGGCATATGTTAGAAAAAAGGAAACACAGAGGTCTTCTGTTGCTCAACATTGTTGGTCCGAAAATCACACTTTCAATTTTTCTGCTGCCAAAATTATTCAAAAAACATCTTCCATTGGAGAACTGGATTTTCTAGAGGCATTTCACATTCATAAAAATCTTTCTGTTCTAGTTAACGATCCTAATTCCAATCCAAATTTGCCTTCGGCTTTTAGAGAAATTATGTTTTAGTTCTGGTTTCGCCAACAGATGGCGCCACTTGCTTATTCTTGTCCAGGCTTTCTTATCTTATCTAATCATTATTTCCTATCTTGTTCATTTGCGGTTTTGCAGCTGAAGATGATTATTCACACTCAAAATGGCAGTCGTAAAAACAGAAAGAAATTTCAGATGATTAGAAAGGTGAACTCTTAAGTTAAGTTGTTCACTGCAGTCTCATTTAATAATAATGAATTTTAAGTTGATATAGCCAGAAAATTCCAGGTCATTTTCTCATCATAATTTAAAAGACAAAATAAAGTACCATTTTTAATTGTAAAAATATATGGCATATGAAGATTACATGCATTAACTGGTTTTGAATCTAGGATACTAAATCAGCTAAAATATACACGCACTTCCAAAAGTTAAGCACGAAGATGTAAAATGCAAAAAAATCAACAAATACTGCTTTGATCGACACAAAATTCAACAGGAAAGTAGCATATATATTTATGCATAAAACAAAAAATCAATAATTATATACAGAAATAAAAACAATATTAATTTTTTTTAAGTTGTCAGATAATGACATACAGGAGACTTAAACAGAATTATGCATAAAGTGAAAATAAACAGCATAAAATGAAAAAAAGAACATTAATAGGGTATGTGATCCCCTCCTCATCTGTATACAAAGTTTACACCTTGTGACCATGCTTTCAATTAGGTGGTCAACCAATGCAGAATTAAGATATCGCCATTCTTCTTGTAGAGCAGTTTCCAGCTCAATAAGAGTGGCTGGAGGTGGGAAACGTGAAGATACAGCTCGGCCAAGAGCATCCCAAAGATTTTCAATGGGATTAAGGTCGGGCGAATATGCTGGCCACGCCATACGCACAGTCCCTTCATTCTCCAGGTAGTCATCGACAATGTCAGCTCTATGGGGATGTCTGTTATCGTCCATTAAAATAAAAGTAGGGCCAACTGCTGCAGCGTACAATCTCACAATGGGTTCTAGGACTTCATCTTGATACCGGACAGCCATCAAAGAGCCCCGTTTAAAGATGTGCAGGTCGGTGGGTTATACTAATGAAATCCCTGCCCACACCATAATGCTTCCACCTCGGAATGTGTGATGTTCAGTGATGTTTTGGGACTGACTGCGTGTTCATTGTTCATGCCAAATCCTTGTACGCTTGTCATCTACCTCCAGAGCAAATCTTGACTCGTCAGTAAACATGACATTGCCCCAGTCAGACACCACTGTAACTGTGCCCCTCTTGATTCGATGAATAGAGGAACACAAACTCGAGGTACCCGGGCATACAGTCCACTCATATGTAATCTTCGGCGCACAGTAGCTACAGATATCACCTTACCAATGGACGCTGTAACCATAGATGTCACACGTGTGGAGGTCGCTCTGTGATTCCGCTTGGCTACAATAGCAATATATTGATCTTCCGTGGGGGTTGTAACCCTTGGGCCTTTGGACAACTGTCTGTGTGGTTTGGAATTGTTTCCATAAACGTGAAATTACAGAATGATGAACGCTGAAGAAAAACACAACATCTGTGATTGATTGTCCTGTTTCAATGGCCCCACAGCACGCAAGCGCTCAGAATCTTCCATTTGTTTTCTGGAAGTCATAGAACCCATATATCTTGAAAACAAATTGTCAGAAAGTTTTAAACACCTTCTATCAGCACTTACAATCAACTTCTGTAACCCTTCATAAAGCTGGCTTCTTATAAGACTGCCTTTTATGCATATTTCTTGACATGAAAGCGCGATTGGCTGTTACCTAACATATTTGCATGCATACCTCTGCAGCAAATTGCATCCTCTTCAATTCTGATTGGCTTCCAAAAATTAGCATTTTCCTCTCCGCGCTTAACTTTTGGAAGTGAGTGCATATTAGTTGAGCTTTTGTAAACTTTAAAAATTAGAAAGGAAATTAATTGTTTTCAAAACAAACATGGCTGCCACACCAAAAACTAAATACAATTCAGCAAAAATAAAGCTTCTTTGAACTCTTACTATATCAAGTTCAACAATGTGTTCTATTACTTGGTACAAAAACCACCCAAAAAGGAGGCTTTTAAATAAATGAAAAAGAAATGAAGGAATATGTTAAATATAAGGTACTGAAATTGTGAAAATAATGAGACTTTGACCACTTTTGATGCCATAGAAAATATGCATTTTAATTCCAATATAAAAGTGAATTGCAGTGCATAATAATTTTTCTTATTCAACATTTACACAAATGAAAACTTTAAAAATCCAGCTCCCGATTTATGCTATTTATGCTTTCCTGACATTTAAGTATCATCTAGAAATCTGCATCAAAAAATAAATACACAAACATACAATTCCCAAAGTTCTTTTTAAATGAATACATTGGAAAATTCTGATAACATGGAGATGAATCTTTACCCCCTCTGATACTTTAAAGTGGTTGTGTTATTTTCAGCTAGCAACAAAATATCCTGTCTGTTACAAATAAAGATCAGAAAATGACAGCACTGTGTTGTCAAACCACGATGCATAAAATCTGGTATTTTTCTGTTAATAGAATGCCACTCATCTCCAAACATAAATGTTAATATGAAATCTAACTACATGATGTTTACCCTGTGTATATACACAGAGCGATCTCTTTTGGCTTAACAAAAAATAGGAGTTGCATAAATTCTGCAATATACAGCTATTCGTGAAACAATATAAACAGGCTACAATATTCGGCACTATGGTGCACACTTGGCTACTGGTGTTCTGTTAATAGAAAAGGACCCTTTTTATTTATTTCCATGCCATAAAAACACATTACTTATCAGTCTATGACTGTGAATTGATGAAAAATTTACTTTATTCCTTCTTAATAACATTTAAAACAAACTTTATTTTATACCATAAGTATGATGTGTAAAATACGTATCTAATATCCTGCAGCATATTAATTATTAGTGCGATGGTGAAAATTCTGAGCAACTTTGCATATCAGAACAAGCTGAATTTGTTTGTAGTACATTCAAACAAAATCCATGGAAACTAACCAATAAAATGTCTTGAACATCAGATTCCACAATCTACAACTTGGGAATTTTGCAAAGAAGGTTAAAATTCATTCTCAAGGTTTATACAGACTTTTACACATGGAAAGTACATGTAAGAACCATCAATGAAATAATTTAAATTTTACTAACAGTTAGCTTTATACTGATTCTTTCTTTTATGCCTCATTTCATCATGTACTCATTCAGTCCAGAGATACAAGCAGATTTTATGTTGAATGGCATAAGTTAAACTGCGAAATAAAATAATCAGCACGACTAATAATAATGTTGCCAATACAGCTACTTGTTTAGAGACACAGAGCTGCTGATCAGAACAGATGCGAATGCCTGTTCTTGGTACAGTTGTCTCAAGTCTTATTAGCTATAAGGAATAAAGCTGTATCTTAATTTTACAATTTTGTGTTGTATATTGCATCCACAATAAGGATTAAGGAAAGGAAAAAACTCATCTTAACATGTAGAGATAACTTCAAAGGGTCATCAGTTAGTTACATTTAGATACCTTTAGTCACAGTAAGATTTACATGATTACAATTACTTTTTCCAAAACATATTCATTAAAAAAGCATTAAGAACATTTTACTGTAGTTATAATTTATAGTATTGATTCTAAAATGATATTAGTATAACTACACATTAAAAGCTACAAAACATTCACGCTTTGCAGCAACAACAAAATGTTTATGTGTCTTTTTAATTTGTCTTGATTATTTTCCAAATATCTTACCTAATTTACATCAGTTTCCTTCTCCTTGGCACTTTTTCTAAGGTTACTTGTTTCAATAATCAAATAAATGTTCCCACTAGTCTCTGCTTCATCTCCTAATTTGTTACGATTTCAACCATGTACACTGCGCAAAAGAAAAAAATGGGACAGTTCTATATCTTCCGTTCTACTAGGCTGATTCGCAAAATTAAACTTGCGTTTTTCATGTCTTGAAAGTGCAACTTAGGATATGTACAGTCAAAAGTCGTTAATCCGGACTCCTCGGGACTTCGGCAATTCCGGATTATCGATTTTTCCGGATTATAGATCATCAGTTTAAATCTCGTAAGATGGCATGCAGAAATTCTAAAATTAAAAATATGAAACCATAATTTATGAAATAAAGAACAATTATGATCTAAAGGGTATCAAAATCTGCAAAAAGAAAAAGCTTAATATTTATTTGTTTACTTTATTAAACATTTCTTTCAATGTAAGTTGTTTAAGTTTTGCTTTGTTTCATGTGATAATACTTTCTCTTTAATTCTATTAAACAGACATAATTTCTTGTTCAGTTACAAAGTTCCGCTGTTCAAGTCCTATAATTGCTGTGTCGAGAACACTGACTAATTGGTCAATCGAAATTTTTTCGTTTTCAATAACCTCTGTTACTTTCTTCGCTATTATAATGACGAGGAACTTGTTTTAAATCATATCAAAGACGGAGCATATCGAGATGAAATACTACATTTGGTAAGGAATTATAAGCCAAATAAAATAAAAACATCTGCGCTGAAGATAAGGATAGTGCTGACAGATCAACTTCCAATTCATTACGCGCCCGCCACGGCGTTCCCCCCGCGGAGCAGCGTGAAATTGATAAACAGATTTCGGATTTCAAAACATACTTTCGCTTTAGATCCTTTACATATTAACAAATATATATCGGAAATTCTATTTGATATAATCGAAAGTTTAAGCTTACTTTTATAAAATTGCTCTTACGGTCTGCAAAAAATAATAAGCCGGATCCAATTCGAAAATTAAGGAACAACGCAATCATCAACATTAACTAAAATAGATAATTAGATAATTTTAGCTTATACGTCCATTATACATAAAAAGCGCACGCGAAAACGTATTCTGCACTTGCGCACACTCATATGCGCAGTCGTAAAAGGTCTTACGAGCACGCGTAAACGCCTATGCGCATGTGTTAACGCGGAGCATGCGCAGAAAGTTTTTAGTTTTGAGGTCCGGATTATAGATCATTCTGAATTATGGGTGTCCAAATTAACGACTTTTGACTGTATTAGATTTATGTATAGCGTTGTTCTAATATAGGTAGGTATTTTGACACAAAATCAGACTTTTTCTGAAATGACATTCCAGTTTTTTTTTCCATATTTTGATTCTACGACTGAAATTATGCCAGATTCCCAAGTTTTGCAAAATTGCACGAGTAGTTTTTTTTTAAAAATTAGTTCTCAAAATTTTAGCTCCTCCATGTTAACTGAATTTGGTATACATTTATTAATATCACTTTTTATATTAAACTTTTTTAATTCTTCATTTCATATTTTAAAATTTAGATTAATTCCAAATAAAATTCAACCAATTTTTATGATTTATTTTTTTAATTTGAATTTTTAAATAATTTGTATAAATTTTTCAAAGATTTTTTATTAAACATTTCTAAGATATACGTGAACTGACACATTGGTGCATTTCGAAATTTATCATATACGTTATAAGCGATAATAATGGCAAATGTGGTTTACACACTTTGTTAAAATTATTTGAAAGTACGAACGAAGACTTTTTTTCCGCTAGCCTGCAATGAAAAAAAGGAAAGGAAAATTGGTTGCTATAAATTAAGAAGTAATTATTCTTGGTGCAACCTGCAAAAAATAAGTGAAGGTAAATTTTCGAATTTTTCCATGAATTTCACGACAAATTTGACAAAATTTAATATCTAGGCATAATTTGAGAATCGAAATATGGAAAACAATTGGCATGCCATTTCAGAAAAAGTCCGATTTTGTGTCGAAATACTTATATTAGAACAATGCTATATATAAATCTAATATATATATCCTAAGTCGTGCTTTTGAGACGTGAAAAAAAAAAGCAATTTGAATTTTGTCAATCGGCCCAGTAGAAAGGAAGATATAAAACTGTCATTTTTTTTTTCACAGTGTACCTTTGAAGAATAAAAGACTCAATTTCTTTTTCAATGAATTTCCTCTTTATTTCAGAATTTCCAGATTTAATTAAAGATTTCTATTGTTCTAAAAAAAACTTCTTGTACTTAGAATGTGCAGAAAAAAAATGGCAATTTTATTCCTTTAACAATATACGTATTGAAAATAAATATGAAGTGATAAGGTCAAGGCCAGCACCAGAGCCAGTATGTCAAAATTTTTAGAATCTAGAAAAGTGCCAAACAACAAAATTTAGGGCAAAAGTCTTTGAATTTAGGACAGGCATTGAGATATGTATAGTGCACTGAAGACATATGTGATGAATCTTTTAATAAATTCTCAGTTTTCAATTTCTTTGCTTTCTTTGATTCATTTAATGATTGTGCTTAGTGGAAAGATATGCACATTAAGAGAAATCCTTCTGAGATCAAAAGGAGAAAATTTAAATAATTTTGTTTTTGCTGTTCTTCCAAAAATTCTTTAAAATATAAGATATTCATCACACATTTCCTATAAAACATGTCTATTATGTGTTAATAGACACTTTTAATTTATCATATTTTCTGTAGGTCTATAATCTTGCCTTCAAAATAAATACACATTTACACATTCTGAAGCAATTACATGAGGGGGGGGGGAATTCTTATGAAAAAATACAAAAGAAGGCCAACAAAATTAATTTTTAAGTAATTGCAATGGCATTTCCCCCCTAAGAAGTGCATCAGAAACTGTATTTTATAGCATTTATTACCTTTTATTTATTTATTTATTCTCAGAATCAAAATATTTCCAAGTTGCCAAAATTGCAAAGTAACGTAACTTTAAAATAAGGCATGAAAAAATAAAAATGTTTTATTTCTTAAATATAATTTTAATATATTATCATCATTTTTATAATATTTATCAATGTTATAATGTTTGTGAAAAAAACCATCGAAATTTCACAAATTTGGAAATAAGAATTTTGCATACAAACTGATCTTAAAATCACCAAAATGTTCATTAGTCGCCAAATTCGATGCTGCATAATAAAAGAACTTAGATCCGCAAAAGGAAAAAATTGTTTTTGATGTAATACTTTATAATCTCTTCCTTCACAAAAAAGAAATAATTTTGAAATGTTTATGTTTCATTCGAGGTATGAATGTTTATGTTTATGTTTCATTCTCATTCTTATGCCTAAAACTCCAGTATCCACTATTTATATTAAGAAGTAGAAAAAGAATTCAAACACTAACCTATCAAATATACAAGTATATTGTCAATGCATGGCAAAAAATATTCCTCTAAAATGTTAATTCACACTCAAAATGGAATTCGTAAAGAAAGAGAAATGTCAGGTGAATAAAATTAAGAATCTTTTGTCAATTTTGGCTAAAATTAAGGACCTAAAACAATTTCCAAAAAACCTAAGGACTTCTAAGTAATTTTAAGGACTGTATGAACCCCGATTCTTTATAAACTACAAAATATTACAGCACTTAACTGAGATGCCGTAAGTCAAGTTTAGTGAGAATTAGACAGGTGGTCAGACATTTCCCATTTCTCTCATACTTTTAAACCATAGACTGATTGATAGATCTGAATTTCAAAATGCACCCTTAAAGTCTGCTTCCATGGTTTCTGTTAGTAAGTACTCCAAACATGTTCACAATACAATTTTTACCTTCATACAAATAGCTTTTAATTTTCTTGTTTCAATCATTAACAGATCTTTGACTTGTTGGTGTTAAAAGAATGACATAAAGTAAAATCTTTACACTAACACACAGTACTTTTATTACAATATTTAATATTTCTTCTTGAATTTAATGAAACTGTATCTCTTTTGTCAATAACATTGCACTTTATATTTTACCTTCTTACTTGAATTATACTTAACATCAACAAAGGAAATTACACTTTATTTTTCTGAAGAGTAACTCGGAGAATCTTTGAAAATGTGAAATACATTAGACAAATACTACAACCATAAAATAAAAATTTATTAATTCATGAACACTTACCCTTGATGTACAAATTACTTCTCTCAAATTAATATTCATCCAGTTATCACAATTAACTAAATGCCCATTGTATGTCTCCCCATTTTTCAATTCTACAAGCTAAAAATTAAAGACATAAATTTTAAAAACAGTGAAACAAAATATACACAAAATAAAGTTTCTAATTAACTAATCAGCAAAAGAGAAAGAGGAGGAGACAATACTTGAGGGGAAAACTTAGTTGTAGCAGAGGCGCGTAAAATACTTCTATAAATTATCATAATGAGATAACACAGATTACTCACACTCTTCCATAGGATTTGGAGGGATTTTTTTTAATAGCAAAACAAAAGCAAAGACTACTATTTAAGTAACACAAATATTGTGATTAACTGAAATTAAATATTTACTAAAAAGAACAAATTGCACAAATTTTAGTCAAGTTTACTAGAGAACATGTACATATTCAAAATGCTACAATTTTCATAAAATAACATGTTTAAAAACATACTAGAAAGAAACTGCATATTCTAATTTCTGTAATATCCCTTATAAAAAGAACACACTTATTCATAATTTAAATGACATGCAGAGATACCATACACAACAAAGATTAATCTAGAAAACATATCATAAAATTTTTAAAGAAAGTCTTTATTAAATACTGCATTTTGTTTGTATACTTTTAATTCATAATCAAGCTTAAATTAAGTTATAGATTTATTGTTATTTTTATTTATGAATAAAATTATGCCAAAATTCAGTTTTTGGGTTGAATAGAAAAAAGTAGTGCATTTTGTTTTATGTTAATAAAAAAAATTTACTTAATTTTAGTACACTAAAAATAATAAAAAAATATCGTTACTCAGATGATTTGTGAGGGCTTTTGTTTTCCACGACAATATCTGGCCACAAATTGCTGCATTCGATGAATAGCTGCTTTAGAATTTTAAACAAAGATATTTCAGAGCATCTGGCTTATTATACCTGATTTCATCTACCATTGATCACTTTCTGATTAAAAAAAAAAAGTTTGGGGTGTATGGGTTTTTGCTGACAAAGAAGAGCTTCAGCAAATGATGATTTTTTAGTCCAAAGGGGCAATTTGCCCTGAAGGACTATTAGTTTTATTTTGGCATTTTGCACTGAAAACTTTAAAATCTCTTTTCAAAATGTTGCCACCATATATTATCACCCTGTCTTATATTTAAAGAAATTAAATAATGAAGAATCTGCATAAATGTATTTATGTTTCTTACATTGTGATAAAACCATGATACCTAGAGCCATCAAAATTTGAATAATGTAATCTTCCACAGAATATGGGTACGCGGAAGGCCTAATTTGAAATTGTTTTATTATCGATTTCATATTTTGCAACACTTCAACATATTTTTATTAAAAAATTAAACGATTTCAAAGCCAGCAATGAAAACACTGTACAAAAAAATACATTTTTATCTCCAGTGCACCAGACTCTGTATCGGAAATTCTAAAGATATGCTCATTTTAAAATTAATGTGCAATACTGCTGTTGACTGAATTTTTTATGGTTTGAGTGCGAAGAACATGATATTTAATAAATAACGGTAATACACAAAACATTAAAAAAATGCCCCTTTAGACGTAATTTAAAATCTGCTGAAGGACTATTACTTCCGTTTTGGCATTTTGCGTTGGTTCACTGTAAATGTCCGATTCACTTTTCAAATTGCTGCCACCAAATATTATCACCTTGTATTATATTTAAAAAAATTAAATAATGAAGAATCTGCATAAATGTATGTATGTTTATCCCAGTGTGATAAAGCAATGGTACCTAGAGCCAAATTTTGAATAACGTACGTTTTCCGAATATGGGCATCTGGAAGCCCGAATTTGCTTTATTATCTATTTCATATCTTGTAAAACTTTAATGAATTTTTAATTAATAAACTCAAAGATTTAAAAATGAGCAATGGCAACACTCTACGGGGCAAGCTTTTTATCTCCAGCGGGCAGAACTGTGTATCCGGAAATTCTAAAGATATGCCGATTTTAAAATTATTTTGCAATACTGCTGTTGAACTGAATTTTATGGTTTAAGTGCGAAGAACATGATATTTAACAAATAATGGTAACACACAAAACATAAGCAAACGCCCCTTTGGTTTTTTTTTTTTTTTTTTTTTTTTTTTTTTTTTGTTGCTTTTTGTTTTTGTGTGTGTGTGTGTGTGTGTGTGTGTGGACTGGCAACAGAAGTATAGTTATACCATGCATAACTAATTTAGTTTAGCATTTTGAGTTATATGAAAATTTTGGTGAATATTAAACACTGATTTAAATCTGTATTACTTTGTTTTGACAGCACATATACACAAAAAATTTACCTATGCAGGGAGGAGGGAACTGATTGAGCAAGCAAAATATTTTTTTTAATTAGCACTAAGAAAGCCTTTCTCAAGGACGAATTAGAGGAATAGAACCCAGAAAGAAATTTCTTCTGGTGAAGATGGCACACAGGATTCATGCTCATTGCAACTATAAAAAATTAGTAAACGAACATAGTGAAAATTAGTCACTACAAAGTCCTATAATTTCTTTAAAAGAGAAGAATCTAATGTCATGACCAAGCATTACAACTTTACCCAAGATTAGTACAGTGACTGATATGATGAATGACAATGTCACACTCTGTATCAAAACTATACTAAAGAAGAGAGATAAACTATTTCAGACATCTTCATTTGTAACCCGAACTTCCTACAAACCAAAGGCAGATTCTAAAGCAGTATACTCCTTAGTGAAAGACTTGGAATAAGCTGAACTGAAACACTGCTGTTGTTGTTTGCTCACTTGTCTGACGTAAGCCCAAGTCCATGAAATGTCTCGTGGCAAGGAGCACTAGAATACGCCTGTCACTGGCAACAGCCTTGAGCACCTTTCAGGTGACAAATCGAGTTAGCTCAGTTCCACCCCCAATTTTGAAAGAGCCATTCAAAATAGCTATGAAAGTCTCATCAGTGGTAGTCACAGCTGGCCACAAGGCTATCTTTTTCAAAAATCTCTATCTATTTCTATCTAATTCTGAAAGGCTATCTTTCAGCTGGCCACAAGGCTATCTTTTTCAAAAAAGGAAATTGAGTGATCTTCATACATTCCACACACTTTTCTAAGTCTTGCCCATATTCATTTACTAGACATAGAAAATGAAATTCAGGAAACACAGTATAGTACAGTCAAAAGTCGTTAATTCGGACACCCATAATCCGGAATGATCTATAATCCGGACCTCAAAGCTACAAACTTTCTGCGCATGCGTCTTGTTGACGCATGCGCGTAAGACCTTTACGGCTGCAAATATCAGTGTGCGCATGCGCAAAATACGTTTACGAGTGCGCGTTTAATGTATAACGGACGGTATAAGCTAAGCTAAAATTATCTAATTCAGTTAATGTTGCAGATTGCGTTGTTTCTTAATCTTCGAATTGGATCCGGCTTATTATTTTTTGCAGACTGTTAGAGCAATTTTATAAAAGTAAGCTTGAACTTTCGATTATGTCAAATAGAATTTCCGATATATATTTACTAATATGTAAAGGATCTGCAAAGCGAAAGTATGTTTCGAAGTCCATTAAACAAAAAGTGGAATTGCTGCAAGAAATGGATAAAGGCTTATTTTTCGTTTCTCTAACCATTCCGAAATCTGTTTATCAATTTCACGCTGCTCTGCGGCGGGAGGGGGAGAACGCCCTGGCGCGCAATGAATTGGAAGTTGATCTGTCAGCACTATCCTTATCTTCAGCGCAGATGTTTTTATTTTATTTGGCTTATAATTCCTTACTAAATATAGTATTTCATCTCGATGTACTCCGTCTTTGATATGATTTAAATCAAATTCCTCGTCATTATAATTCACTTCCGATACTGAAGAAAGTGACACAGAGGTTATTGAAAACGAAAAAATTTCGATTTTGAAATTCCGTATTCTCGACAAAGCAATTATAGGACTTGAACAGCGGAACATTGTAACTGAAGAAGAAATTATGTCTGTTTATAGAATTAAAGATAAAGTATTATCACATAAAACGAAGCAACTTAAACAACTTACATTGAAAGAAATGTTTAATAAAGTAAACAAATAAATATTAAGCTTTTTTTTTTTTTTTTTTGTAAATTTTGATAACCTTTAGATCATAATTGTTCTTTATCTCATAAATTACGGTTTCATATTTTTAATTTTATAATTTCTGCATGCCATCTTACCAGATTTAAACTGATGATCTATAATCCGGAAAAATCGATAATCCGGAATCGCCGAAGTCCCGGCGAGTCCGGTTTAACGACTTTTGACTGTATATACATCAATCTTTTTAGCTCTTGTACCTCACTTTTCTGGCATATCATTTAGCTTTTTTGATGGTTATGAGGTTTGACATTATGGGTTATCAGAAAAGATTGCTCAAGCTCTCCTCTGTTGTCTGACAGTTTCTTGCCAATCAATATTCCACTACGGTTTCAAAAAGTTGAATAACCTTGTTGATGTCATTGGTATAGAGACTGGCAGCTGCCTAAATGACATCAGTGAAGATTTTCATAGCTTCACTAATAGGCACATCTTTTACCATCTCTTCTGTAACACTTGCAAGACATATGAAGAGTTCCACTCTGTCCTATCAAGTATAAAATGATGGATTCTTGATATGAGATTTTTACTTCTCATACGACAGATACAAAGAAAAGGAAGTAATCCCTATTGTGAAGATCATTTCCAACACTAAATGTAAAATATAGCAAAAGTGATAGTGAACAGATGATATGATAGGTTTAGTAGATTCATCAAAGTACGTATCCTGTCCACTACTGAGGAGACAGTGGCAGTGATCGTCGATCCTTTACTCTGTCTGCCTTGAGAATTTGTATTCTTACTTCCTCAGAGTAGGCAGTGACTATTAAAATCTCCTTTTATGATAAAGGGTTCAGGCAGTTGTTCTATCAAGTCATCTAAATCTTGCTGACCTACATTATGATTTAAGAGCAAATAAATAGAACAAATTGAAACCAAACTCGGAATACTTATATGAACAGACACAGCTTGAAGGCCTCTTGTTAAAGAATTTGAACTGGAAGGGTAGTAATGTGTAATAAGAGAGCTATACCTCCACAGACATGCTCGTCTACCAGATGATCTTTTCTGGTAAAAGAATATCTACAAAATTTAGATTGCTGTTTGGGTTTTAGCATAGTTTCCTCAATGCCCAATCAGAGGATGATGGACGTCAGTCAAATCCTTGTTTCTAATGAAATTTTGGTGAAAACCCCGACAATTCCATGAAATAAGGGTGTCCATTATGACGAATGATTGCTTTTCTGGAGCTTTTTTTTTTTTTTTTTTTGTGTGTGTGTGTGTGTGTGTTTGTGTATTTTTACGTGGAAGTATGATACAGCTCCACTTCCACATTCATATCACAATTTAAAACTTCTAAACTAATGTTCCCAAAGGAGTTCATACTTAAGATTCCTGGGAGGGATTGAGAATTTCTGAGGTGTCTTTTCTTGCAAGTTTTGAATAGACTGTTTTGCATACAAATTGATGTTTACATGCCTATACATTTAATCGATTTTACCGCATTTAGATAAGATAAATTAGTACTTTTCCATTTTGCCGATGCAAATCTCGCCAAGAAGACTTTATTGGCGAAAACACATGGTATGCACATAAAAAGGGTTGACAAATGTTAGTTCCAAGAATTTTTTATTTTGAAGGTACAAACATTTTAATGCTGATTAAAATTTCGTAAAAAAGCCAATAAATAAAGACAATAAATTTGTAAAAAGACATTAATTGAAGAATTTACTATGTTTTCATCGTACAACATTCTGATTTGCCTGTTTATGTCACGTGACCCCAAGTGATCTCATCTCACGTAAAAGTATGCTACAAAAATCTAATTCTCTCAGTAATTATCTACATTAATTTCAAATTAAATCTTAATTTGGAATACAAGTTTAAATGCAAGAATTATTTCAGTTCGTACGAACAGCTTACTCAGAAATTACATGTAAAACCTCAGTGCTTTACTTCGCTAGTGCATTCTCATTAGAATTAATGAATTTAACCCTTTGCCTTTTCGATATTTTTGCCATAGGGTGAGAGGATTGACTGCATCCTAATTGACTTAACTACTGCCTGCATCTGGCCTTAGGGCATAAAATTAAACTATCTGGTAAAAATTCTATGTAATTGCATGCCAGTATTGAAAGAAACGATCAATCTGATAAGAAATGGCTGTGACTTGCTTTGAAAATGCAAAAGTTAAAATAAAAAGTTACTAGAAAGGATATTTCACTTGTCATCGGTTGTACCATTACTGGCGATTTTATCGCTTGCACCGGCAAAACGGAAAAGTGCCAATATATTTTTCCATTGCTATGTCTCTACTATTAAACTTTCTGGCTTCAAAATAAGAAACGGTACAGAATGAAAACATTATCCCTCCTGTTTTTGATGCCAAGATCGGAACCAGGAAGAATCGGCACAAATTTCAAGTCCGTGCCGATCCTTCCACCTGCTACACAAAACCAAAATAAGAAGTTGAAAATTTGCACAAACTCGGTGTCCATGTACACATCAACCTATTTTAACTTAAAAAAACATCAGAGAATTGCACAAACTAGGCATTGTGCACTGCTTTAAATTTGTCTATGTACACATTGATCTATTTTCACTTAAACAAAATCAGGAAGTTAAAACTATCATGATAACCAGAAAAAAATTTGCTGCTGTCTTAACATACAGAGACAAACAAATAACCAAAAATACACAAACAGAGAGTAATAAATAACCAAAAATACATATTTCCTAACATAAAAACTTTAAATAACAAATCTTTTAACAAAATAAATTAAACAACAATTGGCTCTACTCTTATATGTGCCCTAATATCATCAAATGTGATGATATGTGTTCTGTGCTGGTTTTTGGCGCGATTGCGTGTTGTGTGGCAATCCTGTTGACATTGAAAAATCTTTTGCTGGAGTGGTTTAATTGCTCGTTGGTTCATGTCGTGGATGTTTATTAATGGCCTATGTTGCAATGACAGACGTGGTGGCAAGATTTCAGTCGCGTATTTTAGACTGTGTGGAAAGTAAATTTAGTATAAAAGGTACGATGTTGGAGTTGTTAACGAGTCTTTTGTTCACGGGTGTGTTTATAAGAATTGAAGTGTATTTTTGGAATTTCTGTGGGATTTTTAAAAGAGTCCAAAATTCAGAGCTGCTATGCGAACTCGGATGAAGAAGGGAGTTTCTGATAGTTCTTGTGTGGATTTACAATCAAATGGTTGCTGGTAAAGTATGTGACTGTCAGTGGAGTTTAAGAATTGGATTGTGGTTTTGGTGTAGTAAGTAAACTTTGGAGGATGTTTTTATTGTTACTTTTGAAATTTTGAATCTCAGAAAGACATGTGATATAGCAAAATCGTGGTACTTTTGTCCAGAGACGTTGTGTGACTGGCGAAATTTTATTAACGAATGTATTATGGTAAGTGCATTTTATTTTGTAGAATGTTATGTTCATTGTTTTTTTTACTATGAATTTCTGCTTTTATTGTTGTTTTTTTGAACTGTTTGTAATTTAGTTTAGTTTATTTGGTTGATTTGTGCGCAATGCCTAGATTGTGCAATTCGTAGATGTTTTTTTAAGTTTAAACAGAATGCTGTGTACATGGTATTCTTTGAAATGTATTGTTGTTATGTTAATTTATTGGAGCGAGGTGTACGTAGTTCATAGATTCCTTCACTGCCTAGAATGTGCAATTCGTAGATTTTTTTGAAGTTAAAATGTATCGCTGAGTACACGGATTCTTGAAAAATATTTTTGGTTAGAAACTTTACGTTTTTGCTATCTAAATTTTTTGTTTTAGTTTCGGATTTTTAGCTTAAATTGTGTCTTCAAAATGTGGTTTTTGCATGTGCGAAAACCGCGCTTTTGGAGATATTTTAGGCTTAAAATTTGAAATGTAGACAAAAAATTTAGCTAGCAACATGGTGGCATGGATTGGCGAGAAATTTGGTGACATGAGGGCACACATAAGAGCAGTTCAAAACAATTTCAACTTTTTTTCAAGTGTATACGTATACGTTCACGCTTCCCACCACCATCTCCTCCATCCTATCCATAAGCAATTCAATTTTTCGTCGTTTCAGTTCATCTGCTGTTAATCAACATTCATCTTCTTACCAACCTCAAACATACGTGAATGATGGTACCCAGAGCAAAATAATAGCAACTTCAAAATGTAAGATTAACCATACACTTGCAACCAAACACAGCAATTGAAAAGAATGGTAAGAAACAAAAACCCAGGTTTATATAAAAGGGTTAGTATTAAAAAAATAGTCAAAATCTAAATTTATCACAACACATTCAGTGACATTTGCAGAATAACCCCTTTTTAACCCTTTAATGGTTTGACCCAGATTTTCTCATTCTTTTATGCAAGCTCCTTAATGGTTTCTCCCGTAATATTGTCATTTTAAATATCTCCTTGAAAACAGATTTACCCATCTTTTTGTTAGACTTAAAAGAAACATCAAAAACAGATAGCCTGTATTTTTGTCTCACTTTCTCCCCCAAGTGCCTAAGGGAACAAGCGTCCCTCCAACCCTGATGACAATAGTTAATGAATGACCCTCAATAGTGCGGGAAGTTTTAAGATCAAGAACTCTTCTTGATGTTTTACGATAACGGCGACCTTACACTGGTTCTAAAGTAATAAGAAATTTGTTACCAGTTAGAAAGTTAATGGAAGAGGAAATAAGAATTTCTGTTTTAGATGCTGTTTAAGAAATAAAAAAAAAAAATACAAAAAGGAGATTTTTATAGAATAAGTTTTTATTTATAACTCAAACGATTAATAAATTAAAAAAAAGAAAAGTAATTTAGCTATTGTTCTGCTATCGGAATGATTCAGGAATGTATGTATGCACATCATGTGCATGTGTATTTATATGTGTGTAAACACATATATACGTATGTATATATATGCGCATACATGAACACATACATTCGTATATACATGCATACATACATACATTTTTTAATCCGATCCCGATGACAGAAGAGTACCGTAATTTATTATATAGATTAATAGGAATAAGAGATTAAATAATATTCTTTACAAAATTCATTTACAAATTTATATCATGAATAATAAAAAAAAGTCGCGCCCTATATATATTTTTGACATTGGAAATCGACTGTTTGATTTCGTTATTTAAGTGCCTGCTCTTTTATAATCCTTGATATAAATTGCACATGAATATTGCAAAGAAGTTTAATTAATTTCTTGTTCCCATTAAAATATGCCCTAAATTATTTTTTGCTTTTGGCTTATTAAGAATTTTATAAGTTTTGAATAAAAGCTTATGCTATAAAACTTTTTAATTTTTTTTTAAATTTTTATTTTCTTAATCTTAATAACTCATTTTCAATGAAAATTTGTAATTGAAAAATCATTTTTCAAAAATGAATATTTTTTTTAAACTTCCAATAAAGTAAATGAATAACAATGAATAATATATATATATATATATATATATATTTTGGCTTCCAATAAATGCCTCAAATAATCAAAAACATTTTCTGACTTTTCACTCAGAAATCAGAAGTTACGTTAAAAATATCATACAGATTTCAATTAAAAGAATATTTTACATCAGTGCAAAAGTTAAAGTTTTTACTTTTATAGCTTGTCTTGCAGATGAAAATATGTGCAAAAATGGTGTCAACATTAAATTTTAAAAAAATTTAATGGAATTTTATAAAACTTGTTTTACTATATTGTATTATCATCCACAATCAATATGTTTACAAAATTTGAACTCGATTGCTTATTAGGAAGTAGTATAAAAATCTTTGACGGCTTTCTGCTCATAGCCCCAAATACCAAGAGTGAACTAAATGTGTGCTACTTCTTTGTAGAAATATTATGCTGTTTGAAATAGGTCATCAAAAGAAATTTCCCATGTTTTTAATTATTTATGTAACTACTTATACTTCGTGCATTTTGCAGCAATTATTTCATTTAAAACATTTTTTTGCCTCTCCCACACTTAATGATCTTATCACCATTCTGATGAATCTCGAAGGCTCTGATAACCAAACTTTGAGTAGGTTCTCATAAATTGAAAAATACTATAAAAATACAACTGTTCTTATACAAGTAGAATTTATTGCCCGATGGAAAGGTTTTGCTAAATGGCTTTAGTAATCGGTAGAGTTTTATATTGATTTAAGGTTGTTTTTTCTTAATTTTCAGTTGTTGTTACCCTATCATCAACCTCTCGAGAGGATTTTAGGCCCGCTGCATATTTAGAGTGCCCCCTTGCTGTACGGACACTATACATTTACAAACATTCATCCTTCTCCGTGATTCGAGCCGGACCCTTCGATACGGTAGTCAGCGACGCTAACCACTATATCAGCTGGGCTGCAATTTTCAGTTGTTCATGCGTCCACTAAAAAGCTCTGCTGCTTAAAATGTCAATTGCTTAAAAATATTTGCAATCTAAAGCAAATTTGATATTTACATATTTTTACCTTAATATTTCTTTACAAAGATAGAATGATATCTGTCACTACAGACGGGTTTAATGTATTTGGATTACGGAGAAGCATGCAACTGTTTATCTGCCCAAGAGGAAGGAAACTTTCTAAGAAGATCTGACTTATATTCTCATTCCACTTGTAAAAAAAGCCAAGAAAACTTCCATGCAACCAGCTCGTTGGCCAGGATTTGAACCCGTGTCGAGCTAGCTGTGCTTAGAGATTTTAGATGCTCTGCCAGTGGGGATCCGGAGTCTTATTTAAAATCTTGTTTCGAAATCTTCTACCCTATTTTAGTGTGATAGTTGACATAGTATGAGGATCAGGGTTATTTAAATATAACAAAGTATATGAGAGCTACGGGCCTTCGTGGAGGCCTTTCAGTGGGAAACTGGGTTGCACATGTAGAAAACCACGAAAAGCAAACAGGCAGGAATCCAGTCTCTGAAAAACAGAACTGATTATTTTCCTTTAATCTGAAATCTAAAACAAATAAGATAGAAAAGAGCGCTTTTCAGAGGAGCTGTATTCAGTATACGAAATTTATTTAAAATAAGCTGTAAGCTTTTAGTACAGTTTTGTACAAGCAAATAGTAGTTTGCCTATGCTAACTGCCCCTGTGGATTGGCTGTCTCACTGTCGGTGGAAAAAAAGAAAGTAGGTTAGCTTTGGTATGTAGTAACTAACATGCTGACCAGCATACAGAGCTTACCCTGCATCATTCTCTATTAATTCATTAAATGAAGATTGGATCATCAGATAAGTTTTGCTTCTTCCAGTGCCAGTTACAAATCGTACAGCTGTTCAGTAACATTTTAACTATATCATTAACGTTGCATATTGCTAAAGTGTACTTGTTCTTTAAAGTCCTAGATCTGTTCTAAAAATAGCACCACAGAAGTTTCAGAAATGAGGTACAATTTAAAACTACTTAACATTTCTATGCATATAAAAAAGTAAAACTGCTTAAAATGCATATTGTTTAACGCTTCCTGTTTTATTTGGAATAATATTTCAAAAATAAAACTCATAGTGGTTACGACCCAAGCAATACTTAATGGGATAAAGAGCCGTAGTTTGATAATGCTTAGGATCATGCACTCAGTTTTGCCGTTTTAATAAAATCCATTATGATACTTATGCTAATAATTATAAACTGCATTTACATATACAGAAGTATGATTAATATACTAATATCACAGAATATACGCTTCTTATGCTCTGACAAGTTTTGCCAAGATACTAATTTTTAGTTCATATACAAGTCTTAAATTTTCTAGCCATATTCCATTTTTATATAAATAGATGCATAAAGGAAAAAAATGTAACAGTTAATTTTATTTTTTATTCTTTTACAAAATTTAATTCTTTTAGATATAATTTTTAATGGTAAACGATATTCTGCTAAGTTATAATATAAAAATTATTAGTAATAATAATTTATATCCTAATATTTATATCTTAATTTAATAATATTTATATCCTAGTTTATATCACTCAAAACAGAGTTGGAAAACTCATTCAAATCATATTTAATCAAAACATTTTACGCAGTTTTGGGAAAAAGGAATTTTGTGGTTTGATTTTTAACGGTGAATTCAATCATTAAAACATTTTTTACGTGTTTCCTCATTCATATAAAATTAGCAAAATAATTAAATAATTTTTATATGTAATAGTATTCTTGCTTATCTTTTGTTATATGACTAAAAATAAATAAAAAAGTGGCTGGTATTCAATATTTATTTTTATTTAATTATTTAATTACAAATACTTGGCTATTGGTACTTAAAACATAGTCTTTCCATATTATCACTTTTCTATTAGGTCTTGAAATTATGTTAAGGACCTAATAGAATTTGGAAAATCCTATGATTGCATAAAACTGCGGGAGGTGCTAATAATGACAAATTTTAAATGAAAGTAGAAATTTATTTAAATAGACTACAATAGAATAGAAATTTATTTAACTTGACTATAATTATCCTTATATTCTATGTCATTTCAGTACTATATGAAAGTTAAAATAAATATTTTACAATTCATTTAACTGAAACCATAAGAATCAAAAGGGATTTTTGTGCGTGTCTGCTTTATGCATTTAATGTATAAAATGCGAGAAAGTGAGAAAATCCATCCAACACAGAGAAATGATTTTTTCTAGTCTGTGGTAAGATTGTATTAAATTCATTTAAACTTCCATTTAAATTCAAAATGTGATCTCTCAAATCAACGAAGGAATACATTTCTGGTTTTAAATATCACATTAGTAGCAACTGTATAATAGCTAAACTTACCAAAATATTTGTAAAAATCAACCAAAATTCTGGAAATTGCTATAAAATCCCGAAAAACATTAAGAAGATTATTGCTTGCCAATTCCATGTTGAAAAGATCAAGCGTTTACGAGGATGAGCTCGACTGTCAACGAACAACTTGTGGAAAAAAATTCAACGCTAAAATATAAATACGTACGCCAAATTTTCCAAAAATTCCTGATAAATATTTTACTCTCATCATAAACATATATGACTTATAATGTGAAAAAACTGCATCGGAAAAAAAATGAATTAAAATTTAATTTTCCAAAATAAATTGGCCTACTAAAACTAAATAAAATAGATAAGTAAATACAGTCAAAAGTCGTTAATCCGGACTCGTCGGGACTTCCGCGATTCCGGATTATCGATTTTTCCGGATTATAGATCATCAGTTTAAATCTGGTAAGATGGCATACAGAAATTCTAAAATTAAAAATATGAAACCGTAATTTATGAAATAAAGAACAATTATGATCTAAAGGGTATCAAAATTTACAAAAAAAAACTTAATATTTATTTGTTTACTTTATTAAACATTTCTTTCAATGTAAGTTGTTTAAGTTGCTTCGTTTTCTGTGATAATACTTTCTCTTTAATTCTATAAACAGACATAATTTCTTGTTCAGTTACAAAGTTCCACTGTTCAAGTCCCGTAATTGCTGTGCCGAGAATACCGACTTACTTGTCAATCGAAATGTTTTCGTTTTCAATAACCTCTGGGTCACTTTCTTCACTATCGGAAGCGAATTATAATGACAAGGAACTTGATTTAAATCATATCAAAGACGGAGTACATCGAGATGAAATACTACACTTAGTAAAGAATTATAAGCCAAATAAAATAAAAATATCTGCCCTGAAGATAAGGATAGTGCTGAAGGATCAACTTCCAATCCGCGGCATGAAATTGATAAACAGATTTCGGATTTCAAAACATATTTTCGCTTTGTAGATACAAATTACATATTAGTAAATATATATCGGAAATTCTATTTGACATAATCGAAAGTTCAAGCTTACTTTTATGAAATTGCTCTAACAGTCTGCAAAAAATAATAAGCCGGATCCAATTCGAAGATTAAGGAACAACGCAATTAATCTGCAACATTAACTGAATTACATAATTTTAACGCAGCTTATACCTCTGTTACACATTAAATTCGCATGCGCACAAACATGTTAACAGCCGTAAAAGTCTTACGCGCTCTCGTAAACGCCTGTGCGCATGTGTGAACGCGACGCATGCGCAGAAAGTTTGTAGCTTTGAGGTCCGGATTATAGATCATTCTGGATTATGGGTGTCCGAATTAACGACTTTTGACTGTAGTAGAAAGATTGTGTAACAAAATAAATAATGATATTTCTTAAAATACTGTCCAATAAAACATGTCGAATAATTGAAAATTTACAAGGTTAGAAGCTAGAATTCTAAAAAGATTTCGGAAAATTCGGACATCACATATTAAAAGAAACAAGTCTACAAGCTACAAGTACAAAGAAAGAAGAGGGAGACGAAACTAACGTGACAAGTACTTCTTGCCATTCAATAGTGGGGAGGCAATTTTATGGCTTATCCATCACACTAAAGGCCCGTCTACACGTAGCGATTTTCTCGGCCGACAATATCTGAGATAGCTCGCCTGTCCACACGGAACGATTTTTTCATTAGTACAAGAATTCACTCAGCCAATCACTATGAAAGGAAATGTTCCCACCCTCTACAGCATCACACTGTCTATGATTTGTAAACAAAGCTTACGGTGTTGTCAAATAGTCGAAATAATGGATGACTATTTTAAATTGCTACTATAGATACAGATACAATTTTGAACTTAGCTAACGCTACAGAAGGGGAAACAATGCGTTTGGACCAGGAATTGGGTCAAACGACTAGAAATTCATAGTGCCTTCGTAATTCCCTGCTCCGGGAGTTGTGTATTGAAGACACAGTACAATTCGGAAAGTATTTACGGATGATACCGCGTGATTTTGATTTTTTGCTAAATTTAGTTTTCAGGAAAATAAAAATTTTAAAAAATGCTTTTCTTTTGTGTACTGAGTACACATATTACTCATTTTTTAGTTTGTTTATTTATTTTTAAATTTCACTTTCTGACTCTCCCATTTGCGCATTTAAATCTCGAAATAATAAAATAACCATGTTTCAGAAAAAATAAGTAACTACTGTGCTTTAGATCGAAACCTTTATTAATGAATAAACAGACAATAATATCATGAATATCAAACCAATATGGGTAAAAAGTATTAATAAAGAATAAAGATTACTACTTTACAAAGCATCAGTGTAATTTCAGTGCAAAAATTTAATAAGAAACATCTTAAAGGTGCAAAGTCTTAAGTAGTATATTTATTGAACATTAAAAAACTAACATCAGCATAATTAAATAACTAATACAGTCTGAAAACTATGATTATATGACGCTATCAGTTAATCAGCGAATAAAATTTAACAATATTGAATTAAATTGGGCTGTAATTTGCTTTCGCAAAATTCAATTAACACAAAACTGAGTTTGTGACTTTTGACTTTTTTTGACCAGTATATCTAAAACACATGCCAACGGCCATTCGAAAAATAAAAAAAAAGATCGTTAAAATTCAATAAACACCCCACCCGTAAGCGAAAAAATAAAACGCGACTTTTAAGTCATGCAGTTCGAATTTAGTGATGGAGAAACTAAATTAAAAAGTTCTTCAAGGCGCAGAAAGTCCAAAATTAAGGTGGGAGATCAAACCCACGATCTCGATGTACGGAGAAAACCTAGTTTGCTTTTTACCACTAGGCTATGATCGCTCCTCTAGGAGCTATCGGAAAAGCTATGTACTTCGTCACCTGATTAACTCCCATTTTCGGTGAAGTCAATTGAGTCTGCGCTGCTTTATTCTCGACTGGAGATTTTGCTTTTTGAATTTTTTTCAATAAGTGCGACCACAGTTTCAAGCAGTTTCTGAATATTTTCATCTAGTACCCATGACATGGCATCATTAATAGTTTCTTGGGGAAGTTAAAATCATTTTCATCCGGAATTAGAAAATATTTGAATATATAAAGTTACGGGGAAGACAAATCTTATCAAAATAAGAGAATCCCTTAATTTTTTTATTTTTAAAATTTACATTACTTGTGTCCCACAACACATCATTTTCTCTATACAAATCTATTAGTTGAGTTTTGGTCCAACGAAACACAGCCATGTTTATTATTCCAAATGAGGAGAAAAGCACATGATCACTCAAAGCAATCTTATTGGCTAGAGACTCTGATTTTATCGTATGCTAGTGAGCAGTGAACACCAGTTCTGAAATCGCGGCAGAGAACATGACCGATTTTTGGCACATGCGCAGATCCTTAAAATTGTTGCTCTACGAGAAAGTCAGCCGAGAAAATCGCTTCGTGTAGACGGGCCTTTTGAGGAAGCAAACATACTGCTCTAGGCTGGGCCATCTTAGAGAGATTTCAGAAAGCGAAAGCGATTTTTTGAAGGGGTTTGTTAACTGACAACATGGCCATTTTCAAAGCATTTTGTTCTGAGGGGCGGGCTCGTTAATGACAAAAACTAAAAAGAAAAAAAAAAAAAAAAAAAAATTTCCCAAAGGCTAGTTTTGACAACATTAGGGTTTACCGAAAAACCGGTTTCGTGCAGCGGGCTTCCACATTTCACAAACAACCAATACCACTTTGCGATTTTTTTCAGACAGAAACCAAGGGGTTCCATTACGGTCCCACCTCTCCCAGAATTGATCGTGGAAATTAAAATCTCCCGGCTCCTGGAAGGAATTTAAAATAAATATTACTCTCCCGGAATATCAATTTTCTCAAAAATAATGACACAATATGCACGGACAAAATGGTTGAGAGAACTGAAAATCACACGACCGCACACAGCAACCAAAGAACATCTATGTCAATACATATTCTTTGCAGCAGCGATCTACGGTGAGTAAGCACCTTACGGGATGAGTAGTGGTTTCATGCCGGCATATCGCCGCACGTGCCCTTATTTCCCCCTCACCCTCTCATTTTCAATTCATTTTTTTATTTAGTCTGCAATTAGCTAGCTATCCACAAACAAGTTCATATTTTAAAATTATTTAAATGGTTTCATAATAATGTCTAGTGAAAAAAAAACGATTCTGATTCTGCAAGTGAACAAGTGCCACAAAAAAGACAAAACATTCAACGTCGTTTCAAGAAAAGTGGTTAACTCAATTTGATAAGCTTATGAAGAGAGACAACATTAATGGAGAACGTAAAGTATGTCGGAAAATGCCTAATATTAAGTATGAGGATGTTAGAGCTTTAAATATAAATTCCCAAAGCAAGAAACACCAGTTACTAATATTGAATAGGAATTCATCACAATCGGTTTCGAACTTTTTTCGTGAAGAAATCTTCAGACGAACAAGACAATATATCAGCAATTGAAATTACTTCAGTCTATCATAGGATTAAGCACCATCCCACTTTTAATAGTCAGGATTTCACAAATTGTATAGTACTCTATTTCCAGATTTTTCTTTGGCAAAAACCATTTCTTGTGGTAGAACAAAATATACAAGTATCTGCGAGAGTGTGTTTGCTCCTGCAGCTCAAAAAATGCTTTTAAACGAGATTAAGGAGGCGGAGTATTTTTCAGTAGCGACTGAAATAAAACTTTTTTTTTCCCTTCTCCAGGAAACTCTTTTTCCTCTCCTGGATTTTTACAGCCAAGAGCTGGCAACGCTAGGTACCGTACAGTAAAGATCAACCAAGAAAACATTACATTTCTTCAAAAATATGACATTTTTTCTAATTGTAGAGAATGCAAAAATTTGAATGCCATGAAGTTATACTTCACAAACGATCAAATTTGTGCTCCAATGCTGCAATCTGTGCATGTTTCTTAAAAAGGCAAAACAGATTGCTGTGCATATCAGGAAACCAGAGTGTGAGCAGTACCAAGCTGTGCAGGATGTCAAGTTTTTGCACGTTTAAGCTAAAACAAATCATTGTGTACATAGGAAGAAGACGGTGAAAAGGTGTTTTTTTATAAGCATTTCTTGCATTTTTAATTTTACTAATTGGTTGTTGCTTACTTAATATTTAATGCAGCATTACTTTTAAAAATGGTTGTTATATTTTGTGGGTCAAAATTTAATTGACAAATAATGGTAATTTTTTTGTAGGGTTAGGTGGCTAATCAGAAAGACTTTTAAGATTAAAAGAAACTTAGAGCCAATATTTACACTTTTGCAGTGGGTGAACAACATGAAAATGGTGGTTAAACAAAATGTGCACAAATTCACATACATTCAAACTCATGCTTAAGTTAATTAATATCATGCATATATGCAAAAACTCACTAAAAACAGAAATTTACTGGAATGCTGAACCTGGAGGGCATGGAAAACCAAAAGTACTAAACAAATATTAAATTACAAAATACTTAGTTTTACCCTCAATTACCTCTGTCACAGTAAATAAGATAATATTCTCATTCCATCAATTTCTCATCTAAAGAACTAGACAAATCTGCATAAAAGTTAGAATTTATGATCCAAACAAAAAAAAAAAAAAAACATTTGTCTGTGGAAAACACGGCTTCACAATGAGTTTTAAAGTCAAAATTAGAATTATACAATATAATTTACATTAAATTAATAATTCTGCAGATTTAAATAGTTAATTAACACGCTGAAATAATCATATTTAAGCAACAGCATTTAATATCCAACTGCTCTAGTGTAGAATTGGGTGCCCCTTCGATTAGCGACAACTGTTTTTTTAATTTTGACGATGAGACCTCATTTCTGGTTACCATGATAGTTTTAACTTTGTTTTAGCTTTTTGATTTTCTTTAAATGATAATAAATTGATGTGTACATGGACAAATTTAAGGCATTGCGCAATACCTAGTTTGTGCAATTCTGGGATGTTTTTTAAGTGAAAACAGATCGATGTGTACATGGGCACACAGTTTTTGCAATTCTGACTTCTTATTTTAGTTTTTTATAGAGGCCACCTTGAAATTGTGCCTTCCTGGCACCAATCTTGGCGTCAAAAAAGAATCGCAAAAACACAAGGGGCACCCAATTGTAAACTTTTACCATATCCAACATTTACCAATGAAACAGTTTAGTTCATTCATTCAAATAATCATTCACTGCAAATTTTTACTCAGTCAGAAAGAGACCTATTAAAAAAATGATTTAAAAGCTAAAAAATACAGGAAGAAAAGTACAAATTTTATCATAACTTCGAGTATAACTGACCGTGTATTAAACTTTTCCTATGCACAATTTTACAATTTCAAAGCAAAATATTAATTTCAGAAATATCAAGTTAAATTCCTTACCATGGGATGATTCTGTGCAGTCCTCAATAACGACAACGGTAGCTAAAAATTCAAATGAAATAATTAATTTCAAAAAGTGAAATATAAACAAAGTAATTCACTTTTTTTATGAAAAACATTATTAATGAAAAAAAGTATGCGCAAAAGTACTCCTTTCCTAAACTTACCATTTTTATGCGATAAAATTATTACAGCAAAACTGAAACAGTTACGTCAATAACAAAACGCAATTCTAAATTGAAACCACAACACACTCCGCGTCAACAAATTTAAATATGGAGTCACAGCAGTTGCAGTTAAGTAGTGATCACACTGAAAGCTTGGAAAAGTCTAGTAACGTCATTTCCAATATTTTCCTTTGCAGTTACTAAACAAAACTTTAAAATTTTCAGGGATATCTCTGAATTTAAAGAAAATATAGGGGGCTCCATTTTCAAAGAGACAAAAAGAAAGCGCACCTGTGAATGCTGTAATTACTTTACTTTGATATATCAAATTTATGGTCAAACTACAGTTATCCAAGTTTCTAAAGATATTCTATGCGTGCTCCTCCGGTGACATGGCAAGTATTAGTGCAGTATTCAAGTTCTCCACATTCGTGATAGAACATCCGTTGTTAATTTGCGTATTTCAGTTATCCGCTGCTTCAGTTGTTGTTAAGTACGGTAGAAATGGAGACAGAAACACTTTACTTTTAACAAAACCACACAGGAAAATTCACAAGAACTTACTTCTGGGAAACTCGGTGGGCAACAAAGTAATGGTATATCATTTGATCTAGCACGGCCATGACCTTCGACAGGGAGAAGGTCACGGCACGGCCAATTCAACGATGGGGTAGACAAGCATTCAGATACTGGCATAAGATTTTATACCAATGTGGTGGAGCATCCTCTGCCTCTTACTACGAGAACAAACACTCTGATAGCATATGTTGGTAAATGCACCCATTAATGCAAATTTTCAAGGGAAAAAAGTACCAAAAGCACAACTGTAGAAAAAACACAGAAAACGTTCATCTTTGGAGAATCATGTTGGTGCTCTGTTACACCATATGGATTTTCCGTACCGCAAAATCGTATACAATGGCGATTAATTTTGCTTGAAACATCAAATATGACTTCATCCGTAAAGACAAGTCTGTTCGCTAAACCATCTACTACCTTCAACCCATTTCGCAAATGATCACAAAAAGTTTTCGCAATGGTTCTTCGGAAGGTTTTAATGCCAGTACCATTTGAAAGGTGTATAGCCGTATGAGGCACATCGCACGACGCGCGGATTTTGTGGGACTCTTTAAAAATCTTTTGCAATTTTTTTCAACAACTTTGGTTTTGGCCAATGACTTCATATAACATATGTTGCTAAAAAATAGTTTTAATGGAAAAGGTTTTTAAAAAATCTTAAATTAAACAAATATTACTATGAGAGGAAAAACTCTGCAATCAAATATTGAGGTGATTAAGTTATAAATACTGGTACTTTTACGTATAGGCAATCTATTGACATTACGAGTTAATACCATTTTATTCCTTATAATGTTTGATAAATTCGAATTCACTGCCACTTTATTCCTGCTTTACCAGAGCATTTTATGCATTAGCTTAAATTAAAAAATTTTAGGATTTATTCATGCATTATTAGCTAAGATACACTAGTATACAAATTTTCAGCTCATTTATAGATTTTGAATTAGCTTTTTTTTTTTTTTAACAAAGTAAACATATCGCACAATCTTATCCCAATGATTTAATAATAATAGCATTTTTCTTTTTTTTTTCCCTCTCTCTTTTTTTTTTTTTTTTTTTTTTTTTTTTTTTTTATCGCAGGGAGTAGTTGTTTACGAAACCGAAACGATAATTGGCGCAGCTTTCTGTTTCAAGGGAGTGCATGACAAAAGAAAATAAAATTCAATTATTTGTCAAAGGTGATTCCAATAAATAATGTCACAGTATTTAATATATTTTGATTCTATTAATACATACTGAAAATGTCATATACAGTGGCAATTTTCTTATACAATATGGTGAAACTTTCCAACCAATTCAACAGAGATAGTAAAATGACAAAATGACAAAAATACTGGAAATAAAATAATAAATCATGCAGTTTTAACTTAGCTATGAATGGTTACAGGTCCTCCTTTTACAAAACTTTCTTTATATACACAGGCGCTGCAGCGAATAAAAATTTTTTCTTAAATTTTATGTGACCAAGCAGAGCAGGCGTCTTTCGTCCCATAGAAATGAATGTAAAGTAGTTCCGGACTTTCGGAATTCGACCAGCAGTCACGTGACACTAATGTTGGAACCGGTTGGAGGTTCAATAAGCTGTCTACCAGTATATATCTCCTTGGTTTTGGCTGCTGTTCGTCCTGGCTAGTTTTCTTCCACAAGCAGCCCTTGTCCTGAAATTGCTCCACCCACTGTTCGATGTTTTGATGAGGCGGTGTTCTCTACAAAGCTTCGTGCGAAAATGTCTTTGAACGCTGAAAGCACAATATGCTTTTTCCTGACTGCATGGCGCCATTCTGATTGTTTAAAATTTACGTTTTCGTGCTGCGATGCACGTTAGCATTTGTGCTGTGATAGTATCTGCGCAGCCACAAAGCAGAACTTAAAAAGTATTTTTGTGTTACCATAGCAGTTGTTAAAAATTTAAAAAGATGGACGTCCGGAAGGTTTAAAATTGTGCTTTGTTTTCTAGTTTCTAGTAATTTTGTTTAGTTTCTCGTCATTTTAACCGAAATATTTGTCACTGTTTTCAGGTAAAACTTGTGTAATTGTCGTTTCAGAATTAATTTTTTCAACTTAATAAATCAATTACAAAATTTGTAGTATGATTTTCTTTTTGCTCCATTCAAAATTCATTCCATACTATATAATAATACAGGGGGTTTCTTCAGTATGAGACCCTCTGTATTGAACAGCCAGTTCGGTTATATAGAACAGCCAGTTAGGTTTCCTTCAAAAATTCGATAATTGAAATTTTCATTATCTAATGCTAATCATGAATTAATAGGGGAAAATGTTTAATTAAAGAAAACTTTAGAAAGAATGGCTTTTAGAAGACTAATAGTAAACTGAAAAACTGTCTTTAAAGAAACCTGATGTATCTTAAATATTTATGGAACTGTCTCTTACCAAGAAGATCCACCGGTTTCTACGAAATTTGAAAATCGACTGTAATCTGGAACAGACTCGATAGCCCCATATTTGAAATTAATGCATAATTCTATTGCTAGAAATCGTGTTTCTACATGTAACGAAATTAAAATTTATTCAAAGTACAATCCAAAACTTAACTGATATCTGAAAAAGCCACAACTATATCCATTTTAGGAGGAAAATGATTTTATTTCTATATGATTTATATTATATCTGTTCACTTAAAATAACTGGTTTCTGTAAAATGGAGACGTTATTCAGTGTTTCTTTCACACACAAACTATGCAGAAAGATATTTAAGTTAAACAGCTACAATGGAACCTTGTTTCACAAATGCTTTGGATCATGAATAAATCAGTTCCTGAATAAATATATATAATAATTCCTGATGGCCAATGACGTCTCGAGATACAATCAAGTAAGCCTGGAACAGATGAACTCTAAAATGCAATTACAGAAGTGGAGGAACTGCCTTCAAAAGAAAAGGTGGAATTCTAAATTAAAGAATTAAAAGTAAGAACTAAAATAAGAATGCATATAATAAACAGTATATTTCAAATAATTTAGAAATGAAAAAAGAAATAGAAATAAAAAAATTTATTATAAATCTTTTTTTTTTTTTTTGCCTATATTATAATAAACATAGTGATATTTAGTGTTTGTAAAACTGCAGTGATGTAAACCTTACAGCAACACCCTGACAGTTGACGGTAAACAAGAAATAGCGCTCAAACGGGCGTTATGAAACATGTTCACATTAAAGAGTGACATGATGTCAATGTATCATGAGACATATCGCCAATTAGCCGCCCAACCAGTATAGTGTTTAGTATGGTGTAGACTGCCAAAGCGATTGGCCCGAGTTAGAATTCTGGAGAAAGCATAGTTTAACTGTCCATCCCTTCATAGGAGGTAACAGTGCCACCTGTTATATGGCTGCGTAATGAAATGGCCACTACTTCCGATTCTTATAATTGTAATGGCGCAAGGCTAATAGCTATTAAATA
The DNA here is from genome assembly GCF_044657685.1 of Stegodyphus dumicola. Lineage (NCBI taxonomy): Eukaryota > Metazoa > Arthropoda > Arachnida > Araneae > Eresidae > Stegodyphus > Stegodyphus dumicola. The sequence goes on from NC_140768.1 coordinate 90,161,495, forward strand.
AACCGCCAGGCCATTTAAAAAATTATTACCAATGAACATTTTGTACCTTTAGAAGAGTTCTAATAGACATACATTGCGTCAAATTTCGGAACTTGAGTATGTGTCCAAATTTACCCTCTGCTTCTTTCTGAATCTTAAGCCAAAAAACAAATGGATCTCAGAATAATCTCTCTGTGCGTGAGTGGGGGAGTCGTATACATCGAAAACTAAGGAAATTCATTTAAATTGAAGGTGACTTTGAATTTCAACTTCGCGCAAAAGTAACGTTCCACACCCGTACATACTTTAGAATTTATTGCTATCACTCAGAATAACAGAGGCCCAGGAATATTTTTGGATTTGATTAATTAATTTGTTCTTGGTAATTCTTTGGAAACTTCAAAGTGTCTTATAACTTTATACCACTATCGAATGCAAATGATTGCTTTCCCTTCATCTACAAAAATTACCCTAAAAATTTCAAAGCTGTATTGACGCACAATACAGCTTTCTACAACTAAGCTTTCTTGAGCGAAATATCGTTTTTTTCATTTATAAATACATTGTTTCACACACGATCTGAAAGCATTGTGTAAAATATCATTAAGAATGGAAAACGGTTTGTGCTAACGTAAAAAAATTCTGAAATCATGCATTCCAAAGATTATTATATAATTGGGAAAACGAATATACAACATCATACAGTGTAACAGGGTTTTAACTTTAGTCTACCGAGGCTTGCAGGCTCCTTGCTGGGACCGGCAGGAGACTTATCGGCTCGTCTGTGTAAATAACAACTGAGGCCTAAAAATTTTTAAACAAAACTTTTTATTTAAACTTAGTAATGGGCGTCTTGGGCTTATAAATCGATCACTGCTTTTTGTGGGATTTCAAAGTTACGTAAAATGGATACTTCAAAGTAAAGTAAATTAAATCAAAGTAAAGTAATGCTGGAGATTCTCACTGCGAAAGCCTAATAAGCGTTGGCTCAGTTCTAACTAAATGCGCGAGGAGCTCGGCTGGCAAAAATGGCTAAGGCCGGATAAGGTAACCCTCAAAACTGGTAAGGAGATAACGGTCAGTATTCGCTGCCAAAGCCCTCTGTCTCTAATATTCAAGAGCTCAATTCCTATATACGCGTGTCTCACTTGTATCCTGGTGAAAGCTGACGCAAAGCAGGACTGAATGTACATATCAGATCATAAGATAACGGACTAATTGAACTAAATTTTTGAACATTTTCAGTGACAGTTTCATGTTTTACTTTAGAAACTTTTTAGAGCGAGCGAGACAACAAATCACATTGTTCAAATGCCTAGTTACTTAAAGCAGAGTTACTCTTAAAGGTAAAAGAAGATGTTTTATCAGTTATTTGATGGATTTATGGAGGGAAATATCTCATCCAAATAATATCCTCTTCCTCATCATTTATTACTTATCCCATCCTCTCTCCCTTTGTACAATATAGTATACTATTTCGTCTATTTTACCTTGCTTAATGTTGCGTTTGCTTTTTAGTTTTATATTTAATAATTTCCTTGGTTTTGGGTTATAAACGTATTTCCAAAGTACTGAATTTCTAATTCGGGTTAACAATATTTTGGTTGATGAAGGACCTTCAAAACGAATTAAATTCATGTATCGAGTTTTCACCAAATTTATTTTCGAAATATAGTTTCTGCAATTTCGCAGACATGATTGCTTTGATTAGCAGAAAAATCTCTCTCATTTTCACATTTAAATGATCGAACTGTTTAGTTTTTTAGGTATTTCATATCTTTTTAAATGCAGTATTTTAAACAATAATTCTTCTTCAAAATATTTCCTTTTCCACTTACGTAAATTACATGAAAAGAAATTTAATTTTTTATGATTTTCCTCATCCCACTACTTTAAAATCCACAATTTTCTGTAATTATGAAGAGAATTCTCAAAGCCATTTTTATGTTGTTTTTGTCACATATGGCAGTAAAATGATAACCAAGGTTGGTCTGGCATTAGTTCTTTTTTGAAGATATATTTTAGGTTCGCAATTTTAAGCACCATATTCGAAATGAATGTGCAAGATTTTCAAGCAGAAATTACTTGTCTTGATTTTGCGATCAAGAAGAGAAAGAACGAATTTTATTCTTAACCTTCTAAGCGGCAAGGTAGAATATTTTTTGTGATATCTGTAAGAACGTATATATACGTGCATATTAAAACATGTCAAAGAAATTAAGGCAATATATCAAAAATAAACAAATCCAGGTATGAAATATCAGCAGAGTTTTTACATTAAAAGCAAAAAAATATTTTGTTCTCATAGTAGTTTTGGAAAATTTGTGCTTTTCTATTGAAAACCCTGGCCGCTCTTAAGGTACTTTATTTGTTCTGACTCTCTTTCATCTCTTCACATTTTGGGTCATGTTGCGAGAGAAAAACTGATAACCTTCGTAGCTTCAGCTCGCTTACAGATAGGGAAACAACGTTTTTTTTGCTTATGAACCTGATCATCCCAGCATTTATGGAAATGAAAGAAATTGATCTTTTAATAAATATGCTTTAAGTTTATCAATTGAAATTGACATTAGTATCCCAAAGTGTTATTGGAAGTCCTTTTGTAACTTTTATGTAAGTGAAATGAGTAATACACTTAGAATGCTGAGCACACCGATTTTTTTTCTTTTGTTAACCATAGACTATATTCCGAGGTTTTATTCTTCAAAAATTTTAAAATACCTAAGTTTTTATCAGCCTGTTCTAAATCTGAAAAATACCTGTTCCGTTTAACCTAAAATCAAGTAACTTGTGTAATTATTCGTAAAATGCAGTTCAAAATGTGAAACTTCTAATTTCCTCATATGCCACTTTTGATGCTCTTAGATAATATCTGCAGAGCAATGTAAAAAAGCTAGATATGAGTCAGCTAGTAAACGTATCTGTTTCTGCAGTGTCTAGAGTATTGTTCTCTGTTTTTGATTGTTTTAATAGTGCACATTACGTTGAATTAATTTAATTTTGCAAGCCCTTTCTGTGGGTTCTGATAAAACAAAATTCTTCTAAAAGTTAAGCTTTTTGCCACGTGTATACACTCTATAATATTTTCAAAAGGTGTTGCATTTAAAATTTATCACAGGATTTAATTTTGATGTTTTTCTAGAACAAAACGCGATAGGAATAGAAATCCAGAAATTCTTTCAGAATCCAAAGTATCTAAAATTTCTTGTCATTCGTGATCGTCAGAAAAGACAGACAAATATTGCTTGGTATTCACTGTTACTTATTCATCAGTATCCTACACGCTTTACTAACGTTCCTGCAGCCTGGTGATAAAACTGGGGTATGATGGACGTAAAGAAGTTCGTCAGTCGCTTACCGCCGGTCTGCCTCATTTTCGAAGAGATGGCTTTTCAGGAACGGGAATAGGTGGCAAACTGTAGACACTAGGTCCATCGAGCTCGAAGAATGGAGCAGTATCTCCCTTCCAAGTCTTAGAATGGTATCTCACGTATGCCACGTATGGTTACCTTGCCGAGTATAGTCTCGCATAGTCGTCTAGATACAGAAAACTTGCAATTAACAAACCCTGGCTCTTTATTCTGCAATGCATTTTGCAATTCTTGCAGCAGCTGTGAGTATAGATCTTCAGTGATGGTGTGTTTTTGTGGTAATAGCTCGTAATGCACCATTTGGCAAGAAGTCTAACAAACCAAGAATATGAACTTGGGTGTATGTACACGTGGTATCGAAGTATGAGGCAAAGAGTCACTTGGCGAAAACCGGTGTCTGGTACACTTCGGAATATCATGTTAGACTCATACTTCGCCTCTCGTACGCACTTGGCCAAATATGGTTGTGTTGCGGTGCCGTCCCTCTGTGGGTCCACCTCGGTGTGGTAGTGGGGCGGCAGTGTCCCCCTGACGAGGAGTGGTTAACGGGCCGCCACCAAAATGCGGGTGGTCTTCGATAATGGGAAGCTTAAGTAGATCTTGGTGGTACTTTTTAACATCACATTCATAAAGCTGCACTCAGTACTGAGTGCTCTGTCCTGGCTGGCGATGCTCGTAAAGAGGTCGTCTTGTCTGGGTAGATCTGCGTGAGTGTTCCATGCGGGTGATAGGACGTACTTTAGTCTTGGGATTGTTTAATTTTAACTAGTGATGGGTTGCGGAGCCGAAACAGCTTTCATAAATAGGCTGCCATCTATGTTCCCCTTTGGCTGTCGACTAAGTGTGAGATACCCACTTGCTGAACTTGTAAACCATCCCTGTGTGATGCAAGTGAAGTCTGACTGCTTCTTCGGGAACCTAGAAACTTTAGAGACGCAAGTTCACCGAGCGTTTGACTGCTGATCTTCTGCATGGTTGTCCTGATGCCCTCCTAATCCTGGTCGCGTAATGCGATGTTTATCACAAAAGCTCAGATCTTCTGACCTGAATTTCAGAAACCAAAATGCTTGGCAATGTGTTTATTCATGATGTTCTTCCCAAACATATGATGTATTTGAGACTTAATGAAACTGCTGGTAAGTTTATCATAAAGTCATACACCAAACAACAGCGAACGAATTGTTTTGATACCTATATTTCTCTTCGACACTGGTCGAGTTGTGATTGCTTGTGCACTCAACGTACCAGTAGTAGTGAAGATGTAATATTCCTCTCTTTTATTCTACTAAACTAAGCGTTGAGGAACCTAGTGAACTACTAAGCGAATAATCGCTCAAGTCCAAGAACAGAAACGTAAATTCAAGAAAGGTTAATTACCCTTTATTGCTCAAAATAAAGATTCACAGATGGCCCCTCTCTTAGGGCTTATAACAAAGCGTCCACTTGGGCTTAAACTCAAAAATGTAAGAAATAAGAACTAACTAATGACTAACTAAAGAAATTTAGCCGAAGCTAACACAAGTTCTAAACTAGTTGGCCGGTAATATTAAATTAGTTAGTGAAGGTATCAAAAGACACATAATACGGCCGAGCATAGTAACAGTTAGAGATATAGTCAAAAGGCAAACGCCCGCTATTCAGGAATCCTAACTCTCTCTCTCAAAGTCAATGAACTTAAATACTTTCTCCTTCTCATTTACATTTAACGCTATTCTAAAAACCCATTTTGGTAAGGCAAGTTGAAGCTAAAAGATATAGGAAAGTGTTATAAACTTAAAATAACTGTCATAAAATTAGGTTATAACTTACAAAGGTCAATCGTTCCATTAACCTACCATTCCATTCCCCCTAAGTGAGTCACTCTGCTTCCTGTCTGTGAACTCTTCATCAAATGGGAGGTCAGAAAATCCAATACTATTTTTGGTTGCGTTCTAAAAAGCACGATTGTTTGGGTTTTGAATACCATTGTTCATACCTCAAAAGATCTCAATGATTTTATAGAGTGACACCTATAAAATATATATCAACTCTATTCACAAAATCTGCAAATATTTACAGAGAGGGAGACATATCTCTGGATATATCCTGAAGTGAGACACAGCATTAATCACTATTTAAAGCAGAAATAATGCATAGAGAAATCTTCTTCAATACGACCATTCGCGGCTTCAGACGATTTTCATTTTCTGTAGAAGTGCTTTGTTAGGAAAGTAATCTTCACTGCTGATATTTATTTATCTTGTCAGAAATATACATCATTTTCAAATGTGGTCGTCTCAGGAAGAAAGTCTTAATGAGAATCTTTTCATGTGTACAATTATGTGACATTTCATAATGCCCTCATTAAGCGAGCTTAAATGCAGTAGTTCAGAAGGTTTGAAAATAAAAACGTATCTCATAAATAAAATACATAGTCAAATAATATAATATTAGCTAACAACAACACATTAGTTAATTTTTAATTTTCGTTTGCAATGCACTACAATGAAGTCGATTAAAATGCACTTTAATAAAAGCCTTAAAAGGAAATGTTTACCTATATGTGTAAAGGTAAAATAAAATAAATTGCAAAATACAAAAAATGAAAAACGGCAACGAGGGGGGCGGAATTAAAAAGTAAATTTTACTGAGAGAAGGAAAAAGATGATGCAAAATTCAATAAACGTATTGGATTTAGCAACCTTTTTTAACTAATGATTAATTTTTAATAATCAAATTAAATTATTTTTAAGGATATTTTAAACTTGCGATTTATATTTATTCTAATGATTTTTTGTCTTAATTGTGCTTTATGTTTTTTGGCATTTGGTATTGCTTTTCTTCCTCCTCTTAAGAACGGGATAAAAATTAATGATTTTATTGAACAATTCGCACACAAAAATAAATTAAAAACAGGAAAAAGAAAAAACGATAAGTTGAAGGAAAAAATAAGTAGGTGCTTAAAATCCTCAACAAGATTAACGTAATTGGCTTTCCAATCATATATACCCACTTAATAATAAGTGTAGTTTTAATTTAATCATTAAAAATTGACCCAGTCTCTATGGTTATTCGTGCTGTTTTTGATCGCCGAAAATATTGGTGTATGTTAACGAAACTTGTTGTAATGGCAATTCAGAGAAAGAATTTCTTTAAAAAATGTTGTTTTAATATAGAAGTAAGTGGCGTTCACAAAGACATATATACACTGCTAAAAAAAAAAAAAAAAAAAAAAAAAAAAAAGGGACAGTTCTATGTCTCCCGTCCTACTGCGCCGATTCACTAAATTCAAATTGCGTTCTTCATGTCTCGAAAGCGCGACTTAGGAATGTATTAGATTTATACATAGCACTATTCTAACATAGGTATTTTGACAAAAAATCGGACTTTTTTCTAAAATAACATACCAATGTTTTTACATATTTCGATTCTACGACCCAAATTATGCCTAAATATAAAATTTTGTAAAATTTAGTGCGAAACTTACGGAGAAATTCAACAATTTATGTTGGCGCTTTTTATTCAGTTTGCGCCAAAATTAGTTCACTTGGCGAACTTCTTAATATGTGGCAACCTATTTTCATTTCTATTTTTACATAGTGCGTGAGAGGGGAAAAAAAAAAAAAAAAACTCAATCGTTCCTTCTTTCAAAAAGGAAAAAAAAAATTCAATCGTTCCTTCTTTCAAATAATGTTCTTTATATTATATTTTTAATTATAATTGTTATTAATTTTAAGCAATTTTTTTCTTTTTCTAATTTCATTTTACTTGTTTACGTTGCATAGTTTCTTTCGAGTAACTGTTTTAAAAATTTCTATTTACTCATTTGAACTGCGTAGTTTAAATCAAAGGCGCATCATTTATTTTTTTTCCTTTCAAATACTTTTTTTTATACTATATTTTTAGTCATAGTTACTATTTTAGGTAATTTTTAAATTTTTAGACTTTTATTTTAATTGTTAGTGTTGCATTGTCTCTTCAGATAATTATTTTTAAATTTTCTTTTTATTCATTCGAACCGAGCATTATAAATACATTTATTAATATAAATTTTCCAGAATTTTGTTTTACTTATTTGAATTGCGTTTCTTTCGGAAGAATACTTTGTAACTCAGACTACGAGCATTTGAAAACTGCATATATTAAAAGAGTAAATATAGTAAAGCACACTTAACACGCCTTTCAATGAGCAGAAAAGATATAAAAATAAGAGAAATGTATAACCGACATTTTAACTTAGGATGACTTGCATACACTGCTTTAAACAGTTTTCTTCAGGCATTCTGCTTTATTCATACTCTTTTTCTTCAGGCATTCTGCAAGTATATTAAAAAGCATCCAACTTTTCGAAACATCTTGGTATTTCTTACAATCATTCTAAATAAAGTTATCGCCTTCCATTTCATAAAGGCCCACAAACGGCCTAGCGGTAAAGTCGCTGAACACTAGTAGTTCAGGGCGGGGTTCGAATCCCGGTAAACGGGTTGGTTGCATGGGCGTTTTCGTCGATTTTTCTCATATGTAACGTGTATGCCAGCTGGTTTGCCTTAGAAAGTTCTTCGCGGAGGCATCCTTAATTTTAGGCAGATAGCCCTGCTTTCCGTAACTTAATAATTCAATTCAATCCATTTCATCAGTATTTAAGTCAGAGCCTTTATCAATCTTTAGAAGTTAGCATTTTGAAGGTATGAGATGAAAGAAAGGATGGTTTCATCAAGAGGTTCTGGTTTATTTAATTATGACAAAGCACACTAGGGCTATCTGCCTAAGGGGAGGGATGCCTTTGGGGAGGACTTTCTAAGGGAAACTGGTTCGTATACACGTTACACATGGGGAAAACCACCAAAACGCCTATGCAGCCAGCCCGTTAGCGGGATTCGAACCATGGACAGGACTACCAGTCTAAAACCGAACCATATAATCTAAAACCAGCCGCTCTTCACTTTAATCTTCAATATCATTTTTGTCTTTTCTGTTAACACAAGCTGAATTGATTGTATTTGCTGCTGTACACGTCCAAGTATTTTCTCTTTGAACACCTAAATTCTTTAAAGTATCCTAAAGGTATATTCAAAAGCGTCCAACTTTTTTAAACATCTTGGTATGTCAGACAACCAAATTTTTGCTTACTTTTCTCCCTAATTTTCTTCTTTCCTTCTACAGTTATTTTCAGTGCTAACACAAGGAAATTAAGATTTTTCGATTGCTAGACTTCCATAAATTTTGCATTCTTGTCAAATTTTTTAAAATATCAATTGCATCAACTGCGTTTCAGCTGAAGACAGCTTTTCATTTTCTAGACATTTTAACTATAAACAAAGTATAGAGAAAAGTCCAAAGGATAAATATTTTAATTAAAAGATTTTTTTGCTAAATGGCAAAGAAATAAAACAGTCCAGCAGTGTTTATTCTGCACCACAGAGTAACCCGATTCTTATATCGGCTGAAACAAACTAAATCGTATTCAGGATCATGTTTTTTTATACAATCTATAACGCGAGAGAAAAATTAGCTTCTTAAAACATTCTTTCTAAGAGGATTAATATAAAAATTTATATTTATATATATATATATACTTTTTAAAGCTCGGACTTAAACCAAACTGTCAAACTTTTAAAGTTTAATTTACATGGTGGTTATAATTAAAGTTCCACTTTGAAATGGTCATAAAAGGAAAATTACCGGACCAAATGTTATCAAACTTGGGAATCGTGTAAAGGAGGTTATGGGAATTTATTTTCCGCGGGGACAAAAAAGTGTTCAAAAACTCCCCACCAGGGACAAAATGGCACTGTGTGCAATATTGTTAAAGGAAATAAGACATGAAAACCTCGGTTTAAAATGTGTTTAATTGTTTCCGAAACGTGTTACAAAGCATGTTCAATGTAGCGTCCAGCTTTTTCCGAAAGGAAGTTAAATCCTGTTACTGCATTTTCAACAACAGCTCTTAGCATATCAGGAGGAATGTTACGGACATGTCGATGTATCATATTTTTCATTTCTGCCAAATTGTTTAGATTATCACTATAAACAGTGCTTTTGAGATAACCCCATAGCCAAAAGTCACAGAGGTTGAGGTCTGGTGGGAAGTGTCGGCCTATAAGACGTTCATTCGTGAAATGTTGCTTAAGTAACTGTGCGACACATGTGAGGTGGGGCCCAGCCCTGCAAAAAATCCTAGTATCTAAAATGCCACGTTACTGCTGTTCATGTATCACGAAATATTTTAACATTGACCCTAAGCGAGCTGCAAGCACAGTGATCCAGCTGTCGACTTCTCTTCAAAGAAAAATGGTTCATTTATGAAACTAGCTGTCATTCCACACCAGACGGTGTGGAATGACTGTTATGCAATCGAATGCAATTGAACTAGGTGGATAACATGAGGGATTTCTTTGGCCCAAATCGATTAAAAGCTTTTTGAATCAGTATCTTCATGTTTTAAGGCCGAATTCAGGCTTCAAAAATTACAAATTAGCGATCTGTAAGAAAACGATTTCCAGATTGTACGCACATGGGCGAGTTATTGGCGATCTCACATTTTTTAATCGTTAATTCGTGGTTTTCACGGACGAATTTCTCCCTTACACGGATGGCGCGCTCGACTTTTATTGAATTTAACGCCTTTAAATGATTATTCGCTTGCTTCAAAGTTTCTTAAGGGTATACAACATATTAAACCCGTGTAACAAAATGTTAAGTTAGATTCTGACCCATATTTCGTTTAACAATATTGCATACAGCGACATTTACCTCCTGGTGGTGAGGTTTCGAACTTTCTTTTTTTCGCGGAAAATAAATTTTCATGACCTCCTTTACACGGTTACCAAGTTTGATAACATTTGATCCAGTAGTTTTCCTTTTATGACCGTTTCAAAGTGGAACTTTAATTATAACCACCCTGTATATTATTAAATTTTAATTTGAAGCTACGCGTTTCATATATATCATGCGTAAGATATTCGCTTTTAAGGAAAAAATAAAGAATCGAAGCAAATATACTTAGGATAATGGACCAAAACTGAAAAAAATTCCCCTTTCTCCGAAAATAAAATATTGAAACTTCGACCTTGAATTTATTGGATTATCGAAATATTCAATTTGACTTACCTTCTAAGTCCTAGTTCCGACAACAATTCCGTCAAAAATTCCGAGTTACTGAAGCTGAAGCAAAAGGTGTAGTATATATTCAATGTCTGTTAATAAAGTAATCAAAGTGTAATAAAAATAGATCATAGAATTTACGCTGATGCAACTTTTTGTCTGAATGCACAACATGTAATGGAAGAGAAGGCGAGATTTGTTTTTGACATGCCTCTAAAAGTAGATGCCCCATTATCGGCCGACCGGTAAAGACGCTGAACACTGGTAGTTCGGTCCGAGAATCGAATCCCGCGAACGGGCTGGCTGCATGGGCGTTTTGGTGATTTTCCAAATGTGTAACGTGTATACGAGCCACATTTCCCTTAGAAAGTCCTCCACGAAGGCATCCCTCCCTTTAGGCAGATAGCCCTCGTGTGCTTTGCCGTAATTGAATAATCCAATCCAATCCTAAAAGTAGATGCCATACTCCTTTTGACCCTTCAATGTAAAAACCTTTCCTTTGAGAGGCAACTTTAGTTTTTGGGGAAAGAAAAAAATCACAAGAAGACAAAATTGTAGAACATGCAGGATGATTGAGTACACATACTTATTTTCGGAACACAAGCGGTTCTCCAATTGGTTATTGAATAATGAAAAGATGCATTGCCATGCGATACAAAACATTTGGAATACGTTTTCTGACTGAATAACGTAAGATTAAAAGTCATGTGCTTAATTCACAGCCATTTACAAGTCAACTACTCGGGCAGTTGCAGAATCGTTTTGATCCTGAGCTTATAAGACAAACCTAATATCACTGGATTTAAACACTTCTTTAATCTTCCGAGAACATTCTTTCTTTAGCTCATATTCCAAGAATATTAAGTGAATACAATTATTCCAAAAGAAATTGAATATTCATTTGCACTACGGCTTGGTAGTTTACTAACGAGTTAACAAAATTTAAATTCTGCTTGTGTCTAAGAATACAACAATATCTTAAATATTTATAAATAAAATATTAAATTGGAGATTTAATTGAAGTCTCACCAGTTGCCTAGCACTTGAAGATTGTTAAATACTAATTGTTTGTTGCGAAGTCTAACCCAGGCTTGCATGGTTGGTTTTCGTAGTTTTCTAGGTTCTCTTTACAAAGGTTCTCTATGAAAGCATCTTAACCAAATAGCTTCCATGTTCTTTCTATGTTCAAATAACCAAAGCGCGATTTTCAAGTGAAGTTACTAGCAAAACCCGAATACTCATTAAAAATCATGAAGCTTGCCAATCGGGAGTAACATGAAAGATACGGTGCCAATAATTGAATTGCTGCTACTGTACGCTGCTTCTAAACATAGATGGTCATTCCTTACTTAAATATAATTGATTTGTAACTTCTACTAGAGCTGACGATAAGAATTGAAGTGCAAATAAATAATATCGTGTGCAATCTTGATTAATATAAGATTAGAAATATTTGCATAGAAAAATATTTGCATTCAGACAGAAAGTTTTTTGAAATATTTGCAATTACTTTATAACAAGGATTTATTAATAACCGTAATAATTACTTATTATATTACTGATAATTAGAATTCAGTTCTTGACAATTACATTCTAAATTAGAATTTTAAGGATACAATGGATTGGATTATTCAATTATGGCAAAGCACACGAGGGCTATCTGCCTAAAGGGAGGAATGCCTTCGTCGAGGACTTTCTAAGGGAAACTGGCTCGTATACACGTTACACATGGGGAAAACCACGAAAACACCCATGCAGCCAGCCCGTTCGCAGGATTCGAATCTCGGACCGAAGTACCAGTGTTCAGCGTCTTTACAGGTTGGCCGATGGTGGGCTTAAGGATATAATAAAAATACGGTACGTATAAAAATACATTTTAGGATAAAAAAATGAGTTGATTTTTTATGTTTAAAAACTTCTTAGATTCACTTAATAAACATCGTACCCTCTTTGTTAATTGAATCCAGAATGTTGCGTGCCGTTTATATAATTATTCTTACTTCTCCACAGAATCTGCTGACTTATTCAGCCATTAATAGCTGCAGATCCTTTCTACATAAATATTGAACTTCCATTAATTCGGTCTCTAGAAGGTTGTACGTTTATATCATAATTTGACTTTTCTAAAAATGATTATTCTAAATCTTATGTTTCTATAAAAATATACTGTGCTTTAAAAATATGGATGATAGTATCATTCGCTCTTTCAGCCACTTCATAAGCAACAGCTTGTTTAGAAATAAATTATGCAGTTAATGTCATAAAATATTTTGATAAAATTCAAATAAACATCAAACGAAAGTTCTCAGTTTTAGACAATTCGAATTAAACGAAGTTAAAATAAAGTAGCAGACGAAAAAACGCCGAAGAAAAAAATTTAATCTTACAAATATTTTTTTAAAAAAGGAAGAAAGAGAGAAATTAAACAAAATAGTTAAAAATTTGAATATCATCTATAATTTAAAAAAATAGCTTTTCATATAGTATTAATAAATATTTATTATGCATGATTTAGAGAAAAAATTTCATATAATTAATTCTCCGTAAAATTTTATTTGAAATTTAAAGTTAAAAATAGCTGTGGCAATTTACTGTAACAAAAATCCATAAACCGCATTTGTCGTTATTATCGCTCAAAAAAAAAAAAAAAAAAAAAAAAAAAAAGTGCCAAATTTCTAAACGCGAAAATATGTAAATTCGTGTATACCTTAGAAAGGTTTGAATAAAAAAGTCTAATTTTTTGCAGGTATTCTTAGAAATACACCTACTATGGTAAAAATGTTATAGGTTATAATTCAAAATTTTTTTCGAAAAATTTATAAAAATTATTTAAAAAAGAAAACACAAAAATGGGTAGATTTTATTTGGAATGAACCTAAATTTCGAAATATGAAAGTAAAAATCAAAAAGGTTTAATAAAAAAGAGATGTTAATAAATATTTGCCAAATTCAATTAACATTGAGGAGCTAAAATTTTGTGAGCTAATATTTTAAAAACTACTCGTTCGACTTTTACAAAACTCGGCATTCTAGCATAATTTGAGTCGTAGAATCGAAATATGGAAAAACATTGGTATGTTATTTCAGAAAAATAATATCCTTACTATTTTATTAAGTAATGCATCATTTATTAATAAGAACTTTTAAGCATACGTCTTCAGAATTATTAGATTTAACACCTTTAAGCTTATATCTGCATTCGGTACGTACAAGAATTAGAAATGTATTTCGATTAGTCAAGGATGCCAAAAGCGTCATCTATCAATGCATTAGTTCAGAATACTTGCGTTACCATAAAAGCAAACCGAAAGGCCGCTAATAAAAGAATTCCGAGGGAAAATATCGTAAGCAATGAAATGTAATATGATGCATCCTCACATCGGATAATTAAAATAAAGAAAAACAGTAGTACAATTTGAGTTTTATTTTTATACTTTCATCTTAAAACTTAAAAACTGACGTAAATTTATTTTAATTAAGCAATAAATCTTTGCAATGTTTTTAATATCACATTCAATAGGTCTGTAAAATCATATAAATACACTTAAAGATCATTAAACAAGTTATTTATGAAAAAATATATGCACGATTGACCTTTGAATTTTGCTGCAGTAAGAGCATCAGCACAACGCTGTTCAACAGTAAAACCGCATGCAATATTTGTCTCTCAATACACTTGACTATATTTTTACGTGCTGTTCACTAGACACAAGCAGCAGATTGTAACTGAACTTACTTAACAGTAGATTAACAACACAAGCAATTAAAGTTGAATCCAGCTATAAAGAACTCCAAGGGACCGAAAATTTGATTCCCTATATCCAGTTTGATAAGAAGAAAATAGATCGTATCAAAAATATTTTAAAAACTTTATTGATGAAGCACACAAAAGGAGTAATTAGCATTGTCACATCTCCCAAAAGAAATTAAGAATGAATTTAATTAAAAAAAATCATATTATGGATTGTTTACCATTATTTTTGCTTGAAATCACTAAACTTCTTTTTTGTTGTTTTTCTGTTTGTTTGTACATTAATAATTTAACACGATTAAATAAAAACTCATCGATAAGGCTAAAAAATTTCGGTGCTGATGCAGTAAACGATATACACCGCTTTTGCGATCGTATCGTACGATCATCGAACTATAAGACGGTAGGCCAAAAAATTCATCATGAAGCGGCTACGCTATAGCGTATATATATATATATATATATATATATATATATCACCTTTACGTAGGGGAGAAAATTAAAAATTTTCTCCTTCTTTAAAGAATGAATTTGTGGCACTTAGCCTTCATTGAGTCTCTATTTTTTCTGCTTTGGGAGTCGAGCAGGCTTTACAAAATAATGAAAATTTTCATTTACAAATTTATCCACTGATTTATCCATTTACAGATTTATCCATTGATCATAAAGCAGCAGCAATGTGACTGCTCCATAACAGTAAGATAATTGAAACGATTATAACTGTTCTTCTGTAGTCTAGCTATACAATGATAAATATCCCAATTGTGACGAAGCTGTTTTCGTAACATAAAAATTGTTGAGGTTTTTTTGACACGTATTATATTCATGTCTTTTAAAGAATAAGGCAATCATCTCTGCATTAAAATGTTTATCAATGCCAAGAA
This sequence comes from Stegodyphus dumicola, assembly GCF_044657685.1. Classification (NCBI taxonomy): domain Eukaryota; kingdom Metazoa; phylum Arthropoda; class Arachnida; order Araneae; family Eresidae; genus Stegodyphus; species Stegodyphus dumicola. The sequence continues at coordinate 90,176,563 of NC_140768.1, forward strand.
AGTATTCCTTTTTTATCTTTAAATTTCATAATTAATTTCTGCTCTTCTAGCCTAATTAGAGGTCTTTCGCATGGGACTCATTGCGTTCTGTAACGTGTGTAGAGTTATGCGTAGAAAAAATATTAAAGTAGATAATAATTTTGTTGCAATAGTGGACCACCGTGAGAATTGGTTTAGATATAGAAATATCTCCTTCTATTCAAAAGCGACTTGGATAGTCTGGATTATCTTAATTGTGTTTAAAACAGTAATTCATCGCTTTTTTTTTAAGATTATGAAATATTGAGTCATCCGAAGAATTCTGAGGTTTATTGATGATAAATACTAATGAAGCAGTGAAAAAACACAAATTTCACTGAATCACTCAATAAGCACCTATTCTTTGGCATTTTGCCATCTCTTAGGCATCTAATAACTTCCTTTTTAAAATGACATTGGCCCTATTCGTAAAGAAATTTTCAAGGTGCTTTTTGACAATATCTAAAGAAGTGGATATTGTCTACTAACTTAAAGGTTTACCACTTTCTATTTTCTTAAAGGTTTCTAAACCTTTAAAAAAATTTTGAAGTGAAGCTGAAACTCCTAGGGGTAAGGTCTGGCGAATATAGGGGAAGAGGAGAGAAAACATCCCACCCATACTCAAATAGTCTTTGTCTGGCATTCATCTAAATGTGGGGGTGAGCATTGACGTGATGTAATACAATTAGTCAGTTCTGGCCCCCTTGCTTTGATTTCTATTTTTTTAAACTGCCATTTGGGATCAGTATTTTTTGAATCTGATCATCTGATGTCAAAAATTCATAGCTTGAAGTTTCTTTGTAACACCATCATGCTCGAAGAATAACTTTTTGTGATGCAACCTCCTCTCGATCTTACTAAAGAAGGTTCTTTTGACTCACCGTCTATTTTTTTAAACATTATTTTATAGAATCTGCTTCTAATCTCCAGTAATGAACCGTTTAAAACAGGAACTTTTTTATTTCTCTTCAGAAAAGAATTACATACCGAGACTTGAGCACGAATACTTTACTCTGTTATAGTATGGGGTACCGATGCATCCAATTTTCTTTAAATAATAACATTATACACATTCTGAAATAATTATCCTGCCTGATAATTCCTTATTTATATAATGTTTAATAGATAATAGTTTTCCAGAGCGAGCATCACCTTCGAGGCTGAAATTTCCGCGTTTAAACTCCTCAAACCATTCCCTTTTTAAAAGTAAAAGACCATAATATGACGCAAATGAACTTCTGAGTTTTTCTTTCGTAGCAGACGACTGAAGGAAAAATTATGCCACAGCGCATGCTAGAAGTATACAGCATGAACAGAAGAGATCATATTTAAATATATGTTTCGATAAAGATCACTGCTTATATGCAGTAATAAAATAATCAGAAGAAAACAGGATTTTAGAAACCATAGAACACTTTGGACGACGAAATATTATCTTAAAATAAAGACGAAGTCTCATCACTGGTTTTAGTTTTCTTAGCCAGCTGTGGAGGAAACTAATTCGGCAGTGTAAAATCCTTAAAAAAAACTGTGACTGTGTTCAGAATTGAACACGGCACATTCCAGTATGCGTTATGCTATCAGAACCTATGTGAGGAACCTCTTATTTCTCATATCTTTAAAAACGGACTCATAGCACAATATTTGAACATGTTTGATGTTTTTTTAAAGCGAAAACTCCCAAAGTTAGAAAATTGTACCCCTTTATTTGTAATATCATCTTTTTTTTTAATTTTCAGCTCTTTTAAATTAAGCGTTATTAGCTGACAGAACAGTAAAGTTCTGCAAATATACAAACTTGCTTTGATAACTTGTCACAAAATAGTAACAAATCTAACCTGTTTACGGTCTGAAACAAGAATTCAAAGATATTATTCTTCAGTTTCTTGAAAATGTTTAAATTTACTTAAACCTTATTAACCAATACATTATCAAGTACGGTTTCCATTAAATATATGACATTTAACAAAAGCTTTTTTTAAAGAGTAAGGATATATTTTAAAAGAAGAAAAGCAAATATTTTCTTTGAGTTCAAAAATATTATTGTAGGGAAGTTGAGCATCCACAGCTCAAATTGCAGATTTTGAAAATGGACGTTAAATCAACACGCAAACCTATCATTTATAACGAAGAATGTCTTTGTAATAATTTCCATTTCTTCTTTTATTTATGGTTCTCTCTTTCAAAAATATTTTTACTCTTTCTTCGCTGGGCAGGTTTCATTTAGGTGGGATGAACGAACATATTAGTATTTTCAGATGCATTCCTATGTCTTAATCTTCTGAAACCTGGGCAAAAACACTAATATTAAAGACCGTATTCCTTCAGAAAAATTATTGGCGTCTGTGTATTTTAAAGCGTTTTGTTATCAGAGACACTGAGATAATTTCTTCAGGTACATATAAATTCAAAATGCGGCCATAACTATGGTTTTTCTTACTTGATATCGAATTTAAAATAAGAAATGATCTTTTGAACAACAGGATCGAATTTATAAAAACTGTGAAATCTGACTTACCCAGTTATATGGTTACCCAGCTGTGTACGCGTATTTAGTAAACGTTTGTACTCACTATGAGAAGTAAAACACTAAACGTTTTACTCCCTTATGATAAAACTGACCGAAATATTTACGTGTAAATTAAATTAATTCTATATTGATTTTTCTTCCATTAATGCCATTCAATGATAATCTTTTATGACTTACTAATGTTTAATGCTTTTTAATTTGCAGTTTTATTACAACTAGTATAACGAAAGAATTTTGAAACAAGTAATTTAGAATTTTATAACGCTCAAAATACGTAATTAATATTCTCATAAAATTTTTATTATTATAGAGTAATTAGTTTTATCGATAATTTATTTCAAAAAAATCATAAAAAAAAAGAAGCATACAAAAAAAAAGTTCATTAAAACAGAAATATTTTTTTCTCTAGTACAGGTAAATTACAATTTTGAATGTCTACTTGCTTGCGAGGTTGTCACCAGAGTTTTAAAAATTCACTGTGTGTATAATAAAGCTTCGTAACCTCATGTATAGACACAGGTAAACATTTCTCGGCTAATCTTATGAAAGTCTGCAAACCTTCGTCACTTTCCTTCCATATTAACTCTTTTATTCTTTGCGAGTCGTCATGACCATCCTCCTCCGAGAGTTTTCTCCAATAAGCCGGCTTATTTCTTCAAAAATGGCATGAATGAAAAAATCGAAAGCCTATTACGTCGATGGAAGAATTTTATTAGTGCTGGTGGAAAATTTATAGTTAATTAAATTAGCATCTCGCTTTTATTATTATTAGTATTATTATTGTTTGAAATCTACTAAAAGAAAAAAAATGTACTGTTCGGATGACCTTCATAGTTTTTTTCGGTAACAAGTCGTGCTGTATCCACGGTCAGGAAAACATTGCTTAAAGTAACATCTTTTGTGCAGTTCTTCTAATATCCCTCAGGAGCAGGACTGAAATTCCAGACAGTTGATATCATAAATGAAATCCCTGGTTACCTGCTTGCAAAATTTGAATCAATATATCATTTGTTTTTTTAGAGATTAAATGAAAAACATAAAGAAGACATTTCATTTTTAATTCATTAAGAATTAAATGAATTTCACAACCTATTTGTAAATTCAATTTAGATTTAGTTTCCTGTATTACCTCTATTCATCTTCTAAATGTTTTTAAATTGCAATTACCATATCATTCACGATAAAAAGTAGATCACTTGTAGTGTCACTTAAATTCATAAAGTCTACGCAAAAGTAAATGGGGCCATTGCCCCGAGCTCCGCTTTCAGTGCCCAGTACCCCCCGCTTCCTGCTATACTATGTAAAGTTGCGCGCTTCCAACCTGCACGCAACAATAGTGGTGACTGCTAAGAAATGGAAAATAGACCAAAGTCTTGAAAAGGGTTTAAATCCCTTTTTATTCAACTTTAGAAGTTACAAATGCGTGCTCTTGACGCTCACAAACTACGCCGACCCGGCGGTAAAATAAAAATAAGAAACTGAAAAGAATAGTAACAAGTGACTAACTACGAGGCTCTCTAAACGTAACTAACCTCACCGCGTTCTAAAATACCGCTGATAGTTCAGCAAACCCTAAATATTACGTTGAAAGATTAACAAACTGCCGAGGCAAGCACACAGGCCGAAACGCGTGGTTCTTCGATTTATAACTAGCCACCTCCACGCTCGTGAAGTAAGAAAGCACACTTTCGAACTCGTTTCCTTTCTATTCAACTCAGCTTACTTCCGCTGACAATTTGAATCCTTGCGCGTTCTACTAAAATTTACATACTCTGGCATTGGCAATTCCAGGGAAAAGTAAGGCTTGACAGGAAAGATAGTTTAAACTTAAATGTTAGTTAAAATAAATATAAACCCTACATTTGCCGCTGCCAGAATTTGGTAAACTTGGAAGCAGGTCCTACGAACGACCTGTTGAATAGTTTCCACAATTCTGAACTAAATTTTAAGAGCCTCGTTTCCATAAAAAAAAATCTGTTATCTCACAAAAGGTAGAATAAATTTCTGTAGATACTTATTTAATTTTCTCTTCTTACAGCAACCTTTCCTGGACTTCAGCAATCAATCTGTTCTCTTCCTTCCAGCATCTGGAAGGAATAAGTATCAGTATCTTTCTAAATACATTATAATTTACACTTTCTTGACACTGAATAAGTTTTTGTTTTTGATCGATTTATTTTCCTTAGTTACTGCTTAATTCACATTCATTCAAGTATTCAAACATGAATTTAACTTTACCCTGGCTCTCCACCATGTGTGGTGTCAAACGGGAATATTCGTGTTTTAGTATTGCAACACTTCCCCTAACCACAATGATTTGTTAGAATTCAACGACCAAATAGACACACCTTACTCGACATTCTACAACTCGATGAGCTACTTTAACATTCTTAAAATTCAAGTGTAAATGGAGAACCCTACAAAACACATTCAAACTTCCCCCTCATTCATCTTTAGACATGCAGGCTTTCGCTCTAAAGAATGATTTTATCTACAGTTTAATACTCAAATTTGAATTCATTGCTTTTGAGCATTTACTTTTAGCATCTAAAATTTTATGCTTCTAGACTAAATTCTACTTTTACATAACTTTGAAGTATTTACGTATATTTACAAAATTCTAATACATATGATTTTTACAATTTATCATAAAATGAATAAGAGAAAAATAAATTTTTACTTTACTCATTCTTCGCCAAGCTGGCGGCACTGAAATTAAAGTTCTTATTAATACAAGAATACGAAGTTATTTTTATCTTCGGCCAAATTTTGGCTTTAACATAACAGAATTAGTTTTCGACCAACAGAAACTGCTTGTTCTTAGATTTTATACTTAAGGAAAATAATACTTTTGCCTTAGCTAAATAAAGTAAAACAAAACTAAGTCTCAACCGAGGCACATTGACTTCCGTCAAAACATAGAACTTCGTATTTACGCATAACATTTCGGAACAAAAGACAAAAAAAAATATAGAAGATTTTAACTTATCTTTGAGTTTTCGATTATTGGAACTCCGACATCCTTTTCTGGCTGAACTGCTCCCACGTTATAGGTTTCATCGACGTCAGTCTTCTCCTTAGTGTCCTCCGAGTGTCGTCCACGTTACTTTTTCTTTCTCGCCCTCTGGCCCACCAGCGGCCGAGCGGTAAAGTCGCTGAACACTGGTAGTTCGGTCCGAGGTTCGAATTCCGCGAACGGGCTGGCTGCATGGGTGTTTTCGTGGTTTTCCCCATGTGTAACGTGTATACGAGCCAGTTTCCCTTAGAAAGTCCTCCACGAAGGCATCCCTCCCCTTAGGCAGATAGCCCTAGTGAGCTTTGCCATAATTAAATACACCACTACACCACTTTCTCGCCCTCTGCATGCTGGCCTCTTGGAGTAGTAGTCAGCGGGTTGCTACCTTTTTCGTTTTTCCCTTGGACGGCTGGTCTTGGCGTCCTCCGGTCTTGAATCCTGCTTGAATTTCTTCCATTGGCGGTTGTCTTTTCGTTCCTCCTGCTGTCTTTTCTTTCTCGGGAACGGCGGCCTTGTTTGCACCGAACTCTCTGGCCCTGGAAGCGTCTCCTCGATGTAGAATTTCTACTGCGATATGTTGTAAGTGTTTTCCTCTTAACCAAGGTTTCTTTACGCGGCGGCTTTGCTTTCTTGTATTTCTTAAATGCTGGAGTCTGAAAGTTTTCGTTTCTTCTTTTCTGTACCGTCGCATGGGTTGTAGAAGGGCTAGTTTTCTCTTCAGTTCTCTGCTTCTTGGGTGGTGGAATGCCTGACGTTACTTCTGGACCTTCTACTTCTTTTACGCTTGAGTCCTGCAAGAAAGTTTTAAGGATTTCAAAATCATTTGGATTATAATATTTTTTCATCTGGTCGGGACTTGCTTTACAGATTTCCTCTCTCTCGTTCTTAAGGTACAATACGACTCCCTTGATTTCCTGAATTACATAGGGGCCTTCAAATTTTGGAGCTAACTTTGCAGTAAAATTGTCTGGGGCACTTGATAAAGAAAACTTCCGCTTCAACACTTTATCCATAACTTTAAAATCTGCTTCCCGTCGTTTTCTATCATAGTAAAGTGTCTGTCTATTTCTTGCCGTATTCGAATTTTTAACCGCCTGATCAATGAGTTTCTGTATATCTTTTTGTTTGAATTCTTCCTCTCTTTGTTGCACAAAGAATAATTTGTCTAGTGGCGTAATTAACTTCCGTCCTAAAAATAATTCTGCTGGAGTTTTTCCCGTAGTATCATGATTTGGTGTTCTTAAAGCATAAGCTAACTCATTTATGTAGCCATCCCAGCGCTTGTGATGTGTGCTAACATAACTTCGAATTATTTTTACAATATTTTTATTAACTCTTTCTGCGATGTTTGCCTGTGGTCTATACGAAACCATTTTGATATGGCGTATGCCAAGTCCAGTGCAAATGTTTTCAAATATTTGGATAACGAATTGTTTACCGTTATCGCTAATGACTTTTATCGGTGCACCGTATTTTAAAATGTATCTGTGTAAGAATGCATCTGCGACTGTTTTGGCTGACGCGCGTTTAAGTGGAACAATTTCTGTCCATTTTGAAAAATGATCTACAATTACTAAAAGAAAACGATTTTTATTTAACTCACTCTGGGGGAAAGGACCAAGAAGATCTATGCCTAAAATTTCATTCGGAAATGTAGAGCGAATGCTATTTAAGTACCCGGCCGGGCTGTAATTAATATCATTTATTAACTGACATTGATTGCAGGACCTGACATACGCAGTTACTATTTTGCATAATTGCGGGAAATATACCGCCTCGCGTACTCTTTTTAAAGTCTTTCTGACGCCTAAATGACCCGCTGTTTTCGCGTCGTGTAATTCCTTCAAAATGCTTAATCAAAGCGAGGCTGGGATGACTGGTTTGTACTCGAGATTTTCGTTTGTTGTTTTCGTATAAAATAATAAATTATTTATTATTTCATAGTTTTCTGCTCTATTTCTTATCGCATCGATATCTGTGTGCTGAAAGCTTTCGGGGTCTTTCAAATATGCATAGATACTTCCAAATTCAGGATCAGCTTTCAATTCAGCAATAATTGTATCTCTAGAATATAAAATTTTTGAAGTCAACACAGCGCATTTAAGTTCATTGCCTTCATCGTCCAGTTTTATACGAGAAAGTGCGTCAGCTACATTGTTTTCCTTGCCCGGTTTATATTTGATTATTAGATTATATTCTTGGAGTTTTAAAGCCCATCTTATTAACCTGGGCGTTAGGTTTTTACCCGAGTAAAGTCTACCAACAGCTGCATGATCCGAAAAGACTGTTACTGGCGCTTTGCCGAAATAAACTCGAAATTTGTGTACAGCCATTAATACGGCTAATGTTTCTCTCTCTGTAGCTGTATAATTCCTTTGTGTATGATTCAGCGTTTTATTAAAAAATGCCAAAGGATGGCCATTTTGCATAAGAACCGCACGCACAGCATAGTCCGACGCATCTGCTGCAATTTCCAGGTTTTCGTCCCCCTCGGGGAATTTCAAAACAGGGGCATTGGTAAGCGCTTCTTTTAACCTTTCGAAAGCGGTATTTGCTTCCGCTGTCCACGAGAATTTACTTTTCTTTCTTTTAATTACTAACAAGGGTTCAACAATATTAGCAAAATCTTTTATGAATGACCGATAATAAGAACATAACCCAAGGAAAGAAGAACGTTTCTTGGCGGTGTTGGGAGGTGGGAAATTCTTGATTGCTTTTATTTTTGAATCTTGAGTTTCTATACCCTTTTGCGAAATTTTATAACCCAGATATTTAAGTTCTTTAGTTGCGAACTTGCATTTTGAGGCTTTAATTGTAAGACCGGCCTCTTTTAATAATTTAAAAACTTCTTCTAGATCTTTAATATGTTGTTCCAACGTACTACTCGTTATAATTATATCATCTAGATAGATTAAAGTCGATTTTCCTAGGACAGGCTTTAGAACAATGTCCATAGCTCTCTGGAATGTTGATGGGGCCCCACACAACCCAAAGGGCATGCGTAAAAATGCATAAGTGCCCGATTTTGTTATAAACGCAGTTTTATGTATGTCTTCGGGTCTCATAGCTATTTAATAGTAGCCAGACGTTAAGTCCAAAGTAGTCATGTATCTTGTAGATTTAATCTTTCTAATAATTTCCTCTATAACTGGCAAAGGGTAAACTGGGAATTTAGTAATACTATTAAGTTTTCTATAATCGATAGCAAACCTCCAAGCTCTTTTTTCCGAAGGAGAAAACTCGTTCTTTTTCTTACATAGTACGACTGGACTCGCGTACTGACTATTTATCGGCGTTATTATTTTGTTCTTTAACATTTCCTGAATATGTTCTTCTATGATTAGCTCTTTCTGTTTATCATAGCGATAAGGTTTAGTCCTACAGGGTTTCTCGGCAGTTAACTGTATCTCATGCGTAACTATTTGACAGCTACCAGGCCGTTCTGAAAAAAAGTTTGAAAAAGTACTCACCACTTGCTGGATGGCTTGACTTTCATGGTCCTTCAAATGGCTAAGGTCAACTTGCGGTTGTTCCACTGATTCCACCACCTTCCGGTCCATCTCCAGCACAATAGAACTGTCCTGAAAATTCAGTTTGGCCATCGCGGCCCTTAAAAACTCCATACCTAAAATAAGTGGATTTTGCAAATTTTTTACTACAAAAATTAATACTTTAAGGCTTTCATTCTGAACTTGTACCTTTAAAGATAGTTTTCCGATACATTGACAAGTTTGTCCTTGTGCTGCTATGATTTCTGTGTTTTTGTTTTTAAATAATCGAAACCTATTAAAATTCTTCTTAAAAAAATATCACTCATGAAATTACCTTCTGTTCCTGTATCGATGAGGGCTTCTACTGGTACATCGCCACCCAGGACTTGTATAATTGGTAACTGGGAGTTCCTTACGATGACCGTATTTAGGTGTCTTCTTGAGGGTTTTTATAAAACTTCCGGGGTCTGGACCCTCGCTTTCACAGGCCCCTCTACTCGTTTAAAGCTTTCCTTTCAACTTCTGCCTTCTGGGTACGCGGACGTTTGTTTTCAAATTTCCTTTTTGGGCCTTGACCTTCGAGCTTCGATGAGTTAGCTTGATAGCTCTTTCCCCCATAAGAGCGGTTTGCATTTCTGGTCTGCTCATTTGAAGATTGCCTTCGGATACTTTGAGAATACGATGCCCCTCTAGCATTTTCCGCTATTCTGCGATTTTGAAACTTGACCGCCAATTCGAAGAGCTCCTGCAATGTGCTTGGGTTTCTAATTTCAAAGTAATCTTGAACAGCAGGTAGTAACCTTGGTAAGATTATTTCAATAATCTCCGCGTCGGGTTTCTTCCCATACAGCATATCCGTCAGCTTAATGTTTCGCAGAATAAAGTCCGTCAACTCTTCTATATCCCGTTGATAAAAACTATATAGTTCGGCTTCTAGCCTTGCTCGATCTTTCACTATGGGGAAGGCCTTTAATAACGATTTTTTGAAATTTTCAAATGTATATGTCTGGCCTCCGAATTCCCCTAATAAAAATTTGCCTATATTCTTCCACCATAGATCGACCTGTCCTCTTAGTGCAGATGTGGCGATGGCAACGTTTTTTCTTTCAGGCACAGGGTAGAGCTGGAAGTGATTGTCTAGGCCTTCTAGAAATATCGCCACCGAATTTTTTCCGTCGAAATTGACGTTTGGCTTAATTGACGCTCTCATCCGTCTGGACCAGGTATCCAAATCCTTCCAACTGGCTTGCCATTTCTTGTTGTTGTCCCGCAGCTTCCATCCAATTTTCGGCCATTTCAGTTCGACAAGTGTTCGGGCGCCAATGTAAAGTTGAGCGCTTCCAACCTGCACGCAACAATAGTGGTGAATGCTAAGAACTGGAAAATAGACCAAAGTCTTGAAAAGGGTTTAAATCCCTTTTTATTCAACTTTAGAAGTTACAAATGCGTGCTCTTGACGCTCACAAACTACGTCGACCCGGCGGTAAAAACAAAATAAGAAACTGAAAAGAATAGTAACAAGTGATTAACTACGAGGCTCTCTAAACGTAACTAACCTCACCGCGTTCTAAAATACCGCTGATAGTTCAGCAAACTCTGAATATTACGTTGAAAGATTAACAAACTGCCGAGGCAAGCACACAGGCCGAAACGCGTGGTTCTTCGATTTATAACTAGCCACCTCCACGCTCGTGAAGTAAGAAAGCACACTTTCGAACTCGTTTCCTTTCTATTTAACTCAGCTTACTTCCGCTGACAATTTGAATCCTTGCGCGTTCTACTAAAATTTACATACTCTGGCATTGGCAATTCCAGGACAAAGTAAGGCTTGACAGGAAAGATAGTTTAAACTTAAAATAAATGTTAGTTAAAATAAATATAAACCCTACAACTATTAAAGATATTTAAAATGTTAGGGTTTGCAAAGTTAGAAGCAGTAAAAGTATTTTAAAGAATGCTTAAGGTTCGGTTCTTTTTTGCTCTTAAAAATCTGTTTTTTTTTTTTTTTTTTTTTTTTTTTGTTCTTGAGGTTTAAAGAATTCTTAAGATTCTGTTCTGTTTTTGCTCTATAAACTCTGCTTTTGTTTTTAAGGTTTAAAGAATGCTTGAGGTTCCATTCTGTTTTCGCTCTTAAAATTTTGGTTTTGTTCCGGAACTATTCGTTTTGTCCTCTTGTTCTAGCCTTCGTTATGGTACTCTAACTGACACAGTAATCTGTCATATCTTTTTCAAGAGCTTATGTAGAAGCATATTAAATTTAGATCGCAATTAAGTATTAAAAAATAATATGAAAAGTTCTTCATTAAACAAATTTTTGCTTCTACAGTTTCCCCTTTAGTGTTACTAAAAGAGCAGCGAAGACTGGAGACAGTTGATTACTTAAAATATACTATACCTAAGACGAAGACAGTAAATGAGTAAAATCGAAGAAGCCATGAAAATGCACTGTAACTATTATGGATCAAGCAATATTGTTCTGTTCATAATATTTATTGTTCATAACCTTCTCTATTTTACCTCAATTAAAAACGCAGCGTACTTTCTGGGAGCATTAGAGGCTTTGGGTTAAAATGAACAGGCATACAGCATCTAAAAAACGTGTAGAGACATTAGGTATTTTTTGGAAGCAGCCGTCATGAAAAATAAGCAACGCCTTTGCCGGGAATCGAACCACTGAACTTTTGAATACGCGCCAAACGTGCAGACCACCGCACCACGAAGACATGTCAAGGAAAAGAGAAGAAGAAGAGAGAAAGAAAGCTTTCTTGGAAGTGCAGGTTTTCAACGTTTCCAGGGTCGTAGACGATAACGCATTGCATGCGGGAGATTGTTGACAACGATGACGAATGTAACATCTCAGGAGGAATCTGTATATTCACTTTTTATGGCAGCTTACAGTTCTGACAGATCTACTGGATTTTATACGTACATATTAGATTTCAGATAAACCAAAAATCAGAAATCCATCGGAGTGAGATCACGGTGGCCACTAAACTTTAAAGTTACGGAACACAACTCTATCTTCAAAGTACTGCTGAGCACTTGCCAAACGCAAGGGGACTTGTGGGGTCACGTGGTGGGTGCACCGTCTTGCATCTGCTCAATATCACTAACGTCATTTCGCTGCAGCAATTCTGGAATTTACGTAATTCTTCAACATTACTCTATACCGAGCATTTGTGATAGAGCACATTTTCATAACTCCGTAAGTGACCTCTTCAAAGGAGAGCGGTCCGAGAACGAAAGTGCTTGTGTGAAGCACCACACAGTCACTTTAGCTTCGTGTAAAGTACAGTGAACGCAGTACTTAGAATTAAAGAAAAACGTGCTCATCCGTCCATAATATCTTCAGCGACAATCTGCTATCTTCGTCACATCTGGTGAGGAATGATAATGATCTCTTCTTTGCAACCGTTTTACGTCTGGAATTTTCGTTTATATGTATATCGCTCGTACGACATTTATGGTTTTTAAAAGCGCTGATAAATTTGCGCTGGGAAAAAAGTGGGTGTCACCATTCTAAAACTTCGAAATATTTTCACTTTTACCGTAACCGTAAGAACTCTGTTATTTTAAAGCACCATAATCTCGAGCGCGTACCTTCAAATAACAATACCTGAAATTTCATTTCGATTGGTTGAGGGAAGACGCCGCTAGAGATTCATTTATGAGATTCATTCATTCATAAGTTTTTTATGACTACTCTGTAATTTGCATACTATATAAGATAATTCTTCTACCTTCTTAGCATGCTTTTGTCGTGTAGTGGTCAGCACGCTGGGCGCATATTCCAAAGGTCCACGGTTCGATTCCCGGCGAGGGCATTGCTCATTTTTCATCTCTCCTGCTTTCAAAAAATTCTTAATGTCTCTACAACTATTCGATATAATCTGTCCTTTACCATTATATCGAATAGCCAATCTATCTAATAGCAACCTAGTGGCACTGTACATTCTAAAATGTGTAAGGTGACTAGTGGCATTCTATATACCTAAACCAATCAGTTTGGCACATATAAGGTTTCAAGAACTTGTACGAAGAAAAGTGTATTATTAGATTATTTCGCAAAATGCATTATTTAATTGGCATCAGTAACATCTATTATATTCGAAACATTTAGAGGAAGATGGGTTTTCCAAGAGGTTTTGGCTCGGGTTTTCAGTTTTGTAAATGCACGTATCTGAGAATATCAGAATAATCAGTCACGTTATAAACTTCTTTCAGCATAAGTTACATGCTAACCATAAAATATACTTTTTCTTATATCACTCACGTTATATGAAGAAGGATCGCTTATTCTTCCGTTTTGACGTCTTAATTTCGAGAGCAAATCCTGACAAATGAAAGGCAGTTCTTTCCTCTCCTTCTACGTGAGGGCAACTTATTGGACCCGGAACACTAATTGACTCCACGTCCGCTCAAGGTAAGAAACTAATAACAGCGCAGTCGATTCATCAGGCAAATAGAAGTTTGTCAAGGAGCTTTGAGGCTCATCGGTCTTCTCAGATTGCGCAAGATATGGATTTTCTCCGAAAGAAAAACATGATACCAGATATATTAGGTTCGAAAAAACGAGGTAATGAGGCTATGTTTTCATCCAGACCTTTCGCTGTTGCTGTAGGACACGAAAATGTATTTATTATGAAAGTTGTTTCCTTTTAGAATGAAGGAATACTTCACGCAAAAATTCGACGTCAGAATAAAACAGATAAAACTATGTAGTATAGTTTGTTTCCATATATATTTGTTATCCAGATCAGGGTTCGCAAACCTTCCCAATTGGTATTAAAATTATAATTCTAGTCCTAAACTAGCCTGTAAAGTTGGAATTAAGTTTTTTATGTTTATTAACCGGTTATTTTGTTATTTTGCCTACAACGTCTATTTTCATCGACTTCCAACTCGATGCAAATTAAGAGAATGTGCTATCGGCAGTGAATTTCCTAACTGCACATTGTTATTACAACTATGGGATGTGTTCTCACACAGGACCAATGGTCTACAATAGCTGTTTCTCAGAATTAACTACCAAATTCTGTTGCTTCATGAAATCTTTGCCGCCGATTAATAGTCAACGAGAACATTGTGTTGTTTAATTTTATTTGCGAAATAATTAAACTTACTATAACGTAATAGGGATCAGTATCTAATTAACTGAATTAAAAAAAAATATGCAATACATGTTGGATATTCTGTGGAACTTCAGAAAATGGATTCTTGTTTTTCTTTTTCACGAAACACACATGAGCGAATTTGCAGTTGAAGCCGATTGGTTGAAGATGCAGTTGAAGCCTTTCTATTTTAAAGATCGATCCTATGGTTGAGATACCAATGGGAACTTAAGAAATTCTCTTGCGGAATTTATGAAAACGGGAAATTTTAAAGAATGTCTAGGCAACACATAGAACACCTTGCGTTTCGGGACAAAGTATGAATTACCCAAACTTTGTTTATATATCTATATCTATCTATTTATGTATGTGTGTATATATATATAATTTTTCTAACCATTATGTATGGACATTTTATGTAACACGAAATACTATTTAGGTAAAGCGTTAAAAGACTAATACTTTTATTGAAAAGATGAGATGTAGCACTAATGCCTTTTTCAAGAGGATAAATTAGTTTACTTTTTCTCCACTAGCATCAAATCATTAGGAATTCAACAAAAAATAGTTACATAATTTCGTTTTAATAGTCATCTTGGCTTATTCTTCACTGACTTAAGTATTTTCCGTTAAGGAAACAGAGATTTTGCAACATAGTCTCGCACGTTTGGCAACAACGCACATTTGTTATTCAATATCAACATATGATGAGTCCTTCTCGGACACTACACCTTGCTCTTTTGCTTTCGTTATCACAGTATGGACTAGAGATTTTTCTGAACAAATTTAAAATAGCGTATTTCTTCACTGCGGAAAAAAGATTGAAATGCAGATGGCGAATTCTTCGGTCTGAGGCAAGCGTCGAAAGTCACGTACCTTGTTACGTGACGCTAGAAACATCATTAGCAGTAGCATTTTATGCTTTTCTGTTTTCTGTTTTGAGCTTGGCGTAGAATGCCAAAGTAGTATTTGAAACATGAATTATTTCATACTTTAAAGTCTAGGTTTTGACATTCTGTACACTGCCTAGGCATTCTACTCAATGATTACTTTGAAACATTGCAAATACAGATTTCCTGAGCTTCAGAAAGAGCATTTGGCCGATCGTCTCAAAACATTTCCCTTCCAGAATAAGAATTTACATGAATCGAATCGGCTTTAGTCTTTGCGTACTTTTCCGTTTCGCAGGCACAAATCTTACCAAGCAGACTTTATTGGGGACAACACACAGTATACACATAAAAAATGTTAACAAGTGTTAGTTCCAAGAAATTTTTATTTTAAAGGCATAAACATTTTGATATCGTTTAAAATTTTTAAAATGACAATAAATAAAGACAATAAATTTGTATAAATACATTAATTTGTTAAAAGAGATTAATTTAAGAGTTTACTATACTTTCATGGTATCACATCCTGTTTCACCGTTTCATATCACGTGACCCCAAGTGATCTCATCTCACGTAAACTACGCTACAAAAATCTAATTCTCTTAGTAATTATCTACATTAATTTCAAGTTAAATCTTAATTTGGAATACAAGTTTAAATGCAAGAATTATTTCCTTTCGTACGAATAGCTTATTCAGAAATTATGTAAAACCGCAGTGCTTTACTTCGCTAGTGCATTCTCATTAGAATTGATGAATTTAACCCTTGACATTTGCCTTTCTTATATTTCCTAATTATGTAAAACCGCAGTGCTTTACTTCGCTAGTGCATTCTCATTAGAATTGATGAATGGAACCCTTGACATTTGCATTTCTTATATTTCCTAATTATGTAAAACCGCAGTGCTTTACTTCGCTAGTGCATTCTGATTAGAATTGATGAATTTAACCCTTGACTATGCCTTTCCTATATTTTCGCCTTCGGGTGAGCGGTGAGATTGCATCCTAATTGATTTACTTACCACGAATGGCCTTAGGACATAAAATTGAACTATCTGGTAAAACTTCTATGTAGTTGTATGCCAGTATTGAAGAATCCATGATGAATTGTATGCCAGAAAGAAATAATCAAACTGATAGAAATGGCTGCGACTTGTTTTGAAAATGAGACGTAAAAGGTTACCAGCAAGGATATTATGTTTGGCATCGGTTGTATCGTTTTGGGCGACTTTATCGCTTGCGCCGGCAAAATGGAAAAGTACCAGTCTTTGTTAGCTGTGTTTGCTCGCGGGATTAGGGATTATTCAGTTATGGCAAAGCACACGAGGGCTATCTGCCTAAAGGGAGGAATGCCTCCGTGGAAGACTTTCTAAGGGAAACTGGCTCATATACACGTTACACATGGGGAAAACCACGAAAACGCCCATGCAGCCAGCCCGTTCGCGGGATTCGAACCTTGGACCGAACTACCAGTGTTCAGCGTCTTTACTGCTCGGCCGCTGGTGGACTGTTTGCTCAGGGGAGCCGAGGGTTTCAGCTAAAACTTATAGGTGTGCTTTATTTTATAAATTTAATATTTTAATACTTAAATTTTAATTTAACTTTTGTCCGCAGGGTATTGAGAATAGTTCTTTTTTCCCACAAATTATGTACTGTTAGATTGACGAGCTAATAATAAGGTATATTTTAAATATTCTTACTAGCTGCTGCTACGTTACTGAACAATTAAAATGAGCAATAAGTCGCCTGACTGGCTTCGTAGAAGCAGAGATTTATTTTAAAACAAGTAGGTTCCGTAAGTCCCATCCATTGGGTTCAATACAGGGAAAGAAGTCAAAATTACTGTTAATGCGAAAGCAAGTAATAAAAAAATATGTATAATAACCAGAAAATACTTTAAAAATTAATCTTTATTTTCAAGCAATGAAATCGGAAATATAAGCTTATTTGGTTATATAAATTAAAACTGGAATAAGAAAATATTAAATCAAAAGAAAACATCGTAAATAAAAAGGAAATGAGTAATCATCGGAAAGGAAGGAACTTAATTATAAATGTCATTAGAGGACAATATTTAGTACAGAATTGAACGATCTTATTGAGCGAAAAGTTATCTAAAATTGTAAGTTAGAGTTATTTGTGTGTGTGTTTTTTTAATAATACAATGCTTATATATCTCAGATTATGTAAAGTTAAATTATATACTATTGTGGATAAAAGCCTCCCTAATACTATGCCATCCGTTTATCATAGTTACTTTTTCAGGCATTTTATTTCCTTTTTGTATTTCCCGTAGAGGGTTCTATTAGTTTTAGTTAGTTTTTTATAGCATAATAATCAGACTTAACACTGTTTTGGCAAGCCTCGGTTAATTCTATGTTTAATCGGAAATTGACTGTAGTTAAGTTTATCACTTATCCCTGTTATTGGAGTTAAGACTCCCAGTTAAATGCCGAAAGTCGTCGGAAAGATAGGAAGGTTAAAAAGGTTTTAAGGTATTCCCCCCCCCCTTCTTAGCATGCCTTTGTGGTGTAATGGTCAGCACGCTCGACTCGTATTCGAGAGGTCCGTGGTTCGAGTCCCGGCAAGGACATTGCTCATTTTTCATGTCTCCTGCTTCGGAATAACCTAATGACTCTACAATGGCGCGCAAACTGAAAGGTGGTGAATGATGATTCTTCACCACCAGGAGTTGGCGATTGGGTCCCTAAAACCCCAGTCGTCCTTTAAAAGGTGAGTATATTAGGTATTTCTCCCATCTTCTTAGCATACGTTTGTGGTGTGGTGGTCAGCACGTTCGACGCGTATTCGAGAGGTTCGTGGTCAGCACGCTTGATGCGTATTCGATAGTCCCGTAGAGGGCATTGCTCATTTTTCATGTCTCCTGCTTCAGAATAACCTAATGTCTCTACAAAGTGTAGTTTAATATTTAATAATTTATAGGTTAAACTTTTAAAAGCACTTAAAACTAATCTTTGTGGAGACCTAGTATATAACGTTTCTATTTTACTAGTAATGACTTCCCGCATTTCATGAAATAAAGACACATTTTTCAAGCAAATTCCTTCCAAATAAAGTTTCGTGAAAAAACAACCAGTGATATTTTCTTTCACAAAAAAAAAAAAAAAAAAGTCTTCCTTCCATTTCATGAAATGAAAACATCTTTGTCAACCAAGTGCTTTCCAAATCACTTTTGTGAAAAACCTCTCAAATTTTCTTTTCACAAATAATAATTTCCCTGCATTTCATGAAAGAAAGACATATTTTTCGAGCAATTTTAATTAACTTTGGTGAAAATTTGACAGTTTTTCATGAATTAAAGAAGCAAGCTTTTTCAAGCGAATGTACTATTTTAAATTAACCTTTGTGAAAATCTGGCAAATGAAGAATTCTTTTAGAAAATCATGAGTCCTCTGGTTTCATGAATTAAACACACCTTTTTTCAATTATGCACTTCAAATTAACCTCAGTAAAAACCTGACTAATAACGTTTTCTTTTTATAAAGAATGATTTCCCGAATTTCATGAAACATAAAAACATTTTTCAAGAAAATGAATTTCAGATTAACATTTATGAAAACTTAATCAATAAAGTTTTCTTTTTATAAGCAATGACTAAACACCTTTCATAAAATAAAGAAAAATTTTTTCAAGCCAATCCACTTCAAATTAACTTTTTTAAAAACCTGACCATTGAGGTATCTTTTTACAAACATCCCCACCACTCTCATTTGATGAACTAAATACTTATTTTTTAAAAAAATAAGCAAAATTTTCCTAATACTGCTGCATAACTTCAACATTGGCAGTGATTTAAGTTCAACTCGGAAAGAAAAAATATTTCTCCATTGAACTCACGTCGTTCGAATCCCGAACCTTGAAACAGCGAAATTGTAGAATTTGCCGTTCGAATTAATGAAGATTTAGAATGCTTCAGAATGTTTAGAAATAGTTTGCCAATTGCTGGGCGTAAACGCTCGGCGGGTGGGAAAAATAATTTAAATTAATGACGAGGCATTAGTTCTGGCAACAGTATTGCGTCGCGATGTAGAGCCACAATTGCTCATAAATACCAATTACGGACGTATAAACGTTCCGCTAGTAGAAAAGCAGGCAACAGTCGAGAAAGGATGTAAGAATGTTGTAGTTAAATGTTTTGAAATGCATCACACGTGTGTATACTATTTCAAAGCATCGATTTTTATTTAAATTAATCTACAGGAATTAGGCGTCCAAACGAAATTTGTTTTCAAAGCACTGAAATTCGCTTGAAAGGTAATAATTTAGAAATAGAATTTTTGCATAATCTACTATATATAATTTTGTATAAAAAATTGAACATAAAGTACAGAGTTAAAATTACTGCACTGAATATTTTCAGATAATATTTAAAGATTCTCAGTTTCTTCATTATAATAAATTAATCAAAATTCTATCTTTTTATGCCTGAACTATATATTATTTTTATTTATTATATCACAGTTGCTTTCCCGTTTTGTCAATAGATCGTGCAATCGACTTTGTTTCCTCCGTGCAATCGTGGCCAGGCATATAGGCCCTTTGTATATTGTTATTCTTCTGAGTATAGGTTTTTCCCTCCGTCGTTTTCACTTCTGCAACCAAGGCAAAAGATTCATTTTCAACTTTGAAGCTATAGCCCTTCAGATTTACATAATTTATGCGCATTTTTATTGCTGTAGCATATTTAACTTCTCAATTACCAAGTAAATTCTAGTAACGAAGTTAACCTCAAAATCACGGTTAATCAGAAAGCAGACTAAAAACTATAGGGAAAGGAATTACTCAATAATAGAAAAATTATCAATTAGCATTTAATCTATTTCTTCAAATATTTTAATCCAAAATATTTGAATTCATTAGGTGAAATTGTATTCATTAGGTTATATAAATTAAATTAGTATTCGAAACAAATGAACTGCGCTGCAGATGACGAAAGAACTAACATCATTAGAAGGGAAGAATCTTCGTAAGAATTGACATTTAAAGAAACGTATTATTCGAATATGCTATAGTAGTAACTCGTATATGCGAGTAAGTTAGACATTATTTTTAAATTTCACATTGTTTACTTATTCAAAATATATCATTTTAGATGTATATAATTGTATATAATTTTGAATACGGGATATCATCGTGGGTAAATACAACTCAGATGCTAGGCCAATATCTTTTATTCCCTGCTGTTATCCCATCATGCATTTTTCTTTACCTTTTTAAATATTCTTTTGACAGTTTAATTTTACGCTGATGGTATACGATAGCAGATTTCTCAATAAGCAAATTTAAGCAAATTTAATTAGTGTTTTAGCTAGGGCCTCCGTTTAAGCGGAATAGAAATATTAATAGTATTGAATGGAGTATAAAATAAAACAAAACTAATGTGTTGTAACATTTAAAATTTCTTAGTCGTTATTACACGTATTTTATCGATTTTAATCACATATAATTACTATAGGAGAGGAAATTATTTTTGTGTCTCAGATCTATTACTTACATTAAAAACATTTCTATTCATAACGTTTACTGATACACCATATTCAACTTAAAAAGAGCCCTTTTCGGAGACGATTAAAATCTGAACCCTTTCATTTTTTTGTTTTCCTTTTCTTTTCTTATCTGTATGTGCGCGGGTGTGTTCACACTCTAAACTTAGTACAATGAATGTTTAAGAAAATAAAATCTACCATCCCCGTTACCATCTTATTTCCTATTCTGCTGACTGTATCAAAATCAAATGTTTGATAATTAATTAAGGGAAACATGCATCTTAATCGGTTCGAACTTTAAAAATTGCTGCTCATACTAACGAGAAACTAAAGTGAAGCTTTTGATGCCCTCCGTTTAATCCCCATTACTATGTACAACCCTTTGTCAATGATATAATAAACAAACAATGGATACAGCGGTAACTGCGGTATGTACTATATGATATAAGGTTTAGCCTAAGTTTTTAACAGTTATATTTAGTTAAAGCTACTTTCCTGCCCCTCCTAATTTTCGCTTACAATTTCCTACCAGTATGTGTTTTTATTCGCGTTTAATGCAAATGAGTAAGAGTAATATTTCAGTCGGAGTTCCACTGACTTCGAAAGAGAGCCTCAGATTTTCTGACTAGCGCGCGTTTGCTTTTTTGCTACGACTCTCTAAGCTATTACTTACGCTCATCCATATTACAGGCCGTTGATAGTTTCGCTAGTTTAATCAATATTTAGTAACCAACTACTTAGAATTTTGATAGCTTCGATTATATCTTTTCAGTTAAGCATTATTTAAGTCTTATTTCTTATTACTTTGAGTTCAAGCCCAAGCGGAGACTTTGCTATAAGCCCTGAGAAAAAGTGAAACTCTTATTTTGAACAATAAAGTGTAATTAACCCTTCTTGAGCTTACCTCTCTGTTCCTGAACTAAAGCTTCTATTCGCTTAGCTGTTCATAGGTTCCTCAACACAGGTTCTTCCTTAGTTGTTAGAGTGAAACCACACAATACATACAACTTATAAACACAGTATGTATATGCATACAGCATATATACAAAGTATATGTAGATACAGCATATACTATACAGCGTATGTACGCTGCATATATATATATATATATATATATATATATGGTACACATATAGAGCGACATATATACTCTGTATGTATATTATACTCGTAATATACGTACAGCGGTACCTGCTTTATTAACGGTTCAAAAGGAGTACTATTTTTTCCTGATGAATATCTGGAATTCGAAAATGAATGCAACTCCCACGAGTCACTAAGTGCTTAAAAATCCTGAATACTGATAGTTCGGTCGGGGTTCAAACTCAACCAAACGGTCTGGCTGCTGTGGAGTTTTTCCGAATGTAACATGAATACAAGTTCCAATTCCAAGCGTAACAGGATTACGAGTTCTTTTAGAAAATCCTCCAATGAAGGCATCCCTTCTCTTAAGCAGATAGCTTCATGAACGTTATTGTATTCAAATATTCTCACTTAAACGCTTTCCAAATCTTCTAATGGTAACGAACTGGAGCTTGATACTGAATATGCGGAATCTATATAATGCTGATGGTGTATTGTTCTTGAGTACCGTAGAGACATTAGGTTAATTTGAAGCAGGAAATGTGAAAAATGTGCAGTGCCCTCGTCGGGGGCGAATCTTTTTAGAGATTTAGACGGGCGAACTATTTAAAAGGGCTTCTGGGGGTTAGGAGAATCCAATCGCTAAATCCTGGTGGTGACGAATGAATTGTTCACAACTTTTTAGTTCGGCGTCATTATAGAGTCATTAGGATTTTTTGAACCAGGATACATGAAAAATGTGCAATGCCTCGACTGGAACTCGAGTCTAGACCTGTCGAGTGGGCGCCGAGTATGCTATCGTTACGCTGCGAAAGCGTGCTGGAACAGAGAGAAAATACCTTATAGTACTGTCAAATTCTGTTACCTACATCGAGGCACCGACTAGCAAATGCCATGTTGCAGAAAGTTACATTGTCTCATACATTATTAAAACAATTTTAATACAATACCTTTGCCGAATGGAAACACACTGACACGCAAAACATATTTTTTTTTTATTTTAGCAGTGGCAGCGTATTACGTTTAAATCGCAAAGTGAGAGGTTTGTTAATCAGTAACAAACATTAAATTTGAGAGGAGAATTAAATACTTACAGCAACATACTAGCACGTGGAAGAAAAAAAATATTCCGGTAAATGGCAAAATTGCTTTTAAATCGGTAAATTTATTGATTAAACTTGAAAGATCACTCAGCAAACCTTACGCTTTGCTGAGTGATAATGCATTTCTTTTAAATCGTTGAGTTTTCTGATTAAATTTTAAGAGTAAATATCTTTGCCGAGAGACTATACATTGCTTTTAAATCACTGAAATTTTAATCAAAATTTCATTTACTTTGAGTTGAAGATAAAAGAAATACTAATAAAAATATTAGATATACAAAATTCATGCTTCCAGGTGAGCATGTTCTTCTAGAGAACTACTTGTGTTCAATATCTGGTGACTCAAAATACAGCCAGCAATACAAGGAACGTGCATACATATATATAGAGAGAGTTTTAGTATTTAATTGAAATTATATTACTGTTAGAAGGAAATGAATCGTTGTTACCATGACATCATCCAAATTATGTCTCCTAATTTTTATTAGTTCATTGGAGTCAATTTATTTGCCTCATTCGTATCCAGACTGCTATTTAAATTAAAATTATTTAAGGGCAAACGTGTATAACATGAAGAAAGCTTTGAGTGATCAAATAGTACAAACATGCAGGCTGCGTTATATATACCAGTAAAGCAGAAAAAGAGAAAGCTGTTATTTATATATTTTTATACTGAGCATCTCGGAAAGCTCTACCTTTTCCTAAGCCTGTAATAAATATCACATTCTTTTCTTATGATACCTGTTACTTTCTAATACCTGTTAATAAAATATCACATTCTTTTCTTATGATCAATAAGATATAACGACCAGGGAGCGGAACTATTTATCGATTTACGTATTTATATCTCATGAATGATAATAAAAAAAATCAGCATCTTACTTAGATCATAATTGGAAATACCATTTCTCAATCGAAATATGATAAGCAACACACTAAGAGTATACGAAGAAGAAGCTTCATAACTTGATGTATTTGCGACATTTTTGTTCATTTTACTTCTCTCGTGAAATCCCCTTTTTCTTTCTTCTCCTCTTTGCCTCAAAATCCAATCAAAATTTTCCAAATTCTTTCGAAGGCATTAAGCATTTCCGAAAATAGCGTACTTTCAATAAAATTTGTCATAAAACAATTTACCATAATTGGATAAACATGTACGTTTCTTTGCGCTCAGTTGAAGAAAATGTAGTATTGACTGCCTAAAATAGGACCATAAATTAAACTGGATGTGATGAATGGGAAAAATTGAATGCATTACGTACCACGAGTGGCTCATTAAGATATTTTCAGTAAAGTGTATCTATAATGAAGTTAAGCTAATCCTTTTCCCTAAAATTAAAGTAATGTGATTTTTATAAAAATTCTGAAAAGCCCGTCGATTGGTACAAAAGGCACCATGCATACGAAATTCTGAAGGAACAGGTAGTTCTCGATTTGCAATAACTCGCTTTTACAATAGCCAAAAAGTTCTCTAATTTAATTTTACTGCCAGAAAATACCCATGTCCGCAAAAATTCTTTATCTAGCTTATATTTTCACAACCGTTGGTCGTAAATCAAAAGTACAAACGCAAAAATATTTTAAAAGAAGCAATTATTCATGTTTCGAGGTATTGCGATTAAAAACGCTAATTTTATAGCAATTACAAAATTTAACTGTTGCTAAAATCTCTTGATTCCTATATTTATATTTAAGAGAATTTTATACATATTGTATAAATAAGATGCAAAAACGTGATTGTCGAATGATAAAATTGACTAAATTATTTCATTTTCAAGTTGGAAATCAAATTCAGAGGCCGTACGCAAACTAAAGTGCGAAATGCTTGTATTTGTATATAACTAAGAATAAAATGTCAATTTAGAAAAAGTTACTAATTCTGATAGACTAATTAATAAGCCAATCACTTGGTCCCTATCCTTTAGTTGCGAAAATTTTACTCATTATAAAAAATAAAATAAAATAAAACTTAAAGGAACTCTCGGATTTACATGCCTATAGTCGTGATAATTGTTGGAATATAACGCTTAGCTTTTTTAACGGCTGTATTTAACATTTGAACATAGACTATTAATTACTTGGCTTTTCTAAAATTTCAAAGGATTTTTTTTCCTGCATTCCACGACGAGCATAATTCACAAGTGCATACTGAGGGTGGGGTATAAAAATGGACTAATGAGCTCCTATTGCTTTTGTTACCTGAATCTTTGAAACTGTGGATATTGGGCGCCTGTTGTTGTTTACGTTTTATTTTGCATGTTTCGCAGTTATATATGTATGACGTATAATATTATGCATGTATGCTATAATTTTAGTAGAAATTCTAGTAATGCTTTCATTTTATAAGTTTATTTAATCGTTAACATTTCACTTTCGTGGCATATTATCGCGCTTTATATCGAGAAAATGACTCAAGATACAATTAGCCTCGAATATTATGCGTTTACTAAAACCTGTGGATTAAGGAAATTCAAGTGAACAGTTTTTTAGAGCTGAAAATAACTGGAAGTGTTACAATGAATGTAGTATTTTCTTATCTCAATGCTTGCATTCCTTTGATTCTGAAAGCGTAAGATTCGAAATATATATTGTGAATGATCTTAATATACCTATTGTTGACATTTTAAAAGTTACATATCAATAAATAAAAAATATTCGTGGCGAAGAGAATTTCTCGTGCAGCCAAAATATGAACCATTATTAATGTGAAATTCAACACACTTAACAGGTGGGAATGCAAATTAGGAAAATTCACATTGAATAAAACTGTGCATTGGCTGTTATTATAGAACATCTTTTTCATACAGATTGCAATAAAAATCGGTAAGATTTCTACTAATTATGCTCGTATAATTATGCTTATATTTGATTTAAATTCGTAGTAAAAATTTTCACAAGGCATCCACAATGCTTCAATTACTTTTAAAATTAATACAGGAAATTGCATGACAAAACATTTTCAGCCATCTTTCTTAAAGCACGGCAAAGGTCATGAGAAATGACAGAAATATTACTGGAAGCCCATTGGTTCATTCTAGAAACCACTTCCTCGGTGGCTGTATAGACGTGCACTTAATAAATATGCCCACGGGTATTGCTTCCGCAGATATGATGATGCGACTTCAAAAGGTTATTAAACCCAGCATGTTCAAATTTTTGAAAGAATAGGCTTCACTAAGGTAAAATCACATAATTAGAAAGGCTCAGAAAACCGTCTTCGGGTATTCATGGTCATTAAAACATATCTGGACGTTAGTAAATTGGACAGTAGTCCGCTAGGAAGACTGCCGGACCTAACCTAACATGACGATTTCTTCTGGATTTACGTCAAAGGACTGGTGAGCAACAAACCTGTTTAATGCGAACAATACTTTAGCTGCATCTTCGTAGCTGTTTGTAAGTCAGAAATACGGAAATAATTTTCAAAATGCTAGGGGTTCCTTGAGAGGACGATGTCAAGTGTATGTTTCAGATCACGTCTAAATAACTATTGAAACCTCCATGCATTTCGTAAATGTCTTGTGAGTAACGAAAGGCATTTTGTTTTCTTACTTAGCATTGTTCCATCACTAGGCGACTTGTACGTTAACGCATGAAGATTTTACTTTTGGTCCTGTGCCACTATACAGGCATAATTTGTCTCTCTGCGCACCATAGCTCTCCCAGAAACTTGCACACGCTATGTTGGATCACCCTGTACACACATACATGTAATATGATGTTGTCGTCTTAATTTTTATAACCTTTTCGTACTTTGAAAAAGACTAAGCAAACAGCATGCATTTAGATAATGACAGATAATGACAGTTGTAATGTGTTACTTTAATGTTTGCCATTAAAAATCATTTTCGTTCTCTCGCCTTGCCTCGTAACCACGGTAACGACCAGCTGCGGAGGATAGCTCAGTTCTCTAACTGCTTTTCTGTACTTCGTTGATTTTTAGAGTGTTTACGCATCGTGTAAAGCAGTTAAATGAAGACTGGCTTGAACAAGTCTCAAATAAGGCAGAGAAAATAAGTTCTGTTGGGTGATGATCGATAGTTCTAAGGTTAAAGGAGTTCAAAAGATTTAAGGAGTTATATAAGGTTAAAGGAGATCGAAAGAGGTATCCAAGGTTAAAGGAGTTAAAGTAACAAACTATCGAGGAAGGCGGAATAAATGGCCCTCCTGGGCTGCACATTTCTGGGATAGCGCATTTTTCACAACAGACATAATTTTATAGTTGCTAAACTTGGACCGTTGGAGCAGAAAGAAGAAATTGATAATAACTAAAGATTCATGAATTCACAGTTGTTTTACAAAACTGCATAGAGGAGAGAAGTTACAATTTACACTCAATAAAGCTTTTGAAGAAATCACTACCAGATTTCAAGAACTTCATATTTTAGTAAATTTTTTTGTTCTATTATTGTAATATTGGTGCAGTTTTTGTTTGTATGCTTAAGTGTATCATTTTAGATAAAAACGTTTGGCTATATTTTTGTGTAATTCAATTTCTTACCATGTATTTGATACATAAACGTTTAATTCTTGTATAAGACTGTAGATTTTGTGATTTAGAATTCAACAACGTTTAGATTGTAAAAATGACTCAAATAGAACCCTAGATAAGGTCAAAAATTTTCCTGAAATACCTGCGGATTAATTTATCTTGATTTATCTCGGATTAATTTATCTTTAATTGAACACGCTAACGATCCGTTTTAGCCACGTTTGGGAGAGTTCGTGCCAACTTGGAAGATTTCTAGAAGTTTTAGGAAAAAACATTTTTGAAGCTCTAGAAATGATTTTCCGCGAAGCTTCCAGAAATCCTGGAAACTTCATAGAAATACGACTTTCATAGAAATACAAATTCCAAGATGAGACAATGTCTGGTCAGTTAGGAGAGATTTCAGAAAGACTGCGGTTAAAATAGAATTAATTAAATTGCGTTTTAGAGTTTACGTTTAAATGATATCGGGAATTAACGATATGTCTCATATGCTAATGAGAATTTTCTTAATATCTGCATTCTCTATGATATATTCAACTGTTATTCATATAACTGTTTATATTATATTCAACTGTTATTCATATAACTGTTTATATTATATTCAACTGTTATTCATATAACTGTTCTCTATGATATATTCAACTGTTATTCAACATATATTCAACAGCTATATTCAACTGTTTGTTTTGCTGCGTATTTTTATTAATCACAGTAAATTGTCAATATCTTCCTGTTTACCTAGAATGACAGTTTAAATAGGAATGCGCGAATACATAGCTCAGAAGAGTATTTTGTCTACAGTTCAAATGATTTTGCAAAAACTACTGTATATTCATCATATTATAAATTTTTAAAACCTTGTTTGGAGCTTCATTTTTATTTTATATAGAAAAGTTAAAATTCCTTAAGGAAAAATTAATTTTTTCCAAATTCCTGAGCATTTAAATGTCATGCCCAACAAACGTAGCTCTAAAGTTTGGGATTTTACGACTAGTTAGTTATTGCAGAGAAACGTGTTACTCAAGCTGAATGTTTATTGGTAAAAAAATTCTGACATTTTTAGCAGTAGCGTTGCTATTGATGACGATCCTCATTTTTTTAATCAATATCACTTTTGAGTCTGTATCAGATTTCAGATAAAAGAATGTTGTCTTATTATCGACATATATTGTTTTTAAAGAAATAAAATAAAAAAAGTATGGTAACACTTAATACTGTATTGGGTATTCCAAAGATACGCTGATTTTAAATGTTTCGTAATTTTGCTCTTGAATTTTATGCAACATAAGTTCGAAGAAAGTAATGCTTAGTAAATAAAGTTAAAAAGGCAAAAAAGTAATACTAAGAAAACTAGAGAAAGTTATGTGTGTCAATTTATTAAGAAAACTGAAAATTTATATGATAAACTGACAAAAGACTGAAAAAATTTATTGCCACTGCATTGGCATTTAATACTGTATCGGGAATTCTAAATATATGCTGCTTTTAAAAAGTTTCTTATTTTGCTGTTGAATTTTATGTAGCGTAAGTGCGAAGAAAGTGATGTTTTATAATAAAATTAAAAAGACAAAATATTAGGTATGTCATCTTGTAGAGACATTAGGATTTTTTGGAAGCAGGCAAGATGAAAAATACGCAGCGTCTTTGCCGGGAATCGAACCACACACCTCTGAAATAGCGGCCAGCGTGCAGAACGGCTAAACCACGAAAGCACACTAGGAAAGCGGGAGAAATACCTTATATATTCCCCTTTTTAAGGGGCGACTGGGGTTTTTAGGGGACCCAATCGCTAAATCCTCGATGTGGAGAATTCTCATCCAACACCCTTTTAGCTCAGGCGCCACTATAGAGACATTAGGTATTTTTTGGACGCAGGCAAAATAAAAAAATTAGCAAGCGCCTTCGCCAGGATTCGAACCACGGACCTCTGGAATACCGGCCCAGTATGCAAACCACTACAACACGAAGGCACGTTAGGAAAGCGAGAGAAAGATCTTATAATCTTGCTAAAACTTAAATGTTGATATGATAAACTAAGAAAAGACTGAAAAAATTAGAAAAATGTATGGCAGCACTTAATTGCCTACCAGGAATCCTAAAGATATGCCGCTTTTAAAAACTTTGCGATTTTATTGTTGAATTTTGTATGGCGTAAGTTAAAGATCATTTCAACAATAAAACTAAGTAAAAGAATAGTTGTGTCAGGAATGAGTTCAAAAGCAGATTTACAAACTGCGAGCTGAGTGAGAGCGTAAATACCTTAACTTCTAGTGGGATGTTAAAATCTGAATTCTTTCAGATTTCCTTTCTTTCTTTCTTTCTTTCTTTTCTTTATTCTTTTTCTCCCATCACAGCAATTGTTGATGCAAAGTTATTCCTTAGTGGGTAGAAACAATAACACAAGTACAAAACGAATTAAAAGCAAGCAGAACAAAATTTGAAAGCAACCAAAATTTAAAAACTACCTAAGAAAACTAAAAAGCGTTAAAGCAATTCAAATCCATTGCATAACAGTCAACACTGAGAAATGAAAAATCGGGAGATTTCTCGCACAAAAGTTGGGAGTTTCTTCAAAGCTTTCGCAATGCACGCTGGGGGACGCCATTTCGGAAGAATCCAAACTGACTTAAATTCGCTTTATAATGCATAATTAAGGTTCTTGAATTATTTATAATATGATTCTGGTGCAAAATATATTAATATTTAATATAATATTGTAAATGTTTTGTCCTTTGGCTTAACTCATTTTCTAATTTTACCCTTTTTATACTGAGAAAATCACGAGTAGGGAAGAAAAGCTTTTGTCTTGTAAGTAGTTTAAAAGACGATGTAAATAAATTTATTAATTCGTGTACATACAACTTTGAGATTAAACATACTAAATTATCGCATATTGTTGCAAAACAACATTAAATATAAATGTTAACTGATTAAACATTCATTGAAACTTAGTAAAGGGTTTTACAATGGTCTACTGTAATTCAGCGTATAAAGTATTTGGTCTCTCTTTCGAGCATGCTTTCGTGGTGTAACGGTTAGCACGCTCGTGTAACGGCGGGGTGTAATGGCGCATATTCGAGAGGTCCAAGTCCCGGCCAGGGCGCTGCTCGTTTTTTACGTCTCTTGCTTCAAAATAACCTAATGTCTCTACAACGGCGCCCGAACTAAGAAAGGTGGTGGATGATGATTCTTTACCACCAGAATTTGGCGACTGGATCCCCATAATCTCCAGTCGCCCTTTAAAAGGAGGAATATCTCCTTCCAGCATGCAGTCGGGGTGTAATGGTTAGCACATTCGGCGCGTTTCGAGAGGCCCAGGTTCGAGTCCATTGCGGATTTTTTCAATTTCCTTCCGGCATAAAACACCTGATGATTCTACAAGCGAATTAAGATAGTGTGAAATTACTAAGGAAACTTATACCGAATATCTATCAGACTGGAGAAATAGAATTTGCACGAATTAGGTTTAAAGCATTCAATAAATAACATTTATTGTTTTGAATTTTTTAGCCCAAAGGGCGTTAACTCAAAAGGGATATTAATTTCGTTTCGGCATTTTGTGAAGTTTCACTTTTCAAGTTGTTGCCACCAAATATTATTGCCCTTTATTTATTTAAAGAAAATAATAATGAAGAATATGCATAAATGTATGTATGTTTCTCGCATTGTAATAAAACTATGGTACCTAGAGCCATCAAATTTTAAATAACGTACATCTCCACCCGAATATTGGCATTTGGAAACCCAAATTTGGAATTGGGAATTAGTTTTATTATCGATTTCTTATTTTGTAACACTTCAACGAATTTTTGATTAAGAAACTCAACGATTTCAAAGCCAGCAATGGCAGCACTGTAAGAAAAAAAAAAAACTTTTTTATCTCTAGCACGCTCTTTTTTAGCATGTGCTCTTTTTTAGCATGTGCTCTTTTTTAACAGACTTTGTGATATTGCCGTTGAATTGAATTTTATGGATTAAGGGCGAAGATCATGATATTTAAAAAATAAAGGCAACAAACAAAAATGTTTAAAAAGTCTCTTATGGGGTAATATAAAATCTAAAAAACTTTCACTTTTTTTTTTTTTTTTTGGAAGACGCTAAAAATTAAAAATGCTGAGATTTGGTGATTTATCTCGAGACCGTGAGGTATGATAGAAAACTGGGACAGCTGGTAGCTATGCTGTAGTATTGTATTTTACCACCATGATGAATTTTGCGTGATCCATTGTTCAACACGAAATCTCAAATAGTCTCAGCAATAAATACGGCCCCGAGAATCACGATAAGTGAATTGTTGGTTGTGCAGGCAAGCCTCCATTTTATTCAGCGTCAGGTGCGCTAACCGCAACCCCCAAGGACAAGGCGAAAAAGATTGCAACAACCGGTTTCTCTTTCTTCTGCTGCTGAGGTTCGGAGGTGTAGGACGGTCTCTGGCTGTCCTCACTCTGGCCGATGCGATGTGCCATTTTTTCTACTTCTCGTTTGCTGCTTCCTTCGATGCTGTCTGCTAACACCTTGAAATCCCTTTTTAGTGAGATTTTGAAATGAAGATTCAAGAAAAATATTCCTCCAGATTCCTAATACATGGCTGTGGCAAATAATTTTTGTTTAACGACTTTATCCTTTTGAGAAATCTTCGTGCGCACGTGATTTCATCCTTTCCTGATTTAAAGAAGAAAAAGCAAAAATACCATGGTTAATCAAGTACGCTTAATTACTGCCGTTAAATTTTGACTGTTCCTTTTTCACCAAAACTTTGTTTCACACTGATGGAAAAAGATTAACTTTAATCTGAGTGCAACGTTATTTTGGTTATACGTATTACACGATCCTGATTTTGTTGCAAAACCTGCAATCGTCTGTCTGTCTGATAATTTCTTAATTTATATTAATGCTTATTCAGAAATCATGTTAAAGAAAGAATATAAATTAATTGATTTTGTGATATCTGAATTATCATCCTTTGAAGTAAGTCACTTTGATTTCATATTTCCTTTCAAGATTACACATTTCTATCTGCACATTTTTAAGTATTATGGGTTATTGCACCCACAACGCAATCAACTAAGTAAGCGATTCATTTGATTTCACATTTATTAGTCCTTTAACAAACATCGCCAAATTATTACATTTGGCCCCCTTATTACGTTGGTCAGTCTTGAAAAATTACAGAAAGACTGCGGTTCAAACAGTGTTATTTGAATTAAGTTTCATGTATCCACTGAAAGCGTCACGGATGAAAACATCGAGTGTGAAATCATCACAGAGGAAATAAAGCAAGAAGAAAACATCTCAGTTCTAGCATCGTGGTAGAAAATAAAGCGATGCAAAAATTTCGCAGTTTTAAAACATCACCGTACAAAATGTGAGGTAAAAAACAAAGCACCTACAAATCATCGCAGACATGTATTTTCTGACTATACAAATTTAAGTGAACTTTCGTATAAGGGTTTGTGAGAACAAGAACTATTTAAAATTTTATATTTCATATTTTTGTATTAACTAATTGTGTTTACTATTGTTTACTATTGTTTGTGTTTAATGCTTACTGCTAAAGTAAGGAGGAATTTCAACAATCAAAAACATTTTTTTCAATCCTACCCCTTTCTTCGACATTTCTGCCATTAGTCGACGAAAAGCCCATTAAAATGATAACAGTGTAAAAAAGCAAGGATAAAAATTAGCCTCCATAGTGTTGCCTGTAATAAACTTTAAAATAATAGAGCAGTTCTTGAGGTGGTCATCACCCATATCACCCTGATGACACACATTAAAAATCTGGATATTAGTAAAAATTAGTACTATGAATAGTAGTAAATAGCGTTTTCAATTAAATGTTTCTTCCTATTTCTATTAGTTTTTGTACAGTATTTTTTCAAAAAAAGACTAATACGGCTTCCTAAAAGGCATTAATTAAACAATGTGTTTTAAATAGTGAGCAAAAAATGCCTTTTAATTCGTGTACATAGTATTGATTTTCACTTATTTCCAAATTATGTATGCTTAAGTTCCTTTTTTGATTTTTCAGCAAAAATTTAATTGTTTATGCAAAATAGTTAAATACAGAGGTAAATTATTACTTACTATTTCTTGTGTACAAGTCATCATTCGACTATTCACTTCAAATTTGTGTCGTCGGAAAACGGATGTCTGCGATATTATCATCATACAAAGATGTATAGCTGCTTTATTTTTAATGCGATATTTTGTGCGATGATGTTATAAAACTGACAAAATTTTGCACCACTTTATGTTTTACCACGATTTTTTACAGCTGAAATATTTTCTCTTTATTTGCATTAATTCCACGATGTTTTGGATAATGGTGTTTCCCTCGGACTGTTCCCTTTGCGATGTTTTCATCCGCGGTATTTAGCCTCGCTGTTTTTAACCTATAACCCAGTTTTAGAAATTTCTCTGTGAGTAATATCTGTAATTTGTGACATTTCTCATGTATTAAAAGAATTTGTTTAGTCTCTGCGTACTTCTTGAACTCTTTATAGCTGTTTACGTTGCAGCATATTGCTATTAAAGGCAATAAATTATCTTTCTTCCTGATGACCCGGAGGAATAGTAAAAAAAAAGCCACAAATTCTTAGCTGCAACTGTATTTTTACTCTAATTTCCTAAGTCTTTACAGAATTTTAAATAAAAATATGGATATCGGCTAAACATGAACAAGATGACATGAAAAAGGAAGAATTCTGATTTGAAAAAGAAATAACTAAAAATTTCATTTCTTTTACTGTTAAGGAAGATGAACCAAAACGCCGAAATTAGTCTCTTCGAACTAACTTCTTGCAACTTATTCTAACATAATAATCTTCAAAACAATATATTCATAATAATAATAACAATAACAATATAAACTTCAGAACAATATATTCAGAATAATAACAACAATAACAATATAATCTTCAGAACGTAGTTTCAAAAACTGAGAATTTTATTGCAAAATTTGCTCACTTCTGCTGCACTATTATGACAAGAGATACTCTAAGTGAAAATCTATTAGAAGTATTTATGATTTGCAGATGAATACTTTAGAAAATCTTATTCTTATGTCAATGGAAAGATATTTGCTAAAAACAGCGCATCAAAAATATCATAGAAGTAAAATGTTGAGAAGAAAACAACGCAAGAAGAAAACGCCGTCGTAAAAAATATCGTGGAAGAAGGGAAAGCAAACAAAAAAATCAGTTTTAAAACATCGTGGATAAAACACCGTTGTAGAAAAGAAAGCGGTTCAAAAGAATCGTGGATAAAACATAGTTGTAGAAAATAAAGCGGTTCAAAAGCATCGTAGTTGTAGAAAATATCGTGATAAAAAATAATGCGCCTCTAATCATCGTAGGAGATTGCAGATTTTGTGTTTTTCTCAGTGAAAATCTCTTGCGAAATTCCAAAATATATGTTAATAGCATATAGTTCCAATGAACGGCATCTCGCTATATACTCACAAGTAATATATCACTTGAAATTTCAGCTGCAATTAAACTGCTAGTTTTAAAAACAATTTTTTGTTAGAAGATGGACATGAATTTTACCCAAGCAGAACGAATCTAGAATTTTTAAGATTCAGCGTTACTTCGGAAAACATAAATGCGATTGAGACGCCATCTTTCTCATCCGCTTTTGTGGTGTAACATTTTACTCGTGACTTCGTCTATTTTTTCCAACTCACAGGAATAGTGCAGCCATTTCTTTTTTTTAAGGCGAAGGCTCAAAATTTCTCCAAATCAGATTATCAATCTTATCATTGCAATGTTATGCCACGAATACTTGGAAATGTCTCTTTGAACGCTTCAACAACGTTTCCATCCGAATGTGTTCCGAAGTATTGCCCAGTCATAAAAAAATCGTTCTGCTTGGAAAACTCATCTCCACCGTGCACCAAAAAACTTTTTAAATCGAACACCATAAACAGCAACTAAAATTTCAAGTCATACATTGTTTGCAAGAATACAGGTATGTCAGAATTTGAAAATATTTGCTGTTAATATACACTTGTCAGTTTTCACACTTTTTAAAAGTTTCATGTTGGCAATTTTTGGATTATCCTATATAATGCATTTTTTCAGAACTTTTCCTTTTTGTGTCTACTGACAAGGATGGGAACCTCAGGGACTGCGCACTGTGGCAAAAGATCTGGTTGTGCCACTGCTTTCAGACTGTTTTGTTACTTTTTTTCCCCTCAGCAGACTTGGTACATTATATTTTATGCAGCGGGAAAAACAGCTATCATTACAGTTATCATGACACTGGGCGAAAATTCCATTTTTTTATCAAATACTAAGAAATAGGCTGTAATAATTGCTGTTATCAGCAAGCAGTACGCATGTAAATAAAAAATACTGTATATATATATATATAATTGATTTACTAAATATTGATTATATTATCTCCTAATATTAATTTTAGTAGAAGTATCTAAAAAGAGTGAACCCATAGTTAGGAAGTTTAATTTCGGAAATTGTTTTAAAGTAATTTGAATGTAAATAGTTAAAAGTGTTTTACGGAGACTTAAAGTAAATGATGAATAACAAAATTTCAATTGGAAAAATAAATTAAATTAAAAGCAAGCAATTATTGCCATTGATCGGAAATTAGTTGACGTTTCAAGGGGAACAAACCAACTCCCGTTCAATGAACAATAATTGATAAATAAATACGAAGGTGTTTCGTCTTTTACTCAAATAATTATGGTGATGCCAAACTGGCAAATTAAGTTAGGCCAAATATTGCTTTTTAATTTAATTTCTTTTTCCAATTGAAGTTTTGTTATTCATGCTTAACTTCAAGTCCCCGTAAAACTTTTTTAACAATTTACATTCAAGTTACTTTAAAACAATTTCTGGAATTAAACTTCCTACCTATGGGTTCACTCATTTTAGATACTTCTACTAAAATTAATATTAGGAGATAATATTGTTACGAATTTGGTATTTAAAAAGCAAATGTTAGTTCAATTATAAATTAAATGGTTTTATTTCTCGCGCAGTGCAGCGCGTGACGAATATTAAAAGAAAGCTAAGCCGGAAAATTGAAAATACAAGAGCGCGTGCATTAAATAAATAAATAACTCTTTTTCATTTCGAGAAAGTACTGGAAAATTCTAGCGCGTGATTTTAAAATGTTATAAAAGGAGGAAAACATCTCAGTTCGTAGTAGTTGCTTAGTTTGTTGTTGTTTAGAAAACTACTGTTGTTGATTGTAGCGAATTCGCGGATTAGCGTTCTTTAGCTGTTTTGAATTACGTTCTATTGGACATTTGAGTAGTTAAAAGAAAACTACTGTGAGATATTGTAATACTGCGTGATAATTTGAGAAAATTTAAGCATTTTTGTTGTGATAATAATAAATTTTTGTTCATTTTTCATCGGACTTGTGCATTCATTTAGTAACGAATCCGTACGCACGCAACAATTTTTGGTGTCAGAAGTGGGATTTGAATGCCAATAACAGGAGCGACGGAAGAGCAGTTAAGGCAATTGATAACAGCCTTTGCCTCGTTTAAAGAAGAAATGAAAGAAGAGATGAAATCTAGCCAAGGAAAGATGGAAGGGGCCGTCAACTCTGTTAAGGACGAAATGAAAGCCGTTCAAGCTAGTCAAGAAAAGATTGAAGCAGGTCAAGAAGAAATGAAAAGAGAGATTACCTGCATAATAGAAAATAAATTTGAAGCTATGGAAGGCAGAATTGACACAGTTGAAAATAAAGTTGGACTAATTGAAGAAAGAGTTTCTTCGGTGAAAGAAGAAATAGAAGAAAGAGTTTCTTCTGTAAAAGAACATATAGAAGGGAGAGTTTCTGCTGTGGAGGAACGAATTGAAGGAAGAGTTTGTGCCGTCCAACACCAAATCGAACAACAAATTGATGAGAGAGTTTCTGAAGTTGCCAAAGAAATGGATACTTTAAAGAAATTCGTAGCGTCGGCAGGGAGCAGGAGTGATGATTTTAAATTCTTACCAATGCCTGCTCGTCCACCTCTGAAGCTATCCACATATGATGGGAAGACCTCCTGGCAGGTGTATAAGACACAATTTTCTATCGTGGCGGATGCGAATGGATGGGATTCCCAAGCTAAGGCCTGTCATCTCGCCGCTTCTCTAAGAGCCGACGCAGCAGATATCCTTCAGACTCTTCCCGAAAACAAAAGGTTAGATTTCGAAGCTCTGTCCGGCGCCTTGGAGTTGCGCTTTGGGGAGAAGTGTTTAAAAGACTACAGCAGGCTCCAATTAAAATCTCGTCAACAGAAGCCTACCGAAACACTTCAGGAGCTCGCCACGGATGTTGAAAGGCTGTCCCACCTCGCCTTTTCGGAGTGCCCGACAGAAACAAGAGAAATCCTGTCGCTGCAATATTTCATCGACGGCATCCGAGATCCTGAAATACAGAAAGCTCTTCGAATGGCAGATGTAAAGGACATGAAAAGCGCTCTGTTGTACGCCATGAAGTTCGAGGCAGCCCAGCAAGCAACTAGTAGAGATCGCTACCCAGTTAGAGCTGTGCGAGTCCATGAGCCAGTGGATCAACTGATGGCTCGTTTAGATGATTTAGCCAGACAAGTCGACGCTTTGATACGGAGTAGGAGGGAGAAGAAAGTGGCTCTAAGGTGTTGGAGATGTGGTAGTGAAGGTCACCTAAGACGGAATTGCAGAGCACCCCAGGGTACGGAATATAAAGCAGATGATTTTACCAGACAAGTCAGTGGCTTGAGACGGAACATATGTGAAAAGAAACTAATTCTAAAATGCTGGAACTGCGG
Organism: Stegodyphus dumicola; assembly: GCF_044657685.1. Classification (NCBI taxonomy): domain Eukaryota; kingdom Metazoa; phylum Arthropoda; class Arachnida; order Araneae; family Eresidae; genus Stegodyphus; species Stegodyphus dumicola. The sequence continues at coordinate 90,214,571 of NC_140768.1, forward strand.
AGTTGAAGGCCACATACGAAGAAATTGCAGAACATCCCGAGGTACGGAAAATAAGACCATTTCCCAGCAACGACGCAGTAAACGAATTAGTGACCATATCGAGGAACGGAGGTTGTCAGATAATGAAAAACCTTGTTTTAAAGCGCTTAAAATTTATACAGTGAGTGGCAACAGTAACGGAATGTCCATTAATGGGAATATCGATGGAGTTCCTTGCGATATGATCATTGACACAGGAGCTAATGTTACCATCATTAGGAAAGATTTAGCTGAACAGTTTAAAGACAAACTTATTTGGACGCCATCCTGTGTTACCCTTCAGACTGCGTCTGGTGACAAGATCGACATAACTGGGAAGTTAAACGTAAACATCACGTTTGGAAATGCCGCCTACCATCACACGGCTTATGTGGCGGATATCACAGATCCATGCATACTCGGATTGGACTTTTTAAGGAAATACAATTTTTCTCCTTAGACTTCAAAAACAACAAACTGCTTTCAGCATCTGGTGACATGACTATCCATCCTCAGAAGAGATCCTCACTTGGAAATGCCGACGCCTTGTCGAAAGACCCAGCTCGGGAAGCCGCCGAAATCATACCGGGGTCGAAAAGAAACGCAAGACTACCATCTATTCTCCATCTCAGAAGCTCTCCGGTCGAGACCTTCGTCTGCCTTGTGACCACGTGTTTGATCGCCATACGGATGCGCCTTCATCGCCTGAGGAACACATCCAAGACGCCCAGGCCCGGTTTGAGGGGATGCACCGTTCTGCACGAAAGCGAGTCAACTTGGCGACGGAGAAAATGAAGACCAGATGCGACACAAGAGCTACTAGACATAGATCCAACAAAGGAGACAAGGTGTGGTTGTGGAACCCGATTCAACGAAAAGGACTGAGTCCTAAATTACAGTCACCTTCGGATGGTCCATATACAGCGCTGAACACGAATGACGTCGTGGTTCGGATCCGTGAGTCTTCGAACTCTTACGACAGGTTAGCTCGTTACTATGGCCATAGTACATAATGTAAATAATTGTAAATAGTATTAGACCATGGTCCTTTTTGTTTATAAATGTGTATTTGATTTGATTTGTATTTAGTATTTGATTTGCATTTAGTATTTGATTTGTATTTAGTATTTGATTTGCATTTAGTATTTGTTTTATATTTAGTATTTGATAGCATTTGATTTGTTCAAGTTAGTTATTGCATTTATTGTTCATGTTGTTTGATATTGTAATGTAATGTTTATGCCTCAGTTGCATTTATGCCACAGTTGTAAGTTTAGCTTCCTATCCAGGGATTGTACTGCCCGGGACGTGCAGTCCTTGGGAAGGGGCAGTGTTACGAATTTGGTATTTAAAAAGCAAATGTTAGTTCAATTATAAATTAAATGGTTTTATTTCTCGCGCAGTGCAGCGCGTGACGAATATTAAAAGAAAGCTGAGCCGGAAAATTGAAAATACAAGAGCGCGTGCATTAAATAAATAAATAACTCTTTTTCATTTCGAGAAAGTACTGGAAAATTCTAGCGCGTGATTTTAAAATGTTATAAAAGGAGGAAAACATCTCAGTTCGTAGTAGTTGCTTAGTTTGTTGTTGTTTAGAAAACTACTGTTGTTGATTGTAGCGAATTCGCGGATTAGCGTTCTTAGCTGTTTTGAATTACGTTCTATTGGACATTTGAGTAGTTAAAAGAAAACTACTGTGAGATATTGTAATACTGCGTGATAATTTGAGAAAATTTAAGCATTTTTGTTGTGATAATAATAAATTTTTGTTCATTTTTCATCGGACTTGTGCATTCATTTAGTAACGAATCCGTACGCACGCAACAATATAATAAATATTTGTTTAGTAAATAAATTATTATTATCTTACTTTGCAGCTATTGCGCAAGTATTAAAATAACTTGTTTTCGAATTTAGAGAATTTAAGATCATACAACATATATATATGTATATATATATTAAAAAAAGAAACTTTACAAAATAAGTAATTTTTTTATTCCACGACATCAAAGTAGGAAAAGCCAACATATTACAAGAAAATAAACAGCTTAAAACTTTTCATAGAAATTCAGTCGATTAGGAGTTGTTTGTGTTAGAGATCTGATTATGTAAGCTAAGTAAACAGAAACTAAATAAACAGCTTTAATGATTTTATAACTATGAAATTTTGAAATCTGTTTTTCTTTTATATAGCAGATTCGCACGGGAAAAACAGATTTCTGAAATATAACATTGTTCTTTATTTTTCAAAAACTGAGGTTTGCATTAGATTTATTACTTGCATGTATTGAAAATTAATTTGAAATATGATTTACATTAGAAATCTATTTCTATGTTTCTCTATAGCAAATGTTTGAACAGTAATAATATTTTAGTAAAAAAATGACATCATCATATGATGATTATTTTTGTGCCTGTTTCTTCAAGAAACAAAACTAACATATTTGGAAGGGAAACATGCCAATGTAAAAATTAAAATTAGGCAAAAAAGCAACTTTTGATTAGAATAAATTCTGAATAAAACTCAATCAATTTAATAAAAATCTGATATAAATACCTCATTTTCAATCGCAAAAAGGTTTTGCAATGTTAGGAGGAGTAATGTCAAAATTTACAAGGAAAGCAGCCGAAGAAAGGAAGAGTGGACCAAAGGAAATCTGTAAATTTTTAAGGAAGCTAGAAACATGTCTAATCAACTGTGCTGTCGCCAGGAGTCGAACCACGTATCTTCCATTATTAACTGAATATACTCAGCACTTACACCGAGGTAAAACAATTGAGAAAATGTAATAATTGTAATGTAATTATTATGGAACAGAAATTTATTCAGAAAAATTGCATGACCAAGGGGACCCCATCCTCCAAGGACAGCTTGCAGTATCTGACAACATAACGTCTTGAACCTGTCTAAATATTGATCTAGCCAGTATGCCGAGATTGCCAGTCTCAGTCAACCCCCACAGATGATTATTTGAACATAGTTAGCCAAGGCGAGCCTAGTTACCAGCGGGGCCACGAGGAGGCCTATGCCGGATTGAGACAAGAGATACTATGCACGTCACTGCCCCCTAGCTATAGCCACTCTCAGAAGATGCAGATCCAATTCCGGGTCTCCTCCCATAAAATGGTCGGTTCCAGAAATCCAATTCTTCCAAACCTCGAGAAAGCGCAACTACTCCCACCAATGCATAAAAACAGATTACAGCGAATTAAATTTTCAAATTTTGAGTAATGGAGAAATCACTGACGGCGTAGGTCAGGAAAACAATGAGGATGACTGCTGGAAATGGATAAATAGAGAAAAGTGAATCAAGTTTTCAAATTTTGAGTCAAAAGAAAATCACTGATGGCGTCAAGAAAATAATAATTATGACGTTTCGGAATGAATAAATATAGAAAACATCGAACCAAGTTTTCAGGTTTTGAATGACAAAGAAATCACTGGATCCCTAGATTGCGGAAACAATATTGCAGTGATGGTGAGGATGACAATGAAGCGAAAATTAAAAAGTGAAAAATTAGCTACTCCGAATCTTAATTTAGGTTTGTTTTGATATTGCCAAAATACTCTAGGAATATCTAAACAAAAGGAGGAATGTCTTCATGGAGGACGTTTTAAGGGAAACCGTCTCTTATTCACATTATAAAGTCTGAGTTATACGGCTAGTTAACTACTTATCAAACACCCACACCTCAAATGTTACTTTAAAACTACGGTGGGAATTATCTTCTAAAGCTTGAACTGATTGTAAAAGCGGCCGAAACAACAGCTAGACGTATATTTCTCCTAAAATTTATGCGATTAAGATTCTTCCTCTCAACCTAAACTGCTCCGCTTTCCAATCAAATCTGCATAAACCACTGGAATAAGCGAGTACGCAGTGAAAGAAAGCATTTAAACATAAAAATTAAATATTTATATGTTAGTTAAATACAAATTAAATGTCGCAGCGTTGCAAGTTTATAAGGGGGAAAACATGAAATCTGTCCTGCAGCCATCCTATTTTTCACTTGACCGCTAATAAGTGCATAACCTTTAGGAAGAAAAAAGTTCTGATGGATCTCTATGGATCTTTTATAGATTAAAAACAAGCATGTTTGTGCAGAGGCTGGTAGACTTATAAAACTATAACAAAAATATTTAATTTTGATTGAGTTTGCTCATGCCAGGCTTTCCATGAATAGTGTTACGGTTTTTATATTAATTTATCTATTTTTAAATAGAATTAAATAAAACAGTTTTATATTACCGTGCAATGCAGCACGAGACTCATTTTAAGAGAAAGCTAAGCCGAAAAATTAAAAATACAAGAGCGCGTGCATTTAGCATTTAATAAATAAACATCCCTTTTAATTTATATTTAATTCGAATGAATGTTAATTGACTAGTCGTAACCGTAATTCTACTCTTTTTGCTTTCGATAAATTGCTAGAACAATATCGTACGGCAGATTTAAAAAGCCATAAAAGCCAGAGAGAGAACATCTCAGCTCAGTTGTTTAGAAAACCGTTGTTGTTTACTGTAGCGAATTCGCGGTGAAATCAGATTAGTTTTCTCTATTTTGATATAGTACTGTTGACTGTTTCGGTAGTTTCAAAGATAACTACAGCGAGATACTGCAATATTGTACGAATATCTCAGGAAATTTAATCATTTCCTTTTTATTTGTTGTGATAAAAATAAATTGTATTCACATTTCATCGGACCTGTGCCTTCAGTTTATTACGAACCCGTACACACGCAACAATATTTTTATTAATAAATGAAATCTTGTTTGCATTATTTATTTGTTATTGAAGGAAACCGAGTTTATCTAATAAAATGTAAGTTTTTGTTAAACTGCAAATATAAGTACATATGCATTTATTTTAGAGCTAGTGTCTGGCTCGTCCATCCGTCTAAAATAGTTATAAAAAAGTATGCAAAAAAGATCTGAAAGCTGTCAGAATTTACATTACGCCTAAGAGGGCATTTTGTTTACATTTACGGGCACAGATACGTTTCAAAAGTATTTCGGCTAAGACCACTTCGGGCTGAAAATAATTAAAAACAGCATAACTCAAGAATTTACGATATACAGTCTTGAGAGCTGGAAATAAAAATGTTTTATTCCCAACAGTGTTGCCACTCCTCGCTTTGGATTGTTGAGTTTTTTAATCAAATATTCTTTACAGTTTCACAAAATAGGAAACAGACAGTAAAACAAATTCGAAATTCAAAATTCGGGCTTCCAGGTGACCGTGTTCTGGTAGAGGACTATATTATTAAAAATTTCATGATTGTGCCGTTGTTTTTTCACAGTGCTAGTAACATACATATATTCATGCATATTATTCATTATATATTTTCCTTTAATATAATACAGGGTGATAATATTTGATGGCAACAATCTGAAAAGTGAAACATAGCATTTAAGTGATTCAACGTAAAATGCCGTTTCGAGACTAATAGACCTTCTGGGTAAAGCCTCTTTGGACTAATGATTTTAATGAATCTCGTTAATGTATTTTCAACTAATAATTAGTAATGATAGAAATGATGATAGCCGTTTATTGCTTTAAAATTGTCTCTCAGTGATGTTGCCCTTCCTTCATCAACAGTCAACAACAACAACATTCCGCGATTTTAACTTCTGGATCATTGACGAGGCCTAGAATCGTTGGATAGGAGAATAAGTTAAATCAAAAGTGGAATACTTTTGGTTTATTACCAAAATCGTTAATTATTTTTTATGAAAATATACTAGCTGAACCTCATGAAATTATAAAAACTAGACTCATTAAAATCATCACATATGTGTTTTGTTCTTTTATGGTAACTATTTTATGTGGTTGGAAGCACCAGCGGCTAGGCGTTAAAACGCAAAGCAAAATATAGTATTAGTAGTATTTCTGAGGCGCATGTCAGTGAAATAAGTGATCCGTTTCAGATTTCGTATCTGAATTTTTAATTCCCGAGAGTTCTCAAAAACGCCACCCCCTCTTGGTTGTGGTAATGGATTGGTCGTTACCTGCTTTCTATCGATTGGTTCACCCTGTAAGAAGTCATTCACTCTTTGCCACCCACTTTCAGGATTCACAAATTCTTCTAGAGTCTTAGATCCCTTCCCTGCACCGCCCAAGGTCAACGAAGATTCGCAAAAAACGAAAGGAAAAAGAATTTTCTACTCCACTTCTGAAAAGTTGTTCAGAACGAATGAAAATTTTAATCAAATAGTGTGTGAAGCAGAAGGCTAGGTAAAGATGAGAACAGCATTAAACATTTCAGAAATCGTCGCTATGTTCTTCTTAAAATGACTGAGGAAACTGCAGCTTAACTGACGATTTCGATGCTTCATTTTCATACAAATTTAACCCAAATTGCGTGAAGAAAGGGGATTATTTTTCTAGTGTTGCTTCAAAAGTTTCTTTGTCAACAATAGACAGCGAATTTTATTTATGCTGTAGAATTATATTCTTTGACAAAAGAAGTTTTAGAAGATTAAAAATGCACAACTACTCATAACATGGATGTAGTAATACTAATAACTAAAGAAAGCAATATTATCTTACTTCATATTTTGTTTATAATAGCTTCATACTCTACTCTCCATGCCTTACTATTCTTTCCTATTTGGATATGTATTCCTTAAACTTTCACAATATAGTCTCTATTTCTAGTATTCTTTCATACTTCAAACTCTATCTCTTATCGTAATTTCCTACTCTGATTTCATATCATAACTCTGACCATTATCTCTTATCATACCTGCATTCTCTGATACGTATCTCGAATTATGTTCTTACTCTGAACTCCGTGTCTCTTATAATAGCATACTCTGATCTCTATCTCGTATCGATGTCTACCTGCTGTCATAGTTTCATAATTTTTTTCATTATCTTTGGAGGTGGCTGGGTTACTGGCTGCCTTCGTTTGTGGAGATACGGGGCACCTTTTTCTGAGCTATGGGGACACTCGTGTCCAGGTGGGCTGAAGGAAGCCTCCAATTCTAACAATTCTTAAATTCTTACTCTTGTCTCTATCTTGTATCAAAAAATATTTGTTATCATACATTTTTAAACTTAGCTCTATTTGTTATCATACATTTTTAAACTTAGCTCTATTTCTTATCATATAATTATACTCTTATCTCTGTCTCTCATCATATTTTCATACTCTTATGGTGTATGATGAAATTCATGTTCAGATCTCTATCCCCTACAGTAATTTCCTATGATTATCACCTTCTACCATGCTTCTGTCTCTGTCTCGTACTATGCAATCGTACTCTGATCTTTGTCTTATTACATATTCATACTCTGACCTGTATCTCTTACAGTACTTTCACACTCTGATCTCTCTTTCATATGACATTCTCATATTGTCAGTCTCTTATCAATTCATTAACTGAGTTATACACAATTAGTGTTAAACGTGTTAAGATTAAATTCGATCAAAAAACAAAGATTGAAAATTGAAGAAAAACCCATTCTTATTAATTAGCATTCGCGCATACCAGTATTTGTAAATTCCTACAACGCTTGACATGTTCAGATTGCTGAATTGATATTCTTAGGGATATTGGAATATATTCGAGTCTGCTTTAGGTTTTCGGTATCTTTTCAATGTTATTAGTATCAAGATCTTTGAGGTGAGACTTCGCTACAGGAAAGATGATTAATTTGCAGACCCATATCTGGTGGAGAAGGGAGATATTTAGAAATGTGATTCCTTTTTTTAAAAAAAATAAATTGTTTAACGAGAATAAAACTGCTTGACAGAGTATTGTCGTACAGCGGACATCACTTATCCGACAGTGCTTCCTTAGAATTAATGCGCTGAATTCTAGCCAAAAATCTGTTCATCATGTCTCTGTATGCAGGGGGTTCAATATCTGTGAGTCATGAAGATGTTCTTTGTGAATAACCACTTTCCAATTAAAACCTAGTCAGGATTTTTGAAACCAAAATTTGTTTAGCCATGGCAAACTTTCTCCAGTCCAAGAAAACATTTACCGTTTCATCTCAGGATTATAAGAAAAGCACCAAATTTTATCGCCAGAAATAATTTGTGTAAAAAAGAAATCAAGAATACTGCCTGCCATTTTTTTCAAATCATAACATAAAGAAACTGGATCTTTTTTCTATCCCCTGAACTTTGTGAAAGACAAAATTAGAAAATAAATATTTTTTTCTCTTGTCTAGATTTTCGACCACGATTCTATGAAGAGTTTTATTAATGATGTTAAACACAGCAGCCGAAATTTAAAGGAAAAAAATATAAAAATATGACAATTTTTATCAGAAAATGTCCAATCTATTTCTCTTACATTCGAAACTGCGAAAGGCAAATATTCCTTACATCAATATCTTTGTATCCATCTCGAAATCGTGCATACTAAAAGACAATAAGTCTTGAATAATAAGCGCCGCATTCGTGCGGCGGAAATGAGATCACTAGAAAAGGGAGTGGCCTAGGAAGCCATCATTTCTAAATCACGAGCAACCCAGAAGTGGCGTAGATGCAGTCATATTGAACGAAGCCGTTCAACAGTACACCCTTATGAAATTTAAGTTTAAGAAACAGAATAAATATATTAATGGTATTCAATAACATTCACATTGGGCATGGTTAGATATGAACGATATTTTAAGTGTTTTGCGCGGATAAAATTTTTGAGCGAAGCTGAGCTAAAACCATTAAATTTGACCGCCCATAGTCCTCCATACAAACATGTGCACTGCGAAGCTAAAAATCTGAATTTCGGCATTTTTTTAGTCCAAAAGGGCTTTAACTCCCATATATCAAAGTTTTTCGCTGAGATTTGAAGTAGTACCAGTGCTCAGTGACATTACCTATCGGGCTCTGGTAGGCGGGAGCAGGAAATTCGAAACAGTTGAGAATGTTGTAGGATTAGGATTCAAGAAAATTAGGGTTACATTATATTTCTTCTTTTGAATCTTTTTTTAGCCCAAACGGCATTAGCCCGAATGGGCTATTAGTCTCGAACTGGGATTTGGCAGGAATCACTTTAAATGTCAAAATCATTTTTGACATTGTTGCCACCAAGTATTATCCCTTACATTGTACTTAATTAAGCAATGAAGAATCTGTATGAATGTATGCATGTTTTTGTACTATGAGAAAACGACGCTATCTAGAGCCATCCAGTTTTGAATAGCGTAGTCTTCCACTCGAAGATTTACACCTCGACCGAATTCGAGTTTTAAATTTTGAATTAATTTATTATCTGTTTCATATCTTGTAAAATTTTAATGAATTTTTAATTATCAAACCGAACGATTTCAAAGCGAGCAGTGACAAAACTGCCCGAAATGCGTTTTTTAAATAATTTGTGGTTTTGCTGTTGAACTGAATTTTATGTGGCATAAATAAGAAGATCATGATGTTTATTATATAAAGTTAATACAATAAACGTTAATAATAAAAAGACAATTTTTGCAAGCCATCTTACTAAGAGATATAATGAACTGACAAAATATTGAAAAAATAGAAAACTGTGCTTTGCCAACACTTAACACTACATAGGGAATTATAAACATATGCTACTATGATGCTTTTAAAAATTTGTAATCTTTTCTTGAATTGCATACGATGTAAGTGCAAAGAAAATGATGCTTAATAATAAAGCTAAAAAGACAAAAAGAAATGGTTTAACAGGAGGGAAGGGCAATAAGAGATTAGTAGACTGCGAACTCAGCGATAACGTAAAAAATACCTTAACAAACCCTTTCGGACGACAGTTAAAATCTAAGCCCTTTCAGAGTTTGCTTTTCATTTTTTAAAACTTTATATTTTGTGTGAATTTAATGAATGTTTGATCAATAAACGCTGAGCTTAAAAATTGATTTTCTGGCACTCGGAAAAGCGTAAAATATTTATGTTTCGAACTTTATCAGAAAATTCGGCGATTTAAAAGAAATTTACTGCCACCGCCCCAAATAAAATATTTTAACCTTACACGCGTCCATTCTGTGTAGCTTAAGATATTTAATATTTTATTCTAATTCAATGCTTCTGCCATTTAAACAATTATTTTGCGCTGCTAATATGTATTTAAATTTGCACACTGCTAACGGGAGTCAAAACGAAAAGGAACAAAGACACCTACGCAAAGCAAAAGTAGGCTATATATACCTAAAGCTCTGTTCTAAATCTGATCTAAAGTGTCTGAAACTATAACCCGAAGGTCTTATGCTCTCCCGCCACGATGTGAAGGAGAGGAGTTTTGAATGGAAGAATTTTAAGTGCTTTCATTAGAAACGACAGCAGAAAAGATATAGCAAAAACAACAGAAGAACGTATTAATTCAAACTTAAAATAAAGTCTCTCACATAAATAAAAGACTAAAGAAATAATGTAATGCATAAAGAAAATATCATTTTTTTTTCATAGAGAACTTCGTTCGTAATAATAAATTATGAAATTACATTTGAGTTTTGAAAGTTCTTTTTATTTTCTTTTCAACCTAGAACAGTGTTATGAAAGCACTTCTATTCATAAGTATTTAATTTATTCACATTACGCTTGTTTTATTTGAGAATGGTTAAGAACGGCAGGGGGCGGGGAAAAAGAGATTCGTTAAATCTTGAAAAGGTAACCTTTTTGTAATCTTTACCAGCTTCTGTTTGGATACAAGAAAAAAAAAAGTGTTTGCTGAAGCCTCGTTTGTATTTGAGAGAGAATTTTCTTTTTTGCATTTCCCCAGTGGCAGTTCCAAAATGATTATTTATGCAACCATAAATTTCCTTCTTCTTTTGACAAGTTTTGCGTATACGTGAGTCAAGAAAAAAAAAGTCTCCTCTTACTCCTGAATTCCTTTTTTTCAACTTTTCATTTCTTCACACCCTACGGCGCTTTTCTTTCCTACTGCTTCGGGAACTGTTATATCCACTATTGTTTATTCAAACGTTAATACTATATCTAGAAAACTACATATCACATATAATAATATTCCTTATTCGAATAATGTTGTAATGATATGTATAATGTTATAATCATATATATAAATCAGAAAATTAGATTTGTTTTTCTTAAATTTTCCTGATTCATTAATTAATTTTCATTTAATATATCACAGTGTAAAATAATAGTACTCCGGCTTAATTAACACTTACGTTGAATCTTTCCTGCTCTTCTAGTGTTTCGTTTATTCTACCGGAAAATGTAAATGAAGTCAGTTATATAAAGTCGAACAATAAAGTCTGAGAGAGGTTTTGAGTTCAGAAGAGCAGTGGCAATAATCGTATGAGTGAAAAATTTTAAGTTTTTTTTTTTTTTTTTATTAAGAGTATAAACTTTTTATATATCTGTTATATAACCAGCAAATATATGTGCCACCTTTCATCGATAAAGCTTTGTGTTGCCACTCAGCAAAGCGTAAGATATTTACCGTATATTCCAGCGTATAATGCGCACTTTCAATACAAAAAATAAGATCGAAATTCACGGGTGCGTATTATACGATCGGTATAAAAATGGTAGATTTAAAAATAAAAAATGACCACAAAGAAATTAGATTTATATGTGTACCTAAATGCCGTTTATTTAAAAGAAATGGCTTATGAACTTAAAGATTTTCATTATCGCATAATATGAAAAGTTCGTCATCTTCGTCTTCCGTTATCTCTTCAGGAACATCAATAAATTCTGTTTCATCTGCACATCATTGCTACATTGATCCGTAAATAAATAATCATCATCACCCGTTCATATTTCACCAACACTAAACACCCCTGCTGCAGCACGATTTCTATTTTCTTTCGCAAAATGAAAGTCTTTGTCTTTGAAAGCAGCACTGCGGTTGTTTCTTTTCGCGGGAGCCATATTTACTACTAAAAGGAACACTAGATCAACTGCACTTCAACTAAAACAAATGCGATTTACTAAAGTTTACTTCGAACTTACTTCGAAACTTACTTCGAATTTCATTTCAAAAGCAAGGCTTCAAATGTCTACAGAAAGAGATAACATCTAACTCCTAATTCCACGAATTTATTCAGGTTGGAAGTGCATTCTTACTCCAAATTATAACCCCTTTTGTCGAAACCCTATGGCAGCATTGAATACAACCTACTCTCTTTGCAGGAATATTTATTCCTTCAAGCATTTAACCTACACACACAATGTTCCTCTTATGGCTTGTCAATTCGGTATACCATTCTTAGGAAGGCTAGGACAGACCTTTGAATAAGTGACCTTAAGAGATAAGAGCATTGCACATGTATCTTTTAGGTTTCTTGAAATTATTGATGTGCGTTATATACTATTGTTCATTATACGCTGGAAAATACGGTATATTTCAAATTAAATCAGAAAGCTGAACTATCTAAAAGAAATATGCTGTAACTCGCAATACATATTTCTGTCGAATTTAATAAACAAATGAATGAAAAAGACCGGAAAAGTTGGTAATCAGAAAGGATGATAAATAGTGACGGAAGAGTTTAATTTTCTCTACTTGACACTCCATACTAATTAGTTTGGAATATTGTCAAAACGAACTATTCACAACAATCGAATTCCGAACTGAAGGGAAACAACTGAATAACGAAAAGCGAAGAATTCAAAATGCTTGCTAACCCAATGAAGACAGGCACGAATTTATACACTGACCTAATATATAATGACAAAAAGCTATTATTTGTTACCATGCTGCCGAAAATCTGCCTGTTCGCAGCTAAGGGCTAGGCGGAGGAGAACTGTACTGAAGTAAAATGAAGTCTTTTTGTTAGACAAAAATTAGGTTTGAATTTTCGCCAATCTGGAATCAAGTATTATTTCTGCGGGCAAATATAATATTTTATCGCTCTTCAATACTCTGGAGAAAAATTTTACTTCCCTGCTATTTCGCGAAAATAATTAACTTCCCACAGAATGAATCCAAGAGTTATGACTTTATGAATCTAGAAAATACAAAAAATCAACTAAACTTCTTCGGAGATTCTAGCCAGTTTTCTCCAAAATGCTGTTGTTGTGTAGATGTCCTGTCATTGGATGACTAGCTCACGCTGATTAGCAAATAAGCAATTAAAAGACCCGGAAAAACTTAATCTTCTCGAGGATTTCGGATGCAAGGATATTTCCAAAATTGGCGGGGTTGTTGTTAAGTGCTCTGTTAAAGAATTTATCGTTAATAAAGGCGGCAAAATTCTTAATCAACTTCAACTTGAGATCTGCATACGGGCTTCTGTTACGGATGAATTAAGGAGCATCCGTTACGATTCATAGACCCTTGTTTTATACTAGAACCTCAAGTTTCTTATCCTTAACCTGAAGTCCTTATCAGTGCTGTTCGCCAAGAGGGGGCAGGCATATGTCAGAATAAGACTTCGAAATGTAAAGTCTTTTTTAAATTTAGGAATATCGGATCGCTTTTCAGTATTGGAAAAAGCCTGAAAGCTACACTATATACTCTTCTGCACACCTTGGTCATGTGACCAAGTTCATGTAAAATGTCTGTTGAGAGTAACTCCCAGGTAATTAGCGTTATTAGCTACGGGAATTTGAATTCCGAAGTATTTAACCTTGTTTTTGATTGCATATCTCTTGCGGTATTTTCTGTTGAGTAGAATTTTAGATGTTTTCATTGGATGCCTATGTGCACTGGGAAAGACGATAATTCTTTATAGGCGTCGAATAATTTCCTATAATTTAGTAATATTAAAGCTATTCGTCAACTTTACTGATAAAAAATTCCATTCATATTAGTTGACATAACTTACAGAATAGTTTTGATGCATTTGCTTCTGTATTTAGATAAAGGTAAAATAATTTTAATTCTGATAGTTTAGCTCGTGAGCCACACGGAGAATCCAGTACAAAATCTCTAAATAAGTCTCTTTATGTGGTAATCCACAGCTCGATGATGCTGTATTTCCACGAGACCCTGCATTGTCGAATTATGTCATATTCTCTTGCATGCTCTTGTAGTGCAAGTAGTAGTGCGTTTGGAATATATGTGGTTCAAATCCCGGTGTTATCCTGGTTCGTTGTTTGGATTTTTCCAGTGGTGTGCGCAGTAGCACCAGAAGTAAAATTGGACAACCAATCCTTAGGTTTGGTTGAGTGGGTCTTGTGTCTCTTTCTAATCTTAAGAGCAATTACGATTCTGGGTTTGAATTTAGGTGACAGCGATATGATTTCTCACTTTCGGGTCCGAAAGCTGTAATAATATCTGATAGTTTAAATGTCCTAAATTTCCTTACTGTTTCTAAATGTATTAAATGTCTAATAGCTTAAGTATAAATAAATATCTTAAATACCTTAAGTGCTCTATCGGTTTAAATGCGCCTAAATGTTTTAACTTTTTTTAATGTCCTGATTGTTTAACTATATAATGATTTCATAAATGTGATGGACAATACTTTTCTCCCCTTGGATCAAGTCGACTAGGTTTCGTATTTCTCCCCAGTCGATCTTTAAGTATGAAAGAATTTAATTAATTATCACACATCCCCATGCGTGGTCTAGTAATGTAAATGATTAACACATCCTGCTAACAATCGGAAGATACATATTAGAATCCCCGCAAGCATGGAACTGGATTTACATGTTTACCAGAGCTAAACTTCCACTGGACTGTGCAACGTTACTGTACTATTGCAATGCACAATTGCGCTTTGAATTTCTTACTATCTCATAAGATTAAACGAAAAAGAATTATTACATATATAAACTGGATACAAATATTACGTGACTGCATATTGCTACATTTTGCGACTTAGAAAAATGGCGTTTATGCTTTTGGTTTCTTATATTACTGTGAGCGATTTTCTAAATACGTAGCTTTAAAGAATCCAGACAGCTTTAGTTTATTCTGTGTGTATCGGTCCAGAAGGATTTCGACAAAAGTGAAAATGGTCTACAATCGAACAACGTTTCTCTATCGAAACCAAAACGGACCGAAAATTGCTAAACTCATTTTCTTTTCACGCAGACAGAGCTGCCGGTTAATGGAAGGACATTACGACTCGATTCCGATCACGCCCGTTGAGATCATCGATTGGTTCAGTAATCGCAATCAACAGGAATGGGCCCAATAGAAAATGGCTGGGCTTTTGCCTTCCTTGGGGTGAGGTGAGGGGTGCATTGGGGAGGGATCTGCGTCCCTGGAACTCGGAGAGCGATTATCCGCACCTGCTGTTCTCCGGAGTTAAATTCGACCTGAATACTGTGGAGATGTTTTCCGCTGCCTGGTTCGGAATTGAATATGTTCTCGCAAATTTCAAACGACGAAATAAAATGAAAAATGACTTTGTGCTAATACAAGCACTTCATTCGGATACAATGACATCGCCTTTGCAACGTTTTTTTAATTTGTGATAATTTCATCTATTGCTTACCAAAAACTGTGATAGTCAATATATATAGTTCATGAAGCGGATGGGAAAAATGCATTTGTTCAAACAGGTGAAATTCACATATTTACTTATAAATTCACAATTAATCAAAACAGCGAAGCAATTCACAATTAATCAAAACATCTCGCTATGCATGAGAAAAGCGACCAAAATTAGCCTTGCAGTGAACTTGTTCGCCTGGGATCGAACCCAGGTTGAACGCCCAGTTAACCGCTCAGCCACTGGCGAGGTTACTAATCACTGAAATATCATACTGGTGAGACTATAAGGAATTACCTCTTCCCTAACCGCCCGTATTCGTGATATAGTTGAAAGCACGTTTAGCGGGCAGTCCGAAGGCCCCGTGTTCGAATCTTGGTGAGAGTATCTCTGGTTTTCTTGCGTTTCCTGCTAAAAACAAAATTACTCTATATGTGACTCTCACATTAAAGTCACCGCGTGGATTTGGTAAGCAGTACTGCTTCCGTAGCCGCCTTTTAAGGAGGAGAATGTAAAAAGTTTTATCCTGCATCACTGGATGTTTTCGGGCTTTGAAAATCCTAATAACTTCTCCAAATTAAAACGTTCAATTTACTAATCATTTAATTTTTATGTGATTATATTTAGTTATGTTTTTGTCTTTACAGAACTTCCATGATAGACGGCTTCTAACCGTAAGATGCCGATCACAATATCTTCGGTATGGTATTTCAGACGATCCCGACTTCAACATAGAGAAGCTTAGAAACTGACAGAGAACGTCATTTTTCTTAGTTTTTCTCAACACCACCTACAGCAATGGTTCTGCCACTTCAGAGACACATTTCTTTTATTTCAAAAGTGCTATTCCAGAATTTTATACACTTTTACATATCTGTCTTCCGAGTGAGTATCCTAGTCTCGTTAATGACAATTTTTACAGAAACTAGTTTCATAAAATATTTATTAAATCTAATTTTATTAAAATGTTTATTAATTTGCATTTCACTATTTTCAACAATTAAATCCATAAACAAGTTAATTCCAATAATTGCTCCTCGTGCTCTAATTTGGAGACTGCCGTTCTGGGGAAAAATAACGTTCAACGAAGGAAAAATTTCTGGTACTTAGCAAAACAAAATTTCAATTTTAAATCAATTAATTTCAATTCAAACATGATTTAATTCCAGAAATGATATCTCTTGAACAGGCAACCATTAAAAGTACTATAAAAGACAAAATGAGACTAATTTTCTTTGCCTCAGATGCTGCGATATTATGTCAACCTTTCTTGAGTTCGCCCACGCCATACACATCATTTCCTCTACGCCTTTTCTAATATAAGAGGTTTTGGGATCATCCGAAAAGTTATGCGGATATTTTTATGACAAATGCTAATGAAACGGTACGCAAATATATAAAAAAATTTCATCGAATAACATAAACATAATTTTTTCATGATTTTAACTATCTCTTTCTCAGCTGAAAAATTCTTTTTTTAAAAAAAGATCAGTATATTTATCTATAAAGACATTAT
This sequence comes from Stegodyphus dumicola, assembly GCF_044657685.1. NCBI lineage: Eukaryota > Metazoa > Arthropoda > Arachnida > Araneae > Eresidae > Stegodyphus > Stegodyphus dumicola. The sequence continues at coordinate 90,231,447 of NC_140768.1, forward strand.
ACAGGTGCTGTTTGAAAGTCTCTAAAGCAGTGAACTCCAGGCCGTTCAGAGATTTTTTATCTCCAGTAATACTCCATTGGAAAAAAATGAGCTTCTTTATTTCTTTTCCGCAACCAATCACATGCCGAAATTCGAGCAAGTATATATTCTGCTCTGGGAGTAGGGGGTACACATATATCATAATAGCTCCCATAGCCATTCTTTTTCAAATGATCATGTATTGTAAGTTTTGGAATGTTTACTCTGCTTGATAGTTCCTGAACGTGGATTTTCACAGATAGTTTCTTTTACTAGGTTTCGGTTTAGAGAGCATGGTCTCCCACAGAGGACATAATCTTTGAGGATGAAATTTCCGCTCTTAAACGATTCAAACCACCTTCAGTCTGCGTCATCGCAAAGATAACTTTGTCCACATATAGCACAAATCTTACGAATAGTCTAACTAGCATATTTTCCCCTTCGAAAATAATAGAGCATAATATGACAAAAATGAACTCTTGGATTCTTTATACACTGAAACGAAAATTATTCCACAGCATATGATAGAACTGAGGAACGCAAAGAGAAAATACCATGCTACTTCAATACTGATAAGTAGTGAGCTTTGATAAAGCTTAGTTCTTATCAGCAGTAATAAATTACTAAGAAGAAAACGCTCTTCATTTTGAAAAAACCGCATAATTTTCTGGTTGAAAAGCATTATTAATTTTAAAAAAATAAAATACTCCTTTGCCTTATAAGGTATTTTCGCCCTCCTTTCTGCATGCCTTCGTGGTGTAACGGTGGAACACTTGGCGCATATTCGAGTCCCGGTGAGGGCATTGCTCATTTTTCCCGTCTTCCTGCTTCAAAATAACATAATGACTCTACTGTGGTAAACTCTACTCTACCAAAGTAAAAGTTGGTAGATGATGATTCTTCGCCACCAGGCTTTGGCAATTGGATCTCCTTATCCCCAGTCGCTCTTTAAAAATAGAAAAGAGGGAAAAATACCCTATATATTCCTCTTTAAAAAAGGGAATACATAAGGTATTTTCCCCGGTATCTATAGCAAATGTAGAGCTTAGTCTGTTCATTCATCACAATGCCTCCCCATACAAGCACGCCAGACCACCTCAAAGGTGTCAATAAATGATGTTTGTGGGAAGAAAGCGTATTCTCATCTCTTTCCGTATCAACCAGCGTTGAGAATTGTTTATCAAAGTGAAATGACTCTCATGGCTAAAGAGGATGTGACTGTATTGATGAGGTGTCAAGTCTTTCTATTCTCTGTACCACTGTAAATATTAATGCAGATGGGTTGTTGTCAATGATATGCAGAGTTCAGGACTCCGGGGGAATAGGACAAGCACTCCAGGAACCAGTAAATTGGAGATCTGTCATCAGGCTGCCTTGCGCAACTGCTGAGCAATCCATCTCTTTTCGCCTACAGGGCGATATATCGGTCGTTACCATTTACTACTGTTTTCTTGGCTGAACACCACCATTCTTTCTTACAGCTGTACCGGTCGTTTGGAAGGCTTTACAAGCTCGTGAAACAATACTTTTATCAACTCCAAATTCTTAGGTTACTGACGTCAAACTAGGCTCCTCCTAGAGCTCGCAAATGATTCTGTCACTTGTAAAGACATCCTGATAATTTTTTGTAGCCATACTGCACGTATGGTCTTTCCTCTGCAGAAGACTGTTTGGAAATGCATCGTCCTTTCATATTTTCAAGTTGCCTTTCACTGTCCGTGCTGACATCTCGGGTTTTGTGTATCTTGATGTACTTCTGACACCATGGTGCTGATATTTGCATATGCATCTCTCCTTTCTGATGAGTCGTCGTTTCATTGTACTGATCGCAAAAAACCGTTTTCAACAATCTCATGGTTGTATGATGAAAAAAAGGAATTGGTTGTTTAATTTTTGCACATTAGTATATTTTTTAACAAAACTTTAGTTCTTGAGCGAATTTCTACGTGGGGGTAAGACAATTAAGAATTTTAAGACGAAAGCATTAACCTTACAGGCAGGGAGATGATTTGCTACTTAAGTGTGGTAAATACGATCTTGAAGATCTAAAATAAATCTTTCATGTAAACACGAAATTCATAATTTAACGCGAAGCCAAATGAATGGTATATAGGTCAGATGTTAACCATTTTTTTATTATCAAACGTAGTTTAATTACTTATTGCCAATATTATTCTTCTTCACCACAGAATATCCCGATAAATGTTTTAATTTATTTTATTATTATCTTCCGTGATGTTTAAATTATCTGTTTGAAAAAACATTGAAACTTAGACAGTATGCTATTAAAAATAAATTCTACTAACTCATCTTAGAACCACTGGTCCTTAAATACTGTTCCGTACATACAGGTTCGTAATTAAGTAAATGCAAAGAACCGCTGAAAGCTTGATGAGATTTATATTTATCTAAACATTGACAGTTCTGGAACTTTTCACATGAAAATACTCGTATAGCTCTTTTCAGTAAGACAGAGCACAAACAGTAGTTCCCATTTCAAACAATTATGGACACTGAACTCGAGACAATGCAAAACACATAAAAAGGAAAGCACGGTGATCTCTCAATACTCTGACAATCTAATTTATATTTTGTAAAACTTTAACGAATTTTTTTCATCGGTTTTAAAGCGAGCACTGACGGAAAAAAAAAACATTTTTATCTCCAGCGTACTACGCTGTTTGTCGGAAACTCTAAAGGTATTCTGTTTTTAAATAATTTGTGATATTGCTGTTGGATTGAATTTTATGTGGTTTAAGTGCAAAAAATATGATATTTAATAAATAAGGGCAACACATAAAACGTTACAAATACGCTCGTTTGGACGTAATATAAAAAATGAAAGCTTTCAGATTTTGCATATGAAGTTCAAGATATGCTTTTCTTATTGATTTTCATCGGTTTTTATTAACTTTTAAGAAAGAAGGATAGATTTTTTCTATGGCATCATAATTATTAAAAGTAATTAATAAATAAAAATACCTGTATTTCAAAATCGTAAAAAACAACCTTATATTTAGCGTAGGTATAATGAAACACTCAATCGATTTCGAGGGCAGCTAAAGGTCCCTCCTCATCAGGAGAAAGAAATACATAGAAAGAAGAAAATAGGAATCACAGAAACACGTGGTGCTTATCAGCACTGCACGTGGTTATAACTAGATTTTTAATCAGAGTTGCACTGGCCGCCTACTTTTACTGAGCCAGGCTGTCTGATCAAGCATAAAGAAATATTAGCGAAGTTAAAATAGGGAGCGAGGGGCAAATGCACATTACGCTCAAAATCTGAACTTCAAATAATGGAAAGCAACCACTGAACGGATTTTTATACCCTCTGGTAGTACCAAGTGCGAGGAGGTAACGCCATCTATCGGCAAAAATAATTGAATTAAGACAGTAGAATTTTAAAGGCATTAGGAAGGACTGGATTGGACTTCAAATCATTAACTAAACTTTCTAAATCTTTGTGAATGTGAAAAGCCTCAAGAAAATCCAATTCGCCTATGGAAGAAGCCTTTTGGATGATTTTTGCAGACCCAAAATCAAAATTATGGTTAAAAGTCCAGCTATGATACGCTATTGAAGACTTGTTAATTTCCCCTTTTTTGACATAAGATTCATGTTCCTTGATACGAAACTTCAACGCTCTTCTTGTTTGGCCAATATATCTTAAACCACACTGACATGATATACTATAAATTCCCCAAGAATTCAAGACAGAAACGCAATCTTTTAGAATCGAAGGGTGAATTTTATTAATAGGGGAGAAACCGACTTGAAAATTGAATTTCTGGAGAATCCGTGCAATTTTATAGCTAACAGAAGGATAAAATGGAAGCACGACAAGGTCATTGATATTATTTCTAACAGTGGAATGTCTTCTTTGATGGGAATCTGAAAATTTTTTGACGGCTTTATCAATAATCACGGGAGAAAATCCACGGTCAATCGCAACTGCTCTCAAATAATTAAGTTCATTGGTAAGCAAAGATTCAGAGGAACAAACTTTTAGCGCGCGGAAAACATAATAGTAAAAAGAAGCCATTTTTTGCTTAACAGGGTGGCATGACTTGGCATGGGGTGGTAAACAAACTGCAAAGGGTTTACGGTACACAGTGGTGCTAAAATCGGTTTCATTGCGGATTATAAGAATATCGAGGAAGGGGAGGGAATTGTTGGATTCAATTCGTATCAAGGAACATGAATCTTATGTCAAAAAAGGGGAAATTAACAAGTCTTCAATAGCGTATCATAGCTGGACTTTTAACCATAATTTTGATTTTGGGTCTGCAAAAATCATCCAAAAGGCTTCTTCCATAGGCGAATTGGATTTTCTTGAGGCTTTTCACATTCACAAAGATTTAGAAAGTTTAGTTAATGATTTGAAGTCCAATCCAGTCCTTCCTAATGCCTTTAAAATTCTACTGTCTTAATTCAATTATTTTTGCCGATAGATGGCGTTACCTCCTCGCACTTGGTACTACCAGAGGGTATAAAAATCCGTTCAGTGGTTGCTTTCCATTATTTGAAGTTCAGATTTTGAGCGTAATGTGCATTTGCCCCTCGCTCCCTATTTTAACTTCGCTAATATTTCTTTATGCTTGATCAGACAGCCTGGCTCAGTAAAAGTAGGCGGCCAGTGCAACTCTGATTAAAAATCTAGTTATAACCACGTGCAGTGCTGATAAGCACCACGTGTTTCTGTGATTCCTATTTTCTTCTTTCTATGTATTTCTTTCTCCTGATGAGGAGGGACCTTTAGCTGCCCTCGAAATCGATTGAGTGTTTCATTATACCTACGCTAAATATAAGGTTGTTTTTTACGATTTTGATTGTCACATTAGCGTGTTTCTCTTCTAGTCTATACCTGTATTTGTTTACAAAAAGTTCTAAACTTGCTTGATTAAGAGACTTTTGAAATTGTAAAGAAGACTTTAGTAAAGAAGTATAGGTCATAAAAAGCTGAGCTGAGAAGTTCGTTCCCCAAGGAAAGCCACTTTTTTGTTTAATACCTTGACCTTCATTTTATTAAATATAAAGCAAACAAAGTTCTTGATAAAAGAAGAAATTTTAACTTTTCTAAAAGTTAATTTATTAACTGGAAATCCAGTATCTCAGGGAAAGTCATTGGTAACACAATACTCAACAAAAGTAATAGATTAAAAAAATCTGTATAGAAGACTTAAAAGAAGAGATTGTTTTACTTTCACAAATACTTAAAATACACACCCACACATTTTAGTAATTATTTTCTTATAAAAGCTGGCGTTAAATATCAGATTTAATCTTTAAACTAACAGGTAATGATAAGCTTATTCGGAACATTAGAGGAGGGTAAGAAATGATGCCTTGAATAACTTGAGGATTTAATATTTTGCAATTAAGCTGTATAAAATAATTTCTGTAAATATTCTGGCAACAATTTGTTTATATATATATTTTTTCTTTTGCATTGACCTTTCAGCCAGAACTATTCAGAAAAGTTTCAGTTTTAGTCTGCATTTCTAATTTTTGCAATTCTTACCAAACAGATTTTAACTATAAACTCTGCATTTCTTAATTTTTGCAGTTCTTACCACGCGGTCTTTGCTATTATTTTATGTCATTTTTTGCTGACTTGCCACACTAAAAGAAACTTCATGCCAATGGCAACCCCTTCTCAATTTCATGCCAGTACAGAAGTTATATATAGATAATTATATTATATAAAACAGAACTACACTACAATGGGCTCTTCGAAACTTTAATCATGGCAACCCAGAGAGTCTCATGCTTGTTGTATGATTGGACCATTTTGAAATTTGCTTTGGCTAAGGTAAAATGTAGTAAGTAAAGTTTAAATTAATTTTTACCTATTAATATGTAAAACTTTTACGTTTATATGACTTTTCATGTTTATATGACTTGTGTTATATTTCTTTCGTTTTACTTTATTTCAATTTTTTATATATTTTTTCTTTTTTTTATCTTTAACTATTGTTCTGTATAACTACTATATTTACTTTTGAAACGTATTTCCCATATCTGAATGTTTAAGATTTAAATTCGGATTTTATAAAATTGAAAAGAAATGGAAAAACGGAATGGGGATTTTGTTCAGATATGCAAAATGACGAAACGGGTTTCGCATGAATTGCTGATGGTTGCCTGTAGAGGATACAATTCCCCTTGATAAGTCGGGATCTTTCTATGGAATCAGCAATGATTCTATTCTTTTATTATTTAATTTTGTATTTTAATTAACAGTTCCAATTTAATTATTTACGAATTCCAATTAATGATTTCCACAATGGTACACATTTGCTTTCTAAATTACACTTTACCTTTCACAGGAGATAATTTTCGTTTATATATTCTCCATTAAATTTAATTATATCTTTGCAAGAATTACGCAAGATTTACATTTTGAATCTTTTTAAAATGCATTTTAAAATTCAGTAATTTTAAAGTTTTTTCCCAAATTATACATATATATTAAATTTTTTATAATAAGTATTTTAGGTGGTTAATATGAAAAATGAAACAATTTTCACTCTTTAATGGATCGACTTATTACCTGGATAATCTGCACTTCACCTGACTTCCGCGCTTTAGCAATAACATTTCTTTTCAGCTACCTTGTACAATAACGATTCCTGGTTTATTAATAAAAAGGTTAACAGCCAGTAACTTTACCTGCCCGCGCCACAAAGATGAATTTTATTTTATTTTTTATTTCTCTTAGTTCCTTTAATAAAGAAAATTTAATTGGGACGGATATTTTTTCTAGCGAAAAAAATGTTTGTTTCTGGCAGAGAATGCTTCGAAAGCCTGCAAGCGGTCTCATCTTCAACCCAATTCAGTATTCGTTTCAATTAAGGAAGATTCAGGAGTAAAAGCCGGGATGAGTCGAGGCTCTCATTTGCTTCGTTAATTCATTCAGCAACCATCCAAGACACTCACTTAATGATTGATCCTCGTCGCAGAGCCGAGAAGCCGGATTTTCCCGACCCGGCATTGTTAATTAATGACGTCAAAGCTCCGCCACAATCTGCCGTGGAGTCCCAATTAATCTGCAGTGGCAGTAATGGCTAATCGGATATTTTCTGTCCCAATAAGCGCCACAGAAAACGTCCTTTCCTGTTTTCCCTTATCCAATATGTTTTTTAGGATGACGTTTCGAGACAAGTATTTTTACAACGAAACAACACAACAATCTGATGAAATATTTTATTTTTCTAGCCTAAAGAAATAATGAATGAACAGATTGTTTGGAAGCAGGAATGCTTTTAATTCTGAATCTAGGTTAAGCAAAAACCTATATTCAGTCCACTAATGATTGGGGATTAATCGTTTTCTCTGAAAAAAAATGGCAGGATTATTTACGGCAAAACGATGCAGAAATTACTATATTAAAACTATTATTATTATATTAATATAAAATACACTCTAAAAAAACACGACGCACCAAGAAGGAGTTATCCGAATTGGACGATAATCGGTAGAAGTGATGTACATGTACAGAAAAACAAATGATTACAGTTTGAGAAACATTGGATGATTTATTGAAGCGATAGAGCTTCACAAAGTGAAAAAGTCAGTAACGCGTTTTTCCTTTTCTGGCCTTTATGCAAGCAGTTATTCGGCTTGACATCGAATGATAGAGGTTGCAGATGTCCTCCTGAGGGATATCGTGCCAAATTCTGTCAAACTGGAGCGTTAGATCGTCAACATTCCGAGCTGGTTGGAGGGCCGCTCCAAACGTGCTCAATAGGAGAGAGATCCGGCCACCTTGATAGCCAAGGTAATGTTCGGGAAGCACTAAAGCAAGCAGTAGGAACATGTGCAGTGTGGGTCGGCCTGTCTGCCGGAAGACAGTCAGGTTGGTATCCCACCACTGTCCGGAGCGCCTCCAGACTCGCCTTCGCTGGTCATTGGAGCTCAGTTCCTTACTGACTCATCACTGAAGACTACTCTACTCCAGTCAGTGACATTCCAGTGCGAATGAGCCCGACACCACTGCAAACGGGCTTGACTTTGTACAGAGGTCAATGGTAGTCGGAGCAAGGGGCACCGTAACTTCAGCCAACTTTCTGTGAGTCATCTATGAATGGTCCTCTTGACGCTGTGTGCGCCCATGGTTCACCCATTCCTGCCAACATCGTTTAATAGTGGCATCACTCCTGCTCAAATGTCGAGCTATTCGCCGATAAGACCAACCGGCTTCTTTGAGCCCAACTACACGACCGCTGTCAAATTCTGACATCTGCGCATATCGTTCGCGCACCTGTATGCGAGGCATAGTTACTGTCTACCAGAGTACACGGAATGAAAATCGTGTAGAATTTATGACCTGGAATCGTAATTTCTCCTCTTAAATATCATGCCAGTTGCGCAGATCAGATGCGCTGTATTGACAACCGTTTATTCATTGGCAGCCAAAATGTAAAATTTTGCATTTTCCGTCGCAAACTGTATGTATATATCAATTTGTGTCTAATTTGCTTTATATCTTCTCGGTGCATCTTTTTTTTTTTTTGTCTAAGAGTGTATTATAGTACTAAGAGTATATTACTTTATTATTGCGTGCGCACTGGTTCATAATAGGTTGAATGCGCACAGGTCTGATGATAGGCTAATAAAATTTATTTTTATTAAATGAAACACTTCAAATCTCTGGAATGCCTCATAGTGCTGTTAACACGTACAAGTGTTCACAGCATCACAGAGTATAATCAGTAGCTACCCTTCAAAATACTAAGTAGGTTAAACGCAACGCAATGCAAAGCGCATTTAAAGAGAAAGCTAACACAGCGATGTCTCAGTTTACGTTGAGCTAACAGCTTGCAACAACAATAGTTGAGAGCAGATTCCCTCTTCGGACCTAAATAGTTTTCAACCAGTAGCTGAGATGTTTCTAGTATTTTCTGCTTCTCGAAATTACTGGAATGCAATATGAGGGTCGAATTACGTTTGCAGATAATATATAGTGATCAATTACATTTATTCAATTACAATACGTATTAGAGTGATATAGAGACAAGATCAAAAATGTCGCCAAGTTTGGGGACTTTTGCGATTTCTCGCCAAATTAACGAGATACACATTTACTCAATCTTAAATGGACTTGCCCTGTATTCTTACTTTTCCGGCATAGCTCGTCTCTTAAGATTTTTCATGTTACATTCATCACTCAGCAAAATACAATTTCACAAATGACTGCATTAAAATCATTTATCTATGTACACAATTTGTAACAATATTATAGCATAATTATATTACTAAATATAAGGCTTCCCTCCTTAACGCGTACCTTCGTGGTGTAATTAGAAGAAAGTCCGGTTAGGTCCAAAGTTCGAATACTGGGGAAGTTATTACACGTTTTTCACTTCTCCTGCTTCGGAAAAAAAAAACTGATGACTCTGCAGTTTAGCCCTAATTAAAAAGTTGGTGGGTGATAATACGTCCAAGATTTGGCTACCAATATTTTACGACCGAGCCCTCTTCTTTCTAATCGCCCTTACATTACTTTGCTCTCTTTACCGCTTGCCTACGTTGTGTGACCAGAAAGCATGTGCGTTTAGCAAATGGATTATTCAGAGTTCAAACCCCTACACGGACGCAGCACATTTTTCTCATCTTCTGTTTTGAGAAAAACATGAATGAATGCAGCAACTTGGTTATCGTAATTATTGTACATAATTTAAGTATCTACTTTCATTCCAAAAAAGAAATATAAGTTGGACATCCAATACAAAGCAGCGAATGCAATGTAAAATGTTTCAATAAAGCGAGGCTGAAAAGATGAACAACCAAGTGTTGCGACGATCGTGTTGATATGACTGTCCTGTAGAACCTTAAATGTAAGGCATGCTAATTAACAATTCTATAATTATTACATATTGACCGCGTCATCGGAGAAGAGTTCAATTTTAATGTATTTTGTTACCTAAAGGAAACTGGATTTTACTATTTAGTTTGTTTTTAAATAAATTCCCGTATTTTATACTGTATTTTTAAATGATTTTCATATATTTGTTTTTTCCTGGTTCTACATTTCAATTCATGTTGCAACTTTCTTTCATCTCATTATCTCAATTATAATAAAATGCACATCATTTTCGCCTTCAGTGTTTTTAGAAGGTGGAATAACTGAAAGATGTGTTTGGCGAGTAATGCCCATTCAGGCTATGAGCCATAAATTTTACCATCTATCTATCCATACACACATACAATTAAAAATCGAACCTATGAACAGGCATGTTTGTAGTTTGAAATCACGTGACCTAGATGAGAAGTTCCGCAGGGAAAAAAGCACAAAACAGCTACATTTTTCGCTTGGCGTACGGAAACAATTTATGTAATTCAATTAAAGGTGTCTCTGAATAAATGTTTGATCTGTCAGCTAATGTTTGAAAATAAGTGACTGCTCAAAGCAAAGGATTTGGAACGATTAAAACATCAGTGAAGTCTCTAATTATAATTTTAATTGAATTTCTTATTAAATTAAGAATATCATTCATTAAATATACAGAGCGAAATAAACAAACGTCCTGGAAAATAATTATTTACAATACTAAGCCTTTGTGCCTTAAATGTGAACAAATGTATCAGTTTTAGAAAGTTTAAAAATGTTCATATTTACTTAAAACATGTTATATAGTCTGATATGTTGTTATGGGTTTCATACGACTGTTATATGCATTAAAATTACATCACTGAATGTTTTTAACGTTTTATAACAATATGCGTTTCTGCAACTGCACAAATCGAACTAGGTGATATCGCAATTAGAATATATTACGATAGGATTTCATGATATTTCCATGAAGGTGCACAAAATGTCTTTTGTTTTTGTTATTACTACAAAATCTTCCTAAATATGTTTTAGGGCTTATTTAATTTGTATAACCAGTTATTTTATATTAAGAATCTTTACTAGCACTTCTCCCTTTCTGTTTTTCCGTCAGAATGCAAATTAGCTCCCGTGTATTTAAGTGAAGGTGTGAAATAATTTAGTCAGAGTGTTTTTCACCTAGAGGAGGTTATGTCGCTAGGTGTGTTCCTGTCTTTGACCGTGCATTATACACTAATGCTTCTAAAAATTGCAACTCTATGAAGTAATTATGAAAACTGAACCAAACGTAAAGGAAATGCAAAGTGAGGTAAGACAATCAAATGATTAGAATTACAAAGCGATTGCGCATGCGTGAAATGACAACGGGCTGCTTTTTCCATGTATTTAAAGTAGCGTTACAGAGGAGAATTAAATAAGGCGAAATCCTTGCTGTGGGGAACGCAATAGCACAATTGCACGGGACCACAGACACCTCATTCGCATGGCTGTGACGGATCGTCCTCTCGTGTGTTAGCACAGGGCTAGAACACGGCAGTAGGTGTATTGTTGTCTAGCTCTACGGTTCATCGCTGGCTGTTGCAGCATGAACTGCATGCATGGCCTCGTCTACGCAGGATTCTCCTGTTGCTAAATCACATACGCCTCCAACTTCGATGGGCATAGCAACAAAGTGCGTGGCGTGCCCTGTGGCAAGAAGTTGTTTTCTCATGAATTTCACTATAGTCTGGAAGGAAGAGTACGTGTCAGACTTTACAGAGAGAGACGTGTGCTCCCACAGTGTGTTATTTATCGTCATACCGAAAAAACGCCTGCCATCATGGTGTGTTTATAATTGTCGATCCTATCTAGCGTACATTGCGGGTAACCTCAACAGTGATCGCTACTTAAGGAAAGCTGTGAAGCCAGAGGTTTTCGAAGCATTCCGGGAGCTGTATTTCAGCAGGATAATGCCCGTGCACATGTTTCTCAGAGTTCACAATTCTTCTGTAGAGCACAAAACGTTTTACTTCTTCTCCGGATATGTCACCTATCGAGCATCTCTGCAATTTCATCGGTCGGCGACTCGCTCGTGAACTTTGGCTTCGAAGCCATAAGGAATGCCCTTTCCCAGGATTACATTCAGAACCTGATGATTCAATGCCACGACGTGTACAGAATCTCATCGCTCATCGTGGTGGACGCCCAAAGTACTGATTTCTGATGTTCGTTTAATTTTTTTATCTTGTTAATTTAATCATTTATTTGTATTGCTATCAGAGAACTGTAGAATAAATTTAATTCATTTCCGACAATTCCTTCATGGTGTTTCACTTTTAAGAAACGTTAGTGCAATTGTCGATAGTATCTCACGCAGGTAAAGCTTTAAGAGCCAACTTCGCGTTTAAATTACGCGGCGTAGCCTTTGGCTATTATTTATTTATATTTAGTTTACAGTGAATTTCTACTGAGTTTTCGCCATAAATGCTAAGTTGTAAGCATCAGTTGTGCTTTTTGTTCATCATATTAGTTTTAAAATAAAAGGTTTTTACAAGTTTCTCTAACACTTTTGGAAGACATAGCGATAAGTCATTGAGGATTAGCCACAAATTACAGTTAGCGAACCAGAGGACTGTATAAAAATTTAGATGTAGAAATTTTTACAAAACTGGTTTCTTAAAATTAAAAAATAAGAAAACATGAATATTTAGGTTATTTAAAATATTTTTGTAATAGAAAGTATACGTTTACGACCAACGGGTTGTGAAAATAAAGACTTTGTGAAAACGATATATACATATTTCTTTTTTTAGACATAAAAACGGGAGAATCAAGTAAACATAAAGTTACTGAAATATAGTCCTTTCATTGCAATAAATAATGAATATTTAACTAAACTTAATTAATTAATTAATTGGTTCTAAGACAGTCATTAAGGAGCCATACAATGAAACAAACAGTGTTGTAGCACAGCTTAAAAATTTAATAAAAGTGGAAACCTTGAGCATGTTTAACATTTTAGCATTATGAATACACACTTTTATACCGATTTGATAAAACGTTAAAAAAAGCAAATATCTTGGAGCAAAACTTTCTGATAATCATTTATTATTTGAAATAAATAATACTGTTTGCTACTTTTAAATTTTTTCTTTTTTCAAAATGTCGCAAATTTAAACAAGCTGTTGATTTAAGTACATGTTTTTGTTCTTTCCCTGAGAAATATTCCTGTTCCATAGCACAAAAGCGGTGCGAAGGCAAGGTATTAGAATTTCTAACTGCAAAATAAAAAAGTTTTAATCGGAAAGGGAAAAACTGTCAATCCTTATTATTTCTCTATGGGAAGAAGGCTTCAAAAGAATACCCGATCTGATTTTTCTGATTTTTCTAAAGTTGAACGGCTGGGAAAAAGAGAAAATTCACCGTTGCAGAAATCAGTTGCCAGTACATTTGTAGCAACAATAAATAAAATAATAAATCAGGATTTTCAACTTAAAAAAAAAAGAGAAGCATATTGTTCACTAGCTTTTCTCGAGGGAAGTGGCTCAACGCAAAAAAAATTGTAGAACGCTGCATGGAAACTGTTTAGAAGGAGATAAACTGAAGTACATTTTGACTTTTGATGCATCATGGGGTTATCTAAATGGCTGGAACAAAAGATCTACTTATAGTTGAAATGAAGAGAAAACAAATTACACAAAATTGACTCGGCCAATGCAAAGAACATTTCAGGATTTTCATATGTCGTAGATTCTCTTACAGTGATAAATTATATATAAAAATCGTAGAAAACAATGTTAAAATCAACTCAATCAAGAAAAAGGGTTACGTCTGACATTTGCATAAGAAATTCCATTTTGTTATAGCAAAGACTTTCAAACTGTGAAACTTCATCAAGACAAAGCAACAAGTCATACCTCGAAACGTATCACTGCATTCCTTTAAAATATGGAAGACTGATACAGATATTACATATATACATTTTTAACGTATTCTTGCGAAGTTCCCTGACTTTTCATCTGTGGATTATTGTGCCTTTGGTTTCATGAAAAGGAGCTCTTTCTAAGAGCAAATCCTTCACGATGGATGACTCTTTAAAGTAGTAGAAGAGGAATAGAAATAAATACCCTAGGAATTTTACGAAACTTCCCTCTATCATGAAAATACTGACTCAGATTTAAAATCCTGGAAAAAGCTATCAGATTGGATTTTTAAAAATTATTATTTGCATTTTAAACATTAAACGGCCCCAAAATCATTTTAAAAATGTGTAAACACCGACTTTAGATACTAATATTTCATGAGAATGCAATATTGTTGCACAAGAAAATATATTCATGAAGGAAATAAACAAAAATGTGTTAAGTTTGTAGAGTTTGGCTTATTTGTGGTGCACAAACTAGTTCCAAACTCCTAACAAACGTAAAGCAACTTATCGATGTGTCTGAACTAACTACAGAGAGTAGAACAATTTTAAACAACCTTTTTATTAAAACAAAACTTTAAACATAAATGTACTTCTTTGCTAACAGAATCAACTACCACTTGTGGCGATGTAACTAAAGTAGCAGTGAAATTCAAGTTTAAAACGTAAACTACACAATTAAAAGCCAAAGACTACACAATCAATTTTAATCTACTCTGGGTTAAAAAAAACTCGTATTAAAATGTCGGCAGCAAAACGCAAATCCGAGTAATTATAAACTTATCAACGTTAGTAGCAACTAGATAACGTGGCCACGAGAGACAGACACATGCTCTGTATTAAAAATCCAAAAACCTAAGCTTGAATACTCTCTAACATAATTTACATTCTGGTTGGGAAACGGAAAGGAGAATTTACAGTAAACACTGAAATTATAAATAACTGATTAATTTAAGTAAAAATTCCTACAAGTATACTAACAAAACCGTATTCAATGCATTAACAAAAACGTGGATTTGAAGTTCTTCCTCCACATGGCTTTAACTAATCAGTAATTGTAACTAATCAGTCGAATTCTAATCATAATTCTAAGTAGTGTAAAGAAAATGGCGATTATGCTGCTGTAAATAGATCTGAATTATATGATGCTTGTTAGTGACATTGGATAATATCGCATAATGCTTGCAGTTCGACTTTCGCTCAAATGCTGATGAACAGGCTGGCTATATGGGCAGTCTTGTGATTTTTCCCATGTATTATATGGATGTGAATAAGTTCCTTTTAGAAAGGACTTTGTAGAGACATTGGGATTTTTTTGGAAGCAAGTGAGATGAAAAATGAGCAATCCCCTTCGCCGGGAATCGAACCGCTAACCTCTTGAACACTGGCCCAGCGTGCAGAACCACTACACCACGAACACACGCCAAGAAAGTGAGAGAAATACCGTATATACAACTCCTTTTAAAGGACAACTGGGGTTTTTAGGGGGACCCAATCGTCAAATACTGGCTGTAGAGAGTTACCATTCACAACCCGTTCTAGATCAGGCGCCACTGTAGAGACATTAGGATTTTTTTTAAAGCAGGCAAGATAAAAAATGAGCAGTCGCCTTCGCCGGGAATCGAACCACGGACCTCTGGAATACCGGCCCAGCGTGCAGAACCACTGCACCACGAAGGCACGCCAAGAAGGTGGGAAAAATACCTTATAACTTCACAAAGGTATTCATTTTCTCAGTTGCGAATGGAATTTATTCTTATAATAAAACATATTCTTCAATTAAAAGCAGACCTAAAATTTTAATTATTTTTCCAATACATCGAATACATCATTTCGAATCCTTTCGAAATACATCATTCGGGTTGCCTATGATCACTTTTCAAGACTATTTTAATTTTACATGTCCGTTATTAGAAATACTTCTAACCTGTCCATGAAGGATTTTACATGAAATTTTAATTACTGATTTTTGTGACATTTATTGCCAGGATATCTTAATACGTCTGCTAAAATAAAAGAGCAATAAATTTATCTTTAAAGAAATTAAAAATTTTATTTGAAAAGAAGAAATAATAATTTTCATTTGTTAGTCATTTATAAACCTTTAATACTCTCTTTTTCTCTAAGATTTAAAAAAAAAAAACCTTCCTTTAAATATACCCGAAGGCAATTCGCATTCTGGTGAAGAATGTGGATAGAATTTATAGTACAGATCAGAATTATAATAACTAGTTAATTAGCATAAGAACCATACAAACTTATCCCATTTAGAAACAAAACCGATCAACTTTAATTAACAATTTAAATTCTAATTTTATCCCTTAAAAACAGTTTTTCTACTTTCGACCGTTTAATTACGCTAAATAGATGGCATAACAACTTTAACTTCGTTTCTTTTTTTTAAATTTATCTTATATAATCAAAGAAATTTGCAATAAAGAAAAAGGACATTTTCTTTATCCAAGGAAGATAAGCTTGTGCTTTATTCTCTCAACATTCATGAACCATATCTCTAAAATTAAAACAGTCTGAGATTAAAATTTACATGAATTTACAATTTAACTTTGCATGCTTATATTACATTTCGGTAACTTTTTAAAAAAAATCATTTTGACGTTTATAACTGACTGCGTTTTAGTACAGGCTAGACATTCCAATCCCCAGTCCTACGAATTTTGAATTTTGTAAAACATTCAAGTTATGAGAACTAGAATCTTTGAAAGTATTTTTTTTTTATTTGAATTATTCCAATCCTAACTTTAAAAGGTATTTTCTGTTTTCTTATTTTGTACCTTCGTCGTGCAAATAGAAGCATGTTTGGCTAGCTATGGAAGGTCTGGATTTAAAATTCCTGTGAAGCCATCTTTATGTTCCCTGCTTTAAAACGTTTAACAGCATCTAAGTGTGAAGCTCTAACTAAATGCAGTGGATGACAATTTGTCACCAACTGGATATGGCAACTAGATTCCCCTTCTTCCTAGTAGGCCTTTACATAATTAGAAAATATAAGAAACTTTCTTCTTCCTCACCGCATGGCTTGGTTGCAGAGTTGAATGAGCGCCCGTTTGGCGATAGAAAAATCAAGAGTTCAAACATCAGCAAGATTGGTTTTGTTTTATTATGGCAAAGTAATCGAGGGTATCCTCGAAGATATTCCTTCCTTTAGGCAGATACTAAAGGGAGGGATATCTTCGAGGAGGATTTCTGAGGAAGCCTGGCTTGTATACACGTTACACATGGATAAAAAACCAAAAACGCCCATGCAGCCAACCCGTTCGCGGGATTCGAACCTCGGACCAAACTACCAGTGTTCAGCGACTTTACCGCTCGGCCGCTGATGGGCCAATCTCAGCAACAGCACTTCTGCTTTTTGCTGATAATTTATATGTCCTGATTCGATAAATATCTAATCGACTTATGGTTCTGAGTACTTAGAATAGTTTGGAGCAAGAAATGAAGGAAAGCAGTGATTCCCTTGCTGGAAATTGTACCAAAAACTTTACGAAGCCTTTGGCCATACGTGCCACGCGTGCTTTCAATTACACCACGAAGACGGTCAGGAAGGAGGAAACCACTTTGTAGTCTTAAACGCTGTTAAATGTTTAGAAACAAGAGTGTGACATAGCAGCGTAATTGATTTCCAGTTTGAAAAATGTAAAGATAAGTTAATGATCCGTGTTAATTATTTTTGTTTTTATTTAAATAATTCTTGAACTTTTTGTTTTGATTAAAATAAATCTGGAAAAGTGTAAGAATCTCAACAATTACTGAAAAAAAGTTTGTTAAGTTATATTGGGAAAATTAACCTCAAAATTTAGTAATTTAAATTATGGTCACCATTTACTACCTCTTTTAATATCTTATTAATAAATAAAGCCATGTTTTCTAAAATATATATTCTTAAATTCATTTTTTTATTAATTTCAGAACAATGCCCTCTCTCTATGGTGGAGGATCATCATCCACCACCTTTTTAGTTCGGGCACCACTGCAGAGACATTAAGTTATTTTGGAAGCCGAAGATGTAAAAAATCAGCAATGCCTTCGCCGGGACTCGACCCTATCGAATAAGTGCCGAATGTGCTGACCATTATAGCACGAAGGCGAGACAAATACCTTATAAATATACTCCTTTGATCTCTCGGATGTATTTCAAGATGTAGGTATATATTTTTATCTGAAAATGTTACAAATTTATTTTAGACCGTATATAGACCGTCCTGGCCGATTTGAGGGATAACGCTTTTAACTTTTTTTTTTATAATTCATAAGCATTTTAAAAAAGTATTTATTTCTTGTGTCAAATTGATTTTACAGTTATCAATACAGTAAATCAATTCAAATTCAAACAAATTCAAATTCATACAAAATATACGCTACTGAAAATTATAATAATTCATTATAATTAGTTCAGAGCCTTCACACATATACTAAATAAGATCTCAAAAGCGGTTAGTTAAAGTAGAAGTGTTTAGTTCAAAAGAATTCTTTGCAATATACTGATATCATAATTGCCACTTAAAGTAATGGGATCCTTATGTCACTATATTCTAACGTTGGAAGCGATTGCTGGGTTCATTGGCTGAAAGCAATCTTTCTAAATTTTTCCCTTTCCTAAATGGCAACATTTAAACTACACGAAGCAGCGCCGGAAAAGCTTTTGAGCTGCCATCTTAGATAAAAGTTTCGAAGTGATTAAGGCCAAAATGGCGTGCTACACAGTTTCACTGCTGCGAGAGCAACTTAAAAGCTTTTCCTAAAGATTACCTAATGAAGATCTCATATGATTGGAGCGGACCAATCGCGTGAACTAATTCTACAAACGTCACGCAGCGAGAAGGGAAAGAAATATTGACACTGATTGGCTAAAAACCGAAGTTTGCTCACGAAGTTAAGGTAAAGTTTGTTCACGAGGGATGAGATCAGTGATCAGATTAATATGTTGTCACGAAAAGTTAAGATAGTTGATGGAGAGCCTAATTTGTGCCATTCGGGTAGAAGGAAGAAATAGTTAAAGGTATTTAGAGTACTAGTTGGCGAACTATTTAGCGTTTCTAAGACATAAGAGAAATTAGTTTCGTTTCCAGATAGGTTTGTTTGAAGTGCACAAATATCTCTTTTAGAAAATAAGGAAGAAATATTATATGCACGTATCTTCCTGACATTATGTAAAAACGGCATCACTTAATGGTCGACAAATTTTGAATGTATCTAGTTTTCCACCAAAGCATGTGTTAATTTTTACTAAATTTTGAATTTCGGATTTCTTTTAAATTTTACTTAATATTTAGTTTAAATTCTGATCAACAAACTCAGCGGTATAAAAGCTACGTGCTGCTGCTCAGCAAAACGGAAGACATTTATGTTTTAAATTTAATCAGAAAACTCAGTGCTCTAGAAAGAAATGTGTTGCCACCTGATAAAGCGTAACAAATTAAGCGATTTAAAAGCGATGTACGCAGTTCTTTGTCCATATTATTATTAGTTTACGAGCTGGAACCGTGAATTTATACTAACTAGCTGGCCTCATTAATATCATCGTAATATACTTTTTCGTAAATATGTTTCCTTTGCAAACATATTGTTCTAGCAGTAAAACAAGATTTACAGATTTACAATGGATACTTATATACTTGTTGAAGTCCGATTAATAGAAATTTCCGAAATAATTCGAACTTCATGGCGAAGACGGATAAAAATAACATTAGATTATTGCTTTGAAACTAGTTACCCTAATTCATAAATAAATAACTAAATTATTTTCTTGTTTATCGTCTTTTTTTAAGCTGTTTGCAGAAAAATAATAATACAAATAACAAAAATAATATAAAACAATAAAAAAATCTGGAAGCTCTCATATTTTATATTATTCCCTCAAAGCGGTGTTTTTTCAATTATTTGTGTGTTACCTTTATTTATTACATATCGTGTTCTTTGCGCTTAAACCACACAAAATTTAATTCAACAGCAATAACACAAAATACTATTTAAAAAGAGCATATCTGTAGAATTTCCGATAGACAGTCTCGGACAGTCTGGAGATAAAAATGTTTTTCCTGTACAGTGTTGCCATCGTTCGCTTTGAAATTGTTGAGCATGTTAATCAAGAATTATTTAAAGTTTTACAAAATATGAAGTAGATAATAAAACGAATTCCAAATTTAGGCTTCTGAGTGCCCATGTTCGGGTGGAGGATTACGTTATTCAGAATTTGTTATGGTACTGTCGTTTTTTCACAACGCGAGAAATATTCATACATTCATGCAGATTCTTCGTTATTCTGTTCCCTTAAATATAATACAGGGCGATAATATTTGATGGCAAAGATTTGAAAAGTGATTAGGACATTTAAATTGATTCGACGCAAGATGGCATTTCGATATTAATAGCCCTTCTGGTATAACGCTCGTTTGGGCTAATAATAAAAGTATTTACTCGCCTGAACATTGGAAAACTTTGGAGAATTTTCTGAATAAATGCTATGAAAAGAAATTACCAATACAGTAATACCTTTTAAAATTTAATTGAATTTAATTCTAACATATCGTATTCTATTTTTATTACGCTATTAATTACATATTAATAGTTTATTTAATATTAAGTTATTAAATTATTGCATTTTAAATTATTATCATATTATTATATTATGATTATTGCGCTATTTGTTACTATATTTTATTTATTATGCATTTTATTTTTGTTGGTGCAAAGAAGCGTTAACCCAGAAGGCTATTAGTCTCGAAACACATTTCGCGTAGGTTCGAATATAAATATCCGTTTTACTATTAAAATTGTTGCCACCAATTTATTTTTATCCCAAAGGGGCAAATTGTCCAGAAGAGCTATTAATTTCGTTTTGGCATTTTGCGTTGACTCACAATAAACGGCGAATCACTTTTTAAATTGTTGCCACAAAATTTTAGAGCCCTGCATTATATTTAAAGAAATTAAATAATGATGAATTTGCATAAATGTATGTAATTTTCTCGCACTGTGACAAAACAACGGTACTTAGAGGGATAAAATTTTGAATACGTACGTCTCCATCCGAATATGGGCATCTGGAAGCCTAAATTTGACATTTGTTTTATTATCCATTTCGTATTTTGTAAAGCATTTATGATTTTTTGATTAAGAAACTCAACGATTTCATAGCGAGCAATGGCAACACTGTACGAGATAAAAACATTTTTATCTCCAACGCATGAGACTGTGTACCGGAAATTTTAAATATATGCTCGTTTAAATATTTTGCGATAGTGCTGTTGAATTGAATTTATGTTTTAAGTGCGAAGAACATGATATTTAATAAATAAAGGCAACATACAAAACGTTAAAAAAACCCTCTAGGAGTAATACAAAATCTGGAAGGCTTTCGAATTTTTAAAAAAATTTTATTTTTCATTTATTTATTTTTTATATTTATAACATTATTTATATTTATAACTTTATTTATTTTGGGTTAGTAAGCACGAGGAGAAACGAGAATTATTTTTTTCTCTATTTCATATTTTTGTATTAGCTAATAAATTTTTATTCACAAAGAAGCAAAAGTAAGCAATAAAAATCTGAAAAGTTATAAAAATCATTACTATATAGAGCAATTAACAGATTTTTAAACTTACGTATGTTCTGCTTCCCAATTTTTGCATACTTTATTTTTTCATGAAATTCTGCTAATACGTTTCTATAGAAAGGTTGGTTTTATAATGACTTTTAATAGTCAGCAACATAAGCTGAAAATTCTATTTACTGCTATATATAACTTTAATGTTAAGGAAAAAGGAGTTGGAATGAACTAACATAAAGCAATAGCACTAAGTCCTGCGGATTCGTAGCTAACGTTGTTAAGTTGTTGAGGCTCTAGGTTTAATTTGAAACAGAAAACATTAAAAGCAGCAATGCCTTCACCTGGATTTTCACTTTAAACACCTGACTGCCAACCACATGTGCTTCTATGCACGCCACCAAAGGTACCTGATAAGTTGAGAGAAATTTCTCATAACGCTGCTAAAATAACTCTCTCATACCTAAAATTTCTAGCGCCCTCAAATATAAGGAAAATGAGTATAACTTTAGAACTTCTACAGCTGGCTTGTTGAACCCACTGCGCGCGTGCCATCAATGGCACTCGAGAAAAATTTAGGCAAGGCGTTATTCGAGGAATTTAGGTACTTGTTATAAGCAGTAAGACATTAAGCATTATTATAAGCAGAATGGCCAGGAGGTCCGATTCAGACTTTTCTTTTGTTTCATATTTTGTAGAACTTTAGTGAATGTTTTGTTAACAAACTCAAAGATTTCAAAGCAAGCAGTGACAACACTGTGCGAAAAAAAAAAAACATTTTATCTGTAGAGAGCGAGACTGTCTATCAAAAATTTTAAAGATATGTTGTTTAAATACTATTTTATGACACTGCCGTTTAATTGAATTCTTTGTGGTCTAAGTGCGAAGAACATGATATTTAATAAATAAAATACAATTAATAATAAAAATAAAAGGAATTTATGACAACGGTAATTTTTCTTTTCTAACGCCAGTGTCTTCTCTCGGAAAAGATCACCTGCAGAGTCTTTGGAGTGATGTAACCAAAGACGGGACGATTAAAATTGTCACTTGTTATTTTTTTTCAGCTAAACCTCGGATTATTTAGCTCTTTACATTTTATTAAATTTTTAGTCCAAAGGGGCTTTGTCCCTGAAGGTCTATTATTTTCGTTTTGCGATTTTGCATTGAATCACTGTAAATGTCCGTTTCACTTTTCAAACTGTTGCCACCAAAAGTTAGAGTTCTGCATTATATTTCAAGAAATTAAATAATGAAAAATCTGCATAAATGTATGTATATTTCTCGCATTGTGATAAAACAACGGTACATAGAGTTATCGAATTTTGAATGACGTAATCCTACTGCGAATATGGGCATCTGAAAGCCCAAATTTGAAATTTGGAATTTGTTTTTTATCGATTTCATATTTTGTAAAACTTTGACGAATTTTTAAGTAACAAACTCAACGATTTGAAAGCAATCAATCACAACAATCTACGAAAGAAAAAAAGACCTTTTTATTTCCAGCGCGCGGAACTGTATATCGGAAATTCTAAAGATAGGCTCATTTTAAAATTATTTTGCGAACTGAAATTTATGGTTTAAGTGCGAAGAACATGATATTTAATAAATAAAGGTAACACACAAAACGTTAAAAAATGCCCCTTTGGACATAATTTAAAGTGTGAAACCTTTCAGATTTTTTTTAATATTAATTGTTTCATTATTACAATCATTAATTATTTAATTTTGATAGTTAATTATTTAACTATTTAATTATTAATTATTTTGCCAGCCATTTTATTTATTTATTTATTTATTTTTGCTCTTCTTTCCTGACAACCTTTTACAGGTCTCCGGCAAATCTAATTTTAGAAATCAAGCTCTGTTGCCACTAAATGTTATCCCGATTTATCATATTTTAAAATGAATAAATAAATAAATAATGACGAATCTGTATGTATGCATGTATGTTCATCACACTGTGAGAAAACGACGGAATCTAGAGCCATCAAATTTTTAATAGAGCTAGTCATCCGAACATGGGTATCTCGAAACCCGAATTTTGAATTTATTTTTGATTTATTTCATAGTTTGCACAACTTTGAGGAATTTTTTTTAATGAACTCAGCGATCTGAAAGCGATAAATGGCAACACTGTTTGAAATAGAGCATTTTTATCGTCAGCTCACCAGACCGTTGCCATTCGGCAAAAACTAAAATATTTATCTTTCAGTTTTAATCCACAAATTCGGCTATTGCAAAGCAATGAATTGACGTTACCTCAAATACTAGAATACTTACAATCTTCCTGCACCAGCGTGTTGCCATTCAGTAACGAGCAAGATATTTAACTTGCTCGTTACTGAATATTTCTGTTACTGAGCAGTAAATGCATTGTTTGAAAAGCAATACACGCAGTTCTTAAAAGTATTTTTTCTACTTTCTGAACTTTTGACTATCATGAATGAGCTCAGTTAGCTTTTCAGTTACACACCGCAGTGGGCTTAAACGAACCAGCTCGCATTACAAATTTACGACTAACACATATCTTGGATATTTGGAAAGAAAGAACTGCTTAATCACGCAACCGCCGAAAGATTCATCTGATTGATTGATTTAAATAAAA
Organism: Stegodyphus dumicola; assembly: GCF_044657685.1. Taxonomy (NCBI): domain Eukaryota; kingdom Metazoa; phylum Arthropoda; class Arachnida; order Araneae; family Eresidae; genus Stegodyphus; species Stegodyphus dumicola. Next base: position 90,255,382 of record NC_140768.1, read on the forward strand.
ATGCATTTAAGTAATGAGGTGTCTAATTAGAAATATAACATATTTCTATGAAATGAAACTAGCTGGGCACATTAGAATCATTATGCACTTTCAGTTGGCCTGTCGCTCGAGTGGCTAGTTTTCAAAGAAATAATATAACGAATATAAAAATACGCGGAAACCACTAACACTCTATCGGGAATTCTAAAGCTATGCTATTTTTAAATATTTTGATCTTGAATTTTATGTGGCGTAGAATTGAGAAGTGGAAAGATAGCGCGAACAAAAAATCAGAGATGCTTAGTCATAAAGTTAAAAAGACAACACGTATGAAAAAAAAATAAAAGAAAATTCGGATAGCGGGAGTGAGTCCAACAGCAGAATGGTAACCTGTGAGGCTTAGCGAGAGCATCAAAAACCTCAACTAATCCTCTGGAGACATTAAAATCTGATTCCTTTCAAATTTACTCTCTTCATTTTTTCTTTAAATTAATGTCATGTTCTATAATTCAACCTTGAATAATTATGCTTGATGCCTTTAAGTAAGGCATTAAATATGCAGCACTTTAAGGTTTTGTATCAATAACTCTGTTAATTGTTTATTGTAGTGTTAATCGTACATTGCGCAGGAAAAAAAAACGGGACAGTTCCAATATATCCCGTTATAGTGGGCCGAATGGCAATTTTTTTAATTAATTTTTGTCAAATAACATATTAAATTTTTAGTGACGTCGTCCGTTTTCTGTATTTAGTTTTGGGAAAATTTTACACTCGTTATAAAAAAATAAAATTAGAATTCCCGAACGAAAATAACTGACCGAGATTTTTAATTTCAAAATTTGGAATTTTTGATATCATTTTCTACTTGCCTTGGCATATTAGTTGATAAAGTTAGAACAATTCCAGGAGATAAGTTTAAATTAAGTACAGAAAAATTTGTGTATAACACTAAGAGGCTGTGCAAGGAATTTATGTTGTAACACATGTTAGATATTTAATAAACTCTCAATTTTTCCCTTCTTATCTGGAGGGATTATTCAAAGAGACAGCCACAAAACTAGTATTAACACAATTAAAACATGAACAATATTCAGTACTTCCTCCCGTTTTTTTCAATTTCTTTCCAATCTGCGTAATTATTTTCACCACTTTTTATTTAAACTTTCGCTTTCGGAAAGAATTGCGTCTGTTAACAAATTCTCAAAATCCCGCATTTCTTTTCAGAATAGTATTATTCCTAGAATACTATCCGGATTTTCGTTTCCCAACACTATATTTTAGTTTTTCAGAATACCAACGACACACAAATGTTATTCGGCTTCAACTTAAACGTGGTTCGAATAAGCAATGAATGCCCTTCCCAGAAAGAAGCGAAGCAGCAGGGTCGACAGAAGTACGCATTTCCGTTCTTTCGAAGAGTAAATGCAGGAGAAGACACATTGCTTTTGTTCCTGGGCGAAACGCTCTTCTGCAGATGACAATGTATATATATTCTATGGGAAAAACTGAATTGCATTAGGAAAGCACCAGCGGCAGCAACATTTTCCATTGTGAAGAAATAAAAGGAAATTTTTCAAATCTTTCGAATTTGCCCACCATGTATATTTGAACTTTTTTTCGTGAACTATATAGGAATAATTCGTGAAAAGGAAGATGGAACTTTTAACCATTTTCTATATCTAAAGACTGACTCGAAGCACGAAGTTAGCCTTGTAAGAATATTTGGTTTTATAAAGATTCCCATCTTTAAAAAAGCTTCTTTTTTCTATCTTAAAATATTTTTAAAATATGACTACTAGGTATTTTGTTTTGGAGCAGGTGACATGAAAAAGTTAAAAATACTGTCGCCAAGATTCGAACTCTGGACTTTCCAGTTGCCAGCCGGGTGGGCTTTTCAGTTGCACTACAAAAGCTCGCTGTAATGAAAGAGAAAACCCTTGCAATCTTCCTCCGCCTTTAATGGCGATTTGGAGAGAGAGGACGTAATTGCCAAATTGTGGTGATGATGAATTATCGCCCACTATCGTTTGGCTGAATAACCACTGAGTTTGGGAATTTTTGGAACAGGAAAAGTGAGATAATCAGCGATGCTCTCGCTGAGATTCGAACTCAGACTTCCTGACTGCTAGTCAGACGTGCTTCATATTACACCAAAAAAGCATATGGTAAGGAAAATCTTACATTAGAACCATGTTAAACCCTAACGGCAGGAATTCCTATCAACAGTTAGATTGAGTACATCAAGCTTTGATTCAAAAGTATCAATTCTACCAGAAAAGGTGTCATTCTGAATGACGACAATTCAAGACTACATTGTGCATAAAAAACATGATATCGAATATTGAATGGGATTCGTTACCTCACGAAACTTGTTCGTTAGCATCGTGTTTCTGTTATTAGTATTTACTTAGATAGTTACGAGACCTTTTGAGTAGGAAAAAATGTCGAAATGTGGAAAATGTCAAAAATGTAAATTCCGTCATTTCGTTTTATTAAAAACACTGTTGGTTTAAAGCATCCCAAATTGAAAATTTGAACACTATATTTAAATTCACCCATTAGCCTCACAATAATACTGATAATAAGGGTAATTTCCTCACTGATTCAAAATAACAAAAGTATATTTTAACATGATTTATTTTTGTAAGGATTTTTTGATAGTTAACAAGTTATAATGATTTTGAGTTTTAGTATAACTTCTTCTCTGCGTATTCCTCACCAGAAAGCAAAATTAGTTTCGAGAATATTCAAGCTGAGCGTTTTGAATCTTCGACAGAGAGAGAGAGAGCTTTTAGCACTCGCTTTGATCGTTAGTTTTTCGACAAATCTACTTAAAAGGGCTATTCTGGCTTTTGCATTTACAGTAGCAGACTGCTTTAAACTTACGCACTGGTAAAAATTACCGAAAAAACTTTTTTCTTAATTTATTGAATGTTTAGTCTTGAACTACGTTACGCGTGTTTGGGTTTAATTGTCTGTTATCGTTTAAAAAAGGCCCCGCTTAATACTGTGCAGACGTGTTCGCGGAAGCTCCTCTGTTAACAATGTCAAAAACCAGTAAAAATTCAACCAGTGTCTAATCCAAAATAAACTCAGTGTAACCCATAAATAAACACAGTGTAAGCGAAATTTTCCGAATAGCCATAAAGAAAGCTTCGCGTGGACATTAAAATAAGCACTTAGAGCCACCTGATAAAGAATTATCGTTTTTAAAGTGTATTTTCACGCTATTTGCTCCGTGAAACAGCAAGGAATGCAAAAAGAAGTGCTATTGAAGTGCCATGCAAAAGCTGTTTCCTTAAAGTATTTCTTGACTTCTATACGTCTCATGACGTCTGTACGCCTCATGACTTATATATCTCATGTCATTCATTTTCAATCTTCTTACCACAGGCTAGCCTGTTATTCAAAGCTTAAATTATTAAACTAATTAAAACACATCAGATTATTCAATCTCAAAATTAGTATATGAGAAATTATTTTGCGCGTTTTTATAGTGCCTTAATAAAGTGTCACTCATCTACGAGTTTTTGTGATTAATGTTATTGTATACCCAAATCTATTTTCCATATCACTAACATCTCCATCGCCTTACCTCATTTTTTAATTCAGTTATGTTACAACAGCCCAATTAGATCTTAAATAACTTCCTTTTATTTCCTTGTATGAAGTGAAAAGGAAGTATTGTAATCGCGAAAAATTTCGAGTATCATATTTTAACGAAATATTAATTTTGACCGCTATCGAATGCAGTTTAAGGAAGTTTTTGCGTGATATCTGTACGTAAGAACAGAATAGAGGACTCTTTTTCCCCAAACGAATTATAAAACTGATTTAAAATGGTTTCAGAGGAGATTTTTTTTGTGGCATTTCTACGTACGTACGTATGCACGTATGTATGTATGTATCTGGCATAAATCAAACAAGAGTAGCCTCAGAACGTTGAAATTTTATATGTGGGATTGCTATAACATGTAGATGCGCATCTCCTATTTTGGTTGCAATCGGCCCCACCAAAAGCATATATATATATATAATTGCTTCAAAATGTTTGTTTGTTAAATTTAAATATATATATATGTAATGAAACTGTGGTTTGAAGGTGGCAGAGTGGAAAGCATGATGACGCAATTTAGCACAACATATCTTGAAAAATCAATATCTTTGTTTTTTCCATGCATATCAAATAATCCTTTTTCAGACAAGATGTTTCCTTATTATATTTGAATACAGTAAGTTGCATTTTGAAGTAGAACATCATCTTAAGTAAGTAAGCAGCAGCATGGTTTAGAAGCGTCTTGCCAGCAGGAGAGCTATGCGGGAAAGGGGAAAGGTTATAGCACTTTCATAGCAAGAAGGCTGAAGTTTCAGTTCACAGTTTTGGTTTAGAATTAATTTGATTGGACGAGATGCATCTACATTAAAACGTTACATAAGATAGAAAAGTCTGGAACCTGTGAGAAGGGATGAATTTAGGGGCAGATTACCAAATTTAGAATGTTAATTTTGAGGTCGTCAATTATTTTTTTGAAACAGCTATCATATTTTGTTATATCTTACATATCTCCCCTTCAAAAGAAAAGTTGGGTGAGCAGGGTGGAAGAACAAGCATTAGAGCAACAAAATGTGAAAAGTTATAACTGTGAAAATACAAAACATATTTTTTTTATAAACAAAAAATTATTGCCATAAAACTTTGAACGATATTTTGACATTTCATTGAAAGTCATAAAATTTTGAATTGAATTATGAATCTTAGCACTGTATTATTTTCAAACAATAGCATATTTTAGAGTTCTGAGATAAGAATGTCCAATGAAATTTTGTAAAGTTCTTGATAGTTCCACATGGTAAAAGTTCAAATTTTTTCACAAACTAAATGTTCAAATAAAATTCTTTCAAATTTTTGTTGATGAAAATATTACTATTATATTACAAATTAAGATGCCAATTTTCATGTTATTTATTCATGTTCTTTAGGGAAGGTATTTTAAAATATAAAAATTTTGTAACACATCATTCATAAACACAATTTCAAATTTTTCTCTATATGTAAGATAACAATGTATGAATCAGAATTATAATATAACTATAAACATTAATTCTTCCTCTCTATTCTAAAATTGTAATAACTTATCTGCATTGCGTCATTCAAATTAATCATGCGATCTTACGTAACCGTTAATACCAGATGCCTCTTGACGACCAATCACCGAATTGTAAACCAAAACTTTTCTCTTCGCGTGCTTCCATCTTTCATAACTACGCACTTCAGCTTTTGCTCTCTACTGTCCTAAGATGTAATTTCGCTGGCTTGCTTTCTATCCCAACAATATCAAAAATGTAAATCTTCTGTGGAAAGGCATGACTAGAGTGCCAAGTGATTGTGACCACAAATATCAATTGGAAATAAAAATGGAATTAAAACTGCTTCGACTGCCAAGTTCTTTAGATGTTACCAAGTTAGCATTACTAGCATACTGAGCAATCAAAATCTTCTTCAATATGGGTCTAATCACGCATCTACAGTGTTCCTTCTTTTCCTTGTGCTTTTATTATGACATATATATATATGTCGTTAATGTTTGTTAAATTTAAATATATATATATATATATATGTGTGTGTGTGTGTGCGTGTAAGATAAAATATATGTGAATCAAAATTATAATTCAAACTAACGGTAAAACATTAATTCTCCTTCTCTATTCTAAAAATCGCAATAACTTCTCTGGATTGCGTCATTTCTAGATCATTCTATGGCCTGCGCAGCTCTGATGACGTCATAATTGGGAACTGAAACTACCATTGTAAACCAAAGCTTTTCTCTTCGCGTGCTTCAATCTTTCATAACTACGCACTTACGCTTCTGTTTCTGCTTTGCGTGGATGTTATTTTGCTATGCTGCTGGCTACTGCAATAATATCAAAAATGTAAATGTTCTTGAATAGGCACAACTTGAGTGCCAAGTGAATTGTGGCAACAAATATCAATTGAAAAAAAAAAAAAAAAAAAAAAAAAGAAATTAAAACTGCCTCGATTGCCAAGTTTCATTTACGAAGTCGACACATTAGCTTACGACGCAATCAGAATACTTCCTCTTCAATATAGGATAACTACGCATCAACAGTGTTCCGTCTTTTCACGTGCTTTTATTATATCATATAAATGTATGGTCAATTTTTGCTTTAACCATTTAAATTTGTTTAAGCTCGGGTAAACCTAATTTTTTACCATAGCAGCCGTATTTACTTACATTTGAAACTTACCAGAATTGTTGACTTGTTGCCCATCCAGAGAAACTAAGCTTCGCAACAACAAAGTAACGTATTCTTTTATTATTGTGAATAAAATTGTGCTTAATCCATTCCGGTATTATCATTTAAGTTATTAAATTAATCCATGTATTGACTAAGCATCCACAACAAATTAAGTCAGTTTCTACGCCTTCAGTGTCTTTTTTCCCGGTAACAGCAAAACTTTCAGTTTTGTTCACCAAAAAATCTGCTTTCTTGTCCGATAGCCGAATTGCTTGTTTTTGCGTAGAAACTGTCATTTTAATTATAATTTTTTTAACTGTTTTAAATGCATTTGGTGTTTTATGTTTTCCTATATCTTTCAATTTTTAATGTAGATATTTTGAGTTTTTATATATTTATGCCTCGTCGCGAAGGAAGAACTGAACTAGTTGAATTAGAAATACATCTCTAATGAAATTCGAGGAAATAAGTTTAAATGAAAGGCAGGAAAAATGCGTATAATTTAATATTCCGTACAAAGTAGTCATATTTTGTGTAAATTAGAGTTTTTCATTGTAGTTTAATAGCAAAAACTTCTCTTTCCTTCTATTGGGCTATAGAGCGACACAAGGGTAGTTTCGATTCCTCTGTTTTTCCTTCCACCATTTCCCTAACAAACTAACCATTTACATGATCGAAGTTGCACGCATTACTCACGCGCTAACGCAAAACAGTGCTCTCTCCTTTGGTTTAAATTCATCCATGTGGATTTATTTAACTTTTGAAATTTAATTATTTTTAATATTTGAACAGCAGCTTCATCACATTCCAATGCTGTGTTTTGAATTCACTGTTCGTTGTCTAAAATTTTCTCGATACTTAGAATGTATTATTGTTAAATTTTAGTTCTTGAATTTCATACATCAATTACTACCATTCTTATTATTTTGTCAATTTGTTTGATTTAGTAAATATTTTATGTTCGATTTAGTATTAGTATGAATTCTTCTGTCAGTATGTTTTTTAATTTTGTAAGTCCCGTCCACTATTGTAATGGACTCTTTGTCAAGTCAGTGACAGAAGCTTTGAAAAAGTTTATAATAAAATTTTACTATAAGCCTCCAATTGTTTTCCTTCATCCTTATAGCTATCAAACTCTAATAGTAGGTATCCATCACCTGCCCCATCACAACTCAATAAATCCCGTTTAACGACTCTAGTTCTTGCATAGCAACAATTTTAATTACTTTTAATTAACATTACTTTCATTTTACTTCTCAATTTCTAATTTTCTGTTAGTAACAATTCTTTCTAATTAATTTTTTAGAGTTTTTCATTAGACATTCGTCTTAATAGATTGCCAGTTTAGTCCCAAACACAAATTTTAATCATTGAATTAAATTAATCTCTTTCTTTATTTCTTCCATTCCTCCTCTCCTAATTAGCATAGCGGCTTAATTTCTTTTGCACAACACTTCTTATCTTATCCCGCATCTTTTGATACCTATCATTTGACCGGTGTCCTCCCCCTAGTTACCATACACTTTTAATCGTTTTTAATTACATTTTATTTCTCAATTTTCTCACTTCCTAACCAAAATAAGGTTTTCAAACCAACTGCAAATTAATCGACATCCCGCTCCATCCACTACCGCGTAACTTTTAATTTTCCCTCCTTTAATTAGTTAATTAATTTAATTAATCCATTTTAATTTCTCAGTTTTGACACCCACCTGAAATTTTAACATCGCTTTCGCGCCATTATTCCCCTCATATATCTTAATGTTTTGTTACGTCTATTACCTAATTAATTAATTAATTAGACTTATATCTGGATTTTTATGGATTTCAGGCAAATTCAAATTATTATGTAGTTATTCAAACTATTACGCAATGTTTGCAAAGTTTAATTATAATCAAACCAGTTTGTCCTTATTTTGGCTTTACCATAACTTCTATTTTCGTCAGCTTGCTCTAGAATCCAAACTGGTTCCAACACGAATATTTTTACAACTTATTTCCAGATAGATTATTCCGATATCAGCTAACAGTGATTCTGCCGCTCGTTCTCAGCTGTTGGATTTACTTATGCGACAGCCGCGATTGCTTTTAGAACACTTAATAAAGTTTTCGCGTACATCTATTTAAAAATGAGCCAAGGTCTAGTTATCTGTGTTGTTCATGTGTTTCACATTCAGTTTAATTTGGACATGTGTTTTGATTACTCACAAGCTCGCCGATTTCCACTTTTGCTGAACTTTGCGTTTGCCTAACAATCTGTAGTTGTGGTTCTTTAGATGAAAGGAAAACAGGGCAAAAATTCGTTTGACAATACCTACGGTTACTCAGTTAAGAGCTGGAAGCTTAAAATATTTAATAGTAGAAGTTTGTTTACTTGACACATCTTTTTTTCTATGAATACCCCACCAAAGATCGACCGCTGAACATGGGAGTTCGACCCTCCGGTCTCAATCATAGGCGAAAGATCTGTTTGGGTTGCGTGTTTAGTTTTCGTGGTTTTTGTTCATCTGTAACGTGAGTATAATCTACTTTCTCTTAGAAACTCCTTCACGAAGGAACCCATCTCTTTAAGAAGGAATCTGTCGTATGTTTTGCTATATTCAAATAGCCGAACTTAAAATAACCTACTTTATGTTGAATCTTTCTTGCGGTTCTATTGTGTCATCTACTCCCCTAGAATGCGCAAATTAAGCAAATTTAAATAACGAGCAAGAATCTTAGTGAGAGAGCTTTGACCATTTATGTTGCAGTATTCATTCACGTTACAGGAAAGCAGTGCTGATTGTTGGTAAGTTATCTTTAACTATCTTATGTAAGAAATCATTATAGCATAGACTTCAGATTCTTATAGTGTTGCATATTTCATTTTTAATTAATTGAACGACTATTGTGCTTCAGAGCGAAAGCAGCGAGAGAAACGTTTTATTAATTTCCTTAAACGTAATTTGAGTACCAATAAATATTTAAAGGTTCCATTAAACAATTTAAAAACCGAAATAATTTGTTTATGCTTTTATCTTAAAGTTTGATTTCTTGCAAACATTTTAAAACAAACCTCAGGGATGGTAGTTAGTGAATCTGACTGCCGTACCGAAGGGCCGGGGTTTGAATAACGGAGAAGGCTTGGATGTTTGTAAATATACAGTGTCTGTGCGGCATGGGGACACCGTAAAATATGCGACAAGCCGAAAGCCCTCCCGAAAGGTTGGTGGCAGGAGAAGAGAGGAGGCAGACCATCTGATCCGTCCCCCCTGGCGTTCTCTCCTTCAGAGCTAGGAGCGGAACTGAGCAAAGTCGTACTGTCACATACTTGTATGGTACCCAAACTTCTTAACAACGACAGGCGCAAACTTTCCTCCTTGCCACGAGGAATTTTGTAGGTTTGCTCTGATATTAGACAAGACAGATTAATCACAAAAGCAGGAAGAAGTTTATATACTCCTCAATTTTAGGAGCGTAATATGCTTATAAGGTAATTCCTTTTTCAGTTAAGATATCTTAAATATGTAAATTTCCAGTTTTTGTGTATTATTTCTCTGAACTGGCTGGTAAGAATTTCAAGAAATTTTGATTAATTACTAAACACTGTACATGTATAAAATGGCTATTTATTATACTTTTGATATAAACGCATCTTATGATTAAAATTGATGTTGTGTAAAAATTTCGACACCTCACTTTTTGTTATTTCAATTAGAATTATTGTGATTATACATGCAATACTGACAAAATATGCAATTACGTATATTTATGAATGTTAACATTCAAATATAGGTTTACAATTACTCATAATATTAAGAAAACACATTTACGATATTGGAAGGTAATTAAATTAATATCTTCAAAGTGTCACATAGCAAAAACTTTCATTCCTGAGCGCATTTCTCTGAAATCAGTATTTAGAATTTCAAGAAATATTTATGCGATGGTGGTGGTGGGGCCGATTGCAACCAAAAAGGGATGTACACAACTACATGTCCTATACACAAAAAAGGAGGTGTACAACTACATAATGCACAAAATTTCAACGTTCTGGGGCAACTCGTTTTTGAGTTATACGTGATACATGCATACATACATACGTATGTACGTACAGACGTCATGAAAAAGTCTCTCCTGAATCAATTTTAAATTCTTTTTGCAACCCGTTTTGAGAAAAAGTCCTTTATTCTGCCCTTATGTAGAGATATTACGCAGAAACATCGTTAAATTGCATTCGGCAGCGGTCAAAATGGATATTTTAGTTTAAATATGATTCCAGAAATTTTTCGCGATTACAATACTTCTTTTACTTTCTACAAAGAAGTAAAATTGGTAATCTTCTATTACCGGGATCGGATTGAGAAATTAATGTATGTATGTGCGTATATGTGTTTGTGTATACACATGCACATATGCGCTCGTACTTATATGCATGCATGAACACATACATCCATACATCATCGCATGCATTTTTGAATCCGGTGCCGATAGCAAAAGAATACCGAAAACGTACCGCTATGCATTATTTTATTATTGTAATAGTACATAAGTAAGATTTTCTAAATATACCAATAACTTACTATTTCTAGAATTGCAGTTTTTATGTTCCTTGCTTTGAGACATTTAATTTTTGGAAAAAATTGAGACAAATAATTTTTGGAATTATTATTCGATTTCTTCTTAAGTATATCATTTTATTTATACATTATTTTTCTCCTAAAAAAGAAAAATACAAGCGATTCGTTCAGCTATACAACTGAGAATACGAGTTACAGTATATTTCACAATTTTGATGAGGAAGGAGATAATTTATTTTCATTTCACTTAAAATACTTTAATATCTGTAACATAAAGTAAAAGAGCAAATATTTTACTTTATAAATTTAGGATATAGAAATAAATGCACAAAATCCCACGTTTAGAAATCAGTTACTTATAAAGCTATTGAGTAATAAAATGTAGTATATTTTTGGCATATTTTGATATTTTAAAGTTACCTGATCCCTAATATGCTTTTATGCTTTGTTTTTATCAGTTTTCGCTGTAGGATTTTAAGTTAAAATGAAACTTGGGATTTATGATGTTTACAGGCAGTATTTATAAAAATGTTTTAACGCAGATGTTATACACAGCCATTTTAAGTCATAAAATTTTAAGATCTTCGCATACACTTTTTTTAAATTCCTGTTAAGCCATTAAAAGCTAGGTCTTAAAGAAAATTCCCTGGGAGGAGAACAACTAATCAACTCATCTTGCCTGTAAAACAAATAATTCCCATTTAAGTACGCACAGAGCAGATCTGATTAACCATAAAAAGCCCGAAATAAAAACTCCTATTAAATTTAAATCTTGTTTAAAAAAATGTTTGAAAGGAAAGCGAAACCGAATAAAATATGTGAGTTTTTTTTATTGCTTTCTCTCAGATGCCTGTAATAAAGACAAAGTATTCCTTTCATGTTAAAAATAAAATCCACACTCAGGAAATTGAAGCCATAATTTACCAAAACTTTCGTATCTCCTTTGCTCTTTACATCGACCTAATGGGATGTAAATGTTGAAGATGAGAAAATAAAAGATAAACAGTAAAAAAGCAGAAGGCGAAATTTTTCGCTTACATATACAGCTAATCGTGAGTTATGTGTCAGTATAAATTCATAGCGAACTCAATAATTTCTAGATTGTTGCTCAAAAATGAGTTTTTCTCCGTTCCTGATCATCGTATACAACATAGAAGGATTTTTCGGATACAGTTTCATGATCTGTTAGACGGTGGGAGCAGAAACAGGGATTACGCATGTGAATAAATAGTCTGTGTGTTTGCAAACTGAAATAAAATGTGATTTACGAAACATGATTATTAGATCATTAGCATATATTTTGATCGTTCGAGCAGAAGTAATGGGTTAAAGCAAAGGAAATTGCAGTGAATAAAAAGAGTCTAAAACATTTGAAATTCAAACTTAAATTCTTTAAGATTGCAATCTTATATGGCAGGTTAGGTTCTCTAGGATAACTCTTGTCTTGCAAACTTAAATTCTTTAAGAACTGAAATGCTCTATTTTTTTATAAATGTTACTGTCATCGATACGAAAACTGTCATCGGACTTGTATATTCTTTACTAGTAAATGTAAAAGATGTATTTTAAATATATGCGTAAAATATAATCACGTTTTATTTTCAGTTCCTTAAAATTTTTAATGAAGAAAGAAATTTTAAAATCATTAGATTTATTTCAGAGCAAGAAACATAAAAATTCTGCAGTTCTTCTTCAGGATATAAAACTGGATTTCCCGTTTGCAACCCAGATATCGGAGGTCCATTTCCCAAATCCAGCTGATGGCAAATTATTGCCTAGTACATTTTATTCTGGGGTGCTATGATTTGGAGTTTTTGAAGTAAGAAAGATGAGACAATTAATGATGTCCTCGCGAAAATTCGAAATCTGGAACTTCCGATTGTCAGCTGAACATACTTCTAACTACACTTCATATATACTGACTACCAATAAGTATTTGGACACCTATGCAAATCACGATATTTGCGGTCCTAAGGTACGTCACAGACTCCGCTGGTATTTATCGTGTAGGAAACAGCATCGGCTTTAGTCGCATGCAAGATGCCTTGCAGTTCCGAACTCTCTGATTTTGAGAAAGGTATAATTATCGGGTATCACAAATGTGGCCGATCCTTAAGGGACATATCTAGCGATTTGAAGTACCCAAAATCGACAGCAGCCTATGTGATTAAGAAGTGGAAGGTGAGCGGTGATTGTCGGAATGTGCCCCGAGTCGGCAGACCAACGAAACTGGGAGATAGAGACCGACGAGTGCTTTCCAGAGAAATTCGGAAGAACCGCACCCAACCGATGGCCCTCATCCGCGAGGAGTTTCAATAGGCATCCGGGAGTATTGTTTCAATGAATGCCATCCGTAAGGAAGCACATCTGCTTGGGTTTTATGGTCGTGCTGCCGCCCATAAGTCTTTGATCACAAAGTCCAACCGCGCTGCTCAGTTAATATGGTGCAAAGCACATCGAAATTGGACCGTAGATCAGTGGAAACGGGTTCTTTGGAGTGACGAATCAAGGTTCACCCTTTACCGTTCGGATGGCAGGGTCTGGGTCTGGCGTCTACCTGGAGAACGTCTCCTGCCAGAATGCATTGTGTAAACAGTCAAGTTCGGCGGAGGTGGAATTATGGTCTGGGGGTGTTTCTCCTGGTATGGGCTGGGACCGTTGGTTCCCATTCATGGTAAGCTCAACTCCGATGCCTACTGCACTATTTTAGATGACAATGTGCTTCCTACGTTGTGGCAGTTTTACGGGTGGATCCCTGTTACTTTCAGGACGACAATGCCAATTGTCATGTTTCGATGTTAACCAAGGCTTGGTATGGTACCAATGGAGTTCATCGAATAGACTGGCCTGCCCAGAGTCCAGACCTGAACCCTATCGAGAACCTCTGGGACGAGTTGCATCGTCGAATTCAGTGGTGCACTTCCCGTGCAAAATCGGTGAAGGAACTTCTATGTCTTCTCCAAGCCGAGTGGAAGAAAATACCACTAGCTGTCATACAAGGACTTGTGGAAAGTATGCCTCGGTGGGTCCACGCTGTAATTACCTCTCGTGGAGGCTCTACCAACTATTGATTTTGAATAAAGCTAGTTTTTCTTTTCTATCACAGGTGTCCAAATACTTATTGGTAGTCAGTGTAGCATTAAGGATATAGAAATGAATGCAAAATTCTGAATAAGCGTCATATAGCATTAAGGATATAGAAATAAATGCAAAATTCTGAATAAGCGTCATATAGCATTAAGGATATAGAAATAAATGCAAAAAATCCACGTTTAGAAATCAGTTAGTTATAAGCTATTGAGCTATAAAATGTAGTATATTTTTGGCAGATTTTGATATTTTAAAGTTATTTGATCCCTAATATGCTTTTATGCATTTGTTTTTATCAGCTACACGTCATAAGCACGCATTGGTTAAAGAGAAAATTTCTTGCATTTTGAATTCCCCATACTCAAGGAGCAACTGGGGGAGCAGGGGAATCATTCGCGAAATTCAGGTGGAGACAAAGTATCGTCTATCACATTTTAGTAAAGGCGCCACTTGTAGAGCGATATAAATTTTTGAAGCAAGAAAGCTGTGACAATTAACCGAGATTTACAATTTGGATCTTCTGCTTGCTCGCTAGACGTGCTTTACAATTCCATTAAAGGCACGCAACCAGGAAGAAGAAAATTTCTTATATTCTTCCCTTCCCCACTTAAAGGACCGCTGGACACGAAGCTGACCAAGTCACAAAATCCAGGTGGTGATGAAGTACCATCCACCACATTTTTAGTCGGGCGTCAGAGTGACTTAGTATTTTTTGAGATTGAAATACATGAGAGGTTGCCTATAATCTAACCGAGATTCGGAGTCTGGATCTTTCAGTTACTAGCCAGATTTACTTTCAATTACACCTCAGTAGCATGCAGTAAGAAAGGATACAATTACTTACCAAATTAAAAATTATCCTATAATATAAAGCACTGAGTGTCAGTTATCCAGTTGTCCTGTCAGATATACAAAATATCCAAGAGGAATAAGAAACCAACTCAGCATTATCCATTAATCAATTTAAAATTTTTACAGAATTATTGTATACATAGTTCAGAGATTGCATTATACTCAGTAGTCTATGAATATTCACGTCAGTGTTTCATAAATAGTTCGTATATAGTAGATAAATCATAGACTTAGTCAATAATCTAATGAAAAGAACTAGTCATACCTTATCAATAGAGTTAGACAGTACTGTCAATAACACATCAGAGTAGTCATGGTGTATTAAGTCAGAAGTCTTTTAGTCAGATGTCCATTGAAAATGGATTTGTCAAATTTCTGTTCGAATATTCCATTAAAATAGAATTTGTCAATAGTTTCAATGTTCATTAATTTATCAATAATTAACAGTTCAAAGTCTACCGTAGTCCATCAGTATACTCCATATCATTTATAGTCTATGATGAGTGTCTATCTTGAATATTGAATCATAGATTGCCCATGGTTATTAATCAATACTCTGTTCATAATAATGATCAATATACAATGTTAAATAATATAATAATATAAATATATTAACAAATAGGAAGTATTGCTATTTCACAGAAGTGGTCATAATCATGTTTCATCATAGAATAAGTAAAGTACTTATTAGAACACCCCACCAGAATAAAGTTTGCTACTAATATATCGATATTCAATGGTCCAGTAATAATCAGTATTTCTTAATCTGTAGTGTATCAATTGCTTATTGTCAGTAGTCCATTCTATGCTGTCATCATAGACCATCTATAGTCGATATAAATATCTCAATGTTTTGAATATTTGATGGCAAATTTCTGGCAATGTTTGTCTTAAGCAGTTCCTTTACATCTATTATATAAATCACATAATCGATGACACGCGCAATAAACAATTTTTAGCTTTTCGAAATTACCTTCATGGTGAATATTTTTTATTAAGAGTGTCTCGGAACGAAATTAATTAACAACTTCAGTTACTTATAAGCTCAGGAAGAAAATATACAAATTATTTCAATTTCTCATGGCAACGGCAATTCTTTTGCTAGGAATAGAAATTTCGGTTAAAGTTTAGAATAAAAATACCCCCTAATTTAACGATAGCTAAATGCTGTTCACAATTTTCTTGTAATTTAAGCAATTTAACTTGGAGAATTATTTTATTAGGTAAAGTAATATATTAAATTTGCATACAAAATTACATTATACTTCAAAGCAGTGGAAAAGGAGCTTTTGTTTATACTATTCTTATATCTCAATTATTACTTAAATTTAATTTTAAGCAGTTCCGTTTGAAGATTGGGTTCATTCGGTTATATAAATTAAATGAAAGCTTCAAAAGAACGAACTTCAAAGGAGAATGAACGATGCTTTTGTTAATATTGGTGCTTGTATTTCGAAAAGTATCCGTGAGCCGCACACTTAGTGAATTTTAGATATTTAGCATTTTATTTTAATGAATTAATCAATGATATTTACATATTATAGCTTATTTGAATTTAAATTACGTACTGTTGTGCATAGAAAATATTCTACATAATATGATATTATGAGTTATCATTGTTGTTATCCCAGGCATTTTCTCATGCATCTTGTATCTCCCGCGGAAACTTTGCTTTATTCTGATGGTTTGTCAAAGCAATTTTTCCATTGTTCTAGGATAAACTCTTCATTTTTCTAAGACAAAGCCCGATTTAAACTAAAAAGGTTAAGGACATGTTAATACTAATCAATCATTTGGATTCGAAAAATGTAGGTCATACGATGGTTAAACCAGGCATTTCAATCAAAGTGAACGTATTCTATAATTGAAGATGTCAAAATCATATATTCATTGAATTAAGGTGGTGTATTTAATTATGGCAAAGCACACTAGGGCTACCTGCCTAAGGGGATGAATGCATTTGTGGAGGACTTTCTAAGGGAAAGTGGCTCGTATACACGTTACACATGGGGAAAACAATGAAAGCACCTACGCAGCCAGCCCATTCGCGGGATTCGAACCTCGGACTAAACTACCAGTGTTCAACGACTTTACCGCTCAGCCGCTGGTGGGCCCATTGAATTAAGGATGCAGAAATATTAGGTCTTAAACTTCACAATACTAGCTCACAGCAAAACGATATCAAACTCCTTGATTTACAAAAATATAAAAAATATGTGATAAAAAAAGGAGGAGATTTCAAAACTAATCAATTGGAATTCTAACATCGCTAAGAAAGTTATTATTAATACAATTAACACCAATTTACTAAGAATAAAAAGAATTTGCAATAATACTAATAATTCTTTCTCCAAGAAGAAATTCAGAACTTTATTCATATCCTCTTGGAAAATCAAATTCCAAATTTCACAATTTCGCTAACCTTAAAAAAGATGGCATTTATTTTTTAAATTACTTATTTACAGTGACATGATATTTCTTATCCAAACCTGAAAAGGAGGTAACTAGTGGATGACTTTCACATGTAATTTAATGTATATGTTACCGTGAAAGACCGAAATTGGAGAATGTCGACTTTCACCGCAGAATGTCAACATTCACCAAATACGTTGGTGAGAGATCGAATATTTCTTTACATTCTTGTACATTCGGACCCTCACCGGTGTATGTCGACAATCACAGATATGCTCTGGTGAAAGTCGAAAAAAGAGGTCATAAAGTGCCATAATAGTTTAAGTTGCTGCAATAAATAAGATTTGAATCACATAATTTAGTAAGATTTTTATTACTGTTATTTTATTTTCTCATTTAGAACGTACTGTATAATTAAGTAAGTTTTTAACGTCTATTATTTTCCTTTCTCATTTTGAATGTATTGTGTGTTTTAGGTTTTCATGTTCTTAAGTTCTTATTTCAAGTCTCAAGTGCGTTTATTCGAATGAATAACGGAGAAGGAAATATAATATTCTTATATGTTCAACATTCACCATTAGTACATGGTGAATGTCGACATTCACCGGTGTAAGTCAGAAATAAGAGTATTTGGAAAATATTTCGGACATATACCAAGCGACTATGTGAATGTTGACATTCACCGGTGAAAGTCGACATTCATTCTCCAGATTTCGGTGTTTCACCGTAACATATATAAGTAGTAATTAAATTTCTCTCTTCTCTTTGAATTTGGCTAATAAGATCAGAATATCATTCTTTATGTATTCTAACGAATTACTGGGCATCCTGTTCTGTTATTAAAAAAAGGACTTGTTTCGATTTCTTAAGGCGTTTTTATAGCTCGATTGCGTGAAAATTATGACCTTTTTATAACACCTATTTTTCATATTGCCTCTGCTTTAGGGACAATTTAAAAAAGGGATTGTTTTAAACTTAGCCATCTTGAATTGTTTCTCCTTGAAGACAAACAACTAAAAACGACGCCATGTTGGACGCTTGTTACCTCTCCCTTAAGATGACCCTCCAACTCAAAACCCCTTTGTTGGAAAGCCCCCTTTTGCTTCACAACAAGAAAGCGCGGGCTTGTTTATGGTTTTAAGTCAATTGCTATTCGTTGTGCAAGATTTTTACAGTTTCTTTTGAACCCTTCTGCAAGGTTCGTTTGAAATTTAGGAGACCTTTTGGGCGTCTGAAATTTTCATATTTAATATATATTACAGGCTTGTACGTATATAAAAGGGTAAGTTTGACCTTTTTTCTAAAGTTTATTTGTTTTAGGTGTCAACTATTTATTCCCTTTTTTAACAAAATTTGCTCCAAAAATTGCTTTTTTATTTTTTTTTTATTTTGACAAGATTTTTATTTCACAAAAAAGTTGGTTCTTATACTTCACTTAAATGAGTCAGCCCTTGTTTTTGGATTTATATAATAAGACTATTAATTTTCAATTTTGAAAGTTAAATTGAGTATTTAATTCTGTAAACATATGTTATTTTTATTTTTGTATAAGGATGGATTCAATTTTAGCCTTTTTAGGCCTTTTTGATAATGTTTTAGATATTTTTCGCATTTGCAAATAATTTTGTACTGTAGGAGGGCGAAAACATGTCGGGAAAAGAAATGAATTTTATGAGGCTTTTGAATTGAATTATGTTTGAAAAGAAAGTTGGATTCATTTAAAGTGGTTTAATGACTTTGGGAATTCATTGGAACGAAACATGTGTTTCGTCACCCTTTAATCAACTTGGTTTAAGGCTTCAAAACACTTTTCCCTTTACTAGTTCTACTTGAAACTTTAAACAAAGGAGATTAAAAATGTTTTTTTTTTTTTTTTTTTTTTTTTTTTTAATATGTTCAAATATTCCCGTTTCTTATAATTATTCTTTTTTAAATGAAAATTTTTGTTTAGTTTGTAATTTTCTTTAATTTGCATTTTAGCAGTTTATTTTATTATGTGGAGAAAATAAGTTTAACCTTTAAATATTTAATACGGCATTTTCTTTTTCATTCCGATTTTCAAGATTTTGATTTTGATTTTAAAATTTTGCAGCGCATTGCGAAAATTGGATTCTTTATATATTTATATATACAAAGATTATGTAAAACATGTAAAGACTTGCGAGTTTTTTTCGTTACTGCAAGTGTTGAAGTGTAAGTAAACATTAATGCAATCCCGAAATATTTACTTTTACCAAAACTACTTAATACCAAACACTCGAAGGAAACAAATATGCTACTATCGAAGTTCAATACTCTTTATGGACGAGAAAATTCTGAATCTAAACTTGTTAGCTTTCCCACTTATTCGAACTATAAGAAATATAAAGAAGCTGTGATTCCATAAAGTTTATGATAAATATAAATACTAAACCATATATACGTCAGTAACATATACACGTTACATGTGTTTAGAGATTAGAAACAAGGAAATAATACAGCATTACATCTAGAGCAATGGCTACAGAAGTTTATAGGAACAAATCAATAAGCTTGTGCTATTTTTTCGAATGCATATACACAAAATATATGTGAAATGTAAAATCAAAATTATAAAAATGATAAAAAGCAACTGAAAATGAATATAACTCCTCTAAAACATTTTATTACTCGAGGAAATTGTTTGAATGGAAGACATATAATTCTACGACAAATTTTGGGAGATATAACGAGAATATATATATATATATAAACATATATATTAGTATGCATGCATATACATACATACAAAATTACATATATACTAAACATACTATATATATATTACATACACACACACAAACATATATATATATATTACATACATACACACATATATATATAAATATATATATAGATATAGATATAGATATTTCCATTTATATGAAAGTCATAGAATTTAAAAATATGGAATGAGAAAAATGGGAATGCAAAATCATTCTTATATTTCAATATTTTTTATAATGCGGGGACGTTTTTAGACAAGCTGTTTTCTTTTTTCTTTCGCCATTGTGCATTTTATAAATATTCAAACTTCTTTGTTTAAAATTTTCCTGTAATGTAAGGGAAAATAAAGATTGATGTGTTATTTAACATGAGTAGTTCCTTCATCTTGCGCTACACAGAAATATGTTATATTCATGAATTGTTTTCAAATGTGCTTCTACAAGTTTTAAATCCGCAAACAATTTTAAAAATTCTGAGTTTTCGAAAAACCTATTTTCAAAATTTGAAATTCATGAAAATTTTGAAATAAGAAGTTTGTAAACTGTGTTTTATAATAAGTAAACTTTTTAATTATGAAATTTATTTAAATTTTTAATAGCACTTAAAGATTTATTTTGAGTCTTTGTCTCATTTCGTTACCTATTATCTCAGTGTAAAGATTTACACAAATTTTAGGGTAAGCAACGCAGTTAAAACGGAGAGAAGAATCATAACTGGCATGATTTGTATTACAGACTTAACTTTTGCCGCCACTGCTGCCAATTTATTGACAGGATGTCACTGATATAGGAAGTAAAATCTAAAATTTGGCATGGCCGGTGAGTTTCGCATACTACTTGATTGTCCAACTCAGTTGATACTGTAACTTTATATAGAGTTACAGCAGTTGCACTGAGTTATAATGTTGCAAAGTCCCAGGCAGAGGCTGTAAGAAATTTAAATCTTTTATTACGGCATTTTAAACTAACTTATCATCGTTCATAATATAAAATTAACTTTTGCAATTTGTGCTGCATGTTGCCGAATTTAGCAAAATAAGACAATCGACACTCAGGGATAACTTCTAATGGGCAAATTATTGTAAATGTATTGTAAGATTTTCTGCAAGACACAGGAGATGATTTTAAAATTTCCGTAACTTTAAATTCAGTATCTGATCGAGTTATGATCAAATTAGATTAATAATAGTTTTGCATGAATTGCTTTTCATCATTTTTATATTAATCCTCTTAATTAAGTTTTGTTCCTGTCGATATTTTTTCACAAGTCAAGTTATAGTTATATGCACATTATGACTTTCTATCTCAACATTTACACATGAACTACACTATTAGTTCATAGAACTAGACTGTGAACTAATAATGTAGTTCATGTGCTAATGTGCAAATATCAAGTTTTCTGAGCTTATAGATGTGAGAAACCTATTGTCCCTCGTCAGGACCTGAACAACTGAACAGCAAAACTCGCAGTTGGTATCTTGATTATATAACATGTGCAATAGAATGAAATAATTTCATTCCAAAAAGCTCTCTGAAAACTCAAAGCTTCAAATAGGTAAGCTTCAATATTTTATAAGGTAGTTTATCCTTCCTTCCAGCATGCCTTCGTGGTGTAACGGTAGTACCCTTGGCGTGCATTCCAGAGGTTGAGTTTGAAGTCCCGGCGAAGGCATTGCTCATTTTTTCACGTCTCCTGCATAAAAAAAACTTAAGAATATTAAAATGAAAATATTAGATAGTAAGTTTCCTTTCTTTACATCAGATTTCCTTCGTTGAAAATAACTTACTTTCATAAAATAGATCCTATTACATTAACAAATAAAGGGCACCGATTATTATATTGCGATGTGTAATTTATTTCTCTTTTAAGCAAGTTTAAATCTAAAAATTTTTAAGTCCTGTTCTTACTTTTTAATAACTCTATGTAATATTTTCACGTTTTGTGCTCTGGTTTAGAGATGAAGAATAATTTTAAATTTTAGTATATACTATTTAAAAGGCTGGTATTTTTATATTTATTATTAGCCTCTTGCGCTGCCAGCCATACTCATTACGGAAACAATATGTAAGGATTTTATCTAACTAGTGCAGTCTCTCGAGTCTAGCTAGTAATTAATAAAAATAGAGATTTAGAACTGCGTTTGTTGCTTTTAAATCGTCTAGTCTGTTATCGAAAACAGGCAGATTAAATGTGAAAGATAAAATAAATGTCGTTATACCCAATGGTAAAACACTGTCGCATGGAAGTCAAATAAATTTTATTTCGCTCTTTGGAAGCTCACTTATGTTTATACCGCTGAATTTGTTAATGGAAATTTCGTTAAGTTTCCGAAAACAAAATTAATTCGGGATTCAAAATTTGGGGTTTCAAGATGCACATGTTCGAGTGAAAGACTATTAACATTCAAAATTTAGTGGCTCTAGGTGGTATCACCTTTCCCGCAGTTTGAGGAACAAACATACCTACATACAAATTCCTTATCGTTTAATAATTGTCTTTATTATTTAATATTGTATTTTATTATTTAATATTGTACTTTATTATTAAATAATGATATATCATGATTGGAAATAATACGCCTTTTTATGCAAACAAATATCAGTTTTTCAATAAATTATTTAAGAAAGAAATTATACAAAAAAAAAAAAGAAAAGAAAAAGAAAAAGAAAAAAGGAGAGAAAAGAAAAGAAAAAAAAAAAAAAGAAAAAAGAAAAACCTCTAGATTTTGATATTTTGTATTCTTCCTTTTCATGTACATGCATCCGAAATTTGACCGTAATTTAATGGTTTGTTTCTCAATATAGGAATGGGATTCTAGGAGTTCAAAGAAATCTCGTTTAAATACATTTTGTTTTAATTGCTGCTCACCCCGTTCTCAGAACATAATTTAAAGCCAATCCACGAATGCATCCTCGTCTTAAGGTGGCATGTGACATCTCGACAGGTGAAATGCAACTATTTCGAGGTAAACGTTTATTAGGATATAAATTTCTCAAAATAAACTTATACCCGAGATTCCTTTTTTCGTTTAAAGCAGACAGATTTGTAGATTATATAAAATACATAAAATATAAATCAAAAGCCTAATGTTTTTATAAACCAGTTGTTTAATTTCTCTTATCTTTGACGAATCTTATGTGACAAAGTGCTAGTTTGGTACACTTTTCTTAAAATAACTCCTTCAAATATCGCATGATGGTTAGAAACATATATAACTTGAGAATTATGAGCAGTATTTTACATTTTACTTACAAAGAAAAATATCAAAAATAAATTACTAAAATGTTTGAAAATCATATAAAAACAGTATTAAATTTTTAATATATCCAAAACTTCTCATCGTAAATTTTATATCCTGAAGATTAAATAATTGATTAGTTAAAGTGGATTTGCATGAAGAGAAAAAAGATTGCAATTAAGATTCAGTAAATGATTCAAATATTCAAAAGCAAACATTTGTACGATGGCAAAGTAATACATGATTCTAGTTCAAAATACGTAGATTATTTCTTGATGTTCTTTGCTAATTTTAGTTTTTCATTTATTAAAAGATCCAATCTTTGATCTTAAATAGAAGAAAATTTAAATGATCTCTTTTTAATATTTTATTTTTAGAAGTAATTATCTCTTCGGTAAAATACATTTATTCGGTTAAATTTATTCAATTAATTTTCGCAAAGTAAATATTTTTTCATGGCCTTAATATGCAAATTTTCATTGAAACCTACTTTTTTATTCCTGTTATTTTAGAACTTTTTTGCGCCTTTGGACGTAATTCCTGCCTTTCCTGAAAAATTTATCATCTCTGAAATCTTATCATCTTAGCTTCCTAGGCAATTGTCTAGATTGTTTGGAAGATAAAATACGTCCGCTTTCGAGATAGCTTCTCAAATTATATACAACGAGAGGCCACAAAGCAAACAAAGTATTATATTTCTTAAAATTTATCCCTAGAAATTTTCCAGCGCGTTTCTTTTCTTACGCTTTTCGAACGTGTCAGATTTTGTCGCTTGCGATGAAAGTTCAACGCTCTTATTCTCGTGCAGGATAAACGCAGGCGGAGGGATGATGAGGGAGTGATTCAACGCTTCCTGGAGAGCAATCGGGAAAAGGGATCAAAAGACTCCAGGGAAAACCTGGATATTGGCTGGTGCTGAGTCAACGACCTTCAGTATCAGAATCTGGATGGCCAATCACTTGCCACCATCAGACTGGCAGCAACAAATAGATAAACCGGTCATTCTGAGAAGCGATATCGTGATAGCTCAAGAAGAAAGGGTTATTATCTGTTAGCTACAGCGCTGAGTAAACATTTTCCTTCTCGTGTCAACTGTTCATCAAAGACTTAATATCTGTTTCTGGTCGAGAAAGTGAAATATTGTTGTTATGGATTTGAGGAAGGGAAACATGCTTTTCAAAGCCACCTATGAATTTCCGAATGGCGTAGAAACTGTAAATTTCATATGCGCAGTCCAAAACAACGAACGAAACATTTTTAGTAGTTAAAACTTTCAGAAGAAACGTGAAAAAAAATTTTGCAGATATATATATAAATTGTTAAGCAAAGTATTTGAAAAAATATTTTGCTTAACAATTTAAAACGTCTGAAATAAATTTAAAAATACGAGATGACGGGAAAATGCTTCTCAAAGTCACCGATGGATTTCAGGAATTGTAGATTTCATACACGCAATCTGAAACATACGAAAATATTACCAGAAGTTAAAGCTTTCAGAAGAAAGGTGAAAGGGCAGATATATTTAAGTATCTAAATATAGTTATTCCAGATTAATGGAAAGCTGATTAATCGAGTTATGGGTTAAGCAGAATTTACATAAAGAAATGTTAAGTTTGTTTATTGCAGAACAATAGAAAAATACTTCCAAAAACCATTAGCGTATATCAAGACTGTCTATGGTAAATAACAAAGGAATAAAATGTTTGTGGGATCGCAGAGGTAAATGAGATGCTAATAAATCATAAGTTTCGAGGGCGTTTTATACACGACAATAAGTAATTTAACTGAAATAATCTGCAATATATAGATAGTTAATAAAAAGCAAAAAGTTCGACACAACCTTTTTACTCTATTTTAACTCGATACCATTGTTTAAAGCTTTTTATAAATAATGCCCTTTAATATTTTATAATTAATTGTTTTCATTTCCAATGATGTTCACTCCTTTGTAACATACAATATGTTATTTATCTTAGTGAATACTTTCTTAATTAATGGAACAAAATACTTTTTCCCTTCAGATTAAAAAATTTAAAATTGCAAATACATTATTAACAGAATTTTTCTATTAGTTTCTATTATGTTTTAACGGCCTTCAGGTAAACTGTGATTTTCAATTAAGCATCACAATCCTTCTTTTTCGAACCCACCAGCGGCCGAGCGGTAAAGACACTGTACACTGGTAGTTCGGTCCGAGGTTCGAATCCTGCGAATGGGCCGGCTGCATGGGCGTTTTCGTGGTTTTCCCCATATGTAATGTGGATACGAGCCAGTTTCCCTTAAAATGTCCTCCACGAAGGCATCTCTCCCTTTAGGCAGATATCCCTCGTGTGCTTTGCCATAATTGAATAATCCAATTCAATCCTTCTTTCTCGGTATTACTCCAGTTACTTGGCTCTGTAGTATTCCAAATAATGAAATAAATATGAAATATATGATGTAAATATAAGGGGCGTGATAAACAAATTTAAGATGTTTTCTTAGTTAGGCATTATATTCAGAAATTATACATCATACATATAAATGTATAAAATTATAACTACATAATAACATTTCTAAAAAAAAAAAAAAAAAAGAAAGAAAGAAAGGGAGAAACTACCTTACACGTTGAGTTTATAAAATTTGTGCTAGATACTGGCATAATTGAAATTACAATAAACTAAAAATGTGTTTACATGCTTTATTTTAATTTTTTATATCAGCCGAACTGAACCGTTTAAGTCTAAGAAGATGGTGTCTCACCCATTGATGTAATACCAGAAAATATAAAATATTATTTCTAAACACTAACAAGAGCAATGTGTTTCATCCGTTGAGGCAGATCTATCATACAAACACGGTGTTCGTATTGATTCGAAAAGTACATTTTAGACTAAATCATTATGATAATTATAGTAATGGAATTTTTCCCTCAGAATCTTGTGCTCTAACTCCTTGGTGGGTATCAACAAGTTGTCCTCCCAAACACCAAATTTAATTAAATTAACAACTCTTGTTTGGCAGCATAACCAAATTACATTTCAAATGAACTCTGGATAAGGCGTCAAGGGAGATGCCAACTGCACACCATGTGTCTCCATGTGTTAGCCACCATGTGTCGTCATCTATCAGCTGCCCCTGACTCCTTTATCCTTTAAGTTGAATACAAATCCAAGAAGGACACAGATACTGAAGTTTTCATACACGTAATTTGAAACACATGAATATATTCCTAGTAACTAATACTTAAAGATGAAATCTAAATAAATGTTGCAGCTATATTTCAGTACATAAGCAAGGAATTTCAAGAAAACCTCTATATGTATGTACTTCATTTATCTAAGTTCAATATATAAGTATGAATATGTTACTTTAAATTCTTAATTGTATTAATTTTCCTACATGTTATTCTGAAGCTTTGAAGCAGGAGTCCCATATAATTGTGCAGTGCGGGTTTCGAGCGAAACT
This sequence comes from Stegodyphus dumicola, assembly GCF_044657685.1. Lineage (NCBI taxonomy): Eukaryota > Metazoa > Arthropoda > Arachnida > Araneae > Eresidae > Stegodyphus > Stegodyphus dumicola. The sequence goes on from NC_140768.1 coordinate 90,281,962, forward strand.
CCAAATAGTTTCTTGCGGCTTCTCCTATTGGCTTATTGACTTTTATGACAGTTTTGTTCCGATATTTTGAAACCAATATCCAGTAGGATATACGTTTTCTGAACTTCATCTCGGGATTTATTGGAAGATTGTTTAGTCTGTTGTGATCGTTGTTCATTTTGATGTGTTGCGTTGATCCTTTGCGATCTAGGAAAAAGTTTTAATAACCTGATTTTCTTGCTTTAAAGATAAACAAGTGATGTCTATTTGAGTTCCCTTAGGAGATACTCTAATTTTTTTCTAGGGCACTGCACACGCATATACCTACCTGTCCTTGCCCATTTAAAAAAGTGTATTTGTTACTGAATAGCCCAGTTAGATCGACATCCTGATATTTTGTCTATACATAACAAATTTAGTTATTTCATGCATATTTGTGGAAATTCGGCAATCACATGGAATTCAGAGTAACTATGGTTGTGCATAATGATTATCAGCATTGCATTTATTACTTTATTTCACCTTTGTTATTTCAACATTACTAACTACAGATTCTACCCGAGGAATCTGTACATTATATGCATATTACGATAGTTTAATTGTTGTAATTCTTTCGAGAATCAACATGTAGCTGCCTTCTAAGAGCTCGTTGAGACTTTCTTATTTGTTACACCAAATGAGCAATGAGAAATTGACACCTTACCGAAATAAATATCAACTATACAGCAAGATAAACTGGTAAACGATAAAGCATAAATATAAAAATTCCTGAACCAACCAAGAATATCGTAGATCACCCAAACCACTCACAGAGCAGAGTCTAAACCTCAGCACAATTACAAGTTTCTAAGTTCACTCAATAAAGAATTAACTCTTATGAATCCAAACCAGTCGTATTTATAGAACTGGGCCTAGCACTTGTTGATGATAACAAAATTTCTCTTCTATAGCTTCGAAAATGTATTTTTCGAAATGTCATCAATTGAAAGACAATAACTAGCTTTAAGAACAATAACATAGTACTCGAAAGGATCAGAAATGCTATCAAAAATCCGCAGTAAAAGTATTACTGAATTAAAAAACAATAATACATAACAGTATAAAAATACAAATACTGTTATTCACAAATATTTACATGAGAATACAGCATTATCTTACATTGTATCAGTTGACTTTAGAACTTAACTACTCAATTTATTTCAGTTTTAAGACCTAAGCTTTGAGCCTTTTTGCATAAGAAGGTTTTATACTCATGTTACATAGTACCTACGAATCACATAGTACTCAGTTACATAGTACCCACGAATCGGAATACTAGTTCCACAACTCTGTTATTTATTACCTACACATAGAGGTATATGTTTTGATATAATATTTCTCAGCATATTTGTAAAATGAAAAAAACGTCTGATGTGGACATCACATAACGTCTTTGTATGGCGTATCAAATTATACGCATTTTTTGCTGCATTTAAACGTATTTCCTCGAATTTCATTAGAGATATTTTTCATGAGTTTTTATGTATTTTTACGTTGCCGCGAAGTGAGACACGTGACATGCGACGGAGGACGTGGGCACCACCTCTCTACCAATACGGTTAATCATTTCCGATTAATCATTTCCGATTACCCGTATTGGTAGAGGGGTGGTGCCCACGTCCTCCGTCGCATGTCGCATGTCTCACTTCGCGGCAACGTAAAAATACATAAAAACTCAAAACATCTGCGTTAAAAATTGTTAAATACAGAAAAACCTGAAACACCAAATACGATTAAAACAGTCAAAAGAAAACAATTTTCAGAATAAAAATTGGATTTTCAGGCCAGATTGCTAAAACTAGCGATTCGGCCAGGGGCCAAGAAGACAAATTTTTTGGTGCACAAAACTGAAAGATTACTTTTGGTCTTACTCGGCAAAAAGACATTTAAGGTGCAGAAACTGACTTAAATCACTATTCTACTGAGCATCAAATGTAAACAAATAGCGGTTCATTAGACTTCGGTACTTAAACTTTTAAATTATTGCTAATTCTATAACTATTGCATGCAGATTAACTAAAGGCATAAAAAACCTTAACCCGTAGATAAGAACAACATAATTCAATCATATATAAAGCAAAAAATACAAAATTTACCAGCGTATAAGAATAAAAAAAAACTAAGCTCGCGAAGCCGGGTAACAGAGTGCGAATATATATATATATATATATATATATATATGATTGGTCCAGTCGATAGAAATTACTGCGAATGCTGATTGCAATTGGGTTTTACTCCAGAATAAAATTCAAATTATTTCAGTTTGAAAAGTGAAAGAGAATACACTTTTAGAGGAAGAGTATTGGAATTTGGACCTGTAATGCTGTAACTCTCCATGTTTTCACCTGTCGGTTGGATAGCTATTTGCTGCAGGGATAGATGCAATGATTAGAGATGTTAGCTGCCGTATCGCTAGGCCACGGTTCGAATCCCGAAGAAGCCATTCATGTTTGTAAGTGACATGTATATGTGCGACATGGGCTTATTTAAAATACTGCAAACCAAAAGTAATCTCGAGTAGTTTGGTGGCAAGGAAAGGAGAATAGGAAACCTCCGATCCGAACCGCCGAAGTGCTGTACATCAAAATTTGGGCTTTGAGACTATGCTTGCACTAACAATGGTGAAATTTTGGTGTCCCGCCTATGTCCAAATGGAAAATAAGGTTGTGCCTGTACCTGTGCTGTTGTTTCGGTGAGTTCTGGCTTTTCTTGTAATTAGTACATTCGAAAGGGATTTCAGCTTACATTGCTGTTCCAGCGTAAGAAACAGTGTTTCAGGCAGTGCTGTAGTTTCACCTTTTGCGACTTAGTCCCACCATGAAGTAGTGAGACAAACCATAGAAGTCTGGCACAAAAGACCGAAGCCAAGTAATGCGGGGTACAGTTGAAGGCGATGCACAAGCTCAATAGGGGATCGCATAGTTTCTTTGAAAAAAGGGATATTCAGCAGCGGATAATTACAGCTGCACGTGGTGAGCAAACTCAGTGAACTGGATTAGAAACTTTATCCAGGGAAATGAAAGTGTATTGCTGTTTCCAATTTCCCTTTTCTGAAAAATGTCAACACAAGCCCATGACATTCGTTGTGATAAGAAGTCAAATGCATCAGTCGTTGGCAAAAGCTTTGAGCACCATATGAGTGACAGCCCGGCTTTAGCTCACTTGTACCTCCCGATTTTAAGAGGAACGAGTAGGAGGGTCTCCCACCTCTCTTCATCTGCCACCAACATCTCGAGAGGACTTTCAGCTAGCTACATATTTAGAGTGTCCCCATGCCGCACACACACTATACATTTATAAACATCTATGCCTTCCCCGGGATCGAAGTAGGGACCTTCGTTGCGGCAGTTAGAGTCTCTAACCATTTTCCTATTGGGTGGCAAATAAAAATGTCGTGAAAGGAATGAAACATTAGGGGATCAAGAGTGAGGCAAATACCAGCCACAGTATAGCAAAATCCAAATTGCCGTTGGCCTTTGTAAACAACGAGCTACTCTGATGAGGTACAACATGAAACGTATCTTGGCAGAAGATCTCGACAAACGATAGTGCTTGGAGATTTGAAAAAACGTAAGGTTATGTCATTAGATCTGTGTTCATTAGGTATCCAACAGGCTCAGTGACCTGCAGGAACAACGACATGGGATGATAAGCCAGAACTCTGCACTACATTACGCACTTTCAGTTAAGATGAAGAACTCACGTGGTCATTTTTTGACAGCAAATAAGAACTGTTAGCAGGATGCTCCTGAGTTGATTTGCAGTGTTCCTAAAATAATAGTTTTCTGCAATCATCGGAACGTGAGAAATGGAAGTACTACAACCAGTTTGATTGGAATTACCTCTAATGCTAAAGTAATACTAAAGTATTTTTAACATTTGTTCTTCGGTATGTTACTTTTGTTATAAAGTTTATAAAGCTGGTAAACAGAATTCTCAGCGAATTTTGCAAAGGCTGAACACTTAAAATTTTGTAGGGATTTGTATAAAAATAGTTTAGCGGAAGATAAATGCATGTATATTTTGAACCTTAATGAATCATAGATTTACTTAAATGATTGCGATAAGAGAAAAATATTTGCATAATATGCAAGAATTAAGTTCTGGAAATTAACTAACTGCTAATCACTCTCTTTCTCCGTGTGTGTGAAAGAAAAGAAAAATCCGAAATATATATATTTTTTTGTTTTCTTTCTTCATTACATTATGAAACATTGGAAAAAAGCATCTTTATTTGTTGAATCAAAACACATGTTTAAATATTTCAAATAAGCTATAAATATGTCCGCTACGTGTTTATTTTATGATATGGTAAACGACCTGCATTTACATTAAATAATGCTCTTGAGAGAAACTATACGATTCGGTGACTGTTTTAGGCCCAGTAACCTAAATCCTTATGATCTCTGTATGTTATACAAGTGCTAACAATATTAGTATTTAATGTAATGATGTACATCTGTAACATGCATGTAGAATGTTGTTATAAGAGCCTTTCATACATAAAGTTATGTACGTTACATGAAATTTCATAACAGAACCTTAACATACAGAATACTTTAAAATTTTAGAATGTTCTTCACATGTTTCTTGAGAGTGCCACTGATACTGGTCATGGACATGCTACGGCTCCTTTCAGAACTGTAGTATACATACATGATTTAGAATATTCCGAATTTATCGTCCTCTAAAATTGAAATACTGAACAATCTTTGAGCTTCTGTTGTTAGTTGGGATATTTATAAAATGAATTCAATTATTTTTTCCAACGACTTTCAAAGATAGACTAACCCTAGATAATTGCCATTAATCATAACTAGAAATCTAAGCTGCAGCCTTTAAAAATAAACACTGCTACATGCGTAACCTCCATTCCTCTATTATATTCCTGCGAAGTTTCTGAAATTTCAGTTATAAACTATTTGATCTGAAGAAAGGAACTCTAGGTGCAAACCTATCACAAATGAAGGACTCCTTAAAGTAGCTCTGAAAAGCAATACCTCTAAATATTAAGCAATACATCTTTACATTACACAATACCTCTTTATATTACGTACGCTCCTTCTTAATCATTACTGGATTTTACTGAACTGTACTAACTGTATATATAATGGTACATACCGTGTCTACAAAATTACTTAACCAGCTCTTAGATTTGCAATCGTTGATAGTAAACATATACTTCCAATTAAGAAAATGTTTTAAATGACAAAAATACTCACATTTTGTCCTTTTTAAATAAACAATTAAATTAAACAAAATTTACAAAATCTCAGCTTTTGATGTAGTCCCTCAAACCCTATATTTATATTTAAGATAATTTTATACTCGTTGTGAAAAATTAAAAACAAAATGTTCGATACCTGTACTTCAAAAATTGACCAAGATATTTAATTTCAAATTTTTGGACATTTGATGTCATTTTCCATTTGCCTTGAGGGGTTGGTTAATAAGAAAATTTAAATAATTTAAGATTTATTTCCTCCTTTAAATGCCATTCTGTGATATTCTGCTGTGATTTACTTCGTAATATTCCTAAGTTTATAATTTTATTACCACTGATACAGAGAAATAATTTTCCCTCAAGTAATTTATACGTTTTCGAAAGCTTAAAATAAGTTATTGATATTCTCATAATTCCTTTAAAATCATAATCTAATAATTATACAAGGATTTATTAAAATAGGAATATTTTAAATAATATTAATGATTATGTGTTTGACAATACTGAGAACTTCCAATGCTTTCTAAAGCCAAATTCTGGAAGGTTCTATTGATAGGTGTCGTTTTCGAAATACGTTATACTGTTAAAACTCTTAAAAACAATACTTTTCATGAAAATTTGTGGTAAATTGCTCGTCGCATAATCTAATAATATTAGAAACACTTTTTCTAAACTGATACTTTAGTTTTTCTTACATACAAATGCAAACATTTCGATCTTCAGTTCGTTTTAGCTCTTGAATATGAGGTCCAAATTTAAAACAGAAATCTCTCTTCTTTTTTTTTTTTTTTTTTTTTTTTTTTTTTTTTTTTTGTCATACGGAACTACTATTTTTTGTATTTTTTGTTATTAATTTTATTATTATGTATATAAAGCTTTTATAAATGTAACTAGAGTGACCGGAAAGCGCAGAAAAATTTATATTGAGAAATTTATACAAAGCTAGTACTTTAAAGTTGAAAATGCTGAAAAAACATGAACACTTGTGCCATTAAAAATAATTTTGTATTTGGAGACATATATCTACGAATAATTTGTGTTAACATAAAGATCGGGTAAAGGCTTTCGTGGTAACTGTGCGTTATAATTAATAACATGTAACTAATAATGTATTAAGTTCTAGGAATCAAAATAATCATATTGTAAATTATGGCATCTATAAAGACCGTTGTTAAAACATTGTAAGAATCCATCGTAAAATATAAAAGTATTAATGCTGAAGCTAAATTAAAGGAAATGCAATTAACATTTGAGATGTATAAGTTAGATCCAGAATGCTCGGAAGATCAAAGGAAAGTGGAAAGCAGTTGGCAAGAGAACTCGAATATCAAATTAAGGAATTAGAAATTTAGAGTTATGAAATTAATGACTAAGAGGAGAGAAAACGGTGCTCACATAACGATAATATTTCGGATTCCTAAAGGGGGAAGGAAAATTATTCCCTTAACTGGTTAAAATGGGATAAAAGGTGTTACTGATTAAATATTTCTCAATTTTTAATCATGCAGAAGCGGCTATTACTATTACTGTAAATTACAATATGGATAAAAATGTCCTCGAAGATAGTAAATATAAATGTATAAATAATGCTATGGGCAAAATAAATAAAAATAATAGAACAAAAAATTCATTTAAAAAGAAAAGTAAAAGAAAAAAAATCTGAAAGGATTCAGATTTTAACGTCGCACTAGAGGATTCGTGAAGGTTATTTTATGTTTTCGCTGAACTCACGGTCTCTCCGTCATCCATTATGTCAATACGCACTTCAGAAATATCACGTAGTTGCTACCGCTAAGGTTTAAAGCCCACAGGTATGATTTGATGGGGTAATCGTACCCTATTTACTTACTAAAATATGAAGGCGTTAGAATTAAATGTGTTGAAAGCCTTGGCGTTCTTTCGATTGTAAGCAGAAAATTGAAGAATGTGTTAACATTATTTATAAAAGAACCTACTCTATTCTGATGCATTATCAAAGAAATTTCTCAGATGAATCATTACCAATAAAAGAAAATATTATTAGATTAATTTACAAAACACTCATTACTCCTATTACATTATATGGTGTTGGGGCTTGGGATTCCAGAGCGCAGGCCTTCAACGATTCAGAAATAAATAAGATATAATAGAACGACCCTGGCTGCTGCTTCTGACCAGATGCTAACAGTCTCGATGGAAGTCGTTTGCATATTAGACGGTATGATCAACCTCTCGCTATTTTATTCTTTTTATTTTGATAAATTTAAATTACGTTCACAAAATGTTGATTTTATTACTTATGGAGGTTTTGCTGCATATAATATATGTTTTTTTCTTTAGTATTAACAGTATACATCCTGCATTAAGAAAAGCAGTGGAATATCGAATAGACCAAGTCGATTAAATCGAATGGATCAAATCGAACTAGTGGCGAATTAGTTTCCACCACGTTTTATTTTGGACGCCACTATACAGATTATTAGAATTTTAAAAGAGGAATCCTAACACATTAAATATGTCTTCATCTTTATTCGAATCACGGATCTGTCAATGGCAGATGGATGTTCTGGCCACTTACTTCACGACTACACGCAGAAGGGGAATACGAAAATTCCTCAAATTTTGTCCAATCACCGCAAAAATATTTTTTTATAATTTAAGTTAATTCTATACGTATAATTTTTTAATGAAAAAGAAAATTAATTTTTTTCTTTTATTCGCAGGATAATTTATTAAAAACTCCAATTTAGGAGTGGCGGAAATAAGGCATCATTGTTGTAATATCATCATGAATTTCCTAGGGCTAATTATAGAATCCAGCAGCTCGATATATAATTAATTAGACCTATTTATATTCTATACTAAAAGTCAAGGTTAAATTTACCTATATATGTCGAAACGTTTTCTTTACTTAACAGCGAAATTTCAAAATTACATCGCATTTTACAGCCAAAGTAAACTACAGCTTTTAATTATGCCTGTACAAAAATAAGGAGCGTTTCTTAGGTAAATAATATGAGAAGTATTTTTAAGATACATTGTTCAACAGATGTCTATTTTCTCTTTTTTAGAATGGAATGAAAGTTTATAACAAAGATATATCCTATTTGCAAGTAAGAAATTCTCAAGGATTAAAATTGTGCTGGTGGAATTCCTTCATATATTGTCGAAAATATTTATTTTGTATCTACGTAATTTCTTTATTATTACACTTCGCACGTTAATTAAATTTTAATCCATCCAAAGTTTAAAGAAATCTCTATTCTATCAAAGGATATCTTGTTTTATTTAGTCTAAAAGCGATTTGCAAATAAGCCTATGATATTTATCTTTTTGCGGAGGTGGGGAGATCGATAGAATTTCGGAAGAAAATGTTTTGTTGGGATATCTTATCGTAGCTAAACGCTTAAGTCCTTTTAAATATAAACATATGAAAAGACTATTAGAATTTTAATTGAAATTAAACTGTGACATTGAATCCTATTATCATATCTGAAACTTGGACTCTTTTTAAATAAGACTATTTATAAAGAATATCGAAATAGAAATGTATCGGTATTACTATTATTTTTGTATGGTCCGGCCACTTGTAGGAGGTTATATAATTTAAGGTGATGTTCCACAGGTCTGCACTTAGACAATAGCCCTGTGGACAGCCCCTTGTTATTCTTCTTTCTACTATACAGTTGTTGCTGATGATTATCGTTGCTCTGCTTCTTAAGAAACTATTCATTAGCTTGAATATGTTCTGAGGGCATTTAATGTTGCGCAAGGCTTCAAGGATACCAGGCCACACACGGAGTCAAACGCATTTTTGAGATCCATACAGAGTACTTCTGTATGGAGAGCTGAAGATTTATTCCTACGGATCTGCTCTTGAAGTTCTGCTATCGCATGATGTAGATTTGAGAGGTCTGAAGCCGTATTGGTTGGAGCTTATGGTACCGTTTTTCTCTAAGTGGTGGCGTAATCTGCCCGCGATTGCACGTTCCAGAAGTTTACCTATTGCAGGTAAGAGTTTGATTGGTCTGAAGGATTCCGGATCCGTAGGATCTTTATTATTTTTCTTGAATAGTATTGTTTGTCCCTGTTTGAGACAAATTCGGGAAGACATAAAATTTGAGGCAGAGGTTTAGTAGTTTGTGAAACAGAAAAGGCATTGCATAGCGAATTATCTTAATAATTCTGTTGTCTAATCCGTCAGGTCCTGGAGCTTTATTATTCGGAAGATACTTAATAATTTTTGAAATTTCTTGTGAGTGGAATTCCACATCGTCTGGAGTATTTGGAGCGGTATTATTGTATCTAATATCGGAATGTGAGCAGCCATCGTCTTCTGCATTATCTTTTAGGAAGACAGCATCTAAAATATTGTTGAGAATCTTTTCAGTGACATTACCAAGCTGGCTGTTACGTGAGAGTTGATCTTTTGGAAGACCGATATGTGCGGGACTGAAAACTTTACTTGTAGCCATTTTATACAGCTGGCCGTATGTATCTTTATTATCACAGCAGTAATTCTTCCAGCTGCGTAATTTTGCTTCAGTTATTTTATTTTTGTAATTTGCTAATTGTTGCTTGTATTTTATCCATATTTCCATTTTCAACCCTTCCAGAGCACTTTTCATTTTTCAACGAAGGGCCTTTGTATGTTGCTTTTCACGTCTTAATTCCATTGTCCACCAGTTAGTCTTCGTAATCCTGTTGTTGTTACAGAGTTTAAATGTGTTGGTCGCTGTCTCCTGTATTGTTTTCATAATTGTTTCCATTAAATCATGGACTGCATCGGGTGATCTGCATTTATCTATAAGTTTCTCCGCATACTGAAGACATGTGGAGATTTTTCTTCCGAATTCCCTTGCTTTTTGCTTTGAGATAGAAAATCTTCTTAATTTGAGGTCGGGGATTTCTTCTGATAATTCAAATGAGATGTAGTTATGATCTTAGTGGCTTGGGTCATCAAGAACTTTCCATTCTTGTATTTTATTGGAGATACTCAATGTTGACAGTGTCAAGTCCGCCATCCTTTACCATTTGTTGTTTCAAATGTAGGAGTGTCTGAAGAGAGGTTATGTATATACAGATTGTGTGTATCAATAAAGTCAGCTAGTGTATGTCCTTTATTACCTGTATCTGTGATTACAGGTGACTTCAATGCTCACCATCAAATGTGGCATTATTGTAATGCCACATTTGATGGTGAGCATTGAAGTCACCTGTAATCACGTGCTGTGATCCTCTGAGATTACTAAAGATATTTTCTAATGTGTGGAGATTCGGCCCCATATCCTCTCGTAGTGAGCAGTAAATGGAAGTAATTAATAGTTGTTCAGATTTACAGTTAATACTTATCGTCATCACATCTCTATGGCTTAATATAATTGTAGGGGACCATTTGGTATTGGTGACTATAATACTGGCACGTGGGTTAACTAGAAGATCTTTTTCGGTAGATTAAAATATTTGCCAGTGAAGGGGAAGGCATCTAACTTCACCTTTTACGCAATACGTCTCAGTAATGCAAACTACATCATGATTGTTATTTTCAATTACTTCACTAAGTTGTTCTGAAGCCTTTTTTCCTCTGCCTAAGTTTATTTGAAGGATTCTAAGCTTGTCCTGTGGAGGCGAATTATTGTGTAAAAATGTCGTAAACAGTTGAAATTGAGGAATTGAAGGGGCGGCGGTATTACTTGATGCATCCATGTACAGAAAGGGAAGTTTAAATTACCTTAAGAGAAAATAGGTAGTAAGCTAACTATTCTTCTTGCTTTGATGTGTAAACTGCAGCAGCTTTAATTTTTGATATTTCCTTCTGATATAATGGGCATTTGGGGGAGAATGCAGCATGTGAAGTATTGATGTAAGTTCCATATGTGCAGTTGAACAGTTTACAGTTCATACAATCCGGTACGTCTTCTTTTGTACCTTCTTTTAAATCTAAATATTTAAAAAGACTGTCCGAATTCAAATCAAACTAAAAATATTATACTGAGGCGCCCTGTCCCAGCTGAAGTTTTTAATTCCTTTGAAATCAAAATATTTGTGAAGAAAATTAAAATTTTAAAAGCGTTGGAGTTGAACAATCAACTACTCTCTCACTACGATTAAAACTTTGATCTTTTAGTTGATATCCGGACGCGATAATCACATACACAATGAAAGCAAACAGAGGAGAATGCAATAATTCCTTAAATACTGGATGTAAATATAGAATTTATTATGAACATATGGTTAGTTAATTGCGGTACAACATAGCAAGGTTATCTGCCTGAAGAGAGAGATTTATTCACTGCGCGTTCCTTAAATTAAATAAATTCGCATTTGGTTCAGACATGGAAAATCTGTAAAAACATACAGTCCGCCCTCCAATCTTAGACCGCTAGCTGGAAGAGTACGAGGAAAGATCGATTTTAATTTTAAGGTAGAAATGAATGTTTCTAAAACTTTGTCGTCGTTTGTAAACCCTGACATTCGTTTCTTATTATTTATCTTCAAATTTCAGAATTTTCTGCATATGTTTTACTACCCGTGTGTCATGTATCATTAAAAAATGAGAGACTGCAGCAAGATCTTAAGAAAACGGGAAATAAACTCACGCATTACGAAGAAGCTACTGACTGTCCCTTTTGCAAAATGATTGAGTGTTTTCGCTTAACCGCAGAAGGTTCTTGGAAATCAGCTTAACGTGGATAGACAGTAAAGCAGAACCCCACCAGAAACGCTGAACACCGATAGATGGATTCGGATTCAAATCTTCGCGAATGAGCTGACTACACGGGAGACATGAGAAATCATTTAGTTGTTTGTACATGGAAAACCATTTGGTCATTTTAGATCAAACATAACAGTTCATTTGGTCTGTCAGACAGCACAGTTTGAAAAACAAACTAAAGAGATGTTTAATGAGATTTACAAATATTTTATTTAAAACTCGCATTCAAGGAGACAAATTTGAAATTCCAGCTCCTCATTGATCTACATCACACTGTAAAAAAAATCTGTAAGGTTACTAAGAAAACTCATGGAAACTGGGATGCCATGGGTTATTTGAGTAAAAGCAACAGGTGTTTTCTTTGTAACTTTACAAGAGTTTTGCCTGTAATGGTTACAGATCTTTTTCTTGTAATATCACAGCATATAGTTATGTAAGTAGAACACATTTTCCTCATGTAAAATCCCAAACGATATATCTGTAATGATTGCAGATTATTTTCGTGTAATATTACAGCAAATAATTATGTAAAAAGAACATGTTTTTCTCATGTAAGATCTCAACAGATATATCTGTAACCGTTACAGGTTATTTTCTTGTATTATTACAGCACGTTATTATGTGAGTAGAAGATACTTTTCTTACGTAAAATTCCAATGGTTGTATCTGTAAAGGTTTCAGATTATTTCCTTCTAATATCTCATTAAGTAATTATATGTGTGTAGAATATATTTTTCATAGATGAAATACTAAAGGATATGTCTATAAAAGTAATAGATTTTTGGTCTAAAATAATGCTTATTATAATAAAATACATTGAAATGCATATAAAGCAATGATATCTGTAGGTATATATATCATTTTGATTAATAATCGATTTGAGCTTAATTTGATAATTAAGTTCAAATTGATATGCTACTCCTTACATTAAATTACATGTATATCCTTTACATAAAATAATGGAAAGTCACCTGGAATTTATATTTGGCCTGTAAAATAGCTGAAAAAAAAACAGTATGCTTTATTTGCATGTTTTAGCGTCAATTATTAAGATATGTTCTAGAACTTTCTCTTTAGTAATTTTAGCTAAAATAGACACATGTTCCTTTAGATTTAACTTATATGAGTAAACGTGTTGCATGTTGATATGATCATATTATTACAATAAAAGCCATTTTGTTAAATATTTCTGTGAAGAACTCAGAACAGCTGTTCTTCATGTTTCAAAAATATTATATTCTCTCCTTCTAAAAAATGACATTTTCAGTAAATTAAAGAATTCAACATAGCAATGAACTTTATTTTGTTACTACAAGGAATTCAAAATTTTGTTCATAAGCTTGAATTACAACGTCCAACTAACCTTTTTATTCTTATCTGCACTCAGCGTTTGACAACAGTCTGCTATTGTTTGAAATAATAGATGGCAACTGCATAACGTTTTTACCCTACCTTCAAATAATTTCCTTTGAATTAACAGATAGAAGTCTTTCATTAAAAACCTAATATCATGCTTTTTGAATAAGCACAAAACTTCACCAACTGATCTTAATTTTTAAAGCCTTGCTTCCATTAAAACTCTTGATGCTTAATACAATTATGCCTTTAACAAATTTGTTTCAAAAATTAATACTTCAGTTTAGCTTAAAATTTAATGCATTTTAATTTTACCTATAATTTTTTACAAACGTGATATGTAATAAAACTTTAAGCTTAATAATTACCATTTAGAAAGTGATACTAAAAAGTATTCTTATTTATTATAAATTTCGAGATTTACATACAAAATTGTGAAATATACATGTGACAACAGAAAACAAACTTTATGCTCTCTCTCTCTATATATATATATTACAGCATGTTAATTAAGAAGTTTATTGAATTTATAATTTTATTGTGAAACATTATGAAGCAAATAATATGCTAATTAAAATACAGAAGTAAAAATAATTTATTACTTAATTCATAAACTTTACATAAAACCTTAAAAAAGAATTAATTAAAAAATAACACAATATAACATTTCATAAAAATTCCTTTCGACTGCTTGGAAAAAATGAATGGTTTTTCCTCTTCTTTGTAAACCATGTCTCCTAAATAAAGAAGAAAACATTTCTTTTAAAATCATAATCATGCTCTTAAAAAGCTTATAAAAATTATTTTAATAGATGTTTTAAACATGTGCTTATATAACACTTTTAATCATATTTCTTTATAATATCTTAAGTAATCAGGAACAGCTTAAATACTTTAAAAAATTGCATTACAGTGAACCGTCTCATTACTACAAGCTACCTCAGTCAATCACTTTTTAAATTTAACCAGCATTCCTCATAAAATAACTAATAAGTAAACATAACTTCTCTAAGATGCCCAATATCATTAAAGATCAAAATCTTCAGGAATCACGCATAGCTAGCTTAGAGAAGGCTCATTGTACAAAAACAGCCAATATGCAAATCTTTTCATAAATGAAGCCACCATAGTTATTAAATATAATATACAGTATACTTATATTCAGAATTCAGAACTTGAATAAATTTCTCGAACTGTTTTAGCATTCGAAAAATATTATATTTATTACCTTAAATATCTAAAACAATATTACATATTGGTCCAAATGAATCACTAGGACTCGGACAACATTTTCCCCCAAGTTTTCTTTTAGCAACAGGATTCTGAAATTGTTTTAATGATTTAGGTAATGTTTGTCTTCTTTAAGGCGCTCACAAAACAAGTTACCCTAAATTTTTCGTCTGCATAGTGGTCGTTTCCATCTTACTAACTGATTTGCTAGTGGATTTTGGGTGCATGGCCTATTATTTATGAAACAATAATAGTGAACAGCTTCAAGAAAATGGGGATATCTAATGCTCTTGATGCTATATTCCCACTTATTTTTACTAATTTTATCTTCCGAAAATTGAGAGGGAAAAATTAAACGAATAATTTAATTTCCAAAGGACACAGTCACAGTAGGAATATAACAAATGAAAAGTAATCATGTATAAACTACTACAATCACAATATTATTTCTTTAAAAGAAACCTCTATTTCAATAAGAATACACATAATTGCAACATCTAATAAGTTATCTCATTTCTTTATAATTTGAATTTCTATCATTCTCATTGTTGTTCTTGCAATTCCTTAAGCCTCAGATCATACATAAATAATTAGAGAAGATGAATATGCAACTGATATGGCAAAATTGCACAGTGAATGGCAGTTGGTATTTCCTTTCACTATCATAGATCATTTTTTGTATTAGGCTGACATAATATTCAACAGTTAGAAGAGAAAGATTCAACGGGGCCTTTAGTGTACAAAAGTTTGCCTTTGTTAGTATGACGAAAACAATCAGTATGTCGATAAATCCATTTTAAAATCTTGGGATATTCATTTTCTAAATGCATTAAAAGGGGGAAAATTATGCAAATATTTTTTTTTTTAATTTTCAAAATCTGGTTCTAAAGCTGGGTGGGATGGAATATGCAACGCAATACGGTAATTCTGAAGTTCATTGCTCGTGGTAGTACAAACTGAGTGGTGATTACATGCTGTAGAAGACGGCACAAATTGCAGTTCCAGATGCATTAAATGCTTTGAGGTCTAGGGAATAGCATTGGGCAATAATAAGAATGAAATTCAAGGTATAGGGAAGTAGGAATGAAGATTATTATTATCAGATACTGAAATGTTAATGTTACTAAACATTCTTATTGGAATGTAGGTTTCTTTTATATAATAATACTATGATAGTTACCAGTAGTTCATTCATAAATATTTTTGATTGGTTATGATCTTACTGTAATCACATCCTTCAAAATTAAATTATAGCTTAATTTCCCCCTTGATTTTCATACTATAATATTAGTAAAAAGGAGGAAAAAAGTCTGCAAGTAAACATAACTCCTCTCTATATATCATTATGTCGATAAATCCATTTTAAAATCTTGGGATATTCATTTCCTAAATGCATTAAAAGGGGGATAATTATGCAAATTTTTTTTTTTTTTTTTTTTTTTTTTTTTTTTTTTTTTTTTTTATTTTCGTGGGCAACTAAGCAAAACAAATGTGACTTTTTCTTCTTTAAAAAATGTGTGTTAATAAATAGGATGAGAATTAAGTTCATTTTAAAGACTTATGACACATGAAATATACATGATCAAAATAAATTAGAAAATTAAGTTCAAATAAATTTTAAGCTAAATTACGTGTTTAAGTTGCAACACTTCAGTTTGATCTATAATCCGGACCTCAAAGCTACAAACTTTCTGCGCATGCGTCGCGTTGAGGCATGTGCGTAAGACCTTTACGGCTGCGAATATGCGTGTGCGCATGCGCATAATACGTTTACACATGTGCGTTTAATGTATAACGGACGGTATAAGCTAAGCTAAAATTATCTAATTCAGTTAATGTTACAGATTGCGTTGTTCCTTAATCTTCGAATTGGATCCGGCTTATTATTTTTTGAAGACTGTTAGAGCAATTTTATAAAAGTAAGCTTGAATTTTCAATTATGTCAAATAGAATTTCCGATATATATTTACTAATATGTAAAGGATCTACAAAGCGAAAGTATGTTTCGAATTCCATTAAACAAAAAGTGGAATTGCTGCAAAAAAAATGGATAAAGGCATAATCCTTTGTTTATCTAACCATTCAGAAATCTGCTGTTTATCAATTTCACGCTACTCTGCGGCGGGGGGGGGGAAACGCCGCGGCGCGCAATGTATTGGATGTTCATCTGTCAGCAATCCTTATCTTCAGGGCAGATGTTTTTATTTTATTTGGCTTACAATTCCTTACTAAATGTAGTAGTTCATCTCGATGTACTCCGTCTTGTTTATGATTTAAATCAAATTCCTCGTCAATATAATTCGCTTCCGATAGTGAAGAAAGTGATACAGAGGTTATTGAAAACGAAAAAATTTCGATTGACAAATTAGTCGGTATTCTCGACAGAGCAATTATAGGACTTCAACAGCGGAACTTTGTAACTGAAAAAGAAATTATGGCTGTTTATAGAATTAAAGAGAAAGTATTATCACATAAAACGAAGCAACTTAAACAACTTACATTGAAAGAAATGTTTAATAGAGTAAACAAATAAATATTAAGCTTTTTTTGTAAATTTTGATACCCTTTAGATCATAATTGTTCTTTATTTCATAAATTACAGTTTCATATTTTTAATTTTATAATTTCTGCATACTATCTTACCAGATTTAAACTGATGATCTATAATCCGGAAAAATCGATAATCCGGAATCGCCGAAGTCCCGACGAGTCCGGATTAACGACTTTTGACTGTACTAACAAAACCAAACATTATATTCCCGTTCTGCACAGTATAAAAATTCTTCTGCAAAACTGCAAAAATTACCAACACTTTGGCTTATTTGATAACTTTCAAATTCACTCCTTTGTTTGCATTTAGAATTTATAACTTTAATTTTCCACAGAAATTTGTTTTTGATTTTAAAAAATTTCACTGGCATAATTTCATTCACTTCAGCATATATTAATAGATGCAGAAGGTTTTTGTACCTTACATAATTTTAAATCTTATGTAACCTAACGTAATTAATATCAAAATCAAAACATAGCTCAGAAACTGCATAAAATTTAATAAATAATTTCTACTAGTGTCACACGAAATGCTATGAAATTAATCAATAAAATGAGATAAAATATATAGAATTAATATTCCACATGTGTGAAGCTGGAAGTTTTACGTTAAATACTTTTTTTTAATTAAGTATTTTTTAAAATGACCCCTTAGAGCATGGGACCTTTCGTAATTAGAACTTGCAAATCCACTTCGCTAGTCTTTCATAACATTGCTTTTCTTTTATTAACAAGAAATATTGCATTCAGTTATTTAATTTAAGATTTCCAAAAATAATGCTACTGAAAGGCATGGATACTTACTTACTTAAATTTGAAATTAATTTAGTTGACTTTATTTCTAATATTTAAAAAAATAAATCTTCATATATACGTCTAACAATCAAACCTTATTAATTTTCTTTTATTTGAACAATATCTGAATTCTGCATTAGTTTGGACTAGTAAATCATTGGACAATTAAATACCAAGCTATAAGAGAACTAATGTAGTTTACAAATGCACTGAATTTTATTTCCTGCATTAACTTTCAAAGAAAGTAAAATTTTCTGCATATTTGCATCATTTGGATTGATAGAATATGGCAAAGCATGCAAAGGCTATCAGTCTAAAGGGAAGTATATATTCATGGACGGCTTTGTAAGGAAAAGTAACTTGCATTTCCATTTAATCATGTGTGAGTATATATATATATTTACAATTGTAAATGCTAAAATCAATGCTTCATTAAAAATTTATTATTATTTTATTTTTAATACTAACATACAGATACAGAATTGTTTTAAATTCAAATGCACAATCATAATTTATTTTTAAGAAAACTTATTTTATGATCTATATATTATATTACATGAATAAGAGAAACATTTGTCAAGAAATATATTAAACTTGTATTAGCAGATTCATGCTATCCTAGTAACAAGACTATCATACTTCAAAACTGTATTAAAATTGGGCAAAATAAAATCAAAATAAATTCTACATTAAATGTTTAAAAACTTATAAGTATGTAATGGTAGTTATATATACAATATAATAAATTTTGTAATTTATAAAATATTAATGGAATATTTTTGGAAATAATGTACAAAATTTTAGTTTTCTTTTATAACTAGTTTAACGAATTTTTAGAAAAATATTTTAGGTCATTTCCATCTTTTCCCTGTTGATATTGGTATATTAAAATATATGGAATAATTAAGTTGCATCTAGTTAGTAAACCGAAACATTACGAAAAGTATGATGCGACATATTTTTAATCAATATAATTACTTCATTTTGGAATTATAACATATTCGTAAGAAATTAATACCATTGAAAAAATAATATTATTACACTAAAGAATAAACGAGATTCTCGACCGCATTGTTCAAGTTTTTGTAATTTTACTTCATAACACACTCGTATATAAACATATTAGACTGAATTATAAACCAAGTATAATTAATTAGGTAATCCAAGAAAAAGAATAAACTAAACCTAGTAAGCAAAAAATATATATACATTACATTCAGAATTCTAAATGTTTACATAAACTTTTCTCGCAAGGCCTGCCGGGAAAAAGATGTCAAACGTTCTTTGGTCAGACGATTGCAAACGAACGCTAACATGATTAATTTTGTTTTCAACAACCACATTACCGTTTCAATTAAATACCACAACAGTGATTAAATTTTGGAATAATTAGTTATAAATAATAATACGGGCAATTTAAGGCGTAATTTATCGGATGCGCAATGACAAAATACTACTATTAGATTTGCATTTGGAATAAATATTCTGCACTCTTTCAACTGATTAGACATTACGAACACTGATATTAATTAATCGCAAAGCTTAAACGTTTAAATACTTACTCACTACATATAACAGTGCAAAGTGCATGAGAATAATCTGCATAAAATGAACAAAAAATATTTCAAACGTAATTGTAAACATTTTCTTACTTACCTGCGCTATACAACCAACATGCATTCAGCCATGTTTTTTTCTGCAACTAGCTTTCAAACACTTTTCTTCTGATTGGCTGATTTCCAGTCAGTCACGTGATTCTTCCGCGCGGCTACTGAAACATTATCTGTAATGTTACAGGCAAATTAGCTGTACCAGCCACAGTTTGCTTTCAACCTGTTACCATTACAGGAAATTCTTGTGTAACTTTTTGATTTCTGTAACTTTACAAAACTTTTGCCTGTAAAGAGCGAACTTTTTTTTTTACAGTGAGCATAGCAAAGCTCCGTTGAATACAAAATGGTCTGCATTTTGTCTAGATCCGAATACTCTGTTTATTGTTGTTATTCTGTTATTATAGTTAACTTATTAAACATGTGTACACTATTTTAGATCTTTCGAAGACCCCCCTCCCCCTATGATATGGCAAAATCCCACATGTTTGTAAACGTATAGGTAGCATGCAGGCGCTTAATATATGGTGAAATGAAAGCTCCTCGAATCGTTTGTGAATAGTAGAAGCGGGGTGAGACATCCTTAGACCCGTCCGCACGCTTTCAGTCCATTAAAATCGGGCGAAGTTTCACAGTTCCTGTAAAAGGAGTATACCTGTACCTCGAATGGTAAAACTCTGGTGTCCTTTCTACCTGCACGTGTGCCTTCATAGAACCACGTGTGCTTTTGTCGTGCGCCTTCGTCGAAATCGTTTTTTAACTGCTGGCTGAACGTGCTATCATTTACACAACTGTAGCACGCAAAATGGGTATGCGCTAGTTGCTGATAGTTTGAGATAACTTGCGAAATATGTTCAAAAAATGCAAACTATGTTGTTTCGGTTAAAAAATCTCTATCTTGAAAGCAATAATATAAAAAAACTGCGTGAGAAATATCTTGAAGAAATAACTGAGTATAAGTTCACCTCAGATTTAGTGTAATGTTGAATCTTATCTCCGTGTTAAAAAGGTGTAATTTCTACATGGAACTAAAAAACTCTACATTTCCAGTAGATAATATTTTAAAATAAAATATCAATAAAAATAATCCAAATATTTTCAGGTTTAGGAGAAAAAAAGAGAAATGTTAAAACTGCTAATAAAATAAAACGCTGGGTTTCCTGCATGTTAATTTAATATTTAATCAAATTGAAAAATGTAGGAAAAAATAAAATATTTATACATATTCCAGGACATTTTTTTTCATACAAGAAATATCCTTTAGAACTACGCAATCCAAGGAAACAGTAACAAAAACTTCCAGATGTTCTTGTGTGTAAATATACGCGTATTTTTGTTACCCGTCTCGGAAAGATACGCTCTTTTCTTAAAACCCAAAGAATAAAGAGATTAAGATTGCACACAGACCGGAAGATTCTTTAAGTTCCGGATGCAGGGAAATGAAATGTTTAGACAGGATACAAATCGAAACTCCTTACTCCTTAAACAGGAAAAAAAATTCATCTTGTAATGCGAAAGTTAGATAAATATTTCATCGCCCAGCTAGGGTACACAGAGCTGTCGCTAAAAGCATGTCAGAAAATTTTCTTGCAAAAAATACTACGCTGCGGATTTAAATTCTTTTTCTGTTATCGCAAAATGTTTGCCTTATTCGCTGAGAGGCAAGCTAAATTAAAATTGGATGGCAACGTGTTTTTGACTAAGACGCGTTCTCGTTCCGAGGCTACAGGCAGTTCCGGAACAAGTGTTTGTCTAAAATATTGTCGAACATTCAGATGTTCTGCAGCAAACCACGTCTTAAATTTATGATAATGAAAACTTACAAAGGCGTCAGCAATAATGTTTTCAAAACTTCTGTGCCTTTAAGATGAAAGTTTGAAATTTTATGATAGTTAACTACTTTTTCGAGTTCACCCGTCTGAAATAAAATAATCATAAAATAATATTGCACATATAATATAAATAATTTATTATTAAATACGATAATTCTATACATAATAGTTAATACGGGTTTCCCTAATAAAAGCGCCGTAGTACTTAATATGACCCAAAAAATACATTATTTTTAGAAAATGAAAAATTCTTTTACATACTTAAAAAGCAGGTAAATGTTACGATTTAAGAATATCGAGTTTGATTGTCGAGTTTACTGTGAATTCATTTCTCAGCTTCGTTGCAGCCTTGTCCACGTAGAGACTTATTGAAAGGAATAACAAGTTTTGATTGTGAAACGTCATTACAAGAACGACGAGTGTTAAGGACAGGTTATTAGGAAACTTCGTGTAATCTTTGAAAGTGTACCTAATGAAACAAAAATTCTGAGATTGATAAATAAATTTAAAGACCCAGGTCCGACAGTACATATTAAATCACCATGCTCTCTATCCATCCAGTCTGTTGAAAGAGTCGCAATTTGCATGTGACTGTGTTACTGCAAATTCTAAAATCCGAACTTAGAATCCTAGAAAATCCTAGAAAGGATAGTTATTAAAGAACTTAAAGAGGAAATTGAACGTGTCATTAGCCCGCTGAATAGACCGATATGTAATAAAGTGATTAAGTATTTCATCGAAAGAGTACAGTTCCGCAGATCAAGCCGTGGAGGACAGTAATGGATGTTCTAAATATGTACAATTATTTTTCATTTTCTAAACGTAAAGTATTTTAATAGGTATATTAATTCCGCTGCATTTTTGAAGATACCCTTTTATTATATTAGCAATAAACAGTACATGCAGATTCTACTTTATTTAATATTACAGACAAAATTTAAAAAGCAATGTTTAAAGGATATATGCATAACGTCATTTTCATTTCCCCACTCAATTTAAATTAGGGCTTTTTGTTTAACATAATATGGGCTTTAGGATGTATAAAATTACATAGCCTTTACAAACAGTTTATTTGCAAACATATACATGATATAATAAGCGCGAGAGCGAGCAGTGCTGATGCGTACTTAGATCCATATTGAAGAGGAAGAATTCTGATTGCATAGCATGCTTATATGTAGATTTGGCAATATCTAAGAGAACCTGGCAGTCGAGGCAGTTTTAATTTGATTTTTATTTTCCAACTGACGTTTGTGGCCACTGCTGCAAAATTATCAAAAATGTAAAAATCTTGTAATAGGCTTAATTAATGTGCCAACTTGATTGTGGCCGCAACATGTTTGCTGAAATATACCTTAACTGGTGTTGACGATAGTTGAGTTAAATATACCTTGACAGCCAAATTTCTTACTCATAGTGAATCGGCGTTTCAGCATTATACGACATCAAATTTCTCGCTGTTCATTACGGATTCAACAGCCTCTCTTCTACACAGAATCCATTACATACATACATACATAGAGTGATAGTTTGATATACGTCCAAATTGGTATATGTCCTATTTTTTCGTCCCTTTTTTTCCTTCTATCGCTTTTTCAAAATGTCTAAAACTCTTTCAGAACATTTGTCAGCAGACCTCAAATTTTCCCTAGCATTTTCTTTCCTTCTTTCCTCGATGTTCCCAATTCATCTCTTGATCTAATTATTAATTCAAACTTAATTTTAAAGCACATTCCCCTCACAGGATCTTACCTAGGCCAAAGGAAATATCACACTAATTCTTCTCAACTCATTATAAACATGGAAACTAAAATTATACAATTCAATTTCCCTACTTTACCCCAAGAAAGAAATTAAACTAATTTTTTAAACTCCGCACAGCAGGAAACTCACGGCAACAAAATGATTCTTGTGAAATAACAGGCCTCGTAGATATCTAATTTCTTTACCGTCTAAAAACAATACAGTAATACAATGGGGTCATATTTAATTAAAGACAACCTTTCTTTTCAAAGCAAACACTTATATCTCACCATCCAAAGCGAATGTTTTTCTTAAACATTTGAGCATTTTCTAGTTTCAGACCCTCCGCCATTTCGAAAACGCACGTAGAAGCATTTTCTTTCAACACGCCTTTCGTTTTGCGAGGAGCAACTTGGGATATGAGATTACTGGGCTCATCAGAGCGACAAGATGTATTCGCACTTATGTTTCCAGAAACTAAAAAAGGGAAGGATCCTTCCTTCCTACCCTTTTGTTTATATATTTTTCTCAATGCCTTTCAATACAAAATTATTCGGCTTTCCTTTCGCGGAATCTAAACAAACAGTTAGTTAATACTATCAGTTTTCGTAACGCTCCATGCAGATTGCTATATAACAAGAGTTTAAACCACATTAAGAAGCTGCAGTCCTTGATTTGATTTAGAAAATGTTTAAGGTAGCCATTTTGCAGTGAATTGATTTGAATGTGAAGATAAGTTTACGTCTCTTCACAAAGAAGCAAATAATGAAAAATACAATAACGAAAAAGCACATATGAAGATTTAACATAGCTCATATGGAGTCGCAGCGAAGTGTTAAAGGTTATTTTGTTTTTCTCTTACAAAGCATAATGTAGGCATGTATTATATATGCTGACGGTAAACTTAAATTAAAAGATTTCTAACCTTAGCTTTTGGCTGTCGTAAAAGCGAATGTCGTAAGTTGAGCCGTCGTAACTCAAGGGCTACTTGTACAAACATCTATTCAAACAGGTATTCAAAGGTTTAGAATTAATTTTAAGTAAAATTTACCAAATAAACCAATCAATAATTGACAGCATTTACAACAATGTTAATCTTAACTTGATTTTTCTAAAATATCATCGACTTTGAAACAACCATACCTATGCAATTAATCATTTGCTCTGATAAAATACATTCGCTATAATGGATTACAAAGCGTGTTGGCTGAAAACATAGCGGCAAAATTTTCGCAGATGAAAACACCTCTGCGAGACACATCGTGGGAAAAAAGAAAGAAGAAAACATCCTGGTATAACGGATCGTGGTAGAAAAGCTAGACAGACAAATACCTCTCAGTTTTAAACTTTGTCGTACAAACATCGGGGTAAGAAAATGTACAAATTATTGCACGTAGATAACATAGCAGATAACCTGATAATTAATCAAATAATTTTAAAATAGGTAAGTTTATGGAGTTTTATAGGTAACTTTTACATGTATATTTTTTTACTTCTCTGTATACCTAAATGGTTCGCAGTATATTTTATAACTGTAGATTCTTAAAACTAGGCTAATAAATGTTAAAACATTTATAAAAAAGGTAAGGTTATGTTATGTGAGTATGTCAAAGTATACAGCGGCTATCAGACTGAAGAGATGTGTACCTTCGTGAGGAAGTTTTTAAGCAAAACTGCGCTTATATTCACAGTTACATATAGGAAAACCCACAACGCAATCAGTCCATTCCATTACTAGAGACCAGATGGAATTACTACTGTTTAATGTCTTAACGACTCAGCCACTGGAGAGGGTCATTTGCCTCATTCTGAAAAAAAAATCCTCAAAATGCCTTTTCGTTCTTTTTTCAATTATCTTTTATCTTATGTAATTAAAAAACTTTGTCAGCATAACAATATATTTTGCTGAATTTAATATGCGTGGAAAAGAGGTTTCTTCCCTCTGTTAACGCTGGCGCGAATACTCTGAGCTTATATGAAGACATAAAATATGTCATATATTTAAAAATGTGAAATTAAACGCCTAAGAAATTTTATGAATCCTTATTTTGTAGTTCTAGATTTTCAATAGTTTAATTTTTCCAGCATTTTAATTATTTGCAAAAAATTACGTTATTTCATGTTTTCGGAATTACATCTGCGTATTTTACATTTGTAACTCACATGAAATACTAAAACATAATGACCCAATGATTAATATGAAAGATTTTAATTCCTCAAGATTTTAGTGAATGTGTATTGTTACTATGAACTTGGACCAGACTCATTTTTAATGCACATTTATATAATTAGCACACTCAAAAACGTTGTAGTTATCGTCGCCAAATGCATTGCATCATTTATATTAAACTCACCAGATGTCAAAGTAATAAAAGATTTAATCTTACGTGACTCGCTAAATGTAACATCCAAGATTCTTAGAAAAAACAGCTGTTTAATAATGAAATCTTAATGCATTTTTGAAAATAAGTTTAAATAAAGAGTATGAACGAGTAGTCTCCAACTTAAACGATGGTAAAGGCGTTTTCTAATAGAGGAAGAATGACATAATTGAAGATCATATTCATTTACGAGCATGGATATCTCCTTGTGTTTGCTGCGAGATACAACTGTTCAGATACATATGGGAATCACGCATTAACACGATTCGATGTCGTTCGATAGTACAGGTTAGTTCCTGATGGCTGGAAGATGTTGATGATGCACCCACCGATAGTCACCCTTTTCAGTCTTCAACGGAAAATAATTAATGAATATTCGACAATTGTTGATAAAAAATAGTACCCTGTTTCTTCAAATGGTAGCAGATGAGCGCAGTGTCTATGAAGATACTGCTCTCAAAACTGTATAGTAATTATGTATGGCGAATAACTGGTATCTTCTGCATGAACATAAACATCACGCAATTTTGTTCTTGTCAAGCGTTCTATAGTATCACAATTCTTAACCAATTCCCCTGTGGAGTATATATTTATTTTTATTAACCGGTTATTTTATATTAATTAACTTTTCTGTATTTCTTCCTTATAATTTTCCTGCCAGAAATGTTAATTTATAGTTCTTTTCTATTCAGTTGAAGTAGAAAGAGGTAGAAAGATTTTTAGAATCTGAAATCCGAGCGTATTCCGCCTGTTGAAAGCCACGTTTGCTGTTTCATTCTTTTGGGAACAATTTCTCTGCGGCGTTGCGTTATTCTCGCAATTAGGCTTGTCATGACTACATCACGTTTTTGAGCCTATCTGCGCATATTTTATCTGCATAGCCTTTCGACTAGTTTACGATTAACTTAATTTCAATTTCTATTCTCGTACGTTCTGAATTAGGCCATAAATGTTGGCTGATTCTATAAGCACAAGATGCATCTTCTGATAGCTTTATCTGAGTTAAATAAAAGGGTCCTTTACACCCTTCACAGTCTCTGTTGTAATTTCCAAGACACAGCGATAAGTCACTTGAGTCTTTGTAGAATTCTCATAGTTTATTGTATCAAAGCGAACAAGACTCTGTACCCCTATTTCCTAGATTTCTAGAATACGTTCTACGAAGGTTGGTTGGCTGAATATGGCAGATCACACGAGGGCTATATACCTCAGAAGAAAGATGCCTTCGTTGAGGTCTTTCTAAGAGAAACTGGCTCGCATCTGCGTTACACATAGGGAAGATCACAAAATATCCGGCAGGCAGCCCGTGCCTCGGTATTCAAACCCTGGTAAAATTACTAGTCTTCAGCAGTTTTATCCACTCCGTCGATGGTAGACCAAAGTTCTACGAAGGAATCAAGCAGCCGCATGAATTTGCCAAGCGTTGTATGGGCTCAGAAAGATTGTACGCAGAAACCGAGGAATAAGAATTTTCTTTTTCTCAACTTTAGGTTTTATAGGAAATCTGTCCTAAATTTTGTAGACACAGTAATGGAAGCAACCAACAGCATGAATGAACAACGTTACTATATAATCGGTACAAGCTTTTTGTAGAACTTCAGTGTACGTATACGTATGCTGAAGTAATAAGACGTATACGTACGTATACGTGAGCATTAATGTATAAAGAGATAGAGAAAGGTGGAGAGAGGCACAAAATACATCCTTTTTATTTTTGTACTGTTTTAGTGAGTGAGGCTGAACGTGCGCAGGAAAAATGTATAAGATTTTCATTATAGTTTATAAAAATTTCTTGGATCACAGCCATTAGTAAAAAACTAAAAATTGGATAAAACAGAAACCCCACTTTCTATTTAATGATTTTTGGAGAGATAATGGACAGCTAATGGCTTGAAGTAAAAAGAACAAGGACGCTTCTCTACTCATTATATTCTGAATTTCGGGTTTAAATCCTGTGGACTGAAGACCTAAAAAAGCAGCGTTGAAAAAAATTTCTTTTATTATTATTCTGTTACGAACATTTTTTCGTGTATTTCAAAGAAATATCGACCTTCCATTCTTTGGTGACATGCAGTTTTTAATAATACTTGAACAATATCTATATGCAGATACATATAGGACAGCTTTGAGAAAATTGAACACAACAGAAAGCTTCTTAGGATAAGTGTCTATCATACATTCCTAGGAAAAATCTAAATAAAGACGTTTTTTATCAACAAAAACAGCAATGAATTCAAAAAAGGTTTAAATAACTCAGCTGAACATATCTTATTAAAACATTATTATTATTATCACTAGTGTCACCTATTTTTAAAATTTTTCGTTATTTTTCATGGGATCGAAAATTTATTTCAGTTTAGTTCCCTGTCAAGTTTGAAGCTTTGTAAACGTTTTCTACTCTAATGCACATGAAGCGTCAAAAAAACAAGCTTCACATGCACCCAGTTGTCAGAGGAATCTGAAATAGAAATATATGTCTGCAACGACAGTCTACTACTTTTAGTACAAATTTCAGGACTGCAGTGACGATACTAATAAACAAGAATTCCACAAATAGGAAGTACAACTACTTTCACCCAAGAATCGTATTTCCAAACCAGAACCGCACTCACCAGCATTGGCAATAATTCACGCAGTAAGCAATCGACACAGCGACTGCTTCGCAGTGCTTCATGCCATCCTAAATCTCATCTACAGATATCAGATCATCAGGTTTTTGATGTTGAAAATAATAACGGCGCTTCAGACACGTTAATTTTACCTTCACTGTATAAAGGCAGATGTCGGAAATCAAGCAAATAAGTGAGCAGATTCACTGGCACAGAAGACAGCTCGCAACCATCGGAGCGAATTCAGAACCTTTGCTTGTACTATAATCTCACCTCAAAAGGGTCGTCAATAATTTCGCTTAAACAAAATGGCAAGACAGAAACGACTATGCACCACAAGGCTGTCTGGTAAATTTATTCTTTCACTAAGTCAGCAATGAAAGATATACTTTCACTGCTCAATTAGCACGCCATAAAGCGCTAACATTACCTAACGAACTTCCCACTGGCATCCAGTCACCCCATCAGATTTCTAGACAATACAGATGACAGAGTCCCGTAACAACGTTGTATCATCAGAAAAAAGGCATTATAATTATTAAAATTAAGTTTATACTGGATATAGTGGTAGCAGAACATCACACTCATTATTATTCCTTTCCATTCCTTGCCAAACCACAGAGACATTTTCTGACACAGCATTTGGGACTACATCTGTCTAACTGTCAAATATGACGCCAAAATATTGATGCCCCTGTCATCTGTCGCCTGTACCCGTTCTATTTCTTTCTTCAGACCACATAATATTCATTATTCAGAACAAGCTTTCGACTACTGCTGATGTTGAGTGCTGAAAATGTATTCCGTTATTTGAACAAGACTGGGCAATAAAATGTATTTTTTTCTTTTAAAAGACTGAAATGTTTTATATATTTTTCTCCCCAACTTTTAATTTTGTAATTTCATAATAAACTGACCAATGAAATTTTTGAGCCTGTTTCTGAACCAACAAGAACACACACTAAAAACAATCTCAGAAAATTAATCAAAGAAATGCGTGCTTTTATCAGTCCAAACCCTACACAGACTAGGCATAGTAAGTGTTGCTTAAAATTGTAAAATCATAGTATCAACTCATAAACAAATTAAAAAAAACTTCAAAAATGTAAACAATTTTTTTTCTTTTTGAGCACTTAAGAAACAAAACGTGTAAATACAAACAATTCAACGCATGAGAAAATAATAACATATAAAAACCTGAAAACATATAATTTGGAGTAAACAACTGCAAAATTATAATATCCAAATCATAAATAAGCTTAAAAATGGAGTAAAAATTATTTTTCATTTTGAGCGCACCAAGTACAAAAAACAAAACGTGTAAACCTTATCCATAAAGTAGGAGAATGTAAGAAATTTTTGCTTTTTTGCCCACTGCATGCTGTCGTGGTATAAACTCGTATCATGTCTAGTTGGCACTCGGAAAGTTTGCAGCTTTAATTTCATCAAGGGCATAGCTGATTGTTCGTACATTTTGTTCAAAATAAGATAATAAAGATTTCTTGTTAAAAACGCCTTCCACTTCTTATTGGAAACGCCTTAGGAACACTTCTTAAGAAAGGAAAATCCATACGATGATTATGAAAGTAAAAATAACTGGAAAGTAACCTCTTTAATTAAATGCCAAGTTTGTTCCCAGGCAGCTTAAAATATACGCGTATTTATGATTATAGTTAACAAGCGAACTCTGCTATAACTAACGTTTCTTCATGGAACAGAAAGTAGAGTCGCTGTATCGAGTGGCTCTCTTTAACCGGTAACATAAGAAAATACAGAATGATCTCAGAAAATCGGGAAACAAATGTATTGATGGTTCACAAGGGAAGAATGTCTAACATTGTCATACCTCATAAAAGCTGTTAATAGTAACTTTAATTAAAAATAATAAAGTATAGTACACATATTAGTAAAATATAACATATTAGTAAATAAGTTAATGCAATTATTATTAATATGTAATTACTAAATTTCGTTTTCCTTATTTTTCGGTTTTAGCGTACGTTAATAATTTTATACCAAAAATTACTTAACACAAAAGTCATGATTTAGACACGTCTGTTCTATTACTTATTTCCTCCTAAAATATGCATTTACAGTTACGAATATGCACCAGTGTCTGATACCTCAGTCGAAGAACTTGAATGGAATCAAAGAACGAACACGTTCTTTGTCTCAGTTAATTAATGGTTCTTTGGTTCATTCTGTGACACATAATGAGGTCTTTTAAGTATATTTTATTGTGTGCCCTGATTTACCATCAACGGGGTGCCTGAGAGTTAGAGAAACTGAAAAAACAATTTTAAACACAAATTATTTTCACTCGAGAATATCCACAAAGATCGTTATGTCCAATTTTTATATACTTGTAAGTTCGTTACAGCCATATAAAATATAACTGTGTGGGAAACTGAACCAAAAGTTTCATTTGATATATCTTGAGAATTCGCAATAATCGGATTCACTATAATGTGGTTTTGATTGTATAAATATATTATGTGTTCTCCTTTACCAAAACCAAGTTACATACCAAGATTGTGTGTAACTTCCGAGCCCTGTCTGTGTTAATATCCTTATGACGATCAATTATTATTTTCCTTTCGAATAGTATTTAGTTAGATTGCTTTTATTATCTTGGTAAAAATTCATTTTCTTTTACATTGTTTTTACTATGTTAGTAAAATTTCATTTTCCTTTACATTATTTTTACTGTCTTAGTAAAAATTTATTTTCTTTCTAAAATGTCGAACCCAAATGCAAAGATTTGTTTTTAAACTAAATATTGTTTTTATTTACTTATTGTTTTTAAGCATAACTAAATAAAAACATTAACTGTACAACTTTTAGTGAATACACACGATAACGCTCTATATCTTTGCAACCCATTATTCAGGATTAGATTGGCAAAACATATATATAATGCATTACGTATCTTGTGCCGCTGTAACTCTCTCAAATATCATCATCCTAATAAAAAAATAAAAGTAATGATAAGGGTAAACATTATATTACATGGTACAGACTGATAGCCAAAGTTCTTCCCTTTAAAAAAAAATATTTAAAGAGTAAAAATTAAGTAAAAAATTTAATTTGAAAAGGAAAAGTAATGAAAATCTGAAAGGTTTCAGATTTTAACGGTCTCCCAAAAAAGATTTGTTACAGTTTTTTATGCTGTCGCTGGGCTCGCAGTCTACCAGTCTCACTTACTCCTATTACGTACTTTTTTGTTTACTTTTCAGCTTTATTATTTAACATAATTTTTTTGCACTTATGCCATATACAATTCAACAGTAATAGTTGTATATGTTTAGAATTCCAGATCAGATGCAGCGTTAACTACTGGCATACATTTTTCTGTTTTTCAGTTTATAATATAAGTGTTCAGTTTTCTTACTAAGATGATTTTGTAAAATCACAAAATATTTAAAAACAACAGCATATCTTTACAAGTTACGATAAACAGTCTCTCGGGCTGGAGAAAAATTGCTTTTATCTGTATAGAATTGCCACTGCTCCCTTTGAAACTGTGTCGGTTTATAATCAAAAGTTCGTTAAAAGTTTATAAAATATAAAAAAGATAATAAAATAACAAGCCGAAAACTGGAAAGCTTTCAGCTTTTAAATTACGCCCAAATGACTGTTTTTTTAATGTTGTGTGTGTTACCTTTATTTATTAAACATCACATTCTTCGCATGTGAACCACATAAAATTCAGTTCAACAGCAATATCACAAAATATTTAAAAGAGCATATCTTTAGAATTTCTGATAGACAGTCTCGCGCGCTGATGATAAAAATGTTTTTTTGTTTTCGTACCGCCTTGCCATTTCTCGTTTTAAAATCGTTGAGTTTGCTTATCGAAAATTCGTTAAAATTTTACAAAAATGAAATAGATAGTAAAACAAAATCGAAATTCATAACTTGGGCTTCCAGGTGCCCACGTTTGGGTGGAGGATTACGTAATTCAAAATTTAATAGTTCTAGGTATCGTCATTTTTTCACAGTGCGGAAAACGTACATACATACATGCAGATTCTTCATTATTTAATTTCTTTAAATATAATACAGGCCGATAATATTTAATGGCAACAATCTGAAAAGTGATACGCCATTCATAGTGATTCAATGGAAAATACCGTTTCGAGATTAATGTCCTTTTGTGTTAAAAATTCTAAAATTTTTTTAATTCACCCAAAAGGGCCGTTCTAAAATTTAATATAGTATATCATAATAGATTATCGATAGGGATGTCGCAGCTAGAATAGCTAAGCATTTCATGTAGCATACCATATGAATATCTATTTAGACGAATAAGGGAACGCTATGTATTATATTATGCATATTTAAAAGACAGTTTTGCGCGCTGGAGATAAGAATGATTTTTCCTTTACAGTGCTGCCATTGTTCAATTTCAAATCGTTGAGTTTGTTAATCAAAAATTAGTTAAAGTTTTATAAACATGCAATAGATAATAAAATTAATTCGAAATTTAAAATTCGGGCTTTGTCCATGTTCGGGTGGAGGAATATGTGAAATTTGATGGAATAAAATGATTGAAAATTTGATGGCTCCAGGTACCGTCATTTTTTCACAGTGCGAGCAACAAAGATACATTTATGCAGATTTTTAATTATTCTATTTTCTTAAATATAATACAGAGAGACAATATTTAGTAGCAACAATTTTTTAAAAAATTCGCCGTTAATAGGGAAATACCCCAAAATGCCGTTTTTAGACTATTAGCCCTGCTGGGCTATACTGCCTCTTTGGGTTAATAAATACTTTACATTTTGCCATAATGAAAAGTGAAAAAATTTATTTAAGCAAAACAGCGCAAAATGGCTTCGAGATTAATAGCTTTTGTGGGTTAATAAATAAATAAAAACAAGCTAAAAATTTATAAGAGAATTCTTAACTATCTTTGAAACTGTAACTGAGTTCAGAAATTTTACGGCATTGTATAATTTAATTCGCAAAAATATTCAAATGTTTAGCCATTTCGGCATTCCAATGGGTTTTGTTTAATTGAAAATTTCCATAGTGTAACCCTTTCTACTTGGTATTACCAATTAAAAAAAGTAGTATATGCATCCATCTGGAATTGGTCAAGTTGGCAATTCCAACGATGAAATGAGGAACGTTGTTTGCATCTGACGATGCTATGGTGTCCTCGATAAGATATCTCGGATGAGTTAAGCGGATGGCGTTTCGCCCCGTTATCGCTTCTTATCAGCGAAGCATGTCTGCGACAGCAGAAAAACCATAGAAAGAGAGCGATGATGAATGAGGTGTCCCTTCGTCGGCCGAAGTAAACGAGAGATAAGGGCTTTGGTTCGTCTCTTAGCGAAGCGTGAATATTCCGCCGTTATTTGTAAGAGATGGATTGCGGATCATGGTTTCCAGGCTTTTATTATGTGTTTGTTGTCAACGTAAGCGAATGTTCAGAGAGAAAGAGTTGAAATCAGATTTTTTTTATATCGAACACAGCTGTTGTTGTCCTTTACAAATTTTTGTCCAACAGATATACTGAGGCAGAGAGATATATGGAACACACCTTGTTGAAAATACTCGGTTATTGGAAAGTAGGGAAGATGATAAATCAAAACAAGGGAATATGATAAACCACGGCTCTTCCAGGTGATAACTGAAACTTCTAATCACATAGAGAATGAGAGTGTGCAAATGAGAATGCAGTAATTCACTGCATTCTCACGCATTTAAAGGACCACTGGGGCAGACAAGTGACCAAGTGAGCAAACACAACGCGTTAACCAGTTAACACTTAGCACATGTTTTTAGACTATTAGGCTATTAGTTTTTCAAAATCAGGCTGCAAAGTTCATTGGGCGCTTAGACGTAGTAAACACAATTATCAACGATAAGCTCTCAGCAGTTCGAATACTGGATCTTCCGATTTCCAGCCAGATTTGTTACCACTTACTACTCGAAGGAACAGTGTGAAAAATGTGAAATTTCCTTATAAACGAATATGATAATAGCAATTATTCTCTGGTGGATTTCGAACCACGTATCTTTCAATTATTAGCTGAATGGGCTAACCGCTTACATCCTGAGAGCCCGCAAGAGGGAATGCGCTAATTTCTTTTAACTTCATTAGATGACCATACAATCAACATGGTTTCGTAATCATAGCTTTCGTTTTTCTTTCTAACTCATGTTTTTAACCAGTTTGCTTATTTAGTACGTTGAACATATGGCAAAGCATATGAGAGTTATGTTCATAAAGGGAGAAATTTCTAAAATAACCTGTGTTCTAATATATGTTATGCACGTTAAAAAACACTTAAACTTCTATGAAGCTAGTCAGTTCTTGGGATTAGCATTGTCCATTAAATTGCCTAGCAGGATGGCTGCCAATGTCATAAAACGATTTGAACAACTCTTTTCCTTGTATTCCTTGAACATAATTCCACACACACACATATATATATATATATAATATATACATATATATAGAGAGAGAGATATACACATATAGATACATGATTGAGAACACATTTATAATTATAAACTAATCGTTAATACTTATTATATGTTCATTTATTGTTACTGTATTATTGCATCGTTTTCTTTTGCGAATCTCCCTTATCTTTTATTTACGCATTCGTTTTCCCTTTCTGAGACGAAGTGCTCACGCGTACATTATTTTTCACCTTTTTGTTTCTTTGCACCAACAGCGGGGGCAGTTAGAAATCGGTCATTGGGTTTCGCTGACGGAGCTATTTTTGCTTTAAAATTTCCTGGATCGTAGGCTCCGCAGGGTTGACATCACGAGTGCTGAATATGTGAATGAGTAAAGGGTGATATGCATAGGAGGAGAATACAGTATCAATACTTTCTATAAT
Organism: Stegodyphus dumicola; assembly: GCF_044657685.1. NCBI lineage: Eukaryota > Metazoa > Arthropoda > Arachnida > Araneae > Eresidae > Stegodyphus > Stegodyphus dumicola. Next base: position 90,316,867 of record NC_140768.1, read on the forward strand.
GTGTACCTAAGGTTTCCACATGTTATTGGGAGCAGCCCGACGGAAGAGTTGTTAATGACTCTGACTACCGTGCCAATCGCTATTTCTAGGTAAGCAAACCTAAGCGTACTAAGGGTATAAAAGATCCTTTTATTAAGAAATCAAATGACTTGAATAGATGCAACTGATATTTACAAATGAGCCAGCATTTATGGCATGAACTTAAAAGTAGAATTTTAAACCAAAATTAAGTCTTAATTAGCCAAATGCTACGCCAAAATAATTAATCGCAAAAGTTAGGTCTAAGCTACACCAGCGTGAAAGCACAATCTGCAAGAATAAAACAACGTCGTAAACAGGAATGTTCTGTAGAATACCAACCAGTAAGTGGTCTTCAGCAGGCGGAATACGCTCTGAATAAAATGCTCTCAAACTGTCCCTTAAATACACTAGACTTCAAATTTGCATTCTGGAAGGAAAACGGAAAGAGAAAAGTTACAGTAAGTATTCGTAAAAACAAATAACTGGTTAGTTAGCACAAATTCCTTGAGATTGTTTTATCAAAATATCATTCACTGATATTCTTTGCTGCTGCCTATCGAAAAGGATTTTCTGCAATTTATTTGACGAATATATAGTGATCCGGATCCTGTCACTCCGCATGAACACTTTTAACATCATGCGAGGTAATGCAAATTAGTCAGGAAGAACCCATTTGCTTTTAAAAACTGAATAAAGTGAGGCGAGCCACTTCTTAGAAGTTGAAGAACTTTGGGGAAAATTCTATAGACTCGTCTACCAGTAATTTCTGTTTCCCATAAATGTTGCAAATATTTCAGTAATTCGAACATTTCCGTTACCCGGGAAGTCATACATAATGTGCGTACGTGGGGTTTGGTCGCTGCTTTCTTAGCTGTTGCATCTATGATTTCGTTACTCATACATTTGCCTATTGAAGTTTGGGTCTGCTGTTATATGGTATACTAACTGAGAGATTTTAAATGGCACTGACGAGTACATTTTTGCAGTATGTGCCTTAGATTGCTGGAATACTATAAGCTGTGTCTGTATACACTGAGGTTACACAAGTCATGGGATACCTCCTAATATTGTGTACGACCTCTTTTTGCCGAAGAAGTGCAGCAACTTGACATGGCATTGACACAACAAGTTGTTGGAAGTCCCGTGCGGAAATGTTAAGCTATGTTGCCTCTATAGACGTCTATAATCGCGAAATTGTTGCAGACGCAAGGTTTCGTGCTCGAACTGACCTCTTTATTATGTCCCAAAAATATTCGATGGGATTCATTTCGAGCGGTCTAGGTGGCCAAATCATTCGCTGGAATTATCCAGAATTTTCTTTAAAGTAATCGAGAACGTGACATGGTGCATTGTTATCCATAAAAGTTCCATCGTTTTTTGGCTACATGAAGTCCATGAATGGTTGCAAGTGGTCTCCAAGTAGCTTAACATGACCAGTTTCAGTCAGTGATCTTTTCAGTTGGACCAGAGGATCTAGGCCATGCCATGCAAAAACAGCCTACACCATTATGGAGACACACTCTTGACACTGTAGATCCCACAATGTTGATTTTCCTAACGATTTCCGAAATGGAATGTTCCGTGAGTCTAGCTTCAACTAACATTCCGAGTTCAAAGTCTATTACTTTCCGTCGTGCGGCCATAATCACATCAGAAACTTCTTCACATAAATACCTTGAATACAAATAAAAGGCCTGGTAATGAACTGCTTATATACATTTTGTACACGATGCTACTACCATTTTTATATTTGCAGAATGCTGTCACGTAACTTTTGTTACCTCAATATATAGAGTTACTCACTAGCCAATAGACAGGCGAGTGGAACTTTTAATGCAACCAACTGGTCAGGGAAGACCAAGTTCTGTCGTCTGAGAATTTTTCCTCAAGTTTTTATGATCTGGTTTCAAGTAGCAATACGTACAATTCCATATGTAATATCCACTGCTAGTGCCACATTGCACTTTTGACTCATCAGGGTAGATCTGGGTGTTTTTAATCATGCTGACGACTTTGTTAGTCGAGTTATTTAATTCAATCCAGTCGCAGGGTGGTTCAGGGATACTTTGCTCATAGCCAGTAGATACATAGGTCCTACCCTCCAAAGCGTTTGTCTCTTTGAGTCGAAATTACACATAACTGCACTCTCGAGCTGTACTACTAGATATAGCAGAGACAGTCCTGAAAGCATATTTAATGCATTTAGTAGGTAAATTTATATACCTCCCCGTAAATGCTTAGGCAGAAGGTCTTTGTGCTGAGCAGATTCCCATTTTAGCGGTGAGTTATGCCCCACGTGGGGGCCTCATATACTACAATGTGCTCTAAGGTTACTGTGTACTACGTCCTCGAAGAAACTTCCCACGTTGGGTCTGTTACCTGAAGCATAGAATGAAATAATTTATGAAGTCGTCCCTTGAAGGTATGGGGCCCAAATGTGTATGTCATCAATTATGACTGTAAGGTGTCTCAAGTTTCTAGCTATTTTTAAATTTTTGCTATGAAGGAAGATGAAGGGTGTCCAAAGATGGTGTTTCTCTGAACATTTGTTTTTGAGTCAGCATAATTTAATTTATTTTCATTGGCTATTTCTCTATTTTGTCCGTTACTTTGTAGAGATATTAGGTATTTTTGGAAGCAGGCAAAATGAAAAATGAGCCACCGCCTTCGCCGGAAATCGAACCGCGGACCTCTCAATAACGTGCTGAGCGTGCAGACCACTACACCGCGAAGGCTCGCTAAGAAACGCGGAAGAAATACCTTATAGCTTTTTACGCCGTAGTTCCATGCGCGCTGCCAGTGTGCCCCTTATAGCAAACTTCATCAGCTTAGTATTTCCGTGCGACGATTTTTATTAAAGCGTATAAGAATTCTGTGTGAGGATCTGCATTATTTATGACTACTCACAACTAAATGCTTGTGAATCTACAGGCTGAAACCTTTTGGTTTGGTTTTTCTGCATTATTAACAATTAATAATAGGTTTAACTGTGCTAGAGGAAGGAAGCCTCTGGTAAAGTGGTTCATAATCCCATGACTCAATGGGAAAATTGCGAAGCATTTCATTCCACTAGACTTATATATAACTACCAGTATTCAATGGCCTTACCCATTCCACCACTGGTGGATTTTTATATCAGTAATAAATTTAGTTGAAAAATACGCAAAATATTTCAATTGAGGCTTTTGCTTATATTTATTTAATGTTAACATGCAGATAACAAATATATTAAATTTTATATTATTATAATTCTAAGCATTACTTAGACATTAGGTATTACCTAATGTTTACCTTAGACCTACCTTAGACATTAGGTATTACCTAATGTCTAAGTAATACTTACAATTACAATTACTTACGATTACTTACAATTAGAGTAATACTTACAATTAATTAAAAATACCTAATGTCTCTAACCTCAATACATATACTATGTACGAGAAAAGGACTTCAAACGTTTTGCCACACAGAAATGTTTTGCTCCTGAAGAAAAAAGACCTAAGACTGAACGCTGTGGAAAGTGGTAAAGTTCAAACTTGTTTTTAACCTTTACTTGTATATAAATTATATTCCAGTTTTTCTCAATCTGTTTTCCTCTGTTACGTGCCTTTTTAAGAAAGACACGGTAACAAGAATTTAAATTTTCTTAACCTAACTCAAATTAATAAGTAATTGCGTTGTGTGTTTTAATTTCGTACAACCCTTTTTCAAATTAGAATCTGATCTGGTGAAGTGTCAGTGGTAAAGTTAAATAAAACATACCAGTAATTAATCCAGAAAGTTTGACAATTTATTTACTAAATAGCATTATTAAATCCAATAATCAAGTAATAAAATAAAGAAAACAAAACAAAACAGAATATGATTTTTCCGGAAAAATCTGAAGAAAAACAACATAAGCTTACTATACTATTACAAATTACTATATTGTGTTACAATCTCAGATACAATTTAATTTTCCAGTGCATCAATGCATTAATTTGCTTCGGAGGAATAGTTGCTAACATCCGGTTTAACGCTAGTAGTAGCCTAATAGCCCATACATTCAAAGAACAGTAACCTTAACAGATCCATCAGAGATATTTAATTTTTAGTAATTAATGATTAATTCTATAAAATCAGATTTTGTTTTTCTGAAGAAATATAGGTAAGGATTTAACAAACTAGAATTTTCAAAAAAAAAAAAAAACTTATCTGATAAGCTGATTAGAGGTCAAGTTTCAGCCAGAAGCCGGATCAGCCTTATGCTAGGAACTGGACCGGAGGAAAAATCTAAGGTAATCATCTTGATGACAATGCAGCTCAGGAGATAGATTCAAAGACCATACAGCAGATTAGACGACAAAATGCAGCAGCGTAGATTACAGAATGTAGCATCTTAGATGACAAAATGCAGCAGCGTAGATGACAGAATGCAGCAACTTAGATGGCAAAATGCAGCAGCGTAGATGACAGAATGCAGCAGCATAGATAACAAAATGCAGCAGCTAGTCTCAACAAATCATCCAAATGCAGAAGACGCTCCTGGAACCTGCTCCAGACCTCTTCTGGGACCTCTTCTGGGACCTCGGGAACTGAAGGGAAACTGTACGGAGACTTTTCTCGGTTACTGACCATGGTTACGGTTTGTAGATCAAAATAGTAACTGCAACAGGTGGATGAAGAATAAACAGACAGGAAAACTATTACAGGCAATGAGTTGAGAGGTAGAGTAGATTACAATTTAATGTCCGTGAAATCTTGCAATGCCACTTGGGCGAATAACCCGTAGATTCGGCGGGAACAACCACAGCCATTTCGTAAAGTCAAAACCTCAGCGTGCAAGAGCACGTGACAAAATCGAGCAACAATCGTAGAATGACGAAAAAACCTCTCCTCGCCCCGAAATCAACCCGTTTTAGATGTGACGGGGCAGCTATCTTGGCTAAGCCCATGCCCGCCAAGGTGAAAAAAACTGTTGACTAGACTCACCTTACGAGATGCAAAATTTCTACTATTTCTGTAACGTTGAAATAAAAGCGAAACTTAATTCTCGCCAAATACGCGCCAAGCGAAAGCCAAGCCTAAACAGCTGCAAGAGAAATATATGGCAACCATACTCGCTCCCTCAAGAAGACTTGCCCCAAGTCCAAAAGAACGCACATTTTTTTTTTTTTTCGTTAAAAGTGAATTCCTTTAAAGCCAAACAATGGGTTTTTGCGAGTTTTACGTTAATTAAATGGCTATAAATTAAATTCTGTTGAAGGTAGAATTATGAAAGTAGTCTCAAACTAAATTGCTAATTTTCTGCATTTATTGATATTAAATTTTAAGGGTTTAACTTAATTTAAGTCATAAAAATCCTAGTTTATTACCTGAAAATTTACCAAGATCCATTGTGTGAGTAATCGCGAACACAAGCAAGAATGAATGACGCTAGCTAAAAAATTCTTGTGCAAGTTCAGATAAATAATTGACCACACAATACCAATAATTAATTGAACAAATACATGTTGTGTAGCATAAAATTTATAATAATTAATGCATTAAATTTTATAGCTGTAATTAGATTAATTACGTTAATTTGATACACAACAGCTCCGGCTACGCCTTTCACAGTCGCCAAAATACCATCTTTTCTTTCTAAAATTCGAAAAATGCATTTACATTAATTTAGATTAGATCAGTTTTAACGTGTTTTATAAAATAAACAACAAAATTACAGAAATAAAGAGTCACTGATAAGTATCGAAACTTGAATGAAAGAAGATTATATATTCATAAACTAAAAACAGCTTAATAAAAGCATTCTATTCCCCCCCCCAAAAAAAAACTGAGGAATTCTGCCCTGGTTGATAATCCTTGCCAACCTAAATTTATGTTTTGTACTTTGAAATGTATTTTTTATTTTACAAAATTGCAGTTTGAACTTTCAAGAGATTTTCAGCCCCACGTTCAAGTATATTATACACAACTTTAGAAAAAACCTTCATAGAAAAATTGCATAACATTTAAAATTTCAATAAAGCATAAAACTATTATTTTAAAAATTGTAAAATATAATAGAAATCTCAAAAAGAAGTAACTTGTTTCATATGATCTTCACACCTTATAATACGATCGCCTCCGACAAATGCGATTGTATTTGTAAGAATGCAATATTTAATTATTTCGTGAAAAGCATAAAATTAATTTTAAAACCTTATAAAATATGAAAAATTGAGTTATTTTAAGCAAAATATTTGTCGCTAGTCAAAGAGAACTAAAATTAGCATAAAAGTTTAGTTTAATATGTTTCTCTTTCTTTTGTTTGGTTTCGAGTTTTTGCAGCAGAATGTAAGTTAAATTCCTTACATTTTGAGAACAATTTGCTTCGATAAAAAATTAATTTAATTCCCTCCCCCGCTAAAAGTCTAAAATTTTGTAAGAATGAATTTATTCGCAATTCGTTTTAGATATTTGAAAAGAATTCGTAGTTATTTCAGTATTTCTAAAAACGTGCTTGTTGGGGAAATTTGTTTATTAGCATTTTTTTTGAAAGTGTTTTGATGAAAGAATTCATATAGCTTGTTTGTATGCTGCATTTCAACGAAATAAATTATTTTTGAGGAAACATTCTTTGTTGGATGTGATAATTTCATATTTCTAAGATTCCATTATCGACTTTTTCGGAAACAAGATATGATCATAAGTATCATATGTATAATTTTTGCTTCAGGTGTTTCAAAAATTTACTTAATCATCCAATTTCGAAAAACTAATGTTATAAATAATGAAATGAAATTTGTTGTGAAATTTTTTCAGTACATAGGATTTCACTTAATTTTTCTAACTATTTTCTATTTCCATCGTAGCCTCGATTCTTCGTTCAGCTAGCTTCACGTTTTGTAGCATTATTTTCTCTTTCTTTTAAGTAAAACAATAATTTCATTAATACTTACAAAACAATTAAGTTATTTTTAATACTATTTAAATTTATTTCAAATAGGGAATTAATTTTGCAAATGGTACTTAACATTACATTTTAAAAACTTTTATTTCAAAGACTTCAAATTCATAATATTACTTTTGGGCCTTTTTTCGAACGCAGTTAATTATTCTTTTTAGGCACTATTTTCGAATATCTAGGTATCTTATTTTTCATAAAACTATTTCTGTTTTACTTTGATAAGTCTTTAAATACACAGAAAACCTACCGGCATAATAAAATCCTCATCTTTTTCTGTTCAGTTCTTCATCTTTGGTAGATTTGTTTCTGGAGCCAAAAAGATTGTTTGCTACATTGAGGGGGGTGGTTCAATTTTGCGAATAGAGAGTCAATTTTACAAATAGAGAGTCAAATCTGAACAAAGAGAAAGACAAATATTGTCAGGAACTCGTATGTACAGAAATTATTAATTCGCTACTAGGTCCGAATTTCTTTCTCTACTAACTCTTATATTATATTTATGTAACAGGTACTAGTTATTTATTTCATTATATGGTCATCAGATCCCATTCATACGTGTAAACAAAAATTATGCATTCCTTTTAAGAACTAAAAATTTTTTCAAACTATACGTTTTTATACACTAAATTCTAGATTATATACTAAACTATACTAGACTTCAAATTAGACTGCAGTACTAAACTGGATTTCAGACTAGACCACTAAACTAGACTTTAGATTAGTCTTAAATTTAGCCTAGACTTTAGAATAGAATAAAGTCTAGACTAGAATATACGTAAGACACGACTTGAGACAAGACTAAACGTTAGATAGGATTTAGGATTAGACTAAACTTAGGACTAGACTTTATAAAAGACTTAACGTTTTCAGGTTTTCTTTTTTCTATATACATTATTTTTTCAAGATTTAAAACGGGGCGAAAATTCGCTCAGCGATCTTTACTGAGTTAAAATATAACATTTAGATAGTTCCATATACTTTATCGTCGTAATGCGCTGGAATTATGGTTTCATGTTTTGAAGTACCTAAATCATCCAATATATTTTCATTTTCACGTTTCCCGTCACATTAAGGCTAAACTTAGTGAATATTACATGGACCTGAAATGAGCCCTAGGCTAACCGATTACAGTAGTGGCCCTAGATTTTAGGCCCTAGACTAACTGGTTACACGCAAAACTATCGTGACAAAAACGTGGCCGACGAAACAACGCAAGGGAAAAAAGTCCCAGAAGAAAAGAAATCAAGTTGGAAATATCCCAGTCCTTCCCCCAATACAGTGGTACAGAATAATGTAGAAAGTAAAGCTGTTGAAGAACTTCGCAATTTTGAAACATCATAGGATAACATATAGTGGCAAAAAAAGCACCTATAAGACGTGGTATGATGATAGCATTCTGTACATTGGTTTCCAAACATTTAGAAGTTTTATATGTACGTTTACACAGCGATTTGTGCTCAAGAGGAATATTTTTACCTATACATTTCGCATTTTTGAATTGTTTAATTAAATATGACTAATAAATGATTACATATAAGTTTAAAAGTCTATTAACCGCTATACTTAGCATTAATTTCTACTCACTTTCAGTTTTTAAATGCTTGATTTTCCTTGCTGATATTTTGGTAAAAATTTGTCAATTAATTGAAACGCGAAATATAGAGGTAAAATACTCTTAATTTCTTCAAATACTCAAAAATCATGAGAACGCGCATTTAAAACGTGTAAAGCCTGGAAAAGCACGTCTGCGATGTTATCGTTATGCGATGATTTGTAGGCGTTTTATTTTTTACTGCGATATTTTTAAACGATAATTTTAAACAGTTCTTGCACTGATTTATCTTCTTACCACTATATTTTTGAACTGCGATGCTTTCTCTTCGCTTTCTTTTCTCCCGTGAAGCTTTATATGACGTTTCCCCCCTCTTTCTCCGCAACGGTTTTCGGCCTCGATGTTTTTGTTGCTGCATTTAAAGCGGACACACACCTCCCCTAACACAAAACTGCAAATAAGGTTTTTAAGAAGAGTATGGTCTTAAGACCATATGATTGATTGAGATAATAACATCCACTTAATCTAAAAGTACCGGTTCTAGAAACATTGCTGGAAAACCTGGAATGCGTTCTTCATAAATTGGTCGATTTAGCGTCAGACCACTTATTGAATGACTTAACCCCGTGGTCTCAGACTCAAATTGCATGCAGGCTGCGTGCACATCTGGAAACAACGGGAAAAGCCAGATTTTTTTTTTTATAAGAAAATGAAAATTTTATTAACAAAATAAGAAATATTAAAAATTAAATTTTAAATTTCATTTATTAAATATTTATTAAAACATAACGTATACTATAATGATAATATCGCAAAGGAAAAAAATTCAAATTTATATTTCTTTTCTACATTAAATTTAAAGTTTGGTATACTTGCATAGATTTTTATTGGTTACAGTTTATATAATTCGAGTATATTGACAGCTAAATATTAAATCATTAGAATGACATTTCTTTCAAGTAGTTCTAGCATGTTAAATTAATTAAGATTAAGATAAAAATTTCCAAGTGGGACAAAAGAATAAACAATGATAACGCAATTTCTTTCCCTTATTTATTAAATTTTTCTGTAATGCATAAGTAAAATCACATATATGTGTATGATAATAATTATAAACTTCATTATTTCTTATTAATGCTTGATGACTTTAGATTTGATGGCGTTCACGAAAGTACGAATAAATGTTAATAAAATCTGTACCTTCAAATTTTGAGCGAGATCTATATCACATTATAAATTAATTAACTACATTTCGGAAATATGCAACCGGAAAAACCCGGCAACGATGAAAAAACAAACAAAATGAAATAAATAAACATCTTTATTGTATGCGGCTTAAGTGTCTGTTTGTCGCCGATAGTTTATTGGTTGTTTGCGTAACTGTACTAGCCAATGGGGCGAAACGGCACAGGGTTGCCGTTTCAATTGAGACGTAGACAATTTCCTGTAAAACATGCCTTTGCTATGACCATCAATAAGTCTCAGGGAGAAACGCTTAAGCTTGTTGGCATTTTTTTACCTCAGCTTGCATTTGGACACGGCCAACTTTATGTTGTCTGTTCAAGAGTTCGTGAAAGAACGGACATAAAATTAAAAATAATGGATGGTCCTCTGCAAGGCGAGCTTACAAATGATGGAAAGATCTACACAAGAAATGTTGTGTACAAAGAGATCTTTGACATGTGAATTAACATTTTATTATTTAAATCACCTTTATTTATTGAGCTAGCGGTGACTCTCAAGAAACGTACCGCCAGTGGTTTCCTTCATTGCACTCTACTTTAAGTAATTAAGCGAGGGAGAAACCCCATGCGGCAGTAAGCCAAGGGGCGTCCTCGCCGCCTGCCCTTGGTAATTCAGTTTGAATTAGCAGACACCTTTGCACAAATCATTTTAATTATAATATATAATATCTAGAACAGCGGTCATTTCGTATGACCGCTGGGCTTTCTAGTTTACAATAAACACATAATTGAAATGTCTTCGTGGCCATCAGTTTGGGACAACTGACTTAACCATAGCTACTTATACAAATATTTAGTATGTAAAATGAAACTGTATTTACAATTGGATCGCCTACCTAAATAGCTGGATGAATTCTCATCAGATCTTCGACTTAGAATGCAGTAGCACAAGTTACAACAAACCTTAAAAAAACTATAGCATATGTTTTCTCTTTTGGGTTGACGACACGGAAAATAAAATGGTTGCCAGAAATTTACGTTCAGTTCTTGCGGGCTTATGATATTAGCTCAATTATTTATAATAAAATAACAAACTGGCTTACAATATGATGATATGATATGATTTCTTTTGTATTTGCAAAAGCAAAGAAACTCTCCAACATCCAGGGTAAAATCATAGCAAGCAGAATCAGAGAATTACAGCGCTCGAATCAGATGATTTCTACCATCCGGAAAAACATTCTCACTCAACTTTGAGATTTTCTCTCCGTATTTGAACTCACTTAAGTTGTATTTCTGATGTAATTATAGGAACGTAAAAATTCAGGGCGATTTAACATAACTAAGTAACATGTTAATTAAAATAAAACTTAAAAGTAGAATTCAGCCTATTTTTCTTTTCCGACTAGAAGCTTTGTCGCACAATTTGTTACATGTTTTTTAAAAAAGGAATAACAGAAATTTTATTTCCAAATCTGAAATTTTTACTTTTTAAACTAAATTTTTATTATATGGAAGTTTATTTTTTCATGAGTTTAAACTTTTACTTAATATAATTACAGGGACTAGAGTGACCAAAAATAAATTGCTTAACTAAAGTTTCCTATACTGAGTTTTAAAATTAAAAAATATAATAATATGAATATTTGCGTCATTTAAAAACTGTTTTTGGAAAGATGTATAGCAATTAAGTATTTATAAGAACAGAGTTTTTATCAGCATACCAAAGATTGCGTATTTGTTAACGATACCCCTCCGACAGTAGAATATCAGAAATCCCGATTGCTAGCCACATGTGCTTCTAATTTCACCGCAAAGAGACGTCTTAAAGAAGGAGAAAATTCCTTATATTTGCCTTTATTTAAGGAGCGATTTAGAAAGAAGGGACCCAGTCACCTGATACCGGTGGTGTCGTCCATTATAGCTTAGTTTTGGCGTCATTTGTAGAAATATTTAGAGGGTTTTATTTTTTTTTTTAATCTGGTATCAAGAAAATTTAAGATGCCCACACTGGCATTTGAACTCTGAACCTTCCAATTACAAGCTGGACGTACTTCTAATTACACCGCAAGGACACATAATGAGGAAAGAAGAAACTCTTTATTGGAACTATATTTTTATGATCAAAATCTAACTGCGGCAGGCTAAATATTTAAACTTAGTACATTGCTACCCGTATATCAGAAATTTCTACCACATGTTGGAGATGTAAGGAGAAAAATATGCAAAGAGAAAAATAGGAGAATAAAAATGGTATAACATTAAAAAAAACAAATTAAAGATCTTTTCAGTAAAAATTAAACTGATTTTTTTACTGAAAATAAAGCTCTCCCAGAATTGAAAAAATTCAATGGACAGCTTAGTTAAAACCATAACCGCTTATTCAACACTAAAATAAAGACTTCTAAAATAGTGGGAGATGATTTTAAAAAGTTAAAAGAAATTTTATTTTGGTAGAATTAGTTTGGAAACGGCTTTTTTAAATCCTCTGTCAATACTTATTATCAACGGCGAATAGAAGTGATTCCTTCTCAAAAATGTTTTTGTTACACATCGGCGAGTTACACTCCAGAAAGCCTTGCAGAAAAGATTTGAAGAAACTTCCCTGAAGTCTTCGAATTTTTATCGTTTCTTAAAAGTTATTCTTCACATTTTCCTTGGCAACTGAAAAACCATCGAAATCGGAAACATTTCCAAAGTTTCCGATAAAGAAACCAAGCAGGAGTAAAGAAAGAATAGTCTTTATAAAATAAATAAAGAAAATGCTTTTCTTTATTTTATTTTACACTCACTTGAAAATGGTCCGCGGAGACGTTGTACTGTGAGTAAAATGGCCAAGAAAAATCTATCAAAGAAACGCAGCTGTTTCGCAAAGGCTCAGAACTGAATGGAAGGTTCAGGCCTTTAAAATTCTTCATGTGCCATGACAAGGAATCCATCTTCTTCAAAACGAATGGAAAATAGACCTTTTTACTGCTTCTTTCTTTCTACACGAGTTCTCTAGAAAAGTACCTTTTTTCGTCTCGTGAAGACTCTTTGCTCTGGAATCACAGTATTTCATTCAAATGCCCGAATAAAAGGTCAGTCACGCCATGCGAAGGAGTAATTGGAGAAAAAGTTCCATTCGATTCGCTCACAAAATCCAGCACTCGTCTGAGATGTAATAGATCGTGAAAATATTTTTAACGATTTACAGCTTACGGGAAGAGGAAATTTAGGTATTGGTTCAAGCACATTCACAAAATTTACATCATGTCGGTAGCAATACTTATGCAGCTTTTATGTGAGCAAAACGTAATCGTAAAACTACATCCACAATAATAAAAATGTTTTAAGGGCCCCAAATATTCGTGTTTTAGTATTCAGTAAATATTACAGAATAGAAATTTTATACCTCCCTTGTAGTTATATTTATAAAATTTTGTAATGATTTTTAAAATATGAAGTACAAAATTTTGATTCCCAATAGGATAACAATTTACCGATACACTTAATTTCAATATTGGAAATTTTTTATGCTTGCGTTCAGGTTCAGTTTAGACATAATTTGGTGTATTTAGAGTCTGATGTTTCTCTATTTTATATCATTGAGAAGTATTCTTTTTCAATTTGCTAATGCGTAATATTCTTTCACTGATTATTTTGCTGTATTAGCTGTACTCAAAATATCTTCACACAAGTAGCTTATAAGTATTTAAATGCTACAAATGCGTTAAAAATGTTCCCGTACTATTTCATTATTTTAGGATCATAATCTAACAGTCATGAAAAGAAAAAGTAACTTGAAAGGTTTTAGATTTTAACTGTCGCCCAAAGACGTTTGTTAAAGTTTTTTACGCTCTCTCTGAACTCGTAATCTACAAGTCTGCTGTTGCATTCACTCGTATACGGTTACAGTTGTCGGCGTACAGTGATAGCGATCATTTTCTTACTAAGATGGCTTTGCAAACCTTTTTTTTTTTTTTTTTTTTTTTTTTTTTTTTGTATTTTATTATTAATATTTTATTTATTTACTCTATTAATTAAATGTTAAGTCCTAGACGTTTACACAATTCATCGCCAAATGAAATTCGATTCAACAGCAAAATCACAAAATATTTCAAACCAAAGTATCCTTAGAATTGCAACTGTTCGCTTCAAAATAGTTGTGTTTTTAAACCCAATATTTGTGGAGCTTTTTATAATATGAAAAAGATAATGAAACAAATGAACAATTCATAATTCGGGCTTCCAGGTGTCCATGTTCGGGTAGAGGACTACGTTAGTTAAAATTTAATGGCTCTAGGTGCTGCTGTTTTTTCATAATGAGCGGAAGATGCATACATTTAAGCATATCCTTCATTATTAATTTCTTTAAATATATTACAGAATTTTGGTGGGGAAAAATTTGAAACGTGATACGCCATTTTTACTGATTCAACCTGAAATCCCGTTTCTAAACTAATATCCCATTCGTGAGACACGTCCCTTTTGAGCTAAAAAAGATTAGAATAGAAACCCTTTTGTTTTTAATTTATGTAAATAACATTGCAAGTTGCCAATTCGCCAATTCTAAAAGCCTTCTACTGTTTTCTACAAAACAAATTCTATACGCTTCTATTCAAAATATTTAAAAAGAAATTCCGAAAGTTTCCAGATTTTATATTATGCCCAGAAGGACGTTTTCATAACGTTTTGTGTTTTACCTTTATTTATTAAGTATCATGTTCTTCTCACGAAAACCATGTAAAATTCAGTTAAACAACAATATCACAAAATATTTAAACACAGCATATCTTTAGAGTTTCCGATACACAGTCTCGCACGCTAGAGAATTTTTTTCTTACAGTGTTGCCATTGCTCGTTTTGAAATCGTTGTGTTTGTTAATCAAAAATTCGATAAAGTTTTAAAAAATTTGAAATAGATAATAAAACAAATTCGAAGTTCAGAATTTGGGCTTCCAGGTTCTCATGTTCATTGGCGGACTACTTTGTTCAAAATTTGATGGCTCTAGATGCCCTCGTTTTTTAAAAATGCAAGAAATGTTCATGCATTCTTGCTGATTCTTCATTATTTATTTTCTTTAAATACAAAGCACGGTGATAATATTTGGTGGCAATAGTTTGAAAAGTGAACCAATGCAGAAAATGAAACGATGCAAAATGGTGTTTTGAGACTACGCCCCTTTTGGCTAATAAAGTCTCACTATCGGAAAAGTGTTTACTAATTAAAACCTTTCAAAGCAAGTTCATCACTTTATCTACTAACAGCAAAAAACTTTTAATAGACTGATATTTCGTTTTCAGTTGCTTTCAAATTAAAAAATCCCGTTATTTAGTTTATGTACCACCTCTGAACGTGATTCCAAACTTTAAAATTTAAGATCTTCAATTTTTATTATTTGTATATTTTTATTTTTTCTTAAAAATGAGCATCAACATTCACTAAATGTAACTATATAGACAGGAGAGCTGAATAAAAGTTTGATATCGCATTACCTAAAAATTACCTTTAATCAATTTTAAAATGCCATGACATGAATATTTTCCTTACTTAGAGCTTTAAGTGGCGTTTTGTGTTTGTTGATTTTTTTTATGTACAAGTTGTATATATGTCTAAGCCCTCACAAGATGTTCTTTACTACTGCTTTTTTTTACAGACATGTACATCAAATTAAAATATTTCTGTAGATAAGGCCATGTACATCAAATTAAAATATTTCTGTAGATAAGGCCATGTACATCAAATTAAAATATTTCTGTAGATAAGGTAAGAATTTTTTATACTGATTTATTATTTAGGGTATGAGAGTTTTTTTTTCAAACACAAATTTATTCATTTACATTCATCTGAACACTTAATTCAGGCTTGTGCTCGCATCATAACAAATAACATTATTAGTTTTGAAATATTATCTGACATGAAAGCGAAATCGTATTTATCCAGTTTTACCATTCAG
This sequence comes from Stegodyphus dumicola, assembly GCF_044657685.1. Taxonomy (NCBI): domain Eukaryota; kingdom Metazoa; phylum Arthropoda; class Arachnida; order Araneae; family Eresidae; genus Stegodyphus; species Stegodyphus dumicola. Next base: position 90,332,491 of record NC_140768.1, read on the forward strand.
TAATTATTCAGACGGTTCAATAATTATATTACAAACTAATTATATAAATGTCTACATAGGTATCGCAACCAACGGTAGGATTTTTGGATGATCTATTGGGCTTCCAGTAGCATTTTCTAATGTACCATTCGGAGATCTGCTTTAGTCAGAGTAAAGATGGTTGAACATTTTTTGTTGCTTTATTCCCCCTAAAAAATATAACATCGTAGATTTCTCGTAAATGTTTAAAATAAGAAAGTAGATCAAATGTAAACAGTAGTAAAGATTTCACTATCTGGTTGAAAGAAACTGAAAAGAGTACCGAAACTGAAAAGAGACACTATCAATGCTAGGAAACAATGTAAAATATATTGTAAACAAAAGCTTTCAAATAATAAATGTTACAAGAGCAGTGGAAGCTCATTGGTCCATACTCAAAGCCCTTCCGTGGTGATCTTTGCAATTTCGCCGAGAATTACGTTCTCGGCGAAAGGTTGGCTGCATGGGAGGTTTCCTACTTTTTCCCAAGGTTACTTACTACATTACAAATTATGCTCTTCTCAACCAAGGTTAACCAGCGTGGTGACGTCGATATTCTGCTCCAAAGCAAGGTTTCTTTCCTTTATTGGAATAAAGTGACTTCACTGAAACAGATAAATAATATAGGTCGCAGGCTCGAGAATTGGAAAGAAAACGACTTGACGTTGAAAGAGGATAACCTTGTCCATCTTAGTTTTTCTATTTATAAGATAAATACAAGCCACGTTTCCTTGAACTATTCTCAACTAAGGCATCTTTTGCCGTCACCAAATAGCCCTGGAGGTAATCTAAATAAGCCGATACAACTCTAGAAGTAATTAACATGCCGATGCTGTATCTTGAACTGGCACGTGCTTTGTTGACAGCAGAAAATACGAGCGCGACATCAACATAGAGCTTTGAAAGTTATTAAACGGAAAAATTTCATTTAGTAACTTCAAAGTTTACTAAATGGAACAAAGAATGTATTTTGCTGTAACTTGCATGACAAGAAACAAACCGCATCTAATGATCTAGTTTGCATTTAATAAACTAGTCAAATGCTTTATGGAACTCACACTTGCTTTTGCGACAGCAGAAAATACAAGCACAATATCAACATGGAGCATTGAAATTTATTAAAAGGCAAAGTTTCATTTAGTAACTTCAAAGTTTACTAAATGGAACATCGAATGTATATTTTCCTGCACATTACCTCAGAATAAACAAATCGCATGTGATGAGCCAGTTTGCATTTAACAAAGTAATCAAATGTTTTATGATTATCCTGTACCACTGCATGTTTGTCCTTACATTTATATATTATATCTTATATTATTTTATCTTAATTAATAATTTTTTATGATTTCTGAATGTACTAGCATTTCTTCATTTCGTTAGTTCTTACAAGGATATAAATTAAATATGAGTATTTAAGACAGAGACGCTGAATTTGATACGATTTCACTCAGCTCTGCTTGCCAGATATCGGCAACAGCCTATTTACTATCCGAAGTTAATCACGTTCTTGAGCCATCCCTTATTAGGATGTTTGCATTACTATCTTCATCTAATTAATTTATATTTTAAGCTCATCTTTATGTTATTGATATCCTGTAAAGTGTGAACATCTAAATTTCAAACACAATTCGTGGATTTGTCTAAAGTTTCAAATAGAAAAACTTTTAAAACTTAATTCTGCTTCAGCAGCTAGTTTCACAAACTGGGTAAAACATGTCTAAGTATCTTGGTAAAGTTGAATAATTCACGTTAATTATAGAGGAAATCCCACAGCTTAGCATTTACTGCGTAGGGATAATTTAAACGAATGGGCTTTGTCCCTAAAGGGCTATGGTTTTCGCTTTGCGATTTTACGTTGAAAACTTTAAAAGGCTGTATCACTTTTCAAATCGTTGCCACAAAATACTGTCGCCCTGTATTTTATTTTAAGAATTAAATAATAAAGAATCTGCATAAATGCATGTTTGTTGTCTGCATTGTGATAAAACAACGGTACACTGTGAAAAAAAATGGGACAGTTCTATATCTCTTGTTCTACTGGGCTGATTGACGGAATTCAACTTGCGTTTTTCATGTGTTGAAAGCGCGACTTAGGATGTGTATTAGATTTATATAAATCATTGTTCTAATATAGGTATTTTGACACAAAATCTGACTTTTTCTGAAATAACATACCAATTTTTTCCATATTTCAATTCTACGACTCAAATTAAGGCAAACTACTAAGTTTTGTAAAAATCGCATGAGCAGTTTTTAAAAACTTAGCTCTCAAAATTTTAGCTCCTCAATGTTAATTTAGTACATATTTATTAATCTCTGTTTTTTTATTAAACTTATTTGATTCTTCCTTTAACATTTCGAAATTCAAGTTCATTCCAAATAAAATTCACCCATGTTTAATGATTAATTTTTAAAATTTGTATTTTTAAACAATTTTTATAAATTTTTCAAAAAAGATCTTGAATTATAATCTATAACATTTTTACCATCATCTTAAAGTAGACGTATTTCTAAGCATACCTGCAAAAAATTACAGTTTTTTATTCAAAATTTCCGAAGATATACGTGAATTTATATACTGGCGCGTTTTGAAATTTGGCATATTTGTTGAAAGCGATAAAACATCAAACGTGGTTTATACACTTTGCTAAAATTATTTGAAAGTAAGAACAATGGGATTTTTTTCTGCTATTTCACAATGTAAAGAGATAGGAACGAAATTCCTTTTTTCACACTCTGGCATAATGGAAGGGAAAGGAAAATTGATTGTCAATATATGACAACCAATTTTGTGCGCCAAGTGAATTATTCTTAGCGCAAACTGAAAAAATTTCGCCAAGATAAATTTTTTAATTACTCCGTAAATTTCGCACCAAATTTTAGAAAATTTGATATCTAAGCATAATTTGAGTCGTAGAATCGAAATATGGAAAAAACAATTGGTATGCTATTTCAGAAAAAGTCCGATTTTGTGTCAAAATACCTATCTAATATATATTCTAAATCGCGCTTTCAATACATGAAAAGCCCAATTTGAATTTTGTCAATCGGCCCAGTATAACGGGAAATATAGAACTGTCCTCCCTTTTTTTCGGGGGGGGCAGTGTACCTAGAGCCATCCAATTTTGAATGACGTAATCCTACTGCGAATATGGTCATTTGAAAGAACAAATTTGAAATTTGGAATTTGTTTTATTATCAATTTCATAATTTGTAAAACTTTAACGAATTTTTGATTAACAAGCTCAACGATTTAAAAGCGAGCAATGGCAACACACTACGGTGGGGAACCTTTTTATCTCCAGCGCGAGGAACTGTGTATCGGAAATTCTAAAGATGTGCTCATTTTAAAATCATTTTGCGACATTGCTGTTGAACTAAAATTTACGGTTTAAGTGCAAAGAACATGATATTTAATAAATAAAGGTAACACACTAAACGTTAAATAAACTCCCCTTTGGACGTAATTTAAAATCTGAAAGCTTTCAGATTTTTTAGTCCAAAGGGGCTTTACACCTAAAGGACTTTCTTTCTTTTGGCTTTAAAACGTGCTCCATGAAGGCATCCCTCCCTTAAGGCAGATAGCCCTCGAGTGCGTTGCCGTAATCTAATAAACCAAAACCAAACCAAACCTTTCTTTTCGCCATCTACGGAACAGCTGGCCCATTGAGTTAGGTGCTTTTTAGCCTGTTGGATCCCGTTGATGGAATTATATGAATAAAAATAAATATATGAATAAATATAAATAAGGAGCTTAGTACTGTGTGCTTTGGGGATTGGCTAAGGAACGAAGAACATTGAAAGGACCAGAACATGGAAAGAAGGTGCATGGTGGGGACTGCTGAAACTAAGCGGAACACTTTATAGTACATGTTAGGCATATAGTTATATTAAGGATGTGCTACAATAATCAGGTGCAGATGTAAAGATGATCAAATACATTACAAATTGTGGGATAAACTAAATGAGTTCTGGATTAATCATAATACTAAATATAATTAAAAATCAGAAAAAAACAACAAAAACAAAAAACACAGGACATTAAGTAAATTAATATATGTACGGAGCGTGCTGCTGACTATTGTTATTATTATTATTATTATTATTATTTAATAATTTGAATTTAAATTATTTTAGAGCTAGAGGCAAAGAAACTTCGCCAGTTACAAAACAGTTCGTAACTGTTCATTCAAATGAAGTTTTTATTACAAAAACAGCTATAATTCCTATTAGTATAACTCGATAATTAGAATGAGAATCAGAAAGCAATTCAGAGATCAGGAATAAATATTTGATTTTTCTGTCTTAAAAAGCATGTTCAAAACACATCGTACAAATATCTAAAATTTGCGTTTCCTGGAAATACATTTTCTGAACACAGTGCAAGGGCAGAAAAAATAATTTGTTTATATTTATGCTAAGTAATGTGTCAAAAAATTTAATATCATCTTTGAACGATTTGAAATACTTCTTTCTATTCAAAAGCTATTCTATTGTTAATACTTGTAGTGTGATAAAAATGTCTAATTGTGGCTTGTGGTAAATGTTTTGTTAAATTTTTGGCTTTTGGTAAATGTGACTTTTGGTAAAATAAATAGCAGATGCTCCACAAACAGAGGAGGAAGCATAGAACAGGGAAAAGAAAAAATCGAGAGAATGTTTCATAGGTTTTTTACAATGTTCGTTTTGAATAACTTATCTACTTACGTTATAGAGTTGCTCTCTGTAAGTCAACTATGTATTTTTAATAAGACAAACAAATGAGTTTTTGCCTCGTCTATAAAATACGTCTCTTGAGAAGGTTTGAAAAGAACCTTTTTATTCAATGCTTTAACCAAACAAGAGGCAAGACGTGTTCGCAAATTAAAATTCGCAGCTTCCAGTTAACAGAAAGTTGAATTTGAATTCAATCGAAGCTGGAGACAAAATTGAAACAATCCAACCAAGCATTGGCTCAAGTTTAAGTGAGTGATTTACGTCACCTATCAAAACGACTAACGCCGGATATCTACAGTAGCAGAGCTGAGCGAGATATCACTACTAAGGCAATGGAATAGCGGATTTCGCACGTTTTCTGGGTTTAAAAATTATTAATAACTCTCTAAAAGTGACACCCGCACAACCAGTCACTTTTCCAGTCGCCTTTTAAAACCACTTATCAACTCCTTTTGAAACCACTTCTCCAGTCGGCTGTAAAGTGCGGAAGGATGTAAGACATCTTCTCTCTCCTTACCGCATGCTTTCGTGGTGTAATAGGAGGCTGTCAAGCGTGAGATCTTGAGTTCGAATCCCGGCGAGGACTGTTTCTTGCTTCGAGAAACTAAATGACTCTACAACGTTACTAGATGAGCTTATGAAAATTTTTCTCTGAATTATAAGACAGATAATTTTAATCGTATGCATAGTAAGCGCATATTATTGTAACGCCTAAAGTTCTAGAACGATTATACTAAGGTCTACTGCTCTAATGTCAAAAAATAATAGTAACAAAGTTAATAACAGCTTTCTTTCCCTTTCGTTATTTAGCGAGTTTTGTTTTGTTATTAACATTTTGAATACTGATTATTCCTTTAGCCATCTTAACGCACTTTCTTTAAATGTTATCCTCCTCATTATACGGATAACTGAAGCAGACAGAATAAAGGTTTATAAATTATTCCTTTGTTCGGAATGACCGTTCCTTAGCTAATGGAAGGAGGTGCTGTGATATGCATCGAACTCATCTTAGGTGCTATGCCTTTTTAGCAACTTAAAAACAACATATTTTTCTAGGCAAATAAATGGAACGTGAATCGATGAGATAGAACTCGAAGAAAATAACTGCAATAACATCGATCAAGGAGGAAAAAAGGTGCATTCCATTTGCTCGCATTTTGTTCTCCCAAACAAAGCGGAATCAATCTTCTTCAAATTTCTCTCCTTCCCTCCCTTATGCCTCCCCTCCGTACACCTTCAGCGCTATTTTCGCCCATTTGAGAAAACATCTTTCGCCGCCCGCCCCCTACGTAAGAGAAGAAGCAAAAACCAAAGCGAGGAAAATCAATGAGAGATACTCAGAGTGAGAATGAGGAAACGCGTTTTTCGTGTCTCCAGGTGAAAATTGTCAATATTTTGCTAAATGACACGCTTCAAGAGTACCTTTCACTCGAAGAGAGGAACATTTAGAAAGCAATTTCTTTTGCGTGTTTGTTTGTATAACGGGAAATATTATCATTATTATTTAGTATTTGGGAATTAGGATAAGATTTAACTTCCTCCGAATCCGATTCTCATATTCTTTTACGTGACTTTGTATACATTTCTATTTATGCTTCTTATGCTTAAACGATGATTTACCAATATCGTGGCCACAAGTATCAGCTTTCAATGAAGAAAAGGAACTTTGAGCAAGTGATTTCTTTTGTATATTGTTTGCAGTACTGCACATACTCACGCAGCCCACAGACATCCTCGTAATATCCTGAAACATAGCACACATCCACAAGACTACCCGTAATATGTCCTAACTTCCTAAGGAAGCGCTTACCTTCAGCTAAGCTAAGCTAAGAGCTTACCGTCATCACATTCCAGTATATCTTCAAGACATATTCACTAGGTCCCATCGACACACTGGATCAGCTTTTAGAATATAGCACGTGTTCTCCTAGAATGGAAAATTTTCTGCCTTCCGCTAATATCTTTTCCGCTACATTTAGACTGCATATCTCAAGTAGCACAGCAACGCCGTAAAGACGTTGCAAATTCTTCGCGGATGTCGTTGCAAAAACGTTGCAATATGTCGTCTTTAAGACGCTCAGATGTCCGCGAACATCCACTGTTTTGCAACCGTTGCAAAGACGTCATTATTATGTCTTTGCAGATGAGGATTTGTTGCATAGACGTCGTTATTGCGTCTTTCGCAGGTGATATTTTGGTTGTGAAAGCATCGTATCACGACGTCTTAAAGACGCCTAAATGTTCGGAAAATTCCACCTTTTTGCAACAGCTGTGAAAATGTCGTTATTATGTTCTTGTGTTACATATTGATTTATGTAGAAAAATAATCTTAATAATTAATATATTTTTCTACTTTTTTAAATTTTTGTATTCCTTGTATTTTTTAAAGTTTAAACATTTTATCATTTCCTTAAAACCAGAAGATAATACAATTTTTCTCTTTAGATTAAATATGCATAATTAATAATAGCCTTAATTATTTTCAGTACTTCAAAGTTTTTAAATTTATCTTTAGACTAAATATGCATAATTAATAATAGCTTTAATTATTTTCAGTACTTTTCAGTTTCCCTGATTTGAAGTTTTACTTACGAGACTCTTAGGACATCCCATAATATCCTTTAACTTTTAAAACAGATCCTTTCGAGTGCTTAATGTCCCATCTCAGTATATCCTCAGGAGATACTGGAGAAAGTTTCGAAATCCCAATCTCTAAGTCAAACAAAAATAAATATTTTCAGAATATTTGACGACGGATGGTCTCCAAAATATGTAATATGAATATCTTCAAGATGATAAATATCTCTACGAATATACTTCGATATACGGATTTAAGCACGATAACCTCAGTATTTTAAAGTATGGAGCTCTAATGCATTTGAGAATCGTTTTCTTGAGAACATCTTCAAAAATCCAGGGACATAACTACTGACACAAGACATTTTCAAAATTCTAAATGACGAAGTCCTTAAGACATTTGAGAATGAACATATTCAATACATCCACTTATATCCTGGGTAACAGCGACAAAAAGATATCCTCAGGATGTTAAATTATGAAATCCTCACGACATCCGAGAATGAACATTTTCAAGACAACTTGTCATATCCAGTGACAAGGAGATTAAAACATGACATCTTCAGAATTTTAAATCATAAAATCCTCAAGACGTGTGAATCTTTAAAGTATTCCAATTAATAAGGAATTTACTCCTTTCTCAATGCGTGACTTAGCAGGGTCACTGGTAGCGCATTCGACTTGTATCGGAAGGCTCCGTTGTCGAAGAGGTCTTCTTTAAGTTGCCTCACATTTCCTGCTCCAAAAATATCCAATTGCTCTACGAATTCCCATCCAATTCTATACAAAGCCTAAATATGGTTATAAGAACACAAAGAATACTAAATACCTTTTCCTATTTATATTCTTTTTATATTCGAGCATATTAGTGCAGCCCCGAACACGTCTGTCCTTATCTTCTTGAGTCAGCTCATGCAGCTCCCAGCGATTGAAATTGTACGTCAAGTTTATGCGACTAATGGATATGGGACTAGCGCCTAACTCCTTAGCAAGCTGTCGAGTGGTTGTATACTGATCTCCTTCCACAGGTTCTTGCAGGCGGGCCTCATCAATATCAGTAGCCCGGCCAGAGCGCTCTGCTTTTTGATTGTCATAGTCCTTGTTTTTGAATTTTCGGTACGAAACCTTCACAGTGCTATTTGATACAAAACTAGTACCTACACATAATTTAGTGACATTCGATAACTGATTTTTTTGCAACAGAAGTGAAAGTAAATGGTAGTTCTAATCTGGTAGATTGATAGTTCCATTTCAGACACCTTCTACTTAATGATATCGATATTTTTTTACAAATTTCGCAGCACAGTGTTCTAAATCAAATCCCTTTCTCTCAAATGCTAACACTCGTTTGACAAAATACAAATAAACACGCTAACTTGAACTCCTTGCGCAGATGACTTTTGTGGAGGCGGGAAACTTTCGTTAAAACACGATATATTTTAAAGTTTTTCCAAGCCGTACGAATTTCTCCATCTATCATACCTATATAGTTGAATATGTAATTTCATTTATTAATTTTCTTGATTGTATTATCAGAAAGTTTTCTATGACGTTTTCTAAGAAAGTACTCTTTTTCTCCATCCTCTAGTTCTATTTTTATAATACATGTATCGCCAAATGTAGTTTGAATTTTTCTCAATAAGATCAGATTATATCTGCCAAGTTCTAACTAATTTTATTTAATTTTAGAATTTTAGGATAATATCCGAGACTACCGAAATCTTCCATTTTTAGTAAACATTTTTAGATTTTTAAGGAAGACTTCTTACTCAGTCCATCTACAGATGAACCAGAATTTAATAAATAAATAAATAAACAAAAAATAATTTTAAAATATATCGTTACACCTTATGACATAATGTAAAATGTGATTATTATAGAATAAATTGCGTAATTATCCTTCATAACCACTAATATTTATAACCACTAATGTTTATAACTACTAATATTTTTAAATCATTTGTAAATAAAAGGAAATAATTGTAATTTAATTTGTTAATTTTATGTTTTACAATACGGTTTTTATCATCTACAGATTTTTCTAAACATTCAGTATTATAATTTGTGAGTAAACTATTGATTGCGTCCATTAGTTCCCTTTATTAAGAAAACATTAGACTGAAGGGACTTAAAATCTCGTTTCACAGAAGCACTTAAGGCTTCTGTGAAACTAGACTTTAAAAATAATATCATGATTTATTATAAACAAAGATACAATGTGATTATTTTATACAAAATTCAATTCCAAAATATCATAAGCTTTAATATTTTTAAATTCTTTTCTAAATAATAAGAAATCATTTTTGTTAAAATTCTTAATTTTATATTTTACAATATAGTATTTATTATCTATAAATTTTCTAAATATTCAATATATTATGAGTAAACTATTGATTGTATCTATTAATTCTATTTTTAGCAAACACAGTTTTTAATTTTCGGAACACATGCAAGTTGATAAATTAGAAATAATTCTATATTTTTTTCTTTAAAGAAATTGTCCTTTACATGTTTATATAAATCTGAATTACACCATTGTAATTTATACACATATTTATTTAAAACATTTTCTATGAGTTTTTTTATTTCATCCCAATTTACTAAGTTTTTCAAACTTTGATTAGTATTATCTGATAACTTTTGATATCTAAAAACTAATTTCTTATTAAATTTCTAAAATTTTGTAAATTAAAATTATTACTTAAAATCTGATATTCTGAAATCGTACCCCAATTTATTTTATCTTTGTTATCTAAAATAAATTCATTCATTCTACGTTTAAATTTCTGATTAAATCTTCAGCTAAAACACGGTTTCTAGAAACCTCGTCCCAATTAACATCCATTTATTTAGAATATAAAATTTTCCTTTATTTGATTTTTTCATCAGAATTTTCTTCTGTCATTGATTCTTCTATGGGTATAATACGTCTTCCATTTTTTTCAGTAACATTTATCGAACTGTTATCTAATCTTGTAATTTTTTCAACAAATTCAATTTTTCACTTCAAAATATACTTTCTAGATATTTTAATACAAATTCTTTATTAACAGAATGATTATCTACACGATTTATCCAATTTTTAAATATTTCATTCTCCATCTCACAATTTCCAATCATTCGTTAATTTAAAACCAATACCAGGAGCACTTGTAGGTCCTTCTTGCATTTCATATCATCAAAAGGTAGATAATAAGACGTCATTTACTAGTCCAAAGGGGTAATTTGCCCAGATGGACTATTAATTTCGTTTTAGCATTTTGCGTTAGTTCACTTTTCAAATTGTTTTCACCGAATATTATCGCCCTGTATTATATTTAAAAAAACTAAATAATGAGGAATAGTTAAAGAAACTAAATAATGAGGAATCTGCATAAATGTATGTATGTTTCTCGTATTGTGATAAAACAACGGTACCTAGAGCCATCAGATTTTGAATAACGTAATCTTTCACCGAATATGGACATCTGGAGCCCTAATTTGGAATTTGTTTTATTATCAATTTCATATTTTGTAAAACTTTCACGAATTTTTGAAACTCAAGGACTTTAATGCGAGCAATGGCAACGTTGTACAGAAAAAATATTTTAATCTGCAGTGCCCAAAACTGTGTATCCGAAATAAAGATATGCTCATTTTAAAATTATTTTGCGATATTGTGTTGAACTGAATTTTATGGTTTAAGCGTGAAGAATATTTTAATAAATAAAGGTAACACACGAAACGTTAAATAAACGTCCCTTGAACGTAATTTAAAATCTGAAACCTTTCAGATTTTTATTTTTATTATGAATGTAATTTTATAAATCCAAAAGAATACCCGAAGGCACAGTTTCCATAAAATTTTTCTCTTGATGCTTCGGATAACCCTGAAAAGTGATTTATTGTTTCAAAAGGAACTTATATTGAAACCTCTAAATTATTTGATGTAAAATAATATAAAATTGAATGAAGATTATTATTAACAATTTTTTAGAGATGGACGCGAGATGTTATAAAAATATAGTTTCTTTTAAAATATACTTTTTGTTTCTTCAAAGAATATGAAAATGCATTTACAAATACAATTACAAATACATTACAATTTCGAAATTAAATTTGAATTTCAGAACAATATAAGAGAAAATATGCTATATACTGAAGAAAAATATATAAAATAGTTGTAAAAGATGTAATACTGAAATTAAGGCATTATAAATTTTAAAAGAATGCAAAAAAATATGTTTTAAGACTTTAAAATAAGAAAAAAATAGACATTGAATGGAAATAGTTAAGAATGCTAAAATCCTCTGCACTCGCTTCCACTACCGAGACGTATGAGATTACAACTACTTCAGATGATGTTTTAACTTATATATTCTCAATCAATATGTTAAAAAACAAAAGAATGCAACACAAAATTATATGATTTTTGATAATTTAGATATGACTGATTGTTAATTAACGGTTAATGAAAGGAATTTCATGATACGAATTATAAAATAGATTTTTATAAAAAAATATTGTTGCGTGCGTACGACTTCGTAATAGATAGAAAACACAATAAATTTTACATTAATAAAACTTATTTTTACCAAAAGAAATATTTCAGATCTCTTGAATTTTCCACAGAAATATCAGCACAAGTGTTCGCAATATCACACAGTATAATCAGTAATTATGTTAAATCTGAAAAAAATTTATTTTTAATACTTTTACCTTAAACTTTAATTCATGGTGCCGGACAAAACTAACTAAAAATCTCAAATAATTCATAATTCACATTCAAAATCTAAATCTAATTCATAATATTCATATATCATTTCGACATTCTTATAAACATTCGTATAGTAAATCTATCAATCAATCGTATAGTGGTATAGTACAATTTAACTTTTAAGGTTTGCGTTGTGAGTAACCTATATAAAAGGAAATATCAATAACTCCAAATTCAATTAAACTCCATGTTTCTTAAAAGCCTCCCGGCTCAAACAAATGGAGGGACATGACAGACCACAGTAAAATATACACAACATAAATACACAAATGCACTTAAATTTTAAACACACATTTATTAAATTCTTGAATATATTATATAATTAAATAATGGATCAGTATCCTACAACATACTTTTACTCTGAAAAGTAACACATAATGTCACACGCATTTACAGCTTACAAAAATTAATATACCTTAAGATGGAAAATAACACATATCTCATTCCAAAATTAACATACTCATATTAATTTGTAAGTTTACTATTTTTGACGTTCAATAGCTCACTAATTAAGTCTTTTACTCTGAAAAGTAACACATAATGTCACACGCATTTACAGCTTACAAAAATTAATATACCTTAAGATGGAAAATAACACATATCTCATTCCAAAATTAACATACTCATATTAATTTGTAAGTTTACTATCTTTGACGTTCAATAGCTCACTAATTAAGCCTTTTACTCTGAAAAGTAACACATAATGTCACACGCATTTACAGCTTACAAAAATTAATATACCTTAAGATGGAAAATAACACATATCTCATTCCAAAATTAACATACTCATATTAATTTGTAAGTTTACTATTTTTGACGTTCAATAGCTCACTAATTAAGCCTTTTACTCTAAGTAACACATAATGTCACACGCATTTACAGCTTACAAAAATTAATATACCTTAACATGGAAAATAACACAGATCTCATTCCAAAATTAACATACTCATATTAATTTGTAAGTTTACTATCTTTGACGTTCAATAGCTCACTAATTAAGCCTTTTACTCTGAAAAGTAACACATAATGTCACACGCATTTACAGCTTACAAAAATTAATATACCTTAAGATGGAAAATAACACATATCTCATTCCAAAATTAACATACTCATATTAATTTGTAAGTTTACTATTTTGACGTTCAATAGCTCCCTAATTAAGCCTTTTACTCTGAAAAGTAACACATAATGTCACACGCATTTACAGCTTACAAAAATTAATATACCTTAAGATGGAAAATAACACATATCTCATTCCAAAATTAACATACTCATATTAATTTGTAAGTTTACTATCTTTGACGTTCAATAGCTCGCTAATTAAGCCTTTTACTCTGAAAAGTAACACATAATGTCACACGCATTTACAGCTTACAAAAATTAGTATACCTTAAGATGGAAAATAACACATATCTCATTCCAAAATTAACATACTCATATTAATTTGTAAGTTTACTATTTTTGACGTTCAATAGCTCACTAATTAAGTCTTTTACTCTGAAAAGTAACACATAATGTCACACGCATTTACAGCTTACAAAAATTAATATACCTTAAGATGGAAAATAACACATATCTCATTCCAAAATTAACATACTCATATTAATTTGTAAGTTTACTATCTTTGACGTTCAATAGCTCACTAATTAAGCCTTTTACTTTGAAAAGTAACACATAATGTCACACGCATTTACAGCTTACAAAAATTAATATACCTTAAGATGGAAAATAACACATATCTCATTCCAAAATTAACATACTCATATTAATTTGTAAGTTTACTATTTTTGACGTTCAATAGCTCACTAATTAAGCCTTTTACTCTAAGTAACACATAATGTCACACGCATTTACAGCTTACAAAAATTAATATACCTTAACATGGAAAATAACACAGATCTCATTCCAAAATTAACATACTCATATTAATTTGTAAGTTTACTATCTTTGACGTTCAATAGCTCACTAATTAAGCCTTTTACTCTGAAAAGTAACACATAATGTCACACGCATTTACAGCTTACAAAAATTAATATACCTTAAGATGGAAAATAACACATATCTCATTCCAAAATTAACATACTCATATTAATTTGTAAGTTTACTATTTTGACGTTCAATAGCTCCCTAATTAAGCCTTTTACTCTGAAAAGTAACACATAATGTCACACGCATTTACAGCTTACAAAAATTAATATACCTTAAGATGGAAAATAACACATATCTCATTCCAAAATTAACATACTCATATTAATTTGTAAGTTTACTATCTTTGACGTTCAATAGCTCGCTAATTAAGCCTTTTACTCTGAAAAGTAACACATAATGTCACACGCATTTACAGCTTACAAAAATTAGTATACCTTAAGATGGAAATAACACATATCTCATTCCAAAATTAACATACTCATATTAATTTGTAAGTTTACTATTTTTGACGTTCAATAGCTCCCTAATTAAGCCTTTTAATCTGAAAAGTAACAAATAATGTCACACGCATTTACAGCTTACAAAAATTAATATACCTTAAGATGGAAAATAACACATATCTCATTCCAAAATTAACATACTCATATTAATTTGTAAGTTTACTATTTTTGACGTTTAATAGCTCACTAATTAAGTCTTTTACTCTGAAAAGTAACACATAATGTCACACGCATTTACAGCTTACAAAAATTAATATACCTTAAGATGGAAAATAACACATATCTCATTCCAAAATTAACATACTCATATTAATTTGTAAGTTTACTATTTTTGACGTTCAATAGCTCACTAATTAAGCCTTTTACTCTGAAAAGTAACACATAATGTCACACGCATTTACAGCTTACAAAAATTAATATACCTTAAGATGGAAAATAACACATATCTCATTCCAAAATTAACATACTCATATTAATTTGTAAGTTTACTATCTTTGACGTTCAATAGCTCACTAATTAAGCCTTTTACTCTGAAAAGTAACACATAATGTCACACGCATTTACAGCTTACAAAAATTAGTATACCTTAAGATGGAAATAACACATATCTCATTCCAAAATTAACATACTCATATTAATTTGTAAGTTTACTATTTTTGACGTTCAATAGCTCCCTAATTAAGCCTTTTAATCTGAAAAGTAACAAATAATGTCACACGCATTTACAGCTTACAAAAATTAATATACCTTAAGATGGAAAATAACACATATCTCATTCCAAAATTAACATACTCATATTAATTTGTAAGTTTACTATTTTTGACGTTTAATAGCTCACTAATTAAGTCTTTTACTCTGAAAAGTAACACATAATGTCACACGCATTTACAGCTTACAAAAATTAATATACCTTAAGATGGAAAATAACACATATCTCATTCCAAAATTAACATACTCATATTAATTTGTAAGTTTACTATTTTTGACGTTCAATAGCTCACTAATTAAGCCTTTTACTCTGAAAAGTAACACATAATGTCACACGCATTTACAGCTTACAAAAATTAATATACCTTAAGATGGAAAATAACACATATCTCATTCCAAAATTAACATACTCATATTAATTTGTAAGTTTACTATTTTTGACGTTCAATAGCTCACTAATTAAGCCTTTTACTCTGAAAAGTAACACATAATGTCACACGCATTTACAGCTTACAAAAATTAATATACCTTAAGATGGAAAATAACACATATCTCATTCCAAAATTAACATACTCATATTAATTTGTAAGTTTACTATTTTTGACGTTCAATAGCTCACTAATTAAGCCTTTTACTCTGAAAAGTAACACATAATGTCACACGCATTTACAGCTTACAAAAATTAATATACCTTAAGATGGAAAATAACACATATCTCATTCCAAAATTAACATACTCATATTAATTTGTAAGTTTACTATTTTTGACGTTCAATAGCTCACTAATTAAGCCTTTTACTCTGAAAAGTAACACATAATGTCACACGCATTTACAGCTTACAAAAATTAATATACCTTAAGATGGAAAATAACACATATCTCATTCCAAAATTAACATACTCATATTAATTTGTAAGTTTACTATTTTTGACGTTCAATAGCTCACTAATTAAGCCGGTAAAACAAATCTTTAAACCTTCCTTTACAGACTTTAAATTAATTAGTCATTATTCAAAATATTCTAATCATTTAGTAGTTTACATATATAAAATAAATAATTTCCGTTTAAGTAATTTGAAAAGATAGAGAGGTAGACAAATTTAAAAATCACTCACAGATGGAAGACAGTTTTTCTGGATTGAAGAATCTTTACTGTCCAATCCACTTGGAAATGAGCTAAAACAATTATTTTTTCAAAACACTTTCAGAAGCGTCCATTGACTCAGGAACCGCCTTAAATATGTCCATTAAGTGAGAGACAATTTCCGAAAGAAAAGATCTTTAGTGTCCAATCTTTTTTTCTGTCAAAACACTTTCAGAAGCATCCATTGATCTCAGGAACAAGGGAAGCATGATACCTCTTTCTGGAACAAATCTGTATCTCATGACAAATTTCTTCAACTGGAATGTCTCAAACATGACTATTCAAGTTCTCCAAAAGTACACGATGAAGCGGCGAAACTAAATTTTGGGTAGAGCACTTTTGGCACAAACTTCTTAGTTGTAACCAATCTCTCCTGTCTATGACGAACAATTCTAACTGGAAAGCCTCTAACATGACAATTCAAAGATCACAAAATACACGATGAAACGGTAAAATCAAATTGTGCGTAGAGCACTTTCTCCGTGCGAACAAATTCTCATCAGCGGGAAAGCGGCGAGAAACCTAGCTTCAGACCGATTCGCAAGCCCCCCGCAGGAGGTAAAGCCGCACCGAACTTTTTCTTTTACTGCCTTACATCTTCGCAACTCAAATGTCTCCAAATCCGACGCAATAGCCGGCGCCCGCGAGAGCAAGACCCGCAAGGGGTCAAGCCCCCACTCCTCTTCTTATTCTTAGCTTGAAAGAATCAGGAAACAGAATGATCTCTAGCCTGGTGCAAGCACCCAGGAAATCTCGGTTTCTCCGCCTCTGTGAGTTCATAGGCTTTCAAAAAAATCATAAAATTAAATCTTACCAATTCCGGAATTTTATGTTATCTAAATTGAGAAAATGCCACACCCATGACAAATCAAACACCAGAAAATCTGACAATGCAATCCGAAAAACATCTGTACACATAACGTGAGAAAAAGTAGACCCCCCAACTAACAAGCGGAAAATAAGCTCCACGAGAATCCAATTACCCAACCAAACAATTTAACCACCCACTGTCTTGAAGTAAGAAAACTGCAAACTTTAACAAAGCGACAGGAAAGCGATTTCCGTTTCACACGCCAAGAGTTAAAAGGGCGACACACGACTCCCAACTGCCTCCATTGTTGGAAGAGGCCATAAACTAGATGGCTCCCGCAACCGTTTTCCGCCTTAGTTACAATTCCTACTCAAGAACAACAAGTTAAACAACACCTTAAGAGCTTAAGAATACTTTTTTCCAGATTAAAATACACATGAATACAAATAAAAATATTAGAATAATAATGACTTGAAACACATATTAATAATTGAAATTCGCGACATAACAATTACATTACAACGTACTAAGAACGTAAAACCCAAAGCAATGTAAAGTGTATCTAAATGGAAAGCTAATGCGTTCTCAAGCTGAACTGGCAACAATAATAACACCAGCTAACTAAACAATTGAGAGAAGATGCTCTCTCTTTGGGCTTTAAATAGCTTTCAATTAGCCGCGAGATATTTCTAGTACTTTCTGCTTCTCGAAATTACCGGAAGTCAATACGAGGGTGGAATTACCGTTACAGCTAACATAGTGGTCAAATACATTTATTCAATTTCAATACGAATTTCAGAGATATTTATTTACACAATGTTAAATGCACGTGCCTCTCTAGTCTTGCTTTTCCGGCATAACTTTCTCTTGAAATTTGTCTCGCTCTACATTGCACAGAGAAATATAAAAATCTTAATTATAATTCTACTAAAAGTGCCTCTCTAAATACAAAATTTGTAACAATATAGTAATAATATATTATATCCATCTCTTTTAAAAGCAGAATTGAATAATATTAATTCTGAAACAGGATGTATGCTTGATCATTTAAAATTTGAAAAACTGTATCCTATTGTGTGTTATGACCTCTTTAAACATGAAATTTATACTTCGGTCAGTGATACTGAAATAAATTTTAATTAGCCATTAAGAAATAACCTTCAAAAAAGAACTTAGATTATACTTTATTTTAATAGAGAAAAATAAATGTACTCTAAATTCAGTAACAGGGCAAATTACTATGATAGAAAATGTGAAATTATTGTTATAATAAATGGATTTTTTTTAAAAATATGTCTCTGTCTAAACTGTTTCCGCCGCTGCAAAAGACCCTTCCTCGGATAGCCTTTTTTTTATTTAATTTCTAGTCTAATATTTTATAGGACACTTTTGGCTATCTGGCGTTTTTTCTTCTTCCTCCCCCCCCTTTTTTTTTTTTTTTTTCTTTCTTTCTTTTTTCGGGTCTTTTCTTTTCCTCCAAATTCATTCTTAATTCCGTATATCTGTAAATGAAACGAAATATCACGGACTTGGAAAACTTAAAAATATGCTATTTTTGAGTATTATTCCGGCTTTCACCTTTTTTAATATTTTTGATTTTTTTAGGTGTGCTTAAAATTAGACTTAAATCCTTTTTTGTATTCTTTAGTGTCAGTTTCTATTTTTAATTTTTCGTGTGTAAAAGAAGTTTGAAATTACACTCTTTTTATTTATATACTGTTAAAATACTCATTAAATTAATTTTAATACATATTTTAATAATATTGTTGAGATAATCATTAAATTAAATTAATTTTAAAAGAGTTTTTTTACACTGATAAAATATTTATAATAAATTTCTTAATCTTTTTTATTTCCCTTTTTTTATTATTTTTATATAAAAATGAACTAAAATTTAGTGTCGTAATTTAGTAAATTTTGGGAATGTCTTAAAATGTACTAAAAAGGATGAAATGTTAACAATGAGCAGCATAATTCGTATACCAGTGGTGGCGAACCTTTTTGAGGCTGCGTGCCCAAAATGGAATGGCCGCGTGCCATTTCACTTAAGATATTAAATTAAAATTATTCATAAGTTACCTCAAAATGCTTAGGTCTCGAAAACATATAAAATCAAAAGGATTGGTTACTGAATAGTAGCAACAGGCGTACTGACGCTCATAGTAGCAATAGGTGTACTGACACTTATTGTTAAAAAATTCACAGAATAATTACTCTTAAATTTGTATTACGGAAAAATACAAATTCAAGAGAGCGCAGATTGTTTACTGAATAGTAGCAACAGGTGTACTGCGCTCAATGGCTGTCGTAACATTTTCTCCAAAGAAGTAAAGAAGGGTAGTGCACACAGTTGTGATTTATCGAACTCAACCCTTATTCCAAATTTGCATAAAACAAATTTAACGTTTTCTGTTAGCTATGCTATGAATGATATACATTATTTCATAAAACATTTTCTTTTGGATATACCATGAATTAAAATCTTTTTATGAAATTAAACAGACTGAAAAATTACAACGTATTCCTAAAAACTGCATTTGTTGCTTTCAAACTGCTTGATTTGCTAATCAATAACAGACAGATTAATTTTAAACTTTAAATATCTTAGACTTTGCCGAATAACAATATTCTGGCATGTGGAGAATAAAATTATTTTATTTTGAGCCGTGGCAGCGCATTGCTTTTAAATAATATAATATTTATTTATCATTTACCTACTCCGTCATGAAAAGACACTGTAAGTAGTAGCCTAATATTTTAAGTGAATCTGAAAGTTTACTTTCCCGAAAGGCAACATGTAGAAGCGCAGAAAATGAAAAACTTTTGTTTCAAGCACTAGACATATATCGCTTTTAAAACTGTTATTTTACCAAATAAAAATTGGTTAAATTCACACAAAATATGAAGTAAATAAAAATAAATTCATACTTTGTGCTTCGTGGTGTTTTTTTACATATTCGAATGGAGGACTACTTGTGGTGGCTCTAGGTGCGGAAATTTTCTTTCCCGTTGCAAGGAACTTACACGCATACATGCTTACATAAATACACACACATTCCACATTATATAATTATAGAGATGAAATTTATTTGAGCAAAAAAGCGGAACATGTGCATGTCAATTCTTTTTACTTCAGCTGAAGAAATGTTCAATATGTTCTCTTAGGCCCACCAGCGGCCGAGCGGTAAAAGCCGCTGAACACTGGTAGTTCGGTCCGGAGTTCGAATCCCGGCGAACGGGCTGGTTGCATGGGCGTTTTCGTGGGGTTTTCCCCATGGTAACGTAGATGCGAGCCAGTTTTCCTTAAAAAGACCTCCACGGGGCATCCCTCCCTTTCCGTGTAGTGCCTAAGGGCGGAGCACGTAATAAGTAAAAAAAAAAAAATATGTTCTCTTCAATACGATGTTTTAAATCATTTTGCAATATGCGGCCAGAGTTTCCCTACATATGAAGAGAATTCAAATCCTTTTTTTTAACTCGTTTCGAATTTTTGCGTTTATTTTAGACTAATAAAATTAAAATTCCTCAACGAAATTGCAATTTCGTTTCATGCTCTTGCACAGTCTAATGTTTTGCGGACCAGTTGCCCCTGTGCAGTTTGTTTGGTTACAAATATAAGATTATTGTGAGGAAAATGGTTTCACAGGTTTAATGCTGATCTCCCTCCCGGTGAAGTATGCACGTGGAAATAGTACTTCGTTCACTACAATGTGTTAAAGAAAACTAAACTAAAATAAATAAATGATTAAAAAATAAAACTATTATATATATTAAAATGAAATAATTATTTATAAAACTAAATAAAACAAACTGTAATAGTAATTTATAAAATAACTAAATAAAATAAAGCTGAACTACGATTAGCAGTTTAAAAGATTTTTTAATGTAATCTAAAATAAAATAATAGTATAATATAAAATAAAGTATTAACTTATAAAATAAAATAAAACTGAACTAAATTTAAAAAATAAATAAATAAATAAATAAAAATAAAATAAAAAGTTGTGTAAAGAAGAATTGAAACGGTATACTGTTTCTAATATCTGAACCCAGCAATGCTACAGTTAGGTTCTTATCTTAGAATGTAATTAATATCTACTTTTCGAACAACATTTTGAAAACCAATCCATTACTATCGTTACGAAGAGGAGGAAAAAAAATGTCCACCTTGTTTAATCGAACTACACACGCAATCCGACTATCGCATTTCTTTTTAGATGCATCTCCATGTTATAAATGAACTACCTCACTTTTTTTTTTGCTTCCCCCATCTTAATGGGCCACTCGCAGGGGAACCACAAATTCAGGAGGTTGTTATTCACAGCGCCGTCCTTTAACAAATTGCTCCTGCTCCTGAGGTGGCTCCTTTCCCGCAGCGCTGCACCTTATAAAAAGCTGGGAAACATATATAACATTTATGTACACCTACTCACGGTTCCACGAGGAGCCGTAGAGATTAATGCGTTTGTCTTTCGAGAAACTCTCCTAATCCTCTGGGTTTAACCTCCGATCGCTTCTTCTCGGGAGCTTAGCGCGAAGCTTTTTCTTGTAGAGTCAAAGATTTCTTTCTTTGCGCGATGAAGAAGGATGGTGTTGTTGCCGTCTCGAGAAGTATAAAGAAAACAGAAAAAAAGCGGTGAAGCAAACTGAACTACAGAACAACGTACTACTCTTATGTATAAAAAAATGGAGACAAACTCAAAGAACAGAACACGCCCAAAACATAAGTGGAGAAAATTTTTCTTTCGAATTTTTTCTTTATCAAGAGATTACATGTCAGAAGTAACATAAATAAGTAAGATTTAAACGAATTGTTCTCAAATAGTTATTATGTTACACAAAATTTTCTGATGTCTCGAGATTTGAAAAATTTCTTACATATATTATATGTTTGTGTGCGTGTGATGAAAAAGAACATTGCAGTGCTGATGATGTAGAAAGTAGAATGCTGAATCAGTAATCAACAGCAACGTAGCAGCCGAGGAAGATTAAATATTCCTTTTTATGTCAATTGGCATTTGCTGCCACAATTCACTTGGCACTCTAATTGTGTCTTTCTCCAGAATATTTACATTTTTTAAAATATTGCGATAGAATGAAAACAGCGCGGCAACGTCCTAGCGACAACTGAGGTAGAAGCAAAGTGCGCAAGTAATCCAATATGGCAGCCTATAGAGAAAGGTTTCAATTCTCGAAATTTTGAGTTCGGGTATCGAATTAGCTTTATGCAAGTCATGTGACACAGGCTGATCTGGAAGTAACAGAATCTAGAAAAGTTAATAATATTTTTCAAAAAGAGGGGGGAATAATTGACTGTTAGTTTAAATTATAATTTTGAGATTTACATATGTTTTATTGAGATTTACATGCCTTATCTTACATATTTCCTGAGATTTGCATATCTTTGTCTTGCATATTTGTATGTGTGCGTATAGGTCTGTGTGTACATATATGCATATGTTGTTTTTGTAAAGGCGTTGCTTGTTGGTAAGTATGTATTTCTGATTCCTCTGATTTATTTCTTCCTAGGGCCACTCTTTAAGTCTAATATGAGCAATTCATCGAGCCGACATGCTGCTCTTCAGACCGTGCTCAAAGCATAGACAACATATGCAGCAGCTAGATAATTTGTTCTTTATATTGGCAGCTAGATGAACATAATATTTCATATAATTATCAATACATTAAATTTAGAATGTACTGATCAGCTAGCATTATTAAAATATTGCACTTTCTTAAAATAAGTGAATTCCGCTCATTATTCAACTTGGAAATTTCGTCACTTCCAAGAACTCAATAAAATTTCAATATTCTGCGTATAAGTTCCGGTTCACTGTCAACATATTTTTAAATGTAAAGACCCTTCTTTTTCTGGTAAGTTTTCACATCGCATCTTCATATGACTTCAGCAGTGGCAAGTAAATTAATTTCATATCTATTTTCTCAAATTCTGTTTAAGGGTAAAATAGCACTTTCTCCCAATAAAGCGTCGTCTTTATTTTTAATTATATCTAAGAAAACAATGCTAAACATACTATAGCTGTTAGAATTCTTTAAAATTTTCTTTGTATGTATAATTAAACTAGAAGACCTCAATCGAACGTGCACCAAGCTATAAATTGTCGAGACAGGATTAACCCAGAGTATGTGCCTCATAACACCCGTTTTTGAAACTTCTTGTTTCTCAAAGTAATCCTGTTTTGAAAATGTTGCCTAGTAATCACGACTGATGAAAATAAAGATTAATGAATTAGTCAATATAAGTCTTTGTTGTTCAACATTTCAGCTTTAAGTGGCTCTGAAGTTTGTTGAATTTTTCTTTACTTAAGTAAAGTAAAAAATCTCTTGCTTATTAAATGAGGATTTCCTAATAGTTTTTCACTTATGATTCCTCTTATAACTCTCCTAGATAAAGGATTACCTCTTTAGAAATTCCTTGACTGTGCATTCAGAAGTTTCATAGCATATTTTTGATTATGAGACTAAATTTAGTTAATAAGTTTAAGAAACCGCTTTTGAAAATGTTCCTAAAAATTGAAATTTTTAAAGCATACTGTTATACGATTCCAGGGGTATAAAGTATTAAAACCTTTTCTTGCTGCTAAAAATGCCAGTTATGACGTTTAAAAATAATTGCAATGAGTATTAATGTTTATTCTAAAAGAATCAATTTATATAGAAAAGATAACTGATGAAAATTATTCAGCTTGGAAATTTAAAACAGATCATCTTCTAATTAAGGAAAGCTTGCATACAGCTGCGTTCAAAGAAAATTTGAAAATAATTGTAATACTTAAAATTGCCTTAATATCCTTATATAATTCAAATTGGAAAGTTATTCATGTTTTATATAGCAAATGCTTTAGTTTCTCCTTAGAAACATTTATTTTATTATATGCAATAAAATTTACAAAATGCAGGAATTAGAATTCGCTGGAAGGCTGTGTATTATAGTTGAAAAAGGTAAAAAAAATAACTCAATAGCAATTTTCCTCTGATCTTTACCAATTATATACGACTCGTTAATAACCGCAAAAGAGAGCAAACCAGAAAGAGTTGTTGTTAGGGTGTCAGTCGAAAACATTTCAGCAAATCCATCGTGGACGAAAATGTCGTGAAAAACAACGCAAGGCAAAAACGTCATCGTACGTAACATCGCGGAAGAAAAGAGAGCGAGGAGAAAACATCGCAGTTTTAAAAGATCATGGTAGAAAACAGTGCCATAGAAAATAAAGCGATTCAAAAACGTCCAAGTTTAAAAACGTCGTAGCCGAAAATATCGTGGTAAAAAATAAAGCACCCACAAATAATCGCATGAGTATAACATCGCGGGCATGCGTTTTCAATCTTTAAAAATTAGCATATTCGTACAATGATTTGTGAGCATAAGAACGAATAAGGAATATTTTTACATTTATATTTCATATTTTTGAATTAACTAATAAATTTTTCGGAAAAAAGCAGAAGTAAATTTAAGCATTCAAAAACTGAAAATGAGTGGAAAAGTAATGCTAAGTAGTTAATAGAATTTCAAACTTATATAGTTAACTATTAAAGATCATTAATTAATTCATCTCTTTTATAAAGTTTTACTGGCAATTTTTCGTGAAAAATATAGTTTTCGGGAAAAAGATTAGAAAAATAAAAAGGAGTAAATACATTTAGTATTACATTAGTATTACATTACTCCTACTTACTAACTGTAATACATTTAGTATTTACTATTAAAATTATTTCATTAATCAACAAATAATATAATTTTCTTTACTTCTATAAGTAGCATTAATTTTCTACTCTTTTTCAGTTTTTGAATGTTTAAGTTTCTTTCTTAATTTTTTAGTAAAAAAATTATCATTTAATTCAAATTATAAAAGTAACAATATTCTTCATTCCTTCTTGTACTCACAGGTCGCTTTGCGAATATGCATTTACAACTTTTAAAGTTTCAAAACGCATATCTGCGACGTTATGGTCATTCGATGCTTTGTACTGTATTATAGTTGAAAAAGTTTTTTTACTACGATATTTTCGATGACGATGGCTTTAAAATTTGAAGTTTTTGATCCACTTTATTTTTGACGAGCATGATTTGTACTACGATATCTTAATACTGCGATATTTTCTTTTTGCTTTTTATTCTGCCATGATGTTTTGCACGACGACGTTTTCGCCTTGCTTTGTTTTCTCTGCGATGTTTTTGTCCTTGAGGTTTTTGCCTGTAACCGTCGCTATAACATGTTCAAATAAATTAATAGGTGAGTATTGTAGGCATAGAGAAAATAAGAAATTTCAAAAGATTGCTTAAATTACCTTAAATAGTAAAACAAAGAAATAAAAGTATAATGTCATTGTAGTTATTTTTAATAGAGATAAGCATTTAAGAAATTGTTTTCATTTAAAACGCAACACTAGGACTTGCTCAAGAATAGATGTAAATAACAGGGGAGTGCAAAAATATTCTCAAAATCATCGAAGTAATGCATGACAAATAGCAAACGCGCAAAATTCAGAAAACAAATTTAAAATAAGTTAAACTTTAAATAGTTTAAGAAAAAGTCGAAACAGGGACTTCCAAAGTTCAATTTAATCAAGTTTTAGAAAACGAATATGAACAAAAATCCAAAACGCAAGAACAGGTTATCGACTCAAGAGCCTCAACTCATATTACGAGTGGTATGATTTTTTTTCTCAATTAAATAATGCAAATAAGCAGACAGTAACTGTAACAAATGGTGCTAAATACAATTCTCATAATAGTAATCGAGGCTATTTCTAAATTCAAAATTTTAAATGATCAAGTTACTCAAATAAAGCTAGAAAATGTACTGAATGTACAAGATTTAAATAGTAACATATTTTCTGTTCAATCATGTACGAACTAAAGTTGTATTGTTACATTTGATAGTAATAAGTGTACTGTGAAGAGAAATAATTTACTTATAGCCCACGGTAACACACGATAAGTATTATACAAGCTGATCGTGAGTTTAAAATGCCAAATATCCAAGGTTAGGCCTCAAACATTCACGCGAAAAAACTTAAGAAAGATGATCTGGCAGAGAGCATTTGATTTAGCAAATTCATTCACAGCGTTGAATGTTCAACTTTTGTGAAATCCAAACTAACAGAAAAACGTTATCCAAAAACTGGTTTTAGTGTAAGCATCCACTGGAGTTAGTGCACACATTCGTGTGTGAGCCAATGGAGGTTCACAGTTAGGCGAGAAAAATTTTCATAACTGTCAATGCTGACTAATTGCATTATATTCAAATTTACTTTATTGCTTCAAAGGATGAAGTATTAGATGAACTCAAAGAGTATGTTGCATGGAGAATAAATAAATATAGAGAGAAACAGAGTTTTCAGATCTGAGAATGTAACAGAATACTGTAAAGAAGCTAGTGAAAAATGCTTAAAAAACGTAGTATTTCTGATCACACTTCGGTTTATTATTGTACAGTACCGTAGGGCGTCGAGTAAAGCAAATAATGTTCTTTGTAAGAAATGACAAGAGCAATGCTAATAAACTCAAAAATTAGTGAACAGTTTTTGGCTGAAGCAGCAGCTACTGATGCATGCATTCAATATATGTTACCAGGTAAAGCTACGGATAAGAACCTGTATGAATTATGGAACGAAAGGAAACCAAACTTTGGTCACTTAAAGCTAAGCTATTTGTCTGTAAAGCTAAGCTATTTGTCTGTAAAGCTAAGCTATTTGTCTGTAAAGCTAAGTTGTGATAGTTTATTTAACAGTTAATATCATTTTTAAGCAACCTTTCCTATTCCTCTTTTTTTTTTCAAACCACGCTTTCTTGTAAGAACGAGATTTCAGTTTCACGTGTCATGCAAAGTATAGCGTCTGAGTTGCTTCATCCAGAGCGTGTTCTGCCTTTCGGCTACGTTGTTTAGCTAATAGTTAAACTTTTTGTTTTACAGCTGTGCTTATTAACTGCCGTTACTTCTGCATCAGTGGAAGAACCAAGAGCCGGCTACGCGTTAAATATTTCTGCGCATCTTCGGCTGATTATTTCACTTAGGCTTAGTTTTAAATTGAATTTCTGCTTCGAGTTGCCGCCAAAAGTATTGGCGTAGATTTATAAGTATTAGGAATGTTGATTGTAAATACTTTCCTTGAGTTGAATAAAAAGATCTTTCATCCTTTCCGCGTGTTGTTACTAATGGAGTTGAACTTATCGAAGTTCAAGTAAAGACCTAGCCAACAAAAGTGTAATTTAGACAGAATCTTATAAAGCATTTTTTTGTGAAGAAACAAATGCTGTGGAAATTCGATTACAAAGCTTAAGAAGGAATATTCGTAGGATACGATTACGAAGCAAAAGGTACAGGATTTATATAGGTAGAAGGAAAAAATAATAAATAGAACTATTAAATTGTCCGAAAACATGCCTATATCTGACACACATGTACAAAACAGTACTGAAGCTTCAGAATTAGTTCATTTCAATATCTCGTAGAATGATGCAGAAACATCTGTTTACGCTGATGTTACAGCAAATTCAAAAAGGATCTGAAAAATTAAACATAAAGAAGTACAAAGGGTTTCTACTCGAACAACTCAAGATATGCCACCGCACAAATTGTCCTATAAAGCAGAAAACGGAACATCACTATTATCTCGAAACAAATGACCCAGAAAGTTTTGAAGAAATTTTAAGCTTACAAAAATGATAAAAAGAAGCTTGGATCAAGACAATAAGAAAAGAAACAAATTCTCTAAAAGAGAACGGTACTTTTCAGCTTATAGATTTACCACCAGGAAATTATGCAACAGGCAGTAAATAGGTATATAAAATTAAGTGCGATAAAACTGGTATAAAGATAAAATACCCAAAATATTATTTTCAAAAGTATTTGCTCTGTAGAGACATTAGGTTATTTCGAAGCAGGAAAATTGAAAAATGAGCAACGCCCTAACTCGAACCACGGATCTCTTGAATACACATCGAGAGTACTGACCACTACATCACGAAGGTATGCTAAGAAGGCGGGAGAAAGGCTTTTTATACTTCCCCTTTTAAAGGGCGACTTTGAATTAGGGGACCCAATCGCCAAATCCTCGGGGTACAGAATCATCATCCACCACCTTTTTTAGTTCGGGCGTCACTGTAGGAACATTAGGTTATTTCGAAGCATGAGATATATGGTCACTTTACTTAACCTGTTCCGCCAAATTGAGTTAATAGCACTACAGGGTTAGGAAGTCATCCTAGTCATTGCTAGCAATCTGACGGTTAGGCCGCCTTTCTACATTTTACTTTAATCTGTAGTTTCTTGGATATAATTATTTTCATTCACTTGCTTCATTATCTCTAAGATGCCCTTGTTGCAGTAATAGTCCGTGAACAGTCTATTCACAAGATATGTGATGTAGTCGGAAGGAAAGAACTGCTGTCGAAGGTGCTCTGTCAGAGGGCAGAAGAGCAGGTAATGAAGTGCGTCCGCGTCTTCCCCGCGAAAACCGCAAGAACAGTTGACGTCCCGTCTGAGGAAACGTCTGTAATACGCTGAGAATTTCCCGTGGTTGGTACAGGCTTGGAGGAAGAGTCGGTTGCATTTCAGCCTCTTGAGAGAAGGTATTGGGAAGATGTTGTAAGTAAATCTTCCTGTCTCTTCTTCCTGCCATCGTGATGACCATGTCTCTTGAAATGCTGTCTTGAGGAGCCTTTTTGCAACTTCTGCGGAAAGCGGAACTTCCTTGTCAATTTCTTGTTTGAGAACTGCAGTCTTAGCTAGTTCATCCGCTCGTTCGTTGCCTTTCTGCCCGGTATGTCCTTTTATCCAGTTGATCTTTAAAGGTATGGAAGAGCCTAACGTCAAGAAGATTTCTCTAAGTGCTGCCGTGTGCGGATGTTTTGGAGGAAAGGAATTCAGCGCATTCAGAACGCTCATGCTATCTGTGAAGAATGAAGTGTGAGATGAACAATGCCCTCGCCGGGACTCGAACCAAGGACCTCTTGAATACGCGTCGAGCGTGCTGGCCACTACAACACGAAGGCATGCTAAGAAGGCGGGAGAAATACCTTATAACTCAAAAATACGGAATTCATCACGATGAAACATTTTCACAAGCAGGCATTTTAAACAATAAGTGAAAAGAAAGAATTTCAAAATTATAATAACTGTTATAAAATTAAAATAAAACTTGCATTCTATTGTGACTTACGTCATTTGACTGGCAGTAACATGAGATCAAACCCATGAATTCCATTGTGACCAAGAAGCAAGGGTAGCGCCTATCGTTGACTTGGGAATTGGAGACTTTCCAGAAGCTCGTACATATTTCCATAGTTCTGTCTCAATTTCGAAGAAGAATATCGCCATTTTACTTCACTGGTACAGCGCATTAGCAGAGGTTAAGCGTGCAGCGAACATAACTCCTGGCAGTGGAATCTCTTGGATAAAAGATCTAAGCCAACAATCAAAATGCGAGCTCAGTCCGGCATTAAAAAGTGCCCAGAACGTAGCCAAAAACTAACATTACACAATCCGCATACATGCACAGGTCAAGAGAAAGTATTATGCGAAAGTACAAAACAACTTAGTAATTAACAATAAATGCACAGCTCAAAACAAATAGAACAGAATAAAATAAAATAAAATATTCATTAAACCCTAACGACGACAAATGGAGCCTAAACTAAATGCCATAACTGAAATGTGCAGATATGCAGTACATATAAGTTACTAATGGAAGAGAAAGTGTGCTATATACTAAGATACATTGTAAATCGCACATATATCACAAAGTATGTTTACACAGTTTTAGAACGTTTCGATAAAGAATTAAAAATATCGTTTTGGAATACCAGCTTCTGGAAAGAGCTTATTATTTTAAATAAAAATTATCGTCTGCTACTTTTAAACATATTTTCTTTTAAAATGTAGCGTGTAAACAAACTGTGATTTGAAAGTTTTACTTTTGAGCTTTCTGAAGAGAAATATTCCTATCCTTAAATTCAAGCACATTGTGAAGTGCATAATATTGAAATTTCTAACTGCAAAATAGGCAACATTAATAGGAAGAGGAAAAAACGTCAATCTTTACTTTTATATGAAAAGAAGACTCCAGACGAATACCTGAAATAGGTATCCAGTCTTTCTAAAGGTAAATCTTTGGTTACAAGAAAAATTCTGCCAACGAATCAAAAATGGATAAAATGATAATATGAACCCACAGCTTAAAAGGACTAAAAACGTAATGCTGTCCAACGTTTGTCAAGGCATGTGGCTCAACACAGAACCATTTGTAGAACCTTGTATTAAAACTATTTAGCAGGAGATAAATGGAAATACATTTTCGTCCTTGATGAAGCATGAGTTTACCTAAGTGAATGCAACAACAAAAGGTGTATTTATTTCTGAAAACGAAGAAAAACAAATGTACAGACCTGGTTTCCATCCAAAACAGTTTCCGTAAGGAGTTTATGATTGTCGCAGAACACTATTCCAATTTCAGAATAAAAATAAGAACGGCAGAAAAAAGTGTTTAAATCTACTCTACGTACTATCAAGAGAAAGCTTTACCTCCGATATTTACAAAGAAATTACATTTCTTTATTCTAGTGTCTTTCAAATAGTGAATCTTACTCAAGATTAAACAAGAAGTTAATACTTCGAAAGACATCACTGCATTCCTTGAAAACGCGGAGACGTTACAGGTGCTTACCTTTTCAATATATTCCTGCGACGTTCCTTGATGTTTCACTATACACTACTGCACCTTTGGTCTTTTGAAAAACATTTTTTCTTAGTGCAAACACACTACGACTGAGGGTCTCTGAAAAGTGGTGAAGAGGAAATGGAAATCAATAGCCCTGCGACTTTTGCGAAAAGCCCTTCTCTTATGTAACTCACGATGTTAATTAATAGTGCAGAAAGAAGGCTATCAGATCGAACATTCAAAATATACTCGTTACATTTAATATTACATAGTTAAACAAGCTCGAAATCGGGTTAAAAATGTATAAACACCCTCTCTATACTTGTTGGTATACACTGTGCCGTTGCAAAATAAAATAGAAAAGTATGATTGATAGTACTGCCACTCTTTCCTCTGAGGGAGAATAAAAGCAAAATATTAATAATAACAATAAAAAATACTCTGATGATTCTAATACAGATAGCCAATACAAATGCAATGAAGTATTCTGATGACTATTAAATACAGAATACCGATATAGGTTATACAGATAATCAGTTCTAAGTGCAATGGATACAGAGGGCATTCTGTGCATTATATATATGCTTAACAGTAATATAATTCAGAACAAGCGAAAAGGATGCTGTATATGCAAGTTATTTGCCCATTCATTGCGTAATTTGTTTGCAGATCAGAAGCTGACCATCAGTTGAGAAGAATCGCCCTGGAGGACGGATACGAGGATCTGTCGCCTCGCTTCCCATCTCACTAACATCTCTAGAGAACTTTCGACTCAATAGAATTTTAAGTTGGCCTCAAGGATACTATAGACTTACGCTTACCTTTTTCATTTTTGCGGGATTTCAACTCGTGTGCATTGCTACGGCAATCGGTACTCCTACCACTATGCCAACAGGGCAACACCTCTTGGTGTTTTTAAAGACGTCATAAAACATTTAATTTGAATAGAGATGGATTTTCTCACTACTAAAGTTTGACGAAGAGCATTACCCACACTCACAGTTCTACTGTCTGCCATTCTTGAAAAAGAAATCTTCTGGATAAAAAGGAAAACATAGCGATATCAATATAGATGACGAGAAAAGAGCGAGATGGCGTATCTTTGAGCCACAACGCTGCAATGAGTTATTCAATAGCGGAAAAGAGAAGAGGGAGAAATAGCGCTAAATTTAGAACTTAGACAAACTTGAAAGAATGTCGGTTATTAGATAAAGCACGTTTTGCAGGGTACGCTGGAGATAATGAATGATGCCATTCTGACAAGGAGAATCACATGAGAGAGGAGAATTCTAAACGGCACATTTCGTAACGGGAAAGGATTTGGATTTTCAAATGTAATGTTTTGCTGCCAAAATAGCATTGTTCCTTTACACCCCCTAAAGGGACTCTACCATGGTTTTAATAATAAATAATGTGTCTCTTGTACTTTACTTTCTCTTTTTCTTTTTAAAATGTATATTTTGTTTTAAAGATTGAGCCTGGAGATTATATAATAAGAGAACGCACCACTAAGCAAAGACATAAATTTATCCGGGAGGAAGTTTACAGATTGATCTTGGAGACAGGTCGCAGAACAGATTACTGATTGATTTTGAAGACTTACTAAGATAAAGTTACATCATGAAGCAAAGAATCAAAATTACTCCGTTTTT
Organism: Stegodyphus dumicola; assembly: GCF_044657685.1. Classification (NCBI taxonomy): domain Eukaryota; kingdom Metazoa; phylum Arthropoda; class Arachnida; order Araneae; family Eresidae; genus Stegodyphus; species Stegodyphus dumicola. The sequence continues at coordinate 90,364,984 of NC_140768.1, forward strand.
ATTTTGAAAAATCAAAGTTGTTATTTTGATGCAACAAACATAGTGTAGCATCCTTAGGTTTGGAACGCGTCTCTTACTCCAATAATTAGCTAATTCAGCATTCTGTGCCACAAACAATGGTTCTCTTGAGAAAAGATTTTTGAATTTTAATTGACTACCGTGATAGCGAAACTAAAACATTGTATATTTTTTTGACGCTGGAGTTACTTAAAATGCAAGAAGCATATCAATAAGGTTTGAGCCACAAAATAGTTTAAAACCAATATTAAACAATCAATTCAATAGTTAGGACTCGGAATTCTAACAACTGTTATAGAGAATTTTCTTTAGAGAGCACGTGAAGTCAGGGATAAAAATGGCCGCCATTTGCCAGATATTATTTTAAAAATTTTATGTGAACCTGTTTCCATACATAACATTCAGTGAAAGGAGCAGCAAAAAGTACAAAAAGTAATGTTGAAAGAAAAATTTATTCGTTATTCAATTCATAATGTAAATTACGCACAACCTTATGCATTAATTGCTTTTCTATATTTAAAATTGCTATTATTGAATATATAAATAAGTATTCTTGAAAATAAATGAAATAAAAATAAAAATTTGCAGAGTCATTAAGTTTATTTTGAAGCAGAAGACATGAAAAATATGCAATGCCTTCTTCGGGACTCGAACCTGGACCTTTCGAATACGCACCGAGTGTGCTAACCGTTACAACAGAAAAGCATGCCGGAAGAAAGAAGAAAATACTTTTTTAAAAGGCGACTGGAGATTAGGGGACTCAGTCACCAAATCCTGGTGGTAAAGCATCATCATCCACTACCTTTTTAGTTCGGGAGCCACTGTAGAGTCATCAGGTTATTTTGAAGCAACAGACATGAAAAATGGGCCATGCCGGGACTCGAACCCTGGACCTCTCGAATATGCTACGAGTGTGCTAACCGTTATACCATGAAGACATGCAGAAAGGAGGGAGAAAATACCTTATAAATTTTTATAAAATTATCTTTTATATAAAACTAGTAATATAATTAATGATATAAAGAGAGGAAAATAATTTATCATACAGTTTAACGGGATAAAGTGATTAAATAGTTCTCTTTTTGATATTAATCCAGAGTTTTACACCACGAATACAAGGAGTTGGGTAACCTTAATAAAGTATTAAGTTAACGGCTTTTGACAATGCAATTCTATTATTAGACTTATTATTTAGGTGTTTATTACTCCCTTTAATTATTGGCCATATAAAATTGCATATGGATTTTGTAAAGTATTTTTCTCTTTTCCCATTTTATGTCTTTTTCCAATTTAATAAATTAATTATTTTATGAGTTTTAAATAGAAACCTATTTTATGAAAACGCTTTTGTTTTTATTTTCACCTTTTTAGTCTGAATGGCACGTTATTAATCAAATCATTAATTGAAAAATCGTTTTTCAACAATCAATACTCCCTCTTTTTCTTCCATGCAATTGTTTACGCCGGCTTCGTATCAAAGTTACCCAAAATTTCTCATAAATAGTCCAGCCAAGAGAAATGGCATAAGGACTGGAATTAGTTTTGTTAATACCCTTCAAAGTAAAATATCTAACACTTCTAAAAGTGTTATAACTACCAGTGCTGCACCGGTCCCATCTTTTGCTCTGAATTGAATATTTCTTTAACTGACATATTAAAAATATTAAAATATAAACCTAAATATCTATCTAGTGTTAAAAATGATGCAGATATTTCCGGATTCAATGCAATATATAAACCTATGAATGAGGTTCAATTAAGATCTTGGCAAAGATGTGTTTAATCTTATAATCCACAGTCAATATATCACTCAAGCTTATAAGAATGTAATTGATAAATTCCCTATTTTATTTCTGATGTTCACAAAAATTTGCGATGATTACAATAATGAATAATTAGTACATTATTTTGCATTTTTATTAATTCATTTATAAATTATTCTTGAAAATTTCATCTTATCTTCTCTTCTGTTTTCGGTACATTCCTTTCGAATGATATGTACTCTAAGAAAGTTCTCCACTACCCCCCTTAAAGCTTGTCAACTCTGGTAATCTTTCCTTTCACCTATAGCTAAACTAGATGTTCTTAATTAGTCTCCTGATTTTTCCATCCATAAAGTGTTATATACACTATATTTTGCACTAATTTAAGATTCGTTTACAAAACATGACTGTGCTCTATCAGATTCTTCAGATCAACAAATTTCGCACTTAGTAAAAGCGGGTTTTTTTTATAAGCGCTAAAAATTTTAATTCTTTGTTACAGATACATTTCTGTTTACAATAAAAATTAAGAAAATCAACTCTTAAAATGAAATGCTTAGAAAAATGTAGATAAATTTATAAAACTAAAAAAGGAAAATGATTCAGCAGATTTCATTTTAACGCAGTAACATCATAACATTAAAACCATGTTTCTCACCAGCAATGCCAGAAATGAAGAAGCGATTCTGTTTCACTTTGTAACATATTAAAAAAGATACAAAAAGTTTCCTAATTAGTGTTTTTTATCATTCTTTTTTAAAAGGTGGCGAAGAATTTGTTTTTTAATCTGAGAAAACGTTAAAGGTTTTAACCGATACATTTTTAGATGTTAAAATTTTAAAATGATAAATGACAAACAGTTAAAAATTGAGCCATTTTCAGAAATTCACCAAAACATCAAACATGGGATTACAAATTCGATAATTATTTCGTTGAAATGGATTTTTCTAGCTTTATTTTATTTCGCAAAATTTATATATCGGAGATTTTTAGTTTGTTCTTTAATTGAAGATATGTGCGGAATATCGATGGAAGATTTAATTTTAAAAAATTTAATCTAATTTTGAAAAAATCGCTTCATCACATTGCACTGATATCCACAAACAGTAGGCGTGCAAACCTTAAACTCAATAGCTTATCAGGAAGCAGGTCAAAAATCTATGACAAACATCCAAACATAGCGGGCGAATACCACGATTGAACTAAACAAAATCTTATAAAAAATTTAAATGAAATAACGTTAAAATGTTCTCGAATTCGAATTACTATAAAATTTTTGTAACTTTTGAATCTTCTAAACCATTCAAAGCCTTCATATATAACAAAAACAATAAACAGACATATAACTTTTTACTAACGTTAAATGCTTTCAAAGAAAGCTGAGTTTGAAATATGCTTTTAGTGGAAAGAATACTGAATTTAGTACTTTTATATTTGCAAGGATATCCTTGGGGTATAAGGGGATGTGACTTGTCTAGTGCTTAAAATCACATCCCATAAAGTCACTAGACGGAAGCACTAGATGGATTTATAGTGATATTCCTGGATGTTTTGAGGATATTGTAGGCAGGACAATAAGTCCTAATAGTATTCTGAATCCTGTCGATCAGAACAACCAAGGACATCCTTAGAATATACTAGTACACGATATTAAACTCTCGGGAGAAAGTATACATCCGATATACTGTTGAGGAGAAACAAGTGAGAATATTCTTGGGTTGAACTGGATGTGATGTTAAACACTCCGAAATAAATGTTTCAGAAGGAAATGGAATGTTCTAGAATATCCTGAGTATGTGCTCTGATCAATTTCTCCAGAAGACTTTCAGCTTGGCCTGTATTGTGAGCACCCCCTTGCACTTTTAGCTGTCGCCACTTCATCGTGGCCGTTTCGCCATCGGCACGTTTCGTCGTCGGGATGTTTCGCTGTCAAGACATGTTTATCTTTACGTGACTGTATTTTATCTTTCCGTATTATACTCGTATTATATTTATTTAGTTTGATAATTCTGTTTACCTTTTGTATACTTAATAAAGGTTGCTTTTAATATATATAGTTACTAGCTGATACCCGCCCGCTTTTCCTGGCACACTATCTATTTGAATGTGAACCTAGACTTCTTATATGGAAGAAATGTCAAATTTCGAATTGATAATTAATGTAATTTTTTTTATTTAAGGTCGGGAAATATAGTGCCAGTCAGTGAATCTGTCACACACAGATTTCAACATCACCCATGAGGTACTCTGTATTGGGATGCGTCCCCATTGTTTAACTTGACGGGATCCCCAGTAGGCCTACATCAGGAAAAATTGCCAACGTAAAACTAAGTTTCATATATATTTAACTGTTATCATAAGTTTCATGAAAATAAATGTTATTATCTTCTTTATCAATTTTTTAATCAATTATAATTATTTGTCCTTGATTTTTTATGTATGGCAATTTTTATAAATAACAACAATATTTTTATTTTTCATCACAATAATTTAGTTCTATTAATAATAACATTTATTTTCATGAAACGTGTGATAACAGTTAAATATAAATGTTATTATTAACCTTATCATTTAAATGTTGTTTGTATTCATTGGATAGATGCAAGGTATTTACCAATTTAATGATTTTAAAGGGAAATGCATTCATTGACAACGTTGTATTTCATATCTAGTTTTGGCAACAATGAAAGAAATTTCTGAACTTGGATTTGAAAACCAAATGTATGAGAAATTTCTACTGTATAACAAAAATCTATTTTGGACAGGATTTACTTATTCATTCTCGGTGCGTCTCTAAATCGTAGAACGAGTAGCTATGCAAATCGTAGAACGAGTAGCTATCAAGTCAATCGGGTGTATAGTTTTGGAGATCTCGTGATGAGTCAGTGGTATTTCGCTTATATGCATATATATAGATTTACAAGTATGAGATATAAAGAAACTACATATAGTTAGTTGGAAAATTCAGTAACAAAGAGAACTGGGTCTAAAGGTCTGATACAACAGACGTTATATTATCGATTTTTAAATTATGCGGGTACAATATTTACATGATTTCTACAAACTTTCTTGAAAATTTAATCCGCTAGTTTAGAGAAATCGCTCATACAAGCAGGTAATTAACCTTTTTATGAAATCTGGATGGGAAACGGAATTACTTTGGAATCTCGTCAGCACCTTACTTTCTTAAAATTAATATGTCATGTGTAAAAGTGTATTTGTATAAAGCTGTGCACAAAAGCATTTTATATATTACTTTTATAAAATGTTTATTAAAATAAATTAAATTATTAAAGTAACAGAGTTATTAATTTAAATCAATGTAATAGAATACCGCTAGATATAATACAGTCGTATAAAGAAAAATAGGTCTTGACGGCGAAACGGCCACGGCGAATAGTCCATTCCCTGCGCTATGCGATTACAAATGCCCATACCTTCCCCGGGATTCGAACGCAGGCCCATCGATGCAGCAGTCAGCGTCTCTAACCACTGTACCGATTAAACAGATGCTATGTTTTACTGTGGGACCTCAGACCACGAACGCATCACTTCAAAAGCAGTTTGATTCACTAAAAATTATTCGAACAAAAAACGCCTCGGTTAATTAAGAGTAACTCGAGTTACGAATACTCAGATCGGTACCGTACAATTTTCAAATGTATTTTGAAGGTAACTTCAACATAGCTACCACTTGAAACTATAATTTGAATATTTTTCATTGTTAACTCTTATATCAAATCCCGGCAGCAAGTGGCGTACAGGATGATTTGGCATGGAAGAAATTATGGCAGAACAGACTGCATGTAGGGACTTTGGGCTCTTTGAAATTTAAGACTACCTTTGTTATCTGTGATATTTCGTTTTAAAAAAAAAAACATAAGCTAGGAATGTAACAATGAAAACGTGCAGACATTACTGGAAGACCATAAAAAGGCACTCAACAAAAAAGAACTTAAACTATTTCAGAAGCAGAAGCAAAAGGCAAATGTGGAAGAAATAGCTTCAGAAGAAGAGGAGGAAAAGAAAATTATCCTAGCTTTTCACTAATTTATGAAAGTCTGTAAAATGGGTTAAGCTGCAACCTTTTCATGTGCGATATGACTCAGATCAAGCAGTACCAAGCTACTGCATAAGCACTTCAATGGCAATGCCAGGTCTTACTTTGGAAACATTTTAAAACATTAATAATAAATCTCACTGCACAAATGTTGAATAAAACGAAGACTAAAACAGAGTCGAATGGACAAAGGAAACATTAATGGCTGATTACTTGATGTTTTTATGAGGATATATTGTAAGGTCTGAGGGAAAAGATGCTGAAGGTTGTTGTAATGATTATTTTTTAAATAATCGTCTGAGTTCCAGGGATGAATTAATCCATGTTATATTATTATTGGTTGATGAACGGCCTTAATGAGCGAATTAAAATTTCGCTGCTCTTATAAAATAAGTAAAAACTTTACATTCACGTTCAGTAAGTTGGGTATCACTCTAAATTTATTCTTCCAATTAATTTATAAAGATAAGCTCTGTTTTGGCATAGTATAAATGCTAGTATAACCTTCTAAACTAAAAGACGAATTTTTGTCTCATTCTAATTTCCAAAACTAGAAAACTAAACAATTACCAAAGCAATAAAAAAAGCTTTAATAAAGCTTTAGTTATTACTATTATTTGGTTTTAATAAGTATTAATAATATTACTATTATTTGGTTTTAATAACGCTTTGGTTATTAAATAATAATTATAATAACTAAAGAGTTATTTTGATTTAAACTCAAAATACAAAACTAAACAAACTAACACATATTTACTTCTAATTTTCATGGAAATAAGAGACAATAATGAATTTAAAATTTAGATCTTTAAATTTGGATTCCAGCCCCTTGGTACTTGTTTATCCAACTACTAGTGAATGACGTTTTCAGATAGAGAAAACTGACCCCCTTATACCAACTTCTTTGCTTACAACAAGAGTTAGCAGTCCTCTAATATAAACACAAATTCTTATTCTTATGAAACCCTCCTTTCTTTATATACTAAAACACTAAGAATATACGATAGACTTTTAACTTAAGAAGTAGCACTTTAATTAACATAAGTTTTACCAAAAGAAACTTTAACACTTACAAGACGCTTGCACAATTAGTCAAACCTACTACAGCGAAGCCGACTATTTGCAAAATCCTGGATATAATGAACGAACCTTTTGGTCTGGTCTAATTTCCTGTAGGCGTATTACTGTTATTTTACACGGCTTCATGAACTTCTAATACGTATGAAAACAAAGAACATCCATATGCAGAAACACGAATATAATAAACTTCTAGACAGCTTGGACTAAAATGTTTCAGTTTTTTACACATTTTCCAGGCTTTCTGTTGTTTTCAACTAAAAAATTACTAAGCCTTAAATGCAGCATGTTTAGGGTATTAGAATAACAAAATCTACTCTTATTTTACTGTTATTTTATCTTATAACGTATTTTCTTCTTCCTTCCAGCATGCCTTCGCGGTGTAATGGTAGCAAACTCGACTCGTATTCAAGAGGTCCAGGTTGGAGTCCTAACGAAGGTATTGTTCCTTTTTCAAGTTTCCTGCATCAAAAATAGAAAAACCTAATATCTCTGCAATCTTCACTCCACCTTTCCCTCTGCTCTAAATTAAAGCCTATCAAGGCAGGTGTACCACCCAATTCTTGAAACACCGAAACAAAATAAGAAATACCTTATAAACTCCTACTGTGCCACGGTGTATACGAGACATTTTCCTTTAGAAAGTCTACTACTAAGGCATCCCCTTAAGTAGATAGTCGTCGAGTGCGTTGCCATAGTTAAATTAGCCAAACCAAATCTACTGTTTCATTCCACCCGAGTTCTTTGATTGAGCTATCAGACATTTCTCTTTATTCAAGTCTAATGATTATTCATTAGCCTTGAATTGCATAATTGTAAATGCGTATTTTAGTTGGAAATGTATAATTAGAGGAGAGATCTCAACAATAACTTAAGCAGTTTTTGTTCAAAATTATTAACGTATGATAAAATTGAAAAACAACGAAAACGAAATTCAGTAATTGCAGGTAATAATAACCGTAATTAGCATTACCTTCTCTTTTTTAATTAAAATTACTGTTAAATCTTTGTAATAACACTAACCTCTCTTTTCCTGTAATTCATTAACCAAATTTTACACTATTTTGTGAAATAGTCTATTTTTTTCCGGATTAGATCGGATACCGAATACAGCGAACCAAATTTTTGGTTCTTTGAAGTTTGTTAAAGCGAGATCAATTGTTCATATTATTTTTTCAAATACATTAAATGCAATAAATTCATGTATTTTTCTAAGATCTGAAGTTTTTCTATGCACATACGTAAACAACATATGAAAATTTATGGAAAACAAAGCATTTATTTTTAGATGCATAATATTTGCAACATATATATCTCAATCCTTCTTGCGGAAAAGGGGAAAACATCCGATTCCAGTAGTGTAGAGATCTCGATTTTAAGTACTTCTTCGCTGTAATTCAAAGTAATTTAAAACACCTGTTTAGAAACATTCTGCAGAATGCAAATAGATTAATTTCGATGGAAAATCGATGCCAAAAATGATGACTAGTTCATCGATATTCAATTCGAATTAAAGTAAGTGGAGCAGAAGCATTCGTACCGATCAGCTCTCACTCTTTTAAATTATTTCCAGATAGAAATATTTCCCGTAGAATTTCCGTGTATTATTAGATACACATCTTTTCCATTTGCGAGAAAGTCTCTGATTCCCCACTGCCTGTAATCTAGTTTTCGGGTGGACGGCAACGTAGGAATCGAAATTATTATCCAACTCCCGAATTTAGTTTCTTATATTTTGTTTATCGATATTTCTTGCGAATTTTAGACCATTACTGGGAAAAATATTATTTATTTTTCCCAGTAATGGTCTAAAATTCGCATTAGGTAGTTTAAAACTTTCCGCTACAATTCCACATTCCGTCAGTAACTGTAAAGTTCATGTAGACATTTTACGTATACGAAGAAACACCCTGAAATAATCTGAATTATTTTCAATCAATATAATACTTTTAAGTAGTTTTTTGCATCCTTAACATTTATTTGCCTTTGTGATTTGATTGCAGGCATGTCCAGCTGGAAATTGGGTGGCCGTTTGTTCGAATCCCTGCGAAGGTATTTGTGATCTTCTTATTTTCAGTTTTCGAAACCTGGTAATGTCTACAAATGATTCCCTAGATGAAAGATGATGAAGGATAAGTCGTTACCAGCCGTATTTCACCACTGTGTTTCCTCCTCCCCAGTCACGTTTTAAACGGACAAAAATGGAAGGAATTTTCTTCTTTTCTTCGTACCTTCATGCTGTAATTGAAAGCACGTACAATTGGCAACTGGAAGGTTTGAAATTCAAATTCCAACGATGATATTGATGATTTACTGCTTCCTGCACAGAAATAAACCTAGACGCTTCGCGTTCTGAAAACTGATAGCTCAGAACGGGTTGGAAATCTAATAAGCCGATTGGCTACATCGGAGTTTTTCAGTTAATAAAGCCAGAACAATTTAAATCTGTAAGCGCTAGGAAAATATGATTGAAATTAATGCCGTTTACTAAAGTTAACAGATTTTTATGAAAGTCAAAAGCTGCAAGATAAAGCTTTATTAATAAGTTTCATATGACCAGTGAAAAATCTGTGATCAAGCTGTAAACTATGAGTAGCTTTCTGAGATTCGTAGTTTCTCGTCTTTGGATATACGATTTCTATTACGTGATGCAACATTTAATTCCCTTTTAATTTATTACTGAAAGATAATTATAATTCCAAACTGAAGGCTAGCAAAAGATTTAAGTTTATAACGAGAAGAAAAAAATCTTAATTTAATATGGCAAAGCACAAGAGAGATAAGGAGAAGAATGTCTTCGTAGAGGACTTTCTGAGGAAACCTGACATATCGTCGCCTAATCCAACTGGCGACGATATGTCGTTCACCATATTTTTGGAGTGCACCATTTTAAAGTGATTATAGTTTTCTGGAATCGGAAAACGTGAAAAATAAACGATGTCCTCGCCGAAATACCAAAATCTGGACCCGATTGCTAGTCAGACCTGCTTTCAGTTTATGACACGAAACCATGTGGTCAGGAGGAAAAAACGTTCCTTACAAAGAAATTTAATAAAAAAAGTTTAAATTTTAAACTGGTTTAAATTTAGTCTTAGGAATTTCTGTCTGAATTAAATGTGGAAAATATATCGATTATTTTTACATAAATTGTAAAAGATGTGAAACATATAAAATCGTTACAAAACGTATAAAAGATTTTATTATTATTTTTATATTATTTTATTGTTAGAAAACTAGTAACCAAATTTTACTAAACCTTTAAAATGTATTTTTTGAATAAATATCATTCAAAGAAGAAACTTTTGCTCCCATATAAGCAGAAGAATCTGTTTTACTGAAGTTTCTAGATAAGGAATAAAATACGAATATTACTAGGACTGTTGAGAAATATTTTAATCATTAGTTTATCACATTAACACGTAATTCTATAACTTTAAGAAATGAATTTCTATTGGCGCTTTATTTTTACACTATCTGATATTATTACCTAGCGAATGATATTGTTATTCTATTTATAGGCTATCAATTTACAGGTGATAACTACAGGAAACCCGAGAAGCTATGAATATGCTGCAATATATTCGAAGCGTGTTTAATGGAAGCCTTTGAACGTAAGGAACTTCAGTGTAAGAAAAGCTGTAAGCTGAGAGACAGAACAATGATTATGAGTGTTGTATGTAGTATATGTAAGTCTGAGTATTTGTGAGTAATATAAGTAAGTATAATATATATGTGTGTGTGTGAGTGAATATTTGAGGGATGTATGTCAGTGATGTATATGGCATACGTAAGTGACGGTACGTGAGTATTATATTTCAGTGATATATAAGGCATTCATTACGAGTTTACGTGTAGTATGGGTAAGTGTAAGTATGTACTACATGTGGGTGACTAGGCACTGATTGTGAGTTTATGTACAAAAGTATAAGTTTTTAAAGAATTATCACATTCCAACTTGCCTGCTCTTATGATACAATTCGTAGCACGTTCAACTAGTAATCGATACGTTCACATGGTGTTACAGTTTATGTAGCTGGCCACGAGAGGGCGCAGCGTTTTTTTACTTTTAGCTTGTTATATTTTTCTTACTGCATTGCGGATTTTTGAGATAGATGTAGTGGCAACCAGAAAAAACATGATAAATGTTCTAATGTAAGCATACAATTCTTGTACATAGCTGTAAATAAAGCTTCTGTGTGATAAAAATGAAAAGGAATTCCAAGCGTTCCTGTGGATATTTATTAAGAAAGGTAAGCAAAATTTCACTTATCGATGTTATTAAATGTAAATAATAAGAATAAGAAAAAAAGAGCATAAGTTGCAACATGGTGCCGAAATTCCGAGATAACAGTGATCTTTAGATATATTGTGATTTAAGTATTTATTATTGTTCGATTAGTGATTGAATATTGATTATTAAGATGGATAAGTTAAAAGCACTAAAAAAGAAGCGAGGAATGTTAAGAGCATCAGTAACAAGACTGATAGCTAAAATGGAAAAGGAAATAGAATCGGATAATATTAAATTTGATTTATTAGAAGATGATTTATCCATCTTAAATGAAAATGAAAACGATATACTAATATTGAACTCTGAAATCGAATCTATCCTAACAGATGAAAAAGAGTACGAAACTGAAATACAGGATAGCTTGGAATATAAAAATAAAATTACCTTGTGTAAATCGAAGATCAGTAGAATATTTAGAAATAGAAAATGTGTTAAATTAAATGAGTTGCCATCTAATTCTGCTACTATAGATACGATAGAGAACACAAATACAAATGGCGCTAAACATCCGAAACTAACCATAAATAAATTTAAAGGCGAAATATGTGAATTTCAAAGTTTTTGGGCTCAATACGAATCTGCTATACATAATAACTCTGCTTTAAAGGATGTAGACAAATTTAATTACCTCACATCTTTACTAACGGACGCAGCTTTAATGTCAATAAAAAGGTTACCGTTAGTTGCCGAAAATTATGCTAAAGCAATAAATATTCTGAAAGAAAGGTTTTGTAGAAAGGACATTTTAATAAATGCACATATGAATCGTCTGCTGAATTTAAAGCCAGTTAAAAAAATAGATGATATTAAAACATTACGTAACTTATATGATAGCTTAGAAATTGAAATTAGAAGCCTTGATTCCCTTAACGTTACTTCGAATTCTTACAGCTATTTGTTATGCCCACAGTTAATGAGGATACTTCCTAGCGAATTGGTTTTAGAGTTTAATCGATCTTTAACCCCTGACACAGAAACCACAGTGACTAACATTTTGGAATTTCTGAAGAAGGAAGTTGAAAGCAGAAAGCGTACGTTTTTCCAAACATCGCCAAACTATTCCGAGTTTAACATTAGAACCGAACAACATAAACATCAATCGCGAGACCTTATTAAAAGTGAGAAATATCATACTGCCTTCAAAAACAAACATTTTGCTCCAGCAGTTGCGTCGTTGAATACGAATACATCAACAGCCGATTGTATATTTTGTGGGAAGATAGAAAATGAATCTTTGAAACATTCTACTTCAAATTGCGCAATTCCAATTGAGGAAAAAAGAAAAAATCTAAAATTGGCTAACAGATGCTATTTATGCTTTCGTAAGTCTCATACATCTGCCCGCTGCAGCTCGAATATACGCTGTGATTTATGTTCATTAAGGCATAATACTATTTTACATGATAATAAATTTGAAAATAAACGGGAAAATAAAGGTGAGCTTAAAACAGACACAGTGGTGGCGTCAATTTCGGAAAGAGATAACAAAAATAGGGTTTATTTACAAACTGCAAATGCAATAGCTTTAGGTCAGAATAGAAGAAAAAATGTAAGACTCATTTTCGATTCTGCCTCTCATAAATCTTTCATCCTGACGGAAGTATCAAAACAATTAAAATTAAGTGTTGTGGGGGAAGAAGAACTTCAGATTTACACCTTCGCCTCTACTGAGCCTACAGTTAAAAGGCTAAAAAAGGTTAAGGTTATTCTTAAAGATATATGTGGACCTGGGAAAATAATAATTGAAGCTCTTGAAACTCTTATTGGTATACCAGGAAAGGAAATACTTAATTATTGTAAGGAAAATTCGATAAGACTTGCTGATGCTACAGATATAGGTGTCCATAACTCTCAAATATCAGTATTAATTGGTAATGATTATTATTGGAAAATAGTCACTGGGAAGGTTAAAAGATTATCAAAGGGTCTTGTTGCCTCTGAAACCTTATTTGGTTACACTATAAGCGGAACTGAAGCATTAAGTAATGTTTCTACACTTCATTCCGGAATTACGGTAGTGAATGTTGTTGAGAATACTTCACATCCACATGATTTGGAAATTAGTGCAGCTCTAAAAAGGCTATGGGATTTAGATGCAAATTGAATACATGATTATTCATCAAATGAAAATGACACTGAAGTTATGCGTAGATTTGAAGAAACTATTGAATATAAAACCAATCGTTATGAAGTTTCATTACCTTGGAAGGACAATATGAACAAAATAGGTAGTAATTATAACATCGCCTTAAACAGATGGAACAGTTTACTTAGAAGGTTTAAGAAAAATCCTGAAATTTATGACAAGTATTCAAGGGTAATTGGAGATTATCTAAATAAAGGAATAGCTGAAAAGGCTCCGAAGAATTCTGAAGAAAACATCTATTATTTGCCACACCATTGTGTAATCAGAGAAGATCACGATTCTACAAAATTAAGGGTCGTATTTGATGCTTCCTCGCATACTCATGACAGTCTATCTTTAAATGATTGCTTACATTCAGGACCAAATTTAAACCCTGAATTATTAGATTTGCTAATTAAATTTCGTTAACACAAAATAGCATTTGCTGCAGATATCGAAGCTGCTTTTCTACAAATTCTGTTGAAGCCTGAGGACAGAAATGCAGTAAGATTTCTTTGGACTTCAAAGGAAAAGGAGCAACCGACGATTTTAAGAATGACGCGTGTAACATTCGGAGCAACCTGTAGCCCCTTTTTACTAGCAGCAACTATAAAGCATCACGCAAGAAAGTTGAAAGCACAATATTCGAAGATCTGTCAGCTTCTTGAAGAAAATGTTTACGTAGATGATTTGATTCATGGTACAGATGATGAAGAAGAAGCTGCAGAAATTTATGAAGATGTGAAAAGAATTATGATGCTTGCTAGTTTCAATATGAGAAAGTGGAGGAGCAATAACGCCCAATTACATGCGATTTGGAATGCAGCTGAAAATACGAAGTTTAATGGAGACGGAATGAATAGCACTTTGTTAGGATATATTTGGAATCATGAAGCAGATAAACTGAAATTTCGAATCAAAGATGAATTACTCAAGGATCCGGCTGAGGAAATAACAAAACGAAAGATTCTTCAAGTTGCGGGCGAACTATACGATCCTATCGGTTTCATATCTCCCTTTGTCGTTGCAGCTAAAATGATGATGCAAGAATGTTGGCAAAGAGGTTACCAATGAGATACACCACTTGATCAAGAATTTCAGAATCGATTTAAAACCTGGTATAATGAAATTCCTAAATTAAAAAATGTTGAAATTCCAAGACATTATTTCAACAATCTGTCAAAAGGAAATCTGTCGAATATTCAATTGCACTGTTTTACAGATAGTAGCCAAAAGGGATATGGTGCCGTTGTATATTTGAGATACAATGAAAATGAGTTAACAAAAACATCATTTGTTATGTCCAAAGCAAGAGTTGCTCCCATAAAAAGGGTTACGTTACCTCGACTGGAGCTTTTAGGAGCAGTCATAGGAACTCGACTCATCACATACATCCGACATTCGTTGAAAAACATAGAAATGAAAATTTATATGTGGACAGATTCAGAAATTGTATTACATTGGGTCAAGGCTGATCCGACAAAATGGAAACAATTTGTACGAAATAGGTGTCTAGAAATCCAAGAGAAAACTGATCCAGATTGGTGGAATTATTGTCCCAGCCATGAGAATCCTTCGGACTTATTGACGAGAGGACAGAAGGTAGAAACCCTTTCAAAAAATGAGCTGTGGTGGTATGGCCCACCTTGGCTTGTCAAAGATAACAACGTTTGGCCCAGATCTTCGAGAAATTTTAAGGAAGATGATAAAATAACAAATTCTGAGAAACGAAAAGGAAAGAAGCAAGAAATTTTAACAGCAAACTGTATTGTTGAAAATATCATTCCTATCGAGAACTTTAGTGACATAAAAAAGGTATATAGAATAACATCTTAAGTTTTCAGATTTATCAATAATTTGAAAAACCCAAAACTAAGAAGAATTGGACCTGTTAAGGCTGAAGAGATGAATGAAGCAGAGAATTTCTGGATCAAGAAAACTCAGGAAGAAAATTTTAGAGAAGAAATAAGGAAATTAAAGATGAAACAAAGCATACATAGTTCGAAAATATTTACATTAAATCCATTTGTAGACTCAAATGGAATACTCAGAGTAGGAGGAAGGCTTCAAAATGCTGGGTTAAGCTATAACCAAACATACCCAGCAATACTACCTGAGAAGTCTCATTTCACAGATCATATCATTAAAGATTGTCACGAAATGCAAGCACACGCTGGTGTAGCTGAAACTTTAACTCAAATTAGGGAAAAATTTTGGATACTTAAGGGTCGACAGCGTGTAAAGAGTAATATTAACAAGTGTGTGATTTGCTACAAATTTAAAGCTAAGCTACTAAGTCAGGATATCGCTCCTTTACCAATCGAAAGAATAACAGAGGCAAATCCCTTCGAAATTGTAGGACTTGATTTTGCTGGTCCTATGAGTACAAAGGATGAAACTGGGAAAGCTTATATTGCTCTGTATACATGCGCTGTAGCCAGAGCAGTGCATCTGGAACTTGTGTCTAGCCAAACAGCAAACAATTTTCTTCTATCCTTTGGAAGATTTATTTCAAGAAGAGGAGTATGTCGAATAATATATTCAGACAATGCAAAAACCTTCAAAAGAGCACACAAGGATTTACAAAAACTATGGAATACCATCAAGGACACAGAAGTTCAAAATTATTTTGGTAATAAAGGTATTGAGTGGAAATTCAATATCGAGAAGGCGGCTTGGTGGGGCGGTTTTTGGGAAAGGCTTATTAGATCTATTAAGTCATGTTTGAAGAAAATACTCATGAAGGCTTCACTTAAATTTGAATAGCTGGAAACAGTTTTAATTGAAATTGAGGCGATATTGAATTCGCGTCCACTGACTTATGTTTATAGTGAAGTTAGAGAACCAGAACCGCTGACGCCAGCTCATTTTGTAGTTGGACGAAGACTGACATCCTTACCATCTGGGAAAATTCTTGAACCTGATTCAAGAAAATTTAACAAGGCGATATAAATACCGGCTAAGGTTATTAGAAGAGTTTTGGAAAAGATGGAAAAGAGAATACTTACTTGAAATTAGAAACGTGAAACAAATTCAGAGAGGTAACGCCGTAACAGATCTTTTGAAAGGCTCTGTAGTTCTAGTACATGAAGAAAAATTACCAAGATTATTATGGAAGATGGGAGTTGTACAGGACTGTCCGTTTAGCTAATGGAACTCATCTTCGTCGTCCTGTGCAGTTATTGTACCCATTAGAAATGACTTGAACTCTTTGAACTGAATGCAATGAACTTAAATTGCGAACACTGCATCTATGAACATTTAAATTTGTAGAACATTAAAAACATTTAATGTTTAAGATAACTTCAGAATCCAATCCTTTGATGAACCAAGAGTTCATCGAGGGGGAGGATGTTACAGTTCATGTAGCTGGCCACGAGAGGGCGCAGCGTTTTTTTACTTTTAGCTTGTTATATTTTTCTTACCGCATTGCGGATTTTTGAGATAGATGTAGTGGCAATCAGAAAAAACATGATAAATGTTCTAATGTAAGCATACAATTCTTGTACATAGCTGTAAATAAAGCTTCTGTGTGATAAAAATGAAAAGGAATTCCAAGCGTTCCTGTGGATATTTATTAAGAAAGGTAAGCAAAATTTCACTTATCGATGTTATTAAATGTAAATAATAAGAATAAGAAAAAAGAGCATAAGTTGCAACACATGGTTCCCAGAAAACTTCCTTTTCTAATTCGTACTATTCTTATATCGTATATTTATGTGTTTGTTACTTGTGGGTATGAATATTTTAGCGAGCTTAAGTTTGCCTTCAATTTATAACTCTAATAACTCAACACCTCTTTTTAAAGAGGGATAAAACCCTAATTTACTTTTTGCATGATTTAGTTTCTGGTAGCTCACAATGAGTTCGGTCCAAAGAGATGTTGGACTTCTATTTTCCACTCCAATTTTGACGGAGAATACCCGGGAGGGGAATTTCCGGAGATCTCCCACTCCTCTTCCCTTCCACCAAACCCTACAAAATGAATTTCAGCTTGCCAGATATTTAAAAAAAGAGTGTCTCCATGCCGGACAGATACTGTACATTTACAAACATCTATGTCTTCTCCGGGATTCGAACTGCAGTAGGCTCCCCTAACCACTATACCATCTGGACAACTTGTATTTAAATTATTTATGTTTTGTTATTTATGCCCTTATTTAAGTTCCTAAGTTTTTTATATTTAGTTATTTATGTTCTCCAAGTTACTGATGTTTGTTAAAACCCTTTCGAATCAGAATAAATAATGAATAGTAACTAACTATTTTCTGGTATGCTTGCATTTTGCTATATGATGTGTTATAAAAGATGTCATCTGTTATAATATATTCTGATCAATAATAATTTTTATGTAAGGTTTCCTGAATCATAGATAATATTCCAAGAAAACGATAAGGATCTGCAGTTGTCATTTATTACATAAACTAGTGCTACTAGTTGTGAGATGCTGTTCTGTAATAAAAAAGGAAAATCCCAAATTTTCTCCCTTTTAATTAATTTATTTTCTCTGATAACTTTCTAACGAAGAATTTTTTTAACGACTAAAGTTTGGTCTCACTCAGTTAGTTCCTTTAGCGAAGTGTAGTCAGAAAATTGCCTTCAACAGAAGTTCAATTTTATGCAGTGTAAGCAGTTTTATGACTTATCGAATAAAAGGAAAATTATTTTAAGTGGCCTACAATAGTATAAATGATCGTCATTCGCGAATTGATATTACAAAATAAACATTAAAATATCTTTAAGGTCTAAAAAAGCTAGATTTCTCATTATGTACTTTTCTTTTAAAGCTATGGATAATCAGCTTTTCTCAAGTATATTTGTTAATTTTAGCACATATCTTCAAATGATAGTACGTAAGTAGTATATGTTCGTAAACCGAAACAATTTTACCCGTATGACTTAATGTAAAATGAATTAATTTATTCATAGCTCACAGACGACTGTTCATTTAAATTATCAAATGTACTTAATCCGTAATTAAAACGTAACAAGTCCATAATATAAAACCGATCAAAATAATTTAGTATAAAACAATAAATGCTAAACACAATATTAAAGCGATGAAATGGAAAAAACATTAATTTCATTTTGCTGTACCTGTTGTAAGATGAATGGCCGTTATAAATGAAAAATGATAAGGAAGATATTATTGCTTGCATACGCAATTGCCTTCGGTGAATAAATCATGCAATTATCTTTAGGATGCATCTTCCTTTATCTGTTCTTTATCTTGAAGGGTTGTATAATCGTTAGGTTATTTGGAAGCAGGAGATGTAAAATGCGACCAATGCACTCTCAGAAAATCGAACCATGGACCTCTTGAATAGGCGTCGGGTGTGCTGACCGCTACACCACGAAGGCAAGCTAAGAAGGCCAGAGAAATACTTATTAGAGTCACTACAGTATCATGCATGAAATTCTCTGATTTATTGAGAATTTGTTGACTACATTAGTTGGCAATTTATTGAGAATTTGGTTTGTTGGTTGCCTACATTTTAAAATGCTTCGGAAGAGGAACATAGCATTGTCCTGCTTCATGACTGCGATACCGTTACGCGAAAGCTTTGCGTCTTATTTTCATTTTACACAAATTTCGAAAAACATAGTTCAATGATTTCTTTTCTTTGCTTTTTCTACATTTCTCTACATTAATCTTTTTTGAAGTTTTGTAGTTCTTTTTGGTTACTTTATTTTTACGGTCCTCTAGTAACTTTTTCCCATCTTCATCTTTAATTTCCTAGTACAAGGCTTCGCCTAGAGACACAGTATCATACATAATGGAAAAGCGTTAAGTCTGAAAGTGTCTGCCTGCAATCCAATGTGGGAATAAATTCTTCCAGGCCATATTCATAACCCTGTCAATGAGGTTTCCAGAAGTCCCTGAGCATTAATTGTACGATAAAGATTAGCCAGGTTTGGTTTAGTTGATTACGGCAAAGCAGATTAGGGCGATCTGCCTAAGGGAAGGGATACCTTCGTGGAGAACTTTCTAATGAAAACTGGCTCTTATACACCTTACACATGGGGAAAACCTGCTCATGCAGAGAGCTCGTTTGCCTGGAATCGAAACCATTTCGGATTGGGATATTCGTAACCCGAGACATTATTCGTCTTCTGAAGCGTTTTTACTCAGGTTATTAGTTCATGAGCCTTTTGTGATCCAAGTTTCTGTTGTACGTTTTTAAGGGCTTCAGATAAGCTTATAACGGACCACCCAAACAGAGATAAATTTCAACACCTTCAAAATGAAAGTTAAAAGTAAATCATATGCACATGCAATTTCAAACAACTGTTAAGATGACTTGAAAAATCATTAATGTATAATAAATAAAATAAAATAAATATAATTTCTTCAGTTATTTTATTTATGATATAATTTTTGCGATGAAATTATTTTTAAGTCATTCCAAATTCCATTACACGCCGACCACCAAACTTATATAACAAAACATTTGCTAAAATATCTTGACTTATATATGGAGATATACGGCATGTTAATTCGAAATACAAGCTATTCTAATTTTGGTCATCAGTGTAGGATAAATAGTTTAAAATATTCTACAATTTGTAATTCTGTTAACCGAATTATAACTTCAATAATTAAGAAACTTCACAAGTACTCGTACTTCCTTAGACTTCATCATAGCGAATAATGAATTCAAATATCTTAGAGATAAAGCACCTTCAATCTTTTTCCCTCATTATGAGTTAGTGTTCATTAAAATAGATGGAGAAGTTCAACCCTACTTTCACACATTTGCATGCAATTTCTGAATCTGTGAGCATGAAACAGGTTTTGAGGTACTGTTTTGTTCTACTAACATTATGCAGATATTTCCCCTTTGCATTTTACGCAAAGTCACCAGTTCGTGGATTTTCTAAAAGCTTTATAGATGGCTGAGTACTTTGAAAATAATTTACAAGAATGTATTTGAAAACGCTTTGTAAACCAAAGTTATTTCTAAGCAACTCCTCTGTTGATTAGAATGTTCTATTAAATTATTAATCTCGGTAAATCTTGGAGTTTTATAGTTAAACTTATAAAGTTTTACACTAAATAAATTTAGAGTAAACACAGGAGAACCACTCTAGATCGTCAGATGGATTCTCGCTCCAACTTTACTTACAGTTCAGTAATACATAGTGATAACAACAAGCGTAAACAACTAAAAACATTTATTTGTTCCATCCTTACCTTGGATTCTAGTAACATATAATAATAACACCAAGTGTAAAAGCAACTAAATTATTTATTCTTTTCATCTTTAACTTGGAGTCAAAAACAACTTAAGCAGTTATTATACTTCAGGTTAAAACTGCAAAACCAAAAGGGTTTAACATAACATCCGCTTCTTGTAGTCTGGAAATATAAAAATAATCGATTATTTACGAAGTAAATATTGAATTGAAGATTAATAACCGAGTTTCTCTCGAAGTAACTTGGCGCTTTCTAAATTAATAACAAGTTAAATCTGTTTCAACAGCAATCAGGTAAAAACCAGGAGTTACAACCCTCCTTGGCCTGATTTGCCAATGCTTTCTCCTTTAACTCAGATTCTTGCTCGTTATTATCATTTATGCTTTAGATGGAGTTTAAGAAAGGTAGAAGGGGAGGAAAGATTTAATATAAGAAATAATATGTCAATTAAAATAAACCTACAATTTAAGTACAATTTCAAATATGGGCTCTATGTAAAATATTTAGGGATACCAAAGAAATTACTAATTTCCGAAGATATAACGCTTTTTTATCTTAAAAATTAATCATTCCAAACATTTTAATGTAATTACCTTCAAACGCAATGCCTGCTTTTATATATATATATATATATATACGAATTTACGAATAATTGATTATATATATATATATATATATATATATATATAATCAATTATTCGTAAATTTGCCGAAAATCCTATCCATTCAGCTTTTTGGAGATATATCCTTATGACGCAATTTTGGTCCTCATAATTCTAATTCTGGGGTAGGATTAAGGTGGCTGTCAATGTTACTTACATATATAATCTGGTTCTGAAGAAACGCAACGATATAGTTAATTGTACAAGCATTATAATTATCAAAACACTCTCAGGTTTAAAGCGAAACTGCAAACTAGAAAGCAGCAAGTTTACCGAAACTATTGATTGAAAGAATGTTGCATAGAAAATGTCAGTTTCCTTGATTCATAATAAAGGTCATTGCGCTAAAGTTGTTATAGTCACAAATTTAAATTGATAATAAAAGAGATAATGAAACTAAATAATGTGATAATGAGTACTGTGACTGCAAAGTGGATGACGGGAAAGAAACTGAGAAATTCAAAAGAAAGAAAGAAATTTTTAAAGGGAGATTAGGTTATATGAATATGCTAAAGCTTACCGAAGAGGAGTAACCTTCTTCCTAAGAGGAGGTATGCCGTCGTCGAAGACTATCTAAGGGAAACTGGCTTGTGTCCAACTTCGTGGAGAAAGCCTTCATGGAGTCCTTCCTAATTTAAAAGGGTTGAAATTTAGTAAATGTAATTAATGTCCCGAAAGGACTTTTAGACTGTTTTTAACCTATTTGGAAAAAACACCTTTAGACCTGTTTGGAAAAGACGACTTTTGACCGGTTTGGAAAAATATTCACTTTGTTTATTTATCTAAATATGTGCTTATGGGTAATACCGTAAGTTTGACAGTTTTGGGTAATTCATGTTCTAACTTTGATTGAAATAACGGGGTTCTTCCGGAAAAGACTCGAAGTTGGATGTAAAAGAAATAAGGAGATAAAAATGGAATACTAAAGGAAAACTAAACTCACTTAAAATCATTGAAGAACTAAATTTAAAAAGTAAAAAATCATAGAATACATGGAGGTTGTTTATATATTTTCACAACTATTTCGGTGCCGTATAATTCATATTTAAAAATGTTTAAAAATTTTTAAAAAATTAAAAAATTAAATTATATTTTTAATGTTCAGTTTGATAGTCTTTTTTCTGTACAAGGAGTCCGCATTGTGATTTTCATAATAGAAGGACGTTTCGTTAAATTTCCAGGGGTATTGATTTAAATTTCTCTTAATCGTAGTCAGTTTGCCCTTAAAAAGAACTTTTTTCAAGTGAACAAAGGCACAATAGTCTATAGGTGAAACGTCAGGGATTTCACAGTCATATGTTCAAAAGGTATCTATGCAATTCCTGCAAAGTTTTCATATTTCAAAGAATGCAAAGGTACTTTTCTAACTCTGACTTGCTGTTTTGTCTTGACGACGTTTCCTTCTTTGAAAGTCGTTAAGGCAAAGAAATGGAATTCCTACTGTAAATATTGGACAAAAAATATTTTCTTGATAGGTAGTAGTAGGTTGTTTATATTAGTAGGTTAGGTTGATTTTAACACTTGTTTCCACTTTTCATATTTTTAATTTACCACATTAAGAGAACTCTGCAATAATCATAAAACCTTTGCTGAAAACTTCTTTGCATTGACAAGGAACCAGGTTTGCACATTTTTTTCTCTTCGTTTTTAATAATAAATAGAACTTTTGTCGCAATCATTTAGGTAAACTCATATTTCATCAAGAATCGCAATGTACTTCTATTTACCTTTTGCTAAATCATTTTCATACAGGGTTGTATAAATCGTTTTGCGTTGAACCACATGCCTGGGCAAAAGCTGGTGAACATTATGCTTTTTAGCTTTTTTAAGTTTATAATCTTGGTTTATTATTTTTGTTATTACAGATGTATTTAAAGGCTTTGCAATCTATTTGTGTGTCGGTTTATTTTCACTTGTTATCAAAGATTAAACTTTAGGAACATTAGAAACAATACGTACCTTTTACGGGTATTCGTTTGAATCTTCTTTGCACGTAGAAGTAATAATTATGGATTTTCTTTGTCAGATTAATAATGCACTTCGAAATTTCAATAACATACATTTCATAGCGTTTTTCAATTATGGAATAGGAATATTTAGCTTCGAAAAGTGAAAAAATATATACTTCAAGCCACAGCTTCATACATGTGACTTTTTGAAAGAAGAGTAAATTTAAAAATAGCAGATGATATTTCTTATTTCAAATAATGAGTCGTTGTCAGAAACGTTTTATCTCAAAACGTTTGCTTTTCTTTAACTACTCATCAAAATCATTCTAAAAATGTGTAAAAAAAACCTTACATACAACCATGTTCTCAGAAATTAAATTAATACCGAGAAGGTAATTTATATGCTCTACTTACTGTGTCTTGGGGCGTCATTCATATTTAAATTCATTTTAAGATCTACGTTTAATTTTATCATATTCTGGGTTCTGATTGAAGTTGTCTTTCAATATTTCATAATCACATTAAAAGCAAAATAAACTTCTACATATTTTGCCATGTTGAATGCATTAATTTTAAATATGTCATCGAAATCCTTAAAATATGAAAATCAGGTTAGTTTAATTTTGAGGCAAGTAATTCAGAATTTTGCTTGCAAAATAGAAAACGAAAATGATTTAATTTACTAAAATGTAGAGCGGTTTTTCCTTATTAAATAACAGTTAAGGCTGCAACTTAAAACTCATTAGAAAAGAATGGGATTACCGGCGAAATTTGTTATAATTGGATAAAATAGTGCATAAAATAATGCCTTCATCCTCCTTCCCATAACTAAAGCTTTTATTTTCAGCCGATATTTCTGCAAACAGAATAATAACACAGATTTGAAATACACAAGTTCTTTCTTTTTTCCCCTTTAGCAAGTTGCATTACGAATGAAGCTGTATAAAGCCCAAATCACAAATTCACTGTCTCAGTTTAAAATCTGACAACATAAATGCATTTGATATTCACAAAAAAGCAGCTAACTGACGATTGTTACGATAACGTTCACTTGAGTTGAAATACTTTATGATTGAATATATTCAGGTTGTAAGGATCTTAAGTTTTACTAACGTTTATTTTATTTTAAATCTTTACTATCACTTCTTATTTTCTACTTCCGGCCAGAATTATAAGCGTGAAGGAGTTTATGCAAAGTTGTCTGGCGAACGCCAAGTATTTAAGTGTGGCCTTTTTGCCAAGCAGAAGAGAGGAAGCCGTGAGTTCGAAGCAGGCCGCTTACCTTAGAAGTTACGCAGTTGCTACTTTGCCTTCCAGGCCAGAGGTTTTAATCCTCTTGATAAATTAAACGTATTGTAGTGTTCACAGTCTCTGTGCTACATACGCTTTCTGTTATTATAAGGCCAATCTTATTCTAAAGTTAAATTAGAGTTTAGTTTTATTTTGATATCTTTTAAGTTAGACCCCGAGTGGAGGGTCATTGTATTCCGAAGTACGGAAGTCATTGTATATAAAGAAAAAAATAAAGGGTTTTGTATACCCTTCGTCTGTATCCTGTCCACTTACTACAATTAGTGAACATAGCTTTAGTAAGCTCTCTGTTCTAGTCAGGTCATTGTATGTTTCCGAAGAAAGTTAGAAGAAACATTGAACCTGATAGTGGCGCCCGACGAAGAATAACCATGGCCGAGTTTCAAGAAGAACCTGTGCTGCCTGCAGAAACAGCTCAGAATCCAGAAATGCCAGCTGCCGCCCTGGAAGGATTTGGGTATATTGTCCAGACCATGCGCGCTTCGATAAAACCAGAAGCAACGTTTAATGGAAACTCACAGGTAACCAGTTTTTTGGAAAAATTGGATGACCACTTCATGCTCTACCCCGTGCACGAGTTTCAAAAAGTTACCTTAGCTACCAGCGCTTTGAGGGGCCAAGCGCTTAACTGGTTCAAATGTATCGGCAGAAGTCTCTTGGGTCAAGCAGGAAGTCCCACCTATACCTACGAAAATTTCAAGACTGCCCTACTAAAAGCCTTCCCTGTTGTAAGGGATCGTGCGAAATTAGAAACAGAACTTTTCAGTATATATCAACAAAGAATGGAAAACCTCTCCAGGTTTATTTTAAGAAAAATTCACGTTTTCAAGCTCTTGTATGGAAACCGTCCGGATCCTGAAATAATTCAAGTGATTTTGCCGAGGTTACTACCCCAAGTGCAAGACTTTATTGAATTGAGAAATCCGACTACACTGGAAAAATTATTTGAGCTAGCAATCCAGTTTGAAAGTAGAAGAACGGCGGACGTCGAAAGAAGACGCCAATATCAACAGCGAAACCAATTTGGTACGCCAAGACTACAGCAAACTCAAGCACATGGCTACGGAGAAAAAGCGAATCAGTGGGCAAGGAAACCCGAGCATTCAAAAACAGCCGTCGACAGTTCAATAGCAACCCAGGAAAAAAGTCTCAAGGCCAGTGGAGAAAGAAGGAAAGCACCGAAAGAAAAAATAATTTAAACTAAAACGGATTTCTGCTGACGAGAGGGTGCGGAAATCCGAAGGCCACGAAAACCCCTCTTCCTACAAGTTAAATACAGTAATGGTGAAAAATTTAACTCTTCCGAAGATTGAAGTCTTGGTAAATAATATCCCGGCCACCGCACTCCTGGATACCGGCGCGCAGTGTTCCTGTGTGGCAGAAGTCTTTTTTAGAAAGTATTTTCGCAAATACCGCATATATAATGCGGATAATACAACAGTATTAGCGGCGCAAGGAGAACAATGTAAGTGCGTAGGTAAAGTACCTTTGTACATCCGTATCAAGGACGAACAAGTAAAGGTGATGTTTTTTATAGTAAAGAATTTGCAAGCACACTTAATACTAGGAATAGACTTTCTTTCAGACGCACAAGCTACACTGGATTTTAATGAAGCGTCTCTTAAGCTGACGATGAAGCCAGTGCGTGTAGAAAAGGTTGAACCGCCAAGGGTAAATCTCGACCACCTGCCTAATGACGAGCAAGATAGAATCCGACAAGTGGTAAGTGAATTTGCTTCCTTATTTAGTGATATTCCAGGATTTACCCAGGTTACTAACCATAGTATTGACACCGGAGATGCATTGCCGGTTCGTCAAAAACCATACCGGTATGATAAGAATAAGGAAAAAATTATAGAATGGCATATTACCGATATGCTACGTAAAAAGATCGTAACGCCTATCTCAAGTAGTTATGCTAGTCCGGTGGTTTTATGTAAGAAAAATAATGATTATCCTTTGGAGCATCCAAAAAGGTGGAGATTCGCTATTGATTACCGTAAATTAAATTCCATAACGAAATATCCGGTATATCCGTTACCGATTATAGAAGAAATTTTAAGGAACATAAAATCAACCAAATTTATGACAACTTTAGACTTAACGAATGGTTATTTTCAAATAGGGATCAGGCCTGAGGACGTGCCTAAGACTGCTTTTATAACCAAGTCTGGCACTTATGCATTTTTGCGAATGCCGTTTGGCCTTTCAGGCGCCCCAGCAACATTTCAGCGATGCATGGACATTGTGTTAAGACCTGTTCTCGGAAAGTCCACATTTATCTATTTAGACGATATCATTATTACTAGTGATAATCTAGACCAACATGTACAGGATTTAAGACAGGTGTTTTCTTTATTAAATGAGGCCGGTCTAAAAGTTAATGTCGAAAAATGCAAATTTGCAGCCCCTGAATTAAAATATTTAGGTTACAAAATATCGCAAAAAGGGATCGAGACAGATGAATCAAAAATAATCGCGGTACAAAAGTATCCCACTCCAAACACGGCAAAGAAGCTCTCTTCTTTTCTAGGACTTTGTTCATATTATAGGTCCTTTATAAAAGATTTTGCGGCTATCGCTGAGCCATTGTTAAAATTAAAAAGGAAAAAGGCAAGATTCTCGTGGACGGCCGAAGCCAATAGTGCTTTCGAAAAATTAAAACAAGCATTAACGCAAGCCCCTGTGTTGAAATTTCCTGAAAAGGATGAAAATTTAGAAATTTCAGCGGATGCTTCGGATTATGCGGTAGGAGCGGTACTTTCGCAAAATCAGCAGCCAGTAGCATTTTTTAGCCGAACTTTAAATCAAACACAAAGAAACTATTCCGCGACCGAGAGAGAGGCACTTGCAGTTCTGTTAGCAGTGCAAAAGTTCCGAGTCTATTTTGGAAAGGCGCCGATAACAGTATATTCTGATCATGCGGCGGTAACTAGATTGTACTCTGGAAAAAATTTATCCCCAAGGTTAATAAGATGGGCACTCAAGCTGCAAGAATATAATCTGGTAATCAAGCATACCCCCGGAAAGGAAAATATCGTAGCAGATGCCCTGTCACGAATTAAATTAGACGAACAGGGTAATACCGTAAAAGTTGCAATGCTGACAGCGTGTACAATAAATTCCCGAGAAACTGTAATAACCGAACTGGGTAAGGATCCTGAGTTTGGAAGTATTTATGAGTATTTGAAGGATCCTGAAAATTTTAGCCACCAAGATATTGTGGCGATAAGAAATAGGGCGGCCCATTACGAACTAATAGATGGTCTATTATTTTATACAAAAACTACGAATTCCAACAACGAATTTCGACCTGTTATCCCAGCTAGTCTTAGATTAAATATCCTGCAAGAGCTCCATGACAGCCCTTTAGCTTCTCATGCTGGTATTCGAAAAACTACTCAACGCGTACGCGAGGCAGTCTACTTTCCTGAACTGCAAAAGTTAACAAGGGCGTATGTCCAGTCCTGCCCAACATGTCAAGCCGTTAATTATATTAATTTCCGCCCGGCCGGGTTTCTAAATAGTATTAAATCCGAATTTCCAAATGAAATAATCGGTATCGATTTATTGGGCCCTTTCCCAAAAAGTCAGTTAAACAAAAGTCGCTATCTCCTTGTTATAGTTGATCATTTTAGTAAATGGACCGAAATTGTTCCCTTAAAACGAGCCTCCGCGAAATTAGTTACCGATTCTATTTTAAATAAATATATTTTAAAATACGGGGCGCCCCTAAAAGTTATATCGGATAATGGTCCTCAATTTGTAAGTAATATATTTGAAGACATGTGCCAAAAACTGGGCATACGTCATTTAAAAATGGTCCCGTATCGGCCGCAATCAAATATAGCGGAACGGGTCAACAGAAATATAGTGAAAATTATCCGTAGTTATGTTAAAAATTTTCATAAAAGCTGGGATAACTATGTCAATGAATTTGCTTTCGCCCTTAGGACCGCAAAACATGATACAACGGGCAAAACTCCTGCTGAGTTATTTCTAGGCAGAAAGATTATAACACCGTTAGATAAATTATTTTATGTGCAACAAAGAGCCCCAGAATTTAAAATGGGTGATATAGAAAAACTAATTAAGGAGGCAAAGAAGAATACGGAAGTAGCACAAAGAAAACAGAAGCTCTATTATGATTTGAAACGACGGGGAGTAACTTATAAAGTAGGGGATGAAGTACTAAAAATTAAGCATTCACTTTCTTCAGCACCAGAAGATAAAACTGCCAAATTTTTCCCACGCTTTGAAGGACCATATGTTATAGAAAAAATAACTCACGCTGTTGTAGTATTAAAGGCAAGAAATGGCGAAACCTGTTCCGCAAACATTGACCAGATAAAACCATTCTATGACCGTAATAAAATGCAAATCTTTTCAGATCTTTTGCAGGATCCGGTACGGCAGACACCGCAGGTACAAGTTCCAGAGGTGGGAAAACGACAAGTACAAGGGCAAGCCAATGAGAGACAGAAGCAAGTGAAAAGAAAATTGCCCCGCGGAAAAATTGAAGGTACAAAGAAAAAGAAGTCGTTCCACCGTCCAAAAAACAGAGTTCACGAACACCCCCAGAATGAAGAAGGGAGAAGGACGACGTATGTGGAAAAGACCGGGAGAAAGGACGGCAACTATAACCCGGCTGTGAAACGGAAGATTGACTCATCCGACAGAACTCTCCGCAGCAAAAGTCGCCGAACTGCGGAAGGGCCATCAGCGGCGGAGGAAAAAGTACAAGAAAAATTTGAACGGCCAACAACGAGGTCCAAGCAGGATCACGACAGAAGTTTCCCGGTTCCACCAAGACCAGCTGCCTTCAAGCGGCCAAGACCACAAGCAGAGGACAGAAGGAAGATGTTCAAGGGTGGCCGTAGTGGTGAAAAACGGAAGCTTCCAGAGGAAAGCACTGAAGGGCGAGCCCGTACAAGAAGGAGGATCAACCAAGCAACGGTCTGCAGCACCTTTAAAGACTGGGCCCAGAAAAGGATGTCTGAATATTACAAAGATAAGTAAAATTTTGTGTTACTTTACAAACTTAAGTTAATCTTTCATTCTTACTGCAAGTGGCAGATTTGAAGAAGTTTTACCTCATGCGAGGTCTACCTTTATCGCCAAAAGGGCGAGAAATGAGTTGTGACCGATTTTCTTATTATGTTTTTCAATTACTCGCGCGTAAAACTAAAGTTGATGTATAATAGCGTTGTATAAAGACTTAAATTGTATAAATTTTATTTAAAACATTCTAACAAGAAAGAAGTTTTAGTCTGAAAGACTTTTTGAAATGTAGTATTATTTCAATGTAGAAAGAATTGGCACTTGCTTTGAAAAGAATAGAAGTTAACAATGTACTACTAATGTATGTTTTCAAATGTGTAAAATTAACGGCATCTTCATATGTTCTTGTATACATGTGAACTGTTATTTTGAATGTTTAGAAATACCGTGATATGGTAAAAGTGAAAGTAATGTTAAAAAATTTTGTTATTCGTGTGACTGTAAAGATTAAATCATGCTGAATATGTGTTAAAGGTTGAATGATGTAGTTAGGCTCTCTGACGCTACACTTTAGAGTTAGCCACTTTCAGAATAGTACCTCAGGGTCTAGAGTTGAAATTAGGGTGTGTTAAGAGGTCTCGTATGTTGAATTTTAACACGTTAGTGTTTTGATTGTAGGAGGAAGTGTTGAACACATAGACAGAAACACATTCGTGTTTGGTGTTTTTACAACACATGTCAGAGAGCACGGGGAGAGATAATTAAAATAGTCATGAATGAAATAAGAATGTTAAGAAAAGTATATTCTATATGTTATTTACAATGTCATTCTGTAACATTTCATTAAACTAGTTTTCCTTCCAGATCTCTGGAAGGAACCAGAATTGAATAAAGCTCCTGTTTTGATGCAGTACAGATGAAAAAGAAAAAAGATTGTTGTATATTCCGGGAGCTGCTATTGTAACAAATTTCTTTCTTTTAAAATTTTCTAGTTTCTAGCTAAGTTATGTTTGTAAAAGTTTGGCCTCGCGTTAGTTTCTAGAGCTAAAAGTTTTCAACAAGGTCGTTTTAGACCTCAGTTTCAAACTAATTAACTCTGGCGGGAAGTATGTAAGGATCTTAAGTTTTACTAACGTTTATTTTATTTTAAATCTTTACTATCACTTCTTATTTTCTACTTCCGGCCAGAATTATAAGCGTGAAGGAGTTTATGCAAAGTTGTCTGGCGAACGCCAAGTATTTAAGTGTGGCCTTTTTGCCAAGCAGAAGAGAGGAAGCCGTGAGTTCGAAGCAGGCCGCTTACCTTAGAAGTTACGCAGTTGCTACTTTGCCTTCCAGGCCAGAGGTTTTAATCCTCTTGATAAATTAAACGTATTGTAGTGTTCACAGTCTCTGTGCTACATACGCTTTCTGTTATTATAAGGCCAATCTTATTCTAAAGTTAAATTAGAGTTTAGTTTTATTTTGATATCTTTTAAGTTAGACCCCGAGTGGAGGGTCATTGTATTCCGAAGTACGGAAGTCATTGTATATAAAGAAAAAAATAAAGGGTTTTGTATACCCTTCGTCTGTATCCTGTCCACTTACTACAATTAGTGAACATAGCTTTAGTAAGCTCTCTGTTCTAGTCAGGTCATTGTATGTTTCCGAAGAAAGTTAGAAGAAACATTGAACCTGATAAGGTGATATAAGTTTTTACTGTTTATTTATAGATGAAATAAGCCGTGCTCTTGCCATGGTAATAAGGTTTCTACAACATGGACCGAATTCAAACTCCGCAGAAAGTATGAAGGTTCGTAAGTGTGTAGTGTCTTTGCAGCTGTCTTCCGGTTACAGCTTAAAGTTGAAATATGTGAGAAACCCATGAGTCACCGGGTAATTTCTCTAATTACCTAGAACATACTAGTAATCCTATAGAAACAACATACTAGTAATTGACTAGTACAATTGAGCACACTAGTAATCTAACAGAAACAACACCTCCACCGAAACACACGCATCCCGCCACGTAGACACCAACCCAACCTTCAACTGGATACAAACTTATCACTTACATAATATTGTTTACACACATGGGGACTCTTAAAATATATTTAACCGAGAGTCCTTTCGAGAGTAACTAGGCAAATTCGTATTATCATCTACTGAGGTGCCCAAATCCTAAGCCAAAAACAGGTGCAGATCTTGCCTCTTGGACTACCTTGGCCAAGATTGAAAGTCTTAAATTGTTTCTGATAATGTCACAGATTGGTTAAATCACAACAAGCGAAGACATAATTCCACTACATTTTATGGTAGAATAAATCAGTTGGAATTTAAAATAGATATAAATGCAGATAATATTTGAGCACTTGCGGGAGACTTTTGGTGTAAAGTTTCGTGTAACTTCCATTGCTTTTAAAGCATAAAAGACTTCATATTAAAGAGACTACTAGGACATCTCTTCGGGGGAAGAAAAGTCCTAGTGTAAATACGAAGTGTAAGATATTTTATATTCTTCTCAATTTAATGTATCTCACTCACAAACTTGGCGGTTTTTAAAGCCATAAACGTGGTTTATTATCTCTTTTATTAATTACTGGCTGTATCCATGAAATTACACTAGCTAAATTTATTAAAAGCATTGCACATATAAATTTTCTTTTTCATTGTAACTATTTTAGGCATTTAGCGATGACAGCAACTTGTTATTTGAAAAGTGAAACAAAAGTATTTTCTAAGGAAAGCTGGCTCGTGTTCGCGTTAACATGGGGAACACCACAAGAACGCTAATGCAGTCAGACCGTTCAACTGGAAACGAACCCACATCGAGCTACCAACGTTCAACGACTTTACCACTCGGCGCCAGTTAGCGATTATTATGAAAAAATTTTACATAACATTAAAAAAGGAACACTGAATCGTAGTAGACGAGTTTGATAAATTTTGTGAAGAAATCAACATCAAAATAACGCGTTTTATGAGGCACATTTATTTTACAACTATTTTATATTCTAAGTATGCATTTTTATAACACATTTTCTCTTTTTTTTATCCTGTAAGGTATATTTTAATTTTATAACAGTTATTTTAATTTTGAAGTCACTTTCCTATCAGTTCTTGTTTTCACTTACAACTCCCTATCCGAATGAGTTTTCTAGAATCTCGTTGCGTGCAACGTAGTATTTAAGGGAGGTTTAACTTACTTCGTGAGAGAGAGCTAGGAATCCTGAGTAGCACATATTTGCCTTTGGGTTAAGTCTCTCTTGAAGCTGTTACGCTCGGCCGTATATCGCATGCCTTTTGATATTGCCGGGGTAGTTTAAATTCAGGGCTAAATATGTTAGATACTTGTGTTAGCTTCGACTAAGTCTCTTTTTATAATCTAGCTCTTATTTTCTTATTCCGAGTTTAAGCCCTAGAAAGGGACCAACTGTTCCTCTTATTTTGAGTGAAATAAAGGGTACTTTATCCCTTCTTTTAGTCTATATCTTTCGTTATTTGAACTCAGCGATAAGTGGCTCGACAGTTCACTAGGTTCCTCAACGTTCATTCTAGTACAAAAAGAGTGAGAAACCCTACAACCCTTAGTAGTTTAGTTTAAAAACTTGGCATTAAAATAAAACCGTTTTATATCGCACTATTAAATGAGTTTAACATTATTTTGTACAGATGTGTATGAAAACTGCATTCTTTACTGAACACTTTATTGTAAACGATTGTTTTCAGTCTTTGGTCCAGTTTAAAATTTTAGCATCAAAATGACTCTGTTTAACATGGCAAATTTATTTTACCACCGTTTTGTATTAATATGTATGTAGATTACATTTTCCATTAGATGGGTTTCTTCTAAACAAGTGTTCTTTAGCTCTTGGTCTAATTTAACATTTCAACAATAAATTACTCCTTGTCTGCGATATTGCAGTTAGCACATTTATTTTAACACTTAAAGTATTGAGTATGAAAACTAGACATTACTTAGACATTTTTCTTAAAAATAAGTGCTTTCTACCCTTCGAACCAATTTAAAATTTCGGCATCAAAATAACACAGTTTAATATAGCAAATTTAGTTTAACATTTTTTTGTAGTGATATGTTTTAAAACTACATTCTTTGTTATATTTTTATTATAAAAAAGTGTGTTTTAACCCTTGGTCTAATTTAAAATTTCCTCATTAAAGTAATACCGCAAATACTGTTTTGTATTGATGTATAAGTAAACATTTCATATTACATATTTTTCTTGTGATCAAGTTCTAAACAAATTCCTCTTAGTCCTTGGTTCAATTTTAAATTTGCGTTTATCTTTATTATATGCGGCTTAAGTGTCTGTTTGTCACCGATAGTTTATTGGTTGCTTGCGTAACTGTACTAGCCAATGGGGGGAAGTTGCCACGGCATTCAAATAGTCCATATACACTGATACCATACATGCAGTTATCATTGTTTTAATTAAATTAACATGGTATTTAAGAACATTTAAATATTTTTAATTAATGCAATTGTTGCTTATTATGCATTTAACTATATTTATACATGAATTACCTAGAAACTTACAAACGTTGAGAAATTAAAGGAGACGAAACCAACTAAAGAGTTGTGCGTATTCCATGTTACCAGGTAGATTTACCCAAACTCCTATGCTAAATATCTTTTCGCGTAAAGAGTTTAAAATTTTGCCCAATTTTATTCCGACATTGTATTTTAAACTGAATTTTCAGCTGAACGCAAATTGAGCGTGTCGGTGGGAACGTGAACATTTGCTTGCATTAGCAATCATCTGTTTTTGAAATGGTTTACAACTGAACGCAAATCATTTTAATTACAATTTATAATATCTAGAATAGCGGCCATTTCGTATGACCGCCGGGTTTTCTAGTTTATTATATATGCGGAGTTAGACCACGACTTAGGCACTTTCCATCAACTCACCTATCATATAACTTCAAGTTATTACTACACTTATTTATATTTAAATATCATTAAATAAAACTCATAACAACAAATTTTGCAGTAATATTTAAAGCTGAAATGATTTTCGGTTAATGTACAGTGCTAACTTTATAATAGTATGTAAATTTTTTAAAGCCTAATTTGTTTACAGATTATCATCATATCAGTTGTAACGATTAAACCGTGATGTGTTAATCAAATTGCTCAACACAAGTAAAAGCGCTCGAGATTAAAATTAATTTCAATAAACTCAGAAAATGTTTTCTCGCACATTATTCTAAATATGTGCTTACAGAATTCAAGCATTAGCGCGATTAAGAAGTCTAAGCGATATCATTTAATGAAAGGATCAAAATAACGTTGCTACTGAAATATAGTACATAATTGTATGTCTGTGCAGAGGTAACATTCCGTACTTCACACGCACCATTAAATTAATCGTAAAAATAACTGTAAAAGAAATGAGATTCGTTACGAAGAAAGTCTTACTTAATATACATTTATTTTACAAGTTCTACTTTTGCAGTTTTATTTAATATTGCGGAAGAGATAGAATAAAAATGATTGAAGGATTTACGTAAATCCTTCAAAGATTAAAATCATTTTTATACGATTTTTATTTTTTAGCGTTTAGTAGTTTGTTTTACTCACATTTCGTGAATCATAGCAAATTTTCTTTTAAGAATTTTAATCTTTTTTCAGGAATTTAGCTCCGTTTCAGATTTTTTTCTCAAATCATTCTTCTTAAATGGTAATTTTAATATTTCGTAGATCATTTTAAATCTCCTCCTCAGAAATCTCTTTTTTATAATTTTTTTCTGAAATTCATCGACTTTTCAAAGTTTTCTTTCATGTTGTTATCAATCTTCGTACTCTCAAGGCCTTTTGGTCTTAGAAATTATATGTGACATGAAATCAATGCAAAAATAGCAACAGTGTTTAAACAAGCTTTGACTAAAGTAAAGCCTCAAAACAGTCGTCACTCATTATAAAGGAAACGAGAGTTTTAGGTTAATCTTAAATCCACCAACTTCCAACCAGCCCCAGTAAGCATGTTTTCAGCATAAAAGTTTAGAATAATGAAGCAAGTAGTAACTAAAAATCGAAAGCAACGAAATTCTAATAACTAAATTTCGATTTCGATACCCATACTCTAGAGTGCTTTGGACAACTCTCGACATGTGATCTATCGCAGAGATATTCTGTATTTCTAGAGGATTGATTAAGATCTTTGTCCATTTAGAGGTAAGCCCTGGAGATAAGTCGGAGTGTTTAGAATGTCAGAATTTCACCGACAAGTTATCCATCTAAAGGGCGATGTGTACCATACCAATGTAGACTGAATACAGAATGTTTAGCTAGTTTGTTATAATGAACCGTTATTATATTCCAGTATTATGGGGATGCGCAGGAAAACTGCGCATTGTTACCGAGCTGAAATGCAAAAAATACAAGAAGAGAGATTGCAAAAAATACAAGAAGAGAGATGATTCCTAAATATATTCGAATCTGAACCCTAAAAAGTGCTCCGATTTCTCGAATCTTTCGTATAAGAATAATAATAAATCAGGAAAAGCAACGTTATTAAAGAATAAATGTGTTTGATTTAAAATCTGCATTTAATGATAAACCAATTTAAACAATACAAATTAATTTTTTTCCTTTTCCTCTTTTTATTACAAATACGGCAACATGTATTAAGGAAATACAATTAAAATTTAGTAAACTCAGTAACTTAATTTAAACTCTTAAATTTTGAAGCTCACTTTCACAATTTATTCTCTCATTCATAATTCATGTGATTCTCATATTCATAATTTAATACGGCATTTTAATTGAATGCTTGGTTCGTATATCCAACTAACGTGGGGAAGAGCCTTAGTTCTAAACTATGTTGACCCCAATAAATTTTTACATTTCTCTCATTCGAAAAATCTAATGACTAATCATATTGTAGTGCCTCAATAAAAACAATATTTGGCAGTTAATTGCTCCCCATATAGATTTATATCAACAGGAATTTATGCCTCTATCCAACTGCCCTTTAATTAGAGAAAACTATAAGGAATTATTGCATTCCTCCGTGGGTTTTTATTATAATATCTAGTACTTTCAGCTGTACAGAACTTGCCTACTTCAATGGTAAATTCTAGTCCATGTAGAAAGTTATTTCACCATCTCAATCTTGGAACGAAATAACACTGGACACAGAAAAACAAACCTTTCTGTCAGTTCTTCAACTTAACGACTTGCACCACTCTTGAAATTTACAGAAAAATTCCCCTCTTCTTACAGGATTTAACGTGAAATGAAAGGCAACGTAAAGCTGATATAATAGGTGAATTAAATTATAGTATAACACAATTAAAACTGAAATTTACATAGCAAAGTCTAGTAAGTCAGTAACGTAAGCTTTGTCTCAAGTCCTCAATCATAAGAATAAAATTATTCAAAGTATAGAATACAGTACTAAGAAGCTAGAGAGAATATAGCTAGGAAAATATAGGTAGGAAAATAGCTATCATGAATACCAATTTAGGTAAATATTATAGTGGCTTTCTCGAATGGAGTGTCAGCGATCGCTGCCAAAAACTTCAAAAACTCAATATGTTAACTAAAGGGTATTCTAATAGGAGCCGGCAAAAGTAAAAGTGACAAAAGAAATTTTTAAAAAAATATGAAAGCTTTCAGATTTTATATTACTCGCAAAGGGGCGTTTTTTATAATGTTTTGTGTGTTACCTTCATTTATTAAATATCATGTTCTTCGCACTTAAACCCCAAAATTCAGTTCAACAGCAATATCATAAAAAAGAAACCTCGCTAATAAACTATCTGTGCTTGAAGATGTACGCGATGTTAATCTTAATGGAACGGTTTGAAATCGTTGAGTTTATGAATCAAAAATTTGTTCAAGATTTACAAAATTTGCAATAAATAATAAAACAAGTTCCAAATTTGGGCTTTCAGATACCCATATTTGCGTGGAGGACTACGTTATTCAAACTTTGATGTCTCTAAGTTTTGTTGTTTTTCCACAATGCGAGAAACATACATACATTCATATAGATTCTTCATTATTTAATTTCTTTAAATATAATGATGCGGGGCTCTAATATTGAGTGGCGACAATTTAAAAAGTGATTCAGAGTTATATAGTGAACCAACATAAAATGCCAAAACGAAATTAATAGCCCTTGTGGGTAAATTGCCTCTTTGGGCTAATACAAAGTTAATAAACATAAAATTCTACACAGCTAACTACTGGAATGTCCGTTGTTCGAATTTCGACAATCTTTGACTTTTCCTGTTCTGTGCTTTTGAATAACCTATTCCTGTCCATAAACTATATTTTTGAATAGAGATTTTTTATCTGAAATACATCCAAATATTTAATAAAAATAGGACGCTTTTAATAGAGTGTCCAGAGCGAAAGAATTTATGGTGTAATTTAGATTAAAAGGAGAAAATTCTTAAGGGAAAAACTTAATAAAAGTTCCTTAGCCCAAAATTCATACGAATTTCTCCCATAAAAATAATAATACCTCATTCTCTTGGATATCTACTAATTACACGCCGAATGAAAGAGGAGAAGTAATTTCCATTCTACCTCTAAAGAAATGGGTTGGCAAGAACCTACTCTACAGTGAGAGCACTCTAGTTTTCTTTCATGTTTTTCTTCCCTTTTTAATGACTGCACTTTTCTACATCAATGGAGCCTTGTTGCACATTTTCCTCTTTTTAATAAATGTTTTTAAAGAGAAGAGATAAAATTACCACTACTTTGTATCTTTTCTTGCTTTAATATCAGAGTTTTTATTTAATATTTAGGAATCTTGTTCTATGAAAAGAAATGTTCATTATGATTATTAACATCAACATTACCGGGAAATCTTCAGCGGAATATTTTACATTTTTTTCATTCAAGATTTTGGTTTCAGGTTTTGATTTCCAAGACAGTAAAAAATATTCTTGTACCTTGAGGTTCCTTCTGGTGGCATTTCGTTTCTATTAAAATTGAGATTTTTATCGGATTATGTAAAACCACATTTTCTTTGCTGTAATAAGAGTAGTTGTCTGTTCTAGAATGGGAATTTTAAGAGGCGTGTGTAAAATAAACAGATATTTTTTTTCAATTGGGTGTTTTTGGCTCAGTTCAAGTAAGAGCTCTTTGCATCCTTACGCGTTGAATATTAGTTCTCTTAAACCCGATTTTTCTTAATTGTAATTCGCGGTTGAGTTACCTCAAGATTTACCTGGGTGTGAATTAATGAAGCCTTCTCTCCATGAAAGTTAAGTCGTTAACTGATGAACTGCTGTCACAAGTCATCATTATCAAGCGAAATTACAAAATAGAGACGAAGTTGCGTGACATGAAAGGTATGAGAGAAAAATATAATAATAGTATTTAACAACTGTTTTTATTCAGAACAGTACGTAATTTGATTGCATATAATTTTATATTTTCTAAATCCATGATACCTCTGATTTTCAATAGATCTAGTTCTACCGAAAGTAGTGACATTACCTAATTTGCCTAAGGTGACATTTTGCCTAGTTTTACTGCATTCGAAATTAATAGACGTCAACTCAAGCAAATCCATGATTGCATATTCCCAATATTAAGGGTACTCGTACACCTTAAAACCCATAAGATCTTCGAATATATGACTATAGCAAGAATTGGGATAACTTATTTATTTTAAAAGCAATTACTTCCATATTTTTACAGCTGACTACATAATATAACTACTTTCTGAAATAGTAATCAGAAAATTTGTATTGCTACAAATATTTTTATAATTTAATCCGCTTTCTGACAAAAATTTTCGTTATGTTGTCAAATTGCGCGCACAGTTTAAAACATTCTGTTGCATAATTTAATCCATATTTAATATATAGCTTTTATAACATTTGGAAACGACTGTGAACCAAAATTTCTAAGAATTTCATGTTAAATTTTTATTTTATTTGGAGTTGAGTTTATAAAATGAATTTTATTAAAAAAATCTGAAATGTTTTCGTGCATAAAATTTTTTAATATTAAAATATTCATCCGATTTTTGGCTCGGTTAGAAAATAGTGCCCATATAAAGAATTCCATCCAATTTCAAGTATGTACGATTAGCCATTTTTAAAATATCATGCGCGCAAGGTGGTAACATGACGAAAAATTTTGTCACAGAGCGGATTAAATTAAAAATATTTGTGGTAACACAAACTTTCTGGTTATTAGTTCCCAAAGCAGCTATATTACGTAGTCAGCTGTAAAAAGTTGGAAGCAATTACTTTTAAAATAAATAAAATATCCCAATTCTTGCAACAGTCACATACTCGAAGATCATAAGGGGTTTAAGGTGTATGAGCCTCCTTAAATAACTAAATTCGAAGTTGATGAAGTTTTATTGAACCTCCATGCGAAATTAAGGTTTCGCTTTAAAACGTTTGAATAATTAAGTTCGAAATTAAGAGCGTTGTGCTGAATAGCCGCGTGAATGTAAAGCTGTACTTTCGGCAAATTTAATAACCAACCTCGAAATCGAGACAGGCGTATTGAAAATAAACGGCCATCTGATATTTTTGTCTAATTTTAATAAATAAATTCAAAATCGATACGGTTTCATTGAAAACCCACATATACCTATATACCTAAGGTTACTTTTCTGCCTTTAATAGCCAAGTTCAACAGATCTTCATTAAGAATCTATACAAATCTAAGGCTGCATCGTTTTCTATAAGAGAGTTTATTAAAAATCTACATAAATGAAAGGTTACATTTTGTCTTATTTTTAGTAACCAAGTTCAGAAATGACAAGGCTTTATTGAAAAGCTACAAACATCTAAGGTTACATCTAGGCCTAATTTTTAATAACCAAGTTCGGAATCGATAAAGTTTTATTGAAAATCCATGTCAATCTAAATTTGCTTTTTTGCTTAATTTTAATAACTAAATTGATCAATAGGCAAAGTTTCAGGTTTTCATATTTCTTTGGGTAAATGTTATAGT
The DNA here is from genome assembly GCF_044657685.1 of Stegodyphus dumicola. Lineage (NCBI taxonomy): Eukaryota > Metazoa > Arthropoda > Arachnida > Araneae > Eresidae > Stegodyphus > Stegodyphus dumicola. The sequence goes on from NC_140768.1 coordinate 90,405,378, forward strand.
CGCTTTCTTGAATTAAACCTTTCTTCTAATGCTCAAAATGTCTAATAGAAATTCGAGACATTCAGCATAGGGTTTTTACAAGAAAAGTTTTTCATTCAAGCTTAAACACCATTAACAGAATTCAAAATGAAAAGAGAAAATGCTTATGAGAAATAAATTTTAAAAAACACCTTAGTCTAAAATTCATAGAAATTCCTTCCATAAAAAAATAATATTGTACCTAATTACGTGTCATGTTACTCTAGATTACCTCTAATTACAGATGAAACGGAGGTGAGCAAATATTTTCCATTCGACCTCTAACGAAACGTGTGTGTACGAATCCACTACTACACTGATAACATTCAAATTTCCTTTTTTTCTTTTGTTTTCCTTTTTCTTTCATAATAATTTCTGCAGTTTTGTACATCAAAGGAATTTTGTTGCAGTTTTTCCTCTTTAAAAAAAAAAATGTTTTTGAAGAGAGGAGATAATAAAATTTCCACTCTTCTCTGATTTTTTTTCTTGCGTTAATACCAGCAATTTTATTTAATAACTAGAAATCTTGTTTCATGTAAAGAAATATTCATTACGACTATTAACAACATACTCGAGAGACCTTTCTTAAAATATTTTAGATTTTACTTTTTTCATTTCAGGTTCTGTTTTAAATTTTGATCTCCATCTTATACATTACAAAATTTAAAAAATATTCTCTTGTTTTGAGCATCTTTATGGTGGTTTGTCGGTTTGCATTAAACTCGAACCTTTTATTAGATTACGGAAAGCCACATTTTTCTTTGTTATAATAAGATTATTTGCTGTTCTAAGATGGAGATTTTAAGAAGCGTGCTTGTAAAATACCAATAAGTAATAGAAGTTATGTTTCAGGTCAGTTTCTTTAGTTTGGAAAGCTCGAGTAAGAGCTCTTTGCATCTTTTATTTCTCTTACATTAGCTCTTAAACGAAGGAATCAGATGAAAATAATGATTTGTTTATTTAAAATGCTTGTAAACAATATATATTAAAATTTTATGTTGATGGCGAATAAAATAATGTATTTATTTATTTTGTTTAAAACGTTTTAATATCTAGAACAGGAAGTAAAAGAATAAACAGATTATCAGGGCTATTCAAATAAATGTGCAAAATTTCACTATCATGACCAGTTAGTTATAAGATCACTAAACATTAAAATGCGTGACAGTTGCCATACATTGACATATTATGAGTACAAAACCCCTTACGAAGTTATTTTACTCCAGTTATTACTGCAATCTAAAGTTCCTTACATACGTCCGTTGCCTAAGTTTAGACCGTAAATGTTTTATGTTCTTTAATCCAATTTGACCGTTCCCGAATCCAATTTGACGATTCTTTTGGCGGTACGTCTGTATAAACAGATAGAATAAAATATTTTTTTTTCTCTAATGGATTGTAAAAGGGGTTTTAAGAGTGGATTCAAAATTAATTTTGGTTCCTAGGTACCAAATGGTTAAATAGTATGTACCTAGGTAGGTATGTATGTATTTATCTCGTATAACTCAAACACGATTAGCCGTAGAATACTGGAATTTAGTACATGAGACTGCTATATCATCCAGTTGTGCAGAAATGAACCTTTATTCTAGCAATCGTTGGTCGCAGTCATACACTTCGAAATACAAATGGAATTGTTTTAAGTGACGTAAACATTCATATTTTGGCCCATTAAAAAGAAAATTGTGATATGGACAACAAACATCAAAATTAAAAAGAAAGATTTAAAAGAAAATTTTGATATGGACACTACATGATTTCCTTGTACGGCCTTATTTATTGTTGCCCTTCATTTAAACTTATTTTCTCGCTTTTCATTAGAAATATATTTTTGATTCGACAGTTTAGTTCTAACTTCACGGTGAGGCAAAAATATGTAAAAACTCAAAAAAACTTCATTAAAAATTGTAAAATACAGAAAACCCTAAGATACCAAATACAGTTAAAATCAGTTAAAACAATTCTTGCAATTAAAATTAGAGTTTCTACTCAAAAACAAGCAATTTGGCTAACGGCAAGAAAGACAAAATTTTCGGTGCACAAAATTTTAAAGTTAAACGTTTGGTCCCACTGGGGAATAAGACACTAAATTTTTGTACCAACTAAATTAAATTCACTGTACTACTAAAAGTTTAAAATCTGAATAGTCAGCATCTACGTTAGGCCAGCCACCACTGATAATTTTAAAGTTTTGATAATTCTACAACTACTGCATGATGATTAACTCATGGCATAAAAATCTTTAACCGGATAAGAAAATAATTCAATCACTTTAAAAAAAATGCACAATTTACGAATCTAAAAGTATAAAAACACAGGTATCACCAAGCCGGGTATGAGGCTTGGTTTGGTTTATTGAATTACGACAAAGCACTAAAGTGATATTTCTCGAAGAGAAGGGATGACTTCTTTGAAGACTTTTTAAGGGGAACTGGCTTGTATACACGTTACACATGGGGAAAACCACGAAAATGCCCATGCAACCAGACCGTTTGCCAGGATTCGAAACCCGGACTAAACAACTAGTTTTCAACGACTTTATCGCTCGGCCGCTGGTGGGCCTTCGATTTCCACATAAAAGGATTTCCACGTAAAAGGAGCCGCACAGTTGCCTGTTATTAGCAATCCCATACACAACATTAAGACGTTCTACAGCCAATCATTTTTAAGTTATGCGAGATACACATATACTTACATATGCTACGCACAGACGTAACGAAAAGATCCCTTTTAAGTCCACTTTTAATCCATTTTGCAATTCGTTTTGGAAAAACAAGTCCTTTATTTTACCTGTGCGTACAGATGTCAAGCAACAAAAATCGTTCAAATGGATTCGAGAGCTGTCAAAATGGACATTTTCGTTGAAATATGATACCCTAAATTGTTCATAATTGCAATACTTTCTTTACAAGAAAGTTAAAAATTTAATTTTGGGCAAATAAAGAAATTTCACTTTTAATGTGGCCTACCGGTTCCTGTACTTGTATTTGAGTAACTTTTATAAGCCATTTTAAAAAATATTATAAAAAAAATTAAAGAAATTTGACTCCCGTACTATTAAAACTGACAGGGATATTTAATTTCAAAATTAGCAATCTTTTGTGTCTGAGGGATCGTGTTAATTAAGTTAGCATATTCCAGGAAAGAGGTTAAAATAAAGTGTAACAAAAATGTATATAATTTAATAGCACGTACAAGGAAGTCATTGTGGCTCCTATACAATTTTTTTTAGTTTCACCGTTCCAACTCTTTATTCCAAGTTGACATTTATCGGCATTTATCGTGTTGATCGTTATTAGCATTTATCGTAATTTTAATTTATTTTTTTTAGAATTTACTTATATATATGCACGTTAACAAACAGGAAATATTTTAAATAAGAAATATTTAGGAAAATATCTGAAGTCACCCCGGAAGCTGTTGTTAGAATTACCAAGGGTAAAGGAGAATGACGGGAAAATTATATGAAATTATTTGGGGATAGTATTACAGACGAGTAAGTTATTAAACCCATAATAAGTTTTTTATAGGTTGATTATTGACATTTACCGTGTTTTTTGGCCATTGTATACTTTATTTGCTTTTTACCATAATAGTGACAAAATTATTTATTATACTCTCATTATGTTCATTTGACATCAATATAGCAAACATTATTTAATTGCTAATTCTTTCAGCCTGAACAAGGGTGAAACATCTTTCGAATATGAAATTTTGCTTTGTTGATCACGTTTCTTTTTAACACGGTTCCTTTGTATTTTGATTGCATCTGTGTTTTTGGTATTAATATGTACTTTATTTTACTTTGTGTGGAACCTGTTACAAGGAAAATGTAAAATTAAGTAAATATTTAAATTCTTCTAATTGCATTAGTGTTTTTGATGCATTGTTGTATTGTTCTGTTAAGTTATTTATTGATTTGGTGCTTAGACTAAAGTATATTTTAGGATACAATGTTTCGGTATTTTAGGTTGTATAATTTAATTTGTGGCTACACATTTTGTTTAAGTAAAATACCGACATATGAACTAAAATGCTCCTAACGGATTTAATTTTTGTTGCAATTCTGGCGGTTTCACACTAACTTGGCGAATTTCTAGATGATTCAGAAAGAAGCATTTTCGAAGCCCTACGACCGATTTTGCCCGAAGCTTCCAAAAAGCTCATTCCAGATTGTTAGCAGAATTACGTCTTAGATTTTCTGTATGAGCGTTTTTCGTAATTAATGACATTCCTCCTTCCCAAACAAGATAATGCTTAACAGCCACGTTTTATTTCTTCAGCTTTTTAAAACTATGTGTTTTCTTGTGCATCATTAATTTTCATAATAAATCGACAGTCTAATAAAAGATATCAACGGACAAGTAGCTACCAACAATATTTTGACTTCCTTGAACTAAGTAAAAAGGAAGCATTGTAATCGCAAAAAATTTCAAGTATAATATTTCAACGAAAATATCCATTTTGACAGCTCTCGAAAGCAATTTAACGATGTTTTTGCGTGTCACCTGTATGCAAGGACAGAATAAAGGACTCTTTTCTCCCAAAAAAATTATAGAACTGATTTAAAATGGATTCTAAAGAGAATTTTTCCTGGCATCTGTAAGTTTGTACGTATGTATGTATCTCGCATAACTTGAAAACGAGTAACCTCAGAACGTGGAAATTTTGGATATAGAACTACTATATACAAAACATGTATACCTCCCATTTTAGTTGCGATCGGCAGCACCAAAAGTATACAAATATATATCCACTCTGTTACTCGGCTCAATGAGCTCAGTTTCTTTATTCTTATATGTTTGTAAATTGTGCATTTTTTTTTTTTTGCTTTAAAAATGATTGAATTATGTTGTTCTTATCGTCCGGTTAAGGATTTTGTGTCTTTAGTTAACCTGCATGTTATAGTTATAGAATTATCAACAATTTAAAAGTTGTTTAAGTGCGGCTAAGCTTAATTGGTTTACCATAGCAGCCATATTTGTTTACATTTGAAACTTGGCAGAATAGTGTATTTGTTGTCAATCTAGAGAAACTAAGCTTCGCAACAACAAAGTAACATCTTTTATTATTGCAAATTAAATTATGCTTAATCCATTCTGGAATTGTCCCTTAAGTTATTAAATTATCCTACATATTGACTCAATATAGCATCCACAGCAAATTAAGTCAGTTTCTACGCCTTCACTGTCATTCTGCCGAGTAAAACGAAAAGTAAACTTTTAGTTTTTTGCACCGAAGAATCTACCTTCTTACACGCTCGTCGAATTGCTTGTTTTTGCATAGAAAATAATTTTAGTTGTAAAAACGTTTTTAATTGTTTTAACTGCATTTGGTGTTTTATGTTTTTCTATATTTTTCATTTTTTAATATAGATATATTGAGTTTTATGTATTTGTGCCTTGTCGCGAAGTGAGAACTGAGTTAATTGAATGATAAATATATCTCTAATGAAATTCGAGGAAATAAGTTTGAATGAAAGGCAGAGAAAATACGCATAATTTAATATTCTGTACAAGGAAGTCATGTGGTGCACACATCAGATATTTTTAATTTTAGCATGAGATTTTTCTTCCATTTTACTCTATTATATTAAGTGGGACAGCTGCTTTTGTTTATTATAGAAAATGCAATGTTAAGTTTTTTAACATATATAAAAATACAAATTTAACACAGGAAAAGTGAAATAGAGAAATCGCAAAATTCAAAAATATGCATTACATCTTGCATTTGTAAGTTAGAGATATGCTAATATATGTTGCAAAAGATGTTTGGAATGATTAAAATGCACTCCAGAGTAATTAGAAGCTTTTAATGAAAAACATTTAATTCCTTTCTACATCTGTCACGTTTATGAGAATTTAATCTTATATTAAGATGATTTGCGATTTCAAATTATAGATGGTCGCAAACTGCGAAGAGATATGTATTATAACATCGTGTCTGCAAAAGTACTCACTCTACTTTTATTTACGCCGCTGTTGGTCGCATACATATACCACCATTTACAAAAATCTTAAAGATGATAAAAGATATATGTTTTCGGATTTTCAAATTTAAAAAAAAAAAAAAAAAAAAAAAAAAAACTTATATAAGCATGAAATTTAATTTTTATACGTTCCCCAGGCTACGATGCTTAAGAAAATTTTGTAATCCCAATAAAAAGTGAAACAGAAAAAATTTGATTTCCATACTATAACGTGACCGAGATATTTGGTATAAAAGTCGCAGATCACATTTAGAGACAGGATCGCACTCAAATTGAAGATCTAAATATGTGCATGTGTATGTAAATAAAGATCAATATCAGTTTAAAAAAGGTTTTTAATATTAAGACACTGAGTGACGAGCAGTTCTATGCGGATTATTGCGAAAACTATCGATCACTATAAATGGTTTTAAAACCTGGAGATCGTAATCGCTAATAGCCAAAGGCTAGATTGAGTATTTAACGCCAAGCTGTTTCATAACGTCACCGGCACGACTTTTAACTACCAGCATTTAAAATGCAAGACCAAAGACAGGAATGTTTAGCCGGAATAGCAAACCTAATAACGTGGCCTACAAAAGGCAGAACACATTTCGACTTAAAAAATTCAAAACCTAACTATAAATACACGCAAATTCATTTGCATTCCGGCAGGAAAACGGAAAGAGAGAAATGAAAGTAAAGACTGCAAGCATAAATCAACTGGTTATTCAAATTAAAGAAACCTCCCGCATTTATACATATATATATATGTATGTCTGTATGCATGGTACTCAGAGCCACCAGTCTTTGAATACATGTCCTCGTCTACCCAAACATCTACATCTCAAAGCCTAAATTTAGAATTTCTGAAGTTTTTCATTTATTTATTTTTATTTTGTGTGTATTTAATTAATTTTTGCTGAACAAACTTAGCCATTTAAAAGCAGCTCAGACTAAAATATTTTTCTACCTCCGCTCAACATTTTTTTTGCTATTCGGTAAAGTGTAAAATATTTATCATTTAAATTTAAAAAGCTATTTTAAATACTACACTCAGCTATCTGAAAGCAATGTGTTGCTACTACCGGGAAATAAAATGATTTTTATCTTTTTCATGCTAGTATGTTACCATTTGACAAAGCATAAACTATTCATTTGACTTGCAAATTTAATCTAATGTCGGTTGATTAATAAATAAAGCCATTTTAAAGCAATAAATACAGAATATTTTTATCTCACTCATTGAAATCAAAATGTGTTTAATTCATGATATATCTAGATAATATCTTTATGGACATTTTTTATAACTTATCAAAGATATTTCTAATATAATACGTATATTACATAATTGGTGTAGAATTCATTTTTACAGGCTCTAAATTTTTAAGATTTTTTTCTAGGTGATGTAATATGAAGGCTTTAGACGCAATTGTCTTGTCTAGTTGGACTCGTACTAATAATTCGTATGGAAATTCTTCTATATTCATTATATTTAGTTTATCCAATCTCTCCTGTATCTTGTGAAAATATAGTTTTTAAATATAGCTTTGTGAAAATATAGCAATGTTGTGAAAATATGCTCTTTTTTTTTTTTTTTTTTTTTTTTTTTTTTTTTTTTTTTCGGGGTACTTTGAGCAAGATTCTCTAGGATTCACTGCGTAGGTAGAAAGAAAAAGATATTTTACTGCAGAAATAATATAACGATGACAGTTTCCGAACGCCATTGTGTTCTCTATCATCTGAAATATTAGCATTAAAATTAATATAAATATATGTAAAAAACGTTTGAAAAAAAAGAAATAAGTTGATAAATATTTCGGAATTCGGAATTAGTTTTTAAATAATGAGCTACTTTAGTGCACTAAAAATTCAAATGCTTTAAAAGTTTCCTTCATTGAAGACTGTTTCGAAGCACAATTAAAATTATTGTCATTATTTAACTTTATAAATGCATCAATAATTAATTATTTAATTTTCCTATTAAAGATCCTTTATAATTTCTATCGCATCTGAGGTTTAGAATCGTTAGACTTGAACGATTGTTTAATTTAGTGTAATAAAAAGGCAATGTATTTGTTTTTGGCTTTAAAAATCATTAAATATTTTTGTCAAATTATAGTAGCTTGACCAGCGAAATTACACTAATTATAGTCATTAAATATTTTGCCTCTTTCAAATTTAACTGTTTTAGGTAGTTGATCGCGCAAACGGCTTTAAAAAAAATACAAACGTTAATATTATCAGGTAATCAAGAAAGTTCGTGCGGTTTTTAAAAACAATTAAATTCATTCTGATGAACGTCATATGTTTACATTAATTTGAAACATTATTCAGTACAGAGTTGTTCAGTGTGTCTCAAGTTTTGTAGGAAGCACACTATTCGAATGAGCGTGTCGTTGGAAAAGGAAATGTTCAAGTCTATTTTGCTTTATGAGTATAAATTAGGAAACAAAGCTGAAGAGAACACTAGAAGAACACGCTCCACGTTTCGAGAGACATCAGTGCGTGCGCGGACTGCTCAAAAGTGGTTTAACTGATTTTCTTTAAAAGACAAAAGCCTTGAAGACAAACCTCGTGACCCTTGTCAATCCACCCTCAGCAAAGTCCAGCCGGCAGAATCAAACATAATCTTTATCAAACTTGCTAGCAACTTGTATACAAGTTTAGAGTATCTCACGAAACCATTCGATCACATTTTCATAACCTTGGTATGATGTCGAAACTAAGCAAATGTATTCCTCATATCCTGACTGAGAAAAAAAAGCTCCACCGGTTGAATATCTGCTTGTTGTTGCTGTCGTTACCAACGTCGTTACCAATGTCGTTATAAAGCCTCGTTACCAACGAGGTTTAATATGGCGAAATCTTGACATGTTACGAAAAATAGGTCATGCATGATAGCCAGAAGAGAAAAAAATCTTTAGTTGACTTCTGGTTCGGTCTCACAGACTGCTAAACCGGACATTCACCAAAAGAAGGTAATGCTGTGTGTTTAGTGGATCAGTGCTAGCATAGCCTACGAGAAATATCTATAAAGTGGAAAAACCTGTAGAGACATTAGGTATTTTTGGAAACAGGCAAGATGAAAAATTAGCAACGCCTTCGTCGAGAATCGAACCGCGGACCTCTCAATTACGCGCTGAGTGTGCTGACCACTACACCATGAAGGTTCGCTAAGAAGGCGTCAGAAATACCTTATATACTCCCCCTTCTAAAGGGCGACTGGGCGTTTTAGGGGACCCAGTCGCCAAATCCTGGGTGAGGAGAATCATCATAGGTAAAGGTAAAAGTATGGGGGACACCAGCGATGTAGTCAACTGGTAATGCCTTCCCATACAAACTCTTTGAGAGAAAAAAAAAGGGGGGTAATTGCAAGTTTTATAAGAATTTGCATAGACTGAAGCTTTTCAAAAGGTCTAAAGTTTGCCTATTATGGTACATCGTGCAATTCCACAGTACGCCTTGCATCCAGTATTTATTAAAAATAATGGTGTAGGGCATAAGTAGATTACAAAATAGTAGGAATACAATTTGAGATTCACAAGATAAATTGAACATATGATTTGGTGTAACAAAAATAGGAGATAAACATAATTAATAAACAAATAAACATAATGAGATAATTATAATTAGTACTGGCAACACAATGTTAAATAACTTGTTATAATAATGCTAAAGAGGTGGGTGTCCACGGGTTATTTCAGATATATTGGTTTATTGCAGTTTATAACGGATCCATTTTGTTCATAATCACAGCATGTAAAAGTTTACTAAGTTTAAACTGTATGTGGACTTACACTTGACAGAGATCTAGGCCGTAGAAAGAGAGTCGTTGCATAATTTTCTGAAACTTTGGATATTGATGTTTATCTTTAATTAAAAACCTTTGGAATGCCAGGAGGTCAGTTCTTGGGGATTTTATGTGAATATCCTCAGTTAAGGGGCATGAGAAAACGTAGTGATCAGGAATCATCATCATACAACATCCTTACTCTTTTAGTTCGTGCGTCTCTGTAGGAGACATTAGGATATTTTGGGAAAAAACTGCGGACCTCTCAATTACGCGCTGAGTGCGCTGACCACGAAAGTTCGCTAATAAGGCGGGAGAAATACCTTATAAACCATAAGAGTCGAGGTCTAGTCGTCAGAGTAGCAAAGAATTATAGCTGCACTGCATTAGACTACCTCCGGTGCAGTGTCTTGGATAACACTGCACCAGAAGCCAGCATTGGTAAACAGAAGAAGAGTCCTCTACGATAATGTCAGATCTCATACGGCAAAAGCGACCAAAGAGGTGATTAGAACAAAGGGCTGGGAAGTTCTACCTCTGCCACCCTATTCTCTCAACATTGCTGCATCGGACTTTTACCTGTTTTTGGCCATTGAAATCCACCTACGGTAACAGCAGTTCCGAAAATGAGACGATGTCGCAAAGGCTGTATCAGAATTTTTGGATTCCAGAAAAAGGATTTTTTCAGAAAGGGCATTTATAAGCTTTTCTCTCGTTGGTAATATGTAATTGAAGCTAGTGGTGATTATTTCGAAAAATAAAATGGGTGTTTATGGTTTTTGTGGGCCGTTTTTGATGAGTGACAGAATGCGGGCGAACCTTTTTGGTTACCTTGTAGTTCCACGGTCAGTTTTATCAGGTGCATAACAACAAAGATCTTCAAAACCATTAAAGACATCTATCACAATTCCAAAAATCTTTTCCATTTTTGAAATATAAATATCAAATCAAAATGCACAGGTGCAAAATTAAAGTTTTTATATTCACAAATTTACCCGTTTAACATGCAACTCGTTAGTCCTCAATTTTTTAATGACTCGAACAATATTTTAAACCAAAATACCTCGATCTTTGTTTTCAATTCCCAATGATCCGTCTCGAATAACTATTTGGTGTGTTGATACTGGCGTTTACTCGTTGAGCGCACGAAGACAATTAAATTTTTCTAAACATATAATATTCGAGTTTTTTATTTAAACGAATTATTTCCGTGTCTTGGTGAACTACAGAGTTTTGGAATGATTTTAAACAGCCTTTTTACTAAACTAAAGCCTCAACATAAGAGCACGTCTTGTGCTTAACAGAACAACCACCACTTTTGGCGATGAAATTAAATAACAGTGAAATTTAAATTAAATTGTAGGCTAGTAGTCCAACAGTAGACAAGTAAATTTAAATGGAAGTTGGCTCACAACTCTCACTGGAGTAAAGGTTTTAATGACGGCAACTATAACGCAAAGCCGAATAACTGCAGAGCTAGCGAAACTATGTAATGTAGCCTAATTTACGAATCACTGCCAGCCACAGTTTCAAAACAAAGAATAATAAACTAAGTAAGTTCATGTCTTCCTGCGTTTCCGAATACTGAGTTAATATTTGTGTTAACAGTTCGCATAGACTTTGTGAATACACATGCCAGAACTGCGAACAAAATTAACCAAAAATTTGGAATCCGGAGCAATTCCAGATAGTTTCATCAATTTCTATTCCAATAAATAGTATAGCGAATATAAAAACATGTGGCGCACTTGCGACTCTGTAAATGTGAATAGCTGAGTGCATTCACAGCACACATATTTTTCTCCCTTCTTTTCTAACATAAGATCATGCCCAGATTCTGTTCACGGTTTTATCGAGCATGTAAATCAAAACATTTGGCACTTTTGAATTCAAGACAAAAACACTTGAAAAGCTTGAAATACATGAATAGAAAATAACGAAAAAAGTAGCGGTTATGTAACGATTTTCGTTTATGTAAAATAGCATTTACCAATAATGCTCATTTTGCAAGAGCTTAAAAAGTATTTTTATTGTTAATATGAATTATCAGTTTATAGCATGGAATGAAATATAGCGAACTGTCTCTAAGTAATAACCTTTATATATTTTAAACTTAGAATATTAAAAATTCGGAACCGTAAGAAAACCATTTAATTCGTAGTCTCAGTTGATTTGGATTTTCACTGGAGGGGTCATATTACAGAAGCTATTTCTGTAGCACACATTTTATTTTTGCTGTCAGAAAAACTGATCTGTTTCAGACATGGACATCTTAAGTAGATAATCGTGATGAAAGAGTTTAATTTAAAATGAAAATAATGGAAACGTTAATAGTGTCTTTTAAAGGTATGCGTTTGAACTTAAGTGGGAAAATGTACACTCCTAAAAAAAATCGGACAGTTCTATATCTTCCGTTCTACTGGGCAGATTGACAAAATTCAAATTGTGTTTTTCATGTCCAGAAAGCACCATTTAGGATATATATTAGATTTATATATAGAACACAGGTATTTTGACACAAAATCCGACATTTTCTAAAATAACATAACACATTTGTTTTCCATATTTTGCAAAATCTACGGAGAAATTCAAAAATTTATCTTGGCACAATTTTCTCAGTTTGCGCCAAGAGTAATTCACTTGGCGAACTTCTTAATATATAGCAATCAATTTTCCTTTCCTTTCCATTATGCTGGACCGGAAAAAAAGGCACCTTGTTCCTATTTCCCCCCACATAGCACATTTTCCCCCCATGTAAAGTCTGAATAATGAAGATTTAAAAAATATTATCTATAATAATAAAAGCAAGTGTAATGTGTCTGTCTGTCTGTCTGTCTGACCGAGCTCTCCAGCCAAATCTATCGCACGCAGGGACCTGGAATTTTTTATACGGAAGCACAAAGGGGCTGGCCACCAGACCTCGAAGCCCGATTTTCGATTTTTGAATTAGAAAAATTTTTAAAAAATTATTTATAATTAATTAATCACGGTTTTTTTGACTCACTGATATTATTATTTGTTTTCAAATAACGTTCGATTGTAACAATTGATTTCTTTATTCTAGCGTTAGTTTGCTGTTTTGACGATACATTAAATCGATTAATTACAATTCATTTCTTTTTTGTAGCTTATTATTTATAATTAATTAATCACGGTTTTTTTGACTCACTGATATTATTATTTGTTTTCAAATAACGTTCGATTGTAACAATCGATTTCTTTATTCTAGCGTTAGTTTGCTGTTTTGACGATACATTAAATCGATTAATTACAATTCATTTCTTTTTTGTAGCTTATTATTTATAATTAATTAATCACGGTTTTTTTTGACTCACTGATATTATTATTTGTTTTCAAATAACGTTCGATTGTAACAATTGATTTCTTTATTCTAGCGTTAGTTTGCTGTTTTGACGATACATTAAATCGATTAATTACAATTCATTTCTTTTTTGTAGCTTGTGGGGGGGGAAGAGAGAGAGACAGTCTACATGTCCTACACTACTATTCCTGCGCTATTCACTTATCTGCATTTTCTAAATGCACGGGCAACGCCGGGCGGGTACAGCTAGTAATAAATAAAACAAAAATCCATTTTTAGGTTTTATCAGTAGTAAACATTTTTAAAAGTTCAGTCAGTTTGGTTATGTATAAAATAAAAATGCATAATATGAAACATTTCTTTCTAAATAATTATTAAACAGTCAGTACTTAAATAATATGGCTTTTGAATTCGTAATTTTTAATCAAATCATCTATCTTACTATTAATTCTTGGAGATGAAAACAAAAATTAGGTGTTTCGGGTGCATATCAGTTAATCTTGAGCAATATTTTGATTTTAATATATTTATAATGAAAAACATTTTTTCATAAACATATTGTTGCATTTCTCTGGGTTCCTGGATTTGGAGTGATTGTTGACAACACTTAATGAAAGAGTCGAAACACAATTTATTAGCCAGTATTACTCGGGACAGTTCCAAAAACACGTTTACAGTAGTCGAAAAACTACTTCAAACACGCTGAAACTATCAGCAACACAGCCATCAGGCGATACAATGTAGACAGCTTCATGGCAAAGCACTAGAGTACAGCTCCCGACTTGGTTTGGCCACTCTTGGAATTCAATATACTCTCAGTGTACTCCACGCTACAACTTGCGATACACTCGATGACCAATTCGACACTAGACTGCTACTCTGCATACAGGCAGGGTTTATATAGCTTTTGGCCTGCCTTCAAGAACATTCTGGGCCAAACCAGTAAGAATTTGTTCCAGAATGTTCTCCATTCGTCCATGGCATACTGCCAATTTTGTCACCTTGTTCCTATTTTTATATTGTGCATGAACGCAAAAAAAATTCACATCGTTCTAACTTTCAAATAATTTTAGCAAAGTACATAAACCGCATTTGATGTTTTATCGCTTTCAACAAATATGCCAAATTGCAAAACGCGCCAGTATATAAATTCACATAAATCTTCGGAAATTTTGAATAAAAAACTGTAATTTTTTGCAGGTATGCTTAGAAATGCGTCTACTTTAAGATAATGGTAAAATGTTTATAAATTATAATTCAAAAATGTTTTTGAAAAATTTATAAAAATTATTTAAGAATAAAAATTGTAAAAATAAATCATAAAAAATGAATGAATTTATTTGGAATGAACCTGAATTTCGAAATGTGAAAGGAAGAATCAAATAAGTTTAATAAGAAAGTGAGATTAATAAATATATAAACCACTACGGAGCTAAAATTTCGAGAGTTATTTTTTAAAACCTACTCATGCGATTTTTACAAAACTTGGTAGTTTTGTTCTACCAAGTCTGTTTGTTTGTCTGCGTAATCTGAGTCGTAGAATCGAAATATGGAAAAATATTGGTATGTTATTTCAGAAAAAGTCCGATTTTGCGTCAAAATACCTATGTTAGAATAGTGTTATATATAAATCTAATACATATCCAAGTCGCCCTTTCGAGACATGAAAAACACAAGTTGAATTTCGTCTATCAATCCAGTAGAACGCGAGGTATAGAAGAGTCCCCCCCCCCCTTTTATTTTTTTAACTGGTAGGTAAGAAAATATTAAATATTAACGAAAGGGGAAAAATTTAGTGCAGTTTGAATTTTAAGTCTGTGTTCTTTTAAACATCATAACTGAATATATCCCTTCTTATTTATACACATGATGCTTAAAAGGAAAATAATCTAAACTGAATGTCTTAAGAAGGTGTATCATCTTCTGCATGTTTATAATTAAATAAAAGAGCAAGTTTAATTGCATTTTTTATTTCTGAAAGAACTACGCAGGAATCTCATTTCAACGTAAAGAATGGAATTACTACAATGAGCATAAACGAATAATTAAATGAAAGAATAATTAAATTTAGAAGCTTCTCCCACTCATTTATAACATTCTTTACTTATTTTATAACATTCTTTTTACTCAGAATTCTCTCGTAAGTGGATTCAATTCCATTATTTATTTACAACAGCTTAACATCAACATTCTTGTAATATTATATTATTTACTGTTCATTGATTTGTCAACGTAATAAGATATCTGGGTGAATGAGATCTAACATGCTGCATAGAAATTTCTAAAAATGTTTTAAATGACATGACAGCATATAGTGTGCAACTGAAAAAAATCCTTTAATTTCAGTAAATTTATATTTTAACCACTTGATCTAAATTCATCACATAACGACAGATACTTTCTTCGATATATTCCAGTGAGGGTCGACAATGCTGAATAGGCTGTAACTGCACAAAGTAAAATAGGGAAAGAGAAAATAAATGTTACAGTTTTTGAACTTATCAGTTTTGCTTTTGCAATAAATCTTTTATTAACTACTAAAGTCCATATATATTTTTGCACCCTACGGTACTTTAATGCCTACGCTAGAAGTGAAAAAAGAAGCTGACACTTTAGAGAACAGAATTATCGTCTGAGGGTCCATCATTTTGACCAAATCACCATGAGCTTTCATTGAACTGTCGTCAATGTAATATTTAATGAATGCTTCTTCTCTTAGACAGTGGTATGAAGCTACCATAACAAAATGTTCAACGACAGCAGAAGAATGCAAAGAAATAATACCAGAATTTTGCATATTCTATATGGAAGCAGACAGCAAGCAAATACGGGTTGATGCAAGGGTCCATATGTTTTATCAATCACTCTGAGTTTTTATGGAATTGTGACAGCCTAAGTAATATCTCATGAATTCTCTTCGTCTCGGAAAGCGATATGAACTTACTATGCCAACGTACTTAACGGTAGCAGAACATGCACTTTGAAAGAAATAGCTTTACATATTGTATAAGACAATAACCAAAACTAGAAACACAGGTTGTTGCAAGACTTGCTGTTTTGACTAATTTTCTGAATTTTGAGTTTTTCTGAATTGTTAATCACTTACTTAATGCTTAACATAAATTCTGAAAACGGAAGATACCGAGAGACCAGGAAAGAGGAATTCTTGAATCTAATAACATCAAGGTTTTACACATCATTGCAAGGCATGGAATGCAGTTTGAAGCACTTTCCACCATTTCGATGAATTTACCCTGAGCTTATATTAAATTGTGATCACATATGCAGTACTTGGCAGATTCCTTTTTCGCCTGATATAGCATGAGCTCGCCAGAACAATGGGGTTAAAGGTAGCAAAATAGGTACATTGTGCAAAGAAAGAACACAAAGGGTTTAAGTATCCTGCAAGGCAAGCGAATAACAAAGGAATAGAAGTTGATGCAAGTTGCAGTTGCCACGGATGATTTTTTTCAAGCTTCCTATAACTATTCAGTTATGCAATGGGCCTAGGACGCTTGACTCCACTCCACATGTTCATGTTGCCAGAATGCTCCGTACGGTATTCTAAGCGGGCTTCTGTATCATCGACCAGCAATCGATCTGAGAAATGCAACCCAGATAAATTTTCATTATCTACTGTATATGACGCTGCTTGACTGCAATCATATTCTACAAAGTGACTAAAATTTTTGGACGTACCTGAAAAGCACATCCAGCTAGCATCCGGTCTGGAATTCGATTCCCTGTGAGGTAATATTTCGTTATCCAAATTTCCTCTAATGACTCTCTAAGTGGCGGCCGAACAAAAAAGTGGCAGATGATAATTCTTCACAGTTAGTATTTGGCAATAGATCTCCTCATCTGTTGCCCTTTAAGTGAAGAGGACTGTAAGGTTCTTCTCCATTCTTACTACGCGTCTTCGTGGTGTAACTGGAAAGCATGTCCGACTAGCATCGGAACGTCCGGAATTCTAGTCCCGTCGAGAGAATAGCTCGTTTTTCATGTTTTCGGCTTTGGCAAACCTAATGACTTTATAATCTCCTTTATGTTGTTGGGTATCTGCTATGTTGCCTTTCAGAGCACTGTTATAGTGGCTTCATGCTATTATCCGAGCAAATGAGAATTTGTCAAATATCATGAAAGAGATTTGTAATTCAGTGAAACCTCTTAATAATTGGTCAAACTAGTGAGCCTTTAAACAACTTGTGTTTTCCGTCTTGTAGAAAGTATAAAGCCTTGACGTCACCTCTTTGCAGAATGCGTCTATCCTGCTGTTTTGTGGCACATTTCTATGGTGGTTTATCCGAGCATAAGATAATTCATCAGATGACACTATACTGGTGATCACAATTCAGTGAAAACTGATAGTTGTTCAAAATAGTATTGCAACAATTTGAGTTTGCTCCTTGTTTACTGTGTTGTAGAATTTGTCAACCTTTGATGTTATTTATTTCTAAAATACACCTGTTGTATTGCTTTTCAAGGAAATGTTATAGTAGGTTCATACTGTTATCCGATCAAAGGGAATTTGTCAAATATTACACTGGTCACAACTCACTTATCAATAAAGAAACATTATTCGGTAACAATCTATTGGTAATAGCACAAATAATTATTACTATATTTCATTTAAATTTTAATTAATTAATCACTGAACATGAGTTTTGGAAATAAAATCGAGAACTGAATGTGTTACTTTGGCTTGAGCAATTCATCCATTCACTGTATAACATACCCTCATATACTTTAAGATAACATATCATGGTGATTGTAAAAATGGTTAAAAATGTACGAGTATTTGTCACGTAACTATCATCTTGTGACATTAAAAATAGCTATCAAGATATTTCATTTTACTTACAATTATTTAAACACTAAAGTTTTGACCTAAAATCGAAATTGGAAAAAAATAAGATTTCCACTTTGGCTCCACAACGTTTCATTCTGCAACAATCCTGCATATATATTTAGCAGACATCGCGTTAATTTAGTTCTTTACTTGAAGGTTCATGTTTCCAGTACCTTTACCAAGAACTTCTGCTACCGTATCCTATTAGAGGGTTTTAAGCACAGAAAATGGCTCTTGATACTGCAGATTGAGATAAATGGTAGATTCCGTAGCCGTTAAAGCCAGAATCTAATTATAAGTGAGTCTTCCTTGAGGTAAAACTTTAGCTCCCCTAAAGATTTCTTCAGGTTGGACAAACTTGAAGAGAACTTAATAGGAATTTTTAGATCTATGAATTAGCTCTAATTAGTAAATGAACTTTAGTTCTGTTATAACAAAATGTGTGTATTAACACATTAGCTGCCACATTAGTTATAACCGACTATCCGGATTAAAAATCTGCCGTTTTTTCACGATGATCATATAATGATGTTTTTCATGACAGTTAAAAAACGAAATATGGAATCGAGACTTTAATTTACTTTTAACCTCTCGCATCCTGTATAGCAATTTCAAATAAAAAAAGTTTCACTTAAATTTAGATAAAAATGTGTCCAAAAAAGAATATTTTAAACCTGTAAATAGTAGAGCGGATCGCTCTACTATTTACAGGTTTAATCGATAAATAAACAATCCCTTTTGTTAAATTTAAATTGATAAAATTAAATTCCGTTTTTTAAAATTAACAAAGAGTTACAAACCAAATGTACACACAGTAAAATTGTAAGCAATAATTGTATTTAATACAAAGCACTTGTGACATCTTTTTCCATCATAACACCAATTTTAGTATACCTGTAAAGATTATTTTTATGTTAGTGCTTTAATGTAATTTCTATTTCTTTCCACAGCAACGTGCTAAGAATTTAATATTTCCTGAGCCACCCATCTATTAGCTTATTTGGATATGGTAAATGATATCATCTATTTACAGGAGCTTACGCTTATAACTCGCGAATATCTGGACATGAGTTATTTAAACATTAATCTCTTTGTTATGGTGTATGTATTTATTTAAGCATTTATACTATTTCTAAGGCCTTACAAGGAAAGATTTATAATTTTCCCTGTATAATGTACCTACAACTTGTAGTTGAATACAATTTTAATTATGTTTAATTTTTGTCTATGTACCTAAGTATTTTAATTGCGTTTACCTTTTGTATTTACTAAGTTTTTAGAGTTCTAGATCAGCTATTCTCAACCGTTTGAACGCATACCACTGGTGGTACGCAAGAGAAAAATAGGTAGTACAAAAAACGATTACGGATTTTATATTTAGTTAGCTACTTTTACTATAAATATACCTGAAATTGCTTTATTTCCCCGTGCAATGCAGCGCGAAACGAGTTCTAAGAGAAAGCTATGCCGGAAAATTAAAAAGATAAGAGCACGTGCAATTAACATTTAATAAATAAATAATTCTTTTATTTGTATTTAATATGAGTTAATGTAATTGACTACTATGTTAGCTGTAACCGTAATTTTACACTTTTGGTTTCCAGAAATCTCGAGAAGCAAATGAAATTACTAGAATTCTCTCGGGACCGACTGAAAGCTTTAAAAGGCCGGAGAGAAACATCTTACCACAGTAAGACCAATAATGACTTATGCCTGCCCTGCCTGGGCCGCTGCAATGGAAACAAACATTAACCAGCCACAAATCCTACAGTCTAAAATCCTAAGATGCATGACAAATGCGCAGTACTTTGTGAGAAACGAACAACTTCATCACGATCTGAAAATTGAATATGTAAAAGACTATCTCCTTTTAACAAATAGGAAATTCTTCAATTCTGCCAAACAATGCGATTTCCATACTTATTTTGAAACCTTCCGTTATGAGTTAATGAATGAGGCTAGATATCTCCGACCTCTTGCAGCTCATATGTTTGCTGAAAATCAGAATTTTCCCACCTAACTGAATTTATCGGGTATTTTCCGGATTAGATATGTCGTCACTGCCTACCATCAGTTTATTATTCCCACTCCAGGACGTGCTCCCATGTTTTATTATTTCTCAGACCTGTACTGTCTTGCGGTCTCCCCTTCTCATCATGAAACCTCGCTTCAGCGGCACTTGTGTGTCTTACCTCAGTTGTTTAGTTAGCTGTTGTTTGTTATTGTTGATCGATTTAGCTTTCTTTGCGCAGTGGAATTCGTTCTGTATAACGTTTTAGTAGTTTGAAAGATAACAACTGATTATTACTACCTGATATTGTGAACACTTGTATAAATATTTCTGAGAAAATTCCAGCCTTTTGTTATGTTTCTTTCTATAAGAATGAATTTATTCTAAACAACAGTTTCTATCTGTTAACCTGACTTGAGCACAATCTTTTAACCTGACTTGAGCACAATCTTTTAACCTGACTTGAGCATTCAATCTATTACGAATCCGTACGCACTCAACACCGTGAAGAAAAAAGAACAATTGACATAAATTTCCTGTGATCGAACTCTAACTGAAGATTTAAAAAATAACGCATTTGTTAACTTTTGGCTGAACCGAGAAAAAGAATTTAAAGGATTTTCAAGTGAAGATATAAAATTTTTATTTCGTTTTGCACAACCTGTTTGTGTGAACAAGAATTTTCTTCCAATTTATATTTAAAAAATAAATGCAGAACAAAATAGAAGTGAATTCTAATTTACAATTAAAACTAAGTGAAATAAGACCAGACATAAAGAAATCGATCTCTCTTAAAGAGGGCCAAATTTCACACTAAATTTTAGAATTGAATAACTTAAATTTTGATAATTAAAATGGTAACCAATTTTTAATATAATATTTTTATGTGTGATATTTAGTACAAATAACTAATAGGTTGCGCAAATAGCAAAATATGTTTTTTTAATATTTCTATTACGAAACTGAAAAATAAACATTGTAAAATGTAGTGGTGATGCTAAAGTTTTTCAATTTATGTTTAGATGGTACGCGTTAGTCAAAAGGTTGAGAACTGTTGTTTTAGACTATTAATTAATTCCGAAGGTGATAAATCATCCAACACACGGAGAGGATAAGATGATTTGTTATCTATATATTCATTAAAATATCGACGTTTTTTAATTTGCTTAAATTTCTGTTGCAATGTTTCTAAAATATAGAGAGGAAACCTAAAAAGTGCACATTCACTAGATCAAAACTCCTTTAGTTTTTATATCCATTGGCAGAAATTTAACGAAACAACCTCTCTGAATGGTTGCCATTTGCTAGTGTCATAGCTTGATGGAATATTAAATTATTTTATTTCTTATTATCTAAACGCGTGAATGAAGGGAAGTGATTACTGAAGTGAAGCGAAATTTAGACCGGTGACTGAAAACTAGTAAATTGCAGAACTGAAAACTAAAGTAATTTTCCCCAATGTAAGTAATTTCCTTTCTCCTGCGCTAGCTTTTTGCGCTGCCAGTCGCTTGAAATATTTACCTTAAAAATATTTATGTAATGATTTTAACGCGACTAGAAAGCGTAATCATCTTGGTAGAGCTAATAATTAATAAAAACTATCCTCGTTTTTATAAGCTTTTACTGAACTCTCTCAAGTGTTTGTCACTGCCATCAAAACATTCTAATTCATTTTTAAAGTATTCTTTGATAATTTTCAAGTTCAAATTTTGCACATACATACAATCGGGATTAAAATACAATGTGGCGCAGAAATTGTTTCAAAACATAGCTTAGATTTTCTTAATTATTTTTTTAATTTAATGTTGAAACAACTATTTGCACGTGTCTTCGTTTAACGAACAAACTAAAACCATCAAAATTTTAATCTTTGCACCATCAGAGAGAGCAGAAGAAATTTTTTAAATCATATGAGATTTCATAAAGTTCATATGAGATTTTCATATGTTTCTTAATTTATTATTTTAACCAATTGAAATAGCATTAATTGTTAGAGTAAATGATTGATTATTTATTGCTCAAAAATGATTTTTCAGCTGCATTATTTGATTATTATTTTTAAAACGCTTAGATTCTTAATCAATAATAAAGAGATTAAATTTAAGAAAAAAATCAAATATCTTAATGCTTTTCTGAACTTTAGCATACTGTTACGATGATGATAAAAATATTTTATATCCGGCAGTAGCAACACATTTCTGTTAAATAACTAAGTTTGTTGATTGAAATTCAAAGACAAATATCTTACGCTTTTACAAGCGGCAACACACTGCTTTTAACAATATCTGCTGTTAAACAATATCTCATTAAATTCGTACAAAACTTAAAATAAATTTTTAAAAAATTTTTAATTCGCCCTTAGATGTGCACATGTTAAAGAGAATGAAGAAAAATTCAGAATCGGATACTTGTACTTATCGCGATATTTTCACAGAGTGAGGATGCATACAGATTCTTCGTTATCTAATAACAGAGATGAAAAACTGCATTTATTGCTTTTAAATCGCTTAATTTGATAATCAATAAAATGCATATTAAATCTGGAAGAAAAAATCAAGTATCTCCTGCTTTGCTAAATGACAACACAATGGCTGTCAGAATTTTAAATATTTTATTTCGGGTTGTAGAAAAACATTTCATTGAAATCGATGAGTTTGTTGATCAAATTTGAAAGACAAATATCTTAAGCTTTGCAAAGTGGCAGTATGTTTAAATAATTCAGATTTCCGATTAAATTGGAAGTATAAAAACCTTACTTTTTGTAAATGGCAATAAATTTCATTTAAACCGCTCAGTCCATTATGTTCACCCAAAAGTAAATTTTAAAAAATACATGTTCGGGCAGAGGATTATGTATCTTTCAAGGTTCGTGGTTCTAGTTGCCGTCATTTTTCCACGATGCGAAGGTTAAATATACATTTATGTAAGATACAAAAATATTACAGAAACGTATTAAAAATTTAATTTACTTGGAATAAATTGGCAATACTTTTTTAAAGTTTTAGTTTTTAATCCTAATATAAATCCTTCAGCTAATCTACATATAACCTCATTGAAGTCACCCTTTCCATGCAATTTCTCTGTTTGCCCAGTCGCTGTCCAAAACTCAAAGGAATCGAGATTATAAATACCTCCAAATGCTTAATACGCTTCACTTTTCTGCCTGCTGCTTCCAGAATAAGACACGTCACTCGATTCGCTGTACTATCTAAAATGTAAGCTGCGTATACGAAATTGTGGGGTGCCTATTGCACCCATCATCATGTGTGAAGCAAATATTGTGTCTCCAGAACTGCTTTACGTATATAATCATACACTTATGCTGAATTCGCCCACGTCTATTTGTATGTCTAACATTCCATCTACGCAATAAACATTACCATTCCGTTGCAACTATCACAAGGAAAATTATAAGTGAATTGGTTTTATCTTTCCTAGCTAACGAGCCCACTCTTTACTATTTTTTTATTGGTTGGTATTAATATTAAGTATTAATTATTCTTTATTGGTAGGTTCTATCAACGTACCAATAAAAATATTGCACATACGCATAAACATACACACACACAATATATATATATATATATATATATATATATGGGGGTGTCTTTCTACTTTACTTTAGGAATGACACCAATGTTAAGATTTAGTATTTTAATGAAAAAAAAAGAAACATAGAAATATGAAAAGCAGTAAGATAAAAATTTAGCTCCATAGCATAGGGTGGCATCACAA
The DNA here is from genome assembly GCF_044657685.1 of Stegodyphus dumicola. Lineage (NCBI taxonomy): Eukaryota > Metazoa > Arthropoda > Arachnida > Araneae > Eresidae > Stegodyphus > Stegodyphus dumicola. Next base: position 90,429,074 of record NC_140768.1, read on the forward strand.
TAGTGGTAATCCTCACGCCAAATGGGGATGTTTGACAGTCTCTTAACTACTACGTAATACTTTTTAGGATCCGTTCACCACGTTGCTGTCGCACCATCTCTCACGCGCAGAAGTGGAGAAGTTAACTTATCACACAGCTTCGAGAATCATCTAGCTGCTGATGCGGTTGCCAGGTGCAGGAAGGCGAAAGGTCGATACGTTGTAAAATCGAATGTCCACACGGCCATTCTGCCTTGCCAGGCGTCCTCGCCTGGTGGTTGATCTGAAAAGAACGAAAAAAAAGCAGATAAAGTGAAAAAAAAAATCAATGTCCAGGTGGTGAATGTTAGCTTTGTGCACCACCAGTTCATTTTATCAGTACAGGTTGATATCATAATGGTTCCTTCATAGCGTATCTTTCGTACTTCGTAACAATCAGAGGGATGAACTGACTCATAAGGACCGAAGAATTTGGGACGAAGTTTAAGTCCAAGTTGCAGTTCAAGTCGAAGATTCAATCCAAGTGGAAGTTTCAGTTCAGGCTGGATTGGCATTTGGTGTCCAAGTTTATATTTGCAGGCAGGTTTTCGACGTTTCTTATACTGTCGTATATGTGCTTGATGTAAACTGAGGAGGTTCCGTTGAGCTTCAATGCATAATGCAGCTTTTTCATCTTCATGCTGTGTCAGCAATTTCATTGTCTTTGAAGTTCGTTTAAATTTTCTTCGTTTATACTTCCAGGCTCTCTTCTTGCGTTTCTTGGGGTGTGAAGTAGATAAAGTGCATGAAATTGTAATTTTTCTTCCAAATATTTCAGCATTCTTTGTTGCCTCAAAAGCTTCAACTGGAATGTCAGAGGCAAGTTGTTTCCTTAGATTATTTTTCTGTTCTTTGGGAATTTCTGCACTTTTAGCAGGTGTTTTCTCGTTTGCTTGATCAGCACATGCTTGTTCCAACTGATTCAGTTTATTTGTCGCAGTTTCTTCATTATTCTGCACACTTGGATCATTATCAACATCATCATCATCATTAGCTTCATGACTGTCATCATCATAATCTTCGTTGTCATCAACATCATCTTCATTGACATGAGCTTCTTCAACAACAGCAACGTCATCTTGGTCAACATCATTAACATCATCTTCAATAGCTTCAGAAGTGCCATCATCATCAGCAGCGTTATGATTGTCGTCATCATCAATATCATGATCTTGTTCCATGTCGTCGTCTGCGTCATCACCATCTTCATCAACATCATCGTCATGAGCTCCATGATTGGTAGCAGCATCATATTTGTCATCGTAATCATCCAAATCCAAATTGGTATCATCTAAATCCAATTCTGAATCGTCATGTGCAGCATCATGATTTTCCTTACTTGTTTTCTTCAACTGATTTTCATTTTCTGTTATTTTCTGAAAATCTTCCATAGCAGTGTTAACTTCGTGTGGGTTGTGAGGAGTAATGATATGTTAGTTCAAGAATTTCCGATTTTGAGATGTGTGAAAGATCAGGTGGAAATGTGTGATCATGAGTAACATTAGCAACAGTAACCAAAATTTCATCATTATTATTGTTGCATAAATGAATACCATCTTTATCAAATGTAAATCGAGTTTGTTGCAAAAAGTCAATTCCTATAATCACATCAAGATGTTTCAAAATATTCTAAGATCTATAAATCGACATCAATCGCTTTTAAAATGTAACTTTTAATATGTACAATATTTACAGATCATAGATCAAACATGGTGGTTCAGTTGAGAAATAAATCTATATGCTTTCATAATCGAAAATCGAAATCAAATAGGAACCGAAGTGTTCCTAATCAAATAGTGTGCGAACCATCAGACATCCATCTATCGAGCTGCCGGTGGAGAGTCTATGGAAATTCAGAAGGCACGTCGCGTCGCGTTAACACGCAACGCTAGCGCCATCTATCAATTAATCAAAATAATTTCTACACACTCCCCACCTGAACTCTTGTCAAGAGTTCACATCAATCTAACAACAATTAAATTTATAGCAATAAGTATTTTAACATATAATTATAAAACAATTGATAAGTATATTAAATGAATAGAAAATATATTCAAATTATAATCACTATACTAAATTCTAAAAAAGGTATGTTATCATCAAATATAATTTGACACTCAGTAAATTTAAACGATTCTTAATCTAATCATATGAAACTAAATTATCAAAATAAACAATTGCATAAAATATATTCAATCATATTCATATTATTAAACAATAAAAAAAATTTTTAATGTTCTAAAGGATATAATAATTGAACTGGTCGTTTTATTATTGTTCCATCAGCAGTTTTTAGTTCACAAGAACGAACTTTGTTGTCGCGACCACGAAAAACGTTTATCACTCTACCACAATTCCACAAAAGTTTGCACTTATTGTTGCCTTCAATTAATACAAGATCATCAACTTTTAGATTATCATAAACGTTAGGATTTTTTTAATTGATGAGCTGTCCGAAGATCCATCAAATATTGTTTTTTCCATTTAATCCACAATTGCCTAACCAATAAATCTTGATAAATCTTTCTTTTAGTCAGAGAGGACTTGGTAGAGCCCTCTTTAATAATGGAATTAAAGTTGATAGGTAATGTAGAATCTTTGTTTCCAAAAGTCAGAAAATTGACTGGCTTCAGTGGCAACGGTTCCTTGTGCTCATTGTATATATATGTCAAAGGACGAGAATTCAAAACAGCTTCCACTTGTGCTAAAACTGTTGACAATTCTTCAAACGTTAGTAAAGCTTTACCGAGAATTTTTCTTAAGCACTCTTTCACTGATTTCACTAATCTCTCGTAGAAGCCTCCCCACCAAGCCCCTCGTTCTATTATAAACTTCCAACTGATTCTTTCGTTCGACAGAAAATCTTGGAATTTCTCATTCGACAAGAATTTAGAGAAATGTTCGAGTTCTTTTTTTCCCTTTTTAAAAGTTTTCGCGTTGTCCGAATAAATTACTCGACAATTGTCTCTCCTAGATATGAATCTTTTGAATGCCATCAAGAAAGAATCTGTAGAGAGATTTGGTACAAGTTCCAGATGTATGGCTCTAGTGATAGCGCATGTAAATAATGTTACATAGGCTTTTTGACTTCCTTCGATGTTTTTTACATAAATCGGTCCAGCAAAATCTATGCCAGACACGTAGAATGGTGGTGTCTCATTGATTCTATCTTCTGGAAGTTGAGAAGTGGTCTGGTCAGCAGATTTCAATGAATATCTTTTACAAATAAGACATTTGTTTATTATTTTTTTGATAAATTGACGTCCTTTTGGGATCCAAAAGCGACTTCGAATTTCAGCTAAGGTCGTTGCTACTCCTCCATGCATCACTTTAACATGTGCACTTTCTACTATCAAATTCGTTAGCCAGGAGTCTCTTGAAAGAATTGCCGGATGTTTTTCATCATGTGACAAACTATAATGTTTTAATCTTCCACCCGCTCTAAGTATCCCGTTCTGGTCTAAAAATGGATTAAAAAGATATAACGATGATTTGTTTTCGACTTTATTCGCTTTCTTCAGAGACTCAATTTCTTCGGGATAAAAACGTTCTTGTTCAGATCGAATCCAATAATTTTCGGCGTCCACTATTTCTTCAGTCGTTAATGGACCTGTCAAATGGTTTGTTTTCCTAATTTTGGCCAATGAATCGCTTCATCCAACCAGTTATTCTCAACAATTTTCTTAAATTACTATATTTTGAGATGTCTATAAGCCTTTCTTCAACTGCTGTGCACACAAATTCATAAATACCATTAATGTTCTTACGGTATTCTAATTCTTCTTCAATGACAGGTTTCTCTTCATTCTGTCGAGGCCACAACTCAGACGACATTCTAAGCCATTCTGGTCCTTGAAACCAGATAGGATTGTTTTTCAAATCATGAAGTTTAGCTCCTCTCGAAGCCAAATCAGCGGGATTACATTTACCGGGGCAATAATGCCAATTTTCTGGAGATGTCAAATTTTGTATTTCCTGAATGCGATTTTTAACGAAAAGCTTAAATTTCTTTGCGCAGTCTTTTATCCAGAAAAGTGTGATTTTCGAATCAGTCCAGAAAAAACAAGAAAGTTGTAACTTCAAAACTTTAGTGATGCTAGTACCCAGTTTAGCGGATAAAAGAGCTCCCATTAGTTCCAACCTAGGTAAGGTGAGCGGTCTTAAAGGCGCTACTCTAGTCTTTGAAGCAACAAAGGCCGTAAATATTTGTTCATTGCTAGAAATTATACGCAGATACGCTACTGTACCATACGCCTTTTTGCTAGCGTCAGAAAAACAATGCAGTTCAATCTTTTTCACATCACTGTTACCAATTGCAGAAAAATAATATCGTGGAATACCGATTTCGTCTTCTTTGCACCATGTTTTCCATACAGAACATAAATTTTCTGGTAGTTCATCATCCAAATCTAAAGCAAGTGTCCAAATTTGCTGCAATATGATTTTGACTCTAAGTACAAACGGTGATAATAGACCTATAGGATCAAAAATTCGTCCTATTGCTTGTAGGACAAAACGTTTAGTATTAACTTGTTTTGAGAGAAATGTTATCAAATTTTTTACATCAAAGTAAATTATGTCACCTTGGTTGCCCCAAGCGACTCCTAACACTTTCAATGGAGGATTTTTAGCTTCCGAAACATGAGCAGATTCCTCGGATTCAATGCCTTCTTTAATCCATAATTCACGCAGTTCTTGAAAATTGGTGTGACATTTATGTAGAATCATACTAGCATCTCTAAAAATGTTAACGCATTCTAAACTGGTATTGAAAGCAAGTTCAACGTTTTGGTGTCCTCCAATGATGTCATCTACATAAATGTGATCATTTAGAAATTCGCAAGTGGCAGGGTAGGTTTTCTCATATCGTTTCAAATGGTGTTTAATGATTGCAGCCAGTAAAAACGGACTGCTATTTACGCCAAATAACACACATGTGAACCGATAAATTATAAAATTTTGTGGATCATCGAATGGGTCTTTAGTAAACAGAAAACGCGTTACATCTCTGTCCTTCTCGTCTACTTCTATCTGAAGACACGCCTACTTTATGTCACTTGTAAATTCTACAGGATGAAGCCTGAAGGCCAACAGAAGTTCAAGAATGTCAGGATAAAAATTTGGACCAATATGCAAGCAGTCATTTAACGAGATTTCACCAGGTCCATGTGAAGACGCGTCGAATACGATACGTAGTTTACTAGTAGTTCGATCACTACGAACGATTTCTCTGTGAGGCAAATAAAATGTGATTTGAGATTCACTATCAACAGTGTCTGGAACTAGTTCGATGATGTTTTGTTGTAAATAATCTTGTAGAACTGTTTGATACGAATAAAAGAGTTCAGGGTTATTCTGAAATCGCTTTACAAGTTTCTCAAATCGTTTCAGCGCAATCGCTTTATTGTCATGTAACTCATATTTCCTATCAGACTTCCATGGCAGCCTAACCTTGTAACGAGAATTTCTGTATAAAATTTCCGGTTCGAATTTTTCCATTATGGTATTGTCTAATGGGTCGGATGATTCAGTTTCAGGTTTTATATCTAAACTTTCAAGCTTCCAAAATTTCTTTATCTGATCAGATATTATATCTTCCTCAACTATGATATTAAAGGCTGTGGACGTGTGTGTTGTACCTCAGTAGTTACCTTAGCTGTTTCCGCATTAACTTCTCGTCAGTAATTTTGCTTAGAAAAATTTGTTTTTGCAGTGTTGACTCGAGCTTTAGGCCGTTCATCGTAGAATCATCGTTACCTGTCATCATGCGAGATTCTCTCTCCGAATACTACACTTTATTATTCCTTTTTTATACAGAACAATATGGGCTTGAGTCTTCACTGAAGAAATTAAAAATAAAGCAGAGTAATTCGTCACTTTCGAACAAAGACTTAAATGCCAATAACGAATTCTCCGACTAAGGCGAGCGTCGAAAGTCCCGTGCTTTGCCACGTAACATTAGAAAATCCTTAGCGGATCTTTAGTTTTTTGCCGGGTAGGCTTTCAGCGTTATAGAATGCCTAGAAAATACGTTAAAAATTAATCATATAATACTTTGACACCCAAATTTCAGCCTCCTATATATCTAGGTATTCCATATAATGCCTATTTGCATGTAGTGCTAGTAAAATATGCATCTTGGTTTATCATAAATTTTTAAATATGTTAATTTAAAGTTGAACGTTTGTTCTAATATACCTATAATTCAGCCTTATCGTTTCTTAACCAGCTAATAATTCAATAACAGGAGGATACTATTTTGCAATGTAAGCCATCCTTTGGCAATTCTGGCTGTAGGATAAAAAAGACTATGACAAATAACCCAAGAATACTATTTTTACGAAATCTAAAATTATAAAAAGTCATTCAATCCCATACAAGAAGGGCACGAACATGTCACCCTTGTCTATTTTACTTCTCCACACGTAGAATTCACAAGCAGAAAATAAAGCGAACTAGGAATGACGATGAAAGGGCTTGGAAATTGAATTTATGGAGTAATTGAATTTTCTCTTAACATCTCACTTTGCGAGAGGAAATGATTAGCCAAAGATGATCGATTTCTATCTCCCATAGATTACTGACTTTTGCATTTGATTAAAACAAAATTACTTAAGCCTTATGTGATGTGAATTCCTAAATAAACACAAGAACATTTGAATTTATACTTAAAATACGCGAATACTCTCATAATTGTCACATTTCTAAGACTTGTATTTATCAGACTTCTGAAATTGATCAATATTTATCAGGACATGCTTAAATACTGGCATCACGAGACCCTACCATCATCACCTTTAAGATGGTATTGGCATCGTAAGAAGTTATCACTCCTAAGATGGTATTGGCATCATAAGAAGTCATCACTTGTCTAAGAAGATAACCACCACAGAAGACTCCAAAGGAATCGTAAAAGTCGCCCTAATGAGTGGTTTTACATAAGAGAGTTAAAAAGGTGGTGTTTTCAAACTATAGGTAAGAGTGTTGAGCATTAAGCTACTTTACAAATTATATAGCCGCCTACCCTTTATGTTGCTTTTGAAGTTTTGAAACAAATCTACAATGGAATTCGCACGAGTAATTAAAATCCAATTGATTCTTTTTAACAGCTGTTTGCAATCAACAAAGGGCGATGTTGTCATAGAAAGCTTAACAATTTGATACTTTGCACCATAAACGAGGGTTAAAATAAAGCCTTTGAAATCTCGTAGTTAAAATAACTTCGCATATTTTGACTCTTGCACATTGACTTGATATGACGTCTTAAACTTCCTACTATGGCAATAGCCATAGTATCGCTATAACTTACTGTGTCGTTACTTTGTTGTTAATTGTTGACTTTGTCTACATATGCCCTAATCGTCATGGCATACTATGACGTTCTGTCGCTTTTATTCTTTGAGTAGACCCAAAAGCTGTTCGTATTTTTGAAAAGAGTATAAATATTTGCGTAAAGTTCATAATATATAGTTATCAAGAATTATTGTCAACATATCTTTAATGGCTTAATTGTTGAAACTCCCAAACATAAACACAACACTTTTAATGCCTTTTCAAACTAAAATGTCAGATAGTCTAGGAGGATAGCGAGGAACGGAGTCACAGAACACGTTGAGATCATTCCAAAAACAAGACAGCACTTCGCCAAAAAAGTATGAATATCTAGCAAAGAAATCTTGTAGTTGTTGAAAAATGATGTTTTCTGCATATGAAAGTATGGAATACATTGGAAAAATATCGGAAATTGACACTTTCGGTATACAAATTATTGAATTTGTTGCAATTAATCCAAAACCAACGCAGTATGTCATGGCGAAAATATCGCATTCTATGGAAATATTTTTGGAGGTATTTGAAACTGGCATTTTGTTAACATCAAGCTATTAAGCACATGGTGACAAATCCAGAATCGTGCCAGATCCTAAGTATGGCATTCTACATGAATATATTTTCAGTTATTGGAAATTAACGTTTACTACACATCAAGGTATCAAATGCTTGGTGACCACACCAAAACTGTGGCATCTCTTTAGTAACATGTATTTTACAAAATTTAAACAGTTACTTGAGACTGATGACTTCTGTACATGAAGTTACTGAATACCTAGTGACCACTCCGAAACTGAAGCAGCACGTGTTTGAGAAAACATGCTTTTCTGCAGAAATAGTTTTGTGGTCATCGGAAATTGAGGATTTGCGTTTCATTTAATAAAACCAAATGAAATACAAAATATCTCTTCCCCTAATATCCACCAGTGAAGGATCTCTCCTTAGTCTTTTATACCCATATTATGCTATAGTTAGCTAATCAAAGAAGATATTCATTTTACCAAGAATTTCTCGTACATAAAGGGTTAGCCAATATTTTTGCCTCCGAAGAATTTCACTCGTCAAATTACGAATTATCGTTTAACTAACCTATTAAATGATATCTGGTTACATTTGTTACTGTAATATCTCAACTTGCTCTTCCTAAAATATCATCTAATTTCGGGCAGATATTTTTTTGCTGGTAATCGTTTGCTTAACTCCTGGGAACAACGATGACATAGATTCGAAAGTTCAGTGAAGAACAGCAACAACAGTTTTCTGTAAAAGCGAAGAAAGGCAGCAACAGAGACGTTTTGTTTGTTGTGCAAATTATAAGGAGATTTATTATTAGCACGAACCGATGATTTCCATAGGTACAGATCTTTCGTGACGGACTCAAAAATATTCGCCTTCCATTGCTTCTATATGTGAGGATATCGAAAACATTGCCTAAAAATGCTTAAGTATAGCGATTTTTATGACTAAAATGACTTAAAAATGCATCAATTAATAACTGGTATTAATAAGCTTTTAATATGGTAACAAGGACTTCCTATTTACACAAGATATTTAACAATCCTTCGATGCACCACGGATGTGCTGTCAATCAGTACAAAATTATTACCACAACAGAAGGAAAATATGTCTTTCTAAGCCATAATTCTACAAATCCTTTCTTCTCCAAACATTTGCCATAATCAGTTGAACAAAATCAGTTAACCAACAAACTTACGCTAACTAAAAAAGTGCCTAATTTCTCGAAGTTTGTACAGTTTGTTAGGTTTTTTGGAGCAGGTGATATAAATAATCAGCTGGCTCCTGCACAGGGACTTAAATTCTAGAACTTTTTATTGCTAGCCGGAGATGTTAACATTTAAAACATAGTGGGAAAGACGAATATGTTTCCTATTCTGTTACATTTAAAGGAAGACTGGGAAAAGAAGGCAATTACCAAATCCTGGTAACACCGAACTATCATCCACTACATTTTGGTCGGAAGTTACTTGTAAAGATTTTAGACTTTTCGGAACCAAGAACACAAGAAATCAGCTACGTCCTACTAAATATTCGTTCCACGAACTTTCCGAAGTTATTCATATATTGTAATGGACAAGTTACACTATAAACAACGTTGGGAAGAGCAGAACTTCCTTACAAGCTAATAAGCCTTGGCATCAAAATACAGGGCTGTCTATGTATATGGTCATTTTCAGTTTTGCTCCTACATGAATTTTACACCCGCCTGATTAAATATTTTATTCCCTCAGTCCATGAGAAGTATTCATGGTGTAAGTGAAGATTGTTTCCAAAGAGTTGGAAAGTTGATTTACAATACGTGCTACAAAAGATAATGGAGATGCTACGTATCAATAATAAACGTTTCAGCATAGAAATAGAGCCTGTAAATACAATATTTCTACTCCTTGAGGATAAAATGTCTCGAGTTTATCTGCCTAAAAATGGTTAGTTGTTATATGAAGCATGAATGCAAAGTAGACTTTCACGAAAATTTAGGTTCCACACTGGCTTGTTTTCCACACCCATTTATTATTCTTTAAATAAGATTGCTAGATGTCCGTAATTTTCACGGACATTCTTGGATTTATTATTATGTCTGCAGTTATGTCCTGGATTGGAAATATTCAGGACCTTTAAAAGAGAAAATCATAAAATTGAAGACTAAATTATTAACTTACACAAGGAGAGAAAAATCCTATAAAATATAAGCAATATTTTGACTGAAATGCAGTTTGTTTCGAATAAAATCAGGTAGTTTGGGGGGGGGGATCTTAAGTTATTTCATATCTTAAACAGTTATCTACATCTTTAAAATAATGTCTCATGTAATTTTATATTTTGAGTAGTTTCGTATACTTGGGTGTAGTTTCGTGTCTTCTTCATCTCGACAATATAATCTCGAATAATTTCATACTTTGAGAAGTTTCGTCTACTTTTATGTCATTTACATTTTCACAATAACATCTTGAGTAGTTTCACATCGTCTAAATCTAAATCTTCATAATAACAGCTTGAATATCTTCATAATTTGAGTAATTTCGTATATTCTTCAGCACTTTCGTATCATTTACATATTCACAACAAAATCTTGCTACAGAATGCACACAATTTACTTTTTAATGTTTAGTTGCTAAAAGGCCATTACACTGTCATACACTTTTATTTTTATAACGATAATATAAAGAAATAAAACAGTTATACGATCGATACTGATGTAGTATGCTATCCAGCGTTTTATTAATTTATTTATTTCTTAGATGGTGCCAGTAAAACTGGTTGTTTTAATCATATTTTTTACCTACCATTTTAGAGCACATTTGAATATTAAAGCTATTGAATTGCTTCATAGAGTAAACTTTCAACCTTCATAAAGTAAAATTTAATGAAGCTATCATTTTTTGAATTATGAAGCTAATGAAATTTAAATTTAATGCAACTAAAAATTTTACGGATTATTAAATGAATAACCTGAGACATTTTCATTTAACTATTTTTAACTTTTTACATTAATTTTAATATTTTGTAATATGTACGGTTGAACGATTCATAAAAAAGGAGCTTTTTAAGGGCTACAGCTTCTTTTGTTTTGCAACACTACAAGGAATTTATATTTAGTAGAATTGTATATTTAATAGGTTGTTAAATTCACTAATGAAATCATTTTTATTTATATACTAAAGGGCAAGTCCGTCAGATGAGCAGGCTGATGCCAAAGCGAAATTGATAAGTTCTATGTACACATGAAAGGAAATGTATAAAGTCATGTCAATATGAATGAAATCAGATCATTCTTTCCAAGCAACAGCTAGTTCGTAAGTAATTTTTTTATTTCCAAACCAGGAAACAAAAACTTTTGACACTTCAGGTTAATGTCATGATTTAAATTTAACGTAATATTACAACTTTTTATTGGTGTGTAATTAAACGAATTAACGTGACAATAATATACCGTGTCAATTATCCTAACCTGAAGTAAAAATGTTGCCAAGAGCAGCTCTTTATTTAAAATGCTGACATTAAAGAAACATTTCCGACATACCAATTACGTCACATGCAATGGCATGTTTTCTTCAAGTCAGAATATGACTCTGTATAATAGTAATATATGCTTGACAATGCCATTTTTATTTCATATTTTGTAAAACTTACAAATGTTTCTTAACAAACTACGATATGAAAGCAAACAATAGCAACATGTTTCAAAATAATAAAGCAGATTTTTATCTCCAGCGTGCGAGACTGTTGCCACTCGGAAAAATGAATGCGAGAATTAGCGTTTTCAGAGTTTTTAATTAATATCGCATCTGATTAAAGCCGTACGAAGATGAAAATGATCGAAATGGCTTCCTACGAATTTTTGGAATCCGACGGTACCTCCCTCGAAATACAAGTCCCCGTCGTTCTGAAGGATGATGGCACAAACAAACAGACGCGCACAGATTTCAGTAGAATAGATTTTAGTACTATAGATTCTTAAGTATTTGTATTTATTTTCAAGTTTAAAAATATAGAAACTGTATACCTTATACTACATCATCACCGTACAATTTTTATTACACAAGCTCATTTCTGTATAAGGCTTTGTTCGTCTTGCAAGATGCAAAACGTGTAACTTACGATTTCATAAGCGGTTTTACTATTAAAATAATTTTTCAGAAAATATTCTGGATTATCTTTCCTACAAATTATGATGACTCTAAGACAACTGTCTGGCAATTTTTCGGACTTATTAGAAATTAAAAAATTGAAACGCATGTACGAAGAATTTTGTTCCATGGAAGGAATTCATTACTAAAGAAATCTGTCTCACCCGTCACTGGCTTCTTTTCTAATATTCTTTTCTCTCTGGTTCTATGGAAGTATTTTTACGAAATGAAGATTTTAATTCTGAGTTGAAAACGCTTTGTCCTAAATTAAAAGCTTCTAATTAGATTAGAAATCCATTCCAAGCAGAAGAAAAAGTAAAGACAATACGCTTCTGGCGAAAAATTTAAATTCTTAATTTTTCCGCGATTGTGAGGCTAACGTCAACATCAGCAGCACGTCGCCAATTAAGAAGCAAAATGAGAAATTTTCTTCCTCGAATTTAATCCTTTTTGAGTTTATTTTTTCTGATCTGTCTGGACTGCTTATTTTTTATTTATTTTTTTCTCCTAAAGTATACTTCGAAGATAATGTTTTAAATAAAAGAATTTGTCAGGAATACACGAATTTGTTGATTCTTCATGGAATTTGCGAAGGGAAGTAATTGAAATAGGTGTGTGATGAGTTGTCTCTATCGTATTGTTCTTTTGCTGTACTTGAGAAATAATTTTCTAGAATCCGAGAAGATAAATTAAAGCGTGTTTTCTTTTTAGGATTAGATAAAAGAAGCATTTTCATCTAATTAATATGTTTTCGATTTTCCAATGAAAAATTGTGTAATATCGACATTTATTCAATTACTTTAAAAGACAAATCTAATTTATAATTTTATTTTAGATTTTGAACAAACCCCTGTCTATTTCTGTCGCGATGAAGCGCAGGTTTCTTCTACTTTCGGAGCAGAAAGGTTTTGCAGAGATGGGAGCATCATTGAGCATTTCATATGAAGCACAGTGGGCAGTACAAAGCAAAATAGTATTTCATCGATTTAATGCAATGCAGTGTCATCTGTTGAAGTAAATAATAGTCAGATTTGAAAAAGCAAAAAATAAGAAATTTGAAAGATGTTAGGAAGCTTCTGGTTAACGCAGTAAAGTAATGAGGATGAATTTTTTTAATGGTATAGGGCTTCAAGGAAACCCTATTCACCACTTGAGGAAACTTTGCGCTAAATGTTCGCAAAACTTTCGGTTTAGTTAATAAATAGACTAAAAGTAATAGATTCACAAAACGTATCATTGGCTGCTTGAAAGGATATAAATAATTATCATTGGATTGTTAGCTCTACAGATGAGAGTTGTAGAAATTTCAGTTGTGTTTCAGCCAAAATTGTGGTTAAGTGTCCAAATACCCATAGTATCAAAGATTCCTTTATTTTTCATTTTCGAATACAGGATTTGCATTCCTTGATACGAAGTTTTACAGCTGTTTTAATAACTGATATGTATGTAGCCATACTAGCAAGTGTGATAGGACATATTCTCAGTCACGCGCACATTATCAAACGGCCACTATTCATTATCACCAGTTACAAAATTCCTCAAATTCTCTGAGATTTCCGCTTTGAAGTCAATATCTTTCCTATCAGTAAAATTCTTTGATATATTGTTAAAGATGCTATGTTTGATTTTAATTCTTGGAGGGATTAAAACACATTATGCCAATAGTTACGTCGTGCTGCTGCCGACCACCAGCTTTCATTCTATTAAGCCTTCCTCCGCAAGTTTTAATTTAGCAATATTCCAATGTTACAAATTCGCAATTGTTTTGTGTCGGATTATATATGCGAATCCTTTTTTAGGGTCTCATTCGTTCATAGTCTTCTTTGCATATTCATTACATCCTGTACTTGTCAGCTGGACGTTGGTAACACTGTAAAGCATTATCGTATTCCCCCCCATGCATTCTTTCCCGGTGTATGGCTACTGTCCCTGCCTCGAATCTCTGCATGGACGATGTTGGGTTTGAATGTTCCCCGCTTTAAAAAAAAAAAAAAAAGCTTCTATAATGGAGCCAAATCTAAAGTATCGAGCATAACAACTTGTCACTACTTCTATTTGGTCGCTTGGGTCTAACGCCTTTTAACAATCGCACTTTACGTACGGCATATTGTAGATGCATTCTGCCGTTCCTATTCCTACTGGTTCGATTCTTTAGCACATATTTCTTAATCTGTATCCGTGGTCAGTGGACCACAACTGGTCGTCGAAGACTACTCTTGTGGCCCTCCTAGATATACAAAAAAGGCAAAATATAAATCTTTTAAATTAACTAAAACAAAGAATTTTCTACCATTTCGAACTTAATATCCTTTTTAGCAGAAAATTATACAATTTATTAAAAAATATCATATAATGATTTATGTCCACATCTCGTTACTCTGAGATAAAACGAATTTTCATTCGATATTTTGATACTATTTCCATAGCGATATTGAAAATAGTTCATTATCATTGAATGAAGTGGAACAGTTAATTTACATCGCGAATGACACTGATTTAAAACAAAAGTTTAAATTTCTGGACCTCATTGCCAGTGAAATGGGATTATAATGAACTGTATAACAGGGGTTTAACAATTATAAAATTCTATTTCAGCTTGCTTCTACGTATCTTATGAGAACGCTTTACCATCGTTAACTCAAATATAAACTAAGTACCGAAAGCGAACTGATGTATGTGTTCATCTTAGTCTACCAGCATACATCTGAACCTAGGAAATTTGTGAATAGGAGGGCAACAATCGGCAGGCTTATCCATTTCATGATTATGAGAACCGACATTTATTTTTTTGGTTAATAAGATAAAGCTTATTCAAATTCTCTAATAGCCTTGAATTACAATTTTAAAAGCCAATGAAAATTGTTTCTATCTACTTAATTACTTAATACCAGTACACAATTAAACGGGTGCCAATCAATTGTATTTTAACACTATAAATGTCTGGTGTATGCTAATATATGCTAAAAGATTGCTTTCGAAGAGGACAAGAGTAAGGTTATAAGGTATTTCTCCCACCTCCTTGGCCTGCCTTCATGGTGTGGTGGTCCGCACGCTGGGCGCGTATTCCAGATGAGTTCCACGGGTCGATTCCTGGCGAAGGCGTTGCTAATTTTTCATCTTTTCTGCTTCAAAGAAAAACCTAATTTCTCTACAGTGGCGCCCGAACTAAAAAGGGTGGTGGATGACCATTTTCCAAATCCAAGATTTGGCGATTCGGTACCCTAAACCCCAGTAGCCACTTTAAAAGAGGGATTATATAAGGTTTTTCTTCCGCCTTCTTAGCATGCCTTCGTAGTGTAGTGGTCAGCACGCTGGGCGCGAATTCCAGAGGTCTCCGGTTCAATTCCTGGCGAAGGCGTAGCAAATTTTTCATCTTTCCTGCTTCCAAAAAATACCTAATGTCTCTACGATGGCGCCCGAGCTAAAAGGGAGTGCATCATGATTCCCCCCCCCAGAATTCTCCTCATTAGAATTCTCCACACTAGAATTGACAAAGAAACTAGAGGACCATACAACACTTCCTTGCATCCAATAAAATAAAAGAAAGTCTAAAATATTCTGAAAAAAATTAATTCATATACAAAATAATCTTTGCATGTACTCAGTATACACTCTCTTACATATACAGGCAAAAAATGGCTTTTTGCATTTATGTATATAATCATGCTATATATATATGTTCGTAAATGTATTATTATATGTATATCATTATGTATCAATATGTTATATATTTACCTGTATGTTATATATCTATGTGCTCTTATGTTCTGTAGTTATCATTACGTTCTATATTTACCATTATGTATTCGAGTATGAAAGGCACCATATGTCACAACTACATAGTAATCATATGTAAAAAAATGTAAATATGTCAAAATTCTTCAAAAAAATTATAATATTCAAATAAAGAGATAGTGCAGTTGGACAATACCCACATTACCAATGGTTAAACAATGGGTGTCCGCTCCACTACAACCTGAATCTCATTCTTCCCACCCGGGATTTGGCGATTGGGCCCCTTAAAACCCCAGTCGCCCTTCAAAAGGGGGAGTATATAAGGTATTTCTCCCAACTTTTTGGCATGAGTTTGTGGTGTGGCGGTCTGCACTCTAGGCGCGTATTCCAGAGGTCAGTAGTTCGATTCCCGGGGAAGGCGTTGCATATTTTGCATCTTGCCTCCTTCCAAAAAATGCCTAATGTCTCTAATCTGGCCAAGATAAAATATTTTTATCTTCCAAGCGCTATAGGCTGTTACTTTAAAACAGAAATTTCAAGATTATTTTCCGTCGCCCGATTTTACCCGTAACTATAGGAACAAAAGCTGCGGAAAAAATATCGACTCGTTTGATTTTATTTCCCACCACTTTCAATTCCCTTTAGCATGTTTTGATTCCGAACTAAATAAAAATTTATATTGAATAATTACTTAATTAAGTAATAATTGGGAGCAAAGAATAAAAAATAATACATGGCATAAAGTAATCATGTCTAAATTATATGAATGACATAAAAGACAACCAAGTCAGCGCAGTGAGTCTGCGTTAACCGTAATAATAACTAGGTATTAATAATAAATAGTACATTTCTACTTTTGAGAGTAATCTTATTTTTAGTTAAGCAATTAATTAAGAAGTTTGATTAATTTGATTTGACAATTAATAAACGTAATTGAATTTTTCTGCTTTAAGTCATGTGCTTAGAAAATTTCATTAAGATAGCTGAATAAATTAATACCATTTACAGAATTACAAGTTTACATATTTTTGTTTTTGCTTAGCATGTTTATGTATATTAAACGTGCGTTTAATTAATTATCGGAAGACTAATATTTTAGTTATTCAAATGTAACTTGAATCAATGATTCTGTTTTTAAACAAGGTCAAATTAAAAATTCATTCTGTTTCCATAATTCTAAGTAATAATAAATTTTGAAACACTAGTTGTCTGAGTTCAATTAGCATTCAATTGGGCGCAATAAAAACTGACAAAGCACGTGAAAGCGAGCTGAAGTGAATTACAATCACAAAATGCTGTGCAATGAAGGGACAGGAATTAAAATGCTGTGGAATGAGGTGACAGGAATTGCGATCGCAAATGGGAAGGCAACGGCCTTGAAGTTCCTACTTTAATCTACGCTGAATTGTCGTTCTGCAAAGCTCAAGATATTTATTTTATTTTATTTTCGAATTTAACCTATCTGTTAGTGATTAAAAAACTAAGCCATTTAAATTCAATAATCGCAGCTGTTTATGTCTGTTGTTATAATTTACTAACTGGACCTATACAATTATACAAAAATCACTAAAATCATTACACATTTCTTATAATTTTTCATAACAACTGTTTTAGGCCACTGAGGCACAATGGACTAATGTATCAAAAGAATCTCCCATTTTTTTCCAGTATCTGAAATATTCAATCGCGCGTTACAAGCCGTAAGTTAAATAAAAGTAAACGAGTGGCCTTTGCCGACGACACAGAACTCCTTTCAACGTATTTTTCTGCAAAATTTCTTTCCTTAATTATCGGTGGTATGGCTTCTCTTCTTCCGTAATGACATCACCCTTTAATTATGAGAGACGACGTGGCTTGCACCGGTAATGGAAAAGCAGGACCCGTGCAAATGATAGCATAATTACGCATTCTGCACCACTTTCTCCTATGAGACCTAGATTTTCACTTCTTGTTTGCAGAAGGATAAGAATTTTTTTTCTTATTCCATTCCTTAATGAGGTACGGACCTTCCTAAATATGTTCCGGTTTGTATTAAAATGTAAATTTCTCGCCTCTGCCTGTGCTGAATATTTGCATTGCTTTAGTTAGTTTACGTTGGTTTACATTTCGATGAAACTGATCTTTATTATTCGAGTTGAACTATTCATACTTTAGTCAATTTATTAATATTTTTTGTGGGCTTTCTCTCTATTTCTGGAAGTAATTTGTCAAAATATAGTTAAATCTTTGAGGAATTTGCTCTTACTTTAGAAATATTTCCTGAAATTAAAAACATTTTATTTAAAAAATAATTATCTTCTCAGATCATGGTTATTTCACCAACAGAAAATTCATACCCGTCGTGTTGGTAACTAGTCGTATTATTAACTGTGCTTGCATAGAAATTCCTATATCCCGAAACACCCTGCAGCAGAAGCTGAAATTTCTGGATATTTTTCATCACAAAATAATGCTCGCCGGAGAATTTTTTACAGAAATATAATACACCGATATTGCTTATAAGACGATGTTAAATTAAATGCAGAATCATCAAAATGTGAAGATCATCGAAAGGTAAAACACTATGGAAGTTTCAAAAAGGATATGTTAAAGTGCTTCAGCGTTCGACATCTTTATACAGGTAATGTATCATTAGTAAGTATCACATGTAACATATCAATTGAAATTTCATTTGGATTTTATGTGATGAAAACGAAAGATAGAGAGGATTTTTTCTAAATGGAAACGAATTTTTATATCTGAGCATTACCTCTAAAACGCATTCGTATGGAAACTTTGCTGAAGATTTTTAAACAGACCTTCTCGTATATTTGTGAACTCTTGGTAATCCGATTTCTAGAATTTGCAAGTATTTATCGTAAGTAATGAAGTGGCCACCCGTCTATTCTAAGTTTGGACAAAATAGAAGTCGAGAAGAAAATATTGCAGTCACTAACAAAACGTATAAGAAAAGAAAGATAGCACTGCAATCAAACCTTTGTGTTGCTAGGTAATGCTCAATTATAAAAATTCTTTTTGCTTAGGTAATACTCATCTCCATCCTACCAAAAAAAATTGTTTTTGTTGGCAAAAAACTCTAGGGCAACCTACGAAGAGGAAGGTATGCCTTTGTGGAGGACTTTCAAAGGGAAACTGGCTCCTATACACATTACACATGTGTAAAACCACGAAAAATGCCCATGCAACCAGCCCGTTCGCCTAGATTCGAATCCAGGTTGGAACCACCAGTGTTCAGAGATTTTACAATACGGCCGCAATTAGCTGTTATAAATAGTCGGCATGCAACAACTACGGGAGAATCTGTCTTCAAAGAAGTTAAGAAAATGGTAACACAGCATAATTTGCAGTAGAATTAGTTTAAATGTGTCGCAACTAGCGGTCGTAAAAATATGTGGGGAACAGAGAAAGCATTAATTAAACAAATGGTAAAGCTTGTGAAGAAGCTGAATGTTCTAAACTTCTGGTAATTTAACCTATTATTCGCAAACAAGCTGTTGTAAGAAGCACCTTAATCTGTCATGTGTTAATGCACCGTGTCGGAAGCTGTGTTAATTTGACTCGCTGTCATGGACTTAATTATCACCAGTGACCACTGTCATGATTTTTAAAAGGTTGAAGCCGAATATCTAAACATGCTGTACCATATAGCAGTTCGATGGCTGAGTAATGCAAACGTTTAATCGGAATTCATTTAACTCAGAAAATTAAAATAAATTTTAATGAGAAAAACTGCCAACAACCACTATTATAGAATAGTAAATGACTGTGAAATTTAGAATTTTCAGGCATTGCGAGGTATCTGAACAAATTTAACTTAAAATTATACGAAAAACACAATTCTAATATGTGAAACATATTCTATTTTTAAAATCATTTTCATTGTTTCAAATAAAAATCACATTAAACAAGTTTGGGCATTCTCAGAGCTTCAGAATTTCAAATATTAGCGAATTCTGCTATTCGCGATAGATATATTTTCTAAAACTTAAGCTACACTAACAACAGTATTATACCGATCTTGATGCAACTGGAAAAGACATTTCCATACTTCAAAATGCATTTTCATGTACAATTCAGGAGCTTGCATCAGACATTCAGTTGAAGGGACTGTTCTACAAAATTATGATATGCTAAATTTAGCAGGATGAATACGTTTAATTAAATCACATGTACTAAATGTCAATATTTTGGAGTTATTACCGATGTGAAAGGAAATTTTTGAAAATGAACTCTGTAAAGTTGCAATACACGTCATTATTTACAGACCTTTTACAAGGAAACACTAATTTCGAAATCCAGTACGGTGAAATATTTTCTCAAAAAACAATTAAATTCTCATTAGTAAAAAATTTAATCTCTTCTACAATACGTTTATTAATATATAAAAATAATTTTGTTGTTTTTATTTGTTTTTGTTTCCCTAAAATATGTGTAAATATTTTGTAAAAATATCGCTTTCTAACATGAATTTTTTCATCCTTTGGGGAGGGGGTATTGTTGTTCTACGAGTAGAATTATTACACGTGTAAATCTATGAGTTTTCATCCTTGCACGCTGAGCCTGGAATTTTTACGACTGTCCCTTTTCAAAAGACATTTGCGGAACTTGTTATAACAAGCCCTTGTTTTTAAAGTAAATCTTGTTCCTGAAATGATATTAAATAGTATCATTAAATCTTGCTTTTTTTCTATTCAAGTCAATACCCTCACAGATCTATATTTTATGCTTAGAAACATTTTACCATAGCTGAACTGAGCTCAATTGAGTTTATATTTTCGCGCAGGAGATATCAAGCTGGTACGTGGACATTTGTAATAAAATTGCTTAATGCTCGTTTATTCTATAACGGAGACTATCGGGCACAGTTTAACACAAATCAGTATTCAAATCATCAAAATAAAACACAAACAGAAAATTATAACTTGTTAATAAAATTGGAAATTTAAGTTTTATTTAGTAAATTACCCCAAAATAAACTGATTCAGTTAATTAACTTAGGAAATTGCATATTAACTGATTTAGTTAATACACTTAGTGCAGTTTAATTAACACACTTAGCAACCTTAAAACAAAGCACTAATAGTCTTAATCAGCTATTAAATTTCTTAGTACTTTTTCACCCTGAGTGCAGTCTCAAAGATCCAACAGCTGAATGGAAAAAATCTACTCAACGCTAGTAATTCATCCCGAGTTCTGTTCTTGGCGAACAAGTCAGTGTTTTTAGATCTTCCCTCCTCGTTAAAAAAATATGATCCAAATTCTTTTAAAAGTTCTTTCATAGAATTTATCCATCATGAATCAGAAAATTTCCTTTTTAGGCCTTACCTTACCGCACGGCTTATGATGTTTATTTTAATTAACACACTATTTATGTTGATGTTTCCTGCCCTTCCATTCCTTTGTCTGCTTCTCCAGAAAATGAAATTTAAATGAGTTTAAATAACGAGAAATAATCTACTTTTAGAGAAAGAGATGTGGAATATGAGACTCGGAGACCTATAATTCTGACTCTACTTGTTTGAGTGCTGTGCTGAGTGTTAACGATTTAACTTTTCACTTTCAGGTTGCGTATGAATGACCAGCTAGCAAAAGAAGCAGGTTCTTAGTCTTTAAATATTTGATTTGAATATAATTGAGATAATATATTTTTTGGTAGGAAGCAACAAAAGCTATTTTTTTTTAATTTTCTTAGCTGTAATTTCAAGCTGAAAGCCAATGAATGTCTTCGTTGTTTTGCTTTGATTTATATGATTACGGCAATGCCTCGAGGGCCTAAGGGGAAGGGATGCTCTTGTGGAGGACTTTCTAAGGGAAACTGCCTCATGTACACGTTACACATGTGGAAAACCACAAAAGCATCCCTGCAGCTAGCCCGTTCGCAGGATTCGAACCGAACTACCAGTGTTCAGCTACTTTGACCTCTCGGCCGCCTGTTGGGCCCTTAGTTGTTTTGATACGTTCGATTGTTACGAATTTGATTTGCAAGAATCTAAGTTAGAACGGGATGAAAATTCTTCACAAAATCTACTAATATTACTCCGCATATAGATCAAGCACATTTGAAGAGTAAACTTTACAGTTACGACATTGTCCCCATACTTTCCTCTACTCATGAATGAGTTACTTTGAAAAGAGGAACTATTTTCTCTTTCCATGCTTAAAGTTGATTATTTCAGTTTTTGAACACAGCATTTTTTAAGACTAATAACCGACCAGCCGCTTTAAACAATTGCAGGTAAGCCATTCTTAACACGAATCTCAAATGACCGAAAAATCAAAAGTTCATGTTTAAAAAATTCATGTTAACTGGGGACTCAAACTTTATTTTTGGAATATTTTTGCTACACATTAACCATTTACTGCATATAGTTAATTAATACGACAATATATTATTTATGTCGCCGTAGAAAACTCTATAGTGTTCATTAATTACTGTACAATAACTTGAAAAAAATGTGCTCACTCACCAAGAATTTCGATCATTCCATAAAACTAGCGGGCAATTCGGATGTTGCAGCAAAACATTCTACAGTGTTCAAGGCGTGTAACACTTCCACGCCGGTGGCGGAATGATATAGTCCACCTCACTTTCTTCTGGTGGCATTTGTTGCACCCTGGACAAAACTCCTTGTACATCAGATTCCCCTGAAGCCCACACGACATCGTCGTCATTGCACTGACAAACTCTTCAAAATTCATTGTTGATGCAATGATCGCTATCCTCGAGCAATGCAACTCATGCTGACTGTGTTTTAAAGAATATATTGTATTCTATAAAGTTTTTCAGTTAAGAGAAACGGAAAATTTCTGAACGCAGTCCCAGCAGAGAAAGAACGGGATAAAATGTGTAGAAATTCGGACCCTCTATCCAAATTAATGAACTACCTAGAGAGTAATAATTAGATTATTTTGTATTATATTTTATTAAACTTTTGATCAGTTAGAAGCATAATCAAAGTTCATAAACAATTAAACTGGCTGCGCAATACGTTTTTCTCTTAATTAAGGTTTAAATTACATTCGAATTCCTTTTAATCACTTAAATTATTAAATTCAGTGCTATTTTATAAGTTTTCTTTCAGTTCACTCATGGTGTTTGTCGCTATGGTTTAAAATAAGAAAGATATGGATTTAAAATCTTCTACACACACTGTTCGTGGATCAAAATGTAATATGGTGAAGCGATGTTTTTTAAAAAAAGTCGATTTATAATATTTTTAATTTAATTTTTAAAAACTTTTCCACGTACCTTCGTTTAATGAAGAAATTAAAAATCTCATAAATTTATTGTTTGCTCCATCGGACAGAGAAGAACACAATCTTCTAAGTAATATTTGTATCAACTTCAAATTTTTAACACCATTTCTTGAAATTTTCAAAACCGCTGGGCTTTTTAGACTGTTTGGCGTTGATGATTCTTGAAATTTGAACGTCTAAAGATGTATCAGTTGCAAATTTTGAGCTTTTCAGAGATAATAAAACAACAAATCTTCGCCCTCTTTTAAAATATGGAAATTAAAAAATTACCGATTTTCAACATTTCCTAAAAGAACATGCTACAATGTGAAACATAAATCGCTTCTTCCGCATTGTTGTAAAACATAGTTTCAAGGTTATGATATTGCTGTATCAAAATGAAATTTACCGCATTCTATTTATTTTTTATTTTTATTTATTTATTTATTTATTTATTTATTTTTTCATTTCAGAAATTTATTTACATTTTTCACAGCATTTTGTTTTTAGGGCTTACTTTCTTAATTTTATTGCGATGTATAATATTTATTCTTTTATAGAACTTTAAAATGCCAAAAAAATCATCTGCCATAAAGATTTAAAACTGTCATTGGTTGCGGAAAGAAACTCTTTTTAAAATAAGAACGTTGAAAAACAAACTATTAAATGGGCGACTTTTTAGAATTTTAAATATTTGAGTTTTTATAAACTTTTATTTAACTCAATTGTGCTATTTGTCACTATGGTTAAAATTTTGTCATCCGTTTTTAAACCAAACCTGATAATATATAGTGCTGACATTTTACACACACACTGTCAGTGGATGATAATATAATGTGGAGTTTATAATTGTCTTTTACTAAAAGTAAATCGTAATATTTCTACATAGTTTCAATTTTGAAATGACGTCATACCGCAATTGTTACGTTCTCGCTAACAGTTCTTACTGAAACAGTTGTATGTCATCTTTTACATTTACGCTTTAGAACAGTGCAAAATTTTTAAAGTAGGTTTTAAATTCGCTTCCTACCATGTTTTCGCCAATATTTCGAAAAGATGAAGAAATCGTCCAAAGTAAATGATGATTTTCTGAAAGCTCATTTCCAATAAAACTTAATCGATCCCAAAGCTAGTTCTTAATAAAATTGTTACTTGTCTCAGTGTTTGCTCTACACTGTTCTACACTTTTATTCGAGTTTGGTAAAATTGTGTATAATTCAGCTTGAAACAAAATAAGAGTAAAATCACTGTCTACCTGAGATTTCGAAAAAGTTTCTCAAATCTTCTAAATGAAGCCTCTGCACTCTGCGGAAAAGCCCATTCAACGCCGGAAATTTCAGATAGTATTTATACATTCATGACTGCGTACAGTCCTTAGGTATTCTTGTTTGGGGCCGATAATTATGATCGTAATTTTCCATCGTTTTAAAATAAACAAACTGAAGTTGTTAAATCCGCAATCTGGCAAATCCGCATCCAGGCGAGAGTTGACTATATATCATTTTCGAATCTAAGCAATATTAAAAATAGCTTTAATAACGAGGTTACTTAAGCAATTATATAAATATATAAACATCCATATACTTGTAAATAACTATTTCCGAAATCTGGAACTGAGAAAACTTTAGACTATGTTTGTAAAAAATCTAAAACTCTAAGTAATTTACAAAAAATTCCTAATTTGAAAACCATTATTCATAGCAATAAAACAATTCTCAGCTCATTAATTTGAAGTTTTGCTCATTTTGATTCACTTTCAATGTAAGCACGAAGGTAGTACATATTTTTCTTACCACAGCTAAGAGATTCAGACTGTTTCTGACTATCTAATATTTAATACTCATTTAAATGTCTTCAGCTAAAAAGATTATAATTTAAATTGCGTTCTTTAGTCACAGAATTTTTCCAGTTAGAAATATTTCCTCAACAACTCATCCTATTCTGCAGCTCTTAATATCATTGTCCAAGTAAGAAGGTACAATAAACCAAGTATATTGCATAAATCTACACATATTACGAGCATTTTTTTGCATTAATTAAACAACACACGCAAATTAATTTAAAGAAACATCTGTCGGCTGCTTTCCATTCGCTTAAAAATGATCGATTTCTTGTCTCAGCTGGGCGAGACTATCTTCAAACTCATTACGTCTATTTTTAGAAAAATTTTAATCAAGCAAACGGTGTGTTAAAACCCCAACTTTTAATTAACTGCCGAAAATTACAAGCTGTTAATCTACTTGCTGAGACCAAAAAGACTGGAGGAGAAAAAAAAGGACATAAACTATTTGGAAAACATGTGAAAGCTTGAAATATTTCTCATAGTCTCGCTGTATGCGTATGTTTTTAAACGCTGCATATGTGTTTAGATGTGTAAAAGTGCTGTAATATTTTGTAAATGTTTGTGACTACATGTGTGTTTTGATATGCTGTATAAGTGTATGGAATTTTATTAATTTATTTATTTACTTTTAGATCCAGGAAGAAATAAGCGATGATTTCGCTAGCATTCGAATTCAAGACCCTCCGCTTAGTAGCCGGCACACTTTCATTTATACTATGAAAGCACGAAGTTGCGCCAGAAAAATTTCCTTACAAGTGCATTATTGCAAAGGCATGTAATGCATGTACACAGTGTCAGAAAAAAAAATGGGACAGTTTCATACCTCCCGTTCTCCTGCACCGATTGATGAAATTCAACTTGCGTTTTTCCTGCCTTGAAAGTGCGACTTACGATAAATAATATTGTTCTAACTTCAGTATTTTGACCCAAAAATTGGACCTTTTTCTGAAACGACATATGATATTTTGTCACATTTACATTCTAAGCTTCGAATTATCCCAAAATGAATATTTTCCTGAAAATCTCTCAGGTAGTTTATAAAAAATTAGGCCTCCAAACATTAGTCTGCAAAAAATTCGAATTTTTTATTCAAAATTTCCCAAGATATACGTGAATTTATATATTGGCGCGTTTCGAAATTTGACATATTTTTATAAGCGATAGTAATAACTTTAAATGTAGTTTACACACAAAGTTATAATCTTCAATGATTTGCAACAGTTCTTTTGAACCTTGTACTTCTAAATAAACTTTTACTAAGTATTATACACTACGCATTTCTTAAAGTTTAGTTTAGCTATATTTTAAAAATATTTCATGTAATTTTGTTACGAATAGATTATAGATCTTATTATTAAAATTTCAATCAGAAAGTTTACTTTTAATTAATGGATAGAGCCCTATTTCAAAGAAAATCATTAAGT
Source organism: Stegodyphus dumicola (assembly GCF_044657685.1). Classification (NCBI taxonomy): domain Eukaryota; kingdom Metazoa; phylum Arthropoda; class Arachnida; order Araneae; family Eresidae; genus Stegodyphus; species Stegodyphus dumicola. The sequence goes on from NC_140768.1 coordinate 90,455,305, forward strand.
GTACGAACACTTTTGGGAGCCACTGTATACTTGAATGTAACAGCTTGAATGTATACTTGAATGTAACATAAAGATACTTTTTTTCTGAAGGGTAAAGGAAATAAACTATTATATATATATATAATAGCCGTAAACTATTACATATATATATATGTGTGTGTGTGTGTGTGTATTGTATGTTTTCATACATATATGTAGGCATGGGCACATGTATATGTGTATGATATCTATATATATAATTTTCATATTCTGTATATGTGTATCATGGTAAAAAAGCTTCAGATTTTTGGATGAAATATCATTGGGCAATTCGAAGCCTGGAGGAAGCTTACACTTTAGAAAATTACATTCACTGCTAATAATTTTGTGTGAGAATGTAGTCCTTTTCTGTTTGAAAATAAATTCTGTTTTTCATTAAAATCATCAATAAAATGTTCATCAGTATTAAACAGTTTGCCTGATTCAGCCGTTTTGAAAACTAGAAAATCACTTATCCAAAGAAAAATCCCTTCTATGGCTTGTTTGACTTCCGCTTAATTCGGGTAACGGAAACTATACCTGAACTCAGAGGATAATCTTCCTATAAACATAGGGGGAAAATATATTTACAGAGAATAGTTTGCATTATACTATAATTCTTTTAGTTAAAAAGGAAATGTGTATTTGATTACAATGTGTAATAAAAATTATTGAGTAAGTACTTTAATTGAATTAGTCATTTTAAAATAAGAAAATTAATTACCCTAACAAATCCACTTTATGCACTCGCTCCAGTTCCCCTCAATTAATCGGATAATCATGACGATATCTGAACTGAATGGCTATTCTCCCTACATGCAATGAAAGGTTATTTTAATTTCGTAAAGCACATGAGGATTACCTACTTAATGGGATGGATGCCTCTGTAGTTTAGTTGAGGACACTTTAAGGAAACTAGAAAATTTATTGTATTAATAAATTCCCTTTACGAACTTGTTCTGATCCTCTTCTGTTCGGATAACCATGGAGATAGCCAAATTAATTGGTAAAATCTTCCTATATACGATGAAAGGTCATTTTAATTTGGCAAAGCACAAGAAGGTTATCTGCTTAATGGGATGGATGTCTTTGCAGAGGACATTTGTAGAGGAAAATAAGCATATGTACTATCACGAACTTGGTCTAACCCCACTCAGTTCGAATAACTATGACGATATCCGAATTGAACGGTTAATGTTCCTATATAACAATAAAAGGTTATATAATTTTCCTATTTGCTCAATAAGGAGATGTTTTTATGGAGGATTTCCTGTTAGAAACTTGCTGTATATAAGATGAAAAAAAAATTTATACTTACTGAGAATAATTCAACATAAAAGTGTGATTTTCTTGGATAACCAGTAAACTTTCCACACTAGAAGAAATAATGCAGGAGGATTTTCCTGAGATGCTTACAAAGTTCAATAAATATTATTTATTTATTCCATTTTTATTAAATTCTGGAAACAGCAGATTTGTTCATAATGTGCCTGCTTTCCATTTATATGTCTGTGATATATTTTTTCATTCCTGGTATTCGAGCATAAAATCAATAAAATATCCACATAGACAACATCTTCCGTATTCAAGCAGAAAAAAGGAATAAAATGTACTGAAATTTTGACGCTTAGATAAGAAACCAGAAAAATGCTTAGAAGAAGGATTACTGACTTGACTTATACGACAGAAAGAATAAAAAAGGATTCACGATGACAAGGCCTTTTTTCAGATTTTCCGCAAAATATTTTATTTATAGATATATCACAATTAAGATATCTTAACTTCTGTTTATATAGCTTTTTCAGTTTAAAGACGAATTTACAGAGAAATTTAAACCCATATGTTCCGTCCTATTTTCGGAAGAACGCAAAACGAAACGATGGTCTTTGGCATCGTAGTAATATAATTACAAACCTAACATAATTTATAATGTTTATTAAACCAAATTAACATAATATGTATTCTTATTAAACAATTGTTTATATGATAAACGCTCAACTCATATCTTTGTAATTAAAAACTAGCATTTATAAATACATAAGAAATCTAAATATAAAATTCAGAGAATCTAGTTTAAAATATATCTGAAATCTCCATTACTATACAACGGAGAACCTGGATACATTTGTACATATGTATGAATGTATGTGTTTACTTCTCGCTTTCTCTAAAAACGGCGACATGAGATTTTAAACATATATATATACATAAATGTACCTTAAATCGAACTTCTTGAAACCTGAATTTTGATTTTGCTGTTATTCATTCCATGCTGGGCGAGTTTAATGAATATTTGATTAATAGACTCATTTAAAAGCAGTGTGATGTCACTGCCCAAAATAAGCATTTTTATCTCCCGCGGGCCAGTCGGCTACCATTCGTCAAAAGAAGCTTGTCTTTAAAGTGTAATAAACGAACTAGTATTACAGAAAAAAGCTTAGGTTTTGAAATTAAGTAAAAGATTCTATCTTACACATAGATAAACTAATACATGAAACACATTAATTTCCCCAAGCATATATTTTTGATTCAAAAACAGTTTGTGGAATGAACAATGAAAATGACAAGAAGTATTCTGATATGCGCTTAATTTACAGTTGGTATAGAACAGTAAAAAAGTATCGTAAATATTACTTCGAATATACTAATATTTTAATTAACACGAAAAATAAAAAATTATCAAACTGAATTAAATGAGTACTTTCTGATTAAATTTACCTCGGTTTGAATATTCGGTAGAAATGCATAATGTATTTATAAATTTTATATTTTGTGATGTATATAAAAGCGGCAACAGCTAACCCCGCACCAGTAGATTTGTATGCATTATGCTAAAGTAAACAGTAACTATTATTGTAAAAATATAAATACCAACCATGCATATTTTTAGTTTCTCGCACATGATTTCTTTTCGCTTAGTAAAATTCTTCATTTTTCTTACTTAGTTATGCTCATAATAAAATTTATAAGATATAAAAATTGCTAAATAAAAATTTCTGGGAATTCATAAAGTCGCCAATAAGTTGGAAAACTTCCGTGGCGGTTGTCGATAATCGGAAAGCGCCAATAAAGATATCACAATTACCTGAGCATTTTTTAAAGATGAGATTTTATTTAAAATTATTTTATTTTTTAACATACATGCATACTATATGGGAAAATATGATTCATATTTTAGCGGCACATTAAGTTTCCTTTTCAATATTTATGAAATTATTAGTATTCAGTAGTGTCCAAATTAATGTGAACAAGAGGAATTCTCACATAATTTGATTTCTTATGTTTCACAAGCTTAATTTACAGCTGCTATTTAATTGCGATTAAGCTCACCAGTTTACTACTTTGTACTGCATCACTCTTAGGTGTTTCAATGTTTCTGTTGAGGTAACTTTTGGCTGTATCATTTGCAGAAAACGTTGTATTACAAATTTTGGTACTATTCCGTTTTGAGGACTGTAAAAAATTACAGCGAAAATGTATGCGCAAAAGCGCGAAATCTAGCAAACACGCGGATTTTACAGCGCGCCAAATCTATCGTACGCGCTGATTTCAAATTGCGTAAGTTTAGATAGTTCTGTATTTCTTAAGACGCCATTGAAATACTAGTTTAATTTTTAAATCCTTTTTTGATTTTAAATCCTTTTTTGATATCCTATGGATTTAACAATTTGGGAATCGCCCATGACGAAAAGTCTGCAATCCATGTACAAATCGACCTATTTTCGCTTTAAAAAACCCCAAAATTGCACCAAAATGGCACTGCGCACACCCTTGACTTTATGTAAGTACACATCGACCAATTTTCACTTAAAAAGTAAAAGAAAATTGACAAAAATCCAATTGTTTTTACCCATGTAAAAAGGGCCAAACAAATAAGTGGGCGATTCTGCACTTTAACGAGAATTTTTTCAAAGAAAAGGCATCATTCATTATAGAAAATTATGTTTGAACTACCAACAAGATGAAATTACGCTTTAGCGATAACTCGGTAGCGAAATAGCGATGCAGGAATCCATTAGGTTATGTTTAGCTTTTTATTATATAAATTATAATAATGATTTGAAATAGTTATTTCCTCTTATGCTTCCATTCAGTTATGTTTAGCCTTTTTTATATAAACTATAATAATAAAAAAGTATTATTTGAAATTAAAATAATAATCTTTAAATAGTTATTTACTATTATACTTCCTTTCTTGCGTTAGGGTTGCCGCAATACATTTTTGGCAGTACTGGCATCAACAATAGTTTGACGATTTTTCACGGTCCTCAAAACGGAATAGTACCCAAATTTTAAGTGATGTATCTTACGACTAGTTTATAAAAATCATCTTCTAATTAACAAAAGACTATCGTGTGCAAATAAATGTGAAAAATAATAGAAGAACGTGTTATTTTTACATAAAACGCATTTTTTTAGTCCAAAGGGATTTGAATCCCGAAGGACTATTAGTTTCGTTTTGGCATTTTGCGTCGGACTCGTAAATGTCGGTTCACTTTTCAAACTGTTGCCACAAAATGTTAGTCCTGCATTATATTTGAAGAAATTAAATAATGAAAAATCTGCATAAATGTATGTATATTTCTCGTATTGTGATAAAACAACGGTACATAGAGTCATCGAATTTTGAATAACGTAATCCTCCAACGAATATGAGCATGTGGAAGACCAAATTTGAAATTTGAAATTTGTTTTATGATCGATTTCCTATTTTTTAAAACTTTGACGAATTTTTGATTAACAAACTCAAGGATTTCAAAGCGAGCAATGGCAACGTTGTGCAGAAAAAACATTTTTATCTCCAGCGCGTGAGTCTCTGTATCGGAAATTCTAAAGATATGCTCGTTTTAAAACTGTTTTGCGATATTGCTGTTGCACTGGATCTTATGGTTTAAGTGCGAGGAACATGATATTTAATAAAGAAAGGTAACACACAAAATGTTAAAAAACGCCCCTTTGGACGTAATTTAAAATCTGAAACATTTCAGATTTTGTTTTCTTTTTAGTTATTTTTTTTTTTTTTTTTTTTTTTTTTTTTTGGGGGGGAAGGCCAGAGTTTTTGATAGGTCAGAAAATCACAAAGCGAGAAATTTTCTCCTGAGCATACCGACCGGTACGTAACATATCCTGTTAAGAAAATGTTTTGGGGGTACTTTTCTGCTTATGGACCAGTATCATTATTGCCAATTTATGTAATGATGAATTCTGACAAATATATTAAAGTTATTAAAAGAAAAATAATCCCTAAGTAGAAGAAACTTGGAACAATAGCCACAGCATTTCCTAACAAGATTTTGCTTCGTACTACACGCCGTAAAAGGTAAAACACAGATTATACAAGAAAATGATGTGAAGCTTTTAGATTGGCTAGGAAATTTGTCCGACCTCACACCAATCGAAATTTGTGGATAGTTCTTAAGGAAAGTATGCATAAAATGAATTTCTACGAGTAAAGAAGGAGGATTTCTTCATTAATCTAAGTGTAGATTTACGATGATGATGTAAAGATAATGTACCAAAACCTGAAACAAATCTATAAAAATCTAAGCCCAAACGTGTCAAAGAAGTCATGTAAGCCACAGATGGTCGTATTTCATACTAAATGTAACATAGTAAGATAGTTTACAATGTTTCAATAAAAATACCAAAAAATCAACTGTGCTCGCATTAATTTACACACTAATGTCGTTTTCATATTTCGGTAGTCTTAACAATGTAACATGGAAATGGGTCTTTAAAAACCACTCATTGTGTTGTTCGCACTCGGATTTGAATCAAAAATGTATTGTTATGAATTTGGTATTTAAAAAGCTAATGTTAGTTCAATTATAAATTAAATGGTTTTATTTCTCGCGCAGTGCAGCGCGTGACGAATATGAAAAGAAAGCTAAGCCGGAAAATTGAAAATACAAGAGCGCGTGCATTAAATAAATAAATATCTCTTTTCGATTTCGAGAAAGTACTGGAAAATTCTAGCGCGTGATTTTAAAATCTTATAAAAGGAGGAAAACATCTCAGTTTGTAGTAGTTGCTTAGTTTGTTGTTGTTTAGAAAACTACTGTTGTTGATTGTAGCGAATTCGCGGATTAGCGTTCTTTAGCTGTTTTGAATTACGTTCTATTGGACATTTGAGTAGTTAAAAGAAAACTACTGTGAGATATTGTAATACTGCGTGATAATTTGAGAAAATTTAAGCATTTTTGTTGTGATAATAATAAATTTTTGTTCATTTTTTTTATCGGACTTGTGCATTCATTTCATAACGAACCCGTACGCACGCAACAGTATATTCTGAATACAGAAAATAACAATTGCGATAACTATCATTGGGTTTTTTTGCTACTGTCATGGCTGATGCCAATTTTCTAACTGGCATCAGGTTTTGCTGAACAATGCGCGATCTGTTATTATTAGTAAGTATACTTACTGCGTGTTATTGTTTAACAAGCCAAGCAATTAATAGCAATAAGCGCAGTTTTTACTTCTATCCATTATTAATTACTAGCTGGACAGTACAGTAGCGGTTGACGGTGCACGGTTGACGGTTTAAATTACAGTAGCGGTTGACGGTGCATGTGACTAGTACATTAAATTATATAACGGTCAGCTAAATATTTTGAATATAGAAGCAATGTTAGCATCAACGTTTAAAATAACGCATCATTTCCGTTACAGAACAACAGATGCCAAATATTCTACGGAAAGATAAATGCATCAATATAGCCCATTGACCCCTGTTAAATTAAATGTTTTATTCGTATTCATGGTAATAATGTTCTTGCTTCAAAGGTAAACCTTGCCAGTAAAATTTCCTGAATTTAATCAGCCCATATTTTCGTTATTGGAATAATTAATCTAAAAACATAAATTTTCTTGAGCAAAAAACAGTCTCACCATTTTTTCTCTTTGGAAGTATTAAGTTAGCATATTATCAACACTCATTTAATCAGGGTACTACGAGGACAATGTTTATGATTAGATTATTTTAAGTTAAATCAAAGTACATTAGGGCTGTCTATCTGAGCATAGACGCATTCATGGAAGAATTATGAAGTGATCATTGTTCATATTCATTCTGTGATGAGGAAAACCACAAAACATCTCATGCAATCTGCCCGCTTTCTAAGATTTTGAACAACTAGTTTTAAGCGATTTTAACCACTTGGCTTCTGGTGAACCATGTCCACCGATAACCGAAATTCATGGTAAATTCAAGACAGTTAAAAAGCATATGAAAGATGAATAATTCATCTTATAATTAACAAAAAATACTGTCAATATTTACCTGTGGTTTTTTAATCAGTATTATTCTTTTACCAATTATTATAAATTATCAAAATTTCTTTTTATCGTGTCATTCGTATGGTAATGTATCAAAATGCCATATCGATGTTATACCGGGTCGATCATATACCTGCAATGACACTATGCAAGTGATGAATGTGTAGTAGTCCTCTTATTATTATCTCAGACTTACCCCAAAATTTCAGTGCCCGAATGGTTCATACCGCTGAATGCTAGGAGTTTGATCCCAGGCGAACATCCTGGCTACATGCGGGTCCCATGTGTAACGGGAATACGATCCAGTTTCCCTTAGAAAGTCCTCAGCAAAAGTATCAGTTAGCTTAGATATATAATCCTTCGAGTATTTTAACACACTCAAATACCCTAACCTGCCGCCCACTCGGTATAGTGGTCTGGGAAGCGGACTGCGATACCGAAAGGCCTGGGTTCGAATCCCGGAGAAGGCATGGTTGTAACTGTCCGTCCCTTCATAGGAAAGGCGATAGTGGCCCACCTATTAGGTGCCTCCATATTAAAGAGATAACCACATATGGCCTTGTATAGATTAATGGACTGGGTTACATTTGTAATTGTTCACTATCTGCCATTGGAAAAAAAATACCCTAACCTAAAATGACCAGAATTTCTTTTTCATCATGCCAATCATATGCCGATGATTAGAGTAGGTCTTATGCCCATGTCGATCTTATGCCTATGTCGACTATGTGCTTGTGATAACTCGATGTAATGCACAAATGTATACTACTCCTCTTGTTCATTATTTCATCATTATCAGAATTATTTTATCGTAGACATGTCGATCTTATGCCGGTGTCGATCATATACAGGTGATGACGCTATGTAGGTGACGAAATGTGTATTACTTCTGTTACTTATTACTATATCACTGCCAAAATTTCTTTGTACCCCAGTGTATACGAGCCAATTCTCTTAAAACGTCCTCTACCAGATAGGCATCCCTTGCCTTAGACATATAGCCCTAGTCCGCTTTGCCTTAATAAACCAACTAAAAATATCTTCGTAACCCGATATTCAATGTCTGCCGTATGCCGTTGTAAACCACATGCCTTGTAATATCACTATACAGTTGAAGAATTTGTATTAGTTCTCTTACTTATTACTACATCATTATCAAACTTTCTTTGTTAATCGCGCGATTGTTATACCGCTAACCCGTATCGATCATATGCCTGCATCGATGTTGTATCAGGATCGATCTTACGAATCGATGCAATACCAGTTCTACGCAATGTCGATCATATGAGTGTAAGCCTTCGAAACAGCAATCACTTTCTGTTTTATTCATCTGAAAATTTAGCAGAAGGTTAATAAGCTCTTTCAACAGATAGTTACTCTTTACTGGAGCGACAGGTACTCATTCCTTTCTTTGATTTCATTGATATTTCAGCTGTGCATGTTTATTGAATATATGGATTGGGAAGAGGGAGGAGGAAGACACAAAAAAGATTTTGTTCTTCTCTCTGTAATTCCAGGAAATGAGTTCCTTTATCACGAGAAATGAAATCACGCAGAAGACAAAAATTATTTTTAGATCTCTGTTGGGCGTGATCCTCCTTCGTTTTTGACTCCCTCCCTCCGACATCGGATGGACATCTCGGAGGCCCATTTTATTCGGCAAGAACATGAATGGATCTGAAAAAGAACAGAAGCGCACAAAATGTTCCGTTTGTGTTTACTGCAAGAAGTAGCACGTAGTTACCTTTGATTCGTTCCTGGGAATTTCTCAGAAGAAATAATAGTTTATTGGCTGACGAGAAAGGGAATGTTTGTAAAAGGCAACCGCTGTCTTTTGTTTCGAACTGGCGAATTTGCTCCTTGGATGTGAATGTCATGGCTAGGAACTTCTGTTACTTAGCAATTTATGTATATAATAAAAGTGCATTCGTGTGCGCAATAATCCATGGTGAGATATTACTCGCGATTAAATTTGTGATTTGGTATGAAATTCCTTCCCTTAAATCGTGACAAAAATATGGGAATATATGATATATATATATATATATATATACTGTTGCAAAGATATGGAAAGAAGTATGGAAAACGGAAGGAAAGATTTATGCGAAATACTAATTTAAAATTAGATAACTAAGTAAAACTATAAAAACTAATTAGTTGAGAACAAACAAAACGCAATCGACTCCCAATTTATTGAGGCAGATTAATCAGACTGTGGATTAACTAGTAGATGTCTTCAAAAAGATATAAGGTTAAATTTATTTAGCGTGGAATGATGAGAAATTTACCATCACGAAGCAACGCCATAAAGATAAACTAAAAATGAATATCTCTGAAGTAATCAATGCCTACAGATATGTCACCCTGATCCGAAGAGTGGTTAGTGCATTTGAATAGTGGTTAGCGTATCGCCACTATTCGTATCGTAGTGATCCGAATAGTGGTTAGTGTATCGCCGGCCACGGGTTCTAATCCCAGAGAAGATTTGAATGTTTGTAAATGTATAGGGAATACTTAAAATACTCGGCAGCCGAAAGTTTTCTCGAGAGTTTGGGTGGTAGAAGAGAATATAACAACCGTCGAATCTGTTCGCCGAGTTCAGATCTCTTGTGATGAGAGGCTAAATGACCAATGAGTATTAGGCATTTTCTAAAAAGAAGTAAATTTCAACTGTCTCCGCATTTGGAACAATAACTGTATGTCTATAAACATTATATCTGGAGTTACGTATTGTATGTATTATATCGCAACATAATGATATATAAATACCAAACGAAAATTAGGCTGGGAGTTATAGTTGGTATGTGACAAATATAAAAAGAACAAAAAAAAGTGCTTGAGAAACTAGCAATGATTAACAGACTACTTGAGAAAGTAGCAATGATTAACAGACTGCTTGAGAAACTAGCAATGATTAACAGCAGCAATGATGCCATAGCATTTGGGACTTATTTTTTTCCACATTAGTGTGTAGTATAATTGAGCATAATTCGTAATGTTGACCGCGTGCACGGTCGGATAAATGTCCATTGCATTTATTCGGCATTTATCAGAACCGTTGGTGGCAAACATAAACTTCCAGTTATAAAAACATTTTCAATGACGAGATTCGTGTTTTGTCATTTTTTTAATTTAAATGAATTGGTTTTTAATAATTCTGAAATCTAACTTTTTTAATATTCTTCTGATTCTATTCTTATATCAGGAAACATTTGTAATCGTTATATAATAAATAAAATACAGAATATTTGATTCCCGTATGACATAAATTGTCCGAGATACTTCATATGAAAATCGTGTATCATGTTCAGGGGCCTCACACAGTTTGATAAGCGAAATCTTTGCATTTGTGCGTAATTGAGAATAAAGTATTAGTTTAGAAATCTCGATTATGCGTAGTCTAACGTGCTTTGCATGATAGACTCTTAGTAAGTAATTTATTTTTAATATGTAATTAATATATCTTATTGCTTTTACCTGATACCATTGAAAAATATGTAATTAATATATCTTATTGCTTTTACCTGATACCATTGAAAAATATGTAATTAATATATCTTATTGCTTTTACCTGATACCATTGAAAAATATGTAATTAATATATCTTATTGCTTTTACCTGATACCATTGAAAAATATGTAATTAATATATCTTATTGCTTTTACCTGATACCATTGAAAAATATGTAATTAATATATCTTATTGCTTTTACCTGATACCATTGAAAAATATGTAATTAATATATCTTATTGCTTTTACCTGATACCATTGAAAAATATGTAATTAATATATCTTATTGCTTTTACCTGATACCATTGAAAAATATGTATTTTATGAAGTAGTACATATATATATAAAATACAATTCGAGATTAAACCCAAAAAAACTACATACTAGTTCAGTTTACTGTTTACATGTTCGCTGTGTGGTTGAATTTATAAATTTATATATTTGCTATGCAGCATTGTGTTCTAAAACTTAAATGAAATGCATTGAAAAGTAATACATCATTCGGCTTTTTAATAATTTTTGACGAAATTATTTTTATCTTAAAAGAACTTTCTGAAATGGACAAATGGTGAAAAAGAAGAAATCGATGATAATAATGTCGATGTTAGCGATCAGACTGATGGGTCGACGCCCAGTACGAGTAAAGATGTTTCCTCCTGAAAAAAATAAATTGGTCATTGGAAATATAATGACGATTTCTTAAAATTTTTATTTACATCTAAAATGGAAAATGACATAGTTGTTTCCGAATTGTCTGGTATACATTACTGGAAAAGCATAATTAACTGCATTTGTTTGATTCGTTCACGAAAATGATATAATTAATCAAATTTTAAGCTGTCGTGAGTTATCTGATTGTACTACCTGAAAACTTATTTTCGATTTAATTAACTCGCATTTACGAGAAATTAAAGTTTCGTGAAATTTATGTATTAGCTTTTGCACAGATGGTGCTCCAGCTATGTACATATAAAAGGATTTGTGGCACTTTTGAAAGAAATGAATGTAGATATACTAGTTACCCATCGTTTGTTTTGGATCGGGAAGCACTTACTACACAATATATGCCATCAGAATTGAAAATAGTGCTGGAACAATGTATTAAAATAGTAAATTATATGAAATCGTAACTATCAAAAAGTCGCTTATTTAATAATTTATGCCAAGCTTTGGAAGTTAACTATGAATCTCTGATAATGCACACGGAAGTAAGGTGGTTGTCTAGAGGAAAAGTTTTATCTCGCTTGCTCGGATTAAAAGAAATATTAATTGAAAATATTTTTTAAACAAAATAAAAATGAATGTTTTGCTCATTTGTTGTAAGATAAACTATGGCGTGCTAAACTAGCTTACTTATCTGTCATTTTTGATATTTTTAATAACATAATTTCATGTATGCAAGGACCAAAAGAAAATATTTTAACTCAACAGATAAACTGGTGGGATTCCAACGCTGGACTTATTTTAAAATTTCTTCCCACTCATCTTATTTTGAATTTCGCAATGTAAGATAATGCTGAGATAATCGTAAACTCCTTATTGAAACTTTCTTTGCATTGACAAAACCAAGTTTGAACACTTTTCCCTCTTCGTCTTCGATAATAAACAGACATTTCTCTTGTTGCAGTCATTGAGGTAAACCATACTTCATCAAAGGTCACAATATTTATCTTCTGCTAAATAGTGTTCAAACAGGGTTCTAGAAATTCTTCTGCGTTGAGCCACATTACTCGGCAAAAGCTAATGAACATTTTGTGATTTAGCTTTTTTAAGTCGTAAATCTTAGTATATTACTTTATTTGCTCTTTCGTCATACGCATTTAAAGATTTTGCAATTTACTTCTGCGTCGGAGGAATTTCTTCTGTTATCAACGGTCTAACTTCAGAACAATTATAACTGTACGTTAAAGCCTTCCTTCCATGTAGAAGAGGTAACGGCTGACGGTTTTTTGGGCTTACGACCAATAATGTTGCTTATCTTGCATTTAAAAATTTTAATACCATGCATTTCACAGCGTTTTTGAATTATGGAATAGAAACATTTTTCTTCGGAAAGCAGAAAACATATCCCAGCTTGTTTTACATGCGATTTTAAAAGAAGAATACATTTAGAATTAGCAGACAATATCCTTCCTTTCAAATAATAAGCTGTTGCCATAAATTTTTATTCCAAAACATTTGCTTTGTATTTATTATTTATGGAAATCGTTTAAAAGTTGTCCGCCAAAAGGATCGCCGACGAAACGACGCGGAGCAAAGAACGCAAGGCGAAAACGACGTAGTACAAAATATCCTGGGAGAAAAGAAAGCAAATAGAATACACCGTAGTTCTGAAACATAGTGGCACAAAATATCGTGGTCGAAAATAAAGCGGTTCAAAAACTTCGCAGTTTAAAAACATCGTCTTCAAAAATACCGTAGTAAAAAATAAAGAACCTAGAAATCATCGCTTGAAGATAACATCGCACATATGCGTTTTTCAGGTTTTAAAAGTTGTAAGTGCATTTTCGCATAATGATTGGGGAGCGCAAGAAGGAAAGAAATATATTTTTGCTTCTATATTTTATAATTTTTGAGTGAACTAATAAATTATTGCCTAAAATGTAAGAAGGAAATTTAAGCATTTAAAAATTGAAAATGAGCAGAAAATTAATGCAACTTACAGCACTTAATAGAATTTTTAAATTTACGTAGTTGATTAACAAAGGTTATTAATAACTTAAACTTTTTGAATAAAGTTTTACTGATACTTTTCATGAAAAATACAGACTAAAAATGTTTATAAAATGAAAGACAAATAACTGCATAAGATTACCTCTTTGCAAATTGCTTAGTTAACTATCAAATTATTTTATTTTACGATTGTTAATCTGTTATTCTTTCAGTGAAAATTATATTTTGTTTTGTTTTCTTTTATTCCTGAAGTGTCGTTAACACTTTCATCCTCTTTCCTTCTTGCGCTCCCACTTGCACTTAAAACTTTAAAATCTGAAAAACGCATTGTACGATGTTATCGTCAGACGATGATTTGTAGGTACCATATTTTTACCACGATATTTTTGACGACAATTTTTTTAAACTGCGAAGTTTTTAAACCGCTTTATTTTCGACCACGATATTTTATACCACGATGTTTTATAACTGCGAAGTTTCTCTTTGCCTTCTTTTCTCCTACGATGTTTTGTACCATGACGTTTTCTCCTTGCGTTGTTTTTTCCGCGATATTCTCGGCTGTAACCGTTTGAAAGTATGCAAACACTCTCTGTAGTCTACTAGCGAAATCTTTACAGCTTTAAAACATCAAAGATCCCTCTCTATTTTTTTATTAATCTGGAAGCTTTATTTTTCATTTGGTGATTTTACTTCAGCTTAGAGCATTTATTAGAAACACTTTTGAACATATTAACCGGCTTTTTGATCTTAGTAAGCAATGCATTTTTCCATGTTTTTCATACAAGTGGGCAGGACTTCAGCAATTCAATAACAATATTGAAATGATAACATCAAACGCGATCATAATTAAATGACGCCTACTGTATGCACAAAGCTTCAAATTTTACGTTTACGAAGAAAATGAAACAGTTATTCATTGTAAAGAGTCTTTATTTAATTACGATATAATTTTCTTCAAAACTCTGAGTCAAGATAGGAGTTTATATGTGTTAATATCAATAGATTTAATTTTCTTAATTACTTTTAGGCCACCTTTTTTTTTCCTAATTCAAATATCTAATATTTATTTAAACGTCCAACAAACCAGAAATAAACTGAACAAAAATGGAAGAAGGAGGAAACGAAAAAGGAAATGGTAGAGCGTTCCGTCATCTAGAGCACGAACGGTTATGAGTCGCCAGAGACTTGAATAAAAACTTCGCGTTCAAGAAATCGAACGCGCCCTTTTTTTTTTTTTTTTTTTTTTTTTCTTTTTTACTCTAATTTTTTTCTTTGAAACATTAGTAGCAGAAATTCCGGCAGTTCCTCCATTTTCTTCCTACTCCACTAGGAGAGGGTTAGTTGGAGAGGTAGAAGGAGTGTGGAATCAAGCTGAATCATGAAGATTAGAGAAAAGGATTTGTCTGAGTAAGACGGCCACTCTAGCAAATGGCAAAGATGACCTAAAAAGGGATGGCTGTGATATTAGTCGGAAAATTCCAGTTTTTTAATCCAAGATCGCATTTGCAAACAGAATGAATAATTCTGATTAACGTTATCCTGCATAATATTTATGAACACTGTAAGAAGCTAACCGCAACCTCCTAGAACGTAGAGACATACAAACGACTTATTGCCCAGACTTACATAGAGTAAAATAAAAACAGGAGAAGGTTTATGTTTAACTCACTATCTTAATTTTCAATACAAAGGGGCAATTTGCCCAGAAGGACTATTAATTTCGTTTTGGCATTTTGCGTCGATTCACAATAAGCATTGTTTTAATTTTCAAATTGTTGCCAACAAATATCATCGCTCTGTATTATATTTAAGGAAATTAAATAATGAAGAATCTGCATGAATGTATGTATGTTTCTCGCATTTAGATAAAACAACGGTACCTAGAGCCATCAAAATTTGAATAACGTAATCTTCCATAAAATATGGGCATGTGAAAGCCCTAATTTGAATTTGTTTTATTATCGATTTCTTACTTTGTATATGCAATTTGTTATATGCAATTACTTAAAAGTGCCCTATATACTCATTAATCTTCCCTCAAATATTTAGAAATTAAGTATTGAAACGTAAACCTTGACTCTTGTGTTAATGCGCCTTCTCACGTAATACTAAGCTAACTCGCCAAAAATTAGCATAGCATTCCAAGCGGTTTAATCAATATTAAAGCTCTCCAAGCCTAAATTGCTTAGGTTCTCCTTCCTAGCTTAGTTTTTTTTCCCCCTTATCATTTAAAGTCACTTAATTTACACTTTCCGGCAGAGTAGACAAAAGGGTAAATTGTAAGGAAAATTCAACATAAAAAATAACCTGCTGATTAAAATAAATGTTGGAATCTTTAAAGAATGATTAAATACAGAAAAATATGATGAAATTGTAAATATAAGTTGAATTAAATTTTAAAGCTTGTTAAAGTTAATTTTCTGCTTTCTAGAAATAATCGATCCTGGGTATAAAATATATTTTAGTGTAAACTAAAAAATTTCCTAAACATATAAATGTATGCAGTCATTAAAATGAAGTAAAATTTTATTTATTACCTAACTCTTATTAACAAAGTACTTAAGCCTATGCTAAACAGAATACTTTACAAAAGTTGACATATTGTAGAAATATTTTTAAATAAATTGAACTAATTGCTAGTTGAACTAATTGAACTAATTGCTTTAAAACCCAAGTTCATTTTAATACCCTAAATAAGAAGATAAATTTTAACTTCAGTTCATCTCAGTTAATAATTCCTTTTCATTATGTTAATTAAATTATAAACCCCCTAACGTTATTAGAAAGAAAATTGTATTATTTCTTTAATATGATTTATAATTGAAAAACAAAGCTTGCGAAAATGAACAGGAAGCAGGAATTGTTAGCATTATTTGCTCACAAAAGATAAAAATAAAAATATAAATTAATTAGAAAGAATTTCATTTGAAGAGAAAAGAATGAATAAAAAGATACAAACGCATTTAAAAGAATGTATTTTTATACGGATGACGCTTATGCGAAAGAAGAGAGTGGTAAACCAAAATAAAATAAACTGCAAAATTGGGAAGTTAATTATTCATTCGAAATCTCCATCACTTTTAAAAATTAAATTAAAACACTTAAAAACTATTTTCGACGACGTGCACCATTATTTATGAATAAAATGAAGGCAACGTTAATCAAAATGTTATGACATATTTTGGGTAACAATATAGTGTCATACAGGTTTTGAAAGGAATTGCTTGAAATAAAATATTCTGCTATTTGCTCGAGATAATGGAAATCAAATGTGAGGTAAAGAAACATAATTTCTGTACCCGATTTCTTTAGCATCGGGGAAAATTATCTCATGGTAGAAAGCAAAAAAGTTGTCTTTAAAAACGTAAGAAAAGAAACATCATAAAAAAATAAATAAATAAATAAATCTGAAAGCTTTCAGATTCAATATTAGGGTTTTCCCACCTAAACATTTTGCGTGTTACCTTTATTTATTAAATATCATGTTCTTCGCACTTAAACCATAAAATTCAGTTCAACAGCATTATCGCAAAATATTTAAAAACAGCATATCCTTAGAATTTCCGTTACATAGTCTAGCCCGCTGGAGATAAAAATGTTATTTTCCTTTTCCTACACTGTTGCCATTGTTCGCTTCGAAATCGTTGAACTTGTTGGTCAAAAATTAATTAAAGTTTTACAAAATATGAAATACGTTGTAAAACAAATTCCAAACTCTAAATCAAGGCATTTGTAAAGTTAAACTTTAAAGTAAATTGAAAAGCATTCGGTTATCAAACAAAAATCATACCATGTAAGACTTAACGTTAATTGGCACTGTGGCGTCACTGATATCGCAAAATCCTACACGTTTTTGCTCATTTTCGGTCCTATTCGCGATGTGCATACAATATAATGGCTTATGTTTCTGGAAAATATGTAGTCTGTTAACACTTATCATAAAAGAGCTATGTACAGCATGCAGACTTACTGGTGCTTATTTATTTGGTCAGTCATTCTTTGCTTAGTGCTCAGTTTTATTACAGTAAAATTGCAATTATTTGCAAGTTTTGTTTCTAGACCACTAGGAATACGCTTTGTTTTAAGTACACCTAAAGAAAAATTAATCAGATTACAGATTAGAAGGTATTTTCTCCCTCCTTTTCGCATGCCTCCGCAGTGTAACTGGAAACTTACTCGATGCGTATTCGACAGCTCCAGGCTTCGAGTCTCGGCAAGGGCACTGCACATTTTTCAGGTCTCCTGCTTTAAACAAAACTTAAGATTCTACAGTGGTGTGGGTAGCAGATTTTTGCAACAAAAGATACCTGTTAGAAAAAAAAATTAAACGAAATTCTAACCAACTTTTCATTGTAATTCAGTGTTAGGTTCTCTTCTAAATGTTATTTTATAATGACATTTACAGCATAGCTTCTTCATTCTTAAATATGTTTTCTTCTCCGTTGCTTGCTGTGTTTTTGTTTTGCTTTGTTTTGTATCGAATACTCATCTAATAAATTTGCAGCGGTTTTACAATTGGAAATTTGCCATAAATCACATTCGTGTCTATAGTGTAACTACGAAACGTCACTAAAAATTAAATTTTAAGTATAAAGTTTTTGATAGAGTACATATTGTTCTTGAACATATTGTTTTCGAATCGCTAAATTTGCTGTACTATGCGCAATGTATTCTTATAATTTGAAAGCTTATAAATCTTCTGCCCAAATTTTACGTCAAGCATTCTTGCAAATGCGAATATGCCATAATTCAGATTCGTAGATAGTTATTATGAAACATAATAATATTATTAATCAGATTTCATTATTAGATCACTGTTATTATTCAGATCCAGCGTAGTTATTATTAAACATGATTCAACCAAAAAACAAGCCACAGAACTTTTGCCACAGAACTTGAGCTCATTTTAAATTGGAAATTTGCCAAAATTTAGATTCAAGTTTTCAACAAAGTGCCTAAAATTCATCAAGACAAAATAATGATAAACACATATTGTTCTAGTGTCATTCAATTCGTTATTTTATGTATAACGTATCTCTATAAGAGCTTAAATTAAAACTATTCTGCAACAAAATTTATAGCAAGCTAACTTAGAACTATTTGTGAAAATTTAGATTTAATCCGCTTTATGCATTGTTATTGAAAATACTCGGTTATATTGCGAAGATTAATAAAAATATTTTAAAACTAGTTTTCATGTTAGAAACCTTTGTAAACGGTCGTTTCACCTCTTTAAACGATTTCTTGACCTATTACGTTACCTAGATTCTTTGACCTATTACGTGTTATTAGCAAGAAAAGTAAATGAAAGAGTTCTGGCCGCCGCAACAATATGAACTTCTTTGAGCAAATGGATGAGGTATCTGTATATCCTTAAGGTAACGTAATAGGTCAAGAAATCGATCAAAAAGGTGAAACGACCGTTTAAAAAGGTTTCTAAAATAAAAACTACTTTCTTAAAGCTTTGTAATACAACCAAGTATTTTCCATAACGCTGCAGAAAGCTGATTAAATTGCAATAGAAAGTTCAGATTCGTGTTTTCAGCGTGGTTTCTAAGATATGCCATTAACAAATATGAAAAGATAAAAGTTGTTGATGCGTACATTGTTCGTAAATAGCTCAGTTTGTGACACTATACGTAACGTATTTTTAAAACTTGAATTGCAGCTTAAAAATATGCTGCTCCAACATTTTCAGCAAACGTTCTTAGAACTGGTAATCTGCCAAACTTCAAATTCGTTGTTTCAGCAGAAAAGCCAAATTAAATACTTTTCCCTAAAATTAGCAAGACGCTTACTATGCCGTATGTAAGCTGTCTATCGTAATATAACGCATCGAATAATTAAGTATTATCTATGTTTCTCATATCCTAACGATAAATCGATTAACGTTTCGCATCGTGACCTGACATGAGAGGTTGAAAAAATAGAACGATGCTTCTAGCGTGAAAAAATATGTTTGGAGTTTTTTAAATGCGAATATTTTTCATTTAATCTTCATATAATACAACCGATTTCTTCAATTCATTTACAGTACAAAAAGTTTATTAAAATATATCGCAAACTCAGAAATAATCGATTCCAGGTATATCCACATCCTTAAACCAGGAAAACGCAAGATACTTTTTTTGCCCTCTAGCACTCCTTCTCTGCCTTCGGTCAATGGAAGACGAGGCACCTCTTTTCTAAAAATAGAATCTCCCGCCTCTCGCCATCCAAAAGGGAAGTTCGAGAGCAATCAACAGAGGAACCCTTCTCTTTCATTTAAGACTCTTTCATTCACTCTCCATCTCTTGCAGGAAGGGGGAAGTTGGAAAAGAGAGAGAGAGAGTAGCAGCAAAATGATTCGGATAAGAGTTTCTGGGGGGGGAGGAAGGAATGAAAGTTACATGTTCGTGCAGAATTCACTCGCAGAAAGGGCCACATTCTTAAGCTAGAGTTTCGAATCTGCAAAAGATGTGAATGGAAAATCTTCTAACGTAAGGTATTTTTGTAACGGAGGGGAGGGATATCAAAAAGATACGATTTAGGTACAGCTGAAATGCTAGGCATTTGGACGACTTTGTAGATATGTAAAGATACTGTGAGGAAGGATAGAAAAGGGTAAATAGTTTTTGCAACACTGGATGTATTAGTCTGTCAAATTAAAAATGGTTGAAGAATGAGCTGGATTAATCAGTGAAATGATTATTTGCTTTGCCAAAAAGTATTTATTCAGAAAAAGTATTCAGTCTATTAATTCTGGCTTCTTTATTGAGATCATTAGTAGCAGTAATTATTCCTCTTAATTATAATATAAATAATCATTACCAGTTCTACTGCAGATTCTCACTCTCCTTTTATAAGCATTAAGTTTTGAATATACTTAATACATCCTTTTAGTATTTAGTCTATTGCTAGTTGTAAAAAAAGTAAATACCATTATACTTTTTACAACTAGCAATAGACAGTTACTGATGATCAAAATGACACTCTCTTTTCAGTTTTCTTTTCATAATGAGGTTATTCTTTCTTTCCTCACTCCACAAAATTTCAGTTCTCAGACTTTCTCTCTGTGAGTACGTACTTGTGCGTATATGTGTGATACGTACGTGTATCTAATCAGCATTTAAAATTAGACAAAAAGGCCAGCCTAGTTTGTCATATATTTTGATTAGAACTGTACCGATTTCGAGGGCTATCACGTGCAGATTCTTTGTTCAAAAAAAGAAAATTCACAGAATTCAAATTTTAACGGTCATTCAAGAGGGTTTGTTAAGATTTTTATACGTTGTCGATGAACTCGCAGTCTTCTAGTCTGCTGTTGAGCCCACCAGCGGCCGAGCGGTAATGTCGCTGAACACTGGTAGTTCGGTCCGAGGTTCGAATCCCGCGAACGGGCTGGCTGCATGGGTGTTTTCGTGGTTTTCCCCATGTGTAACGTGTATACGAGCCAGTTTCCCTTAAAAAGTCCTCCACGAAGGCATCCCTCCCTTAAGGCAGATAGCCCTCGAGTGCTTTGCCGTAATCTAATAAACCAAACCAAACTAGTCTGCTGTTGCACTAACTCCCGCTAACCCATTACTTGTCTTTTTAGCTTTATTACTAAGCATTATTTTCTTCAAACGTACACCATATACTATTCAACAGCAAAATGACAAAATTATAAAGTCCGCTTAGCAGCATGTGCTTCAAATTTCCAATGCAACGTTAAAAGTTGTCATATATTTTACTGCTTTGTTGAGACTTTCCTCAGTTCATCATGTAAGACTGCCTGCAAAACTTTTTTTTTTTTTTTTTTTTTTTTTTTTTTGTCTTTTCTTCATTAACATTCCATGCATTAAATTTACAAATTAAATATATCCTTCGCACTTACGCCACATAAAATTCAATGCAACAGCAAAATCACAAAGTACTTAAAAACAATATATCTTTAGAATTTCAGATAGACAGTTTAGCAGGCTGGACATAAAAATATTTTATTCCGTATAGTTTTGCCACTGCTGGCTTTCAAATCGTTGAGTTTTTCTACCAAAAATCCATTAGACTATTACGAAATAGGAAATAAGTAATAAAACAAATTTTAAAAGGAACATTTGAGCTTCTAGATGCACATGTCTGAGTGGAGGTCTACGTAATTCAGAATTTGATGGCGCTAGGTACCGCCTTTTTTCACATTGCGAATAACATGCATATATATATATATATATATATTAATTGCTTTAAAAATAACTCAGGGCGACAATATTCGATGGTAACAATTTGAAAAATGTTCCGCCGTTTATAGTGCATAAGATATTTCCCCCGCCTTCCTAGCGTGCCTTCGGGGGGGGGGGTAGTGGTCAGCACATTGAGCCGGTATTTCAGAGATCCGTGGTTCGATTACCGGCGAAGGCGGTTGCTAATTTTTCCTCTCTCTGGCCTTCAAAAAAATCCTAATGTCTCTACAAGTGGACGACGCAAAATCTGGTTTCGAAATTAAAAGTTCATGCAGGCTAATGCCCTTTTAGGCTAATAATCATTTGATATCGAAAGCAATGAATAGAGCCGAGCAGAAATGAAGGTACTGCCAACTGTCAAGGAAAACAATAATAAAACATGAAAAAGTTTCATATTATAATTTCTAAAATATTTGAAAGGACAAGACTGGAACTACTATCATTAAACATGGATGAAAATTTACCATGAATATTAGATATTTAATATATTTTCCAATACTGTAAGACTTTCTTATGCCATTCCTTTAACACATCAGTACTTGTTTTTAGAGAAAAACTCTTGAAGGTACCTTCCATGTGAATTATGGGAGCTGTATTCTTTTCCATCAATGAAACTTTGCAATTTGGGGGCCACGAGTCACTTTTTATTAACAGTCACTTCATGCTTCAATAGAATGAAAATTTTTTCACGTAAATGAAAAGCACTGCAGGTGTTCACACATTCTCTTCGATTAACGTAAGCTCATGCAGAGCCCTCCCGCCAAGCGTATGCACAATTCCTTCAAATGGGGATGGACAGTCAATGATGATGAATATATCTAATATGTCAGTTCTTCAAGAGTTTCATGTGGATTTCTTTCAAATAAACTTTCATTACATCCTTATCAAGAACAGGACGCCCACAGAAACTGACATCTTTCGAGTAAAGTATCTTATCGAAATTTACCGAACCGTCGTTGCCATTTGTGTATATTCCAAACATCTTTGCCAAACACTTCCTTCACAGTTTCACAGAAATTGCTACAGCATTGTCTTTTTATTCTCTCAAAGTCTAACGGATCTGATGTGCTCCTCTGTGACCGCCATTTTCATGAGGCTTCTATTAAAACAGCAAATTAGTATCCGCTATCTTGGTATCTAGAATTTATCTAAATGAAACTATCTCTATGAAAATCTCCTTTTCACAGAGAACAGGTTAGAACATGTTTGAACAAATCCTGCCTGCAAAACGACATTACTGATAAAATAATGTGACACAATCACTGCCTAAAAAAAAAATCTCGATATGACGTATAGGAATAACCACTAATAATCATTTCGAAATTTTGCCTGGAACTCTCAGAATAATGTATAGAGGAGATAGAGAAGTATTCTGAAGATAAAGATGTAGTAGAATATTCCTCACCTGGGAAAACTAAATAATTAACACACAATAACACACCGAATAAATACTAATTCAGAAGTCCTGTGAAAATTTTGAAAATATGACGCTGATTTTTGTTGTTTGAATTCTGAATTAGTAAGTTAAATAATGTTTAATTTGTAGCTTTAGAAACGGCGGGAATTGTCTTAAACATTCTGTCAAAACTGAGGTAAAAGTAAAATCAAGGAGTAAACAAGACATTTCCACAAGTATGCAAGCAGATCAAGACGACTTAATAGCACTTTTCTTCACCTTTGGAAACCTGATGAATTTTTCTTGATTACTGCCATTTTCTTTTTGATGTAAATATGAGAAAACATGATTATTCTCTTTTTTTTAAAGAGGTCAGACAAATTTTAAATTTGTAAGAATGCAAATGCTAAAATGTTCTCGAGCTTTTCGAATATCTTGTATTTTTCATTTACGAAGAGAAAGAAACGACTTCACTTAAACTATAAAAAGTTTTTAATTGAAATGAATTCTATAATGTAAATTTACTAAGAAAATATATTGGAGATTATAAAGCTATATAAGAGGTTAAACATAAGGAGATATATAAGAAATTAGAAATTACAAAGATATATGTATAGTGAGAAAGAGATCAAGAAAATACATATGCGACAAATCCTCCAAATCTTCAATACTAAGAATTTCCACACTGAATTTTTCCAGACAAATCCAAGTCTTGCAGATGCCGTAAAGAAGCAACCTACATCGAGTGAAGAACTCTTAAAATACATTTTAAGACTAAATTGTTAATATAACTTAATAGAAATTGTATTACCTTTAAAGAAATTTTTTCACCCCATGCCAACGACATTCTTCCACTTGCTGCAAAGAGGCTGTGCTGTCATCTAGTGGAGGCAGATGAAATCATTCGACAAATGCGATGAAATGAGTGTTTCTTTCGCTTAGAATTTCAGAATCAGATTTACAAAACTGGCTGGCTGTGGCAAAACATGTTATTGAAGCGCCTCTTCCTCTAACTCATATGAATGTGATAGATAACAATGATGCAAAGTATGTCGCTAAATATAAATTAAGCAAGTTACTTAATTAATGCATTTCGTAAACCTTTACATAACTTGAATTTTACGTAAGTAGAATTTGTAATTTGTTTCACTGTAATATTGTAAATATCTGCAGTAATTATCATCCAATATACATATAAAAGAGAGTAAAAAAAAGAATTCTTAAAATAAACTTTTTTAAAAAAGCAAAGAAATGAATCTGAGCTAACGCTGCCAGATCGAAAATAGTAAAACTAATAAAAAGAAAAGGAAAAGTCGGAACTTAAATGATAGAACATAATTTCTTCCCTATAAAAAACCTAACCAATTCTTTCTCACTGAAAGTCGTAACCAAAAGGAGTCCGAGCGAAATTAAACTTCAACTACGTATACAAAACTGAAAATAATGCAAAACAGAAAAATAAACAAAAATTAGGTATTAATCTCCTCAGTTTAACACTTGAAACGTGTCAAGGGGAAAAAGTCTTTTGAAGCCTTAAATCAAGTCGCTTAATGAGTTTCGAATTCATATTTCGTTCCTCTGAATCATTTGAGATTCAAAACCGCTATACTTGAATCAAATTTTCACTTTAAAACATTTCAGTAACTCTCAAATGCTCAGACCTTTTCCCACATGTATTCGCAACTCCAGAACAACAAAAAAAAAAACGCACAAAAGTAAAAACACAAATTTAAAATAAGAAAAACATTTTATGGAAAAAAAAACCTGAAAAACCTAAATGCTTAAAAAAAACCTGAAAAACCTAAATGCTTAAAAAAAACCTGAAAAACTTAAATGTTTAAAAAACCTAAAAAAGGCGAAATTAACTAATGACAATCATATACATCAAGGGAAACATATAAGTTACATTTTTTCAAAATGAAAAAAAAATTATTTGGTTAGTGTTTAAAGCCTAAAATAAGGGCGGCTCGAAAACGTATTAAATTACATATTTTTCGAATCAAAATAATTACCCAAAATACTCATAATAAAAAGCTGCAGAGAACTAACGTAGTTTTAGCTAAAAAGATTAAAAATACTCCTAAAAAGCTGCCGAGAACTAACGAAGATATTATTAAAAATTATATTATAAATATTCGAAACAAACATCTTAGAAAGCTTCCGAGAGCTAACGAAGTATTTAATTAAAGATATCCGTAACAATACCCTGAAAATTCTAAAAACAAAAGCTGCCGAGAACAAATGGCGTTTCATTAAAAATCTTAGAAAATGAAATTTCATCAAAAAGCTAAACATTTTTTAGAAAAAACTTGAATTAAAATTGCCTAAAACAGCCTAAGATGAAAAAAGGCCATATTAAATTAAAAATCAAACAAGGAAAAAGTGCAAACATACCTATCGGCTTCTGACCACTTGCATAGAAGGGGAAGTAAAAATCTCTGCCGAATAGAGTTGTTAGAAATTAAACCAAACTTTTCAATGGGTCCTACCATAAAGGTAAAACAAGGGGAAAAGGCTTAAATGTCAGAGTTCAAGGAAAAAGAAAAACGTTGATGGTTGCAAAGAATGGCTACGGCTCTATTTGCTCGATTTTAATGTAATAAGACTGTGCTATTATGGTAATAAGATGATTTGGTGAAAGTAAGTTGCAACGGATTGACGACGGTTCTCTGCAAACTTGAAGAGAATTTACTGCGTAGTTAGAATGATGACACTTGAAGAACACACATAACGGTAAATTCTAGACATAATTTTATTCCTTGATAATGCACATCATTGCTATTGGTGCACTATGCACTCCACAATTTTATACAGCTTACATCTTCTTATAAAATGGATGGAAATTGAAAAAATAAACTCTGCATGGCAATCGGAAATGCAACGGAGCTTATTGAAAAGACAAAGCAGAAGCAAAGAGTAGAAAGGTGCGACCCAGTTACCTTTTATACCATTTCAGATCACATGACAGATTAATGTCCAGATGCTGAGTTCAGATTTCACCGGTAAGCGCGCGTCAGAACTACAGGGAGTTTAGTCAGAAAAATTAAAGCTCTGTTATTTTTAGAATGAAAACAGAAGTTAAAAGACTATGATTAACTTATTTTTTCAAAGATAGATATTTTATATTTTACATATATATATATGTATGTATACGTATTTTAAGCAGTGTTACTTTATAAGTGAAACCTCATGCAGAAGAATTCACTAAGGATATAAGCTTATAATAACTAAGTATATAATCGTTGAGTTTCTTATTCAAAAACTCATAAATGCATTACAAAATACGAAATAGATAATAAAAAAAATTCCAAATTTGGAATTCCAGATGTCCATATTCGGATGGAGACGTACGTTATTCAAAATTTGAAGGCTCTAGATACCGTTGCTTTATCACAATGCGAGAAACATACATACATTTATGCAGATTCTTCATTATTTAATTTCTTTAAATGAAATACAGGTCTCTAGTGGTGGCAACAGTTTAAAAAGCAATTCGCCGTTTATAGTGAATCAAAGCAAAATGCCAAAACGAAATTAATAGCCCTTCTATCCAAATTGCCCTTTGGGCTAACAATCCCATTACCTTTCTAAATTTATACGACTTCTTTTATCTAATTTCCTTATCGACACGAATTTTCTGAGGAGTAAAGGAACGATTAAGCCAGTTATTCAAGTTCCAGTTATTCAACTTCAGTTCCAGTTATCCAGAAAGCCAGTTATTCAACTTCATTTCCACTTCTTCATCACTGGTTTTCAGTTATCCATGCCATTTTCTCGGATCTCCTGTTTGTATGAATTTAGATCTTAATTACTTTGACCAAATCGTCAGAACCTAGATCACAGACCGCAGCTCAGATTCGTCATAAAGCTTTTTCCCTACTTTCCTCGAATAATCCCGTGTACTATCGAACTTGTTACACTGAATAACAAAACGTGACAACTGACCATTGGCTCATTACAGTGAACAATAACATGACGTGAGAGTTGCCCATTGGCTTATTACTCTCATACATCTGATTTATAAGGCAGTTATTGTGAAGTAATTTTAGACGCATGCACGAGTGTCAGATGTCACCTTGTTTACAATTACGATCACTTGGCATTGTTCTAAGTTTATCTCTCATGCGTTAAATCTGTAAAAACGTGGCTATGAGTTTATCAAAGTTTGAATTTATCTCAATTAAACTTAGTCCTCGAGCGATAAGATCCTATACAGTAGAAAGAAACTAAAAAAGGCTGGAATGTCAAGACGTTTCCTGCAGCAGAATATTGGTCACAAATTTATAGGTAATGTTATTGACTTTATAAGGTATTTCTCCCGCCTTCCTAACGTGCCTTAATGGTGTAGTGGTTATGCACGCTGGAGCGGTATTCCAGATGTCCGTGGCTCGAATCCCGGCGAAGGTGATTGCGCATTTTTCATCCCTCCGGCCTCCAAAAAAAATCCTGATGTCTCTACAGTGGCGCATGATGACTCTCCACACCCAGGATTTGGGGATTGGGTCCCCTAAAAACCCCAGTCGCCCATTAAAAAGGGGAGTATATAAGGTATTTCTCCAGCCTTTCTAGCGTGCCTCCGTGGTGTAGTGTTTCTCCACGCTGAGCCGGTATTCCAGAGGTCCGTGGTTCGACTCCCGGCGAAGGCAATTGCTCATTTTTCATCTCTTCGGTCTCCAGAAAAAATCCTAATGTCTCTACAACTTAATAAGTTTATTTGATGTGAAATAATTTTAAAAAGGAGTACTGTTCTCTGTCCTTATCACATTTGAGATAATTTTCTTTTATATTTATTTTTAACATTTTAAAGAAAAGGAACGGATTACATAAGATAAAAGGAATATAGTAGATGGCATAAATAGAATACATTACATAAAGGAATCGTTTAAATAAGCTAAATGAAACATATTACATAAGATATCAGATAAGTGATATGGAAGAATTTATTTATGGTCATTAAAGTTTGTTAAAGTTCAAAGAAAACCTTTTATATACGTTAAGGATTAACGTGAAATTAAGAACACACATCATTTTTATCCGTTTAACGGCTGTTATATTATTTATATTTCAAATATTTATGAGCTCACAAGAATTTTCCAGTTTAAAGACTTTATTTCTATTCATTTCGAGGACATCTAACACAAGTCTTTCTTCACCAAAAAAAAGATATGGTATCGAAAATTGATTCCCTTATTGTGATCGATACAACTTTAAGCAAATTGCGAGCATAAGTTAGGTGATTTTTTGCTTTATTATGTAAGCGTTCATAAACGTTTTATATCATCATCAAATATATCAAAGATTAGAGTAAAATTTTAAACACGCATCATAATTATACGTTTCAATGATTTTATCGATATGTTTAAAGTATTTAAAAGCACAAAGGAATTTATTCCAAACAGTCTTCTTCGTTTCAAAACTAAATCTTGCTGACATATACAGGGTGTATCAGTACAGCGGTGACAAACTTTCAGAACAGATAGAGTATACCTAGACAATGAGAAATCACATGGCAATGCATGATCGGAAACGCTTTCCTTGCGCGGTAGTGACGATACAAAAGTCAAGAAAGAAAGAATACAAAAGGGAGTGAGAAAACAACATAAAGAGACAACTATCATCATCAAAGAAGGTGTTCGAAATTACGACCCGGACCGTGATGCAGGAATCGCGCGTCATGCATCTTCCATTCGTGAAGCGCCAGAGAAGACTTCCATGCGCCAAAGAAGTCAAGCCTGCATCACAGCCCAGGGTAGTAATTTCAAGCACCTTCTATAATGATAATCGTTGTTTGTTTTTCTTCTTATTTGTAGGTTTCAGCTGTACTAAACATAATAAAACATGTTTTGTCTCACTGTTTCTGCCTTTCCTTTTTTGAGTTTTGTGTCGTCACTACCACGTTAGAAAAGAAGTGTCACTTCCGCCCATGCGTTGCTATGTGATTTCCCATCGTCTAGATGTACTCTATCTTCCCTGAAAGTTTTTCATCTCTACTGATACATCTGTATAATATTTTCCTTTTCCGTGGGAATTACTCTCCAACGGAGCCGAAGAAACTTGTTCTCGCGTGATAACAGCTGGACAAAATAACTTTTTGTCAATAGATAGCGTTAGTGCTTTGTTTTTCTGTCTTTGTTGGAACTTCCTCGAATTTTTTGTCTACTTTTACTGCGGGATTACAAGTTTCTCTATTGTCATTTTCACTCTTGCACCTGAAGAAGCTTATATTTAAGCTTCAAAGCTGCAGTATTGCAAACTGAATCACGTTAACCGGATCCTTCTTGATAATTATTAGCATTAACTTATAAGGAAATTATTGTACTGCCGCTTGCATGCTCTATTGAGGTAACCTTTTAGCACATCCAGCTACCAATATGAAGTTCAGTAGACCGAAGTCCGGGAACAGCATAGCTAATTTTTCCCGTTTTGTGCTTACGTTAAATTTCTGTTGTGATGTTCGAACTAAAATATGGTAGTAATGGGTTGGTGGATTATGGCAAAGCGCAGTAGAGCTATCTAACTAAAGAGAGGGATGCCTTCTGAGAGTACTTTCTAAAGAAAAACGGCTCGTATACACAATACACATGAGGAAAACAACGAAAACGCACATACAGCCAGCCCGTTTACCTGGAATCGATCCCAGGTTTGAATTGCCAATGTTCAGAGATTTCATCGCTAGGGTGGAGTCCGTAACGAGTCTACGTTTATATTCGGCCAGCTGAGTATCGTGACTCTCTCTAATCGCCCTGTAAGTGGGAGATAATGTAAATAATTACCCCTTTCCTTGCGTTCGCTCGTTATGTGTGTGGTTAGCAGATCCTAGTTAACAACCGGAGGTTACAGGATGGCAGAAGAAAACGTCGCGGAGACTGCAACACAAGAGGAAAAGGTCTCAGTACACAGCATCGTAGCAGAAAAGAAAGCAAGGAGAAAATACTGCAGCCATTTGGTAGAAAATGAAGCGGTGCAGAAACTTTTGCGCTTTTAAAAACATCGTCCTAAATACCGTTATAATGCTTGCTTTTCTGCCACATTTTTGACTATTTTCCCTTGCATTGTCTTCTCTGCGATATTTCTGCAGACACCATCAAATTTCTCCTTGTTTTTTCTCGTAGTGTTATTACTTAGAAAAGAATCGGAAGTTCGAATCTCGTCGTTGGAGTAGGTGATGTTTATGAGTAGATGAGTTTACGTATTCTTACCCTAAATGTCAAATAATCGCCAGCTATGAGCGAAAAAAAAAGAACAATAGGAAGAAACGAAATAAAGAAAGAAACCAAGTTAGATAAAATCTTGTAAAAGCGAAGTACTGTAAACAACTAAAAAAAGTAAACAAGTAAACGAAATGAAATTTAAAAAGTAGAAGCTAAAAAATAATGGAAATAAAGCGCATTTTGTGTGGTTAAATTGGATCACTGATTTAGGCGGATAAAAGGAAGCCTTGGAAATCCAGCAACTGAAAGAAGCTTTTAAAAGTTCTAACTCAATAAAAAGAGCAGCGATATGGGTCTTAAAAAAACTTTCCGTTTCAACTCGAGACTCTCGTTTTTATAACTCATAAGTTAATTTCCCAATACAATACAACTCTTTGTTGTTTGATGAAGAAACATTCGGGAGTGGCAAAAGCATAAAAGTACAATCCTTCCATTCATCGTCTTATCGTTTCAGAGGCACGCAAGAAGGTGACACCCAAAACACTGATGCAGAAATGTTCACAACAGAAACCCAGCCATTGATTTCAGGGTAAAATCAGTCGATACATCCCTCCTTTCGTCCTACCTTTTGTGATTGCTTCTTCTTTTTTGTAATCACGAAAGGTGAAACAACAAAGGAGAAAAGTAGTTTGATTTTTTAGTATTACTGCAGGTTTATTTTGAGAAGAAGCAACTTGTATTTTCAATAGTTATTTTGCTATTGTGATTTGTTCTGCATGCCAGAACATAATCTAGATCGAGTCCACGATTTCATTATGGCGTCTGTCATCTAATTAATCGATATTCTAATTCTGATAATTTTGATTAAATCGATATTCTAATTTTGATAAAGGACACTTAGAAAAACGGAATGAAAAGACATCAGAAGTATCTTTTGCTACTACCATTCTCTCGAGAACACTTTAAGCTCAACGATTTTTAAGTGCCCTTAGGTCACAAAAATACTGTACATTTTCAAACATCCATACCTTTACTTAGCATGTAAAAATTTATAACCCGGGTACACGTCATTCCATTCCAGATCCTTGGATATATACCAAGCGAAATTTTCAAAAGAAAGGAAAAATAATTGATCATTTCTTATAAAAAAAAGCCTTTTGTTATCATTACAACACTGTTTAATACTAAAAGGAAATTATTATAATATATACTGCACATAAATGAAGCACTGCACATGACACTGTACATGAATGTTTTTGCTATGCAGATCAAAAGCAGTTTTTGAACATGCTCTAAAGTCTTCGATCTTTGTTTGGTAATCGATTTCACCCTGTTCGTAAGTTTAATCGATTTAATGGCACGTTTTCTTTTCACAGTCGTAGACACGATCATACCTGGCATACACTAAGTAGGCCCACCAGCGGCCGAGCGGTAAAGTCGCTGAACACTGGTAGTTCGGTCCGAAGTTCGAATCCCGCGAACGGGCTGGCTTCATGGGTGTTTTCGTGGTTTTCCCCATGTGTAATGTGTATACGAGCCAGTTTCCCTTAGAAAGTCCTCCACGAAGCCATCCCTCTCCTTAGGCAGATAGCCCTAGTGTGCTTTGCCGTAATTAAATACACCACACCATACACTAAGCAGTAGCCAAGTCCCAGATAAACATGCAATCTTCATACTTTTCAATAATCTAATTTTTACTTCCATGGTTATCCTAACAATTCTTTTCGCTGCTTGACTCTTCTGACTTAATTTCCTAAATCATATTGCTAATAAATTTACAAAAGATTTTGGTGAAAAATCTAAAAATTACTTGAAAATTCAGAGTTATAACGAGGGTTGGTTATTGACCAGGCGTACTGACGCTCACGGGCAGTCGTAGCATTATGTCTCGAGAGAAATCAACGATTGTAGTGTGCTCAGCAGTGGTTCACCGAACTCGAAGCACATTCTACACAAATGGCGTGTACAAAACAAAAATTTGGGCATCCGATCAGGACGTACACCAAATTGGATGTATTTCATAGCGGACACATACCGAGATACCCCTATATATCTGATCCGGAAGTCTCAGAACGAATCCGAAAATCTCTTGCACCTGAATTAGAACACTGAAAAGTTAGGAAACTGGCAAACGTTTTGATCCTGGAGTCTGTCGAATCCTTAATAAGAACATTAAGACATGGAGAAGGAAAAGCTTTTACTTTTTATTAAAGTAAAATTTAAGAAATGGATAAAATGTAAGTAAATTTGGAAATAAGATGGAAAATATTTGACTTAATATTCAAAAAAGTAAAATTCGGAACCTGCGTTTAATGAAAACAAATCTGAGGATACATGTTTTGAAAACACACCTATATCTACTATACCAGGACAGATGGTGACTAGACACCTAAAATTCATCAAATTCTCTTACAAGTAGAGTCCTTCCACATTATCTGCCCAGCTCCATACGAATTTTGTAACAGCATTCCCCAAAAGACGGATTCAAGGATCTCCCATTTCTGTTCCCCATGCACAAAACCACTCTAGAGAACTTCGGATCTATGACATTTTAAGAGCCCCTCATGCCGCATATACATTGTATAATTATAAAAATCCATGCCTTCTCTGAGATTCGAATCTGTGCCTGAGGTAAAGCAGCTTAGCATTGCTAAACATTATATCGATTAGAGTGGCTATTTTTAAATCAACTAAACTATCATGATAAATATAAGTAATTAGTAGTTAGATATCAGTAATTAGTTAAATTACTACAATAAATTAAAGATACGGTGAGATTTTAAAATTGGAAATGAGGAAAAAATGAAGAAAGTCGCCCTCAAATTTAAACCACTAAATTGGAAAACTGAGAAAATAACAAATATTTAAAATGTTTTCATAATAGTTATTGAAAAATAGCTATTATGAAATTATGTTGTTGTTTTTTCTCATCTCCGTGACCAGCAGAGCTAGATCAGGTCCATGAACCCATTAACCCTGAATGAGTCCAGTACAAAAAGGGAACCAGATCCTGTCTGGTCTGCCCCAGACAAGATAAAATGTGATCAGGAGAGGTCTGTGCGATAGAAGACTTAGTGCATATTTCAAAGTGTTTATTACCACCGACAAAAGTCATTGATAATAGACGGCCACTAAAGAATCTAGTAAGTGCAGTTTGATCTCGTCTATCGCTGCTCTGAACCAAGGAGCCACCAGGGCACATACTCTGATACCATGGGTGCACTGGTGGGACCATTCAAACGGCCTTATTCTTTGCCTTACATTTAGAAAATACACTGGGGAAATAAATTTAGAGAATTTTCATATTTTATCGAATTGCATAAAAGAACCGAACTGAAGGGAAAACCACTGCTTCTAGATAAAAATACAAATCTTGTACGGCAAATACGTAAGGGTACACGTGTGTGTAGGCATAGCCAGCAGAAAAACAGGCTTCATAAGTGCGTGGAGGGTAAGGCGAATTGCGTTCGAGAGCACACCTCGGCGAATTTCTTGGTGTTATCTTGCAGCAATCGGTTAAATTCACATCGGAACAGTAAAAATGAGTAACCACCAACGTTTAGATGATGGAATGAGGTGGCGAATTGTGGGGAGACTAGACGCAAGCCAATCGCAAGTCCAGATAGTCAGAGAGTTTAATTTAACGCCCAGTGTGTAATCTATGGAAACAGTTCCAGGATACTGGATCCATCAAGAAAAAGCCTGAGCCACGAGGGCCAGAGAAGATAGCTATTTGTCCATTTTAGCGAGGCGTAACAGAGGGGCTTTAGTTTCTTAGCTCTCTCGGGACCTGTATGCAGCCACAGGAACCCGTGTAACAAGGGTGACTGTTTCTAAAAGACTAAATGAGAGAGGGTTGTTTGTCAGAAGACCGGCTGTTTGCGTCCCGCTCACGTCTACGGACAGGAGAGTCCGATTAGCATGGTGCAGGCAGCATAGTGATTGGAATACGGAGCAATGGGCGACCGTTCTGTTCACCCACGAGTGCCCTTTTACCCTAAACACCGATTCTCGCCGTAGTTTCATATCGAGAGAGCCAGGGACCCGTTACCTACCCTCCAATGTCCGCGAAATCAATAATTATGGCGGTGGTGGTGTAATGATCTCGGCAAGCATAACGTTGAATGGCCACACACCTCTCCACGTCTTTGACAGAAGCTCTGTGACTGGTGTGAGGTATAGGGATGAGGTCTTGGAGCCCTATGTTCTCCTTTTTTGGGGTGCAGTGGGCCCGAGTTCATCTTACAGGACGATAACGTGAGGCCACATAGAGCTCTTCTGGTCAACGAATTTCTCGAGAGTGAGGATATTCGCCGGACGGATTGGCCAGCCCGTTATCCAGACCTCAACCCTATAGAGCATGTCTTGGACGCTCTGGGGATGGCAAATGCAACTCGCAACCCCCCTCCGAGAACCATCCAGGAACTGAAAACAACGTTGCTGAGTGAGTGGGACCAATTGCCACAAGCACTGATAAATTGCCTTATTTCCAATATGACATCGCACTGCAAGGACCATATCCCCTAATGAAAATTTCTGCTAGTTTTTAATATATATTTGATTTCGGTTTGGATGTATATTGGAAGAAAAGGAATCAAGGTACAAAATGAGAGATTCATTTTTTAATTAAAACCAAGAAAATACTACTTATTCACGACATTTTGAGGAACTTTGAATTTCAGGGCTAAACTCGTAACGCTCGGAAGGTTAACCCATTTCTTTTGTGTCTTCTGCAACCGCTGTTTCAGACTTTTAGACTCCCATGAGTGTTACATGCGAACATGTGTGTCTATTATAGCTGTTGAATGTTTATTTTGTTTGTATTATATGAACTTATGTTCACATTGATTAAAATCTGTCCAGTAGTTCTGGAGATCGTAGATCAAATATGAAAGTTCTCTTAATTTCTTATAGCAGTGTAGTTCCATATAAGTAAGAGGAGCGGCAGACATTGTGGTCTCGCTAGCACCAGCTCTAGCCAAATTGTCCCCAATTTCATTTCCAGCAACGTCGACATGGGACGTAATACACTGAAAGTGGATCCGATGAGAAGGGGAATGCTGTTTTAGTTTCCTGACGATGTCTGAACTTGTATTTTCCCTCACATTATGCCAATCAGCCAAATGTTGGACGGCACTTCTATTATCCGAAAAGATCCAGATATCTTTTAACTGAGGGAGCCACATGATGGAGTCCAGACCCTCCAGAATTGCAATAAGCTCGCTTCGAAATACCGAGCAGAAGTCTGTATTTCTTCTTTGAATTCTTATTTCTTGATCCCGAAATCTAATATAAATGCCACTGCCAGAACTGTCATTAACAAGTTTACTGCCGTTTGTATACATGCGGACAGCGTCCATAGGGACATTATTAATTATTTCAAGAGCTAACTGTTTCATGTAGCAAGGCAATTCCATCTGTTTGCTAACTTTGACAGAAAGGTTAACATGAAAGCAAACCCCATTGAGACCTTCAGAGGAGTCGATAATCTGAGATAAGCTGTGATGTTCTATAGAACTGGCAATAAGGTGGTCAGAAACAACCTGTCCAAAAGGACTACCAAGTTTGAGCTTCTGGTTGTTGCTCCATGATCCTAGAAATTTCGAGGTACGATTCTGGAGGCCAAGACTGGAGAGCTTATTGTAGTACGTCACTAAACATGCATTTCTTCTAAGACTTAAAGGCTGCAGATTGGCTTCATAAAGCCCAATATCTTTCGGGCATGAATTGCGAAGGCCAGTAATAATCCTTGCAGCACTAAGCTGTACACATTCAAGTTTCTATAGGTTTGAATCAGAGGCACAACAGAAGATGGGAAAGCCTTACTCCAAAATGGGTCGAATAAGGGAAACGTAGGTGTTTCTGAGGGTACTAGCATCGGCACCCCAATCACGGACCGAGATGTACTTTTAAAGATGTTAATGCATTTCCTAGCTCTCAAAACAAGATGTTTCAAGAGACTATTACCCAAAATCTCAGGATCCAATATGAAGCCCAAATACTTTGGGTGTTTCTCCACTTCCAAAGGCTGACTGTTCAACAGGATTCTTGGTCGAAAATTATATAATTTTTTATTGGTTGTGAAGAAACTCACAGTAGACTTTGAAGGGTTAAAACTTAATTTGGGGTCTACTGCAATCATATCAGTTAGAGCCACAACTCCAAAGAACAATGTCATCTGCAAATAGTTCAATTTCACAGTTTCTAGGAATGAGTTTTCAATTCCTGCAATAAAAAGCGTAAACAAGGCATTGATCAAAATCAAGCCTTGAGGAACACCTTGGCTTATTTTAAAACCATTTGAGATTGAACCATTGAATCTCACCATAATTCGTCTATTTCGCAAAAAAATCATAAATCCAAGGCAGTGGTCTACCACGTATGCCAAACTTATCACATAATTTGGCAATCAGTCTCTGCGTCTGAGGCCTTAGAAAAAAAGGCCTTAAAATTCTGTCGAAGGCCTTAGAAAGGTCCAAGATGGCAGTTATAGTGTGTTGTGTAGGTTTCTTGATATGAGCATCTCTGACTCTTTGGCTAAAATAAAGCACCTGGACAATTGTGCTGTGTCCTTCTCTAAAACCATACTGCTCCATCGGGAGAAGGTTGTGGGAATCTAAATAAAAAGCGAGTTTCTTTAAAATTATTTTCTCCATAATGTTACATGAGATGCAAGTCAAAGCAGTGGGTCTAAAACTCTCAGCAGAAGCAATGTCCCTACCATGTTTTCTAATAGGCACCACAACTGACTTTTTCCAATTACGAGGAAGACGACCTAGTCTCGAGGAGTCGTTCATGATGTCTAAAAGTTCCTATTTTCTATGTGGACCCAAATGAAATACCATTTGACCTTGAATACCATCTGGTCCAGGTGAAGAATTTAATTTCAAACCTGAGATCGTAGTATCAAGCTCCTGAACTGAGAAGGCTCTGCTGAAAATAACAGGGCCTACATGAGAATTACTACGACAGCCATGAGCAACATTACTCACCATGGTCTTCACATACTTGTCGTTGTCAGTGAAATTCAGACTACTCATTAATTGTAATGGTCCCCTCATTAATTGGTAATTACAAAATTAATTTATAAAATAACATTATAATAATTATTTTTCAGGCCCTATTATAAAAATAACCCAAAATTTTCGCAGTCAGTCATTTCGCTTCAAACAGTCGCCAAGTTGTAAAATGTTGCCAAAATAATCAGGAGAGTTTTTTAATATATCTAGGATTTCAGCACTTAAACGTTGTTGGATTCACAAGATCTGAAATTCTGTCCAAGCACAAAAGCATATACATAGCAAATGGTGTTTATATGACACATTTTTTACCAGGTCAAAAAGGCGTTTTTCCGAAAGTTCCAAAAAATCACCAATTAGGAGAAAAAGTGCCAAGGGTCGTGCGTTTGGAGATACCTAACATTCGATTACTTGAGTTACTTTTCACAATTTAAATGCTGTTGTGTTCAGAATCAAATCTACAATTCTATGCAAGAAATAAACATTTATATATAAAATATGCTGCCGAAAATTCCATTATACCAAAATGCAGTTTAAGATTAGTACCTAAAATATGGAATTGAAACTAACACGCATAAAAATAAATAAATATTTTTAAAAAATATGAACGGTTTCAGATTTTAACAGTCGCCTGAAAAAGATTTTGTAAGATATTTTACACTCTTACTGAGCCCATAACCTACTAATCTGCTGTTGCACTCACATAATTTTTTTTATGTCTTTTTAGCTTTATCAAGCACCGTTTTCTTCGCACTTACTTCATATACAGTTCAACAGCAAAACCACAAAAACTTTAAAAGCAGCATAGCAGCAAATTTATAGAATTCCTGACGCAGTGTTAAGTGTTCACATACATTTTTATATTTTTCCAGTCTTTTCTCAGTTCATCACATCAGTGATCAGTTTTCTTAGTAACATGGCTTATAAAGCTTTTTTTCCCTCTTTATTATTAACGTTTTGTGTGTTAACTTTATTTATTAAATAGCAGGTTCTTATCATTTACGCCATATAAAATACAACTCAGCAGCAAAATCACAAAATATTTAAAAACACCATATCTTTAGATTTTATGACAGATAGACAGTCTCTTAAGGCTGGAGATAAAAGCGTTTTATTGCGTATACTGCTGCTGCCATGCCCATTTTCAAATTGTTGAGCTTGTTAATAAAAATTCATTAAAATTTTACAAAATATAAAATAAATAACGTCATTCTATGAAAATATTGAATGTTTTTAATTAGACAGATCCTGGATTTATGCACTTTTATTATTAAATTCAATCCATTCAAGAGTAATAAACGAATATTCTTAAGAACTGCTTGTATTGTTTTCAAATAACTTAGGTTTCTAATACACAACGGACAGATTCACTTTGAAAAATAAATATCTTACATTTTGCTGAATGGCAACAGACTCCAATGAAAAGCGAAACTACGCATTTATAGTGATTAGACGCAAAATTCCATTTCGAGACTAATAGTCCCTTTTGGATTAAAAATCAAAACAATGCAATGAAATCGACTCAAAAGTTTACAAAACTTTACTACATCTTTGCGGAATTATTATGTGTAATTACATTTTCCTTTTTGCATAGATTCAATAATGGGAAAACAATAGTTTAGCGGTACTGCACAATTTTAAGCCGTTATTATGCTATAGCTTGGTTCGCTGAATACTGGTAGTTCGTTCTGGTGTTCGAATCTTGGCGAACGAGCTGGCTGTCTGGGCGTTTTCATGGTTATCCCTATATGTAATGGGAATACGAACCAGTTTCCCTTAAAAAGGCCTCCACGGTATATCTCTTTGGCGAATATCACTTTAATAATAATAATAATAGCAGTAATAATAATAATAATAAAATACTCTAGAGCTAAATGCAACGGATTACTGGAATTTTAGTGCATTGTTATCATCATTATTATTATTTATTTACTTAACGATAAAATCACGTGAGAGTTGTTAGAGTTGACCTAGAGCCTTGCGATATGAATTTTTTTCCGTGGAATTTTAGGTGTGATTTCCCAAACATAGTAAAATTCTCTTTTGAAGGCAGTAGCATTTGTCGCGAGATTTTGAGTTTGCATTACGTCTGAAGATTTTCCTCTATTCACAATTTACTTCCACATTTCAAACGTGGTTGCTCTTGCTGTCTCCGAATGCAGTTCACAAGGCAAGCCTGTTGGAGAATAGAGAGAAAATCTTAAAGGATGCTACGAGAGACTGAACTGGAAAAGTCGAATTCAATTTTCCTCTCTCTGTTAGAGCGCGGACTGGATGTCAACTCGTATTCACTTCCAACGGGTCAAAAAATTCTCGACATTTCCCTGAAGCAAAATAAAATGAAAGCGTCGTAGTAGATGAAAGCAATCTAAACTCTGCGGTTCTATGAAAGGAGTGAAAATCAGTAAAGATTATTAAAGTAATTTTTGCTAATACTATAATACTACTAATACTACTAATTTTTGCTAATAAGGCAGAGAGACAAATCTATTTTATCCCGATTATAAAAGTTTATTTTTTTAATCTGCACGGAGGCAGGCAGACTTTTGCTTTAATGCTGAAGATTTGGTAACAAAGTTCTGGTAGGCTGTAGGAGGAAAAACAAAATTTGTGGCAACTAAAATGCAATGAAATGCAGATAGGACAATATAAATGAGTGGGAATGTGACCCCCGATTAAGAGTGGGAGATAAACGGATCATTCCTGAAAGTAATATGTGTTACGATGAGGTAATGTGTGTGAAATGATGAAATGTGTTAATGGCAAGAGTTATGTTAACCAGGTATTCATATTTTATTTTTGTGAATTATTTCATGATTATTTCTTTACATATCTCCCTTTTAATATATACAGTTTTAAGCGGCTTGAGCTGTTTAATGCAATTACTATGTAATTAGATATCTCACGATTTAATTGTATATTTACTATTAAATGCATATTTATTTATCAATCGGATGCAATAATGCGTACTTTATTTCAATCAGAAAAGTGTTTCAGCTGCACATATTTCAGGCGCTGGAGACACATTGCATTTCAGTAGCCGAGTTTGTTGATTACATATAAAAGATGAATATCTAACATTTTGCCCAAGGTAAAAAATGCTTTATTTCGAACAGTATTGTTACTGCTCACTTTATGTCACTGAGATTGTTAAAGAAAAATTCATTTAGTTTGTACAAAATATGAAATAATAAAATTAAATTCAAAATCCAAAGTTTGGGCTTTGAACTACACGTAATAGCCTGCAAGACTATGTTAAAAATCTGATGACTTTATGTGCCACCGTTTCTCCACAATGCAAGGGATAAATAAATATACATGCAGAAATTTTGCTATTTAATAATGGAGATAATCCACCACATAATTCCCAGAAAAATACTGTTAACAATTTATGTATATTTTGAAGTAGTTTAATTTGGAAAATGAATTACAAAACAAAATAGTTTTATCTGGACGCCACACAAATTCTTATTAAATTATATATAATTTTTGCGGCACTTCATTCAAAGCAAGTTGAAAATGGCATCAAAAATTGATAAATTTTGTAATTAACTCTGGAGTCTGGATGACACGTGTCACCAATGACAATTTAAAAGTTTGTATATTCTGTTTTATTTCCCTGATATAAATGGCACTCTTTGTACCTTTCGTTGAAAGCCTTAGAAATCATGTTTCGCACTCACTGAAGGTCAGTTCTTTGTTTGGCGTTAAAGAAGTAGCATCAAACCACAATGGTTGACATCTGGCTCCCGCGCGACTAAACGCATAACAAAAATTGAAAGGTACGTATTATCCTTTTGACATTTTTTAATTTCTTTATAAGATTTTTCAGCCTTTATGCAGTTATATTTTTTTAAAAACTAAATTTAATTGAAATAAATGATTAACCAATAAAATACTTTCTTCTTTTTTTTAACATTTTTATGTTTTATGTAAGATGTTTTACATAGGTTTATAAAATATTTCTCCCCCCTTCTTAGCATGCCTTCGTGGTGTAGTGGTCAGCACACTCAGCGCGTATTCGATTCCCTGCGAGAGCACTGCTCATTTTTCATCACTCCAGCTTCAAAATAATATAATGACTCTACAAGTTCACTTATAATTTTTTTCGTGCAAAATATTTCTTACTTTTTTTTTTTCCTCAGTCTTAAAGATTATCAGAGAGTGAGGAAGGCACGAATTCTACTAAACGGAGGTGGGTGGAAAAAAGCAGAGATATAGAGCAATGGTTAAGGTAATTGAAAGTTCTTGAAGGTGAGGACGAATCTGAAAGTGCCTCAGACATTGATGAAAGTGATGGAGAAGACGATGAATATTTTATCTATCAAAGTGATCATAATTCAGACTCAAAGGAAGATGGAAAGGAAGTAGATGAAGAGGAAAATTTACAGGATACTGATTTAAAGAATGACGCCGTTTCTAGCAATTATGACACTGGACTCTTGATTCCCTTAAAACATAGTTTTCAACTTTTATGTAAAACAACATTAAAGGGTTTAAATCATAATTTTTTCAAATCCTTCATTTGGGATACCTGCGACTGGAAATGGAAAAGTGGCATAGGAGCACTGGTTCGATAGTTAGGCTAATTGCACAAACTTACGCACGTTATAACCGAGCTCTTTAAGTTACCCTTTAATTATGTTACAATCTGAGTTAGAGCGGATCCCTATTAACAATACTGTTACCGGTGTTTTATGTTTTGGATTAACTAGATAGTGCTCGAGACCATTTTCTAAGAAAAAAGAGCTTAAGGCTCAGTGATTCAGGCTCAACACGTAAACATTATCCACCGAGACGGCCATAAAATTTATTATCAGGTAATTGTCTGGATAATTCCTATAAAAATGCGTAAAAATGTAAACATTCTGCAGATTGACCATAATAGGGGGTCTTTAGAATTCTGCTGCTTACCTGCGCCCACTGGGGTATTATTACTAAGTACAGAATTAGGCAATTTATCAGAAATGTTATTTTCATCATTTATAACACTTTTAGAATTATCTATATCAGCATGAACACTTTTATCAACAAAATTATCTCCATACTATAAGAAACAACATCATTAGTAGTAAGTCCTTCAAATCTATTTTGCAAAGTTAGATTAGGTTTTGGCTTAACTAATTTCATATTTTTATCTGTACTAGCAGGTTTCTTAATAGCATATCATCATCATTAATGATGCAAATAACATCTTCAGTACTAACATTTTTCCTCGTATTTTTAGAATTTACATGAAATAAACTTTCTCTAATAAACAACAAATAACTACACTAACCCTTGAGCACTAACACTAAACCTTGAGCGAGTTAGAATATTCCAAAATTTTCCTGTAGAGGAGCAGTGTGTTTTGTCAGATTTTAGGTTCGTAATCCTGTAGCTCTTGCGACACAAGATTCAAATTTGTGAACACAAATACAGTTTGCGAAAAAATAGCTTTCACATACAATTCAACAAATCCCGTAAAATTTGAGATAACCGTGCATAATCCGTTACGATGATTTTCATGAAGTCGAGACAAGATAATTTATCCTGATAATCTGCATGGGAAATATTACGATTCACATATTTAATAATATCTGGAGAATCACGCACAATAATACTATTATCAGCAGTTTCACTAGACTCAATATCTAAACACATATCAATAACTTGAGAACACGAGGCATCAACCAATGAGGTAGGCTTTGTACCATTTTCACACGTGGTATCCATAACTTTCCCCAACGCGGAAAATTCAGCAGCGTTGAAAGAATTTTCTTCCATGATTTTTTTTTCCAATGACGGACATTTACCTATAACGGCACTGGCCACTACTAAGGCTAGAAGTGATGGTCATTTTATTGGGGAGGCACCTGATAGGCGGCCACTGCTACCTCCTGTTGAAGGGACAGACAATTTTATATCCTTC
This sequence comes from Stegodyphus dumicola, assembly GCF_044657685.1. Lineage (NCBI taxonomy): Eukaryota > Metazoa > Arthropoda > Arachnida > Araneae > Eresidae > Stegodyphus > Stegodyphus dumicola. The sequence goes on from NC_140768.1 coordinate 90,498,462, forward strand.
TCCGGGATTCTAACCGGTCCCTTCGGTATCGCAGTCAGGCTACTCTAACCACTGTACCATCTGGGCGGTTCTTCCATGAAAATAATCTTAGTAGACTAAAAAACTCAAAACGCAGTAAATAGATCATTCGTAAAAGGAAAGTAAAAAGCAGGAATCGCAACACACATCAAAAACCCAGAGAGCGCTTTCCTTGGATATGGTTATGTGGAGTAACTAACTCTGGGGAGATATATAGCGAAAAAAAAATGCATTCTTCGGCGAGTTGAAGAAAGTCTCGAGCTGGGCCCATGCGTATTAGCCAGAAAGCTGAATGCGAGTAGCAGTAACTGCGCATAGGCTATTACGGTCAGAGAAGCTATACCCATTCCGCTACACAACCATAGAAGATCTACATCCAGATGAATTTCAGAGATTCGTTGAAGTTTGTGAATGTCTGTTGCAACAACATGAAGCCGATGATGCTTTCCTTGCACATATATTATGGACAGATGGAAGCATATATCACACTGATGGAATTCAATAGTCACAATAACCATACATGGTCAGAATTCAAACCTCATGTAGTCCTCCTGCAAAGGCATCAAAACCACTTTCCTGTAAATGTGTAGGCCAGCATACTAGGCAGTCGCATAACTAAACCATATGTACTGCCTGAACGGATCATGGGGTATTCATACTTGGTATTCCTGCTTGATGTATTAACCGATTTCCCGGATAACATACCCTTGATGACAGTATAAGTCGTCAAGACCTATGATTATTGGAGGAGTAAAAAAAAACAATAATCAGCATAATGTTGTAAACGCTGATTATTGTTGTTTGACTTTTCCAATAATCATTATTCGGCATGTTATTTTAACCCAAATTACATGGCCTATGGTTCCAGCATGATGGAATTCCGATGTATTTCAACGCTGCTGAACGTGATACACAGGCTCCTGGGCTGGACGTGGGAGGTCTAGTGTTACTGCTGCACCAGATCTGACGCATTTGGATTTATTTCTATGGAGATATCTGAAAGAATTAGTTTATCGAAGCCTAGTTATTATAGAAAGTAACTTAGCTGCTCGTTTTTATGCTACGTATATTTTGTGGACATCACGCTGCTGCAATATACGCAATGAGCCATTCCACGGAGTGCGCATTCACACCTCAATATACGCAGTGGATATTTTGAACATTTTCTTATGTAAACATATGAAAATATAGATGATCATGCTTCCAATAACTTTTTTTCTTATATATGATATGAGAGGATATGATGTCATACTCTTCTTTAACATTTACCTTAGAAACTATGGGTTGTGCAGGTACAGCTCTTTGCTGATTTTTATATATTTCAAGCTAGGACTCTGGCCGTGAAGCTTGGGCAGTCTGTTTAAAACGCGAATGATTTGTTCGTCACTTAAAACTTGAAAATTTGTCTTGCCATTTTCTATGTCCTTCGATTCAGAATCATCACCTTGAATGAAGTCGAAACATCCTCTTATCCTTTGAGTTACGTTTATCAACTCAGTGTCAGCGAGTGTCCGATGGTTAGACTTTCTTCGTCTTTACCTAACTTAAACCACATCTTTCTTAATGCTTCACGCAATAAGAAGACAATTAAATGACAAATCAGTTATAAGAAAATCAAAAAGATCGACCATTCTGAAAAAGAATCCCGAATGTTAACTGTTTTACCGTCTGGGTAATAGAGAGTCCCCGTTAAGAGAGGTTCTGAAAGAGGCATGGCACACTTGCGACCCTTGACTCATTTCTCTATGACCATATCCGCAAAAATAACTAAAACCATACAATTATAATGTAAAAATAAAACTTGAGTTTTATTAGGTATGGAAGTGTATATACCATCCAACCTGAGATGCTGTAAAGGACTCTTGAGGCAGTATCTTTACAGAAATAATTACTCAGAATTAGTTGGGAAAGTGACAGCCCATTTCCAAATAGAAATAATAGTGCTACTCACATCTAAAATAAAATTTCAATGAAGCGTATATCCCCAAATTTTACAAATACTTGTCTGCGTGGTTCTCAGAATGTTGCTAATTTTCATCACACGTGATTTCCATGTTCGGTGGTATAAGTACCAGTGGAACAGATTTTTTTCACTTTGGAAGTCCCCAGGAAAATCCTGGTTGTCAAATTTCCATCTGACCTCTGTTCTGAAAATGATTAGGGCAAGCAGACATGTTTTCAAACATTCAAAGGCTGGCTGCTGTGAAAAAGATCCCAGATATCGAGAAACATATAATAGGTATAATCTACAATCCGAATTTTTTATCTCCAGCGCGCGAGACTGTACCGGAAATTCTATAGATATGCTCATTTTAAAATTATTTCGCGATATTGCTATTGGACTGAATTTTATAGTTTGAGTACGTAGAACATGATATTTAATAAATAAAAGTAACACACAAAACGTTAAAAAAACGCCTCTTTGGACGTAATTTAAAATCTGAAACCTTTCAGATTTTTGTGATTTTTAGCATTTTTTATTATTGTAATTTTGTGCTTATTTCTAGTATACATTTACATTCTTTTTCTTTAATAATAGTAGTAAACTTGCTCATTAAGCATTCATCGGGAGCATCCGAATCCATCGGTCATTTAGACCTCTCATCAACCTGATCTTGTGAGTACAACTTACAAGTAAGGACAGATATACATAACTAGAGTCGTAAGCACAGATATACAACTTATCATCCTGTAGTAGCTTCTAAAATATATTGAACCAAACTGCGATGAATATTTAAACTAAAGGTTTCCATTTGCTTGTTAACTGCACAAGCTAAGTAGCTAAGTAGTAAACGAAAATCAAATCTGTGCAGCTTGAAAGAAATTTAGAACAAATTAAAGTGAAATTAAATATTAAATACAAACTAAAGCTCGCTACCAAGTTTGATTCTTCTCTCAATCTTTCACGAAGTAATTATGCTTGGCAAAAATAAAGCCGAATTAAGTTATCCATTTGCAAAGTGAAGTAATAAAAGGACGGCCAATGATAGCTGGTTTAGATAGTTAGGTTTTCTAAAACTCGAGTTTAATATATTAACGAATTTGCATCCTGGTGGGAGGAAATGGAAATGATGATACAGACTAAATAATAACTCATTAATTGATTGACTAAAATCTTGAAGTGTAAAGAGATAACTTGTAACACTTCCAGTAATTTCGAGGTTAAAATAAAGCATACTTGGTTCTAACCGAAAGTATAGTTAAGAAGAAAGGGAAATACTAAACCTTCACAATTAATCATCAGATGCTGTTCTTACTTTACCGCCCCTTTATAACAGCATCGCCCAAAGAGGAGTGACCCCAACGGCACCCTTCCGGTTACCAGCTTTCCAATCTTTGGGAGCCTCTCATGCCATTCCAGGCAACCAATTTCCAACTTTTTAAAAACAACCGAAAAGTATAAATATATTATAAATAGGATTACCATTTCGAATAAGAAGTAATTGCATTTGTGCAAAGCTGTCAGATTATCTATCAGTTTATCAAGATATATTTAACCAACGCTATTTATATTTAAACTTCGAAGAAGAACCTTCTTCTTTAGATGCAAGATTCAAAATGACGAAGGGGTAGGATGGACTGATGCAATAACAACAAATGAGAATTTTGAGAAAGTTCCAGTAAAAGGGAGAGAAAAAAAATCTACTGATTTAAAGTTTAAAAAAATCAAATAATTTCTAAAAATTACAAACTAATCAGGATCATTAACTAAAACTTGACCTTTTTTTTTTCCTAACGTATATCTGATACTCTGGTCAATGTATAAATTCACATTGTTAAGGAATACTGATTATATTCCAGGAATTCATATCCGGAATAAAATCTTTGACAATGAAAATGCAATTTTATTGGTAAGTGAAAAAAAAACGGCTTAAACTAATTAAAATGCGTGCCATATTATAGCTAACCGGTAGAAACAAAGGAACGACTACTAAACTCTTACAATTGCTCAAAATGATTTTATTTTTGTTGAGATAAAAATTGTTTAACCACTTGATGATAATAGTTTCTCTTTTAATTAAACATATTCTGTTATTTGCAACTTCTGTTATGCAGGTAAGCTCTTGATCAAGAGCTGAGAAAACATGGGAAAATGATAAAATGAATCCGGCTTTAAATATTATGCCCAACAGCAAGCGGTGGAAGTAAATTTTGCTAATTCTTCAATAACTTCATTTTGGTGTTCAAAAAATTCTGTAGTTCTATTATATTTGTTGTAATTACTTACTATTACGGTACTGAAAGCTATACACGCCAGTAATTTCCTGGCTGTCTGTTTTTTTTTCTTTGTGTGTGTGTGTGGCATTACGCACTCTGTCATTTGATGCTGCACGGAACTGGTGGGATTCCGAATGGAGAACTAACTGGCTTGTATCCACGTTACACATCGAAGAAAATACGAAACCGCCCATGCAGCCAGCCCATTCGCCGGGACTCCAGCCCCGGATCCAACTACCAGTGTGCAGCAACTTTTACCGCTCGGCCGCTAGTGAGCTGTCTAGGAGGTTAAGGCAGATTTTAAATTAAATCAAACAGAATTAACTTTGTAACGACAAATAAAGTATCTCGCTCTCTCAACTTAAAGAAGAGTTGGGGAAATAAACTCAGTTTAGAGGATTTAGAGAAGAATCAAAGCAGATCATCTCTATTATTAAATAATGAACAGTTTGTTTGTCTGTTTATATGTATGTACGTTCTTTGCATTATGAAAGAAATCCGGCACTTAAAGCCACCGAACTTCGAACATACCATATACCTGAATTCGAACATATAGACCTTGAATCCTGAATTCTCAATTTCAAGTTTGTTTTATATTAATTCATATTTGGGTCAAATTTAATTACTTTCTGATTAAGAGATTCATGGATTAAAAATCAGTGCGTTGCCACTTATCAAAGCTTAAAATATTTCTGCTCTAAATTTAGTAGAAAACACAGCAAGTTGAAATAACTATGTTGCCACTTGACAAAGCATATTTGTCTTTCCAATTTAATCAGCAAACTCAGAGATTTAAAAGAAATTTGTTGACAATGTCCAAAAAAATATACTTTTAATCTTTCAAGTGCCCGTGTGTTGCTATTCGAGAAAGAGTAAGTAGTTCAGTTCTTCTTTCAAATTTAGCCTGCCTTTATTATCAATGTGTTTATTAACTTTATTTTAAAAAGTGGCAGATTTGATAGCAATAAACACAATTTTTTATCTCCAGTACTATTAATTACTAGTTAGACTCATAAAAATTATTATGTATTCTTATTCTTTTTTAACTATTTTAACTATTTTAAGCGACTAGTCTAATAAATAATACTGAGCTCAGAATCATTATCAGTAAGTGATAAAATATCCTCATGCACAGTTTCTACTCAAGGGAGCACAGCCTTTGAATACACGCCACCAGATTTGATAACCATAGCGAACTGATGACTTTTTCATCACCGAAATGATCCCATTACTTAATAAAGCGCATTCCATCCTCGTCTAATCAACAATAGAAAACGAAGAATCATGGCAAATAAGTTTCTGGCGTTAATATTTCTCGGTTTAACCCGTCTGGGGTCATTATCACCTGTACACCTCTCGAGCAACTAGTCCCAGACCGGCATTTAATCAAACCCTCTCTTTTGGAGGCTTCGATAGTTAAGGCGTGTTTCGAGGCGCTCTAACTATTTCCCTCCCGTCATTAACATGGAAATGCATCTGGCTGTTTGGGAAAGGATCATTCATTCTCATTAAGGGCAAATGGTTTCTTTGGCGAGACAAAAGGGGCAGCAGCAGCAGCCATTCGCGCTTCCAATACCATTATGCCTTTAACTGCTTTCCCCTTTAGGCAGTAACCTTAAATAAACAAACCTTGTTTCCTGATTCATTTAAAAAGGAAGGCTTATCGGCAGAGCACTCTTCTTCTTTTTATTCTTTCTGGGTACCAAGACAAATAGATGATTGGAAGGATGGCAAACATCGCTGTCGCTGTCTGTAGCGCTTTACGCAATAATTAATGTGAGGGTTAAATATCTTAATAGTCTGGAGGTATTATCGCATGCTAGCAGATGCATAATATTTACAAGATCTGCTAGCTTTTCTCCAATTTCTTTGGCTAGTAAAAATGGACGGGGAAAATATTAGAGGAAAATCTTCAAAGTTATGTTTCTACCATGATCGTTCTCGGGATTTCTTGCTATGATGATGAATGCTAGTTTACTGCGGTATCAAAACTTTCTGTCAGTTCGTTTTAATTTTGCAGGATTATTAGATTAGATTTAAAAAAAATGGCAAAATACAAAACGGACTAGCTGCCAAAGTTGATACACTTTTTCGTGGAGACGTTCTTAAGGAAACAGGCGTCTTCCGCGCAGAAAATCAAGTTCTTCAAACCTAGTGCAGCATTTAATCTACAAAATGATTAATGAATGTTTTATCAATTCAGCGTATCAGAGATTTGAAAGTAAATCTTAGTGCTTACAGAAAAAAAAATCCTTGCAATTTATTCCATGTGTGTTCAACAGCCTGCGAAATATTTGTTTGGGGGGAGCATCCCATCCACTTCGAATATCCAAGTTTTAATTTGCGAACTATCGTTTTGCCAACAACTTATCTAAGTATGCTAACGACTTACTTGATAAGAGCGCCTATAGGGTAACACGAGAACTCCTATTTAAATAACAGTGGAAAGAAGTACCAGATCCAGTCCTCCAAATTTAGGTAGTGAAGAGTTGTCGTACACCATATTTTTGCCCTATAGCGTTCACTTTATGTATCGGACTAGGAATCATGAAACCAGAACTTTGCACTCGCAGGAACTCGAAACATGGTTCTTCCAACTTCCAGCTGCACGTGCTAAATCACTTAAATCTCAAGAACATGCACAATGGAAGTGTCTTATTTCCTTTAGAAAAACGCCAGAAGGAAAACGAATATGCATTCTGGGATGGCAGACATCTTAATTCTTTGTGAAAATGTAGTATGAATGTCCTCAAGATGTTAAATAGCAAAGACTTCATGACATCTTAGAATCAACATTTTCGGGGCATCATCACACATGCCTGAGCATAGCGGCTTAAACGAGACATACTTAGAATATTAAATTATGGAATATACTCAAGACATCTGTGTATCAACATCTTCAGAATATTTTTACATACTCCGGGACGTTGAACACGTGAAGAATACTAAAATGTAGTTAGCAGTTTAGATGACACAATAGCTCAGTCATCGTTTCTCGAGAAGGCGCTCTTCCGCTATTAAAGACACCCTGAAGATATTCTGTATTATGGGAAGAGCCATAAGAGATACAGCTCTCCCACAACAGTCTTTAGAAAACACATGCTGCTTCAGAACGAATAAATGCCAAGTAAATTATTAAATTTCTGCACTTCTTGTTTGCAATGCTTCAACTTTCAAATAAAGGACGACACACCTCGACAAAATCCAGAACGTTACCCTCGAAGCTCAGATTCTCCTTTCGCTATACACCAATTAAATGATGAGATTCAGTCAGAAATCGAACTTGGGTCCATTCTCGGCAGACGAAAGCTGTGCAATTGTGTCATTCAGACTGCTGCCTACTGGTTCTTAGTCTGTATTTAAATTTTTGATTGCGTATTCTTTATAAATATTAAAAGTAACAGTTATTAGGAAGCGGAAATAAAAAGAAACATGATAAAATTTCATGTTCCATTCCATTACTTTGCTCTCATCCAAAGGTATCCCGGAAAAAGTCCTCAGAAAAGATTATAAACATTGACTTTCTTTGGAAGCATAAACTAGTTCCATCCTCTTAATAGACGTAAAGCGGAAATCACTGAAGTAACGAGACCTGAAAATATGTAAACAACCTTTTTATTGAAACAGAACTTTGAACATAGATGTGCTAACAGAATCAACCACCACTTGTGGCGATGTAACAAAGGCAACATTCAAATTCAAATTGAAAATGTAGACTAATAGTTAAAGACTATATAATTAATTTAAACCGAAGCTACCTCAAAAATCTAGTCGGCGTATCACATTGAAATGTCGGCAGCAATAACGTAAAGCTGAATAATTACAAACTTATCAGAGGTGGCAGAAACTACATAACGCGGGCGCAAAATACGCGAATTGCTTAAAGATCACAAACAGGCTCTGTCATACAAACCAAAACCTCAACTTAAATTTAGATTTTCAATTTGCATATTTTTTTCAATTTGCATATTTGTTTTAATTATTAGGTTACTTAATTCCGCCCTGTTATTTTACTAAATTTATTTAATAACTCAAATGGGTAGAAATAAAGATTTTTGAGTTTTGTAATTCAGCTGTAGCAAAGCACGAAAGGGCTATCTGCTTAGGGGTAGAGATGTCTTCGTGGAGTAATTTTAAGAGAAACTGAGTCATATTTACCTTACACATGATTTCAATTAACCTCATAAACCAAAATCACAACGTTTCAGTCTGGAAGTCTAGAAGACTGAAAGTCAAAGGTTTAATTATTTCTTTTGAGAAACTTCTAAGTGAGAGAGTTGCAATTTGTATTGATTATCCATCCATTATGCATGCCACAAAATCCAGTGCTCGTATTTCTGTCACGTTTTACGAAATAATAACGTCTTCGCTCAGAGATGCTTTGTTCACCCCAAAATATGAAACTTCGCTGTTACTTTTAGGCGCATCGGCATTAAATCTGTGAAATTATGTGGATCGTAAACATGATCGTGTCTCTACGAAATCGGAGGATCTACAAAAAGAATCTTTCATATATAAGAAAATTACTTACTCTTCTCAAAGTTTAAAGAAATTGACTGATTCATTTTAACTTGTACATAAACTACCTATTTATATTTTTGAAAACATTTACTAACTTTTCTCTTTCTAAAACTAGAAAACCAATGCAGAAGTTGTTTCTGACGCTCGTATTTATAATAAGTGAATTAAACAAGTCCGTGCAAACACAAGTGATACAAATCTGAGCCTCCATTGCGAAGCTCCAGTACATGCCTGCTCAAGCGTTGCTATTGCTGGTAGGTGCACAGTGCTTTACTACTGGTATCAAATGCGCAAGTTTTTACATTTTACAAGTACTGTGATCACAAAGGAAATATGTACCTTCTTACACAAGTTTAATGAAATATACTTGATTAATATATAATTAGTTAATTTATATGCCTATTATATAACAAAGTATTATGCAAGAACATAGGTAAAATCTGCGTTAGGTGCATTATAGCGTTTACGGAAAGCCTAAATTTTGATGATAAACCGCTTAAATGGGATCCAGTCTTGCGGACCCCTATTTACATCTTATGCAACACCAATTTTTCTTTTGAGGACATCGACCTCTTATAGGTCGGAGCAGACCCCTTGGGTTCTATATAGATCACTTGGGAGTCTATGCTCTAGGTTGTTTATCCATGTTTTCCTGCTGTTTATCTATGTCTCCATAAAGATCAGCATTTGACAACGGTTTGTATAAAGCAGTATCTTATATTCAGGATTAGGCTGTTCAACCTATTCAGGACTATGCGGTAGTTGGTATAACTGAAATTAATAAATTTACATAATACATTTTCTTTTAAAATAAACCCTCTATTTCATGTATGTATTTCTTTGGTAACTGCGTTATGATGCGTTATACGTTCAATGAAATACCAATTTTGTAAATACTCACAAACTTTTAAATCACCTTGTGTATATAGCAAAAACTATGGCTTTGTTACTAGCGCCCTCTTTCAATAATTCTTAAATTCTTTCAGGGGTTTTAAAGTGTAATATCTGCTTGTTAAGCTTTCGGTGTGATACAAGAACTAAACGTAAAATTCAAAGATACTAACAAAACAGTAGAATTTATCCCCAGGATTCAGATAATCCTGTTACCTAAAAACGCGTCGAAGTGTTGTGGTCAGCATATTCGAGAGGCCTGTGGTATAATTCGGCGCGTTTTTGAGAGGCCCGTGGTTCGAGTCTCGGTGAGGGAATTGCTCATTTTCTATGATTCCTACTTCCAAAAAATCTAATGTCCCTACAGTGGCGCCCGAAATAAAAAATATGATGGATGATGCTTCTCCACCACCAGGATTTGGCGATTGGTTCCCTTAATCCTCGGTCGCTCTTTAAAAGAGAAAGTATATAAGGTATTTCACCCACCTTCTTCACATGCTTTCGTGATGTAGTGGTCAGCACGCTCTGCGCGTATTCGAGATGTCCATGTTTGAAGTTCCAGTGAGGACGCTGCACATTTTTCACGTCTTCTGTTTCAAAAAAGAAAAGAAACTAATGTCTCTACATAAGGATTAAAGGTATTTTGCAAATTTTGCCTATTTTTGAGTGTAAACGCAAATTTATTTAATATTGATTTTATTCTGATGCATCAAAACCAATTTCGCAGTCCCTAGAATAGTGAGTGCACGTTTGAAGAAATTTACTTCAAACTGATATTTTATTTTTCTTAAAATCTGAAGCAGGACAGGGAATTTCATTTAATTACTAATTAATTAGCAAATATTAAATTTGTCAGCCAAAATGCTTAGGTGTAATTTACTATACTGACAGCCATTTCGAAGATAGCTAATAAAATGTGTATCGAAAATGTCCACCATTCAATTCTTAAAATAAAAAAATAAAAAAATTTTCTTAAAAATTCAAGTTAAAAAGATTTCCTTTCAGGAGATTCCAAAAATCCTTTTTTTTTTTCCTCCGCAAATTCATCGATCGCTTCGCTGGATTAAATTCCATCAAGAGATTTTTCCCCTCCGCCAATTTCGGCTTCAACAAACACCGTGAATGCATTTCTTTCCCTCTGCCGAATAAGTTTTTAAGGAATTATTGAGAGAATTCTAATCTGAAATAATTTTTAAAATTTCCAAAGAAAGAAAGGGAAAAAAAATTAGTCAGAATCTCTTTGTACTCATCTTTGAACACTTTTTACCAGTTCTTCTTCCCTCTCTTTCCCCCCTCCCCGAAGGACATGAAAGCTGAAGAAGGAAAATGTAAATTTTATGCACTCATAAGCAGCTTCCGACTTTCATTTATAACTTTCACTATTTCTATAATATTCTTTCAAATTCTTTCAGCTAAAGACATTTTTCAGATCATTATATCTTGTGCATTTCCTTACAATTAGCCATTGAAACAGCGGTTGTTTATTCTTAAAACCAACTTTAGATTAACGGATAACGCACGGCTTTAACAGAGTTGTAAATAAACCGAAATCATTTTAACTATTTTATTGATTAACCGGAATCGTATTAATGGCGTTGTGGGTTAGCCTAAAACGCATAAACTAGGTTGCGAATTAACCAGTTTCCTTCAAAGGGTTCACAGATTAACCGGCCCCTGTTGTAGATCATCGTCATTCCCGGATTCAACGCGTTGTAAAACTGACATTTTTGAAGCTTTTTCGAGCATATAAGCGCGATAATAAAGGTTATTTTACTAAACAGTATCCACCGGCTAAACAAAAGTAAATATTGACTATATAATTTCCCTGCTCTCTCATAAAATTTTTTGCGACTCATAAAGTACTTCCCTTTTTTATTATTTACTAGCCGCTTGAGCAGCCAATAAACTAAAACAGTTATGAAAAAGAAAAAATATAAAATAACATCTCATTTTGGTACTTAACGTATTGACGCAACCACCTCGGTGCAGTCTGGTGATATTTTACAGATGAAAAGCTAAAAATTACTTATCGGGTGTCAGCTGATTTTCCCCATTCTTAAAATTATATCAAAGTATCTGTACTAATTTAGAAGTCAAGCAACAAAAATCACCGTTATATTTTCAAATTTTCACAGGACTAGTTTCGATGGTTTTACCGAACTATCATCCTAAATTGCAATTATTAAATAAGTATTATATGATACATTAAAAAATGAAACGCTCCCATTTTTCGAGAAACCTTGTCCTAATTTTTTGCGTTGCTTTTTCTCTTTACATAAAAAGCTATCGGTTTGCACTTTAAAAAAAAAATTAGAGAGTTGCACCAACTAGACATTGCACATCGACTATCTACCAAATGTATCTCATTATTGTTTCCTTTACCGATTTCGTAGCAAAATACTATATTCCTGTAGATATTTTAACAAAGTTTCCTTCTGACAGACTCCCCATGTGATAGTTTAGAACTGAGTTGAAGGCAAAAAAATAGCGATTTGTCTCTAAAACCCATTACATCTTGGAACTCAACGAAAGGAACTAATACGAAAATGACGACGTTGCTTATTTGTAGGGCTGTTATGAGCATGGTTGCCAGAGTTTGGCCCATTCTGAAAATCTGGCGACTTCTAATAAGGTGATTGAAATAATATAAAAGTACCTTTACTTGTTTCCCAAATAATAATAATAACAACAAAACAAAATCTAAAAGGGTTCAGATCTTAATGATCACCCATAAAGGCTCTGTTAAGCTTCATATAGTTTATCAGTAGAGATTACCAATAGGCATGGCCCACGTGGAACAGCAACGCATTTTATAGGATATTACATGAATATGCATTTAGGCTAACATTTTTCATAATGTATACTAAATTTTTGTACATATAGGTACAAAGTCTGGAGAACTGTGCAGAAATTTAGATTTTGTAACTAATTTATTGCTTTAAATTTGAAAATGCCAATTATGAATTTTAATCATTTGAAACACTTTTGTAACTGGAAATATATGTCTAAGATGAACGGTTGAGAAAAAAAAGGCCAGATAAGAACTTTGAATTCTTCAAGCGCGCCGTTTTTGACAAAGGAGACGCCTACAGTGAAAGTTTAGTTCTTGCCATACTTTCGTGACACAGCTTAATCAGCTGAGTATTTTACTGCCTCTCCAAAATTTTAATTTAATAAAATCAATTAGCATTGCGAATAACCTTGTCCTTTACATGCTTCCAAAAAGAAAAAAACTAGAAGGCGTTATATGGGCGTCCAAAATATCAGCGCATTTCATTTGAATCAGCCTGACCAGTTCAGCATTCTAGAAGATCCTGACTGAGTTCATTGTTTATTTGCAGTTCGGAAAGGAACAATCTTGCAAGTAAATGAAGCTGAATATCTCTTACTCCAACTGGGACATCAGTCTCGAACAATATATGTCTACGTAAGGGAAACTTGCAAACAATGGTTCTGCGCGTAGAAGGAAACTCAGCATAACGTCGTCAGTTCGATCGAGTGAATTTAAATCACAGATAAGTAAATCACAGATAGAATAGACTATCTGTGATTTACTACGGATCTACTTCAAACTCTACAGAAATTGCAAAACAGTATCTTGTCTTTCACATACCTTAAAGGTAAAAGATGGTAAGGCGGATGATCTGCGGATCAGAAGAGCAGCAGCTCATAAATTCCTATTCCAGCGTTTCTGATGTTGGTAATCGCTTATACGTATTATGGGCCTTTCTTATATATATTGTGTATGTCATTTATACATATGTATGGACGTTAGGCACCGTTGGGCTGCAAAGAAAAGTAGGTACTTCTTCCTCCAGTTGGAAAAAAAATTAATCGAACAGCAAGAAGAGGTAGCTGAAATTAGCAACTGCAAATTCCGAAAACAAGAAATGCCCAAACATGTTGCTTGGTTATAGAGCACAAAATCTTTACTTATAGAAAATATCGTTCATATTCCACTGCGACATGCAGATTTTCTATGCCGCAAAAGTCTCAAATTATGCCTTTCTTCTTTGCCATATAAAAATATGGCCTGTCCTCTTCGCCATATAAAAATATGGCCTTTCCTCTTTGCCAATGAAACATAGCTTCTTCAGCGAGCATGAGTCTCAGTGTAGAACCAAATTATTTCCAGAATTCACACAGAACTCTATCCGTGTTGACGTTTTGGAAAAATTTTAACGTCTGCACCGTGTGAAATTTCTTGAACTGCAAAAGCTTGTGTAATACGCGCCACACTGTTGCAACTTAAATTGTCTTCTGGCATCATACGTTAACATGCTGGCATTTCGAAGGCAAATTACAAAAAAAACTCACATTGTAATGTTGTGATGAAAAACTATTTCTGCAACAAATGTGGTCTGAAAATATCTTTGAAAAGAATTAACTTTGGTTATTAGGATATCACAAAAAGCACGTGGAGTGTATACTTAAGGGGAAGGATGTTTTCATGGAGGATTTTCTAGGAAACCTGGCTGGTATTCACTTCGCACACACGTAAAACCACATAAACTAACCATGCTAGTCTATTCGCCTGATTCTGAACCCGTATCGAATTAATCCAACCATAGATTTGAGGCCTGAACACCGAGTTACAGTGTGATAAAGTCCTTGCACGTTTTAGCCCACAAAAGCTTTTGCCTCCCTAGAACCGCTCTTTAAGATATTAACACGTCCAGTGGACATTTTAAGATATTAACACGTCCAGTGGACATTTCGGAGGTAGCAAATTTTCAAATATGTTCCTCAAATGAAATTTGGGGAAGTTGTTTTTTTCATGTTAAAGCTGTATTTGCGAAATAAATGTTCATTAAAGCTGTCATAGATACATTTACCTTTTGTGCGATATGTTTTTAATTATTTTGTACTTTTACTAATTAATATTTCAAATGAAATAAGGTAAAACAATGTTTGTTATAAAAACTTGTTTTATAAAGTAAGCTTTTATTTAAAATTTATAAAATAATTAATGCACTAAAAGAAAAAAATAATTTATCATACAGTTTCATAGGAAAAAGAAATTAAAGAATTCTTTATACAAAATTCATCTACAGTTTTTTATGATAAATAATAAAAGCGTGGGTGCCCTTCATAAATTTTCAAAGATAATAGCTTATATTTTTATTATACAATCAATTAATAGGTTTTGCTTTTTTGGGTACCCATGCTTTTATTATCTCTGATGTAAAATTGTAGGTGAATATTTCAAACAGAATGATTTAATATCGCTTTCGCATTTGCTAACTAGCACCCTCGCTTTTACTAGCATATATTTATGTAATATCATGTGACCTGCAATTAAAACAGAAATCTGTGGAGTTTGGAGAAAAACGTTTACCTGCTTACACGGTAGTGAAAAGGTCTCAGCAGTTAAAGCAATGATGAATTTAAATCGCTAATAACCATTTCCGAAGGCTTTTTGAGCAATCGCATCTTCTCTGGCTACTAATGAGTCTAATTTAATAATGAGTTAGCTTATTAAATTTATTTAAGCGTATGCAATTTTAAGATAGTTTTATTGCAATTAAGAGGTTCACTTTTTATATTAGTACTATTATTGTCACTCCGGTTGCTAGAGTTTCTTTAATAATTTTTTACATTGTTATTATTGTAATTAATATCTCACTTAAAATCAGTAGAAAATAAATTCATTATGTTTTGTCTCTACTTCCTAAATAATGAAGAATCTGCATGTATTGTATGCATGTTTCTACCTCATGATATGGAATAACGACAACACCTAATCCACCAAATTTTGAATAAACGCAGTCCTTCACCCAAACATGTGTACGCCGAAGCCCTAATTTTTAATTTCGAATTTGTTTTTTATTTATTTCATAATTTAGGAGTACTTATGAAATTTTGCTTAGTATATTCAACGATTTAAAAGCAATGTGTTACTACTCTGTAAAACGTAACATCTCAAATTTAATCAACAAAATGAGAGATCTAAAAAAATGTGTTGTCACCACCCAAAATAAAATATATTTATCTCCCATGCGTTAGTATGTTAACGTACCGCAAAAAGTAAGGTATTTAATTTTTTTCTGATATAATTTGTTTGTGGCTGATAAAGGAACTAGATGATTTCGAAGCAATAAATGCACTTCTTCATCTCTATTACTATTAATTACTAGCTAGACTCATGAAACTACTCTGACTGAACACTTTAAAATCAAATCTGGTTTTTTAGCGCCACATGTGCTATTACTCTCAAAATTCCCATTTTGCTCATGTGAGTTTTGTACCCGACTTACTTTCCAAATTGTTGCCACCAGATGTTGTCGTGATGTATTTTTGAAGAAAAAATTAAGTGATAAAGAATCCGTATGTGTGCATGTGTATATTCTCCGCAATGTGGGTAAAAGACGGCACCTAAAGCCACAGAATTTTAATATACGTAACCCTCCACTCGAACATGACAAAGCCGGAATTTTGAATTTAGAATTTGCTTTTATTTTATTCCGAATTTCACGAACTTTTGTTTAATAAATTCAGCGATTTGAAAGGGAGAAGTGATAATATTTGAAATAAAACATTTTTATCTCTAGCACGCCAGACTATTTCCATTCGCAAAATGTAAGATAGTTAGGTATCTTTCAGATTTAGAGTAGCAAACCAAGCGACTGAAAGAAATAGACGTACTTCTTACAGATATTTTTCTAGTTTCTAATCTGATTGATTTAAATAAAAATGAATCATGAGATGTCTACTTAGAAAATGTTCAATATTTTTACGAACTGGCTTTACTTGGCTCATTAAAATCATTATACACATATGCAAAAAAAATTATAATTTAAGTTAGTAATATCCCCGTAATTCCTCATTTTAATTTAGGTATTTCCTCTCTCTGTTTTAAAAATAGAAATAACTGAAACTTATTCTGGACTGCATCATTTCTAGATTAATCCACATCATATGACTTCTATGTAATGATGACGTAGGTAATTCCGAACTCAAAATCTTAATTAAACTTCTCTTAATTAGCCTCCAAATTGGATAACTATACACTTTGCTTCAGCTCCTCAGCTAAGGTAGATTGCTGCTTACTGTTTCTCTTATTACCGCTAAGTTATCAAAAATGTAAAAAGTTTTCAAATGGGCACGATTAGAGTGCAGTGAATTCTTGCCACAAATATCGATTCAAATAAAAATTAATGTATCGTCTACCACGGCTGCCAGATTGCTGATTTTATGGATGAATATCTATGCAATCAATGTTTCTACAATAATACATCTAAATATACAATATATTACATAAATATATTATATTCTTATGACAAGTCTCTTAAGCGTCCGGTTGTTCGAGAGGCTTGTTTTAAAATAAATAATATAGCGTATATAAAAACAAACTTGTGGTTACTTCTAACAGTCTATCAGAAATTCTAAAGATATGCTGTTTTTACTCTGGAATTTTATGTGGCGTAATTGCGAAGAAAGCGATTCTCAATGATAAAACTGAAAAGACCCAAAAGAAAAAAAAAATGTGTTAGTTGGAATGAGTCTAAGAGCAGACTGGTAATTTGTTATGCTCAGCGAGAGCATTAGAACCTTAACAAATCCTCTGGTGGGACGTTAAAATCTGAATTCTTTCAGATTTTTTAATAGAATTACTTTTAGGGGGCTTGTAAATTAAATTAGTATTTGAGAATTAAAACAATACGACCGAATTCAAACCAGCATCAAATAATCAAGTAGATTTTTTTCCTGGAAGAGTGTGAAAAAGGATCTTATATTCCTGATTGTGAACAATTATATCACGCACTGTCACAGATAGCTACAAGTCCCAAATCCTACGACATCAACTTTTATTACCGCTGTTATCCCCACATTTCTCTTTTTTCCTTTTCGTTATTTTCACAAGCAATTTTATTTTTACGCCGCTGATTTATGATAACTATTTTCTCATCATTCTTCAATAACAAATTTAATTTGTAAACTATATTTAAAGTTTTATCTAGTAGATAACATGAAAATCCAGCAATAAACTCTCCAGAACTCGGACTTTCGGATTGCTGTCCAGACGTCCTTCCATTTACAGCACGAAAGCACGTTTATGTTGTTAAACAAACGTAAGCCTTACGTTGTGAGGAGGAAGACTTCCTTACATTCTGCTTATTTGTAGGATGACTGGGAAGGAGGGGATCCAGTCGCTAAAACAAGGTGGTGTCGAATTACACTGCACTGAACATTTTTGTACGAGCGCCACCTGTAGAATTATTCAGAATGGTTACAGTAGATAATGGGACAAATCATAACTGCTCTGGACAGGATTCGAACACTGAAGTGCGCCAAATTGCATAACAAAAGCCAGAATTGAGGAAGAAGAAAATTCCTTACAAACTTCTTTCAGATAGAATCGAATTAATCCTCAAATCGGTTAATACATCTGCGGTAACTCGAGAGTTGTTGATCGTATTAACAACTTCATTTATTGTAGCTTTTGCAACTGATGAAATAATTTTTACAGCAAATAGAAGGTAACACAGCTAGAAGGTTTTTAATATGGATCTTATCCCTTTTTTTAATGCTTCTAGAAAGCATGCGACTTTAAGACTCGCAGAAATTTGAATAAAATGTCCTCTAACTTGGACAAAATCTTTTGTTTACTCCTCGTAAATTTGGGAATTTCTTACGTCTTATTCTCTTTCAGCATTTCAGCGTGCATTAAGTAAGCTGTTGTTTTCGAACTGAATTCCTGCACCTTTTATTTACCATCAGCTACCAGCATCCCCCTCCGCCTGTTCTTTCTTCACGATAAAGGCTCCAGAGATCAATCCAAGCATCATCAATCAAAAGAACAACTGAGCGCTCAACTTCTTTTGTTTTGTGAGCGTGACGCCTAGGCAAGCATCCCCTTCCGTCCGTTGTTTACGGTCTAAATTTCGCTTACTAGCTATTGATCCACGCTTAAAGAACTTTTTTTTTTAAACCAACTTTGTGTTTTTCTTCGTTGTTCACTCACAAGGGGCGAAGGCTTAGGTTTGCTCAGTAACATAAAGACAAGAATTTTGTTTCGTATAAGCGAATTTTGTAGGAAAAAAATAAAGGAAAAAAAGAGAATGCAGGTACTGTGTCTGGTTTCGAGGATTAGAAAATAGTGGTATTATTTTGCTCATAGAAAGCGGCTGGGGAGTTAAAGCCATCTTACAAAAAAGAGCTTATAATTTAATCAAGGACACTTATAACGATAAATAATTCTTGAAAAATGTTATTTAAGAAGATTATTTTACAGAAGAAGATCTTCAATATTTTGAATACCGTTTTCTTCGCGCATTTTTCTCTCTGGGATTGTAGCGCCAGGTTCTGAAATTTTTTAAAATATTCGTGTAATTAATTTCTTGAGTGCGTTCAGAGAATGATCGCTCCTAAATTTTAAAATGGACTCACCCACTTAATGACTGCTTTCGTCTGATTAGCAATGTCTCGCAAACTACCTACGAAGGTCATCCAGAAACCTTTCTCTTTTAAGTGTTGAATTTTAAGGCAGCCTAAACAAGAATCGACCAATCACAGCAAAGCAAATACGAAATGACATTTATCTACGATTTCTTTGAGACGACTGCACATTCACCTGCTGTACTTATTTCCAGATGATATGAGGTCTAATAAGTAGCAGAGACAACAATGCGAAAGGATTCAAGTTACAGGGAAGTACAAACGAAGATTCTTATTAGGTATTGTAATGTTAATATTACTATGAATTCTTATTATAATGCAAGTTTTTTAAAGAAATAATATTGTTTACAGTTGCCTGTAGTTTATCCATGACTACTACACATTTTTTATGTTCTTACTGGAACTGCGTTCTTCGGAAACTGAATTATTCGCGTAACTTTCAAGTCTCAATTTTCGGACAAGAGAACTAGTAAAAGAAGTCGAGAGAAAGTGGGGAAACACTCAGTGGCGTAACGAGGGGGGAGCAAGGGGGTGCACGATGCCCCGGGCGCCGCTCGTAGAGGGGCGCCAAATGGTCTCCAAACAAGATTTTTCGGAAAATTTCAGTTTTTATTTTGATCTATTTTGGGAAAATATATTTAAAATTAATAACTATTGTAATATAATTAATTATTTATTTTCTTGATTTGTCCGATAAAATGTGTAATAAAATATTTGCAGTGCATCATCCAAGACGTTCTTTGTGACCGCTTTATTTCTCTAAACTAGAGATATATTTTTATTTTTTTAAACGAAATGCACGTATATCTCCCGCTTTTTATTTTAAAACGATAGCACGACCTTGTCCCGAATTTCTCAAACATATCCAGTTTCCACAATCCGATTCCATAATCTGGAAGTAACTCTCATGTAAACGACTGATGGCCTTCCTGGCTACCGATTCAACTAAGTCATCTCGCTGAGACATCGTATATTCACTGCTACGAAGCATTCAAATCATGTCAACTGTTTTTAATCTCCTATTACAAAAGGAATACTGCAGGTCGCTCCTTACTCCTTATCTAAAACGCATAGTTTTCGACGTAATTTGCATATTTCCAACTTTGTAAACGTTATAATTTGCCTTTATAATCTTTTCTATTTCCTTTTGTTCAAAAAGGTTATCGATTATATGGTTATTTCATACCGAACCCACAATATCCCCTAATTGTTTTGATCAGTGAATGTGACTGCATGACGTAACTCAGCAGTCGAAAAGAAACAGAACCTAAAACTCCACTACAGATCTATTGAGAAAATGTTTTTCCAAACCTAAGAGTCGCACTTCAAATACTACTTACTATTTCATTATCAAATGCTAGCTATGAACGTTCGTTCAGCAAATTAAAATAAATTTATTAAATTAAAATATATTTACAATCAACGATGGGACAAGATCCCCTAAGTAATCTAGCATTTTTAAGTGTGGAAAGAGAAAAATTTGAAAGGATCGACTTTGATGAAGTAAATGATTAATCTGCTTCATCCAAGGTAAGAAAAATGTATACATAGTAGTTAATCGTATTCATGTATTATATTAATATTAATAAATGTAAGTTCCCGACCAAGTCGAGGTGCACGTGATTGAAGCGAGATGAGGGCAAATTAAAATTTTTAAGTTGGCTGGTGGTATGTCTGACAATTTTAAATCTTTGGCACTCCAAGCACGAACGTGTCCAGTTGGCTATGTCCTTTTGCATGCTAGGCCATACGTAACATTGCTGTATCAGTTTCCTCTAGTTGCCAGGATGTCACAGACGATGTAAGTGTTTAAAAATGGCATGGCGAAACGCGGACGGAACATAAGGTCAAAATCTTGAATCCTGAACATCACAATAAAGTGATTTTCCAGGTGACAGCTGCATAGGCTGCAAGTTGAGATTGGTGGAAGATTTGCTTTTCAAGAGGGTTTAAAAAACCCTCTTGAAAAGCAAATTCAAGTTCTGAATCCCGGTGTTGTTAATCCGCAAGGGCAGCAAAGTTTGTCTCATTTGACGAGGAGAAGCTTTATCCGAACGTGGTTAAGGGTTTGTGATCTGTGAAGATCATGAAAACGCGTGCCTCTAGCATATGTCGAAAATATTTGACAGCTTCATAAATTCCTAATAATTCGTGATCGTAAGTGCTGTATCAGTTTGTATGGTAGCTTTTATGGTTTGTGCTGGTGAGAGTTTTTTAGAAAAATATGAAAGGGGTCTCCATAATTCTTGATCTTTCTGTTGTAAAACTGCTCCTATACCTGTTGTTGATGCGTCAAAGTGTAAAGACATTAGGTTATTTTTTGGAAGCAGAAGAGATGAAAAATATGCAACGCCTTCACCGGGAATCGAACCGCGGACCTCTGGAATACCGGCCCAGTGTGCAGAACCACTACACCACGAAGGCACGCTAGGAAAGCGGGAGAAATACCTTATATACTCCCCTTTTTAAAGGGCGACTGGGGTTTTTAGGATACCCAGTCGCCGAATCCTGGGTGTGGAGAAACCTCTTCCAACACCCCTTTTAGTTCGGGCGCCACTGGAAAGACATTAGGATATTTGGAAGCAAGAGAGATTGAAAAATTATCAACCGCCTTCATCGGAAATCGAACCGAGGACCTCTGGAGTACCGGCTCAGCGTGCAGAACCACTACACCACGAAGGCACGCTAGGAAAGCGGGAGAAATACCTTATAAACGTAGAGTGATAATGGTTTAGATGCGGAAGGATACTGCAAATTTGTTGCCGAAATTAAATCATTTTTGAAATTTTGGAAAGCTTCGCGAGATTCTGTAGTCCAGGTTATAACACGTTTATCGTTTTTCTTGTTTCCAACCAAAAAAGAATTTAGAGGTGCTTGTATGGTTTCTGCATGAGGTAAGAAACGTCAATAAAAATCAAGCATAGCAAAAAATCTTCTTAAGTCATACACTGTAGATACTTTGAGCATATTGCGGTGACTCTATCTGGAAAGGTTGAACGCCATCATCGGAAATTTCATGACCAAGAAAGGATACTCTTTTGGTAGGCCGAAAACGCATTTGGAAGGATTAAGACTGACACCGTACCTTTGAAAACGTTCAAAAACTGTTCTCTGTGATAGGTGTTCTTGCTCTGAAGAGGAGGCAATTAAGACGTCATAAAAATAAGGTACACAAAAGTTGAGGGCGTTTAACAGCTGATTCATGAAGCCTTGGAACATTTGAGCAACAGTGCATACGCCGAAAGTCATGCCCGGAAACTCAAATAGTCCAAAAGGCGTAATAACCGCAGTTTTTGGAATATAAGCTGGGTTAACGGGTACTTGGTTGTACGCTCTCTCAAGATCAAGGGTTGTAAAAATAGCTTTTCCCTCTAAAACTTGCATACAGTCTTGAATGTGCGGGACTGGGTAACGATCAGGAATTGTAGCTGCATTTGACCAGCGATAATCGCCACTTACCATTTCGTTTCCGAACTAGATGGAGCGGACTGGCCCATGAACATTTTGAAGGACGGCAATTTCCCTGTTCCATCATGTATTCAAATTTTTCTTTGGCGGCTTTAAGCTTGTCGGGGGTAAGCGTCTTGATTTAGCGACAGTTGGAGGTCCGGTAGTTTCAATATAATGTAGTACATCGTGCTTGGGTTCGGAAATACCCATAACTGGGCGCGTATTTGTAGGGAATTCTCTGAGAAGTTGATGCCATGGGGAGTTACCCGAAATCAGTTTAATGCTCAAATTTTGACTATTGCGAATTACTCCCGGATAAGTTAAGTTGGTTGTGGAATCTATCAAACGGCGATTCTTAAGATCGACAAACAAAGAAAATTTTTGAAAAACGTCAGCACCAATAATAATAAACAGTAACAACAGTAGCAATAATGAATGGCCATTGGAAGTTGCGGCGCAATCCTAAATCAACAGATATCAGGCGTTCACCAAAAGTTTGAGTACGATTTCCATTTGCTGCATAAAGTTGTAACTTGGTAAGGCGCTTTTGTTCGTGAAAATGTGGTGAAACGACAGAAACTTCAGCCCTGGTGTCTACAAGAAACCTACAAGAAGCCTGAATTCTTATCGATGACAGAATTTCGGCGTGCAAAATTTCGGCCGCTGTCGTTCCTGACTTCGAGCGACGGCCCTTCTCGTTTCCCTGATCATTATAACGACACGGTGGGCTGCGTTTGTTTGCCTTGTTTCTAAATTTGTGGTGGTAAAAACAAATACCCGAAGGAGGTCTTTTATAACTTTTCTTAGTGGGCTACCAACGTGGATTTCGACCACGTGAAGTGGAGCGGTTGCACTGAAAAGGCTCAGCTTGGATGGCTACTAACTGAACAACCTGTTTGGACAAATCATTAATTTGAGCCTGTAACGCCACAGTACCTGGACCAGGAGCCTGCACTGCCTGTATTTGCAAGCTCGTGAATTTTATCAGCGATTTCAGGTAGTGGCTCTCTACTGGCTGCTAAAATGGCTTGCATGTTATAGTCTATTCATCCATAATGGTTTAAGAATGTTATCCATTAGGTTACTGGCAGCTAATTCTGACATTTTAGACATCAACTGAGAAGGCCTCATATCACACAACTATAAATCTTGTAACAGCTGCTTGATTTTAACTGTCTCGGATTCTTCATAAACAGAAATTAAATTTTTTTAAAGATTTGTATTTGTCAGTCGCCAGTGGACTCAAAATTATTTCACGAGCTGATTGTAGTACCTCTGATTCTAATGCAGCAATTGCTGTATAAAATTGAGTTTCGTCGGCAGTAATGTGATTCAATTTAAACTACGCATCCAATTGAATGAACCATAACGATGGGTCCCGGTGACAAAAAGGCGGTGGCTTAACTGCCGCTCGCACCAATTGTGAAGCAGCATCATTATTAAACATTTTAGATCAATCAAATAAGCACAATAATAATATGTATAGAATATGCACAGTAATAATATGTATAGAAAAATAATCAATATGTATATAGTGACACAGTTTGTTGGTCCTTGAAATCGGAGAAATTAGCTGCTCAAATGCAGCAGACGATACATAGATCTGCTGAAATTATGGCAGAAATATGTTGACTCACCGGAATGCGGCACAACGCTTGAGATGACAGGTGAAATGTCTTACTAGCATCTCATCGCACTGGATAACTTACTGCTGCTCAGAATTTTGACATATAAACTCCATATTCGTGCAACATTGAAGATTGCTATTCGTAATAAATACGGGTTACCAATTATGGTAGTACAGTTTTTTGAGACAAATAATTAAATAATTATAACAATTGAATAGAATAAACATTATTTTGCCTTTGGTTGCTATGGGTTACCAGACCGGCAGAGTTGAGTTGTAGTAGGCAAGTTGCGACATATCTATTTATCTATAATGTATATTAAACTTTTAATTGTTTAAAAACTTTACTTTTAAAAAACATTTAAATAAATATGTAAAATAAAAAACACCTTTTTAACTAATTCTAGATCATCGCATGTCTGATTTTTCAGCCGACACAGATGCATTTCCGAATCCAAGGCTAGTGTAATTAGGTAGTGACTATTCTTAATATATTTTTGAGTATTTTATGGCAGATTCAGCATTTTATTATTATTTACATTATTTTCTTATTACGAATATATTCTATACATTATATAACTGAAAGTTTTTTTTTGAAGGGGGGCGCCAAAAAGGTATTTTGCCCCGGGCGCCAGTTATGCTTGCTACGCCACTGGAAACACTATAGATAGTTCTGGGTTGTAAAGTGAAAATTGTATTTCGAATAAATTGGATAACATAGCATATAAGCGTTACCAGTACATCGATGTTATTTTATCAGTAATTCGTAAACAAAGTCAATATAATCCATAATGCTTTTTTATTCCGCTGCCAGTGTGTTCGGTAAATTATCATATATTTCAAATAGAATAAAAATTGTACATGTAATTATCTAACGTGTTTCTTTGATGCAATATTAACGTTATAACTGGTAAGAATACAGAAACCCTCAGTTGCGCAGGCGCTAGTTTACTACATACATCGTGTTCAGTAAAGTCCTTACCCGAACTAAATGTTAGTAACAGCTGGTATTAGACATATATTTCTGGTTATAAAAATGTTTTAAGGAACGCAGGTATCCAAGATTTGGCATTTACAAATTTAAAATAGCCACTTTTATAGAACTAACGAAATCGAAGTGCTCCAATCCCTATATTTGTATTTCAGGACATTTTGTACTCATTATTAAATGTAAGACACAAGCTTGACTGTCATTCAACAGAATTTAATAGAGGTATTCAATTTCAAAATTTGGCATCCTTGAAATCATTGTCAACTTATCTTTAGAAGTTAGTTAATAAATTAATAATAATAATTTATTAACTAACTTCTAAAGATAAGTAAAAAATAAAGATAAGTAAAGATAAGAAAAGAGAGAAAGTTGATTTTTTACTGTTAAATGCTGTACAGTAATATTCGTTTGTAATTCACTGACATAAAACATTCTTTAATTTATATTTTTAATATGCCTATGGAATTTTCCTGTATAGAACTTATAAGTTTCAAAATCTAAAATTAGGTTATTACAATAATATTCTCATAAAATTTTATTATTTTATAGCCATTATCATACTAAAATATAAATTAAGAATCATACCAAAATTCATCAAAGTACAACTATTTCTCGTTTTTAGTTTCTGCAAATGATGTTTCGATTTAATTATGTGTCAATACTGAAGCCTGTTAGTGTTTTCTAGAACACGAATTTTGTGAGATACCGTGAATAAAATTTCTTTATTGACATAAATGGTACTAATCAATATTTTTCACTTTCTGTATTTTATAGTGGCCACGGCACAAACTTTGATGGAGCTTCTAAAATATTCTCTGATGCTAGACTTGCTAAAATTAAAAATGAATCTCTCGCAAAGAATATAACTTGAAAATTCATCCCTCCAGTTTCTCCTTGTAGCCGCCCAGACGGCATAGTGTTTAGCGCAGCCGACTGCGATACCAAAGGGCCCGGGCTCGAATCCCGGAGAAGGCATGGTTGTATTCGTCCGTCCCCCTCATAGGAGGTCAAGCTGGCCTTCCTATTAGGTGCTTTCATAACAAAGCGACCATCACTTCTGTTCTTAGTAGTGGCCAACGTCTGTGGACGGTTTGAGCCCGCCATTAAAGGAAAAAAAATTTCTCCTCGGTGGAGTGGCTGATGGGAAAGACTGAGAGAATGTTTTAAGCAGGTTTTCAGAAGAGTATTACAACGAGCCTCATTAAACTTTGAAAAGCTCCATACAGTCGTCTGTGATTTTTAAGGCTTGATAAATTTTCGAACGTTATTTACTCTTCATAAAGATATTGAGGACTTAAGTCTTTTGACCCATAACAAGTTAAAGGGATAAAAAGAACTGGACTTCCTGATTTAGACACTCTAGGAAAAATAGATTAGGAGAAGGTTTCGATATTGATAAAAATTGAGACAAGATTTTTCGAAGCATATCTCGAATCTAATCTCTGGGACAAATCAAAAAAGAAAAAGGCATTCCTAAGAACAAAAAGATAATCACTGTAAGAGACATAGTTCTATTTGGCCATGACAACCATAAAAGAGTTAACTGGCCCTTAGAGAAGGTTGGAGAAGTATACCCTGGTAAAGAAGTACCTATGCTGAAAACTGAAAATAGTATCCTCATCCGTCCATTTCAAAGACTATATGCTTTAGAGATCGCTTCTGTGGATGATGGTAATGGAATCCTAAGCAAGTATCATTCCAAGACTGTAACACCCTTAAAAAATTTTCATAAGAAAGTTTCTGAAGAATTTAAGGCGACAAGTTCTGCTAAAAAAATGATGCTGCAACGCCATCAGATTAGAAATAGTCAGTTTCTTAAAAGGCGGACTGATAAAGACTTCTGAGAGACTAAACTGTAAGTAAACTTTTTATTTTGGGTTTTTATTGATTTTTTATCTTATGTTATTAAATTTACTAATATGTAAATTTTTCTTCATATTTTTTTTTTTCGCCTTCTTCTACCAAAATCAAAGGTGGGAGAATGACTCGTCCTTGCCTCTAGAAGGCGGGTGTCCTTCCCTTTTTCCTCATCTTTTTCTCTGATTGAGATCAAGAAGTAGTCTGAATCCCAGTGAGCTCTGAGTAGCGAAAAACGAAAACTTCTGAGCTAAGAAGAGCAGCTAAAAATGATTATAATGGGTAGCTGTCTCAAAATGTTTGATACTAATATTGTATGCTTTTGTGTGTTTTCGATATATTTTGTGCTTAGCTCTGAGCCCCTCATCTGTAAATCCGTCCACAAGCCTCATAACTGTAGCCAGTCAAGCAATGTCAATAAGTCACCCCTGTTTGGACATGTAAACTCCTTTTGCGCTCTCAATAAACCCCCAGTGTTGCCTCGTGAGGCCCCAGGGAATTAATGTCACTAGATAGTGGAAAGCGAGAGACACATGCCTGTTTATCTCTGGTAGCCACCAGGCGTCCTCGTCTTACGTCACCTAGCTATTTACATACATACTTTAGTTTTCCTTTGAATAAATTAATGTAAACATACGTTTGCCTATCATTTATGAAGAAAACATCCGAAGTTTAATAGCGTTGGATGGAAAAGGGCTTGTCAGATAAGGTAATTTTATATTACTTTTTTGAGTAACTGACTTGATAATTTGCTTAGATTTTAGAATATAAGCTCCTCGTGTATATCTAAACAAAAAGAGTTACATGGCTTACTTAGATCAAAAGTCCACTATCATCTAAAAGGAACTTCATGAAAAATTTTCAAGATAAACTGACTCGTATTTATGTTATACTTAAGGAAAACCAAAAAAAAAAATTCCCATACACCTAGGAGTTTCACCAAGAATTTGAAGCCCGGTCGAATTCCTTCAGCCGGCACTGACCTGGCTTTGTTCGATAATCTTGCTTCTTAGCCACTATAGCAAATGAAGCCTATAAGCTTGTACAATCAGCTCTCGATTTACAAAATTGAATTAACCTGGCCTTAACAAAGCAATTTTACATGAGCACGTGCGCGTCTTATTGCAAAATACAAATGATGTCACATTCAATTGGCAATAAATTATTTTTTAAACTTATATTAGTCAGATGAAAAAGCAATGATGTATTTCGTTATAGAACTTTAAATTTATTTTATTCTTTAATAACTGTATTTTAAAATCCAAGCTAGTTTTAATATTCATCTGTTCTTTCATGTTGATTTATCATCGAAATAAATCTATAAATCCAGAAATAATCTTTTGTAGCATATCACAGCTCTTATTATTTCAATTCCAGTGCCATCACTTTAGAACAATTCTTTTGCATTTCAAGGTGTCCTTTTTTTTTATTCCTATCATGTATCTCTGTCTCTTGAGTATTTTGTCTTTTAGCAAATTTATATATTTATTTGTACATTCCAAAATTTCATCAAGCATATTTATATCAACTATTTTAAAAAATATTCCTATTTCATCCTTTATATCCTTGACATGGTGTTTTAGGCCGGGTATCGCCCACAATATTCCTCTTATTCGTCTTTGAGCAGTTTGCATACTTCTGTTTTCGCCACTTAGAAGATTTATCCTTACTAACATAGAATATACAATCATCATTTCTTTTTCCTATATCATTATTACTATCGTCACCCGAAATGTATTGTTCAGATATACTGCTGATATTACTTATCTCTATATTTTCCTCACTTAGATCGC
Organism: Stegodyphus dumicola; assembly: GCF_044657685.1. Classification (NCBI taxonomy): domain Eukaryota; kingdom Metazoa; phylum Arthropoda; class Arachnida; order Araneae; family Eresidae; genus Stegodyphus; species Stegodyphus dumicola. The sequence goes on from NC_140768.1 coordinate 90,527,227, forward strand.
TATTATTCTCACATCCAAAGGTTTCCTTGACTTTTTTCCTTCATCAGATAATTCTTGAAAAATGCGAGCAAAATCAGATAGTTGCACATATTTTTTTGCCATGAAAACCGATATAAAATTTATAGAGTCGAATTTATACAAATTAAAATATTACACGTCAATTAATAACATAAAATTACAAAATATTTGAGAAAAATATTTTCCGAATTTTCACCCAGGGTAACGCGCGTGTCGTAACTTTTATGAAGAAGCTGCCACGTAGCGAAAAGCCCAGTAAAAAAACAAAAGAGTCGTATGACTTCCTTGTTGGTACATTCCATGATGTGGGGAAAGGTTGAAAGGAGGAATAGAAATGACATTCAGAACGCAAAATACATACGTGAAAAATGTGCATTAAAAACCGAATTTGTTCTAAACTTTGTGCATAGCGCGCGTGCTGGAAGGTTAAAGTAACAAATTACAGTTACAGAAGGATCAACATTTTCCCTAGAGCAAATCAGGAGCCATTAATAGGACCAATGATTACTCACGTGATATTTTAATGACCTGCATCCTCCACATGACATTTCCGCACATCATGTAGAAGTAGAAGAGGCACCAATTAGTCACCAGGTAATGCCTTTGTGTGCTAACCATCTTGAGCGCAGCCCTCTTAGGTTGCTATGAGCATTCGCATTGTGCACTCAACCACATTTAAGTCCACGACAGTTGATAGAGGTGCCACCTCCAGTTTCCAGATTGCACCTCAGGAGCGATCAGTTCCAGTATCACATTTTTTCCAAAAGAAGGTTAAATTATTTACATTTACACTGTTGCTTTAGTAAAAAATTACTTAGTACATTGATCAAGTTAATTCGTTCTTACTTGTACAGTAATACATAGAATTTAGTCCTGAAACAATATAGTCCTAATTATAGTCCTAAACACTTTCCTAATACGAATATTTTCGAATACATTATACGATCTTAATGCAATTAACAGTAAATAAAATAAAATACAGCACTAAATACAATCAGGAGTACATGAAATTTTCTAACAGCCGTAACTAATCACGAACAATAAGTGAGATCTCCTTACAGCCCCTCAGGAGTAATCGCAGCCCCTGAATACCCCCATGATTTTTTTCACATCCAAAGTACAGCTACTGAAAATTTAGTTTCCTTGCTTCCAATGATGTTTTATATTTACGTTACTTCAACTGTTATATTTACGTTGTTTTAACTGTTATATTTCCGTTGTTTCAACTGTTATATTTCCGTTGTTTCAACTGTTATTTTGAATTCTGATTTAGTTTAAGTAACTAAACGAAATTATTCTCCAGTATTTCTCTTTTCTCAGATTATTTATTTATTCTAACTCTTCTTTTATTAGCGATGATTTTGTTTAATAAATCAGGTTTTTACTCTATATTTCTTAAACCAGTTGTGTAAGGATTAAAAATAGTTCTTGTTTGTTTGTTTGTTTTAATTAATAAATTGCTTATGTTAAGTCGTTCGGTAAACTTTACCAGAAATACAAATCAAATGAGTTTAAATAGCGACCTGAAATTAAAGTTCACTAACTGAGAGAGGATCGGCAATGTAGAACCAGGAGAGCTAGATATAGCTCTTATTCTACCTGCCGTAATAGTGTGATGATTGTTGATGAACTCGGTTTTAACTTTTAGTTACATTAGCAATTACGTTAGCATAGCAACCTGATTGTTAGTCCTTAAAATAAAGTTTGCTTTATAAATAATTTAACATTTGTAGATTCTCAGGTAGCAAGAGGCGGATATTAAGTTTCTGTTGACTATTTTTAGTTTATTCTAACTTTAAACCAAAATCTAAAGGCAAAGTTCAAGTTTCTTTTACAAATGAGGTGCAGTCAACTTCTAATGCACTATACTAGGGATTATGTGATGTAATGTAATATACGGGTATGCTGCAACCCTCCTGGCTGATACTAATCTGCCTCATGTTTAACGCAAGCACACCCAACACAGACAGACACAAATACAGTTAAAAGATGGACAAGTTATGTGAATCTTCTGCACATTCAAACTAGGAGTACATGAAATTTTCTAGTAGTCGTAATTAATTAGAAGCTAGTGGCATTTCTACACAGCTGATCAAAAAAATTCAATGAGCCCCGATTATTCGCATGATCTTTTAATAATCTCCATTCGGCGCTAACATTTCGGCACATCTAAGGTAAAAAACATGAAATTTTCTAACAGCCACAACTAGTTTCAAAATTTATATTTTAAAATCATGTATTATAACATGAAAAAATTAATTTTATTGCTATTTAAAACTGAAATAAATGTAGTTAATGAATGTAGGATACAACCTATTAACTACTGATAAATAAGTGTCCTCATTCATCTTCAACCGAACTGAACTAACAGCCGTAAGCAGTCAAAAACAATAAGTAACATCTTAGACATAGTAAATCAGCCCATAAATACTCACAAGACTTACACCTTTTAATAATCTCCATTAGGCACATCTAAGATAAGAGTACATGAAATTATCTAGTAGCCATAACTAATGAGGAACAAGAAGTGGCATTTCTTCACAGCCGATTATAAATTGATTGAAACAATCAATCAGTCAATGATTACTCAAATGATTTTAATTTAACCTTCATTCCTCTCGTGATATTTCCGCACATAAGGTAAAGATGCATAAATTTCCTAGCAGCTGTAACTAATCAAGATCAATAAGTGGCTCCTCACAGCCACTTAGGAACAATCAAGAGCCCAAGATTACTCACGTGACATTTCCATATGTTTGAGTATATGAAATTTTCTAACAGTCATAAGCAATCAGGAATAATATGTATCATTTCTGCAGAGCTGATCATAAGCAATTATCAGCCCGTGATTACTCAAATATTTTAAATATTTTTTTTAATAATCTCCTTTCCTGCTCTAATGGATGATCTTAGCAGAGTTCTTGCGTTTCTAATTCTTTGACTTCCATTTTCAGAAATGTATATGAAAAGAATTTCACATTTATTACAAAATATGTTACGAAATAAACTACTTAAAATCCACAATCGTTATCGATATCAGCAATTTCGTGTCAATCCAAATTCTGAAACACTGCTTGGAGATGTAATAAAAGCAAAATTGAAAAATGCAAAGAATACATTACGATGCAAAATCAAGTAATTCTAACAGAGCAAAAACAGAAGCTAAGTTTATAGTCGAATGCATGTTAAAGAGTTAGAGTGGATGTCTTGATACCAAAAATGTTTAGTCACGATAAAAATGTATATACGGAGGAAAAATCAAGACCCTACACTAAACCCAGAAAACATTGATGTTTTAATTGCTTGTACCGATTTTACTAGATTTTAGGCGATAACACCTTGATTGAGTTGTAATTAGTACTGGAAAAAGAAGACCAGTTTTGAAAAAAAGCAGACAAATTACTTCATGAATGGAATATAAAAAAGTAATTACAAGCAGTTTTCTTACTTGTACACCTGACACACAGATTTGCGTACCTCAGTGAACGAATATGAAGACGTAGAATGGTTGTTGACTGTTGACGGAGGTTGGGGACACCGTCTATTTACGATAGGTTAGTTGGTTTTGTCCCGCGTCCTCCGCTATCGAGTGAGAAAGCGCCGCGGAGAAGGTAAGCACCCACAGAATGCAAGTAAATGCAGCCGTATATGTGCAATTGCTTTTCCATTGTTAATTTGAAACCAGATAGCTATAACACTGTAAGTTACGTGCTTGCAATAAAGGGTATTAAGATTATATACGAAAGACTATAATAGCATACAAAAGGATATAATAACGTAAATATACAATAAAATGCGACAAAATTCACACAATAAAACAGATTATGTTATGCGCATTACGTATATACATTTCAGACAATTATATATGAGTGAATTAACAAATTAAATTTTTGATTATGCTTAAAGTGCTAAATTAGTATGACACAAATGTAGAAAATTTATAATCAAAGACGTGAAGCATTAGTTCGTATTATCATGAATCAAGTCACATCACTTCATATGTCTTCTGCGCTACGAAGGTGCTATGATACTATGTATAATATATCCATTAGCATATTATCCGCATAGGAAGCACTGTTATACTAAAAAAAAATAATAAATGCCATAGTAAATTATTGTGTCCTGAGTTATTTTATTACGCGGCGCGAAACACTTCCTCTTCATCGCGCTAGGAGAAAGTGATGACTTTAATATATATTCTGATGCGCCATAGAAAGAAGAACCTGCATAGTAAAATCTTTCAAGATTTCAAGAGGATTGGTTAGAATTTGAATAATTATTATAATTAGTTTGAACAAGGAGCAGTTACTAGTATATAGCATGCTTATTTCCTAAGATAACTGACAAAGAATATAAGTACCAGTATAGATAAGCACTTTGCAAGCACCAAATTTTTGGGATAGTAAATGTGCATCACGAAAATGGAAGCATTCTGAACAAGTCTTAGAATGTGCTCATCATTAGCGCATCTTTCTCAGCAAGTCGGTTCACTAGCCGACGAGTGGTTAATCGCTGAACATTGGTATTTAGACTTAGATTCAAGAGAATTCATGGATATTTTGTTCAATCAATAGCTAATTAACGAAAATGTTCTTCTGGACATGTGAAATTATAATAGTAGCGAAACGAATTATAATAGTAACGAATTATATAATAGCGAAACGTATTGTGGGAAGCTGTAATCACAAACTACGGCTTATGCTAAAATCTCGTCTGAAGCTCAGGCAGTTCATTAAAGCACTCAGAGGATGTTCAAAATGCAATGCATACCAAATCAACTGTGCAAATTTGAATTCTTACGGTACAAAGAGGCAAAAGGAACGCTTTCAGGTGGGCAAGAAAAAAAAGTTTCTTAATTAACTTAAAAACAACAAACGATATTAAAGAAAGTTTAAATACTCTAATTGTGACAATTTAGATTGATTTTAACTAATAAGTTTTTTTTTTTTTTAATTTGCATCTTTTATATCATTTCTGAGTTAATCACGCAGCTTGTTTTCTCTAGATGTTTATGTAGATTTTTGAGACGAGCGCAATAGCAGTACGTTAACTGGAACCATTTGAAGTGTTCTGAAGTTGGCTACTACGTTAAAATTAGATAGATTTGTGGTTCTTCCAAGAGAAAAATTAAACTGCACATTTTCATCATGAACTTAATATTATACAAGCAGACTGTCACCTGTATCTTATCTTTATGCTAATTCTCGAAGAAAGATTCATTAAAGTTTAATTGCTATTGAGTTGTAATTACGCATTTAGAGCATATATTTTATGTTTGTTTAAGCAGCTCTACAATAAGAATATATTTATAATGTTATACCTTAGAGAAATGTATTCTATATGCATGATCCTGCAAAAATCACTTTCATCACAATAACTCCTGCAAGTCAATCAGTGGCACTTAGTAATGAGAACCTACAGAGCTAGCTGTAGAGATTGCAATAACCCAAACTTTCACAAATCTAGCAGTAGGTGCCATATACTGTTCATTTCAAAACTGGAATATAGCTAAGAATATGTATTCAAAACTTGAAGGTAATAAAAAACAGTTATACTTCGAACACAAGAAACTCATCATCTCGTGATTTTTTAAAAAAAAAAAAGGTTTTAAAATTCCGTTTCGAAGCCCGGATACAGAATGAAGTGATATTACGAATGTTTTCAAAACAGGTTAAAGATATTTAAAATTTTTTACACAAATATGCCTTATGCATACATAATATAAATATTGCGCTAAAAACTATATTTATGCCTTTGAATAGCTAAAATGTAGCTAATGTAAATTAAAAATTAAAATTAGCATTTCAGATTTATGACAAACTAATCAAAGAGGGTGTTGGGTGCCTTAGTACCACTAAACTATGCAAACTACGATTACCCGGCCATTTAAATGACTATCGCCTTATGCGGAAGTAGCACTAAACCATTTAATTCTAAGCGAAAGTAGGACGCGAGAAATCATCTGGTAATCTAGGAAGATTATCCGTTGTTTAGAGCAAATGTAATTAAGATGTAACTTTATAAATATAGTCTTGTTGTATTGAGCTCAGTGCTGCTTCAACGAACTTAAAATATATGCTCTGGATGCGTTATTACAGAGCTGGAAATTTCTCAGAATGAGTAGTCGCCCACAACGTGCTGATGTAGACTTAGTAACCCTAAGGAGCCTCAGGGCAAGAACATAGTAAATCTGCTGCATGGTTAAACTCAACATTACCAGGTTATCTGTTTCCTCTGTTGGGGAGTTTAGCGTTTGTGGCTGTTGGAAAGCGGGGAATAGACGGTTGGCGATGTTTGTGTTCAGATGGTGAATTAGAATTAATGAATTTATCCTGTGCTGTGTTAGCGATTATTTGAAGGCAAAGAGTGGCCTAAGGGCGGGGAAGGCGGTGCGGTGGGATTCATGGTAAGATACAGTCAGCTTCAGATATGCACGGAATATTATGATAAGAGAGATTAACGAAGGGAAGGAGTAATGTTGGAGCGATTACCGCAATGAGATGCTTGTTAGGATGATATGGACAAATTTCAGTTATGCTCTTCGGTGTACCTGTGAATGACATCGGAAATCAAATTCAACTAGAATATTTTTAGTAACGTAACTTAGTTTCACTGTCATTCAAAGATTTTTTTAAACTTTATTTTGGAATAATTATTCTATCAGAATATTTCTAACAACGCCATTTAGTGTTGTTACTTTTCAAAGGATTTTGAAATCGTATTTGAAAATAATTATGCTGTTATAATATTATTAACAACGCCATTTAATATTGTTGACATTCAAAGGCATTTCTCAACTTGATTTTGGAATATTTATGCTATTATGGTATTTTTAATAATGCCCTTATTGCTGCTGCCCTTCAATTTTCTGTGCCTTATTTATCAATAAGTACGGTGCCAGGATATTTTTAACAACGCTATTTAATGCTGTTACCATTCAGAAATTATCTTTAAATGTAATTTTCTTTCATAAAATAATGAAAGAAATTTTCTTCGTTCGAAGAATTTAAAAAATAAGGCTTTTTTTAAAAATCAAGGTCTTTAGTTATTATCACCGCAATTTTCATTCAGATCATTTTCAATAAAGTATCTGGTAGTTTCAATTCAATGTGCAAGTCTTCACTTTAACAGGTCCATTTCATCTGCCATCCTCGAAATATTACACCGAGGCCGCTACGGTGAAACGTGTTTATTCGTATATTTCACAAATCCATGGGTTCTTTCCCTGTGTGAGAAGAAGCTCTGATTTCTCTTTCCTTGGATGGAAATCCTCGTTGGAGAAATAAGGTCAAGCAGGATAATCCGTAGAGATCAATAAAGATTATTTTTCTCGAATGGACATTGGAACGGTAAAAAATGTTGGCTGGCATAGAAGATGGAAATCCAGGGAAATTAAAACTTGAAATTCAATTTTTTATTTCCCAGCCTTGAGCTGATATTACCCGACCAAACAGAAAAACTCTGATGAACATGAAAAACTAGTTATTAAAAAAGTATGAAATTTTATTAATTCAGTCACACCAAATTACAATGCAAAAATTAAGAATATTATGAATATTTAGTTCATTCTATAGTGAACAAAATTAAAAGTATTCATTTGCGAACTATACTATGTATCTAAACCATTAGAAAACGTGAGTAGTTTTAAATAGGTGTATCACACTACTCCACAGAAAACATTGTTCATTCTGAAAAAATATTTTATAACACAATTTCTTATTCATAATATATATTGTAATAATTAAGGGGTTACTTGAATTAAAAACGTGTAGGGTTCGTTTTAGTTTTCTAACCAGTTATTTTAAGTTAAATGACTTTCCTATCAAGCCTTATTTCATTTCGCTGCCAGATTGCGATAGATCTCTTAACTGAAAGAGTACTTGACGAAACGAGGCATAAAAGATAGATGCAAATCGATATTTTTCACTACTGGTTAAATCAACATAAAATGTTGCAATATTACTTCTTTGATGTTTCAAAATAAAAATAAAGGGTTCAGGATTATAATATTTTTTAAAAAAATGGAAAGCTTGATTTTCATAATTACTTGTTATGAAATTACTTATTATTGAAAGGTAATTGTAATTTCAAAATAATTAGTTTTACAAAGTGAATATTAATTATTTTGGTTAGTGTTATAAGTGTTACATACTAATATTACAAGTTACTACAGAGTGAGAGAATAGCAAACAGTTGTAGAGACATTAGGATTTTTTTTTTTTTTTTTTTTTTTTTTTTGGAAGCAGGAGTGATGAAAAATGAGCAACGCCCTCGACGGGACTCAAACCTCGAACGTCTCGAATACGCGCCGAGTGTGCTGACCATTACACCGCGAAGGCATGCTAAGGAGACAGGAGAAATACCTTATATTCTCTCTCTTTTGAAGGCGACTGGGAATTAGGGACTCAGTCGCCAAATCCTGGTGGTGGAGAATCATCACCCACCACCTTTTATAGTTCGTGCGCCATTGTAGAGACATTACGTTATTTCGAAGCTGGAGACGTGAAATATGAGCAATGCCCTCGAAGGGACTCGAACCTCAGACCTCTGGAATACGCACAGAGTGTGCTGGCCATTACACCCCGAACGCATACTAAGAAGGCGGGAGGAATACCTTATACAGTTACAATTTAAGTGAAGAAATAAAGTGTTTAGGTTGGTTAACTGCATACGGCAGAGCTCAGGAAGACTAGCTAGGAGAAACTGGCTCGTATTTACATTACACATAGAAAAAATCACGAAAAACAGTATCAGGTATACTTAATTTGATTTCTGCAATAAAATCAAAAATTACAGTACTGCTTCATCTGCTCTTTGTATTATTTTTAATTATATTTACAGTGTACTATTTAAAATATGATCTTTCTATTATTTGATAAGGTTCAGCCATGCTTTTTTTTTATTTACATTCCCTCATATTTTTTTTTAAAGAATAAAATTTAATTTTCTAATTTTCCCTGATTTTCCAGATAATCGAGATCTCTGAAATGCCTTCTTTCACATTTCACAACTGAATATTATTTCTTAAAGATTAGTATTGACTCCTTAAAAAATATACTTAGTGGTAAATAAATAGGATGATAGTTTATTGCAGAAAAGCGCTAGATAGATCAAAGAAATGTCCTCGTGGAAAACTCTCCAATGTAACGTGTAAGGAATCACCGCATCTCCCCTTTCCCATACATATTCGCAGATACGCTAACATAAGTTCAATTCAATATATATTTCAGTTTTAAAAACCCGAATTTTACTTCCATGTTTTATTAGTGCATGTATGAATTGAAAATTATGGCTGAAAAGTATTTGTAAACCTCGGCCCCTCATATTGCTGCGCTTATCGTCTACAGCTTGTGCAGAGTCGTATCTATCGACTACAATGCTTCATAATTAGGAAAACAGAATGATATTCTTCAAAAGCAATCATCAAGATATTCACCTGTAAGTTAAGATCTGTAATGTGTTGAAGATGAACGAAATGTCTGTATATAAATATACAATGATTCACACAACCCTGCCTTATGCCTTGCAAATATCTAATCTACATTCATCTGTAATCTTAATGTTCTTTGCAAACATTTTATGTTACGTTTCTAAAGTAAATATCTTAACGTTACTTCTCGAACCATTAATATAGGAGGAAATTTTCTTCTATAGTGCTGATTTGCATGTGACTTAGAAGGAAAGTATTATTATTATTTATTTCGATGGTATGTAACTCTTATAAGGCTTGCATTATCATTATTCATTTTGAAGATAATAGCAATTGAAATATTAAAAATTACCTTAAGTGTTTGAATGACTGATTTTGCCTTAAGCCAATTTATAAAGAATGCATTATTAATTTAGAAGTCAAACAACAAAAATCAGCGTTATATTTTCAAATTTTCACAGGACTAGTTTCGATGGTTTTACCGAACCATCATCCTCAGCTGCAAAAGCGCAAATGAATGAGATAAGATAAGAAAGCCTGGACAGGAGATAAGCTACTGGCGCCATCTGTCGATGAAACCAGAACTAAAACATAATTTCTTTAAAGACAAAGATGGACTGGAATTTTATCTCGTTCATTTGTGCTTTTGCAGCTGAGGAGGATGGTTCGGTAAAACCATCGAAACTAGTCCTGTGAAAATTTGAAAATATAACGCTGATTTGTGTTGTTTGACTTCTAAATTAATATTTGTTTGGCGTGCTATTGTAGCTAAATACATTATTATTATACATTTCGTAAATAATAGTAACTATAAATGATAACTATTAAATGCAATTAAGTTATAGAAGGACTCATTTTGCTAAACTTGGGATACCGTTTAAATTGTCTGTTGCTTAATAAGTGCGGCCTCGTGTCAGATTAAAAATATTAAGATTCGGTAAATTAAGAATTTTGAGTCCCTCTATTTTCAGTGAAAAATAAATTAGCCTTTGTTACAAGAAATTAGTTATTGTAACTGAAAGCAGCCTTAAGGAGGGCTTGTGTTTACAACCAGGTCCAGCCCCACATAGCACAGAAACATCCTTGGGATATCCCAAGGATGTTGCTCGCGGGATATGCGCACATCCTCAGGACATCCCGGAATATCCCGCGAACCTCCTAAACACCTCCTCCCGAGTGCTTAATGTCACATCCCGGGATATCCTCAGGACATCCTAACCAAGTCCCATCGACAGCGTGCGGGATGTTATTAGGATATGAACTCCTACTTACTACATCCTCAGGACATCCCGGGATATCCCACAAACCTCCTAAGCACATCCCATTATATCCTAAAAACATCCTATCTATGTCCCATCGACAGCGTATGGGATGTTATTAGGATTTAAAGTCCTACTTACTACATCCTCAGGACATCCCGTAATATCCCAATTTCCTCCTAAACTCATCCTCCTGAGCTCTTAATGTCACATCCCAGTATATCCTTAGGACATCCTATCTACGTCCCACCGACAGCGTATGGGATGTTATCAGGATTTGAAACACTAGTTACAATATCCCTTTAACCTCTTAAATACATACTCTCAACTACTTAGTGTCACATCCCAGTATATATACAGAGGAAAATTCCAGTGAAAGTATGTGAAGGTGTGATGATCTAAAACCTACTTTTTTTACAAAGATAGTCTCAAATCCTTCTCCTATGGTTACTATGGAAAAATCAGAAATGTTGAAAATATTTATACAACTTATTTTGTTTTTAAATCTGAATTTGTGAATATATTAAAACTGAGCCTATATATGTGAATATATTAAAACTGACCCTATATTAAAATTAAAGTGAATTATTAATACAAAATATTAAAACTGAAAATTTTGCTTTTATTTTTAAGATATTAAAAATCTTTTGATCATTTTTAAACATCCAATAGCCCCCAAATTGAATTATTCATAATTAAATTATTTTACAAAATCAGTTTCTAATTTCAGTTAATTTGTATTAAAAATTGAATAATAAAATTAGCCATTTAATAATCTTTATATAAATGAATCATCTTTCTTTAAAACATGTAAGGAATTTATAGTGTTTTGATGACATTGTTGGGAAATTGTTAAAAGAAATAAATTGTATTTTTAAAACTAAATCAATTCCTAGCCTCAGAATAAATAAATATGTTTTTGTAACATGAGAATGCTGCAGGCTTCTTTATATATTTAATATTTAGTTGTAAAAATTTGACATTATGTTAACAATTCTTTATATCATTCAAAAGGTAACTCAAGAAGCTCTTCTAAAATTCTATCTTTCTGCTCACACAATTAAAAAAAAAATCTGAAAGGCCTCAGATTTTAGCAGTCACTCAAAGAGGCTAAAAGTTTATGAATGCATAGATTATCAATACAGATGGGGCAGTGGAAATAGCAAAACATTTTATAAGATACTGACACCAGAAAGTTATATATCTTCTATATATTTGAAAACTGAAGAAATATATCATGTAATTATGTAGAAATATTAAAATGTTTTCAATTAGATATATCATGAATTAAATGCATTTTAAATCAATCAGATTAAAAATTAAAAAAAGCATTGTTAAGAACTGTGTGTAATGCTTTTAAATAGCTTGGCTTGTTAGTCAATAATATATTAGATTTTAAAGGTAAATATGTTAAATTTTGCCAAATGGCAAGACTTGAATGAAAAGCGAAACAAGTTTACGACTGACGATATGAAGTCACATTTCAAAACTAATAGCCCTTTTAGATTAAAAAAAAAAGTTCTGAATATAATTTGCAATGGTTCATTGGTATTATTTTACGCAAAATTCAGTAAAATGAAATTTACCCATTGAAATCAGCACCAAATTAAACTTTGTAAATTCTAGCGCATGTTAAAGGTTGTCTCATCCAGAATTTTATTACTAACCATTCATTTCAGAGCAAAATAAAACAGTAATTGCTATTTATATGACAATCAATATCAAAAATTTAAATCTGCATTTTACGCAACATAGAAAAACTTCAAAAGATCTACTGTTTACCATGCAATTAAGGCATTTTATTCTGCTATCAACTCTACCAATTATTAATTCCATTAAGTATATTCAGTTCACTCTTTCTGCTCAATATATGCAATGTAAAATTTTCCATAAATTTATTAATTCATTTTATTTTGAGGTGAGCTTTTATTCAACTCTCAATGTCAACGAGAATGTTTAGTTCATTTTTTATTCGGTCTCAAAAGAGAAATCAAAATACGTGGATTTATGTACGTGTATTTATGAATCAAAATTCATGAGAAATCACAGTGAGAAAAGCACTGCTACCTTAAACTGTGATTATATATAACAAATGCAGTGAATTATAGTTAAAAAATAGTGAAAATATTTATATTTCTGAACTATTTCATATATAACATTTTTAGTTTCGCATATGTGACAATTTAAGAACTTTACGTATACCAATTTTTTGAAATATCTGCAAATTTTTGTATCTTCAAGGAAAGCTTATTCTTTCACCTTTAGTATATAAGTAACGGTAATTTATTAGATAAAATTACTTAATGGGGAATATAGAAAAATATCTAACCACTTACCTTTGTGACTTCATCTGCAGAGAGACTAAAAACGTAGTTCAGCTAAATCTGCTATAATAAATGTTTATAATAATGCTAAATTATGCAATATCTATTAATATGACAAATTTTTGTAAAGCTATTTATTTGGATGAAAAATAAACACATTCAGAAAGTTATGGCACTATATTATGATTAACAGAGGAAAAACACTTTTCAAAATTCAAAATAGTTTTTATTAATCAAATTTATCACATTTTATTTGAATTTATGAAAATCAATCTTATATCCATGTATTCTTATGTAGTATATAAGAATTCTTGATAAATTGGATCTCTGTCATTGCCTTTCACAGCACCTAAAATAAAAAAACACTCACAATTACTATATGTGAATATAATTCATAATTAAATTTAAACAAATGACTATTAGAATGCAAATTAAAGGAAGCATTTAAAATATTTTAACATTTAGTACCTATAAACAGAGTAGCAATTATTTGATTTTTCGATTATAGTAAAATAAACATGGGGGATGCCTTTTAAAATTTTTTATGTCAGAAAATAAACTCAAACCACCAGCTTACCATATGAGCAGTTTTATCAATCAGCCACTGGTAGGTAACCTGGATACTGAATCAACATATAAAGTTGCCAAGATAAAGAGAGAAACAAAATTATGATAATCACATCTTACCTATTCATAAAACTATTTTAAATTTAATGTGTAGGCAAGTCCAAAAATAGTGAGAATGAATTTATTTTGCAACACAAAGTAAAGTCTTGCAGGAGCAAAAAAAACTTGTCTCATGAGATTGGCAAGTAAAACATAATTAAATGCATCTGGTAACATTTATCTGACAACACATAAGTAATTGTTAGCTACGTGCAGAAAATAAAATCTGATCAGGGGCGTAGCTAGAGGAGGGCATCTTTCCCCAGGCACAGAATCCAAGGGGCGCCAAACTGATGTTAGAACATTTTAGAATTAAATGTTTTCCATCCTTGGCAAGCAGTAGGGGGTGCGAAATCTTCAGTTGTCCCTGAGCGCTGAAAACCCTAGCTATGACTCTGAATCTGATCATGTTAATGCAATTTTAAGCTTTTGAACTTAACCGCAGAAATTTACCAAAGAAGTACTTGTAACAGTAGTAAATGAAGATGTGGCTAATCTTTACTGTATGGTACACCTTGGTTTCTGTCTGAAAAAAAATTGCAAAGTGGTATTGGTTGTTTGTGAAATGTGGAAGCCTATTGCGTCAAATAAGTTTTTCGGTAACCCTAATGTTGATAATGTTGGCGAAAGTAGCCTTTGGGAAAAAAAAAAAACTTTTCTTTTGTCAATAAAAAGGAGTTATTTCTGCAAATATTGCCAAGGTGTTGTGATAAATTTAGTTTTGGGCTACTTTTTTTAATAGTAAACCTTTTGTACGATCCCAGGTTTTTGGTTCTTACCATTCTTTTCAATTGCTGTGTTTGGTTGCACGGAAGTGATATGGTCTTGTATTTTGAACATGCTATTTATTATTTTGGTGTGGGTACCATCGTTTGAGTATGTCTGAGGTGACTAAGAGACGAAAAATTTGCATAACAAACCTAAACATATGCATGTGAAAAAAAGGCATGTTAAAAAAATGACGTTTCATTTATTTTTTTGTCTCTGTGTTTTAATTTTTGTTAGAAGATTTGTTGTTTAATGTTTTTATGTTAGGAAATATGTATTTTTGGTAACTTATTCCTCTCTGTTTGTGTATTTTTGGTTGTCTGTGTGTTAAGACAGTGGCGAATTTTTTCTGGTAACTATGATATTTTTAACTTTCTGATTTTCTTAAAGTGAAAATAGATCAATGTGTACATGGACAAAGTTAAGGCAGTGCACAATGCCCAGTTTGTGCAGTTCTCTGTTTTAATAGGTCAATGTGTACATGGACACAGAGTTTGTGTATGTCTTTGACTTCTTATTTTGGTTTTGTGTAGCGGCCACCTTGAAATTGGTGCCGATCCTCTCAAGTGACGATCTTGATATAAAAAAAAGAAACGATTCGCCAAGGGTTACAGTAGAGTAAATTTTTACCAAAGATGTTCTACCATAATCACCATTTCAGTGGTTTAAACACTAGTGGGGCAGTATGCAGAGATGAAGATTTAAGTTTTGTTTACACAGCATGGTGGTTTAGGCACTCCAGCCATTACAGTGAACAAAATTATAATAAACATAGCCACAATAATTGTCTATAAATATTGATGTATAACACTGCATTAACTAATATATTTCTTATGCTAGTATATACAGAATCCTAAATCGAAGGGAAAATCAGAAGACTGTGCATGCATTTTCCTTTAACTGAAACATGGATTTGACCATACAAATCTCAGTCTTACGGGACATGCCAGACTATGCAGATAGACAGTAAAAAGTGCTTGTGTTGTTTTTATTTGTTAGAGGTATGAAATAAATATACTTCTAGATTTTAATTTTTTTCTTTTCTTGTTTTACATTTGGATTACCTATCAAAAAGTAAGGAATTTTGATATTATTACAATATCGGAGTTAAAATAACCATTATTGGACATGTTAAAGTAATGAAAATTTTAAATTAGGTTAAAAAGTAACCCTTAATGTGGCATATTTTTGAATTAAACTCTATCGACATTAAAAACAACAAAACGTCCTCTTTATTAAGGACTTTAATTAACTAATTTTAAATACGGAGCTATGAATGAATTTTTTCCCTTGCATGTTATAATAACTGAAACAAAATTACTCTGATACAGTCAAAATTCCTAAATGCAAGTACATAAAATTTACTTTAGCAATTTAAAGAGATGAGACACACTGAACACATGACTAAATTTCTATCAAAGAATAATTTATTAAATTTGGCCCGTTCCATAGTAAACTTTAACCATTAGATTACATTATTACACCGTGTTATCAGTTTGAAAAGCAAGTCATATGTCAGATCTTGGATGTAAAAGAAATGCACAAAATAATATACAGGTTATTGAAAAATGATGTATACCAATGTTTATAGATATGATTAAATGTAACAGAAAATTTACTGTCACAACCACATTTTTAAATGAAATGTATTATTTTAACATTTTACAATATTTAAGGTATGGCATTAAATGCAACATTATGTGCCTGGACATAAGTTAGTAAATTAAAAAAAAATAATAATCAAAGAATAAATGTCATGAAAAATTTCAAAAACAAGCAGAATTTAATTTAGAAGACCTTTAGGCACTTATGATAAATAAATTTGAGAATTCTTCACCCAAAATTAAATTATAATTAACTAAAACCAGTTTGACTGACCTTCTACAAAATCCTTCAGCTGCAATTTTTTCTAGCTTGAAAACCAAATTCTTCTCCACATGGTAATAACATCTTAACCAGTTGAAATTCCTGCAGAAAGTTTGATAACACAGTAATAGAATTAATAGAATAGAAAAATTAACACAAAAGTATAGAACATCATTTAAACTTAACATTATTACAAATTTTGGTGCTTTCTGACTATCTGCAAAGCTGTGAAAATTGGCAAAATGATTAGTTTATGGTTCATATCTACTGCTCTGTTCACAAGTAGTAATTCAAATAAGCACTTTATAAGAAACAAGAAATTTTAGGATGCACACACACAAAAATATATATATATTGGGTCAATATTCACATATTTTTCATCCAATGGAATACTATTCAGAAATAAAGATTAAATATAAAGCATGTAAATACATGTGTGTGGTATGCATATTCATAGTTTGCTATTATCGTGTGCATACTCTTGCTGTTTTAACATAAGTTGAAGCTGTGAGGGCAGATGATAAGAAAATATCAGAATTTTTCATGTATAAGAAAAGATTGCCCTGACAATAGTATCTCAATTGTTTAGCACTGACATTTACATAGCGCATTAGAAATATATAGTAATATATGTATAATAAAAAGATAATTGCATATTATTAATTCATTTTTTTAAATGCCAAACTTTAACAATTCTTTCACATATAATTAAACAGAATTCTTTCATATGAACATCTAAAATCCATTCTTAACTAAAGAATAAATAATAAAACCATGTAAATTTCTTATCAAGCCCATCATTTCCGAAATGTCTACTTCTGAAAGTTCCCAGCATTTCTCAATATATTATTAAATTACTAAACTAAGCATCAATGATCGTCATGTTCGCTAATGTGGCAATATCTTTCACACTTCTTTGTTACCACAAGTAACAAGTATGCTTCAATAAATCTTTAACTGTTACATGCTACTTTTGTCTAAAATTTGTACAAATAATAAAATTAAATGAGCTCTTTATAATATGCTCAAAGAAATAATTTTGTATGAAAATTTATATGTTATATATTGGCTTGATTAATGATTCAGGAAATAATTCGGGTTTTCAAAGTGCTTCAATTATTCAAATTTCAGCTTGTGTCAAAATAAAATCTATAACACAAAGATAAGCAAATTTTCTTATGAAAAATGCATTTTAACATTATTCAATCACTGGCAATCACACAGTACTGATTGCTTCAATAAACATTACTGTAACTGTGTTATTTAAAAGACTGTAATGTTTTAATTATTTCCTTAATTAAAACATTACAGTCTCTTCCTCCTTCTAACACCAAAAGAAAACCCAGATAAGAAATATAAAAATATCAGTAAAAATAAATTATATTATTGAATGACACTTTACATTAATTACACTTATGCATATATTATTTTATTATAAATTATTTCAAAATCAAAGAAGAGAAGGGGGAGAAACTTTAATATTGACATTTCTAAAATGATATAAACAATTATCATTTAGTACAGTTTGTTATTTCAGGCAAAAAGAATTCACTTTTCTGGATAGCATTTATATTTCCATCTCACTTTCAATGAAACATCAAGAGAAATGCATATAATTTAAACACCAGTTTATTTTACTTATCAGACAGATTATGTCAACTCGAAAAAAACCTATCAGTAAAATTCGGTAGTAATAATTCTGAATGTTAGGCAACTTGCAAGATTCAACAAAAAATATCAATACTTTTATTATAATGACAATACTACAGTAACATGAACATAAAATTAAACTGCATATAACTATAAAATAAGCCAGCATATAATATTGGTGCATTGGTTTCTAAAACAATGGGCTCGATGAAAAAATACATGTATTATGGTAGCTATTCATATTCTTCAGCTTTCCTAATATTCTCATGTTCACTTTACATAACTGAAGTATCTAAAATACAATAAAAATGCAAACAATATTTATGAGAAAATGTTAAAAGCAATCATAAGCATTTGATTGAATGACCATATTTTGTCTTCCTGCAAGTCAAATCTTAAAATGATATGCAGTTTGAAAAGTGCTTAATCCTTTTATAAAATATTCAAAAAAGATTTAAAAAAGGTACCGTTCTGTTATCAGGACCGGGTTCAGAAATGTATTTATGTATGCTTGTATATTTGTATGTTTGTATGTCTACATATACACATCTATGCACATACTTACAAACACAGGTTCATACATTTCCGATTCTGGTCCCAATAACAAAACAGTACCCCCAAAAAAACTTGAATTACAAACTAGATTAAGATAATGTTTCAACCATACATATTTTGGACAAAACAATGCAAACTCTTATTTTTATACAATTGTTCAAACTATTTAACATAAATTTATTGCTGCAATAAAATAATAAGCAATCTGATCACACATATTATTTTGAAACTGAATGCATAAACTAGACTAAAAAAAATTCAATCATAAACATTTGGATAGCAGGGCAAATTAGATATTTGAAAAGACAGCCAGCCATTGAGATACACGTAATTCACGACAGAATGGTAACAATTGAATTCATAAAGCTGTGAAACATTTAACTGTCAAAATGACATAAATAACATAAATTCGAAAAGCAAAAAAAGTAAACATACAAGTATTGCAACTGAACTTACCTTTCATGCAACAAAAAATATCCATACAAGTTAACCTCATGGCGCAGCCATTTTGGATTTCGTTTCAAATCAGACAGATGTTTACGGATTTGCGGAAGAATACGTGGAACTAGTAGTTTGCCGGATACAATGTGCAATGACGCAAAAGAATATAGTTCTGTAGAACTTCCTACATTATTCCGTAATAAACAGTACTATTTCCTAATTTTTTCTTTATCTAATTAATTAATTAATAGGGAAATAGTTAAATAATGCCGAATTCATTTTTAATGAAATGTAAAATTTTGCATGTATGGGATGACCATCTTCCATCCAATATTTCTGAGAATATAAACAAATTTTGGAATCTGAGAGTATCAGTAAATAAATATATAGAATATCGCCTCTCAAACGACCACTTCTGAAAGTGACCAATAGTTCTGAGATTATAAATAAATATTGATATTAAGTATTATTTCTATAAGACGACCATCTCTATATAAGACCAAAGTTTCTAGAATCTTGGATAGTCATCAGAGATGTATCTTTACTGCGAAATTATCGCACGACTGTAATTCAATATCAATAACAGATCGCGCGATTGAAAAACATTTTCTGTCCTGTAATTAGAGGGAAAAAATTTTCCTTATGGGGTATTTCTCCCGCTCTCCTAGCGTGCCTTCGTGGTGTAATAGTTCTGCACGCTGGGCCGGTATTTCAGAGGTCCGTGGTTCGATTCACGGCGAAGGCGGTTGCTAATTTTTCATCTCTACGGCTTCCCAAAAAATCCTAATGTCTCTACAGTGGCGCCCGAACTAAAAAGGTGTTGGATGAGGTATATCCACACCCAGGATTTAGTGATTGGATCCCCTTAAAAAAAATGTCGGCCTTTAAAAAGAGAAGTAACATAAGGTATTTCTCCCGCTTTCCTAGCGTGTCTTCGGCCCACCAGCGGCCGAGCGGTAAAGTCGCTGAACCCTGGTAGTGCGATCCGAGGTTCGAATCCCGCGAACGGGCTGGCTGCATGGGTGTTTTCGTGGTTTTCCCCACGTGTAACGTGTATACGAGCCAGTTTCCCTTAGAAAGTCCTCCACGAAGACATCCCTCCCCATAGGCAGATAGCCCTAGTGTGCTTCGGCATAATTAAATACACCACCACCACACTTAGCGTGTCTTCGTGGTGTAGTGGTTCTGCACACTGGGCCGGTATTCCAGAGGTCCGTCCTTCGATTCCCGGCGAAGGCAGTTGCTAATTTTTCATGTTTCCTGCTTCCAAAAAAATACCTAATGTCTCTATACCCAAATTTAAAAAAAAAATTCGTTTCCGTAATTAAATATATCTATATCTAATTTTACCTATATTTGTAGTAGGGTTTGTAATCTGTAAGTAATTATACATGTAATTTATACATTTTTTATAAAAAAATATATGTTATCTAGAATTTTGCAAATATTCTAGAAAATGCTAATCCATTGAAAAAAATCTTTTCCATGACTAAATAAATTTTTAAAAACGTCAGAAAAAATAGCAGTTAAAATTAATAACAAGAATAAATCATCAATCATATCAATACTTTTAATGTACAGCATTTAGAAACAACTTAGTAAAATACATATGAAAAATAAAATAATGTGCAAGTTTCAGATGTGCAATGTCAAAAAATTAAAACTGGTAAATTTGAGAACAAATATCCTCAAAATGTTTGACAACGAAAGTCCTCCGGACAATGCAGAATGAATGTCCTCAGGATGTGAAATTGATGAACTCCTTAGGACATCTGAGAATCAACATCTTCAGGACATCCTGTCATATCCCGGGACATAGTGACTTAAATAAGACATCCTCAGGATGTTAAATTACGATCTCCTCAGGACATCGGAGAATCAACATCCTTAGGACATCCTAAGTATGTCCCGGGATATTGCGACTTAAATAGGACATCCTGAGGATGTTTTGTGCTATGGGGGAGGTAAGAGACGGGTAGCTTTGTTTTGAATTTTTTTTGGGGGGGGGGTTAATCCCAGTAAGTGGTGAGGTAAAATAACTGTGACCTATAATTATGCTTCTTTTTTTGAAGAATTTACTTATTTTAATGGCGAAAACTAACCCAAGGAATCAAAGTAACAGTTACTTAAACTTATATGTGAGTTCAGTGAAGTACCCACAAGGTGACACAACTGTTGCCCAATGTGCAAATTTGAAAAACGTTATTGAAATCATTTGGAAGAATATTAACGTTCTATAAAATTTAATTTGATTGTATAGCTAATAATGAAATTACAGTTAGTGGTGCAAAGGTCAGGTACTGGTAAAAGGGAATCGGGTATTTAAGACTTCAATAGACTATCGAAGAGGTATTATCCCGGCATACTAACCATCTTATCCATATTTTGGGGGGGGCTTCATAATTAAACATGACAAACAAACAAAAACTTCTAAAAAATTTTTCTTTTTTCAGAAATAAAAAAGCATGTTCGTTATTACAAATTTGTAATCAAACAAAAGTTTTATTGCTACTATTTAATTTCAGTTTATTTTTTACGTATTCTTCAAGTGTTTGTTTCATGTTTATGTTTTATATATTATAATTCATTTTCGTACTTCAGTGGGTTACTCGGTGATAGGTTGCCGAAGATGGATTTAAATCTTACCTTCCATTAACTAGAAGCGTTATACTTATTCCGAAGATCTCCCAATTATGTATTGTTTGTAAGTATTTTATTTTATTGTTTCAACTTTGTTAAGTACTTCATTTGCATAAAAATTAGTAAGAACTGTGTATCGGAAATTCTAAAGATAGGCTCATTTTAAAATTATTTTGCGACATTGCTATTGAATTGAATTTTATGGTTCAAGTGTAAAGAACGTGATATTTAATAAATAAAGGTAACACACAAAACTTTAAAAAAACGCCCCTTTGGACGTAATTTAAAATCTGAAAGCTTTCAGATTTTTTAATTTCTTGTTGTTGTTGTTAATCGCATAGTTTTCGTGAAATGAACATGCAAAAAGTACTGTACACAAAATTAAACGTATATTTTTGAAAGCATGCTATCTGATTTGTAGCCTTGTTAGAATGAATCGGATATTGTAAGTAGAAGCAGTTTAAAGGAGAACTTCTGCTTACAGCCAAGTCCAGGTGCTTAGCAATTTTATATTACAATTTTTTTGTTTAGATCCCACAAGTGGTGAGGCAGTATATATTTAAAGCACATCTGTTTGCTTGAAGCGTTTAGTTATTCTGATGTTGAAAACTCACTCATGGAATCAAAGTAACATCTAGACTTGTATTTGTGCTAGTTGAATTTAGTTAGACCCCAGGACGGGCTTACAATAGTAATTAAAATAATTTTAAAATGTGTGTAACATTCTAAATGATTTATTTTGCCAATGAAAACAATAGCCCTCGAAAGACAATATTTCAGGTATTAGGACTGCGTTTATTTTGGATAAAACTTAAGAGGAGAAAATCAGATGATTTTATTAAATAATTCCCTTTTTTAAGACCGCAATATTTAAAGACAAAACAATATTGTCATCCGGTGAGATATATGGTTCAAAAACTGCCGGAAATGTCGCGAAAAAATAGTATTCGATTTACTATTTTAAGCTTTCTCTCGGAATCTGTATCCCATTACGGAAAAAAAAATACGATGAAAATTTTTTTGTTCAATAAGAGTGCAACTGTCCTGGAAAGTATTCCTACTTTTCGAGAAATTTGTTCCTTTTTATGGCGGTTGTCTCAATAAAAACTCTGAAATAAAATTTTTAAATTGCGACTGCCAACGCCATTTGGCCTTCCAGGGAAATGAAACTCTGGGAAAGCAGCAGCAACGGGAAATAAGTACAACGAAAAAATGTACTTTCTTTCGTTTGAGAAAATTGCTTCTGTTCTGAATTTGCATTCTAGAACACTTACAAAGCAAGTGACAGGAATACGTAGAAAAAGCCCACCTTCTTTAAAAACGAATTAGAGAAACGTTTCCTCACCCCCAAAGAAATGATAATTGTAACAAGCCTTGTAAGGAAAAACTATATGATTTCCTGCCTTTGTTTTGAAGTTGGACTCTGCCGTAGGTTTTAAACTCGGACTTTACCACCTTCGAGAGTAAACAAACAAAAACAAAAATTAACTACGCAATAGGAACCGCTATGGCATAAGGATATGTAATCCACCCTCATTTGTAATCTTTATGTTCTTTTAATTGTTTTTATAGTATGTCTCTAAAGTAATTATTAGTTACTTGTCGAATCATTATTATGAGTGGAAATTCTCTTCGATACTACAAAAGTGGTACCCAATTTTGCGGCATTTTTAAGCTTATGATTCATCAAACTACAATTCTATTATTTCTTCTAAAGAGAAGTGCTAAATCACGTCACCATATAGTTGTCCGTAAGAGCAAGACATAAAACCTTCCTTCATTATTTCCCTGTTGAATAAATTCCAAAAATAAAATTTTAACAATGAAGAGACTGCAGAGGTCAGGATTTAGTCTTGAACGAGAATTTAGTCGAAGTCGGGGTAGTAGTCTGTGGGTCGTGAAGATCACAGAAGTGTGGAACAACCCCTACTCCACTAAAAGACAAATCAGATGTTTCGAAGAGGAAGAAAATCTGTCAAAAGATGATGAAATACCAAGTGGTTGTTCAGTGTGGGAAAATGCAAATTATTTCAACAAATTCACTTTGAAAATTTTCCCTTCAAAATGCTTTGCGAAAACCATGTGGCCACGTTCTTTTGCTTAAAGAAAAATACAAATGAAATGATGGGAACACAAGTAGTGCATGGAGACATTTTATCAATGAAAAAAATATAACACCAATACCGTAATGCTAGTGTTAAAGCGTTTTAAAATCTGTATTTTGTTTGAGTGCTAGGACTATCAGGGTCAATGTTCCTTCTAACCTTCTTAGGGAACATACAAGGACCTGACTCGGAACAGAGAGCTTACTAAAGCTATGTTCACTAATTGTGGTAAGTAGACAGGATACAGACGAAGGGTATACAAAACCCTTTATTTTTCTCTATATACAATAACTTCCGTACTTCGGAATACAATGACCCGCCACTCGGGGTCTAACGTAAAAGTATAAAAATAAAACTAAACTCTAATTTAACTTTAGAATAATACACGTGGAAGATTGGCCTTATAATAACAGGAAACGTATGTAGCACAGAGACTGTGAACACTACAACACGTTTAATTTATCAAGAGGATTAAAACCTCTGGCCTGGAAGGCAAACAGCAACTGCGTAACTTCTAAGGTAAGCGGCCTGCGTTGACTCACTGCTTCCTCTCTCTTGCTTGGCAAAAAGGCCACACTTAAATACTTGGCGTTCGCCAGACAAACTTTGCATAAAAACCTTCACGCTTATAATTCTGGCCAGAAGTAGAAAATAAGAAGTGATAGTAAAGATTTAAAATAAAATAAACGTTAGTAAAACTTAAGATCCTTACAGGACAATTATATGGCAAGAACTGTTTTGTGTTTAAATTACATATGGTCTAAATACGTTACAAGTATATTTTTATCATTCAATACATTTTGTTTGTCATTTAAAAACGTCTTATGAGTGACAAATAGCACAGTAATGGACATTATTATCCTATGTCGAAGTCTAATTAAATCAGTTTAACAAGTTTCAGGTGCGTAGAACTATTGAACATTATTTTATTTGTATGATGATTATATTTAATTATTCATGACATCTGAACGAAGGTATTTTCTGAATTACTACATATCTGAGCGTAAGAATAATGTTATTCAGTAAATCTTCTGCCTTATAAGTTACTCTAACAAATATTAGAATTACCCAAAAATTTAGTTAGTTTAAAGAACAGTTAAGTTAAAAACTTCAAATTTCTATGTTTGGAAAAGCAAAGAGTAGTGATCTGAAAATTTTAGCTAAAGGACTTTGAGAAAAGGTTAGCTACAATCATAAAATGAATAGCTTGAAGACAATAATTTTGGAGAGCAAGGAATACAATGATTATTATATTAGCAAATGGTTGAACGTCATTATAAACTAGAGAAAGGAAGTGACAGTTAGGTGATGTCTTAAGCCCAGATTAAAAGAATTTCAGAATTTAAAGAAATAATTACAAGCTCTAAAAATTATGAAGCATTTGTAAAATATTTTTGACAACTATAACAAATGAGAGAAATAATGTAGAAAAAAAGACTATCAAACAATATAATCTAAAAGGAAAAAAAAAAGATTTTTCAAACTTGAAAAACTTAAATTTAGAAACTTAGATATAAGGCTTTCATATAGAATCTTCTTGATCCGGGACATTAATATTCTGAAATGGAAATTCAATAAACTGATCATTTGTTTTGATTCTAAAAATAATGGTTTGAGCCTTTATTTAAATCCCTGTGAAATTCATTTTATTTTTTAATACCTGAAACTAACTGGTAAAGTGTTTAATTGGGACATTACACGCTTATGTCATAAAATTAATCGCAAGAGAATCAGAAGATTAATCTCAAAATTACCAGCATATTAAAGATGCACCTGAAAAGTTTTAAACTTAATGCTGACAAATTTATACAGTTGTTTTATCAGCATAAGAACAACTCAGTTTGTATTAGCTTCAGCTAAGTCTCTGAGTTAAATATAGTTAGTTCTTATTTCTTATTCTGATTTCAAGCCCGAGTGGAGACTTTGTTGTAAGCCCGAAGAAAGGGGCGGACTGTTCATCATATTTCGAATAAAATAAAAGGGTAGTTAACCCTGAGTTTACGATTCCTGTTATTTGAACTAAGCGATAAGTCGATTAACAGTTCACTATATTCCCGACATTTACTTTAGTAGAATAAGAGTAAGAAACTCCACATCGGAATCGGCATGATTTGCTGCAGCTCTTGGAGTGCTACGGCAATGTTCTGTGAGGGGTAAAAATATATGCTGGTAATAGCAATTTGACCGTAAGGCCCTTCCAACTGCGGAGTAACTGTGTAATCTCTTTTTTTTTTTTTTTTTTTTTTTTTTTCATGCGCAAGCAGGAGTATAAGTATCTATTTTTGACAGTGGCTACTTGATTGCCTGTGGATTGGCTAGTCTTAATTGGAAGCGGATTTGTAAGTCTTAATTTGGAAGTCAATTAGTTAGTCTTAATACTGCTGAATCAGGCAATCCTATTATTTGTGGAATGATACTCTTCCCAAGTAGTACATGACGTTGCAAATTGATCTGAGAGGTTTCAAAGTGTCCGTGGTAACTTTTACGACGTCTTTATAACGTTGCGAAGACGCAAAATATTTACCGTTGCATCTTGGCAATTTGCCGACATCTCTGAAACGTCATGATATGACCGCTTTCGACGTGGTCGTTTTAGAATTTTTTTTAGTTTTCATCAGCATTACTTTTAGAATGAAAAGAGACTAAATCTGCCCTTTCAAGAATCTGAAGTTCGCATAAGATTTACTTTGCAATGTTTCATTACTTTATTTCATCTAAATATATTAATCTAAGTAGATTCATCTAATGCAATGTAAATTTAATATAAATACTTTTGATTTATTAAATTTAATTAGTACTAAAAATAAGTCCTAAATATTTATTTAAAATTTTGTTAAAATAAGTAATATTTAAAATATTTTTATAAATATTATAGAAAAAATATTTAAAAATGAAACTAATCTATAAAGAAAGTTATTAAGTTATGCATTTTATATACTTTAAAAAAACCATATTTCCGAAATCAATGCAAATCACATGTTAGCAATTATTTCACTACTGAAATATGACTTTATTTCTTATTTTTGAAGTAAGCACGAATTCACGGCTGTCCAATATGACGGAAAACTCATCGACAGTCGAGAAGCAGACCTGTACATTATTTTCTGGATGCTTATATAAACGAACGTCTCGAGATTTGCGCTCTTTGGATAGCTGCCAAATTCGAACAAGGAACTAATTAATTCAGATTCTAGCAGTTCTTTCGAGTTATTTGGTAAGTATACCATCTGTAAGGCGTTTGAAAAGACTGACTGCATGTTTGAAATTGAATCAAGCAATGACTGATATAAATAATATTGCTTATATTAAAAGTAAATGTAATGAATGCACTGTCAATCAAAGAACACATTGTGAATCTTCTCATTGTTCTGTATCTACTTACCTCAACTGCCTTCAGTGAGTGAACTTGCATTGCTGTGAGCTCTTGTTTGGAAGCCTCTGAATTGAGGATAAATCATCGTAGAAATGCTGAATTTGTGCTTCTTTTGTTTCTGAATATCTGCTGTACAAGGAGACACCAAAAGTTGGATAAATCATTTAGAAAATATCAATCAAAAGCAACGTGCTACAATGCTTATCGTGAATATAGTGTTCTGTTTTGGTGTTTTATGTGTTTCCGTGGTTGGTGTTCTATAATCTTCATTGTTTCCAGCGGTGCGATGTGGCGATTAGCCATTTGGTTATAACGTTCTAAGTGCTATATCGTATATCATTCATATTAAAAGAATGTTGTGTTGTTGCTCAGAATTAATTCATGTAAAACCAAAAATAACATACAACGGTAAGGCATTTTCTGATTTTGCTGAAAATGCAATCAATACAGAAGCAACAACAATTCAAGCTGTTATGGTATGTTCATTATTTTCAAAATACAAAGAAATTATTGGCCTGGTACCAGTTCTTAATATGACTGCTGAAGATGAATTAGGTATATGTATAATATAAGCAATTAATTAATTATTAAAATTAATAGTAATGCACATTCTATAGTATATTGTCTTTTGTAGAGTATACAGAAAAGATTAATGATTTTAAACAGTGTATGAAATGTATGATCGAAAAACTAGTGTTAAGGAAACATTAGCATTTCTATGAAATATTGTAATCTATAATTATGTGATATTTAATTGTGTAATATTAAAAAACACTAACTATTTTTTATTGATTGCAAATTGTACTTTTATTATTTTTCGTTTGGTATCTATTCTTCCAAACACTGTGTGATTCGTGTGTTTTTAAATATTGCCGTTATGTATGTTTATTAGATTATCTCAATAAATGAATGTTGGAAATCAGGTTTTATTTTTTATTAAATTTAAATATATTATACTTTCTTCGTTTACTTTTTATGTACTTGTGATAACAAAGAAATTCATAATAAATAGAAACAAAAAGTTTCATCCTGTGCTATTTAACAAAGAGCTTACTTTATAGTACTTAACAAAGAGCTTACTTTATAGTATATACTTAGCTTACTTTTAACGTACTTAGCTTGCTATCGTATACTATATTATTTAAATTATTTCTATACAGTAAGAAAAGGAAAGTTATTGATTATAAAAACTGTATAAAATAATCATTGTAATCTACCACTATTCTAAAATGTAGAAAGTAAAAATAATACATTAACATATGATCGAAAGAAATGGTGCTAAGAAACATAAGTATTACTAGTAAATACTGCAATCCATAATTATTGCACTTTTAATTGCTTACTATTTTAAAAACACAAATATTTTTTTATTAATTGGAAATTTTAGTTCCATTACCTTCCTTCTGCTATTTATATTTTCAAACACTACTAGTTCATGTTTTTTCTCAAAGAGTGCTGTCATGTATGTTGTTTGTTAGGTTATTATTTCATATTAGACATGAATATGAGAAGTTATTAGATTTAAGTATATTTTTGTATAAAATATTTTTGATCACATTTATTTACTACTTTATACTGTCTTTCATTTTCA
Organism: Stegodyphus dumicola; assembly: GCF_044657685.1. Taxonomy (NCBI): domain Eukaryota; kingdom Metazoa; phylum Arthropoda; class Arachnida; order Araneae; family Eresidae; genus Stegodyphus; species Stegodyphus dumicola. The sequence goes on from NC_140768.1 coordinate 90,555,913, forward strand.
TATCTTGGAAACATTGATTTAATGGTTATATTTTTTACAGTGAAACGTTAATAAATTTATACTTGAGTTCAGGTAAAATACTGATTATGTTACGTTAAGAACCGCTTCCTAATTTGTCATGACAGGGGCAATTTTCAATGTCTCTGAGATTAAACAAAAATAAATGTGATAATGCTGTTATTAGAAACGCTCTTTTTTTACCCACATATATATCTTTACTTTTATTTATGCCTAATTGATTTTTATTTACTTAAAAACCTACTATTAATGTTATATATTTGTAATAACCACTTTCATAATTACTCTCACTGAAGGGGAAAAAATGATGAAATCTTAAATAATCGTAACTTAGAATTTAAGTTATTTAAAAAATATAGTTTAAAGTACTGAAAATAATTAAGGCTATTATTAATTATGCATATTTAGTCTAAAAAGAAAAAATTGTATTATCTTCTGGTTTTCAGGAAATGATAAAGTACTTTAGATAAAGACAATGAATACAAAATTTTAAAAAAGAAGAAAGATATATTAATTATTAAGCTTATTTTTCTGCATAAATCAATATGTATTTTCACAACTGTTGCCAAAAAGGTGGAATTTTGCGAACATTTAGGCGTCTTTAAGACGTCGTGATACGATGATTTCACAACCAAAATATCACCTGCGAAAGACGCAATAAAGACGTCTATGCGACAAAAACCTTATCTGCAAAGAAGTAATAAAGATATCTTTGCAACGGTTGCAAAACAGTGTATGTTCGCGGACATCTGGGCGTCTTAAATACGACATATTGCAACGTTTTTGTAGGGACATCCGCGACGAGTTTGCAACGTCGTTACGATGTTGCTGTGCTACTTGGGTTGCAGTATGGCTATGTCTACGTTATTTTCTAGAATAACTTAATGCTGCATAATGAGTTGTAGCTTGGCAGCGCTGCAAATTGCCCTGAAGGGCAACAAAATCATGCGCAGTGGCTAATCGCACCGACGGTGCGAATAGCTAAAAGGCTATTCACATCACCTACGTTCACGCATGCTCACAATCAGTCCAGGTACCAGCATTTTACACCGATTTCCGTAAGGCAGGCGATAGTGAAAGCCAAGATTGTTAACCCTAGCTCAGCAATAGAAAGGGTTGTTAATAGTTCACCAGCAAGAGAATAATTTGCAAGTAATAATTATCAGTTACATAGACGATGTCAATCTATATACATGATAATGTTTAGGAAATGATTAGATAAAATAGGGATTTAATGACTAATTGCAAGCGAGGACAAATCAACTACTAAATGACTAATTGCAAGCGAGGACAAATCAACTACTAAATGACTAATTGCAAGCGAGGACGTGTAATTAGTTAAAAAATCTTTAATGTACTGACAAAAAGGCTACAGAAATTACTTAAATTCTTTTATTTAACAGAGGAATTTTTATGCAAACTTAGACCCTAGTCTTATAGCAAAAGGACTGCCAGAATTTATTATTCAATAAGAAAACTTACTAAAAATTATAATATTCTTATATATTCATCATTTTTTCAGTATTCACTCATGTTTATAGATTCAAATGCCATATTTCAAAATCAAAGTTATTTATGAAATATCTAATATAATCTGATAAATCATTTGTGTGTGCAAATTTGTAAATCTAAATCTCTCACATTAATTTTTTTTCTGTCTTTTAAATTATATCCCATTATTTATTTCAATTTAATTTATTAATGTGCTTGTACTAATATTTCAAAGTTCTTTAAAGTACATTATGTGTCATGAAAATGCCAAGTATTTCCATTAAAAAAATAAATAGGCATACAGAATTGTTAATAACCAGTATTATATGATTAATTAGTCATTTAGTAGTTGATTTAATCGCTTTTAACTTATTTCATGTCTAAATTTTCTACACAGAAAACTTCTGTCTAATTTTTATTATCTTTCCTCGGACCAAGATTTTCAAAGAGGAATGAATTAAAGTCTTGATTGCGCAAAACACATTTTGAAGCTAACTGTATTCTAAGAAGTGCAAAAAATGTAAACAAGATTTTGTCCCCCCCCCCCAAATCAGTCATTTAAACTATTTCAACCGTTCAGGAAAAGAATAAACATTGCGAACATAAAAATCTACCCTTTTTTATATATACTTTAATAAAAGAAAATGTGTTCCTTCTTTTTATAAGAAAAGGAACCCATTTTCCTTTCTAAACTTCTGAAAGTCGCCAACGCTTAAAAAATGATAATCTACGCCAAGGTAAGGTAAAGGTAAAAGTATGAGGGACACCAGTGATGTACCATAGGTCAACTGGTAATGCCTTCCCATACTAACTCTTTGGGGGAAAAAAGGGGGGAAGGATGAATTGCAAGTTTTATAAGAATTTGCATAGACTGAAGCTTTCCAAAAGGTCTAGAGTTTGCCTATTACGGTACATCGTGCAATCTCACAGTACGCCCCGCATCCAGTATTTATTAAAAATAATGATGTAGGGCATAAGTAGATTACAAAATAGTCGAAATACAATTTGAGATTCACAAGATAAATTGAACATCTGATTTGGTGCAACAAAAATAGGAGATAAACTTAATTAATAAACAGATAAACATAATGAGATAATAATAATTAGTACTGGCAACACAGTGTTAAAATGAATTGTAATAATAATGCTAAAGAGGTGGGTGTCCATGGGTTATTTCAGATATATTGGTTTATTGCAGTTATTATAAAGTTCACGAGCAGAGCCATTTTGTCCATAATCACAGCATGTAAAAGTTCACTGAGTTTAAACAGTATGTGGACTTACACTTGACAGAGATATAAGCCGTAGGAAGAGAGTCGTTGCATAATTTTCTGAAACTTTGGATACTGATGTTTATCTTTAATTAAAAACCTTTGGAATGCCAGGAGGTCTGTTCTTGGGGATTTTATGTGAATATCCTCAATTAAGGGGCATGAGAAAGTGTGATGATCAAGAGTTCCCTGTTCCCCACATATACAGATATCAGAATTTGCCAAATTTCTTGCGTAGAAATATGTGGGGAAGGGTTCATGTCCTCAGTTAAGGGGTAAGTATAAAGTAATTTAGTGAAGGATTCGAGTACAGAGATGCGAAGCTTACATTGGGGATCAAGTTATATGTGCGTCTTCCCTGTGGAGCTTTGTTCCACCAATCTTGCCAAGATTTTGAAGCAAGTTGTTTTAGTTGGTACTTGAAATTTGAGCGAGTACCATCTTGATTAATAGCTGCTTCTTTGGCTAGATCATCTGCCTGATCATTACCAAAATGGCCACTATGTCCTTTGATCCATGAAATTTGAATTTTTGTAGTTTGGAATTTTGCCAAGAAGAGAATTTATATCGGATATCAATGGAGAGGAAGGTAAGGGATTCTTAATAGCTAGAATAGCTGCTTGGGAGTCAGATTTTATGCTAAATTCGTTGAGATTTTTGAGAATGGCTATTTCAATCACTGCTTTAATAGCTGATAATTCCGCTTGGAAAAACTATTATTATTATGGAGATGGCCTTTTCATTTGATGATATTTGAGGGGTAATTTGAAAAGAGACTGCGGAACCAACTTTTCCTTTTATTTTTGATCCATCAGCATAAGCAATTGGGGATAAACTTGAATTTTCTTCAGACGTGGGGAATATTATTTTGCTGAAGCGAAGCGCTGGATGGATAAGATTGGGGTTAATTTTCTTTTCACAGTTGGATGACCAAAAGGTTTGGTTGTTGAATTCTGCGGATTGGTTAAGTTAAAGGACTTTCATATAGGCGCTTTCCATTTCTGCACTGATTGATAAGGGAAGAGTATCAGCTAAAACATCAAGTGTTATATTTGAAGTTGTGCAATACGCCCGAGTAATGCAAAAAGGCCTTTGAATTGAATTTAAACATTTGATCTTTCTCACTGGTATTGGTTGTGCCCAAATTCCAGCTCCGTAATTTACCATTTTTGAGATGACTGTTTTTAGAAGAATACGTGTTATATGGGGATTTAAGCCCCAGTTATATCCGTGCATACGTCGTAGGCAGTTAGCTACTGATGTTGTACGAAGTTTAGATGAGGAATCCAGGAGAATTTCTTGTCGATTGTTAAACCGAGGTACTTTATTGTATTCACAGATTTGATCTTTTGATTGTCAATTTTTAGAGCTAAGGCTTTAGTTACATTTTGCTTTGGTTTATGGATCACTAAGACTTGGGACTTACTATGTGAAATTTGTAGTTTTTGAATTTTGCAAAGTTGGTTAAATAACTGGAGTGTTTCGTTGTAATTATTCCGTAAAATGTCTCTGGTACGGCCACTTGTTTTTGTAAAGAATCATACTTTTTCTGTTTCTGAAGTAATCTTGAACAATTAGAAATAAATTTTGAGGGCACTTTAAGGAACGAAGCGCTTGTAAAACTGCTAGCCACCATAAAGAATCAAAAGCTGATTTTAAGTCGAGACATATTATTGCAGAATAAAGTTGGTTGATTTTATGGTTTCTGACTTGTTCAAGAGCTGAATAATTACTTGCATGATTTGTTAAAAGTAGGCTTCGAAATCCAAACTGGTTATTGCTTATTAAATTTTTGCTGTAAACATGAAATTTTAGACGACCAATAAGACATCTTTCCAAAACTTTTCCCAGGGCTGGGAGAAGATTTATCGGACGATAAGATTTAGGTTCATCAGAGCTTTTATTCTTCTTATTGAAAAGTATTATATTACCAACTTTCAGACAATCAGGAAAGATAGATAACTCTATACATCGATTACAAAAACTACAGATTATGTCAGGATGGGCTTGATTGATTAATTTTATAATGTGGTTATCGATGCAATCTGGGCCTGGTGCCTGTTTTAAAGCTAGGTTTTTAATTATTTGCTTTATTTCTCGTTTTGTGAAAGGAATATCGTTGTCTGTTTGTGGAATGTCATTGCTGTTACGGATTCTGGTTTGAGTAGGAGAATCTTCAGCTGGATCATCTTTTAGAAAGACAGAGTCAAGAATCTCATTTAGGGTTGAGAGAGTGGCATCCTGAAATTCAGCAGAACTTGAAAGCAAATTTGAGAGAAGTTGGATTTGCGACGGTTTAAATATTTTACTACTGGCGATCTTGTATAAGGTGCCATAAATTTCTTTATTGTTTGAACAATATTTGTGCCAACTTTTTAATTTAGATTCGAAAATCCTCTTTTTGTAGTTTGCATTTTCTTTTTCGAATTTGAGCCAGGCTTGGTGTCTTAATTCATCGTCAGTAATCGATTTCATTTTCCGTTTCAATGCTCTTGCCTTATGCTTCTGAGCGCGTAATTCTTTAGTCCACCAATTTATATGAAAGTAAGGTTTTGCAGATCGTATTGGAAAGGTATTTTCACAGATTTCTTGGATTTTTGTTATAAAATCTTCTGTAGCTTTATTTAGATCTTCTTTTGTTGCACTTAGTTGGAAAGAAGAAGTCATTGGAAGTGCGGATTGTTGAATTTGCTTAATAAATTTCTTTTCTTTCTTTTTAATAATTTTAAAACGTTTCATTAAAACTGATTCTGAGTTCTCTTTGATTTCAAAAGTAATATATTTATGATCTGAGTGGGAGTTGTCTTCTTCAATTTTGCGATTTGAAATCAAATTAATTAGGTGATGGAAGTAACTACGAGATCTGGCCACCCTCTCCCATACATTGTTTCGAAAGAAGGCAAATTCGAGGCTTGATTATGAATGACAAGATTATGTGAATTGAAGAATTCCTCAAGGGACCTTCCTCTTAGACTTGTGGACTTGTAGCCCCAAAGCTGATTGTGTGAATTGAAGTCTCCACAAACTATGTGTGGACCTCGGAAGGAAGACGAGATGGTTTCTAAATCTTGAAGCAAAGGAGAAGTATCCTCGGAGGGAGATGTATAAATACTTGAAATAAGAAGTTGAGAGTTGGAACTATTAAGACAGATTGTAACTAGGTCTCTTTTGGCTGTAATTAGAATTGGGTGCCAGCTATGATTAAAACTGATGATAGCTGCTCTGGGATGTTGATTAGGGGACTGAGGAGAATATTGAAAGACATTCCAAGACGTTGGGATGCTACTTACTTTCCCTTCGATACAATAGGGTTCTTGGATTAAAACAAAGTCTTTATGGTTATGAGTTAAGAATTCTGCTAGATGGTCAGAAGTCGTTTTTCTATTTGTAAGTTGATTTGGAGAAAACGAATTGAAGAAAATAGTATCGAGTTTTTTAGCAAGGTTGGGGGTAGATTATTTTGTACATTATTGTCCATGTTATAATCTTGAGTTGAAGCGTTGATCTTTAAATTGCGCTCTTGCAAGTTAATTGCAACTGAAGAATTTTATGTTATGGATGATGGCAACATGTGAGGTTGTGACTTTGTTCGGGTATAATAATTTGTTGAGCTGACTCCTGTAAGTCTGGCATGTTCTTTCATGAGCACCGTGATCAGCAGGCAATGAAGAACCAGTTTCTTGGTTACTTCGCGCACAATTTACACAGAGTTTTACGTTTGAGGTACACTCTCTATGGGAATGTTGTTTAGCGCAAATGGAACAGCAGGGAGGATTTTGACAGCTACGACTATTATGTCCAAGACCCTGACAATGAAGGCAACAGGGAAGTGAAATGTAGGGACGGAAGGAACAAGAGTTAAATCCAATAAAGGCTCTCGACGAAGTAAAACAATCACTAGAATCTGAAGAAATTTCTACAATCCAGTTATTTGTATTTTCAGATTGGTGAACTGTAGAACACGAAATATCAAGATTATTATGTGATGCAATTTTCAGAAAAGCCGATTTGATATCTTCAGCAGCCGCTGAGGGTACATTAAACACTATGAGTTTGGTACTTTTGGGTTTTGAAGTACGAACAGTTACGGAGGCTTGTAGTTGTGAATTTTCAACGATTGAGCGATGTAAGTGTTCTAAGTCTGCTTTCTTTTCGACACCGATTAAAAGCTTATTAGACTTAGTAGTACGAATATTATTGATATGAGTACCCAGTTTTTGTGGATTAACTGTCGAACTTAGTTGGTGTCTGATATCTTCAGGTGTTCTCTCTGAATCTTTAGGTTTCAGGAGTAGAATATGATCTCTGATTTGACTTTTTGGAGCCTGTTTCAAAGGAATGTTTTTGGCGGTAGCAACGGTATAGGAATTTGGGGTTTCTTCTCGAAACTTTGTCTCGAATAATTTTTTAACTTCGTATTGTTGTTGCTGCAAATGTTCCTTCACTTCAGAAATAACTGTAGTATTTGAATGTTGAAGAGACAGTTGTTCTCTCAGTTCCGAAATTGTGCCTTCGTACTTCTCTAGAGCAAGTTCTTGGTCTGCCACTATTTGACGCAGACCTGTTAAATGGCCAGAAACATCTTTATGTTCTTGGGTATTAAGTTTTCTATTTTTGCCGATGTTTAGAAGATCCTTAATTTTATCAGTAATTCGTAGAATATCATTCAATCTGGAGGAATCAGCATTTTCAGGATTGCTAGTTAAAGATTGTGAGATGCTTAATAATGATGGTGAGGAAGACTTATCTTAAAAACCATCGATAGGAGTTTACAATTTCATAGCGCACATAAAGCAAAAACGACAATAAATCAGAAACTATTCAGAAGCAGTGCAGAAAATTACTAGTACATGAAGTTAACAAAAATAAATAAATGAGTAAATAATAGTGAATAATTGCTTATCAGAATAAACGTTATTACTCACATAAAGTCTGACAAAAATAATTCTAAATCCAGGTGTTATGCAGTTCCAAAGTTTCATAGGAAAATATATATATATATATATATATATATATATAAAGAAAGAAAAACAAAATAAATAAAAATGAAGAATTATCTGTTGGCAAATAGTTGGCAAATACTATAGTATGTCAAATCTTAACCAAAGGTTAATTAATTAAATAAGTGTGAGATGTCAGGCGTACATTATATTAAGTCGTTAACAGGAGTTCTAAAAATTATTCAGACAAGTATTTCTGCAAGTTTCATGTTTTTTTCTTTCGGTTATCCAGGTAATTCCAGTATTAAAAGTTTAAAGTTAAAACTAGAAGTTCCTAATTAATACTTAATTAAAAGTTCGTTTAAGCGTCTGGACCGCACTTCTTCTTGTAAAGCTATTCAGTATTTTATACTATGTGAAACATGAGAAAATCAGCTATGATCTCCCCAAAATTTAAACTTCTGAACTGCCTATTGTTATGAGTGTGCCTCCAGTTAAACCATGAAGACCCACGGTTAGGATAAAGAATTTTCTTATAATCTGTGAAGTTTGAATTTCTATAAAATGCTCTGCAATTAGCCGGCAATAAGTGTCTGAAAATGTGTTTCTTGTGCAAGTCACTTTGAAACCTCCTGGACTAAAATAAGGGCGAAATCCTCTACACTTTTTATCAGAATTATTGAAATTTTTGACTAAAACACCTACTACATAGCATCAACAAGTATGTAAAAATACGCATTGTAAGATAAATTTTAACAAAAAAGCATTAATAATAGTGCACTCTTTATCATCAAATATACTAGTATGAAAAAATTTAATAATCAAGAATTAAAAAGAAAGAAAGCTAAAGAATTGTTATCTTCTATTAAGAATAGTAAGAAAATAAGATTAAGAAAATAAGTAATAAATAAATAAGACTGCAAATAATTTAGAAAATTTCATTTATGAATGTTTCCTGTTTGTTTTGATTTAGTTTCTTTCATCGAATTATCTGTAAGTAAGTTTCCGGTCAGAAACAAAAGAAAACTGAGGAATATAAAATAAAAGTATACTAAGCGACGGGTCTAAAAAGCTACCTATTTCAGAAATATTATTACGTCATTTATGGGAGAATAAATCCCCCCACCCGAGATTCAGGAACTTTCATTTCCTCGAGCACGGTTCATCCTCCCTTTCTCCCAGCTCATAACATAACGCTTGTTACGGGAAAAGGTTCCATCTTTTTAATGGCATCTATTCGAATTAATTTAGATTAACAGCTAATTTGTTCAGCTATAGGTACTGAGATATGCCAACCAACCAAAGTTTCTACGTTAACACTCAAATATTACATGTAATATAATATTAAATTATGTAAAACAATTTCATAAGGTGATTAATAAAACTTCTAACTTAAATTATACTACTATTTATTAAGTAAGTAATTGAGCAACTTATGATTGTAATTCCAGCTGAAGCCCAAATAAAATAAGTTTTACTATTGAAATTTGTTATTTAATTTTCATAATTAATTTCAGTTAATTATTCAATTTACTTTATATTTTATTTTATTACTTTATATTTTATTTTATTACTTTATATTTTATTTTATTATTTTATATTATATTTTATTTTTTTACTTTATATTATATTTTATTTTATTATTTTATATTATATTTTATTTTTTATTTTATATTATATTTTATTTATATTACTTTATATTTTATTTTATTTTATTTTATTATTCATTTTTAGCCCAAAGGAGAGTTATCCCAGAAGGTCTATTAGTCTTAAAAGGGATTTTGTGTTGAACCACTAAAAAGGTCTGAATCACTTTTCAAATTGTTGCCCCCAAATATTATCGCCCTGTACTTTATTAAAGAAATTATATAATGAAGAATTTGCATCAATGTGTGCACGTTTTTCGAATTGTGAAAAAACAACGGTACCTAAAGCCATCAAAAAAAAAAAATAAATAAATATGGACACCTGGAAGCCGGAACTTTGAATTTGTTTTATTGTGTATTTCAAATTTTGTAAAACTGTAACGAATTTTTGGGTAACAAACTCAATGATTTCAAAACAAGCAATGGCAACACTGCCAGAGAAAAAAATATTTTTTATCTTCATCGGGCGAGATTGTCTATCGGAAATTGTGAAGAAATGATGTTTTTAAATATTTTACTGTGAATTTCAAATTTTGTAAAACTTTTAACAAATTTTCGATTAACAAACTCAATTATTTCAAGCTGAACATGGCAACATTATACGGAAAAGAAACATTTTTATCTCCTGCGTCCAAAAGTGTCTATCGGAATTTCTAAAGATATGCAGTTCTTAAATATTTTTTCCCAAAGAAACATTAGCTTAAATTCTGCCGAAATGTGTATGTGTATGTAAATGAATAAAACCCCTCTTTGGACGTAATACAAAATTTGAAACTTTCAGATTTTAATTTTTTGGCTAGGTATTATTTACTATTTAATTTTGTTATCTTTTCTAGCAGCCTTCCATAGGGCTCAGACATTCTTTAGCTTAATATATTTAACTATTTATGACTATGTAAGTTAATCAATTAATTTAGTCCTTTACATCTTATTTAATTTTATTATACATTATTATTTTTCATTTACTTTGTTATATTTACTTTTCCAGACGCCCATCCGGAGGATTCAGGCACTTTTAATTTTAAATCCAGTTGTTTATTATTTAACTACTTATGTAAGAAATTTTATGTGGAAATATATTTTAATCGCCAAAGCGGGCGTAAATCTTTCATGATGTTCTTGTTCTGATGTTCATGATGTTTCATGATGTTCTTTCATGATCTTCTTGTTCTTGGATCTGGCAGCGCCAGTGGAATGCGTGTTAGACGTGAATAAACTTGGAAGTTTAAAAACTTTATTCGTAATGTTCTTTTACCTTGGTGATTTGTGTGATTTGAATTAGTGTTTCTTGAACCGGAATAACTTGAATTCTTGACGGTTATTATAATATTTTATATTTTTGGCACCCAACTGCTGCGCACGAACAGTTTTTTGATTTAGAATGCAGTGTTTTTTTCCGTGTTATTTAAAAATTGTTCTTCGGCACTGAACGTGGCAGGATAAACATTCAGAATACTTGTGAATGCTTTTCACCAGTAAAGTGAGTAACTAAATTAGGATTAAACCATTTGAAGACTGCGCAGGTAAGCGAATAAAATTATTTTTGTTGTTATTATGGAGACAATATTGTTAAATTGAAAGCTACTAGAAAAACTATGAGACAAGCTATTTCTAAAATAATAAATGTTGTAGAACCTGAAATTAAAAAAGATATTTGGGATAAGAATACGGTAGACGAAAATGTGTTTTTACTTACTTTTAAACAGTCTGCCTTGAAAGAAATTAATGAAAAAATATTGGATTGATTTAAAGGGGATGAGTCTGAAATTGAGAAAGAATGTAATACTGTGTTAGAGTATGATGAAAAAATGAGTTTATTTATTTTAGGGCTAAAAAGAAACTTAATTTAAATTCCCAGATAGTGGACATTGAAAATGAATCGCCTGGTAACCATACTACTGCCGTAAAGGTCGAAAACAAAAATAGCATTCGGTTACCTAACATTTCAATTCCTGAATATTATGGTGATCCTAGTTTATTTTTGGAATTTTATAAATCTTTTGAAAATGCTATTGGTAATAATAATGCTGCGAGTAAGGATTTAGGATAGGTGCTTAAATGATAGGTGCTTTTTATGATACTACTTTAAGTGCAGTATCTGGGTTTGCACTATCTAATGAAAATTATGACGCTTCTATAAATTTAATTAAAGAAAGATTTGGACGAACAGATTTGATAATAGCTTCGCACATGAATAAACTCTTGAATCTTGAGCCGGTTAGAAGGTCGTCCAATGTGAAAGCACTAAGAACACTTTACGATTCCTGTGAAATCAATATAAGAAGTTTAAATTCATTAGGTATTGCGTCGGAAGCTTACGGGACTCTTTTAGGACCTGTTATTTTAAATCTTTTACCAGACGATATGAATCTGGAGTTTAATAGAAAAAGAAACTCTAAACAGCAATATAGCCTAACATAAATTCTCGAATTCATTAAATTGAAAGTTGAGAGTCGGGAAGCTTCTAATTTAATAATAAACTCAAAGAAACGAGTCGCAAATTACGGTTAGCCACAATGACTAAGCCATATTGTTTCTATCGTAAATAAAATACACATGATGTAGGAAAATGGGAGTCAACAAATGAGCAAAAAAGAGCGATATTAAGAAACCATGGACGTTGTTACAATATGTTTTAAGAAAGGTGATGTATCCTCCAAATGTAAAATGAAACTTCAACCTTGTGAGTTGTGTAATGGTTTAAATCATAATAAGTTATCTTGTAAAAATATTGTTCCTGAAGTGAAAGCAGTTTCAGATGTTAAACAGAAAGCAGTTACAGTATAGATTCTAAGCAGAAGGTAGTTGCATCCTTGTTGTTTAAGACTGTTTCTGAAACTACTGATAAAGGTATATACTTACAAACTTGCACTGTCTACGCTTCAGATACAGATAATACTAGAAACCAAATAGTAAAAATCTTAATTGATAGTGGATCACAGAGGTCATTTATTAGATCTGATTTGGTTAAAGAACTAAAGTAAAGAACTTTAAGGAAAGAAAGGTTATATATTTACTCATTTGGGTATATCCAGTGTAGACTAATGGAATATAATGTTGTTCAAATTACACTGAAAAGTATGCATTGCCCTAATTATTCAATCACTCTTAAAGCTCTTGTTACAGATACAATTTCTGAAGCGATCATAAAAATTCCCTCCAAAAACATTTTAGAAATATTAAAATCAGAAAATTTAAATTTAGCCGATAATGGTGAAACAGCTGAAATAAAAATATTGTTAGGGTCTGATTCATGCTGGGAAGTGCAAGCAAGAGAAAAGAAAAGAGTAAGTAATAAATTATTTGCGGTGTCTTCTATATTTAGTTGGTCCTTGGTTGGATCTTTGGAAGGTGAACAGTCTAGTGCCTGTGTTGTATCATAAATTATAATACGACGTTTAGCTTAAGAGAGCTTCTCCTGACGCATGCGCCGTTCACGTTTATCCGCGCGGTGATGATGACGTAACTGTTTATTACGTATCTATGTATATGTATATCCTTCTTACTTCTTCGCCCTTTTTCTCTGCTGTACGCAACTATGTTTAAGTTAATTTCTGTCATTAAAAATGTTCATTGATATTACAATCTATTTAGGCTCATTTATTTCTTCAATGGTTATGGGCCCAGGAACGTTTCAACTGTGCTTAATTAGCAAAATACTTATTTTAAAATGAACATTTTGAAGTTTTCGAGCATTGAACTCTTAAGCCTAATTCAGTGCAAGAACTGTTACGTCTAATCAACGGTAAGAACTGATCAGCGTTCAGTTAAGCCTATTTTTATAGCGCTCAATCTTGTTTTTTTTTTTTTTTTTTTTTTTTTGGCTGTGAGAGACTGTATTACATTATGTCGCATTTGACTACTATAGAAAAGCTCGGAAAAGATAATTTTGACAGTTGGAAATTACAAATAGAAGCAGTATTGATTAAAAACGACCATTGGGATTATGCAACCGGTAAAGTGCTAAAACCTGCTGAAGGAACCGAAGACGAAAAGAGATGGCTCCAAGCTGATCAAAAAGCTCGCGCAGATATACTTCTTGCTATTAATCCTAGTGAACTGTGTCATATAAAGCATTGTGTGACATCAAATGCTGTGTGGAATAAACTCAAAGCCGTATATGAATCGAAAGGACCTGCGAAGAAGGCTACATTATTAAAAGAGCTTTTATTTAGAAAAATGGCTGAAAGCGAAACGATCTCTGAACATTTGAATAATTTCTTCGAAATAGTTGATAAGCTTAAACAAATGGAAATTGACATAGCTGATGATTTATTATCGATTCTTCTGCTCTATCTGTATTCCAGAAATTTTCTGTATTCAAAATTTTCTGTATTCCAGAAAATTTTGAAAATTTTAGATGCGCCATCGAATCAAGAGATCAGTTACCCAGTCCCGAATCTTTGAAAATCAAAATGTTAGAAGAATGGGAAGCAAGAAAAGGGAAAACATCTCAAGATTCACAGAATGCATACTATACTGATTATAAAAGACGAAATCAAGAACAGAAGAAAAATGAAAAATGGAAGGTAAATTCAAACAAAAATTTTCCTGCTGAAAGAAATTTTCGAAACTTGAAGTGTAATTACTGCTCGAAAATTGGGCACAAGGCATCTGAATGCAGAAAGAAAATAGCTGATAGAAAATATGCGCAATCAAATAAGGGAAATCAAGGTTCTATGATGGCTTCTAATTATGAAGAGCAGATTAGTTTAGCAGTAAACAATGCTTATCAGAAGACATCCTCATGGTGCTTAGATAGTGGCTGTACATCTCACATGTGCAATGACAGAAGGTTATTTTCAGAATTTCACCCTCGAATGAATTCAACCATAAAGTTAGCAGTTGACAAAACAGCAAAAATTACAGGAATTGGAACTGTCCTTATAACAGTACCTAACGGAAATAAGACAATTAAACTTACGCTCAAAAATGTGTTATGTGTTCCGGAATTAAAATGTAATTTGCTGTCAACATCTAAAGCTACTGCAAATAATCGTTCAGTGATTTTTACAGAACGACATGCTAGAATAATAGAACCAAATAGATCTATACTAGTGCAGGCTATTCGTCATGGTGATCTTTATTATATACATCCAAGCACTGAAACAGCTGCAATAGCACAGGTAAGTGATTTTGTAAAGTGGCATCTTAAATTAGGTCATTTAAATGAGTCTGATTTGAAAAGACTTAAGTCTTATAACATGGTTAGAAATTTAAATTTTAATAACACTAAATCTCTAAAAGACTGCAAAGTCTGTATCAGAGGTAAACAAACTGTGCAACCTTTTCAAAAAGAATCAAAATTTCAAAGTGATGAATTACTGTACTTGATTCACTCAGATTTGTGTGGACCTATGAGAGTCCCATCCCATGCTGGTTTGCGTTATTTTGTTACTTTCATAGACGACAAATCGCGTTATGTCGAAGTCAGTTTTCTTAAAACTAAAGATGAAGTGAAAAATGCATTCATTAAATACAAAGCTGCGGTCGAAAATCGTCTAGGAAAGAAAATAAAAATCCTTCGGACTGATAACGGTCTCGAATATCTCGGAGAAGAATTTAATAAATATATTCAAGAATGCGGGATTAAACGAGAATTCTCTGCACCAATGACTCCTCAACAGAATTCGAGAGCTGAACGCATGAACCGCACTTTAACTGAAATGGCCAGATGTTTGTTACTACAAAGTAATCTTCCCCAATCCTTTTGGGCTGAAGCCTTGAACTGTGCTGTTTATATTCGTAATCGTTGCCCAAATCGAAGCCTGGGAGTAAACAAAACACCTTATGAGTTATTTTTTGGCATCAAGCCAACTGTATCTCACTTCAAAGTATTCGGACAAAAATGTTTTGTACTTAATAAAAGGTCTAAAGGGAAATCCGATCCTTGATCAGAAGAACATATATTTGTAGGATACTCAAATGAATCGAAAGCATACAGGCTGTGGAATAAAAATTCCAGAAAAATCGTTATAAGCCGAGATGTTAGATTCATTGATGAATTTGAAAACTGTACTAATTATGATAAAGATTTAGAAGTTTTATTTCTCGAAAATATTCCTGATAAAAAGAAGGAAAAACCTCTGAATGTAAATCAAATATCGGCTGATGAAATAACAGAAGACCCCTCAAATATAGCAGAAGCATCTGCTGAATCATCTGATAATGAAGATTCTGATTCCGAAGCACTACCTGAAATGCAGATTAAAAGGGGGGCAGGTCGTCCAAAGAAAGTCAAGACTGGGAAGCCAGGAAGACCAAAAAAGGAGTACCACAATATAAACATAGAAAAGGAAGAAGCACAAATTGCTGAAGAAGATACAAATCCGACATTAGAAGAAGCATTAAATGGAAGTTATGTTGAAGAATGGCATAAGGCTATGCAAAGTGAGTATGAAGCACTTGTTAAAAATGGTGCATGGAAATTAGTAAAGCGACCACACAACAAAAAGGTAATAGGATGTCGCTGGGTTCTTAGAACGAAATATAATGCAGATGGAACAGTTCGAAAGAGAAAAGCTCGATTGGTTGCTAGAGGATTTGCACAGGAACCTGGAATTGATTTTAATGAAACCTTTGCTCCAGTAGCCAGAGCAAGTTCTATAAGAACTGTGATTGCATACAGTGCTGAACAAGACCTTATGTTATATCAACTAGATTTTGTTATGGCTTATGTTAATGGAGATTTAAAAGAAGAAATTTTCATGGAACAAGCTAAAGGTTTTGAAGACCAAAATAATCCTGATTATGTTTATGCTTTGCAAAAGTCTCTTTATGGTTTGAAACAAAGTGGAAGACAGTGGTATGAAAAATTAGACAAAAAACTCAAAAACTTTGGATTACAACCATTACAATCAGATAAGTGTGTATACAGGATGAAAACATCTCAAGGTGAGTTAATTCTAATTTTATATGTTGATGACTTAATAATAGCAACAAATAGCTGTGATTTATATGCTGAACTTAAAGGTTATCTTTCTAAAGAATTTCATGTTAAAGATTTAGGCAAACTTCATTATTGTCTTGGAATAGAATTTAATCAAGATGTAAATAATAATTCTATTAGTTTATCTCAGCAGAAATATGTTGATAATATTCTACGAAGGTTTAATATGCAAGATGCAAAATCAGTAGCAACTCCTTTAGATCCTAGTGTAAAATTAAGTAAAGAAATGTGTCCTTCTGAAACTGAAAAGGAAGAAATGAACAATGTACCTTATCGCCGTCTAATTGGTTCGCTTATGTATCTTTCTGTGTTTACTAGGCCGGATATTACATATGCCGTCAGTCACCTGAGCCAATTTAATAACAATCCTGGAAAACTACACTGGTTGGCTGCAAAGCGCGTTCTTCGATACTTAAAAGGAACTAAAAATTATTGTTTAAAATTTCGAAAGACTGGAAAAGCACTTATTGGATATACCGATGCCGACTGGGCGTCTGATGTTAATACTATAAAATCGTATACAGGTTACCTATTCAAGCTAGCTGGAAATCCGATAACATGGGAATCACGAAAGCAACAAACTGTTGCATTATCAAGTACTGAAGCAGAGTACATCAGTCTTTCAGAAAGTGCCAAAGAAGCAGTTTATTTACGTCGTTTCCTTAAAGAATTAAATTTTACTGCTAATTATCCAACCATTATATATTGTGATAATCAAGGTGCACAAAAGCTTATGAAAAATGCTGTTTATCACTCACGCACTAAACACATAGATATTAGACATCATTTCATTCGTGAAATTTATGAAAGAAATGAAATAGACGTTAAATATGTGCCAACAGAGAAAATGCCTGCTGATGTACTGACAAAAACATTGACTGCTTCGAAACATTCTAAGTGCTGTAAATTAATTGGAATAACTGTAAATGATTAATGTTTATTTTTTTTTCAGCCGCCAAACGTCGAAAGGGGGATTGTTGTATCATAAATTATAATACGACGTTTAGCTTAAGAGAGCTTCTCCTGACGCATGCGCCGTTCGCGTTTATCCGCGCGGTGATGATGACGTAACTGTTTATTACATATCTATGTATATGTATATCCTTCTTACTTCTTTGCCCTTTTTCTCTGCTGTACGCAACTATGTTTAAGTTAATTTCTGTCATTAAAAATGTTCATTGATATTACAATCTATTTAGGCTCATTTATTTCTTCAGCCTGTATTTTTACAACTGGTGCTTCTCACTACTTGAAGGAAGATAATAATTCAGTTAATGACTGTTTGCGAAGATTTTGGACTTTGGACCACTTGGCTTTAGAGGAGAAGGAGAATCTTAATGATAGATCAGTCACTGAGAAATTTGAAAAGGAATTGCATTTTAATACTGGTAGATGTGTAGCTCGTTTGTTATAGAAATCACATCATGAAAACTTGGGTAATAATTTAGAAAATGCCAAGCGACGTCTAGTATCTTTGGTTAATAAACTAAAAAATGATGAATGGCTTAGGGAGAATTATGATAGCATAATAAACGAACAGTTAAAAAGTGAAACATGAAGAGTGCAAAATTGGAAGTCGGGACAGTAGGAAAATGTATTACATGCCACATTCTCCAGTGGTGAGAAAAAATGTATCAAAAACTAAAGACCGTATCGTGTTTGACGCATCTTCGAAGTGTAATGGGGTATCTCTGAACAATTGTTTGATGCTTGGCCCAAATTTGAATCCTTCTGTTTTGGACTTGATATTGCTGTTCAGACAATACAAACATGCGTTCTCAGCAGACATTGAAAAGGCCTTTCTCCAGATTGGAATCTCTGAAATTGATAGAGATGTATTAAGGTTTTCTTACTTTGATAATAAATGCAGTTTGAAACATTAAAGAATGACTCGCGTTCTTTTCTGTGTGTCATGTAGCCCTTTCATTCTGGCGTGCACTATAAAAAAGAATATAAAGAAAATAGAGTTACAAAACCCAGATATTTTTGAGATGTTGAACTGTTCGATTTACGTAGATGATATTTTCTATGGGGCAGATTCCATAGAACAGGCTTTTAAATTAAGTACTGGAGCCTATTGCGTGTTTAAAGATGCCGGAATTAATCTGCGTCAGTTTAATACAAATTCAGAGAAACTCAAAAAATTTTGGGATGAATGTGGAATAATTAAATCAGAAAATGAACTAAATAGCTTCTTAAAAGTATTAGGGCTTAATTGGTTTACGAGTAAAGATGCAATTTTCTTGAACATAGACAACTTGTGCGAAAAATTAAATAGTTGTAGAAACACCACAAAAAGAAATATATTAAAGGTGACTGCTACTATTTTCGATCCAGTAGGTTTCTTGGCGCCATTTGTATTACATGCAAAATTGATAACGCAAAAACTTTGACAGTTGGGTTTAAAATTTGACGACAAAGTTCCAACTGATTGTAAGCAGTTGTTGTCCGAGTGGAGCTGTGAAATCGAAAAATTAAAGAAATTTGAAATTTCTGGAGAATATTTCCCCTGCAAATTGAATCAAAATAAAGACATCGAACTGCATTTATTTTGTGATGCATCTATTAAAGCGTACGGTTCAGTTGCATATTTTAGATCGGTTGAAAAAGGTCAGGTAGCATTCATTATGGCAAAATCTAGAATTGCACCAATAAAACAAAAACTCACATTAGAGTGAAGATTAGAGTTGCTAGGAGCATTAACATCGGCAAATCTTGCTAAAAATTTAAAAGAGCTGTTTTCAATTCATGAAGAAAATATTTATCTGTGGACTGACAGTATGATAGTGGTTCACTGGATTCATAGTGCTCCTGAACGCTGGAAAATGTTTGTGAAAAATCGAGTATCTGAAATACAATCATTAACTTGCCCAAATTACTGGAGACATTGTAATGAAGTCCAATCCAGCGGACATTTTATCTGGAGGATGTTCAGCCGAATATTTGTTGTCTTCAAGATTATGGTAATCTGGGTTAGTTGAATCAGTGAGTGCTTGGCCTAGTAAATTTATTGCGACAACGGAGTTTTCTGATGCAGAATTAGAGCGGAAAAAGTGTATAAATAATACCACAATACTACCGTCTATTGCAGAAAAATCTAATTCTCTGTTGAATCTTGAAAATTATAGTAAATTAATTGGAGCTATTAGAGTGACTGCATTGATATTTAGATTTATTCACAATCTGAAAAATAAAACTGACAAGAAAACAGGACCCTTGATTGCAGAAGAAATCTTTACCGCAGAATTATATTTGATAAAAGAAGTTCAATATGAACGTTTTTCTGATGAAATTAATAGTTTAAAGTCTGGGCAGTTGATTTAAAAAGACTCACACATTTATGAACTAAATGCTTTTCTAAGTGAGGAAAGAGTTTTGTTAGTAGGAGGAAGACTACAAAAATTAACTTTAAGTTTTCATGAACAATATCCTATAATTATTCTTTCAAAAACTCATTTTACAGATCTTCTGGTACGTGATGCACATGAACGAGTTCTTCATACAGGTGTAGCTAGTACTAGCATGTTCCTCCGTGAAAAATATTGGATAATTAGATCCAGACAAAATGTGAAACGTGTAATAAGAAACTGTGTACTGTGTCAGCGTTATAACTCCCGACCGATGCGATAAGTCATAGCACTATTACCTACATCTGGAGTTAGAGTGCTAAGAGTATTAATATTGTAGGATAGTATATTTCTTACTGAAAATGTAATCTTAATGCTGCTAATGTTGTATCTATGCTTAATATTTCAAGTATTGTATATTTAATATTTAAAGAAATGTATATATTAGAAAATTTTAAGGTTGTAGAAATGTATAAGTGTATTTAAAATTTAATTTAATTCTGAAGAAAAAAAAAGACAGGTTTTTTTGTAATAGTTCTAGTATTTTAGTTGGGTTATAGAAATGTTATTTGTTTAATATTATCTTGAGTTATATAAATTCTTGGTTTAAATTCCTGATGCTTGAACAGGAATGTTATAACAATAATTCTTGATGAAATTTACTTGAAAATTTACTTGATATTCTTGAAACATTATGGTAAGTTTACATGTTCTTGATATTTATGTGACATTTCTTGATTACAAAAACTTGAATTTGTATTGAAATGCACAATGATTCTTGAAAATAATTCTTGAAAATGTCCATGTATCACTGATAATCTTGATTGTTCTGAACTACTGTTCAATCGGGCCTAGTGTGTAAGAAATTTTATGTAGAAATATTTTAATCTCCAAAGAGGGCGTAAATTATTCATGATATATGCTTCTTGTTCCTGGATCTGGCAGTGCCAGTGGAATGCTTGTTAGACGTGAATAAACTTGGAAGTTTAAAAACCTGATTCGTAATGTTCTTTTTACCTTGGTGATTTGTGTGATTTGAATTAGTGTTTCTTGAACCAGGATAACTTGAAAACTTGACGGTTATTATAATATTTTATAACTTATAACTAGTTTAATTTAATTAATCAATTTAGCTCTTTACATTTCATTTAATTTTATTTACACATTATTATTTTCTATTTGCTAACTTCGTTTGCTTTTTCTTGATGCCTTTCTAAAGCGCTCCAGCATTTCTAATTTAAGAAGTTAGGTCTTAACTAAAGCTACATTCGAAACTCAGAAGTTATCAGGAATATAGTGTTATTTTCCGGATGCGGATTACCCGGTTTGCGGATTATCCCTGCGTGTTGATTTCAACGCACCACACTGAACTCTATGCGCGAGAGTGAATTAGAAATAAACACGCTCAAGTTCGAGCATGCTCTAAATCTCGCTGACTTGCATCTTTAGGTCTTAAACAACAACAAAAGTCCGGGCGACCAAAAGAAACAGTGCTTTCGACTATGTATGTGCAGATCGAATTCTACCAGGAAATCCTTGAAGTTAGCTTCATGCATAGTCGAAAGCACTGTTTCTTTTGGTCGTCGAGACTTTTTGGTTGTGTCGTCCATTTGACGTATACATATGTAAATCTCGATCGGGAAAACGCAGAGGAATGGTTCGATGGTGATTCGACTGAGCAGGGCTTTCAATGTTTGATTGATACGGATATCGTTTCAAATGTCACAAGAGGTAGAGAATGATGCTAAAAATAGAAGCGAAAAAGATACTGACAATTATATTAGTCTCAAGACAGCAGTGAATTCTGCTGAAACCCTATTGGACTTCGTCGACCAAAGGGAATTCGAATACTTTTATGAAACAACACTTTGAAAACTACGCAGTGAAATTCGAAAAACATTTAAATGTTCTCAAAAGCAGTATAAAATTACTTATTTCGTAAAGAAATGAACACATATAATATGAATAAAAATTAATAACTTTTTCTTTTTTTTTTTTTTTGTGGGGGGGGGGATTACCCCTGATTTCCGATTATCCGTGACCTGCTTCCCCATGATTTCTCCGGATAAGCGAGAGTATTCAAAACACTGTATTCAAAAACATAATCGTAAATTTGCTCGTGGTGGCCCAGTATGCCCCAAGTAGCATACATGTGGAGTACACTGCGTTGTGATACTTCTTTCACAGCTGGAAGCAAACTCCATTGATGGAACACAGCAGTGACTTTATTTAACAATTTAATTTCACAAGATGAAAAACACAGAAAAAAAAGGCGACGCGTAAACCATAATAGAAAAAGTATTCTATCTTTTTAAAAATAAACTAATTACTTTCTTCTTGCGAGAAACACACGCGGCTTTCGAGTCTGTGTTTCATACACTGCCAGTAACTTATACATTATTTTTCATCTATTTCAATTGCACCAACAGATTTTTTTTGCCAACAGTATTTAAAGCTATTACAGAGTGGTCTGTGGCAAGAATCTGTGCATGTTGTACAGGTTCATTATTATTATTAATTGTTTTGACAAATCTCTAATGTTACCATTTTGTTTCTGTGTTGCATGATGACATTTAATCAATTCTTTTAATGCAGCTCAAATGAAATAAATGCATAACAATTAGTATTTATTTACAGTCAGTGTTGCTAGTTTACATTAGAAATCTTGAAATCAATCAGATTTAAATGTAAAATAATAATAAGAAGAATCTTAAGAACTGCATCCATTGCTTTTAAATAGCTTAGTTTGTTAATAACACGCAGTTTAAATTTGATAAATATTTTGCATTTTACCGAATGGCAACATACTCGAATGAAGAGAGAAATAGCGCATTTATAGTAGACGATATTTAAAATTAAAGAAACACATAAACGTGCTATTATACCGTTGTTACTAGATAAGGGGATATCACAATAAATGGAGGGAATCTCTGAAGTAACTCATTAATCCATAGATTGCATTTTTCAACATTTTCTCCATTCCCATGCTAGATGGCAGCATTAATCAGAAAACTGAAATCAATATTTTTTATAATGTTAAATAAACGAAATTTTTTAAAACCGAAAATTTTTGAATTTTAAAATAATATGTATCAATGGATAGAGATGTATGATTATAGATGATTCTAGTTAATTGGTTAATTAACAGACAATGAAATGATATAAGATAGGTACGTTATATGGAGGAAGAAGTCTAATCCTACTACGAAGGAATAGATCCTCCGCAAATTTAAAAAATCTACCTACGCGTGGCTCCATCTGTTAGACATTTTCGGAATGTATTCTCAAGAAAATTCGTCGGAATAAAATAATTATTACTCATATACATCTTGTTGCAGGGTACTTTTTTTTTTTTTTTTTTTTTTTTTTTTTTTTTTTTCCCCATTTTTGACAAATAGGTCTTTTAAAGTATAATTAAAAATTATATCAAATCATTTAACTTAAGAAGAGGTAATATTACAATTGCATATATTTCGTCATATAGTATCTATTGAATAATTGAATTAGCTTTCAAATGTCTAAAGAATTTTTCGACCTGGAGTTCGACCTGAGTTCGAACGGTCTAGTTGCATGGCTGGTTTTCGTGCTTTTGCCCAAATGTAACGTGAATATGAGGCAGTTTGCGTTATAAAACCCTCCGAATGCATTCCTCCATCTATGCAGATAATCATCCTGTGTTTTGCCGAACATAACCTATACTAACTTATTTTTCAGTGTATAATATGGAGTATTTTATATAATATACGTTTGTAAAACATATTTACAAAATTTTAAAAATAATTAATTGAGTTTATCATCAGCAAGATATATTTTATTTAAGGTCAACAGAAATAATTATTTTTCTCTAAAGGGATGTCACTAAGTCTAAAGAAAAGCAATTTAATCAGGCATTAAATCAAAAAAAAAAGATTAATTTAAAAAAACTTTAAAAAGTGGAAAATTGTTAAAAAAAACCATAATTTTTTAATAAATGTACCTTTTAAAACAAATTTCAATTTTTAGCCCAAAAGGGATATTATTAAGTTTCGCATCAAGATTCTCAGCAGATTTAGTTTAAATGTCGTCCACTGTAAATGCGTTATTTCACTTTTCATTCGATTCTATTGCAAAACTGAATGTATATGAAAGATATTTATCTTTCAAATTTAATCTGTCTGTTATTCATTAACAAACTAAGCTATTTAGAAGATAGAGGTGCGGTTCTTAACAGTATTTTTTTTATATTTAAATATTATTGATTTAACTAAACATACATTTAATTCATGATTTATCTCACTGAATTTTTATAGAATTAGGTTATATATTTTTTCGATTTTCGTTGATACAGAAGACATATAACGGTCCCATGTTAGTCTAAACTTAATATTCATCTAGTGACCTATAAAATATTTCGCTATTCCAACTGAACGATTTCTATTAATAATCTTCACAGAAAATTCATATTAAACTTTAAAGAGCCCTTTTGTGAGATAGTTGAAATTTAAAGCCTCTCGGATTTTTTATTTTATTTTATTCTTATTTAAAGTCAATAAACGAACTCATGAGAACATGAGACGTTCAAGTAAAGTCCCGTTACTCACATGAGGAAACCTTTCCCTTTAAGAAAAGCAATAAATTTGGGGGAGTTTGTTTAGGAACGTCTAAATTTTTGCCATGCCATTGTATCTAGTGTATTGTTACCGATGCTTACAGTTAGTTATTTTCTCAGGAAGGAAAATTTGTGTTCTTAAATGTGCGTTAAGTGACAGCGAGTACAATAAGAGTGAAATACTGAGATAAACTGCTCAAGTACCTCCTATACACCGTCTTTCCCACAGTATCCACTAATGGGGGGGGACTGTAACCCGCAGCTTTGCGTTTAGGAGTCCGATTCATTTACCCCTGACACCCATCTGCTTGATGGCTATAATTATATCAACAGAGAGCCGCGGTCAAAGAAAACGTTCTCTCTCACCAAGATTCCCCTCATTTTTTGTTTCCACCCACTCATACCCTCATTCTGTTTCGCCCTGGAATTTTCATCAGCTATACTTTAAGTTTATTTAATTTTTGTGATCATAAAAAAACTCCCCCTCCCCTACGATTAGAACTTAAATTGGGGGTTAGTTTTTGTAATAAAACATAATTCTAGCCGGAACGCACCGCAGCCCTGAATAAGAACGCTGCGGCACTTCTTTTGTGAATAACAATAATTGAATACATTGAATAACAATTTCAGTAGAAATTTTATCTCGAAAATTTTATTTTAACAATAAAATTATATTAAAAATCGCGTGTTAAATTTCAAATTATCTCTTTACATTTTATTTAATTTTAGTTAGTTAATTACTTCAATCTTTAATTATTTCAATAAATAATAATTAATTATCTAATAATTATCAATTATATAATAATTATTGATTAAATAACAATTTATAAACATTAATTAAATACCTATTAATTAATTTGATAATAATTAACTATTTAATTTTAAATTTATTAATGAGTTTAATAGTCATTTTATTTATTTATTTACTCTTGTTCCTCTCTGCTGACGGTCTTCCATAGGGCTCCGGCACTTCTAATCTTAGAAATTATGCCTTGAATTTACCCCATGGGTAATGTAAATATAAGCTAGTTTCCGCTAGAAAATATCCCTTATATTGGAATTAAACATATTGATTTGTGTATTGAATTAAACAAACAAATATAATAAAAGAAATATTTCTTTCTTTACAAAAAAAGGAAAAGAAAAAAAAAAGGGGGGGGGGAAGAAAGGAAAAAGGAAAAAATATTCTATTCTTGGGAAATGCGAAAATTTAGCTTTAAAGGTAAATATGCTAACAGAACATGAAGAGAAATGAAAACGAAAGATTGATAAATCAGATTTTCAATAATCAACTGATTAAAGAACTCATTTCGTCAAAAAAATATTTTTTCGCAATAAAAGTGAAGGAAGAATTTCACATATAAAGTAGAGATATCAAAATTAAATGAGATAATTTCCGATTGTCTGTTTCTAACTAGTGAAAATTTTAATTTCATTGTATTTAAGTATTTCGGAATGAAAAGTTTAGTATTTAAATATCCAAATAGTACAAATGCTTCATTTTTTCCCTCAGAAATATCTAGTTTAGAAAACCAAGCTAACTTCAACAGTTATGGTAGCTAAGCAAAGTGAGGGTTTTTAAAGATAATTCAGGTATTCAGCTTAGTTCAATTATATCTGAATTCGGGAATTGCGTTTAGAATGTTTTTAACGTTGCCAGTTACTCATGTTAGGGTGAAAGAAGCTTCAGAAAATTTAAAATAAAATATTTGATGTGGACACCACTTGAGTGTTTTGTACGGTCTATTAAATTATACATAATTTTTGCTGCACTTAATTGAAACTTATTTTCTCGAATTTTACTAATTCAATCAATTCAGTTATCACTTCGCGGCAAGGCAAAAATGCATAAAACCTTAAACATCTTCATTAAAATTTTAAAGTACAGGAAAATGTAAAACATCAAATATAGCTGAAAATAATTTAAAAAAAAAGTTTTTACATTAAAAATTAGAGTTTCTACGCAAAAGTAAGCAAATCAGCCAAGAACAAAAAGACAACATTTCGGTGCCTAAAACTGAAAGTTAACTTTTGACCACACTGAGCAAAAAGACATTGAAGTTGGTGCACCAGCTGACATTATTCACTACTCTACTAAGAGTTTCAAATGTAAAGAAATGGCCGCCTCATTAGGCTTAGCACCAGTTCTAAATTATTGATAATTCTACAACTGTTAAGTGAATATTAACTAAAGGCATAAGAAACCTTAACCGAAACATAAGGACAACATAATTCAATCATTTTCAAAGCAAGATATTCACAAATTACGAGCATATCCTATATGCTCATAAGTTGTGAATTTAAGCATATCTTATATGCTCATAAAAGTTAAAAAAAAATTAAATAATGAAGTACACTGTGAAAGACATTGCTGTCGATTTTATTTCACTCAAAGCAAGCAATTTAATACATTTGTTTTAAAAATTAATTTTAAAATGCTTTGTAATTTGAAAAATTAAATTAAAAAAGAGCTCGATTATAAATTTAATACATTTTATATTAATTGCTGTATTGTTTATATTATTTCAATGTCAAATGCTTTTTATGAAAAAGTGCTTTTTAATGTTGTCATTTAAAAATTCTAACTTATTAAGTAGTTTGGTTTATTTGATTATGGCAAAGAACTCGAGGGCTACCTCGCCTAAGAAGAGGGATGCCTTCGGGAAGGGTTTTCATAAGGTAACTGACTCGTAGACTCGTTACACATTGGGAAGCCACGAATGCATCCATACAGCCAGCCCATTCACCGGAATCCGAACCCGGACCGAATTACCAGCGTTCAGAGACTTTACCGCTCAGCCGCTGGTGGGCCAATAAATTATTAAATGTATTAATTTTCTGAATACATAAAGTTACGAGTTATAAGAGTTATGATATTCTGTATTGATATAGTTATTATATGCACATATTGTTAATATAATTTAATTTAAGGGGCCGCATTTACCTCTTTGCCTCAGGCGAAAAAATATCTAGCCTACGGCTGGGATACTAACGTGCTTTCCCATTGTCCATGTTTGATATAAATCCTGCCTAACATGCTGTAGTCATTTCGGCTACAGTTTGAAAAAATATATATCTCCTTATTTAGTTAGATAACAAGTACAACGGTTATAGCATATAAAAAAACGGAAATAAATATGAGTTTGCCAACCAGCGGCCAAGCGGTAAAAGCCATTGAACACTGGTACTTCGGTCCGGTGTTCGAGTCTCGGTGAACGGACTGACTGCAAGGGCGTACATATGTAACGTGGATGTTTCCCTTAAAAGGTTCTCCAAGGGGCATCCCTCTCTTTCCGTGTAGTGCCAAATGGTGGAGGACGTATTAATAATAATTCAAAAATACACATACATATGAGCTTAAACTTAAGTATAGAAGGATTGGCAGTTAGCTGATATCCTTCTGTCCCTCCCTCCCCCCCCCCCAAAAAAAAAAAAAAACCGAAATCAAAAGTGGTACCGAAGTCGTAATACGGATTACATAAAACTAAGCTGAAGATCGTGTGTTGTGACTTCGCACTTATACAGTGCTAGCGATGATTACATGTTGGCGACAGATTTTGTTTGCAAAAATTGTTCGAAGGGAACGTATGTAAGTACTTCATTTACCTATTTATCTGTTTGTTTATTTTTACTTTAGAATGTTTATTTTTCTCAAATGTAGCATTTTAATTTGAATGTAATTATGGAGTAAGTACTCTGAGAGGTTTTAAATTAATTCAGTTATTTGCAATGCATTTGACTTATTACCCATGAAATCTCCAACCTAAGCTCAAAAGACATTTGAAGATCAGTGATAATTTTTTTTTTTATTTACTTAATAAACGTTAAGTCTAAAAACTATGTAGAGACATTAGGTATTTTTTTGGGGGGGAGGAAGCAAGAAAGAGGAAAAATTAGCGACGCCTTCGCCGGGAATCGTCGGGCTTTGCTGCTAGCCTTCGTCTGGCTTTTAATGTACCGGAAAAATGGCTGAAGGGAACACCAAACGTTAAATTTAAAACTGCGTAGAATTTTACTCTGCAGAACAACTTCATAAAAAAAAGTTATTATGTATAGCAAAATTACAATGAAATAAGCAATATCCCTTAATACAAATATTAATTATCCTAATAACACTCTTCCCTTTGCAAAATTAAGAACTCAAATGGTGTAAAGGAGGTTAAGAACTTTGTTTTCTAAAAAAAAAAATCACTCAAAACTTTTCAATATCTTAAAAACAGTGAAATGAGCAATAAATAACATAAAAGAATTAAAAAAAAAACAGAAAATTCTGAAAAGCAAAGTATAATTAATGATATTTTATCTTATATTTTCAAGAGGAAAAAAATTACAATGAAATAAGCTATATCCCTTACTACAAATATTACTTATCCTAATAAAAAAAAAATTAACCAACTTTCCGTTGAAGAAAAAAAAATCATGCAAAACTTTTCAATATCTTACAGTGAAATAAGCAAAAAATAACAGGAAAGAAACTCAAAAAACAAAAAATTCCGCGCACAATTTTACTCTGCAGAACAATTTTATCAAAAAAAATCAATAAAAATGTACTATATATATAAAAATGACAATGAAATATGCCAATCTCTTAAAAACAGTGACATAAGAAATACGATGAAAAATTGTTGCCAAACCCATATTTCTAAAAGAATGAAACTATTCAAAATGATGCGATTTCATCAAAAATCTATCAACAACAATAAGAAAGGAAAATTGTTGCCAAAATCACATTTTTAAAGATGTGAGATGTGAGAGTGTAGCCCATTATGTCTCAAAATGATGTGATTTCGTCACAAAACATAAAATAAAAAAAATTCGAATTCGAATTTCGAAAAAATCATGCACTGGTTCTTGTCTAGATGCACCTATGTACCAACTTTCGTAGCCGTGGGTCTATTAACTTAGGCGCCGCGCGAACGAAAGACACACACACACAGACAGACTCTTTCTTTTATTATATGTAATAGAGATTGCTTCACTTTTTAGACATACAGAAGATATGTAACGTTCCTGTGATTGACTAAAGGCATATTCCTATAAAATGTTTTCCTGTTCCACCTGGATCATCTCCATCGATAATATCATAAAGAATATTAAACTTTAAAAAAGGGTCCTTGCGTGATCGTTAAAATCTAAATCCTTTCAAACTTTTTCTTTTTAAGTGTCAGATCGCTTTTTAAGGTAGGAAACGAGCTCTGAGCAATGTATTTACGCCATAAGTGCAGATAGTATAGGAGCTATCATGCTCCTGTATTATCTGGTCTTGTGGATAATATAGGAGGAATGTGAAGAATTACATTCTGTTTATAAGAATGTAATTCTTTACATTCTTCCTCCCGCCTAAATAAAACCGAGAGGCAGCCTGGACGATCCTAGTCGACAAGTTTTGGCTCTGTAATTAAGGGTTGTTCACACTTTAGGATTAAGATTTTTTCAAGGAAGAGGAAGTTCAGGCTAGGAAACGCGAGAAATTGGACCGTCTTCTTACCCAAACTCTAGACTTTCGGATGGTTAATTCAGTATACCAAAAGACAGTGCTTAAATTGCGCCGGAGCCCACCGAAGCCCGGCTCCGGTACTCCTCAATTTTTAAAATAAATTACAATTTTAGCCGGAGCGTACCGGAGCCCTAAATAATATGAGCTCCGGTATTTCTTTTTATAAAACTGTACCACAATTTAAAGGGAAAAAAATTAGAATTCCTAACGTTTTAGTTTAACAATAAGCAGATCTTGCAATACTCTATTTCCCTAGAAATACGAACTCATGAGAAGATAGACGTTCAAGTAAAGTTCCCTCACTCACTTGCGGAAACCTTTCCCTTTAAAAAGGGCAATAAATTTGGGGGAGTTTGTTTAGGAACGCGTAAATTTCTCGCCATGCCATCGTATCTAGTGTATTGTTATCGATGCTTGCTGTTAGTTATCCTCGCAGGAAGGAACATTTGTGTTCTTAAATGTGCGTTAAGTGACAGCGAGTACAATAAGAGTGAAATACTGAGATAAACGCTTCAAGCACGTCCTATACATCGTCTTCTTACAGTATCCACTAATGGGGGAAAAGCGTAACCAGAAACTATACTTTCATCCTTAGGAGTCAGACTCAGGACTCATTTTACCCCCTGACATACATCTTCTTGATGGCTATAATTATATCAGCAGAGAGCCGCGGTCAAAGAGAACATTCTCTCTCACCAAGATTCCCCTCATTTTTTGTTTCCACCCACTCATACCCTCATTCTGTTTCGCCCTGGAATTTTCATCAGCTATATTTTAAATATATTTAATTTTTGTGATGATAAAAGAACTCTTCTCCCCCCTACGATCAAAGCTTAAATTGGGCCGGAGCCCAACGGACCTCGGCTCCGGTGTTTCTTAGTTTTTGTAATAAATCAAAATTCTAGCTGGAGCCCTGAAAAAGAAGGCTGCGGCACTTCTTATATGTAACTGAATAACAATTTCAGTAGAAATTTTACCTAGAAAATTTTATTTTAACAATAAAACTATATTAAGAATTGGTTATAAAATTTCACTTTATCTCTTTACATTTATTTAATTACTTGAATCTTTAATTTTTAAATAAATAATAATTATCTAATTATTATCAATTAAATTATAATTAATTAATTATCTAATAATTATCAATTAATTTATAATTAATTGATTATATAATAATTATCAATTAAATTACAATTAATTATATAATAATTATTGATTAAGTAACAATTTAGAAACATTAATTAAATAGCTATTAATTGATTTTATAATAATTAACTATTTAATTTTAAAATTATTAAGGAGTTTAATGGTCATTTTATTTATTTCTTTACTCTTGTTCCTCTTTGCTGACGGTCTTCCATAGGGCTCCGGCACTTCTAATCTTAGAAATTAAGCCCTGATCTAGTGACCTATAAAATGTTTCGCTATTCCACCTGAACGATTTCTATTGATAATCTTCACAGAAAATTCATATTAAACTTTAAAGAGCCCTTTTGTGAGATAGTTGAAATCTAAAGCCTCTCGGATTTTTTATTTTATTTTATTCTTATTTAAAGTCAATAAATAAGTCAAAATATTTTTCATAAAGTTGTTCTTTATTTTTATACATTTTATGCTTAAAACTTATGACATTCACGTATGTATAAATTTATGCAGTCATTCATATTAACTTTCTTTGTAAAAGGGCAGACAGACCGAAAATTTTGAAACAAATAAAAGGTATTTAAATATATAAATTAAGTACATTTATTTTTAAATCAATAAAAGTGAAATTAAAATCATCCAACTTCTCCAAAGCAAATCATTTTCTTGTTAGGAGGCTGCGTTTGCAACCATATTTCTCAATCTGTTTACACAAGGACCAATTACAGACTAGCTAATTTTACGTTTGCAAATTCTGCTTTGAAAAGCAGCATTCTTGCAATAACGAGTTGTTTTCCCTCTGAAGTTCTTAACTACATTTAACTGCTATACACTGCCTTAAATAAAAGTTAAATAAGCATAAGGAATATAAAAGAATAGCCTAAATAATAAGCATAAAGAATTAAATAAAGCTGAATAAGCATGAAATAAAGCATAAAGAATTATTTTAATGTATTAATTCAGGCTATTTAGTAAAGCAAGTTTCATACACTGAAAATAGCTCCAGGGCAGTCGTTTACTGTACTCAGGCAGTCTCAGCAGCGGGGTATAAAAATATCTCCATGGTCTGTGGTGGAAGGTCCCAAGTGGTGGTAGTGATAAAGTTAATTAATGTACATAGATTACGTATTTTATCTAGCTCATGTCTTACTGTTTGTGAGTAAGGACTGTTATGAAGATTGTTCTTCGGTGATTGCTTCGTTGTCAAGGACTTTACCTTTTGAACTGTTAACAGTTCCCTGAATTGTGTATTTGCTAGTTACAAATTCGGCTTTATGTGCTCCAAATACTGATTTTGACCAATTTGATGTATCTCTCTACCTTCTCCAAGATTTGCCACCTTGACCAGAATTTCGCCTGCGTGCGCGGTGCTCATGCACCCCTAATTTTTTTTAAAATAATACGTGATATGCCAATGGCGCAACTTGATTTAATGGAGAAAACTCTAAGTAGTTAGTGCCATTAACCAAGTGGCGATTCTGATTCTTCTGATTCTGGTGGAAGGACTTTAACCCCAAATCTCCGTAGGTCACGGTGGTTTAAATCCGCAATCTGGTGGTCTTAGTAGTAGAGCAGTTAGGTTGGAAGGCAGAGGATCGTTAAAGGATATCGGCCGGGCTGTCAGATCCGTATTCTGGAATAAATCCTCACTGCTGAACAGCCCGAGTTGTACTGGTGGGTAGCAAAGCGACCAGTCAGAGCTTCAGGCATATATTGGCCAACCCCACTCTGATGTGTGGTCACCAGGAGTTGTAATCCTATCTGATCAGGTCAGCGGTGGGCCGAGGAGAATTAAAAAGTCTGTCAATCTGTGCTTTGATGTGGCTCAGAACGTCAGCAGATCAGAATTTATAAACAACTCCAAGATGACTTTGCTTGGATCTTGCCTTCCACTTAATAAGGAGGTAGGCATTGGGATTTGGACTATGCAGTCACTATCAGAACACTGACAATTATTATTTTATTGAAAATAGCAAATTTATTCTATTAATTTTGGGAGATAGCATCATAGAAAATACTTTGCAGTTTTCTTATAACCATGCAGTTCTCATAAAATACTTTCTAGCCATTTCACAGACAATGCCTACAAAGTATTTGGCTTTTATTGCTGAAACTTAATTGTTTAAGAAGTTTTCTTTAAATACCAGAACGATACTTTAATTTAGAAAAATCTTCAAAGTAATATTTTTCTGCCTTTTACTTAATGCGTTGTTAAATGATGTAAGAGTGTTTTCACACTTAAGCCATCTGCGAAATAAAAAAAAGCCTTTCAAACCTATCAAATCATTTAGAATTCTTATTCGAGAGCAATTCTCACAGAAGTGGTTTAATATTTACTTCTTTTCCAGGAAATATGAAAAACCGGGAGCTACTAACCGAAAACCAAAAATTTCTGGAGCCTTCATTGATGAGCAGTGATGTCATTTCAAAAGAACTCCAAACTATGCAATGTTATTCACAAACGTTTCTCAGCAAATAGCGAGATGGCCAATTCTAGGATTCCACCACTGGCAAGTCCTTCTGAGATAAGCATCTTGGTTGCCTTGATTAGAAGACAATGTAGCACAATAGTACCTTGGCTTGCTACTATTCATTTTGTAATTACAAGAAGAATGTTTATTTTTACTGTAAGATAGAAGATTTGCAGTTTGTACTCACTCATGCTTTCACGCAGTAACTGAGATGAGCAAGAAAGAATGTCTCCTGAAGAAGAGGGCAATAGCACTGTTTAAAGATGTGCCGAATACTCTGTACAATGTATGGCTGATGCTAGTTATTTTGCCATCTGGCGAAATCTCGGCGGGGTTTGATTTCTGTTATCAGATACCTTCATAAATTCTAAATTTTTGCCATCCCTAAATTTTTTTGCTTATTCTTCCCTACATTGTAAATATTTTCTGCCTAGCACAGCCACACCGGTTCCGCCAGCCTTCGTACAATATGACCATATCCATTAACATTGAAATATGTAAAACCGTGAGTTTCTGGAAGGTTTTCGTCATTTCAGAGGCGCCATTTGAAATGAACTCTAAATCAACACAGGTCTTATGTATAGTCCATGAATATACGCTTACCCAGAGGGCAAGAGAGAAATATAGAAAGAATTTTAAGGAAGGTTTTAAAAGGAAATATTCAAATTTGAAAGATTTTGCAGAGACAATAATGAAAATTAAAAATGCGAACAAAGATAGAATTGGAATTCGGCAAAGAGACTCAGATTTTGGTGTTTTTTATTTTTTCTTAAGTTTGTTTTTTCTGGCCGGTCCCATTTTTTGATCATATGGGCGGCTAGTGCCAGCTAGGAGGATCGGACCTTATAATGGTAATAATAATGATAGGTTTTACTAGCGGCCGAGTAGTTTAAAGACTCCTTAATACTCGTAGTACGTTTCCAATTCGAACCAAATAGCTGGCTGCATGGTTAATTTACGTTAATTTTCCTATGTGTAACATAAATATGAGCCATTTTTCTCTGGGAAGTTTGCAAATGCTTCTTTCCGCTTAAACTGATAGTCCTAGTATGGTTTGCTATATTCAAGTAACCAACCCAAACCAAACTGACTTAAATTCAATTTAGAATCTGCGAGACCAGTTATTGTACTTTTTAGAATGTGATTTTGATGTAAATATGGTATTTGTTTACTTGGTATTCTAACTTTTGCATTTATTGGCTGATTTTCATTTTGAAAATTTCCTGCACTCTTATATGAAAAAAATCCTGAAAGGCTTTTATTTATCCATAATATAATACAATAAGTTCTGTGTTCTTATTTTCGTTTTCTTATTTTTTATACACATCTATAGACAAAAAAAATCTATGGCAGATTAAGACAGTTCAAAAAGAAAAATAGGCTGAAAATCACTAGGGGAGGGAATTTCAAACTTATTTATTGAGCAAATTTAATTTATTTCTAGGAAACATTTTATTATTAAATTAAAAATTAAAAGCAGCATTTGTCACATGCTATAGGTACAGGCATTTTTAAAAGCATATGTTGACTTTATCAACACATGTCTAAAAAATGTTTGTATGTAACATCTGCTGCTCATTATAACATGTCACCCTCTTTATAATATTTTACACACACTCTC
The DNA here is from genome assembly GCF_044657685.1 of Stegodyphus dumicola. Taxonomy (NCBI): domain Eukaryota; kingdom Metazoa; phylum Arthropoda; class Arachnida; order Araneae; family Eresidae; genus Stegodyphus; species Stegodyphus dumicola. Next base: position 90,590,895 of record NC_140768.1, read on the forward strand.
AAATTTTATACCGAATTATAATTCATTTTTATATAAAAACAACAAGAGATACAAAAAATATTAAAATAGTCATAAAAACAGTGTAATTTTAAGCTTTTTTCACACCATAAATATCAACTGACACTAAAAAATACAAAAAAAAAAATTAAATAGTTATAAAAACAGAACAATTTTCAAATACTTTTTGTACCCAAAAAATTCAAAAATATATATATATATTGTAAAGAATTCAGAAGATATGTAAAAATTTCGACCACACATTCTAAAGTTTTTTCCAAATCATAGCAAATATTCTCCATCTATCATATCTTTATAGTTGAATATGTAATTTCCTTCATTAATTTTTTTAATTGCATTATCAGAAATGATCATGAAAGGATTTATTATAAAAAATATAAGCAGAAATATCCTCTAAAATGTAACAGATATTTTGTAAAAAATAGTAATTCTTAAAGAGAAGAAACACCCTGTAATGATTGTTTTAGATCATTTAAAGGTATGAAATGCTTTGAAAATCATAACAGAGGAAAAGTTTGTGAAAACCTAGGGAAATGTCTTAAAATGTACGCAAAATTATTTCAAGAAAGAAAAGAAATCCAGAGAAGCATAAATGTGGTGAAATGCTATGCAAAAATTGTATAAAATGGGATTCAAAAGAACATAAATATTACATGAAACTAAAAAAAGCTCTAAGAGGCATGTGTATAAAAAAGAAGTTGTTAAAAAAGTTACATAAAAAAGAATAGAAATTGGTATAAATTATGTAAAAAACTGATGGTACTCGTTATTTAAACATATGTATGGATAAAATTAAAAATAAGAATGATTGGTGCAAGGAACATTACCATGGAGAATTTACAGAGAAGAACATGTTTTTTGATTTTGAAACAAATCAAGAAAGGGGTGTTCATAAAGTTAATTTTGTAATAAATCATGATCTTACAGACGAAGAAAAATTATTTACAGATGATAAAGAATATTGTAAATAGTTGTTCAATGAAAAATATTATGGTTACATACTAATAGATCATTATGATAAAGGATTTGATTTCCAGGTTTTTTGCAAAATATTGTTTTAAAAATAAAATTAAAGTTTAAATTAAAACTACCTATCAAGAAATTAAACTGATTTATATGAACACTATCGATTATGATATAAAATTTATTGATTCAATTAATTTTACACTCGTACTCTTGAGAAATTTTCCTAAAACATTTGTCTTAAATGAATTAGCTAAAGGATATTTTCCTCAATAGTTTAGCACATCTAAAAACCAAATTTATGTAAGAAAATATCTAGATAAGCATTGTTATGGTTACGATTACATGACTTTAAATCAAAGAAAACCTTTATAAAATGGTATAATTCTATAAAAAAAAGAATTTTTTATTTTCAAAAAGAAATTATTAAATATTATAGATCTGATGTAGATATTTTGAGAAAAGGATATTTCGAATTTAGAAAAATATTCCTAAAAACTGCAGGTATTTATCATTTAAATATAATACACTAGCAGGTGTATGTATGGTTAATATATATAGAGACTAATATTTATAGAGATAAACTCTTGTAGTGTTCCTGCCTTTTATCTATTAACTAAGTGTGGAGGAACCTAGTGAACTTCTAAGCGAATAATTGCTTAAGTCCAGAAACAGAAACGTAAAACTCAAGAAGGGTTAATTACCCTTTATTGCTCAAACTAAAAGTGTACAGACGGTCCCTTTACCAGGACGTACAACAAAGCCTCCACTTAGGCTTCAACTCCAAAAGAATAAAATCTTAATAAAAACTTAACTAATGGCTAACTAAAGAGATTTACCCGAAGCTAACACAATTCTAACTAATTGGCCCCTAAATATCGAATTAGTTGGCGAAGCTATCACAGGCATGTAATACGATGTGCGTAGTAACAGCTTAGAGAGGCGTGGCCAAAAGGCAAACGCGCGCTATTCAGAAACTCTGATTCTCTCTCCCGAAGTCAGTGGAACTTCGACTTAAATACTACTCCTTCTCATTTCCATTAAACGCAATTTAAAACCTGATTATGGTAAGGAATTGTAAGCTGAAATTATGAGAGATAGGAAAGGAGCTTTAACTTAAAAATAACTGTTATTAAACTTAGGATAAACCTTACACTCTTACAAGAAAATACTATTGCCTTCGATGAAGAAATTATTTTAAAAGGATTAATATAGTAAAAAAATCAATTGCTTGGTTAGAATGCCAATCTCAAAAACATAATAAAACTCATAAAACTAGAGAGATTTTTGTGAATATATTATCTATCAATTTTATGGATGTCATTGGCATGAATGTACTAGATATTTTAAGGAAAACACAGTAAATATGCTTAAGTATGTATGAAATATTTATAAGGAAAAACAATAAAAATAGCTAACATGATAAAAGAGAGGATATGAACTCGTTAGGATAATTAAACCCTTCTTCTTCTAATAAGAATGTGATTTTGAAAACGATAACGAAATTAAAAGTTATAAGAAAGAATGGAAAAGAGTTTTTATAGAACGTTTAAATCCTAGAGATGCTTTTCAAGTGGTAGATGTGAACCTATCAGGACTTCTTTTTCTTCTAATCTGCTTGACGAACATGACGTGTCCTGATTAGACAGTGAGTTTGACTACAGACTGTGTCTTATGGAGTGTAGAAGAGACGACAAGATGAGAAGGGTTTAATTACCCGTTATTTCACTCGATATTACTGGCGCTCCCGCACTTCGGGATACAAAGACCAACCACTTGTGGTCCGAACTTAAAAGTATAAGACTACTAACTAACTAAAATTTAAATAAGAGTTAACTTTTAGTACTTTACACAGATGACCACACTAAGACTGGCCTTTCAAATTACTACGTATGTAGTACGCAGACTGAGGAAAACTACAATACGTCTTTAGCTTTCAAGAAGACTAAACCTCTGGCCTTAAAGGCGGACAGCAGCTGATTGCAAGCTCGCGTGAAGTATAGTGGCAAGAAGGCTCACTCTCTCCCCATCTAACTCTGCTTTTAGCAAAAAGAATCAACTTAAATACTTAAGCGTTAGCAAGTACAATTTGCGTAAACATATGGAAGTGAAAAATAAGAGAGGACAGTACAGTTTTAAAATAAAATAAACGTTAGTAAAACTTAAGATCCTTACAAACCTACCAAATTACAATATGAAGTGAAAAATAACGAAAAAAACGTAAATATATTGATGTTGTTTTACTCTAGCCAATTGTTAAGTACTTTGATGATTATCCAATAAGGCATCTTTATAAAATTTACAATCCTATGAAATTTAACAAATATTGGTATGGTCTGATCAAATATAAAGTATTAGCTCCTAGAAAATTACATCATCCTGTATTATCTTTAAAAGAGATAAACTGTTATTTTTATTATGTAAATTATGTTCAAAAGTATTCAATGTGAGCATTTTAAAACTATTACGGAAAAAAAAAAAGTGTGAAGATTATTATAAATTATGAGATAAGCAATGTCAACATAATGATAATGGAAGACGTTTCATAGGTAGTACTTGAACAGAAGAAGAAGTTAATTAGCCATTGAAAAAGCAGACGAAAATTTAAACATGTATCAAGCTTGGCACTTTAAACAAATTGTTTAAAGAATATGTTAAAATATTTTTAAAAATCAAACCAGAAACAGATTATAAATAAAAAAATATAAAAGAGCCATTAAAGAAAAATTAGGTATAGAATTAGAGAAAGTAAAAAATAAAGCCACATATGAAACATAATAGCTAAAATTTGTTTAAATTCTTTATGGCGTAAGTTTGGCCAAAGAAAAAATACGAAACATACTGAAAATTTTACAGAATTAGCGCATTTTTATAAAATTATAGAGGATGATTTTAATTAAAGTTGCTGTTTCAAAACGCTCTAATTTATAAAATTACAGGTTAGAATGAGTTCATATTTTATCAGAACAGTCCTGAAGTAATGGAATTTTGTTTGGTGAAGGAAAAAATAGATAAAAAATTTGTCGATAGCTAGCGCTATCGGTGTTCACATTGCTGTTGTGCATATATAGCCGAAAGGAAACAATAGACTCCAAGGTTTTACAACAATTTTATTAGCGAAAAGATACGAATACATATTTACAGAGAAAACAGCGATGGTGACAAGAAAAGCCTCACCAAACAAACACCTTACGGATGGTTAACGCATAAGTTGTTCGATAAGTTCTCTTCCTTGTTCCGCTGCTAGTTGGAAGCACAAAACTACATATTCCACAACAGATCGGAGGGTATCTATGGGCCCATGCTATTCGCACCACCGGTGCGATTAGCCGCTTAAGCTATTCGCACCAACATTAACCACGCATGCGCATTGAGTTGTCAAAGGCGGATTTCTACCTTGGCGTAGTTTATCATTTTTTAAGCGTTGGCGACTTTCAAAAGTTTAGAAAGGAAAATGGGTTCCTTTTCTTAAAAAAAAAGAATGAACACATTTCCTTTTATTAAAGTATATATGAAAAAGTGGCAGATTTTTATGTTCGCAATGTTTATCCTTTTCCTGAACGGTTTGAATAGTTTAAATGACTGATGTGAAGGGGGGACAAAATCGTGCTGACATTTTTTGGACATCTTAAAATACATTTAGCTTTAAATATGATATAAAGATGTGTTTTGCGCAATCAAGCCTTTAATTCATTCCTCTTTAAAAAATTTCGTCCGAGAAAAGATACTAAAAATTAGACAGAGGATTTCTGTGTAGAAGATTTAGACATGAAATAAGTTAAAAGCGATTATATGAACTATTAAATGAATTATTCTGTATGCCTGCTTATTTTTTTTTTTTTTTTATGGAAATACTTGGCATTTTAAGGACACAAAAAGTTCTTCAAAGAACTTTGAAATATTAGTACAAACACATTAATTAATTAAATTGAAATAAATAATGGGATGTAATTTAAAAGACAGAAATAATTTAATGTAAGAGATTTAGATTTAAAAATTAGCACACACGAATGATTTATCAGATTTCGTAAGGTTTTATTTCATAATTAACTTTGATTTTGAAATATGGCATTTGAACTTATAAACCTGTGTGGATACTGAAAAAGTGATGAATATATAAGAATATTATCATTTTCAGTAAGTTTTCTTATTGAATAATAAATTCTGACTGTCCTATGCTATAAGAATAGGGTCATAGTTTGTTTTCATAAAAGTTAAGTTTGCATAAAAATTCCTTTGTTAAATAAAATAATTTAGGTAATTTCTATAGCCTTTTTGTCAATACATTAAAGATTTTTTAACTAATTACACGTCTTCGCTTGCAATTAGAACCATCATTAAATCGATATTTTATCTAATCATTTCCTGAACATTATCATGTATATAGATTGACCTCGTCTTTGTAACTGATAATTATTACTTGTAAATTATTCTCTTGATGGTGAACTATTAACAACCCTTTCTATTGCTGAGTTAGATTTAACAACCTTCTCTCTCACTACCGCCTGCCTTACGGAAATCGGCGTAAAATGCTGGTACCTGGGCTGCTTGTGCGCATGCGCAAACGTAGGTGGTGTGAATAGCCTTTTAGCTATTCGCACGGTCGGTGCGATTAGCCACTGCTTGTATCTATGCTGATGCTATGAATATGTAGCGTGATGCTTGCCTTCAAATCGGCCAGATTCGCAGTCCGCTCATTGTAAACAATATTCTTCAGATATCCCCAAAGCCAAAACTCACATGGGTTTAAGTTGGAAGAGCGTGGCGTTCACGCTGTTGGAAAATGGCGGCTTATGATTCTATCATCTCCGAAATGAGCTATCACCAGCTGCTTCACACGAGTAGCAATGTTCGGAAGAGCGCCATCTTGCATGAATATTGTGCAATTAGCACATTGACGTTGCTGAAGGGCCGGAAGGACATGGTTACGCAAAAGTGCTTCATACTGCTTGCCAATAGCGGTGCAGGTAACGGGGCCCACAGGTGAAAAACTGACTGACGACAAACGTTCCGTTATTTTGCCCCACACGGTGATCTTTTCACAGTGAAAAAGTAGTAGCTGTAGCGAGAACGGATTCTCGGTCGTCCATATCCTGCAATTTTGCCTATTTACAGAACATTGCAAATGGAAATGAGCTTCGTCAGACCATGGAATTTTCAAACGCCATTCATTATCCACTTCCCTGCGGGCAAGAAATTGTAGTGCAAAAGATTCACGTGTTTCCAGGTCAGCAGGCAGCAGCTTCTGCACTTGAGTTATCTTATACGGATAACAGCGCAAGATGTTCCGCAGGACTTTACGCACCGTGCTGATAGGCATATCCAACATTCGGCCAATTCCAGGTGCATTGTTGATTCCTGCATCATTATTTGCCAGTTCTAGTAACACTGTGGCCACATTCTGCACTGCCACCGCCGAAACTGGTTTTCGTCATCTACCTCGTTTCACGTCAAATGAACCGGTCTCTATCGCTTTTCGCGGGCCATATGTGGTCATTGGGCCGGATTTTATGTCTTTTAATGGCCGGAGGTAGCCGCCCAGACAGTATAGTGATTAGGAAAGCCTGAATGCGATACCGAAGGGCCTGGGTTCAAATCCCGGAGAAGGCGTGGTTTTAACTTCCGTTCCTTCATAGGAGGCGATGGTGGTCCACCTATTAGGTGCCTCCAAAATAAAGAGACCACCACATCTGGCCTTGTATAGATTAATGGACTGTGTTACACTTTAACTGTTCACAATCTGCCATTGGAGAAAACAAAATGTCTGGAGGTTCTTGATAGCTGTTAACGCATAGTCACCATTCTGATAGCAAAGCTTCACGAGAAAAGCACGATCCTTTTTCGTCAGAGTCATGATGAAGCACTCAGGCAAGATGTTATGCGCGCCGTGAGTGCTGTGAATTTTTATCTTAGCCATGTCTGCAGTGAGCATGTTACGTCTAACACCCGTATTCGCCAACTTTTTAACTCATGAATTTTCGCCTTAACTAGTGCGTTAGGGCCAAATCTGTATTCTCCAACCGTAAAACCGTGCGTTATACTTACATCTGAGCATCGGATTCCTGATTCACCAATGGCAGTAGATTATTACACTGGTTAATTTTAAACATGCGCAGAACGATGCTAAGATTAAAAACTTGTTTAAAAATGGATGTCATTAGAGATTTTTTGATGTTAGAAGAGCTGCAGTCACTTGAAAGGAGATCACGACTGGTAGTAACGAAGAGAGAGTGCGATTCTGGATGTATTACACGATATTGATTTTCGTCGGCGGTACCGTTTGAATTAAACTACGGTATCGCATATAATGGATATTCTAACTGAAAATTTGAGTGCTAAGAACAACTATTTAACACCTGCCGAAAAATTATGCATTGCCCTAAAATTTTACGCTTGTGGAATTTTTCAATTAGTTCTTAGCGATCTAAGTTTGGTCAGTCAACCGTCAGCTTGCCGGGCAATAAATCAGGTATCACAATGTCTTGCGAAGCTATGCCCTCAGTACATCAGATTGCCTGATACAGAGCACGAAAGACGAGATGTAAAATATGACTCTTCAATTATAACATTTATTGTATGCTATTACAATGTAACATATATAATTTTATACAATATATTATTAATGTGTACTTGAGACGTCATATACTATGAATTCGTGAAATACTTGAGAAGTCAAATATATGTAGAAAATTTTGTGTGATAGTACAGTTTATCACAAGAAAATTATATATATAAAATCAAATTGTCTGTAAATTCCTGTAAGACAGGGATATAAATTATGTTGAAACATTAATAAAGATATATTTTTTCAAATACCCTTGCATGCAATGATGAGCATTGGAAATTAACAGAAAAATTTCAGTAATCTGTGAATGTAATTTTGATGTTAGATTTTCAGAAAATTCAGTGGGAATTTTTTCTTTTACATAGATGCACATAAATTTTGTAACAAAAATGGATTTTTTACTTTCACGCTTCATTAATTGGTGACATATCTTGATTGATTAGTGATTCAATCTTGGGGGTCGTTATAATAAGGAAATTCCAAAGGTAAATTTGCAAGTTACCTGCTTCGTTTTAATCTACGATCAAACAATTTATGTGAATGTTCAAAAAGAGTTCCTCAGGATGTGGAACATTTGATTTTCTCATGCCCTACATTTGATGGCCCTAGATTATGCTTAAAGAACGATTTGAAAATGTTCGGAGTGACTTAACCAGTGAACTTATCTGTTTTCGTGAAGTCCAGACTGCTGTTCTCTGCTTTTGTTCGCTTTATTTATGCATGTAACTTTTAATGTCTATTTATGCATGTAACTTTTAATGTTTTAGTTAACTTACTTCTGTAAGCCCCGTGTTGTGCATATGTGGTGTACGGGAGTCTGTATGTTCTCAAAGGAAAAAAAACAAATTCAAATTATGAAAAGAAATTATGCTTGCGCATTATCTGCCCAACTCTTCCGTACAGTCAACAATCGTTGATTATGTTTTCGCCAACCCAGCATGTGAAAAACCTAGCATATGTAGCCAACTCCTATTTCTAGCAATTATATGTATAATGGCAAAAAAAACTAAAACGTAGCCATTTAAAAAAATGGTGGTGTATAGAAAATTACATAAAACAGCAATGAATTAACGAAATTAAATACATAGAAAACATCCATAATGAAAGTACATAAATCAAACATCCATAACGAAACACTTAAAATTTCATAAAACAGTAACAAATTAATTAAATTAAAAATACAAAAACATTCATGATATAAAGCTTAATTTTCTATTTTCTCAGTCTTCTGTCCATGTGCACAGTGATATGTTTTAATTTACAAAAACAACGGAGAATTGCAGAATTGCTGGCATCACAGAGAAATTAGACGCTGATCCCCATGTACACGTTGACATGTTTTAACTTGAAGAAGCATCACAATCGCCAACATTCGGAAGCAGATCCACTTATTAGACTGGGATAGGGTATCTCACCCAGGCGCCTAATTAACTTAGCTCACGAAGCGAAAAAGCACAGAACAGCTTGGAATCGTTCTCCATGTATGCACTGACCTGTTTTTATCTTTAAAAAAAATCAGATAATTGCACTTAATCAGAGATTATAAAAATTTTAATTTTTAGACAGTAAGCTGTATACAGATTGTGTTCATATGAATGAAGCTCGGTGAGGGGTCAAACGTCTTGTATGAATACTCTGAGTTTGCTCAGACGGGAAATTTATCTTATGCAGGAAACTTATTTTTGTTGTTTCTCAGGGGAAAAAAAAAATTTGTACAGGGGGAAAAAATTGATATTGTGAAGTTTTGGCTGAAATATTTAGGTTTGGAAAACAGAAATATGCAATATTAAAAATTAATCAAATTAAATCTGCTTTAACTTGCTTACATGACACTGATCCCCGTGTACAACGATGCACATGTACCTCTTGTTGAAAAGTGATTTATTTATGTGACTAATATCGGTCCAGGGTTTCGAATTCTGGTGAATGAGCTGCTGCATGAGTGTTTTCATGGCTTTTCTGATGTTTAACGTGTATACAAGCCAGTTTCCCTTAAAATGTCCTTCACAAAGGCAACCTTTCCCTTAGGCAGACAGAGTGCTTTGCCATAATTAAATAAATCAATCCAAACCTATATGGTTGCTATTGTAACAGAATGTAGAACATTCTTTAACACTGATAGCCTAGATGCTACACAGACTGTGCATAAACACAGTTCAGTGCATATATATTATTTTATCACTGCAATATTTTTCTCTAGCAAGGCTTCTGCTTGAGAACAACAAAATATAGCCGAATAAATGATTTTCTTGAGGAAGATGACGATACAGAAGATGAAAATACAAATCCTGCATTTTAAGAGCGAAACGTGGCAGGATTTGCAAAATGCATTGCAATCGTCAGAGAGTATTTCACATAATAATGTAAAAAGATTTTTAAAAAAATTAATGCTATTAAGTAAATTTTATATCATATTATATATAAATCTGTTTTATGTAACTATTTTATTAATCTTTAATACATGATGCAGTAACATAAAAAGGGTTAAAACTTCAACATTCAGTATATTTCATGTTTTATTTGTAATCTGATGCTCATAGTGAAGAAATACTTTGTTTCTGAAGACTAAATGAGCCTATAGTGAATAGCAATATTGTAACAAAAATATCTTCTATGAGTTTACTAAACTGAGCTTTGAAATATTTTTAAGGAGAATGATGGTAATTTCAGTAATTCTAAGTATAGTCAGTAGACAATAAAATCTGATTATTGGTGCATTGATTTTGGTGAATCATGGATTAAGAAATGAAATTATGTTAAACAGATACTTAAGATCATTAGAAATGTAAAATATTTATTCCACTATGTTTTGTTACTTCCAAATTTGCAAACTTTATTAAACAGGTACTTAAAATTATTAAAAATATACAGTGCAAGATACTTTACAAAATTATAAAATGGTTCTCCTCAGATACAGATTTCAATTTCTTTTAATTTCTAAGTCCCTCTTTAAAATTTACATTTTTAAATCATGACCTTCTTTTTTCATGTCATGTTCTTCTTTTTTGTATTTCATTGTTAATTCATGTTTTTCTTTTTCTGTATTTCATTGTTGATTCATGTTCTTCTTTTTTGAATTTCATTGTTAATTCATGTTCCTCTGTGAAGAAGTTTTGATTTAGTTCTGAATGTTCTACCAGAGCAGCTGCAGCTGCATTAGATGCTGGAGGCTCTCTTTTGGCTTTCCTCAGTAGTTTAGGTGTAGGTGTAATTTTTGGTGATTTATCAGCCTTTATTTGTACCACTCGTGAATACATTTTGCCTTTTTGACTTCCTGATGCCTGTGAAGGAGAATCACTAGCCTTGTGTTATAAAATGTAAGATTGGCTCTTGTTGTACAGGTCTGACTACTTCTATTTCATTCATTTCTTTAGGTCTATCTCCGAAGTTAGCCTGTTACATAAAATATTACACAGTAAATACAAAATACAAGTACAGTCAAAAAATATGAGATAATTATTATCAGTACTTTTCTATTATCGGCACAGGATTCGAGAATGTATGCACGTACCTTCGTCCTACAATGGATTCGAGAATGTATGCACATACATTCGTCCTACAATGAATTCGAAAATGTATGCACTTGCGTATGTATGTGTATGCACGCACATATTATATACACATACATGCGTACATATTTTTCTGAATCTAGTCCCGATAACAGAATAATATCTTATTTATAGAAAGTGCAAATTATAATGGACTAAAAATATAAATTATATAGATAGTGCAGATAACAGATGCATGCGTTATCTACACAAAGTGCAGATTATAATAGATCACCTTTTTTATTATAAAACCTAATTAGTTGTATCTTAAATGGCCTAATTTTTTTCCTTACATTTACATTTTCTGATTTATATGTGAAATTTAATGTCCTCTGAATCTGACCTAGCTGTTCAGAAGTTTCAGCTTACCTATTATTTCATTTTTATTTATGAAAGGAAGCTCAGCTGCAACTTAAGCATCTGATACACTTTTTCTCCCAAATAGGACAGAGGAGTTTGTCGTGTTTTCTCTTTGCTCCAATCATCTATTCTTGTTCTAGCATCCATTACCTTTTATACTTTAGAAAAAAAAAAAAAGTTTTACTAGCAGCTACTTACTCTTCTTTATATGTATGTAATTTCTTTCCAACTTGGAATTTTTCATCAGTTGGATCGAAATTTTAATATATAATCTGTCATGTGTTATATCTGCATTTATCATTGTCATTCATTTGGGAAATATATTTGCACAATTATAGAGGGTGTCTCAAAAAGAACGCCAGATTTGACTCGAAATTTAAAATCGAATTTATTTATTTGAAAGAAGCAAACGAAACACACCATTCTCTTCAGGAGCTGTTGAGATTATACGTGAAACACAATATCAGGCATATGAACACCCCCTGCTAGGACTACAAGCAATCGTTCTGTCCATGAAATTAACCATCACTCGCTCACACATTTCCCCAACTTCGTTGAGGACCCGTTGAATTTCTTGTTTAAGCTGCAACAGATTACGGGGTTTGTTTTTGTAAACTTGTGACTTAGTATACCCCCATAGGAAAAAGTCAAAATCGAGGTGGATAGGTTTGGTCTCCTCGTAACGAGATTAGTCTGTCTGGGAACTTCTCACGCAGCAGATTGATGTCTACTATTGAACCGGTTTTTTTCAAATTTCTTGATCAACCTATGAACAGTGGATTCATTTGGTTCATTGTTGTGTCCCATAATCGTATGGAGTTTTCGAACGGTTTCCGCAAAACTTTCACCATTTTTGCGGTGAGTTTTCACAATCAACATTCGCTGTTCCGTACTGTAACTTTCCACGACTATACACCACAAACATTAACCTGGAAAACAAAGCACAGTATCAAAACATAACCTCAATGATCAATGATGACAAAACATGCAAAAACAATGTTGCCAACAACAGCAAATAAAAATAACGGGCTTTTCAAATCCGGCGTTCTTTTTGAGATACCTTTTATTAGTAATAATTTTACCATATAATATTTTTAGATAAAATTCTGCATTACTGACATATTTGGATCCATAGCATCATTACAAACACTTTTAATCATAAATCTAGTATTGAGATAACCATCAATCATTAATTCAAATGAAGAAAATTTCTTAATAAAAAGGGAAAAAAATTCTCTCAGTTTTAACATCAACTCCTGGGAGTAATTTTAAATAAACGCTTGAATAAGCTTATAATATGTTTTCATGACTTTCCTTTACTCATGGTAAATATTATAACCAACTTATAAGAACACTTTCTGACCAAGGGTTGATTTGTCTCTCAATAGCAATTTCTACTCATTGCAAAATGAAGCTCACTTATTGTTTTTATTAAGTGTATGTTTGAAACAATAAACTGCTTAATTAAGACACAATAACACGCCGAATAAATACTAATTCAGAAACATCATCTTCAGCTGCAAAACCGCAAATGATGTTTGCGGTTTTGCAGCTGAAGATGATGTTTCGGTAAAACCATCGAAACTAGTCCTGTGAAAGTTTTGTAAATTAACGCTGATTTTTGTTGTTTGACTTCTGAATTAATAAACTGCTTATTAGCAAAATTGAATTTTTGATAATTAACACAAAAGTTTTTATAAATAATATTATTCTAGTGTAAACTACACTAAGATATGTTATTTGGCCTCAAATTAAATGATAAGTTCTCCAAAAAGAAAAGAGTACCAAACCTAGCTTCCATCTGAATTTAATTACTGAAAGCAGATGAAGGTTCTCTTCCTCCCTTATTGAACAAAAAGATATTCTAAATGAAGAGATATTTTCGTGGAATGCTTTCAAACTATCTCATATTTACATTTACTACAGTATTTTAAGGATAATATGCTACATAATACATTTTAAATGTGAACAGTCTCGTAATTATAGTACAGTACAAATTCCGAGATCCAGACGTCCAATATCCGGAATGATCTAAAATCCGGACCTCAAACGCCACAACCAACTTTTCTTTAAAATTTTATTATATATATATATATATTGTGTATGTGTGTCCTGTACGCATGTGCATATGATGCATGTGCAGCTATTAATTGTTCAAATCATTCACGAAAAGGTCATAGATTGGTAAAATTTCCTAAAAATGAAGAAAGAAGAAAAATATGGGTAAATAATTGCCGAAGAGACAATTGGGAACTTGGTCCAGGCGCTCAACTTTGCTTAGTAGGTATAATGTTATTTACGCCTTCATTTAGAGTTTATAATGTGCAAGTAAAGTGAAATTCTTGTGTACAATAACCTAAGTATCTGTTAATTTCTGCGATAATAGCTATAATTAAATAAGTCTAGGGTTAATGTACCCGTCGCCAAACATCGCCAATGTGGATGTTTTGAATGTGGAAAAGAAATTTCTCCTCTAATTTAAGGCGCAGATTTTGTTTTCCTGTGCTGATTGTGGAATTTATACTAATTTAACATGAAAATCATTAGCATATTGAAATTTATTAAAAAATAAATAATAATTTGGAAATGCAAGTTAAAATCTGAATATTTGCTCCAGATATATGTAACATTATACTATAGTTGCAATATTGTTGGAATGATATGTAATTTTTTTCCTTATTTTATAATAACTATTGTTGAAAAGTTAGATGAGTTGTTTATGCACGGTGCCCACTACCGTTTCTTGGTTAAAATAACTTTCAGAATTTTGACATTGACATCTGAAGTCAATAGAATAAATTCAATAGTGTGAGACAAAATATATATAATCTGATTTCAATAACTGCAAGGATTGTGCAAGTACCATATATTTATAATCACAGTATTATACAATTTGGCAATGGAGTAAAGATTTAGAAATGAATGCTGAACATTCAGATAAGCACAGAAAACTTGTGAAACTCTGCATGAGTGTTTTTCAAAAATAATTGCAGTGTTTTTAATGCATGTGTAGTGTTTAATGCATGTAAAACAATCAAATAAATCTGCCTGTAATGATGAATTTCAAAGGCCAAACCAAAATCCTTTCATGAATTCAATACTTCAAAAGAATGTGATCTCGTCAAATTAAATCCTCATGACATTGATAAACAGTTATTACTGATCTGTGTTACAAAACAGATTTTTATAAATGATAAATAATATTTTCTGAAGCGTTATTTTGTGTTGTCATCCCTAAATAAGAAATTGCCTACAAATTCAGAAAGCTACTGAACTACGTTGTAGAGTTTTTAATAACTTTAATTGGATATATCTGTGCCGATGTAATTTAAAAAATTGTCGTTTAAACTAGCCTTGATGCTTTTTAAAATGCATGTTGGCACTGTGCTCCCAAATTAGGGCTATGTTTTTAATGATTAGAGAATTAAAAATTAAAAATGAAATATTTCAATTAGAGCAATAAGCATTACTACAATTATAACAAGAATCATAGTCTGCTCTAATTATAAATGTATTTATTGGCCTAGTATCTTAAAAGTTGAGTGAAGTCATATTTTCTTATCTATTGTAAGAGCACTACAGCAAGAAATGTAAAGTTTTATTTTAGTTTTTTTAATGTTATAGCCTAGGCTACGAGCATATAAATTTCTGTTTTTGATATTATATATGTTACTTTCTCCTAGGTTGTGAGTATATTATTATAGTAAAGTCAAAAGTAGTTAATTAGGACACCCATAATCCGAAATGATCTATAATCCGGACCTCAAAGCTAAAAACTTTCTGCGCACGCGCCGCGATGACACAAGCGCATAGGCGTTTATGCCTGCGCGCAAGACCTTTACGACTGCGCATATGCGTGTGCGCAAACGCAGAATACATTTTCGCGTGCGCGTTTAATGTATAATGGACGGTATAAGCTAAAATTATCTAATTATCTACTTCAGTTAATGTTGATGATTGAGTTGTTCCTTAATCTTCGAAGTGGATCCGGCTTATTATTTTTTGCAGACTGTAAGAGCAATTTTATAAAAGTAAACTTGAACTTTCGATTATGTCAAATAGAATTTCCGATGTTGGAGCTCCCAAAGGATAAACAAAACGAAAGTATGTTTCGATGTCCATCAAACAAAAAGTGGAATTGCTGCAAAAAATGGATAAAGACATGAAGAAGGTGACAGAGAGGTTAGTAAAAACGAAAAAATTTCGATTGACAAGTTAGTCGGTATTCTCGGCACAGCAATTACGGGACTTGAACAGCGGAACTTTGTAACTGAACAAGAAATTATGTCTGTTTATAGAATTAAAGAGAAAGTATTATCACATAAAACGAAGCAACTTAAACAACTTACATTGAAAGAAATGTTTAATAAAGTAAACAAATAAATATTAAGCTTTTTTTTGTAAATTTTGATACCCTTTAGATCGTAATTGTTCCTTATTTCATAAATTACGGTTTCATATTTTTAATTTTAGAATATCTGCATGCCATCTTACGAGATTTAAACTGATGATCTATAATCCGGAATCGCCGAAGTCCCGAAGAGTCCGGATTAACGACTTTTGACTGTATTATTTTCTTGTTTCTAATATATAGAAATGTAGCATATTTTCCAGTATAAAATTTCAGTTAAGTTTTACTTTTAAAGTATGGGAAAACAGATTTGTTTCATGCATGATCTTTATAATACTGGTATGAAATGAATGAATTTTAATCTGTAAACAATTTTTTTTGTTAATATTGAAATGTGTTTCTTTGGGTACATGTTTACGCACTTCTGACATGCAATAGAAAAAAGATGTCCAGCGTGTATAAATTTTTCCATTTTGTTATTCCATATTGCTTTATTTGAAGTACTGGATGATTGTGCTGTTTCAGTGAACCTTCAGGAATATGTGTCAGAATTATCCTGTATATTATGTGTAACCTGTTTTTGACGCAAAGTCGTTTTATTCATTTTAGTAATGCATGAATAAAAGATGGTATGTGTTACTTCATTTTATTTAAATTTCAAAGATAATCCTTTTCATTTTTATATGGCATATTATCAGTATAAAGGCTAGTGAAAATAAATTGGTATGTGTATCTGTTTTTGAAGTGTAATGCTTAAATAAAAAGATGGTGTGTGTTTCTTCATTTAAACAAAATTTCAAGGATAGTATTTTTCAGCGTTGTACTGTTTGTTATTTCTCAATGTAAAGTGCAGAAAGTTTATTTGCAGAATTAATTCATTTCTGATAAACTTATTATCATTAATTTTTATACTATAACATGTTATTAAGTTACGCATTTTACTACTGTGTAATAAACATGTATTTAGGGCAAAAAATTAACTATAATTTTGCGTCTGGTGACTAATATCATATGCTTCTAAGAATCTTACTTTAACTTTTTCCATAATTTTTGTATTTCAGGAACATGAAACTGTTATTTTGATATACTTAAATAATAAAAGTAAGTATCTGAATCAATTAATGGGGACAAATAGTTTACAGTTATTTTTAGAAGATATTTGCCATATCACTTCTAATAATTCATAAAGTATGTTAAAATATAGGTAAATAATTTTGTGCAGAATTCAAATTTAGGGTTTAGGAATTTACATGGATAAATATATATAAAATATAGTGAATCATGGGACTAAATGATTTTTATTGTCATGCTTTGCTTGGGCTTAAGAATATACTTTCCGCCCGGTGGAAATTTTCATCAAACTGTCCTGAACAGGCTTTTTGTTGATAATAACTTCCAGGCTTATCGGTACCTCCTTTTGAGTGGAGGGTATGCAAATATAGTACCAATTTAAATTACATTGTGATTGTAATAATATTGTGGTATTAAATAAGTGATTATAATTACATCTTAGGTAATTGCATTGTAATTATATTACATTGTATCTGTGAACTCTTAATTTCATTACTTTATGCAATTATGTTGTAAGCGCATAATCTAATTGCAATAATATAATCTATTCACAATTACGAAATAATTATAAATACAGTTACATCTTAATTGGAGGCCATTCTAATACTTTTAAATTTTCGCAAAATAACTTCCCATTAAGGTTCATTTGGAGGAAACTATGCAAATACTAAAAAAGAAGTTATGCTAAATTTACATATTTTGTACGGTACTTTCTTGTTATAATGCTGTTCAGTATATCTTCTATACTTTTGTAAATTTAATGATATTCTTTGCAATCACTGTGGTGCTTTAAAAAGAAGTTTCTTAGTTATACTTTCTAATAAGAATGTTTTTAAAATTAAATATTATGTATAATAACTAGCAATTAAAAAAAACTGAAACTCCATGAAAATGCTGTTGCTGTGTAAAATAAAAAATAAGCTTTCTTTTATGCTTTGAAATGAATTACATGTGGTTAAGTCGTCCTTTGACAATTTAAGAATGTGGTTGACACACATTCTTAAATTGGAAAAGGACAGGTTTTTATCTAAATTATTAGTATAAAATATATAAACTATGAATTATTTTGTAACATAACTCAAATTACAAAATTCATTCTATGTACGTTCAAATTTATTATCTTTTATGGAATAACTGTTTTTTAATTTAGGTAAAAATTGGATTTTTAGAAGCATTACAAATATAGTGCAACACAAAGGTGATCTGATTGGAGGGGAAGGACTTTTTATTATGGTTTCTAGTTCATATTTATATTACATTTGGTGAAAAGCATCCAAAACTCAGAATGCTGTACTTTCTTCTTCCATATATGTTATAAAATATTTCACACATTAAAAAGAAAGTGTTTCTTCAGAGTCTTGCACAATTATTTCCAAATAAATAAATAAATAAATAAATAAATTTGCACACTCTACGCTTTAACTATTTCCCCATTTGACACTATTGAAAGTTTTTATTCATATCTTATTTATTTTAGTCTGCTAATTAAACTGAAACATCTAAAGCATAAGTTATTTTGGTACTATTCGGTTTCGAGGGCCGTAAAAAATCGCCAAACTATTGTTGATGCCAATGCTGCCAAAAATAATTGCGGCAACCCTAATAATTGCGGCAAGAAAGGAAGTATAACAGTAAATAACTATTTAAGATTGATGTTTTAATGTAGATGAAAGGTTAATTTCATATAATACTTTTTTATTATTATAATTTATATGAAAAAGGCTAAACATGACTGAATGGAAGCATAAGAGTAAATAACTATTTAGATCATTATTATAATTTATATAAAAATTGCTAAACATAACTGAATGGATGCCTGCATCGCTATTTCGCTACCGACTTATCGCTAAAGTATAATTTCATCTCGTTGGTTGTTCAAACGTAATTTTCTATAATGAATGATGCCTTTTCTTTGAAAATATTCTCGGTAAAGTGCAGAATCGCTCACTTATTTGTTTGCCGCTTTGTACAAGGGTAAAAACAATTGGATTTTTGTCAATTTTTTTTTTTACTTTTTAAGTGAAAATAGGTCGATGTGTACATAGATAAAGTCAAAGGGGTGCACAGTGCCATTTTTGTGCAATTCTAGAATTTTTTTTAAAGTGAAAATAGGTCGATGTGCACATGGATACCGAGTATGTGCAATTCTTAAAAACGCGTCAAGCAGTGGATAATTCTGCACTTTACCCAAAACTTTACTGCCGACTTTTCGTCATGGGCAATTCCCAAATTATTAAATCCATAGGATATCAAAAAAGGATTAAAAATAAAAAAAAGGATTTAAAAATTAAACTAGTATTTTAATGGCGTTTTAAGAAATATAGAACTATATAAACGTACGCAATCTGAAATCAGCGCGTACGCTAGATTTGGCGCGCTGTTAAATGGGCGCGTTTGCTAGATTTGGCGCTTTTGCGCATACATTTTCGCTGCAATTTTTTACGGCCCTCGAAACCGAATAATACCGTTATTTTGAATATTTTTTACAAAATATACGCGAAATTTTTATTTAAGTGAAAACATCTATATACTATTCAAGAATTAATAAATTAGCCGAAAAGTTTATATGCGCTGAATGCCGCGCGTCTATAAAATGAGTCTTTAAAAAAACAGCATACATTCAGCCAGTGTGTGCGATAAACGCGCCAAAATTGGCAGCGCGTTCCCTTACTCGCCAAGAGAGAAAAGTTAGTGATTGAGCCTGGTTTAGAGGAGAAGCCTTAGTTTCGCCTATTTGCGTTAGCCATGTTTGTTTATAAAATACAACTTACCATCAGAATTCAGCTTTAAAAATTGCAGATTATGCCGTAAATGTCACATGAATACTTTCAACCAATGACAACGCTTTTTACAAATGATTAGTGTATAAAACACCTATTTGCCAATTCATGAATCCTGAATTAAAAGTTCAGATTTACAAGGGATTTATTTTGATGTTCCTGTTTAACTTGACATTCCACAAAAGTAAAATGATGTAGAGATTACAAATACTGTGGTATCTCCATTTGGCATGAAGTAATAAAAACATTCTTTGAAAGTTAAATATTGATTTGCAACCAAGGAGGTTTGCAACTATATATTGAAACCTCTTTCGTTTGGCAACAGTACTGACTTTCTGTTTGGCAACAGTACTGACTGAGACTACAATCTCAAATCCCAACCAGATCCTTTTGATCTTTGCCGCCTGGTAAAGTCCACTTGAAACAGCCGGTGTGGAAGGTTGATCGTGGCGAGGGGGAACCGGCAGAGAGTGTGGTATTCATTCTTGCTCTTGACTGTTGCGGTGTGCGTTTCAAAAGTAAAGCGCTTTTGCTCTGCTTATTTTTGTAGCTCTTATTTAATATTTTACAATATTCTTTTAGCTGTTATTTAAAATTTTACACTTTTCTTTTCAGAGTTTACCAGTTATTTTTTTCAGGTTTGACAAGTAAATTTTTTTTTCAGGTTTTCCTTTCAGATTTTGCGGTGTGCGCTCCAAGTAAAGCATTTTTTCTCTTATTTTTGTAGCTCTTATTTAATATTTTACAATATTCTTTTCAGAATTTACGAGTTATTTTTTTTCAGGTTTGACAAGTTAATTTTTTTTTTCAGGTTTTCCTTTCAGATTTTGCGGTGTGCGCTTCAAGTAAAGCATTTTTTCTCTGCTTATTTTTGTAGCTCTTATTTAATATTTTACAATATTTTTTTAGCTGTTATTTAAAATTTTACAATATTCTTTTCAGAGTTTACGAGTTATTTTTTTCAGGTTTGACAAGTAAATTTTTTTTCAGGTTTTCCTTTCAGATTTTAAAAGCTATTATTTTTTTCAAATTTACAAGTTATTTACTATATCTTTTGCTTATCTGTGAGCTAATTTAAGATTTTACAATATTCTTTTCAGGTTTTACAAGTAAATTTTTTCAGGTTTTCCTTTCAGATTTTTCAAGTTAATTTTCTGTTTATTATCGTGCTTAACTTGATTATTATTTCAGAAGTAATAAGGCATATATATTCAGCACTGTTTTTATCCTTAATTAATTACTGGGCGTTATTAAAGTTTGATTTTTTACTTTTTGGGTAACAAACATTTCCATTAATTACCTTTTTTTCTATGTAAAAACTCTGGTTTGGGAATACTTACTTCGAGTACCAATTTTTATTTTTCATAGGTACAGAAGAAACTGAAAAGTATTTTTTTTTTTTTTTTTTTTTTTTTCAAAACTGTTTCTTATGCTTGGTTGATTATAAATACAGCGTTATTGATATATATTTCCGTACAATAATTTTGGTTTTTTGTTATGAATATTATGCGCTAAGTTATACAGCTGCTATTTACAGCATATTTATATACACCATGATAATGACTCTGTGTATTGATGCAATTTAAAAATCATCTAAATATTACTGTTTTTTCAAGTGTTCCTATTTAGATTGCCATTTGTATTTTTCTGATAACTACAGAGTTCTTATGTTGTTAAACTAATAACACTAAGAATATTTTATATACTAATATGTCATCGATAAGTTCCAGGTTTTGTTGTGCTTCTTGTGACTGCTCATTTTCTGTTAAAAGTAATTTATATAGACACATAAGAAATTTTCATTCTGAACATAAGTTGGAAACTTATAATGAAAGAGATTGTACTCTGTGTAATGAAAGGTTTACTTCTATGAAAGAGTTGCATGACCACATAGATTCTGTCCATACAGATATAAGGTTAAATTTTCAGGAACTTATTTTTCATTCTAAATCTGAATTCGAAAATTGGAAAGAAGATGTTGAAAAAAGTAGTCAGTCCTTTTTTACCAAACGAACGACTAAACGTTTGGCAGATGGGACAATTCGTAGTTATTTCTTATGTAATAGAAGTGGTTCATGTAAAATAAAAACTGACAGAATACGTCACATGAAATGTGGAGGTTCAATTAAAATAGGGAAAACATGTCCTGCTGAAATAAAAGTGTCAGAGAAAGAGATCGGGGATATTTTTGAAATTAAAGTTAGTTACCAATCGGTGCATGTTGGTCATAGGCATGAAGTTAGGAAATTGCCGCTCTCAAAAACTGAAAAATCTAAATTAGCAGGTATGATGCAGCAAGGTATTCCAAAAGAAAAGATTTTAATGTCCATTCAAAGTAGTTATTCACCAACAAAAAGAATTGGTGTTACTCACTTAAAAGATTTACAAAATATTTCTAGAGGTATTCAGGTAAATAATGAAATTGTTTTTGACACTAATGATGCAGTATCGGTGGACTTAAAAGTCCAGAAAATGAAAGCTGAATCTGGTTGTCCAATTTTGTTGTACAAGAAAGTTGGTGACGAACTGCCAGGTTTTCAAGGTGTATCAAGGGATGATTTCCTTTTAGGGGTTATGAATGGTGCCCAACTTAGGTTGCTGGAATTAAACAGCAGCTGTATTATGATAGACTCTACTCATGGTATGAATCAGTATGGATTTCAATTAACTTCTGTACTTGTCAATGATGATAATCATGAAGGTTTTCCTGTTGCTATTTTGTATTCATCAAAAATAACAGCACAAACTTTTATACCATTTTTTTCAGCTATTAAAGATAGAGTTCCTAATCTTAAACCTAAGGTTTTCATGTCAGACGATGCTCCGGCATTTTATAATGCATGGTGTCAGGTTTTTGGTGAAGTTGATAAGTGTCTTTTGTGTAGCTGGCATGTTCGCAGAGCATGGAATAAAAACTTATCTAAAATAAAAAAACAGTGACTTAAGGTTAAAAATTGCAAATGAGTTAGTGCAAATAATGCACGAAATTGACACAGTGTCTTTCAAAAGAATTTCGGATATCTTTGTCACCAGCTGTTTGTCTAATGAAGAAACAAAAGCTTTTGGAGAATATTTCTACAAAAATTATATGTCTCAGCCTGAGAAATGGGCCTATTGCTATCGAATTGGATTAGGGGTAAAAACAAACATGAAAGTTGAAAGGTGGCACAAGCAGCTTAAGTATGAACATGGTAATGCAAAGGTGATAAAGAGACTAGATTATTCTTTATCTTTGGTGTTAAATGCTATTGCAAGGAAACTGATGAATCGTGTAATATCTTTAGAACGTCATAAATTGACAACTAGGGTCACAGAAATTCGTAAACGACACAGACAGAGTATGAGTATGCCTGAATATCAGGTAATTGAAATCGAGCCTAAGAAACGGTGGTCAGTTTCGAAGGCTGTTAGTTCAAGAGAAATTACATTTTATGATGTTCGGTTTCATGATCCTTGTGCATGTAGCATAAGGTGTGATGACTGTAATATTTGTATTCATGCATTCTCCTGTACTTGTATTGATTATAGTATCCGTTTCAGTATTTGTAAGCATATTCATCACGTATGTCAAAACCAGGTAACTGAAGTTCAGAGATCTGGTGTGTCAGAAAATGATGAGTTTCATTCAGATAATTTGGTAATTGATGTGACTCAGAGGGATTCCAGGCATGCCGAAGAACGTTCGGCGATAATTAATGAAATAACGAGTGAACAAAATGCTGAAAGTTGCGAAAGTATTAGACAGGAAACAATGAAATTGTTTGAGAATTTATCAAAGAATGTTGCAACTATTGAAGGTCTTAGAGCATTAAGGGGTGATGTGTTGTCGTTATATGCTAAATATCAGTCAAATTACTTTATTCCTGCATCCTCTACTAATAATCGAAATATAAACCCACAAAGGAGATTTTAGAAGATATGTGTGTTTTACGTTAAATAACTTCTGTATTTTATGTAATATGTATTACTTTTTCCTAGGTTACGAGTATACAAATTTCTGTGTTTGATGTTGTATGTGTTACTTTCTCCTAGGCTATGAGAATATTATTATGGTATTTTTTTCTTGTTTGTAATATATAGAAATATAGCATATTTTCCAGTATAAAATTTCAGTTAACTTTTACTTAATAGTATGGGAAAGCAGATTTGTTTCATGCGTGATTCTTATAATACTTGAAAATGAATGAATTTTAATCCGTAAACAATTTTTTTTTGTTAATATTGAAATATAGCCTTGTTTTTCTTTTAGATACACTTTTAGGCACATGTGTGATCATATCAGACGACATGCAGTAGAAAAAAGTATGCATAAATTTTCCCATAATATTATTCTATATTGCTTTATTTGAAGTACTGGGTCATTGTGCTGCTTCAGTGAACCTTCATAAATATGCGTTTGAAATTTGACTATTCAGTGCGGGAAGTGGAGTTATACTTTAAAAAATCATGTTCCTTCATTTCAAAAAAACTTCAGGATAGTAATTTTCATTGTCATACTACATGTTATATCTCAGTGTAAAGGGTAACGAACAAAATAAGTTATTATTTGTATCTGTTTTTTAAGCATAATAGTTTTATTCATTTTAGTAGTGCATGAATAAAAGATGATATGTGTTACTTCAATTTATCTAAATTTTTCATTGTTATACTGCATGTTATATCTCAGTGTAATGCTTGAATGAAAGATGGTATGTGCATTCCTTCATTTTAACAAATCTTAAAAAATAGTATTTTTCACCATTGTACTGTTTGTTATTTCTCAATGTAAAACGTAACAAGGGGGAAAAACTGGTATGTGCATCTGTTTTTTAAGCATGGTAATTATTTCTTTAGTGATCCATATATAGAAAGTGTTAGATCAAGTTATAACAAATCTAATTTTACTAGACCTCTCCCCCCTCCAGGTGTAGAAAAGTTTCAAGTGCCGAAAGTTTTCTTGCAAAATTAATTCACTTCTGATAAACTTATCATTAATTTTTACACATTTTACTACTGTGTAATTAACCTGTATTTATGGCAAAAAATGTACTATAATTTTGCATCTGGTGAGTAATATCATATGCTTCTTCTAAGAATATAACTTTTGCCATAATTTGTGTATTTAAGGTATACAGAACTGTTATTCTGATATACTTAAAAGTGTTTAACTCGATCAATTAATGGATACAGATATTTGACAGTTATTTTTCGAAGATATTTGTCATGTCGGTTCTAATTATTCTTCTAATAAAAGTATGTTAAAATGTACTGAATCATGAGACTAAATGATTTTTATTGTCATGATTTGCCCGGGCTGAAGAACGTACTTTCCGCCCGGTGGAAATTGTCAACAAACTGTCCTGAACAGGCTTTTTGTTGATAATGACTTCCAGGCTTATCAGTACCTCCTTTTGAGTGGAGGGTATGCAATTCTAGTACCCAATTTAAATTACATTGTAATTGTATTATGGTATTAATAGGTTATTGTAATTGCATTGTAATTATATTGTATTTGTGAACTCTAATTTCATTACTTTATGTGATTATGCTATAAGTGCATAATCTAATTGCAATGATATAATCTAATCACAATTATGAATTAATTATAATTCCACTTACACCTTAATTAGAGGCCATTTTAATACTTTTAAATTTTTGTGAAAAAAATACTTATTAAGGTTCATTTGAAGGAAACTATGCACAAATACTAAAAGAGAAATGCTACATTTACATATTTTGTACAGTTACTTCAGCAAACATGTTGAGGCCACAAACAAGTTGGCACATTAATTCTGCCTACTCCAAAAAGCTTACATTTTCGATAACTTTGCACCAAGAAGGAAGCAGCAGTCTAGCTAGGCCAAAGCGTTTAACCTCCCAGCTCGCGCGCTTGACAATTTTACACGAGCATGCGCACGTCGTATTTTTCACAACTGTTACTATACCATTTTTGGCACGAAAAATGACAGAAATGAGTGAATGTTGGTAATAAATTTGTTAAAACATAATATATTAACCTTATTATTGTAAACTACAAATGATGTCACATTTAAATGATAGTAAATTATTTTTAAATGCTTATATTAGTCAGGCGGAAAAGAAATGATGTATTTTATTATAGAAATTTAAAACTTTATTATTTAATAACTATATTTTAAAATCCAAGTTAGTTTCAATGTTCATCTGTCCTGTTGATTTATCATCGAATCGAAGATAACTTGTCAGAAATTAAAATCTCTTGTAGCTCATCACAGCTCTCGTTATTTCAATTCCAGTGCCATCACTTGAGAACAATTCTTTCGCATTTGCATGGTGTCCTTTTTTTATTCCTATGGTATAAAACAATCTAAAGTAGGCCATCATTTCTACTCAGTGCAGTCTCTATCTCTTGAGTATTTTACCTTTTAGTAAACTTGTATATTTATTTGACATTCCAAAATTTCATCAATCATATTTATATCAACTATTTTCAAAAATGTTCCTATTTCATCCTTTATATCCTTAGCATGGTGTTGTAGGCCAGGTTAATGCTCACAATATTCGTCTTTGAGCAGTTTGTATACTTCTGATTTTGCCACTTAGAAGATTTATCTTTACTAACATAGAATATATCATCATCCTTCCATTTTTCTATATCATTATTACTATCATCATCTGAAATATAATGTTCAGATTTACTGCTGATATTATTTATCTCGATATTTTCCTCACACAGATCGCTATTATTCTGGCATCCAAAGGTTTGCTCGTCTTCTTTTTCTTCATCAAATAATTCTTGAAGAATGCGAGCAAAATCAGCTGGTTGCACATATTTTTTTGCCGTGAAAAACTGATATAAAAATTATAGAGTCAAATTTATACAAATTTAAATAATACACATCAATTAATAGAACAAAATTACAAAATATTTGAAAAAAAAATACTTTCCGAATTTTCACCTACGACCATGCGCGTGTCGTAACTTTTACGAAGAAGCTGCCACGTAACGCAAAACCCCAGTTAAAAAAAAAAAAAAAAAAAAAAACTCATATAACTTCCTGTTGGCAGATTACATGATGTGGGGAAGGGTTGAGAGGAGGAATAGAAATGGCATTCAGACGTCTCAGCTGTGATATGCGAGAAGTGTGCATTAAAAACCGAATTTGTCGTAAACTTTGCGCACAGCGCGCGTGTTGGAAGGTTAAAGGAAGTGCGTTATGTTCAGGTTGACATCTTTATTCAAACTGTGTATGACTGAATTAGTTTTGGTTCTCAATGCATTTTGATTGGATAGTTAATACTTCTGTAAAATTATTATCAGCTGCAGAGTTTTAGTTCTATTTACATCACCAGAAATATGTAAGAGTCAAATGACATATATTTTTCTCAAAATGACGCAGTGCAAATACAGGTTACTATTTTTATAATACAGAAGGGAATTAATTTTTGCTGCTAATTTAATCTTTTACATATTCTTGATTTTTCTTACATACATATACGCTACTAACATTGTAACAAGTACTTTCTTGTCACAATGCTGCTCAAACTGTAGCATTTTCTGATAGAATGCATGTGTTGCCTAAAACTGAATGTAATGACCATTTTCAGAATAATTTCCTATAACAATAAATTGTAACTTTTAAAGCATTAATCTAATTAGTCGATTTTATTGAAGATAAAATTTGCTGATATTGGAAAGCTAAAATATGTTTTGAATTATAATGAATGCTGCGAGACTTTGGCAGACCGAATAGCTCTAGTAAAATTCAGGATCATGGTTATTTAAAGGAAAGCGATATAGGAATTGAATACCAGAGTGAAAAGAGAATGCTTTTATGATGAAACATGGGATACATGTAGATAAAGTGTTAATAGTATATAGTAGAAAACACTGAGGACTAATTTAAACACATCACACCTATATGTAATGTTCTTCACATTATCTGAATCAATATTAATTTTTTAAGTCTCAAAAATAGTGTAAAAAAAAAAAATTGTTGTCTGAAAACTTATAGCATAATACCTCAATGAAAACGCTACTATTAAAAGATTTTAAAATTAGAAGATCGAAAATAATTTTAAAAGTTAGAAAACCATAATGTTATTCCACCTTTTAAATGAAATAACATCAACTGTGTCCACATCCTAAAATTAAATTTGCATTGCTATTTAGTTATTTTAACACATAAATCAACTCAAAACGAATCATATGTCTACAGTAGACAATTATAAGCAATATAAAAGAAAAAGAGAGAGATGAGATTAGTCGGAGTAAAAATATTCACGTTGAATTAAAATGGAAAGAATTTTAAAATAATACAGCAGTTCGGTTTAAATTATTCCATAGCAAGAAGAAATGCCTCATATGAGCATACAAAATGTCAGAATGGTAAAAGCATGCAGTATCATTTTTTTTATTATTTGAACACTTTTAAAGATTTGATTGATGAATTCACATCAGTCAAATACTTTATTACTTACTCACCTTTGCCTATCTATATTTATACGTGTACTGCCAAGTACACGTATAAATATCTCACTAAAAGAAAAAAGAAAAAAAAAAAAAAAAGCTGAAGAAAGTTGCTAATGATCCCACCAGAGAAATCAAAAATAGGCTTTACATCTAAAATCATCCTGCACACTTTCAAGAAACGCTTCAATTTTTATTCTGACATTTATTTTTTTATTTTGTTCAATCAAATGTCTCGTAAATCATTCCAAGATGTCAATATGCAGTTTCTTGCAAGCAGGAAACACAGCAGTGGTTGGGTGAATATGATTGCTGAAGAATGGAAGTTTGTTCCCATGCTAATGGGTTGGCTTTCCGCATATGTAACATGAATACAAGCATGTTACCCTTAGAAAGTTCTCCACATGGGCAGTGGCACAGCAAGGAGGGCGAGGGTTCTATCATGACCCGTGCATCTCTGGCAGAAGATATGCCAAATGGTCTCCAAGACAAACACGATTTTCTGGAAAATTTCAGTCTTTATTTTGATCGATTTCTAGGAAATATATTAAAAATTAATTTAATATTTCTATTCTAATTAATTATTCCTTTCTTTCATCCCTACCTGACAAAATACATTATAAATAATGTTTTCGTAAATCGGTTAAACATCTCCGTTTACAAAACGTTCCTCGTTCTTTCTGAACGCTTTATTTTTCTAAAATAGTGATACGTTTTTATTTTCTAAACGAAATGCACATACAGCTGACACTTATTTTAAAACGATAACAAACAATGCACTATAGTCTTTTATTATATTAGAAGCCCTTTGACCTTGAACAGTGGCGTAAATAAGGGTACGCAACGAATGCAGTCGCATAGGGGGCCCATGAATGCCCTGCTGAACTACATTTACATATTTAAACTTGAAACACGTATAAAAATGATGTATTCGAGTAGTTTAGTATACCAAAAAGTTTTCTTAAAAGTGTGTGTGTGTATGTGATTATAGGAAAGTCTCGAGGGCTATCTGCCTAAAGGGAGGGATGCCTTCGTGGAGGGCTTTCTAAGGGAAAGTGGCTCGTATACACGTTACATATGGGGAAAACCACGAAATCACCCATGCAGTCAGCCCGTTCCCGGGATTTGAACCTCGGACTGAACTACCAGTGTTCAGCGACTTTACCGCTCTTTCTTCAAAGAAGGGGGCCAAAACTTTACCATACATATTTTCTAAAAAAATTGTATGTTGGATTGGCGCAGGTTTTATATAGAAATTGGAAATATACTTGCATATAAAACCTACTGGATTTTATTTAAAAATCTCTGCAAATCTAAACTTTCTTCCCCCCCCCTCTTTTTTTAAACACAGTAAATTTATTGGGGAGGGGGGGACAAGAAATCTTTTTGCACAGGGGACCGAGAGTTCTAGCTACGAAACTGACCTTGAACTATTATTAATTCCGCGGCCAAACTGTAAAGATAGATATTTTTATTATGCATTTTTTAACATCAACATGGCGATTCAATTATTCGACAAATTGTTAAGAATTGAAGAGATAGACAATATTCAAATTTTATTGCTATACTAACGGGCTGCGGCCGAAACAAAATTTATAATTATGTTTCACATCTGTACACTTATTATTTTCAAGCAGCAATCAATCCGTAACTAATTTATTGTTGCCAAACCAGGAAAAAATAACTTTTGACACTTCAACAAGTTAACACGCATGACGTCATGATTTAAATTTAATGAAATATAACAACTTTTTCTCAGTGTCAATAAAACAACTAATGTGGCAGTCAGTTATCCTAACCTGAAGCAAAAAAGGGCTAAAGTGCAGAATCACCCACTTATTTTCCTGGCGCAGAATCGCCTACTTATTTGTTTGGCGCTTTTTACAAGAGCAAGAAGAATTGGATTTTTGTCAATTTTCTTTGACTTTTTAAGTGAAAATAGGTCGATGTGTACATGGGTAAAGTCAAGGGAGTACCCAATGCCATTTTTCTGCAATTCTGGAACGTATTTTAAGTGAAAACTAGGTCGTCGTGTACATGGATACCAAGTATGTGCAATTCTTAAAAACGCGGCAAGCAGTGGACGATTTTGCACTTTCACCCAAAAAAGTTGCCAACAGCAGCTCTTTATTTAAAATCTCTTTCATCCGCCTCCCTCACTCCTTTCACCCTTCTCTTTCGCCCCCCACCCGATCTTTATCAGAAGTCGAGTAAAAAGATGTTTCTACATCTTGACACTCGAGAATAAAATACGATCTGTGTGTGTGTGTGTGTTTATTTAAAATGCTGACATTCACGAAACATTTTCGACATACAATGACGTCACATGCAATAATGTGTTTTCTTCCCCCACAGAATATGACTTTATATAATATTAATATATTTAATGTTTGGCAATGCTATTTTTAGTTCATATTTTGTAAAACTAACATTTTTTTTATTATTATTATTAAAAGACTCTAATATAGAAAGCGAAGAGTGGCATCATTTTTCGAAATATAAAATCTACAGCGCGCGAGACTGTTGCCACTCGAAAAAATGAATGCGAAAATTTGAGTTTTCGGAGATTGTAATTAATATTTCGGCTGATGAACGTTGTGCGATGATGAAAATGGTCCAAATGGCTTTCCACGAGTTTTTGGAATACAAGGAAACGAAACTCAACTCTCCGCCGTTCCGGAGGATATGATGTCACAAAAATACAAACAGACAGACGCGCACAAATTTCAATAGAATAGATTGTTTGGAATTTGCAATAAAATAGGTTCTCGGTTTTATATTTTACTTACTGTTGTGTTGTTCAAAGGTAATATCTTAATTAATGCACACAGAATCGATGAAAGCTTGATAAAATTTCTTTTACCAAAAGAAAGACCTTACAGTTCTGGAACTTTCCACAAACATACTCGTACAGCTTTTCGCAGTATCACACAGCGCAATCAGTAGTTAAAATTTCAAACTACTAAGAAAGTTAACGCCATGCAAAGCGTATCGAAAAGGCGAAGCTCTGTCAAATGTCTAAATACTCCGAATTCAGCTCTAGACTAAAATCGAGAAAATGACGCTCTCTCTGTTCTCGACAGTTTTACGCCGGGCACTGAGAAATCTCTAGTACCTTCCACTTCTCGAAATTACTGGAAGGCATATAAGAGCTGGATACGGTTGCGTGATGACCACTACACCACAAAAGCATGCTAAGAGGGCGGTCTGTTCCCAGGTATCACTTGAAAGCTCCTGTTGTTGTTACTTATGCTCAGTTGCCGTAATATCAAAGCAAGCGCACGAAATACCTCGTGGCAAGGAACGGTCCGCCCCAAATTTTGATGGAGAGCACACCGGG
This sequence comes from Stegodyphus dumicola, assembly GCF_044657685.1. NCBI lineage: Eukaryota > Metazoa > Arthropoda > Arachnida > Araneae > Eresidae > Stegodyphus > Stegodyphus dumicola. The sequence continues at coordinate 90,622,319 of NC_140768.1, forward strand.
GGAACGGGTCCGAGGGTCTCCTACCCTCTCCCTTTCCACCAAACTACACGAGAGGACTTTCGGCTCGCCGCATAATTAGACTGCCGCCATGCCGCACCGACACTATACATTTACAAACTGCCATGCCTTCCAATCTCCGGGATTAGAACCCGGGACATTCGGCAGTCAGCGACGCTAACCACTAGACCATTTCTTCCATGTTGTACTTCAAAAATAAATACAGAACAAAATTAAAATTGGATCCTAACTTATGGTTAAAACTAATCGAACTAAGACCAGACGTAACGAAATTGATCTATCTCAAACAGGGCCAAATCTCACACTAAATTTTAGAATTAAAGTATTATAACTTAAATTTTGCTAATTAAAATGGCAACCAATTTTTAATCTAATATTTTTTGTGTGCATATTTAATACAAATATCCAATAGGTTGTGCAAATGGCAAATATAGATTAGATTTTTTTAAAATATTTCTATTGAGATATAGAAAAAAAAATCATTTCTAGATTATGCTTATTTTCAAAATATTTTGATTCTTAGAGCAAACGTATGAAAATAATTTAAATACTTCCGCCATAAGAACAGGACCGAAACAGTCTTGATCCGAAAGAAATATTGACCTTGGGTGAATAACTTAAAAGCACGCTAAATTATGTATTGCAAAGGGGAAATTATCATAAGCGACAAAATTATTTAAATCTGAATTAATTAACTCGCGTTATTGTCTGCCCAGATAAATATTTTATACACGTTTTGTAACAATTAAGTTTTGTTTAATCACGTTTTCATTCCCGAATAGTCCGAAAAGTGTAAAATCCCGATTAGCCCAGATAATGTGGATTGCCTTGTATGAGTGAAAATACATATAAAGAAGCATCTATAATTATTTCGTAAAATTTATTGTGAAGAAAATTTTCGGTCTTAATTGCATTATTAATTATTGTGTTATTACGTTATTAATAACAGTGTTTGAGAAAGAAGGTCCTTTCGATACACAGTCTCGCGCTCTGGAAACAAAAAGTTTTTTTTTTCCCTTAAATCCTTCTTAGAGTGTTACCATTGCTAGCTTTTAAATCGTTTAGTTTTTTTAATCAAAAATTCGTTGACGTGTTGCAAAATATGAAATCGATAACAAAACAAATTTCAAATTCAAATTAGGGCTTCCACATGCCCATATTCTACGGAAGATTACGTTATTGAAATTTTTATGGCTCTAGGTACCATTGTTTTATCACAATGCGAGAAACATACGTACCTTTATGCAGATTCTTCATTATTTAATTTCTTTAAATATAATACAGGGAAATAATATGTGGTGGCAACGATTTAAAAAGTGATACAGCCTTTTAAAGTTTTCGACGCAAAATTCCAAAACGAAATTAATAGTCCTTGTGAGCAAATTACTCCTTTGGACTAAAATAAATAAATAAATAAAAGAACAGGGGCATGAACTTTCATCACAGACAGGAGATGAAATTTTTAAAGTTGTTTTGCAGATTATTTATTTTTTATTTAATTACTCATTTCGTGCTCCGTCATTAGGTACTTCAAGGCAAGGATTAATGCCCGTGAGGTACATTCTAAAGGAAACTGGCTAGTATCCACGTTACAGATGGGAAAACTACGAAAATAATCCGTAGCCAATACGTTCGAGGTGCTCGAATCTGGAACGAGTTACCAGTTTGCAGCGGTTTTTACAGCTGGGCTGCTCGCTGTATTTTCCCAACTTAAAACATAATTTGCAATGCTTTCTTAACGATTAAAAGGTGTATTTAATATGGTGTATTTAATTATGGCAAAGCACACGAGGGCTATCTGCCTAAGGGGAGGGATGCCTTCGTGGAGGACTTTCTAAGGGAAACTGGCTCGTATACACGTTACGCATGGGGAAAACCACGAAAACGCCCATGCAGCCAGCCCGTTCGCGGGATTTGAACCTCGGACCGAACTACCAGTGTTCAGCGAATTTCCTTTACTTGCATACACACACACACACACACACGCGAAAAAAAAAAAAAAAAAAAAAAAAAAAAAAAAAAAAAAAACCTAATTTCAAATGATCTTTTGATCAATCGGAAAAGTCACTAAACATTGGTAGTTCGACCCGTGTTTCTAATCCAAGAAATTCCCCCAGCTCTTTCTTTTTTTACACTCATTTACTGTGTAAAAATGCATCGTAAAAGTTTCAATTCATGAAGCAAAAATATATTTTTAATTTAATCTTTAAAATATTGAAAAAATTTTCACCTTTACCTTAGCATATCTTTTTACAAATCCCTTTAATAAGAAAAAATAACGAAAGAAATTAACTCATATTCGATGATTGATACCTCGGTCCAAATTTATTGTAACCTTTTCCAAAAGCATATAAGGTATTTCTCCCGCTTTCCTAGCGTGCCTTCGTGGTGTAGGTGTAATGGTCAGCACACTGAGCCTTATTTCAGACCTCCGTGGTTCAATTCCCGGCGAAGGGTTTGCTTCATCTTGCCTGCTTCCAATTAATTCTAATGTCTCTACAGTGGCGCCCGAACTAAAAGGATTCTACACACCCAGGATTTCGCGATTGGGTCCCCTTAAAAACCCCAGTCGCCCTTTAAAAAGGGGAGTATATAAGGTATTTATCCCGCTTTCCTAACGTGCCTTCGTGGTGTAGTGCTCAGCACACTGAGCCGGTATTTCAGAGATCCGTGGTTCGATTCCCGGCAAAGGCGTTGCTTATTTTTCATCTTTCCTGCTCCAAAAAAATCCTAATGTCTCTACAAGCATAGAGTTTATATGGATATCAATAAATTAAGGATTATTTCTCCATCTAATTTTCTTAACATGTTTATTCCAGAATATTCTTTCCACACTGTAGCGCTTAACTTTATGAGTTTTCCATAATCATTCAATTTCTGTAGCTATGGTAACTTTGCATACCTTCTGACAAGGAGTTATATTTTTAACCACTGTATTTTAATTCCTGTTGACCATCAGTATATTATTCACTTGTTTCACAAGTGCAGATATTTATTTTCTACGCAAATCTACGTAAAATAGCAATAAAACTTCAGTTATGCGGTGCTCCTGATCGATTGCTTGTTTCAGATAGAATGAAATTAAGCTTAATGTTACTGTTAATTAGCTTGTTATTAATTTAATTGTACGTTTCTAATTAATTATATGTTCAGATATTTCCAAGTATATTACACAAACTTTTGCATCCCAATTTTTAGTTTTTGGTTAAAAAAATAAGCTTTTATTTACTGAGAGGCCTGATTAATTACATTAGTTTGCAGTACTGTTATCTTAATTCTTTCCTTCTAGATAAATTTTAGAAAAAACTTCTTAGCATAATAATTTGAATTTTTTTACAATTCATACGTCAGTGTTCCAAACGCATAGTAATGTTGTTATAATAGATTTCATGCTAACCTTTTTTTAAATTTAACTATTAATTTCTGCAAACATTTACATGATTACTTTAATTAACCAAAAATATTTCTAGCACACTTTAACACACTTTCATTCGGAATAATCTTTTGCACGGCAGTGAACTATATTCAATTTTCCAGTCTAGTTCAGACATCTTGACTATTATTGATGCAATTTATAAAAAATATAATTGGTATGCTTTATAATTATTTAATTCATAATACTATTATAATACTCTTTGCTCTAATATTGTAGTTAAAGAAATGTTTGTAATGCTGATATGTATTTTACCAATACCTTTAATTTTCTTTGTTAGCTCTTTAATTTATTACTGTTATTCAAGTAATTAGCGTGCTTGTTAGATATTCTTTACTTGTTCTTCTGATTGTAGATATAAATTGTATTCCTTTATTTTTATTTTCCTCTTGGCTACAATTGGCTTCGAAAAGACTTCAGACTTAAAAAAAAGAAAGAACAGGCGAATGGATTTTTTTCGGAGAACTGAAAACAAAGGGGGATCAATGAAACAGATTTCGAATCTTGTTTAAGCATCGAAATCATTTTTTTATAGTACTTACATTTTTTACTTCTTGATTTTTACATGCGTATTTTATTACTAAGTTTTATTCTTGAAATGCATTGAATCAAAAAGGAAAATTTTTATGATATTCATTAGACCATTTAACAAATCTTAAAATATGTGACAATTTAAATTTTGTGCCATTGTATATTCTTATTTTTTCCTGTTCTTAGGAATTATTTACTGAAACATTTCGAAAACAACTGCACCTGTAGTTCCAAGAAATTTTGCTGTCCCATAAAAGGGAGCACAGAATTAGCCATGTTCTGTTTATTTGTTCGTTTTCCAAGAAACCCGGAAATGGAGGCTGTGAAAAGTTTCTAAGCTTTTTGTTTAAAACGCTTTTTCTGACAACTATGGATGGGCCATTAAGCTTCAAAGCTCTTGACTTCAAAGACTTCTTCATTTCTCTAACTAAATTTGCTGCTGCTGTACACAAAGGGTCGTCAATGACTGTTATAAATGATATCAGTCTCTGCCATGGGGATGCAATGTTAAGCATTTTAAAGAATGCTTGGTCTATTCAGTATTCAACATGTGTATTCAAATGTGTATTAAATTATTTATTACACTTCAGCACTATTTGCGAACCGATATTTCAAAGATAAACTAAATACTCTTTCGGGAGCGCCAGAAGTTTTTCCGCGAGGCCTTTGTAGATAAAAAGATACCGATTTTCCACAAAATCAAGACAGCAGGCAGCAGGTCATTTTCTAATGTTCATTATACAATGATTAATAATTTCGTTTTGAGACAGATTTTGCACTATTAATTAATGGAATATTAATTATTACAATTACAATTAATGCAGCTGTAATTGCAGTTGCATGCAAAGTTGATGCTTTAAAAATGTCAAGATTTATAGGACGAAACAATAAAAGAATCAGTCTTAAAAATCAAATTTTGGCCTTTTTACGACTGACATTTTAACAGTTCGGTTTTTATATTTGTGCTTTTCTTTCACAAAAGTAACTTCTATATCAAAATTAGAATTTACAGAAGATTAGACCAGAGTTTATCAAACAATTCTGGATCCCTGTTTGCTTTCCGTATTTTTATAAAGCCATCTGCCTCTTTCATATATGTATTCATATTAATTAAAAAGTACGATTTAATTAGTTTTAATGTAATTAATTAAATTAACATTTTATTTTCGTTTTAAATTCGTTTATAAATCGTTGCAACCATATATTATCCCCTGTATTATATTTAAAGAAATTAAATATTGAAGAATCTGCATAAATGTATGGAGTGGACACCAACTGGGCGAATGAAAATCCTCCCCGTTCTGCTATAGTCCAATTGCGCGAATCAAAATTTAATTCCTCCCTTTGCTTACAGGGTTACAATTTAACTTTTCAAAGCCAATTGTAGCCAAGAGGAAAATAAAAATAAAGGAATACAATTTATATCTACAATCAGAAGAACAAGTAAAGAATATCTAACAAGCACGCTAATTACTTGAATAACAGTAATAAATTAAAGAGCTAACAAAGAAAATTAAAGGTATTGGTAAAATACATATCAGCATTACAAACATTTCTTTAACTACAATATTAGAGCAAAGAGTATTATAATAGTATTATGAATTAAATAATTATAAAGCATACCAATTATATTTTTTATAAATTGCATCAATAATAGTCAAGATGTCTGAACTAGACTGGAAAATTGAATATAGTTCACTGCCGTGCAAAAGATTATTCCGAATGAAAGTGTGTTAAAGTGTGCTAGAAATATTTTTGGTTAATTAAAGTAATCATGTAAATGTTTGCAGAAATTAATAGTTAAATTTAAAAAAAGGTTAGCATGAAATCTATTATAACAACATTACTATGCGTTTGGAACACTGACGTATGAATTGTAAAAAAATTCAAATTATTATGCTAAGAAGTTTTTTCTAAAATTTATCTAGAAGGAAAGAATTAAGATAACAGTACTGCAAACTAATGTAATTAATCAGGCCTCTCAGTAAATAAAAGCTTATTTTTTTAACCAAAAACTAAAAATTGGGATGCAAAAGTTTGTGTAATATACTTGGAAATATCTGAACATATAATTAATTAGAAACGTACAATTAAATTAATAACAAGCTAATTAACAGTAACATTAAGCTTAATTTCATTCTATCTGAAACAAGCAATCGATCAGGAGCACCGCATAACTGAAGTTTTATTGCTATTTTACGTAGATTTGCGTAGAAAATAAATATCTGCACTTGTGAAACAAGTGAATAATATACTGATGGTCAACAGGAATTAAAATACAGTGGTTAAAAATATAACTCCTTGTCAGAAGGTATGCAAAGTTACCATAGCTACAGAAATTGAATGATTATGGAAAACTCATAAAGTTAAGCGCTACAGTGTGGAAAGAATATTCTGGAATAAACATGTTAAGAAAATTAGATGGAGAAATAATCCTTAATTTATTGATATCCATATAAACTCTATGCTTGTAGAGACATTAGGATTTTTTTGGAGCAGGAAAGATGAAAAATAAGCAACGCCTTTGCCGGGAATCGAACCACGGATCTCTGAAATACCGGCTCAGTGTGCTGAGCACTACACCACGAAGGCACGTTAGGAAAGCGGGATAAATACCTTATATACTCCCCTTTTTAAAGGGCGACTGGGGTTTTTAAGGGGACCCAATCGCGAAATCCTGGGTGTGTAGAATCCTTTTAGTTCGGGCGCCACTGTAGAGACATTAGAATTAATTGGAAGCAGGCAAGATGAAGCAAACCCTTCGCCGGGAATTGAACCACGGAGGTCTGAAATAAGGCTCAGTGTGCTGACCATTACACCTACACCACGAAGGCACGCTAGGAAAGCGGGAGAAATACCTTATATGCTTTTGGAAAAGGTTACAATAAATTTGGACCGAGGTATCAATCATCGAATATGAGTTAATTTCTTTCGTTATTTTTTCTTATTAAAGGGATTTGTAAAAAGATATGCTAAGGTAAAGGTGAAAATTTTTTCAATATTTTAAAGATTAAATTAAAAATATATTTTTGCTTCATGAATTGAAACTTTTACGATGCATTTTTACACAGTAAATGAGTGTAAAAAAAGAAAGAGCTGGGGGAATTTCTTGGATTAGAAACACGGGTCGAACTACCAATGTTTAGTGACTTTTCCGATTGATCAAAAGATCATTTGAAATTAGGTTTTTTTTTTTTTTTTTTTTTTTTTTTTTTTTTTTTTTTCGCGTGTGTGTGTGTGTGTGTGTATGCAAGTAAAGGAAATTCGCTGAACACTGGTAGTTCGGTCCGAGGTTCAAATCCCGCGAACGGGCTGGCTGCATGGGCGTTTTCGTGGTTTTCCCCATGCGTAACGTGTATACGAGCCAGTTTCCCTTAGAAAGTCCTCCACGAAGGCATCCCTCCCCTTAGGCAGATAGCCCTCGTGTGCTTTGCCATAATTAAATACACCATATTAAATACACCTTTTAATCGTTAAGAAAGCATTGCAAATTATGTTTTAAGTTGGGAAAATACAGCGAGCAGCCCAGCTGTAAAAACCGCTGCAAACTGGTAACTCGTTCCAGATTCGAGCACCTCGAACGTATTGGCTACGGATTATTTTCGTAGTTTTCCCATCTGTAACGTGGATACTAGCCAGTTTCCTTTAGAATGTACCTCACGGGCATTAATCCTTGCCTTGAAGTACCTAATGACGGAGCACGAAATGAGTAATTAAATAAAAAATAAATAATCTGCAAAACAACTTTAAAAATTTCATCTCCTGTCTGTGATGAAAGTTCATGCCCCTGTTCTTTTATTTATTTATTTATTTTAGTCCAAAGGAGTAATTTGCTCACAAGGACTATTAATTTCGTTTTGGAATTTTGCGTCGAAAACTTTAAAAGGCTGTATCACTTTTTAAATCGTTGCCACCACATATTATTTCCCTGTATTATATTTAAAGAAATTAAATAATGAAGAATCTGCATAAAGGTACGTATGTTTCTCGCATTGTGATAAAACAATGGTACCTAGAGCCATAAAAATTTCAATAACGTAATCTTCCGTAGAATATGGGCATGTGGAAGCCCTAATTTGAATTTGAAATTTGTTTTGTTATCGATTTCATATTTTGCAACACGTCAACGAATTTTTGATTAAAAAAACTAAACGATTTAAAAGCTAGCAATGGTAACACTCTAAGAAGGATTTAAGGGAAAAAAAAAACTTTTTGTTTCCAGAGCGCGAGACTGTGTATCGAAAGGACCTTCTTTCTCAAACACTGTTATTAATAACGTAATAACACAATAATTAATAATGCAATTAAGACCGAAAATTTTCTTCACAATAAATTTTACGAAATAATTATAGATGCTTCTTTATATGTATTTTCACTCATACAAGGCAATCCACATTATCTGGGCTAATCGGGATTTTACACTTTTCGGACTATTCGGGAATGAAAACGTGATTAAACAAAACTTAATTGTTACAAAACGTGTATAAAATATTTATCTGGGCAGACAATAACGCGAGTTAATTAATTCAGATTTAAATAATTTTGTCGCTTATGATAATTTCCCCTTTGCAATACATAATTTAGCGTGCTTTTAAGTTATTCACCCAAGGTCAATATTTCTTTCGGATCAAGACTGTTTCGGTCCTGTTCTTATGGCGGAAGTATTTAAATTATTTTCATACGTTTGCTCTAAGAATCAAAATATTTTGAAAATAAGCATAATCTAGAAATGATTTTTTTTTCTATATCTCAATAGAAATATTTTAAAAAAATCTAATCTATATTTGCCATTTGCACAACCTATTGGATATTTGTATTAAATATGCACACAAAAAATATTAGATTAAAAATTGGTTGCCATTTTAATTAGCAAAATTTAAGTTATAATACTTTAATTCTAAAATTTAGTGTGAGATTTGGCCCTGTTTGAGATAGATCAATTTCGTTACGTCTGGTCTTAGTTCGATTAGTTTTAACCATAAGTTAGGATCCAATTTTAATTTTGTTCTGTATTTATTTTTGAAGTACAACATGGAAGAAATGGTCTAGTGGTTAGCGTCGCTGACTGCCGAATGTCCCGGGTTCTAATCCCGGAGATTGGAAGGCATGGCAGTTTGTAAATGTATAGTGTCGGTGCGGCATGGCGGCAGTCTAATTATGCGGCGAGCCGAAAGTCCTCTCGTGTAGTTTGGTGGAAAGGGAGAGGGTAGGAGACCCTCGGACCCGTTCCCCCGGTGTGCTCTCCATCAAAATTTGGGGCGGACCGTTCCTTGCCACGAGGTATTTCGTGCGCTTGGTTTGATGTTACGGCAACTGAGCATAAGTAACAACAACAGGAGCTTTCAAGTGATACCTGGGAACAGACCGCCCTCTTAGCATGCTTTTGTGGTGTAGTGGTCATCACGCAACCGTATCCAGCTCTTATATGCCTTCCAGTAATTTCGAGAAGTGGAAGGTACTAGAGATTTCTCAGTGCCCGGCGTAAAACTGTCGAGAACAGAGAGAGCGTCATTTTCTCGATTTTAGTCTAGAGCTGAATTCGGAGTATTTAGACATTTGACAGAGCTTCGCCTTTTCGATACGCTTTGCATGGCGTTAACTTTCTTAGTAGTTTGAAATTTTAACTACTGATTGCGCTGTGTGATACTGCGAAAAGCTGTACGAGTATGTTTGTGGAAAGTTCCAGAACTGTAAGGTCTTTCTTTTGGTAAAAGAAATTTTATCAAGCTTTCATCGATTCTGTGTGCATTAATTAAGATATTACCTTTGAACAACACAACAGTAAGTAAAATATAAAACCGAGAACCTATTTTATTGCAAATTCCAAACAATCTATTCTATTGAAATTTGTGCGCGTCTGTCTGTTTGTATTTTTGTGACATCATATCCTCCGGAACGGCGGAGAGTTGAGTTTCGTTTCCTTGTATTCCAAAAACTCGTGGAAAGCCATTTGGACCATTTTCATCATCGCACAACGTTCATCAGCCGAAATATTAATTACAATCTCCGAAAACTCAAATTTTCGCATTCATTTTTTCGAGTGGCAACAGTCTCGCGCGCTGTAGATTTTATATTTCGAAAAATGATGCCACTCTTCGCTTTCTATATTAGAGTCTTTTAATAATAATAATAATAAAAATGTTAGTTTTACAAAATATGAACTAAAAATAGCATTGCCAAACATTAAATATATTAATATTATATAAAGTCATATTCTGTGGGGGAAGAAAACACATTATTGCATGTGACGTCATTGTATGTCGAAAATGTTTCGTGAATGTCAGCATTTTAAATAAACACACACACACACACAGATCGTATTTTATTCTCGAGTGTCAAGATGTAGAAACATCTTTTTACTCGACTTCTGATAAAGATCGGGTGGGGGGCGAAAGAGAAGGGTGAAAGGAGTGAGGGAGGCGGATGAAAGAGATTTTAAATAAAGAGCTGCTGTTGGCAACTTTTTTGGGTGAAAGTGCAAAATCGTCCACTGCTTGCCGCGTTTTTAAGAATTGCACATACTTGGTATCCATGTACACGACGACCTAGTTTTCACTTAAAATACGTTCCAGAATTGCAGAAAAATGGCATTGGGTACTCCCTTGACTTTACCCATGTACACATCGACCTATTTTCACTTAAAAAGTCAAAGAAAATTGACAAAAATCCAATTCTTCTTGCTCTTGTAAAAAGCGCCAAACAAATAAGTAGGCGATTCTGCGCCAGGAAAATAAGTGGGTGATTCTGCACTTTAGCCCTTTTTTGCTTCAGGTTAGGATAACTGACTGCCACATTAGTTGTTTTATTGACACTGAGAAAAGTTGTTATATTTCATTAAATTTAAATCATGACGTCATGCGTGTTAACTTGTTGAAGTGTCAAAAGTTATTTTTTCCTGGTTTGGCAACAATAAATTAGTTACGGATTGATTGCTGCTTGAAAATAATAAGTGTACAGATGTGAAACATAATTATAAATTTTGTTTCGGCCGCAGCCCGTTAGTATAGCAATAAAATTTGAATATTGTCTATCTCTTCAATTCTTAACAATTTGTCGAATAATTGAATCGCCATGTTGATGTTAAAAAATGCATAATAAAAATATCTATCTTTACAGTTTGGCCGCGGAATTAATAATAGTTCAAGGTCAGTTTCGTAGCTAGAACTCTCGGTCCCCTGTGCAAAAAGATTTCTTGTCCCCCCCTCCCCAATAAATTTACTGTGTTTAAAAAAAGGGGGAGGAAGAAAGTTTAGATTTGCAGAGATTTTTAAATAAAATCCAGTAGGTTTTACATGCAAGTATATTTCGAATTTGTATATAAAATCTGCGCCAATCCAACATACAATTTTTTTAGAAAATATGTATGGTAAAGTTTTGGCCCCCTTCTTTGAAGAAAGAGCGGTAAAGTCGCTGAACACTGGTAGTTCAGTCCGAGGTTCAAATCCCGGGAACGGGCTGGCTGCATGGGTGTTTTCGTGGTTTTCCCCATGTGTAACGTGTATACGAGCCACTTTCCCTTAGAAAGTCTTCCACGAAGGCATCCCTCCCTTTAGGCAGATAGCCCTCGAGGCTTTCCCATAATCACATACACACACACACTTTTAAGAAAACTTTTTGGTATACTAAACTAATCGAATACATGATTTTTATTCGTGCTTTAAGTTTAAATATGTAAATATAGTTCAGCAGGACATTCATGGGCCCCCTATGCGACTGCATTCCTTGCGTACCCTTATTTACGCCGCTGTTCAAGGTCAAAGGGCTTCTAATATAATAAAAGACTATAGTGCATTGTTTATTATCGTTTTAAAATAAGTGTCAGCTGTATGTGCATTTCGTTTAGAAAATAAAAACGTATCACTATTTTAGAAAAATAAAGCGTTCAGAAAGAACGAGGAACGTTTTGTAAACGGAGATGTTTAACCGATTTACGAAAACATTATTTATAATGTATTTTGTCAGGTAGGGATGAAAGAAAGGAATAATTAATTAGAATAGAAATATTAAATTAATTTTTAATATATTTCCTAGAAATCGATCAAAATAAAGACTGAAATTTTCCAGAAAATCGTGTTTGTCTTGGAGACCATTTGGCATATCTTCTGCCAGAGATGCACGGGTCATGATAGAACCCTCACCCTCATTGCTGTGCCACTGGCCTTGTGGAGAACTTTCTAAGAGTAACATGCTCGTATTCATGTTACATATGCGGAAAGCCAACCTGTTAGCATGGGAACAAACTTACATTATTCAGCAATCATATCCACCCAACCACTGCTGTGTTTCCTGCTTGCAAGAAACCGCATATTGACATGTTGGAATGATTTACGAGACATTGATTGAACAAAGTAAAAAAATAAATGTCAGAATAAAAATTGAAACGTTTCTTGAAAGTGTGCAGGATGATTTTAGATGTAAAGCCTATTTTTGATTTCTCTGGTGGGATCATTAGCAACTTTTTTCAGTTTTTTTTTTTTTTTTTTATTTATTTATTTTTTTTTTTTTTATCTTTTGGTGAGACACGTATAAGCATAGATAGACAAAGGTGAGTAAGTAATAAAGTGTTTGACTGATGTGAATTCATCAATCAAATCTTTAAAAGTGTTCAAATAATAGAAAAAATGATACTGCATGCTTTTACCATTCTGACATTTTGTATGCTCATATGAGGCATTTCTTCTTGCTATGAAATAATTTATTTTTAAACTGCTGTATTATTTTTAAACTCTTTCCATTTTAATTCAACGTGAATATTTTTACTCCGACTAGTCTCATCTCTCTCTTTTTCTTTTTTATTACTTATAATTGTCTACTGTAGACATATCATTCGTTTTGAGTTGATTTATGTGTTAAAATAACTAAATAGCAATGCAAATTTAATTTTAGGATGTGGACACAGTTGATGTTATTTAATTTAAATGGTGGAATAACATTATGGTTTTCTAACTTTTAAAATTATTTTCGATATTCTAATTTTAAAATCTTTTAATAGTAGTAGCGTTTTCATCGAGGTATTATGCTATAAGTTTTCAGACAACAATTTTTTTTACATTATTTTTTAGACTTAAATTAATATTGATTCAGATAATGTGAAGAACATTACATATAGGTGTGATGTGTTTAAATTAGTCCTCAATGTTTTCTACTATATACTATTAACACTTTATCTACATGTATCCCATGTTTCATCATGAAAGCATTCTCTTTTCACACTGGTATTCAATTCCTATATCGCTTTCCTTTAAATAACCATGATCCTGAATTTTACTAGAGCTATTCGGTCTGCCAAAGTCTCCCAGCATTCATTATAATTCAAAACATATTTTAGCTTTTCAATATCAGCAAATTTTATCTTCAATAAAATCAACTAATTAGATTAATGCTTTAAAAGTTACAATTTATTGTTATAGGAAATTATTCTGAAAATGGTGATTACATTCGGTTTTAGGCAACACACGCATTCTATCAGAAAATGCTACAGTTTGAGCAGCATTAATTCCCTTCTGTATTATAAAAATAGTAACCTGTATTTGCACTGCGTCATTTCGAGAAAAATATATGTCATTTGACTCTTACATATTTCTGGTGATGTAAATAGAACTAAAACTCTGCAGCTGATAATAATTTTACAGAAGTATTAACTATCCAATCAAAATGCATTGAGAACCAAAACTAATTCAGTCATACACAGTTTGAATAAAGATGTCAACCTGAACATAACGCACTTCCTTTAACCTTCCAACACGCGCGCTGTGCGCAAAGTTTACGACAAATTCGGTTTTTAATGCACACTTCTCGCATATCACAGCTGAGACGTCTGAATGCCATTTCTATTCCTCCTCTCAACCCTTCCCCACATCATGTAATCTGCCAACAGGAAGTTATATGAGTTTTTTTTTTTTTTTTTTTTTTTAACTGGGGTTTTGCGTTACGTGGCAGCTTCTTCGTAAAAGTTACGACACGCGCATGGTCGTAGGTGAAAATTCGGAAAGTATTTTTTTTTCAAATATTTTGTAATTTTGTTCTATTAATTGATGTGTATTATTTAAATTTGTATAAATTTGACTCTATAATTTTTATATCAGTTTTTCACGGCAAAAAAATATGTGCAACCAGCTGATTTTGCTCGCATTCTTCAAGAATTATTTGATGAAGAAAAAGAAGACGAGCAAACCTTTGGATGCCAGAATAATAGCGATCTGTGTGAGGAAAATATCGAGATAAATAATATCAGCAGTAAATCTGAACATTATATTTCAGATGATGATAGTAATAATGATATAGAAAAATGGAAGGATGATGATATATTCTATGTTAGTAAAGATAAATCTTCTAAGTGGCAAAATCAGAAGTATACAAACTGCTCAAAGACGAATATTGTGAGCATTAACCTGGCCTACAACACCATGCTAAGGATATAAAGGATGAAATAGGAACATTTTTGAAAATAGTTGATATAAATATGATTGATGAAATTTTGGAATGTCAAATAAATATACAAGTTTACTAAAAGGTAAAATACTCAAGAGATAGAGACTGCACTGAGTAGAAATGATGGCCTACTTTAGATTGTTTTATACCATAGGAATAAAAAAAGGACACCATGCAAATGCGAAAGAATTGTTCTCAAGTGATGGCACTGGAATTGAAATAACGAGAGCTGTGATGAGCTACAAGAGATTTTAATTTCTGACAAGTTATCTTCGATTCGATGATAAATCAACAGGACAGATGAACATTGAAACTAACTTGGATTTTAAAATATAGTTATTAAATAATAAAGTTTTAAATTTCTATAATAAAATACATCATTTCTTTTCCGCCTGACTAATATAAGCATTTAAAAATAATTTACTATCATTTAAATGTGACATCATTTGTAGTTTACAATAATAAGGTTAATATATTATGTTTTAACAAATTTATTACCAACATTCACTCATTTCTGTCATTTTTCGTGCCAAAAATGGTATAGTAACAGTTGTGAAAAATACGACGTGCGCATGCTCGTGTAAAATTGTCAAGCGCGCGAGCTGGGAGGTTAAACGCTTTGGCCTAGCTAGACTGCTGCTTCCTTCTTGGTGCAAAGTTATCGAAAATGTAAGCTTTTTGGAGTAGGCAGAATTAATGTGCCAACTTGTTTGTGGCCTCAACATGTTTGCTGAAGTAACTGTACAAAATATGTAAATGTAGCATTTCTCTTTTAGTATTTGTGCATAGTTTCCTTCAAATGAACCTTAATAAGTATTTTTTTCACAAAAATTTAAAAGTATTAAAATGGCCTCTAATTAAGGTGTAAGTGGAATTATAATTAATTCATAATTGTGATTAGATTATATCATTGCAATTAGATTATGCACTTATAGCATAATCACATAAAGTAATGAAATTAGAGTTCACAAATACAATATAATTACAATGCAATTACAATAACCTATTAATACCATAATACAATTACAATGTAATTTAAATTGGGTACTAGAATTGCATACCCTCCACTCAAAAGGAGGTACTGATAAGCCTGGAAGTCATTATCAACAAAAAGCCTGTTCAGGACAGTTTGTTGACAATTTCCACCGGGCGGAAAGTACGTTCTTCAGCCCGGGCAAATCATGACAATAAAAATCATTTAGTCTCATGATTCAGTACATTTTAACATACTTTTATTAGAAGAATAATTAGAACCGACATGACAAATATCTTCGAAAAATAACTGTCAAATATCTGTATCCATTAATTGATCGAGTTAAACACTTTTAAGTATATCAGAATAACAGTTCTGTATACCTTAAATACACAAATTATGGCAAAAGTTATATTCTTAGAAGAAGCATATGATATTACTCACCAGATGCAAAATTATAGTACATTTTTTGCCATAAATACAGGTTAATTACACAGTAGTAAAATGTGTAAAAATTAATGATAAGTTTATCAGAAGTGAATTAATTTTGCAAGAAAACTTTCGGCACTTGAAACTTTTCTACACCTGGAGGGGGGAGAGGTCTAGTAAAATTAGATTTGTTATAACTTGATCTAACACTTTCTATATATGGATCACTAAAGAAATAATTACCATGCTTAAAAAACAGATGCACATACCAGTTTTTCCCCCTTGTTACGTTTTACATTGAGAAATAACAAACAGTACAATGGTGAAAAATACTATTTTTTAAGATTTGTTAAAATGAAGGAATGCACATACCATCTTTCATTCAAGCATTACACTGAGATATAACATGCAGTATAACAATGAAAAATTTAGATAAATTGAAGTAACACATATCATCTTTTATTCATGCACTACTAAAATGAATAAAACTATTATGCTTAAAAAACAGATACAAATAATAACTTATTTTGTTCGTTACCCTTTACACTGAGATATAACATGTAGTATGACAATGAAAATTACTATCCTGAAGTTTTTTTGAAATGAAGGAACATGATTTTTTAAAGTATAACTCCACTTCCCGCACTGAATAGTCAAATTTCAAACGCATATTTATGAAGGTTCACTGAAGCAGCACAATGACCCAGTACTTCAAATAAAGCAATATAGAATAATATTATGGGAAAATTTATGCATACTTTTTTCTACTGCATGTCGTCTGATATGATCACACATGTGCCTAAAAGTGTATCTAAAAGAAAAACAAGGCTATATTTCAATATTAACAAAAAAAAATTGTTTACGGATTAAAATTCATTCATTTTCAAGTATTATAAGAATCACGCATGAAACAAATCTGCTTTCCCATACTATTAAGTAAAAGTTAACTGAAATTTTATACTGGAAAATATGCTATATTTCTATATATTACAAACAAGAAAAAAATACCATAATAATATTCTCATAGCCTAGGAGAAAGTAACACATACAACATCAAACACAGAAATTTGTATACTCGTAACCTAGGAAAAAGTAATACATATTACATAAAATACAGAAGTTATTTAACGTAAAACACACATATCTTCTAAAATCTCCTTTGTGGGTTTATATTTCGATTATTAGTAGAGGATGCAGGAATAAAGTAATTTGACTGATATTTAGCATATAACGACAACACATCACCCCTTAATGCTCTAAGACCTTCAATAGTTGCAACATTCTTTGATAAATTCTCAAACAATTTCATTGTTTCCTGTCTAATACTTTCGCAACTTTCAGCATTTTGTTCACTCGTTATTTCATTAATTATCGCCGAACGTTCTTCGGCATGCCTGGAATCCCTCTGAGTCACATCAATTACCAAATTATCTGAATGAAACTCATCATTTTCTGACACACCAGATCTCTGAACTTCAGTTACCTGGTTTTGACATACGTGATGAATATGCTTACAAATACTGAAACGGATACTATAATCAATACAAGTACAGGAGAATGCATGAATACAAATATTACAGTCATCACACCTTATGCTACATGCACAAGGATCATGAAACCGAACATCATAAAATGTAATTTCTCTTGAACTAACAGCCTTCGAAACTGACCACCGTTTCTTAGGCTCGATTTCAATTACCTGATATTCAGGCATACTCATACTCTGTCTGTGTCGTTTACGAATTTCTGTGACCCTAGTTGTCAATTTATGACGTTCTAAAGATATTACACGATTCATCAGTTTCCTTGCAATAGCATTTAACACCAAAGATAAAGAATAATCTAGTCTCTTTATCACCTTTGCATTACCATGTTCATACTTAAGCTGCTTGTGCCACCTTTCAACTTTCATGTTTGTTTTTACCCCTAATCCAATTCGATAGCAATAGGCCCATTTCTCAGGCTGAGACATATAATTTTTGTAGAAATATTCTCCAAAAGCTTTTGTTTCTTCATTAGACAAACAGCTGGTGACAAAGATATCCGAAATTCTTTTGAAAGACACTGTGTCAATTTCGTGCATTATTTGCACTAACTCATTTGCAATTTTTAACCTTAAGTCACTGTTTTTTTATTTTAGATAAGTTTTTATTCCATGCTCTGCGAACATGCCAGCTACACAAAAGACACTTATCAACTTCACCAAAAACCTGACACCATGCATTATAAAATGCCGGAGCATCGTCTGACATGAAAACCTTAGGTTTAAGATTAGGAACTCTATCTTTAATAGCTGAAAAAAATGGTATAAAAGTTTGTGCTGTTATTTTTGATGAATACAAAATAGCAACAGGAAAACCTTCATGATTATCATCATTGACAAGTACAGAAGTTAATTGAAATCCATACTGATTCATACCATGAGTAGAGTCTATCATAATACAGCTGCTGTTTAATTCCAGCAACCTAAGTTGGGCACCATTCATAACCCCTAAAAGGAAATCATCCCTTGATACACCTTGAAAACCTGGCAGTTCGTCACCAACTTTCTTGTACAACAAAATTGGACAACCAGATTCAGCTTTCATTTTCTGGACTTTTAAGTCCACCGATACTGCATCATTAGTGTCAAAAACAATTTCATTATTTACCTGAATACCTCTAGAAATATTTTGTAAATCTTTTAAGTGAGTAATACCAATTCTTTTTGTTGGTGAATAACTACTTTGAATGGACATTAAAATCTTTTCTTTTGGAATACCTTGCTGCATCATACCTGCTAATTTAGATTTTTCAGTTTTTGAGAGCGGCAATTTCCTAACTTCATGCCTATGACCAACATGCACCGATTGGTAACTAACTTTAATTTCAAAAATATCCCCGATCTCTTTCTCTGACACTTTTATTTCAGCAGGACATGTTTTCCCTATTTTAATTGAACCTCCACATTTCATGTGATGTATTCTGTCAGTTTTTATTTTACATGAACCACTTCTATTACATAAGAAATAACTACGAATTGTCCCATCTGCCAAACGTTTAGTCGTTCGTTTGGTAAAAAAGGACTGACTACTTTTTTCAACATCTTCTTTCCAATTTTCGAATTCAGATTTAGAATGAAAAATAAGTTCCTGAAAATTTAACCTTATATCTGTATGGACAGAATCTATGTGGTCATGCAACTCTTTTATAGAAGTAAACCTTTCATTACACAGAGTACAATCTCTTTCATTATAAGTTTCCAACTTATGTTCAGAATGAAAATTTCTTATGTGTCTATATAAATTACTTTTAACAGAAAATGAGCAGTCACAAGAAGCACAACAAAACCTGGAACTTATCGATGACATATTAGTATATAAAATATTCTTAGTGTTATTAGTTTAACAACATAAGAACTCTGTAGTTATCAGAAAAATACAAATGGCAATCTAAATAGGAACACTTGAAAAAACAGTAATATTTAGATGATTTTTAAATTGCATCAATACACAGAGTCATTATCATGGTGTATATAAATATGCTGTAAATAGCAGCTGTATAACTTAGCGCATAATATTCATAACAAAAAACCAAAATTATTGTACGGAAATATATATCAATAACGCTGTATTTATAATCAACCAAGCATAAGAAACAGTTTTTCAAAGAAAAAAATACTTTTCAGTTTCTTCTGTACCTATGAAAAATAAACATTGG
Source organism: Stegodyphus dumicola (assembly GCF_044657685.1). NCBI lineage: Eukaryota > Metazoa > Arthropoda > Arachnida > Araneae > Eresidae > Stegodyphus > Stegodyphus dumicola. Next base: position 90,641,833 of record NC_140768.1, read on the forward strand.
TACTAAGTAAGTATTCCCAAACCAGAGTTTTTACATAGAAAAAAAGGTAATTAATGGAAATGTTTGTTACCCAAAAAGTAAAAAATCAAACTTTAATAACGCCCAGTAATTAATTAAGGATAAAAACAGTGCTGAATATATATGCCTTATTACTTCTGAAATAATAATCAAGTTAAGCACGATAATAAACAGAAAATTAACTTGAAAAATCTGAAAGGAAAACCTGAAAAAATTTACTTGTAAAACCTGAAAAGAATATTGTAAAATCTTAAATTAGCTCACAGATAAGCAAAAGATATAGTAAATAACTTGTAAATTTGAAAAAAATAATAGCTTTTAAAATCTGAAAGGAAAACCTGAAAAAAAAAATTAACTTGTCAAACCTGAAAAAAAATAACTCGTAAATTCTGAAAAGAATATTGTAAAATATTAAATAAGAGCTACAAAAATAAGAGAAAAAATGCTTTACTTGGAGCGCACACCGCAAAATCTGAAAGGAAAACCTGAAAAAAAAATTTACTTGTCAAACCTGAAAAAAATAACTGGTAAACTCTGAAAAGAAAAGTGTAAAATTTTAAATAACAGCTAAAAGAATATTGTAAAATATTAAATAAGAGCTACAAAAATAAGCAGAGCAAAAGCGCTTTACTTTTGAAACGCACACCGCAACAGTCAAGAGCAAGAATGAATACCACACTGTCTGCCGGTTCCCCCTCGCCACGATCAACCTTCCACACCGGCTGTTTCAAGTGGACTTTACCAGGCGGCAAAGATCAAAAGGATCTGGTTGGGATTTGAGATTGTAGTGACTGAGTCTGAAGTTTCGAGTTGGGAGTTCGGAGTAACGGCGAGACTGATGGAATGAAACGGGTGCGAAGAATGTTATTAAGCTGAAATTTTTTTTCTGTATGATAGCTTTGAAAGTTATTACCATTTCTTCTTGTTATTCCCAGTAAAAACAGCATTAGGTTTATAATAACTATTAATGATATGTCGTTAGTGAACTTTTAATGTTTTAAATATTAAAAAATCGACGCATCATATATTTACTGCAAGTCATGTATGTGTGAAGTAAATTTTGCAAATGAATACGGTACTTAGTTCAAAAATTTGATCTTCAGTGTAACTTATTTTGAAACCTGAAAAGAAATAATGTATAGGAATTAAAAACCAAAAGTAAACTTCTGTTTGAAATAGTACCATGTTATTTGAAGTGAAAAAGTTATTAGAGATGCACATCCATGTAGCACATGGATATGATTCATATGAAATTTTTTAGAGGTTGGTAATGCGGAAGACATGCTTGCGCAAACAGGAGAAAAACTTCATGTTTGTCATGTATGTGATACTTCGTTTGCACAAAAATCTTTGTTGCTTAGACATTTATGTATCCACACAGGAAAGAAACCTCATGTATGTGATGTATGTAGCAAGATATTCATACGCAAGTGTGATTTAGTGGGGCATATGCGTATTCATACAGGTGAGAGACCTTATGTTTGTGAAGTATGTAATAAGTCATTTACACTTAAGCATAACTTAGTAGCACATACACGGATCCATGCAGAAGAGAAACCTCATGTTTGCAATATGTGTGGTAAGTCATACAGCCGAAAACATCAAATGATGATCCATATGCGTATTCACACAGGACAGAAACCTCATATATGTATTACATGCGATAAGTCATTCACACAAAAATTTGATTTAGTGGAGCATATGCGTATTCACACAGGAGAGAAACCTCACGTATGTGTTACGTGTAATAAATCATTTGCACAAAAGTCTACACTACGTGCTCATTTTCATACGCATACTGGTGAGAAACCTCATTTATGTAATTTATGCAGTAAATCATTTAGTCGAAAATATGGTTTAGTAGTGCATATGCGTACTCACACTGGAGAAAAACCACATGTATGTAATGTATGTAATAAGTCATTCATACATAGGAAAAGTTTAGTGGAGCATCTGTATATCCATACAGGAGAGAAACCTCATGCATGTGATATATGTGACAAATCGTTCACAGAAAGGTATAGATTAGTGATGCATGAGCTTATTCACTCGGAAGAAAAAACTCAGGCAGGTGATGAACACCAAAATGGTTATTCATTAGGAATGCCAATTTAATAATGTTTTGAATTAGTCTCGATTCTTAGTGTTCAAAACAGACTTAGATTTAGAGAAAATAATGATCTGATTTGATTCTGTATCAAGTGCTAATATGGTTCTGTAATCTGTACTGTCGCTGAAGTATATTTACTCATTAACATGTCTTTGGAACTTATACCACTTGTGCTTTAAGGATTATGATCCACTCATAATGAAGGGCTAGTTTAACATTTAAAATTTACTCTTACACTCTTGTTCTTTCTCAGGCTCTATGATTATGTAAAAATAATTTTAAAAGTTTTGCAAAGGAACAAATTTTTACAAAAGGGACATTACTCTTCTGCTATCGGGACTGGATTCAGAAATGTACCTATATATGGATATGTGTATGTATGCACATATATATGTATATATGCACAGGGAAAGTGCAAAATCGCCTTCTGCTTGGCACGTTTTTAAGAATTGCACAAACTCAGTATCCATGTACACATTGACCTATTTCATTTTTAAAAAAATCGGAGAATTGCACAAACTTGTCATTGCGCGCTTCCTTGACTTTGTCCATGTACACATCGATCTATTTTGACTTAAAAAGTTGAAGGAAATTGACAAAGATCCAAATCTTCTTACTCTTGTAAAAAGTACCAAATAAGTGGGTGATTCTGCACTTCACCCTTATACATACATACATACACACATTTCTGAATCTGGTTTCAATAATAGAAGAGTACCAAAGTGACAAACAAAAAAATTATTAAATGTTAAAGGAAAAGCAGCGGGAAAACTTAGAAAAAATTCAGTTTCCATAACTCTACTGTATTTTAATTTAGAAGCTCTGTAAATATCTCTCCAGACAAGTTTCAAGAAGCTTTAATGATGAAATTTGGAATAATTATACTAATAACATTTTTATTAATACTAAAACTTTTATTTATTCTCTTTACTATTTTTAAATCACTTGCTGTATATTAACGTTTTGAAGTCGGGGATTTCATTCCTGTAAGATCCTTAAAAAGACCGGGAGGTGTTGTACCTTATGCTTTCTCTTTTTTAAGAATTCCCTCGCGGATTCGACAATGGTGCTTTTAGGTAGTTTGATTCAAGGAGGTTAGAATAGAAGGAGGGAGGTATCGCAGTTTCCTCCACTATCGGGGAATGAAATCTCCACCTAACAAGCAGCGTCCATGTTTGTTCTGTCAATGCATTGCATTACGACAGTGAAATGTATGTGTTTCTAAGATGTTCCATGCATGTGTTTTCCAGTAAAAATATGTTAAATTTATAATGGAATGTTTTGCTATTGTTAAATTTTTGTTTTAAAGTAATAAATATGATATCCATAATTTACTATGTACAGAAAATTATTAAGAAATAGTTTGAAATCTAAATGCATGCGTATAACATAAAGCCTTTAAAAATTATGTTTCTGCATATTTCAAAGATTTGTTTAGGTTTTATTAGCAACCTGTTGGGTGTACTTTTCAATTTTTCTTTTAAGAAGTGATATTTCTGATTTATTCATAATGTTTTCATTTATTAAAGAATCATTTCATATACAAAATGTAAGAAATAGGAAAGAAAGTTATTTTATTTTAGTATGCTTAAATACTTCAGCTAAGTTGTAATACACTCAAACAGAAATTCACATATAGAAAATAATCACAGGTTAAATTTTTTTACATGAAAGTTTTAAATAGAACATATTTCAGAACCAATAACCTTATAGCAGAAAGAAAACAAATATTAATATAATAAAACAGATTTATGTAAATTTAATATTTCAGTTTTAACATGTTTCATATTTAAGAATCTCGAAGAAATTGCCTTAAGCTTAATTACAGAATTATACCTATATAAAGTTTTGGGCATATCTTTACACATATTCAAATGTGTAAATATTTTACTTAATTTTATCACTATACTGCTCAGAAATTTGTAAATTTATGCAAACAATTTTTAACAGAACATTTTATCCTGATCAAGTGCACAAATTATATTCATAGCAGTTCACAAAACTTAAAAATGAATAATAATACATAAACAAAAGCGTTACTTTATTTAACACCTTTACAATTCAAAAAAATAGTAACAAATTATTTCTTACTTTTCATGAAAATTATAAAACGAATTACCTAAAATGCTCAAGTTATACAGTTTAAATCTTAATATATATCATTGTATGTTAAGGAACGAAGATACCAGCTATAAATAGAAACATTAAAATGTGGGCTAATCTTTGGAATATGGTAACGGGTAATTTGGTGACATTTTGGTAAGGCGATAATAGGTAGGACTTTAGCAATAATCTGAGAAGTACACAGATTGAATGACAGATTATTTTGTCTCAGAGAAATGGGAGATCATGAGACATGTCATGTGACATTTTCCGGAAAATTCCGATCGTGATTTTAGCTAATGAGCATTTAGAAATAGTTTTGCTGCTAAAGTGCAGAATCACCCATTTATTTGTTTGGCGCTTTTTACAGGAGTAAGAAGAACTGGATTTTTGTCAATTTTCTTTGACTTTTTAAGTAAAAATAAGTCAATGTGTACATGGATAAAGTCAAGCGTGTGAGCAATGCCATTTTTGTGCAATTTTGGGATGTTTTTTTAAGTGAAAATAGGTAGACGTGTACATGGATACCGCATATGTGCAATTCTTAAAAACACGTGAAGCAGTGGGCGATTATGCACTTTCTCCCTATTTCGCACCTAATCTTCATCATGATTAAGCACTTTTGTTCCATAAAAGTTCTAGCATAAGCGTGATTCGGCTAGCAGATTGTTGGAAAAAATGTTGAGTAGAAAAAAAAAAACTTTTTTTGATTATTATTAAAATAAAATAAAATGATGTGATATTTTTCAACAAATTTATCAAATCACACACACACACAAAAAAAAAAAAAAAAAAAACTGTTTTTGCACATGAAAAGTAATCCCAGGAATCTTTTTTGAAAATCGATTTGTGCATCCATATGCAACACAAGATAACATGCTTCAAAAAGAAAAATGTTGCAATGACAGACTTCCTTACACAAGTCACAGCAACAGTAGTAACATGGCTGCCAAGATTCACGGTTTGAGCTGAACCTTCCCTTATTCTATTCTAACCTCCTTGGGTTTATCCTAAAGGAGAGGCTTTCATTTATAAAAGGAAGGGAAATATAAGGATTATTGCCCAAAGTGTTTAGATTTTTTTCCTTATGCAGGGAAAATTAAAAGGTGCAATTGATTCCAAATCGGACCTACTCGGTGGAATGTATAGAGAAAGAAAACATCATTCTATTACTTCATATTATAGCCCATACCTTTCTTAAAAACAGTGTATGAGATTTTAAACAATAGTTTTAATTTTTTTTACCAAATCAAGTGCCTTTATGAAGTGGTAACAAAAATTAATTCTGTTATATTTTAAAGTTATGATATAAAAAAAATGCCAAAAGTTATGTTATAAAATTCTGTTATATTTTAAAGTTATGTTATAAAATTATAATATTTGTTATTTTATAGATATTTTTAGTTTTTGTATTTATTTATCAAGTCTTCATCTAATTTTTTTAATGCAGCTAAAATTTTTTCATCGATTTCATGTTACAAACACTCATGGCTTCGTAAACAAAGAAACATCGTGCAAATTTTGCAGTAAAAAGAAATGTTATTTACTGTTATATTTCCTTGTAGTGTTTAATTTGTTTTGCTGTATGTTTTATTGAAACTATCCAAATTCTTTAAAAATTTCTTCCTGGAAAATGGAAGGAATAGTTAAAAAAAATAAAAAATCATCACTACATAAATGATTAAAAACTTAAACTATTTGGAAATGTTAAACTTTAAATTGCAGAAAATTAAAATTTTAAATCAAAATAAATTTCAAAAATTTGCTTAAAAACGTAATGCTTAAGAGCAAAAACTGACAATTTAAAATATGCTATGTTTAATTCAAATACGACTTCTACTATATATTTGTATTGTATTGTTTGTATATTTCGTACTGCAAAATTTTATAGCAAAAGGCTTTCAAATTAGTAGGAGAAATTTGTGTGATATATATAGTTTTTGAAAGAGTGGGAAGAATTTACAAGATCATTACAAATGAGGTTATTTTCGAATTCTGAAGCTACAAGAATGAAAAGGAAATTGCAGGGAAAACTGGATCCTTAACACAAAGACCTTTGAAAGAGATAAGTGATTAAGACTCCAGGGACATCAATCTTGACAGGTCACCCTACTTTTTCAGCTTGGAAAATGGCGGAAAGAGACACGTCCAAAGTGGACATCCCCGTCCTTTCAAACTGGGAATACCAAGGCCAATATAATGGCCATCCTATCCTCAAGAGGTTAACAAACATTGGTACTTTTCCATCTTGCCCATGCAAACGATAAAGTCGCCAATAATGGTACAATTGATGCCAAATGGAATATCTTTGCTGGTAACCTTTTACGCTTCATTTTCAAAACAAGTTGCAGCCATTTCTTATCAGATTGATTGTTTCTTTCAATACTGGCATACAATTACATAGGATTTTTACCTACGTAGTTAAATTTTATGCCCTAAGACCATCTGAGGTAATTAAGTCAATTAGGATGTAATCACACCGCTCACCCGAAGGTGAAAATACAGAAAAGGCAAAATGAAGGATTAAATTCATCAATTCTAATGAGAATGCAGTAGCGAAGTAACGCAGTGTGGTTTTACATAATTTCTGAGTAAGCTATTTGTACGAATGGAAATAATTCTTGCATTTAAACTTGTATTCTATATTAAGATTTAACTTGAAATTAATGTAGATAAATTACTGAGAGAATTAGTTTTTTGTAGCATAGTTTACATGAGGTGAGATCGCTTGGGGTTACGTGATACGAACTGGCAAATCAGGATGTTGAACCATGAAAGCATAGTAAATTTTAAATTGTCTTAATTAAAATGTTTTATTTGTGATTTAATTAAAATGTGTTTTTACAAATTGTCTTTATTTACTGGCTTTTTGCAAAATTTTAAACCATATTAAAATGTTTATGCCTTCGAAATAAAAAACTCTTAGAACTAACATTTGTTAACATTTTTTGTGTGTATACTGTATGCTGTCGCCGACAAAGTCTGCTTGGCGAGATTTGCACTGGCGAAACAGAAAAGTACCCAAACATTTTTGAGAAAATTTCGCATGTTGTACTTGAAAGAAGTTTCTTATTAAAAATATATGTTGTTTCTAAAAGGCTGTGTATTTTCTGTTTAATAAAACTGTATTTAGCCACTAGCCATTCTTTGAAAGGTGAAGAAAATTAAAGCTTGCATATAACCCCATTTTTTCACTAACACTAAATGTCATCAAAACTCTTGTCAGTCTGTAATACTGTGCTTTGGCAACCTGATGCAAGCAGCCGAATTTTCACGTAGTACTCTCTGATTTTCTTTCTGTTATTACTATTAGATTTGCAGTGTTATTAAATTTGTAAGTAGCAATGTAGCATTTTATCAATGTTTAAAATGAATATTTTGATATTTCATATTTTTTATAAAATGTAATTCAGATTAATTAACTTTTTTGCTCTGAAAAGGAATATGGAACTCCATTCAACTTAAATAAATATTTGGGAAAAATTTTTTTTTGCAATGTATTTATGTTAAAGTGTGAGAGAAATTATTCAGTGAGTAACAAATTATTTCATTTAAATTCTTGTAATTATCTAATTTTATGCAATAAACATTATTATAGAGGGTGAAATTTCCATTCAATTTAATTCACTTTAATATTCATACTCTCCAATTTTATGACAAACTCAAATTTCATGATGTGAAAAGCAAAATTATTTTTGAAGAACATTGAATAAATTTCAATGTCTTTTATCCTTGAGAAAGCACACACACACAGAAGGAAGAAAAAAATACAATTTTAAAAAAGCAAATAAGAAAACTTTTTTTTAAAAAAAAAAAAATTTTCTAACATTAACTGCACAGAATTTTTGTTTTTGAGAAAAAGCAGTTATGTCTTTGCGCCATATTTTCCCATTGTAACTAAGTCATTATTTATGAATATATTACAAAATGATGATTTAAAGTGAATATAAATTATGAATGAAAAGGTATTTATAAAAACAGTAACATCACTGTATTATGTGGCATGATTTAGATCTGAAATGTTAACATTATTTTAAAACTATTACTCGTTCTCTACATTTGCCCACCAGCTACCGAGTGGTAAAGTCGCTAAACACTGGTAGTTCGGTCCGAGGTTCAAATCCCGCAAACGGGCTGGTTGCATGGGTGTTTTCGTGGTTTTCCCCATGTGTAACGTGTATATGAGCCAGTTTCCCTTAGAAAGTCCTCCACGAAGGCATCCCTCCCCTTAGGCAGATAGCCCTAGTGTGCTTTGCCATAATTAAATACACCACACCGTTCTCTACATTTTTATGAAACAAAGATGGAAAAAAAAATTCATCTTTAGACATTGAAAATTGTATTTATATAACACAGGATTTGAATCTTAATTGTTTTACATCTGTTCATGAAAACATCCATGTAAATATTTAAAAATATTTTCTTGTTAAATGTGATGAAACGTTGAACCTTGTTCCCCCCCTTTCCTGGCAGGAAGATAATTCATCGAAGTAATTATGTCAGTAATTGCTTTTCAATAATTTAGTAACTTGGGCTGATTAATACAGTCAAAAGTCGTTAATTCGGACACCCATAATCCGGAATGATCTATAATCCGGACCTCAAAACTACAAATTTTCTACGCATGCGCATAGGCGTTTACGCGTGCGCATAAGACCTTTACGACTGCGAATACACGTGTGCGCATACGCATAATATGTTTACGCATGCACGTTTAATGTATAACGGACGGTATAAGCTAAGCTAAAATTATCTAATTCAGTTAATGTTGCAGATTGCGTTGTTCCTTAATCTTCGAATTGGATCCGGCCTATTATTTTTTGCAGACTGTTAGAGCAATTTTATAAAAGTAAGCTTGAACTTTCTATTATGTCAAATAGAATTTCCGATATATATTTACTAATATGTAAAGGATCTACAAAGCGAAAGTATGTTTCGAAGTCCTTTAAACAGAAAGTGGAATTGCTGCAAAAAATGGATAAAGGCATATCCTTGGATTATCTAATCATTCCGAAATATGTTTATCAATTTCACGCTGCTCTGCGGGGGGAGGGAAACGACGCAGCGCGCAATGAATTGGAAGTTGATCTGTTAGCACTATCCTTATCTTCAGGGCAGATGTTTTTATTTTATTTGGCTTATAATTCCTTACTAAATGTAGTATTTCATCTCGATGTACTCCGTCTTTGATATGATTTAAATCAAGTTCCTCGTCATTATAATTCGCTTCCGATAGTGAAGAAAGTGACACAGAGGTTATTGAAAACGAAAAAGTTTCGATTGACAAATTAGTCGGTATTCTCGACACAGCAATTATAGGACTTGAACAGCGGAACTTTGTAACTAAACAAGAAATTATGTCTGTTTAATAGAATTAAAGAGAAAGTATTATCACATGCAACTTAAACAACTTGCATTGAAAGAAATGTTTAATAAAGTAAACAAATAAATATTAAGCTTTTTCTTTTTGTAAATTTTGATACCCTTTAGATCATAATTGTTCTTTATCTCATAAATTAGGGTTTCATATTTTTAATTTTATAATTTCTGCATGCCATCTTACCAGATTTAAACTGATGATCTATAATCCAGAAAAATCGATAATCTGGGATGGCCGAAGTCCCGACGAGTCCGGATTAACGACTTTTGACTGTAGTTTTTTGCTAATTTAGTAACTTGTACTACTTAATAGTTAATTTTCACTTATTTAGCAACTTGTGCTACTTAAGCACAATGGCACAAAGTGATTTTTTACATATCAAAAATAAAATTGCAAAATGTTATTTATTATATACTATATATATATATTTGCGCGATGATATAATTTAGTTCCTTGCAGAAATTTGATACGAGTGCTTGACTAGAGAAAACATTATTCTGCAGTCATGAGTGGATTGAGGTTAGATCACTGAAATTATCAATTACATAGTAGAAGTTTTGAAGAATCACAACATTAGTTAATAATCCAAATATCTCTTCATTACTTGTTGATTGCCGCATGGCATGGCATATCACAATGTTGTCCCCCCCCCCAATCTGCATCTGACGGTTTTGATGATAACGCATTACATTTTTAACAGAAGCAGCCAAGCAAGATATATTCTTTAACTAGCAAGCATAGGCAGAGAAGGAGGGAGACAGTCGGATTGCAACGGTATTTATAGTAAAATTTTTCGTTAATCTAATTTCCTATAAATTATATTAATGTAGAATTTAAGATGACATAATGCGTAATTAGTTTTCAGATATGACGTAGTTTCGAGAAGTTATTACTAGAAAGAAAGTACTCAAATTAAAAATGAGCAATTAAAAGGCTTTTTAAATTATCATTTTGATTTACATATATTTTATTATACATATTCTAGCCCTTCAAAGATAAAAAGGCTTGACGAGAAAAAAAACCTTTTGAGAAGAAAGCATTAGTGTGTAAGCAAAGAAAGAGATATGCCATCTACATGCTTCGTCATTAGAATTTCAGCATCTCAGTGTTACTATATCAGTACTACTTCTAAAATTTGTTTCTATTGCAATGACTCAAGTAGGATGTGTACCAATGCTTCACCAAAGTATTAGCATAGAAATTGCAGCTATGATTGTCGAAAAGAACAGTGCTTTTACAAAAAAGAAATGCAGACTTTCAATAGAATACTCAAATTAAAAATGAGCAATTAAAAGGCTTTTTAAATTATCATTTTGATTTACATATATTTTATTATACATATTCTAGCCCTTCAAAGATAAAAAGGCTTGACGAGAAAAAAAACCTTTTGAGAAGAAAGCATTAGTGTGTAAGCAAAGAAAGAGATATGCCATCTACATGCTTCGTCATTAGAATTTCAGCATCTCAGTGTTACTATATCAGTACTACTTCTAAAATTTGTTTCTATTGCAATGAGTCAAGTAGGATGTGTACCAATGCTTCACCAAAGTATTAGCATAGAAATTGCAGCTATGATTGTCGAAAAGAACAGTGCTTTTACAAAAAAGAAATGCAGACTTTCAATAGAATTTTCAATTTGCGTTTATTGTTCAGATTATATATACAAGATTTTGTTATTTAAAATAAAATATATTTAGATAAAAATTCTGCGATTTCTTTTTTCGCAATTGTATTTCCTGTGTTCCACTACTACTTTTGTACTTTCTTCTAAAATGGGCTTTCCTTTCGCCAAACCTTTTTCTCTTTGAAGGAGGGGGGCATATGTAAGATAAAAAATATGTAAATCAGTTTATAATTCAATTCAATAATAGCCTCTTAATTCTTCATTTTTAATCTGGGTATTTCCTCTTTATTCTAAAAAAAATTAATAACATTTCTGGACTGCGTCATTTCTAGATAAATTTATGCCAGAGCTTGAGTAAAGCTTAATGACATAGTTGATTCGGAGCCTAAACTATAAGAACTGAAACCAAAACCTTCCTCTTGGCAATCTTCCACATTGGATTAATGCACACTTCTCTTGAATCTGTGTTACTGCTTGGATGTCATTTCGCTGTGCTGTCTTCCTGTTGCAATAGCATTAAAAAATGTAAATGTTCTGGAAATAAGCACGATTTGAGTGCCAAGTGAACTGTGATCACAAATGTGAATGTTAATAAAAATGGAATTTGATCTGCCTCGACTGCCAAATTTCCTATTCATTATGGATTAGCATTCTGCGCCGTCAAAATTCGTCTTTAATATGGATCTACGTTCTAAGCCAAACAACATTTGTTACTATATCTTTTTCTATTTTTTCATTACATATATGTTAGGATAGGCCGAAAAACACTTTTTATATGTATTTTTGTTGCTATTCCTCGGAAAAATTGTGTACTACCTAGATGAGGAAAAAGGGGAAAATTCAAACAAAATTACAGCTTCCATTCGTGCACCTCAAAGTTTCGAATAATGATGAAATTTTTAATTTTTTTCTAGTTATTAAACTGGCTACTATTGAATTGTTGTAGATCCTAGTGCGAATTTCGTGGCATGTGGAACGGGAAAAAATTTAAAACTTGTAATTTTAAATTATTTATTGTATGCACAGAGTTAAAAAAAAAAACTTTTTTCCCCCTAAAACTAGCAATATTTCATAATTTTTGCTATAAACTTTTTCAAATGATGATAATCAAATAATAGGTAACTATATTGTGTATATTGTAAGTATAATGTAACCATGTATGTGATAACTGATTCAGACAATTTTCACATTCTTGAAAGAAACAAGAAAAGGAAAAATCTTATAATAGCAGGAATGATTACCAGAATCAATCTATTAAGGAAACAGCTGTACTTTGATGGAAGAAAAGATGGCATGATGGTAGTTAAATAAATAAATTCTAAACATTTTCAAAGAACTGAAAAGTGGACCATTATTTTCTCATATAAGAACTAGGATCGCAATATATCGGCCATGTTTCTTTCTCTGCAAGAATAATTAAAGCTATAAATTTTACCAGAATTTTTGATTGGACTATGCACGAGATTTTCCTAGAAGAATTTGATGTGATGGAATTGTAATTAATATTAATTTGAAAAGCGGTGTTGTCGATTAGATCGAATTGCACATTGGGAGACCATTGCAGTACACTTCAGTGAACTGTAGTTCTGTCATCTATTTCATCATTTGGATGGTGTTACTAAAGGGCCCGAATTCTATAGTGGACTAACTGAGAAAAACTTGTACTGATTTGCTTTTATTATATTGAATTTTGCATTCCTCAGGTTGACAGAAACGTGTTGAACAAGGATCAGTTATACTTATTCGGTATTTCTGCTGCCATAAAGCCAGGCAAAATTTTAGAATTAGTAGCTCATGATCCTCGTCCACTTTCACATTGAAGACAACAGCAAACTGAGTTCTTAGACTTTAGGTGAATTTAGCTATTGAAAAAATAAGGGAGGTAAAAGTTTTTCTTTTGAATTATTATATGCATCTGTGGTTTAAAATTTAAACCAGAAAAAGTTTCAGAAGCCATCAGAACATCATGATATCTAACTTAAAATTTAGTGCAAGCCATCAATCCATTAATTCAGTGGAATGCTCTTCTTATCCTGAAAACTTGATCTTTGATTGTGGGTCAGAGAAGGCTGGGAGATCAAGGGCTCTGCCGAGGTATAAGTATATATGGCGAGATATCTTGGTTGATTAGTGATTCAGCCATGAGAGCCGCTATACTGCTATAAGAAAGAAGTACCAATAAGTTTGTAATTGTGTAGGCATCAAACAGCAAAATTTCACTATTTTCAAAACTTTAAGTGCCATGTGCGAATCTTTAATGGAACAGGTTTCTCCAAAACCAAGAAGTGCTTTTTTCCAAAGCCATTGGGGATTTTATGCATTATGTGCTATTTTCTGATCATGCACGATCCCTGTCCCAAAAAGTAGGCAACCATCGGTAATTAATTTTTTGCCAAGCTAACACGTGAAAAACAACTGCCAGTTTTAATAATGGCGGCATGCTAAGAATTACTTGAAAAAGCAAGCAATTAACAAAATTATAAATGCAAGAAACATCCATAGTAAAAGCACTTATTCTTGTGTTCTCCCATATGTGTAGCGATCTGTGTTCTTCAAAATATATCAGAGAATTGCAGGAACTCAGCTTTGCTGCCAACTTGGCACTGTGCACATTGTAATTTTTTTTCCGTGTACACAGCAAACTGGTTTTGCTTTAAAAAATCAGAGAATTGTACAAATTCTGCATTAGCCTACAAATTTTGATCCATAAAATTTGATTATTCATCATGGACTGAAAATTTTTGCAGTCTCTATTATTAGGCAAAACGTCATATTTCTAAATAGATGCAATGATTTCTTTTTCATCAGCTGTTAAATTCTAAATAGGATTCGTGCAGTGCTTAAAAGTCTTCCGATTTTTATTTATTTTTTTAAACGAGTTGTGGTTTTTAATAGTCATTAATTTCAGCCCAAATCCACGGAAAGTTCTTAATTTTACTCATCTGACATTTCCGTCTGTTTTTATAGCTGCCATTTTGATTGTAACTTAGTCCTTTGGAGCAACATTTTTGGCAATTCAGTAACAAATATGTATTTGATGGATTGCCATTTGAGTTGTTCCTGCTTCAAATGTAAATGGTGCAATACACATGTTTTAGGGCAAGAAGTGAAACATAAAATTTTTTATTTTTTTAATTAACACTTTAAAAAATATTACATCAAAATTAGGGATATGAATTCTTTTATTTAATGGTGCTAAATTTGGCAACTTATCAACATTTTGGGATTTTAAGATCAATTGGTATACAAAAATTTTGATTCAAAGATTTGTCAATTTTTTTATTTTTTAATAAACATAACATTGATAAATATCATTAAAATAATGGTAATTTAAGGAATAACGAAACATAAAACATTTTTATTCAACGCCTGTCATACAATAATTTGTCATTACTCTTCGTTTTGGAGACTGAAACATTTTCAACGTGACAGTGAGTGAGTAAGATTTTGTTGGCGCAAAACCAAAAATGATTATTATGCGCCAAACACGAGGTAGATAAAAACATGAATGAATGGTGCTTTGAAATTGCTTACCAAATTCAGAGGATGAAGTCATATAAGCACGAGGTAAAAGCACACATTAAAATACAATACACAATCTTCAAAACAGGTTACATTAGATAATAAAAGCCAGTCTCTTTTAAATAATAAAATTAATTACAATTGACCTCTCTTCCGATTAAACGGTCGAGAGGTAAGTCACAGCTATTAAAATATTTCTGACGAAGATTATTAAAACTTGAATACTCAGTTAAAATATGACGGGCAGATATACAAACATTACAATTTAAACAAATAGTCTCATTTTCTGCTTTTAGAATATAGTTATGTGTCACTCTAGTGTGACCAATCTTGAGGCGAGCCAAAAGAACTTCCTTCTTTCGGCTTCTATTAAAATCCCAACACTCAATTCTAGGCTTTACACTTCTCAGCTTGTTGTCAACTTGAACGTCCCAAATTTGCTGCCATTTTTTCCGGATTTTTTATTTGATGTTATAACAGATATCTCTGAAAGGGATGAGGTGACTGGATGGTTCAGCAGCAGATTTCATTGTCACATCCGAGAGCTCATTTCCCTTTATTCCTGCATGTCCGGGAACCCAGCAGTACAGAATTTCATATCCACGACTCGTTAAGTTTATATGCATCTTCAGAACATCCACTTATTACAGAATTTTGAGTGTCGGAAAAAGCTTCTAACGCTTTTAGCGCACTATACGAATCTGTATAAAATGTGAATTTCTTGTGGCACAGCTTTGAGATGTACAAAAGACCATAATAGATTGCAGTTAATTCAGATGTTAAGACTGAGAAACCGTTGTCCAAACGTCTGCCCTCTATGTGATCTTCAATTACAAATGCCATCCCAACATGAACATTTGACTTGGATCCATCTGTATATACTGGAAGATAACTGTCTATGTTTATGCCAGTGCTCAGCAAAGAGTTGTCTGTAAATGATGTTATTAGTGCTTGCCTTCACGTGATGGTTGAAAACATCAAGAAGCTGAATTCGTCCATTTTTCCAAGGTGGTATTTCAAAATTCTGCACTGCTTCGGAGCACATATAAGAGAGGAAAAGTTCCTCAATGAGAGGGCGAACTCTTAAAGGAAAAGTAGGAACACAGGATGGACGTGTTTCAAATAAAGTGTTACACACATTATCGAGTAAGCACAGCTTTTTAGGATGTTTAGGTTGCGATATAATATTAAAATATTGTAAAAATGACAATTGCTCACGCCTCAGATAAAGTGATGGTTCGTTAGAGTCAACATACAGGCTCTGGACAGAAGTTCTGAAAGCTCCTGAACAAATCCGCAGAGCTTGATGGTGAACAGGATCTAGTTTTAACAATACTGATGACCGAGCGGATCCGTAAACAACTAAGCCATAGTCCAGTCTAGAGCGGACAAGCGCTCTGTAAATGCGAAGCATAGAGCAACGCTCTGCACCTCAGGAGGTGCTCGCCAACACTTTTAAAATAGTTAGAGTTTTTAAACATTTCTTTCTCAGGTTAAAACATGAGAAAGGAAAGTCAATTTTCGGTCGAACGTCACTCCTAAAAATTTTACTTCAGGCGCAACTGGAATAATTGTACCCTTCAGATATAACTCAGGCTCAGGATGGAGACCTCGCTTCCTACATAAGTGCACGCTAGAGTTTTCTGTTTTGAAAATGTAAACCCCTGTGTTCGAGAATAAACATACTTATGAAACACAAACACCAAGATTTAATGAACTGTAGCTTTATTTCTTTTAACTTCTGTTTGGATGGACACTCTTGCCATCGCATAGGTGCACCTCCCAGCACGCAATCAAGCACAATAATAATGGCAGCTAGCTAACCACGTTGTCGTTTTCTCTCATCGTGGTTGCCAGATCACTTCTGCCTTAACATACCGCCCGGGTTGGGCATTTGTTACATAGTTAACAATGACCAAAATTAAACAGTTTTAAATCACCATATAGTCCAAATCATATATCAGAAAATTTAAATTGATACACATGAACAAAAGCAATAAACATAATTAACCACAGAACATGAAATGCACAACATCTAAATTAAAATACAATACCTATATAATAAGTTTTTGAACTCAGGAAATATACATGAAATTATGTAACATCTACTGGTAGTACAGCTAATTTAGTTATTGGTCTTTTTAAAAAACCTGACTTGGTTTTTACAATACAAACTCTAACCTTTTTATCCTTACCATAAATTACCTCTTCTATTTTACCCAATAACCAAGTCGAAGTGGGCATGTTGTCTTCCTTTACTAAAATTATAGTGCCCTTTTTAACGTTATCCTTAGAGAAACACCACTTAAATCGTTGCTGTAAATGACTGATGTAATCATTTTGCCATCTTTTCCACAAATATTGCGTTACTTTAGTAGTGCGTTTCCAGCGCTTTAAAGAACTATCAGAAAAATCAGTTAAATCAGGCTCTGTTATTGATGTTAAAGGTCGCCCGACTAGAAAGTGTGCGGGCGTAAGAGCTTCTAAATCATTGGTGTCATTTGACAAAGGGGATATTGGACGTGAATTTAAAATTCCTTCAATCTGGTTCAAAATTGTAAGAAACTCCTCAAATGTAAAAATCAATCTCCCAACTGCACGCTTAAGATAAAACTTAAACGACTTAACACCTGCCTCCCAGATACCTCCAAAGTGAGGAGCCCTGGGAGGGATAAACTTCCAATGAATTCTTTCAGATGTCAGATATTTGGTTAAGAATTCATCAAGGTATTTCAACAAATTGTAGAGTCGCTTCAATTCATTGCTAGCCCCAGCAAAATTTCGAGCGTTATCGCTAAATAAGGTTGCGCATTTACCCCTTCTAGAAATAAATCGCTTCAAAGCAGCAATAAATAATTCTGTAGACAAATTTGAAACGATCTCGAGGTGGACTGCACGAGTCAAGAGGCAAACAAAAATTGCAACATAAATCTTGTGCACTACGTTCTTCTTTTGAGTTGTATACTTTATACCAAAAGGACCACAAAAGTCAACACCAGTATGGTTAAAGGGAAAGGATGGATTCAGTCTCTCTTATGGTAAATTTCCCATCTTTTGATCCAGCAATACTGGTTTTACTTTGGCACACGTAACACATTCTCTTACTATCTTTCTAGCAAGATTACGCCCACTTATCGGCCAAAATTTTTGTCTAACACTATGCAAGAGCGCTTGTGCTCCAGTATGAAAGTTTCGAATATGGTAGTTTAACATAATTAAATGAGTCAGTTTATGATTTTTTGGCAGGACAGCAGGGTGCTTTGTGTTAAAGGGTAAGTTAGCTTCCTGCAGTCTACCACCTACTCTAACAACTTGACATTCATCTAGAAAGGGACATAAAAATTCTAACTGACTATTTTTACATACTTCCCTTCTCTTACTTAAGTTCTTGAATTCTTCAGGAAAGTTTTGACATTGGACTAAGGAAAGTAATTTATTTTTGCTTAACGAAACCTCATCTACTGTCAGATTACCTACTTGTTTTTCCTTGGATCTACAATTTCTTATAAATCTTAAAACATAAGCAAAAACATTAATTAATTTAGCATAACAATTAGTAATACTAAAAACATAATCCAAAAGAGAATTTTTAACAGTTACGGTCAAATTTACATTAGAAATAAGTTTCAGTTCGCGCACATAGTTCTCATTTGAATTTTCAAAGTTATTATTAACACTATAATTAATGGCCTGTTGATGCAGAAAATTTGGTCCTAGAAACCACAAAGAGTTGTCAGCAATAATTTCCGGTCTCAGACCGCGAGAAATTAGGTCAGCGGGATTGTCTGCTGTTCTGACATGTTGCCAGCAGAAATCCTTAGTTAGCTCTTGGATACGAGCTACTCTATTTGACACAAACACTTTTAGAAGATGAGGAGATGTAGCAATCCAGGCTAACACAATTGTTGAATCTGTGTACAGAATAACTTTGTCAACATATAAACTCAAAGATGTTATTACCTTACACACAAGTTTGGAAAGGAGCTCTGCTGCACACAACTCCAGACGAGGAATGGTTATTACCTTGATAGGCGATACTCGAGATTTGCTGCAAAATAAAGTCACTTTAACTTCGCCAATTTTAGAGACACAACGCAAGTAAATTACTCCACCATATCCAAACTTTGAAGCATCAGCAAAACAGTGGAGCTCAATTTCTTTAATTGATTCTATTAGAGTGCAACGAGGGACTTTGATTTGTTTCAACTCTGGTAGGGCCTTTTGAAATGTCTCCCATTCTTGTCGCTCTTTGAAAGGAAGTGGATCATCCCACTCTAGATGTAAAAGCCACAGCCTTTGCAGGAATATCTTAGCACGCATGATTACAGGCCCTAGGAAACCTAAAGGATCAAACAGTTTAGCAATATCTGCCAAAACCGTGCGTTTTGTACAGATTTTTGACGAACTAGATACAGTAAAACTAAAAGAGTCTTCTTCTGGATTCCATCTTAAACCCAGAGTCTTTATGGTGCCTTGTGAAGATTCTCCAAAACGATACTCTTTTTACTCTTTTTTTCGAATGGAACTTGTTCTAAAAGAATTTTTTCGTTTGAGCACCACTTGTGCAATTCCATTTTCGCAGATTGTAGCATGTCTATTAACTGCCGCTGCAATTCTACAGCAGAGGTGACATCTTCTGCATCAGACAAAATGTCATCAACATAAAAATCGTTGAGTGTCGTTTTAGAAGCCAATGGATACTTATCCTTTTCATCTAAGGCTAACTGCTTCAACACTCTTGTTGCTAAAAAAGGCGCTGATTTTGTTCCATATGTTACCGTAAGTAATTGATAAAGTTTAGATGCATCATTCAACGTATGTTTCCAAAGGATGCATTGAAGTTTGCGTTGCTCAGGATCTATACGAATCTGCCGATACATTTTGCATATATCAGCAGTGAAAGCCACCTTGTGTTTTCTAAATCGTAGCAAGATAGCAAACAGGTCATCTTGAACTACACCTCCATTCATCAAACAGTCGTTTAATGAAACACCAGACGATGAAGGAGCCGATGCGTCGAGCTGATGCGTACACTCGTAACTTAGTTGTACTGCTGTCTGCCTTATAAACACCATGATGAGGCATTATGTATTTAGGAGTTTCCGTCACACTGCATTTTTTACATATGCCCTAACGCTTCATATTCACTCAACTCACAATACATCCTAGACATGTCAGGGGTTTTGTCTAGTCTCTTCCACAAATTATTTAATCGTTGGGTGGCTAATTGCGAAGAATCACCCAAATGAACATCTTGCCTTAATGGTAGCGTCACTACATATCTACCCTCAATATCCCTCTGATGGGTTTTCTAAAATGCTCCTCACATTCTACTTCTTCTTTATTTTTTATTTTGAGAGATTCTGTAACAGCCTCAATTTCCCAAAAGAACTTGATTAGTGAATTTAAGTCTTCTCCGACTTTCATAAATCCGCACTGAATCGTATTGCCTGAATTTGAACCAACATTTACACCGGTAGCAATGTATCCAAATACGGAATTTTGAAGAGTTAAATTAGAATTTCGTGGATGAATTTGATCAGCCTTCAGTAGTTCATAAAAGCATTCTGCACCTAACAAGGCATCTATTTTCTGGGGCTTGTTAAAATGAGGATCCGCTAGTTTGATCTTTTGCGGAAACTGTGAAAATGAAAATTTAAAATAATTCACTGGTACTAAATCATTAATTTTAGGTACAACAAAGAATTCAAGAGCTCTGTGGTAATCACACTTGTTTGATATCACAGCAGTAAGCTTGGATTTTACCGATAGAGCTTTTCCATTTAAACATGAAATTGATATGTTAATTTTACTCCCTTTTATTCCAAGCCTATTAGCGAAATCATAGGTGAAACACGAACACTGACTTCCGCAGTCAAGTAAAGCTCGACAAACAATAAAATTCCCGCAAGAATCTTTAACATAAATAATAGCAGTAGATAGTAATACCTCCTTCGAAATCACTTGTGAAGCAGTTACAGACGAACCAATAAATTCCGAATTGTTTATTTGGTTGCAATTAGATAACATTTCAAAACATCTGGCGTCAGGGTTTAGATTCGAGTTGTCTACTAAAAGAGCGTCAGAATTATTAGCCGGTGCTTCCTCCTTCCCCACACAACTCGCTATAGTAGCAGGTGAATACGAAATGTCTTGATTGGGAAAATGCAGTAAACTATGGTGTTTTTTCATGCATTTTGAACAGCTGAATTCTGAACGACAGTTCTTTGCAGTATGAGTCGGATTAAAACCCAAGCAATTAAAGCATAATTTATGTTTCTTAACAAATTCAAGACGTTCACTTACAGTCATTTTCAAGAAAGAATTACATTTATGCAACTTGTGAAAATTGATACTTTTACAACAAATACATTTAAAATCTTGACCTTTAACATTTGACACTAAGGCAGTCACCTTTTGAATAGGTTGACCCTTTTTTGCATTAAACACATTAGATGACTTTGGCGACTGCAAAGTTCTAGCATGATTTTTTAGAAATGTAATAAGCTCAGATAATTTAGGTAACTCTCTGATAATATCCCTCTGATGGGTTTTCTAAAATGCTCCTCACATTCTACTTCTTCTTTATTTTTTATTTTGAGAGATTCTGTAACAGCCTCAATTTCCCAAAAGAACTTGATTAGTGAATTTAAGTCTTCTCCGACTTTCATAAATCCGCACTGAATCGTATTGCCTGAATTTGAACCAACATTTACACCGGTAGCAATGTATCCAAATACGGAATTTTGAAGAGTTAAATTAGAATTTCGTGGATGAATTTGATCAGCCTTCAGTAGTTCATAAAAGCATTCTGCACCTAACAAGGCATCTATTTTCTGGGGCTTGTTAAAATGAGGATCCGCTAGTTTGATCTTTTGCGGAAACTTGTTTCCCACCAAAGACGAGTGGAAACATCCAATTTTTGCAGCAAAATATATGCAAGAAATGTTTCTGCGAATCCCTCTATTTTTTGGTCTAATATTTCCAAAGACCTTACACTTTCATTCACTGTGTCTACTAATTTTAAAATAGAAGACGGGCTTTCATTTTGTATGGGAGAAATTGACATGAATCGCTTTATCTGGGCGAAAACCTGATCACGTTTATTGGAGTATCTCTCTTCTAAAAAATCCCAAGCAATTTTATAGTTATTGTCACAAATTGTGACTGATTGAATAATCCTAGCTGCTTCGCCATGAAGCGATAACTTCGAATACGAGAGCTTTTGGGAATCCGATAATACATTATTATTATGAATGCTTGAAATGAAAAGATCCCGAAAGCTTAACCAATCTTGAATATTTCCACTAAAAGACGGCAAGTTTAATTTAGGTAATTTCATACCTTGTGCACTGGTATTTTCAATCTTTACATTACTTGCATCTTTAGCACTAAATTTTGACATTTGCCGTTTAACCTTAACCCACAAAGTATCAATGCTGTCTTGAACAGTTTGATGTTCAGTTACATATTTGTCAAACTCTTTTTCATCTACTACTACAAATAATTTATCAAAAATCTCTGAACATTCATTATTAAATTTTGCACATTTATTTTCAAAAAGTTGTAACTGAAATTCATCACAAGTATATTTTTCGAAATCTGATGTCGCTTTCGACATTTATTTGACTTTAAAATTATTTTCCTAATTAAAAATGCTTCCATAATTAACGTTAATTAATAATACCGAACATATATGAGCAAATTCACTTACCTCCGTTTGAGGTAATCCAAATGAACCCGAAATTTGTAAATCCAAACACACACTAATTTTTAATTATCTTGTCGAATGCGAAGTAACATATCACACTTTTTTATCAATTTAACACTTCACCTTTAAGCTTTTTAACCAGCACTTTATCCATGTTTGTCTGACCATTCTTGGATCTTCTTCAGAGCCATCTGCAATTGCCTCTCTACGTATCTCATGTCTGCCACTCGACAGCTAATCTGTAGATCATCAACATAAAGAGATCCCGAGATGGTAGGAGGAAGTTCTTTTAATACAGAGTTTATTATTAAACTGAACAAGGTTACACTAAGCACACAGCCTTGAGGCACGCCCTCTTCCTGTTTAAAAACATCCGACAAAACAGAGCCAATCCTTACTTGAAAAGTTCTAGTGTTCAAGAAATTTTGAATGAAAATTAGTAGCTTGCCGCGCAAGCCACTCTCGTGAAGATCCCGAAGTATACCGTATCTCCATGCCTTATCATAAGCTTTCTCAATGTCAAAGAACACCGAAACAAGGTGACTTCTTACAAAAGCTTTTCGAATGGATGTCTCTAAGAGGAGCATGTTATCTACGGTTGTTCTCTCCTTTCGAAAACCGCTTTGATAAGGCGATATAATATTATTCTTTTCAAAGAAGTAGACTAGGCGGCTGTTTACCATTTTCAAACAGCTTACATAGGCAACTCGTAAGGGCAGTTAGCCGATAGTTGGAGGGATTCCTTGGATCTTTCCCTGGCTTAGCAATAGGAATTAAAACAGCTCTCCTCCATGCACTGGGAAAAGTATGCTCTTCCCACACTCGATTGTAAAGAATGAGAAGGACATTCAGTGACTTATAGGACAGATGCTTTAGCATTTCGTAATTCACGCCATCGAGACCCGGAGAAGACCTATGTGTCTGCAACAAAGCTTTCCTTAATTCAAGCATAGTAAAGTCTCTGTTATAAGGCTCAGATATGGTAAAGTTGAATGGGATGGGATATATTTCAGATCGCTGCTTGATAGAGAGAAATGCAGGTGAATAGTTTCTGCTGGAAGAAACGGCAGCAAATGTCTCACCAATAGTATTCGCAATTTCTTCTATGGAGCTAATCACTCGGCCATCTTTTTCCAAAAAGGAAAGTGAGTGGACTTTATATATTCCGCATGCTTTTCTAACTCTCTCCCAAACTCGCTTACTAGGCATAGAGGATGTTATTGATGACACATATGAAATCCAGGAATCCCTCTGACTCTGCCTTCTTTCTTTTCCTACATTTTCTTTGGCTTTTTTAAATGCCATAAGGTTTTACAGAGTAAAGTATCTACGAAAAATACCCCATACATTTTTCTGTTTTTACAGTGCCTCATGACAGTCACGATTCCACCATGGTTTCGAATATTTTGTTATTTTTCCTGATGTTCTAGGGATGGAGAGCATAGCTGCCTGAGTAAAAGCAGTTGTAACTGCTTCCACTGCATCATCGATAAGCACATCTTCTGCCATTTTCTGTGTGAGCTCTGTAGAGGAAGAGAAGAGTTGTCAGTCTGCCCTATCCAGTATGAAACGAAGGAATCTCGACATGGGGTTCGCTCCTCTTCGTACAAGAGATAAAAGAATGGGATAATGATCGCTGTTGTACAGATCACTTCCAACACCAAAATTGCAAAATGATAATAGAGATGGTGAACAGATGGCTAGATCAAGAACGTGGAATGTCCTTGTAGGTTCATGGAAGTAAGTGTCCTGCCCATTATTCAGGAGACAAAGACAATGTTCTTCAATTACCTGCTCAGTTTGTCTTCCTCGTGAATTGGTGTCTTTGCTTCCTCACAATGGACTATGGCCGTTAAAATCACCCATTATGATAAAAGGCTTAGGCAGCCTAGCCACAAGGTCATTTAAATCCCGCTGATCAATGTGTTCATTAGGAGGCAAATAAAGAGAAACGACTGAAACTACAATACGAAAATTTACTTGTGCAGCGGCAACTTGGAATGACGTCGTCAAAGGAAAAGAACTTGAGGGATAGTCCAGTGAGGTGAGGAGATATACACCTCCACTGGCACGCTCACCTGCAAGGTTATCCTTTCTCACGAGGGAAAACCTCCGAAGTTTTGCATGTTGATCTGTTTTCAGATTTGTCTCTTGTATTGCTAAGCACACAGGATGATAAGCACTGACATTAGCTTTGATGTCAAGGAAATTTCGGTGGAAACGCGACAGTTCCATGAGACGAGGGTGGCCATTATGACTTATGTTTGTTCTTTCTGTGTTACTTTTTATAGTTTTTCGCGGAAGCAGATGTTTGGGAATTTCGAATCCCTCCTCCACTTCCATACTATCTGAATCTAGAGATTCAGAAATCATTCCATCTACAGAACTATTGCTGGGGCTTCTATTTTTGGTTACTATTTTTGGAAGCACATTTTTGGGTTTGATCAGGATTGCTATTTCTTTATTTTGTATGACATGTGTTGGATTTTCCTTTCTCTTGCTTGCAGACTGCTGGGTTTTATTTGGTGGAGTCTGTGTACTTATTGAAGTTTGGATGGCTATAGTACGTATTGATTTAACGGTACTGGCATATGATTTGTTTGATTGAAGCTGTGTGCTTTGAACTAGTGTTCTGGCTTCGGCATATGAAAAGTTCCTAGAAACGTTTATGGTCTGGACTTCCTCTTCTGATTTCCATTTCGGACAGGAACGAGAAGATGCTGGATGATCACCCTTGCAATTTATACACAATGCGGCAGCAGTGCAATTATCGCTATCGTAACCAATTGATGAGCATCGAGCTCACGTCAGGTTGCCACGACAGGACATCTTGGAATGGCCGTAACGCTGGCATTGGAAGCATCGCATAAGGTTTGGAATATATGGTCATACAAGACAATTGAGGTATCCAGCCTTAATATTCTTAGGCAGATCAGGTGATTTGAAGGTCAGGATCACGTGTTTCGTGTCAATCAACTGACCTTTCTAACGCATCTTGATCCGCCTGGCAGCACTGACATTTTGATCGGCTAGCTCGGAAATGAACTCTTCTTCAGCAACAGACAGAAGGTCGACTTCCGAGATTACGCCTCTACAAACGTTAAGTGTTTTGTGTGCTGATACTGTTATATCAATTTGTCCTAGCTTGGTTAATCGTAGGAGGGAGGCAGACTGTACAGCCGAAATTGTATCGATAAGCAAATCTCCAGATCTAAGACTCTTTATGTTTCTTGGCTCACCAATGGAGGAATGAACATACTTCTGAATTACAAATGGAAATAACTTTTGAATTTTGCCAGAAGGATTTGAGACTACAACGAAACGGGGGCAATTGTTACGGTCATTTGCATTTGCATCGGTACGTACTTTTATAGCAGTAGGTTTTACAGAATTGGTGCTTGAAGTGACGGGACTGAGTTCAAAGTCTTTGATTAAAAATATGTGAGAATTAGTCATGTTTGAAATAGAATAAATTCGGGTCCGACTGCCCCGCCCACCACGGAGCCCAACAAGGGAACACAGATTCCTGTGTTATGGCTAGCCAGACCTATACGCAAACTGATGCCCCAAAGTCGGCTTTCCCGAAAGCAGGTACTCCCGAGATCTTATCCCCAAGACACTGACACAAGGGCTAGTGACCAGGACGACTAAGGTGCCTCCCGTTTAGCTGAAACAGAGGCCAAAACAGTGTGTTGCCGACAGTACCTCGCCCTTCAACTACCAGGAACCTCCTTTTCAGCGACACGGGTCTCCACGCACGGAAAACACGTGAGCAGTTTTCTCGCCACTCGAAAATTAGAGACAAGGGCTGTTCCAGTTTCTCGTGACGAGCCCCAAACTCCGAAGAAGGAAACCACAAGGGAGAAGAGAAGGGAAAAAGTTCCAGCCAAGAGGAGAGGAAAAGGGGATAGATTACTGAGGCTCCAGGATCGTGACACCCGTTTCACCAAGACAATGATCCCCTGAAGGGATAGGGTACCTCGGGATTGCCACACCCGTACTCACATAAAGTGAGCCCCTGAGGAGTTTTGAAAATGACAAATAAACAAGATAATAAATGCTATAATGCACAGTTCCTGAAATATCGGATTTTTTCGAAAGTTTCCTGCCACCGCAAATAGCGTCTGCGCAAACAGTTCGCGTTGGCATGTTTAATCATATTTTGTCAAACGAATTTTGGCCTTTGAAAGAAAGAGACTTGCTTTCGAACTTTGTGTTGTGAAATTTGTAAAAATATCGTTATCATTAAGTATATGATGTCTGAAATGGAAAAATCATGATACCAGATGAGAACCATCATTTATTTGCAGTTCTGTTGCAAAAAGTCAGCTACAGAATGTTACCAAATCATGTGTATAGCTTTATGTACTAATGTTGTATCATATCACACTATGAAGGTATGGTTCAGAAACAAGGACTATATCATTCAAGAAGTATAGCGCTCTGGATGGTCTACTGTTGTTGATGAGGCCCGCCTGCAAGAATTTATGGAAGGAGGACAGCTTCTAAGGAGTTAGACGTTAGTGTCATATCCATAAGTCGCACTATGCATCCCATAAACTTGAGGTACAAGTTCAGTCCTTGAGTGCCGTATGAGCTGATTCATGCAGATAAAGACAGAATTGTTCGAATTTAATCTGCTCGAATATCAACACAAGGACCAAATTCTGAACCGTATCGTCACTTGTGATGAAAGGTTCAACAACACAGGCCAAAAAGGGGGTTTATCTGTGCGCGTTGAGATCGTCTGCAGCTTCGCAAAGCACAGTTTGACTAACAAAAAGATCATGCTTTGTATCTGGTGGGACTGCCATGGTATTATCCATAAGAGTATCTGGAAAATGGTAAAATCGTCAACAGTAAGTTGTATAGCGAGATGCTAGTCTGTGCTGACGCTGCTATCAAGGATAAATATCAAACTGAGTAAAAGGTAATGTTCCATTAAGACAATGCAAGACCAAATGTGTGTGCATTCACTGGCTAAACTCTGTACGGACTCGAATGAGATATTTTGCTACACCCATCATATAGCCTCGACATCCCTCCTTCGGGCTTCTACCTTTCTTCACACCTGCATCTACATCTTGTTGGTACTATCTTCCATTCTGCACCGGACGTCCGAAATAAGGTTGACCTTGTAATATTTACTTATTAAGCTTTTGGTGTAACGGCTGAAGTATGTGCAGGAACCAGATAGGAGAAAGCTTAAAGGACACCTTTAAAACTCTTTAAAATTCACAATGCGTCGACTTGACACTAACAAAATACGCCTCGCTCGGACAATAACTCAACTAACAAGAACTAAACTTATAATTCAAAGATATTAACAAAACATTAGAATTCCCCCCAGGGCTCAGATGATCCTGTTACCTAAAACCGCGTTGAAAGTCTAGTGGCAGCTAAGTAATAGCTGTTACGCCACCTCAACCAGCAATAATGCAGAAACAGAAGCTCACGCTGCCCACACTATCCATTTTTCCGTTCAAGAACTAAGTGTTTAAACCTTTTCTCCTCATGGTAGAATTTGCACTTCTTCACGCACTTCCAAATTTAAATATTCTGACATTGATAATTAGGGGAATGAAGGGAAGAAAGCATAAACTTAATTGGTTATTCACAATAAATATAAATCCCTACAGTTACATCTGCCAGAATTTAGCAGACTTGAATAAAGTTACTCAAAGACCTGATTCAAAATGTTCAATTCTACATCTAACAGGCTCTTAGCCCCGTTTACACGCAAGTACTAAACTTTAACTTAAGTATAACGCAAATAATTCCTTTACGTCTATTTTTCCGCTGTAGAATTCAACATACTTGCTCATTAGGGCATTCAGTCTTGCCCTTCCGGTCACTTGGACTGCCCTATGAATACATGTTTCTATCAAACAATCAGTAACACTTTATTTTTACAATACATAAACCCTATTATTGAGCTTCTAACCATCTCTTGTATTTACCGTAGCGTTCTTAATTTTACTGAAAATTACGGTTTTTACAGGACACATTTACTCATTACACATTCATACTTTAATTTAAACTTATCCCCTTTTGGCTCTCCACAATGTATGGTGAAAACGCAAGTGCAATATATCAAAGTGATCAAACGCTCCACCTAAATACACATCAATTTTGTAAGCATATAGCAACCTTCTTAGACACACCCTAAATCCAATTTTTAATTCTCTATGAACTAGTAAAAATAAAAATTAACTAAAATGTAGATGGAGCGCACTGCAAAACACATGCATACGAAATTTTCCGCACATTCGGGATTAGATTAGACACTCGCAAGCTTTCGCTCAAAATTGCATTATTTGGGCATGGTTAACTTTTTGTTTATATAATTCCTAGGAAGAAGTGAATAATACAGTAGATTTTCCTTTCATATAATTCTGGGAAACCTTTGCCTTCTAAGAAAGTTGAGCCAGCGTAGTACATCTCCCAAGAAGTCGGGTGCCGTTCAGTATGTGGAGCAACTGCGAAACTGGTAGTCTTTTTGCTGTGCGCTTTCCGTTCCGGAGTTTTACTTTGCCGTGGTCTAAGGGTTTCCTCGAAAGAGGGTCCATAGTAACTCTACCGCCAAGTAGTGGAGGCCGGTGAAAACCGCAAGGTACCGGTCTCGTGAAAGGCAACTACTGCACTTGTCGCTTCCTTAACGAAGCACGCAGTGGTCCCTTAGTGTTAGGACACGATATCCGCACGTCTTTTAGGGAAGTACAAGCACGAAGCGAGATGACTAAAATGCGAAAGACGGAGCGAAAAAGCCATGAAAGACAAGACAGAGAAGGACTGTCAACTAAACCTAAAAGGCATGAAAGCCAAGACTGAGAAGGTCTGTCAACAAAGCCAAAAAGGTATGAAAGCCATGACAGAGAAGGTCTGTCAAATAATGCTCCAACAACAGTTCGGGACAGAACAGTTAGAGAGACACAGGTAGATCATGGGTCTACATTCGGTGAGGAGCATTTTTGTGTCCAAGAGGAACTGGATTATTTAACAGCAATTAGATGGTATACCACATCAGAGATCCACAAAAAAGTGGCGAAAAAGATTAAAGAACACTTTGTAAAGGTTCTAAAGGTAGTCACAATAAAGAACATAAAGGTAGCTAACTTATAAGGTCAGGTAGAACAAACAAAAAATATAGAGGGCTATATCGTAGGAGTCACAGCTACAGAAAAGCCAACATATGCAAACGTGACACAAGGAGACCGATCAACATCGCGAGCCAGGTCACAAATAAGAAATCAAAGAGAACCATAACATGTCGCTATATCCAAAAACAGATATGACATCAGATGAACTAAACGAAAAATTAGTCAAGAACATTGGCCCCGCACAACTCAAAGTGGCGGTACGGGCAGTAAAAGAGTTAAGAAAGGAGAGGTTCTCATACTAGTAGATAGAAAAGAGGAATTAGAAATATTAGAAGAGACAATAAGAGAAAATTGAAAATTAAAACAAATTGTAGAGCATAAGACCACTTAAAATAAACCCGAAGATAGTCAAATATAACGTGGACAATGTGTTACACAAGGAAACAGTAAAAGAGAAAATAGTAACACAAAACTCACAATTAGAAAACCCCGAGATAAGAGATCCTATTTTCAACGAATGAAATTTACGGGAAACACTGGGTGGATTCATTAGACCCTACAAACTTCACACGAATAATGGAAGCGAAGAAAATGTGCAATGGATGTGAAATAATATAAGAGAATTCAGTCAAGTCCCACAGAGCTATAAGTGCACACATAGCACAAAAACATCCTTGGGATATCCCGAGGATGTTGCTCGCAGGATATGCGCACATCCTCAGGACATCCCGGAATATCCCGTGAACCTCCTAAACACCTCCTCCCGAGTGCTTAATGTCACATCCCGGGATATCCTCAGGACATCCTAAGTCCCATTGACAGCGTGCGGGATGTTATTAGGATATGAATTCCTACTTACTACATCCTCAGGACATCCCGGGATATCCCACTAACCTTCTAAACACAGCCCATTATATCCTAAAAACATCCTATCTATATCCCATCGACAGCGTATGGGATGATATTAGGATTTAAAGTCCTACTTACTGCATCCTCAGGACATCCCGTAATAACCCAGTTTCCTCCTAAACTCATCGTCCCGAGTGCTTAATGTCACATCCCAGTATATCCTTAGGATATCCTATCTAGGTCCCACCGACAGCGTATGGGATGTTATCAGGATTTGAAATACTAGTTACAATATCCCTTTAACCTCTTAAATACATACTCTCAACTGCTTAATGTTACATCCCAGTATCCCTAGAAATCTTCTTTATATTCCAGTGAAACTGTGTGAAGGTGTTATGATAACCTGAAACTTGCTTATTTTCCACAGACAGTCTCAGGTCTTCCATCTGTGGTTACTATGGAAAAATAAGAAATTTTAAAAATATTTATACAATTTATTTTCTAATTTGAATTTCAATTTATTTAATAATTTGTAAATATATCTAAAACTGAGCAAGAGACTTGAAATGAATTATTAATACAAAATATTATAAGAGAAAATTTTGCTTTAAAATATTAAAAATCTTTCGATCATTTTTAAGCATTCAATAGCCCAAAACTGAATTCTTCGATATATTCATAATTAAATTATTCTACAAATTCAGTTCTGACTTCAGTTAATTTGTATTCAAAATTCAATAATAAAATTAAGCATTTAATAACCTTTAAGTAGTGGACCAGATGTGTGTAAATTTTGAAATTCTGAACTTAAGTCGGTTACGTTGATTGAATCATTATTCATGGCTACAGTATGATTAAACAGTTCATGAGTTCGTCTTGCTATTTGCTGTAATGGAGCGGAAGATTTTCTAATCAATTTTTTTATAGAAGATATATAGGTTTCAAATTTAAATGCACTGTAATTATCTAACGGCCGAAACATTTTTACATCTTCGCAAATATGCAGTAGGCCGTGAACATTATGAGCAATATACTGTTTTTCATAATAAAGCCCAAAATTTACTACGAAGAGTTTTAATGGAGACTGCGTATTCATCAATTGCCGTCTGATTCTGTATTTTGCATAAGAGTCTAATCGAAATATGAAGTAGTAAAAAATGATCATGTAGCTTTTTGTTAAATTAAAAAAAAAATAAATAAATAAATAAGTGGGCTAGTGTACAGTAAAAATTGACGGTATTCTGTAGCTTTCCAGTGTTTCAATTCTTTTAGAGTTGGTTCCTTGGTTTTCTTGCAAATTCAATTGGTACATAAGGCTTTAAAAACTGGTCATTTAAAAAAAATTAGTTCAGCATTTTTATGTGGTAATTGTGCTTGTAAGGTGCCTCCGCCTATCCTAATAGTAATCATTTTTTGTACTACTCCTAAGCATACAAGGGACATAAAGTCTAACGGAATATTATTAGTCCCATATTTGGAATATTCCTTAAAATGGGATAATCGTTTTGGTAATCGTCATCAGTCAGTTCTTCTTGAGACATAAAAGTTCATATTTCGAATCATAGTTTGAAATGGAACTTAAAGAATATTTGCTAGCGCGAAAATTCGACACAGTCCTTTTTCATAATTAAATACTACTTCATCTTCTGACGAATCCGATAATATACGTTGATTTATTCTGCTGTAAATCCGTCTTTTATATATCTGAGATAATTTTTTTTTAGTTCTGATCATTTTTGTAGAATAAAGGAAACATTTAGAAACTTACTTTTCACACTCTGTCAATGTGACGCTTGCAAGCGTCAGCAAGTCAGTTCATAACTGAAAGAGAATTTGGAAAGACGGCTATTAACGTTTAGCAGAATAGCTGAATTCTGGAAATCAGAAATTAAGTACGTGTACTTTCCACTTTGTGGGGTTCTTCAAGGATATCACTATTACGGAGCAATTAAAACCGCTGGGGGTGTTCTACGTCCTTTGTTGTGAAGGGATGTGAAGAGATGTTTCCCTCGTAGGGGGATACAAAAGAAGGGAAGGTTTGACACATAAATCTGCCACGTTAACAAAAGAGAAATCTTCTTCGGGCATCGGCTACAGAAAAAGTGCTCAGAGGTGTTACGTTCTGAGCGGAGCTCGGTTTCTCAAAAGCAAAGAAAATTTGAGAAGCAGTTTTACGGACAATGATAATGATGGAAATGAAACTTTAAGATTTTCAACTTCAATTGTTATTTATAGTATAAAATAAAGTAATAAAAGTGCTGAGTTTAAAGAACGCGTTTAATTTAAAAATTAAATCATTTTAATTTAAAGTTTGAACATCTATTTAATCCGTTATCTAATTTTGAGTTTTCATAACAACATTTAACTTTGTGTTATATTCCTTGAAGAAACGTGTTTACTGCCTTTTCTGGATGTTACAAATAAATTAATAAAGCAGCAATTATTGTTAAATTATGAGGAGTCATGTAGCATTGTCGGCATAACGTATAAGACTGCAGAGCACTGGATATATTTTTTTCGCACTTTGTTTAGCAAAGACCGAATATTTGTATGGTTAAAGAGGTAGCAAAGTGAGGTTTGAGGAGAGTAAGAACTTAATGTTAGTTCTTCCCATTCTCAAACCTTATTTTCCTATTACAGAGAGGTAAAAAATAAGTTACTTCTTACCTCAGTCGCTTTGAAAGACTAATTCTCATTATTAAGAACTTACCAGAAAATGAACGAAGAAACTGCAATGAATTTTTTAGCCCAATAAAATTATTCTTCTGTTTATAAATTATTCTTATTTTTATAAACTCAAATTAAAGGAGGTTAAACCTCGTACAGACTAGTTTTTAACTGCGTCAGATCAAAAAGATTTTTTTTTTTTTCCAGTTTCAAAGTATAGTTATTTCTATGCTAAGAACTCGATGAATTAAATCCATGAATTTAATAGAATACTTTTCTAACTTGATATTTCTGATTAGTGCCTCAGAGACGGGTAAGTGATTATAGTGACTGATTGCCGTACAGAAGAGCTCAAGTTCGAATGCCATATAAGGCATGGATGCACATCATGCCCATCTGTTCATAGGATAAATGTCTTTGTAAAAGATTTTCTGAGTTAACCTGTAACGTAAATAATATTTGTGTTCAAAGATATTAGAAAAGTATCTAAAATAATGTTTACAAAATATATTATGTAGCAATTAGAATTTAATCGTAAACACACTTTCAATATAAAACTCAAAACGGATGAAAACACGTGCCTATAATTTGTAAGAAAGTACTCTGATCAATAGGCACTGTGAAACAACAACAAAAATTTGAAAATATTATTACTTAATACTTACAGCCAACATATACGAAAACCAGTGTAAGCATAACAATTAAATTTTCATATGCAGAATAGGTAATCCATAGAGTAAGATTTCGGTTCTTATAACATGACTTGCGTGTGGTACAAGGTTACTTTAATATTTTCAGATATGAGCTTCCATAAAAAGTAAGTACCGAAGATAGCTGAGAAACAACATACTCAGGAGATCTTCATATATCCCGGGACATTACGACTTGAACAGGACATCCTTAAGATGTTGATTTACGAACTCCTCAGGATATCTGAAAATCAAAATCCTGAGGAGATCATCATATATCCCGGGACATTGGGACTTGAATAGGATATCCTCAGGATGTTGACTTAAGAAGTCCTCAGGATATCTGAGAATCAACATCCTTAGGATATCCTAACTGCTTCCCGGGACATTGCGACTTAAATAGGATATCCTGAGGATGTCTTGTGTTATGGGGGTTAATCAAGCGGCTAAAAACTGCACAGAACAGTTGCGATGCACAAGATGCTGCTCCGAGGAACACCAAAAGAAAGACTGTTAAAGGTAACAACCCAGATGTATTAACTGTCAAAAAATTAATGTTAAAACGCAGGACTGGATGAACTTCACGACAGCAGAGACAAAATTTGCGCATGGTATCAAAAGGAATTACAAAAATATAAGCAACGAGTAAATTTACAACAATCCAGATAAGTCTACAGCACTCCAGGGGTGCGACAACATACTTTAGAGAATACCAAGAGCAAAATGACCAAATTAAAATAGCATGTATACAAGAACCTTATATCAAAGATAACCAGATTGGAGAATTTCCCCTGAAATTCAGAAAATATTACGCAAAAAACCGCGCAAAAGCAGCTGTCATCGTCACCGACCAAACAAAACCAGGCTGGGAAATTGCCGTAATTGCACGGATACAATTACGGCAATTAGGACTGAAGGAACAAATCCCTTTCTTATAATCTCAATCTATTGTCCACCATCTCAGGATATAGACCCGATTCTAAATATCCTAGAAAAACTTAATAAAAGAACAAAAAAACATCTCTATAATCATTAGTGGAGACTTTAAGAAAGGAAAGCATAAATTCTGAAGTTAAACGATACTTACGAATGATCCTCCCCCTTCAGATTCTTAGTCTAAAAAAAAAGAGAAAAAAATCTATCTGCCTTTAACTTTTCCATTTTTAATGTCAATCGCATTTCTAAATCCAAAATTTTGCCATCTCTATACCCTGCCGTCCAGTGCACAGGTTGCCCCGGCTCTGGCTCCAGGGCGTCTTTTTTCACACTACGAGAAACATACATTCAAACATGCAGATTCTTCCTCATTTAATTACTTTTAAAATAATTCAGGGTGAAATTATTTGGTGACAACAATTTGAAAAGTGATACACCGTTTACCGTGAACCAACGCAATACCTGTTATATTAAACTATAAGAATCATTCATATTAATACACTCATGTCCTTAATTAAGGATAATTCGGAGTCACGCGGAAATCGAACTCTAAAATAGATATATCACCTGTAAAATCACTACACATATTTTCAAGAATCATATGCAAATTTCAAGAACTAACCAGATGACACCGATGGTACGTCACAATGACGAGAGTGTAAGAGAGTGAATATAAGGAATACAGGCAAAGAAGTAAAATTGTTCGCAGGCGCTTTATAAGCATTTCAGTGCAATAACTGAATAGTTATGACACAAAGGACGCATTTGGATGATTTTTTACGTCGTAGAATTATCGGCCGTCTGGAATGTGGGCGTACCCAACTGGAATAAGTATCAGACGAACTTGGAATTGCCCAGAGTGTCATCTCCAGGCTTTGGCAACTATTCCAAGATGATGGTAATGTGAGTAGACGTTACAGCACAGGTCGCCCCAGAGTTACAACGCCGAATGAGGATCGGTATTTGGCAGTTACTGCCAAAAGAAACAGGCGGAGCACAGCCTCAGACCTGTCTCGTCAGCTCTCTTCAGCCACTGGTACGACAATTTCAAGGCAGACCGCGTACAGACGCTTAGGGCAGATTGGTCTATATGCTCGTAGACCTGTCAGATGCGTTCCACTTACTGCAACTCACTGTCGCCTGCGGTTAGCCTGAGTAGAGAGTATGCATTGTGGACACCGCAACATTGGGCTTGTGTGATGTTTTCCGACGAGTCCAGGTTTAGCGTGCAGTCTGATTCTCGCCGGACTTTCATATGGAGAGCTCCAGGTACCCGTTACCACCAAGAAAACATCATTGAACGACACCGTTACGGTGGTGCAAAAGTGCTCGTTTGGGGTGGAATTATTCTGGGTTCCAGAACTGACCTGCATGTTCAAATTGGAACCATGACAAGCCAAATCTATCGGGACGTCATTCTGGAACAACATGTACGTTTGTTTCGGGGCGCCATGGGCGCACAATTTGTGTTTATGGATGACAACGCCCGTCCTCACCGTGCAAACATCGTAAGAGAATGCCTTCAATCGGAGGATATCATCCGTATGGATTGGTCAGCATTCTCACCGGACTTGAATCCAGTAGAGCACGTGTGGGACATGCTTGGCCGACGATTTGCAGCTCGTCAACCTCCTCCTACATGCCTTCCGGAACTTCGGAGAACATTGCTTTTTGAGTGGTGTAATATCCCCCAATATCAGATCGATAATTTGATACTCAACATGCCTAGGCGTGGTACGGACTGTATTGCATCGTCTGGGAGACATACAATGTATTAACAATCATACCAACCATGAAATATTGGTTTTTTTGTAAATAGGTTTTTTTTTTTTTTTTTTTTTTTTTTTTTTTTGTAATTTGCTCCAGGGAGAAAAAATCGCTAATTTTTTTAATAATATCAAACATATAACATCTTTTTTTTTCCTCTTTACCTTTTGTTTAATAAATAAGCTTTACAAATAAGTCAAATTTGTTTTGCTTCTAACTCTTCATTTGCATGATTTTGCATTCTCCTTAATTTATGGACATGTGTGTAAATTCAGTTTTAAGTTTAATATTAAGACTGATTTTTGGACTTTGGTTTAATGAAAATGCTAGGAAAAGATTTAATATATTAGCAAAATTAAACGCTGCGAATGATATGAATCTCAAACAATATACTACGATTTCTTTTCATTTACAAAGTTCATTCCAAATTAAGTACCAGAATCTTGCTTAGATACTTCCTTGATTTATACTTTAAAAAATATGTCTGTTGATTATTCTATCAAAATAACGAATTACATAGAAACAAATTAATATACAAAATAATTACATAAAAATAATACCGGTATAATATATATTATTATATTGTTTTCAGGCATTTTACAATTTAATTCTTGTAACTGTAGTTGTAATATAATTACTCTTGCTTTTAGCGAAGCGAAATCATTATGTAATATTTTTTTTGTGAAATCTATTGTTAATAATGTCAGCTTCTTGTACTTGTAGTTTCTATTTTATTAAAAGTCGGTTTACTCGAATCATTTCATGTGTATAGAAACCCTAATTAAAAAAGTGAATGTTTTAAGTATCTCTTATTCCATCAATTTATTTTTTATATCGCTAAAAGAATAATGTAGTAACTGAGAACGTAGGGTTGCTGAAAATTCTTAGTTACCTCTTGAGTTCATGTCTGCAGTGAATATTTACTTTCATCGTATGTAACATAAGTAAAACCAGTTAAAAAACTTTCCCCAAATTTCTCTAGTACAAATTATCAGCTCTAAAAGCAGATTGAATATCTATCTCGAATTCACTGAAGAGTTTCGTTCGTTTTCGAATTTGGAAAGACGGAAAGTTTTAAATTGTTTATTGTAAAACAGGGAATGTTCGAAAAGGTCTCTGCAGGCTGATTTTATTACGTATTTAGTTTGTGCATACAAAATTCCTTAAAATGCGTTATATAATATTATGAAAATGGTTTCTTAACAGTAGGAAGAGTTGTGTAAATTATTTACACATGTAAAAATACATGTAAGTTATTTATACGTATCTGTCCTCTTCCCTGTGCAAAATCCTCTCTGAGTAAAACTAATAAATACACTAACAAATTTCTATACGGACCTCACTGAGGAAAATTTCTAATTAATAAATGAGTCATAATATTTTAATTAATTAAATAAAAATTTCCATACCTTTACGCGCAGACTTTACAAAGATTCACTCGCTAATACACACTTTATAGAGTCTAAGTGACCTTGTATTTGCACTTCCACCTCATTCTAAGTTGCGACTGCAAAAGGGAGTTTAAAGGCTCAGGGCTGTTTTAAGAAATAATTGGCGACCTCAAAATTAACTTGTCTAGATTTTATACTCTTCCCTTAAATTCAACTGTTCTTCCAAATTCAAGATCTTTCCATGTTGCATAACGCTGCTTGGAAAAGGTAACTAAAACTAAAATTAACGAATCGTAGCTTAGAGTATTTTCTGTATCTACTCGGTATAAATACTCATTTCCAAAATACTACGTTATTCTTTTCCCTAGCTTCCACCCTGCAAAGAACTATGCGCCGCTTATGCTGTCATGTCCAAAACGCTTACGTCGTACTTTTAAAACCAATGTACATAGAACTTATCGTACTTCATTGTGATTGGATAAATATCTCCTAAGATGGTTTTATATGCGTGAAAATAAAGAATGGAAATTCTTCAAGCTCAACTGTGTTAACTGCGTCATCATAACTTTTACCTTCAGCCACTACTGTCTTCTTGGCCATACCGAATATCGAAAGCAGTTAAAAGTTCCAGTATTTTTTCTACGCATTAAATTATGACATATATATATATATTAATTTAAGAAAGGAGAACAAACTAAAAAAGATCTGTGCGGTCAAGAATTTTGCGCATTGAGCTGCAAAATTAGAAAACGAGGTAAAAAGGAAATTCTTCATGCTATTACTTGAAAGCAAATGGGATACTCTGCTTGAAAGCAAATGTGATACTTATACAGGTTTTTTTCATGGAGCGTACTAAAACATGCATATTTTATGGGAATGTGACGGGTTAAGTGACTAAAGTGACGGGTTAAGGCAGGAACGCAAAACAACGACACAAGAGGAAAATTTGTTTATGTATAAAATCAACGCACAGTGCTTCTTTGTAGCAATACAGTATTTACAATAAATGTTCAAAATTGCGACCACAGCAGTAATACATACTTGGTAACGTCGCAGAAGGGATTGACAAATACTATATTTTGAAAAACGTCCTCCAGTGAGTCAACAGGAGTCTCGTAAATGATGCTCTTCAGATGGCACCATAAAAAAATTCCAAGCTGGATAAATCTGGCGAACGGGGTGGCCATCGAACGGGTCCACCACGGCCAATCCATCGGCCCGGAAATGTCCCATCCCAGTAATTGCGGATCCGCATGTGGTTATGGGCTGGTGCGCAATCATGCTGGAACCACATGCGATCACGAACGACAGCCGGAACATCCTGCAGCAATTCCGGTAGTACCTCTTGGAGAAAAATATGACAACATAAGCCAAAAGTACGTGCAGGTAGGAGGTATGGGCCTATGAGGTAGTCGTTAACAATACCCGCCCACACATTCACGGTGAAGCGGGTTTGGAAGGCATGTGGACGTGTGCCGTGTGGATTATGAGTTGCCCATACGTGCATGTTGTGGCTATTGAAGATGCCGTCCTGTGAGAAAGTAGCCTCGTCCGTGAATAGCACATCCGATGGAAATCCGCCTGCTCCGCACACTGCTGCAAGAACCAATCACAGAAATGAACTCGAAGAGGGTAATCTGTCTCTTGCAAGGCTTGGACTCTCTGAAAATGGTATGGGTGCAAACCATTTTCATGCAATACTCTCCAAACGGTGGAATGACTCAGCTGCAGACGACGTGCAATAGCTCTTGTACTTGTCTGAGGTGATTCATGTACAATGTTCAAGATGAATTCTTCAATTGCGAGGTTGTCGTGACTTCTTTTCCCACTCCTAGTGGGCCCACCAGCGGCCGAGCGGTAAAGTCGCTGAACACTGGTAGTTCGGTTCGAGGTTCGAATCCCGCGAACGGGCTGGCTGCATGGGTGTTTTCGTGGTTTTCCCCATGTGTAAAGTGTATACGAGCCAGTTTCCCTTAGAAAGTCCTCCACGAAGGCATCCCTCCCCTTAGGCAGATAGCCCTAGTGTGCTTTGCCATAATTAAATACACCACACCACCACTCCTAGTGTCAGATGTGGCTTCAAAATACTCGTTTTCACACAGAGACCGATGCAACCTCTCGAACACTGTGCTTCGGCATACGCCTGTTTGGAAACTGTTCCTGGTACAACCGTAAC
This sequence comes from Stegodyphus dumicola, assembly GCF_044657685.1. NCBI lineage: Eukaryota > Metazoa > Arthropoda > Arachnida > Araneae > Eresidae > Stegodyphus > Stegodyphus dumicola. The sequence goes on from NC_140768.1 coordinate 90,681,876, forward strand.
GCTGCTCTGCCGTTCCCATTAGCAGCACCATACATGAGATGCATGCCAGCTTTTTCCCTGTGCCTAAACTCACCCATCACGCTCGACATCGGATTGTGGCTTGTCCGGCTCACTACCGTACTCTACCGCTGCATTCCCAGCCAATCACAGCTGTAATTCCTATTTTTGAACTTAATTTTTTAGTGTTACCTTTTTTGAACATTTATTGTGAGTACTGTATTTAAACAAAATATATGTAAGTCTAAGAAATCAGATTGGATCGAAGTTAAAGTAATAAACAGAGAGCGTTATTTCACACAACGTTTATTGACGAACACCAAAGACGAACTGATACATATACATAATTATGACATCACAGTTTCTTTTTTACAAACACTACCACCATCTATTGGCAATCTAAGGATACATGGTCATAACTTAACAGTACTGCTGCAAAAAAAGCATTTTGCGTTGGTTTTGTACATAAACACATTTCCCTCTTGTGTCGTTTTTTGCGTTCCTGCCTTAAACCGTCACTACATTCCTATACAAAAAATGCATGTTTTAGTACGCTTCACCACCCTTTCAAGTTTGCCCCATGATCTATGAAACACCCTGTATGTAAGTAAAACTATAAAGTAAAAAGTTTGGAACTAATTTTTTACAAAGATCAAAAATTGAAATTTCAAATAGTCCTATAAACTCTACAAAGAGTTAAAAAATGTTAAAACCAAAACTGTTCCAACAAGCAATACCCCAATTCAAAAAAATTAATGAAATTTAAAGTAAATGAACATAACAGAAGAAGAATTGAAACAACTTCAATGCCATTTCGTCAAGGGGGTGGAACACTGAAATCAATTGAAATCTCTTTTCAACAAAAATCCTTGCTTTTCTGTGCTTCTTTTGGCTTTTGTGCAGATTTACTACATAAAATGCAAGCATAAGGTTTTTCAACTGTGTGGATATGAGTATGCCGTACAAAGTTTTCATTTTGTAGAAATGATTTGCTACATATATTAGATGAGTAAGGTTTCTCTCCAGTATGGATACGCAAATGCATCACTAAATCATGTTTCCATGTGAGACTTCTTACACATATCACATGCAAAAGGTTTTCCTCCTCTGTGTATATGGAAATGCACCTTTAAATGAGATTTTAGAGCAAATGACTGATTACAAACAGTTCATACATGACGGATTCTCTCCTGTGTGGAGATGCATATATACTTTTAAGTCATATTTTTGTGAGAATGACTTACCGCATTTATCATAAATGTGAGGTTTTTCTTCCAAATTAACATACATGTATACCACTAATTTTTTTCTCTGTATAAGATTTGACATATATATTACATGCATAAAGCTTCTCTCCTTATATTTACGCACATGCTTCAGTAAAGCGGGCTTTTGTGCGAGTGATTTGTTGCACACATCACATACATGAGATTTTCCTTTAGAAATAAAGGTATGCGTTACTAAAATATATTTCTGCACAAATAACATCATATATACATCACAAACATGAGGTCTTGTTTCTTCAAGGCTATAAAAATATGCTAGTAAAGAAAGTTTGGAACAGCTATAGTATTAGTCCTTTTGACGACTTTTTGATTTGGTTACAAGCTTTTGTAGCCTAGGTAGACCCGGTTTCAACGATCAGAAAAAAATGGCGGATCGTCAACAAAGCCCGTTAACGATAAATATATCTAGACTAAATAAAAATCCGAAAAAAATAAGCTCTTTATTAGAATACTGCAAAAAAGTCTTTCTCAAATTTTTAACACTTAGTACTGTTAAGATAAATTCCTGAAACACTGCCATATGTTATGAGTAATCGTATGTTATCAGTAGTGAAATTTACAGAATTAATAAATGGATTTTAAAGCTACTATATGTTACTTTAGTTTCTTAGATTGTTATTAAAAGTAAATAAGAAAATGTTTCAAGTTGAAATAAATCGAATTAAATTATCGTAACAAGTAAATTTTGTACCAGTATTAGAAATGCGTTCCATGAATTAAATTATGTAAATGTTTATTATTAAGAAGTGTGTTTTTTTAATCACTCATTTTATTACAAGTAATTTATGATTAATAAATGAATTTTAAAGCTAGTAAATGTTACTTTAGTTTCTTAGATTCTCTTATTAAAAGTAAATACAAAATATTTCAAGTTGAAGTAAATCGAATTAAACTATCATAAGTAAATTTTGTACCAGTGTTAGAAATAATTTTAATGACTTTTATTATTCCTTTTTTTTATTTATTTACTTTATTGCCTAGCGCATCGCGCAGCAGCACCACTGGTTCGGGGTTCGATTCCCGGGCTGGACAAAGTTGACTCACCCTTTCAGCTCTTGATTTCCATCACTTGGGTCGATAAAATGAGTACCAAGTTCGCTTGGGGACTAAACACTGGGGGTCCTGCGACAAGCCGACCACTTGTTCAGGGCATATGCTTATGCCCCCCCGGGGCCCACGGTCAAGAAAGCAGAATTCAGGCTCTGCAGGCCTTGGCCCATTAGGGCTGTTACGCCACTGAGTTTAGTTTTTATTTACTTTATTACTTAATCTATTATTATTTTATTATTTACTTATTACTTAACGTTATTTACTTTTTATTACTTAAATTATGTAAATGGTAATAATTATATTAAGAAGTGTGTGTTTTTAATAAATTTATTACAAGTAATTTATGATTATAAGTTAGAGGCTAAAATTAAATTATCATAACGAGTAAATTTTGTACCAATGGTAATAATACACAGTAACAATTGTCATAACTCATGATTTCTATGAAAGATTCAAACAGTCTTTAGAATCCACTAGAGGAGGAGTGATAAGCCACTGAAAACTGCTAGTTCAGGCTGGCTGTATGGGGGTTTTTGCGGTTTTCCTTACATATACGTAAATCTGAGCCAGTTTCTCTTAAAAAGTCCTTTTTGAAAGCGTTCTTTCTCTGCTAGCATGCATATATATTTATTTTCTATTCATAAATACTGTTCTCTCTTCTTAAATGCAGATTCCTATATTTTATTTGCCCGTTTCAAATAGCTATAGGGCAACAAAAATTAGCTAGAATAAAGGAAAGAAAAAATGAATGTTCTTAACTATGAGTTCAATGAAATATTTTGAAAGGTAATGTTAGTTTTTGTGTTTCTATGCTTTACACTGCTGTACCACATCATTTTTATATGAAAGCATTATATAGCAATGGTTTAAAGCTGTGATAATAATATTTGTAGTTACCTCACATTTTCATTCTGGAACAGTTTTTCCAACAGCGTTTGAGTGATGTCTGAATTAATTAAAGTTTAGTAACACTATATGATTACAAGGAATATATCTAAACTTTATAACAATTACATTTAGAGATGTTGAAATCATTATTTAAGTACTTGCCATGTAGTCAGATTTTCATATATATAAATTATATTCTTACCTTTATTATAAAAAATTCAGATTTCTGTTAGATTAAATGTCTAAGTAATGTACAAAATTTGCATAAAATTTTAAAATAAAAGGTCGACTGTTATGCCACTATACTATTAATAAAAGTAATGATACTCAATGAAGGTTATTCAGTTATTAGAATGTGAGATTTATAAAATTTGAGAACTGTAAATTATGAGCAGTATATTCCATAATCTAGGCAATCATATTAAATTTTTTATATTCAGACAAATTATAAAAGTGTTATAAAAGCCATAATGAAAACCTAATTTTTCTCTATGAATTCACATAATTACACATCCCTATAGTTCTAATTTAAGAAATTAAGCAGAATAAAGTATTTTTAGACCATGGTAATTTTGATCATGGCCCATTTTAAGAAACATGTAAGTCTAAATTTGCATGTGGTTCCTTAGCAAAGAAAAAACCAAGAGTTTACCTCATTCTACTAATAATCTGTTTTTTTTTTCGGGGGGAGGGGAGAGTGGAGTTTATAATATACAGAATTGACGTTTAGAAAAGTGTCAAGAACCATTAATGTGGTATTAAAAGCGTCAGTCATGACTATCAAATTTTGGCTTTTTTTAAAATGATATTTAAAAGTTTTGTTTTTATATTGTTATTTTCTAAGACAAAAGTAACGTCAATAAAAAACTTGCAGTTTATCCTCCCCGCCATCAAAGCTTTGATACCTATCAAATTCGTTAAAGTTACGTGGACAGAAATGGCGGCATGTGTTTTAGCTCAATATTCAGGTTTACTATCAATAACTGGGTTATCATAATTTTTCATTTATCGCTCCCAAAAGGACTAAGGCTATGCGGAAAGTTTTTGTAAAAACGAATTGTTGCATTTAAGAGAGCTGCGAGGTTCACCTTTGAATATCAGCACAAATCTGTTTAAATCACGGTTTAGCTATAAGGAACTTCCAAACATTTCACATGTATAAGGTCCTTTTATGGTGCAAATACGCATATGTATGTATAGTTTGGGAGATAAATTTGTAATTTAGTAAAATATTATGAGGTTTAGGATTTTCTTATGCCACATTCTAATTTTAATTACTCAAAATTTTATTTCCTACTCAGCTATTTATGTAACGTCTTTACAGCAATTCAAGCAAACAGATAAAATTAAGTTATCTGTTACCACATACAAACATTACACTGGTTTATTACTCACAACAAACAATCAGAATCAATCTTTCTGCCTCAAAACTGCTACAACATTTCTTAAATACATTCTACAACATTTCTGGCTGAAATAATGATTAAGTTTACTCGCGAATAGAAACTTCTAGAACACAACAGAATAAGTGAATAAAATGTAAGTTTAGAACAAATATATGAGTTTCTGTTCAATGTATCATTTATCAGATCGCAACTTCAGCATACTTTTAGTAGAACGATATCTCTCTTTCTTTCGGGGAAGAGGGCGCTGCGATCACCGACCCAAGCGGACGCAACTTTGCAGAGCTCCGAAAAATACGGAATTTTCTGATAAAATTCCTTATGTTTTGAAGCAAATCTATCTCTCTTTTATCCTTTTCAGGTCTCATAGACGACAGGAGGGAAGGCGACTTTAAATTCCCAGTTGACTGACAACTACTATACACTCAAACAGTGCATCCCTCTACTTGTAAGTAATACCGAAACTAAAGACCACCATCCAAGTCTTAGGTCCTCGCTTATTTAATAGGTATACGACCCTGAAGTCTTTACCTACCTATAACTGTCCTTAATAGGAATCCTAAAAGTGAAAAAGAAAAATTTCCAAGTATTGGAATAAACTTGTACACCTGAAGTGTTGAATGACATCCAGTGTGGCAGTATGTAACAGTGGCATAACTTTGGTAGAATAGCAATTTAACATCTGAAGCATAACTTTCACATCGTAAAAGAATTTTAACACATCTGTAGCATAAAAACTTTGGCATAACTTTCTCCTCGTAGGTACTACGGCTGAGTGTCCTCCTTCCTCCGTGTCTTGGAGCAAAAGAATAGCGTGGGCATAATAGTTGAGGCATATAACAGTAGTGGGCGGAGCATAGTTGCACTGACCAAACGGTGAAATTTTATACACATAAGACAAAGCAAAGTCCTGCCTCCGGCGGCGCAAAGTCCATATCGCTTTGCAATAATTAAGCAATAATTAAGTAAATATAAATACGAGTAAACAATGAAAAGTAGAAAAAACCTTAAATTCACTATGTACATCGATCACCATAACTCGTTATGGTGTAGCGTTCTTGGTCTTTTGCAGCGTTGAATGACTGTATAGTCATAATCTCCTATGCTACGTACAGCTTCATTTTCGTGATTATCACATTTGGTGTAGAAATTATGTGAGGCAATTAAGATCTCGCTATCTAATGGTTTGATTTTCATTCCACGATGTATTGCAGTGTTTCTTACAAACCACGGTGAGTCTGTGATAGTTCTAAGAAATTTATTTTGCAATCTTTGCAAAATCTGACGATTTGAGCTGGCTGTAGCGGCCCATGCTGGTGCTGCGTACAATAAAATCGGTCTTATTGCTTGAAGATAGAGAATTCTCTTAGTACTTAGTTGTAATTTTGAATGTCTCCCTATTGAGGCATAAATAGACTTAAAAGCTTTGTGAGCTTTATCACGAGTATACATAATATGCGGCCTGAATGTATGCTTATCGTCAAGAATTACACCCAAGTATTTAATATCTTTAACTGTAGGTACTGTGGCACCATCTAGTGTTATGTTGTTTACTTCTTTGAGGTTGTATCTAAAAAATATGACTTGAGACTTAGTTGCATTGGTTTTGATCTTCCAAGCGTAAAACCACTTGGTGAGGATATTAACGGCTTTTTGAAGCTTATCTCTTGCTCTGATGGGGCTAATAGAACTGCACATGATTGCGGTGTCATCCGCATAGCAAGCAAAAGTAGTATCTGGGATATTTGGCATATCGTTGATGTATAGACAAAATAATATTGGCGAAAGTAAACTTCCTTGCGGAAGACCGGCCTGAATAATTTTCTTGCTGGATAAAGTATCTTTAATTTGAACCTGAAAAGTTCTACTGTCTAGGTAGCTGAAAATTGTCGTAATAAGGTCCGGAGGAAATTGATAATTTATCATTTTGACAAGGAGGCCAGCATGCCAAACCTTGTCAAAAGCCTTCTCGATGTCCAAAAATAGGGCAGCAACAGTCTCTTTCTTATTTAGATGTTGTTCGATAATTTCTGTAATTCTTGTGATTCGGTGTACTGTAGAATGACCTGGTCTGAAGCCAAACTGGTAATTCTTTAGCAAGTTGTGACTTTCAATGAAGTTATTAACTCGATTTACAATACGTTCAAATAATTTAGCAAGAGTAGGGAGCAAGCTGATTGGTCTATAACCGCTCGTAGTTGACCCGTCTTTTCCTGGTTTTCTTATGACGATAATGGTAGCGTGTTTCCAGATACGAGGGAAATAGTTCAAATTTAAGCATGCGTTAAAAATTTTTGTAATGAGGATTAGCCATTTTCTGTTCAGGTTCTTGACGGCTTTGTTACCAATCCCGTCATAACCGGCCGCTTTCTTTGGGTTCAAAGTATCAAGACAATCTTTTACTTGTCGGGGGGTGATGAGATTTCCTACGCTGCGACTATTAGTAGCAATGTAATCTTTTACATGGTTTTCGATGTTAACATCATTTGGGTTGGGGTACTGATTTAACGTGAATTGGTCTTCGTAATCGCTAGCGAAGATGTTTGCTATATCATCAGCTTTATGAAAAGCCTGGTTGTTATGTTTAATTGGGCCAATGTTGTTCTCCTCTTTTCTGAGCGCTTTACTAATTCTCCAAACAGTAGAATCTGTGTGGGATAGGCTGACTACAAAATTTTCCCATGCCTCTGAGCGATACTTAATCATCATGAGCCTAAGTTCTTTATTGCATTTATTAAAATGTCTTCTATCCTGCGGATTTTGAGTTCTCTGAACAATCTTCCGAAGTCTGTTTTTCTCTTTAATTTTTAATCTGATGTTGTAGGGGAGGGTTATGTCTTCATTTTTAACAAACTGCGCATTTTTTAAGGCACTCTGGATTTTAATGTTTAAGTTTTGTATAGCAGTGTCTATCTCTTCTTTTGAGTTAAGATTTGCGTTAGGAGTGATGTTATTATTGATTTCATTCTGGTACTGAATCCAGTTTGTCCGAGTCTTCATGGGTGGTAATCCATGTCGTAGCCCAGATCATTGTCCACACTGAGATAAGGCTGTTGCGAAACATTAAAAGTAAGCATAATATCTAAGATATCAGAGTTGCTGCGAGTCATAGGGCAATACGTGTGCTCCGTAGGAGCAAAAATTTGTACATTATTGTTTATTAGGTAGTTATATAACACAATTCCATCTTGGTTGTTTGTCCTGCAGTTCCAATTTGTATTTTTACAATTCATATCACCTGCGATGATAGTAGGATAGCCCAACCTTGCAATATAATCTAAATCCTGCGTATTGAGCGAGTTTCCGGGTGGCTTATAAACCGAAACTATGAGATATTCTACTCCTTTGCTATTCAGAATACACGCACATGCTTCTATGCTGTTAAAAATGGGTAATGCGAATTTGCAGCATTTTAGGTACCTTTTGGCAGCTATGGCGGTGCCTCCACCACGGTTATGTATTCGGTCGCTTCTAAACACATCGACGTTTGCGATCTTTAGGGAGTCAGTCGTCCTGAGATGCGTCTCATTAAAAAGAACGATATCTAAGCTATGCCTGTTAATGTAGTCTTTAATTTCAGTTACTTGACTTTTTATGCCATTATAGTTAAAGAACATAAATTTTGCATAGTTAATATGCCTACTGTTACATGCTAAGTTGTTTTGGATGTGATTATACATGATTGTTCATATCAAACATCTTAATGGCTTCAAGAGCCACGCTTAACTTATTCATCTGGTCATCTGCTTCTTTAAATTGTAAAGAGAGTATAAATTTTTAATAAATCTATTAAAACCTTCAATATCGTTTTCGTCATTATTTTGAGAGGTTTTTCCTCCTGGCTTGGGTTTATTTCTAGTTATCATCGGTGCGGCGGCGGCCGCGTACGTTTTGGAGTCGGAGCCTTTTTCTGATTGGCTCTCAGTTGAGCGAGTAGGATTTTTCGCTTTTTCAGTCATGGCGCTGGGTATGAATTTCTTATTTTCAAAGTGTTTGGGAGAATGTTCCATATTTCCAGGCCTCTTGGGGCAATCAAGACTACACGCTGCGTGCGAACCATTACAAAGGACACACTGGGCTGCATGTTCTTTTTTATTTTTATATGGGCATTCGAAAGATTTATGCGATTCAGTACAGCGTACACATCGCGGTTCGTTGTGACATGCCTTCTGGGTATGCCCATACCTTTGGCAATTAAAACATTGCGTTGGTCCGGGCCTACCTTTGTAAGATTTTATAGTAACCTTCATATCACATAAGTATTTAACTTGTCATATTTTCTTACCCTCGTCATTACGGGGGGTTTCAACATAAAAAAACCGGCAGCTGTGTAGCAATACCGTCTCTCATTCTAGTGATGGGTTTAACTTTAATTATCGGTATTTTTTGAGCTTCTAACTCTTCTTTAATTTCCTCAGCCTGGTAATCCGTGGTGAGTCCTTTTATGACCAATCTGTTACATTTATCTGAGTTTAACAAAAAAGGTGTGATACGGAATTTCCTCCTTTTCTAATTTATCCTGCACCTTTTTATAATCGTCGGCGGAGCTTAGTTTAAGAACCATATTTTCGCCTTCTTTTTTGCATTCAAATTTTTCAATTTTTAAGTTATCTTTTAATTCTTTCCTAAAATCCTTCCAGTTAATGGTCTTAGTGATAACTAGCGGGGGAATTTTCCCAGCATACTGTCTGGGTTGAATGAAGGGATTTGGGTTAGGGGTAACCTTATCTTCTTCCAGGATATTGTCCCCTTCCATTCTGTTGCCATCTAAATTTACCTCTTGTAAGGAATTGAATTGATTTGCAGATTTTAGCGGGGGATACGTTTCCTCGTTCGAACTGCTACGTTTCCTACCGCGTTTTGAAACGGGTGCATCCTGCCAACCGTTTTCTAATTTTTGTGAATTTTGCCTATTGTTAGTATTAGAAAATGCCTGATTTAGAACTTCACCATCTTTGCGATATATCATATAATGTTTCGCTTCCGATTCGGCTCGCATAGAGCAAAGACATTTTTCCTGTTCCTCGGTAATACCTGTTGATTCCTTTAGTTCTTGAAGTTTATCAACATCTTTTAGTGCATAAAACTGCGCGAATAATGCATAAAGCGATCCGGGTTCTCCTTCCTCCATGCCGAACAGCTAGTCACCGAACCCACTAAGTAATACGGTAAACCATTCGGGTCAAAACAAAAGTCTCTTACCGATAGTCAAGACGAGCAGTCTCCAAGGATCACAAGTCCACGTACGTCTTCTCCGGGAATGAATGTCTACGCACACACGACACACCATGAACTCCGCTCACTTTGAGACGCCTTGGTTTTTTCGTATACTCTTGCGCTCTCTGTATTTTAAAAATGCAAGTTGCGATTATACCCCAAAGGCCACCCAAGTAAGTAGCATTTCTTTGCTCCAATTTACCCTTTTTATAAAATTAGTGGTATGTTGCTTTTTTTGTGTATCTCGAACTTATATCCCTCTGAGCGTTATGACCGGGTTTAGGCGGTCAAGACTGCCTATCTCGAAAGCGTTACGGACGCTTCTAGGCGGTCACTGGAAAAGTGTTCGAAAGCGTTACTGACGGCTCTAGGCGGTCAGTGATGAAGACCTCGAAAGCGTTATGACCGCCTTAAAGCGGCCGTGCAGATGTCTCCTGCCCCCCTTATTTCTGGAACCCTGGAGATCTCTAAATGGCAGTTCTCAGTAAGAGGCAAAGAGGGTTGCTCTTTTTCGTTTTAGACCGCTATGTTTAATCGCCAAGAAAACGCTTGAACATGTAGTGGTTTATAAACAACAAACAAACGTGGACATTCTTCGCGAAATAAAAAAGTAGCATGTAAGCATGTTTTTTCAATACTCTCTTTAAACAGACAACATTTTCATAAAATATCCTTTAGTTTTTAAATTAAAACATGTTTTAATTATTCGAGCGAAACGAAAAGCGCATTTAATTACTGCATTTAATATGAGTTATATATACATGTAAAGAATAACATAATTAAGCAATAACTCAAATAAAAATTAGCCATCAACAGTAATTTATAATAAGCGTATTTTGAACGGGTTTATGAAGCATAATCTAATTTGATAGTAAAAATAATAATGGCGAATTATTTATTCATTTTGGAACAATATTCGTCGCTTATACTGGATTGATGAAGTTCTGTTCAAATTCATTTCAAATATTCCAAATCTTTTTATGTACATCGATTTCAATGCGATTTTTATTAGAAAAAATTCAGTCAGTTTGATTTTCTTACATAATTGTAATTGCGTTGTTCAACGCAAAATAACTACAAGCAGAAAGGCAAAGGTATGTTAAAAGTTCTGTATTTTGCTATATAAATTATTAAAATAACCAACCTACAGCAGTGGCGTAACTAGAACTCTTGGGCCCCTATGGAAAAAATTTTCATGGGCCCCTTTCCTAATAAATTTAATGAGCTTAAAAAAACAAACAAAAAAAAAAAATAAAGGATTCCAGGTGCCAATGTTTGCATGATGATTTTTATCACATCTGGATTAATTGTTAAAAAATAAAAGCACGTTCTCAGGGAACCAGTTGAAAGGTACGTAGCATGAAGAAAGAATAAAAAGGAAAATAATTTCCCTTGAGCAACTGGTGAAATGAAAATTTTGCTTTAGTCTGGGTATTTGATGTTAGATGATTTTAATTCAGTTACGTAAGACTTTTTGTGTGAGTGCGAGAGACAGATTTTTCTCTCCTTTCACTGAGATGCATACTGATAATAAACGAATAAGTCTATATAAAAAAAAGGAACATGTCGACGTATAGCTTTAAGAAAAGGTAGAAAGCCTAGATTTGCGGAGATTTTTTAAAAAATCCAAGAAGTTTTACATACTAATGTTTTAAATTTTTATATAAAATCTGCGCCTATTTAAGTTTTTTCGCTTAAGTTAGCAAACTTACAAATAATTAGTTATATTATAAAAACTGACAGACAAGATAATTGATAAACGTACAGAAAGGCTATTACATTAATGTATAGTACTCTGTGATATCAAATTTGGCGCAGTTCGTACCCTACCTTTCGAACATGATTTATGCAACAATATACAAGTAATAAATAAGAACTTTTATAATGTAAATGATACATTTGTTAAATATAAAACATATTTATCATAAACTTCATAAAGAAAACTATTTGAACATACAATTTTTGTAGAAAACATGTATGGTAAAGTTTTTTTCTGTCTTTTTATAAAAACCTTTTGGTACACTAAACTACTTGAATACATGATTTTTATAAAAAAAAGTGCTAAAAGAATAATAAAGTTTTTTACTGTTTCCTTTTTATTTTCCTCAGTCCGTACTGCTCTTCTTCTCTAATTTTTTTCCTCCCTCAACAAGTCTAATGATAACATTGGTGGCCAAAATTCATCATAAAGAAAAAAATCCTTCTTTTAAAATTTGCGTCTCCTAACCTTCATTTCCGCAAAATTATTTATCAATAATTGGACGTCCATTTTCTCAGCCATCTCAGCGTCTACGCTCAATATTGAAAGGTTTGACAACCGATCTTGTGTCATGCTGTTTCTTATATATGTTTTTTAAATATGTTTTTATTAGTTTCAGTAGTGAAAATGACCTCTCACTCGTGGTTGTGGTTACAGGTAATGATAAATACAATATAAGTAAATTGCACACTCCCGAATAACTGCTTGTCATGTCATAATATTTTAACATTGCAAATTTAGCTAAATCTTTAAAGGATTTTAAATTTTGGATTTCTGTTCTGAAAGTATTTATAAATAATAAAAGTTGTACTTCCAGTGCAAGTCTTCTTTATATGTTTTCTGTATTTTTGAAACATTATTAATAATTTCCGTATTTGTTAACAATGACAGTGTTTTACGTTCCTTATTTCTCTTTTATTTTACAAATTTAATTTCTATGCCCCATTTATTTGCAATAAACTTAGCTTCTTTCATAATGTCTTCAAACTTGTTTCTCATATCTTGCATATTAATAGAAATGCTTTTTAGATGTTGATGAGCTCCATTCAAGTCGACTGATTTTCGATTGTCGAGCCGAGTGATGGGTTGATCGATCCTGCACTATAGCGCAGGACGTGTTTAAAAAATTTGTTTTAATTTTGGCCTGTTATGATGTTTCATAATGTATGGAAACATAGATTATATTTATATTTCATATTTATCATAAAAATATTTCATGTTAATATAACAATACGTTATTAATATTAGTAGATATTTGCATTGTTAATGGTGATAATTTTGGATTTTTCAGATAAATGGATTAAAAGTTTAGCTGAATTGAAGTTTTAGCAAGTTTTAAATTATAAGAATTTAGTTGATGATTAATTTAGATATTACAAATCGATAACTTACCTTTATAATGAAGAATTATATTTGAGATGACTTTGAAATTTAATTTTAAAGAAAAACTTCTGTTTGTTCTCGCCATAGACTAGAGAAGGGGCATTAGAATAAGAGCAAGTTTAAGTTCAGTTTACTGTTCTGAGTCATCAGCCAGTTTACAAGTATAACTTGAGGGGGTGGCGTTTCACACTTCAATGCAGCTGTTTAACGAAGAAAGAGACCCCGCCTCCACTATAAATTTCCAGTGTCTCCCCAAGTTGAGTCACAGTAAAACTTTCATCCAAGACTTTACTGTAAAGATGTCCATTGTCCATTTCCCTTTTAAAACGCTGAAACATGTGTTTTTTTTTTTTTTTTTTTTTTCCTTCAGTCAAATTGTACTATTATTATTGTCATGTTCCAATGATACATAATACATCACCTGCAATATCTTTCTACATTTCCACTGTACTATAAATGCATTTCAGTTAATGTATAATTATTAAATATTTAACAGTAAAAATTATGGATATTCGAATATTTTTAGGAAATTCTTCGCAAGTTTACGATGAAATCATAAACAGGTAGAAACAAATTTTATTGATATGTATCCAAAGAGCTTTGAAAATGATTGTGTAATACAAAATGGAAATTTTAAAATTAATCTAAATTTAAATACCCACTGTAGCAAAATATGACGATTCCCTTCTAAGTTTCAAGGTCCCAGAAATGTTTAATAATTTAGAGTTAAGCTTATTGATACTAACGTATATTTGAAGATGAGTACTCAAACTCTGTCGCATGGATTCTAAAAGTAGTACACTTAAATATTTGTTTAGGAAACAAGTAGAAAGTTTCTTCATAATTAGTAAAAATAAAATTGTATGAAACAAGTTTTGCGTACTTCGTAGAAAAATGCGCAAAACTTCATTTATGAAAATAGGTTTTTTGTACCCCAGGTGGATCAGAAAGCAAAAATCAGTTAAGAAAAGCGGATTTATTTTAGGAGTATTAATATTTAAGATTATTGTTATGTTTTATTTGCGTCTTAGAAAGCTATTTATGTCTCAGAAATTAATGACCTCAGATTTCCAGTCCTTACATTGCTTATAAATTAAGCAGTATCAATTTTTTTATATTAATCATTAATTTTTTAATGACAAAAATATAAAAAATAAATATAATGTATGGGAACATACATTAACGGAAGCTATTTATGTCTTAGAAAAGTTATGCAGTGATGCCGAAATGAAAGAGAATAATGTACAAAGTAATTTTATGAGTGAAAATCGCATCATTTACTATTAAAAAGTGTTAATTAAATTTTTTAATTTGCAAAAATTATTGAAATATTGCAATAACGGGGGAGCATTCTTCTCTGAAATATTCCATTCGTTTGTGTAGTGAAAATAGCAATGTAATTCGCGTTCTTTCAGATGTTGAAATTTAACTTAAAACTATTAGGGCAACGCTGCCATTGATATGTTTAATATTTTCAGTAATTAATTTATCGAAATTTACGGAGTAGTATATACTTTTAGTTGTGTGATGCCATTTTTATTTTATTATTATATTATTATTGATGATTTCACGTACTGAAAGCTGTGGAAAGTAAATTAAAAGCAAAAGTAAAGGAAATTGTAAAATTTCATTTCAAATAACGATTAGAAAGTACTCCATGAAGGCGTTCTTCCCCTTAGGCAAATAGTCCTCGAGTGCTTTATTATTATATAATAATTCAATTCAATTCCGTTTAAATAACGTACAAATTATTGCGCATTACTCAATTATACGCTTAAATGTTTCACGTTGTTAAAAAAAAATTGTAATTTATGATATTTTTTTCAAACGAAGAGAGATTAATATATTACTTTCAAAACAAATTTAATGTCTTCAGAATTATCCTTTACGGATAAGTGTGAATTCTTTTACGGATAAGTGAGATGGGTAATTTACAGGTTAAGAAACACTACAGCTCTTCTCTTTTCTAAAGCAAATCAAGTAAATCCTCAAACGAGTTCTGTGCTTTCAGATTTAATTCTCGATTAGGGATTTGAAAGAATTCCTAACCTGCATTTTCTCTGCAATGTGAGAATATTTTGAAAATTTTGATAAATATTTAATTACTCATTATTTCAAGTAAAAATATTTATCCATTTCCATTTCCTACCCCCACGAGTGAAAAAGTAATGAATTTTGATAAGCAGCTTAATGTTTGAGCATCTGTGTGTTCGTAGCCTGTCGTAAAACTTCCCCCTTTTCTTTTGGACCTTGAATTCATTCAAAGATCCCTATGCCGGACGGAAAATCTCTCCTTTCCAAATGTGGTGTCATAAATTCTTAGCGTTTCCTTAGAACAGAACGGCATTTCGACATAGGGGTGGGGCAAAGTCCTTTCATGCCACAACTGCTCAACTTACTGATTTTATGTCCTTAAGAAAGAAAAGCATGTATTCTGGAGTTATCAATTGATACTTACGAATGTTTCTCCTCTTCAGCTCATTAATGTAAAAAACAGAGGAAAAAAATCGATCCGCCTTTAACTTTGCCATTTTGTAATGTCAATCGGGCTTCTAAATCCAAAATGTTTCTGTCCCTTACCTTGCTCCTTGGTGCGACTGCACAGGCTGCAAGTACCATCGTTTTTTACATTATGAGAACTATACATTCAAACATGCAGATTCTTTCTTATTTAATTTCTTTAAAAATAATACAGGGTGAGGTTATTTGGTGGCAACAATTTGAAAAGTGATACGCCGTTTGTAGCGAACCAACGAAATACATGTTAAATTCTAAGAATCATTCACATTAATAAATTCAATTTCAAACTGAATAAATATTAGGACTGATTTTTGGACTTGCGTTTAATAGAAAAGCTAGTAAGAGATTCAATATATGAACAAAATTAAACGCTACCGGAATGACTGTATTATGAAAATTACGAACTGTAAATAATATACCACGATTTCTCTTAACTTGCAAAGTTCATTCTAAAGTACCAGAATCCTGCCTAGTTACTTCTTTGATTTATACTTAGAAAATATGTCTACTGATTATTCGATCATAACGCGAATTATACAGAAGCAAATTAATATATAAAATAAGTACTTTATAATAAATAGTTAAAATTAATTTCCACTTCCGCCGCTTTTTGATTTGGGATTGCAAAAGGAGGTAACTTTCCTTTAAGGGGTCGCCTTTAATAATTTTCAGGTTTGAGACTAAGGAATACAAAGAAACTTTCCTATTTTCCTCTTCTTCCTATCCCTAAACTGGGGTAGGTCATGAAGTTATTATTTCGAATACTGGAATTTTAACTTTTGCAAACACTTGAATTTAGCTGTTTCAGGTACTTCCAAGGGCCTCCTATCTGCGTCATACAGAGAATTGCGTTACTGCACCATATAGGTAGGGCCCTTAAAAACTTAAAAGTAAACGAATTCTATTATCTACATATACTTAAAGATTCTAAAGTTAAAAGTAAATTGGAGTCAAATCAAGGCTATTCGTCAACTATATTAATATTAACAATCGTGTAAAAGGGGTTTAACACAAAATTAAAACATATCAAAATTAAAATAAGAATTTATAGTAGTACAAATTCTAAACATAAAAATGAAAAGCAAAAGGGGAAAAATACAAGATAAAAAAATATAAAAATAATAATTTATCTTCTTTTATTGAAATTCTAATTCCGAACTCATCAAGGGAAAATGAATTAAAGCTTCTTTATATATGTAATGGAATCCGTCTTTTAAGTTTAAACATGTAAATGTAGTTCAGCAGGACATTTAAGGGCTCCTATGCGACGGCATTCCTTGCATACCCTTATTTACGCCACTGACCTACAGCCTAACAACTGAATGTCCGAAATATAACCCGCAACTTTTCTAAAAGTAACAAATTTCAGTTAAAAAAAACCGCAGTAAATAAATAAAACGAAATACTATTAAGAAAAGAAGCACGAAAATTTACTTTTTTATGTTTGCTTACTTTATTTTTAGTCCAAAGGGGCAATTTGCCCTGAAGGACTTTTAATTTCATTTTAGCATTTTTCATTGAAAACTATAAACGGCGAATCACTTTTCAAATTGTTGCCACTAAATATTATCGCTCTGGATTATACTTAAAGAAATTAAATAATGAAGAATCTGCATGAATGTACGTATGTTTCTCGCATTGTAATAAAACAACGGTACCTAGACCTATCAAAATTTAAATAACGTAATCTTCCATACAATATGGGCATGTGGAAGCCCTAATTTGAATTTGAATTTTTTTTTATTATCGATTTCATATTTTATAACACTTCTACGAATTTTTGATTAAAAAACTAAACGATTTCAAAGCGAGTAATGTCAACACCGTACGAAAAAAAATCCCATTTTTATCTCCAGCGCGAGAGACTCTCAGATACGCTCGTTTTAAAATAATTTTGAGATATTGCTGTTGAACTGAACTTTATTGTTTGAGTACGTAGAACATGATATTTAATGAGGTAACACACAAAACGTTAAAAACGCTCCTTTGGACGTAGTTTAAAATCTGAAACCTTTCATATTTTTATTTATTAGCCCAAAGGGGAGTATTAGTATTTAAAACAATAGTCCTTGAGAGACTATTGTTTTAAATACTAATACTGTTTTCGATTTTGCGATTTTGCGTTGAATCACTATAAACGGCGAATCACTTTTCAGACTGTTGCCACCAAATGTTAGAGTCCCGCATTACATTTGAAGTAATTAAATAATGAAAATCTGCGTAAATGTATGTATATTTCTCGCATTGTGATTAAAAAAAGGTTTGAAAAAAGGCCATCCAAGTTTGAATGACGTAATCCTCCTACGAATATGGGCATGTGGAAGATCAAATTTGAAATTTGGAATTTGTTTTATTATCTATTTCATATTTTGTGAAACTTTAACGAATTTTTGAGTAACAAACTCAACGATTTCAAAGCAAGCAATAGCAACACTCTGCGGGGGTGGAAACCTTTTTATCTCCAGCGCGCAGAATTGTGTACCGGAAATTCTAAATATATGCTCATTTTAAAATTAATTATCGACATTGCTATTGAACTGAATTTTATGGTGTAAGTGCAAAGAACATGATATTTAATAAATAAAGGTACCACACAAAACGTTAAAGAAATGTCCTTTTGGACGTAATTTAAAATCTGAAACCTGTCAGATTTTTTTTAATAATTTTTATTGTTTTTTGAATGTATGTTGTTGGCGAATGACGCAGTAGTCGTGTATAATCTAAATATATAATAATTATTTGTGCTGTTTTTTATTTGAAATGCATAGGATTCTCTAAAATAGTAGCATTCTCAGATTGAATATTGTCTAAGCAGGTGCAATGATATTTTAACTTCATTACCATATCAAATACAGTTTCTTTTTAATTTAAAAACTTCGTCAGCGGTCTGAAGCACTTTTTTGAATCATAGTATGAGTTTTAATAAAATTTGTAGTAGTCCGAATTTTTATAAGTATTCAGAATTACTGAAATAAAAAAAGCTAAACTTTTTAGAATTTCTTTATCAAAGTATTGCATCTTAGGCTAGCAAGACCTGATTAGTAAAATCTGGGAAAGGATCTATGATTGTTTAGTAAGAAGTAAAAACAAAAGTACTCTAGGTCTAAGCAGTAAAAAAAAGCTTGTTCCTCTATCGAAAATTGTCACATATGTTAGAAAAGATTTTGAAAGACATTAATATTTTAGCTCAAACATGATTTTTTTAATTTAGTCTCTTGTTTTGGAGATGGTGTTCAAGCATTTTACCATAATTTTATTTTCACATGTGCAGAATTTTTATATTTTTTATTGATCGCTGTATTTTTAACTTCCATAGCATAAATTAAAGAAATACACATAGCAACTTCAGCCATAAACAGATGATTTAAGAAAAATTTGTTTTGACATATTATGCGAAAGACTAAATAAATATTAAATCTTTTGCATTTATGTTACATGACAGTAATTAGAAAACAATAACTGCAGATGTGCAAAAAAACTGTACTTATAACATTTCGGTATTTTTAAAGAAAGTACAAAATAGTTCGGAATACCAGATGGCTTTGAGATCATTCAGTAATGTCATCGTAAGTATATTCTCTTCACGTTTCGGAAGAACTGCAGCAGTTCAGATTTGTCGTAAAAGAGTAATTACAACCCTGGCGATTGGCGTACTTACGGAACGGAAAAACAAGCTTTGAAACATACTCATAGAAAAGTCCTACCTTTTCTTCGACAGATAAATGACAGATGTGATAATTTGAACACATGCTTTCAATCAGTTGTTTCCTTCTAACAAAGCATCTTGCGCGGCTAGCAGGATCCTAGCAAAGTCTTGTAATAGTCTCTTGTTTTAAATATGCTGTGTTCGAACTCAAATTCAAAGACAGGCGTTTAAAGATTTTATTAATGCGTTTTTTTTACATTCGACGATTCAATATTTGTTTAAAAAATAAACACATAAATAAACTTGCATAGCAGATCAAAATTATGTTGCTGTGGAAAAGTTTCATCAACAGTTATTAGTAGTTATAACAGCATAACTAAATAAGCCCATTTCGAAATATGGATGATATCGCATTCATTATTTTTAATCTGAAACAATATCAAGTTGTTATTACTAGATGAAAAGGCTTAAAATAAGCTGACACATTATAAGAAAATTTTTTTAAATGAAAATTGGATTCACTTTTTTTCACATAATTTCTGACTAGTTCTTCCAAAATATTTTAAAGCTTACTTTACTACATAATAGAAATGTCTCCACGTTCGTTTATTCGTCTCCACGTTCGTTGTTTTTAGTTAGTAATTTTAATTGGGGCTGTTATATAAGAAGGCTATTTATCGTTTTTGTTGTGTTACAGTACTTATTTTATTGTATAATGCAAATTTTGATCAATTGGTTAATTTTATAATGTATAGAGGAACTTCAAAAAGAACAAAAGTAATTTCCACCGTTATAATATGTCCTTAAATGGTTCCCAATAAAAATATAGTTAACTAAGTAGTATACTACATTATATTAATTAATTTACTAACCAAATAGCAAAAATATTTCAAATTCGAAATCCATCTTTTTACTAAGTACTTTTTGCAAAGTAACAAAAATTCTAATCCCTTTGTTGTTTAAATTAAAGATAAACAAATATATATATATATATATATATATATATATATATATATATTTTCCCATGAAATGCTAATTTTATGTTATTTGATAAAAACTGGGAAGTGCAAAATCAAAATCCTGGCGAAATACATATACTTATGAATGAACACAGAACACAAACATTTCTTCACCCTAAGCACGAACACAAATAACATTTTAAACAGCTTAAAATGAACCCACTTTCAAAGTATTTAATTTATGATAGATAACGACAGCTGAAAACATTTTCCAATATTACAAGATAAAATTAGGTTATTTCTCAGATAGTTTCACAAATAAACTCACAAAATAAAGAACGCTTTTTTAAATTTTTAATTTGCAATATGTTAGATGCTTTATTGAAGAATTTGCAATAATATCGTTCTGATTTTCATTTTATCTAAGATTGCCCTTATGTTTCACTGATGAGCAACTTGCTAATTATTAGTCCAATGTAGAGTCCTCCTTCTGTTTTCTCATAAAATCGCCTTTGTAAATTTAGAGTTTAATTTAGCAAAACGTTTCCCACCTAAGTGCTAAAATGTCTTCGTAAAGGAATCCCTAAAGAAATCTGCCTTGTATTTATGTTGCATTTAGGGATATTTTCAAAAACACACGCTGCCGGTTGTTATTTTTAATAGGTAAACAAAAGAAATATTTTTTTAAGAAAGAATATAACTTAACTGCAAGCTATATCTTATTCCTAGGTAGCGAAGCTTGATTACAAACTCAATTTTTAAAATACATTTAATTATCTTTATGCTTTAAAAAATGCCTTGTCTGGTAATTGTAAATGCATAAATCACTTGTTTTTTAAAACTAAGTGATCCAAAATTGCCGCCGTATATGACATTTTCAGCATGTATTATTAGCATCAAAATGTATTAAATACTGTGACACTATTTACTGGAATCACCCTTTACAAATAATTGAATTTTATATGTTTTTTCCGTGTATTCCGTTGAAATAGAAAGCTGCGCCAATTGGCGTTAACCTTTTTTTCGCCAAGTCGTACGCGTTTTGATTAAGTTGAATAATTACAAATAACATAACGTGAACGATTAATGAAGCTAGAACCGCCAGTTTATTCTTATGTAATTAATAAAAATTTCATTGTTTCAGCATTCTAGTATCTTTCTTCTCCCATACTAAAAAAGCTCACATTTAAGCTTTAGAAAATAATCATATTTCTTTCAATTACCATCCCTCAGTCGAAACTGATGAATAAGAGTTTTCATGCATAACAAAGGTGTTTTACTGATTATTCGGATAGCAAAAAAATTCTCGAAAAATCTGAGTTGTTAATATATTTTTGGATAACATCCTGAAACGAATTCATTATTAATAGTAATATGTAAACAGGTAAACTCAAAACGTCCTTGGAAGGATCAAAATCATGATCGATTCAGTTATTTAAATAACGCAAAGCTGCGAGGGCTACCTGCCTATGAGGAAGGATGCCTTCCTGGAGGACCATTCTGAAGGAAACTAGCATATTATACAGAGGGAAAACTACAAGAACCAACTATGCAGCCGGTCAGTTCGTTTGTGATCGAACCCAAACCAGGTCGAACTGCCAGTATTCAGAGGTGTATCTTAACCACTGATGAGGCTTGGATCACAATCATGAATCTTCAAACTTATTCATCTAGACGTGCTGTCAATTTACCTTACAAGGGCACCCCCCCCCAAAAAAAAAAAAAAAAAAAAAAAAAAAAAAGGTCATTCCTTATATTCTCTACTACTTGCACCATCACAGGACGCAAGGTAAACCAGTAAGTCTTTATAAATGTACTAGGACGACAGCATTATATGAATTGTTTGTCATTTTAACTTCGAAAATTAGATAGAATAGTATTTGAAAATGAATATTATGTTCAATTATTTTTAAGTTGTTTGTAAACTGATCGTTGCCTTTCCAATTCAAAAAAATTTCGAATCATATCTAGATGCTAGATATATCATTAAAACATTTACTTGATTTGGCCACCCACTTAACTTACACGTTGACCATTTAAATAGAGCACTACCAAATGGCACATTGAAAGTGATCATATTCATCCCAGTGAGATGGATATGATTCGCATCTCTTTTCTGTTTCGCATCTCTTTCTCGGAAACAAATCTACCTGTGTAGTAGATTAATGCATAGGTAGCAGACATTCTGTCACTGTCATCCGAGCGGTAAAGTCGCTGAATAGTCGCCGAATACCGAGTTCTGACTTAAGTTCGATTCTAGGAGAACGGGCTGGCTGCATGGGCGTTTTCATGGTTTTCCGCATATATAACATATATACGAGCAGTTTCTTTAAAAAGTCCTGGGGCCGACCAGCGGCCGAGCGGTAAAGTCGCTGAACACTGGTAGTTCGGTCGGAGGTTCGAATCCCGCGAACGGCCTGGCTGCATCAACGAGATAATATACTGGTAGAGAGCGTATTGCAACCTTCAACCGATTCCAACATTAGTGTCACGTGACTGCTGCGCGAATTCCGAAAGTGCGGAAATACTTTACATTGCTTTCTATGGGAGGAAAGACTGCTGCTCTGCTTGGTCACATAAAATTTAAGTAAAAATGGTTATTCGCTGCAGCGCCTACGGATGTAAAGAAAGTTTCGTGAAAGGAGGACTTGTAACCTTTCATAGGTAAGTTAATACTGCATGATTTATTATTTTATTTTCAGTATTTTTGTCATTTTACTATCTCTGTTGAATTGGTTGCAAAGTTTCAGCCATATTGTATAAGAAAATTGCCGCCGTATATGACATTTTCAGCATGTATTATTAGCATCAAAATGTATTAAATACTGTGACACTATTTACTGGAATCACCCTTTACAAATAATTGAATTTTATATGTTTTTTCCGTGTATTCCGTTGAAATAGAAAGCTGCGCCAATTGGCGTTAACCTTTTTTTCGCCAAGTCGTACGCGTTTTGATTTCATAAACAATTACTGCCTGCGATAAAAAAAAAAAAAAAAAAAAAAAAAAAGAAAAACGCTATTATTAGCATTAAATTATTGAGAAAAGATTGTGCGATATGTTTACTTTGTTAAAAAAAAAGCTAAAGATCTTGATTCATGCAACATTGAACATAAACAGTTAAACAGCATTATTTTAAAAATCAGATTACTTTTATAAAGCTCAATGCTTTATCATTATTTTCTATAAAATCAATTAAAATAAAAATAATCTGGATTATAATTCTGTCTCATCTACGATGCTGTAAGAAATTTATTGTAATTGAAAAAATGCGATGTGAAAAACTTACCATATTTTAAATAGTATTTAAAAAAAAAGGAGAGTGAGAGAATTTTTAACTGTAATATCGTTTTGATGCTAATAATAAATACTGAGTTGAAGTTTGTTACCGTTTGATACATATTCAATATAAAATAATTTTTATAGTTAATAAGATGTATTGATCCCCCCATGACATACACATGAGTGTGGAAATCAGTAATTAAGATTGTATTATTTTGTTCCAGTAATATAATCTCAAGAAAAGAAAGGCAATCAATGGCACAAATACATATAATACAATGTGATTTTCTTTTTCTCTTTAGGATGCAATGCATTAAAATTAAACGAAATGTTTTTTACCTTCTCAAATATTATAATAGTAGTGGAATTAATTTTTTAACGTTATTCGAAATTAAAGTTTCCATCTCAATTTTTTATTATTTATTTTAGATTTTCTTCCTAAAATTATTTAATCTAAACATCTTAAACAATGGTGCAAGTAATTTAAAGCAATTATTAAAAATATTGATAAAATATTCAGGAAAAAAGGGGTTAAGTTATATCTAAATATAATTGCAAAAAACCGAACAACCTAATTCGAGGCCGTTGTCTGCTGACTGTTAGCAGACGGAAATAAAAAGTACTACCTGCCACATCAAAAGCGGGCCAAACTGGCGATGAACAAACAGCCTAAGCTATCACTCCCCAAGAGCGCCAAGAGCATTAGTCATGTGGTATATGTTGGAGACACCCTAGCAGACGAATTCTCTGTTGGTGAGCCGTCTACCTGTTATATGAAGTCGTTGGGCTGCATGGGTGTTTTCGTGGTTTTCACCATGTGTAACGTGTATACGAGCCAGTTTCCCTTAGAAAGTCCTTCACGAAGACATCCCTCCCCTTAGGCAGATAGCCCTCGAGGCTTTGCCGTAATTAAATAACCTAACCTTTAAAAAGTGCTTCACTAAGAGACCCTCCTCTTAGGAAGACAGCTCTAGTATGCTTTGATGTAGTCAAATAAGCCAAAACATTCTGTTGGCGAAAAAGCAAGATTGCATTTATCGTGAATAATTTCTAATGCAAAAGTTACCCTTGTTACTAAGGGAAGAATTTATTTTTGTGTAAAATTCAGATTGCTTGAATTTTAATAATTCTCAGAAACGAAACACAAATAACAAGAAACTAAAAAAATATTCATAATTAATTAGGATATATAAATGATGTAATCATTAAGCATATTTTTAGTAAGAAAGAATATTTTGTAATAAATAAATGAAAAATATATTTAATATTAAAGAATCCTCTATATATCTCTACAAAGTATAAAAATTACAAATATTTTTCAAGGTGCATATGTATATGTACCTGATAAAAATATTTACATTGTTTATTATTCTAGCGATATTTTTAACCAGGTGCATATTTTCCGTGAGGCATTTTCGGAGATTTGTTTTCCCGATATACATTTTCAGGATATTTTCTTGGCATTCGTTTTACTCAAGTGGTTAGATTAAAGTGTTATTTTGTATGCTGTGAAACCTAACTAGAATTTATTTTCATTCCATAGTTGCTTCACATAAATTTTCGATTACATATAATATTCAGTTTCATAATGGCACTATCATTTTGAGATTTACTATACTTTTCAGTTTTTTTTTATTAAATGTCGTCTACAACTACTTTCAGTAAAATACTGATATATAATAGGGAAATATAACATACACGCGCACACATGCTGACAAACATACATCACCATATGTATACACAGTGTTTTGTATGTGTGTTTATATATATATATATATATAGTTTACATACAAAACAGTTTTAATAATTCCTACGAAATTGTTAGAAAAATGTGATAAATTTTCACGAAATAAACTGCTTAAATTTATATATATATATACAAAACCACCTTTGACCAAGCTATTTACTTGTTTTCTACCCCCCAAAGTGATTTTACTCTATAAAAGTCGAACTGCCTGATCTCATTCATCAGCCACTTCATCTATTCTGCTGTTGAATTATGCGATATACATGCATACATACGTATGGACATACGTCGCGCTAAAACTAGTCATAAGTCCAAATATAAAATTTCAACATTTTATGTTAAGTTATGCGACATACGTACGTGTAAACGTCATGATGGAACTATTCAAAATGGAAATTTCCTTTGAAATACGAAAATCGAAATGTTTCGCGATTACAATACTTTATTTATTTCTCACAAGTCAAAACGATGTCATAAATAACTAACTACTAATAAATTTATGATGCAATCTAAAGAATTATCTAAATCTAACACTTTAAACTGGAATAAGCTTATAATAGTTGAAAATTAAATATAAACATAATACTAAAATAAGTTGCGAATAATTTGTATTCGAAAAATTGGAACACGAGAGAAAAAAATTCTCACAAATTCCCTTTGTATATTAAAAAGTATTTCCTCAGAAAATAAGGATAAAAAAATGCAAGATTAATTTTTCACCATTATCGAAGCAATTCCTTAAAGAAACTGGAAATTTAAAAACTGTAAAATTTACGTAGTTTCTCTTACTGGTGTATATTGACTAACTTTCTGTCTTCGGCACATATCTTGATTTAAGGTGGGAGTAATAGATAGCATATGTGTTAGTGTGCAAATTATAAAGTAGCCAAATAGGAGATAAAATACTATTTTAGCAACCAGTCTCGTGACGAAGATACCATAAGGAGAAAAACTAATTTCACTCCCTAAATTCAACGGAGGGGAGAATTAGCTTAATTATATCCACATGGTAAGGGGGGGGCCGCTTTTGAAGTAGTTTGAGTAAAAATGCTTGCCTTTTTTGCGACAGACCTGGTAAGAAAACGCGATTATTTTTACGTCGTTTCCTGAAAAAACCCGTAACGCTCGGGGGAATATGCTCTTAGACCCCTATTTTCTTTTTGAGTGTGGGTGTGTGAATTAACACATATACCACACCCAAGCGTCACGAACCTCCTTATCAGCAAGCTGTCAATTAGCAGCTTCCCTCTTTAGGCCCCTCGATACTCTTGAGTTCTGACGCTTAGGACCTTTGTGTAAGAAAAGATAAGTCACTGGGCATTGGTCTATGCAGGAATTCCAAAACCTCCTGATTACTCTTCGCTAGATTATTCCTTCCTGAATAAGAATATTAAACATTATTCCATTTAGCATTTCCTTTGCTATTTAGTGCTGATATCTCGCAAACACCTATGGATTACTACCTTTCCTACGTAATACAGTGTGTGCATCTATGAAAGACTGAAGATATCGAATTGTATCCTAGATTACTCTTCAACTTAACTCTACAACAAGGTAAGAACAGCTCTCATAACGACTCCTTCCTTCTCAGTCTTTATATTATTATTATCATTATACCTTTATGTTACTAATTCTTAAAACTATTAGTATTATAACTATTTTTTTTTTTCCTTTGTGTGTGTGTGTGTGGATGATACTTGGCTTCACATCAACTTCTCGGCTTCAAATACTTTCCCCAAAGTTTCAAAATATATATATATATATTATTATTATGTTTAATTTGATTATGTCTGAAATTTGAAATTATTACCATTATTGCTATATATTTATTATTATGTAGAAAGTTATTACCGAGTTTGTTCTATGCTTTCTCTCTTGGCTCTACAATGACACACATACCTCATTCTCGGAAGAAATAATGGCTAAATCGCAGAATAGGCTGCATCAGTCGATGCTGTGTTTACTTCTCTTATGCTTGGACACGCCTTTTTATGACGTAATATTGGTTACGCCTCTTCTTTAAAACAAGTTATAAGTATGCTATAGCTTCGTATTTAAAGAAAACTTATATTATATTTTAACTGAGTTGAAATAGTAGGTTTATAATGTTCTGTGCGAGATTTTTTAAATTGTAAATCTACTTTTGTGTGTTGTGTGGTATTGTTAGCATTTAGCGCGACGAATTATCTCTCACAAATGTATTATTAAGATACCAAACGATTGAAAACGATCATTAGCAAACGATTGAAAATATTGAATGCATGAATTAAAAATTATAACCGTAACTTCTGAAAATACAGAAAAGAATTCTTTTGCTTAAAGAATGTTTTGATTATTCATGAGTGTGTTTAATCCGGTGCTTACTGCAGAATGGATGAGTATTTGAATCTGGATTTCTTTTATCAGTTGGAGCGAAGAGATAAAAAATGTGTTATTGAGTGGTGTATGGAGAAAGGTTTGATTGCAATATCGTATAAGTGCCCGATTTGTGGAACAAATATGAAACTAGTAGAGCGAAAAAACCGTATAGACGGTTTTGAGTGGATGTGCAGAGTTACTGGAGGCGAATGTAGGCATCGAATTTCAAGATCAATTCGAAAGAACTCCTGGTTTGCGAAGAGTAAATTGAGCATGTGTGATGTTTTGCGAGTTACCTATATGTGGTTGGGTAAGTGCGGGAATGATTTTATACGAACGGAATTACGTATTGCTAAAAATACGGTGACAGATTGGAAAAGTTTTTGTAGAGAAGTATGCATGGAGTTATGTTTGAAGGAGAATGTTAAGTTGGGTGGGGAAGGTGTCATTGTCGAAATCGACGAAAGCAAGTTTGGCAAGCAAAAGTATCATAGAGGGAAAAGAGTCGAAGGAAAATGGATTTTTGGTTTGGTTGAGAGAGGAACAGATAAATGCGTCTTTAGAGTTGTTGAAAACAGAGGTGCCGAAACATTGCTGGAAATCATTAAAGAGAATGTTCTCCCAGGATCGATTATTATATCCGATTGTTGGAAAGCGTACGACTGTCTCGAGTTCGAAGGGTATGCGCACCTGAAAGTCAATCATAGCTTGAGTTTTAAAGATCCAGAAATGTGGTGCGCAATGCCGAGTTTGTGCAATTCTGGGATGTCTTTTTAAGTGAAAATAGGTTGATGTGCACATGGGCAAAGCCAATGTGGTGCGCTATGCCGAGTTTGTGCAATTCTGGGATGTTTTTTTAAGTGAAAATAGATCGACGTGCACATGGGCAAAGCCATGTGGTGCTCAATGCAGAGTTTGTGCAACTCTGGGGTGTTTTTTAAGTGAAAATAGATCGATGTGCACATGGGCAAAGCCAATGTGGTGCGCAATGCCGAGTTTGTGCGCGATGCCGAGTTTGTGCAATTCTGGGATGTTTTTTAAGTGAAAATAGGTCGATGTGCACATGGGCAAATCCAATGTGGTGCGCAATGCCGAGTTTGTGCAACTCTGGGATGTTTTTTTAAGTGAAAATAGATCGATGTGCACATGGGAAAAGCCAATGTGGTGCGCAATGCCGAGTTTGTGCAATTCTGGGATGTTTTTTTAAGTGAAAATAGATCGATGTGCACATGGGCAAAGCCGATGTGGTGCGCAATGCCGAGTTTGTGCAACTCTGGGATGTTTTTTTAAGTGAAAATAGATCGATGTGCACATGGGAAAAGCCAATGTGGTGCGCAATGCCGAGTTTGTGCAATTCTGGGATGTTTTTTTAAGTGAAAATAGGTCGATGTGCACATGGGCAAAACAAATGTGATGCGCAATGCCGAGTTTGTGCAACTCTGGGATGTTTTTTTAAGTGAAAATAGATCGATGTGCACATGGGAAATGCCAATGTGGTGCGCAATGCCGAGTTTGTGCAATTCTGGGATTTTTTTTAAGTGAAAATAGATCGATGTGCACATGGGCAAAGCCAATGTGGTGCGCGATGCGGAGTTTGTGCAATTCTGGGATGTTTTTTAAGTGAAAATAGGTCGATGTGCACATGGCAAATCCAATGTGGTGCGCAATGCCGAGTTTGTGCAACTCTGGGATGTTTTTTTAAGTGAAAATAGATCGATGTGCACATGGGAAAAAGCCAATGTGGTGCGCGATGCCGAGTTTGTGCAATTCTGGGATGTTTTTTTAAGTGAAAATAGATCGATGTGCACATGGGCAAAGCCAATGTGGTGCGCAATGCCGAGTTTGAGCAATTGTCTGATTTTTCTTTAAGTGAAAATAGATAAATGAGCACAAGGACACCGAGTTTGTGGATTTCTTTAATGTTTTTCGAGCGAATACTGATCATTGAGTAAAAGGGAAAACGAGGTTGTGCGTGATGTCGAGGAGTAATGTGACTTTATTTATGTGCAATGTTTAACATATCGTTTGTGTATTTTAAATTTGTATTGTTGTTTTAATTGTGAATTATATTTAAGACATAATTTTTCATTTAAATTGTATTTTTAATTTTTTGTTTTTTGATATGTTTATAACGCTTTCCGATTTACGATATATATGGATAGTCCGACGATCGACTCAACAGTAGCAAAACTGTAAACTTTAACGCTTGAAGGAACGTTTACCTCATATTTTAATACGTAGTGTTTGGTATCGTAATTGCAAATAATATGTGTGTGTGTGCGTATGTGAAGCATTGCTTAGTGTTCCAAGTTTGTAGTATTTATTTTATTATATTATTTTCTTTCATTCTGAGAAATTAGATTTTTTTATTTATTAATGCGTAGAATTCTAGCATGCCTGCACAGAATATAGCGTGATTTAGGAATTTTAGAAACTGATATGAAAGCTGTGTAATGATGTTCATATGCAATAAAAAATATTCTTTTTTTATTAACGTAAAGTTTAAAATTTTTAGAAATAATGAAAATTGTCTAATTATTGGTATGTAAGGAATTATGTCGTTACGTAGCAAGAAGGTAATTTGTAAAAATGATAAAATTGAAATGTTCTACAATATGAATTTAAATTAAAAAAATAGTTTATTTGTATAAATAAAAAAAATTAATAAAAAAATAATAATTTAATATTGAAGCTCTACAACTATTAGAGACTGCGACGTTGTTTATCGTTTTAATAATTGGTAGAATTCGCTCACTGTATCATGGTAATTTTATAAACGATTTATTATACTTATTATCAGTAACGCCTAAACTTAAATGTTATAAATGTAAATTAAAAGTAAAGAATTTGATATTAATTTACAATAATAAACAATTTATTATTGTTATTTTTAAGAGAAAATAGAAAGTACACGTAGTGTAAATGCGAGACTACATTGTGACGTCATAAGCTTAGTCCCACCCATTTAATGACGTCACGCAGCTCCTCATACTGAACTTTGTTGATGCAGCCTATTCTGCGCTTTTACCGAAATAATAATAATAATAAATAAATACTACATAACTACCTTTATTCATCTATTATTATTAATTATTTCCCCCCCCCTTAAAATTTCTTTCTTTCTTTTTTTTTTCATTCTGTTTATGCTCCTCACTTGCTCTCTCACTTATGCTCAGGTTCCAGCAGTATGAACTAATTTGGAAGGGAACAGAACTTCCAGTGACACGACACACGACCTCTTCTTACTATTCCCATTTTCGCCGCCCTTTACAGACATTCCGGCACTCCCCTCTCATTCACGGATACCTTAAGAGATGTGCCTTCTCGTTAAATTAAGTCTTTGCATTTAATAGCGCTGCAAAAAGGGGTTTGGAGACTGAACGTTATTTCGATGCATATATTATTAATGCTCGAATTACCACCACTATGTTGTGAAAATACGTCTCCAAGTACTTCATAAGTTAAACGTAAACAAACAGGAGCTCTGTAATCCTCAGCAAGATTTTTGTGTTTTAAAAAAGAACTTTATGCCTTTTTCTGAGTGAAAAGAATTATTATTTTGGAACAGCTTTAGTATTGGTCCTTTTGGTGATTTTTTGATTTGGCGACAAATTTCGGTCGCCAATGTATACCCGGCTTTGAAGATCGGAAAAAAATGGCGGATTGTCAGCAAAACCGATCTAGACTAAATAACACTCGTAAAAAATAAGCTCTTGACCAGAATAAACAGTCTTTCTCTAATTTTCAACATTTCTAGTACTGCTATGATAAATTCTTGAAACACTACCGGGCACAGCTTTAGTATTAGTCCTTTTTGGCGAGAAATTTGTTTGGCGACATTTTGGAGCGATAAATGAAAAATTATGATAACCTTGGTAACCCTAAATACTGAGCTTCAAACATGCCGCCATTTCTGTCCACGTAACTTTAACGAATTTGATAGGTATCAGAGCTTTGATGGCAGGAGGGATAAATTGTGTGTTTTTCTTAAAGTTACTTTTGTGTTAGGAAAGCACAACATTTAAATATTTTTTAAAAAGCCGAATTTTTGATAGTTAAAACTGGTGCTTTTAATATTACATCACATGAGTCTTGACATTTTTTCATATGTCAACTCTGCATATTATTATAAACTCCCCCCCCCAAGGAAAAAAAAAACACATTTTCAGTAGCATGAGGTAAACTCTTGGTGTTTTCTTTGCTAAGGAGATCAAAATTACCATGGTCTAAAAATACTTATTTACCTCATATTAGAAATATAGGGATGTGTAATTGCATGAATTCATAGGTTCAAATCAGGACCAAAATCAGGTTTCATTATTGCTTTCATAACATTTTCATAATTTGCCTGACTATAAACAATATAATGTTGCTTAGATTATGGAATATATTGCTTATAATTTAGAGTTCTCAAATTTCGTAAATCTTACAACCTAACAGCTGTATATGAATAACATTCACTGAGTATTATTACTTTTATTAATAGTATGTTGACACAACAGTCGACTTTTTATTTTAAATTTTATGCAAATTTTCTACATTACTTAAACATTTTATCTAATAGAAATCTGAATTTTTTGTAATAAAAACTCTATAATAAAAGTAAGAGTACAATTTATATATAAAAATTTGACTACATGGCAAGCACTTAGATACTGATTTCAATGTCTTTAAATGTTATTATCATAAAATTTAGATATATTCTTATAAGTTAAGATATACTTTTATTCTATTATAAAGTTTAGATTTACAGAACAGAAGGCACACTTTGTGCTTACGACTCAGTCAACCACTTGTGGCAAGATAACTTATGATAACAATTAAGTTCAAATGTAAAATTTAAATTCAAATAAATTTGTAGCCCAAAGGCTGCACAAATCAATTTAATGCAAAGTTGGTTAAAAACTTAACTGGCATGGAATTCATCTATCAGCAATTATAATGCAAGGCTGAAGACTATAAATCTTTTCTTATCTAGCAACCTATTAATGTGGCCTCAAAAGGCAAAACATGGTTTGTTTTACAAAATAAAAACTTCATTTGGATTCTGGTGAGAAAACGGATGGAGAAAATTGACAGTAAAGATCCCAAGCATAAAATAACTCTGGTTACAAAATAAAGGAACGTTACAATATACTTTGTTCCCTGTTTAATTATTCAGTACATGAAATAGTGTAATGCATTTTTGTTTGCATCACATACAAATTATTTAGTTTATTTAAATGCTTTCCAAAACTGACAGGATTTTGCAAACATATTGACCATATTTTTTGACCTACAGATGCAACACTTCTTCTCTTCAGAAGTAAGATTTAGAATTAAGAAATAAGAAAATAAGAGAGAATTATGAATAGAAAATAAATACATATGCTGGCTAGCAGAAGAAGGATGCCTTCATAAAGTACTTTTTAAGAGAAAATGGCTTAGATTCGTATTACATCTACGGAAAACTACAAAACTCCCATATAGCCAGCCTGAACTACCACTGTTCAGTGGCTATCACTGCACCACTAGTGGATTCCAATGACTGTTCGAATTTTTCACAGAAATCATCATTTACGATGATTGTTGTATTATTACCATTGGTACAAAATTTACTCATTATGATAATTTAATTTTAGCTTTTAAATTATAATCATAAATTACTTGTAATAAATTGAGGGATTAAAAAATACACACTTCTTAATATTTTTACCATTTACAATATTTAATCATAAAAAATATTTCTAACACTGGTACAAAACTTGCCCATTATAATTGAATTTGATTTCCTTCACTTTGAAATATTTTTTTATTTTCTTTTAATAACAGAATCTAAGAAACTAAAGTAACATATACTAGTTTGAAATGCATTTATTAACCTTTTGTAAATTTCATTATTCATAAACATAAAAATTAACCTTTTGTAAATTTAAAATATTAGCTAAGTCCTAATATAATAAAATATAAATATGAACTAACTACTTAAAATATTAATGTTTAATACATTATATTTTGTAATTAAAAATATTAACATTTTGTAAATTTCATTACTCATAACATAATAATTGTCATAAATTCATTCACAGTAGTGTTTCAAGAATTTATCATTGCAGTACTAGAAATATTGAAAATTAGAGAAAGACTGTTTATTCTGATTAAGAGCTTATTTTTTAGGATTGTTATTTAGTCTAGATCGGGTTTTGTTGACAATCCGCCATTTTTTCCCGATCTTCAAAACCGGGTCTACCTTGGCGACCGACGTTTGTCGCCAAATAAAAAAATCGCCAAAAGGACCAATACTAAAGCTGTTCCCACTACCGTAAATGAATTTATGGCAGTGATTATGTTATGAATAATGAAATTTACAAAAGGTTAATATTTTAAATTACAAAATATAATATTAATGCATTAAACATTAATATTTCAAGTAGTTAGTTAATATTTGTATTATATTAGTACTTAGCTAATATTTTAAATTTACAAAAGGTTAATTTTTATGTTATGAACAATGAAATTTACAAGAGGTTCATAAATGCATTTCAAACTAATAGTATATGTTACTTTAGTTTCTTAGATTCTGTTATTAAAAGAAAATAAAAAAATATTTCAAAGTGAAGGAAATCAAATTAAATTATAATGGGCAAGTTTTGTATCAGTGTTAGAAATATTTTTTATGATTAAATATTGTAAATGGTAAAAATATTAAGAAGTGTGTATTTTTTAATCCCTAAATTTATTACAAGTAATTTATGTTTATAATTTAAAAGCTAAAATTAAATGATCATAATGAGTAAATTTTGTACCAATGGTAATAATACAACAATCATCATAAATGATGATTTCTGTGAAAAATTCGAACAGTCATTGGAATCCACTAGTGTTGGAGTGATAAGCCACTGAACAGTGGTAGTTCAGGCTGGCTATATGGGAGTTTTTGTGGTTTTTCGTACATGTAATGTGAATCTGAGCCAGTTTCTCTTAAAAAGTACTTTATGAAGGCATCCTTCTTCTGCTACCCAGCATATATATTTATTTTCTATTCATAATTCTCTCTTATTTTCTTATTTCTTAATTATAAATCGTACTTCTGAAGTGAAGAAGTGTTGCATCTATAGGTCGAAAAATATGGTCAATACGTTTGCAATATCCTGTTCAGTTTTGTACAGCATTTAAATAAAATAAATAATTTGTATATGATGCAAACAAAAATGCATTACACTATTTCATGTAGTGAATAATTAATCAGGGCACAAAGTGTAATGTAACATTCTTTATTTTTTCCAGAGTTTTTAATTTTATAATTTATTAATATAATTTAATTCCGGAGTTTTTTATGCGTGGAATCTTTACTATCAATTTCCTCCATCCATTTTGCCACCAGAATCTAAATGAAGTTTTTAGTTTGTAAAACAAACCGTGTTTTGCCTTTCGAGGCCACGTTACTAGGTTGCTAGATAAGATAAGATTTGTAGTCTTTAGTCTTGCATTGTAATTGCTGATAGTTGAATTCCATGCCGGTTAAGTTTTTAACTAACTTTGCATTAAATTGATTTATTTGAATTTAAATTTTACATTTGAACTTAATTGTTATCATAAGTTATCTTGCCACAAGTCGTTGACTGAGTTGTAAGCACAAAGCGTGCCTTCTGTTCTGTACATCTAAACTTTATAAGAGAATAAAAGTATATCTTAACTTAATAACAATATATCTAAACTTTATAATAATAACATTTAAAGACATTGAAATCAGTATCTAAATGCTTGCCATGTAGTCAAATTTTTATATATAAATTGTACTCTTACTTTTATTATAGAGTTTTTATTACAAAATATTCAGATTTCTGTTAGATAAAATGTTTAAGTAATGTAGAAAATTGGCATAAAATTTAAAATAAAAAGTCGACTGTTGTGTCAACATTCTATTAATAAAAGTAATAATACTCAGTGAAGGTTATTCATATACAACTATTAGGTTGTAAGATTTACAAAATTTGAGAACTGTAAATTATAAGCAATATATTCCATAATCTAAGCAACATTATATTTTTAGTCAAATTATAAAAATGTTATAAAAGCAATAATTTTGGTCCTGATTTGAACCTATGAATTCGTGCAATTACATCTCCCTATAGTTCTAATATGAGGCAAAAAAGTATTTTTAGACCATGGTAATTTTGATCTCCTTAGCAAAGGAAACAAAGAGTTTACCTCATGCTACTGAAAATGTGTTTTTTTTTTTCTTGGGGGGTGGAGTTTATAATAATATGCAGAGTTGACATATGAAAAAAATGTCAAGACTCATGTGATGTAATATTAAAAGCATCAGTTTTAACTATCAAATTTTAGCTTTTTTAAAAATATTTTAAATGTTGTGCTTTCCTAACAAACGTAACTTTAAGAAAAACATGCAATTTATCCCTCCTGCCATCAAAGCTCTGATACCTACCAAATTCGTTAAAGTTACGTGGACAGAAATGGCGGCATGTTTTTCAGCTCAGTATTTAGGGTTACCATGGTTATCATAATTTTACATTTATCGCTCCAAAATGTCGCCAAACAAATTTCTCGCCAAAAAGGACTAATACTAAAGCTGTGCCATTAGGGACATTATTTTTCGAACTTTTACTAAGCATACCTTATGTGTATTAACGAACTTTGATACTACAAAAACTTTGCTAATGAGCACTGAAAGCTTTCTTACCGTAGAGTTTTTCAAGATGCAAGAGTCGAGGTCAGTTCACGGGAGGGTGAGCTCCTCGTGACTGCCTCCGATCAATCGATTAAGCTCCACCCACTTCGTTGCTTATAACTAACACAAATATGCTCGAGTGTGCCATTCCTTGTAGAAAATACCTATTGTCAGGGTTACTGAACTTTTCTTAAATTTCTTTTTTACCATAGTATTTGTAAAAATATCAACTTATATTCAATTTCTTGACTTCCAAATGTCAGGTGGGCGTAACTCACATTTCTAACTACAGCCAACCCATCTCTCTTTATATTGCCATTATCACAGCTAGAACGGCTTTCTCCAAATGCTTGTTTTAAATTTGTTTTGATCTTAGTA
This sequence comes from Stegodyphus dumicola, assembly GCF_044657685.1. NCBI lineage: Eukaryota > Metazoa > Arthropoda > Arachnida > Araneae > Eresidae > Stegodyphus > Stegodyphus dumicola. The sequence continues at coordinate 90,718,421 of NC_140768.1, forward strand.
CTTAGGTACTTTCTAGGACGGTTGCACGGTCTTTTGGCGATTTACGTTGGCGCAATTTTTAAAATCGTCAGCCATCTTGAAAAACGCTGTTTTTACGCACGGTAAAGTATTCGAAACTTAAAAAAAAAAAAAAAAAAAAATATCGTTAAAAGTAATGGATGAATTTTTTGTTGAAAATGTCGTTTTTTAAGATGGCAGGCAAGTGTAAATAAATACATTTACTATGAGTATAAAGTACTAAAGTAAGGCTATTATTACTTTCATATAGCAAAAAAGAGAATAAAAACACCGCTATAAAAACATTGTGCCAACGTTTAATTAGATTAAAATATTACTGAAATTGAATATCGAATTAAAAACCATCGTACCAACATTTAAAAGAATTAGAATATTATTAAATTCAAATACTTTAAAATACGTTATATAAAATATAATTAACATTAAAACATATGTGACAATAATTATCTCAGCAATTTTTGAAAATAGTGTATTAATTTTTTTAACAAAAATTGAAGTATACAATTATAAAATAAAAGAAAAATATGTACTTACATTTTTTTTTTGAGTAATTTAACCTCTTGTTTATTGATAAGTACCCCCCAAAAAATCGAAATCATAATTGAATCGGATCTTTTAACCATCTTCATCTGTTATTCACATATCTCGCACTTCATTGAAGAAGCAATTAGCGAGGTTTCCTCCAAAATTTCCTCTGACGCTATTAACAATTTATAAATAAATCTTTGATTAGGAAAGACAGGTTGGCCAAAATAAAGTCTCAAAGGGCAATTTTTTTATTCCAATACCAATAATTCTTGGTCATTACCAATAACAACATTCGTCTTCGAAACGGAGATATCCATTCCATTTGAAATCCGAGGAATTCGAAGAGATGAATAATAAAATTTTAAAATGGCGCGGTAATGCACAAATATTCAGTAACCAATTAGGGAGCTGATTACATCAGGCATAGAATTAAAATTATTTAAATAATCATTCATAATAAAATCATTTTTAAAACAAATACAAAATTAAATTTTATTTTAATATTTAACAGCCATAAATAATGTAAAATATTAGATTAAATTTATAGATATTAATAAAACCAATTACTTTTTAAGTAAGGTGACGTCATTGATTACATCATCCACAACATAAAATTATATAAAATATTATAAACAACAAAATTTTTATTTCAAATAAAAATGTAAAATTAAATTGATTTTTAATATTTAGAAGCCATAAATAATATTTAAAACACTGAAGTTATGCATAATAAAACACATTATTTTTTTAATAAAATGACAACAAAGTATCGATTACCATAACTTATCCAGCAATGGGTTTACCATAAGTTGTATTACTCGCCAAAAGGCAAATCGCCAAAAAGTCGCCAAAATCCGTGCAACCGTCTACCAAAGTAGCACCTTTTCTAGCTTCGCCTCTTTAGGCGGGGAGTACCTCCCGTGTTTTTTTTTTTTTTTTTTAACCCAGGCCCTAAGGGCATTGTACCATGTTTAGCAGTAAAAGTAGTAGAGACTACTAAAGGTCGCTTAAATCAACGACACAAGATAAGAGAAGGTTATATAAAGAAAAGATGAGGAAAAAAAAAATATATTTTTAATTCCTTCGTGCATGTCTTGACACTGGGAGTGACTTTAATTGTACCATGCTCAACATTTGGTCCAATATTATATACACCACAATGTTGCATGTTTTTCATGCCCAGCTTTTTTTTTTTTAATCTTTCCTTTCGCCTTGATATCAATATCTTTTTCCTTTTTGTTACTATATACATATATATACATATATACTTTTAATCACATTATAAATTTTCTAGGCCTTACTATTCTGAAACAATTTTTACATCCGCATCCTTTGGAAACAACATCCTAAATCTTTAAAAATAAAAATCTTATACATACAATTTTCTCTTACAAAACATACTATAAACTAACTTATGGAGCTAAAACTTACTTCCATCTCTGTACTACCCTTTTAACTTACGGGACTTTCTTACATAACATTTTACTAAGGAGTCTCCTCTCAAAAATGTTACATACATATTTCATACCCCACAGTGAAAAAAATGTTTATTTTTTCTTCTTTTTTGGTACATTTATTGACATGCTAAAATATGGAAAAAATTGTTAGCATTAAAAAATTTATTTTAATTTTTATAATTTTTATTATTTATATATTTATTTATTTATATTTATTTACTTATTTGTTATTTTCCCTTTCTCTCCTTAAATTCCGAATATATACCTCATATAAGTTTTCTTATCTGGTGATGCAAATGTATTAGCCCTAAGGGGCGGAAACTCAGAAATGCTTTTAGCCGGACACTGCATCTTTGCAAATTTTTATAATATTATTATTATTTATTTATTCATTTATTATTTTATTAATCTGATTTAAAAATTATAGGTACGTACTATAGAACGATATTCTTCTTATCTAAATAACATTTCATAATACATCTTTGTGAAATACATCTTTAACAAAATAAAAATTTTCACACATCTTTTCAAATTTTAAATATCGTCATCCTTCAACGACGTCAGTTCATGGGAGGTTCTGCCTCCGATCAATCGCTTAAGCTCCGCCCACTTCGCTGCTTATAACTAACCAACAAATGCAAATATGCTCATGTGTGTCATTTCTTGTAGAAAATACCTTTTGTCAGGGTTACTTTACCTTTCTTAAATTTTATTTTGCTATAGTATCAGTTAATAATATCAATTAATATTTAATTTGACTTTCAAATATTAGGGTGGGCGTAACCCACATTTCTAACTATTGCAAACCCATCTTTCTTTAGACACGCATTATCACAGCTCGAACGGCTTTCTTTGTTTTGATCTTAGTACATTCTGCTTAGTGCTTTCTGGTTTCGCCTCTTTAGGCGTGGAGTATCTCCCATGTTTTTTATTTAACCCAGGCCCTAAGGGCAATGTACCATGTTTAGCAGTAAAAGTAGTAGAGAATACTAAAGGCTGCCTATGCAAATGGCATAAGATAAGATTAAATAAAGAAAAAAAATTTTTACTTCCTTCCTGCATGTCTTGACACTGGGATTGACTTTAATTGTAATTATGCTCAATATTTGGTGCACTATTATATACATTACACTGTTGCATGTTTTTCATGACCAATTTTTTTTTTTCCCTTTGATCTCAATTTCTTTTTTCTTTCTGTAACTATATATATATATATAAATATATATAATTTTGTCAGTTTATAAATTTTCTAGGCCTTTCTACGCTTAAACAATTTTTACACCCACATCCTTTGGAAACAACATCCTAAATCTTTACAAATAAAAATCTCATACAGACAATTTTCTCTTACAATGCATACTATATTCTAACTTATGGATCTAAAACTTACTTCCATCTCTGTACTTACCCTCTTAACTTAGGTGACTTTCTTACATAATATTTTACTAAGAAGTCTCCTTTCAAAAATATTTCATACGTATTTCATACACCATAGTGAAGAAAAAAAAATTTTTTTTTTTGTTTTGGTACATTAATTGACATGTTAAAATATGGAAAAAATTGTTAGTATATTTTTTTTCTTAAATTTTTATTATTATTTATTTATTTATTTAATTATTTATTTATTTTTCTTCCCCTTTGTCTCCTTAAATTCATACCTGATATAAGTTTTCTTATCTGGTGTTGCAAATGTATTAGCCCCAAGGATGTTAGTCTATTCTAACTTCCTTGATTAGCCCTAAAGGGCGGAAACTCTGAAATGCTTTTTGCCTGACACTGCATCTTTGCAAATTTTTATATTATTATTATTATTTATTTATTTTTATCTTATTATTCTGATTTAAAATTATAGGTACTTACTATAAAACGATATTCTTTATAGGAGTCTTATCTAAATAACTTTTCATAATACATCTTCATGAAATACACTTTTAACAAAATAAAAATTTTCACACATCTATTCAAATTTTAAATATCATCATCCTTTATTTTTAATAAATTCTAATAGTAAATTCTTACCCTCCTGCGTACCCTTACAAGTGCTTTAATCTTTATCTCCAGTCCAGCATAAGTTTCAAAATTATCATGTACTTATTTTACTAACCCATTGGGGCGGCAGCTCTGATATGCTATATGTCTCTATACGACATTTTGCTCCGTTTCACTATTAATGAGATTAAATATGCATGCTGTTGCCACCAAATACTACTGCCATACCTTTTATAAAAATAAATTATACTTACGAAAAATCTTCACAATGCATGTCTGTTTCTCGTTTTGTGAATATGCGACGGAATTTAGAGCCATCAATATACACCAGTACATGGGCACCTGGACAGCCTAAATCCAAACTTGCTTTAATTCACTTTCTACCCTGCAACCTACATTGTTCTGTTTTATAGACCCTACTAGACCAATGTGAGCAGTGGTAGTCCAGTGTGGCAGACTACATAACTATCTCTCACAAAGGTATTGAAATGATTTTTTTCCCCTAATCATTTGATTGATACTATCACAATGATGCTCTCGAACTTTAATTTTACGCGGCATACTTGTGAGAACCACGATATTTGATGTACATAGATTTCACAAATTTCTGTATACAGAACTCTTCCCTGGGCGTTACCTTACTCCTATTTAAACACAACCAATTTCTTCCATTTTTCCTCATTCCACTCAGAAATATTTATGTTCTGATTTCTTCGCCCTTCAAATATTAGAAACCATCCTGTAATATTAACATATTATGATCATTCTATCGAATACATAAACGTCCTTGCTACCTTAAATCCAAATACTACTTCCTTAATGCGTTCCTAAATCCTGCGAAAATTTTCAGATCCTGATAAATATTTACCTTAACGAGTTTCAATACATCATGTATTTATGCGCATCATTCTGTTAATTTCCCTTCAACATTAAGACTTTTACTTTAGCATGCACCTATGCCTTTTATTCAAAATCTACACATTCTCACTAAAATTAAGATACAAGTTACTTTCATGAAAAAATAAAGAAAATGCGCCAAATACAACAACAAACGCTTCTATGAGATTTATTAATTCCTATTTGCAACGTCTGGGACTTTCATTATCTCCTCACATTTACTTCGCATCATTTTAAGCTATCAAATACAGCTTTTTGAAAAACATGTCCTACATTTCCGTATGTAAGTACGCCAAATCTTCCTTCGTCTTTCTGCGGACGTGTGGGTGTTGCTCGTTCCGCCCACTGGGCTGGTCTGCCACCCTTGAGGTGCATGCTTCCGATCCTCTACTCGTACGGACACTACACCCATCACGTAGTTTCTCTATAATAAAATTCTCAAGGCACATTCTCAGTAAAGCTGGTTTCGTCGCACATTGCGCGATATACTATCACTAACTCTCTTTTCCTTTCGATCCTTTAGACACCTCACTGTCCATTCCGCCCTTGATAAATTCTTCTCTTGCTTAAATTTGCTAAATCATCTACATACCACTCTCACACCCCGTTAAACCCTCCTTCAGCTCAACCCACCGTACCTTTCACATATTCTCCTACACATATTACCCAATACATAGTCGAGAACAAGGCTAGTCTTCCTTCCCTATATTCCTCGTCTGACTTTCTTTCACAAAATTTCTTACTTATACTCTCCCAACTTACTCATGAAGCTACCTTCCCTCAACTGTCTTTCAGGAAACTCTATTCGAACTCTCATTAATTTCTTGACTATACATCTCTAGACCCTCCTCACATATCTATCCCTTCTTCCAATTTGCAGTTACTCACGATAGGCTGATGCCTTCGAATTGAAGGACTTTTCTCATGCTTTATCGTCCCTACTGGACTGCCTTTGCGTATACCTTCTACTAGTAGAAGTATTCCTTAACATAACCGTGCATATGCAGCGCCATCTATGGGTCACAGACTAAGACGCTGTTCGCCAATAGATATTTTTTCTTATCACTATCTACTAAAGTGATGTGGAAATGCCCTCATTGAAGCTGGCCATTTATACATACATTTATTAATTTAGCATGCTGCTGATACCTGTCCTTTTTCCCTCTCTATGTGCTTACGAGCTTTTATCCCATTTTTCAAGTTTAAACTACATCCGAAGTTCCACTCTAACTCGGCCCACTCTCTGGATCCTGATCTCTCACCTCCCTCCCCCCAATTTTTCCCTCCTTTTCCTTCTTCTTCTTCTTTTTTTCATTCTTATTTATATGTGTGTGTATATGTGTGTGCATGTGTGTGTAAATGCGTGTGTTCCTAAAATGTACTCTACTCATAAATCTTATATGCTACACTTATTAAAATAATTTTCATATACCTCTTCTTACAAAATTCACTTGTGTCTAATATGCGTAATTATCCTTTACCAATCCACCTTGCTTGGCACTCCCATCCTTAACGTATTTAGTCTCCTTGATAACCTGGCTCATCCTCTCCCCTCTCCTACCCTATTCTTCCCTCACTTTCTTATCATCAATACTTCCCTCTCTCCAGGTCTTTATCTCTAACCCAACTTTGAGACTACTCTCACGTTAATTCTGTCTTTCAGCCACCTCCATTCTACAATACCTGATGAGCATCTTTTAAAGTTCTGTCGCAGCAAGCTTCCCTGCCACAATGTTCGTTCACGTTAACTGCAATGGACTCAACGGTCGCCTTACTGCCATGCGAAATAGTAACCTTTTCACAAATGCGCATGCTATTTTTCTTAGAGAAACTAGACCGGGAAAGAAAAAATCTCCCAGTCTAAATAAATTCATCTTCTATCGCAGAGACAGAGATACCTGCGCAGGCGGAGTCGCCATCCTAGTTCATCGAGATCTCCCTCAATGCGAAGTCTCCCTAGACCACCTTCTGCATGACTCCCGCACGGAAGCTATCGCTGTTGAAATCACCTTCAAAGAAAAACCCCTTCTCCTGGTTGAAGTTTACAATCTCCCTCAGCATGCGCTCTCTGAAAACTTCCTTTGGTCTCTCAGCACCATTTCCTCTATCCCCACTATAATTCAAGGTGATTTAAACGCCCACTCACCCTTATGGGGTTCCTCTAGCACAAACGCTAGTGGGGGTCTTACTCGAAAAATTTCTTCTCCAGTCCCAATTCACCCTGATGAACTATCCTCCTCCTACTTACTTTCACCACTCAGGCACTACCAGCACTCTAGACCTTTGTATAATTTCATCACACTGCGCACACCGCCTTGCATGGCATGCACACCCCCACTCCTACGGCAGCGACCATGTTCCTATCTATCTTCACTTTCCCTCTTCCTCTCCTCCTCAGACTGTCAAGAGAAAGATTCTTGACCACTCTGACGTTGTCTCTAAATTTGCTAAACTATCTCACCACACCTCCTTCTCTTCCCTATCTGACTGTGAATCTTTTTTCTCTCACCTTCAGAACGTCACCCGCGAGAGCTCCCATAAAATTACAGTACCTGTTTGGAAGAAGAACCTTACTTCCTTCAATAGACTATGAGCAATCAGAACTTGATACAAAAGGATTGCGTATAATACTAAAGACCCTAAAGATCTTATATCTTATCGTAGGATAAATGCAAAAATCAACCCCCAAATCAATTATCTTGCAAAAAAAAAAAAAAAAAATGGGAACATGCAAGTCTCTTCTTCGATCCCAAAATCTAAAGTATGGAAAATTATTAAATCCCTCTCCTCCTCGCCCATCCCAAATCCTGCTTGGCATACCATTCTTGCTCTAGAAAACCGAGACCTAAATTCTGTCTGTACCCTCTTCTCTTCAGAATTTAACCCCCTATAAATCCTATCCCATCCTTTCCTTTCCAACTCATTGAGGCCTATATCTTCCTTCATAAACCTCCTCTTAATCATGCCCTTGACTCTCCTTTTCTCCCTTGCGAACTGCGTACCGCAATTCGTACCCTCCGCGCAAACTCCTCAGAAGGGCCAGACGGCATTCCCAACAAAACACTGAAACTCTTTCCACACAAAAAACTCAGCCTACTTTTTTCCACCTTGAACTTCATGTGGACTAACTCGCAATTCCCCTCCTCCTGGAAACAATCTCTCATCCCTATCTCTAAACCAGGGAAAGACCTCTCATCCCCATCTTCCTATCGTCCCATCTGTCTCAGCACCTGTCTCGGAAAACTCTTTGAAAAACTTGTTAAGAATAGACTCTCTTGGTCCTTCGAAAACTTCAATATTTATAATCCTCATCTGTATGGCTTCAGATCAAATAGATCTGCTATCGACATCGTTCTCCTTACCCTCGACATCCAAGATGCCTTTCATCACAAAAAAGAGACTTCTGTTGTCTTCTTCGACCTCAAAAGTGCATTCGACTCTGTAAATCCAAAAGCACTCCTCTGCAAATTTCTTAAACTTGGATTTGGTACAATTATCAACGAATATATCAAATTCTTTTTTCTCCCCGTGACTCCAGTATTAAACTCAACTCCCATCTTTCCAGCCCCTTCTCCATGGATCACGGCACCCCACAAGGAGGCGTACTCTCTCTTCTTCTCTTCAACCTCATGCTCAATGACCTCCCCTCCCTCATCAACAGCAACATCCGCATCGCCATATTTGCCGATGATATTGCGATTTGGTCCATCTTGGACAAGGATATTAACTTACAATACGCAATTGACCAAGGTCTGTGACTATTGCACAGAATGGGATTTCTCCCTAGGCCCAGAGAAATGCCGCCATCTATTCTTCTCCAAAAAACGACGTCCATGCCCCCCACCCTCTTGATCTATGACCTCCCCATTCCTCTATCTATGACCTTCTCACAAATTCTTGGGAGTCACTCTTGACAACTCACTATCCTTTATACCACACATCAAACAACTAACCTCTAAAACTAAGTCTACATCTAACATTCTCAAATCCTGCACTGGCACTTCTATCGGCCCTAACCCACACTCGCAGCTCCTCCTTTATATCTCTACTGTCCTCTCTATCTCCATTTACAACCTCCCCGTGCTATGTCATATATCCACAAATAAGCTCAAACCCCTGGAGATTGCCCACAAAATGGCCATTAAGAGAGCTCTCGGACTTCTCCGCTTCAACCCCTCCTCTGAGGTGTACATCGAATCCCAACAAAAACCCATATTCCTTGAAGCCCAACAACAACTCCTCCATCTTCTTCACAGAGTGTGCATCTCAGCCAACAATCATCCCTTAGCTCCTCTGCTACTTTCACCTACGCGTTCAGGCAATATAATGGAATTCCTCAAAATTAAAACTCCAAATCTTTCTTTTCTTACAACCCCCTGCTTCTCCTACCAACTCCCCAGCCCCCTGGGATTTCTCTCCAGCACCCACTCGATGCTATATTCCCTCTCTTCCTTCATCAGCTATTCAGTTCCTTTGCCTGGACACTCTAGCTAATCTTTCCCCTAATTCTATTTTCATTTTTACCGATGGCTCCCTTACACCAACCCACAATGGTGTAGCATATATTATCCCAAAATTGGGCATTCAGCAAAACTTCACCCTTCAAGACAAATGTACCATTATGGAGCTGGAACTCCTTGCCATACGTGAGGCACTCTCCTGGTTCTCTTCTTCTAATCATCCCCATAGTTTTATTCTCACTGATAGAAAATCTGGCCTACTGGCCCTTCAAAAGCTCCCTTCTTCTACTTCCCTTCATACACTTCTATCAGAAATTTACTTCCTTTATCAGACTTGCATCTCCTTAAATAAATCAGTTTCAATGGAGTTCAATGGATAATTTCAATGGATCTCCTCCCACATTGGCCTTGCTGGCAATGAAGAGGCGGATCGACTTGCTAAACTTCCCACAGGTTGCTAAACTTCCTTGGCGCCCCCTCTCTTCAATCACTCTGTCCAATAAGCTACTTTCGCATCCCTCAAAAAAAGTTGACATCTGCCTGCGCCGTCTAAGAACAGGCGCTATCCTAACCCGCGAATTACTATTTAAATTTAATAAAATTGACTCCCCCCTTTGCCTATTCTGTAAGGTTCCTGACAACCTCGAACACCTCCTACTTTATTGCTCTCTCTACTCCGTGCCCAGGAACACTCTTCAGAACCATCTTCTTGCACTTTCTGAATCCCCCTCTATCCTTGATGCACTCTACTCAACTTCCTCTACCATTCTCAAACTCCTAGGAGACTTCGTTAAAGACTGCAATTTTATAAATATGCTTTAAATCACCTCTTTGTCCCTTCTACCTCCAGCCCTCTGTCTCCCTCAACCACTACCTCTTCACCAGCATCTTCTGGAGCTCTACATACCTGATGGCTTTCCTCCTTCATTAACATCTGCCCACTATACCCAACTTTCATCTTCCCCTTCTCCCCCTACTATGCATTTCTACAAGACCGAGAGTCCAAAGCACTTCCTTCTGTAAAAGACAAAAATACCATTCGACAAACGTTCTTCAACCGAGAAACTCTTCTCCTGGCTACCTCCAACACCCTACAACCAGCACCGACAAACCTCTGAAACAAGTAAGTACCCAAATTTATGCCTCTCTTCCTATTCTAAATTATATCTTCACTTCACCACGTTAGCTCATCACCTGCTCTACCTTCCTACTCTGAAATTGGTCATGCACATCTTCATCTCCGGTTCTTCTGCTCCTTCATTCTACTTCCTTATTACCTCCATCTCTAAATCCTGCTCTCAAAATATTCCTCCTCCAGACGCACTTATCTCTACATTCTTTCACATATACCTGACCTTACTCTTAGAAATCTCATCAATCACCTTACATGGGTAAGTATGCACGAATATATGGATGAATGCTACATTCTCTGAATTTTCCTGACCTTACCTTCCTTCGCTTTCCTTTTACTCTATGGATATTTCAAGCTTTCCCGGTCTCTCTCTTCTATTATAATAATTTATATTTTATATTTCTCTTCTCTCTAATGCCTCGAAAGGGGCCCCTCTATCTCCCCCTCTCCCTACTAAACAAAATCCTCTGTCCATTCCTTTCATCCATTTGGATTTAGACTCTGTCCCAAAGATTTCTGAAAATCCATGCATTAACCATTCTAGACTGATATTTAGATTCCAGTGAAATGAAAGACAAAGTTCTTTGGCATCGTCAAGTTCTCGGGAGACGATCAGGACATCGAAATCGGGACGCCAAGCGACGTAAGAAGACCCAAAACAAGGAAATTGGTTTGAGACACTCCTGCAAAACTGTAAGAACTTTCCTTTTTACCCCCTCTCCCCCCAAAATTTTTTTTCAAAAGTAACATTTTCTTTTTATATTTATGAATAAAATTAGTCTAAATTTTTCTTCTCTTTTTATTAATTGTTTTTCCTTTTTGTATTTCTATCAAACGTGTAATTCCTTACCCCTACTGAAGTAATGTGATAATATAATTTCTATGCGCAACTAGATATAACTATTCTGTGTAGTTCAGTTCTCCTTACTATGAATATATGTTGTATTTATTTATTTATATACGTAATTTTTTTTAAATTTATTATTATTTTTTTTAATTCTTCTCCTCTACGTACAACCTGATGGGTTCAACCGTATATTCTATTGTACAGTATATATGAAAGAATAAAATGTGCAAATTAAACTACTTATAAAATTTCACAAGTCGACATGTTCTAGCGCTGCATAATGTACTCATGTTCTCACCTGTTTTTTCCCCCTTTCTCTTCCTGTAAATTGTGTGAATTTTATATATGTTAAATAATTAGTGCTTCTTTTGGTATTAATATTCACTGACTGTGGACACAAGAATCTTAAAATCATATTATTTATCTAATTTTTACCTCCATTCATCACATAGTTCCACCATCATCATACTCATGTACGCATTGGCTAATTAGGTTTTTCTTCTCTTCCTTTTCCTCTAGAGGCCCTTTTATAAATATATATTTCTTTCTTCTCGATATCGCTATGGGCCATTTATTTTTTAATTTATTTTGTCCCAACTTTTCTTTCGGGCCTTTTGAACTCGTATAAAACAATACGAAGTTCCATTTTACTATCCTCTAGATCCTGAAATTGCCCCCTTTCTATATACCTTTCCTTCGCACCTATGCTTGATTTTTCGCCCATCGGTGCAGAAAGACTTAGCGGGTGCAAAACAAGACATCTGTCTACTTTGTTTGTCTGTCAGGGAGAAAACACGATCTTGGTCCTCAATGAATGTATAGATTTGTATTTTTTTCTCCTTTAATCTATATTTCCTATCTATTTAAATTAAAAGCATATATTAATACTGTGTGCCTCAACTTGATAAAATAGTACACATATAATAAATTATGACCATTAACTTAATAAATAAATAAAATGCTTATTTTTTCAAAATTAATTAATATTAAAATAAAAAAACTCTATAATTTATTTACTTATTTATTGCTGATGTGTTCTCGCCTTGTTTTAGATTTATGACTTTATCTGATGGATTTTTCTAAGTATATGAATATGTTGGAAACCGCAATAGATGATGTTACTTTAGTTAATGTATAATTTTGTATGATATTATATGTATCTTGATCTTATGTGTCCTCTGTTACTGTGTCTCAAGGTAGAGGCTAACATATTGTTTCCCATGTTAAAAAATAAATATTAAAATAATTAAAAAAATATTAAAATAAATATTAAAATAAAAATATTAAAATAAAATTAAAAAATATTTTAATAAATTTTAGTTTCCCTGTTATAGCAAAATTTAGCTTCCAAACTAGACTTATACTGTTATGTGACTGTACCCCCAATATTATATTTTGTTATTAATTTTCCCCCATCTTCACATCTATTCAGCTTTACAAAACACACTCATTACACACACCTGGAAGACTTAATGTAAAGGATAACAACTTCCTTTGACTACACTCATGGACACAAGCTTGGTTTTTTTTTTTTTAAACAAAATTCTCCTACTTCCTTTCCTTTTCTTTCTATAGACCCTTTTTTTTAAAAAAAATTATATTCCCTCTACATTACTTTTGGGCCATTTATTTTTTACTTTATTTTGTCCCATCTTTTCTTCCTGGCCTTTCGAACTCCTATAAAATATACCAAGTACATTTTTACTCTCGTCTGAAATACGAAATTGCCCCCCTTTCTATATACTTTCCTTCGCACCTATGCTTGATTTTTCGCCCATCAGTGCAGAAAGACTTAGGGCCCTAGTCTGGACACCGTCAAGATGGAAGAACGGGTCGTTTTTTGCCATCTACTCGACAGAGAGCGAGTCTGGTGTCATCGTCTCGATCATTACAGAGATCGACGCGTCGGAAATTTTTCCGTCAGTTGGATAGCTGCCGTTAAAGTTTCTGACTGTCGTTTTAGAGCTAAAGTGAGGACGGCGGATAGCTTCTGGAAGTGTACTTAATGGATATTTTAATTTCTTAAGATTTGTGAAAAACTCGAATATTTCGCTATAGAAATAACGCATTTGATGCTGACGATTCTAGATTATTTATGTGTTCTACAGTAGCAATTCCTTAATTAAATTTTAGTGAAAATCATATATTTGGTGTTTTCCTATTTCACATATAAAGAAGGAGTGCATACTTTTAATTTAAAATTTTAATTTTTCAACTAATGTATATATCAATGTACTTAATTTCCTGTTTGGATGAGTAATTTATAAATTTATAAATTTTATGTTTTAAATTATAATGTATTTCCCTCTACTTTTATTTTAATTTGTGGTGTATAAAAATTTAATGCATTAACACGTGCATTGAAGAATATGCAGTATATAATACAAATTATTCACATCCTAAATTCAACATTTATATTAAATTGCTTTGGGTTAAAAAAAATTATTTAAGTAGTTTTAACTGTACTGATATGGATGTGAGTTTCCAAAATCTCCTGTATAAAACAAGTTAAATTCCTGTATAATTTTCGGTTAAATTCTTGTAAATATTATAATGCAGGATTTATAATTAGTTATCAGATTTTTTAATGTGGTCTGCTTTTAGATATTACATCAGTTTTGTATTTTTATTCAGATCTTAAAGTGCTTGGTTTTGGTTTTATGTAATTACGGCAAAGCCTCCAGGGCTATCTGCCTAAAGTGAGGGTTGCTTTCGTGGAGGACTTTCTAAGGGAAACTAGCTCGTATACACGTAACACATGGGGAAAATCACGAAAACGCCCATGCAGCCAGCCCGTTCGTGGGATTCCAACCTTGCACCGAACGTCCAATGTTCAGAGATTTTACCGCTCGGCCGCTTGTAGGATCGATTTAAAAAGGGTATAAATAAGAATATGTACTGCAATTTCTTTCACTGCATCTGATGATATATTTATCATAGAGTTATATACACACACACACACACACACACACACATATATATATATATATGCACATTTATTTATTTAAAACAGATTTTGCGTGCCTTAACCTTCTATACTTCTGGAAGTTACCAATGATATGTTGGTAATGAGGCCCATGCAGCCAGTCCGTTCGCTGGATTCGAACTTTAATTCGAATTTACTTTTAATTTAAAATTGTAATTTTTAAACTAATGTATATATCAATGTACTTAATTTCATGTTTTGATGAGTAATTTGTAAATTTTGAAATTTTATGTTTTAAATTATAATGTATTTTTTATTTTAATACTACTTTTATTTTAATACCCTCTACTTTTATTTTAATTTGTAGTGTATAAAAATTTAATACATTAGAATTAAAGAATCTGTGCAGTATATAATTCAAACTATGCATATCCTAAATTCAACATTTACATTAAATTGCTTTGAGTTAAAAAATTTATTTAAGTAGTTTTAACTGTACCGATATCAATGTCAATTTCCAATAGTTTTTAGAATCTCCTGTATAAAACAAGTTAAATTCCTATATAATTTTCGGTTAAACTAAATTCTTGTAAATAATATAATGCATGATTTATAATTAGTTATCAGATTTTTCAATGTGGTCTACTTTTAGATATTACATCAGTTTTCTGTATATTTATTCAGATCAAAAATTGCTTTGTTTGGGTTTTATGTAATTACGGCAAAGCCTCGAGGGCTATCTGCCTTAAGTGAGGGTTGCCTTCGTGGAGGACATTCTAAGGGAAACTAGCTCGCATACACGTAACACACGGAGAAAACCACGATAACGTCCATTCAGCCAGCTCGTTCGCGGGATTCCAACCTTGGACCGAACTTCCAGTGATCAGCGATTTTACCGCTCGGCCGCTGGTGGGATCGATTTAGAAAGGATATAAATAGGAATATGCGCTGCAATTTCTTTCATTGCATCAGTTAATATATTTATAATAAGTTATATATATATATATATATATATATATATATTTAAAACAGATTTTGTGTGCCTTAAACTTCTATGCTTCTGGAAGTTACCAATGATATATTGGTAATGACAGATACATTGGTAATGATGCCCATGCGTCCAGCCCGTTCGCGCGATTTGAGCCTCAGACTGCACTACCAGTATTCGGAGATTTTACCGCTCGGCCACTAGTGGGATCGACTTTAAAAGGGCATAAATAGGAATATGTACTGCAATTTCCTTTCACTGCATATGTTAATATATATATATATATGTTTGTGTGTGTGCAAAATGATATGTTTTATGATTTAACCTATACTTATTTAATTCTTCTTATTTTCCTTCCTATTACTTTTGTTAAAAATTTGTTATATTTTTACTCACTAGTAAATCGTCTTTTAATGCATCAAACCAAAGTTTTCTGCTTATTAGTATCTACGATACATACTATAGCTACGTGATAACTATAATTCCTGAATAAATAAAATTATTGATATAATCATGGGTTGCCAAAAATTAAATTTTTTTGAATTATTATTGAATAATTTAAAAATTATTATTTTCATCAGGAATATTAAACACGCGTACGCGATGCTATATTTCAATGATTTGACTTATGACGTTATTGCATAACCTTTTCAGACAAAATAATGTATTTTAATGATAAAATTCCTGTTAACAAATAGTTTACTAACATGTAACCTTTTAGAAAATTTCCATTTTGCAAAAGATCATGCGTAAAATTATGTTTACGTTTCTTCACATACCTGAAGTTTTGAAAAGGCCATTTCTTTCTGCGTTTAAAATATCCATTAACGTTCACCATTTCTTTTTTCCATACTCTTTACTGAATGTGCTATCCAGCAGCTTAACTGCAGCGGATTTTTTCGGAAAATTTCACCATTTACTGGAACTCGTTGCTTTTTTCTTTTCCTACCGCCATCCTCAGTAATAAACACGTGCGAAACAGCCCCTTTGACAACAAACTACCCCCTTCCCCTCAGCCTCGAGCAATCTAGAGGTGAGATAGACTGGTTGCTATGCAATAAACGTCACTTCCGCACGAGATTTCCACTTCATTTTCCGCCGACGGAATTTGAAGGGGCCAGACTCGCTCTCCCTTCTGCTGTCGAGTGGAAAGAGAATCCCGACTGGTTTTCCGATATCGATCTGGACCGGTGTCTAGACTAGACCCCTTGTTCTGTTATTTTCACCAAATAGATAAATTTACATAGTTTTCAACGAAACAAAATCAAATTACGATTCAATCGAAAGTTTGGATTTCCTGGTGTCATCAGCGCTGTAGGATGGTACCCGCGTATCTATAACTGCACCTACTGACACAGAAGAATGCCAGAGTTCATTTATATAAACAGAAAAATCTTTCCATTATCTTAACATGCAGTTGTTATGCAATTTTCCCTTCCATTTTATATAATATATATATGTTTATGTGTGTGCATTTATATGCACGATGATATGTTTTGTGATTTAACCTATAGTTATTTAATTCTTTTTATTTTCCTTCCCATTACTTCTGTTAAAAATTTCTTATATTTTTACTCACTAGTAAATCGTCTTTTAATGCATCAATCCAAAGTTTTCTGCTTATTGGTATTTTCGATACATGGTATATATGTAGCTACGTGATAAGTAGAATTCCTGAATAAATAAGTTATTGATATAATCATGGGCTGCTAAAAATTAAAAAAAATTTTGATTCAAATTCGATAGGAATATTAAACACGCGTACGCGATGCTATATTTTAATGATTTGACTTAGGACACTGTTACATAACCTTTTAAGACAAAACATATTTTAACCATAAAACTGTTAACAAATAGTTTACAAACATGTAACCTTTTAGAAAATTTCCATTTTGCAAAAGATCATACGTAAAATTATGCTTACGCTCTTCACATAGCTGCAGTTTTGTGTAAAATATCCATTGACTCTTCCCCATTTCTTTTTTCTGTGCTCTTTACTAAATGTTCTATCAAGTTTATCACTTAACAGCTGCAGAGTTTTTCGAAAAATTTCACCATTTACTCCAACTGATTGGTAATTTTTTTTTTTTTTTTTTTTTTGATACCGCCATCCTCATTGAAAAGCACGTGCGAAGCAGCACTTTTGACAACAAACTACCTCCCTTTCCCTGAGCCTCGAACAATGTAGAGGTGAGACAGACTGGTTGCTATGCAATAAACGTCACTTCCGCACGGCATCTCCACTTCATTTTCCGCCGACGGAATTTGAAGGACTCGCTCTCCCGTTTGCTGTCGAGTGGAAAGAGAATCCCAACTGGTTTTCCGATATCGATCTCGACAGGTGTCCAGGCTAGACCCCTTAGCGGGTGCAACAAAAGACATCTGTCTACTTTGTCTGTCTTTCTTTCTTTCGGTTTGGCAACAGCTGAAATGACTTTTTAACCTCTTGCCTACAATAATCTTTAGAATCTGGCATTGGCGGCAGTAAACAAGATGGCCCCGACCATTGAAAGTAATGTGCCTCGGTTATCTAAATGGCATTTAGCAATCATTTTAGGTGTAGGTACTCCTTTAGCTGTTGGACTAGCGTACTGGTATATAAAAAGAAATAAAGATTCCAAAAAGGTAGACACACCGTCCGAAGATATTTATGAAAATTCCACGCAGAGCGAGAAAAAACCCGAACGTAGCAAGTCGAACTTTGGAAAAAGTGATAAGTCAAGTATTCCCGAGGTGCGGTTATAGATTATTGTCTTATGTACTTTTTTATAGCATTAGGAAATATTTGAAGACGGATTAGTGTTGTCTTCAGTTTGGAAGGTCACTGTGACTTTTTTTAAACATGGAAGTTAAACTCTCTTTTTATCATAATAACAAGAAAAATTATTCTATCTGCAGTGAATATGTTTTAAATCCGCTTTCAGTGCAACATTCAAAATTATGCGATCATCTTCTTGAATGTCGTATTAAGCGATGAACATTTGCTTGATAAGTAGGAAACATTTTGTCGGCAATTTTTAAATGTAACGTATTTTAGGATACGCTATTTATTTGTATTAATTTTAGGGCTAAAGTGCAGAATCGCCCACTTATTTGATTGGCGTTTATTTGGCGCTTTTTACAAGGGTTAGAAGAATTGAATTTTTGTCAATTTTCTTTGACATTTTAAGTGAAAATAGGTCGATGTGTACATGGATAAAGTCAAGGGATTGCGCAATGCCATTTTTGTGCAATTCTGGGATGTTTCTGTAAGTGAAAATAGGTTGATGTCTACATGGATACCGAGTATGTGCAATTCTTAAAAACGCGCCAAGCAGTGAGTGATTCTGCACTTTTCCCTATAATAGTGCGTTTGAATCTGTTCTTATATTATTTCTTTAAAATTCTCAAGTAGATTTTGTAGGAAAGCTCTATCCATATGAATTTTTTTATGTAAATATTTGATCCCTGAATTTTGGCTACCAAGTAGTAGTTGAGTGAACAGAACCATTCATTACTCATAATTTTAAAGTATTTTGTAATTTAAATAAAATGTTGAAATTTTATGAATTGCAGGTATAGTTGGATCCTATTGGTACATGGCTCCCATAGCTTTTTTGAGCCAGATTTTGAAAACTTAAAAAAAAAAAAAAAAAAAAAAACATCATTATCCCATTTCTCAGTGCATTTAGAGAATGAGCTGCTCTAAATTTTAAAATGGGTTTGCCCATGTATTAAAGTTTTTGGTCTTGCTAAAAAAGATAAACTCTTGCAAACTGTTTTCAGATGTCATGCCGAAACTTTCTTTTCTAACTGTTGCATTTTATGCTTTACTACTCATCTCAGCGAAGCAAATACAAACTGAGATTCAGGCTATGATTTCATTCAGTTGCACGTTCACATTCTCTAATTATTTATGCATGATTTGAGGAGCAGAGGCAACAGTAAGACATGGCAAGATTTAAGTTACAGGGAAGCAGAAAGGAAGGTAACTTAATAGAGATTGTAATCATATTACAGTCAAAAGTCATTAATCCGGACTCGTCGGGACTTCGGCGATTCCGGATTATAGATCATCAGTTTAAATCTCATAAGATGGCATGCAGAAATTCTAAAATTAAAAATAGGAAACCGTAATTTATGAAATAAAGAACAATTATGATCTAAAGGGTATCAAAATTTACAAACAAAAAGCTTAATATTTATTTGTTTACTTTATTAAACATTTCTTTCAATGTAAGTTGTTTAAGTTGCTTCGTTTTATGTGATAATACTTTCTCTTTAATTCTATAAACAGACATAATTTCTTGTTCAGTTACAAAGTTCCGCTGTTCAAGTCCCGTAATTGCTGTGCCGAGAATACCGACTAACTTGTCAATCGAAATTTTTTCGTTTTTACTAACCTCTCTGTCACCTTCTTCATGTCTTTATCCATTTTTTGCAGCAATTCCACTTTTTGTTTGATAGACATCGAAACATACTTTCGTTTTGTAGATCCTTTGGGAGCTCCAGCATCGGAAATTCTATTTGACATAATGGAAAGTTCAAGTTTACTTTTATAAAATTGCTCTTACAGTCTGCAAAAAATAATAAGCCGGATCCAACTCGAAGGTTAAGGAACAATGCATTCATCAACATTAACTGAAATAGATAATTAAATAATTTTAGCTTATACCGTCCGTTATACATAAAACGCGCACGCGAAAACGTATTCTGCGCTTGCGCACACGCATATGCGCAGTCGTAAAGGTCTTATGCGCGTGTGTCAACGAGGCGCATGCGCAGAAAGTTTTTAGCTTTGAGGTCCAGATTATGGTTGTCCGAATTAACGACTTTTGACTGTACCATGTGTTCTTTTTGGAATGTAGGTTTTTTTTGAAGAAATAATATTGTCATAGTTACTGGTAGTTTATCCGTGACAACTTTTCATTTCTTATGGTTGTATTGTAAAAATGACCTTTGGAAATTAGTTAGTCGCATAATTTTCCCCTCGCAATTTTAAGATGGTAAAATTAATAAAAAAAGGGGAAAATTACATGAGGAAGTACAATAATCACATATTTGCAGAAATGATTAAGAACTGATAAACAAATGTGCTTTTGCTGAAATGGGATATTTTAATTTTTGGTGACACATATAATGATAATACGAGTAATTAACACAAATGTATTTGTTAATCCTAAGCCTTCTAATTAATTGATATGTAAATTATCATAACTTAATCCAGTTTGACATTATCTTTATTTTCAGTAAAAGTAATATCCTTAATTAGTCTGAATATCCCCAAATTTTTCAATTTTTATTGAAAACTAAATTTGCATATAGGTGCAATTAAAATCTTCAAAAATTAAAAGTTTTACTGCATTGATTTAATGCTTTATTAGTTTTTCCAATTTGATACTGCAGGCTACCCTCAAAGAGCATGATTAATTGGTTTCATATTCTTTAAAACTGTTGTTTGAGACTGCAAAAAATGGGATTGCATTTCAAGTGCGAAAATTAAAAAAAGTAACATTAAAAAAATTTTTTTTGTTAAATATAAAATTGAAAATTTTTGAAGTCATAATTGTAAACACTTTTTTTTTTTTTTTTTTTCAATTAAAATTACATTACCATGCCTCATCACTGGAGTCATCTAGGAACGTTGTGATTCTAGTATATTTTCTTATAGGAGACCGAATATCCGGGTCTCTTAGTTCGTCTTCATCTGAATATGTAGTAGTACTACATAATGGTTCATTCCTGTGTAGTAATTTTCATGTAGCTTAATATGGTTCTTATGTTGTGCTGTTAGTTTGTTAAAAATATCTAATTTGTTTGCCAAATGTAATGCATATTGCATATCGTCAACAGAAAAATAATGTTTTAAAATAATTTTCGTTACCCTCTTTTGTCATTGAATTTGAATTGGATTGTTCTATACTTCGCAGGAAGCTAACCTGAGAACGCATACAAGGGTAGAACGACCTTTTCACAGCTTTTCACCCTGTTCTTCAAGTTATCCATACGTAGTACACTGCCCGCGGATATTCAATTCCTGCAATTTGCTATACATTTGCCAACTTCTTGCCAAATCCAGCGTATTTAAATAACAATTTTTTATGCAGTGAAGCTGCAGTTGAAATTAATAGTTCATCATAGTGTAAAATGTAGGGTATGCTATTCATTGTCTTAATTGATGTGAAATATTTCACTATTATCGAAATGTGACGAATACTAATTTTATGATATTTAAAACTTGAAACCAGGAGAGCTAACAATGTATTCCTTGCAGTTTTTGTCAAATTCCCCCCCCCCCCCAAGACCATTCGCTTAGTTAAAAGTAAGATAGATAAATTTGGAAAATCTAATAGTAAGATATTTTCTTTTAATTTTTAAGAGTTTATGTGGCTTGTTGCTACCAAAGCAGTGAATGAGGGGGAAATTTTTATTTTTAGTTTTTAAAGACGTTAATTTGATTTTAATTTGTGATTGTTTAAAAAACTCTGACACTATTTTTTAGCAGATATTATGAAAATTATATCCTGTATTAAATTGTTAGAAAAATATTAAAGCTTTAAAATTGTGAAACAAACATAAAAATTAAGAATCAAATTATCTTATATCAATTAATTAATCATTTACCAATCAATTTCACTAATCAATTAAAATTATAACATTAGAAATATCTTATATTAGTTACAATAAAGCGCAAATATTCATAAGAACTAAAAAAGTATAAAAAAAATTAAATTCTTAAGAAGTGCATTTATTGCTTTTAAGACATTTGCCGTATTAAATGACAGTTTGCTTGTATTTTAAAATTAAAATTTTTTATCCTTTACTGAATGAAATGTCTATGCGTGAACGGGGCGTGAAAGGTGGGTCTTTTGCTTCGCGCAAAGGAATATATTGCTTTTACAGCTCTCAATTTATAAAAAGCAGACTGATTCAGCTCGCTGAGAATCTGTGAATGACTGTAGAAGTTAGGCTAAAACCATACATTTCCTTTGAGGTATAAAAACTACAAGCATATACGAAAAATATCTGGTTTTTCCTTTCCTTAGATTATCTGCAAGTCAAGCGCATTAATGATTGAGTTGCTTAAGCCTTGAAACACTGGCAGTATGCAGCGAGTTGTTTGTAATGACTTTTGTAAGCTCTGAACTGCATAGAAGTCCCTCAGTGTGTTGTAAAAAAAAAGGTCCTTTACCCTTATAAATTCCCCACGAAGCCATCTCTTCCTCTAGACAGAAACCCTTGTTTCTTCTACCATAGTTAATTTAATTGATCAGTACTTCCGTATTGGTTAGGTTAGGTGATTTGAATATAGCAAAGCACACAAGAGATATCTGACTAAGGGGTGAGATGCATTTCGTTGAGGACTTTCTAAAGGAAACAAGCTCATATTCATGTTACACATGGGAAAACCGCCAAAACCGACCATGAATACAGACCGTTTGCTTGCGTTTAAACGATTCAGCGATTTAAGCACTCGGCTACTGGTACGACACTTCTATATTATATTTTCTAAGGGATTTGGTAGCCTGTATAACAGTTATAATGAATGTTATTTATAACTGTTTATAGGTTTGCCTTTTTTGGCCCTGAAAACGGTTGTTGCATTTTTAATTTGTGACATTGGAAAGGGACAATCCCGCAAAATATTAACAAGTAACAATATTATTATCGTATTTATTAGGAAAATGCCCTCTCGTAATTGACAAAAACATTCATAATGATAATCTTAGCGGTACTGTTTATTCAGGTTTATGAGGTTTTCCAGTTTTATGAGGTTGAAAATTATACACATATGTTGAAGATGAAGGAAATACCATAACAATTGCTTTTTTCTCCTCCCAGTCAGTAAATGAATGCCTTAATTGCTTTTCTCGTCAAGAGTGGGGTGAGGTCGGGGTTGCTGGAATTTGCAGTTTTGCCAATAATGCCAAAAAAAGGGGATGTTTTCCTGCTGGTCATTGAATGATTGACACAATTTAGCAAATTAAAAAAAAAAAAAGCTAGATGCAACGTAATCTATCGTTTCACACATTTTTTCCTTCTGTTCTCTTTGTTCAACAGTATTCATATATCACAGCGTAAATTTTACAATGTTACTTCTCAAAATGGTAGAACTATATTCTACAGCGGACGCATACACTTTCTACTATATCCAGTGTTCTCAGCTTTGGTTGACCTGAAGTATAGAAGCCTTACAAGATTTTCTTCATCCAATGTTTTTTCTAAAAATATTTCACCAGTGTCTTCAGCAGACATGTCATCAAACCCTACACATAGCAAACATGCAACATTAGTTATCTGATTATATTTGGTGTGCTTACATGGAATGTTGGGATCTTCATAAACCATATATGGTAGAAGAGCTTTCAAACTTGCATTCAGTGTTGAAGCTTTAAGATCACATATGGATAAAGATACAATATTAATGCAATCCAAGATTGAAAATCCAGAGGAAAAATCCTTCTCTCCTATTCAGCGGAAGAAGCGACCTCATGGAAAAAGGAGTCGTCGTTTGGGCAGCTAAGAATTACTGGAAAATCATGTAGTTTGAAATTGTGTAATTCGGGGGTAGGTACTTGTGTTCTTCAAATACCATATTCTTCAGGGGTTATCTGTACTTTAAATAAAATTTTATTTCAGATGTATTTCAGATTTCAAATATATTCAGTATTTCAGATCTTGGATTAAATTATGACCCTGTACTACCGTAAAGAAACTAGAGTCTTTTTTAACCTTATGTTTATGAATTTCTATTGTATTTTTTTATTAATCTTATTAAGAGTCATTTTAGTGATAATGTGCAAGCTGTTATGCTAAGTAAAATACTTTTTATATACTTTTGAGTTGATGCACATTGGATAATAATAGTAAAAAATGTAAACAATCTGAGAAGTCCATATAATCAAAATATGATCATGCTGAGTGGTGATTTCTTAGTTGGTGTCACTAAAATGCTATATTTAAATTTGAAAATAAATACAAATCTTTAAGAATACAAAAATGAAAAGAATAATAATGTATAAATATTTAATAACTTATTGAATGATTATTGAAAAATAAGACTGTATAAATATTAATTTAATAACCTGTTAAATTTATTGTTTCATTAAATTTAAATTCCTTAAAGTTTTACAAAACAAAAGTTGTTGGGCTCTTAAAAGGATAATTTTTATGAGTTGTGCTGCCATATACATTATAAATGTTGTGCGGCATGGCCTCCAAAAAAGTTATCACTTTTAATAATGAATGTCATCCCTTTTAATAATGGATTTGTAAAGTAACATTGAAGCATTTGCAATGTAGTACTCCATATGTTCTGTAGAATTTTTATCTTCAAAATTTCTCAGCATGATTTAGTTGTTTGAATATTAGTACCATCTGCAGGATTGACAAAAAGTTTCTCAAACCTGCCGACACTAAAGAAGAGTTTTCTGCTTCTGAACTCAGCTCTTTGAACAATATAGGAATAAATTAGGGAAAAATCAAAATGGAAAAAAATCTTTATTGCATTATAACATGATTCATTTATATCTGTGAACCATATTTGTAAGTAAATTGGACCAAGTTGCATGACAATTTTGAATTTGAAATGAAAATTGCATGAAATTGCAAACTTTAACTTGAAACAGAGATTAAGGCTTTGCCATAGAAGTTGTGGCAAATCTTAAGAATAAAGTTATTGAAATGATTTATGTTAAGATATCATTTATGATTCTGTTATGAATGTGTTTGAACCATGTTTCTATGTAATTTATTTTGCAAAGCATAAATCACTTACAAGTTTCTAGTGTAACAACCCAAGTAGGGATTATGTATATTAAGATGGGCCTGATTAAGGAAGTGTAAAATATTTTTGACAACTCTTTTTCTGCATGAAGCCCTTTCATACGCAAGCGCCTGCCCAAAGCTACCACCCCTGTTCTTATTGGTTGCTGTTTATGATGTCAGGATCAAAAGATTCTATTATATGTTTCGCTTGAGTTATGTCAAGGGGAACTTATATTACTTGGTTATGTCCTTTGTTAATGTGAATTTGTGCAATGTAACAGAATATTTGCAATTAAAACAAACATAACAGTATAAGAAAATATGTTGCCTCTTTTTATTTAAATTGTTAATTGGAATAGATAAAACTTTATGATGCATAAATACCGTTTGGTTTAGTATCTGTATGCAGTGCAATTCGTAGCGCTATACTGATATTTAGGAAATACATTGTATAATTTCATATAGCAGGAGACATTAAAAGATTTGCTTCTTCAGCAATGTCAACAAATAGCACTTAAGTCTTACTGTGTAGAATAATCTTGTCTGCCGCAATTTTCATGAACTAGCAGTTTATTTTACAAAAAGTGTTTTTAAAACTGATATAAATGTAAAAGCTAGTTATTTCTTCATAAAAATGAACTGTTTGTTAACTAAATAACCTTCCTTTCATTTATTAATTGTTTGTTAAACAGAGATTGTGTGGATTCAAAATTGTTCGTAGTCAGATTAATTTTTTATTTTCTAATTAATTCTAGGCATTAATTACTCTTCATTTATGGTAAAAATTAGATAAAGTGATAAGATATTTTTAAAGCACTTATAACATCGTTTATTTGTCTTTGTCAGTTGGAGTTATCATGCTTTTTTTTATGCATTATTGTTTTGTTTCTTAACTTTTATATCTTATGAAAAGTGCTTATTGCCAAATGACTTTGATATTCGTCTAATGACAAAAAATATTGCTAAATAGTTATTGACTGCACATTGAATTATGCCTTTTTTTCTAATACAATGTATATTAACAATATGTTTCCGAAGCTTTTTTTTTGTAATTTTTTGGCAAATATGGCAAATTATTCTATCGTCTCCTATTGCTTCTCCCGTGTTAGCGCTGAAATGGCCTCGGCTCAAGCTTTTGGTGTGCAAAAATGCTGCAGAGAATTCTGTTTGTCACTATATGACATCACAAGTCGTGTCCAATAAGAGCTTGGGGTGATGGCTGGGGCCAGGCACTTGTCTTTCATACTGTGGCCATTCTTTTTAATTGCATCCTTTACCCTGCTAACAAGTTTATGTTACAAAAATACACAGAATTGCAGCATTTGGTAGAAACTGAAATCATAATGGATGATTATTTTCATTATGCTAATACATGCTTGTTTAAATTTACGTTTACAAGATACAGTGGTTTTTATATTGTCGATTTTGTTCCTTTCTTAAAAATCTATCATTAAAATTCCTTGACATTGGCAAACCCAAAGCATTGTGACCATAATCATTTTCATTGATTTAATTGTTAATTATAATTAATATATTCATAGTTAATAATTACAATTCTTTTATCAACCTTTAAAGGGTATGTCTTCAAAGTACAGCATTTAATTATATAGTGAAGCCCCAGTTCATGAATTTCATTTGCCAAATTGAAATGTTCATAAAACAAAACAGTTTCTTTCCTGTAGGTTTTAATGTAAAATTCATTAATTTATTTCTGGGCCCCAGGTGATTTTTTATTTTTTAAGTTTCTCAGCAGTACTTTGTGTGCTGTCTAACACAAAATCAATAGAAATAATTAAATCTAAAAAAAAAAAAAAAAAAAAGACAACTACAGTATTAAATAACTAGTAATTCGGTATTAAGTAAATGGGAACTTAATTTAATTTTGGCCTATCTTTATAAAAGAGTGGTGAGCAGAAATGAAAAATTATAAGGAAGAGAAAAGCAAGAGATGCTATTTTCTGAATGAGGGGGCCCTTTCCACAAAAATTAGGATTTGCTGTCTCTTGATTATTTTTCTTTTTTGATTCTTACTGCCACTTGATTTTGCTCGAGAGTCACTAGGCCACCATTTTACTTAAAATTTGACCCATCTGATATGCATTGTCTACAGTTTTAAATGCTTCATAATTAAAACATGACACTATCATTGAAATTGCTTATGCTGTTGTTTGTTACTGCTTTATCAGAGTGCTATCATTACATTTAAAATTTGTATCCCCTTTTGCACATATTTCGTGGCTCAGGGAATTAGGGTCATCTTTCTTTCTTCCTCTTAAGATATTTTGTCCTTCCATAATCGTATTTTGTTGCTGTTTTTGAATTTGCTGTGGTTCATTCTTGTTGAGCTCATTTTTATGGAACTCTCGTAACTACTGCACATTTTCACTGTTAATTATCAAGCTTATAGTTCTGCCTAGAGAGACAGTATCAAAGGTAACAAAATAGTCCTAATTGTTTGTGTTCTCATTATATCTCTGCAATCCATGATTTCTTCCAGACCAAGTTCATGATCTTGCAAGGTTACTCGTTTCAAACTTTGTTAATAAGAGTTAAAAAATTGAAAGTATTAGCATGCTTTCAGAAGTGTATGATTATCAATTATGTGGCAGATGTGACCTCAAAACACCTTGAAAAATCATATATTACCTACCTGCATATTCACAACTGAAGACACCATTTGTCATCTGAGGCAATCTTTGTTCAGATAAATGTTCGTAAAGCGAGACGTCTTTGATCTGAGTTTCCTTTGTATTTGGCTATTAGTTAGCACTTTTTGATTCATGATCAACAAATTATTGGCACATTCTGGTAATGGAATGTATTAATGACTTTGCTGATCGATTAAACAGGGTTATTAATTTCCATCTGATATTGTTTGGCAATGATATTCCAAATCATATTAAGTAGTTTGTTATTCTCTGCAGCTTGCCTCTATTTCTCCATAAAGTCTGCTGTACAAGAAGACAAAATATTTCCTGCACAGCAGTTTCCAGTTCGTATTGAAATGCTTTTTTTCCAGTAGTTAATATTATTTTTCCATTGTACATGCAGTTTCATTGAGAACCCAAACACGTGATTATTTGGCAAAATACCTAATATCTGAAAATATTAGATTGCTTCTACATCTAATGCAAATTTAGCAAATATGTCATACACACCTGTAAAACTTAAAAGATGTCCCAAGAACTTTCTGTTGCAAATAGTTACTAAAAAGAATGATGCAACACAGATACGTGCTTATTGTGTTTGGTCTGAAGTTGATGTTAAAATGGGGAAAAAATTTAAATGAACAATATGTTTAGAATTTCCGATATGCAGTCTTGCATGCTTTAGATAATTTTTTCCCTCCCTTACAGTGTTACCATTGCTCACTTTGAAATTGTTGAGTTTTTAATCAAAAATTCATGAAAGTTTTACAAAATATGAAATAGATAATAATACGAATTCCAAATTTGGGGTTACAGATGCTTATATTCAGGTAGAAATGTACGTTATTCAAAATTTGGCTGTAGGTACTATTGTTTTATCATATTGCAAGAAAGGTACATACATACATTTATGCAGCTTCTTCATTATTTAATTTCACGCAGGGCTGTAATATTTGATGGCAACTGTGTGAGTTGCCATTTAAAGTTTTCAATGTAAAATGCCAAAACAAAATTAATAGCCCTTCTGGGCTAACGCCCTTTGCGCTAAAAAAATCCATTCCCATTCTTTCTGAGTACAAAAAAGAACATTATTGAAAAAATACATTTTTCTGGGACGAGACCATTACTGCTTGTAGTGTTGCCACAGTGTTTGATTGTTGACCACAGCTTTGAAACATATATGCAACCAGTTAGTTTTGACCTGGATTTGGGAGAGCTCTAGGTTGTTAGTTTGATATAAGTGCAAAACAATTGCAGAAAAAATTAAACTCTGTTTCAAGTTACTGTGGCCATGATAGCATTTTACTCTTCAATTTCATCGCAGATGTAGAACGCAGATCTGTGCTGGTGATGAAGGTTTTCGGACAGGCAGGTAGAAGATTTACTGCAATATGTCAGCTTGTATCTGTAGGAAGCATGAAATGAAGATCTAAAATCTGCTAAACTAATTCTCTAAGTCTTTGATACACACAACAAAAGGATAATGGGATAAGAATATAAATGAAGTGCAATGTAATTTAGTTACTAAACGAAGGTATGAAATTTACCCAATATATTCAGGTGCAATCACAATGCAGATTAATATGCAGGATTATGATGAATTGTGTGTTGTTTAATAATGTTTTTCAATGGTAGGGTCATAGTCAGCTCACTATGCAATATGAGCATAATTAAGAGTTCATATTTTCCTGAAGAAGTTATGAGAACTTGCAAGAATGTAATTTTGTGCAAACAGAGGTTCAAGATCTTGGTCGAGTCACTGATTTAACACAAACCACTATGTATTAGTAATTGCTCTCAGGATTTTATTTTGGGAAATAATGATTTTCTTCCTGTCATTCTTGAGTTCTGTTGCCCACACAGGAATGGTATAGAAAAGAGGACAAATTGTGACATACAGGTTTTTTTTTAATGCATAAATCTAAGTTA
This sequence comes from Stegodyphus dumicola, assembly GCF_044657685.1. Taxonomy (NCBI): domain Eukaryota; kingdom Metazoa; phylum Arthropoda; class Arachnida; order Araneae; family Eresidae; genus Stegodyphus; species Stegodyphus dumicola. The sequence continues at coordinate 90,747,987 of NC_140768.1, forward strand.
GATTTTCTCCTTATCAGACTATAAATTGCCATGTGAGCAATGTTGGCCTTGTTTAAGGCATATATTACCTGCTCTTCGAAACTTAGTTTTTCATCTGAAACAACTACTAAATATTTTGTGGAATATACAAATGGGAGAGTTTGATTATTAATCTTGAGGTTTAGATTCACTTGTTGGTTCTTCTTGTAATGTCTAAATAGGAGGATGCTGCATTTATCTGCATTAAGTTTAAATTTCCATAACTCAAACCAGTGTGCAACTGTGTTCAGACTGATTTGTAAATGATCTATTACATGGCAAGGCCTGATCGATTTCACCATGATAGAAGTATCATCTGCATATTTGATAACTTTGGCTATAGAGTGGTTCCGATAAGTCATATAAATGTTAAAAAGACATAACGCTAAGACTAAACCTTGTGGGACACCTGCGTGAATAATCCTTTTATTTGAGAGAGTACCCCATAATTCTGCTTGAAAGTTCAACATTTCAGGTCTGACTTGAATAATTTGACCATTGCTATTAGTAAGTTGATTTTTAGAAGTTTGTACGGTGTTTGCAGGGAAGCAAAGATCATGAGCTGATTAAAAGAACTAAGTACCAAGTAATTATTTTATTTAACTATTTTTTCAAAATTCTGATATTTACTAGGCATACCATTGTAGCTACGATAGTTTTAAATCAGTAAAGAATAAAATTCTCTAATTTTGGATAGGTTATGAGGTAATATACACTCCAAGGGTAAAAAAACAACAGGAAGGAGTTATCTAAATAGAATGAAAATTGGTAGATGTGATGCACATGCACACACACACACACATAAAAAAAAAAAAAAAAAAAAAAAAAAAGAAAAATTTGAATCTCAAAAAAATTGGATGATTTATTCAAGAGAAAGAACTTCACAAAATGGGCAGTCAGTAACTTGCTACTGGGCAGGTCAGTAGCAAGGTAGTTAACCTCTTACCCTTATGCAAGCAGTTATTTGGTTTGACATTGATTGATAGAGTTGGCAGATGTCCTCCTGCAGGATATCAGGCCAAATTCTGTCAAATTAGCACATTAGGTCAGCAGAATCCCGAGCTAGTTGCACAGCCCTTCCCGTAATACTCCAAATGTTCTCTATGGGGAGATACAGGGCAACCTTGCTGGGCAAGGTAACATTGAACAAAGCATGAAGACAAGCAGTAGAAACTATCACCATGTGTTGGCGAGCATTATCTTGCTGAAAGGTAAGCACAGGATGGTGTGACATGCAGGGCAATATAACAGGGCATAGCATATTGTCTATATACCGCTGTGCTGCAAATGACAACCAAAGTGGTCCTGCTATTAAATGAAATGGCACCCCCAAGACCATCACTCCTAGTTGTTGGGCTGTATGGTGGGCAACTGCCAGATTGATATCTCACCGATGTCGGGACATCTCCAGATATATCTTTGCTGGTCATTAGGGCTCAGTTTGAAGGGGGCTGTAACGTGACCTTCGAGAGGGAGAAGGCCATGACACTTGATAAACATGGCGGAGCTTTCCGTCCGATGATATAGTCGGAAAGTCATCTGGATTTTAAAATTTTCGTTGGAAATATAACTTTATCATGTTGCTTAGTTAATTAAAATAGCTGAAAGAAAAGAGGCTTTATATACATACACACTTTTTAAGCTTTTTACAGATATTTTAATTAACTTTGTGCATAAATATGCACAAAATAGTGTGAAAGAACCGAAAAACAAACGAACATTTTACAAAAATTTAAACGCTGATTGAAAATTGCTACTGTCATGATAAATTGGGAAGATAATAATTAATATTTTATCTAGGCTCAAGTATTAATTTATTTGTGTTTTAGAGCAAAATATATAACCATCAACTTCTATATCTCCAGCATATGTAAATGAAATACTATATATAAATTAGCTAATAAATGTGATAAAAATATTTCATACAAAAAACATATCTAAATCTTATAACAAAAAAGACCTTCCAACATTTATATTTGAAATGAAATAACCTAAGACACAACATACACAACTGGCAATAAAAAAATAATAAAAAGCATATAAATGATAATCGTAATTCCCATTATCTTTAAATTTAGAAGCTAAAAATGTGTATATACATCTGCATATGTTTGAACGAAATAGTGCTAAGAAACATCTGCATTACTACTAAATATTGTAATTCATAATTATTGCATTTTTAATCATATAATATTTAAAAAAACATTAAATTTTACATTAAGTGCAAATTGCGACTCTGTTATTTTTCTCTTGGAATTTGTAGTATATCTCTTAGTATGAATACGAATGTTGCAAGCTATGTTTTTTAATTATTACATTTGAATATATTCCATTTTCATTGTTAATTTTTATGCTTGTGATAGCAATAAAATTCAAGATAAATGGGGAAAAAAACTTTTTGTTGTGTGCTATTTAATGAAGAGCAGATTTAAATGTGCATTTCTTGCTATTGTGTATATTATTCAAATCATTTCTGCGCAGTATCCAAAGGAATATTATTGATTTGAAAAAATGAATAAAATGGCCTTGAGAATCTGCCATTGTCTAAAACAAGTGTATATAAATATATTTACATATCGAAAGAAATGATGTTAAAAATGATCAGCATTGCTACTAATTATTGTACTTTTAACAGCTTGCTATTTAAAAAACAGTAAATGATTTTTTATTAATTGAAATAGTAATTCTGTTACGTTTTTCTGGTAACTTTCAAACGCTGCATAGTTTATGTGTTTTTTAAAATATTGCCACATACATTAAATATGTCTAATAACTAATAAAGTCAAAAGTCGTTAATCCGGACTCGTCGGGACTTCGGCAATTCCGGATTATCGATTTTTCCGGATTATAGATCATCAGTTTAAATCTGGTAAGATGGCATGCAGAAATTAAAAATATGAAACCATAATTTATGAAATAAAGAACAATTATGATCTAAAGGATATCAAAATTTACAAAAAAAAAAAAAAAAAAAGCTTAATATTTATTTGTTTACTTTATTAAACATTTCTTACAATGTAAGTTGTTTAAGTCGCTTCGTTTTTTTATGTGATAATACATTCTCTTTAATTCTATAAAGAGACATAATTTCTTGTTCAGTTACAAAGTTCCCCTGTTCAAGTCCTATAATTGCTGTGTCGAGAATACCGACTAATTTGTCAATCGAAATTTTTTCGTTTTCAATAACCTCTGTGTCATTTTCTTCACTATCGGAAGCGAATTATAATGACGAGGAACTTGATGTAAATCACATCAAAGACGGAGTACATCGAGATGAAATACTACATTTAGTAAGGAATTATAAGTCAAATAAAATAAAAACATCTGTCTTGAAGATAAGGATAGTGCTGACAGATCAACTTCCAATTCATTGCGTGCTGCGGCGTTAAAGATAAACAAAGTTTAGATAAACAAACGTTAAAGTTTAGATAAACAAAGGACATGCCTTTATCCATTTTTTGCAGCAATTCCACTTTTTGTTTAATGGACTTCGAAACATGCTTTCGCTTTGTAGATCCTTTACATATTAGTAAATATATATCAGAAATTCTATTTGACATAATCGAACGTTCAAGCTTACTTTTATAAAATTGCTCTAACAGTCTGCAAAAAATAATAAGCCAAATCCAATTTGAAGATTAAGGAACAACGCAATCTGCAACATTAACTGAATTAGATAATTTTAGCTTAGCTTATACCGTCCGTTATACATTAAACGCGCATTCGTAAACGTATTTTGCGCACACGCACACGCATATTCGCAGCTGTAAAGGTCTTACGCGCATGCGTCAACACGATGCATGCGCAGAAAGTTTGTAGCTTTGAGGTCTGGATTTATAGATCATTCCGGATTATGGGTGTCCGAATTAACGACTTTTGACTGTATAATGTTGTTTGTTAAGTTATCTCATTTCAAATATGAATGCTGGAAGGCTTTTTTGTTATAAGATTTAGGTATCTTTCTTGTATGATACCTAAATAATATAAAAGTAATATAATAAGTAAAATAAGTATATAATAAGTAAAATATAAAAGTAATATAATATAAGTAAAATATTTTTTATCACATTTATTAGTAATTTATATAGTATTTCATTTACATACATTGCAGATATAGAAGTTGGTGGTTATATATTTTGCTCTGAAATGCGAATAAATTAATACTTGAACCTAGGTAAAATATTAATTATTATCTTAAGAAACCCTTCCCAATTTGTCATGACAGTGGCAATTTTCAATCAGAGTTTAAATTTTTGTAAAATCTTCGTTTGTTCTTCGGTTCTTTCAGTTATATTTATGCACAAAGTTAATTAAAATATCTGTAAAAATCTTAAAAAGTGTGTATGTATATAAAGCCTCCTTTCTTTCAGCTATTTTAATTAACTAAGAAACATGATAAAGTTGTATTTCCGACGAAAATTTAAAAATCTAGATGACTTTCCGACAATAACATCGGACGGAAAGCTCCGCCATGTTTATTAAGTGTCATGGCCTTCTCCCTTTCGAAGGTCACGGCTGTACACTGAAGACAGTTCTACTCCATTTACTGATATTCCATTTGGAATGTGCCTAACACCACTGCAAGCGAACTTGTCGGTGTACAGAGGTCAATGGTAGTCAGCGCAAGGGTGCTGTAAACAGTCTTCTTCCTCTGAGCCACCTATTAATGGTCCTTGTAGTCACTGAAGCGCCATTTACACTTAGGATTGATGAGAATGATGAATCTGGGGCTCTGAATGCTGCTGTAACGATTGATCGGTCCTTATGTTGTGTTATATCTCTTAAGATGACCACTTTCTTCTTGATGCCGTGTTTGACCATGGTTCACCCATTCCTGCCGACATCATCTAAATAGTGGCATTGCTTCTATCCAAACGTCAAGCAATTCACTGATTAGACTAACCGGCTTCTTTCTGAGCCGAACTACATGTCCTCTTTCAAATGCTGAAATCTGTGCCTATTGTTCGAACATCTGTACGCAAGGCATAATTACTATTTATTTGAGTACATGGAATGAAATTTGCAAAGAATTTATGACCTGGAATCGAAATTTGTCCTCTTTAATATCCTACCATTTTGCAGTTAAGGTGCTCTGGAATGTCATATGTTCATTTGTGACCACCAAACTTAAAAATTTTGCATTTTTCATTGAAATCTGTATGCATATCAATTTGTGTCCAATTTGCATTAGTCCTTCTTGATATGTCTTTTGTTTTTGTTTTTGTTTTTTTGTTTTACAGTATTTTATAATGCATGTTTTGTAAGACATTTCATTGTTGTTATATTAATAATGCTTATGTTGCAGACTCCATATGAAAAAGCAAAGGCTTTCAAGGACAAGGGTAATAAACTTTTTAAGGAAGGTCAGTTTGATAAAGCAGTTGAATGCTACACAAGTGCCATTGAAATATGTCCATCAAAGCATTCAAATGATTTAGCCACATTTCATCAAAACAGAGCTGCTGCCTTTGAAAATTTAGTGAGTATTTTATGTGTTAATAGAACAGTTTAAAAATGTAAATTGTTTAAATGTGTATATAGTCTAAACACTTTTTATAAATTAGATAAAATAACAACCTCAGATTGACATATAATGTAATAAAATTTTATCGATTTCAAGGACAGTCTGATATAATTCCCTCTTGAGTAAAATTTTTCTTACAAAGGTAAGAGGAGCAATATCAAGATTTATAGGAAAATCAGTTTGCTGAAGAAGGAAAAAACAATTTAAAGTTTTGTAACCATCTATATTGCATAATATTTCATTCTAAAATTTAAAATAATGTGTATATTTTCATTCAGAAATTTAATTTTTGCTAATTTTTTTGCATTAAAATATGGATCTTTTAAGATGGTTTTCATAAGAGTCCTGTCCTTTCATGAAAGTAAAAGAGACAATCAAATTTAATGTGAATCGAGGCAATTTGCCTCAGAAAATTTCCTTTAAAACTATCCTTTTTGTTAGACAGATAGTACTTGTGGGCTTTGCTTAGTCAAACTTACAAATAACCCTAATTAATTAAAGAAATAAAAAGTTTGGAGCTAAAGAATTCAGGTTATTCTGTTATCAGGACCGGATTCGAATGTGTATTTATATGTGTATACATATGTATGCATACTTACATGAACACATACATACATACATACATTTCTGAACGCAGTCTCGATAAAAGAACAGTAACCAATTCAGAAATACTACATATTTGGATTTAAATTCTACATAATGAATAAGAACTTAGGTATTCACAATACGTATAAAAATTTAATATCTGATATCTGTATCTTAACTTAAATCTGTTTTCAAATAACAAAATGCCCCAAACATTGAGGTGACCATGTTAATTTGTTCTTTGATAATGAAATCATTCAGAACTTGAAACTCGTCCTGTGAAAATTTGAAAACATAACGTTGATTTTTGACTTTTAAATTAATACTAGAGATTCTGTTGTTGTTATGAATGAAATAGTGGAATTAGCAAAACAAACACGTTAAGACAGTGGAGTAGCGAGCATAACTGGCGCCCGGGGCAAAATACCTTTTTGCTCCCTCCCCCCAAAAAAACACAGTGATATGATGAAAATCTTGTTTGGAGACCATTTGGCGCCCCTTTGCGAGCGGCACCCGGGGCATCATACACCCCCCTCTTCGCTACGCCACTGTGTTAAGATGAAGTAAATGTGGAAGAAATTTTGCAAGAAGCAGCAGAGAGTCTTTCTAATGATGAGCTGGAGGAATTAGTGGATCAAGAACACAAAAATATTAAAAATAGCGATTCTAAAGAAGACAGAAAGAATTTTCAACAGCATGTCTAAAAACCAATTTAGCTTTCATAACAGAAATTATAGACTTATTTATTGAAAATGACGCAGATTTTGCTAGGAGATCAAGGGCAAGACCGGGTGTCATGGATGCCTTGTCCCCTTATCGACAACTTCCTACGAAGCATAAAAGAAAAATGCAAATGGCATTAGATACCTTTTTGATAAAAAACAGAAAATTGGAAGTGCAAAAAAATCTGAATGATCTAAAATATAATTGATAACTTTTATATTTTATCTATCTAAAATATAAATGCTGTTATTTATTTCTATATATTCATTTATTATGTTGCAATATTTGTACGAAATAAGTATTCATTTTGTATTGTTGTAAAAAACATATTGTAAAAAACATATAAACATGATCTTCAATAATAAAATACTTGAAAAAATTTTTGTATTTTGTACCTATTTTCCCCTAACTCCATTATTTACATGATGAGATGACCTTGTTTAATGCTATTTCATATAATGCTCTACTTTGATGGAATGTAAACCCTGTGTTAAGCAGTGTTTTACTCTAATTGTTTCAGTCTATTACTGTTTTGTTGCCCATATTTAAATGGCCATGTCTTGTCAATAACACATACTTTTTTTGACAGTAGTATCCCATAATTGTGAAAATAATCAACTACTGTCAAAAGTCTTCAATCTGGACTTGTCGGAACTTCGGTGATTCCGGATTGTCGGTTTTTCCGGATTATAGATCATCAGTTTAAATCTGGTAAGATGGCATGCAGAAATTATAAAATTAAAAATATGATACTGTAATTTATGAAATAAAGAGCAATTATGATCTAAAGGCTATCAAAATTTACAAAAAAAAAACTTAATATTTATATGTTTACTTTATTAAACATTTCTTTCAACGCGCGCATGCGTAAAGCATACATTACGCATAGTCGAAATTAGAAAATTGCAACCAGAAAATTATTTGATGTGTATTCATGATATTTGTAATGACGAGGAAATTGATTTAAATTATATCGGAGTACATCGAGATGAAACACTACGTTTAGTGAGGAATTATAAGGCGAATAAAATAAAAACATCTGCCCTAAAGATGAGGTGCTGACAGATCAACTTCCAGTTCATTGTGTGCCGCTACGTCCCCTCTCCCGCGGAGCAGCGTGAAATTGATAAACATATTTCGGAATGGTTAGAGAAACAAATCACCTCTCTGTCACTTTCTTCATGCCTTTATCCACTTTTTGTTAGATCCTTTGGCAGCTCCAGAATTGGAAACTCTTTTTGACATAATCGAAAGTTCAAGCTTACTTTTTATAAAATTGCTCTAACAGTCTGCAAAAAATAATAAGCCGGATCAAATTCGAAGATTAAGGAACAACGCAATCTGCAACATTAATTGAAATAGATAATTTTAGCTTAGCTTATACTGTCCATTATACCTTAAATGCGCATGCGTAAACGTATTATGCGCGTGCGTAAAGGTATTATGCGTTTATGCATGCGCAGAAAGTTTGTAGCTTTGAGATCCAGATTAGAGATCATTCCAGATTATGGACGTCCGGATTAAAGACTTTTGACTGTACTTGCTGGTCCCAAATTTTAAATTTTTTAAAAACAGAATGAAAAAATAATTGGTGACAACAGCTAATTTATATCTTGTTCATAAAAGCAGAAGGTGGCTGAGTGAGAAATATTTGGTATTAACATCAAACAAACATGCAGATGTTGCTTTTCCTTATGTCACACTTATTCATAATTAGCACTAAATCATGCTCTTTGGTGACAGTTTCATGGTCAATGGGATAATGAATAAATACCCAAATACCATTCAGATTTCATGTACCCATAAAAAGTATATGAAATCTGAATTGTATAAATTGTATTTGGATTATAAGTTGACTTTTTATTTTGCAGAAAAATTTTCAAGCTGTAATAGATGATACAACAAAAGCTCTGGAATATAATAAATCCTACGTGAAAGCCTTATATAGAAGAGCAAAAGCCTATGAAGAACTTGGGGAGCTGCAGAAATGTTTAGAAGGTACAACATTTAAGAATTTTTTTATTGTTATGTGTATGTGAATATTTGTGTTCTTTCCACTTGAGGGTATTTTTTCTCAACTATATTTTGCATTTGTTGTGAGCATACAGGTTCGTAATAGGTTAGTGCAATATCACAGTGTCACACAGTAGTTATATTTTAAACTACTAAAACGTTAAATAGAACATACTTCAAAGCACAGAGAAAGCTAATCCGATCTCAAACCTGCAGCAGCTTAAATAAACAACTGCTCACTAAAACAACTGAGCTGAGATGTTTCTGTCCAGCTTCTATAAGCTTTTTAAATCAGTCGTGAGAAGCTTCTGGTAATTTCTCTTAGCAAAAGCAATTATGAGATATATATTTATTAAATGCGCATGCTCCTGTTTTATTACTTTTTCGGTGTCGCTTTCTCTTAAAACTCGTCACACACTGCATCTTAGGTGCTTATATGTGCTTATTTTTAACACTGCATGCACTGCATCTTAGGTGCTTATTTTTTTAACTAAAATGTGCCTACGAACCCTGTTATACTATTTACAATTATATAATCTACATACTATGGTCATAGTAAGGAGCTAACCTGTCGTAATGAACGACTTTAGGTTTAGAGTTCAATAACTTGCGGATCCGAACCATGACGTTGTTCAGCCTGTTTAGGACTGTATATGGATGATCCCAAAGTGACTGTAGTTTAGACTGTATTTTCCGTCGAGTCGGATTCCACAACCACACCTTGTCTCCTTTGCTGAATCGATGTCCAGTAGCTCTGGTGTCGTATCAGGTCTTTATCTTCTCCTTCGCAAAGTTTACTCGTTCTCGTGCAATGTTGTGCATCACTTCAAACCGGGGCTGGAGATCTTGAATGTATTTCTCCAGTGATGAAGACACATCCAGAAGGCCACAAAAAAAAAAAAAAAAAAAAAGAAAAAGAAAAAGAAACATCACAAGGCAGAGACGAAGGTGATGTCCAAAGAGCATAGTCTGCTGTTTCTCTTCCACCCTAGTATGATTTTGGCAGTTTTCTGAGCAGAGTCTTTCAGAGAAGACACTGGCGTTTTCAGGTGAAGATCCCTTCTGATGATGGATAGTTGTGTACTCTGATGCTAATAGGAGTTTGTTGCGTTTAAGTCCAAGAAAAAATTTTAAAAAGTCCAATCTGATTATGCAAGGATCTGTAATATCTGCAACATATGCCATGTGATAGTAGGCGGCACTTCCAAACACAATATTCATGTGTAAATTCCCCATTTGTGTCAATATTATCACCAGACACAGTCTGGAGGGTAACATAGGATGGCATCCAAATGAGTTTATCTTTAAACTGTTGAGCTAAATCTTTCTGAATGATGATAACATTAGCTTCTGTGTCAATTATTATATCGCAAGGAACTCCATTGATGAACAGCCCATTACTGTTGCCACTCATAGCAGAAATCTTGAGTTCTTTGAAATTGGGTTTCCTGCTCTCATTCAAACTCTACTCCACAATATGATCATTAAATTGTTTCCTGCATTGTCGTTGTTGGAAAATGGTCTTATTTTCCGTACCCTGAGATGTTCTGCAGTTCCTGCGCATGTGGCCTTCAGCTCCGCAGTTCCAGCACTTGTTACTTCTTTTTGCGTCTTGTTACTTCTTTTCTGTCTCATGGCAATTAATTGTCTGTTAAAATCATGTGTTTTATTTTCCGTGTTCATATGGTATTCTGCAATTCAGTCATATGTGACCTTCAGTACCAGATTTCCAACACTTTAGAGCCAGTTTGTTCTCACTCCTACTCCATATCAAAGCATTGACTTATTTGGATAAATCATCTAAATAATTGATCCACTGACTTGCGGACTTGCACAGCTCTGACTGGGTGGCGATCTCTACGAGTTGCTTGCTGGGCTGCCTTGAATATCATGGTGGACACTAAATCACTTTTTATGTTCTTGACACCCGCCATTCGCAGAGCTCTGTATATCAGGATCCCGAATGCCGTTGATGAAGTATTGCAGGGGCAGGGTTTCTCTTGTTTCTGTCAGTTGCTCCGAAAAGGTGAGGTACGATAGCCTTTCAACATCCGTGGCGAGCTCCTGGAGTGTTTCCATGGTCTTCTGTTGACAGGATTTTAATTGAAACCTGCTGTAGTCATTCAAACATTCCCCACCCCCAAAACGCACCTCTAATGCGCTAGGTAGAGATTCAAAATCTAGCCTTTGTTTTTCTGGGAGAGTTCTCTGATAGCATCAGCTTCTGTGTCAAGAGTGGAAAGATGCACTGTGTCTGCTCTCAGAGAAGCAGTGTCATGACAGGCCTTAGCTTGAGTATCCCATCCGTTCGCTTCTGCCACCATTGCAAATTGCATCTTATATACCGTAATTTCCGAAAGAAACGCCGCGGCGTTTACATGTTTAAAACTTAAATTTTCAGCGGGTGCGGCGTTTCTACCCATGCGGCATTTAGGTGCACTAAATAAAATATTTCCTATGATGATAAAATAAAATATTTCCTATGATGGTCATTGTACATAGTTTGGATGGCCTTGTCATTGTGCATAGACTGGTGCTGTTCCCACACAAAAGACCACTCAGTTGCTTTTTGCAAACATTATTTTGTTTACATTCTTTCCCTTGAACAGACCTACATGCCTTATTCACCCTAATCGAGATCTCAGAACAATAACATTCTTCTCCCTTTCAAATCAACATTTTTATCAGTTCGAATAGTCTCTCTCCTCTGCCATTCGATGAATCTTCCAGGACCCATCCTCTCCCCACCGCTGCCTTTTCTACAATTTTTTTCAAAGGCGGACACGACTCCACCTGCCTCGCAATAACGAACTCTGACGTATTTCCCCTTCAGCATGAATGGATTTTTCTTGGCATTCTGCCAGATACAGATCCCATCAGTTTGGGTACAAGTACTTGTTGGATAGTTTTTAAGACTAGCGTCTACATCCCAAAACGGCAGCCTATGAGAGAGGCGATTCTATTATTTTCATCGGGGAGTAGGGGAGTTAGAATGGTTTTCTGAGGAATGCAACAGCAGTGGACTATATGTTTGCTTACATTTGGAAGTTCAAAAAATTGCTAAGGTGGATTGCCTTAGTTTCTACGGTTACTTACAGGGAAATATTAGGCAGTTTTTTCGGTTTGCTGATAGAGGGCAAATAGACAATTTACCTTTATAATCCGTGTTTATCTATTTAAACTTCAGAAGATTTAAGATGAAGAGAATATATTTAACGCAACAGAACGCAAGCTTAAGACTTGTAAATCTTTTAACCCCTTCGAGCCGGGTAGCGAAAACGCGCGCTTATCGCGGAGGCCGGCAATGTCTTTCGCGAGCGTCTCTCCAGGGCCGGGGGCTTTTTTGCTACTAAGCCTAAATCCATGAAATCTCCGAAGTATCAACGCATTGTTTAATAATGCTCTATAGAGTATTTAAACGGCTTATGCTTTATAGATATTTTTATACATATACTTTAATTACCTTATTTCTTGTTTAAATGCATATTCTACACATTTTATTTTAATTACTCACCATTTTATGACTTTTAACATTATACATCTGAAAACTAAATATATTACTTAAAATTCTCTTTTCGTATGAAAAATTTTAAAACGGATCTACACGCAGTCCTACGTTACATTCCTTGAACTCGTAATAACTCATTTGCCGTTTTGGAGGATTTTTCCGGGAATGTGAACAAACGAAGCATCGTCATCTCATTTTCTTATCAGTCTCTTCTGAACAAAGTTTTGGAAAATGTCTTTCAGTTAATCTTTCAGAATCAATATCAGAATATCAGAATTTCAGAATCAATATCTGAAATATTTTGCATCATTTCTGCTATTTCATGCTCTGTTAAACATTTTCGACGCTTCGACATTGAAACGGTAAAAATAGAAAGAATTCACGTCTAACAAGATCTAATTATTTCTAAAAACTGAACTGTAAACCGAAATACTCAACGCTTTAGCGCATATAAAACTTCTACTTACAATAAACAACTACCACGTGCGAATAAAGTGCGATTTAAAGAGACGTCATAAATCACGCCATTCTGAAACATTTAGTTCCCCGTTTGTTTATATAATCAAAAACACGTGTATGTGAGTCATGCTTCTCTCATTTCGAGTAGAAGGTCTTATGTACATGTATCTGAAACCATATGGACATACAGTGCCATCTTGTGGCAGAAATTATAGTTTGAAAAATGTTCCAAGGTACTGGCACAAATACGTGACAGTCGGTAGAAAACGCAACAATGCTCTGGCACGCCTGCAGGTCGGCCGGTAGATAAGTGTGTTCGTTGCTGGCACGTATACGTGACAGTCGCCACGAAGGGGTTAAAAAACAATACATCGATAATTAAAAATATTATTTATAGTTCATTATTAAAAACTTAACTAGTATGTCATATATCAGGACTTAGGTTGAGTTTTTGCATCTATATGGCCCACGACGATGTCATGCGCAATTTAATCTATTGCGGCGTTTCTGTGTAATTTTAATTTTTTTCCTGCCATTTTTCTCGAGTGCGGCGTTTACGCTGATGCGACCTTTCTTCCAGAAATTACGGTACTTGCCAAGAGGTCTTTCTGTCATATGTGGAAGGGACGAGGAAGCATGGTTAAAACAATCAGAATTGTTTCCTACCATCGCTACAAATTTCTTCAAGGCATCAACTTTCTAGGCAACTAAAGAAACCCTGTCATCAATTTGTTGTTGAATGGCGCAAACTCTTCCTTCGATTTCTTCTTTGACAGAAGAAACTGTGTAACCTATTTGTTGTTCCATGGCCGAAACTCTTTCTTCTATTTGCTCTTTCACAGAAGAAGCTTTTTGTTCAATTTGTCCAACTTGATTCTGCCACCCTAGTATCTATTCTGCCTTCCATAGCCTCAGATTTGTTTTTTATTATCCAGGTAATTTCTCTTTTCATGTCTTCTTGACCTGCTTCAATCTTTTGTTTAACATGTCCTTGACCCGCATCCATCTCTGCTTTAACACATATTTGGCCTCTTTCATTTCTTCTTTAACTGCTCTCATGTCTGCTTTAACTGAATCTTTCATCTCTTCTTTAAATGCAGCAAAGACCGCCATGAATTGCCTTAATTGTTCTTCCATCACTCTTGTGACTGACATTCAAACCCTACTCCTGACACCAAAAAGTGTTGTGTGCATACGGGTTCTTAATAGATTGAAGGCACAAGTCTGCTGAAAAGTTAATAAAATTTATTCTTATCACAAGAGATAAAATGAAATGCTGATATTTTTCCTCAGAGATATTCGTACAATATCACACAGTAATTATATTTTAAACTACCAAAACATTAAAATACAATTCAAAGCACAGAGAAAGCTAATCCGATCTCAAAATTGCAGCAGCTGAGTAAACAACAACAGCTCACTAAAACAACTAAGCTGAGATGTTTCTGTCTGGCTTTTATAAGCTTTTTAAATCAGTCATGAGAAGCTTCTAGTAATTTCTATTCTCGAGGTTTCTGGAAAGCAAAAGCAATTATGAGATATCTATTTGTTAAATACGCATGCTCCTGTACTTTTTACTTTTTCGGCGTAGCTTTCTCTTAAAACTTCTCATGTGGTACATTGAACAGGAAAAATGAAACAATTTTAATTACAGTTCTACTAAAAATAGCAAATTAAATACAAAAACCATAACAGAAGAGCAAAAGCCTATGAAGAACTTAGGGAGCTGCAAAAATGTTTAGAAGGTACAACAATTTAAGAATTTTCTGTAATTTTTTTTATTGTTATATGCAATTGAATATTTTTGTTCTTTCCACTTAACGGTATTTTTTCTCAATTGTAATTATATTTTCCATTTAAGAAGAATTCTTTATTTTCAATCATTAGTATATTTTGTATTTAAATGTATGTTATATATCTCACATGTAAATGTGTTGAAGAAAACATTAAAAAATAATTGAGTGTTTATGTAGTTATGATATTGATAGTTAACTTTTTATGCTAGGTATAAAGTTATGATATTTTATGCTAGGTTATGTAGTTATGATATTGATAGTTAACTTTTTATGCTAGGTATGTATGAGTAAGTCTTTAATGTTGTAATTGTGGGTTTACATATAAATTCTTTTTGTTTGAAATTCCAGTCTATTAATGAGTAATTCCTAATTTTGCATCTCTCTGTGGTTTTAATGAATTAGATAAATGCAAGATTAGAAATTATTTACGTATCAAATAGTCAATATGATTTGATTTAAGATAATAATATTCTTCACAAGTTATTTTGGGATATATCACAAGGAAATAAGTATATTATTCCTTATAATTATCATATTTACTTGAAAAAAAGGCCTTCATGAGTATGAGACTCTTCTTACATTTTAGGATAAAATTTCATAAAAATTTAGATGAATATTGAAAGTATGGTTTTAATTAGGATGTAAGTAATAAAATACTTTTTTTTTTTTTTTTTTGGTTGCTTTAGTATAGAAAGAAAAGTTAGTAATCATCTGCATAATTGCTGAACTAGATGAGGCTATGGCCTCATCTAGTTCAGCAATTATGCAGTTTATATATATAATAATTATCGTGTGAATTATTCTATATCATACGCAGTGGCCGAATCTCCCAGTAGATCATAGAATCTTTCAGTTTTTTAATTTTTAGCCATTAGTGTTTTTCATCAATAAATGAAATTTAGTGGATTAATGAAACTTAAAATGTACAGATTTTACTCCCCTAACCTTAATGATGTTCAGCATAGATTGTCTTATTAAATTTTAGGCACTGTTCTGTTATTGGGGCTGGATTCAGGTATTATCAAAAGCTAAAAATTTGGTGAAAAATTCAATGCATAAAAATAGTCGCCGAAGTATTTACAATAAGATTAAGTTGAGGAAAAATTAGCGGGGGAAAATAATGTAACATATATTCATAAAATTAGAAATTTTTAATGTAAATTGAACCATTTGCCAATGAAATCTGAATAATTAAATAAAAGTTTGATTAGCACATTAAGACTAATACAGAGACATGAAAGTGTGGATATCATTAAAAATGTCAGAAAACATTTGTGTTTTTTAAAGCACTGCTGCTGCCTCACAATTAAATAAGAATCTATATTTCTATGGTCAGTGCTATATTGAAGTTTATTTTGCCATTTCACACTCCTCCATAACCTTTCAATTATCTGCATATGATAACCGGCATTATATTTAATGCAGATAAAATTCAAATCTGGCCTCTTTTTATTCTCCAGTATTATACGCTTCCCAACTTGAGTATATTACAGTGCCATCTATATTTTCTTCAATAACTAAGTTCTCGCAGAGCGATTAGGCATTATAGTGCCATTAATAATATTTTCTTCAATAGTTTAACTTCTGGCAGAGCAATCAGGCATTGTAATTAATAAACATATTGTACCAATATTGCTTTTTTAATGCAAAAACAGACTTTCGTCAACTTCAACAATATTACCAATGCCACTTATTTTAACTGACAGTCTAGACAATAATACATGGCCTCAGATTTCTCTGATATAACTGTTCTAATAAGCAACAGTGCAAGGATTCATATCAAATTGATGTGTGAAAAAATTCAATAAAAATTAATTCGAAACACCATGCATAAATGAAATGAATTGCTGTTAAGAAAGTGATTCTTTCAAACTAGTTTTGAGAATATAATGCTTTTTCTTTCTCCATCATATCTTCACTTCTCCATTTCGGTGTTTCCTTCGAACTCAAGTAGAGCTTCATTTTATGGTTTCTCATGCACTTTCTTTCAAAGTGGATAATTCCTCATTTGTGAAGAAGTTGTATGGAAGATGTTTCAGCATTAGGTAAGTCCCAGAATTTTCATATCCATGGTAAAGGCAATAATAATAAATATGCAAGTAACCATTGCATCTTAAGAATTTGTATTCCTGTTGCCAATTTTGAAAAGACATTCTTTTACTTTTTTTGAGAAAAAGTAAACTCTGTAGCGATTTTAAAAGTAAACATTGGCAGTTTCACATGAACATGTCTCTTGGTGAGTTTAGCAAAATATTTGGCAATGAGTCCAGTCCACTAAACAGAACAGTACCAAATTGTATTTGATCTGAATGGTCTTAAACTACTGTAGACATAGAATTTTATATAAAGATTAACTAATGTTTAATCACTAAGTATTTGTATTTAATTTTGTTTATTAATGTATAGAAGACTAAATTTATCTACATAGTGGTACATAAATTGGTAATCTTATTTTTATAATGTTTAAATATTCTTTCACAAGTTGAAGCCTTTCTTGCCTACTTGATATTTTCCTAATATAAAGTGTAATAAAATTAATACATGGAATTAGCTAAAGAGCATAAAATTTAAAATATATAAATAAATATTAATGTATTTTATGTCAGTCATATTATAGAAGTTTAATAACTTGAATCATGAGTTACAGCAAATCTAGGTTGTTTTGGAGTTCTTTTGAAATGGTAGTGCCATGCAGCATGAATACCTCCTGGCTTTTGGCACAAGAAATCTCCAAGTTTTTTTATCTCAAGGTTGACAGCTAAGAAAGTATGGTAATTTAAACTCTCCTGTTATTTAACAATTTCTTTTATTAAAATACCAGATTTCAAAATATATCTGAAAAGAGTTGGTCTGATTTCAAGTAAATATGGTAGTTGTTTTTTAATAGTCTTTTTAATTTGATTCATAGCTGGAATCAACGTATTTTCATATTGCCTCAATTTCTAAATTAGCTATAATTATCTAAACATGAAATTTTCTTTGTCACGAAAATCATACAATTTTACTTTTTTTACTCTGAGGCAGTTTTCCTGTAAATGTTTTTATTTTGAGTCAAGCCTATAGTTCAAGTGTAGATTATAGCTTGAGTAATGTTTTAATCTTTCCTGTGCTGTGCTATGATGTTAGTAGTCAAAGAAACATTTAGTGTAAGCCATAAGATAAGATTCTGAACATATATATTTTTTTAAATTTTTTATTCTAGTATGCAAACGTTGAATAGATGTGTATTATTGTTTTTGAATATTAATGAAATGTTATGAATTTGTTTCATCTTTGGAATTGCTAGTGTTCTTTGTATTAATTCATATATCAGGTAGTTTTAAAATGAATTCACAAGAAAAAGTTTTTGGAACTATTTTGGGAATAGTATGTAATTATAGCATAAAAAGTAAATAAAAAGAATTGCTTTTTAAAAATATAGGTATAGTCTACTGTGAAAATTGTCATTAAATAAATAAAAATACTTGTCATCATCAACTGATAAAACTAAAACTTGACCAATAAGTATAATTAAAATTTAAAAAAAAAAAACGAATTTCATTTTTGAGTTTTCTGGCATTTGCTTCTGTATTTTTTAAAATATAAATTGGTATAAATGAGAAAGTACTAAAATATTTAAAAACACACTTTAACCATTTGAAAAAGGAAGATCTTAATTTGAATGCAGTCAAAATAAAAATATATGGAAAGCAGCAAGTTATATGGTACTATAGATTTTCATTATATTTAGTTTGGGATGCAGATGTTAGTATATGCAAGAATTAGTGTGAAAGATTTTGTAGTTAACATATTATAGGTTGTTAAAAATATAAAATGCAATATCTGTTATTGGATATTATTAAGAGGTATCCATATTATTATTTTTTTTTGAATGATTTACTCTGCTTGTCCTGAAAAGCAAAACATTTTTATTATATGGATGATAAATGTAAAATCTTTTAAGATTTGTCATTTGGCAGTACAACCACATTCATCTGAGCAATTAATGTAAATATTTTGGAACATGTTGTGTGATGTTATTGTACTACCTAAAACAAGAATCCAAGCTAAATATCCTGCATTTGATTTCTATATTTTAATCTGTAATATTTGCTTTTTTTAGATGTAACTGCTGTTTGTATGTTGGATGGATTTCAGACAGAATCTTACTTAAAAATGACTGACAAAGTATTAAAGGAACTAAGCAAAATAGTAGCCAAGGAAACATTCAGTGTAAGCCGTAAGATAAGATTTTGAATATTGTTTTATTCCTAGCATGTAAACATTAAATAGATGTGTATTATTGTTTTTGAATATTAATGAAATGTTTAAGACACAATAACACGCCGAATAAATACTAATTCAGAATTCAAACAACAAAAATCAGCGTCATATTTACAAAATTAATTTACCTTCTCACAAACCTGTAATTTTAACTTCTCACAAACCTGTAAACCCTCGATTGCAAAGATTTTGGCTCCTATCGAAAAAGCTTTCAAGTTCAGTAAAGTTTCAGATTCACAGAAAGAAATGATTAGGCATCTTATTGCTCATAATGTGAAATTCAATAATAAACCTTTGAAACCAAATCTAACTGCGTGAGAAAGAGCTGCATTGCGTGAAATTCATTCTAACCCGGATATTATCATTTCAAAGGCCGACAAAGGCGGCCAGATAGTCGTCATGGATAAGAACACTTACATCGATGGTGTCACTAAACTCTTAAACGAAGGACCATATAATCTGATCCCTAAAGATCCTTCACCTTCGGACTTGTCAAAAATAAAAACTGCGATCAAATCTTCGCAAATCATTTCAGGCAATTTAAAACATTCACTTATCCCATCTGTTGCGAATTGTGCCAGATTATATGCTCTTCCCAAAATTCATAAAAGTGGTATTCCTTTCCGCCCTATTGTATCAAATTTAGGTACTGCCTCGTACCCATTAGCTAAATATTTAGTTTCTAGATTTTCAACTCTATTAGACAATAACATTTACACCATAAAAAATTCAATAGAGTTTGTAATAAAAGTTAAAAACATTTCTCCTAGTAATTTACTCATGGTTTCTTTTGATGTAAAATCATTATTCACCAATGTCCCAGTGGAGGGTTCATTAAGATGTCTGGAAACCAGACTTTGTGAATTTCATTTCTCTTGCATCGAAATTGATGAGCTAATTTCTCTCACTCAACTCTGTTTGAAACAAACACATTTTGTTTTTCAAAATAAATATTACAAGCAAACTGAGGGATTAGCCATGGGAAGTCCCATCCTGGTTGATATCTACATGCATTATTATGAATCAAAATTGTTTGAAACTTTAAACTTCCCGGCATGGTTCCGCTACGTAGACGATACTTTGTTTGAAGGTAATAAAGATGATTTAAATAAAGTTCTTTCAACAATGAATTCTATTGATCCTGCTATTCAGTTCACTTTTGAACTTGAGACTTGCAATTCTCTTCTGTTTCTTGACATTCTGGTCACACGTAACACATCCAACTTCAGTACTACGGTTTACCGTAAACCTTCATCGGTTTGCCTTCCACCACACTTTAAATCATGTCATCCAACTAAACAAAAGTTAGCTTCATTTTATTCCTATGTTTTCCGTGCTCTTCAAGTTTGCTCCTCCAAACTAGCCCTTGATGAAGAACTAAATTATTTAAAAGCAAAAGCTATTGACAGGGGCTTTCCACCCAACATTATTAATCAAGCAGTTAAAAAATTCTCATCTCAACACACTAAAAGGCACACTCTTGTTTTAGGAGATTATAAAAATTCTGCTGTCATTCCCTTCTTTCCATCAATTAGCTATAAAGTTGCACATATTTTGCAGAAATTTAACTTTCGGGTTGTTTATTCTCCCATCAATAAAATTCCGAGTTTCATACTCAAGGACTCCATTCCGGATATGAATTCCTGGGGTATTTATAAGATTCCTTGTCAGTGTGGTTTAATTTACGTTGGCCAAACTAAGAGAGCCTTAAAATTTCCCGTCAAGGAACATGAGGCATATGTTAGAAAAAAAGGAAACACAGAAGTCTTCTGTTGCTCAACATTGTTGGTCCGAAAACCACACCTTCAATTTTTCTGCTGCCAAAATTATTCAAAAAACATCTTCCATTGGAGAACTGGATTTTCTAGAGGCATTTCACATTCATAAAAATCTTTCTGTTCTAGTTAACGATCCTAATTCCAATCCAAATTTGCCTTCGGCCTTTAAAGGAATTCTGTTTTAGTTCTGGTTTCACCAACAGATGGCACCACTTGCTTATTCTTGTCCAGGCTTTCTTATCTTATCTAATCATCATTTCCTATCTTGTTCATTTGCGGTTTTGCAGCTGAGGATGGTGGTTCGGTAAAACCATCGAAACTAGTCCTGTGAAAATTTTGTAAATATAACGCTGATTTTTGTTGTTTGATTTCTGAATTAGTAATGAAATGTTTATTAATTTGTTTCATTTTTTGAATCATTAGTGTTCTTTATATTAAGACATGTATCGGACAGTTTTAAAATTTGTGTAATAACTTCAGTAACTTTGATACTTAACCCATTGAGGACCAGTGCACGGAAAACAAAGCTCAACAATGGGACCGAACTCCCCGAAATTGAATGTTGCCACCAGCCCATGCATTTTCAGCAGTAAAGCCTACTTTTACAAAAAATAAGCTCAACCACAGGACCGAACTCCCCGAAATGGAATGTCGCCACCAGCCCATGCATTTTCAGCAGTGAAGCCTACTTTTACAAAAAATTTCATATAAAATCAGCATTTTAATATAATGATCTCAATTTTTGAAGTTACATACTTAATATACTAATTCTTAATATCTAATAATATAAAGAATATCACATTAATAGAAATAAATGTGAAACATACGAAATACGAAAATTATACTAAAATAATATGCATGAAAATACTAAAATAATATGCATGAAAAAATACAATAAACATAGAAAGAAAATTACAAATATGAAATGTAAAAGAAAATTAAGCAATAATTATCTGTATGTAATTAAATTCCGATTTAATAATTCTGCTGTGCATGGAATAATTCAAAACAAGGATAAACACATAGGGCAATGATGGCTTTTTTTATCGAGCTGATGTCTTTCACCTTCTGTAATAATGCTGCAAATTTACTTTTTAATTAACCAAGAAAGTCTAGGTTAAATTTTAAAATAAATATAAAAAGGACAACTGGACTCTGAGTTTTTCCATCACAGAAGTTCGGCGATGTTACGCCTGATATAATCAGCTAGATGCATTTTCTCACATCTCCCAATTTAAAATAAAAACATAAATATAAACATTGAGCTGGATGCACTTGTCCACATTCTAATGAAGAAAAATGCAAAGAATAAAAATGAAGGCAAGATAAACAAAATTCCTAACAAAATAAACAAACATGCCAGTGTTCCTTTAACTTAAAGAGCTGTGTTTCCCAGTGTGTTTACACCAAAAAATCTATCAAAACCAGAAGCACAGAATAGAAACTGATGCTCATATATGAAGGTCAAAAGCCACGTGACTTAATCATTGTTTTTTTCATTTAGCACCATTGCCAGGCATTTAAAAATTAAAAAAAAAAAAAAAAAATCATTCCATTTCCAAGTTATGTATACACGGCTCTGGGATGAAGAGATTGATCACAGCTCTTCATGTATATGCGGCACTGGGCTAGTAAGAGCGGAATCATTGCATCGTGCATGTGGAACATTGGTCCTGAACCGGTTAATATGTACTGGGACAGATACTGGGAACTGGAACAGATATTATATAGCGTACAGTTGGAAGCTTTAATGTGTAAATGTTGCATTCTCTTCAAGTCCTGTATGTTTTGGAGAAGGATGTAAAGGAATTATATTCCTGATACATGATCAAACATGCATTTATTGCTTTTATTACAGACACATTGCAGTTAATATTAGTTTATTCTTACTATTTTGTGTTCTGTAGATCTTCACAATGGATGCTAACTATTGTTGTCACTAATTCCATGACTGAATATATTTAAATATGAACCTCAAGTTATTTTGAGATATATATCTGCAAGCCTTCATGTGGATAGTTAAAGTAATTGGCATTAAAAATCAAGGGATTAATTAAAAAGAAAGTGGTTTGAATTTAAAACTCTAAAATTATGGTAGATGACAATATGGAAAGATCTTGGGAAGTATGCTCACTTATATATGGACATTCACAGTTTACTTCAGACTGAATTTAAACCAAAGTATATGTTTATTTTGAGCATTTTAGGAATATCTTTATATTTATAGTGCTGAATTATAATACTACACTGCAAATCATTGTATATTTCAGCAACTGTGTATGTGAAAACACTATTGAATTAGTCAGGTGTCATTAAATGAAGTAATGTTTCAATGTCTGTACAGTGCCTGAATTGATACAATAACTGAACTCTAGTAGTTTATTCTGAGTTAAGACTATACCAAACAGATGACTACATTTGCGTTTCCTAATGTGGTTATTGATGGTGTTCCTTTTGTGAAGCATGAGTTAATTTACTGTAGAAAACACATTAAAAAGTTATATTTTTCTTAGGTAGGTTACTCTTGTGTATTTTGCCATGATCAAGTAACTGACTTGATTGTCTGTGCATTTTAAAACTGATGCTAAAAATTCTTTTTTCTTTCTAACTGGCACATTTCTATAAACACAATATTGTTGTGTGTGTATGAGTTTGTAATAGGTAGCATGCACACAGCTCCAGTGACAGGCTGATAAGATTTATTTTATCGAAAGAAAAACTAAAAGTTCAGAGTTCCAGAACTTTCCATAGAAATAATTGTAGAGCTCTGCACTGTATCACAGAGTACAATCAGTAGTTACACTTCAAACTACTAGGAACGCTGAACAAAACAGAATGCAAAATGCATCTAAAAGGCAAAGTTCTCTAGAGTCACTCTGAGCTACACCTAGCCACTGAGATATTTCTAGTACTTTCTGCTTTTCAAAATTACCTGGAAGACATGTGAGGTTTGAATATGACTACAGAGCATCAATTTCAGTTATTCAATTACAATATCCATTACAGTTGTTATCAGACCAAAATGTTGCCAGAAGTCACCCAACTTGGTGACCATTTGGTGATTTCTCGCCAGAACCATTGCCAACTTGGCAATATCTCTCCAATTTAGTGAGAAAGCCATTTACTCAATGTTAAATCAACTTGCTCCTGCATTCTTTTCCAGCAAGCTTTTCTAGATTTTCATATTATATTACAGAAAAATATAAAAATTTCACCTATAATTGCACTATGTGCAAAATTCATCACAGTATTATGCATTTTGTACAGAGATTTACTAAACTCTTCTATAACTATGTATTGAGTGATAATAATTGATAAATGATTTTATTCTAATGATTGCATTATTGGTTGAAGGGATGTCTTTTCTGATTTTTTTTTTAATATAATGATTTCTTTTTGAGTTTTGAGAATGATTCTGTACAATTTATGGTATTTTGTGACTTTAAATAAAAACGTGTTTCCTTCATCAGTAGCGGGAATGATGAAAAAATTATTGTCCAGTTTATGGCTTATTGCAGTCGTTTAAAATTTCTTCCAAAATGATAGAATTTCTGTATTTGAAATTATGAAAATAGTGTAAATAGTATAATGGTTAATTGGGACCTAGAGCATGGAATTAGAATTTGAAAAAAAATGGTGACTTTTTAATGCAAAGAGATAAATATTATAATAGATTTTTTATGCAAATTTAAGTTCACTGTGCTGAATTTGAATTTGTATGAATTTCAGATTCTAGCTCAAAATCTGTTTTACTAGATGACCAGAAATAGCTCATTAGTTTACTTCACAGCTCATTAGTACACAGTACGTTAGTAAATACTTTTATTTAGATATATATTTTTATTAATATTGTCATGAATTTTATACATATGTAAATAATTTTAGTCAAATTGTATGTAAAAGTTTAGGATCTTTTTTATAATGTAACATGAAATGCCTCAATAGACGAATCTCAGCCAGGAAAGTAAGATTACAAGGGCAAGTCTTTAACACTGAGGTAAATGGGCATCTCACTAAATTGATGAGGGTTTTGTCACCAGATTTGATGAGAAAACACCAGAAATCTCCAACCTTGGCACCTGATTGGCGAGATTTCGGTCTGGTCCCTGTGTAACTGTAATTGGTACTGTAACTGACTCTTATATTGAGTTTAAACAAAAGTTTCCCACCCTCAAATATTGTCTATGCAAACAGTTCATGCTAGTGTGTTTAATCATA
Source organism: Stegodyphus dumicola (assembly GCF_044657685.1). Classification (NCBI taxonomy): domain Eukaryota; kingdom Metazoa; phylum Arthropoda; class Arachnida; order Araneae; family Eresidae; genus Stegodyphus; species Stegodyphus dumicola. The sequence goes on from NC_140768.1 coordinate 90,772,872, forward strand.
TTTTGTCAAACGATTTTTAGTATTTAAAGAAGGAGACTTTCTCTAGAACACTGTGTTGTGAAAAAATATTATCATTAAGTACAAGGTGTCTGAAATGGATCTATCATGCTACCAGATCAGAACCATCATTTATTTTCAGTTCCGTTTGAAAAAAAAAAAAAAAAAAAAAAAAGCTGCAGAATGTCACCAAATGATGTGTACAGTTTAGGTACTAATTTTGTATCGTAAATGAGTAAATGTTTGGTACCGAAAGTTTAAAACTAAGGACTAAGACATTCAAGAAGCAGAGTGGCCTACTCATGTTGATGAGGACCACCTGCGAGAACTTGTGGAAGAAGATCAATATGAAACTACTCGAGAGCTTGCTTAAGGAGTTACACATTAGTCCCATGCCCATTAGTCGTGCTATGTGTTACATAAACTTGATGTACAAGTTCAGTCACTGGTGGCCACATGAACTGACTTAAGCAGATAAGGACAGATGTGTTTTGGCCTACACTAATCTGCGTGAATATCAATGCAAGGACCAAATTCTGGACCGGATCATCACTTGTGATGAAAAGTGGATTTACTTCAACAATACAGGCTGAAAAGGGGGTTTGTCTGTATCCATTGTGTCCATCTACAGCTTTGCAAAGTGCAGTTTGACTAACAAAAAGATCATGCTTTTTATCTGGGGGATTGCTGTACAAAGAGTATCTGGAAAAAGGTAAAACCTTCGACAGTAAGGTGTACAGCGAGATGCTAGTCCATGTTGATACTGCTATCAAGGGAAAACGTCGAACTGAGTTCTGGCGCAAAAAGGTCATGTTCCATCAAGATAATGCAAGATCACATGTGTTTGCATTCACTGGTTGGACTTTGAACGGACTTGAATGAGATTTTTTGTCACACCCACCATATAGCTTCGGCATCGCTTCTTTGGACTTCTACCTTTTATTCACACCTGCGAGTACATCTTGATTCTGATGTCTTCCATTCTGAACAGGACATCCGGAATGATGTTGATCTGTTGTTGAACTCGTGGCTACCGAGTTTGAAAAGGCTTTGAAAGGCTTTGAAAAAGTACCAAAACCTTGGCAGAAAATCATAGATTCGGGTGGTGATTGCTACCTGCATTAAAGGTTTCTCTAACTTTAGTAAGAAAATTTTTTGGCGGAAAACTTTCATTACAACCAGATGTGTAATTTTAAATGTATATTCTTTCCGATAGTTTCAAGAAATGGAAATTACTCAAAATTCCTTTTCGGTGGTGGGGGGCGAAATTATATGAGATTCGACAGATCAGTTCTTATTTCAGAGCTGTGTTTGGAGTATTGGGAGCAAGCTTTGCATTTTGTGCTTTGCATTGTGATGTGTGTAATGTTCTCAGTAGTTTGAAATATAATTACTGATTGTGCTGTGTGATATTGAGCAGAGCTTGCATGTGTGCTATAGAGGAAAATTCCAGAATTCCAGATTTCATGTTTCTTTTGGGAAAATAAACTTATTGGTTTTGTGTGCATTCAATCCATTACAAACCTGAATATTATATTGCATTTGTCAGAGAAAATATTACATTATATTTAAATATTAATTTTTTTAAAAATTTCATTTCTATAATTAAAATTGGTCTGTATAACCTGTTGCCTATTTTTAAGCATTTACGTTTGAAATGAAAAATTAAAAAAAAAAAATGAATAGTGAAAGGAGTTTTGACTTATTCATTCAATTTGCTTCCATTTATAAAATCATTTTGTATAAAACATTATAATATAACACATATTTAAAGAAAATTATGAAATAAAAAAAAATTAAAAATTATGATATAACACATATTGCAGAAAAGGGAACCCCAACTTCCATCCAAACATTTTGCTCGCCATTATTTCATTTCGTTTAGTGAGGATCCTATAATGAAATCTGTTGAAGAATACAAGAAACAGAAGAAAGATCCTCAAGATTTAAGGTGAGGTTATATATATATATCTTTTCTAGCTGATAAAGCAAATTTTACTATATTTATCGTAGGTTTCTGTTGTGGCTATGAAAGTGTGTTTTATTAACATTTGTATTGTAGTGTTGAAAGTCATATCACAGGCATTGTTACCATGTGACCTTATATGTCTAGTAGCATCATCCCTATCTGCTAGGGGTAGCTAGTTGCAATTGGAGATTTGAACATTAATATTTATTCATGATATGTGTCGTCACCATGAGCAAAGGTTTATGTTCGTTATTGCTGTGTTAATCCTAGGTCCAATCTTGGGTCTTCTTGGGTTGTGACATGATGTCTTGAACATTCAAGTTGAAAGCATACATCAAGACAGCCATGTCTTTTGCTGATTTCAGTGTCATCATAAAGCTTTTCTGATGTATCTTTCTTTGGTAGCAGAAATTATTTAAAATATCAGCTCTGATAGCTAAAAGGCTATTATTAATTGATATCTAACTATAAGTTATCAAAATAATAATTAATTAACAAGTTTTTAACATTTTCCTTGCTTTAATTTTTATTTTTCCATATTTCACTGTAAAATGGAATTAAAAAAAAAAAAAATTATCAGGTATTCTCTGTTAGGTGTTTAATGCAGCAGTGTATTTCCAAAACCAAATTTTTCTGCTACAGAAAATGAGTCAAAAGCAAACAGTTGCATTATCAGTCTTCTTTATTTCAGATAATTATTTTTCCTTTGCACATATTGATAGCACTAATTGCTCTATTAATCAGTGTTGGTGATTAATATTGTGTTGATGTGCAAGCTGACAACTTGATGCCATGGTGTTTCTTTCATTTCCAGTGATCAAATTTATTAATTTTTTCCACAAATGATATTTATTATAGGAGTCTTATCCTGTATATTCCTTCATAAATTTCTAGGAAATATTGTTTATTTTTAAATAGAATAGGATGTTTTGCATAATAGAGAATTAACAAAGATAAGTTACTATGTGGGATCTCTCACAAGATGGTCAGATTTGATGATTATTGTTAGAGGTCTAAAGGCATAAAAGCCATTACATCTCTTCATACCTGTGGAACAGGATTTAAGTTATAGCCAATCAGAGAAGGTAAAGTTGTGCTTGCATAAATATGCAGTTGACTTGACGAAATCATTAACCAGATATGAGTTCACGTTTGCTTTGCTATGGTTGGCAGTTCTTAGACAAGTTTGCATAAAGTTGGATATTTAGAACATTGAGACAAAATCCTTGTACGTTGGTTTTATGACATAGCAGTGGCTGGTTGCCTAGCAACAGAGGTTTGGCTTATGATAATTGTGACCATAAAGTCTTTATCTGAATGCTGCCTAAGGTGTATGGATGTGATTGTTTTTATTTAGTAATGCCAACTTAGAAAATTTAAATCAAATTTTGGATTACAAATTATGGAATTTTTTATTAAAATGATTTAAAAATTTAAATCCAGTTTTTAATATTATAGAAAGTATTGTTTTTCTTTTAAAGAAAGATTTTGTCAAGAATTTTATTAAGTGCGATTTTTGTTAGGAAGGGCATTTACTCATATTAATCAAATGATTCAGTGAGAGCCAACTTCAGTACAGGAAATAAAGAACAATTATGATCTAAAGGGTATCAAAATTTACAAAACAAAAGAGCTTAATATTTATTTGTTTACTTTATTAAACATTTTTTTTAATGTAAGTTGTTTAAGTTGCTTTGTTTTATGTGATAATACTTTCTTTTTAATTTTATAAACAGATATATTTTCTTGTTCAGTTACAAAGTTCCGCTGTTCAAATCCTATAATTGCTGTGTCAAGAATACCGACTAATTTGTCAATCGAAATTTTTTCGTTTTCAATAACCTCTGTGTCACTTTCTTCACTATCGGATGCGGATTATAATGACGAGAAATTTGATTTAAATCATATCAAAGACGGAGTACACCGAGATGAAATACTACATTTAGTAAGGAATTATAAGCCAAATAAAATAAAAACATCTGCCCTGAAGATAAAGATAGTTCTGACAGATCAACTTCCAATTCATTGTGCGCCGCGGCGTTCCCCCCTCTTCCCCCGGCCGCAGAGCAGCGTGCAGTTGATAAACAGATTTTGGAATGGTTTGACAAACAAAGGATCTGCATTTATCCATTTTTTGCAGCAATTCCACTTTTTGTTTGATGGACATCGAAACATACTTTCGCTTTGTAGATCCTTTGGAAGCTCCAGCATCGGAAATTCTATTTGACATAATCGAAAGTTCAAGCTTACTTTTATAAAATTGCTTTAACAGTCTGCAAAAAGTAATAAGCCGGATCCAATTCAAAGATTAAGGAACAACGTGATCTGCAACATTAACTGAAATAAATAATTAAATATTTTTAGCTTATACCGTCCGTTATACATTAAACGCGCATGCGTAAATTTATTATGCGCACGCACACATGCATATGCGCAGCCGTAAAGGTCTTATGCGCATGCATCAACACGACGCATGCGCAGAAAGTTTGTACCTTTGAGGTCCGGTTTATAGATCATTTTGGATTATGGGTGTCCCAATTAACGACTTTTGACTGTACTAATAAACCGAAAATCATTCTGAAAACTGCATGTTATGCAAGGTTTTGTTCAGCCGTTAAGGTGTATAAATAGGAAACACAGATTTTTTTAAGTGCCATATCTTAAAAATATCTTTAATGTATTGTTTTTCAGTTAGATTATTGTAGAAACCTAATGTTACTGGGTGGGACTAATGTTACACATATTAAAAATTCAAAATTCAGATTTGTATGAAATGTTTATGCCCTAAAAATGTTGGTTAATTAGAATATTATAATCCACTGTGAACAAGAAAATCATGCAGATCAATTTCACCATAAGGCTGTTATGCATGTGCATAGTGCATATCAGCACTTCATAGTGTTAATGAAAACTTGAACATGCCCAGTTATCAGGAAGCCCATGATCAATAATAGTAATATTAGTTATTTTTACTTTACTTTGTCAGTTGCTGATGAAAATAATATTGTATATGAGCCATGAGCCACTGAAATAATGCATTCAAAATTCTCTTAGTTGTTTAAATTTAAATATGTTTTCCTTATGTGATAATATAATTGTTTTGTGACGAATGTGTAATTATCACAAAGAAAGCATTTTAGTAATTCATTTAATTGTACAAAAGTTACTTATATAGTGTACAAAAGTTACTTTTATAGTCACTTCAAACAAAGCTGCTGTAAGTTTACCTTGCTGCCATCTTATTAGACAAGAGCTTGATGTGTTCACTATGTTACTGTTCTTTTTTTCCCAAATTAATAAATCTTACAAATCTGATAAATTTATTATTTAATGTGGGATAAAAACTAATTATTGATTTGTTAAAGATTTCTCATGTGATGCAGTTTACTAAAGGTAAATTTTTCAGCTATATTTAGAATTGAAAATTAAAAAAATTTGTTTATAAGTCAATCAATTTTGATTTTTTGACTTGTTAGCATCATTATTTATAACTTTGCAGCTATATTATGTCTGAATTTCAAATTCTTAATCTCTCCCTCCATAAATTAATAATTTTCTTCAGCTATTAGATTTAATTAATGTTAAAGATAAAAGATTAGTTAAATGATGTCCTGTTTTGTCATTTTTATGTTTAGTTGCATATTATTCTTGCATACATACAAATTGTTTAAACTCATGGTGGATTTTGACTTTGCAGTGGATTTCGACTAGTCATTCATCATCTTGCAGAAGAAAATTTTGAAGAAATAATTCCCAATTGCAATGTGGAAATTGAACGTTGTGGTCCAGATGTACCAGAAGCTTACTTAGTGAGAGGTACATTCAGGCTGCTTCAGGGACAAATCCAAGATACCTTAGCAGATTTAAATCACTTGCTTTCCATGGAAAGTGTGGATGTAAAAGTTAGTTTTTAACATTATTTATTGGCTTTATTTTAATGACCATAACTTTTTTTTTTTAAGTGCATGTGGATGAATGATTTCGGTGGGCTTTCGTATGTTTTGCCTCATTATTAAGACAGTGTTTTTTCTGTAATCTCATACAGCTTAATTCTAAGCTAAATGCAGTCAAGCTACAATTGTGCTTAAAATTCTGTGTAAGACTGTTACTTTTTCTTTTTTTCCTCTCTCCCCCAACAAAGTAATCGCAGATTACATTATTTTTAGTTCTAATCCCTCAAGGTATTGAGGGAAGGATTATATGTGTTTGTACCTAATCTTTTGTCCAATCAAGAGAGAAGAGAAACATGCCAAAGTAAAACTTGCAATTTCTTTACTCCTGATTTAGAGAGATCTGTGTATATTTGCCCTCAAAACTGATAGTCTTAGTTAAAATATCTGCCAAACACAATGTAGTTGCTGTGCCTAATTCTAGGTTTTGTCCAATATTCTTGGTGAATAATAAGTAAGACATATTGTTATATGGACAAAGTGCAGAGAGACAAGACATACAGTGACTATTTTGTGACACTTGCTCAATGAGGTTACATAGAATTTTCTATATAAGAGGCCATCTAAGCCATCCTCAGTTTGTTTGAAAATCTTTATAGTGCATAAGAATTAAAATGCCCATCTGAAAAACAAATCAGTCATATATAAATAGCTTAACATTTAAAAATATGTTAATGTTATTTATTTCAGTTGTGATGTTCAGCTGTTTTATGTATTTTAATAAAATATTGTGCATTTAATATTTGAGGAACTAAATGTGTTATTTTTCAAGGTCTATTAATTAATAAAATTTTTTGAAAAGTATAATCCAATATCTTCATAAAAATATAAATAATGTCCCAATTTTTCTGCGGACCATAAAAAAGTTTTCACGGACTACCAGTTGGCGACCGCTGACATAGACCAACAAAATGCTGTTCCTTTTGCTGCATTTGTCAGAATAGCTTTATAACCAATGTATTATGTTTTATCATTTTAGTCTTCTGATACTGAGGTACCAGAAGACTGTCACATTATTTCCAGGTCTGCATTCAAAACCACTACCATTATTTCACCTTGAACTTAGCTACTCTTGGATTCAAATTGTGGGGCTGCCCCTAAACTATAGTTATCTTCTAGTTTTATTTATTTGTATTCATGAATGTTATTTGGATAATAATAAATTACTATATAATTTCACACACATTGATTCTTGATTAAATAAATTGCATATGTATTTATGATATGCAAAAAGTTATGAAATGTATACTAAAATGCAAAAAAAATCACAGTTTCTAGACTGTTAGGCAATTAATGTACATATTATTAATTATTAAAAGATGAAATGAGAAAAAAGAATATATTTGTTTATTTTTGATATTATACTAAATTTTCTCTTTAGCAAATCTTTTAATTTTGTCACCAAAGGAAATATTAGTGACAAATCACATAATGTCAACAAAATTTCAAAATTCTTTAATTCCCCTTTAAACATTGTTGATTTTAAATATTTTTTCATTTAACATAAGCATTAAAAAAGATGATTCAGAAATACAGTTTGTAGTGGTGTACCTTTTAATATCCACATTACAATGTTAATCTTCAGTTATATGCCAGTAAAATCTTTTTTTCAGAAGTATCAATTTGCATGACTTGCTTACGGATATATTTACATTTTATCTCAATTTAAATGTTCCCATAAATGAGTATTGTCTTCAGTAAAACCGCTTTCAATATTTTCAATATAATTTTTCTAAAACTCTTTGTTAAAATTCTAATTTTTGAAGTTCTATGAAATTTCAAATTTATAGTATTCTGATTTATATGCCAGCCATTTTCAAATTGTCAAAGGCAAAGTTGTCACAAAGAAAGTCTCCAGTATTTATTATTCAAAATCATGCTCTTTCTTATTTAGATCAGATGGATGTTTTTACTTGTGCTGATTTTTTTTTTTTTTTAATTTAACTTATCTTTTATTTATCTATGTTACTGGCAAAGTATGAAATGCTGGCATTCTTTAGAATGTCTAAGCAGTATATATAATGCCAGACGATTTTAGGCAAAGTATGTAACACGATAATTATGACATACTTTACCTAGGCATTCTGTAGAATGATAAATGCTCTCTAGGCAAAATATGAAAAAAAAAGTTATGATAAGGCTATTATTTAAAAGATGTTCATTTGTCTAAAATACAAATATTATTTTGGAAAATTAATGAAAGAATGACATTAAAAAACTGTTCTTTGAAATATGTAAAAAAAGAGATAGGTGATCTTGATAAAACGTAATAAATTTGTTTTTTCTATCTGGCTGAGACTGGGAATCGGTAAGATCTACCTGAAAATAGAAGTTAAATTCAGAAACAATCATAAGTTTCACATCAGTGCCGTTTTTAATACTTTTTTTTTTTTTTTTTGACAGGGCTCACAAATGTGGTTGTTATAGTTCAATATCATTACGTGTAACGTTTTTGTTATTGGTTGAGAGTTCTTTCGACATTCTGTCACGCCAATCCTGTGCAGTACTCAAATGAGTTTTCATGAAATATTAAAAATAATTCAGCGTCCATGATGTAATACTGTAAAGCAGTAACTCTATCTTTAACAGGGTAAATGAATGCACTTTTGTTTTCTATAAACATCTCACTCTATCGATTCAGCGGCCAGTAGTCCCATGGTTCCTTCTTAGTTGTCATTTTTGCTTTTTTACGTCATTTACTAACTTCTGATAAGTAGTTTCGGATCTTTGAAACAAATCGAAAATGTATTTCATACTTTGCTGGTTTGTCATTTGGCATTCTATAGAATGCCTAGGAAATGTGTGAAATATGAATCGTTTCATGCATTGCTGGCTAGTTTTAGGCATTATATGCCGGATTTCATACTTTGCTGGTAATATCTATATCACTCAGTATCTTCATTTTGGTTTGAATTCACCAAAATTATTTCTTGTAAGAATAATCAATGAGAGCTTTTTTTTTATAATTTCATTGTTGTAGAGATATCCTCATGAGTATTATGTATTTTTCTACTTCTTTTATTTATTCAAAATATATTCCTAGAAAATTGCCTTTATATTTTCAAATGTTTTAAATGGTTCTGCAATCCTTTGTTCCTGAATCTTTTATTTTTTTAATAGCATCATTTTCAGTGTCTTGTAGAATGATTCTACAATTCTTTTACTTCATTCCTGGTTGTGCTTTTTTTAAAGCCATCATTTTCAATGTCTTTTAGAATAGTTCTACACCTTATATTTAGTTCCTGATTATGCTCTTTTTAATGCCATCATTTTATATTTCTTATAGAATATATTTATCTCTTTCTGTGATTATATTATGGATGATTAGAAGAGGTAAAAGAATTGTACAGTTTTTGTAACAGACTCAAATGTAATTGATAAAAAGAATGAATTATATTTTTGTATTTAAAAGCTTCTTGTTCCCTTTCTTGCTTTTCTTTGACTATTTTTTAATACTTCAAGTCATTTAAGCATTTTCTTCTGTTCTCCTATAAAAAATGCTCCTCCAGTAATAATAATAATAAAAAAAAAGTTCCCTCAAAATAAATGTTACTCTAATAAAGAAAATGTTGAAAACTTTTGTATAAAATAATTTTTTGGTGGCAATTTCTCCAATAGTAGATTATATACAAGGAAACCCGGATAAAAATGCAACAGTAGAAGAAATTAAATATAGAAGAATGTTGGATAGGATATATATTAAGAATGCATCTTAAGAGAAAACGGTACTTTTCTGTTAATGGGGTATCAGTTACCAAATGTGGTAGCTTATTTATATTGTGTAACAGCTGTGCAGTGATTATATATATAATGTTTAATGTGCCTAATGCCAAATTTGTTCAATTTTTCTAATTTTTTTTAAAAGTAAAAATAGATCATTGTGAAGGGAAAGAACAACAGCTTCATTCTTCTGATGTTCACAGCGATCGGTTTTCACTTAAAAATCGGAGAATTGCCTGAATTTGGCTTCATGCATGGCCTTGGCAGTGTTCACATAAAAGTTGCCTAAATTATATTCATTATATATAAAATAGTTATTCTCTTTATGAAGTATTTTATTGTTGATGCCATCTAGTTAGATTTCACATCAGCATTTCTGTTTGTTGCTAAGCGGCATTCCACTAACAGAAAAAAAAAGCGTAGCATTTGCGATGAAAATAAGGCAAGAGATAGAACAAAATTGGTTTAAAAAAATATCAGTAGCAGATATGTTTTATTATTGGTACTTTTTTATATAACTAAAAAATAATTCTATATAGTCATAACACTGTCAGATTTTTTTAAATTTTTATTTTTGTGTTTGTAGGTGAGAGTTAACTGCCTGATCAAAATTGGAACATTAAAAGTGCAAATGGAAAAAATGGATGAAGCCTTAGAAGATTTCAATAAAGCCATAGAATTAGATTTAAATAATGCTGATATATATCTGCACAGGGGGCAGGTTCATAATTTTCCTTATATCCATTTTTATGGAATATAATTTCTTTGTGACTGTAAATGTTGTTGTAATAGGTTACAGTTTTTACTAGCAGCAAAAAATGGAAAATTGTTCATTTGTTATTTATTAATTGCGTTGTGGAAATATTCTTCAGTTCTCTTTTAAAACTGACTAACAGTTGGGAAGAACTGTACAAAATTATTGAAAATTAAATGATTCACTTTAATTCTTCTTTTAATTCCAGACTTATTTTTAAATCTAGACTTATTTTTAAATTACTTTGTTTCATGACTAACTTCTCATTAACACAGTGCCTTTTTGTCTGCAGTAATTAGAGCTTCTTCTCTGATATTCAGTATATTTTTATTTTAATATTTAAACAATTAAAAAATACCGTAAATTTTTGGGAATTTTTGAGTTTTTGACTTAGTTATAATCAAATTACATGCTGTTATTTTTCTTTAACTTCTTTTCGTAAATTTAGATTATTTTTTCTAGCTAAATTTATGATATATTTATAATGCTTTTCTGATTATTCTGCTGATTAAAATTTTTGTAAAATCTCTGCCAAGAAAATTTTACAAGAGTTTTGTTATGATTTGAATCCAAGCAATTTCATAATTCATAAATCCCATGACATTCAGAAAAGTTAGAAGCAGTTATTCTGGCTAAGACAAAACATGTATTTCTTCCTTTTGCTCTTTTTTAAAAAATCAGTATTTGGCTGTATCCTTAAAACTTTTAGAGTTTTGTAATGCTATAACTTACGGAAAACTTCACTGAATATTTACTGAAGTTATAGAATACACAGAAATTCCTTTAATATCTATATAAAATGAGCTATCATTTAAAAATATTTAAATATATTGAAGCATTTCAATATATTTAAATATTGATGATTTTATATGATGTTAGTTGCAGTTCTGTGTGCTGTGTATATGTGGTGCAGTTTTTAATTTTAAAATGCTAATTTATTATTTAATATTTACTTAAAGAAATTAATTTTTTCTTCTGAGGAAATTAAAAGTTTTGTTCTTTTACATTAATATTATTTAAATGTACACACTATTGTTCATTTTTGCTTTTTGTGTGTTGAAAACTAATACAGTGGAATCTCTTATGTTATATTTACTAATATATGTTTGTTATTCATCATTTTTGGTATTAAATGAAATACTGCATAGTATATTTCTATACTATAATTTCCTAAACTATTTTTTTAGTACTTTACCCATTTTCAAATCACTCCTGATACAGCATTTCTTGCATGAATAATTTGGGAGACACAATTCAAAGCTAAATGCATGTTTATTGAAGAAGTGATTGGTCTGTATGTGATTGGAATTCCATATTTCTTATTTTTGAATTTGCAATTTTGGGAAATGTAAGCTTAATATCTTTCTCAAATTTTGTTTCACCATAAATATATTGTTCAAAGATTATATAAATTTAAAACTTTTGGGGTACATAAAATTTAAGAAAGAAGTTGAACTTCTTATTTAAGCAAACTTCTGGAAGTACAGTCGTTTTTTTTTTTTTTTTTTTTTTTTTTTGTCAAGCTCTATTTTACATGTTTGACCTATTCAGTACATTCTGAATCGTGGTCATATGCCAAATTGTAGAATGGCAGCACATAAACTGTGAATATAGGGAAAGCCACTGTGGGTATCAGGATCAACATTGAGCTCTGAATAACTAGAGTTAAACCTAGCCATCCTAAGTTTGCTTGATCTGCAATTTTGAAAATACTCTATAGTATTCACTGGAAGTATTGTATCGACATGTAGCAGCTTATCTGGAGATCTCTTAAGATGTAACTTGCTTCCATGGCGTCTGTATCAAAATTACATTTAATTATATGAATGATATTATGACACTGTATAGATAGATCATCCTTGAACATTGATAACTGAGATGCTGTTAAAACTGTGAATATTATTTATTCTTATTAAACTGAAATATATGTGAAATTTGTGTCATAAAATCTCAAGATCTTATTAGTAAACATTTTAAGGATGTTCTTTTTAGTAGTTGGTCAGTTTACCAAAAATTCTTTGTTATGTAAACCATTACTTTCTAGGTAACAGCTTATATCCACCACCTGTTCAGCTGCATACTTCAGTTTCTAATCTAATACTTAAAGGCTTAAGTGAAAAACTATTGTCTGCATCAAACTGTCTTGCTGATCGTATTGAATTTTTGAATAGTTTATGCATTTAATTGTTAGCAAAGCAAAATTTAAATGCGATAATTTTCAGAATTTATCTTCTTCCCCCCCAAAAAAAAGCAAATTAATGTAGCAATTATTTTTAAAAATGTTGAAAAACTGAAAAAGGTAAGTAACTTTGTGAAATAATATAGTGGAATGCAAATACATTTTTTAATAAATTTTTAAAATAATATTTTTTTTTGTTTTTGTTTTTTGCTTTTGAAGTAAAATTTAGAATTATTTGAAATAATGCCAGTTTTACTACATGGCAGTTTCCTGGATTTTTTAAAAGGGGCTGCAATCACTACTGCCATTGTTTGCATCATCTTCTATTTGGAGTAGAAATTGAGCAACACAGTAATGCAGTAGTGTTTTGCAATATGGCCTACAGCTGTGCATCCATATTATTAGTAGCACTGCATTTCTGAAAAAATTTAGTTTTTGTTTTATGTGGAAAATCCTTAAAAGTCATAAAAATCAGAACTTTAAACAGCGTAGAAGGTGGAATCAGAGGAAAGTCAGAGGAAGTATGATCTTTTTAAATAGTAAAAAGTTCATTATCTAAATAGTAACCACTAAACAAAAATTGCCTCTCTTAAAAAGAAAGCTAGTGAAAAATTACCATAACCTTTTTTTTTTTTTTTTTTTTGCTGAATGCATTTTAACTAAATATGTACCATAACTATCTTCTTCACTTGTTAGTAAGTTTAGTAGTATACCACTAAACAAAAATTTTGTACCATTTGTGTAAATTTTGTACAATGTTTTGTACCACTAAACAAAAATTGCCTCTCTTAAAAAGAAAGCTAGTGAAAAATTACCATAACCTTTTTTTTTTTTTTTTTTTTTTTGCTGAATGCATTTTAACTAAATATGTACCATAACTATCTTCTTCACTTGTTAGTAAGCGATCGCTTTATCATTTCTTTAGGAGTGTAACTTTGTGCTTCAAAAGTAAATAGTATAATTTATATTTTATTTATAAGTTGCCACATTGTTTTTATGTTATATTAAATTATGATATTAATTTAAGTTAAAGCTTTTAATCTATTATACTTCTTAGCTTCTTTATTTTATTTTGAAATAGCCCAGTATTTGTTATGAACTGTCATACATTTTTTAAAATTAAAAAATTTTCCAGATTTGATGCTTTTTTAAAAGGCAAACTTATTATTATTATTATTATTTTGGAGCCCCTTTTGCTGTCTTGGTAAAGCTACTGAATACTGGTAGTGTGACCCAGTTTCAAAACGAGGACTGGTTGACTTTGGTGGTTTTCCTCATATGTAGTGTGAATATGAGCTAGTTTTCTCCAACATACTTTTTTCTCTTCCCATAGGCATAGCCCTCATATGGTGTGCCATAATCAAATAAACAAACGTAATTTTTTTGAATAGTTTATGCATATTTTCTACCTATATTTTTTCATTTGCTTCATAATAATGGATAGGTTAGGTTACGTTATTTCAGTACAACAATTCAGTTAAAGTCTATCTATTTAAGAAGAGGGATACTTTTAGGGAGGGCTTTTTTGTGGGAAACTGGCTTGCACTGAAATTGCGTAAGGAGTCAAAAACCTTAAAAAGCCAATAACCCAGCTAACCCATTTGCCTGAGCTTAAACTGAAACAAACTATCAATATTCATTACTCTTCCACTGCACGGACACTGGTGGGACACAGTAACAAAAATATTTTTAGTTATTTCATTTTGTTTTGTTTTAAATACATATTTATTCATTTATCCTTACCTGATGTATCAAATTATTTAGTTATGTGTATATTTATACTTAACCTGCTAATTAGTTCATCATGTTAACCCATTAGCCGCTTAAAACTACAAGGAATAGTTTTTTTCTTCTACAAATAATACAGTACAAAGTCCGTAATCCATACTTTTCAGGAATTCGGCGATTCCGGAGTAATGGTTTTTCCGGATTATAGATCATCAATTTAAATGTGGTAAGATGGCATGCAGAAATTATACAATTAAAAATATGAAACCATAATTTATGAAATAAAGAGCAATTATAATCTAAAGGATATCAAAATTTACAAAAAAAAAAAAGGCTTAATATTTATTTGTTTACTTTATTAAACATTTCTTTCAGTGTAAGTTGTTTAAGTTGCTTCGTTTTTTGTGCTAAACGCGCATGCATAAAGCATGCAAAAAAAAAGTTTGTGGCTTTGAGGTCCGGATTGTAGATCATTCCGGATAATGGACATCCAGATTACAGACTTTGTACTGTAATAAGTATTTATAACATAAATTTACACTGAAAATAAAAAAAATAAAAAAATGCTCTGGCATATGCACAACATCAGCAGAATAAAAATATGGATGTTTAGTGAGCACGATTGTACTCGTATGAAGTATTCTTTGAATGGAGCACTGGATTACTTTTTTTGCTATGTAATGTTTTAAAAATCTCAGTTCTTTTTACTTGTAATTAATTCAATATTAAAATTGAGATTTATTTTTTTTTTTTTTTTACAAATACACGTTATTTTCATTCGAAAGATTCAAGCATGAAAAGCTTCATGACAATCATGATGTAATGCCACATTACATATTTTTCATCTATAAGCAGTCTGGCAATGGCATTCTTTACAGCAAAGTTTTCTGTTATCCTCAGACTTTACGATAAAATGTCCACCATCTCCATGCAATGGCTTTTGAATGCTAAATTTACCAAGTTTTCCTATTGCTGATCTATTTCTGGTTAATTTTACACTGTCAGTAGAAGATTGCAACAGGAATAATGCAGTCTCTCATCTGAAATCTAAAAGAAACTTTTTATTTTCAGTAGTAGAAAGGTGTGGTATTTTCCATTCTTTGTCAAAGATGTAATTAGTAAATATTGGCCAACACCATTTTTGGCCATGAACTCTTATTCTATTATTGGTTACTAAATTGTCGCATGATCAACCCCTCCCAGTTTGCCATTGTATGCTTCAATAAGATGAGGCTGAGATACATAAACCTTTTTCCTTTGCCTTGAATAACGAAAAACACTTTTTACGGGCTGAATTTTTCCAAATTTTGAACCAACAGCTAGAACCGAATTGTCGTTCCATCGGACCAAAATTATTTTTTCCTTTCAGACTGGAAATCATGATAACCCCGATCTTCCTTACGGACTTATTTCACTGTTTCTAGTAGGCGTATTTGTATGTATTTTTCTTGAATTGTTCCTGTAGCACAAAAACCTTCATTTCTTTAGGTGACAAAGAAGACAAAATCATACCTGATGGTTTCTTTTTTCTTAAATCCATTTCAAGTTTTCTGTTTTTTAAATGTTTTTATATGATTAGCACTGTTTTAAGAAGGCTAAACTTCATACATGATCTTCAATATCCCCAGCAGTAACATTTGATCAAACATCATTTAGCATTTTCTTTCTTCATCACTAGCTTCTGCAATTTCTGGTGAAACAACAACAATATCAGTTTCATTCTGGCCATTGTCATCATCTGTTTCTTCATTAAAAAGTCCTTAAACATCTTCTAATGTAAGGTACCTTGTTCTAGGAATTTTTAAAGCATGGAATGAATATCAACCAGAATATCTAAAGGCATGACTAAAAAAGTGGAAAACTCTCTTTCCGCTAATCTTCCACTATCGCAACACCTATTTTTGATTCTATCCCTACACAAATATAAACAGCTGATTGATAAAATGTTCTGATAAGTGATCACCTTGGCTAAAAATAGATCACCCCTAAAGATGGCGATTCTTTCGTTAAATTTTTTAGGCAAAAATACCTGGTAAAAAATTTTGATTAAATTTTGCTTCAAGTATGAGGCTAATTATTATAAATAAAATTATTATTGAAAACAAATATTTTTTTTTACAGAAATAATCATAATATTCCCTACACAAAATCATATGCTAGTATAAAATTTGTTTAGTAATTGTATTTTTATATAATATTTATTTTGACCATTATGTGAATGCAACAGTGACGGCTAATGGGTTAAACTGTTCAGATTGAAAAGTTCAGGCAATTAAAAAAAGGAGGGTAATTAAAAGCTAAAACCTATTGAGAACCCTGCTGAATGTTATTTTATTGCAAGTTGCAACATAGTTATTGGCATTAGTTTACTCATGCTAGTTTTCTGGGTTTTAGGTAAGTTTTGGTGATTGGGTTGACAATTTATGGAGGTATTTGTCCAGCTTTACCAGGAATTTAAATGAAGTTAAAATATATTTCTAGGTAAAAGTGATGTATATGAAAGCACTTCAAATCCTGAAAAATTGTATTTTAATTAAAGCAAAATTAATCTTTTTTTTTTTTTTTTTTTTTAAAGCTTTTTAATTTTGTCTGTTGAAGGTTGAAAGTAAGAAATGTGATTTATTTACGTTGTATAAGTGATTTAAAAACAGAAACAGTTTTTTCCTTTATGCTCAGGTAGGATTTTTCTCACGTTTAAAATCTGAAAATATTTCAAAATTTTATGTCCTGTGTCAGTGGTTCCCAAAGCATTTCTTGTTCATGATGCTGTTACTGCATTAAAATTTTTAATGGCATCCAAAATCCGAACACAGGTTTGTCTAATGGCTGCAGCACATAGCTGATGCACTTTAGTTAAAATAAATGAAACAAATGTTTCAGAGATAATCTGAAAAAAACCTATTGAGAACCCTGCTGAATGTTATTTTATTGCAAGTTGCAACATAGTTATTGGCATTAGTTTACTCATGCTAGTTTTCTGGTGTTTTAGGTAAGTTTTGGTGATTGGGTTGACAATTTATAGAGGTATTGTCCAGCTTTACCAGGAATTTAAATGAATTTAAAATATATTTCTAGGTGAAAGTGATGTATATGAAAGCACTTTAAATCCTGAAAAATTGTATTTTAATTAAAGCAAAAAAATTAACCTCTTTTTTTTTTAAAAAAAAAAAAAAAAAAAGCTTTTTAATTTTGTCTGTTGAAGGTTGAAAGTAAGAAATGTGATTTATTTACATTGTATAAGTGATTTTTATTGTAAATGTGATTTATTTACATTTAGTACTTTAATAATTTCTTTGTATTCCTTATTTTTTTTTTTCCTTTCCACCTCAATGTAAAATTGTAGATTAGAGTTTCTATTGTGTAACTGTTTTATTGAATGATTTTTATAATTTATTGTGCTAGATAAAGATGTGGTGTTATAACTGTAACTAAATAATGCTTGTTGACTTCAGGTATATCTCCTTATGGATAGGATTAGTGATGGCTTGAAGGATATGGAGAAAAGTTGCTCCTTAAATCCAAATTTTCCATCTGCTAGGGCACAGAAGTGTTATATTCAATACCGCTGTGGAATTCAATTTAATGATGAAAGCCAAAAAAAAGCTGCTTTAAAAGGGTTCGAAGAGATTGAAGCAAGTTTTCCCAAGTGTCCAGAAAGTTTTTTCCTTTATGCTCAGGTAGGATTTTTCTCACGTTTAAAATCTGAAAATATTTCAAAATTTTATGTCCTGTGTCAGTGGTTCCCAAAGCATTTCTTGTTCATGATGCTGTTACTGCATTAAAATTTTTAATGGCATCCAAAATCCGAACACAGGTTTGTCTAATGGCTGCAGCACATAGCTGATGCACTTTAGTTAAAATAAATGAAACAGATGGTTTCAGAGATAATCTGTGCACAAAGTAAATTTTTATTTTGAGTTGGCATGCCATTGAATAAAGGAATCACAATTAGTAAAAGGATTGAGTCTGTTTTTCATTGTAAAACATATGAAATTTTGATATCAAACTGGGCATAACTACCTCAATTCCTATTCTATTGATTCTGTTGATTTTTATCATTTCATCACCATTAACTTCCAAAAACAACTGCACAAACATGATGTCACACATTGAATATTCATCTTAAAATAATATCAGATACACAGTCAGTCTCTTTCTGTCAAATTTTATCATCAATGTAATGTTGCAAGACGCCGCCCAGACGGTATAGTGGTTAGGGAAGCCTGACAGCGATACTGAAGGGCCTGGGTTTGAATCCCGGAGAAGGCATGGTTGCAACTGTCTGTCCCTTCATAGGAAGCGATGGTGGCCCACCTATTAGGTGCTCCCATAATAAAGTAACAACCGCATCTGGTCGTGTGTATATTAATGGACTGTGTTACACTGTAACTGTTCACAATCTGTCTTTGGGCTGGAGATGTTGCAAGACAACTGAATAAGATTTCTGTTTACAGAGTAACATTTGGATAGAGTTCTGGTTGAAGGGTGTTGAATCCATGAAAACAGTTTTTCCATAATGTAGCCTTGAAAATAATTTTCAAATCAATTGATAAGCTGATAGGTGCTTTTCTAAAACATGGTCTTCTAAATATTGCTCCTGCCATAGCACTAACTTTCTGATGATCTGATGCTAAAAACCTCATGAATTAAGCAGCATTTTTATTAAAGTCTTAGAATAATTACATGGTGTTGTAATGCACATCTTGCAAACATTGTATTATGGTATGAAGCATAATACAATATAGAAGCTGTTAAGTTAGAATACAGCGCCACCTGTTGGATAAGCAGAGAAACTCTCACTTGGCCATCTGGATTCGGCTAAGCAACATGCCAGAGCATGTATTAGATCTGAAAGGTTAATTACTGTAAATAAATTAGTTCTTTTGCTATACAGTCCACTTATTAGTTTAGAATCATAGTACATGGTCCATCGAGCCGGAGAAGTGAACAAAATGCTGGCATTAGATAGAAACAAAACTTCGTTAAAAGCGAAACTAACTAGGTTAGAAAATGTAGTGGAGGAATATGATGATAGTTTGAATAAGAATGAAATTCAAATAAAGTATAGATCGCTACAAAGCATTCAAATGGATATTAGAAACTTTATTTTCTATTATTATTAGATTTCGAAAGTACAACTATACATTAGGAGCTGATGTTCAGAAGATGTACAGGCAAATACTTATTGAACCATCTCAACGAAACCTGCAGTTGATCTTGTGGAAGGAATCAGTTGGTAGTCCTGTGCAGACTTACCATCTAATGATTGTAACATACGGAACAGCAAGTGCACCATTCCTTGCAACAAGGGTCCTGAAGCAGTTAGCAATGGATGAAGCGACAGACTTTCCTCATGCCTCAAGAGCCATACTGAAGGACTGTTACGTGGACGAAATTATTACTGGAGCTAATACGATGCAAGGAGCCAAGGAGTTGCAGGCACAGTTAACCTGTCTTCTAGAACGTGGTGGAATGCAGTTACACAAATGGTGTTCAAACAATCCAGAACTATTGAAGAATAAAGAAAGTGCTACTCAGGATTACTCCTTTCAAGTTACGGATAAGCCTCAGATTACAAAAGCCTTAGGAATGTCATGGAATACGTCTACAGACTGTTTTTCTTACGATCTAAAGGTACCTGACTTTGAAGAAACAGGCACGAAAAGAGATGTCTTATCAACGATAGGTCGCCTGTTTGATCCGTTAGGTTTAATTGGACCTGTTACGACAAAAGCTAAAATATTTCTACAAAAACTTTGGCTTCTAAAATTAAATTGGAATACACCTCTTCCTAAAAATTACTCTGAAGAATGGAAGGCATTTCTGCATAGTCTCAAAATAGTCAACGATTATCGCATCCCTAGATTTGTTCTAGCCAATGGATTGCAACAAATAGAAATTATAGGATTCTGTGATGCTAGTCAGAAAGCCTATGGTGCTGCAATTTATGTGAAATGTATGTCATCTTCAAATGAATGTTCATCAAGACTTCTGTGCAGCAAGTCTCGTGTGTCACCTCTGAAGTCAATTACCATTCCTCGTTTGGAGCTTTGTGGTGCAGTTCTGTTGGTAAAACTAATGAAAAGAATATTCGAGGCCATTCAGCTACCTATTGTCAAGGTACTTCACTGATTCGTCAATAGTATTAGCATGGATTAAGAAGGAACCTTATCAACTAAAGACATTTGTTGCTAATAGAGTATTCTGTTATTCGAAGCATGACTGCGGTTCATGAGTGATACCATGTTAACACTCACAATAATCCAGCTGATTTGATATCACGTGGAGCTGAACCTAAAGATCTTCTTCATAATGATTTATGGTGGTATGGACCAACTTTCTTGACTAAGGAGAGGTTTTTGACTAATCCTTGTGAATTAATTTCATCTGATATGGATGATATGGAATACGTCAAAGAACTCAAACTTAAGGATAATGACTTAGTTAATCTAAATGTGAACTCTAATTCCCTTGTTTTAGATCATATTCTTAACATTAGTAATAACTATATTCGTATTATTCGTGTGTTAAGTTTTGTTTGTAGATTTATAGCCAATTGTAAGGGAAAAAATTTAATAGGTTCTCTAACAGTTAAAGAATTGGATGACGCTGAGAAAATCATGATCAGGTATTCAGGTATGTACAGTTACAACATTTTAGCAAGGCTATTTTATCTTTAAAAAATAAGAATTGTGTTTCTTCCAAAAGTAAGTTAAAATTTTTATGTCCATTTCTAGATAATGATTCTCTTCTGAGAGTAGGAGGCAGACTTGCCAATAGTAATCTTAATTACAACCAAAAGTTTCCTTATGTAATGCCAAAAGATCATGTAGTTACTAGATTAATTTTTCAGTATTGCCATGTTAAATATTTACATCTTGGTGCTCAAGCACTATTGCATCAGGTTCGTAGTAAATTTTGGGTTATTAATGGTCGAGATGTAGCTCGAAAGGTTGTACATGAATGTGTAACATGTTTTAAGGTTAAACCAATTGTATGTGAATAACTTATGGGAAATTTACCTGGTGAGAGAGTTAATCCAGATTTTGTATTTAATACTTGTGGACTCGACTTTTCTGGTCCATTCCTCATTAAGTATAAAAATCAGAGAAAGGGTAATTATGCAAAGGTGTACGTTGCTATATTCATATGTTTAGCTACTAAAGCAGTACATTTAGAGGTAGTAACTGAGTTAACCACAGATTCATTACTTGCTACTATTAAAAGATTTATTGCTAGACGTGGAAAATGTAATACCATAATATCAGATAACAGTACTAATGTGGTTGGTGCAAAATCAGAACTGAAAAAATTGCATAGTTTAGTCCTTAAATCTAATTCTGATATAGCAGATTTCTTAATGTCTGAAGGTATAAATTGGAAACTAATTCCACCTAGAGCGCCAAATTTTGGTGGTTTATGGGAAGCTGGTATTAAGTCATTTAAATATCATCTTCAACGTACAATCAGCAGTTATAAATTAACTTTAGAAGAATTTTGGACTGTTGTCACACAGATTGAAGGTATTCTCAATTCTCGTCCAATTTTACCCTTATCAACAGATGCAAATGACTTTGAAGCCTTAACGCCAGGTCATTTTTTAATTGGACGTTCCATTACTTCATATCCTGAACCAGATTTGTCTCATCTTACAGATAATAGACTGTCTAAATGGCAAGTTATTACCAAGTTCATTCAAGTTATTTGGAAACGTTGGCAAACTGATTATTTAAATCATCTACAACAACGCATCAAATGGTTTATTAATAAAGAAAATTTAAAGGCAGGTATGTTAGTTGTGTTAAAGGAAGATAATCTTCCGCCATTTAAATGGTCTTTAGCAAGAATTCTAGAAGTTTTACCTGGTAAAGATAATAAGGCCAGAGTTGTTAAAGTGAAAACATTAAATGGTGTGTATATTCGATGTATTAGTAAAATTTGTTTATTACCTATCCAGGATAATAATGCTTAGTTTACATTATGTTCTTATTGAAAATTGTGCTTTACATTAAAATGGAACTGTTTAAAGAATTAGTTCGATTGTAGAATAGTGAATGTTTATGTTTTTAAAATGTTGCATTATTTTATATTATATTCATGATGAAATTATCTATCATCTTTCATATTGTAGTGTAGAATTAGTTTTTCTTGATTGTTAAATTGTATGTATGTTAGTAATTTGTATGTTGAAATTTGTAATTTCAACGGGCGGCGGGATGTTAAGTTAGAATACAGCGCCGCCTGTTGGATAAGCAGAGAAACTCTCACTTGGCCATCTGGATTCGGCTAAGCAACGTGCCAGAGCATGTATTAGATCTGAAAGGTTAATTACTGTAAATAAATTAGTTAGTTCTTTTGCTATACAGTCCACTTATTAGTTTAGAATCATAGTACAGAAGCATTTAAATATACATGTATAAAAGCATTTAAATATACATTTATAAAAGCATTTAAATATGACTGCCGGATTTTTGCATGGTGACCTATAATGCAGTAGGTACTTAATCTTTTCAGTTGCATATTAATTGCTGTAGGTTTTTATTATTTTAAATGGTTTTGAAAACTTTATGGGTTCATTTAATTGTATTTTTTTAGTAATGTGTACTTAATTTTTTTTCAGAGCAATTTGATTATTTTATTAATGAGATAAATATCTTTTAAGTAATTATCATATAGAAAAATCACTGATATTTATATTGAATTTCAGATGCCTGGTGCTATTTTTAGAAAAAGATATGAAATTAAAATTTTGTGTTATAAGACTTCTGTCTTGTTTGTCAGATAGTTTTGTTTTTCTGTCAACAAAGATGCACATGAAAATTTTTTTAACATCCTTAAACACTAATACTATATTTAATTGAATTTGTTTCCAGTTTTATTTTACATATCATTATCACTTTCTTTTCTCTTCTAGGTACTGTCTGAATGTGGCGATTATGAAAAAGCAGAGATGTGTTTCAAGAAAGCTGGTGAATTAGATCCTAATGATCCAAATGTTTTTGTTCATAGGGGGTATGTTTATGTAATTTCTTTTCCTAAATATTTTGTTAAATTTGCATCTAAACTCTTTATTCATAAAGCAACAAATTCCAGGAGAAAATGCAGCATGATTGCAAAAATTTTCCTGAACTATGAATCTGAAGAAAGGTTCTATATATTATGATCAAAGATTTGATGACTAATGGAAGGTGACAGAGCAGGAATACAGTTTATGAAGTAATTTGATTAAAAGCTACAAATAAATGCCTTCTAGTGGTCAAGTGGCTAAAGCTTTTAATTTTTTGCATGTTTTATCTGAGGCAGATAAGTTGCTATATGGGATTTTTATGGTTTTCCGTGTGTATATCTTGAATGGTAGTCATTTATTGCTAGGTAGCCCTCCAGAATGGTCATTTTTTTTTTTTTTGGTAGATGGCCCTTACATATGTTCATACTTGCCAACCTATGACACTCAAAAATCAGGAGATTTTTTTAAGAAATCAGGAGATTTTTCACAATGTTAAAAAGACTTTTTAAATTATAAAAATATAGTTTTTAATAATGAATTAACTTTTAAATAGTAACTAATCCTTAAATGCAAGCAACACAAAAATACCTTACACATAAAAAACATTTTTATTACTTGCATTGTTTAAGGGGAAAAAAACGACACTTTAATCAGTTTTCGTACAAATGTTACAAACAGTGGCAGATTTTGCTTTCTTTAAGAAAGAAACTTCATAATTTTGTTCACAGCAATTGCCACGTAGGCCTGCTTTCACTAATAAAAGTTTTTCTAATGTGTCATCACTAATATTAGATCTAAATTTAGTCCTTGTTTTCGCAACAACACTGAAAATCCTCTCACACTCTGCATTACTATGGGGAACTGTCAAGATGGCCAACACAATTCTAGACAGTTCACTATATTTTAAAATTCCATAAGCACCTTTCAGTTTTCCATTTAAATTCCCCTGGGTGTCAATCCTAGCTGATTTTATAACTTCATCCAAGTTTTCTAATTGTAAACTGCTGTTATGCAGCTGTTGGAACTGTTTTGATTTTCCCTTCCTTTTAGAACTCCTTTCAAGATAATAATAAATATCAACAATGTGTTCATCCACATTTATTGGTAAAGAAGCTGCCCTCTTTTTCAGCTGCTAAATTTAAGAGGTGACATGTGCACCTCATAATCTGAAAATCTGAATTTTCCTTTCTTAAGATGCCTGCAACACCAGTCTTCCAAGCCTACCAATACTGGTGCATTATCGGCACCAAGGGCTAAGCAATTATCCAGAGGACCTGCATTTTCTTTTAAAGTTTTAATAATTAGCTGTGCTATATTAAAGCCTGTCAAATGTCCTTCTAAAGTGGGAACAAAAAGTAAACTGCACTCAATTTCTGAAGACTGGATTAAAAAAAGAAACAACAATTGGATACAGTTTTGAATCGGTATTATTGCTTCCATCTATAGAGAGGCAGAACGGAGTTGTTTTAATGCAATCAATAACTGAAGATTTATTTTTCAAACCTATTTCTTTAACAATTGCACCTGTTTTGATTCTTGCACTTGAGTATTTCTTAGCGATTTTACTATCGGGAAACATTTTCTAAATAAAGTACAGCGTGATCCGATGCATTCAGTGGCAGGTTGTGCTCCAGTAAAAAGGCAGAGAACAGACATTCTGCATTAATAACTTTTTGGTCCTTTGTTTCAGAAGGAAATTTTAATTTTTCGTTTTTTTTTTTTTTTTTCAAAACAACTCATTTTGTCCTTATGTTTTTGTGTACGCACATGTTTGAGAACATCCGCCCTTCCACCATGCAAAATCATAAAATCGCAACGACAGGCGGTACGCATCGCAAATTTATTACATTTCCTTGAGGAAATAATGGAAGGAAAGTCAACTGTGTACGATTTTTGAAACGTACACAAGTATTTCACCTTTCTCGCAGACATAACAAAAGATGATAATTTCTAAAACTATTTCCCTAAGGCACATGTTCTCACATAACTCAGGGCAAAATAAACGAAATAACTAAAGAACATCCAAATAACAACTTGCTTTGTCCTCTTTGGTTAATATATGCCAGCTGACACACGGTGGAGCTCGATGCCCATTGGAGAACTGGAGAACAACATTTCTGCATACGTATAATGCTCTCACTCACAAAGCAGAAGTTATCTGATTCGCAAGGTTTTGTTTTAGATATAATGTAGAGAAAATTCAATTGCTTTCAGACGTAAGCACTTTTTTTTTATTCATATAACAAAGTATTAAGCCAAGTTGCATGAAAATCGTGAGAAATTTTAAGAATAAGAAAAAGTCGGGAGAAATATATTGTAAATTGGGTTGGCGGGAGAGTGGTCGAAAATCGGGAGAGTTGGCAACTCTGTATGTTGCTTTAATTAAATTAACTAACTAACCAGTCAGAAATAATATCCACTTTCATGTTTGTCAGTAATATTTAATGTGAATTCTATTTGATGTTTTGAGGGGTTCAGTTATGTTTTAATGGAATTTTAAGTTTTTTTATTTTATACAATTAATTTTTTTATTTAGACATTTTGATAATCATTTTTTAAATTAAAGTTTTAAAAATCACGTGTACATTTTTAAAAATGTGTTGCCAGTTACTATGATACTGGCTTTTTTGTATAATCATTGTATAGAAAATTATTGATATTTATATTGAATGTGTATAAATAAATAGTGAGTGACAATTCGATTTCATTGTGACTGTCGTATTGCATTTCAGATTTGAATTCAGATTGTGGTGAAAATATTTGATGCACTTTTGATTCTTTAAATAAGGTTAAAAATTATACTTCTAAAATACTTAAAATTATAAAAATAGATATATGTATACAGAGTAATTCAAAATTAGAACAAACATCTAAGAGAGATAGAGTGCATCTTGATGACTTAGAATCCCCTAGGAAAGCAGAATCAGAAATACAATCCTAATGAGATAGGGGGTTGTTACATGCTGTCATAGGAAAACTTTGACAGCCACCCACAAAGGTATTAGGATGGAAAAGTATGAATACATCCTGTGATCTCAAATTGACATTAAAAGACTATAAACTTAAGTCGTGACTTTCCTGTTAATGAAGTTGCCTGAAGTTTCATGACATATATCACTGCATGGAATCTGGGATGTTTTGAAATACGCCAGGCATCTGTTGGACATTCTTGTTAGCCATGAAGCTTCATTTCAATTTGTTAGCCATGAAGCTTCATTTCAATTTCAATTTAAAATTATGATACATTCTGATTATCCGTAACCACCCTGAAAAGTATTTGTATTGCCAGAAATAGACAACCCATGATTTCACCAAAGTATATTTATTTGGCAACCTAGGTGTACAGAGGCTTGTGGCAGATGAGTGCCAATGTTCATCTTCAGATTTGACTGTCTTTAATATTTGTTTTCTTGTGCTAATTTTAGAGAATGCAAAAATTCATGTTCCATGAAGTTGTACTTCATAAACGATTAAATTTTCTGTATCAAAATTCCTGTGTTACTGAATATGTTTTATTCTTGGATGTCTTTTTTAAGCAAAAATAGATCACTTTGTATATAGGTAGAACATAAGCATGCACAATGCCAAGTTTGTGCAATTCTTTTAATTTTTTAAACAAAAACAGGTCACTGTGTGCATGGGAGAACAACAGCAGAAAAAGAATTGCACAAGGCTAATTCAGAATAGTATGTGGGGTGTTTAAGTCTCACCATTTAGTTAAAAGGTAAACATTATTTTATTGATTCACTATCTTGTTAAATGGTGAATCAATAAAGTAATGTATTACTGTAAATGATAATTGTAAATATTTGTAATTACATAGCAAAATTTAAAAAATAAATAAAAAATTGTGAATGTCAAGGTTTTATATATATAAACTTGTATTCGCACTAAATGGATTTAAGTTCATACAACATTATATATATATATATATGTGTGTGTGTGTGTGTGTGTGTGTGTGTGTGTGCATGTGTGTTCAAATATTTGTGGTAAGTGTATCAGATTTTTGAATGTGTTTATATGCAATGCAAAAAGTAAAATTTTAAATTTGGGGGTGAGGGATAAGAATTTTATGATCATTTTGGCTTAAAATTTCAGTGTGTGTATAAATGAAAATTTTTTTTGCAGCATTCTCTTACTTCAGTGGAAGCAGGATGTGGATGGTGCTCTAGAACTACTTAATAAAGCTATTGAAATGGACCAAAAATGCCAGTTTGGTTATGAAACATTAGGCAGTATCGAAGTTCAAAGGTAATTTTGTTTTATGTTATGTTTTTGGATTTATGTTAGTTTATCTTATTTTTATTTGCAAATTCATGTGTAAAAATAGTTCAATTTATGACTGTGTAATATAATATATATTTTTATGTATATTTTTTAACAAGTTGACCACCCTTGCTGTAGTCTTTTTGTCGCATGTTATTTTATCAATATGTTTTATTCATCTTGTATGCCTTTTTGTCTAAAATGGATGCCATTAAATTTATTTTGACTGGTTTTTGTTAACTAAATAAATTTAATTAGTTCTTGACATGATTCAGACTCAGAGTTTCCCTATAGCGGACTCTCGATTTTATCAACTCCTACAAATCACTAAAACAATTATAAAATCAAAAGTTTGTTAGTCAGAATGCAATCAAAAAATAGAATAATGCAATTTGCATTAACCTTTACTTACTAGAGACAAAAAAAACTGAACAGTTTTTATTTTCTTTATAATTATATTTTCATAAACATATGATTAACATTTTATCAATGACAATTTTTGCTATGCATTGTTGTGCATTTGAAAGTCCTCAAAAATCAGTTCTTCAGAAGCTGGAGTATTTTGCTGACAAAGTTCTTACTGCTTATCTGTTTTATTTTGTCAGCTTTAATGACCCTTGCATATCAGAAATTTTGGTCATTCAACCAGTTCTAGAAAATTTACTTTTTTCTTGTCAAACTGTTGGTGTTGAAAGGGGAAGCAGTGAAAAGGAAGGAGAACTTAAGCTTGTAAATTAGAGAGATGGTGAAATTTTATTTCACAAATCTGAACAAAAATTAACACTTAAGACAACTTATTATAGTCTAATTCAGAAGTCAAACAACAAAAATCAGCATTATATTTACAATTATTCGGCGTGTTATTGTGTCTTAATTATTATAGTCTATTTAGAATAGACACTTTGGAATCATTTCTCATGCCTGATGTGCCTCATAACCATAATAGCAACAGTCGTGGCAGGTGGTTCAATCTATTAATTTTTTTTTTCCATTTATTTCCTTGTAGTATGTGTTTCGCTTTATGAAATGTGTACAAATGAAGGTTGATTTGAAAAAGTCTCAGATGTGGTGGAGTAAATGAGTGCTGTACATTGATGACAGTATGTGTTGCAGTTGCAAATGGGGGAGGGCCAGAAAACCACGAAGATAATTGTTTTATCTTCAGCAACATTGCTGTACTTCAAATACATATTCATTGCTGAATTTCTATTCTGTATAGTGAATTCATTGCTGAATTTCTATTCTGTGAAATAGCAATTTTTGTTGTCCATAATGGTGACATGAAGTGTTGATTTTGTTATGTTCTGTAAGATGAACCAAATTGTAATTGTAATCATTTTACTATGGTGTCAGTGTTATCCATAAACAAAATTATAAAAATAAATAAAAATTAATAAACAAGTCTTGTATCTTATAGTGTTGCACTTATAACTGGCAGTATATTCTATAATGAATATATATATATATATATATATTTTAAATTTTATTTTTCAGAGGGAATCTTCGTCGAGGATTAGAATTGTTCCAGAAAGCTGTTGATACTGCCCACACAGAAACAGAATTGGCTCATTTATATTCTCTTTTACTTGCAGCAAAGGCTCAAGCAAAAGCTGCAGAAAGTTGTGGATTTAATCTCGAATAGCATTTCCAAAAGATCAGAGTTATTAAATTTTTAGATGTACAAATGTTAGAGTTTATTTTTATTTTTTTGGACTGTAAACACTGCACATCACCATTTATTGTTAATTTTAAAATGTCATACCTATTTTGAAGGAATAATCAATTGACTTGTATTGAGATCTCAATTGCATTAAATCACTTCTTAGGTTCTGGTTATAAAGTTCCTTAAAGAGACTTAAAAATGTATATTACTTTATAGTCACTTAAATTATGTTCATTGTAATTAAAATCTTTGCAGTAAAATAATTGTTGAAGTTTTATTTTTTGAAATACCATAAAACATGTTTATGAACTAACAGATTTTAAGTGCTATTGTGTATTATGTTTTGATATTGGAGACGCCTTTGTTGGAGACTTGGCCCATTATATTACAATATGGTATAATTTATTTATCATCTATTTAACTTGGAAAGGGTTGCCAATGTGTAAAATGTAAGATCTTTAACCCACGGGAAAGCATGTGGGGTGTATCATACCCCAACCCTACATAAAAGTGGAATATTCCTAACTTGTGAAACTGAAATTCTGTGCTGCTTTCAGTAGCTGAGTTTCTAGTTGTGGTTGACTTTTAGAACCACTTTTTCTTTGCCTGTGTGTTTCAGAAAAAGATTTATCAATATTTTGTTGGAACTGGGGTATGACACACCCCACGTGCCTGTCCGTGTAAGTGTTTTTCTGACTGAATATTTAGTTCAGAAATTTATTTCTAGAATGTAACAGTAAATATTTCTACTCGCAAGTGATTTTAAAGTACTTGACATTAAATTCTTAAAAACGTTTAACTGCATTATGGTAAAAAGAATGGAGTCCCTATGAACTGGAGATGCAACGCATGTGAGATTTATTAGAAATATTTGAAAGCAATGAAGATTGCATTTCAGAAACTGAAGATAAAGCTAAGAATATATTCTACAATGTTTTGGTTTCGAAAAAGATAAAACATTAATTCCTGATGTTCCTAAAAAAGGAAAAACTGTTCTTATGCTTTCAACATTATATAACGATCATACTATAGATGATAATATTGGAGAAAATAAAATGTCAGGAATTATATGTTTTAATAATATGACTAAAGGAGCAGTGGATATGGGGGAAGAAATGTCAGCCATTTATTCAATTGCCAGAATAACAAAGAGGTGGCCAATGGTAATTTTCTTTCCTGCACTGAATGTTGCTGTAATAAATGCTTGAATTATAGTATTACATTCAAC
Source organism: Stegodyphus dumicola (assembly GCF_044657685.1). Lineage (NCBI taxonomy): Eukaryota > Metazoa > Arthropoda > Arachnida > Araneae > Eresidae > Stegodyphus > Stegodyphus dumicola. Next base: position 90,803,333 of record NC_140768.1, read on the forward strand.
TGCTAATCCACCAACCAGAAACAGAAGTCTGTTTTTGAAGGACTTAGCATTATAATTAATGAAAAAGTATTGAACAAAGATCAGAGATTAATACTTTTCCAAGAAATTAACGTACTGCACGCAAAACAAAAGCAGAAGTTTCGACGAAAAATTAAAACGAATACATGAAATTCAAAACAACTAAGTATGAAAGATGTGATAAATTTTTTGCCCTCTTGCCAAGGACAGAAGAACGTGAATGCAGTGTTTAAAATGTGAAAAAATTCTGTGCCAAGAATACATGAATGTATTTCGTTCAGAGTGTGAAGAAATAAAATAAGCATGGTGTATTAGAGATGCAATGAAACTTAAAGGTATGATGTTTGTTTTTTTATTATTTTCATTTATCTTAATTTTAACTCTAAGATTATTTCGAAAATTAATTTTTTGAAACCCAATTATTATTCACGTATTTATAATACACAAGAACAAAAAAACAACAACAACAACAACAACAAAAAAGTTTTAAAACTAAATATAATACTATTTTTATCATATTTTAACGCCCACTCTAGTAACTTTTCTTGGTGAGACTTCGGCTGGGTTAAAATTGCTTAACAAGTAGTTAGTGTTCAGAATGTTACCATTTCCATTGTATGAGAACTTTCATTTTTCTTTAAGTATGTAATGTCTCAACGGCGTGAAAGATTTAAAAAAGTAAGCTCACTTTTTAATAATTTAAATCTTTTGGTTTTTAATAATCTGTTTAATTGGTTAGTTTAAAATTCATTTTATTTACTATATATATTCATTGATGATTATAAACCTTTCAACATTTTTTATAGTTATTGAGCATTTACATGAATTACTAAGATGCTGTCTAATATATGTTATGCATTTTTGCCCAGAATTATTTTTTTTTACTCATTTATTTTAAGAAATTATGTTTCAAATGATAAAATAAGGGTTGCTATGCTATCTGGAAAACTAGAAAAACTCAGGAGATTCAAACATTGACCAAAAAGTTAAGAGAAAAGTTGGGGAATTTCATATGTAAATCTAATGAAAAAGTGATTTTTGCACTAATGTTGAAATTGGATCACTTTCTTGGCAAATTATGTATTGCTTGAGCATCATTCTAGCAGCTGGCATAGAGCCAATTTTCACAGCACCGATCAGATTGTCTTTCAGAAAGGCAAAGCAAGTTTTCAGTATCTTTGGTTTCCAATAAATAACCTACAGAATCTGGAGAGTGTGATTTGCATGTTCTTGCGAAGAACAAGAAATCCGTACATGTTGAACAAAAGAAAATTCTGCCTCTTGGTTTAGAGAACTTGTTTTTCTATTGTCATCTCCAATTAAAATGTTTGATAAGTGAAACTTTGCAATCTTTTCCACATTATTAAATAATTTTTGAAAATGTGTGTGTTATGGACTGTAGCTATGAAATAATGAAACTAATTTTCTTTTAAATCCATCTTTTATTCTATTCGAAAATTAACTGCTCAATTAGCAGCCATTCAAAAATCCAAGCAAAAAATTTCTCATCAAACAAGCTAATAAAATAATTACAAAAGCAAACAATATTGATGCATGCGCGTTACCAAGATTCGTTGCTAGGCAACTACTTTAGAGGCGAAAGGTTTCGCATAGCTGACAATCAGGTGCCAACATCCCGCCTGGCATTGAAATACTAATTTGAAAGCCGATATAAATTATTTAAGAAATTCAAAGTTTAATACATATATCAGTTAGAAACAATTAAGTGCAATAATACTATTAAACAAATAACAAACAAATTACAACATTTTACAATAAAATAGATATGCAATATTAATACAGGTAATTATCAGATAAATTCACTAAATCAATTGTTCATAGGTAGAATACATAAGTTCGGTATTCCACGTTTTATTAGTCCCTTTCAAATCAGCGTTGGCTCCGACAAAGTTGGTAGCGTTATCCGTATATATAGTTGAGTTAAGGCCGCGTTGCATGAAAAATCTTTTTAATGTTGCAATTACAGCCTGTGATGTTAGATCTGTAACAAAATCGAGATGTATCACTCGAGTAACTGAACATAAAAAAATAACAACATATATCTTATTTAAGGTACCTCTTTGTTGATTTTTATATTTTATGTAAAAGGGACTTCATAAATCAATTCTAGTTACAGAAAAAGGGGACTCGCAGAAACTCTTTCCTTCGGCAATGGTGCCATAAGTTGTTGGGCTATTTTAGGTTTATTTTTAAAACAGATAATGCAGTTATGTACTATTTTACGAGCAGTGTTTCTGCCGTTTAGTGGCCAAAATTCTTGTCGAACACAATGTAGCAAAGTCTGAGCACCAACATGTAAATTTTTTAATTGGAAGTATTGCATAATTATAGTAGTTAAGTTATGATCCCTAGGCAGCAGAATAGTATGCTTTTGGTCATAGGATAAAGATGATTTATTTAATTTGCCACCTACCCTAAGTATTCCATTTTCGTCGATGAAAGGATTTAAATTACTTAAGTGACTATCCTTTATAATTTTACCATATCTAAGGGCTTGAATTTCTTCCTTGAATACTATTCGCTGTACTAGCCTTACCATTGTTAGCTTGGCATACGTAAATTCATCTCTAGTAATAGGACATGATGACCTCTTACCTTGTCGACAGTTGGAAATAAACCTATAAATAAAACTAAGAATATGAATTAGTTTAACAAAATAATTACTTAAAGAAAGAAAATAGTTAATGAAATCAGCACTAGAAGTAATACTAAGAGAAATTTCTGGAGATTTTTTTTTCATTTCGCATTCATAAAGTTCATAGTTCTTAACATCCAGACTAGCCTTTTCTATAACATTCATGTCAAGATTAGAAGGTCCACTGAACCATAATTCTGAAGATAAAAGTTCGCTAGGCTCGACTCTGCGAGAATCCAAATCAGCAGGATTCTCTTTAGAATGGATATGTTTCCACTCGAAGTTTCTGATAACGACTGAATTTTCGCAACACGATTCCCAACAAAGGTTTTGAGTTGATGTGGTGAAGCGTTTATCCATGCTAATGCTATTGTCGAATCCGAATATAATGTTACCTTTTCAATGTGTATATTTAGCGAAGTCAGAACTTTTTTAACAAGCTTAGCAATTAGAAGACAAGCTGAGAGTTCTAAGTGTGGTAAAGATAGAGTCCTTAAAGGGGCTACTCGAGATCTGCTTGCCAGTATCTTTAAACAAGGGTTATCTTGAGTGGCATATAGGTAAGACCACTCCTCCATATGCAGATGTTGCAGGATCGGAGAAACCTATGATAGCCCTTTTATCGGTTGTAGAATACAGAGCATATCTTCTCATCTTAAGATTTTCCCATTCCTTTAACTTTAAAATGAAACGATTCCATTCACTGGCAAATGGTTCAGGTAATTCATCGTCCCAGTTCAGTTTTAAAGACCATAGTTTCTGAAGGAATATTTTTGCTTTATAGATGACTAGCCTGATAAAGCCAATAGGATCAAACAACCGCACAATGACTGAAAGGACATCTCTTTTCGTAAAAGATGACTTGCCTTGGAAAGCGACTTTAAAAGTAAAGATGTCGGATTCCGGTTGCCAGATTATGCCAACTGTTTTCGTAAATTCAGTTGAATCAAAGTGAAACTCTTCCTTAGATACTAAAGTGTCTAATACACTCTTAGAATTAGATTGCCAATTGTGTAAAGACATTCCAAACAACTTTCGAATATCTTTATTAGTTGATTCTTTAATTCAATAGCAGACTCAAAATCAGAGCCTCCTGTAACTGTGTCGTCCATATAGATGTCAGAAAGAATCACTTCAGAAGCTAAAGGGTATTTCTGCTGTTCATTCAAAGCTAACTGTTTTAGAGTTCTTATAGCTAGAAATGGGGCACATTTAGTCCCACACGTTTCAGTATTCAATCTACAAATAATAGATGAGTCGTCTTCATGCTCTTTCCTTAAGATACGTAGAAAATTCCTTTGCGATGAATCAATTAAAATCTGTCTAAACATTTGTTTAATGTCTGCGACCAGTGCTATTTTGTGTTTACGAAATCAAACAATTAAATCAAAAATATCTTCTTTAACCTCTCCTGAGAGTAAAATATCGTTCAGACTCAATCCTGTAGTAGTAGGAGCTGATGCATTAAACACAATGTGCAATTTCGTAGATGATTTTTCAGGTTTGTAAATTTCAGCCATTATTACTAATAAGAAAGTCATTTAATTTTCATTTAATATTCATTGTATTTCCACTTAAACCATTAACAGGAATATTTACCTTATGTTTAAGACCAAGCGAACTGCGAGGTCATAAAATGCAATTGAGATGCACTGTCCAGTATCGCTCTGCCGCTAATATAATCACTCCGAATCGGTGACCAAACCATGGCTGGAGAATGCAAAACTGTTTTGTTTGACATTTTATTTAAAGCTGCAAAAGTCTTTACCACTTCAGTTAAGTTTGGATTTTTTATTACATTGGGCGAACTTTTTGCTTTGCGTATTACGAGCATCTACAGTCTCTGAAATGGGAAGATTTTCCGATTGCAAACTTGGCGAAATATCTTGATCTGGCGAAGTTTTTTCACACAAGGAATTTTTAGTTTCATACCTACACAATAGATAATTGTGCTTTCTTTAAATGACAAGAATATTTTGATTTGCATGATGCAAGCTTATGTTTATCACTTAAGCAGTTTATACAAAGTTGCATGTTTTTTAGCAATATTAAATCTTTGCAGTGGAGTCATTTTTAAAAATAAAGAACAGCTATATACCAAATGTGACATTTTACACAATATGCAGGAATTGCTGTTTGACTTTAACAGGAAATTTCTGGTTTTATTTGTATAAGAAGTTTTAATTTTTAATGACGGTAATTGGACTCCATATAAATTTTTTAACATCTGGGATCGTTTTTTAAATATTCCATGAACCTTTAAATTTGGGTAATTCAGTCGATTTTAAACTCATTTCGTATTGTTTTCTTGTTTCTTTATCTAAATTTTGAATGACAATATTTATGAGGAATTGATGTGTTAGTTCATTAGCTTCTAATTTCATTAAGTTTAAACCTCTTAGGTTTTTGTTCAAAACATCAACAAGATTTCTAAGACTCTTATAAGATTCAACATGTATTTTCCCAAAATTTAAAATATTCATGAGAATTAACAATCAACCATTTATTTTCATATCTATAACTATTCTAACCTCAAATAAAGACTGAAAACTGTCTTCTGGAGTTTCTACAACTTTTGCGTCTCCTTTTAATGCAGAACGCAAATAGAACAATTTTTGAATATCATTTAAAGAAGAGTTATTTGTAATCAAACTATCACATTATTTTTTTAAAAATTACTCCAGTTCTCAATATGGTTGAAATGCGGTTTAGCCCACTACTTGGCGATTGTTTTTCAATGGGCAATAAATGCGCCAACATGGCTAACCCGATGTCTTGAACTGTGTTGTTATTCTGTTGCCACTAGATGTTATCGCCCTGTGTTATATTTAAAGAAATTAAATATTGAAAACTCTGCATAAATGTTTCTCACATTGTGATAAAACAACGGTACCTAGGACCATCAAATTTTCAATAACATATGTTTCCAAACTAATATGGGCATCTGGAAGCCCAAAGTTGGAATTTTGAATTTATTTTATTATCTGATTGATGTTTTTTAAAACTTGAATGAATGTTTGATTAACAAACTCAAAGATTTCAAAGCGAACAACGGCAACACAGTACGTGGAAAAAGAAAAAAAAATTACGTGCAAAGCGCAAAACTGTGTATCGGAAATTCTAAAGATATGCTCATTTAAAAATTATTTTGCGATGTTGCTGTTGAACTGAATTTTATGGTTTAAGTGTAAAGAACATTATATTTGATAAAGAAATGTAACACACAAAACGTTAAAAAAACGCCCCTTTGGGCGTAATGTAAAATCTGAAAGCTTTAATTTTTTAAAAAATTTTTACTTATTAATTTGAACAGTTAATTCTGTTGTGGTTTGAATGTTCTTATGTGGTGGTTCTTTTTTAATCGAGTATTTTCTCCCTTAGGGTTTTTGCCTTTTTTCTACATATATTATGGAAACGGAGTATAAAATGTTAGTAAATTTGTTTAAAGATGAGGGAGGATCCAAAAATGTTTCCCCCTGAGATAAATTCAATATACATATATAAAACCCCTCAAAAAGATTTTACATTTTTCTTGAAAAGGGTACGTGAAAAAAATTTTCTTGTATGGTTCGTTTTAAAGTTGCTTTTCTTTAATATTTTGTATTTCTCTTTGGCTCGATCCTAGAAGATTGCAAAAGCTGAGGTTGTGCAATTCTCTGATGTTTTTTAAGTGAAAATAGATCGATAGGTACATGGGCAAAGCCAGTGCAGTGCGCAATGCCGAGTTTGTGCAATTCTGGGATGTTTTTTGAAGTGAAAATAGATCGATGTGCACATGGGCAAATCCAATGTGGTGCGCAATGCCGAGTTTGTGCAATTCTGGGATATTTTTTGAAGTGATAATAGATCGATGTGCACATGGGCAAAGCCAATGTGGTGCGCAATGCCAAGGTTGCACGTGACGCTGAGTTTGTGCAACTCTGGGATGTTTTTTTAAGTGAAAATAGATCGATGTGCACATGCGCAAAGCGAATGCAGTGCGCAATGCCGAGGTTTTGCGCCATGCCGAGTTTGTGCAATTCTGGGATGTTTTTCGAAGTGAAAATAGGTCGATGTGCACATGGGCAAAGCCAATGTGATGCGCAATGCCGAGGTTGTGCGCGATGCCGAGTTTGTGCAATTCTGGGATGCTTTTTAAGTGAAAATATATCGATGTGTACATGGGCAAAGACAATGTAGCACGTAATGCCAAGTTTGTGCAATTCTCTTATGTTTTCTAAGTAAAAATAGAGCGACTTGCACATGGACAAAGCCAAGGCAGTGCGCAATGCCTAGTTTGTGTAATTCTCTGATTTTTTTAGTGAAAATAAATGGATGTGTACATGGGAAAAGCCAATGTAGCGCGCAAAGCCGAGTTTGTGGAATTCTCTAATGTTTTCTAAGTAAAAATATATCGACTTGCATATGGACAAAGCCAAGGCAATGCGCAATACCAAGTTTGTGCAATTCTCTGATTTTTTTTAGTGAAAATAGATGGATGTGTACATCGACACTAAGTTTTTGCAATTCTTTGAAGTTTTTCGAGCGAATACAGATCGTTGTGCACATGAATAAAGCGAGGCTGTAAGTTATACCGAGCTGTAATGTAATGTATTTTATATGCAATGTTTAATGTGTCGTTTGTGTATTTTAAATTTGCATTGTTTTAATTGTAAGTTATACTTTAGACATCTTTTTTTAATTGTATTTTTAATTGTTTGCTTTTGATATGTTGATAATGTTTTCCGAAAAATATCGATAATCTGACGATCTACTCAATAGTAGCAAAATTTGACCCTATAAATAACTTATATTTTTTAAATTTTAATACATAGTATTTGCTATCGCAATTGCACTTGATAATATGAGTTCATTGGTAATATGTGTGTGTGTGTGTGAAGCATTGCTTAGTGTTCCAAATTTGTAGTGTTTATTTTCTTTCATTGTGAGAAATTAGATTTTTTTTATTTGTAGAATGTATAGAATTCTAGTAAGACTATAGAATATGACGTGATTTAAGAATTTAAGAAACAGTGATATGAAAGCTGTGTATGATGTTGATCTGCAATAAAAATATTTATTATTTTTTATTAATGTAAAGTTTAAAATTTAGAAAATAATGAAAATTGTCTACTTACTTAAGAGTATATATATATATATATATATAAAAAGAATACCTTTCAAAATAATCAATGAAATTTGACTGTTGTATTATACCCCCCCCCCGGGTGTCGACGTAGAGAACTCTGCGAAGCTACTCTGTACCTAGGCCGTCTCGGCCACGGGGGTATAAAATTTATGAACTTGGTGGCTCTGAAGGCTCCGGGAGAGGTCACTTATTGGCCGACCTCGGGGTCTGGCACGTCCTAGCATGGCGTGGAACTAGTAGCCCGGGGGTTTTCCTCCGGGTATGCTGGGTAATGTCCCGCTGCGACGGGCAGCTCGAGCGACTGGTGGGTAGCAAATGGCGACCAGTGCCGTTCCGGGAGATTTTCTGGGTGGTGCGCCTCTCTCTCTAAAGGGGCCAGAAAGGAGGTTGACCCTCTGACTCTGGTTCTAAGGAGTGGGGGGACCTGCAGTGCGACCTTGAATGTGTTGCGGAACGGGGAATGCCCAAACTGTTGTTGCTGTTTTATAAATATAGTAACTAAAAACATATAAATTCTTATTTTCAAAGGATTATAATTAGGGTATAAGGTATTTTCTGCCTCGCTCCAGCATGCCTTCGTGGTATTCGAGAGGGTCTGGTGAGGGCATTGATCATTTTCACGCCTTCCGCATCAAAAAAACGTGATGACTTTAGAGTGGTGCCCGAACTAAAAGGTGGTGAACAATGATTCATCACCACCAGAATTCGGGGATTGGGTCCCCTAATCCTCAGTCGTCCTTTAAAAAGGAGAGTATAAGAGGTATTTTATACCCCTCCCATGGAACATGCCTTTGTGGTGTAACGGTAGCACTCTATTCAGGTATTCAAGAGGTCCAGGTTTGAAACCTGGCGAGTGCACTGTTCATTTTTCAAATCTCAAGAAAATCTTTAATAGTTGATTGCCTGCAGCTGTTACAAGAACATATTCATAATGCAGAAACATTGACATTATTTGATCAAACTGTACCACTAATCTTAATAATTATAGAGCATTTCACATTTCAGAATTTTTAGAATATTTACCAATTTCATCATTATCTCTAGAAAGTTTCTCTTATGATGTGCTTGGATTTTTTTCAGAAAGTGATTAAATAATAGCTTCTTCTGTGACTAATGTAGCCAATTTGAGTTTTTTTCCTCAATATCTACCCAAGTATTAATTCATGTTACTTAAGAAAGGTGTTGTTAGTTCTTCAGCTTCTTCTATTCCATCATTATTCAGGTAGCATACTTAAAATGGTTTATTTTCTTTATGAGACATGGTTCCAAGACATGTTCAGCAAATACCCTTCATCAAGAAGGGTAGTTTTCTTTTCTAATTCATTTGAATTTATATGCATATCGTCTATCTTTCAAAAGACCTGTAACACTCATTTCATGGTGATAATGTTATTTCATTTCTCTAATAATCTCTTGATCACATGGCTGAATTATGGTTATGGTATTTTCTGTTAAATATACAACTTTAGTGTGTTTTATGTTATGCAGAGCAGTATTTATGTTATGTGTTGCTCATTTCAAAAGCCGTTCAGTAAAAATTCCATCATTCATACATCGGTATTATACTTATAGACTATTGATGAACTCTCGACTCCTTTAAAACATTAGGCATTTCCCCCCTTATCCTGATTACTGATAGTTTTCCCCGCCTTTAACCAAATGTATTTATGCAACAAAAAATAGTCACATGATCTTTCAATACATTACGTCATTTTGAAATTTCAGTTTTAAATAGCAATGTATATTGAGGGACTGGGATGATAGTATATACCAGTTTCGTCAGCAATGTAAATGTATTTAGCATAGATTAGCCCATTCATTCATAGTAGAATATTTATGAACAACCCTGTTCTTGCAGCAAATAAATCATCAGCTTTTTCTTCCTCATGAATGCATTTCTGCAAATGTTTTCTGCAAATGCTTTCTGCTAAAGGAATTCCTTGAAAAAGACCTAACAAAAACAAAAGTTTAAAGAATCCAGTGACTTATTTAAAAAAGAAAAAAGATTTTTGACATTCTTTGACTAAACTGACCACTTGATATTGTTGATACTCTAGGCCAGCGTTCTCAACCGTTGGTCCGCAAGAAATATTTGTCGGTCCGCGAAATAGCGAGCTATTTGTTCAAAATCCAAAGTAAGTTTAATGTACATATGTAAACTATAACGAATAAAATGCTTTAAAAATATTTTTGTTTTCATGATTTATTTATGTGAAAAAATTTTACCAATGGGTCGAATTATTAAACTTACTGGTCCGCGAGAACGTACTGAAATACACTCATGTCCATAAATTAAGGATAATGCAAAATCAGGCAAAGGAAGAGTTAGAAGCAAAACAAATTTGACTTATTTGTAAAGCTTATTTATTAAACAAAAGGTAAAGAGCAAAAAAAAGATGCTATATGTTTGATATTATTAAAAAAATTAGCAATTTTTTCTCCCTGGATCAAATTACAAAAAAAAAGAAAAAAAACCTATTTACCAATATTACATGGTTGGTATGATTGTTAATACATTGTATGTCTCCCAGACGATGCAATACAGTCCGTACAACGCCTAGGCATGCTGAATCAAATTATCGATCTGATCTTGGGGGATATTACACCACTCAAAAAGCAATGCTCTCCGACGTTCCGGTAGACATGTAGGAGGAGGTTGTCGGGCTGCAAATCGTCGGCCAAGCATGTCCCATACGTGCTCTACTGGATTCAAGTCCGGTGAGAATGCTGGCCAGTCCATACGGATGATATCCTCCGATTGAAGGCATTCGCTTACGATGTTTGCACCGTGAGGACGGGCGTTGTCATCCATAAACACAAATTGTGCGCCCATGGCGCCCGAAACAAACGTACATGTTGTTCCAGAATGACGTCCCGATAGATTTGACTTGTCATGGTTCCAATTTGAACATGCAGGTCAGTTCTGGAACCCAGAATAATTCCACCCCAAACGAGCACTCCTGCACCACCGTAACGGTGTCATTCAATGGTGTTTTCTTGGTGGTAACGGGTACCTGGAGCTCTCCATATGAAAGTCCGGCGAGAATCAGACTGCAAGCTAAACCTGGACTCGTCGGAAAACATCACACAAGCCCACTGTTACGGTGTCCACAATGCATGCTCTCTACTCCAGGTTAACCGCAGGCGACAGTGAGTTTCAGTGAGTGGAACGCATCTGACAGGTCTACGAGCATATAGACCAATCTGCCCTAAGCGTCTGTACACGGTCTGCCTTGAAATTGTCGTACCAGTGGCTGAAGAGAGCTGACGAGACAGGTCTGAGGCTGTGCTCCGCCTCTTTCTTTTGGCAGTAAATGTCAAATACCGGTCCTCATTCGGCGTTGTAACTCTGCGGCGACCTGTGCTGTAACGTCTACTCACATTACCATCATCTTGGAATTGTTGCCAAAGCCTGCAGATGACACTCTGGGCAATTCCAAGTTCGTCTGATACTTCCAGTTGGGTACGCCCACATTCCAGACGGCCGATAATTCTACCACATAAAAAATCATCCAAATGCGTCCTTTGTGTCATAACTATTCGGTTATTGCACTGAAATGCTTATAAAGCGCCTGTGAACAATTTTACTTCTTTGCCTGTATTCCTTATATATCACTTTCTTACACTCTCATCATTGTGACGTACCATCGGTGCTATCTGGTTACTTCCTGAAATTTGCATATGATTCTTGAAGATGTGTGTAGTGATTTTACAGGTGATATATTTATTTTAGAGTTCGATTTCCGCGTGACTCCGAATTATCCTTAATTTATGGACGTGAGTGTATTTTACCGGTCCTTGAAGTAATTCCAGTTGAGAAAGACTGCTGTAAACAGATGTATCTTAATACAAAATATTTACGTCATCATTAATTTAAATCCAATCTTTTTTACCGGTACGTATTACCCGAAATTCGTAAATATCCTGTTAATGTTTCTCATGCAAATGTTCGTCATTATCTGCTAGATATTTATTGAATAGGTGAAAGTCTATAACCTGCAGTAAATTAGATCTCTGCTACAAGCACGTATATTTTCCTTTAATTTTATTTAAGTGAAATTAAATGTGTAAAGTGTAAAACAGGGTTCGTACGGTTCTTAATTCTTTTGGAATTGAATTTTGGTCCTTAATTTCGGCCGAAATCGGCAGAAGTTCCTTAATTTTAATCATCTGAAATTTCTGCCTGTTTTTGCGACTGCCATTTTGAGCGTGAATCACCATTTTCAGGAATATTTTTGCCGGTTCACTAATAAATATGATTATCTTTATAAAATGGGTTATAATTTGTTCCTGTTTCTAAAACAAACGTTGGGATATTCGAAATTCTGGGCAAAAGGTGAAACATAAGCATTTCGAACTTATTTAATTTTTTCTAATGAAGAGCTTTTAAACAACTTCTCGCTTTTAGTGATCTTAATTCTTTTATTAAAGCGTTCTAAATCTGGTGAAGTATCAACATTTTGGAGATTTTAAGATCAGTTTCCATAGAAAATTTTTTTTTCGAAGGTCTAGGAATTTTTCGACTTTTTTTTAAACATTTTAACATTGGAAATCATTAAAATAATGATAATATATCGAAATTATATTTAAGAAGTAATATTAAAATGAAAGATTTTTATTTTTCACTGAAATACTATAAAATGATATTACTTTCCATTTTGGCTACTTATTATGCAAAATTTTGAATCTGAAAAATAAGCAAGATAATAAAGCACAATTTATGAAATAATTCTTAGCAAAAGCAAAATAGTTATGTAATTAATTTAAAATGTCTTCTTTTTAATTTTGTTATCTCAGAATATGCATCGCTTTTCTTTTCTGTGTAAAATGATTTTACACACTTTTTCCTCTTTTTTTTTTTTTTTTTTTTCCCTCCTCAAAATATTTCTGGCATTTCGCTGTTACAGGATTGGTAGGGCTAATTTTTCTTTAGGATTTTAGGCATTGCAACTTGGAAAGTATATAAGGATTTGAAGGCAAGACTTATTGACTTAAGATTCTAAAAATGTGACAAAATGAAAAATGTCTTCCTGATATTAACACGAAAAGGGTGCATTTTACAGAAAGTTTGTGGTGAATTTCTTACTTTTAGAAGAACAATGGAAACATAATATTTGAATGTTTTACTTGTGACACCGGATGTCTTTTTTTAACATGTTTTTCTTTCCTCTATTTTCTCTCCTTTTCACCACACAAATGCGTGGAAAATATCAAAAATGCTTGTAATCTTATCACATGGACAGACATTAATAGAAAATAATTTTTCTATTTATAAAGAATTTGAAAACTGACAATTTAAAAGAGTCATCTTATATGTCTCAATTCATCCTACACGGGCTGCCGCTAGGCATTTTTCCACCTGATGCAATCTCTGTGAATACTAAGTTCTGCTACCTAGTGCCTTCCTATATTTTGCTCCCATTGCCCAAATTCTAACAGTTTCGCTATTTCTAGATTTTTTGCTCGGAGGGTCACTGAATTCTAAAAATTCGGCCACATTGGCTCCGTAAGTGGGCCTTACCATGCATCATTTTATGTTTATTCTGAATGTTCATATTACTAAAGAAATAAAATTAGCAGCTGTGCATTTAGTTTTTAGAGTAACAAAAATCTTTAATTAAATCCCAACATTCTAAAATGAAGATAACATGTATTGAAGAAAGAAACTGAATACATAAAGAGAAAAAAATTATTCTTCAAAGAAATTAAACAGTTGTTTCTAAGTTCAGTCTTTACTCTAACATCTCCTTTCCTTTTCCTCGCCAGAATGCAAAAATCAGTTAGACAGTTTCTAAACTGACGTTTTTGGATTGTAAAACAGAGTGTGTTTCTGGCTTTGGTGTGCACGCTGCATTAGTTCCTGCCACCTCTGGTAATTCGCAATTATTCATCTTTGCGTTATCATTGCGTTTGATTTTGTTATGACGATGGAGTTAATGAGCCAGCTTAGCTTAAAATTTAATTGACTGCTAGTCCACATTTTAGTCTGAATTTGACTGTTTCTGTTTAACTACATGAACACGAGCTGTAGTTTATGTTGTTAGCATAAGAATGCGCCTTTATGTTCTATTTTTTTTTTTTTTTTTTTTTTTTTCAAAAAAGAGGGTCATTTAAACCTTTATCTGATTTTGTAGTTACTTTCACACATAGCGATAATTTTCTTCGTGTCTGTCAGGGGTTTTGGACTATTTAACTTACACCAGATCATGCAGAACCGTATAAGTACATTGCCGAGAGACTAACAATTTTGGCGATAAAGCATGCAGAAACTAGTGGGAACATTGTTTCCAATTTCTAATTTCATTGTTCTAAACCAATTTCTAATTGTTAGAAAATATGTTTAAACAGAAGGAAACTGATATAAATTAGCTAAAATGTCTGGGAAGGCTTCACATTAAAAAGACGCATAAATATTTTGTGTGCTGTTGTTACAAAATACAAATATTTTATGGATTTTAATGTGTAATTATCCTAATATTGTTTAAGAATCAATGCCACAAATTGCTTGTATTTTAAACCGTGAAATATTATTAGAATGGGATTCAACGGTGCTTTTTTAACAAACATTTTAAAAACATAAATAAAACTTTTAGTGGCCATGTAAATTTATAACTAAGAGTATCTAACTACCTAATTTAATTATTAATGGACCAATGAGCTTCTATGTCTACGTAACTAACTGCTCAGCCTTAAAATTATCTCTGCATATTAAAGCGATTTATTGCCTTTCATTAACCTTTACCCTGATTATATAATACAGCACAAAAATGAAAAAAAAAGAAAAAAAAAAAAATATCTAAAACTTATTGTTTGCATCTAGTGAGACTAAAATAATACAAAATAACCTGTCACCTCTGGTGCTTTAGTAGCTTATTTGTACTCTAAACTATATTAACTGGATTAGAACTCCAGAAGCTACACGAACTTGCGGCACTATCTGCGTCAGACAGAGCACAACTAACTTTCAAATCCTGCAAACCGTAGTTACACCAGGCTTTCAGATTTGTTCTGAGTAGCAGGTCTCTCTCTAGGGAAGCAGCAGTGGTGGCAACAACCAATTTTCTGTTATTAATCATGCTGATTATGATCTTACATCTCATTTTAACCTATGCCAGTTGACATAAAATCTACCTACTATTTACTAAACCTCTAGTCTGAGGAATGTGATGAAATGAGACAAAAAGGAAAAAATCAGTATGAAGCTAATCGTTAGTAAAATATAATAAAATGTCACTAATCTTCTTTCAAATATGTCTAACTATTGTAAGTGTAAAATATTCAATGCTACTTGATAAATTTTATTTAAAGTTGATTTTATTCTGAACTTTGTTTTATAATTATGTAATAATAATGCATCCCACTTAAGGATCTATTTTTATTTTCAGGATGGTATTACAATAGTGAAATTCAAGCATAGATAATATCTTTAACTGAATTTAATTCAGCTTACATTTGCCAATAGGTCCTTAATTTGTTTCGTTAATTAGAAAGTCCTCCAGGAAGGCATCCCTCCCCTTAGGCAGATAGCCCTAGTGTGCTTTGCCATAATTAAATACACCACACCACCACACATTGTTTCGTTAATGGCCTTTGAAAGTCCTTAAAAGTACTTAATTTCTGTGTGCAGAAATGTGTACGAACCCTGTAAAAATCTGCATGAAAATGCATTCGATATAATATTAATTTCGAAACTGATTAAATATGAGGCATTTTCATATCCCATTGAAAACAAACTTGAGGATAAGGTTAATGGAAAAGCTTCTGACCCAAACAGATTCGCTAAATTCGGATGAAGGAGATTTGTTATATGGATTTTTCATGGAATATAAGCTAACTGTGTGGTGGTGCCATCTACCGGACTATTCACATAAATGTTCGCAGACAGTTGTTCAGCCAATTTTTTAATTTGATGTAAATACTGAATTTTATGCTGCATCTGTAACTAATTATAATAATAAATTGTAGCAGTAAGTAATTTTTAAGTCAAAATTGGGTGATTATATTCAAGATCATTTAATTCTACTCCCTAGATTTGTGTCTGGAATCGTACAGAGTACTTTTTAAATTATTTCAAAATCTATTTGATCATAAATGTACACTTATACGTAGTTAGTCATTAAACAGTTTGTGTCTGACATGGACCTTGTGTTTCATAGTGCTTGGATTCAGACTTGATAAGGCCCTAAGCTATTTGAAATATGGGGCCCTTTATAAGTCTGTTATACTATATTTTAATTTTTGGAGGGCCTTCAAGAAAGCTACAAGCTTGTGTAGCACCCTCCCTTATACATAAACCCTGCACTGTATACAAACACTCCTAGTTGTTATGATTGCTATAACCACGAAGGAAACTGGTTAGAAAACATCATATTTATTTATGAGTACGTTGTAACGAAAGGATGTTATGTTTAAATTTTCAGATAATTTTTAGGTAAATAGGCGACTCTTGCACAGTTCGCTATTTTGCACATTTTAAAAAATTCAGATTTCCAAAAATTTTTGTCGATAATGAAAACATTTGCCCCCCGCATCAACCGTTTTCGTCTGACTCCTTCCATCTATTCTTAGTCCTAAAAGGCTATTAGTCTCCAAACGGCATTTTCCGTCGAATCAGTATAAACTACTGTATTACTTTTCAAATTGTTGCCAACAAACATTATCGCTCTTCATTATATTAAAATAAATTAAATTATGAAAAATCTGCATGAATGTAGGTATGTTTCTCACACTGGGAAAAAACAACGACACCTCTACTCGAATTTTGAAAAAAAAAAAAAAAAAAAAAAAAAAAAAAAAAAAAAATAGCGGATTACGTTATGAAGGTTTTAACAGGACAGTGCGGGATGCATATTTCACTAGTGCACATCAGCGTAGCCACTGAGGGAGTGGTTTCCAAAATGGACCAATGAGCTTCTACGTCTCTTGTGACGCTAAATCTTTGTGCATGTAAGCGTATGCTGTTTATCTTTTAATTCGCATTTGTTTCGCAGTTATGAATGTATGGCATAATAGTAGAAAATCTCGTAGTGCTTTTGTTTTATGAGTTGAATTAATCGCTAACATTCCACTTTCTCGATTTTTTATAACGCATTAATATTTAGATTGATGTTCACGTCATATTATCGCTCTTTACATCGAGAAAATGACTCACGCTTCAGTTAGCCTCGAATATTATGCATTTACTAACGCCTGTAAATTAAGATAATTCAAGCGATTAGTTTTTTTTTTTAATTGAGCTGAGAAGGACTGGAAGTGTTACAATGAATCTATTTTTTTAGTTCAGTGCTTGCATTCTTTTGATTTGGAAGTGTAAAATTCAGTATACATATTGTGTATGATCTGGTTATATCCATTGTTAACATTAAAGG
Source organism: Stegodyphus dumicola (assembly GCF_044657685.1). Taxonomy (NCBI): domain Eukaryota; kingdom Metazoa; phylum Arthropoda; class Arachnida; order Araneae; family Eresidae; genus Stegodyphus; species Stegodyphus dumicola. The sequence continues at coordinate 90,820,503 of NC_140768.1, forward strand.
TTATATGTGAATAAATTGAATGTATTCGTTGTGAATAAGATAAATTTATCCTGTTTGATAAGTATTTCTTGTGTAGACAGTGTAGACAGATATTTAAGAGTGAGAAGTTATTAAATGTGAAATTTAACACACTAAATGTATACGAATGCAAATTAGTAACCTTCACTTTCAATAAAATTCTGCATTGGCTATTATTACAGAACATCTGTTTCATATAGACTGCAAAAAAAGGTGTTAACTTTTATTTACATATATAACTGGTTAACTTCTATTTACATATATAACTTCTATTTACTATATTACATATATAACTGGTGTAAATATTTTTCTCATATGCATAGATAGCATTTGGGCTCAGGTGTTTATCACATACTTCTTTCTTCCTCTTATTTACCACTTATTAAGTAATATTTCACATGGATATTTTTGCGGAGTATCCATATTTATTTCAAATTTTTCAACCAGGTAATGAAAACTTCACAATTGCTTATGTTTGATCTAACTTTGCAATGAAAATTTTCAGAAGAAATTGACGATGCTTTAATTATTTTGTATACAAAATTGCGTTGCAGAATATTTTCAACCATCTTGCTTAAATCTTAAAACACGCGAAGGGTCATGTGACATGAGAGAAATATTGCTAGATGATTATTGGTTCATATTAGAAGCCACTCCCTCGATGCGGGATTGCAAGTTTACCCCGCCCCTCATTTCCTCAGTTCACAGGATATTCGACTCCTGCCCTTGCCGGCATCTTTTCCATATGTACCATCAACTGAAAAACGTTTGGTGCGTTTTTCAGAATGACATAGTGCTCTACTGGAATATGGGCACCTGGAAGCCCGAACCTTGAATTTGTTTTATTATCTATTTCATATTTTTTAAACTTTAACACGTTTTTGATTAAACTCAACGATTTTAAAGCAAGTAGTGGCAACACACTGTATTTCCTTCTCCAGCGCCCGAGACTGTGTATCGAAAATTCTAAAGGTATGCTGTTTATAAATATTTTTAGCCCCAAGGGGCGTTAGCCCAAATGCTCTCGAAACGTGTACGTATGTGTAAATGAACAGAACGCCTTTTTGTGCTTCTGAAATCTGAATTTAAATTCTGAAAGCTTTCTGCTTTTTATTAATTTTTTTTCTTGTTACTCTCATTAGTAGGAGACGTTCGCAGCCGTGACGAGGTAGGGGTGGTGTAACGCACATCACAGACACACATTTCTTCCTACAATATCGGATTTCTTGGAATCGTAATCATCATTGTGTTGTTCCAACCTAGGGGTTAAAATCGTTTGTCTTGCATTACGGCTTGCGTCAACAATCTGTGTGTTTTCTCACTGTATTTCTTTATGTTTAAATATTTCTGAAACGGTTAATCTTTTGCCTCAATCGGAAGTTTGCATGATGTAAACAGATCTACGATATATTTAATTTTGAAAAGTAAAATTAAGGACTGCGTTCAAAATTGGGGAATCTTCAAAGGTAGTTTCCAAAAGACATAGATATACGGCATAGAGATGAACGAAATGGAAAGATCTTTTGCCATCATGGATTGATGATGAGCATCATAATAATGTCTCTCTGAGTTCTTCAATTATTCAAGCTCATATCCTTCTTTTTCTTGGGCGTGTAGCTTCTGGATATGTATTTACTTCCTACCGTAGACGTATCGTATTGTGTGCGTTGCATAAAACAGCCATTTTAACGGCACAAAACTTTATTAACACACAAATAAAAATAATAAGTACAAACGATGAACACACAAGTATCACTTCGTATCTTGCATCTAAGCTGACATACAACACATTTCCTTCGTTACTTCGCTACTACCTACTAACTACTCTTCTCTAGTCAGTTTCATGAGAGAGAGGCGTTGCAGGCCGTTCGGCTAAACTGCGCATGCGTGGTCATCACGTCATGACACCTCCCCTCGAAAAGATTTGATTGCGTCTTTCAATGACCTGTCAAATCCACATATATAAACATTTCTTGAAACAAAACAAAATAACATCCATGAAATTTTCGAACTTAATTAACCAATTCTTACCATTTTAAATTAAAATTACTTCAACATAAATTCAGTAATCCTATTAATTAAAAAAAATGTAACATTCAATTAACATTTCAAACTTAAATCCTTCACATAATCATAATCATATAAGCAGTTATCATATAAACGAGACAATACAAATCAATCAGTAACACTAAACATAATACTTTAGCAAATCCTAGCTAAATCTTTAAACACATTACCTAACGTTAGAAAAAAAATTTAGCATTTTAGCTAAAAAAAAAAAAATCAAACTAAACAGTCAATGTCTTATAGTTCATAGTTCATAACGTCAGTCATGCTTCCAGTGAGAGGCAGTCAATCGAGATAACGAATCTGCATTAATATGATCTTTTCCTTTCCGGTGTGTAATCACTGCATGAAATCGCTGTAATGCTAAAGACCAGCGTTGTAAACGAGAACTTTTTGAAGAACATTCAGTGAGAAATCTGAGAGGGTTATGATCACTAACGATGCCTATCTCAGAACTGAAGATATAAGCTTCAAACTTCTGCAGGGCAAAGATAACGGCAAACGCTTCCTTTTCAATAACAGCGTAATTTCTTTGTGTCTCGGTCAACTTTTTACTAGCGAAGGCTATTGGGTGTTCCACACTATTTTCATCTTGTTGAGCTAAACAAGCTCCTACAGCGTATGCCGATGCGTCTGCGTAAATGATGAAAGGCAAACTAAAATTTGGAGAGTAACATTTAGGGGCATTGCAAATGGCACGTTTTAGTTGAATAAACGCTTCATCGTGTTCCTTCAACCAAGTAATTTCGTTCGAAGCCCTTCTTTTTGTTAACGCCGTTAAAGGTTGTGCTATCGCAGAAAAATTGGGTACATAAGACCGGTAATACGATAATAGTCCTAAAATACTTCTTACATCTTTCTTAGTCCGGGGAACTTCTAAATTCTGTATGGCTTCAACTTTTTCTGGGTCAGGTTCGTGTGAACCGGAACCAACTACGTGTCCTAGAAATTTGATTTTATGCTTTGCAAAGTCACACTTATTGAAATTAACCGTGAAATTTGCCTTTTCTAGTGTACTTAAGACTTTGTTAAGATGTTCCAGATGTGTATTCTAGTCATCAGAAAATATAATCACGTCATCAATATAAGAATCGTCATCAATATAAGTCTTTATGTTCGGCGAGAAGTTTGTTCATAGTTCTCTGAAAAGTTGCGGCGGCATTCTTTAATCCAAAGGGTAAAACTATAAAGGCATATTGTCCTCTATGGGTCACAAACGACGTCAAAGGTTGGCACTCGGGCTTCAGTCGTATCTGCCAGTACCCTTTAAGAAGATCAATCAGAGTGATGTATTTGGACTTTGACACCTGGTAAATTAGGTCTACAGTATTTTTCATCGGGAAGGCATCGGTTTCCGTCTGTGAGTTCAGGTATCGATAGTCCACACATAATCTAACAGTTCCGTGTTTTTTGGATACACAAACTACCGGATGTGCATATTCACTCTCCGACTCAACAATTAGTCCTAGCTGCAATAGTTTATCTATTTGTCGATCAACTTCATTTCTTAGAACTTCAGGTATTCGATACGGTTTCTGCTTTCTTGGCATACTTCCAGGTTTCAGTTTGATGCTGTGTTCTCCCACATTGGCGATTTTCGGAATACCAGTTCTTAGGTTCTTATGCCTTCTTAAAATTTCCATTAGTTCTTTCTTCTTATGCAGTTCAAGGTGTGTAAAATCACATTTCTCATTAGAATAGTGTTCTTTTGCTTTCCGTGGAACAATTCTTGGAACGTTTTCAACTTCGCCGAAATCAATATCTGTATCATATATCACATCGACATTATTCACAGCGGTATTGAACTCTCGTATCTTGTTTGCGTGAACGTGCTTCGATGAATTGTCAGGCATTTGTACTATGTAACTATAATCAGTATGCTTTTTGATGATCGTAGCAGGTCCCGTCCATCTGGCATAAACTTTGTTTTGGCTATCAGGGATTAAAACTATAACCCTGTCACCTTCCTTGAATTCTTTATGACGAGTCTTTCGGTTACGGTAGAATGCATAAGCTTGTTGCTTTCCAACATCTGTAAGTCCTGCGTATTCAGCAGCTTTTTCCAATTTCGTCTTCAAATCATTCAGATAATCGGTAACTGAACTTAACTGTCCATGAGGAACAGGAGTTTCATTAGTCCATGACGATTTCAAAATAGACAACGGGCCATTAGGACGTCTTCCATAAAGCATTTGGAACGGACTAACACCAGTCGTAGCATTAGGAACTTCACGGTAAGCCCAAAGTAAATACGGTAGATGTTTCTCCCAATCTTTCGAATGTTCTCTAACGGTATGATGTATCATTCCCTTTAAAACAGCATTAAATCTTTCTACCAGGCCATTTGAACTTGGATGATAAGGAGTCGAGAACCTTGGGGGACGATCCGATCCTTTTCAAAAACTCTTGGGTCAACGAAGCAGTAAAATTAGTTCCTTGATCTGAAGCAACAATTTGAGGAATTCCGGTGCGTGAAAAGATTTGCAACAATGCATCGCATGTTGCTTTGGCATTCAAATTCTTCAATGGCACCGCTTCGGGCCACCTTGTACATTGATCAACAGCACACAGAACATATTTGTAACCTCTACAGCTTGGCTCTACAGGTCCTAGGATATCCACATTAATTACCTGGAATGGTTCTTTAGGACGTGTTACTGGCGTAATCGGAACTTCATCAAAGGGACGCTTTTTCGCTTGAAGTTGACAAGAAGTACAAGCACTGCAGTATTCATTTACATCTTTCTTGATTTCCGGCCAATAGAACGAATATCTCAAACGTTCGGCTGTCTTCTTGGTTCGCAGGTGGCTTCCCCACAAGCTAGAATGAGCTAAGTCCAAAATTTGTTTTCTTCTTTCTTTAGGAACGACTAACTGGTAAACTCTTTCTCCTAGAACTTTATCTTTATGATAAAAAAAGTTGTCAATAACAATAAAGTTATTACTTCCGTTCTTAACATTTTGCCAGCATGTATTTAAAGATGGGTCATTCATTTGTTGCACTCGAAACAGTTCTGAATCCGAAACACATTGATCGTGTCCCGTGCTACCTTTGGAATCATCCTTACCTGTATCTTCATATACAAGAGCACAACATTCTATTATCTTCTTAACAGTTTCATTAATTAGGTTTTCCCTATCATGGTTAAGTATTTCGTCAAAATTTTCAGTTTCATGAAAAGGCATTTCACCGAAACTATCAGTAGCAATGCTTACATTTTTACATTCAAAATTAAACTTTCTTTTATCATCTCCCCTTAACTCATTAAAAGCACTTAACGACAAGAGTAAATCATTACATAACTTATCCACCATCGCACATGTTATAAAAATAGGTGACATAAATTTATCATTTTCAGAATATATTACTAAAGGTAGGTTAATGAGAGGAGCTTTTAAAGCTTGTCCGAAAGCTGACGTGAGGATAACACTTCCATGTGGCGTACGGTATTTTTCTGGTACAATGTCGGTCTTGACAACGGTTAATTGCGTGCCTGTATCTGCTACTGCACTAATTAATTTACCATCACATATAAGTTTAAGGGTTGGCAAGTCATCTATTAATTCTTTAACCTCTTGATTCGCAGTAAAATATTTAGAAGAAATCTTTGCAGTTACGGCGTTAGAATTATTCTTAATTTCTTCTTTAGCAACCCTTTCCTTATCTTCATGCAACAATATATTATGATACTTAGAATTACATTTTGAACATTTTAATTGAGAAGGGCAATTTTTTATTCTACAATTCCTTTCGAAACAAAGAAAGCACCGATTAGAAGCCCTTAAACTCTTTTTCCTTTCTTCCGGAGACATAACGCATTTTTCCGAAGCATGATTTTCGCTTTCGCAAAATAAACAAGGGAAAGTTCGAACAACTGAAATTTTGCTTACATTAGGGGAATAGCTGGCCCCAAATTTGTTGGCGTTGAATGAATTCCGAGTGTGGAAGTTGTTTCGCTTTTCATTTGGTTGTGAATGCCTTCCAAGAGAATTAGCGTGACTCTTAGCATAAAATAAATTTAATGAAGTTCGTTCGCGACTTTCAATTTCCCGTTTTAGAAATTTCATGAGGTTGTCGACATTAAAAGTTTCCTCATCTGCGTTTTGACGAGCAAAATCAAGCGTTATATCCTGAGATATGCATTTCATTAACAAAGGGTATAGTAACTTTCCATACGATTCGGTCTTGACCCCTATCGAATTTAGTGACCTTACTTGTACGTTGCAGGTATCATATATCAAAGAATTAATGTCATTAGAACTTTGGACAGGCCGTAAATTTAAAAGTTTATGCATGTAAGAATTAATAAGGAGATCTTTTCGACCATACCTCTCCTTGAGAATTTTAAAAGCTTCGTCGTAGTTTTCTGGAGATAAAGAAAAGCCTTCTATTGTTTTTAAAGCTGCACCGCCTAACAGGCTAAGCAAGTAATTAAACTTATCTACTTTAGATAGTTTTACGTTTTGATTTATTGCCGTATCAAAAGAATTGTAAAATGTCTGCTACATTTCAGAATTTCCATAAAATTTATCAATCATAATCTTCGGCAATTTAACATTATAATCAGAACTTTTATCGACACCAGAAATAGATAAATTGTTACTATCATTAGAAGAACCATTAGAAACTAGCGAATTATTGCTATTTCTTTTTTCTTTCAATAATTTTGTGCCTCTAAAGCTCCATTTCGAAATTTTTTCTTCGTATTTCAAGGCACTTTCGATTTCGGTTTCAATGTCATTAACATCAGTCAAAGTTTTAATTTTTTCGTCTTTAAAATTTCCAGTGATTCTTCAAAATCTTCAAGGTTACCAGCTGCAATTAATGATTCAATAGCATTTGTTACTTCAGTAATGGCTGAACGAATAACTTTCCGTTCTTTCTTAGATTTCGTTAGCTCTTCAGCCATTTTTGTAACCTTGAATTCCACTTTACCACAAAATAAATTCAACAAATTTCTTACCTTTCTGAAGACTCACTTACGCATTTATCCGTGAACTTTGCAGAATGACATATTCTCCTGTTCTGACACCACTGTCATATCCTTCTTTTTCTTGGGCGTGTAGCTTCTGGATATGTATTTACTTCCTACCGTAGACGTATCGTATTGTGTGCGTTGCATAAAACAGCCATTTTAACGGCACAAAACTTTATTAACACACAAATAAAAATAATAAGTACAAACGATGAACACACAAGTATCACTTCGTATCTTGCATCTAAGCTGACATACAACACATTTCCTTCGTTACTTCGCTACTACCTTTTAACTACTCTTCTCTAGTCAGTTTCATGAGAGAGAGGCGTTGCAGGCCGTTCGGCTAAACTGCGCATGCGTGGTCATCACGTCATGACAGTTAACATTAAAGGTTATATGTGAATAAATTGAATGTATTCGTTGTGAATAAGATAAATTTATCCTGTTTGATGAGTATTTCTTGTGTAGACAGTGTAGACAGATATTTAAGAGTGAGCAGTTATTAAATGTGAAATTTAACATATTAAATGTATACGAATGCAAATTAGTAACCTTCACTTTCAATAAAATTCTGCATTGGCTATTATTACAGAACATCTGTTTCATATAGACTGCAAAAAAAGGTGTTAACTTTTATTTACATATATAACTGGTTAACTTCTATTTACATATATAACTTCTATTTACTATATTACATATATAACTGGTGTAAATATTTTTCTCATATGCATAGATAGCATTTGGGCTCAGGTGTTTATCACATACTTCTTTCTTCTTCTTATTTACCACTTATTAAGTAATATTCACATGGATATTTTTGCGGAGTATCCACATTTATTTCAAATTTTTTAACCAGGTAATGAAAACTTCACAATTGCTTATGTTTGATCTAATTTTGCAATGAAAATTTTCAGAAGAAATTGACGATGCTTTAATTATTTTGTATACAAAATTGCGTTGCAGAATGTTTTCAACCATCTTGCTTAAATCTTAAAACACGCGAAGGGTCATGTGACATGAGAGAAATATTGCTAGATGATTATTGGTTCATACTAGAAGCCACTCCCTCGATGCGGGATTGCAAGTTTACCCCGCCCCTTATTTCCTCAGTTCACAGGATATTCGACTCCTGCCCTTGCCGGCATCTTTTCCATATGTACCATCAACTGAAAAACGTTTGGTGCGTTTTTCAGAATGACATAGTCCTCTACTGGAATATGGGCACCTGGAAGCCCGAACCTTGAATTTGTTTTATTATCTATTTCATATTTTTTAAACTTTAACACGTTTTTGATTAAACTCAACGATTTTAAAGCAAGTAGTGGCAACACACTGTATTTCCTTCTCCAGCGCCCGAGACTGTGTATCGAAAATTCTAAAGGTATGCTGTTTATAAATATTTTTAGCCCCAAGGGGCGTTAGCCCAAATGCTCTCGAAACGTGTACGTATGTGTAAATGAACAGAACGCCTTTTTGTGCTTCTGAAATCTGAATTTAAATTCTGAAAGCTTTCTGCTTTTTATTAATTCTTTTTCTTGTTACTCTCATTAGTAGGAGACGTTCGCAGCCGTGACGAGGTAGGGGTGGTGTAACGCACATCACAGACACACATTTCTTCCTACAATATCGGATTTCTTGGAATCGTAATCATCATTGTGTTGTTCCAACCAAGGGGTTAAAATCGTTTGTCTTGCATTACGGCTTGCGTCAACAATCTGTGTGTTTTCTCACTTTATTTCTTTATGTTTAAATATTTCTGAAACGGTTAATCTTTTGCCTCAATCGGAAGTTTGCATGATGTAAACAGATCTACGATATATTTAATTTTGAAAAGTAAAATTAAGGACTACGTTCAAAATTGGGGAATCTTCAAAGGTAGTTTACAAAAGACATAGATATACGGCATAAAGATGAACGAAATGGAAAGAACTTTTGCCATCATGGATTGATGATGAGCATCATAATAATGTCTGTCTCTCTGAGTTCTTTAATTATTCAAGCTAAGGATCCTACTTTGCATGAAGATTGGAAGACTAGATTAAATGCAGATTAAAATATGCTTGGAAAAATTTAAAAAGAGATAAAAGAGATATTCTCTACATTCAGTGGAGAATCTGCTGATGCAGACAAAAATGCTGCGGAAGAATTTATCTCCTCATTGTCTTAAATTATTATAGATGGAGAATATGCCTCTAGTCAAATATTCAATGTAGATGAGACTTGTTTATTTTTTTTTTTGGAGGGAGGTGACAGGGAAGCGCGTAATCATACATTTCTATCGAAGGAAGAATCAGTTGCCCACAAATTTCCAAACACCGATTACCAAGGCTTCTTGGTAGAAACTAACTGGTGATTTAAAATTGAAGCCATTGTTAGTTTACCAAGCGGAAAATCTCAGAACATTGAAAGGGAAAGATAAATAATTACTTCCAGTTATTTGGAAATCAAATAAATATTCTGCGTTAATATCTAAAGATTGGTTCTATTTTCATTTTGTGCTGTCAATTAAACAACATTATAAAAAATATAATTAAGAATTTAATGCATTATTAATCTTAGAAAATTCTTCAGGAACACAAAATCTCTGCAGAAATTATACCTGGAAATCAAAGTTGCGTTTCTTCCTTTCACTACCACCTGCCTTATACAGTTCATCGACCAAACAGTAGTAGCTACTTTTAAAGGATATTATATGAGGACAGTAATGTCTAAGACCACCAAGGCAACTGACAGGGAAGATGGACATACATTAATAGATTTTTGGAAGAAATCTAATATATAGAACGCAAAGAACGGCATAGGAGACTCGTCGGCTGAAGTCCATGCGAATGGCTGAAAAAGAGTCGATATTGAAAGGTTACTGGAAACAGTTATTCCTACAATTGATGAGTGATTTTATAAATTACGAAGAAACGCCGGAAGCTATAACAGATGAAATAGTTAGCCCAATGAATGAACGGATCTTTTGGACGTCAATAACGACGGTGTTTTTAAGTTGATTGAATCTTAGTACCTCTGTCAAATGAATACTCAATTGAGCAACAATGAAAATACAGTGACAGTGAGGAAGAGGAAGCTGATAAAAACCTTCAGACTTTGACAATTTGAAGCCTTCATGCATCTTGATAAATTTTCAACTCTCATCGAAGAATGAGATCACAATGGAGAACGTATATCTCAGGTATTTAGGGCTATTTGGAAAGGCACAACTTTATAAAGACACAACACAGTCTTTGTTAATAAAAAATACTTTTTACTTAATGTGTATACATAAATATTGATAAACAAATATTTTAAAACGCAGTTTTTGGAGCATTACCTTCTTACATCCCCCTACTTTCGAACAATTCAACTTTTCGCTCACACTTTCAGGAACCAATTACGTACGAAAATTGAATACAGAAATGTAAAATACACAGAAATTTGTACTCCGAGCATCTGCGTCGAACAGCAATAGAATCTGTTAGCTACAAGCTACAATCTAGGAACATTAGCAGGCCGGGCATGGAATCGAATAGACTGGATAGCATATTGAGATAGTGTAGCTAATACGGCTTCAGTTATATGTCAGAGTTCATTTTTCTTATTACCTGGAGCTGCTGTAATGAAGTCATTCTGAAAAACGCACCAAACGTTTTTCAGTTGATGGTAGATATGGAAAACATGCTGGCAAGGGGAGGAGTCGAATATAATATGAACTGAGGAAATGAGGGGCTGGTAAACTTGCAATCCCGCACTGTCCTGTTAAAACCTTCATAATGAAACCCTGACCGCTCAGAGAGCCAGATATGGGGCCTAGAAGTGAGCGAGATGTATATCCAGTTGCACTCTGTCACAGAAATCCAGGGACAGGTCAGTATGATGAGGAAGAACGCAGTCTTCCAACTTTCGTTGCTCTAGATGCCTCTGCACAAGGATACGGCTATCATGATGTTCTGCACAAGCAATAGCAGGGCCTTTGCTGCCGCATTAGGCGGCAGAATTTAGAGGCTGCAAAATTTGTAGAATTTAGGTAGGCGCAACCCTTTTACGTCCCGTCATTGATGGATCCACATGCTTTGTCGAACTCAGCATTTGGTGAGAGGAGCGTTTCGATGTTCCATAAGGTCTACATTCTTCCACGATCGAATTCGGAGACGTGAGAGTATAAATTTTCTTTTTCATACGATGCATAAGATGATCTCCAATATATCAAACAACGAATAAACACGGTTTCGAAATTAAAAATCGGTATTTCAGTCCGCCTTTTTATATTTCTTCGAGATGTGATTATTTTTGCCTGTGATATGTGCATGTCATTAAAAGCTAACTATTTGCGCATCCTAGCGTATTTTTACCTTTTATGCAAATTTGAAAAATTTTGTGCCCTTTCTTCATAGTGTAACAGTTTTGGTGGTCATCAGTATATAAAAGTTGAACGTTATACGCATGTTAGGCAAAGCCTTTTATACCACTCCATGTATTGGCTTTCAATGTGAAATGAATAATCTTGGGCAGCTGAAAAAATATTGTGGAGGGCTCCATTCCATCTGTTCGTGAACACAAGAGATGTTCCAAAACTGTGTAAATGGTGATTTTTCATAATGACAACAAATACCGCACTATTTTTGCAATTAATTTATTGGTGAAGCTGATGAACATGAGCAAAAGGAATGAAATTCAATACAGTCAAACCTCGGTATAACGAACTTCAAGGACCGAAATTTAATTCACCTTATCCGATCTGATAAAAAAGGGCGTTATCTAAAAAAATAGCGTAAAAAGGGATTGACGAATCATGCGAAAAAGTGTGATTAGCATCATTACATCTGCTAAAACATGTTAATGATAGCTTTAGTTAAAAAAATAAAAGTTAATTACAATTATTGAATTTCGTTTTTGCTGGTTTGACTCTTTTCTCCATTTACATTTTTCAATTTAAAATACGCATTTGCAATTATGAACAAGAATCAGTCTTGAGCATAGTGTTCTCTGACAGTAGGTGTTTTTCGTTATTCTAATACCTTAAATGGGATAGGTTTGAAACGCTAATAATTTTTCCGTTGAGAGCTGCCGAAATTATGGAAATAAGTTCGAAAACTAGAAAAAATTTCATTTCAAGATACTTACATAGCTCTTTATTTTCAATTCTCATACGTTTAGAAGTTAGCTATATAAAATAAGATGAATTCTTTAGGAAATTGGACAGGGCCAAGAACTTTGTTCGTTATATCCAGTGGTTAGTTATAAGTCGGTTTCGCTATGGTGGGAATTTGACAGTAATAACACTATTTCAGCATCAAATTCCAAATGTAAGGAAGCATTGCAAAATGACTTGGAGCCATCTATCATAACTTTGCGTGGGGATTTAGGATTTGTAATGTTTACATTTCTCTTTACTTTTCTTATTTTAGTTTCCACTACTTGAAAATTTATATTTAAAATTTTTTCTGTTTGTTACTAAATTATTTTCTAAAGTGATAGCATTACCATAATAATTTGCTATCCTGCCACTAGATGGCGGCATAAATTACTGACAGATAGCTAAGTGCTGGACTGTTTATTGATATTTTATTACTTGATTGCCCTTAATGATCTCCCATTTCGTGGTTTAGTTTCAATGCAAGTTTCCTTTTTTTTTTTCAAATTTCTTCATCCTACCTGTCCTCTTCTTTCAATGGTATCGTCTCTGTAAGCATTTAGAGGCTTCTGTGAATGACAGCTAGTCTGCACAAAATTTTTTCTTTTCTGAAGAACTCGGTTAATGACACGTAATTTTCGCTTCATATCCATTATTTATTTTCAATGAAGAGAAGCTTGTGTCGTGTTATCAAACGCTTGTGTAGAGGAAGAGTTACTGTTAATATGCAGAGTTTCGTCAATCTGTGTTAGTAAGTTCAGCTTACGTTCGCATTATTTTCAGTACCACATTCGTATTTTGATTTTTCAAAGAGTATTACGCAAATGGTTTAAGCGTAACATTTTAAAGCTTTTCCATATTTTTTCGTCTTTTAATAGAGAGAGACAGAGAATAAACAGTGCGACCTTTGCAAATTTTCAAAATTATTTGTAGAGCATATACTGCTAGAAGAAGCGTAGCAAATTAACATGAAACAATATGACAAATAATGAATTACGACTGTCTTGGATTACGTAAAACACCATATTACTTCCAAACCGAGCAAGTCATAATGTTGGATTGATTCAGTTAATTTTTTTAAAAGCTTTTTATCTCCAGCGAACCTATATACAAAGAGTGGTAATGTTTTCGATCCAAAAATTCATTAGTGATTGTTCAGTGAATAAGCAAGACTTAGGGTTCTCGCAATACGTTTTTACTATTTTTAGAGTGATGTCTGTGTGTTGACTTTTGACGATTTTTTCGTCCACGATAAATCTTATATGAAAGGTATAAAAATTTATACTTTCTGTATTTAAGCTTTCTGCGTTCGTGTAAAAAGTTGATTTGATTTGATTTGGAGTAAAACTGGACAGTGGTACTTTACTTGAAGCCCATTAAGATCCAATTTGGATCAGCTCAGAAAAGCAGAAACTCCCATGGAAAAGTTATTTTTACTCTTCAATATATGTGAAGAAGCAAACATCTTTAACTAATATTTGATATAAAAAAAATAAAAAACAAATGTTGAAAAATTTTCTAAGTTAATCAATACATCTTAAATTTACAAAAATCCCAGCTTGCATGTGACCTCCCTCAACTTTTCAAATTGCAACTCTTTCTCAAACCTGCCATTGCACGCTCCTGTGTCACATGACCTGCCTCATCTTTAGATAGTTCAGCCTCTTCTCCACCTCAGTGCCTCAACTTTCCACCTCAGAATTTCTAAAGTCATATGCCTCCTGGCAACTCCTCGTGAGCTGGAAACAGCGCGCTTCGCGCACTATCCCAGCAATAAATTGATTGATTGACCGACCAGTTCAAGCGACGTCACCTCCAGTGTTTAGACGTACTTCTCTCATCGCGCTTTGCCTGCCAGTATTCCTGATGCTAGGTTTTGACCCTTCGGTTGCGGATTTCCAATTCTTGTGTCATCTCTACAGTGTATTGCTTACCAAAGACTATTGCCTTACTTATTGCTTTTCACTACGAGATGCCTTCACGCACCATATGGAAGTAATGATCGAAAAATGACGTAACATCGATTGGGATAAGACTCTCAGTCCAGGCGCCCATTGCAACGAACGTTTCGTTCACGGATGATAACAGTTTTTATTGAAAAACTGTATTGTAAAATCTAATTCAAAACTTTCCACTTTTAATATTTAAGTAAGACTTTTATATCGAGGGTTACAATAAATTAGATTTTGGCTTATAAACCGGAAGTGATACTTTTCTTGAGGCTCTGAGCAAACTTTCATAAAAATAAATATTGGGATAGTCCAAAACTTCCGAAATTAATTTTTTAAAATAGGTTTGTGATTAGGAACAGTATATTAGATTTGTAAGCATTAAATGTATTCTTTCATTTTTTGCGAAAGCAATGATAATAAGCTCATTTCGGAAGACAAGCTTTCGGTAAGAAGAAATAAAATGTATTAGACTCAATTCCCAATTTTGTGTTTGTTTCTCTTTTCCGTCGGATCACTTTTCAGATAAAAGGATGCTGCCACCAAATGTTTTCACTATGTATTATTTTAAATGAATTAATATAGCAAATATAAGAAATATAGCGATTATAAAAAGAAATGCAGGGCAATACTTAACATTCTTTCTGGAACCTTATAGATATGCTGCTTTTAATTTTATTAATGTTAAGTCATTGATTTGTGAATCCAAAACACTATATGACCAGAGGATATACGATATTTCCAAATCAAAGCATGAGAGCGGATGTGTACATATGGTTATCATTATACACGCATAGTTATCATTATCCGCTGTATGAGAGAATAGAATATTAAAAAATGAGTTGTGCTTATAATTGCGATAAAGTTTACAAACAAAAATTAGATTTTATTTACTTAGTTTATATCGTTTACTTAAATTTAGTTGATATTCCGCCAATTTCATGTATTAACATGTTAATGGTGGGAGGTCATGTGCTGGCCACATCAGATTTTTTTTTTTAGTATCTCACCGGTTGTACGGGATTATTCAATATATCTCCTAACGACTCATTAATAATCTATTCGATGGCTTTTTGAAATTACTTAGTCTGCATATTGGATAAATGTGAGCTATTTTTCAGAATCTGATCTGCCTACAGATGATTTTATTTGCATTCATTGTTGATTTATAATACAAATGAAGAAATTCGACGCAAAAATTAATATAAAAAGGAAGAAATTTTCTGATTAAAAGGGATTGATGTTTATGATATTTTGCGGCATCTGCCACCATGGGAGCAGAGTAAAGCAAACCCGATTTGATTCATGTTAAATAAAACTGTGCCTTACTATCAATATTCAGACTTAACTGGTGACTAATTAATGAATAAAAACTTATGTTTCCTTTATGACGTTTGTCTATGCTTTCCAGAGGCAAACTTCATCCTATTATGTTAAGTTTTCAACAGTTTTGTTAATTTTTTTCAGAAAGCGGTGAACAAATTATTCTTAAATTTGGTTTCTAACCTTCTGCAAGTTGCAGAAAAAAATTTTATGGTTTAATTTTCTTTTTGAGTAGTTATTTACTACACTACACTACAGCTAATAGCAACGCCGATAATTCAGACCAATTGGATAATATTTAGTATTAGGAAAGAAATCTAATAACTTGAATGAATTATTTCAACTTTTCATGATACGTCAGAGGTAAGTGAGCAGAACACTAGTACTTTTCCAACAGTGATGCAATGCTGTCGCACTACTGTTCTGTATACAGATATTAGAAACCATAATGCTAGGATACAGACACATGTGTGGGAGATTATTAATAGAGCTTTACTATTAATAATCAGTGCCATGTACTATATGATTGCTGTGTTAGAGATAGGAGGCATATGTTTACAAACACTGTCTCATTACTTGGATTACAAACTTATGGGAGGAGTTAGGTGCATCCGTATGACTCAGAATCACATAATAATGTAAGGCTGGAAATTACATGTACGTGCGGTAGCGTACACAGAAAACACCACATATGAAAAGATTCAACGTAAATGAATATGGTATAAATAATAAAATGTACATTCAACAAATGTAACAGATGTAAAAAAGAAGGCTGTTGAAATCTTCTTCACGAGTTGTAAAGCAACGATCACATCTACAAATATTTTGGCAGGTTGCGGCCATGTATCGAACTTCCCCGGCAGTTATTGCGACACGTGTAACCCGTTTCTCAGTGCTGTCAATGGGGATGTGAGACAGCAGTATTTTTATGCTGTCAGTAGAGGTAATTGAAGTACGATAGTACTGACGATGAAACAAACAAGTGCACCGGACCATCACATTTGACCTATTATAGGCAAACGTCTGAGTAACCCTATTTATTGGCTAACTCTTTGTTTGTATGGTCATCAAGTCAACCACTTCTAAAGTCCGTGCGTAAAATGGAGTTTCCTTGCAAAAGCTGTCGAAGCAATGCCATCAGCCATACAAGGAAAGCATTTTCGAGCCTGAATTGCTATGCGATTGAGTCATCTGGGTGCACTTTTTGTGCCCCTCCTAAAGGTTTGTAATCCTGGTACCGAAACACGGCGGGAATGTGTGTATATATATATAAATGACATGATATGAATGATTTGGAATTCGGCGGTAGCGTAATAGATGCGTAGCGAAGAAACTTGGCAAGGTATACATGGCAGGATTTCAAGATAATGTTATTGTTAAGGAAATAATGTTATTGTTAAGGAAAGCAATTCTGTATTCGCAATATTTTTTTTTTACATACGGCCGAGTGTCTTATGCACTCTTACATTTTTGTTAGCTCAGCACATATTTCATGAACAAACAAAGTAGCCAAAAGGCGTCTGGCCAGGAGAAAAGCTTAAGCAGTGTCGCAGGAATTCAGAGGAAGAAGGGAAGGAGTCAAAAAGTTTTAGTTCGGATTAAAAAGTTTTGGTTTACAGTAGAGTCACTGGGAAAGACGTATCTGCATTAAGCGTTACGCAGGATTGCATGATTAATTTGAATGACACAGAAAAATGTTTACGCTAGCTTTTAAATGTTAGCTTTTAAACGTTAGACTTATAGCGCTATTTTTAAGATAGAGCATGAAAGTCCCCAAATTGAATAAAAAATAAAAGAGGTTATAGCCAATTGAAGTTAGAAGTTTGCTGTTATAGTTTTTATCTTATATACATATATATTTATATACACACTCACACACCACTCGTCATTGAAAATGCAAAACCAAGGAGTGGACCATAAATTATGCAAATTTCAAGGTAGATGCATGTCACCGAGTTATGCGAATGATATGAAATGCGCAGCTCCACAGTACTTAAGATATAAGCGAAGGAACCTGCAGAATGTTCAATTTTTATGCCGTTATTTCTGCTAAGGAAATCATCGTAGAAAATTTGTTCTTGTCTCAGAGGACGCGCATAATAGCAGAGAATGCCAGGCCGTCGTCAACGGAGATAGTTCGAGCAGACGATTTTACGAGAGGCATGGTGAACGGACTGAAAAGGACAGATTAGTTCATACGGCTAATCTCAGCTGACGCATACCTGGATGCGTCCACAGTGCACCGTCTGTGGCGATGATGGTTGGAACAAAGAAATGTGGCAAGTTCGAGGGCTGCCGGCGCAGCTAGAGTGACATCAGGACGCATGGATCGACGCATCGGTCGACAAGCGGTGGCGCACCCACAAGCGACTTCTACCTCCCTTCTGCAGCATGTTCAAGACACTCTGGATGCTCTCATGTGGACTAGAACCATTTGCCGTCGACTGGTGGCTTGTAGCCTGCACTCGTGGCGTCCGTTAAGAAGACAACACTGTTCTTGCTCTGTATTATGCGTATCATTTCGAAATAAAGATCACTTATTGTTCGCTGTTCACTTATTGTCCACTCCATCTTGGTGCTGCATTTTTAATGTCGGGTAGTGTATATATAGAGAGAGACAGATACTGAATTTCCTATGAAAACTTCATTTTCCACTCTTGTCGGTAACCTTTACTTCTTCACTAAAGGGTATCATTTTCCAAAATCTCTTAATCGATTTGATAAAATTTACTTCAGTAATATTTTTAGTTATTTTGATGATATTATTGCAATAAATGATTTTGAGAAAATTGAAGGACGGCGTATATACCCATCTAATGTAGTCCTATCTTAAATTAACGCTACTCTTAAAGAAATTAAATATTTTGATTTAAAAAATATTAAACTTTGAGGCAAAGGAAGAAACTTTAATTTTAACGCTAATTAAATTAATTCACTAGGAATATAACATTTCGAAAAAAGTTATAAATAACATTATTCGCAATCAACTACGTAGAAATAAAACTATTTATACCGAAGTTGATTAATTACAAGAAGAAATCCTGATTTTCTTTAATTCATTAATAGAAAATAAATTCCAAAATATTGCATTAACTTTACTCTGAAAAAAAAAAAAAAAAAAACAAATAGGCATTAACTGTCAAATATATTTTCTGGTTTTACATTGCGAAATGATTGGAATATTTCAAACCGAAAGAAGAATAATGCAGGAAAGTAAATAAAACTGAGACTTCTTAATACGTAAATAATTCTGTTTTCATGTACAGATTCTTTATTATAATTATTGTTCTTTTTTTTTTTTACTACTAGGTTAATTTAGTTTTAAAATCTCACAACCACTATGTTTGGGTACATACTATTGATTTTAATTTTATTAACTGTGTTTTCCGCAACTTTTGTCAGAATTTAAGCTTATATTTTGAATTAACGTTTAAAAGCTAGCGTAAACATTGTTTACCATCTTACTGGTTTCTTTCCATTGCAGAGCCCACCAGCGGCCGAGCGGTAAAGTCGTTGAACACTGGTAGTTCGGTACGAGGTTCGAATCCCACGAACGGGCTGGCTGCATGGCCGTTTTCGTGGTTTTCCCCATGTGTAACGTGTATACGAGCCAGTTTCCCTTAGCAAGTCCTCCACGAAGGCATTCCTACACTTAGGCAGATAGCCCTCGAGGCTTTGCCATAATCACACACTTTCTTTCCATTACCTTTTGGCAAACCTAAATTTCGTTATTAGCGCAATAGGCATTCCTACACTTAGGCAGATAGCCCTCGAGGCTTTGCCATAATCACACACTTTCTTTCCATTACCTTTTGGCAAACCTAAATTTCGTTATTAGCGCAATAAATTTGTTCTTGAACATTCTTCCTTTTTCTTTATTTGTGTCAGATTTTTTTTTGCTTACGTCGTTATTTCAACAACGTTGGCATGGTTTTTGTTTAAAGCACATTATTTAGTTTGGCTGTTTCAGCGTTTGAATGATTTTCACATTGAAAGGGCAGCCTTGCTCCGTACTTTCTACGCTATGCGTTTAAAATGTGAAATACTGCGCCATTTTAATTTTGGTTCTAGATATTTTCGTCACTTTTGTTTCGTGTAGAAATCTTAATAAGCTTCTTCTATTGTTTGATTTTAATTTTCTGAGACATTTCTCGCTTTTTTTCACTTTTATATTGTAGGTTTGAGTGGAATTAGAAAGGGTTTTGATATCTTAATACAGATTTGTTTTATAGGCTGTTGACCATTTGACAAAGTTTGTTACATAAAAAAATTTTAGTCATTGTTTTTAATTTTAATTTGCTTAAAAGGTTTTGCATTATTTTTTTTTGTTGTTGTTCTTAGAGCAATTACGTTGGGTTAATCGCTGTACTGTCTGAGAATGGATCTAAATATAATTGGTACTATGTAAATATAATAATATGTGTATAATTGTAAATATAATTGGTAAATTTATTTGGTACTACAAATCTTAGGCAAAGGATCTTGTTATGTGAGTTTGCCGTGACTTTTATGATTTGATTCGACGACGTGCTGATTTATTTTGATGCGTTCGTAATATGATTTCATAATTTTTTAGCTTCTCATTCGCTTAACAAGATCAAAGTAATAAAATATATTTTTATATTCTTTTACGTTCAAAATGTGCCTGCTTAGCAAAAACATTTCCAGCGCGTGACGTTTCGTGTATTAAAATATTTTCCGTACAGAATCATAGTCTCTGTATGGAATCATGGATCGTGGCTTCAGTGTTTAAAGTTTCTAACACTTTAATTCTGTAATAATGCTGTATTTAAAAGAAGGAAAAAAAAAAAAAAAAAAAAAAAAAAAAAAAAAAAAGAAAGGAAATGAGGCAAAATTATATATTTATTTAGTTTCACAACAAGCACCTTCACTGGTTTTGATCGTGCACGCACAAAATGCTCACAACGGAAGAGGAAAGGTATCAGCAGTAAGGCAGACATTTTAACCGGCACCTGGCATACACACCCCTCGGGTCTTCCACTAGAGCCCCGAGTAGTAGCAGAATCGCCCGACAGGTTGCGTTGCAGGGCCATAAGAAGAAAACACTGATACACGTAATGTTGCAAAGAGACCAGAGAGCGCCAAATACAAAAGTGGGATTACCTTTCCTTTAAGAAACTTTGATTTAGAATGAGGAACTATACGGAGAAATGTGCCCCATTCACACAACACACATAAACCAACACAGGGATTTTGATAATTTAGTGAAGTTTGAAAAAGTAAATACACATCATATTGAAGTATTTGGCGCTTACATTCGTCCACAGCTTTTAAAATGTGCTTAAACACCCAATCAGACACATTAATATAAGATTAGATATACATGATGCTCCAAAAAGATTGCATGAGAAAAGAAATCTTGAGCGAGGTGTCGTAAGCTTCTAACTTAAGTTTAACAAATACGATAGGGTTTCAAACTGTGGAGATATTAATTACGCCATTCTTCTTTGTAAAATTATCAAATTTTGAAGTTTTTGTACAATTCTTCTGCAAGAAAAGCTCTAATTACTGATTATAAAATTCTAATTACCTAGTATTTCTTATCTTACTGCAACGGAGCTTTCAAATGTCACCCTTACTACTGGATTTTTTTTGCTCTGCGATTTATGCTGCAAAGAATTGTGCAAAGTAAGCGGTATTGAGTAGTTCAACTATCAGATATTACTTGTAATAGAGTGAGAGCTCTAACGTTTTAGTCACCCGTGAGAATCATAAGTAAGTAGAAAGAACTTTTATCAACATGAAAAAGAATTATCCTGCAGTTTTTAGTAATGGGAAGAGATCTTAGGCTTTCAAATTTCGATGAAGCTTTACGACAGTACAGAGATCACGTCTTTGTTGATGAATGGATTTGCCTCCACATTACTATCTAGCATTTTGCAGCACATTTCACTTCCACTGCAGTTTGAGAATGGATACATTTCTAGCCGAGTTCCTTCCTTTGAAGAAAAGAAACAACTCCTAGGACTTCTTCTTTGAAATAACTTCTAGAACAGTGGGAAAGATTTTTTGGTGCGCGGGATGGGGAAAAGAATTACTTCGAGTAATGTTATGATTTGCAAGCATTTAACTGTTTCACTTTTATCAGTTTTTTGTGCGTCTGGGTCATATTTGAAATATAGAATATTAAAATACTAAATACTTCTAAATTTTTGTGTTATATAAAGCTCATCTTTGAAAAGCTGTTAAAATTATATGACTCGGTCCATTTTCATCCAATAGAACTATCGGCTAAAATGTCGATTTTATAGCTTTAATTGAATTTCTACCGCGGAAAATTCAAGAATACTTATCCACAGTATTACTATAACAGAAATTCGAAACCCTTCTTTTACTATCACGTATTTTTAAGTATGCAGCATTTTTTAGAAGTTTGTGTTCGAAAATGTGTATTTGTACGTTCTCAATTATCAGCTGAAAATTTTAATTTACATAATTTTGATTACATAGTTAAGGGCTTTTATTTTATTAGACTAATTTAGCTATCAGACTCATTTTTTTACTTAATTGCTTTTTATTGTGCAACCCATGCAAAATTTAAGTCATGAATGTTTTCAGAAATGTGTTATGTGACCGAAATCATCATCGTCTAAATGTCTCGTTTATGTGATTCTTTCTTTAAACTAGTACGACAAATCATTCAAGAGATATTCAGCGATGCAATCTTTTTGAAACGTGGGAATATATTTATATTTATATTTATATATGTAAGTACGTAATAAAACAATATTAATAAGCATTTTTAACATGTATTCGTCATTGTGGTCTTGTTCTTTTAAAGACATAAGCAAAACGTTTTTAAAAGTCTGCCATGTTTCCTTCCCATCTTTGCTTCAGATAAAAATAGCTTTTCAATAGATGTTCGGTTTGATTTGAGAAGCAAAACGAACCACTTTTCGGGCTTAAGTAAACATTTGAACTCTTCAACAGGCGTAACGTTGGGAATATATTATCGTAAGTCATTTTCGTTTCTTGAAGTGCATCTGAACTACTGTCTGACCACGAGTAGGGCGATCCTGTTTGGCACTATGTTAGAATGTTTTGACTCGTCCATAAAAATGTCAAGTTGAAAAGTTTCGGCAAATTAGGAGTAGGTAGGATGTTAAAACGACCTTTTCGTATCTTTAGCCTCTACCCTGTGGGTTATACTTACCTTTGATTTCTTGAAGAGATTTAAGAAATAAAAACATAAATTGGTTTTCTCGCAGCACCCGATTGTGTCTCGTAAATAAATCGGATAGAAGCAAGCACGTTTTGTGCTCATGGTCGCTCTCTTCGTCGACAGACAGTATTTAATGATGCTTTTCTAATAAGTGAGCCCATCCAATTTCCTTTGACTCCGCCTACAGAATAGTTTCGTTGGTGGATGTACGAGGTCCGTTTACCAGCGAATATCGGGAAGAGCCCTCCCGGCCACTTGCTATTTTTCCTTGCAAGAAGAGATCTTTGAAGGTTTCTCTGAACTGGCGACTCATACCACAATAAATAGCAAAATTGACTGGATAGCTCAGCATTATGAAAAAATTGGTGAACAAGATAGTCGAATTAAGGTCATCATAGTCTGCTATATGCAAATCCAGTGCGTTCTGCATCACGTGTAAGAGGGTGGTCACAGCCAGTGGGATCTCAACGGCAAGAAAAACAGTCACTACCACGATCAGCATCAGAGTGGTGCAGTTGCTGTCTCGCAACTTTTTGCACTCACTTTTACGGTTTTCTTTGAACAATTTTTGCCGCTTGAGCTGAGCTTTTCGCAGTGCCCAGAACAACAACACGTTGAAAATGACCAGCGCTAGGCAAGGACCAACGTGCACGAAGAGTATTCGGAACCCGTAGTACATTGTGTAGTAGATATTTTCAGTGATGGTGTCCGTTACCCATTGGGCTGTCATGAAAATGCAGCCCTCATGGATACCACCTCTCCAACGGAAACGCACAGCTTCAAAGACTCTGTCGAAGAAACGAGTTGACTGATGCACAAAGGCGAGGACATAGACCCAAGCCATGGCTCTCCATACTTTCGGTACTGTGCAGCAGGTTCTCGCAGTGGTAGGATGGCATACATAGATATACCTCTGAACAGCAAGTAAGAGGGTAAGCCATATGGAGGCAGTGTGAAAGAAAGCTGGTACAGCCTCTATCATACTGTGGTAGGCGTAGCACGTCGATGGTGGAAACAAGAGATCAGAGTGGTGGTTCAGGGTATACATATAAAAATACCAAGGAGCTGGGAAGAGGAGAGTCAAAAGATCTGAAATGGCCATGGCCAAGAGCACCAGGTTGGTCGGCGTCCTCATGTGTCTTTGAGCGAGGACGACCACAATGAGCGTGTTGGCGATGATGGTGACAAGAAGGAGGAAAGGCATGATGTACCCAAAAAGTGGCATGGCATATTTGAGTGGTACATCCCTAGTGACGTTCATCAGAATGTGCAGGTCTTTCGCATCTGGGAGCCAGTAGTCGTCGCTGTAATTTCCACTGTAGTTATGCCCCGTGACATCGTCATCTGGGTAAGTAGTTGTCAAATCCCCCGTTTCAATCGCGACTGGGATATCCATAGTTGTATTCAGGTCACGCCTTCTTCCTGTGTTACGTTCAAATCAAGCAGGAGTCAAAATCTCACATTATATGGTCCTACAGGCGCTGTTTCCCAAGACGCCTGAAATTTCTCGTACCTGAAAAGAGACAAAAGTGTTTATTGTATATTGTGAAGTAGTAGGTTTGGAACACACACTCGCACAAAAGAAGAAACGAATCATTTAGTTTAAAACCAATATAAACATGTAAGGATTATGTTAATTTTATTAACAGTTAAACTTCCTTTCCTATCGATTCTTAATTTCAACTTACCACTTCCGGCCAGAACGTAGTTTTAGAATCACTTCTGAATGCTAATGAGGAAGAGTGGTGTTTAACCGCAAAGTTCTACTGTCTTACTGAGAGAGATACCAGATATTCTGTCTGCACACGTCCGCCTTTTTAGACTACTCTCTCGTAAGCTATTATTACGCTCGGCCGTACTTTAGGCCCTTGATAGCTTCGCAGTCAATTAGCGTTAAGGGGCCAACTCTGTTAGAATTTTGATAGCTTCCGCTATATCTCTTTAGTTAAGAATAGTTTAGTTTGATTCTTAGTCTCTTAATTTCAAGCCCAACTGTCGGCTTTATTGTACAACTGCAAGACGGAGTTCTGTTAAAATCTTAGTTGAATAACAAAGGGTCTTTTAACCCTTTCCAAGTTTATTTATTGTCTCACGAACTCAAGCGATTACTCGCTTACTAGTTCTTACGATTCTTCACTTTTAACTGTAATTTAGAATTGCACAATTGAGAATCCTACAAACATTTCAAAACAAAACTTATAAAGCGTAATTTTGGAAAACGAATCAAGTTGAATTCTTGATTTTAAAAGTGAATTCCGAATTTGACCCTGAAAACGTTTAGATATCTATAAATGCGGTGTTGGTGTATTGAGAATACGGCAAAGCACACTAGGGCTATCTGCCTAAAGGAAGGGATGCCTTCGGGAAGGACATTCTAAGGGAAACTGGCTCGTATACACGTTACACATGGGTAAAACCACGAAAACGCCCATGCAGGCAGCCCGTTCGCGGGATTCGAACCTAGGACCGAACTACAAGGGTTCAGCTATTTTACCGCCCGGCCGCTGGTGGGCCCCGATATCTATAAATATGCTAGGCAAATATAGTAGGACGCATATATGAGATACTTTTTTTTCTTATAAAAAACCTTGAATTCATACAAAGGCAGCTTCTTATCAAGTCAGCTTTAATATTAAAGGTTTTCAGAAAGAATATATAGAAATAACATAGGTTTTAACTTTGAAGTAAATCTAAGTAAGTATGCTTTCTTTTAACTTGAAAGCTGATGGATAATTGATAAAATCTCTTGTGATTGCTATGTATATTTTCTGTGATAACTTGATGTGGTGACAAAATTTGTTGCAGAGAATGAGAACGCCAAAGTTTCCGTCGGTTAGCATCCAAACATAGATCATTTGATTTATAGGAGAGTACTTTAAAGACTAGACTGAAAACATGTTAAGCTTTCAGATGTGAAATGTGGAATCTTTCTTCCAGTGACTAAACGAGATTGCTACATTCTTAATATGATTTTAGATATTAGGCTTCTTAATAAAAGTCATGTGCGACTTTTAAAAGGACATTTAATGGAAATAAGTATTGTTTTGCGTAATCTATCGAATTCGCGGTAGTACGAATTTCAAATGTCTCACTCTGCATGATTTAAATATTCATCTAAATTAGGTCTCACCCAATAGCTAAGTGATTAACACCATTGAGAATCAGTAGTTCGACCCGAGTTCAAATTCTGGTGAGCAGGCTGTCTGCAAGGGCGGTTTCAAGGTTTTTCGGTTCCCGTAGAGGGACCCTTTACGAAGGCATTTCTCCTTTAAAGCGGATAGACGTCTTGTAGTTCATCATAATGAACCTAAAAATAATCATAGTTACCATAATGAACTATATTAGCTCTTGATCCAAACTATTTAATTCTAGTAGGAGAATTTATGATGTTACCATAGATTATCTTAGTGGAATACGAATTCGGTCAAGAGCTGGGGAAATGATGTAAGTGTATCAAAAACTTATCTTAACTGATAATATAAAGAGCCTCTCTATTTATTTAAATAGATTTGTGATGCACCAAATTGGTTGATTCGATGAGACTGTTGAACAATTAGACCCGGCTTCAGATCTCGAGAAAACAGGTTGGCTGTATGAGTGTTATCATGATTTTCTCTCTATATATAAAATACGAGACAGTTTTCCATAGAAGGTTGTTAGCTAAGACATCCTGTTCCTTAGGCAGATAGTGTGCTTCGCCATAGTCAATTGAACAAATATTCGCTTTCAAGTTTCGTTTTCAACTTTCTGTACAGTAGTCAGAAATGAAAGGCCTACGTTAAATGGAGGAAGCTCCACTCTGTTTTTCTGGCTACTTTGGCGCATCACATTTGGCGTCAGTTTACTTCTTGGTTGAGGCCAAAATAACCAGGATGTTTATTTTACCACAAGAAAGAGAGCTTTGTGCCACAAGAAAGAAAGCAGAAGTGAACTGAATAGTATTTTAAGAAAGAATTGTTAATTTTGGGAGGTAATAACAATTATTTTGTTGCCGATAATCTGGTTTTTAATTTTATTGAAGGGATTTTGTTGTTAAACATCAGAAAACAAATAAAACTCATAAGAAGTTACCAAGATCTGGTATGGGTTATGGTGTGTGTGTGTGATTATAGCAAAGCCTCGAGGGCTATCTGCGTAAAGGGAGGGATGCCTTCGTGGAGGACTTTTTAGGGAAAACTAGCTCGTAATACACGTTACACATGGAGAAAACCACGAAAACGTCCATGCAACCAGCCCGTTCGCGGGATTCGAACCTCGGACCGAACTACCAGTGTTCAGCGACTTTACCGCTCGGCCGCTGGTTTGCCGTATCTAGTGATAAGTGAACATGCCTGATTTTTATTGAGAATTGCATTAAATTAATTGTAAGCATAAGAAAAGGAACTGTAAAGTTTTGGTATAGATTTAGATGATTTACAAAGTAAATTTTCTGTACGTATTTGCAGTAATTGTTTTCTTGTGATTATGATTATAAATGTTACCAATCTTATTAGTATACATATGTAATCAATTAACGTTAATTTTACTCTTGAGAAGAACACTTTTCAAGTATAAGTTATTAAAGTTTAGAGAGTTAACGTTTATTCAAACGACATCACATCAGAGAAAAAAAAAAAAAAAAAAAAAAATTACGGGAAGTCTTTAAAATAATTCTTATTTCGAAATTATAACAATTGACAGATAAAAAAAGAAAGCACAATAATTAGTTTGGAAATTTAATTTGTGATATGAAACTACAACAATTTAGCGATGTTCTCAAATAAATTTTAAAAATTACAAACGTTTTATATGATAATTTATTTAAAAATTTGCTTGAATAAGCGTTCCTAAATTATTATAAAAATTTGGAAGTGATATTGTTTCAAAATTTTGATACTGATGCTATTGAATTACACAACACATTAAATAGAATGCTAACTCTTATAATACCGGATATTGGCTCTCAAGAACTGCTAAAAAATGATTGTTATTAAAAATGTGACTTAAGTGTATTCAGACTTGTGTATGATTTTGCTAATAATTCTAAGCATTATTCATGAAGGCAAGAGCTGCAGAAACTGTTTTTTAAGAGTAACTATACGTTAAAATAAGTTGGGTGGGCTGCAATCATCTCATTAAAATGATGTTAAAAAATTGCTAGTGTGTGATTTTTAACAAAAATTCGTTTGAATACTGCTGATATTCAAGTATCAATATTTTAGATAAATTTGTTATTAAATTTAAGTAATATAACTTAAATTTATCAGAATATATAAGTCGAATATAGTATTTGGTTTAAAAGTGGGAAGCTGTTTCTTAAATAATAATTTAAAATAGCGACACGCATCTTATGATGAACCTCACTATAGAAACTTCTGGTTATCGTTGTTTTTAGTTACTTTGAAGCCAGTGTGCATTAGAGTCATAACAGGTTCACAAACTGTCATTTGAAATTGTTGCCATTTCTGTTACATGTACTTTGCTGCTATCTTAATTCTGATAAATCTTCAGCTGTTTCATAAATTCTCATAAATTTCCTGTGCTGATGAAGCAGAAAAAGCATGAAAATTACCTGAGCATTTTCATGTTTTTTCAGCTGGAGCATAAAAATTACATGAATTCTCTTGGATCAAGTATTTAGAACCTTGAAACTGCTGACATCTTTACACGCAGTGTAGTATCTTACACATAGCCGAGTTAAGACTTTTAGAGACCCTAAGTACTAAAATTATTTTGGCAATTTACACACATCTGCTTTTCTTCTCATCCCTTTTCTCTCAAATTTAGTTTAGTTGCTGCATACATTCCATGGTAGAACAAGGAATGATGTCCCTTTTCTGGAGTTCTAGAGCTTAAATTGCGCCGGAGCCCACCGGAGCCCTTTTTAGTTTTTGGGTTAAATCCTAATTCTACGGAGCCGTAACTAAGAAGGCTCCGACACTTCTTTTACGTAACTGAAGCAACAATCTCAGTAGAAGTCTGATGACGAAAATTTTTTTTTTGCAATAAAATTGTATTAAAAATCGCTTATTTTTATCTCTTTACATTTTAGTTAACTTAAATAATTTAAATAAATAACAATGAATTAATTTTATCTAATTAAATAATAATTGATAAATAATAAGTATTAACATTGATTAAATAATTATTAATTAATTTGATAATAATCAACTATTTAATTTTAAAATTATTAATAATTTTAATAGTCATTTTATTTATTTATTTACTTTTTTCCTCTTTGCTGACGGCCTTCCCATAGGGCTCTGGCATTTCTAATTTTAGAAATTAAGCCCTGTCGAGTTCCTAAGCAGCATCTTATGGCGCCTGCTTTCCTCGATGCCTTAAGCATGAGCTTATTTTGCTTAATGGTGAATCCAATTCTGTTCTTACGATGTCTATACGCAATTTTGTTATCAATAAAATAGTTTGTTCAAATGATTTGTTGTACAACATGTATTTGTTTAAAATAATAATTACAAATATCTACATCTTATTAGTTTATTTTTAAAATTTTGATACCTTATTTTATGTATTTTAGTTATTAACGATGGATTGAACACAGACTAGATGTGGTTATTGTAAAAAATAATTTTCATGTAAGAGTATTATTTTAAAGCGTATTAGAAATAAACATATTATAAAGTATCAAATAATCTAAGCATGTTTAAAGAATATTATAATGTACAAAATTCAAAGTTTAGAGGTATTTTTCTTTTGCTTTTTGTTCATTAATTACCTATATATTTATTTTAGCTTAATAAATACTCATACTGAAAAAATATTCAGCAATTAAGATACTGAGCTTGCACTATTGTTACAATAATTACAAAATATTTTGAACGTGAATTTGTAGAGTCATTAGGTTATTTCGAAGCAGGGAACATAAAAAATGAGCAATGCTCTCGCCGGGACTCGAACCCGGCCTTCTCGAATACGCGACGAGCGTGCTACCATTATACTAAGAAGGCATGTAGAAAGGAGGGAGAAAATACCTTATGTATATTTTTGTACATTTAATCATATACATTTAAATCAATAACAATATATTTATACATATTATTCAGGGACTGGGGAAAAGCAACAATCATAAACGTTTCAGTCAATGAACTTGAGAAGCTCAAACAGCGTATAAAATTAATTTATGATTACTCCAAAAATAGCAGTAATCAAGCAGACTTCAGTTTTAATTGCAATGTTACAATCCAGACACTATACACAGAAATATTTCAAGGCTGCAAAAGAAAACGTGTGTTTAATTTTTCCTTTGATGATGTAGTCGCAAAATGTAGTTCTCATATAAGTGATTTTAGACCATCACAACTCAGAGATATGCTGGAGCTTCCTACATTTACGAAGTGTGAAGCGAAATTATCTGCCAGATCTATTAAAAAATTGAACTGCGTGTAGATGGAGTAGATTAGTTGTTTAAAAGCTACTTTTATCTGGAAATATTTTGATGTCTCCTAATTTATCAAGTCCAGTGTTGAAATTTTCATAAAAAGCTTTTAATTTTTTTAAAGTTATGCGTAATTAGTCTTTGATGTTTCTGAAAAATTAATCATTAGAATGCTGTTAATCTTTTATATCAAAAGTAGCAGTTATAACAAGAGTAAAATGAGAAAACTTAAGAAGATAGTAAATATTAAAATAGCATAGCACAAATATTAGAAAACAATTTTATGAATTAAAAAATCATATTTATTTTTAGAGCAATAACAGCAAATAAGAACAAAAATTATTAATGTACTCGAAAGTAAAATAAAGTAATATTTCAAGAGCTATTACTAGATTTTTAAATGTGGAAAGACAAAAATTAGTTTGTTTAATTCGTTCCCTTTCCAATTTTTTTACAATCTTTATTTCTATCATTGTTTTAAGAATTATTCTCGTCTGTTTCCAATAACTGTCTTTTATTAATTATTTTATTGCACCTGAAGAAAAGAAAGTTGATACATTTTAAAAGAATTAAAAGAGAGCGAGGGAAAATTAAATGAGACAAATGAATTGAAATCTATAAGTCTTACAGTTTAAATAGTGTTTGATAAAATTAGCTTCAATTAGATAAATCTTTTAATTGTGGTGAGGCGCCTTGGAGAGAAATTTCTTTGAGATAACATAGCTTTCGTACGTAATTTTGGCATTAACTGCTATTGGCTGATACACAGCCAATAAACTATTGTCTCGTTTTGCCGATGAAGTATATTGTTACGAATTTTGTACATATATAAATAGACCTAGTGAAATAATTTAGATTTATAAAATAAATATAATGTAACGTGAAAATCGAAAGAGGCGGTGCTTTGCCGGAAAAGTAAGAGTACAGAGGCAAGTCTATTTAATATAGAGTAAATGGCTATCTCGCTAAACTAGTGAGATATCGCCAAGTTGGCAGTGGTTTTAGTGACTAATGTTTTCCTCCAAATTTGAGGTGAAATCGCCAAAAGCCGCCATATTTGGTGACCATTTGGCGATATTTTTTGCGTTTTGCATTGCATTGTATTTAACGTTCTTCGTAGTTTGAAGTGTAATTACTGATTGTATTCTGTGATACTGTGAAGAGTTGTACGAGTATTTTTGTCGAAAGTTTCAGAATCTGTTTGGTGAAATAAATTTTATCAATTATCATCATTTCTGTGTGCATTTAATCTATTACGAACCGGTAAGCAACCAACAATACTTTCTGTTCATATTATTTACATTCAAAATCTCACTAGATTATTATCTTGTCTCTGCCAGAGTATGAACTGTTGTAAATAAGAAGGCGAGTGATTTCTTTCAAATTAATTCACAGTTCTTGTTCTAATACTTTGTCAGCTGTAGAGTATTTCCATTCTACGCTCCACCATGTAGAATTTACGCAAGAACTGAAAAACTTGCGATTTTTTTGGATAAAATACCACATGCCTAGAAATAAAGGATTATTTACAATAACTACTTAATTTTCATATCAAATCTGGTAAATGCGTCATGTAAAAGGCAGTAAAAATTAACGTGAAACGAATAAGTGCCGTCTCGAGCATTTTATGAAAGAAAAGAATTGTCAGAAAATGACGCAGTTGCGGATGTTAATGTTACAGAAAGCGCATATAAGAAAAAGCACACAGGGAATAAATTTAAATGTAATTTTGCTTACTAGCCCCAAAGGGTTATTAGTCTCCAAACACGATTTTATATTAATCCACCTTAAATATTGCCCACTGTAAATGCGTTGTTTCACTTTTTGTTTGAGTTCTGCTGCCTTTCGACAAAATGTAAGACATTTACCTTTCAAATTGAATCTGCCTATTATTGATTGTTACTGACAAACTGAGCTATTTAAAAGCAACATATGTAGCTTTTGATTTTCATTTAAACCTGATGGATTTAAATAAAATGTTTCGCTATTCTACATGGACCATCTCAATGGCTAGCCTCTGTTGATAAACATATTAATGAGCCCTTTTGGGCAACCGTTAAAATTTGAACACTTTCAGGTTTATTAATTAATTAATTTTATTTTACTTTTCATAACGTTTTTGTTACACTTGTGTTTTCTTTGCTTGATGATTATTTTTTTGCCGCGCTTTGCTTGGAGACTTTCTTTCACAATAACCGCTGTAACATACAAATACCTCAAAGTGTTGAGTTAGCATTTTACAGAAAAGTATATAGTTGGCATGTAAATTGTTTCTAAAATAACTAAAGATATTTTAAGAAGAAGAGAAGAATCCGTTTCAGTATATACAAAACGGACACTCAAATTGCTAAAATTACAAGAGATAACTATTTTCACTCGAAGAACATGACGATGATTAAGGGACCATAGGCACCTAATAGGCACCTAACGGTGGCACCTAATAACCGTTGCTTCCTATGAAGGGACGGACAGTTACAACCATGCTCTTTCCGGGATTCGAACCCAGGCTCTTCGGTACCACAGTACTCTCCTCTAACCACTCTACCGTCTATTCGTATTTCTTATGTAATATGTGTCTCACTGAAATATGCATTAGAATCATAATATGCAAAGCTATATTTTAGTAATGCTTGCATGAATTTTAATAAATGACATTTCATGAAACATTAAACGTATGAGGACATGTATCTTTATTTTTGACTCATTCGATTGAGGATAAGATGTCTGACTGAAGCTTCTTTCCTCTAGTTCGTAGACAACTTAAGATTTAGCCAAATTTTATTGAAAGAAATCGCATGCCTATCGTAATCTGAAGATTATCTTATTTCATTTGCCCTGAGGAGCGGATTAGGCTATTGGAAAATTCCCCGAAGTCCCAAAGGTGGTTTAGGTCAGCCTTATCATCTAGTCTCCATAATTTAAGAACAGACGAAACATTAATCATAATTACAGGATCGTTCACTCCCCTCCAGAAAAGGTAAACTTATTGGAAAATGAAGAGTTAATGACATTCCAATCAAAAATTGAAAGGAAATAACGGTAAACGTTTTGAACTTATGGCCTTAATCCTATAGTTGTCAGCTCGTCACAAATTCATAACCGATGGATTTAATTCTTCCCTCCATATAATAAAAGTGGGAAATTTTCATTTTCCCGCCATCTCGATGACCACGATTTTAACACGGGCGAACCTTCACGCAAGTCGGCAACTAATGATTAAGAAAAAATATTTTCACATGAGCGTTCCGGTATCTTGATATGGGTTGGATTGTCAGCTATATAAACTGACTTTCAAAAGGTCCACTTGTAATGTCATGCTAGGTACCTTTGTATATGAGTAAATAGTGCTAAATATTTAAAAAGGTGTCGGCATCTTCACACAAGCCGGCTGTCCCAGTCAGATCAATCTCATCTGTTCCTAGTTGTCTTCAAATTTGTTCTGTTGAATCTTTGGGTTTCATGTAACTTTTCTAAGAAATCCACAAGTCGAAATTAAAATTTGAAAGATTGTTTAAATGCTATTTGGATCAAAAATTAAACATCAAAGTAATGAATTAAATAGTATTTTCTTCTGTTATTATTGTCACCTAAAATATGAAATAATGATTTTGTTTTCATATCACGTGCACGCAGCATTGGTATATTTTCAATATGATTTTAGCATTCGTTTTTTTGAGGATGATAGGAGCTCTAAAAAATAAAATTACACTTTTAGGAACCCCACAAAATGTATTTATATCTATATGTATACATTTCTTAAATGGACCCGTGCCTTAGAATAAACCTTTTGAAAATTATTTAGTAGTGCGATATTTTTCAAACACCTTGTATACTGATTTGCCATCCAATTTAACGAGTAGCAGGCTTTCTCTCCTAGCAACTTAGCAATGACAATCGCGTTTAGAGTAAATTCAATTAATTGCATATCGAGTAAATGTTGTGTTTCCGTGTTGACACAGGCAAATACTAGAAAAAAATTGATTTTTTAAATAGTACAAAAGCTAATTTTACATATGCATTAGGTCAGCGAATTTCCGACTCGATGCCAATTGTATTGGATGATAAATATTAGAGCTCGGCTGTTTCATACGTTTCACATGCGATGAGCGAGAGAATTCCTGTTGGCGTCAACTGATTAAATTAGATTTGTAATACTATAATTACGTGATTATATTTGAGGTATTACTGTGAATTTATCCTTCAACGCAGTGCATGTGTAGAGAGAGTAATTGAAAATATGATTTGTGTTAGTTGCCTCAATGAGCCTTATAATGTAAATAGAATCAAATCTCTTTCAGTTGACGGCTGGATAATATGCTACTCTGTTTATTACGTCATGTTTTCGAAAACACAGAATGACTAAATTACTTATCAATGCAAAATACTCTGCTTTTTCGTCACAATTTAAAAGGCAAATTCCATTTACTATGTCACTTCCAGCTTGCACTTTTATTCTGCTATTCATTCTCTTTGTAATCAACCCCTTCCTTACAAAACTTATACATCCAGAAAGTTTCAAAGAGATATGAGAAAAATCAGAATGCGAGTCCATTTATTCTTAACCTTCCCACAGTATTGTGTATAGGAATTTGTAAGTACTCGAGCAGCTAAGATAGCTCAAAAATGATAATTAGGACCAGATTCAAATTTTGGCGAATCAACTGACTGCGTGGGCCTTTTTTGTGTTTTTTTTCCAACTGTGACATGAATAGAAGCCACTTTCTTTCCGAAAGTCTTCTACGGAATGCCCTCCCTTCTCTTCGGCAGCCTTAGCCGTAATGAATCCTAATCGGATGCAGAAAAATGTATTTTAGATTTGTAAGCACGCAGAAGAGGTTCAGGTTAAAAGAAAAGCATTCACGAGATGCGTTCTTTCCGACAATATATGCTATAGAAAAAACTTCGCAGCGTTGTAAGAAACATAAAAAAGGTATAGATAAATAAATACATTGCATTAGAGAGATGTATTCCTTATCTGTGCTGTGTATGGCAATAGTAATATTCAATCTGAATTTTTCAAATGTGTATGTGTTATTTATGAACACATTTTGTTTTAACGTCCCCACAAAAGCAGCTTAAATTGGTAAAAGCTGGGCATTTCGGTGATCAGAATATTTAAATATACTTCTGTCGCCAAGAAAAAGCTCCCTCAGTTATCTTCTTGGTTAAGTTTGAAGCTGACTGTATTAAAATTTTACCGTCTGCAAATAAAATTCCTTTCTGCTTCTGAAGAATTCACGCTGCGTTAGTATTAGTAAATCACACGTAAGCAGTTGAGAAAACCAAAATGGTTTATCACACTTTTACAAATAAACGAACAATATAGGAATCAAAGAACCATTCATAAAATGATAAAATTATGCATCCTCATGGATGCGGTTCACTTTTACATTCAGCACCTGTATAATGCATTATATTTTCATTAGTTAATATAAGACATCGTGTTAAATTAATATTCTCAAATAACAATACTGCTGCTCACCATTAGCTGATAGATTAAGACCGCTGAATACTGGTAGTTCGATCAGGCTTGAACACAGGCAAAGGGGTTGGCTGCATGCCTGGTTTCGTAGTAGTTCACACCATGTAACACGAATAAGAAATCAGTTTCCTTTAAAAATTGCACGAACGCATTTTTTTCCATAGGCAGATAGCACTTGTGCACCTTGAAGTATTTAAATAACCTAATCTTACCCAACTGACAAGCCATTGGCCACTGAAATGATCACTGAATACTTATAATTCGACCCATGTTCAGATCCCCGGGAACGGAATGGCTGCATCCTTGATTACTATGCCCATCTTGCATAGTACGAGTTGAAGGTAATTGGAAAGTTCTCCATGGCGCAATCCGTTAAACAGGTATCTCTGATATGCTCTCCCATAACAGATTAAAGAATAAATAATTAAATCCAGAAAAAAGTACGTTTTAATATTTTTTTGATTAAAATTTTAAAAAGTTAAAATTATATAATTTATTATGGTACTTACTTATTATGTGAACCGTATGTCTACCTACTAAAGTTTTGAAAGGCAGAATAATTTAGCGCCAATTATGGAAAAGCGTGACGTCACAATACGCCCATAATACAAGCGCTTTCGTAACCCCCATTGGTTCTCTATGCTCGTAGGACATGTTTGGATTTTATGAACAAAGACATAAATTAACATTACTCCTCTATTTTTCTCATACTTTGCCAAAAAAAAAAAAAAAAAAAAAAAAAGATTAAAATTTGGGACCTGCCTTTTACAGAATAATAAGTAGTATTTGGTTTTTAAAGGTATAATGTCCTTCTATCATAAAAAGTGTGTATTAATCGACAGGATGTTATTAGCTGCATATAGCCTACAAACTAGCAATAGATTAGAACAACCACCTGGGCGAGGCTTGTACTCATACAGTTATACGAAAATCTTCCGGTAAAATGGAAAGGCCTAACATAATAGTAAAAATCAGCCAAAGCGTTTTCAAGAAGCGCAAAGAAGGAACTGGCCATATTAAACAAACAGGCGTGAGTTCCTTTAGAATTCGAAAAGAATGATTGGCAGGTGTCCACCAAGAATCATAGTTCGATGGTAACCAGCTTTCAAGGTTAAAGAGAAAATATATGTGTACGTTTTAGCATTTTATTATGTAAATTTGATTTTAACTTCGTAAATTTGTAAATTTGATTGGGTATTTGTGGGCTTTACCTAAGACCAGCAGTCAGTCTTTACGTTTGGGGGAATTTAATACCAAAGAAAAATCCTTAACAAGTACCAAGTAAGGAGCAATGTGAAATCCTTATTTCGGATTCAAAATAAAGAAATTTTTCAATTTATCATCAAGTGAAAAATCATGCTTTTGCATTTTCTCGGGAAAGCGGCACTTTACTCCTCCATCCGAATTTTTGAGGAGGGTTATGAAATGAAATTAAATACCACCGTGGAAGCCATATGGAGATGCAGCATTCTAGAAAAAGAAAGACCTTTGCATCGGTAACTAATTCGCTGCTCCAATAATCCCATTCTTAACAACGGTAAGCTGTTATTGCTGACTTAAACACTTGTAAAATATATAAACTCTCTCTCTCTCTCTTTTTTTTTTTTGAGTAGGAATTTATATTTTTGAAATGAATTAAAGTAACTTCTATTTTTCGTTGCATTTCTTATAAAATTCCGTTTTTTAGAAAACTGTTTTGTTTTTTGATATTTTAAACTGCACGGTAATCTAAACTTGACGAGCGCTTTGCAAGGTAACCTAAAATTGATGAGCGCAGTGGTCTCTAGAAAATCACAAATATCTAAAACTGTAATGCTTCTAGATTTTAAACTGGTGTTGAGTAAATATGAACGTCGCCTTGACTGAAATATTTATGTGGGTCTCAAGTGAAAGATCACACCAATTTTATAATCAGGAAGGTTATCGCTATTGCCCGAATTAGAATGTTTCAAAGAAGGCCTCTTAATGATAATCTTCATTGGAGGTTGGCAATTAGTTGAAATATTTATAAAGAATCAGTGATTTTGTACTACTTATAATAGTAAATCGAATAAATCCTAGTTGAAAAAAATGTTGCATTAAATTGTTTGACATACTTGATTTGATAATTTTGGTGGTTTGTTACCCGATTCTTATTACTTCTGATTTGATTTCTGATGATTCTTCTAATTTGTTACCACCTGATTTGATGATTTGGTTCTGTACTAAAGGATACTCCAAAAGCCGCGGGTTTCAAACCCTCAAAAATTGTGGAAATTCCAAAATGAGCATTAAATATTTTATAATACAATGCAGTGTAATTTAAGAATTAATGAATTAAACGCTTTTATCAGTCAATTTCGAAACTTGCGTATTGCATGCTTGATGGAGCGTTCACACGAAGGCTT
Source organism: Stegodyphus dumicola (assembly GCF_044657685.1). Taxonomy (NCBI): domain Eukaryota; kingdom Metazoa; phylum Arthropoda; class Arachnida; order Araneae; family Eresidae; genus Stegodyphus; species Stegodyphus dumicola. Next base: position 90,858,385 of record NC_140768.1, read on the forward strand.
TGTGGTCACAGGTGGCATAGACAGAACTTCGTTGCTGGTTTTTTTTATATCACAGAAAATAGTATAAGGATTTTATCTAAATATTTTAACTGTTCAACTTTATACCAGTCTGGTATAAGAAACGACTTATCAGAGCGAAGGGAGCACGAATTGATATTTGGTCAATGATTTTGCTTACTCATTTATGCATTCACGCATATGCAACTTTACATTCCCTATTGAGCTACGATTAAACCCTGTTCCACAGGTGGGAACGCCGTTAACGAATTTTAACGGTTTAGGACTGTACAGCAATAATGACGGCTAGAACCACTGCCTGAACGCTCCCAGGGAATAGATAAAAAAAGTTGAGATCTTAGTTTTAATTGATAGAAATTTTCGGCCGTTTATTTATGCATCTCTAAACCGATTGCTACAGAATTTCAGAATTATTGAACACGAATTTCATTTTGTATTCATGGCGATAGTTCTTTTGCAATAGCATGGGCATTAAGTACTGTGTCGTCAACTGCTGCCTCTGGTGACGTATAGATGATATCGCAGCTATTTTGAAGAGCTGGGATGAGAGCAAATGTTTCTCAAACGTTTCGTTCTGGAGGAAATCTTGGAGCTCTCACAAAACCCACGAATAAAATATTCCCCATGTTTTGTGTACATCTTTTGTACCTGAAACATTTTATCTTCTCCCGGAAACCCTGGGTATTACGTCTGAAAGTTTGTTCTGGAGGAGCATTTCAAATACGTAGGATGTTTGCAAAGTTCTAGGAATTAAGGTATATTTTTTATTTCTTCAGTCTTCATAAAACCCTTCTAATCATTTACAGAAAGCATACTAATTCTTTTTATTTTCATTATTTTTTAAATAAATCGAGTTCGGATTTTGTTTAATATCGTACTCCATATACTGAAACTTAGCTAGAAAATAAAAGTAGAAGTGTAAAAGAAGGCAAAGTATTTTTGCAAGTAATTGGAAGCTTAAGAGCAAAATTATTCAGTTTTCCGTTGGGACTCATAAAAGCTGAATACGAAATTAAATTTTGTTTTAATCTTCCATTAATTTTATTCAATAAAGCAGCAAGTAGTGCAAAAATAAACATAATGTAACAGAGCTGGAAGCAGTAACATTTTCATCGAAAAAGAGAAAAAGGAAATTTCATGTGCGTTACCTGCAGACGTTCATCGATTCTGGATTAAATTCGTGGTAAAAAGAGTATGAGTCGAAACCCGTTATTAATTTATGCTGCAGATATTATTATAACACCATTTTCATAATTAAATTCAGAAAGAAATTCTCCTACCTAGAAAATAAACGGCTTAAAAATCTTTTTAATCCAATAGAAAATTAAATGAGAAAATTTAAACGAAAAAAAAAAAAAAAAAAAAAAGGGGAAAAGCCTTTTCTATATTCGAATTTTCTTCACGTCTTTTGTATTTTAACTGTGTATGCAATCTAAGTAACATGTGAATTTTAACAGAACGGTTAATGCATGAAATACATATAGGCAAATTTAAGTAAAACTTAAGTGAAATTTATGCAAAAGCAATAGAATGTATGCAAAATATGGGAAAAAACAATTAAAATTTCAGAAAAACATTAAAAATTGATTAAGATTTGCATCTTTTAAATACACTTTGGTAAATGTCATTACTTTAATAAATGGAATTTTAATAAAAGGTTTAAAAAGAAATCAAACAATTCTGTACCAAGTTTCGCAATATATGGCTTTTAAAAACACTTTTATTAATTACAGTGAAACTGCAAATGTTTATATAAATTTTGAGTTAGATGATCATAAATTAGAAGTAAAATTTAAATATATATCAATAAGATATAAGATATGTTATTAAGAAAATAAAATAATAACTTCTGTTATTAAGAAATACGCTTATCTGCTTTAAATCGCATTCAAATTATAACTAATTTTTATAATTAATAGTAAACAAATCCAACTAAATAAACTGATTTTAAAAATATTTTATTCACGGTACTTAATTTGAAAACCTATTGACGGTACTTACCTGCTACAAGAGTTACAAGTAATTGATTTCATTAAAAAAGGCCAATAAGTAACAGTGCTGGTTTTTACCTTTATTACGGTGTCTCATACGAAATCACATGAATAAGAATCAGAAAAAGTACTACTAATAACCTGGCATGTAAATCCTTATCAACAGAAAAACTGATTCTTGATGAAAAACTGATGCGTTGTCCCAAGGTCAGTATACAAACATGCTTTAGGTTAATTCCAAAGCTCGAGTTCAATGACTCGACGTATAGAAGTCAGAGAAACTAAGACACAAAGAGAGTAGAGAACAATTACTTTTGAGCGGACTATGAGTCAGTAGCGTCACAGAAGACCAAACCTAATAAAATTTTTAGAACAGTTATACGCACATACTGCATGTTTGGTATTGAAGCTATAAGTAGTGACTCTTCTAAAAGGGAACTGGTATATGCCATTAGGGAGCTTCTACTCAGTAGCGATGGTTTCACGCTAGAATGAATCAAAGTCCACGTAGGGCACAAGGGAAATGAAAAGGCGGACATGTTCGCAAAGGTAGCAACAACATAGAGGTTTCCGATTATGGGACATATTCCGAGCTCAGAGTCAACACTGAAAATTCAGAATAAATGAGAACAACAGCTGGCAAAGGCATGGACAAGGAAAAGTGGACAGAGCACCAGAACTCTGCATATGGCTCACACAGGTATTGCTTCGTCGCATTACTGTACAAGCTGGCAAAGGATACAGAGACAACGGGGCATATCACCCATGACTATTTTCCACTAGTTTCGTTATCCTTAAAATCAGAAAAACCCCGTGCGGATCCAACTGTACTCTGAACACTTCTCTACTCCGATTTATCTTCATTAGGTTCGGGCGTAGAGAATCAAACCAGAGTCTCATGTTAAAGTAAGCAGTTTGAGATATTATTTATATAAATGCATTCTAACGCAGGACATACATCTCTCAGAATTCTCTGAAAATAATCTTCAGACCTGGAGAGCTCGACTAGTGGAAAATTAAAAAAATATCTAAAGATAGCTCTCAAGGTAATTGCATATATCAATGCTAATGCTGATAACATTTAGTCCTCTCGCACAGTATATTATTCCTAAGTCAGAGCTGCCTATTGCGAAGTACATTACTGAGCCTCATATAAAGTTTAACCTGTAATTTGCATATTTTCTTCTTCTTGTCTAAACTTCTTTTTTTAAATAATATGTAAAAATTCCTGTCAATTATGATTTTAATACTTGCAAATTTTCTGTGAAATGTTCCTATCATGATGTATGTGATTCTATGAAAATGATGTAAAATAATCCTATAATCTCTTCAGTGCCATTTTTGAGCTTATGATATACTGTGCACTTGCAGCAACACAGGATTCCAAATGATTTCCTTCAAAGGCCTTGTATGCATATGTAACTCAAACAAAAATTATTTAAATTACGCCATATTTTCAACCTTCCTCAGCCTTGGCCGTGGTGCACAAACATTAGATTTTCTTGTCCAGGATACACGTAATAACCAGCTTAAGCATAATAGTAGGCCAGTTCTGCTCATGGAGTATGGCTCACGCATTGGCTGCATGGGCGTTTTCCTGGAGTGCGAAGTGCAAAGGGAGTAACTTTGTTATTGTTCTGTAACAGAAATGATCCAGAACATGAGCTTCGTACAACAGCTTACACCATTATGTCCATGCACCTTGGTGAATATTTCACAACCTGTATAAAGGTTAAAGAACAATTGCGATGTTAGTATGTGTAGAGGCACCGCTGTGACATTCGGCTTTTGTCACCATTAGGTAGTTCTGCCTTTATATCAGGGCACTCCGAACACTTTTCCTACTTTCATAAAGGTGCTGGCACCTATAAAACGGTGTGCCGCTACAAAATCGCCACAATTCAAGCAGTACGGATTTTTTAAATTACTACACATCAAACAGTGAAGTTTTTTTCCCTTCATCTTTTTATCAGTTGAAGAAAAACCGAAAGCATAAATAAATGCTAAAATTTTGAGATAAATCATCGAAAGCATGATAATCATTTGCAAAACACGTTCGAAAAGAAACGTAAACAAGTGACAACACCGCTCTGCCTAAATTGGTTTTATTTAATAAAAATATCATGTCATATAGTTGAAGTAGGAGAAAATTTGATTTGCAGATTTCAAAGAACAGCCAAAATAAACCGTTCACCCTCTCTACGCTGAAAACCCTAACTTGATTACAAAATTTATTCTAAAGGTGAGTTTAAGATCGTTATTCGTTTTTATTTATTTCGTAAAGCGAAGAATGTTTTAAGCTTTCTGCAAGTTCAGTGAAATAATTCATATGCAGTGACATTCAGCAAAACGAAAAATTATCTATGCATTCAAAGAATTTGATTAATATACAAGTGAATAGAATGACAAATGATGACTCTCAGAATTCGTAAAATGGAAGTGAAAGATCGATAATACTCCAGAACTGTAGTGTATGAACTTTAAGTTAGCATGATTATAGAAAAACTATTAAACTATTTTATTTTCATGTCATATCATGTTAGAATGATAGGGCTCATCAAAATTAAGAGAACAGAAATTTCAATTCTGTTTCCTTTGTACTTTAAAAACCATTGGTTTAGTTCGAGATAAGGTTTTAATAAGCACAATAAATTTTTATGATTGAAAATTACTTCGCATGCGAGAAAGTTGTTTAAAGAGGTTTTCTTAAAACTTCGAGAGCCTAACAAAATCATTTTCCACTTAGTTACGTAATTTTGAGAAACTAAAAACCTTTACCGTAAGAAATGAAGTTGCCGCTTCTCTCTTATAGGTTTGAAACAGAATGGACAGATTCGGGTATAAAGTGTTGCAATTAAAAACAAAATGTGGCAGAAGCTATCGCATTCAAATATATGCGTTGCGAAGTAATGCTCAATCAAGCAAATAGTTTTTAAAGTTAGCAACATAAACTGCAATTGAAATGCCAAGTGATATGTTAACTTGCAGCAATATCATCCGTTGAACAATTTGCCATTATAAGACCCACCACCGGTCGAATGCTAAAGTCGCTGAAAGCTGGTAGTCCGGTCTGAGGTTCGAATCCAGCGAACGCATTGGCGTTTTCCTGGTTTTCCGCGTGTGTAATGGGTATACGAGTCAGATTCTTTTAGAGAGTCTTTTACGAAGGCATCTCTTTTTTTTAGGCAGATAGCACTCAAGGGTTTGCTATAATTACCTAAACCAAACCAATGTCCATTATACAATTAGCATTGCAATGCAGTTTTTAAACGTAATCCTCATATAATTGAATGCGCTTATTCCAACGAAATGCTAATTATTTTTTATGCCGTCCTCAAGGAGCTTTTTCCTCGTCTTCTTTCTCACTCTCTTTATGATACGGTTAAACTCTCAGATCGAACACTTGATAAAGGTTTTTCCAAATGTGGTAACATAATACTACTGTTTTCCCCCCGACAAGGGTCTTCATACCCTCTTTGCATAAAAATAAAGTAATTGGTCTTCGCATCTTCCATAGTTTCAAAAGAAGTACTACAAAAAATGCGCCAGTATCCAGTCAAACAGCTGAATCAGACTACTCTATACTGTAATGGAAAGTTGCATAAACTTGTCAAGACTCCTCTCTGGCGGATATAGTTGTTTGTAATAGGTATTACGAAATAAGCTACAGCCTAACTCCTAGAACTCTGGAAATGTCCCACGTATTTTTCACTTCTAATGGACTTCTAATGGAGTCCTTCAATGAGGTACTATGCTTTCACTATATCTAAATGTTTATAGTATTATGGAACCCACGAATATAATTGATTTTAAAAATTATCTACTTTATGTCTAAAACCTTTTGTTCTAGATGAACTCTTAAAATAATTTTTAGATCTCTTTTAGCCCCTGGATAAAATATTATATCTACATTACGTTCAGAAATTTATCCTGGAAGAAACTATCAGATATTTTCAGATCTCACGGAAAACCAGGATACAATATTATAGTTAGGTTATACCTAAGCGTTTGTTCTGGGGGGGGACTTTTAAAATATTTTTTATTTCAAGTGTCATGAAACCCACGAATAAAATTTTTTTTCTAAATTGTCTATGTTATGTATGAATTATTTTGTTTTGAGAAAACTTTAAAAATGTTTTTCAGTTTCCCGAAATTTTCGAATGAAATATTATGCGTACGTTAAGTCTAAAACTTTTGTTCTGGGGCAACATTTCCAATATTTCTTAGTTCTCACGGAACCCTAAGTTAAAATTTAAAGTTAAATTTTTGTTAGATTTTAGAGACAAAGTATTATTCGAAAGGTGCTAAAAGGGTAGAAAAAATTCGCGTAGGTAAAGTTTCCCTATTTTTACTTTTGTTTATAAATATTCTTATTCAGTTTTCCAATGAACTGAAAAAGAGTTCTAAATCTTTTTTTGTCATTATGAAGGCATTTCTTTCTGAATTTAATTATGAAAATGATGTGTAACAACTGCAGTTGCAAGGAATTATAGTGGGTTTCAAATTACAACTTTTTCTCCTGCAAATTTAATCCAAAATCAATAATTCTTGGAAGATAAGGTATAAAATTTTTCTTTTTGCTAAAAAAATAAAAACATGAATTAATTTCTACGCGGTTGCATGTGCTTGTTTTTTTTTATTGAATAAAAGTAATGGATGATTATAACAAAATGAAATTTGAGATGTAGTTCTTACGTGCGCGCGAAAGGAAAATTGAATAATTTTGCAATTAAGCCTCCGACTACCCAACCTGTAATTTGCATTTGTTCTTTCTTTCCTTCTTTTCTTTTCTTTTTTTTTTTGTTTTTTTTTTGTTTGTTTTTGGAGTCGAATTTCTAAATGTAATACGGAATACTTATATAATGAAGATCTCACTATTGATATGGGTACCAAACGTTAAACAAATAATTACCACTCAAAGTATGGGTTAAACTCTACTTGCAATTTTTATGATTTTTACTTCTGTCAGAGAGCCATATTCATAGCAGCATATCACGACAGCTCTCAAAATTGGGAAGATTTCTATAAAGACATTTTAAACCCCCCAAAATCTCTATACTGCTTCTGACTTTAAATTTCTCTAAAACTGCAGCTGTATATTCTCATTCTAATGTGAAATTGTTGTTATTCATCAAGAACTGTAAATTAAAAAATTTTAATTTATGTACTAAAAAAGAGTTCTCATTACAGGAGAATAGTAAGTCTTTTGTTTGCATTTTAATTTGCCGCAATGTTTTTCAAAGTAAAAATAATACCGGGCTAGTTTGGGTTACTGCTTGTGAGAGATCCAACGAATTCTTTTTCTGTTGTTATTTAGGTATCGGATTTTAAACATATATTTATGCATTTTTCTTTTCTTTAAATATGATATATTACCTGACATATTCTCAAGAATTACAGTGAACTTCTGATTAATCGGATTGTAGAGAAAGATAACTTTAGAATACTGATACAATTTATGGTACTAGATTCTCTAGATTATAATGCTTATAAATAGAATTAAATTTTGTGGTACTTATGTGCTAACTCAACCAGCTTGGCGCATTTGGGTGATTTTTTATAGATAAAAATCTAAAAGTTGTACATAAATAAATGCATAAATTTACAAATTTATATACAAATAGGACTGTGGTTTTAATATACTATTTACACTAAACACACAATGACGTCTATATACTAGTTAGGGGGTAGCCTGTCATAATGAACGATTTTAGGCTTAGAATTTGCTAACGTACGGATCCGAACTTCGTCGTCGTTCAGCGTGTTTAGGACTGACACACCAGACGAAGGACCTCCGTCCCAGGTCTTCATTATATGGGATCCATTCAGAGTTTGGGGTATCCAACGTCCGTTGGACCTCGTTCTCGCGGGCGCAACCCCCCGCAGTCCCCACCCGGCTTTTACTAAGCATTGGGCAGAACAATAACGTTGCTATGTTGAAACTTTGTCACCTTGCCTCCGGGCACTACTCCATCGGCAAAACCACATTGTAAAAAGGTGCTCTGTTCGCTTTGTCAGTCCCCGCCACGAGAACTGAATGGGGTCAAACACTAGGGAACTTAGTCGACAAATCCTCCATATAGCTCCACCACAGCCGAAGGAACAGACATGACAGTACCAGTACGATCTCTACCATGCCTGAACCAACCTCAGTACAATACTCGTGCTCTAGTCCTGTGAAGTCAAATTATATACCCCCGTGGTTGAGACTGCCTAGGTAAAGATCCTAACCAGTACTTCCCAGGCGGGGGCCTTGTTTAGGACTATTTAAGGATCGTCCCAAAGTGATTGTAGATTAGGAGAAAGTCTTTCTATCGAATCGGGTTTCATCTTGTCACATTCGCTGAATCGGTGTCCGGTAATAATGTAATCTTCACGTCGTAACGGGTCTTCAACTTCTGCGTCGCAAAGCTAACTGTCGTTCAGTTCATTGTTCGCTGTCGTGTGAAACTGTGCATCACTTAAAACCGCTCCTAAGGCAGACGAAGGCCACGACTGAAGAGCATTTGGGATGGGTAACTTCTAGTCCCAGTTTTATTGCTCTCTGTAAACCGTCAATGAAAGTTATTAAAAATGGTTAAATTAATCCTCTCTACCACGCCGTATGACTGCGGATTTAAAGGTGTCGTTTGGGTTTTGTCTATGCCGAGTAGTTCACAGAGTTCTTTAATTACAGCTAATATAAAATTCCTTTCTTGATCGGAATGTAACTTTAAAGGCACTCGAAATCTTAAATCCAATGCTCTATCATTTCTTCTGCTACTGATAGAGCCTCTTTAACAAGGATAAGGTAACTTCAGGCCTTTTCCGTAAGTAATCAATGAAAACAGGGATCTATTTTTTGCCATTAGCTGTTCGTAGCAGAGGTCCCAGGGTGTCAAACGCGACGCGTTCAAAAAGCTCTCCTATATTGTAACGTTACAACTTCCCAAGGCTGCGTCTCTTCGGCCCTTTCTGGTTCCTCCCAAGCATCCAGTATTGCCACTACTTTTGCACGTAATCCCTTGCATTACTCCAGTAGAAGAACTGTCGAACTCTATTCAAATGCTTCATTATTCCGAACTGACTCTGTCGAACTGCTATAATAGTTCTTTAAGGACGTCCGGGATTTGGGATCAGCTGCCATCGGAATGCCTTTCCATCATCCGATTCAGACTTCCGATGCAAGTCGCCGTTTCGTATACGAGTGAGTCTCAGAGAGCCGAAAATTGTTTTATCGTGGAACTGTACATCTAAATGTCCTGCCAGGTAGGTTTTCTAACTAAAATCTCCATTAAATCAATGATGAATTTAATGCAACAGTCTTCCAATCGGTGTTTCGCGACTTCGTCACTCCATGGGTCTGACTCAGATGGTATTGAATTTTTAGCTTGACGCACGACATAAATCAGCTCGTATTTTGTTTCGACCCTAAAGCAATATCGGCAATGTCTTCTAGGCAGAACGCCAACGTTTCCGTGGGATAATCCTTTGTGATGATGGATAGTAATGTCATATTCCTGCAGTCTCTGTATCCATCTGGCTATTTGCCTTTCGGTCTTCTCGAAATTTAAGAGTCAAGTCAAGATGCATGATCTGTGTGCAACACGAATTTTCTGCCATTGAGGTGATTTGAAAATGTTCTACTGCTTTACTTATAATTGGGATTCGCTTAATTGGAGATCGCCTGTGCATTTCAAGCTGGCAGGTGAAGACAAAATGACAACTGGTAATAGTTTTCTAGTGTTTTAGATTTATAGTACTTTCAATAAATGTTTAGCGTTCTAGTATGTTTAACATCAAATCTATTATGACGGGATTTTTCTCTTTCTGAATAATATAATAAAATTAAAATTAGATGTAAGCACATATAAAAAGCCAATCCAGTTTTAATTGTACGAAAAAATTCCTTTAATTAAAAGAAATATTTCCTCTTAACATTCACTTTACACATAGTATTCTCTATTATTAATTAATGAAGAATCTGCACGTATGCATGCATGTTTGTTCTTCGCGTTGGGGAAAAAACGGCCGCACGTAGAGCATCTATAATCCTCTATAATAAATAAACTTAAGCTTCGAAATGTGGACTTCGAAGCTCAAACATAGAATTAAGAATTATTTTCTCTTTATTGCATATTTTGTGTGAATTTAATACATAAAGTTTGATGTACAAACTCAGATATTTAAAAGCATTATGTTGCCTCCCAGCAAAACATAAGATATTTATTTTTCAAATTTAATTAGAAAACTGAACGATTTATAAGTGTGTTACTAATGCAGAAAAACAATGTTTTTTGTGTGTTGCCATGCGTTTCAGAGTAAGATATTCAATTTTTCTTTCAGATTTTATCTGTCTCTAATTGATTAACAAACTAAGCAGTTTAAATCAATAAACGAAGTTCTTTATTGTAGTTAACTACTAGCATGAAAGGTTAAATTACATTAACTGGACTCATTGATTTGTTATGTATTAATCGCTATTATTTTCAAGCTTAAGTTTTGCTTACTATTTCAGTTTTGATCTGTAATTGAAGTTCTATTTTTTTTTCTTTAGTTGTTTAAAGTTGGTTGTAAGTTTAAACTGTAACTTTTGTAAACTTTAAAATTTAGGTTTGGTTGCTTTAAAAGTTTTCTTGAGTTGAAGTTGCTTAGTTTGAGTTTAGGGACTTAAGTTTATTTATTTTGGCCCTTAAGGTTGTTTAACTTTTAACTTATTTTAAAGTTGTTGCTGCCCTTTTAGTGTGCTAATTTTTTTAACTTAAATTTTTTATCCCTCTTTCTATTAAAGTTGTCGAATACATATTTTCTGACTGGCGGTAAGGTAAATCAATAGTAATTGTAATTCAATCTGGGTTATGAGTGTATACTTAAAATGCTGTTGAAGAAACAATTTATATAGTGCTGACATTTTTTTATAAATTATATTGTTGTGTAATTAGTAGTTTAATTTTTAATTTCCCAAAGTCATTTGTGTTGACTTGGTTCTGAAAATTTTCACACGCCAACCGCCGGTTTGGAATTCATTCTCGGGATTCCTTGTCAGAGGATTACTGCACCCCGAAAATTCTTTCGCCCAAGCGAAAAACCTTATGTGCGGGTGACGTGTTGGATGTATACACCATCTGGAGTTTCCTGAAAAGTGGACCCTGTTTTACTGGACAAGCGAGCGGGGAAAGGTTCTACAGCGTATTTTGAGGAGGGGAAAATAATCGTTGGTTCTCCTCTCCCGACAAGAACTGATTATGGAAACACTCAAAACGCCGAATCCAGTCGTAATAGAAGTAGAAACATCCAACCTCCGCCTGAAGATCTTAAGGAAGCAATAGAATGGATCAAAGACCCCAAAATCAATAACTTATTAAGTAACATCATCAATCATATAAGTAAAATAAGAACAGCGAAGAACTCCGCTGAAAAATTTATGCTAGGATTTCAAGCAGTCATGTCGATAATTAAGTTCGCCGAGGATTCTGATTAACTTCAAGTTTCACAGTTGAAAATATTATCTGAAAAATTCTATTCATTAAGGCCATGAACCTCTCTTTTAACTTTAGGCTTCTTTTCAAGCAGCATCCGGAGAGTCAGCACTTGGGTGGGTGACCACCCTCGTGACTGGCCTCGACGAATGACGACCCTGTGGGTGAGCGAAGAAATTCAGGAGTAAACGCAGAAACGTTTCGCCGCTCGGACAGCCACTGCTCATTTTGTTTTCGCTTAAAATCGCAGGATTTTTATCCTTTTGAATTTTTCGCCTCTGTGCGGGTGCGTATTGCACCACTATTCTCTCTATTCAACTGGCCGTATGGCATGATCAAAACCGATTGGATTAAGGCTCGTTGTAGCCAAGGCCAATTTTGTAAAAGATACCGATTAGATTAGATTTTCGAGGGAGACGAGGAAAAAATTTTCGATTACACGCTTTTCTTTCTGACGGAGCCAAGGAGACTTTCTCGAAGAAAAGGAACGAGAGATGACTTCTAAGATGCAGAGCGGAGACCAGCAGTCCGGAGTTCCTGGTGAGATGAACGATTAGACAACCTACACAGAAGGAAGGCATATTGAATCAAGAAATCCTGAGTTTGACTGACTTTAGTATGACCGGTGTTTCGGGGAAGACAGGAGTCCTACCGGTTGGAAGCGGCTGTGGGGTGGAAAGCCTGGCCTCCGAAAGGGTTGCACATTATTAATTCTCATATTGTTTTTTTTCTTACAGAAGTATCTAACAGAAGTATCTACCGACGTTTAATTGTTACTACCTGCATTGTGACAGTGTCTGTCCGAGTGTTTCGTCTGTATCAAGTACCCAAAATTTTGTATGATGCCTCCCAAACGGAAACGGTGAATTGTTAAATTTGTAAAGAAGGTATGTAAACTTCAGTTATTTCTTCAGATATAAGGTTGACCGGTCACTACTTTTTTTAAAATGTAACTATATTCTTACTATTTTCTCCTTAATAAACGTTAGATTGATTTTACCTACTTAGCCTTGTAATTATTTTAATTATTTGACTTTGCACTGGACCATAGCTTTTGAACGGGTTATTGCCCGACATTATGTCACACAACGCAACTTCCTGAAATTTAGAATTGTTGTTTTTTATGTTACACCATAATAACTACTCAAACTCCTATGTTATGTGATTGATACAATATTAGTTGAAATGTTTTGTTATGTTACCCTTATACACACATTTACCTACCAAGATATTTGGTATGAACATTGAATATAGAAATCACATAGAATGATGTTAAGTAGCAAATAATACATTTGAAATTATATTATGTGATACTGATATAACAAAAATCATATATTATGTAGTCTTTCTTTTTTATAATTACTTTAAAACTATTACTACATATTTATGGTAATTTTAGGTAGCTCGTAAATTTAATATCAGATATTTCTCGTATTATTTCAAATTGAATTTTCTTAATCAAACTGACGAATATAGTTACGGAGATTTTGAGATATAGTAATTGCAGAGTTATAGAAAATAATTATCAAGATTTTAAGATACAAAATCGCATCTGTATCGATGTCAAGGATTATAGAAGTATTGATAAAGTTAAAAACTAATGACTTATAAGAATAATATTTTGGAAATTAAAAGTTCTTTTGGAATAACAAATGAGAGCAGATGTTTCATAATTTAACGACATTAACTAAAAACTATGCAGCATTCATTAAACAATAGCAACTGAAAAAATATTTCTAGTAGTAATAATAAACAAAAATAAAGTAAGTAATCAATAATAACCTTCCTTGAAAATAAGTTCTTCCATTAAAAAAAAAATTCTGAAAGCTTTGAGATTTTATATTACGGCAAAGCGGGCGTTTTATGAACGTTTTGTGTGTTACCTTTATTTATAAAATATCATGTTCTTCGCACTTAAACCATAAAAATAAATTCAAGAGTAATATCACAAAATATATAAAAAGAGCATATCTTTAGAGTTTCCCATACAAAGTCTCGTGCGCTGGAGATAAAAATGTTCTTTTCCATACAGTGTTGCCATTGCTCGTTTGAAATCGTTGAGTTTGTTGATAAAAATTTCGTTATAGGTTTGCATAGTTTGAAATAGATAACAAAACAAATTCGAAATTCAAAATTCAGGCTTCCAAGTACCCATGTTCGGTTGGAGGACTGCGTTATTCAAAATTTGAGGGTTCTAGGTACTGTTGTTTTTTCACAATGCGATAAACATTCATGCATTCATGTAGATTATTCGTTATTTAGTTTTCTTTAAATATAATACACGACGATAATATTTGGTGGCAACAGTTTGAAAAGTGAATCAACGCAGAAAGTGAAAGGACGCAAAATGCCGTTTTGACATTAATAGCCTTTTGGGTCTAACGCGCCTTTAAGATAATAAAACAGAAATAAGCGACATATATAATTGTTTCTTAAGAGTAAACAAATTTACCGAAATTCTGCTAAAAGAATGAATAAATGTCTTTAGTACTTTTCTTGTATAAGGATATCTGTAACTACTATATCAAATGAAGAAAATGCTTACATCCAAACAGCATATGAGGTAACAAACATTTGTATGTGTATTGGAGAATTTAATAACTAAAACTGTAAACTTCATAGGCGACTATAGTAAGATGAGAGTCTCCATTTTTCTTAATAAATAAATAATAACAAGATAATGCCATAATAATGTCGTGACGTAGAGAGTAAAAATAATTCGGATATAAATTTAGTACACCCTTTTCGTAGCTAGGATTTTTCTTTTGTTTGCGTTAGTACGACATACTTTTGATTGGTGAACATCCTAGTTAAAAGTTAAAAATAATCCAAGGATAATTTTGAGTATTCTAAGTGAAGAAAATACACTCTTCCTGCCCAGCAATTAGGGAAGTATGCAAGAGCCATCTGCTGACGGTTATGAAACAAATGTTTACATTCTCGGAACCTATTTTTTGGGTTGTAAAGTTCTCCATGGTTAAGACAGAGAAGATTAAACACTCAAGAGGATGTTTACGAGCTGTAACAGAAATGCAATTTTTATCGCAGTAAAAGCAGTAGGGAACCTTCTCTTCATCACATAGTATTAGTTTGAATAAACCGAACGTGCTGGTAATCAAGTTACATAAAAATGGTTGGCAGGAAGTTCAAGCATTGCGATAAGCCCTACCACGGCCAGATTGAATTTCCCTAGAAAAAGATGGATGCTTTAACCAATGGCTCTGTCTAGCACAGAACATTTCAAGATCATTTATTTACCAAAAGGTGTAAATGAAAAATATTTCGGTATTATTTCTTATCTGTCTTTTTTGAGCGTGATATAGTATTGGTATGTGAGTAACTTTACCTCGCTGTCAGTAATTTTCAAAACAAAAAATAATAAAACTACGCATCAGAAAAATCTTTCAAAACATTTCATACTCTGTAAAATTCCCTCTCGGATAGCTGACGGTAGAAAAAAAAGAGAAAGAGAATCTCAAGGGGGTAGTGGTCCCTTAAAATTAGAAACGAAGAGATGGGGTCTTTCTATAGTCTTTCTATATAGAGATAGGGTTTCTATAGTTATTGGAATAAGCACATCAGGGTCATTTTACCCGCCCGATATTTTCGTAGCCATTTTAAAGACAGCTGCGGCTAGATGGTCGAGTCACCTAATTTCTTCTTTCCCATTAAATTTCTGTTTAAGGCTTTTCACAAGTGAAAAGCGTTTCGTGAGAAATAACTTCGTGAACGTCGGGAAAAGCGCACGAATGAAGATTGAATTGAGCTACCTACAGTCTCTAACTAAACGTAGAAAGTAAGTACTATACGTATTATCAAGGTCAGTAGACAGACAATGTTCTGTTCTTTCAAGGTAAATCCTTTCCCTATCTGATGATCTAGACAGTGACGTATCTTACATATCTGCTCAAAGACGTCACTTTAAATGCCTTGAAGTGCCTAGTTTAAAGAAGCAAACTATACCTGTCGATGTTAATTCTCGAACTAGAAGCGTCCCAGAGACATTGCGATTCCCCTTTTAGGTAAAAATGGAATGTTTCTATGATTCGCCGACTCATGTGGACACTGACATTCTTTATTCATTGCTGGAACTGTTCAGATCATTTTTATACTTTCTAGTTGCTTGTGTGATAGGCAGTATATAAAAAAACCAAGGACTGATGAAAAATCTTGCCAAAACAGGAAATAAAGCTATTCATCTTGTCAAAATCAACTCTTTTCATCAGTTGTGATCAACTCTTTTCTGTAAATAAGCTGAGTTTTTTAGCCAATACGCAAGGTTCAGATTAATGTAGGTAGATAGTCAGTGACGGGATCACGGAATATGAGAAGCAAGAACAATCACACGGAAAAATATATATTTTAAACTAAGTGTGTTTATGTTGCGTTAAGTAATTTTTCTGAATTTTCTGTGCTATGTTTTAAAGGAAAACACCCTGGAGAATGGATCCAATATACTGTACCACTCTTCTCCTGTCAGAAATATATCGAGGGAACATTTCACTGGATGGTATTTTTAGCTACTTTATGCCGCAAAAGCAATGCATAGTTGTAAACATCCACCATTCCTTCGCGATTTGAATCCAGGGACAAAGATTTACCAGCCGCATTGTTAACCACCGTATTAATCATCGCGGCAGTATATTCATTTCTGAGCTTTAAATGTATCCCAAAAGAATCTACGTAAAAATCACAGAAATGTTTTTTTTTATGATTGGCACTATAGCCATTTTAGGCTCTGGCAATTACTACAGCCGAAATTGGTGTTCACTTTTATTATGGAAGCATATGAGTAGGCCACAGTTCCTCATATGAAGCGCCAGTGTACTAGGAGGAAAGGTCAGCCAGACCTGGCTTACTCCAGAGTGCCTTACACGGTTAATCGTCCCAGTCCCTAAAGGCGATTCAAGGAGGCCTGTTCCCCAGCTAACCCAGGGTGAGAATTTCGGTTTCACAAAGTCTGGGTTTTGCAACGCTTCGACAATGTAAGACTGCAACGAATCAATCGAAAAAGACATAGAAGTCATGTTAGACATCGACCGTCTCCCAGTGTTGATCAAGGGGAAGCCAAACCAAGGACAATCTTCGAAATCTAACCATATAGCATCACCACAACGAAGGAGCAACCAAGAGAGTACCATATGGTCCATGCAACATATGGAGGGACATCCTTGCCTTTTCTGGAAATCGGCACTTCGGTACGGCAATCAGAGATACTAACCGCTTTCCCGTGTGGGAGGCACACAGAAAAAAGGAAAATGGGATAAAAATTTACAAATTTACTATTTAGGAGAAAATAGTCCTTTATTCTCTCTGTACGTACATATGCCACGCAAAAACATAGTTCAGAGGGATTCGAGAACGGTCTAAATGGATATCTTTGTTGAAATATCGATATCCTAAATTTCCGCAATTACAATACTTCCTTTACTTAGAAGTTGATTAAGGTAACTTTCACAGTATGTCTTTATTTGTACAGTGAAATTTCCCTGAAATACTTGGATCGCACAGAAATGATTGACACAACGGTTCTCACAACGAAACTATTACGCTATGCGACAGGGAGAACAAGTGAAATAGACGCAAGGGGAGAGGCGTGAACTACTCAGAATGCATAGATAGCGCTGGCCGCAAGCGAACGGTATGAGTCAGCGCCTGGCTTTTTCGCCGTTGTGATTGAGAGCAAAGAGAGCAATGATGAAAAGTGTCCATCATGATGAGAGTTGGGCAGCGTTGTTCCTATGGAAGGAAGGGATGAAGGGTAGTGAGATTCATCGTCGCATGGTGTCGATGTGCGGAAACAAAGCACCCTCAAAACTTACCATATCCCGTTGGCAGGCCAAGTTCAGCAGTGGAGTGGAGACTTCAATCAAAAGTGTCAACTTAGGACAACCAGAAACATCGCATACAGCAGCAAATGTGGCAGCCGCAGCGGATTTGATCATGGCAAAAAGGCACACATAACGTTCAATAAGATGTAGGAAGAGACAGAGTTTGCGCAAGGAACATTGCAGGTGATTGTGCATGGTGATTTGGAGATGACAAATGTAAAGAACATCTGCAAAGAACTTCTTGCACTACACGATGCCGATCCGGATGACTTCTTCGCCAGCCTGGTCAAGGGGTACGAATCTTGGGTTTTGCACGACACTCCCGAAAAAAAAACACAGTTCGATGGAGTGGAAGCATGCATCAAGCCCACGTCCCCAAGAAGCCTAGGCCGGCGTTGAACACGCAGAAACAAATAGCAACAGTGTCCTGGGATGTCCAGGGCATTTTTCTCCTAGACTGGCTGGAGCCTGGGTGCACCATCAACAGCGACTGGTACTGCGAGTTTTCCAAAGCGCTGCGACGGTGCATTCAACGGCGCCGTCCGGGCAAACGGGCCTGGCATGTGATGTTGCAATACATCCCCACACCAGTCAGAACATAGGCGACACACACGAGGCGTTGGGCTTCACTGTGTTCCCACACCCTCCGTACTCGTCCGATCTAGCTCCTCGGACTACGCCTTGCTTGACAAGATGAAAGACGCGGTCAGGGTCCAACATGTTGGATCTTCAGCAAAACTGAATGCAATTGTCCATAGGTGCTGTACCAACACTTCCACAGACTGGTTTATCAAAGCCCTTTGGGACACAAGTGTATTGACTTGGGCGGGGATTATTTCTAACTGATGTTCTACCAGGTTTTTGTTAATAAATTTTATTCTTCTCTGTGACTGCATTTGTGTTATTCATTTCTATACGACCTTAATAATCTGGCAAATGAGTTTGATAGTGGTCATGGGATGCTTAGATATCTGCCATCTAAACAAAGGTAAAGTTTGTGGTACATGTTTAATAATAATAATAGTAAAATTAATGAATTAACTTTTGTTTCAATATAATAAAAATTGATATCAATTGCGATGTTTAATAGTTAAGATGAATTTTAAAAATGTTTCAGTCTATGAATAAACCTACAGTTATGAAACGCTATTTCTTCTTTGCCGGCATCGTTTTACTACACCAATGCTGGAAAAGATTGAAATATCTTGTTATTCCAATTTTCCGCATATTCGGAGAAGCTGTCATCCCATTTAGTTCGGATATTTGGAATTCTATTGCACCAAGAAAAGGTTGCATTCTTTCCGGATGCAATTTTAGGAAGCCCAGCTTTGCCAAAGATAAAGCCGCAGATCCTGTACCATTAAATACAAGAGGAATATCGGAACAAAAGCATTTATTTATGTGCTTAGAGTAGCTCATTCGTCTCGTAGACGCCGTTGTTTTTATGGAGCCGAAAAATAAATTGCTCTTTCTGTGTCTGCGGATTCGGTGTTTTTGCGTTAGGGAACAAAGAAAGGGATGCAACTGTTTCCTTTGTTTTGTTAGGGGAATCAGTTTCCGATCTGTCAAAAATCAAATAAAAAGAGAAGATCCTTATCTCTTTCTTAAGACATGAGCTTCCGAGTGATTTCAGCTTTATCTTAAGTAAATAAATATAAAGGATTAGGAATTTATATAATAGATCTTTGAGCATTAGAAAACTGTGCAGGCTTCAAAATAAATTGCTTCAATTAGAGGAAACGTGTAAAAAAGGACTATCAGAATTAGCTTCGTCACACAAAAAAATTCTTCTGCTTTAAAATGTTTGCAACTTAGATTTATTGATGTTTATGATTATGCTTTGTAAGTTTTTCTAAAAATGAATATGTATAATTATTTTAATGAATACAGCTACTGTTTGTTATTGCACAAGTCTAATTAGTAATTAATAATAATCGAAGAATCTACATTTACGGATTTTAAATTTACCGATTTCTGCTAATTAATAAAAGAATAAATTTGAAGAAATATCAACTATTATCTTACACTTTGATGAATAAGGATGGAAGATAAGAATATTTTAATTCTTGCATTGGCAGCATATTTCTCTTAGATCGCTGAGTTTGATGATTAAATTCAAAAGACAAATGTTTTGCGTTTTGAGTAGCGGCAACATAGTTTATATACCGGACATTTCTGATTAAATAGCAAGCATAAATAATATTATGCTTTGCACGGTGGCAACATACAGCTTTTATATCCCTTACGTTTTAAATAAAAGTTCCTTAAAATCACTCAAAATATAAAATACACAAAAAGAATTCAAAATTCGGATGCCGAAGTGTCTGTGTGGAACACTCTTTTGTGCTCAAATTTTGGTGGTTGTATATGCCACCTTTTTTAAACAATGTAGTTTAATTCTAAAAACAAATATATCGTGTTTCGTAAACTGGCAACATACTTCTTTTATGTAGCTGAATTTTATGATTAAATTTCAAACAAAAATACCTTTAGTTTTACCGAATGGCAACACGAAGCTGTGAATCGCTGAGGTTTTGATCAAACGTTTCTTAAATTCACAAAAAATAAGAAATAAATAGAAAAACAATTCGAAATTCAAAATTTGGGCTTGAACTTTCACATATTCGGGTAGAGGACTATGTTTATTCAAAACTGGGGGGCTCTAAGTGTTCGCTTACGCGTCAAAATAAACTATAACGCTACCAGCGTATCACGGACTCTAAGAGACTACTAAAAGTGTTCTAAGGTATTCATTTATTAACGTAAGTAAAACATCATTCATGTACATGTCATTCTTCTTTAAATAAGCCTAACCTAACTACAGAAACATATTTTCCTAATTCTACAAGTATAAGTAGTATAAATTATTTTTTGACACTTCTAAGAAACTTAACTAACAATAATTATTAGTGACCAAACGACATTAAATAAAAAATTAAAGGAAAGTAAGTAATGTTAAATTGAAGCACATATAAAATAAAAACTATATTCATTTGAAATCCAACACTAAGTGCCTTCTTTTTTCCACAATGCGAGGAACATGCATGCATACATACGTACATAAAGATTCTTCATTATTTAATAACTGAGAGATCACAACAAAAAATTCATAAAGATTACATTAGATTAGAAATTACATAAAGATTCTTCATTATTTAATAATTGGGAGATCGGAAAAAAAAAAAAAAAAAAAGATAAAAGATGGAATATTACAGTTTGGATCTGTATTGATACAGAAATACTTCAATACTAATATATTAATATATATTTAATGCCATACATATTTAAGATCATACAACATATATATATATATATACATATATCTTCAGAAGTAATTATTCTTCAGTTTTATATATGAAACCATTGCTCGTGCACGTATGCTTGTAAAAATATTTTAAATGACACAGAATCATGTTTTGCGTTTCGCATTTTTAAATTAAAAACTATCAATTTTGTATGAAATACGAAACATAAATTTTTACACATTATTCCAGGCTACACTTATTTATACATACGAAAATTTTCTGCTTGTTATATAAAATATAGTAAATACGACAAAAACTAACCGAGATATTTGATATTAAAATAAGAAATCATATTCAGGGAGCATGCACAAATTGAAAAGCACATGTTTGCATTTGTAAATAACTAAAAATATCGGTTAGAAAAAGTTTTCTGACTTTAAGACTACGTGATAACATTTATGTGCTGACTATTATGAAAACTATTAATCAATATAATATTTTTTGGTACTATTCGGTTTTGAGGGCCGTAAAAAATCGCCAAACTATTGTTGATGACAATGCTGCCAAAAATAATTGCGGCAACCCTGCAAGAAAGGAAGTATAATAGTAAATAACTATCTAAGATTGATGTTTTAATTTAGATGAAAGGTTAATTTCATATAATACTATTTTATTATTATAATTTATATAAAAAAGGCTAAACATGACTCAATGGAAGCATAAGAGTAAATAACTATTTCAAATCATTATTATAATTTATATAAAAATTGCTAAACGTAACTGAATGGATGCCTGCATCGCTATTTCGCTACCGACTTATCGCTAAAGCATAATTTCATCTCGTTGGCTATTCAAATGTAATTTTCTATAATGAATGATGCCTTTTCTTTGAAAATATTCGCGGTAAAGTGCAGAATCGCTCACTTGTTTGTTTGCCCCTTTTTACAAGGGTAAAAACAATTGGATTTTTGTCAATTTTCTTTTACTTTTTAAGTGAAAATAGGTCGATATGTACATAGATAAAGTCAAAGGTGTGCTCAGTGCCATTTTTGTGCAATTCTGAAAATTTTTTTTTTTAACGTGAAAATAGGTCGATGTGCACATGGATACCGAGTATGTGCAATTCTTAAAAGCGCGTCAAGCAGTGGGTGATTCTGCACTTTACCCAAAATTCTATTGCCGACTTTTCGTCATGGGCAATTCCCAAATTGTTAAATCCATAGGATATCAAAAAAGGATTTAAAAATTAAACTAGTATTTCAATGGCGTCTTAAGAAATATAGAACTATATAAACTTACACAATCTGAAATCAGCGTGTACGCTAGATTTGGCGCGCTGTTAAATGGCCGCGGTTTCTAGATTTGGTGCTTTTGCGCATACATTTTCGCTGCAATTTTTTTTACAGTCTTCAAAACGGAATAGTATCTCTCTCTTTTTTTTTTTTTTTTCAAAATGGAGATCTTACTTAGAGAATTAGTGTTCTAATCAATATTGGCAGCTTTTAGTGCTGTTACGGCAGAAAATTAAAAATATTATTTGCATTTGTTAAAAAGGAAAAATATTAATATTTTTTTGAAGTTTTTGTGATTAGCAGATTATGATTTTAAACTAATAAAACTGAATGAAAATTTTAATAATATAATTTTAGACTTCGAAAATATGTAAAGATTACTTGTGTGAAAATCCTTTTGGAATAACAGATGTGCCATCTTGGAGCGTTTAGTACGAATCGGCGGTATTCGTTTTTTTATTGATAACATGTAATTGAGACTAAAAGATTTGTTATGGACTTCACATGACTTCATGGTACGGCCTATTAAATTATACACACTTTTTGCTGCATTTCATTTAAACATATTTCCTCGAATTGTTCTAACTTAATTAACCGTTTTCTCAAGGCAAGTTGAAAATGACATAAAAAATTGCAAATTTTGAAATTAAATATTCCGGCTAATTTATGTCGTACGGAAGTCAAACTTCTTACAGTTTTATTTTTTTTATAATGAATACGAAACTTTCCCAAATATAAGTATAGGAACCGGAAAACCGTATTAAAAGTTAGATTTGACAATTTATCGAAAATTTCTTTTTTAATTTGAAATTTCCAAAACATAAATATTTTCGTCATTTAAAACACCTTTGTAAGTGGAGGTATATGATACTGCGACTAACGCAAAAGTCAAGGCCAACTAAGTGATTGCAAAAGTAAAGGCCGGGTAAAGGCTTTAAGTCGGATAAGGGGGTAGTTATGTGTATAAATGCATGTTCCTATTGCAGATTACTCAGATAAGGGGGTAGTTATGTGTATAAATACATGTTCCTAATGCAGATTACTCAGACAAGGGGGTAGTTATGTGTATAAATACATGTTCCTACTGCAGATTACTGTAAAAAGGGAGAGGCACGACTGGATGCTATAGCAGTCCCATATACAAAATTTCTATGTTCTACGACTAATCGTTTTTGAGTTACTCGATATACATACACACGACGTACGTACAGTCGTCACGAAAAATACCTTTTGAATCCATTTAAAATCTATTTCACAATTCGCTTTGTGAAAAAGAGTACTTTTTCCAGTACGTACGTACAGATGTCATGCAAGAAATCGTCGAAAGGATTCGGGAACGATCAGAATGGATATCTCCGTTTAAATATGACACCCGAAATAATTTGTGATTTCATTAATTCATTTATATCGTAAAAGGAAGTAAAAATAGAAAATAAAATACAGTCAATGAAAGGGTTCTTATAAAATAAGTTAATATAATTCAGATTATTATCCTGCATAAATATAGAAAATAGATAAATAAAATACTAGCATTTGAAAACTTCTGATTATACTAGTTTATCTCTTCAAAGTAGAAATCGTAAAGTATTTTTACATTTCTCCTTGCTGTGAGTAGTTGGCACATCGATCTAGCGATCGGGAGATACATGGTTAAATCCCGCTCAATGCACAACTCATTTTTCTCGTTTCGTGCTGTGAAAAATCTAATTGCCTCCACTAGTTTACCCGTAAAATTTCCAAATATAAATAAAAAAAATATATAAAACAAAATTGCAATCTAATCTTTTTTTAATATCTTAATTAAGTTAATCAGCTAACGATAATAAGTTACGATAGGTCTCAACCAATTTAATAATGAATACTGCAGGTACAAAACACAGAATATGAAACATAAGATATTTGAAACGAACTGTTCAAAATACAAGGTGTTCGGGAGAGAAGTGATGAAAAAGAACAGCATATATATCCGAAATCAGTATGTTTATCGTGATAATATTCCAAATAAACTTTGTCTTAAAACATCCTGAACGGTGATTTTCCGAATCAACTGGAATAGGAAATAGCCTGTATTTTCTGCCCTTGCACATAAACTTATAGGAGAATGAGTTTAGTTAGAGAGTTGTCATATTTTTTTTAAAGTAATGTACCATGAGAAGTGCATCTAATTGAAGTTTTTTTAAAAATTGTTTTCTTTTACGAAGAACTTAACATGAACTTTTAATATGCAAATGTTCTCAAAGCTCGACATTTCAATTTTGAAAAAAAAAAAAAAAAAAAAAAAAAAAAAAAAAAAAAAAAAAATAGAAATTAAAAAACGCTGTTTCATAGGTTCAAATTTGTAGCAAAGTCTTTTTA
Source organism: Stegodyphus dumicola (assembly GCF_044657685.1). NCBI lineage: Eukaryota > Metazoa > Arthropoda > Arachnida > Araneae > Eresidae > Stegodyphus > Stegodyphus dumicola. The sequence continues at coordinate 90,882,575 of NC_140768.1, forward strand.
ATTGCTAAAATTTTTGGCAGACGATAACAAGCTGCTTTGTGGTGTATCATAGAAAATTGTAAAAAGAGGTTAAAAGCTTCGACTTCAATCGTACATAACAGGACTAAAGTCAAAACGTTTATGTAAAATTGTTTTCTTATATAATCATACCTAAGCATGATAAATTGTGATAAAAAAGTTATGTTGTTGAATGTACTGACTTAACGTTCTCTTATTTATAACAATAGAGTGTAAAATGACAGACTGCATTATAAATGAAATGAAGAGATATTTCTCGATCAGGCTGAATTGGGAATAAAATTACTGAAATGTTCCCCTCTATGGCTAAACTAGGAACATGGCTAAACTTCTGTTCAGGCTGCGTTGGGAACGGGCTCAGTCACTGTCTCCTTCCATACGTTCGAAAGCATGTTTCGTGTAACTAATTTTATTGCTTCCACAATCTGATTTTGAAAATTACTATATCCACCCCATACGTTCTATGCACTCTTTCTTTCATAAACACTCAAAGAAAAAAGCCTGACGGTCACGTTCGGCAAAAGCCTTAGAAGGGGGCTTTCCGGCGAATAAAACTTTTTAGTTCTTTCCCAGCTGTGTAAACCGCACTGAAATAAACATATCGATTTCGGACTGTGCGTCTCGTTTTATCCGTCAGTTCTTTCTTGAATATTCTGCAGAACTACTGAAAAGTGACATAAATTTAAGCAAAGCGAACGATTAAGGCAACGGAAGTCTAATAGAGGTTACAAGTTCAATAAGGTCTACTAACAGCTACGCAAGATCTAAACTCGCCATCAAGTCCAGATTTTTACTCTTACATGAGCAGCAGCTATTCGTCAAATGAAAAGCTGAATGGTAGGCTTAGACGTTAGCTTCCACATACCGTTACGAGCTATATTCCTCCTTAATAAACTATATATTAATATCTCTGTGCCAAATTGCTTGCCAGTCAAATTTGCACAATTTCTGTAATGAGCGAGCTCGTGATGAAACGAGACAATAGGGAAAGGTGTAAAATAAATATGAATTTTGTTATAGTGAAACTAATATAGTGCCACAAGCGACCAAAATGCTTTTTATTAGTCACAATATAATTGAGAAGCATGCTAAGGTTACAGAAGATATTCAAAATTCCGAATGCGAGCTATATATTCGTTTGATTATATAGCTCGCATGATTATATAGTTATGTATATTTTATAAAATTTTGGCCCGAGGCAGCTACAAAGTTGCAGGCTTGTGGGATTTATTTAGCCAACATCAGTTTCTTCATTGACATTGTAGGTTATCTTAGCTTTCGATGAAATTGACTTAACCACCTCTTTGATGTAGACTCAATAGAAATTAATAGAAATTATCAAGTTATGCTAATTCTGACGACCATCCAAGGCAGCTTATTTGAAAATGAAGGTATCTTGAATGAGTATACAAGCAGTCTACGTGGCTGAACAACGCTTTCTACCGCATGGAAAATGTATTTCCACCCCCGCGTTGCTATGTGATTTTGATTTGCTCTTATACAACCTACTTCTTCCAGATGTTTGTACATGTTTAGATGATAAGTTGTACTTTGTGATCGTTGGGATGCTTAAATGTTCTACGCCTGTAAATGTGACAATGCCGACTTGTCGTTGAATTCTAAAGCATCAGAACATTGGAAATTCATCCCTGTTTTATAGTCCTGGCAAATTTAATAGGCTAGTGGCATGAGGTGTCTATGGGCCTCATATGTAGCACAAATACTGTCGTGTTTTTCGTAAAATGTCCATCACGAACGCATCATCTTTCTTATTCTGAAACATGTTTTATTTCCTTAAATATTAATCTAGATATATTTTCATAATCCATTCAATCATAATCAAATAATCCAATAGAATTTAGTTTGTCAGATGCATAATAAGGATTATTTAGGCCTGGTAAAGCGCTCAAGGGCTATCTGCCTCGGAGACCTAACTAAAGCTCACACAAAGAAAGACAATGTTTATTATTAAGAAAACATTTAGGTTCAAAATATAGCAGAAACGAATAATTGCATTATCTCGTCCGTACCTTAGTGGTGCAAGTGTCTAGCACGCTCAGCTAGCAAATGGAACATCCGTCCTAATGAGTCCTGCGGAAGGCAGAGTTGATTTACCGCGTTATCTGACACTGAAAAAATAGTATTCTGTACATGGTTTTTTCTTGTTAAGTACACTCAAAAAAAGAAAAATTCAAGTCAATTCTTAGGTAGGAAGTTCAATTCTTAGGAAGTTCGGGCTTACTGACAAGAAATGCTACTTATGGAATCTGCTTTGCTATAATATTTTTTACTTTGAAAAAGAGAGATTTCAGTCAGATTCTATCGAAATACATAAAACATTTCTTTAAAGTTAACGCCAATTTAAAGTGGAATTTCACCCAATATGAAACTGATAAAACATCTCTATATTGTGCCTGGAAGCCTCAGAAATGCTTCTTTCACAAATGAAAGAGTCTGGACTTTCGAGTGCTGAGGGAAACAAGTAAAAGAAACTTGAGAAGGGTTTCTCTCTTCAAACTATTTATTTCATTTTCAGACCTTCAGCTCTTTCTGGTAAACTAGAAGGGGGTTGGGGAAGTGCTTCTCTCTTTTTCTCTTTCTCCACCGTATCTGAGGGAGGATACCAAACTTATTTCGCACTTCGTTACGTAGAGTGGAAATAGCTTTCATTGATTTTTGACATCGAGAATTGAATTAAGGTTTCTCTCTGACACTGCGTAAGTGCGGCATGTGGAGACCTTCAGATGGGCTGAGAACCACAACAATGGACTCCCACCTCCCCTTTTTTTCCTTGTCTGAAATGGGATTTGCTACGTGACTTTTTTACGGTTTGTGGTAGAGAAATGCAATAAGTGACGATGGATTTTATGTACAAGTGCGTCCTCAAAGTTTCAAGACTGAATTTTTTTTTTACTAACATCAGTGAAGTTCCCAAACAATAACTAATGACAGTAATCATCCAATTTACTACAGCAAAGTAAACCTTGTACGTCTTTCAAGAAGACTACTTAGAAGTGGTTTAAGGTAGAAATTTATGGACGTTATAAGGTAAGGTATTTCTCCCACTTCCCTAGCGTGCCTTCGTGGTGTAAAGGTAGCACGCTGGGCCGGTATTCCAGAGGTCCGTGGTTCGATTTCCGGCGAAGACGGTTGCATATTTTTCATCTTTTATGCTTCCAATGAACCTAATGACTCTACAAGTGGCGCCCGAATTAATCTCGTCCGTACCTTAGTGGGGTTGTGGATGATGGTTGTGGATGATGGATGAGGGTTGTGGATGATGATTCTCCGCACCCAGGATTTGGCGACTAGGTACCCTAAAACCCCAGTCGCCCTTTAAAAAGGGAGTATATAATGTATTTCTCCCACTTCCCTAGCGTGCCTTCGTGGTGTAACGGTAGCACGCTGGGCCGTTATTTCAGAGGTCCGGGGTTGGATTCCCGGTGAAGGCGGCTGCTAATTTTTCATCTCTCCGGCCTCCAAAAAAAAAAAAATACCTAATGTCTCTACAACGTAATATACATATTTTAACGTAAACAAAATGAGTTCAAAGTAAAAATTAGCACCTATAAAGATTAATATATCACTACTTTTACAGTTTCGTAGGCCAAACTTCCATTGCTGGCTTTGAAATCATTGTTTGTTAATAAAAAGTTCGTTAAAAGTTTATAAAATATGATATACACAACAAAAGGAAATTCGAAATGCAAAATTCGGGTTTCCAGGTGCCCATGGTCGGGGGTGGGCAGGGTTATTACTTTATTCAAAATTTGAAGGCTTTAGGTACCTCCTATTTAATTTCCTAAAATGTGATACAGGGCGATAATATTTGGTGGCAGCAATTTGAAAAGTGATACACCGTTTATAGTGAACAGACGCAAAATGCTGTTTCGAGACTAAAGTTTCGAGACATTTTTAGCTAAAAAATATTTTTGACGACAAATTTATTTGTAGCCAAAAGAGATCGATATGTGATATTAAATTCGAGGATCATATTTAGGGGCCGTTCACAAACTGAAAAAGGAACTGTTTGCATGAGTACGTAACTAAAAATTAAATATTGGGTTAGAAAATTATTTCCTATGCTAAGAGATTTGGTGACCAGCTTTTACACGCAGTGTAACATCTTTGCGTTGCTACGCAACTATCATAATACCCAGTAAAAAATATAAAGAAACCTCGCGCATAAAGTATTCTTGCTTGAAGATAAGATGCATGACTTATGAAATGTTTTGAGTTTTTTCCTGTGAATTTGAATAATAAAACTTGTTGTTCTATCAAAATGGTGAAATTTCTTTAAAAACTTCATTATAGCAGATTGTTGCGAAAATATTGATTAATATAATTTTTTTTTCAAAATAAGATATCTTAATTACAGAATCTTATAGATTTCGTATTCTAGAAAATACTGCCACTTTTCAGTATTGATACGTAACCAGCTCTTAATGTTATTTGCATTAATTAAAAATGAAAAATATTTCTTATGATAATACAATTATAAAATTTTAATTTTAAAGTAGTAAAACTTCACGTGAAGTTTGATAACATATTTGTAGACTTAGAAAAGTTATAAACTACTTAATTAAGATACAATAACACGCCGAACAAGTACTAATTAGAAGTCAAACAACAAAAATAAGTGTTACATTTTCAAATTTTCACAGGACTAGTTTCGATAGCTTTACCAAACCATCATCCTCAGCTGCAAAAGTGCAAATGAACGAGATAAGATATAGCGATTAGATAAGATAAGAAAGACTGGACAGGAGTCAAGCTACTGGCGTCATCTGTTCATGAAACCAGAACTAAAACATAATTTCTTTAAAGGCTGAAAGCAAAGATGGATTGGAATTAGGCTCGTTAACCAGCACAGAAATTTTTTTTTGAATGTGAAATGCCTCTAGAAAATCCAATTCACCAATGGAAGATGTTTCTTGAATAATTTTGGCTGTAGAATTGTTGGTCCGAAAATCACGCTATCAATTCTTACAAAACAACGAGTGTAAGAATATTATTAATTAAAGATTCTAAATTCGAAGTCATAAATATATATCACTGAATAAAATTTAAGGGTAAATATAACCTTGAATTATTTTAATTGTTTTTTAACCTCTGTGCAAAAAATAGAGTATGGCGTCAAATTTTGAAGTTAAATATATGGGTCAGTTTTTGTCATATGGAAGTCAAACTTCTTGTATATTATTTTCATATGAGGTACAATATTTTCCTAAATGTAAGTATAGGGACAGAAAGAACGTTTAAAATGTTAGATTGGATAAATTTTGTAAAACTGATTTCTTTAAATTAAAAAATGTTAAAAACATGAATCTTTGCGTCATATCATCAATGTTTGAGGTTGATGTTTCGCTTTATATTAAGTTTTCATATCAGCGCACTCGGTTTCCATGTACGCATCATTTGCCCTTTGCATTAATTCGTGAACCTAATTAATACAATGCAGCCATTTCACGAGTCGTAAATTGTGAACTTGTCTCGGTCCGAGATAAGCTGCCGTTAACTGATCGAGATTAACTGTATCCGTTTCCGAATAAATCTGTCAGCAACGAACGGCTTCAATACATGCGAGGACACGTATTGATCATTAATTCACGTAACTCGTCTCATCACTTAGCTACAACAAAGCTTTCTAACTCATAGAGTGCTGAAGGTTGAAGAAGATTGGGTTAGGTTAGTGCAATGTAATTTATATGTTGAAAAGATTGTGTAATAGTCTACCTTTTCTCAAGATGAGCGCTAGAAGAGCTAAATTTGTGTGATAATGAAAGGGAAATACTGGGGTACTTCAGTATACGCCGTTAATCCGTTCCGGATTATTGGACGCATTTTTCCAACAAGAAATGAAAAGAAAATAATGAACCTGTTTTCAGAAAAATATTCTATCTTATATATATATATATATATATATATATATATAAAACACTGTTTAATACTAAAATGCAAATGTAATGGGTGAATTATATACTGTACGTAAATGAAGCACTGCACATGACATTGTACATAAATGTTTTCCTGCTATACAGATTAAAAGCAATTTTTAGACATGTTCTAACATCGTCTCTGATCTTTGATGATAAATTTCACTCTTTACGCAACATTAGCCAATTTAATAGCGTCTTCGTTTATCACAATCGTAAATACCAGCGTGCTTGGCATATGGAATGCAACAGCCAAGTTATGAACATGCATGCCATCTTTCTACTTTTCAATAATCGTTTATTTCGTCAAAAAAAAGTTAACAAGTATAGTGCATTCAGTGTTAGCTAATGGCACTCGAGTGGTGTTCCAAACAAATACTGTATAGCAAACAAAACTGTTCGCGTCTAGCAAGACATATATATATATATATATATATATTAAAATGACAGGAACTATCCGGTTTTAAGTTTTCGTCACTCCTAAGGTCAGAAGTGATGGTAATTTTACTATGGAAGCACCTTATAGGAAGCCACCGTTATCTTCTATGAAGGAAGAGATAATTCACATCCATGCCTTCTCCGGGATTTGAACCCGGGCCTTTTGGCATCGTAGTCGGCTACCCTAACCACTTTACCGTCGGGCGGCAAAGTAGCAAGACTTATACTAAGTTAGATGCATTTCAAAGTGGATGCATACCGAGGTACGATTCTATTCTGTAATGAAAAATTCGAATACAGGCTGTACACAAGTTTTGCATTACTACGTGTGTTCTCTTATGGTATAAGTGGATAACATTTTGCTAGCAATGGAAAATTCATGTCGAGAATAACAAGTTCCTTTCTTAAGATTCCCAACTGTAAAAAATTAAACATTCTTCAAGTTATAATTGATTAACACGTTCTTCTAGTAGGCGGAAGAGTTGAGGTTTGAATCCCGGCTAGAACACAATTAAACGTATTGAACGTCTGCATTGACCACTGCATTAAAATATGATAGACGATAATTCCTCACCGCTTAAATTTTGCCTAGTGGGTCTCGAGCCTCTATCAGTTATCCTTCAAGTGGCGCAGAATATAAGGAACTATCCCCTTTTCTTGTGAATTCTCTCGTGATGAAGCTGGTTGTTATATCTAACCAACATCAGAAGATCTGTGGTTTGAATCTCGAAGCTTGCAGACGTGATTTTTGGCATCTATCTCTTCTAAACACTTAATGGTTTCTGTAAGGTTTCTTCCAGCGTTTCTATAAACTCTTTCATAAATCGAAAACACATTTATTAATTCCAAATTTTTGGCTTTCCAGGACGGCCAGAGTGAATTAAAAACTTTATCCATTATAAGGCTGTAGAGGCACTAGCCTATTTCGGAGCAGGAAGAAGGAAAATAAGTGATGCCTTTCTCGGGATTCGAACTCTGGACTCCCGACTGCTAGCCGAACGTACTTATTATATTCACCAAAAAGACAAGAGTTAAAGAATGAGAAAATTCCTTACATTATTCTCCATTTGAAGAGCGAATAAGATGAATGAGCCCAGTTGATAAATCCAAGTAGTGAACTAGTGCATTTTAGTTTGAGCGCCGCTTGTAGAGACATAAAGAATTTTTATTTTGCTTCAGGGAGACATCAGAAATCTATTTTGCCTTCGTCGGGATTCGAGTTCCGGACCTCCAGATTACAATTAGACGTCAGTTACGCTAGGAAGTTACGTAATAAAGAAGAAGAAAATTCCTGAAAAGTGGCCAAACCTTTGTACTTAAAGGAAGAATAATATGACAGATAGAGCTCTGATACACAGATAAACCGTCAAAGTGAGACATCTTTAAACCATACAAAAATTCATTTAATGTAAGCATTAAATCTTGAAAGCCACTCCCCCCGAAAAAAAAAAAGAAACCTAGTGTATACTATTAACGTAGGGCTAACTTCATGGAGATTTTATACTTTCCGCGTGTAGCATGTATGCGGCCAGTTTCCTTAGGAAAATACTCTACGAGAGTATCATATCTCTTAGGCATAAATCATAAAAAATATGTCTGAAAGTATAAGGGGTGATTTCAGGTCCATTTCACTGCACTTGTTTACGAAGAGCACTTCCATTCCTCGAAGGTTTATCTAAGCAGCAACAGCCCTAAAAGGAATTCGTTTTTAGGTTTCGTCTTAGAATTTTGCTCCAGCACTAAAATCCCATAGCAACAGATGGTTGGCAAGAGAAAGCCAATACGGAATGTGGGAACTAATAAGCTTGCAAGCGTCATAAATTCCTTCTCGTTGCTTGGGCGAAAGTAAAATATCTCCCAACTAATTACAATGTCTAGGGATAATGAAGGACCTGAAGAAAGTAAACTATTCAACCGTAAGTAAAGAAGGTATATGATCGACTGGGAGAGGTTTTATTAGTAAATCGATGGCCTTCCTCTCAGTTTTAATATTTCATAGCCGTAAGTAGGGAAAAAATTCTAACAACCACTTGTTTTATATATATATATATATACTGCTGTAGCGAACTTTCAAGGGACTGAAATTTGGATATAAGGAACTATATGGTTATCATCAATTGAAACCTTTTTACAGTTTTCGTATTTTTTACCGGAATGTTTGCAAATTTTAGCCAAAAAAAATAATAAACTTTAAAAATATCTACTTGTTTAGGATGTTAGAATCCATATTCCACATTCCATCCTTTACATTGCCTTTCTTTTATGCGCAACTTTACTTTATTTTATATTCTCAACAAAGATTATGCAAAGCATGTGTGACACCCAGTCTAAGAGAGCGGGGACACAATAAGCAAATCTTAAGACACCGTATGGCGTTTTTTGTATGCGGCTTACGTGACCATAAAAACAAAGAACTCAAGTCAGTTCCTTTATTCCTTTAAAAAATTTTTAATGAGTTCAAGGCTGATGCTATGATGGAATGTTTAGATTTTCGGTATTCAAGGAAGTAGCAATTAGTGAATCTTATGAATTTTGAGCTATTCTGGTGTTTCTTCATCTAGAGCAGGGATTCTCAACCGGTGGTACGCAAAGAAGCGAAGTATTTTTAACTATTAAATTCAAAAATTAAAAGACGTTTCTCTAACAATCGTAAACTTATGCGATCTGAGCTTTGTTCAGGAGTGGTGGTAGTAGTAGTACTTTGTAGTGGTGGTACTAAAGGTTTTCAGTTTTTGTTTAGATGGTACGCGTTAGTCAAAACCGCTGATCTAGAGAATGAAATTTTTTAAATCTTACCGAATTTTTTGTTCTTTGTTGGCTTGAATATAAATGCTATCCAACTTCTGCCCTCCGAACTCCGAATGAAGCTCTTGAATTCTTTAGATCTTTTAAAAGACATAGGATATTCTTACTGTTATTGAGCCTCTTCTTTGCAACCCTACATATCTTAAATAAATATTAAAGGTAAATTTGACAGTAATTTCCGATATAGGTTTTCCCACAGATATAAAAAATACTTTTTTTTATATTTTTGAGAAATAATCTACTTTTTTAATCGAATCAGATAAAGGGAACAAAACTTCCGGCCGATTGAAGGTCCTTACAGCAGGGTTCAACTGTACGTTTATCATAGTATGAAAAAAGAGCGGTGCCCAGAGCCACTAGATTTTGAACACACGTAATTCTTCCCCCCCAAACATTAGCCCGAATTACGAATTTGTCATTTTATTTATTTCATATTTTATGCGAACTTAATAAATTTTGATTAACAAACTCAGTGATTTAAAAGCAACGTCTTTCAATTCGACTCAAGATATTTTTGTTTCAAATTTAATCAGAAAATTCAGCGTCCCAAAAGAAATGTATTGCCACTCGGAAAAGGTAAGATATTTATTTTTAAAATTTAAATGATAAACTATACAAGCTAAAAGCAATATGTTTCTACTTTATTAATCTCCTACGCACAAGTGTGTTGCCATTCGACAAAATAAAATGCTATTTTCTTTCTTACAATAAAAAGTTTAGGCTGTTGGCAGCGCAAGCAGATAAGTGTCTCTAGAAAAAAGCTTCTTATGATCATGTTAAAGACGGCCGGCTACTTGCATAGCAATCTGCATAGGCTAAACCCATTGGTTAATCATCCATCTCATCAACGACAGCGTTATTCATTGCCCAACAAGGGTGACTGACATACCATCCGCAAGAAGGAGGACATACAACTAAAAGCATCTGTGTCTAGTCTGGGATTTTTATCCTGGATCAGCAACATGACAGTTCAGCTCCTCTAACCATCATGCTGAATACGGCGTGCAAACCTGCACGTTAGAGAACGTTCAAACGAGAGCATAACTCTCACAGTTTTCATGATCATAAAACGTAAAAGGCATTATATCTACTTACGTCATTGAAAATAAAGCTGCTCATACGCATGCAGCTGACTCAGCGTAGTCGTCGGTAGACAAGATTAGACAAGACTAGACAAGACTAGACAAGACAAGACTAGACAAGCAAGACTAGGTAGACAAGGTTATGCCTTTTCGAGGTCGAAACTTTGTCTTTCTGATGCTCGAGACAGTGACGTATATCTTATTTATCTGCTTGTCGAATATTTACTGCCGTGATTGACGTTGGTCGAGAAGAGAAAACTTTGTAGACTAGTAATTGTTGGATCGAATATCAGTTCATGTTTCGCTTGCTGTGGTAGGTTGGTTTCTATACCAGATGACATGCAGTTGAATAATTAGAACATCTTTACAAAATCTAATTGTCGCGACAAAGTAATGGTTGGCTACTTAGCAACGGAGGTTCGGACTGTACTAGTTTTAAAGCATTTGTGGGAACATGTGATGAACATAAAGAACATTGGAGAGTGTTTGAAAGTCCTACTGTAACCCCATGGCCTGGACTCTAAATAGGGGAAGAAATTGCTTTCCAAGTTTAATAGACTATTAGCCCATTTCTCCAGAACATCCTAACACGCTGTTGCTTGAGGAAGAAACCTGAGTGAAGATAGAGCATCTAAATGTGACTGAAAGCGATTTTTTCCCCTAAAAGCAAACCAGAAAAACGATGTTTGGGAAGTTCGGATACAATTAGAAAGTATACGCTGTATAGCATTAACAGATAGACAGTGTTTGTATTCATTTGAAAGTAGAATTTTCAATAGATATTCCAGAAACCTTATAGTTTGGTTTAAAATTATTTATCTTCAATAGAACGGTATTTATTCTTTGAGAAAGTTCCTTCATACAATTACTTTAAAATATATCTTTAATGCTTGACGAAAAATATTATCATAATATCGTGCTCGTTATTTAATAATTTTGCTTATTTATATCTAAAAGGTCTATTTTTACAGATACGGTTAACTAGTCACTTCAGATAATTTTGGATTACTTTGGGATCCATTCTTTCGGTCCCAAAGGAGACCTCTTAACGAAGTTTGATTTTGTTCATTTTGGAATAGTTACCAAACTTAATAACTTTTGTATTCGTATATTTAGGGTAATTCGGTTATTAACTAGAAATCCCACTTTTTTAACTAAATTTCATGCATCAGTTGATTACACTTATCCTGTTATTTTATCGGATCGATCAATTTACGAAAATAATGGGTGTAAAGTCAAGAGTGAGAGAACAGATTTGATAAAAATAAAGTGGTGGTTTAAAATTTTATTACTTAAAGAGCTAATGAAAGCTTTTATCCAATTAAATAAGAATTCTTTAGTGACAAAAAATAACTTTAGTAAATTATCCTTCACAAAAGTTATACTACTTAACATATAAATACCAAACAAGGAGAAAAATGATTTAATTTCATTATATGCAATTAAAAACAGTTTACTTTACGAAAACGTTCATTTAATAGCGACTCTTTATTAAATAAACTCCTTTTAAGAAGCTTAATAAAACCATCTTCTCTAAAGGGTCTTTTGGACCCAAGGCGAGTATTTGCACCATAAGAGGTAATGCGGCCAACTAAGGGGAGGAGGATAATAAGAACTAATAAGCATCCAAGCGTAATAAATTGCCTCTTCCCTTCTTAGCAGGAAAAAGAAAATTTATCAGCAACTAATTACAATGTCTGGAGATAATTAAGCACCAACTAAAAGTAAATCATTCAACCATAAAAATGAAGGACCCTTATGGACTAGGAGAGATTTTATTAATAAATTGATGAACTTATTAAACATTTCTCACGCCACTGAGTTAGATGAGATAAATAGTGTTACAGCGGTGTGTCTAGTAAGATGGTAATCTGAGCGTGCTTAGAAATTAAGAGAACAGCCATTCTTTTAAGACTCATTATGATGTTTATTGTCAGAAATGCATAAAAATGTACAATGCCTTAAAATTTTATTCAAATTCTTTGAACGTTAATAGCAAAGAATCGCTCCTTTAGAAGTTCTGCATTTGAAAGTGCTATGTTGTGAGGAATTTTCGATTTCTTTACCACTTGTCTTCGTGGCGTAATTAGAAGCACTTTCAGCTGGCAATTGGGGAGGTCCAGATTTCGAATCCTGGACAGTTCATAGCTGATTTATCGTATTTTCTGACTTCTCATAGTCTCCTGAAAAAAATCCAAGTATCTCTAATAGTGGAGCGCGGAGACTAAAACGCGGAGAAGAAAATTTCGTCACCACTTTGACTTTTTGACTAGATTCTCTCCTCCCTGGTAGGTCTTTAAGTGAAAAAGACTATAAGAAATTTTTTCTTTTCTTACTGCACACTTTCGTACGTTTTGGTGTAATTGGAAGCATGTACAGACTGAAATTGACGGACCTAGGATAAGGAAAGGCAATCGGAATGTAAAATAGATGGAATTTGGAAGGTCTTCAACAGAATTTGGTTTTTGTGATTATAAGCATTACTTTCGTTCCTGGAGAGAAGAGCGAAAGACTCCTGGATACTCCTAATCAATACTTCCTCGTTTTTGATAGCTTAGGTCAGGCCTACACGAGGTAACAGAGTTCCGCGGGCGCAATATCTTTCTCTCGTAAACTTGTTGCCTGAAAAAAGTTCGTCTGTAGAAGGTGACTTTGCTCTAAAGTTGCTCTGAGGTTTTTAAGCTAATCAGAAAGGTTAAAGTACGTGACATGTTATCTACCTAGTAGGTCATCTTCATCACATTTACAAACAAATATAAATCTTGGCGAACATGTGATATTAGTCCAAACACTGTTTGCAGAGTCATGTTACATTTCCGTATTTATTCTTCCCTATATTTTCTATTCATCCGTAAATAACAAATATCATATTATCGACATGGAATCATATGATGATGAACAACTTGCAGCTGTTAATGATTTAAGTTGAATTAATGATATAATAAAAAATAAAAATTATTGCTACCCCCAGCAACTTTGTTGCCTTGTGTAGATGGTCCTTTACACAACATTTTAAGCGTTTCCGTTGATGTTTTCCCTCTTCGCAGCAGAACTACTTTTTACTAAGCTTTCGAATCCGTGAAAGCAGATGTTCTCTTAATGAAAGCAAATGGTTAACAGAAAATTCTGTCCAGAAGCAGTGCGTGTTTTAGGAGAAGCGAACTGAGATACTATAATAAAAATATTGTTAATTATTATATGGAAGGTTTGTTGCAATGTAGTAAAAATATTTGTTCTAAAATCTTGTAGATGCACTAGGCGTCGACACCATAAAAAATTTTAAATTAATCTGTACAGAATGAAATAAAGTATTTACGTTCATGTACTGCATGAAAGCGTAAAACTATATAATAAAAACATTCTTAAAGTATTTAGCCCAAAACCGCAGAGAAATGTGATAACATTGATATAAATATATCAGTCCATAGAAAATTGCTAGTTGATTTCATTTTAAATGCTAAATAACCCTTTTGTTGCGTTTGTAATTATGTAAATGACCAGTTTTCACATTTAGTGCAAATATTTACCTCATTCGATGGTGTGTATTTAGAGTTTAATAAAATTATTAAATATCTCTAGATTAAAGGAGATGTTTTCGAATAAATACGCTTTACATTAAAAAACATTGATGGATATAATATTCCAAGCTTCAAACTACTTTTGCTTTCAGCATTTGATCTAGCTTGTAGAAACTAATAAAAACTTTCCATTTTCTGCTCTGGGCTGAAACTTTCCTCGAACGTCCCGCGCAGCAGTGGAGCAATAAATGAGATTAGGTTGAAGAAAAAGTTTTTGCCCCAGACAATTTTTCTCTCCAGAGTTTACCTCAATTTCCGTTTTCCTAATAACGTTCTGTAATTGTTTCGAAAGCCTGTGAAAGCAGAATTATTTTCCACAGAGAAAACCCCCTAGTTTATTCCTTCACAGACTGTGGATTATTGAAGGGAAAATATGAAATATTTTTTCTTTCAGAAATATTACATTCTTTTTATAATACTTAAATGTAATTTGTATTAAAAAATTTAACATTTAGGAAGGTGAGAAGGTATCAATATATACCGTGTCCAAAAGTCTTTACTTGGTTTTTACTTTCGAGGCCGTTGGTCATAGTAACAAAGTACAGAAATACCTTAAATGACTGAAATATTCACAGTTCACCGTTTTTAAATTAAAAAAATCCAATTTTGTAAAAATTACCAGTTCTAAATGTTTTATATGTTCAATCGGTCCTGTGCTTAGGATAATTTTGTGTGCATTATGAAAAGTAAATACGCAAGGTTTAACTTTCTTAAGATAAAAATTGATAGATAGATATTTAATGTAAAAAAATTGGATATTTGATAACATTTTCGAGTACTGTTGAAGGGTCGATTACCAAACAGATCAAAATATATAAGAGTTCATTTCCCCCCTCGAATGAAATTCAGTGGCACTATTTTGTAGAGTGTAATATTCTTTGATTTATAATTTTGCTACAACTGGTATATCGCAAGTAATTTATAGATTTCACGCAAGTAATTTATAGATTTCACGCAAGTAATTTATAGCTTTGCAAACACTAAAAATATGTTATTATTATTCTCACCAAATTTTAATACTTTGTAGAGACATTAGGTATTTTGGAAGTAGGAGAGATGAAAAAAATGAGCAACGCTTTCATCGGAAACCGAACCACGGACCTCTGGAATACGTGCCCAGCGTGCACATCACTACACTACGAAGACATGCTAGGAAGGTGGCAAAAATACCTTATATACATACTTCCCTTTTAAAAGGTGACTGAGGGCTTTAGGGGACCCAATCGCCAAATCCTGTGTGTGGAGAATTATCATCCACCACCCTTTTAGTTCGGGCATCAGTGTTGAGACATTAGGTTAATTGGAAGCAGGAGGGATGAAAAAATGAGCAACGCCCTCTCAGGCAATCATACCACGGACCTCTGGGCTACGTACCCAGCGTACAGACCACTACACTATGAAGGCATGCTAAGAAGGCGGGAGAAATACCTTATAATTTTAAAATTATAGTCTAATAATCAGGCAACAAATTTACTAAATTAGAAACATTCTAGTTTTTAATTATGTAAATAACGTTACAAGTTGCTTATCTACCAATTGTATAGCTTGCAAGTGCTAGCTAACACACGCATTCTTATAAATTCGTTGAATAAGATCTCCTTTTTGAACATATATGTATTGATCAATACTTTTCACAGTAATTTGCATAGTTCTCACTAAGTCTGTTAACATCAGGAAACGTTTCCTGAGCTCATATTTTATTTTTAGATACGTACAATTCAAATTTTGCTCTTCAATTTGTGTACAGCTCCTGAACATGATCACCAACGTTAAAATAAAATAACAGTCGGTTTTTGGCGTAAGGGAGTCGCAAGTTTTGTATTTTATTTTTTATTATGAGTATAAATTTATTTAAACATAAGTTCAGGAGTCTTTCTAAATAGGAGAAGGTATAAGAAGATAGATTTCATAATTTTTATAAAATTGAGTTTTTTAAATTTAAAAATGCTAAAACTTGAATATTTAGTCCTTTAAAATATTTTTGTAATTTGAATTGTGTGTCTTCGACCTACAAATGAAAATAAATGTCGGTTATGGACTTTTGCGGGCACGATGTACGAGTATAACGTCTCAGATTAATCTTATGTTACTGCTAATTTTCGATGAAATCAAATATGTACACATTTACAATTTGTAAATTCTTGGAACATGAAAATTTTCTTTTAACTTTCGGTACATTATTTTTGTTGGTTAATCATTATTAAATTGTTTCGAAATCTGCATTTTTATTAGCGATGAAATAAAGATTATAGGCTTACATTTAAAATTATCCTGATATGAGTTTTGAATAGAATAAATCGGTTCACAATGATTACGTCTATCAAAATAAATACATAATTTTGTGTCCTTGGCAATAAATTCTGTCAGAAAGTGATAGTTTCGCTGTCAGGTTACTTAGTGGAATCATGGTTGTATATCTTGTCATCGTTTAGCATTCACTTTTCTCATATATGTCTGAAAATTAATTTACAAATTAACTTACGTTACAACATATATCTTCTCTGATGTTTTTTGCTTAATGTCTTTATCACATGGCCCACCGGTTACAGCCGAAAACATCGCGGCAAAAACATTGCAGACGAAAACGTCGCGGAGAAAACAACGCAAAGCGAAAACGTCGTGCTACAAAACATCGTGGGAGAAAACATCGCAAAGAGAAAACATCGCAGTTCTAAAACATCGTCGTCGAAAATAAAGCGCTTCAAAAACTTCGCAGTTTAAAAACATCGTCGTCGAAAATATCGTGGTAAAAAATAAAGTATCTACAAATTATCGCATGACGATAACATCGCAAACATGCTTTTTTCAGGCTTTAATAACTATACATGGATATTCCCGTAATGATTTGTAAGCACAAGATGGAAAGAAGGATAATTTTTACTTTCATATTTTTTATTAATCAATAAATTTTTGCTGAGAAAATAAAAAAGAAACTTAAGCATAGAAATTTAATGCAACTTATAGCATTGAATAGAATTTTAAACCGACATAGTTAACTAACAAAGGCCATTAATAAATCCTTTTTTGTAAAGTTTTCACTGGTAATTTTTCATGAAAAGTATAATCTATAAGTTGCATTTGGTTTTCTATGCTTAAGTCTCCTTCTTACTTTTTCAGCAAAAATTTATTAGTTAATAAAAAAAATGTGAAAGTGAAAATTATCCTTCTTTACATCTTGCGCTCACAAATCATTATGGGAATATCCATTTACAATTATTAAAACCTGAAAAAAGCATATCTGCGATGTTATCGTCATGCGATGATTTGTAGATATTTTATTTTTTACCACGATATTTTCGACGACGATGTTTTTAAACTGCGAAGTTTTTGAACTGCTTTATTTTCGACGACGATATTTTGTACCGCGATGTTTTAGAACTGCGATGTTTTCTCTTTGCGATGTTTTGTAGCACGACGTTTTCGCATTGCGTTGTTTCCTCCGCGACGTTTTCGTCCGCGATGTTATCGGCGGACACCGGCCCACCAGTGGCCAAGCGGTTAAGCCGTAGTGATCATTGCTCAGGCTCAGTCCTATGCAAACGAGCTGGTTCCATGGATCCAGCGCGTATCCTTACGCGACATAATGGTTAGGTGTTTTTCTTTTCTTTATTTGGCTCAAAACTGTAACACCAACAGCCACTTTAGAATCCAACAGCTCGGTGATACTCTGTATAATAAATAGCTTGAACAACGCCTAGCTGTGTTACACTATATATATGTGATGTACCAGCTTTAGTCGTAGCTTAAATTATCAGACGATAAGTTTAAAAGAAAACAGGATCCATTTATTATTATTCAGTAGAAAATAGCAGTTACAAAATCAGATATCCGGAGTAAATAAAAAGAACTACTAATAACTTTTTGTATGAAGTTTACTGCATCGTGACATTTAAGAAAAAGCCTCCGGTATTCCTTTGCGAGTCCTTTTATAGCCTCTGGAAAGGCGGAGCTTCCAATAAATGACGTCAGCCAATCCAGTTCGCTTTAAATATTTCCAGAACATTCTATAACTGTACGTGTAGAAAAGGCGGGAAAAACAACTTGACTACGGGGCTGTGGATTTAATTCCACGTACTTTCAAATAAGAGACCGTCCCCATTAAAAAAGAAAAGAACATACAGTTAGAATTTTAAGTGTATTCTTGACTATGGAATTTTATTATTACATATATATATATATATATATATATATATATATATATATATATGTATAAAATTTCTGCAAATTTCTGCAAATTTCCACAAATTTCTGCATATATATATATATATATATATATATATTTGCACAATAAAAAGCATCTAGAAATTCTTATTCAGAAACAGCAAGATAACTTTATCATCACAAAGATTTTCAAAGCTAGCAACAATTTTATAGCTTTTGAAATATATTTCAAAGCAAATTTTATAGCTTTTGAAATATATTCAATTTGAAATATATTTTTTCATATTTGAAAAAAGTTTTATTTCAACCTTCTGCATAATGAATTGAATAACACTTGTACCTACCAAAAGATTACTACCAGCACTAAAATTCTACTCAATAAATTTAATGCACTACATAAGAAACTTAAAATCATTTTCCGGAAATATAATAACAGATTTGCAAATCTATATGCACTACCAAAATTTCATAAGACTCCGATCAAATTTACTACGTCTAATACGTGACCTCATTAATAATTATGATTTTAAAGATCTGCATTGCAACTGGATGATTTCAAGTTACTACAGGTTCTAAATACTATAAATACACTTAAAATAGAACATATCCAATGCTACGACTTTGAAAACATCTATACTACTTTACCACTTGAAGAAATTCATAAAAGTTTACTTGCTCTTCCTGAATTATTTCCACAAATTTCTACAATAATAAATACTAAAAAATGGCAACTTTTTTTCTCATGCGTACTTTTCAATGATTTTATTCAATTTAACAACATCTTTAAACAAATACAGAGAATTCCAATGGGAGGTAATTTTTCAAGTTCTGTCTGTGAATTATTCCTTTTTACAAAAGAATTAACTTTTATACGTTCACTCAGTAAGGAAGATCATAAATTTTACCAACACATCTTCCGATATATTGATGATGTCATAGCCTTGAACAGCTTCAACAAGATAGAAAATGCTAATATCTACCCTTCGTCCCTAAAACTTAATACTACAAATACCGTGCAACATAATATAGTCTACCTTGATTTGCATCTCATAGATTACAATTTTTTAAAAATCTATGACAAAAGAAGAGAATTCAACTTTTCAACACTTGAAATGAGAAAATGGGACAATAAGCATATCTGACCTAGAAATTGTTTACATTTTTTAAAAGAGAGGCAGCAGCAGCGAGTCTAGCTAGCAACAAAAGCCGAGAACAAATGCAGCTTTTCTAAGATGAAATCCTCGCTCAGAATGAGCCAACTGAAATTCCAATATTTCTAAAAGAGTCATCCTCAACACAATTTACTCAAAGCTGCTTAGAATTAAAAGAATCTGCAATACAGCAAAACACCTTCAAGAAGAAGTACTATACTATACTTCGTGACAATTTTGAAAAATAACCCCATTCCTCAAAAAGTAATTCAAAATACTTTAATAAAAGCTGGCATTAGCCTTACCAATTTTTAGATATTTTGAATTAGATAATGAAATTTTATACTTAAAGCCCAATGGGACGGTATAAAGTGGATGGCTGATTCTGAAGATCTAATGTATAAATGTACAGATAATTCTTGTCACTACGTCTTTTTTCCTCTTAAAATTTGGCACAATACTTTTAATACTATTTTTAAATAGTTTTAAAATTACTTTGATGGCCAATTCTATTCTGTTATTAACCAACGGGCGATTTTCGTTTCTGGCAGCTTGAAAGCCGTCTAGCTTGAAGAATTACGACTTTAATTAACAAATTACTATTTTTTCATTATTTATCTTACTTTAGAGGCCATTTTAGGTATTTTTTTTGCTGAAATTGCCATTTTCACTTTTACACAGTCCTTTTTCTCCAAACTACTATGACAAAACGCCATTTTGAACTTTTTCCACATTTTTAACGCCTTTCACCCCCTTTTGCTATGAGTCAGGTTGCCGCCAACGGACAGTCACTTGACATTCGCTATTGCCCAGTGACATTGTTTTCCCCCCTTTCTACGTCATCCGACAAGTTGGAGGGCAATGGAAGCGCTAGGGGGTTAGCCAGTCCGTTTCGAGTTTCTTCGTCACCGAAGAAGACAGCATTGTTCCATGTCTGATTTTTATACTAATTTTTTCTCTAAAAGTTTTTCTAGGTCTTGGCAAGACCCATGCTGCTTGTCGTCTTGTTTATTATTTATTCCTTTTTGATTTATCTTCTAATTTCCTTAATTTTTCAGCACAATGCGTAAAATTTTGACCAAAAGTGGTCTTTTTTCGTTTGTTCTTACAACCTTACTTCTAATAATAATAATAATAATAATAATAATAATAATAATAATAATAATAATAATATATATTAGATTGCAGATTACGCTCATATATCGTACACAGTCTTAAGGGGAAAAAAGGAATTTTTATTTTTCTGCTTTTAAATGAAATGCTTCATTCTGATACATTAAAGCAGCAAAAATTCAGAAAAGGCTTTAAAATTATATGTATAAGAGCGATGTTTTTTACTGGTATTTTTTTTGTCGGCTATTATGCCAGATAATTTCGGTATCCTGTTGCCGAATATTTGAAGTTTAGGTAAGATATGCTAATGAAAGGTATTTAAAATTAACGTCAAAAGACAGTACATCTTTTTTTTTTTTTCATTTTAAAATAGACGATTTCTCTAATTCTTGTTGTTTACAATCACAATATATTGAAAATTATACGGATTTACGTCCAACTGTAGTTTTATAACATGCATAAATGCCATTTTTATCTTGCAACATTTACTTAAATCGAAGATTGTGGCTATGGTAGAGTTATAAAATAGCAGTTACAGCAAAGTACGCAAATTTGAATCCAGAATTAGTTTTAATCTTGTAAAAAAACTGTAACTGAAGTTTTAGAGTACAATTATGTTAAATAATGAGAAAAATAGTATTTCCCCGTCTTACTCGCTAGCAGTATCTTGAATTCATGACATACTTCAGAATTTTTTTTTTTAACTGCTTTTAACTTTTATGAACTTAAGAGACGAATTCCGGAACATATGCTCCAAATTTGCGTTTTCCCTCAGTTCTCGGAAATGTTTGGAGGTGGCGTCATCTATTGATAACAGTGGAAAGCTTCAGTTGACATTTCGTGTGCATTAGTATTTATTAATTTTTATTCTGTTGGGTAAATTTTAATTACGGAAATGATCACATGTTTCTTTACTTCCTTTTTTTTTGTAGACTTACTCATCTAATGGCCTAAACTAGCTTGCTTTTAACGCACGCAACATCAGTTTTGATATTTACTCATTGAATAAATTAAGCTCTTGCCGAAATAACAATCAATTAAGTTCCAATGCGAGGGCAAACCCCGGTGTCCAGGGATCTCATATAGTTTCAAGGACTTAAAGTGGTATTAATAACAATAATACATAAATAAATTTAGGATAGCTTTCGAGTGCTTTGCCGTAAACAAATGAAGTATTTTAATTTAGAAGTAACATAATCTGTACGAACTGCTCCCACAGGAATTTTGTAATCTCCATTATGCCCATTTTTTTTATATTATAATGCTATTTATTATTAAGGGCCATTTTTGACTTTTTTCAACGTTTTTGAAAAAAAAAAAAAACTGCTTTAGATTGTGTTGATTTGAAGTGAAAATGGAGTTTTAGGACAAAAATACCATGCAGGGTAATAAATTAATAATTATAGTAATTCCTGGCCATCGAATTATTGAACAAAGCGGCAAAAGGTGCAAAACTATTGATATTTGAAATCACTGTGATTTTAAATGTTTAATTCAATGTTAATCTCATTGAAAAATAAAATTTGCAATATGGGGGAGTGAGAGCTATTGTTAAAAATAAAACTGTGAAGCTAAGAATAATATAATCAAAAACAATTATTGTTAAGGAGGAAAGAAAGAAAAAGGCCCTGACTATAATAAAAAATCTGATGTGGATACCACATGACTCCTTATACTGCTTATTAAATTAAATTTATTTTTGGCTGGATTTAACCCTAGAACACTAGGGTACGTAAATTTTACGTGCTGTTATCCTTTATTGGTTCCTTTCTGCTCTTTCCCTTTCACCTATACACTTGTTTGACCTTGAGTGCTTCGAGGCGTTATGTAGTTGGCTGCATGCCACGTGGTTTGATTTTTTCGTCTGCGGTTTATTTGTCTCGTTAGATGAGCTAGAGCTCAGACGTGAATTTTACGTGTTGTACGTATTACTATATGCGAAATTTTGAACATGTAAATTTTTCGTGTCACTAGTAATACACGACTTTTTAAATACGTAATTTTAACGTAGTCCTAGTGATAGCGTCTGTTATTTTTAAATTTGTGAGCGGCATATATAAATGTGTTTCGATTCTTATTTCATACTGTGTTGAAAAAATGGCGAAACGCCGCAATTATTTAACGAATGAAGAAATTCAAGCAATGCTTTTGGAATCTGATGAAAGTGGTGATAATGTTGAATCTGATGACAGTGATGATGATCCGGATTATATTCCTGATGATAGAATAGAGATTGATCCTTATTTAGTGATTGATTCCCCGATACAAGAAAGTGAGTGCAGTAGTGATATGGACAAAAGTAAGAAAAAGAAAGTTGAATTAAATGTTCAAAAGAAAACTATAAAGACTAAAAATATTGAAGATACAAATGAACAAGGGCATATTATATTTCTGGATGCTGACTTAAAATGAGTAAAAAGGAATAAATGAGTGGTGTACGAAAATTAATGACACCACTAAACAGAAAACCAGCGCAAAAAATATAGTTCATATTAGACCAGGTCCAGTTGCTGAGGCTCGATTTGCTAAGGAACCAATTGATTGTTTTAATTTGTTTATTTCCGATGTAGTAAAGGAAGAAATCACACAAACGCAGAGATAAACAGAAAGAAGATATGTTATGAAAATGTTACGGATATTTCACAAAATAATTTAAATTACGATGAACTGAATGCCTTGTTTGGAATATTAATACTTTCTGCAGCTTTTAAGATAACCATTTGTCAACAAAAGTTATGTTTGATGTAACATTTTCTGGTGGAAGGTTATAGAGCAACATTTTCTGAGAGACGCTTTTCATTTCTTTTGGATTGCTTAAGATTTGATGAAAAAGACACAAGGGAGGAGCGTAAAAAAACTGATAAATTAGCTGCTATTCGCCAAATATAGGAAATTCTTATTGAAAATTGTAAAAAAAATATTACAAACCCAGTTCATACACGACTACACGAGCAGTTGATTGGATCTCAGCGAAGGTGTCCTTTTCGTATGTACATTCCGTCAAAACCCAACAAGTACGGGATAAAAGTGATATTGATAATCGACAACAGCACTAAATACATGATGAATGCGGTCCCATATTTAGGAAGCGGAAGTGTACCTAGAGAGGAATGGTTGCAGCAGACTATTTTGTAAACAAACTGACCGAAACTATCAAGAACAATAACAGAAACGTAACAATGGACAATTGGTTCTCGAACGTGCCTCTTGCTGTAAAGATGCTAAAAGGAGACAAACTAACAATGGTTGGCACGATAAAGAAAAATAAAAGAGAGTTTCTTCCGGAATTTACTGATGTAAAGTATCAAGAGCGAAAGAATGGTTGTAGTTTGTTTTTATTTCACGATGAAGTCACTGCAGTATTTTACAAAGCAAAGAAAAAACTTGTGACTTTAATATCAGCGATGCATTCTAACTCAGAACTTAACCAGTCAACCGGAAAACCAGAAATAGTTATGACATACAATTCTACAAAAAGGTGGAATTGACTGTTTTGATCAATTGTGTCATCATATGAACTGTGGCAGAAAAACCAAAAAAAAGTCAATGGCTTTTTTCTATAATATTATAAATATAGCAGGAATAAATGCATACGTAATTTATTTGCATAATTTTTACAGAGATCGCACTGGAAATGGAATGCCATTATCAAGATTGAATTTCATGTTGAAACTTCATTAACAATTATGTGAGAAATGGCAACTGCAACGTCTAAATGTTCCAAATCTGTCAAGAGAATTGAAAGATATAATCACAAAAGCGTTAGGACAGGAACTACAGATTTTAAAACTTCCCCAAAATCAGCAAGGTCGTCGAACCTATTGCAGCTTTTGTGACTATAAAAAAAAGAGCATGACAACCACCTACTGCAAATGTTGAAAAGTTATATGTGAAGAGCACCAGAAGAAGTCATGTCCTTCTTGTGTATAGACATATTGTATTGGTAACTAATTATTATGTAAATTTATTTTTCAATTGTATCGATCATATTAAATTTAAAAGGCGAACAACTTTTATTACAGTTTTTTTTTTTGTTTTCGTGGTTTTTAAGCCTATTATTAATTGATATTTTAATATGTGTTATTTAAAATAGAATGTGCTGAACTATATTTTATTTATATTTTAGCTGTTAGTATACATTTTTATAGTTTTCAATTATATTTTGAAATACAATTAATTACAAGTTAATGAAAATTTAGTAATATTGGGTAAAACAGCAAATAAAAACATATTTAGAAACATCATTAATGTAATATAAGTAAATAAAATGAATTTTAAACGAGCACGTAAATTTTACCTATCGCTAGTGATAGCGGCATATATAAACACGCTAGTGCTCTAGGGTTAATTTAAACTCAATTAACCGATCTCTCAAGGCAAATTGAAAATGACATCAAATTTGAAGATTTTGAAATTACATACACCGCTTAATTTTTGTCGTATAGGAGTCGAAATTCTTATAGCTTATATTTTTTCATAATGAGTATAAAACGTTCTCAAATATGAGTATAGGAACCGAGAGACCGTATTAAAAATTAAATTTCGTTATATACAAAATTAAATTAGAAAAAAATGACATTGGCAAAAACATTTTCATCATTTAAAACATTTCTGTAACTGGAAATACATGATTAAAATAAATGATTGCTGAAATAAAAGCCGGGTAAGTGAGCGGGTATATATGTATATATATATACATATGTATGTATATATATATATATATACACACACACGCTTGGTACTGCCGGTTGTAATAAAAATAGAGGCGCACAACTAGATGTTATAGCAGTCCCATATACAAAATTTCAACGTTTTACTGCTAATCGTATTTGAGATATTCGATATATATATATATACATATGTATATATACGTACATACAGGCAACAAGGGAAAACATTCCTTCTGAGTCCGTTTCATATGGTTTTGGGAAAAAAAAAGTCCTTTATTTTGTTCATACGTACAGACGTCATGCAAAAATTTGTCCAAATGGATTTGGGAACGATTGAAATAGATATTTCCGTTGAAATTTGGTACCTGAAAATTTTCGCGATTACAATACTTCCTTTACTTCGAAGAACCAAATGAATGTAAAATAATGTAAATAAAATTATATGAAGAAGAAAGAAAAGGACCCTTTAAAAGCATATAAGGTATTTTCTCCCTCTTTTCTTCATGCCTGCATGGTATAATTTGAAGCATACTTAACGTATGTTCGAGAGATCCAGTGTTCGATGCCCGGCTAGGGCATTGCACATTTTTCACTTCTCCTGCTTCAAAAACACATAATAGCTCTACAAGCAAAATAACGGACAAAAAATAATCTAAATAAAATTAGCGACAAGAAAGAAGGAAAACACCTGGTCAAAAATGCAATAACGAAATTAAATAACGTAGACACAGCTACTGACAAAAAGAAAAAAAACTTGTTTGTAAAGTAAAATAACAATGCTCCTTTTATACCCTGAAAAGCAAAATTGCAAGACTAAATATAAATAACTTATTGAAATGAAGAAAGTGTTTCAAAGCTCGATCCCAGATTCTCTTATTACTTTCTTTGCATTTTAGCTATATGTCTGGCTTAATATGCTTGAATTAAGCCAGCTGTTTTCCGCTGTACCAGCCGAATATAATTATTATGATACGAACTTATACTTTACTGGATAGAAAGACTAAATAGCAACAAGCTATTTCTCTTAAAATTAAATTTAATTTAAGATTATTTAACTTAATTTCTACATTTATTTATCTCAAAGCTTGTTATTAGTTTCTGCCCTTTTCTACCGATCCGATATTTTAAATTTCTTCACACATATGTAGAGTGAATCTGAAAAAGTGGGCAAAATTTTACGAGGTGATAGAATGCAGCTATACAAGCAATATTCGTCATAGAATGTATGGTCGGAACGCAAGGGGTGAGAAGTTAAATGGCAGTTTTCCAGTGTCACATTTAAAGAATTAACAGAAGAATGAGAGAAACAGTTTATTAACAGGAATGTGATTGATGTACATGCTCAAAGAAATTGCTCAAAAGACCTTCCGTCAACTGTAATGCAGGCTTCATACCAGCGCGAATGGGAGTGACTCACATTTGCGAAGAAGGCCAGCTATTTCAGCAGTTAACCGGGTAATTAGCTCCCGGAAGGAATCGATGAAGGACTGAAGTGGATCGTTTCAAGCTCTCAAGCAACTACAAGAGCTCCTACTTGGACTATTTTACATCGACGGTTATTGCTACTCAAATGCCTATAATCCACGCCTATAACTGCCATTACGAATTGCTATGAAAGTAGATATGATTATATAATAATTGCTTACTACTTCAACTCAATACTATGCTTAAAAAAAGATATGCCAAAATACTTTCACGTATTACATACAGGGTAGGGCGACGCCCAGGAACCTCACAAAGTGATTTCGTCACCTAATTTGACACCAGGCACTCCCCGAGTATCTCAAGCAACAGTGGCGTTCCCGGCAACGAACTCCATATTAGTTTCAAAGGAGCACTTGTAGATTAGGTTATATGGTAATATGGCTTCACAGTCTCTAAGTCCAAATACGGAATATCCGGTGATCGTGGTGGCCAAGCTATGGGATCACTTCGACCAATCCAACGCCCTGGAAATTTCGTGGTTTATATAACCAACCATTCTCTCGGCAATCCACGGTTGAAAATGCTTTTGTGCGCGAAGACCGACCATTTTTATACCATTTACAGTGCCACCTAGTGAGGCTCGCCGTTCGCGTTCCGCCCAAATTTTCTTGCTTGTTCTTGGAATATTGCTTGTATAGCTGTGTTCTATCAAATTTTAAAAGTAAAATTTGGCTACATTTTCGGATTCACTCTGTATAGATTGAAACTTCGATTTACGAATTTAATTCGTTCCTGAAGATTATCCATCATTCGAAATATTATTAAACTGAAACTATCTTCCCCGTAGGAGTTGCTGTAAAATCGTTTAGTGTATTCCTGATTTACACATAATTGTTTATTTAAATATTTTACAACAGTACTTTGTGCATAAATTCGTTCACCCAAACCAACGGAAATCATTAATAAAATGCTTCTAAAATGAGGCATAGGATTGCCATTGAAAATGCTTTGCTGTTGCTTTACTACAATCAAATCAATATATGAAACTTGGCACATTCCATTTTGTACAAATTACGTATATCAAAAGGAATGTATACATTTTCTCTTTCTTTCTTTTTCTATGAAGATACTTTCTCCTCTATTGCCTTTCGTTGCTGCTTCTGAGAAGTATTTCAGTTTTTTCGTGTTGAAATATTTTTATAGTTTTCTTGTAAATCTTTTATATCCTCACTGTTAATTTTCAAGCCCGTGGTTTTGCTTAGCGATATAATATTATAGATAACAAAAATATCCTCAGTGTTAAAGTCGGCACATTCTGGGCATCAGTTCAACTAGGCCGAATTGATGGTTTTTATAAGCCATTTGCTGCTAAGCTTCGCAAGTGAGAGTTATATTAGAGTGAGAGATAGATAATATTCCATGTGTGTACAATATAATATACGAAAAACTTTGCACTACTTCAAAATGTTACACAGCAGTTATTAACATTACTGCTTCACTTCCTGTAGAAACTCCCCTCCCTCTGAATGTTAATGTAAATCCTCCATTGTGAAGTATTTAAAGGAAATATTTTTATATAAATTTCAGGCTGCGAAAGATTTTCCAGGTTTTCCAATTTATCTCTTGCGCGATTGCTCTGCTAATTTTGTCTTTTTCTAAACCCCTCATCTTACCTACAATCCACAATCGAAGGTAAAATAATGCCCTTCTCTTTTATTAAGGGGAATTATTCGTGTGTGAAAACCAAGTTTGATTTATTTGTGCGAGAGGAAGAGAGCTTTCAACAGCTACCTTTGTATGTCTCATCTGTGATGAGAGGGGAGACGAGCGGGCAAATTTCGTGACATGTCTCCTTCGTCCGCAAGTGGGAGGGCGAGCGCAAATGCGTTTTGTCGCGTGACACCCAAAACGGAAATGAGTTTCCATCGATTTTTTAATCAGACGTGGACGCATGATTGACACGCCTCACTTTAATGACTCTCTCGGTTTTAATTTTTTGACCGCGAAAAGTGAGTATAGTGTTATACATTGTAGCAACTTCAACATAGCTTTGGGCTGCAACGTGATTGAATAAATTATGCTAAGTAACAAAGTTCTATAGAGTTGTGGTTACACAAATATAAATGTATGGATATAACGGCATCTCTTTTACTGACTTCATGTACGTTATTGAAATTGTCTCCCACAAGAATGCTTAATTACTCAAAATTACATGAGTGTACAAGTAATAAGAAACTCAATTTATCTGAGTAATGAGAAACTCGATCTATCTTTCACTAGTGGCTGAGTGGTTTCGGTTGAATACCAGAGTTCTATCCAGGCTCTATACCAGGCAAAGGAACTCGCTGCATGGCGGGCTTTCGTACTTTTCCGGAGAGTGTAACATAAATTTAACCCTTAGAAATATTTTGTTACTAGGCGTAACATAAATTTAAATCTTAGATATACAGGGTGATTCTGTGATCATGGGATAAACTTGTTATGCTGGTTAAGCATATGTATGTACGTGTACTTTTTGTGTAAGAATGTAAGGGCTAAAGTTATGTATTAAGGCACGAACGCAAAAAATGATACGGGAGGGAAAATGTGTTTATTTACAAAATCAGCGCAAAATGATTCTTTGCAGCAATACAGTATTTACAAGAAATGATCAAAATTGCGATCACCAACAGTACCCTGTCACTATATACCCTCCATTCCTGTATAAAAAAATACATCTTTTAGGACACTCAAACACCCCTCCAAGTTTGTCCCATGATTGTAGAATAACCCTGTATATTATCAATAGAAGTTGAAGTCCTCCATGAAGGTATCTCTTTTCTCAGGCAGATAGCTCTTGTGTGCTTTGCAATACACAAGTAACCTAAACTAACTAGTTATCCAGACTAACTGATATCATAGTTTCTGCAAATAATTGGAGTATTTCTATGATTGCATTGCTTGTTTTCGGTAGGCGAAATGTAGTGATTTGATTCTTGAACAGCTTTGTCTATTGAATTAATCCATGAAACTATAATTTTATTTTTGTGGAATTCCAACCCTTCTCAAAATAATTCTATTATAGGCATCAGAATTTTCTGCCTATCATATAATCCATCAGCTATCCATTCGTATAACTCAAATATTAGCAGGATTGCGTTGTAGTTTTTTATATATGCCAAATGCATGTTTACTATAATGCTTTGTTTACTATAACTTTGTCTTTTGAAAGAAGCTATAAAACTGCAATTTTGTTTTCGTGAAAGTTTTATTATCCTTTGTGTAGTCCTATCATGCAATTTAGAATTTTCTCCTTGTCACGCAAAAATGTTTTGTGGCCCGTACGGAAAGTTTATATGAGGATGCATTTTGTAAAACATTGTTATGTATAACTCTAGTTATCCGAAATTATCGATAGCATAATCCGTTCTGATAACTGGAATATTTTAGAGCGCTTAGGTTGCTTCTCTTCTGTAGACTAAATATTTATTTACTTTAATGCAGTAATCTTAAAACTTTGTTGAAATCTAAAATTCTTTTGTGATAAACATACCTCTTCGATAAGAAAACATAGAAGAAAAATATTGAAAATATAAAAATGTTGCTTGCATGCTATGTGGAAAAGGAAAAGAAAACCATTATTTCTTGGAATGGAATATACATGTCATCGAATTCTACGAATCGTGAAGATTTATGATTCGGAAACTCGAATCTTTCGATGTTTCTTTTTTTATTCCAATCTTTTAAATTCTAAATGTTGAAAAGAAGTTAAATGTTCGGAAAGATAAATTTTGTTGATATCAAGAAACAGTGTATCTTAAAGAACGTGACTGTTACAATTTTAAATATATCTGGACATTTTCAATGAACCCGGACCACTAATATCTCCTCACGGTAGACTTGAGCGCCACATATATAATTTTCCAGAGAGAATTCAGCATTTCACTTTTAACGTTAACTTTTTAAATATTTCTCTGCCTTTCTGTTTTACTTTGATTGTGACAGATTATGAAAAGTGTAAGAAATGTGAGTTGTTAACCGAGTATATTTGTCAAATTACATATAAAAATGCCAAAAATCAGAATTCTAGGGTTTTAATTACGTATTTATTTTATATTATCTCAATAAATGCGGGGCTGTTTTCCAAAATTATATTAAAACATTTTTCAATTAAATCCAGATTTCAAATTTTACTTTAATAGAAAAATTTTAATATTAAGTAAATTGTTTCTCTTTTTTCATCTTTTTATTGTTCTTATATGGAGGTTTGAAGGTTTTATTGAAGGAGAGGTCTAATAAAACTTTTAGGGTTCAGATTCGAGAAAACTAAGAATTCATCCCATATTTCATAATAATTTATTCATAAAACACATCTTTTATATTTCATAATATTTTAGATAGCAATAACGATACAAATATAATGTATTTAGTTAATTATTTTAGACATTTACTTTTCTTTTTGTGTAATATGTGGTATTCAAAATTGTTTTCTAAGTTTAATTTTGACGCTTAATCCCCACGAGGAGGAGTTTTAATCCCCTCGAGGAGCTTCACTGTTCTGTGGGACACAGCTTCAAAAGCACTCTCGCTATACAAGAGGATAAATAAAAGATTTCGAAATGGCAATCCGATGATGGTAAATACTTTAAATATTTATCATAATATTATTTATTAATGCCACCTACATTCCGATAAGAATACATATAATTACAATATATTAACATTACAATGCCTAATGAAATATCTTTCTTTCTATGTCCTTGAATCTCGACTCTCACCCTCTTTTATGGTTGACCACTGTTGCTCCCTAGGCTTCAAATCTTTTAATGCTGCAGGAATACTTTTTGTGTCCTTTCTACGGCTTTGAGTTCGTCGCCATCGTCTTCGTGGCCATTGTCCTCGTCAATGTTCAGCTTGTATTCCCACACGCAATGATCTTCATAATTATCAAGAGCCTTAGATATCTCCGTTTTCTTGAAGCTCTCCATTATTATTGCTTCATCATTCTGAGCTTATGCAACCAAAATCCACGAGAAAATCAATTAGTAAGATAAAAACAAGCACTACGTGGAGGAATTCATTTTAAAATTTAGAGAAGCTCGTTTTCTGAACACCTTGAAGAATTTACAGTCAGGTCAATACTTAAATACTTTTTAGAAACTTGTGCTATAATTCAAAGGGTAAAAAAAAACAGAGGGAGGAATATATCAGAGTAAATACAATAATAATTTTCATTGAAGTGTTTTCCTGAAGTCTTAGTATTATTTCAAGAAATCCACAGGGCCAATAATTTTATCTCGATTATCTTAATAAATGGCATTAAAATCACGTCTTATTACTAGTTGTATTTATGCTAACTATACTAATTAAATATATTGTAAATTAAACGTACTTAAATTTAGATTAATTCTTAAGAAAGTAAAATAAAGATTTAAGTTATTAAGACTCTGCATGTACCGTTTTTGTATCGCTATCTTAATATGTTATAATTTTAAAGGCTGTAAAATTTTAAAGACAAGCTGTTATTTTAAAGGCTTTCTAAAGGGTGTTATAATTTTAAAGACAAATAAAATCACGTCGAATGTTCGTGGCAAGATTTTCCAAGGTGCGTGGGCAGCAAATACGTAGCAGTGAAATGTAAGGATAAATATATAGTAGCATAATAAAAGGATAAACGCATATTCGTATGACACAAAGAATATGGTTCAAAATTTCAGAAAGACACTGCTAAACAAGTTTCAGAAGTCTAAAAAGTTGAGAAATGCCTGTCTATAATGCATTATGTTTAGAAACATAATGTAAAGATGATGCATAGTAACAAAATATAACGATGAATACGAAGTAGCGTAATTATAACAAATATGGTTCAAAATATTAGAAAAAGTCCATTAAAAAAGATTTCGATGTCCAAAATTTGACAAATGCTCGTCTGTACGACATAATGCATAATAGGATATTGTAAAGATAAATGCATAGTAGCATTCTGAAACGAAAGATGCATAGTAATATTGTGCACCGAATATGGTCCAACATTTTGGAAGGACACCATTAAAGAAGCTTATTCCATATGAAAAGTTAAGAAATTTTACACTGTAGTGTATAATGCATAATAATATAATGTAATGATAAATAGTATATTGTAGCATTATATAATGAATATAACTGAAAATTTTGGAAAATGTGACTGAAGAAGTTTCTGATGTCAAAAATGTTTGAAAAATTCTTGACCACAGTGCAATGTAACAAAGTATAATGGTAAGTGCACAGTAGCATAATATAACGAATATGGCCCAAAACGTTTAGAAAGGTACCACTAATGAAATTTCTGATGTCAAAAGGTTTGAGAAATGTTGCTATGTAATGCATAACACATACTAGCATATTGTAAGAATAAATGCATTATAATGTAATGAATATTGTCCCAAATTATAGAAAGGCACCCTAAAGGAGTTTCTAATGTCAAAAATATTGAGAAATGCTTTCCTGTAAATCAATAAATTTGAAGCGTAATATTTCATAAAGTGGCATAGAGTTCATTCATAATTGATAAAGTTTATACCACACCGATAATTGTTAATATCCGCATGAGGCTGACGAATAGCTACTAGTCATATAAAAGTGATAGAAAATACTTTTGGCCATGTTTATATATGTCAACCGAACCCAATTTCATTTCGATTTGCGCCATTCTTCATCGTAAATTATCTGTTAATCGCTGTCTATTATGTGTTCCGAACACCTGTATTAGAAATCCGCGCTTGGCACAAAGCCATCGCTGTGAGTTATTACGGAGCGGGAACAATTCTACTCATATAATCTCTGAATTGGAAACAAACCTGACTAGGATTCGGCATAGAACAGTTGACGGTTTCCGTACTCAGTCGGTCAGGCATTGTTTTCATCCGATTCAACAGTCAATGTTATCCCGTCCGCAAATTTAATAAATGTATCAGAGAATTCGGACATATCGGTAATGAAACGTTATTTAAAATGGCGGACAGACTTGACAAGTTAAATGAAACGAAATGATTATGAGAATGAATGCCGTCTGAATATGCTGGCATTTGGAACGGTCGGTTTCTTATGGTTTCTAAAGCATTTGCGCTCTTGTCAGCTGTCTGCATCTTTAATGATATAGTACAGCGACGTAATATTTTAAATTAAGGAATATTTTTAACTCACTCGGTCTCTCACCAAAGTCTTTGTTATTTGATCATAAACAAGTGGAACATTCTGCTTATGTCTGTTACAGTACAACTCCAGTTATCTAGATCGCTTCTTTCTGGGGCAAATAATATTAGATTATTATTAACTTAATTAGATTTCATTTGTTTCACGGATCAAAATGACACACAAAGGAAATATAGTGCCCTACATTTTTGAAAAGTGATTAATTTAGGGAAATGTGTGCGTGATATATGTGTATGTCTTAATCTACAGTATTGCACTTTTTAAGATAAAGCAATTTATGTTTCGATCGAGGCAACTGGGAGGGTTTTGTCCCACATCCGGCTTACTCAGATGAGACTTTTGTAAAATTCGTCCCATTTCAAGCTTTAAAAGTGAGATAGAAAGAATGTTCCCTAATTCGGCCTTTTCAGGGTAAAAGCTAAATCCACAAATTTTACCAGAAGATACATAACTGTGAAATATGTATGAAGGGATTGCTGTGCTTCTATCTTTAAACTTTATGCAGTGTTTAGATACAACATTAATGTCACATAATGCTGATAGTTAATGCAGTAAACATTAGAAAAATATGTTTACCTTTCAGCGTTTTTGTTAACTTGAGATATTGTATGATAAGTTTTTAAGGAATAATCGTGGATGAAATATTTTGAAAATTATGCTAGCTGAAAGGAAATGAAAATGTAAAACTTTTGTGGCTGGCAATAAGTCTAAATTAAAAATGTAATATTCCTTAGATTTATGAAAATCGTAAATAATGCTGCAATCATAATTTTTAATGAAATAAAGTCTTTATTTTTGTTACTAATTCCTTAGAAAGGTGTGTTTTATCACAGAAGAAATGTTGATCCATATAAAGAAAATGGATTTATTTATAATTAATTGCCGAAAAGAGTTAATGTATGGTGTTCATATAGATGCTTTTTTCCAGCTAAAATAAGTGTGTTCCCCGTCATTCTTCGTCTTTCCTTGTTTTAAGTATAATTTGTTTAGCAGTTATTTAAAATACCTGAATTTTTTTTTTAAATTTCTGTTTTAAAGCAAACAATGAGATGAATTTCTTGCTAATAAATATTCAACAGTGAAGAATCAAATCAGATGTAATGTGTAGTCAATCTGGTATTTACGCAATATAATCTTAAGTTACAATATGCTTTGAGTTTTTTTAAATATTTGTTTCAAAATACAAAGTTCTTTTACTATATGAAAAGAAAGCTAAAATCGCAGGAACCTTTTATGCTCTCATCGCGAATACCAGCAAAAGGAAGGAAAAGGCCTAAAATGGCACAATTTTTACCATGTCATGAAAGCCTGCAATGGGACATAATAGTCACGACAACTTTTACCCTACATAATCATCGATGAGCAGATAATTTACATTGTTTTTATTAAGTTTATTTTATTCAAAGCACTATTTCTTATTTTGAATCTTGATTTCTACTGTTTCCTCTCTTCCACCAGTTATTCATTAGCATCTAAGTTTTCGTAAGAGTGTTGGCAATCGCAGCCTGCTGTGTTAAAATTTCTCTATTATTACTTGATCAACTCACTGAGTTTGCCATCAATAGAAATTCCATTCATGTCACTAATTAATGAAGTCAGTTGTAGGCTTTAAATTTAAAACGTACCTTGAATAGTTATTGTCTGTCTAAACCACAAGCAGCAGAAGTTAATTTTGTTAACGCTTTCCGTTCTGTAGCTTCAAGCTGACATAGGAAAACAGTTCTAGGGTTTTTACTCTAATGTTGTCACTTTTGTATTTTAGGTTTGAAGTAATACAGTCATTGGAATTGTATTGGAGCAGGAAACAAGAAAAATGTGCAGTGACCTCACTGGGATTCGAACTTTGAACCTCTCCGTTGTTTCCATTTGGATCACATGAACATATGTCCAATTACATCACGAAGACTCGCGATGAGGAGGTTGAAAAATCTTTATTAAGTTAAAGACGGAACGTGGCAAGGTGAACGAACAATTAAGATGACTTCTAACTTAAGGTAAGCCAGCTCAGAGTGAAATCTGTTTAAAGTTACATGTAGCTAAAGGCTGCGCCAGAAGAGCACATGCCATTCATTTAACAGAGATATAAACAGTTTTGTTCTTCTTATAAAGCTGGTTAATAACGTTGTCAGTGCAAGAATAAATATATAATATGCTAGTATGACAGAGAGTGAAATGTGATGAACTCAACAAAAATGATTGTTACAAAATAAAATAAGTAATTTTGTACAAATCTGTATAATCAAAATAAGACAAAATCTGTACTTTGTACTACTGATGAAATAACAAAATTAACAGAAACCTCAACAATTTCAATAAAATATTATACTATTGAAATAATGCACTTGCCAACAAAATAATTTGATAGTGTGATTAAAAGTCAATAATATTGTTTCGAGTTACGGGTTCCTAAATGTCTCTTTAAATGTCTGCTAAAAATAAGCAGGAAGACATTGAAAATTCATTGCAACAGATAAAAAATCACAGCAAAATTCATAATTGTAAGTAAGTCAAGAGGAGCACAGATAATAGTAAAATATACTTTGATGTTCCAGAATATTGTGAACTACGGATATTATTCTATAAGGCATTTTTTCTCTCCTTTCCGCATGCCTTTGTGGTGTAACGGTAGTACACTCGGGGTGTATTCGAGAGGTCCGGGTACGAGTCCCGGCGAGGGCATTGCTTATTTTCCATATCTCCGGATAGAAAATAATTTAAGACTCTGCAGTGGCGCCCGAACTAAAAAAGATTGTGTATGATGATTCTTCACCACCAGGATTTGCGATTGGGTCCCCTAATCCCCAGTCGACCCTTTTAAAGACTATTTTCTTCTTCCTTTCTACATGCCTTCGTGGTGTAACGGTAGCACACTTGCCGCGTACTCGAGAGGTCCAGGTTCGAGTCCCGGGGAGGGAACTGCTCATTTTTCATGTCTCGTGCTTCAAAAATCTTAATTAATCTAGAATTTTCAGAATAAATTCTGAAATGCAGTTCAGTTAATACTTTGGACAGCAATGTCTATGAATTATTGAAAGCTTCATCAGAGCTTATTAAAAACTGACTCATTCTGGCTTTTGCAGCCTTATTTATAAAGTCTTGCGAGAGATTCTGAAAAAATGAATTTTTTTTTTTTAAACTTCTAGAAAGTCATCAGTCGCCAGCGTTGTGACAAAATTTTTAATTAAGGATGCATTGGAGAATTCTTGCCCATATCTTATGTTAACACTTTCTTTTAACAACAGAAACGTTATTGGATCCAGAATTGAAAGATATGAAAATTTATACAAGAACTAAATACTTATATACAAAGTATGAGGCCAAACCTTCAATCAGACAAAAACAAATTCTAAAACGGTTACCCTAAATGAAAAAATTAAGCTTATCCCTCCCAAAAAAAATCGCAGTATTGGCAACATTTTACGAAACAACAATAGAATCAAATACATTTTAGTTTTACAAAAATTTGTAGTAGTACGATAAAAAATAGGCTACAAAATATAAAATAAAAGCAGCGTTAGAACTACTTAACAAAAATGTTAAA
The DNA here is from genome assembly GCF_044657685.1 of Stegodyphus dumicola. Classification (NCBI taxonomy): domain Eukaryota; kingdom Metazoa; phylum Arthropoda; class Arachnida; order Araneae; family Eresidae; genus Stegodyphus; species Stegodyphus dumicola. Next base: position 90,919,663 of record NC_140768.1, read on the forward strand.
AACGAAATGTCGCGATCATCTTCCAAAATAATAATTAGGTCACTGCAATAGTGACAAAGCAAGACAAATAAACATACACAGTCAAACCCCGCTATAATGAACATCAAGAACCCGGAAATTTGATGCACTATCCAGTTCACCAACGGAAGAAGCTTTTTAGAAAATTTTAGCAGACCCAAGTCAAATTATGATTAAATTTCCAACCACGATTAGCAACTATAACAAGCTATTGAAGACATCATAATTTCAGCTTTTCGGACATAAGATTGATGTTCCTTAATTCAAAACTTTTAGTTTGGCCAATATATCTTAAATAACACTGTCAAGATTATATACGCTATTATACGATATTATCTAAGAATTAAAGTTAGAAATGGTATCTTTAAGAATAGAATCATGGATTTTTATTGATAGGCGAAAAAATGACTTAAAAATCGAACTGCTGGTGAATCCGTGGAAATTTATAGCTGTCAGATGAATGAAATGGAAGCATGACAATGTTACTAATGTTATTTTTAACTGCAGAATCTCTTCTTTAATGGTAAGATAAAAAATATTTTAGAGCTTTTTTTCAATACCCATCCAAGAAAATCCTCGGTCAATGGCAAACAATTTCAAATAATTCACATCATAAGCAAGCAAAGGACCTTAGGAACAAACTTTGAGAGTGAAAAATGCCTAATCGTAAAAAGAAGCGATTTTTTGCTTAGCCGAGTGAAATGACTTAGTATGGCGAGGCAAAAAAACAAAAAAAGGTTTGCTGTGACTAGTAGTGCTGAAATAAGGTTCACTGCAGATTGTAAGAATATCAAGGAAGTGTGTTGTCAGATTAATTTTCAGAAGTGAACTGGATAGCTGGATCAGTCGAATTTGTAATATATAAAATATGGTATAAATCTTCTTTATTATCAATGGGAAGCACGAAAATGTCGTCTTCTAAATACGAAAAGAAAATTTCTCAAATAATTTGACCTCAAAATAATGCATGAAAATGTGAGCACGTTACAAAACTGAGGGGATTTCCTTTAGCTAAGCCTTCGATTTGATGATAATATTTTGTTTTGGTAAACAAATTGGGTTGAATTCAAAGAGACTTTACTAAGGGAGAATAGTTCTTCAATTTCAGTACGTGTGAAATAAAATTCTCGAAGGCTCCTTCCTAGAAATTTTAGTGCTTCTTCCACCCGCACATAAGTAAAAAGTGATTTAACATAAAAAAACCCACAATGGAACCCAGGGAAAAACATATTAAGTTTATCGACGATTTCATAAAAAAAAAACGGAAAAAAAAAAAAAAAATCTGAAATGTTTCAGATTTTAAATTACGTCCAAAGGGGCGTTTTTTAACATTTTGTGTGTTACCTTTCTTTATTAAATATCATGTTCCTCGCACTTAAACCATAAGATCCAGTGCAACAGCAATATCGCAAAATAGTTTTAAAACGAGCATATCTTTAGAATTTCCGATACAGAGACTAACGCGCTGGAGATAAAAATGTTTTTTCTGCACAACGTTGCCATTGCTCGCTTTGAAATCCTTGAGTTTGTTAATCAAAAATTCGTCAAAGTTTTAAAAAACATGGAAATCGATCATAAAACAAATTTCAAATTTCAAATTTGGTCTTCCACATGCTCATATTCGTTGGAGGATTACGTTATTCAAAATTCGATGACTCTATGTACCGTTGTTTTATCACAATACGAGAAATATACATACATTTATGCAGATTTTTCATTATTTAATTTCTTCAAATATAATGCAGGACTCTAACATTTTGTGGCAACAGTTTGAAAAGTGAACCGACATTTATGAGTCCGACGCAAAATGCCAAAACGAAACTAATAGTCCTTCGGGATTCAAATCCCTTTGGACTAAAAAAAAAAAAAAAAACTATAGGACGAAAAGGAATTCCAGTTTTGTAGACTTTGGGACGAGCATAAATCCTAGCATAGTTAGCAATATTTAGATATTTTAAACTGAGTTGGGAGTATACACTCTTAGCCAAAAGAAAAAAAAAAAAAAAAAAAAAAAAAGACGCACCGAGAAGATAGAAAGCAAATTGGACACAAATTGATATGCATAGAGGTTTCGACGGAAAATGCAAAATTTTACATTTTGGTTGCCAATGAATGAACGGTTGTTGCTACAGCGCATCTGATCTGCGCAATTGGCAGGATATTTAAGAGAAATTATGATTCCAGGTCATAAACTCTTCCCGAATTTCATTTCGTGTACCCTGGTACAGAGTAACTATGCCTCACATACAGTTGCGCGAACGATATGCACAGATGTCAGAATTTGAGAGAGGTCGTGTAGTTGGACTCAAAGAAGCCGGTTGGTCTTATCGGCGAATAGCTCGACATTTGAGCAGAAGCGATACCACTATAAGAGGATGTTGGCAGGAATGGGTGAACCATGGCCGCACACAGCGTCAAGAAAGAAGCCGTTGGCCTAGAGAAACGACAGAACGTGAAGACCGAGCAATCGTTAGAGCGGCACTCACAGCGCCAGATACATCATTACCATTAGCTGTACGTGCAACTAGTGCTTCAGTGACCGCAAGGACCATTCACAGACGGCTCACACAAAGAGGGCTGGGGTAACGGCGCCCCTTGCGCTGACTACCATTGACCTCTGTAGAACGTCAAGCCCGTTTGCAGTGGTGTCTGGCTCATTTGCACTGGAATGCCACTGACTAGAGTAGAATAGTCTTCAGTGATGAGTCCCGCTTTGAACTGAGTCCCGATGACGAGCGAAGGCGAGTCTGGAGACTCCCCGAACAGCGGTGTGATACCAACCTGACTGTCTTCCGGCAGACAGGCCGACAACCAAGAGTGATGGTCTGGGGTTCCATTTCATTTCATAGTAGGACCCCTTTTGTTGTCATCCGTCGCAACCTTACAGCACAGCGGTACGTCGACGAAGTTCTAAGGCCCGTTGTATTGCCCTTCATGTCACGCCACTCTGGGCTTACATTTCAGCAAGATAATGCCCACCCCCACATTGCACATGTTTCTACTACTAGCTTTAGTGCTTGCCGAACATTATCTTGGCCAGCAAGGTCACCGAATCTCTCTCCTATTGAGCACGTTTGGAGCATTATGGGCAGGGCCCTCCTACAGCTCGGGTTGTTGACGATCTAACGCGCCAGTTGGACAGAATTTGGCACGATATTCCTTAGGAGGACATCCGCAACCTCTATCGATCGATGCCAAGCCGAATAACTGCTTGCATAAGGACCAGAGGTGGAAAAACGCGTTACTGACTTTTCACTTTGTGAAGCTCTATCACTTCAATAAATCATTCAATTTTTCTCAAACTATAATCATTTGTTTTTCTGTCCATGTACATCACTTCTACCGATTTTCTTTCCATTCGGATAACTCCTTCTTGGTGCCTCTTGTTTTTTGTCTAAGAGTGTATAAGAAGATTCAAAAGCTATTCTAACTTTCGGGAGATGAGAAGTTGAAGAATCTTTAGGGATCAAGCAATATGGGCCTTCATTTATCAGTTTCGTGACTCCATTAATTATGTATGCTTGTTTGTCCTTAACAACGACATGTCCACCCTTATCAGTTTTGGAAACTTTTACAACTAAAAACTGTGTTACCCTTACATAAGCGAGAAGAGGACAAAAGAAAAAATATTTTACTCCGAGTTCCTAATTTCTTAAAATAATCTTCAACGAATTCAATATCTCATTTGTTTCTGAAATCTGAGGGTGTACTAACTAAATCGTAATGTTTGAAGGATGCTAAAGACAGTTATTGATCTCTGCTTAGTTTCATTACTCTAAGGTTTAGAGATTTCTTAAATTCTTGGATGACGATACTGTGTCTTTCAGGTTTAGAATATTCTCTTTTTTGAAACAGCCCAGTAATTCTTTGCTGTTGTGTATTTGAATCTTATACCTTAATTTCTAAGACAAGGTGTGTGTGTAAATATTGACAAAGGTTCTGTTTTGATCAGTAGCAGCAGCGAGGAAGGCTTTTAGTTTGTGCTTATCTTTTCTCCCTCTTAACATTAAAGTAAAAGGCCTATTGTCTTCCTCTTCTTGTTGAATATTAGCATTATTAGAAGATGTATGATGCTGATCATATTCAGAACGGAGAATCGGCTCAATTAGGGAAGCCCCTTGCTTTAAAGAGTCTATTTAACGTTACCGATTCGCTAAGCAAAGATTTTACTCTGAAAAATTCTCCCATGCGAGCTTTGCTAAACCGTTATAATCCCTAAATCAGCATTATTAAATTTATGATTTGCATTTGTTGCTTAAAGTTATTTACCAATAAAAGGCCAACATTCATTAAAAATAGGAATGTGTGCTGTTTCCTAATAACTCTGGGTGCTGAGAAATTCCTGAAGATGCTGTTGCTATTAGTGGTAAATTGGAATCCACTTAGAAACTGGTCATGTACAAAAATAGCTTTAATACTAAACGATATACTGTAATGCAAACATTGCAGTCTAATTAGAAGTCCAAACAGTCCTGCTGTCAGACATTGAAGGATCCTGTTAAATATGATTAAATGAGTATAGAAAGTCCACTTAAATGTGCAATACAATTAAGAAGACTCAAATTAAGAATCAACAAAAGTGTTAATATTTAATATAATTTGAAAATGGAGAAATAACCGAAATTAAAAAAAGGAATAGAACAAGAACTATTACAAAAATTAGTCCTGCCCCACGAATGGTCAACTTAGGTTCGATTCCAGGCGAACAGGCCGGCTACCTGGTTGAGTTTTGTTGTTTATCTCCTTGTTTAATTTGAATACAAGCAGTTTCCCTTATAAAGTTTTCAATCTTCTCTTTAAAGCATATAGTGTGTTTGGCGATATTCAAATAACGTAATATAATAAATAATAAATAACACACACTTTAGTTTAAACTAACCTGCAACAGCAACAACACATGCTTTTACTATCAAACGTACAGCTCGGGTGGACTGAGAATAAATGCGGAAGAGATAAATTTTTGAAGGGGTAAGAGGAGCTTTTAGTAAAGGCAACTATTATGTGGGATATCTAAGTGCATGAAATTTAGTTAAGGAATAAGAAAAATCGAAATTAATTGCAAAAGTCCCTTTGATATTGTAAGCAAGATAATTGCAAAAATATATTGATTTCGGCAAAAATAAAATTTAGGAGGTTAATAAGAGCTTATAACAATTGTCACTGTTGATTAGAGAATTGAATTGTGGGTAATTGAAGTGTAGGAACAATAAAGACAAAGCAAAACTATCTTCAATACCCTGGTAAATTTAAAATAAGCTAGAAAATTGCAAAAATAGACTGTAAATTTGTTCAGCAGTTTAAGAAGGTTAAATTAGTGCTTTTTTTAAGCTACACAGAGCTTAATCTTAAAATACAGACTATATTTACATTAACACGTTATGAAGAAGTCTTAAAGCAATTGTATCCATACCGAAAGACCAAAAGTTCCCCTAAATTTTATTCCCGCTTAAATCAGTTTAATTTTGTAAGTAATCTCGCTTATCATTATCTCTGAATTCTTCCGTGAAGTTTACTGAAATTTTTGCACTTAGAGAGACCCCGCTTAATAGTTTCAAATACTATTTGAAACTAAATTTCTAAAATTCTCTAAATAATTTTCTTTTTAGTCTCAACATTTGGCTCAACATCCAGGCTTAACATTTGGCTGTAAAATGATTTCTTAGCATAGGCTTTGCTGTTGCAGGTTAGTTTAAAATACGGTAACTTAATAGATTGATTTGACAGAATAACATTTCTGGTATACTAATTTTCCGTTTTAACCGTTTTTTAAAACACTTCTGTATCGTATTAAAATTTGTTAATTTTTAATTTCTATTTTGAGATTTATTTGCAATATTTAAGATTCTAAAGCATTTTATATCTTCCTTTAATCATTAAATAAGATCCTTCTATGTTTTATAACTGACCTGTTTCGCCTTATAATTAGGACAATATTATATGTATTACAATATATATTTCAGCGTTTATAATATTTTTGTGTGCGAGCTTTATCGTGCAATTTGTAAATGGCTCCTACTAGTTTACGACCAATAATAGCAGTATCTTCGTTACTTTCTTAGTCCCGAAAGGCCTCTTCCTCATTTATTTCAGAAACATCCTGCATTCATATTTTAATGAATATTGCTCACTCGTTGTTAAATAAAGTAACGTGTAAATAACGTAATAAATTCCTTATAAACCGACTTTAGCAGTATTCGTTGAGTGCGCGGTCAGTTATATAACCTTTCTTGCACAACCTTAACGTTGCTGTTTTAAATAATTTTGCACCGAAAAGAATTTGTGTCGCGAAATATATTATTAGCGGAAACTAAATACATAATATTGATTTTGAATGAAATTATAAAGAAGTTTAACAGCTGGATCAAAGTATCAGAGAGTTTGCTAATGAATATGGCATTAGAAAAATCTACAGTTTATCACCATAAAAGGAAAGAGAAGAAGATAGATTGTTCAATTCCTTATAAACCGAATACCGCTATTGAAGCCAAATAGTTTGGTCTAGGAACACCGAGGTTCCCTAAGACGCTATAAAGAAGAAGTGTTGTTCAAATCATAATCCTATAATGCTCCTTCCACATTATATCTAAATTCTATCTGCATATTTTGTTCGTCTACATTGCTTTATATATTTTTGTTTCTATGAATTCCAAGATATACGTGTAAGAATGTTTTACATACTCTTGATTGAATAAATAAGTCTTCGTCACTTGCTGATTTCCAAACGGACTAAAACTTCACTGTATATTTATACGCCTGTTACTTACAAAGTAATATTTTATGAACGAAACATTACCAGCAGTATTTACTCGGATGCAAATTATACAAATATAAGGATTGCCTAACAAGACTGTGTGCAAATTATACAAATATAAAGATTGCATAACAAGACTGTGTGCGATGTGCAGTCGCGTTCAACTAAGTTGTCCTCCTGGTTTTGTTGTGAGCTATATCTCACAAACATGTTTGAGTAGGTTAGTAGATTGGTTTATTTGATTGTGGAAAAGTACGCGAAGGCTATCTGCGTAAATGAATTGATGGCTTCAAGGAAGACTTTCTAAGGGAAAGCCGCGCATATCCACATTAAATAAGGAAAAAAATCACAAAAATCTATTTAGCCATTCCGATCAACTGGAATGGAGCCTAGGTCAAACTACCATGGTTCAATGACTTTACCTCTCGGCCGCTGATGGGTCTGTGGCGAAGAAGGGGATAGGATTCAATATCTAGAATCGCTTCTTCTAAAATAAAATATGCGTCTATAAATGATGTTTTTTACACAAACTACGCAGGATTATTCAAAAGACAGAAAATATTCTTAACTAATAACATATGCAGCGACTACCATATTTCATTATGCTGAAATGGAAGCAAACTCACCCAGTATTTTTAAACGTATGTCACAAATTGTTGATATAGCCATACCTGCAGGTGGTATAGATATCTGGGGGACATTTCACCTAACAACCAAGCAAATGTATCTAATTTGGACCAGATCAATAACATACTTGAGAATCTTCTGGTGATCAGAGGCAAGGGGAAGTTCAAATAAAAGTCTCCTTGATACCTCCAGTTACGAAAAAGTCACACGTGATCAAGTCCGGTGACTGGAATGGCCATCGCATTATGCATCATCTTGTCCTGTATGTCGTATCCATTGTAGCTGTAAATTTATATTATCTAACGCAAATGATTTTTACTGAGATATCCTCAAATATTCAAATATTCTCTGTAATGCTCTTTTTGGTAAATAGTCCAGCATTGCCTTGTTGAACTAATAATCGAAAAGAAGTAATAATCATTATTTCCATTCATCTGTGTGATCAAGCATAAATGTCTGTCGTATCTTCAAACATAGGCATTATTACAGCGTTTGTGAAATATGTGTAAGGTTTATTTAATTTGCTTAAAGAGTTATTTTATGTTTTGAAGCGTTTTTTATCACTTATCTGTTTCACTTTTACAGCAAGAATGCAAATTTACTCGCGTATACTCGCGATACTATTAGTTATTTAGATTTACAATGAATTTCTACGCTGAGTTCTCACCATAAATTCTGGCTGATTTGTGTGTGTCTTCTGTTCGTCTGCCGTTTTAGTTTAAAATAAAGGGTGTTTTATACTCAAGTCTCTATTATACTTTTAAGACATAACAGTAAGTGGCTTAAAGTAGTATTAAGGTTAGATCACAAGTTACAATAAAGAAAGCCCAAATACTTTACACATGTTAAAAAAACTTCGAAATTTACTTTATTTCTATTTATTAAATTCTGTTTTCCTACTAAAATATTTAAGAAATTCTGCTTGAAACAAACTGGTTAATGTAAAGCACTAAAAGGAAAAGAAACAACCACAGTATGAGAAGTACTCCTTTAACGATGTACCATCAAAAACGAACTTGAAAAACTCAGAATTTATCCTTACATCCATTAGACAAAAACGCACCTTTGAAAACAAAAATTCATTTAATCTTTTTCTTTTAAAAGTGCATACTTTTTTCTGATGGAAACTATTTTTCGGTAAAGGAAAAGAAAAAAATACTTTAGTTGGCGCAACAAATATTGGAAAAATAAAGAAAACATCTGAAAGAAAACATTTAGGTAGTCTACGGATTCATCTAAGGACGAAGCTGCGTGGTAAAGCACTCTCCGTTTTCCTTTTTAAGTGAGCCAATTCTTTTCTCTGGTACATTTCGGAACTAAAATAACTAGATAGGACGGTGTAGTGAGTATACAAGAAATGCCTATTTTGTTTTGATTTCTCATCATATCCTCGCGGTTATGAGTACGTGATGATTACTGTAATGATGATTGCAGTCATCATCGGCCTCCGCATTTTTACGTTGCGGGGAGTTATTTGTTAACTTTTTATTTTTTATGTCGCAGTTAAGTTCTTCGAACTCTAATAAGTTTCATCTGCCCAGAATTTCCGGAAGTGATTTTCTGCAACGAACGTGTTGTAGAGCTTTAATGGTGGGAAGTTCCTGAGTTAACGACGGCCCTTAAAAAAGTTCTTACAAGTTCCTACGCGCGTTTGGAGAATGATTTTTCTGTGAATAGCTGCTGTTGTTAAACCTGAGAGAACCATGTTTTTTCATATTAGTAATTGTCAACAAGACCTTTTTACTATGCATGAAAGTATTACCAAATCAATCTATTCAGCTACTGCATTTGAAATTGATATTTAACATCCATAACCATGCTAGGAAATCGTTTTCTAGTGATAAACAGACAGTGTATGGAATAATTATAGAGTAGGGCCTTAGGGAAAGATAAAATGTTCTCAACGGTTTCCTTCTCGCATATCCCTTTAAAAATAATTTGTAACATAGAGCACCCTTAACTTCCTCTTTCAGAACTGCGATCTCCTCAACCCCTCCCTTAAAGTATTCTTGCAATATATTTTATTACTATATTATTTTAGTACCACAAAATTAATAGACTGAAATTAATTAGGTCAAAAAAGGATTATGAAACAAAGCCTGATTCTTACATTCTTTATTTTAAATAAATACATTGTTAACGCATGTTTTAAACTAAAACATAAGCTTTTTAATGTACCGTATTTATTCTGAATATTAGGTTTTGAATGTTAAGTCTTATTCTGATGGTAACACGATGGTGACCATTTTCTATTGGAAAAGGAATCTGCTCCTGACGAACAGATGGTGAATTGCGTATTTCATGAAGACGTAAAGGATATATTTCTGAAGGGATAGCGTGTGAATACTGAAGAAGCTCAATCGAATAACTGGTTCCTGCTGCCCGACAAAGCGTAGCCACACCTTTACATTCTCATCAATAAAAGCAAAGAAAAGTGTCATAATTCACAAACCCACGTACTCATTAGATTAGGTACATACAAAAAACTCTCTAAATTCAGAGATCATTATACTAATGAATACGAATGAATACTATTCGAGTGTACCAAGCATTTTATAAATATGCAAGGATTTGATATTAAAGACGAGGAAATAAGAATATTGTTTTGTTCATCACTTTTTTAACAGAGTCCTAAGGCTTCTTAGAACTTAGTCTTAAATTTGTATAAATTTAGTCCTATATCTTCGTAGATGAACTGTCTATCGATTAACACTCTGGATATTATCGTATTTAGGCCATTAAGACACATGAATTACTTCAGTCAGTAACACTTAATGCCCTGTGGGGCACATTAACACATTAGAGGTTATCATATTTAGGCGTAATGACACATAGATTATTTCCGTGAAGGACATATAGTATTTCCCTCTGGGGAACACATTAGAAGTTATCTATCATATTTAGATGATAGGATACGTGGATTACTTCAAGGAATTACGTTTAGAGTCTTGCATTATCGGACACATTAACCCATTAGAGGTTATCTTATTTATGCGGTAGGACACGTGGATTACTTCACTAAGTTAGACTTACTTCACGTTGTGGGACATATTAGCGGTTATTACATTTAGGCGCTAGGATACGTGGATTAATTCAATGAATTACACTTAGCGTTCTGCATTATGAGACACAATATCACTTTAGGATTTATCATATTTAGGCATTAGGACATATGGATTACTTCAATGACTACCACTTTAGCTCTGTGGGAAACATTAGCATATTAGAGGTCACCATACTTAATTAGCACACATGGAATACTTCAATGAATTAGTATTTCGCATTGTAAGACACGACAATGTTTAGATTACACTTTTCTTCTTTCCTCTATTTGGCTTTTCACTTTCGAATAAAATATTTAAAAAATATGTTTCCTCTTTCTTTCTTTCTCTCTCTCGAAAAAAAGTGTTTTTCTATATTCCTTTTTTTGGTCAGCCCTAAACTTGATTTTTGTTTTACCTGGGAACAGAAAGACTCCAGATAAAACCAGTCATATTTCATTTTTGTTGTTTTATCAGATATCTTTTTAACGCATCGGAAAGTTGTTATGGCTTTAACTTGGCGAACTTGTTGAAAACAAGCAAAAATTAGAAAATGTCAAAAAAAGGCTAAAGTATTTTTACATAATAAAATTGTGTTGTTCATCAGCGTAACAAAGTGATTATTAGCAATCAGCGTTATTTGTAATTTTTAATGTATTTGATTATCTGTTGCAATAATCTTACTTGGTAGAAATACATAAACAATTATCGGGTTTAACGACGTATAATATTTTTATTGAAAAATTTCTTGATGTCTCTTCTTACGTATCCTGTTTACCCTAATCAAAGCAAAATGACGAAAAGCTATGGTAAAATACAGATTAAAATAATAGTTTCTTTCTCTTCCCTTTTGAAATTTTTCTCAAACTGCTATCTTTCCACTCTAACGTGCACCTACTCTTTTATATTATTTTTATTTTTCATTATACCATTTTATGCTACAAAAAGGGCATGTAGAAGCGAGCACCACAACTTCCAAATCTGAAGTAATTTTTTAGCTAAATTTTTTTTTTAAAGCAAAAATGTGTTTTTACCAGTTGGCAACAGTAGTTATTGCTTTAAGTTATTTAAAGTCAGATCGTCTTTGGGTACCAGACTGTAATCTGGGAAGTAAAAAGCTTTTTATATATTAATTAGAAGTTATAATTTAATTAATTAATCAATTATCATTTTAAACCAACAAGGTATTTATTAAAATGCAAGACAGCGATTTTTCTCTTGCATGAAAAAGGAATTGGCATGACAGCAACACATTTGGTTTGTCCTGTTTCATAAACTAATTGCTTAATGAATCACTTACAAAGTAAACAAAGAACGAAGGACAGTAACTTGATTTATCACTGTGTAGTTGCTTTTCTTCAAAATACATTTTAGGTTTCGTATTTTCCAAACAATGTAGGGCAATGTATTTGCTGCATTCATTAATTAAAACTAATTTATAAATTTTTAAAATTATATGATATCACTGTCTTACTTTTTTACATCAATTAAATAAATAAAAAAATTAAGAAATTGCTTAAAAATTAAGGTTAAGCTTGATTTTACCTGATGTATGAAAAATAAAAGTTATTCAGATAACTGTTTGTATATTTCAAGTTACTTTTTTTTCCATGCGATGAAAATAAGCTGAAATTACATAAATCAAATACATTAAAGTAAAAACAATATAATTTGTTAATTATACCAATATGAAGATTTTTTTTATCAGCAACTGCCGAAATAATAGTGAAAAATTATAATCAGGGGGAAAATAAAACAAACTCGCTACTAGGTATCACTAAACACCTTTTCTTAAAATTAAGCTTTAATTTTCTTAAAATTATTCTAATGATGCAAATAAACAATGAAAAAGTAGATTTGTTGCAAATTGCACAGATAAAATAACTACGAATTGTATATAACGTTTTTTTAAATTGAGCGTTTTTTTACATTGTTAAATGCTGTGTCATAATTTTTAAAAGAAATTAAAGACTTCTTGCTGAAATTAGAAAAATTCTGTATAATTGGCAATCTGTCAAGTTCTTAAAGTGTAAAAAGTAAACTTAAACGACTGTCTATCAGATGAAGAAAAATATGGAGAGAGAGTTAACTTTTATTAATTAAAATAGTGTTGTAAATATTCATTAAAATCGTCATTTGGACATATTATAAAATTAAACGCAATACAAATAACATAAGTTAAACATATTATTAACCGGAGATAGCCTTGAAGGTTGTTCATTGGTCGTTCGTGACATGTGGGCTGTCGTCAGCATTCAACAGATAAGTCATTAGTATGGGAGGTGCAGTAAATTTAGATAGATCATTAAGAAAAATTAAACTGAAGTACACTGCCCATGAATAAAGTTGGCTAAAGTTAATATGGTTTGAAAGTCACAAATTTACGATTACTCAGCTTAGTGCTGCTAACAAGAGCATTCAAGTTCCTCGAAATATACAAACACTGGTTTTTTGAGGATTATTTTCCATGCTTTGATATATTTGTCGGTAGTTGGTGGCACACGTGATGCAATTTTACATGAGTTAAGAAGGCATTGAGAGAGACATGAGTTAATAAGGTTAAGGACGTGTTCACAGTTTTATAGAAACGTTAAAAAACACGTTCACTATTTTACAGAAATAAGAATATTATTAGCAAGGCTAAAATACAGAATGCAGCAGAAACAATCAGATGAATTAAATTCGACGCCACGCCAACATTTGAGTAGGTGCCACTGTGAATCACACTTCGTAGAGGAAAGCAATTAGTTATTATGCAGCGTTAGTAAGAAGAGCATCAAGCGGAGTGAATGTTACAGGAAATTGTTGCAAATAATAATAATAATAATAATAATAATAATAATAATAATAATAATAATAATAATAATAATAATAATTGAAAAATGGCAGAAGATGAAAAGAAAACACCGTTACTTTAGGATCGTTTGATAATGCCCAAAAAAGCTCATTTTCTTCTAAATGAAAATGTTCACAAGTAGAACGTCAGGTTATATTCAGTTATCTGCGAAACTATCGCGAAAACAACAACACTAGGAGAAAATATCGCCGAGTAAAATTTCATTGTAGGGGAAAACATCGTGATTCCTAAACTTTGCGGCGCAAAGCAATAAAGTGGTGACAAAATGTCGCAGTTTGAAATTATCGACATGCAAAATATCGTGGTAGAAAATAAAGCAGCTACGAAACATCAAATGGAAAAAACATCGCAGAAATATATATTTAAGGAATCTAAAATGATCACAATTGTCGGCAAAATATTTCTATTAGTACTGATACTTCATACAGGAAAGATTTATAAGAAGATCGGTCAGTGTTTCAGATGATTCGGTGAAGGTGGGTATCTTAGGGAGGTAATGTTTAATAAATATGCTAATTTATTTTTAGAAATATTAGTTATTTTGAGATCTTGGGGAAGTGGTCGCTACGTTAGGATTCACTGTATTTTAACTTTAAGAAAATATAAAACACTGTTTTTTTTGTATCAGTTTTACATATAGTTACGTAACGTGCAGTATCATATGAAATCGTGAATGATCATTTAGAGAAGTTTTGTTATACTCAAAAAAAAAAAAAACACCGCGCTCTCAAAAAGATTTTTTTTAATGTCGTAGACGTGTAAATAGCATATTTCTGTGATGTTCGTATCGTTCGATGTTTTGTAGCTAGCTGCTTTATTTTTATCATGGTACTTTATATGGCGGTGGTTTCAAACAGAGAAATGTTTTTTCTACTATAATTTAGATAAATTTGTTTTGTACCGCGAGGTTTTAAAATTGCAAAGTTTTCTCCTCACCTAGTTTATACAACGATATATTTTTCCTTGCGCTGTTTTTTCTACAATAATTCCGTTTGCAATGATTTTCCGCAAAGTTTCCGATGGGCACCTTCTACTCAAATAAATTATATTTTTGAGCATACAATAATAAATAAGATTTGGACTAATATCAATAAGAATTCTTTACAGTCAGGTTTCAGTTTCTTTCAGTAAAACAATAATGTGTTACTTTAAATTTTATGCAACACATATCAAACTGAGAAAATGAAAACAAAACACTCGAAAAGGTGAAATATATATTTTTATTTAAATAACTCTGAATAAAAATGTGAAATTACAATTATGTTTCCTGACATACTTTATTATTTTGAAAGAATTAAATAACAGACTTCGTAACATATTTTGTCCGGTTTTATACCTAGGGCCCTGATCGCAGTTATGTGCACTCGAAGCGAACAATAATGACGTAGATACCATCATCATCCTCGGCCTTTTTCTACATTTTACGGATTATTGCACTAAAACTTTTCCATTTTTCATGTAGTTTCTCCGAGCTTTTATAAATTTCCTCCCAGCAAACTTTCTGGAAACTATTTTCTGTAGCGAACATGTAAAAGTTTGAACAGAAGAGAGCTTCTGCCCGTCATGGCGATACTTAAAGTTTCGAAAGCTTTTTTGGAGGGCTTTGAGAATCATTATTAAGAGAATAGTTGCTATGCTCGTTAAATTTAGCGATTAAGTTTTGACAAGGAAGTGTGTTGTTTATAGCAGTCAATCATCATTTCATTAAATTGAAACAAAATCCATAGCCCGAGGTGCACAAAAAATGACATTAGAAACACGTTTAACATTCTTGAGGAAAATAAGTTTGTGCAAGTTTTAATACCCAAAAATTGAATGCAACACATATCAAACTTTCAATGCAATTATTAAACTCAAATAAGAAGTAATATTCCCTGCATTTATAATTGTTATTAAGTACAAAATATTAATTTCAATAGTTTT
This sequence comes from Stegodyphus dumicola, assembly GCF_044657685.1. Taxonomy (NCBI): domain Eukaryota; kingdom Metazoa; phylum Arthropoda; class Arachnida; order Araneae; family Eresidae; genus Stegodyphus; species Stegodyphus dumicola. Next base: position 90,934,880 of record NC_140768.1, read on the forward strand.
TTATTTATATTTTTTCCATAGGTTGCACAGTATGTAAGAGAATAATATTCATTGAAAGCCAGTAATTAATATCATTGCAGACTCATTAGTGACCAAGCGAATAAGACGACAGAAAACTGGTAATTTGACCTGTTAAAGTTATGGCAACTTAACTTGCCTAGTTGCATAGTCGCTTTCTTAGGTATTTTCATTTTTTAACTTAAACACAAGATAATCAATCTTAGAACGTTACCCGCGAGGGCACACTTATCTTGCGGGCATGTTTATCTTAATTACAACTAATAATAACAGTCAAAAAATGTCACCGAAACATTTTTATGCAGCTTTTTCATCTTCCTCACAGATTTTACAATGAATCACACAGAAAAATATTTACTGAAAGCTGCCCTTTTAATAACACTATGTGTATCATTATCTTACTTTTCTTTTTCTGTGTATTCTGTGTATTGGTATACATTCTATCACCTGACAGATATGCTCTAACTAGTTCTTCGATACATGGCATACCTTCTGGAGAACGAATGCAGATTTTTACGAAAGAATTTCAAACTTTTCGTAACTTCTGGTCCCAATAGATAGACTAATAGCATCGCACAGAGTTTAATATAATTTAAGACAGAAATAAAGTACGTGTTAAAATACGTGTAGAGTTATTAGGTTTGTTTTGATGCAGGAGACGTGAAAAATGAGCAGTGCTCTCGCTGGAACTCGAACCTATACCTGTCGAATATGCGCTGAGTATGCTACTTTTACACAACGAAGGCATGCCTGCCGAAAGGACGGAGAAAATGCCTTATATAATTCCCCTTATAAAGGGCGACTGGGAATTAGGGAACCCAGTCGCCAAATCCTTGTGGTGAAGAATGATCATCTATCACCTTTTAGCTCAGGCGCTGTAGAGTCATTAGGTTGTTTTGAAGCAGGAGGGATGAAAAATAAGCAATGCCCTTGCGGAACTCCAAGCAGGACCTCTCGAATATGCCGCGAGTTTGCGACCGTTACACCATGAAAACATGCCAAAAGGAGGGAGAAAATACCTTAGGAACTGTTAATTGTAATATTAAAGTTTTAAGCTATAAGATGTTTATATTAAAAAAATGCGAAGCCCTACATTTAAAATCTAAGTTAACATTTTTTTGAGTCTATGTTTGGAATGTGTATCTAGTTTGACAGACATCGTAGAGACTGAAGGATTTTACTCTTATTTTACTTTTTGCATGTTCGATATGAGGATAAGAAAGTGCTACCAAATATAGTTACTTTCATAATAAAATAACCTAAAGAACGTTCATGAAATAAAGAAAATTTTCCTTTAGAAAAATTTATAGAAGCTTGTTTAAATAAATTTCCTTCACATTACATACTGACCTGCGAGAATTTTGCGATTGCACATTTTGAAAGTAGTATACTCCGCGCTAGAGACCAAAAAATTCTAAATATTTTATATCACCTTTTGTGATACACTTGTCCATTTTCATTCAATGCCTAGTAGATGTTACTACTACTACGGTCCTTAATGTGCATTTGCTTGTAGTTATTTTAAAAATACTATGTCTACCAAATGCCCACTTTGTTCAGCAGTGCAATGCGTAAAATGATTGCATGACACGGACAAAAAAATCGAGAGTTATGGAGTAAGATTTCTACTCGAGTTTCTTCCTTCAGCTCTTCCACAGTCTCCAATCTGATTGAATGCACCTTATCCTTCAGGTGTCCTTAAAGGAATAAAAGTCTGGATCATATACGTCTGGTGATCTGAAGGGCTACTGAATATCATCATAAAGTAAATGTTATTTTCAAAAGTCTTCAGTCATCATCCTTTCACGTCGTGTAGTCAACTGTTCATTTCCAATAATTTTCGAAAAGTTTTAATTTCGCAGATATAGTACCGAACGGGCACTAAGATCAGCGATAAAATCTCTATGGCGTGTCTGTAAATGAACAAGTATAGCACAAACGACATCGTAAAATATTTGGAATTTCATTGCCTCTGGCACCGACTATATTAGTTTCAAAATAAGTAATAGGTAAAGCTCCACCCTGTATATTACATTTGTAATTTCGCATATAAGTTTAGCCACAACCGATAATGTAATACCAGATATATTGGCATGCAGTTGATATTTTCTAAAATCTTGAAAACTATTGTTAAAAACTTTGTGATAAATTGGCAATTCATTGCCGAATATTTTTTGATGTTCGCAAAGGTTATCCAGACACAGTTTGTGAGTTAAATTGATTTTTTTATATCTGATAACTTTAAAGTGATATTTAATCAATCTGAATTTAATTTATAGCGTTGAATTTTTCAGAGTCTTCGTCCAACTGCTGGCTGAATGGTTAAGATCGCTGAGTGCTGATTGTGTTCCATTTGGATTTGAGTGTGTTCCAGCATATGTAAGTTAAATACCAGCTGGTTTCTCATAGAAAACCATCCGCAAAATCATCCCTTAGGCATTTAACTTTCGGATACTTTGTCATATTAAAATAAACTAACCTTCTCATAAGTGTCTTTCATTAAATTAAATAAAGGGCATCTTGAATAAGAAGGAGACACATAAGAGATTGTTCTTGAAGTTAACGTTTTAATTTTCAAAAATTATAATTTATATTAGAATTACTTGCATCATTAAATTAATTATAATTTCCACCATCATTCGGGCATTTCTGCTTCAATGGCAGCATTAAATCTGATACATAAATTACTCTTTGATCAATATGACGAAGATTAGCCCCCAGCTATCCTAATACTTTTCTCCTGTTTCTTTAGATATCTACCCAAACCCCTATATAATGCATTTGACTTATAACGAAACCGAAGGTATAACGAACGATTTGGTCCCGTCCAATTTCCTTTTCATGTAATGCTGTTTTTTAAGACTATAGCGAGCTTCTAAATACACAGAAATCGGATATAACGAACTTTGTAATATCTTGGATTGAAAATGTTTGTATTTTTCAAACTTGTTTCGAGAATGTTTGCAGGAATCAACTGAAAACTTACTAAAGCTTAAACGCTTTCTGTGTAGATTTTCAGAATGCTGAAAATCTCTTTACTGTTTCTGTTCTTTTAACTTCGACCCCACCTTTCCCTGTATTCTAAAGAAGGTAAGTGTAGCACATAATTCTTGGCACACAATTGACACAAAATAAATATACCTTTAGAGATTTTACTGAATATTTTATTATAATTAACTTTTAATATTTTTTTAAACAAATGTTATAAATAAAATCTTTTGGGAAATGTTGCAGTGCTAATCAGACCTTAAGTGTGATTTATCAATCAATTTTTGCAATCAATTAATTTTGTGAGATAATCCATTTTTTCCTATCAAATCCGATATGGATATAACGAGCAAAACATTCTGCCAAGTTGTTTCTAGTGGGGTTCGACTGTATCCTTTAAAAGCCGAAACTGAATTCCTTTGAACAGAGTCAAGTTTTTAAGCTCATTTTTGTCGATGGAATTGTTGCTTTTAAAAGCACCCCTGAACATTTGGATACCTCTAAGGTCCATTACTTAGATACAAAATCATATTTCTAGTTGTTAAACAGTTTATCATACCTTTCGTATAATGGATCAGACAAAAATATTTGTTTAGAAAGATGGGCTACGTCTTTGGCCTATCATTTCTTTACTTTTCATGCAAAATTTTCTTTTGTTTTTAGCCTGAAATTACAGAAGGATATAGCTAGGGAATATTGAATAAAGATATTTATTGGAAGCCCATAAAATTACAATCAATTATAAAATGCGATTCAACATATATGAAGAAATTTCGTACATTTTTTGGATGGAGTCAAACGCTTGTAAATATTAAATATTTTTTTTAAAACTCTGATTTCTTGAAAGTTTTCATGTTGTCGTTACGGTATCAATCTTCAAGCTTCAATCTTTCTTGATTCGTTGAACCGTTGTCTTAATATCTTAAGTTTTTAAAAGTATCTTGAAGCACAGAAATGTCAGGCTTCTCGATGAACTTCTGTTTAAGCAATTTCACGAAATCTTTGTTAATTTTGCAAACTTTTTTCAGAATTAATATTAGCATACCTGTGTTCTTCCTACAGTCTTAAGCAAAAGATTATTATTTTGTTTGTCTGCTGTTCCACGCAGTTGAAACAACAGAATGTGCTTTGAGATGCCAAGAAGCTGCAGTGTAGCCAAAATAAAGCTGGTCCGGAAAGCGTGTACAATTCTGACGCTAAATTTATCTCTGTTGGTGAATAGAATTTTCATTTGCTAAAGAACCTGTTTCGAGGTGCTTTGTCACTAAATTCTCCACCGCATATTTTGCTGGAGCTATGTTGAATTCAACTGTCCATTAAAAACGTCAACACCTCTTCCTAAAACCAGTTAGTATTTTACGCCAACTCTGCTTATTAGTGATATTCCAGTTTTAACATTCTCACTAGCTGGTGCTTTAATAACGTGTCGGTAAATTGTTTAAGCCAGCGTATTTTATTTAGTGTGTAATCTTAGACTACGTTAGCAACGTTTGAATTTAAGTGCTTGTTATTGTCACGTTAAATATCAGTATCTTAAGTTAAAAAAAATTATGCAACGACTCTCTTCCTACGGCTTAGATCTTTTTCAAGTTTAAGTTCTGCATAACTTTAGTGAACTGTTACATCCTGTGAATATGTAAAAAATGACTGCACTTGTGAACTTTATAAACTGCAATAGCCTTTTATAATTGAAATAACCCCATGGATTGAAATAACCGTTTTAGTATTACTATTACAATTCATTACAGCATCGTGTTCCTAGCACTTATTATAGTTATCTCATTAATTTTACCTGTATACAAATTATGTTCACCTGCTATTTTTGTTATACCAAAACAGATATTTAGTTTAATTTGTGAATTTCAAATTGCATTGAGATTATATTGTAATCTCTTTTAGTCCTAAATCACTGTTTTTAATAAATAATAGATGCGGGGCGTACGGTGGGATTGCACGATGTACCCTGAGAGATAAACTCTAGATCATTTGGAAAGCGTCAATTGCCCATTTCCTCAAACTTTCTTTGTAAATTCTTATAAAGCTTACATTTTTTATAACAGTTAGTATGAGAACACATTACCAGCAGACCTATGGTGCATCGCTGGAGTTCCCGATGCTTTTAGCTATACCTGTACCAGCTAAATTAAATAGCCCCAATTCGATGTTTCGTCTGTAGCACAAGTTCTGCCTTTATATTCAGTATACGACTAAAAGGTTATTTTACACCTTCTTCAATACTTTGTGAATATTTAAGACTTAGCCATAAATGGCTACCTGTCTAATAGGTTTTTCAGGACTTTAATTAGAGCTTCAGAGACAATAAAAACTCTAAAACTAAATCGTATCTGTTTCAATTCCTAGTGATCTCTTTGCTGTTTAGAGCATGTTTCCACAAAATCTCGAAAATTCTTTTCCAGGTCAGTTTTATTTTGCCTTCTCCTGTATATACTAATAATATCTCATTTTATTGCATTCTGTAGCTAAAACATTTATTTATGAGTTGAACGATCATTACATTTCTCCATTAAGCCAGTTTAACGGCGATATTTCACAAATAATATTTCTCTAATATAGATCCCATGCCACATATTGTAAAACAAACCAATGCCTGTATATTTCTTTCCTTTTCTCTGTTACGGCGGCAGATAGGCATTGGCAGACTTCTGGCTACAAATCGTCAACGGATGAACTATGACTTTAAACCGCTCCACTGCAAAAGGAATCGACATTATGAATGCCATCCCCCCTCTATATGCTGTGGTATGGCAAGGAAACAAATAGCATTAAAAATGGAACTGTTTCCAAGAAATTCGAAGTTCCTTCAAGTCATACGAAATGTTACCCTATACAGTTCTACCATCATTTGCTTTCGCTCCAACGACGAACGAGGCAAAGGGGCCATTGTTCCATTTCCAGAAAAGAACTCGTTCGATAACTTCCTGTCATCGAAGAAGAGAACAAAGTATACAGAATTTGGAACGTGACGTCAAATTCGGAAGGAATAATAAAGCCAAATCGAATCAATAATCCGCCGGGTGACGGTAAAAAATTGTTCGTTTTTTCCCTAGGCAGCCTCTGCTATAGATTTCAAAAGTATGGGTGGGAGGAGAGAGATTCTGAATAATGATAAATGTGCTTGTAGATGTATGTTTGGAATGCAACACCATTAAAATGCTCCATCATTTTCGTAAAGTGTTATAATTCTACTCGAATCGACGCTAAAATGTGTAGTCATGGCCATCAAACGGCACAATATCCATGCGGGAACTGTAGCAATGTGATTGATTACAGAAATGGAAGTTAAAGTTCCCAGTTTCCAACATTTAAGAATAGAAAAATGACAATAAGAAGACAGTTTGAAGAAATATGTAGCAAAATGATGACAAAAAATGGTGGAGATACTTTAGGAAAACATTTTTCATGTATTCATAATCAACAATGATAAAAGTTTTGATAAATTTTGCTGCAGTGTGATGAATACTTTGGAACTCACATATATGTATTAACATTATTCATTTTAGTTAACGCTCAAAAATATTAACACTGTTCCACTTTTATAAAACACTCTAGCCCAAATTTTCTCCAGCTGTAGTCCGCAGACCAAGAATAGTCCTCGGAGTTTGGCCTTGTGCCTCTCATAGATAATAATAATAATAATAATAATAAATAATAATAATAATAATAATAATAATAATAATAATAAAATAAATAAATAAAATTAAAAAAATAAAATAAAATTCCTGTTAATTAGATTTACTATACATATTAAGGCTGAAAATATGAGAATTTGGAAATCGCACATGGCGATATTTATCACAATTTCCCAAGACCTAACATTTTGAATTTTATAACCAAGTACCCTACTAACTATTTTCTCACTTTAGTCTTAGCGCCCACCAGCGGCCGAGCGGTAAAGTCGCTGAACACTGGTAGTTCGGTCCGAGGTTCGAATCCCGCGAACGGGCTGGCTGCATGGGCGTTTTCGTGGTTTTCCCCATGTGTAACGTGTATACGAGCCAGTTTCCCTTAGAAAGTCCTCCACGAAAGGCATCCCTCCCCTTAGGCAGATAGCCCTCGTGTGCTTTGCCATAATTAAATACACACACACACTTTAGTCTTAGCAATAAAAGAGCGATTCAAAGAACTATGAATATGGTGTCTCTTACTAGAACATGTCCAAATGTAGAAAAGCTATACCAGAGTCGGCAGGATCATATATCTCATTCATGTCAACATCAGCAAATATTTATATTTAATAAGATCATCTAAGCTCTTATAGGCCTCGAACTATTAAAAACAAATAAACATTTTCTTCTGTTAATGAATTAAAATACCATAAAATAAAATGAATTTTATTTTAAAGTATATTATTAGTGCTGTCTTAGAAACTGTGTTCCAAGGAGACAAGAATAAGGTAGCACAACATTCAAATTTTATAAAAGTAGTCCCACCTTGAGAAAAGGGCAGTTACGCATTATCGCAACCATGTAAGCAGAAGTCGGCGAAGAAGAATACCGCAAACGCTGTTATCCGCGTGCCCACCAGTAGCCGTTCGGTAAAACTGCTAAATGCTGGTAGTTCCGACTTAGGTTCGAATCCAGGCGAACGGGCAGCTACATGGGCGTTTTCGTAGTTTTCCCTATTTGTAACTTGTATACGACCCAGTTTCCCTTAGAAAGTCCTTCGTAAAGGTATCCATCCTTTTAAGCAGACAGCGCTAGTGTGCTTTACCATAATAAACTGAGCCTAAACCTGTTAATAACGCACATAACAATTATTCAGGCAAACATGCAAATGCTAAGTATTCAGTTTTCAACACTACCATTTTCATATGCTCTTTTTTCTCTCTATTGCAGGCCCACCAGCGGCCGAGCGGTAAAGACGCGGAACACTGGTAGTTCGGTCCGAGGTTCGAATCCCTCGAATGGGCTGCCTGCATGGACGTTTTCGTGGTTTTTACCATGTGTAACGTGTATACGAGCCAGTTTCCCACGAAGGCATCCCTTTCTTTAGGCAGATAGCCCTCGTGTGCTTTGCCATAATTGAGTAATCCCAATCCCTCTATTGAAAATTCCAATGGTTCCTTTAAAGAAAAGTAATGAATACACTTTGTGTTAAACAGAATTTTAAAATTTGCGCTTCTGGGATTTTTCTGTTTGCCGGATTACAGTATTTTAGCGCAAAATCGCTAGAAGAATAATGGTTGGACATGTTTCTAAAAGCAATCGCTCAGAAATTTCCGCCCTAGCAAAATCAAGAACTCGTATGTTAATTAAGTTTACTGACTGCGTTTCGGGATAAATACATAGGTGAAACATAAAATATGTGTACTATATATGATATATATATTTACAATAACAGTTAATGTTGTTTTCCTTCGGTAAAATATGCTAAACTGCGTCAAGATGGTGCGATAATATGTAAGTACTGAAAAAATTTGAGAATCTCTGTTCTAGACTTTTTGACATTAGGAATGTCTGAGGCAAAGTTTTAAAAATATTTTGTGCTGTTACGTTAAGCTATGGTACTATCAAAACGTCCACTATCCCTTTAACTAAGACCCACGCAGTGGCCGAGCGGATAATTCTGGTAGTTCAATCTTGAAACAAATCCCATCCAAATGGGTGGTTGTATGTGTGTTTTTGACAGTTTTTGCTTTCATATGCAACTGAAAAAGGACCTTTAGAAAACTCTCTTCGAAGGTAGCATTCCTCTTAGGCAGACTACTCTAATGTGTGTACGAAAGTATTCCTCATCTTAGGCAGATAATTCTAGTGTGCTTTGCTAGAATCTAATAAGTTTTAAATCCAGTCCTTTCAATTTGAAAAAGGGGAGCAGTGTATAAGAAATAAATTTTCGTTTTCGATATTTCGCGCAATCTGGCAAAAACATAATACATTATATTTGTTTTCTACTTTTTCATGTGACATGAGATCTTAATTTATTTTTAAAATTATAATTGTTTCTGCTAAACAAACAGAGCGATATAAAAAGCAATAAATATACTTTTTAACAACTCACATCTTTATTTTTTAACTGATTTAACTTATGTTTAATTGATGTAACTAATAATGTGTACGAGAATTTTAAGCAGTATTTTAATTAATAAAAGGTGATTCAGAAGTCAAACAACAAAAATCAGCGTTAATTCACAAAATTTTCACAGGACTAGTTTCGATGGTTTTACCGAACCATCATCTTCAGCTGCAAAACCACAAATGACATTGATTTGTGGTTTTGCAGCTGAAGATGATGGTTCGGTAAAACCATCGAAACTAGTCCTCTGAAAATTTTGTGAATTAACGCTGATTTTTGTTGTTTGACTTCTGAATCAGTATTTATTCGGCGTGTTATTGTGTCTTAATAAAAGGTGATTCTAATTTCATATAATACGTATCTCGGCACAGAATAATCCTTTGCGTTTTATATATTTAACTTATTTTGCAATTTATTCCTTAATGAGTGTAGTTTTAAATTGAAAAGTAAATTAAAGTAGGATGTTGACTTGCAGCAAGGAAGATAGACTGCAGGGAAGATAAATTTTAAAAAACTATATTATACCGAAGTATGCAATTGTATGGCATTAGAAATATGTTTTATTTGCTACAAAAATGCCGCAAATATTCACAACAAATATGATCGAATATATTGAAAATTTAATAAACTTTTAATTTTCTCTATTAAAATGTTATCAAATTTAAAACAAAATTTTAAGTAATTAAGAAAAGCGTTTATTGATTTAAATCCCTTTGCTTGTTAAACGATTGAGATTAATGCAGTTTGAAAGATAAATTAAATTGCTTTGTTTTATTAAATGTTAATACCCTGAAAACCAGTTTCTTGCGAAGGTTTATGAAAAGCAAATTTTGAAGTGTTATGCTTCATTCTACTGCAACACTTGCTGAAACGCGTGAATTATAAATACGTGGTATAATGTAATATATAATGACAAAAATCGAAAAGGTGTAACAATTTCTCGAAAAATCCGGAAGATCGTAAGATTTCTAAGGAGCTCTTAAGGCTCATGCAACGGTAATAATTTCGAGATGTCATGAATGATAACTGAGACGATAGAGCAACGTAACGTAGCTTCAGGAAAAGAGAGAATAGCAACAAAAAGAAAATATTTGCAGCTTTAAAAATAAAACCTTCTTACAGCTGAGAAATTTGAAAAGAAAAACAAGTTTCTGTAATCGTTGACTTTTAGCCTCTTTATGTGCGCTTTCAATTTTTTTATATCGCCCATATATCGAAAAACGTTTTCACCTTTACAGCTGAAGTTGCGTTTTGTACAAACAAATAACTCTCCGTGACAGTTTGAAAAACATGGGAAAAATAACAAAAATATGAAAGGAAGACTTCTCCTTTTTCGCGAATTTTACAAATCAAATGGGCGGTATGTATTACACGAATAGGATATAGTGGATAGAAATATTTAAACTGCAGTTAAGAGCTGAAGATAAAAAACTATAGTATATGATATGATTATATATATATATGAAGAGCTATATTTTATGCTACATTTTGAGTTATTTTTACTATTACAATTTTTATGATTTATGTTAATTAACATATTTTGTTATGATATGGATCAATATTTTTACTTATACTTTTCGATGGCCCTCAACATGATGCAGTTAAATAATCACATTTAAGGCTAAATAGTATTTAAGACGAAGTTCTTGAAGGATTTAATGGTAAAGCCTTTTTTCGCGACACTCACAGTTTGTGCTTTTCTCGTCCAGCTTTCCTAACTAAGTATTCACGTATTATCCATTTTGCTAATCGAAGCTGAATCGCGCAATTAAGACTTTGAACCAACACGTAGTTAAGCCACTTATTGTAGTCTCTAGCTACGAAATTACTCTAATTTGTAAACTCAATTTTCTGTTATTTAATATCCGTAAGTGGCGGAATTTCATTTATACGAACAAGCTGTGGCATTGTTAAATTCAAGTTTTAAATAAAATGGTTATTTTAAAATTTTCATGGAAGTCTGCAGTATTTTCGCAGACAGAGCGATAACTCGCTTTTCACTCTCGTTGGGTTTTAAGAACTCTAAGTTAAATTTAGTAAGAAATTTAGAGGAATAGTACCCTACCACGTAGCGTATTCGGAAACTAAGTACCGTTTCATTCTAGCGCTATCGTAGCGCTGTGGTAGGCGTCCCGCGCATGCGCACTAGTCTTTCTTGTTCACTAACTTTCAATTGTCGCCATTTTGGTTGCTCTATGTTGTGTTTTCCGTTTGCTGTGCACATTCAAAATTTTAAGACAATTAGTTCTTCCGCTGACTGTGAGATTCGTGCCGTGATTAAATTTTTGAACCCGAGGAATGTTAAACCGGCCGAAATGTATGGTCAAGTGACAGAAGTTTACGGGGAACACGCGATAAGTGATGGAATGGTGAGAAAGTGGGTAAGAATGTTTAATGCAGGTCGAACAAATGTCCACGCCGAGGCTCGGAGTGGTCGGCCTTCTGTTGTCACCGATGATTTAGTAAGGAAAGTTGATGAAGCAATTCATGAGAACAGACGCTTCACAATAACAACTCTTTCAGAGGCATTTCCACAAATTTCACGCACTGTTTTGTTCGAAATTGTGTCTGACCGCTTGAATTATCACAAACTGTGTTCCCGATGGGTTCCAAAAATGCTCACTGATGTTCAAAAAACAAAGCGACTTGGTAGTGCCCTGACATTTCTCACGCGGTACAGTGATGAAGGAGAAAACTTTTTAAACCAAATTGTGACAGGCGATGAAACTTGGGTGTGTCATTTTACACCAGAATCGAAACAACAATCGATGGAGTGGAGACACACTCATTCTCCGAAAAAACAAAAGTTCAAAGTGACAATGTCATCACAAAAAATCATGTACACTGTCTTCTGGGATAGGAAAGGCGTTTTGCTTACTGAATTTCTTCCCAGAGGTGAAACCATTAATGCGGCACGATATTGTGAGACTTTAACAAAACTAAGGCGTGCCATTCAAAACAAACGAAGAGGAATGCTCAGTAAAGGAATTGTGTTGCTCCATGACAATGCTCGGCCCCATACTGCTGGTGTCACTCAATCGTTAATTCGACAGTTTCATTGGGAGCAGTTCGATCACCCGCCGTACAGCCCGGACTTGGCGCCTATCACTTGTTCCTGCACATAAAGCACGAGCTTGGCGGCAAGCGCTTTGGATCTGACGATGACACGAAAAATACTGTGGAGTCGTGGTTATCGAAACTGGCGGGAAGTTTCTTTGACGATGTTATACAAAAACTTGTCACCCGCTATGACAAGTGTTTGATCATTGGCGGAAACTATGTTGAAAAATAATTTAAGACATGTATTTTCATGTAAAAATAAAATTGAATTCGAAAAAATTGTTTTACTATTTTTTTTCAAAACGGTACTTAGTTTCCGAATACGCCTCGTATTTGAGCTAGCCACTTTGATCGGTATCAAGGTCAGTACAGAGGCAAGGTTATACGCTTGCAAGGTGAAATCGTTAGCGATAACTGGCTTGTCAGTCTCGTAGGGTTTAAAGAACTTAAAGTTAAATTTACAAAGGAATAGTACCCTACTATTTGAGCTAGCCACTCTGATCGTTATCAAGGTCAGCAGACAGGTAAGGTTATACTCTTCCGAGGTAAAAATCTTTCTCTTTTCAACTCTTGAGACAGTGACGTATTTTATCTGGCTGCTCAGTGACGTCACTTTACGAGAAACATTGTTTTGCAGCAGGACGTAGATGTCACCACGCTGGTTGACCATGAACTGAGAACAACAAACCTTATAGCATAGTGACCTTGATAGGCACAGTGGTTAGTGTTGAAAGTAGTTAGCGTTGATGGCTGCTATGCTGTTGGGACCGCTTGGATGTTTATATACACATACTGTCTTTGCAGCATGGATGTACTGAAAATACACGGCGTTATGTACCGCTACACGAAAATGGCCTGCATTTTATCTATAGGCTGTGGATGGAAAAGAATCAACTAGTCAAAGGAGATAATTGGGAATCGTTCACTGTACATCCTCTGATTAGCTGCTCTGTTTGTGCCTGTAACCCCACAGATAAAATATATACCGATGAGCTCTGCATTCATATAATGATGCATACTGCTACAAATCCACTTCGAGAATGACGATTCATTCAAGGAAACCTCTTTTACCTACTGCTCAACAGCTTCATTTTCACAAGCCCTTACAAAACCTTCTTACTTTCGCACCCTCTACGTGACATTTACATTTTTTGTTGAATAATTTTGAATCACCTTGTATATAAGATCTAAATTTATCAATTGGAAAATGAACGTAATGGTCTAACTTGATAAATTTGATGTTACATAAAAGTAAGTAATATAATTCTAAAATATAATTTACAGCAAAATCTGTTAATCAGCCTCATCCGGAACTTTAGCGATGCCGGATTATTGAACTGAAATTGTACAGTACTATAAAAAGCATTTATTTTGTGCGTTATTGAACGTATTGAGATGGTAATTCTGCATTGGGCACTACCTATCTATTTAGCAAATAAATTTATTTATTCAGGGTTAAATTATAAAAAATATTCGTTTGTTTTCCAATATTATACATTTTCTTATTTTTCGTCTTTTGGAGAAGCTCACAAGTGTAATATTTAACCAGCCTGAGGTCTATTGATCTTGATTCAATCACCTTTTTTCTTCGATACTGCTCCAAATTTTGGCTACTAGAGAATTAAATACACTTTCAAGTATGTCAACCTCATTTATCTCTTCCAAAATTGGCTCATTTGTATCATTTACAATCCATGCGGTAATTTCGTTTTTTGAAAGCATTATTAATGGATTATTCGAAAAAAGACTTCCATTTTTTCGGTAACTCAGACTGGTTACCCATTGGACCACTATTTTCCCCATCTTCCAAAGAATGTTGCTTGGTAGCATTTGGGAACAATTTTCGTAAATTCCTTAACGATAAGTGTGTGTATTGTGCAACTCAAAGCTTTAAATTGGATTCATGGGTTTGAATGGATCATCAAATTCATGGTTGATAAATAGATTTGATGATCCATTAACCGTGGATGATCAAATCTATGGCTAATCCTTGGATTTGAAAAAATTCCACAATTTTTGGTAGAGGATATGACACAATACGTTTTTTCATAACAGTACAAATGTCGTAAGATGTATTGTATAAATGTACAAAAGCTTAGTGTTGCTGGAAAAGTGAAGCTTTTCAGAATTACACTACCCGTCAAAAGTTAAGGAACCGCATGTTTTTTGTGTCTAATTTGAAAATGAAGCAACTTGAAAACCAGAAATTTAGTGAACATGTTCGCTAAACAGTACTTTGATGAATGCGACAAAGAATGTTTCTAAAGTTCAACACAAACATGAATTACAGCAAAAAATTGCACTATTGACAGAGAAATCCAGTCTTGGAGAAACAGTATAGCACAGTTTTTTGATGACAAATCAGGTGGTAACATTGCAAAAATGAGTTCTATTAAGGAATATGTCAACCCCTAGCTACACTACACTGGCAGCTGTGACGTTCGATACTGTAAATTATGTTGTCAGTCAGTGAAATGGGTAACTACGACGGGAAGCGGGGTAATCTCGTTCAAGCTCTTCTAATGACCTTGGAGGACTTAAAGCAGCAACCTGTCTTCCAGGTAGTTCCAAATATGCTCTATTGGATTCAGGTCTCGGGATTGTACTGGCCACTCCATCCGCTCCATACCATCAAGATAGTCTTCAGCAACTTGAGCTTGGTGCGGTCGCATATTGTCGTCCATCAGAAGAAATCAAGGACCATCAGAAGAAATCCAGGCATATGGACGGACATATTGATCAATGATCTCGTCTCAATGTCTCACACCGCTCAAAGTTCCTCCATACATCCTTCTAGTCTCAGTGCGACCACAGAGAGAGATCCCAGTCCAAACCATTATTCCACCACATCTGTAACTGTGTCTTTCCACATTGTGGGATTGGTTGCATCTGGTGCGTTGTTCCCTTCAGATCAGCTGACGACATGGATAACTATCCAATGTGAACCTAGACTCATATGTGAAGAGAACAGATGCCTATTGTTGACTGGTCCAAGAGATGTGTTCTCTTGCCCAAAATAAACGGGCACGTCTGTGTCGCGTGAAGGGGACACAAACAACTGGTTTACTTGCGTACAGATCTTTATTGTGTAGGCGTCTGCGCACTATAGTAGCTGAGGTTCTTTTTCCTGTTTCCACTAAATGATTTGCTATGAGTTGAGGCACAGTAATGCTACTACTCCTTTGGGCCGAAAGAGCTAAATAATGATCTCTCCCAGATGTTGTAACTCTAGGTCTGCCAGGAACATGTCTTCTAGACACAGAATCCTCGCATTCAAACGGATTCCATAGACGATGGACCACACTTACGAGAGACATTGAGACGTTTAGCGAGACATCCGATTACACTGCAACACAACGTTATTCTTTTAGGAAAAACGTTTGGGAATATTAAGTTCTGGTTATGGACACGGTCCCTATGTTATATACGTATATAAATTTGGGGATTAACAAACAAATAGGAAGAAAATACACAAGACAGAAACAAAAGACAGTTCATCATATTACTATAATGAAATAATACAATCAAACAAATAGTGGAAAATTATTAGCTCTTTTACAAGAAGCAGCCGAAAAATATTAAGTAGAGTTACGTTTCTGAATTATATCTAGATGATTATAATTCAGAAATAAATGCCGAATAAATTAAACTAATAAAATAATTTAAGAGCATTAACATTTTTTATGTGATGCAAATAAAAGTTGCACTAATATAAAATATAAATTCAGTCTTTTTTAATAAAAGTGGCTGTAATAATTTTTCTTAATAATAAATCTCTTGAAAGACTTCTCATTACAATTTATTATTTTATTAATTCTTTTTCCTAATATTAAGTCTTTTGCTTGTTGAAATATTTCCCAATTCAGGCTAATAGCCCACTATTGTGAAAAAAAGCCTTTAGTTCAGATGCCTTTCAAGCCTTAAGTTTATGAATTTGATTGCTTTCGATTAGAAACAGTTTTTTGGCAGTTTTGAAAAAGCATTGATTTCGTTTGTTGTCTCCAATTTGACCAACTGTTTATTTAGTTTCGAGAATTATTGTTTTGGATCGTTTACGTTTTTTACAGTATTTTTTGTTTTCGATTATATCGAAGCAAGTTATATCTTGACAACTTATTAAACGATTAAAATTTTTTTAAAAAAATTATTGCTTATTTTATTGCATTCTTTATTTATATTGTAGGGTTTATATTTATTTTAACTAACATTTATTTTAAGTTTAAACTATCTTTCCTGTCAAGCCTTACTTTCCCCTGGAACTGCCAATGCCAGAATATGTAAATTTTAGTAGAACGCGCAAGGATTCAAATTATCAGCGGAAGTATTATGATTTAAATAGGAAGGAAACGAGTTCGGTGTGTGATATTCTTACTTCACGAGCGCGGAGGTAGTTAGCGAGAAATTGAAGAACCCCGCGTTTCGGCCTATGTGCTTGGCGGGAAGTAGTGTTAATCGTTCAAGTGAGCTTCAAGTCTGCTGAATTAGCAGCGGTATAGTAAAACGCGGTGAGTTAGTTATTTTAGAGAGCCTCGTAGTTAGAGTCTTGTCTTTAGTTTCTTTTCAGGTTATTATTTTTATTTGACCGCCGAGTTGGCGCAGTCTGTGAGCGTCAAGAGCACGCAATTGTAATTTTTACGTTGAATAAAAAGGGACTTAAACCCTTCACAAGACTCTGTATTTTATCCAGTTTTCACAGTCACCTCTTGGTTGCGTGCAAGTTGGAGGCGCGCAACGTTACAATATTATAAAAGAATTTTAATGACCGTTAACTGTTTTTATTAATTTAATTTATTTGGCACTTATTTTTCATTTATAATCATATAGATGTAATTCAGTAATGTAGCGCAGTTGTAAATTTGTCGGCTACTTTTTTGGAAAAGACCAAAGAATTTTCAACTATTTGTTTTATTTTATTACTTTTTATATAATTTTTATTATGTTATGCGATTGATTTGTTTTGTTTTAGTTCCAGTATTGTATATTTTCTTCTTATTACACTTTTAATTGCACCCACTTATCTATACAGAAAATGGAAAAAAACTTTACATAACAAAGCATTGGTTAGTGTCGTGTTTTGGTAGTTTGTTAATAATTTTGCTAACCTTGCAGCCAGAGGACGTTGGTTTATCATTATCTTGTAGTGTGCTTGTGTGCTACTAGGATATCGTAGACTTGTTAAGAAGTCTTTGGTATTAATACATTTTAATGTCCGTCTAAAGTTGGCACTATACTGTTACTAACATTCATGCCTTGTCAGAGATTACACTCAGAACTCAACAGATGAAGTCAGCAGTACGATTCAGAACCGTAGACCATGAGTAGCAGGAATCTTGTGTGGAGGTTTTGTACGCTTAGTATAATATTCACGGCAGAGATTTTCTAAATTAAAAAACATTGAGGAGAAGCAGGGTTTAGGAGCTTAAAAATTACGCGCAGAGCCATTTTATTTATAATTTAAAAAGCACCATATATTGACCATATATTGGGTATAAGGTGCAAGTTGGGTAATGAGGTTTCATTAACGTAATATGAAGATTTATGGAAAACAAACAGTATGAACATATTTATTAATATTTCATGTTTTAAATATTGCACATTTTACTGTTGAAAGTTATTAAAAAAACTTTACAGTGGGAGGAAGGGAAGTTGAAAATTCCTGTAGATATCCGCATGATATATTTAGTTTGCATCTTGCTGTGGGAAGAAGAAAAGTCTTTGAAAACGCAGATCTGTGTCATAAAGGATGCAGAAATAGGTGATGGATTGTCCATTTTTTTCTTTTTATACATAATGGATAAAGTTTTATTTCTGAAAAAGCTCTTTTTTTTCTTCGCTGTATGATTGATCGACCTTTTTTGGCAATAACGAACATAAGGTTATCATTTTCTAAACACAAATCTGAAAGTCTTTTTTTTTATTTTAAAGACACTTGCGTATAGAAATGAAACAAATTAACAAATTAACTAAGGCACAAGCATGATTACTTGAACTCATTAAAACACAAGCCCAGTTTATTTGAAACAATGATTGCATTAAAAATCTCGAAATAGAAAAAAGTGGTGTAGCCTGAAAAGATTGAATTTAATATCAAAATGTATCTTTTTAAACCTTTACGACCTTTGAAATTTTATTGTTCGAAGCCTTAATTTTCGGAATTATCGAGTTTTTAAAAGGTTTCTTTTTTTCTTGAATACATTTTCAAACATAGTCGTCTTCACAATAACAATCTTAATTTTAGAATAGTTTATTTATTTCAGTTGTATAATTTGTAAAATTATTTTAATTAACACATTATTTTTAGATTAAATTTTATTAAATCTGTCGTATACGTTCTTAGATTTACCAGCAATGTAAATTAAGTAAATTTTAAATAATGAGCACTAACATTTACGCTGAATTGTTGATAAAACACTGGTCAGCTGAGCTGGATTCGACGAGTTTTCTGGCTTTTGTTTTTTGCGTTTATAAATTAAGCTTAATTAAATAGTTATTTAGTTTAGTAGTCGATTCTGCGGCCAGTGTCTTAAAACAGTTATTATAGAATATATATGTGCATAGGATTTTAATGAGTCCATCTTTTGTCATTTCATTGATCCGGCTTGTAGTTAATAACGGTAGCGATGAAGAACTGCATTTATTGTTTTTCAATTGATGAATCTGTTAATGTTTGGTTTTTGCTTTATGGGATTACAGCAAAGCCTCCAGGGCTATCTGCCCAAGGAAAGGGATGCCTTCGTGGAAGAGTTGCTAAGGGAAACTGGCTCATATGCACATTACACATGGTGGAAACCAAGAAAGTGCCCATGCAGTCAACGCGTTCGAGAGATTCGAATCTCAAAATCGCATTTTTCCAGGTGTTACGCCATTTAATCAGGAATTAACTCTAAGCACAATATAAACGCATATCATCCTCGAATCATGGAAAGGGAATGAGCTATGTCAGCGCATGTGATATAGTGATTATGATCATATGTATTTAAAAGGAAATTCATTCTCTTTCTTTGAAATCAAAAAAGACTATTTACCTTCGGATATGAAATTTATTTTCAGAAAAGAAAAATCTGAAAAAAGGATGACATTTGTATTATAAATGCAGCATTATAGTATACGCTGCTAATTGGAAATTAATTAAATAAAAGTGGTAAAATCTTTAGAACATTTTCTTTTTAGTGTCATAAAAGACATTCCGCTATTGAAAATAATCATACCGAACTTACTGTCACCTCCTTTGATCATTGTATTAGTTAGAAATTTTCTCAGATTCTCCTCAAGCTAAAACTTCAGCTCATTTTCTCAGCTATGAATAAAATTCATTTTTCTGTTCATAAAGAACACCTCTCTGATTTTAACTCTTGGGAAATTTATAGCATATATTGTTAGTGGGGTGTGATATACATCTGCCAAACTACAACCGCGTTAACTCACATAGAATATGAATTCTATTTTCATGCATTGGAACATAGAACATTAATTCTATGTTCGAAATCGGGAAATTTTCATATCTCCGATAGCTAATCGTAGTTGATTACCTAAGTTTTGACTGCAGTTCTAGAATATTATCAAAAGAAGCTTCTTCAGCTTGCACACTGGATTTGTATGAAGTCTTTAGCATTAAAAAAAAGGTTAAATTCTTTAGTTAATGACATTAATTCCAATCCATTTTTCCCAACGCTTTTAAATCTAATGCTATAGATTTTTTATGTTTTATTTCCATTTTTCTCGACAGGTGGCACTGTATTCGCTTTTGCCTTACTCTGTCTATTGACTTCGATATAAAAAGTTTACCTCTTTTCTTAGCTTTGCATTTCAAGAAGAAAAACTTTACATTGTGAAGGTAATTGAAGGAAGAGAAATATGATTTTTCTTGCTGCTTCTTGCATGAAAGATGATTTCAGTATGGACTTCTGGGCACGATAGATGATGCTACACTACCATGGAGTGCTTTTCTTCAATTTCATGACATAACTTGGAATTCTCTGTAGGTCTGTGAGGGTTTTACAATGAACGTTTTGCACGTTACTATACTCTATCTGTCAAGGGCGTACAATTGAAAGAGAGATTTAAGATATATTTTAAGTAAAATCTACTGTTATGCGCTCTTGGAGTATGTTTAAAGAATCGAAAAAAATCCCATAGAATCACTGGATATTCACAGTATAGAGTACCAGCTGGAGTTGGAATCAGCTTTGCAAACATCATTTAGCTTTTAAGGGAAAGAAGCCAGTCACTAACCGCTTTCAAAATCAATAGAATTTTATTTAGAAATTTCATCGCTTTAAGATCGCATCTTTACTTATTTTAAACTACTTAATATTTGAGTAAAAAGTTACCTTACAAATACGTTGTTGATATCATTCTCAAAAGGATCAAATTTTCCTATAGCTTAGCCTATTTGGTTCTAATTCCTTATATTGGAAAAGGAAGTTTAAAAAAATAGAAATGTAAAATTTAAGATGTCATTACTTTATACATTTACAAGCCGAATATTAGTTATCTTTAATTTATAAAAGCAATTTTATAAATTAAAGATAACTAAAGTAAATCAAGAACAGATTAAAAATGGAAATCAAATAACAGATTAAAAATGGAAACGCAAATTTTAAGATTTAAGTACTATATACATTTATAAATCAAGAACTAATTGCAAATATTAGACAAAACCAAAATGCTATATTTTAGAATTTAACTCAATCCTACCTACTGATATTCCTTTATTAAAAGTACCTTATTGTTAGTTACCGACTAAACTAGAGACAAATTTAGAAAAAAAAAAAAAAAAAAAAAAAAAAAAAAACTGCTTGCCTGTTTTCTTAACTGCTGCTGTAACATTCCTAGAGGTTCTATCGGAAGAGAGTGTTTTATATCCTTACACCAATCTTTGCAGATGCACTTCCAGAATTGAAAACAGTGAATCTTGCACGTGCTGTATTCGTCGTAGCAGTCTATTTCCCATAAAACTTCTGTTCGCTCATATTTCTTTTAAGCTTCGCGCTCTTTCCACAGACAATTTGTTTTATTCATGTTGTAGAATTCGAGGGAATGGGAAAGAGGGCGCTACTTCTTTGACTGTTTTCCTCTTTACCGGCGCTGTAAATGCACTGTCAGCCTTCAGTTCCCAGTCTTTTTTTATTGTCATCATACTGCCATTTTTGTTTTGGACATAAACTGTGTATAAAGGTAAGAAGACAAAATAAACCTTGGTTTCCAATTAAAGATCTTAAATTATCTACTGTTAGCATTTTTGGAATAATAAATTTAATTTTTTCTTTAGATAAAACTTGATTTCTGTTGCCAAAATGGATTTCAAATGTTACAAATATGCGGAAAATGAACCCAATAGTAAAGAAACCCAAAATTACGAAAATAATTTTCACAAACTATTGGTCTTTTCACATCTTCGGATGTGAAGCGCAGAACAAAACTTTTCTGAGAAGCGCATGTCTCCCAGGACGAATTTCAGGGGCAGGTTTTTAATGTCAGCTTTGTAAAAAGTGTTGCGTTGAGCGATCTGTTTCGCGTAGGTACTTTATTTTACACGCTGGGGAAAATTGCGCTGGAAAAATAGCTTCGCATAAATCAATCAATCACAGGAATGTTCTGCTTTTATATATAATACCTGTATGAGGTCTTCCTTTGTATTTTTAGGAGAAACGTATGGCTTTAAAAAAATTCATACTGAGTTTCACGTTCATAAGTCTGATAAGACAATCAGTAGGTCCACAGGTGTAGGCAGTAAAAGTAGTAGTAGTAGGTATAATTTCGAAAGAAACAGACCTTTTCACTACAGATTTTGTCAGCCTACAAGTTGACGATCATAAATGGTATCTAAAGATCAACGGTGAACCATAGATTGATGAATATTACTTAGGTTAGACTAGCTGACTATGACTAAGCGCATGAGGTCTATCAGCCTTGAGAAAGGGATGCCTCGCGAACATTTTCAGGAGGAATTGGCTCATATTCGTTCGCCTGGAATCGAACCCAAGTTGAACTCCCAGTAGACAGTAATCTTAATCACTCGGGAATTTAGCGGGTCAAAACTTCCTGATGGTCTACCCAAGGGTCACTAGCGACTTAAAAAGTTGATGATCGCTGGTGATATTCCAAAGGTCAATCGAAGATGAAGTATAACCCAGTACTATTAATTTCGAAGATCAAACGGAACTACAGGCTGTGTCCGCCTACAGGTTTTCTACTTCTCATGGTAATCCAAGGATCTCCGGTGATTGACAGATTGAGGATCACTGTAGGTGAATACAAGGGTAAATATAAAATAAAAGCCGCATTGCTTTTAGTAAATATTAAATTAAAAAAATTAATGTAGTATTTAACAAACAAAGGCTTGAAATAAAGTTCTTAAATATTTATCCATTTGGTACGATGAATATTTTTGAGACAAAATTAGTTCTCAGACATATTAGGTTTATTATCAGGTAAATTAGTAGCTAATCAATTAAACCCACAATAAAAATTCGAGAAAAAGTTTCATATTTCATTATATTCTTTTAAAGAATATGTTTCAACTTTTTTATTCTGGCTTGTGTTAAATGTTGAATACTGTATAAACAAAATGTAACATTCCGATGACTGAAATTTGATAACATAAATAAAAATCGGTCATAAAATATTATCATACAAATTTATGCAAGTATTTATGTTTATTTGACTGTATTTTTGTTTTAATGATATGATTATTTTTAAAATTTTTATTTTGGTTTTTATGTATATATTTACCTTTATTTGATTGTATTTTGGGTTTTATGTACATATTTATGTTTATTAGTCCAAAGGGATTTGAGTCCCGAAGGACTATTACTTTCGTTTTGGCATTTTGTGTCGGACTCCTATAATAGCGGTTCACTGTTCAAACTGTTGCCCCAAAAGTTAGAGTCCTGTATTATATTTGAAGAAATTAAATAATGAAAAATCTGCATAAATGCATGTATATTTCTCTCATTGTGATAAAACAACGGTATCTAGAGCCATCCAATTTTGAATGACGTCATCCTACTGCGAATATCTGCATGTGAAAGCCCAAATTTGAAATTTGGAATTTGTTTTATATTGATTTCATATTTTGTAAAATTTTAACGAATTTTTGAGTAACAAACTCAACGATTTAAAAGCGAGCAATGGCAACACTCTACGGGGAAAAAATCTTTTTGTCTCCAGCGTGTCGAACTGTGTATCGGGAATTCTAAAGATTGCTCATTTAAAAATTATTTTGCGACATTGCTATTAAATTTGAACTAAATTTTATGGTTTAAGTGCAAAGAACATGATGATATTTAATAAATAAAGGTAACACACGAAACGTTAAAAAAGGCGCCTTTGGACGTAATTTAAAATCCGAAATATTTCAGATTTATTTATTTATTTATTTATTTATTTTTTGATGGTATTTATGTTTTTATGTACACTGCGCAAAAAAAATATGGGACAGTTCTATATCTCCCGTTCAACTGGGCCGATTGACAAAATTGAAATTGCGTTTTTCATGTCTCTAAAGCACGACTTAGTATATATTAGATTTATATATAGCACTATTCTAACAGAGGTATTTTAACGCAAAATCGGACTTTTTCTGAAATAACATACCAATTTGTTTACATATTTCGATTCTATGACTCAAATTATGCCAGACTGACAAGTTTTTTAAAACAAGTAGGTTTAAAACAAGTAGTCGTACAAGTAGTTTTTAAAAAAATTAGCCCTGAAAATTTTAGCTCCTCAATGTTAGTTGAAATGGGCATATATTTATTAATATCTCCTTTTTTATTCAGCTTATTTGTTTTTTCCTTTTACATTTTGAAATTTAGATTCACTCCAAATAAAAGTCACCCATTTTTTCGTGTTTTATTTTTAAAATTTCTATATTTTAAATAATTTTGATAAATTTTTCGAAAAGAATTTTTAATTATAACCTATAAAATTTTTACCATCATTTTAAAATAGGTGTAGTTTTAAGCATACCTGCAAAAAATTTGAGTATTTTATTCAAACGCTTCTAAGATATACACACATTTACATATTTTCGCGTTTTGAAGTTTGGCATCTTTTTTGTTTTGAACGATAATAACGCCAAATGTGATTTATGGATTCTTGGTACAGTGAATTGCCATAGCTATTTTTAACCTTAAATTTCAAATAAATTTTTCCGGAGAATTAATTATATAAATTTTTTCCTCTCAATGAGGCGTAATAAATATTTGTTAATACTATATGAAAAGCTATTTTTTAAATTATAGATGATATTATTCAAATTTTTAACTTTTTAAAATTTTCTTTCTTTCTTCATTTTTTTTAAATATTTGTAGGAGTAAATTTTTACCTTCGCCATCTTATCCTCTGCTACTTTACTTTAACTGCATTTAAATTTAATTGTCTAAAAATGAAAAAGTTCGTTTGATGTTTATTTCCACAATGTTTTTAAGCAAACAAGACGTTGACAGTTTGGGTCATGTCTCAGCTTTAAAAATTATATAGATAGGTATATATTTTTACATTAATTCTCTTCTAAAGAATGTTTAAGTAGCTAATTTTCTCTCGTGTTATAGATTGTATATAAAACATGATCTTTAATATTATTTATATTGTATGTAGCCGATAAAATAATCGAGTCACTCAGTGGTACAGAATAAACACTGCTGGACTGTTTTATTTCTTTGTCATTTAGCAAAAAATCTTTTAAGTAAAATATTCATCCCTTGGACTTTGCTTTAAATTTTATTTATAGTTAAAATGCCTAGAAAATGAAAAGCTGTCTTCAACTGAAACGCAGTTGATGTAATTGACAGTTAAAAAAATTAACAGGTATGCAAAATTTATGGAAATGAACTTCCGTAAATTTTATATTCTTTGTAGCAATCGAAAAATCTTAAATTTCTTGTGGTGAGCACTGAAAATAAATGTAGAAGGGAATAAGAAAATTAGGGAGAAAAAAAAGCAAAAATTTGAAGGGGAATTTGGCTGTCAGAAATACCAAGGTGTTTCAAAAAGTTGGATGCTTTTGAATATACTTTCAGAATGCTTCAAGGAATTTGGGTGTTCAAAGAGAAAACACTTGGACGTGTACACCAGCAAATACCATCAATTGAGCTTGTGGCTAACGGAAAAGACAAAAACGATATCATTGCAGATTAAAGTGAAGAACGACTGGTTTCCGACTATATGTTTGTATAAATTTAAATTACGTTATAAAACATCATATCATCATAAACGGAGAATGCCATGATTTCTTAGTCGAATTATTTGAATATTCAGGAATTTATCCAGTGATTTATGTGGATGTCACTGATTAAGGCTTTTACCAAATGTTGATGAAATGAATTGAATTGGATTATTAGGTTATGACCAAGCAGGGCTATCTGCCTAAAAGGAGGGATACCTTCGTGAAGAACTTTCTAAGGGAAACCAGCTCGTATACACGTTATAATGAAAAAAATCCACGAAAACGCCCATGCAACCAGCCTAATCGCCGAGATTCGAACCCCGGAGCGAATTACCAGTGTTCAGCGACTTTACCGCTCGGGCGTTTGTGCTCCTTTATGAAATGGAAGGCGATAACTTTATTTAAAATGAATGTTAGAAATACCAAGATGTTTCGAAAAGTTGGATGCTTTTCAATATACTTGCAGAATGCCTGAAGAAAATGAGCAAGTCATTAAGAAGAAAAAAATAAATTTTTGCATAAAATGTAGCATTTTTAAAAATTTAAAACTTTTTAATCTTATGATATTTGATTCTTGCGATTTCAAAAATAAAATATTTAAATAAAATATGAATATCATTTTAAGAAACTAAATGTAGAATGATAAAATTGTGTAAAGCAATGAGCATAATGTTAAAGCTATATAATATAATATATTTCTCCTGCCTTCTTATCGAGACTTCGTGGTATAGTGATCAGCACACTCAGTGAGTAATTGAGAGGTCCGCGGTTTGATTCCCGCCGAAGGCATTGCTAATTTTTCATCTCCTCTGCTTCCAAAAAATACCCAATGTTTCTACAGCTATTTAAAGCAATATATACAAGTCATGCTAAGTTAAAATGTCGGTTATACATCTTTCTCATTTATATATCTTTTCTGAACGGAACATTGAAAGGCGTGTTAACTGTGTTTTACTGTATTTTCTCTTTTAATATATTCAGTTTTCAGATGCATCGTAATCTGGGACACAAAATGTTCTTCCGAAAGAAACGCAATTCAATTAAATAAAATCAAATCCTGGAAACTTTATATTAATAAATATATTTAAAATGTTCAGTTCGAATGAATAAATAGAAAATTTTAAAACAATTACCTGAAGAGAAAATGCAACACAAAAAATTAAAATAAAAGTCTAAAATTTTAAAATATACTAAAATAATAACTATGACAAAAAGTATATAAATAAAACTATTTGAAAAAAAAATAAACGATGCACCTTTATTTATGCAGTTCGAATAGGTAAATAAAAAATTTTAAAACAGTTATTCGAATGAAACCATGCAACGTAAACAATTAAAATAAAATTCGAAAAGAAAAAAATTATTTAAAATAATAACAATTATAATTAAAAATATAATATAAAGAATATTATTTGAAAAAAGGAACGATTGTAACTTTTTTCCGCTCACGGGAAAGGAAAATAGGTTGGCATATATTAAGAAGTTCGCCAAGTGAACTATTCTTGGTGCAAACTGAAAAAAAAGTGACAACATAAATTTGTGAACTTCTCCGCAAATTTCACACAATTTCATATTTAGGCATAATTTGAGTCGTAGAATCGAAATATGGAAAAAAATTAGCATGTTATTTCAGAAAAAGTTCGATTTCGTGTCAAAATAACTATGTTAGAATAGATCTATATATAAATCTAATACATATTCTAAATCGCGATTTCCAGACACGAAGAACGCAATTTGAATTTTGTCAATCGGCCCAGTTGAACGGGAGATATAGAACTGTCCAATTTTTTTACGCAGTGTACATATATTTATAGTGTTAGCTACGAGTTTTCTTTCTTTATTTGTATAATAAATGTTGTTTCAAATGGTCGAATACTTTCAGTAGAAATTGTCAAAAATAATCAGTACCCATCTGTCATTTAGTCATATCATCATTGAAAATGTTAGCCAAGGTGTATCATAGGGATGACCGATTTTAACACCTTCAAGAACGGGGAAATTCCATCTAATTTTTGATAAAAAACATTCGGGTGTTGGATCGGAAGGTCTCCAATCCTTCTTCCCCTGCATGTAGTTACGTAACATAAAATTTAATAGTCACAAGTTATCGATAATAAAATTTATGCTAGATTTTAATTTTGAGTCTGTGACAATATTGTAGATATTGTTTCCGATTTGTTATAGATGTATTGCAGTTTGTAGATATTCTTGCTGTTGGCTTTAGCCTTTGCCGATCTATTAGCGTAATCTTTATTTGGTAATGTGAACTTTTCGTAAACCTGAATATTTTAAAATTTTGCCATCAGTAGAAGTTTGAATTGTGAGTGGCATTAAGAATTATAGGCCATAAATGGAAAATGTATTGGATTTCAAAGGAGCGGAAATTTTCAGTGCACGTCTATATGCTGTATTCGTTGCAAATACAGCAAGTCATTTTTACGTATAAGGAAATAGTCAGCGTCATATTTGCATACTGGACTGGTAAATATCCCACATGTCGGATATATCCAAATATGTGACTAGATAAA
This sequence comes from Stegodyphus dumicola, assembly GCF_044657685.1. NCBI lineage: Eukaryota > Metazoa > Arthropoda > Arachnida > Araneae > Eresidae > Stegodyphus > Stegodyphus dumicola. Next base: position 90,962,681 of record NC_140768.1, read on the forward strand.
GCAGACAATTATGTCTAATCGGAGTAATTGCAGCAATAAAGATGTATCGCAACCAACACTTTGTGAACTATTGGATCCAAATTACTAAAATATGCTTTGATTGTTTTTAAAGCGTTCTATTTGTGAAGAGTAGCGAAAAGTCAAAATTCTTGGGTCCCTTAAAATGGCAGCACTCAGCAAATTATTTGCCAAGCCATGTAAAAAAAATGCATGATTTTATTGTTCGGGCATTGAGAACACTTTATAAATTGTATTGATAACAAATGGATGATAAAGTAATGAAATATTTTAGTAAAGCAGCACTAAAGACTTTACTAACATTTATATCAAAAGATTTAGTTTCGAATCAATAAATTTAAATATTTATCAAAGATTTGTCAAAAAACTTTACTTATCTATGTTAGAAATATCTTCTAATAATTACAATGATCCTGAAAATATTCGTAATTTTAAAATGGATTGATTATAAATGAACTGGTTTCTAAATTACTATCATTAGATAGATATATTATTGAAATATATAGCCTTTGAAATTTCTTAGTAATAGCAGTAATTTTGAAAATGTCTACAAAAATTACAGTTGAACGATTGATAAATTAAATGTATTTTACTTTATATAACTTAGACACATTACTTCAAGGTAAGAAATTCATGTAATTAGTTTAGCCATCTGACAATACTCTGAGAATAATTAGTTTGAAAAGCGAAGTAAAAGATAAATGAAAATTTGATTTTCTATGTATTGTTAAAGCTTTACAAGTGCATCTTACTACGCTCGATAAGGGGATGTATTTCGATCAACGCAGGGTAGCATTATCAGGTTCTAGGTTCCGCCTTACTTTCTTTGGGAACATGCAAAGACCCTGATTCGGAACAGGGAGCTTACTAAAGCTAAGTTCAATAAATGTGGGAAGTAGACAAGATACACAGGAAGGGTATACGAAACCCTTTATTTTTCACTTTTTACAATAATTTCCGTACTTCGGAATACAGAGACCAACTACTTGTGGTCTGAACGTAAGAATATTTAACTAAACTCTAACTTAACTTTGGAATAATAAACAAGGGCCTACGTGGAAGATTGGCCGTATATTAACAGGAAGCCGTATGTAGTACAGAGAACTGTTAACACTACAATACGTTTAAAATTATCACGAGGATTAAACCTCTGGCCTGGAAGGCAACCAGCAACCGAGTAAAACTGCTAAGGCAAGCGGCCTGCTTCGACTAACTCCTTCCTCTCTCTCGCTTGGCAAAAAGCTACAACTTAAGTACTTGGCGTTCGCCAGACAAATTTGCATAAATAAGTTAAAGCTTTTAATTCTGGCCGGAAGTAGAAAATAAGAAGTGATAGTAAAGATTTAAAATAAAAATAAACGTTAGTAAAACTTAAGATCTTTACAGCATAACGTAGCGATTCAAAACTTTGTATAAACTCTGAAAAGACATTTTAATGACAAAGCCTTCAGAAGTAAGCAATTTTTACAAGAATGTTGCTACTTTAACATTACTTAATATTAAGATGTATAATAGAGCTGTCTATTTTGCACATTCGGTTTTTTACAGTAGTATAATTTTACTGAGAACCAAGTGGATAAGACTTTTGAATCCTAATAGTTTGAGCCAAGTTCGGATCCTGTTGAAAGGCCTTGCTGCATGAAGTTTCATATTTTTCTTCACGTCTGATATGTATTAAAACGAGGCTTTTGTAAACGGCATTCACGACAGCATTAATAACCTTAAACAAATAAACCTGCTTTGCCTTAATGAGTTAACTAATCAATCTTTTCACAGAATGAGAAATCTTAAGCGGAAGTTATATAAGCTTTGAATTAGCAGGAGTTAAAGTATGAATAGTATATTCTTTCTTTTTGCGGATCGTTTACTAGCACTTCTGCGGGGAAAATAGTGAAGAGGATGCAGAAAATATTGATATTCAAACAGAATAAAAGAGATCACACATTTGTTGGGATCATCCAATGATTTATCAGTCGCGTACTCTCCGCGATGGCAGAAGGCCAATAGGAAACTGCTGCGAAACTTCCAAAATAGAGTTTTATGTCTTATTGTGATGTAGTCTATGATGTAGCTTTTTTTAGCCGTTTTAGATACTTCTTCAAATGGAAAAAATTCTCGGAATATTTTGAAAAATAGGATATGTTTAACAGACATTGCTTATTCAGATGGAATGCGAAAAAGCTAAAATGCAAAACTCTTTTATGACAAATGCTACTGTTTTAACTAAGGGGAAAAAGGAAACCTTATTTTGCCGTATATTTTCAAATAACTCTAAATCGGTTTCTACAGCGATTGGACAGAAGATCTTTCCTTTCCACGAACAAAAATGTTTGCTCATATTAAACATACACTTTTACATAGCCTCCCTTGGAATCGATAGTTTTTGTTTTTAAATCTACGCAAAAGTTGGGCTCCTTTTTTGTATAATTTTAAATTTCAAATCGGAGTGCTTGTTTTGGAGTTTGAAATGCCATTAAGAAATAAACTACTTTTATAGCAAATTTTATCTAAAAGTCATGTTGTATTATTAAGTTACTAAGCATGTAATATAATTTCGAGACATTCTATTGTAAGGGTTTTAAGTTTTACTAACATTTATTTTGTTTTAAAACTTTGCTATCCTCTCTTATTTTCCATTTCCGTTCAGTTTAAGTGCGAGTAAAATTTTTTATGCTAATCAGATTGAAAACTGTATAGGTATTTAAGAGGTGACTCTTAGCCAAAAGAGAGAGACTTCTTGCTAAACGGAAAATGAAATCGATTACTGAAGATGAATTAAGACACCAAGCCTGGCTCAAATTCAAAAAAGAAAATGCAAACTACAAAAAGATGATTCTCGAATCTAAATTAAAAAGTTGGCAAAAATATTGTTCAAACAATAAAGAAATTTATGGCACCTTATACAAGATCGCCAGTAGTAAAATATTTAAACCGTCACAAATCCAACTTCCCTCAAATTTGCTTTCAAGTTCTGCTGAAATTCAGGATGCCACTCTCTCAACCCTAAATGAGATTCTTGACTCTGTCTTTCTAAAAGATGATCCAGATGAAGATTTTCCTACTCAAACCAGAATCCGTAACTGCAATGACATTCCACAAACAGACAACGATATTCCTTTCACAAAACAAGAAATAAAGCAAATAATTAAAAACCTAGCTTTAAAAAAGGCACCAGGCCCAGATGGCATCGATAACCACATTATAAAATTAATCAATCAAGCCCATCCTGAAATAATCTGTAGTTTTTGCAATCGATGTATAGAACCCTTTACCTTTCCTGATTGCCTGAAAATTGGTAATATAATACTCTTCAATAAGAAGAATAAAAGCTCCGATGAACCTAAATCTTATCGTCCGATAAATCTTCTCCCAGCCCTGAATTAATTGCATGACTTTCAACAAGTCATGCAATTAATTCAGCTCTTGAACAAGTCAGAAACAATAAAATAAACCAACTTCATTCTGCAATAATATGTCTCGACTTAAAATCAGCTTTTGATTCTTTATGGTGGCCAGCAGTTTTACAAGCGCTGCGTTCCTTTAAGTGCCCTCAAAATTTATTTCTAATTATTCAAGATTACTTCAGAAACAGGAAAAGTATGATTCTTTACAACAACACTGAAATTGTGCGTAATCAAGTCCTAGGATGTCCTCAGGGGTCTTGCATGAGTGCAGATCTCTGGAATATCAGCTTCAACAACATCATTGCCAATCCATGGCCAGATCACTCAAAAATTGTAGCTTTTGCAGATGATGTAGCTCTTATTACAAGTGGCAGTACCAGAGACATTTTACAGAATAATTGCAACGAAACACTCCAGTTATTTAACCAACTTTGCAAAATTGAAAAACTACAAATTTCACATAGTAAATCCCAAGTCTTAGTGATCCATAAACCAGGACAAAATATAACTAAAGCTTTAGCTCTAAAAATTGACAATCAAGTACCTCGGTTTAACAATCGACAAAAAATTCTCCTGGATTCCTCATCTACAAAATATTAAACTTCGTACAACATCAATAGCTTACTGCCTACGACGTATGCATGGGTATAACTGGGGCTTAAATCCCCATATAACACGTATTCTTCTAAAAACAGTCATCTCAAAAATGGTAAATTACGGAGCCGGAATTTGGACACAACCAATGACAGTAAGAAAGATGAAATGTTTAAATTCAATTCAAAGGCCTTTTACTCTTTGCATTACCCGGGCGTATTGCACAGCTTCAAATATAGCACTTGATACTCTAGCTGGTACTCTTCTGTTATCAATCAGTGCAGAAATGGAATGCACCTATATGAAAGTTCTTCAATTTAACCAAGCCGCAGAATTCAACAACCAAACCTTTTGGTCATCCAACTATGAAAAGAAAACTAACCCCAATCTTATCCCTCCAGCGCTTCGCTTCAGCAAAATAATATTCCCCACGTCTGAAGAAAATTCAAGTTCATCTCCAATTGCTTATACTGATGGATCAAAAATTGAAGGAAAAGTTGGTTCCGCAGTCTTTTTTCAAATTACCCCTCAAATATCATCAAATGGAAAGACCATCTCCATAATAATAATAGTGTTTTCCAAGCGGAATCGTCAGCTATAAAAGCAGCAATTGAAATAGCCATTCTCAAAAATCTCAACGAATTTAGCATAAAATCTGACTCCCAAGCAGCTATTATAGCTATTAAAAATCCCTTACCTTCCTCTCTATTGATATCCGACATAAATTCTCTTCTTGGAAAAATCCCAAACTACAAAATTCAAATTTCATGGATCAAAGGACATAGTGGCCACTTTGGTAATGATCAGGCAGATGAACTAGCCAAAGAAGCAGCTATTAATCAAGATGGTACTGAAATCATCATTCCGTGGCCTCGCTTAAATTTCAAGTACCAACTAAAACAACTTGCTTCAAAATCTTGGCAAGATTTGTGGAACAATGCTCTACAGGGAAGACGCACATATAACTTGATGCCCAATGTAAGCTTAGCATCTCTGAACTAGAATCCTTCCCTAAATTACTTTATAACAGGACATGGACCCTTCCCCACATATTTCTACGCAAGAAATTTGGCAAATTCTGACATCTGCATATGTGGGGAACAGGGAACTCCTGATCACTACGTTTTCTCATGCCCCTTAACTGAGGATATTCACATAAAATCCCCAAGAACTGACCTCCTGGAATTCCAAAGATTTTTAATTAAAGATAAACATCAATATCCAAAGTTTCAGAAAATTATGCAACGACTCTCTTCCTACGGCCTAGATCTCTGTCAAGTGTAAGTCCACATATAGTTTAAACTTAGTGAACTTTTACATGCTGTGATTATGGACAAAATGGATCCACGCGCGTGCTTTATAAACTGCAGTAAACCAATATATCTGAAATAACCCATGGACACCTACCTCTTTAGCATTATTATAACAATTCATTTAACATTGTGTTGCCAGTACTAATTATAATTATCGCATTATGTTTATTTGTTTATTTATTATGTTTATCTTCTATTTTTGTTGCACCAAATCAGATGTTCAATTTATCTTGTGAATCTCAAATTGTATTCCTACTATTTTGTAATCTACTTATGCCCTACACCATTATTTTTAATAAATACTGGATGCAGGGAGTACTGTGGAATTGCACGATGTACCATAATAGGCAAACTTTAGACCTTTTGAAAAGCTTCATTTTATGCAAATTCTTATAAAACTTGCAATTCCCCCCTTTTTTTTCTCTCTCAAAGAGTTAGTATGGGAAGGCATTACCAGTTGACCTATGGTACATCGCTGGTGTCCTCCATACTTTTACCTTTACCTTTACCTTTACCTTTACCTTACCACCCACGCGCGTGCTTTTCAGTCAGTTCATGTCTGTCTTTAAGGCTAGAACTTAATTCTTGCTGATATTTGGAGACATACTGTAATCTTTTGCACCTCGGGCACTACATACGTAGTGTCAAAAGGCCAATCTTTGCGGTACTAGTTTCTGTAAAGCATCTAAGTTTAGTTCTTATACAGTTAAGTTAGTTTGTTTCTTATTTTCTACGTTTTAGACGTAGTGCTGATTTCTGTATCTGGAAGTGCGGGAACGGCTCTACGTGAGAAATAAAGAGTAAATTTAATTAGGGTTCAGAAATACCAAGGCTAAGAAAATTCCTCTACATAAAGATGAATACAGTCATTGTGAAAAATGTAGTTAGCAAAAACGATTTTAGCAAAAACGTAAATAATCTTAGTGTTTGCAACTTTTAAACCTTTTTTCATTTTAGGAGTATTTAAAGCCAAGTTTTAAAGCCTGAAACACACATTTGTGTGATGTTACCTCCTGTGATGATTTAAAGGTGCTTTATGTTTTACGAGTATCTACTGAAACTCAGATACTTTTTAACGGCTTTATTTTCAATGACGATGTTTCATACCACAATGCTTTAGAACTGTGATGTCTTTTTTACTTGCTTTTCTCCCACGATGTACGGCGATGTTTTTGTCTTGCGCTGTTTTCTCAGCGACGTTTCGTCCCCGCCGTTTTTGCCACAATATCTTCGCCTGCAACCAAAGCTCTAGTGTTGCTTAAGTTTTAAAACGTTTCTAAGGGAGACATGGCAACACCACTTAAGATGATTATGCTTTTACTTGCCACTGCTTTATCAGGGTTATCATTCCATGAAAACATTGTATCTAAATCCATTTGCATACATTTCATGGATCTGAGAACTACAGTCATTTCTTTTCATCCTCTCCTTTTGAAGATATTCCTTCCACAGTCACCTTTCGTTGCTGATTCAAAAATACAGTTCTTTCGTGTTGAAATCATTTTTATAATCCTCTATTAATTTCACCACATTTTCATTGCTAACTTCCTACGTCATGGCTTTGTCTAAACATACAGATTCATAGATCACAACAACAACAACAACAACAAAAGTGTCAAAGTCTGCGTTTGCAACTCAATCTGACGATAATGTCTTCCCAATAAAATTCACTGTAAGTCACTTGCTGCCAGGTTTTGTCAATGAGAGTTAAGGAAAATATTACTATAATGGTTCCAGTAGTCCAGGAGTGTTAATTATGTAGCATAATGTGTATCAAAACATCTCTCAAAATCATATGTTGCTGACATAAGTGTTCGTAACTCGAAACACCGTCCGTCATCTGAGACGTTTTTGAACCTAATTGCCTATGAACTGAGGCGTGCGTTCGTGATTTGAGATTTAACTGTATTTTTATATGCATGTATGAAAATATGTATGGATATTAGTTAAAGAGTATTATTTATAAAATCGGGCATCATTCAGCATTATTTGTTGAAATATGAAAGATAAAAGAAAGAACACTCTAAAACAATATAAAAAGAAACTAATAAGAGAATTGAAAAAAAAAAATCCTTAGAAAGCTAATTTGGTTCTAAAATGGCAGAATCGAGCATGAAGGAAGACGGTTATGAAGAGAAATCTTACTCTCTAGCAAATTCTGTCACTTTTGCTATTGAGGTCTGAAGATAGTCAATATCGTCTGAGTTGTTATCTTGACGTTGAAGCGAACGAAATCTCAGAAATACATTTCGAGTAGATTGTATCACAAAGTTTTCTGTCATTGTTGATGGCTTTGAAATGAAACATACCGGAATAGATACGACTGCTATCTTTCCAGAACACTCAGTGTTCGAGTACCGGTCTTCTCTTGTAAATATTTATGTAAAGACCTAGCCTGCCTTGACCAAAAGTTTTCGACATTCTCACCAAAGGTTTCATGAGAAATATGTGGCCTAGGTCGGAAAGTTATACTTTTGATTCCTCTAAAGTGTAAATTTAATATATAATTATTTTTAAATATTCGTAAACACATATCCATTTTTTAGCATGAATAAAGAGATATGAAATGTATTCATCCTTTAAAATTTGTAAATAGGCAAATTTGTGCATTGAATCAGTACTGCAAATATAATCATCATAATTTGATTTGAGACAATGAAAAGTGATGAGTCGACATTTCCGTACGATTTCAAATTTTTAATTGTATTTATAAACACTTTTTATATTAAAAGTACATTAATTGGTCATTTTTGATTGATGCAACAATTCAACATGTATTTAAACTTTCTTGAAATTCTAGCCAGCAGCGCAGAGAAATCATAACTGACAGCGAAAAAATCTCACTTTTATCAAATCTAAATTGAAAAGAAATTGGTTTGGAATCTTGTAAGCAAATTTCTTTCTTAAAATGAATAAATATACACAGCGTCCAGAAAAATACTTACCTGGATCTTATTTTCTCAAACATTGTCCATAGGTATATATTTGATATTACAAAATTGTTTTAAAAGACGTAAAGATTCATTTTTTGTATTTAAAGAAGTAATTTAGTATAAAATGCGAAATATAACTTTCTATATCCTCCTCTGCTCTCTATATTTATATTTAGAAAACGTGATAACAAATAAAACGCAAAATGTTTGACCCCCATACGACAGATATTGACCGAGATATTTAATTTCAAAATTTAAGATATTATAAGCCATTTCGAATTTTCATTCAGAGGTCGGTTAATAAATAAATAAGAGTAATTTGAAATTAATTTCTTTCTCCTTAAATGCCGTACAATGATATACTTTTGTGATTTACTAATGTCTTTATAATTTCATTACATTCGATATGCTGAAAAAGTTTCAGTCAAAAAATTCCTGTTTTCAGTGTCTAAAAATGCGTTATTAATATTCTCATGAAGTTTTATTACTTTACAATCATAAACTGGTAACCGTAAAAAATTAATTAAATTTCAAATACTTTACATTTTTAGTCAATACAGATAATATTAATAGTTGGCTACGTGTCAATACTGAAGAATGCGAGTGTTTTCTAGAAGACAAATTCTGTATGAATTTGGGAGCGAAATCTCCTTTTTGAAAAAAAAATTAATATTTTTCCCAATAATCCGCTCAGAAATGCTTGTAACATAATTTATTAATATCACACTTTTTTTTCAACATTCCCCAAAACAGTTGCAAAACGTTAGAAAAACATCTCCAACATTATACTGGCATGAAAGGGTCTCGTATTAAAATGAATATAAGGACTATAAATCGAAGATTGTCTGAATTTCAGATGAAATATTAAATAAAAAAATTAAGTAAAGCTAACAATGTAAATGTCACAAGGAATTGCACGTCACTGTTTTGATGACTTGTGGATTAAAGTGCCTATGCGTGGTGACATTTATGGGTGGGACGGACTAGATATTTCACTGGAAATCAACTAATGCATTGCATTGCTGGTGATTGACGGTAATATTTAATATGGTAGGGTTATTCCAGCTACGTTTTTGCAAATGTACTTATTATCTTCAAGAGTCCAGAAATTCGAATTTGAGTACGTTTGATAGTTCATATAAGTAGCAGAATTATTATGATTTGTCAGTTAAATTGCGGCTTAATCCCCTTTTGATACGAAAAACGTTCTTCAAGCCATGTCAAACAGTCTCTGCAGTAGTATAAACTATTCCGTACCACATATGTTATGTCTAGCAATGCACGAAAAATGACTTGAACACCGCGTGCTCTGCATACAATTGCGCAAATTACTATGGACAGCTTCGAAAGGACGGTTTCATAACGAAGATCCAGCATAAAGGTATTGGAAACTTCACAAAGATATGTTTTATAGTGGAAATGTTAAGCAAGGTGCATCGTAAAAGTTGACTCTCATGGGGAGTGTAACCTTCCTGAAGGCTCCAGTATCTAGAGATTGCGAGGCAAATACGAATTTTTCTTTGTTTCAATAATTGGAGTAATAATCTAAAAACGAAAGCCTGTTTACGTAACTGTAACTCGGCACTTTACCGGCCTAATTATAAAGATTATTTTTTAAAAGTCACAAAAGTCCCTGCACATTTATGCCAATCCATCTAATAAATGGGCTGTACTGTTTCTCGATTGTATGCAGCGATTATCATCTGTGTAATTACTTTATAAGAATAAAAATGTATATTATCAATACGACAATATGCCGATGAGCGTAAACGGTAAGTAATATGGTGTATTACAATCTAAGTTTGTGACAACTACTGCTCATTATAGCTAGCTTTTCATCAAAGTTACCAGGGTCAAATTCACAGATGATGAAACGGTATTAAATCCAATTTCCTTGTAGCGACTATCTGTTTATAAAATCTTTTTTATTTTACGATATGTTGTTATTTAATGTGAGAACTAGTAACTAAGCACAGTGTCCCGTAAAAAATGAACCCAGCCTTTACCTTCACAACCGTTGGTCGTAGACAAACACTTCCAGTTACAAAAGTGCTTCTAAATGATACAAAGATTCATGTTTTTGCAGTTTTAAATTTATCAGTTTTTTTTTCAAATCATGAAATATAACGTTTTGTACTTTATCCCGGTTCCCATGCTAGAAGATTTTAATGAATATATTTTATTAAAGGCTTACATTCAACATAAAAATGAATACTCTCGTATGATAAAAATTAACCAGATAGTTTATTTTAAAGCTAGAGAACCTCTTCAAGAGCCGTGGAGAAATAAAAAAGTGAAAAGTCACATTTTTACATAATGAAAAATGGAATATTAGTTTAGAAAATGAATTTTGATATTAATAGATTAAGTGACGAAAATTTCTATGTAGATTGCCAGTAAAAGAACTAATTAATACAATTCCAAAAGGAGGTTTTTATTTAAATTTTGCATTAGTAAATGCGAAGAAAAAAAGGTGCGAGTGTCATGAACGCAATTTTTTTTCAGCTGCTTCAAGGTCAAAACGATCTTTCCTCTCTTTTATTCCCACAGCGTGAAAGCATGGCGTTTTTTTTTATCCAAAGGAAAATGTAAGCGATAGAGATAAACGTTGTTAGTACACTGACTATGGCGCGATAGAGATAAACGTTGTTAGTACACTGACTATGGCGCAATTCATTATTACGTTTTTGTTAAACCAAAGGCGAGTTTTTGGCTTTGAATTTTGCATTTGTCTCAAAGTACTGTACACGTGTATTACATGAAAATTAATATTTAACATTAATTTTACTTAAAACATTGTGTACAGTGAAGTTTATGATTAATTTCACGAGCCGGTTTATTTTGTTAAAGTTAATGCTCAATTTTACACAAAGTTTGTTTATGTTGTAAAAGAAAACAAAAAATAAATAAATAAAATGAAATAAAAAAATCTGAAAGCTTTCCGATTTCACATTACGCCCAAAGGGATGTTTATTTAACGTTTTGTGTGTTATCTTTATTTATTAATTATCGTGTTCTTCGCACTTAAACCATTAAATTCAGTTCAAGAGCAATACCGCAAAAAATTTTTAAAATGAGCATATCTCTAGAAATTCCGATATACAGTCTAGCGCGATAGAGATAAAACATTTTCTTTCCGTACAGTGTTGCCATTTCTCGCTTTGAAATAGTTGAGTGTCTTAATCAAAAATTCTTTAATGTCTGACAAAATCTGAAATAAATAATAGATAATAAAACAAATTCCAAATTTGGGCTTCCATATTCGCTGGAGGATTACTTTATTTAAAATGTGAGGGCTCTAGGCTCATTATCACAATACGAGAAACATACATACATTTAAGTAGATTCTTCATTATTTAATTTCTTTAAATATAATAGATGCTGTAATAGTTGGTGGCAACAGTTGGGAAAGTGAATCAACGCAGAAAGCGAATCGACGCAAAATGCCAAACAAAATTAAAAGCCCTTATGGGCTAACACTGTTTGGGCTAATAATTAATGCGCACTCGTTTAAACTTTAATATTATTTGCTTATTATTGTCTTCGTTTAATGTTGTCGCAAAGACTCAAAATGCACGTACAACTTCAAAATTGGATTATTCTCCGCTTTCGAATTCACGCATTCTCATTCCATGTAATTGTACTGTAACGAGGTTCTCTCGTTCATTTATTCGATTCATTAGAGAACCAGGGCTTATTAGTCTTATAGAACACGTGTTCCAAAAAAGACTCTCAGGTTTCCATATTGGCACGTAGCTAACTCGTAATATTATTGGCAAAAATGTAAAGTAAAGCATATTTCCAGTTTAATAATATTTTTGTATTGTTATTAAGTTATGATTGTAAAGTAATAAAACGTTATTAGAATATTAATAACGTATTTTTAGCGTATAAAAACTTCAAAATTACTTGCGCTGAAATTTACTTCTGCATGTCTTTTGCAACAAAATAATAATTTAAAGAGTATTATACTCTAGTAAATCCCGGAAGACTTATCACAATGATATTTAAGGGGGGGGGGTTAAGTCTCATAAGTCTCGAATTATTTCAATTTTATTGATTAACCGTGTTTTCAAGGCAAATTGAGAATAACATCTGTTAATCCAAAATGTGAAAATAAATATCTCAGTCAGTTTTGGGCTTTACGGATGACAAAAGTTTCGTTTTTATAATGAGTAAAAAATTATTTTAAATATAAATATTAGGACCAACTGACCGCAAAAAAGAGTTAGCTTTCGTAAGTTTTATAATTTCGTTTTTAAATTTCAGAATACCAAAACATGACCATTTCCAGCATTTTGTAGTTGAAATTAAATGTCTACGTTTCGAAAATAAAGAGGAAGGATTAGGATGTTTGAGAATTTTGTGTATAACAAGTTTAGCTTATCAACAAGGATATCCGGTTTGTCAACTTGTCTTTGGTCGTGGAATAGTGATTCCCTCTTGCGGAATAACTTTCAAATACTGTATAGAAGTCTGTCTGGGATGGAGTTATCTCGACGGGCTGATTACGGGTCGAACCACAGAAATCAATACGTTTATGAAGGTTACTTACCTAAAGACGTCTTCTTTCGAAATGTTGAATCGCATTTATAGAGATAACTCTGTTGTATTTGATAGTTTTCGAATGGCATGGAGAATTTAAATATTTCAGAGAAATGGATAACTTAACGGGCAGCAAGGAAGCGATTCAGCAAATTCATTAAGAAAGTACGTGTTCTGAAAAGATTGAAGGAAAGACTAGTGCATGCTAGATGTCCCCCTCCTCTTTTTTTAACGCCAGGTTGTTGTTACACTTGATTCTCAATCATAGAAATGAGTACGTTGTAGGCACACTACCATATGCAAATTGCTTGGAAATTACGTGAGGGATTACCGTGTAAGATGAGAGATGCCTTCGAGAAGGGTTTTCAAAGCGAAGCTGGTTCCTATTCACGGAGAAAAATCACGGAAATTCCATGTAACTAGCGTACTCAGTTATTGGAATAGAACTGAACATAAGGCTAAGTGGTTTTTTATCCACTATTGCTTATCTAATTTCCGCTTTAGCCGACAATATTGGGCATAAAATAAGCTAAATGTCATTTCAAAGCAAGGCTTTAAATGAAAAATATTGTTTATTAAATAAACAAATAAATACATGTTTAAGAAATAATTACATCCCACCATACAAATACGTTACGTGTTTTTTAATCTGACTTTCATCATATAAACGCAATTTTGCATAATTTTAGGATCAATCAGGCTTTATATGTCGCATATGGCTCTGTTCTACAGAGGCCTATTAATGCACAACCCTCTTTCACAAGCACAGGAGTATTTTTACAGGTCGGACAGTCAAATTTAAAGCCTTCCCAAGAGTGTCCATCCATCGTAATTATTGTGTTTATCCATCCAACTGCAAAGTACCCGTTAAAGTATATCTTAGACAATATTGTCTGCAATGCAAATTATGTACCATTAATATATAACTTTGTATTATGAGTGCTACAATATAAACAAATGACCGAGTATGGAGTTAGCGTGCGCCGTTAGGGTGCACTTCCATAGATGGTTAGTGCAGTGGGGTCGATACCAGTTTTGGCCATGGCGATGTTTTGGGGCCCCCTGTACCTATTTTCAGTCTGTCTCTCTGCTATAAAGACGTAAGCCTTATGGAGATCCGGTTTTAAGATATTCATAACAATGTTCGTAAAGGTGCCAATGGTTTATACGGCAGCACTACTATGAAAGTTAGAATTTAATTTGAACAATTAAATCCTTACTTGCACAAGGCTTGTTTAAAAAAAGCAGAATTTGATTTTTTGCGCAATGTGCATTACTTTAAAATGTTTCAGCTCATTAAATATAATGTACTGTCTTAATTTGAACGATAAAGATTTTTTGCAGCATTGAATTGCAAAACCTCTCGAATTGGACATATGCTGTTCCGCGTGGGTGATAGGTGAGGAAATTTGCTTCTTAAAAGAGTAATAATTAACAGACTAGTATTTATAGTAGCGCAACATAAACGTAAGAGAACACAGGAAATGGAAAGACTAACCTATAGTTTCCAACTTCAATTTTTGCAATTTTATCTTCAGCAGCTTACCGTATAAGCACTTAAACTATAAACCGGCTGCAACCAAATAATGAGGTGTCTCTGCACTAAAGAGATGATTTGCTAACTCTTGCCAGTTCTAACTCGAAAGAGGTCTAACTGTATTTTTCTCGACGAAAACCGCAAGAATTGTTTTACAATCAACTGCTCAGTTCTAAATATTTGGCTCTTCAAGCATAGCTGAGAAAGTTTCCGGTTTAGTTGCTCAAAATAGTATTCGTGCAGTCACTCGAATTTGATATAAATGCTATAACATAACTGCATGTGTTTTTCTTCTGCAATAGTGAGTGAGCTGGGTTTATGCTTAGAATACGGAAGTTATAAGAAGATGCTTTATTAGTTTTAATTATGAATGACGCATACATATGTTAGTATGCTTATATTATTTCTAAGAACAAAATATGGAGGAAACTCTCAATCAGTCAATCAACAAATCTATATATATATTTGTATTTGTAATGTGTTAAATTTCTTTGTAAATTTAATATATATGTATCTAAATTTAAATTTGTTTATATCTGTATTACTAGATAATAAAGAACCTTACACGCAAGAATATGTATGCATGACTGCTATACATTGTGAAGAAATAGCCTGCACCTAGAACGACCAAATTTTGTAATGATTTTAATGAGTGTATGTAATGATTTTAATTAGTTAGTGTAATTTAACGCGTCCAGTTTAACACACTAATTAATAATAATGGATAAAGAACGTCGGTCGTCGCTTTTAAATCGCATTGTTTGTTAATTAGTAACAAGCAGATTAAATATGAAAGAAAAATTAAATACTTTACAGTTGGTGGAATGAGAATATATTGGGGTATGAGGGATAAAAATACTTTATTTCGGGCAGTGAGAATATATTTCTTTTAAACTGCTGAATTTATTCATAATTTAAAATTTAAAGACAAGTATCTTACGCTTCTCTGGAGGGCAACACATTTCTTTTGAATCGTTGCGATTTCAGATTAAATTTGAAAGATAAATTAGCTTACGATTTGCCGAGTGATGACACAATGCATTTAAATCTCCCAGTTTGTTAATCAAAATTTCATTACATTTACAGAAAACATAAAGTAAATAGAAAAACGGTTTCGAAACTTAAAATTCGGGGTTCAAAATTCGAGGGAAGGATTACGTGTAGTTAAGGCTTGATGGCTCTAAGTGCCTGCGTTTTTTAACAGTGCAAGGACCACACATATATACTGACATATTTTTTATTATGAGATAATAGAAGTAAATTTCTAATTAAATTATATTAGAAATGACGTAAATGAAATAATAATGAAAACACGTCATAGCTATTATTGTCAGCAATTTTCTTAACTTTCAAGCATAAGTTCTATTAATTGCGATTGCATATTTACCATCTCTTTCTTTGGTTTTTGCTTTAAAGTAACATTTTAGATACATAAGTTTTACAATAATTTAAGGTTTATTCGTAAAAATTCTTTCATAATTTTTTAAGCAGATTTTCGAGCTTAAGTTTCAAGCAAAAAAGAATGTTTACGCGTTTTTTATGACTAATCTCACTTGTCTGACCTGATCAGAACACGCCCAAGAAAAGATCCTTTGATACCATAGTTTATACAGCCCAATTCCACTCTAAGTTTGAAGGAGAGAACACCGGGCGCCGGTCCGTGGATCTCCCACACCTGTTCCCTTACAACCAAACCACACAAGAAGACTTTGGGCTCTCTATATGTTTAGAATGCCCCTATGCCGCAAAGACACTGAAAATTTACACCATCCATACCTTCTCCGGGATTCGCACCCGGGCCCTTCGGCGCGGTAGTTAGAGTCATTAACCACTATCCCGTTGGTCAACTAGGTCGCTTTTCTATTTATGAATAACAAATAAAAATAAATTATTAATATTTATCAACCCAAAAGAATGTTAGTCCGACTGGGCTATTCATTTTGAAAGCGGATTTGGCGGCGTATCACTTTAAATTTTTGAATTAGTTTTCAAATTGTTGCCCCGATTTCTTATCGCCCTGTATTATTTTAAAGAAATTAAATAATGTAGAATCTGCATGAATGTATATTTGCTTCTTGCAGAGGAACATGTGCTTCTGGAAGCCCGAAGTTTGAATTTCAGATTTTATATTTCATATTTTGTAAAACTTTAATGAATTTTTTAAAAACTCAACGATCTGAAAGAGAGCAGCGGCAACCCTGCACGGATTAAAACATTGTTATCTCCAGCTAGCGAGACTGTAGATCGGAAATTCTAAAGATAGGCTGTTTCTAAATATTTTCGGATTTTGCTATTCAACTGGTTTTTATTTGGCGTAAGTGAAAAGAAAACGCTATTTAATTAGTAAATTTAGCATACAAAACATGATTAATAAAAACGTTTTAAAAGCCATCTTATTTGGAAAACTGTACATTAATATGATAAACTGAGAAATGACTGAAAAAATATAGAAAAATGGATGCGAACACTTAAGACTTCATAGGGAATTCTAAACCTATTCTGCTTTCAAAATTTCTGTAATTTTGCTGTTGAGTGTGGGGCGTAAGCGCGAAGAAAATTATGATTACTAATAAAGCTAAAAAGACAAAAAGAAATGGGTTAACAGGAGTGAGTGCAACAGCAAATTGGTAGACTGTAAGCTCAGCGAGAGTGTAGAAAAACTTGACAAGCCCTTATGGGCGAACCTTAAAGTATGAGCCCTTTCAGATTAATATCCTTTTTATGGGGATGTATGACTTTTTTTTTAAAGACTATAATTTTCAATGTGTTGAAGGATTTTTAATTTATTTATTGGTTAAAAATGGATATTCTATGTGGAAGAGATATATAAAAAGTTTTTGTAAACATTTATAACAAAGAAAACAAATTTGAAAAGATTTTTTTCTTTGTTATAAAGAAATTAATAATATAACATAATGTTTTTTTTCTTTGTTTTGTTCTTTGTTATGTGTTTTCTTCGCTGCGGAA
The DNA here is from genome assembly GCF_044657685.1 of Stegodyphus dumicola. NCBI lineage: Eukaryota > Metazoa > Arthropoda > Arachnida > Araneae > Eresidae > Stegodyphus > Stegodyphus dumicola. Next base: position 90,979,992 of record NC_140768.1, read on the forward strand.
GCTAAGGTCGCTGCTAAGGTTCGCTCCTGAGCTCGCAGTTTATCAGAATCTTCTTGGACTCGCTCCTGCTAACACAAGTTTTTCTGTCTTTTTAACTTTATTATTAAATGGCACTTTCTTCACGCTTACGCAATATATAGAATGCAGCAGCAGAATCACAAAATGTTTGCAGTAGCATATGTTTAAAATTCCCGATACAGTGTTAGTGTTGCCATTAATTATTTTCAACTTTCTTTTATTATTATTATTATTAACGTTTTCTGTTTTTTAACTGAATTTATGAAGGATAATTTTCTTCGTATTTACCTCATATAAAATTAAACAGCAGAAATCACAAAAACTGAAAATCAGCTTTAGGTTTCCAGCGGAGTGTTAAATGTTGCCGCAATTATTTTTATAACCGCCATATTAGTTTTTAAAAATAAAACATGGCAATAGCATTTGGTGGCAACATGATATCGACAAAAATGTGAGAATCACGACACCTAGTACCTCTGGGCCTAAAAATTGTGAAAAAAAAAAACACCGTGCAAAGTCTTTCCTGTAAGAATGAATAAAGGAACAAAAGCAATTTTCTTTCTTTCCAAATTCGTATCTCATGCATCAGTTTAAAAAAAGTAGATTATCAAAATACGCATAGGAATCCAAAAATTAAATAAAAATGCTTCTTCAAAGGATTCAACGAGCCCACATCTCTCCTTTACCTTTGTATTTCAGTAGAAGAATGACTAAATGTTTCATCTCCCAAACACTTGATGTAATTAAAAATGCAACAGAATTAATTGTTTGCGTAATTAAATCATGGAACATTCTCTTTGTTCTCTGATTCTCAGAACGTCTTTCAAACAGGAATGGGAAAAAGATTTGCTTGTTTTAAAAAGAAGGAAAGAGGAAAAAAAGGAGAAATTTTTCTACAATAGTTACATGTAAAGTTCCTTTTCAGAGTTGAGAATTTTAAAGGTAGTAGGCTCCAAAGTAAGGTATTGTTTGAAATTTTGTCTTTTTAGAAACAACTAAGTAATTAAAGATTTAATTGTTCATGATAGACTACTACTGCATATTTCTATGCCTCAAATTTCTCGCTCTCTTCCCCTCCCAAAAATTATATGTTGTAACAATGTACGTTACGAATGAAGTTAGAAACATCTTTCATTAGTTGCAATAAAACCGCAAATATACATAAAAGTTAGTAAAAAGTTATATTATGAATGAAATATATTTTAAAATATATTTATCCCTATTATTATATAAGGAATCGGTATGCATGTATTAATGCATATACAGGTATTTGTTCCTCGCACTGTCAAAATTCGGTGGCATTTACAGTCTTCAAATTCTGAACACACTTATTTCTCCTCCCACGTTCGTGCAGTTTGAAGTTAGAATTTTGAATCAGTAGCTCTCCGGACAAAACAGTGATTAGGAGAGCCTACTGCGTTACCGAAGGGCCCGGTTTTGAATCCCGGAGAAGGCATGGATGTTTTTAAATGTATAGTGTCTTTGCTGCATAGGGGCACTCTAAATAAATGGTGAGCTGAAAGCCCTCTCGAAAGGTTGGTGGTAGGGAGGAGGGGTAGAAGATCTTTGGACACGTTCCCACGGGCTTCTCTCCATCAAAATTGGGGCGGAACTGAACGGAATCGTGCGAATTTAATTAATTTTTGATAACAAAACTCAGTTATTTAAAATAAGTTTGTTGCAATTGCTTGAAACAAAACATTTTATCTTCCACAGACCAGTATGTTATTATTAGGCGACATGTAAGATATTTGCCTTTCAAATTTGGTCAACAAACGTGACTGTTTAAAAGTTATGTGTTGCTACTGTCGGAAACTAAGTACTTTTACCTTTCACGTGCCACTGTATTGCTATTTGGCAAAGCGTAAGAATTTAAAATTTAAATTTAATCTGAGTGATTAACTAAACGATTTAAAAGCAATAAACTCAGCTCTTAACAATACATTTTTTAAAATTTTTAATTTTGTGCATTTAAATAAAAATGCATTTAATTGTCTTGTCTAACTGGAGTTGTGCTAGTAATGCTTATATAATATTTTACAGTATTATGTTTATTCCATCTAATCTGCGCTGGATCTTGAGGTGATATCCCGTTAATGTCCTTTCTTCATTCTGTTGGTGGGTTCTTTGAGAAAGATTCGTCATGTTTCGTTACATAGTAAAAGTAGGCGGGATACCAGAATTTCACCATTGCTCGTACACTTACAATCCCACGGTACTTATTGTGCAACATACCTCATTTTGATGTTGAAAACCTCAGGGCATTATCCAAAGGGCTGCTACCTCTCTTCCCCTACTCCCAAACCACTCGAAAAGACTTTCGTCTCGCCAATATTTTGAGCGAGCTCATACTGCGCAGACATTAACTTACAGACATACACTAATAAACATCTAAGCTTTCTCGAGGATTCGTATTAGGGCCTAGCTAGAGCATAATTAACGGGGCTAATCACTATACCGATCAGCGTAGCTTCGTTCAAAAGTTAAAGTTCAAAAGTCTTCGGGACTAGAAAATGCTCCTGTTAACATATAAAAAAGGAAGCCAGGAAACATGACAGCCCCTAAGTGTAAGTTAGAAGTGAACATGAATTTATCTGCAAAACCGACGCCAACTTGGAGTTTAAAAAATGGGGTCTGTAATAATAAGGACCAATAATTACTGTAGAATGACTATTATATCTTCTACCACCAAATTCCTAAACAAAAGAGAAACCAGTATTTATGTAATAGCGCAATTTACTTAAGTCACATATCAGTCGGAAACTGCTGTAACCACCTTGGGCAAAAATTTAATCACTTAACACTATATGGTACACCAAAGACTTAATTCATTTCATTTCTTTTAAAGAATATATTTAATATTATTCTTTTCAAAAACTGAATTTATTGATAACAATATTTGAAACAAGTTCGAGATTTACAAAGAGATATAAAATAAATTTAGACTTTGAAATTTTTAAAATTTGTGTGCCAGTTTACTATTTTGTATCAGAGAAAATCAAAATGTTTTACTTTAATTAAGAAGTTTGGGCTACAAATTATAAACAATCGCCTAACTTTCCGAATAAGTCCAGCAAATATTATTTATGTAGTTTTCCGTAAATGAGCTTCGTATATAAAAAATAATGTTATTCGGGGAAAAAATATAGTGCGAAACTGCATTATTTGGACAATCTACTAAAGAAAGCGTGCTATTATTTAAAAATGGTCCGTCTCCTTTTTCCTTGTTTTTGTTTTCGTATGTATCGATTGCATATTAAAAATAGGATTGAAATATATAAGAATTTAAAACTAATAATTTAGATTTTACTGTGATATAAAATATTAAAAATCCCTTTACTTTTTGCTGTGCTGAAATATACTTTTACACAGCAAACACGTACCGCGTAAAAATAAAATTCATTTTTGGGGGAAAAAGCTCGTCTACGCGTGAAGACAAAGTTATTAAGCGACATAAGAAAGTCTTGCAGACTTGTCACCAGACAGTATTCCACTTTCGATTTTATTCTTAAATTGCTCTAAACAGCTGAGCCATTACTAAAAATCAAAACAATGTATAGATTTACATCTAATAGAAGAACTCAATTGGTCTCATTACAAATATAATAATTTACTATCTTTCCAAAACCTTTATTATTCATGGCTAAATTTTAAAAATAAGTCGTAATAACAGTAATAATAAACAGGAGGCTCAATAACAGATAACAGTGATTATAAATGGCAATAAAATGCAGAAAATGAAAAATAAATAGAAATTGTAAATACAAAAATTAAATTAAAAACGCGGGAAAAGAAAGATATTAATTATGAAACGTAATGCATATATATGTAAAATAACTCGAAAAATTGTTCTAGCACATTTAGTTAACTCTGACTAATGAAACAAAAAATAAATCATTCTATATCTTACAATGATAAATCATTTCTATCAAGGAGAAAAAATATTGTAGCATTTATAAAAAAATCAATCCGAAATTACTAGTAAAAAAGGGGCAATTAGCTTGAAATTTTTATCACTAAATCTACATTATTACTAGTAAACAACATTTACCAGTGCAGTCCGTGTACACCCAGGTAATATGTTAGAAGTATTTTAATGAAGTAAAACTCTTATGCAAATTTTAAAGGTAATGAGTTTATATGTTTTCGTAATACAGTATTACCGTAAAACTTATAAAACGCAATTACGAAATCCTATGTTTTGAAAAATACGTTGCTGATGTTATTCTGACGAACTAAAAAATCAAATGGCAGCTTTAAGTCACGAAATTGTTTAAGTAGTTAATGTATCGAAATTGTGCTTTGGAGTAAAGAAAAAACAAAAATTTACTTTTTCTGATAATTCTGTAATATCCTTTTGAACCTGACCTTCCCCACTAGTGGCCAAATGGAACAGAACGATGAACATGTAGCTCTACAGAGTTCAAATCCTAGTAAACGAACCGATGGGCGTTTTCGTAGTTTTTCCCATGTTGACGAAGATAGGAGTCAGTTGTCCTTTAGAAATACTCCACGAAGGTATCGCTTACCTCAGAAAGATAGTCCTTGCCTGCTTTGCTATTATGAAATTAAAAAAAACTTTTATCCTGACGTAAAAAAACTAAAGAGAAAGGAAACTGAGGAACTTTTAATAAATTCAGAAGAGCTACAACTACGAAAAAAGCCATGAAAGTAATTGAACACACACATGTTAACAAACAGATGCTTTTTGAATTACAACAAATAGCACTTCCATACTGATGTAGAAAATTTTCTAGCCTCAGGTCTGTCGACATATGTTGCTATGGTAACAGTAATAGAGAAAATAAGTTCCGCATGAAGTTCGCAATCACTATAAGTAAATGAACAAACAGAAAATTTAAATAAGTTTTCAAGTTTGTCTCACAGTTTTCAAAAGGAAAAAATAAGGATGAATTCTGAAGAGAGAGAGAATCTATGAGACGTATGAAAAGAATTTAAAAAGAATTTTCTCTTTGATTTTATTTTGCATTATTACCATCATTTGTTGCTGCTATTACCTCGCAGTCGAATTGGGTTCTGAACTGTTTTTTATTTTGTATATATATATATATATATATATATGTATGTGTGTGATGTATATAATGTGTGTAAGATATAAAAATATGAAGGAGATTTATTAACAAATTACTAACGTAATTGGAAAACCCCCTTTAAATTCCTAGTTTTAATTTAAATACAACCCCTTCAAAGGCCTGTACTGCGTCACTGACGCCACTTGTTCCCTGTAATAAACCCCAATACGAAGAACGTTCTTGCCCAATCATCATTTAAGAATCAAACAAAGCCTTCCGAACTTACATACGGGCCTTGCTCCTTAATACGCATCATTTTCTTCATCATTCTGCTGTCGCTTCACAAACACGTAATTAATCGCTTGGCTCTTTTCATATATTATTTTTAAAATGTGATGCATCTTGTATAAAACTGTGGGGCGCTTATAAAACCTCTAGTATTATACCAATTAAGAAGATATGTGCTATGAAATTCGTCGTGAAGCAAAAAAACAATGTTTTTACCATCAAGCTAGTTGTGCTTTTTCATCTACTACACAACAGTTTTAAGTTATCTTTTATGAGGCATCATAATTTGTGTGCGAGCTACAAACCTCTATCATCATCTCCACCACTACTGCCAATTAATTGGTGTTTTCTTATTTCTCTCATCGTACTGTCCAGAAATAATGCATGTATATGTAATAACTAGGAAAGCTTCATGGCTCAAATAGATACATAAAGAAACAGAAGCTTGTAGACTTGCGCGAATTCAATTACTTCCTTATTATTCATAATTGACTCACACTTTCCATTATGCTAAAGTAAGTCAAATGGGCGTTACAGCGCCTTGGTCTTAAAGACTTTTTACATCGGTACGAATGAACTGGTAAAATATATTTCTGAAGGCAGCGGTAGGAGCAGGCTCGAAGAGCGAGGAGTGATGCATTTCAGAAGAAAGTATGAGACAGAAAGTCAAAAAGACTTCGATTTTCAATAGAAATCTTATTCAGTAATTGGCTAAAAGGTATCTGCATAGCAGCTTTACACAAGATCTTACGATGCGGATTAATTTTGAAATGACATAATTTAGATTGATACGTTGATAGTTACTAATTTTAGGAAGGAGAGGGGAAAAATTGAAATTAACAGTAAAAGGATATACTTCCAGTTATAAGTTTTGAATAAAAGTCTATTTTTGGATTATTTATTCCTACATTTTCAATATGATTAGGAAATAAAATAAGACAAATTAATTGTAACCCGTAAATGGTTTTAATTGGTAGTTTTACCGAATTACCGTTGCTTAAAAGACGTTAGTAAATTTACCAATCTATTATTTTAATATATTTAGTGGAAGAACTTCAGAATAAAATTTCAGGATTTTATCCATGTAGGTGAATTTAGCTGTTATGGGTGGGGATAAACCATCCACATAGTTTCAGAAATGGTTCAGCCTCAGTTGATATCAAATCTACGTGGGAATTTACAGTTCGAATAAATACAGTTGCAATCAAATAAGAATAATGAAGAACATTCATTTAACTTATTTAATGGATATATTCATACTAATACATAAAGAAAAGAATCATTGAAAGACATAATTGCATATGCTTTATTTTCCGTTAGCGCGACGAGCCTGTAAGAATATCCCCAAAAGTGAAAAGTTAACAATTAATATTTTGCAAATTATGAAACTCTTACATGGAATTTTTATACGAAAGCAATAACTTCTTTTCTAAATTAATTAAAGGTCTTGCTTAGAGAAGGAAACGGAATAAATTTTGAAAATTACATAATTATAGTTCGTGCATGCTTCGTAAGATGATGAATGAGATAAATAGGATGAATATGAATAAATAGGGAGACGTACTCATATTCATCATATCTGAGTTAAAATGCTGCTCCATAGAGCCATTAGCGGAAGAAACTCAAGTCAACTTGAAAGCACTGAGAATTTAGAGAATATACTTACTGCATGGCTAATACAACCTCTTGTATACAATGCTTTAGGTGGAAAGCTTACCTATTAAATAGAGAAATGGGCAAACGGGTAACATTAGTTAAATAAAATATTTCTTAAATACATGTTAGCAGAAACATTTATTTCGCTAGTTAGAAATCGTATAAAAATATTAATGAATGAAAACAGTGAACCAGTCGCTCATCCATATTCACATTTCTTCATGCTATGCTTCTTTGCAGTTTCTTATCAAGTCACTTTTTCACATCAGAAAAAAGCACAAGAGTTAAAAAATTTTATTCAACTGTGTCTGTTGGCATATAATTTTTTATAAAGTCACAGTAAGCTTTTTTTATTTAGATTTATTCGGTATGCATTCGAATTCTAATCGTTGCAAATATTTAAGATTAAACTTAACCATTGATAGACTTTTATGCAATTTCATTTCCTTTTAAGTTTCTAGTATTATAGCACGATGTAAAGAGTTCAAAACAGTACTTGTAGATCAAACAGCACTTGTTTTTGTTGGAAATTGTCTTTTCTACTTGCCGCGGCGCTGCAAAAAATGACGCCACGAAGCTTTATCGCTTAAGCGACAGCGGCTGTTCCGATCACTCAGTACTATTATATTGTCCAGATATTGAAGTCTGTGTATGTATTAAACAAAGCATTTTGAAAGAATGAGCGTACCGAGGTTATCATCTGCATTCCTAAATTCTTATTAGGAAAAATAAAAATTCTAATACACAAGAATTCATGTATTCTTGCCTATTTATATACCGAAGCCAACAAGAAATTTCTGTTTATTATATATATTACATAGAGAAACTAAGGACAGTTTTGTTGTCTTATCGAGTGCAGTAAATACATACCTTATTTTTATGTCTTTTATCTGGCAGCTTTCCAACCACATACATTTAGGAAAATAGACACGGGATCTCATCATGATAAACAAATACCCAACGCCAACCGAAGGAAACAAATACTCATCGTTGTGGAGCTTTACGTTTGTTAACACATCATTTTACTACTTTACACGAGCTACTACTTTTTTATGCAAACTAGTTTATGGCTATAAGAATAAATTTCTTAAATTTAGCAGAAAGCTTCCAGCAGCAGCCACTGACTATCTCACCGTGACGTTAACTGCCATGTCAAAAGGTCCGGGTTCGAATCTTATCGATATTCCTAAGCGTTATACTGTAGTAGGTCTCAACCACAGGGGCTTATGAATCAACAAGGGAGCATAAGGTCAGTCTCTTATTTAGTTGTTAAGTGTTTATATTTCTTTTATGAGTATAAAAAACTACTTTTGTTCAACTTTTGATATTTATGAAAATACCTTTTCGTGTTTAATTTATAAAACACATTACAAAGTATTTTACATTTAAATAAATGTATGTATATTTTTTGAGTTAGAAGAAGAAGAAAAGAATGATGCTCTAGCAACGGTGAAAGAGATGCATGGGATAGAAAATGTTGAGAACCCCTTGGTATAGTATCTATGTGGCAAAAAGAGCTAGCCGAAAGTACTCTCGAGAGGTTTGTGGTAGGGAAAGGGAGTGGGAGACCCTTTAGGGCCGTCCTCCGCGTATTCTCTCTCAAAACTGGAGTGGAACTCCACTATTAGTGCGAAGGACTATACCTGTACTGTCAGTGGTGGAATTCTAGTATTCTAGTCACTTCTACCTGTAACTGCTATTTTTGCCCAGCTTCTAAATAATAGGAATCAGCTTTAGTCTTTGCTAGCCGTGTTTTCTGGGGTGAGTTGAAGGCCCGAACCAAAACTTACCTGACAGTTTTTCTCGAATCTAATATTTTTGTATATTTAAGTTTGATTTTGCGTCCTGTTAACCTCATTAGATGCAGAGACTTTTGTTATTACCCGAACGGTGTGAATTGTTAGACTGAGGGTCTAATAAAAGGGTTTCGTTTGAACCTTCTCTGGAATTGGTATTATTCTGGTGATAAATTAAGATGAGGCGATAAATAGCCTGGCTGTCTTAAAGAAGCAGGAATTTAACATTTTAAATAATCAGGTTCCATATAGTGTGCTTTTTTACGTGCATATAAGTACGGTAAGCTATCAAACAGAAACCCCAGTACTACGCACTTTAGAAAAGTTAACATTTTCCATAGAATCTTAGTTATTTCTGTTTGTAAATATAAGCCATAGTTTTTAAAAGTATGGATTCATCAACCTCTTTTCGAGAATTCTTTTTGCTCTAGGCCCCCTTCGAGATTATTCAGTGCTTCTTTACCTTTGCAATACTGGTATGTTAGATATTGAAAAATATACATACAATGATTATAATGAATCCAACTAGTAAAATTTGACGAATCGATCTAACAACAACACTGATGAAGAGCTGCGTTTATTGCTCTGGAAAGTTTCAGTTTGTTGCTCAGGAATATACAGATTAAATTTGAAAAAAAAAATATATCCCGCTTTACCAAATCGTAGCATAGCAATGTGTGGAAGATAAAAAATGTATATCGGGAATATATACATTTCTTTTAAATCGTCAAGGTTGTTAATTAAATATGAAAGACAAATACCCTTTGCCGGGTGACAACACATTTATTTTAATCGCGGAAATTTTGGGACTAAATTTGAAACATTTGTTTCTCAATCATTTTTTTATCATTAGTAACTTATTATTTTATTTTATGTTACAAAAAGTGTCTACACATTTTCTGAACGATATCGAGAAGGAATGTTTTAAAAAAAGCAAATGTTTTAGAATACAAATTTCTAGCATGCCTATTATTTGAAATGAAAAATATCGTCTGCTCCTTTTAAATGTACTCTTCTTTCGAAATGTCACATGTAAGCAAGATGTGGATTGAAGAATATATTCTTACGATTTCAGTAGAGAAATATTCATATTCCATTATTGAAAAATACTGTAAAGTACATCGTATTAAAACTTCTAAGTACAAAATAAGCAACATTATTAATTGGAAGAGGGAAAAATCCATCAGTCATAACTTCTGCATGGAAAGGAGACTCCAAATGAATTTCCGGCCCACCAGCGGCCGAGCGGCAAAGTCGCTGAACCAGCGACTTTGATGTGTGTAATTAATGTAAATGACGTGTGTATTTGTGTGTTACCTTTATTTATTAAATATTATGTTATTTGCACTTAACCACAAAATTCAGTTCAATAGTAATGTCGCAAAATAATTTTAAAATGAGGATATCTTTAGAACTTCCTATGCAGAGTGCCTTCCACTCTTAATACTTCCACTTTTTAATATGGCTTTATAAACAAATTTTAAAAAGTATTCTTTCGAACCTTGAAAATACTATCTATATTTAGGTTCTTTTGGAAATGAATTCTACTGAAATCTTACCAATTCAACAGCTTCAAATTTTAGCACTTTTCAACAAAACTTAACTACATATTAAAAAGAAACCAGTCAGTTTTTAACCGAAATATCCAGAACAGCTGTTCAATGTGTGGGCAAAATTATTTGAACATGAGAACATGAGATTAAGTATTAGAGTTATAATGCATTGTATAACTAACTAATAGAGAACCAAATTGTATTATTCAGAAGAATCCTTAAGCTGAACTCAAATTATGCAAGCACAAGATAAAGAGCGTAAACACTGTAAAATGTATAAGATGTGTGATGGGGAAATCAAGTAACAGGAGAGACTGGAAATACTTGTTTACTAAGAATGCCTGATTCTCAAATAAAAATGAAATTAAAATCAGGTAGTAGAATTTTGAAATCAGAAGGCACATTTAAAGTTTCATCTTAATATCAAAAACTAACAATACACAATTATTTTAAGAAATGTTGTTTCAGCATGAAAATGAATTCAAATTCGTCTTTTTTAAAAGTGTATAAATATATATATAGTAATTTAAGGCCCTTAATTTTGCATAATTTTAAAATATCTTATTTTTTGGTATTTGGCTTTTTTTTTTGTTGCAATTTCTGCATTTGTAAAGCTTTTGCTATTAGTAAGATTTCTTTATTACTACAGTGTGTTTAGTACAGTATGAACTTAGTGGTATTAGTATTTGCACAGCACATACGTAGAGTTATTAGTATCAGCTCACAATTCACTTAATATTATTAGTATTATCACAGTATGTATTTAGTGTTATTAGTGAAATATGTACTTAGTGTAATTAGTATTAATACAGTACGTACAGTAAATTTCTGTACGTATATTCTTTTGATTTTGTATGTATGCTTCTGTTTCTATTATGTATGTTTTGTAGTAATATTAGCTTTAGTACAGTATGTTAAATATATTTATGCATTATTAAAATTTCTGCATTGCAAATAATGCTAATGCAGTATTTGTATTATTTTTTTATTATTAAAAAGAAATTTTTGTTTAAGGCGTACAATATGGGTATGGATGTATGATTTATATGCCTCAGGAAATAATCTATCCTTAGAATAACACACGGAAGCCATTCACAGGTTCATAAAGATCAAATATCTATATGAGCTAACTCAGTAATAGACACAATGTTTTTTGATCTCCGTGTTTAAGACATGATGAAATGAAATTTGTACAGTAATTTAAATACACTTAAATGTAATAGATTTAAAACACAGCTGTTTTTAATCTGATGGAATATCTATATGAGCTAACTCAGTAATAGACACAATGTTTTTTGATCTCCGTGTTTAAGACATGATGAAATGAAATTTGTACAGTAATTTAAATACACTTAAATGTAATAGATTTAAAACACAGCTGTTTTTAATCTGATGGAATTTGATTAAGGAAGAGTTGTGACAGTTTTACGAAATGTTTGCATAAAATGTGGAAACAACCTCAACATTGATACCGAGACAAACTCTTATATTACGCAATAAAATGAATATTTTTCATGATGTAATGTAATGTAATATACGAGTGTGCTGCAACCCTCCTGGACAAATGGACAATGGTTTGCAAATGTAAAAAAGTATCCGATTAAATGTAAAGTCAAGAACATAAAAACTACAAGAGTTCATATGATTCAAAAGAAGATGTATTTTATCCTGAAGAAACAGAATTCATAATGGAATCTGCAAAATATTTTTGTTGGTTATACTTTATAATTCAAATATATTGACTGGTAAATATTATATTCCAGACTAACATTGCTCTCGAATAATTCTATCATTTTTAATTAATCATCAAATAATTTACTTCAATTTACATTCAAAATAAACAAACTAAGGAAACTTTTTAAATTTTCAGAGAAAGTTTGCCAATTGGTACAACACGTGAGAATAATAATGGCAACGTAGTCTCTTTCTCTTAATTATCAAACATTTCTTCGATACATAAATTAAAATACATATATATATATAAATATATAATTATAATATATACATATATAATTATAAATTTGTATGCAAATGCAAAATTTCTTTGCGCAATAGCCATGTACTTGAAAAGTGTCAGAAAAAAGATACTAGAAACTATCTTTATCTCAGATTATAAATAATAATAGGTCAAGCGATATTTCCATTGTTAAATTTTCAACTGCGAAAACATGTTGTTCATAAATAAATATATTCTCAAACAAAGCTTTTATTCTTAGTGCAAAAATCCATAACTCAGTGTACTTTTATTTTGACAAATGCGAATAAAAGTTAATCAAATCTATATCTTTGAAAAAGATTTATACTACATTGTAGATAAATCAGCCTAATTTATAGATTTTTTAGTGCTTTATTCACGGTAATTTTTAATGGAAGGAAAGTAATGTAAATTCAGATTTCAAATAATTAAAATCTTGAAATTTTTGCAAAAACCATATTTGCAACAAATGCATAACTGAAATGTATTTTCGGGGCGCATAAAATTTCACCGGTTGTATACGGCAGTGGGCTGCTGAAATAAAGAACGTTAGCACCGTAATGCGTAATATAGTAACCGAAATATGGGGCGTAGCGCATTTTTAAAACTTCGGTATAATTATGAGAAATACTTTATTAATGCTATAAAAAATTATAGGAACTGGAAGTCAAATTGAAACATTTTTTAACCTATAGAGAGTTATAGTAGGAGAATTTGTACTAAGCTTGCGGAGTGCAAATTAAATTATACTATATAGTAAACATTTTAAATTTACGTAATATGAGGAAATTATAGTATTAGCGCCTTAATGTGTCAAAAAGCCATTCAGTAGTAACTACTTTGTAATGTATTAGGAGTTCTTAAATTTAGGTAAAATTATCTACTTTTCAGATACTGAAACTCGAGTTGTAAGACATATGAAAGATAACTAAGAATTTTGCTATACTGGACAGTCTGAAATTTAAATAAAGTTATTTAAATTTCTCTTTGTAATGCATAAGAAAAATTACAAGGAAGATAATAAATTTTGCTATGCAAAATGGTTTTTAAGTAAAATTATTTAAATATGAAGCAATAAATACAATTTAGTTGTAATGCATGGGAAATATGGTAAGGAGATGAACAGAATTATTCTTAAATAAGTAAAATTGATTAAAGTATTGAGCATTTGAATTTCAATACCTACGAAAGATGACGAGAAAATGAAACTTTATTTTACAGAGCAGTCAGTAAAATTCAGTAAAATCATCTAATTAAAGGGCAATTACTATGATTGATTTGTCATGAATAAGAAAAATGGCAACAGAATGAACAGTATAAGTCTTAAATTTAAATAAAAATGTTTAAATATGAAGTAGTGTACATCTGAATTATAATGCTTACAAAAGATGACTAGAAAGGTAAATTTTGTTTTACAGAATAGTCCTTAAATTTATGTAAGGTAAATAATGTTAAACGTTTTAGAGTTACAATAATGGAACGATGCTTAGTTATTGGGTCGCTCCCCTCTTTTGGGATCATGAGAATGTTATAAAAGAATCGTCGCAACTTTCTTTTGTGTACTGTGTATAGTTTCTAGTTAAAAGAAACGTTCCTCATTTTTAAATGCTAAATTCATTCATTTAAATTTAGTTTTTAAATCTCTTATTAACGAATGTAAAATAAAAAGACCTTTAGAAAACAGATGTGTCATTTTATACATGTTTAGTTGTAAATTTATGCATGCTTTCATAATATATATGCATATGTAATTTTTGCATATTGTAATTTTATGCATGTTTATTTGCTAACTGTAACTCAAACTGACGACTGTAAAATGGATAATTTTTAAAATGTATATTTTATTACAGTTATGATATTTTTAACTGCCAGTTATAAGTAATACTGCCGAAACGTAAAATACATATGCTTTTAAAAATGTACATTTTGTTTTTAGTTATTAACCCCTAATTTTGTTTGCATGATGGCAAGGGTTTCTAAATTAATTCTTTGGCAAGTCGTATCAACGAAACGTATGCTAATAAAACATGTGTGATTCATAAAAAATGGTACTCACCTTTAAAATATACGTCCAGAAATAATTAAAGACCTTATTCCTGTAGTAACTGTGGCTTCCACAAAGTTTCGTTATGACAGTTGCCAAATATAATACTTTTTTGTTTTGTGTTCCTGTATCAACAGGTGTCAGAATACTCCGGAAGAATTCAAGTATTTGGCAGTGTAACTCCAGTTCACGAAAGTTTTACTTCATTTGCTAAATTTATTTTTAAAGTTCATTTTATGATCTCTTTGCCTTCACTGTTTTACTAGTTTTTGGTAAATGACGTCTTGTTTGGAAACTTACTTCAAAACGAGATCTTCCTGAATATCTGAGCGATTTGTTAATGTTTCAGCTACTGAAAAATTTCGCCTTGTCATGAGTTAAACTTTTAATTACTTCTCTTTGGAGTTCTTATTGGTCAGATATGATAGTCATTAGTTTAACAAATTACGTTAAAAATGGAGCTCTGTAAAATCGCGTTTCTTAAAAGAATAAGTCCAGTTCAAAAATTTGTCACTACTTGTCAGATTTAATTTTTACCACTTTACTTTTATTGATGAACTACAGTTAATTATCTTTTTGCCAACAGCATCCGCATTAATTAAATAAGATTAGAACCGAAACTTCTGCAAAGATCTCATCGACATGGTATGCCATACTGCAGATATTCCTTGCTATTAATTTTTAACTACTTTCTTAGTCTTTTTGTTCTTTAGCCAATGATTAACTTTTACGATCAAGTATGTCCTTTTCGAAAAGTTAGATTATAATTGGAATTTTGTGGGAGTTTTTTTAACCATCCATTTGTTCATCAGCGGTGAAACATAACAACAGATGGTGGTTCCCTAGAGTTCCAGAACTTCAGCGAACGCCGCGCTGGGGAGATCCCGCAACGCAACGAACACGAACCACCAAAGAGCGAACGCAGGGTCGCTCGATGCAGAAGAAAAGCGATCTTCCACAGGGACGTAATTTTAACTGCCCTCAAGTTGGGAACTCGTCCACCAGGAGAAGGTTCCTCTCGCTCCTCGGGCTCCTCGTCACCGTGTGCGAGATTCCCCCGTTTGCGAGCCGACACCGCGTCGGGGCGCAGGCGCAACAGTTCGCTCTCGCGCTCGCCCCCACTTTGCTCGTTTTGGGCCAGAAAGCATCTGCGTCATCAGCATCTTCTCTTCTTTCCGAGCGCAGATTACTAGCCTCCCAGCGAAAATCACCCTCACCGATGGTTGTTTTTCTGTTTCCCGGTTGCGGTCGGGAATATCATAACAGCCATCTTTTGGGAAAACCGGCTCGCTGGGACTTTTAATGGCACTTCGGCAATCACCTAACATTGCAGTGCTGTTCGTGTAATAAATAATTTACTTTAGTTTTTGTAGATTAAAGAGCATAGGGATTCCCTGTTGCGGTCACTCTGTATCATAACTCGTACGTTTAATAGGTGGTTTGTTTTATTTTTGAAAAATAAATAATAAGAACATACCCTGTTGCTGTCAAAAAGTATTAAAACTATCATCACACAGGAATAGTACCTTGCTGTTATTTTTTATCAGACTAATCAGTTGTTTAATGCAACATCATCAAACTATTCGATAATCAGTCATGACTATAGCGCGATTGTGTTTGCGGGTAATCTATACTACTTCTTTTACATCAAAAGACAGTTCTAAAGGTCGGATGAGGGTCAGAAAATCCCTAAATGACTTAGCCTTTCCGACGCTTTTCAAGAGACTTTGGTAATTACTTAGGACAGCATTTTAGTACTGTTTGTGTGATAGATAATTTACCTTATTTTTCTTGGTTTATTTCGCAAAACAGCGTAGGAATGCCCGGGTTGTGGTCCAACTTAATATGACAGCCATCTTATGAAATATTCTGTTTGATGGGAGTTTTAAAATTGTCTTAAAAGTATTTGCAGAGCTCTGATGGAAATATTATTTTTTGTGAATTAAAGTATGGAATTGGAGGAATAGCTTTCTATAACAAAAAGGTTACTCACCAATATAACTTACCATTTGTAACATGAATCAAAACACACTGCCCTTGATTTAAATCTTAACAACGCTACAATATTTGTCCCTCACTGGATATTAAACTTAAAAAAAATCATTAAATAAAATAGAATGATAACAGCAGATTCAACAGGTAAACATGCTTGACATCATCTGACAATCAATGTAGGTTGTAGAATAATTACACTTGACATAGTTTGGTGCTACCGGAAATCTAAGGAAAGTTACCTTGGTAAAAATGGGATGAATGGCTTTTCAAACAGCATTTCATTGTAGCGCCCTGCTACGTTCTTGCTCCTTTAATTTCAACAAGCAATCTGTATACCATATCAATCCCTCTCTCACTGTATATATCAATTATAGCAATATCAATATATATTAGCACGCTCGAAAACCTGAAAGATGACAGCTCTTCCAGGAAACGGAAAATATCATTTATTAAGTGAGGCAGTAATTCGTGTACGGTAACAGTGAAACGTGTTTTGTGCCTAGATCGTAACTTAATGCTAGAACATATTATGTCACTTACTTAAAGTGCAAATAATGTGTCACATATTGTTTACAACTTTATGTACGCAAATAGCAGTCCGGCGTGTTTTAAATGAGGACTATTATTGGCTTCGTTGCTTATCTCTTTGCAGTTGTTGCAAGGAATTTTCTTTTTCCTTACCGTGTACATTCGTGATATAACTGAAACCAAGTTCCGTTGTCAATCCAGAGGTCTTAAGGTTGAATCCTGGCTAGGCATTTCTCATTCTTTATGTTTCTTCCTCTGAATAAACCTAATGACTCTGCAAGTCGTGTTCGAACTAAAATGGGGTTGACGATAATTCCTGCCCCTAGATTTGGTGACTGGATCTACTCCTCTAGGATGGCCTTCAAGTGCAGGAGAATGTAAGGACTTCCTTCTTTACCATATGCCTTCGTGGTAACTGAAAGCACGTCAAGCTGGTAGCTGGGACTTAAGAAGATCGAATCCCGGTGAGAGGACTGGTCATTTTCTGTCTTTCCTGATTCAAAATAAACCTAACGATTCTAGAACCACATTCTCCTGTTCAAAACGGAAACGTTAAAAAAAAAAAAAAAAAAAAAAAAAAAAAAAAAAAAAAAAAAAAAAACGGAAACGCGCATGATGCAGAGATGAAATTAGTACTGTAGTGAGTTTCGTTGTTCCACGTAAGTAATTTTTGAAATTTTTGTATGATTGTCGAAACTGAATTTATGGCCGCTTGAATTCTTAGTGACTTTTCTGATTGGTACAGAATGCAAAGAATTTGTGATATGGTAAGATGAATATTTGTCAAATACTTGCATGTACATCCGAAACACAAAGAAAAAGCAAGTTTTAATTGCTTCTTTCGACTTGTAAATCAGTTTAACTCCTTCTTTTCCTTCTTGAAAGCGCTCATATATCCACAACGTTTGATAAAAATTAGAATTTGATAATTTTTTTCGCATTGATAATTTAAAGTTTTTCATATTAATTTGATATGTCAAAATTTTTATCACTGTTAAATTCAATAAAAATCAATATTTGTAAGTACATATGTTAGACGAAGAGTTACTTAACATCCAACATATCCATACTTACACATAAATATTCTTCAGAAAGTCTTTTTTTATAGAATGCCGAAGTGTACCTTCTAATTCAAAAGCGCAGGATATCCGAAAAAGTGTAAAATTATTGCTATTAGGAACGACCTTTAGTTTTTAAAAAGATTACCATAAATATTTCTTCACGTTCACAATAAATACTAAAAGAAAATTCCTCTAGGAAGGCATTGCTATTCTGAGTCAAATGGCCTTCTTGTGCTCTGCCGTGTTCAAACATTAAAAAAAGCTTTATAACTACCTAAGCGAAGCCAGTATAAAACATGAGGAACAGGAATGTCACTATTTACGGAAATAAATTATCAGATAATAACAAATATTCTGTGATTTGGTTCGTAGTTTCGTTGAATAGCTTGGAAAAGATAAGGCATAAAAATTTCTAATTACATTTTGAGTTCGCTTTCGAACTTTATTTTCGCTTGAGCTAGAATGTTCATTTAGCATTACAGATATTCCTAAACACTTAAGCTTTCGAAAAAAAAAACTCTAAAAACTTATTTGTGGACGTAAAGACTGTATAAGCATTACATAAATATTTGTGTTCTCGTTCACTTGGTTGCTTGAAAAATAGTTTTAAAGTAATTAAGAAAACACACTGATTTTTTTTGTTTTTTGGTAAGAAAGAAGACAATGGGAGACTACGAGGAGATAAATGTTCTGCATTTATTGTTTGATATTAATTTTAGTAATATACTGATATAATAAGATAATTTCATAATACTATGAAACTTCTTGGAAAGTTTTCTGAATCAGATTGTTGGATATTGTTACATACGTTTTAATTTAGTCATGTAAGTGCTATTTTCACTATACATGGATATATTATTGCATTTTTTATTTCAGTCCGCAGATTATTATACTGCTTCTTAAAAAATTATACGTTATTATATTGCACTATAAATGTACGGTGTACAACCATATTATACTCACCAGAAGACCCATTTGTCAAAAGTTCAGAAGACGTCCTAATCAGTAAGTAGTAACGAATAAAATGTGTACTTTTGGAGTATTATGTGCAAAGAAAGTGTTATCAGACTAAAATGTAATATCAGTCTACGTCATTAATCAGTTCCAGGTCCTTGGATGTATACCAAATAAAGCTTTTAAAATATAAAATAAAGGGAAAAAAATTAATTTACTTTTATTAAAAACGCTGGTATTATTATATTAACACTGTTTGATGCTAAATTGCAAAAGTAGTGGGATAAGTTCGTACCGTATTTACATGAAGAACTGCATGTGATGCTGTAAATAAATGTTATATTGCTATCCAGATCAAAAGCAATTTTTAACACGCTATAACACGTCTGATCTTTGGTAATCCGTTTTATCTCCTTCGCAATAATAGCCGATTTAATGGCATCTTTGTTTTTTACAATCGTAGATACCATCGTACATGGCATACGGTATGTAATAGCCAAGTCTCGGATTATGTGTCTTCATACTCTTCAACAATCTCTTTTTTACCCTCCTAAACGTTTGCTTCGTTTCTTGGCTCTTACTCTCATTATCGTTCCTAAAATTCATTCTTAATGCATCTACAAATATTTACTCGAAAAACCACAAAATAAATTAAAATTCAGCTTTATAGCGTGTGCTATTTACTGAATAATGGCGACATTACTGACGCTCATTGGTAGTTATGGCATTGTCTCAAAAGACATAAACAAGTGATCGCACTCGTGACTCATAGAATTCGAGTCATATTCCAAATAAATATCGTATATGAAACAAAAATTTCCGCGTTCGGGAATGACGCATACCAAATTAGACGTATTTCAAAACGAACATATACCGATGTTCCACTGTGTAATGGTTCTATATTTGATTCTTGTTAGTCAACTGAGTCGTTCTTGTTTAACCTTCTATTATAAAAAGGTGTTGAACATGTCCGTAGTCAAGTCGTCAGGGTCAAGGCCTGTCATTGGCCAAGGTCTTGAATACCTTATAGGTGAAATTTTTAACTTTTCTTTAAAACTTTTCTTTAAACTTTTTTTTTCCAAAGAGGATATTCTGTGATAAAGGATATTCGATAGCAATATTGCTAGCGCCCTGCCATTAGAGTGATACCTCCATTGGCAGGGCTGCTTACCAGTGTCTGAGAGTACTACTATAGTGCGCTTTCTACCAGAAGTTGAATCTTCTAATTACAATACCTCAAACAGGAGCCGAAATGACGGTTCGGGCAGGAGGAAGACCTTCCGAAGGATGTGGCCAATAACTATAATGAAGTGCACAGGTCAAGATGTAACACTTTGCTAAGGTAAAAAACAATTTAGTAAGTAACAATGAATGTATAATATAAATAAATTAAAATGGAATGGAATAAAATAAAATGTAGAATGAAGCCTGAAACAGTAACACAGCCGAAACTTTAAAAAAACTCAATAAAATAGACAATGTGTACAAGAAAATAATGATAATAATTATCAGTAACAGAAGCAGTACTATACATTGAAATATTGAAGAAAATGATAGTTACATATATATTGTATTTGTTGGTACATACTGGGCAGTTGCAAATAAAATACAAGCACGTTTGATAGTACAGACATCCCTTTCTCGGAAGGGGAATGAAGGAACTCGAAATATGGATCCAAGGATGTCTTACCTTTTTTTCTCTCCAACCAGCCTCTCGAAAAGACATTCGGGTGAACAACATTTTAAGTACCCTATGTTCCAAAGATTTTATACAGTTACAAATATCTGTGCCTTCCTCGAAATTAGAACTCGGCATAAGGCTATCGTAACAAACTCCATTATCGATGCTAACAGAGGTGAGTTGAGAAATTACTGTATTGAAGGCAGTCATGATAGTATATCAGATAAATAAATAAATATGTTTATTTTATGCCGTAAAAATCTGCTTCTTGATTAATTTAATAATAAGTGGAATAATATGTAGTTACATTGCAGTTACTTCTAGCCCTCCCCCCAAATCTGTGCTTTAAAAAGTTCAAAGATGCTATTTCTTTTCAGCAAGAAGATTTCATTTCAAGATTTGGCCTTGAATCTTGGGTCTTTAAGGATGGAATTTGTAAAGTGGATACCATCCAGTTTGCCTTAAAAATAATTCACAAAGGCATCTCTTTCTTTAAGCACATTTAGCCGTCTATGCTTTGCCTTAACTAAATAAACTGAAACTTTAGGTGACTAGATTAGAAATTTGGAGCCAGAATCGCATAACCACACTATTATTTAACAATAGTATTTTGCTTCATGAGACATATCCCTATTTTAGTGATTTCAATTTGTAAACTGTGATATTTTAGAGGCTACCTGAAATATTATATTTCCTACAATTAGAAAAATGTAATATTTTGTGTTTAGTTCACTCAAATACTGATATGGAAAGTTTTTTTTCCATGTTAATTTAATTCAAGTCAAAAAGAAGAAATTTAATGAGAGTAGAAACTTTGAATAACACCCTAAATGCAAAATATGTTTTAAAATATATTAAAAGTGCTCCGCAAATTATAGATTTTCATCATTTTTTCTCAGCATAATCAGAATACTCCCATATTACGAGAATGGAAAATAAAAATTAGGGTAATAATTTCGATTTGGTCAAAGATGAATTTGTTTCTTAATTTAACTTAGTTTTTTTTAGTGAATACTATTTATTTAAAATTTAAATGAATAATATTCGTAAACTGTAAAGTAGTAAATTATAAAGTATTTCCAGGTGTTAATTTTTAATCATTTTATTTGTAGTTTTATTTAACTCAGTTAATTAAACAATTATTTAATTTTTTTGGTAATAATATCCCATCCTGTGTTCTTTAACATAATCAGAAACATTTTGTATGATGCACAAAGAAAATTCATTTTGAACGATACGCTATTCATCACTTAAACTTTAGCTTTTGAGATTAAAGTTCACAAATATTATATTTCTAGTTATAAAATCGTTTGATTGTAGAAGTTAGAATTTGGTTAGAATTTTTTCAGTATTTATTCCCCCTCTTATATATATGGATTTTAATTGGTCGTTCTGGGGAGTGCTCCATTTCAAAGAAATTCTAAAATTGCATAATTAACCAAATAGCTTATATCTGGTTACTTAAATGTTTATTTACGTCTTCTTACAAGTAGCAGTTTCTAAAGTTCATACGCATTCCTTCTTTTCCATATATGTTTATAATGTAGCCTGACTGAGTACAAAATAATGACGAAACTTTTCTATAGTTTGACTTACCACAGCAAGCTTACAAATATTCATGAAGATAAAACCAATGAACACTGTTAATTCAACTGGATTTCTTTGCGGCTCGTCAGTGGTCAAGTGGTTTAAGTTATTGAACACTGGCAGTTTGACCGGGATTAAAATCCCGCTAAACTGGCTGGCTACATGAGCCTTTTTATACTTTTCCCATGTGTAACGTGAATACAAACCAGCTACCGTTAGAAAGTTCTCCACGAAACTGTCCATTCCTCTTATCGCCTAAATGGAATCCATTTATTGCAAAGCAAACCAGACAGGCCTGGTTTGCTTTGCGATAAATCAAACAGCACCAAACCAACCGTGCGAATGTCCTGAGAGAAATTTCGAGGCTTTTTTTCGTACGTAACGTGATTATTTTCTAGTTTCCTTCAAAAGTCTTCCACGAACACGTTAATTTTAATTATAAATTTGAAATGTATTTAGTGAAAAAAAAATCTGAAAGTTTTTAGATTTTACATTACGCCTAAAGCGGCGTTTTTTTAACGTTTTGTGTGTTACCTTTACTTATTAAATACATGTTCTTTGCACTTAAACCATAACATTCAATTCAACGGCAATATCGCAAAATAATTGTAAAATGAGCAAAGCTTTAGATTTTCCGATACACAGTCTCGTGCGCTGGAGATAGCAATGTTTTTCTTTTCCGTAAAGTGTTGCCATTGCTCGCTTTGAAATCGTTGAGTTTGTAAAATTCGTGAAAGATTTAAAAAATACGAAATCGATAATAAAACAAACTTCAAATTTCAAATTTGAGCTTCCAGGTGCCCATATTCGGTGGTAGATTTCGTTATTCAAAATTGGATGGCTCTAGGTAGCGTTGTGTTATCCCAATGCGAGAAAAATACATATATTTATGCAGATTCTTCATTATTTGACTTCTTTAAATATAATACAGGGCTCTAATATTTGGTGGCAACAATTTGAAAAGCGAGCCAACGCAAAATGCCAAAACGAAATTAATAATCTTTCAGGGCAAATTGCCCCTTTGGACTAATAACTTCAACCACAATCTGATATATTAGTGAAATATTAGTCTCCAGCAGCTTTTCTAAAATTTTGAAGCACTAAGTTAGGTTAGGATATGTTACCCGCCCATATAGTTGTTATTTATTCGCTTTGGGAAGTGCATAAAGTACAAGATTTACCAAACTAAATTGCTCATATTCAGATAGCAGTTTTACAACGAAAGAAAGGCAGAACTTGTGCGAAAATAACGAAGGTAAGCGACCTTTTCGTGCTTTGAAATTCATAGTGAAATATTATCGAAAAATTCGGTGGTCGAGAATTTAGTTTAGCATTTCGACAAGAGGTTGTTTACTAGAAACGAAGCAAAAACACAAATAATCAGTATGTAAATAAATAAGTAATGTACTGCGCAATTTTAATTTAAATTTTCTTTTATCTATCGATCAAATTCTGCAAAAATATTCAACGCAAACGGTTTAGATACAAAATACCATTTATTAGTTTTTATGCATTACGTAAATAGATGTTTTGTTATTCATTTAAATTTCATTAAGATTTCAAAACTGGATTATTCTGTCGTGGCCGCGACAGCAACGTAACGAGGTAACCCTAGGATACGATTTTTTTCTCGTATTTAAAAAAATTAGGAAAAAACTTAATTAAGAATTCTGATTTTAAATTTGGAATAAGATTAATTTCAAGTATATTTTTTGCAAAAATTATAATGGAAGTTTCTATTAGATATTATTTTCACACAAGTTCATCCCAAACATTTATTAGACGATTTTTATACTTAAAATTATTTATACACATAAAAAATAATCTAGCTATTATAACTGAAATTTAAAAATAATAAGAAGGAATCCAAAATTCTCTATATTTGACATTAGTAGAAAAATCTCATTTTCGTGAAAATATTAATCTATATTAATCGCGAAAATATTAAATTATCTTATTGCTAAGATAAAATTACTGCCTTAAACATATCGATAGTCTTTTGACAAATCCAAAATTCTAAGTTGACAATTCTAAGACAAAATTCGTTGAGTTAAAATTCATTGCTTTGTTTATTTTCATGTTAAGCAGCTACAATAATAATGTAAAAGAAGAATTAAATATTTTAGATTATGTCGAATATTAGCACTGTTATTTAACGGGCAGCGTGGTATTGAAGATCTCATTTCTTTGGAAAAGGTAGCACTTGCCAAGCCCCTAAATTTTTATATGCTCTGATACAGTAATGCAACGTAAACTATCGATCCTTTAAAATTATAAAGACTCAGCTATAGCCGTTTCTAAAATCAATATGCATTTCTTAATTAAATTTGCTATATTTTGTTTTTGAATAATCTATCTATTTACCGTATTTTATTATATGTGCTACTGAAAGTTTTTATGGTCATTTAATCTGTTAGCAAAGTTTTAAAAAAAGCGAATTGTTAGGTCACGCATTATGCATTGTTTAAAGCAATGTTCCCCAATCATTTTCTCGAAAAGACACTCTTCACAAGCATAAATAATATCAGGACATACTGTGAGGGAATATTTTGCTATTAATGCGATTAATTTCATCTATTAATTCCTACTAGGAAAGCAACTGGTAAAATTTTCCTTCAAATATTCTCGCGTTAAAGCACAAACATTCCAGCTAGACATTCGTTTCAGGTAAGTTCAGTTGCAATTATAAACACGAAATAACCGACGCAAATGGGATGAAAATGCCTAATCCATCATCCTCAGGGGCTAATACTTGTCATATATTTTATATCCCATCTATGAACTAAACTGTCAGATTTGATTGAGTGAAATGGTAATTAAATATTTACAACACTCGTTTTATAAAGTTGTGTTGTGAAAATACAAACGAAAAATTATACATACAGAAGAGAATTGCTGTATATAAACATGTTAACAATAGAGATTTAATGGCAAAATAATTAGTTTAGGTATTAATACAAATTTCTGCAATTTTCCTTTGCTTCTAATACCTACATTACTTGTAACACCTTATTTCAATGAGATGCCCTGTCTTGATTATTATGAACACATCTTTTTACTTCCTTGTACGAAGCGAAATACGTATTGTAGTTGCGAAAAATTTTGGATATCATATTTAAACGGAAATATTCATTTTGACTGCTCCCGAATCCATTTGAATGATATTTTCGCTTGACGTCTTATGCACGGGCAGAATAAAGGACATTGTTTCCAAAACGGGTTCTAAAATGTATTTAAAATGAGTTCAGATGAGATTTGTTTTCTTGAAATCTGGATGTACGTACGTACTCAAGTATGTATCTCTCATAACTGAAAACAATTAGTCTTAGAACGTTGAAATTTTGTATATGGGACTATTAAACATTTAGTTGTGCATCTCTCTTTTTTATTGCAATCGACCTTATCAAACGCATATATATATATACTCCCCTCTTACCTGGGTGAGCTCTGCCTTTTTTATTCTTATATGATGGTACATTTTGTATTTTTTGTTTTAAAAGTGATTGAATTATATTGTTCTATATTCCAGTTAAAAGCTGTAGAATTATCCGCAGTTTAAACCTAAGCAGGCGGAATTTGTTTGCATATATAAAACTCTTAGTAGTATAGTGAATTAAGTCAGTTGTCGCACCAACTTCAATATCTTTTTGCGCAGTGAGGCCGAGTGTTAACTAAATATTGGTACACCGAACATTTTGTCTTTCTGCCCGTTCATGATTGCGACTGCTTTTATTTTTGCATAGAAACTCTAATTTTAATTGAAAACAAAATTGACTTTTTAACCGAATTTGGTGGGTTTTTGGTATTTATATTTTAGTTTTTAATGAAGATGTTTTAAGTTTTTTTATATTTTTGCCTTGCCACGGAACGAGAACTGAATTGATTGAATAAGAATTATATGTCTAATGAATTTCGAGAAAATACATTTAAACGAAGTGTAGCCAAAAGTGTGTATAATTTAATAGGCCGTACATGGACGTCATGTCGTATTCACATCAGCGTTATCATATCAGGGATAATGAATGAAAGAACTACGCGCCCTTTATGATCAAATCTTTTCAATGATGATTTCTTTAAATTTCTGATAGTGAGCGCAGATGAGTAATTTCTTCATACACATGTACATATATATTGAAACAACTAGTTAAACAACATGTATATATTGAAACAATGTTTATAGCTTCTTCGCCGATGAATGGGAACTCCGTCCAGAATTCAGATTATGGAGCATCCTTAAACTCAACTTCAAGAATTACGGTAATTTTTCAAACCTAGTAACTCTTCCTTTTGTTTCACGCAAATCAAATGCAGCGAAATCTAATGAAGATACAAAGGGTATTTTGAACCCATTCGAATTTCTCTGTTTTCGATAATTCAAAGCAGCAACGGAACTTCCTTCCTAACACGCGTAGAGGCATGATGCACAAGTTTTACTAGTTCTGTTCTAGGATTTAAACTTACAACACAAGCTAAACATTTTAAAAGTAGCATATTTTTTCAATATATCTTTTCAAAGCTGAATTTTGTTTTTGAATCCATTTTTGTCAGTATAAGTTAATGTATTATCAAGTGACCCTTGCGTTTTCCAATTAGATATTCAAGTATTTATGCTAAGTAGACCATATTTTGAAATCAAAAATTATCCTACACCTTAGTTGCATACTAAGAGTTACCTGCAAAAACTGCTTTCAGTTCTTTTTTCATGTCATGAAATGTATATAGTACGTTTCCTCTCCATAGTCTCTAACAAACTTCAATAAGGAACAACAAAGATTGATCCATTTTCTTCTCATAAAACTGAAAAAAAAAAGCAAATGAAATCGTCTATCTTTGAACGCATCCACCATTTGTATAACGTAATTAAATGCGTATTTTAGTTTTCGATGTAAACTAATTGATATATGATCTTCTCTATGAACCATTCCTAACATTGCAGCCTCTTGGTGCATAAGTATACAAGTTTATGCACCTGTCGACTTCAAAACCTACTTAATTTTTCCATGAAAGTTTGCTTGTATTAAAGTACTCATTGATCACTTTTAGTGTAAAGTTTCAAATATATGTGCCAAGTGATATACAGCCTATTATCAAATGCAAAATGCACACGACTAAATGCACTTTTCTAACAGATGTAACTAAATGGGAGAGGAACGAAAATGGCCATCTTCCGAGACATCATGTACATTTTCAACTTATATATCACTGCTCAAAATTTCGCTTTTCTTTAACTGATTTTTCCTTTTTGGTGGCTACAAAAATATCAGCATTTGATCAGAGGTCAAAACAACAGACTCTTCTTTTCTTCAAGTACTCAGATTTTCCAGTTAATTTTCCATCAGCACTGCTTTTAACTGTCTTCTTAGTCTGTCGCTGCTCTTGTACTCAGAAATGTTTCTGTTCTCCGGTACTGTCACCCATAATCAGAAACTCAGATATCTGAGGTTAAATATTTCCCCGCAGCACATCAATTGGTAAGTACTGATTTAAAAGTTAATCACTTTGTAATGCAGGCAAGATATTTATGATTGTAACGAGATATTTACAGAGATCTTATCCATTTTAAATATAAATTATCAATTAGCATCTAGATGCTATAAACGAGTGAGAACAAGAGAGAGAAAGGAACGTCTCTCTCCGCCGTTACAAGAATGTTGAAAAGATGTACTTGACTCTTGTGTAGATTGGCATAAATTTGTCAGTGAAAGGCAAATTACGCAGTGGCCCAACGCTAGGAACGGCCTGTTTCTTCGTAAAAAATCTTTTGGGAATTTAGTTGTGACAGGTTGCTGTATAGTAAGTAACAGGTTGCTGTATTATAAAGATAAATAAATTTTCGTTTGAATATTGATAGGTTAATAAATTCCACAAAAGTGTGATTTTAAATATTTAAATAGATTATTTAACTTTATAAGAAATTTCTCCCACTTTCCTAGCGTGCCTTCGTGGTGTAGTGCTTCTGCACGCTGGGTCGGTATCCAGAGGTCCGTCGTTCGATTCCCGGCGAAGGCGTTTGCTAATTTTTCATCTTGCCTGCCTCCAAAAAATACCTAATGTCTCTACAACTTTAAGTGTATCATTTGTTTTTGTAAGTTCGTTTACACAATTTTTAAGCAGGCTTATTCAACCAAAAAGTGAAACAGTCAAAACTTTTCCTAGAAATGAGGCAGTTCTTTTATAACCATATTGAGAAGAAATTAAACTCCGTCGAAACGCATCCATTTGCATTTAATTTAAAAAATCAGATGTGTACACCACATGACTTCCTTGTACTGAATATTAAGATATACGCATTTTTCTTGCATTTCATTTAAACTTATTGGATTGAATTAAATCTACTTCGCCGACAGCGCATAAACCACAATAGAATAAACGCATTCTTTAAAATTCGCTCTAGTATTTGTTTACCATAGCGACACTCTGGCCCTAGATTCACTTAACAGTATTAATAATTATATAACAGTTGACTTATATAATAATTATATAACGGAAACTAAGTTAACTGTTATATAATCCGATAATTATATAACAGTTAACTTATATATTTCGTTCATATTATAACTCATAATGCACACAATTTATATCATTTAAAGAGTAGAATTATCTAATCGTTGCCACATGTTCTATTCAAATACTATAATAAAGCTAGAATGATGTATAAAAGAAATTAAGCAAACAAAACAAAAAGAAACAGTTTTTCACAAACGATTGAGTATTTCTCATTAATTAATTCAGTTATCACTTCGCGAGAAGGCAAAAATACATAAAAACTCAAAATATCTATATTAAAAATTACAAAGTAAATCTTAAACACTTATTTCCTCGAAAACATTCCAGAAAGAATTAAGCATGATTTAATTGGCAATAATAAATGAATGCGTTATCTTTGTTGTTGCGAAGCTAAGTTTCTCTAGATTGGCAACAAATCCACTAGTCTCCTGTTTCAAATGTAAACATCAATGGCCGACATGGAAAAAAGGCTTAGCGGCACTTAGACGACTTTAAAATTGTTGATAATTCTAAAAATATTGCTTACAGATTTACTAAAGGCATAAAAACCTTAACCGGAAGATAAAAACAACATAATACAATCATTTTTAAAGCAAAAAATGTACAATTTACAAACATATAAGAGTAAAGAAACTGAGATCACTGAGCCGGGTAACAGAGTGGATATATATATAAATATATTTATATACGTTTGGTGCGGCCGATTGTAACTAAAATACGAGGTGCTCATCTACATGTTATAGCAGTCCTATATGCAAAATTTCAACGTTCTGACGCTACTCGTATCTGAGTTATGTGAGATACGTACGTACGTACATACGTTCGTACAGACGCCACGAAAAATTCTCTTCAGAATTAATTTTAAAGCAGTTGTATAATTTTTTTGAAGGAAAAGAGTATTTTATTCTGTCCTTACGTACAGATATCACGCAAAAACATCGTTAAATTGCATTCGATAGCGGTCAAAATGGATATTTTCGTTGAAATATGCTGCCTGAAACTTTTAGCGATCACGATACTTCCTTTTTACTTCGTACAAGGAAGTAAAAAGAGTTCGACCGCATATCACATATTAAAAACTATTAATATTTACCTTCAAAAACAGCATGGCTTGTTTCCAAATTTAATATTCTGGTCCCTCAAACTTCTTAAACTTGTCTGCAATCCTTTGACTGCCACTGACTGTCATTTACATTCAAACGTGAACTTTATTGTATTAAGTATTAATCAATACTTTCCCACTGAAGTTTACCATATTAAAATAATCGATAAATAAAAAAATTACATATTAGTTGTCGTTTTAGAATTCACTAAAAATGACATTTTAGGATGTAATGTGTTCCAAATTAATTAATGCCCTAAATTTCTGTAATTTAAAATACAGCAGTGTTTCGAAAAAGGAGACATTGCTGCTTCAAATAAGATACAGTTCAAAATTATATGAAATACGTACTCTAGATACTAGAGTACTATATTTTATTGTTTTGAACGTACTTGCTGAACTTTGAGATTAGCAAGAAAAAGGAACAAAACAGAATATGCTCAAGTCTTCAGCTTTTCTGGAGCATAAACTTAGGCAAAACAATAATTTAGTGTATGGCATAGATTTTAGTCAAGACTCCAGCATCTTCGCTGCTGATTCTTTGCTCCTGCAAGGAAGAGGAAGCCACGGTTGTATTTATACCGAAAAGTAGTAAAGCGAATAAGATGATAGCGCCATTTGACAGATATAGTAACATATTTGACAGAAATAGTAACAAAAATTGAAAAACTAAGTTAATAGAATTTTAAAAGCATTGGGAAGGCCTGCACTGGAGTTAAAGCCATTACATAAACAAGATATACCTTTGTGAATGTGAAAAGCTTCAAGAAAATCCAGTTCACCAATGTAAGAAGGGTTTAGGATAATTTTTGCAGAGCCCAAGTCAAAACGGATTAAATTTCTAACTTTGATTAACCATTGAAGATTTGTTAATTTCTCTTTTATGAACATAAGATTATGTTCTGATTAAAGAGAAAATTCGTGAATCCAGGAATCAAACGATACAATTTCTAACAAGGAATGTGAGATAGATGGCATCGCACTCAAATGGATACGTTGGGAAGTAATGCTCATCTCTAAAAATCCGTTTTGCATAAGAAAAGCTCGTCTCCACTTTGAACCAAACAAGCAGCTTAGAAAGCTAACAGCATAAATTTGAGTTCGTAATATCACAAGGGAGTCATCTATTGTAACAATTTATCTTTAATAGCCGTTTTAGAATTTCCCCAAAATTTGGACGTTTGATGTGAACGACTTTTGGGTCACGTGGCACGACATAAAGAATTAATTATGCTACGTAACTCTATTGATCAAGCGTATTTTCTTACCACCGAATTCTATGTAAAAGAACATAAAATCATACTTCCCTTTTTTAAAAGTAAGGTATTCGTTCATATTTAGGAATTTATTGCTTAAATATGAGATACGATTTTTTCCTTATCATATTATTAGACTATATAAATGAACTATTTTCAGTATGTTAGTTAGTGTCAGATGATATTCACTTGG
Organism: Stegodyphus dumicola; assembly: GCF_044657685.1. Classification (NCBI taxonomy): domain Eukaryota; kingdom Metazoa; phylum Arthropoda; class Arachnida; order Araneae; family Eresidae; genus Stegodyphus; species Stegodyphus dumicola. Next base: position 91,011,219 of record NC_140768.1, read on the forward strand.
CTGGTAAATTGTATATACTGCAGTAAGTTAAGTACTCGGAACATAACACATACTCAAAGGAACTGCATATGCCAAAAACATAGCAAAGATTGAAAAAAAATTCCTCTTTTATTTGACTGACTGTATACTTTGCGGAATCACGAGGAAGATGTAAAACTGCAAAAATGTGCTAAAATGTTCTTGCACATTTACCATATACGCGAATCATTGTTTTTGTAATTCGCTTTGCTCAACAGATGGCGCTAAAGCCCTTGCATTTTCCCTGCTTCTCTCCTCTCTCACTCTCTCTCTCTCTAGTCGCTTCTCGTAAAATTTCGCTATATATACGATGAATATTCTTTACATTGGAATTTCGAGTTTCGAAACCCTGCTGCGCATCACAATACTCAAAACATTACTTATTCCTTGCGGTTTACGTTGAAAGAAAACCTTCTAATTTATTTTCGTTACAACTGGCCTCAACGAGCATTACATCAAGAGGTAAAATAAATAGATTAACACAGATCAGCCAGCTATTCGATTCCAAAGTTGTTCCTTCTCGATGGTAGTTGTCAGGTGATACATTTTATATAGCAACATAAACTTCATATCACAGTTACATATAGACAACTTCACTAGCTGCTAAAGCGACCAGCCGCCTAAAATAGATATTATAAAAATTATATATATATATGTAATAATTTTATCAAATCGAGCTAGTGCTGTTTCATACGTTTTAGATGTTTTAACAATTAGTAATAAGAAGAAATGGGGATGACGTGCGTTTATTGCTTTTAAGGTAACCGAATAAGTTCTAATCATCAATTTTGATGAAATTTTTGAAGTTCATATATTTAGCTTCCCTAAACTACTTCCATTTTGTCTCTCCAGTCGGTAGAAGCACAGTAATGGCTATTCTTGTTCTACACCGTGAACCGGAAGTTTTTGTTTAAGAACTTGACTTTTAAAGAGATACAGACTACTTTAAATAACTTTAAACTGAGACCTTTTTCATTTAAACACTTTCGGTGATATTCAAAAGATGATTTTGAAACTTTCTATGTGCTCGGGAACAAGATTAAATTTGCACTTTAATTTTCATATTTGGCAATGTTTTCTTTTCATCCTATTTATGTGTACCTTACATTATAAACCTGCTTTTTAAAAACGATGTTTCCAACTTTAAAAATTTTTGCAGAAAATTTTGTAAATGAAAACAGAAAAATGTTTCAAAAAATAGTTGGTGCGTGTACATAAACTGTCACATTTTTTTGACATTTTACTTTATTAGTTAGATTTTAGTCTATTTAACTAATCATACCGTAATAAATGTATGTGGAAAAAATAAAAGTAAAATATTTATAAATATTTTTGGAGGAACATATCTAGTAATCCTGAAATTTTAACTCACTTTTAATTCAATATGTGAAAGAAAAACTATAATAATATGTTTATCATGTGTTTCTGTTAAGTAGCATTCTGCTAAATAAAACCAATAATAAATTTATTTGTACTATTTTCAAAAATTTAGGTGTCGAAAGTAGTCGGATACTTTAAATTTCTCTGTTAATCAATTGCATACAGATTAAATTTGAAAGAACAATGAAATAACTTTACCGTATGACAGCACACTGGCGCGTAGAAGATAAAAATATTTTATTCAGGACAGTAACAACATATTTCTTTAAAAATTTTCAGTTTTCTGATTAAATTTGAAACATAAATATCTTAAACTTTGTCAGGTGTAATAAATTTCTTTTAAATCGCTGAAGATGTTAACCAAAATTTCCATTAAATTTGCCCATAACATAAAATAAGTTAAACAAAAAGCTCGAAATTCCAGCTTTGAGGTGCACATATTCGGATAGAGAAGCAGGTGCTTTTAAAATTTCGTGGTTCTAGATGCGTCTATTTTTCCCACAATGAGAGGAATATACATACATACATATATATTTATTATCCATTATTTAATTACATAAAATACGATTTAACATTATTTTGACTTTAAAAAAAATGTCATTTAATTCCTATGAAATATTTCCTAACGTTACGTTTCGTTATGATTCCATACATTTACTATTCACAATCGCCATTGCGAGAAATATGAGATCTTAAGTTATCTTTCAAATTATAACTGCTTAGCAAAATGTGCGATATAAAATAAGTAAACACACATACATTAATAACTGAGGTCTTTGCTTAATTTCCTAATATTATATTCAATTAATGCAATTTTAAGTAATTTAGTTTATTATACATTCAAATGGTAATTTTTTACAATCAGTTAAAATATTTTTGTGATTTATGGAAGATATTTCTAATGCCACATGCATTTCGTATTTAGATATAGAATGATTGTTTAGTATTTCCTGGTTAATAGACAATGGGATTGCAGTGCATTAAGTTTTCTGAGTGTGATAGGTATTTAGCGAATAATTAATCATGTAAGAAGTTGTTCTCAACAACAAACAAATGGTTATTCTTCAAAGTGCTGAATTTCTAAAGTTAAAATTGTCGAAATAGGTTATTAATAAATCGTGAAAAAATTAAACAAACAGCTGTGAGAACGTTTAAATAACCCTTTAAATTTAAAAAGAATTTAGAAAATAAACTCATTTTATTCTGAAACATCTGCCACAGCTCATGGAGATGCAACTAAATAGAATAGACCAGTTTAAACCAAACGTTGAACACCAGTCAAAGACTACACTATTAAATATTACTACAATGTGGCTCAGTTACTATACCGAAGCGTCGAAACCAAAGGGTCGGAAACTATAGAATGTAAAGTCAAATATTTACCCTTATCAGAGTTGGCAGGAAACCGAAGCAGAAACTCACTCTGTCTTAAAATCCCAAAACCTCAGTTTAAATACTTGAAAACTCATTTGCATTCTTGCGAGGAATACGGAAAAGAGAAGTTCCAGTAATGACTGAAGAAACAAAAACTGTTTAATTTAAATAATAACCCTACACATTTAACATGATATAGCCTATCAGTTTTTGGCCAGATCCTATCTTAGATTTTAAGGAAAATATAATCAGATATCATTTAGTAAACACATAATTTAAAAGCATTTATAGAAATAATATATTTATGTAAGCCTCCCTTTGTTTACAATATCTAGTAAATCTTATGTATCGTTCTTGAAGTTTAGATATTACTCATAATAATGTCACTCTTATTACACTTTTGTGTTATTCGGTACCATAATTCTACCTCATATTTCAATGCAATACATGAGGTACGTTTCTGGACTTTTATCCGATAGCAACTTTCTTTGAGAAACCTGAAAGATGAACCTTGTTCGGCGGAACTTCGCAGGAGAACATCAAGTTTGGACCTTAAACTAATAGCGATTCGATTTCAAAAGAAAACATGAAACATGTACATAAAGGATGAACTGTTGTCTACATGACTTTCTTGCAGAAATATGAAAAATGAACAGTGAACCACTGATGAACTCCAGGAAACTGCAGCCAATAGTGACGTTCTTGGGGAAATATTTAAGGCAAATTGCATTCAAAGAAGACTTCGAATCAGTGTGTCAATTAGATTCAGTGGTGACTTTCTTGGAGACACGTGAAAGACGAACTTTATTCAAAGGTGTTTTTCATATGAAATAAAGGAGCTGTAATCAGTGGCGACCTTCTTGCGAAAATGTGGGAACTGAACATTGTCCATTGAATAAAAAAATGAAGCAGTGCTCAGTATTGCCTTTAATGGGGAGGGCAAGGAACCACAACATGGACAATTGTACCATCATTTAAGGCATATCGGTTGACTGCCCATGACGTGGGGCTACCTACTACTGGCTATTCCAAGAGGGACCTACTTCAACAACTGCCATTTAATCTTTAATGGGGATACAAAAAGCATAAGTGGATACCTTCTTAATGAAACAGTGCAAAATTAATATTCTTAAATGTTATGGAGCCTGCCTTCCCTTAATGGGAAAATAAAAGTGGTGAATGGTATCCCTACTGATTTTCATAACGAAACTGTGGGCAAAACACTATATTTAAAAATATGTTTTATAATTAAGATTTTTAACCGCTTAATATTTTGTTTAACATTCAGAACCTTTTCGCTTTCTTTCAGTAAGGGAACACTGACAGTTCCAACCATGTTCGATCCAAACAAATGTCCTGTTCCACTCACATTCTGTTGTGTTTTCCTATATGTAACGTGAATACAAGCAAATGTTCCTTATGAAATAAATCTTCTATTGAGACATCCCTTGCTTTACAGGATTAGGCCTCGCGTATTTTGTCATAACCGATGAGACAAATGAAACATTTTAGGTGTTCTCTTTAAACACGGAGGCAATCATATAATATGTAAATTTATGTGTGTTTTGATGTAAATGTATAATCACTATCTGCATGATTACTATCAGATTTATTGAGGTGATGTATGATAAATATCAAAATGCTCTCGTTATTCTGACAGCATACCAAAATCACCTCCAGACATTTTATCTCCTTCATATTTTACGTCTGAAGACGTTTATTACCATCTTTCGTAGGTTAAGATGAAGGCAATTCTATTTAAAAAAATGCGTTTAACATAAAAAAAAAAAAAAAAAAAAAAAAAAGAAAATCTTGTTTTCCCATTTATTTTACGATCTACTTCGACAAACTTAATTAACTTCTATCGTCAAATTTTCGTGCTCCAGAAGAAAGAAATTTATTAAAAAATGTTAAAAAAGAAAATAAAGGAATCTTATGAAACCGGTAGTTATGACATTAAAGAAGTGAAAAAAAATCCTTGTAAGAGGAAATGAGAATTATCGTATTTAAACTGATCTCGCCTGATAAAAGCAGTGGCTTCAGGTGATTAGTATTTAAATTTAGTGTCTTTATTATTCAATTCTGGATGGTTCATTTGCTTTCAGCAGCAAATATGATTATAAGATTTCAAATATTATTCATATTATCGATCTTAGTGAGCTTTTCTGAAGAATCTTAGTTATCATTCTGAAAGTAATTTGTAAATTGGAGGCTTAATTTGTGAACTCAGAGTTTTAACGTTCAATTGATTTTAATTTAGAAGCTTAAGTATAAAGTACTGACATTGCGCTTTCCTATTAAAATGTGAATAATAAATATGAATGATTTAAAAAATACAACAAACTCCTTAATAGGTGTATTATCATAAATAAGGAGCCGCGAAACACAATATGAAACTTTAGGAACCTTTTCTCAGAATTATTTTATTTTTTATAAAATTTATCAACCAGATGTGTTACAAATTACATTAGTTACATAAAGCATATGAAAAAGCTTAATATTTCTAGTCAAAAATTAGAAATTAATAGGCTTTCAAAAATTGCGTTTTTTTTTGTTTTGTTTTGCTTTTGCTGTGGAGGAACTTAGAGTTTTTCTCTCGAAATTGATAGAATTTTAAGTTAAATCTACCCGTGTTTCTCCTCTATCATAATTTTCTTCCGTCCGTTTCATGCAATGGTAAAATCTGTCATGCTTTTTGCGGAAGCTATCAATGCACAGTAATGTAAGGTGCCAACCTTGGCGGTATAAACACTTTCCAGATTCTTTCGGAGGCCTTTTTAATATCAATAAAGTTATGTCATTTCATTCAAAGTAAGTTTATTAGATTTAAATTAGCCAGTTTATTAAGAAATTACAATTACAAACTGAAAAATAAACTGGAGATCTTAAGCGGCATCGAATGGCAATAATTTCTGAAGTGGAATAAATAAAAGGAAATTATAGGGTCATGTATGTAATATATAGTATTAAAAACATATTTATTAAATTGCATGCGTTAGAAAAATTATGTTGCGTTCTTAAAGGTTATCAATTTGGCCTTTTATAAATTTATATTGTTTAAAATTATACGAAGTAAGCAGATGACTGAAATAAAATAAATACTGTGCCCGTCAAGGCGGTTTCTCACGATGATAATCGTACTTTAAATTCAAATAGAATGTTAAAATAAATTTAAATAAAACGACGCTAGTTTCCATTAAGACCTTTAGTTACCTACATCCTGCTGATGTATTTTTCTGCGCTATTTCTTGCACTCATGTACACACTGACAGTACTATTATTACAATGCATAAAGTATTCTCTGTAAAACGTTTTCTCTGTGTGCTACCATTCACATATGGTCCTTCGTTTAAATGTTGGGCGTAGACATGTACTTTCAGGTATATTGTTGTTTTACATGATACAAAGAGTCATATTTTGGCATTTTAAAATTAAAACAGTAAATCAACTCAACATGACAAAAAATATATTCCGAAATCTATTTTGCGTATTACGAAAGAAATTACGAAATATTAATTTTTATATTGTTCCCACGGCGAGTTGCTTATATTTAACAAAATTTTATGCTCATTACAAAAAAATAAGAAACAAGAAATTTAACTCCCGATAAAAATTGAGTGAGATATTAAATTTCAAAATTTTAGATAATTGGCATCATTTTCAATTTGCCTTGAAAGATAGGTTGCTAAGTAAATTACCAACAGAATATGTAAATTACCAACCAAATTTCACGTTTTTCCTTAAATGCCCTTCAAAGACATTCTTTTGCCAGCGTTTCTCAAACGTTTAATTCAATTGGGAACCAAATTTTTTATAAATTAGATTGTTTCGCATACCACCTTATCCCTGGCCGCTTCAAAAGAAAAGTTTTAGCAGAAGTTTACTAAAATTATATTTATATTTTTAAATCACAATTAATTGAAATTAATTTAGTTTTACTTTGATATTAAGTTAATAGAAGAAAATTTACATTTGTTTTTAAGAAATGAAAGCTGTTAGAATTAGCATAATATTTTTCTCATTAATTAAATATTAAATAGATGCTGGTACTCATATTAATGAGATGGATGAGCTTTCGGACTCTTGCACAGCTATTTTATATTTTGGTTGATAAGCTTAATTATCAACGTAATTTATGTTGGTGAACGTGTAGAGACATTAGGTTATTTCGAAGCAGGAGAGATGGAAATGAGCAACGCCTTCGCCGGGACTCAAACCACGGGCCTCTCGAATACGCACAGAGCGTGCTGATCACTACACTATGAAGGTGTAATAAGAAGGCAAGAGAAATACCTTATATACTCCCCCTTTTTAAAGGGCGACTGGGGTTTTAGAGAACCCAATCGCCAAAACCTGGTGGTGAAGAATCATCATTCCACACCTTTTTGTTCGGGCGTCACTGTAGAGACATTATGCTATTTCGAAGCAGGAGAGATGAAAAATGAGCAACGCCTTCGCCGGGACTTGAACCACAGACCTCTCGAATACGTTCCGGGCGTGCTGACCACTACACTACGAAGTTGAAAGAACCCCTCCGAGAAGAAGGCGAGAGAAATACCTTATAAACTTAGTTCTGAGATAAGTTCATACATGAATTCGATTTGGGTACTCTGTTTTGATTTCAGTTAGCGATGAAAACACTTTCTCACGTAGATATGCAGATGTAAAGTGAATTATAATTTTTAAAGCATCATTGTGCAGATCACGATATACTATTTGCACTAGTAATGATTCCCAGAAATAAAATATATCTGCTTAGAATTTGATTTTAATTCCGGTGCTATTCGAGAGTTTAGTTAGCAGTTTATATCCATTTAATGAAAGGTTTCAGTCTGTGGCCTCAGTATTTTGAGTTGCAAACATAATAACTGCATAATTCTTTTCCAATAATGTTATGGCTTTCTACTGAAAAGGATGAGATTGGAAATGACGAAAATTTTCTCTGTTTTATACAACTAAGTCACAAATCAAATTTCATCTCAAACCCTTTTTCTCATAGGCACTGAAAACAACCAAACAGTTATCTTGTAGACAGAGATTTATGTTTGAGAATATATCTGAAAGATATTTCAATATACTTAGCCACTTGTCATCAATTATAAATTCCGTGAAATCTTCATTAATTTCAGTTACAAATAACAGGACTTCTTGTCTTAATTCAAACCCTTTTATTTTCTCATAGGCACTGAAACAACCAAATAATTACCGTGTAGGACAGGATTTAGTCGATTTAAGTTTGAGAATATATCTGAAAGGTATTCCAATGTACTCAGACACTTGTCCTCAATATAATATTACGTGAAATCCTCATTAATTTCAGTTACAAATAACAGGACTTCTTGTCTTAATTCAAAGATTCTTGTGATTTATTCCTTAAAATCAGAGAATTTCAGAATGAAGAAGAAGCTTATTTGTGCTCGATACCCATGTCATCGCAAAATAATGAAAATACGAGGGCTGTAAATTAAGTAATGGCAACATAGGTATAAATCAATTTTTAATGAACTTACAAGTACAATTGCATTACATTCCTTCTATGTAATCACCAGCAAAGCTTATAACTTTTTGCCAAATGTCGGGAAGCCGTTGTAGACCAATGGCAAGGTATTGATTGTTGATGTGAGCGACCGATCTGTGCGTTGCAAATCCGCAGTCTCATTCCGACCCGAACGAAATGCTTGAACTCATCGTGTTACTGTCCTATACGGTAAAGTATTTGTGCCAGAGGCTTCCACTAATCCTCGATAGCATTCTGTTGCATTTTTGACACGGGCAACCTCGATTATAAGCCACGACCGCTGCTCACCTTATCAGGTTCAATGTTCCACCTTACTTTCTTTGGGAACATGCAAGGACCTGACTCGGAACAGGGAGCTAAAGCTATGTTCAATAAATGTGGGAAGTAGACAGGATACACAGGAAGGGTATACAAAACCCTTTATTTTTCACTCTTTACAATAATTTCCGTACTTCGGAATACAGAGACCAACTACTTGTGGTCTGAACGTAAGAATATAAAAATATAACTAAACTCTAACTTAAATTTGGAATAATAAACGTGGAAGATTGGCCTTATATTAACAGGAAGCCGTATGTAGTACAGAGAACTGTTACTACAATACGTTTAAAATTATCACGAGGATTAAACCTCTGGCCTGGAAGGCAACCAGCAACCGAGTAAAACTTCGAAGGCAAGCGGCCTGCTTCGACTAACTCCTTTCTCTCTCTCGCTTGGCAAAAAGCCACAACTTAAGTACTTGGCGTTCGCCAGACAAATTTTGCATAAATAAGTTAACGCTTTTAATTCTGGCCGGAAGTAGAAAATAAGAAGTGATAGTAAAGATTTAAAATAAAATAAACGTTAGTAAAACTTAAGATCCTTACAACCTTTTGAAAACATTCTTTAGAGCGATGGAAACGAAACTCTTCACTTTAACGCCACACAATAACTACCCTTCTAAAGCAGATCGACTGTTTTTTACATTCTACACATCGACAACAGTGCCACCTCACCGCTACAATATTCTATTTGCGCACGCCCGCCCTTCTGCGAGTTTCAAGGTTAAGTTGCCACTATTTAATTTACAATCTCCGTATTATGCTGCTCATTGGCTCTGCCTTAATAAAGATGATTATCTTAATCTTTTAGAAATTTTTGAATTTAAATGACATAAACATTGGCCGCCATGGGTTTTCTTGTGAATGAAACTATGGGTCCACATCAGCTGCCACGGCTCTGACTTAAGGTGCAATTGACCGGTACTTATTAACGAGCGTGGAAGCCCCATCCGAGTTTAGAAACCTATACATTTCTTTTGATCAATTTCATGCTGTTGCATGTACTCATTTAGGACTTTAAAAATTTGTCTTAGAAAACAACATATCTTCATGAATGGCATTGCTACATTCATTCGACACTCAATCAACATTCGAAACTTATATTGTCTCGTCTATCTGAAATGAATAACATAGTTTCTGCTATATTATTCTTAAGTTCAGATTCTATATTATTAATCGTATCATTTATTCAGCTCGTAACTCTATTGTTCCAGAGTAGTATTAAATCAATATCACTAGATGATTTTTTGATAGGCAGTGTTTTAATTATATCTTTTGTAAGTGAAAGCATTGACTTTATAAGTTAAAGTATTTCTCACCTATAAAATATGGTATCCCGGTCTTGCGCTGATCAGTGATCATTAGCCTTGAGTTGTCCTTCTCGTTCGGTTTAATTGTATTTAAACAAAAAAAAAAAAAAAAAAAAAAAAAAAAAAAAACTGAATCGATGGCTTTTAAATTCTTAGTTTCGTAATTAATGAGAGGCATATTAAACTTGAAAGAAAAATTCAGTAGAATTGTTTTAGAAGCAGGAAACCTAAACAGAATAGAATGAAAGAGAAAATTAATTGAAATAGAATTAAATTCGAAAATAAAATTAAATAGAATAGAATGAAAGAGAAAAATAGAGAATTAAATGGAAAAGTTAGAAAGAATTGAATAATTCTACTTTGCCAGCACACTTGCTCACTAACGAGAGGCGCACACGGGCACACTAACGAGTGGCGCACACTGGCACTCTAGCGCATAACACACTGGCGTATGGAAAACAGAAGCATATAATTTGAGGCAGTGGCTTTTAAATCGATAGGTTTGTTAATTAAATTCGAAAGATTGATTAAATTTTTATCTTAATCTCTACGGAGTGACGATATACTCTTTTTAAATTTGCATCAAAATTTATTAATTTCACTCAAACGTAAATAAAAAATAATTTCGATGTTCAAAATGCTTTCATCGAGGTTGGGAAGGCTACGCATGTTCGAAATCTGTATAATTACATCTTAAGATAAATGAAAATGTATAATTACACTGAAAATGATAACTTCACTGAAATTGTATAATTACATTTTCAGTAGAGGTAATAAATACATCTTCTTCAGATGTATTTTTTACCTCCACTGAAATTCATACGGCGGGAGGCTTGGACGAAAGTCATCTGCTCGGTGTAAGTGGCAAGATGACCTACAGTTTGGCAATATGAATAAATTATTAAAACAAAGTTGAAAGAAAATGTGTTGGTGGCCAACAAGTATATTGACTGTCTGCTAACCGTCAAGGGCAGTGATCTGTGGTAATTCTGTCATTAATGCAGAGCAGTAAAATTTTTCTTGCTGTGCCGGGCAGCATGAATGGTAAATTTATGGTAGCATAGCCTCACCAGTTGTCATGCATTGAAATCACTCAACTTTAAATGTTCCGCCAGGATTTTAATTCAGAGATATGAGCTAGATGCCTGCAAATTTTTAAGATTTTGCGCACGTGTAAAAATGAATGCCCGACAATTTTTCAAAAATCCTTCCAAGAAAGAATGTCTGACCCTTGTGCATCTAAATAACCTAATCCAATAATGGTAGCGTAATGTAATTGTATATGAGAGAAGGCTAAGAGATAAAGAATGGGTCGCATTCAGAAAATCAAGGTCAAAGAGATTTTCGTTTTTTCCTCCTTCCCTACCGCAAAGCACAAGCCTGAACCAATTTTGTATACCTGATTGTATTACAATCTATTATTATATTTTAGTTAAATCAAAGGTGTGTTTTCTGTTCCGAAGTTTACATTTAGTTTAAATCACTGTACATGTGTGTTAGATGTCCAATAACATTTAACAGTGTTTACGAGTGTTTTTACCCGAAACATTAATGTACACTGAGTGAAGTATTTCATTAATTTTATGAATTGATTAATTCTGTTAACTTTACTCATTGTTACACAAAGTTTTAGTTATATCGTAAAATAAAACAATGAAATAATCTATCAACCTTTGCTTAATCTTCATTTAATATTATTATTTATTATTGAATTTTATGTAATCTTTTATTTCTAAGTCTTAGAATGAGCACACAATTTTAAAGTTAGATTTATTATCAACTTTTTAATTCTCTCATTCTCATTCTCATGCTATTCATGCCTTAACAAATTTCGCGCGTACGTTTATTCGATTCGTTAGAGATTAAGCTTACCAATGTAACATAATGCTCCTAATATTTTTGAAAGATTCCGTTAAGAACGTTTTTGACATCAAAAACCATTTTAATAAGTATATATTCATTTTTTTTAATACATGATGAATCCAGGTAACTAATTTTGAAAAACATGTTTCTCGACCTCATTACCAGTAATTTTTTTCATCCAAAACATTACGCGCGGCTCCAAAAGCAAAATTGCGAACTATGGTATTTAATGACATTAACGTATCCAATCAAATTCAACACTTGACTTAAGTAGTAACGACTGCTAGCAGCGGTTCGCTTCGATCGAGGCATTATTGATCAGGTGGGAGCGCCCTCTGTCGGAGTTGTGATGCTACGAATGGAAATAAAAAAGGTATTACCAAGGTTAAGAAATTTGATTAACTGGTTGAGTTAGTAGAGTCTTTCTCATTATCGAAAAGTTGGTTGGCTACATTAAAGAACAACGGAAAATAAATTAAGGAAAAAACAACAGATCGAAAACCAATTTATGCACTTAGCGCAATTCTTATAAATTGAAACTTTGCCTAACGTGAATTATAGCAGTTATTTGCCTCAATATACGTAATTTATGTTTAGCAAATACATCCTATCGTAGGCATTAACCCAAAACCACAGACCGGAAAAATCGATGTTGCGAAAAATGTATGCTTCAACATATGGAATTAAGGGAAAATTCAAACTAATATACGTTTGCATAGTAAGCATGTCCTCACGACCAGTTTGATTGTCAACAGAGATTCCTAATCGAAGAATGTGTAACGTGTATACAAGCCAGTTTCCCTTAGAAAGTCCTCCACTCCCTTTAGGCAGAGAGCCCTAGTGTGCTTTGCCATAATTAAATACACCACACCTAATCGATGAACGCGGGTTCAAAGCCAAATAAAGTATAGGTATTTGTGAATGTTGAGTTTTAACCTAGTAGGACCGCTTCTCCAAAATCTTTTCTAGAGACTAACGGTAGATGGACGTGGTTCATTCCAGTGTTGAAATCAGATATTGCTGTTCTTGATAGTAGAACTGAAAAATTTCTTTAGCATTTATAGGATCCTAATTATTTAATATTAACTTCTTTAGATCCTATTAGACTAGTAAGTCCTTCAGTCCCTATTAGACTAACAAGCGAATTATGGCTCAAATTCTCAAGAACATTTAAATAAAACGTTTTGCTAATTCTTTACATGCACAACTTGCGCATACTAATAAACTTCGCCACTTCGAGATATTTAAAATAGCAAAGCTGAAGTTTCAAATTAAAGGTACTATAGTCAGAGACTACACAAATTGGCCTACTTAAGGTGATCAAATGGCTAGTATTAATGTCGGCTAGCGAAATGGCTGAAACCGAAATATTCTCTGACATACAGCTGGACGATAGAACGTAAGCAGTTGGCGTCGCTGCTGACAGCTCGATACCTGAAATATTGAAAACCTTGACTTGAATACCTTTCAATCTGATGTGCAACCTGATGAGGGATACGGAAAGGAGAATTTATAGTAAAGGTTTAAATCGTAATAATTGGTTAATTAGCATAAAATATCTTACAAGCGTTGCCTTGATATTTTCATCGTTGCATTATACTGCGCTATTACTAGGCTGGCCTTCGAAGTCATTTGAAAATTATCCAAATATGCGATCTGTTACCATTCTTCCTGAATTAAGATGCCTCATTTACCTTTTAAGTTATATACTTTCAATGATTTTTAGTATGGCAAACTGACCACTTTAAATGCTCTTTGTGTAATATTGAGTCATACTATAAATAATAGCATTGTTTCAAATGAACTTAGAGTCGGAGAGAGAAGATAAACTACATTCTTGCTGTAAAAATAGGTAATAGTTTTACCTTCTGTTACCTATTTTTACAGCAAGAGTTCTTATTCTTAGTGCAAGTTTTGAAGACTGCGTTTCTGAGCCTCCATTTATAGCCCAGAAGGCGAGCCTCTGCCTGAAAGATCTCCAGAAGTAGACGAGGTTTTTTCCAGCAAATTCTGGGGAAACGAAACTCCATCATACTGTTGAAGAAATAATAAAGTATGAAAAAAAGTATTTTAGGTTAGTACGAAATTTGCGTAACGAAATAAAAGCAATGTGAGAAATCTGGTGTCAGCAACAAATGAGTTTCTTTACATCCCATTAAGTTATACTAATTTTTTCAATTGCATTGCATTTAAGTTTATTTTCTCGAATTATTCTAACTTAATTAATTAACCGATCCCTCAAGGTCGGCAATGATATCACGAACTGCAAATTTTGAAATTAAATATCATAGTCGAATTTTGAGGTACGGGAGCCAAATTTCTTATAATATTATTTTTTCATAAAAAGAACAAAACTTTATATAACTTAATTATTAAACTTAAAACCTTTTATTAAACTTAATATAAGTATAATAAACGGGAGACGCATTAAAAGTTAGATTTCATTATTTGTACAAAATTAATTTTTAAAAAATTGACATTGCCAAAATATGAATATTTTCGTCATTTAAAACATTTCTGTACTGGAAGTATATGACTACGATTAACGATTTCGAAAATAAAGCTGAGTAAGAACTTTTAAGCCAGGTAAAAGGGGTAAGGATATATATATAGAGAGAGATAGATATAGATGTAGCTATACTTTTAGTATGGCCAATTACAATGAAAAAGAGAGTGCACAACTAGATGTTATAGCAGTCCGGTATACAAAATTTAAATGTTCCATGCTTAATGGTTTTTTGAATTATGCAAGATATATACTCTGTAGAACGGTGTAATACCTGAGTACCTAGGTTACCAGAACCCTACGCCAAATCAAATAATAAATGTTTCCTAATTGTACTATAAAATTAACTGTGCATGAAGTTATAGTAAGTTTTAGAACATAGGAATGATAGGTAATGATTTAAATATCCAAATATTTTTTTAAATTTAAGATTATTTAATTTTTGGATTTTATTTTAATTTTAAGTTTTTTGATATCTTTAAAAGTTAAACTGTACCGCTAGAGTTGGGCAAGAGTCTTAAATAAAGGGGGTTAACACAAGTAAGGTAAATTCTAGTGCTGCTAATATACTCGCGTACAGATTAGAGGTGGACAAAACCGCTCATTTAAGGGATCAGATTGGAACCGTTCGGTTGCTGACGTAAATCAGTTCTTTTATAACATTCATCACTCACTAACCTTCATGAGTGCATTCGGACCAGGAGTGGATCAAGAGCAGTACGCAAAGATGGAGTTAAGACAGAAAGAATCGAAGAAGGAATAGGATCGGTGGAAGCAACTCGCTCATTCCCCGGTCTGCTTTCTTTCAACTGCACTTTTGAGGCTTCCTAAAAGCACCTTTCTACATAGAACTAACAATAAAATTCTGGAATGACAATGTACTCAAAAAAATAAAAAAAATAAAAAATAATGAAAACTAAACTCACTTTTCTTAAAGATTACATTATTTTATTACTATAATTGATATTTTGTTGCTACTACTAACACAGTGTAAAAATAAAATTTTAGATTAGAGGCAGATATCAAAGAACAGGAAATTGTCTGCTGACAATAGAGGAATTTTCCTTTTTGTCGAATATGACATGATACCAAATATCGCTCGAGGTTCTTCTATGCGGTAGGGTCGAAGTTTGGTTCTGCAACCTAGAAAAAATTTGGAAAAATTTATGTTGTTAAAAGCTAATGACTAAAAAAAATCAAGGAGAAATTCACAGCTCTTGACTACAAGTCATTAGTAAAATAAATAAAAATATGATATTGGATTATCATTATAACATTTATGTAAAATAATTATATACGTAATAGCATATGTAATATGCATAGCTGAAGTATACGTAAAGTATACAATGCATATAAGTAAAGTATACAATGCATATAAAGTATACGTATGCATAGCTGAAGTATACGAAAATATACGTATGCATAGCTGAAGTATACGAAAATATACGTATGCATAGCTGAAGTATACGAAAGTATACGTAATATGCATCGCTGTACTATGACAAAGTATTCGAAGAATTGAAATGAAACTCAAAGGAAGAGCTTCGAGGAAGCGAAAAGAGCAAATAATCAAGACTACGTAGGAGTCAGAAGGAACCGCGGAGCGATGAAAAAAGCGAATAATGAAGACATACTCCGTATGAACCAGATGTGCGGCTAGAGGAGCGCCAGAGCGCTGAAAAGAGCGAATAATCAAGACTCCGAAAGAACCAGACCTGAGGCTAGAGAAGTGCCGCCGGAGCGATGACAGGCGTCCGAGGAGAAAACTTATTGCCTATAATTTACATTCTTTAAGCAGATCCTCGCACTGCTAGATGGGAAAAAACTCAATCCATTAGCAAACAGTGGTGGTCAATTGAAATGCGTCGATTTACTTAATCTTTTATTTTTAAAATATTGCATGGAACACAAGCAAACCAAAAGCCCATATATGTACATATAAATCAATATACATATATAAAAAAGATACAAAACATTTGAGGTAAATAATAAAGGAAAGAATGTTAGTGTTTACATAAGAGGAATCAAATTTGTGGTGCGCTTCTCAACAAAAGCTCTTTGTAAAGTGTTAAAGTAGTACCTCACCGTTTTCGCTGGGTCACTAATTATTCGTCCAGTAAAGTGAGTCCGTTCTTCGAATCAGTTCCAGAGCGGATCGTCCAACTCTAGTACAGATGTCACAAAAAAAATCTATCTATTTTTAATCTATTTTAGAATTTATTTTGGATAAAAGAGTCCTTTATTCTGTCCGTACGTACAGATGTCTCGCACAACAATAGTCAAAACTGATTCAGAAACTGTCAAAATGGATATTTCATTGAAATATGATATCCGAAATGTTCTCAATTACAAAATTTCCTTTACTTCGTACAAGGAAGCAAAAAATGCATAGTTTACGGGATGCCACAGTTATTTTTATGAATAGTTTAGTTTCTTTGTTATAGCAAAGTACGCAAGGCTGTTCACCAAGGTATGGCGTAACTTAACAAATGAAAAGTATTCATGAATAAACTACTGGTAACTATCTCAATATTTTTCATATAAAAGAAACCTATGTTCCGATAAAATGCATAAGAATGTTAATGTTACCCATACCTAATAAGATATCTTCATTTCTACTGCCTGTATCTTCAATTTTGGTCACTCTTTTATTGTTGTCCACCACTCCTTCCTAGGCCTCAAATGACTGAATGCTGGTAGAACTATTATCTGTGTCACCTGTTACAGCTTAGAAGATGTCTTTCTCGTTATCACTGTCATCACCTTCGTTACCGTTCAGTCTCTATTCCCACGCAGTGTTCTCTAGAATCATCATGAAATATCACGATCTATGAACCGTAACTCAGTTTTCTTGAATCTCTTCGATGTTACTACTTATTCAATCAGAGCTTATGCACTCAAAACCTTGAAGAAAATTAATTAGTAAGATGGAAACAATCCCTACGCAGACGATTCCGTTTTAAAATTTAAGAAAGCTTGCTTTCTGAATGCCTTAAAGAAAGAGAAAATTACATAAACACTTAAGAGTTTTTCAGAAACTTGCGCTGAAAAGCTAAATGGAAAAACTGCGAGAGTGGGAAAAGTACGCGAACCAAATGTGGTAAATAAAAAGCAGACTTAAAATTCTAAATTAGGGTTTTGCAGTGCACGTGTTCGGGTGATTGGGAACCATGTGTGTACGCAATTTAATAGTTTTAGATAACACCGTTTTCTCACGATGAAAAAACATATATATATATAGTACAATAGTAATACATAATATAGTAGTAAGTATCAGATGATAAATAATATAAAATAATTTAATAATACATAGTATGATATTTATAATAATAATTGTAAATTATTCATCAATTATCAATTTATTCAAAATCGTAAAAAACAACCTTATATTTAGCGTAGGTATAATGAAACACTCAATCGATTTCGAGGGCAGCTAAAGGTCCCTCCTCATCAGGAGAAAGAAATACATAGAAAGAAGAAAATAGGAATCACAGAAACACGTGGTGCTTATCAGCACTGCACGTGGTTATAACTAGATTTTTTAATCAGAGTTGCACTGGCAGCCTACTTTTACTGAGCCAGGCTGTCTGATCAAGCATAAAGAAATATTAGCGAAGTTAAAATAGGGAGCGAGGGGCAAATGCATTCCCTATTTTAACCATGCATTCCCTATTTTAACTTCGCTAATATTTCTTTATGCTTGATCAGACAGCCTGGCTCAGTAAAAGTAGGCTGCCAGTGCAACTCTGATTAAAAAATCTAGTTATAACCACGTGCAGTGCTGATAAGCACCACGTGTTTCTGTGATTCCTATTTTCTTCTTTCTATGTATTTCTTTCTCCTGATGAGGAGGGACCTTTAGCTGCCCTCGAAATCGGTTGAGTGTTTCATTATACCTACGCTAAATATAAGGTTGTTTTTTACGATTTTGATTGTCACATTAGCGTGTTTCTCTTCTAGTCTATCAATTTATTATTCATAATTATGCTTCTTGTAGTTTATCTACGTGTTTTTAATTATTTTATGTCGTTGAACGAAACAAAATTGGTTTTATGTACTTAAAAGGTAAGTGCAACTGATTTGTCTATTAGATTCTCAAACTAAATTCGCAATTTCTAATCCACAGGTGGAATAATGTCTTCGATTCTATGATACTCGGAAAGCTTCGTTAAGGCTATCGAAATGAAATGTTTAATCTCATTATCCGATTTACAGTTAACATACAGAGCAGCCATCGAAGTTGAATGCTAAAGATATTGAATTTAAACGCCAATCATTTTACGAAGTCTAACCATGCATTCCCCATTTAAATGCGATTCTCATTTTCGGAGAGAGGAATTCTATTCCTTTAATCTCATAACTGCTGGTCTCGTAGTCTTTTATGGTTTTTAGATTTTTAATTTTTGGGAGAGAAGCACGAAATTTTACGGCTACGAAAACTGATGAGAAGCTCAGCTTATTGGAACGATATTAAGTGAAGAGAATGAAGCTACTTTACTTCATTGCATATTAAACCGTTAAGAAAAGGCTACACTGTAAGATTTATTTTAAGCTAATTCTTCTCTCTTAGATTAATCGTCTCTATTTTATGCTTTCTATTTCTTCCATCAGCCATTATTACAATTCCCACAGTGAGAGACTTTGTAGTTTTGGAAACTGTTGGGGTAACAAGGCAATATAGCTGGTTAGCCAAGACGACGACCATCTAGGCGACCTGTATATTTGTTTACAAAGTCAGTCACATCATTTAATGAGAGGGCTTGTGATTCCCATTTCTGGAGCCAAATTGATAACTGAAGTTTCATATTGTTTATATATCGAAATTTGTTACGAAAATTCATCAGGGGAAAAAAGGTTAAAGAGGTATAATTCCATTGTTAATTATGTTTACCCTTACTCACGCGACTTGTCAAACAGCTAATTCTGAGTATATCGGCATTCCATGTTTCATATGCTCGTCACTGCGCAAAAAGTAACTGTAATATCTGTCGCTATTGTTAAATAATAAAGAATCTGTACACATGTATGTATGTACGTTTGTTGGTTCCATT
Source organism: Stegodyphus dumicola (assembly GCF_044657685.1). NCBI lineage: Eukaryota > Metazoa > Arthropoda > Arachnida > Araneae > Eresidae > Stegodyphus > Stegodyphus dumicola. The sequence continues at coordinate 91,030,559 of NC_140768.1, forward strand.
TAGCAAAGTGTAAGATATTTGTCTTTCAAATTTAACCAAAAACTTGGTTAATTAAAAAAAAAAGTGTTGCCACTGCTCAAATAGAATATTTGGTACTATTTCGTAAGAGCAGTGTCAGATAAAAATGCGCCACTTTTTTTGGCCCCCAATTGTTGCCAAGTATAAAATTATGAACTAATAATAGAGTTCAAAAGACTAAAAAATAATAATTTTTTTAAAGTTTCATAATTCTTAAAGAAAGAAAATTTTTCTTTTTAACTTTTTAATCTAGAGTATTCTACACATAAATAAAAAATAAGCAGTACCCCGCTGAAATTTATTTCTCCATTTAGTAGAGCTCCACAATCATTCCACAGTTTCAATATGGCATCCGGTTTCGGGGTCTACAAAATTATAACTGTGATTCACAGTGAAATGTTCAGCATTTCTTAATTCCTCTTTCTCATAGCCTTTCTAGCAGTCTGAAAATATTGTCTTGCCGTGCGCGATGTTTTCCTGAATGGCAGTCATCAATGTTGTAGGACAACGATCGGGTACGGCGACCAGAAAACATCCTTTGCTTTCCCGGCATAAACCCCCGAATATCCATTGTTTCGGAAGAACATATCCAATGTTGTTTTTACTTTTTATGAAAAGACTTCCGTCTATTTCTACAATTTTATTGGCTCCACTAATTTTATAATTTTATTTCTTTTGCGAGACATCAAGCTACTTTTGCACATACCTCCCTCAACTGGTTATTCTAATTATCAGTTTCCGTCACCACAGATAAATAAAAGGAACGGCACTGTGGAAAGGCAGATGCGAGCCTTCAAATTATGTTTTGTGTCTCAATCCTTTTTTATTCGCAGCAAGAACGTAATTGCTTACGATTTTGCTGCCATACGGGCCTTACAGCGCCATACCGGAGCTTTGTTTGAGTCAAAAGTTAACTTCATTGAATAATTTTAAGAACAAAGTCAATTGTTATGAATTATTCTTTTGTCTTGAATAAATTGTATGGCAGCCTCTTCGCTATTAGGCAAGGCAATTTCCAAATTGTGTAGTTCATAGTACTAAAAAATGGCGAAATATAGCAAAAATATTAACGTGTGAAGATATTTCAAACGAAAATTGAAAATCTCGAGCTACGATATTTGGCGTGTTATTGTAGCATTGTTTTCTTCTCATTTTTTCTTCATTTTTAACTGGTGCCGTTCTAACAATATATTACCAAATATTTTAATTTCTAAGCGCCAGTCGCCATCTGTGAAATCTTAAGATGATTTATTTGCCTTTCAAATTTAATCTGTGTGTTATTTGTTAACAAGCTGAGAGATTTAAAAAATTTAAAAGCATTTTTTCATCTTTATTATTATTAATTATTACATAGACCCGTGATATTCATTAGCTGTACTTATTGAAACAATTATTAGGACTTTCATTTTTATAATAAAAATTAAAGTAGTATAACTACTTGATCGGCTAATTGTTTAAAAAATTGAAAGACTTGGAAAATAGTTCTTAATACTTCATTTTGCATTTTAATACTATACAGTAAACCACTCCCAAACGCGAACTTGAGAAACGCGATTTTGGATATACGCGTTATCTTAATTATCTCCATTTAATTCATTCAACAAGAGAATTTTAATTATATGGGTATGCTGGAGAGCGTCGGCCACGTCACGAAAGTCCTCATTAACGATCGGTTTCAAAACTCATGCATTAAAGAAGTCAAACATTACATTGAACAACAAAACTTGAGCTTTAAACTTCTTGTAATTCTCGATAGTGCTCCAGGACACGGTACATCGCTGCATCCAAATGTAGAGGTTTCATTCTTTCCACCGAACATCAACCAATTTCCACATTAATTGCATTTCGAAAGCAGTTCAACATAAGAAATAAAAATGATTAAACTCGCATCCATCAAGGTATTCATTATTCAAGAGAATTCACCAACAATGTAGAGGCTCCAAATATTCAATAATCCAACAATCCAAAATTACGACAATCCAGCTGTAGAGGTTTCATCAACAATGTAGAAGTTCCAAATGTCCAACAGTCTAAATATAGAGGTTTCATTCTTACCACGGAATACCACTTTTTTAACACAACCAATTCCCACACTAATGGTATTTTGGAAGTAGTCCAGCGTAAGAAAATTGCATAGAAAGGATTAAACCCGCATCCATCAACACATTCATTATTCAAGAGAATTCATTAACAATGTAAACTTGCTGGCCATTGTTGCTTGCATTGACAATGTAAACTTGCTGGCCAGAAGTTGTCAACAATGTTGAAAGCTTTCCATTAATTGAAAATGAACTCAAGGAAATCGTACCAGCAGCAAAAGGAATAGGTGGTGAAGGATTTTAAGATATGGAAAAAGGCGAAATCAAAATAGTCTAGAATGATGATTGTGAAATGCGAAATGAAGAATTAGATGATATAAATTGCGTCAGGTACTGCCCTAGCAAAAATCATCAACTATTTTAAAAAGTGATAATATCATATACATACTTATTAGGAAGTAATAGAAACCCACTACAATAGCATTTGTTTCATTTTCCTCTTTTAATTAATATTTAATTTTATATAAATTGTACACACTCTCTTAATCTGAATTGTATTTAATCCATGTTTCCATAAAAATTAAAGTTGAGGAACGCGACTGTTTCGTACGCGCAGTATGTTGATAACGTAAATTATGCATTCGGCAAGTGTTTACTGTACATACTGCATATGCTATATGAAATAATTATCCAGTATAATTTATGATTTATCCAAAAATATAGAAAAGTAGGTATGTAAATAAAATAATTTTTAAAATGTAAATTTCAAACAAACATCTAACACCTCTAAAAGTGCTACCGTTTAAAAAAATAAATAATATGCATCCAAATATTTTTCTAAAAGGATGAAAATATTTTTCATCTTCAAAGAAAATTTATTGCTAGGAAATCATGAAATGAAATAATAATATTAAACCTCAGGTCAAAACGTAATTCAGTTTGGAAAAACTCTGTTTCTGTACTTCTTTTTTTAGAAGCAAAATAGTATAAGCAGAAAAGTACTTAAATATAAGAAAATTCCGTCATTAATTGAATACATTTAGGAAGATAAGAGAAACATATTTGCAATCGGTATATTTCTAAAACATTTCATTATTGATATTACATTTTGTTTTTAACATCATTCACAAGAAATAGAGTCAGAAATTTTGCATTTAACCTAATTTAAATTGTAAGGAACATACTTGTGACAAGTAGTGATATAAAATAACTCACTTGTTGCAAAATATTGTTAACAAGTTCACATAGAAGGACTTTTTAAAGTCATAATCGTTAAGTATCTAATATTTTATCGACTGCTGTATGTTATTTTTATAACTCAATTACGATTCCAAATAAATAAAAATAAAAATAAAATAAAATAAAATAAAATAAAAAATAAAATAAAATATAGATTCTTAAAGTGCAGAATTAAGGAGGGGGAGCAGAGATTCATGTGTCATTAGTTCCTAACAGAAATTGTTGATTCAGTTCGAACAGTTTTCGAATTTGTTCAATTTTTTTAGTGTTCTGTCTTTGGCCGTCTTATTCTTATCTCATAATGTACGGATCAAGTTAAGTTGTTCAAAAGTTAATAAATCATTTTACTGGAAATCCAGAATTATTAAGTTTTTTTTTTTTTTTTAATTTGTATCTTATTTCATTCAGTTTTATTCATGATTTGCCATTACACGACAAAGATCCTTTCTTCTGTATTCATTATTTAAGAATTTTGTAAAAGAACATATTAATAAATAAATTAGTAAAAAAGACAAAAGTAGTTGTATGAAATAAAATAAAAAATCTGAAAAGTTTCAGATTTTAAATTACGTCCAAAGGGGCGTTTTTAGGGTTTTGTGTGTTACCTTTATTTATTAAATATAATGTTCTTCGCACTTAAATCATAAAATTCAGTTCAATAGCAATGTCGCAAAATAATTTCAAAATGAACCTATCTTTAGAATTTCCGATACACAGTTCCGCGTGCTGGAGATAAAAAGTTTTTTTCCCCCCGCAGAGTGTTGTCATTGTCTGCTTTGAGATCCTTGAGTCTGTTAATCAAAAATTCGTTAAAGGTTTACAAAATATGAAATCGATAATAAAACAAATTCCAAATTTCAAATTTGGTCTTTCACATGCCCATATTCGTAGGAGGATTATGTCATTCAAAATTCCATGACTCTACGTACCGTTGTTTTATCACAAAGCGAGAAATATACATACATTTATGCAGATTTTTCATTATTTAATTTCTTCAAATATAATGCAGGACTCTAACATTTGGTGGCAACAGTTTGAAAAGTGAAACGGACATTTATAGTGATTCAACACAAAATCGCAAAACCAAAACATTAGTTCTTCAGGGACAAAGCCTCTTTGGACTAAAAACATTAACCGTTGAATTTCTAGCGTCATAGATTTGAAATCTGAGCTAAAAAGAGCAACAAAACTTTGTTGGGAAAATCAAAAATTAAACTCTCTATTTGATGAATACATAATAGAGAGGTTTCTGAACGGAATTATGTATATTAGTCATGAAAAAGAACAATTTAGAAACTAGTTGCTGCTACACGACAATGAGATTCCACACAATTCCTTTCCCGCCAAATTATTTCTGGCTAAGAAAAGTGTTGCAAAGTCAGCCAGCCAGTTATTTACAAGCATTAGTGTTCGAAAACTCTTCTTCTCTAAAGTGAAGTTTCTTCGTAAAGATCATTATTTTAATAGCATTAAAGTGATTCAGAAAACCGCAAACACAGACTTAAACAGGATTCCATAAGACCGCTATGAAAGAATATAGCATCTATCTGGAGGTGCTACGTCTTCGTTAAAACGATTGTATATTGAAAAGCTAAGAAGTAAAAGCACTGCTTTCTTCCTCAACTTTTCATTTCGTAAGAACTTAGTCAAAATCTTTACTGTTTATAATAACTAAACTTTTGCTGCCCTTCATTTAAACGCATTATTTCCTTTAATTTCATTAGAAATATATTTCTCATTCAATCAATTCAGTTCTCACTTTGCGGCAAGGCAAAATGCATAAAAACTCCAACCATCTTCGTTAAAAATATCGAAAAACCTAAAACACCAAATGCAGTTTAAAACAAAACAGAAGAGAAGCCCGCCAAAGGGAAACGCAGAATAAACACAGATTAAAGCAACAGTCTTGTGTCTGGGGTAGATTTAGTCAATAACTCAATCGGTTTCGAAGGCAAACATGTGCAAGTCCTTCTTCATCAAGAAATCTGCAAGAGTAGAAAGCAGCGGGCGCAACTTCCGTATTTATACCCTGCGGCAGTAAAGGCATAAATTCAACCGCTTCTTTCTAGTCTTGTAGATTTCTTTACTCCTGATGAAGAAGGACCTGCAGCTGATTGCCCTTGAAATCGGTTGAGTTTCTACGCCAAACACAAAGATGTTCCTCTGCTATTTCTACAGTTAAAAATCGGGTAAAAATTTTTTACTTTTAAAATTTGAGTTTCTAAGCCAAAACGTAGAGGAAGACAAAATTTTCGATAGACAAAATTGAAAGTTTATTTTTGGTCCCGTTGGATACAAAGATACTGAAGTCGGTACATCAGTTGTCTTAATTAGCTATTTTACTAAGAATTTCAAATGTAAATCAATCGCGGCCTAGTTAGGTAGCCCGCCTTAACTTAGCCCCACTTTAAACTTTTAAATTGTTGAAAATTCTACAACTATTACATGCAGATTAACTAAAGGCATAGAAACCTTAACCGGAACGTAAGAAGAGCATAATTCAATGACTTCTAAAAGAAAAAATGCACAATTTACAAACGTATAAGAGTAAAAACACAGAGCTCAATGAGCCGGTTAAGAGAGTGGATATATATGTAATATATACAATATTATATTTATATAAAATATGAAGCAAAATATACTATATGAAACTAAATCATTAAACTTAATTAGAATCAATTGAAAATAGATCTTTAAATTCATAAATTTTAATTAAACATATCTCTGCTTCAAAGATACGCTTTACACCATTTTGCGTCACTCTTTTCCTGCAATTTCTCTGCACTGCGACATTTGTAGGCCAATCGCTGCTGAGGCTTAATATAATGACTTTCCGACTATAAATAGAACCGAAGTTAGTAGGCATTGTTTTTTCTTCCTTTGCTTGCTGTTGGAGCAAACAACGTCTCTCGCTTCACTCTTTTACTTTATTATCTGAAATGTAAATTACATATATCAAAATTGTGGGGTGCATTTAACACACGTAGTCTTGTACCAGTATTAAACAAAGATGTGTTATTTCAGAGTAATTTTTTCTCTGAAAGTAAAAATGATGTTTTAACCATCAAGCCAGCTGCAACTTTCGCACTAGTCGTCATCTAAGCAACAGTCATCTCGGCCATGACTCAAGTGCGAATTGGGTATCATCTCCCCCCAATGCCACATCATCACAGACAGTCGACAGAATAATTAAAACCCATGCGTTTGACTGCTGTGGAAAAGTGTTCGTAAGTTCTCGAAACTTTATCACCCGAGATGTGTTAATCCTAAGCAGCGATTGGGCTAAAGACGTAGCAGCAGAGAGATATTGTAGTGAAAGAGCGGTGTAACATACAGCATAATAGCGCAAATTGGTGCAAAACCTGTCTTTGAATCGGGGATTTGTTTAATAAAAACTTATGAATTTGAAGATCTATTTCCATTCGCTTCTAATTAAGTTTAGTAATTTTGTTTCATATTTTATATTTTACATATGTAGCAGTCCCATATACACACTTTTAATGTTCTATATCTAACTGTTTTTGAGTTATGCGAGATACATACATACTTACGTACAAACGTAGCAAAAAAGTTCCTTATGAATCCATTTTAAATCCATTTCACAATCTGTTTTGTAAAAAATAATGATTTGTTCTGTCTGTATAAATGTCACGGAAAAAAAGCGTCTAAATGAATTCGAGAGCGGTCATATATTCGTTAAATATGACACCCGAAATTTTTTGCGATTAAATTACTTTACTTCATACAAGGAAAGGAAGAAGTAAAGTTATTTTACTTCATATAAAAAAGTAAAAAACTGCAGAACTTCAAAAGTTAAAATATTTTGGCAGGAAGAATCGGAATAAATTGCGTTAATTTGTAGAATAAATTAATTTTGAAAATTAAACAGACACTACTTTAACTGCATGAGTGAAAATGATGAGGAGGACGCATGTGTGCACAACACAATAACAGGAAAAATATTCTAGAAAATTCCATCCAAGGACTTATCATGGCTGTCATATAGTGCACTGATAAGACTACGAAACATACTGTTAAATAAAATCACACTGACTTTAAGAGCAAATATCAACATATGGGTGCTCAGAAAGTGTATAATATGAACCGTGCTTTCTTTCAATATAAATATAAGGTAGTTCTCTCGGCTTATTAGCATGTCTTCGTGGTGTAATGGTCAGCACACTCGGCGCGTATTCGAGCGGTCTGAGGTTCGAGTCCCGGGGAGGGCATTGCTCATTTTTCATGTCTCCTGCTTCGAAATAAGCTAATGTCTCTACAAAGTAAGAAATTAAACAACAAATAAATTGCTTACTTTACATGAGGAATTTCGCGAATTCATTTCTGTAGTCTTTAAATGTCCACTGCGCTGAGCGATTACACTTTACAGAGCAGGAAACACGGGAAATCAGCAATACCTTTGTCGGGATTCAAATGCCAGCCAGATGTGCTTCTAATTGTACTACAAATGCAGACGATAAGGAAAGAGATCCGATTAGACCATTTGTTTAAATAAAGCAATTCGAGGGATAACTGCCTGCGGGAAGGAGATGCCTTCGTCCGGACGTTTTAAAGGAAACTGACTCGTACCCACGTTACACATGGTAAAACCATGAACCTAGCCCAGAATTTGAATCTGGACCAAACTATCAGTGTTAAGTGTATTAAGAGCTGGTGTACTTAGTAGATGAATAAGGAGAAAATGTGCAACCAATTACACCACATGGTAAAAAAGAACAAAATTCTTTACAACCGTTATTCGTCTGGAGGAAAAAAGTCAAGTAAAAGACGCAGAGTTTCGAATATGCAAATATTCAAGAATTTGTTAGAATTAAACTGCAATAAAACGTCCCAAATGGTTCCCCTTTACAAGCTTGATTACAAACACGAAGCGTGAAATACTTTTATCACTCGATAAAATTTCTGATAAATGTGTCAAAAAGATAAAATATCGTCACACTTTGAGGCAAGAGCTGTCTACATAGTTTCAGATTTCATTTTAATCTGAAATTTCCTTGTATCACATCTTATTCGCTTGTTCGCGAGACGAGTTGAGTGGTTTTGGCAATGTGCCTTTTCTGGAATTGTCTGATTGAATCTTGGACTATTACCAAACCTCAGCGACAATATTCAGACTTTTTAGGATCTGGATGTTTCAATTTTCTGTTGTTGTCTTGTTATGTTCTTGAACAAGATCTAGAAAAGTAGCTTTTAGGGAAATTGAATGTTTTGTTAAACTTATTTCATTTATTTATTTTTCATTTTCACTGTTTATTTCTTTTTGTTTGGTCAGAAGCGAATTATTTCTTTGAATGCTTACGTCTGTTTTGTCTGTAGTGATTTATCTGGAACGAATAATGCCTCTAGATTGTTGGCCTTAAGTATTATTGTGAAACAGAAATTAACAGAATTAATGTGTATACAAATTTCTAAGTAACTCGAGCAAGGATTGCAGTACTTTTCGGATAACCTAAGGTAATTATTTCTAGCAGTTATAATTACTTAAGTATTCCAAACAATTAAAGCTGTATTTTGGCTGTTAAAGAAGTAAAATGTATATTTGTCTCATAATAAATTTCAAATTAATGATGGCCTTAATAATAGATTTTGTTTCAATTATATAAGAGTATTTTTCGTATAGAAATCCTAAAGTTTTATCAAACTAAACTCAATTTTTTAATTGCATATATACATAATATGGCCTGCCATTCTAGACGATTTTATAGCGAAATAAATTTAATTAATTACCTCCTTTTCAAACTAAACTATTTACAGTGAGGCACCAGTTATATGTTTATCGTTTATACGTCTCTTACATTTAAATCTGCAGACTGATCGATACAGTTGTTAGCGCTGTTGGCTACCGTATTGTTGGGACAATACGGGCAATACAATTTGAGTCGCAAAGAAGACATAGAATTTTGTTAGTTTGTAGTATTTTTACGGCATAGAGTAACTTAAAATACTGTCGAACCAAAAATCTTCTCGAGAGGTTTGGTGGTGAAGGAGGAGGGGTGCAAGACAGTCGGATGCGTTGTTAAGGATGTTCTCCGCTAAAACTGGAACGTTAAACTCGTTATCATGGGTGTGAAATGGATCTTCCCTTGACGTGCACTTTGGACAGTGGGCAACACCCTTCGTGATGAGACAGCTAAACGACCGATGACTGCTGGCCATTCCCAATGAATGCATTAAGTTGGAAGTGTCCGACCATTTGAGATAAGAACAACAGCATTTAAACGCCGTCTTATTTCAGTTATAGTTCCTACTCATTCATATTAATGATAAAATATTTCATTTATACGATGAGTAATCTTAATTATACATATTTTCCCTTGCGATTTATTCATTGATATTTCGTTCACAGCTGAAAGATTTCTTCGAAAGTAATTTCTATAGTACTTGGTAGTGCTGCAAACTTGTATTTGGAATACGTGTGGGAGAAAGGAAGACATGGTTTATTTGAACTTGGAAAGAAGTCTTCAATTCAGCTGGTAACTGGGAGATAGGTTGGAAGGATAGCATAAACAATGGAATTTGAATAGATAGGTTGGCTGATGGAAGGCACTTCATTCGGGAGTAATTTGCTATTCACTGTGAACAATTTGCTGACAGCAAGCGCTTTATTCCTCTACACTTTAGCAAAAGCACGTTTAAATTGGATTGTTTGTTCTTTGCTTTCCTATTACTTCGTTTAAGACTTATTGTCGAAAACTGAAATCAAGCCTAAGTTGAAATCTTCCTGGGAAAAAGGTGTTATTTCTTCAAAGCCATTAACAAAAATAAACACATGTTCTTTCTCATTTTTTTTTAAATACTAATGCGGTTTTGAATTTTTATGATTTTTAAAAATGAAAAATTTTCATTATTTTCTTAAATTATAAATAATAATTTAAATAAATTTGTAGAGATATTATTTGAAATTAAACAATTATTATGATTTTGATGTTTATCGCAACTTCTCCTTGCCATTTCTTACCATCAGAAATTTAAATGAGTTATTAAGCTGAGGATTTTGGTCTGTAAGACACAGCGTGTTTGTTCCCCTCGAGGACACGATACTTTAGTTCAGCTATATCTATTTAAATTTGTAATTATTCAGTTTTGCGTTATTTGCTGCCGATATTTAAACCGGTGAGAGGTTTTTGAGCCAACTTAGAATTAAATATAATTATGTAATATTTGACTACTAATCAGGGTTTTAAATTTGAATTCGCCTGTTCAGTTTTATCGCCGCAAGTGGTGGTTGTTTTGTTCAGCACAAGACGCGCGTTTATGTTCAGTTTCTTTTTTCTGCTTGAAACCTTTTCAAGTCTCTGTGATTACTTCAGATACAGCGATAATTCGCTCTGCTATGTTAAATGTTTGGAAATAGGTTATGCTGTCAAAGCAAGTCAAACTCTATAAACTAAAGATGAGGATTACAGTACATTTCCGAATGTAAGTCGATATTTGTATGAAGGGGGAGGTAAAATTTTTCGACAATATTTAGCCAAAATCGAAAAACCTATATATAAGCCGAATATAAAATCATCCTATAAATCCAGCTTATAGTCACCAAAACGTGAAAATAAGTAGTTGACGACTAACTTAGACTTAGACTTATCAGATGAACTCAAGATGAATGCCAAATCAACTCCGGCTATCATTTGAAAAATAAGGAGCAGAGCATTATAGAATGAAGAGGCACTTTTGGCGGATAGAGTTTGTCTTTCTCAATTCTCTAACTTTTGGCGCTTTGAAAATAGTGTAGTGAATTTTACTTTAATTCTCGTTTGTGATCACCATTATCATTCTCAAACATATGCAGAACCTTTCTACATTACAGTTTCGCTCTAGGTTTAATGAGTAAAATATGATTCTTCATTTCTTCTGCATATTGTAAGATGCCCTCGCACACGCACACATGCAAAAAGGAAACTGTGTATTCTAATAGTTTTAAAGTAAAAGTAAGTAAGTAGAAGCAATTTTAAGAAAATGCCTGAGCTATGGACTTTGGGCAAAAAATGAAGAAAATGCCTGAGCTATGCTATGGGCAAAAATGAAGATGATATTATCCACAAGACGAAACACAGCGATAATGCTGAATGGAGAACGATGATATTCACCTGGATTCCTCGAAGTACTTACTCTTGACTCAAAGACTGTAAAAAAATGCTTGAAAATTTCCATTCAGAGACCGATATTAAGAAATTTGATTAGTGTAAGACTGAATAAAATAAACGCGATATTTGTTTCAATTATTTAATTAAAAATATCATTTTTGTAACCAAATTATTTGTAAATTATTTTGTGGGATTCAAATTCTACAGCTATAAAATATACGTAATACATTTTTAAGCTGCTATTCGATTATATGTCTTTTCCATCTGTACATATTTTCAAAAAAAGCATATTTACAGGGGAGGGTGAAAGGGGTGTTTCATTCCTGGAAGTATATTTTTAGGAAGTACCATTTTTCATTTGAAGCATTATTTTATAGGCGTTAGCCATGTGAATCACCTAAGCAAGTGTAGAATAACGAGATCCTGAGTTGCAGTAACGAATTAAATTCAGGAAAAACACTATTTTTATGTTAAAGCATTCAAAGAAGTAACTTGGAGATTGCAACAGTAATATATTCTTGTATTATATATTACTTGTTATATCTTCTTTACTCCGAAGAAATGTTTGAATGAAAACAGTGAATAATAAATAAATTTTGATCACAATGACTTTAAGGGAAGTATTCCTCGTTAAATATTTCAAAGTTTTCATCCGTTATTTTTTGGAAAAACAAAACAGGATCTCAGAAGGTTTGTCCTTTTTAACTTTTGCAGTTTATTCTGAAACACAATCTCCAGAACAAAGTAATGAATATTATAATTTTACGGCAAACTTTCCTCATAGTTACTGAAAGTGCTGCTATTTATAAGCAGAATTTTCTTAATAAGAATCATTTAAAAAGTATTTAAGACCTATTAATAATATTTTGTATTTAAGAAATCTTTCTACAGTGTATACATAAACGTAAGGTTTTGCGAACAGAAAAATGAGGTAATTAATATAATTTTAAAATGTCGAAATTCACATTTCAAAGACAAGCACAGAGTTTATAAATTTATTTCCCTGCATGGCATTAGAGTATGGTTATTTTGGCATTTTTTTTATCTATTTGCTTGTATGTCGAGAAAAGTAACGAATTCACGGATCGCCTTGGGCAACAAACTCGGATGTTGCCTCTGTCGGCAAAACGTCTCGCAACATCACTGCGTGTAAGGATGCTTTGGTATTTAAAGCACTCTTACACGCAGTTATAAATTTTATATATTATATAAAACTGAAATGCGAATTTTTGCAAGGCATGGTTAGCCCTCTGCCCGGCCAGGCCATATATATATATATATATATATATATATATATATTACGGCCTAGAATATTTTTGTGACCTTTTAAGAAGTACTATATATACGTGCATCTTGAAATATATTCAACAAATAATGGCAATACTTAAAAATCTAAATCCTAAGGTTATTGTGGCATGAAAACCAAGAAATACTTCTTTTTCATCACAATTTCGCAAAATCTGAGATTTCTTATCAAAATCCTTGTAAGAAGCTGATTGCTACAATTGTATTATATTCGTGAAAAATGCTCTTCTCAGTTTCTAATGAAGAAAGTTTAATAGAATCACTATTCATTAATTTTTGCAATTTTTTATTGCAAATTAATGTATTTTAAACAAATAATTAGTTTCATAATATTTATTTCATAAAGCATTTTTGTCCTTACTGAGTAAAATTACTTACATTTTTATTGGATTGTTTCTTTTTCATTTATATTTTACCTCAAAGCGGCGTTAACCAAGAAGAGCTATTAGTCTCGAAACGGCATTTTGCGTCGTCCACTGTCAACAGGTGTATCGCTTTTCAAATTGTTGCCACTAAATATTATCGTCCTGTATTATTTTTAAAGAAATTAAATAATGAACAATCTGCATGAATGTATGTATATTTCTCGCATACTGAAAAAACAACGGTACCTAGAGACACCAAATTTTAATTAACGTAGTCATCCACTCGAATTTGAGCACCTGGGATACCAAATTTGAAATTTGGAATTTGTTTTATTGTCTATTTCACATTTTGCCAAACTTTAACGAATTTTTGAACAAACTGCGTGCAGTGGTAACACTATGAAAAAAAAAATTATCTCCAGTGCGGGAGACTGTCTATCGGAAGCTCTAAAGATATGCTGTTTTTAAGTATTTTTAGCCCAAAGGGACATTAGACCAAATGCTGCCGAAACGGTAAGTCTGCGTAAATGACAAAAACGCTCTTTTGAGCATAGTATGAAACCTGAAAGTTTTTAGATAAACAAAAATTATTATTGGTTAGTATTATTTTTTAAACATTTATTCGCTGTTACGTTTGATTAAAAAATATTTAATCTCCTAATAAAACAAAACAGTGCATTGAAAAGCGAAATAATATATTTAGTTTTAAAAGAAAATAAAAATGTTTTTAAAAGTATTAATATTTATTATTAAAACTATCATTTATTTTCTCTACGAACATTTATTTTTATCGGCACTAATAATTAGATGGCTATTAGGTTTGAAATTAAAAGTTATCATTTACTAGCACGTAAATTTCATATTTTATTTCTGTCTCATAAAATATCATGCAAACGAAAACGGTTAATTTTTTTTAACTGACATTTTATAATATCTGTAACTGCAAGCATTTCATAATATAGCATTGCTAGAAAAATATACATTTTCTTCTCTAACAGAGGGTGTTTAAACACTTTTAGATCGATTTCAATAAAAAAATTTTAAAGAAATGCTTCGAATTAAAAATTTTTGGCCACAGGTATTATTCAAAATGAGAAATACCATATGCTTTTAAATTTATTCGTCTTCCAAAATGTCTCGTGTGAATAAACTGAGCATTGAAGAATATGTTTTTGCGCTTTCAGAAGAAAAATATTTCTGCTCCATAATTTAAAAACGGTGCGAAATACATGGTATTAAAATATTTAAGAGCGAAATTTTATTGTTACTTCTACATGGGAAGGCTGCTCCAACGAATATGTGAAGAAGATACGTAAGGTTTCTATTGTTCCTAAGGTTAAATCGTTCGTTACAAAAGAAAAACCGCCGACGCAATTGCGAAGACTTTAAATACATCTGTAGCAACAGTAAGTAAAATAATAAACTAAGATTTACAACTGAAAAAAGCTAAAAAAATAAAACATAATACTCATCAGCTTTTCTCGAGGCATGTGGTTCAAAGCAAAACAATTTGTATAACCCTGTATGAAAAACATTTAGCAGGGGATAAATGGAAATACATTATGATCCTTCACCGCCCAACCGGTATAGTGGTTAGCATCGCTGATTGCTGTGCGCGGGTGCGAATCCCGGAGAAGGCATGGATGTTTGTAAATGTATCTTGTCGGTGCACCATGGCGGCACTCTATATATGCGGCAAGCCGAAAATCCTCTCGTATGGTTTGGTGGAATGGGGAGAGGGGTGGGAGACCCTCAGACCGTCTCTCCCACGGTGCTCTTCATCAAAATTGGGTGCGGAACTGAGCAAAATCCCACTGTAATATCACTGAATGGTGCTCAAGACTGTTGATAAAGGCGTAATCTAGCGCTCTTTCCCACGAGGAATTTCGTGGGCTTAGGCTGACTACGTCAGCCAAGTGAGCATAAGCAACAACAACATTATTAAGCTTGCTTGAGCAGGGATTTGCCTAAATGACTGCAACAAAAAATCTGATGTGTACACCACAGGACTTCCTTGTACGGAATATTAAATTATACGCATTTTTCTTGCATTTCATTTAAGCTTATTGGATTCAATTAAATCTACTTCATGGATCTACCACAACATAATAAATAAATCTACTACAACATAATAAACGCATTCTTTAAAATTCACTATATTTGTTTACCATAGCGACTCTCTAGGTTCTCTTAACAGCGTTATATTTCCTTCATATTATAACTCAGAATGCACAAAATTTATATCATCTGAAGAATTATCTAATCGTTGCCACACGTTCTATTCAAATACTATAATAAAGCTACAACGATATGTAAAAGAAACTAAGAAAACAAAACAAAAAAGAAACAGTTTTTTCACAACCGCACTTAAACAACTTTTTAAATTGTTGATAATTCTGCAAATATTGCATGTAGATTTAGTAAAGGCATAAAAACATTAACCGGAAGCTAATAGCAACACAGTTAAATCATTTTTAAAGCAAAAAATGCACAATTTACAAACATATAAGTATAAAGAAAGAGATCACTGAGCCGAGTAACAAAGTGCAGATATATATAACATGTAATATTTCCGGGCACACAAATGAGTAATCAGCTTGCAGTCATCGTGGCTGGGAGTGTAAGGCGGTATCTAAATGACGACAGAGAAGAAGTTAGCTGTTTTGATTTCACATCTTTATTCAATTCAAATGGCAAATCATTATTCTTTTAGATACTCCAAGATTACATATGCGATAATAATTTAAATTAAATAGGATTAATTTTAAATTTACTGTGCCATATTGTTCAAATAAAGGAAGATAGATGGGAAAAGCGGCAGAAAAGTCGACAGGCTGACTAAAAATGTCACGAACTCCGCATTTATAATAGCGGTTACATAACATGCCAGAATGTTCTCGAAAGTATTGGTCTAGGGGGAGATCCTGAAGTTGCGGAAAGTTAATTAGAGGTTGCGTGTTCGCTTAGAGCAAAGCCATCATAATTTTTATATTTTACAAACACATATTTATAAACTTTTGGTGCGGCCGATTGCAACCAATATAGGACGCGCACATCTACAGGTTATAGCAGTCCTATATACAAAATTGCAACGTTCTGAGGCTACTCGTTTTGGAGTTATGCGAGATACATACATACTTATGTACGTACGTACGCACAGACGCTACGAAACATTCTATTCGAAATTCATTTAAAATCAGTTTTATAATTTTTTTTTGGGGGGGGGGAAGAGTCCTTTATTCCGTCCTTATACAGATGTCACCCAGGAACATCGTTAAATTGCATTCGATAGCGGGAAAAATGGATATTTTCTTTGAAATATGATACCCGAAAATTTTCGCGATTACAATACTTCCTTTTAACTTCGTACAAGAAAGTAAAAAAAAATTAGCAGCATTTAACACACAATAACACGCCGAACAAATACTAATTCAGAAGTCAAACAACAAAAAATCAGCGTTAAAGCGTTCATTTGCGCTTTTGCAGCTGAAGATGCTGGTTCGGTAAAACCATCGAAACTAGTCCTGTGAAAATGTGAAAATATAACGCTGATTTTTTGTTGTTTGACTTCTGAATTAACATTTAACTGTTTGTAAACGCAAGCATTGATCAGTTGAGGGCGTTCACGGCACACATATGTTTTTGCTTTCGCCTTTTCTAATATAACATAATGAATATATTATGAATATAACGATGAACCTTACTATATATAACTATGAGGCATAAAAAACACTTTAAAATGTCAGATCTCATAATATTTATAAAACTGATTTTTTTAAAATTTAAAATTACTAAAACCGAATATTTACGCCATCAATTTCTTTTTCCAATTAGAAGTATATGTCTGCGACCAACGGTTGTGAAAATACAGGCTGCGTAGCGATGTTTAAAGATCGGGGTATAATGGACGTTTTACGAATTAGTTTTTTTTTAATGATATGGTTTAATATAAAATGTTGGAGTTTGTTTTCAAGGGGGAGAAAGGGGGAGAAAAGAAAAAAGGAAAATATCCTCTTTGTATGAGTACTGAAATTACTTTCGTAAAATTCCGTACTTTACTTCGAGAGACTTTGTAACTAGAATCAAACATTGTAAGATGAATAGTATGGAGAATGTTGTTTGAAAATACATAAAACTCAAGAGTATTTTGCCATAACTAATTAACGAATCATACTTAAGTTTTATTATCAAATAATGAAGAGTCTCTCTATTATTTTTATGGCATCATAATTTCTCGCATTGTGGAAAAATGGTGGATAACAGGGCCAGAAAATTTTAAGCGCACGCAATCCTACATTCTAACATGGGCACCTCGGAGCCGAATGTTTGAATTTCGAATGATTTTAAATTAATTTTTTTTGTTTTGTTTGCTGAAATTTTAATTAACAGAATTAAAAGAAATGTTTGCCAAAACATAATATGTTAGTGTTTCAAATTTAATTAGAAAATGTCAGCTATTTAAAAGAAATATACTCTACCTGAAATAAAATATTTCTTTTCTCTTGTCCGGTATGTTGCCATTTGGCAAAAAGTAAGACATTAATTTTTTTTTTCCAATTTAATCCTATCGTTATTGATTCATAAACAGGGAGATTTAAAAGGATAAAAAGTAGTTCTTCATTTATATTATTATTACTTCCTAAACAGAGCCGTGAATTACACTAGTCGATATCATCAAATCATTAGAATGTATGTCTTCATTTTTATAACTACTACTAAGCGGCAAGTTTGTTGAAAAGCGCAAGCAATGCTTTTCTTAAACGTTTATTTTATTTTCTAAAGAGTCCTATTTAAATAAAAGAATAAATTACTGATATGGATATTGAAGATGTCTCGGACACAAATTACTAAGATATATTTGGATGATTTATTAGAGATAATGTTGTAACATAGGTTTGCACGTCGGAAGCTGAAAAATAAATTGACAGGTTTATTTCTTCGCTGGTTGCCCGGCGCTGAAACGTCGTCCGAGAAAAGAAGATGGTAGAAATATAACATATTTATAGCGTCTATTTCAGTCTGTTGCCTCGGGAAGAAGCGTCAGATTACTCAAAGATGACAGTTTTATTGCATTTTCTGTTGCGAAAGCTTACCCAAATTATTTAAATTTCGACTCAATTGTTATATATGCAGATAGCAGAAAGCTTTTATTGTGATGAAAATTTCAGTTTTTATATTTATTGATGTCCGTTCTGTTTTTAGTTTTATGCCAGAATAATGTTAGTATCAAAGTGGAAACAGAAACGGGCTTTTTTAGCGTTAGATGAATGTCAATCTAGTTCAGCATTTCTGAACTGGAGCTGGCTGGAACCTCAGTGTTCTAGGACAAATCGCTAAGGGTTCCGTGATACAAATACTATATTATAAATGCATTTCAAGGTTGTCTAACTGCTGTCTTGTTAGTCCACTAATTTGCCATAAATTACTAAATTTTAGTCGTTAATGTAATGTACTTTCATTAATAAATTTTACTAATTACTGTTCTTTATTTATTTATATTTATTTCCAGGGTTCAAAACACATTTGAAAATGTGTTCCTTAAGCGAAAAGATATAAATAAAGTACAGGATACAAACACATAGATCAGACACAGTAGCAGAAATAGAATTCAGTCATTTAAGATCAAAACATACTACGAAAAGAGTTTTATTATTTTGCTAAATTACCTTAGTTTAACATTTGCCATTTTGATACTGTTAGTAAGCAATGAAGTTAATTTGAATAACTGAACGTTGAACATAGAGAGTAAGGATGCAAACATCCCGCGCAATTCGAAATCAGCATGTAATTCTGAATTCTTAAGAATGAATATCCTGTTTTAGTTATTGTAAAGTTTCATTTTTTAAAAATTTTGAAATTTTGTTTTGAGATAATATCATTAGTCGTAATTGCATACAATTATGCCTATTTTTACAGAGTGTCCCAACATAAAGTCACTAAAGGATGGCAGTACTTTATGAAAGATAAGCAGAAAGTATTGTATGAAGACATAACATGAAACATGCGCGCTGCGAAACGTTGAACAATAGTGTAAAGTGGATGCAAAACCTAGCTGCCTGCTCCATGCGGAGTGCTGAGTATCTCTTAGACATCGGACAACGTTGTCAACATAAAACTGAACTTCCGTAAAAGGAAAGTGGATAACCTTGAGATGGCAGAGATTCCCACATAATACTCAGTTTGGAGAAGTTTTGGTAATTTTGATCCTTTAATGTCCCGTAATACATATATTATGCTTTCCTTATTGTATGTTTACAGGAACATGTTTTGCTTAACGTTGGTCATAGAAAGTATTCGTAGTATTTTTTTACTTTTTTCTCAAGCTTTCCGCATATTCAAAAGTAATTTTTTTACATTAATATCCTTTCTTCTTTATGCATTGTGCGGTTTTTGTCAAGCAAGTTTGGCTACACTCATACAAATAACTCTCGAGTGTTTTAGCATAACAAAAACACTTACTTGCCTAGCTCGACAACTTATAAGAGAACTTCTTTTAAGAATGAAAATAAGTTTAGCTTTTATGAAAATAGACTGCTTTTTTTAATTTAATCCAAAGAATAGAAAATTATCGCTACCGGGATCTCAATAAAAGAGACGGAAGCCAGGAGTTCCCATTTACCTCTACGAATAGTCCGGTCGCATTTTGGAATAAGTAGTTTATAGCGCATCCTGTCACTGCTCATACCGGAAAAATGATGGATTGGTCTCACTCCTATAAATAGTCATCCGAAATAATGATATCGTTCGTTAAGTCACGTCCGCCCCATCGCTGACTCGGTGATGGATTCTCTCTGTGACCACCACTGTATAAACGGAATGACTCTGTCCCTCCTTCGACCCAGATATGTCGCTTTCGATGAAGCGTTTCACGTGAGGACACGGTGGGGCTCTTCCCTGCGAAACAATAAAAACAGTTTTAAAAATAACCCTGTTGCGGTTTTTAGAAGATTTCTGTGTTTTTGCCGATGATGTTCGTGGGATGTTTCTCTTGTTATTGAGTAGATGTCTATCTAATTTTATTTTATGGTGTAAGCATGGCCGGCGCTAGGTATTTTACCGTCTGGTGCATTCTCTACAGAGTTTTAAATTAAGCTGCTCATTGTATCCCTAAATTCTGAAAATTGCATCTCACCTAAGTTCTAAAAATTGTTCCACTTCTATACTCTGCTGTGGTGTGCTACCTCCAAATTATGAAAAGTCTGCAGCCCGTGTCTTACTAAATTCTGAAAATTTTGCCCTTCTTGAATTCTGCTGTCCAGTGCTTGCTTTAAATTCTAAGAGTTTTGTAGTTATGTTCAAAACTGAGTCCGGTATATATGTTTTGTTGTTTCAGTATAGCTTTTGTATAAAACTGTATAAAATTTAAATAATCTAAGCAAATATCCATAGGGAAAATTCAGGTGATTCATTGAAACAATTCAGGAAAATGGTGCCTACAGAGTGACTGCAATTTGAGATAAGTGCACAATAGGAAACTTACGGTTCTTCTCTCTCCCCAAACGCAGAAAAAACGCTTTCCACGAACGTCAATTTACACCAGATTACATTATATATTATTGATTTATATTCTGTAGTTACCTGCTATCTCAGATTAACACGGAAATTGGGCGAAAGCTGAAGTTGGATCAATTAGAGCGATCTCCCACAATTCGAAAATTACCCCTCTTGGAATCATTTCTGATTGGTTTCTTTTTTTCGCATCACCACCGGATTGAGTAGGTATAAATTACTGTTGACGGTCAGACACTTGGTGGAAAATATTCGTCTGTAAATATAAAACACGTCAGTCATTTAGCCACTATATCATAGAGGAAAATTACCTAATGTACATTGATATGCTGAGGCAAATCCGATCTCCGGGTTTAACGCTATGTCAGCTTTTGTTGCGACGATCTGTCTTTATAGCTTCAAACTCCGCTGACCCTCAGAATCATCGCTATCGTATCGCCAATTGTGGCTGTGGTGAACCGTGATTTACTGACTGTGGGAAAAATGGATTAGTTGCTGATATATGTGCAATATCAGCAACGACGGATTGTAGGTGCATTTGCGAAATCTTCATCATTAAAAGAGGAAAGTATCGGTATGTATATATGTATGTATGTATGTGTGCACTATTTATCACATTGTGAATAAATGGCGGTACTTCACCAGAACATGTATACCTTGAATCAGGAATTGCGAATTTCAGGTTTTTTAAAAACTTATTTCATATATCATGCGAATTTAAGGAATTTTTGACTAACAAAATCAGTGATTCAGAAACAATAAAATCTCTATTATTTTTACTTTCTAACTGGACTTCTGAAATTACACTAATCGGACTCATTAAAATAATTATATAATTTCTCTTTTTTATAGAATCTCTTTTAGGAACCTTGCATGTTAAAAAAAAACTTAGTGACTTTACCTTCGTTTCAGTAGAACGGAACTCGGCATCGGGAACCTTGTATATTAAAAATAACTTAGTGAGTTTAGCTCCGTTTGAATAAAAAGAAACTCGGTATCGGTTGTGTAGTTTATTAGTATGAACTTTTAAAATGTTTCACAGGTTTAAGTACAACCCTGCATTGCATTTTGTAATATCAGTGCATACATAAGTGCCCTCTGCTCTTTCTATAATAAGCTGCTTCTGCTGCCAAATAAAGAGCTAAATGCGTAGTTTTCTAACCAATTTTCTACTTTCAAAGAAACCTTTGTAACCTATTTACCCACGCTAAAGAATTTCACAGATGAGTTCCATATAAACGAAAGTAACTCACACAGGCCTTCCTTTCCCATTTAAAAGCCTAATATGGGACATAAATTCTCACAGTGACAAAATAAATGGTGTTTCCCTGGTGCGAGTGACAACAAAAGAAGGCTCTGGAGATAAATTGCCCGGGATATGTATTTTGCGTGTTGTAGACGTTTGAGTTAATCAACAGTTTGCCTTTCACATGCTGACGGAGACCACAAAAGACTCTCTCCTCGAGATACATGGCGAAAGCTGACTCGGTTAAAGTTAAGTGACGGAGTGGGAGCACCCCTGCTGTTCTCTTCTGGAGTGGCCTCCGTAAAGAGAGATGTTTCGAATAAAATGGAACAGAAGAGTTCCACTTTCTCCGAGGTTATTCGTTTTTCTTGTTCGGCGTGACAGTGAAAACCTAAGGTAGGATGTTAAATATGTAATCTAACTGGACTCGTCCGGATAAAATTCGAATAGTTGGTTTGTCTTTTTGTCTTTTGTACGTATTTGTGTGTATGTATGTACATGCTAAATATGTATTTACTAGAATGCAAATGAGGGAATTCTACTTTTCCCATCCTTTTCTTTTATTTTTTTAACAAATACCAAACAATTAAAGATAATTGTTTAAAGGAAACAAGTACATTGATAGCGTAAAACAACAATTAATACCCTAGATATGTGTTTATTGTATAGCAGATGAGGGAATTTTAC
The DNA here is from genome assembly GCF_044657685.1 of Stegodyphus dumicola. NCBI lineage: Eukaryota > Metazoa > Arthropoda > Arachnida > Araneae > Eresidae > Stegodyphus > Stegodyphus dumicola. The sequence continues at coordinate 91,053,069 of NC_140768.1, forward strand.
TCTCTTCTTCCCTTTCTTTTACTTTATTTTAGCCAATATCAAACAATTTAGGAAAAAGAAAGTTTTTTCTGGAGACAAATACATTACATAATTAAGATACAATAACACGCCGAACAAATATTAATTTAGAAGTCAAACGACAAAAATCAGAATTACATTTTCATATTTTCACAGGACTAGTTTCGATGATTTTACCAAACCATCATCCTCAGCTGCAAAAGCGCAAATGAACGAGATAAGATAAGATAAGATAAGCTACTGGTGCCATCTGTTGATGAAACCAGAAAATGGTGCCAGTAGCTTATCTCCTGTCCAGGCTTTCTTATCTTATCTTGTCTAATCATTATATCTTATCTCGTTCATTTACGCTTTTGCAGCTGAGGATGATGGTTCGGTAAAACCATCGAAACTAGTCGATAGTGAATATATATATATGATATGTGATATGTGAAAATTTGAAAATATAGCGTTGATTTTTGCTGTTTGACTTCTAAATTAATACATTGCATAGTGTAATAAGACAATAATTTGATGCTTGAAAGAGGACCTGACACAGAGTCATCCAATTCAAAAGCCTAATTTTAGTAAAGGCTATCCACATCGATGGCTGAGTGGTTAAGACCGCTGAATACTGATACTTTGATCTCACTTGTGTTCAATTTCAGGCGAATAGGCTGGCTGATGCATTGTTGTATTTTGTGCTTTTTTTTCCATGTGTAATATAAATACGAGCTGGTTTCCCTCAGAAAGTCCTCCATGAAGGCATCCTTCCTTTTAGGCAGAGAGCCTTCGTGGTTTGTCCATCTTCGAATAATTTAATTTAACCTACTAAACCTTACTGAAAACAGATGACAAGTATTGCAACAGGAATTTATTCTACCTAATTCTAAATTTTGTTATAAAAGTTTGTATGAATTACAGAACTTTTGATATGCTTTACACTACCTAGAAAAAATTTCAGTTACTTAATGTTACTTAATAAAATTAAAATTTTTTGCTTTTCAAGTAAATTAAAATTAAAAATGAATTACAAATTCGGAGAAAATGAAAAAATACATAAAATGCATTTTATTTTATTTTTATCGTAAGTATTTTCGAGTTACAATTAGGTCTACCAGATGGTTGTCCATGCGTAGTTGGTCTGTTAATTATGCGTTAAGAAACATACTAATAGTCAGTATACATATTTAAAATCTCGTATTTCAGGGAATTCTCTTTGAACAGATTACACACCCAATATAGAAACGCGTAATAAATAGATTTCATTCTTTTTATACTCTTTTATTATAGGCATTTTCTAGTTACCATATTGTGAATGTAATTGTAACTAGAACTTTATTAAAAACCATATTGTTAACCATATTGTTAGCATATTTTTACCATATTGTTATATATATATATATATATTTATTTATTTAAGAACTATATTGTGAATGTAATTGTAACTAGAACTTTATTAAGAACCATATTGTTAACCATATTGTTAGCATATTTTTACCATATTGTTATACATATATATATTTATTTAAGAGCTATATTGTGAATGTAATTGTAACTAGAACTTTATTAAGAACCATATTGTTAGCATATTGTTACCGTATTGTTAGCATATTGTTATATATATATATATATATTTATTTAAGAACCGTATTGTGAATGTAATTGAACTGCCGTATTACTTGGGTAATACGGCAGTTCAATTACATTCACAATACTGCCGTATTACTAGAACTGCCGTATTACTTGGGTAGAAATCGTCGTAACGACGTTGCAAACTGGTCGCGAGTCATGTTGCAAAAACGTTGCAATATGCCGTCTTTAAGATGCCTAGATGTCCGCTAAACTCCACTGTTTTGCAATCGTTGCAAAGATGTCTTTATTAAGTCTTTGCAGATGAGGTTTTTGTTGCATAGACGTCGTTATTGCGTCTTTCGCAGTTTATTTTGGTTGTGAAAGCATTGCATCACGATGTCTAAATGTTCGCAAAATTCCACCTTTTTGCTAGTTGTGAAAATGTCGTTATTATGTCCTTGTGTTACATATTGATTTATGCAGAAAAATAAGCTTAATAATTATTATATTTTTCTTCTTTTTCAAAATTTTGTATTTCTTGTATTTTCTAAATATTTTATCATTTCCTGAAAACCAGAAGATAATACAATTTTTTCTTTTTAGACTAAATATAATTAATAACAGCTTTAATTATTTTCAGTACTTTAAATTATAGTTTTTAAATTTCTCTTTAGACTAAATATACATAATTAATAATATAATTATTATTTTCAATACTTTAAACTATATTTTTTAAAAAACTTAAATTCTAAGTTACGATTATTTAAGATTTCATCATTTTTTCTTAATCCTTTAGTATGAAAGTGAGAGTAAGTATGAAAGTGGTTATTATAAATATATAATATAAATAGTAGGTTTTAAGTAAATAAAACTCAATCAGACATAAATTAAAGTAAAGATATATATGTGGGTTAAAAAAAAGAGCGTTTCTGATTATAACAGCATTATCACATTTATTTCTGTTAAATCTCAGAGATATTGAAAATTGCCCCTGTCATGATAAATTAGGAAGCGGTTTTTAAGGTAACATAATCAGTATTTTACCTGAACTTAAGTATAAATTTATTGGCGTTTCATAGTTAAAAATATAACCAATAACTTTTATAGCTCCAAGATATGCAAATGAAAGACTATAAAGTAGCTAATAAATGTGATCCAAAATATTACATACAAAAATATACCTAAATCTAATAACCAAAAAAACTTCCCATATTCATATCTAAAATTAAATAATAACATAACAAACAACATACACGACAGCACTATTTAAGAAAAAACATGAAATAGCAGTGTTTGTAAGTATAAACTGCAGAAGGAAGGAAACAGAACTAAAATTTCCAATTAATAAAAAATTATTTGTGCTTTTAAATAGCAATTAAAAGTGCAATAATTATGGATTGCAGTATTTACGAGTAATGCTGATGTTTCATAACACCATTTCTTTCGATCATATGTTAATGTAGTTACTTATTTTCAGTTCCTACGTTTTAGAATAATGGTAGATTACAATGATTATTTCATGCACTTTTTACAATCAATAACTTTCTTTTGTTATTGTGCAGAAATAATTTAAATAATTTAATATACGATAGTAAACTAAGTACATTAAATTTAGCTCTTCGTTAAATAGCACATTATGAAACTTTTTGTTTCTATTTATTATGAATTTCTTTGTTATTACAAGCACATAAAAAGTAAGCGAAGAAAATAGAATATACTTAAATTTAATAAAAAATAAAACCTAATTTCCAAAATTCATTTATTGAGATAATCTAATAAACATACATAACGGCAATATTTAAAAAAAGCGAATTACACAGTTTTGGAAGAATAAATACCAAACGAAAAATAATAAAACTGCAATATGCAATCAATAAAAAAAATTTAGTGTTTTCTAATATTACACAATTAAATATCGCATAATTGTAGATTACAATATTTCATAGTAATGCTAATGTTTCCTTAATACTATTTTTTCGATCATATATTTTATACACTGTTTAAAATCATTAACCTTTCTGCAGATTATGAAATGTGCATTATTATTAATTTTAATATACATATATCTAATTAATCTTCTTGTTATTACAAATATCTAATTAATTTTCAGCAGTCATATTAAGTACTGGTACCAGTCTAATAATTTCTTTGTATTTTGAAAAGAATGAATACCATAACAGCGTAAGTTGTTGTTGCATCTGCATTGATTGCACTTTCAGCAAAACCAGAAAGTGCGTTACCGTTGTTATTTTTGGTTTTATATGAATTAATTCTGAGCACCAACCTTTCACTATGAACGCAATAATCGATTAATATGAATGATATACGATATAGCACTTAAAACGTTATAACGGAAGCACAACGCTAATCAGGTTATCCAAATATTGCACCACTTGAACCACATAAGATTGGAAAACAGCATGATATAACTTTTTAATCACCGGAAACACATAAAATACCAAAACAGAACAGTATTTCACGAACACTATATTCACGATTTAGCATTGTAGCACGTTGCATCCGATATTTTCTAAATGATGTATACAAAATTTTAGTGTCTTCATGTAGAGCAGATATTCAGAAACAAAATAAGCACTAATTCAGCATTCTCACGATGTTTACTCCTCAATTCAGAGGCTTCCAAACAAGAGCTACAGCAATGCAACTTCACTCGCTGAAGGCAGTTGAAGTAAGTAGATAGGGGCAGAACAATGAAAACGATTCACAGTGCGTTCTTTGATTGACAGTGCATTACATTTAATTTTTATTTAAGCAATATTATTTATATCAGTGATTGCTTGATTCAATTTCAAACATGCAGTCAGTCTTTTCAAATATGCTTTATAGATGGCATCTTTACCTAATTACTTGAAAGAACTGTTGGAATCTCAAGTAATTGCGCAGTTAACAACTTCAAATTTGGCAGCTAGCCAAAGCGCGTAAATCTCGAGATGTTCGTTTATATAAGCATTCGGTAAATAATGGACTACACGGAATGTCATCGGTTGAAGAGCAATGCAATGCAGCTTTCAGCGATTTATAAGATTGCATTAAACCTTTCGACGGTTCTTCTGATGATTTATAATGTCAATGTCGCCAAATCCCGAGTGCACCGTATAGGATTAAACCAAGCATTTTTGAATGCATGGAGATGGACAAAAACGTAAACACATCACAAACAGTTCATCAGAATTTTTATAGGTAATAAATTTTGCATTTTTGTTCATAGTTTCTCTAATTTTTATGTCAACATTTATTAGTAATTTATCAGATCCATTAATTTTGTCGTTTTCAATGAAAAGTGTTAATATTTCTTTCTCTTTTCCATTAATTTTTCCATTCTGCTTCTCCTGACTGTCGGTGAATTCTCTGTGATATATATTGGACAGCCGTTAAATATGCATCGTCTTTAAAATTGGACGTTTTCTCGGAATTCTTAAAATCGCCCCATTTTTATTCGTGAATACATCTTCACGCACAATCATATCTTCGCGAAAATTTTACTTTTTGCACTGTATGTGGTAAAATATTCCACATTATGTCACCATATTAATTCAAATAAATTCGTCCTTATTTCAAAAATAATAAATAAAGTCATATTTCAGTAGTGCTAACATGTGATTTGCATTGATTTTGGAACTATGATTTTTTTTAAATATATCAAATGCATAACTTAATAATTTGGTTTATAGATTAGTTTGAATTTTAAATATTTTTCTATAATATTTATAAAAATATATTTCAAGTATTGATTATTTTAACAAAATTTTAAACAATAATTTAGCACGTATTTTTAGTACTAATTAAATTTAATGAATCAAAAGTATTTATTTATATTAAGTTTATATTTCATTAGATGTATCTACCTTACATTAATATATTTAGATGAAATAAAGTATTGAAACATTGCAAAGTAAATCTTATGCGGACTTCAGATTCTTGAAAGGGCAGATTTAGTCTCTTTTCATTTTAAATGTAACGCTGATGAACTGTGAAAAAAGTGCTAAAACCACTACGTCTAAAAGCGGTGATATCATGACGTTTCAGCGACGTCGACAAATTGCCAAGATACAACTGCAAATATTTTGAGTCTTCGCAACGCGGTAAAGACATCGTAAAAGTTACTACGACTGCTTTGGAACCTCTCGAACCAGTTTGCAAGGTCTTTTGCTACTGTGCAGGCAAGCCTCCACATTTATTCAACATCAAGTCTCTTCACTGCGACCGCTCAATGACAGAGCGAGATTGACCACTACAACCGGTTTTCTGTCTGTTTGTTTTCTGTCTCTTCTGCTGCTAGACTCCGAAGGTGTAAGGCGGGCTTCTGTCCGTCCTCACCGCGGATGATGCGCGTCTGGAATTTATTCTTTTTCGTACCTTTCTCATGACCATCTCCATATAGTTTCAAGAGAATGCATTTTGTCAAAAAAATAATAGTAAGTGGTATGACATTTACTACGGATCTGGCAACAACGCTGGTCGACTTCATCCACAGGAAGAACTTTTCAATTTTTACCAAAAGTGTCCACTGACTCCCTTATTACGTCTTCAGCCTGGACAGCGTTCTTGACTGGGCATGGTCCATTTCGATCTTATCTTTATCGTTTTGGCCTCCAGGACAGATACGAATGTGAATGCTTACAAGCTACAGGCACGCCCTATCACTATATCTTTGAGTGCACTGACTTCAACTTCCATCTCAATTGTCCTGCCGGAGAACAATGACCACTTTGGCTGAAGCATACCCTCTCCCATCCTCGACTCTATGGAAAACGCCTCCCGATCATGTCCTGGTGCAATGAACGCTGTGCCTATCGCAATATTGCAGATAATCCCACTGACATTTCGCCAACTGCCTAGACACTTATGCAGAACTCCAACTTTTTGAGCTCCACTTTATACATATACTCAACATGTACATATACACTCATATTCTCTGTCTCACTCTAATTCACATTGTCTATATTCTTTACACTGTATCAATACAATCACATCATTGTTATTTCTTATATTTCTTTATTTCCTGTCTGTGTCTTTATGATATACTTACATATTATATTCATATCACTTGATTGTACTGTCTATATGTCGACAAATGTACTGTTTTTATCATAATCCCATAACTCCCTATTGTGTCCCTTCATATATGTGTCCAAAACTGTTGATCAAATAGAACTCTGAGTACTCATCGACCGAGTCTATTGGACTATTACGATGACTAACACTAGAACTTTATGCGTTATTTTGTCACTCTCTACTGTGTCACTTTTTGTATATGTCTAAAACTGTTCATCAAATAGAACTCTGCGTACTCCCTGACCGAGTCTATTGAACTCTCACGATGACTCTCAATAGAACTTTATGAGTTATTTGACCAAGTCTATTGTATATACCATCCCTTCACCCTACTCATTCTAGTATATGTTCTGCAATACACAATATTATTGCATAAATTATATCTTCTATATGCTCCTTATATATTCACTTATCATTTGTATTATAAAATTGTCTCCTAGTTATAATCCATCTGTATTGCCACTATGTCATTTCCTGTGTAAGAGTCCAATATTATCTATCATATAGAACTCTGCGTCATATTACCAAGTCTATTGATAATGACTTAATGATCTATGATGACTTCTGATTGAAATTAGTATAAGTTGACAAGTTTATCATATGCAGATATGCATGTACCATTTCAACTGGAACTAATGTACTCATCTCATAAGACTATTGTTGGACACATTAACTTTTCTCCATTATTACTTTATTATTATTATTATTATATTTTTCATTTTATTTTATTATATTTCTATGTTACTTTATTCTTTTTCATTTTATTTGTATAGTATTGTATTGTTCTATTTATAAATTAGTATTCCAACCCATTATATATATTGTGTATATGTACCACTTGTATATCTTATATGTATGCTCATGTTGTCACCCTAATGTCTTACTATATGTATTTCCCACCTTGCATTGAATCAAATCTATATAGTATCGCTGTATTGCAAGTAACATATATGTATTATATTATTTTATTGTTGTATAACTGTCTTATAATATCATACTTATATAATGTCATATTAAGCTATGCATTTATATTGCATTGTATAGTACCACTGCACTGTATGTAGCATATGTATTATATTCTTTTATAGTTGTATAGCTGTCTTGTATTATCATATTTATATCGCTGAATTATGTATTAACACATCATATTATTGTATACAGTTATAGCTGTTCATCATGTTTGTGCTAAATTATTACTTGTATTACTCTGTGGCCTTTTGGCAAAGATGACTCCTCTGTAACATTTGTACTGTGATCTATGTAAATTTGAATATTGAAAATAAATGCCTGCCTGACCTGCCAGCCTCTCCTGAGCCTGTGGGTCGATAGAAGTTCAGTTCGTGGCGTAAAGTAAAGTAAAGTAAGTGGTATGAAGATTCAACTAAGTTTATCTAGATGCTGACTTCTGCGGTAAATTAATGATGTTTTACGACTTGAGACGTCCTCGAAAGGAATTCATGTGCACGTGTTGCATCTTGGTGCTAGAATTGGTCTCGTGTTTCCACAAAAATATATTGGAATAATAAGTCAAATCAATGTCCTTCGCTATAAAAATGGAATTTTGTTATCATGTAACTTTGTTTAACGAAGATGAACTGAGATTTACTTAGATTGGAATATTACGCATTTCGTGCACGAAATGTTGGGACTCAAAATGATAGGACTGATTCTTACTGCTGCAGTAGTCGCGGTCTATTGTCTTCTGTCTGGAGATCTTTTCTTGATTTATACTAGTATTAATTTAAATTTTCACGATGTCAAGATGTAATAAATTTTTCGTAATTCACATTATTTGAAGTGTCATCCTTTGGAGGTAAGTTACTCTACTTCCATATTTTTTTTCAGATCACACATTTCATCCTGCACGTTATCCAGTATTTCTGGGTTATTGCGGACACCACCCATTTATCATCACATTTGGCACACATCATATATTATTACTGCTACTTGGGTAGTAGCTTGTTAATTACCATTCTTGTGACTTATCTCAGTTATCTGAAGTCAGAACAAGTTCACGAATTTTATCGTGGTGAGGAGAGCACGAATGTGCTTGTCATTGGCACGATCGTTGGTTACCTTATGTGGGTAACAATTCGACCTCAAATCAAGACCGGTTTTGAAAGAGCATTCTCCGGAGAATAGGTTCAAAGGTCTTCCAGCGCTCCCTGCTTAAAGGTACTGGTACACTTACAAACATCCAAGCCTTTTCTTGAATACAGTACTCAGCATCCTGAACTACTGCAGCAACCAGTGTGGCAACTTATAATACCTGTAGCTGCTTTAAGTTTTACCAACGATAGGTTTTTTTAAATATAATTTTGTTCTATTTCTTCTTAGCTCGTCATGATATTTACTCATATCAGAAACGTATACAAATAGAAGGTTCGAGTCCCGGCGTACTCATTTTTCACGTCTCCTACTTCAAAAGATGCTAATGACTCTACAAGTCTACGATTTAGAGATTTACCACATCTCAAAAGATTCTCTATATTTTTTTAGCCAGCTGTTGATTCTGTATCATCTTTCTAAGATTCTCTATAATTTCCCAACAAACTGTTGATTTTTTATATTGCTTCAATGATCTCTTATAATCTTTCAAGAAACTATTGATCCTTTACCTTATTTGGAAAGATAATTTGCAATTTCGCAACAAATTGTTAACCCTTTGAGTGTTTCAATAAACTGTTAACCCTCTACCACGTGTCCAAAAGTTCAGAGACCACAATATTGAAGTATGTGTTTCCTTATTAAGATAGTAACGCTTCGTTGAATGTGCTTTATGTCATGATAAAATCATGGTGTTTTATCTCATAGCGTTATCCATTAACGTATATCCTTATGATTTCTAGTATATGTTTGATGTACGTGTGAGTAACACGTGCATACGAAAATATCCCTAACATTAACTAGGAAAGCCGAAATCTTAGTTAAGATAGCCATGTTACAATTAATAATCAAATTTAATAAGGAAAGTAACAGTTGCCGGGTACATTATAACGGCTTAAGAAATTTAGAGCACAATACAGCTGCGAGTACACAAGATCACATATTTCGGCGAAGCAGAGACGCACACATTTGTTGAAGTAGTTCCGCTTGACTGTCGGGGAAAAATCTTCTCTCTCCGTCAGCCTGTAGGTTTGCCAAACGGGTTTACTGTTTCGCCAATTGGCGCTTTTCTGTACAGTTTTTAAGTCCGTATCGCCTGTTTGGCGCTGCCGCTGCATAGTCCCTCCGCAGTGTCAACGAAATGTGACATACCGATGCGGGGGTCGGATTAATCGTCCAGAACGGGTGATACAATTGTCCGAAGTTTTTTTCACACTCTTGGAAGCAACTTGAGAAGAGTCCATGGTTACAAAAGCGGGTTTCAGTCTGTCTATGGAGATCGTTTGCTTAGTCCCTTTTATTTCGAGATCAAACGTTTTATCTCGTCTTTCTAGCACCTTAAATGGTCCATCATAAGGAGTTTGAAGTGGTTTTCTAACTCCGTCGTGTCGAACAAACACATATGTGGACTTGTGAAGGCGTGGATGAATGAAACATGTTCGCTGGCCGTGGCTAGAAGTCGTGGTCGGGCGGACACTGGCAAAGTGAGATTTTAAATCCTCCACAAACTGTTTGGGGGACGCATCCGGAGGTGTCGGATTGAAAAATTCTCCTGGGAGACGGATAGTCTTTCCATACACCAGTTCAGAAGTGGTTGCACCTATGTCCTCTTTGAGAGCGGCGCGGAAACCCATCAGCAGCGTTGGAAGGGCAGCAACCCAGTCACTGGTATCGTGCGCTTTTAAGGCAGCTTTCAAAGGACGGTGGAATTCCTCGATCAGTCCATTCGCCTGTGGGTGGTAAGGAGACGTCCTGATCCTCTTGATTCCCAATAATTGGGAAAGGGCTCGAAATAAGTCGCTTTCAAACTGTCGCCCTTGGTCGGTAGTAATAACAGTCGGACAACCAAATCGAGTAATCCAGTGGTCATAGAAAGCCTGTGCTACTGTGCGTGCTGTTATGTCTGGTAAGGGTACTGCTTCGGGCCATCTAGTAAATCTATCTATCATAGTTAGACAGTAATAATTATTTTGAGAAGGAGGTAGGGGACCAACAAGGTCAAGGTGGACGTGATCAAACCTCTGTGATTGGTCTGGAAACTTCATTAACGGGGTTCTAGTATGCCTGCTTACTTTTGCTTTCTGGCACGGAATGCACTGCCGTGCCCATTTCGCGCAATCTTTGCGGATGGAAGACCAAACAAACCGTGAACATACTAACTTTGTTGATGCGCGAATGCCGGGGTGAGACAAATTGTGCAAGGTGGCAAAAATTTTCTCACGGAATGCCGGAGGAATGTAAGGACGGGCGTTACTTGTTGACACATCGCAATATATCGGTAAGCTACAATTCGGTAAGGTAACTTTTTTGAGATGTAGAACTTTTGACTCTTTAAGCAATGTTTGTAATTCTGGGTCGATTTCTTGCATTTTAGCGATTTCCTCATAGTCGATAGGGTTAGGCATGCTTATTGCTTCTATACGCGAAAGTACGTCGGCAGCGATATTCTCCGAACCTTTTATATGGCGAATTTCAGTGGTGAATTGTGAGATAAAGTCTAACTGCCTAGCCTGACGAGGTGAACACTTATCCAAACGCTGTCGGAATGCATACGTGAGCGGTTTGTGATCGGTGATTAAAGAAAAGTTTCGTGCTTCCAACATATGCTTAAAATGCCTAATAGCAGCATAAGCTGCCAATAGCTCTCGATCATACGCACTATAGTTCCTTTCCGCCTGCGAAAGCTTTCGTGAGAAAAATGCGAGAGGCTGTAAATTTCTATCAACTATTTGTGATAGCGTTCCACCGATCGCGAAGTCTGACGCATCAACCTGTAAAACCAACTGGGCATCTTTCTTCGGGTGTGCCAAAAGAACAGCATTAGCGATTAGCTGTTTGCACTTTTGAAATTCACTCCGCGCTTCCTCAGACAAAGTCAGGATTGTCTTATCATTTTTCTTAGCCCCTTTTAAATACGAAGTTAAATGTATTTGATTCTGGGCTACGTTGGGTAAAAATCGACGGTAAAAATTTAAAAATCCTAAAAATCTCTGCAAATCTTTTACCGTTTTAGGAAGTGGGTAGTTAAGTATCGGTTCCACTTTGTTCGTCAGAGGCTTGGTACCATCTTTATTGATTATATGGCCTAAAAAAGATATTTCCGGAACGCCTAAAACACATTTCGAAGCGTTAATTGTCAATCCATATGAAGTTAATCTTTCAAAAACAGTACGTAGGTGAGATTTATGCTCATCTTCCGTATCACTAAATATCAAAATATCATCTAAGTAGACGTAGGCGAATTTTAGATCTCCAAGAATTTCGTTCATAAACCTTTGAAAGGTTTGAGCTGCTCCGCACAGTCCGAAATTTAAAAACGGAAATTCGAAAAGACCAAATGGGGTGCAAACTGCAGTTTTCGGTATATGATCTGGATGGACTGGTATATGATGATATGCCCGAACGATATCAATTTTTGAAAAAATTGTCTTTCCGCTAAGCGTATTATTAAAGTCTTGTAAATGCGGGATAGGGTATCTGTCGGGTTCGGTGCACGCGTTTAGTTTTCGGTAGTCTCCTACTGGCCGTATGTCGCCCGAACTTTTAGAAACTACATGAAGAGGTGATGACCATGCTGATTTTGATGGTCTACAAATACCTTGATCTATCATAAAATGAAATTCTTTTTTTACTGCTTCGTATAACTTAGGGCTTAACCTACGCGGTTTACTGTGCACAGGAGGACCGTTTGTTTCGATGTAATGAACCGTACTATGCTTTACTTTACCCGAATCGGATTTTAACTTCAGTACTTCCGGAAAGTCTTTCAAGATTCTGTGATATGGTGAATCACCAGATATTAACTTTACCGAAAAATAATTTTTAGAATCGGAAAGAGAACCAATACGAGTTAATTTCGTAGTATTATCGATAAACCTACCTCGTTTTAAATCGATTAAAAGATCAAAATGCCTTAAAAAGTCGGCTCCTATTATAGGCACTGGTACATCGGCGATTAAAAACTTCCAAGAAAAGTTTCGTCTAAGTCCTAAATTCACAGTTAACAATTTTGTTCCATACGTAGAAATTCTGGAATTATTCGCGGCAAATAATTGAAGGGAATCAGGATGCATTTTCTTAAACTTAGAAGTCGGTGTCACACATGAAACATCCGAGCCCGAATCAATCAAAAAGTTTAAATTTAGTCTGTTATCGTAAACATGTAAACGACATGAATGCGCGACTGCCGATGAATTTCGATCGACAGCCGCTACTGCTAGTTTTCCTGGGCCGTAGTGTTCTGAGAAAAGGAACAAGGTGCTCGACATTTTCGTGCATTATTACCGAATCGCGAATGAAAATAACAATAATTGTTCACACGCTCTCGGGAATGCCCACGCGATAAACTACGTGCTTTGTTATGTTGATCCCGGGGGAAATTATTCCTCGTTTTTCCGCGGGAGAGTCGCTCGACTTGTTTACTTAGGGCAGAGATTTCACTCCTTAAGGCCTTAAGCTCCTCGAGGGGGGCACCAGAATCGTTAGGGTTTCTGGGGGAACTCGCCGAAGCTGCCTGGACCGCGAACACGCTGTTGTTCGTTGGCGTGCGCACTTCAGCTATCTTATCAGCCATTTTTGCTAAATTGTCTAAGGATTCCGAACTTATTGATAAAATGGCATGCACCTCGGAAGGTAACCTTTGCAGCCATAATGATTTTAAAAATTCGTCAGTTATACAGTTTCCACCTAATTCTCTCATTTTTCTCAATAAGTGAGATGGTTTGTCGCCCCCTAAATGCAATTCAGAAATAAGTCTGCGTATTTGCTCGCTTTCCGAATCTGAGAATTCTACTATTAACCTAGCTTTAAGGGCATCATATTTAGCCGTCGCTGGTGGATTAAATAAAATATCTGATACTGCGGAAAGAGTTTCAGGGTCTATCGAAGAAACCACGTGGTTGTATTTTGTACTATCGCTACTAATCTTCGCTAAAGCAAAGTTACTTTCAACTTGAATAAACCAAAGTTTAACATTTTTTTTCCATAAATTTTAACTGCCACGTGTGAGATTTGTGGCTCCTGAACCGCCATATTCGATTCCTCGTTGGTTTGGCCTTCCGATCCTGGCATGGTTGCCAATTATAAATATATCGTAAATCGTAAACTTAATGTTTTGCACTATACCTTATCAAAACAGTATCAATTTAGAATAAAATAATGAAGACATTCAATATCTCAATAAAAGTGTGAGCACGAATATTACCCAAAGATCAATTTTAAACAATCAATAATTAAATTAAAACTATAATTTTAGAGCAAAACATATCACAAAAACATAATTAAGACCAATCACAGATAATTAAAAAAATTTGACCACATACCTGTAAATCCTCCTTAAGTGTGATAAACCACGTGTAATCCGTACGATAAAATGAGGAGGAAATAAATAGGGTTGAGCCTTTATCAGTCATAAGGAAGAGCATTGGCATCAAAATAAGGCATATTTTTAGTTTTTAAACAAAGATTGAGACAGATAGTCATTAGGGATCGAAACAGAAGGAGCGAGGGACAGGGTCACCAATGATGTACGTGTGAGTAACACGTGCATACGAAAATATCCCTAACATTAACTAGGAAAGCCGAAATCTTAGTTAAGATAGACATGTTACAATTAATAATCAAATTTAATAAGGAAAAGTAACAGTTGCCGGGTACATTATAACGGCTTAAGAAATTCAGAGCACAGTACAGCTGCGAGTACACAAGATCACATATTTCGGCGAAGCAGAGACGCACACATTTGTTGAAGTAGTTCCGCTTGACTGTCGGGGAAAAATCTTCTCTCTCCGTCAGCCTGTAGGTTTGCCAAACGGGTTTACTGTTTCGCCAATTGGCGCTTTTCTGTACAGTTTTTAAGTCCGTATCGCCTGTTTGGCGCTGCCGCTGCATGTTCTTCCTGGATCCATTTGCTGGATAAATTTGCAATTAAAATTTGCATAATTTCTAAAAACAAACAGATTCCCAAAATTTTAAATAACTTTAGTTGAAGACTTTAGAAGTGATTTTACCATTAAATAAATAAAATATAATGCCTGTAGTTGCCAAATTATAAAGTATAGTTTTACTGTGAAATAAAAATTGAAGTTCAGCTAATAAACTTACAATTTTATAACCTCGGGCATTTGTTTCTGCATTTCGGGTAACGTATTTTAATATATAGTAACACATCAAAATGTTGAAAATCATCTGAATATTTCGATAAGCAGATATAAAAGTAAGAAAATCGTTGCATTAAATTAAAGAACGTATATCCTAAACAGAGCTATGCCTACTTATTATTTCACTTGAGGCAAACATGTAAATGAACGCTTTATATAAATTGCTGGGAGGTTCCTGTATTCGAAGTGCGGGATCGAGAGTAAAGTTTGCCGCTATTATTCCTATTTTATTTATTAACGCTCCAAAATACATGGCAATTGTTAATTTACATTAATAATCTTATGTAGATGGTAATATTAATTCAAAATGAACAAAATTGTCATGTTGAAACCATTTGGCTTTTCTTAAAATATCCGAACGTGTTTACGTGATTTTGTAACTAGAAAAACAGTGCTATTTCTACAATATAAGAACAATTTTAAAATTAAGGAGAGTTAAATTTCGCAAATACGAATTTTCCACTAATTTGTATTCTCAGCAATAATCAAGAACGAAAATCCTGAGATAATGATTCAGATGTTTTAAATAATTTTTTAAATTTTAAATTACATTTCATCGCTTTAATGTTTTTCATTGTCTTCGCGTTTCTGTCATCTCGAAACGTCATTGTTTTAAAATGTTTTGAGGAAAAAACATATGTTTTAAAAAATATTCTTTTATACTGATCACCTTAGAATCTGTGATAGCGTGGTGGTGAGTAATTAATAGTAAACGAAACACGCTCTGGGCGTCGAAAAGAAAGTTACATATGCCCAATAAGTGCTGGCCTAAACTAAATTTTAGTACATTGTGTTAATAACCCTAGAAAGAAAAATACATAAAACATTTCACTTACCCACTACTTCGCTGCGTAAAATAATAATAATAAATTGTTCAATAAATACATTCGTAATTATATCAATCCATTTATTTAATCATTCATGAATGAATATCATCTTCTCGGTTAAATATGAAATCTGAAATACGGGAACATTATTTCTCCAAATATTGTCTAGAGACGCGTGTGAGAACGGAAGTTTCTCACACCCCGCAGTTCGTCATCATGGACACTATCGTAACATTAATCGGAATCTCAGAACTACCACGTGCATAAATACGCGCCAAACAGATTTCTTTCTCTTTGCTGACTACGGCTCCAACGAGTATGCGGGGCTGCGGCCCTTGCGTAGCTCGCACTCTTGAAATGCAGTCGTATCATCAATGGTAAAAATGGAGAGAAGCAGGCTAAAAATTGCACGAAATGATTATACTGAAAATTAATATATCTTGAACTAACTTTGTTGCTGTGTGTTTGCTCAAGAGGTAGCTGCCATTGTCATCGAGTTGTTACCTAGGGGTGGAGCTGCTGAGGCCGTGTCCATTGAATTCTCTTGCGAGTGGCATAGATACCAACCATTCATGCTGGAAATACATGATGTATTTAAAGGAATAGTCCATTAGACCTGTGCAAAGCAACATCTTCAATGTGTGTTCGAAACGCTGAGAGATTTCCAACGAGATAAGGTAACGATGACTTTAGATTTAGCGTTGCTTTCTATTTTTACAAAAGTGCGCAGTTTTTATATTTTTGTGTGCTATGATTTTAATATGATGTGTTTAATCCAGATAATGATTAAGTAGTTAAATAAAGTGAGATTGAGGAAGGAAATTGTCTCTGAAGCCTCATGCTGTATTGAAGCATTTTATTATTCTCTATGTTAGGGTTATAACGCAATGTACGAGATATCGTTTTTCAAGCCAGCAAATATTGGGCACATGTAACTTTGATTTGATACTTGTAAGTATCTAGTTAAATAGGTATTTGCACACAAAACCACAACGCGGTACGTGCATCCACTTTCCTTCGGATATAATCTGTCATCATCGCAGGCTATACCTCTTTGCAAAAATTAATTTATTCTCACTTGCACTGGTGCAGTCAAGCTGCTCATGAAGTATCACTTATTTGTTGCCCAAAAGATTCTGGAATGGAATTCATTTCATTTTTTAAGCTCGACCATTAGGTCTTTCTCAGCTACATCATAAGTTTCACAAAATGCGCATCACATGCTTCAATCATGACGAAGGAATACATAAAAATTGCAGAAATATAAAAACCACGATGTAACATACTTATGTTGTAGAAGATTATCAATCTGAAAACATTTTAGAAACACGCAGACTTTTGATCCCTTTCTCGTGCTCTTTCCTTTTCAGCCTCAACTAAGTCTTCCTTGCGCACATTCTATTACAGGAAGAGCAAGGGACGAAACTCCTCTCACCCGTTTCGCGTCGTCGTCAGAAAGTGTGTGTGTGTGATTATGGCAAAGCCTCGAGGGCTATCTGCCTAAGGGAAGGGATGCCTTCGTAAAGGACTTTCTAAGGAACACTGGCTCGTATACACGTTACACACGAGGAAAACCACGAAAACGCCCACGTCGTCAGAAAGAGAGAGAAAAAACCAGTTCTGCGAGAATTTATTCCCGCATGCAGCTATTCAATGACGATTGAACTTACGATTAAATGGACGAGGATTAAATCCATCCGTGAGAAAATTGTGTTCTCAGAGAATTAATGATTAAAACCAGACTTTTTAGAAAGTACTCTTTTATGTCAGAATCTGTCATATTAGAATTAGGCAGAACAATTTGCCTTAAATCTCTTACAAGATATTCAAAATTTTAAGCCTCCATTTGTATTCCTATGAAACTAAAAATTAATTTTATTATTTCACTATAAATAAAAAAAATCTTTTTAAAAAAGGAAGTTCTTTTTAAAAAAGATACTATTGTATTAGAAATGTAAACATATATATTTACATTCCTGTCGACAAAGAATGAGGCAAACTATTCAATTCTCCTGTCAATATGGGTCCGCTTCAAAAATAATACGAGTAATATACGATATCCATAAATCAAACCATATATATAGTTCCTTCACTAACTGAATGTTAGTGCAAGAAGACAAACTTCGAACCATGTGTTTCGTTCGATAGAAAATTTTACACAGATTGGAGCAAAGACTAATGACACGGTACACTTCATTTTCAAACATCCTTAGTTAGTCTTTGGATGCTATTACAATAGGATCTTATGCGTAATCCTGCAAAAAATCATTTGCTAATACTTAACCGACACGGCCAGTTAGCCGAGAGGACATTTAGCCCACACGTACATTTAACCGACAGGACATTTAGTAAACACGGCCATTTAGCAGACAAGCGATATAGAAATTTAGAATATAGGGGCATTTAGCTGACAGAACATTTAGCGCAGCATTTGCAAAGAGTCTATGTTCAATTAATGTGCAGAGACATTAGGTTTTTTTTGGAAGCAGGAGATGTGAAAAATGAGCAATTCCCTCGCCGGGACTCGAACCACGGATCTCTCGAATACGGTCGACGGTGCTAAAGTCCTGCTAAGAAGGCGAGAGAATATACACCCCGTTTTAAAGGGCGACTGGGGATTAGGGGACCCAATCGCTGAATAGTGGTGATAAAGAATCATCATTCACCACCTTTTAGTTCGGGCGCCACTGTAGAGACATTAAGTTTTTTTTGGGGGGGGGAAAGCACGAGATGTGAAAATGAGCAATGCCCTCACCGGAACTCGAACCATGGACCTCTCGAATACGCGTCAAGCGTGCTGACCACTGCACCACGAAGGCATGCTAAGAAGGCGGGAGAAATACCTTATAAATGGACTTTGGAAAGTTTCTTATGGCGGAAAAGGATCAGTACAAAGTAATGGAAGACAATGTAGAAAATTACAGCAACATGATAGCTTTTATGCAAGTTAAATATGTGCAGTTCATTATAACAAGTACAAAATAACTTCATTATGTTACTTGTCATAATAAATTTTAATGTTAGAAAATGATATATTCCCTTCAGTAAAACCTCATCTCTTTTGAGAATAAGTTGATTTTGTTAATTTTTTTTTAAAATTCAGGTAGGCTGTTTATAACAAAAAATTCTTTTCATTTTCTTTTGGCGTATTCCAATGTTGAAAGCAAAAAAATCATAATTCATTTTAAAAATGAGTTTCTTTATTTTCATTGATAATTTGGCACCTCTTCTATTGTGTTAACAGTAGTGTGTTTGCTCCATTTTTTTCTATTCGTAGCATCAGCGGATATTTTATAAGGTATTTCTCCCACTTTCCTAACGTGCCTTCGTGGTGTAGTGGTTCTGCACGTTGGGCCGGTGTTCCAGAGGTCCATGGTTGGATTCCCCGCGAAGGCTGTTGCTAATTTTTCATCTCTCCGGCTTTTTTAATTAACCTAATGCTCTACATTTTCAAGAATACATTAATTGTCTTAGACTCTTTTCAGCACCTGTTTTGCCGAAATGAAAATGTTTTTCAACAAAGTATAGGATTGAATAAAACTGCTGCATTCACATTTTGTAAGATTTTAATAATTTTTAATTTTGTAGTTAATCGTTCAAAAATATTAATAACGCATGTCTCTGCAAATTTGTTTTCTAACAATATGCGATATTTTAACTCATTAAAGTCAATGAACGTCTTTCATGTATAACAAGCTACTAATTGGATTTTTTTACACTAAAAGACAGCAAGAAGAGGAAGATATTTTTATTTATTTAACTTTCCCATATTCAGTGTTCCATTTGGCTTTATTAGATTACGGCAAAATATTCAAGGGATATCTGTTTAAAGAAAAGAATGCTTTCGTGTTGCCTCATCTAAGATACTATTGTATTAGGATTATGGCAAATCAAATAAATTAATACAAACCATACTCGGGCTACGTAACTAAGGGAAAGGGTACCTGGTGAGGCTTTCTTGCAGAAATTGGCTTGCATTCACTTTACACATTTGGAACTCTATAAAAGCACCCAATCAGCTGCTTCATTAAGGAAGATTTCAATGAGTTATTAATTACAAGTGGTCAGCTATCGTCAGGAAGATTTCAATGAGTTATTAATTACAAGTGGTCAGCTATCGTAGCTTCTATACCGCTGGTGGTTTAATTCTCTAAGAGAAACTGAATCGCATTCACGATACACATGAAACAAAATACACAAAATCTCCCATTTAAAACCAATTCGCTTGTAAGGATTTATGTTAATTTTATTAACAGTTAAATTTTGAGTTAAACTTCCTTTCCTAACGCTTCTTAATTTCCACTTACCACTTCCGGACAGAACGTAGTTTTAGAATCACGTCTGAATCCTAATGAGGAAGAGCGGTATTTAACCGCGAAATTCTACTGTCTTAAGGGGGCACAGCACCTTTATTTATTCAAAAAATCAATTTTTTTTATTTAATCTGATTCTATTAACATTTCTGAGCACGATGCAAAAACCCGCATTGAAAAATTCCTATTATCTCTCTATCATTTACGCAAATCCTTATGCAAGAGACAATCTGATAAAAGGGCAGCCATTGCCATTTAAAGGGGCGGACACGCCCACGTGACTGTTTACGTTTTATTTCTGCAGCTGCGATATTTCTTTCCTTTCGAATATTTTCTTTATGATTGCTGCCTCACAATTTTTTATTTTCACTCCTCTTTTGAGAAGCAGGAAGGTAACTACTCATCTTTATATATTCGTTTCCGTTAGCTGTTTGTTTACCTCGAGTTAGAATTATACATTATCGTTTTCTTTCAATTTTGAAAGTTTGAATTGCCGTTTTCACAAAACAAAACTGCTTTTTTAAAAGCAAAATGAATGCTGTTAATGCTAAAAGCATCTGGTGAAAGACCAAAAAGACGGAAGAGGCATCAGTATTATGGAAATCAATATACAAAGCGTGAGTGTGTTGACATAGACCTAAACATTTCTGCATCAGCAAGATAGATCGGTAACAATTCATCTGCATCAGCTGAACTTGTGGATAACATGAATGATAATTTTGATGGTTATGCTATTATTGATAAAAAACTGTTATTTTCAGCATTAGAACAATGTTTATGTTGTTCTATATGCCATAATAAAATACATATAAATTCAGAAATAAATTATGGTCTGACGATAAAAATCAATGTTACATGCAGTTCCTGTGGAATAATTTACTCTTTCAAAAACTCTAGGATGGTTGGAAAAAAACAGAATGCTTCTGACTTAAATAGACGATTTATTTTGGCCATGAGGTGCATTGGCAAAGGACTAGCAGAGAGTAAAACCTTTTGTGGACTTATGGACTTACCCTCGCCTGTCGCACAAAAAACTTATGACAAGATTGTAAGTCATATACATGCAGCTACATATACTGTTGCAGAAAAAAGTATGAAAAATGCAGCTGATGAAGAGGTCCAGTGGACTGTCCAGTCTCCATGGATTTGACAGTTAGTGGCGATGGCATCTGGAAAACTAGGGGCCATTCGTCACGTTTCGGTGTGACGTCTGTAATTGGCAGTGAGACAGGCAAAGTTATAGACAGATATACTTCTAGTGCGCACTGTAAAGGTTGTGAAACTGCGAAAGATTTTCGTTCAACAGAAAACTATTTAGAATGGAAACGTCTTCACGCGAAAGAGTGTGCAAAAAATCATTCGGGATCATTTGCCAAGATGGAAGTGAACGGGATGGTTGAAATGTTTTCTCGATCAGAAGAAAAATATGGTGTTCGTTATGTGAACTATATTGGTGATGATGACTGTAAAACTTATTTAGCACTTTCGAATAATAACACATATAGTGATCCCATTTCTAAAATAGAATGTGCTGGTTATGTTCAAAAAAGAATGGGTACACGTTTAAGAAAATTAAAAAGTGAATTTCGTGGAAAAAAGCTAAGTCACGGAAAACCTCTTTGTGGTAAAGGTCGTCTTACCGATGTCTTGATCGACCAACTTACTACGTATTATGGTAATGCTATATGAAAACACTGTAACAACTATCGTGATATGCAGAAAGCAATATGGGCTATATGGCCCATATTGATAATGATAACGAAGCAATTCACGATTTTTGTCTAGATGGAGCAGATTCTTGATGTCAATACAAAAAAGCTTTTTTTACTGGTGCACTGAAAAATTTTAAACATAAAAAATCTGTACCTGTGGCCGTTATGGATGCCATAAAGCCTATTTTTAAAGATTTGTCTCACCCAGACTTGTTAAAAAGGTGTATTGGCGAGCGAACGCAAAATGCGAATGAATCGTTAAATTCATTGATTTGGACATTTTGCCCCAAAGCAACAAATTCTGCAAAAAACATTGTGGAAATTGCAGTAAATTTAGCTGTAGCAAGCTTAAATGATGGAAAATGTGCAATTTTATCTTTGATGAGTGAATTACAATTGACATCTGGTGCTGAAAGCAAAACATTTGCTAAAAACGAAGATGAACTTCTCTTAAAATTTGCTAAGCAACGAACGCTGATTAACAGTTTAGAGGCTCGTATAGCTAAGCGAAGGGACAAAAAGAAACAAGATGAAATGAATAAGCTAAAAGAAGGTGTTGTTTATGCACCTGGAAGTTTTTGATTAATGTTACTAAAATATAAATAAGGAAAAATCAATATTAAAACTTTGAATTGAGTTTTCTCAAAATGTTAAATTTTAAGATTGCGCGCATAATTGCTTTCAAACTATATATGATAAATACATGAAAATTGAATAATATGTGTATCTTTATATTATCTACATGTTAAAACCAAAAAATATATTTTGATAAAAAATTTTAAATTTTTGATTAAAAAGTATCGAAATATTTTGATAATTTTTAATTTTTTAAAATTGTTTTACCATTTTATAAATTTAAGTAGTTTTTTTAATATATTTTGGTTTTAAATTAAAGTTAGATATATTCTAAAAGGATTTTGACCAAAAATTGTTTTCTGCATACTTTTTTTAAAATTTTATGATGCGCGCCGTACTTATTGATTTTTATTTATCTGTTAATCATGAGTATTTTAAATCAACAATTTGAAAATTATTATTGAAGTGAAACTTTTTATTTTTAAACACAATGTTGAAAAAGGTGTGTGTTTCACATCTATAAGCAAAAAATAGAAATTATTATGATATTATTTGTGTAACAGAAGGTAGCGTTTAGTCGTGTTTAACGTTATTTCGATTAACGCAAAGGTACTGTGCCCCCCCAATGAAAGAGATACGAGATATTCTGGCTGCACGCGTCCGCCTTTTTAGGCTATTCTCTCGTAAGCTATTATTACGCTCGGCCGTACTTTAGGCCCTTGTTAGCTTCGCAGTCTATTAGCGTTAAGGGGCAACTTCGTTAGAATCTTGATAGCTTGGGCTATACCTCTTTAGTTAAGATTAGTTTAGTTTAATTCTTAGTTTCTTAATTTGAAGCCCGAGTGTCGGCTTTATTGTACAACTCCAAGATGGAGTTCTGTTAAATCTTATTTGAATAATAAAATTTTAACTCTTTCCAAGTTTATTCATTGTCTCACGAATTCAAGGGATTATTCGCTTACTAGTTCTTAAGATTCTTCACTTTCAACTGAGAATTACACAATGGGCAATCCTACACGCTTGCTGAGATTTGAAGACGTGGCGAACTACCAGTGTTCGGTGGTTTTTATCCGCTCAGCCGCTAATGTACTTAACAATATTGAAAGTGTTTTCATAAAATTATGTACCTATTTTGAGATATTTTATAATTGAAGAACATGTCTAGGATCAATATTAAAGGTTATGGCAAGCTTTTTCAAATGCTTTTTCCAGAAAAAAAGTTAGGAAAAATATTTCAGCTTGTAATATTTCCGTGTAACAAATGAATGCAACAAGTAAATAATGCAAATAAGTTTAAAGAATGAAAAAAGTCTGTTTAATCAATGCTTTTATTTGCGGTTTTATTTAAATTTAACTGCATGTTAACAATAAGTTTATTTTCTGAAGAATAAACCTCCAGCTATTTATTAAAAAACAAAGACCGCAGGTTTATTTGACACTTTAACTGAATTTAACCTGACACAAATGATTTCATATCTTTAAATGGTGGCATATTATATTCTGATTTGAGCATTTTTTAAACATCCGATTTTGAATTCAGTTAGCCTTTTAGTGAATTTATTAGTAATAGGAGAAATGATTCTCTTTAACAAAAAAAGGAAATATTTCAATATCGTTTCTTTAGTCAATGCTTTGTAAAAATGCTAACGTGAGCTTAAAATAAATTAAGCACTTTTATTTCCTGAACAATCAAAGAATCTTTCAATATTTATTTGAATGTTATTTTATCCCGGGAGAAAACAAATGTGCTAGGAATTACGGGATTGTGTTTCAGACATATTTTTCGTTACTTTAACGAGCGGTTCGTCTTCTTCATTCCTGTTTCTTTGATCATTATCCGTCGGGAAAAACTAATTACACAGAAGAAGAAAACAGAATAGTGGAAAAACAGAAAGTATGTTTAATTTTTCTTCGAAAACGAGACCGTCAAAATAATTCCTGAAAGAGAAATTAAAGATGTAGAAAATATGTTTGTAGGCATGACAAAAATAATTATTCGGAGACCCGTTATCTCTCTATATATAAAGAGGAAAGTATGTTTGTTTGTCCTCTAATAACTCAGTCTCTACTATAGCTATCGTCGCCAAACCTTTTACGATTCTTTCCTGGGTCCTGCAAAAGGTCGACGTTCACATTTTTTCCAAAAACAAAAGTAGCTAAAATCAGGCTTATTAATTAAAAACTCTGAAAGCGCTAATTTTCGCACTCATTTTTCCGAATGGCAACAGTCTCGAGTGTTGGAGATAAAAAAAAAGTGTTATTACTGCTCGCTTTCATATCGTAGAGTTTGTTAATCAAAAATTTGTAAATTTTACACAATCTATACATATAAAGAAAAAATGTCTGTATGTGTGTTTGTTTGTTCGCGTTACTGATTTCTGATCAACTATGATAAATTTTTTGCCACATTTAATCGTCTAAAATTTAAATAGAGATGAAATATTGGATGGAATTTGAACTTTTACGACCATTTAATTAGAAAAACGAAAATCATTAAAAACTGCGTGCCATTGTTGCTGATATAATGAGAGATTTAGCTTCTTTTTCTATCGAAATTTTTTATGTGGGTTCCGTATCGCATCAAACTGAAAAATGTATGATTATGAATCGTATTTTTTGCATCGTTATTAGAGAAGGATTAGAGCGGTATTGTTCTCTCTATTGTTAGATGCGTTACTCTCAATCTAACTTAACTGGCATCGGGGGCTTCTGATAGTATTATATATATAATACACGTTATATCAAATAAAATAAAACACAAAGCATATTTAGTGCATTAATTGCAGTAGATAACAGTGATATTTTAAACCTCATCTCATATATACACTCTTTTGCAAAAAAATCGAAGCACCAAGGAGGACTTTTGCGATCGTGACGAAATTTGGTATGCAAAGACATCTTGATCGAACACGCAAATAATCAAAGTTTCAAGGTAAATGAACAGGAATTGCAATCATAGGGCGCATTTCTAGTGCAAAATTCGCAAAGTATAAAACCAGTAACAGAGACGGAAAATTTATCTTTTTTTGTTGCTGTGTAATTTAAGTAAAAAGTGGGTAACCTTAAGAACTAGTTAGCGAATAATCGCTTAAGTTCGTGTAACAAGAAACAACAAGATGAAAGGGTAACTAACCCTCTATGACTCCAATAAGACTTAACAAAACTCGGTCTTGGAGTGTACAATAAAAGCCGACACTTGTGCTTGAACTTAAGAGACTAAGAAATAAACTGAAACTGAGATTAACTAAAGAGATATAGCTGAAGCTATCAAGATTCTAATCCAGTTGATCCTTTAACTCTGTTTGACTACGAAGTTTATCAAGGGCCTCAGTACGGCCGAGTGTAATAACAGCTTTGAAAGAGAGTAGCTAAAAGGCAGACGCGCGCAAATCACTCTGATTCTCTCTAACTCAGCAAGTACAACTTCGCGGTTTAAATACCGATCCTCCTCATTAAGTATTCAGAGTGATTCCAAAACTACGTTCTGGCCGGAAGTATTAAGTTGAAGTTAAGAATTTGACAGGAAAGGAATTTTAACTTAAAATTTAACTGTTAATAAAATTAACATAATCCTTACAAAGAAGCAACTAAAATGCCCTTACAACGATATCAAAGAGCTTATAGACAACTAAACAACTTCGAACGTGGTCGCATTGTAGGGTTGCGTGAAGATGGGTGGTCATACGAAGCAACAGGTCGCCACCTGCAGCGTACAGACACTGCTGTGCAAACATGTTGACAGCAATGGTTGCTACAAGGAAATTGTCGACGAAATGAAGGCTCTACAAGGCCGAAGGCTCTAGAAGGCCAATGAGCACAAATGCGAGGCAAGATAGGATTATTGTTCTCCAAGCCCTAACCGTCATTGTCGACCATTCAACGAGCTACAGCCACGTGTATACCTCCCGCGGTACCATTCCATTCCATTGACGGAAGACGCGAGCACTGTACCTTTACCATAGGGTGAATCAGTTCAGCACCGCGTCCCCCAAGATCTAGAGCAGCCAAAGAGGCCATACGAGAGCCGCGCACAGAGAGACCAAGCCCAACGCCGGATCCACCCAGGGCAGTTCAACGAACCAAAGGCCCATAGGGGACCCACACCCCGTCGCCCAGGCGTCAGATTTATTAAAGAAATATTTACATGGCCAAACAAGGGCATAGAGAGATACAATTGAATAAAGTACATTCATAATATATCAAGGATTGTCCACCATCTCACGACGCTTTTCTGAGGCGGGATTATGCTCACAGAGGCCTTTAAGACGTTTGCCATTGAACCCATAACATCGGCTGAGTCGTCTGGAATGGTTTCGTTGCCGATTTTCATGGCTGCCATCAGATTGGCATCGTATAGTGTTCAGCGATGAATCCCGCTTCACTCTTGAAACAGATGACTGCCGTGTTCGTGTATGAAGAGGACAGGGCCAGCGGTTCCAATCTATCTTTGTTTTACAACAGCATATAGTCATAACCCCTGGTGTGATGGTGTGGGACGCTATTTCGTATGAGAGCAGGCCATTTTTAGTCACCCTCCGTACATCTTTGATAGCTCAATGATATGTTGATGCCATCCTGCGGCCGATTGCATTACCCTTCATGGCACGTCATCCTGGGGCCATTTTACAGCAAGATAATGCCAAGCCAAATACCGATCGCATATCTCTGGACAGTCTCCGTGCGGTTGATACTCTTCCTTCAGCAAGGTTACCAGACCTTTCACCAATCAAGCATGTCTGGGAAATGGTAGGCTTCTAGATTCGGGCACCACAAAATGTCGCAGATCTGGAGCGACAGCTGATGAATGCCTGGCAGAATGTGTCGCAGGATGGCATTAGGAACCTCTACCACTTCTTCCCTCGACGAATTCAAGCACGCATTGCCTCCAGGGGCGGTTCAACCAACTACCAATTTGTACATTCATTGGGTGATTGTGAGCCGTGAACAGGTACTATGACCTCGATTTTTTAATCCTTTTATTATCTGTGTATGAGCTATACACATATTCAGTTTCATCACAAACAACTACTT
Source organism: Stegodyphus dumicola (assembly GCF_044657685.1). Taxonomy (NCBI): domain Eukaryota; kingdom Metazoa; phylum Arthropoda; class Arachnida; order Araneae; family Eresidae; genus Stegodyphus; species Stegodyphus dumicola. Next base: position 91,080,440 of record NC_140768.1, read on the forward strand.
CCTTCATGATGCTTCGAGTTTTTGCAAAAGAATGTAATTTATGAAACGGTAAAAGCGATGTACATCTTCTATTTTTACTCTATATTTCCATTATTACATTCAGTAGTTCCATAGTCAGTAACATTCCTCTCTCTTCTGCTAGATAGAGACTTTTCTGGCTAGATGACTTAAGCGATCGGCCGGCAGAGTTGTCACTATATCTAGGTGTAAAATGTACGGATAAAAATACCACTGTGTGTATGTGTGGAAATGTAACGTATGCATGTGATGTTTGTTAAAAGTTCAAAACGATGCGTTTTTTAAGAAACCGTGAAAGTGATCTGGTTTCCGAAACTGTGAAATTCATCTATAGAATTATGCTTCCTGGAAGACCAATCGCAAGACTGAGTTCAGTTAAAATTAGTTCTTGCAATTGTTTAGACGATAGATTGAGATGTTAAGTCTGCAGTAGGTTTGAGGCTGGCCAGTTTTAAGATCCGTTTCCCAATGGTTACAAGTGCACTGATTGCTGATACACAAGTAAAGGTTTTAAATTTTCAAACTACAGTACCATCACTAGGTGATCCGGCCTAGTCTCAACTACTGAAGGAGGTCAGTAGGTGGAGTTAAAAGCAAGCCGACGGAGAGAAATATGACTACCGTTGCGTCTGTAACAGTGCTTTTCAGAGCAGACACTGTATGATATGTTCTTCCTCCTTCAACAGATTGCACAAAAGAGCCTATCGTTTGTTGAGTCAGGCACATCATTCTTGGACCGAACAAAACTAGAGCCTTGTCCTCTTAGATGACCAGTTGAGACCAATTTTTATCTGAAAGGTCACCGGGAAGATGCTATAGAGCCTTCAGCGTAAAGGAAATCGCCCTCTTTGGCGAAAATGGAATTTTTAAATGAGAAGGCAGGAGGTTAGACGACTGCACACCAATGCATGTCTCCATACAGGTAGTGTAAACGCACATCGTTATACGGATGGATTCTTGCACCTTATACGAGGTTTATCTAAGGAGCTGTGCTGGAAGATTTTACGTTTATGGTCAGTAATGTGAGATTACGCAGAATTTAACCGTAAATATACTTTAGAAAGAAAAGGATATTAGCCGTTTGGTGTGACCAGCAAAGTCTCCGTACGTAAATTCAATAGAGTATGTATGACAGACATACTCTAGGAGGAACCACTGCAGGGCATCAACAGCCTCCGATAATCTTTCACGGAAAAAAATCTTCGCATTTAGAAGAATGAGATTTCCTGTCACGAAGTATGGTCAATAAATGCATTTAAACAGTGCAAGGTTTACGTATAAGCTACAAAAGCTATAACTTTGGGCCCCCCAAAATTAAACTATTGTATAAATTTAGTATTAAATATAGTATAGCAGACTTATAAAGGGCCCGATATTTCAAGTAGGAGGGTCCATTATATAAGGCATATATAGTCGTCAGATATGGCCATATATATTATAAGCGGAATCATTCTGGAAATATAAGGCATCGTATGCTAACTGTTTTTAGTTTCATCAGTATATAGGAAAATATTTACCAACTGTTTCTTTTTTCCTATGTCACAAATAATGTATTACAATATTGAGCATCTGCGCGTACAGTTTTTCAATTTAATGCACTCATTTTGCAAATGTTTAAGAAACATCAATTAATAAGGTAATTCGGAAGGAATCATCTGATCTGAAATTTTAATTAAAAAATTCACAAAGGATAAGTACGTATTGTACGAATATAAAGGGATAAAGTTCACAGAGCAATAAATTATCTTTTAGAAACTTTTTTTTTTTAGAATAAGGGAAAATAGCATAGCAGCAGTTGAAAGTTTTATGCATATGGGATCATTTGCAGGATGCCAGTTGAACTCTACAGAGTACATTTTCTTACTTCCTTTAATATTCATATTAACTTTGAAACTTTTCCACCTATTGTGAATTAAAATGGACTATATTTTACTAGTGGAATAGTAGATATATCATTGATTGATTGTACAAATCTTCTATCCCAAAAAGAATCGCTATAGTACTGGCTTCGCAGAGGATTCTACACCGTAAGAAAAAATTACAGTCCATATGGAAGTGCCTGTTTCATTTTTCAGTCCTAACGGGCTAATGTACCAGATTAAAAACATTTTACTTTTTTTTTTGCTGATGACAAAAATTTTAATAACACCTGTTGAAAATTAATTAAGAAATTTGAAAAAAATTCAGAATTTTTAATACTTTCACTGTTAATATTTTTTACTTAGGAACTTTTATAATATAAAATGTAAAAACAAGATGTTATGGGAAATGTTTTTTTTTCGGTTTCCAGGAAGTTTTCTGGAAAAGAAAAACACCTAAAAAATAGATACTACTCAAAATAGTTTAAAAATTGTTCGATATAAAAAAAGCTTACCTTCTGCGTCCTCCCTTTTTTGTGCTTTTCTTTTTTCTCTCTCTCTACCCTTCTTTATATGTATGTATGTGAATGTTAAAAAATATGGCCAAAATATAACTCAGATAACTATATTCGACCACTCAGATTAGTGAACTATATTCGACCACATAATTAATAAATATATTTGAAAATGCGCTTAAATCTAATGTAGAAAACGATCATAGGAATATCATTAAGCTATTTGGAAACATCATAAGCTATTTGGAAAAGGAAAATATTCAGATACTTTCACGGAAAAAAAAAGTTAAAAAAATACCGTTTGATGCTTGAATTTATTTTGCATTAATTTAACTTACGTTATTAAATATTTGAACAAAAATTGTCAGCGTGAGCATCTCAGCGTATCATTTCTCAAACAAATGATTTTGAAACATATCTGACAGACTGCATTAAGATGTAAATGGAACAATAGAGATTCCCTGAGAAATAACAAAACCTTTCAAAATTCATTTCTTCCATACAGACCCCCCCCCGAAAAAAAGCTTTCATCAAAATGCTAACATTAGATCAAAATATTTTTTTTTCTTTTTTGTCTGAATGGAATATTTTGAAACTTATTTGAATGTTATAATGTTTTTCGAGGAAACGAAATGAGGCAGAAATTGCGTTTAGAAGCTACTTTTCGCTATTTTAACAAACAGTTCGTCTCTATGATTGCAATTTCTCAAATCATGTTCCAATAAAACTTTACATTTCTTTTCTAAACAAAGAAGAAAGCCTACTTTGCGTTGGAAAAAAGAAAATTTTATCCGTTTTTTTCTTACAGTTCTCTGCGAAGGATCAAATGCGTAAAAAAACTACTGTTAGCAAATTTCATGAAGTTTATTGTATTTTTTAAAAATATTTTTATAATAAATTTTAAGAATCTTTCTGTCTTGAACACTGACCTATTTTTATAAAATTATCTACCATTTTTAGAGAAATTTTGTAACTGAAAGTACATGTCTTTCATGAATAACTTGTATAATTCTAAATTGAGACTTAAGTTCGTGAATATTTACGGTTGCATTTATTACATTAATATTAATTTTTATTACATTAAAATGTTTGTTTGACTTATGATTAATTTGCTTGCTAGCAAATTCTGCATATTTGTTTTCCTCATTGATATTATTAATCTCATGAAATAAAGATGGTTTACGCTTCCATTACCTTTAAACAGATTTAATTAAATGGAATTCAGTGCCAAGCAAGTACAATTTTGAAACATTATGTACTTCAGTGTACTTAGGGAATATATTAAGATAATTAATACAGAAATGAGTGGAATTATGGATTATATTAGATATATTTTATAATAAAATTAATAAAATTCTTTAATTGCAACTATGTGCTCCAGACGAAAAACAAAGGTGCTCTGAGCCCATGTCCTTGTTTTTTGAACTGCAGTGGCATAGATGTAGGTACCGCAATTCATAAACCTAGAGTGCACTTTTAGTTTAATCATTCAAAGCGTCATGTGATGGCCCCTAAAGGTCCAAGATGGAGCCTCTGCACTAAAAAATAACCACAAAGAAAGTCAGATTTGTTACCGTCTACTCGCAAACACAGCCTTTAATAACTTCAAAAAGAACATTCTCCAAGAACAATTTGTTCTAACTGCTAAATAAAATATGCGCCATTAGACAGAAACAGCTTGATGAAAATAACAACTGAGCCATGGAACTATCGCCATGAAAAGTGGACGTTATACTCAAGTATTATAAGCAATATTCTTTAACTGGAAGTAATACAGACATTAGAAGTCAAGGAAGCCAGAGAATCAATCAATATCGCTTTTCTTTTACTTTCAAACTATAGTGAAAAGGGTTTCGTGTATGAATGATAATCCAGATTTCTAGATCTGAAACTGAGATTATAGATTATGTGATAACTTAAAATATCATGTATATAGAGATCGTTCAACGACATTAAAACACTCTTTGCAAACTCTTTTATAACCAATAATTCCTACAGAAATATTTTCTTTAGGCTCAATTGTTTCATAAGAATAAATTTAATTTAAATAAATTTAATTTAAATTCATTCTTTGAGCCATTGCTGCAAGTAATGAAATTTAAATTTAAACAAATTAAAAGTTTAAAAACATGTATATACTTCAAAAAGCAAATTTAAAGTTAAAATAATTAAAAAATGTGCAAACATATAAAAGATTTAATTTTCGAACTAATCTACAATATCATTTAAATTCAGATAGCATAAGCAAATTAAGTGCAAAACCAAACCATGAAAATAAATTCACCAATTTAGCAAATTAAAATTAATCTAAAAAAACTTTTTTTTTTAAAATGCATAAGTGAATGACTGTTGATCAGGCAGGAGACAGACTTATCAAGCGAAAGTTGCCTCCAAACCTAACTCTTCAATCATTCTATTCGTGTTTCGTCATTCATGCAGGCAAGGGTGAAAGTCAAAACCAAAAGTAAAGAGTGAACAATGTCCAAAAAGAAATACCAATAAAGTGGTACCTTTAGAAATTAGCAATTAAAAATTAAAGTTCTAAAAGGAAAATACCAATGAAGTTTTTTGAGAAATAAGTATTGTAAAGTCAAGTATTAAATTAAACTTTTTAAAAAAATTAAATTTTTAAAAAATTAATTTTTCAGAAAAATTGAATTAGAAACCAATGCATTTTAGAAACTAAAATTTCTTTAGGCTCAATATACTTTATCTTATATTCAAGCAGAGCTAATAAAAATGGTTCCGTATTCAGTATTTATAATGACGTAGTTTGTGTTCTCTTATAGATGTCGCACCGTTTGCAGAGTAAAAAATTGTAATTAGAAGAATTTCTGGATGAAATTTGTTAAAAGAACCACATCAGTTAATTCCTAATTGCGTTATAGAAGGTTTAGAAACTTATTGAAATAAAGAGAAATTTTAGTTCACGTATTTAAGTTTTTCCGGAAGGCCATTCATCATACAGAATGTTCATAAACTGAAACCGATCCACTCCTCCGAAAAAATTACTAGAAAACTTGATTGAAGCTTTCTTTTCTTAGATGGTAAATTATATAAAATTAAAAATAGTGCTTTGTGCATATGTTTATAACACAAAACAAATCAAAATCTTTAAATCCAAGAGAAAAACTGTGAAAGCAAATAAAAATAACATGAAAACTTAGTTTAATTTTACCGGGCCCTTACGAAGGAGAACGGACAGTATAAATGGAAAGTAATGTTATTGTTTAGATAAGCAATCTCCTTCCATAAGAACATCAGGAAACATTTTTTTTCTGGAGCACTTTGAATTTTATTTAAATATTTATTTATTGTGTTTCGTAGCACCTTTCAACTCTGCTTAAAACTCACTAGAGCTCCGGTTTCACTCAATGTGTGCAATTTGCTTTGCTGTTGCCTACTATTTAAAAGTTTGCTAAAGTGAGATATGGGTCTGTCACTGAAAATGCCTAAGTTATAACTTGCTATTGCTTTATCAAGGTGATACTATCACATGAATACTTGCATCTGATTCCATTTTGCGCAAATTTCGAAAGAACATTAGAAGAACTTTGCTCGTCTACTCTTTCTTTCTCTTCCTCAAAAGACACTTCCTCCACAATCAACGTTTGTTACTGCTCCTGAAATTGTTCCAATATTTCTTGCTGGGCTGTCAAGTAACTTTTTCACGTCTTCAGTATTAATTTCGAGGCCCATTGTTTTGTTTAAAGACATAACATCACAGATTAAAAAAACATTTCAGTACCAAAGCCCTCAAAACGTCTGTCTATCAAAAACTTCTGACTATAATAATTACGGTAATTATGGCGAAACGTTTATTCTCCAGTATGAATTCGCAGTCTTATAAACCACTTATTGTCTAGCTTTGTTAATTAGAATAAAACACTGTTAAAATCACTTGCGTCCAACTCGAGAGTAGTAGTATCAGATCACCGTTACTATGCATTATTCTGCGTAACTACGCATAGTAAATATGCTGGCTAAGTGGAATAAGTGGAATGAATGAGTTAATTTATTTATCAGGAAAACTGATGAAATATAATGTTGAAAAAGAGCTCATCTATAACAAGAGAGGAAAAAGATAAAACTGAGGTTAAAATCTGAACTAAACATCCTCATTGTTATATTCTAGAACGCTGCTTAAACAAAAACCTAATCGTTGGTTTCAAGTAGCCGATAAGAGGTAAGAGCAAATTCCTGTTCGGATTCACGTTCAGATGATCTCTTTCTCTACAAGAAACAAAGGACTTTTCAATGCTTGAAGCCGAAGCGCATTTTTTACTTTCGTTTAAGTCATATCATGCTATCGCATAGAACTTTGACATGAACAGAACGGCAGTAATTTATCGACCTTCAATGTTGCAATTTATCGGCAAGCATCACCATCAGGAAATCCAAAGCAGCATTCTCGAGCAACAAATGGTCTAATTACCAAATATTAGGTAAAAAAAAAGGACAGACCGCAACACCTCTACCACCGCACTATTACGTCACCAGAATTAGTATTACTTGTTAAAGTCCCATCTAACATCGACAGATTTATACTCATGTTTAATGTACATAATTGTTCTACGTGTAAGTAAATATTGAAGAAGATACATGATTAAACATTGAATGAATAAGTAAAAAAATGTAAGTGATCGTGAAAGCACGTAAGATACTTAAAATCAGGAACATTTTGTAAATGTATACACACAAAGAAATGTTTGCAAAACTAAAATTCAATTGAATACACTTTTACATCGCAAAATTTATGTACTTAACAAGTATATATAGTTTGCATTTTATATGTACCTATTAAAAACACTCCTTTAAAATACAATTTCTCCTGAATGGAGATTTTATAAATAGCTTTGTTCGTTTTCTTTACAATCCACTTATTCAAAAAACTTAAAGCTTTTTTTTTTTTTTTTTTTTTTTTTTTTTTAAACCGGAGCTTCGCTTACGCTTGATGATTGTTCTCGAGTCACGAAGAAAGCTATTTTAGGATTTTTGAAGCGATGATTCTGTTCAGCGATGCATTCCATTGCTCGCATCAAGCGACACAAATAGGAATAATATGTCGAAACTACCTGTTGAAGAAGATCAAAGTTCAAATCATGCTGATTTCTATTCTTAAAAGGCAGTTTCGCGATCTAAAAGGCCAAACGGTGTTTTCGTTTGCATGAAAAGTGCAAGCCAACTCGAGAAAAACAGAATCACGTCAGTAGTTTTAGCTCGCTTCAAACTAGTGCGAATTGGAGATTTTTTTTATTCTGTACATAATATTAAAGCAACAAAATGAAAGATGTATAGGTTAATTAACTACAATTCGCATACTACATGTTTAATGGCTTTAAAAATGGGTTTCGCGACTTGTTAGTAAAAGAAATGTCATGTTTTATTCGGGAAATTAAAAGTTTTCGAAACCTTTCTTGTCGTATTCTGCTACGATTAAATTTTAATTTAAAAAATATGATGTGTAAACCACACGGAACATTAAATTGTACGAATTTTTTGCTGCATTTCATTTAAATTTATTTCGTCGAATTTCATTACAGATATTTCTCTGAATGACTCAATTCAGGTCTCACTTCGCGGCAAAGCAAAAACACATAAAAACCTCAAACTATCTTTATTAAAATTTGAAAAATATAGAAAAAATGCATCAAATACAGTTAAAACAAAAATAATTCTTACAATTAAAATTAGCGTTTGTACACAAAAACAAGTAATTTGTCAAGCAAACAAGAAGGCAGATTTTTCGGTGCAAAAACTGAAGGATTACGTTTGGTCCCATTCCACAAAAAGACACTGAAGATGGGGAAACAGATTTAATTCACTATTCTGCTAAGTTTCAAAACAAATATCGCTGCTATGGTAAAATACACAACTTTGAAATTGTTCATAATTCTACAACTATTACATGCAGATTAACTAAAGGCATAAAAACTTTAACCTGAAGATAAGAATAACATAATTCAACGATTTTTAAAGCAAAAAAGACATAATTTACCAACATATAAGAAAAAACTGAGCTCACCGAGCCGAGTAACAGAGTGGGTGTACATATGTATACTTTTGGTTCAGCCGATTGCAACGAAAACGGGAGGTGCACAACTACATGTTATAACAGCCCTATACACAAAATTTCTGGTTTTGAGTTATGTGAGATACATACATACGTACGTATGTACGTACAGACGCCACGAAAAAAATCTTTTCCGAATCCATTTTAAATCAGTTTTATAATTCGTTTGGAGAAAAAAGAGTCCTTTATTATGTCCTTACGTACAGATGTTACGCAAAATCATCGTTAAATTGCATTCGATAGCGGTAAAAATTGGATATTTTCGTTGAAATATGATACCCGAAAATTTTCGCTACTTTTCTACTCCCTTTTCAGTACTTCCTTTACTTCGTAAAAGGAAGTAAAAAGTAACAATATTAAACTTATACAAATATTTCATTTCTCTTCTTAAATGAAAATAAAGCAATTATTGCCAACTCGTGAAACTAAATCTTTACTGTTAATTAAATGCTATGACTAAAAAGGAATTTCAGTGCAAAAAAAATATCCAAATTTTTGTTTATCGTAAAAATGTTTTAACGGGAAATTATTCAAATACTGAACGCATATTACTCTTTGTATGAAGCTAAATAAGAAGCCTTGGAAATTTGTATACAGCTGCACAATTTGCTCACAAAAATTAAATAAAATTCTGGATGAAAGCGACAACGGACGCAAATTAGAAATATTGCAGTTAATATTGTGTTGTGGAGACATTAGGTATTTTTGAAGCAGGAGTACATGAGAAATGAGCAATGCCTTCCCCGAGATTCAAACCTAGACCGCTCAAATACGCGCCGAGTGTGCTACCGTTACATCACGAAGGGATGTAAAAAGGAGAGAGAAAATGCCTTATAGTGTAGCTTATGAGCCGTTTTCTTATTTATGGAACTGTTGTCATAAAATAATACATGTTGCAAAATTTATTATGGAGCAAGTTAAATGCCCTTTTGAATGATTAATTTACTAAACAACGATATTTAGAGAATATAAATTAAAACTTTTGTTTACCAATTGGTAACGAGGTTCATGATCATTCTCGCCTACTGCGAGTTCCAGTAAAGTTCCTGAACACTGGAAAATTGACCTGAGTTCGATTCCTGGTGAATGGGCTGGATGCATGAGTAGTTTAGTCGTTTTCTCCGTGTGTAACGATTCCAGCCAGTTTTCCTTAGATGTTCATAAATGTAAGTAAACTGATACTGATATATGTATGTTTTGGGGGGGACTATAACCATATACATAATTTAAAATAAATAAAAGCATCAGCGAATAATAAGTGTGTGGGTACATAAATAACAAAATCCATTACTTTGACTGCATTGTCAAAAATGTAAGCTATTTCCTCTATACATTTATGAAAGGAGTCCTACGTTGTTATCATTCGTGACAGAAGGCTGTAGATGAATTGTGTAAAGAGAATTATTCTCTTATTTCCATTAAATTTCATGATAAATTACCTTTCTATTTTTAATTTATTAATCTTTAAAATAAAAGCTTATTTTCTATGTTAAAATAATTGCTTATTTTTTTTTTGAATTATAATTCGGGTTATTCTTCTTTCTTGCACTGAGTTTAACTGCCTTAAAATGTAACCATGAATTTGAGTTAATTTAGGGCAAGTATTACAGCAGCAAATAAGAAGCTAATTGTAATTAAAGTTGTGATTGGCAAGAGGTCGATCTGTCTCCACTATAAATGCATTATAATTAAAATCATGAGCTTGTGAGCATGAAAATTAAAGCCTGAAAGATTAAATGTATTTTTTCCTTAAAGCTTTAATTTTATTTCAATCTAAGGCCAATTCAATTTGCTCAAATGTTAAGCTTAAATTTTCATTCTTCTCTCTTATATATTGTTTCGAGCTCTTCGACATTGGTCATTATCAGATGACGGGTGTGGGATGGTCGAGAATTCTAATTTTTGACGTCATTCTTCGTTGCGCTAACGCAGCATTAATACACCATGCGCCTTGACCTTTGCCAATTCTCGCAGTCCAAGCCAGTGTTATGGGGCTCTTCGATTTATAGTTTCTGCAGAATGCCAATTCTAACACTTTTGCTAAAGTTGGAGCACGTAATTCACAAAAATAACACTTTGTTCTTCCGCGTATTATCCCTTTGATAATTAATTTTACTGTATAGTTATTTCAAATAATCAGCAAAGGACAGTAAATTTGCACGAGTGTGATTTCGGAGGTTAAATAGAATCTTCGTCTTCAACTGCAGGAATGAAAATGGCGACGAGGAAGCATTTTCCTCGGACAATAACAAAAGATAAAAATAAGAGAAAGTTCCAGCTAAGGAAGAGCAAAGAAAACACTGGAGCCATCTATCTATAAGAAGTGAAAACAATTGTGACATAATTTCTCACTGATACGTTTTCTTTTTTAATTCGAATTGAATGTGAAGACGGATTAGAACTGGGATCACTAACCAGAACTGAAATATCACTGCTGGACGTCGGGAGAGAAGAGAGTTCACTTCCATATATTTAAAACACATGCAACAAGTTTATTAAACACAAAACACCCTAAGCTTTTCACAACAGATAAAAAATAAATAAGTAAAATGAAACAAAATTTTACAACAGACCCAAAGAATTAATTTAAATATTTACAGCAATTTACAACGATATTTTGTTAACTATTTGCTTGCAAATTTGACTCTCCCTTGAGGATTGCTTGTCAAATTCAGCCGTTCGTGTTTTTTCCTGAAGCGGACCTAACAAAAATAAGAAATTCATGTGTGCGGTACCCTCACAAGCGCAGTCTCCGAGTTGTTACTAGGTGTGAGACTCCATGTTCTGGTATTGCAGGAGCAGTAATTTGATCCGTAGTTCCGCAACTTGACATTGCAAGAGTAATAATTTAACGACCAATGTCAAGACATTTTATAGATATGCACAAAGTCTGCCATCAACGCCTCTCAAACAGGGGGAAGGACCAATGACCTTTTAGCTACTCTGATATCGCCTAAAATGATAACGATTCAAAGGACATTAAATACAACCGACATATTAAAAGGTCAGGAGTAATTCCATCTGCAATCTGTTTCAGACAAAGCAAGATGCCAGAACGCTTTAAGTCTCTTAACTAGTAAAACTCTTTCCCCCATTATGTTCCTTACATAATAAGACCAATAACTTTACATAGAAATAATTTCCTCTTATGCATTGAATATTAATTGCCAATTTACGTTATTGTATAGTTAACAGAGCTTCTCCTAGGTTTATAATAAATGTTATTTTTAATTCCGTATGCAATGCGTATTAGGCGACTCAACAAAAACGCTAATCAGTTAGCATTCATTACGCGGAATTGTCCCATTAGCGCAGCCCACCGTCATCCCAATACTCCCTAGTCTTTCAGCATATGGCTTACAAATTTTTTATTTATTTTGATAATGTAATTTATAATATATAAATAATCACACAAATAGGGATTTATTTTGTATAAATATAAAGAATATTATTGAAACTGATAAAGCTTTGAATGTATACTACAATAAGAATTTTGTGTCGTTATGTGTTCTTTTTTATATGCTATATTTACCATTTAAATCGTTTCTTAGTAAATCGTAGTTTCTTAGAAATAGTATACACCGCGTATTCCGGTTTTCCCGGTTTTCAAGCGATAAAATTAGTAAGAAAAGGGACATACAGTGTTTAGTTTACAACCCAATTTGTATTTTCTGCTTAAAGTTTCAAGATTTAACACCTAATGCTTCTTTTTAGTTTCAGTTACAAAATTCAAAAAGTCTCGCTTCGTTGAGGGAGAAAAAATGAGAGAGACAAAAGAAAGTTCTCAGCCTGGGTAGATGGGGAGAAGAGACCACTTTTTTGTTTGAAGTCTATTCAAGATGTAACTTAAGTGCACTTAAGGCTACTTGCGGTTCAGTCTAACTTAATTTCACAGACGTGATAACAAAGTTACAGCACCCGACTTTCCGAAGAAGACATTATGAACAGGAAATTGAAAGAAACTATTGTTTTCTCTTTTCTGTGCGCCATAAAACCTTGATGCCTTTTTTTTCAAAAACGCATGTCTTCATCCAGAGGAAAGCTAAAATTGTGTATAAAAAATTAGATTTGGTTTTGGTCCTGCTAAATAAATCTTTCTATTATTTTCAGTGAAATGTGTTCTAACAATTTTAGAGAGCAAATTTTTTTTAAACTCGAGGTTTTGCATTATTTTGATTTGCTTTCTTGACACGTTTGGACATCTGAGTGAATTAGATTTTACTAAAGCGTTCTGTTTTGAGCGAAATCTACGAGTTTTAGTTCCAGTTCTTGATACCCTAGAGGTCTCAACTGCAATCGTGAGAGTTAGTAAGTGTGCATCAAATGGCCTTATCAAATCTAGCGATCTGAAGTAAATAACGCCTTTTCCCCAGCATTTGTTTGAACGGGACGTTTTTACCCACAACTTTTGTAGAACAATCAACGATCTATTTCGCTTAAGTAGTCTTAATATTTTACAATTCTGGAGACACCGCCCAGACAGAAAAATATTCTATGTGCCATCGTGTAGCTGGACTCATTATCATGAAAAATCATTGCAGACGTTTCCGTTTTTATGAAACTATTTTAGGTGGTTGGCTGCGCGAGCGGCTAGTTTTTAAAGAAGTATTGCAGCAAATATAAAAATATAAATGGCAGCCATTAACACTCTATCGCGAATTCTAAAGACATGCTGCTTCTAAATATTTTGTGATTTTAATGTTGTATGTGATATTTAATAAATAACATTTATATACAAAATGTTAATAATAAAAAGACAAAAAAAAATCTGTAAGCCTGCTCACTAAAACTGAGAGATGAACTTGATAGGATAAAACTTTCCTTTAGAATTTCCGCAAAAGTGTTCTCCGTAGTTACCCAATTCTAAAACCCAAACTAGAAACCTAATATGTGAATTAATATAAATCATGCTGAATTACTCGAACTAATAAAACATGAGAACAAGTTTCGTGAAGCTGCATAAAGTCTGCCTCCTTTGCATATCACTTCCAAGAAACCGTTTCGAAATTGAATGATTTACGCTGTTAAACCGTGCTACTTAAAAAAAGTTTTTGTATATACAGAGTAGTGTATAAAACACGATCCAAAATCAAATAGTGAGCAAGAAACAAAGAATGGTGCTGAATACGTTTTTAGAACTAACTAGTTTATAATTTGTACCTCTCGTCAAACTGTATGTTTAGGTGAGACAAGCTTTCCGACCAAAAATTCCATAGAGAGGTTTCCAGTAAATAAGCACGAATTAGGGTTTAGTTAAGTTTGGTTTATTTAATTATGGCAACGTACTGTAGAGTTATATGCCTAAAGGAAGGAATACCTTCGTGGATGACTTTTATAAGGAAAATTAGCCAGCATACATGTTATATATGGGGAAAGCCACGAAAACTCCCATGCACAGCCCGTTCGCCGTATTCGAACTATCGATCTTCAGCCATTGTACCGCTCGGCTTCTGGTGGGCAGCACGAATTAGAGGACTCACAATGTGTTTTACTATTTTTACAATAATGTTTGTCTGCGTGTATGTGTGTTTTCCGTTTAAGGTAACTCTTCTATCAAACATGCTGAATTCCTATTTTCCATATCTAAGGTGCTTGCTATCATATTAAAAGTTAATTATATTTTAGGTAAAATTGGACAACCGAAAGTGGTATTTTACTTAAAACCCATAACACGTTTCCATGGAAAACTGGATATAAAACATCGTTGAAGCTCACAATATATTAAAATATAATCAAAAATTTTTCAATATTAATATTTAAGCCTTTTGTATCAATGAGAACAAAATATTAAGATTTTCATTAAAATTGATAAAGCGGAAGTGATACTCTAATTGAAGCTGCAAACCTATTTTCGTAAAGAAAGATGTAATGATAAAATCTAAAAATTCTCAAACTTTTCCTTTAAATTTCGCATATGCATGCAAGATGCATATATAAAAATCCCCAAGAAGAACATATTAGAATGTAATTATACATGATGAACTCCAGGTAAAGTGGTACTTTACTTGGAACACTTAACAGAGTTTGGTGCAAAAATATAGAATCAGTATAAAAAGAGTTGACCTAAAATAATGAAACACATATTAAAGCTGTTTCTATCATATCTAGCTATGATATTTATTTATATAATCGTAGAAAAGAAAGATTTTCATAACTGTGTTTCATTTGATAAACTTCAAGACTGAGATTATGCAGGCATGGTATCAAAAAATGCACATACTATTCGCTTGCACTGTTGATGATGACAAGGCAGAAGAGAAAATAGCAAATAAGAAAACACCTGTCGTTTACTTATTACCGATCCTGGAACGCATGGTAGTCACTATTCGACTGTTGATGGTGACGAGTCACGACAGCCAATTCGAAAGCACCTGTTGTTTACTTTATACCGATTTTGGAACGCATGGTAGTCACTATTCAGGTGTAATTCCAAAAACTCAAGAGCACTGTTTACAGACACCTAAATATTGTGTAGATCTGTAGATATACGTTTAAATCAAAATAAATTTAGATTTCTTGATACTATAGAAATAACACTGAAGAAAGTTAAATTATAGTGTTCATTTTAAAGTAGATGGATGATAGAAAATAGGCAAAATGGCGCTGCGTATCTCCAAAGTTCTACGATAAGTCTATTTAATACTGGCAGCATTTAAAATTCTACAAGTAGTGGTTTTGTGATAATTTCATATTCAAAAATACTCAATCTAGTTCAATAACGAAATTATTTGAATATCACAAAATTCTATAATCCCTAATCTAACATATCATCGGCAGCAATTAAGTTGCATCAAAATAAATCGGCAATCAATTTTTTAAGTTCAAACTGTTGCCATTCAGAGGCAGAGAAAAGTGTCTATTCAAACCGAAACAGTATTTATTTTAAATATATTAATTAACACTCGATTTTCTTTTTAAAAACCAATTAAATTTTATGTTGTACAACTGTCTAATGATATACAATTTTTAATGAAAAGAAATAGAGGAGCAAACACATGACAGATTCTGTTAATAGGAACAACAAATTAGAATTGGCTTACAAACGGTTAACCAATAGTGAAATTACTTCAACCTCACTGCTATTTAAAACATCGAATTAGGGGGAGGTTATATGCTGGCCACATTAGATTTTTCTATTCTATGTCATCTGCTATGCCCCATTAGCTTCTATACATAAGAATAGTAGTGCATGAAACTGGAGCGAACAACAGACTAATAGAAATGAAGTGCTACAAAAGCAAGATATAAGAAAGAATTTCACAAACCGTAATAATTCAACTAAAGTACATTTTGCCATTCAATTCTCTACACAGTAATGGCTATGTAAGTCTGCTCTATTAATAATAATAGAAGATATAATAGAGCGAATATAAAGCAATATATATATATATGGCACAATGCTTGACACTCTATTGGGAATTCTAGAGATGTGATGTTTTTAAATATTTTGGGATTTTGTTGTAGAGATTTATGCCGGGTAAGTGCGAAGAAAGTGGTATTTAATAAATAAAGTTGAAAAGAATAAAAGTTAATATTAAAATAGCAATGTAAAAAAGAGCTTTGTAACTCAGAACACTGCACATTGGTATGATGAACTTAGAAAAGACTGAAAATAAATGAATGAATGGCAACACTTATCACCGTACTGAGAATTCTAAACATATGCTGCTATTAAACATTTTGTGATTTTGATATTGAATTATATGTGGCATATGTGCGAAAAAAGTGATGATTAATAGTAAAATACAAAAGACAAAAAAATCACATTAGCAGGACCGAGTCCAAGAAACGACTGATAAAGTGCAATCTCATTCAGAGCGTAAAAAACCTTAACAAACTCTCTAGTGCGAAATTGAAAATCAGAATATTTTCAGATTTTATTTTTATCTTTTTATTTATTAGCCCCAAAGGACAATTAGTCTCAAAACGGGATTCTTCATGGTTCAATATAAATGCCTTTTCTTCATTCCAGTCTGTTGCGATTCTGCAATATGTATGATATTTATCTTTCAAATTTAATCTGTCTGCTATTGATTAAAAAAACTAAGCTATTTAAAAGAAGTAGATGCAGTTCTTAAGAATATATTTTTATTTTTTAATCTGATTCAATTAAATAAAAATTCATTTGAGTCTGTTGCCATTTAGTAAAATATGAGATATTTATCTTTCACATTTAATTTGTCTGTTATTGACTAACAGACTAGTTAATGTAAAATCAATAGTTGTTGTTCTTAAAAATATTATTTTTTATCCTCTTTAATCCGATTGCTTTAAACAAAAAAGTATCTGATTTATGATATATCTAATTAAAAACATTACATATTTTTATAGAATTATGTTATATATTTTTCACTTGTCAAATACCCAGAAGTTATATAATATTCTTATGTTAATCTAATGCAGTTACCTCCAGCATCCTGTAAAATATTTTTCTTTTAAATCTAGGCCATCTCAATTGATAATCTCTGCTGATAAATCATATTAAACTCTTAAGGAGTCTTTTGGGACGACCGTTGAAATTTGAACCTTTTCAGATTTTAATGCTTTTTTATTACCATTTATTTGATAAATTTCTATGCGGTGTGAATAGTTTGCAAGGCAATCATGCGCTAGCACAAATTTAAAGCTCCCGATAGGAAAGGATGACTTAGGAGCAGTAGGAAGGTTAAAATTAATTCTTCCTAGCTTAGTTTTTAATTTCAACCCGCAAGCTTCAAATTTAGTTTCCATTATTCCCTTGCTTAATTGATATAAATAGGATGCTCCTTTCATATTATTTGCAATATTTGCATACCATGTTTGCTAGTAGACCTTACATATCAGTGCTTTCAATTGCTCAGTAGATTGGTGTTCCCTGCAGGACAAATATCTTTCTATTAGATGTTAAATACTCTGTGTTTAGGTGATAGCACCAAAACGTTTCCCGAGTCAGGATGACTTAATGAATGTCGCGACTGTCTAGACAACGAATAAAGAATTAGAGAGAAAAATGACTTTTTCCAAATAGCTGATTCTAAGAATAAGTTGCCGAAAGCAAATTTAATTGCCTCTATTCAATGAGAACTTGTTTTTATTTCGATCAAGGGATAGTTTATAAAGGCAAATTTGAATTGTAAAATATACAATGAAACTCGTATTTAGTTAAGTACTGGTTAATGTAAGTATGTACATTAAATTAGCTATACACAGTGTTAGGAAAATTCCTTATCCGGCCTTTGTTTTCGTAATTCTTAGCCACAAACATAATAAACTCCCAATTGTAAAAATGCTTTAATTGTCGAAAAGATTTATATTTTCTTAATTTTAAATTAAAATATATTCTTTTCATATAAAATACGATTATATGTTCAAACGATCCCTGTACCGATATTTAGGAAAATTTCGTCCACGTTACAAAAAATAAAGCACAAAAAATGTGACTCCCATACGAAAAAACAATGATCGAGATATTTAATATTATATTCGGGTACCAAATTTCGGAGTTCAGCAAAGACTGAAAAGAAAACGCTTGCATGTGTACCTAACTAGAGATAAAACATAGGGTTTCTGGTGTTAAGAGATTAAGTAACGAGAATTTCTGCTCAGATTATTGTGAAAATATTGATCAGCACACTTTTTTTCGTAAAATGTAGATCGTAATCACATAATCGTATTGAATTTGTATTCTAAAAGACAGTGGCTGTGTTCTGTATTAACTCGCAACCAATAACGAAGTAATTCTATTTATATTAATTCATAATTAAAAAATTTTGTTGTTTAATGAATTCATTTTCGTACGATTACCAGATGATGTTTCCAATAAAAATGTATAAGAAATTAATGACGTATATTTAGGCTTTGAAATCTTGCAAATTGTGTGAAAATTCGTTCGGGAAATCCAAGTGTAATAAAACTATAAAGGAAAGATACTGGTAAATCGAAAACGATATCGTTGAATGGAATTTAAAAAAAGAGAAAAAACCTGTCTCGAATTATTCTCCACCGATCTCTAATGCAAACTGAATTTGATGTAATTTTGAAATTCTGAATTTTGAAATTAAATACATAGGTTGTTTATGCATTTTTTAGAGAAATTTCAAAATCAGCAAACTGTATGATATTTTTTAAATAGTATTTTTTAAATGTTCGATCTGATAGCTTTTTTCTGGACTAAAGTCAGCGTCATGATATCAGTGATAGAAGAGATTTTCGTAGAATTTCCGGGGGTATTGATTTCCATCTACCATGATCTACTAACTTCTAGACTCCATCAATCGTGGTGAATTTGCATTTAGAGAGAAAGTTTTTCAGGAAACCGGAATCATAATAGTCCATTGGTGAAATGTCGGGAAACTTCGAAGGAACACGTTGAAAAGATATAAATGTAATACTTGTATCAGTCTTCATTTTTTCAGAAAATTCAATAGTAGGTTTCGACATATGAATTGGTGCTTTGTTAAGATAACATTTTACTCTTTGAAAGTCTTTGGGATAAAAAGTGGAATTCGTTCTGTAAACACTGCAAGACAATCCTGCGACAATCACAAATCCTTTACTGAAACGTTCTTTACATTTACTAAACGACGTTTGTACAAATTTGCTTTTCTTCGGTTTCGATAACAGAACTTTTCTTTTGTTGCAGTGATATAGGTAAATCCATGTTTCCTCAAGAGTCACAATGCATTTTCATTTACCTCCTGCTAAAGAGTTTTCATAGAATGTTCTACAAATTATTTTTGCCTTGAACCACATGCCTTGGCAGAAACTGATGGAAATTATGTATTTTAGCTTTTTAAAGCTGAAATCTCTGTTTACGTATTTTCTCTTATTACCAACAATTTATCTTTAGAAGCATTCGAAATAGTACGTACATTTTCGGTTATTTTTTGGAGACTTTATCATCAATTGGCTGTCTTTTTATCTGCTTCGGAAAGATTACGTGTCCTGAAGAGGATTAGGGAGCTTACTCAAACTATGTTCAAGTATGTGTGGAATAGACGACCCAAGCAGGATGGGTTGACTTTACCCTTTATTGTCCACGATATTACAGCTGCTCCCGCTCTTCGGGATACAAAGACCAACCACTTGTGATCTGAACGTAAAAATATAAAAAACTACTAACTAAAATTTTAAATAAGAGCTAAATTTGAATTAGTTTACGCAAATGCCTAACACTAAGACTGGCCTTTTAAATTATTACGAATGTAGTACGTAAATTGCCGAAACTACAATACGTTTCAAATATCAAGAGGACTAAACCTCTGGTCTTAAAGGCAAGCATCAACTGATTGAAAACTCGTACAGAATGCAGTGGCAAGGCGACTCACTTTCCCTCCCTCTCTCTCTTAGCAAAAAGCCACAAATTAAATACTTGGGCTTTAGTACAATTTGCATAAACAAGTTAACATATTTAATTATTTAATTCTGGCCGGAAGTGGAAAATAAGAAGAGATAGTAAAAATCTAAAATAAAATAAACGTTAGTAAAACTTAATATTCTTACAACTTCTTTCGAAGCAGAAATAATAATTCGCAGTTGCTCCTTTCCAATTAGTATTGCTACTTATTTTCCACATAGAACTTTTAATACCATGCACTTCACAACGTTTTTGAATTATGGAACAGAAATATTTCTCTTCATAAAGTGAAAAACATATTCACCTTCAATTCACAGCTTGTTTGCATGGGACATTTGGAAATGAAAATAAATTTAAAATTAGCAGACGATATTTCTCATGTCAAATAATAAGCTGTTGCCAAAGATTGTTATTCTAAAGCATTTTTCATCGAAATCGTTCTAACAATATGCAAATACTCTCTATGATTCTTTCAATTTTTGTCCTACAGAAATTGAAAATTTTGTGTTTTATTTTTTTATAACGAGTATACATGGATCCTAAATATAAGTATAGGGCTCAGTGGAACGTTTAAAAAGTTAATTTTCGTAACTCTTACAAAACTGATGTCTATAAGATTAACAATGCCCAAACATGAGTCCTTGGGTCATTTAAAACGCTTTTGCGGAAAATTCCTTATCCGGCCTTTATTTTCGTAATTCTTAGCCACAAACATAATAAACTCCCAATTGTAAAAATGCTTTAATTGTCGAAAAGATTTATATTTTCTTAATTTTAAATTAAAATATATTCTTTTCATATAAAATACGATTATATGTTCAAACGATCCCTGTACCGATATTTAGGAAAATTTCGTCCACGTTACAAAAAATAAAGCACAAAAAATGTGACTCCCATACGAAAAAACAATGATCGAGATATTTAATATTATATTCGGGTACCAAATTTCGGAGTTTAGCAAAGACTGAAAAGAAAACGCTTGCATGTGTACCTAACTAGAGATAAAACATAGGGTTTCTGGTGTTAAGAGATTAAGTAACGAGAATTTCTGCTCAGATTATTGTGAAAATATTGATCAGCACACTTTTTTTCGTAAAATGGAGATCGTAATCACATAATCGTATTGAATTTATATTCTAAAAGACAGTGGCTGTGTTCTATATTAACTCGCAACCAATAACGAAGTAATTCTATTTATATTAATTCATAATTAAAAAATTTTGTTGTTTAATGAATTCATTTTCGTACGATTACCAGATGATGTTTCCAATAAAAATGTATAAGAAATTAATGACGTATATTTAGGCTTTGAAATCTTGCAAATTGTGTGAAAATTCGTTCGGGAAATCCAAGTGTAATAAAACTATAAAGGAAAGATACTGGTAAATCGAAAACGATATCGTTGAATGGAATTTAAAAAAAGAGAAAAAACCTGTCAACCATTGAATTGCAACCATTGAATGTAAGTAAATACTTACGTTCAATGTTGCAAAAATAAAGGCCAGATAGGGATTTTCGTGGACACGGTGCCTACTGTAGTAGCTATACTTAAAATCTACAAATTGTGAAATACTGCGTTATACAAAAATACTTCACCCACTTCTTAGAAGAAAATAAACAACATTAAATATTTAAAAATTTTTATGTATAGCTCACAGAGTTTTGCAATTTTAAGTTCTCTGCTGTAGATTAGTTGTTGCGAAATTTTCGCTCCACAGCTATTTTTCAAAGTATTGAATGGTTCAATCTGTGAAATAAAAAAATTGCACAATCTCTAAGGTGCCGTTTCTAGAAGAAATTTAAAAACAAGGATACAATTTACAGGATTTCACTTGAGTAATTTACAACTTCTCCGTTTTCCTTCTTTCCTCTTTTCTTTCGCTCCGCAAGATTGTAAACAATGTATAGAACTGGTATAAAAGCAAGAAATACGCCTTGATTTTCTATGTACTCCCATTTTTTGATTCATTATTTACCAATCCGAAAATTTTAGCTGAATGAGAAAAGTATTTTTTTTCTTTCTGCCGTTGATATATTTCTTTCTGTGGTCGATATGTATTAAGTTGAGAACTGATTTCTTTTATAGAATTCCTGATATTAAAAATATTTTCTGCAATACTTTTTTCTACAATACTACATATTTATACTCCTAAAGGAAAGTAATTTATATTAATCTAACATTTATTTTAATTTATTTAATTTATTTTTTAATTTAAAGATTTATTTTAATTACAGCAGTAATGTTTCTGAGTGCTCGACATGCAACTTCTGTATAACGTTTTCTTTAAATGCTAAATGATTTATGTATCTTAAAAGAACAGCTTGGTGCTAGCTAGAACAATCGATAGTCAGAATGAGATAATTTCTAACATTGCCGATGCGGAGAAAAAGTGTAAGTAAATTTTAAATAGCGAATTATTGCAATTACAGTTATAATTATGAATTGTATAAATATTTACGCATAAGAATGTTTATACGTTTTCCTGTTC
This sequence comes from Stegodyphus dumicola, assembly GCF_044657685.1. Taxonomy (NCBI): domain Eukaryota; kingdom Metazoa; phylum Arthropoda; class Arachnida; order Araneae; family Eresidae; genus Stegodyphus; species Stegodyphus dumicola. The sequence goes on from NC_140768.1 coordinate 91,102,729, forward strand.
TATTCAAAGATTCGTTATGATATTCTTATTTTTCACTTTTCTCTTTTCCTCTGAGATAATACTTCCTGCAACCCGTATAACGAATATGATGACAGGTTAGCGGAAATTCCAGTGTACCCCATTCTTATCTCAGACACAAAGTGCTGGAAGAACGTCAGGTAGCTGTTATCAATTACCATTCAGATTTCTTTTTTTTTTTTTTTGTTAGCCGTTAGCAGGCTTGTCTGAAGGTTTAAAGTTGTACCATTTAAATTACATTTCATTTATAGAATTTCTTAGTTTATATTCAGACTTGCAAATGTAGTGTTGCGTGGTCTGTGCAACGGAGGCTTGAAGGTGTAGTGTTGCGTTGTCTATGCAACAGAAAATGTCGATCGAGAAGGAAAGAAAAATTAGCGCAATAATCGAAATGAAACTGGAGCTTTAATATACCAGACTAAAAGGAAAATATTAATAAAATTGCTACGGATTTTGACGTTTTGAGTTGCGAATAAACCATCTCTTATTTAGTAAAACTCGCTATTTTCAGTAACTCGTCACCGTCCTCTGTCCACATTAGGTCGAGTGTGCGGGACTCTTCTGTAGTACGTTACTTTTTACATCAAAATATATTCTGTAGTTTACTGTTCATCTGCTTCATTAGAGTATATAATTGAGAGGAGTTTTAAAGAGGATTAAGAATCTCAATTTAGGGGGAAGAGGTTTAACAAATCCAGCCGGCAGTAATGAAACTCCTGTCTGAGTGTTTGGTTGTAAACGCTGTTGATATCTGCTGGCTAGCTTTCGTGAAAGTAAAAATTTCTGTTAATAATGTTATAGTAGTACAAGGAGGCTGCTTGAAATCTGCTGTAAATTTAAATTTTTGGCCAGTAATTATTTTAAATTGTTTTGGTAGATAATTATGAAGAAGCAAGAATTATCTTTTGCTATTTCGATTTTTTTGTACTTGTAGTTGAAATTCAAAATGAATATTTAATTCTATTTACTTAGAGTTTTGGCTCTGGTAGGCAAAGATGGACCGTGAACTCATCTAGGACTATAGTCTGTTACTTTAAAATAAGAACTTCAAGGTTATTTTCAGCCACCCGATTTGAATCGTAATTATAGGAATAACAGCTGCTGAAAGAAAGGTAAAGACAATTAATTATTTTTCTCATTTCATTTCCGTTTATCATATTTACATTCAGCACTGAAGCAAAATTGCGCAGTAGAATGCTTAAACATTCGGGCAATCGAAACTGTTTGCAAAGCATCAGCTGATTCTCCACAGAGAAAGTTTAATCTAAAATCTTATTCTGTTCATTATATAAGAACATTTCTAAGTTAACATATAAAAGGAAAAAAATAATTAAAAACATAACCAGAATTATTAAATTTCCCTATTTTTCTTTTGCTTATTTATATGCAATAAATATGCGGTTAATCAATACTGAGAAGATTAATGTTATTAGTTATTCTAATATAATTTTAAAAAAGATTCTGTTTTTAAACAATATCAAATTCAAAATTAATTCTCTTTCCAGAATTCTGAGTAATTAAGTTTGAAACATAGGCCGATCATAATCAACATAACTACACAAGAAGAAATCTCAGAAAGCAGGCAGATGAAGGGTAATTTGAACTACAGCCTCAAATGAAGTGGATAAAATAAAGAAATAAAGGCTGCGTGGCGATGACGATACCAGTTACGATCGTAAATTGGAAGGGGGAGGCACTGAAAGTTTGCAACGGCCTACAAGTGCCTATTTTAAAATAACAAACTATGTTATATAAGAATAGTCTTAGTTTATTTGGTGTTAGTGTTTAGTTACGAGTCAACTGAGTTAAACCTCATATCAGTAGTCCATGAAATCAGTAGAATTTTGTTTAAAATTTGAGGAAATCTAAGATGCTTTTAGCCGAATTTTCCATAAATTTTAAAAAATGTGTAAGAAATAATAGTGCCAAATAGTATTTAAAAAAAATTAAATAAAAAAGAGCCTGTTACAGTATCTTGTCATAAATCAATACCGTTCCTGTGGAAAGAATTTATCCTTTATTTAATAGATGGGCATGTATCTACTGCGCATGCAACCGATAATGTTCGTTTAACCCATTAACTCATTATTCCTTACATAAAATTTTTCTTGCACTTCTACTCATTCATATTCATATTCTGCACCAAAAATTGTAAGCGAATTGAATTTAAATAAGAAGCGACAGTCTAAGTTTAGAGACACCGAGCTTTGGCAACATCTGCTCGGAGCGATATGATCCTGTTTCTTTCGACTGGTGTGTTGTTGATTTATGAATGAATTTTGCTTTTGCAATAACATGAGAAGATACATTATCTCCGGAGCCGCATTCAGTATTTCGAATTGTATATATGGATTTAATACTCTATTAAACCACAAGGAGCCTAGATTTAATTTATCGGTGTACTTTAAGCTGAAGAAGAAAGAATGCTTCATTTGTCATTCGTTTGCTGTTATCAGTTGCGTGTAGTACGTAAAGTTAAGACTAGAAAGTCATTTAGGGTAATACTTAAACTGAACGCAACGTTTTGCAATCTCATAAGTTTTCAAGTAAATATATTCTATAAATGAAGAGGAAATAATTACCATTTTAGCAAATTCGCTTAATTTAACAAGAATACTTCTTTTTTCGAGATTTTAAAAATTCTAGTAAGCATTTTCAGTATTTTTAGTATTAAATTAAAGCTAAGAAGGGTAAGAAACGCATTATCAAACGAAAAATCATGTTTCGAAAAATTTTTGGGCTAAAAAAAATTGTTTAAAAGTCTAATCTGACTCTGAAAGTCTTTTGGGCTTTTGGGCTAATGTGTATACAACATGACTTTCTTGTATGGTCTATTAAAATGTACACATTTTTTGCTTCATTTCATTTAAACTTATTTCTTCGAATTATTCTAAGCGGCCGAGCGGTAAAGACGCTGAACACTGGTAGTTCGGTCTGAGGTTCGAATCCCGCGAACGGGCTGGCTGCATGGGCGTTTTCGTGGTTTTCCCCATGTGTAACGTGTATACGAGCCAGTTCCCCTTAGAAAGTCCTCCACGAAAGGCATCCTTCCCTTTAGGCAGATAGCCCTCGTGTGCTTTGCCATAATTAAATACACCACACCATCGAATTATTCTAACCTGAATAACCGATCCCTGAAGGCAAGTCGAAAATGACATCAAAAATTGCAAATTTTGAAATTCAATATCCCGTTCAGTTTTGTCGTACGGGAGTAAAACTTCTTATAATTTTAATTTTTTCATAACGAGGCCGGGTAAGTTGTGGATACGTATATATATAGTATATGTTATTGTAAAAAGCCCAAATTCCGTTAAATCCTAGGTTTTACCGGTAAAATCTAGACCTAGCGTTTACCAAAGTGACTCGGTAAAAGTCCGAAGTATGCTTTAATATGAATAAATTTCGGCCTTTTACCAAGCCTTTGCGGTAAAACTTAGTAGTTAACAATGCTTGGCGGTAAAAGCCTGCAATGGCGGATTTAAATCGGCCTTGAATAATCCTGCGCACGAAAATTCCGTTGCGACACTTTCTGTTTCTACCTCTCTTTAGTTGCGCCATTTGCAGTCTAGTTTCTAGCGAATTCAAACAAAAGTAAGCGGATACAATCTAAAATAGAAGCAGTTTGTTTCCATTTTAATATGTTTTGCTTTTTTTTATTTTACTTAAAGGAAATAAGTGACGTTATACAGAAAAAGTCAGGACATTTTGTCTGAATTTTTAAACGATTTTACGACATTTTGTCTGGATCTTTAAAAATAAGGACGACAACAATTTTTGTTTAACATATAAGAAATACATTTCTTTAATAAATGAAATGGAGGAAGTAAAATGTGGGAATGAAAAAAAAACAGTTCATTACGGAAGTTTAAAACTCTGGTATTCTAAATATTGGAGTAGAGGACAAACTTATAGCACCACTATCTACAGTAAAAGCAGAAATCCTGTATTATGTTACAATTAAAGAAATCTTCAACTTCGTACACGACGCTCATACCGCAGTTGGCCGTGGTGGAAGAACCCGTGTGATTTAGGAACTGAATCGCAAGTTCAAGAATGTGACAATAGAATCTATCGTCAAGTATTTGAGACTACGTGGACCCTGTCAAGAAAAAAAAAAACATTGTAAAAGGGGATTATATTCAAACCTGTTGTGCATAATGAAATGAATTCTCGTTGCCAAGTCGACCTAATAAATATGCAGTCCAGTCCTGATCGTGATATGAAATTCATTTTAGTTTATCAAGACCATTTTACAAAATTCATCCTACTCCGAGGTTTACACAGTAAAAGAGTTGATGAAGTAACATATCACCTTCTGGATATTTTCACAATTTTTGGAACCCCGAACATTCTTCATTTCGACAATGACAGGGAATTTTTACAATCAAATTATAAACAGTTATGTGAATTGTGGAGTGATATAAAAACAGTTCACGGTAAACCGAGACACAATCAATCGCAAGGTTCTGTCGAACGAGAGAACATGTTTGCTACATGGATCGAGACATTGAGAACATGTTGGCAACATGGATCGAGACAAATAAGACAGAAAAATGGTCGGAAGGATTAAAATTTGTTCAAGAAAACAAAGCATATCGCGAGGGAATCAAATGTTTATCTTAAGAATCTATGTTTGGTTTTCCAATGAAACTGGGACTTGCTAAATCATTTTAAGTACTTTGATTGGTAAAATGGCCACTGAAGAAGATTGAGGAAAAATATAGATATTATTTAATGAAATGAATGGTTAATACAGAAGCTGAAGGCACTAATCTCGAATCATGAGTTGATTTAGAATGGCAAGATAATATATGGTAAAATGGCCACTGAAGAAGATTGAGGAAAAATACAGATATTATTTAATGAAATGAATGGTTAATACAGAAGCTGAAGGCACTAATCTCGAATCATGAGTTGATTTAGAATCGCAAGATAATATATGTGAAAAAGAATCGTGCATAACAAAGGAAATAGATACTGAAGTTCAAATTGAAAAAGAAAAGAACCAGATGTATACTATGACACAACGCGTGCGATTATCAACAAAGCTCAAAAGTGTTTCGAGAGACAGCTAAGGCAAAGAAGATAGAAGCAGTTCGCGTGTTGATGAGTTTTATGTTCTTGGTACTAAGTTTGGTAAATTAAAATCGTTGTACATAAGAAAAATGTTTACCGTTCGTAAATAAATTTTTTAAACATCGAAGAATTTGTTGCAGAAGGAACAAGTGTACGGAAAGTAGTAAAGAAAACTTTCTTAAGTTGTGTGACAAGGATTCAGAAAATGGAACTGTTTAAAGAAGTGTGATACGAAGATGCGTTTGTACAAATCAACTGATCTACTCCATGTTACAAGATGCCATAACACTCAGCTTTGTTGCAACAAGTGATAAGAAGAATTAAAGCAGAAGTATTAAAAGAAAGCATACTACATTTTTCTTATTTTTTAAATTTCATAATTTTTAATTTATATTTTTTTAGAGCTATCAATTTATTTTTTTTAGCTATAGCCAAAATCATTTTTAAAAATTATTGAAATGTTTTCAGCAATCATCGAGAGAATTGTGCATTAGTTCAGCTTTTTCACGTGGGATCTTATTTGTGGAATGGCATAAATATTGCGTTTTTTTATTTTTATTTCTTGTGACTCTTTCAAAAATAATTGTAAGACAGTTTCATCGACATAATCTTAAGTCATACCTTATTTTGATCACGTTTGCAATTTATATTATCAATTAAAAATTAATGTGTGTATTAACCTTTTTGAGACACACTGTATACAGTATATCTGAAGATGAAAAATTCTATCATAAGTAATCCCTCGTTTCGGGCTTTTACCGGAAGGCGTTGGTAAGTCCTTAGTATTACTGCAGAGGCTTGGTAAAAGGTCGAAGTAGAATCATATTAAAGCATATTTTGGACTTTTACCAAGCCGCTTTGGTAAAAGCTAAGTTTTACCGGTAAAACTTTGGATTTACCAGACTTTGGGTTTTCATCGTAACATATATATTCTATGTATATATAGACCTTTGGTATTACCGATTACAATAAAAAAGGGATTTGCACAACAACCATATGTTATAACAGTTCCATATATAAAATTTCAACGTTCCACGAATAATTGTTTCTGAGTTATGCGACAGATATGTATATACATATATACATACGTACTTATGCACGTAAAGACGTCACGAAAAAAATCACTTTTAAATCCATTTTAAATTAATTTTACAACTGCGTTTTAGGAAAAAGAATATTTTATTCTCTGCGTACGTAGAGACGTCACGCAAGGAAATCGTCAAACGGATTCGAGAGCAGTCAAAATGAATATTTCTGTTGAAATAAGATACCCGAAATTTTTCCAATTCAATGCTTCCTTTACCTCGAACATGGAAGTAAGAAAAATTAAATTTAGCGGAAATGAGAATGCGAGTGCACTGTCCGAGATAGTCCTAACAACAAAAAAATGCATGATTTTTTTTGCATTGCAGATAATATACGTAAATTTCAATGCTAAGAAACAAGACATTTTATCGTAAGGCTGATAATAGTAAGAAAACAGTTGGGAGTAAAACAGTGATTACTCTCTGTTAAAAAAAATTTTTTTTTAATTGAATAATTTGATTACTGGTGTGTAATTGTGATTAAAATTAAGAAAAAGTGAAAAAAAAAGTTTTTGTTATGAAAAATGTATTTATTTAAAACTTATGAAAAGCTAATGAAATAAAAAAATAATATTATACAGATTTAATGCAAAAAAGATCAAATAATTCTATTTATATTTACAATTTTATGTCACAAATAAATAAAAGGGAAGTGCCGTTGAAAAATTTACAAAGATAATTGCTTACATTTTTGCCAGTAAAATTCGATTATAAAATTTCGCTATTTTGCCGTCTATACTTTTTTTATTCTTGATTTAAAGTTATAGATGAATTAAAGAGAATTATTTAATCTTTTATTGCCATTAAACTATGTGATAATTATGTCAGTCTTTTAAATTCATTAATAATTTTACGAGTTGGCAATAAAAGCTTATTTCATAAAAATGTTTTTAAATATTTTTATTACTGTTAAGTTAAGGTTTATTGATTTCATAAAAATATGTGTGAATCTTTCTATATAAGACTTGCTAAAGATCTTGATAAATTCAAACGTTGTCTGAATCCCTTATTAATTACTATTTGCAAATTTTGATCTGGAAATATGAATGCAGGAAGTAACATGCCCAAATTTTAAGTTCAAGTATTATTCGTTGGTAAATTAGACACGTGAACGCGTGGGCGTTGTCTAACCATCTCGAACTCATAGTCCAAACTTTGAGGGTTCAAAAATAGCTTTGGGCGACGAGCGATTCGAAGCATCTGTGTTTCTAGAGGTAAATATTTTCTCGAATATTCTTCCTGTTCAACCGAAAATAATCTCATTACAACCGCTGAATGTTTGTCTTACGGATGCGTGCAATAATAAATATTTCGAGAGAGCCACGGTTTCATTATAGTGGCAGATGGGGATGTAAAAACAGCTGCAGTTACGAAATTGCTTCCTCTTATTAATAAATGGATGAACACAAATGAACGCGGAAGTTCATTCTCTTGTCATGGGAGGTCATAATTTTCTTCAATCGGTGCAGTTTTGTTCCTTTTATCCGAACTCCAAATATCCGAAAAACCTGTTTTAATTTTAGGTTAGATGAAAGTTTGTTGTTAATTTAATTATAGTATTTGGTTTTATTTTTTCGCTCATAATTACGAATAGAAGAGAGTTGGTTTTTGAGACAAAAAATAATTTTACTATTCAATATTATTGAAAAAAAAATAGGGTCACGTATTTTGTTTTACGGAAGTAAGGGTACTTTTTTTTTATCAAACTCTGCTGAAATAAATGCCATAAACGGAAAAATAAAATTCCAAAATTTCACAATGCAATTCACTACTTGATAAAGTATTGGGAATGTTTATCAGAAGCACAAAATTTAAATTTATTGTGTGATATTTATAAAAAGTAATCCTCCTTTGATTGTGCGCTCTCCAATCAATCTGTTTTTATGTCTTCGAATCTGAAGTCGTTTTCTTTAAATCCCTACAGAACTTGTAGCAAATTTTCTTTTATTAATTCACTAGACTGAAGACGGTGACGGCGAAGCGTCAGTTTTATCAATGAGAACAAGAAAAAAAATCACTTAGTGTTATATTTAGTTATAGTCTGTTATTTTAGCATAGACTCTTCAAGGCCATTTTCTCATCCTTTCGCGACTCACAACCATAGCAACGATTGCTGCGAAAAAAATTCCACTTATCTAATTTGCTGAAATCCCTTAATTCTCTCTGTGCGGTGAAAACGGTGCATGTTACGATCACAAAGAAGAGGGGAATTTTACGACCTTGAAGGGCTGAAAGCTTATTTTGAAGTAACGGACTGCACATGAATACAAATGTTTTTTGAATGTTTGGCCAAAATGTTTGCTGAATTTCCTGAATAATAATATACTTGTGAGCTGGTATCACGGTGCAAAATTTATGGCTTGTTTTATCGTAATTCATATTGTTTCCAAGATTGTCTTCACATAAATTCAAAAATTCTGAAATAATATTCATTATTAAAAAATTAGCCAATTCAAAGATATTCACGATCATCAACACTACGGCAATTCAGGAAATTAGTGAACTTGATTTATTTTGGCATAGTCTTACTTTCGGGTTTCAAGTTGAACATTCACTTGATTTCTTGGTTCATTTGATTGTGAGTTGTTTCTGCATCGAAAGTGTAGCTCCATGTTGCATCAACGGTAGAGTTAACATAGGTTTAAGACAAAAAAATCTGGACTTTGTGATTATTTATTTGTAAGAAATTTGCTTTGCATGCTATTTATTGAAAGAGGTGTTGTTCATCCATTAGTCTTATTTTAATTCAAGAAGGGCCAATGGTACAGATAGATATCTGATTTAAGAGCTTTTCAATTCCAGCTATTGCGTAATTTTGGGATATTGCAGAACGAACAAAGAGTAAAAAGCAACATTCTACGCGATATGGCTTAAAGCTAAAATTCTTTGGATAATAAAACAAACGAAGAATTTAAAAACCGTTTTAATTGTTGCAGAACGCGCTCATGCAGTCTAGAATTAAATATATTACACAATTCAAAAACATTCATTTTTGAGGAAAAAAGCTGTCAAAACTTTCGTTTTTGACAGCGTTGACTTCGAAAACCTCTTACAATGTTTCACATATTTTTATAATAAAAATTTACTGCAAAAGATGAAGTATATTCTTTAATTTATTATATTAGAAATTTTTAAAATGCTACAGCAAAAATATTTTATTCATTTAAAAACAATTTACAGTTAATTTTGGATTAACCTGAAGTGGCTTACCGTGTTTTATCTTAAAAAAATAAATTTGTCTATTAAGAAATATTTTAAAAAATGCTATCGCAGACCATGGGCTTAAAAAAGAACTATCTACGGTTTTGGTTTATTTAATTATGGCAAAGCACACTAGGGCTATCTGCCTAAGGGGAGAGATGCCTTCGTGGAGGACTTTCTAAGGAAAACTGGCATATATACACGTTACACATGGATAAAACCACGAAAACGCCCATGCAGCCAGCCCGTTCTTGGGATTCCAACCTCAGAACTCTCTACGAAAAATATCAAAAAGATTATGTAATTTAATTGTTCGTAAACCAAAATATATAAACGCTGTACAATACAGAAGTAGAAACTTCTACCAATCTTTTTACGCGAATTTAAATTTGCTGAAACTGTTCAAGTTTAATTATAAATAAGGTTCTTAAATGTTATCTGTAATTTAATTTATTCATTTCTAATGACGCATATCGTTATGTTGGCCCAACAGCGGCAGACCAGTAAAGTCATTAAACACTGATAGCTCGGTCCAGGGTTCGAATCCTGGCGAACGGGCTGGTGGGTTTCCTCATTTTTTACTTTTATACGAGCCAAATTACCTTAGAAATTCCTCCATGAAAGTATCCCTTCTGTTAGGCAGATAGCTCTCCAGTTTTTTGATATAATCATATAAAAGAAACCTATATAAACGTTCAGTTATTTTTACGTTTCCTTTGTCTTGAAATCTGATTTAGATTACCACGTGAATAGATTACCACGTGAACTTAATCTAGAGATAAGACTGCTTGAAAATACAGATAAAATATTAACAGTAATTTTCTATTAATTAAAAGACGGATATTGCGTCTTTGCACCTTTTTAACTACCCCTTAATTAACAATGATTTGGGATTAACCATAGGCATCGTCACTGGTAAAAAGGAACTTGATTGCTGCAAAAAATAAAAGGAAATGAAATGCAGATTGTTTCCAGATTTGGATAAAACTTGCATAAATTTCTGAAAAACATTGCAAACCATTTCTTGTTTTAAATGAATCATTCTCGATACTTGGAATTTTCAGTAGAATATCTGCATGATCCGAATTTTTCGACTATCTGGATATTAAGAAATGCACTGCATATTACTTTTAAATATAATGAATGCACTGTAAATATTTCAATTTTATCCCTTGTTAAGCGCAAACGTCAGGCAGCACAAACATCACCGCGTATTATTTAGTAATATTTCAAACGGTGCAATATTTAGAAGGGAGGAGACTGAATAGGGATGCAGAGTACCTCCCCCATTTCTGCTGTTTTTATTATATCGACTTTTGTTATTAGCTCAAAGGCGCATTTTGCCCAGAAGGACTATTAATTTCGTCTTGGCATTTAGCGTTGTATACTCTTAAACGGCTTTACATTTTTCACATTGTTGCCACCAAATATTAGAGCCTTGCATTATATTTAAAGAAATTAAATAATGAAGAATGTGCATAAATGTATGTATGTTTCTCGCACTATGAAAAAACAACGGTACCTAGAGATGTCAAATTTTGAATAAGGTATTTCTCCACTCGAATATAGGCATCTTCAAGCCTAAATTTGGAATTAGTTTTATTAACTATTTCTTTTTTTGTAAAACGTTAACAACTTTTTAATTAACAGACTAAACGATTTCAAAGCGAGCAATGGCAACACTCCACGGGGAGGGAAAATTATCTCCAGCTCGCGAGACTGAGTTTCGAAATTATAAAGATGCGCCCTTTTTAAATGTTGGATAACTGAATTTTATGGTTTAAATTCGGAAAACGTGATATTTAATAAACAAAGGTAACATATGAAACGTTAAAAAAACGCCCGTCTGGGCGTAATTTAAAATCTCAAAGCTTTCAGATTTTTTTTTTGCTTCTTTTGTAGCTTTATAATTTAGCAGCGTTTTTTTTCTCCTTTATAGTTCCGGTTTCAGATATATTTGTTTAATTCATTAGTGGAAATTAAAAAACTGTGCTTTGGTACTAACCTTTTGCACGATGCCGCATAACTTTAATTGGCAACTATTAGAACCGTATAGACAGACAACACTGACCTAGTAAGCAGCTTCCGAAACGTATAGACAGACAGAAGACTTATCGTCGCATCTTATTTTTAAATTGCATAAAACGGAAACTCAGTCGGAAGTTTGAAGTAACATTCTCTATTAATGTGCCTGCCTGATGGTTGTATACATTTTTAGAACACAATTTTCGTATTTTAAGGAGATTCAAAACAAATGCTTAGTTTAAATTAAAAAGTACATAGGAAGAGATCTTTGGCTCAGATTTTAGTATTTTCACGAAGCAGTTTCGGACAGGGAAGCTCAAGCCGGTTTAGCAAATCATCTAATAAAGAAATTTTGTGGAATGACTGTTAAACGATTGTTGCCAAAACTTCTCTCTCGAACTCGATAACTCTACAATTAAATACACTTTAACTAATTTATATCCTAGAGGACTGCCGAAAGTAGAAGTGAAAATAAAAGCGGTTTTGTGCTAAATCATATCATATATGTGAACTAACCCATATTTTTATGTAATTAACTCATAATAAACTTATAACTATTAATTATGATTGTCATCGAATATAAAAATTTTAATAATTTTAAACTACTGAAGGTACAGCTTTGAAATTTCCCTCTTATATTTAAAAATGTTTCGGTTAAAATTTCAATTAATCAGCATTTAATAGTTCGACAAATTCTTTTGGTACTGTGTTCTTGTAATACGCATGATATAATCATTAGCTATATATATAATTGCATATAGTTGCAGTATGTGACTTTTGATCAGTATCAAAGAATTACTCAATTATTGTAAATCTTCATAAATTTAAACGATTTTTTATTTTTTACATATTTCGAATTTCTTATTGAAGCGCAAATATTCACGTAATGAGAAAATTCAACGTCGATGCCAAGTTCAGCAAGCACAACGCCTACACAACTCCAACACCGTCCTCTCAATTTTTTTTTCTTTTTTTCCCCATTCTATTTCCTCTTTGCTCATCCTCGATTGCAAATTCCCTTTTCTGCTTTTTAGTTGAGTGGAGTATGTTCCTGACATCTCATTCCTTTCCCCCTTTTTTGTTGGGGAGGGGGTGAGGAAAGAAAATGCCAGACATCGGTAATCGAAGAACGGGATTCTCGGGTATCTTCGTTCCCTTTCTGGAGAATGCAAAGAGAACAAATTCTACTGCCTCTTTCGGAAATTCGAGCGTAGATCTGCAGCTGCGTTTGGAGAAGGAAGTGGTCAGCTCGATTTTGTTAAGACTGGCAAAGATGAGATATAATTTGTTTTAGAATTCAATATCAAAGGATTTATATTTCGCTTCTTTATATTTGCTTCTTTTCAATGCGCAGTTATCTAAAGTGAACAATTTCCTGTGACACTAATGTGATTATCATATCTAACGACAGATGAGGATAAGAGAAACAAGCTTCTTTTTCTCCTATTATTAGAGGGTTACTAGCTGAAAGATGTTTGTCAGGAACCTATGACCTGTTTAGCCACGTAAGACCTTTTTGAATCCAGTTGAAAATGTTCAGCTTAAAGCTCTGTGTTTTTTAGTTTTTTCCCAAAGATGTGGTTTTTGAGAAGTGAACCAATCAAGTACCTCAAACGCGAAAATTTGTGGAAATATTTATTTCGACAGGCTTTTGATGCAAGTATTTTAATATCGGTTTAATAAAGCCTTCTACAAAAGTCTGTTTTCATATCCTTCATTTCAGAATGAGCTATCTCAGTTTGTACACTTATATGCGTTCTTGACCTACAACGTATTCAGTGAAACGTTCATGAAGTTCAGTGAATGCCACCACAGGACGTGCATATGTGGCTGCAAGTGAACGATGAAGTGCGAAAATATACTCCAAAAAGTGTTTGAACATATCTCAGCCTGGTTTAGGAACAGGATTTCATTAGATGCTTGTTAGTTAGTCTATTGTTCAGAAGGTTATTTTGGTTAGGTTAGGTTAGGTTATTTTAATTACAGCAAAGCCTCGAGGGCTATCTGCCCAAGGGGAGGGATGCCTTCGTGGAGGACTTTCTAAGGGAAACTAGCTCGTATACACGTTACAGATGGGGAAAACCACGAAAACACCCATGCAGCCAGCCAGTTCGCGGGATTCGAACCTCTATTGTTCAGGAGGAATTATTCCCATTTTTACCTCACTGCTGAGTCTTATGGAATCCCAAATAACTCGTAGAATTCATTAGATGCTACACATCTTATGGTAGCTTGCAGGTGAAAAAGAGAATTGTAGCCCTTTGCCCTTATAGAAATAATCTAGATTGTAGGGCAGTGTCGGCATCAGAAAGCATCGAGAAGGACATCATCATGGATTATTTCGAGGAAGGTGTCATAATACATCCGCAGGTGATGAAAATGAGAGCTTACTTTCAGTAGCGTCACAAATAAGCAAGTGGCGCCATGTGTTAATAGCCGAACTTTTTGATGAAAATCTAGAGTTTCATCAAACGTTTAAGGAGACAGGTCAGCCGACCTCACAAACCCAATCGCAATCTTGAAAGCTGATAATTAGTAACTTGTTTTCGAAAGATTTCATTAAGTTTAGGGCGTACTGAAGTTCTTGCAAAAGTGAAATGGATTCAAAACACAGTTTAATAGTCTCTAAAATTCTTTGCAGAATTTTTGAAATAAAAATTCTGATCTATTCTGTTAGGAGTATGCTCAGGATAGAAGTCATCAGGAACTGAAATTTCATGAAAGGAACGTGGAAAGTTTCCAGTTTTTTTCTTATCCAGAAATGCTTAAAAAGATGAATTTAGATTTTTCATGTCTATTTCTGAGGTGGAACGGGCATTTGATCAAATTAACCAAATGGTCTGACTCGCACTTATTGCACATCGGCCTGGCGTCTCACGGGAACTTGTAGGATAAATGGTCCTGATATCAATATAGACATCTTGGATGATTATCGCAGTCTGTATGCACGTGGCCGAAGAGCTGACATCTATAGAAGATTTTTGGATTTTTCCCTGGTCTGTACTTCCTGATATTTACTACAAGGGGAAGAAGGGATCTTTCGTGAAAAATCTTCATACTTTCATTGCAACGTTTCAATTCCGTAAAGAAAACTAAGAGATGCACCTTTTTATTGCTTGATTTCTTGAAACATAACTTAAAGATAGGGTAACACTTGTCGTTATAAAATCGGGGTCATCATCCGGGGAGGATCCATTAATGACAACTTGTACTGTAGATTGCTCTTTTGCACATAGCATACAAAGTTGCGTTCGTGTTTAGAGAAGAACATCTAGCGCCCTTTCTCTGGTTTCAGTGTCTTCAAAATGGTGGCGCATTGTCTCAAGCTTTATAGGGTGACAATGTAGCTTTTGATATTATTCTCGTCGAAAATAATTTTAATTTCTTTCCACGAGACGTGGGATCTGGCAGATGATTTTTTTTTTTGAGTAGTAAGCTCATATCTTTTTCTACAGGTGTATGGGTATGAGTCGATTCAATTGCTGAATCAGATAATTCCATCTCCCCCAGACAATTGAAAGGATTTCCCGTTGGTTTGCAAGATGCGATTTTACTCTCTCATCAGAATTCCAGTGGGAATCCTCATCAGAAATCTGGGTAAGCTCTGCAGGGTTGGCGTAAATTAAACAATCTTCGCTATATCTGATACTGTAATGAAGTGATTCCGTAGTTTAAGTATTTCTTTGAAAGTAAAATTTTCGTATTTTTTGCTGCTCTTAGATCCTTCCGAAGAAAGGAGTCTAAGCAACGTTTGAGGTATTCAGTGATATCGGTAGCAAAAGATTACGCCTTGTTTGAGTCAGAGTGCATAGTATCATAAAAAATATCCTGCATTTCGCCCTTTCGGCAGTAAAAAATGTTCGGGGTCAACTAGCTTGAATAGGAAGTTTCAATTCCATAGCTTGTTAACAATGGCAGTTTCCTTGTTATTTAGCTCTGCGCAAAGTGCTTCAATCCCTGACCTTTTACTGCTTAGGATGCTGTAATGTTCGATATATCTGGCAAGAACAGGCACTTGTATCGAGACGTGTGCTGCTCTCTCTCTTTTTTGTGGTAGATGCAGTGAAAGGTTTCAGATGGTGAACTGCTATGTTGTGTTGAACTCATGAATATAACACTAATACTTAAGGGGGTTACGCTTACCCAAGGTAGTCTCCTCATCATTCCGTCCTATGGTGAGCTGTCACCAGTACAAAAAGTGACGAGACCTGGTTATATTTATAAAGACTGTTTATTTATTGCTCCACGCTAGACTGAGCTTCACACTGGTTTTTAGAAGCCTTCCTTTAAAATCTTTCCTGGCACTGAAGAAAGGTATTCCCGTGCTTTGATTGTAGCTTCCATAGTCTTCGTAATAGCAGCAATTATCACACCGTTGTGTACACTTGTCTCCAATAAGGTAAGCGCCGGACGAAAAACCAAGTTCGGACACTGTGCTCAGAATTTGTCATCTCAAACCCCCAAGCAGCCGCTTTACAAAAAAAAGGGTCAGCAGCAAGCATTAAATAAGTGTGAAAATTCTACACTGAGAAGAAAAACAAATCTTAAATTTCCTCTAGCTTATCATGTAAAGTTAACTAAAATGAATTCTTGTCTGTGAAAATTTCTTACTCATGCTACAAGAAACAAGTTAGCGAGTCACTAATTCTGCTGCTTATATGAGCATATAGCCTATTTCCAGTCATCTTCCAAGAACTTGTGACATCCATATCAAGGCAAGTTGTAGATATTTTGCAGGTCAAAGGTCTCGCAAATCGTTGTTGAGAAGGTGATTGTAATGTTTTGGCTCTTCAGCGCACATGTATGTAAGTATGTATGTATATATGTATGTATGTAAGTGTGCATATACGTATGTGTTTATGTAAGTACTTCGCATTGTAATGAAACGGTATCACGAAGAATCGCTAGATTTTAAACATATGTAATCCTTTACCCGAACAGTGCATATTGAAGCCTGGATTTTAAATTTCGAATTTTTGTTTTAAATTTATTCCATGTATTGTTCGAACTTAATGAAATTTCGATTAACAAACGCAGCGAATTAAAAGCTAGCGAACCTCTCAGCAAAGCGTAAAATATTGTCTTCCAATTTAATAAAAATTTGGCAATTTAAAAGATATGTGCGAAAAGAGCGAAATGAATACATGCTATTGATTAATAAAATGTGCGATGTGAAAGCAACAAATGCAGTTCTTCATTTCGATTATTATTAATTACTGGCTCGAATCGTGATATTACACTATTTGGATTCATAAAATCATTACATAATTTTTATAATAAATATAGGCTGCTCGTTGCGCGGATGATTAACACTACGGAAATCACAACGAGCATTTAATCTCTTTATAATAACAAACTAAAAAAAAAAAACTCTGAAAGGTTTCAGATTTTAAATTACGTCCAAAGGGGCGTTGTTTTAACGTTTTGTGTGTTACCTTTATTTATTAAATATCATGTTCTTAGAACTTAAGCCATAAATTTCAGTTCAATAGCAATGTCACAAAATAATTTTAAAATGAGCCTATGTGTAGAATTTCCGATTCACAGTTCCGCGCGATGGAGATGGAAAGGTTTATTTTCCCTGTAGATTGTTGCCATTGCTCGCTTTCAAATCGTTGAGTTTCTTACTCAAAAATTCGTTAAAGGTTTACAAAACATGAAATCGATAATAAAATAAATTCAAAATTTCACATTTGGGCTTCCACATGCCCATATTCGCAGTAGGATTACGTCATTCAAAATTCGATGGCTCTATGTACCGTTGTTTTATCACAATGCGAGAAATATACATACATTTATGCATGTGTTTCGTTATTTAATTTCTTGAAATATAATGCAGGGCTGTAACATTTAGTGGCAACAGTTTGAAAAGTGAAACGGACATTTATAGTGATTTAACGCAAAATCACAAAACGAAAACAATAGTCCTTCAGGGACAAAGCCCCTTTGGACTAACAAGTAATTCAACTAATAACAAAATAAACAAGTCCGATAAAAATAAACAACAAAATTTTAAAAATCACTAAAAAATGAAAACTGAAGCAATTTAAATCAGAGCAGAGCGCCACTTTTACGAGATGAAACTTTAAATCTTTATCTCCCCAAATTACGGCAGTCTCATTCTGAACTTTCCAAAGTACATACAAGTGATAAATTTAAAATCACAGACATATATAACTTCTTTACTCCCATTTAAAAAAGCTTGTTCCAAACGGCGTATACTAGCTTTAGTAAGCCTACTTACACTTAAGAGAAAGAATTGTGTTTTATCGATGCGTCATCGAATCTCTATTTATGGAGACAAATTTAATAGTTGTAAGAAGTTAGGACAGACATTCCAGCGGGAAATCACACGGTTAGACGATCAATAAGGCAAAGGGTGGCCACATTACCTTTCCCCAACGAATGCCCACAAAACGTAAAACAAAGTCTTATTTAAAATGAGACTTATTTTGTATAAATCTGTTTTCTCTAGTTGCTCATACCAAAGGCATCATTTATAAGTCTTCAGAATTAACGTTTGGAAAAAAATTACTGTATTCCCTCAATTAACGTAATACGTGACTTCAGTAAATTCGAAGCTGCGTTAAAATGCAAAATCCTTAACATTCAAACTGAAACCTACCAGTTGAAATAAGGACATCGTAACCAGTTATTCCTTCCTCCCCAACATGTACTTCTTGCATTCAAACAACGGTTAGTTGCATGGTTAATTTAGGTACTTTTTAATACACAAAATTAGAGTCGATGAATACGATCACCGAGTGACTCGAGAATATTAGCAGCCGTATCCATTGTGATAGGTTCAGCTGCGAAGGTGAAAGCATGAGAGTATGCTAGCATTATGTTTGCGAGATATTATTAACAACATCGTCAAGATAACTACTCAGACGCCCTAAACGGTGTATGCCGAAAGTATCGCAAACGAAAATTTGGCGTAGAAAATCAGAGCCTTGTTTTATCTGTCAGTACATTTGCTGCGGCACGATGTAGAATATCTTACCTTACATTCGCAGTTTCTTGAGGAATTGCAGTTCTGGGTTACGGATGTAAAAATTGGACAAATGTAGCTTTCCGGTCCATTGTACACGTAAACACGTAAAATTCGGTGATAAGTTTCTATTTCATTACTTTTTCATTTGACTCTTCAAGTGGCTCTCGAACTAAAATTCATCGTCACGTAGATTCATTGGTTGGATCCTTCAGTTGTTCTTTTAAGTGGGAGAGAATGTAAGGTATTTCCTCCCTCCTTACCAATTGTTTTCATGATGCAGCTTAAGAGTACGGCTGCGTGGCAATCGGAACATCTTGAGTTTGAATCTCGGTGAGGGGCACTGCATATTTTTCACGTTTCTGTTCCGATGAAAAGCTTTATGACTCGAAAGGGAAAAACTTCGTTTAATGGAAAGACCTTATAGACCCTTAATGGAAAACGACTGCTTTGTCACTTGAGCGTTTGTGACATTTAGGAGTTTTCATTTAATTTAGAGAAAGTTAGTTTGACAGAATTTTTTTATGAGGGTATTTTAAAACTCATGTGATATTTATGTCCTTCCTGATGTAAAAAATCTTAGAAATGCCCAAGAGTTTGCAAATGCTTTGCAAATTAATCTCTCTCGCATCCAGGGTTGGATATAGTTCAATTACAATGCAATTGTAATTACAATTACAGTTAAAATGTTTATTTTGTAATTATAATTTAAATTCTTCAATTACAATGCAACTGTAAATCTAAATTCGGTAACTACAATGTTACTGTAAGTACAATTTTTTTTCAATTACATCATAATTCTGTTATAAATCGTACAATTACAATGTAATTGTAATTGTAGTTGATTCGGTTACAATGTAATTGTATTATACATTGTACAATTACAACAAAATTTTAACTGCAAATAATTCATTTACTGTGTAATTATAATTACACGATTTATAATTACAACGACGTAACAATCATAACTACAATGAAATTGTAGCCGCCGGCATACTTATAATGTTTAATGAGAAGAGGCAAAAAAATTATAAAAATATATCCGAACGTATAAGATTTATAAAAAATATACCTTTTAGATTGATATAACCACGAGTTTTGAATTATTCACAAGGAACTATTGCTTTCCTTCGTATTGCAAATGATGCCTTTGTGGCGTAAGTGTTAGATTTCTTTCGCATTGCAAATGATGCATTTGTGGCGTAAGTGTTAGTACGTCGGTTGCCATTATAAGTTCTTGAGTTCAAATCGTGCCGAAAGCATAGTTGATTTTTCGCGTTTTTAGTTTCTACCGTGGTTCCCGAATAAAATGTGGTAGATGGTAATTTGTCACTTCTTAGATTTGCTTACTGGTTTCGTCTCTCCATTGTCGGTTTTTAAGTGAAAGGCGATGCTTGGTACTTTCACCTTTCTCATTGCGTCCCTTCGTGATGTAAATGTTCTTATTCCTTTCATTGCGGGGAATATAAGGAGTTTTCGTCCTCCCGCTTTTGTGGTGGAAATAGAAATATGCTCCGTGGTATGATAATGCACATTTCTTCATTATTTGGAAATTATTCTGAACGTTACTTGAAAGTAGTTCCAACGTTCATATCTTCTCAAGATGCCAAAACTCCTAAGTATCAACCAAGTCATATTTCTATTATTTACTTTAAGTGCTTCTCTGAGTTGGGGTAAGAGAATTTCAGTAACTTCATCAGAGCCTTTAATAAAATTCCGCACGTTGTCACAGTCTATCAGTGCCCTTCCTTCTTAACGACCCAATGATTTACTTCCGGAAGCTTCTTACTAATCTTTCCACGCGCTGTAATTTAGTTGGCAGATATTTGTTTTCTCTTCCTAAGCATCGAAGTGGAATTTATGACACTTGCAGACTTATTAGCTCCACATTCTTTATTAGATTTCCTTGGGAAACCATCTGTTGCTATGGGATTCTAGAGCTGCGGCAAATCAGGAAGGAGCATAACCGTAAAAGTGGAAAGTAGTTGCTTGTTTGGTTCTTTCGCAAACTTCGCCAAGTGATTGATCCTTCATAAAAATATATCATTAAATTACGGAGAGCTAATTAAATAGAGGAAAATCTTTCATAAACTATTCAAATAAACGAATATAAAAATCAATCAAATACTAGATCAATTATTGTAGATGACTACTTCTGTAACAACAGCTGTTCCTCAGGAACAATTAAAAATCAGTATTGTATACCATCGCTCTAAACCGACACCTACTACAAGAGATCAAAGTTGTTTCTGAAGCTATGAGATATTCCGCAAATTAACTGCCCCTTTCTAAGCGTTTTATGTGTTCTTATGTTTTATTTTTAGCCTAAAAGGGCTATTAGTCTCAAATCATTTGAGTCTGTTGCCATTCGGCAAAATGTAAGATATTTCTCTTTTAAATTAAATCCGTTCGTTGCGTATTAACGAAATGAGCTATCTGAAAGCAATACCTGCAGTTCTTAGGAATATTCGTTTCTTTCTTTTGAATCGGATTGATTTTAATATATTTTTTTTTCTAAATTATTTATTAAACGTCTTCTCAATGCAAATTGAAAATGACAAAAAGTACACAAATTTTGGAATTAAATATCTAGAGAAGTTTTTATCGTACGGGAATCAACCTTGTTTAGTTTATTTTTTATAATGATTGCTAAATTTTCCTAAATATAAGTTTAGGTACCAAAGGAATATAGGAAAAGTTAGATTTTGTAATTTTTACAAAGCTGACTTCTTTATATTCGAAAATGCCAAAACATGAATATGTGAGTCATTTAAAACATTTTTATAACTGGAAATATAAAAGCCGGGTAAAGACATAGCTTTCGTAGCGTACAATATTCTCATGATGTTCTATTTAAGTCGCAACATCCTGGGATATGCTTAGGATATCATGAGTATGTTGATTATCAGATGTCCTGAAGACGTTATAATTTAACATCCTGAGGATGGCTTGTTTATTTCGGTCCCGGGATATGTGAGGATGTTCTGAATATGTTGATTCTCAGTCGTCCTGAGGACTTCGTCAATTTAGCATCCTGAGGATTTTCATACTGCATTTCCCAGAGAACATTCGCTGTTAAACCTTCTGACGGTATTTGTTCTCAATTCTATCAATTTTTATTTTTAGACTTTGCACATTTGAAAGCAAGCACATTCTTAATTTTCATATTTATTTTGATATAACTGTAAAAATTATACACCAGTGTATAATTTTGACAGTTTCTTGAAATAATAACTCGAAGAAATATTTAAATATTAATTTAATTTTAAATATCATGTTATAATTCTCTATTTATTGTTTTGGCATTAAAAAATAAAAATCACACTTGATAGACTTCTTTTTATTTATTTCTTGCAGAGTTTTAAAATACTTTTTTTCTACTCTTATAAAAAACTTTATCTAATTAAATGCAATTTTATTAATTTTTGTACAAAACCGTTCCGAAAAATCTTATTCCAATTTACTTTCTGTTCTCATAGGACTCACGAACTCCTCTTCCTCAAGTTTCGATTCAAATGAAATTTATATAAATGCAGCTAAATATACATCGTTAACACTGAAAGAACTTTAACGGTTCGTGTAATCAATGATATAGGGAAGACGAAATCAATATATCGTCTATCACTCACTTCTCTTCCTTGTTATAATGATTTTAACATTAGTTTCGCTAAAGAGAGGTGTAGAACTTTGGTAAATTAAATTTACCAGAAGACTTAACGTGGTTCTTAAAATGTGTCAAAATTTTATAATGAATTTAACTCTAGTCTTCTTACTCGTAGTTTGTTTAAGAGCATAATTTGTAAGTTTTCTTTTCTAATAAAAGAGGGCGCGTCAACTTTTTCTTCCGTTTTATTATATGTTTAGTTTAATTTCATGTATTTTATGGACTAGGAGACTAAATTGTTATTATTATTAAAAAAATATACCTACCATATTTACTCGCATATTTCTTCCTTTCGCTTATTTTTCCAACTAAAAACTTCATTATATGGTTTAGAAATTTCCGATTTACAATAAAAATACTATAAAACATTCGCACATATAAAAAGTGTTTTGTGTTAGTGAAAAGAATACTATTGAAATTGAAATGCATATGATAATAATATTAATCTGTCTCTGTTCTTTTTTATATGATGTGTATATCATTTCAGGCATCGCTTTTGAAATAGTACACACCGCTTTATTTTTCTAACTTTCCGGTTTTCAAACGGTAAAAGTAATAAGGAAAAAGGGAAATATGCTTGTAAATATGGTGTATAATTATTGTGATGAATCCAACTCTACAGTAACTTTACGTATTAATTTCATAGAGTTGAAGAACTGCATTTATTGCTTTTAATAATTTTGTTTGTTTATCAAAATCTTGAGAAAATAAATTTTAAAGAAATATTAAATGTCCTTTTCCAAATGGCAATATAGTGGCGCATGGAAGATGAGAATATTTTGTTCCGGGCAGTAACATCATTTATCCTTTTAAGTGCTGATTTTGTTAATTAAATTTGAAAGATAAATACGCTTACGCTTTGCCGAGGGGAATAAAATTTCTTTTAAATCCCTGAGTTTCCTGGTTGAATTTGAAAAATATATAGCATACTCACACTGCTTTTAAATCCCATCCATAATCAAAATATCATTAAGTTCCTATGAAAAATAAAGTAAATATAAAAGTAATTTAAAATTTAAT
This sequence comes from Stegodyphus dumicola, assembly GCF_044657685.1. Taxonomy (NCBI): domain Eukaryota; kingdom Metazoa; phylum Arthropoda; class Arachnida; order Araneae; family Eresidae; genus Stegodyphus; species Stegodyphus dumicola. The sequence goes on from NC_140768.1 coordinate 91,125,809, forward strand.
CTTCAAGATGCACATTTTGCGGTGAAGATATATCTGTGTTCAAATTTTGATTGTTCTATGTGCCACGAATTTTCCAGAATGAAAAAAATATGTTTATATAAATAACACACACATGCACATACACATACATACATACATATATGCACATATACATACATACATACGAACGTACATACATGTTTCTTCATAATTTAATAAGATTGATGATAAATGCTATTGGAAAATGTTTCATTATCGCAACGCTTTATGAAAAATGTATTTCATATGTATCAAGTTTATAGATACTTCAGTAACTTGGCACATGTGAAAAAACGTAATAATTTTTAGCTAGATTTGAGTATTATCAAAACGGTTTTGTGTTCGAAGAAGAGCAATCCAAGCCAAATTAACTCGAAATGACTAAATGCTTTTTCTAAAATCTGTCGCAATCAAAGGTTAAATTTTTTTTTGCGAATTCGCATGCTTTTGTTCTTTTCACAAATTTTTGCAAATCTTTTGGAACGGGAGACATACATAATTTTTTTAATTGTTGCTATTTTTAATTTTTGTTCATAATTTTGTTTATTAAACTGCATTGTCATAATAATGAATAAATCTCCTTACCGCTAACTTATAAGGTATCTCTCCCGCCTTCTTGCATGTCTTCGTGGTGTAGTGGTTCTGCACGCTGGGCTGGTATTCCAGAGGTCCGTGGTTCGATTCCCGGCGAAGGCGTTTGCTCATTTTTCTTCTTGCCTGCTTCCAAAAATACCTAATGTCTCTACAACTTAAATAACAACTTTACTTAGCTTTGGGTAAAGTTTTCTTAGTTAATTTCTTGTCGTTATTTCACACTGCGTTTAATTTTACCATTCAGTGGCCTTTTCTATTTCTTATCAGCTTTACTACGTAGAAATCATAGTCCCTTCTTTTTCCTTGAAAACTGAGCTCTTATTATATAAGTATTTTTCTTCAGAAAATGAATTTGATTGAATGAGATTCATGGTTTCGGTTTGATGTAGGAGATATTTATTTCTCATTCTGTTGTTCGTATGAAGTCTATCGATTTGCTGAGAATACCAGTACATTATCCATAAAGAACTACTTATTCTATAAGAGGAAGAGTAGGAAAAAAAAAGAATTTTCGCCGATAACACGAGAATTTAATATCGCGAGAGCTGAAGACAGAGTAGGGAAATAAAAAAACGTTCGATAAATATCCGATTGCAATTACTAAGTTTCAGATAATAACCAGTATTCATTTTCTGCTGAAAAATTCTTTTTCTCTGTCTTTTCTCAAACTTTCTTCAAAATATTCTAGGGTGTATTTGACCCATGTTGTGCTGATTGCATGGTGAAACCATACAGCCATCCGAGTTTTAAAACCAATAATTTTATTTTGCGCTCCTAATGCTCGTTTTTTTTCCTTAACAACATTTTCTCAGCTTCTTAATACTTAACAACCAATAGTCTTTTTCTGCTGAAAGATTCTTTCTTTCTTCTCAAACATTTTTTCAAAAAATTCTGTCATGAGTTCGACTCACCCTCAGCAGGCTTTATGGTCATTTCTGACAGTAATTTTGAGCAAGTATGTCTTAGAAAATGTTATATCATGTTGACCCACGGACAACTTTATCAGGTATTTTCTCTCTTCTTCCAGCACACCTTCGTGGTGTAACGTAGAACATTCGGCGCGTATTCGAAAGGTCTAGGGTTCGAGTCTCAGGGAGGACAACGCACATTTTTCACATGTATTGCTTCAGAAATCCTATTGACTCTACAGTGGCGCCCGAAATGAAAGATGGTAGACGATAATGCTTCACCACCAGTATTTGGTGATTGCGTTCCCCAAATACTCATTCGCCCCTTTAAAGGGGGAATACGGGGTGTCTATAATTAAAGAACCTTATTTCAAAGCTACCCACAAGAAAAACTCGTAATCATAAAATTTAGAAATTTTATGGCAGACTTAAGTGCTTGCTTTCGTAGATGTAATGAGGATATGAGAATTTCTTTCAGCGAAAAAATACAGTTAGAAATAGCTTCTCCAGAGGGCGTTTTACTTTGAAAACCTGTAGTAGTAAAGATGTAAATCTTTGTCGACATCATGCAGAAGCTGTTATAAAACCTAGAAACATTCGCGGAGACTTTGTTTTCAAACGTGCATGTTGTTCACAATGACGATAAGTTTAAGAGATCGCGCTTTGTTAGTAAAATTTTTCTACGAAAGCAAGTAATTCCACAGTAGTTGCTCTACGGAAATTTCGGACTTTGAAGAAGATTCGAAGAGGTTCAATGAATGTCAAAATCATTCGGAAAACGTTAACGAAATTTGAAGAAACAAATCGTTTTCTGTTCGTTCTGGAAGAGGGAGAAAACCTGTTTCTGCAGAAGCAATACAAGAGTTTGCGCTTCAGGTCGTAAAGGACACAACTTCAAACTTTCAGACTAGCACCAGTGTCAGGCGTATAACAAAGGCGCTGGATAGACCACTTTCAACTAATTGTCCATAAACTCTTGCAGACTATCCTCCGAATATGACACTTACAAACTTTCATTAGTGCAGCGGTTGCTTGCGCAGGATTTTGACTCTCGATTCCGGTTTTCACTTCAGTTTCTTGCTCGCTGTGTGGTTGATTCAGGATGTCCCTGGAATATCCTCTGGATAGATGAAGTGCATTTTCATTTGCACGGTGCAGTGAATCCGCGCCCTGTCTTAGAGGTTCCATTGCATTTACAACAGTGACGTAGGGTGAGGAATCTCGGCACATACTTTTTCGAGGAGTTAAGTTCCACAAGTCCAGTTGTAGAGACATTAGGACTTTTTGGAAGCCAGAGAGAGGAAAAATCAACAACCGCCTTCGCCGGAAATCGAACCACGGACCTCTTTAATACCGGCCCAGCGTGCAGAACCACTACACCATGAAGGACGCTGGGAAAGTGGGAGAAATACCTTATATACTCCCCTTTTTAAAGGGCGACTAGGGTTTTAGGCGTCCTAGTCGCCAAATCCTGGGTGCGGAGAATCATCATCCACAACCCTTTTAGTTCGGCGCCACTTGTAGGGTCATTAGGAGTTTTTGGAAGCCAGAAAAGATGAAAAATAGAAAGCGCCTTCGCCGGGAATCGAACCACGGACCTCTGGAATACCGGTCCAGCGTGAAGAACCACTACACCACGAAGGACGCTGGGAAAGTGGGAGAAATACCTTATACAGTGACATGCTCGATCACCTGGCAGAAATACGCATGGCTGTTAGACAACGAAACTGTTCAGTCTCTGCAAGCCACATCGGATCTGCACGCATAATCTCCATGCAAACTGGAGATCCTCCACATGTTGTGCGATGTATTACGAATGTTCTTAAACGTCATATTACTGAAGAACGTGTCATTAGCCGTCCCTTTCGTAATGTGTGTCCTCCGAGATCCCCAGACCTCAATCCATGCGATTTTTGGATTAAGAGATATTTGAAACATCTGGTAGTCATGACAATCCCCTGATCTTTAAAGCAAGCATTTAACGCTACGTCTGAATATATCCCAGCACACACTTCGGTCAACTGTGGAGCATACCATTTTGCGATTTCAGATGGTAGCTGAAAATGGTGGACATCATGTGGAACATGTAGTTTGTAACAAAATCTGCAAAATTGTAAAACTATTTTTTTGCCTTAAATGTATAATTTATTTATATAATGCCCTCTGGTGACGTTATTTTTAACTAACTTATTTTTTGCTGAAAGAAATTCTCATCCCCTCATTGTTTCCGCCATAAAATTTCTGATCACTGGTTTCTTTTGTAGGCAGCTTTGAAATAAGATTCTTTAATTATAGACATCCTGTATATAAGGTATTTTCTTCTTCCCTCCAGCATGCCTCCGTGGTGTAACGGTAGCACACTCGGCGCGTATTTAAGATGTCCAGCTTTGAGCCCCGATGAAGGCATTGTTTATTTTTTACATTTCTTGCTTCAAAATAACTTAATGAATCTACAGCTTATTAAATAATAATTTTATAGTCAGATATAACACAATTTCAAACAATTTAACCTCCACCAGTTAAGTAGGAAACATCTGTTTTGCTGTAACATAAAAATCAGAGAAACACTACGCTTATTAAGAAAGAAGAGAAGCATAAATGCTGGGATCGCAATGGTACAAAGTATTTGAGAATAAAATAAAAATAATTTGAACTGAGAATCTGAGAAATCCAGGGTCTTCGATTCTTAATTCAAAGTTTCTTTATTTTAGTTTTCGACGTAGTAACAGTAGTATACAATAAGTACTTTGAAGCGTACAATATACAGACACCAGTGAATTTTTTAAATGTTCTCTAACTGGTCTTGGATTGACTTTTCGAAGTGACGAAGAAGGGTTCCATTGCTCGTCTGAATACGTCCTGTAGTATAACGTCGCAGTACAGTCATACTTGTGTTTGCTGTTGCGCCGTCGTTTTGAAACAGAACTGCATTTTCCATTGTCATGGCCATAATACTGCTAATCGTCAGTACTCAGCGTCAGTAGGCTCTGAGCGTCAGTACGAAGTCTGTTCTAATAAATGCTTCGCCTGCAGCAATCTGTACATGCGCCGGCTAACAGTCTGTGATATATTATTTTCCTGGCTCTTAGCTTGCCGCACTGTTCGATATGAAAGCTAGCGACGTTGGCTGTCATAGCGATTGCCCCGGGTCCGAATCCCGGAGAAGGTATGACTGTTTATAAGTGAATATTGTCTATGCGGTATGGGGGTCTCTCAAGAAACTGACGATCCCTAAATTCAGTTATAAATCCAAGCGAAATACAAGCAATCTTTTATTTATTTCGTTAGAAAATATCTCCGAAGTTTCTTCTCAAGCAGTTCTTTTCCTCCTGGACACGAGATTCACGCAGCTCATAATTATTATTTTCGAAATCTTGTATCATAGAATTAACATGTGAGGTCAAGTTCAAAACCTGACAAAATGGAAACTCCTTCAAACCACAACCAAAATTCTTGGACAACAGAAGATTTTGCGCCCCTTTCTCTGTGCCAAGAATGGGAAACATTTCATTTTAAAATTTCGTAACATCAACTTGGCGCCCCTTAATGCTGCGTCCGAGGAAAACTTTGCAAATGAATTAAGAGGTAAACTAAAGGATGGATTTGCTTATATCTGTACCTGTACCTGACATTTAGCTTTCTGAGCAAGTAAATATACTATATTCTGGCAAGGTTGACAACTCAGACTAGCAGAGCAATCCGCACCCTGTAGATGCTTAATTGGAGATCCGTTTGTGAAGTGACCACCCTCAATTGTCAATTTTCAGTCTACACACAAGAAAATATAATGCATGTTACAATAATCGTGAGAATGCAGATTTTACTTCTTCAAGGTCGGGTAGCAATAGGAGCTCGAAAGAAGTATCCTAAACGTACATCATTACCCCCTCAAGAAGAACGCAAATTTTGGGGATCATTTGCGAATCCGTTGTAATTTTTTCCTTTACTTGCAGAATTTACACGCGCCGCATAAGAAAACGATCTGACGTAGCGCGTGTGTAATACGTGGAAAAATACTTGGATAGTTAAAGTTTAATTTGATGTCTGACTAGTAAGTATACAAGGTATTTTCTCCTTCCTCGTAACATGTTTGCGTAATTTGTAGTACGTCCGGCTGTGATTATTAGAGGATCTGGAGCAATATTACTTAACAGAATATTAAGGCATTCAAGCTTATCCCATATAGCACTAGTGCATTGAAAAATGGTGTGATTCATTCTAATACTATTATGGGACTTCAGAGCGTAGCGTATGATGTATTACAGTACTAGTACTTAGAGCATTTTAACGCAAGCTATAAAAACTGCATGTTGTTCACGTCGCAAATATAACTATTGCATATTTTTTTAGCAGCGACTAAACTGTGATGATATTATGTGCGCGCAAAATATTTTACCATTACATTCGAAAGTATTGTTGTTAGAACATGTCGTTGAAACGTGTTATTGAATATATGACTCTTTTTGAACTTGTGAGAACGTGATAATGTTTGCTATAAAAACACGTACTGTTTACGTTGCATCTGAGAATTATGTATTGATTTTTTCGATCAATGTGTCTTTTTATGTATTGATGTTTTCCAATCAATGTGAATCTTATTTACTTGAGATGCCTTATAAAATTTTAGAGTTGTTCAAAATCAAATTTTCATTTTTATTAGCATGTAGGCGGTTATTTTTCAGCAACAAAAGCATTATTGATATTGTAGAGACATTAGGTTATTTCGAAGTTGGAGAGATGAAAAATGAACAATGCCCTCATGGACACGAACCACGGACTTCTCCAATTCGCGTCGAGCGTGCTGACCACTACATTACGAAGGCATGCTAAGAAGGCCGGAGAAAAACCTTATAATATAATTTCAATTTATCTCCTCATGAAAATCCCAGTATTATTAGCGTAAAATTTTAATTACCTGTATCTGATGCGCAGTTGTTTGTTACAGAACTGAAGTATACACTTTGCTCACAAATATCCTTATTCGGCCTTTAATTTCACAACTCTTGAAAAATACTTATTTACAAATACAAAAATATTTTAAATGAACCCAATATCCATTTCGGAATTTTCAAATGAAAACATCAATTTTAGAATGTAGGGTTTATATTTATTTGAACTAACATTTATTTTAAGTTATCTTTTCTGTCAAGCCTTTACTTTCCCCTAGAATTGCCAATGCTAGAGTATGTAAATTGTAGTAGAACGCGCAGTATATTCAAATTTAGCGGAAGTAAGTTGAGTTTAAATAGAAGGAAAACGAGATTGTAGGTGTGCTTTTTGAATCTCGAACGTGAAGGTTGCTAGGTAGAAATTTAAGAACCGCGGAGTTTGTTCTAGCGGAGGGAAACGTTTTATAATTTTTCCTTCAAAATGAGTGTTAAATATTCCTAAATGTAAATAAAGACAAAAATATATATAAGATCAAGTTTTGTTATTTTTACAAAATTTGTTTTTAATTAAAAGTGCCAAAGCATGAAACGTTCGTGTTAGTGAAAGTATATATTTACGACTAATGTTTGCAAAGATAAAGGTTATGAAATGATGTTTGTTCATGACCATGGTTCAACAAATTTGACTAGAAAGTGCGCGTTTTAGTAGAACTTTCATAGGAGGTAACACTGAACTGTTACATATTAAGGGGTTACACTGAAAAACACGATAATTGATGTACTATTTTTAGAAGTACCACATATACATATAATTTTCAACATTCAGTCTGGAGGTTCCACAGACGTGCGTGAAACCCTTGGGTTGAGTGTCGCTCGAACGCGCATTTGCTAACCTGTATTACCCTTATTTCCACTAGGCTTTTCTTTTTAACTTAGCTGATAATCCCGAGGAAATAAAGTTAAAAACTTAGCAATTACTTTATTATATGGAGAAAGAAAACTAGTATGTTTCTTACACTCTTGGTGTAAAGTAATAAAGTTTAGCAAAATATCAAAACTTTCTAATTTGATGGCTTTTTATATGAGCGATTCAACTCGCTTTTGTAATAGCTAAGAAAAGGAAAAATTCTAAAGCATCATCGATTAGAAAAGTAGCGGTTCATGACGGACAGAATTTTATCTCAAATTGAAAATAATAACACCAGTTTGAGGTGTTGAAAATGGGCAGGAACTGTGAACTAGAAATACGTGACTTATCTCCAAATGTGAGAAAAAAAAAAGAGTTTTTTTTTGTGCCACTTTCATGCAAAACTATGGAGCCTCTTAAAGATAAAAGTTAAATGATAGAACAACAGTTAAGTCACAAGGCCTTGCAGAATGAACCTTTCGGACGGTATCTTTTGGTGTCCTTATCCGCATTAGCTACCTTTATACTCGTTTCCACTATTCCTATTATTTAGAACGAATTCTTTGTCTTAATAAGGCATAAACTGATTTTAAGAGAAGGCTTACAATATTATAAAGGAAATATATTGTAAATTTAAACTTTCATAGCTAAAAGTATTTAGTTCATGCAAGAAATTAAATTAATTAGATTTAGATCTAATTTATTATAGAAAAGTACACTGGCACTACCTGCCTAAAAAAGGAAGAGAGGCGGCCTTCGTGAAGGACTGTGTAATGGAAACTGGTTCATATAAACGTTACACATGGGGAAAACCCCGAAAACATCCATGCAGCCAATCCGTTTGCCTGGATTCGAACCCAGGTTGGAACTAACAGTGTTAAGCAATGTTACCGCTCTGCCATTGGTGGGTCTCCCATTTAAAATAAATTGCAAAATAAAAATCTATTACATTTATCAGTAGGGCATAAGCACAGTATTTCCATATAACTGCAGTCGCCACTTGTTTATAATTCTGGTAATTTCTCCTTTTTTTTTCCTTAGGTGCAGTATATATTCATTCTTGGAAGAGATGTTATTGATTTTGATTATTAATAAAATGTTAGCCCTTTTTAAATAAAGATAAGAAACACTGGAGTACGGTGTTGCCAATCATAATATTTAAGATTTATCTACGATAATCTTCGACAGAATTTATAATCCAGTTTCTATGCTGTTAAGGTTATCGTCAATGTTATAAAAGTTCGTTGTTCTTCGGATAGAAGAATAAAAATTTAAAGCTTGTTTTACGTATATAGCTTAATAACATTTTGCAACTTATCTTCGTTTTCACAGATGGGACAATTGAACTACTTTTGGAGTACCATAAAAAGGCTATTGTAAAGGAATTCTGAATTTCAATATATTTTAATATTACACCTAGAATAATAATTGATACGAGAAGTGAACTTGAAACTCACTAAGGTTTGGTCATACATTACAAAATTTGATGTGCCCCGGCTGTTGCAAGATTCTGCATGAAAGTCATGTTCGGTCCATAACTTTTGTTCCATAGCTCGCCGGATGTCGCGATCTTCCTTTAGGGTACGTTAAGGACTGCGTTTCGTGTACATCTTTTCCACTGCCACAAAACTGATAGAGGTCAGGGAACAAAAACTGATGGAATTTTGCTACTACTGATTGCTGACAAGAGGTTGTTTCAAATAATAAGGTGTAAACGACTGCCACTTAAGTGTTCTATGCGTGCCTCCTTATCTATAGTTTGGTCTATGCCTTTCGTAGCATGACCCTGTAGGTCTTCTAGTTTAACGTCACATGACTTCCAGTACAAAATATACTTTTGTATTTACTCCTACTGCCAACAACACTAGCTGAGGCAATAAGCAATACAATACTCCTTTGATGACTATCGGTAGGATATTGTTACAAAATGTAAAGACGAAACTCGCCTATCTCTGCAATATTCTGTATGTGTCGAGTAGTGGTAGTCAAGTTCAATCAGTAATTTTGCGGCAAGGCTGCACTGGTCTCCTGATTTCACGTCGTATAATTTCTTTCTTTAGGGTACATTAACGATTGTGTTTCTGTACGTACCACTCCAACTGCAGTAATAATGGTAGTGCTCAGGGAACAACATAGGCTCAGGGAACAGCATACAGTCTGCTGTTAGTGACACTTGACAGAAGATTGTTGCAAACAGGAAAGACCAAACTCGATAATGTAGCTTGGATATTCTCTCTACAGCACATTGATCTCCCTACAAACATACAAGCAAAGTCAAATACATACTGTATACTTTGTATAATGACTTTTCAGATCTCTTGATCTAACGCCGAAAGATGTCTTTCTTTAGAGGTTGGTTAAGGATTGCGTAATTTACAAATCCTCATCGTGAAGGATTATAGCTCAGGGAATAAACATGTGGATTCTGCTGATGAATTTACATGTGGGTTACATGTGGGATGAATTTACATGTGGATAAAAACAGTTACAAAATATAAAGACCAAGTTCAACTACTGTTTGATGTTCTATGTACATGTGCCTTACAAGTCTCAAGGTACACATATAAGTGGTAGTCAAGTTTCCTTCCTACATTTCGTAACATGGCACTCCAGATCGCCTTCATCTAACCATCTGACATTTCCATTAGAGTACGCGAAGGGCTGTACTTTGTACAGACCTCCTAAACAGCCATTAAAAGTGATAAAAATGAGGGAACAAAAAATTAATGCTATTCTGGTTGACAATTGATGAGAGCTTATACAAAGCATAACAGACTCGACTACCGCTGGATATTTTACGTTTGCCTCGTTAGACATAGAGACGTTAGGTTCAGTCCTAACGTCTCTATGACGTCCTAACGTCTAACTCGTTAGACGTTAGGTTCAGTCCATACCATTTTTATTATTGTTCTTCAAATCTCCTGATCTAACAACGTATAATTCTTCATTTAGGGGTACGTGAAGGACTGCGCTTTCGTATATTTCCGGTATCAACGCCATCTAAAGAGGCTAGGGAAAAACACATCAATGAGGTTGCTCCTCACTTTAAACAAAGAATGGTTAGAAAAGATGCATATCAAACTCTGCTGCAATTTGAATGTTCTATGTGTGAACAAGGAGGCTAGAATAGGACGCACGGTTCACAAATTTTCTCCTCTATCCGAAAATTAAATCTGCCTAACAAAGCGGCCATGTTTGTGAGATCTAAATATTGTACGGTAATGAGTTGTAGTTGGTTTTAGGATGCTCCATGGATGTATTTTTAAGTAAAAATATATTAAATTTACAATCAAATTATGAGCTGATGATAAAGTTTTGTTTTAAAGTAATAGAGATGATACCTATAATTTAAATTGTGAAGGAAAGTTTCAAGAAATAACGTGAAATCTAAATGTATTGTAAAGGCTAGTCTGAATTTATAACAGTTATTTGAAGTTTAAACATGCTTTACTGTCTTTTCTCATTTCCCATATACTATGCTCTACAAGAATAAGTTTTTTGCATGGCGTTTTATGCAAATGAGTTAGAAGGAGTATTTAAGGAAAGTTCAACTTACTTCCAGAGAGAGTGCCCAGGAGTCTTTAGTGGCACATGTTTGCTTCTGGCTACTTCTTTCTAGAATCTACTACGCTTGGCCGTATTATATATGCCTGCTGATAATCGTCGACTAAATTAAATTAAGGGCTACTTACGTTATGTATTTGTGTCCAGCTTTGGCTAAGTCTATTTAGTTTAGTATTAGATTAGTTTCTTATTTTCTTATCCTGATTCAAATGCCTGAGTGAAGGCTTGCCTGTAAACCCGAGAAAGGGCCATCTGTTATTATTTATTTGATTGAATAAAAGGTTATTTTAACCCTTCTTGGGATTATATCGTAACTACTTGAAATCAGCAATAATTCGCTACTTAGTCCACTAGGTTCCTCGAAATTTTAACGTAGACAAAGTTCTGAGGAACATTACAGTATAATATTAAAATGATTATATGCATATTTTAAGGACTTATTTACTACTTATTTTTAATTTGTATAAGTATGTGTTGCATATTAGCTATCTGTTAAGCGTTACGTTTAAAGGTTTCGTTTAAAAGCATTTTTTTTTATATTTATGTACTGTATTATCGCAATTTAATAAAGAAACATTTCATATAAAAGTGTTTCAGGAACAGGAAATTTACATTGATTTCAATATGCTTTACAGTTCAGCTATAAGCTTTAACGGAAATTCAGACATTTTTAGTATTCATATAATTTTAATGTGTCATCAGCAAGTCATAAGTATTCAAACAAAATAAAGGAGATTTATGTAATTCTAATGATTTTATACTTGCTTCATATTTATGAATCCCAATTAAGGAAATTAACTTCAATTTAAGCTCATCTGACGAAATCAAATACCTAAATTATTGAATATGGCTTTCCAAATGTTCATGCATGGTAAATTATTCGCTTACTTTATCGATAATCTATAAATTTTAAGCGAAGCACATTTTATACAAACAATTTATAACAATCCAACAGTTTAGCTTGAATAAATGCAATAATTATATTCCGTACACTTCCAGTACATAAAAATATGTAATAATTAATTAAAATGTGTAATAAGAAGAAAAATTACTTTATTTAACACCTTTAAAAAATAGTAAAAATCAATTTCTTATTTTTCATGATGTTTATCAAAAGGATATAAACTCTAGCATATATCATTGCATGTTAAGATACAACGATATTAATTATGAGAAAGAGGAAAATATATTTAATAACTTTTTCTCTCATTTGGAATAGAAAATACATGACATGTATTTTTCAACGTGTATTCCAAATTACGTGAAAAACATTTAACGAGAAAAGTAATTCCAGGAAACGTTTTAGGCGTTCTACTCGTGCATCCATATGTAACACATCTAATATTTTAAAAAAATTACTGTGACGAATCACAGTGCTGGGAGAAATGTTGTCTAGGATTTATTTTTTGGAGCATGGAGTATGGCTCTCCAGGTCCCTCTTTCTGAGTTCATATGATTTACTTTAGAGGTGAATAATTGAGCTTTTGTATTATGTCTCCAGGTGTAAACACCGCTAATAGAGCTTGGGGAACAAGCTCAGAAGTTCCGCTTTTACTGAGAAAGGAGTTTGTAACCAAAGATAAGCATCCAACTCGAACCTGGAACTCTAGAATATGCGCCAAGTGTGCTACCGTTGCACCCCGAAGGCATGCAGAAAGGAAGGAGAAAATACTTTATATCACACTACTCAAAATTATTTATCCTCTCATACATATCTTTGCGTTAATTTAGTTACTTATAATTTTTAAACCTTCCTTTCGTTTTTTGAAAGAATTTAATTTATTAATTTTTTATTTTGCTAATCATCAATAATATTATTGATTATTTTTTTTACTATTTTTTGTTTACTTCTTCTATATTTTATTTAGTTTTAATTATTAACTATTTACTATTTTGTTAATTACCATCTTATTTATTTATTTTTCCTTGGCTTTCCTTATGACCTTCGGAAAACACTCCAAAACTTCTAATATTAGCAATGAAGCCCTGTTTAAGCTCGATCATTTGGCAGAGTATTTAGTAAGGAAGATTTGAGACGATACTTTAGCAGAAAAAGGCTATTTGGCTGTTATCCGAAACCTACGGATTCCAATAGATTACTTATTGAATTTCCCCCCATCCTATTACTTTTTTCTTCTCTCTGTCTTGAGATCTTAAGAAATTCAATTCTCCTGTTATTGGCGAAGGTTGTTTTGCTTTCTCGTGTTTTACTGAGGAAACAAATAGTCCTTGTAAAGTTGTAGCATTCTTAGAAAATGAAAGTTTTCATAAAAACAACACATCTTCGGCACCAAGCAAAAACAACGCATATCTAAAATAATGTTTTCATCAAGAAAAATATGTTAAAATGTACGGTACGAGTCTAATTTTGAGACAAACGACTTACGATTGCTACGTATTAAATCTGATTGTACTTAGTGATGTACTGCGTATACTGCCTACATTGCTTTGCAGTGGAATGAACTATGGCAAAACACGCGACAGCAAGGAGGAATGCTGTCTTGGAGGATATGTTAAGGGAAACTGGCTCATAATCAGGGTGTACATGGAAGGGAAAGAAGAAAATTTCCGTGCAACCAGCCTTTTCATTGGGATCAAATTAGCAGCGTCCAACGTTTTTACTGTGTTCAGCCAGTTATTCTTGAAACAAACTTCTTTCGAGCTATATGATTTTCCTTGAATTTGTAAATTTTAACAAGTGATGCCAGATAATGCCTGCTGATGCAATTTAATTAAAAAAAGAAAAGGACAAATTACATAGAGTAAAAACAATGCATTTGATATCGAAACATCATATAAGAGTTATTAATGGTATGTTATTGCAAAATGCTATTCTTATCATACAAAATAAACATAACTCTGTTATAAAAGACTATTTATTACCCGCTATCATGTTAGCACACAAGAACTTTCAAACTTCCTCTGGCGCTATTGGCTGGCAGAGAAATGTATAAAAACATAAAGCTGATCTTGAAATTAAGTATAGTATACATTGTTGCTTAGGAATTTATCTATGAATGTTGTCGTGATGTAAGTGGCTTGCACGTCCAAAGTTAGTTAGCATACTGAAGATCTGTGGTTCGAGTCCCGACAAGGACGCAAATTTCTTGCTCTGTTAAAATTTAGCCAAAATATGTGCAATGCTGTGAAGTAACTGCAGAGCTACATCTTATTGATTGTTCCTGAATAAGCTAAGGTTTGTGAGCATCAGTTTAAGTTTTCCAGCATATCTGACTGAGACATTTTCCGATTATTTTTTACGGTGTATAATATATTAAAGGTAGCCCTCGACTTACGATAACTGTTTTTTACAACGGGAGAAAAGTAAAATTGAAGATCCTCTAATTTTAAACGCTAGCACACACACACACATATATGTAAGATATAAAATGTGAAAGGAAACCTCCAACTTTAATTCGGCAGTAGCCTCTTATATTTCTCATTTTAATTTGAATATTTCCTCTTTCTGCCCTAAAAATTGTAACTGTTTATAATATATAAAATTAATCAGTATCATCTAACCTTACGTCACGCTGAATACAGATATCTTTTACCCAATCACAGATCAAGATTTGAATAAACACCTGACTCCTGTATCTCACTCTTCTGCTGAATATGGAGCTATTTTCTCGCTTTGTCTTGGTGTGCTAACACGCACCAATCATCCTTCTGCTTCGTCCGTTGCGTAAAGTTGTAAATTTCAAAAAAATGTTATGAAGATTGGGTGTATATTGCAACCATGATGATATATGAGGAAGAATATGTATCTCAAGAATTTGTTGCCCAGCAATAAAATTATATGATACAACTAAGGTTAAGTCTCTCTGCAAGTCTCTCCTTCGTTTTGCGTCACTGAGGGATAGCGATGTAAAACGCAGTAGAACAACTGCCTATTACAGCCATCTCTCATTCATCAAGGTGTTACGTATACATATGTATATTTGCATAATGAAGTAAATTTGGCAGAATCTGAATATTGAATTTTAAATTTCAAGTATATCCCTACGCACAACTATGAGGAAAATAAAAGTCGGGTAAGGACTTTTGAGCTGGGTATATAGATATAATTTTATTATAAAACAATACTTTTGAAAACAAAATATAAACATGCCTTGTATTTTTGCGCATTAAGCTGCAGAAAAATTATCATTTAAGATATAAAGTAAGAAATTTGGAACTAATATTTCACAAAGACCAAAAATTTAAATTCATAATAATTAAATTTCAAATAATCTTATAAATGCAACAAAGAATTAAAAAAATGTTAACACCAAAACGTTTCCAACGAGCAAAACCCCATTTAAAGAAATTAATGAAATTTAAAGAAAAATGAACAAAAAGAGAAAAGGAATTCAATTAAATTCACTGGTACTGCGTCAGGGGAGAGGAACGTTGAAATAAATTGGAATCTCTCTTCTACAAAATTCCTTGTATTTCTGTATCCAGAATTAGACGATGAACCATTTCAATGCATGTTAATTATGATAGTTCACCCGAATTCACCCGAAAGTTCTGACCCTTCCCCAAAGCAAGGAAAAAACAAAGTAAATTCTAATTATAATAACCTTAAATAAAGAGAATTCTATTTAATTAAAATAATTGAAAACGAAAGGGAAAAACCAAACTACTTCAGTGAAAAAGTTTTAAATCAAAATGTTTACCTTTAAACAGATAATACAATGAATTAAGATGTGAATGACTTTATAAAATATAGTTGGAAAACCTAATTAGAACACACAAGAAATAATTAAGAACTTCGAGCACTCTCATTAGACACCAGTCTAAACTATGAGATGAGAAACAGTAGGGACGTCCAGGTTTGTAATTTTGGCTTCATTGGTGAAACTTAAAGAACCTTGGCGAGAAAGTAATTACTCAAAAGGCTAAGATCTAATGGTATGAAATATGTAATTTTGAAACCAAAAGAAATACTTTTAAATATTTCAGTGAAACTTTATTTTTAATTTTTAGTCAAAGAAAAAGTTTGCATATTAATTGCATGATATTTAAGTAAATTCTGACTCTTGTGAAACAAGAAAAGGGGAAAAAAGAATATTGTTTAGTGTAAAATTTTAATAAAATTTAAATATGAATTAATCCTTACATAGGCCCGAAAAGTGAGCAAATAGTTTTTAATAATTGTTTTATAGACATAATTAAAAATTATCTATTTGAATTGTGGTTTTTTAAATTTCTTATTTTAAAATTACAGAACAAAGTTGGATTTTTGTAGAAGAGAGATTTCAATTGATTTTATTCTTCCCCTGACGAACTAGCATTGAAGTTAATTGAATTCCTCTTCTTTTTTGTTAATTTTTCTTTAAATTTCATTAATTTTTTAAATGGGGTTTTGCTTGTTCGAAAAGTTTTGTTTTTACATTTTTTAAAATTCTATTGCATTTATAAGATTATTTGAAATTTATTAATTATGAATTTCAGTTTTTGGTCTTTGTGAAATATTAATTCTAAATTTCTTACTTTATGTCTTTAATGAGATAATTTTATTATATATATATGTTCAAGAAGAAATTATTTTTTAATAGATTATCCTATAAGAGGAAACATATATACTAATATTAAATAAATTGCTTCTTGTTAACTGAAACTGTTTTTTAAGCCTGCGTTGTAAATTCTGCTTCAACAATCTTTTAAATTTTTAACTGTACTCCCTATGAAAACTATAAAAATGACAGAATTACTGTAACTGATTAAAGTAAAAAATTAAAAATGGTAAAAATTAAAGATAGGAAATAATATTAATAAACTATTAATAATCCTTTGGTTAATTCTTCAAACAGAACTTTTCAAGGGGTTAGCATTTTGAACATTAAACTAAGATTAATGAGTGTTCAAAAACATGTTTTGTTCTTCTTCACATAATGCGAATCTAAGCGTTGTAAATTAATTGTTCTTGTTTGGGAAATTATATTTCTAATAGTCTTATAATGCGAAGAACTACCTCTGTATGCAGTTCGTTTCTCCGTGAATTATAAGCACAGCAAATAATAATTAAATTTAAAAACAACCTAAATTAAATTGCAAAAAATTACAAAAATAAAAAACCAAAGGTTATTGAAAGAAAAACTAGAGAAACTTTACACAAATGTACATGTATATGCATGTATACTTCGTGTACCGCCGCTTGCAATAAAAAACGAAGTTGCACAACTAGAGATTATAGCAGTCCGGTATATAAATTTTCAACATTGTACGGCTAATCGTTTAGAGTTATGCCAGGTACATACGCATAAACCCTTTTTTTATCAATTTTACGATCCGTTTTGGAAAAAAGGAGTTCTTTGATCTGTCCGTACATATATATCTCGCACAAAAAATAGTCAAAATGAATGCGGGAACGGTCAAATGGATACATGTCAGATTGGAGACGTTGAAATATGATACGCGAAGTCTTTCGTGATGACAGTGCTTCCTTCATTTCAAGGAAGTAAAAATATAATGAACCCTGCTTGAACCTACCACCTACGTTACAGCTGATTCTGGCCATTTGTGAAAGTTGTTAACTTGGAGGTTTAGTGTCGGGATTTATTTATGATTTCAGAAATCATGACCACTTCCAGTGATCACTAAGAGAGAGTTCGGTGTATTTAAATTAAAAATTAAATGATACAAAGTGTAAATAGAACTTTTTCTTTCAGTTATATTATAATGGAATTGAAAATTAAAAAATCTCAAAAGAAATAATGTAAGTATAAGTGCGAACTCAGTGGAGAAACCTTTACTGAATAACTGCGAATCTCCGTCCAAGCAATTTATAACTCGCTTGTTAAGTGACTGCGGAACATTTTCAAGTTCAGACGAGGTCTAACCGAAAAGAAGAAAAACTATTCTCAGACGGTTCCGACATGTCATTTGTCACGACATTCCCTCTGTAAACAGATGTCTCCAGCAAGTGTAGAAACTGAGAAGATTATTTCTTCTTGTTTAACCTTTGTTTATCTGTGTTATGTGTGTGTGTGTGACTTGCTTAAATGTAGCTCACAGTTAAAAACACTATTCAATGCTTTATGTTTCCGTTCACTTGTAGAAATTACTAATAACATGAGGAAAATGTTAAACCAGTATTAATACCAGAAACCAGGTAATATTATTTTTATCTTTGCGCTAAAATTTTGA
Organism: Stegodyphus dumicola; assembly: GCF_044657685.1. NCBI lineage: Eukaryota > Metazoa > Arthropoda > Arachnida > Araneae > Eresidae > Stegodyphus > Stegodyphus dumicola. The sequence continues at coordinate 91,143,823 of NC_140768.1, forward strand.
GTTTTGAGAAATAAGTATTTAGGGGCACTAAACTAGCATTAGATGCATGTTTCCAACATAGATGAACGGAGGTGTTCACTGTTAAAAAATCTGCATAATTTTTAATCATATATGTAAATTAATAAAAATATTAAAATATGTATTAATTAATTATAATATATATATTAATTAATCGGGAAATATTTAAAATTTATATTAAATAATTATAAATTAATTATTTTAAATATTTATGTAAATTCACCGTATACTGTAGGTTACTGTAATTAGTCATCTGCACTGTTGAATCTGTAACAGTCTGTTGCTTTAAAATAGGAACTTGAAGGCTGTTTTTCGACGCTCCATTTGACTTGTAACCATTGAAATATTAACTGCGGAAAAAACGGCGAATCGCTTATTTTTTTCTCTCACTTCATTTCCGTTTAGCATGTTTCGGTTCATGAAAAACACACGAATGAACCACAGTTTCCAATGACGTGGAGAAAATAAATGCTGTATCGTGAAGACGTCACGAGTTACGATTGCAAATGGTGGGGCTAGAAACGACCTGGAAGTGCTTGTTTTAACCTCTTCACATGGCTTCATTTAATCTTCTAACACCTATTTTAACCTTACATACATACATATATATGTATTGAAGCCATTTAGTCATCTATTCAATCAGCAAAGAACAGAAAAAGAAATTGGCAGGGTGTGGAATTTTCTGCTCTGAACTTTAAATAGAAAACTTACTAGAAATAGTTTGTAGAAAACTTTAAGTTTTTATAGTAAGCTAAAGCTTGAGTGGGTGCGACATATATAGCCCAGTTTCAGGTAAAGGGGTAAAGGTTAAAGAAACGAACTATAAGTGTTATCCATCTGTGATAAGGTAATGAAACTTTTGTTTGCGAACAGTGGCGAGAGAAAACGAATGTGTCCATGTTTATGCGGATAATTAAAAATGATTTATCAATGAAAATGTACGTTTTTATTAGTACATTTTTAATAAAGTATCACTTTTATGCGTTTAAAGAGTCATAACTTATCAGATTCCCAACTTCATTTCAACACACTGAAAGTGTTTCTTCTTGCACTATGCAAATTCCGTGTCGTGGCAAAATAGAAAAGAAGGCACTCCGTTATTTAGGTTTTTCCGCCTTATCATGTGTCTTTGTGGTTGTAACTGGAAGCACATCCGACTAGAAGCAGCAGCTTCGTAGTTCAAATTCTGAAAAGGGCGTCGCGGAATTTGTCCCAAATGCTCTAAATGATTCTTAATGTGGCGCTCGAACTAAAATGTGGTCGAAGATAATTAGCGATCACCAAGATTTAGGTCACTGTTTCCTCAGTCAGCCAAGTGGTAAAATCACTGAACGCTGGTAGTAAAATCACTGAACGCTGGATCCGGGTTCATTTAGAAGTTTCTCTACGAAGCATTCCTTAAGAAAATAGCTCTCGTGTGCTTTGCCATAATTAAACGAACTAAAACAAACCCCGTTTGTCCTTTAAGCGGAAAAGAATGCAAGGTGTTTCCCCCTTTCCTTAACGCATGATCTCGTGGTGTAATTAGAAGCTTGTCTGGCTAGTATTGGCAAGTTCGGGGATTCGAATCTGGACAAGGACATCGCATATTTTTCACTTTTCCTGCTTCAACAAACCTAACTTCATTTGCGAGAAATATTTGTAGAAAACATCTGTGCGGTGAAAAATAAATATTTCGATTCGCCTTCGAAAATTCGGTTTCTTTATTGTTAAATAGCACGTTAAATTTTGCACGCTATTTAGATTTCTGATAGTATAATATCTTAAAAAGTTTCATCTTGACTATTTGATTCTGATATTTTGAAAAGCTGTTTTATATAATGCATAACTGCAAAATTTGGTGACGAATTTCAGAGTAAAAACAAACAATTACATCTAAACGAAAAGGAGTATCGTTATAACAACGTATTTTAGCAAGTGAAAACAAGTATTTCAACGTATTGCTGGTTACTACAGTTTTCTAAGGGTCTCTTTAATGATTATGGCAGATGATATTGGAGAAATTGAATCTTTATTTCAGAATTCATATTCTTAGATAAACAGCTATACAGCGTCTAGGGAGAAAAATAGAAAGAAGGTGAATTCTCCTGAAAGCACGAAGAATGTTGTCAAAACCTCTGTTATCGTATACTGTCAAAATCGCTTCCAGATTAAAATTTAGAGTAATAATAACTGAGCAAGATGTTTTTTAGCAAAAGAGTTGCAGACCCTGAACTTACTTAGGATTTCAGTTGCAGCCAATATAGTATTTAATATTCCTTGAGCGGAAGGCTAGGTACTTCTGGATGTTCCTAAAAATAGTTCAACTTGTTGCAAATTTGCGGGACTAGAAATCCGCAGTGTTTCATCTCGATATAAGCTTGAGTATTCGAGGCATCATGCTAACGTCCTAAAAAGCAAAGATCGAGCCTCGTACTACAAGGTGATTATAATTAGCGATCTTCGCTCCTGCCATCTATCGCGAACATCACGATAAACAGCTTAAGCACAGCGTTCATAAGCAAAAACTATTTCTGATTGCCACTTTATGTTGGGCTCAGTAGACCAAGCAGTTTAAAGTTTCTGTTTTTGTAGAAATTGCATGGTTTTTCTGTAAAGGATGCTATGATGTAATGTCTGAAAACATTGGTGGAATTCCATTTGAGACTTCTTTATCTAATTTTCTTCAAAGCTGCAAATTTTACCTTCATTTGAAAAGCTTATTAAGAAAATCTCTTCAAACGTGTGTAAAGACTACTAAAATAAATCATGAATAGGAAATAGAATGACAGCGTTGGTAAACAAGTATAATATATACATCTTTTTGCCTCGTTTACCTCAATTTGAAGTTTTTGAAATATCTTTAGATCTGTTTCAATTATATTTATACGAACTATATAAAATATGTAAAAACATTTTGTGAAACCCATATACTATTATTGAAGATAAATTTTCATACATTTTTAGAAAAAATACCAGCGTATTTATTACGTTTAAGTTTCGTATCAAATTCACACACAACTGAAGCAACTCTGAATTTGATGCAATTATTCTTAGAAATCAGTTTACTTCTGATTAGTTGATTTTTCGGGAACATTATTTAAACTAAGGCCAACTTTTCTGATTAAGTCAGTACGATATTATGCATCCAAAGTAGGCTCTTCAGCTATTTCTGGAGGAAAGCGTTTCTAGAAAATTCAGCAGTTAGTTTGCAATTGCGATGTTAAGGATTTTAATTGCACCCATACCATAAATGAGCTTACAAACTCAGCTCATAACTTAGCTACCGCCTACACAGATGGCTTCTCTGACTTCGACATCAACAAAGGAGGGGCTAGCATCTATTGCATACATGCAAACGGCGAACATGAGTCCCATATAATTTATGTTGGAGAAATTGCTTCAAATTACATCTGCGAACTAGTAGTTATCAAGGGTGCTTTTACTATTTCTGACACCAAGGCAGCTCAGAATTCTAGTAGCATCATCTCTGATTCTAAATTTGCTTTTAAGACCATTCAAAGGGGCAACTCTCAATTTGCCCAGGACATTGTTGTGCTCATAAACACAATAATAACTTGCCCAAAAGCCTGCACCCTACAGTGGATGCCAGCGCACGTTGTTATTTCTGGCAATAAGCGAGCCGACTGCCTTGCCTAAAAACAGGAAGCCGAATAGTACTTATTAATTAGGCTTAATATTGGACGATGCAGATGCAATAGCCAGCCGAAGACTCATTTCCCAACAAGTTAAGAAAATTTCTATTCGCGAGATAAACTGCAACCTAATAATTCCATTTACCATAGCCAGTCTGAGAACAAATCATTTTAAATGAACGAATGTTCCCTTATTATCAACGAAATTATAATTGCTGCCCTCATTGTCCTGGTGCACAACTTTCTCTGGTAAACAACTTTGATTGCCCTGTCAACCCAGGCTCTTAAGAATTGATTTTGTTCCCCTGGAGTGCCAGCTCCTATATTCTTCTAGGATCGTGGACGTCGCTAGGGCTGTTTCAGATACTTTTGGCCCTATTTGACCTTTCTGCACTAACCTTTGGACAGGACCAGAATTTTTATTTAGTTAACCCATTATATTATTATTTAATCCATACTTTCCCATTGATCTAAATTATAGCTAAGATTTGATCTATCCTCTCTCACCAGAATGCAAATGAGCTAAGTTTGTTTATATATAAGCAGAGTTCTTAAATATCGGAGGGGGCTTTAGCAGCGACGCTAGCCGTAATTATATTTCCTAGCCCAGATCTGAGAATTACGTTATTTGGCATTACATTTTCGCCAGCCTAGTTACTCGCACATTTATTTAGAATGGAGCCAACGCTTATTAAACACCCCTGACATTAATGCACTGTGCATAACCAGCATTAATTTACTATGAATTTTAAATATTATGTTACCTTGAAATCAGGCAAGCAGCGGAGACTGACGATAATCACAAATTGTGCAATTATAACTTAAATTTTTGCACTGTTTAACTAAAACATTTCTTTAAACCTTCGACTCATTTGTTATTTACATAGAAAAGGCAATAAATGGAGACCAATAAGTTAACTCATTAGGGATCAATAAGTCAACCACCTTACCCATTAATTGGCTTTGAATGCGATAGGCTGTCATAACAGGATTGCTGAAAATAATGAGAAATTTTGGAAGCCTTCGAAATGAGAATCATACTGCAATTAAGGGAAAAACTCTTTTATTACCTAGAAAGCTAATTTATTTCTGAACTTTAACCAAGCCCATTTTATGGTATTTATTTTAATTTAACATGCAGTTCTGAAAAACAGGTACATTTGTCAATAGTTGCTTTAAACTCTAAGGGAAATGAACGTCTTACGTTTATTGCTTAACTTGGGAAGATGCAGCCCAAGTCTAATTGGCTCTGGAGCAGTATAGTTTCATCAATTATGAAACCATTTACCTTGAGCAACGGCTCAAAAGAATGATATTTTCGGAAATTATTTCCTAAGAAAAATTAGTTCTCGTGTAATCTGGACCAGCCTTTCCTTAACCTTTACACACACGCAAAATCTTTTTGATGTTCTAAAGAATCATACTTAAATATTGTTAACGCATTCATTCTTTTCTTGTAAAATTCACAAGGAAAAATTAATACGTTTCATACAATTGCAAGTTTAAGCCTCCCCAAAATGTTTTTCTCAAATTATGTGTTTTATTTCCTGAAATGTTTTCTCAATATGCACAAGCATTCATAAAAATCAATCAATAAATAATAAGCAAACAGTACCATACGTTACAGATATAAACAGAAGCATAATGGATAACATGATTCACTACGATAAATTAATCCTTTATTATAAATGTATAAATATTGTAAGAAAAGTGAAGGGAAATTACGTTAGTCTGTTAAACTCATACGTAGTTAGGAAAATATAGTGAACCAGGGTAATTTAGGATCTTGCGATTGGCTTAATAGATAAATGAAAAATGCTATTAGGTCAGAATTGGCAGTGTTTTAGCTTCATGGAAGATACGTGGTTTTCTCAATGAAACTTATATATTAACCAGTTTCCATTAGAAAACTTTATACAAAAGTCTTTTTTCCTGAGAAAAGTGGTATTATTGTGCCTTGTAATCACAAATCAGCTAAATAATAAACCAAAGTAAATTAATAAATTATCATATATGAAATTTTAAAAAAATGGCTTGTGTGATCTAGCCTTCTTAGCTAACGTACAGTATACATCTACCGAAAAGTCTAAGTTGCGAATTATCGAAAAGATTCAAAGATAAATGCAACAGAGGAAGGATGTAAAAGATGCTTTTATTAAACACAATAGCTTACAGATGAAACGGACTTACGTGCTTATGCAATCATCAATTACTTGCTGTGAGGAACTTAAAAAGGTAACGTAACAACTTAATTCAAAGGAAAAAGAGATAACGCAATCCGATCAAACTTAGCAGGTTATCTCAGACACCGTCATACTAATAATTTTGGTGGCAAGAATGCGAAGCCGAGATTTAAAGTTAGCAGCTGGTAGAATTAACAACGTGCGCTCTCATTAGCGAAAATACCCTCTAACTAAACGTTTCGCTACTTCAGTTAAAACACATTCTCGGTTACCCTAATTGATTTTCATACTGGCGAGGAAAATAAGAAAAGACAAAAACGTCTATCAAATTAAAATAACTTATAAAGTCATTAGGTTTCATTTGAAACAAGAGATGCGAAAACTGAGAATGCCCTCGCCAGAGCTCGAACCTGAACATCTCGAATACTCGCCGAGTGTGCTAACCGTTATACCACGAAGGCATGCAGAAAGAAGGGAGAAAATACCTTATATACTCCCCCATTTAAAGAGCAACTGTGGGGATTAGGGGACCCAGTCGCTAAATCCTGGTGGTGATGAATTATCATTTACCAACTTTTTTAGTTCTGGCACCACTGTTGATTCGTTATGTTTTTTTTTTTTTGCTGCGAGATACATGAAAAATATGCAGTACCCTCTTTGGGACTGGAACCTTGACCTGTCGACACGAAGGCATGCAGAAAGGAGGAGAAAATGCCTTTTAAATTGTTAGTAAAAATAATATAAATCTACATACTCATTAAAATATGTTAAGCATACTTGTCAGTATTTCTCATGGAAACATTAAGGATTTTCCATGGAATATTTCATTCCCTCAGAATTACATTTGAGAAGTGTTAACGTGATATGAGAGTGCAGTAATTCTTCATGGACTGCAGAATTATGTCCTAGGTTAATGCCATATCTGCGAATTCCCTTCTTTTACAACAAAGAAGATTATATGCCTTGTTTATATGTTAACAGAAATTCGCAAACATACATGTGAAAGCTTCTTTGACAGAAATTGCTCACTAGGAAATACAATTGCTGAACAAAACAAAATTTTTAACGGTTTTTAGGAAAATAGCCGTTGCAGAAATTTGCATTTCTTCTTTGACTATTTTTTCTTTCTTTAATTTAAGTGACGGATTCGGAAAAACTGAGGCTTTATATTGTACTACGTATGTTTAAAAGATTTAATGAATGATCAGATATCTCAACAACCACCATAGCATGGTCAGACAAGTGCGAAAAAATATGGCTATCTAAACATGAGAAATGCCACATTATATGGCGTACGCGTGGCCAGATGAGTAAACCTACTGCGCAGCTTAATCAGTGAGACAGGTTGTGTAGCAGTCCAATGGAACAACGTGTGAATGTCAAGTTCTGCTTCAGACTGTGATAAACGGCGAAGCTGAAGCGTAAGATGTTAATTTAAATATATGGGATAAGTACCGAAAGTAGAAAATGTGTTTATGATTGCTTCAAACGCTTTGCGATGGAAAAGAAACGACTGATGGTAAGAAGTATTCTTGACGGCTGCCGATAAACAGAGCTGTCGACGTGATACAGAGAAGTCAATAAATGTTAGTATGAGATTGGCGACTAACTTTATAGTTAATAATAGAGATGTGCATAAGCAAGAACAAAGTGCACCCAAAGCCAACCAGGATTTGGAAAAACAGAAAGTATATTAGTTTAGTTCGCATAAGCAGTCAGACTACCAGAAAGCCAAATGTATGGAAAGGCATATCTGGAATTTTTTATTATTATGTGCGAGAAGGATCTATCTTTTTTTTGAACAGTCATCTCAGGGAAATGATACCTGATGTTAGTCGTTCGATCCAAAATTTAAGGGCCAGTCGATAGAACGACATTTCTCCTTCTTTTCCACGATCCAAAAACGGTCTGTAAAAGTTCACAGTCACGATGAAGTTGATCGTCGTCTTCAATAACAATGGCATTATCCGTAAGGAACTCGTTCTGACGGGTGCAACTACGAACGTCAAATTCTATGACGAAATGAAACTGCGATTCCAGCATATTTGTGCAGAGTTTCACAGGCTTGAAAAGTAACGTCTTTTACGGTGTTATTTTCCAGAAGCTTCAGGGATATATTCAACTGTATTGTGGGGGCTGGTAATTATTTTGGAAGTCAATAAATGTAATTTGTTAACATGTCCCGTTTTGTTTGTTTTGTAATATTCTTGCCTAAACCTTTAGACAAACCTCTTCTTATACTTGTGTATCTTAAAGAAGAGAAAATTTCTGAGAATTTCCTTCAAATAACTCATAATGTTTTTATATAACTAGGTTATAATTGCACTTTTCCTAATTTTAAATTTAATATCTTATAAGGTATTTCTCCCGTATTCCTAGTGTGCCTTCGTGGTGTAGTGGTTCTGCATGCTGGGTCGGTATTCCAGAGGTCCGTGTTTCGATTCTCGGCGATGGCGGTTGCTCAATTTTTCATCTTGCCTGCTTCCAAAAATAACCTAATGTCTCTACACTCTTATTCCAAATTGTGTGGTGGAAAGAATGAATTTTAACAACACTGTTTTTAAATTTCCTTTTTCTTTGTATGTTAATAAAAATATAATTTACTATTTAACAACATTAATGGTAGTAGAATCCTCACAATAGAAAATGAATTGCTGTGTAAGCAGTAAAAACACATTTTAGAGTTTCCTCAAACAAAAGATTTATTTGACTGAAAAAAATTCAAACTTCCAATAAAAACTCGTAGAAACAAAAGAAATTTTACCAATAGATCCGCAAACACAAAGAAATATTCGCCTCAGTTATTCATTTTACATTCCATTCGAAACTACAATGACTGCAAAAAAATGTGCTTGAAAAAACATGATATGCTTTTCCCATTTACAATCACTGTTTTGAAAGAATGGAAGACATCTTTTCTGAGCATTTTATTTTTCGCTTCCCATTTATTTGCGAAAAAAAAACAGAAATAAGAAAAAATTAACTCCTTTAGAAACACTTTCTGTACTTTTCATTAAATATCTGAAAAGAAATATCCATCTGAAAGTGGAAATAATGACGGCGAGCAGCGTGGTTTAACGTTCTTTCTTTCTTTTTTTTTTTTAAAGATTTTTCTGAAAGAAAGGATTTATTATTGTTATATCAATACGAATATTTATTTTAAAGACGGTGAAAAAAAAAAGACGATAATTGGAGCAGAAAATATACCGAAGGGTGTTCTTTATTTTCTTTAAAGAGTTAACTGACATTATAGAGATATTTAAATTTTCTATCAGATTTCCTTAAATCTATCATGTATTCTCTTCTAATAGCTACTTTTGCGTCTCAGTATGAGAGACTGATGAAAACGATGAACGATTATGACTGTTGCATCATAAGCAGTGACATTATGATATTCATGATTGACGTCATGCAACCAAGCCAGTGTATGAGTGCAGAAAACCGCAGCGGGGGGTATGATAAGGAATCGGAGTCAAGAAGCAAGAAATGCAGTCAAGTGGGACGCCTAACATGAGTATATCCTACGTCTCCCATGTTGGTAAAGTGGAATGGGGACTACGATAGTTGTAAAGAATCATGACCAGAGATCCATGTAAAAGCCAAGTGTGCTGGCAAGAATAAAGGATTGTAGATCATATTACTGAAGTGTTCATTGGGCCAATCAGCAAAGCTTGCAACACCTCAACAATGATGAAAAAAATATATATGTCAATAATAAATACTTCGTAATCAGGAATTTAATAACTGAGGGAATTATTTAAATTTTCGATAAAAATGGAAATGTATAGCAAATATCAGATAGGATATTTCAAAACGTATAAACGTAGCTAATAAACGATCGAGCTAGGCAAATTGAGGGGAACAAAAAGGAAATTTAAATTTTATAATGTGAAAGCAAATAAAGAATTAGAAAGGATATGCCTAAATGAACGTTTCTGAAATTCCAAATAAACTTTTATTTATTGGCTCAAGCATTCAAATTTTAGGTTTAAAGGTTCTAATAAAAATGAGATATCGAAAAATGATGAGAACAAATTTCACACTGAAAACTATTAATATTGGAACGAGAACAATTTGAGGGAGTTTCGTCTTAAAAATAAGGACTCACACAAAATTAAAGTTTTAACGACTCGATGATGAAAAACTGACGGTGTCAGATTACATAAAAAATTTCAATAATAAACATTAGGATACCACGAGGGCAAACTTCTAAAAAATTTAAAAAGAAATTAAGTTTTAAAAATATATTATACAGATTTTTAATAAGAACTTTATATATTTAAAATGTAAGTAATAAAATCATTTTAAGTTCTGCAAAATATTTTTAAAAGAAGAGAAAAAATTGTATTTAAAAATGTTTATCTTAAGAAAATTCAGAACTTTGAAGAGGATTTAAAAAGATTTTGTTCGTCAGTACAAGAATCAAATATTGAATTTTAAAAAGATTGTTTTAATATTTCAGGATATCCTAGCCATTTAACAAAAATTTGGTTTCCCTTTTTGTCTGTTGTTTTCTCAGTTTTAAAAATTTCATCTTTTTTATCATACTTAACAAATTCGTTTTCATAAAACATTTCTTTAACTTCATCTTTATTCAAATCTTGTATTCTTTAAGTAAGAGGCTCCGTATTTAAAACTTTACAATAACCTATAAATTTTCTATCATATTTTTATCACATACATTATTTCTAGTCTTAGTAGCTCTATTTTTTAGTAACATGCATCATATTTGTATGCTGTTTCATTCATTCTGTTTATAGGTCTAGACCATTTTCTATAAGACAAATCAGGATTTAGTCTCATTTTGCCCCATAAAAGCTGCGTCCCAAACCCTGTAAACGAGTGTCAAGGCAAATGCATCTCAAAAATTGTGTCGTTAATTAGTTTATTAGTGACACTTCTCTTTTCTTCATTTATTTAGTATGAAAACATTATCTGATAGCCATTCAAACGTTTCTTCTTCAGATACGTTTCAGCTGGAAGAAACTGTAAATTTGTAAGAAATTCTCTCTCCTTTGCCCAAACTTCTTCATTTGCCATAGTTTTAGCTTTCCAAAAACGTAACGTAGGTATGAAAATGTTACAAAAGTATACTTATATTCCTACTTTCTTTCTGAAATTTAAAACAATTATCTAAAATTTCGATAATTCTTGCTACAACACTCAGTACAGCAGGAGGCAAAAACGTGAAGATGGATAAAGAGCTTGCACTAAACAAAAATTTAGAGACTGAGAATCATAAATTGATATCATTTAAACTTTGTAACACTAGCGATAATGATTTATTCAGTACTAGAAGAATAAGATTAAGTCGTGGTTTCGTAACCCGGACTGGTATAATGGTGCCATACTTTTGATATGTGTCAATATAATAAAAGTGCAAGATGCACTGTAATTTAACAATTTTTATGGATATAGTACTGGTGATGTATGAAATATAGAATACACAGTCAATATAGAGAATGCCTAGGATTTGATAGGCAAAGAGTGAAAAATCAGAATTATTTTAATACTATATTTACTTAAGGCATTGTATATAACATCTAGGCATTAGATGCATTGAAAAAGGCTGCTTCAGCAAACTATTAAAACGGAGACTTACAATGAAAATCATAATGTAAAACTTGATTGTGCAGTTCTTTAAGAGGATAGATAAGTTTATGTTTCTTTGTCTACCAGTTTTTATTTGTTTTATGATACGATTCAGCGATTCTCCGTCAATAGTTCTGTGGCTGGATCTTATTAGTCATTTTAGATTTTATTTACTAAAATCTTGTAAAACACAGTTTGGCAACGCAACATTAACTCACACCATATACAATTATCGTAGAATTCGTAGTTTAACATCAGATATGCTATGAGGATTTTTTGATACACTACACATTATACCTTCCATACACTTTACTACACTTCCAAAAAATCCATACAACACAGTAAAAGGCTAGTGCAGAAAATCCCAACACGTTTTTCGCACTGACCTCTTTAAAAAAATGCTTTCTTTTATTAATTCCTTTACATTTCTTTTCTATAACATGCAGCTTACAGTATAATCATAGTGTAAATAATCGATAGTAAATAATTAATAGACGACAGTTAGATTAAGAACGTAAAGAAAAGTTTTGAAAAAAATATTTCATTAAATATTAAAATAATTGTTAATTTCGTATTATTATTTTTTTAACTTTTACAAATATGAACTAGTTTTCAGGGACAAAAATCATTGATTCTGATTATACAAAAGTTCTATTTTAATTGATGTGATGGCTGCTCTAGATGTATTAATGCATTTTGTTTAATATTTGACATAAAATTGTTTAAATGTAATAAATAACTTAATGTTAAAAATATTCAAACTGTTTCTTGTTTTCAGTTTTGGTTTTTCATTCTACGTGTTTTTTATTATACACTCAAGAGCCAAAACATTATGACCAGCCCTACATTTTGCGATGAACGCGCCTAGATGACGTGGAAGGCACGTGATCACGTGGAAGTGGTATTTAACTGCTGCTGGAGAGTCTGAAGAATCATTCTTTCAATTACTTCTGTGTGGGATGGGAAAGACTTCAGATCTAAGCGACTTTGATAGAAGGCAGATTGAAATGGCTTGAAGGCTCGGAACAAGTATTTCCGAAACTGCACGACTCGTGGTTCGCGATCTACAGTTGTTAGTACGGATGAAAAGTGGATGAATGACGGTGAAACCAGCAGTAGACGACATGGTGTTGGACGTCCACACGCTATCAAAGAAAAAGGTCGTCGGAGACTGTCTCGCATGGTGAAGCAAAACCGGAGCCAGACAGTGGCTCGGCTGACAGCCGAATACAATGCAGGGCCAAGTAGAAAAATATCGGAGCACACTGTTCAGCGGACACTGTTGGATATGGGGCTACGCAGCAAACGTCCCACTCGTGTGCCTTTGCTGACCAAGCGTCATCGCCAACTGCGCCTGCGCTGGGCCCGGGAACACCGCGACTGGTCCATGGATCTGTGGGAGAGAGTTGCCTGATCAGATGAATCATGGTTTGTCATTTATCACGCCGATGGTCGTGTCAGGATATGTCGTCTTCCAGGCGAACAGTTGCTCCCTCAATGAACAGTAGGTCATACAAAGGCCGGTGGTGGCGGTATTATGCTCTGGGAGACGTTCTCTTGGGCGTCTCTGGGACTCGTGGTTGCAGTAGAGCAGACCATGAATGCTACAGGGTATCTGAACATCACTGTGGACCAGTTGCACCCTTAAATGGCCTCTTTTTTCATCTGGAAATGGAATGTTCCAACAGGACAATGCCCCGTGTCACAAGGCTACAATTGTGTTGCAGTGGTTCTAGGAACATGATGCTGATTTCCAGTTAATGTCCTGGCCGCCTAACTCACCGGATCTCAATCCGATAGAACACATTTGGGATGTCATGGGATGGCAGCTCAGAGGTCAAAGACCATCAATTCGCAATATCTCGGATTTGCGTGTCCGTTGCTACAACATCTGGTACAATCTGTCTCCGACCATCTATCAAGGACTTGTGGCATCCATGCCAAGACGGGTTGAAGCTGTGTTGCGCGCCAAAGGTGGCCCAACTCGTTATTGACAGGTGGTCATAATGTTTTGGCTCTTGAGTGTATTTTCTTGTGTTTTTGCTTTTTACTTTTGTATATATATTTGCTTTTGTATTTACTTTTGTATATAAATAAATAAATAAATAAATATATATATATATATATTTGTATATATTTTTAATGCGTAAAACATTCATTAAGTTGAAACAAAATTATTGATTCTTAAAATATGTTAAATATCTTTAATGAATTTCTCCCCTTATATTTAATTTATGCGATTTCTTCTTTACTATATGATACAAACTTATATCAATAGCCTATTAATTATCAACTTTATAAATAAATTCTTTTTATAACCAATGGGATTTTTATTATGCTGATCAATTGCCGGTACAAATTCTGCTAGAGACGCATTGATTATCATTAACCCTCTTTAAATTTCATCGATTCACAAGAAGTCAATACCGGCTACGCTGGAATCCCCGGGATAGAGGTTTTGCTGAACAAATTCAGAGTAATAAAGAATGCACAACAAGCAAACAAACATGCAAATGGTGAATTTTCTATTTCAAGCTACCACCAAAAGTCACACGTATTTTATACAAATATTATTAGCCAGAGTACTTTATACTTCGCCTTTTTCATTTAGCATTGCAGAGAATGCCAGGAAAGATTTGAAATATTAATCATTTCATACACTGACGTCAAATTTCCGGCATTCTAATTGCATAGCAATTCTGTTCAGTGCGTGCATTTATAAACTTCCAATAACATGTGCACCATATCCATAAAATTTCTTATGTGGCGTTTAATTTCGCTACCGTAGTAAATACCCATTACAGAAGTGTTTTAAACGAAGCAAATGTTCATGTTTTTGAATTTTTTAATTAAAAAATCAGTGTTGTAAACATTATGAACTCCAATACCATTTATATGGTCTGCATATCCGTATAGTTTTATTTAATAAAAGCTTGAATTCATTGTGAAACGTAAAACAGCAAAGATTTCACTTCCATTGACAAAAATCAGATGATATACTTAATTCTTAGTTTTCATGTGTTTTTTCTAACACTTTAGCTATCGCACCGCAGCTGGAAGATAGAAATATATATATTTGAGCATAAATGAAAATGAAATATTAGTAGGAAGCTTTTTTAACTTTACCTTAAAAATTTGTAAATTTCTTTCTCTTACTATAAGTATCTTTGCAGAATTCGAAGTCATGAAAACAGGGCAAGCTTGAAGTACTTAGCCAACTTGTAATATTATTTCTGTAAAAATTGGAAACGAAAAATATTTCTAAGGTAATTAATATTTTGGTACAACTATTGAATTATGATAAAATAATAAAACTATGTGTTTACATTATTGAAGCACTATTATTACTTCAAAACTAATAAATTAATAGTATTAAAATTCAGTTAGCATACGTAAATGTAACAAATTAAAAACTGAAGATTAAGAACTAAATTAAAGGTTGATACCTTCTCTAAATCACAGTATCATTCAATGATAAAAAATGGCATGCAAAATTAAACCTCAAATTTTGTTAATTTTTTTTTAAATGTCTCTTGCATCATGAAGACTAATTTGATTTTGTAACTCTGTAAAATTTATAAAAATCCCAAATTAAAAAACAAATATCCGTCGGTATTTGTCATGTAGAGGTCAAATGGTTTATGTTTTATAATTTAAAATGAACAAAAACATTTACTAAAAGTAACTAGAATGACTGGAGAATAGTACAAAAGTTTGATTTCGTATTTTTTACAAAGCTGAAGTTTTAGACCTAACTGGACTTTAATTTGGCAATCGCTGGTCATAAACATAGACCTCCAATTACAAAAATATTATCAGTGACGTAAATATTCATGATTTGATATTTTGTATTAAAAATTTAAATTTGCAAAAATTACAAAATTCAGTTTTCTATCTTCCTCCAATTCTTTTATTGATATTTAAAAATATTCTAGAGTCGTTTTAAAAAATAAAGTACAGAATGTGTCACTTTTGTAGGACACAAATTGGTCCCGATATTTCATTTTAATTTTAGAGATCATATTCAAGGGCCATATACAAATTGAAGAAGGAAATGTTTACATACGTACGTACATAGCTAAAAATAGAATATCAGTTTAGAAAAAGGTTTATAGATGCTAATAGATTAGGTGACTAGCATTTTTATGCAGATTTTTATGAACCGTATTGATCTATGTAATTTGGTTTCTAAAAGGAGAATATCTTTGCAGAATCTTACAGAATTCGCATTGTGCGTAAAATTGGCAATCCTCAGTATCGCCACGAAATCACCTCTCACCATTATTTATTTAATTTAAAGAATAACTATATTTTTAGTTTAAGAAACTTATTGTATGATTATTAGATCCTGATTCTAAAGTATTAAAACTTTATCAGAACATTAATATTTTCAGCATCTGGAAACTTCTAAATTATTTGTATAAAACGGTTCTTGGCATGCTAAATAAAAAAAAAGTTAAATTGAGGTATGTTAAACTCCAGTAAATGACGAAACAATATTAGTGAATATCTTCTAAGGGGAGAAACGAACTTCGAGTTACTGTAACTTATTTCTTAACCTACCGCTCAAAGCAAGTAAAAATAACTTCAGATATCCATAATTTAAAAATACGTTGCTAGACTGTTGGGGTAATTCTTTTCCTAACAGCAAATTTTCCTAACTATAAATATTGAAAGTAGAAAACCGTATAAATAGTTGAATTTTGTAACTTTTATAAAATGTATATATTTTTGTTTTAAATTACAAATGCCGAAATGTGAGGATTTGTGTTATTTAGAAAAAAAAATTTGTAACTCGAAATACATATCTGCAACCAACGTTTGCGAAAATTAAGGCCGGGTGAAAAAGTTTCTGGGCAAGGTGTATATTTTAATTGATAAAGAGTAGACGAAGAGGAAAAATAAATATTATAAATTATAAGGAAATTAAAGGTTAGAGTTTTTTAAATACTTTCTGAAATCCACTATACACGTTAAAGAATTTGTAAAGTATGGTGCTATTCTGTTTTATATAAATTGTCCCCCGAAGCCAAAAAACTACTTTCAGCTGTTACTTGGAATACCCAGCTGTCCTTTTATTTTAGCCATCTAGAAGCTTGTTTTCCGTACAACTCCTGTCATTGTGCCCCTGTTAAATTTGTTTCACGTTGCCATCATCAGTGGTACAGGGAAAGTTACTCTACAGTTGAAGCCGGTCGAGTTAGGTTGATTTCGTCATTTGCAGTGTTTCTGTTACCAGTTCAGTGAGTGCAGTTCCTGAAATACAGGGTTATGATAACAAAGTTCGGCGAATAACAGCATAGCGCTCTTGCGCTATGATGGGTGTGGAAGAGGTATTCCATAATATGTCTGAACACGTCTGAGAGTACATAATAATAAGCATTACAGATTTATGTTAATAACGGTCTAATATGCGAAGATATAGCATCTGCTGTAAAATGGAACATTGGATGAATTTAAAGTTCTGTCTCAAACTTGGTAAATCTGTGGAAGAAAATGACTGTAGTAATGGTAAAAATTCGCAAATGAAGCCACATATTTTAAGTGCGTTTGTGCATAGTTTAAAAGTTTTCGGGATGGACATGGTTCTGATAAAGACGCTGCTGAAAGCGGTAGGCTTGACAATTTTCGTATTGCTAGGAACTCTGAAAAAATGAAGATATTAGCTAGAAAGTACAAAGATTTTCTGATAAAGTTATTGCAAAGGCTCGTGTACATTTAAGAAAGGCCGAGGCGGGTTATTGGATCTTTCTCTATGATAATGTCTGTCTACATTTCGCCTCCGTAGTAAAATATGGCTTGTAGAAGATTTATAGCTCGTGATCATTTCCTGTACTATCTGATCTTGCTACAGTAGATTTCTTTCTGTTCCTGAACCTGAAAATAGCCCTAAAATGAAAACAATTTTGCGATATTCATACATTCAAAGCTATGTTTGAAAGACAGTTTTCATTCACAGCATCTGGTAAATAAACTTAAAAAGTATGCATGATGTGCTCAAGTGTTTATTCGAAATTTCCTAACTATAAATATTGACTAACTATAAACATATTTATATACATAAATAACCTAATTATAAATATTTTAGCTGGGGTAGTCTTTAATCACAAATTATGTGTTTATTAGATAAATGCACTAAAATCGTCTACATTACATGCAGAATATCTTCAAGTGCAAATAAATTCCAAATAGTTATAGCTATGGTTAGCAGTGTTTTATTATAATACCTTGTTACTTGCAATACCTTTTCATAGCTGCCAAATTACTTTGAAACTCTTTTATGAAATCACCAAAGACCTTGTTTCCAGACTTTATAAAGATATTGTTTCGCATCATATTGACATGCGATAGGTTATGCTTCCCGTTGGTATTGTAGAAATATTATTAATATACATTCTTAAAAATTAAGTAAAATTTAAACCAAAATTCTGTATAGTTTTTTCGCGTTCTTCTAGACATCAAGTCTCATGTTCGATATGTTTGAAGACCTCTTTTCTAAGCGATTTTACTACCTACACAGAAGCAAAATATTCGAATCCATAAGTAAACAAATGATTGTGTTTTCGAACAGCAGTCAAACGAATAATCAGAGACGTATAATCATTAGTGTTATAACGTTATCATTGACGTTGATAATTATGAACTTTAATCGTCATTAACGTTATCATCAACCTTTTATTTGTTTGAATTTAAATTGGTTTTAGCAGTATCTGCCAAATATTCAGCATTGTGTTTCGCATAATAATAAAAAGCAGTTAAACATAGTTTTCATTCGTGTTTATTCCCAGTGAGAGCATAGTAAATATTTCAAATTTCAAATGCTTGGGAATCTGCACGTATCCATAAATAGCTTCGCTCAGGTTTTATTTGTAGAACTGTGTGTCGTAGGCATACGCTTCGTATCACAAAAATGTCGTACAGATAAAATCTTTTCATGTTCAGGTTCATGTTTCATGTTCTCAGGGAGTCATGTTTTAGCATAAAAACATGAACTTGTTAAAAATTAAATATTCTAACGTTTCATTTGGCTCCCTGATCGGTATACGCATATTTAAGAATGCTTTACACATATTATAAAAATTTAAAAAAACGTTTGAGTCCTGAGCGATAAAATTTGATTTGACGTAGATAATTAATTTCAAAATTAAGTATAATTGACATCATTTCCAACTTACTTTGAGGGATCAGTTATTAAATTAGAATAATACGAAATTGTTTTTTCAGCTTAAATGCCATTCAATGACTTCCTTTTTGAGATTTATTAATGTATAACATTTTTTAATTAAAAAATTCATTACTACTGGTACTTGAAAAGAATTTTCACTCAAGTGATTTATATGTTTTCTAAACCTGAAAATACGTTAATAGGTTTTCATGAACTTTCATTATTTTAGATTCATAATCTAATAAACATACAAAACATTCACTAAACTAAAAATGTTTTTCTTTCTTAATTTACGCAAATAACGTTACGAGTTCGCTGTGTGCTGATAGTGAAGTCTTACATTATTTTCTAGACCCCGAGTTTTTAAAAATTCTAAAAATAAGTGGATCTTTTTTCAAATATGATCAATATTTTTCACGACAGTCGCGTAATACATTAACATTCAAAATCATATTTCTTAACTGGAATTTTATTTTTAGTTATGTACGAATGCAAATATTTCAAAATTCTACTTGTACTACGGCTCCTTAATATGATCATCAACTATAAATTGAATAATCTCTGTCAAATGTTGTACGAGACTCATCTATTTTGTATTTTATTTTTATAATGTTCGTACATTTTTTTCTAAATAGAAACTAGAGGAAAAAGAGAAATATAGCTATAGTATAGAAACTAGAGACTGTACATAAAGTTCGTAACTTTTCAAAATTCATATTTTAAATCAACAAATTCCAAAATATTAATATTCGGCTTAAAACATGTTTGTAATTCTAAACATATACCTACTAAACGATTGTGCTCAACATTTAGATATAAATCCTCCTCAATATTGTTTAAATCTATCTTCAAGTAATCACGTAGAATACCTGACTGATCATGTTAATATGACACATAACGCAAACATCTAGATTCAAAATTCAAATTTTTACATTTATTACACATTTTAAACTTAAAGGATGCTGTTTAAGTACAGTTTATTTGAAATGAATAGAATGTGAGAATATTAAATTAATACTGTGTACCATTTTAAGGCATGAATTTAATAAGCATGATACTGTTTTATGTACTCAGTCGCTATCTTAAACGAATCATGCAATGAAAAAAACGTTTTTCTTTTGGTCAGTGTTGTAATAACAAGTAATGCTGATTCATCCTTTGCATATTTTGAGTTTTCTGCTTCTGTAACATGTGAAAATAATGCTAATAGGTAAGTATAATTACTTTAGTAATATGATATATTATTCCATATTTTTTACTTCAGTTATATAAATTATAACTTTTAGCTTATATACAAAGTATTCGGATTTAATTATACAGCTTATTGAATTTAAACATTTCAATAGAAAGTAAATTTTAAAGAACTTAGTTTTCATGTTAGGCTTAATAACAAAAAATGCTTGCAGCCGTTCACTTGCGGTGATATTCCAAGTGTGTTTAGATAAAATCCTGAAAGCCCAATCTAGGGACACGATCAGTGCTGAAGTTCTTGAGCCTGTATCAAAACATTATTTTTGATAACTGGAAACGAAAAGTTAAGAAATAATTCTCTATATTTAGCAATGACACTTTATAAAATTTTTTGCTAAGTACTGCTAACGTACAAGAAGCACTAAGTACCGCTTCCAGAATCACTATTTTATATGTCAACTTTTATTCCGTTTCCTTTCATATATCTGAAGACTTACTTCGATAAATTCAGCAACGCATGGATTTCGATTGTACATTGAAGGGAATGTTTTCACTAAGAGCTGAAATCCTTTGACGAGTTTGACAATGTAAACATAAAGAAGAAAATTTTAGGTTTCCTGGACAACGATTTTTAATTTTCTAACATTTAGGCCTGTCGGGCAGTTGAAGAGATTTCTATAACTTAAGAGGATAATGGTGTTGACTTATGGGAGTTGCGAAAAGAAGTGTACTTCAGTTCAAAGTACGTACTTTTTAAGATTACTTACAAGCATGACCAGCCGTCTAAAGCTAGAAAACTAAATAAAGAAGAAAATGTATGTAAGGATTTTAATGAATTCAGTTAGTGTTATTTCAGAAGTCTAGCTATTAATTAGAAATAATAGAAATGAAGAATTGCATTTTATACTGTGGAATCGCTTTCTTTGTTAATAGATAAGAGACAGATTAAAGTTGAAAGATAAGAACCTTACACTTAGCCTAATATTAATACATAGATGCGTGGAATGTAAAAATATTTTATTTCAAGTAGTGGCAATGCATTTTTTTTAAATCTCTAGTTTTACTGATTAAATTTGGAAAACAATCATCTTCGTTTTGCCGGATTGAAACACATATCTTTTAATCGAATATGAAGCATAAATATCTTACGTTTCGCCAATTAGAAACGAATGTTTCTCACATCATTGAGTTTGCTAATTATAATTCATTAAATTCGCTTGAAATATGATATAAATGGAGAAAACATTAGAAATTCAAAATGAAACTTGTTGGAATGGAAGACTAGATGCGTTCCGAATTTGATAGCTATAGGTGTCTCCATATATCCACAACGCAAGCAACATACATACGTACATATATAAGTGCATACAGAAACTTTGTTATCTAACAATAGAGCTAGCTAAACTGAAGTGAAATAAAAAAAAATTAAAATTTACAAGACTGAGAAAAATTGTAAATTTCCTGAATCTGAATCGTAAACGGCTCTAGAATTTTTTGAATAATAATAATAGTAATATAATATCAGAAACAATAATAATGAATTAATAATAATAATAATAATAAAAGTTTTACTTATTATATAGCAGCTTTAGTTAAATCTAAATCTGAAAATTTTTTAACAAAAAATAGTTTTCAAAATACTTTCTTTGAAAGCATTGACATATTTATATTAATAAAACGCAAATTCATATAACAAAAGAGAAACATAATTCAAACTTATGAGCTTAAATTTAGACATGTTACGGTGAAACACCTAAATCTGGAGAATGTCGACTTTCACCGGTGAATGTCAACATTCACCTAGTCGCTTGGTGTGTGTCCGAAATATTTTCCAAATGCTCTTATTTCTGACTTATACAGGTAAATGTCGACACTCACCGTGCACTAATGGTGAATGTTGAACATATAAGAATATTATATTTTCTTCTCCGTAATTCAGTCGCGAAAAAACGCACTTGAGACTTAAAATAAGAACTTAAGACTATAAGAACTTAAAACACAGACTACATTCAAAATGAGAAAGGAAAATAATAGAAGATAAATACTTACTTAATTATACGATACGTTCTAAATGAGAAAATAAAATAAGACTAATAAAATACTTACTAAATTATGTGATTCAAATCTTATTTATTGCAACAACTTTAAACTATTATGACACTTTATGACTTCTCTTTTCTTCACCAGAGCATATCTGTGATTGTCGACATACACCGGTAAGGGTCCGAATGTCAAGAATGTAATGCAATATTCGATCTTTCACCGACGTATTTGGTGAATGTTAACATTCTCCGGTGAAAGTCGACATTTTCCAATTTCGGTCTTTCACATTAACAGACACACTGCAATGTGTCAGACAAGTTCGGAACAGACGAATGCAGAGATGCTTGCATCATCGAATAGAATGGAAACAAATCTTTTGAATAAAATTATATGAAATTCTTAAATTATATAAATGTCTAAGTATTTGGTGAATGTTCGAAAATAGTTTCATTTTTTCTGTCATTTGACCTAACAGAATTGTTGGAAGTAAAAGAGTGATTAGTCATTGTTGAAAAACAATTTTTCAAATAAATAATTAGACAATGTGTCATTGAGATTAGATAGGTGAAAATAAAATGAAATGTTTTTTTTTAAAATAAGCTTTCATTTAAAATGCATAAAATAAGTAATAAATTAAGAGAAGAAAAATAAGTTATCATATAGTTTAATGGAAATAATGAATTGAATAATTTTGTTTCAATAATTCGTGTATAATTTTATATCACGAATAATGAAAGGTGCCCAAATAGTGGAATCTATTAACTTAAGTATTTTTTTAGATGTATAAACTTGATGTCAGATGATCATAAAGGGCGCCTCAAGATTTTGTTATTCGTGATATAAAAACAGTGGATGAATTTTCTAAAATTGTAAGGTTATTTTTTCTCTCCTTCAAACATGTCTTCGTGGTGTAACGGTAGAATACTCGGCGTATATCCGAGAGGTTCACGTTCGAGTCCCGGTGACAACATTGCTCATTTTTCACGTCTCCTTCTCCGAAAAAAAAACAATGGATCTACAAAGAGAATTATTTAATTTCTTGTTCTTATTAACTATATATTTAATTAGCGTTCTCTTTCTAGTTCTTTAATAATTTTACGATTTTTTAATAAAAATGTACTTTTTAAAACGTTAAAACAATTATTATCAATAAACACTTAACCTGCAAATCAAGTAAACTAATGTTTCCAAAGTTTTCAGATAAAATATATTTAAAAGTCTTTTATGTCAGAGTTTGGAAGACACGAATTACGAAAAAAAAAGAAGCGAAGATTCTATGTTTCGAACTTAGAATCTTTATTTGGGATTCTTGAAATACGAGGATTCGAATATCTCTTACCTGAAATACAGGCTTTTTCTGCAGCTCATATATATGGCTGTATAATAATTTCTCCTGAACATTTATGATATTCGAGAATATATGGCCCAAAAATAAAATTTAAAATCACGTATTGTTTTCCTTTTGCTCAATAAAGAACTCAGAAGCGTTGCATTGAAAAAAAAGCAAAAAAGTAACAAATAATGTGTCATGCTTTGTTTACATGAAATAACAGTGTAACAATTCGAAAGAATACTTTGCGGTTGTTATGGGAAGAAGCATCAAGAAGAAAGTATCCAACAGCCCAACAGCCGCAAACTCTACATAAATAACTATATGATTCGCGTGGGGATAAAGGGTCGTGCCGAATGTCTTCACGAATGACTATGCGAAATACAGCATTTCCCATTTACGTGTTTCGTGCGTAAAATGGAGATACATTTATTACTGTCAAAAATTATGGGAGAAAATGTTTATTTTTCACATTCATATGGGCTTTAAGGTGGAAGCAATATAAAAAGAGTACGGAAATATTATTTAAATTCTTTGTTGTATTTTATTTTGTTTTTGTATCTTTTCACATATCACAGTTGTTTATTTTCCTTAAGAAGGAAGTTTAGAGTAACATTAGGTGCCAAATAGTATTTAATTAGTTTTATTAATATCATATAATTTCATTAAACTTTCTGCAATCGAAATGTGTATCAATAAGTTCATTAAACTTCTTTCTATTGAAATATGCAACAATAAATTCAAATATTTTATTTAGAGTCGAGTTTAGTGGAGTCTTCACTTAATTTTTAGACTGAAATTATTATTATACGAGTATTACCATGTAGCATTCATCTGCATACTTTGAAATGTGTAGTTAGTGCTTAAAAATATTTACCTTCAACGCAGCTAATTTCCCATTTGGCAAAATATTAAATCCTTAATTAATAGTCCATATATAAGATATCTGTAATTGTTTAACAGACTGCGCGATTTAAATCCACGACAAAATCACTCCTGCATTATTAATAATTTAAATCTTTGTTTTATTTCAATAATATATTTAGTTGTTTTAAATAAATGTGTATTAAATTTCTAACATGACCAGCTGATAAATTTTATGAAATGTCAGTGTTACTAAACAAAGAAGTTCTTAATGTTGTATATTATGAAGCATCTCTCGTGCAGTTTCAGTATTTTTAATTACAGTTTATTTTATTTGTGTGTTTGATTAGTTATTTTAGATACGGAAAGTACATGAAGGTTAACTATCTAAGAGGGAAACTGCATTTATGAAGGACGTTTGAAAGAGCAAATTCTTTTTAATATCTTGCATTGGAATATTTTTAAGGTTTCATTACTTAATTAACGTACTTTCTTGAACTCTACTAAGATTGGCAGGCAAGTTATTGCTCCGTCTGTGAAAGCAATCACAACAGCGCCAGAACGAAAATGTAGTGAACGGTAATACGTCAGCACCAGGATTTTGCAATTGGATTACTGCCTTCCGAATATACTCTGAGGGAGGAAAATGTAAGACATTTTCAAGTTCCTTACCGTGTGCCTTCATGGCTTAACTGAAAGCACTTAGCAGTTGAGAGGTTCGAAGCTCGGAGGGATTTTCAAAGCTCGGAGGGATATTGCACATTTTTCATCTGTCCTGTTTGGACAAACTTAGCAGGTTCTAAAAGTTATCGATTATTATAATATGAAAAGCAAATATAACATTGTGATTATTGGATTTGACTCATAGCTAGAAATCAAGGGTATGGGTTGAACTCTCATGTAAAGTTTGGCTGAATAAGTGTAGCCTTTTTTATTTCCAGCTGAAATGTTTATAATCAGCTGTAGTTTAATAATGCTATAGTTTAATCAGCTGAGCAATATTCTCGATAGTGACGTGGCCAAATGACCGACAGGTTCAGCTATACCTCTCAAAAAAAGCTTACCCAGCAGGTTTTCAGCCGTTAAGATGTCATTCTAGATTTACATATTTCAGTGGCTGCTATGAACGTAAATTCGTCATGTCAGCTACAGGTAATCTATAAGACCTGATTTATGTACTAAGTTCAAGGCAGTAACAATAAAACCGATATCCATTAGCATAAAGGAAAAATATACGAATGCATGTATTTGGCATTTCTTTGGAAGGGCCAAACCCTTTTCTTCCTCAGTATACCAGGTACAAAAGTGGTCAAACTGCAATGGAATCCACTCTTTCCTTTCAATGCGAGTAGCTAGAGTAACGTCTCTTTCGCAGATGAAACAAGATGCATTCTCTAGAACAGTAGTTTCTTTTTTCTTTCGCGTACACCTTCATGAATCTTCGCAATTATAAAATAACCCTATCTTATCCCTTTAGAATCATATGAGCTACCTATCCCATCCAATATTCTTGCACTATATCTTAGAATGTGATTATTTTAATACAATACAAATAACAAACTACAAAAAATAAAATCTACACAAACAATGCAATAAATACTGATAATTTTCATTACAGATTGTTTCATCGAAGGTATGCGGAATCCAGTTATCCTTCCCTCTTTGCTTGGGCAAGTAATGTTTGAAACAGACTGGAACACTTTAAGTGTGTTGTTATGCCTTTCAGATCTCGCTTGTAAACTGAAGATAATTTATCTGGAAAAAATTTGTCAAATGCCTCGAATATATCGGTCTGATTGTTTTAATACGATTCACCAGAATATACAGTTTTCGGCACATAATCCGTTTTGTAATTAGCTTTGAAAGCTATTACCAAAATATTCGGTAATTCTATACTGAATTTATTTATCTTTGAAAAGTTGTCAGTTAGTTATGCAAGTCTTTGAAGACATTCATCGTTGTGAAATTTCAAGCTTAAAGGAAGTCTCCCACAATTTGCCTGGCCAAACTTCAAGTATTATCCACAAGTATGTGAAATAGTTTTTCACTTTAAAACACCTTATATATAAGAATTTTAAGTGAACAGAAATTTTAAAACAAATTTGTAAATTTAATTAAAAACTTTAATTTTAAAACAACAGAACTCCATACTTAAAGTAATTTGCATATCACAATATCATAATATAGAGAAAAACCGCTGCGTAATTGACTTGATGATATTGAAAATACAATAATAGCAAACCGAACAGAAATGGTCGAAACTACGTTTTCTTTTATCCTATGCCAAAATTTTGGAATATTTTTATTTTTATCTACATTTATTAAAAAACTTCGTTATTTTACACCATTATTGATAATTGTTTTCACGTACCCTAGCCAATCCATTAAGTATTCCCAGTAGTAAGCATGCCATAGGCTGGGAGCCACTGTTCTAAAATGGCAAATGACAGAGTTTACATTAGCTAGAGGCTGACAGAACAAATAGTAGTTTACATCATTCAACAGCTGTCGTTTGCTAGTGAGGGAAGTATTTTAAAAGGACGACATAGTAAAATGACCAGAAGAGCTTCAATACGTAGTCTTATTATCTTCCTTAAAAGTTCATGATTAATTACTTCATCCACATGCTGGACATTTTGTAGCCGTAACAGGCGTGCACCTCGCTGATAGCAAGACACGATCACAGAATTTTCTCATATGGTTGACGACAAAACTCAATTACAAATGTTTCATCGATTGATGCAGACTGTTCCCGATTACGTAAATTTCCTATGACTGATGATTATCTGCTTAGTGTTAAAGGAAAGTTAATAAATTTCGTGGCCGAGGTATTCTACGGATATTAATCCTACTTCGAATTTTGAGGTGCACAATTAGGCATAGTTTAATCTAATATACTTTCGAAAGATTGTTGAGATTACTATCATAATCGACTTCATATATCACTTAGTTACTTGCATTAAAGTTTGCACAACACTCTTCGGCCTATAGTTATGTGTCTTCGGCCTATAGTTATGTTATTTATGTGCTGGTACTCATTCACGATATTGTACCTGTTTCTCGCTAGAACTGGAAAAATTTTATAAGGTGCCAGGTAAAATGTGTAGCAATGAATGTATGGATGACGGAATGAGATAAAGAACTTTTGTTAGATTTAAGGCAGACCAATCCCAAGCGCGCAGATGAACACAAAGTTTAAAGTAACGCCCAATGTCGTCTGCAATTTGTGGAAACAGTTTCAGGACACTGGATCCATATCGAGAACACCTAGATAAGACTGGCCACGATCCACAACTAGAAATAATGATCATTATTTAGCAGTTTCATCGCGGTGACACAGGACTACTGCAAAGTCACAGCTCTCACGTGAGATGTAGCCTACCACCGGAAACCCAGTTTCACGGTCTACGGTTGACCGAAGCGTTCTTTAGATAGAGCTGTATGCCAGAAGACCGCTAATTACATCGCGTATACTACAGCACACAATAAAACGTGTTTAGCATGGTGCACACAATATACTTCTTGCACTAGACTTAAGTAGAGCACCGTTCGTTTTACAGATGTGACAGTGTAGGCTCTGATTCTCGGTTTACATTTAGCTGGAGAGAGCCTGAAACACGATATCATCCCTCCCTCATCAAGGAAAAATATCACTACGATGGCGGAGGTACAATGGTTTGTCAGGCATTATGATGGACGGCTGCACAAGCTTTCATATATTTGACAAAATCTCCTTACTTCTATAAGGAGGAGATCTTAGAGCCTTATATACGACTATTCAGGGGTTAAGGTGGTCCTGGATTACTGATGAAAGGCGACAATCGTCCTCATAGGGCTCAGCTAGCGGAAGATTACTTGGAAAGTAGCATTCACCTCGTGATTTGTAAGCCAAATCACCTGAACGTAACACTACAGAGCATGTCTGGGAGGCTTTTGGGAGAGCAATGTCACCTCGCTGTCCCCCCACTTTTTTTTTATTTAAAGAAAAAGAAATCCTCGTGCACCACAAAGTATCACACGAGACAATCAAAAAGCAGGTGGAAAACACTTTGCTGAACGCTAAGATTGCAATTACACAAATTGGAAGATGTCAGCTTAAATCGTTCAAGATAAACATTAAACTTACCATGTCCAGACAAAACTTGCGTAACTTTAAAATTGAGCAACAAGTCCTTACTTTTCAGTCTTTCAAAAATAGTTGGGAAAAATGTTTTTGTAACAGATCCCTTATGAGAAGAGATATAATCACAGTTCCACCGCTCAATCATTTTAGCTTTGAATGTTTTTTTAAATAAGATTTTGGAATATTTACATCAACGTTAATATCATTTTTAGTTGCATTCTTAGCACGCCAATCAGCTCTCTCGTTTCCATAATTACCCGAATGACCACGGACAAAAGTAAAAAACACTGAAATACCCCTTTTCTCCAGATCTCCGAGAGACTGCTGTATATTGACAATAATATCATTGCATAAAGAGGTATTTTTAAGAGATTCCAGGGAAGAGAGTGAATCCGTACAGATTAAGTAGCTGGAACCACGTCCATTCTGGCTAATTATCCACTTGATTGCAAAATTAATACACAGAAGCTCAGAAATATATACAGTACATTCATTTCTAATGCGAAATTGGTGACACTCAATTTCAATATCATCTTCAAAAATAACATAAGCAAAACCAACTTTATCTTCAATCCTACTACCATTCGTATACAACACAAATGAGAATGAATTTACATCAGTGTCCGTACTATCCAGAATCTGTACTGGTTGTCTTACAGAATATGTGGTAGAACAGACAAGGGCAATAAACAATAATAAAGTGAGAATTGGAGTAATTTACAAGACTATTCTTCTAATCTATAAAGGTCAGAATAAACAAATCCAGTGGTGGAAATCCGGCAATAGAGAAAACAGCATTGTAACTAATAGTTCGGTAACCGCTTATAACTCGCAGCAAAATTCGTCTTTAAACTCAAAGCAGGCGTTTAGAGTTAATTTTCTTTTTTGGAGACAATCCTCAAGCTCTACATCCATATGAAATAAAGGGTACAATGCCTTGTTTATAAATAATTGCGCTAACATTCGATTTAATACCAAAACTATTACATGCAATTCGATTCAGCCCACGCTGAAGTCTCTCACATTTATTAGAAATGTAGGAAATATGCTTTTTCCAGTTAAATTTGCTGTCCAACAAAACACCTAGATATTTAATTTCATTCACCCTCTAAAGGGGATTGTCATTTAAAAGCAATTGATATCCTTTATAAGTAGTATTTTTTCTATCAATAAACATGGTCTTGGATTTTGCATGGTTAAAGTTGAACTTAAAATCTATTGACCAATGATAAATGAAATCTAAAATATCTTGGGCGAGACGAAAATCTTTTTGCAATTCTTTTCCTTGAATACAAATCAACAAATCATCTGCAAAGGCAATGACTTCACAACTGAAGAGATCAGAAAGTTTTTGTAAAAGATAATTCATAATAATAATCCAAAGCTTGGGACCGGAAACAGAACCTTGTGGACATCCTCTTTGAGGTCGACGAACACTTGAGGTGCCACCCAAAGAAAGCTCGACCTATCTTTCAGCAAATCAGAAACAACTGTCCCCCTTTAAGAGTCATCCTGGAGTTGAAAAATACCTTTCTATAAGAGCGGGATCGACTGTACCTTGTCCAGCATAATATCACGCTGAGCTACCTATCTAGCTGTGAGAGGGTACCATACCCTATATTACACTCATTTTCAGTTCGCTATCACAGCGTGGATTTTGGACATGCCTGCACTATGAGCTTTACTGATAATCAAGCGCACTTAATATGGCTTTTGAATGGTAGATCATATTTCCTGTTATAAATGTGCATGCTTTCACCTTCGCAGCTAAGCATGTCAGAATAGATATGGCTGCTGATATTCTCTAGTCGTTCATATTCATCAAATCTACGTAATTTTGTGAATAAAACGTATACCCAAATTAACCGTGCGCCACGTATTACGTTAATTGGAAAAATATAATTAAATGTTTTAAATTGTTACTCGGGAAGATTTACAGATGATGCCTTTCGTATGAACAACCAGAAAAAACAGCTTAATAGAAAATAAGTCTCATTTTAATTAATGCTTTATTTTCCGTTTTGTGGGCATTCCTCGGGAAGGTTATGTAGCCGCCGTTTGCCTTATTGATCGTCTAAGCATGTGACCTCTCGCTGGAATGTCTCTCGAAAACTCTTACAACGATTAAATTGGTCCCCATAACGAGAGATTCGAGGACGCATCAATAAAACACAATACTTTCTCGTGACTGTGAGGCTTGTTAAAGCCAGTATAGGAAGTTCGGGAAAGTTTTGTTATACGGGAGTGAGGAAGTCAGACGTGTGTGTGTGTGATTTTAAACTTATCACTTGTATGTATTTTGGGAAGTCGGAATTAGACTGCCGTAATTTGGGGAGATAAAGATTTAAAGTTTTATCTCGTGGTCTCTGAATTAAATTAAACGTAGCGCTCTGAATTAAATTGCTTCAGTTTTCTTTTTTTAGTGATACTCTCGAAAGTTTTTAAATGTTGATGTTCACTTTTATCGGACTTGTTTAGTTTGCTATTAGTTGAGTTATTTGTTTAGTTTGTTATTACAAAGATACTAAATGCCTGTTTTGAATTTTCGATAACTTCGTGTAGTATAAGCCGCCTGCGCAGCGAGCAGCCTAAAATACGTATAAAAATATTAATGATTTTATGAATCCAACTAGTTTAATATCACAGGTCGAACTAGTAATTAATAATAATCGAGTTGAAGAACTACATTTATTGTTTTTACATCACTCAGTTTGTTAGTTATTAACGTACAGATTAAATCTGTATGATAAATTAAATGCCTTGTGCTTTGCCGAAAAGAAACAGATTGGCATGGAAGATAAAAATATTCATTTCGCTCTTTTAGTTCCTTTTTTATAAATCACTAAATTTTGATTAAATTTGGAAGACAAATTACTAAATTTTTACGTTTTGCTGAGA
Organism: Stegodyphus dumicola; assembly: GCF_044657685.1. Taxonomy (NCBI): domain Eukaryota; kingdom Metazoa; phylum Arthropoda; class Arachnida; order Araneae; family Eresidae; genus Stegodyphus; species Stegodyphus dumicola. Next base: position 91,174,865 of record NC_140768.1, read on the forward strand.
GTATCTATTGCTTTTAAATCGCAGCGCTTTGTTAATCAAAACTTCATTAATTTTGAATAATACATGAAATAAATTCAAAACAAATTCTAAATTTAAAATCCAGTCTTTGAGATGCACTGTTTGGGTTACATGTGCTTAAAATCTAGCGGGTCTTGGTGCCTCCATTTTATTACATACATACATACATACATACTCACATACATGCATATATACATACATGCTTATATATACACATACATGCATACATACATATATATACATATATATATAAACATACCTACAGACTTTTGAATAATATAATAGAGAAGAGACAATTCTATTTTTATTTTTTCTGCATTTTTTTCAACTCAGTACCTTTGAATTGTCTGTGATATCATGCTAAAGTGAACATGATATTTAGAAGCGAATATGCAAAAACATAATTTTGGTGACATTTATTTTTAGAGAATTATGTCTGAAATTTAACGTTATCATTTCAAGTGAATTAGTTACTGATTCTGTTTCCAACTGCGCCATTTTTCTTAGTAATAGCTCTCAAATACAGCTCCTAGAACATTCATGTTGACTAGTTAAAAAATTTGAGACAAAGTGCGATGTGAAACACTGTAATAAAATCAGGAATCTCTGGCCATTTTAATAATAATAATAATCTAAGCTCTCCTTAGATTAGCATACATTTTGAGTAGAACACAGATTAAATAAACTTATAATTTTTAACACCCCTTTTAGTTTGAGGCCCATCAGCGGTCAGGCGGTAAAGTCGCTGAACACTAGTAGTTTAGTCCGAGTTTAAATCCCGGCTAACCGTCTGGCTGCACTGGAGTTACTGTGTTTTTACTCTTGTGTAACGTGCATACGAACTAGTTTCCCTAAGAATGTTCCTCCGCGAAGATAGCCCTCCAGTGCTTTGCCGTAATCAAATAAAACAAACCAAATATTTTTCTTTGAAATATAGGTCAGGGTAGCTTTGTTGCCTAACTTTAAATTTTATAGTGTGCTAACATATGCCAGATTTTGATACTTGCAAGAAAGCTGTCATGAGCAGCTAACTTTGATAAGGGTAAATTTTTCGAATATTACAAATAGTACATCTGTTAGATTAGTTATTTTAATTAATAATTAAGCAAACGTGAGGCCTCGCTTAGACAGAAAAAATATTCAAGTACTTCAAAAACAAAAATACTTTCATAAGAAAAAATCAGTTAATTTAACAATGCCTAATATAAAAAAAATCGGCTCCTATACCTTCCTATAGGAAACTGTTAGCGCCTGTTGCCCGATAACGGAAATGATCTGTTAAATAGTTATTTCTATACTTCATTTATTAAAATTTTTATGTAAGATTGTAAGGGATTAGAAATTTCCTTCTGTGTGTCTTGATGGTGTGGTGGTTAGCATATCCAGTCAATAACTGCAAGATTCGTTGTTTAATTCCACAAATTCCATAACAGCATTTACAAGTTTCTAATCTACTAATTGTAATAAACTTAGATGAAATAATCTTTTTACTTTCAGAGAAAACTGTTTTCTTGTTACTTTATTTTATTTCCTGCTTTGGACAGAAAATTGTAAAATAACGTATAGATAAGAAATGTAAATTAAATTATTTTATTTAAATGAACTAAAAATAAAATGCTGTATCTATTTTTGCTTACTGCAATACATTTCATCGTATGTGACCAAAAATAAAATCATAGACATAGTTACGATGACGGATTGTAAATAGTACTATTCAAAGACAAATTTAATATGAACGTAAAAAAACTTAATTTACAAATTTTTTGTTAAAGGAACTAAAACTGTAAAATATAGTTTTGTTTGTTGACTTACCTGCCATAGGAATCTTGGTTATTTGTAGTCTTAAATTAATTCACATACATGATGGTAATAGCAGAATATGAATTGACATTGTCAAGACATACGTCATATAATAGTTTGAAAAAAACTTTAAAATGCACAGTTTTAGGTTAATTACGCATATATCCTCACCACGTTCGTGAGATAAGAGCTTTTTACTATTAAATAAATAATTAAAAATACTTTTTAATTTTAAATATAGTGCATAGCTAATAAAAATTATAAATAACTAAAAATTACTTTACAGTGTGCAACTTGAATTGCGATCTCTGAAGTAATCTAAGTTTCGTAATTGATTAGCTTCACACTTTAATACCGTCTTTGTGTAAATTGGGTGAGGATGAGACTAGTAGAATTTTCCATGGATAAGTCAATGTCTGACTGGTTTTCTGAAAACTCATTGGCAAGTAAAGAGGACAATTGATTTCATCAGCTTTGATTTCTCAAATATCTTTCTTGAGAAAATAAGTGTCTAAACGTGCTTAGACAAGTTTTATTTCTTTTGTCATAAGTAAGACGATCGCTGTATGCCATCGTGCACAGCAAACTTTACTTTTGCAAATCGATCAGAATTAGGGTCTTGGGTTGACAAAAAACATTAGGGGTTCAGACTTGGGAAACATTACTGCCTTTAAGTTTTTATCGGCGCATTTCTTCTTCCTCCTTTCTCTGTTGCTCTCTGAGATTTATTAGCTTTTCATTAGTCAATTCTTCGCCATGTGAGTTTAGCAGTTCTTCGAAATTCTCCTCTGTGTTTAGATAAAGGTGCTTCCTAATGTTGCCTCGGAGACTTACAAGGCATTTTGTTTCCTAATTTCTCGTTTTCATCACCTTAATTAAGACCATGACAATTATGAACAAAATAAGGGCACATGCTTTTCTAAACGTCATTAATGTTCACCTACTTCTGTTGCGTCTCTCCATGCATTATGGATATTTTGTACTCAGTTTCGAATATCGTAGTCCTTCCAAAAGCGACTAAAGGTTACGAACACATTTCACTCTTTGAGAACAGGTTTGTTTGTATCTGCCAAAATTTGTAAAATAGAGAGCTTTTGTATAGTATTTCTTTTAGCGACCATAATATTATTATTGATCATTTGTGATGGAAATGAAATCATATCTCTGCTTATAAGTCGGATTACAATTATCGAGGACAGATTTAATATAAAAATAAAAGAATAAAGTTACATGGCTTCATTAAATGAACCAAAAATTAGAATATAGTAGTTTTATTCTTACTAGTATATTCTTGGTAATATTGAACTTATCTAATTAATATCCAGGCTACTGTTTCTTCTTAGACTTTTATTTATGGTCGCTTAACAGCAAATACATTGCGATGGCTAAAACATTTATATTATTTTTAACTATTTAGTGAACTTAAAAAAGCACACATAAAAAACAAACCTTATTTTTGACACGTTTTTTATTTGCCTAAATTCAGATAGTCCCGAAATGGTCGATTTCAGCTGAAAAGCAATTTAATAATCGATAGGGCTATTGAGTGAGTGAGTCTTTCGCTTTGGCTTGCAAAGAGGAGAAGGAGAGGAACACACAAAAGACAGATGAGACAGATTCCAGCATTCCCGTTATCTGGGAAATGTCAGGTGACTGAAGAGATTATTGGTTCTTTCATTTAGATGGACAGCGACACTGAAAGGGAATCTCTGTAGATTCTAGTACTGCGCTGTGGACGTAGGTCTGGTTTTCTTTTTTTCGTTCAAATGCTCAAATGGAGAAAAAGATTTTATTCACATTAGAAATGTTCTTGGCAAAATGTTTTCAGAATTTTAGTATTCGGTTGCGTAATTTTGCGTTTACCTTAAATTACGGTGCATTTATGAACCATGAGCTTTAGCAAATATTGCTACTTCACAAAACTTGACAAACTTGACATTGTGACTACTATCGAGATATTTTTCATAAGGTATTTTCTCCCTCCTTGCAGAATGCCTTCGTGGTGTAACGTTAGCACACTATTCGAGATGTCCAGTGTCGACTCTCGGCGAGGACATTGCACATTTTTTACATCTCCTGCTTCAAATTAACCTAGTGACGTTTCACGGATATGGGATATGGCAAAGCATGCAACGGATATCTGCGTAAAGGGAGGGATATCTTCCTAGAGGATCTTTCTGAGAAAAATGGAGTGCCAAAAATTTCAGTGACTTGTTCTTAAAATTTCATTATTGGGGTTAAAGGCAGATATTGCAGTAACGGTTTATATTATTGTAACGGTTATAAACCATTACTGCAATACTGTATATTACAGTACTTTTTATATTAATTATAATATGGGTTATTCCTATTTCTGTTTTTTTAACAGCTCCTGGATTAGCTATGATTTTGCGTTAACCCTGGATGTCGTCTCCATTATTATCATCACTCCAAGCCGAATTTTACCATTGGTCATACAGGTATAATCTTACTGCACTGTGTAGGAGCTATGTTCCAGCTTTGATGAAGAAAATTCCAGCAATTGAGGAATAACTTACTCATCTGTAAAATTGTGTTGCGTCCTCTTGCTAGTTTAGCCTGTGTTGCATGACGGTATGCTTGAAACACTAGCATAAATAAAGTTCATCAAAACATAGCGTTCTCACGGGCGAGAGAGTTTTATCGCAATTGAATGGAATTGTTTTCAAACTACATGGCAAAAATTGCCGGAACATTTTTTGAAAAAAAAAAAAAAAACTTTGTTTATCATATGTCTATCCCAATTAATTATTACGACCCCTATCATAGAAACAGTATTCATAGGCCCAAGAGCCTTTTTTATCGTGTGCTGCGATCTCCTAAGGCTGTTCGATTGGGACACACCTGAAGGTATTCCACTCCTTTTCCCTTATCATAAGATTGCTCTAGAGAACTTTTATCTCTCCAATATTTTACGCGCCCCCATATCGCACAGGCGTTACATACTTACAAAACCCATGCCATCTTGGGTATTCGAACCCGGGCCCAACGATTCAGTAGTCAACATCACTAATCATTATACCAATCACGCTGCTCTGTGTTATTCACTGTAAACCAGGAGTCAATTTATGTAAATAAATATTTACATTAATCTCCAAATAAGAGGCCAAAGACGTTATGAAGAATAAGAACGGCAGAAAGTTTCGCGTGTAAGGCTGCGGTTGACAATTAATGCTCATCAGTAGAGAAAGATTACGTATCTCACCTCTCATGATTGCTTTGGAAGCGGTGGCTTTTGTTCCCATTGTCTTCCTTTGAATTCTATGAATGCGACGTCCGTGAATGACTCGGATAGTTACTCTCTCGGGATGCCTCACATCTGAATCTTAGGCTCATTCACGCACTGCCTCATTTGCTGAAGAGAGGAGACGAGTATTCGGATAATTGCAGTTCGTCTAGGAACATTCTCCGCGTTAATAACCTGTCTCGTGTGTCCAGGAAAGGCGTGGAATAGAATCATTTACCTCTGACTGCAAAGGGAATTTAATGTACTCATTGGTTAAGTTAGAGACTATTTCGCATATGACATACGGGAGGAGTTGAGAAGAAAGGGCTTGCAAGTCTCTTCGGTAATTGGGAAACCATAAAAATAATTGAAGGTGCATTAATATTGGTCAACTGAATATTTCATTTAAACATATTTAACTATAAGTCTAATTCTAGTAAATAATAAACAATCTTTATGTATGTTTGCACCCACCATCTGGAAAAATGGCGGCAGCTAGAGCCAACAAATTTTGAACATATGCATTTCGCAGCCCGAAGTTTGAAGTTTGAATTTTATTCTTATTTATTTCATATTTTGTGTGAATTTGATGAAATTTTTATTAAAAAACTTAGCGACTTAAACACAACTTGTTGCCACTCTAGAAGACGCTTTCCAAGGCTCGGTTGTAAGTGCCTTATTTCGATGATATACGTACGACACTCCAATAACATCTAAAACTACAGTAACACATTTGCTGATTATACATCTGTTCTGATACAGTCCAAGATACTAGAAAATATTTATAATCAACTTCAGCAATCTACATTGGATAGAGCCATGGCTTATGAATTGAAGTGTTTAAATAAATATCAACAAATCAAACCCAATTCTATTTCGCAAAGGTCATTCGCTCCCAAGATAATGGTTGGAATAAACTGGAAACAAGAAATGACAGTTGATACTAAACTAACTATACTAACATCCTAGGTGGTAGTAAACTGACTTTCAGATCTCATTTTGCCAAATATAAAAATAACTTTAATGTTTCCACAGCTAACCTAAGACCTCATCTCGTAAAATACGGCAGACTTTCTCCTAACAACAAAATTGATATTATGTAAAACAGTTGCCCGCACAGCGTAACATTACGTCTCTCCGATATGTTGCAAAAACACATCTTTATAAAATACAAGTTCTGCAAAATAAAGCTCATTGAGAAATATCCAATGCCGTTCGGTTTATAAAGGAACGCAAATTACATACCATTCTAAAAATCGAATCAACAAAAGTTTAATTTCCAAAACTCATCACAAATTTTTCTATAATATTAAGCATTATAGAAGCACTGCAGTTTTAATTCAAAATCATGAACCATGACAGCAAGAAAAATACGCATACCAAGCTTAATAGTCTTCGAATTAGAATTATTTTAAGGTGGTCTTTTGCCGTCTTTCACAAAAAATGGGATATTTATTTGACAGAATTTCACATAAAATTTACGTCACATTACACATTTCACATAAAATACACGTCACATTATTTCACATAAAATACACGTCACATTATTTCACATAAAATTTAGATGTCCTTCACGGCATTCCACTCCTGACTCTAGCTTCCTGCAGACGGATTACTTCCTGGAGTAGACGAGTTAATTCCAGGTATTTCAGAATAGTATATGTTTTTAAAATATTAATTTTTGAAATATTTCTAATGTGATTACTTTAAATTAAAATGAATTTAATTCTTTTGTTTAGCTGGATTATATGTGCAATACCTGTATTAATATTCCATTTTTCAAGGAATGCAATGGTACTTTTCGAAATCTAACTTGCTGATTGGTCTTGATGAGATTTCACTCTTTGAATGTCACTGGGACGAAGAAACGGGATGTCTTCTGTAAATCGGACGTAAAACTTTCTCTTGAGAGTACGTTCAGTTAAATTTAACATTTTCAACATTCTTCTTATTTTTAATTTCCCATCGTAACATAATCTTCGACAATCATAAGCCCCTTACTGAAACTTTCTTTGCATTGATGGAATCGGGTTTGTACATTTTTTCTCTCTCTTTTCGATGATTAAATAGACCTATTTTTGTTGCACTCACTGAGATAAACCCATGTTTCATCACGTGTCGTAATGTATTTATATTTATCTACTGCTTAATAGGTTTCATACAGGGTTCTGCGAATTAATCTGTGTTGACCCACTTGGCTCGGCATAAGCTGATGAACATTATGGTTTTTAGCTTTTTTAAGTTTTTAATCTCAGTTTATTATTTTATTTAGTGTTGCTACACATGTACTTAAAGACTGCAAGAGTTTCAGCGGTCGGCCGGTTTCTCCTATTACCAACGATTTAACTTTAGAAATATTAGAAATTGTACATACCTTTATCGATGGTTTGTCTTCGTTTCATGTAGAAGTAAAGATTGACGCTTTTGCCCTTTTTGATTAATAGTATTGCTTATTTTTCATTAAAACATTTTAAATCCATGCATTTTACAACGTGTTTGAATTATGTAATAAGAATATGTCTCTTCTGAAATCGCAAAAATATCCTTCAATCCACAGCTTGTTTATATACGACATTTTCTATGAAAAATAAAAGTAGCTGACGATATTCTCATTTGAAATAATAAGCTGCTCCCAGATATTTTTGTTCCAAAACATTTGATTATATAAATCTTTCTAAAAATGTGCAAATACCTTTCTAGTTAGAGCGTTCTATCAGCAAGACGAAAATGTGTAATTACATTTCCAGAGAGGACTGAACAATTTTCTTTCGCTGATAATTTAAACTGTGTCTAACAAATGTTGTTAGTTGTCTTATGTAGTCAGTCTCTGATGGGTTGATCTAGTGTGGGCGAGATATCGGCAGTAATCTAGCTTCTGTTTTCTTTTAGCTAATCGCATTTTGCCTGCACTTGTAGGTTTGTGCATCTAAACGCGACATCAGTCTTTTCTGAAGAGCTAAGAGTGTGGAAAATCGGAATTGTAAAGCAATAATAATAATTTTATAACATTCCTATGGAAATTTTATTTTCAGAAAAATCTGACTTTTTCCCGTGATTTTAATTCATTGCACATGTACACTCTTTTGTAAAGAAAAATCGAAGCACCAAGAAGGACTTTTGCGATTGTGACGAAATTTGGTATGCAAAAACATCTCGATCGAACATGCAAATGATCAATGTTTTAAGGCAAATGAACAGGAATTGCGATCACAGCGCGCATTTCTAGTGCGCAATTTTCAAATTTTAAAATCAGTAACAGAGGCGAAAAATTTCTATTTTTTGTTGCTGCCATTGTAATTCCGTAAGGAAGCAACCAAAGATGCCATTACGATGACATCGAAGACCTGACGGACAACTAAACGACTTCGAACGTGGTCGCATTGTAGGGTTGCGTAAAGCTGGGTGATCATACCGAGCAATAGGCCGCCACCTGCAGCGTACAGACACTGCTGTGCAAAGATGTTGGCAGCAACGGTTGCTGCAAGGAAATTGCAGACGAAATGAAGGCTTTGAAAGGCGAAGTAGAAAAAATGCGAGGTAAGATAGGATTGTTGTTAGCCAGGCCCGAACAGCCCCAACGGTATCATTGTCGACTATTCAACGCACTACAGCCACGTCTATACCTTCCGTGTGGCACCGTCCACCATCTCAGGCACTTGTCTGAGGCGGGCTTACGCTCACAGAGTCCTTTAAGACGTTTGCCTTTGACCCCACAACATCGGCGGAGTCGTCTGGACTGGTGTCGCAGCCGATCATCATGGTTGTCATCAAACTGGCATCGTATAGTGTTCAGCGATGAATCCTGCTTCACTCTTGAAGCAGATGACTGTCGTGTTCGTGTCTGGAGAGAATAATACAAGAATACAGGAATAAAGCATAAAAGTACCCTTCAGTTCTCAGGGATGTTTTAGGAAATTGTAACCGGGAAACTGCGATGGTGATTTGCTGCAACTTTTGTGTCATCAATCACTGGGAAGCGGGTAATTCGCATTAGCTTCCCCCTTCCGGTCTGTGCACAGATCTTTCCTCATAGTTTCCCAAAAGAGCTTAAAAAATAGTTTAGGAATTCTAACATTATCTTTGTCCTTTTCCTATTCATTGTGAAGAAGCTAGAATTGAAAACAACTTTTTATTAAAAAGTGTGCCTTTCAACTGGATATCGAACAAGTTAACTTGAGTGCTTTTGGCAAAAATTTTGCTAAGAAAAATTATGTGTTGATGGGCATGAAGGAAGCCTTTATTATAATTTCAGTTTTTCCGATTACCTGTAAAACTATTAAGCCCTCCTCATTCTCTAATGAATCGAATAACAGCACTAGTGAAACTCGCTGAAGTAGGAATTGCGTAGGAATGAGATTGGAAGAATTAGAAAGTAGAAAATGGATCCAGCTTTGAAGTTGCATATACATTTTGAGACTCTTTGATAAAATTAAACGAAATTTGAACGAAATTAAGTAATTAGCAAGCAATATTAAATAAAGGTTAAACGAAAGTGTATGAGTTATTTTATTCCTTTATTTTACAAAGGAACTCAAACTTTGCACAACAGTGAGCGATAAAGTTAAGAAAATAAATCAAGAAATGAAATTAATAAACTACTGCAACGCTTCGGTAAAAACTCTGTTAAAACGTTTTGAAACATCAATGAACATTGATCAGTTGAGTGCGTCCATTCCACGCACATTTTTTATTTTCGATTTTCTAATATAAGATAAGTAATTTGCTAAGAACACAAGGGTCTCAAGATCTCCAGTAAGATGTACTGTCATTTCGAAGTTTTTCCACTGTCGACTTCCCATTTGCGGTAGACAAATCTATATCGCTGCTGAAAGGAGTCCCATAAGGCCTAATATTATTTTGTCGTTGTTCGTTCTTAAATTGCAGTAATATAAGCTAATTCATCTCGGTTTCCCCAGAAATCTGATGCTCATTATCAAGTCCTTCCTTGAAAATAGAACTTGCACCGTTGGAGTTGGAAATGCAACTTCATGTGCCAAAAATATTTACGCAGGTATTCCTCAAGGGTCAATTTTAGGTCCGCTTTTTTACATCATCTATACCAACGATTTCCCTTGCTTTTCCGAGGATACAAATGTTCTCGCAGCCAGCTACGCTGATGATACAGCGATAGCTACCAAGTCTCTAAACCCAGAATATGTCTTGTCAAGAATTCAGGCGAAAATCCCTGCTATTGAGGGGTGGTGCAGTCGCTGGAAAACGTGCATTCAGCCAGAAAAGTCCAAGATTCTACTCATTCGAAATCGCAGACAGATGAAACGGGTCAGAACTGAGGTTAAACTTTTTGGCAAAATCATCCCTACAGTTGATAAAGCTAATTACCTGGGAGTTACCCTTAACAAGAACTACAATTGGAAGGATCATATGCTTAGAGTAAGCGGAAAAGCACACGGGATCATTTTCAGGCTTTTTCCTCTCCTAAAGAATGAAAACCTCACCCTCAGACTGAAAAAGAGGATTTATGAAACTGTAATCCGACCCATTCTCACGTATGCTTCCCCAGCCTGGGCAAACTACAAAGCAAACGAAATTAGCAAACTCCAAGTGCTTCAAAATAAAGTGCTAAGAATCATCACAAAAGCTCCTTACTATGTTCGGAATAGGACTCTCCACTCCGACTTGAAAATAGATACTATTCAGGACTACCTCAGCAGAATAAACAACAACTTTTTTAATAATATTATCAATGTGAATCCCGCTAATTTCACGGACATTCTTATCTACGAAATCCTGGCTGAAGACAAAAACCTCCGCCCATTTGCCGCCCACCTCTTGAGTTCAGAATTCAAGTTCCAGTTTTCTGGTTTTCAAGCAGCATCAATCGGGGTCAGTTTCTGGGAGGGTGACCTCCCACGTGACTGGCTCCGACGAATGAACAGTTAGTATTCGGGCTATCCTACACAGGTCATCCGAAGTAAAGCCCCTGCTTGGCGGATTCCATCCAAGATGTAGCAGTACAGGAGCAAAGTGCTTCTTTTTCTCTTTTTCTCTCTCCAGCACACTTCTACCTCCACGAGAGAAAATTTCTTTCAGGTTTCTACTCTGTCAGGCCCCACATGGGATCACATCAGGAACTGGCAAGAGCAGGACTTTAATTTCCTGCTGAAAGCCAGTATAACCGCAAAGTTCCAAAGTTCCGACAAATATTCAAAAGTCTCATCCGTTCCAGCATTAACTGATCACAATAGCTATTGATTAGCAGACAACAATAGTATTTGACTAACAATAATAAATACTAATAAGTCCATCTGATAGGCCGCAATATCTACCATCTAATGGTATAAAAGCCAATAAATATAGAGATGTTAGGAAACAAATAATATATATTTTTATACTTTTCGGAACCGGTGTTCTTGAAATGTATTGCAAACTTTTGTAATGAATATCGATAATGTTGATAGCGGAATACATTAAAAGGTTAAGTAAAGATGTAAAATTTTAAATAACTTACTTCTCTCTTGTCACATTTTGAGCAGAAGAAATAACACAATTTCTAAAACGTTCATGTGTTAATTATCTCCTCTGAATAATTCTTATGCTTTCAAATCAGCTTAAAATTTTATATGCTCATATGTAGCAAATGCTTGAGAACCTTCAGCTAGTATTAGAATACTTATTTAATAACACATGCTCTCACGGTCAGTACATTACTAAGAAACAGGGTTAAAAATAAAATTGTATATATAATAGCCGAAAGTCCTCTAGAGTGAATGTGGGAAAACAGCTTTTTGAAATAGAAATACAATATGAATTATATGAATGTGTAAGCTTTGGTTTCTAAATAGTTTTCCTTCTAGATGACTAGAAGCAGGAAATTTCTATGATTAAAATACTGGATGTCGGGAAGAAATGTTCCATGACGAAAACATTTAATTGTAATTTTAGATTTTAGGTTTCCTACAAAGTATTGGCTTTTATTTAGGTTTAGAACTTAAAATCAATTAAGATCTTACAGACTTTCGTTGCGATTACTTAAAGTCTGGTAGGGAACATTATAAAGTTAATATTATTATTTTACATAACCAGTTATTTTATGATTTAGAGCTTTACTGTTACTTCTCTTTCCGTTTTCCTGCCCGAATGAAAATTGAGTGAGAGAATATTTAAGCTGAGACTTTTCCGATTGTAAGATAGAACGTGTTTCTCAACTGGAAGTCACGCTAGTGTATCTCGCTAGCTCTGATAGATTAGATTTCTTCGGCTTGTAGTATAGCTACCTTTATTTAATCTTAAACTGAAAAAGTTTGAGTCTGAGAAAAGCTTGAGCCAACTCTACGTTAAACCAATTGCGTAGCCTTTGTCCACTAAATTTTAAATCTTGAATTTGACTGTTATTTTAAGTTTCATTGCCACAAGGTTTGGTGGCTTATGTCACTACTAACGGTGCCTTTTGTTCAACTACTGATTTAGTTAGAAGGTTTGATTTTTTTAAACCTGCCCAAGGCTCTGTTATTGTCTTCAAGCGCTTATTCACTCTCAGTGTGTTAGTAGTTTGATACCAGTTTATGCTACCGAGGAACACTTAACTCTATACAATGTCCTTGCGGCTTGGGTGTACTGAGAATGTAGGTGAGCCGAAAGTCCTCTAGAGTGGCTTGTTGGTACGAAAAAAGGGGTGTGAGACTGTGAAATCTTCTTCTTGGCTTTTCTCCATCAAAAATATGCCGGAGCTTTACATTTAATGAGGTGGGGAATATATCAATGCAATAATGCTAAAACTCTGGTGCTCTGTTTACCTGTTTCTACTCTAACCTTAAGCAAACGATTATTAACAAAAGCAAGTTGAAATACCATAGCACTAAATGTAATAAATTTTTACTTAACAGGTTTGCTTGGCAGGTTTGCTGGAATATGCTAAATTTATTACAAAAATTTTGTAGACTTTCCATGTCTAATCATAAACCTACATCCAGATGGTTTCTGAGATATAAAGTAAGGTTACCTCTTAGAGATCCAAACTTATAATATGAGTGCATATTTTATATCATATATAAACACGCTCGTATTTATTCTGAAGCACTCTAAATCATGAGTTTCGTTTAACTCCGAATTCCCAAACTCTTGCATTTATTCTGAAGTATTCTAAATCATGAATTTAGTTTAACTTCAACGATTAAATTATGGGAAGAGTGTGCTTTAATTAGGTGGAATAATTTCGACTTCATGAGACCCCAATTCGAGAACGATTATTCAAATATCTAGCATTCGATTCAGGTACAATGAAGAGAAGAGAAATAAGAAAGAAAGTTCCTTTTGTTTTATGTTTTGAGAATTTTTTCCAAGTTTTCCTCAATGTTTCTTCTAATTGGTTGTAATTTTATAAGATTACATTCAATACCTGAAGACTAGATCTTTCTTATTTAGTAAGCACAGCAATCGTTGTAGTGAATAAAACGCGAGACAAAGAACAAGCATTGATTACAAAGACGATATACCTTTTACTGTAAGTGATAAAAATTTGAGACTAGTTTAAGCTTTCGTTTCTAGGCTACTTAGACTAATTGTCTGCGTTCACAATATTTGATGGCTGAGAGTGACAGCTGACACTATTTGGTGCTTGAGAGTCCCTTTTGCAGAAAAACGTTCCCCATTTTATTATATTAAATCACGAAAATATTTTTTCTTTTTTTGCAAGCAGGAACACAGTATGGATAGCATTCAGTTATTATTTAGAGTTTATTACGTATAATTTTTAATTTGTAAGTTTAGAATTTCATATTATTAGTGCTGTTTTCTACACCTCTTTCCTTGACGTCGCCACCTTTTGTTTTGAAGGATTTACTATGCTTATGTTAGCTTTTTGGAAAACAAATTGTGTAGCAAAATGATTATATATTTACAAAACTTAATTTCAAATTAGAAAAGTCTGTAGCCTATACTTTGGATTTATAGCTTTGAGAGACATTAGGTATTTTTTTGGAAGTAGGAGTCATGAAAAATTAGCAACACCTTCCCCGGGAATCGAAACACGGACCTCTGGAATACGCGCCCAGCGTGCAGACCACCACACCACGAAGGCATACCAAGAAGGCGGGTAAATATCTTATATACTCCCCATTTTAAAGGGCGACTGGGGTTTTAGGGGAACCAATCGCCAAATCATGGGTGTGGAGAATCATCATCCACCACACGTTTAGTTCGCGCGCCACTGTAGAGACATTAGGTATAATTTTGGAAGCAGGAAAGATAAAAAGCTAGCAACGCCTTCACCAGGAATCGAACCATAGATTTCTGGATACGAGCCCTGCGTGCAGACCACCACACCACGAAGGCACACTGAGAAGGCGGGAGAAATACCTTATAGCTTCACGTTAATCAACATAAGAGTACCCATTGCTATTCTCTCACTTTATCTTGAAGGCAAGCGGCCTGTCCAGTTGCATTGAGACTGCATAAAATCTTCTTATCTATCTCGAATGCTAAATTCTGGCTGCATCAAACCATCAGGCGACTTATTGCTCCGTCTTACAGTAAAGCAACATCAACTCGGGAGAAGTTTTAAAACAAACCCTTTTTAATTCTTCAATCTAACGAATTTATATAGCTTGTGTAATAGCAGGAAACCTCCGCTGCATGAGATATTAACAGAACATTAAACTTAAATATGCAAAACTATGAAGTTAACAAGACAAAATCCACCTACAAGTTTTCGCTCAAGCCGTAGATTAGAGAAGGCAAACACGACTAGCAAAAGCTAAATCCGATTCATGTCAGTTTACAAACTGGTTGAAAATAGAAGTGAGACCATCCGCTATAGAGATGGATGGTCTGCTCCGGAACCAATTCACTTTACTGAACGAATGATCAGCAATGATGTACGACGTGGGGGGCACTCAAAAATGCGGCGAGTCGAAAGCCCTCTCGAGAGGTCTGGGGTAGGGCAAGAAGAAGTTGAAGATCCTCGGGCCCGTTTCCTCCGTGTGTTCTTCTTCAAAATTGGGATCGAAACTAAGAAAATCCGTACTGTAACGGTGCCCAAGGCTCTTGCCAACGACAGGTGCAATCATGACTGCTTGCCACGATAAATTTCGTGGGCTGGCTCTGATTTCAGACAACCTAGATTTGTCACAACAACAATAAATCCTACAGCTGTTCACTAAGCTTGAAGTTATAACAAGACATTGTTTTTTTTTCAACTCCGGCATAAGGTTTGGTTAATATGTGTGTCTTCTTCTCGCGGATTTGATGTCTATTCACCTGTTTCGGTGTATCGTGAAAACGTTCTTGGCGATGAAGAGGCTAAATGACCAAAAGGATCAGCCAATCTCAAAAATTGCTTTCAGAGAAATTTTTGGCATTAGAGGGGAGAGATATTTTTTATTGATAATATGAACAATTTTAATTAACAAAATGAATAATTTAGAACTATATTTACCATTATTTTCGAAACCATTTCCATCATTTAAACTTACATTATTATAGCAAGAGTATTCATTGTCACTGCTGTATGAGTTTCATGTCTGTGGTTCACGGAAGAGTTATAATCAAAAACAGAATTAGTTTATTTTTAGAATAGTGAATTTTTATACTTTGTAGCAGAAACGTAAAAGATTTCTTTAGTCACGCTGGCAATATTTTCCTTTATTATTGTTAAACAGGTCAATTGTTTATTTATGTAAAGTCCATTTGTCCTAAAAAAGTATCCTTGTCCTCATTTTGTATCGATTCATCCATCTTATTTCATGCTTACAGTTTTATTAGTGTAATTTATTAAGAGGCGCTTCTAAGGTCATGCGCTACGCTCATTAATTCCAGACTTCACATTTACAACTTCCGGGAATTTTGAAGAACATTTCATTATATCTTCTCAGTTCTTTTTATGAAGAACCAATAGCCATCCATAAATGTCACATTTAGAAAGATCAAAATGTTTTAGTGCCGTAAACCCTCTAAAAATGAGGACGATCGAACTGACGTGTTAACACACGAGGAACGCCATTTGCCGAATTTGCGATATCGTTAGTGATTCGCATCGTCACCATTAAA
This sequence comes from Stegodyphus dumicola, assembly GCF_044657685.1. Lineage (NCBI taxonomy): Eukaryota > Metazoa > Arthropoda > Arachnida > Araneae > Eresidae > Stegodyphus > Stegodyphus dumicola. Next base: position 91,190,931 of record NC_140768.1, read on the forward strand.
ATTACCAATTTTGGCGATGTCTTAAAAGATACTTAATATTTCACTACCTTAACTTTTTTCTTTTTTGCCATGAAAAGGACGCAGGTGGTGTTAGCCTTTGTTTGTCTGATGGATGTAATGATTCTCTCAAAACAAAAGGAATTGGATTCGATAAAATTGGGAAAGGAATTTGGGGTTATTGAATAATCAATACGTAAAATAGACTTCATTTGTCTTCCACACTGTAAAAGTACGCTACTTATCAGAGTAACACAATGTATTCTTTCTAAAAAAATGTTAAAATGCTTAATGTTGCACTAGTATGCAACACATGTTATTAAAATTGCACATTGATTTTCTATTGAAGAGAGGTGTTACAGGTCTCACTACCTCTGTCAGTTAACCTTCAACTATGCTTAGAACAAATCAGTCGCTGTTTCGCAATTCCTATTTCTTCTATGTCAACGTAATGATAAATATTAATTGGCCAGCTCAGGTCTATATATCAAGCTTGCATATGGGATTAACAGAGTAATTGTGAAATATCACTTTTTGATTTATTTTAACTCGCTTATTAAGTAATATTATTTATACAGTTTAGAAACTTCATCCCTATGCTCAGATTTTTAGGATACTTACGCTGCACATCGGATTCTCTGTCTGTCTTCTGTAGACTGGAATTATGGTGTAAATAATCCTACAATATCATAGCAAAATATTATTCATTTAATAATCAGATTAATGATTTATATATTTGAGCCATTTGATAGATTTTAATGATTTACTGATTTTACTAACTGTTGCTCATTTTATTAACTTTAATGATATTTACAAAAGACGACTCATTAAACTGCCAGATCGCCAACTTACTCACTAATTAATCATAGCAAAATATAATTCATTAAATAATCTGATTACCAGATTACTGATTGGGCTTATAACTTAATAACCCAAAGGGCCAATTTGTCCAGAAGTGCTATTAATCTCTTTTGGCATTTTGCGTTGGTTCACTGTAAACGGCGTTCCAATTTTCAAGCTGTTGAGACCAAATATTCGAGCCCTGCATGATAGTTAAAGATTAAATAACGAGGAATCTGCATGAATATATGTATGTTTATTGCACTCAAAAAAAAAAAAAAAAAAAAAGGTACCTAGAGACAGGAAGTTTTATATAACATAGTCCTCCACTCGAATAGGAGCATCTGGAAACCCAAATTTTGAATTTGTTTCATTGTCTATTGCAAATTTTGTTAACGAATTTTTAATTAAAAACCTCAACGATATCAAAGCTAGCAATGGCAACATAAAGAAAAAAAAATCATTTTTATCTCCAACGCGCGAGTCTGTGCATCGGAAATTCTAAAGACATGCTCTTTTAAAATTATTTTATGATACTGCTGTTGAATTCAATTCTATGGTGTTTTTATGCTTTAAGTGGGAAGAACATGATATTTAATAGATAAAGATAACACACGAAACGTTAAAACTGCTTCTATGGGCATAATATAAAATCTAAAATTTTTTATCAGTGCTTTCTTGCTGATTAGATTGATTATACTGATTTTTTCTGATAATAGTACAAAAGTAAATATAAGGAAAAATAGCTCGTTTAAATAGCGTTTAGTCGACATAATTGTTTAACTGTGTATACTCAAATTACACGTGCGTTTTTTTAGAGTAGTCCAAATTTGATGCAGATATTAGTATTTATGAAAATTAAAAGTTTTTTTATGCGATGGTCTGACCCGTGATTGAAAGCATTCGTCGATAATAACAGAACTCACTGGACACTCGCCATTCCTCATCTAGAGTACCACCCAATGTGAACCGGAGGAGGTGGACTCTAAACAGGTGATATAAAAGTATACGGGGTTTTTACCCTTGTAAAATGGCTAGAAATACGTAATTTTCGGATTCAAAAGCGGAACATTTGTAACTAATTAAAAAACATACGTGAAAATTACCATTTATTAGCAAATAAATAAAAAAAGAAAGAATCATAAATCACTGTTTTTTGAACTTACTCTAATCTAATAAACTACTGCCATAATATGAAAAAACGTAACTGAAGAGTAACATCGTTATAGTCTTAATATTCCTTTTCATGAATCTTTTGTTAACTACGATGTCTTGGGTTTTAACACATCTTTGAGCATACACTATATGAATAGGTTTTTGAAGGCTTTTGAATATAATAGCTTTTGAAATGCTTTGTGATGCATTGCTTTGACTTTAATGTTTACTTTAATGTTTACTTTAATGTTTACTTTAATGTTTACTTTAATGTTTACTTTAATGTTTGAGTGTCTTTATTCTCATTCTAGTAGGTTATTTATGAAAATTATTGTTAGCCGTTAAAGAGCTTGTCTTTTGAAACCTCTTTAAAGAATTATATTTTATAGAAGCTTTCCAATAACAAATGTGGATTCAGAACTGGTTTAGAAATGCTATCGGTTACATATGGATAACATAATCTTACCTATATAATTATAAGTTTCATGTAGACATGAATATTATGTGTTGGAGCTATTTAAACCCTTCACTGCTTCTGTCATCAATATCATTCTGATCAACTTTCGTCTTTCTTTTTTATCAAAAATAGCATTCTAATTTATCTCCAAAATAGACATCACTTTGGCTTTGAAGTGGTTACTTTAATCGTCTAACTCTTTAAGATTTGAATTTAGCGGTTATAATCTGTCTAACTCTTTAAGATTTGAATGAATTCATAGGTTGATTCTTCTAAGTCCTGAACCAGTTTAAAATTTATTAATAGAATTCAAAAAAGACTTTGGATTTCATTTTCAAAATATTTCTACGGGAAATTTAGACTCGAGTTATCATCTGTATCGGGGGCAATATAATGCCAGCTGAGGTTACATCAAGTGCAAATTTTTTCGAATCCACAAAAGCAGATCTTGCTCCCGCTACAGTAGTATTTAATCATTTGAAGTCTTTTATAAATATGTCGAAAGACTGACTGTATATTCCCAGCGTTGGTATTACAATAGCAGTCTCAAATTAATATTTTCATATTGAAAGCAAACAGACATACAGCACGCAGAGTCTGATACTAAACGCTTACTTGTGAGTATTTACTTCAAGCGTAATTATTACTTGAGAATAAGTAAAAGAGGTAATAGATTAATACTTATAGAAACACGCTAAAGGAAATCTGAAAATTCTTTTATATTATTTCCCAATCAAAGGGCAACTAGGAAGGGAAGAAATTCAGTTGCAATATCGTCCACCAACTCAGTTCTGTGACACGTACAGAACTTTTAAATTTTTTAGAAGCCAGGAAATCAGAGAAACAATCCAAGCTTATTCAGGGAATCGAATTCCGGATCTTCTGCTTGCTAGACGGATGCGCTATCTGTTACAACACAAAGGAACTCCGTAAGCAAGATGAAAATTACTTATAAGCTTCCCAACAACGGAACATGTGTTGTCAAATAGCACATATATCTAGCAGCCTGCTTCCTTGCATATGGTAAAGGCGGAAAAGTGAAACTAGTTTCTGATAAAATGCCCGCAGCTATTTAAGTCCAATTCTGAAAGAAGCATAAATAAGCTTTGATTTCTTATAAACATATAAATTTCATACACCAAGCATAATAAGGCAATTACATGCAAGTAAACCCAAAATATGCAATCGTACAACTGAAATGTAGCCTTTCATAACGACACATAAGCGGTTTGCTAAGAACCAGTACGTATGTATTCTATAAATTATGATACATACTTTTTTTGTAACTTTGATTTCTTTACCGTTTTCTTGTTATTCGGCAACTGCTTAGTAACTCGTATTTTTAGAAAATATGTAGTTGTTAAACTGCTGTCAAATAACATTATTTTCTCCCTCCTTACCGCATACCTTGGTGACATAATTGGATGCACATCCAGATGGCAATCTGGAGGTCTGAAGTTCGAATCCCGGCCACGACATTGCTCATTTTTCATGTTACCTGGTGCGGAATAAGTCTAATTGCTGCACTAGTAGCTCCTGAACTGAAATGTGATGGACTATAATTCGTCAGAACTTGAATTTAGAAACAGTCTAGCCGTCCCAGTCGCTTTTTAGTGGAAGAGATAAAGTTTGTTTATTTAATTATGGCAAAGCTGACGACAGCTGTCTAAGGGTATGAATGCTTTCGTGGAGAAGTTTCTAAGGGAAACTGTCTCGTATCTACATTACACATGTTATGTAGAAGTGAGGGGGCCACCTAATAGTTACCCTAAGTAAGCAGGAAGAAACTGTGATGAAAACGTCCATGCACCAGTCTGCCCGCTTTGAATCCAGTCTAGGTCTAACTAACAATGTTCAGCGACCTCTCCCCTCGTCAGCTGGTTGGCCCTTTCGTTTGGGTAGTGTAAAATTTTTTCTCACTTCCTATCATACGTCTTTGTGGTATTATTGGAAGCATGCCGATCTGGAAATCAGGAGTCCGGGCAAGGGCATTGCTGATTTTTCAACCTTCCTGATGTGATAAAAATTCTAATGGCTCTACAAGTTGTGTGCTACTATAGTTCTACCAGTTATAAAGTATTTGTATTTTTTTAACAACTGAGGATTTTTCCTATTCAACCATAAGGATTAGATTAAAAATTGAGAGATTCGACTGATTTCATATTCTCATGCTGGTATTTGAAAGTTGGCTTAATCGTCTGTTCTTTTAGAACTGTTACTTCCTTATTACACTGCTGTAGTAGTTCTAATACGGAAAAACAGATTTAAGGAACGTTTGGCAAACTATGTAGTAGACATCTTTATTGTGATAATAAGCAACAAAAGTTGCTTTTTATTTTTTGCTCTTGTTGGTAAAGCAAAACATTTATTGTAATTCCTAACAATTGTCACTTTCCAAATAATGGCACATTATAATCACTGTTACTAATGAGCACCTGCAATACTGGTTATAAAGCGGCAAATATAAAAAAGAGATGAAATTCTCTTTATTAAAATTTTTATTGAAATAAAAACTAAATTGCAAGAAACAGTGGTGATAATCATGAATCTTTGAAAATAACTTTGCTGTAATAAACGATTTATTTATTTATTTATTTATGCTAATATTTTAAAGTTTTACCACATATAAGATAAGACAAAAAACATAAATTGCTTAGTTTTAAACATTTTGAAACTGATGTCGTTAAATAACATTTATATAAAAAGTGTTGTGTTAAAAGATTAGTGATTATTAGGCAAACGTAAGCAAAACCTCTTTTATGCAATGTAAGCAAAATATTTAAGCCTGTAGTAAAAGAATTATGTAGCTTAATATAAGGCAAAAATAAATATTGCTTAATTTAAACATTATTAACTTCGTGTTATTAATTATGATGAACGTAAAATATATTAAGAAAAGTAAAATGTATTTTATGTAATTTAATCAGAAATAATTACGCATGTAGAAAAACTGTTTATTTAACTTTTTAACATTTTAAACGTCTACCATTTTTAACGTAAGATTAAAAAATAAATATCGCCTATTTTATATATTTTTAATTTAATAAATTTAAAATTGTATACAAACGTGTAAAAATTTGCATAAAAATGTATAAAAACTCATTAATTTTACTAAATATAAAATTGTATATTCAAGATGTCTAAAAACTCATTAATTTTATTACACTAAACCTGTATAAAGTACATACATATATTTTCTGTATTATTAGTTAATATTTTATTAGAAGCATCAGAAAAATGCTAAACGAAACGTACCTTAATTATTTTTAATTCATTTCATAAATGACTTAAATATACTGCTTTAAAATTTACATTGGTCTATTTTAGTAATTTTTAATACAACACAAAAAAATCTAAAAATACTAATGCGTTAAAGATTTTAATTCATGGAATGATTATTATCTAGATCAAAATTTTTACTTCGCGTTTTGTTGTTACAAAATACTTTCAATTTTCTATGCACGCTTTTAGAAATGTCCTTTGTACCCTATGTATTAATTTTCTTCGATTAAATACCATTTCTTAATTATCCGTAGAAAACTTTCTTTCGAGAAAGCTATATTTAATGAATATTCTATCGTAAACTTGAAATTAACATCTTTGTCATTATCATTACTATTCGAAACATTTAAATTTTCATTGCTTTCGCAATCGCTTGGTTATATCTGTAATTAATATAATTATAGTTGTCTTTGGTAAACGTGTCCAATAAGCTGTGTTCGCCATTTTCAAAATTGTCCGTAATTTTGTGAAGGAACTTTGACATATCCGAATACGTTATTTGTCTTTCTCTTATTATTTTCATTAGTACCCCATTTAATAGTAATCGGTATATTCTCTTTAGATAATTCATTTAACGAGTAAACCTTAATGCATATTGTCTTGTAAATAAATTAATATCATGGAAGGAATTCTTTCCCTAGAACTTTTACAGATTGTAATGCCGTGTGATTCGAAACATGTCACTAGCATCGGTAATAAAGATACATTCTGTTGATAATTAATGTAAATTATAAGGCTTATTTTAACTGACACGTTAATTTTATGTAATTATTTTTCTTTTTCTGTTTCTGCTATTGGGCTTTATCAATGCTTTATCTGAAAATATAATTCTGGAGGTAATAATGCCAGTCGAGTACTCACATCATTTTAATGTCCGTCCAGTGCCTTCACTTTGACTACTTGCCTTCAGGTTGTTGTGCTTCATGGTTAATGTTAGAAAAAATATTTTAATTTACTCAGTCTATCTGCCACTTAGATCACAGCGACTTAAATTCCCTTATAGATCAGCTGCTTAAACCTTTCGTAATTGTAGGTAATTTCAGTAATTACAACACATTGCAGAAAATACACAAGAATAAAAAATTACGGTAACTGAAATTGAGCGGACATTTGAAGACCATGGCCTTTACTAGCTCAATGATAAAGAATACGCATACTTACACCAGCTTTCAAGGATATTTCACGCTATCGATCTTGCCATGTGTTCGCCACCCTCTTGGCTTTGACTCTTCCATATTGGAGAAATATAATGGTGATTTTATTATTTTTGAATATAGGAGAACTTTGTTACGGACGCAGGCCAAGTCTATTTTATGCTCAAATTAAATAAAATACTGTTCCAGACATATACGCCAAGCCTGAATTCGGATATGTCAGATATGAAATGCTGAAGAATCATTTCATATGCATTTATATATATTCTTGCTCTTTATGATAGAATATAAGAGCAGAATATTTTATGGAAGATAGCTGTTGTCATACTTATAGCTAAGCGAAGGAAAGATACCAAGAATTCTTTCAACTATCGTCTGATCGCACTTCTAAGTTGTGTTTGCAAGCAGTTTGAAAAGACGGGAAACCACCGCCCAGTCCATTAATTTTGGAAACAAAAGATTCTTTGCCCGCACTTTTGAAAAAAGTAAAATTTCCATCTTGAACCTAAACTTTACCTTGAAGCTTCTCTGTTTCCAACAGCGTTCTAAACGAAAATTTTAAGACGAATGATCCATTGAAGACTAATATTACTTCCACACGTCATGTACTTCAGGAAGAAGTATTTCAGAACTCTAAATCTTCGGAAAGTCCTGGATAGCATCTCATTTGGTGCACAGCGTGGCTCGTTGCTCCGCATTTCTACGGCATTATTCCGCTCTAGGCTGGACTATGGCTCAGTCGTTTATGAATACGCACAGTTGTCTGTTTAACGGGAACTAGATCCTGCTCATCATTAGGCTTTGCCGATGTCTTCTGGAGCTTTCAAAACATCTCCTTCATAGAATCTGTGCGTCTGTTGCTCAAAACCATCGTGTCAGCTAAGACGCAAGGAGCTGACCCTTCATCATTATCTCAGCATGTCACAGCCTGCCAAAATTAATCAGGTATGTGTCTTAAATGACTTTTATAACCTGTTATTTTCTTCGAGAAGTAAGTGTATACCTCCATTCTTTGTCAGAGGTCGGACACTTATTGGAAAGTTCTGAATGTCTGATGTGAAGGCCGAGGTTATTGTAAATCTTCTTCAAATATCACGTTGGGAGAACGCGCAAGTTTGGATTTTGGATATTATTCATCACCTTGAAAAGTGAAATACTAACGAGATGTAATATAAGCAGTATTTTCTTGAGCGCAGACATGAATATAGTAATTACATTCTGATCTGAAACAAAATGGTCAGAAATAAGTTGTTATGCAAAAACATCGTTTGTAACAGGAAACTATATGAACGGCAGACGACTGCTTGATACTCTCTTTGTAAGACGATGCTTACAATTATGTGCAATTTATTCCAGAAAAGGTTCATAATCTACACTGACTCGTTTTTTTGCACTAAAAGCTTTAGAAAGTTTCTCTGATATCCAGAATCTTGAAGTTAGAGAAGTTCTATAACTACATCTAAATACAGGGAGCTGTGTACCAGGTTCTTTACTGTTAGATTCTTGGAAATGATGGAATAAATAGAAATACGAGACGAGCTGGAAGACATTAAGGAAAAGTCTGCTACTGCACTTCCTTTCGGCTCGTTATTTTGAAATATATTAAAACGGTCATCAAGGGCAAGTTCTCGAATGGCAGTGACTGTATGATGTATAAGTAAATACTACATTTTGAAGCATAGTATTTAGAATGAAGTATAGGGAGGAGAAAAATAATCGGAAGGAACAGGTACTTTAAACTCGTCTTAGAATCTGTCACTTCCTGGGTTACGCGCAAGTACCTGTTAAAACCGTAAGTTAAGGTATTTCTCCCGCTTTCTTAGCATGCCTTCGTAGTGTAGTGATCAGCACGCTCGATGCGAATTCAAAAGGTACGTGATTCGAGTCCCGGAGAGGTCATTGCTCATTTTTTCCATCTCTTGCTTCAAAATTAAACTAATGTCTCTACAGTGGTGTCCGAACTAAAAAGGTGGTGAATAATGATTCTTAACCACCAGGATTTTGCGATTGAGTACCCTAAAACCCCAATCGCCCTTTAAAAGGGAGAGTATATAAGGCATTTCTCCTGCCTTCGTAGTGTAGTAGTCATCATGCTCTACGCAAATTCAAGAGGTTCGTGGTTCGAGTCCCGGCGAGGGCACAGCTCGTTTTTCTCATCTTTTGCTTCGAAATTAAATTAATGTCTCTTCAAGTTAACGTATTTCGTCCAAATAGGAAAACTGTTTTATCAGTGCGATAGATTTTGATAGAATGTTTATATTTCGACAGAACTTCGTGTAAAGTATTTTAAGGTTTTGATATTAATCCAGTCGGAAAAAATATTATTTAAATCTATTTATTTAAAGGCAAATGAGTTTTAGTTACTTAATCCGAATAAATTGTAAATTGTTTTTTTTAATTGATCTTGTGAATTTATCTCTGCATTAATTAATACTTATATCATTAAACGTTTTGATTGTAAGATTGTGTTGTTTTATGTTTTTCTCATAACATAACAAAATTTCGTCATCATATTGTTTAAGGGTTTTTATGATTTTATGCTAATGATAAACGAAACAAAAGATTCACCATACATTTGGCGCATTATAAACTTTGAGGTTATGCTCCAGAATATCGACCATCCATTCATTCATCCATCCATCCACTCTTGTTGCTGAGTCGTCGTTTCTTCAAATCACCCACAGTTTCATTCTTTCTCAGGCTTGTCACGTAACCACGTAACTCTTACTATAGTGAAGTATCATATTCTGGCCTCTACTGTATTTGCACGTCGCACACATTCTCAGTTTTCTCTGATAACATTCTAAAACTCACTTATGCTGCTGGGGGGGGAGGAAACACAGACTGTCCTCTGTTATTTAGTTTTTGCTGATGCCTGTCAGTCTGTGAACAGAATTAAAAACAACAAAGTATCTGCCTATGCTCACAGATATTCAGTACAAATATCCCAGCTTTAAAATACGAAATTTCCATTAAGGTCATCTTTAATCGTTATTCTGTTATTTACGTTTAAAAAATTTTTAACATTATTTTGCTGCATATTATATATAACATTAAAATTTTCACGTGACGATATCTAAACAGCAAATTACCGAAGATTCTGGAAAGCGAAAACCGCGTTTATTTTTACTATCGAATCGTTGCTCAGGACAGTCAAGAAACTTGTCTAAAGAACAGAACTAATCATACGAGAATCATAAGAAGATCGGATTCTAAGAATGTCCTTACTTCTTGGAATCTTCTTAAATCTTTCTTAGAAAATTCTATTTTTTCATTTATTTGCTTTTATATTTCATTAGTTAAAAGTTCTTACGATCTGCATTGCTTCCGCCATTGTAAACATTAGAGTTCCTATGATATATATACATACACGAATATTTATATTAATTTGAAGAAAAAAGGCCAGTGTTAAAGTGAAAATAAGGTTAAAAAAACCTTAGTTATCGTAGCATTTGAACAAAATAATCGATTTCGAGGGAGATCATCCGTCGTTCTCTCTTTCAAAAAATTATATTTCAGCGCTACTGTTTAACATAATTTTTTTTTTATTTTGCTCTTCCCGTAAGAAAACATACCACCATTCTTAACAACAAAATATCTTCTTTCACGATATTCTGCACTCCATTTTTATTCTTCAGGAATTTTTCTTTTTTTTAGTTTTGATTATTCGAAATCAACTGCCTTTGGCAAAGGATTTTCTCTTACGGTTATTGATGATAAATTAAAAGATTAATTTTCCAATTCATAGCGTAAAAACATCTCTTTATTAGAAATAACTACATCTACCTAATTGTTATTCCATTTGCCTTTCTTTCAGTAATTAAATTATTTGGAATCTCTGCAGAAGGGTCTTTCAGATAGTGTTTTCATTTATCTACAGTATTACGTTTCAGAATGCGTAATACTCGTAAATAATGGAGAATCTGTATCATGTATGTTTCTCGCACTGTTTAAAAATGAAGGCTCCTAAGAACGCTCATTTTTGAATACACAGAGCTCTCCATTCGAATATGGGCACCTCAAAGCTGGAATTTTGAATTTCAAATTTGCTTTTTATTTGTTTAATACTTTGTACGAGAACTGATGCTAGAAACTGAGAGTTGAGACTCTATCCGGTCTTATATAGTTTTCCCCAGGCCTCTGAGAAATTTCCACTACCTTCGATTTCTCGAAATTGAAGGAAGACATTTACAGTTACAGTTAGATATAGGAATCAGATAAATTAGAGTTACACAGGAATGAGACAAAAATGACGCCACATGGTTGTCATGTTTAGCGACGTTTGACATTTTCTCGCCAAATGTGGCAACAAAAATTTGTCTCTGAAATAACTGCTAGCTTTCCGGTGCCATTTAGCTCAGTGTTAAATGGACCTGCCCCTATAAACTTATTTTTGCAGCGGAGCTTTGCTTTCTCGACGCATTTCATGTTACATTCCTTATATCGCATAAACTATTGATATATATACAAAATTTGTAATATCATCCCGTTCCCAAGGAGTGCACGTTCCAGGCAGAGCAATCCCTGGGCAGGAAGCCGTACCTACAATTAAGGAAAATTAATGCAATATTAAAATAATAATTTGAATAAATGATATTTAACAAACCAAATACTATATCAGTGAATATAATCACGAATTTACAAATTTATATCCGCATAAACCATGGTCTTAATACACTACTTACGTTGTACACACTATGGTGACTACGTACTGTAGTCATACCTGGGGACTAGTCTGACGTAATGAACGAATTCTAGCTTGGAATTTGATAACTTATGGATCCGAACTATGACGTCGTTCAGCATGTTTAGGACTGTGTAAGTGCAGTCAGCAGCGTGACTGTGGTTTAGGAGAAGGACATTTCAGTTGTATGGGATTACATAACCACAGTTTGTCGCCTTCGTTGAATCGATATACTGTAGCTCTCTTATTATATCGGGTCTTCATCTTTTCTGTCGCCAAGTTAACTCGCTGTCGACTAACATTTTGTATCACTTCGAAATATGCTGGAAGATGTTGAAAGTATTCCTTAAGCAACGAAGTAGCATCTGGAGGGGATCAAATAAGAGATCTCAAGATTGCCGGAGGTCACGACCGAAGAGCATCTGGGATGGGGAACAGCCAGTAATGTCGTGGACAGAACTGCTGTGGACCAATAAGAACAGACATAACTTGGTATCTGGAAACCATCAATTCCATTGTTTTTTGGAAACTATCAACGAGAGTTTATTAAGACTGGTTTAAATAAACTTTTCTATCATGCCGTCTGACTGCGGATTGTAGATTGAGTTTTATCTATATTGTGTAGTTTAGAGAGTCTTTTAATTACAACAGAGATAAAATTCCTTCCTTGATTGGAATGTAACTGAATAGGCAATCCAGACCTGTTATAAAATGTTATCCAAGGATAGGATCAAAATGTCAAGAAATGTTCTCCACGTTTGTGGATAAAATTTAGTCGTCAAAATCATCACCAGCTTGGCCCTAACTTGTCAGTTTGGAGAGATATCCCTTTATCTCAATGTTAAATGGACTTACGCCTGCAATCGTATTTTTCTATCGGAGCTTCGCTTTCTCGAGGCATTTCATGTTACATTATACAAGATGTATTGCAATTTTACTTATTGTATTTACATTGAAAACCAATGAAATTATATGCCATTCAACTGCCGAATACAATATAACTTTTAGTAAGAGAAGTAAACGGCCAAACATTTTATTATATTTGTATAACTTCAGATGAATTAGCTATTATCCTTGGTCAGTTAATAAAACGCAATCCAAAATTTCGTATGATAGATTTTGCTTTATATTAATACATCAAATTAAATTTTGTTTACATACGATCAGCCAAAAATGATACTTACTGCACTTAAAGCTCTTTGCTCTTTAAAAATCATAGATTTGGCGGAAGATCATATGCTGACATTAGAATTTTTTTTTAATTTACTTTTTGTTTTTCTCAATTAAAATGTGGTTTAATCCGGATTGTAGTGAATCTGAGTTGATCGAATCTGGACAGTTCGAGGTATTGCTTTATTTTAGAAATAAAATAATTAAAAGCTCGGAGCTTTTGGTATGCCATTTTCGAATTATTTATAATTTGTCCACTCTCATCTCATTCTTCGAAACAAATTTCATGAGTTTCCGAAACGTTGATCTTCTTCAGTTTTAAATCATTTAGCAAGCGTACAGCAAATTTAATCCTTCTTATATTTTTTATCATTTAGGGAATGAAATCATGTCTCATTTTATCAGATAAGCATGAATATGTTCCTTAAAATATAACTTCATTCATTCCTTTAGTCAATAAATTAAAAAAGAAACTCCGATGTAAATTCATTGAGCATTTGTAATTTTGTCTAATGAATGCCGTTTTTCGTAACCAGTGGAAAATTCGTATTTCTTTAAAATACAGTATGAGCGAGGGTCTAAGTAAAGTGGTTCTTGAATAAAACATTCGAAAAACTGAACAAGCCTGAAAATTTCATGTTCAGCAATTTTTCTAGCAATGAAAACGTGACAAATCTTAATAAATTCGAGACAATAAAGTTCACACTGTACTTAAAGAAGATGCTGGATGTGTATTGTATTCGTTTCAATGGGCAAATGTGTACCGCAGGGAATGAAAACGTGGCAATGGTGTTCTGAAATTGCAACAACTTCTTGTCTAGCAAAGTAATAAGCGTTTTCAGCGAGATCTCACGAGGAATCTCGATACAATTTCGCTGCTCTCACATTTCCGTTATGAGTGTGTTTTAGTGAATTAGCTTGCAGTAAACTCCCAAGAGAAATGAAGCGCAATATAAAATGGGTCAGTTTGGTGGCCAAATTACCACGCAGGAGAATTTTGCAGTCTATTCTAAGAATATTTTTTGTGTGGAAATACTATTTATAGCAATCTCTTGTACAACTAAAGGGTGTAGAAAGAAAACTAATTCAGTGCTAATTAATTAGAAAGTTAATTAATTTATTAAGAAAATTATCTAAAGATGAAAACTGTTTCGCTAACATATAATGCCATAACTAACAGGGATATTTTAGGAAGATGTTTTAGTGTAATCAGTAAAATTTTGAGCTGTGATTTCATTTGTAATATATACTTGTTGAATTTATTTTATTAAATTTGTAATATATACTAGCTACACTTGCGATTATTGATCAAAAATATAAAATTATTCTTGATTGTTAAAAGAACATATCGTAGTTTCATTTCCATTCAAGATTAGTGAACAGTTTTATGGATCTTAACTTGCAGACGAGAAATCACAAATTCAGGAGTAACGAAACAATTAGTTGTGCATCACTGGACTGGCAACAAAAATATTCTACTGACATCTTATTGAATGTGACTAATACACTTTAAGATGGACTTTTTATTTTTATTATGTTAGGAAAAAAATTTAAATTAAATTATGTTTAGATTGTCCGAAATGGTAAATTTATTTGAAGAATTGCTAGAAAGAACGATTTGGTAGTAGAAACAATTCAAGTAGGAACTTGTCAATATGGCGCAAGGAAGTTCTCCTAACACCTAAAAGCAATATTTTGTAGACTATTTGTTTTCTATGTCATAATATCCAAGACTGAAAAGGAGCCCACCAGCGGCCGAGCGGTAAAGTCGCTGAACACTGGTAGTTCGGTCCGAGGTTTGAATCCTGCGAACGAGTTGGCTGAACGGGCGTTTTCGTGGTTTTACCCATGTGTAACGTGTATACGAGCCAGCCTTAGAAAGTCCTTCACGAAGGCATCCCTCCCCTTAGGCAGATAGCCCTAGTGTGCTTTGCCATAGTTAAATACACCACACCACACCAAGACTGAAAAGAATTAGCAGAATCGAAAACGCTAAGAAATGTAAAAGATGTTTCAGAAAGATATCTACCTGAATTTTTAAGACAGTGACTTCTGATCCAAAAATACTACATCTTCCTCAACAGTTCCTATCTATGCTGTCTGTCTTTTTTTTTTTTTTTTTTTTTTTTTGTACATATATGGTAGAATTAAAATAAAATATTCGTGTATTGTGTTTACATTTCTTCTCTGAAACTGAAAATTTCTTTTATTTTTCTGTAATAATTCTATTAAATAAAGTACTGTTGTAAATTTTAAATACGAGTTCTTCTGGGGTCTTAAGAGTCTATTAATTTATTTTACGTTTATTGTTGCGGGAGAACTGTTCATGAAAATTTCGGATCAATAACGAACGACTTTCAGTTACGGATTAAATTCGTGTGATGAGGTTTCACTGTACTTATTTTAAGAAAAAAGGATAAAACTATCAAAAACGTAATCATTACGGGAAAGTAATAAAAGCTTCTTTATCTGCTTAAAAATAGTTTGAAACTTCAGAAGATCTTGGATTACATGATATCGGGTATATGTACCTGATTTTTGGAGGGGTATTATTTGAATTTAAATCATGAGTATTAAAGCAAAGTGTCTCAAATGGATATGTCAGTTTCTCCTAAGTCAACTTCCCACGTTAACAAACTTGGCAAGACACCTGAAGCATCTAGCGAAATGGCACACACTTAACTAACTACAATAATGTTTTGGAAAGCCACGGAGCTATTAAATAAAGTTGCTGACGCAGAAATAAATCGTGTGTCTTGGCTGTAGTGTATGAGGACTAATTTTAATTTAATTCCGAAAAATGTTCGGAGTTTAGCCACTTGCTGTAGACACCAGACAATTCGTGTTTTAGCCAACTTGTCTAAATCCTGAAATATAAAACAGCATATAATTACACCCTTCAACACCTAAGAATAAAACTTAAGCCTATTCATCTCCTTGTAAAAAAGTAAAAAGTAATAATTAAAACTATTTCAAACTTAGTTATTAGTAATAATAAATCCTTCTGGAGTATATACGTAAATATAAACGTGAAAAGAAATAAAATGGTCATTTTAATAATCTCGGAAATGAAAAAGTATATTATATGATTTATAATTCATGTTTCCAATATACCAAAATAGACAATGACATTCCTTTGTAAAGAAAATTTCAAAAATTTTCGTTCCAACTGCGAAACAACATTTCATCATCTGCAAATGGAATTTAGATTTATTCCATGAATTCCTAATTCCTTTCGTAAATGTGATCTATCATTTTCCCAGCTGCCATAAAAGTCTGAAAATTCTTCATCATGATTCATTTGTTTGACATGCTCCTAATGAATTGAATAAACCTTTCCTATTTTGCTTCATTAAATATGAATATCGTAAAAATATAATTGTAAAAAATATTCATAAAATAAAAAAAGTATTGTAATTTTTTTATATTCTAACCAGTATTGTTGAGAACCATTGCTAATGTAGCAGTAAACAGACTTCAGTATTTGCTGTAATGTATATATGCTAATGTGATTTCTCGATGCGTTTGCTTTTCCGATAGAAACATTTCTTGTAAAGCATCACCTAGTTGTTGTGTGACATCGTTGTCATAGAAACTTGCCACCTGATGGTTGAAAGGTACAACATGACAGGTCTGAGTAAATCATTAATCAGCACAAATGACTACTATATGTATTAAAGCCTTTTGTAAACATGATGATATCTTTGTCAATCACCACCTGTTATACAGATTTTCTTCCCTGGCTTTCCACGTCATGAATATCTGTTCAAAATCTGCAATAACATTTACGCCCAGCTGTGTCGTCCATGCAAGTTTTTGTACACTGTGCAGTCTGGTATAAATATCGTATTTAGAAGTAGCGTCGATTCCACTGGATATTTTTGCATACACGTTTCTATAAATAAGTGAACCAAATTGGCATAACACATGACTGATACTAGCGTTACTCGAACTTTTTCGGTTGAGGTCACTTACATAAATTAAAAGGTTCTGCAGTCCCCTTTGAAAGCAAAGTTTTAGCATATGTTACTATCAGTATATTTAGAATTTTGTAATATGATTAATAAAAATGAATTCAGTTCTATATCAGTATTAAGCTAATAAGTTAATAGGATAAAATATATATTCGTTTTCCATAACTGATTTTTAATAAATAATTTTAATAATTCTTTTTTAATACTTTAAATAATTTAATTAATAATTCAGCTCATTTTTAAAATTTAATAATTTTGGGTTAATTTTTTAATAATTTAATAAATCTCTTTAAATATCCAATTTGGATTATCCTTATCTTATTAACGAAAAATGTAATTAATGTTGTTACTCGTATTAAAGAGAAGGATGAGCCTGCCGATTCTTGCATAGCTGTTTTGTGTTTGGATGTATGATAGTAAGAAGCCACTTTTGAAATGAAGTATCACATATCTAAAATACGTATTAATATGTATTTCTCACATAAAAGAAGCTTCTATTAAGTGGTTTTGTACCGAAGTACTCAACAAATTGCGTTAGAAGTATCATTTAATAATTACAGCTATACTGCAATGATTTCTAATTGCTAGCTGAATAAAAGTAAACTAAAAATAGTTCAAATTATATCAATAATTCAAATTATATAGAAATACATATTAATACGTATTAATTTATAAAAAGAACTGCATATAATTAATGAAAGTTTTATAAAATCACATTTAAATTCATAGTTTTATATCCCATCTTGCTCAAAAACATGTGTGTTTAATTAAAATTTTATGTATTTTAAAAAAAGGGCTTCGTATGTAGGCACATACCTTACTTAACATTCATTATAAAATGAAAATGTGCGTAAAAGCGTTAAGTGATTAATTTAGTTTAATATCATTCAGGAATATGACCATGTTCAACTAAATTTATTTAACGCAGTTTCTCGAAGTTATTCCACTTCATATGCAAACACAAGGGTTTTCTTCTGATGTAAGATTATAAATATATTTTCATTGTAATATTTCCAACACTGTCGACTTGTTACTCTGGTCATGCGAACTAACAAGGTTTGTAACTGTGCAAGAAGAACAAATTTTGCCTGCAAATAAAAATACACTGTTATATAAAATAAGTGGTTTTAAAGAAATAAAAACATTTCCTATCAATTAAAAATTGTGTTTTATATTTTATTAATTTATCTATTTGATATAATTTGAACTATTTTTAGTTTACTTTTATTCAATTGGCAATTAGAAATATTTTCGGTATAGCTGTAATTATTAAATGATATTTCTAACGCAATTCGTTGAGTACTTCGGTACAAAATTACTTAATAGAAGCTTGTTTTATTTTTATCTGATGGCCCTTACTTTTTTACTAAACGATACTTTTTTTAACGTAGTGAATAATTATTGGAGGAGATTAAAGCTATTAACGTTTAGTGAACTAGCCGAAATTAAGGGTTCAATAACGGACTTTATTACCGCTCATAAATATTTACTACCTAAAAGATACACATCTGCTAGGCAGTATTATTAGTGCATTAGCTTTATAGCAGTGCTATCTCCAAGATTATTGACGTGAATTTCAGACGTTTTACTGAGATATCGTCAACACTAAATTTCTCGTCGAATATATTCACAAATTTCAAAAAGTATATATTTTAGTTTAGTTTAAAAATTATAGCGGCAGTTTGAACATTTAGAAGAAATTGCTTTGCTCTAAAAAAATCGCCTGCTTGCAATTTTTTTTTAACTTCAACTTTATTTTCGACTTTATTTGCTAATTTTGTTTTCATGCAAAATGGCGCTTTCAAAGAAGCAACGGACGGAAGATATGTTTGTGCTCTTTTCGAAGAAAATTGTTTTCATATCTAGTTATTAAAAACTGCTGTGAAAGTCATGGTTATTCGATATATAAAGCAACGATAGATAATATTGTCGATAAGAAAGGAGAAAACATCAAAGATTGACTTCAAGAAGAAAAATTGTTCAAAATACATATCCAGGGAAAAAACGAAATGTTTCGAATGTTGCAAAGGTAAGAATTTTAATGTTAAAAGACAATTCTTAAAGTCAAAGGACAGTTGCATAATCATTAAATGCACAGTGGCAACTGTAAACAAAGTGATTAATACTGATTTAATCTTAATAAACAATTGAAAAAACGTAATGTGCATCGTCTTTCTCCACGATATATCGCAGAAAGCAAAACGCGCTGCGGAATTCTCTGTGAGGAACAATTATTCGGACAAAAGTGGTAAAATGTTATCATACTATATAAATCCTGGATATAATTAAATGATCGGAATAAAAAGAGATCCATCTATTATCATCATAAAGAAGAAAAACAATCTTAGAACTTGATTCAAGGAATCTAAAGAAAATGTTTCAATGGAATAAAAATTAAAGAAAGTGCAGAAAACTGTTAAGGTCAACTAACTCAACATATTATCATGAATATATTTTGTACCTTACTTTCAAATATGAAATACCTTCTTTTTGCCTACAGTGCCATCAATCAGTAGAACTGCATCAAGGCAAGGCAAGCAACCTCGCTTCAAAATATTCTGTTAACTTCCTGGAAAATATGGAACATTAAACGGTTATAAAGGCCGTACCCTTCATTCCTATCCATATTAAATCTCTTGATCCACGGATGTTTGCACTTTTTAACTTTTAGAAAGCGAATTATCCAAACGTCGACCTACAACTCCATCCTTAGACTCTGGGAAGCTGTTCAAGAGGAATGAGATAAAATACCTTTTTCCGATACTAAAAAAGGCTTTATTGTTTGGAAATTACGGGGTAGACAATGAAAATTAAGAGTTATGAAATAGAATATTTAAAACACAAAAATTTTAGGTAAAATGTTTCCCTAACTACAATGAAAATCGTCTAAAAATGTGCGAACAGCCTCTGTATTTTTAAAGTTTAAATATCTTAGAACTTGAGACAACTCTTTGTCTTCAGTTTTACCCCCAAATCAGTCTTTTTCGCACATACACCGTATAAAATTCAAGAGCGATATCACGAAATTTTAAAAGAGCCAATTTTTTAAAACTCTTCACAGAGTATTAATTGTTGCCACGAGCGTTTTCTATTTTTATCCCAAAAGAGCCATGAATCTCAAAACGCGATTTTGTTTTGCTTTACTTTAATAGGTTATTTCAATTTTCTTAAAACTCTGTTCCCATTAGGTAAAATGTAAGATATTTAGCTTTTAAATTTAATCCTCTTTTTTACTGAAGAACAAGCTAAGCTATTTGAAAGCGGTTCTTAAGAATATTATTATTAAGTTTTTAATCGGATTAAATTGCATAAAAATGCATTAAATTCATGATACGTTTAATTAAAGCATTAAATATTTTTACAGAATTATATTAAATTTTTTTTTACTTTTGAAACATATATAACTAATTATTCTAAATGAAATATACATCTAGTATCGTATAAAATATTTCACTATTCCACCTGGACTAACTCTATGTCTATATGTACTAATAAAACCATGTTATACTTTAAAAGATTCATTTTGGACGAGCGTTAAAGTCAAATTTTTATTTCTTTATTCAGAATTTATTATTTTTTCAATTTATCATATCAATGTTTAGTTTTCTTAACACGGTACGTAAAGTTTTTGCCTTTTCACTTTATTATTAAACATGTTTTCGATTGCACTTCGGCCACATAGAATTGTGAATCAATGTGTGTTTAGAATTCCCGATAGAAAATTAAGTTTTGCCATAATTTTCATTTTACATTAGTTACATTATTTCTATGAAAATATATATGGCGACAGCATTTGATGGGGATATCCTTTTATTCGTATTACCATACATTTTTATACTCACTATTTATTTATATTAATTGCTTTAAAAGTAATACATGGCAATAAGTGGCAATATTTGTTTATTTGAAAAGTGAAGCAACGAAACAACGAGTAACAGAAAGGCTAATGGCACCACTGGTAGTAAAAATGGACATATTATTAGTTATGTAGTAGTTACGTATGTCGATTTATGTTACTTTCGTGTAGCTAGAAGAATTTTCTTTCCTTTTTTTCAATTTATATACAGTGGCTCCCAAAAGTGTTCGTACGCTTATGATTTCCATTGAAATAGGGCTCTATCCATTAATTAAAAGTAAACTTTCTGAATGAGATTTTAATAATAAGATCTATAATCTATTAGTAAGAAAATTACATGAAATATTTTTAAAATATAGCGAAACTTTATTTTTAAGAAATTAATAATCAAAAAATGACAAACATTTTATCTCACAAAAGTCTTCGCACACTTCAAAAAATTCTTGGCATATTAGTAAATATTTTCATTTTTCGTTAAATTAATGTTTAGAAGGATATTCTTTAGCATCCAGAACAGCTTTTAAACGTCTGGGAATAGATTTTACTAGATGTTTGTAATTTTTGTATTAATGTTCATCCATTCTTCCATCAAGACTGTTTTGAGCTCGCTTTTTGTTTTGATGTCGTGTTTCCGTACTTTAACCTCCAGTTCTTTCCAAATGTGTTATGTAAGGTTTAAAACTGGTGACTGAAGTGGTGTTTTCAAAACCTGTGGGCAATTATAGAGACACCACAGGAGAACGTTGAGAGCCGTATGCTTAGGATCGTTATGATGATTAAAAAAAAAAAAGTTGTTTCCAATACCCAAATTTTGGGCTGATAATTTGAAATTGACTCTTAAAATATTTAAATAAAGAGATCGATTGATTCATGCCATCAATAAATACCAAATTACCTAGTCCTGATGCTGCCATGCACCCCCACACAAGAGCACTTCCACCGCCATATAACTAAGTTCCTAGAATGAAGTTCCTCATTTTTTCTTCTCGTCATTCTCTTTCTCCTCGTTTTTTCTTCTCCATACAATTATTCGACCATCGGAACCAAAAATATTAAATTTGCTTTCGTCAGCAAATAGGACATTATTCCAGTATGTTTCGGGTGTATTTATCATTGATTTTGCGAATGAAAGCCTAAGCTTTCTGTTTCTCTCAGTAACAAAACAATTTTTACGGATAGAACGCCCATGTAATCCAGCTTCTCTGAGAACTCGTCGAACAGTTTCAAGCGAAATTGAAGTAGAAAACTTTGCATTAAATTCTGCAGAAACTTTTACAGCACTCAAACGTTGGTTTTTTACAAATTTTCTAATTGTTTGACCTTTTCTTACCTTGTTTTCAATCCGATTTTCTTCTTTAAAGCGTTTTATCACATACTGCACTGCAGAATGGGATAAATTAACTAATTTAGTGATATTTCGAATTGATTTACCACTACTATGGTGAAAAATTATCAATTTTCGAATGCTATTTGTAATTTCTTTACGACTGCGACCTATTTTTCAATAATAAATACAATATTATGAAGTAAACAATAAAAAATTAAAGCAAACGATTTTTAAATGCCCCACCACAATGCAAAAATTAAAAAAAAAGGCAAACGATAATTCTAATTTTGATTTTATCCCAACATATTTCAGTGTACGAAGACTTTTGTGAGATAAAATGTTTCTCACTTTTTGATTATTAATCAAAATCCTTTCCTAACTTTCATCATTTTCAAAGGTAGAAACTATAAAATGAAGTTTTCTTTTGTGTTCATTATAAAGAAATATACTGTTGGACTTTCAAGGAAAATGTTATTTGAGTTTGAGAACACACACGAGCAATCTGCCTAAAGGGAAGGATGCCTTCGTGGATGACTTTCTGAGAGAAACTAGAGGTGTACACGTTATGTACGCGGAAACCATAAATTGATTATGAAGCCAACTCCTTTGCCTGGGTTCAAACCTGAAACGAATTATCAGTATTCAACTGTCTTTAAAAGGCCCACCAGCGGCCGAGCGGTAACGTCGCTGAACACTGGCAGTTCGGTCCGAGATTCGAATCCCGCGAAAGGGCTGGCTGCAGGGGCGTTTTCGTGGTTTTCCCCAGGTGTAACATGTATACGAGCCAGTTTCCCTTAGAAAGTCCTCCACGAAGGCATCTCCCCTTAAGGCAGATAGCCCTCGAGTGCTTTGCCGTAATCTAATAAAACCAAAACCAAATCAATCAACTGTCTTTAACCCCTCAACCAGCGGTTGAATTTTTAAAGAAATGTAATTTTAAGTATTTTTGTTTCTGTATATAATTTCCATATTGTTGAGCTATAACAGAAACTTGGCAATGCTTAAACCTCGAATTAAAGGGTACTCGAAGCAAATATTTCCATTATTTAATATGTAAATATTGCTTCGAATACGAAACCCAGATGCCCGAAATGTTTATTTTTTGCTCCGTGAAGACAGCCAAGCAACTTATTATCCCATCTCAATCCCTCAGTGAAATGACACCAAGTCAGGAGAATGCTTAAACAAACCTTTTTATTAGGTCTTTACTCGTATAATTTTCGTAGACCGTGTAATAACAGAAAGACGTTCAAACTTACGGAATTATGATAACACAAAATTTAATGTATTTGAAATGTGGTACTTCCGCCTATACGTTTTGGTTAAAACTCATGCGTACAAACACGAGTAATACAGACTAAAACCATTTAAATAAATTAATAAGCTGGGAGAAAGTCATATCAAGACAGTGAGTGGTCACTGCTGGAAGTTCTCTCCTAAATTCAAGGATTATGTTCTTATATACATTAACTAATTTCCATCCAGGTGGGAGCCGGCAAATGTAAAGTTGACAGCAAAAGGAAACATAAACGAATACCGGGTTAATAACACAAAATCCCACAAAGTATTTGGAAAATATATTTGTTTGAAAAATTACCTTTTTCTAATTTTCCTTACTTTTGGCCAGTATTTAGTAAAGTGTTGATTAAACATGTTCAAATTCAGTTTTAATTAAGACTATTACAATCAATTTCTTACTTGTATTAAAAACATTTAAAAATTTTTCAAAATCAAAATTAAATTTTTTAATTAAAAAATTTTACGTGCTTTATTTCAAAAACTATTTCGATATTTTACAATCCTTAAGTTTGCAACCATTTTTTCACATAACGTTACAGTTAGCATTTTTACAATTTTTTACACATTTTTTCAATACTTCACAGTTAGCAACATTTTTGCAACAGAACACACACTTTACATTACCTAAATTTTACAGAATAGGTTTATAAAATAGATCTAACAGATAGCAGCTTAATACTCAACTTATAGAGCCCTCTTTTATACAGTTAGCAAAATCACACTACTTAACATCACTTAGTTTGGCAAATGCTGCTCCACTCTCCAAATACAAATATAGTTGGTAAGTTAAATTAAAACTTACTATTTACTTGCCGTTTTAGTTTTATTTTAGTTTTA
This sequence comes from Stegodyphus dumicola, assembly GCF_044657685.1. Classification (NCBI taxonomy): domain Eukaryota; kingdom Metazoa; phylum Arthropoda; class Arachnida; order Araneae; family Eresidae; genus Stegodyphus; species Stegodyphus dumicola. The sequence goes on from NC_140768.1 coordinate 91,214,963, forward strand.
TTGTTTTAGTATTATTTATGTATTTTTATAGATAGTATCTAGTTTCTGTTTGATTTATATGCATAATTCGTATCAGGGAAGTTTTCTGTAGGCAAGAGTTTCTAAATTACTTTGCTTTTCTACTCTTAATTGACCTTTTTTATTTTAATTATACTCATTTACTTGCTAATTTCTCAAAACGTAAATAAATTAGTAATAAAAAAGCGTAAAAAATTATAATTCTATCTATTAAAAACTAGAAAAAATAAGTAAACATATATTTCAAATATTTATAACATATATTTCAAAACAATTGAAAATATCGTATTTGCTGAAGAATTTTTCCCCTTTTCTTTGACTAACTTTATCGGATGAAAATCAAAAGGGGAAAATTATGCGAATAATTTAATTTCCGAAGAATGCTATTATAGTAAGAACACAGCAAATGGACAGTATTCATAGATAAACTACAGGTAATTATCACAATGTTATTTATTAAAAAGAAACCTACATTGGAATAATTATACACAGTAATATTAACATTACAATATCTTCATTTATACTTGCTTGTATTTTGAATCTCGTTCCGCTCTCATTATTGGCACTCTGTTACTCCATAGGCTTCAAACTATTTAGTGTTGCTAGAATTAGTGTCAGTGTCATGTGCTACAGGCTTGGAAGTCGTCAACATCGTCTTCATCACCATTCAGTGTGTTTTCCCACATGCAATGATTTTTAAAATCAACAAGCATTAGATATTTATGTTTTCTTCAAGCTCTTCATTAATATTGCTCCATCAATGAGAACCCATGTAGCCAGATTAGACGAGCAAATCAATTAGAAAGACGAAAGCAGTCATTACCTAGACGATACATTTAAAAATTTATAGGATCTCGCTTTTCGAACGCCTTGAGTAAGTGAAAAATTACATAACTATTTTTGAAAATTTCCGAACATTTTTGCTAAAACGCTAGGGGGAAAAATACGCGATTAAATACGGTAAAGATTTGGACTTCACAAAGTGGTTTGAGAAAATCCTAGTGCCAGCTTTTTTAAACAATTCTTTATAGTCGCAAAGTCGAAGATTTGTGGTTTGCGACTATAAAAGGCTGTCCAAAAAAGCTGGTACCAGGATCGTCCCAAACCACTTTGTGAAGTTGAAACCTATACCGTATTAGTTTTCAAAGATTCGTGGTTTGAGATGTTGCCTAAGGATTTCTTCTATGAAACTGGTGGTAAGGGAAGAGATTTACTAAGCCTTTACTGAGCCCTAATTTCCATTTCATGACAAGCTGTTTGGAACAGAGCTTAGGCGGATTTACCTTCAGCTCTTTGATTGAATTAAATATTCACTCGCGTTACCTGCAACTGGATTTTAAAGGATCAAATAAGTAAACATGTTCTCGGGATAAGCCAGGAGTATTTATGTGTTGTTCTGATGTTGTTACATTGCACTTTGCAAAATTTCTATTTACACGTGATCCATGCGTACTTGACCTCAGGGGCTTACATTATTTACTGTCGTAATCTCTGGACACTCGCTTATTAAGCATTCGACGGGAAAGGCCAATAACTTCTGTCATTATCCGTCTTATCATTGAGGTCAATGCGAAATGCGCATCACAATGGGTGGCCGATATTACATCTTCAAAGAAAGGGAAAGTTACACGAGAAAATTACAGTCAAACATTATTTGTAAATCTAACACACATAGCTGATTCGGTTTAGTAGTCACTCACCGCCAACTCTTAAACTGTCTGGAAAGACGTACTTCAATCATGAATTTCCTTTGTATGACTTAAAGCCAGCTACATTTCCTTATAAATCTCTACATGAATACATCTCTACCTTTGAGCATAGCATTTAAGGGCTTTGTCATGCCATTACCCTAATATGTTTCCATTGTGATTTGAAAACTTAGAAATGACTTTTCTTTCACAAACAGGCATATTACAAAAATAAGAAACTCACTTTGTATGATATTTACGTGAATTTATAACACAATTCTAGCTTTTAATATATTAACATTACAAAATAATAATTACAATGAAGTAAGCTCATTTTAACTGCAATTATATCCTCTATTCAACTTTCCATATTGATTTGATATTATTAGATATTAGTTTTTGACTAGGAGACTGCAACTATATTAATATTAATTTATACCAGCTAAAGCAGAACTGCCTCGAATTTATTCACGCAGTTCAAGGATTTAAATTTTCCAGATGTCTGGTCATGTGGGCATCCGGCTATCGTTTCTAATTATTAAACATTAATAGTTTACTGATGGGCTCTTCTCCGAAAACACGATGAATAGGGGAAGAGCAGTTGGGGTTTCCTTAAAAGCACTGAATACCCTGAGTGGTTGCACTGAAGTAGCTTTTATATTGGACTGTGTATATTTGCAATCATATTTGTCTCAAAATTGACCATTCATAGCTACAGGTTACATAAATTCTCAGGAAGCAGACCTAAGCAAGAGCTTCTTTATTGAAAATTAATCAGTTCATGAATTAATTAGTAATTTGCAATTGTGGATATAAGCACACTCGGGATATTTTGGTTGAAATATTTGCTGCCTTGAGTACTGGAATTTAAAGTTTATAAACTCATTCGGGAAAAATCTCACTTAATGAAAATAAAGTTTAGTAGAAAGGTATTAATTAACTTCTAGAAATCCTTTGGCAAATCTTCATAGAAAACTCAACGTATGAACATTACATAGAACTTCACATCTATCACGCTCTATTAAGTGGTATTTATAGTAATTGTTTTAATATCAGAACAGAGTTCACCACTGAATTCTTTAGCTGCTAATATGTTTCGGTAACCTAATAAATGTCTTTCAATACAAGTCATCTAAAATGTTTAGTACCAAAAAATATATTTATCTAATAATTTTAATGAGTTTAGCTAGCATATTGTTTAATGAGTTTTGCTAGTAATCGATAAAATAAAGGACTGCGTTTATTGCTTTTTAATCGCTTAATTTTATAACTCAAAAACATAACTAATTTCACGCAAAATATAAAGTAAATAAAAAACAGACTCAAAGTTTTAAAATTCGAAATTCAAAGTACACACTGCTACCATTTTTTCATAATGCGAGGAACATATATATATATATATATATATATATATATATATATATATTATAAGCAAAGTTGTAAGAACAATACAAAAAAGACCAATTTTGGTCAAAATGTTTTGCGCAATATACATATATATATATATAATAAGAAGAAATTTTTCCATATACCATCTCAAAAAAAAAAAAAAAAAAAAAAAAAAAATTAAAACCATGAAAGAAATTTAAAATACTAGTTTAAACTCTAACTAAATTTTTTTTTCCTTTCATGGTTTTATATTGAATTCGTGTTCTTTGGGTATGGTATATGGAAAGTTTTCCTATTATAAATTATTATGAATTACTAGTTTATTACTTTGCAGTTTTAGTGCAAGTCATAGGCTTTTTAATTTACTTTTAATTACTTTATTTTGAATATATATATATATATAGGTTCCTCACTATTTAATAATAAAGATAAAATTTAATTTCTAGGCATTATTTGTAATTTATTCACTATAAATTCTTATTAAAAAACCTGCTGTTAACAGTTGTAGACACGAGTTTGTTTCTTGGAGCACCCACGACCATATGTAACTTAATTATAGGATATTGAGTTTCGTTTAGAATTCTCCAAAAAGCAATTTCTCCAAAGGCAGATAAGCCTTCTTTGCTGTGTCTGATCGCTTAATCTATTAGCTCTCGAACCACACATAGTATATATAAACTAATGCCAAGTACAAATCTGTTGCCCGTAATTTCCTAAATTCTCCAATTCTGTTTATCCACAGTGTAGTGAAAAGCACCTCATCACCAAATAGTGTTTGAAGGGGACGATAATGTCAGAAATTAAATGGAAAGATTATTGTTTCAAATAGCCGTACATTTACAACTTCATGCATGCATCGAGAATGGCGAATACCACTGGTCATTTAGTTGTCTCATCAATAATAACGTTACCCTAGGTGCATAGCAAGGGGTAACTGATTTTACACTCGCCAGTTCCGTTCAAATTTTGACAGAGGACAAACACCCAAAGGTCTGCTAACCCAGTTCCCCTACTAGCAAAGCACTCCAAAACGTTTTCAGTGCCTTATACCGCACAGATACTATACAGTTTCAGATACCTAAGCCTTCTCTTGCAATGTTAAGGCATATAATAATGCTAACCACTGTACTCATCAGACTGGCTCTGAAAGCTTCCCTTCCTCATCACCCCGATAATCGGTATAACTGTATCCTCTAGCACAGGAAACGGATACCGCAAATTGCAAAAGCAATACTTCTTTATTAAAAAAAAGGGAAGTAAATTTTCTGAATACTTTTATCATAGATAAGAATTAAGTAAATAAAGTTAATTCTTAATAATAATTTCTAAATAAAATGTCCAGATTTTTTTTGAGGGGATGTTAATGTGAGCTCATTTTCACATTTTTATTAGAGGTTAGGTTAGGGTACTTAATTACGGCAAAGCCTCGAAGGCTATCTGCCTAAGGGGAGGGATGCCTTCGTGGAGGACTTTCTAAGGGAAACTGGCTCGTATACATGTTACACATGGGGAAAACCACGAAAACACCCATGCAGCAGCCCGTTCGCGGGATTAGAATCTCGGACCGAACTACCAGTGTTCAGCGACTTTACGCTTGGACGCTGGTGAGCCTCTTTTGTTTTTTTTTATTAGAAGTAATGAATAAAATTAGTGGATAACAGATGCCTTGCTTTCGTGATCATGTTCAACTCGGGTGTAACCATATCTATCATTACCTTTGCAGTTATCGATTTGAGAATACTGAAGAGAATTTGAAGGATTAGTAGCGGGAGAAGGGTGAGGAAGGAGGAAACTAAAGGTCACTGATATGCGAACTGGATCGATGCATAGTTTAATATTTGAGTGGTTCTTGGAAGAAGGTTTGAAAGTTTAAGCCCAGAGCAGAGGTTTAAACTTAGCTTCACTAGCGAAAACATCGAAATTTTAAAACCATATCTTAATGATACGTTACACACTTCCGTGATGTTAGCAGCATTACGTGTTGTTGCAATGACCAAACTCTCTGTTGACGATACATATGTATTTAAATATGATACTAAGATTTTGGGAAAGAATGCCAAATTTGTAAAATCAGGAACTCTTAATTCAGTATTTAATAGATCTTGGCCTCTTTAGAACGTAAATCAAAATTTATGATTTTTTAATCAGAAGTAAATCATGAAGATAAACGTTTAAAATACTCGTATATAATATTGTACAGTGAAACATCGCTTCACGAATTTAATGCGCTTCTAGAGTATATTTGTCAACGCAGTTTATCCCATAGGAATGTAGGCCCCTAACGGGCTATCTGCAACGGCGTTTTTGGGTTTTCCTCATGTGTACCATGTGTAAGAGCCAGTTTCTCTTAGAAAGTTCTTCATAAATTCATCCCTTCCCTTAGGCAGACAGCCCTCGAGTGCTTTGCCGTAATCAAATAAACCAAACTCACAGTAATGTAAAATGGATTAATTTTCTCCTGGACCCCAGATTATACTATTATAAGATAAAATAGGCGAAAGCTTATTTTGATTTTACTCTACCTATATAAAGAAGAATGGAAACAAATAGAAAATGCGAAATTCCCTTTCATAAAAAATCAGATATCTGTTTTCATGATTTTTTTCTTTTACTTTTTCTTTGTTTCAAAGCGTCACTTAACTCTACTTGACATTCATTGCGCCTCTGTTTGACTCAACATTTGCTTTATTATTTATTATGATATAGCTTGCTGTTGCTTTATTAGATGATACTGGTACATAAAACTCCTCATCTTACCTCATTTTGAATATATTTTAATAAGAGATATATAAAAATACTTTTATTGAAAAGATATAACTCTCCATTAAAAAACAGCACTGTTGCCTTCTTTAACAGGACCAAACAGTCCTTTTTTGCTCTCAGTACAGCCCCGTGGTATTTTTCGTAGGTCTTGGTCTCTTGCTCATCATTAGCTTCCACTTTAGACAGTTCATTATAGACTCGGTGTACAATAGACATTAGACAAGATTGAAATGGATGAATTTCAACGTGGCGTAGAATCGAGATCGCTTAGGTTAGAAAATGCCTAGAATTGGGAAAGTGTGCGCGGTATCTACACTGTTTAGGATTGGGATTGCGTAGCCTTGAGTTTTAGACAATAATTAGGATGCCAGTGTAGTAGAATCGGAATGTCGCAGGTTCGTTAAAGCGCAAAACAGACATATTTATCAGTATAGTATAGAAACATATTTATCAGTATAGTATAGAAAGATTACAAAACAATTTTTATAATAATGTAAAAATTCATAAGTGCATTTGAAAACTGTATTGAGTCATCACAGACATAGATCAGCACTGAAAAAGATCGACGGCAGCTTAAAGCGATTGGAACTATGCTAGTATACAGATGACATTCTCATTTTGTAGATAAGAATTATAACTCTGAAGGACAGCTGAATATGATTAAACTATTATTTTATGTGCTTAAAATTGACGCTGGGATGGTGTAACGAAAAAATGTTTGAGTTGCTATGTCAATCATGCATCTGTTAAGAGAAAGTCAATTCTGTGCGTAGTTTCACACCGAACTGATTGAATGCGATCAAATAACATACACTGACGGTAATGTTATGTAATATTGTATCTAAGATTCAATTTATCAGTTTTACTGCTTCTTAATCCAGTTTTGCCAGTAATTGAATTTTATTAATTTGGGTTTATTAGTTTGGCTTAAAGTAGTTGTTGTAAGTTTTTTTGTAAGCTAATTGTTTAACTTTAAATTTAAGTTGGTAGCATTAATCTTCTTATCCTTTAAAGAGAAGTTGTTTAACTTTTAATTTTGTTTAAGGAACTTAAATTCTTCAATTTACTTATATTTTGTTTGAGGTTGTTTAGGTTTGACCCTAAAGGTTATTTAACTTTTCAAATTTTAATGTTTTTGTTTGTTACTATGACTGTGATGGTAATATCGCTTTAGGTGTTGAAGAAAAATAATTTTAGAAATGATTACGCATCCGAATAAGTGTGCAATTATATTATTTCAACATATGGAACATCATTGGTCGACAAATCCAGCTTCATCCACAAGTAGCAAAAAATCTTCTTGTATTAACCGACCAAGTCCAACCAGTCATGGGACGACTGCCCACAAACTGACATCCGGCACCTGCACAACATAATGCATACACGTTTGCTTGCTTACACTAAAAATTCTGGCAGTTACGCCAATTGTTAATCTACTAGCATTTCACATTTGAAATGCTGTTCTCGAGCTTGTATTAACTTCTGATCTCGAAAATTTAATCAATTGAATATGTTACCTAGACAAATGTATTGCCAAAATTTCATTACTCTGTAATAATATTTCTTTGGTGATTGGCCTTTTTATCCATCATTGTATAAAAGAAGCATCGGACGAACTTTGGAGAAAGTAGAGAAAGATGTTTGATAAAATAATGTAATTCCTGTCTCAAACTTATTTTTACACGCAAGAGAATCCAAGGCTCAGTGCTTGGCATATTAATCATGAGTTTGTCCCGACCGTGAAGTAGCTCTGAAAGGGCTTCTCGAAATTAAATAAGAAATACTTCTCTCACCACTTCTTGGAATGTTGTCTGAATGCACACCTCATTAAGCCATTGAAAGTCATCAAGGATCCTTGATATTGAATTGAATTCTGAGGAATTTTTTATCCTCTGAGCAGCGGTACGCATTTCGCATCGACTAAGAGCTTTCGCAGAAGAATTCAAGTACTTCTGAATCGATTGAATGCAATAAAAGATTCAATCGCGCAAACAAAAAGAAAAGGGATAAAAGATGGCTTCTTTATTTAATATAATTAGAAATATATTTTCCCTTGCTCTAGGCAAAGATCTAAAAATACAATAAAACTGGAATCCGTGAATAAAAAATTTTAATTTCGCTGAATAATGAGAAATAGTGTATATATATAATACGTTTATTTTGTATATCCAATACATAAAATGAAAATTACGCAATTGGAATTCTTTTAAGATAAGTAATGTTCATTGGTATAATATGTTTACTATGCAGTAATACCTCAAAGTTACCTTATAGGTGGAGCAGATAAAAAAGGGCGTTAAGTTTGATTCCAGTATGTTGAGGTCTATCTTTCTCCTTGGCTCACTTTTAACTAAACAAAAGTCTGAAAGCTTTCAGATTACGCCCAAAAGACCGTTTTTTAACGTTGTGTGTGCTAACGTTATTTATTAAATATCATGTTCTTCCCATTTAAACCCCATAAAATTCAATTCAACAGCAATATCGCAAACTATTTGAAAACAGCAAAAAACAGCATATCCTTCGAATTTAGAGCAGCATATCTTTAGAATTTCCGATACAGTCTCTTGCGTTAGAGATAATGTTTTTTCCCGTAGAGTGTTGCCATTACTCGCTTTGAAACCGTTGAGTTTGTTAATCAAAAATTCGTTACAGTTTTACCAAATATTAAATAGTCTTTAAAACAAATTCGAAAATCTAAACTCGGGCTTCCAAGTGCCCATATTTGGTTGGAGCACTACGTTATTCAAAATTTGATGGCTCTAGGTACCGTTGTTTTTTCCCAATGCAAGAAAAATTCATGTATTCATGCAGATTATTCATTATTTAGTTTGTTTAAATATAACATGGTGATAATATTTGGTGGCAACAATTTGAAAAGTGAATCAACGCAGAAAATGAAACTACACAAAATGTCGTTTTGAAAATAAGAGCGGTTTGGGTCTATCATCCCTTTGGGCAAAAAATGTATTCTTAGAAGAAATACTTGCAATAAAGAATATAGAATTCATAAATATCAGTATAAAATGACATTAAAATAAAAGTGCGATATAAAAGGTTAATATATTTCAATGCCGATAGCTTCATAAAATTTAACCTTTGTGTGCACTGATAAGTTCTTTGACAAATCAATTCATAAATATAAAAAAGTTTAAAAATCGGATTCTTTTCTTTCACTTCGCGTCTAATCCCGCTTAAAATCGATAAAAGTTTATACAAAATCTACGCCAACAAAGAGTTTTTTTTTGCAGAAATATAAATTTCATTTTGGCGTATTTCACTTTCATTTGAAAACGAAAGTTATATAAAAGTTAAATCAGACATTAAAAAACAAACTAATAAATTTATCAGATAAATCCTTACTGACATTTTACTTTCGCCATTTCAAGATCGTGAAAAGCAGGAAAATTTCGGTTTTTTCTAAAACACTGAAACATTATTTTTAGATACAGCGAAAGAAATTTACGTTAGGAAGTAAATGAAGCGCGTTTTATTTTGGAGAGAATTTTTTTAATACAGGAGCCGACAAATTTTTCATCACTTCACTTTTCGAAAACTTTACGCCATTTTAAAAAGGCTAAAAGATAAAATGAAATATCGTTCGAAACCTCATCTTATTTATGACCTCGGTATCATCTAAAAGCTAAATTGCTCTGTCGGCTGCATTTTTCAATCTTACTCCTCTGGATAATTTTTTCCGATTCGTTGGAGCGGTAGAGAAACGAAGTCATAAAATTTCGCTCGGTAATTAAAGGGTCGAGAAAGAGAGGGTGAGAGAAGCTATTTTTCTGATTTCGAAAAATCTCTGTCTACTTTTTTCAGACGATCTGATTAAGACTTTTATGTCTTAACGATTCTGAGATTTCTGATGAATTTTTGATGATATTTTCAGACATATTTGATCTTTTCGAATGTGTCAAAAAAGCAGTTAATTTGGTATTTTAAGGGGATTGAAAAAAAGTGGACTTTAAATAAATTGAAAGATAAAAGCAACTTTAAAATATTTATCGCTATCGTAAAGAAACGCGGGATACAAATTATTATTCTGCAACGAAAGGACGTAATTGTGTAATGCAAATTTTTATTCTGTAGCACAGGTGTGTGTGATTATGGCAAAGCCTCGAGGGCTATATGCCTAAGGGAGGAATGCCTACGTGGAGGACTTTCTAAGGGAAACTGGCTCGTATACACGTTACACATGGGGAAAACCACGAAAACACCCATGCAGCCAGCCCGTTCGCGGGATTCGAACCTCGGACCGAACTACCAGTGTTCAGCGACTTTACCGCTCGGCCGCTGGTGGGCTCTGTAGCACAGGAATAATTGGAAATGTGAAAGAAAAAAAAAACTTTAAAAATTCTTAAAGGCTATAAAAGGTTCTTTCACTTGCAGGGCGACAAATATTCAAAACAATTATTAGTTATATGTATAATTATGATTATAGGCTCGTGAAACCCAGGCTCGACTCAAACGAAGGACGGAGTGGTAGAGAATTCTAAGAAAGGTAATTCGGTGTCTTAGACTAATTTGCCAATAGATTAGGTTATTTGAATATGGCGAAGCCACGAGGACTATCTGCCTAGAAGAAGGGATGCCATAGTGGTATAGTTTTTAAGAGCAACTGGTTCATTTTCACGTTACATATGGAGAAATCTACGAAAACCACCTCTGCAGCCAGCTGGTTCACCTGGTTTTGAATCGAAGCCATGCCAAACTACCTGTATTCACCGGTCCTAATCACTCAGACATTGATGGAGCTCTATGTCAAGAGAAGAAAATGAGGAGGAAACTTTTTAAAAAGGAAATATATTGTTAAACATACAGGGCAATAAGTGTCATAATATGTTGCATTAATTTCTAGCACAGTATTTTCGAAGGTTAATTAGAACCTCATTCTTTGGCTGCAGAGTGAAAATGATGAAGAGGTGAATATATACTCTCCGCAATAACCGCAGACGAAAAGTAAGAGGAAAACAGTCACTGGCATCCTCTATTGACATACTGTAAAACTAAATTTTCAGATTTAAAAATGAAGACGGAACAGATTTGGAATTATAAATAAACAGATCTAGAATCATATTACTGAAGTTTTGCAGAATTTATATATCGTTCTTTATTCCACTAGTAATATTCGCATTTTGATATTCAAAGACTATTCCAGATATGAACTTCTGGGATTTTACAGTATTCCTTGCCATTGCGGCTCAATATACGCTATCCTCCAAAAGTTAAGGAACAGCATGTTTTTCAAAGCTCACCATGACAAAAATGTTAGTAACATTTAAATTCAATTTATATGCATGATAATAACGAAGTTTAGGAAAATATATGCAAAAACAATAGCTACCACCTTTATTTTATAGAAATGAATATTTTATATATGAACTGGAGAAAAATGCAAAAATTGTAAACTTTGTTCGCGAGTGTTGATCTTCATTTGCTTTTAACAATTTCGTTGAAAATATCAAGGAGAGTCTATCGATGTCCAGGAGAAGTCGTTTGCCTGACTCGAAGAGGTGGCGGGTGATCGATGTATGGAAATAGGGATGTCACAAGCTGATGCTCCTAGACATCTCAGAGTCTCCCTTAGGGTGGTCCACTGACTATGGAATCAGATTGAATCTGAGGATTCTGTGTCTAGAAGACATGTTTCAGCAGACCAAGAGTTACAACAATTGTGGAAACCGTTATTTAGCTCCTTTGGCCCGAAAGGGGAGTAACATTACTGTGACTCAGGTAATGGCAGATCATTTAGTTTCAACAAGGACTAAGAATCTCAGCTACTACAGTGCGCAGATGCTTGCACAATTCAGCTCTGTATGCAAGACGATCAGTTGTTTGTGTCCCCTTGACCAGAGGACACAGAAGTGCCCGTTTGTGTTGGAGAAGAGAACACCTCTCCCGACACATACAACAATGGGCGCCTTTTCTCTTCACAGACGAGTCCAGGTTCGCAATAGAGAGTGACTAAGGTTGTCAGTTGATCTGGAGGGAACAACGCACCAGATACAACGAATCCCACATTGTGGAAAGCCACAGTTACAGAGGTGGTGGTATAATGCTTTGGGCTAGTATCTCTGTTGGTGGTCATACTGACCTGCATGTGTTCCATGAAGGAACTTTGACCGGTGTGAGATATCGAGATGAGATCCTTGATCAATGCATCCACCCATATGCCGCTTCTACTGGTCCTCGATTTTTTCTGATGGACGACAAAGCGCGACCGCCCCGAGTTCGAGTGCTGAAGAATGTATTGAGGGTCACGATATGGAGCGGATGGAATGGCCAGCTCAAACTCCAGGCCTGAATTCGGTAGAGCATCATTATCACTACCTTGAGAGACAGGTTGCTGCTTTAAGTTTTTCTCCAAGGTCGTTAGATGAGCTTGAACAAGAATTACTTCGTGTCTGGTCGTTACTTCCCATTTCACTGACCGACAACTTAATTTACAGCTTGGAACATTGCTGCTTCCAGTGTATTGCAACTAGGGGTGCACATTGTCCTTTTTATAAAACATTTTTGTAATGTAACCACCCCACTTTTCCTCGAAACATTGAGATAGTTTCTCCAAGACTAGATTTCTCTGCGAAGAGTGCAATGTTTTGTTGTAATTCATGTTTGTGTTGAACTTTAGAAACATTTTATGTCACATTCATTAGAAAACTGTTTAGTGAACAAAACTGTAAATTTCTGCTTTCTATGATGCTTCATTCTCAAATTAGACACAAAAAACATGCTGTTCCTTAACGTTTGGAGTGCAGTGTATATTAATCAAACCATAATATCCTGGAAAATTTGTACTAAGGTTTCTTACTGTGAAAATTATAATTCATTAGTTCTTTTTATTCATTCAAATGCTAATAAAAAGGGTAACACGTAAATCTTCTATTGACAAACATTGCTCGAAAACTAAAATCACATTTTATGTCTCTCTATAGCCTAAAATATTTGCAAAACATCATCCGTTGATGAATTTGATTTCGTACAGGCGTCTCATGTTCATAAAAGTCTTTCAGTTCTGGTTAAGGATCCCATCATTAAGTCGTCTTCATCTTTAGCTTTTCAATTAATTAATCGTATTCACGTTTTGTCAACAGATGCTTCTGTGACTTTATCGCATGAGGACAGATTCATTTTGTTATTTTTACTTTAGCATCTTAAGAAGAAGGCTCTGTTTAATCTTCCATAAAACCATAGATCTGCGGATTTAGGCAAATTACGCTGACTTTTTTGTATTTTATAATATGTTTAATACGTTCCTCGGGATGCTTCATATGTTTGTATGTATGTTGCTTTTAAATTACTCAATTTTTCTCCCGCCTTGCCGCGTGCTTTCGAGATGTAACTTGATAGCACGTTCAATAAATAACAATTTTCTCCTTTAATATGGCAGCTTGGCTGTACAGGAACTCTTTTGTCCCTGCAATTGCAACAAGAATCTAGTAATCTCGAAGTGAAAACGAAATGGCGAAAGTATATCCCCAAGATATGAACTTTCACTTTCGAATTCCATGCTTCATAGTTTTGGGTAAAAAGGGAGTTATGACATACCATGCATTTTGTCAAATGTTACAAATCTCTGCTTTGTTCTGAAAGGGATGTAATTTCCCAAGTAATATGTCAATCGCATTTTCTTGAATGTTTCAAGTTTCACATTGCTTCCTTTATAAATAATTTATCCCGGGAATGCCAGTAAATAACAGTCGAATTATGCACCGTATTCCTCAAACATGAGAAATATGCTTTTTTGACTTTTATGTTGCTCTGTGTTTAATTTGACTATTTCATAATGTTGTCTGACTGATGTAATAAGCAAGTAAATAAATGGCATCGGCTGCAAAGTTTTAATCGCGCATTATATACACAGGTTCAACCTGCATATTCAACTTCATTCCTATTGCGAAATCCTTAGTGTATGTACGGAAAGTGAATGGTGTCTATCTACAAGCAGATATGTGTACACGCTACAGTAAATCACAGCTGTTGCCCACTAAAAAAACCAAGTTTCAGAATGATATTGAACGAGAGGCAAGCTATCCAGGTCGTAATACCTCACTGTGAGTGAAAAGACTCGATCTTATACAAACGGATGTGTATCGAAATAAAAATTGATAAATTCACGGGAAAGCATTTGTACAGATAAAAACCATTACATATGGTTTTTACCACAAGATTGTAATGGATAAGCTCTACATAACTTTGCATTATTTTAAATCTGCGACTTTTGTGAGGGGGATATCATATGGCCCCTCACCCTTCTTCAGTGTTATACCAAGTAAACGGTAGAGGAGTAGTGCTCGCGTCCTCCGTCACTTGTGTGTGTAACCCGTAGACGTAATTCATGACGTTCTTGCTATGCGGTCGATGCATGTTATTTGGTTAATGTACCTTAGACATTATGTAGTCTTAACACATGAAATGCTGGTATTCCTTTATAAGTATCACTTTATATTGTTTTACATTATGGAACGGTAATATGCAAACGTAATTCAGAACGTTTTTGTAGAATGTTAAAAACGCATAATTCAAGAACGTTTCCAGCATGCTTTTTGAGTACAATGGAGCTATTGATGGTCTTAAAAAAACACTCTTTGCAGAGTCAGCTTTTATATTATACTTTACCTCGTTTTTATAATATCTTCTATGTAAGGGCAGAATTTTGCTCGGATTGATCAAGTTTCGCTTATTTCGTAATCCAGTGCACAGTGTCGAAAGGATACAAATGCCTAACACTGGCAGTTCGTTTGAGATCAATTTCCAACTAACAGTGTGAATATTTTGCGTGAGTCATTTCTTATAAAGGGTTGAACAGTTACTGAACGATCAGTGTTTTAAGTAACTAATGTGTTAAGTGTTAACTAAATTATTCCTTTTAATTTTATCTTTTGACGTTAATTTGGATAATCTACTGATACCATTTTCGTCTTAGCCATGTTTTTCATGCTGTTGCACTATTATGCTTTTGGTTATTCGCTTTTCACCTTTCTCGATTATGCTGTGTGTCAAAATACTTTCCTGCACGTTTTATATTTTCTGAATTACAACAGTATATTTTTTGTCAAAAGGGAAAGACCGATATCCTTTAAAAATACATATAATATAACTAAATTTTTCTGTAGAGGGAAACGCATTTGAGTTTTATACCAATAGTACGATTTAAAAAAGTAGTTTTAGAGTCACAAACTTATGCACTTGACACACAGCTGTGTTAAAGCAAACTCGTTTCACAAGGCAATAAAAAGCATGAATGGATTTACTACATTCTCCGTCACAATCTGAAAAGAATTTTAAATCAAAGATGGATTAAAGCAAAATGGAATTATATAGAAATATGCAAGTAAAGGCGGTGTTTCTCTCGCAAAAGCAAATAAGGAATTTTACGATGATAAAGTGATTTCTAGTTTAATTTTAGATTCTAAATACAGACTTTGTTTAATACCAAGATTCAAAATGAAACATACATAAAAATGGATATGCTCTTGGAAAATACTCTTTTTTGCGGTTGCCACACGTTATGTGAAAATCAGTCAACTTTGATGGATAATAATCTGGTATATATATCAGGTCATTAATTATTTTGTGAAATTTAAATAAAAGCTTATCTTATAAAAACCTTAAAGATCTTCCATGAATCGAAAGAATGTCTCCTTTTAGTAGCCGTACCTGACTGTTCAGTTGAATTTTCAGTAATCTGAAATTAAGCTCTATATTTTTGTAGGTATTTATGTATTATCCAGTAAATCGTGAAACTGACGCCAAGAACAGTAGCTTAGAGCTAGTTATGGAAAAGCGTAACGTAATACCACATTCTTGACGTAACTCTCACTGATTCTGAACCACGTTTTTGGCTGACAAAATAGCAATAGCTTACTTGTGGGAAGTCTTTTACTCATAGCATTTTAAAAAGAGATTCTTGTGAAACCGTCAGGCTTAACAAAATAATAGAAAGCTACAAAAGCCTTTCTTCGAAGCGCAAAAATGAAGCGGGTTCAATATTGCTTGTTTATTAACTAAATAGGCTTTAATTCCTTCAGAATTATGCAAGAATGACCATCGCAACTTGGCTGAGATGTCCGCCAAATTTAATGATCCGATGGTAGCCAACTTTTAAACGTTCGACAGTATAATACATGAGCACCTTTTTGCAAGCGCCTTTATTACATACCTTGTTTCCGAATTTAATAGACTTGCTTTTCAAGAAGCTGTCCATATAGTTAGGGCTGTCACCTAGTTAGGCTTTATGTCGATGTTTTCGTCCGGCGCAAAGAAAAAAAAACGCCTAATTAAATGGTAAAAAATTATATTGAAGCATTGACAGTTTTAACAGAACTTAATTAGTTTGTAATTTTTTTAGTTTTTTTTATTATAGCAAAACACTGAAAGGCTATATGCTTATGGAGAGGGATGCCTTCGCAATGATATTTTTAAAGGAAATTATCTTGTATTCACATTACATCTATAGAAAACAACGAAAATCCCTTTCCAATCAGCTCGCTTGCCTGGAACAGAATGCAGGCTGAGCTACTAATATTCAGTGATTTTACCACTTGATCACTGGTGGTTTGATTTATTTGATTACGACAAAACACTCAAGGACTATCTGTATAAGGGAAGAAACGCATTCGTGGTGGACTTTCTGAGGGAAACTATTTTAAAAACTGATGAGACTTCTATAAATGGAAAATTTCAATAAGATATGTAATATAATATTTATCCAATTACCTACTTATTATTTATCTAATTACCTACTTATTACTGATTTATATTACGGCTTTTTTTCTAGTAGAGAGTCCCCAAGCGGTCGAGCGGTAAAGTCGCGGAATACTGGTAGTTCTGTCTGGAGTTCGAATCCGGGAGAAAGGGCTGGTTGGCTGCATAGGCGTTTTTATGGTTTTCCCTATGTGCAACGCACATATGAATCAGTTTCTCCTAGAAAGTTCTCCACGAAGGCATCCTTCCCCTTATGCAGATAGCACTCGTGTACTTTGCCGTAATGAAAAAAAAAAAAAAAAAAAAAAAAACTGTCTGAAGTCATCCTGTCTTGAAACATAAATCTCGACTCCGACGGTTTTTGCAAAATTGTTTAGCGTAATGAAATAATTTCGAATTCTCGAATGTTCTCTACTTACCTTGTGACTACTCAAACAACTTTTTCGGTTTTCCGTAGATGACTTTACCCAAATTAAATTGTACATAAAATACGGATTGCCTTTAAGCGGGGTGTTTTAAAATTTAGAAAAAATACCTTTCAGCAGTAAACTCTTTGTTGCCAGCGAGAAGGTGGCAACTGAACGAAATAGGGTTTTCATAAAATCCATTAGTCTTAGAAAATTGAGAACTAACGCAAAAATCTAGATTTTGGAACAGGATTACTATGCAATATTTTTTGGGTTAATTCTAATAAATGATGCAAAATAACAAAAAATTCATTTAAAAGTCAAAATAATCTAGAAATTTTGTAGAAATTTTAGGAAATAATTTCAAGTTTAGTGATTTATTAATGGAAAATTTTGATATCCTCGAAATCCTTGAAAATTGGTCTAAATTTCTAGAAAATAGTCGAGTATCTTTTTCCTTAATAAAGTTATTACTATTAATGCACAAAATAAAGGAATTTAAAATCAACGTTTTGTAAGAACGATATTTTCATTGGATTCATTAAATGTAAACTGGGCATTAATTACTATGATTTGAATTCTAAGAGTTGCCTGAAATGAAATAAATATCAAGAAGTATTAAAATTTTCCCCAATCAACACATAATTATAAATACAACTTTTGATACCAGCAAGTTGAGTTCCGATGTTTTCTACTCTTATCGAGAAATAAGCAGAATCATGAAAGTCCTGAGTTAAATCTTCATCATGAAATACTTAGTTTTTAATTTTGTCAGAAGTATTGAATATAGCAAGATCTGTTAAAATGCCTTATAAAGTAATAATGTCTCATGTTTATAATGTAATGTTTATATATCTTTTAAGAGCTGTCTGTGAGAAAGGTATTTAATCGAAATTTCATCATAAGAATGTAGAAAGTGTATTTTAAATACATAACTTATATTCTTTTCATCCTATTTTTGAATGCTAAAATAGTGCATGTTTAAAGTCGTATGATTCCAAAACTGTATCGTACCTAATGGCAAAATTAGAAACACAATATCTTTATTTCAGTCAAGTAAATAATAGTTTATTTAGGAAAGATTTTAACATTGCTTCATATTTTAATTTTTGTTATCGTCTGTTTTATGATTTGATTTTAAACTTGAAGCAAAGCACTAAGAACGCAAAGGGAAAACATTACAGCTGAAACACGTTCACCAACTGACTACTAAACAGGTAAAACATCGGAGATTTTACTACAGAATCGAATAGTGCTGTTTATTTCCAGTTGCACATTCTGGATTTCTTTTCAATGGCACTTTTGTATTAAACATTTCTTTGATATTTTGATTAATATCTAAAATTTATTATCTGATATTATAATCTAAAATTATTATATGTAAATTTTTAATTTCTTCTGCACTGCAACATGAAATTGCAAATCCACATCACTTCAAGTTGGTGATGCGTTTATTGAAATTGCAAGACTACATACTGATGTATATTTTTCTGCTTCTTCTTGAATTTTTAGATTCTGAGAATTTTCCTTTCGAAAGATAAGTGTGGTTGATTGGAACTTTTTCAAAACTTTTCAAAACTGATTGGAACTTTTTCAAAACATTTTCGAGGTGTATATAGTGGTAGCTTTTTTAAATGATGAATGAACGGGTTCCCAGCTTCTATGTTCTTGAGGATTTATACATGTGTATCGGTATCTTAAAATAACTCTTTGGGAATACATCTTCTATTGCCCTTTTTCCTTTAAGCAGCCCACCAGCGGCCGAACGGTAAAGTCGCTGAACACTGGGTAGTTCGGTTCGAGGTTCGAATCCCGCGAACGGGTTGGCTGCATGGGCGTTTTCGTGGTTTTCCCCATGTGTAACGTGTATACGAGCCAGTTTCCCTTAGAACGTCCTCCACGAAGGCATCCCTCCCCTTAGGCAGATAGCCCTAGTGTGCTTTGCCATAATTAAATACACCACCACACCATCTTTAAGCAGTTTTACATACTTATTAAGGATTACATTGACAAATTCTATTTTTTCTTCTTCAGAAGTGAATTTTATATTTATTTCTGATAATCTAGATAAATCATAGTTTGATGTTATTTGCTTTCCTATATTAATTGGTGCTTTAAGTAACTGTAGAATTAGATTTAGTTTCTATGATAATTTCGAGAGCATGTACAGAATAAATACTTAGGTTTCTTGATTTTAGTCCATTAATTTTAATGTTGTATATACAATACAAAAATTAAATTCAAGGAATATTAAATATTATTGATATACTGAAATTAATGAGCTGAGATGCAAATATTATTCTCTTATTATTAAATTTTAATATTTGAATATAATGTCTTAATCTGAAATAAATTAGTTAATGCTAAATTGAATTTTAGACACTTTTCTATTATCGCGACCCGATTCAGAAATGTATCTATGTATGCAGGTATATATGTATTTGCAAATGCATGCATGTATGTATGTACCTAAGTAAACATACGCAAGCTCACTTACATCCATACTCATAGATTTCTAAATCCAGCCTCGATGAGAGGAAAATACCGAATTTTACTTGATGCAAACACATGGATTATGAGCAATTTATCTTATTATTTCATGCACAGTTTCAACAACAGAAAAATAGATGAATAAGAAATTTAAAGATAAATGCGGTTCTAAAGCTAATAAAATATCTATTAAATTATAATGAAATTGATATTTATCAATAAAGTATATGCAGAAATGAAGATTGAACTTTTTGTTAAGTAGGCTATAATAAAATGACTCTTAAAAGAACAACCATTTCCTAATTATTATTTATGTTATGAGCTTTACTTTTAAACTTCAAGTTCTGTAAACTCTTAGTACTCAAATTCTTTATGATGAACTTGTCACACAGTCACAATTTTTAAATTAAAGTCTTCCGTGCATGAAGACTATTTGTGAATATAAAATTTATTGTGAAAAATCCTTTTGTATGCACAGTAAAAATCTTTAAAACAGAGTGCAAAAGAATAGCCAGCCTCCATAAAAGATAATCCTTATTATCACTTGTAGAGACATTAGATATTTTGTGGAAGCAAGAAATATTGAAAAATTAGCAAACGCTTTCGCCGGGAATCGAACCACGGAACTCTGAAACCAGCCTAGCGTGCAGAACCACTACACCACGAAGACACTATAAGAAGGTGAGATAAATACCTTATACACTATTATTTTGATCAGTGGCGTGTATGTTTATGCGTTTGTTACTTTTTTGGGCACTAAATCTTCGACATATCAATTAAATTTGCATAAGGGTGCGGTCTAGACAATTACTGTGACATAAGCCGAGAAGGATATGAGAGTTTGACCCAAATCTAACTATTAGTAAAACATAATAATAATTGCCACAAACTGTATTTTCGATTATGCGTCTTTATCTTGTATATATCATTTCTAGAGCAGTTCTTTGAAATACATATAAACACAGCTTAATTGCATATACTTTCAATATCCTATACATTGTCAAAGAGGAATTTGTTTTTAAAAATGGAAAACTGATTTTCGATTTTCTTTTCCTGCAATGTCACGGAGTTCCAGTCTAGTTTCTTGCTTGAGAACATCTGAAAGCAAGTTATTAGAAAAATCATGGAACCAATAAAATATAGGCACCCAGGCGCAGTGTATTGGAAAAGGAAGCAGATTCCGACGCAAAGACATAATGCATGCGGATGCGAATCACAATGTTTAAATTCATTTAAAAGTAGTGGATAAGTCCAGAGATTTCGTGATATATCTGGGCTTGACAGCCGTTATTCGATAAGAGCTCATCCAGTTGAAAGAGCTGCAGTTCTGAGAGAGAAATGAGTTCCTACCTGTCCCTTTTTCTGAATGAGTTTGTAGGATGATTGGCATTGTGACTTTTTATTTTGTGATATTTCCTTTCTATTAGGTTGTATTATGAAAAGAAGAAAACTTCTAAGAGAAAAGAGTATTGTGAACATATAGTCAGAATCTGCTACAGGCTTTTCAGGAACTTAAAATCAAAGTTCTAAAATATGTTTTGCTTAAATAGCAATTAACACCCAATGAAAGTTCAAGTATGCATCAGATTTCTACTTTGTTTGATTTGAAGCTGCAAGCTATATCGCAGGTCACAAAATAGAGCAAAGCCTAAAGGAAGTCTAAAACAGTGATTGTGCAGAAGGTCAGTATAGTCGAACGACTATGAACTGAATGACTAAAATTCTAGATTACGGAACGTAACGGATATTTACAGGATTGCATAGACGCTTCTGGAAGCTTTGAGAAATTTTACTCCCTAGGTCTTCAAAATTGCGATGTCCAGAAACTTGCAAATGTCACCAACTTGGGAAAAACTCGTCAGATAATCAAACAGTAATTTCAGTAGCGCATTGGCCTGCAATAGATTGTGAACAGAGCTGAATAAACGGCTCTTGGCAGATTTCTTTACCATTGTGAAAAGGAGGAAAAGCAATGCTAACGTAAGTAGCCGCTAATTTAAAATTAAAAAAATATATATTATAAACTAATAAAAATTAACTCTACAAAATGCTGTAAAATTGTAAATAAAATAAAATAAACCAAATTAAAGTGAAAAAGGAAAATTACGAAGAACAACCCAAAAAGTACTTCAAAATTATTACACGAAAACTACATATGAAAATCTTGCGTTACATGAACGTTTTTCAAAATTTCACTCAAATAGTCGTCTGTGAATGTGAAATATTTCTATCTATTCCCATTATATGTGAAAGTTATACTTTAAAGAATAATTCTTCCTTGACAGTTATAATCCTCATTAATAGTGAATGAGCGAAAATTTTATAATTATGTGGTGCAGAAATGTTTTGAACTCTAAAATGTACTAAAATGTTACGAAAATGTCATTCCTTCTTC
This sequence comes from Stegodyphus dumicola, assembly GCF_044657685.1. Taxonomy (NCBI): domain Eukaryota; kingdom Metazoa; phylum Arthropoda; class Arachnida; order Araneae; family Eresidae; genus Stegodyphus; species Stegodyphus dumicola. Next base: position 91,236,820 of record NC_140768.1, read on the forward strand.
AGATCCCTTCTTATCTTACTCTTACGTTCTATCTGGAGGTACACGAATATAAATATTATATCTAAACCGTCTAAATCACATAAAGAAAGCAGAATAAATGCACAGTGGTGAAAATGGAGAAGACTCCGGATACATATACTCATTAAATATGGATTTCAATGACTGAATTACGACAAGTCTATGAATAAACTAAAGGATACAAGAGGAGATGGTATATTAATAAAAATATTCATGAATAGTCAGTGGGTACATTGATTGTACTTAAGAGATAAGCTTGAATGGTTTTGAAACTATACTTTTTTTTCTATTTTTAATGTATTATGATGATGACTCTAATTTTAGAGTATTATTTCCTTGCTTCTTCTCTTAGATACCTTGAAATTTCTGATCCTTTCAAAAGCACTAGTATGAGCAGCACGCTTTTACAGGTGTGGTTATATGCTTCCAAGCGTACATCGGTATATTAGGTTTGGGTACTTTAGTATGGAAAAGCACAGAGGGCTATCTGCGTAAAGGAAATGATGGATTTTAAAAGGGGCAGTGCTTTGTATTCCCGTTATACATGGAGAAACCAACCATCTAACCAATCCTTTCCTTGGGCTCGAATACAGGTCAGACTACTAGTACTGAAGGATCATAATTTCTCGGACACTGGTTGGGTATAAGCCCCTGTCCTGTTTTTTTATCTTGAAACCGCTTAGACGGATAATGGTTAGTGATTCTGACTGCCGTACCAAAAGCCTCGGACTCAAATTCCTGAGAAGTTCTATACGAGGTGTTTGGATATTATTGTATATTTAGAGCTAGTAACATTATGCAAACGTCTAGTGCATACATTTCATCACTCATGGAATATATTGCAACAGGTAAACTACAGCGAAGAGTGTGTGTAATAAAAAGTTGTATGCATTGTGACAAAAGCAGAACCCAGTTTGGGGTGTCCAGTGTAAATCTAGCTATTAAAGGAACAAGCTAAGTAAGTAAAGTTAAACATCACACATTTATTAACCCGACGGAAGTCGCACCAAGAAAAGTTACTAGAGTGGGCGCGTGGGGTATCACATCCCCCAATATTTAAAATACGATAAAAATAGTTTTATTTAGTTTTAAAGGTTTTTTCCTGTTCTCGTGTATTATAAATACGTGAATAATAATTGGGTTTCAAAAATTAATTTCCAAAATAATCTTAGAGTTAAAATTAAGATAAATGAAAATAATAAAGAAATAAACATCATGCCTCTAAGTTTCATTGCGTCTCAAATACACAATGCTTATTTTATTTCTTCACACTGTAAACGAAATGCTTTCATGTGTTCTTGGCACAGAATGTTTTCACATTTTAAACATCGCATTCACGTTCTTCTGTTCTTGGCGCGAGGGCAAAAAATTTATAACATCTTTCATGCCTAGTTGTTTCGAATTTCATGTATTCGTTTTAATTCTTCGTCGAAACTTCTGCTTTTCTTTTGCATACAGTACGTCAGTTTCTTCGTAAAGTATTAATCTTTGATCTTTGTTCAATACTTTTTCCTCATTAATTGTCACGCTAAGTCTTTCAAAGACAGACTTCTGTTTCTGGTTGGTGGATTAGCAGTTGAATGTAATATAATTCAAGTATTTATTACAGCAACATTCTGTGCAGGAAAGAAAATTACCATTGGCCACCTCCTTGTTATTCTGGAAATTGAATAATTGGCTGACATTTTCATCCCCCTATCCACTGCTCCTTTAGTCATATTAAAAAAAACATATAATTCCTGACGTTTTATTTTCTCCAATATTATCATCTATAGTATGATCGTTATATAATGTTGAAAGCATAAGAACAGTTTTTACCGTTTTAGGAACATCAGGAATTAATGTTTTATCTTTTCAAAACCAAAACAGTGTAGAAAATATACCTAGCTTCATCTTTAGTTTTCGAAATGCAATTTTCATCGCTTTCAAATATTTCTAATAAATCTCGCAGGCGTTGCATCTCCTATTCATAGGGAGTCCTTATTTTTATCATAATGCAGTTAGAAATTTTTAAGAATTTAATGTCAAGTACTTTAAAATCACTTGCAAGTAAAAATATGTACTGTTACACTCTAGAAATAAATTTCTGAACTAAATATTCCGTCAGAAAAACACTTAAGCGGACAGGCGCGTGGGGTGTGTCATACTCCAGTTCCAACAAAATACCGATAAATCTTTTTCTGAAACACACAGGCAAAGAAAAAGCGGCTCTGAACGTCAACCACAACTAGAAACTCAGCTACTGAAAGCAGCACAGAATTTCAGTTTCACAAGTTAGGAATATTCCACTTTTATGTAGGGTTGGGGTATGATACACCCCACGCGCTTTCCGGCGGGTTAAGTAAATATAAAATGTAGTTACATAAGTGGTTTCAGCTTATTCAGGTGGCAGATCTAGAATTTAGTATTGTAGTAATTAAGCAATAAAAATACCTGGTATTTTCACGTAAATAGTGTGAGGGATTCTCCCAAACACACAGAGAACGTTTTACCACATAAATTCTACTCGACATGATTAAAGCTGTTAAATATAGCAGTAATCAATACCTTATGGAAAACCAGATGGACTGGCAGACACCGGGAATCCATTATCAAAGACATTTGATGAACAACAATTTTACATTAAAATTCAATCAAACTTAAAAAAATAATAATGCACAGTAAAAAAAAAAAAATAAAAGCTGACTGCCACCGAAATGAATTAAATAAGAACACCATTTTTACCACATATTAACTCAGAAACATTTAGAAAATTAATCACACCAAAATAGCATTTGCATGTTTTAGTTATTCTTTAGATGAATTTTCATTAAAGAAAAATCTCCTTTTATAAAGTGAAATAACAAAAGTTTGCCGCTTTCACCGGAAGCGAAAGGACAACATTCCTGGAACGCATTAGATTATTTTGAAGCAGATTATATTGTAAAAAGTGCTCAATGCCCTTGCCAGGGTTCGAGTCTGGACATTTCGACTATGCGACGAGTGTACTACCGTTGTAAGGATCCTAAGTTTTACTAACGTTTATTTTATTTTAAAACTGTACTATCACTTCTTATTTTCTACTTCCGGCCAGAATTAAATGCTTTAACTTGTTTATGCAAATTGTCTTGCCCAAGTATTTAAGTTGCGGTTTTTTGCCAAGAGTTAGGGAGAGAGAAGGAGTTTTTAGGAAGCAGGCCGCTTGCCACTGCAGTTTTACGAGTTTTCACTCGGTTGCTGAGTTGCCTTTAAGGCCAGAGGTTTAGCTCTCTTGATATTTGAGAACGTATTGTAGTTTCAGCAGCTCGGCGTACTACATACGTACTCTTTTAAATAAATGCCAGTCTTAGTGCTAGGCATTTGTATACTAATTCAAAGTTAGCTTTTAATTAGAGTTTTAGTTAGTAGTTTTATATTCTTACGTTCAGATCACAAGTGGTTGGTTTCTGTATTCCGAAGCTCGGAAGTAGTATTCGGAAAAGTATTGAAAATAAAGGATTTCGTATACCCTTCCTGCTTGTGTCGTCTGTTATACACAAATCTTGAACATAGCTTGAGTAAGCTCCCTGTTCGTATTCAGGACACACCATGTTTCTAAAGCAAATCAAGAGAAACACAAGACCTGATACCATTACATCACGAATGCATGCAGAAAGAACCCTTATAAGGTGATGTGAAATTTTCTGAGGCTGCAATTCATTCGTCTTAATTGTCATTCGACATTAGTTGTCATTCGTATTTTTCATTCAAAATTCCGATGGAGCGGGAAAGGCAAAGCAAGAAATGAAGCTGTTAAAATCTCTTTGTAATTCCTTTGAATACTCTGTTCGTGTACAAAAAATTCTCTCCTAAATTTATATTTGTAAGACGGTACAGAATATAATGTCTACTCACTTCACCGTTGACGAAGATGGCTGAATACTGGTAGTTGAACTTGGTATTAAATCCTAATGAATTTGCTGGCTGCCTACTGTAGTTTACCTCACATGCAACATAAAATTTGTAACTTTACACCTCCCGTAATGTGACTGTCAGCCTATTCCCAGTTTTTACAGCATTAATTTTGACTTTTCTCTGGAGTCAGATAGCCATAGCGGGTTCTTTTATAATCCAGTAAGACTCCTTCATTATTTCTACTACAAAGAGTGTTATGGCTAATCCCTCACAGGAAATGTGCCACTCTCAGCGCCCCATTTCTTCGCTGCTCTCTAGCTGTGCCACTGTAGAGATTTTCACATGAATAATTTACTTTTTCTTTACATGGCCTTTTGTTCATTAAGATGATGTCTAGCAGACAAAAAAGTAAGGGGGCAAAGTATTTGAAGCAACAAAGTGACAATAAATACAAGGCAAGTAATAAGTAATAGTTCAATGTTAAATCTTATTTAAGGCTGTTTATACAGCCTCAAAGATTAACAATAGGAACGCGATGCAACCAATCAATATGAAATGAAAAAAAAAAACAATTATGCTAGTTTTGTAGCTCATTTTTAGGGTGTTCGCTGTGAGGGCCTTTAGTGATATAATATATCTGTCTGAAGCAAGAAAATCGATTTCTGAGGATAGAATGGGGCGAGTTTGGGAAGAATTTCAATACTATCTGGATATCTGGCAGATCTCCATCAAACTAAAAATAGCCTGGAAAAGTCTCCTGGGATCAGAAAATACAGTCTTCCAAGCGGAAACTTTAGTTACCGAAAAGGCAATAGAAATAGTAATGCATAATAAAGAAAACTAACTAAGGATTAAATCTCTGTTCCTCTTTTTTCTCTACAGCGCTCTATGAACAACCATCTCCAATAATACAAAACATATTTCATAATTTCCGAAAAAGTAATGAAAATAAAATTTCGATTGAAGCAAGGATTGCTGACTCTCTTGTAAAGAAGAAGATGCTGTATCCGCTTGTGAAGTTGTGAACAAAGAACGGCCAAAGTATTTGGAAAAAAAAAACAATTAAAGAAAATAAAATTAAGTCAAATCTAGGAGAACGAGTGGACCTCTGCTGCTGAAGTTAAGATAGGAGAAAAGAAAGTGAGCAGGTCACCAGAATTTCATTATTCATTTTACAGATTACCGTCATACCGCACTAACTTTACAGTTCCACCCTTGTATTATAGAGAATATGCCGGGAGGCAGATCCGAGAATCTATAACGCCTTTTCCCCTGCCATCAACTTCTCTAGAGGACTTTCGGCTTAGCAGGTATTTTAAATGCCTCTACACATAGGCACTATGTAATTTCAAACAAGCATGCTTTCTTCGAAATTCGAACCGAGGGCAGTAGTACAGCAGCCAGCATCGCTTCCAGTAGAAGACAAAAAAATATAAGACTTATTTAAGTAACAGATCAAAAAGGTATCTCTCTAATGTAAAGTTTGAATTAATTCATATCTGGACATGGTTCTTGTCTCATATGTTATTATTAAAGAATGAAAGCACTATCTTTTTTTCTCGCATATTAACACAAGCACATTAGAGTGATAAATTATAAATGAGCTTGAATTCCAAAGCTATATAATAAATGCTCCTAGACGTCTTTATATATATATATATATATATATAAAAATCTGTCAAGGACGTTTTCGGATAAAGGCACTGCATATATGAGCATTGTTTACCATGAAAAATTTCTTTTTTAGCAAGTGTAATAACTCCGTATTCGGCAAGTGTAATAACTTCTTGCAAAAGTCTTAGAACAGTAGCTTGGATGTCCTATAGCTTCCTACCTTGAATTCTTACTAGACATTATCTGTGGTGTTCAAGTGACTCATATGTCATACATATATATATTCCTGTCCTGTCTTAATGTTTGCCATGTGAGCAATATTTCTGATAGGGAAAAGTTGTACTGGTGAGACAAAAATTTTAATTAGCATTGTTCTTTCTTTTTTTTTCATTTGAGATCGATATGATTGCTGTGTGTCATATCACGGGAAAATGAATGAGGTTTGATTCTGCGCTACCCCTACCAGTGGCCGAATGGAATTTGAATGTTCACCATGAAGGCATGCTTCTCATAAGACAGACATCCCACGGGTATTTTGCCAGATTTAAATAACCCAAATTAACCTTTGCTTGCAGTATTGCTTTTGAACTATATGCACAAAGTGGCAACAGCTCTCACTGCTGAACAAAAGTGATCTAGCCGCTCAAATATATGACTGGTGACGGGCGACACGTTTGCAAAATGTACTTTAGGAACTTCTAACTTTAGGACAGACAGTTTTTTGAATAATTGTAAAGCCTTCTTAATCCTGGTAAAGGTAATTGTGAGAAAAGTCAGCAATTCCATTAGTTAGTTATAACACATATGCAAAATACACAATGGAATTTTCTAACGTCAGGTTCTAATCTCTATCAGCTAATCGCAACACCTCTTTAATCTTATTCAAAATAATCATGAGAGAAACTCAGGAATGCAAGACGGTAATTAAAATTTATGACTTCCTTTCCTTCGCTTCTTCCAACTTGTGCAGACAATAGACAGCCACAGCCGAAGACCATCCTGTCAAGGAAGATGGAGTGGTTCGGTGATTCGAGAGCCGTCTGAAGGGGAACTTGCCGCCAGGTAAATGGAAAAGGGCGATAAATAACCTGGACAATTTCGAGCGCTCTCTGCTCACTCGATAGCATTAAGTTAAGGAGGCTTAAAGTCAGCGCCACGAAAGATTGTATTACTGCAACTGGACATGAAAGCCACTTGAAGGTTATTACGTTCATCAGTCACTCTTGCCTAGTAACTTGTCAAGTAAAAGAGAATGTTTATCCGAATTTCATAAGCGATGTTCGATTTCCGAATATAGACCAAGGAAATAATTCAATTGGGCATTTATGAATAGCGCGACTGTCATCTTGTGAAACAAAACTCTGTAACTCGATAAGCACTCGATAGCATTAAGTTAAGTTTTCAAGAAGAGAAATACTGCAACGTAAAAGGCAAAATTAGGAAGGGGAAAACTTAGATGTTAGTAGATTTTATTAAAAACACTGTCTTGATTTCGAAGACAAACTTACACAAATCTGTCATTTTTAGAGGAAAATTAAAGGATAGAATAAAAATGGTTATGAGACAAACAGCCACTTGTTGAGAAACAACGAAAAACATGCAGCAGGGAGCATCGTAATTTAAATATGTTTAAATATTTTGACTTGCTTGTAAGTAGTAAAAGAAGTACTGAAATCTTAAAAAAATTCGGTATCATATTTCAACTGAAGTAACAATTTTGATAGTTCCTGGATCAATTTAAACGATTTTTATCCAAGATTTCTGAGCGTACGCACAGAGTAAAGGACTCATTTTTTTTTTCGAAAGGCTTCACCGCTCCCCAGTGGCGAGAATTAGCCATTACAGACACTGGCCACTTCTAAAGTCGGAAGCTGTGGTCACACTATTACGGAGGCACCTAACAGGTAGCTCACCGTTGCCCCTCCTCCTATGAAAGGACAGACAATTTACATCCATGCCTTCTCTGGAACTTGAACTCGGACCCTCGGGTACGGCAATTAGAGTGATTAACGTTTTTCCCGCCTGGGAGGCTCCAAATCGGATTGCAGAATGGGTTTAAAAGGGATTTTCTTGTAATATCAATGTACGCTAGCATGTAGGTATTTATCTCGCATAAATGAAAAAACTTTTAGCCGTAGAACGTTGAAATTTTGTACAGAAACTGCTATAGAATACAGTTGTGCACTTCACATTTTTATTGCAACTGGCGGATCCATACTTATATATCCCTTAGCCAGCTTAAAAATCCTTATCCGGGCTTTGTTTTCGTAATCTTATTGTATACTTCAAACTGCAAAACGGCTTTAAATGATTAAAATATTGATGTTTTGGTAATGTGAAATTAAAAAACAAATCGGCAAATAACGAAATCTAACATTTAACGCTGTCTTCTGGTTCCTATATTTATATTTGGGAACGTTTTCTACTCGTTATGAAAAAATAAAATTATAAAGAGTTTGACTTCCTTATGATTGCCCGCACGGCAATCTTAAGTTGTACTACCTTAATTTGTTCGTAGACAAAAATTGAGCGAGATATTTAATTTCTAAATATGCAGTTTTTTATGGCATTTGCAACTTGCTTTAGGGGATCGGTTATTTAAGCTGGAATAAATCGAGAATAAATTTGAACGAAGTTCAGTAAAAAATGTGTATAATTTAAAAGGCCGTAAAAGGAAGTCATGTGGTGTTTTGAATTTGTTGAATGCTTTTTTTAACATTCTTAACCATTTCTTTATCTGGTGAGAAACTACGCATCTATTAAAAACTGTTTAAGAAGCTGAATTTAGTTGCGGTGTATTAAAGAATAAGTCTTTTAATAAATACCAACGAAGTAGAAACCATTTTTGTAATAATTTTTATCAAAAGAAATACTTCTTAATAAATGTTAAGAAATTTCTAAATAAATAGCAAAGTAAAAAATAAATAACAAAAAAGTAAAAAATAAATAACAAAAAAGTAAAAATAAAAAAGTAACAAATAAATAACAAAGTAAAAAAAGAAAATCTGAAAGGTTTCAGATTTTAAATTACGTCCAAAGCGGCGTTTTATTAACATTTTGTGTGTTACCTTTATTTATTAAATATCATGTTCTTCGCACTTAAACCATGAAATTCAGTTTAAGAGCAATATCGCAAAATAATTTCAAACTTAGCATATCTTTAGAATTTCTGATACATAGTCTCACGCGATGGAGATAAAGATGTTTTTTTCTGTACAACGTTACCATTGCTCACTTTGAAATCCTTGAGTTTATTAATAAAACATTCGTTAAAGTTTTATAAAATACGAAATCGATAATAAAACAAATTTCAAATTTTTACTTCCAGATGCCCATATTCGCAGTAGGATTACGTCATTCAAAATTGGATGGCTCTAGGTGCCGTTGTTTTATCACAATGCGAGAAACAAATATACATTTATGCAGATCTAATTTCTTCAAATATGATACAGGGCGACAACATTTGGTGGCAACAGTTTGAAAAGTGAACCGACATTTATGAGTCCGACGCAAAATGCCAAAATGAAACTAATAGTCCTTCCTGATTCGACACAAAATCCCAAACCGGAAACAATAATCTCTCAGGGACAAAGCCCCTTAGGACAAACAAACAAAATTTAAAATTGCCTTAGTGTTGAAATATTAGTGGCACACGCTTTTTCATGTTGCACACTATTTTTTCTTCGGAATAGAAAAGAAAAAATTGCATTGAGAAAAGAGCTACAGTTCCCAGAAACACGTTTCACTCTTTTACCTGGCGATGTTTGATACTTGCATTTAAAATGATAAACCATTACACTAGAGTTTTAAAGATTTGAATTACTATTTCTATTTTAAACTAAATTTTATATGTATTACAGACAGGTACTCTTTAAGTTCTTTCAAAGGCTTCATTTTTAAGATTCTTTAGAACTGTGCAGACTTAAGCGAATTCTGCGAATTTTAGATAGTACGCTGTCATTTCTAATTCACAGTAATTTACTGCTAATAATATAAAAGCTAATTTATTAAAAATATTAAAAAAATCTGAAATCACATACACATACACGTTTCGAGAGCGTTTGGGCTAATGTTCCTTTGTGCTAAAACTATTTAAAAGCAGCACATCTCTAAAATTTCCGATAGATAGTCTCGTGCGCTGGAGATAATAATGTTTTTTCCCGTTTAGTGTTGCCACTGCTCGTTTTGAAATAACCGAATTTGTTAATCAAAAATTAGTTAAAGTTTTATAAAATATGAAATTCAAAATTCGGAGCTCTAGATACCGTTGTTTTTGCATGACGCGAAAATCATGCATACATTCATGCAAATTCTCCATTATTTATTTTTTTTAAATATAATACTGGCCGATAATGTTTGGTGGCAACAATTTTAAAAGTGATTCAGAGTGAACCATCGCAAAATCTCGTTTTTAGACTAATAGCCCTTCTTGGCTAGCTTCGTTCTACTAATAAATGTCAGTAATGCATATGTTACGGTGAAAGACCGAAATCTGGAGAATGTCGACTTTCACCGGTGAATGTCAACATTCACATAGTCGCTTGGTGTATGCCCGAAATATTTTCCAAATACTCTTATTTCTGACTTACACCGGTAAATGTCGACATTCGAACATATAACAATATTATATTTTCTTCTCCGTAATTCAGTCGCGAATAAACGCACTTGAGACTTGAAATAAGAACTTAAGAACATGAGAGCCTAAAACACACAATATATTCAAAATGAGAAGGAAAATAATAGAAGTTATAAACTTACTTAATTATACACTACGTTCTAAATGAGAAAATAAAAGAACAGTAATAAAAAACTTACTAAATTATGTGATTCAAATCTTATTTATTGCAACAACTTAAACTACTATAGCACTTTATGATCTCTCTTTTCGACTTTCACCACAGCATATATGTGATTGTCGACAAACACCGGTGAGAGTCCGAATATACAAGAATGTAGTGAAATATTCGGTCTTTCGCCGACGTATTTGGTGAATGTTGATATTCTCCGGTGAAAGTCGACAATCTCCAATTTCGGTCTTTCACTGTAACACATATATATCAGTGTTGAAAATAAGCAGTGAAGAGATGCAACCACAACACCGTATCAAACCTCCCTGTTTTATCATAGTCTAAAAAATCGCAAATATTAAGTATTTCAATACAGCCATAATATGGTTTTCGGTAAAAATAAAACTTAAGAATATCAAGATTTTCATGACTAAATAACCGATCTATGATCTCTGTGAATTACAGATTAATTATTTGGCAGTTCAAATGCAATCAATGTTCAAATTCCCCATACAATATATAATCATCGAATTATTCGCTATTAAATACCTTAAATTTTAATACAACTCGGTCGAGTTTGTGAATTTTAATACCATACATACGTAATTATCAACATTACAGGAAACCTCCTAGAATATTATTAACTTTTGGAAAGATAAAAGGTGAAATTGATTAATTAAATATTGACTCTCAATGTAAACGAAAATAAAAGCATGTATTATTTTGTATTACAAAAATAAGAAATTTTTTTTTCACTTTTGGTATAGTTAAAAAAAATGCCATTCTAAAAATTCCGATTATACCCCACTCCACTCCCAAAAAAAGCTTAGTCTGTCAAAGATTTTAAATAAGATTCCATTCAGTTTTGAGAAGGTTCTGTTATATGTCCATCTTCTTCTTTGAAGGCTGGAATAAATTCAAAGGTGGATTTTTCTTGCTATTATAAAAGCTGTTCTGCTATTAGAAATAATCGTAGTTAAAACTGTTGTCATCCCATTTTGTCGTGCTATGTCTATTAACTGAAAATGAAGAATAAATTTACTTATGTGTGTAGGGAAGGATATGTGTTTCTCACATTGTGGAGAAAAGGCAGCACTTAAAGAGATACCATATTTTGAAGACGCATAACCCTACACCGGAATTCGTTCACTTTGAAGCCAGAATTTCGAATATGTTTTTCATTTATTTGATCTTTTGAGCGAACGTAATAAAATTTTGATTAACAGACTCATCAATGTAAATGAAATACATTATTAATCAGGAAAACGTAGCATATTAATATTTCAAATTTAACCAGCAAACTCAGCGATTTAAAAGAAATGTGTTGCCATTTCCCGAAATAAAACATTTTTACCTTCCATGCTTTCATTTTAATCTTCCTATCTGTTATCTATGTATATAATATCAGTATGTGTCTGTTCATTACCATCTTAATGAAATTTTGCATACTTAGCCTTCAAAACAAAAATGCAAGATTATTGTCTACATAAAATTTAGAAAAACGCGTCGCACGAAGTATACATTCTTCATACAGAGAGCTTTATGCATTTAAAGAACTTTTGATTAAAAACTCAACAATATAAAAGCTTTGTGTAGCTATCCTTGCAAAGCAAAAGGCACTGTGTTTCAAATTTAATCAGAAAACTGAATGATATAAAAGCGGTGTGTTTCACTCGACAAAACGTAATATATAAGTTTTTAGAATTTAATAAACCAACTGAGCAATTTAAAAGAAGCGGGTTGCTATTTCCCCAATTAAAATACTTTTGTCTTCCACTCGGCAGTGGCAGTGAGTCGTTCTTCACCAAAGATCTTTAATTTTTCTTTTATTTTTATTCGGTTATTAATTAAAAGCTAAACGACTTGAAAGAAATAAACGTAGATTATTTATAATTACTAGTCGGTTTGTAAAATTACACCTAACTGTATTCAATTGAATTTATACAGATAAAGAAGAGTCTCCTTTGTGTACAATTCATAAAAATCTACAGTTTTATTGCAAACGTTATGAAGTTTCGCACCATTGACATTTAAAATAAAGAAGGTTATTTCTGTCTCTATGATATTTCGAGAACTAGCCCGCTGAGTCCACACTCATAGCATTTATATTAAATCACAAATATATAAAAGTCGCACATCTTTAGAGTTCCCAATACAATTTTATGTGTTATCATTCTTTTTGCTTTCTCGTACGAAGAAAAAGAAGTATGTAATCGGAAAAAATTTCGGGTATCATATTTCAACATTAATATCCATTTCGCCGTCCCGAATCTATTTGGACGCTTGATTTGCTTGACTTCTGTACTTAGGCATAGAATAAAGGACATTTCTTTTCGAAACAGATTGTAAAATGGACTTAAAATAGATTCAAAAGGACTTTTCTTGACTTCTGTACATACGTGTACAGAAGGCAAGAATATGTATCTGGCATAACTTAAAAATGATTGGATATAGTTTAATTTATTAAAAATTAAATTCATAAATTTAAACATAAATTTCGTATATGGGACAATATCCAGTTATGCACCTTCCTTTTTTATTGAAATCGACAGCACCGAACGTATGTGCATATATATATATATATATACGAGGGTTGGGGCAAAAGTCATGGCAACTATTTTTTTCTTGTAGATATGTGAACGGATCACAAAACGTATATGTGTCGTGTGGAAGTTTTGCAGGCATAGTATGTATGCAGAATAACAGATGGCTCTGTGGTAGCGAGGGCTCTGAAATCAGTCAGTTGGTGAGTGCCGTGCGAGATGGAAGTAACCCGTGTTGAGCAGCGCGCTTACATCAAAATAGCCGTTCTCCGAGGGAGAAATGCGATGGAGTGTCACAGTGAATTAGAAGAAGCCCTTGAGAATAATGCCCTACCATATCGTACAGTAGCACGGTGGGTAGGAAAGTTTCAGCAAGGACGTGTGTAAACCAGTGATGAGCAACGTTCGGGACGACAAGTGAGTGTGCGGACCGACTTGGCACGTGCCGTCATCGAGCACCTCATGGATGAAGACAGACGATGGACATTACTGAAGTTAGAAAGGGCAAGTGGCTTCGAGAAGCGCACCGTCCACAGGATATTGCGTAATGAGCTAGCGTCAGAATCCTTCCCCAGTCAAATTGATGGTGATCGTCGCATATGACGTCAGGGGTGTCATTGTTTGCCACTTTGTTCCTCATGGCAGAACAATGACAGCATAGTACTACAGGGACTTCCTGGTGCGACAGTTACGACGTGGCGTTCGGGATAAACGTCCGGATCTTGTGGACAGGGCAATAATTCTGCACGACAATGCGAGGGGATGGGAAGAATTGGAGCACCCACTGTACTTTCCTGACCTTTCGAGCTGTGACTTTGATCTCATTCCTAAGATTAAGAAACCAATACGTGGTAGGCGGTTTGCAACACGAGAGGACATTGCTAATGCTGTGCGCCAACAGATGACCCGATTCGCACATGGTGCGGCAAAAGCTGAGGCTGATGGTATTCAGCGCCTCCCACATCGTTGGCAGCGTGTGGTGACAGTAGCAGGGGACTACATTGAGGGTCTTTAGGCCCAAGTTTGTCATGTCAACTTTATGTGTATTGTGTTATCATTCTTTTGCACGGTGAAGGCTATATTGCCCTGTATACTACCGTAATAAATTCGTGTGTTACGATATTTCAGTGCTATTCATTGTTCACACATGTAGTTAAGACATTGTCCTTTCGTCTGTATATGTCACATTTTTCAACCGGAGTGGTATCTTCAAGAAAAAAAAATAGTTGCCATGACTTTTGCCCCAACCTTTGTATATAAAGTATGTACTCTTTTACTCGGCTTAGAAGTCTTTACCTGGGCTTTATTTTCGCCATCGTTGATCGTAGTCATATACTTCAGAATACAGAAGTGTTATAAAGGATACGAGTATTCACGTTTTAGCAATGTCAAATTAATTTTTTTTGTGGAAAAAGGGCCAATATGAAACTCTCTTTATTCAATTGCTCCATAACAGAAACTTTACATTTGTTTCTGTTGTTGCTAATGCTCACTCAACTGACATATAGTCAGCCCAATCCCAGGAAATCCTCGTGGCAAGCAGCGCAAGTTTACTACGCCTGCCGTTGACAACAGCCTTCAGCACCTTACAGGTGACAGTGCCATTTATCTCAGTTCCGCTCCCCCCTAAAATTTGATGGAAAGCACCCGAGGGGACGGATCCGAGGGTCTCTCACCCGTATTCTACCACAAATCTCTCCATAGGACTTTCGGCTCGCCGCATATTTAGAGGGCTACCCCTGCCACATAGACGCTATACATTTACAAACATCCATACCTCCTTCGGCACGGCAGTCAGCGACGCTAACCACTATTTCGGTTGGGCAGAAGAGTTTACATTTTAAAAGATCCAACGAAACTCTTGTAATGTAGTTTCTTACGCTATGCAATGAAAAATAGCCATCTGGAAAAGAAAATACAAATAATAATAAAAAATGTAGAGAAAAAAGCAAAGAACTACAGGCAGCCAACATAATATAAGCATCACGAACTCCTATAACAGCAACTTACAAACATAAAGAAATACTTGGGAGTAGCTGTATATTGTTATACATAATTCACATGACAAAGGTTTGGTTTGGTTTATTGAGATTACGGCAAAGCACACTAGGGCTATCTTCCTACCTATACATGACAATGAATTTTCAATTTAGAAGAATTATGGTAAGGAGAAGACGTATTCATTCCTCGCATTCCTTTGATACCCAGTGATTTAAATATGGCCTTCGATTTCAGTCGTCTGCAGGCTCCCTTCCTGCTTGCATTCGCTATAAGTAGCATCAAGGCACAGGGGCAGTCACTTCGTGTGACAGATATTACTATGGAAACATCATGTTTCTCGCATAGCCAATTATATGAGGCTTGCTCGAGATTTGGCACGCCGGATAATTTGCTTGTTTACGCTCCGGACGAACAAGCGAAAAACTTTATTTACTCTCAAGATTTGAACTTTAAATAATGTTTGTTTTCTGCCTAAATAAAATCTACAGTTTTATTTGAGCTTGATACAATTTCGCACATTTCTTCTTGAACAAAAATAATAGGAAAATCACTGCGCATTTTGCGCAAAATGCGGGCAACGATGTTTACTTCAGCTTGCTGATTTAATAAAATTAGCGATTTAAAACAATAAACAGAGTTTTCCACCTCTATTATTATTAATCATTAGCTGAACTCATTTAAATCATTATATATTTCTTATTATTAAAGATAAGACAAAATTTGGTAAAAGAAATAACAGGCCATATTAAAATATTTAAAATCGGAATGTAAATATTCATATCATAACATTATAAAACCAAAAAGTCAATACTCTAAGATGCGACACCTCAGTCAATGCAGTTACCTCATTTTTATCAAACATTTTAAAATTCAATGTTGAAATTCCAGAATGCAATAATTTTGACTACAGAGAAAATATGCCAAGATTTCAATTTTTTTTTTTTTACCGGAAAACATATAAGAGAATTGTACATTGCAAAAACAACGATTTAAAATTGGCCAATGAATGAGCAGGTATTGTTGAGATATTTGTAATCGCATTCTTACTGGTTAAAAGGAAGTATAGCTTTCTGTCACGTCCGATACATTCATCAGCTTTCAGTCAGGTGGGAATTATTCTGAAACTTAATCCCATTCTATATGTTATTCTTGATTGGTTATTTATTGTGTCTTGTTTATGATTTGTTAATCCATGATCTGTTGTAAAGTTATACATATGAGCTCTGTAACCGCTTATCTCTCCTTGGTTCGTTAGAAATTTGCAAATACACAAAGAATTAAAAATCAGACCAATTGCTGACCAAATTATTTCAACCTGCCACAACTTTTATAGTAAAATTGAACAGTCTCAATATGATCATATTAAGGAACTAATCAATTATGGTCCAACACTTGAAAATGCTGCTAAGCGTCCTAGGAGCATTTTTCATAATCCAAGGTGGTGAAACTTGTAAATAGCTGTACATACTGTAAATATTTCCCCACTAGAGACTTTTGTGTTTTTTTTTTCAACTTATTTAGGACTTAAAAACGCTCAGTGGATTATTACTTTATATCATTATTTTCAAGAATTTTATATTTTATTAGTGTTCCTATAAAAAGACTTTGTTAGGGACACACAAACTGAATTAATTATGTGTGTTTCACCATCCCGCCTTCTAAACTGTGACTTATGCTGAAATATTGTGTCTTTTAAAATTATAAGTGTTTCTTAAAAAGTGTGTTTATTCCAGAACTTTGTACAGTGTGAACTGTTTGTGAATACTGTTAATTTATATGACTTTAACATTTCTCGTACGAGAACTCTTGAAATTCACCAGAAATATGTTACTGTTGACTTATTCCTCATTTGAGCCACTCCCACCAGTATAATTACGATCCATTTCATTCTGAACCTGTTTCAAAAGCATACTTAATTTAAATTACTTAATGTTTATTTTTTCAAATGCTTTATTAAGCATACTTTTCAGCTAGTTATATCTTTCGTCACAGCTCGAACAGCTCCCAGATGCTTTTTCACTCTACATACCTTTGTATTTGCTTCAGCTTCGCCTAGTAGGCGCGGCGTTACACGCCCATTTTTTCAATTATATATACCAACGCCTAAGGGCATTTTTTTCAAAAGCGGTGGTTAAAGCAGCAGAGGCTGCTAATTGCCTCCTAACCATTCAAAAGACAAAGACGCTTATCTCTGCTGACAAGTTTACGCTAAGCGAATCAGAATGCCTTATTCCGCTCACGTGATATGTGACTTATTCTAAGTATGCTCTGGGATAGACATCTTGAATTTGTATATATGTATTTTGTGTTAACATTTGTTCTGCATTTATTTTGTTATTTTGTAACTCTTACTAAAATTATTGCTTTCCTGAAACATCTTCGACTGTTATAATGAAACCATGATTCTGTTTACACCACCCCCATCACGTTATCATGGAATCAGAACTTCAACTTACAGCACTGCTAGACTGTATTATGTGATGAAATTTGGTTTATTCCATATGTTGTTACTCTGATGATTACTAGAGAAATTTCCGTTTTATGTAATTATTTCTGCAAATTTGTACATTTAATGTTTTCTTCAGCATTTCTAACCTGAAATCTCGCAACGTATTAACGACTTCTTCACACCTCACGTGACAAGGTGGTCACGCCCTCTCAACATCTACAATCCTGACTTAGGTCTCACTCATGCATTCTCCTACTTTCAGCGCTCTATAGCAACTAACTCAGACAGCCGGAACAAAAATTGCAAATCCTGCAAGTTAATCAGCGGCTCATCCAGCGGAACTTGGAACTTGGGTTATCTCTGCTAGTGCTTATCTCTGCTTGCTTGTATTTCTTTGCATGTAACTCTGTGTGTATCTCTGCGTATCTCAGTAATAAATATTTGTTTTGCGAACCACGGCATTTTCTATGTTTAACAGCAGAGCGTGGTTCTTTAAAAGGTAGAATTCGCTGACATTTTCCCTAATTGAATTTTCTATTCCAGTGTAATAATTTATCGTTCGCGTGATTTTGTTTGGGTGTTTCGTGAATGATGGCTTTTCCCGGAAGTGAAAGGGAAGCTTTTAATGTTGCGCCATTTGATGGTGTTAATAACTTTACTGTTTGGTGTCGAAGAGTTCAAGCGGTATTTACGGCAAGGGAATAGGATACATTTTTGGAAACAGAAGCAATTGCGGACAGAGTTCCAGTTGTTTTGAAATCGAAAAAGGCTTATGCCTTAATACTTGCGCTTCTAAGTCATAATGTTATTGCTTCTTTTCAACGTGAAGACACGGCATGTAAAATATGGAAGAAACTACAAGCTACGTATAGCGCTAAAGGTGCAGTGAGTCAAATTTTAACGCGTAAAAGACTAGCTACCATAAGGAAATCCAAAGATGTGTCAATGAGACAGCATATCGACAGCATAATGAACTTGGTGAGTAGTCTACGCGTCTCTGGCTCTCAAGTAAGCGAGTTTGATATTATTATTTACATTTTAATGTCTTTGCCAAAGGAATATGAAAATGTTAAGGCATCTCTAGAAAATAAACCAAGTGATAATTTGAGTTTGGATTTTGTTACAAGCAGACTTATTGATTGTGAATCTCTTATGTTTGATTATAAAAGTGAAAATAAATATTCTAAACCAAATACGGACAACTTTGTTTTTATTAGTGCTCGTAAAGTGTAGTAAAAGAAAAGGGCATTCTGTTAAATTTTGTAGGAAATGGAACTGCGTCTGTCATAACTGTAGGAAAACTGGTCATTTCAAAAGTGAATGTTTTGATAATTCTAAAGAGCAGGCAAATTCAAATAGTAATAAGTACGCATCCCCTGCAATATCTTTTACGGCTGGAAATCTTGTACATGAACAATTTATTATTGATTCTGGTGCAACTTCTCATATGTCTTCTCACAAGGAATGGTTTACCTCAATTAAGCCTAAGACTGGAACTGTTAAGTGCGCGTCTAAGTCGGCGGTTTTAGAAGTGGAAGGAATTGGTGACATTTGCGGTAAAACTAAGAATGGTGTTGAAATAATGTTAAAAGATGTTCTTTACGTTCCAAAATTAAACGGACAATTAATTTCTGTCAAAAATATTGAAGCAGCAGGTTTGAGCGTAATTTTTAAAAATGAAATAGTTTACATCAAAAGTAAAAACAAACGTTTCAGATTTGGATATTTGAACAAATGCGGACAATATTTTAGTGATTTTTCACCAAACCTATTTACAGATTTAGCAGTAAAGAATGAAGATTTATGGCACAGAAGGTTAGGACACTGCTGTGATCAAAAATTAAAACTGATGAATCTTCCTGCAAAAGAATCCTTTTGTGAAGTATGTGTTCGTGCCAAACAAAGTGCTTTGCCTAGAGGAAAGGGTCCTCGCCTAAAAGAATCCAAACAGCTTATAACTATACACACTGATATATGTGGTCCAATAGAACCTCGAACATTCCATGGGGAAAAGTATTTCATAACTATGATTGATGGCTACTCGCGATTTATGGAAATCAGACTGCTCAAAGGAAAAAGTGACATTGATTTTGAATTCAAGCTATTCTTTAAATTGAATCCAACTGTTACAAAACTGCGCTGTGACAATGCCAAAGAATATGTCAGTGGAGAATTGCGTGAAGTTGCTAAAAGAGCAGGTGTAAAAATAGATCCTGCACCTCCCTATACACCTTTTCTAAATGGTGTTGCTGAACGAACAAATAGAACTGTACTGGAAAAAGCTAGAGCAATGATACTTGAGGCAAAATTACCAAAATTCCTTTTGGGTGAAGCAGTACTTACGGCTGCTTACATAAATAATCGACTCCCAAATAGTTCAATTGACAATCATGTTCCTTATTTTCTGAAGTATGGTGAAAATCCTGATTTAAAAAACATGCGTGTATTTGGCTGTGATGCTTATACTCTAGTGCCACCATTGCAAAGAAAGGAACTAGATGAAAATTCTGTCAGAATGATATTTGTAGGTTATTCCACAATGGGATATCGTTTAATGATTCCAGAAACAAGACGCATCATTGTTTCCAGAAATGTTAAATTTAATGAAGAAAAGAAGAAAGTAGAAAATCAAAAATATATTTCCGATAGTTCTGATTTGAGTGAAAATGACAATGATGACATTAAAAATGAAGACAAATCAATTTCAGACACTGATAACGGCGAATTAAATGCTGCAAATAAGAAGGAGGAACAAAGAAAATCTTCAAGAGAAAAGAAACAGCCAGTTAGGTATCCTAATCCTGAGATTTACCAAATAAGGTTTGCACAACAAGACACTCTGACATTAGAAGATATTGTAAATCTACCACAAGTAGAACAAGAACTATTGTTATGGAAAATTCTTATGTATTTTTTGTTGTGTATAATTATTGCGTGTTATTTTACTGTGCCTAATGTATTCTTAGTTATTATAATATTTTACTGTGATTAATGAATTTATATTGAGCTTATTTTAAATTAATGTATAATATTTAATATTGTTTAAACTTTACGGCAAAGCTCCTTTTAGTTTGGCAGAATTGTGTTACAGTTAAAAGGGCGCGGATGTATTTCCGTTTCTCACGATTCGGCTTCCTTGGAGGTTAGAGGTCACTGTCCAGCTGCATTTTCCCCTTTTTTCGCGGGGGTTGAAAACACGTGTTTTTCTCGTTCAGAGGCGAATAGTTCTAAGGGGCAGCGATTTTTTGACAGAGTTATAGGTTGGAAACATTCTTCTGTTGCGTGGGAAAGAAAGGGGTCTGTCTTCTTGTAGAAAGTTCTGAATTTCTGAGAATTTCAGTGGCTATTTATTACCTTTCTTTTAATTGGCGAAAGGGAGTCCAAGTTTCCTTAAGGTTGGCTAAATTTTTAATTTTAGTGTTGTTTGAGCCAATAGTAATTTTGAGGCGTTTCTTAGTGAGTGTAAACCGAGGTTTCTTAAGCCGTTGCACGGAAGGCAGGGGGGATCTTTTTGGACTTGAAAAAAAAGCGATTTTTAGAGAAGAATTTTAAGAGGTTTTTGGAGTTTTAGGGGTTTGCTACTTTGACGGCGGCCCCTACGGGGCTGGCCGCGGTCAGTGAGGTGCTGAGATGGAGCGGTGGGAAAACGCGGCGGTTCTTCAGTGGTCGACCGCGGTATACAGTTAAGTTTTTATCTCCGAGATTTCTGGGTACGGAGGGTCCGAGACAGTGTGGGTGCTCGACATGTTTGACGGCGGCAATTCTGGCGGCCTATTATTTTCAATTTCGTCGCTGAGGTTTCTTTTCCCATTTGTGGAATAGTCTGAACTGCTCGTTCGTGCTGGAGTATCTATTTTGCTTTCGAAAAGATGGAAATATAGAAAGTCGTCATCGCCTGAGGTCTGCTTTGGTCTTTTGTCTCCAGTTTCGACCTCCTTCTCTTATCTTCAGTGGAACTTTGAAAACGGGAAGTTGATTGAGTTAATGTGCTGTTTAACGGAGGAATTTGAAAACTATGAACTATGAAAAGGTTCTGGTTCCGGAAACAACGATGAAGATTTGGCAGTTAATGTTTCGACGATTGGATCTGGGCAGCTCCTTGAGTCTCTCAAAGGTGGTACGCCGATTTCGTGAGTGACTTTTTAATTTTCATTGGTGTTTTATTTTGATGCATAATCCTTTTAAATTTGGAAATGTTTCATACTAAAGCAAGAGTTGACATGTTAAGTAGATAAAAATTGAATATTTTTACCAAATTTCTAGCTGAGAAAGTAATTTTTTTTTTAATGTTTAATAGTCAGAAGTCAATTGAACTAATTGGAGGAAGTGAATCTTTGTTTTAATGTTTAAGTGCTATGTTCAATATGATTTATTCTAAATTAGTCTTTTTAAATAAATTTAATCTTCTTGGTTTCCTGCTTAAAATGATTAAGAACTGTGACGTGTTTCACGATGATTTTTGTATTAATGGAATAATGTTAAATATGAGATTGATATGAAAAAAAAACTATGAGTAACTTTAAAAGATTTTGTAGGAGTAGTCTGGCCAGCTATCTTAAATTATAATGTGTGGGAATTGTCAATAAATGTGTTTATTATCTTTATTATTGTATGTTTTTTTGTGTTTTAATTGTGGTCTACTGTAGGTCACCCATGTGATCCTTACGGAAACATGGTTATTTTAACCGAACCTGGGTAATTATATTGCGGTAGTAGAAAAAAAATCAATTTTAGTGTTGGTGACTATACGATCTGTTTACAGAATTTAATTTTGATTTTGTTGAGTAAACTTCTTAATTGTGAGTTTGTATCTTTCCCCGGTGTTTGAAGAGATCTGTGTGGTATTTGAAATGTCAAAGGTTTAAGGCTATCTCTAGATTTTGCACTGAAATTTATATGTTTTCAGGTTGGAGATATAAATTAGTTTTAATTTAGTGACAGATAGCCTGTTAAAGATTTTGTTGTGGATGTGCATAATTAATCGTGATTCTACCAAAACACCAGGGACGATATCTTTCTTTGATGTCTTTTAGATTTTAAAAGTTTTGATTATTGTATGTACAACTTTAGTAGTTTTTAGTAGTTACTTTGTTTTAGTTTTTTTTTTTTTTTTTTTTTTTTTTTTTTTTTTATCGAGGCACCAAGGAGTCAGCTTTAAAGAGATCAAAGTTAAATGAAAAATATTATTATTTTTTACTACGTAACACTATGGAAAAGAGCTATGAACGAGGAAATGAAATCTATGGAAGATAACGACGTCTGGGACCTACAAAGTTTACCCCCTGGTAAAAGAGCCATTTCCTGCAAATGGGTTCTACGTAAAAAACGAGATGGAACTTACAAAGCCAGGCTTGTTGCTCGTGGCTTTGTGCCAAAAGAAGGCATAGATTATACAGACACGTTTTCTCCAGTGATTAGTATGTGCTCTTTACGTTCAATCCTGGTAATTATCAATAATGAAGGTTTGCAAACTTTTACTTTAGATGTCAAGACAGCTTTCTTGAACGGTAAGTTAGATGAAATCATCTACATGGACCAGCTAAAAGTATATGATGATATGAGTGGTAAGAAATGTGAACTTAAAAAGAGTTTATATGGTCTTAAACAGTCTCCTCAACAATAGTATCAGAAATTTCTTAATTTTCTTATTAAATTAGATTTTAAGCAATTGAACTCTGAACCATGTATTTTCATCAGAAATTTAAATTTTAAGAAAGTAATTATGGCTCTTTATGTAGATGACTTATTAATTGCAGGTTCAGATGTAAAAGAGAGAAATATTATAATATCATTGTTGTCTAGTGAATTTCAAATGTCAAAATCTGAAAGGGTCTCAGAATTTTTAGGCATTAGACTGAAATTTGAGTCTGGTTGTTTATATTTAGATCAGAAACCATATATTGAAAAATTACTTGATAAATTTAAAATGTCTGATTGTAAAACAGCCCAAACTCCCATTGAACCAAAATCTACAGCTGATTTTCAGAAAGGAAATGCATTTCGTGGCCCATGCAAAGAATTAATTGGATCTTTACTTTACTTGGCATATATTACAAGGCCAGATATTTTATTTGCAGTAAATTGCTTAAGCCAACTGCAGGAGCATCCTACTGATGTTGCCTGGTGTGCTCTAAAAAGAAGTCTTAGGTACTTGAAAACACCTTAAATTTAAAATTGATATACAAAAAGGGTGATTTGGAAAGGGCAAACTTATGTTTGTATGTAGATGCAGATTGGGGGGGGGGAGATACTCAAGATAGGAAATCAATTACTGGTTATTTTAAAATGTTTTTAAACTGTTCTATTATGTGGTGCTTTAGCAAGCAAAAGTGTATTGCACTTTCATCAACAGAAGCTGAAATAATTTCTTAATACAAAGGTATTCAAGATATTTTATGGATAAAAAATGTAGTAAATGAAATTTCCAGTGTTAAAAATGTTTATATTTTTGAAGAAAACCAGTCATGTATCAAAAGTATTGTTAATGAAAATTTTTCGCGTAGGTTAAAATATATAGCTATAAAATTAAAGTTCACTCGTAAGACTGTTAAGGAAAATAATATTAGAATTGAATATGTGCAATCAGGTTTACAAATTGCAGATATGTTAACTAAGGCTTTGTCCAAAACAAAATTCTATGAACTGTTATCATTCAGCTGTTTAAAATTTGTGTAGTTCTTTTATGTTTTGTATAATGTGCGATTAAGGGGGAGTGTTGAGATATTTGTAATCGCATTCTTACTGGTTAAAAGGAAGTATAGCTTTCTGTCACGTTCGATACACTCATTAGTTTGTTAAATCAGGATAGCAGTCAGGTCCGAATTATTCTGAAACTTAATTCCATTCTGTATGTTATTTTTGATTGGTTATTTATTGATTTTCGTTTATGATTTGTTAAAACATGATCCGTTGTAAAGTTATATATATGACCTCTGTAACCGCTTATCTATGCTAGTGCTTATTTTTGCTTGCTTGTATTTGTTTGCATCTAACTCTGCGTGTATCTCTGCATATCTCAGTAATAAATATTTGTTTTGCGAACCACAGCATTTTCTATGTTTAACAAGTATAAAACATAACTATTAACTCCGCCCACATAGATGATTTCATACTGCTGGAAGTTTGCATTCTGTTGTAGTTGTTGTAGCTTATGCTCACTATGTCTGACGTAGTCAGCCCAAGCCCACAAAATTCTTCGTGGCAAGGAGCGCTAGATTACGAATGCCGTTGGAAAAAGCCTTGAGCACCATTCAGGTGGGAGAGAACCCTGGGGGAACGGGGTCTCCCACATCTCTCCCCTTCGACCAAAGTACACGAGAGAACATTCGACTTGCCGCATATTTACTAGACTGCCGCCATACCGCACCGACACTATGCATTTAGAAACATCCATGCTTTCTCCGGGATTCGAACCCGGGATCTTCTGCACGGCAGTCTGCAACGCTAATCCATGCTTTCTCTGGGATTCGAACACGGGCCCTTCTGCACGGCAGTCTGCAACGCTAACCACTATACCGGTTGGGCGGCAGTTTGCATTCTTCTGTTCAACTGTTACGGTTGTTTCAGTTGCCATATGATAGG
The DNA here is from genome assembly GCF_044657685.1 of Stegodyphus dumicola. Lineage (NCBI taxonomy): Eukaryota > Metazoa > Arthropoda > Arachnida > Araneae > Eresidae > Stegodyphus > Stegodyphus dumicola. Next base: position 91,261,686 of record NC_140768.1, read on the forward strand.
ATGCACAGCATACCAATTTATCCAGCAAGTTTCAATTTAAATTATGACGTCTATCATGAAAGCGGCTTATTAACATACACTACTTAAAAATAATTTTAGTAATACGTAAATGTAAACAAATGTTAAGCCCTGTAACACCATCATTGTGGGCGGAGTTAATGACGATGCTTATCTGGGCAGCCACTGGCCAGATTCAAGTAGTTGTCCTAACAGTATGCTTATACTATGTTACAGTATGTATGGAAACATAATATGTTAACAGTATGCGTGGAAATATGGTGCATCTTCAATAATATTATATAAATATTCCTTTAAAGTTTTTAATTTGTGTTCAGTTCGTTATGAAAAGCTATATTATTTAAAATATTTTTAGGTATTTAATATTACGTTCCTTGGTTTGAAAAGGGCACTAGTATTATCTACAAATCGTCTACACATACATTGTTCAAATTATAAATCGTCTACACATACATTGTTCAAATTATAAATCATGTACACATACATTGTTCAAATTACCTGCCGTCGCAACTATAGTCATAAAAGTGGTGTCTAGGTGTAGTAAAGAGGCTATACGCTACAATATGGGGGGGGGATCTCTTACAGCAGGGGTGGGCAAAGGCGATCGCTATCGACCGGTGGACCACCAAGACATTTTTTGTGACCCACCTTTACTAAGACCTGAGACGCGTATACTAAAATAAATGTATTTATGGAACACCGTCGCCAGCTAGACTGGAGAATCGGGTTGTCACAATCGATGCGACTGTGTCTACTTAAATAAATGAATCTATGAATGTGTAGACAACGCATGTACCTTCATTGGAAACACACGATGACGCTTAAGTACATACGTCAGTTACAGATTCATCGGTTCACGTATGTTTCCTGTTCGCTGCATTGGATACGTCCACGTTCCACGGTCTAGCAGTCGCTAAAGTTTTTCAAGCATTTAACTTGACAATTTTGTGTTACTAGTGCTTTTGTAGTAGACATAGTAATCTGTCATATTTTAAAAGAGGATGACAATGTCGAAAACAAGTGTTAAAAAAGGAAACACATACAATTTTAATACCGAATGGGAAGAATAATTTTTCTTTACAATGGTGAATGCAAAGTGTGTCTACTAGATATGTCAAACAAGTGTGGCACTTCAAAAAAAAAAAAAAAAAAAAAAAAAAAAAAAGAAGGAAACGTTGAAAGGCATTTCAAAAGTATGCATGGAAGTTTTGATACAGATTTTCCGTTAAAAAAAGCGAATTGCGTAAACAAGTTAAAAGAATTTAAATAGCAATTAATCGATCAACAATCATATTTTATTAAATCCAATATAATATCTAAGGCTGCAATAGTTGCATTTTTCGTATGAGTCATGTATTAGAAACACATAAGAAATATTTCGCAGATGGAGAAAGGATGAAAAAAGCGTTTCTAGAACCCAGCGATTCATTATTTGATTCATTAAGGAACAAAAATGAGATTATTTTCGTAGTTAAAGACGTACAGCTTTCGCGTAGAATGTCACGCCTATGTTAAATGAAAATAAAATGATGATCTGGCTGATCAGATGACCGAAGTTATTGCTAACTCTGTCAGGACTTGTGTTTCTCTTGATTTGCTTTGGAAACATGATGTGTCCTGAATAGGAACAGGGAGCTTACTCAAGCTATGTTCAAAAATGTGTGGAATAGACGACACAAGCAGGAAGGTTATACGAAACCCTTTATTTTCAATACTTTACAGGTACTATCGGACTTCGGGATACAGAGACCAAGCATTTGTGGTCTAATCGTAAGAAATATAAACTATTAACTAAAACTCTAACTAAAAGCTAACTTTGATTTAGTATACAAATGTCTAGCACTAAGACTGGCCTTTATTTAAAAGGGTACGTATGTACTACGCCGAACTGCTGAAACTACAATACGTTTGTCAAACATCAAGAAGGCTAAACCTCTGGCCTTAAAGGCAAACAGCAACCGAGTGAAAACTCGTAGAACTGCAGCGGCAAGAGGCTTGCTTCCTAAATCTCCTTCCCTCTCCAACTCTTGAAAAAAAAAAGAAACAACTTAAATACTTGGGCGTTAGCAAGACAATTTGCATAAACAAGTTAAAGCATTTAATTCTGGCCGGAAGTAGAAAATAAGAAATGATAGTACAGTTTTAAAATAAAATAAACGTTAGTAAAACTTAAGATCCTTACAACTCTATTTGCTTTTCCTTGCAATTTGAAGAATCTACGGACATTTTTATAAGCGTGTTTTTTAATGATATGAGGGTAAAAGGATTATTATATTACCTCTAAAGAAAGCACGAGGTGAAGATGTTTACTGCGCCTTCAAAAAATACATAGAGGAGAAAACAGTTCCAATTTATAAAGTTGTATCGATGACAACTGATGGGGCCCCCGTAAATGACCGACACATTCAATGGATTTTTCGCTAAGTGTATTAAAGACGATAACATACCGCATTTCCTTTCATTCCATTATATTATTCACCAACAGGCTCTTTGTTGTAAAACTCTAAATACGCGCCGTGTTATGGTAATTTGCATGAAAACTGTGAACGCAGTTCGAGGAAGAAGTGTTCACAGAAGAATGTTTTGGGCCCAACTAGAAAAAAACGAATCTGATTACGGAGAATTCAGTTATATCATACACATGTTCGTTGATTAAGTAGGAGTATACTGTTAGAAAGATTCAAGGATCTACTATAAGAAGTAAAATATTTTTTGGAATCAAATGATGAAGTGTTAAAGTGTACGTTGAAATTAATGATGACGTTTGTTTGATGGATTTAGCTTTTGTTGTTTATATAACAAGCCATCTTAATGAACTAACAATTGCAAGGAAAAAATAAGACAGTAGTGGAATTAACTGGATTTGTAAATACTTTCAAAAACAAGTTAAAGCTAATATCTTCCCAGTTGATAAAGAATCTGAAACATATTTCTGACGAGCTGTTTAAAAACGGAGGTACGTTAAAAAAAAAGAAATATTATGATAGAATAACAAAACCTCGCTCCGAATTTGAGAGATGTTTTCAAGAATTTACTAGACTAGAAGCAATTGCTACATTCATGTGTTACTCATTTGACAATGTTGATGTGGAAGGAATAACTGAAAATGTAAATTATATATTCTTTCTTATTTCTTGAGGAAAATAAGTTTTTCTCATTCAAAATGACATAATTTTAAAAGCACGCAGTTCATAACGTAAGAATAGCTTTGGAACGTAATGGACGAAGTAAAGTATCGTAATTTAAAAAAAAAGTTGCATATCCTGTAACATCGTTCTTTGGCTCTACCTACCTGTGTGAATTGCATTTTCAACAATGAAGTTAATTAAGACATCATATCATTTCCGTCTCACAGACGACCACTTAGAATCAAGTGCAAGGTTAGCAGTCCGTAATTATATACCGAGATACTCAAGATTTGGTGGGCAGTATGCATACTAAGTCTTCTACTAACTATGAGAACTAACTTAAAATGAAAATGATTTATTTTTTAATGGATTTTGAATTGTTTTATAAGAATTACATTATTTGAAGTTATTATATTTGTGGCTATTATTATTAAATTTGTATTTTGCGCTTTGCTTTAAACACGATTTTAAAAGAGTAAGTGTTTTTAGGTAGGTTTAGGTAGGTACGTACATATTCCGTATTTATTATTAAGTTATAATAAATATTATAGACTTTTTTTAACTTAGCACACCTACTTGGTGGACCGCAACACCTAGAAAAAATTAGAAGTAGCCCGTACCATGGAAGAGTCTGCCAACACCTGTCTTATCGCATGACCTGATAGAGAATTGCAGAGTTAGCATTCCATTGTCGAAAACGTTACAGGATAGGAGGAAGAAGTGAATTAAAAGTTGTAGAGCATCATCGATTTAGTATGAAAAGACACCTCTTCGACATGAATTCTATTTTTGATGTTCAAATTTCTATCCGTAATTTGAAATGCAGGTCTGGACCCTTTTAGAACTTCATATTGCACTAGTTTTAGCATAGTGCGGAATATTTGTAGAAGCATCTGTAATATGTCCTTCAAGGTCCTGGAATATTTGCTGAGGGACACATACACTTATTGTTTGAGGTATCGTTACAGGAAAAAGTCCATCGGAATCAAGTGAGGTGAACTTGGAGGCCACGTTTCAAAACCACCATCCCTGACTATTCGTTCTACGAATTCATCCATCAAGTACTGCTTCTCTGATGATGTCCTATACGCGGGTGAGAGGTCATGGTGGAACCATCTATTCTCGAGTTGAAGCAAGGACAGGTTCTCAACAAATTGGGCCCACGATATTTAGAGCATCTTGCAGAAGCTCTAAATATCTTGCGGCCGTTAACGTACACTGGTATAATATTCGACCGATTAACCTGTTATTGTAAATTCCATACAAAACATTAATCAAAACCGTATTTGATGCCGAACGTCAACAAACATGATGGATTTTCCACTGTGCAGTAATGGATGTTCTGCCCCTCATATATATTATTCCGCGAAGACCATGCATCATCTGTCCACGCAATACCTGCCAAGAATATTAGTTGGACCTCTATCTGATTCATTACGAAGTTCCACCATGCTAAACGTCTATGAGCATTTCCCTCCAATAAAGGCTGACGAGATATTTGCCAATACGGATGAGCGTCTAAGTCATTTAGGATTTTCCAAACGCAATTTTTTGAGGTCACAGTTTTATACTTATCTCTACTGAACTGCTGTTCGGATATGTGAGGGCGTAAAATTATACATCTTATGGCTATACTTTCCGCCCTGTCTTATCCGGTCTGCCAGATCGAAGTCTGCTAGTTCCACAGCCTACGTTTCATAACCTTTAGGTTGGTTTGTGTGAAGGATTCGGGCCTGAAGAAAAAGTTGTCGATACAACTGTACTGTCGATTGTGCCTTGCGCCCACATTCACCGTAAAGTAGAACTATCTGACAATAATATTTTTTGAAGATCGTTATCAACATGCAACCTTGAGAAGATATCTCTTTTAAAGCTATCTCAAGTGAGCAGATGTGAAGATTCAGTGTTTCCGTAATGCATAAATTTCAAACTCAAGTTGAGTTGAGTTCACGCGTTTTGTGACAAGACTGTGCACTATCTGCATATTATCTACTCTATAAAGACAGTACACTATTATAAGTGATACCATTGCGCAGCGATGCGGACCCGTTTTTCGTCCGAAAGATAATCTTTTCTTACTCCATTCTAGTTTCCAAAATAACGAAGAAATGAGTGTGTCTGTTCAGCGTTTTGCTTTTAGCAATTTTTATTCACGAGGTATCTTTTCATGTTAAAATGAGGATGTTCTACAACTTTGTAATTTATATTTACCTCCTGTCTCGTACTGTTTTCGAGATAGGAACGCTAACCCCTCCTTTTTCCCTCAGGTGACGAAAATAAGCGGTTTCATCAAGCAGGGAATAGCCACTTTACTATACCTAGATACCACTTTTATGATTAGATCTGCAGCCATTCTGCAGTTAAATGGGGATACCTGACTGAAGTGAACACCCTGTATATATATATCTCCACCTTCTTACCTCTTATGGGTGTTTTATATATATATATATATATATACCTATAAAAGATAAGACTAAGTTTTAAGGTTTTTGCAGTTGGCAGTACGTTTGGTATTGCGTATTACAACAAATATACCGAAATCCCATATACAAAATTTCAACGTTCTACGGCTAATGGTAAGGAAGATTTATCTTTTTTAGATAATATCATTAATAAGAAATCAGTCTTTCCCAAGATTATCTAAATTCTAAAATCTTAGTTTGTTCAGTACTTTTCTACGATGTGCCGTTTAGGGCAACAGCAGTAAAATCCTACAGAAAGTAAATCTTTGCCTTTTAAAATAAGATTTTGAAAGGAATTATAAACGCCCTGTGGTTTGTAAATAAACAGTGAATTTATGAAAATCTAAAGATGAAACATGCACAAGCCTTGGACTTTCCAAGATCTCATGAATTCAAACTATATCCATATTGACACATTTGTAGATTGCCATCCAAAGGTCGAACATCCCTTTCATTAAATTATGTGTCACAATAATGCTTATAAGGCGGTAACTTGCCACGATATATAGTTTATATAAGATTGACAAATATGTAACTAATTATTAAAGAATGATTTAGTATTATCATATGATTGTGTATGATAATATCTGAGGCAATGCGGTAAGCTTTCTTGTGAGTTTAGGTTTGCTTAATAATTTCTTAGTTGTTTAGTTTATGTGCACTTAGATTTCCATTTTTTGTCTGAAATATTCATCTCTGTACAGTAAGACCCCGCTTAACGCTGTTTCGGTTTAGCGCTCTTTTATTTCAACTCGGGGATTCCACGAAATCGCTCGCAGCATACGGGGATTCCCCGAAATATTATGCAGCGATAGGTTTCAAATACATATCCGAAAGAGTGTACTTGTATTTCTTGTTTGGTGCGGTATTGTACAGACATATTTTGATGGGGTAAATGTGGAAGATGTCGAAGAAATAATTTAAGAAGCAGCGGCTAGTCTTTCTAATGATGAGCTCAAGGAATTAACTGAACAAGAAGAAAACAAAAATGTTGACAGCAGTGATTCAGAAGAAGAGCAAAAAGAACTTTCGATGGAGTTTGTAAAAAGGAGTTTGTCTACCATAACTGAAATAATGGATCAATTCATTGAAAATGATACGAATTTTGACAGGAGCTCAAAAGTAAGGTGTAGTGTTAGAGATGCTCTATCCGTTTATGAAGAACTTTTAAGAGAACAACGCAAAAGAAAAAGGCAAACAACATTAGATGCTTTTGTCACAAAAAGGCAGAGCACTGAAAACGCGGAAGGCTAACTAAATATGACTGACTTAGAATTTTATTTGTTTTTTTAAGAATATTCGTTTTGTTATTTATATTTTGTTTTTATTTTTGCAAGAAATAATAATGTGGTATTAATTTGGGCTTTAAGAAATAAATGTTTGGTTTTATTTTTATTAAAAAAACATACTTTTTAAATTTAATACTTAACCAATTTCCTAGCCATCTTCCCCTAACCCCAATATTTACATGTAAAGATAGCCTCGTTTAGCGCTGTTTCGCATTACGCTCTACTTTGATGGAACGTATCCCCCGCGTTAAGCGGGGTCTTACTGTATGTTATTTCAGACCTCAAGTTTCATCTATTTTAGTGTTTATAATTTCCCAATGTCTCTATTACATTGTGTGTGTAACTCCAACGCCCCTGTTTACTGGGCATATTTTTATCAAGGTCTTTATTTTCATCATTTCACTTTGCTCATTGCAACTTAATGCGCCACAGTACAGTTCAGCTCTCATTTCTGCCTGCTAGTTTTCATGAGCAGCTCGAAGAGCCAAAACTCTGTCGCCATAATTTGTTTCATATTTAATCATAAATTTTCATATTTCATCCCTAATTGTTTCATATTTAATCGACAATGGCTAAAGGCATTATAAACCGCAATGATTGAACGTGTGGTCTTCACAAAGATCACGACTTAGCATGTTCAGCGGTCAACTATCACACTTGTTTCCGTATTTCGTTAGTTATGTATTTTTTGTTTGTTCGTTTACTTGCTTCTGAGAGAGAAGGACCTACGTTAAGTTGCCCTCGAAATCAATAGAGTTTTATACGCACAATTAACGGCCCTTTATTGTCTAATGTCAACATTCAAAACTTAGCTTTAGTTGTTATGCTGTATGTACACAGGTGTGCTATAAAATTACAGAATACTATGTGACTGTTAAGGCGGATAAATGAGCGTTTCGTTTGGTTAGCGTAAAGGCTGGCAAAAACAATATTTTACATTTTCAGACTTTCGTATATTACACAGTTTTCTTCTCAGGTTTTACATTTCATGCTTTCAGAAAAATTTTAAGGAGGCTTGGCGAAAACATTAGTTCGAAAAAGGTATCAGCAAGTTTCGGAGTTCTGGGACTTAACATACTTTAGAGAAACTGAAATTCCTACTATATTTCTTCCTTCCCGTTTTTTCCGACTTAGCGTTTTTGATGCACTTTCTGAGTTACGCTTCGGTTCTTCGATGCAATACATCATGATTCTGACAACTCACTGTTTTAGAGTACTTGGAGCGTGAGATGAATGCTAAAAATGCCATGCGTTTCACTTTCTCTGAAAGCGTGGGGAAGAGATATATCTTTCTACGAAACTACTCTGCCATGATTTATTTCAACAGAGAAATATGAGAATGATTTTGGAATCCGTTGCAGAGACTGAAAAATTTAACATTCTCTAAAGCAAGGCAAGAGCTGGCAAGGGCACACAATATCTTTTACTAGTAACTCACTTCTGAGATCTATCTACTTAATATGTTAAAACGAGCTGCTGTAATTGACTTGTCGGTGTTTCAAACGAGGTTTCTTTGACGTTTTGTAATATCGTAGATTCAAGTGTATAACAACAAAATAATCGTTATTATTTGTAGGTATCTAATAAACTATACCTGTAGAACTGAATGCAATGACAAACAAAAGATTAAATGTTTGCAGCAATATAAAAAGAGCTCTTTAATATTAAACATTATGTTATGAGAAATTATCATTTCGTTGCCGGAGAAGCTCCAAGGCTGTAAGTAATTAATCAGCACAACTACTAGAAATTAAAAGATCAGTGGTTCGAATTTCGGAGAAGGCAATGTTAAGGTTGTCGCTTTAAAATCTTAATAATCCTTACAATTGTGCCTGAAAATAAGAAATGGTGTGAATACTAAATTTTCCTCACCTAAATTTAGTCAACTGAGCCATAAGTGGGAAAAGAAGGATGATCGCTTTTTCCCGTGCTTGATCTGATGGTGTAAGTAGTTAGCATATTCAAGTGGCAATTGGAAAATTCGTGGTTTGAATACCGAGAAGAGCCTAGTTGATTTATCAAAGCTTCCGACGTTCTGAACCCTGTTTGCAAATTTCTGATTCCCTCGTTCTGTTTAAGGTACTGAAGAAACAGTATAGATCTCTAGCTTTTGCTGCTAATTTTAGACTTTAGAGATATTGTACTGTCATCCATAATTCGTTTTGTGAAACTGTTATTTGTCGTCTACGCAGTGTGAAGTTGTAAATGGCAATTTTCATCGAAAGAATGCGTCTGTAAAAATCTCTGTCCTTAGCTTCTTTGTTCGTGATCGGGCTTTGAACTCGGGATTTCGAGGTCCGTAACTTTACATTTAAGCCGATCATATTAAAACAGTTGTCTAGACCTGATATGTTCTGAGCGGTGTGCTTTTCCCGTGGTGAGCGATGCACTAAAAATCATCCTACTTCGCCGCATAGTAAGTGCATTAGCCAGCAATATATATATACCACGTAACATGAATTTGGGACTTTGAAAAATAAACCTTTAAATGCATATAAGAGAATAACGAAACATCTATTCAAGCAATTTCAGACGTGTTTTGTGCATATTTATAGACTTAAGGCAAGTTCAACAGTCCACTGCTCAGCTTGATATCGCCATTCATCTGAAGCATGCGCAGAATGTAAAGCATAGAAGGAAAATCTGCAACATAAGAATTAAAATAAAAGAGCTTTAATAAAATATGATAAAATTTTGAAACGTAATTGAAATCTTCGGAAATTCTTTTTTGGTGCAATTCTTTTTCTTATAAACAACCTAAAAGCAATGCTTCACGAATAACTGCATAATTAACGTAAACATTAGTCTAGTAATGAAATTTCACTTTAGCCAGCCATAATAGGATAGTATTACGAGAAGTTTAAAGGGGTTTTGATGGACCCCAATATAACTGTTTTCTAGTTTATCTTTGGCTGCATAAGCTTCAAAGCAAACATCGGTTGAGAAATACTGCTCAGCTCTATTTAAAAAAAAAACTTGAAAAAATTAAGTGATGGTTTGAAATGGAAATGGCTTTTAAGAAAGTTGCATTGATTTGTTTAATATTACTGGATATTTCCTTTCCTAATTAACGATCAGTGCAAGGTTACTGAGAAAGCAGACAAATGATCTAATTTCGTAGGAATGGAAAAGCAAAGTTTTAGATTCCATTTACGTTTTTCTGTGGAAAGACTGTAATACAGTGCGACATTCTGCAACTAGATATTACGCATTTAAAAGCATAAAGTTCGGAAGTTCTTTCTAAACTTCTGAATATCTTAGTGCTAACTTTTAAGAGCCTTTTATTTAATGTGAAACTTCGGTTTATAGTAAAGCTTTCTAGAAGGCTACATTTTCTGTTAGATAAACTAAAGTTTCTAAAACGGAATACTTTCTCTGAACTGTCTCTACGTTTCAAAAGCGCTTGGAAACATTTCAATTTCTTTTTCAATTGCTCAAAAAGAAAAACATGGTCTTAAAGGTGGTTAGTTTTAATTAAGAGAGAATTTACAGATTAAAAGCTTGTAGAGTTTATATCAACAAAGGGGATTTGAAATAATTTTTTCTTCTTTGTGTTATCGAAGAACACCTGTTAGAACTGCTACTCTAGTTATTGTTCTCCATACATTATTGCAAATTTGTAAACGAATCAGTGTTTTTGCAAGCAGTGGAAAAGTTTCTTTTCATATTTTATCAGTGATAAGGAAATTTATTTCAAATATACGAAGAAATAAGAAAATGGCTCATATATCTTGAAAACGAAATGTATAATCATGAAAAATCCCAAAATGCAGTCCTTAAAATCTTATTTCTCTGTACGATTAACTATGTAAAACAATCTAATCATTTGTTATTTACTGGTTAAGACCATTGAATGCTGATCCTGATTCGATTCCAGACAAAGAGTCTGGCAGCATAGTCGATTTTCGTGTCTCTTTCCCTATGTAACATGATTACGAGAAAATTTCTCTCAGAAAGTTCTCCACAAAGGCACTCCTTCCCTTATGCAGGAGCCTTGAAGTGCTCTGTCGTACTTAAATATCCTAACTATTTGAAATAAATCAGTATGAAGAACCGTTACTGTTTCAGGTGAAATAAATTAAACCTATTTCATACTGGATTTAGGTTTATTTGATAATAACAAAACACACACCCTAAAAGGAGAGGAATCAGATCAAGAATCTTTTAAGGGAGATTATCGTATTTAAGTTATACATGTGAAGAACCGGAAAACTTGCATGTAGCTGGCACTATAACCCAAATGAAACTACTAGTATTCAGTGGTCTTATCCACATTGAAAAGACTCAATTGGTTATTCGGACCTTGGATCGAGCTTCTAGAGTTTGGGGGTCTTATCCGTTCGGCTACTGAGCGCCACTGACCTGACTTGTAAAAGTCCGTTGTAAAAGTGTTAATAGTCATTCTAACAGAAGAGAATATTTCTTCCGTATAAAAATATAAATATAAATATTACATGGGCATACAAGGCCTGTGTATAAGTATATATAGAATTTTCTGAATATCTTGCACCAAAGGACTCCTTATATTGTGCCCTCGGATGGACTCCAAATTTGAAGCAGAGTCGCTATAAATATTGACATTTATTCCTAATTATATTTTGCCAAATTGATGGCTGCTTTTAATGCAAGAAGCTCCACCTAAAAGACGGTATTTTTGTCTGTCAGTCGTCATTCCCAAGTTTTAACCACTTCTCCTTCTTAGGGTTCTCAGTAGGTGTAACCTGTACCCTTCTCAGTCTTTGAGCCATCTGTATAAATAGCTAATGCTTTCTCATTTGGCGGGGTGTATTGCAGGTGTATTGTGTGCGATAAATCTGTATCTGCAGGGTGTCCAAGCATGATCGGCTTGCGCTTCACATAGTCTGTATGGTAGAATGTCTTTTGCCACAGACAGACGTTATTTTCCAGGCGTAATGTAGTTACTAATAGTGATTCTCTCTCCGCTAGAAGATCCAGTGGAGGGATACCCTCCAGCACTTGCAGAGCCGCAGTTGGGAATGTCCTGTAACCTTTGCATATGATCAAAAGTTGCATTTTTTGGATGGTGAGAAGCTGCCTCCTCATATGGGCGGTAAGCTTCCTTCCCTATATGGCAGCCCCATATAATACAATCTTTGCTGAGACTATTCTTTACCAGCTTTTGAGCATAGTGAAGTGCCCCAATGAGGTCCTGTTGTTCTAATCATGGAATTGCTGATTTATTTTCCCATTCGGCTACTGGCGTATGATCTACCTCATAAAATTGATAGGATTTGGATTATTTGACTTACTGCAAACATAGGAAAACTATTGTAGAAAACAAATCACTGACTGTAGTAATAAAATGTGCCAAATGTGATAATATCCAAAATGTGATAGTATGATAGTTTTACGGGGCCAAATGTGAACCGCAGTAACCCATAATTCTTGAGAAATGTAATAATAAATGTGTGATCTAAAAGTAATATGAAATTAAGGTAACTTACACCAAAAGATGACAAACAGTTATTATTACCAAATCAATTAACTTTTATTCATTCATCTTCGTTACTGAAATAAGTATTAATAAATAAAAATTATTAACCAGACAGACGAGTATATCAGAATCTGAAAATCAAACACGAGTGATGCGCATCACTAGAACGGCGTAGCACCTAGAAATAAAGTTAATTTTTTTCCATCAGCGCGAAATAAAGTCTCGTTACGAAAGGGACAATACAATTTTGATGGCAGTCATTAAACGTCCCTGAAATAGCATATTATTGTTTCTTTTTTTTTTTCTTTAAATCAGTAAATTTCAGATCTCATAAACACGTGCACGCGAATATCTCGAAAAGGATGGAGACGTTGAACCAAAATTATTTTTAGCAGCGATGTATCAGGAAATGGAAGTGATGAATTTCTTAAATACTCATTTTAAAATTTCACTAAAAAGGATTTTCATGTATCAGCAGACAGCATCGAGTAAACCGCAACGAGGAACATGAAAAATGGCACATCGCATCTAGGGTGAAGACAGCCAGCGAGCGACTACACTAACGAACCCCAGCAGCCGAAGAGGGAGAAACCGATTATTGCAACTTGTCATTCGGCGGTCGCAATTAGTACACCTGAAGCTGAATAATGTGGAGGATTAGAGAAACTAAATCAGATCCTTCCCCTCAAAGAAATAAATGCCAATATTGATTATATAGCAAATATTAAGAATGGAGGCATCGCGATCAGTAGCACTTCAAAGGAAGAACTCAACAAGATTACTAACGCCATAAACGTTTCCGAAGAAGCAAATAACTTAATAGAAATAAAAACACCAAGGGTTAAAAAACCGAAAATCTCAATCAATAATATCCCGAATACGTTACCACCAAAATTAGTTCTCGAAGAACTAGTTGACCAACTAAGGATTGATGAAGAGGAGATTTCACCTCTCTTTTACACAAAAGGCAAAAACCCCAACACCATTAAGTGGGTTCTCGAATGCTCCCCTCGTACTCTATCAAAATGTATTGAACGTAGGAAAATTATAATTAATTGGAGCATTCTCCCAATCGCAGAATTCTATGGAGTGAGGAGATGCTACAGATGCCAAGATTTCTCACATTCTGGTAGTGCATGCAAATTTAGGACTTATTGCGCTTTCTGTGGCGGACCTCACTCCATAAGGAATTGCAAAGAAGACGTACCGGATTGTATCAACTGTAAACTGTTCAACTGCACATATGGAACCTACATCAATACTTCACATGCTGCATTCTCCCCCAAATGCCCATTATATCAGAGGGAAATCTCAAAAGTTAAAGCTGCTGCAGTTTACACATCAAAGCAAGAAGAATAGTTAGCTTACTACATAGTTTCTTTTAAGTTAATTTAAACTTCCCTTTCTGTACATGAATCCATCAAGTACTACCGCCGCCCCTTCAGTTTTCCAATCTCAACTGTTTACGACAATTTTACACAATAATTCGCCTCCACAGGACAAGCTTAGAATCCTTCAAATAAACTTAGGCAGAGGAAAAAAGGCGTCAGAACAACTTAGTGAAGTAATTGAAAATAACAATCATGATGTAATTTGCATTACTGAGCCGTATTGCGTAAAAGGTGAAGTTAGATGCCTTCCCCTTCACTGGCAAATATTTCAATCTACCGAAAAGGATCCTCTAGTTAACCCACGTGCCAGTATTATAGTCACCAATACCAAATGGTCCCCTACAATTATATTAAGCCATAGAGATGTGATGACGATAAGTATTAACTGTAAATCAGAACAGCTATTAATTACTTCCATTTACTGCTCACCACGAGAGGATATGGGGTCGAATCTCCACACATTAGAAAATATCTTTAGTAATCTCAGAAGATCACAGCACGTGATTACAGGTGACTTCAATGCTCACCATCAAATGTGGCATTACAATAATACAGATAATAGAGGACATACACTAGCTGACTTTATTGCTACACACAATCTGTATATACATAACCTCTCTTCAGACACTCCTACATTTGAAACAACAAATGGTAAAGGATGGCCGGACTTGACACTGTCAACATTGAGTATCTCCAATAAAATACAAGAATGGAGAGTTCTTGATGATCCAAGCCACTCAGATCATAACTACATCTCATTTGAATTATCAGAAGAAATCCCCGACCTCAAATTAAGAAGATTTTCAATCTCAAAGCAAAAAGCAAGGCAATTTGGAAGAAAAATCTCCACATGTCTTCAGTATGCGGAGAAACTTATAGATAAATGCACATCACCCGATGCAGTCCATGATTTAATGGAAACAATTATCAAAACAATACAGGAGACAGCGACCAACACATTTAAACTCCGTAACAACAACAAGATTACGAAGACTAACTGGTGGACAAAGGAATTAAGACGTGAAAAGCAACATACAAGGGCCCTTCGTAGAAAAATGAAAAGTGCTCCGGAAGGGTTGAAAATGGAAATATGGATAAAATACAAGCAACAATTAGCAAATTACAAAAAGAAAATAACTGAAGCAAAATTACGCAGCTGGAAGAATTACTGCTGTAGTAATAAAGATACATACGGCCAGCTGTATAAAATGGCTACAAGTAAAGTTTTTAGTCCCGCACATATCGGTCTTTCGAGAGATCAACTCTCACGTAACAGCCAGCTTGGTAATGTCACTGAAAAGATTCTCAACAATATTCTAGATGTTGTTTTCCTAAAAGATAATGCAGAAGACGATGGCCACTCACATTCCGACATTAGATACAATAATACCGCTCCAAATACTCCAGACGATGTGGAATTCCACTCACAAGAAATTTCAAAAATTATTAAGTATCTTCCGAATAATAAAGCTCCGGGACCTGACGGATTAGACAACAGGATTATTAAGATAATTCACCACGCAATGCCTTTTCTGTTCCACAAACTACTAAACCTATGCCTCAAATTTTATGTCTTCCCGAATTGTCTCAAACAGGGACAAACAATACTATTCAAGAAAAATAATAAAGATCCTACGGATCCGGAAGCCTTCAGACCAATCAACCTCTTACCTGCAATAGGTAAACTTCTGGAACGTGCAATCGCGGGCAGATTACGCCACCACTTAGAGAAAAACGAAACCATAAGCCCCAACCAATACGGCTTCAGACCTCTCAAATCTACATCACATGCGATAGTAGAACTTCAAGAGCAGATCCGTAGGAATAAATCTTCAGCTCTCCATACAGCAGTACTCTGCATGGATCTCAAAAATGCGTTTGATTCCGTGTGGTGGCCTGGTATCCTTGAAGCCTTGCGCAACATTAAATGCCCTCGGAACATATTCAAGCTAATGAATAGTTTCCTAACAAACAGAGCAACGATAATCATCAGCAACAACTGTATAGTAGAAAGAAGAATAACGAGGGGCTGTCCACAGGGCTCTTGTCTAAGTGCAGACCTGTGGAACATCACCTTCAATTATATCACCTCCTACAAGTGGCCGGACCATACAAAGCTCATCGCCTTTGTCGACGATGTGGCCTTTGTAACAAATGGGCATTCAAGAGACATACTAGAAAAGAATAGTAACGAGACTCTCTCCATATTCCATTCCCTCTGCGTCAATCAAAAACTAATAATTTCAGAGCCCAAATCACATATTATTTTATTTCCAAAACCGGACAAATCGCTACAAAGGCTACCTTGCATTAAAATCAATAATAGAAGAATCAAGATCTCAAAAGAAATCAAATTCCTCGGATTGAAAATTGACCAAAAGTTTTCTTGGATCCCACACCTCATGGAAATTCGGAAGAAGACCCAAACTATTTCTAGAGCCCTCGCAAGGATGCAAGGCACAACGTGGGGCCTCAAGTCGAGGATGCAAAACATTCTCTATAATACCGTGATCGAAAAAATAATCCTCTACGGGGCATCGTAGACATAGGACTCACCCTATGTCATAGGACTCACCCTATGACAGTGAAAAAGAAAAGATTCTTAGCTTTGATCCAACGCCCCTTCCTCTTACAAATAGCAAAAGCATACAGAACTACCTCAACGGCAGCTCTCTGTGTATTAACAGGAATCCCACCCCTCCACCTGAAAGCAAAAGAAGATGCAGACTTAGCCACGTTATTCCACCTCAAGAAAAACATAGAGGTAGAAGATCAAAACCTCTGCCCCCTTGATTTTGAACAGCCACGAAATCCTTACCTAAGACACCCTACAGTACATGCAAAACTCAGAATATCTACAAAAGAAGACACCCTCAGTGTACCTTCATTTCCAGTCGTGTACACAGATGGGTCAAAGTTAAACGAAGAAGTAGGATGCGCGTTTTTTGCACTCCTCTCAGAACAAGATACAACAGAATGGAAAGGACACCTAAGGAACAACAACAGCGTTTTCCAAGCTGAGCTTTCAGCCATAAAACACGCTATTCTATGGTCTCATCAAAAGCATCTAACATATGTTACCATCTACAGTGATAGCCAACGGCAATTAAAGCTGTCAATGATGCAAGAAACAAATCATCAATAGTGCAAGATATCTACGATTTATTATCACAGCGCAAGAGAACATCTATAAAAATAAAGTGGGTAAAAGCGCATGCTGGACAAGCCCAAAATAAAAGGGCAGATGCGCTTGCTAAAAATGCAGCTCAAGACCCATCTCTACCTCCAATCAATGTCCCATTCCCTAAATCGTATGTGAAACATATGTTGAAAAAAAATTACATTAAAAAATGGCAAACTGAATGGGAAAATGCAGAAGTAGGTAGAAGGCTTTTCAACTTCTACAAGAAACCCACATATGATCCAATCTCTTATAACTTCTTCATCAACATATTCTTATCTGGACATGGTCCTTTCCCCACGTACTACTTTGCACGAAATTTGAGCGAATCAGACAAGTGCGTATGTGGGGAAAAGGGAGACCCAGAGCACTATATTTTCAAGTGCCAGCTCACAAAAGAGCTACACTGCAAAGGAAGGTCACAAATTACGCCTGAGTACATTAAATGCATGCTAACGATACCTCATTTACAACAAAAGGTTTCCTTGATTATGAAGAAACCTTTTGCATATAAAAGAGAAGACATATGTCAAGATGCTATCGCATCTGTATAAATACCTCTTATTCTACAACTTGCAAAAATAATGCAAGATTTCAGAAATATTGCAAGTGTCTGAAACAGGCTAAATATGGTATAAATAGTTTTTATAAAATAGTTACATTAAGAATTTGGACTGTATTAGTGTAATAATTAAATCATTAATTAAAATATAATGTAAATAATATACGACTCTATTAGATATATTAGTGTAAATGTAAGTATTATGTGATTTTCTAATGTATATTTTCTGTATTTATGATACATTAATTTACAAAAATAATAATGTAAGACTTCAGTGCTGATGCATTTGTGTGTAACAAGTTAAAAAAATGAAAGGAAATGTATTAATAAGAGAATTCGCCTTAGTAATTCAACTAAGTATGATAAAATGCACAAAAAAAAAAAAAAAAATCTTCAATTAGCTCCTTAAAATGATGTTTATTTTAATTCGATGTAACTAGATATACTAATGTAAATATATTGTTTTTATGAAGTACAATGTACAATGAAAGTTTGTATGTATGTTCGAAGTAATTATGTTATTTCAATTTGCCATAATCCAACTTTTGTTGATAGGTTAATTTCTTTGCAATAATTGTATACTATGTCTTTGTAATTGTATATTCAATACGTAAGTCTAATATTAATGTAAAATTACTATGTAAATATCTTGGTAGGCTAGCATCCGATGCGGGCCAACTAAAAGCCCAGCGGGGTACAGTAGTGCGGCGGAGCAACACCTGTAAAAGTCACTGACGAAGTTCTGGTGCTCCGTCCACTTTTCCCTGTCCCTGTCCCTGCACAACTATTAGCTTAAGAGGAGGACCTTTTATGGAAAACTCACTATATATTTATATTATGCAAGCGAAATTTATTTATTATGTGCTCCGCCATTTGGCACTACATGGAAAGGGGAAAATGCCCAGTGGACGACTTTTTAAAGGCCTAGTATCCCATGCAGCTAGCTCTCTCGCCGGAACTGATAACCCGGACCGAACTGGCACTGTTCAGAGTCTTTTATCGCTCCGCCCCTGGTAATTTTAAATATGAAAAAGGAAAAGTGTCATGCAGCCAGCATGATTATTGGGATCTGAACCTCGGTAGAACTACCATATTCACTAATCTTACCTCGCCGCCCAGAAAATATAGTCGTTAGGAGTGCCTACTGAAATACCGACGGGCCCGGGTTCGAATCCAGGAAAAGGCATGGATGTTTGTAAATATATAGTGTCTGTGCGGCACTGGAGCGCTCTAAATATAAGACGAGCCGAGAGTTCTCTCGATAGGTTCATGTTAGGGTAAGAGGGGTGGGAGACCCTCAGACCTGTACCCCCGGAGTGCTGTCCTTGAAAATCGGATATGAAGCTGAGAGAAAACGTGCTGTCACCTGTGTAAAATTTCTCACTGATGAATGTTGTATTTTTTTTCTTTTTGAAAAGATGGCATTCTCCAAAGGAGTTTGTAGTGAATTTTTAATTCTGTTGTTGTTTTCTCTGCGAAAAATATTCTTTCATTTCTTTCTGAGAAACAAGGAAGGCACAATGTTATTTCATTAAATTGCTAACTAAGAAAAATTTCTTCTTCTACGAAGTTTTTAGTTAAAAAATTCATTCCCCTCAGAAAGAATATGTCTTTAAATCTTGCCCTTTTCAGTAGTTGTAGAGTTCTCTACAGATGCCGTTCTCAATGAAGTGTCGCTTTCCCCGAATGTAACAAGGATATGAGCAAGTTTCATTTAGAATATTGTGCACAAAGTCCTCCGTCTGCTTAGGCAGAGAGTCCTTACGTGCTTTTCGTGATCAATCCAATCCAAGTTCAAATACTGTCTTCAAACTGTTGTCTTCAATAACAGGTGAAACTTTTAAAACAAATAGCTTCATAACATAAAATTGATTTATAAACACTTTATATAACACTTTAATATAGAAACTCTTAAATTTATTTGTTTAAACATTTGGTTTTAAAATCGGCATAAATTGACTGTGGCCGAGTCGCTAAGACACGACTGAATACTGGCAAGTTCGACCCGACTTCGATGTCAGGCGAACAGGCAGGCTGCATCGTTGGACTTCGTAGTTTTCCCATATGTAACGGGAATTGGTAAATGGCTTTCTTTAGAAAGTTTCCCATGAAGGCAGTGGCCCCTTTTAGGAGAGAACCTTTTTGTGGTTTGTCGTATTCGGGTAACCCATAATCCAATAAGTATCTTGGTATTTCTTTCTGTAATTTCTTTCGGATCTATGATCATTTTAGAAAAGTTTCTCCCTCTCACTGTTAGGTATAGAATTTCCACGCCTAAAAGCTAAACGTCATTGACTGGATCTTTTTTCTCAGTTGATGTTACTTACTAGTTATGTCTCATGATCTTTTTCATTTTATTTCCTACTAGGGAAACTGAAAGACGAACGCATTACTATCTCATGAACATTTTCATTTTATTTCCTGCTAGTGAAAGTGGAAGTCGAAAGCAATAGTTTTCATTTTATTTTCATTTTTATATAGTTTTCATTTTCATTTTATTTCCTGCTGGTGAAAGTGGAAGTAGAAAGTTAGTAATCAAAATTAAGATTTTTCATTTTGGTAGAATGAATGTTAAGAAGAGAAAGTATGCTTGATTAAGAGATTTTATAGTAATGTGAAAGCAAATTTGTCATATTACTTGTAAGGATCCTCTTCTACTCAACTCAAGAGGTGATACAAATTCATATGCCTAACTTTGTCGTATTATTTTATTGTTATTATTCTAAAGGAACAGCGTAATATATTTCCATGGTAAACGTGTACTAGAATATTAAAATGTGTAAAAATTACTAGATCTAGTACTTTTATAAAGAACTAGAGATGTATGATGATTAATGGAGTAAGTGAGAAAAGCCAAATATTTGAAATACTAAGCGGTATGCCTAAGAGTTACAAAAAATGAACTTTGCTTTAAAGTCGATGAGCAATTTAAACACACATTGGTAGCCAGTATTTAAAGAAGATTATTGTCTGCATTGGAATAGGAATAGAAATATAATAGAAATAGGAGCTTCTAAGTTGATGTACTAATTTAGTAATTCGAGGCAATCAAAAAGAAAATCTTTCCCTTTAAAATTTGGACTAAACACAAATTCTGTGAGACTACTTGTTTGATGCTTCAATTTGCAGTCAAATGTAGCTGACAGAAACCTTTACAAAATGTATTGGGAAATATTACTAACTGCTTGAAAGGTCCATGATCATGAGACCATTGACGCAGCAACCAGGTTTATCGATCTTATATTAAGAATAACGAGGTGTACGTAATATGTCTTCGTCGTAAATGTCTTTGCATATAGACATGATGTCTGGACTTATATTAATGAACAATGACATATCGCTGGGCATTCTATTTAATTTCATGAACTTAAGCCTTCTCACTACGAATGTGGGAGTTATAAACTTTGGGATTAAGGAAATAAAGTAAAAACCTGGCAAAAATTTTAAAACTTACAAAAGTTTCAAAATCCACATCAGAATTTCCTAATCCGAATCATTCTATTTTTTTATTAATATACATGTATTACCATTGTTTACTCTCGTTTGTTCTCTAAGCTAACAGACTGAAATAGCTAATATAAATAATATATGATAAATACAACATTATAAGTATCTAGCCTGAGTTAGCTTTTAAACCAGCAAACTAAAATAACTATTATATAAAAAAGAAATTTACATAGTTACTTTTATGTGTCCAGCTATTTCAAATTTAAAGAATATTTGAAATACTAAATATTTAGGAATCTTTTTAATTAGATGTTTCATGAATTCAATGGGTTTTTTTACTTAAATTAATCAGAATAAAAAGTAAAAATAAACATAATTTAAGACCTGTGTTTACTGCTTTTCAGTTTCATAGTTTGTTAATCAATAATAGATAGATTAATTTAAAAGAAAAATTAAATATATTACTTTTTACCGAATAGCAATACATCAGTGGATGTAAAATAAAAATGTTTTATTTACAGCACTGGCAACAAACTTCTTTTAAATAGCCGGTTTTTATTAAATTTGAAATTATTATTTTGAGTTGTGGAAATATATAGTTTTTAAGTCGCTGAGTCTGCTAATAAAAAAGTCATTAAATTAGCAGAAAATATGAAATAAATAAAGAAAAGCAAATTTGAAATTCAAAATTCGGACATCGATTTGCAAACAAGACTGTGTGTTCAGAATTGGGTGGTTGTAGATGGCTGCATTTTCCCACAATGTGAGGAACAAACACACATAGATATACAAGGTGTGACACAAAATAACGAGACTTGTCCAATAAATCATTGTACTTACAGAATCAGTTCTCCGTGACATTATCACCTTCAAAGTAGTTCTCTTCAGCATTCACACAGTTCTGCATTCGGTACTGCCATTGCTGGTAACAGTTGTAACTAGTGTTGCCATACAGCAAAGAGTAATGTATCTTATTTTTTTTCTCGGTTTAATCTCTTAGTTACTGTTTGACAAGGTAAGCGATCTTAAAGCAATAAACGCTGTTCTTAATTTTTGTTGTTATTAATTGCTCACTGGATATGTTAAAATGTACCATGTGGGTTCAAAAAGCTCATTACACAAGGTGTGAACCGAAGTCTCTACCCGGCTTCTGTTTTCGCAATCACTGGTTGCAGACATATGCTTCCAGGTACAAAAATGTTTCAAATACCGCAAAATATTCATGTTTTAACATTCTTAAATTTGCAAAAAAAAAAAAAAAAAAAAAATATTGTTATGAAAATTATCTACAAAAATCTAACATTTTAAGCTTCCTCCTGTGCCTTAATGATTCCTCCAGCTGTATGTACAAAATTTTAATCTGATAAAGAATAATAATTTTAAAAATGTTTGCTTCCCGGAGAGCAAACGTGAGGGAGATATTTTTCAAAATTTGGGATATTTGGATAATTTTCTACTTGCCTTAAGAGGTCATTAGTAAATAATATAAAATAACCCGAGACTAACGTTTTCGTCCAAAATGCTATTCATGATTTTCTTTTTTAATTTAGTATTTTGAAACATTCTTTAATTTAAAATTTGTTACAGCCGTAGTGCCGGAAGTATTTTTACTTGAGCAATTTGCATGTTTTCAAACACCGTAAGTGCGTTATTCATATTCTAACGGTGTTCTATTATTTCAGTATCACAATTTTATAGTAAACAATTCATTAAACAAAAAATACTTTTTTATTTATATTTTATGCAAATAATAAGTTCGGTACTAAAACGTTTCAATATTCTGAAAAAAAAATTCAATGTAATTTTTTTAAATGTTAACACTACTTTTCCTGATAATCTGAATAGAAATGCTAATCCTTAATTTATTAACATTTAGGAATCTTTTTCTAAACTGATAGTTAGTTAAGTACAAATAAAAGTACCTCATCTTTTAGTAAGGTCCCTAAATATAATGTTCAAGTTTAAAATGAAACATTTGTATCAGTTTTTGTCAGTCGAGAATGAAGTTTTATGTATTAATGTTTTCGTAATAAATATATAATTCTATTAATTATAGGGACTGGAAAAAAATTAAGTTATATTTCTTAAATTTTGCTTAACTACTTTTTTTAATTTAGAAAGGAAAAACATGAGTATTTTTTTTATTTAAAACACATCCATGATGAAATGTCTGTATACGACTAACAATTACAAAAATAAAGGCCAGGTAAGGACTTTTCTGGACACGGTATATATATTTCTTTATAGCAAATATTTTAGGCGGCTAGCGGTGAAAGCGCTGAATTTAAAACACACACACAAAAACGTCTATAAACTTAATAGCTATTAGCAGCTGTATCACCGTGTTTTTGCTATCTTTAATGGCTGCTTCCTAGCACAAAAATGAAAGCTAAATGAGAAAAAGCACAGATATGTTTGTCCCTATCCGACAAAACACGGAAATAAATTACCCGCACGTCCGTCTTTAGATGCATTTTTATGATGTCAACTAGCTTTTTATTCTTGCCGTATTATGAATACGACTTTGTCATTTGTTACAGATGCTGCGTTTCGAGCTGTAATTCTGTCAAAAAGCGAATGTAAATACTTTTCCCGTCTCTTTTTACGACCAATCCATTGCGATATCAGAATTTATAGTTTGTAGAAACAGAAGGAAAAGGATTCTAAGAGAAATTGTTTTATGAAGAATTCATGTTATCTAAATATTATTGTTTTTTACTGATGAGGGAAAGTGCAAGTAAGACGCTTAAAAACTTGCACAACTGAAATATTTTTTTGATTTCATTCTGGTTTTCTCAGACGAAAAATCTTTTTTCAAAAATCATATGTCTTAAAAGCTTTAACCTTCCGCCAAATTATGACATCATATTGCAAATTTATGTTATGTATCAGATTGTAAATGTTCTTTTTGTTATTAAACCCCATTATCAGAACCTCAGTTATAAGTCCACAAATTTTATCGTATGCCAAGGCGTAAAAATCGTGTAAGTAACCAAATGAACTATCCATTCCTGTCCCAGTTTTGAAGGATAACATCCTGAGGGACAGATAAAAGGATGTTTCGCCCTTCTTCTACCATCACGAACCTCTCAAGACTTCTTTCGACTTAATCCATTCCGTGCCACAAATGTAATATGCATTTACAAAAATTATACTTATTTATCTAGTTCTCGCTTATTTCTGATTATGACATAATTCAGCTTGCGTTAGATTCAAAGAATGTCTAAAAACTGGAAGCAGGAAACTCTAACAAAAAGCTTCCAAACAGGAAACGATGTGATGGTGCAGTAGAGTCAAATCATTGCAAGCGAATTTTCAGAATGTTCTATAAATGAAAAAAAAGTTTAAAATCACAAGACACTGGCTGAGGCTTCATATGCTTCGAACTGTTAGAATATTCCAAACATCGTCTAAGGTTTGTACGACTGAAGTTGTTGAAAAGAAATGCATGGGTTTTGTAGGACGGAAATGCGTCATCGCATGCCAAGTTATCTGCTCGGGAATTCTTAGCCTGTATTTCAATCACAGTGATTAAATATGTCTATTATTCCCTTGATCTAACCTCCTGCAACATTCTTCTGCTTGCGAAAAGTAAAGTAATTCTGTGAAGGTAACATTTGAAAATTGTGAACTGTATATGAAGAGCAATGACGAAAGGACTGAAAGACAGAGACTTCCGACTAGACCTTGCGATACATTTTCCAACAATGGAAATATTTTGCAGATAATCACTTTGGTATATCTGAAATAAGTAAAATAAAGGTTTTATGAATGTTTTCCAGAGGATTTCAGACGGACTAAATGTAACGTATCTTATAACCTTCTCGAAACTGTTTTAAGTCCTTATGGCAGGGAATAGTATTGTTAAACGTTTCAGAGCGAGAAGCATAAAAATCCTATTTTGGCTTTGCAAAAATTCGAAACACCAGATCTTAAGCTTTCTAGCTAGACATGCTGTTGTGTACGCTGCTCTCTGCTGCAATAAATCTTAACTATGGTGGGTAACCAATCAGAACTAGATGCCATCCTGATAGGGCAGAATCAAGTTTACAAACTAACATTTACCATGCATTAAAAATTGTATGGATGTGTATACAAGGGCGTAGTCAATTTAATATATGCTTTTTTTTCCTAAAACACGTGCTTGTATACAAAACTATATGCAAATACTACTGGAAGTTGCGGCAATAATTAGCGACATTCTGCGACGTACGTATTGAAACAAGGACAATGGACAGAATTTAAGATACGAAACACACTGGCAGTACATATTAGAAAAATATAGTTAGTTAATTGCAGGATGATGAGAAGCTTGGTTAGACTCCAACCTTGAGTATGACAGGAGCTCTCAGACTGCGCTCTCACCTGTTGCCAGCGGTCACATAAAGTGCATATCTTTCGAGAAGGGCACAAAAATTTTTCCACATGCACCAAATGCCTAGAACAAAAAGCTTCTGCCGAACATACTTTGATCTATTTGGAAATATCTATCCAGGGAGGGATATTTATACCAATCCCCTCCTTCTCGACATCCTTAGAGTCAACGGTCCTTTGGACCTTGTCTGATTTCGTCAGAATTCGGAGGAAAAGCAACAACACCATGATGTGAATATTATAGCAAATAGAGGATCAGTACATATATACACTGCTGTCCACCCGAATTGCAACACCAAAAAAGACAAGACACATCACAACAAAATTTATTTAGTAGATCACACGTTGACCAAGTTTCAAATGATTAAATTTATAGACTTCTGTGAAGTGTGGTTCCTTCCAGAATCAGTAGCCGCCATTGTTGGAGATCACCGCTGCCACACGCCTCGGCATTGATTCAAACAGACTTTGGATGTGTTCTTCAGGTACAGCAGACCAAGCAGCTTCCACACGTTGCCAAAATCGATCTGGTGTGGCAGCTTGCGATGTAATTTGGGTCAATCGTTCAGCAACCATGGACCACATGTTTTCTATCGGCGAAAGATCCGGAGAGCGAGCCGGCCAGGGAAGCATTCAATCTGGAGATGGACGAAGAACACTTGGACAATGCGTGCCACGCCACGTGTGATCGCGCATTATCCTGTTGAAATATGGCTGCGGGCAAGCCCTGAAGGTAAGGAAAGACAACAAGCTCAACACCTCGAAGATGTAGCGCTGGCTGTTTAAAGTACCGGCAATGCGTATACGAGAGTGATATCTAATACTACCCCATACCATAATACCCGGTGCAGGACCGGTGTGGCGATGCATAACGCAGCTGTTCTGTCTTCTCTCTCTTTACGGTGTCTCCAGATTCGAATCCGACCATTGTGGTGTTGCAGACAGAAGCGTGACTCGTCAGTAAAGACAATTTCATTCCATTCTACCGTCCGCATCCTTCTTTCATAGCACCATTGGCGGCGGAGACGTCTGTATTTCTGCGTCAAGGGTAGATGAAGAAATGGACGTCTTGCGGACAGAGCACTCTGCTGTAATCGGCGTCGAATGGTACGAGCAGACACTGGATGATACATTACAAACTGAACGTGCTGTGCTATGGTTCGTGATGTGACTGAGAGATCCGTCACTGCCATGCGCACAATGTTTCTGTCATCACGTGAAGTGGTGCACTGAGGTGGATGCGATCGAACACGTCGGTCCGTCGTACCCTCCTGCATCCAACGGTCACATATCCGCATTACAGTTATTTGGTTTCATCCAACACGACTACCGATTTCCCTGAAAGATGATTCACACTCTCGGTAGGCCACTATCTTTCCTCTGTCGAACTCGGATAAATAATCAAACGATGATCGCTGTTTACTACGAGGCATAATTGAACGTTTTTTTTTTTTTTTTGAAGGAAAAAAAAAACGCAAGAAAACACAATTGCCGAACTTGAAATCGTCGAAAACTCCAAGCCTTAAATAGAAGTGAAGGCACAGGCGTGCGTGATGTGCATCTGAGCTGAAATTCTAATCATTTGCATATCTTACCTCCGCTAATGTATGTTGTAAATTTCATGTTATTTGCATGCTTCCTTCAGGGTGTTGTATTTACAGTGGCCAGCAATGTAGTTGAGTGCGTTGCTTACCATCCCTGTTCGAAATTCCTTCATTTTGATCAGAAGAGGGCTTCGATATTTTGTAAATTCTGTCCTGCCGCTGCACATTGTGTTTTTAGTACACAATGGAAACTTTCTTTCACGAAAACGCTTTAGGTTACACTCAATGATATTAATGCATTCAAAAGTAGTAACTTGTAGTAGCTTCCACATCTCATATACACAACGGTGTTTCAGATAGTCCGACGATTGGCTATGTAAGTTGCATATTTATTGAAAAACTGCATCATTTAGCACTATGAGTAAGGAGATGTAAGGCGACTTGTGAAAAGAACTAGTTTTCAAGTTGCCGGGCATTTACAACTGAATGCATTCGTCGGTAATGGCCAATATCCATCGATCATTTAGTCGTCTCATCGTTGAAGACGTTGCCTAAGGTGCACGACAGGCACCGAACTTAGGGTAGCAAAAGCGGCTAGAAGAAATATGACGTAATTCAATGGCGCAAATCCATGTGGTAGTTGTAACGATTTAACATCTACGGCTTTTCTGCGTGACTTAATTAGGTAATTTCTTCAGGCCTGAAAAACCATACAAAATAATATTCATCCTTGCTAGGAAGTGCACCGTGGGTTTTCAGTTTTCTATCACTTCCACCAGTTTCGAAAAGACTCAATAACTAAACATTGTTAATTCAATATGAGTGCTAATACTAGCGAATAAGATTGCCTAAAATAATTTTCTCAGAACTTTAATGTTTAAGCACTGTGTGTAAATTACGCATAAAGTAAAAAAGAATGCGAGAAAATAATTGATATATTGACGTACTTCTATAGCAGCGTAGAAGGGGAGAGGACCTTTATGATGCAAGATGATACGTGATTTAAAATCATTAAATACCACAAGATAAACAGCTAAATGTAGCAAATGCAAAAACCAAAACTAACAGAATAAATAAATACCAAATTTATAGCAACAAAATGCGAATTAATCTCTGTTACGAAGAATCTACAGCGCTGGCCATTAAAATTTCAACACCACAAAGGAATGATCTGACGAACTCCAAAATCACATGAAAGGAAGAAGTTGGGATATGCACAGGGCCTTAATTTCTAAAATTAGAAGTGCTGGAGCCCTCCGAAAGACTGTCAGGAAAGAAGAACAAAAATAAATAAATAATAAAAGGGCAAGTAAAATAATTAATAATTAAGCAATTAAATGATTAATTATTAAAATTAAATAATTAACGATTAGAATCATTAAACAATTAATAATAAAATTTAATAAAACGAAAATAGATAACTAAAAATATTATATGCTTTTAAATACATGGTAAATAATTAAATAATAAAATAACGTACTGGATCTTGAATTATTTAGGTCTTCGGCTGGAATTAACAGTTTCACACAAAGAAATAAGAATTAGCTCAACCAGTTTCCGATTTAATTTAAGTTCCGAATATAATGTACTACTTCAAAAGATGATAGATATAAAAAAGCATTATTTTTTCAGCTCAGAAATGAAAAATATTAAAATTGTTAGAAGTCACTAATAAAAATACAGAGAAGGCTATAAACAGTAGAGAATACAGAAAAATTTTAACGGATGACCTGTAGTTATGAAAACAAAAAGAAAAGAATCCAACATTTTCTGACCACGATCTCCTCTCAGTATAATTCTAGCTGACAAACTATGCTAGCTGACAAACTACGGCGGGGGAGGGGCAAACTTTAACCGAATCCGAGAGTTTGTTGTGTATTGTTTTTTAGAGGAATTCTGTGTATGGATACCCGTTCTATGGACGACTCTGTATATGGATATTCTGCTACAGTATGATTCTATTGGTTTTCTTTATGGGTTTATGGGGATTTGGCCCACGGAATAGAACATCTGTTCTATGTTTTTTATTAACGGAGATTTGGTCTATAGGTTTCTACAGGGATTTGGCCTACAGGTATCCATACAGTTGTACGTGTTTCTGTCTCTGGGTTTTTACGAGGATTTGACCTTCGGATACGCGTACAGCTCTAGGGCTTTTTCTATGGGTTTTTACGGGGATTAAGTCTACAGGTACCCGTACAGTTGTACAGGTTTCAGTGTGTGGGATTTTACGAGCATTTGACCTACGGATACCCGCAGAGCTGTATGGGTACCCGCAGGCCAATTCCCCTTAAAATCATTTTATGGGTTTCTACGGGGTATTTTTAGCAGGGATGCGAATATAGAATAAATGGATTGCTGAGGGTCATACAGAACGGCATACAGAATCTCAAAGCACTCCCATTACTAACGCCAGAGAGGACATGCATATTGTGAGATCAGCCCTGCAAAACCGTACGCCCACATCACGGACACTATTAGCCAGGAAATGGTCATGTTTGTAGCACGCCCAATATTAGCTCGTAAGGTGCGTCGACGTTTGCAGCTGCGTGGACTATCAGCAGAGTGACCATTATTTCGGCTTTCCTTGACAATGAGGGAGATGGCGACTTTGGTGCGCCAAACGACAAAAATGGGTACAGGAGCGGCAAAATGTCGCCTTTTCAAATGAGTCTCGGTTCTACGTGTAGTATTCTGATGGTTGTATACGTGTCTGGAGTCCAAATGGAGGAGACCTCACGGCGCCTGCTTGCATTCGATATCAGCATAGGGCCTTTGCACGTGGTGTGATGGTTTGTCAGCCATTGGGTATACGTTACGCATATCTCTAGTTTGGATAGACGGTAATTTGAACGCAGATGGGTACATTTCTGACATCTTACGTCCAGTGGTTGTGCCCAATCTTCAAGGCTCCCAAACGCCATGTTCCAACAAGATATTGGAAAACCGCATGTTGCACTTTGTGTTCTGACCTTCGTTGATACACAGGGTATCCGACTGCTGCCCTGGCCTGCACGGTCTCCAGATCTATCATCCACTGAAAACATCTGGTCATGGGCTGTTGAGAGACTGTGCCGCCACACCTATTCAGGTAATATGGTTGATGACGTGAAGCAGCATGGAATGAGCTGCCCATTTCTGTCATCTAAACCCAGTTTGACTCCATGCCTAATGGGGTAAGGCCCTTTTTAGCTACAAAGGAGGGCAGCTGTTTCTACTCCTTTCGCACCCTTGTAAATCTACAAAATCCTTACAAATTTATTCATTTTGTCTTCATGCCATAGTGTTTAAGTGCAATAAATATATTTTTTGTATTTGCTCCTTCATGTAGTAATTTTAATATCCAGCAGTGTATATATAATGTATGTTTTCTTGTTCTTCGCACTGTCGAACATCTTTATAGCCACGAAATCTTTATAGCCATGAATTCGGATAGTTCTCGGTCTGAACATCGGCATTTAGAAGCTCAAATTTTGAATTTGAAATTTGTTTCTTATTTACTTTCGTGTGAATGTGATGAAATTTGGGTCATTGATCGCATATTGCAGTCGACATGTTAATAATTTGTATTGACCCAAGCTTTTGAGAATTATACCCTAAGTACATAGTTAGCAAAAATAAGATAATCACGCAAGAGCGCTACCAGTTCGAGGGAAAGTGAAAGCTGTCGAGCTGGCCTCTAAAGCATGTGGCGCCTCTATGAAGAGCCTGTGGCGTAACTTGGGAGGCACAGGTTCTTGTAAACTAATGAGACCCGTAAAGAGTGAAATTCAAGTTGAGTATTGGAACAAAAAGAGCGTTGGTTTCAATAGAGCATTGGGATCCGTACTAACTAATACAATAATGTTTAGCAAAGTATTATCATGTAAATGTGAATTTTTACATTCAAGTAATGTCGCCAAATAATAGGTACAATCGTCCAATGAGGTCGTCACTGTGTACAGAAGTGTCAAAACGGAAAGACATATCTTTAAGTAAGGATAAATCGTCAGGCATCTTGATTTTGGTTTAAGGCAACAATATGCAAACGAACTCATTTTCCAAGTTTTAAGAAAATATATACTGAACTAAATAGGTTTAACGGGGTGCATCTTTAGATGATCTTGAGTTTTCTCACCAAACTGTATGTTCGCTTGCTTTGACCATTAAATTTTTATCAATATTCTGCTCTAGAAAAAACTCACTTTATTCCGTTTACCAGGTTTTATCATGAAGTCTAGGAAAATGCTTTATGATCTGAATCTAAAGAATGAAGTCGACTTATTAAGCCGCTATTTCCACCCAATGCTACTCTTAAATTTATTTTTCAATTCTTATTATGCAAACTTTAAACAGTTGTGAGGATATTATTTGCAAATGAAAATAGTGTTGAAATTTAAAAAAAATGTACGCGTATTTGGAGATGCCACAATATTGAGAAAGTATTGATAATTTCGTTTACAGATATTCGTAAAAAGATGTGGCAGTCAATAATCCGTTGATGCGACACCCTCAGGGGCTCAGTTTTGTGAGTACGGGTGAGGTCGAAGGATCACCTTCTTGATGAGACGGGGGTCATGATCCTGGGGCCCTAGTGATCTTTACTCCTTTTTTTTCATCTCTCCGTATCTGTGCTACTTTCTTTTCTCCTGTCCTTGTGGTTTTCCTTTTCGGAGGATTGGGCTTAAAGTGCTGTGCTGCCAGACGGATCAAGATGCGCAAAGAAGGTCAGTTGATTGATACAAAGCATATAATCCTGACATTCAAGTCGCCTGATCTACCAAAAAGTATTAAGTTCGGGTACTTACACTGCCTCGTAAGACTTTACATACCGAACCCTTTGCGATGTTCCAGTGCCAGCGCATTGGACATTCGAAAATGTCCTGCCATGGCAAAAGCACGTGCACGCTGCTCTGTGGAAGGCCGTGACAGCGAAAATTGCAATGCTGAGCCACTATGCGCAAACTGCAAAGGAAACCACACAGCATTCTCACGACAATGACCGAGGTGGAAATCAGAAAAGGAGGCGCAGTCAATGTAAGTAACGAAAAATATATGTTATGCAGAAGCAAGAAAATTGGTAACAGATGCACTTCCCCGAAAATATTTGTCCTATGCCGGTGCATCACAATCCTTTAAATCAGTAAGCACGCAAACAGAAATAGCCTTGCCAAATAAATAACCAATCCAGAATGTACAAAGAAAATCACAGAAATCAGTAACATCAACAGTTAAAGCTCAACAGAACAAAGAAAAAGCATAACCAAAGTGAAAATAGTAAAGAAACAAAGAAAACTTAAAACCCTCTCAGAGATCCCAGTTTGAGCTCCTTTGGGAGCATCAGCTCCAATAGTGTAGATTCTGAGATGTATTAGGAAAAGGGACTAGATGTCCCAAAACGCCTGCTTCCACGAAAATCTAAAAAACAGCACCGAAAGAACAAACAAAAAGCATAATGGCCACCCTCATTTCATGGAATTGTCTCGGCTTCCACCATAATCTTAACAATATTAAAAATTTGATAGATTTACATCATCCTGCGTGCTTGGCAGCTCAAGAGACTTTACTAAAACCCGTTCAACAAGCTAAGCGTTTGAGGTACTGTTTCACGAGGAAAGATAATCTTGCAGGTGAGCATATGAGCGGGGAGGAGTCGGCCTCCTGACTTCACTTGACTATCCTTCTAGTCTGATATATTTAAGAACAGGCCTCCAAGCTGTTGCCATCCAAGTAAATATACGGAGCTTACTTTCAGTCTGTTCTGTTTACTTACCCCCAAATCATCATATCGCTCATTAGATGACATCTAATTCTGAGAATTAGATGACTTAACTGAACAGCTGCCTAAACTCTTTATCATCATAGGGGACTTAAAGGGACACAGGCCACTCTGGCGAAGTAGAGAAAGAAACCACTGAGGCAGACAAATTGAGCAAATGTTTGAAGACCATTCCCTTTGTCTCCTGAATAATGGACAGAACACCTACTTCCATGGTCCTACTAGGAGATTTCACGCTCTATATCTGGCTATCTGTTCACACTCTCTCCTGCCTTTTTGTACGTTTAGTGTCGGAAATGATCTATATGATAGTGATCATTTTCCCATTTTGTTACCTATAACATGAGATGGATTAAATCCCATATAAAGATCTCTCCGTTGCATACTTACTAGGGCAGACTGGGAACTCTTCTTGTCTCTCGCAGAGATTACAGAAGAGATGGTAAAAGATGTGCCAATCAACGAAGCTGTGAAAGCAGTCACGAATGCCATTATTCAAGCAGCTACTGTCTCTATTCCAGTAACATCAACAAAGCTTCCTAAGTACACAAATCCATGGCGGAACCGTGAATGTCACGATACCCTGAAACAATAGAGAATAGCTTGGCCAGTTTTTCATAAACACCCCACTTTGTCAAACCTTACTTTATTACCTTCAAAAAAGCTAAAGCAAATGCAAGAAGAGTGAGGCGTAAAAGCCAGAGGGATTTGTAGATGTCCTATGTGTCTGGAATAACAACCCGTACCTCTACTAAACGAGTATGGGAAAGAGTTAGAAAAGCATGCGGACTGTACAAAGAAGACCACTCATTTTCCTTTCTGGAAAAAAGATGGCCGATAGATCAGCTCAACAGAAAAAATTGAGAACGCGATTGTTGAGAATTTTGCTGCCGTTTCTAGTAGCAGCAACTACCCGCCGGCATTTCTTTCTGTTAAGCGACGCTATGAAAAAGCTTCCATTCGTTTCAACTCTCCCATCTGACGAGCCATATAATAGCGAATTTCCCATGTTTGAGCTATGTAGAGAATTGATGCAGACACACAGATCAAGCCCTGATCCGGATGGTATCAGTTATGATATGCTGAAGCATCTGCCATATAAATGATTGGTTGCCCTTCTCACCCTTTTCAATCGAGTGTGGAAGGAGCATTCCTTTCCCAGTCCATGGCAGACAGCTGTTGTCATTCCCATAGCTAAACATGGGAAAAACCCGAAATATCCCTCCAACTACCGACCAGTCGCTCTTACAAGTTGCGTTTGCAAATTATTTGAAAAAATGGTACACCGCCGCCTAGTTCATTATTTAGAAAAATACAAAGTAATCTCACCATATCAGAGTGGTTTCCGTAAAGGTAGAACAACTATGGATAATATGGTCATTTTGGAAACATCCATCCGTAAAGCCTTTGTCAAAAGGAACCGTTTAGTGTCAATATTTTTTTTATATTCAATATGACACGGCATGGAGATGTGGCATATTACTTGAGCTTTACAACAGTGGCTTGCATGGCAACATGCAGACTTCATAAGGAATTTTGTGAAGGCTAGATTTTTACAAGTAAGAATTGGCTCAATGTCATCAGATGTGTTTTGTCAAGAAGAGGATGTGCTTCAAAGTTGCGTTCTTAGTGTTACTCTTTTTACCTTAAACTCTGTTTTAAAAGAACTTCCTCCATCCACTTCTGATTCACTATATGTTGATGACCTGCAGATAAGTTGTCAATGTGCGGATATGAGATACGTGGAGAGATAGTTGCAGATCACTCTTAATATAAATTCAAAAGTGCTCAGATGGTGAGGGCTTTATATTTACAAAAGAGACGGTGAGGGCTTTATATTTACAAAAGAGATGGTGAGGGCTTTATATTTACAAAAGAGAAGGTGGTATGCATGCACTTTTGTAAAAAGCGGAACCTTTATCTTGAGCCTGAGCTTTACCTTCACGGCTCGTTGATTCCAGTTCTGTCTGAAGTAAAATTTTTAGGTGTAGTGTTTGACCGTAAGCTTACCTTTATTCCTCATGTGTTACATTTAAAATGTTTCAAAATTGTAAATCTACTAAAGTACTGGCGAACACCTCCTGGGGTGCGAAACGTGGCTCTTTACTTCGTATTTACAGATCGCTTGTATGCGCTAGATTATACTACGGCTCCTTTGTATATGGATCTGCACGGCCTTCCTTTTAGTGAAACTTGATCTCGTACATCATCAGGCCCTGAGGCCATCAGGCCTTTCAAAACGTCTCCTGTCCAGAGCCTATATATTGATTGTTATGAACCGGCGCTTCACCTACGGCGTGAGCAATTGTCTCTTTACCAGTGCTTCAATATTATGTCACAATCTGATCATCCCCTCCAAGTTTGCAGGCTTGATGACTTTTATTTTCTGCACGACCTCTTAACGTACTTCCTTTCTTAGAAAGAACAGAACTTCTGACAGAAAAATTTGCTTGTCAAGGTCCATGCAGTTAAGTATCTATAATTCCTACCTTGGTATAATCCTAAAATAGAGCTACTGGATGTTATTCAAGATCTTAATAAGAGTGACACTAATGAGGTTATACACAGGCACGTTTTAGTGAGCATAGAGATGAATACAACACTTTTACTGCCATCTATACAGACGGTTCAAAATCTGCCGGTCATGTAGGAGCCTCCTTTGTAACTTCAAACCACACTGAAAGCAAACGATTGCAAAATGCATGTTCTGTAGTTACTGCTAAATTAACTGCTTCTGTATATCTCTCTTACATTCCTCTAAACAAATACAGAAATGTTTATAATTTACACAGACTCTTTAAGTACTCTAAAAGCTTTAAGTAATTTTTCTGAGACTCGAAATCCCCTGCTAGTAGACATTCTAATAATGCATAAAAAACTAAAGAGCCAAGGGTGCGATATTCTTTACTGCTGGGTCCCTGGACATATAGACATAAAAGGTAACGAGCTGGCATATACAGCTGCAAAGTCTTGTTGAATCCGCTTGTTCCTTTTAGTGATATCAAAATAGCCATCAAGCAGAGAATCTCAATTATAAATGACAGTTATTCTGGGACGATCAGGTTTTGAATAAATTGAAAAGTGTCAAACCTAAATTAGAGTACTGGGAGATAAACAGAAACCGAAGGGACGAGGTAATTTTAACCCGTCTTTCATATCGGTCACAGTCGAGTTACGTATGGCTACCTGTTGAAGGGACGAGATTCAACCTGTATGTTCAAACTGTAATTATGTTTTAACTGTTCGTCACTTTTTAATAGAATGTCCACATATTAACAGACTTCGAATGAAATACTTTAATGACTATGACTTGCTTCTGGACCTTATAATCGGGAAAGAGGGCAATACAAATTTATTTGAGTACCTGAAAGAGACAGGTCTTTATAATTTAATTTGATTTTGTCTTGCTGTTACAACTTAGTATTTTAATGAAATGCATCTTAAATTATTTCATGTTTTAGAATTTTACACCCAACTTCATCTGAGCATTGACCATTTTACCAGTTTTAGATTGTATACTTCTTTTCTATTTGCATATATGTGAGTTTTATCTATCAGCTGTGTTTTAAATATCTGACATGTGCTTCGGCGCGAATAACCTCTAAGGTTTTACGCCAGAATATGGACACACCAACCAACCAACCAACCAACCAACCAACCAACCAACCGTTTATGCGACAGAAACCTCGAAAATTATCCGTTAAAATATGGAAAACGATTTTGTAGCAACAAATACTTAATTTAGCTGAAAGAAGAAAAACGAAAACAGTGTTTACAAATGCATTCAAAGGTACGAAAAAGTGCTGATTTATCTAATTCATGAATATGATTGCCAAATGAATGTTGCCCATGAAGTACTGTTCTGAATTATATTTATAAAGCCAACGAAACTGGTCTACACTGTCGTGAGTTACAGTATATATACTTGTTTAAAACTGAAAAATCAAAAGGATGTAAAATATCGAATACTATGCGATCGTTTCTATCCTAATAATGGCAACTGTACAGCATATAATATGAATGTCAATATTAAAAGTTTTATTGTGTATTTGCCAGAAAATACCCATAGCATTAATTCAGCCATGTCATCAAGGAATGACTAGAGAGATTAAAGAAGATTCAGATGAAATGAGTATGAGAGCTCTTTATAACATAGACGATACGTTAGTGCAAATGAATTAACAAAGAAAAGTAGCCGTCTTGCTGTGCAACAGTAGCTAACATGTCCTGAAGCCTCGTCTCAGAAAAATATAGGAGGAACTGCTTCATGCATGACAACCATAATGATGAAACAGAGGAAGTTGACGAAATAAAATCAACGTCTCCAAATAATATGAATTATAACTAATTTTAAGCTTACATGGATAATGAAGAAAAAGCAGATAGATGCAAGACGAAGATTTTCTTTGATAGGTTCAAGATTTTCCTTGAGCAGATAAACATAGTATGCTTTGCCATAATCTAATAAATCCAAAAATCCAAATTTATTAGCTGTATGTACTAAACCGGTACAATCAAGAGTATATTACAGAATCTTTAAAATTCCTTACAAACACAGCCCCATCAGCGGCCAAGTTTTAAAATTGCTGAACCCTGGTAGTTCTGACTTGAGTTCGATTTCAAGCGAATATACTCGCTGTATCGACGTATTCGTGTTTTCCCCATGTGTAACATGGATTCGAGCCAGTTTCCCTTAGAAAGTCCCCCACGAAAGCTTCCCTCTCCTTAAGCAGATAACTCTAGTATGCTTTGCCATAATGAACTAAAAAGGAAATCTTACAAGCATGTTATGAGACGTGTATTATGGTGCTATTTTACTCTAAAATGCATTCCCCCGGGAGCATGAAACTTTACTGTAATGGGTTATTTGTAATATAGCGAACCCGAAGGTTACCTAACTAAGAGAAGGGATGCTTTCGTGGAGGGCATTCTAAAGCAAACTGGCTTGTATTCACATTTCACGTAGGGATAATCCCACTAGTGGCCGAGCGGTTGAAGATTACTAAATGCTGGGGGTTCTTCACATGTTCGAATTCAAGCGAAGGGCTAATACATGGCTCATTTTCATGGTTTCCCCCATATGTAACAAATCTGTACATAGAGAAACCAAGTAATCGGTACATATATGCTCATACGATTGTAAATATTCAATTTAATTTTTGTTTTACGAGCGCAACTTACCCCACCCTTGACTGAGTGATTAAAATCGTTGAAAACTGGAATTTCGATCAGGTTGCTTTTCCCAGGTGAAAGGAATGGCTGTATGGCTAATTTTGCCCATGCGCAATGTGATTATGAGGAGCCATTTTCTTTCATAACGCAGGCATCCTCCTTCTCAGGCAGATAGCTCCATTCATTTGTCGTATTCAAGTAACGTAATATAACCTAGCCTAAGCAAGCAATTTCATTTTTTTCCTCATTAGTTGTTGTGGAAAAATATACATTTCATGCTCGTTGGGATCTATCATTGTATCTCTTATGTAGTAAAACGTAAATTAATGCGTCGAATACGCTATGAAATTCTATATAAATATATAAACAAACATATGACAAAATAAAAGCATTATGCCCCTTTCTGTCATTGTTTCAGAAATGTGTCCCAGTAATGCGTGGTTAATGAGGTTCCCTCGAGGGTACAAACTGCGCGGGTTAAAATTAACGAAGCAGGGTTGACGAGATGGAATATCTCATCATGTGGTGCTGCCTTACTTTTTCTAATTAATTTGCTCTCAATGAAGTTACATTTG
This sequence comes from Stegodyphus dumicola, assembly GCF_044657685.1. Taxonomy (NCBI): domain Eukaryota; kingdom Metazoa; phylum Arthropoda; class Arachnida; order Araneae; family Eresidae; genus Stegodyphus; species Stegodyphus dumicola. The sequence continues at coordinate 91,300,042 of NC_140768.1, forward strand.
TCATCCTAATGGGAGTTATTAAAGAATGCAGCATGCCGCGAAATAACGTGAAATAAAAATAGTTACACGAGATGTGAAAGAGAAAAAGATATGCTTAAATCCACGAGCTGAGATAACATTTAATTGCATATTTCTTCCCCCTCCCGAACCAGGTATTTGTCTTCGTAACATTTAGGATTTAAAATGTTTAGATTTACTCACATGCTGCATTTTCTGAACTCTTACTTTGCTTTTTATAATGGGCTACTCTACCCTCTCCCTATCCTCAGTTTTTTTTAAAATTTGTTATTATCTCGTGTAGTAGAAATCTCCAAATATAATATCCCAAGCAAATAATTTACGTTTATATATAGGACAAAATGATAGAAAAAAACAGGCAAACAGGATGTAGAATGCATAATATTAACAATAATTAATGTATATGATGTGATTGAAATAATTTATAAACAATATTAGCAGGAACTGATTAAATATCTCATCACCTATGGCAAAGCCTTTTACGAATCTTTAATGTGGGTTTAAGTCGCGAGCTCGCGCACTGGGTCCTGCGCGATTAAACAAACCTTTCTCAAAGCGCACATATTTCACTTATGTTATTGAGGTCCAATGTAGAGGTCTTAGATCGACCTCTTTATGTTTCCGAAGTTTTTTCGTTGGGACTTTACTTGGAGTCCTGATTTTGATGCGACCGTGTCTTTTAGACCCAGCGCGCCTATTTGTGTTACTATTTCATAGTTGATTTGTGATAGTATCGAAAGCGGCAAAATTGTCACGTTATTTATTATACAATGAAAAATGTTGCAAAAGTTATCAGAGGTATCAACTGGCGAAGAATGCATTGAAGAAAATGAGGATGGAAGTGATCATGTGTTTTTAATTCACATGATTCTGATTTAGACAGTGATGTAGATTCTGAAAACGAGTGTGAGAAAGACATAAATTTTTTGGAGGGAAAAAATTATCCGAAGGAAAAAAAGTAAATAAAAAAATGCATTGTTTGTCCAGCAAAAAAGTACGAAAAAAATGAAAACGCGTTTTGCCGAATGTGAAAAATATTTGTATTTGGAACACACGAAAACACTTTCTTCAATCTGCTGCTCACATATGTTGTTGCATTTTCATCTGTGTCCATAGTGCTAATAAAGAAAATAAGAATCGACACAGAGTAAAGAGTATCGAAACAAATTCAGAAGTCAAACAACAAAAATCAGCGTTATATTTACAAAATTTTCACAGGACTAGTTTCGATGGTTTTACCGAACCAACATCCTCAGCTGCAAAACCGCAAATGAACAAGATAGGAAATAATGATTAGATAAGATAAGAAAGTCTGAACAAAAATAAGCAAGTGGCGCCATCTGTTGGTGAAACCAGAACTAAATCATAATTTCTTTAAGGGCTGAAGGCAAATTTGGATTGGAATTAGGATCGTTAACTAGAACAGAAAGATTTTCATGAATGTGAAATGCTTCTAGAAAATCCAGTTCTCCAATGGAAGATGTTTCTTGAATAATTTTTGCAGCAGAAAAATTGAAAGTGTGGTTTTCGGACCAACAATGTTGAGCAACAGAAGACTTCTGTGTTTCCTTTTTTCTAACATATGCCTCATGTTCCTTGACGCGAAATTTTAAGGCTCTCTTAGTTTGGCAAATGTAAATTAAACCACACTGGCAAGGAATCCTATAAATACCCCAGAAATTCATATCCGGAATGGTGTCCTTGAGTATGGAACTCGGAATTTTATTGATGGTAAAATAAACAACCCGAAAGTTAAATTTCTGCAAAATATGTGCAACTTTATAGCTAATTGATGGAAAGAAGGGAATGACAATAGAATTTTTATAATCTCCTAAAACAAGAGTGTGCCTTTTAGTGTGTTGAGATGAGAATTTTTTAACTGCTTGATTAATAATGTTGCGTGAAAAGCCCCTGTCAATAGCTAATGCTTTCCAAATAATTTAGTTCTTCATCAAGGGCTAGTTTGGAGGAACAAACTTGAAGAGCACGGAAAACATAGGAATAAAATGAAGCTAACTTTTGTTTAGTCGGATGACATGATTTAAAGTGTGGTGGAAGGCAAACCGATGAAGATGTACGGTAAACTGTAGTACTGAAGTTGGATGTGTTACGTGTGATCAGAATGTCGAGAAACGGAAGAGAATTGCAAGTCTTAAGTTCAAAAGTGAACTGAATAGCAGGATCAATAGAATTCATTGTTGAAAGAACTTTATTTAAATCATCTTTATTACCTTCAAACAGAGTAAAAGTATCGTCTACGTAGCGGAACCATGCCGGGAAGTTTAAAGTTTCAAACAATTTTGATTCATAATAATGCATGTAGATATCAGCCAGGATGGGACTGAGGGGGCTTCCCACGGCTAATCCCTCATTTTGCTTGTAATATTTATTATGGAAAACAAAATGTGTTTGGTTCAAACAAAGTTGAGTGAGAGAAATTAGCTCATCAATTTCGATGCAAGAGAAATGAATTTCGCGAAGTCTGGTTTCTAGACATCTTAATGCCCCTCCACTGGGACAGTGGTGAATAATGATTTTACATCAAAAGAAACCATGAGTAAATTATTAGGAGAAATGTTTTTAACCTTTTTTACAAACTCTATTGAATTTTTTATGGTTTAAATGTTATTGTCTAATAGAGTTGAAAATCTAGAAACTTAATATTCAGCTAATGGATACGAGGCAGTACCTAAATTTGATACAATAGGACGAAAAGGAATACCAATTTTAGAATTTTGGGAAGAGCATATAATCTGGCACAATTCGCAACAGATGGGATAAGCGAATGTTTAAAATTGCCTGAAATGATTTGCGAAGATTTGATCGCAGTTTTTATTTTTGACATGTCCGAAGGTGAAGGATCTCTAGGGATCGGATTATATGGTGCTTCGTTTAAGAGTTTAGTGACACCATCGATGTAAGTGTTCTTATCCATGACGACTATCTGGCCACCTTTGTCGGCCTTTGAAATAATAATATCCGGGTTAGAATGAATTTCGCGCATTGTAGCTGTTTCTCTTGCAGTTAGATTTGGTTTCAAAGGTTTATTATTGAATTTCACATTATGAGCGATAAGATGAATAATCATTTCTTTCTGTGAATCTGAAACTTTGCTGAACTTGAAAGCTTTTTCGATAGGAGCCAAATCTTTGGAATCGAGGGTTTACAGGTTTGTGAGAAGTTAAAATTATATTTTAAAATTCTCTCTTGTTCTTCTGAAAGACTAACATTAGAAATATTAACTATTGGCTTGATGTTTACAATGGGAAGATTTTTTGAGCTACTTGAACTGGAAGACTGTAAAAGAAGTTTTTCGAATTTAACTGCAAGGGTGTTTTTATGACGGTTAACAGCCAAGACTTTTGTTCACGGGCAGTGAATTTTGGATATGATTTAGCGAGTTCCAGGTGAAGCTTATAGAGTTCATGTTCAATTTTGGACAATTGTTGACGTGTATCCCTTATGACGGACCGAAATAAAGCAAGCTTGCAATTTAAAAGAATTCCTGAAACGCGACTAGAAGGTTTTTGATTAGATTTGATTTGAATAAAACTGGGGATAAATTTTTTTACATTTACATTTAAGTAAAAAGTTAAGATGATTCAGAAATTTTATCCGTTTCAGGCGTAATTTAGTGAAACGATTAACGGATGAAGGCATGATAAACAATGCAGAAAATCAAACTAAATGAACTAAACAATAATAAAGCACACACAAAACAGCAGGAAAATCCCTCACTGAAATGAATAGAAAACAAAACGTTTGTAAGCAAATTGCATGAAATATAAGCAAAGCACAATATCCAAATATACAAAATATAAACATAACTTGAAAATTGCAAAAAAGTACTTACCGAAACTCATGCAATCACAAAATGGCGGCCACACCACGTGCAAAAAAGAAAGCAAAAAGTAAGCCTGTTTGGGGGCTTCTATAATTAAGACACAATAACACGCCGAATGTCATTCCCTTCTTTCCATCAATTAGCTATAAAGTTGCACATATTTTGCAGAAATTTAACTTTCGGATTGTTTATTCTCCCATCAATAAAATTCCGAGTTGCATACTCAAGGACACCATTCTGGATATGAATTCCTGGGGGTATTTATAGGATTCCTTGCCAGTGTGGTTTAATTTACATTTGCCAAACTAAGAGAACCTTAAAATTTCGCGTCAAGGAACATGAGGCATATGTTAGAAAAAAGGAAACACAGAAGTCTTCTGTTGTTCAACATTGTTGGTCCGAACACCACACTTTGAAATTTTCTGCTGCCAAAATTATTCAAAAAAATCTTCCATTGGAGAACTGGATTTTCTAGAGTTATATCACATTCATAAAAATCTTTCTGTTCTACTTAACGATCCTAATTCCAATCCAAATTTGCCTTCAGCCCTTAAAGAAATTACGTTTTAGTTCTGGTTTCACCAACAGATGGCGCCACTTGCTTATTCTTGTCCAGGCTTTCTTATCTTATCTAATCATTATTTCCTATCTTGTTCATTTGCGGTTTTGCAGCTGAGGATGTTGGTTCGGTAAAACCATCGAAACTAGTCCTGTGAAAATTTTGTAAATATAACGCTTGTGTCTTAAGTATCGACACAGTACTATTTTTTTCCTCTGCTAGTAAATAATTAGATTTTCTATTCTTTTAAGAAATTTTCTTTCATAAAAGCATTTGTAGAAATTAAAAATGTTAATTATATAACATATTTTTAAAATTTTATCATGATATTTATTATTGACATAAATGTCACATTTTTTTTTGAATATTCACAACATTTTCTTCAAAAACAAGAACTGGGTCTTTTGGACCCAGTGCGCGCGCTCGCGGGTTAAGCTGTTAATGCTTTATCTCTCAACTTAAATTCTTGGTAATTATTTGAACTCTCTTTATGTACATATCCTGGTGGTGGAGAAAAAAAGGATGAAACAAGACAAACTTAGGTAATAATTCAAACGGATCAATTAATCTTCTCTTTGGTCTGATGATTTTCTTCACTCTTACTAAAAGTCTAAATTTTAAGAACTTATATGGAGTGAGGTATTAACAAAGTAAAATTTATTACGAGGTCAAAAATTTATTAAGAGCTACATCTTGTGCAGCAAATAAACAAAGCCAGTCACCTTTTCTTACACAGTCTCAGCAATTCAAATGCCTAACACAAAATTATTTTCGAAGTCCAAGTACCTGGAATAAGGTAAGGTAGACTCTTACCTGCAAAATATAAAGATCACTCATTAAAACAGCGGATTGGTACAGGCTTGCAGCTGCTTTCTTGCCAGGTTGCCTCAGCTATTTCTCTTAATTAAAAGTTCTTTTCTTAATTAAATTCCTTTTAATTTCTGTTCTGGTGTTAGTTGAAGGAAGAAATAGAAACTACGGGAATGAATTAGCATAAAAAATGATCAGTTAGCTCAAATGAACCTCAAGATGAAAGTGTATCAAAGGAAGATTTTCATAGCACTTTATTTTCCTAGACAAAATATCGAAGCCTTGTCGTAACTTCATAGTGTTGAATTCTAGAAAATGCACGTGAGTAGAAATATCAGATGATTTATCTTCGCTTCGGACTTCGTTCGAAAACATTTGATTCGTCAGTTCTGACTAAAATTTCCTACCATACTGGGCGTCTAGAGTTTGAAAGAATGCGAATCCCTCTTCTTTTCGCAAAACACAATATTCTGCCAATCACATAGCTTATTCAGTCAGTCTCCCTCTTTGTTCTAGAATCAGTAAAGCCTTCTCCATTCTTTGTATTGTCTCCTGTCCATCTTATTCGACTCGTTCGGATTTAAAACAAGTAAATCCCGAATATCTCAGAAGCAATGAAAATCCAGACTTTGGATTTGTTCGCCTTATTTACAACAAAACGTTGTTTCGATCAATCTTTCATTTTTTTCCCTTTCTTTTATCGTGACGTTCTTGTCTGTGATGTGTAAAAACGGAAATACTTCAAGAGGATTAATGGAAGTTTGGAAACTTTTTTAGTATATGTTATGTTCTTTAGTTGTGCAAAAAAGAATAAGAATATCTTTTTTCTTTCGCTATTCAACATAAGGAACTTGCTTCCTAAGAGTGGGTAAGAGTTTTTTTAAAAGCAAAGTACTCAGTTTAAATGTTTTCAAATTTGGGAAAATTTTTAGCGGTGTACTTCTGCTGCTTTTTGAGCATTATGCTGCTTTGCAAAGCAACAGTAATTTTCCCACACGCTTAGTAATTTTTGCTTCTGCACATTACAGTGGCCGACATCGTTGAAGTGTTTCTCCAAATGAGCGAACCCATGTAATGAATACGTACTGGCTATTGTTTCAAAACTGGTCATTGGAAATTTATCATGTAAATTCGTAAAAAGAGCTTCTAAGATTCCAACCTTTGATTTACAACTAAGAATGAGGAACCTTAAAAACTGGTAAGCGAATAATCGCTTAGTTCAGCAGACAGAGAGCGGAACTCAAGAAAGGTTAAATACCCTTTATTATTCAAAATAAATTCAACAGTCCACTCCTTTTTGAAGTTTACAGCAAAGCTTCACTTGGGCTTGAATTTAGGAATGCTAAGAAATAAAACTTAACTAATCTTAACTAAAAAGATATAGCCGAAGCTATCATGATTCTAAAAGAGTTGGCCCCTTAACGTTAATTAACGGAGAAGCTATCAAGGGCCTAAAGCATGGCTTAGCGTAATAATAGCCTAAGAGAGAGAGTAGCCTAAAAGGCGAACGCGCGCTGTTCAGAATTTCTGGCTCTCTAGCGTAGTCTGTAGAACTTCAACTTTAAATAATTGTTCTTCCCTCATTTGAATTTAACCGCGCTTCTAAAAACACGTTCTGGACGCAAGTTGTAAGCTGAAAATAAGTGACAGGAAAGTTACTAAAACTAAACATTAACTGTTAAAAACTTAGGATAAACCTTACAACCTTCAATTTTTTTCCTGGAACGGCTTCTTTGTCGCCGCAAGTGTCACTCGCAATATGTATGATTTTCGGGTTTCGTTTTGGGAGAAAAGAAAAGAATGTTCTTTCATAAGAAACTAACAATTATGAGTCTAAATTTGATTTCTCGACCTTGTCCGAAAAATCTCAAAGAATTCGTTAGATTTATTGCAGAAAATGAATTTTGATGGAAAACGAATATTAGTTGCACTTCTGTTCTATGAAACTTGAACACCGCGAAGAAATCATGCAACATAAGTAAGTTTACAGAAAATACTATCTGATTATACTAAAATGTTATAATGGTAATGCATGTATGGGCTGATCAGCTTCATCTGAACCATGGTTTTAGCCATATAAATACAGGCTTGTAGCGGAAAATTGAAAATTGCGTTTCGTTATCTGCTACATTAAATATTTCATGAGTAGTTGCTATGCCTCCTCGACGAGAAAAGATCAAATAAAATCTAGTTAAGCAGCTTGAACATAGGGGAATCTTTGCCATGCGAGAGTGAGGACTTTCCTATAGACAAATTGCAGCTTTTATGGTACCTCGTGAGTGATGCATGTTTGGACACATTTGTATCAGGAAAATGGGAAGTTGTCATTTATGTAGTGGGTCACAAAATAGTAATTCAGCATGCGGTGACAGACACCTAAGCCTCATGAAAGTAATTGACCTTTAAAGGTACCTGATTTTTAGAATATTATCGGATAACTGAGACTGTGTAACAGGTGCAAGGATAATGAAAATCACTAAATGTTACGCAGTAAAATCTATTGTTTACCAGATTACAGGCCAAGCTTGAAGAGGAATCGACTATGTGCGATCTGAACGGAGCATTATGCAGCAGCAAAGGATAACCGATGAAGAGTAGAGTCGTTGTCATAGACTTTCAGTGTATACGCTACAGGTTATGACACAGTATGACATAGGAAACATGGTTGAGACTACTTGTGTTTCTACTTTTATTGAAATGATAATCGCTTTTGTAATCTTATTCTGCAGCAGTCCAGAGAGAATGATTGCAAATGCCTGTCATTCATACTATCTTTAAAATATGTGACACTAAAATTATTATCATATTTACTATTAGTATTCCCGCTATGAATATTCAAAAAATGTAAATATTAAAGAAGTGGTACGTTACCGAAGTAAAGACTAAATCTCTTCTGTTTTTTCAAAATATTTTGCATATTTTCCATTAAATACTAAAGGAAAGGGTTACTACGGTTCTGGATTTTTTTCTTTTTTTTTTTTTTTTTTTGCTTCGTTCTTCTTTTTATGCTTTGTTCTTGTCAGTGAGGTAACGTTCTCGCTCTGAATTACCATTTAATGTTCGAAATAGCTTTCGAGGAATTTTACTAAACTTTTTGAATACGAAATTATGCAACTGCACGATATTATTCGTTTATTATTTATGAAACTTCACAAGAGTTGCCAGTACTCGGAACAAATTATCTGCACTTTAGTTTCTGCGCGGCTTATCAATAAAGCCAGCTTTTAAAAGTGCTGGTATGCGACAGAATATTAAGATTCTTACTTTCCTTACTTAATGATGTAAAAGTAACAAATGTAATTTCTAGTCTGAATTAATATTTTTAACACTCCTTCCAAACCGGAATGATTGTGCGATTTATAAATTTATATCGGATTAAGAAGACAGAGATGGTAAGAAGGTTTTTGAATATGTTACCATCTAAATTTATAAAAAGGAATTTTTTCACGATATTTTGATTTATTTTAATTGCATATTTATAGAGCTTTGGGGATAAAACGCAGTTTAAGGTCTGAAGAGAGAAAGGCGATTCTATAGGAGCTAATGAAAAACTTTAAAAATGAAAGTCGTAAGCATGGTATTATAGTGGCTATCGGTAAAAATCATTATGTATCGGCCAAAACTGTTATTTCTAGGAAATGGTCAACCCGCCAACGGCCCTGAACTTAACATATTAAACTTATAATTATTTAATACCATACAAGAATTAAAACTTCACGTTGCGCATACACCAACTTATTCAAGCTGTGTTACACTTCATTCAGTGCGTTTTTTTTTTCAATATCGAAATATTGGACGATGCTTTTTTGACCTTGCAGCGGGTCATGGAATGCAGGTATACAGGTTAATGAAGAGAAAAATTATAAGGTGCCACAAGAGAAAAAGGCAGTGATTTGGTCTCAAAATACCTACTCCGAATTCATTTTTTGTGATAGAGAATCAATTAGTGAGGCTCAGGAAGCAAACATTAATGTAAGAAATCAAATAATGTGCAATATAAATAAAAAAGTTAAATAGGTAGAGTCTCGCTTATCCAACATAAACGGGCAGGCAGAACTTCGAATAAAAGAAATCGGATCATAGGGAGGTTTTAAGAAAAAGGCTACTGAACGTCAAACTACGCTGTAATTTTAAAAACTACAAGCCTAACAATTATGTTTTACACTAAAGCAGTATAAATTAATTGAAAAAGGTGAACTTAACGATCACAGAACTGTCTGGCGTTAAATACTTCAAAAGGTCAGTTCTGTGATGAGTGAAAAAATTGTTTGATAGTAGTTTGCTTTTCTTATGAGTTCCATTTCTTCACTGCCAACATCTTTCCAGCATCATTATGTCGATTTCTGTAGCTTCTTCATGCTGCTGAATATATTGTTGTGAAAAACTCAGCTGCGATGAGATAGTTTCCCCGCAAAACGAAGTTAGGGTTGCTAGAATGCGATAGAGAAAACAGGGTTACCACATTTGGAGCAAAATCGGCCATTTGGCAATCTTTAGCGCCAAAATTGGCAATATGTATAAACGCTGCGAGAAGATTCTAGAACGCATTCTTAGCGATTTTCTCGGGAATATTCTTGAAGGTATGTTAAAACTGCTTATATGGGAGAAAGCAGTGAAAAGCAGTGACCTGAGTTCAGTGATTAGCTTGAAGGCGATCGACCTAGTTGGAAGTTGTACTTTAGAGCTTTGCTGCGAAGCTGGCTTCACCACTGTGGCCTGAAGGCTGTGTTTCTTATTGTTTTAGCGTGTTTGTTATAGTTTCTTGACGACTGCGAACGTGTCTTTGGAATTGTCCTTTGTAATACCGGCGAATAAATTGTGTTTTGATTCTTCATTAAATGTTATCATCAATCACCCCACATCTACGAACCTGTAAAATGCAAAAATATTGAATTGTGGGTTTTATATCCATATCTCCATCTTTCTAACTCCATAAATATGCAAAAAATCTGCGACACTTTCAGTTGTTGCTTCACCTTGATCTTCAATTTCGTTTTCATCGCATATGACAAGAACGATAATTCTTAATCAATTATTTCATATTGATCATCATCTTTCATCCAACTTACGATTTCTTGCATTCGTCTCCTCAACAGGAATACGCTCCTTAAATGTAGAAGGATTTCTTCGGTTTCATCTGTTTTTTTGTTTTTTCTTTTTTCATGCTTTTAACATCGTCTAATAGCTTCTTCCGTGATTTGGCAGTTGTAGACCTTACACCAGCCCAGACATATGCAAAACAATGAGCACCGTCATTTATATTGATTTATTTCAGTTTCTCAAGCCAGTCTTGTACTTCTTCAATTTCTTATGTCACTGCGGATAGTAGTTTCTTGCAACAGTTCCATTTTACCCGTTCCAGAGCGAATCGATACTTAGATTGGTATAGAGAGATTACTGTTGAAGGGGGTCCGAAACATTGCCTTAATATCACAATCTTGAAACGTATTAGCTTTGTAGAATATTCTATCAATAAAACAGCTTTTTCTTGGTAAATGATGTGGAATTGAAATAATAAATTCTTTAAGGAACCAGTTTTCGAAACTTTCACTGCTCTATCCATGCGCTTTTCTGATTACAGTATTTTACCGGGACAGCGTTTCCTGAAACCTTTTCAAAGTTCTAAAATTTTGAGACTTCCCAATCTTTACAATATCCATTTTGAGGGATTACCGCATGCTAAAATTGTCAGCCCTTCTCTTACCACACTTAAACCCAGAGGCTGCCGCTTCAGTTCTAGCTGCAAGAATCTTACAAGGCAACATTTTGTAATTAAGGCCTAACTTATCAAATTTAAATATCTAATCATCCTTTAGTCTTTCAGTTTCAATTATTTCCTAAAGTGTGTTTTTTTAATACTTTCATTTCCTCAAACATTTAACTGATGGATTCCGTTGCGTTTCTTCCATCATCGAACCAATAGACCTTGAAATTTAAACACTCACTTTTTCATCACTTTTTCTAAATCAAACACTCACTTTTTCTTTGTCATATTTTGTCATAAGTTTTCTCTCATCTGATGCACACCATTTTTATATTTCTAAGGGTCTTAATTTTCCAGTCCACTTTTGTTATATGTTCAACGCCAGAGTCGTCAGTTACTTTCTTCTGTGTCTCTCCTTTTCGATTGCCTCAAGTTTTTGTTCCATCGATACAACAGCTTTCTTTCTTTTCGTCGCCATACTTTTGGTATTTGCATAAATTTTAGCTTTTAAACATTACACCAATGTATGTCAAATTGGATACATCGTACATAGACACATGAATCGTATAGAGACGTCGTACATGCATGAAAAGTAACAGACAATACACTGCTTGGCCTATACAATAATAAATTATTCTGCAATGAATAACAGACACATGAGTCGTGGTAAAGACTAGCGGTCCACAGGGTAGAGTCATGTGCCAAAAACATTTTTGCAACATGCGGGTCTTGCTGACGATTGACGCTTTTTATCCGTACAATATGCCGGAAAAGCAAAACTTACCTATAAATACTTTTCATACTCATATAGTTGTATTATGCTTCAGAAATTATTCTTACCTTTTGAAATTAGTGACAAAGCAGGAAAAATACTTTATTTTTTAAAATGTAACAATCATTTCAATACAGACGGAGTGTTTATTTGATATAATTTAAATTAAACCACAATTTGCAATCAAATTGGAAGAGAGACACGCCAATGTAAAATTTAAAATTGGGTAAAAAAGCAATCACAATATGTGTCTGAGTGACCTCACAATCAATTAGTTACATTCAAAAATCTAATCTTGGCCTAATTTTAAACAGTTGTTAGTTATGAACACTTAATACTTATTATATGTAAAAGTTGTATCGAACGTCATTATGTTATATACTTTAAAGGCAGAACAACATGACTTTTTTCAACTATATTGCCGTGAAATTACTGCAGAAAAAAAGAACGTCAAGCAAGTCTCCTCCATCTTCTTTTTCCTCCATCTTTCATTTTCTCCATCTTCCTTCCATCTAACACCCATTATCATTCCTTCTTTGTCACCTAGCCTCTTGAAAACCTCCAGAATGTAAAGAGGGCAGCAAGAATTCGATAGAGAATTCGATAGAGATCGCAGAAGTAAATTCACGAGTTTGGTTCTATTAAGAATTACCAGGGACAAAGTAATAGACAGTAATATCCAATTTTATAAGCTTATTAACTTAGAAGTTAAATGCTTGTGGAATCCGTTCGCATGCGAGGTGTAAGACAGAAAGAATAGTAAAGAAAGAATTTTGCATGATTATATTATTATTTGTTTACGATTTCGTTTTTCTCATTCAAAGAAGTATGCATCTCTCATATTCACATTAAAAGTAATTAATGATGTTAATAAGCTGTTTTTTCAAACAAAGAAGTTTAGAATATAGCGAAAACATAAATACAAACATGTAATACCTATCCACAAGGAACTCAGATGTTCTCATATCAACAATGATGAAATAAATATTAATAATTTTATTAATACGCTTCATGATAAGTAATTTTTATTTCATTTTTGCTCATTCTTTTAATTAACTTTAACGTAGAATGCATTCAGCGTATTTTACAAGTAACAATCGATTATTATTTCTCATATTTAATCATAAATTAGATAAAATGTGTTTTGTATTGGTTAAATATGGGATAAAAATCCCATATTTAAAACTTTCAACTATAGTAAATGAAATAAAAATTAATATAAAAACATGATTTTAATACTTTTACAGCATTTAATTAGTTAAATTTTCCTTTTTTTCACTTGTAAAGTAACAAAAGTAGTGCGTAATGTAAAGATTGTATTACGTAATTTAATTAAATTACCTGACTTTCCAGAAATTTCTGGAATTCTGCAGAAAATACCTTTTGTTCTATTCATCATAAAAGGAAAAGCTGCTTGTATATATAAAATTTTTTTATATCTAGATATTTGTGCATATATTATAAATGAATTTAAAGAAAGGAAAGAAGGATTAGAACCCAATTATCATTTAATCGACTTACATTACATGTCTTTGTGAAAAAATAACAACTTATTTTATACGGTATTATTTAATTCAAATGCATTGTACAATTAATTCATCTATTGAAAATTCCGCATCAAAGGCAATAGAACTTATTTATTCTACATTATGCTTGCAAATATATTTGTTACGTGGCAGTCTGCATCAAAAATAAAATCTAAGGATTATAATGTAATTATTGTTCCTTTTTATTTCATTTGATCAGTAAGCTTATTATGCGGTACAACAAGAAATACTTTTATTTAAGTCATCCGCTTGCTCGGCTGCACTACAAAATATTTATTATAAAAAATAAAGAATAAATAATGATTTATATGAGAACTACTGTAATAATTTCACGATTCCAGCTGGTGATTAGTAACAACAGAAACGAAGATGATGCTTTTAGCTCAATTTGTTAATCAGTAACAAACAGATTAAATTTGTAATTAGTATTAATTGAGTCGAAAAGTAGGACATCACCGAAAGGAAGATAAAAATATTTTATTCCGGTAGTGACAGTACGTCGCTTTAAATCGTTAATTTTGTAAATCAAAAGTTCATTAACTTGGAACAATAAATAAAATACATAAAAATAACAAATTTGAAATTTAAAATACGGGCATGAAGGAGCACGTTTTGGATTGCAAGACTACGTTTGTTAAAAATTTGGTGGCTATTGTTGACGCTGATTTTTCACAATGCGAGGGAAAAGCACACGTACACTGTGCAAATGAAAAAAAAAAAGATATAGAAAAAGAAAATTCGAAAGCTCTGAGATTTTACATTACGCCCAGAGGAGTTTATTTAAAGTTTTGTGGGTTACCTTTATTTATTAAATATCATATTCTTCGCATTTAAACCATAAAATTCAGATCAATGTCAATATTGTAAAACAATTCTAAAATGAGCATAGCTTTAGAATATCCGATACACAGTCTGGTGCGCTACAGCTATTTTTTTTTTCCGTACAGTATTGCCATTGCTCGCTTTGAAGTCGCTGAGTTTGCTAATCAAAAATTCGTTAACGTTTTACAAAATATGATATAGGTAAAAAACCAATCCAAAATTTCAAATTCGTGTTTTCAGGAACCCTATTGGTCGGAGACCTACATTATTCAAAACTGGATGGCTGTAAGTACCGTTGCTTGTTCACATTGGGAGATACATTCATGCATTTAGGCAGATTCTTCATTTTTTAATTTCTCTAAATAGAACACATGGAGATAATATTTGGTGACAACAGTTTGAAAAGTGAATCAACGCAAAATGCCAAAACGAAATTATAATAGCCATTTTCGGCTAACGCCCTTTAGGCTAAAAATTGGATATTTCTATATCTCCTGTTCTACTGGGCCGATTGACAAAATACAACTTGCGTTTTTTATGTATCGAAAACCCGACTTAGGATATATGTTAGATCCATATATAGCATTGTTCTAACATAGGTATTTTGGTACAAAATCGGACTTTATCTGAAATAACATATCAGTTTTTTCATACTTCCATTGTACGACTCAAATTATGCCAAAGTGGCAAGTTTTGTAAAAATTGCACAAGTAGTTTTCAAAAAATTAGCTCTCAAAATTTTATCTCCTCTATGTTCATTGAATTTGATATATACTTATTGATATATCATTTTTTCAATTCGCCCATTTTTTATGATTTATTTTTACAATTTGTATTTTAATAAGTTTGATATATTTTTCGAAAACAATTTTGAATTATCTATCACCTATAAAATTTTTACCATAATCTTAAAGTAGATGTATTTGTAAGCATACCAGCAAAAAATTGGAGTTTGTTATTCAAAATTTCCCAAGATATACGCGAATTTACATACTGGCGTGTTTTTAAATTTGGCATATTTGTTATAAGCGATAATAACGCAAAATGTGGTTTATGCACCTTGTTAAAATTATTTGAAAGTATGAACGATGACTTTTTTTATGCCCGGATGAAAAAAGGAAAGGAAAATAGGTTGCTATAAATTAAGAATATCGTCAAGTGAATTCATTTTGGCGCAAACTGAAAAAATTGCGCCAAGATAAAGTCTTGAATTTCTCCATAAATTTTTCACTGAATTTTAGAAAATTTTATATTTCGGCATAAATTGAGTTCTTAAAATCGAAATGTGGAAACAAATCGGCATTTAATTTCAGAAAAAGCATTTAATTTTTGCGGCATTTAATTTTGCGTCAAAATATCTACATTAAAACAGTGCTAGATATAAATCTAATACATATCCTAAGTCGGGCTTTCGAGACATGAGAAACGCAATTTGAATTTCGTCAATCGGCCCAGTAGAGTGAGAGGTATGTAACTGCCTCATTTTTTTCCTCGCAGTACATACATTCAGATCCTTCAGTATTCAATGATAGAGATGAACAGAATTCACGGGAAAAATTTTTACGGAAAAATACATATCCGGTTGAACTGCATATATATATCTATAGAGAGATAATATATAAATAAAAAAATTATCTTCTAGGAGATGCGAAGTGAAATTTAAATAGTAAATGTGCAGTATTGTGTAAATTAAATTTGGAAATTGTAATTAATTAAACTGGAAGAGGGAATTCAAGTGCATAATTAAAGAAATAAAGCAAGAGAATCATTGTTGATTCCATAGAAATATGCGGACGCATCGAGGTGGGTGAGAATCTTTCCATATAACCGCTAACAATTCATGAGGAATGCGTTTCGTCATTTTACGCATTTCTGAACAAAATCTCTATTCCAGCTTTATAATTTCTAATAAGTTTTATAAAATCAATTTAAAACTTAAGGAAGTTCAGAAATGTGAAATAATTTCTCGAGACTATGATAGACAATTAATTATAATTAATTAAAAAATGAAAAATTAATTGTACTATTTATCCAGAACATTGCTTAAAATTAAAAATAAGAGAGAAGGAAAAATATGCGAAAAAGATATAAAATTTAAAATGCAAATGAAATGAAAAAACTATACAAATAAATAAACAATGAGTTCTTAATTAATTCTTAAAATTAATAGGCCAAAATTAATTATAAATTTTATGTACATTTTAACCTAAAAGTGATTTCAAAATGGTTGCAAGAATCCATTTTACTGTTATGTTACTAACTGTTTCTGTATTGACGTGAAATAAAGTCAGGGTGGAGGTTGCCATTGGTACGGTTTTTCTTACGGTGGGTAATTCAGCAAAATGAAATGACAGAAAGTCATGGTAAAACTGTTTGGTAAGAACAGTAAAAATGAGATACAGAGTAAAGTATATAATTTTATAATTAACTCTGGTCAAAATCAGTGCAAAAGGGAAAACATTATATCTAAAAGTATAGAGGCCAGAATATTTACAGAGAATTCTTTTGCACTTTAACTACAATATATATAAATCTTTAAGTCAAACAAGTCATATTTTCTCATCCTCCTTTACGGTTTAAGATAAGCTTATCATTACCTGTTAATTTAAGAATTACGTTTTATACTGAACGGGAGATTTTTTAATAAAATAATTCATAAATTGTGTGGGTATGTTATTTCTTTATGTACTTGTGTAAGTAAAATTGATTTATCTTCAGTCAGTCACTACACAAATATTCCTAATTCTATTCATTTCATTAAGCATCTCATATTTTAAGTCATCAGCTTTTGTACAGGTTTTCATTGTCCAAAAGTATTATCTTTCACAAGTTCCTCCCAATAAAGATGTGTACTTAGAAAATCTCAAACCCTTATTCAAGATTACGATTTCCTTAATTGGAAATATATAGAATATTTAGTTTTGAAATTTAGGTAGACGTTGGTAGACTTTTAGGTAGACTTTTCTAAATTCTTAAACTACAGCCGACGGGAGACAGGCACGACCATTCTCCCAAGAGGTTAAGTGGTACTGAGTTGCGTCCTCGCATATCGTCTCATTATTAGGCGAGACATGAAATGTTATAATAAGATACAGTTGCCATTGTGGCTCATACCATAATTACATAATTTATTCTCCTTTACACATAAATTTATTATGCGTAAATTACGCCTTTATGTTCTCAGACACAAGGGCAAAAATATCTTACAATATTATTTGATCTATCTCTTAATGTTAGGGGACTTTTCAGCCTAACTTTAAAGTGTAATCAAAAGAATGAAATTATCTTGCATAGAGTTCTGTTTAGAGATACGTAGGAGCTAAAGTTAAAATTGGTGAAGTTCTTTTCTTTGCAATGCACTTTTATTTAAGTACATCTACGAGCTGTATTAATTTACACGCAAGTTAAATTACGCTGATGTAAAACATAGTACTGGAGAGGAGAGCACTTAAAATGATATAGAATTCAAATTGAATTTCCAGGGCAATGGACATCAATCTGTCATCTTTAGAAGCAGCTTTTTTTTTTTTGCTTTTATTGGAAATATGCTAGAATTCAATCGACAGGATGACTTATTACGGTTTGATTAGACATTCATCTAGATCAGGGCTTATAAATCGGGATGATATTGACTCCTTGGGTGTAGATGAAATTTCCAAGGCATACAGTGATAATCAAGGGAGGGGGGTCGAATAGGAGTCGATAGCCAAATAGGAACCGGCAATTGATCGGCATGTTCAATATATCATTCATTACAAAATCATTTATTAATAAAACTGATAATTAATTATTTGTTGATATAAAACCGTACCATGTAGTAAGGAAAAAATCACGTCAAATAAATATAAGAGGAAAATACACTAAAATTATATAATATAATTCAAAATTAATAACATATTTTTTAAATACATAATTTTTTTTCTTTCTCTAAGCTCAGTATAAAGAAGCAAAACACAAAAACACAAGGAAACACAATTAAAAAAACGAAGAAGAACGCAAAGGCGAAATGGAAAACGCGAAACAGGTTGAATATTTTTAACGAGGCAATTTAAAAATCAAATACGCCAGTTTTTTTACGCATATTACAAAAATTACATTAGCATTTCAAGCGTAGCCATCACGTTAATGAAAGTCGAAATTTAGAGCAATTAGAATCTGGTGTTTTTTTTATATTTGTAAAAATTAAAATTAAAAGAAATTGAACATAAATCTAATAAATCATATTTTCAAAATTTTTTCAAAATTCTTAATTTAAATCTTATTTTTAACTACCGCTATTTATGTGCAGTTAAATAATTATGTCAGCTGTCTCAGGCTGTTAATTCGACTGGGTTTAATTCTCAGGTAGATGGGCTTGTTGCATAGTTTGTAGTTTTCCCCATGTGCAGGGTGAATACAAGTCGGCTTCCCTTGAAAAGTACTCGAAAGGATCGCATCCTTTTTCATATTCAAATAATTTGGCCATATTTAAGCAGCTACAAACAAATAAAAATTCACGTGTGAAATGCAGTTATTTTTTCTTCTTAGCACTAGAGATGGATAGAGCTAAGTTAAAAACTATTTTTCCTGTCATCATTTTCAATCGAATTATCATGGCGCACTGAAATTAATTCAGATCATCATTTTATATTTCAATTATTACGGCACTAATACTAAATTAAACGTGTTAAGAAAATTTTCTAAGATTAATCACTTTGTAGTTGAGTGACGGGATAAATTGCCTCTCTTGCCCTTTAGGACTTTAGGAGTAGGTGAATGTGGGAATTATCGCATTTTTATGGTGCATGCAGTAGTGGTATACATGTCTAACACATTCAGGTAAAAAATGGAAATTACTAGATTTCAATTATGAGGAAGGAATGGTTAATTTTTCATATACCTTGATTTCGATAAAAAAGCATCTAGTAATTCTTAATTAGAGGAGCTTGAGCTAAGGATGCATAGATGATAAGGATTTTGTCAACTGTTTTCTGTGCTTTTTAACAGTCGCCTTTTTAAGTGGATAAGACTGTATAGACATTAGGTTATTTCGAAGCAGGAGAAATGAAAAATGAGCAGTGCCCTCGTGGGGATTCGAAACTAGGACCCCTGGAATACTCGCCGAACGTGCTGACCATTACACCACGAAGACATGCTAAGAAGACGGGAGGAATACCTTATATACACCCCTTTTTAAAGGGCGACGGGGGATTAGGGGTCCCAATCGCCAAATCCTGATGGTGGAGAATTATCATCCACCACCCTTTTCAATTCGATGGCCACTGTAGCGACATTAAGCTATTTCGAAGCAGGAGAGATAAAAATGAGAAATGCCCTCTTCGAGACTCGAATGCACCGATTGTGCTGACCGTTACACTATGAAGGCATGCTAAGAAAACGCGAGAAATACCTTATAAGAAATAAGTATTTTTCCCCATTGCTATGGTTGGATATATAAGTAAGCATGTGCTGTCTGTAAATTGGAAGATCTGTGAATCCAGTCCCGATGTGAATGCTGTACATTTATTTATGTTTATTTTGGAAAGCGTCTAAAATTCTCTTGAAATTATTTCCACTCGAACACTAATGCAGCTTGCTCTCAGAATAAAAATTCTGAAGCTTTCTAAAATAATATTTACCAGGTTTATGTCACATGTAAAATAAAACTGGAAAGAGAGGGGTAACAGCGTGGCGGAGGGCCACTTCCTTTTCACTCTTTTTCTCTACTGGACCTGTTGCTCCCACTTTGTTCGGCCTGTGAGACGGGAAAGCGGTAAACATTTCTGCAAAGATGTTACATTCATCTTAGTGTATAAAATTTCCAGAAAGGGAAGGAAGCGAAGGAACGCAGCAAGCCAAACGTACATAGGTAGTAAGAGGCGGGGGAGGGTCGAACATTCCACGTAAATATTCTACCTACCCAAGGATTTTTCAGGAAACGAAAATGGAGCCAGAGGGCGTTGTAGGAAAGCGCCTGTCACGCAATCTGCCCATTAGAAAGTCGCGTGTCAATTCACTTTGGGAGGAGGGGTGCGGCTAAGTAGGAAGGAGAACTCAACAGGGTCCTCCTGAGCCTCGCCTTTGTGACCAAGAATAGGGGCAGGGGCAATTTCTATCAGCAATTATGACACGTTCTTTTTCCGATAAACAAACATCGGCAGTTTGAAGGAGAACTTGGAAAATGTCTTCTCTCAAATGAATTCTAATTTCTGTTTCTTCTCCCGTGGGAGCAAACTTCTTGAGGAAAGAGGATGTTTGCGATGTAAACATTTATTGATTAGCATTCCATTCATATGTGCTGCTCCCTGTAGCTGAAATACTTAAAAGCGTAGTGCATTTACAAGCAATGACTTGATTATACGAGTACACTATGCATTTGTAATTATATTACAATTCCTTTCAGTCCATGATGACAGCGAATTTGCACGGTTAATGACATTACCACGTTTTGTCAAAATCATTTCTTCAAATTGTTCACATTATAACAAACAGGTAGGCAGGATCGGTTCTAGTAATTTTGGTGCCCTTACCAAGTTGGGATTTGTGGGTACTTAACAAAGATCCCCTTCAAAATTATCTTATCTAGAGAAAGGTGAGGTTGATTATTACATAATTTATTGCCACTACTCATTATATTTCGAAAAAGATTGTAAGTGCTTACATAATACATTTCGTATATTCTTCGCAAGTTTCTGAAGTTGCTTGATCTCATTCGTTTGCTTTCTCCGTATTTTACATTTTCATTTAATGAACACATCTTCCAATAACTTGCATTATATTCTTTGACAAGCTCTGTTGAATCTATCTTCTGCTCTCTCTTCATTCTTTAACACTGAAATATTTTTTTTTTTTTTGTTTTGTTTCCGGAGTTTTATTTGCTTTATTTCAGGTTTCAGTACATTTTTATTCGCAATCATACTGTCATCCTGCGTTTCCTTTCAACTTTCATTTAATTAGCTTACCTACTGTGATCCATCTGCAACAGACCCTTTTCATACTACTTTTTCTTTACGCTTTGATAATACAGACGCGATTTAAGATGAAATATGTAACCACGCGAATAAAAAAACTACATGCACTAGAAATACAAGAAAGATATATATATTTAAAATATGGTCACATAAATATTGGTATATGGCTGTTGCAATCCAAAATCCAATTCATATATTGCAAAAATATTGTATAAACACAAAAATAAGTCTGGCGTCAGAGCGTTGAATACTGGAAGTTCGATCTCAAGCAAAGGCTAGGTTGCATGGTTGTTTTTCTTGGTTTTCCTCATGTTTGACATCAATAAGAGTATGTTTCCGTTAGAAAATCTTCCAGGAATGGTAATACTCACCTTCGACAAATAGTCCTTGTCTGCTTTGCCTTATTCAAATAACCTAACGGAAAAAACAATATATGTTCGTAGATACAACTTGCACATTAATTCACTTGTAAAATCTGCCTGTGGAAAGGATTTCTGAATTCTATTCTTGCGGTCAATCTAACCGCATATACCAGAAAACATATAGTCTTCCAAATAATATAATTTTAATTACTCCTGCTAATGGTATTTTGGACATTGCACAAAGAAATAGGAATACTTTCCAGGAAAAAAATAGAAAACGAATTTTGAAAACAAAATATACTTTCCATATTTGAATTTGAAACTACTGTCGCGTGCAAACGGGTTCGTAATAGATTGAATGCACAAGTCCGATAGCCAGTTAATAAAATTTATTTGGATTAAAAGAAATATATCAGAATTCTGAAATTTTCCTCAGAAACTCACAATCTCAAGCAATATAATCAGTAGTTATACTTCAAACTACTCAAAACGTTAAATACAATGCAATAAAAAGCGCATCTAAAGAGAAAGCTAATCTTACTTCTCGCCAGGGCTTAATTTCTAAAATTAGAAGGGCCGGAGCCCTATGCAAGACCATCAGGAAAGAGGAACAAGAGTAAATAAATAAATAAAAGGGCCATTAAAATCATTAATAATATAAAAAACTTAAATAGTTAATGATTACCAGATTAATTAATAATTATTAAATTAATATTAATAATTTTATTAAATTAATATTTATGCTATCAATATTTATATGTTTATTTATTTAATAATTATTGTTCAATTAATTAATGATTAATTATTATTATTCGTTCAAATAATTAAAGATTAAAGTAATTAAATGATTAAAATTAAATAAAATGTGTAGAGGTAAATTAAAATTTAATAAGCAAATTTTAATATAATTTTATTGCCAAAAATAAAATGTTCGAGATCAGATTTCTACTGAAATTGTTTTTCAGCTACATACAAGACCCTCCTTATTTAGGGTTCCGGTGCGCTCCGTCTAGAATTATGATTTATCCCCAAAACTAATTTTGTACCGGAGCAGGGCTCCGGTGGGTTCCGGCGCAATTTAAGCTCTGGTATTCTCGGAACTAAAGAATTCACAACAACTAAGCAATTGAGCTGAGATTCTCTCTCTCTCTGGCATTTTATAGCTTTTTGTAGTTTATAGATTTCAACTGGTCGAGAGAAATTTCTAGTACTTTCTGCTTCTCGATATTTCTGGAAAGCAATAAGAGGATAGAATTACGGTTACAGCCAACATATGGTTCAATTACATTTGTTTAATTTCAATATAAGTTACCGAAGTATCCATTTACTCATAGTTAAATTCACGTGCCCCTGTACTCTTACTTTCCGGCATAGCTTTCTCTTAAAATTTGTCTCACGCTGCATAACACGGGGAAATACAGCAAATTTAATTATAATTTTACTGAAATTACATATCTAAATACAAAATTCGCAACAATACAAATGATTTACAACAAGCATAAAAATCAACTAAAACATTTATTCAGCTTAGAGTACAAACACTAACACAATGAAAATACAATAACAGTTTACTTATTTATGAAGCTTATTCATATCATAAATCGTCTTTTAACGAAAAGCGAGAGCTCAAACCACCTATATGTGATACAATTAACACAATAATAGTTAATATTCTTCCTTCTCCATTTCAACTTCCACTAACACAATTAATTAAATAGTTAATTAAGTTCATTATTTTTTCATTCCTCTTGCTACCTCATCTCTAGCTTTTTCAACACCTCAGTGGTAATCCCCAATCAGCAGGTACATAGGTTACAATTTATTTATATTCAGTAAGTTTTATACTTCTTACCAGTCGATTGTACTGCCATCATTAGCAAATTGTTCAGAATTTTTTTTTTTTTTTTGTTAGCTAAATTTACCTGTTTACAGTGTTGCTTTGATTTTAATCGTCATAGTATTCACTTATTATTCTATTTATTACTTTTTAATTACATTATTATTCTATAATCACAATTAAACCACTAGCATGGTAAAAAAACTGTTATCCAGTTAGCTTCTTGGCTTATCTATGACCTATTGTGTTAGGAATTATTATTGTGTTTGATACCACGAGGTCTTATTATTTTAATACTTTATTTACTTTTTTAGCTTACTGTTATGTCGAGAATTTCAATTATTAATATGTGTTTCAAGTTATTATTATTCTAATATTTTTATTTGTATTCATGTGTATTTTAATCCGGAAAAAAGTATTATTAAGCTCTTAAGGTTTTATTTAACTCATTATTCTTGAGTAGGAATTGTAAGAAAGGCGAGAGACGGTTGCAAGGAAACACATCTGGTTTATTGGTTATAGCCTTTTTTCTACTAACAATGGAGGCAGTAGGGTCTTTTTAGCTAATGCGTGTGAAACGGAAAGCGCTTTCCTGTCGCTTTGTAAGTTTGCAGTTTTCTTACTTCAAGACAGTGGGGGTGACTGTTAAATGGATACTCGTAAAAGCTAGTTTCGCTTGTTAGTTGGGGGGTCTATTTCTTTTCTCACGTTATGAGTGCAGATGTTTTTCGGATTGCATTGACAGATTTTCTGGTGTTTGATTCGTCATGGGTGTGTCATTTTCTCAATTTAGATAACTTAAAATTCCGGGATTGGTAAGATATAATTTTATGATTTTTTTGACTCACAGAGGCGGAGAAACCGAGTTTTCCTGGGTGCTTGCACCAGGATAGAGTTCTTTCTGATTCAGATTTCTGAGCGAAAAGGAAAGGAGAAGCAGAAAGTTTTGCGGGGCTCCCCCCTTGCGGGGCGAGCGACTTGTACAAGCGGGCTGCGGTGATGTTGTAGCGGAGTTTGATTTGAGTGAATTTTGAGCAGCCGCGATGTGAAAGAGAAAGAAAGATCGTGGGGCGCTTTGCTCTGCTGCGGGCTTCCTGTGCAAGAGGGACTGGGTACCGTTTTCTTTTCTGCGGGATATTTAAAAGTTTTGTGCGAGATGCAAGGAACATTTTCCTGCGTGATGTATGGAGAACTGTGTGAGAGCTGCAAAGAGCATTTTTACTGAGAGCTGATTGAGACATATAGAGAAAAATCTACTAAGAAAATTTAGCACAGGTTTACTCTCTTCACCTGAATCGCCGGTTAATCGCCAAGAGCCTTTTTCCGAAACATTCAGCATAAATGTTGCCTCGACGCTTCGATGATGCACGTGATTGTGCTAAAAAAACTGGTGTATATTCAGCTACCTGTTATTGAATTGAAAAAAGATCCTTCTGAATTGGACTATTAGTTCCCACCTAATGGACAGTAAAGAAAAATGGGCTTGGCTCATTTCCATGTGGATTGGACACTAAGGATCCGGCTAACCAGGAAAAACTGTTTTCCATCTGTGAGTGAATTTTTTTTAAGTATATATTCTCTCTCTCTCTCTTTCTTAATTTTCCCGAATGCAGAACAGTTAATAGTGATTTATCTACCAGTATATTGATATTGCTTATATAAATTAAATATTACAGTTAAAAGAAATTGAGAAGTTATTTATAATTTCAAGTGAATGCCAGTTTTAGGAGGATTAAAATTTGTTTCACCTACTGAATTTTGTGAGCTAGAAAAACGTTACTTTCTAATTAATAAGAACCTGTTATTTGGAGGATTAAATTTTGTTACACCTAATTTATTTGAAAAAAAAACAATGACAATCTTAATTAATGTAAGCTGTAATTTGGTGTATTATTATGTGTTTTTTTGACTTAGAAAATATGTGGTAGGATACTGATCAGTTATCCATTATTTAATTATATAAAATAGTCAAGAATTTAATAAATGTGTGTTTAAAATTTAATGGCATTTGTGTATTTATGCTGTGTATATTTTACTGTGGTCTGTCATGTCCCTCCATTTGTTTGAGCCGGGAGGCTTTTAAGAAACATGGAGTTTAATTGAATTTGGAGTTATTGATTTTCCCTTTACATAGGTTACTCACAACGCAAACCTAAAAAGTTAAATTGTACTATACCACTATACGATTGATTGATAGATATGATATACGATTGATTGATAGATATGATATACGATTGATTGATAGATTTACTATACGAATATTTTTAAGAATGTCGAAATGATATATGAATATTATGAATTAGATTTAGAATTGTTTTGATTTTTTTTTGTTAATTTTGCCCGGCACCTTGCAGCAAAGTTTATAGTTTAAAGGTATTTAAACACCAAATAAAAAAATTTCTATTTAACATTACTGTATTATATTGTATGTCAGTACCTCATTGTTTTTCAACTGTATAATTATGCCAAACACTACAGCGCACACATATAAACCCAATGACGACACTGAAGGCACTCATCCTCCGGCATAAAACACCTTTAACATTATGCTTCAAGTAGCACCCTACTCAGCAAACTCGCACATGTCACTGCCTACATCTGCTTCTGGCACATGCCAGTGCCTACATCTGCTTCCGGCTTCTGCAAGGAGATTGCAAACTCACGTTACAGCTCCAGATACGTAGTTCCCGTTGCTATCCGAGAAGAGCTAATATCCCTAATATCAGCGCTCTATAACCTAGCCAGGAACAAAGCAAATGAAACTCCAGCAATCACCACATCTTGCGAACAACAGCCCTGCACCGCTGATGCAACAGAAGTAGTAAACAATTCATAGTGCTACTCAAATCTACATCTTGAAATTACAAAGGAAGTCACCAATTGCGATGGCTATGAAGCACCCAGTATCAAAGTTACCTACACACAAGCTCTGAGGCAGAAGAAAAAAAGCCAGTCCTCATCGGTGCAAAGGACGCCACAAGTGTGCCAAAATTACAAGAAAAACTTCAAGACATCTTCCCGATCGAAAACATTCAAACTCAAATTAAAATGATAGAGCGGATAAATCAAGGTGGATTTGCAGCGCACTACACTTCACAAGATGACATAGCTAAGCTAGACAACTTCCTCAAGCGAACGGGAAAAGCTGCTGATTTAATCCATACCAAGGTATCAAAACTGAAGTGTGCAAGTATCCTAAGTGCACTATCCACCAACTCCCACCAAATACAATAACTGAAGCAGTAAGCACCGCACTTGCAAAAACTACGAACAGCAACATCTCCAATTTCAAGCCTCTGTTTAAAACTTGTTAAACATAGAAAATGCCGTGGTTCGCAAAGCAAATATTTATTACTGAGATATGCAGAGTAATACGCAGAGTTACATGCAAACAGAGATAAGCATAAGCAGAGTAATACAAGCACTAGCACAGATAAATAAGTACAGGCAGAATAACAGAATAATACTAAGCAGCGATAAGCGGTTACAGAGGTCATATATATAACTTCATAACAGATCATGGTTTAACAAATCATAAACAAGACACAATAAATAACCAATCAAAAGTAACATACAGAATGAGATTTAAGTTTCAGAATAACTCGGACCTGGCTGAAAGCTAATGTATGTTTCGGACTTGACAGAAAGCTATACTTCCTTTTAACCAGTAAGAATGCGATTACAAATATCTCAACACTCCCCCTTAATCGCACATTATACAAAACATAAAAGAATTACACAATTTTTAAACAGCTCAATGATAACAGTTCATAGAATTTTGTTTTGGACAAAGCCTTAGTTAACATATCTGCAATTTTTAGACCTGATTGTACATATTCAATTGTAATATTATTTTCCTTAACAGTCTTACGAGTGAACTTTAATTTTATATCTATATGTTTCAACCTACCTGAAAAGTTTTTATTAACAATACTTTTGATACATGACTGGTTATCCTCAAAAATATAAACATTTTTAACACTGGAAATTTCATTTACTACATTTTTTATCCATAAAACATCTTGAATACCTTTACATAAAGCAATTATTTCAGCTTCTGTTGATGAAAGTGCAATACACTTTTGCTTGTTACAGCACCACATAATAGGACAGTTTGAAAACATTATAAAGTAACCAGTAATTGATTTCCTATCTTGAGTATCCCCCCCCAATCTGCATCTACATACAAACATAAATTTGCCCTTTCCAAATCACCCTTTTTGTATATCAATTTTAAATTTAAGGTGTTTTTCAAGTACCTAAGAATTAGAGCACACCAGGCAACATCAGTAGGATGCTCCTGCAGTTGGCTTAAGCAATTTACTGCAAACACAATATCTGGCCTTGTGATATATGCTAAGTAAAGTAAAGATCCAATTAATTCTTTGTATAGGCCATGAAATGCATTTCCTTTCTGAAAATCAGCTGCTGTAGATTTTGGTTGAATGGGAATTTGGGCTGTTTTACAATCAGACATTTTAAATTTATCAAGTAATTTTTCAATATATGGTTTCTGATCTAAATATAAACAACCAAACTCAAATTTCAGTCTAATACCCAAAAATTCCAAGACACTTTCAAATTTTGACATTTTAAATTCATTTGATAACAATGATATTATAATATTTGTTTCTTTTACATCTGAACCTGCAATTAATAAGTCATCTACATAAAGACCCATAATTACTTTCTTAAAATTTAAATTTCTGATAAAATTACATGGTTCAGAGTCCAATTGCTTAAAATCTAATTTAATAACAAAATTAAGAAATTTCTGATACCACTGTCGAGGAGACTGTTTAAGACCATATAAACTCTTTTTAAGTTTACATTTCTTACCACTCAGATCATCATATCCTTTTGGCTGGTCCATGTAGATGATTTCATCTAACTTACCGTTCAAGAAAGCTGTCTTGACATCTAAAGTAAAAGTTTGCAGACTTTCATTATTGATAATTACCAGGATTAAACGCAAAGAGCACATACTAATAACTGGAGAAAACGTTTCTGTATAATCTATGCCTTCGTTTTGCATAAAGCCACGAGCAACAAGCCTGGCTTTGTAAGTTCCATCTCGTTTTTTACGTAGAACCCATTTGCAGGAAATGGCTCTTTTATCAGGGGGTAAAGTTTGTAGGTCCCAAACGTCGTTATCTTCCATAGATTTCATTTCCTCGTCCATAGCTCTTTTCCATGGTTCTTGTTCTACTTGTGGTAGATTTGCAATATCTTCAAATGTCAGAGTGTCTTGTGCAAACATTACTTGGTAAATCTCAGGATCAGGATACCTAACTGGCTGTTTCTTTTCTCTTGAGGATTTTCTTTGTTCCTCCTTCTTATTTGCATCATTTAATTCGCCGTTATCAGTGTCTGAAATTGATTTGTCTTCATTTTTAATGTCATCATTGTCATTTTCACTCAAATCAGAACTATCGCAAATATATTTTTGATTTTCTACTTTCTTCTTTTCTTCATTAAATTTAACATTTCTGGAAACAATTATGCGTCTTGTTTCTGGAATCATTAAACGATATCCCATTGTGGAATAACCTACAAATATCATTCTGACAGAATTTTCATCTAGTTTCTTTCTTTGCGATGGTGGCACTAGAGTATAAGCATCACAGCCAAATACACGCATGTTTTTTAAATCAGGATTTTCACCATACTTCAGAAAATAAGGAACATGATTGTCAATTGAACTATTTGGGAGTCGATTATTTATGTAAGCAGCCGTAAGTACTGCTTCACCCAAAAGGAATTTTGGTAATTTTGCCTCAAGTATCATTGCTCTAGCTTTTTCCAGTACAGTTCTATTTGCTCGTTCAGCAACACCATTTAGAAAAGGTGTATAGGGAGGTACAGGATCTATTTTTACACCTGCTCTTTTAGCAACTTCATGCAATTCTCCACTGACATATTCTTTGGCATTGTCACAGCGCAGTTTTGCAACAGTTGGATTCAATTTAAAGAATAGCTTGAGTTCATCAGCAATGTCACTTTTTCTTTTGAGCAGTCTGATTTCCATAAATCTCGAATAGTCATCAATTATAGTCATGAAATACCTTTCTCCATGGAGTGTTTGAGGTTCTATTGGACCACATATATCAGTGTGTATAGTTATAAGCGGTTTGGATTCTTTTATGCGAGGACCCTTTCCTCTAGGCAAACCACTTTGTTTGGCACTAACACATACTTCACAAAAGGATTCTTTTGCAGGAAGATTCATCAGTTTTAATTTTTGATCACAGCAGTGTCCTAACCTTCTGTGCCATAAATCATCATTCTTTACTGCTAAAGCTGTAAATAAATTTGTTGAAAAATCACTAAAATATTGTCCGCATTTATCCAAGTATCCAAATCTAAAACGCTTGTTTTTGTTTTCAATATAAACTATTTCATTTTTAAAAATTACGCTTAAACCTGCTGCTTCAATATTTTTAACAGAAATTAATTGTCCGTTTAATTTTGGAACGTAAAGAACATCTTTTAACATTATTTCAACGCCATTCTTAGTTTTACCGCAAATATCACCAATTCCTTCCACTTAAAACCGCCGACTTAGACGCGCACTTAACAGTTCCAGTCTTAGGCTTAATTGAGGTAAACCATTCCTTGTGAGAAGACATATGAGAAGTTGCACCAGAATCAATAATAAATTGATCATGCACAAGATTTCCAGCCATAAAAGATATTGCAGGGGAAGCATACTTATTACTATTTGAATTTGCCTGCTTTTTAGAATTATCAAAACATTCACTTTTGAAATGACCACTTTTCCCACAGTTATGACAGACGCAGTTCTTTTTCCTACAAAATTTAACAGAATGTCCTTTTCTTTTACAATAAGTACAAAACAATTCTTTACGAGCACTAATAAAAACATAGTTATCTGTATTTGGTTTAGAATACTTACTTTCATTTTTATAATCAAACATAAGAGATTCACAATCAATAAGTCTACTTGTAACAAAATATAAACTCAAATTATTGCTTGGCTGATTTTCGAGAGATGCCTTAATATTTTCATATTCTTTTGGCAAAGACATTAAAATGTAAATAATAATATAAAAATCGCTTACTTCAGAGCCAGAGACGCGTAAACTACTCACCAGGTTCATTATGCTGTCGATATGCTGTCTCATTGACACATCCTTGGATTTCCTTATGGTAGCTAGACGTTTACGCGTCAAAATTTGACTCACTGCACCTTTAGCGCTATACGTAGCTTGTAGTTTCTTCCATATTTTACATGCAGTGTCTTCACGTTGAAGAGAAGCAATAACATTGTCACTTAGAAGGGCAAGTATTAAGGCATAAGCCTTTTTTGATTTCAAAACATCTGCAACTCTGTCCGCAACTGCTTCTGTTTCCAAAAACGTATCGAATTCTCTTGCCGTATATACTGCTCGAACTCTTCGACACCAAACAGTAAAGTTATTAACACCGTCAAATGGCGCTACACCGAAAGCTTCCCTTTCACCTCCGGAAAAAGCCATCATTCACAATATACCAAATCAAAATCACGCGAACGATAAATTATTATACTGAAGGTTCAATTAGGGAAACTATCAGCGAATTATAACTTTTGAAGGAACCACGCTCTGCTGTTAAACATAGAAAATGCCGTGGTTCGCAAAGCAAATATTTATTACTGAGATATGCAGAGTAATACGCAGAGTTACATGCAAACAGAGATAAGCATAAGCAGAGAAATACAAGAACTAGCACAGATAAATAAGTACAGGCAGAATAATACTAAGCAGGCAGAATAACAGAATAATACTAAGCAGCGATAAACGAATCTTTGAATGGTTAGGAGGCAAATAGCAGCCTCTGCTGCTTTAACCACCGCTTTTGAAAAAAATGCCCTTAGGCGTTGGTATATATAATTGAAAAATGGGCGTGTAACGCCGCGCCTACTAGGCGAAGCTGAAGCAAATACAAAGGTATGTAGAGTGAAAAAGCATTTGGGAGCTGTTCGAGCTGTGACAAAAGATATAACTAGCTGAAAAGTATGCTTAATAAAGCATTTGAATAAATAAACATTAAGTAATTTAAATTAAGTATGCTTTTGAAACAGGTTCAGAATGAAATGGATCGTAATTATACTGGTGGGAGTGGCTCAAATGAGGAATAAGTCAACAGTAACATATTTCTGGTGAATTTCAAGAGTTCTCGTACGAGAAATGTTAAAGTCACATAAATTAACAGTATTCACAAACAGTTCACACTGTACAAAGTTCTGGAATAAACACACTTTTTAAGAAACACTTATAATTTTAAAAGACACAATATTTCAGCATAAGTCACAGTTTAGAAGGCGGGATGGTGAAACACACATAATTAATTCAGTTTGTGTGTCCCTAACAAAGTCTTTTTATAGGAACACTAATAAAATATAAAATTCTTGAAAATAATGATATAAAGTAATAATCCACTGAGCTTTTTTAAGTCCTAAATAAGTTGAAAAAAAAAACACAAAAGTCCCTAGTGGGGAAATATTTACAGTATGTACAGCTATTTACAAGTTTCACCACCTTGGATTATGAAAAATGCTCCTAGGACGCTTAGTAGCATTTTCAAGTGTTGGATCATAATTGATTAGTTCCTTAATATGATCATATTGAGACTGTTTAATTTTACTATAAAAGTTGTGGCAGATTGAAATAATTTGGTCAGCAATTGGTCTGATTTTTAATTCTTTGTGTATTTGCAAATTTCTAACGAACCAAGGAGAATTAACTATTTCTCTTAGAATCTTGTTTTGAAAGACTTTAACTTGTGTCTGTACGTTTTGAACACTGTAGCCCATATGGGAATTGCATAAAGTAGTGTCGGTCTAATCAGCATCATGTAAACTCTTTTCTTTAATTGAATGTTTAATTTTGAGTCTCTTTTGATGAGGGGGTACAGAGCCATTTTTGCGGCTGTAGCTTTCCGTAAGGCATATGCAGTCTGTTCCTTGAAGAAGGGTTGTGAATCGAAAATGACACCCAGGTATTTAGTACTATTGACGACGGGGAGTGGCTGATCTTCTATCTTTATATTTACGTTTACTGGAGTAAATTTTCTATACCTTCTAAACAGCAGAATTTGACATTTAGTCGGATTGACTTTAAGTTTCCAAGATTTGAGGTAATGTGCGATGATGTTAACTGCTTCCTCTAATTTGTCTACTGCAAACTGTGGTTTTAAAGATTTTGTAAAAATAGCGGTGTTATCTGCATATTTCACAAGTTTTGAATTTAGTGGAATTGGCATATCATTAGTAAAGATATTAAAGAGAATTGGCCCCAAAACACTTCCCTGGGCGACGCCGCTTTTGATTCTTTTTCTTGAGGATAAAGTATTATTGATTTTGACATGAAAATCGCGATTTTTTAGATAACTTTGCATTAGTTTGATAAAATTTATAGGCAGATGAGCAAGGTGTAGCTTAAAGAGGAGTCCCTCATACCACACCTTGTCAAATGCCTTTTCTAAATCTAGGAAACAGCTTGCAATAGTATTCTTTTTGGAAAAGGAATCGGCAATAAATTCAGTAACATTGAGAAGTTGATGTACTGTGCTATGCTGTGGGCGAAAACCAAACTGTTCATTTTGAATTATCCCTCTATCTTCCAAGTGTCTGGTCAGCCGTTTCTGTAGAACTCGCTCAAAAACTTTGCTAAGACTTGGAAGCAGGCTAATTGGGCGATAAGAGTTAACATTGTTTGGATCTTTGCCAGGTTTAACAAAAGTAATGATATGTGCCATTTTCCACTGCTGCGGAAAATAGTTAAGCCTTATGCAGGCATTAATTATGTTGGTAATTAGGACAATATATCCCTTGGGGAGAATTTTGAGCACTTTTTTTGTTATCCCGTGTTTTGAATTTCAATGGGCGAGGTGTAACCAATATGCTGTCCATCTGTTCTATCAGGAAGGTGAATAATGAAATTAAAAACTTCCTCTTCTGTATCTTCATCTTGTGAGTTATTTGTCGTGAAGGGTTTTTCAAGATGTGTTGCAAGAACTTCTGCCATATCTTTTTCAGAATATGCGATTCCAGTATCGGTGTGCAACGGTCCAACGTTGTCGCTATGAGTTTTTCTGAGCGCTTTCCCAATACGCCACACTGTATCAGGGTTGAAGTCCATTGAGTCTAATAAATTATTCCAACTATCAGATCTGTATTCACTTAGAAGATTTTTAATATTCCTATTTTTTCTGTTAAGAATTCTTTTGATATTAGGATCAGCAGTACGGCGCCAAATTTTAGCGGTGCGATTTTTGTCCTTAATTTTGTCAATAATGTTATCCGGAAGTTTTTCTTTTTTATGTTCTTCATATTTAGTAGATTTGTCAAGAGCACTTTTTATACAATTATTGACCTTAGTGATTTGATACTCAATGTCAGTAATATCGGCTAAAGCAGGATGCGCTGGTAGTTTTTCCAGAGAATGAATGAATTTATCCCAGTTTGTGATTTTTCTAAGTGGAATATTTTTTTCAAAGCCGTAATAAGTAAATCTGACAGGCAGATGATCGGAAGTTAGCTGGTGTGAAACTTGTAGGAAGGGAATTTGTGCAATATTTTTTGTGATAACAATATCAAGAACTTCAGCACTGCCAGTATGGCTGTATCTGGTGGGATCCGTTGGTCCAAAGATACTTAAATCATTTGTAAGGGCATAATTATGAAGGAAGTTCCCGTTTGCATTTGCACGTCGAGAGTTCCAGGAGTGATGCTTCGCGTTTAAGTCTCCGGCTAGTATTATGGGAAGCATAATGCCGCTAAAGATGCTCATGTCACTGTTGCTGATATTATGTCCCGGGGGATTATAAGCAGAAATAATCACAATAGGTTCATTAGTGCGAGAGTGAGCTATGATGTTTAAATATTACTAGAACTTGGGAGATTAAAGTAGTTGGCCTGCAAGTGTCTTCTGATGAGAATCAGGGTGCCACCGCCCTTGTTATTTTCTCTGTCTTTTCTAAAGGTTCTATAACCTTGGATGTTAAATTTATCACTAGCTCGAAGATGTGTCTCGTTAATTAAGAAAATATCAATGTCATGGCAATTAAGAAAGTTTATGATCTCAGGGTTCTTGCCGCGAACTCCGTTGGCATTAAAGAAGGCGAAATTTAAACTGCTGGAGGCAGTAAGTTGGATGCTTGCATAGTTATTTACAATATTAATATTCATAATTTAAATTTGCTAAAAGTTCAAAGGCTTCCCACCCTATTTGGAGCTTTTCCATTATTGACTTGGCTTTAAAAAAGCGTTCAAATAGCGCTTTGCCTTGAGTAAATAGATTTTTGATCCATTTAAGGAAATCTGGGGCGGAGCCTAATTGTTCTCTTTCGTGAGCTTCATTCTGGTTGGCTGATGAGGGACTGGCTTCATTAACATTTTCGTTAGTGTTTCTCCTACTCGGTAATGGGGGGAAGTTCTCTAAGTTGTTTTCTGGAGGATTTGTTCTTGTCTTTCTCCAGGCATCTCTTTGATTTTCTTTTTCAGCAATCTTACGTTTAATATTGTCAGGGTGCATTTCGCAACCCCTGTAGGAACTGACGTGGGGTCCCCACAAAGGCAACACTTTCCTGGAAGATTTCTATCTTTTGTACAGCTAGTGGTGATATGGTTTAATCCGCACTTTAAGCATCTTGGTTTATGTTTGCAGTGGGAGCGACTATGTCCATATCTCTGACAGTTATGGCACTGTTTGTGTCCTGGGGTTGGTTGGAAAGAGGTAATTTTGACCGCAAGGTCCAAGATATGTGTTACCTGAAATATCTTTTTTCCTTCAACAGTCCGTGGGACTTCTACAAGGAAAGTTGGCAATTTGACAATTTCATTGTCAATCTTTTTGGTTATCTGTCTAACCGTTTTAACTGGAATTTTTAATTGTTGGAGTTCTTCTAATATTTTTTCAGGTTTAGTATGCACTGAAAGCTTCTTTATTACTACTCTAATGGGCTTATCCCTTGGTAGGGGAAATGTGTGATAAGGTATTTCCTTATTATCCAAAAATTTTGTGACTGAGCGATAGTCATCGTCAGATTTGACTTTTATGTGGATGTCTCCACCTTTTTGTACGCACTCCATAGCTGTGGTAAATTTTTTAATTTCATCTCTAAGGGGCTTCCAAGACGTAACTTCAGATATTATAATCGGCGGTACACGGTTTGCAGTTTTTCTAGGGGCTATGAATTCGCCTTCTTCTGATTGGTCCATATCCTGAATATGGTCCATAAATCGGTTTGTGTTGGGCGTTTGATTGACTTCCATGCCGTCATCTATTCTAAGGGTAGAATATCTATTTTTTATTGTTGTAACAGATGAGTTACTGCTATCACTTAAAGTACGCTTGTGCGTTTTTTTAGGTTTAATCCAAGTTTCGCCCTGCTTAAGAGAGTTATTGTCTTGCACATTGACATTATTCATGTTTTGTTGGGTCAGAATCTGACCAATTCCTACAATCTCATCAATTTCCTTTGAAGATTTAACATTTTTTAATTGCCGTTTACTGAAGATTTTGGCTACCATAACCTGAAACAATTTTCAACTTCGGGATCAACTATTTTTTGACCACTATCAATAAGATTTTTTTGGATTTGCAAATAGGTAGATATAGCATCTAATTCCTCTTCTGAACTACTTTCAATAAGATTTTCAATAACATTTTTATCATTAATTAAGTTTAAAGTCTGAATGTACTCTAAGTTGGGATTCATTGCAACAGTCCAAAAAACCTACCGTCCCTAACGGAAAGGCAAGTCCATCATGAAAACACTTGGAAAAATCAAAAACCAAACTCGAAAACTACTTACGCGCACGATCGATCAGGAACACTTCACCAAGCGACCAGCTCGCAGTAACTCCAAAGCTCGAATGCGAGAGTAGCAGCGATAAGTGCCGAGCAACAACAGCAAGGATGCAGCATGAGCGAGCGATAATTACCCAGTAGATCGGTGTTTGCAACACCAGGGTGCCTAGGCCAGAGGCCTTACCCCTTGTAGAATATGTCTGGTTCCATTTAATATTATATTTACAGTTAACCATTCAATATAAGCATATAAGTAATTACCAAAATAATTTTTTTTAATATAAATTTTTAGGTCTTTAGAGGGTAAATTGCTGTTATGGTGGAAGCCCAGGAAAGCTGTCGAGCCGTGACTACAAAATTACATGGTAAGATGGTAAGTGAGTAAGTCAATAGTCTGGATCCATTAAGTACATGATACATGATTCAAAAAATATATGAGCAATAATTAATGATACATTAGAAGATAATAAAAATAAGAACATACATGACATCAGAGGTAGGTAAAAGGTGAGAAAGAGTATACACAAAGCAGGAATAAATTACATAATGTACACAATGAGCTGAGCAAAGGGACGATCAATATTCCGTCATAATCCTTAGGCTGTTTGCACAATATCGACCTTGTGAGTTAATATCCGCTTTGATTTTGTCACGAAATTGCACACAGGCGATGTAATCTCTAGGTCCGAAATCCTCTTTATGAAGAATGTCACACCAGTTTCCACCTAATACCGAGTTACCGTAATCGATGTAATCCTCAGAGAAATTAATAATTTGCCTAGAAGCCTTTTCCATAATTTTCACACAATTATCACCTTCACTCATGATGAGTGAACAGAATTTCACAAATCACACGTTGTAAATTCGCAAAACACACTGAAAAACTTGTAATCACATAGCAATCACAGTAATCCAGGCACGAAAAAAGCATAAGGCCAAGCCACTAAGCCGCCGCTGCCTAAGCCGAGCGAGCGATAAGCTTTGGAACTTTGCGGTTATACTGGCTTTCAGCAGGAAATTAAAGTCCTTCTCTTGCCAGTTCCTGATGTGATCCCATGTGGGGCCTGACAGAGTAGAAACCTGAAAGAAATTTTCTCTCGTGGAGGTAGAAGTGTGCTGGAGAGAGAAAAAGAGAAAAAGAAGCACTTTGCTCCTGTACTGCTACATCTTGGATGGAATCCGCCTAGCAGGGGCCGGAGAAAGAAACTTCGGATGACCTGTGTAAGATAGCCCGAATACTAACTGTTCATTCGTCGGAGCCAGTCACGTGGGAGGTCACCCTCCCAGAAACTGACCCCGATCGATGCTGCTTGAAAACCAGAAAACTGGAACTTAAAATTCTGAACTCAAGAGGTGGGCGGCAGATGGGCGGAGGTTTTTGTCTTCAGCCAGGATTTCGTAGATAAGAATGTCCGTGAAATTAGCGGGATTCACATTGATAATATTATTAAAAAAGTTGTTGTTTATTCTGCTGAGGTAGTCCTGAATAGTATCTATTTTCAAGTCGGAGTGGAGAGTCCTATTCCGAACATAGTAAGGAGCTTTTGTGATGATTCTTAGCACCTTATTTTGAAGCACTTGGAGTTTGCTAATTTCGTTTGCTTTGTAGTTTGCCCAGGCTGGGGAAGCATACGTGAGAATGGGTCGGATTACAGTTTCATAAATCCTCTTTTTCAGTCTGAGGGTGAGGTTTTCATTCTTTAGGAGAGGAAAAAGCCTGAAAATGATCCCGTGTGCTTTTCCGCTTACTCTAAGCATATGATCCTTCCAATTGTAGTTCTTGTTAAGGGTAACTCCCAGGTAATTAGCTTTATCAACTGTAGGGAGGATTTTGCCAAAATGTTTAACCTCTTCTGACCCTTTTCCTCTGTCTGCGATTTCGAATGAGTAGAATCTTGGACTTTTCTGGCTGAATGCACGTTTTCCAGCGACTGCACCACCCCTCAATAGCAGGGATTTTGGCCTGAATTCTTGATAAGGCATACTCTGGGTTTAGAGACTTGGTGGCTATCGCTGTATCATCAGCGTAGCTGGCTGCGAGAACATTTGTATCCTCGGAAAAGCAAGGGAAATCGTTGGTATAGATGATGTAAAAAAGCGGGCCTAAAATTGACCCTTGAGGAATACCTGCGTAAATATTTTTGACACATGAAGTTGCATTTTCAACTCCAAGTTCTATTTTCAAGGAAGGACTTGATAATGAGTATCAGATTTCTGGGGAAACCGAGATGAATTAGCTTATAGATTAGCCCTGGATGCCAGACGCGGTCAAAAGCCTTTGCCACGTCTAGCATCAGGATAGCAACACTCATTCTGTTGTGCATAGCCGCGCCGATGAACTCCGTGAGCCTGACTAACTGCGTTGTGGTCGAAAGTCCTTTCCGGAAACCGTGCTGGTGATCAACGAGAAAGTCCAAGTTTCCTTGCATTCTGAGATAAATAATACGTTCCAGGATCTTGCTTATGGAGGACAGCAGGCTGATGGGTCTAAAGTTTGCCGGGTAATCCTGTGTTTTCCCTGGCTTAGGAATCATTAGGATGCTTGCTTGCTTCCAGAAAAGCGGGAAATAATTTTGATACAAACATGCATTGAGAATGCCTGTTAATTTGCATACGGTCTTAAAAGGCATGTTTTTCAGCATCTGGTTCGTGATCTTGTCCTTT
This sequence comes from Stegodyphus dumicola, assembly GCF_044657685.1. NCBI lineage: Eukaryota > Metazoa > Arthropoda > Arachnida > Araneae > Eresidae > Stegodyphus > Stegodyphus dumicola. The sequence goes on from NC_140768.1 coordinate 91,338,746, forward strand.
CCTGGAGCTTTCTATAATTTAAGTCCCTTAATAATGTTCTGCACTTCGTGCGGCGTGGTTAGTTTGATAGAAGGTTCCGTAGAAGGGGAGTGCAGCCATTGATCGTTAAGGTAATGAACTTGAATGTCCGAACTATGATCTGAGGGGAAGGAATTTGGAATGAACTGTTTAGAAAGGTGTTCCGCAAAAAGTTCCGCTTTGTCTTGATCGGAGTAAGCAAATCCGTTATCGCATTTAAGCGGTTTTCTGGCAGAGCAGGGGCGTTTTAGTGTCCTTGTATAACGCCAGATGGCGCCAGGTTCGTCGTTGATCTTTTCCATCTTATCCTGCCATAAGCTAGAACGATGGTTCTGAATCTTTTGCTTGATCTCCCTATTAAGCCTGTTAATTTGAGTTTTGATAGCAGGATCCCAGGTGAGATTAAATTCCTTTCGGAGATGATTTCGAAAGCAGATTATTTCACGAATATTGGCAGGAAGCGTGTGCTCATGTCTGACACGGTCAACCTCAGTCGTAGCTAGGGACTTAGCAGAATGCAGGTACGAAGTAAGGTCTGTTATAGCACGTTCAATATCCGTAGTGCTTTGTAACGAGTCACAATTAAAATCAGTGGTCATCAAAGTATTATGATAAAGATTCCAATCAGTATGCTTAATTGGCGGTAGGTTCTTAGCATTTTCCACTCCAAGGTAAGCAAGTACAGGTACATGATCAGAAGACATGTCACATGTTACCGTAATAGCCATAGGAATATTGAACGTCGTAATAAAAATATCCAGAATGTCAAGCCGATGGTTGAGTATATTTGGCCTATAGGTAGGCTCATCCGGCACATGCAGAAAGACAGGGTAATTACACTCAAAATCATGCACTATGTGTCCATTATAATTCGAGTTGCGGCATCCCCAGTCGAGATGCTTGGCGTTTAAATCGCCACCTAGAAAGGTGGGGAAGTCTGAGTTAATAAGTCTATCCAGAATTTCAGCACTGAGCTTGTTCCCAGGGCGGTTATACATCGCACAGAAAGTGACATCCCCAATGTTGGGTAGATTCAGCATCACTTTAACACTTTCCATTCCATCACAATTTTCTGCACTTTTCAGATATGAATCAAATATCCTTTTAACATAAATGAGCACTCCGCCACCACGGTGATGGAGTCTGTCACTACGGTAGCTGAAATAATTGGCTATCCTTAAGGAGTGCGAAGGGTTAGCATGGGTTTCTGTAATTAAGCAGATGTCTACGTCATTTTGCTGGATAAATTCATGAAGTTCCGGTATCTTGGAGGTAACGTTCTGCGCGTTCCAGAGCAGGATCTTAACAGGAGAACTTTGCCGGGAGGTGGGATTATCCATGGTTGGGATAAGCTGGCCTGACTGTGTCCTCTATCATAGAGGCGGTAGGAAGTGCCTTCGCTACATCAGCAAACATAGAGATGGCTGTTGTGAGCTTTTGAATTACCGCATTAGCTTCGTCGAGCTTTGCTTGAAGCTCACTGAGTTGTGGGAAGATTGCTTGTGGCGCCATCTGTGGGGGAGTAGCATTACTATTGTTGACTACTCTATCTGCATATGATATGCCTTTTTGCACAAAGGATGAGCGAGGCTTGGGGTAGAACGAACAACCTTTAAAACTGGCAGTATGAGGAAGTCCGCAATGACAGCACTTTGGTGGCACATCCTTGGGCTTGGTGCAGTCACGAGACTCATGCCCCTGACCACATTTGACACACCGTGGTGCGTGACGGCATTGACTTTGAGCGTGGTAAAAGTCTTGGCAACGGAAGCACTGCGTGATACTGCGTCTACCTCTGTATCTTTCAACTGTTATCTTTAGCCTCATAAGATACTTTAGATTATTAAAAATGTCCTTGGTTTTCTCATTCCTTTCTAGCAAGATCAGAAATAGAGGCATGGGGGCAATTTCAGGACCTTTTCGGCGAGACATTTGTACAACCTTTTTTACAGCGTGTCCTTCTGCAATGAGAGCATCTTGGATATCCGTAACTGGGGTGTCAATCGGAAGGCTACGAATGACGACTTTGATGTTTTTGTCTTCAGCAAGCTGATATGAATGAAATTTAATCTTTTTGTCGTCAAGGAGGTCCGTGATGTTACGATAAGTCTCACTGGAATTGACTTTGATTTCAAATTCATCTACGGCTTTCATCTTTGCATTAAATTCACTGTAGCCGGAGTTATCCAATAGATCAGTAATATCCTTCCATTTCCAGTTTGAATCCTTAATGACAATCGGCGGAAGCTTCGAACTTCTTTTCGGAAACTTAAATTCTTCAGATACATGAGCATCACTTATTTGCCCAGCCGGGCACGTGACCTCATCTGTATTTCCAATAGGCCGCAACATGCTTCCGTCAGGGACGTACTTGCAGCCGGCTTCTCGGAGGATTCACTAGATGGCGCCACTTTAGCGTGGCTACTGGTCGCTACTTTAGATGGATTTGTGGAGGAGATTTCATTCGGCTTTTTGGATGAATCATCAGCTTTTGCAGCCCTCGGTTTCATCCTGCGTTTTACTGCAACATCGCTTTGGGTAGTTGAGTGAGTACTCCGTTCAGTACCATGGGTATGAGCTTTTTCGGGAGGAAGCTGAGTTAGTACATGGTATTTGTTTTTCAAACCCAATTCGGCTGACGTTTCAGGGCTGAGCGGCCGTTTAACACTGTGACTGGGGGTAATCCATTCCATGCTTGAATCCACATCGTTAGAATGGTTAGACTCAGATTGAGAGGCCAAATCTCTTTCCGTGTTATTTATTATATCCATAAATCTGTTCAGGAATGCCAATTCAACTTGCTCATAGGGGGTCAGGCTATCATTCCTGGAAGTCAGTGCATGAAAGCGATCCACAATTTGCTGAATAATTGACATTTTCCAGATCAAGTCCAAGTCAAGAAAATTAGAGCTAGGCAAGAAATAGGGCACGCAAGGACCTTTTACAGTACCCAGAACACAAGGTTCAACGGGAAACAACCTTCTGTATGTGCCAACAAGTGCAGAAATATGCGAGTAGTTAGAGCGATAAGCGGTTACAGAGGTCATATATATAACTTCATAACAGATCATGGTTTAACAAATCATAAACAAGACACAATAAATAACCAATCAAAAGTAACATACAGAATGAGATTTAAGTTTCAGAATAACTCGGACTTGGCTGAAAGCTAATTAATGTTTCGGACTTGACAGAAAGCTATACTTCCTTTTAACCAGTAAGAATGCGATTACAAATATCTCAACAAAACTCAAGGACAAATACAACACAGTCAGATGGATTATAGAATGTGAAACAAACTTTTGGAGATCAGCTACATTGAAGCTGCGAGTCAGTCCGTTCGATTATTCACTCAGGCGTGCACACGAAGTCCAACTCCTGTTTTTTGATAATAATGTTTTTATGAATATTTTAGTCAGCTGTTTAGTTTGTGAATATTTTAGTGAGCGTATTAATGACATAGCGTTATTAGAGAGAATTTGCCTTATTTCTATTGTTTGCCTTGAGCTAATTATATCTGATTACCAAGCTATTGACCCGTGATTTATTTCAACAAAGTGTCAATTTTTCTTGTACATCTACAATAGTAATTAAGGAAGTCTAGGTACACCAGAAGTGTTCAATGATATAAAAACTTTATCTTCGGCAACAACTCATTGTTTATTTAAAGCAAAGGCATCGCTTTTATATTTATTTACCCTCTGAGCGTTATGGCCGGCCTTATCCGATCATGATATTTTGGTCATTTGTTATATATTAGCTATATTAGCTTATAATTTATGATATTTCGCTTTCTTACTTTCTTTAATAATATAAATATCATCTTAATAAATGTAAGTTTATGGAAACAGAGAGTAAGTAAATATACTAATTTAGCTAATAAAGTGTCTTTGAATACATGTCTTCATGACGGATCCAAACACCCGTGCCACTCAGAGAGTAAAACTGATAATTAATTAGTAAATAAAGAATAATCTGTATTTGCGTATGTGTGTGTGTTTCTCGGATTGTGGAGAAACAGCGGTATTTAGACCCACCAAATTTTGAAAGTAGTTCTCGAGCAGAATATCTGCACTTAAAAGTGTGGATTTTAAATTCTTAAAATTTTTTCCCGTGTTTATGCGAACTTAATAAATTTATGAATAACAAAATCAGTAATCTAAAAGCATTGTGTTGCTACTTGTAAAAGCATAGGATATTTAGTTTTTAAATTGAATCTAGGTATTATTTGTTAACAGACTGAGCATTTTAAAACCAATAATAATTGTTACTAAGTGGACCCATGGAACAGCTGGAATAAGCTATTTCTTGGGTCCAGTTAATAATAATTAATGGAGATACATAAGAAATGGCAAAAAAAGGTTCATTTAAATCATTCTCTCTGTATATTTGTTTTTGTAACAACTATTTCAGGCGTCTGGTTGCATAAGCGACTAGTATGATACAAATACATTTTACTAGATGTTTTTCTCAGAGCGGTAAGCTCATGACTTTAAAGATTTTTTAATATTAATTTTAAATAGTATTTTCAGATGAAGCAAAAATATGCAAACTTTGATCTTATTGCTCGTGTAAATATATTATGAAGCTGATGAATTCCTTTTAACATTGTACGCTTGGTTTCATATCAGCTGGTAACAAAAATATTTATACTATCTAATTTTTCCATATGAAATGTCATTGAAGATTCAAAACCAACGCAATTAAATTTAATGCAGATCTCTGTGTAATACCGATAATAATAAATTCGTGATTTAGGTTTACAGCAGGGAGGTTTCAGAAGCGGCCATAAAATTATTTTAAAGTTACGCACGAGTTGCTTATATCTTTCGTAAATTACTTTCTTTCTCCGTGCACTACTAATCATTTCAAGAGAATTTAAAAAACATAAAAAAGGGATTAAACGTAATTCCATTAAAATAAATCTTTTTAGGAGCATACCCATAATTAGATCCCCAGAAAGAAAAGAACCAGATCTTGTAACTTCACTATTAATTTTTTTTTTGCTACTTTGCAACGGCGTTCTATAACCATTTAGTTAAGAATCAACATAGGAAAGAGGCTTTGATGACATAAAAATGTATTAACCGTTATGCACTACGTTCTCAAATTACCCAAATTTAAGAAATATTAGTAAAATGTTACGAAAAATATCCAGGCATGATTGAGTTGGAGTTAAATCTAATTATTTTGGTATCTTACTTGTTGCTTTTAACTTGTTATAAGTGGCTGGCGTTAGCTTAATATAACATTTACTGATTCAAAAATTAGCTTTAATCTTAGCAAACATTTAAGCTTAGCTACCATTTTGTACAAAGAATTTGAAATATAATTATATAGCATTTTTAAGTATTCAAGATACATTAAACCGAACTTGTAAACAACACGTAAACAAATTAGAAATCACGTATCTTCTAGAAATAGATTATAAAATATGTTTAGAAAAGGTTTTGCAGTTATCTAGAGAATTATAAAATAAATTAGAAAATATTTCAGGCCGAAAAATAAGAAATCAGCTTTGCCGGGATTCGTACCACTGATCTTCCAGTGCTAGCTGGATATATTAAATACTTAGATTGCAAGAGCTTTCACGCCAGAATGTGGTAATTTCTTACATTATCCCACAGTCTAAAGGCAAGTGCAAAGTTGTACGGGACCCAGTCGACCTAATATCCGGCAATGGAAAATGGTAACTACTACATTTTCAATTGCATGTCATTCAAAAAATCTACGATGAATTTTTAAACAGGAGACCTTAAAAATTGGATTATTGTTTATTATTGTAATTACTAAAAATGGATTGTAATCACTAAGATTTCGATTATTATATGAAATAGTGATTGAAATATTAAGTAATGTCTGTTATTCTCTCTTTTGCTTTTGAAAACATGTAGAGAGGATTTAATGCCTAAATGTGAATTTAAATATACATTATAAAAGTTGAGTTATTGAACTTTATTATAAATTATAAAAGCTAACTTATTGTCTCTGAATATACGTAAGTTCTGAGCAGCCGCCTTGGATGGAATAATGGTTAGTAACTACTGGCTACAATCTCTTTTCTCCCGACCTTTCTTTATATATATATTGTTTAAAGAATAATAAACACCTTGTGCCCCACACAGTATTACAGAAGATTTACAGAGGTAGGCAAAAATGCAATATTAGAAAACGAAATGAAATAAAGTAATACATTCCCCGATAAAACGTTAGAAATAAATACACGTAAAGAAGATATTACTATTTTATCTTGAAAAAACTCATTAAGAAGGACAGTAAACGTAATGCTTAAAGAATTTGATTAGGAAATGAGTTCTTTACTTACTTTGACATTAAAACTACAAAAGGTCGACATTTTGTGTTTCCCGAAGCTTAAAGAATAGAACTAATGTTTAAAAGACTGGATAAAAACTTAAATGTTTAAAACGGTTTTAATGTTTAAAAATTGGGAAATGAGTTCTTTATTTACTTCTGTAAATTTTGAACAGTAAAAATACAAATGGTCTACATTTTCCGCTTGACCAATCTACAAGAATACAAGTTCGTAGGAGATAACCCAAATCTCTTCAGATTTGACTTGAAATTACCATTCCCAGTTATAATTTAGTAATTCCTAAATTGCAGAAAAATATTTACTAATGAGTATGTAAAGAGTAGAAAGAAAAAATAATTTAATCAGAAAGGCAGAATAAGACTTTCTATATAATTTACTTGAGAAATACTTTTAGTCCAACATTTTTCCTTGAAGAATGACTTAGGCAGTGCCATTACGGTGTTACTTTGAAGAATTGTAGATTGTTTTGCCAACCAATCAGCTCTTCCATTTCCTAGGTTGCTAGTGTGGCTATGTACATGAGAGTAGATGACATTAATACCTTTAGTATTAAAATCTTTAAGCATTGCATGAGAAATCACAATTATTCAGTTGCGGTGGAAGATTTGTGAATGCTAGTCTGCCTGCCGGCAAAATCATACCAGAACTCCAATGGGTCCGTGCACACAGTGGAATGACAACAGACGAAATTGGCAGATTGGCAGCCACAAACGAATGTACGCGGATGCTGTATACGCCATGCCCGGAGTAGCACATGAAAGCGACCAACTTTTTAATGGAACAGTGGGCAAATTTCTTGCAGCAACGACGATATTGGCAGGAAAGTGTATGATTACCATCCTAAGATTAGAGATAAATTACGCAGAGAGCGCTTAAAATACCAATGAGCCGAAAGTTCCCTCGAGAGCTTTAATGGTAGAGGATGTTGCAACTTTTGATCTTTTTTCTTATTCTTATTGTTTACGTTTAACAACATCGATAAGTGAAATTTTGCTTACCTTTCTTAATGAATATCCACAGGAACGCTTGGAATTCCTTTTCATTTTTATCACACAGAAGCTTTATTTACAGCTATGTACAAGAATTGTATGCTTACATTAGAACATTCATCATGTTTTTTTGGTTGCCACTACATCTATCTCAAAAATACGCAATGCGGTAAGAAAAATATAACAAGCTAAAAGTAAAAAACGCTGCGCCCACTCGTGGCCAGCTACATGAACTGTAACATCCTCCCCCTCGATGAACTCTTGGTTCATCAAAGGATTGGATTCTGAAGTTATCTTAAACACTAAATGTTTTTAATGTTCTACAGGTTTAAGTGTTCATAGATGCAGTGTTCGCAATTTAAGTTCATTGTATTCAGTTCAAAGAGTTCAAGTCATTTCTAATGGGTAGAATAACTGCACAGGACGACGAAGATGAGTTCATTAGCTAAACGGACAGTGCAAGCCCTTATTTTCCCATCTCGTCCTGGATGACACTCCTGTACAACTCCCATCTTTTCCAAAACTCTTCTAATAACCTAATAACCTTCACCAATATTTATACTTCTAAATAGAAATAAAAGATGTTACAGTTTATGTAGCTGGCCACGAGAGGGCGCAGCGTTTTTAACTTTTAGCTTGTTATATTTTTCTTACCGCATTGCGGATTTTTGAGATAGATGTAGTGGCAACCAAAAAAACATGATGAATGTTCTAATGTAAGCATACAATTCTTGTACATAGCTGTAAATAAAGCTTCTGTGTGATAAAAATGAAAAGGAATTCCAAGCGTTCCTGTGGATATTCATTAAGAAAGGTAAGCAAAATTTCACTTATCGATGTTGTTAAATGTAAATAATAAGAATAAGAAAAAAGATCAAAAGTTGCAACATGGTGCCGAAATTCCGAGATAACAGTGATCTTTAGATATATTGTGATTTAAGTATTCATTATTGTTCGATTAGTGATTGAATATTGATTATTAAGATGGATAAGTTAAAAGCACTAAAAAAGAAGCGAGGAATGTTAAGAGCATCAGTAACAAGACTGATAGCTAAAATGGAAAAGGAAATATAATCGGATAATATTAAATTTGATTTATTAGAAGATGATTTATCCATCTTAAATGAAAATGAAAACGATATACTAATATTGAACACTGAAACCGAATCTATCCTAACAGATGAAAAAGAGTACGAAACTGAAATACAGGATCCCTTGGAATATAAAAATAAAGCTTCTGTGTGATAAAAATGAAAAGGAATTCCAAGCGTTTCTGTGGATATTCATTAAGAAAGGTAAGCAAAATTTCACTTATCGATGTTGTTAAATGTAAATAATAAGAATAAGAAAAAAGATCATAAGTTACAACAGAGGAGGAGTGGCGGAATATTCTTGGATCCGTACTAAGGGGTTGTTATCCATCGAAATTGGGACGGAACGTCCCTATTTTCGAGTACGCCAAATCGGTCAACCTCTATATAATGCCCCTTGGGCAATGAGACGCGTAAATGGTCGATGGGTATCGTCCATTCCCGACGAATGAATAAAATTCCAAGTATCCAGTTACTTAAAACAAAAACAAGCTGTGAGTATGTCGCACATAGCGGTTTCTTTGCTCTTAGTACATACTTGTTTAAAGGGGGAGATTCTTGTGAATATGTATGTTAAATAGGTTTAACCTAATATAAAAGTAAAACACTCCATATTTGAAGGGTAGTTATAGACGATTTATCGCTTAATTCTTTTAGATATCGTCGCATAAGTACCAGAGGTCTTAATATGCAAGCTCTAATGTTAAAAGAGTTTTATTCTTTTAAGGAATTCCAGGCTGACTGTAGTTAAATTATTTGTAATGATCCGTAGATTAATTTACAATGTATTGTTTTTCTTTCGTAGACAATAAAGTTACATAACGTAAACACGGCAAAATAATCGATATTTTAGGGACAATGAGAAAGTATGGAAGCATGTTCTCTAAAATTACATCTGAGATGAGTAATTTCGATAAATGATCTCCATAGAATTCTCCGAACCCTAAAATTCGTTTTCTCTCTCTGTCAAAACCACTCGAGTAGGGGGATGAATATGTATGACGTCATTGAATAACTTCCCTTTCGTGCAGAACTCATTAATTTTCCAACAGAAGGAAGTTCGTATATTGAGAAAGAGATAGGTACCCCGATGTTATGAAGAAATCTCTTTTACGAGCTTTCATGATAGATGTGAGCTGTACTGAAAACTAACTGAAGTTGATGGGACTTAAGCAATGGCATGAGAGGGATGTGAATGGTTTCGTTTTTTCTGCCACTCTTTTGTAGAGTTAAAAAGCAGCTTATGTCACACTTAGCTAGCTTATCTCGAAGGCTCTAATAGTGTGTAAGGTTTTATTTTAAATACCTAAAGACTACTATAATAAGTATATAACTAACTATATAAAGACTACTATAATACTGAGGTTTCTTGACAACATATGTAAGGAACAGAATGTTATTGCAATAACTGCAATAACTAATAAAATTAAGCAAAATATAGAAAAATTAGATATTCCTTTCAGAGAAAGCATTTCCTTTCCACAAACATGTCACAGTAAGAGTCTTTAAATCTTTTACAAAATGGTAAATGCAACTGTCAGTAGAAGTTCCTTATCGTAAAACGAACAGGGATTAAATAGTCCCAAGGAGGACTTATTAGTGCATCAGTTAAAGGTCCTATATTCAACCTTTAAAACTAACCGAAAGTGGTAATGCCTTCTGCCAAACAATTACGCGGATTTTAGACCGGATGGAATATTTTGGTGCAAGTTAAACGCAGTTAAAAATAATTTTATGCTCCAATAAATGCTCGCAGCCTAACTTAATATTAATATTATGTGGATGATGCTTTCATTCTCTGTAAATCGATATTTGCTATGTAAATTTGAGAAAAAATAGACCTAGTTTGGAGTAGATTTTGAATAGAATTCTATTGATTTCAAAGGTGACAATAAATTGCCCTCACTTCTTCAGAAGCAGGAAAGTTTCTTCATAATGGAAGGAACCACAATCAATTTACATCGAAAGGAATGGGCGGAGCAAAGTGAAATTGAATGCAGCTCCATCTGCCGACAGAATCAGAAATAAAACACGAAAAGTGAAGATATTATTATTTTGAAAGAGCTAGGAAGAAGTGGAATGGAATTAATGGCATTAACTACAGAAGAAAAGTTTTTTAATATAAAAAATCGTCAAGGAAACCCGCAGCTTAAAGGAAGCAGCCGAAACTTCAAGGGAACTAAATTAAAAAGTGTGGTTAAATGCCTAGTGTTTCCAGCTACTGAAATCCTGTTTCATTGTCTTCCATGATAGAGATGATGTTACGCTCATTTGCATATTGTTCCGATTGTTGCATTCAATATAAAGCAACTGTTGATTTTCCCATGTTTGCTTCTCAAAGAAAGGATGTGTTAGTCACCCACGAAATTGATAGGTTTCTCCAAATTTTGAGCCAAACTTGCTTTTTTTGTATAATTTAAAATTTTATATAACCATGATTCTATTCAAGTTCCACTGTTTACTTCTTAACATATGCTGAGGAAATAACTTCTAGAAAATTAGAACTCAATTCTTAATCTACCTTCTGTTGTAAGCCATAACTAAGAAAAGAAAACGTTACTTTTCTTGACTTATAAACGGCGCTCAATTAGCATGCAAAATATGTATGGCAGTTACGTTTTTTTATGTTTTATAAATAGAAATGGACTGTGAAAGATTATAAAAATTTGGTGTAACGGCCAAAACTCATGTTGTAAGTAATAAGCTACTCTCTGCAGCCTTTTCTCCTCAAAAAGGTCTGTCTAAAACAATTTTTCTCTAAATTTTAGCAAAGCGCATATGGCGGTTCGCATTCTGGAATGTTATTCATACTTCTGATTCGTAATTGTGATGCAATCAGTCTGCCATTTGCAAGGTCCTGTAAGAGAGTAAAAATGCAATGCGGAATCTAGGAATCTCTATATTCTGCTAGGAAAAACAGTGTCATGATACTGATCGTTTGCCTTATTGACTAAACTGCTCGCCGAATGTAAAAGATATTTTGTAAAAATAAAACGTAACTAAGATCTGCTCAAGATCTATTTGTAGAAAAGCATTATTGAATATAAATTACCATTGTAATACTGGCAAACGCTAGTCGATTCATTTCAAAATATATTGAATTTAAAATCAAATTGATAGCAATATGAAAGTAATGGGAAAATGAATTCCGCTATTTCATAATAAATCTTTCTTTAATAACATGTATGAGCACATCTGACAAAAACACAAACTTCATACCTTAATTTCATTAAATTCAAAAACTGTTTATAAAGTCTTGTGGAATTTCACACCACTCTTCTAAAACTGCATTTTTCAGATTTTGGAACGCCAGAGCACATAGCGCGACTCACTATCGAAGTCTGAGGCATACCATTTATGCTCATTTGGTTTTAAGTGCAGTGAATAAGCTTGTCAATCCATTTCAGGATATCTTCTTCTTCCAAATACTTTGACAACACATAGGGTTTAAGGATCTCCTCCTCATGTCTACGGCCATTTGAAGAACTTCCGTCAAAGATATGAGGATCAGTGAGGCCATTTTTGATGATTTCATCCCTATTTATAATCTATCTTTCGTGCAAACCGAATCTTCCCTGACCAAGAAAGAGCAAATTGCATATTCCTCGCTCCATCCAGATCCAAACGTCGCTAGAACCTAGTCCAGGCTATAAAACTCATCAGCAAACAATACAGGTTCAATTCCTCTCGACGTAATAGAACATGAAGATGGTACCACTTTAAACGCACTCCTTTAGAAAATGCAATGAATGAGGTACAATCAATTGATATTTTCATATGAAGTCCAATAATGTGAAGCTTTCCTGCAGCAGCAAAATATCTGATTCAAAATATTGTGACAGATTTCAAATGAACTATCTTGTTGTCATATCATTTTAGATAAGATGAGAAAGACAGAAAACAGACTTTGAATGCATTTATTGTTCTTGTATTCGTTTGAGCTGGTTATCTGAAAGCAGCTAACAGGCCAATTTTTGTTTTAACAGAAGGACAATTTTTATTAACAAAAAAAAAATTAAATAAATTTTAAATTTTGCTTGTTAAGTATTTAGCAACATATCCATTTGCAATAATAATAATAATAATAATAATAATAATAACAATAATGAAAAAAATCTAAATTTAAATGTACTTCTTGGCTGAAATCTGAAGTAACTACCGCAAGATATTTTTATCGGCTACACTTTATTATTTAAATATATTAATAATTAAATATTAAATTTTCGGATTGACATTTATTTAAAATTATTCTAACACTTTTGATCAATCATTAAATAACTTAAATTAAAAATAAACAAATTTGAAAGTTTTTCAGAGACAATTTCTCACTTGATACAAAATTTGAGAATAAAAATGACAGCCTAGACTCTTTCTCTTATTTGTTAAATTTTTCTTCAATGCATAAATAAAATGTTTGCGGCCTTGGAAAGAAATTTTTGGACACCATAGTCATCACTGATTGTAAATGTTCGTCGATCAGTCGCGTTCTGCACTTAATTTTAAGCTGTGAAGAAAACCTGTTCTCATAAATTAAGGTGATTATTTTTAGTGTAACGTTCGTACTTCTGTTAAAAACAACTTACGTAGTTTTTAACAGAAGTACGAATGAAATTTAATTAAATCTATGTAATTAAATATTTGAGCAAGATTTAATTCACATTGTAAATTAATTAGCTACATTTATATATTTTCTGGTGCATTATTTATGTTTGTTTTCCACGGTAATGAAAATAATGTTTCAAGATATTAGTTACTTGAAGTCCAAATTAGACTTCAAGTAACTAATATCTTGAAATCTTTGTAACACTATATATTTGCAACAAGCACATAACTGAAACGCATTTCACCGGCCCCATAAAATTGCATCGAATGTCGCTTGTGATCCGCAGACCATCAGATTGAAACCATCGATTTAAATAGTCCTTTGATTGATAATCAATGAATAATGATGACTCTCAGAAACCATATTAACTTTAAATAACACTACACACGCAATACTGTTTTGTCAATTAGGCAGAAAGTATACGTTGAAAAAGAATTTACCAACGTCATTAAAAATGCCAGCATGTAGTTAAAAAAACTGTTAAAATAAAAGTTGTGTTCTTTAAAACATAAAACACCGCAAATCCAAAATCCGACATGAGTCTGTTGCGGAGCACATTGTCTGTCGCCTGCTGTCTGTTACATTGCCACATTGTCTGTTAGCTGCGGACAACATGAAAACGTACACAACTGAGTAGTGGTTGAAAACAAAAATCGGTGAGAATAGACTTTCAAGTTATTCTGTAATTTCAATGTGCTGTGTAATAAGAAATAGGATTCGTCATTCTGGAGAGGTTAGAGCCTTTTATACTAGTCACTGTTTTACTATATAAATGCTGTATAAATTAATATAACTATTAAATACTAGCACTATAAAATATAACTATATATAAATACTAGCTGTATATATACTAGCACTATATTAATATAGCTATTAAATACTATATAATTTAATACAACTATTAAATACTATATAATTTAATACAACTATTAAATACTATATAAATTAATATGACTATTAAATATTATATAAATAATTACTATATAAATTAGCCTTTCCGCTAAGATACACACAGTTAGAAATTAAAAAAAAAATTTAATTTAATGTTCTTTTTTATATTAATTCCTCTTTTTTTACATAAATTGGAAGATCAGATACTTTTAGTGAACATTTGACCAGAAATTCGATGAGTACAGTCAAATATCGAAAATCCGCCGACCTGAAATCCGCGTTGCCTCTCAAACTATAAACATTCAGTTTATAGGTTCCGTAAACCGCAACATTGAGTACAAAATATCGAAGAAAAAATACTTACCGAATAATGACGTCATAATTACCGAATAATAATGAGTCATAACGGAAATACCAAATTATTGACATCATGATAAATTTTTTTCTCTTGTAATCTGCATCGAGGTAAGAAAGCAGACGATTCGCTCAACTCTTCTTTCAAGCTCACAATTCACGTTTTATTTTCTAAGCTTTGTTATTTCACGAGATTATTTAGTGCTGCGTTTTTTTATCTGGATATTTTGTGGATAAATTAAGAATATTTTAAATTTCAGCCCTTTTTAATACAATTATAGATTAGTAACGCACTCATGATTTTATTGCTTGCAACGTTGAAAAACGTAAACACGTTGCATTGACGGTAATGCAAAAAGTGCAATTTCTGCAAAAAATGGAAAGTGCTACTCCTCGGTTTATAGCAAAATCTTATGGCATTACGATAAGATTGCGTATGATATACGGAAAAATAAAGAAAAGCTGTTGAAATTTTACAGCAACTGCGATTCTAACACCGGAATCCAAAACCGGAAATCTTTGCATTAGGCGAAATCGGCAAACCTCGATGCTGCGCACATATAATACAATGAATAATATAATCAATTTATATATGTAATAATAATTTAATGCATATAATATGTTATTGCAATAACGTATATAATAATTTAATTAAATGTATCTAATACGCCTTATTTATTTTGCACTTTTAGTCTGAATATTATGATTTATCTTTTCTGTTCTGAAATCCGCAAAATCCTAAAAATCCGCACAACCTCTGGTCCCGAGCTTTGCGGATTTTTGGAATTCTACTGTATTAGAAATTTTGCACATTTTCAAAACTGAATTCTGCTACTCTGCTAATTTAGATAATTCTGTTCTAAAACACTGAAGATACGTAGCTTAAATTGTATTCTGCAATGTCTATTAGGTTTGTCAGAAAAGGGCACTGGAAAAGTCAGAGATGTTTTCACAGGGATTCGAAATCAATATCTCTCAACTGGCAGCCGGATCTGCTTCCAATTGCACAATGATGACACACAATAAGAAAGGAGAAATTTCCTTTCTCTCCTCCTTAAAAGGCGACCGAGAAGGAGGGGACCCAATCGCCAAATCCAGGTGGCGGCGAATTATTTTTCATTAAGTGCCTATCAGAAGATCTGGAGGCGGAAAATGAGAAAATCAGAGATGCTCGTTTCCCATGACAGCATGAAACCACATGGTAAGAAAGTAAAAAGAAATCCTTACGATACATCACTAAACAATGAGCTTATTTAACTTTAAGTAGTTTTCATGCATTGTATTATTAAGAGTACAAATAAGTTTGAAACGATTTACCTCCCTTTCATGTATTCCTTAGATTAATAATGTTTACATTTTGCTGAGAAGATAATAATAATAATAATAAAGGCATCATACAACTATGCGGAATACTTTAATTTCTAAATGCCAAACAAATTTAACATTAGTTAACATTCATCCAAGCAGTCTTTTTCAAATCAAGACCTATTTGATTTGCTGACAAAGAGTTAACATACACAAAGCGAAGATTTAAGTACAGCGAGAATAGTATTCTCCCTTTTTGATGCAAATAACTCTCATTAGCTGCAATTCTTGGAAGTTAAGTAAAGAATTACGTCTGCCACATCGGTTTCTACAATGGAATGAGAATATTTGATTTCCACTGGAAGAGAAAACAAATTTTCGTCATTTGGGATGCGTTCAAATTCCTATGCTTAGTTCTGTGGATTCAGGAATTACATAAACTACGGTTTGTTCACGGAAGGCGTTCGAATGTAAACCTATTTTTGGTATTCATATTTCCCCCCTTTTCAACAAGCGCATTTTATAAAAATCGAAATTGAAATCGAGTCAATGGCTAGGCGGCAATTAGTAGCCAACCGCTACTTTAACCGTCTCTGTTGGTAAATTGCCCTAAGGCGTTGGTACTTAAGTTTTTAATTAAGGCGATTTACGCCGCGCCAACTAGCTTGTCAAATTTTGTGAAATGTAGGTGGAGTAAGGGAGATGATTGGCAGGAGCCTGTCACACGGGTGGTCACCAGCTTACGCGTACAATGAGAAATATTGGAAATATTAATAATTATAAAGTTTTAAAACAGGTTATCTAGATTGGAATAATTAAACTAATATCACGATCTAAATGAAGATTTTTAATCTACTTGGGCGAAATGTACACTGCTCAAAAAAAAAAAAAAATGGGACAGTCCTATATCTCCCGATCTACTGGGCCGATTGACAAAATTCAAATTGCGTTCTTCATGTCTCGAAAGCGCGACTTAGGATATATATTAGATTTATATATAGCGCTATTCTAACATAGGTATTTTGACACAAAATCGGACTTTTTCTGAAATAACATACCAATCCTTTTACATATTTCGATTCTACGACTCAAATTACGCCTAAATATGAAATTTTGTAAAATTTGGAGCGAAATTTACGGAGAAATTCACAAATTTATGTTGGCACTTTTTTGTCAGTTTGCGCCAAGAATGCTTCACTTGGCTAACTTCTTAATATATGGCAACCCAGTTTCCTTAGGAAAAAAAGTCACCATCGTTCCTTTTTTCCAAATAATATTCTTTATATTATATTTTTAATTATAACTTATTTTTTAAGTAATTTTTTTCTTTTTCGAATTTCATATTAATTGTTTAAGTTGCACTTTTTTTTTTTTTTTCGAATAACTGTTTTAAAAATTTCTATTTACCTATTCGAACTGCGTAAATAAAGGTGCAGCGTTTATTTTTTATTTATTTATTTATTTATTTTCAAATAGTTTTCTTTATATATATTTTTCGTCATAGCTATTATTTTAGGTCATTTTTAAATTTTTATACTTTTATTTTAATTGTTTGTGTTGCATTGTCTCTTCAGATAATTGTTTTAAAATTTTCTATTTATTCCTTCGAACTGAGCATTTTAAATATATTTATTAATATCAATTTTCCAGAATTTGATTTTATTTATTTGAACTACGTTTTTTTCGGAAGAATACTTTGTAACCCAGACTACGATGCGTTTGAAAACTGCATACTATATTAAAAGAGAAAATACAGTAAAGCACAGTTTTACACGCCTTTCAATGTTCCGTTCAGAAAAAATATATATAAATAAGAGAGATGTATAACCGATATTTTAACTTGGGATGACTTGCATACACTGCTTTAAACAGTTTTATCATTGTGCCCATTGCTTTACACAATTTTATCCTACATTTGGTTTCTTAAAATGTTATTCATATTTTAGTCAAATATTTTATTTTTGAAATCGCAAGAATCAAATATCATAAGATTGAAAAGTTTTAAATTAAAAAAAATACGAATACTAAATTTTACGAAAATATTTATTTTTCTTCTCTGTTTCTTTATTCTGAAAGTATATTGAAAAGTCTCCAACTTTTCGAAACATTTTGGTATTTCTGACAATCATTTTAAATAAAGTTATCGCCTTCCATTTCATAAACGCCCACAAACGGCCGAGCGGTAAAGTTGCTGAACACTGGTAGTTCACTCCGGGGTTCGAACCCCGGTAAACGGGCTGGTTGCATGGGCGTTTTCGCGGATTTTCTCATGTGTAACGCGTATGACAGCTGGTTTCCCTTAGAAAGTTCTTCACGAAGTATTTAGTCAGAGCCTTTATCAGTCTTTAGAGGCTAAACATTTTGAAGCTATGAGATGAAAGGAAAGACTGGTTTTATCAAAAGGTTTTGGTTTATTTTATTATGACAAAGCACACTACGGCTATCTGCCTAAGGGGAGGGATGCCTTCCTGGAGGACTTTCTAAGGGAAACTGGCTCGCATACACGTTACACATGGGGAAAACCACGAAAACGCCCATGCAGCCAGCCCGTTCGCGGGATTCGAATCTCGGAACGAACTACCAGTGTTCAGCGACTTTACCGCTCGGCCGCTGTTTCATCAGGAAGGGGAAAAAAAGTGACATCCACATACATCACTGGATAAACTCCTGAATCTTCAAATAATTCGACTGAGGAAATCATGGGATTCACCATTTATGATACGATATGATGTTCTATAACGTAATTTACACAACCAGATAGTTTAAAACCAGTCACTCTTCACTTTAATCTGCAATGATATCGTTTTGTCTTTTCTGTTAACACAAGCTCAATTGATGGTATTTGCTGGTGTACTCGTCCAAGTGTTTTCTCTTTGAACACCTAAATTCTTTGAAGTATCCTGAAAGTATATTCGAAAGCGTCCAACTTTTTGAACATCTTGGTACGTCTGACAGCCAAATTTCCCTGCAAATTTTTGCTTACTTTTCTCCCTAATTTTCTTCTTTCCTTCTACAGTTATTTTCAGTGCTCACACAAGAAAATTAAGATTTTTCGACTGCTAGACCTCCATACATTTTGCATTCTTGTCAATTTTTTAAAATATCAATTATATGAATTGCGTTTCAGCTAAAGACAGCTTTTCATTTTCTAGTCATTTTAGCTATAAATAAAGTTTAAAGCGAAGTCCAAAGGATAAATGTTTTAATTAAAAGATTTTTGCTAAATGACAAAGAAATAAAACAGTCCAGCAGGGTTTATTCTGTACCACCGAGTAATCCGATTCTTATATTGGCTGAAACAATCTAAATTATATTAAAGATCATGTTTTTTTATACAATCTATAACGCGAGAGAAAAATTAGCTTCTTAAAACATGCTTTCTAAGAGAATTAATATAAAAATTTATATTTTTATATATATTTTTTAAAGTTGGGACTTGAACCAAACTGTCAGACTTAAAGCTTATTTTACATGGTGGTTATTATTAAAGTTCCACATTGAAATGGTCATAAAAGGAAAACTACCGGACCAAATGTTATCAAACTTGGGAATCGTGTAAAGGAGGTTATGAGAATTTATTTTCGGCGGAAAAAAAGAGTTCAAAAACTCACCATCAGGGGAAAAATGGCGCTGTATACAATATTGTTAAATGAAATAAGACACGAAAACATCTGTTTAAAATGTGTTTAATATTTTCCGAAACGTCTTACAAAGCATGTTCAATGTAGCGTCCAGCATTTTCCGAAAGCAAGTTAAATCATGTTACTGCATTCTCAACAGCAGCTCTTAGCATATCAGGTTTGGTTTTGGTTTGGTTTATTAGATTACGGCAAAGCACTCGAGGGCTATCTGCCTCAAGGAAGGGATGCCTTCGTGGAGGACTTTTTAAGGGAAACTGGCTCGTATACACGTTACACATAGCATATCAGGAGGAATGTTACAGTGTATCACATTTTTCATTTCTGCCAAATTGTTTAGATTATCACCATAAACAGTGCTTTTGAGACAAAAGTCACAGAGGTTGATGTCTGGTGGGAAGAGGGGAAGTGTTGGCCTATAAGACGTTCATTCGTGAAATGTTGCCTAAGTAACTATGCGACGCTCTTCAGGTGGTGCCCAGCCCTGCATAAAAATCGTAGTATCTAAAATGCCACGTTACTGCAGTTCATGTATCACGAAACATTTTAATATTGGCTCTAAGTGAGCTGCAATCGCAGTGGTCCAGCTGTCGACTGCTCTTCAGAAAAAATGGTTCAGTTATAAAACTAGCTGTCATTCAACAGTAAACGGTGTGAAATGACTGTTATGCAATCGAATGCAGTAGGAGAATGCAATGGAACTAGATAGATAACATGAGAGATTTTTTTGGCCCAAATCGATTGAAAGCGTTTTGAATCAGTATCTTCATGTTTTAGTACCGAATTCAGGCTTAAAAAATTACAAATTGGCGATCTGTAAGAAAACGATTTCCAGATTGTACGCACTTGTGAGAGTGATTTGCGATCTCACATTTTCTAATCGCTAATTCGTGGTTTTCACGGACGAAATTCTCACTTACAGGGATGGCGCACTCGACATTTATCGAATTTAACGTCTTTAAATGGTAATTTGCCTACTTCAAAGTTTCTTAAGGGTATACAACATATTAAACCCGTTTAACAAAAGGTTAAGTTAGATTCCGACCCATATTTCGTTTAAAAATATTGCATACAGCGCCATTTCCCCCCTGGTGGTGAGGTTTCGAACTTCCTTTTTTTCGCGGAAAATAAATTCCCATGACCTCCTTTACACGATTTCCAAGTTTGATAACATTTGATCCAGTAGTTTTCCTTTTATGACCGTTTCAATGTGGAACTTTAATTATAACCACTCTGTATATTATTAAATTTTAATTTGAAGCTATGCGTTATATGTATACCATGCGTAAAATTTTCGCTTTTATGGAAAAATAAAAAATCGAAGCAAATATACTTAGTATAATGGACCAAAACTGAAAACATTTCCCCTCCCTCCGAAAATAAAATATTGAAATTTCGAACTTGAATTTACTGGGTTATCGAAATATTCAATTTGACTTATCTTCTAAGTCCTAGTTCCGACAACAATTCCGTCAAAAATTCCGAATTACTTAAGCTAAAGTAAAAGATTTAGTATATATTCACTGTATGTTAATAAAGTAATCAGAGTGTAATAAAAATAGATTATAGAATTTACGCTGATGTAACTTTTTGTCTGACTGCACAGCATGTAATGGAAGAGAGGGTTTGTAGAGATCTGTTTTTGACATGCCTCTAAAAGTAGATGTCATATTAATTTTGTCTCTTCAATGTCAAAAAACTTTCCTTTGAGAGGCAACTTTAGTTTTTGAGAAAGAAAAAAAAATCACAAGAAGACAAATTTGAAGAACATGCAGGACGATTGAATATACATACTTATTTTCCGAACACAAGCGGTTCTCCGACTGGTTATTGAATAATGAAAAGATGCATTTTCATGCAATACAAAACATTTGGAATACATTTTCTGGCAGAATATTGTAAGATTAAAAGTCATCTGCTTAATTCACATCCATTTACAAGTCAACTACTCGGGCAATTGCAGAATCGTTTTGATCCTGAGCTTGTAAGACAAACCTAATATCACTGGATTTAAACACTTCTTTAATCTTCCGAGAACGTTCCTTCTTTAGCTCATATTCCAAGAATATTAAGTGAATACAATTATTGCCAAAGAAATTGAATATTCATTTGCACTACGGCTTGGTAGTTTACTAACGAGTTAACAAAACTTAAATTCTGCTTTTTGTGTCAAAGAATACAACAATATTTTAAATATTTACAAATAAAATATTAAATTGGAGATTTAACTGGAGCCTCATCCGTCGCCTAGCATTTGAAAAAGAAAAGATTGTTAAATACTAATTGTTTGCTGCTCAGTCTAACCCAGGCTGCATGGTTGGTTTTCGTAGTTTTTTAGGTTCTCTTTACAAAGATTCTCCATGAAAGCATCTTAACCAAATAGCTCCCATGTTCTTTCTATGTTCAGATAACCAACTAACCTAGTTTAAGCTCGATTTCCAGGTGAAGTTACTAGTAAAATCCGAATACTCATTAAAAATCATGTAGCTAGCCAGTCGGGAGTAACATGAGCCAATCGGGAGTAACATGAAAGATACGGAACCAATAATTGAAATGTTGTTACGTTACGCTGTTTCTTAACTTAGATGGTCATTCCTTAATTAAATAGCCCACCAACGGCCGAGCGGTAAAGACGCTGAACACTGGTAGTTCAGTTCGAGTTTCGAATCCCGCGAACAGGCTGGCCGCATGGGCGGTTTCGTGGTTTTCCCCATGTGTAACGTGTATACGGGCCAGTTTCTCTTAGAAAGTCCTCCACGAAGGCATCTCTCCCTTTAGGCAGATAGCCCTCGTGTGCTTTGCCATAATTAAATAATCCAATCCAATCCTTAATTAAATATAATTGATTTGTAAATTCTACTAAAACTGACGGTAAGAATTGAAGTGGAAATAAGTAATATGGTGTGCAATCTTGATTAATATAAAATTAAAAATATTTGCATAGAAAAATGTTTGCATTCAGACAGAAAGTTTTTTGAAATATTTGCAATTACTTTATAAGAAGGATTTATTAATAACCGCAATAATTACTTATTATATTACTGATGATTAGGATTCAGTTCTTGACAATTACATTCTAAATTAGAATTTTAAGGATATAATGAAAATACGCTACGCACAAAAATACATTTTAGGAAAAAAAATGAGTTGCTTTTTTAGGTTTTAAAACTTCTTAAATTCATTTAGTAAACATCGTATCCTCGTTGTTTATTGAATCCAGAATGTTGGTGTCGTTTATATAATTATTCTTACTTGTCCACAGAATCTGCTGACTTATCCAGCCGTTAAGTAGCTGCAGATCATTTCTACATAACTATTGAACTTCCATTAATTCAGTCTCTAGAGGGTTGTATGTTTATATCATAATTTGACTTTTATAAAAAATGATTATTCTAAATATTATGTTTCTATAAAAATATATTGTGCTTTAAAAATATGGATAATAGTATCAGCCGCTCTTTGAGCCACTTCAAAAGCAACAGTTTGTTTAGAAATAAATTATGCAGTTAATGTCATAAAATTCAAATAAATATCAAACGAAAATTCTCAGTTTTAGACAATTCGATTTAAACGAAGTAAAGTAGCAGACGATAAAACGCCGAAGGTAAAAATTTACTCTTTCAAAAACTTACTCTTAAATTTTTTTTAAAAAGAAAAGATACGAGAGAAATTTAAAAAAATATAGTTAAAAATTTGAATAATATCATCTATAATTTAAAAAAATAGCCTTTCATATAGTATTAATAAATATTTATTAAGCATCATTGAGGGAAAAAATGTCATATAATTAATTCTCCGTAAAATTTTACTTGAAGTTTAAGGTTAAAAATAGCTGTGGCAATTCAGTGTTACAAAAATCCATAGACCACATTTGGCGTTATTATCGCTCAAAAAAAAGGTGCCAAATTTCAAAACGCAAAATTATGTAAATTCGTGTATATCTTAGAAAATTTTGAATAAAAAAGTCTAATTTTTTGCAGATATGCTTAAAAATACACCTACTTTAAGATGATGGCAAAAATTTGATAGGTTATAATTCAAAATTTTTTTCGAAAAATTTATAAAAATTATTTAAAAATAGAAATTTAAAAAATAAAACGCAAAAAATTGGTAAATTTTATTTGGAATGAACCAAAATTTCGAAATGTGAGAGAAAAAATCAAAAAGGTTTAGTAAAAAAAGAGATATTAATAAATATTTGCCAAATTCAATTAACATTGAAGAGCTAAAATTTTGAGAGCTAATATTTTAAAAACTATTCGTAGGATTTTTACAAAACTTGGTATTCTGGCATAATTTGAGTTGTAGAATCGAAATATGTAAAAAAATTGGTATGTTATTTCAGAAAAAGTCCGATTTTGTGTCAAAATACCTATGTTAGAATAGTACTATATATAAATCTAATATATATCCTAAGTCGCGCCTTCGAGACATGAAAAACGTAGTTTGAATTTTGTCAATCGGCCCAGTAGAACGGGAGATATAGCACTGTCCCATTTTTTTTTTTTGAGCAGTGTACCTACATTACTGAGTTACATAAGACAGTATGGTGCAGACTGATTTTGAAGTGATTTTATAAAAACTCCTGACCTTAAAATTTCATTGCCGGTCTTTATTTTAGAAACCGTTGGTTATACATATATTTTCGACTACGAATATGCTTTAAATAATAATTCTTTATAATAGGTTATCTCCTATTTGGATAAAAAATATTCATATAATTCATAGAATATCATAGAAAATGTGATAGGCTTTAGTACAGGTACATAGTAACTCGCAATACTATTTGTTTAAATTAAAGCTGACAATTATTTCTATTGAAGGAATTTTTCTATGGTTATATTGCATTATGATTCTAAAGCAATAGAATCGCACGAGCATATTAATAAAAGCATTATTAGCAACTGAAAACTTGTAAGTTACTTGCATGAAAATGCTTTCGCCATACCATTAGTAACAAATTGTAATTCAAATAATGTTAATTCAAATTATCTTAATTCGAATTTTAAGCAACTGGTTCAGAAAAGAAATTAAAGATTGCTTTCCGGCACTGGAAATTTATAAAATCTCACAAACTTCGAAATAAAGTACCTGGACCGCTTTTTTGGATTTAAGGAAATCAGTTCAAAACTTACGAATTTTAACCTTTCACACATTCTTTCGGTCAATACGTATGTTTAGGATAATGCTTTTACTCGTCACAAGAAATGCAACTCAAAACGTTTGACTCCTGTTCGACAAAATTTGACCGAAACATTTGATGTAACATTCAGGAATCATTTTGAGGTATCGAACACAAATTGAAGACAGAAATATTTATTTTATACATAAGTGAAAATAAAATATCGTTTAGAAAACGGTTTCTGATGTTCCGAGTTACGTAACGAACATTTCTATGTAGACTTCGTTTTTTCAGAATGGAGTGCCTTACAGAAAGTTTGTTCTACGCCACATGGGCAGGTTTCAGTATTAGTTTTTAATTATGTTAGTTCAGTATTAGTACTAACTCCAAATATTATTTATATAAATTAAAAATTAAAAATATTTCTATTTCAATAAATTTTTATGATTACCAGATAACGATTATTACATGATAAAACTTTTAATGACTTTAAAACATAGCAATTTAGAAATTATTTATATGACGTAAAGTTTTCGGCATACCGAATGTAACAAGATTATAAATAAAGAAAAAAATAACAAGGCAATATTTATATATCACTTAAACAAATTAATCTCTGATGACGTTTCACTGATGACGTTTAAAGGGAATAAAATAAATTTCGGAGACTAATTTATTTATTACGCAATTTCTGAAATTATAATTCTCTGTCAATGTTTTTGTACGGAATTCAAACTGATATTTTAATTTTTAAAACGAGTGCAAAATTTTCCTAAAGGTATGTAGGGCGTAACATAGAGACTGGAGCAACACGTAAAACGTTGTATTTTTTTATTTTAGGGAAAGTTAATTTGTTTAAGTTAAAAAATATGAAAACATAAATCTTTTTGCTTAATTTAAAACATTTTTATAGCGGAAGTACTTGCCTACGACCAACGGTTGACAAATAAAAGCCAGGTAAGGGATTTTTCAGGAAACGCTATATAAATAAAAACAACAGTATAGAAAGTTAGTTTTCGTAAGCTTTAGGTAATTCAGTTTTTAAATTAAAAATATAATTTTGCAGAATTTTCTTCTATTTAAAACATTCTTCTGGTTGGAAATATATGTCTAGAGAGACACTTTGAAAACCTGAAGGCCGTATGATGACTTTAATGGCCGTGAAGCTATCCATGGCCAATATGAACGAATGAAAAGTTTCTTTTTTATCAGCTTGGAAGTACATTTTTTGTCCAGAAATATGTATTACGGAGTTTTGTTCCGAGATTAGTATGAAATGATTATTTGATAGTTTTTGGTACATTTAATATGCTAATGTGATATTTAGGTATATTTTCGTATTATATTATAATATTGCGTTGCTATGATTATATGTTTATGTGTCTACGAGAGTACATTTGAAGAATTTTAAATTGTGTTATGCAAACGAAAAGCAGGGCTAGTAATTTCTGGTCGTTGTTAAATCTCAAATTGTTTATATAGGATTAAAAATATTTGTAGTTTATCAATTTTTTATTTAATTATTGTACGTCTTTACATAATTCAATAACACAACACTACAGTATTAAGAAAGCCCTGATCAACACTTCCACTGACTAATCGTAGCAAATAAATCCCTTTGCCTAAACAGATTCGCAACGGGAGAAAATCTAGATTAGAGCTTCTAAAGGTTTTTTAATGAACTTTGAGACAAAATCCTATTTATACTTTAAACTAATTTGCATTCTGGTGGAAGATGTTAAAAGTCAAAATTATAGAAAAGCCAATATAATAGATAGCTAGTAATTTAAATAGTACCTTAGGGTCTTTGAAATGAAAGTAGGTAAGTCTACTTAAGCTACGTTTTAACTTATACAAATGAATGGCAGGAGCAACCGAAAACATTCGCTTTCCCCATTCCCATCTTTATCGTTTTCTTAAGTCTCGTCAACTTCAACTAGTTTTCAGTATAGTGCGCATCTATTATTAAAGCACGTAAAAGAGATTTCTTCATAACATCGGGTATCTATCTCTTTCTCCATATACGTCCTTTCTTCTATTGGAAAAATTAATGAGTTCTGCACGCAAGGAGAATTTGACGGAAGTTATTCAATGATCGTTACACATATTCATCCCTCGACTCGAGTGGTTTTGACAGAGAGAGAAAACGATTTTGGGGATTCAGAGGATTCTACGAAGATCCTTTATCGAAATTACTCATCCCAAATGTAATTTCAGAGAACAAGCTGTCACACGTGTCCATTATTCCTGAAATATCGATTATTTCATCGTGTTTTCGTTTTTGGTAAGCAATATTATTTTCTGTGAAAGAAAAAAAATATATGAGAAATTAATCTAGGGATCCTAACGAGTACTTAAATCATGGTTAACCTTGAATTTAACGAAAGAATAAAGATGTATTTCATGTTAATAATTACATCTGTAGCACTTAGGCGCTGGTATCTGAAAGTAAAAATC
The DNA here is from genome assembly GCF_044657685.1 of Stegodyphus dumicola. Lineage (NCBI taxonomy): Eukaryota > Metazoa > Arthropoda > Arachnida > Araneae > Eresidae > Stegodyphus > Stegodyphus dumicola. The sequence continues at coordinate 91,365,548 of NC_140768.1, forward strand.
ATAGATCAGATGTTCAAAAACAGGGTTTAAAGTATAGATTGACAAAACCGCTCTTTTATTGGATCAATCAGATTGCTTCACTGAACTGAGTCGGTTCTTTTCTTATGATTCAATGTTCACTACAAAAACCTTGGTCAAAAACACTGAGAACGGGGACTGAATCAAGAGCGAAGCTACAAATAAATAAAACGAGCGTTGATATCGAAAATTATTAACCAGGATGGAGCGAAGAGCGGAAGGATTCAAAGGAGCATTGTTATCGGAAAAATCGACTCTTTTCAAACGCAAACTCGCAGAACTGATTTCTGTGAACTGTAATTTTGAAGACTATCTAAACCCTCCTTTCTACCCAGAACCAAGAATAAAATTCTAGAATAAAAACATTTTCAAAAAGTTGGATTAGTTGGAAAAGTTGGATAAGAATTAAACTTACTTTTAACATGGGATTATTAGTTTTCCTTTCTCCCCTAAATGTGAAACGAAATCTTCTTTACACTTTTCTAGCAAGAGGTCACAGATGCATTCTAACAGAGCTCCTCTTATTTTGGGAGAATCAGCTGTTCACTCGCTCAGTTAAAGAAATCATTTCGCTAACGAATAGCACAGTTTAATACCTAGTATGCTTTCAACAAGAGTTCTCCGTGAAATGTAAATAACTATAACCTCCTTTTTCTGTCATTAGCTGTTTATTCATTCAGTAGTGTAATAAGTTCCTTAAATGAGTTTAGGAGCAGACTGCCCAACTCTAGTTTGTGAGTGCATAGTGTCTGCGCAGTATAGGAGCACTTAATATACTGGCAAACCGAAAGTCTTCTCGAATAGTTGCGTGGCAAAAGGAAGAGAAGTGGAAAACTTTTGAATTCAGCCAGAGGGGAATTCTCCTTTAAGACTGGAACACAATTGGACAGTGTCACATTCTCACTTAAAATGTGTGAAGACCCATGCCAATGATATGCGGAAACTTTCGTTTTTGAGCATGATAAAATTAGCGAATGTGATTTGATACTATTATCAGACACGTGCAAAAAGTCAGAAAAGTCAGATGTGGACTGGGATTTTAAAGAGACTCACTGAGGAGTAAAAGAGAATGAGAGTAAAGATTTTCTGATAAAGAAAACAGACTCCATAAATTTAAACGAGAGTTAAAAGATTTATAAGAAGAGAAACAACAAGATTCATATTTTGTGAGTAAAAGCTAGAGAAACGGCATGGTAATATCCTTTGAGCAAGGGACATTCTACTTCAGAGTTTCATGATGCTGCAGTTAATGCATCGTTTTGTCTTTATTTTAAACATAATTGACTGTATTAATGTTCGTCTATTTCACAACAGACTCAACAATTCCGCTTTCGTCCGATGTAACTCCGAATGCTTTTTGATGAGCCCCCTATTGGTTTTATGAATAAGAATATAAATTAAAAGTTATTGTATTATATTTTTTGCATTTAAATACCATTTATGAGTGCACCACGTTTTACTTAGATTTTGTAAAGAGAATTAACATCTGCTAAATAGAGTCAGAAACTGCTTTATGGTCGATAAAAGAGCACAGAATAATAGATCGGAATAATTCCCTGCTGGATATTTGTACTTATAGTATTCTAAATAGCGCTTTCAGTAAAATCAGTAGGCCTAATAAAATGGTAGAAAACTACAAGAGGTTTTTAACGACGCAAAACTGAAGCGGATCGAATACTTCCACAGTAGTGGCTATTCCGTGGATTGTGAAGATTGACGAATGCTTTATTTCAAGAGTTCCAGATAAAACTGCCGCTCAGAAATCTGAAAGAAAGACTGGCGTAAATTTGAGGAGATCTCCACCAACTTTCATGTTTTGATAGTAACTAGTTTTCACGGTCAATGCGAGAATACGTAAGTAACTAATATTTAAGTTAAAGATGTTATTTATTGCTGAACGGTAGTAATGTTTATTTAATCAATGCACACCTTCGAAATTAAAAACAAAGATACTAGATAGAGATTTTATTTTGAGTTAGTAAGAAAGAAAAAAAAGTATTTTGTGCGTTCAAAGAATATATAAATCGACCTTGAAGTTACGTGATTCCCAGCTAAGAAACATAAATGAGATTTTAATACATCAGAATCAAGTCTCGTAATGCGATTGTTTGCTCTCATTTAATGCGTTATCTCCATTAGTAAAATTTCAACTTAACATAATACACTTTTTCTCTTATACTTAAAGAAATTAGTTTCAGCCAAACAGTTCAGCCTCAGACATCATCACGAAGGTCAGAGTAAGTCTCTTAAAGATGCTCAAAGACGCAAATATTTTCTTCTTTCTCTCGTTTATCGAAAGGCAAGTTATAGGAAAACACGTGTTTCAGATTCACAATGTAGTATGTCCCAATTTAATATGCACTGATCTATTTCCTACATTTTCAGTATTCATTTCATAGAGTAAAAAAAAAAAAAAAAAACATTTTTCCTCCAGAAAACATCAGAAAAACATTTTTCAAATATAAGTTCCACTTGTCATGAGGAAACTAATGAAATAAACGTTATTATAGAGGAAAGTTTTTAAAAGCATTGTAAGGAAGAATATTTCTAAAACACAATTGTTATACATTACGCTTGTTTTTAAAAAGATTAAAAACCAGAAAATGTTATTCTTTTAAAGGTTACTCATATGCAATCACAGCACTAAAAATCTATCGATGAAATTTTTTTCTGCGGGCTTATTGTGTAATTTCTTCCGAATTTGAAGAAGCACTGTGAAGCGAAGCCATAAAAATGCACTTTCGGTAATTAAAAAGTCATCAAAAGAAACACGAAGAAGAATTTCGAAATCCCTTCGTCTACTTTTACTGAAGATCTGATTAATTTGTTTAAGTTTTGCTTAAGCATCCCGAGATATCTGGTTTTTTTTATTTTTTAAAGAAAGCAATTATTTCTTCATTTAAAATGCGGTAAGAAACATTCCTGATTAAACGATTTCAAAAAGGACGTTGCTATACATTGCGCTGACATTTCTTTCCTGGTCGATGTGTAGGGAATATAGCTTTTGAAATCCCTTTCATTAGTAACAATTGCAGCACATTACTATACAACATGCACCAAAATTTAAATATACATAATATCAGAGCAAAATTTACATATACATAAGATTGCAGCCAAAATTACATATAGAACATAACATTTAACATAATATTTTTCGACGTATACTATAGCAAACACTATCAACATTCAAAAAATTAAGGACTTGTGACTATACTCACTTAATCTGGTCAATGCACCACACTTTCATTTCCTACGGATGTATAACAAACAATAAAAAAACAAAATAACTCAATTTTTGCCAGCATTTATAAAGACACGTGTCTTAAATTTTACAATATCTCCAAATAATGGAAGAACTTGCAATGAACCTCGTCGTAGGTATGCATCCGGTGCGATTTCCTAATAACAATACAACGATTTTTGCCCAATGATCTTTAACAGTGTTTTAGTTTGGTTGGTTAGTTTAGATACTGTTGTTGAATGATATCTTTTGACTCAACTACTGGCGAAGTTTACCGAATACTGACACCATGGAAAGTCGATGTTCACTGCTAGTGGGTAGACCCGATCTTTGATCTTCTGTGGGCGTGACCTATAGATCTTCTATAGGTCTAACACTTAGAATGATCAAGCTAAACATGCATTTTTAGCTCAAGCGCTGCTGGTCTTTCATTTGGTCGTGTCTCTGACAGCAAGCCATGTGACTATATTGGCAGAATTTGTACATAATATTTATGATGCCCAGAGTTCCCAAATATGTACACTTCCTCTTTCGCTATATTTATAGAGTCATAAGATTATTTTGAAGCCGAAAACGTGAAATGTGTTCAGTGCCCTCGCTGGATCTCCAACCACTTGACCACTCGACGCGACAAAATACGCATCGGGTGGGCTACCATTACACCTACAAAGCATCCTGGAAGGAGGAAGAAAATACCTTATATACTGGTCTTTTTAAGAAATTACGAGACCCAGTCACTAAATGCTGGTGGTGATCACCCTTTAGTTCGATCGCCACTTGTAGAATCTTTTAGAACTTTTCGAAATCAGGAAACTGAAGAAGTCCGCAATGCGCTCGCCGGAACTCGAGCCCTGTCCCCTCTCGAATACGTGTCAAGTGTGACCGTTACACCACGAAGGTATGCTAGAAGGAGGGAGCAAATACCTTCTATATTAATCACTATTGCGGAGTACTTGTTTATTGTCACTTAAACTAAAAACAATAGGAACTCACATTTACCGACAATTAATTTATTTAACTTTTAAATATGAAATAACCAAATGGCTGTGTCGCATATGTTCAAAAGTGGTCTTATTTGAATTCACTTCAAAGATGAAATAATTTTCGAAGCATGGCAGTACACATAATGCTGGTTTTAATGTATTTGTATTACATGTGTAACATGTATCTGCTCAACTTCTTAGATGATCAGTTTCCTGTTAGTTCACGTTTTGCTGTTGTTCAAGATGAATTCGTGACGTATCCGACCATTTATGACGTAAAAATTAAGATCTAGAAACTACTCTGCCTTTATATATTAGAGTTTAGCAAAGAATTAATTATTTGCATGCGAAATAACAGCTTTAGGTTTTTCTTACTGTATTTAGTATTCAACACGTAGAATTAAAGAACAGCCACGTCGAAATACCGATGCACGACTTTTTAGTACCATTTTAGTAATTTGTGTCTGAAGACAACTAATCAAGTCTGCCGGCACCATTTACGCATTTATTGTAATCCAAAAAATAATCTGTTTTGAGGATGGATTTCACCATTTTGCTGTTTTTCAATCCGGTGTTTTTATTTTATCAGGATTTATATACGCAGTGTGAACGTACATTGTGTTGTAAGGATTATGTTAATTTTATTAACAGTTAAATTTTGAGTTAAACTTCCTTTTCTATGGCTTCTTGATTTCATCTTACCACTTCCGACCAAAACGTAGTTTTAGAATCACGTCTGGATGTTAATGAGGAAGAGCGGTATTAAACCGCGACGTTCTACTGTCTTAGTGAGACAGAGATACCAGATATTCTGGCTGCACGCGTCCGCCTCTTTAGGCTACTCTCTCGTAAGCTATTATTACGCTCGGCCTTACTTTAGGCCCATGATAGCTTCGCAGTCAATTAGCGTTAAGGGGTCAACTCTGTTAGAATTTTGATAGCTTCGGTTATATCTCTTTAGTTAAGAATAGTTTAGTTTGATTCTTAGTCTCATAAGTTCAAGTCCAAGTGTCGGCTTTATTGTACACCTCCAAGACGAAGTTATGTTAAATCTTATTTGAATAATAAAGAGTCTTTTAACACTTTCCAAGTTTATTTATTATCTCACGAACTCAAACGATTATTCGCTTACTAGTTCTTAAGATTCTTCACTTTTAACTGCAACTTAGAATTACACAGTGGAGAATCTACAGTATCTAAGTAGAAAGAATGCTTTTGAATTAATTATTAGGTAAAATGGCAAACATATTTTTGCCTAGAATTTGAGCAAAACTTAATCGATTTGCTGGTGATCAGACGTCTGTTCTTCTTCAGCAACCAAAAGAATTCCACGAAAAGGGTACATTTTTCATTTATTCATTCTTACATAATCGAAACTTCGACTTAAGCTAATTCAGCTGTTGCTTCATAGGGCCATCACATGTAAAACAGATAATGGAATACCTAAAGGAGTAAAGCAGATAAAGAGGAGACCGTAATCTCATGCTACTGACAACATCAGAGAAGTAAATGAAAACAGACTTCCCCTCCTTCCAGGTGATACATGAGATGCAAGTCAAAACTTTAGATAACCATAATTAAGTTATAAGAGGTTTTCTTCCTCCTTTCTGTATGCCTTCGGGGTGTAGCGGTATAGCACATGCGTCGCGTATTCGAGAGATCCAAAGTATAGTCTCGGCGTGCTCATTCTTCCATGTTTCTACTTCAAAAAATCCTAATGACTGAACAGTGGCTCAGCTAAAAAATGGTGGATGATGATTCTTCACCACCAGGATTTGGCGATTGGGTCCCCTAATCCCCAGTCGCTCTTTAAAAGGGAAAGTATGTAAGGTATTTTCTCCCTCCTTTCTGCATGCCTTCGTGGTGTAAAGGTAGCACACTCGGAGCGTATTCTAGAGGTCCAGGCTCGTGTCTTGGACAGGAAGTTGCTCATTTTTCACATCTCCTGCTTTCCAAATAATCTAATGACTCTACAAAGTGAACGATACTATGCAGTAATCAATGAGGACATAATTTGTTGTAACACACTTGTAATAGAGCAAAACCGGGTCTCATTTACAACCGCATTCAGAAATACTATATAAAACAAGAGATGTAGAAATAAATGGAAGTAAAACAAATATATTTATTACTGCATAGAGATATATTTTGCAATAAACAGTATGCACAAATAAATAAAAGAATTAAAAACAAATAAAATTGAGTGAAATATTTCCTGCTGAGAGATCAACAAACATCATTAGGTTAAGAAACTGTGGTCTTTGAGCTGAGAAAGGTCTGATATTTTAGTCAGTATTACCTCATAATTTAGGTATGCAGAGAAGTTAACCTTGAGATTACATTTTGTGGTTGATCAGCTATACAATCAATTTTCAGATCGTTATGCAGGAGTTTGTTCGTCATAGGGGAGCTCTTTATAAGGAAATAGTGGTTCTCGCAATTATTTTCTGCACTACCTGCAGTTCGCTTTGTTCAGTTTTCGAAGCAGAATACCAGGCAGTAAAGGAGTTCCAATAGTAGAATGCTTAATGTTTTCGATTAAAGCTTAGATTTTTTGCCTTTATAAACTGAACGAAATAGTATCTGATAAGAGCATCACTTGTTATATTAATAATTCAATAGCAAAATCACAAACCATTTAAAAACAATAAATCTTTAGAATTCTCGATAAAATTCTCCCATACGTTTTATTATGTTCGCTATATTATTCTTTAAAAATAATCCATGACGTAAAAATTTAATGATTATTACTTGAAAAATGGAAACTATTTAGTACAAAAAAGTAAAGATCGAGATTAATAGCATCTCTGCTTCTAATAAAAGACATAAAAAGGAGCTGTTAGATAAAATCCACTAATTAAATTAAACGAATAAATAAATTCAGACTACAGATAAATAACACCATAAAATAACATGAAAATCAAAACGTAATAAAATAAAATAAAATATATGCATAGATTTATAGTGATATTGAGGAGAAACAATGCAATTTAGTGTCTGAAGCTAACGTGTTTAAGATAATTGGAACCTCTCACAGAATTCAGAAACTAAAGCTTTAAAGTGAGAACAGGAAACAAAGTAAAAAAAGTAAATATATAAAAACTCACAAAAAATGAACATTTTCTTCCTCGAGGAATCGATCTGTCGAGTGGAAGTAAATATCGTAACAAAAATATTCAGCGCAATCGGATACCGCACTTCTGCTTTACACGACGACGTGGATTTAAAAAAAAAAAAAAAGTCCGCCAGGTTCTCGCGCCATCCCGTGATGGATTGCTTAAGTATTGTTGACTGAGCATTAAAGTTACCATTTTCAAAAATGCCTTGCATTTTACGTAACAGTAGCTTAAAACAAAGACCTGCTGTACTTCGTTTCTGAAACAGATATCTATTATTGGAAAGTGTGGTGATGTTGAATACTTTGTACTGTATATAACTGAAACGTCATTGCTTATTGAATATTAAATCTTTAATGAGCCGATATACTTCACTTGACATGCCCATTACAGCTATTGTTAATCACGTATTAAATCTTTTGTAATAAGCAGAAGAGAAGCATTAGAACAGCATTCATCACTATGTTGTTAGAAAAGTTTGTTTTTTCCCCTTAGTGTACCACCAAGGAAAAGTAACGAAATATTTGGAAAACATTTCGACTGTTAATCAGTGCTTAATTTTTAAAATTATGTTGCATGACTTTCCCTTTGACTGACTAGCCTCTTGCGTGGCAAGCTGCCTAAAATATTTATTATAAAAAGGTAAAAAAATATGATTAAAAATGAATTCAGCTACATCAATTCACTCGTTAAACTAGTAGTAAATAATAATAAAGATGAAGAACTGAGCTTATTGCTTTTAAATGGTGTAATTTCTTAATCAAACGGTAGATAAATTTTGAAAGAAAAATTAAGTACTTTTTACTTTTGCCCACTAGTAATACGTATACTGGCGCGTGGAAGGTACTTTTCTTTCAAGCCGAGGCAATACATTCTTTTTAAATCCCTCAGATTTATGATTAAATTTGTAATCGTATGCTTTATTGAGTGGCAACTCAATGCTTTTAAATGGTTGAAATTATTAAAAATCGATTTCATTAAAAATCGCACAAAACAAACACCAATAAATAAACATATATTAAAACACACTTAAAAAGTCCTGGAAAAATTTGAGTTTTAACTGTCGCTGAGAAGGTCTCTTTTTAAAGTTTCATATGGTATTTTTTTTTATTTAAAGAAAAAGAAATCCTCGTGCACCACAAAGTATCACACGAGACTTACAAATCGTAAGTAAAAAAGGCAAAATAGTAAGTAATATCATCAGTTTTCAACAATACAATGAAATCATAACAAGGAAAAAAACACAAGTAAATACAAAAGTATAAAAATGTATAAAGAAATCATTAACAGTGTTTAAAATAAAAGTCAACAAATTCATTAAAAGCTCGGTAGGCCGAAGTCGAGGATACAAAATCATAACATTTCGGCGGCCAATGAATTCCAATGAATTTCAATCTACATTTCAAAAGATTTCTTCCTTTATCAAGCAGTGGTCAATCAAAAAGCAGGTGGAAAACACTTAGCTGAACGCTAAGATTGCAATTACACAAATTGGAAGATGTCAACTTAAATCGTTCAAGATAAACATTAAACTTACCATGTCCAGACAAAAATTGCGTAACTTTAAAATTGAGCAACAAGTTCTTACTTTTCCGTCTTTCAAAAATAGTTGGGAAGAATGTTTTTGTAACAGATCCCTCATCAGAAGAGATATAATCACAGTTCCACCGCTCAATCATTTTAGCTTTGAATTTTTAAATAAGATTTTGGAATATTTACATCAACGTTAATATCATTTTTAGTTGCACTCTTAGCAAGCCAATCAGCTCTCTCATTTCCATAATTACCCGAATGACCACGGACAAATGTACAAAACACTGAAATACCCCTCTTCTCCAGATCTCCGAGAGACTGCTGTATATTGACAATAATATCATTACATAAAGAGGTATTTTTAAGAGATTCCAGGGAAGAGAGTGAATCCGTACAGATTACGTAGCTGGAACCACGTCCATTCTGGCTAATTATACACTTGATTGCAAAATTAATACACAGAAGCTCAGAAATATATACAGTACATTCATTTCTAATGCGAAATTGGTGACACTCAATTTCAATATCATCTTCAAAAATAACATAAGCAACTTTATCATCAATCCTACTACCATCCGTATACAACACAAATGAGAATGAATTTACATCAGTGTCCGTACTATCCAGAATCTGTACTGATTGTCTTTCAGAAGGATGTGATAGAACAGACAAGGGCAATAAACGATCAAAGTGAGAATTGGAGTAATTTGCATAACTATTCTTATAATCTATAAAGGTCAGAATAAACAAATCCAGTGTTAGAAATCCGGCAAGAGAGAAAACAGCATTGTAACTAATAGTTCGGTAACCGCTTATAACTCGCAGCAAAAGTCGTCTTTGAACTCGAAGCAGGCGTTTAGAGTTAATTTTCTTTTTTAGAGACAATCCCCAAGCTCTACATCTATATGAAATAAAGGGCACAATGCCTTGTTTATAAATAATTGCGCTAACATTCGATTTAACACCAAAACTATTACATGCAATTCGATTCAGCCCACGCTGAAGTCTCTCACATTTATTAGAAATGTAGGAAATATGCTTTTTCCAGTTAAATTTGCTGTTCAACAAAACACCTACATATTTAATTTCATTCACCCTCTCAAGGGGATTGTCATTTAAAAGCAATTGATATCCTTCATAAGTAGTATTTTTTCTATCAATAAACATGGTCTTGGATTTTGCATGGTAAAGTTTAACTTACAATCTATTGACCAATGATAAATGAAATCTAAAACATCTTGGTTTTTGCATTTCTTTTCCTTGAATACAAATCAACAAATCATCTGCAAAGGCAATGACTTCACAACTGAAGAGATCAGAAAGTTTCTGTAAGAGATCATTCATAATAATAATCCAAAGCTTGGGACCGGAAACAGAACCTTGTGGACATCCTCTTTGAGGTCGACGAACACTTGAGGTGCCACCCAAAGAAAGCTCGACCTTCCTGTCTTTCAGCAAATCAGAAACAACATTAAACACATTTTGAGGTATCTTCATTTCTTTTAGTAAATTAAGAATAGCAGGCCACCATGCATTATCAAAAGCTCCTTCAATATCAAGAAAAATTAAAATAGTGTACAAAGCTCTCATCTTAAATTTCTGTACAATGTTGCTAAGACGCAGAAGTGCATCCTCAGCACATTTTTGAGCAATGAAACCATATTGGTCAGCACTAAGAATATTTTCTTTATGTAGATGCCAACTAATTCTGTTAGTAATTAGTCTTTCAAAACATTTACCTAAAGAAGAAAGAAGACAGATACACCTAAGATTATTCACATGTGGAACAGTAAAACCTTGTTTCTTGGGTATCACAATAACGAGGGCGTTCTTCCAAGTTCGTGGGAAAGCACCAAGATTCAAACATATATTAAATAATCTCTGAAAAACTGCAGGAAAAAGCTGATGGAAGTATCTTATGGTTTCATTGGGAATAGAGTCCGGGCTAGGAGACCTGCCAAGCCCTAAATTACGAATTACATCATCAACCTCGGCCTGTGAAAAAGGAGGATCAATCTGAGACGCATAATTACTGCGAGCAGATGAGCGCCACTGAGTATGAAAGTCATTATCAAGCCTCACACAATCAGGAGGAAAAGCTTTATTAAGAATAGCATCGATAGTTTCCTCCAAGGAAGACGTAAAGTTACCGCTTGAAAGCCGAAGGCCCGAGATCTCAATCTTCCTCATAAAATTTTCTTTAATACCATAATTGTATTTTTTTTCCCACACATTCTCATTATTGATATCGGACAGAAACTTCTTCCAAGACTCTAATTTGGCCTCAATAAGCATTTCATTGTATTTTTTTCTTAAATCAAGGTATTTCCGCTTATACAAGTCCCTTATATCATTGCTAGTAGTCCTCTGGAACCTCCGTCTAGCAGCGTTGACTCTCTCATAATGGAAATTTCCAATGACCACCAAGGTACGTTTCGCCTACCAGTCCTTCTAGTAGGCATAGATTTAATACATGCCCGAAAAATAACTGAAGTTATAAAATCTACAATCACAATAAGTGAGTCAGTGCTTAAGCAAGAATGCAAACCATTAATGATCAAAGAAATATACTGTGAACAATATTTTTCAAAATATCCCCAATTTTTTTTTTTTTTTTGGTATTAAACAAAATTCTACTGACAGCAGTTAAAGAAGCATCAGAAACAGATAAGTCGAATTCAATCATTGCATGATCTGACAATGATTCACAGTCCGAGAGACACCAGCGTGTAACATTTGCTAGCAAATCAGCTCCCATAATTGTGACATCTACATAGCTTGATCCCTGTTCCGAACAAAAGGTAGGGCCACAATCCTCATTGATCACGTATAAATTATAGGAGCTGACAAAATCTCCAAGCTTGTTTCCTCAAGCATCACTGTAGGGACTAAACCACAGTTCAGACTTACTATTGGAATCCATACCCCAAATAAGCTTTGCAAGATCCTTAGCCTGGAAAACCCGACTTATTTTATGCAAATCAAACTCAATACATCGGGAGGGCTCAAAATAGTATGAAAATAGAAAATATTTAGTACCTTTAAAAATAATATCAAGAGTCACCATATTATAATCCAAGAATCTGAAATCCAAAAAAAGTAGGTAGAAATCAGGCTCGAACAACAATAGCAGCCTTTATGACTTCTGAGTTAAAATCATAGTATAACTTAAAGGAACCCGGAAAGCCAGGCATAAGATCATGATAAGAGTAAGGTTCTTGAATAAAAGCAACAGAAACATTGTTTACCTCTATATTCAAAACAAGTTGCTGAGTAACAGCCTTACATCTATGTAAATTAATTTGAACAAATTTTAAAATAGAATTATGACTATTATCCATAATTTGTTCTTGCTATATTTTGACTTCTTATAAATTCATGACAAGAGCAACTTTCAGAAAAAGGCAAATGGCTTACATTTAATTTTTTTTCTCATCTTTTATTTTTGATTGCGTCTAATGCAATTGATACAGACTTTCAAATTCTTATGTGGGCAATTTTTACTTTCATGTTCACGTGCACAGAAATAACAAGCGCGTAGATTTTTACAATGTTCAACACGGTGATTATATCCTAAACAATTAAAACACCGATTAATCACGACAAAATCATCCACAGTACAGATGCTCCAAGAAGTTTTTAGTCTACATTCCTGTAAAATACCTCTACGCATGTCTGGATGCACCTCAACAACTAAATGTCTCATATTTTGAAATTTCCTTAACGTAAATAGAATTCGAGATTCACTCCATTTATTTTCAGAGGCGATAACATCTGGATTTTGATTTTTTAAAACATCGAGAACATCCTCATCCCTTATCTCATTAGGGACATTTTTTTATTGCAAGAGCCATAATATTAACAATACTTCTTTCAACTTGAAACAAATTGCACAAATATAAAGCATAGCACTTGCACAAATAAAATTATACACAATAAATAGGTTACACACATTAATTACCGCAAAATAAAGCTGAGAATCAGAGCTCAAGAAATAAGACACAGCAATGGCGCGAGTATGCCCAGATTGATTTCATATGGTATTGGAGCAGAGATTACCAATAGAGATGGCCCAGGTGAAATGGCAAAATATATCATAGCATTTGAGATGGATATAGTACATTTCGATTAATATGGGAAGGTTATAAGTTCTACATATTTAAAAAATGAAAATAATATATATTGTAATTCTGTAAAAATTTCGAATATCTTTAATAAGATATATCGTGAATGAAATGTACTTTTATTTCAATCAATCAGATATAAAAGTTAAAAAAGTAATTTTCAATGACTTAGTTTATTAATTAATGACAGACAGATCGACTTTTTTGTCGAACGCAACATTATCGAACATTGTCTTGAATTTTGTCGAACGCAACAAACTCGAATGAAAGGTGAAACAGCGCAAATTCATGTTTCGAGAATAATATCTTTTTTTGGGCTAAAGATAAAATATAAATAAATAAACCAATAGATAAAAATTTGAAATTTAAAATTCGGGCTTCAAGACGTGCATGTTTGGAGGGAGCACTAAACGTGTCTTCAAACGTTTCTTCTTTATTATTTAATAACTGAGGTAACTATTTTAGGCGGCTCGTAATCCAATAAGATTTCACGAATCACACGATATTTTAGAAATGATTATTGATTGTTATTGAGACTTTCCCAAACTCTTGTACGTTTATATTGCGTTACGCTAACAAGTATTTATCATCGCGCTGGTTGACAGGTGAAGCAATACTTTCTCAAATAGAACAAGGCATTGAGTGAGGTTACTGCCTATTCATTGGTTATGTGCATGGGTGCATAGCGAGTTCTCAGAAGGCTGCTGTTCGACAAAACACAAGATCTTCAGTTGATTAATTTGTCTGTGTAATTTTAACAAACACAGAATAATCTCAGTGCTTTATAATTTAAAACTCAATTTTATTTTTAATAATAGATAAAATTGATGTGAGTTAAACTGCATTTGATTTATGATATCAAACCGATGACGTTTATGAGTATTTACCCTACTTAATAAATAATAAAATGGTTTTCTTTCATAATTTGTAGACATGCAGCATATATTATTTTATTTTAATAAATAGCTTTTCTAGTAAAATACATATTGAAAACCACTCTGTACACGCAGGGCATAAGTTCTAATATTTATGGAATTACAAAATGGGATGAAACGATTCTATCGTCCTGTAAAGATATAAAAACGAAACCGCACGGAGTAGGTATTATTATTTTGCTATTGAGTGTATGTTTCTTAATCATAGGATAATGAAAAATCTGTATATATGTATGCTTGTCTGTATGTATGTGCGTATGTATGTTTGTTTGTTCCTCGCACTGTGAGAAAAGAACAACATCTACATAGAGCCATCAAAGTTTCACCAAACGTGGCCCAGCACGCGACACTTCGAAGCCCCTGCTTTTCAAACTTGTGTTTAATTTGTTGAAAATAGAAAATTTACTGCAGGAATAAAATGTCATATTAGGAAAAGCGAATACGTGTGCCGTGCATGCAAGAAACTTTTTAAGTGAAAAATTGCCTACAATGAAGTTTTGATTAATTTCATGAGTTGATTTTTTTTGTTAACGTTACTGCCCACTGTTGCTCAGTTTTTTTGTTTTAGTTGAGTTAAATTTTAATTGATAAATCTTCATTTAATCTTTATTTGATATTTTTTATTTATTATTTCATTTCCTTTAATGTTTGTTTAATCCTACGCCCAAGACTCAAAACGTATATACAGCTTTTAAAGTTTGACTTATTCTCTATTTTCTACTTTTTAATTATCTCATTCCCATATCTTTCGTTTATGCGATTCACTAGAGAATTAAAGTCTTACTAGTGTATAATAATTCCTGCATAACGATTACTGTATTGTCTATCATCAAATTCTCCAATTAAAATAAAATGAAACACTTGATATTTCAGCTACTAATGTCAGTGCTGCCAGTGCATACTGAAAAATACAGTAGAATATCCAAAATAATGTGTATTTGAGTAAACCTGGAAGAAAGAAATAAGTTGATCTATATTTCAGTTTCATTTACAATTTTGTTGAAATTGGTATGCCGAAAGAAACTTTAATATAAGGAATTTATATGTTTCTATACGTTATTAATATCATTATGAAGTTTTATTGCTTTACAAACATAACCTATATTAGAACAAAATGTTCATTAAACTAGAAATATTTTTACTTTTTTGATTTACGCAAACAAAGTTATTAGTTAACTGTCTGACACTCTTTAAATTTGTCGAGGTTTCCTACAACATTATTTCTATAAAATTCTGTGAGTAATATTTCTGTTTAAAAAAATTAAAGTCATCAATATTTTTCATAATAGTCTATATAAAAATGCTGGTCGTTTAAACTATTAGCATCAGGAACATTTTTTAAGCTGTTAAGTTTATTTTTAGTTAGGTATAAATGAAAACCTCCGCTTTTCAATTTGTGTACACTCCGTAAATATAGTGGGCAGCTTTAAAGTGATATATCTAGGTCGAATTTGTCGTAACAGAGTCACACGTTTTGTATTACCCTTATAATTTTGGGTAAAATGATTTTCTAAATATAAATAAAGGGTCGGGGAAATAAAAGGTTAGATTTAATAAATTTTATAAAATTAACTTTTAATTTGAAAATCCGAAAACATGAAAATTTACGCCATTCCAATCTTTTTTTTTTTTTTTTTTATTTGGATGCACAGTAAACTCTTGTCTCCAGATGTTATACAATTAGAGCGCACTACAAAATAGCGTTCTGCAAAATTAACTTGGAAAAATAAATAGAAAAATTACGTTAGCTATAATTCAGATTAAAATACCATGCATATTTTAATTAAACATAAATATTATTGTAATTAAAAGGAAAAAAAATAACCAAATTTTCAATGAAAGGATTTTTAATACTGCCTAATAAATACACTGCACAAAAAAATTATATCTTCCATTCTACTGTGCCGATTGACGAAATTCAACTTGCGCTTTTCATGTCTCGACTTAGGATACGTATTAGATTTATATATGCAGGGGTGGCCGAGCTCCTTGCCAGTTCGAGCCATTTTCCAAAATTTGAAATTTTTCGCGAGCCGCAATTAAACACGTATTTAAAAAATATGCAAAAAAAAAGGTATTAAAATTTTTTTTACAGAAATTATATATATTAAAAACATATAAATTAAAGTACAAAATATGTGTATTGAATTTAACTATTAAAAATTAAACACATTTATTTTACTTCTCTTGATAATTCTTTAAAATTTGGTGAAAATTTCTCGGTAATTCTTTAAGATGCTGGTTAGTTAATACTGATCGGTGTTTGGATTTCCCGAATTTTAAAGTGGAATAAAATGATTCAAATAAATACGTTGTTCCGAATATTGAAATAATTCGAAAAGCAGCCTTTTTTAATTCAGGATACTTCGATTCTGGTGCAAATTTTCAGAATTCAATAATCGGCGTCGATTTATATTTTAATTGTAGTGCTTGATCTTCTTGCATCTCTATTAATTCTAATTCTCAAGATGCTTTTGGGATCATAATTTTATTGGAAATGGAAAACTCATCTTGAATTATGTTATTTTCAAATGGAATCAGAAAAAAATAAAGAGACGATGGACGGAAATGAAATTTGTTACAACGTTGCACTTAGTCTTATTTATTGTCTGTAATTTAAAAGATATTTTGAAACACATATGGAACTAGAATAATTTTTTTTAAATATAATAACACAAAAATGAAAAGAGAATTGGGGTACATTTATCGAGAGCCACAAATAATCTTCCAGAGAGCCGCAGGTTGGCCACCCCTGGTATATACCATTGTTCTAATACAGGTATTTTGACAACAAATCGAACATTGTCTGCAATGACATGCCAATTTTTTTCCAGATTTCGATTCTATGAGTCAAATTGTGCCAAACTGATAATGTTTGTAAAAATAGCACCAGTAGTTTTTAAAAAATTAGCTCTCAAAATTTTAGCTCCTCAGCGTTAATTGATTTTGATATATATTTATTAATATCTCTTTGTTATTAAACGTATTGATTCTTTCATTCATATTTCGAAATGTAGGTTCATTCCAAATAAAATTCGCCTATTTTATGATTTATTTTTAAATTTTTATTTTTAAATAATTTTTATAAATTTTTTCAAAACCTATAAAAGGTTTTGCCATCATCTTAAAGTAGATGTATTTCTAAGCATACCTGAAAAATACTAGTTTTTTATTCAAAATTTCCTAAGATATACGTGAATTTACATTTTGGCTCGTTGTGAAATTTGGCATATTTGTTATAAGCGATAATAACGAAAATGTGGTTTAGGCACGTTGTTAAAATTATTTGAAAGCATGAATGATGGCATTTTTTCTTCTCGTGGAAAAGAAAAGAAGAAAAAGGACAAAAAAAAAAATAGGTTGCTATAAATTAAGAAGTTCGCCAAGTGAATTATTCTTGGCACAAACTGAAAAACATTCGCCATTATAAATTTTGAAATTTTTCCTTAATTTTTTTTACCAAAAGTTACAAAATTTAATATCTAGGCATAATTTGAGTCGTAAAATCGAAATATGGGGGGGGGGGAGGATATTGTTTCAGAAAAAGGCCGATTTTGTGTCAAAATACCTCTGTTAGGACAAATCTACATATAAATCTAATATATATCCTAACTGTACTTTCGACCCATGGAAAACGCATTTTGAATTTTGTCAATCGGCCCAATAGAACGGAAGATATAGGACTGCCCCCTTTTGTGTTTTTGTTTTTTGCGCAGTGTACGTGAAATATTTCGTTTTTAAAAGACCTTGTGCTTATGACAATGACACAACCCTATTCAAAGCTTCGAGAAGAAACGCAGTGTTTTGCAAAGGCCTTGTGTAAAGTGCCCTCTCTTTCTTCATTTGGATCAATCTCCACTGGAAAATCAGGCAGTTCATTTGCTTTCCTTAGCAATTCTTTTAACTTAAATGGTTAATGGAATATTAAACGGGCCTTATCAGCTTCCATCATAGCTCGATTAATTCTATTCATATACGAAACTTCTTTGCCGCCAATTAATTTGCAGTTTGTAAATCTTTGGCTTCATTTTCAGTCAATGGAAATCTTTTAAAATTTTTGATAACTTCTGACCAGAGCTGGTACCAGTAAACGTTTAGTTTTGTGTATTGTTCCGCAGTATTTTGCCTATGATAAAATGTCGAGGAACCTAGTGAATTAAGTAGCGAATTTATCGCTGAGTTAAAATAGTTACTACAAAGACTTGAGAACTGTTAAAATACCCTTTTATTCACTCAAAGAAATAATAACAAATGGCCCCTTCTCGGGCTTACAGGAAAGCCTCCGCTTGGGCTTTTAAATCAGGATAAGAAAATAAGGAACTAAACTAGCACGAAACTAAATAGACTTAGCCGAAGCTAGATAGAAGTATCTAACGTAGGTGGCTCTTAAATTAACCTAGCCGGCGATTTTCCGCAGGCATGTACGAGCATAGTAGATTCATGAACGAAGTAGTCAGAAGGCAAACACGCGCCAGTAAGGACTCCTAAGTAGTCTCTTACGAAGTAAGTTGAACTTTCTTAAATACTTCTTCTACCTCATTTACGTTTAACGCGATTCTAAAAACTTATTATGGTAGGGAGTTGTATATGGAAAACAAGAATGAAAGGAAAGAGTCTCTAAATTAAAAACAACTGTTATAAAATTGAAATAAACGGTACAGTTGATTAATAAATGTTTAACCTTGTATAAATGAAATTCTACGTTGTACAAATTAAATGAAAACAATTAAGATATAAGATATATCGAAACCACATTCCGCGAATCCAAGCTCCGGTTTATGGTATATGTTCTAGGATCAACGGTTTCTGAAACAAAGGCAGTGTAAGGACTTTCTTGGACACTATATATCATACAAGTCTAATAATTGCGAATAATATTGTTGCCTCTTGCAATGAAACTCTATATTATGACCCTTTCATAGCCATTGGTAATTTCGCTATGAGAACGGCTAAACGCAAATCTGTGTTGCTGTTTGATAGTACAGCAACACAGACAACACATATTTACGTAATTTAATTTTGAGAGCATTTGTTATGTACATAGACGCTAGTTAATTGCTCTAACAGTTGAGTAAAACAAATAGTTTTATTTTGTTTAATTAAGAAAATGGCACTAAGTGATGTAACTCATGAAAAGCAGTTTTATTTAAGCATTCCGGTTTTGGAACATATTGACAATAAAATACATCCCCGGTTCCCCAACATTCAGTTGAGAATATTAAGTGAACCAACCCCCTTCCGAGGGAGAGGGTTAAAACAAAACTAAGAGTTATTTCAAACAGAACCAGAAGGAGCATCATCTTCGCAAATTTCTTTGCTCCTGACGAAGAGGAACCTAGACCTGTTTGCCCTGGAGCTCGATAGAATCCTGACAGGAATCTACGTTAAGTACGGGGTGGTTGCTTTGCGTAATTTTAAAATCCCCTTTATTTGAAAGTTCCTTACTTCCTTGTTATAGCCACCACCTCGACCACCCGCCAGAATCGAAACATAAATCGCTATTAATTTAAATTGCGAAAGTAATTAGCTAACTTTTCAAAAAGAAATTTTCCTTATTGCTAATTTTTACCTTTTCTTTAAAAAAAAGAATAAATAGGAAGAAAATAACCTCTCAGAAGCGCCATTTGAGTTCAGATAGATAAAATAAATAGATTAAATCCCCATTTTCCGAGGATAAACAACTCATTCTCTTTGGGATTCGAGATCTTCTTCGAGTCATTTTCCCTTAGGAATAGATACTGAGATTTCGTTGAAGAGCACTAAAGAAGTAAAGAAGTTTCCAACGTTTTCTACCTCGTCAACACAAACAACTCTTGTCTTAGGAGTACATCAAGTAGGAGGAAAAAACTATGGCACAGAGGACTTTCAGATAACATCGTGACTTTGTTGTAATTGGTTCTCACAAGGTATTCGAACACGAATAAAAGTTCTGCCTTTGTTGTCATGATGCAACCTCGTCCCAAAAGGATGGATAAACATTCAAGTAGTTTCGAAGTTTAATTCTGGGATTTATTTTTATGAGACAGGAAAGAGAAACGATGGGACTTCTTTCTCTTAAATAGATTGAAGTTAAAATGTTTTGCCTCACAAATGAAATGCAAAAACTTTTCGAAAACATTAAAACTCTTTGACTTCGTCGATGAATTTTGGTGTAGGTCGTAACTATGAAGATAACCTAATAAAATGCACCTTATAACAGCTATAAACCACATTATGCAAAATAATCGGTATGCAGCTTACTTTGAGTAAACACAAATTCAGATATAACGAAAGTTTGCTGCCTTTCAAGATTCGAAATGACGGATTTGAAATTATATAATGTATACAGTGTGAATACATGTAATGTAACATAACTAATTCTAGCTCTGTGTAAATAGTCAGGTGATTTATTGCTCCATCTTAGCCCACCAGTGCATAACATCGAACTCAGAAAAAGGTTTATAACAATACATTTTTAATAGAATTCAAACATTTGCATAACTACAGATCAATGCTCCTTGCATGAGTAACAGAATATAAAAGTCGAGATGAAGCTTAAGTAATATAAGTACACAATTCAAAAGCTCACAAAATAAAGTATTAAGAAAGCATCGCAGTTCTAAAATATCTCAATACAAAACATAGTCGTCGAAAATAAAGCGCTTCAAAAACTTCGCAATTTAAAAATATCGTCGACGAAAATAGCTTGGTGAAAAATAAAGCAATTACAAATGATCGCATGACGATAACATCACAGGTTTGTTGTTTTTACTTAAACTTACGTGTCTGACAGCTTGTCAGGCCAAACTCACGAAATTCCTTGTGGCCTCAGCACCTTATAAGTGACCTTCCGATTTAGCTCAGTTCGGCCCCCAGTTTTGATGGAGAACTCCTCGGCGGGGGACGGGTCGGAGAGTGGCCCAGCCCTCTCCCCTTCCACCAAACCACACTTTTAGCTCGCCGCATATTTGTGCCTCCATGCCTGACCGACATTATACATTTACAAAAATCTGTGCCTTCTCCGGGATTCGAACCCGGGCCATTCGCACGGCAGTCAGCGATGCTAACCGCTATACCGGTTGGGCGGCTTTTGAAGCTTTAAAAGTTGTATATGCATATAGCATATAACGTTTTTAGCCCTAGAAAGAATGAGGAATATTTTTACTTTTATGTTTCATATTTTTGGAATAAACTGAAATTTTTGCTATAAAAAGTATGGAGGAAACTTAAACATTCAGAAACTGAAAATGAGTAGAATATTTCATGCTACTTACAGCAGTTAATATAATTTTAAACTTAATTAGTTAAATAATAAAAGTCATTAAGAAATTAATTTGTTTTAGAAAGTTTTATTAGTAATTTTTCATAAAAAAGATGGTCTAAAAAGGATTAAAAGAATCTATTTGAGTAACTGCATGCAATTACCTCTATTAAAATTGTTCAATAAATTATCAAATTATTTTCTTTCACATTTGTTAATCTGATATTCGTGAAAGTTAATCTCGTTTTGTTTCAGTTTATTTATCGTCTTAAATTGTCATTAACATCTTCATGTACAGCGTGTAATTAATTGTTTAGATGTCAGTTTGCTAGTTATAAGGATATATGTCAGGTGCATAATGCAGTTCGAGATTTGGATTTATTCGATTATGTCAAAGCACACAAGGACTCTTAAGAGGAGGGATGCCATTGTGGAAGACTTTCATATTATTTCGTCCGTGATGTTTTCGGCTGACATTGCTTTTTCTGACACTGGAAGCCGACACGATTCCACTAGAACTGATGTACCTCTTAGATATGCAAAACATTTTGTAACTGAATCTAAAATGTTTTATTTTAATTATATCTCTCATAGGTTTTGATATAGCTGGATTTCGTGTAACACAACTATGCAGATATCTAGAGTAAGCGAAGATTCTTTAGAATTGTTTTCCCGATGGTTTGATGAGGGTAGCTTGTATATGTGATACCTGTTTAAGAACAGGGTGTAAATAGCTCCAAGAGTATCAGCGGTTGCTATCAAACGCTTTCCTTTAAGAACTCCATTCTTACATATGTAAATTAACTTGAATCCTAGATCCATCCTTCTTTCTGCACCAAAGAAGCAGAAGTAATAGTAAACATAAAAACAGTAAGATAACGGGTTAGTAAATATTAAAACTCTACAGTTACGGAAAATCTGTGCGAAGAAAATAAAAATAGAACAGACTAATCAAATATGTCAAACTATTGCATATTGTAATCTGAAATTGGCCAAAACAACAAGTTTATATTTGGAACCCTTCATTGTAGAATTTGTTTTGCTTCTGACGAAGTAGGACCTGTACCTGATTGCCCTCAAAATCAATAGTTTTGATTATAACCTATGTTTTCCAGTTTAAAAAACTTCTAAAATTATCTAAATATCAACAGAAAAAACTGCTGGATAAAAATAAAACTTTAAATTTCTTTCACTATAGATTTTTACATGACTCGGGAAGAATATCACTCCCAGAATCAAGTAAGAATTATCAGCATGCTAATGCTGTATTCGCAGATATTTTTCTATGACAAATTTAGTAATTTCAATCACATACAGGTAAAGTTTCGAAACCCCACAGGTAGTCAATCGATTTCACAGTCGGAACAATTATGCTTTGATCGTACATTTCATTACCTTTGATGAGGTATCCCTCATCTTACTGTAGCATGCTTCCGTTGGTTCAATAGCTTCGCGGAACATCATCTGTGTCACCATATGGTAATAGTTACTGTGTCATGAATTTTGTTCTGATCTGATTAAGTTTGCTTATGTCTTAGGATTGTGAATATGGAAATCTATCAAATTTCACTTACAATCATAACGTAATAGAGTCTAATTAAAATGTACAATTCCCATTATCTTCGAACGAAGTAATTAATCGTATGCACCAGGCGACAGCATAGACGATTCTCCGAAAGCCAAAGGTAAACGAATGAGGACAGCTCGATTCTCCATTCTATCGCATGCGAAGATCCACGTGCCCAATTTCCAATCACTTACGAATTCCAGATCAACTCTTCCGCATTATCCGATCATTAATGCGTAGATAGGAATTGAAGCAGCGCCTAATTAGATTCCTGCATTCCTGCCTCTATGGTTGGGCATTTTCTAATGAATCCTACGTGATTCGGGCATCTGTGTCCATGCGATTAAGTGATGAAAATCAACAGGAATGCGATCGGAAGATCCGAAAATAGATTCCATTCCGTCTTGAACGGCTTTATACTGAATCCAGGTGTTCTCTTAGTTAATTGAAAAGAGGTTCTTCCCCGTAATTATGTCGGGAGTCAAAATGTCCGTAGACTGAAATTGCGTTCAAATAGCATTTACTGAAAAGATTTCGGTGTTTCTTATTTTTTATTTTTCAGAACTGAAAACAAAATAGGAAAGCGTAACCTGTTTTTTTTTTCTTTTTGTAGATTTAAACTATACGTCTTGATCCAAAACATAATAATTCTGGTAAATATTGAATTAAAATTTGCTATCGCGAGTTTCACATTCTTCTTCTGCAACATATGTTATATCTTGTATATAATTGTTACTTATGTTAGATAACGATATAATATCCTAAACTAGTTAAACAGTTAATTGAAAAAACGTTCTTTTGTGTAATGTATAGAGTTAAAATGTCCGTAGACTGAAATTGCGTTCAAATAGCATTTATGACAAAGATTTCAGTGCTTTCTCATTTTTTTATAGAATTGAAAATAAATTAGAGAAGCATAACCTGTTATTTTTTGTAGATAATTTAAGATACACGTCTTGACCCAAAACATAATAATTCTGTTAATATTGAAATAAATTTGTTATCGCGAATTTCAGTTTGTTCTTCTGCGACATGTGTAATATCTTCTGCATGATTGTTACTTATGTTAGATTACGACATAATATTCTAAGCAAATACGTTAAATTGACAATAGTTAAGTTTAATAAAGGGATAATCTCTTCAAATAAAAGGAACCCAAAATTTGATAATATCACTGATCAGTAATAGTAGTAGGTGCAGCAATAAAGATTCACAAAAAAGAAAATAAACGAAGTTAAATTTGAATAGCATTTCTTTTTTTTTAGGTAAATCAAAATATTTACTGTACATTTAGTCCTGACAGTCAAATTGCGCAACATATTTTTAAAGAAATGCACAGGTACAAGTAGACGGAACCCAAGAATTTCACTATTAATCCTACTAGTATCGTTATCGCACTAACTATGCAGCTACTAAACACTTTTGATAGAAAACGCCCAGGAGCACGGTCCGAGGGTCACCATCCCTTCTCTTTCACCCATACAAAAAATCTTTGGGGCTCGGCAGTATTAAATTGCAGAGTAGAGTCTTGCAAACACCTTCTCCTAGATTCGAGTAAGGTTCCATCGGTACGGCAGCCAGCTCCGCTAACCACTGCATCGAACACGGTCGGAAAAAGTTGAAAAGTAAAGTTTGGAAAGTAAATTCTTCAAACTGGAAAAGAAACAAAAAAAAAAAAAAAAAATTGATCAAATACATTTGATCAATAAAAATACTTCTGCTACAAAAAGTGGCAGTCTGTTCCTTTACAATTTAAAATATTAAAAAAAATTCAGGATAGCAAACATTTGTTTTTCGTTTGCTTTGGTTTATTTGATTATAGCAAAGTACGCGTTGGCTATCTAAGGGGGCCTTACGATGGCTACCCAAAGGGTAGGAAGCCATCATTGAGATCTTTGCTAGGGAAATTAGCTCGTACCCATGTTACATAATTGGAAAATTTCAGAAAAAGCCTGTAAATCCAGCCTGTTGACCTGGAATCAAATCCAGGTCGAACTACCACTGCTCAATGACTTTACCGTTCTGCTGCTGTTGAGCTAAAATGGAAAAGTAAAGGCAAAGAAAATTAATTAAGACCATTTATAAATAAGTCTCAGGATGTCGGACTATAGTGGCAATGATGATAATCTGCTCCTGTTGAAGGTACATGTCCAGAATCCCTTTTGACACAGATGTTTATCTAAAAGTGATGAATTCTAATTCATTAAACATAAAATTCTAAGTACATCAAAATGTTAGAATTTTCGGACATATAGTGTATAAATTTCAACTGAATAACAAACTACTTTTGTTTTAAACTTCAATAATATTTGGCAAAAGTCTTCAACAATAGTTCGTTTTCTAAAATAGCCTTCGGGCCAAAGACCTCACGAAGACCTCTAACTGAACTTTAAGAATAATACAACTGCTTTTAATATTCGAAAGAGGTCTACTTTTAATTCTAAGGGAATTGAAATTTGTTACCTAAAATATAATTCTTAATTGGCAACATTTTAGAATTTAGTAATTAACTAATTAATCACGTTTAGCAATTTAGATTCAAAATAATTACTTGAACCAAGAAATAATCAGAAATATGGAATAAATTTAATTACTACCCAGCAAGAAGAATGAATGTTCTTGAAGAAATTAAAATCGCTAACCTAAATGTTATTTAAAAAACTTTTATTAATAAATATTAGAACACTTCTCTCTATAATATTATTTGAACATTACACACGTTATTTTATATTTAATAGCATTTCTAACTGCACTACCTTATTCACAGTCGATCAGTAACTCAGTTAACATTTGAAAAAGAAATTGTATTTGTATACACTTGCTATGCATGGTAAAGTAAGGAATATAAAATGCATAAAATTATAAAAATATCTCTTAAAACTATTTTATTATGTAAATAGTTTAGTTACATATTTATCCAAGACATGTAGCTGTACAGGAAAGACAATTTTTAAGTTTTATCCCTTGTTCATAATCTGAATATTGATTGATATGTTTACTTATTTTATTTGTATTATTGCGTGCGTACGGGTTCTTAATAGATTGAATGCACACAGGTCTGATGGTGAGTTAATAAAATTTATTTTAATCGAAAGAAACCTTTCAAAGTTCTGGAGTTGTTTTCAGAGATTCTCGTACAAGGTGTTCGCAGTATCGCAGAGTAAAGTCAGTAGATTACTGAGTACGTTAAAGACAACTCAATGCAAAGAGCATCTAAAGAGAAAGCTAATCCGGAAATATCTCAGCACGCCGATCCCATGCTGAAGTAACAACTCTTATCCGCCGAAAACATTGCGGCAAAAACATCGCGGACGAAAACGTCGCGGAGAAAACAACGCAAGACGAAAATGTCGTGGTGAAAACTCCGTGGGAAGAAAGAAAGCAAAGAGAAAAACATTGTGGTACAAAATACCGGGGTCAGCAATAAAGCTATTCAAAAACTTCGCAGTTTAAAGGCATCGTCGTCGAAAATATCGTGGTAAAAATAAAATACCTACAAATCATCGGATGACGACAACATCGCACACATGATTTTCAGATTTTAAAATTTGTAAATGCATTTTCGTATAATTATTTGGGACCGCGAAAAGGAAAGAGAGATTCTTTTTCTTCATATTTTTGAATGAACTAATAAATTTTTCCTGAAAAAATAAGAAGGAAGCATTTAAAAATTGAAAATGAGTAGGAAACTAATACAACTTATAGAACTTAACAAAATTTTAAATTTACATAATTAATTAACAAAGGTCATTAACAAGTTATCCCTTTTTTATGAAGTTTTATTGCTAATTCTTTATGAAAAATACAGTCTAAAAATAAAGGAAGATAAATAACTGCATGAGGTTACCTCTACAAAAAATTTCTTAGTTAATTATCGAATAATTTTTCTCTCATTTGTTAATATGATATTGCTTTATTGAAAATTATATTTTATTTTGTTTCCGTTTATTCTTAAAGTTTCGTTAACATTTTCATGTATAGCGTGCAATCAATTTTTTGGATGTTGATTTGTTTGTTTTGGATGTTTACGACAAAAGTCAGTTATATAATATTTCAGTATGGGATTTGATAAAGGCATGTGTGCGATGTTATTGTCATGCGATGGTTTATAAGTACTTTACATTTTACCACGATATTTTCGAAGATGATGTTTTTAAAATGCAAAGTTTTTGAACAGCTTTATTTTCGACACGATATTTTAGAACTGCGATGTTTTCTCTTTGCTTTCTTTTCTATTACGATGTTTTATGCCGTGACGTTTTTGCCCAGCGTTGTTTTCTTCGCGACGTTTTCGTCCGCGATGTTTTCGGCTGTAACCAACGGCTCGCAATAACAACAAAACAACTGAGAGCAGATGCTGTCTCTCGGAAATTATATTCTTTTCACCCGGCCGGCGAGATATTTCTAGTACTTTCTGCTTCTCGAAATTACTGCAAAGCAAAATGAGAGTCGAGTTACTATTACAGCTAATATAGTGATCAATTAAATTTATTCAATTACAATACCTGTTACGGAGATACAGGGACCGAACCAATATTTCGCCAATTTCGACGATTTATATCCAACTTTGGCGACAAAATAAGTCACCCAAACCGTTGCCAGCTTGGCGATATCTAGCCAAATTACGGAAATACCCATTTACTCAATGTTAAATGGACTTACTCCCGTGTTCTTACTTTTCGGGCATGGCTTATCTGTCTAGATTTTCCATGTTACACTACGCAGAAAAATGTAACGATTTCATATATAATTGCACTAAAATCATGTATCTATGTACAAATTTCGTAACGGTATTATTAAACAAAACCTAATGCTTAGTTAAAATTTCTGTCTAGTATTTATATCGTTACTGTTTCAAATGAAATAAAGGAACGCTGTTATAAATGGCTTATATTCAATCTAGCGAAATATTTTAATGACGTTTTAATGTCCGTAGCCAAGTAATGCTATGAAATACGGGGAATGGACCTACACGAATAACTAGGAATTATTTCAGTTTCAAAATAAGGATTTTATTCATCATTTTGTAACGTAAAACCCGACGGCAATATGACGTTTCTGACGTAAAAACTGCAATGCAGAATTTTTCTCTTTATTATTAGAAACGTATAAAATATACGTTTTGTTGCGAATAAATGTTATGTTTGATTCTAGATATATTAATTCCATAAATTCCAGAGAATTTTCCAATTACAGAATAAGAACAAATCCCATCAGAAGTAAAAAACATAACATCGTGATCTAAAAGCAGTTTTTGAATTTTCAACTTTTTAACTTATTTCTCTTTTTATATATTTTAAATTCAGGATTAACACAGAATGTCTTCTGGGAAGGTATAAAGCATTACCTTATTTCCTATTTTATTTCATAAAATCCACTCAGACGCAAAAGCAACGTAATTAAATTTTATGGGAATTTGAATGCGAAATAAGTGGATGAAAAACTAAACTCTTTTTTTTTAATATGAATAAAGCGAATGTTTAAATCAAAAGAAATAAAATTACTTTCGTAAACGACGCGTAAGATTTTACGTCTCTCATAAAAGCCTTGTTTGTGGCCGTATTTGTAGACCTTTTCATGAAAACAGCGGAAGTAAGCTTATTAAAAATAAACGCCTTTTACATATATTAGTAGTTTAAACCTCAGCAAAAGTCAGGAACTGGTACATTCGTATTTATTCCTTGCTGATAATAGGCAACGACATTACATATTCTGTTTACTAAGAATTAATGCGGTAAATTCCAACTAATGATACAAATAATATTTTCGCATGACGAAACTGTATTGGGAAGTCAATCGGATTATTTTTCTGAAGATATTCATAACAAATCACAGAAAGGTTTCTGTCATAATACGATTGAAGTAAATCTAATTTTACGCTCTGCGGAATTTTGCGCAAGTCTCATGATTCTCATTATGGGTGTTAGTTCATTTTTCTTTCGCTCAGAAGTGTTTGTTTAAAACTTAGTAGTTATTCCATGCGATACTTTTGAAATATAATTTGGAGCGTTCTAACAGCTCTTTCTTCCACTAAGTGTTATCAAATTAATGTTTAAGTAGATTTTTATACCATCGGTCTGACAAAAGAAGTAAATATATCGTAAAAAATCTACTTATGATTGTGCTTATCTAATAAATAATATTAAAATAAATAAATGTTGAGAGTTAGAATTCCTAATACTGTTTTTCCAGAATCACTCATATTTTTAGAGCAGTGTATACATTTGCAATTCATTTTTATCAAATTAAAAGTCTGTGTTTATAAAATAAGGATATTTTTTCGATCAATTATTTACCAGTCAGTGCTTAAAACTGGAAGATTATACGAAAATAATTTATTTGTTTTGGTTTTTAGAATTTTTGTAATAACTCAAGTATTTCAATTATTGTTTGAACGGAAATATTTTTTTTTAACAATTCGTTTCAGCGAAAATCGATTAGCAGTTGTTTGTTATGTAGCGCAAAAAATATATTAAACAACTCTGTTTTCTTTTAGATTTCATGATATGGAAACACCGAAGAAAATTAGAATAAGTATGATGTTTAAATGCATATTTCTTAGCATATTTTGGCTCTTTTATACTTCCTTGTACGAAGTACTGTTCTCGCGGAAATTTTCGGGTATCGTATTTACACAAAAATATCCATTTCGACCGCTCTGGAATTAATTTGAACGATTTTATTGCGCGATATCTGTACGTACGGGCAGAATAAAGGACTGTTTTCTTCAAAAACGGACTGTAGAATAGATTCAGAAGGGAATTTTTTGTGGCATCTGTACGTACTTATGCATGCATGTATGTATAGTATGTATGTATCGTGTATGTAGGTGAAGAACAGTGAAATTTTTTATGTGGGAC
This sequence comes from Stegodyphus dumicola, assembly GCF_044657685.1. Lineage (NCBI taxonomy): Eukaryota > Metazoa > Arthropoda > Arachnida > Araneae > Eresidae > Stegodyphus > Stegodyphus dumicola. Next base: position 91,395,165 of record NC_140768.1, read on the forward strand.
TACTATAACATCTAGTTGTGCTCCTTTCGTTTTTGTTGCAGTTGGCGCAACAAACACATATACATATATATCTATTAATAATTAATTGCAGTATGCTTATCTACTTCGGTGTTTAAAAAGGTAAAAGGAAAAGGTAAAAAAATATTAATGTAACGTAAAATTATTTTAAAAGAAATCATATTAGATGTGGGAGAGTTCAGTGTAATCTTTCGCTATTAAAAGATTTTGAAGTGGTGAGAGAATCAAAGGAAGATTTTTTTTTTTTATAGTCTGCGGACCAAGAAAATCTAAATTGAACGGGAGTGCTTGCAGGTGGCAAGAATTCTATACTCTCTTTAGCAAGATTATGGATATTAGAATGATAAAACTCTCAGAGTGAAAACTGATAATTTTATAATTATTTCTGACTAAACGTCAAGGAAAAGGAAATACGAGGACTGAAAGTCAAAAGTCTTCACTTAAATGGCTGCTTTCAGACTTTGAAAAGAAATGTGCCTTTTTAATAAGACAGAAGTATATTCAGTAAAATTTATAGTTTAAATACAAAACGGGCAAATCTATAATTTTAACTTGACATTATTTCTTACCTTCTTTTCCGTTTCAGATAAGCTTATCGTAACTTATTAGTTTAAAGATTAAATTTAATATTTAACACAGGCTTTTTAACAGAAAAATTAATAAATTGTGAATGAAGTTTTATTTCCTTTAAGTACTTGTGTAAACAAAATTATTTTAAGTAGCCAGTTCCTATAAAAATATTTTGATTGTATTTATTTGATTGAGTTACCTATAACCTATTTTCAAATTTAATGTAACTGTAAAACAACGTGCAATCGAGGAAAGTTTTCCATTTGTCTACTCTTGATTGAACGCATTTCTGGAAACAAATTTGGAAGAAGAAGAAAAATATTGTAAATTTATCTCAATGGAAGAGTAGTATACAAATTTTTAAAATCACGACAGTTAATAGCCTTTATTTCGAGCTTTTTACTTGAAGAAATAACTGGAAACATTCCAAAAAAAATTTATAACATTCCAACAAAAGTTATGATACTTTTAACTGAATTAAATACAAATAATTAAACTTTTGAAGTCGCAGTTCAAATAAGTAGTCAACATTTATAATTTCTGGTCCCATTAGCTTTAAATCTGAATTTAAGCGGTGTCTTATGGACTTTGAGGTGATATTTTTTTATATATATACATATACCTGACTCGGCGAGCTGTGTATTTCCATTCTTATATTTTGCTAAATTGTGCATTTTTTACTTTAAAAGCGATTGAATTATATTCTTCTTATGTTCCGGTTAAGGTTCATATGCTTCTAGTTAATCTGCATGAAATAGTTGTAGAATTCGCAACAGTGTGAGTGGAGAATAGGCCTAACGTGGCGACTTTTTGTTTATATTTGAAACTCTTAGTACTATAGTGAATTAAGTCAGTTATTGCACCAGCGTCTGTGTCTTTTGGCACAGTGGGGGCCGAAAGATAAATTAATTTTGTTTGTACTGAAAATTCTGTCTTTTTTTAACTGTCTTAACTGTATTTGATGTTTTAGGTTTTTCTGTATATTACAAATTTTAATGAAGATGTTTTGTATTTTACGTATTTTTGCCTTGCCGCACAGTGAAAAATGAATTGATTGAATGAGAAAGATATCTCTAATGCAATTCGAGGAAATACGTTTAAATGAAATACAGCACAAAATGTTTATAGGCCATACAACGAAGTCATGTGTCCACATGTTGTATTTTTACTTACTTTATTTTGAAAGAATTGAGAGGGCACCATTAGTTTGATATCCGAGGACACGGTTAAAGTAAGAGCATAACGGACGAAATGTGCTCCTGAAAAAAACTACTGTAATTGTGACAATATTATTCATTTAAATGTAACCTGCATTATAATAAGATTACAAAATAACATAAACGTTGCAATACCTATATAATATATCTTCATTTCTACTTCCTTCTATCTTGAATCGTATTGTAGTCCAGAGCCACTCTTTATCGGCTCCGATTTTTCACTGCAAGTAGAACTGTGCTATCTGCTCAAGCTTGCAAGTTGTTATCATCACCGTTATTATCCTCTTAGTAAACGTCCAGCTTGTCTTCCATCGTAAAATGATTTTCAGAATTATAAAGAACACTAGATATCCCTGTTTTCACGAAATTCTTTACTACATATGCTTCATAAACCACAGCCTATGCACCCAAAACTCTCGAGCAAATCCATTATTAACATAAAAACAATCACAAAGGTGGACGAATTCATTTAAGAATTTAAGGGAGCTTGCTTTCTGTATGTCTGTGGCTTTCTGAATGAAGGACTATTACGGGGTGTTATACATTTTCAGAATCTTGCGCCAAAAAGCCAGGGGCAAGAAATTCCATTATTTAATGGCATTCACATAGTGGCATTGTTAGGAGTGTTTGACTGCCGACTGGAAAAGAAATTAAAATGAAGCGCCCTAAATGTTTTTAGGTGTCAAGGTTCCCAAAAGGCCACGCAGACGGTATAATGGATAGAGGAACTTGACCGCGATACCGAAGGGCCTGGTTTCGAATCCCGGAGAAGGCATGGTTGTAACTGTCCGTCCCTTCATAGCAGGCAATAGTGACCCACCTATTAGATGCCTCCATAATAAAGAGACCACCACATCTGGCCTAAGTATAGATTAATGGACTCTGTTACAACGGTAGCTGTTCACAATCTGCTGTTGGAAAAAAAAAATGTTCCCAAAAGTAATCCATATATTTTTGTATGAGCTTATAATTGTTTACGATTATCATATCGTTATGATTTTTCACGTTTCCCATACAAAGGAGGTCACTTTTTTGGGGATCTAAGAATCCAGTTTGGCTCCGGCTTTGAATAAGTTCGCGCCTGTGCAATAGAGATTGTTTTATCTTTTGGAAGAAAAAGTGGAAATCTGGTCCCTAAAGGGGACGAAAATCCTGTTTTGTGGTAGTCTGTGTTTTTGTGAGAAGTGAAGGAAAATTCCAGTACGGAACACTTTGAAACACTTTCCACTTTTGCTCTGAGTTGGATGAGGTGAAGTGGTTTGTCTTCTAGCAGTAGTTACGGCGGGGAGCTGCAATTATGCTGCCCGGCGCGTGCCTCACTTAAATGAGGAGAATAGGATTTTGTGTGGTGAACTTCTGAATTAATGAAAGAATTTTGAAATATTTCAGGACATTTTGCTCGGCTCGGCTCGTCTTGATGGAGGTTGCATTTGCCGTGAGCTGCAATTATGCTCCCGGCCTGGTTTTCAACTTAAAACTCGAAAAATGGGATTTCGAGGCTACCATCGAAAAGGGTGAAGAATTCTAAAATATTCTACACTGTGGACTATACATTTTTACTTCATGCTGTATTGTCCTGTCACGAAGGGGCCTTCTTCTTTCAATCTTTAATCAGTGAGCTTTTAGGCTCTGTTCCTGTTGCGTCCATGGACAGTTCGTGAGTTGACGTCGGTTCATTCCCGTTTGAATTATGTCTGGAGGTTTTCCACTGCGGTTGGAATGGAAATAGAATCAGCATAAGCCCCAACGAACCAAAGACCGTTTTCACAAGCATGCCAGCTATGAGGAAGTAGCCGCCAGCAGCAACGTGATATCGTAGTGGACATTACTGTGTCTTTCCTGTGAATTTTACTTGATTTTGCGACCTCGTCATGACAAGAAGATTTGTATAGTTCCTGGATTGAATTACGTTGTGGAAAGCCACCTGCCTCTTAATATTAGGCCTAGCAACGAATCTCCAGTTGGCACGTAGGAATGGAAGATCTTAAGTCTTTTTGTAAAATTTCTTTGAGCGATAGAAGGACAAAAGATTTGATTGACATACTGTTATTAAAATTAGTATAAATAATAATTTAGGATAAATTATACACTCAGCAGGCTTTAATTATTACATTTTTGAAATCTCTCCTTATTCATTTATCCTTGGAAGTTACGTAAATTTTGGCTGTAAGCTACTCATAATTAATAATGCAAAATTTTATGAAATAATTATTCGTCCAACTGTTAAATTCTTATTTAACACCAGAGAGGGGATGTGTAATATTCTGCTCTCATCTACAGCAATAGCTTGCGCTGAATGGTACTGAATATGTTGTATTTGCAAACTGGCACCAAACATTTAAAGTTAAATTCCTTATGAAAGTATAATAAGAAATTTACGAGAAATAATGATGTGGAATTGAATTACAATCTTTGGAGACTTAATAAACTAAGTATTAATGGGATTTCATTACGTTTCATTTGCACCTTGCATTTTTTCTTTGTCTGATCTTTACCTGAGCACGGTCCCGAATTTAATGAAAATGGCAACGCAATGACTTTGCCTATAATTACGATCACAATAATGTTTAATTTGTTAGCACTTATATGATTACTTTAGTGTTAACTATTTGGTTAAATTTTAATTAGCTAATTGAATTTAGTCACGGATTCACCAGATAATATTGTAGGCGCCAAAACTTATAATATTACATTGGTGCCGTTAATTTTAGTTACGGTGTCACTTGTCAGTTCTGTGTCGATGTTTTATCCAGGTACCGTAGCAAAACTGAATAGGAGAATTTGAGGATACTGTCGTATCCACCGTACGTGCTCAAGTCGTGTAAGTGGTTATCATGACCAGTTGGAAAACTGGAATATTAATGATTGAGTTCTTGGAGAGAACGCAGTTAACCTTTCGTGTTTTAAAGTCCGAAGTTAAGTTCTCTACAACTCTCATTTATAGTTAGCCGAAGGGTAATATTTCAGTAAGCTGAAATTTCAGATAGAGATTTGAGCTTACGTTTATGTTAAACAATATGAGAGCTATTTGTTTAATCGATAATGACAAGTCACTTCGGTGTTTCAAAACAAGCTGGCTTATATTCACATAACGCGAGGGGAAACAGAAGTATAAAAGTAGCTTGAAACTATTGTTCTTTTTACTATATTATAAGAAAAATACACGAAAATGTTTTCTTCTACGCTTACAATATGATTAGCGTGGTATACTATGCGCACAAGTCTATAATTAAATCGCTGGTATTATGTTTCCCTTGTCAAATGCGCTCTCTTTCTGATGTGAGATCTCAGTCTGTTTTTATTTTAAAATGGAAATAATTTTTATGCTTGAGCTGGAAGACTGAAATTTCTCCGCTTTTACACTGCAGTCTAGTACGTCTTCTATTAATTGCAAAATCTCTCGTCTGAACATCAACGTATGTTTCAATCTGAGATTGGGGCGATATAACTAAAATAAAAAACATAATTAAAGCAACAATACTAATTATGCTATCTCTTTAAAAAATATTTATACTAGATTTCCTGCAATACTGAATTAACGACAGCTATTTCTGACAGGATCGAGAAACTTTACTGAAATGATTGATGACATTCTCCTTTTAACCCTAAAGATTCAGAGAAATTTCATAAAAGAAAATAATTATTTGTATTTGCTTTACAAATTCGTTTTATTAAACAATCACCAGAGGACACTTAGAGCTAATTTAATACGGAAGGAACAGTAAATAGTCTCGAGATGTTCTTTAATATTAACCAAATGCGTTATCAGATGTAACTCGTAAACAATGTGAGTTGCAAGGAAAAATTGTCAGCTGTCTCATTGAATGACAGCTGATGAGTAAAACATCAATAAAATCACAGATCATAAATCTTCAAAAATACTTTTAGAATAAGGAAGCTTGGTATTTTGCATAACCGGGATATAGAATATTAACATAGCTTGGAAACAGTCGGTGTAATGATAAATGCAATGAAACAGTTTGGTATTTTGCGTAATCGAGATACATAATATTAATATAGCTTGGAAATAGTTGGTGCAATGAAACAGTTTGATATTTTGCATAACCGAGATATAGAATATTAATATAGCTTGGAAACAGTTGGTACAATGATGAATGCAATGAAACAGTTTGTTATTTTGCATAACGGAGATACAGAACATTAATATGGCTTGGAAACAGTTGGAGCAATGATGAATGTTTTAGGGCAACTAGGAATCAGATCTGTTTTGGGAGAAATGTTGCATGTTATGCATGTTTACTAAAAGACAAAGCTTAGGTCAATAAATCATCTAAATTTCTCGAAAAAAAGTTTGTTTTTCACTACAATCTAATGTTAACTCATTCTTTTACTGCAAAGAAATCCCTCGCCTATTATACAATAAAAAGCAATATCTCTTTCTTCTTCATGATTCTAAAATTTCATCTATTGTGGATAAAAGTATCAAGCTGAGATGGCTTTAAAAATGAAGGTCCTTCAGAGGTAAGTGGAATCTTCATCCATTTAAAAGGCTCCGCCTACTTATATATCATGTCTGGGGAAGAGAATAATCTTAATTTATCGGGAATGCCCTGCGCTTTGCATGGAAAGAGGAATATTTATGATAATTCTCCAGTTCAGTTTACGCGCTATTAATAGCCGCATTATGAAAAGCGAAATTGGCGCCTCCTTTGGAGAGGGTTGTGAATCACCTCTTTCATCGTCTGTAAAGGCTGTGGATTAAATCCATTTCTTCAATTCCATTCTTTCTCAAGAATATAAACACAGAATTTGTCAAATTGATTCACAATCTTTCGACAAAACATTAAACACCAATTCTTTCCTTTAGTGGTTTCGTTATTTTGCAATTTAGTCATTAGACGGCTTCATTTTCTGCCACACATCAAACTTCATGCTGTAGTACATAAATACTGTTACGTTATAAGGTATTGCCTCCTTAATTTCAGCATGATTTCGTGGTGTAATGGTAGCACACTTGTCGCGTATTCACGAAGTCCAGGTTCGAGTCCGAGATAAAGCATTGCACAATTTTTCACGTCTTCTGCTTCAAAATAACCTAATGGTTATACACCGTTTTCATTTGTATTTATTGATTTTACTGTCCAGTGTTTAAGTAAACGACCGCAGTTTTGAGGAATGTTATGTACCTGTATAATTTATGCACATATCCGCATACGTAATGAACACACAGTGTCCAAGAAAGACGTGATGAAGATGATAATGAAGAAGTTCTTCATTCAAATTTCACGTTACATCCATTCTCACAGTGCCAGCTGCTTGGGTTTTAAAAGGCAATGTGTTACGTTTCGAATCAATCGGATTGAAAGTTTCTGTGCAATGTCTCCTTCTTTAGTCGAGCGTGCGTTACTGGTCAAATTCTTTTACCTGAACCAGTGCAATGCGTCAGCTGCTCTTCGTGCTTTTAGAACGTACAAAAAAATGCGTAAATATAACGGTCCTGTGTCAGTTAATGGGCTAAAAGCAATGATTGCGACGTTTGAGAAAACAGGTTCTCTGAAGATTCAGTCAGGCAGAGGACGAAAACCTGTACAACAGGATACAATCGAAGCAGTTCCACGGCGATTGTCGACAGAAGACCAGACAATATTGCTGCCACCTCTAGCGCTCGTGGAGTAGCTCGGAATATGGATATACCTTACAGTACGGTATGTAAAATCTTACGAAAGATTATCAACTTCTATCCGTACAAGATCAGCTGTGTATAGGAGTTACTGTACTCCGACCATGATTAGCGATTGACTTTTGCTCTCACCTTTCTTGCCAGAATGGAGGTGGATGATGCTTGGCTGTGGAAAATCTTATGGGGAGACGAGGCTCACTTTTACCTGAATGGAACTGTGAATACCTAGAACTGCCGAATTTGGGATGACAAATTACCACATGCAGTCACAGCAATTCCCTTACGTTCACGAAAGGTAACTGTTTGGTGTGGGTTAACAGCGGAATTTATCGTAGGTTCATTCTTCTGTGAGAACATTACCCCGACAGGACCGGAAACCTGATCTGTTACCGGAGAGAAATATCGCCACATGTTGAACAGCTTTGTCATTCGGGCACTTCAACAAAGACAATGCCTGGGGGAAATCATTTTCATGCAAGATGGAGCCCCTCCACACGTTGCTGTACGGGTGCAACAGATGCTACGACAGAAATTCACAACAGAAAGAGTCATTAGCCGCTACTTTCCAACTGCATGGCCACCTCGGTCACCTGATCTTACCCCATGCGACTTCTGGCTGTGGGGTTACCTTAAGTCCAAGGTCTATCAAGGAGTGGTCCAGGACCTGACTACGTTGAAGGATAACATATCACGGACTGTACGGGAGATTCCTGCAGACATGTTACTTTCTGCTGTTGGGCATACTGTGCACAGAACGCAATATATAGTCCACAACAACGGCAGCTGCATTGAACCTCATTTGAATGCAAAATAAAAGGTAATTTCCGTATTGATTTCCATTTGTTAACACTCTGTTTTCTATTACACAGCGCCAAATATTCCCCTAGCGGTGACTTTTGGAACTAATTTGTTTTTTCGGGAAATCCTTCGTTCCCCGTCTTGTATAATCTTCCTACAAAGTGTGGCGTCATTCTCGCAAATATATCGCGCACCAGAATACTGTGAGCACTGTCAGTTTAATTATGGCCACCTGATATATCTATATACCTTATTATTATTCTAAATTATATATATATTATCATCAACCTATATATCTCATGATTATTTTAAATATAACAATTTCATTTAATTGGACATTTTTGTAGTCTTTTTATAATATAAGATATACTCCCTTTGCTTACATTCGCATTTTCATGTTTTATTTACACATTTTTTTACATGTTTTCATCGCATTATTGATTTGATACTTGCGTATTGTTCTAACGGTTTTTTTTAAATAATGTTTTTTCATTTTATATGAATGTTCCAGTAATTTGTAATTGATTTACATCGTGTAGGGGAATCCTTGACATACATATGAGTTAGCTAAATTTGGGGAGTTGAATATTTAAGTATAGTAATTTTGAATTTACATATTTATTGCAAAGACGAAACACGATATCTGAGTATTTGGAAAGAGTGTGAAGTAAGCTAATACCCCCCCTGAAGAGTCAATAATATTTCTGTATCCTTTCAGTTGGTCATTATTCGTTAACTTTTTTTTATAATTTTTATTTGTCATTTCTGTATCTCAATTTATATACTTCTTCGCTATACTATTAGCTAGTACAAGACATTTTATCCATCTTTAGTTTCTCTTTTACATACTTCAAATTCTTTTCAAATAATTTTAACCTTTTGATTTTTATAAAATCAATTTTTCTTTCTCTTTCCTATTACGACTTTGTAGACTGTAATTTATTAGTGTTCGAGTTGTAATCCTTTGTTTTCTTTATTGGCATGCTTAATTTTTACTTTATTGGAATTTTAATAGGCGTATTGCCCCTTTCATTCATTGGATTATGTTTATCGACCTATCTCTCTCTCTATGTGTGTATGTGTGTGCAATAGATTGAAGAGATGAGTTGTAATTGACATCAGATGGTGCATTACGTAGATGTAACTTCGCAAGACTCTGCTGCGTAGATGAAAGCACTGCACTTACAGGAAGAACATAGCCGTCGATTCAACATAACTTTATAACTGGATAACACAATTCATTAGACGCAATATCTGATTCACATACTATCAAGTGTGCAATATGCACCCGGCATTTTTGAAAGTTTCGCTTATCTTAAGACAATGGATCATAGACAAAAGCGAGCAGCGACGCGTGTTAGAGCGAAGCAAAGAGGAAGTGAGCGCATTCAGAAGGAAGCATTTCCGAAAGAGTCAGAAAATTGCAATTTCAATTGAAATTTTTAATCTACTTGGGCGAAAGGTACCTACATTACTGAGTTACATAAGACAGTATGGTGCAGACTGATTTTGAAGTGACGCAATTTAGAAACTGTTTCTATTTTTAGGAGACAAAAAGTGAAATATTCAAATTGAAATGAAGATTATAAGGGCATTACTGCCTTTTAAATTTAGAAAATTGCTTCACATATTTTTATCTCTCTCTATACTAAATCAATGTATTTATATTAGATTGTAGTTTTGCATGGGTAGTAAGAAGAGCTCGAAAAAAATATTTTTCGGCGGGAAGACTAGAGCGGAGCGAGCTTGACCCCTTTCGATTTCTTTCTGTGGATGTTTTCGAAGAACAGTTTGGTTTGGATTTTTGGCGCAAATCTGATTTCTGGTAATACTGTACGAAATGCGTGATGCTCTCAGGTAAATGTTATAGATACAAAATTTGCATGCAAGTCTAACAAAAAAAAAAAAAAAAAAAACGGAAAAGCGCATATAGTTAATGCGATATAAAATCCATATAAGGTGAGCTATTAATGAAGTGAAAACAACGTTACCACTGGAAATAATGAAACAACAAAATAAATGAAATATTTGTAAAAGATTATGTAACTTTTGCATTTTTAAAAGTTGAAAGGGGTAATTGTGGGTCTCAAACTCAATTAAAACTCTCACAGAATTATCTGAGTTTAAACAATAGAGATGACGAAAATAAATGACGAAAAGATAATTACAATCAGGACAAACATTTAAATCCCGTTTTAAAGTCAAACCACATGTAACACAGATCATGTCATGGCATTTAGCGCAGATTAGTTTACTGTCCTCATTCATTAGATGCTGATGAATTAACCTACAATGACTGATTAACAAGCTAGTTGACATTTTTCCTGCCTCTTCCATTTGTGAAGGAAAGAGTGTATCGAATATCTGCGGCCAATGAGGGAACTAACTATCTAACTATGGCAAACTAAGCGAAAGCTGTCTGCTTGAGTGCGGAAATTATTTCGTGGAGGGTTTCATTGCATATCCATGTTACAATCGGGAAAATGGCGAAAACAACGATGTTGCCAGCTCGTTTACCACAATTCGAAAGCCAGGACGTAGGACATCTCAAATTCCGGAAGTAGAACTTTACTTGAAGCTCATCAAAATTTTTAATGAAAAACTATTTAAAAATATTATCAAAAATTTTTCAATTTTAGCTCGTTGAAAATGATAGACTTTACTTGAAGCTGAGATTTTCGTGAAAATATATCTATCTCATGATATAATCCAAAATTTCTGAAATTTTGTATTTAAACCCCGTATAGATTAAAAACGACATATTAGATTTTGACTTTATTTGATAAACCGGAAGTAATTCTTTACTTGAAACTATTAACAGATTTTTGTGAAAAAAATGTATAATCACTATTTAAAAAAAAAATGGCAGAGAAGTTTGGGACATTGTTCACCTTATTCGTTTATCTTACTTAATTTAACGAGTAATTAATATTAAGTGTTGCTTCATTAACATTAGTAACAGAAAACATTTATACAAATTAATTACATATAGAGATATGATCACACATACTTCTTTTTCGTTTCACCTGTATTTTATATGTACCTCTATTCACCTGTATGTACATCAGATCGAAATTTGCCTTGTAAAAGTTGAAGAAATGTTTCATTTCTAGACGCACATTTATCCCACTTAACTTTTGTCTTAAATGTGCAATTAACGCTATTAATTTAAGGGACGCATCTGCATCAAAATTTTGTAAGAAGCAATGATTTTTTCTTCCACTGGTGATTAAATTTTAACTCGCACTGACAAATATGGAAATATCACACCATTACTGGCTGCCAATTTATGTACTACATTTTTAGGAATAATTTATTTTATTGAATTAAATCCCATTACAATTTAAAATACGAAATTGGCGAAAGGTAATTTTTGGCCACATCATTTTTTCTTGTTGCTTTTAACTTTATTACATGAAAGATTAGAAAGAATCAGCATTCGAGAGATTAGACAGACTGAAAAGAATTCAGTATTATTTTCCACTTTAATTTACTTCGATAGCTTCTCCTCATTTCTGGGGTTTCTTTTTTTTTCTTTTTTTCTTTTATTTTCCAATTTCAAAGAATGAGCTCAGTTACCGAGAATTAGTCTTTTCATTATTAGTCTTTTCATTCAAAAATATCCGAAGCGTGGTAGATTGCGGATAATAGAGCGAATAAAAAAAAGAATGCAACTAATTACAAAGATGCGCTACCTGTATTTTAAGTCAAGAAGGTGAAGATTATTTAGACTTGAATTAAATCCAGTCGCGTAAAAAGAAATAGATATCCTTTTAAAATATTCAATGCCGGAAACATTTCGCTTTTGTTCAACAAGTAATCTCCAGTTCTGTTACATAAAAATGTTGCAATCAACTGTAACCGGTCTTTCAATATGTCACGATGAACCGGTATCTGTCGTTCGTAAAGATAGAACATTTTATTAAGTTGATTATACTGAATGCTTGGTTGGTATCATTCATTGTTAAGTTACGTATGTTGGAAAAATGGATATTCTTTCTCAATAAGAAATTTCAGGAAATTTTTATCTCAAAATGGGAAATTTTCTTTTCCTAGTTATTATTTTCATGGAAATAAATACAATCTGATTAAAATACATAATTTTTATAGTCCCTTTTCTTTAACATGGTTTCAATTATTCTTAACCTTTACTACATTTAGATTTTGATTTAGCTTCTTCAATCATATTACATGTTTCGCTCCCACTTTTATATAAATTTAAAATTTACACGACGTAGTTCAGTAGAGTGATTCCCAAAGTGGTTCCTATGGACTCCCAGCGGTCCTTATGACTACTTAGACATCTGTTCTGTGGCATTAAAATTAATTTAGAGGTTAGAGAATAATGCCGGAGAATCCACGAAAGGTTTATATAAAAAATAATAATTCTGACACTTTGACATTATTATGAAGAATAAAATAAATAGCAATGAAAAATAAAAATAAAAGCCTGAGAAAAATAAAACAAATTATAACAGTATGAGTGAGCCAAATAAAAAGCGCAGACAGTATAATGCCGAATATTTAAAATATGGTTTTACTCTATTACTGGGATATAAGTACTTTACCTACCTACGTGCCTTCTATTCAATAAAGCTTTGTTAAAAGAATCAATGAAGACAAACAAGGAACATTTAACAAAAGCTCATAGCGACAAAAAATAGAGATTTACTTTTTTAAAACTGTCAAAGAAAAATATATGACAACACCATTATTGAGACAGTATTTGTGCGATATGATGATGCACTGCGTGCATCTTAAAACATTTCTTTACTGATTGCAAAATCGGAAACCTGCTCACCATTGGCGAAGAACGTATTCTACCACATGTAAATGAAGTAATATGCACGTACGGCATAAATCAGCTTTCAGTATTATTATAAAGGTGCTATCACACATCTATTTGTTTCGGACGAACAAATCTTTTAAATAATTTTTCAACCTGCTTTACCACTGAAAGCAAAACACAGGATTTTGTTTCTTTTTTTTTTGCAAAAAAATGTTACTTGTTCTGTTACAACAACTAACCAGCTATCAGCATCGAATCTCCGATCATCAACAATCATATGTAATGGAGAACTAGTTTCTCTTTCACATAGTAACTCCTAAGTTATCCGTAGTGATTGGCTGTTTTATATCAAGCGGCAAAGCAGAAAACTTGTGCTATACAGTTGTTCTTCCGAAATATTTTGAATGTTTGACATGACCCCAAAACAAATTCCGCTGAATGTTAGTAAAAACAAAAGGATTGACGAAATGGCTCACTGCGTAAACAATTCTTAATGTGAGATTTTAAAAGCATCTTAATTCTCTATTGAGCTTGACGACTGAACTTTGCCAGGAAACAAATCTCACATAAATTTAGTTTTAGCTTATATGAGATTTGTAAAAGAAGAACAAATTTCACATGAATTGTTATTTGTCAAATGTTTGGAAACTGATACAAATGATGAAGCATTGTTTAAGAATTTCTGGACATAAAAGAAAATTTTTGGATGTAAAGCCCTTTAGAATATCCCCCTCGCTACAACTGATGGTGTTCCGGGAGTGGAAGGACGATATTGAGGCTTTTTGACATGTTTAAAGAAGATATACCAAATGCATTGTGACATTCGTCGACAACATTTAGTCACCAAAAATTTTAGTCAACGCTTGTATGGCTTAATAGATTATGTCGTTAGAGCAGCTAACAAAATCAAAAGGATTGCGGAAAAATGAGTATTTGTATTTGTTCAACTTTGTTTGGAAAATGATGAAGATTATAATCGTTTACCACTTAATATCAAAATTCGTTGTTTATCTAAAAGTGCATGCTTGGATTGATTTTATGCACTCTTGGATTCAGTATTAAAATTCCTGGAAATTAAAGACAATTAATTAATGCTCAATTTAATTAATTGAAAAACGACGTTTTTAAATGAATTTTATAATTTCAAGACTAACTTATTTGCCAAATTTAGTGAAATTTGTTAGAAGCTGTAAGTTGATCAACTGAATTTAATCAAAGCTTAAATTAAAATATCTGCGTTTGTACCAAAACGTTTTCTGTACAAAAAAAACGTGGGAAGAGGAGAATGACCTCAATTTCAATTTCTTTGACAACTCACGTACGAGAGGAAAATTTGTTTGCTTGTCCTCAACACTAAACGGCTCTTCATTCTGACCTCAGCCAAAGATTTTAAGACATTCTTCACTTACTTATTCCTGATTGGGTATTGAACCCTATTGCAAGTAGACACCAAATTCAAATGAATCCAATGTTTGAATAAGGATACCACAAATTCTGGTTACTAAAATAGATACGAATTTCATAGTCTGCATTGTGGATTACTGGCGGAGCTGTTTATGGCTTTCCCGTAACTTCCTATCTAGTAGGACGTGGATTTAATGCAGTTATGAACCTCATAACGAAAATAAAAAACCTACTGGAAATTAGTGCTCATGGAGACATACGAATGTTACAATCATAGAGCCCAACATAAACGATCTCCAATCAGGATTCACGCATCTCACTGAAAAAAAAAAACTGTTTTTGTATTTTAAAATAAATGTTTTAATTTCAGTAAATACTATTTTAAACATAAAAATATTTATTCATATTTATTTACAATTCAAGACTTCAAGTTAAATTTGTAATTTTTCTATTATGCAAAAATGTATAGTTATTCACTTGGAGGTTCACGGTCAAGTTTTTACTGTAAGAAGGGGGTTCATGGAGACAGTGGTTTATGGTCAGGTTTGTGCTGTAAAAAGGGATAAAGTAAGTTTCGAAAGTATTGGCTTAAAAATAGAAGTTTAACTTTAATTACAGCCCATCTTTCTGTCTTGCTAAGAACTTGTACTTCTTGCTGAACCTCTTGAGGGCCAAAGCCAGATAAGTAGTTATGCTTTTAGTAAGTTTGATACAACAGATGAGTTGCTGTGTACATCAACTGGATACTTAGTTTTGACTTTAATATTTGCTTTGTATGGAATTCAACTTCAGAGCTTCTGTATAGACTATATATCTCTGCTTGCAAAAAATTCAGCAACAATGTTTATTTTCTCAGAAATCTTATTTTTAGTCAACGCTTGTATGGCTTAATAGATTATGTCGTTAGAGCAGCTAACAAAATCAAAAGGATTGCGGAAAAATGAGTATTTGTATTTGTTCAACTTTGTTTGGAAAATGATGAAGATTATAATCGTTTACCACTTAATATCAAAATTCGTTGTTTATCTAAAAGTGCATGCTTGGATTGATTTTATGCACTCTTGGATTCAGTATTAAAATTCCAGGAAATTAAAGACAATTAATTGAGGCTCAATTTAATTAATTGAAAAACGACGTTTTTAAATGAATTATAAATAAAAATAATTGTAGAATTATAAATAAAAATAATTGCACAATAAAAATAATTGTAGAGGGTATTAATATTTTACTGGTGTAAGAATTTTAGATAATCAATTTTTCCTTCGCCTAGATTCGAGCCACTGATATTTACACTGTTAGGTAGATGTGATCAATTATATCTGAATGATTATAAATTCATGAAATAAGTCAAATATAAATTCCAAACAAAAACTAATTAAATTAAAATAATATAAGATTGTTAAATCTTTTCATATATCAAAAATAAACAAATAAGTATTAACTGTGTCCCGGTCGGAAACTTCCAGTTACTAGCTGGACGTACTAACAATGTAGGCTACAAGATTATGCATGGACGAGATGCGAGAATTTCTTAAGATAATCATGAATATTAAAGAAGGTGATTGAGGAAAGACACAAGATCTGGTTCATCATAATTAAGAAGTTTTCGGCGTCATCCTTTTAGTTTTATGTTCACTATCAAGAAAATTAATTTTAGGTACGTGAAATGGAAAACATAAACTGCAATCTTGCCAGCAAAGTGAAGACGTGGATCTTTACGTTGGCAATTGGATTTGATAACCATTTATATCACGAAAGTACTTATGGAAAGATTCGATAATTCTTTACAAAATAACACCTTCATCGAGATGGTTTGTCTCTTAATCGATGAGCTCATGAAATCTTAATCATCGTCATATCTTAGACGTCGTAAAAACATCCTACCGCAACCATCAGCAATCCACATATTTAAAATGTTTCCTATTATTATACACGAGTTTTAGTCCTTTACAGAATTAGAAGATTCGCTTCACATTGCTTGCAACACTTAGTTGTAGCTTCTAACCAGCGATGATTCTGAAGAAATTTTCAAGCCTTTAGTACAGTCTGCATATCCACAGGAATCAGATTTATTTTAGTATTTAATGCAGATCATCTCTAAACGACGAATACCAACTTAAAAACTACGTCAAATTTTAAAGATTCAACGGTAATTTTTCGAAATAACTTCCCCACATAACTACATTTCTTCGGATTCAAACAAGATACGATGGTTAATTACTCCATGTCTGCAAGTTTAAACAAAATGTGATGATTTAATTATCCTTTGAAAATGTGAGTAGATCAAGAATATTTCTAAAGATGTTTGAGTCTGCTCATTTCATTAATTTATTATTTCAAAGTTCAATTTAGATTGCGCAGAAGTTAATTTCTTCCCTGAAAATTTTGGGGATCCTAATTAATTGATGGCAGTTGCTCCGATAAACGTGTCGTTTAACGCTCAATAATTGAATGAATTCTGTACATATCTTAACAAACGTGCTTCAAATATATTCTTGAAACTAGTCAAATTTTAGTTTGTATAGTTAACAGGGAACCCATTTAACAAATATGGAGGCAATATTAATCAGAATTAATTCAAGGAGAGCCAGACGAATATTTCTAAACTCTTTAGCCACTTTCAATCTGTTTGAGTAAATTGGGTGATTATGTAGGATGACATTGAGTAACTTTTGCTCAATAAGCAAATTTACATTCCGTTCCGATAGATCTCATCAATCTGATATTATTAAATAATGAAGACTATGTATGTAAGGTATAAAATTTGTAACTAAAAATTTATCAACATTAATTTGGCAATAGTCCTTTTTATTTTTCATTTTAATTTAACAGTCTCCCCCTTTCTGTTTATAATAGTATATTATTTTTTATAATAACTTTTCTGGACTGCGTCTTCAAATTTGATGCTTGCTTATGTAATCCTGCTACATCGTGACAGCTTGTATTCAATGTCAGACCTCGAATTAAATCACATAAATTGTGTTTATAAATATCACCTGATGCTAATACTCACCCTTTCGCCTTCGTCGCCTTGTTTGGTGCTAGCCACGCATTTTGCCGCTCCGCTTCGCCCACTATTTGAAAGATATTGTAAGATAAACAAAATTGTCGAGTGCATCATGCGCCCGAAAATGATGTGAGATTAAGATTATATACTGCAAGAATTAAAATAGAAAATAAAATTATGTCAAAGAAAAAACATTATGCTCAAATTATGTCAAGAAATAAAATTATGTGTCTTAGTACCTGCATTAACAGCTGCAATTTTGTTTTTCTACCGCATTCCATTTATATGTCAGCCACATGTATAACCAGCTCGGCCATAATTAAAAATAATCGGTGTGTTATCTCCACAACATGCATCCTAAATTTATTACAATTAATAGAGGCAATCTACAACATTATTATAGTACGTATGCATGTGTGTTTATTCCTCGCACTGAGGAAAATGACAGTACCTAGAAAAGCCTCCAAATGTTGATCACACGTTGGTCTGCATCCGCATAGGCTCACTTTGAAGCCCGAATTTTTAATTATAAATTTCGTTTTTTAAAATTATTTTAAGATTTTGCAAACTCAATGGTATTTTGATCAACAGAATCAGCGGTTTAAATTATTGGGTTCCACTCGGCAGAACGAAAGATAGTGATGTTTCAAATTTAAATGTTCAAACTGAGGCGGTTTAAAGGAAATGTGTTGGCACTGCCGGAAATAAAATATTTTTATTTTTGACACGCCAGTGCGTTATCGTTCGGAAAAGGCTTAATATTTTTTGTTTTCAAATTTATAATGTACTACGCGAACAAAGAGCAATAAAAGCTCTTTTTCATCTATATTTCAATTACAATCATTATATTGTTGCGTCCGTGCGGGTTCGTTACGAAATGAATGCACAAGTCCGATGAAAAATGAACAAAAAAATTTATTATTATCACAAAATGCTTGAATTCCCTCAGATATTCTTTCAGTTTTACAATATCTCACAGTAGTTATCTTTTAACTACTCAAACGTTCAAGAGAACTTAGTTGAAAACAGCTAGAGAAAGCTAATCCGCGAATTCGCTACAGTCAACAAGAGCAGTTTTCTAAACAACAACAAACTAAGTAACTACCACGAACTGAGAGGTTTTCCTCCTTTTATAAGATTTTAAAATCGCGCGCGAGAATTTTCTAGTACTTTCTCGAAATCAAAAAGAGATGTTTATTAAAGGTTAAAATGCACGCGCTCTTGTATTTTCAATTTTACGGCTTAGCTTTCTTTTAATATTCGTCACGCGCTGCACTGCGTGGGAAATAAAACCATTTAATTTACAAGTCTACTAACATTAGCTGTTTAAATACCAAATTCGTAACACTATATTTTTCTTCGTTTTTCAATACGTAATAAGTATATTGTCCATTAGTTTTAAGGATACTAGTATTTCATGCACTTAACGAAACGGGTTCTCTCGTCACTTAGCAATAATGCAGAATTTTATTTTTTTTATCACAGTAATACAACTGAACCCCGCTCTAGCGAACTCGGCTTAAAACAAACCTCCCGATGAAATGATATAACGAACGAATCTTAAGCCTCGTTCAATTTTCTAAGCACTTGATATTAATTTATACTGCTATAGCGAATCTCTAAAAGTATAAAATCAGATATAACGAACTGCATTAAAACATTCTATAGAAATTTTTTGTTTTTTATATTTTTACCAAAATTCCTACAAGTTTAAATGAAAACATTTGTACCCTTCAAAATCATTCCTATTTGGGACGCTAGGATCTACACTGCTGGGCATTAAAACTGCAACACCATGAAGGAAGGAAAGCAAATTAAAAAAAAAAAAAAAAAAAAAAAAAAAAAAAAAAAAAAACCTGATGTGTACACTACGTGACTTACTTGTAGGGAATATAAAATTTCACGCATTTTTTTTTTCTTCATTTCATTTAAACGTATGGAAGTCAATTAAATCTTCTTTGTCGATAGCCCATAAACCAAAATAGAATAAATGCGCTTTTTAAAATTCACTATATTTATTTACCATAGCGATTATTCTGGCGCTAGGTACACTTAGAGTTACATCTCATTCATTTTATAACTCATAATGCAAAAAAAATGCTATCATCTGAAGAATTATCTAATTGTTGCCACATGTTCTATTCAAATACTATAATAAATCTAGAACGATGTACAAAAGAAATTAAACAAATAATAATAAACAGTTTTTAAGTACTATTCAGCGCTACTTACGTAATGCGCATGCGCTACTCGTAAACATTCTCTTCTTTCCGAAACAGACTGCCGCAGTACTTTATGCTAATATGAAATATTTATTTCCTCGAATTTCACTACATATATAGCATTTCTCATTCAATTAATTCACTTCTCACTTCGCGACAAGGCAAAAATAATAAAAACAAAAAATATCTTCGTTAAAAATTTAAATATATAGAAAAAGATAAAACACCAAATTCAAAAAATTAAAAAAGAATTTTTACAATTAAAATTACAGTTTCTACGCAAAAACAAGCAATTAGGCCAGCGTGCAATAAGACACATTTTTCAGTGCACAAAACTGAGAGTTTACTTTTGGTCTCACTCTGCAAAAAAGACACTGACGGCGAAGAAACTGAATTTGTTGTGGATAGTATGCTGAGTCAATATATGGGGTTATTTAAAAACTTAAATGATAATTCCAGAATGGATAAAGCATAATTTAATTAGCAATAATAAAAGAAGACGTATCTTTGTTATTGCGAAACTTAGTTTCTCTAGATTGGCGACAAATCCAGTATTCTGCTAAGTTTCAAATGTAAACAAACATGGCTGGTATGGCAAAAAAAATAGGCTTAGCAGCACATAAACAATTTTTAAATTGCTGATAATTCTACAGCTATAACATGCAGGTTAGCTAATGGTATAAATACCTTTACCTAAAGATAAGAACAACATAATTCAATCATTTTTAAAGGGAAAAAAAACGCAATTTAGAAACGTATAAGAAAAAAGAAACTGAGCTCACTGAGCCTAGTAACATAGTGCATATATATATATATATATATATATACTTTTGGTGCAGCCGATTGCAATCAAAAATGGAGTTGCGCATCTACATGTTATAACAGTGCTATATACATAATGTCAACCTTCGAAGGCTACTCGTTTTTGATTTATGCGAGATACGAACGTACAGACGCCACGAAAAATCTCTTTTTAATCCTTTTCAAACCAGTTTTGTAATTCGTTTGGTGAAAAAGAGTAATGTATTCTGTCCTTACGTACGGATGTCACGCAAAAACATCGTTAAATAGCCAAAATGGCTATTTTACTTGAATTATGATACCCGAAATTCTCGCGATTGCAATACTTCCTTATTGATCTGTACAAATAAGTAAAAAGATATTTATTGTACGTAAACAGAATGGCATGAAGATAAAATGATTCAACTTGTAAGCAGCTTGGAGGGTTTATAGTGATGGGAAATTAATAGAAACAGCTGGCACACCTGGTAGCTAATACGGCCCTTTCCCATGGCATGGAGTTAGGCATGGAGACGAACTGGGCTTAGATGATAGACAAAATGCTTTCTAAATGAGAAATCCACTTCAGGACTTTCCTTTTCTGCAGTGCTTCAGATGCCGTTTAGCCCTCTTGCGTCGTCTAAATGCGCTGAAATACTAATTATTTGCATATCCCCACCTCTTCTTCCTTGCATATGATTTTTGACTTTCGTCAGATCATTCCTTCTTGGTGTTGCAATTTTAATGGCCAGCAGCGTACATTCCATCTGTTAAATGAGCATGTCTTTTGCGTTACTTCTTGTGTACTTTCGCCGTCCGTTTTCTCTGTTATCTAAACAAAGTTGCTACAAGACAGATATGAACTCAGTTCTAGGACCACAATAAGCACGAACACTTATTGTATTCTAGAACAAGAACACAATAAGCATGTCCTCGGGCACAGTATGATGTTAGAAATCATTGAACCAAAGAACATGATTAAGTTAGCTAATTACATTTAAATTCCTTGACTGAATTATCAGACTAAGCTTTGCTCAAGTCTGATTTTATGATCGAAATATAATTTTTGCTCTTCGGGGGAAGAGGACGTAGGGAATCATATAAGCTTCGATCTATAAAGCTGCTTCATCGATTTGTTTTGTTCGAGTTTTTATTTGGGCTTCTCAAATCACGTCCTCCAAGTAAGAATTTTGAATTTTGTAGGTGTTTCGCAAGGCATAAAATATGCTTTGCAAAGATTTTTTGCAATCTGCATTATGTTAGAGAAGTTAAAGCTAAATTTGTCAGTACTTTTTGTGATTGAATTTTAGTTTTTTTTATATTATTATGGACAATGCATGGTTATAAATTGCCAGTTCGAGACAAGAATGATAGCACTGATATTTATACTGATTATTTACCGTGTAAAATTCTTAACGTATAGTGAAACTCGTAAAGCACAATGAGAAATTTAATAACTACGTATAATAAAAATTGCAATTAAACTTTAATATGACTTTTCTGAAAACTTAAATTTATTATTACTTTCTTTTAATAAAGGTGACAATGTTGACCATTTTTTTAATTTACTATTCAGATTTTACACGTTTTTATGAGATAATATTTTTTATGCAATCCGATAAAACCACCAATATGCAATCATGAAGTTTATTACGGCGGGATTCAACTGTATATCCTCAAGAGCTGAATTCGCGCTTCTTTGTCTACTTGAATTCCGAATTTCACAGTAGGTTTCTCTTTCAATGCCACATTACAGAATTTTAGGTATACAGTTATATTACTAGTGTGTTAAAATATCCATAGATCTCCAATTCTGATTGCATAATGCATTATCTCTTTGTGTTCTGATTATTCTGTTATGTTCTTATCTTATTTGGCACACTTTATAAAATTTTTGATACATATGTTTGTAAAACTGGAAGGAAAACATTGCAATGTAAAATTTTTAATTCAGTAAACAGCAACCTTAGTTTTGTATAGTTTGTTTTTTAAATTTTGAAATAATGCTTGTGTTTTATAGTGGTAGATCTTAATCTTCATAGTATTTAATGACGTTGGTATTGGATTCGGTTTCTGATCAAGGGAAAGGCTTTTATATTTTCAAATGTACTAGGTCTGTGTGGCATGGGGACACGTAAAATACTGAAGAGACGACAGGTGCCTCAAGAGTTTCGGTGATATTAATAAAATGTTGGGAAATCCATGGAATGCTCTTCGGCAAACCTGGGATGAAGTTGTTTAGCTGATGAAGTGAAATTTATGCCGACAAGACGAATGGTGAAATTCTTGTGTCCTGCCATCTTCTTTCTATTCTGACCCACTCTAGCAGTAATTGTATGATGCATATAACTAAACGTGATTGCATGATACATTCATTACTCCAGTTCTCATTGGCTCAGTGGGTTTTGATCTTATTTGACCATGCTCCGAAATTTTGAATGTAGGTTTTTATTTGTGTATTAATTTTTTGGAGTATTTATTGTAATAAGATATTCATAGGAAGCGACGGCATGATACATTATCTCCTTCAATCCTAATGTCCTAGTTCTACTCTATCTTAATCGGCTATGTTGCAGAATTTTGAGCATAGGATTTTAGTTGCATGTACATCATTTTTATTTTCCATTTTTGGTAAGATATCCATAATGTGATTGCATAATGAATTGTCTGCTTAAATTTCGATCGTCTGATTAAATTTCAATTTCGTCCAAATGAAACAAGTCTACTGATTTTTGTTTCATCTGGACAAGTTGTAGAATACTAAATATACGTTTTTGGTTATGCACACGTTTTTGATTATTCATTACGTTAATACATTTATAAGAACTGGCCGACTAAGAAATGTGTACATGAATTTCTATTATTAACTGAGGCTCAACCATCAAAGCGTAGAAGTACAGCAATGAACAAAAATTCTGTGTACTGTTTCCCATGCGAATGAGCTGTTGGTATTTCGAGAAAATACTCCTGCTAACCTTTTGTAGAAAAGCAAATGTTCAGGGGTTCTTAAGAAGTTTCCAAGGAATGCAGTGTATCAGAAAATGTTTATATACTGTTGTTTAGTACTTTAAGAGCGCTATGTATGAGCTATAAATTAGTGAAATACCTCATTTCTGTCATGTGTAATAAAACGAAACTGTTACGATATCCTCTTGTATCCAAGTTCTTTTTCAGCACATCACGAATAATTGAGATTTACACAAAATTTACTCTGAGTAAATGAAAAAATAATCATCAAAACTTTTCGGAAAGAAGAAGCAACAATAGGGTGAATGCTATGAACAGCCCTCCTTAATTAATGATTCTTATGACTTTTTCCTCATTTTCTTCATGACTTTTTCTGAATTTTTCGAGCTCTGAAAACGAGGCTGCTTGAAGAATGTTTTTGTTTTTTTCTGTTGACGACGTGGTGAAGTGGAAGACAGCTCCTCTGCTTAAATTCAAAGGAGTCGCTTTATTGATGGAGAGAAATTCTCTCTTTCTTTTTCTTTTCTAACTTCTATTTACAAAAAATTGTGTAATAAAACTGTCAAATCAATCGCAGTTTATGATGCTGTTAGTATAGAGGTTCAAAAAATGAAAAAAATTCATAACTGAAGTGAGGTTTAGATAAAAGCTTTTATTAAATAATAGAGTCTAAGCTTAGGAGAAGAGGGTTCAACTTCGCCTGCGTAAACTTTCCTGTTATTGCTTACATTCAGAACTGATGTTGGTTTGTATTCGAATGTATTTAAATTAATTTTCGCGGATTACCGGAGCCAGATCGTCAGGCTTCGAATTTTTTAATGTAGATATTTATCCTTCTGTATATTTAGCGCATGTAACGAAGCTTAATTTTGTTAATTATTTTATTTCTCTAGCTTCTAGCTGAAGTTCAAATAAATTCCTTCATTGCTCTACATTTTGCAATTATTTAGGGCTCCAATATTTGAAACGGTGGAACATTCAGTATCAAGACAAACTGAATTTAATTTTGAAAGCTTTTCAAGGAGGCATTACTTTAGTTTGATAGACACTTCATTGCAGTTTGCCATATACTACCAAATAAGAACAAAGACAACATTAATATTTTTTTATTAGCCCGAAGGAGCTTTAGCTCAGGAGGACTATTAGTTTCAAAACGGAATTTTGCGTTGAATTACTATAAACGGCTGAATCACTTTTCAGATTGCTGCCACCAAATGTTATCGCCCAGTATTATACTTAAAGAATTTAAATAATCAAGAATCTGCATGAACGTATGTACGTTTCAAGCATTTCGAAAAAACAACGGTATCTATAGCTATCAAATTTTGAATAAGGTGTAAACCTCCAACTCCAAATTTGAGAACATGGAAGAGTGAATTCGTAATTTCAAATTTGTTTTATTGTCTATTTCATATTTTGTAAAAATTAAAAAAAATTAATTAAAATATTTAAGGATTTCAAAGTGAGCAATGGCAACACTGTAGGGAATAAAACATTTATATCGCCAAAAAAAGCGAGAGAGACTGTCTATCGTAAATTCCAAAGTTATGCTGCTTTTAAACATTTTCAGCTCAAATTGGCATTAGCCCAAATGCTCTCGAAACGTGTATGTTTTCGTAAATGGGGAAAAAAACGCACGTTGGAGAGGGGTAATATAAAATCTGAAAACTTTCAGTTTTTTTTTTTTTTTTTAACTGCACTGCATATTTAGAGATGTCAACAATTGCTTATAAAAACAGAGATACATATCAACAGGCAACACTATAATAAAGAAAAATTAATTGTATGCAAATCGAAAAAAAAATTAACGAACTTTGTTTAAAAAGTATATATTTTTATGGCTATGATTTTTGATATAATTCTGAATTGAATGATTATGATCTGTATTAATAGAAATATATATTAATAATAAATATCATATTGTCTGTCAATATCATTTAATTTTAAACTAGGCAAAACAATAAGTTTAGTTTGGCGTAGACTTTTGAATAATGTTCTTTATATCTTTAAGGGCGGTCTGATTTTCATCCCTCTTCTTCAGGAGCAAAATTTAACCCTTCATAAAGAATAGAGATTCATATTTGATCGCTCTCGAAATTAATCAAGATTTATGTAAATGTGTGCCAGACTAAGGTTGATATTTTGCCTGGTTTTAAATTTTAACTTAAAGTATTTTTCTTACAATTCTATCATTTAGTTATTTAGATGCAGAAATTAATATAAAGCTAAAGGTCGATCATTTGTATTTCACATGCCACTATTTAATTTCATTTTAAGCATTATATCAAACAGAAAATAACAATAAGTTTTTAAAAACGATATTGTAAACTTCTGCGCTTGGTCGACACTGGGTATAAGAATGTGGCTATATAATAGATTTTCACAAATAACATTTTATTTATTTAATATATTTTTCTTTGTCACCATTTCATTAAGAAGTTACTTCATCCCAGAATTTAGGTAAATTTGAATGGCAAGCAGTGGGCTGTTAAGTCTGCACAAAGCCCGGTTCACCTCCTGAGGGTCAATGAAATTTTAAAGAATGTTAATAATGATCAAGAGATCGATAGAAAAATATGCACCGGCATGGTAATGAGGTTCTCATTGATTATCAAAAAAAACTTAATTACAAATTTGGTAATTAATTGTTTATTGACTATGTACCATGAAGTTAGGAAGAAAAGATATAAAATAAAATTAGGAAAAAAACAGACAAAAAATTTTTAAATCAATAATATTATTAAGTACATAAATTTTATGCAATAAATGCAAAAAACAGCTGCCACTTTAGTCGAGTCAATAATGTAATACGGAAACCAAGGAACATACTGGATAGGGTTGAATGAGGTGATCTAAAGCAGTTTAATGTCAACTATTAAAACTATTGCATCAATACATCAAACCTAGCTAGCACATTATTTAAAACCGAACTTTTGTAAAATAAAAATATATAATTTCCTTCTTTCCTCCGATTTTTTTAAGTATTTCTTTTAATTAAAAAGTGTTAGCCCACAAAAAGTGATAAGACATTTATCTAATAAACCATTCCTTTTCAAACATTTTGTTCATATGCTCAGTCTGATGGTTATCTTTGCGTTATTGATATGCAATTATTTGTATTACTAGAAACTTGCGCTCTCAGTGGCCTTAAATAATTATTATATGTGTAATGATTTTAATGACTCCCGCTAATGTTATTTCATGGGTCCAGCTAATAATTAGAATAATTCAAATGAATCTGTGCTTTTTGTTTTTAAATCGTTAGTTTGTTATACTACAGAACAGAAACGATTTGAAGGAAGAAAATTAAATATTGTTTTACGGTTTTTTGAATGACAACACATTGCTGCGTGGAGGATAAAAATATTTTAATTCGTAATGTTACACACATTTCTTTTAAATCACTGAGCTTCTTGATTAAATCCGAATGACGTTTTGTTGAAAGGCACCACACTTCTTTTACATCGCTGAATCTTCGGATTAAATTCGAAACATATTTTCACCTCGTGGCAATAGAAAGCTATCATATAGCTGAGGTTTTAAATCAAAAATTCCCTAAATTCCCACAAAATACAAAAGAAATTCGAAATTTGAGCTTAAATATGTACATGTTCGACTGGAACAATACGCATGTTTGAAATTTGGTGGCTCTAGGTACCGCCTTTTTCTGCAACTCAAGTAGCATACATACGTACCTACGTATACAGTTTTCATTATATAATGTTAAAGATGATTATATTTTTTGATGTATATTACAGAGAAAATTGCAAGGAGATCGATGAAGAAAGCCATTTTTTTAAAAGCGGTCAACGTGAGCAAAGGGTAAGGAAATCCTCAGTTAGAAGAGTAGCATATTGTTGCGTTATCCCACTTCTGACACTAATTGTTACGTTATTTTCTTCCTTCACGTTCGTACGGGGTTCGTAGATTTTTAGTGAATAGCGACGACACTTGGTGATATATCGAAACACACTTTATTTACCAATATTAAGCAGATAGCTCCAAAATCACTTTTACAGTTGTCGAACTGTTATAAACACGCTGACACGTTCAGCGACACAGCCTTCAGGTTATCAGGCTATCACGGTGGAGACAGCTTCAAGGCAAAGCTCTAGAGTACAGCTCCCGACTCTGCTTGGTCGTTCTCGGAACTCCACGTACTCTCGAGATTTTCCACTCTACAACTCGCGATGCACTCGTCGGCACACAGAGCATGGCTTTCGACTCTTCGGTTCAGTAGTTCCCGGAGCTCAACACGCTCTCTCGACGATGGACTAACCACGATACACTGAGACGTTTTCGGTGCACTCGATGACCTACTGGGCACTCGCTGCCCGGCTGTCAATTCGATCGACTCCGCACGGCTCGCTAGACGAGGCACACTCACGAAACTAACTAACTCGAGCTCCAGATGAGGCACTCTGACTCTCCCTCTCGATGAAGCACACCTGACTGCAGATCAGCAGGGTTGATCTAGCTTTCGGCTTGTGTTCGTGAACATTCTAGGCTAAACCGGTAAGAACTCGTTCCAGAAGGTTCTCTATCCGTCCTTGGTATGTCGACAATTTTGTCGCCAAATGGGCGATTTCTCGCCAAATATGGCAACCTTTCCTTCCTTGCCATTTTATGGCAACTCTAAAACTGCTTTGCGGGGAAGCTATCTTACCACGCTTGTACATTTCGTAAAAATATTGTCAGTGTGTGAGACTTTTACCATTAAAGGCGACACTGCCAGCCGCAGAATTTGTATCTTGGCGTGTAGCTGTTATCTCACGTTTAACTAAAACTCGTAAGATAAATTTGTTTTCCTGAGTCACTGTTAGCAGTATGGAGTAAATCTTTTAGCCTGTGTTAGAATTTGATATTGTAATTAAAACAATTCAAAAGAAATCTTGTGTTTACAGCTGAGTCCAGGATTTTTTTCTTTTGTCTTATTTTTAGTTTAACGTTCACCAAGTGGTGAGGTTCAGTAAACTGAAGTATATTTTTGATTGTATATCCGAAGATGTTTTATTATTCTTTGAAAACTCGCCGAAGAAGTCAAGGTAACATTTAGATTAACTTGTAAGTTAACTTGTTGCTGAGGTAAGTTAAGCCCCATTTAAGTGTTATAAGATATTTCTCATGAAAAGCCTTTCTTTTTATAATTAAATTAAGGCTAAACTTAAGCAGCCTCTGTTTTAATAACGTAATAAGAATTACATATATATATATATATATATATATTTAAGCAAATAGTTGAATCAATTCCACTAAATTTCCTACAGTTATTGCTTGGTCTACTTTTAATGCAAATTAGTTTTTGATTGCCCAGACTCTTCTTTGGAAACTCAGAAACCTGCAAACCGGAGCGTTTTATCATTTGTAGCAATATTTATTTGCCCCAGATTTCGTCGATTCTTGATTATATTAAATTTCTAGCACGTTTTCTAGTTTCTAGTTAAAAGTAAAATCCTCAAATTGTTAGCTTTATATTCATTTCATCATTTACCTCAGGGTACGTAAATATCAAGATAAATTGTAATTAAAAGTTTGTGTAACGCAGAAATTGCAGTCAAACGAGCACAAAAGAAAGAAAAAAATGCATCATAAAAAAAAAGTTTGAAAATTGGAACTGGGAGGGAAACAGTACAGTTTCTAGCCGAAAGTGCCTACTAGCCAGACGTGCTAAACACGTAACACTGCGAGCGAGCATACGGAGGGAATCCGTTAATCCTTTTCATATTCTCTTCTCAGTTAATGTGTGACTGGGGAAAGGCTTGAAATACAGTGTACCAAATACAAGTGGTAGCGAATTATCGTCAATTTTCATTGTTCGTATTTCACTAGACTGATTATTATGTTTTTCAGAGAATGAAGATGTGAAATGTTTTGTACCTTCGCCGGAATTCCAACCATTGATCCCCCAGCTGACAGCTGGACATGTTAACCACTTATGGCTGGAGAACACATACAGGGAAATATGATAATTTCACATAATTCTGACTACTAATTGAAGAGACATTTGAAAGCTCTCTAGGTTACTTTGCTCAAATAGAAAGACTTGTAAAGGTCAGTCGTCGCTAGCATCGAAGAAACGCTCCAATGGCAGCTAAAACCTGCTTAATTAAGTTACCCGGCATAATTCAGTATAAATTGCTGTTAAGAAACTTCAACATTAAAGGTTTTCTCACGTAACTGTGATTTGCATAAATTTCTGAAACGCTGGAATTTTTGCAACGAAAATTAAGAAAAAATTGTTGTATTTGAAAGGTTTAATTTAGCTAAAAGTTTTTTTTTCCTTAATTTTTTCTTGTGTATTCTTTTTTCTTCGGTCAACCTCAAAGACATGCAAATTAGATTGAGTTTAAACATCCTACGAATTTCTAGTTTAGAGAGCGAGTTGTGGCAAACCACGAGTAGACTATTTAACTTGGGAGTTGCCCACCTGCAGCGGTTTGCTCTCGTTTTTGTGTGTGTGATATTTATATTCGTTAGTGCGGCAGATACTTAAGAGTGTACAATAGCTTCAAACACCGAATTCCTTTAATCGTTGTTATTGTGGTTGTTGACTTAACTCTTTTGTCTGAGATCAGAGCAAGCCCACGAGTCTTGTTAATCGTTCAAAATTAAATTCTTGATGCATGAGTGTGAATATTTCAGTTATTGATTTTCCTCAGGTAGAAGTGGTTGACGGCTGTTAATTTCAGTTGCGCTGTAAGTACAGCTTTTAGTAACCTTTAGTTTAGCTTTTGATTTGAATTCCCACATTTACGTTTCCCTTACCTTTTAATTCACTACCTTTTTAGAGTATATTTTAATTAGATTTTATTTTTATAACCTAAGTTTTAATTTTGTTTTTGTCACATTGTTCTCTATCTTTGTAATAGAATTTTCAATGAAATTTTGCCACTTGTCTGTATCTTCGGCCTTTTATTTAAGTTTTCCTTATCTTTTCCTGCTTTGTAACCTACCTTAAGTTTTATGTCCTGTGTAACCTAAGTTTCAGTTAAGTGTTCATTATTCTTTTTTTTAGTTCCCTAACTTTGCTCGCCTATGTTATCTAGATTTTAATTTGGTTTTACCTCTTGCCTGCATTACTTTAATTAAATATCAAAATCAATTTCACTACGTACTCAAAAAATTGTATTAATAACAGAATTTTCTCATTATAGTGCTAGAAAGTTATATAAAATATCGGAGCCTGTATTGCTTAGAGTCCAGTACTCTCCGGCTGAAAATATAATTTCGCTCGGAAACTGAAAATTACCGGACCCGGCCTC
The DNA here is from genome assembly GCF_044657685.1 of Stegodyphus dumicola. NCBI lineage: Eukaryota > Metazoa > Arthropoda > Arachnida > Araneae > Eresidae > Stegodyphus > Stegodyphus dumicola. The sequence goes on from NC_140768.1 coordinate 91,425,840, forward strand.
AGTTAAATTCCGATTGAGTTTAGGTCCTGAAAGACATTACACAGATGACGTGTCTGATCACTGTAAAAATTAAATTAGCAGAATTGTTAAAAAGGGCTTTTATTGCATGTACCTCTGTAAGGATTATAAGTTTTACTATCGTTTATTTTATTTTAAAACTTTGCTGTCTTCTTTTATTTTCTACTTCCGACCAGAATAAACGTGGTTATTTTTAGTTATGCAAATTGAGCTTGCAAACTGTTAAGTTGTGGCTTTTAGCCAAGAAGGAGTTAGAGCTATTTCTCCCTACCTTATCTCAAGCGCGCTTTTCAGTCAGTTGCAGTCCGCCTTTAAGGCCAGAATTTAGTCCTCTTGATACTGAAGGCATATTGTAGTTTTCCCGTATTCTGCGTACTACATACGCAAAGATTAAAAGGCCAATCTTCGCTCTACTAGTCTTTGTAAAAATATTTGAGTTTAGCTCTTATTTAATTTAATTAGTTTGCAAGGTTTATCCTAAGTTTTAACAGTTAATTTTGAGTTAAAGTCACTTTCCTATCCTTATTAATTTCACCTTACAATTTCCTGTCAGAACGTGTTTTCAGAATCGCGGTTAAATGCAAACGAAGTAAGAGCAACTATTTAAAGTTGATGTTCTACTGACTTCCTTAGAGAACCAGATATTCTGACCAGCACGCTTTCGCCTTTTAGGCTACTGTCTCTAAACCTATTTGTATGCTCGGACGTATTTCAGGCCCTTGATAGCTTCGCCGTTTAGTTAGCATTAAGAGGCCAACTCTTGTAGAATTTTGATAGCTTCGGCTATATCCTTTTAGTTTAGTTAAATTTTATTTCTTAGTATTCCTGAGTTTAAACGCAAGTGGAGGCTTTGCCATAAATTCGAAGAAGGATTCAATTGTTAAATTTATTTTGAATAATAAAGGGCGATTAACACTTCGTACGTTTAAGTTTCTATCTTTCTGAACTAAGCGATTATTCTCTTACCAGTTCTTAAGTTTCCTCACATTAAGCTGTAAATTCTAGGGTGGAACATTACAAGTTTTCGTTATTACGTTTAGTTTTACGTTTCAGACCATAAGTTTTGGTTTAGTTTAAATATCACGCTGAATAACAATCAAAAACAATGTCCAAAATTAAGAATTCGGCGTAAATTTTTTAAAAAATTTTGCAGTACTAGTTTCGATAGTTTTTAAACTAACTTCTTCGGCTGCTAAGTACAAATGAACCAAATAAGGGATGAAGAAAGATAAGATAACGATAGAGATAAGATAAGAAAAGTTGGACAGAAGTTAAGCTACCGGCGCCATCTATTTATGAAACAAGAAAAACTGAAACAAAATTTCTTTAAAGGCCGAAGGTAAGGATGGATTGCAATCGGGGTCATTAACTAGAAAAGAAATGATTTTTTGGATCTGAAACTCTTGTAAAAAGACTAATTCAGCAATGGAGGACGTTTTCTGAGTAGTTTTGACTGCAGAAAAATGGAAAGTGTGATTTTCATTCCAACAATGCTGAGCAACAGTGGATTTCTGTGTTTCCTTTTTCCCAACATATGCCTCATGTTCTTTAACACGACATTTTAAGGCTCTTTTTGTTTGACCAATGTAAATTAAACCACATTGGCAAGGAATCCTGTAAATACCCCAGGAATTCATATCCGTAATGGAATTCTTAAGTATGGAACTAGGAATTTTATTGATAGGAGAGAAAACAACCCAAAAGTTAATTTCTGTAAAATACGTGCAATTTTATAACTAATTGAAGGAAAGAAAGGAATGACAACAGAATTACTATAATCACCCAAAAAAAGAATTGTACCTTTTGATGTGTTCCGATGAAAAGTTTTTAACTTCACGGTTAATAATGTGGGCTCAAAAGCCCCTGTCTATAGCAACTGCTTTCAAATGATTTAGTTTATTATCAAGAGCTGATTTGGAGGAGAAAACTTGAAGTGCACGGAAAACAAAGAAATAAAAGGAAGCTAACTCCTGTTTCGTCGGATGACTTGATTTGAAGTATGGTAGAAGGTAAACTGATAAAGGTTTCCGGTAAACAGTAGTACTGAAGTCAGATATGGTACATGTGTCCACAAGGTCGAGGAACGGGAGAGAATTGGATGTATCATGTTCAAAAATGAACTGAATAGCAGGACCAATGAAATTATTTACATTATTTAAATAATTTTCATTACCATCAAACAGAGTAAATGCATCGTCTACATAACGGAACTGGAAAGTTTAAGGTTTCGAATAATTTATATTCAAAATAATGCTTGTAGATATCTGCAAGGATTGGACTAAGAGGGCTTCCGTTTAATCGGTTCACAAAATTGCGCCTAAAACGACAGAAATTCATGAATCACCTTGATTTTTTACTTAAGTGTAAACTTAAATGTTCATCCCCAATTTAATTCAGATTAAATGTAATCAAAAATCTTCCTATCGTGTTTCAAAAATTCTCTTAAATTGCAAACTAGCCTTGCTTTGTTCCATTATAAGAATTACACAGCAACAGTTATCAAAATTGAACTTGAGCTATATAAGCTTCATTTGGAACTTGCTAACTCATATCCAAAATTCACTGCTATTGAACAAAAGTCCTGGTTCAGAACTGAGAATGTAGTTAACCGTCATAAGAACACACTTGCATTTAAATTCCAAAATCTTCTTTCCCAGTCTTCCAATTTAAGTAGTTCAAAAAATTTTCTCATTGTAAATATTAAGCGAATAGTTAATATTTCTAGTGTTAATTTAGCAGAAGAACATAAGAAAATTCTGAAATATAACTTTAACTTCTCACAAACTTCAAAACTTTCGATTGTGGCTCCTATCGAAAAAGCTTTCAAATTCAGTAAAGTTTCAGACACACAGAAAGAAATGATTAGACATGTTATCGCCCATGATGTGAGAAACTGAACAATAAACCTTTGAAGCCAAACCTAAATACAAGTGAAAGAAGCGCGAAATTCATTCCAACCCAGCATTTCAAAGGCTGACAAAGGTGGCCAGATAGTCGTCATGGACAGGAACACTTACATTTATAGTGTCACTAAACTCTTAAACGGAGGACCATATATTCCGATCAAGAAAGACCCTTCACCTTCGGACCTCTCAAAAATAAAAACTGCGATCAAATCTTCATAAATCCTTCCGACCCACTTAAAACGATTGCTTATCCCATCTGTTGCGAATTGTGCCAGATTATATGCTCTTCCCAAAATTCATAAAAGTGGTATTTCTTACCGCCCTATTTTATCAAATTTAGGCAGTACGTCGTATCTGTTAGCTCGTACTTATTTTCTAGATTATCAACTTTATTAAATAACACTTACACCATAAAAATTAAATAGTTTGTAAAAAAGTTAAAAGTATTTCTCCCCAAAATTTCCTCATGGTTTCTTATAATGTTAAATCATTATTTGCTAGTGTTCCAGTGGAAGGTGCATTAAGATGTCTAAAAACTATACTTCGTGAATTTCATTTCTCCTGCATAGAAATTGATGAACTAATTTCACTTACTCAACTCTGTTTGAAACAAACAGATTTTGTTTTCCAAAATACGTATTACAAGCAAACTGAGTGATTAGCCATTAGAAGCCCTCTTAGTATGATCCTTGCTGATATCTACATGCATTATTTTGAATCTAAATTATTTGAAACTTTAAACTTTCCAGTTTGGTTTCGTTACGTAGACATTACATTTACCCTGTTTGATGGTAATGAAAATGATTTAAATAATGTTTTTTCAATAATAATTTCCATTGATCCTGCTATTCAGTTCACTTTTGAACTTGAGACATCCAATTCTCTTCCGTTACTCGACATTGTGGTCACACGTAATATATCTGATTTCAGTACTACTGTTTACCGTAAACCTTCATCGGTTTGCCTTCCACCACACTTCAGATTATGTCATCCAACGAAAGAGAAGCTAGCTGTACTTTATTTCTTTGTTTTCCGTGCATTTCAAGTTTGCTCCTCCAAATCAACTCTTGTTTAAGAGCTAAATTATTTAAAAGCTGTTGCTATTGTAGGGCTTTTCACCCAGCATAATAAACCGTACAGTTAAAAAATTCTCATCGGAACACATCAAAAAACACAATACTGTTTAGGTGATTATAGGAATTCTGTTGTCATTCCTTTTTTTCTTTCAATTAGCTATAAAACTGCACGCATTATGCAGAGTTTTAACTTTCGGGTTTTTTCTCTCCTATCAAAAAGATTCCTAGTTCCATGCTTAAGGAATCCACTCCGGATATGAATTCCAGGGGTATTTATAGGATTTCTTGCGAATGTGGTTTAAATTACATTGGTCGAACAAAAAGAGCCTTAAAATTTCCTGTTAAAGAACATGAGGCATATGTTCGATCGCAGAATTTCTTTTTAATGTCCTTGATAAACTAATTCCTTTAATAATAAATGAAATATATTATATATATTTAAACTCCAGTAAGAATTCCACATTCAAAAGACGAGCTAAATAAAGCATCGATGAAGCATTCGCAATATTAAATTTCACTTTTCCCTTTCATATATGTGAATCAAATCTAAATGTCTAGTTCCGATGGAGTATTACCGAAATTTATGTGAATCATGAAATTGCAAACTCCCAAATGTCCACAGGAAATTGAACATGTCTGGCTGAGCCATCAGAAGAGGGACAAAAGTAATAAATCTGCCACATGATATATCAGTTTTAGGGCAAAAAACTATATCATATTCGCTTTCATGAAAACATATTCATACTCTGTAATACGCATTTTGAAAAATCAATCTGTCAGATAACTCAGATTGAATATGAAAATAAAACGCTAGCTTTTATTAAAGTATTCGAATGATAGAGTTTGCTTTTGTTCTTAGATTCTTTCTTTTTCACATCCAAGATTTCAGGGTAGAAATTGATTATATTTTACCGTAACAATTCATTTTCTGAATATATTTCAAGAGGAAGGTATCGTGTAGGGAAACAACTGGAGTATCGTTCTCAGAAGTACGAAGAAGAGTTTCAGGTCGAATTTTATGCAATTCGATCTAAAAAAGAGCATTCTAAAAATGAAAAGGAAGAGCTTGTCAACTCTTATCGTGGAATAAATATGAAAGGTGCATCCAAGCGGAAAAGTATTAGGTAGCATGTGACTAGATGACTTTCAACGTTTTGACTTTATATATGCTTTTTGTTATTATGTTTCCCTTTTTCTTTCTGTTTTGCGGTGAATATTGCATCTTCATGTGTAAACACCGATTTTGTACACTGAAAGATAAGGAGATACGTAGACTGTTTTTTAAATTCTTTTGTGAATATTCTTTTTTCTTTTTTAAATGACGAAGAGTGCACGTGTAGGCTTCTTGCATCTGTACGCTTCATAGAGTTAGGTTAAAGTATTTCAGAAAATCCGGTACCCCGCCGACTGCCAAATGAGGTCAGTCATCCAGTTCTTAAAAGTAAAACACATGAAACTGCGAAGATTAATCACCAGATTATCTGAAGATTACTTGCTCCAATTTTATTGCAAAATGTACCTTACTTAAAAAATAACCTTTATTTACGCATCAAGATTTTGAAAAATGCAAATATTTCAGTTCTTTGAAAACATACAAGTACGAAATAATGCTTAAAACAAAGCTAATGTTTTGAGAAAAAGAGAAAATGAAGTCAGCTGGTATAGTACGAAAGGTTCAATGAAGAAACTTTCCTAGTATTGCTTTATGACATTTATCTGGGAAAGAATCACATAACAGCTCCCTTTTTAACATTTACATGGTATATATGTAAATGACGGCTTAATTTTAAATATTTATATGGAATATACTAAAACGTTTGAATACAAATGAAACATGATTTACCTCTTGGATTACCTGTAACTTTAATTTCAGTCTTGGGAGCTTTTTCAGCTAAATGAAAAGAATAAAATGGACAGCTGTAGATTTATTGAGTTGATACCACGAGCGCATTTAATCAAACCTTACCACGACGCAGACATTGCAGAAAATATATTTTAGAGACTGCTGTCGAGAATTACTTAGGGGTAGTCGACTGTTGTATCGAAGGGCTCGGGTTCGAGTCCCGGAGACAGTGCACTCCGTCCTTCCATAGGAGGCAATGGTGGCCTCTTGTTAGGTGGCTGTAATAAATAAGTAAATAATAAAATGACCACTATTTTAAATTTTAATTAATAATGCATAAGCATGATGACAGGTATTACAATATTATAAAATCGAATTCTTGTTGTTTCAGGGTTACATCGTAAATTAAAATATAAAGGCAAGAGAACATGTCTCAAGGGTAACCTATGTTTACTTAAGTTTCAAAATAGAACTCACTTTTATGATTTAATGTTGGGATAGCTGTAAAATTCTGAATAACAGATTGGTACTGCATCTATAGAATTTCACTTCCTATGGGAACATAAACTAATATCAAATTTTTAATGAGCGTTAAGCGAAATATCGTTGTGTCTAAACTAAAAGACAAAATCTTGAAAAAGTTTAAAACAAGCCTTTTTATTAAATCAAAACTTCAAAGTAAAACTCACTTCTGATGCTTGATAAGATCAATTAATATTTGTGGCCATGTAACTTAAGGTAACAGCCCAATTCATATCAAAACTTAATCTAGTAGTCAAAGACTACACAATTTAGTTTTAAACTAAGTTGGCTTATCACTTATCACCGGCGTAACAATCTAAATGGCGGCAGCTACAACGCAAACACGAATAATTTCAATTTTATCGGAACTTGCGAAGTTTAGTGACGTGGTCTCGTCAGGCAGAAACACGCTCTATCAATCAATCCCAAAACTTCAGCTTAAATACTCTCTACATCATTTGCATTCTAGTGACGGTATTGAAAGATGAAGTGATAATAAAAGCTGAAATCATAAATAACATTTTAATGCAAAATAATAGTAACCGTACACACTGCTGGCGGTTAAACTTTGTAAATCTTCAAATGCTTTCTTGGATATTGCAAGAGGTATGTTTTAAGGTTTTTTTTTTTTCAATATTAGTCCCTGAAAGGACTGCAAACGTTTTCTCGGATGAAGGAAACCACACTGGCAGTTTTAAAATTTGTTTCTTTAAAAGAAGTCTTATATAAGAAATAATCTAGTGGTTGTTTTTTTCTACTTTTAGAACAAAACCGGTTGCTGAAGTGTACAGTGCCATTCTTGGTATTTACAATAAAATTTTAAAATGTCTGGTCTGTGAGATTCTTTACATCAGTAAAGTCATTATGTCCCATTTCCAAATGCTTAAAAGAGATGGCTTGTTTCTTTGCTGGTTTAATTGATATGGAACTCAGATGAGGCCTTAGTTTCAGTGACCTTTTCACATTCTTTCAATTACAGACAAAATCTCCTTGATTTTGCACATAATCTACTTCATTGCGCGTGTGGCTCGTATACACGTTACACATGGGGAAAATCATGAAAACGCCCATGCAGCCAGGATTTGATCCGGACCAAACTACTTGTGTTCAGCGACTTTACCACTCTTCCGCTGGTGAGCCGAAAGTCATATGGAAAGAAGACGATTGCGTCATGTTGTTTTGTACTTACTTCCGAATTAACTGCTTCTAACTGTGCTTTTGTAGTCATGCAAAGAATGAAGAGGTGCAAGAGAAATGGCTATGCAAGAGAAAGTTCATAGTTTATCCTGGTTTGTTTTGAGTGTTAAAAGTTTTTAAAAGCCTTTTTTGACATACAGAATATCGTAGTTATCGAAGTTTTAAAGCTAAACTCATGGGAACCCTGGGTTTGAGATCCTTTATTCCTGGGTTTCTGGAAACGTAATAGGAAAAAGTGTTACCAGACACCGTATATACGTTTACTCTTGAAGTGCCTACAAGAATTGTCGTTCTTGACGCTGTAAAAACTGTCAAAGGTCAAACACTTAAATAAATTTCAAGGGACCTGCAAGTAAATAATAAACTGAGAACCATAAAGCCAGAAGTAAGTGGAATATAGGAATGTTATTAGAAAACGTAAAGAAGTTCTTTTAACTCGCCCTTTAATATCAAGATACTCTTGGGTTGCATACAGTTATCTTCAAAAAGCCGAGGGTGAAGTCCTGTATTCTATGTATGTGTTCTTTGCTTACTTGTTAGTACGTCATGCTTAGAGTATCCGTATTTTAAAGGTCTTCAGTAGTAACATTTTAGTAGTTGTGAGTTAGTAGAATGTTTAGTTCAAAAACAAAAATGAATTCTTATTAATTTCAATATCAAAGAAAGAGAGGTTTTTATTATTAACTTAGTGATTTTATGCGTTCTCTGGATTTTATTACTAAGTATTTTCATGTGCTTCCTGTTTTATGATTTTACTTGTTGCTTTATGTGAATTCACGTTTATGAGCTTCATTCGTATTGTTGCTAATTTTTATGTAAATCATTTTAGTGAAATTATATGTGAAACTGTGCTATTGCTTTGGTATACTCTAACATGAAAATTTAAAGAAGCACTTTTTTACCGGAAAATTAAGAATACAGGGACAAGTCTATTTAACATTGACTAAATAGCTATTTGCTAAATTGGGGAGATATCGCCAAGCTGACGGTGGTTTTGGCTACAAAGTTTTGCAAAAAAATCTTCAAAAGTCCCAAAACATGGCGACATTTTAGTCAGTCCACGTTGGGCATTGTAATTCAATCACCATAATTGATCTAATTATACAACTTTAACCGTACTCGATCCTTGGATGTAACTTTAACACTGTATGCCTTCTGGCAATTTCGAGAAATGGAATCTACTAGAGATTTCCTTGCCGAGTGAAAACTGTATAACATCGGATAGAGCATCTACTTTAGTTCAGCGTTAGTTCGCTGTGTTGAGATACATCCGTGTGAGCTTTGCTCTTCAGATTTGCTATACATTGCAATTGTGTTTAAAGTTCATAGTAGTTTGAAGTGTAATTACTGACTGTGCTCTACATACTCTGAAGAGCTGTAGGAGTATTGTGGAAAGCTCAAGAACTGTGAACTGTTCTTTTTGTTAAAATAAATTTTATCCGGGAACATGTCGTATCCTGAATAGGAACAAGGAGCTTACTCAAGCTATGTTCAAAGATGTGTGGAATGGACGACACAAGCAGGAAGGGTTAACTTTACCCTTCATTGTCCACGATATTACAGGTGCTCCTGCACTTCGGGATACAAAGACCAACCACTTGTGGTCTGAACGTAAAAATATAAAAATTACTAATTAAAAGTAAGAGTTAACTTTGAGTGCTTTACACAATTGACTAACGCTAAGACTGGCTTTTTAAATAATTACGTATGTAGTACGCAAACTGCCGAAACTACAATACGTTTTAAAGATCGAGAGAACTAAACCTCTGGCCTTAAAGGCGGACAGCAGCTAAATGAAAAACACGTATGAAATTGCAGTGGCAAGGCGGCTCATTTTCTAACGATCTAACTCTGCTCTTGGCGAAACGCCACAACTGAAATACTTGGGCGTTAACCCAAGGTACAATTTGCATAAAACATATTCAGGCGTTTATTATGGCCGGAAGTGGGAAATAAAAAATGATAGTAAAGTTTTAAAATAAAATAAACCTTAGTAAAATTTAAGATCCTTACACTGTGGGCATCCAATCTATTGCGAACCCATACACACGCAACAGTATTCTCATCCCAACGTAAATAAAATATTATCGATACGTTATTTTACTGGCTTATCGATACGTTATTTTACTTTCTTTTATGAGATTTATGTGGTTTTACAAAAATAGAATATTTCTGATAAGCGTCTGGCGTCTTATGGCTTCCTAAGGCTATCAGCCTACAAATTTCACAACCATCACTACCATTCATCAAGATTATAGTACTTTCCTCAATGCTAGATAAGATAATCATTTGAAATTTATCTGCTGTTTATTGTAGCAACATTTGTCATATTAGCCATGGGTTCATTAAATAAAATTTCCAAGAAATTTTAATAGGTTGATTGCAAAAATTCACGGATGTTAGTATATCCACAGCAGGAATGGAAATACATGTCGTTTCTAATGAAATGATTTTGCAAAATACTAAATAGTAAGCTTCTATACACATTTCTTTGTAAATTTCATTAAAAGGATAACACAGTTTGTGTTTTGACTTTTTTTGCAGAAGTTTACATTCAAACTTAAATTTAGGAATAATCTTTGGAGGTTGTTTATGAGGTATTTCGTTACCACGTGTCTTCGTGGTGTAATTGGAAGTAAGAGCGGCTAGTGATAGGAAGGTCCGAAGTTAGAATCCGGCGAGGACATCTCTCATTTTTCATATTTCCTACTTTGACAATTCCAATGACTTTATGGTGGAGCTCGAGTTAAAGTATGGGAGACGATAATTCGTCAACAACAGAATTTGGTAATTGGAACCCCAACTTCCAGTTTGCTCATTAAGGGAGAGAAAGGATAAGATATGTTTTACCTTCTTTAATGTGTGCTTTTCTGGTGTAATTTGAAGTACCTTCGGTTAGAATTTGGGTAGTTCGGTGTTGGAATCCTAGCATAAGCTTTGCTCATTTTTCATGTTTCCTGCTCTGATAAACTTAATGACTGTATAAACTGAGTTTAAATTTTATTCCGAAACAAGATTTAATTTTATCAGTTCCAATAGTCGGTATAAGTTTTGATTAAACAAGAAAGATAAATATAAAACTTGCAGGTTCCAATTTCCCTTTTCATTTTGTCTATCTTATTTTGAAATATGCGATCGGCTTTGAAAGACCATCTGCTTTATTTTTTATCTTTAACATATGTTTCGCAACGTCATGTCGAAGTTTGATGATAAGCCCTTTTTAATGAAATTATTCACGAAACTGTGCGTGAGGGTTATTCATTCAAGTACAGTTAAGGAGAACTTGTGTCACGTGTATGAGAGCATACTCTTCTAATTGTTGGAAACGATTTATAAAAAATTCTTACAACCTCTCTTTTCATTGCAAATGGGATTCAGGTTTCTTGTACCAAGTCTTTTCTTATTAACATTGTCTCTTACTCACATAGAAGATCACACAACAATGAATAATTTGTAATACAGAATTATCTAGACACGCATACGTTATGTTCGCTACCATTTATTAGATTTTTCGGTTTAATGATGTAAGCAGAAATTTTATATGATGGTTGTTACGATGACGTGCTCGATCATTCGAGATGTTTGTATTTTGGAATATTAAAATGACTTTTTTAAATTTTAAATCGGAGATAATAATATCCAAGCTTTTATCTGAGTTTCCGACAGTGAAAGCTGTTCTGCCATTGATATATTTTACTCTTAAAATAAAGTAATAAAGATTGTAGTAAAAGCATTCAGGTATATATTTCAATTAAAACTTTTAATTCGACATATTTGTGCAAATATGGTCATATTATATATATACATATATACATATATATATACATATATACATATATATATATACATATATACATATATACATATACTATATTATATCTTCATGTACATTCACTATCTTATTTATATTATTTTCTATATTATTTTTATATTATTTTTATGTTTTCTTTGATTTGTTTTTACAAAGTTTGCATTATTTATCTTTTTTATAATCTTCTATGTTTATTTCAACTTTACTTTGAATTCGATTTCATAATGACAATTTCCAATGTTTAATTTCTACTACTAATAATAATATAGTACTCAAATACATAAAGATGATAGTGTCGGGGACGGTTACTCGAGTTTTACAGGATTTCTCTACAGTAATTGATTTTTACTCCAAATTGAATTGACTAAAATGCTTCATGAGAATAAGTTCTTTGAGTAGCAATTATTCGCGGAAATATTTGGCCTGACTAGAATTGCCGATTTGGCTTTAACTTATAACTCGAGTAAAGACGAAACACTTTCATATTTACGTATTTTTATCAATTATTGTTCATTGAACGGGAGTTGGTTTGTTCCCCTTGAAAAGTCAACTAATTTCCGATCAATGACAATAATTACATGTTTTAATTTTTCCTTTTACAATTGAAATATTATTCTTTGTGATGATTTAACTCCAGTCCCCGTTAAAACATTATTAACTTTTTGCTTTCAAATTACTTAAAACATCTTTCAAAATATAACTTGTATGAAAATATAACTTGTATGAAATTAACAGTATGGATGCACACTTTTAAAATAATTCTACTTTAATTAAACTTAGGAGATAATATAATAAATTAATCAATACTGTTTAGGAAATAAATTATTATTAACTAACTTTGCAGCAATTGCGCAAGTAATAATAACTTGTATTCGCACTAAATGGATTTAAGTTCATACAAGTATATACATATATATATGTACATATATATATATATTGTAATATTTTATTATTTAACAAATAACTACATTTATTATTGGAGTGGCAACGCCATATTTGTATCATGTAACCGTTGCTAAGCAACGTAAGAAATTTTTTTTAATTGTTATCCTGAAAGATTTACCAGATAGTAGATGTATGAAAAATTTGTAACTAAAAGATTGTATTTAAATTATCTTGCTTCGTAAACTAAAAGTAAAAATTATGTTTTACTAAGAAGATTATCTGTTATTTTGTTAAATACTGCGAAATACGTTAGTCTTATAGAATTGGAGGTTCCACCAAGATACTGAAAATTAGGAGTGCAATTATCAATTTTGATTGTGCTGGTCTAATACCAGAAAGTTGCTGAAATTTTGAGAACAAGTTTGCTTGTATCAATTGACGAGTTTGTTATTTCAAGGAGAAATGGATGTGAAAAGTCTGCTGTTTTAAAGCCAAATTTTCAGAAGAGAATCATTCAAAGGTTATCTTCACGTATGTTTCTATAGCATGTGTCCGAGCAAAGAACTGTCAGATAAGAACACTACTGATGTCCGAAGATAAAATTAACTTTTGGTTTTTTAAAGTGTGATAAACGTTTACAATTGGGGGCCCTTTGTTTTTTGGCGATTCTTTTTTTGATGCCAAGATCGGCACCAGGAAGGTACAATTTCTTGATAGTCGCTACACAAAACCAAAATAAGAGGTCAAAGAATTTCACAAACTCTGTGTCCATGTACACATCGATCTGTTTTCACTTAAAATTACATCCTAGAATTGCACAAACTAGGCATTGCGCACTGCTTTAAATTTGTCCATGTACACATCAATCTATTTTCATTTAAATAAAATCAAGAAGCTAAAACAAAGTTAAAACTATCATGGTAACAGAAGTGAGGTTTCATCGCCAAAATTAAAACAATAAATTGTCGCTAATCGATGGGTCACCCAATTCTACAGTAGAGCCAAAAGTGTTCATTGAATTTTAATATTTTATTTCAGAATTATATTTAAATAGTGTAAGTTTTTGTGTAAAATAACTTATACTAAAAATAATAGGTGTAAAGTTTCTTTGACATTTGTGGTAAAGAAGTATTTTAAAATTATGATTTAGGCTTTACTGATATTTTTATTGAATTTTTATGTTCATAATTGATAAGTGTAAGCCATCCCGGCATTTATAAAAAAAGAACTGCTAGCTGTGTTTTTGAATTTGTTGCCAAGCAGGCGCGTGAAACGTTAGTAACGTCAAACTGACGTAGTGTAGTTTTATTGTACTGCCAAAATGACAAAAGTCTTTTCTTAGTTCTCGCCATCCAGGCGTGTGGTAGGTAGTAATGTCATCCCGACGTATTACAGCTAAATTGTATTGGCAAACTGTCAAAAATTGTTTTTGTTATTGCCAACCAGGCGTTTAGATAGATAGTAAAATTGTCAAACTGACGCGTGTAAAATTCCATTGTAGTGCCTAACTGGCAAAGTTGTTTATACAGTTATTGCCAACGAGGCTTGTGAACAGCGAGTTAAAACGTCAACCTGGCGTAGTATTATTTTAGTTTGTGCTAAACTAAAAAATTCTTTCCAGTTGGTTAGAGTGAATTTCGTATTTGACAAGTTAAGTCTCGCTTAAATTATACATTTTTAATTCAAGTACGAATTTTTAGATTCAGTTTCAAAAGAAAGCCTATTAAAGGTAACATGTTCAACATGTCATTCTTAGCTAGGAGTAAAAATCAGGATTTAAAAGTACTGGCAGAAGAGTTAGTACCAGAAGTTAACCGTGAGACCTGAATTTAAGATTGCTCAGTTGCATAAGTTGATTACTAAAAGTCCCGCCTGTGATGAGGAGTTTACTCGAGAACTACTGGCTGCAATTAGAGAAGAAAGAGAAAGGAAGGATGCGAAAGAGAAGAAAGAGAAAAAGAAGGCGGAAGAGAAGAACAAATTAGAGCTTTTGAGCTACAGAAACTTCAATTGGAAGCAATGGCTGCAACAGCACAGCCGGTAGAAACTACGCAGCTAAAAGATGAAATAAGTTCATTTCTGGTGTTATTTGAGTGTCAAGCTAAAATTATGAATATACCTGCTGAAATTCAAGTTACTCAATTTATTTCATTGCTGACTCCTGATATTGTTCAGCTTATTGCTAGACAGCCAGAAGAGGACTTGAAAAAATACGAATATGTAAAAGCTCTACTTTTACAGCGATTTAAATTGAGTGCGGAAAAATTTCGAGAACTATTTAATAAACACCAAACATCTACTGAAATTACTTGGTATGATTTCTACTACTGAAATTACTTGGATTAAAGAATTATTCATAAGAATGGCTTAACGGATTATTTAACATTAAAGCGTTTGAATAGTTAAAAGATCTCATGCTGGTTGATCAAATTAAAAAGCGTACTTCTCCTGCTTTCAAAGAACATAAGATTATGAAGCCATGTAGATATCAATTTCCACCCTCCTAAAACGAGACATAAATAAGGATAATTAGTTGAGGACATCATTCCACTGAAAGAACCCACTCATTCTTCATACCTAAAGATAGTTCTTAATAATTTAGGAGCACGCTGTAAGTAAGATATTAGCACGTAGCAGAGTCAAAAATGGCAAAACGTGGTGGTCTTTGATTTAACAAATGAGTTATAAAGTTGGAAGTATTTAAACACTATACGATCATAAGTAAATTTTAGGACAAGTTAATAATTTTTTAGTTATTCTAAGATATACGAACCAATTTCAAGAGAATTTTGTTTTATGTTATTTTATGAAATTAAATTATTTTTAATCCAAAAAGGGCACACACAAATTCTTGTTGTTTAATAAATACTGTACCTGCACACTAATATTTTTCACTTTTCGCCGATTACTCTGAGAACGGGCTTTTGATGGATAAATATGGATAAATTTTACAAAAATATTGTCCTCTTTAAAGGTACACATTGGTGTAATGATTTGGAATGCCTGTGGCCTCCATAGCATAGTGATCGAATTGCAAAACTTCTTTAGTGAACATGACGTAGATATAGGGATCATAACTGAAACTCAAGCCTTCCCTAGACATAGGCTTTGCATACCTAATTATCATTCGTATCGGTGTGATAGATTCTACTGTGGTGATTGTCCGTTACACTACGTCCGTTACACCACGACATACACTACGATAATAATAACATGTCTTTGATGTACAGTACCTTTGGCTACTATACACCAAAATAAATTACCACTCGTCCTTTATTAATGAAAATGGACAACATGTATTTGAAATTATACCTACCTACCTACCGTAACGTCTAATTTCGTACCATATACATACCACAAACAATCGTCTAACTGACGAATTACTAAAAGCGATAAAACCCTAGACCTTCCAGCTGCTGCAGCTATGTCATAGCTGCAGGCTATGTCAACGCGAAACACAAGAGCTGGATTTCTAGAAAAAGCAACCTTATTGGACATGTGCGGCATAATTATATTTTGAATAGTCCAATAACAATTTATGCGTCGCATGAATTTACTTATAGATCCAGCAATTCCCAACACTCGGATATACTGGACATCTTCTTTACAACAGTTTCCATTCCAGTTGTCTTGGGTGTTAACTATGAGTTGAGCTCCCACCATCTAGCAATATTAGCTGCACTGGGTATCCCAAGATACAATCCCTGTGACACAAAAATTATTGCCGATTAGAAACTCTTCCAAAATCTCATTTGAAACTTCCTTCTCAATTTTAAGAACTTGAAAGTTAAAACGGAAATGAAAGAGCAAAAACAAACAAACAGCAATCATGGTATGCTAAATGTATACGGTATTTCTCTTGCCTTCTTAGCATGCCTTCGTGGTGTAGTGGTCAGCACGCACGACCCGTATTCGAGAGGTCCATGGTTCGAGTCCCGGAAAAGGCATTGCTCATTTTTCATTTCTTCTGCTTCCAAAGATATCCTAATGACTGTACAAATGAAGCATTTGAAAATTCAATACTTCATATGGAATTTATAAGCTTCTTACCCATGTTAGAAGTGCATTGCGTGAACGTAATAGACTTCGCAAGAAATTCCATCTAACCAAGATTCCAGCAGTCAAAAGAGTCATTACTAAACTGAATAGATTAATTAAAAACTTCAATCAAGGCAGATAAACAGGACTTAATGAACGATAGAATAGAATCTTGATGCTATAGAAATTCATTCTGTAAAACAATCAAGAACTCTAAAACTGCTTTCTCCTCTAATAGCCCTCTCATTACCGGTAATCAAATCTGCGCCTCGAACCAACAAAAGACGATTGTGCATAATTACCGAAGGGTTAATTCAGTACTAATTGTTGGCTAGTGAGCAAGACTTAATAGTGAATTGATATTTCGGTTAACCCCTAAATCTTGAGCTTAATGTTCGTGATTGGCTGAACTCGCCGACATTTCATAACATCCTTACGTTAGCCATGCAAACTGAAATTATTGAATTAATCCAGAAGTTAAAAATCATCAGAGCCCCTTGAATCGATGGTATTTCAAATGTTGTCATCAAGAATTTTCCCGAGAACGTCATCTGCAAATTCCCCTCATTTATCAACACATACCTCTAGAACTCTTACTTTCCATCTCAATAAAAGAAGCAAACAATACAATGATTCTGAAACCGAATAAAGACCACACCAAACCTGAAAATTACAGACCAATAAGACTCTTGCCAGAACTTGGAAAAACGTTCGAGAGAGAGCCATCCTTCGAAGAATGAAATCTTATTTACACTTTCTTCCACCGGAGCAGTTTGGATTTCGGCAGCACCTGTCGACGATCAAGCAGCTCGTGAGAACCACTAAGTTTTCATGGGCTGTCCTGCATTGTAAGTTAAATGTTATTCTCTTCATATTAGACATGGCGAAAGTTTTCAACAGCATATGGTATGGGGAACTTATCTGCAAACTATTGAACTAAACTTCGACATAAAAATAACCCTTCTTCTTTATTCTTTTCTATTTTTTGGAGCTCCCAATTATCGGTTGGTACCTCACTCTCTGACGAAAACCCCACCAGCGAGGCTTTTCCCCATGGATAAAAAATTTGACCGATTTTATACTTTATTTTGTTTCAGATTTGCAAAAACAGATCTTCAACACGAGTTCAATGCATTTTATGCAGATGATACTGCTTTAGCGGTAAAATCCGTAAATATTAGTCATGCTATTCCTAAGTTACAGAACAACATTCCATTTAGCAAAGATTGGTGAAGGCAGTGGAAAGTCTGCATAAATAAATGCACAAATCTCTCATTTGCTGATTATCAGAAGAACGAATCAGAAACGAATACTCAAGAAATGCCTATTTATATTCGATGAACCAGTGCCGATAGTAAAACATGCAAAATACATTTGTGTTTACTTTAATGAATACCTCACTTGGACCGATCACATAAAATATGTGAGAAATAAGGCCTTGTATATCATGCATTAACTGCCTTCCATTATAGGGAAATAATCAAGGCTCGTTCTTAACAAAAAGCGCCGTATTTGCCTTTCAACGTTCAGACCCATCCTCATTTACGCCTTCCCACCCAATATATCACCGGACTTGCAATTAGATGCAATTTGTTCTTATGTGCACTAAATTTGTAATTAATGATTCAACTTTCCTTATTGGACGATTTAATATTTCGTCAACGTCGCTGAACACTGGGAGTTCGGTCCGAGGTTCGAATCCCGCAAACAGGCTGGCTGCATGGGCGTTTTCGTGGTTTTCCCCATGCGTAACGTGAATACGAGCCAGTTTCCCTTAGAATGTCCTCCACGAAGGCATCCCTTCCTTAAGGCAGATAGCCATAGAGTGCTTTGCCATAATCTAATAAAACGAAAAAAAAAATATTCTGTCAATATTCTGCAGAACAAAATTATAAAACTCAGGACTGTACATACATAGTAACCTTTTGAGCCAATCAGGTGGATGGCAGACACTCACATAATAACGGTCATTCCTCTTTCAGAAATTACTCATTAGCCCTTACGAGACAATAGATATAGGGTTTTTATCATCATGAGTCCATAAAGACACTAACTGAGAGATCCGGAACACGTCGTGTTGTTCACAAGATAATCGATGCTAACAGAGGAACTTGGAATTTGGATCAAATTTTTCGATCTAAATTCCAAGTTCGTTGTTGATTGCTTCGAATCGTTCCTATCATGTAGCCCACATTTGTTTGTCGCATTTGCACTGTCGCAGGTAAGGTAAAAAGTTCTCATTCATCTTCGATACTCTGATCTCGATCGTAACTCTGATTCCTATTACTTTATAATTCAGAATACGCAATCCCTTTGAATAAAACGTACGAACACAATATTAAAGTAGAAGGCACGGAATTTCGTGGTGTAAGGATTCAGTAATATTAGTGTAAACATTTTGTTAAGGTTTTTTGGGTCTTTTTCTTTTCTCTACTTTCTTTTTCAAATATTTAACTTCAAGTATTCTTCAACGTTTCGGTCTAACGTTATGAAAACAAACTAGGCATGATATACTATGAATATATTGCTTTAGTTTCATTTAAATGCTTCTTTTTTTTTCCTATCATAAAGCATTTTTTTCTATTTCGTTTCATTCACCAAATCAAATTAAATATACTGTATCAATTAACCCATGTGTCTAAATGCAAGCTGTCACTTCCTCCATATAGAAAATTCTTACAATGATAAAATAACACATACTAAAATATTACTTTTAACATTAAAATCCAAGACACTGCTTGGAGGGAAGGACGCAGAAAACTATCCCACAATTCTGCCTTCTTCTGTATTTCATTTCTCGATCGTTCCTGAGACGGATGCTTAGAGCATGATTTACCGTTTGATATCATTCGCTGGGAAGACTGTAAATCAAATGTTCTTCTAGCGATACCATCTCACTTTATGCCTCCCTATCTATCATAAGTATTGGACTGTAGCCAGGGTTGGGGAAGGAGCTATTTGGAATTGTTTTAAAATCTCAGTATCAGGAGATGCATGCTGGTATGATAACATTGTTTCATTAATTATGTTTGTAGTTTTAAACAAATCTGCTGAAGCCAAAGCTTCGAGTAGTTGCAGTTATTTCTGCCAAACATATTGTAATTTCATTTCATACAGAGATTGATGTAATAATAGTTGATGAGAGAAGTAATGGAGGAATCAAAATACTAAAAGATATCATGGGCAAACTGTAATCAATCTCCAATGGTTCCCATTTTATTGAAAACGTGAGAAAACGGAAGTATGAATGTTAGCTCGGTGAATGAGTATTGTGGAAAGGAAAACAATATTCTTACGAATATTTCGCTATATAATGCGTCTTTTAGATTAATGAATTAATAGTTTTATATTATAGTTTTACCATGCTATGAACTTGGCGTAAGCAAGATTCTATCATATTGCTGAAATTGAGGCAACAACGATTTTGTTAGAGCCTTTTATATTTTTAAAGGCGAGAAATACAAGAAATAGTATTGCTTCGCCGAAACTAGAACGACAAAACTTCCAGTTGCTAGCTTGATGTGCTAGCCATTTGGTTCATGACAGGAGGAATGCAAAAATTCCTAACATTCTTCCCATTCAAACGGCTATTGAAGAAAAGCTCGAAACCAACCTAGTAAACTAGATCAAAGCAGTGGAGGATTAAACTCAAACACATTTTTATTTCGGAGACCAGTGCAAGGGATATTAAGTGTCCCAAAGAAAGAAATATGAAAAATCAGTTTTGTCTTCAACGGGATTCGAGCCACGGAATTTAGAAATATTTCTTTAGTTATAAGGAATTTCCGCATTCCTTACCGCGTGTTTTCAAGGTATAATTGGAAGCACATCCGACTGGCAACGGGAAGTACATAATTTATTTATCACATTCTGTTACTCCAATAAGTTCTAGTGACTCTGCAATGGCGTCCGATTAAAATGCTACCCCAAATCTTCCGTCATCACCTGAATCTATCGACTGTCTTTATCTCCCCAACTGCCATTTAAGTACAAGAGAATATGAGGAATTTTGGCTTTCCTCACCACTTTCGTTCGAAGCGCAACTAGCAGACCAACCGGTTAGCAATCAAAGAACCTGGAAAAGGCGTATATGATTTTTCTCTATTCCTGCTTCAAAATGCCTAATAGACTACTTAGTTAAAAAGCAGGAAATCATTGCTCGTCAAAGCACAGTTCCTAGAAACGGGTATTCCTGAACAGATATTTGTATGCTTTGGCAATGGATATCAAATTTAACCGCTGATAATTAAATTCGTGCAGCGAATTGGTGATCAAACGTGTGCAACTCTATCATGCTCCGTGGACCGGTGGAGGCTTATGGAAAAATCCCAAGACTTAGTTTTGCAAATCTTAAATTCTCTTTGGAAGATTCGAAGTTAGATGTAAATTTTTTTATATAATGAAAGTATTATTTACGATTGTATTCAGCTGTCACCCAGTTAAAGCTATTATGTCTCTAATATGGCTATCGTCTAGATAAGTAATGAAAAAATGTCCTTGTTATTGTATGGTATACAAAGTATGCAACATTTCTAATTCGTGGATCTTAAGTATCCGCTCGCTTTGCTGCTAACAGGAAATGAAGAGAATCATGCAAGAAAAATATCAAAACGCATTTTTATCAGAAGTGGTATAAAAGTATTTCGGGATAATAAGATATTTTTAATTTATAAGTTTTTCGCTTATTAGACCTAGAGAGGTGTAGTTACCGAAACAAAATCCTAAGAGTTAACGAAATCAACTTTAAAATGCGCAGTTTATTTTTATTTGTAATTATATAAGTAGTAATTTTAATTGCGATAATATAGTATTACGGCGTTTAAGATATAAAACGGAATTTTTGAGGTCATTTGCCTCACTGTGGGATGTAATTTGCTGATCAAGATTTCGTCATGGTATATAATCGAACTTTTTTTATTATTTCACTACAAATAACGCTGAATCACAGACCAACACTACATTAACAGCAAAAAAGAAAATCCGCACCAATAATCAAGATTTATACGGGATTTGACCACGTGTTCAACCGCTTCGATGTTATAAACAGCAAAAACTGTCCTGGTTCAAGTTACGAGTTCGTTTCTGCTTCCTTAAACAATTATTCCAGATTAAATGGAAGAAACTGATCATTTTTTATAAATGATAGATATAATAATATATAAAAATAATTAATTGTAAGCAGTTCAAGAAGAACTCGTATATCAAGAAAAATGCACTTCTTCCGTATCGTACGAGAATATCGTAAATTCCCCAATTACCCATACAGTAAAATATAAAACGAAATTTAGCTATTTCTCCTTGAAACGCAAAGTCTGCGTTTGACAACTGACTCATATTAGCTCTGGAAGCAGTACCTACAGGGATGTTGCAGGGGTTTCTGCAAGTTCCTAAAAAAAGAAAAAAAAAAATGTCACTGCGAAAATGCGTTTTCCGTAATATCCCAAAACGTCGCCCTAGCGGACTAAAAATTATTAATTTTTGCAATATCTTCCAGAAAAGTTATCGCCAAGAATTGTCAAGAGTGATTTCACCCATATATAGAGTTCTAACGGAGCTGTTTTTTACAATTTGAAACGTTCCTTGAGAATTGAAAGCTCACCAGTTCTATGTAAGAAATAAGAACTAACTTACATTCAAAATACGTGGCTAAAGCTATTTCCCTAAAAACTACTAATAACTAAGTAATAATTAAAAAAAACATCGTAACAACAAAGAAAGAAGGAGGATTTAAATATTTGTAAAAATTTACAGAAATTTTTCTCTTAAATTACTCGAAGGTTGTCTTGAAACAGTAACATCTTTTGAGTGGGATACATTTGTCAAATAAAGTAATCTGTACATTTATGCTCCAACGGTAAATAATCACAACATTTCCTTTAATGGTAAAAACTCCATTTATTCATGATTTTATTAACTAGAACAATCTTGCAATACAGAAAGCGAAATTATAATCCCTGGCTAAAAAACCTGCCGCAGTTAAATAAACTTTGCACGCATTTCTAAGATGCTTCTGTGTTATGACATAGAGTTCCACGAATTCCTCATGCCTGGGGGAATTCGATGCCAAGCATTTTTACTGGTATTGTTTAGCATATTATGACGAAGATTAGGTTAACTTAGGTCATGTTATTTATTATGAAAATTACATTACACCTGGGTAGAAAATGGAACGGGAAACATTCTGAGGAAAAAACCTTTACATTTAGAATTAAAAACTTTGAACAGCCAATTTGCTAATTTCTTTGTAGCTGAAAATGAAACAAATTCTTGTTGTAAAGGAAATTCTTTGAACAAGTTACCAGAACGCATAGCCAAATTGCCATATGTTATCAAATCAAATGATAACCTTTATGCGCCTGTCCAAACATGTTCACTGGAGTAAAAAGCAGAAACAGAAATATTAAATCCTTATTCTTATAGCTGCGTTTCAGAGACTCGTTAATGAGAAAAATATTGTTTAAAATTGTTGGGGATAATTTGATCATATTAATGTGCAACATGGTCAGAAGGCTGTCTTTTGTTATCTCAGATTTCTTTGATGCCTATTTTCCTTCGTAATATCTCAAAGACGCCTTATCGTTTTTTATTTACAGGCACGGTTATAACTACAAGCAGAGAGATAGTTTCGCTTACATATAATATTCTGCTGCACATAAATGTCATTTCTTGGGTTTGTGATAATATTACATTCCGTCTTAAATTTCAAATTTATTCAGAAGGAATTTGTATTACAGCGGATCTCAGAGCATTATGTTTTATTGGATACTATAAAGGATAGTTTCCTATAAAGTCACTACATTAATTCAAGGAATGCACGAAGAAACTGATCTAGGCAAGACTAGGGAAAGTAAGTCCAAGAAACCGTTGGTGGTAAACTCCAGAAATACACCAATTGAAAAAAATGTTAGAGCCTATAAAAAGCGATTGCAAAAACAGCAGGTCTTGAAAGAAAAAAAAACAGTGCTAATTACAAAACTGAAGCATCTAAATATATGAGTTTAATTTTCAAAGACAAGAGAAACACTTAGGATGCTTTTTAGAATCAGATTTTACTATCATTATGCTTTTTACACTTAGGATGCTTTTTAGAATCAGATTTTACTATCATTATGCTTTTTACACTTAGGATGCTTTTTAGAATCAGATTTTACTATCATTATGCTTTTGAATCTATTTTGACGTAGTTATAGGGAAGAGTATAGGACAGCTTATGCTCAGTTACATCGTAAAAGAAGATGGCACGAAAACTATTACAGCATAAGACACGATAGCAGAGATCATAGACTACTACTTTCTTCAGGATGAAAATACCGCAGAACAAGTAGACATTTGCAGTTATTCAAATAGTCCATCCAGTGCCACAGAAGATCTTATTTTCTTCAAAACAGAGTTGAGAAAACACCGTAGAAAAGAGAGGAGGCCCCCCACAGCTAAACAACCTATCAATCGACGCAGCTGAACAGTCAGACTGCAAGAATCTTAAGATTGACTAACGTTTATTTTATTTTAAATCTTTACTATTCTTCCTTATTTTTCACTTCCAGCCAGAATAAACGCGTGCATATGTTTATGCAAATTGTACTTTATGCAAAAGTATTTAAGTTGTGGCTTTTTCCCAAGAGCAGAGTTAGATGGGGAGAGAGTGAGCCTTCTTGCGACTATACTTCACGCGAGCTTCGATCAGTTGCTGTCTGGCTTTTAAGTCCATAGGTTTTAGTCCGCTTGAAAGCTAAAGACGTATTTAGTTTTCCGTAGTTTGCGTATAACATACGTAGTAATTTAAACGGCCAGCCTTAGTGTTAGTTATCTGTGTAAAATATTAAATGTTAGCTGTTACTTAAATTTTAGTTAGTTAGTAGTCTTGCATCTTTACGTTCAGACCACAAGTGGCTGGTCTTTGTATCCCGAAGTGCAGAGCACCTGTAATATCGTGGGAAATAAAGGGTAATTTAAATCTTCTCATCTTGTCTTCTTTGCTACACCCCCATAGGACATAGTTTGTAGTCAAACTCAATGTCTAGTCAGGACATGTCATGTTCGCCAAACAGATTAGAAGGAATAGGAGTTCTAATAAGACTAGCTAATGAACATCTTTTCATCGACACGCTAAACCAATGCCTCGATCATGGCTGATTTCCAGAAACTGCGAAAAAAATGTTACTTATTATACTAGCATACCAGCGGCTGAGCGGTGGAGTACTGGTAGTTCGGTCCGAGGTTCTCTGAATACTGGTAGTTCGGTCCGAGGTTCGAATCCAGCGAACGGGCTGGCTGCATGGGTGGTTTCGTGGTTTCCCCATGTGTAACGAGTATACGAGCCAGTTTCCCTTAGAACGTCCTCCACGAAGGCATCCCTGCCCTTAAGGAGATAGCCCTCGAGGCTTTGCCGTAATTAAATAACATAATCTAACCTTATTATATTAATCCACGAAGAAACTATTATACTAATCCACAAAAAATTATTGTACTAATCTACAAAGAAAGAAAAATATTTCAGCCTATTATAAACTCCTATGCCTAATGTCGGTTGGAGCAAAGTAATAGGCAAGCTAATCATCCAGGGGAAGTTACTAATTAGTAGAAAATTAATTACTGAACACAGCTCTATTCAATTTTATAAAATGGCAAGGTACAACGGGCGCTTAAATCATTTACAAGAAATGGTCTTAGTAGACAGACACAAGAACTTGCGCATGTGTGTAATTCCGCCCTTGACGAGGACCATTTAAGGACTCACTTGTTATCAGGAGGACGCAATCTATAGGGAGCGCATAATCATAAACAGCGCAAGCCTAAAACGTAATATGAGGAACCAAAGGTGGAGCCCGGGATAAGAACGAAAGCAAGTTGAATTAAAAATCAGCCCCAAGAAAACACTTGGAGAAATATACACTCATGTCCATAAATTAAGGATAATTCGGAGTCACGCGGAAATCGAGCTCTAATATAAATATATCACCTGTAAAATCACAACACACATCTTCAAGAATCATATGCAAATTTCAGGAAGTAGCCAGATGACACTGATGGTACGTCACAATGACGAGAGTGTAAGAGAGTGATATATAAGAAATACAGACAAAGAAGTAAAATTGTTCGCAGACGCTTTATAAGTTTTTCAGTGCAATAACCGAATAGTTATGACACAAAGGACGCATTTGGATGATTTTTTACGTAGTAGAATTATCGGCCGTCTGAAATGTGGGCCTACCCAACTGGAACTATTAGACGAACTTGGAATTGCCCAGAGTGTCATCTCCAGGCTTTGGCAACGATTCCAAGATAATGGTAATGTGAGTAGACGTTACAGAACAGGTCGCCCCAGAGTTACAACGCCGAATGAGGACCGGTATTTGGCAGTTACTGCCAAAAGAAACAGACGGAGCACAGCCTCAGACCTGTCTCGTCAGCTCTCTTCAGCCACTGGTACGACAATTTCAAGGCAGACCGTGTACAGACGCTTAGGGCAGATTGGTCTATATGCTCGTAGACCTGTCAGATGCGTTCCACTTACTGCAACTCACTGTCGCCTGCGGTTAGCCTGGAGTAGAGAGCATGCATTATGGACACCGCAACAGTGGGCTTGTGTGATGTTTTCCGACGAGTCCAGGTTTAGCTTGCAGTTTGATTCTCGCCGGACGTTCCTATGGAGAGCTCCAGGTACCCGTTACCAACAAGAAAACATCATTGAACGACACCTTTACGGTGGTGCAGGAGTGCTCGTTTGGGGTGGAATTATTCTGGGTTCCAGAACTGACCTGCATGTTCAAATTAGAACCGTGACAAGCCAAATCTATCGGGACGTCATTCTGGAACAACATGTACGTTTGTTTCGGGGCGCCATGGGCGCGCAATTTGTGTTTATGGATGACAACGCCCGTCCTCACCGTGCATACATAGTAAGCGAATGCCTTCAATAGGAGGATATCACCCGTATGGACTGGCCAGCATTCTCACCGGACTTGAATCCAGTAGAGCACGTGTGGGACATGCTTATCCGACGAGTTGCAGCCCGTCAACCTCCTCCTACATGTCTACAGGAACTTCGGAGGGCATTGCTTTTTAAGTGGAGTAATATCCCCCAAGATCAGATCGATAATTTGATACTCAGCATGCCTAGGCGTTGTACGGACTGTATTGCATCGTCTGGGAGACATACGATGTATTAACAATCATACCAACCATGTAATATTGTTTTTTTGTAAATAGGTTTGTTTTTGTAATTTTCTCCTGGGAGAAAAAATGGCTAATTTGTTTTAATAATATCAAACATATAGCATCTTTTTTTGCTCTTTACCTTTTGTTTAATAAATAAGCTTTACAAATAAGTCAAATTTCATTTGCTTCTAACTTTTCCTTTGCCTGATTTTGCATTATCCTTAATTTATGGACATGAGTGTATTTACCGACTGTTCGAAGACAGACAACTTAGTGAGAAGAGCATTCGTTGCTTAACAGCATTCGTTACAGCATTCGTTATAAGAACAAAAGTATAACAGGAGCATTATAGAATAAGTGCATGCAAAATTATTCCAGTAAGAGTCTTTTGCATTGGACAAGGCAGTTCAGTCGGCAGAAGCTCTTCAGCTCCCTTCTGCAGACACTTTCTTTGTTTTTTATGTTTTAAATTTTATTAAGAAATACCACTTTGTTCACACTTATACAATGGAACTCAACAGCAAAAACACGAATTCGTAAAAACAACATATCTTTAAAATTTGCGATTCCGTGTTAAATGTTGCTATACCATTTTTAGCCCAGAAGGCTTATTATTCTGGAACCTCATTTTTGCGTCGAATCAGTTTGTTTTTTCACATTCCAAATAGTTATACTTTTGCGAAGCTAGCCGCTTAAAATTGTTTCTAACAAGGAATTTTAAATAAATCAAGCTAGTTTAATTTCACGGGTCCAACTGGTACATACGGGTATTTAACGAAACATACGGGTATTTAACGAAAGAAGTAAAGAATAATATTGCTTTCACATCGCTTAGTTTGTTAATCAAGAAGAGGTAGATTGAATTCAAAAGAAACACTGAATATCTTACACTACACCAACAAACTGGTGCCATCTTTATAGAAAATATTTTTGCACGTCGACCTGGAATGGTGAAGTCACCAGCGTGCCTGTGCGCTAAGCACTGTCTCTAGCGAAGAATTTTTTTTTTTTTTCGAATCGTGTCGGTTCAAAAACTTCGACTATTTTAAATCCTTGTGTCCAAAAAATTAGAAATTTCACGAGCTTACGTTTTCATATCAGACTAAGAACCGAAATCAAGCAAGACAACCAACAATTGTTGCCCTTAAGTCATATTTACATTAAAGATTGCTCTGGGTTGTTTTACATTACGAGCATTACCTATTTCACAATCATAATTGCTAATACATTATTAATAGAGAAAAATATTTCAAGGTATTCCTTGATTAATATGTAGTACATATTTATCAGCTGAGCAAAATTTAATTTATCATAAATTTTATTGTTATTAGTATACAGAGGTCCATTATCGAAAAAAAAATTATAGATTCTGTAATTGTTTTCAATTAGTTCGGCTTGAGCACGCGCAGGCATAGCAGGCATAGCACAGCAACTTGGAACGTCAGTAGGCTTTGTGCTGTTTCAACAATTAGGGGAAGAGTCTAAGTTTACGCAATGGAAACTTCTGAGTAAGAGATATAATGAGTGCGGTCGATGTGAAAGTATTAGCGAGGAACCCACCGAGAACTGACTTGTTTAGCCCAGAAGAGCGTATTCGCATAAAGCTGCAGGTTCCAGTTTATCTTTGTTCTTGTGAATAGGATTGTCACTATTCAATATTTATTTGTATCATCCACTGGATTCGTCAGGCCTCAAGTGCGTATACGCGATTTTGTAAATATTGTATCATTGGCCTCAAAAATGCATTTTATGCAAAGATCGCTTTATCATTGGTACACATTGTAAGTTTAATGCTTGATATGTGTGGAATATTATTCACGTAAATTTTAAATAGCGTGGACCCGAAGAGAGATCCTTATGGAACATCGGCTGGAATGGCAATGAATATTTTATATCGGATATCTTTTTCAGAATTAAAGTGTTAAATGTGACCATACATATTTTATTTATTCGTTATATTATTTCTTTAAAGTTAATGTAAGGCGATAATATTAAATGAAAATATCCTTTTATTACCACCAAGTGTCATCGCCATACAACATTTGAATTGCCATAAATCTGTTTTATTTTCGTTACAATATTTATTTAAAAATAAAACATAAAGATAACACTCCGTGCAAACATCTTATTACTCTCTTGCCACGTACTTTTTTATAATCGCTGTATTATTTCTTTAAAAAGGACATATGACAATAATATTTGGTGGCAACATTTGACAGCGATATGAACATAAAACTGATAGGGAAAAAAGGGAGGTTTGAGATTAATAGCGCCTTTGTGGCTAAAAAATGCATGCAATACAAATAAAAGAGTTCTGTCACCAAATTATTTTAAAATTATTATTTCTGTATTTTTTTAAAGAAATAATGTAGAGAATATAAAAAGAATGTATGATAACATTTAATACTCTATCCGGAATTATAAAGATATGATGTTTTTAAATGCTCTGTGATTTTGTCTCCAATGAAACAGTGTAGGATCTGATTTTTCAAATCGCACGTTTTCAAGAACTGGCGCTTTTTTCGGGGGCGGAGGAAGATTAATTAGGAATTCCAAATTTATTTCTCGCATTCTGCTTGACGTTCAGCCTCAAAAAAAAAAAAAAAAAAAAAAAAAAAAAAAAAATTCTTCGGGAGATTTCTTATGTTTTACTGGAAAGTCAAAGCCGCGACTTAACAACTTCATCTAACGTGATTATTCTGAAGGTCATCTCGAAGACGTAGTATTGAGAAAGGAAGACACTTCTCACCTAATTGTATTTTGTTTCATTTATTGCTGTGTATTATAAATATGTTGCCCTACTTTGAAATATGAGTAGCATTAAATGCTTCACCCTTTATGAAATCATATTTTGAACAGAAAGCAGCCAATCTATGTAATATTTAATATTCTTCATTATGTAGCATTCCGTGCTAGGTATTATATAATATATATCATATAATAATGTATATAAAATTATCATATAATAATGTATATAAAATTATCATATAATAATGTATTAATAATTACCAGTTAATATTGAATTGAAACTTACGAGAGCCTTGAAATTCATGATGTTAAAATTTCATTCTTTCATGCAGTTATATTTTATTTTACATCCACTTCATTTAATAGCTGAGGAATTAATACTGAGCTCTGACAGCATTTCATTTCAAGTACATTACTACTATATAATTTTTAGTGCATAGCATAAATTATATGCGAAGAATTTCAGGATATTTTCGATCCGATTTTCTGCCTTAAACCGCTTTTTCTTTCTGTTTCCATCAGTTTTGAAGCCAAGAAAAGAGAACATCCGTTAAGACGGTCATTTACGTCAAACTGTCTTTGCTCGAATAAGCACGGGACCGACTGTTTCGAGATCGTTTGCGTTTCACGTGTTTGATCTTCTGAACGACACTATTGCGCAGGCCATTATTACGCTCCATCCATCCGCTTCGGAGATAAGAAGTAACGGTAGCAATCATATTTCTTTTTGGAAAGTTTTTAGTGGAATCCTATTGTCTTTTAAAATTCTTGAAATAAAGCTTCGGAAGCTAGAATTTCAAGGATCAAAATACTTCAGAGTCACTGCTAATCGGGGTGTTTATTATTATTTTATGGCCAAGTAAGCAGCATTTTTGGTAAAGTATTTAACAATGACGACTGCTATATCTTTCTTCCAGAGTTCGAATACCGGAGAAGGGAAGGAATGGTCGAGCAAAAGTCGCCTAGAAACATTATGGTAGGAGAAAAGGATAGATGAATGTTGGATTCTCCAACAAAATTTTTAAGAAGATGCGCAAAATCATATTGCTACCTTTAAGAGTGCTACTTCAAAGTGCTACCTCATATTGCTACCTCAAAGTGTGACCAGTGAACAATTCATTGTCTTGATTATTATGAATTTTGTCTGTCTGGAATATCTTCTATTCTATCTTGACGATGTTCAGATCACACAGTCACAACACAGCGTATTAAAACGCATGAGAAATAACATAAGAAATGCCTTTTATAAATTCCTTTAATAAACTTGTAAGGTTATAAGGTATTTCTCCCGCCTTCTTAGCATGCCTTCGTAGTGTAGTGGTCAGCACTCTCGGTGCGTATTCGAGAAGACCGTGGTTCGAGTCCCGGCGAGGGCATTGCTCATTTTTCATTTCTCCTTCTACCAAAAATATACATAATGTCTATACAAGGTGTATGTTAATTTTATAACATTAATTTTAATTTGAAACTCTTTCCTTTCAGTTCTTGTTTCCCACTTACAACTCCTACCAGAATGAGTTTTTAGAATCGCGTTGAATGCAAATGAGTTAGAAGTAGTGTTAAAAGGAACTTCTGTTTACTTCGAAAGAGAGAGTGTTTAGGATTCCTTAGTGGCACATGTCCTTAGTGGCACATGTCTGCCTTACGGCTAATTCATTCTTGAATCTATTATGCTCGGCCGCATTAAACATGCCTGTTGCTATCGCCGGCTAGTTAAAATTAAGGTCCAACTACGTTAGATATTTATTTCTAGTTTCGGCTAAGTCTATTTTAGTTAGTATTAGTTTAGTTTCTTGTTTTCTTAAAAGTCCGAGTGGAGGCTTTACTGTAAGCTCGAGAAGGGGCCAACTATTACCATTTCTTTGAGTGAATGAAAGAGTATTTTAACCCTTCTCGAGTCTACGTTGTAAGTACTTGAACTCAGCGATACACTAGGTTGCTCGACATTTTGTCATAGACAAAGTAATGAGGGACATTGCAAATCAAAATCCTTTAAAAGAAGTAGATTTATATTAGACAATATAAATATAGAAATGAAAAAGCTTATATCCTCGTAAGAAAGAAAAATTAAAAACCACTGTTCTCAAACTCACACTACATGCAAGCCAAATGCTCGATCTGGAAGCAATGAAAGACCTAATTATTTTTAATAATTTTTTTATGGAAACTCAAAGTTTTTAACAAAACGAACTTTATTTAGCAAAATTAAATTTTAAATTTTATTTACTAAATATTTATTAATTCACACATTAGCAGTAATAATGATGACACAATGGAAAAGAATTCCAATCTATATTTATTTTCTGTCTAACATCTAAAGATTGTATCTGCAAGAAATTTCTGATAGTTACACTTGCATAATTCATTGGCAGCTAAATATTAAATTGACTTGCAAGTTTGAAGTTTAACTCTTTCGCATCGATAGAGACCAGACCCTGTTACTCTAAACGTCTGAAACGCCCTTGTATACGAATTTCAGTTAAAATTGATTCCCTCTCCATCTCAAGTATAATGATACAGCGTTACCAATAACCTACTTAAGTGATTACTTCTCTCTTGGAGACCTTTATGTGGTTTCCGCAGTGTCTGCACTTTCCCTTAGGACAGGATTGCAAATGCGAGCATTAATAGTTAAACGTTGACGCAAAAGAAATTGCATTGAAATAACAGATCTGCTTTCATCACTTCAAAATAAAGATTGACACATCATTTAACAGCACCTTAAACCAATGGGGAATGTTCTAGCGTTATGAGGAAAACACTAGGTAAAAAATGGACGTAAGTTTTTGGCAGCGATGTCTGATTTTATGGGTGATATGTGTGACTTCGCTGTAAAAGAGTTAATCTCGATCATTAACAGGATATTATTTAATTTGAAAAGCCATTAGAATATTCTTTCCTCTATGCATGCTTACATTAGGTAGTTCAACACAGTTTACAACATATAAGTCTTAGGAAAAAGGTTGTCCTCTCAACAACGATTGAATTTGAGACATTCCAGATTCCAGATACCAAAGATTATGATAAAATTAAGCAGTTCTCTTTCCAAAATTCCAGATACCAGTCTTAACCACCAAGTGCCAAGGACACACAGAAGGGTTTCTTCCAATTCCTTGAAAATACCTGCTGTTATCGGTACAATGGTTAGTGGTACAGGCTGCCGCAACGGCGAGCCCAATTTTAAATCTTGTAAATTGGCTTGGGGTTTGGAGTGTCTGTGCAGTACAGAAGTGCTTAAAATACTGGCAAACCAAAGGTCTTCTCGTAAAACTATGTGTTTGGAGAAGAGGATTCGGAGACCCTGGGATTCGTCTATCGGGGTATTCTTCATCAATGGAGCTTCAGTTTTCTCAGGAATGTAATTCGGTCACCCTTTGTGGTATATTTGGGCAACTCTGTCAGTAATCAGACAGCTGAATGACCGATTGTTTAGTCCATTATATATGGTTATTTCTGTACAATGCATTAAGTTGTATCTGTGAGACCATTTGCAACAAAACAACATTCCAATCACTTACTGTTTTCCCTAAGCCAATGACATCATATCTACTGTTACCTCTCGATTAAGAACATAATAATGTAAACAACATCCGCCGTCAATCCAAAATCAGGATTAATTTAAGGTACGTTAAAAATTCATGAAATAAGAAGAAAACTTATTATAATTTGTGCAGATATTAGTTTGTTATTTAGAGATGGAAACAGAAAATATCAGCTATGTCCTGCCAGAATTCAAACTTCGGATTCCAAGCGGACGTGCTAGCATTTACACCACGCTAATAAGCAGAAGGAAGAGCAAGTATTACTTATATTTTCCCCTATTTAAAGTGTGACTGAGAAGAGAGAAGGTGCAGTTGCTATATCTAGCTGGATAGGAATATCCATCCACCACATTTTATAGGGGCGCACCTGTGGGAATATTAGGATTATTAGAAGCTTGGAAAACCTAACACTAAGCAGTGCTCTTTCCCAATTTCGAATTCCATAACTTCCGATTGCCAGATGGACATGTTATCATTTACGATAAGAGGGCATGCAGAGGAGAGAACGAAAAATCCTCATACATTAGCAAAACAATATTATTGATTAGGGTGTCTGAGAAAGAAGTGACGAAAAAGAGAGACGCACGTAATTGAAATCAATGCACTTATTACACAGTTGTTTCCTTACCCTGAAATAAGGAATTCAAGAAGTCTGCTCTCTAGAAATACCTAGCGGACTTGACTACTTTCGAATTTCTTTCTATGGCTTCTTTCTCCCTTCCGATTTCTTTCTGTTTGGAGTTTGTTAGGGAAAGAGTGAATCGAAATTCGTGACCGATGTTGTAGATCTGTATGTCCGAAATTGGGGGCGCTAGCATGACAGAAATGCTCCCGATAGTGATGTTTCGGACGTGTGGAATGGCATAGATTATTAACTAGACACAACCTGAACCACAAATGGCGCTCACATTAATATGCATTATGCATTAAAACTTTTTGAGTAATTCTTTCCATCTTTCCATCTATACGAACTACAACACATTGCAGTAGGCGGGCGCATTGATTTCGGATATTTGTATCAATCTTTTTACTTCACTTTCTCTCCGAATACCCTGCATTTTGAAGCGATTTGCTATGTTTAAAATATTAAATGAGTATTCAAAACGAAAAGAACAGATTATTGTGAATATTTATATATATATATATATATATATCATTAGACAGGAAGAACTAAATTATAAATGGCATTAAAGCAATATTAACAACAGAAAATTAAACAGTTACATCGAATCCAAACTCGCTTAAAAAGTATGGTAAAACTTTCTGCTTTTTTAGTCAAGTTTATTTAGCACACATCACTTGCGAATAGTCCTACTATTCCCCACACTATCGTTTCGCCTTTCTTCAATAAACAATCTTGAAAATTCTTTTAGACAAGTCTTGGTTAATTAGCGAGTTAATTCACTCAGGTTAATCGCTAGTTGACTGTAATTTCTCTATAATTGTTAATGCATCGTTAGGAGTTTTCTCATATCAGACATCGTCTAGGTATTACCGTTTATGCACATATTCTCAATGATGTCAACATTAATTTATATTTTCTCATGAAGCTACAGCTTTGCTGGGACGCTCAGATTTGCTACTAATTAGGTTTGAGTTTATTCGAATTACTTTTAATTACTTGACATTTCACACTACAGAGTATTCATACTAGCTTGAGTGGAACCTTATGTAGGTGATTTCATCTCGCCTGGTATTCAGAGACGATAATATGAATTTTACATATAAGAAAGCAAATTGCTTGGGTAATCAGATCAAAAATTGAATATTACATCTTCTATTATTTTATATTATAAATTTATACAATCGAATTGATGTAACATTGTCTTGGTTTCACGTATAGGTAATTTCAGAATGGAAACAAAAAAATTAAAAGCAAATTAAAATTCGATTTCAATCTTAACATCGCATTATAAAGTTTTTATATTCTTACTGAACTCGATATTTACCAATCTACTCTTGGGTTCACTCCTATTAAAACACCATTTTTTGCCTTTTTAAGGTTTTGTTTTTTTCTTCTTGCTTACTTCACGTAAAATTCAACAGTAAAATCAGAACAATTTTAAAAACAGCAGATTTTTAAAATTCCTGCTAAAGTGATTAGTATTACCATACATTTTTCCATTTTAGCAAGCTTTCCTCAGTTCATCTCATCAATGTTCAGGTTTTTCAGCCAGATGACCTATAAAGCTTTTCTTTCTCTCTTAAGCCTCATTAAATTCAACAGCAAAATCAGAAAAAAATTAAAAGCAGCACATACATAGAATTTTCCATACAGTATTAAGTGTTACAAAGATGACTTACACAGCCTTTTAGTTTTTTTAAACTTCTTGATTTTTTAACTTCATTTATTAAGCCTCACTTTTTTCCGCACCTACGCCACATAAAATTCAACAGCGAAATCATAAAATATTTAAAAACAGAATAATTCAAGAGCAAAATCATAAAAATTTAAAAAAGTGATTGCCTTTAAAATTTCCAATAGAGTATTAACACGTTCCCTGCCGCCTGGGGCGTATGCGCCCCACGTTAAATTTTCCGTTCAAGCCATTTGGTATTATCATTGTAAAATGAAGAATTTTTTAAAAATTCATTATGCAGTCAATTATGGGCATCTTAATACTACTGCTGATGCCTTCATTTAATCGTCGGGCGTATACGCCCACGCGGGCAATTTTTTTTATCGCCAGAAACAAAATAATACAAATGCTAAGAGTGGGGCGCATACGCCCCACGCGGCCTGAACGGAAAGTCTTCAAAAAATGGCCTGGCAGGGAACGTGTTAAGTTTTGCCATACATTCTTTTATATTCGCTATATTATTTCTTTAAAAGTAATATATTGCATAACATTTAGTGGCAGCAATTCTTTTATCTGAAAAGTGATGCGGACATGAAAGTGAGGATATAGACTAATGGCTCCTCTTCGTGCAAAACAAATATCTATTTCTATGTAATTCAGGTAGACTGAGGACTCTTGCACAGTTTCACCTAGAACAGTCTATGGATTCATCAGCTGATCCTCAATCCATCCTAGACATTTTTTCTGGTGGAACATTTGGACACCGAAACGACAGTATCGAAAGTAGAGGTGCCACATTCCAAAGGGCTATACTTTTGAAAATTAAGAAATCTGAGAAGTTGAGATGGTTCCAATGAGAAGATAAAAATAATGAGAAGTTAAATGCCTGAAAATAATATTGAAAATCCATTGAGTGATTGGAGGAAAATATAACATTTTACTAAATGAAGTTTTCCTAATATCCATATGGGAAAAAATTCGGAAAATGTAGCAATTGGTTCTATATGTGATTAAAAAAACTCATAGGGGAACTCATGAGTATGTACTAGGTTTGGTGCTGATAGACACTTCATAATATGCATATAGAACTTACTTCATAGCACATGCTGGGAACATTTCGAAACGTATCTATGTTGTATGTTGAAATGTCCGCCTTAAGAATGTAGTTGCAACACGCACAACTTTAACATGTCATACAGACCACGATGGGAGATTTGTAGCACATGTTGGGAACTTTTCGAAAAGTACGTTTACTGTACGTTACCAATACTGCACAATTTAGAGCACATTCTGAATACTTTTGTCGCACACAATCCAACGCATATTTAAAGCGTTCTAAATGCAAAACTAACTGTTTTGGAACAAACGAGACGCTCTCTGAACGCTCCGATGTTCTTTGCGGTTGGTATGGCCTCAGCCAACGTAAGCAATTCGATTTTTGTGTTATTCCTACGTTCTCGGTTACTTAGACTTGCACATGTACTGCAACAGAGCTCTCTGCTTCTGCTAAAGAAGAGCTGGATCTTACCCCTTCAAAACATAAGATACTCTTGCAGAACATCCTAGTTCTTCCGAGATACAGCAATATCTCTCATAGTCAAGGTAATCGGTTTTGCCAACATCCCGGATTGTTTGAAACCAGACTGACGGACAAAGTAAACGCATACAAAAATAGTAATTTGTTCCCAAATTTTGTTTCTTTCTGTTTATGAGTAAAGTAAGCGCAATTAATAAATTCAAGAGCCTTTGATCGATTTTAATTTTGGGTGATGTTGAGAGTTGCATTGTGTAAAACTCGAATGAGCATGTTTGCTGTACGTTAAACTTAATGGGTGCTGTCCTTGAGTTAGTATGTGAGGAAAAACCATAATATGAGAAGATAGAGATGGATAGCAAGTGATTAACACACATGACTGATATATCGACAGGTACTTCGTTTCAAAAATTCCATATGACTTCTGTATAACAGCAATTCCATATAAATAATTTCATGGATATTATACTAGTTCCTTATTCCCATTCTAGTCTTTGAGAGCTATTTTTCATGTCAGAATTCCATACACCACCCTGGAGAGAATCATGGCTACTGGCCAAGTACCACACCCACTTCGGATAGACACATCCGGAAGATACACAGTCTTCACCCACATTTCTTGGCTTCTACTTCAGGATTATATAGCGCTCTTGCTTCTTCAGCACTGGGCTACCGCAACATCATACTGAATTAAAATTCAACAGGTTATGAGCCTAGTTAACCAATGCTCCCAAGAAGTCCATTAGAGATGTACTTCTGAGCAGTAAGTCAAACGGCTGTGTTATTGGTGTAAGACAAGGTAAGTAAAATTTATATTTTTTTCTCTGGTATTATTGAAATTGTATGTAAGTAGTGAAAACAGTGAAACCGAATATTCAAACTGAAAAAACTTGCAGGTAACAGTAATATTAAAATATGGATTTTGCAAGTGAAAAATGGCTTTAGTG
The DNA here is from genome assembly GCF_044657685.1 of Stegodyphus dumicola. Lineage (NCBI taxonomy): Eukaryota > Metazoa > Arthropoda > Arachnida > Araneae > Eresidae > Stegodyphus > Stegodyphus dumicola. The sequence continues at coordinate 91,463,365 of NC_140768.1, forward strand.
TAGTCAGATTTTGAGAAACCGCGAATGGGTACGTAATGAAGCCTGGAACTTCCGAAACTAACCAAGCCAAACTTAATAAGTGGGGAACAAAAGCTCAAAAATATTTAGCACTTATTGCTCTGAGCGTGGAATCATCTGAGGCAATGGACATTTAAGAAAGTCAAAGTTCGTACGAAGCGTGGGTGACACTGCACAAAATTCATCAGCCAAATGTTCCTATTAAAAATTAGACTTATGAAGCAACTCATCTTTAAAATGACGAACTCGAATAAAAAAATGCAAGATTACTTAACTTCTTTTTTGCAAGTTGTAGATAAACTTGCAGAAATAGAAATTGAAATTCCATACGAATTCCTAATTGTTACTGTGTAGAATAACCCAAGAATCTAAATATCCAAGAATATGCTCTTGGTCGCCAGATTAAGATTCGTTTACTGCCCTCATTGCATTTGATATACATTCAGAAACGCTTCTAATGCTGAATATGTAGACTGGTGTATTTTCCTTCAGAAATATAGTGATTTAGACTCAAAGTATTGGAGAGCTAGGTAAATAATGACGTAATAGCCAAGAGTTCGGTGTTTGTATGCAACTTATTATATGAGGAAAATATAACTTTAGAGCTACAAAAATTTAAAATAATGGTCCATCTGGGATGATGTTTTATAAATGCCACACACGTTCCCACAAATATCTTTCCATGCCCTCTTTTCACGAAAATGAGATTTCGATTTTAGATTATTCATTTCATTCAGCCCCATCTCATTATCATTTTTAATGAATGCTCAAAATTTCGACATCATCAGTATTTAACCATTTGCATAATGCAACGTACTGAGATACCTCAATAATATTTACATAGGTAATGAACCGTTGACGTAGCTTTGCATGGTATAACAGACATTTACTCCTCAAAACTAGATGGCCCATCAACTACCGAGATGTCAAACCACCGAAGACTGGCAAATCGAACCCTGTTCAAATCCCAGCAAAGAAGTTGTCTGCATGGGATGTAATGTTTGAATTACGGCAAAGCAATGTGAAGGTCATCTTCCTAAAGAAAGGAATTCTTCCTAGATAGTTTCCTAAAGATAATTGACTCGTATTCACTTTACACATCGAGAGAACGGTGAAACTTCCATCGCAGACAGACCATTAACGAGATATGAACTTAATTACCAGCTGCCAGAAATTTTGCCATTCAACCTCTTGTGAACTCATGAAGAATCGAAGTGACTAAAACATTGTGCTCAGAAATTTCGAAAAGAATACGATGCTTAAAAAAACTGCTTCTTGGAACTTTTAGTCACACAAGTTCTATGGTTAATTATCACTAGATTGTTATCTTTTTCTTATTCACATAAAGAAACATATTGTAGTTGATTAATTATTTGGAAAGAAAAGCACCCGAGGAGTATTTTCCTAAGGGAAGGATTGCCCTTTCGTGGATGATATTTCACGAGAAGTTGGCTCATATTTACTTATGGGTAAAACGACGAAATCCCACACATCCAGCCTGTCTGCCGAGAATTTAATTTGAGTAGAATTATCGCTCGACGGCTTATGGGCTTAGCTGCATCGGAATTTTTTATGTTTCCTATAAGTGTGATGTAAATACGAGCTAATGCGCCAGTTGCATTATCAGTGTATCATTTCTTTTAATGTTATTTCTTTTAAAGTGTTTATTGTTTGCCTATCTCATTAACCAATTAGGCCAATATATATATGTATCCAATGTCCCTGTATGAAATTTTTATTAATTGTATACTGAAGCATATATGCATACGCCCTTGTTTGGCCACGTCAAAATCTCATATTCTTCATTAATAATTTCCTGAAATCTTCGCGGCCCTCGCGGAAAGCCGCGAAGATTGTGTTGTACTAGATAGGTGTGGGTACCAGACGAAACCCGATTTGTAACGTACAGCCGTCCGGGTGTCCGGTCCCTGCATTCAACTGTCACCTGTAAATACAAGCCAACGTTCCCTAAAAACGAAGGCGTCGTTCATTTCATGCCAGATAGCCTTCGAGGGCTTATTCATAATCTAAGACATCTTAAATTGGTGACCCTCCGAAGCAATTTTATCGACTCTGAGAACACATTCCCCGTTAATTAATTAGCATTACTATAACGTTAGTTATTATGTAAAGAATTTAAGTAAATGTTTCAGATTTAGAAGGTTTTTGAATCCATTCTTACATAATTTTCAAAAATATTAAAGAAGAATAGGAATAACGTCTCAAAACATCTAGAAATGGAGCTAATAAATTTGTCGTGTGATATAAATCTTATTGAAAGATCTGAAGACACAGATTTGATTAACATTTATTCGTAATTATCAAAATATAAATATTTTCAGCTGCGAATTTAATGTAAGTATGCAAGAATGATCGCGTTGTTTGTTAACGCATTTACATGTCAACAGTTTTCTTTCCGCAACTGAAAATTAATAAGATTAAAAAAAGCAACTAGGTTGGCCCCTGAGCATCTACAATTCGTAATAAAGGTATTTTCTAATAATCTTTTTCCAAAGTTACAAACTTTATCAGTATCTGACGCCATTATGTGTTGTAGCTTTATATTTATTTACCTACAAATATATGTATTCTTCTGACGCTATTAAAGAAATTATTTCTGACGCTATTAAAGAAAAATTTAATAAATAAAGGTAAAAAATAAATTTTCATTATTTTTTTGGTTCCAAAAGGAAAGTTTCCGGAATTTGTTTGTTTCAACATAAGTTTTTCTCTGGATAGTTTAACATTTAGAATTATTTTAAATAAATGTTAGTCTGAAAATTTAATACTAAACTATATTTGAGTTACAGAGCGGAACCAATAGAAATTTTGCAGATACCAGCCTTTGGATTTCAGACAGAAAATAAACACAATTTAGGATTTTACCTTTGCTTTATTATTATTACCATGCCTATGTACATTTTGATAAATATTTAGTACATAAAATTTCGTTAAAAATATGTGTTTTGTTAAAAATAAAACTTTTAATTTCAGGGGAAAAATTTGGCCTGCCAGCTGTTTTACGTAGTGCTTTTGCCCCACATACAATTTAAGTTTGAGAACACAGATCCAAATCTATTCAAAATTTAGACTCTATTACAAACGTTTGTAACGTTTATTCTGTTTTCTGTGAAAAAAACGCTACTTAGAATTACTACATAGACTCAGTCTTCTAGCACAAATCTTCTTTCTTTTCTAGCTTATTTATTTTATGAATTCTTCTTGATTTGAATTTTCATCTATGTCACCAATGAAAATACATTCTTTCCTTTGTCTTGGATTGTTCGTCGCTGAGAATTTTAACGTGATTCCTGGCAACTGTTCCTAGTTGGAAATGTTTTTCCATGAAGCAAGACTAAGTGCGGGACCCAAAAGAGTAAACAAACACCATACCGCGAGATTAAAATTCTCCATAATCAAGGAACTGCGTGACAGAGACAGGAAATGAAACGTCTTGCGGATTCGTCTATAATCTAAATATTTTCTCTTCCTTGCGCGTCTGCGGAATCGAAAGATTCTTTAGAAACAAACTTCGGTATTGAAGATTTGTTCAGTTCTCCTCGTTGGTTTGTGGATTTCGTTTCAATATTCTATCTTGTAATGTGTATAACATTTACAGTTTGATCAAGTTACGCATACGAGTTTGCAAAATGATCTTATACACATGCTTCTTAACTTTTGTAGAGGTAATACTTGGTATTTGTAATTTTCGAGTACACACAAGTTTATTCACCATGATTTTGGTTTATTAAGTATTTATATTAATTAAGTTTAATAGTAAAATCGTAAATCTTTCTTATATCTGATTTGATAATTGTGTAATTTTTGCACACATTCTACAGTAGTACTTTCGACTATGAGTAAAACAGCGGATGTTTGAATAATATCCGCTGTAAAACGTTCATCAGAGGAGGAATGGATAAAATCACTGTTATTGATTTGTCGCTGGTTCAACAGCCTAAGCGTTTTCAACATTTACAGAGTGTATATGGTCTAGGTTTTCTTAGGAAATCCTCCATGTCAACATTCCTTCTGTTAGGCATATAAGCTTCGCTTCTTTGAAATTCCATTAAATCAACATTCACTAAATATCCATTATCCATATATGACCAAAAGTAATATAATAAAAACCAAATATCATAATTCATTAAACAAACTCATTAAAGCAATTCATTAGACAAATATCTACACAAATAAGTTACTTAAACATGTTTTTAAATGAAAGCAAATATGAAAGTATAAACGAACAGCAACAGCTAAAGGAATAAATATTTCCCAGAAATCTGGGAATTCTATGAAGCAGGAAATTGACCGTGTGACACATACGAATACGGAAATGTATCAGAAATCAAAACATTAATGAAAGAGCGATAGCAATTCTGAAACGACTAATAGATCTGAATTTCAGCTGTGACGTCTGTCTTTCAAAGAATGTTTTAGAAGATTTCTTATGCTTGAAGGGCTGGAACAAATGATAATTATATCGAATAGAATGAATAAGAGGCTGCTTTATATAGAGTCTTTTACCACCGGTTGATTGACCTGGTGGCGCTGCCAAGGGAAGGGGTGCATTTGTGAGGCATTTTTAAAGGGAGAAAGGGTTTTATCCCTTTATATATGAGGAAAACATTGGTGCATCCAGCTGTTTCGCCTGGAATCAAACCCAGGTTGAACTAGCAGTGTTCAGCTCCTTTACCGCTTGGCCTTTAGCTTATTGGGTAAAACCAATTAAATAATAGAAGGAACCTGCCTTTAAACCCTAATGCATGGGCTAGTCGCATGAAGGCTTGCGGTTTCTCCGCATGTCTGTCGTAAATATGAAACCATTTCTCTTAGTATATGTCTCACAATGGCATCCCTCTTCATAGGGAAACAGTCCCCTCGCATGCTTTGCCATGAATTCTGCATACGGCAAAGCACATAAATTATCTACACATATATTTGTAAATAAAACAAAACAAAAGTACAAAAGCAGTTTAGTAAACAAAATAAGCAGAAATAAATTTTTTAAACAAAGTCCTTTTGTAGATAAAACAAAACATAAGCGCATGCACTTATCAGCAAAACAAATGTCAATTAACATCCAATCAGCATCCCCGATAAAGTCACAGATAATACCTACATACGGAATTTGGAAGTCTTGCATTATACAGAATCCCTGAATCAATACTTGAAGGGATACCTGAGCAATACATAAAGAAACCTTCATAAGTAAATATAACGCCTTTATTTCGAAAGAGGTTTCATAAGGCAAAATACATTTTTATGCAAGATGGTGCATATAAGGATAGAAGGATTATACGATTTCTCAGGGGAACTAATGAACTTCTTCATTAAGGCAATAAACTAGACATTGATGCTCTTGGTTAAATTCTTTTTGAAGAATTAACTGACGATCCTGAGTCAGTATATAGTTTGATTAAATTATTCGAATGGTAGAAATGTAATGTAAAATGCGAATACGTGTTTCACAAATTGCATAAAACGAAATAAAATTTGCACAGTGTTAAAGAATGTAAAGTAAAAGGCCATTTCTTGCTTTACAGGATGCAATCTCGTCGAGATGAGAAAGAAAAAAATTATTGAAAACTATTAATGTGAGTATAGAAGAGAAATTTAAAAATATTTATTCTTCTCTGTATATAAACAACATACAAATAGGAATAAATAGTTTTAAATATCGCGTTACATTTAGTAAATTGAAAAGCTCTGCTTCTTTCATATCACTTGGAAAGGCATTAAATTAATAATTAATGAGTATAAAATTCAATGAATAAAATAATTGCTTGAGAAAATTTCCTCCTTGGTTTCATCTGTCACAATACGTAACTTGCAATGATTGCCGATTATTAAAAAAAGTTACCATTACAAAGCCTTTTCTCCACTATCATAAATCTAAAATAATTGATCGTTTAGGAACTATTTGGACCTTACCTTAAGGTGGAGAAAGGTTTACGCACTAGCAAAAGAATTTATTTTTAAAAATCCTCCTTTTCATCAGTGCTGAAAGAAAGAAAGAGTGTAAAAATACTTTCGTATCAGCTCCTGAAGCATCTGATACATTATATGATCATTAAATCGGCAGAATAAATAGAAAATAAAATTGTTTAATTAGTCTATAAACTTCAGTTCGAATTATTTCATTTAATGTGAAATCAAAACGTGTGTAACATTTCATACATAATATAAATATTAAGTTGAAAAGATGGTAAGTATGTCCCATTTTATTTTTTACCACACTTTGCTATTGGGATCTAACACTGTAACTTCTGCATTATTAGGACCCACCACTGGCCAAACGTATAAAAAACTGGACTCTGGGATTTCTTTCTAGCTTCTACTCTCAGCAATAGAAAGGACTGCCTTTCACGAGGATATTTCAGCTTAGTTTGTTCGTCTTGCTATTCTTTCACTACTTAGATAAGTAACCATTCAATAATTTGCTATAATAAAAACCTGAATGAAGTCAATGCTTGTAGTTGTTTTGCAATAATTCCTTTCATTGGATAGAGAGGATTCTTAATCATTCTCTCTCACATGAAAAACTATCGGAGTTCTTGATGTCAATCTCTACAAAACTTTCAGGGTGATCAAATATGCAAACAAAACGAAGTAAGGCATTTAGTATTTACCTACAACCAAAAGAACAGGACACGGTCAGAATATTTAAAGTCTTGTACTGGCAACATAATGTATCTGTGAGTCACTGTTACTATACTACAAGGTTTGCTCTTGTGCGATGTCACTGACTCTTATTCTCAAAAGCACCTAATTCTCTTCCCGTCTTCGTTTCTGTCACTTTTGTAAGTGACGTCAGGGCTGGGAAGAGCCTAGTTTTGTTTATCTACTAACATTGCTGTCTTTTACAAAATCGCTCTGTGGTAAGGAGGATGGTGGCAAATAGTACGCGAGTTGTACCGTAGTGACTATTGCTTGAGTATTGTTATGTATATACTGGTCATGTCCAACTACAGGTAGTTCTTAAGTGTAGGAGGTGGAATCTATATCTTTCTATTTGTTAAATTAATTGTAATTTTCATGTTGTGGTACGGATATTAATTACAAATGTCATAGTACAAGCGGTACTAATGCTACCGAGACTTTTACCATGTCAGCGGTAGAAAACTTTTCAGCTATATTGCAAGAAAACATAGGACAACATTGAATAACCGAAAATATATTTCACATTAACATTTTTGAGAATTCTATAGATATGTTGGTTTCCAAAATTTTGTAATTTTGTTGTTGAATTTTATGCTGCGTAAATGCAAATATGAAGAAAGTGATGCTTACTAAAGTTAAAATGGCAAATAAAAAAGTTGGACATCTTATAAACAAAACTGAACACTGTTATCACAGACTGAAAAAGACTTAAAATGAAATGCATGGCAACACTTAACACTTTTTGGGAAATTCTAAAGAAATACTGCTTTTAAAAATTCTGTGATTGTTAGCTCATTTATTTCCGAAAATCGTAAATACTTTACTACCGGAAGATACGTTACGATCGACACTATATTTTCAAATCAAAGCATGAAAACGGATGTGTGCATGAACACATGTTGCTACTGTTGTCTAGTATTTGGAAGAATATACTAATAAAAAACTCGTAGTTTTCATAGTTTACATTGGACCATAAATTCTATAAACAAATTTGATTTTACTTAAAAAACGATCAAACGGAAAAAATATTTTAACTAAAGTTGAATGCTATTCCACAATTCCATATTTTAATATGGAATTAGTGAGAGGTTATTTGTTGACCACATATAAGATGGTTTTTAAATTAAAGTAATACACGCTGTTGTTATATGGAGAAAAAATATTCAGTTAAATTTAAAATTCAAATCAAAAAGCAAAGCACAGTTTTAAAAAAGCTTGAATACGTCTCCGGTGTATTTTTCCTAAAAGCATACAATATTAAAGTATATTATAGAAAAGAACCTTAACATTTAAATAAAATAAAAAAAAGATAAAAGTAGGCCATCATAAACGGCACGAGCTATTTGTAACAGTAGTAGAGCTATTTGTAACATTTGTTTTCTTTGCGTCTAAAAAGTGGGTAGAAGAAATTATTGTATTTCACAAATTCACTTTTATTTAATTAGCTAGATGGAATACTATTATGGAAAGAATGTCTAATTCTGAATAAAAAATAAAACCAAGTAGCATTAAGTTAGATAGGAACAAATATAGCATAAATAAATTTACTGATTTATAGTAACCATAATTGGCCAATTTTATAACAATGTACGTGAAAGCTATCTCAAAGGAAAATGTGTGTTCCTGGAATACTTTCTAAAGAAAATCGAATCCTATTTACGTTACACATGAGAAAATCCATGAAACCACTCGTAGTGACAGCCGCACAGGGTACTAAACGTTTTCCAACTGCTAGTTTTAAGTGGTTTTATTTGCTCGATCACTGGTGAGCACTCATGAACATGAATCGAATAGCAAAATTAAATTTTAACATTTGGAAAGCAACATTTCAAAGCAACATTTTTTGTGAAAAAGGAAAAGAAAATCATTATTCGATTATATTATAAAATCTCTTTAATTTATATCATATTATTAAACAATAAAAAAAATGAAATAAAATTGTAAAAAATGAAAATTTTGGCTTCTCTAATTATTTTAAATGTTAAGTTTAATGTTCCACGGAGTATCGTAAAATCCTTTTGAATTTTTATTTTGAGCTGCAATATCGCCAAAAGAACTGTATGGAAACCCAAGGCTTTGTACAAGTATTTGAATAATACTAGTTTACCAGAAACCTCACTGAAGCCATTTCGAAAGACTTTTCACCCTACTATAAACAGAGTTTGTGAGCGTCAGGTGAATATCTTCAGACACATTTGGAAGGCAATATGTGAACAGCAAATATCCAAAGTATGTTTGTAGCAAACGCGAACGTACTTGAAAAAGAAAAAAAAGAAAGTAAATAAGGAATTCTAAAAAAAAAAAAAAAAAAAGAAAAAAAAAAAAAAAAAAGTGAAACTGAAAAGCGTTTTTCAGGACCAGCATAGCCTTGCGCATGCATGAAACGAAACCATTTGACTTCCATTTAAATATAAAAAAATAAAAATATTTCTGAAACGACCAGTCGTAAGGATTTCTTCGCTCGTATTCGATATGCAGACGTATTGCTTTGATTTACCAGCCACGACATCAAAACCCAAGAGAAAAATCCAGCGTATCATCGAAATGAAACTTTTTTCAGAAACACTGTATTTCAAGTGACTCAAGAAAAGGTGTTGTAAGAAACAGACCAATCCAATGTTAAAAAGACATAGATTGCATTAAGTAGTAGAACATTATTTAGTGGCAGTATATATAATAAAATCTTTTCAGCTATAATAAATGAAGAAATTCTTACTGGGCGCCTTAGAAACGGTCGCTCTCGTGTTATTCATTTATACTTACTGGAAGTCGAGCATGAACACCATCGCAATGATGTCCTGTTAGGGAATAACAAATATATAACATTAAGTCGTTAATGCATTGCTTTGTACGTAAGTAATGGAAGTAATGGGGTAGAGCTCTTTTCTCTTCGATTATAAGGATTATAAGTATTGGGACAACTCTTACAGCGCGCCTCAGAATTATTCATCAGTAAGAAGTAGTACGGGGCCCCACTGCTCTGGGGTTGAAATGCGATATTCACGTGCCCAATTCTCTGACATGCGATAGAGGCATAAGAACACAAACTACGGGTCATCGGGCATACAGTCCACTTTCATGTAGTCGACGCGACACAGTACGGCACTATATGGGCCGCCCTGAGGCAGCAGAGAGATGTAACGCGAGCTGTCTATTTTTCGCTATCTACGGCATCCATAGCACCAAAAAGAATCATCTTCCGTTGTGGTAATCATGTGGCGTCAAGACCCAAATTTTTAACAGGTGTTTTGATCCCTTTAGTAAAGATTCCATAGCCTATTGATGACACTTCGATGCACATTTAGCTCTCTAGCAAAAGCGAATTGTCTTGCATCAGCTTGCAATTTCCTGACAGTTCTCCAATGCATTTCGTCGTGCAGACAGTGTTTTCGGCTTATGCTTTATGCTTTAACTATCTCGTATCTCTAATTAAACGGAACTGTCGCTGCTTGCGAATTGACGTATAAGTAACCACTTTATAAGGCATTGTGGTGTGATTGTGGGACTGTGTTTTACGCTAATTACCTACTGCATTCTGGGATGCAACCTCTACCTCACGTATAAATTTTATGCTCTAATTCTCCTTTTACATTCACAACTTTTCTTTTAACGCTTGCTGCTTACTTTTTGAGCACGAGCGTGTATATTACTGTGGATTTAAATTTATAACATTATGATAAAGCAAACTATAATTATCTATCTGTGATATTACGGAACTTGATTTTCTTTGGAGTGTAAACTAAAATAAAACTCCTAACATATATTAAGCGAATCATGCCTATAATTATTTTCAGGCAGAGCTATTACCAATTAACGAAGCTATGAAATATATAAAGGTATTTTCAGATAAATAGTATAATAATATCAAACAGTGCTTCTAGTATTCATGCTATAATTACCAAAGTCGTTTCCTCTTGATGAGAGAAATTCAATAACTTTAAATACATTTTTGCGCAACTTTAACTCAAAATTATGCTCGAGACGAGCTCACGTGGACAAATTGAGCAACAAGATAACGTATTAAAATGCTACAGAGGCGGCTAATGACTTTTAGATGAAGGCAATTTTCTTACCATATCCAAATTCACATTTAAAATGAAGACTAAAACAAGAACTAAATCAAAACTAGAACAGACGCTAGAATTCCTACTGGGCCCAGAAGGAAACCGCGTGGACGAACATTCCCGTTTGTGCTGTGAACTTCGAGGAATTTAATTTCTATAAATAGAGCTCTCACATATTTCCTAGCCGATCACGGCCTTACAGCGCCCTACGTGCATTGATTTGATCTACGTCATACGAAGGATTGAATTTGGGGCTCTAAGGTCGATTCATTGATTATTGTTGATATTTGATATGTTCGATTGATGACTGTTCATTATTTGATATGTTCGACTGTGAAATTATAGGGGACACGATACTTTACACATTGGAAAATGCACAAGGATCATTTAATCAATTATACAGGACTAAAACCCTATTACACAAACTAAATACACTAACTGCTTATCTTACGTTAAACTGCGATATTCTAAAGGCAGTGTAGCTTACGTCTCGTGGAAGTCTTTATCGAAAAAATTGATTTCCATGCATATTACACATTGCAAAAAACCAGAAAAACATAGATCGTTCTTTTAGATTTAACACATAGTTCAATATCAGTACTTAGTGGTCTCTTTGTGATAGAATTTGAGGGATATTACCAAAGTTGACATTTTGAAAAATTAATTTCTTCTTACTTACAGAAAATTAAAAGACTATACAAAAGAAATTAGTATCACTGCTCTTTAACCACAATGATACTAAATTTGTAGATAGAAATAAACAATAAATATAATCAATTTTTATTCTCGAGGATGTCTCTTACATGTTTAACAGTAATCAAGTCTGATTACTTGCAATGGCCATTCTTGACAGAAAGAGTGAGAGAAATACTTTCATGTTCCTGGGATGAAGACCAAACGCACGAATCAAGGCTTGCAAAATATTGCCATCCTGGAAAATGGCTTCACGTTTTGGGAACTATATCTTACGCATCAGGTGGAATTGTTCTTTTAGGATTTGTTCTTTAACTGGCAAAAGCCATTAGTATCTTTATTTCCTATACAAAAACTTTATTTCATAATTTAATTTTCAAACAAAATTTTCAAATTGATAATAACAACATTCCTCCGAGCTGTTAATTAGGCGACTCATTAAGTTTATCAATCTAGGAAACATAAAATATGTACAGTTCCCTCGCGGCAATTCGATCTTCTGACCTTACGAATTGTAATCGGAAGATTTTCTACAATTACATCGGCAAGGCAGCCATAGGAGGGGAAAAATACCTTATAATCCAGCTCATTTAAATTCTGATTGGGAAGGCGAGGACCAGTCGCCAAATCATGGTGGTGAAAAATTATCGTCAAACACGTTTTGTTTCGGGCGCCTCTGTAGAATCATTTGATTTTTTCTAAGAATGGAAGCATAAAGAATGAGCGATGCCCTCGTTTGCATTTGAACTGTGAACCTGTTTAATACTAATTGGGCGTGTTTTCCAGATGTACCATGAAGGCATGTGGTAAGGAACGAGAAAATAACTTACAAATTAAATACTGCCACAAATTTAACTATAAAACTTAAATTTATCCCTAAGATCGGCAAACCTTCTTTTTGTGTAGCATGGAACAAAAGAATGATAGTTAAAATATCATAGCAAAATCACAAAATCACTTTGAGCCCTTCTTTTATCTTACGCTATTAAGAAAGATTGCGTAACTCAGAATGCTTCGAATAGTGACAAGATGTATTGTCACTACCGGCAAAGGAAGGCGATTGTTAGATTTCCTTAAGCCTGAATAATGCCATCGAAAATCCAAAAAGCGCTCATAGTTCTGGGAAGACATTTGTAGAAAGAATGGCAACAGGCTCATCATTGTTCGTTGTTGGAATTAGAAGAACTAAAATGTCAAAAAGAAGTTTGAGTTTTATGCATTACATTGAAATTTTGCGGATACTGGAAAGAGCAATAAATAAAATGGTAGATATAATTACCATATCAGGATCATTTCTCACAACCATACAATTGTGCACTGAATCTTCGTATGCAGCAAATTAGGCACAATTCGTCAGCAGATAATGTTTTTCAAATATTCGGTCTGTCTTAGTGAAAGTCGACTCATTTAATCAGAAGTAAATATTCTGCATTTTAATTACTTAAAATATAAACAGAAATGTCGCACTACCTAATGAGCAATATTTGAAGCGGGATGAATGTTTCTTCTATGAAAGCTTTTCAGCTGATAAATAAATTTCTTTTTCACATATGAGAAATTTATTAACTTTTGAAAATTGTAATTTTAATCCTCTCCTAACAAACCTCGCAAACTTTCTCTTTTTTCATTTGTGCTTTGAGATTTACCTTAGCAGGTAGTTAGTGAGTGAGTGGCGGTAGAACGTAGTCACCAACACTCGATCATATGGTTATTTGGTGTAACGCAGAATTTATCTTTATTAAATATATATATATATATGTGTGTACATAAGGCGATTTAAATATGCTAGCAGTTGACACTGATGTGAAATATGTACCTACACGTACATTTGGCTGCTGTACAATGAAATATGTACATACGCTGCTTTAAAAAGATATATAGGATAGTTAAACAGACTGGTAATTAGTCTAATAATCATTTGTAAAATAACTTATATTAAATCTGGAGACAATGGAATTCGTATGATATAAATTCGATGCAATACATTTGGTAAATACAATTTGAATGCAATGTTTGCAATTTTGGTACAATTGTCGGTACAATAGTTTATAGCACTCTAATATTTTTGTCTAATATTTTTTATACGTTTAGTAAGGACATACGGTTATATATAAATAACAGAAAATATGTATAGTCTGTCTCAATATTGATAGAGCAGAGTTGGTATAATACATTTTATATGCATATACAACAAAGTTATTTGATATAATATAGTTAAGATAAAAAAATACAGTATTTATTACAGTACAATATTGGTACTATATATTTAGTACAATACAGATTTGATAATGTGACACTATAAGAATACGAACCATGTACAACAAAAAATAATATTCATATTAAAATTTTCTTTATAAGCTGTAGAGTTATTAGGTTTTTTGAAGCAGGAGAGGTGACAAATATGCAGTGCCCTCGCCGGGACTCGAACCCTGCACCTCTTGAATGCGTATCAAGTATGCTTCCAATTACACCACGAAGGCATACGCAAAGGAGGGAGAAAATACCATATATAATTCCCCTGGTGTTTAAGGTTTGCGAACAACTGTAGAACCAATCCACCAATAAGAAAAGAATCCTACCTTTTTGCAGGCTTCGCACACTTCACACCGTGCTAATCCATACTTACGAATCCATATTTTTGAATAATATCCGGCTTACCGGCACTTCGCACCAAAAATGTTTATGTACGCCGCACTAATGTACACTAATCAAATCAACGAATGGCGCTGTCTACGCATCCCCTTTTAAAGGAGAGTGAGGATTAGGGGACCCAATCGCCAAATTCGGGTGGTGACGAATCTTTTAGTTCGGGTGACAATTGTAGAGTCGTTAATTTATGTTGATGCTGAAACATGAAACATGTGCAGTGTCCTCGTCAAGACTAATATTGATATTAATAATGTTTAAACTAATAATACCAGTAATCATTTGCTAAAGCTACATACTAAATATGTAATAATTAGAACTAAATATTTATAATAGTTTAATCACATATTAGTAATAATTAGATTTTGGTTGTATATAATGTATGTTAATATTTATTGTATTGTAAGGTCTATTTTAATTTGATAACGGTTATTTTAACTTGGAAAGCCTTTCCTATCAATTCTTATTCCTACTCACAACTAACCCCCTACCAGAATAAGTTTAGAATTGCTTTGAATGCAAATGAGTTAGAAGAAGTATTTAAGGAAGGTTCAGCTTACTTCGCGGGAGAGAGTTTATTTCGTCCTCTGAGTTTAAGTCCGAGAAAAGGGGCGACTGTTAATCTTATTCTGAGGGAAATAAAGCGTAGTTTAACTCTTCTTAAATCTACATTTTTAGTTACTTGAACTCAACGATACGTCACTGCACAGTTCACTATGCTCCTCAACGTTTATCTTAGACAAAAAGAGGGAGGAACTCTTCAGTACATACGAGAATAAAGTGTCGCATAGTCACGCAACAGTCTCGTGAATAAGTCATTTAACAGTGACGTACTTATGTTCTTCATATATTTTATAGATAATTACATAATAGTTTCATCAGCAGGTAATATGGATACGTATAGATAGAGATATGGTGAAGTATGATGGACACCCGTTGTTTAGTCAAGTAATGTAGGTACATCCGTTCTAATTATCCAGATGACTTTCCAGATCCATTACCCTTCACAGGGCCCACAAGAGGCCAAGCCAGGCGTTGCTATGTTTTATACTGCGTTGCATAGCTCCATGCAATTGTGGACAAAAAGTTCATAATGTTTATGATTTCCTTTCTGAGATGTATGTTCTTAATAGCATACCTTATAAAAGGATTTATTTCACTTCCTGAGTTCGGAAGTTGCAGAAGATGTTAAGCCATGAGGGAGCATTTAAATAAATAGTGTTCAGGACTGCCTCTTTCTCCGTGTACACTAATCTGATGTAGGTAAGTTCCTTGCATAAAAGTTCGTGGGAAAAGGGCAATGCCCCGATGTGAACGATGTTATTCCTCTTGTTACTGAACTGGGTGCAGTTCCTGCTTTTGAGAACAGTTATATCAACTGTTCCCAAAAAGGTCCATCGCTCTTATTCGTCGTTGTCCCACCAGTTCTGCCATTCGTCTTTAGTCATTGGTTATGGATTTTTTTTAAGGGGCAACCTAGGCCATGGCACTGATAAATTATCTATATTTTGACACCAGCTACATTTTTGGTAAAGATCTCAATCTCCTTGTTGTCTTTTGTTCCTGCCTGTTCATTCAGCAAGGTGATGTTGATTTTGTGATGTCAAAATTCTTTCTTTAGTCTCTTGGATTATTTTTGATCCATGATGCGGGTTCGCGATGGCAGGCATCGCTGAATGTCTGTCTGTGAATATATATGACTTTTTTTCTTTTTTTGCTTTCCAGATTGTGTTTCAGGTGCAATACCCGGAATGCATCAACGAAATGAATGCTCTATATTACTATTCTGACTCGGTGGCCTTCGAAAAAATTTTACGTAGCCTACGAATACACCTTCCCATATAATAACTAATTCTATTTTTTCATGAATTATTTTTTATTTATCTAAGAAGAATTTGTAGGGAAAAAATTAATATTTTAATGCGTTAGAGGTCACTGTTTATTATTTTTAATAGTGTTAAAGCAAATGTGAATAAAGCCCCAGAAAATGCGCAAAAATGAAACTAATTCATTTAGTGTGAAAAAAATTGTATTCAAATTTAAAAATGCGTATTTGATTACCTTCATCTTTTTTCTTCGTTCTTTTCTTTGTTTAAGAGTACATTTATTTGCGGACAGACGTTTTCTCCGTAGGTAAAAATTAATAAGAACAGAATCAGAATAACCGGTGATCATCTAAAATTTACGATGAAGATAGCTTCTAGAAATTTTCCTCTAATGTTGTAAAATTTGTGAATATCGAAACTTTATGAGATGTTTTAGTTAAAATTTCTAGTAAGATATAAAGAAGTTTATAACTATATAAATACCGGTATAAGCATTGTTTTATATTTATCAAAGAAAAATTTAATTAATAATGGAAAGAAAATAGGATTGTTATTATTTATTTTCAAGTTTTATTCCACTTGAGATGTTTTCATAATTTGTTTCAGTTGAAAGTAAGTTATTTACAGGCTAATTTAACATAATAGTATAATTTTAGTAAATTCGAGTCTGAAAATGTAATATTTAATTCTCAATGCGTTTGAACTGCAAAGTATAATCGACAAAAGTTTGTCACACATAAGAACTTTAAGATTTCAGACAGAAAATAAATAAAAATTGGAATCGTTTCTTTTGCGTCATTATAATTACTGTTTTTGAATATTTTTATAAATATTTAGTAAACTTCAAATTTAGCGAAAATAGTTTTACTTTATTAAAACAGAAAGTTTTTAATTTGACAAAAATATATTTCTCCCCTGCCGCTGCTTTAAGATTGTGCGTTCAAACATCGTTCAATTTGAATTTGAGACTATTCTAGTTAACAGCAGTGTAATAACTAGTCAAATTACTTCATAATCATAAAGTACTTTGGTTAGTCATATGCAAAACCTACAAATACATTATGTTTATTATTATGTTTTCGAATCTTCCGTTGATATATATGCAATAACAATTTATGCCGTTTTCGCTCCAAAAAATGAGTTAGACATAGGTAGACAATAATTACATACTTTATGCAGCATGTATTATGACCATTACTAATGCAATACGATTTCATTACTAAGCATAGCCACGATATTTCAAAATTAATAATTCAATTGGATTAAAACATTAATAATAAAATTTATGCTTGTTATGACCTCTAAGAAACACATTAATTTGTTAATTTTCTGACATGATATTTGTTCTACACCATTTTCATAAAATATGCATTTATTTCATGTTATTAGCAAATGCATTGAAGGAATAAAATACGAGTAATTCTCAATGACTTTAAGCAGATCATATACCAGGAAAGAATGAAACGTTATGAGCCTTACACTAAAGATGATGTTTATGCTACATTTTCCCATCATGATTTCTGTTCACAATCAGCCTCCCATATCACTGCATTTTTGCATTCTGTGGTGTATCAATAATTTACTTACGTTCATCTTACAGAATAATTTCATCTAAGTATCACTATAATAAAGCCACCGTACAAAATATCAACATCAGTATTGTAGGTGGGCCACCATCGCCTTTCCTATGAAGGGACGGAGCGCCTTACAACCCTGCCTTCTCCGGGATTCGAACCCAGGCCCTTCGGCATCGCAGTCAGCTTCCCTGGCCACTATACCGACTGGGAGGCTCAGTATTGAAGTGACGTCGTAGAAATAGAATTTTCTTAGCAGGGAACTAATGAAAATGTGATGGGCTTCATAATGGAGAACTGATGAAATCATGAGAGGGGAATAAAGTGGATAGAGATATACGTTGAAGCCAAAATCGACCAAAACAGCTTGAGCATTGTGTAGGATGACTCCTTTCTCAATTTTCCCATATATCTTCTCTTCTATTCTAGATCTCAGTATGTATGTCAGATTGACATCATATTTTTCATTGATTGTGGAGTCTTTTGTCGCATAATTAGTTCATTTCCACTAGTGTTTTCTCCCAGGGACTAGTTGAGCCGACATACTACTCATAGGCAGTTCTTAATGATTGATATTCCACACTCGTTTGGTAGAGATCTTCGAAGGTTCAGACGTTGTTTCCATGTCATTCCATGATCATTCATAATCACTTCATTTCCGATGTTGATGCTGTCAATGGAAGTCTTTTTCGTGGGGCATTAAATGGCTTTCGCGTCTACGTTTGGACACCATTTAAGTGGTGCCAGTGATGAGGCTGCATTTCTTAACATATACTACAGCATAGTTTCGTCGAATGTTTCAGTGAGGTTCTCCCTGGCCAGTCCCAGGAGGATACAATACTAAGCTCTTTAATTATATTTATTCATGCATTTTTTTTTTAATTCCATCGACGGGATCCAACAGGCTGAAAAGCACCTAACCCAGTGGGCCAGCTGTTCTGTCGATGGTGAAAAGAAAAAGAAAGTGAGACTCTCCCTATAGAGGTATCGGATCACGGATCAATCAGCCACACTCTTCTTTGGAATTCCATTCATATTTCCTCTTGAAGAAAGAAAGAAAATAACATGTTAACATGTTCTAATGCCCAGCGGGTCATAAAGCTTCAGCGTAACTTTATGCAAAAGTCTAACTACCTATCGTCATTATTCCTCCGTGAGGCTAAAATGTTTTCTCCCTTTCTATGTGGTTGTGCTACCTGTGCATCTGACTGCCTGCATCCGCCAGTATGTATATAATATGGTAAACATCTGTTGAAGATTCTATAGAGTTACTATCGCAGTTTGAATAGAAGTTTTCATTCAGTGTGCATTTAGTTTGGTGCAATAGATGGGAGATGGGCATTAACATTTCGGAGATAAAGGATAGGCCAAAGTTTTAACACATTACTATTCTGAGAAATTACCGCGACTGCAGTAATTTTTGAAAAAAAAAAAAAAACATTAAAATAATCTTAAGGAACATAACCAGCATCATCAGGCCAGAATCATTTCACGAAATAGAAGTATAGAATGACCTCATACAACATCAGTATCTTGGGTAAACTACCAGTGTTCTGTGATAATATCCCCTCCACACTGGGAATTAAGAATTAACCATTGATGCAAGGCTGCTTTTAGAAGTCTGCTTACTTAATGTTATATAAGTTATAGAACATAAATTACCATAGTCATTTTTGTCGAACATCGAAGCTAATAATGAGGACCCACTACTTTAACTTCAGTCCATTTAATTCGAGTAAATTAGCAGGTCATTTTTTCTTGTTGGTATGATTGTTTTGTAATTAATAAATTGTGAGACAAATTCCATGTTTGTCAGTCATCTATTTAATATTCGAGGACAAAAAGAAAAATTCAATTCAATTATGCATCATGTTTGTATTCTGCTTTTAAATAAACAGCGCTTATATATTAATATGCGCATTTTCTTAATTAATACTTTTCAAAGGGGAAAAACGGAATGAAAATTTCGAATGTCGAAAGCTTTAACAGGAAATCCTAGAAGTTCCGACGCTACCTCTATCACCTCACCCACTAGTGAGCTAAATTTTAATCAAAACATTAACATCCTTTCCCTTCCCAGGACCATTCCCAGGCGTCGGTTAATGAGTAGAAAAATGTCAGAGAGAGGAAATCTTTTCCGTTCAAACTTCAGTAACTTTCTTAACTTTCTTTTCGACTGACAATGGAGAATGACTCATTTGCATTCCGTTGCCATGGCAGCTTTGCGTTGTCTTGATGCGCAGTTTTCTTCGCCGGGTCACGGACTTGTTGTTGCGTCTGAATAATTTTCCAAATCAGAATTTGCCAAAAACGAAGGAAGTTGTTGAAGGTCATGTATTAGAATATGCATTCATTTCAAACAGCGTTTATGATTTCAATAACATATTATATCTAACATGGGTTTAGATTCAAATAGTTGATTACTTAAAAGATTATAGCTGTATTTGCTGCCCGACTGGGAAAGTGATGTACCGAAGTGCCCGGTTTAGAATCCCGGAGAAAGCATAGATGTCTGTAAATGTATAGTGTCTGTGCGGCATGTGTCCACTGAGCCGAGAAGATTGTGATAGGGGAAGAGCATGGAAGACTCTCAGATCCGTTGCCTTGGGGTGCTCTCTCTCAAAACTGGGGGCGAAAATGAGTTAATGTCGGGCTGCCACCTATATGGCGCTCAAGGCTCTTACCAACGACAGTAGCATTAGATTCCTAGCCACAATGAATATCGTGGGCTCGTGCTGACCAATGTCAGACAATTAAAACTAGTAACAACATAACCCTGTTTACAGCTATACAATAAATAAAACCAGAAAGACCCATATAAATTGTGCAGAATATTAAGACACTTGAAAGCGAAAGTGTATTGAATTAACCACAGTTAAATTTCTTTAGGCACTGGACCAGCGATAGTTTGATAAATCTCTTAACGGGAGGTGGAAACTAAACTCCCAAAGGAGATACAGTCCAATTTCTTTAGCCATTGTAGCAACAATGAAATGATAACTCTCTTAACGGGAACAGAATACTAAGCACTCGAAGGAGATCGCAAATTTTAACAATTAAAAAATTATTCTCATATATAGGTGTACGGGGAAGGACGATTATTTTTATGTGAAATTCCAAGAAATAATTAATTTATGCTTAAGGAACAAAACTATTAAAATATGAATTTTTTTTTATAAAACTTTTTTAATTCCTGATGAAGCAGTTAAAACAGAACATAAAATAAAGTATAGAAAAATCAGTAAAAGTTTCTTAAAATTAACCAATACAACCAAATATAAAATAAATATAAAATATTTTGATACTGAAAATATTGAAATATTTTTTTAAATCAGTAAACTAATGTTTAATACTAACTGGTTGAAGTAAGATTGTTTTAAACAAACTCTTGTCAGAAGGGCAAATTGAAAAAGTTCAAAAATATGGTTGTTTGACTGTAAAGTCAATGGGTTATTTTGAAATAGGAGACGTGAAAAATGTGCAATGCCTTCCCCGGGACTCAAAACCCCGGACCTTTCGAATACGAGTCAAGTACGCTTCCAATTACACCATCAAGGCGTGCGGAAAGAAATAAGAAAATATACAATATCCCTTTAAAAGAGGGCCAGTGAAGGCATGGATGCAAAATTGTCTGTCCCTTCATAGGAGGTAACGGTGGTCGCCTATTATGCGCCTCCACAACAAAGTAGCCATTACCTCTGGCATTAGAAGTGGATAATGCCGTTATAAACAAGTGCTCGCCATTGGATAAAACGTTTCTGGAAATCAAATGGTGTTCAAAGTTGAAAAATGTTTTGTGCTAGGATTGATACATTTAGCAGCGAAATTGATTAACTAGATGCACAATCAGTCAAACTTAAAAGTCGCGAACATTTTTCATTCCCGAACAAAATTTCTAATGCTGTTGTAATACTGTACTACGTGGTCTGATTCCAAACATCTGATAACGCTAAAAATTTTCTATATCTCTACCTTGTTTCACTCTGTATCAACACATAAAATAAATTAGAAATTATATACTTTTGTCAATTTTCTCCTTATTTGCCTTTTTAATTCCACCTGTCGACATGTTAACGGCACTGTTATGAGAAACCATATGTTAATACTTTTTTTAACACTTACCTGAATTAAAGAAGTGCGTTTTTATGCATTTTTACAGTTTTATTCCTGTAACAAACACCAGCGTCGTTTTCCATGAACCATCAGCTTGTAAATACGTTTATCATTACCACTGAATCATAAATATTTGGATGATTTATTTCTTTTCAGGTTTTCATTTCGGAAACTCACATCGCTTACGGTATTCTCGGAAACAAATCTCGGAATCAACTGATTTTTTTAGACTGTGACTTCTAAGACTCTCCTTTTAGAAGCACTCTCTAGACAAGAATGATGTATGAACGCAATAAACCACACGCGGCTTTCATGTCCAGCTGCAATAACAGAATCTTCAGCTACGCCCTGCTGAAAGTTCTTTTAACTTCGATTCTGTCAAAAGCAGTTTGAAACGCCTTTGGTCATTTATCGTCAATTTCCATTACATCGTAACATGGCGCTCTTCCAGAAGCCTATCGTCCGAACTTTTAGAACGTTGATCACTGTTTCCTCTCCATCTCTCTTGACAAGACAGTCGTTGGCAATAGATATCGCCCAAGTATTTGAAGACGGGTGAGAGGTACACAACTGACATGTTTCCCTTTTCTTAAGCATTCTCATTACGAAGAATGACGGTTATAAAAAACTTACTTCCAAACACTCCTTAAATAGATATAATTGCATTGGATTTATAAGATTATTTTTTGTGGATGAAGTTCTGAGACAAACTGACTCATATTCACGTTATTTTGTAATAATTAAATTTCAGTTTTTCAACACTGATTTCTTAAAATAATTACAAGGTACTTTCTCCCTTCTTTCGGCATGCCTTTGTGGTGTAAAGGTAGCACGCTCGGTGCGTATTCGAGAAGTGCGCGTTCAAGTTCTGGAGAAGACATTGCTCATTTTTCCATTTTTCACGTCTCTAGCTCCAAAACAACCTAATGATTCTACATAGTTTTAATTTTGTTACATTCAATAATATATAAAATACGAATAATACAGACGTTGCTCAGGTATGTCCTTATTAATTCGAGTAATTTTGTACCATTGAAGTACAAGTATATAAATTAAAAGAACTTCAATCAGGCGTTACCAACTAGTAGAGTCTCACAAAGAGAAGAATTTCACGGTTTTAGGCGATATTGCTGACCTTTAATGAACACATTCAATAGCTAACAAGAAGCAGTCAATAAAAAACAGTTAAAAAGTGATTGAAATAATTCTACCAAAATACGATGGAAAATATTAAAATTAGCCATCACTAAAGTGCAATGCAAGTAATAGGAACGTTTCGTATTTAATAATATTTTATATATTAATAAGCATGTAAATTATAAATATTTATAAAACATAATTCTGTTTAATTTATATATCTCTTTATAAATGTTTCTCAACCAAAGATCCGCTTAAAGATTTTAGTTAAATTTTAGTTATTGTAGCTAAAAATTTACATTTTTTTAAATGGTGGTTATATATTTCTTATAATATTTTTTTTTATCTTTAGCTTAGTTCTAAAGCTTTCTTCTGCTGTTTGGCTGTTTAATCGTAGGAAATGAACTGATAAAAAACTGAGCAACAAGCAAAAGTTCTTATTCCATAATATCACTGATCTCACAGTAGCCTTAAGCATATACGCTAAGTAGACATTATTACAGCTGGTATCATTTACTAAATCTTCCTTAAACAAGACAAAATTATGAATACGCAGTATTATCATGCCACACTGTGAAAAATGATCGAGAAGTTTCGAATGAAACAGCCAGCACTTCTAAATAGATATGGTGCTCTTGCTTTGTATGACAGTTCTTGTCCTCATGTGTTAAAAAATGCCAGTTAACGTTCTATGAGTTGGGTTATGAAAATATTTCTCACTTAACGTATTCGTGTGACCTTGTTCTTAGTGTATTATCACTTTTCCACCTTCTGAAATTCTTCCTTTTTGGTCGCAGGTATCAAATTCGCAGTGATGTCTACTAGACGATAGCTGAGTTCCTGAGAACAAAGCCCCGACAGTTCACATTGACTGTTTGGCTCAGCCTTGACTTAAGGCTGACTCGGTTATTCCTTATTTTGCTAAGATTTTATGTCTGGGAAAATTTTATTTCAAATGCATAAACAACAACAGTTATCAACAACAGTTTTTGCACTTTAATGTTCTTTTCAGATTTTCAACAGAATAGTTAACTACCTGAGGAGAAAAATAAATTTTGATTCAAAATATGTTAACCAAAAATACGGGATCATCCCCAACAGTCCAAAATTTGTAATTCTGTGCAAGGCTGCGCCCAGGATCTTAAATGAAGTTAATTTTCGTCAAGACATTCGATTCCGATGCTAAATGATTCATCAACAGTATAAATGGATTTTTAAACTATGAACGAGGTTTGGTTTTCAAAAAGAATTGATTACAGATGCCAACAGTAAAAG
The DNA here is from genome assembly GCF_044657685.1 of Stegodyphus dumicola. NCBI lineage: Eukaryota > Metazoa > Arthropoda > Arachnida > Araneae > Eresidae > Stegodyphus > Stegodyphus dumicola. Next base: position 91,487,374 of record NC_140768.1, read on the forward strand.
AAACTTTGAATTATCATGAATTCCAAATATTCGTATAGTTATTTTTATAAACACATAAAATGTAACAGATTTTTCTAAGTGAAATATCTAATATATGCAGAAGAAAAATATGCAGAATTAGAAGAGAAGAGAGAACCTTAATCATCCGCACTATCTTTAAAGTAGGAAAGTTGCAAAATGTTATACAATATACTTTTAAATATCTTGAACATTTCATTGTCATTTTATGTGATTTCATTTTATTCTTTCATGCCACCTTATACGGACTTTTATAACGAAACGTATTATAGGTTTTTCTAATTTCTGAAATTATTTTTTTATGAAACGTCCTGGGCATGACATCTACAGAAAAAAAATTCAAAGAGAGAACGAAACTGGAGTTACTCCAATAAATCCAAATTTGTAATTATTTTTATGGGGTGACGCGTTGTAGAGCCATTAGATATTTTTTTAATCCAGGAGATGTGAAAAATGGGCAATGCCCTCGCCAGGACTCGACCTCTCGAATACGTGCCAAGCGTGCTACCGTTACACCGCGAAACCATGCTGGAAGGAGGGAGAAAATTATTTATATACTCTCATTTTTTAAAGGCGACTGGGGATTAGGGAACCCAGTTGCCAAATCCTGGTGGTGACGAATTATCGTTTACATTAGTTTGAGCGCCACTGTAGAGTCATTTTAATTCAGGCTAGGTGAAAAATGTGCAATGCCCTGGCCGAGACGTGAATCTTTACCTCTCGAATACGCTTCGATTGTGCTACCGTTGCACCACGAAAGCATGCTGGAAATAGGGGATGAATAACTTATAATGTAGTTTATAGAAAGTAGTGACGCTTTGATACGAAAGTACCTGTACAATACATATACCTTACATGCATCAATACGTGACATGCATCAGTACAAGAACACAATTTTTACCCAGTTCCACTGGTTTCATGTCTTCGCCTTACGCGAAACCCTGTGATTCTGGTATCATGTATTATTATATATCATGCATTATGAATGCCGATTTGGTCGTTATGCAACGTAAAGTTGCTTGATACTTCGCATATTTTTGTGACAATTCTGTTTAAATGTTTTTGATAATTTCTAAAATCCGACTTAGCCGACAATGAATGCTAAACTCTCATTTTGAGAGTAATTTAAAATAGCTTCTGTTTGTAAATAAATATCTGAATAGTTATATATTGTCTTGGTATTCACTTACTGAACTGGTTTCTCTAAACATGAAAAACACTTTCTCTAAACGTGTTTTGTGATTCTGATTTAGTTTGCGGTTCTGCGAAAACTATTATTATGCTTCTAAAATCTCAGACCCTAACTATAAATGAATCAGAGGAAGTCTTATTTTGAAGCACTTTCTATTAGTCGTGCCATAATGTTTAATATTTAAGCGAACATCAATATAAAATCACTGTTCCGCAATCAGAAAAATATCCTACAATAAATCTAGTTTCGTGTGCACAATTATATCATAACAAATGTCCCAATAGATAAAGAAGTATCGCAAACAATAAAGTCCGTCTCAGCGTCAGCATTCTTTGTATTGGGAAAAAAATATTGAATACCGGAAAGTAGTTGACGAGGCCGAAACAAAAAATATTGGGCTTTGATTCTCCTACCCAGATTTTTTTTAATGATTCAAACAGAAAACGTCAACGCAGCAGAAAGGATGCTTCAAATAGTCTTGAAGTACGCGTTACGATGAGCAACGAGGTCATTTCTATTATTATTATTATACGTTAGTTGGTATTACTGGGAGAAAGGTAGCTTTTTAGGTAAGAAAACGGAAAAGATCAGCAAATAGGAATATTAATAAAAGGTAACGCCACTTTGATTCTCAAAGCTGCGTTTTTTCACTTTTTACGGTTTTAGTAGTTCGTTCTCCCCCCCCCCCCTGCGTCATATCGCCTTACGTTACATTGCACTACTACCGCTTTCAGAAAAATGTGTTTTAAGAACAGGTGGGAATGAAAGGCTTATATTTCAGCCGTGAGTTGTTAATCAGTGTAATAATTAAGCGATTAAAAGCTAATATATGAGTTTTTAATAATTTACACAACTAACAAATTGCATATAAAAATTATTGAAAATATTTTAACTCACAAATAAACCTTCTCTTCTTTGATACCGATTTCCTGGAAACCCATATATTTTCTGAAAGCTTCTGTCACAAGTAGAAACATTGTGAAATCTTAAGGGCAAAGGGACAAGTGTTTAGGAGCTGGAGGGCCCCCAAAGTATTAGAAAAGTGTTGGAAATATCACACGAAAAGCCGCTTCACGTATTTATATGAACTAATAATGTGGTAAGAAGGCGAGGATCTCAATATAAAGGAAGAAACAACTCGTTGAAAAGAAATATTATACGTTGCGTTGTTGAAAATGTGACTTGTTATTGACTTCAAACAAAATCTATTACAAGAAACAATCAATGCGCAGTTCATCAAATAAACAGTGAGACGGCCAGAAAGACAGTTCACAATGGGCACATTTTAAAAAAGCGATGACCTCACACTTTGCGCACTCATAACTTGTCATTGAATCGAAGCAGTAATCCATTGGTGCAATACATATTCCAGGTTCGTCGTCCAAGTATCTGCCGTTATAAAAAGCATACTTTATCAAGTTCTTAAAACGAGGAATTGATATAGTGAAAAGAAATGCAGGGCCAGAAAACTATCGCGATATCAAATGTGCTTCTGTTGTCTCGATTCTGTCCGTTATGTAACGGAGAAAAGATTTGTAGCTTCCGAAAAAGTGAATATCCAGAGGCTGGATGTTTCCCGTAAATCTTTTAGATACCAGTTTTATATACCATCAGGTACTTCGAAAGCAGACAATGTAAGAACTTGCAAGTAACAGAGACGCCATTACGGAAATATGTCGATCGATACACATTTCAATGATACTTTGTCGGTTCTGTAACTCTTAAACGCTTGTCTCTCTGCCCCTAAGACTTCACAATTTTTCTAATTGTGATATAAGCTTTCAGAAAATACTATATGAGTTTCCGGAAAACCGGTATCAAAGGAGAGAAGAGTTGACTTGTCAGTTTGATTATACATTTTTTTATTTTTCTATATTGCTGAAGTGCTTTACTAATTATATATTTGTTTCTTTCTTTTAGGACGCTAATATTACTTTCATTTAGTTTTTAACAAAATTTGTGGCCAAATTCTTTGTATTTGCGTTCGAAAATTACAGTCTTTTAGTTCTGACTGCAATAATATTTGACTTTTGAAAGTAGGTCAAATAGAATTAGAGGTATGGGGAAATTCTATCCTAACGGGTGTTGATGACAATATTTGTCACCTTAAATATTTCTCCCGCCTTCTTGGCATGCCTTCATGGTGTGGTGGTCTGCACGCTGGGCCTTACCGCAGAGGTCCGCGGTTCGATTCCCGGCGAAGGCGTAGCTAATTTTTCAATTCTCCTGCTTCCAAAAATGTACTTAATGTCTCTACAGTGGCGCCCGAACTGAAAGGGTGGTGGATGATGAAACTCCGTACCCAGGATTTGGCGAATGGGTCCCCTAAAAACGCAGTCGCCCTTTAAAAGGGGGAGTATATGAGGTATATCTGCCGCCTTCTTGGCATGCGTTCGTAGTGTGTTGGACTGCACGCTGGGTGCGTATTTCAGAGATCCGCGGTTCGATTCCCGGCGAAGGCGTTGCATATTTTTCATCTTGCCTGCTTCCTAAAAATAACTTAATATCTCTACAACCTAGCTGGAGGCATTTGTCAATTTTTCGTCAACCTGGCGATTTTATGGAAAATTTACTAATGCGCATTTTTTGAAGCCCTACTACCGATACTTCCAGAAGTTTCTAGAGCCCGTGCTTGTGATAATTTTCGTGAGCCAAGCAGACATTTCTTAATATCCGCTTTTTCCTTCAGCGTTCTACAGGTATTTATTATGCTTTGTGTGCTATTTATTATACGTCGTAAAATTTTCATTGTAAATTATTCATTGTCTTCAATGATACTCATTTATAATTTTTATAAACATTTATATCATCAGTGAGATTAATTCACTATCTTCCAGTTAACTGGTGAAGGCTTAAGCAGACCGCAGGTTAACCAGATCCTATGTAAAAATAAATTAGGTTTTTTTATTATGCAATAATGCAACACTTGCTATCACAAATAATCAGAATAGAGCCCATTTCCGCAGGAAATGTAAGAAAAATAAATAAGCAAAACATATTTACAAAAAAGACTTTTATTTAAAACTCATAATTAATGAACTAAAAGTATAAAGTAATTTGTTATATAATTTAACAAGAAAAAGGGACTAAATTATTCTTTTTAGAAGTTCATCTAAAATTTGTATCACGAATTATAAAAGCTTGGAGAGCCCTTGATAAATATATTAAATTTAATTACTTTCACGCTTCAAAATGCAATTAAAATATTAAATTTCTTTATTTTGGCCCCCACGCTTTTATTATTCGTGATACAAATCTGTGGATGTATTTTTTCAGGAGAATTGCTTGATCACTCATAATTTATATGATAATTTTTTTCTACTTTTAGTCTGTTAATCCTCTTATGAGTTTTAAATAAAAAGCTTATTTTTAAAAAGTCTATTTTTTCTATTCTCATCTTTTTGGTCTGAGTGGCAAGTTATCAATTAAATTATACACGTGACAAATCCTTTTTCAATAGCGAGTAATCAATCTTTTACTTCGAACATTCTGTTACGTCAAATGGTCAAAAATGCCCAGCGATTTTGCTGAGAAATCAGGAATTAGGTTAAACTTTCATATTAATTTCATTTAAAGATTTCTTTCCGCTCTACCCTATGAGTCAAGCATTAAAATTCCGACATTTGTAGTCTGTTCGTTAAACTAAGATATGAACGAAAAATCGTTTGAACATAAAATTAAAATAGTATAAATAAAATTTTAAAAATATTGCTTCACCATATTGTATTGTCACTACAAAAGATTATCATCATATAGTCATCTAAACTGATAAGAGGAAACAAAATTGTAAAATCGAAGAATGCATCGATAGTAACCTTAATTTTTTTTGCAAGTAATTCCTTCTAGCAAGTGTAAAATTAGCAATGGAGATAAAAATACAAAAGCAAGAAAGAGGCTAATATACAGTGACATAATTCCAACTCATGCAACGGCAAAGAAGAACTATTGAGTCCTCTTGTGCTTAAAGCATCTGCAGTATATTAAAGAAAAAGTGAAGAAAGTCGCTTAATTAATTATACTCTTATGATTCTTATTTTAAAAGAAAGTGATGATTTGGATTTGTAATCTGTGAAAATGTCAAAACTTCACAGCTGATGCAATTTTTTATGCTGAATTTTAAAACCTCATAGACGTCAAACAGGAAAATTTCAAGCGATTTTTGAAAATTAGCCCCAAAACCAGAAATTAATTTAAACTTTCATAAAGATTTCATTTAAAAGATTTTCTTTTCGTCTTTATAGGGTGCAAAATGAAAAACACTAAGATTTTTACTTTGTTAGATAACTGCAAAAAATAGTTTCAGCATTCAATTTAAAGAAAATTCTAAATCAAATTTTGAAAAAGGCCGCTTCATTTTATTTTCATCCAAAAAGTGTCAGTGTTCAAGATTTGAGCTCGATAGTTTAGCAGGAAATAGTTGAAAAATCGATGACAAACTTTTGATCTCAGCGATAAACACCGTAATTGAGGTAAATAAAAGTGTATGTCACTTGACTGACAGTAACATCAAACGAGCCCAAACAAGGCAAGGAGAGCGAAACTGCGCCTGCCGTTGGCTAGAGCCTTGAGTACTATACAGATGATAGTACAACCACCGAAAGTCGTGGCTCATTTGCACCCCAATTTTGATGGAAAACACTCCGGAGGGGACGGCCCCATCGGACCCCCACCCGTCTTTCCCTATCACGAACTTCTCGATAGGACTTTCGACTGGACGTATATTTAGAGTGCGCACATGCCGCAAAGACATTATGCATTTACAAACATCCATGCCTTCTCTAGTATTCGAACCCAGGCCCTCTGGCATCGCAGGGGGCTCCCCTAATCACTGAATTTAAGGGGCCATGAGCGTATCCCCACAGCAACTCATCCAGACGATTGACGTAGCTTGTCGTACAGCTTACAAAACCAAAGCGCATAAGAGCAACCCTAGAACGCACTGATGAACCCAAGACCTACAAAAAGAAAGAAGCCGTCTAGTAGCTCTGCCAAGGCTTGCGCAGGGACGCCCAGGAACAAGTTCTTAGAAACTTATGTATGCATGGACTTTAGAAGGGCGCGTGCCATCTATAAAAAACACATATACCAAGCGAAGCTCTCTTCATGGAGAACTTTCTGTACCGAAACTACGCATTCTTATGGACAAGCTTACGTAATATCGATGAATAAAGTGTTCAGGCCTACCTCACGTCCACGGAATATCCGTCTTAAACTCTTGGGGTCCTCCATTAAATGTGTTAAACAATATAAGTGCCTAGGGGTAGTAATAGATAATAGACTTTCCTGGCTATCACACATCTGTTCTTTAAAATTAAGAATCAATAGACTGACTACTTCCATGCGATCAACAACGTCGCTAAGATGGGGTCACTTGCTTAGAATATGGTACAAGACAGTGGTGGAAAGAATTATTCTGTATGCCGTTTCTATTTGGGGAACTAACAGCTCTTCCCAAATGAGATGTTCACTTCCCTCTATACAGCGACACCAGCTTCTTCTCATTTACTAGGCTTATCGTACCACGACGGCAGCCTTACAAATTATCGCAAGCACACCGCCTTTGGACTTGTTAGTTCAACGAGAGGCTGCAGTGGTTAACGTAAACAACCTACGACGCATCATGAGTTTCTGGGGACAAATCCATATCCATACAGATTATGAGTATCCTATACCGCACGCTCCCTGCCACCCTGCTAAAAATAACCTTGTGGACACTAGCTACTTTAACAGAGCACAGGATGCGGGATTTGTAAATGGTGTTTTCACTGATGGCTACAGGGGGCACGGGAAGCGGATTCTGTATACTTTCTGGAGGAGCTGTAACATATGAGTGGAAAAGAAAGCTCGCTTCTGAAAACTCTGTCTTTCAGGCGGAGCTCATAGCTATCATTTATAAAAAGGCGAAGAAAAAGCATGAAATAACAACGGTGATACCAGATGATGTCACAGTATTTAGGAATTGCTTGTATCCACAACAGTACGTAATTTAACTGTACATGATTTAGGATATATCGGCCATTGTTAAATAGGTCATTGAAAATTAATTGATAAATCGCAAAAATAAATTATGCGCATATCTACAAACCTTCTGTTGCTCTCTGACTTTTGTGGAAACATAAGATTAATATTAATAAAATTATTATTTTATTATTCTATTTTGAAGTGAGTTCCTCCTATTTTGAATGACGATTTAATTTACATAAATTAATGAAATTATGGTCAAAATTTAATTGCATGAAATAACAGATAAATTTTTAATGATATTTTTTATTAATTATAATAATTAATTAATTAATTATTATAATACAGGTTATACCTTTTTGCTGTGCTTATTTATATTTTGAGGACTGAACATGATTTCAGGTTAACCGGTCATAATGGATATTACCTCAGTTAATTTGAAGTCTACTGTACTTGTAAGAGCAGTTTCTATTACTGTATATTAAGTACTTCACATACAGAATTTTTTATTTAAATATTATAAATAAGATTTTATCTGTAATGAGTGATTAAGCGGAAGATAAATTTAAACTGAATCTTTGACTTCGAAAAGATAGAAATCAAATCGTTTTTATTCATCAAAAATAATTAATCATAAGAGGAAATATGAGGTTAATCTATGTATTTTAAACTAATAGTTCATTTTAAGTTGAAAAGCCTTTCCTATCACTCTCTTTTCACTCACTGTTTTCATGCTAGAATGTAAATGAGATAGAGAGAATTTATTCAGATTAAGGTAGAATGAAGTGCTATTTAAGCACTTCTTAGCATGCCTTCGTAGTGTAATAGTCAGCACACTCGGCGCATATTCGAGAGGTCCGAGTTTCCAGTTCCGGCCAGGGTATTTTTCATTTCTCATGTCTCCTGCTTCGAAATAGCCTAATGTCCCTACAGAAGAAACGAACAGACATAGATTATTACATTGCTGAACACTGTATTGAAAATTTTGTTATCACTTTACTCACTTGAGGAGACTTTTATACACATGCAGGACAGTGAAAAAAAGAATTAAAAAACAATGGTTGAATTTTAATATGGTTTTGTAAAGAAATCATCTGTCAGATGTACCGGAAGAACTTTTTATTGAAACTAGTCTCTTTTGGGACAGCCGCTTAAAATTATTATAAGTAAAAAGTGTAAAAAGATTTTAATCAACTCAGCTAGTGTAATTTCACGGGTCTAGTGAGTAATTAGTAATAATTAAAAATAAAGAACATTGTTCATTGTTTTCCATATCTTACGCTTAGCCTAGTGACAACACATTGCTTCTGTATCGTTGAGTTTCAAATGAAGTGTTAATTGAACTAACTGGTCCTTGATTAAAATTAGCCGTATATCTGGAGTTGCCTAGTACTTCTGGAGATTTTTAGAAAACTCGACCTCAGTGCCTTTAATTTAGGATTGTATTTTTCGAAAATACAATTTCCTAAATTTTTCAGAATATTACCAGATCGGTTCAATTCGCAAAATGCCCAAAATGCGAAGATAAATTTATCATTAAGCATCGTTAGGATATATTCTGTCCACATCTCGGATTATATATGCTGTATCATTATAATTGAAAAGTCGATTATTTATGACAGCGCTTCAAAGTACATTGTCACGCAGAATTAAAAGATATACAATGTAATACACAATATAAAACTTACACACACAATAAGTAGCCTCAAACGTGACTACATTAAAATACGTAATAAAATCATTATATTGTTGCGTGCGTACGGGTTCGTTATGAAATGAATGCACAAGTCCGATGAAAAATGAACAAAAATTTATTATTATCACAACAAAAATGCTTAAATTTTCTCAAATTATCATGCAGTATTACAATATCTCACAGTAGTTATCTTTGAACTACTCAAATATACAATAGAACGTAATTCAAAACAGCTAAAGAACGCTAATCCGCGAATTCGCTACAATCAACAAGAGCAGTTTTCTAAACAACAACAAACTAAGCAACTACTACGAACTGAGATGTTTTCCTCCTTTTATAAGATTTTAAAATCACGCGCTAGAATTTTCCAGTACTTTCTCGAAATCAAAAAGAGATATTTATTTATTTAACGCACGCGCTCTTGTATTTTTAATTTTTCCGGCTTAGCTTTCTTTTAATATTCGTCACGCGCTGCACTGCGCGAGAAATAAAACCATTTAATCTATAATTGAACTAACATTAGCTTTTTAAATACTAAATTCGTAACACTGCCCCCTTCCCAAGGACTGCACGTCCCGGGCAGTACAATCCCTGGACAGGAAGCTAAACTTACAACTGTGGCATAAATGCAACTGAGGCATAAACATTACATTACAATATCAAACAATATAAACAATAAATGCAATAACTAACTTAAACAAATCAAATGCTATCAAATACTAAATACAAAACAAATACTAAATACAAATCAAATACTAAATGCAAATTAAATACTAAATACAAATCAAATACTAAATACACATTTATAAACAAAAAGGACCATGGTCTGATACTATTTACAATTATTTACATTACGTACTATGGCCATAGTAATGAGCTAACCTGTCGTAATGAACGACTTTAGGTTTAGAGTTCGAAGACTTACGAATCATGACGTCATTCAGTCTCTTCAGGACTGTATATGGACCATCCGAAGGTGACTGTAATTCAGGCCTGACTCCTTTTCGCCCAATCGGGTTCCACAACCACACCTTGTCTCTTTTGTTGAATCTATGTCCAGTAGCTCTCGCGTTGTATCTGGTCTTCACTTTCTCCGTCGCCAAGTTCACTCGCTTTCGTGCGGAACGGTGCATTACTTCAAAATGGGCCTTGACATCTTGGATGTGTTCCTCAGGCGATGAAGGCGCATCCGTACGGCGATGAAACAGGCGGTCACAAGGCAGACGAAGGTCTCGACCGAAGAGCATCTGAGATGGAGAATAGCTGGTAGTCTGGTGTTTCTTTTCGACCCTAGCATGATTTCGGCTGTTTCTCGAGCTGGTTCTTTCGGACAAAGCGTCGGCATTTCCAGGTGAGGATCCCTTCTTAGGATGGATAGTCATGTCTTCAGATCCTGAAAGCAGTTTGTTGTTTTTCAAGTCTAAGGAAAAATTGTATTTCCTTAAAAAGTCCAATCCGAGTATGCATGGATCTGTAATATCCGCCACATATGCCGTGTGATGGTAGGCGGCACTTCCAAATGTGATTTTCACGTTTAACTTTCCAGCTATGTCGATCTTATCACCAGACGCAGTCTGAAGGGTAACACAGGATGGCGTCCAAATAAGTTTATCTTTAAACTGTTCAGCTAAGTCTTTCCTAATGATGGTAACATTAGCTCCTGTGTCAATGATCATATCGCAAGGAACTCCATCGATATTCCCATTAATGGACATTCCGTTACTGTTGCCACTCACTGTATAAATTTTAAGCGCTTTAAAACAAGGTTTTTCATTATCTGGCAACCTCCGTTCCTCGATATGGTCACTGATTTGTTTACTGCGTCGTTGCTGGGAAATGGTCTTATTTTCCGTACCTCGGGGTGTTTTGCAGTTTCTTCGTACGTGGCCTTCAACTCCGCAGTTCCAGCACTTTAGAACTAGTTTCTTTTCAGTTCTGTTCCGTCTCAAGCCACTGACCTGTCTGGTAAAATCATCTGCTTTATATTCCGTACCCTGGGGCGTTCTGCAATTCCGTCTTAGGTGACCTTCACTACCACACCTCCAACACCTTGGAGCCACTTTCTTCTCGCTCCTACTTCGTATCAAAGCTTCGACTTGTCTGGCTAAATCATCTAAACGAGCCATCAGTTGATCCACTGGCTCATGGACTCGCACAGCTCTAACTGGGTAGCGATCTCTATTAGTTGCTTCCTGGGCTGCCTCGAACTTCATGGCGTACAACAGAGCGCTTTTCAAATCTTTAACATCCGCCATTCGCAGTGCGTTCTGTATTTCAGGGTCCCGGATGCCATCGATGAAATATTGCAGGGACAGGATTTCCCTTGTTTCTGTCGGGCACTCCGAAAAGGCGTGATGTGACAGCCTTTCAACATCCGTGGCGAGCTCCTGAAGCGTTTCGGTGAGCTTCTGTTGACGAGATTTTAATTGGAGCCTGCTGTAGTCTTTTAAACATTTCTCGCCGAAGCGCAGCTCCAAAGCGCCGGATAGAGCTTCGAAATCTAGCCTTTGATTTTCGGGAAGCGTCTGCAGGATATCCGCTGCGTCTGCTCTCAGAGAAGCGGCGAGATGACAGGCCTTAGCTTGGGAATCCCATCCATTCGCATCCGCAACGATAGAAAATTGTGTCCTATACACCTGTCAGGAGGTCTTCCCATCATATGTAGATAGTTTCAGAACGGAACGAGCAGGCATCGATAAAAATTTGAAACCTTCAGAATTGTTTCCTACCGTTGCTATGCACTTCTTTAGGCTGTCAACTTCTTTGGCGACGGCAGCAGAAACCCTATCATCAATTTGTTGTTCGATTTGGTGTTGGACGGCACAAACTCTTCCTTCAATTCGTTCCTCCACAGCAGAAACTCTCCCTTCTATATGTTCTTTTACAGAAGAAACTTTTTCTTCTATTTCTTCTTTCACCGAAGAAACTCTTTCTTCAATTTGATCTCTTACGGAAGAAACTTTTTTTTCAATTTGTCCAACTTTATTTTCAACTGTGTCAATTCTGCCTTCTATAGCTTCAAATTTATTTTCTATTATGCAGGTAATTTCTCTTTTCATTTCTTTTTGACCAGCTTGAACGGCTTTGATTTCGTCCTCAACGGATTCCTGGCCCAATTTCATTTCTTCCTTAACGGATTCCTGGCCCAATTTCATTTCTTCTTTAACGGACCTTTGGCCAGCATCCATTTTCTTTTTAATTTCTTCTTTAAAAGATGTTTGGCCAGCTTCCATCTTTTCTTGGAAAGCAGCAAAAGCAGTAATGAGCTGTCTCAATTGTTCTTCCATCCCTCTTGTTATTGGCATTCAAATCCCACTTCTGACACCAAAAATTGTTGCGTGCGTACGGGTTCGTTATGAAATGAATGCACAAGTTCGATGAAAAATGAACAAAAATTTATTATTATCACAACAAAAATGCTTAAATGTTCTCAAATTATCATGCAGTATTACAATATCTCACAGTAGTTATCTTTTAACTACTCAAATATACAATAGAACGTAATTCAAAACAGCTAAAGAACGCTAATCTGCGAATTCGCTACAATCAACAAGAGCAGTTTTCTAAACAACAACAAACTAAGCAACTACTACGAACTGAGATGTTTTCCTCCTTTTATAAGATTTTAAAATCACGCGCTAGAATTTTCCAGTACTTTCTCGAAATCAAAAAGAGATATTTATTTATTTAACGCACGCGCTCTTGTATTTTTAATTTTTCCGGCTTAGCTTTCTTTTAATATTCGTCACGCGCTGCACTGCGCGAGAAATAAAACCATTTAATCTATAATTGAACTAACATTAGCTTTTTAAATACCAAATTCGTAACAATATTAATGTAACTGTTCTAGCCATGAGAAAATTATATCAAGTCTTCTTTCCATATGTATATGTTGTATATGTGTTCCTTCCTTTCTCTATTATTTTATTACTTTGTATATTTAACAAAAGACCAGCGAGTCCCGCTGACGGCAATAATCAAATTTCCAGTCGAGCCCGATTAATCAATGTTTATACTCTCAACCTTATGGTTACATATGCTGAGCGGATGGCTGATCAGTTGTTTCAGCTATTTTGGGGCAGGGTTTAAAATTATTTCTCCGCAGTGTTCTTCATTCGAAAGGGCGGAAGTTCATAATATAGATCTTGTTTTGGTTCAAGGAAAATTGTGCAAAATTTTAGCAAGTTTGAATAAACTTTAGAATAGTGTAAAACTAACTAGACGCTATGTAATAGATTTAGTAAAAACTGGTTCTTCCTTTGCCATCAGATATATCTCTTTCGGCAAGGTGTGTGTGAAAAATCACCATACAATCTGGCCGAATGTTTTCGCCGATTTTTGTAATATTCGCGAAAAACTGATACAGAACGCACTTAAATTCTGCTGTAAAGCTTCTACACTATTCGAAATTGTAAAAGAACACGGCGCAATCTAATGGATTTAGTAAGAAACAATAGTGGGAATGCAACAACGGCGATGTAAACCTAAAACAGGTGACATGATTTCAAAACTGAAACTCTGTAGAAATACTGATATTTATTATTTCTAAAAAAAGTGTAAATCCTTGATTAGAATCTATGACGTCTACTGATAGCGGAGACACAGCAATGGCGACGTGAAACTAAAATGGGTGATGTAAGCGTAAAGTTCTAATAGAAACCTTTAAGTATGGACTGCGTGGACTTGGTTTTGGAAATCTTATGTAGAGAGTGACTTTCCCTTTCGATTTGAAGATTAAATGCACAAATTTCATCAAGATTAGTAGGAAACGGTATGTTTGTATGAATTACACGTATACAAACAAAAAAAAAAGTACACTGTTCACAAAATGTATGGCCACTTTAAATGAATCCAGCTAGTATAATATCACGAGTCCAGTTAGTTATTAATAGTAACTGAAATGAAATTTGGTTTGATTTATTTAATTATGGCAATGCATCCGAGGGCTATCTGCATGAAGGGAAGGGGTGTCTTCATCGAGGACTTTCTGTGGGAAAAAGTAGTTCGGATACTCTTTACACATGAGGAAAACAACGAAATCATCCCTTCAGCCAGCCCGTTCGTCGGGATTCGAATCCTGGACCGAATAACCACTGTTCACCGACTTTACAGCTCAACCGGTGGTGGGCTAACTGAAATGAATCTTCCTTTATTGCTTCTAAATCGCTTAGTTTGTTAACTCATAATAGAATAAATTTGGAAGAAAAATTAAATACCTTGTAGGGTTTATATTTATTTTAACTAACATTTATTTTAAGTTTAAACTATCTTTCCTGTCAAGCCTTACTTTCCCCTGGAACTGCCAATGCCAGAATATGTAAATTTTAGTAGAACGCGCAAGGATTCAAATTAGCAGCGGAAGTATTTTGATTTAAATAGAAGGAATGATATTCTTACTTAGCGAGCGCGGAGGTAGTTAGCGAGAATTGAAGAACCCCGCGTTGCGGCCTATGTGCTTGGCGGGAAGTAGTGGTAATCGTTCCAGTGAGCTTCAAGTCTGCTGAATTAGCAGCGGTATTGTAAAACGCGGTGAGTTAGTTATTTTAGAGAGCCTCGTAGTTAGAATCTTGTCTTTACTTTCTTTTCAGGTCATTATTTAAGGATGTGGGAATGCAAAAACTAGAAAGAGAGAAAACAATTTTAACAAGTAACCAAACCAATACAATTTTTGAGAAAAATGAATCATATTCTGTAGCAGGTTGTTACAGTTTATAAAGTTCACAAGTGGAATCCCTTTGAACATATGACAGGACATAAAAGAATTAATTATATTTATGCAGCATAACTTAAGTTGACAAAGATCTAGGCCGTGGGAAGAGACGTTACATAATGTTTTGAAATTTAACAATAATTGGATTTTAATGAAAAAGAAGTGAAACTTCTCTTGGCGAAAACTAAATCGCACTGTCACCTGAATGATGCTCAAGATTGTTGCCAACGACAGGCGCAATCTTGCGGTCCTTGCCACGTAGTTTGGGCTGACTACGTCAAACAACTGAACATAAGTCAAAACAACATTTATGAGAACATAGATGCAGAATTGCTTTATTTTCCTACCGATAGACGGCATTGTAGTCTAAAATCCGTACAATATTTGGGAATGCTTCCTATCTGAAAGGAAATAGAAGGAAATTTCCAAGGAAATACGACCCACGTGAAGGGGCTTTCCTTTTAACTTTTAATCTACTAGCAGAAACAAAGAAGCTAACTAGTAGTTTGCAAACTAGCAGCTTACTTAACTAGAATAACAACCTGTTAGTTACAGGCTAGCAACTACTTACTCATTACTAAGTCCCTGTTGAGGCTAATTTAATAAATATAGTTTAATAACCGCCATTCACTAGTTACTAGAATCAGTTCTTTTTTACTTACAGTTTAGGCAATGACCTAGCATTTAATAAAAATAATTGTTGTCTTCAAGCCTTGCTGTCCATATTTTTAAACAAGGAGCTCCACTGAAATTGCATACTTTGTGGTTTTAAAAAATCTGAAAATGGACAGCTGCATCCTATTAACATAATGGACAAGATGACAACCTCCCTGCCAACAAGAATACAGATAGAACTTTATTGTAGTGAATGTGCTGAAAAGATTCAGGATCTAATGATGAGTTGTTAAAATCCTTAGTTGAACAAGAACTCAAGCAATACTGCTTAGTGAAAAACGACATACTATACAAATACGAAAATTCCTGCTAACTGCTCATAGTATCTGAGAGCATGGAAATAGAAATTATCTATAACATCCATATCAAAGAACACTTTGCTTTCGACAAAAGGCAAAGTCTGCTGAAGAAAGACTTTTTGATTTCTAACTTCAAAAGTGAATACAGCAAGTCATCGCGAATTGTGTAGATTGCATTTATGTGAGAGAAAGCGAGGGAAAGGTAAGAGCATGCTGAAACCCAAATTCAAAGAGATATAACAATGTCAATTCATATAATGCAAACTTAATTTAGTTAAGAACAGTGGCGTAGCTAGACGGCGCAAAGGTTGCAGTCCGCCCCTTGCGTCACATTTTTAAGTGTGGCATTTTTCGAGGGAAATATTATTTTACAGTTGTTACTTATGTGGATATTTGAGGTAGATGAAGAATAATTCGATTCTAAATTGCCATGCCGAATTAAATTGAGAAGCAAAAGAGAAAGTATTCAAAGAAATCACATGCAATTTCCAATGTTACATACTTTTGCTACTCCGTTGGAATTTTCGACTGCGTTGGAATTTTCTACTTTTCTACTCCGTTGGAATTTTCGACTGCATATTACGAATATAAACTAAATAATAATTCCAGTGATATTAACAAGGAAGAATTCCTTATTAAGATAAATGTATTTCAGCGTTTTATTTCTGTTATTACTAGGGAAAACAAAACATGGAAGAGCAGTCCTTTTGAACTTCTGTAGTTAATTCTAAATTGCAATATCCTGTACAAATTTTCAAAATATTGCAGCACTATTATTAACTTTCCTCACGACTTATTAGTTTAGCTAACAATTTTGCATTAAGAAATCTTTCTCTGCTGTTTACATAACAATAAGCGCAATCAAATAATCATCTAAAATGTCACTGGTTGGTTCTACTAATAACAAAATGCTTTAAAAAAGTTTTTCTAATGTAAAATAATATTATAATTTTAAAGTCTTAGTTTTCAAATTCGTCTTCAAAAATAAACTTAGTTTTCATTTATTTCTTTACATGTTACTTTGACATATTTTAGTCCTTTTCTCTATGGTACTTTGATATATTATATAGCAAAAGTACGTCTCTTTGTATATCAAGAGGGATCCCTAGACGGTAAATTTCAGGGTATGGCCCCAGGGGGAAAAGTTTTCGCTGCTCCACTGATATAAAATTATTACGTAAATAAATGCTAATATTAACATCACCGTTAGTCTTTCAAGTGATCTCTTAAGGTCGAAATGATTTGAAGTCATGTGCTTTGTTTAGGTACGTTTCGCTGTCAAGTGTAAAGAACTGAAAGTATTTGACTAAACATATTAATTCATTGAAATAATAAAATATTATGCTTGAAACAAAATTTTCTTGAAATTAATTTATTTATTTATCTTTCGCGAAACTGCTTTGCCTCAAATTGGTTGCGGAAAAATCGAAGACTGAAACAATAATTATCTGTTACGGGAAAGTTTTATTTTATCATCTAATTTTTCATGTAGCTAACATCTGCAAAAAGAGTGCTCCAAAGCAAACTATACATGTGGAATAAAGAATATGTAAAATAAAATCTTATGTTATTAAAACAGTTTTAATTAAAAAAAGTTCCAAATTAATTTGGTTATTTGTTCTTTCCGTCTATGCTTATTATAAATCTGTCTGTGAGGCCCAGCCGGTGTAGTGGTTATTGACCCTGACTGCTGTAGCGATGGTCATAGTGGTTAGTGACTCTGAATATTGTAGCGATGGGTATAGTAGTTAGTGACCCTGCCTGCTGTAGCGATGGGTATAGTGGTTAGTGACCCTGACTTTTGTAGCGAAGGGTATAGTGGTTAGCGATCTCTTAAGGTCGAAATGATTTGAAGTCATGTGCTTTGTTTAGGTACGTTTCGCTGTCAAGTGTAAAGAACTGAAAGTATTTGACTAAACATATAATTCATTGAAATAATAAAATATTATGCTTGAAACAAAATTTTCTTAAAATTAATTTATTTATTTATCTTTCGCGAAACTGCTTTGCCTCAAATTGGTTGCGGAAAAATCGAAGACTCAAACAATAATTATCTGTCACGGGAAAGTTTCATTTTATCATCTAAATTTTATGTAGCTAACATCTGCAAAAAGTGTGCTCCAAAGAAAACTATACATGTGGAATAAAGAATATGTAAAATAAAATCTTATGTTATTAAAATAGTTTTAATTAAAAAAAGTTCCTAATTAATTTGGTTATTTGTTCTTTCCGTCTATGCTTATTATAAATCTGTCTATGAGGTCCAGCCGGTGTAGTGGTTAGTGACCCTGACTGCTGTAGCGATGGTCATAGTGGTTAGTGACCCTGCCTGCTGTAGCGATGGGTATAGTGGTTAGTGACCCTGACTGCTGTAGCGATAGGCATAGTGGTCAGTGACCCTGACTGCTGTAGTGATGGATATAGTGGTTAGTGATCCTGACTGTTGTTCTCTGGGATTCGAACCTGAGAGTTCGAATCCCGGAGAAGGCATGGATTAAACTGTCGGTTCCTTCACAGAAGGCAACAGTGGCCACATATTATGTGCTTCCAGAATGAAATGACCACCACTTCCGTCCCATCCAGTGTCGCAAGGCTAAAGGTTATTAAATAAAGCGTCCGGCCATTAAGAAAAAAACGCTTTCTGAACTGCGTTATTTCAAAACTAATCCTTGTCATGTAAATTATGTATAAAATCAAAACATTTTTCAATTAATATTAATATTAACGTTTTCAAACTAAATCTTTAAGTAGCCAAAAGGAATAAAGTAATAACATAACTGTATTATTCTTAACCTACATTCATACTCTGACCACGCGCTGTTCTTTTGACTGCGGCTGGGTCTTCGCTTTTCTCTCGTACATCAAACGTATTGTCACAAAGATGCTAAAAAGCAAAAACATAATAATTGCAAAATGGGCCCAAATATTGCTCCACTTAAGTTGTATTTAGATTCTGCGTTCAAAATATTTTGTCGACAAAATAAGAATTAGTCATCAGGCTACGATTACTGCTAAATCCTTATGCACAAATTTCGTTCATTTTCAAATAATTTTAATGCATGCTTATGCAGAAACCATAATGTCATAGATGAAGCATTTAACACAATCTTTATTGTTAAATAATAAAAAAAAAATATGTGTGCGTGCATATATGTAGGTATGTATGTAAATTAGTCACACTGTAGAAAAGTGGAGGCACCTAGAGACACGAAATTTGTAACAAGCATAGTCTTTCTCCCAAACTATATGCATTTAGAAGCCTGTATTTTGATTTTTGGATTTGCTTTTTTTATTTCATATTTTTGCGAAATTATAAATTTTTTAATACAAACTAAGCTAGTCGATAAAAATCTCTTGCTGTAAAGTATTTTTAGCCTACAGTATTGCTCTAAATCATTTTTAGCCTTAGAATTGCCATTTGTAAAAGTGCAAAATATTTATCTTTCAACTTAAATCAAGAAATACGGTTACTTAAAAGTCATGTGTTGCCACTGAGGGAAAAAGTACACCAGCTTCTAAAGGTTAAACACGTGTCAGTTAAATTAACAGAAATAAAAAATTAAGGCTTTGATTAACAATAAATGGCATTTCAAGATAGTAAATATATAAATGCACGAAAACAACAAGTATTAAAGGTGCAAACAATATTTAATTTTCGTAAATAATAGAATTATGTCAAATCTGGGTATTTAACAAATTGCTGTTTAAAATTGAAAGCAAGCAAACAAAATTTAATACGCTATGTGGCCATCCCTGACTTTCACATAAAACTCATGCCTTTAATAATGCGATTATCCATTGCAAACGCTGTAGTCTGTTATTTTAAAACAAGTACTTCAAGGCCCTTGCCAGCTTTTCCCATTTGCGATCGTAATGTGAATCGTTAACATCTTACAGCACTTATTTTCTCCACCTACTTTCAGAGAGTATTTCAGTTTAACGTTATTTCGCCTACTCTATTGAAGGAAAACGCTCGAAAGAAAAATGAAAAGAAGTAAATAGTTACGCGACTCAAATCCTCAGCTGCAGCTGTCGAGGCAAGTTGTACGGCGGAATAAAATAATCTAAGTTCCTGTTATAAGTCTTAAGGCTGTAGTGATGGCTTTCCTTCATAAATGCAGTGATGGCTATTCCTCCATCAATTCCTCCTTTAGCCACTCTCAGAGAGAATGCAAATGGAAATGTGGATAAATAGCAAATCGACAGACACCCTTTCGCATCCTAAAGATTTTCGATGGTAGTTTTGGAGGAATAAGGTAGCCATTAGTTACGCGAAATACCCTCATATGCTAGGTACTTGTTAACAACGATGGCTCGAAAGAGAGCGAGCATTATCGCTAGTAAGGAAAAAATCATGTCCCACTGCCGCAGCGTAATCTTCACAATGGGATGTACGATTCCATCCAAAACCGCGCAGCCGTCCCAAAAGAGTTTTTAGAGATGCGCAGGCGGGTGCGATATCCCATTGAAATTTTAGCTTTTACCATGATGCTGTCCCTCTGACTGCGTAATGTTCGATGATGTTCCGAGCATAATTCCACGCACCTCTTTTTCTGTAGACCCTTACACGCGTATCGTCGGATTCCAGGGCAAATATTGACTCATCCACGGACAAGACGATGAGCCAATATGAGACAGTCTAACTGAAATGTTGACGACATACTTTTAATCTTGATCTTGTGGGTTGGGCAGTTATTGGTATACAAGCTCTTGCTTCTCAGGAGTTCAGTCTCTCCATGTAGGCCCTTTGAAGCACATTACTGGCAGATACTTTCTTAGCAAATGATTCTGCAGCCACGAATGTAACTGCTGTGGAGGTCGCTCGTCTGTTCTATTTAACTACTTCAACAGTATAACGATCTTCAGAAGTCAACACTTGATTGACGTGGCACAAGTCTACCGCAACTGTTTGACTTTTCTGGAATCGTTAAAATGCGACATCTTTGCTTAACTGTCCTGTATCAGTGTATCCGACAGTACTTACTAACTGACATTCCTCTTTATTCAGTCACAGAAACGAAATATCATCAAAAATTAACCTACGAAACTTATAAGCACATCATATCAGTAAAATCTTCTTAGAATGTTGGCATCTTCTGCAGCTGCCTAATTAACATATATTTGGGCAATCAATCTGATTTATTGTAATATACGATATTTATACAGAGCCATCTGCATCCGCAGCGATTTTCATTCACTCAAAATTCAGCAACGTTTTTAGAAATTGTTAATTTGAATTTCCGTGCGTAATTTTCGTACTTTCACATACTCCCTATATTCCAAACTCCAGTCTGTTGTTATTCCGCAAAGAGCAAAATATTTTACTTTCAAATTTAGCTTGTACCGATTGAAGAATTAAACGATTTAAAAGCAATAAACGCTGTTCTTAAAAAAGTTTTATACTTTTAATCTGACTAATTTTCATAAAATTACATTTAATTCATGATATGTCTATTTAATGATTTTCTAGATTTTTTTATAATTTATCAAGGATGTTTCTATTACATCACTGATACAGAATCCTTTTTTATTTTTATAAGGCTTTAAATTTATTTAAATACAAATTCTTCTTCTAGGTCTTATATTGTTATTTGAGGAGATAAGATGCATTTGCTTCGCCTGTCTTGACTAATGCTAATAATTCTCATAGAAATCCTTCAGTGTTTAATATGTTTAGTTCATCCAGTGTATCCTAGCTATTATGATATTATCGTTACGCTTGAGAAATATTCGCCACGTTTCCATGCATAGGTAAAAGGAAAAAAGGACATATGTTATATAAATATGTACAATGACTGATATAGGATGACTTTTGTATCTCCTGTCGTTGAATTCTTCAATTAAAAAAGAAACAAGAGATATTTGAACTTATTTGTAGATACTGACAATATCTCCCGAAAATACAAGTAGAATAAATACCATAGCAAAAAATTATACACAAATATTTCAGAAGGTCTTAAGAAATAAGCTGATCCATGTTTTATATCCCGTGTTTAATTACTAAATAATAAGATGCTTTCTTTCACTAAAAAGTGCTTTGAAATACTTTTCTTTATTGCAAGACTTTTCGGAGAATAATTAAAAATTGTTGTTCTGTAAAAGAAATTATGCAATCAGCTGTAGTATATACAACAGCTCACATTATAATTTCTGTTTCATTTAATATCTAGAATTGTGGGTCTAGAATAATTGACGAAATATGTGTACTTAAAAAAGCAAAATTTTGATTTGTTATTAAAATTATTAAACATATTTTATGAAACTATATTGGCCTCATTAAAATAAGTGCACATTATTATTTTATTCTTATAGTAGCATTTTTATTCAGCTGGCCGTACAAGTTGTTAAACTAAATAGAACATCGAAAAAATTATCTTTCTTCAAATGATGTTTTTACGATTCATTTCTTTTTATTCATTTCATAAAAGAGGGAACAATTTTTTATCTGATTTTTTTAAAGATTATGAAGTTTTCTGCGGTTAAATACGTTTAAAGAAGATCCATTTCCGAGTCACTTAAAGAAAGATTAAAATAATTTCATGACTTCTAATAAAAGTAATGCATCTTTGTAATTAGAGTATTCTCTGTCTCACTCGGTCCATTACCCACAATCCATCACGCTTGCACATTTTTACATAATGAAAGAACCATTCTTCCGTTATTGACCGGATTCTTGTAAATTAACAAAGACTTCAGAGGAGGGTAAAAAAGGGAAGAAAAAGAAGGAAGCTTCAGAAAGAAATCGGAACATTAAAAAAAAAAAAAAAAAAAAAAAAAAAAAAAAAAAAAAAGAGTCCTTCGTGGTCTTCATCCCATCTTCATTACACCTGAATTGAATGGTGGGTATTTGAATAATCCTTCTCGAGTTTTCTCGAAATGGGGTCACGTTCATTCAGGATGGCTGCATTTAATTAAAAACACATTCCATCCGAAATTTAGTTTTCGAAGTTAAATGAAATTACTTCTGCACTCCTTCAATTCAATGACCAAAAATTACCCTCTGCATAATTAGCATGGTGCTTTTGTACAATTTCTTTCCATGTACTGGAAAAGAACTTTTTTGTACTAATATGTACAAGTACAGCTACAATTGGGTGGGATACTAGAATTTTAGGAGCCAGGACAGTTCTGAGTATAAAATGGAGTCTGGAATTGAAAAATATCTGATAATTTTAAAAGACGTTGCTTGTGTTTCTAGGTCATCAGTTTTGCCACTAAATGCATCAGGTTCTGTATAAAGGATTTTTCCAATACGAACACTATTTGGTCCTCCTAAATATCGATTATAGGTGTCAATGAAAAGAATATTTAAACACGAAATAATAATGTAGAGATTTTTAATGAGTATATGAAATCCAGCAAAGTGATTTAGGAAATCGTTTAGAGAGAAAACTTTGCAAGAACGCAGAAAGAGCAAGTAAAGAGCAAGAACGCAGCCATCCGCATCACCTACAGAGTAGAAATGCTTCAAACATCATGCAGTCTATTTTCAACAAATTGAATAATTTGTTTTCATTGCAGTGTTATAAGGTATTTTCTCTCTCCATTCTGAGACCTCCAGCGGACGAGTTGTAAAGTCGCGTCAGAGGTTCGAATCAGGCGAACGGGCTGTTTGCATGGGCGTTTTCGCGGTTTTTCCCATGTGTATTCGAGGCAGGTTTCCTTAGAAAGTGCGCCACGAAAGCATTCCTCCTCTTAGGCAGATAGCTCTCGAGGCTTTTGCCGTAATCTTATCAGGTTCAATGTTTTTTCTAACCTTCTTCGGAAACATACAATGACCTGACTAGGAACAGAGAGCTTACTAAAGCTATGTTCACTAATTGTAGTAAGTAGACAGGATACAGACGAAGGGTATACAAAACCCTTTATTTTTCTTTATATACAATGACTTCCGTACTTCGGAATACAATGACCCTCCACTCGGGGTCTAACGTAAAAGATATCAAAATAAAACTAAACTCTAATTTAACTTTAGAATAATATACGTGGAAGATTGGCCTTATAATAACAGGAAGCGTATGTAGCACAGAGACTGTGAACACTACAATACGTTTAATTTATCAAGAGGATTAAAACCTCTGGCCTGGAAGGCAAATAGCAACTGCGTAACTTCTAAGGTAAGCGGCCTGCTTCGAACTCACTGCTTCCTCTCTCTTTCGCTTGGCAAAAAGGCCACACTTAAATACTTGGCGTTCGCCAGACAAACTTTGCATAAAATCCTTCACGCTTATAATTCTGGCCGGAAGTAGAAAATAAGAAGTGATAGTAAAGATTTAAAATAAAATAAACGTTAGTAAAACTTAAGATCCTTACAATCTCATAAAATCAAAAAAAAAAAAAAAAACTCTCTCCTCTTCCTCTCCTTTCATGGTGAATTTGGAATGCCACAAAGGTACGCGACAGAAGAGGAGAAAATACCTTACAGTCTCACCTCTCTTAAAGAATGACTGAGGAGGAAGGATCAGTTGCCCAAATCATAGTGGGCACGAATTATCGTCCATCTCTCCTTTCTTTGAGCGTCATAAGTAGAATCTAGTAGGGTTTTTCAAAGAACGAAACATGAAAAATCAGTAATACCTTTGCAGGGATTCAAGTT
Source organism: Stegodyphus dumicola (assembly GCF_044657685.1). Taxonomy (NCBI): domain Eukaryota; kingdom Metazoa; phylum Arthropoda; class Arachnida; order Araneae; family Eresidae; genus Stegodyphus; species Stegodyphus dumicola. Next base: position 91,511,521 of record NC_140768.1, read on the forward strand.
CATTATCTCACAGTTTCCAGTTACACTATGACGTACTTCTGATTACACTACGAAGACATGATGTGAGGAAGGATAAAATCTCTTAACATTTTCCTCACTTAAAGGGTGACTGGATAGGAGTGAAATCCAATTCCGGAATCCAAGAGGTGACGAAATTTCGTCCAGCACATTTTCGTTCAGTGCGAATTGTATATCCCAGTTTTGGAGGGCTTTCGTTTTCAACACGAAGGAAAAAATTCGTTACACGATGAATGGATAAACAGATTTTGAAACAAGAATAGCTGCTGAAATAAATTAGAAATATGGTGTGTGTATGTGTGTATTTAATTATGGCAAAGCACACTAGGGCTATCTGCCTAAGGGGAGGGATGCCTACGTGGAGGGTTTCCTAAGGAAAACTGGCTCGTATACACGTTACACATGGGGAAAACCACGAAAACACCCATGCAGCCAGCCCGTTCGCGTGATTCGAACCTCGGACCGAACTACTAGTGTTCAGCAATTTTACCGCTCGGCCGCTGGTGGGCCCTTAGAAATATGAATAGATTTCCAAGTTATTTCGATTACTAAAGGAATATATGGCCAAATTTGACGTTTGATGAAAAAAAATTACCAGATCCGAGATTTCTTTTCTTATTCTTATACTCTATATTTTGTAAATTTACACATATTACTTTAAGAAATCTAATTTTCAGTGGAGGTCTCTCATTACTGAAGCTTCCTGCTATTCTTCTTACACTAAAAATAGCTTTTTATTAGTAGTATTGTTGTATAGGTTTTCAGAATGCTTAAACACATTTCCCAGATTATCTGGCAACTAGATCATACATGTAGCGAGTTTGTTTGAGCTTCATTAAAAATCAATTTAATTTCCAACCTAATCCTATAGTCTTCACAAAAAGAGGAGTTTTTTTAATTATCTCTTCCAAAAACGTTCTTTAATTACTTTTTGCCGTTGAAAATACCATTGAAGTGAAAAATAAAATGCTTGGAAAGTTTCCGAGAAAGTAAAAACATTTCTCCGTAGAAAGGAATAAAAATATTTGTAAAAACTATTGGTTTTTCAATGTATGGAATTCTTTTTAATGTTTTAATGAATTTCTAAAGCCTACGTAAAAATAATGCATGCTCTGAGCGAAAAATTAATTTACTGGAATACTTTGAATTAAAAAATAGTAATATTAAAAACAGCAGTTGTATACATATATATCGCTAAAAATGTCAAGTTCTGTTTAAGTATACTACAAATTAGAGCTCAGATGATTCTAAATTTTCTCGAATCTGAGTGCGAATTCTAAACGTTTTCTTAAACTGTCGAATCTTTCGAAACTCGAATCACAGGAATCCTTCGTATAAAATGGCGCATATTGTATGTACCAACTTTAAACAACAACAACAACAACAACAAAAAAAAAAAAAAACAGTGAATGCTTGCAGTAACTCCGTATTATTATAAAATAAAATCATACACATACCATCAATACTATCATCAGTAAATCTTGAAAATAATGATCTCAACGTCTTCTTCTTTCGCTTGGATGCACTTTTAGAGGCGATGAGGAAAGCTTTTAAGTCGCTTCTCTTTCATGTTGCAGAATAGTGTCGGAACACAGAGATGCTTGTGCTTACAGCTGCGCTGGTGGAACAGTAAATGAATTGAACGGAGTTGGAACAGCAAGTGAATTGAACGGAGTTGGAACAGTATGCACACCTGCTGGAACAGAACTGCATCTTCCAAGAGTCTCTGCAACAATTCTGCCGATTTTTATTCTACAGTGATAATACAAACGCATTTTAAATCTTTGAGACCTATTCCCCTTTTAAGAGAAAGCCTGTTCTAATGATGGGTTCTTATGTCGAGATCACGAACTATACTAGTAAGAAATCTGTGGTTAAAGTCACCAGCCTTTCGTAAAACTTAAAATTATCTTTTAAAAGGTGTTATATTGGTTACGCGGTCAGAGCGGACAGTGGCTACAGCAGACCCGTGAGGGTAGCTGGATGGGCTGAGCACCTATTGTGTTGTTTTCCTAATCAGTTACATGTCACCTATTGAGAAGTTTTGAGCTTTGCACCTGCTGTAGAGATAAGACTATACTTATAAGAGAAAAGGTTTTTCTCATTTTAAAGCCTCGAAAAAAATCTGTGATGGAACTTATAACCATTTCAACAAAGCTACTCTCTCTCTACAAAAAAAAGGAAAAGAATGTTTAGTTATAGATGATAACCCACACCGTTTACATCGAAAAAATAAATTAGAAATGAGTTGAATATGTAAGACAGATCGTTATAAAGGAAATGTAAAAACAAATTTTGAATACGAAGTACTGAAGAAAACTGAACATTCCTGCGTGCCCAACATTGCTGAGATGGAAGTTAAAAGGAAGTTAGAGACTTGCAGAAAAAGAGTCCGAGAAGAAACATTAGTTTCCGTTCCCCAGATATTTCAAGAAGAACTTTCAGAATTATATCAAAAAGGTTATTATTTCGTTACTAGCCTTGTAATTCGATCATCGAGTGCAAAAACAGAAAACTTCGGTAAAAAAAAAAATTATCCCACTCGAATAGGGTTTTGCCACTTAAAATACTGTTTTAAATAATATTTGTGATTTTTAAAAGCATTTATTTACTTATTTATCTGCACCCTTTATCTGTTCTAAGATGGGGAAAAATCACGATGAGTTTTGAAGTGTCCGCTCTGACCACGAAATCGTGTGTCCGTTCTGACCACGTCCGCTGCAGCCACACCACCATTGTATTAGCACTGCAGCGTCTGACTTCCTTCCCCTTTCCTCTGATGTTTCAAGGCTCGCTTGAAACTGACGTCGACACTCATATTCTCAACCGGTATTTTTCATAAAAGTATATGAACTTTTATGAAGTCCAGTTTCCTTTCAGTTACTGATTAATTAATTATACAGGGATGAAATGAAACTTCGGCAATGAAAACGGGGACTTCGTATAAAGATGCTCACAAACTTATGAAAAACGCTGAATTCTTAAAAAGCTGCTTGCAGTTTTAATGGAAAAAAATCAATACTTTCGTCAATCAGAGCAGGTTGTGCTTCTCGGATTCTCGAAAGATGACTCGCGTTTCCCAATTAATTAAGCTTCATTTTCACCAAAATGATGATTGTTAAAAGGCATATATATATATATATGATATTTTAACTTCTAGTATTCATCATGGATGAGGATGAAGACATGATGATGCAGCTTAAATATCACAAACTTTATTTTAACGCATATCAAATGATTTTGGTAGACAAGGTATTTATATCCAATAATAGTTAAATAAGATAAGTTTTATGTACACGGGTTTTAAGGTGAAGAACATTACAGCATAGCAACGCAGCGTTTTGGCATAGCAAGAGAAGATGAGAAGAAGAGGTGACGTAATTGCTCGCGAAGCAATATTTATACTACGTGGGTGCATATGTACAGCTAAGCTGCGATTGTTTAATTTTAGGTTTTAGTTCACTTTCTTAAGCAGCGTTATGTAACACGGAAAGATCTCGAATTTGGGAGAAAAGATGAACTTAAGGGTAGAACATAAAATTTAGAATAGTCAGTTTTAAGGTCATCTGTCATTTATTAGGGTAGCCATCGTATTTTATTATATCTTACATATATATATGTATAGTTTTTTTTAAATCTTCAATAAATATAGACCGTAAATTTAATAAACATGTATTAGACTAAATCTTCAATATTCCTTAAAATATTCAATTTTTCATTGATATTCGTTGATATAGTAAAAAATAAAATATCAAATATTATTAAAACAGATGTAATTTGACGAATTGTCTTAAGAATTTTTTATTTCTAAATATCAAATTTTATTTTGTTGTTTAAATATATAATAAAGTAGTCTCTCTATATTTTTTGTATCTTTTGAAGCAATTTTCTTTTGCAAATTCACTGTCTTCCTCTGATATTTGTCTAAATTTATTAAATGATGAATATTACCCTTTTGGTACTCTCTCAATTCTCTTCTGCATTCTGAAATTAAATTACTTATTTTTATGACAGCAGAATGCATAAATTAAGGAAAACGAAGTATTATAAGAATTGAATTTCAAAAACGAATACGTTTTCACAAAATTAGCTCATAGTCAATAAATTTCCAAATGTGTATGTACAAAACACTTTATTCAAAATCGTTCGGAATGTTTTTATAATATTTTCATACAATTTTCTCATATAATTCTAAATTCTACTCATCCAAAATTATACGATTAGATCATTTATCCAACTTTCGCTCAAATACTTACAATTTTCACTTTAATCAAGAATATGTTTCAGTTCTTTTACACTAATCAATATGAATCGCGATGTATTCATTCATAATCATAAATCATTCTGAAAGTTTTTGACTATCAGACATATGCACCCAATTTAAATATTTTAGTAGTCTAACTATTTTTATTTAATTTCTGCATCTATTCTTTAAATTATTCTATTAATTATTTTTTAATTATTCTATTAATTATTTTTAATTATTCTATTAAATATCTCTAAGATTCTATTATTGTTTTCAAGATTAATTTGTTGATACAGACATAAATTTAACGAAAGCCATGCATCTCTGTATAACGTTTTAAACTTTTTATATGTTTTCACATGATTTAGTGGCCCAGACGATTTAGTGTTAATCATTTTATTCTTCATATGGGATGAAATGTTACTTGAATTTTAGGTTTTTTAGTCTTAAGGCTTTCTATTGTTAAACGTTTCCATTAGACAAACAATTTTTCTCCTTATTTTTCTGAATTTTAGCATTTCAGATATTTAGCATGCGAAAATTTATTTTAGCAGTTTTAGCGGGCGAAAACTTCCTTCATGTAATATTAAAGACAACTTGACGTATGTATTAGCCACTAAAATAACATCATGAATGTAAGAGGCTCTGCTGACGTATGAGTTTTTTAGCCATCGGTATAAGGCAGTACAGTGTTGCTGTGTTTATTTGGCATATGAAATAGGTGATATAATGCTATCGTGACATAATATAGAATTCTAAAAGTTTGAAAAAGTACATTTAAGGATATTTCTATTAAAACCTTGCCGAAGTTTGTTTGCAATGCATAGCATATGTTCAGGTATGAGTAATCAGCAAATAAGTGTCAGGCTAAGAAGAAAATTGTATGGTCCATGCCCTGTTCACAGAAGATACATTCTTATACCAGGCAAACATGCTTAAGTAACTTGCATGTACAGGTGGAAAATATAATAAAAATTTGAGCAATGTGTTCTAATTTGGTTTCTGATGATAGAAAGAGCTCGACCTACTGCAATTCATTAGCAAATGCACATAGGTGTATGAAGCATACGCCTTAGGCTTTAGCTAGATGAAAGGAGACAACAGTCGGGGAGGAATTAATAATAAGGGGGAACAGTGACAGTTCATTTGACGATGGACGAGAACAAGAATGAAGAATAGTTGGGGACATCCACAAAACGAAAGCACAACAATGAATGTGGAAATGGTGGAAGACCTCGTTTTGGCTCACAGGTGAATAACTGATCTCAATCATTGAAACGACGGAGCAGCAGTAACGTGAACATAGATGTGAAAAAAAACTTTTGATTAAAGCGTACGGACAGTGAAGGGAAAGCTGTTGTTTACGAATGGCCTTTCCAGAGCCCCATCTTTAAATGAGATACAGTCACAGTGGAAAACGTGTCTGAAAAATTCAAATACATATTTAAAATTAAATTATTGAATATACAATCTGATTCATTTTAATGACGCAGCCTTTTTACATTTCCTCTATTGATATAAAGGATACTTATTTATTTATTCTAGAAAATTTGATTATATTATTCCGGTGTTAATTTAGGTTTTATGTGTTATTTAAAGGGAAGAAACACGTTAGGCAAAATTTTAGACTTACGGAAGCTTGAAGATTTATCCCCATATTCATTAACAATTAGATTGTTTTGTTATGTCAAAGCACATTAGATAAATCATTTTATTAGGAAAAATTTCTAAAACACTGGTATAAGTACTCATTACACACAAAATAGACCGCCGAAAACTTCATGCAGTCAACCTTAAAATTTCATGAAGTTCCATACAAAGCCCATTTAACCACTTCATGAAGTTCCATATAAAGCCCATTTTTCCATACAAAGCCCATTTAATCCATACAAAGCTCATTTATTTAAGCCAATTTAGCCCTGGAAAATATTCACATTGTTCGTTTATCTAACATGCTCGTTACATGCTGAGTTAAGGGAAATGCGGAGTCTCCGAATAAGTCTATCAAAGAGAAACTTAAATTCACGCAGCAATACAGAAAACCTTGCAACTTCAATCAGGCATTTCTTTGGCTGGGAATCAAATATGTGTCGATATATCATGCTTTGCGTTTAACAAACATTAATCATAATTTCTGTACTTATTTTGCGTATGAAAATGTTCATAGTAATACTGTACTTTCTCTAAGCGCGAGAAAACTGCAGTGTATTTCACGTTTCGCAGAACTGCAGCTCTGAAAAGAAAAGCAAATGTTATTAATAAAAAATTTCAACGAACCCTTTACAACTGCTTGCGAACCAAGATTTGTACACCAGTGGCTTAATAATAAGAGTGGTTACTTGTTGTATTCTATTTTTCTCCAGAATCTTTATTGCCTATCAAAAAATATCGAAAAAGTATTTCACAAAGCATTATACTTTTATATATTCTCCTACTTCTACAGAAACTGGAGAATAAATGTAGGCAGAGGAGTTATGGAATTATTACATCAATAACTAGCAAACTGACCATTCTGCATGAGACAGCTACTTGCCTCTTGTAAAATTAATTTTGCGATTTGCAGAGATGGCAGATATTGATTTTTGAGTTGACAGTCTTTGTTGATAGTCAGGAACTTTTTTTTTCTTTCATTTTCTCCTACGGCGGTTAAAAAAATACTTGGAGCTCAGATCTCTAGCCTTAGGAATGACAATAATGAAGAAATATCCGTTTAACTTCCGTGACCGTAACAAAAGCTGAGGTGATCCACATGTATGGCTTTTTAAAGGAAATTGATTAATTCTGATATCCTTCACTAGTCTGCTTAGAAAAATAATCAAAGGGTGTCACACAAACATCCTATATCATGGATTATTCAACTTCTTTCAAACATTAAACTAGATAAGACTTAACAGGATCACGCGTTTGTTTGAATTCGTACTTTGACTTCATGCACAAGGTATATAAGTTAATATTTTAAAAAACATTGTCTGAAAACGTAATCTGAAAGTACTGAAATTGAGTTGGTAAGGCTTATTTTAACTAACTCGTTATTTCTATGTTAACTCTTTTGCATAGAATCTGCTTTTTCCGTCAGGTTTTATTAGGATGCAAATTAAGTGGGTTTTAAATTTTTAACCAATTCACAGTTAACAGCAGAGATTCTCATTCATTTTTACTCATGCAGACCTTTCGCCATTCATAGAAGATCCCCCCCCCTCAATTCCCAAACTTGGAAAATACATATATACGTTTATTTAGATTTAGATTATTTTCTAACGTGTTTTATAAATTAAACAAAAAATGTATATAGAAAATTTGGTAAACACCAAAACTTGCATAAAAGTAGTTTTTGTCTTCATCAACTAAAAATAAATACTTAACAGCTAATTAAAAATAACCCTCCGAAACTGTGAAATTCCTCCCTAGTTCAGCAGCCCTGGTTTCTAAAGAATACTGTGATAACCAGCCATTATAAATGTTTATCCTCATACATTCATTTAGTAGACTTTTGTATATCCGGTGAGTGATTTCTCTTGCTTGTTAGCATTTAGTGTTACAATTCCTTTTATTTTGGGTTTTACTCTTTTAAATACTCCAGTTCTCGCAGGTAGTGAAGACTAATAGTTATTAATTCTTAATGTTAAAGACAGTAGCAGCAACAATTTATGAATTTATGGCCTATAATTTCGAAGGCTAAATAGAAATTTCTCCTAAGCTGCAGGAGCTAAAATCACAAAGAAAAAACGAGATCATGAGATGACAATAAATAAAACATTCAATAACAGTCCACCTAAGGAAGTAGGAAAGTGTCACCAGTGCAATCTGTTTGACAAAATCGAAAGAAACTATGGAATAATTTCTTTAACAGCTGAAAGTAAAGACAGATTAGACATGGGATCATTTACCATAATTGAAAGAATTTTACAAATGTGAATCATTTGAAGGAAATTTTCCGAAGGAAAACTTTTTTGGAGAAAGGATTTTGGCTGCAGAGATACGGCAAATGTGATGCTTTGACCTGTCAGGCACTGTCAGGCAATAGGCGATTTGGCGATTTAGTGTCCTGTTACCTAACATATATGTCCGGCTCTTTAGGACAAAATTTCAAGTTTCTCTTAATTTGGGCAATGAATTAGTAAGAAATACTACAGATATTCTAGGAGTTGATATCCGTAACAAACACCGTACAGCGAATTTTACTGGTGGGGAAAATATGATTCGAAATTTAAATTTCTGTCAGATACGCGATTTTCTGAAAATAATTGGTGAAAAGAAAGCAATGACTGCTATATTTTTTATAATCACTAAGACAAGAGAATGCGTTTTATTAAGATGAAAGAAAATTTCGTAACTGCTTGTTTAGTAATACGAGGTCAATAATACGATTTAATAATATTTTAAATTATACTACAAATCCTAATTTTAATAATCTTTCTACTGAAGTTTTTTCTTTTCTCCGTGGTATAGTTAGAATTTTGTTTATTGCCTACACGAAAATATATCAGAGCAAAGTAATGTGAAGTAGACATATTGAGAGAATTTAAAGAAAGCAATTCCAACATTGTAATAAAAGGAATTTTCAAACATAAAACATAATTTTTATGTAACTCTTGTAGAAGAAAATGCCCATTTAAGAAATTATTCACCATATTTTACAATGATAAGTGAAAAAACGTCTGTACATTTATCAGGTTCAATGTTCCGCCTTACTTTCTTTGGGAACATGCACAGACCTGACTCGGAACAGGGAGCTTACTAAAGCTATGTTCAATAAATGTGGGAAGTAGACAAGATACCCAGGAAGGGTATACGAAACCCTTTATTTTTCACTCTTTACAATAATTTCCGTACTTCGAAATACAGAGACCAACTACTTGTGGTCTGAACGTAAGAATATAAAAATATAACTAAACTCTAACTTAAATTTGGAATAATAAACGCGGAAGATTGGCCTTATATTAACAGGAAGCCGTATGTAGTACAGAGAACTGTTAACATTACAATACGTTTAAAATTATCACGAGGATTAAACCTCTGGCCTGGAAGGCAAACAGCAACTGAGTAAAACTAAGGTAAGCGGCCTGCTTCGACTAACTCCTTCCTCTCTCTCGCTTGGCAAAAAGCCACAACTTAAGTACTTGGCGTTCGCCAGACAATTTGCATAAATAAGTTAAAGCTTTTAATTCTGGCCGGAAGTAGAAAATAAGAAGTGATAGTAAAGCTTTAAAATAAAAATAAACGCTAGTAAAACTTAAGATCCTTACATACTTCCCGCCAGAGTTAATTAGTTTGAAACTGAGGTCTAAAACGACCTTGTTGAAAACTTTAGCTCTAGAATCTAACGCGAGGCCAATCTTTTACAAACATTTCTCACTAGAAACTAGAAATTTAAAAAAAATTGTTTTTACAATATCAGCTCCATGGACAACCAATTTTTCATCTGTACTGCATCTAAACAGGAGCTTTTATTCAAATCTGGTTCCTTCCAGAGATCTGGAAGGAAAACTAGTTTAATGAAATGTTACACAATGAAATGGCAAATAACATGAATATTTATATTTCTCTTAACATTCTTATTTCATTCATGACTTTATTTTAATTATCTCTCCCCGTGCTCTCTGACATGTGTTGTAAAAGAAAACACCAAACACGAATGTGTTTATGTATACGTGTTCAACACTGCCGCCTACAATCAAAACACTAACGTGTTAAAATTCAAAATAACAAGACCTCGTAACACACCCTATCTTCAACTCTAAACCCTGAGGTACTATTCTGAAAGTGGCTAACTCTGAAGTGTAGCGTCAGAGAGCCAAACTACATTCATTCAACCTTTAACACATATTCACCATAACTTGGTCTTTTTACAGTCACACGAATAAGTTTAAATTTTTTTTTTTTGCATTACTTTCACTTTTACCATATCACAGTATTTCTTAACATTTAAAATAACAGTTCACATTGTATATAAGAACATATTAACATGCCGTTAATTTTACGCATTTTAAAACATACATTAGTAGTACATTGTTAACTTCTATTCTTTTCCAAGCAAGTGCCAATTCTTCTACATTGAAATACTACCTTTCAAAAGTCTTTCAGACTAAAACTTCTTTCTTGCCAGAATGTTTTAAATAAAATTTATACAATAACTTTTATAATATTCAAGTATTTACACATTCCTATTATACATCAACTTTAGTTTTACTCGCGAGTAATTGAAAAACATAATACCAAAATCGGTAACAACTCATTTCTCGCCTTTTTGGCGATAAAGGTAGACCTCACATGAGGTAAAATTTCTTAAAATCTGCCACTTGCAGTAAGAATGAAAGATTAACTTAAGTTTGCAAAGTAACATAAAATTTTACTTATCTTTGTGATATTCGGACATTCTTTTCTCAGCCCAGTCCTGGAAGGTAGCGAAGATTCTAGTTTGATTTATCCTCCTTCTTGTGCGGCCTCGCCCTTTAGTGCCTTCCTCTAGAAGCTTTCTTTTTCTTCCAGTTCGGTCACCCTTGAATACCTTCTTTTTCGCTTCTGCCTGTGGTCTTGGCTGTTTGATGGCAGCTGGTCTTGGTGGAACCGGGACACTTCTCTCTCTTTCCTGCTTGGACCTCGTTTCTGGGCGTTCAAATGTTCCTTGTATCTTTTCCTCCGCCGCTGGTGGCTCTTCCGCAGTTCGGCGACATTTGCTGCGGAGAGTCCTGTCCGATTAGTAGATCTTCCGTTTGGGAGCCGGGTTATAGTTGCCGTTATTTCTCCTGGCTCTCTTTGCATTCGTCGTACTTCTCTATTCGTCATTCTGGGGGTGGTCGTGAGCTCTCTTTTCTGGACGGTGGAACGGCTTCTTTTTCTTGTTACCTTCATATTTCCAACGGGGAAACTTTCTTTTCAATTGCTCCTGCCACCTAATGGCTTGCCCTTGTACCTGTCGTTGTTCCACCTCTGGAGCTTGTGCCTGCCGTGTCTGCCGTGCCGGATCCTGCAAACGATCTTTGAAAATTTGCATTTTATTACGATCATAGTAGGGTTTTATTTAATCAATGTTTGCGGAGCACGTTTCACCATTTCTGGCTTTTAACACCACTACAGCGTGAGTTATTTTTTCTATGACATATGGTCCTTCAAATCGTGGAAAAAATTTGGCAGTTTTATCTTCTGGTGCTGAAGAAAGTGAATGCTTAATTTTTAACACTTCATCCCCTACTTTATAAGTTACTCCCCGTCGTTTCAAATCATAATAAAGCTTCTGTTTTCTCTGTGCTACTTCAGTATTCTTTTTTGCTTCTTTAATTAATTTTCCTATATCACCCATTTTAAATTCTGGGGCTCTTTGTTGCACATAAAATAATTTATCTAACGGCGTTATAATCTTTCTGCCTAAAAATAACTCAGCAGGAGTTTTACCCGTTGTATCATGTTTTGCGGTCCTAAGGGCGAAAGCAAATTCATTGACATAGTTATCCCAGCTTTTATGAAAATTTTTAACATAACTACGGATAATTTTCACTATATTTCTATTGACCCGTTCAGCTATATTTGTTTGCGGCCGATACGGGACCATTTTTAAATGACGTATGCCCAGTTTTTGGCACATGTCTTCAAATATATTACTTACAAATTGAGGACCATTATCCGATATAACTTTTAGGAGCGCCCCGTATTTTAAAATATATTCATTTAAAATAGAATCAGTAACTAATTTCGCGGAGGCTCGTTTTAAGGGAACAATTTCGGTCCACTTACTAAAATGATCAACCATAACAAGGAGATAGCAACTTTTATTTAACTGACTTTTTAGGAAAGGGCCCAATAAATCGATGCCAATTATTTCATTTGGAAATTCGGATTTAATACTATTTAGAAACCCGGCCTGGCGGAAATTAATATAATTAACTGCTTGACATGTTGGGCAGGACTGGACATACGCCCTTGTTAACTTTTGCAGTTCAGGAAAGTAGACTGCCTCGCGTACGCGTTGGATAGTTTTTCGAATACCAGCATGAGAAGCTAAAGGGCTGTCATGTAACTCCTGCAGGATTTTTAATCTAAGACTAGCTGGGATAACAGGTCGAAGTTCGTTGTTGGAATTTGTAGTTTTTGTATAAAGTAATAGACCATCTATTAGTTCGTAATGGGCCGCCCTATTTCTTATCGCCACAATATCTTGGTGGCTAAAATTTTCAGGATCCTTTAAATACTCATAAATGCTTCCAAACTCAGGATCCTTACCCAGTTCGGTTATTACAGTTTCTCGGGAATTTATTGTACATGCTGTGAGCATTGCCACCTTTACAGTATTACCTTCTTCATCTATTTTAATTCTGGATAGGGCATCTGCTACGATATTTTCCTTTCCAGGGGTATGCTTGATTACCAGATTATATTCTTGTAGCTTGAGTGCCCATCTTATTAACCTTGGGGATAAGTTTTCCCCTGAGTACAATCTAGTTACCGCCGCATGATCAGAATGCACTGTTATTGGCGCCTTTCCAAAATAGACTCAGAAATTTTGCAATGCTAACAGAACTGCAAGTGCCTCTCTCTCAGTCGCGGAATAATTTCTTTGTGTTTGATTTAAAGTTCGGCTAAAAAATGCCACAGGTTGCTGATTTTGCGAAAGTACCGCTCCTACCGCATAATCCGATACATCCGCTGAAATTTCTAAATTCTCCTCCTTTTTAGGAAATTTCAACACAGGGGCTTACGTTAATGCTTGCTTTAATTTTTCGAAAGCACTATTGGCTTCGGCCGTCCACGAGAATCTTGCCTTTTTCCTTTTTAATTTTAACAATGGTTCAGCAATAGCTGCAAAATCTTTTATAAAGGACCTATAATATGAACAAAGTCCTAGAAAAGAAGAGAGCTTCTTAGCCGTATTTGGTGGCGGATACTTTTGCACAGCGATTATTTTTGATTCGTCTGTCTCGATTCCTTTCTGAGATATTTTGTAACCTAAATATTTTAATTCAGGGGCTGCAAATTTGCACTTTTCGACATTAACTTTTAGACCGGCCTCATTTAATAAAGAAAACACCTGTCTTAAATCCTGTACATGTTGTTCCAGATTATCACTAGTAATAATGATATCGTCTAAATAGATAAATGTGGACTTTCCAAGAACAGGTCTTAACACAATGTCCATGCATCGCTGAAATGTTGCTGGGGCCCCTGAAAGGCCAAACGGCATACGCAAAAATGCATAAGTGCCAGACTTGGTTATAAAAGCAATCTTAGGCACGTCCTGAGGCCTCACCCCTATTTGAAAATAACCAGTCGTTAAGTCTAAAGTCGTCATAAATTTGGTTGATTTTATGTTCCTTAAAATTTCTTCTATGATCGGTAACGGATATACCGGATATTTCGTTATGGAATTTAATTTACGGTAATCAATAGCGAATCTCCACCTTTTTGGATGCTCCAAAGGATAGTCATTATTTTTCTTACATAAAACCACCGGGCTAGCATAACTACTTGAGATGGGCGTTATGATCTTTTTACGTAGCATATCACTGATGTACCATTCTATAATTTTTTCTTTATTCTTATCATACCGGTATGCTTTGTGGCGAACTGGCATTGAATCTCCGGTGTCAATACTATGGTTAGTAACTTTAGTAAATCCTGGAATATCACTAAATAACGAAGCAAATTCACTTACCACTTGTTGGATTCTTTGTCGCTCTTCATTAGCCAGGTGGTCAAGGTTTAACATCGGCGGCTCCGATTTTTCTTCTCGAACTGGTTTCATCGTCAGCTTAAGGGACGCTTCATTAAAATCCAGCATTGCTTGTGCCTCTGAAAGAAAATCTATTCCTAAGATAATATGTGCTTGCAGATTCTTTACTATAAAAAACATAACCTTTACTTGTTCGTCCTTGATACGGACGTATAGCGGGAATTTACCTATGCACTTACATCTTTCTCCTTGCGCAGCTAACACTGTCGTATTATCTGAATTATATATGCGATATTTACGAAAATACTTCCTAAAAAAATCTTCTGCCACACAGGAACACTGCGCGCCTGTGTCCAGGAGTGCGGTGGCTGGGATATTATTCACCAACACTTCAATCTTCGGAAGAGTCAAATTTTTCACCATTACTGTATTTAACTTGAAGGAAGAGGGGTTTTCTTGGCCTTCGGATTTCCGCACCCTCCCGTCAGCAGAAATCCGTTTTAGTTTAAATCATTTTTCATTTCCATGCTTTCCTTCTTTTTCCACTGGCCTTGAGACTTTTTTCCTGGATTGCTATCGAACTGTCGACGTTCGTCGGCTGTTTTTGGATGCTCGGGTTTCCTTGCCTACTGATTAGATTTGCTTCCGTAGCCGTGTGCTTGATTTTGCTGTGTTCTTGGCGCACCAAATTGGTTTCGTTGTTGATATTGGCGTCTTCTTTCAATGTCCGCCGTTCTTCTACTTTCAAACTGGATTGCTAGCTCGAATAACTTTTCCAGTGTAGTCGGAGTCCTTAATTCAATAAAGTCTTGCACTTGGGGAAGTAACCTCGGCAAAATCACTTGAATTATCTCAGGATCCGGACGGTTTCCATACAAGAGTTTGAAGACGTGAATTTTTCTTAAAATAAAGGTGGAAAGATTTTCGATTCTTTGCTGATATATGCTGAAAAGTTCCGTTTCTAATTTCGCACGATCCCTTACGATAGGGAAGGCTTTCAAAAGGGCAGTCTTGAAATTTTCGTAAGTATAGGTGGGACTTCCTGCTTGACCCAAGAGACTTCTGCCTATGCATTTGAACCAAACCATTGCGCTTGGCCCCTCAAAGCGCTGGTAGCTAAGGTCACTTTTTGGAACTCGTGCACGGGATACATCATGAAGTGGTCCTCCAATTTTTCCCAAAAACTGGTAACCGGTGAGTTTCCATTAAATGTTGCTTCTGGTTTCATCGCTGCGCGCATGGTCTGGACGATGTAAACAAATCCTTCCAGGGCGGCAGCTGGCATTTCTGGATTCTGAGCCGCTTCTGCAGGCAGCACAGGTTCTTCTTGAAACTCGGCCATAGTTATTCTTCTTAGTTGTGCGCCACTATCAGGTTCAGTGTTCCGCCTTACTTTCTTTGGGAACATGCACAGACCTGACTCGGAACAGGGAGCTTACTAAAGCTATGTTCAATAAATGTGGGAAGTAGACAAGATACACAGGAAGGGTATACGAAACCCTTTATTTTTCACTCTTTACAATAATTTCCGGACTTCGGAATACAGAGACCAACTACTTGTGGTCTGAACGTAAGAATATAAAAATATTTAACTAAACTCTAACTTGACTTTGGAATAATAAACAAGGGCCTACGTGGAAGATTGGCCGTATATTAACAAGAAGCCGTATGTAGTACAGAGAACTGTTAACACTACAATACGTTTAAAATTATTACAAGGATTAAACCTCTGGCCTGGAAGGCAACCAGCAACCGACTAAAACTGCTATGGTAAGCGGCCTGCTTCGACTAACTCCTTCCTCTCTCTCGCTTGGCAAAAAGCCACAACTTAAGTACTTGGCGTTCGCCAGACAATTTGCATAAATAAGTTAAAGCTTTTCATTCTGGCCGGAAGTAGAAAATAAGAAGTGATAGTAAAGATTTAAAATAAAAATAAATGTTAGTTAAACTTAAGATCCTTACACATTTACAAGCAAAATTCACACTGTAATTAAAATTAGTTTCGATAATTAAATCAAATAGTTCGTCTTAATTAATAATTCGTCTTAATTCATTTCTGACAAAATAGTGTACAAATGTCGTGTGCTGAAGCAATTTGATATTAATATACATTTTGAAGTTTCCACAAATTTTAGATTTTAAGGTGAACCTTTGGATCAGCCAGTGTTATCGAAATGCGTAAATCTCACTGGTACCGCAATTATTCAAACAGCTTTTGTTAAAAAGGGAAAAAAGCAACTTAAGTTTGGCATAGCTTTTGAATAAAACTCTGTCCATTTTGCGCGAGTTCTAACATGAATCCCTCTTCTTCAGCAGAAAAAAAAATTCTCTAGAAGAAAAGAGACCTAGTCAAATCATCCCCAAATCGATGCATTTTCAATCAAAACTTTCGCTAGTGTAAGTTTGTTTCTTTGAATCTTTACACTGGCATGCTTTTCTTTCTTTTAAGACTATTTCGGTGTTACTTGTAAGCCTTGCTGTTGTATTAAATTATTTTCCTAGAAAGGTGTGAATGAAAATTTTGAAAAAAGGAATTATGGTTCTGCTGATGACAAAACCATTCTAAGTTAGGAGGAAGGCACCATCTTCAGAATGTAGCAACTGACACTTTTCATCAAGAGCAGTAATTTGTAACACAAACAGTATGCAGTGTAAAGGCAATAGGGTAAGAGTTACATTTTGCTGCAATGTATATTGTTGCGATATAATGTATGTTGTTGTCGGAATATATTGTTGCGAGCCACGAATTGATTGATGTCTCTTTAAATTTCTCTTCCAAAGAAATTCGCAAATTTCGTAAATAATGATTACACCCAAAAAAATAAATACTGTATTCAGAAAATTAATTGGGACAAAGCACAGAAGACACAGCCTTTTAAATTAGTTGCCAGCTGGCGCTATCAGGCCCTTCAAAGCAGTTTATCTGCGTTAATGTCCTCTGAGTGTTTGCTTTCTACTACTTAAAACTGCTTTAAACAATAAATTAGAATTATTGTAACTTAATTAAGCTTGTTTATGTGAGAAGAGAAAATTTTATTTTCATACATTTTAAACACGTTTGGATTCTTTCATTTTAGTGTGCTACAATGGATATAACGCCTAAAATGACAGCAAAGATTATCGCATTTAACAGTTACACATCCATGACTGTAAAATATATTGCTTCCGCAATTATTATATTATTATATTAAATATATGGTTGAAGTAGGAAAATCGAACGTTAATTGAATTCTAAGGAGAAAAAATAAAACTAGATCATTTTCTCCAGAAAGGAAAGGCAAATGTGAACGGAAGAGGAAACCGACACAAAAATCTGTTCTATTCCTACTCCGAAATAGCATTTTTAACTCAACGAAAATACTAGCGGAAACTTTAAAAGAGATCTACTGTCTGCTGATACTGAGCCTTCAATTGTACTGAGCATACTGAGCCTTCAATTGTATTGCGTATATTTTTCACTACTGTTCAGAAGCTATGAAAGTCATATAAAAAACAATTTTTAACATGTTAAATGAAGTACAAACGATTGTCATGCACAAAACAATACAGACTACAAATAAGTAAGAAAAGGTCTCTTTCAAGAATAAGACTCTTTTATCTGTTCATTGTTAACACATTTATCCTTGTTAGATGAAGCAGGATGGAATTAATGAAACCCCAACATATCCAACAAACCTTGAAATACCCCCCAAACAAATGTTTTGGTTTTTCTTTCACTGCAGATGAAACTGGAAGTCTAATTCCTACTGATGGCATGAGGAATTCATCAAAGTATACAGAAAGGTAGTAAAAATATATCTAAAATGAAGCATTAACTGGTATTTAAAACGTTGGATTGAGCCATTCTTGAAACCCTTTGCAGGTACGTATCAACTTGATTTCGTTCCATGTCAGAATCTGAAATCTGTCAGCAGGTTCATGTCGGAAAACATTATTTGGCTAGATTAGTCTGCAAATTCACCAGACTTGAAATCGATTAAAAACTTGTGACACAATCCCAAGGAACATCTTAGCAAAAGTGATTGTACTATAAAAGAAGGCATGATTAAGAACGCTATTAAAGTGTGTTTCCATGATAAAGAAGTTAAACGTACATGCGCAAGACTAGTAAAGTCAATGCCTAAGCGCATTCTAGAAGTCATTTCGGATAAAGGATATTTCCTGTTAATGTTATTATCATCACTGTATATCAACGAATGTACATAAATTAATAAATAACAGTCATTTTGTCCATTTTGTCCGAAATAATTTGCTATAAATAACTTAAGAAAACATGAATAATCGACAAATTAATTTTTTAAGAGCAAGCTGCATTGCAAATTCACTTGATATTGCCCTAGACTTTAAAGCGCTTAGGAAAGAAAGAGCTCAAAAATGTGTTTTTTCTGAGTCTTTTTGAAGTCAGCAATTCGGTGAGATATCGACATGTCCTGTCCCAATGGTTTTTGCCTATATCTCGTGTGTTAAGATATGTTTACAATTTAAACGTTAATAAGCATAGAATTTAAAACTCTAATATGCTACTGAAGAAACAAACAGTTATACACACAACTTGCGACAGCAAATACAATTACATACAAAATGAGACCTGGAATTATTATCCTAAATGCAAAAATTAAACAAATACTTAAGAAAAAGAATACACAGCATTCCACATCAGTACACGAAAGCACCAATCCAATTAAAAAAATATTTAAATACTTTCAGAAGTTTACAAAAATGTTACGTTAATTTATTAAACAGCGCATGTTTCAAAACATTTTGATATGTACAACTCATTCTAGAATTGTGGTAATCAGTTCAGTGCTATAGTTTGGTTAGGTTACTTTACTTCATAACAGCAAAACACACATTAGCTATCAGCCTAGAGGGAAGACTTCGTGGAGGATTAAGTGAGAGTAGCTTGCATTCACGTTACACATGAACATGGATCGAACCCGGGTCTGCCTTCTAATCTTCAATGCTCTTAACCACTGGACATCTCTTTGCGGATTGACATTTTGGAAGATAAATGAAAATCGTATGAAACCTAAACTGACTACAACTTCCTTTGGCCGTATGACGCATTTTTTAGAAGGATATAATGACATCTATAAAAATGTTAAGATTGATTCCCAACCACGAAACTGCTAGAAAGCAGTTTTCAAAGTATAGCAAAAAGATATCTCTCTGATGTACTATGAAAAGCTGTCTCTTTGAACTATCTTGTTTAAGCTTGTTTTGAGATGAATGGGGAGGGAGAGAAAACCATTTATTTTTTTTTTATCTTCTTTACTTCGAAGAAAGATATTCTCTGAAGTTTAGAGAACCTTCCACGTAGACGCTTAGATAAAATATGGATTGCCTTGTCAGTAGAAGTAGGACTTGCCTATTTCTCAGCGAAGATTTTGTGAAGAAAGGAAAGTATACTATCAGAAATATTTATAAAAAAGGGTTATATAGTAGTAGTCTCTTAGGCTTCTTTTCCGAGGAGGTTAGGAGCGCAGTTAACCTGCGATCTGAAATGAGGTTATAATTTTTTTTTTTTGCTTTAGTTTCGTAAAATAATCTCTTGCTGCAATTCTGTCATCGGTTGGAAAACTATTTACACACAAAATATAAAATTCTGTATACCTCATATGACTGCAGAATTTTCAGCAAACACTTTTATATTGAAATTCAGCAATTGACGATTTCGAAATGATTTACAAATAAATCTAGTGAAGTAATGATGTTATATCTAATATCTTGTCCAACTTAGTTTTCCAGATATACTCCAAAGACTTTGAAGGCTAAAGGCAGGTACCCATGAATGTCACCGACTAATGATACCACCATTGGCATCATCATCATCCCCGTTGCAGATATGATATCATCGCCAGTTCCGTTCGCAGTATTGCTAACTTGCAAGACTGAACGCTCGAAGGATCTCTTTGATTGATGTATTTCCTTTCTGTGAACCAAAAATGGAAGCGTAGATATCGAATTAGTAAAATGTTCATCAAAATTAGTTCCTTCTTTTTTTCCCCGGGGTTTTTTCTACTATATATAAGAAATTCGAGGTGCAGAAAAATTCTGACGTGATTGCTTGAGAATGACTATCATAACTAAGAACTAAAGTAAAACTCACATCGCATTACCACCAGGACGCAAAATGATGCGCATGTCCAAAATGTTCAAGAACTGAGAGAAGCAAAAAGTGACTTTTTATTGTATAATACTTTAATTTTTTGTATTCTGAAATGGATGAGGATTCAGCATTTACCATGATCTAATCTTCAGAGACTTTGCGTAGTTTCAAAGAACACAATTAAGAATGAAAAAAAATATAATCCGTTCTAAAGGCGCCCGTGCACGGACGGTGTTAGTGGTCATCTTAGAGAGATACAATTCAGTATTACAAAGGCTGTTCGCACATTTTTAGACGATTTTGCTTTGCTATAAAAATTATTTGCTTGGAATACTTTTTAACTTCGACTATATTTTTGAAAGTACAAATCGTCGTCTGCTACATGAGAATTTTATTTTCATGAAAAATGACAGTTTGAAACAAGCGATAGATGGTAAGCTACATTTGCGTTCTTCCTGAAGATGATTATTCATAACTAATTATTAAAATACGCTGTGAAAGCCATGGTATTTCGGTATGATATCTAAAGCTACGATAGGTAATATTGTCGACAGAAAGGCAGAAACAAATCAAAGTTTGGCTTCGAATGGAAATATTGTTACAAATACATATCCAAACAAAAAAACGAAATTTTCGAATGCTGCAAAAGTAAGATCTTTAATGTTAAAGGAAAATCCGCGAAGTTAAATGAGAGTTATAAAATCATTAAAATGCTCAGTTTCAACTATAAACAAAGCTATTAACGCTCATTTGAATCTCAAAAAGACCTAATAAGGATAATGCGCATCGTCTTTCTCCATGACATATCACCGAACGCGAAATACGCTACAGAATTCTTTATGAAAATCATCCATAAAGGCGAACATCGAAAGGTGCTATTACAGTGGATGAAT
Organism: Stegodyphus dumicola; assembly: GCF_044657685.1. Taxonomy (NCBI): domain Eukaryota; kingdom Metazoa; phylum Arthropoda; class Arachnida; order Araneae; family Eresidae; genus Stegodyphus; species Stegodyphus dumicola. Next base: position 91,532,451 of record NC_140768.1, read on the forward strand.
CTTAGGTGTATTTAAATGACTGCAACAAAAAGAGATCTATTTATTATCATCAAAGAGAAGAAAACAAAATCTTAAAACATTGTTCAAAGAATCTAAAGAAAATTTTTCAAAGATATTTATGATTGGTGCTTTTTTTCCCATAGAATGGCAAATAAAAAATAAAGAGAGTGGAAGGAAATTTTCATATCAACTCAACATATTATGAAGAACATATTTTATACCCAGGTTTCAAAAGAAATACCTTCGCTTTAACCATAGTGTCATCAATCAATAGAACTGTATCAAGACAAAGAAAGCAACCACACCACAAAATCCACTATTAATTTCCTGGAAAAAAAATTAACAAAGAAATGGGTATCAAGGCCCGACCCTTCGAAAATTACTTCACGGTAATTTTCGAACCAATAAAGCGTTTAGCAAAAACCCACGGATTTTTGCTAAACGCTTTATTGGTTCGAAAATTACCGTGAAGAATAAGGATTAGCTTTTTGCAATGCTTCCCTCTTACTAGTTTAAACTTGAAATTACTGCATCAATATATGCATTACTTAGAATTCTTTCACGTACCACGAGAAGGCTTTCATGAAAGCGAACTAAAATTTAGCGCTCAAAGCTGTATTAATTTCGCTCTTAAGAATGAAGAGAAAATCTTTAAAGCTAGTTCTTCTTGGCATAGAGCCAATACCATTCGAGCTCCTGCGCGGGCAAAAGCCAAACTACACGGGAATAGCGAGCTGTTTCAAAACAGGCAGAATGACGTTCTTTACAGTGCTCGTATGGTGTATGGTGTATTTAATTACGGCAAAGCACACTTGGGCTATCTGCCTAAGGGGAGGGATGCCTTCGTGGAGGACTTTCTAAGGGAAACTGGCTCGTATACACGTTAAACATGGGGAAAACCACGAAAACACCCATGCAGCCAGCCCGTTCGCGAGATTCGAACCTCGGACCGAACTATTACAGTGCTCGTAAATGTTAGGTAAAAATATGACGTGTTAACGTTGAAAATGTTACTAGGCGGCCAGCCTAATCCCTCTAGTCCTGGTATTAGCCAAACTGAAGATAAACTACTTAGTTATTCATATTTTTGCTGCATAATATTTGGCTTTATAGGACAAATTTAAATTTTCTTTTATACATACACTACTAAGAATGAAGGATACGATTGTTTTCAATTTTTGTTGAATTTGTGCAACAAAATCATACTTCTCAAATTATGTTTAGATCAGCTTACGAAGAAATTTCAAGTAGACTCTAAGAACAGGAAGTGAATGAATTTGATATGTCGATAATCATTATGCGAAATTAGTGTTCCAACCAAAATTCCCTAACGGGATAAAATGATGTTCACTTTTCCCGCGGCGGATGGAAAATACAGTTAGAACATACAGGAACGAAGATATGGTAAGATGTGTAGATCCGGCACTGTGCCACGTATGACATTTCATAATTTTTATTCAATCATGTTGGTGTGAAATGCAGTCCTTTTATTTTGACAGCAACTACACGACTTCATTTAAAGAAATATGAAAATTCACACAGTAAGGGTTGTTCTATTTTGAAAAAACTTTATGTTGACGACTTAATAAGTGGGGAATCAACTGTTGAAGAAGCAGTATCTCTTGCAAGAGACTCTAAATTTATACTGAGTGAAGCAAACATGAACTTACGGCAGTGGTCTTCGAATTCAGCTATCCTTAATCAGAGATGGAAGGGAACCCAAATTAATGTCGGACGCCATCGAATCAAACAGATATACCGTTAAAGGTATTAGGATTAATTTGGGACAATGATAAGGACACCTTGAAGATAGATCTGAATCAATTTACAAAATTTAAATATGTGACACTAACAAAACGTACAGTTCTAAGTGCATGGTGCATGTTGTTTGATCCATTACGTTTAATTATACCATTCAGTGTTAGAATTAAATTGATAGTGCAGACTGTTTGGGAAAAAGGCTTAAAATGGGACAAAACTATTCCAGCAAAATTAGAATCTATGTTCCAGGAGTGGTGGAATGAAGTATCGAAGCTTGAGAGGCTTGTCATACCTCGACAATATTTTGACGAGCTGGAGATTCAGCAGCTGGAAGTACTGGAAGTACATATATTCTCTGATGCAAGCCCAAAGGCATATGGTGCGGTCGTATATTTGAAGATTAGATGCAATGACAAATGTGCGACAAATTTTATAATTTCAAAATGTCGTCTAGCTCCACTGAATAAAATGACTTTGCCGCGATTATAGAACTACTAGGAAACTTGATTTCCGCACGATTGTCTGATTACATACGATCTACGTTTTCTTCTCTGAAAGAAAGTGACATTTTCCATGTGGACAGATTCCACAATACGTCTACATTGGAATATAGGTGTTGCAAGTGATTGGAAGCAATTTGTCTGAAATAGAGTGTTAGAAATCAAAGAAAAGACAAGTCCATCGAATTGGAATTTTTGCAACGGAAGGCTGAATCCTGCAAATAAACTTACTAAGGGAGTAAGTGTACGATCTTTAATTAATGATGAAACATGGTGGAGAGGCCCCTTGTGGCTAATATAAAGTGGTGTTCTAAACAGTAAAGAAATACCGAATGCTGATATTGAGACATTTGAAGTGGAAAAGGAGAGAAAAAAGAACTGCATTGCCTTACCAACATACGTTGAACGTACCGATAGATTGTTAAATTTGCACAGATACAGTGACTTATCTAAGGTTCTTCGAATCACTGCATACGTCCTACGGTTTATTAATAACTGTAAGAAAAATTCTGAAAGGTGTAAAGAAGCGCTAACTGCTGAAGAACTCGCAAGTGCTGAACGCTATTGGATTCGATTTATACAGCGAAGGGAGTTTGAAAATGATATTATTAAACTGACCCGAAAGGAATCACTTAGTTCCGATTCCAATATGGTCTAAACCCGATCCTGACGGCAGAAGGACTCATATGTCTTGGTGGTAGATTACAACATTCTGACTTTCAGTTTTAAGAAAAGCATCCATACCGAAAAAATGTAAATTCACTGAATTGCTAATCAGAAGAGAACATGAGAACTTGCTTCATTCTGGTTTATCAGATACACTAGCTCAAACTCGAGAAAATTAATGGATCATCCGAGGCAAATAAGCTGTAAAATCGTGCTTGAATAACTGTTTCGTTTGCAGGAAATTTAAGGCTAAAAAAGGCATTAGCCTTTAATTTCCTGCACTCAAGTGCCTTTTTTAGCCTTAAATTTCCTGCAAACGCCATTTTCCGCAAAGCCATTACCAGCGGACAGAATTCATGAAGCGAATCCATTTGAAATCACAGGTGTTGATTTTGCTGGACCTTTGTTCACAAAAAAATGGAGACAAGGTTTATATTTGTTTGTTTACTTGTGCAGTCACACGTGCAGTTCATCTTGAAATTGTTTCTAGCCTAAGCACCGAACATTTCCTTCTAGCATTGTGTCAAGAAGAGGTGTTTGCCGAATTAATTTAAATAAAATTTTAAATGATGTTTTAAATGATAAAATTTTAAATGATGTTTGGAGACGATGTAAAAGAGAGTATCTTCTCCAATTAAAAGGTGCAAAGCGTTTCAAACCTGTTAATGTAACCACTAATTTTAATATAAATGATGTAGTTTTGATAGGGGATGACAAGCTACCTCGGCAGCTGTGGAAGCTGGGAAAGGTGATGGAGTTGCATAGAGGCGTTAAAACAAGGTAAGAAGTATCACAGTGAAAACTTCTTCTTCAGGTTTAAAAGGCCTATCCAAATGCTATATCATTTGGAATGATTGTTTTCAGAATTTTCAGGTATCTATTTAGTTTTCTTTAGTAAATGAAATTTGTTACATGTGTTAGTTATTGTTTGATGATAATTGTCTTCTTTTCTATTTGCATTTAGCTTGAGGTTGTTAGTAAGATAAAATGCATAGTAGTAGCTAGTATGATGATAATGTCCTTTATATGGAAAGTACTCCTGCTATGTTGTATGCTATAAGTTTTGTAAAAATATAAGACGTACTATTTTATTGTAAGATTTTGAATTTATGATAAATGCCTTTGTTGCGGACAGGAGGATGTTCCAACTAAAATTCCCTAACGGGATAAAATGATGTTCACTTTTCTCGCGGCGGGAGGAAAATACAGTTAGAACATACAGGAACGAGGATATGGTAAGATGTGTAGATCCAGCACTGTGCCGAGTATGATATTTCATAATTTTTAAATCATGTTGTTATTGTTTATCAATAAATAATCAAAAGACAACTACTGTGAATTAAATGACTCAACACTTCAGAACGAAGACATCGCAACAATTAGACTCAAAATATCAAAAGAGCAGTAATTAATTCACCATAATGTAGGTTTGAAAAAAAAGTAATTTAGACTATTGTAATTAGGTTCAAAGTTTTGCCAGTAAGAGAAAAGTTACCCTAGTATGTATTTAATGTAAAATGCTTTTCTCTTGTGTGCCATAAATGTAATAAATTTGGAACACTTATTATAGAATTTAAGCAAAGGAGAATATCGTTGAGTATTCAAGTAACGCCTCATCAATGATCAACTGTTTTCCGCAGGTGTGATGTTAATGTAATACGTTTAGTTTGGAAAATCCTCCTCGATTGCAGACCTTTCCTTAAACAGCTAGATTTCATGCACTTTTGATTAATCATTAAATCAGCCATCGCCACTAATCAAACTTTTGGGGTCTTAATTTTTCTTTCCTTGTAAGCATTTCTGAAATAATTTAAAACTTGAATTATTTGGGGAAATATATTTGGTAACATCCTGTGCTTTACTTTAATTGCGAATGAAATATATATGCATTTTAAAAATACTTTATACATTTGATGTGCAACTGCGGAATAATTTTAATTAATCAGTTTGAGAAATAGTTTTAAATAATCAGTTAAATAAGCTTTAATTTTTTTTGTTTATAATGAACTCATAATTATTTCATAATAAATTAAGATAGTTTTATTGTTATTTATACTTATTGGAATAATTTAGTAATTTCAATACATAAAACGCAAGTTAAACTTCTTATAAGTGCAGTGATAACTATACTAACAGTTATGCAACAATGTTTAATAATATTAAAATATTTTCGTATTTAAAAATAATTCAAAAACTACTTTACAATATTTAAAAAAAATAAGAATCGTAACATTTTTCTAACGGATTTAAGTCGAAGATGTTGTAAATTGAATTTCTTCCATTGCACTGTGCGAATTACGTTTCTTTAATATCCTTTTAATTTTCTTGACTGATATTTAGCTTCAAATCCAAATTTAATTTTGGTAACGGATTCATGAAAGGAGATCTCTACATTCACGCCCTAAATTGCGAGTATTCACGATTTAGATAAGGATCTGAGAATAAATTTGCCCTAGCTAACAGAATCTGGATAGTCTAATTTCTCCGAATCTAATAAAGTGCATCGTTACGTAAGCAGTTAATTAGAATAGAGCGCAAGGTATTCAAAATGGTTTCGTTAGACATTCGGAGATATAGGCTGCACTGCCATAGGTGTAAGTTTTGAATTAACAAATTTATGCGGCTGGACCGTATGAGTTCTTAATTGAGTTTCTATGACTGAAGGAAAACCTTGCGAATAATATAAATATAGAGAAAGGGTAATATCCCAATATAAACAATAAAATAAATAATCATTTATTGTTTTACTGTTTACATTACACAAGTACAAAGTGATAATTTTCAAAACTTCAGATAACGATATAATATTTCAGAAAGGTATTAAGTCAATATAACGAATATTTGCTATTTTCAACTAGCAAAATTAATCTTTACCCTAAAATAAATTTAAAATCACAAAAACTGAAAATACAATTTTAAAAATAGGTGGTGTATTTTTCATTTTGTTTTCTACCGTCAACTGTGTGAATACGAAAATATAAAAGTATTAAAATCAACATAAACTTCTGAAAATAATATGACATTTTTGACCAAAATAAAGTAAATAAATGAGTAAATAAGACAAAGGAAAAAATAAAATCTAAAAGCTTTCAGATTTTAAATTACGCTCAAAGGGGCATTCACAGTTCCTTCGCGCTTAAACCACAAAAAATTCAATTTAACAGAAATATCAGAAAATATTTCAAAACAGCTTCAGAATTTCCAATAGAGAGTCTCACACTGAAGGTAAAAATGTTATTTTCTGTATAGTGCTGCCATTGCTTGCGTTGAAATCGTTGAGTTTGTTAATCAAAAATTTGTTAAAATTTTGCAAAATATGAACTAGATAATAACATTAATTCGGAAATGCAAAATTTGGGTTTTCAGGTGCACATGTTCGGGTGGAGGATTACGCGTTATTCAAAATTTGATAGCTCTAGGCACCGTCGGTTCTTCAGAGTAGGAGAAACATGCATACATTCATTCAAATTCTTCATTGTTTAATTCCTTTAAATACATATAATTATATGTATAATATAAGGGCGATAATATTTGGTGACAACAATATGAAAGTTAAACGGACATTTATAGTGAAACAACATAAAATGCCGTTTCGAAACTAACAGCCTATCTGGGATACCGCCTCTTTGAGTTAGAAGTGGAAAGAAAGAAACTGAAAACTCGGTCACAATGGATTCAGAACTTAATATCGCATCAGAGAGTTTGCTGAGGTTTCTTATGCACGTTCTGAGTTCTCAGTTTGCCACTGTCTTCTTGAACTTACTCCAGCTAACAAAAATTATTGTCTCTTTCTTTCTTTATTAAAGATTGTGTTCTTCGCAGTTACGCCACATAAAATTGCAAAATTGTTAAAAACAGTGTATTTTTTAATTCCCGATGGAGTGTTAAGTATTGCTGCACAATTTTCTATTTTTATTTTTCAGTCTTAGCTCATTATATCAATGTTCAGTTTTCTTAACAAGATGATTTACTCATCGTTTTTTGTCTTTTTGAATTCATTATTATACATCACTTTTTTCGCATGTATACCACATAAAATTCAACAGCAAAATCACAAAATTTTTAAAGCAATGTTTAGGATTCTCGATACAGTGTTAAGTGTTGCCTCTATTTTTTTCAGTTTTAAGATTATTAGATTTGCCTTAATCAATTGTTGGAACTACTTTTTGCTTGTTTTGCCACTCATGTTTTTAGAGTCGCTATATTATTCTTTTAAAAACAATCCAATGCGATGACATTCCGTGACAGCATTCTTTTATTTGAGAAATAAAACTGACACAAAATTGAGGATCGAAACTTTGGCACTTCAGTTGCTGAAACGAAATATGGTGTGTATTGCAATCAATACGGCAAAACATTTCCCCTTTTTATCATCAAATTTTATTTTGAACTACCTGTAGTATCTGATGTGGTCGGGCTTTATGCAGCGTGAAGATGTCTCTTTTAGGAAGATTGAAGTAGTTCTTACGAAATTTCAGGCACACAGCTGTAAGGATTATGTTAATTTTATTAACAGTTAAATTTTAAGTTAAAGTTCCTTTCCTGTCAAATTCTTAACTTCGGTTTACTCCAAGCCGGAGTTTTGTTAAATCTTATTGGAATAATAAAGGGTTAGTTACCCTTCCTTCTTGTTGTTTCTTGTTACAAGAATTTAAGCGATTAATCGCTAACTAGTTCTTAAGATTCTTCATTTTCTACAGTAACTTAGATTTACACAAGTGAGAATCTTACACAGTGATTTTTCTATTATTTTGGGCCGGTGTGAATCGTCTAAAAATTTACCAAGCTGGAATAAAACTGTCAGCTTTATTTTGACAGAAAACAAGCATAATGTTTACCCAATTCTTATCGCGGAGCTGGAGTTCTTATCGCGGAGCTGAAACGATGCTTTTCGTTTGTCTGTCCCGAGCAACAACAAGCTATCTGGCTTGCCGATTCTTGAGCAAGCCACATATAACTGTGTGAAAAATATTGTGTTTCCATGTTTCATGGTGCTTCCAAGTTAATACCTAGTACCCGAAGCAACTTCCTCTGTACTTTGCTGATAACCACATCAAATGCAAACCAGATTGGAAATTGCAGTCGCTTGAAATCGCAGGGCATACTTCAGTCTCTTGGTATCGATGGAATAGTAGGTATGAATGCATCTTCAGTTGCGGCATACCCCGTGATGGTGGACTTCATAATGTTCGGTAATAGATTCTTCACGCTGAGCCTTCAGCGAGTTGATATTACGTAAAATTATGACTGGGGATCCTGGACTGGCCATGCTGAATGTGAGTGGTAACATTCCTAGGGGCTCAAAGAGCACTTAAAAATTCTGTGGAGCAATGCACAACTTGCTGTGTATCCATGGTCAATGGATAAAAAGGTGATAAAGTTGTCGTGAAGCATTACCTGGATAAGCTTGTTATGTAGTTATGAATTGATACCTATCAGTCGATCAATTATTTAAAGAGTTGAGTTTTACTTTTTTATCCATCATGACTTTTCCTGAAAAAGAGTTTATGACTTTTTTACCCATTTACTGTTGAGAATTTATTCAAGGTTTTCAAAATATTCCCGAAACCTTGCTACAACGCTCACTTAAACTTTGTTTCAAAGGCTCAATACTAAAGAGTAAAAGAAACTGATGCCATCTGACGATTTTAGTAAGAACTGACAATGGGAACGCAACAACTTCCGTGGACCGAAGATGCGTAATGGTATTTCAAAATAAAAACATTAATCTTTATTTTTTGTAAAAAGAAAAAAAATGAATTTTTCGCTTAGCATGTATGTCCTCCACTAGCAGAAATGCAACAACGAGAACGTGAACCTAAAATTTGCAATGCGTAAACGAAATAGGTGCAGTGAACGCTGCAATATAAACGCTCTGACTTTGAAATTCGTAGCATGGTTTTCCGAAACCATTTTTAGACAGTGAGCAAGCTCTTGATAGTCGTATAAATAAACGATCAAATTTACAGGAGAAAAAACAAACCGAGAGTCAGATATCAGTGCTTAGTATGTCCGCCACGCTCAGCTGTGAGAACCTCTACATGTCGAAGCGTTGAATCATACAGGTTCTGAATGTAATCCTAAGGAATGGCATTCTATATGGCCTCGAGACGCTAACGCTCACTCTTAGTGTGTGCCCCACCAGGTTTATGAATGATTCACCAAACGATGAAATCCCAGATATGCTCAATGGACGACATATCCGGGGAGTAAGCATGTCATAGAAGAAGCGTAACCTGTTGTCCCTTAAAGAAGGCTTATTTAGTCTGAGAAATATGTGCACAGACATTATCCTGCTGAAATACAGCTCCCGAAATTAGTCGAAGAATATGCAGGACCTCTGAATCCACAACTTCCTTATGTAGCGATTAGTATTGAGATTGCCCGCAATCTTCACTAGATGGGATCGACAATTATACTCAATAGCTCACCACAACATCATGCCACGCGTTTGTGCGGTATGAAGCTAGATAGCACACTGTGGGAGCAGACGTTTCCATCTGTAACGTCTGACGCGTTCTCTTCCGTCCTGCACTCCAGACTATAGGGAGATTCGTCACAGGAAACTTGTTGCTACAGAGCACACCACGAGACCATAGAAGTGTTGCCGTGCCATTGAAATCGGAGGCATCTGTGATTGAGCGACAGAGAAATGCAGCAGACGGCGACGAACCGTGGAGCTAGGAAACTGTAGCCATGCTCGAACGTTGTGCTAACATCTGAGAGAACGCTGTAAGATCCGTCACAGCCATGCGGATGAAGTTACTGCCGTTTTGTGCCATTCTGTCATTGCATGCCTCACAGTCAGGATTTTGCCTTGTTTGGTTCTTCTCTGTCAAATTCTTCCAAACACACATCACTGGTATGGCATCACGCTGTTTGCGGGCTGCGATTGCTCGTTACGAAAGTCCACCCTCTCACTTAGCGACGATGCAGCCTAACTCGAATTCTGTTAGTTGTTAGTGCGGCACCCTCGGCTGTTGACGAGGTATATTGTCCACTAATTAAACGTTAGCCGCAGACAAAGTAGGATAAACAGATTTCCACGCAGCTTTACAGTCCTTTATACACATGGAATAGCGGCTGGGTCTCATTCCACGCATGTGCATCCGCTTTGTTATTCTAATCATTTATATGTCTTACCTCACTTTACATTTCCCGTAAGTTTGGTTCTATTCGCATGATTCCTTCATGGTGTTCCAATTTTCGCAAACATTAGAGTATATAAGGAGTGCGAAACCTCTGGGATGGTTGTTGGGAAATCTTATGTAAACAGTGACCTTCCTTTTGTTTCGAAAGTCAAATGTGGCATTTTTTTAAGATCGGAAAAAAACTGTAAATTTGTGGGAGAGACAAACGCACGAACGCTCTTTTATCATGTAGATGCCAGTGATGGTGTGGATAAGGACTGCTTTCAGAAAGTTAAATTCTGACGTACTATAGGTTGCCAGAAGTTGATATTCTTTGCATTAATGGCGAAAATCAACACCATTTCTAAAGTAATATTAAGAAATGCAGGTAAAATTACAAGGAATTTTCTTCTCCCTTACTGCGTGCCTTTGCGGTGGAACTGGATTCAACTCCAGGTGGCAGTCGAGACATCCGGAGATAGACGCCTGGAAAGGGCTTTGCTTTTTTTTCATGTTTCCTGCTACCAGAAAATTTTATAAAACTCCACAATTATGCCAGATGTAAAATAGATCATAGTTTGTCACCACCTAGGTTTGGCGATAGGTACCCTTCTTCTCAGTCGCACTTTAAGTGTGGGTCTTTTCTTACCGCTTACTTTCGTGGTATCATTCAAAGCATATTCAGCTGGCAGTTGTAAGGTCAGCTTATCAGTTGTTCGAAATCTGATAGCCGGAGAGGGACTGCTGATTTTTCATGTTTCCTGCTCCATGCGAAACATTTTCTCTAAAAGAAACTTAAACCCAATGATTGTTTTATAAGGTATTTTCTTCCTTCTTTTTGCACGCCTTCGTGGCACAGTCACGATGGCACAGTCGTTCAGTCACGATGGCACAGTCGGCGCGCATTCCAGAGGTCCAGGTTCGAGTCCCAGCGAGGACATTGCTCATTTTTCGAAATCTAATTTCTCTCCAGTGGCTCCCGAACTAAAAGGTGGTGGATGATGATTTTTCACCACCAGGGTGTTGCGATAGGGTCTTCTAATCCCCAGTTGCCTTTTAAAAGCGGGAGTACATGAGATATTTTCTCCCTCCCTTCTGCATGCCTTCGTGGTGTAACGATTGCACACTCGGCACGTAATCCAGAAGTCCAGGTTCGAGTTCTGGCGAGGGCATTGCATATTTTTCACTTCTCTCCCATAAAAAAAATTCCTAATGAATCTACAATGATTCACTCTCTGCTGATGAGCGTTGCACTTTTGATGACGAGGATTGATCTGATGGAAAATCTATTGAAAGATATCAGATTTCGCCTGTTGGCAACAATCTCATCTTTGATTATGAAGGATAAACACGGAAAAAAATTCATCTGAGACGTTACAAAGAACTGCAAACTAATCATTCTGATTTAATTTTATAATTAAGATAATGTCCAGAACTTTCATGGTAATAAGTTTTATTATTAAGAAAATTTTAGAAAATTTTAGGAATTTCTGTCCCCTTTTTTATTTGTTTTTTATTTGTATCAGTTTCGGTGTACAGCTGAGCATGCTACAGTGATGTAGCATTTTATCTCGATTTATATATTTCCTTAAGTCAAAATAATGGAAATATAAGACCCTGAACTTCAAATTTTCTTTTAATAAAATGGAGCAATACTGAACTATTCTAACCATATTTGACTTCAGTTGTATAGAAGATTCCCACGATGCTGTTCTTCCAAGAATGAACTTGTTCTACGGCCCGTAAGAAATCCTGATAATTCTCTACTAGATTTCTTCCTCTGCACTCTAAGAAATGACGTTTTCATGAAAAAAAACTGATAACGTTTTCTACCTCAAGTCGAGAATCACAGAATTGCATATGCTAGGCCAGGAGCTCAAGCCACAGTACACAGCAAAACGGAATATCACTATGACATCTTTTGTGGTGTAAATGTTGCATGAACCATGTTAATCTGTTAATCTGTTCGTCATCATTTTTGATGACGGGGGAAAACAGTATCGAGCCATTTCACATAAAACGTATTTTCGGAAGCCTCGTGATAACCCAGTACCTATTGCTCGCCCTTTCTTGTGCGATGATCAGCTTCACAGGATTTAAATCCCAAAGAAGACCCGGGTATTCTTAAGCAGACAGTGTTCATGCACCGTGGGAGCTTTTAAAATATTCGTGAACCGAAAGTCATATAGAGGTTTGCTGGTAGGGAACGAGGGTTCTACGCTATTGCACAGGATATTTGCGATCAAAATTAGGATAGAAATTTCTCATTTTCGTGGATGTAAAATTTGTCGTTCCCTGTGGTGCACCTCAGGCAATGTTCTAGATCAATGATGGTGAACCTATGGCACGCGTGCCACAGTCACCCGCAGAGCCTTATCAGCCGGCACGCGACTGAAATATTACTTCCTTAATCAATAATCGCAATAAAATGATACCATGTAATTTAAATGTTTTAGTCTGTTCTTGCACGTTTCACTTACATACTTATCGCATAGTGCCACTGGTATAGAGCCTAAGCCCAGATATCAGATTTTCATATATCGCCACAGAAATGATATACATATTTATTGACCCAATGTATGACGTATCAATTGTTTGGGCCAATTATATTAATTGCTACATGGCAAAGAGTACGCCAAAGTTGAAGCAGCTAATGTTTGCTAAACGAATTCAAATTTATTGCAGACTGCCGGTGAGTTTTAATACTTTCATTGTTAAATAGATTCCAGATTTTAGATTTAAGCATTTTGAGGTAATTTATGAATAATTCTAATTTACTATCTTAAACGGAATGCCACGGGAACATTCCATTTTGGGCACGCAATCCCAAAAAGGTTCACCACTGTTCTATCTGTCAGCCATCACACTGTTAGACATCAGATGGCTAAATGATAAATGGACATTGGTCGTTCCCCATGAATGCATTAAACGGCAGGTGTCCGACCATTTGAACAGCCACAACACATCTACTGTGTTTTATAACATGTAGGAAGATATGTAGATGTTGAAGAGTAAATCGTAAACGGTAGATCAAAACTTAATAATAAATTAATATAATGGAGTATAAAATGATTCTGCATTCTATACAGTTATTACCAATTATCATTATTATTAACATTGAAAATCATGCATTATTATTAATTTCATTGATAATAAATAAATGCAATAAAGAAATTGAATCAACATAATTAATGTAATGGAATGAAAATAACAGACATATTTTTCAGCTTATGTTATGTAGTTCCACTCATATTACCATTGTAGTTTGTGGTTAATAAAGTGTTGTCAAGCTTTCAGGAAATAAAATTTAGATTATGATTTAGAAATTCGCAGCATGTTGTCATGCCTTATTTTCTGCTTCAGGTTTCTAATGATATGGATTGGTTTGCATAGGAATGTGACGGAGACAACTTACGAGTCGTGTTAAGTCTGCGTTATTTTGTTTATTCAAAATCAATGAAACAGGTATAACTTGTTAAGACAATTTTCTCTAAAACGTGGAATTCATCATAAGACTGCAGATGTTTCAGAGTCAATGTATGGTAACTTATATCATGTTTTTCATCTTTTCCTGACGAGCTATATTTTTGCTAAATGGGAAACATGTAACATATGAACAACTGCTGGTAAAAGTAGAGCAACAGTACGAGAGAGATACCTGCGCGTTTAAAGTGCTTCTTCAAACAAAGTCAGATAAAAATGCAACGGAAATAGGAGAAGACAAATCGTTTCTTTTTCCGCCTAAGATGGAAGTTGGCGATCGCATCACGTGACTTAGGTCCATTACCCAAAACACTGAGCATGGAGAGGGGGAAGCTCTGATGTATGTATTGGATGTCCATGCACTTCCTGGATATTCTCACTACATGACCGTTGATCTGGTGACCTCCTCTGTTGCTACATAATACACGAGCAGGCATAGTCATTACGTCCTTCTCTACAATCATCCTATCATATAATATTTTCGAATATACTTAAAATTTCGTTGCAGATATTCAGCCCAAATAGAAAAGGCTTGTATAAGCGGAATTTAAAATTGCCTTGTAATTCCATATATGCAGATAAAAAGAGTGAATAATTTTTAGCAACATAACTAGAACTAACAGACAAATTAAAAATAATGCAATTCATCATGAACTTCCGTTTGAAAAATAGGAATAAGAGCTCTGTAGAATGAAAGGACATTTTTGGCTGTAATATTTTCTCTTTCTCAGATCTTCCAAAAATTTAGGGAGCATAACATTTCTGAATTTGGCAATAACCAGGAATATATTTTTTTTTGGTTCTCTCAAGCCCAGTAGAAAGACAAGGTTATAAGAATTTCAAGGTAAAATGTTTCTCTTACCAATGCTCGAGAGAATGACGTATCTCCCAGTATGCTCAGTGACTTTATCAGTTAATTTACTCTTAAAAACGAGAAACCTTGCTTTGAAGCATGGCGTCAACATCACCATACTGATTGGATTTGGTTAAGAAGAAGAAACCATGTAGGATAGTAACCTTAGATTTTCTTTTATGGTAATCATTCTCAAGGTATCAGAAGGCTCCCCGTTTGCTATTCGCCCTCGCTTTTACGAGTAGAATATAGCTCTGAACGAGTAGAATATAGCTTATTCTATTTGAGGTGTATTCTTCTAGGCATTTATGTCGCATCTTCTATGTGATCACAACATCGTTACCTAAGCCGTTGCAGTCTTGTAGTTATTTTTACGTAATTATCTGGCCGATGTATTTTTTCATATTTTACCTTTTCGTTGTAATTTTTTTTTTTAATTTTGCATATTTCCCTTTGAATATAGAATGTAAATGTACTGCATGATGTTCATTCAGTTTCTCTGATTTGTATTTTATCCTGTCTGATTTGCAGGTTTGAATTATTTATATAAAACCAAGCTCTAAACTTCTAATCTCATTCTCTTCATCTTAGCACATTCCACTGGACCGGAAATGTCACATGGCAAAAGCTACCGCCTTTTGCATGCTTCTTCTGATCTCTTCAAGAGGATAGTTTAAGTTTACGATTGTTTCTAATATGAATTTCACCGAGTAGCTTTGTTTTAGTGAATTTATTACAATCTATTTCTAGAGTCAAGTAAACATTTTTATTACTGTATCATGTACGTGTTTATTTCTGTTATACACTGTGCCCACAAAAATACTTACCTGGTCTTTATTTTCGGAAACTTTGGTCATACACATATACTTTCTATAAATGTTTTAAATGATGCAAATATTCCTATTTTGACATTTTTAATTTGAAAAGAAATCTATTAAGTCAAATTACGAAATCTAACTTTTTATATATTTCTCCGAGAAAATTTATATTATAAAAAAACTAAAAAGCAGAATGTTTGATTTCCGTAATTGATCGAAATACTTAATTTCAAAATTTGGGATAGCTGAAGTCTTTTTTCACTTGCATGCCGCATATTTGGATTGTCCCCTTGCCACACAGACACTATACATTTACAAACATCCATACCTTCTCCGAGATTCGAAACTGGGCTCTTCTGTACTGCAGTCGGCATCGCTAACAATCCCGGTTGGGCACCTAATTAACAACAAACAGAATAAACCGTATATGTGCAACACAGGTAGTGTAAAACAATCGTTCGAATGCGAACTAGTTGGCGCTTTTGTAAAATCCAAGGAAATGCAATCAGCAGTGTTGACTGCAGGCAACATCAAATCAAGACAGAGTGACCAATGCGAAATATTGTTTTCTTCCCGCTGCATACAGAAAAGCAGATTTAACAGGAAATCGTTAACATTGGCAACTCTGCCCATTAGATTGCAGTTTCTTTCATCCCATAAATGGCAGCACCTTATACGCTTCATTTGTCCTGTAACAGTTCCCTCGACAATAAGCTTCATTCTTCGATCGTTATAATACGTGGATTATAACGGTTTCGATTTTCACTTACCTATCCGGAACTACCTATCTCCACATGACTTAGAGCAGCCAGCATTATAACGGTCGTGGATTATAACGGTTTCGAGTTTCACTTTCTTGTCCGTAAGGTACCTGTCTCCACAAGACTAAAAGCAGCCAGACAGCTCTTCGACGAAAGTAAGTACCTCACAGTTATATCATTGACGCCGCCAGTGAAGCATGTTACTGCACTTCTCTCCTGCACCAAATCGTTCAAAGATGAACTCAACTATTTCTCTGATTTTTGACCGATGTCTGGAAGCTCCTGAATGCCGTGACCTCTTTCCATCAACATCATCTTGCATCAACTTCTATCATCCTCTACTTCACATCTACCTACTTTTTCTTCACCTGCTTCACGAACTTGTTCATCTTTATCTCAGAAATGCTATCTCGTCAAAGTTCGAAAAGCGACTAACAACATCGACAGGGATTGAGCTATGCAGCCTAGGAGACCTTAGTTCAGAAAACGCTTTGTTCGAGGATGGTTTTTGGTGCAGTACTACCTAACAATAGCAGAACTGAAGAAACGGTTTGTTGAAAATGAGAAACGACAATTTTACTTCAAGTGACAGGAAATTAGTTTTTTATTGAACATAATGGAAACTCACAGTTTGTTATATCAAGTCTTAAGTGTTTCGAAGAACTATAATGTGAGTATACATTATAGCAGCAGGTAATATGGCCAATACCAGAACAGTTCCAGGAGTTATGTGCTTGATGACTTGAAACTGAAACTGATTAGACAGAACAACCATAAACACTGCTGGTTTGAAGGCATCTTCTGTGGTATGTTTAGAGTAGCGAGCTTATAGAAATCTCTTGGTAGGACTGTGTAAATTAAAAGGTGTACATTGTTTTTTTCCCACTGCATTATTTACCAGGAAGCTTTCTGTGGAAAAATTATAAGGCTCAGTTAACCATAAAATATGTTGTAAATACTGTAAATTCATTAAGGAAGGCAATGATTTGGAACATTATATTATTTATTGTATAATACACAAGACACAGATTATTTATTGTATTCGTGGACAGTATGGAAACTGTGCATGGTGGCATTTCATTTTGCCGTAAATTGCGCTTGCTAAGTGATGGAATTTGTTCGCAACTATGTTTTGGAATGAGGAATGAAATTCTTGCTTTTCTCAAAAGCATGAATATCAAGACAATTTGAAAGACATTCAATTTTTCAAGAACCTTACTTTCCTGACAGATTTAATATACCATTCTCCCAAGTTTATGGACATATTGAGGGATTCCGCAACAAACGTGAGGTAATGCAAATTGAATGAAGACAAGTAATGCAGTACGCTTCCCATCTTGTTAGATGACACAAATGATGATGAAAATGACACATTTTAGAATGTTTCACGAAATAATAACTGATAGCAAGAAAGAGTTCCAGGACAGATTCCAGGATTTTAACTCCCCGCAACCGGAACTTGCACTGTTAAACCAACCGCATGGATATTGAAGTGAGTAAGTGACCTGCGAACTTCAAGTGGAAATTAGGGATCTTCAGGAGACTCATTCTGCCGAACTAAAAATTATGATGTCCATGAAAATTTATGGAAGCTGATTCCTAAAGAACGTTTCCCCAAACTGCTTAAATTCTCTTAAATGTTATAGCAATTTTAAAGTAAATGTGTGTGTAAATATTCTTTTTCTGCTCTCTTAAAAATGAAATCAAAAACGATGAATCGCATTGAAAGGGCTTCACTGGAATTGAGACTTTGCTTTACTGATGTTAAGGTGGACATAACTGTTTCAGAACTTGTTTCAGAAATGCAGTGCCAAGCATCACATTGATTCCTCGATTGTAAAATAAAGTACTATATTAAACTAGTGAGTTATATGTAATTCGTTTTCTTTCATTAATGTATCCTATCTTCACTTAAGGTTGGATCATACTGCAGTATACTATTACAATACTCACTTGTGTTAAGAGCTAAACGTTTTACAATATTTTTAAAATTTACTAAACTATGTTAAACAACACGACAAAACAATTTTTTAAATTCTGATATTCACGGCAATTAATACAGAATTTTCGTTTCAGTTATTAGGATTTTCTGTTTACATTATAAGAAATATTATGCAAAACATTCAAATTTTCGATAAAAAGCAGATTTGACAGCTATTATTATGGATGTTAAGATTAACTGCAAAAAACGCTCGGGCACATAGAGACGTTCAGCGCTCTAAGATCAAAGATCCGAGGGAAAATTTCGTTTTCTCGGTTTTTTTTTTTTTTTTTTTTTTTTTCAGTATCTAGCTAATCTGCAGATTGCTAAGATAATCTGCACATTCCCTGCTAAACACTCATAAATAAATATTTCAGAGATAGGATATTTTTTGAACAGTAGCAGCATTTATGTAAATAATAAGGAAAATTAACGCTCAGACAAACGTCTCAATAGTACTGCATATTACTGTATATTATTATTTCAAAAACAGGCTAGAATTCGTTTTATAAGTTAATAAAATTACACATCGATATTTTGATGCTTAGTTTCGCATATATTCATACATATGTAAGGAATTTTCTTCCTACTTATCATGTGTTTTTGTGGTCTGACCGGACGCACATTCGTCTGGCAATCGGTAGAGCTGGAGCTCGAATAACGACAAGTGCTTCCTTACCAAATGCCTTCTTGTTATAATTTGAAGCGAGTCGGACTGGAAATCGGGAAGTTCGTAGTTTGAGTTCTGGGGTGGGATAGCGGATTTCTCACATTTCATTTTCTCCAAAATTTCTAAAAGTATACATACGTATAAATTACAGTTTATTTGAAAAATGATGAAGCAAATCTTAAGAAAACGCATCGAAGGTTCAATACTCTATACATACCTATACTTTGCAGGTTATTTGAAAAAATATGGAACAAATCTTAAGAAGAAAACGCATCGAAATTTCAATACTCTATGTATACGTATAATTTACAAGTTATTCGAAAAATGATGAAACGAATCAACTTTTTCATATAATGCATGGTTGAAAATAAAACGAAATGGCGCTACCTAGTACTTGTTTAGCAGAGAGTGGCAATTCAGCAAAATTCTGGAATTCCTTTCCATGTGCCATAGTTTCAGCTTCTGAGGTTATAAATTAATAAACAGTTCGGGAGAGCTCCCATATGCGCTTACCTATGTCAATTTACAGGAGAGCTGATCCCAATACATAAAGTCTCTTGATAACAAAATCTGTCGTGCTGGATTTCTTTTTGTAAGGGCACCTCAAAATCCTCTTCTGTGTAACTTCTTCTGAATTTGCTAAGGAATTGGTCCTCAGAGTTGAAGTCGGTGTTCAGTTAGGTATAGTGTATTTGTTGCTTTTAAGAAAGTCCACCAGTCATTCAAACACCCTTGTATTTTGACGGTTATTGCTTATACTAATTATTGTAATTAATTATTTGTGATAAAAGTTGCATTGTCATCTTCTTTTTTATTTTTGCATTTGCTCGTTACCTTCCTAGCTTTACAGTCAGATGCTCTCTAGTGCGTTTAAGTTTCAAGTTTAATGATGAATTTCAATGAAAAAGGAAACTTAATTCGGTCTATTCTACTACTCCTTAAAATTCGTTCCATATTTTTTTTTAAATTATAAGGCTCAGTTAATTATAAAATCTGTTGTAAATACTGTGCATTTATTAAGGAAGGCAATAATTTGGAACATTATATTATTTATTGTATAATAAAAAATAAGTCAGTTAGTAAAGCATAAAATAAGTCAGTGTTACTGAAGTAAAAAAAAATCTAAAAACCGAGATTTGCGAAAAGACAAACAGAAATTGCACAAATATTTTGCTTTGCATTTACATGTAAAAATAAAAAAAAAAAAGACGACCAATGTTGATTCCCTTATACAGTTGTTAGGTACTTTATGAAAGCAGGACAGATAAAAAAATGAGCAATGCGCTCGTCGGGACTCGAACCACGAACTTCTGTATCGAATATGCGTCGAGCGTACTGACCACTACACGACGAAGCCATGCTAAGAAGGCGGGAGAAATACCTTATATAATTCCCCTTTCAAAGGGCGACTGGGGATTAGGGGACCAAGTTGCCAAATCCTATTGGTGGAAAATCATCATCCCCCACCTTTTTTAGTTCCAGTGCCACTGTAGAGACAATAAAATTTTTTGAAGCAGGAGTCATGAAAAATGAGCAATGCCCTCGCCGGGACTCGAACTACGACCTCTCGAATACACGCCGAGTGTGTTGACAATTACACCACGAAGACATGCTAAGAAGGCGGGAGGAATACCTTATATCCTAACCTTTTTAACGCAGTCTCGCCTTTATAAGCATTCCATTGAAAAAAGAAAGAAACGTACATATGATTGTTTTCGACAAGTTGCTTTATACTCTTGCTGTTATTATTAGCTTTTACTTTTAATGCAAATTGTTACATGTATTACAGCTTATACATTAACAATAAACACATAACTATCTAGTGAAAAACAAATTTAATTTCATTTTATGGAAAAGGATGCGTGTAAGTAAGATCAAAAGAGATAATGTACAGAGAGACCGAAGAACATCAAAGCCTTTAAGACGTTAATAGTATTTTTAAAGTCTTCCTTCGCAGCGAGGTCTTTGAACGGATACAGGAAATTTCTCCGGTATTTCTGTGCCATTAGCTGGCCCTTTCATGACGTAAATATCACGTGACTGTTCCGGCTGGTCAATAATTGGAAATTCACGATTTATCCATTCCCGACATTATAAGACTTCCGTTTTTCATTTGCGAACCTTTACTAAATTTGCGGTAAACCGGACATTGCCCCGTAAGTTTTCTTATAAAAGGCATCTGAGTTAATCGAACCAAAAGAATTATACTGATTGTGTAAGTATGAATTATCCGCTTTGCAAATTATCTGAGCATTGTCTAAATAGATATTTTTCTGAGACTGATTTGTACATGTTGAGAAACCTACTATTGCTTTTGCGATAGACCTTTCGTTGGAATTCAGAATGACATTACAACTCGCTGAAACTCAGATGATCATACGTTTTTTCGTCTTTTTAAATGTACTATTACAATTTAAGATTGTAAACATATAATTATTTCATTTTTATTTGAGTCAGAAATAAATCGTAAATTCTATCCGAATTCACGGTTGTGATGAAAGAACTATTTTGTCTTTATTGGTTTAAAATTATTAAAAATTACCCAGAACTCGCGATTGCGATAAAAGAGCTATTTCGTCTTTATTTGTTAAAAAATAAGAAATGTTCTATCAGAATTCAAGATTACTACGAAAGAGACATTTTGTATTTAGTTGGTTTAAAAATTAAGGAACAAAATACCAGAATTCATGACTGTGAAGAAAGAAATATTAATTATTTATTCGTTGAAAAATAAAACAAATTCTATCAGAACTATTGTGGCTTATTTACTTATTTTCCCATTATTGGTTTTAAAAGAACAGGAATTCAAGATTGTTAGATAAGAGTTATATCGTCTTATTTGCTGAAAAATACAAAAATGCTTCAAAATTCACGATCGAGAGAAAACAGCTATTCCGTCTTTATTCGTTGAAAAATTAAAAATTCCACCAGCATTCACTATTGTGAGCAAAGAGCTATATCGTCTTTATACTTTGGAAAAGAAATTTATTAGAATACATGATTGTGAGTATTTCATCTTCATTTGTGCAATAAACAAAAATTCTATTTGAATTCTCAATAAGTGAAATTATTATTTTGCCTTCATTCGCTTCAAAAATAAAATGTTCTTTAAAAATTCCCGATTGTGGAGCTAGAGAAGATTTAAAATTTTTCTTTTCTTTGCGAAAAGATCCAATTAATTAAGCACACTTTGGTATACTATTCAATGCTTTATTTCATATATTCATTTTATTTATTACTTATTAATCAAATATAATTTTATGGTATTTAGAAATTTGAATTCTAATAATTTGATTTACTAAAGTAAGTAAAGAATTTTAAGATTTTAAAGGTATTTTTAGAGAAGGTTATTAAAACAAATAATTGTTTTTTTTAAATTTATGTTGAATAATAGAAATAATTATATTATTGAATTTATGTTGAAAGTTTTGAGTTATTGTTAAGAATTGTGTAATAATTTTGAGAAAGATGTCAATATGAAGAATGAAAATAGTTATTTTGAAAACTGGGTATAGAATAAGGTAAATGACATTAAAATTAATGAATAATTGTATGCAGAGATAGACTATGTTAAGATAAACTTTCAAGAACCTTATAAAAATAATAACTATTTGAAAAAAAAATAAAATTTGTTCATCTGATTATTATTATTTGTTTATTTTTTATATGAAATGGTGTATTTTATTAATAAAATGGAAAGTTCAGGCCAGTTCAGAAAGGCCAGTGGTCTTCATACAAAGAACACGTTATAACTAACTGCTGGAGCATATCCTTCAACCACTGGTGAATTAATACATCAATTAATTAATAGGTTGGATTTGCTCAACAGATCGATATATTTGTATTTGTGTAAAATAATGAAAATTAGTTATATCATAAAACTTTGAAATTTGCAACTATGCAAATTAGGTAATGGGCGTATAAAAACTTTATATTTGTAATACTGAGTGAAATGTTTTGGAAACCTTTCTCTTAATAAGTATGATTATGAAGATTCCAAACATAATTGGGACAATTTAATCTCATATTTGATGTTCTCTCAACTGCTTTCTTTTTATCTATTATTTTTTTTAAATTTTAAGGTAATGCAAAATTTTTCTGGATACTTTTCAGACCTTTATGTTTTTTATGTTTTTATTAGAATTATGTAATATTCGAGAATTTTATGTCCATAAATTATAATTAATAACTTTAGTATGTCTAAACAATGCTAAAAGCGAGTTAGGTTGTATAAGGAACGGAGGTTTTTAATTGCTATTGTATTTAACCTTCCCACAAGCATCAGCAAATATTTAACGTAGATTCGCTTTGTGAAGTCCTGTCTATTTTTATGAAAGTTATTTTGTTACATTTCTACGTTCGTTGGTGTTTAAAGTCCATTTTACATTGTTTTACTAAAAGAAAACGTCGATTGTTTAATAATGAGTAAATAATTAATTTTAATGGAATTTCATGAATGTTTAAAAAAATTAGTTTTGTATTGAATGCAACAATTTTTACAAAAGGCTTTCAGGACAAGCATTGTAAAAATGACATTAATAATAAGCAAGGACTCCAGGAACTGGGAACTCTTACTACTTTTTGCAAAAAAGAAAATAAGAAAAAAAAAAAAAAAAACTAACGTGCAAACTTTTAAAATGGGTCTAAAAATTTCAACAGAACTCTAAAATTTGCATTCATCGTTCAAAACAGTCAAAACTATTCAAAATTTAGATAAAAATGTATGATATTATTTTTCATATTTATGTTAATTTTGTTTTGCTAACGTTCTAATGCCTCTTTCTAAAAAAGGCTTTTCTGCTGCCAAGCTCTGTTTGAAAGGGGGATATAAAAGGCATAAAATATCAGCAGTCCTTTTCATTCTTCATTTTTAGTAATCTACATACTCTTCTTGCCTTAAAACTACTGATGCATCATTGAAAATTAATCTGCATAATGCCATTATGTAAGAGTAGTATTGCTGATATTTTCTATCTAATCGAATTTTTCTTAAACTTAATATGTTTCACAAACGATAATCAATCAACAAATGGACTGTATTCCTACACTTTTATTTCATTACACTAATTATAAATAATGTGTTAGCGATGCGAAATAATTGATACAAAATAAGAGAGTCATTCTACATGGCTGTCACAAACACAATTATATCAATCAATTATCTTGTTGCCACACATAAAGTTCAAAACTAAAGGAAGAAAAACAAAAGGAATTTACGCTGTTTGCAACAATAAAATGAAGCAAACGATACTCACATAAACATCCTGGCCCTCGTTGAAATGCCAGGGGATTTCAACAGTTGGAGCATTTTGAAACTTCTTAATCTGTAATAAAAGATAAACATAAGACAAATAATACAAAATATTATATGCGAAGCAGTTCATAATGTACTGCCTTGATTACATTTTTAGTCTGAATAGGAAGAGGGCACTATTTCACGACTGGTCGTTTTCTGACACCATGACCAGTTTTAATTCTAACAACTCTGATTCTATGATCTGAGCCCGGATGAACAGCAATTATTCTCCCTAACCTCCATTTAAGAGGCGGAAGGTTGTCTTCTTTGATGAGGACTAAGTCATTGACTTCTAAATTGTTTCGACCTTTTTGCCATTTAGGTCTTTATTGAAGCTGAGACAGGTATTCTTGACTCCATCTTTTCCAGAAGTGCTGAAAAATTAAACTTTCTCACATGCCATCTATCAATGTGATTGAAGGAACTATAATTTAGGTCTGGTTCAGGTATGGCAGTCAAAGACGTTCCTATTAGGAAATGACCAGGTGCTAATGCAGTTAAATCATTTGGATCAGCCGATGTTAGACACAATGACCTAGAGTTGAGACAAGCCTCAACCTGCGCTATCAAGGTTTGAAATTCCGGATAGATCAGCACAGTATCACCAACAGTCCTTTTTAGATGTAATTTCATTGACTTTACTGCCGATTCCCATAGTCCACCAAAATGGGGAGATGATGGCAGGTTGAATATCCATTTTATTTCCTCTAAAGACAAAAATTTGTGAATTTCTTGATTTTGCTTACATTGCAAAAAACTTACATTGCATTTTCTGATTTCTTTGTCTGCACCTTTAAAGTTAGTACCGCAGTCACTATAAATCTCAAATGGTTTCCCTCTTCTTGCAATAAATCGTTTCAATGCACTTAAAAATGCCTTTGTTGACAAATCTTCTACCACTTCAGAATGTACTGCCTTGATTACAAAACACACAAATAAGCATACGTAATATTTAAATGATTTTTGTCAGATTGTGTTTTGAAGGTAATAAGATTGGATGTTTTTCATTTTCTGATAGTTGCGCATTTTTCAGTCTTCCTCCTACACGTAACACTTGTCATCTAAAATTGGACACAAGCTAAGGAGGTTGCTGTTTGTAGGTAAGTCCTTTCCCAACTCCAAACATTGAATTTCTTTAAAAAAGTGAAATTGCTGTATTATTCGGACAATACAGAAAGTTGCAGCTCGAATTTCATTACTAGATAAAAAAGACGTATTTCTTTCTAGATATGCTACTTTAGAATTCGATATGAATCTTAATATCCAAGCAAATATGAGTTGTAACTTTGGAAATGAAGATATATTTGATATAATAGCAAGTTCCTGTACAGGTTCAGAAACTACAAATGAGACTGTTTTACGTACATCTGGTAATGCCTCTTCATCTATAAGAATATTTTTAGACAAGTCAATCTCACTGCACTTCAACCAAGAAGGACCATTCCACCACAATTGATGAGATAATAGTTCTGCAGGAAATAACCCACGTGAAGCACAATCAGCTGGATTTTCCTTTCCATCAACATGACTCCAGTTCTCAGGTGGTAAGATGGATTGTATTTCAGAAACTCTATTGGATACGAATACTTGCCATTTTTTAGGATCTGACCTTAGCCATGACAACACGATTTGTGAATCACTCCAAGCTTGCACTAAATCAAAATTTATAACTAATGCAGCTTTTACAGACTGAATCAAGCGTGCCAATAACACTGCTGCACATAATTCCAGTCTTGGAATCGTAATAGATTTTAATGGTGCTACACGAGTTTTAGCTGTCACAAGTTTAACATTAATGTCAGAGTTATTGCAAGTTTTGATATAAATAACTGCTGCATAACCTCTTTCAGACGCATCACAAAATCCGTGAAGTTCACATCGAAAATAATCAGGTAGCAGAATTTTCCTAGGTATATTTATAGAATTCAAAAGTTTAACTTCTCTACATAGATTTCTCCAATTTCGATCAATCTCTTCTGTTACAGGATCATCCCATGATAATTGTAATTTCCCCAATTGCTGAAGGATCATTTTAGCGAGAATTACAAACGGAGCTATCCACCCCAATGGATCGAATAGTTTTGCTACCGAATGACAAAATGATCCTTTTAGTCGGAACACTTTGATACTCTATTACACCGACATTACATTTGAATTCATCATTGTCTGGATGCCATTCCAATCCCAGAACTTTCAATGTTTTGTCTTCTATTACACGATGAATATTATCACTATCTGTGTTTGTTAAGCCAGAGGTTTTTAACAATGACGGTTCACTTGTCGACCATTTGTGAAGCTCAAAGCCACCCCTTTTTAGCAGTTGTTGCGATTCGTCTATCAATGCAATACCTTCCAAACTATCTTTTACACCAGTTAACATATCATCAACATAAAAATCTCTTAAAACTATATTCTTTGCCTTTGGAAATTTCAATCCTTCATCAATCGCTAACTGACTCAAAACTTTGGTTGCAAGATATGGAGCAGCTGCAGTTCCATATGTAACTGTTTTCCAAACGACAAACTTGTATTTGTTTATACGGGCTATCTCTCTATAATATTCTCTTAAAATCTCTATCTTTTCATGAACCTTTATCTGTCTGTACATCATTTTAATATCAGCGGTTATTGCAATGTTATAAAGTCTAAATCTTAGTAAAATACAAATTAAGTCATCTTGTATTTTTGGGCCTATCATTAGCGTATCATTTAAAGAAAAACCTGTGGTTGTTTTAGCGCTCGCATCGAAAACAACTCTCAATTTTGTTGTTAAGCTAGAGTCCTTCAACACGAAGTGATGTGGGATATAATAGTGTTTATTCTCTAATTCATAATCTGTTTCTGGCACTAATTCTACGTGTTCTAGTGAAAAGTACTCTTTCATAAACTGAATATACTGGTTGTAAATTTCTTTCATAGATAACAGCCTCTTCTCCAAGTATTAAAATCTTCTGTACGCCATTTCACGGGAGTCACCTAGAATATCTCTATTATGTTTGAATGGTAATGCAACTGAATAACGACCTGATGTGTCTCTAAAATGCGAGTTTTTAAAATGTTCTTCACAAAGTTTTTCTTCATTTGTTAAAGGTTGTACATTTGGAAACATTTCTAACTCCCAGAAATAATTTACTAACTCATCTGTGTTTGTATTCAAATGATTTACATATACTGGCTCAAAATTTGTAGATTCAAAATTTGTAGTACCCGAAATTATCCATCCCAACCTCGAATTTAGAGCAAATGATAGATCAGGACCACGTCTGACAATTTCTCCCGTCATTAAATGCAGAAATACATTTACTCTAAACAAAATGTCAACTGGTTGTGACTTGTAAAATAATGGATCAGCTAATTGTAAATCACTGAAGTTATCGAAGATGATTGATGGCAAAGATACATAGGGAATGCTATCTGTCACCTTGTCCAGTACAAACGCTGATGTTGATACACGAATATCACTTTTAAAATGAGAAGTGAATACTAAATAGACTTCCCCATTACTTATAGTATTAAATTCTCCTAGACATAGTACAGAAATGGAATTATCTTTCACTTGTAATCCTAATTTCTTCACACAATCCCTTGAAGTAAATGATCTTTGAGATCCAGTGTCACATAAACATCTACACTTCACAAACTGTTGTTCAGAATTTTGAACTTTTATTAAAGCAGTACAGAATAAAATGTGACTGGTTTGATTACCTTTTGCATTCGAATCATAATGAGAGGCACAAACTGTGGCTGAAACGTCCTTAGGACTCGTTAATTTATCTCTTTTAGGGATAGATTGCGTAGGCGGAGATATACTGTTTAACTGAGTTTTATTCTTTGAATTATTTATAATGTGCAAAATACTGTGATGCTTCTTAAAGCAATGTTGACGTGTATTTAAACTCTTGCATTTTTTGAGCAAGTGCATATTAGATAAACAATTAAAACAGTAACGATTAGATTTTACAAATTCTATCCTTTGCTGAACCGATAAATTTAGAAATTTCGAAAATTTGGCTAAACCATGATCTTCTTTACAATAACCATAACCCAAAATAGCAACCAGAACATTATTCTTATTTTGAAACACAGATTTAGATACCTTATTACTTGTTGATTTGCTATTTTGATGTGTTCTTGCATAGTTTTTTAGGAGTTCAATTAAAGTCGTAAGTTTTGGAATCTCATTAGATTTTAACTGACGTTCCCACTATAATTTTGTAGAAGGGTCTAATTTTTGCAAAATTAAATAAGTCATTAAAGTGTCACCAAAATTATCAATGGTTTGATTCAATACTTCTAAAGAACGAATTACTTCATTAATATTGTCAACTAAATTTAAAATAGCAAATGCTGATTCATTTTGAATAGTTGGTAAGCTTAGAAAACGTTTAATGTATGCAAACATTTGTTCTCTCTTATTTGAATATCTTGTCTAACAGATTCCATGCTATTTCAAAGTTACAATCCGAAATTTGAATGGTTTGAAGAATGCGACATGCTTCACCTTTCAACGAAGCCTTCAAATACTGCAATTTTTGAGCATTAGATAAATTTGTATTATTTCTTACACAAGCACTAAAATGATCTTTAAAAGATATCCATTCTGTAATATTACCACCGAAAGTCGGTAATGTTAACTTGGGTAATTTAATATTGTCAAGAACCTGTTCTGAAATTACACTATTAAAATTATTTTTACTATTTTGATTTTTTAATATTTTTTCACCTTTAAATTTCCACAAATAAATTTTATCTGTGTACCCCTGAACATTATCTATTTCGTTTTCTAATTCTTTAGTATCTGTAAATAAACTTTCGATTTCAGAATCAAGCTTCCTTAACTCAGTTTCCTTTTGTGTCAATAATTCGACACATTCCTCTAGTTCTATTAAATTAATTTCATCTACAGTTAAAATAGTTTCAATTTTCTTTACATAATTAGTAACACTCTTGCGTAAAACC
This sequence comes from Stegodyphus dumicola, assembly GCF_044657685.1. Classification (NCBI taxonomy): domain Eukaryota; kingdom Metazoa; phylum Arthropoda; class Arachnida; order Araneae; family Eresidae; genus Stegodyphus; species Stegodyphus dumicola. The sequence goes on from NC_140768.1 coordinate 91,561,329, forward strand.
ACTCTTTTTGTTTTAAAAGTTATAAGTTCACTCATAATTGATCAATTCAAAAACAGAAATTGTTCTTAAATCACTTAATACTATTATTAAAATGAAATCGAATTCTATGCTGTATTACAACATTGTTCTTAAAATTTAACAACAAATTAAACGAATTTTTGTTCAAAATCCACTTACCTCACAAAGTGGAGGAATATTTTCACCCACCACATGCATATTTGCGTTGTTAGAATACACTTTGAACAGTCACTATCTTCACTAGCTCTCCGGCTCGGCGGACCAACAATTTATGTTCTTAAACTTAATATGTTTCACAAACAATAATCAATCAACAAATGGACAGTATTCCTACACTTTTATTTCATTACACTAATTATAAATAATGTGTCAGCGATGCGAAATAATTGATACAAAATAAGCGAGCCATTCTACATGGCTGTCACAAACACAATTCTATCAATCAGTTACCTTGTTGCCACACATAAAATTCAAAACTAAAGGAAGAAAAACAAAAGGAATTTACGCTGTTTGCAACAATAAAATGAAGTAAACGATACTCACATAAACACGAATGTTAACATTTAATGAAAGGACCAAGTCTATAAATACTGCTGTTACATTCGCAACACTTTTCTTACTTTGCTTCTTGTTTACCAAAATACATCTCTTGCCTATGTTATTTATTGCCATTATCTAAAGAAATTTAAACTGTATAAAACTGTGGATGCATAATGCATCCATAATGATGATATGTGAACCTGTTTATGCTTATCCACGTTTGCTTAATTACAAAAATAAAACTATGTTGAATCAAGCCCACAGTTGAAAGCTTTCCTTCTTGGTTATTTCCTCTCTTGTAACCAAGTAGCTACTTTTCTAATCTCCTGATAGTTACAGAACTTATATGTAAATACGTGTGTGTGAAACATAAAATAAGAAAATAAATCTAATATATAAATTCTAAAGTTAGAAAAAAATTCTAATATGTAAAATCTAAAATAAGAAAATAAATCTCTTATAAATTACTAAATTAACAACAGCTCTTTAAATTTTCCTTTAGGTTTTATATGCCCTTCTCCTAGCATCTGCAGTGCATCAAATTTCTCTCGACTACGTCATTTCAAATCGGTCTATACATATGACTTAATAACGCTGATGACGTAACTAATGCAGATCATAAATCAAAACTTTGGCATAAGAACTTCAGCTCAAAATTTTGAGAACTAATACGTTTCTATAAATAGGCTGCTATATTGGATATTTGCGCACCTTTTGCTTCAAGCTTTCTTCCCGTTAAGGTGCTACTTAGCTCGTTTAGCCTCTGTTATCTATTGCCCATTGTTCTAAAATTATAATCTTTATAAAATTGTCTGCACAGCGCACCCCACCCACAATGATGATGTGCAATGAAAACGTGTATGCGTTTCAAGAATTAGTTATCCCAAGGAATAAAATTATGTGTGGAATCTACGGCTACGTTTGTTGAGTCATCTTTCTAACTACGCAGTAAAGCCTTTCCACGTTTTTACAACGTAAAGAACCATCACCAATCTGTTGCAGCTTTCTCCAAGTCATCCGATTACTATAAGTCTTTTTTATTACACGCACAGATATATATATATATATATATATATATATATACATATATATATATATATATATATATATATATATATATATATATATAATAAGAATGAGATCTTGAAGTATGGAACTGCGAATCTTTTCAGTAGGGGAAGAAAGGGCATAAAAGTTAAACTTCTGTAGATTTGTAAACAAAAAAGCTTCTTTACATCTGCTTTTGAAGAAATTATTTAAAAACTATTTTTACATTTTTTCAATAGATAGCGCCGGATCTGAAGCTGAAGCAGAAGGTTTTAGTATTTAATCTCCGAAACTATACTTCCACAAATTTAGACAACATTAATTTCTTGTTGGTATAACGTCTTTAACATTCATTTTTCGGCGTGTTATTTTTATTACCTGTAACAGATATTTTAAAGCATGGGAAACAAATCTTGATACCAAATGTCAGCATTAAATTCCAACTTGATTTACCGTATGAATGCAGGTTTATTCCAACTTGATTTACCGGATGAATACAATCTACCTGAGGCGTCATATTTTCCTCAGAATATCCCGCATCGTACAATCCTCCGATACTTAGCAAACGGAGTATTGAGGGAATTACTCTGCTTTCAACCATAAAGGCCTTTGTTGCGAGTGAAGCCAGGTGATTCTATTTCATCTCCTTAATACAAGAAATGCGAGATCAATTCGGTGAGAATTTGAGTGTGTTATGCAATCAGCAGAATGCACAACGGTCTTCTCTGGGGATTTCGATGATACGTGCATACGTTGATGGACATAGATTCATACACCGATATCCAAGGGCAGAAATAGTAATCTAAATGTCCCTTGAAACAGTGCGCATTGGATGCGGAGCAGTGTAATATGCGAATAGAGGCTTTCATCAGAAATGTTATTTTGGAACTTGCAAGAAGCAGTCGGCTAGGCTGGGAATTTATTAATTATCGCAGTCCGTTTCATAATATAAATCACCATGCTGCTGTCGGCCCTATCTACCTCTAGCAGTTTTACTTAATATCGGTCTGTGATATTTTGAAGAAGGTATTGAACCCATTAGAGGAAGTTTCCAGCATGCTTGTTTCTGATTCAAAAATTGCTTAAGCAATGTTAATTGCATACTTATTCGAATTTTGAGTGAACCATCTAAAAGACTAGACATTCGTTGGCATACAACACATGCATTAATCTCTGTTACGCATAGAGTTAAAAAACCTACTACCGGTCAAGAATTTGTCTCCCAAATGTTAAATTTTCTTAGCAGACCGTGAGAATGAGGTATTTTTTAAATGAAATACCAAACTACCTCTGATACTTTATGCCTTGGAAACTTTTTTATTTTAATACACTGCTTTCTTTAATTTCTCACCCACGTAATTCAAAGTGCATGTACTTATTTAAAGATGTTACAAAAAGCCATGTATATACGACTTGGAGAACTGGAAGTTAAAAAATGAAGCCCTCATTAAATAATTCTTTAATGTTTAAAAGTGAGCAAATAAAAGACAGTCTTGAAGAGGCGTAGATTTTAAATAACATTACAGATTTTGATCAGACATAGGTCACTCTTCGTTATAAACAGATATATTTTGCAAAGATTAAAGGAGCAAGAATCATATTTATACGTCAATCAATACGAGGAGGAAAGCGAAATCCAGTGTAGTACCAGTTGTCGAGGAAAATTTTTACTACTGATTATTTAGTAATGACTACGACTAATGATTAGTATTAACAATTTTAAGTTCGGACTTTGATTCTGCAAAAGAATATACACCGAATTTCTTCAGGTGATGAATTTAGTTTTCTTTTAATTTGGTCTTTCTTTCATATTTACAAAAAAATTGTCTTACTGTAAATGATATTAATACCAGTTCAATATAGTTCTTAAAGATGCTTTCAATATTGAAACAACTCACCTTTTTAGCTTTCATTGCTATAGTCCACGACAAAATACGCTATGTTTGCTTTCGTACTATTCTTTTTACTCATTTCCGTATGAATATGAATGTTGCTCCTTTCACCTTTGCAAACTTAACTTTTTGCGTAATTTTAATTTTATAATGGCTTATTCTGGTTTACTTAGATGCCTCACAAGTAACCGAGTAGTTAAGACCGCTAAATGTTGGGAGTTCGTCCAGTTTTCCTTGCAAACGTTTACCACCAAAGCACATCTTTTGCTAGTCAATTATCTCTCGTGCGGTTCGCAATACTCAAATAACTTAAACTTCCATTTACATATTAGTATAATAAATAAAAAAATCCTTACAATGCCTTATACCTTAGTACTTTACTTAGAGATATATTTACTGTGAATGATTTTTCTTTATTATAAATTGTCAGTTTCTTTCTGTTCACCCGAAGTAATTACAGAGGATTCAGAGTATACAGAGGATTCAACGGATTTATAACTGATGATACTACCGTCTCAAAGAAATAAACCACATGAGTAATAGAAATTTGGATTAAGGAAGAAATATTTGACAAATGAAAAGGAGTTATAAAATGATTCGTGAAGAAAATAATGAGAATTCGCAATAGCCTAAAGTTTTAGGTGTAAATACACAAGATCTACTTATTTTTATCTTGCAATCAGAAGATACTTGGACAACACACACACACACACACACACACACACACATATATATATATATATATATATATATATATATATATATTATAAACGAACACACAAGCAAAAATAAAAAAAACAAATAAAAACAAATTCCTCAAAACTCAAAATTTAGAGGGAAATCTTCCGGGAAATTGATCATTTATTTTTGGCTAAGCCTTTTTCATCATAAATGCATTTTTATAATACCGCATTTTTGCTGCTTTAAAAGAACAGCGACAAATCAAATTAAGGTTTCTCAAGTTTCACAACTCTGAAACATATATCAGTGAGAAATAGTAGCAGTTCAAAATTTATCGAATAGGAATCGTTCACCCTATCAGAACATTACGAAGGATTTACAAAGCCTTGTATCTCGTGTGAATGGAAGCATTTTAAACACATTAAAGAACAATTTCAAAGTGTGATTACTTTCATTTTGCTGAGATCAAGTACGAAGACGAAAACGTAAGTTTAAACCAAACTACCAAATAGTGCTAGAAAAGGTAAAATCTTCCATTTATCTTTATTATCTTTTGATCCCGATTTATCTTTAGTATATTTTTTTGAGTCTTCCATTTATCTTTAGTAGCAGTACAGTACTTATTGGTATTCAGACTGTATCATTTAAAAATAATAATATTTATTTTTAATTTCGATAGTATTTTTGTTAGTAATCAAAAAGGAGTTGTCAATAAGACTCAGTAATAAACGTATAACAACAACAAAGCTATTAATAACTTGTAACGGAGAAATCTTTCAAGAAAAATCATTTCTAAAGCTTTGAAATTTCCTTATACATTTATATTTTTGTTATTCAGCATATTTATCAATTTATTGGGAAAATAAATTAAAATTTAAAATTTATTTAGACGTTTGAACAAAACAAATCTATCACTCTGATTTAAAAACCGTGAAAATAAAGATAATACTAAGCATATTAATCACAATCAAAGAAAATCGCTAAGATGGCAAATTTCAGTACATTGGCCTTCGAATTTAATCAAGAAACTAAGTAATTTAAGAGAAATGTGTCACCATTTCCCAAATTAAAATATTCCTGGCCTTCAGGCCGCAGTGTAATGTCGTTCAACAGAGCGTAAGAGGAAATCATGTTGTCCTCTTTTGATAGCGGCATTAAAATTTGGTATAATACGAATCATTCTCTTCCCAATTTTATTGCACGTTCGAATTTATAAATAGCGTTTTAATAGTGCTATTTAAGGAATAAATAACTAACTGAAATAGTAGATAACATACTATATAATTACTGCGTAAAATATTTCATTTTTCTTTTAAATTTATTCTTTTATTAATTTTGATATGCTGCAAAATTTAAGATATTTATCTTTCAAGTTTAATCTGTATATTATGATCAAGAAACTAAACGAATCAAAAGCAGTAAAGGCAGTTCTTAATATTTTTTTTTACTTTTTAATCTGATTTATTTATATTAAATGTTCAATTAAACAAAAACTAAAATAAAATGTTTAAGCAAAAATAACAATGGATAACTGTATAGCTGTAATACTAACAGGCTTGAAAATCTTTTATAGAAATATTAGTTTTCAAATTAGTATACCATCTCTGAACAGTATTATTTACACCATTCTGTATAGGACAGTAAGTCGACGAGATCGCATTGACTTGCGCCATATGAGTAAAACGTCTTGCCTTTTTTAAATCAGATACTGACAATGTGTGACTACACATAAACTCACAAATCCTGATAAAAAGCATGGCATGAAAAATACTTAATTTAAATTCAATATTTTTAGACTCCATTTCCAAATCATTCAATATTTTTGGTGCTACATTTCGAATGAATAAAGTATTATCTCTTATCAAAAGGCTGCACTTCACTTGCATGATTGGGGGACGGACAATTTTTAAATTCAAGAAATAGTGTGGTTTAAGACACGAGTAGGAAATATCCTATTCTAATTCTGTAATTTTACTGGGGAATTGCGGATCTTGAAATATAAAACCAAAAGTAATCGATAAACACAATTGAAGACTTAGTATTGACATAATTGAAGGATGTTTAATAAATGCAAATCACACGACCGTTCTCTTTCTGAAAGAATGGATGTTTTCCAGGTAGTCTTACTCCCGTGTACTTAAAAGTATCTCGCAGTCAAAGTGGAAGTACAATCAAACTGCCCGTTTCAAACCCATGTGCAAGCCCGTTTGCCGGAGTAGAGCTTGGTTTGCAGTAACACTGTGTCAACCATTCTATTCTCTTTGCTGCCTACTGGTGTTTAGTCTACTACTGGTGTTAACTCTGTTTAGTTTAATAATTTAATTTAATTTGATAAACATTTTATATATAACGTTTTTATGTACATTTTATATATAACGTTTATATGTTTTATGTATAATGTTTTTATGTATGTCATACAAATACACCGTTATACGTGACACGCTAATTATAAGAGCGTAAGGTGCTGATAGGATTCCAAAGTAATTCCGTTTTTCATTGAGATTTCATAAAAATGTGAATTTCCTGCTTGTATGAATGATTTCTCTGAACTAGCCGATTAAAATGTCAAGAAAGTTTGTCGAATCATGTAAATATTGTACCCGCTTAATTTTAAAATCGATAATATAACTTCTGTTATATCAGAAATTTAGCCCCAGTTCTCTTGGATACTGACATAATTTTACAACTAACTATGTGTGATTTCTTTACATTTCATACTTCTAAATAACTACATATATTAAAAGCAACTTTTATTAACCATTTCGCCGTTAGGAAATTCGTAAACATTTCGTGCCATTTTTAGCATCCAAAGGTAAACTTTTTGTGTCTAAAACTGGGTTCAGAATATTTCTTTCCCCCTTTCACCACCTGTGAAAGCCTATTTAGAAGTTTTGTTCAAATCAGATTGAACAGCGTACCTGTCACACTGAAGGATGATCAATAACGACCCCCTAAGAAGCAACATAAAACACAAAGACTGGTGTAATCCTTAGAGCAGATATTTTCCCCTTTGCACCCACCCCACTTCCGTTTCCTGCACCTAACCCCAAATCTATTGCAATGTAAATGTAATTTTTAATTGTCAAGAAAAAGCTTTACATAACGTAAAAATAAGGGCATTAGCTAGTATTTGAAATATCCTTGAATTTTGTTTTATTGTTTTCTTGATGGCCTGTAACAAAAGAGAAGAATTGAATCGTTAAGAATTGAAAGGATAGCATTCAAATCCCTTTGTCCGTTAATAGAAAAGGAGAAAGCCGTTGTGGATCCCATAAGATATGTTGAGGGGGTAGCTTGTCGAAGAAAGTGTCCCCATCCTTTACTTTCCTGAAACAGCCCCGCTGTGATCCTAATGCAACACCGCTGAGAAGATAAGTAACCCATCAATCACCCCTTTTGATTTTCGACTCATTCTGTGGGGGTTGGAAAAACGTCGCTGCGTCGTATGTGTCTCGGGGGTTACGGTTCAGACCAAATTTCACCCCGACGAGAGTCTGCCGACGCTAACGGATGACGATGCCTTTTCTGTGAACGTATTTCTCTCGGGGCAAACAGTGAACTGGTTAAGTATAGAAAATTTAAAAGGTAAACAGAATTATTAAACTAACTAAATTTAATACGAGTATAATACGGCAAGATAAAATACAGTCATGTAAAGAAAAATATGTCTTGACGGCGAAACGTCCCGACGGCGAAACGGCCACGACGAAATGGCGACGGCGACCTAGACTCTATTGGACGATAACTTGCATCACCTGGATTCGACAATTGTGCCCCCTTCTTCCTGACTTTTCACACGTGTGGTGGCTCAAAATGTAAAGAACATTTCTCTTTCCTTCTTATTTTTCCTTCCAAGTGCTTTAGTTGTATAACTGAAGGCACATCCGGCTAGAAACTGGAGATTCGGAGCTCAAATCCTGGCAGGGCATTCCCACTATTTCCTGGTTAGACAATCCTAATAAACTATTTGTCCCAGAATTTTGAAGAAACTTGTAATATGCTCTCTTTCCGTAAAAACTGTTTTTTATACTGATCGTTCTCGCCAAGAAAGAGGTTGTGAAGGAAATCACTTAAAAATGCGAGTAATTTTTTAACATAACGTTTTTTAACATTTTCTTCCAGAAGTTTTCAGAATGCTCTTTGCACAACCGTTACTTTCTCGTTCGAGAGCTAGATTTTTGAACTAAATGTGTAACTAGAAACCGTATGATAATCGATATTGCTCATTATTGCATATTTTCTTTGCAATGACATTTGTTCTATGGGAACAGAGAATCCAGCTGTAATTCAATTGGAAGCAGGTGTTTCTTCTAGTTAAATTTCCAATGTTTATTTGTTAGAGACAGAGCGTGTTACATGCAATTACTTGACTAAATATTATTTTCCTAACGCTTCTCGCCAGTCACAAAGGCAAAGCTGAAGCGTTTGAAAGCTCGTGCGGAATTCTTCTCCCTTTTTATACTCGAGCCGTATTCCTAAACGTAATTGACATGAAATCTTCTAATGCCTAAATTGCGTGATTGGCCGTTTTCATTCGAGCACTAAGCTTTTTCTCTTCCCCAAAATCGGGATAATCTCTAGGATGGGTGGAACAATTCCACGGAACTACATGATGATCACCATTCCTCATATTTTATGGAGTCGGAACAACATATTTATGGAGTCGGAACAATTCAGAGTGGGAAAAGTATACAGAACGAGCAAACTGAAAATTTACTAGCAGATATGTGTCCGCAGTACTTGTTCCGTCTAGATAAATGTCTGAATTCCCAATTAACTTTTATATAAACCATTCCAACTTGTTTAAAATTCGCAAATCGTGAAATTGACCTTAATCAGTTAATATGATAAGTTCTTCTTTGATGAACTAAAATAAAAAGGATGATATTATATCAGTCGTTAAGTTATATTCCTTAAAACTGCCTGGTTTCCACAAGCCCTTTACGGGTAAGAAATCAGAGCCTCCAAAGTGTTGGGGAAACAACCTCCAGTTTTACGAGGCCTTCCAAATTCTACTGGATTAATTATTACGTTTATTTTAAACTCTAGGAGCAGAAATATAAAATCAGGAAATTTATTAGAAATAGAGACTTTATTTTTAGTATTTTATTGCCCCTTTTCAAAGCCTAAAATAGTTAATTGTAAAAAGAAAAAATATGTAACGATTTTAATGTGTTCAGCCAGTGCTAATTGGATTCCAGATCCTTGCTCTGAATCCCGACTTAAACACAGTTGATTTCTCGTGGTCTTATAAGGTATTTCTCCCGCCGCCTTCCTAGCGTGCCTTCGCGGTGTAGTGGTTCTGTACGCTGGGCCGGTAGTCCAGAGGTCCGTTGTTCGATTCCAGGCGAAGGCGTTTGCTAATTTTTCATCTTGCCTGCTCTCAAAAAAATATCTAATGTCTCTACAGTCTCATCAGTTTTAGAAGCATAATGATCAGAAATATAAATAGGAAACTTCGCATAGTGGATTTCAAGATGCATCCATTGGGAACAATCTAGCAAAACAAAGTATATCATGTGTTAAGATTAAATAGAAGTTATGCGGAGCCTTGTATATAAACATAACGGTAGTATAACTGTTAGACCATTTGCATGGAAGACTATTCGGAGTAGTCGCATATGCTTCAGAACTGGGGACTGATGATGAGGATGATAATACGATCATAAGACTTCAGTGATAAAACCAGAAGCAGTACCAAGTCAGAATAATATGTAACTTTCATTAGTCATGGTTGATGTTACATGAAACATTTTGTAAATTAAAGATTAAAGAACTCCTATGTTCCTTTGCTGAATTTAAATTAATATTTGTATTTAAAATCTTTAAAACTCAATTTTGCAATCCATTGCTTCGAAATGTTATTAAAAGTTGGTTTAAAAGTATCTTAGCAAGCTATAAAATTGAAACAAAATACGTTTTCATAATCTAATCTACCAGAATCTCAAATATTTGCAGGCCACTGTTATTTTACTGAAATAAAAAATAAAAATACATAGGACGTTCTACGTTTATCAAAGTGAAGTGGATGGAATGAAGAAAAAAGTTATCGTAAGAGTATTCTTTCTTTCCGTTATTCCATACTTTTTCGAGTTGATCAGGAAATACGATAGAGTAAAGGAACGGCAAGTATAAAAAAAACGCAAACTCCACCACAGATAAATAAAACCTGTCAAGTGGTGTTCCGTTTGTACATCGGGATAAAATCCATTTCTCACGGAAGTGATGATCTTTGACATGCAATTACAAGGACCGCTGAAAGAAAAAGTTCACTAAACCAGCAATGACAATAAAAGCACCCTTGCCTTTGGCATGGAGGAGCCTCATGAGATCGATAGCGAGAATAGATTTCTCACCGGTCTTCTCAAATCGAACATCTGCCATCATTCATCAACATTCTTCTGTCTCCCAGCCCTTCATGTGCAAGCCATGAAGTGGCAGTTAGATAACACTTTTTTAACCATTAGTGACTGAGTTTAATCTTTTCCCTACTTCGAAATTGCTTATACGAAAGAAAAAAATCAGTAGTTGTTGAATGGATAATTGAATACTGTTTTTTAAACTGTTATTTGCCATTTCTTTTTATATAAATAATTTAAAGAAACTACCTGAACTTCAAATTTCAAATATTAGTTTTGGAGATTTTCTGTAAAACATACTCAGCCATCCTGATTCATGTAATGGTTAGAGATGGGTATGTTAAGCGAATATTGTCTTTGCGGAGCAGAGGCACCTAAAATGCGCTGCAAGCCGATCAAGAGGCTTGGTGGTAGGGGGAAGAAAGACCCTATCTGTATCACGAGGGAGTCAAAATTGAGAAAGAGGTGATTAACTCTTTCCCAGCGATGTCGACACGAACCTTCCTTTGAGCGTTTGTCAGATTATGCGAGATCTAACGCGAACAAATCATTTTTATGACCAAATATTCAAGTAATATTTTATTAATGCTTGTCATACCAATGCCCAAAGATGCCTCTATCTCACAGTATGTCCCACTACGATCTTGCTTTATCAGTTCACTCACAGCATTGATATGTTTTGGTACAACAACCGATTTTGGACGACCTTCACGGAATTCGTCCTGGAGCGAACGCTGACCATGATGGAATTTGTTATACTAATTTTTTTACAGTGCTGTAGGATGGTGCTTTATCGCTGTTTGAAGAATTAAGTTCATAGAAGCTCCCTTGCCTTGATAATCTACGTCGAAAGTTATGAAAAATACTCGCCCAAAACTTTCACGAGTCAATTCCATTTTTTGCCCGAGAAGAATTTTTGAATGCACTGTAAACAACACAAATCACTCTAAAATGGCAAAACGTTCTGAAGAAGTTATGGCTAAAAATATCAGACTTCCGATTGGAATCGTCTGCGGTCGCCTAGAAATATTTACTGTTGTGTAGGTCAGAAATATAAATAGGAACCTTCGTATAGTGGATTTCAAGATGCACCCATTGAGAACGATCTAACAAAACAAAGTATATTATGTGTTAGGTTAAATAGAAATTATGCGGAGCCTTGTGTCGACTGCGGAAAACTCAGCTGAGAAAAAAACTTTCCTGCAGGTAAAACATTTATGACATAGAATTTCAATACCTCTTCAGGAATTATTCCTAGAAACCAAACTTTAATTTATTACATTCGTGGTGTAACTGGAGAGAACATCCGACTAGCAATCGGAAGGTACCGAGTTCTAGTCCAGGAGAGGACACTGTGCATTTCTCATTTTCTGACTTCGAAATTTCTAAATGACTTTACAGCAGCCCTCCAACAAAATACGGTAAAAGATATTCTATAATCACCAGGATTTTGGGACTCCTTCATCGCTTTCCCAGTCAGCGTTCTGGTAGCTAGAATGTAAGGCATTATCTGCCTTCTTACAACGTGCTTCCGTAATGTAATTAGAAGCATGCACGGCTGACAAATGGGATACACGGAGTTCGAATCTTGGCAAAGTTATCGCAATTTTACTAGATTCCTACTCCTAAAACGCAAATGACTCTACAGCTCATTTTTATTTAAATCCAAATTTTCTCCTTTTCAAAGTTTTTGAAATAGTATAATATAAATATTCAAAACAATGATTCTAAAATATAATTGAATGCTTACGAACATCCCCTGTTTAAGCATTAGAGATGCGATTTGAGTAAAAGAAATAACAGATGTTTCGAAATACTTTTCTTTGAGAAGACTTTTAACAAATCTAAAACTCCAGATGTTCATTGTTTCCACGAAATCCAGGATTTGCTAGTTTTAAACCCGAACGAATCGAATAAGAGAGAAAGACAGACAATGAATGGGAATCTTTTATCTTTTTAGAGATCTGAAGAACGAGATTGAATACCCGAAGCCGTTAGTAGGGATATTTGGGCTGCCAAAAGACGAATGACTCGTATTCTGTTCTGATATTCGAGAACAGTTCCAGCAGGTGTTTCAGAAAAGAACAAAAGATTTAGAATCTTTTTGGAAGCCTTAATGGCGAGGCATAAAAATTCTGATTTTTCTACGCATCAGTCTTTACGAGGAAGCAAACAATGCTTGGATAGCAACATAATATGGCACCGAAATTTATTAACACATTAACACATTTTCTCACCTGAGATTTTCTAAACTTAAGCTTTTCATCGAAGTAAGCGAAATTTTGAATCATCCGATATGGAATTTATATTTTATTTATTTCTGTTGCTAAATTAAGAATTCTAAAGTTTTCAATGGCTTAGTGGCTAACGTTACGCAATATTACTGATGAATTGTGATGTGTTAAATCTCCCACTATTTATTTTTAAGCATTATTTTCATATTAATTTTTATATAATTTAATATTACTTATAGATATTTTCCGTAATTTTAATTAATATTTATGCATAATAATGACTAGATGTCATCAGCAGCATAATTTATTGGGCACATTTGCTTTTTCAAAGTTTTCCCCACGTTTCATGTAATGTAACGAGATCATATTTATATTTTGGTGTCTATAAAAGCATATTTCTCCCTTGGAAAACAGCGCTCAATGTAAATTTTAAATTTCAATATTAAGCGAAATTCAGCAAAATTTGTTATGTTTATATCACTGAAAAACCTTTAGTATCATAAGAGAGCAGTTTCCAAATTTAACGAGAATTACGAATTTTTACAAATTACAGGATTTTGACCTTATCATCATTTTAAATAAAAAGGAACACAATCAAAATTATTGCTTTACATTTCATTTCTTATATCAAGTTGCTAAGAAGGTTGTATATTTAAGAAACTACACTCATTATTCTAAAACACTGATAAAGAGAAATGCTGCTACATGAAATTTTTCTGTCATTAAACTGAAATTTTTCTGTTATTAAACTGTAGAGTCATTAGATTATTTTGAAGTATTGAAAAATGAGCAATGTCCTCACAGAAAATCGAACTGTACCTCTCGAATACGCGTCGAATGTGCTATCATGAGGCATGAAGTTTTTAGTTACACCATGAAGCAATGCACAAAGGAGAGAGAAAATTACTTATATACTCCCCCTCTTAAAGGGCAACTGGGGAGATTAGGAGACCCAATCGCCAAGCCTGGTAATGAAAAATCGTCTTCCACCACCTTTTAGTTCGGACTCCACGGTAGAGTCGTTAGTTTATTTCGAAGCAGGGATACGTGAAAAATCTGCAATACCTTAGCCGGGACTAGAACCTGGACCTCTCAGTTACGCCTCGAGTGTGCTAACTGTTACGCCACAAAAACATGCAGAAAGGAGGGAGAAAAATCTTTATAAAATAAATACGTAAAGTAAAGTAAATTATGTAATGGTTAAAAAATAAAAGTATGGACATGAAATTTTGTAATACGTGAAAGTTGGGAACTAATAACCTTCCCGCTCTATGGAAATAAATCTTCTAAACTGCAATATAATTAATAATATTCTTCTTGTGTCAGATTTGATGAATCCTCTAGTACGGATATTTCTCCCCTATTCCCATATAGCTTAAAGAATAATACCTTTTCAAGAAAGGATGCAAAATAGGGTAACGTATGTTACCCTGTTTTGCATCCTTTCTTGAAGACAAGTGTTTTAAGAGAAAAGAAGTCCTGGACCGCAGTATGGGACAAACTAACAATAAACGTTTCTTTTGGAAATTTTTTGAGCTAATAAAAGGAAAGTATGAAACTCGTACAACTGAGCGAGGTCATAAAAAGTGGTGCCACGAAAACAGAAACCGTAGAAACCGCCACGAAACGATAACCGAAATAATCAATTTTCATTTTCCTCAAGGTGACGGAAAGAAGACATAGAACAACATGCAGAAATACGAGAATCCTCGCAAACCGTTCCTGTCCTTAAAACGATATTCCTTTTTCAAACTCAGAAATTAGACTAATCATAGCCAAAAAAAATAATAATCTCACGATAGAAGTGATAAGAAATTACGACTCACGAATGAAGACTTCTTGGTTCAGACTCTAAATAAATGTCTCAAAATAGGGTACTTCCCACACTCGTGGAAGAACACGGAGTTGGTTCTATAATAGTGAAAGATAAAAGAAAGCCAGCTTTATACAGGCCCATATGACTATAATGGACAGGGAGAAAGCTTTTGACAAAATGATTACTCAACGACAAACCTAACCATTTCGAAAAGAACAACGTCCTAAATATAGCACAGCTCTGCTCCATAGAGGTAAAATTACCATAGAAGCTGTAATATTTTGTTATTTAACAAATAACTATATTTATTATTTCATTGCTGCCTCCTGATATTGTTCGTCTTATTGTTAGAAAACCAAAAGAGGACGCGAAAAAGTATGAGTATGTAAAAACTTTACCGTTACAACGATTTAAATTGAGTGCGGAAAAATTTCGACAACTATTTGCATCCGTTCAAAATAGCATCAGTTACTATCTGGTCTGTTATCCTCAGCCTGGACTGTGGTAAGATGCTATAGTTCATTCATGCTCAAATTTCGTGCGCGTTCACGCCTGGGTTAGAAGTCATCTCGGGGGTGTAAATGTAACGCGGGGTAGCTAAAATGTATCGAATTCCCTCTGAGAGCTCTGTGAGCCCGCAACTCGTGCCAAAAATAAGAAGTTTAAAAAATGACCCGTGTAGTGTGATCCTAGGAGAAACGCTGAACACGTGTATAAATTATTTATCTTTATAGAAACAAGTCTTGTAAATGGGATCTGCGACCTAATTATCAGTACAATTGGTCAAATAATGAATCCCATACTGATGACGTATTTGCATACAGCTGAAAGACTAATATTTCTATGTCAATAAGTTTAGGAAATATTTTCTGCGTCGTAAGGAACAATACAATTGTTGAGACAGATATAAAGAACCCTATTGGTCTGAAGTATTCCGATAGAGCCGAAAAATGGTTATTCCTTCAGCTTTCATTTTTGAATAAATAATTTATTCAACGCAATGAGCAATATAGGTTTCGATTTGCTTATGAATTCCATAAGTATGACTTATGTCCTTAAATCTTCCTCCCTTCCAGGTTTAAGAAATACATTTTGTAAACACGTTCTGTAGCACAGTCAACAATACAAGTTTTGAAGCTTTGTGGCTGAGTGGTGAAAACCCTTTCAAATTACATCACGAAGACATACAGTAAGGATGAAGAAAATATTTTGTTTTCTCCCCAACTTAAAGGGCTATTAGGAAGAAGAGGCCTCATTCAGAAAATCCTTCTGATGACGGCTTATCGTCCACCATATTTTAGTTTGAAGGCCCCTGTAAATTTATTAGACATTTTTCGTGCAAGTTATGTGAAAAATTCCCATATACCCTCTCAGGAACTTGAAACCTAGACGTACCGATTGTTAGAAGGATTGTAAGGATCTTAAGTTTTACTAACGTTTATTTTATTTTAAATCTTTACTATCACTTCTTATTTTCTACTTCCGGCCAGAATTATAAGCGTGAAGGTTTTTATGCAAAGTTTGTCTGGCGAACGCCAAGTATTTAAGTGTGGCCTTTTTGCCAAGCGAGAGAGAGGAAGCAGTGAGTCAGCAGGCCGCTTACCTTAGAAGTTACGCAGTTGCTGTTTGCCTTCCAGGCCAGAGGTTTTAATCCTCTTGATAAATTTAAACGTATTGTAGTGTTCACAGTCTCTGTGCTACATACGCTTCCTGTTATTATAAGGCCAATCTTCCACGTGTATTATTCCAGAGTTAAATTAGAGTTTAGTTTTATTTTTTATACTTTTACGTTAGACCCCGAGTGGCGGGTCATTGTATTCCGAAGTACGGAAGTTATTGTATATAGAGAAAAATAAAGGGTTTTGTATACCCTTCGTCTGTATCCTGTCTACTTACTACAATTAGTGAACATAGCTTTAGTAAGCTCTCTGTTCCTAGTCAGGTCCTTGTATGTTCCCGAAGAAGGTTAGAAGGAACATTGAACCTGATAGTGGCGCCCAACGAAGAAGAATAACCATGGCCGAGTTTCAAGAAGAACCTGTGCTGCCTGCAGAAACGACTCAGAATCCAGAAATGCCAGCTGCCACCCTGGAAGGATTCGGTTACATCGTCCAGACCATGCGCGCTCCGATGAAACCAGAAGCAACGTTTAACGGAAACTCACCGGTAACCAGTTTTTTGGAAAAATTGGATGACCACTTCATGCTCTACCCCGTGCACGAGTTTCAAAAAGTTACCTTAGCTACCAGCGCTTTGAGGGGCCAAGCGCTTAACTGGTTCAAATGTATCGGCAGAAGTCTCTTGGGTCAGGCAGGAAGTCCCACCTATACTTACGAAAATTTCAAGATTGCCCTACTAAAAGCCTTCCCTGTTGTAAGGGATCGTGCGAAATTAGAAACGGAACTTTTTAGTATATATCAACAAAGAATCGAAAACCTCTCGAGCTTTATTTTAAGAAAAATTCACGTTTTCAAGCTCTTGTATGGAAACCGACCGGATCCTGAAATAATTCAAGTGATTTTGCCGAGGTTACTGCCCCAAGTGCAAGACTTTATTGAATTAAGAAATCCGACTACACTGGAAAAGTTATTTGAGCTAGCAATGCAGTTTGAAAGTAGAAGAACGGCGGACGTCGAAAGAAGACGCCAATATCAACAGCGAAACCAATTTGGTACGCCAAGACTACAGCAAACTCAAGCACATGGCTACGGAGAAAAAGCGAATCAGTGGGCAAGGAAACCCGAGCATTCAAAAACAGCCGGCGAACGTCGACAGTTCAATAGCAACCCAGGAAAAAAGTCTCAAGGCCAGGGGAAAAAGAAGCAAAGCACGGAAAGGAAAAATAATTTAAACTAAAACGGATTTCTGCTGACGAGAGCGTGCGGAAATCCGAAGGCCACGAAAACCCCTCTTCCTACAAGTTAAATACAGTAATGGTGAAAAATTTGACTCTTCCGAAGATTGAAGTCTTGGTGAATAATATCCCAGCCACCGCACTCCTGGATACCGGCGCGCAGTGTTCCTGTGTGGCAGAACAGTTTTTTAGAAAGTATTTTCGCAAATACCGCATATATAATGCGGATAATACGACAGTATTAGCGGCGCAAGGAGAAAAATGTAAGTGCGTAGGTAAAGTACCTTTGTATATCCTTATCAAGGACGAACAAGTAAAGGTGATGTTTTTTATAGTAAGGAATCTGCAAGCACATTTGTTCTTAGGAATAGATTTTCTTTCAGACGCACAAGCTACACTGGATTTTAATGAAGCGTCCCTTAAGCTGACAATGAAACCAGTGCGTGTAGAAAAGGCTGAACCGCCAAGGTTAAATCTTGACCACCTGCCTAATGACGAGCAAGATAGAATCCGACAAGTCGTAAGTGAATTTGCTTCGTTATTTAGTGATATTCCAGGATTTACTCAGGTTACTAACCATAGTATTGACATTGGAGATGCATTGCCAGTTCGTCAAAAACCATACCGGTATGATAAGAATAAGGAAAAAATTATAGAATGGCATATTACCGATATGCTACGTAAAAAGATCATAACGCCCATCCCAAGTAGTTATGCTAGCCCGGTGGTTTTATGTAAGAAAAATAATGACTATCCTTTGGAGCATCCAAAAAGGTGGAGATTCGCTATTGATTACCGTAAATTAAATTCCATAACGAAATATCCGGTATATCCGTTACCGATCATAGAAGAAATTTTAAGGAACATAAAATCAACCAAATTTATGACGACTTTAGACTTAACGACTGGTTATTTTCAAATAGGGGTGAGGCCTCAGGACGTGCCTAAGATTGCTTTTATAACCAAGTCTGGCACTTATGCATTTTTGCGTATGCCGTTTGGCCTTTCAGGGGCCCCAGCAACATTTCAGCGATGCATGGACATTGTGTTAAGACCTGTTCTTGGAAAGTCCACATTTATCTATTTAGACGATATCATTATTACTAGTGATAATCTGGAACAACATGTACAGGATTTAAGACAGGTGTTTTCTTTATTAAATGAGGCCGGTCTAAAAGTTAATGTCGAAAAGTGCAAATTTGCAGCCCCTGAATTAAATATTTAGGTTACAAAATATCTCAGAAAGGAATCGAGACAGACGAATCAAAAATAATCGCTGTGCAAAAGTATCCGCCACCAAATACGGCTAAGAAGCTCTCTTCTTTTCTAGGACTTTGTTCATATTATAGGTCCTTTATAAAAGATTTTGCAGCTATTGCTGAACCATTGTTAAAATTAAAAAGGAAAAAGGCAAGATTCTCGTGGACGGCCGAAGCCAATAGTGCTTTCGAAAAATTAAAGCAAGCATTAACGCAAGCCGCTGTGTTGAAATTTCCTGAAAAGGAGGAGAATTTAGAAATTTCAGCGGATGTATCGGATTATGCGGTAGGAGCGGTACTTTCGCAAAATCAGCAACCTGTGGCATTTTTTAGCCGAACTTTAAATCAAACACAAAGAAATTATTCCGCGACTGAGAGAGAGGCACTTGCAGTTCTGTTAGCATTGCAAAATTTCTGAGTCTATTTTGGAAAGGCGCCGATAACAGTGTACTCTGATCATGCGGCGGTAACTAGATTGTACTCAGGGAAAATTTTATCCCCAAGGTTAATAAGATGGGCACTCAAGCTGCAAGAATATAATCTGGTAATCAAGCATACCCCTGGAAAGGAAAATATCGTAGCAGATGCCCTATCAAGGATTAAAATAGACGAACAAGGCAATACCGTAAAGATGGCAATGCTGACAGCATGTACAATAAATTCCCGAGAAACTGTAATAACCGAACTGGGTAAGGATCCTGAGTTTGGAAGTATTTATGAGTATTTGAAGGATTCTGAAAATTTTAGCCACCAAGATATTGTGGCGATAAGAAATAGGGCGGCCCATTACGAACTAATAGATGGTCTATTATTCTATACAAAAACTACGAATTCCAACAACGAATTTCGACCTGTTATCCCAGCTAGTCTTAGATTAAATATCCTGCAGGAGCTCCATGACAGCCCTTTAGCTTCTCATGCTGGTATTCGAAAAACTATCCAACGCGTACGCGAGGCAGTCTACTTTCCTGAACTGCAAAAGTTAACAAGGGCGTATGTCCAGTCCTGCCCAACATGTCAAGCAGTTAATTATATTAATTTCCGCCCGGACGGGTTTCTAAATAGTATTAAATCCGAATTTCCAAATGAAATAATTGGCATCGATTTATTGGGCCCTTTCCCAAAAAATCAGTTAAATAAAAGTCGCTATCTCCTTGTTATGGTTGATCATTTTAGTAAATGGACCGAAATTGTTCCCTTAAAACGAGCCTCCGCGAAATTAGTTACCGATTCTATTTTAAATAAATATATTTTAAAATACGGGGCGCCCCTAAAAGTTATATCGGATAATGGTCCTCAATTTGTAAGTAATATATTTGAAGACATGTGCCAAAAACTAGGCATACGTCATTTAAAAATGGTCCTGTATCGGCCGCAATCAAATTTAGCGGAACGGGTCAACAGAAATATAGTGAAAATTATCCGTAGTTATGTTAAAAATTTTCATAAAAGCTGGGATAACTATGTCAATGAATTTGCTTTCGCCCTTAGGACCGCAAAACATGATACAACGGGCAAAACTCCTGCTGAGTTATTTCTAGGCAGAAAGATTATAACACCGTTAGATAAATTATTTTATGTGCAACAAAGAGCCCCAGAATTAAAAATGGGTGATATAGAAAAACTAATAAAAGAAGCAAAAAAGAATACGGAAGTAGCACAAAGAAAACAGAAGCTATATTATGATTTGAAACGACGGGGAGTAACTTATAAAGTAGGGGATGAAGTTTTAAAAATTAAGCATTCACTTTCTTCAGCACCAGAAGATAAAACTGCCAAATTTTTTCCACGATTTGAAGGACCATATGTTATAGAAAAAATAACTCACGCTGTTGTAGTGTTAAAAGCCAGAAATGGTGAAACCTGTTCCGCAAACATTGATCAAATCAAGCCCTACTTCGATCGTAATAAAATGCAAATCTTTTCAGATCTTTTGCAGGATCCGTCACGGCAGACACCGCAGGTACAAGTTCCAGAGGTGGAAAAACGACAAGTACAAGGGCAAGCCAATGAGAGACAGAAGCAAGTGAAAAGAAAATTGCCCCGCGAAAAAATTGAAGGTAACAAGAAAAAGAAGCCGTTCCACCGTCCAGAAAACAGAGTTCACGAACACCCCCAGAATGAAGAAGGGAGAAGGACGACGTATGTGAAGAGGACCAGGAGAAATGACGGCAACTATAACCCGGCTTTAAAACGGAAGATCTACTCATCCGACAGAACTCTCCGCAGCAAAAGTCGCCGAACTGCGGAAGGGCCATCAGCGGCGGAGGAAAAAGTACAAGGAAAGTTTGAACGGCCAGCAACGAGGTCCAAGCAAGAACACGGAAGAAATTTCCCGGTTCCGCCAAGACCAGCTGCCATCAAACGGCAAAGACCACCAGCAGAGGAGAAAAGGAAAGTATTCAAGGGTGGCCGTACTGGTGAAAAAAGGAAGCTTCCAGAGGAAAGCACTGAAGGGCGAGCCCGTACAAGAAGGAGGATAAACCAAACTACTATCTGCAGTACCTTTAAAGACTGGGCCCAGAAAAGGATGTCCGAATATTACAAAGATAAGTAAAATTTTATGTTACTTTGCAAACTTAAGTTAATCTTTCATTCTTACTGCAAGTGGCAGATTTCAAGAAGTTTTACCTCATGCGAGGTCTACCTTTATCGCCAAAAGGGCGAGAAATGAGTTGTGACCGATTTTCGTATTATGTTTTTCAATTACTCGTGCGTAAAACTAAAGTTGATGTATAATAGCGTTGTGTAAAAACTTAAATATTGTAAAAAGTTATTGTATAAATTTTATTTAAAACATTCTAGCAAGAGAGAAGTTTTAGTCTGAAAGACTTTTTGAAATGTATTATTTCAATGTAGAAAGAATTGGCACTTGCTTTGAAAAGAATAGAAGTTAACAATGTACTACTAATGTATGTTTTCAAATCTGTAAAATTAACGGCATGTTGATATGTTCTGTTATTTTAAATGTTAAGAAATACCGTGATATGGTAAAAGTGAAAGTAATGTTAAAAATTTTGTTATTCGTGTGACTGTAAAGACTAAATCATGGCGAATATGTGTTAAAGGTTGAATGAGGTAGTTCGGCTCTCTGACGCTACACTTTAGAGTTAGCCACTTTTAGAATAGTACCTCAGGGTTTAGAGTTGAAATTAGGGTGTGTTAAGAGGTCTCGTTATGTTGAATTTTAACACGTTAGTGTTTTGATTGTAGGAGGAAGTGTGGCACACGTAGACAGAAACACATTCGTGTTTGGTGTTCTTTTACAACACATGTCAGAGAGCACGGGGAGAGATAATTAAAATAGTCATGAATGAAATAAGAATGTTAAGAGCAGTATAATTGTATATGTTACTTGCCATGTCATTGTGTAACATTTCATTAAATTAGTTTTCCTTCCAGATCTCTGGAAGGAACCAGAATTGAATAAAAGCTCCTGGTTAGATGCAGTACAGATGAAAAAAAAAAGATTGTTGTATATCCTGGGAGCTGCTATTGTAACAAATTTCTTTCTTTTAAATTTCTAGTTTCTAGCGAAGTGTGTTTGTAAAAGGTTGGCCTCGCGTTAGATTCTAGAGCTAAAAGTTTTCAACAAGGTCGTTTTAGACCTCAGTTTCAAACTAATTAACTCTGGCGGGAAGTATGTAAGGATCTTAAGTTTTACTAACGTTTATTTTATTTTAAATCTTTACTATCACTTCTTATTTTCTACTTCCGGCCAGAATTATAAGCGTGAAGGTTTTTATGCAAAGTTTGTCTGGCGAACGCCAAGTATTTAAGTGTGGCCTTTTTGCCAAGCGAGAGAGAGGAAGCAGTGAGTCAACGCAGGCCGCTTACCTTAGAATTTACGCAGTTGCTGTTTGCCTTCCAGGCCAGAGGTTTTAATCCTCTTGATAAATTTAAACGTATTGTAGTGTTCACAGTCTCTGTGCTACATACGCTTCCTGTTATTATAAGGCCAATCTTCCACGTGTATTATTCTAGAGTTAAATTTAAATTAGAGTTTAGTTTTATTTTTTATACTTTTACGTTAGACCCCGAGTGGCGGGTCATTGTATTCCGAAGTACGGAAGTTATTGTATATAGAGAAAAATAAAGGGTTTTGTATACCCTTCGTCTGTATCCTGTCTACTTACTACAATTAGTGAACATAGATTTAGTAAGCTCTCTGTTCCTAGTCAGGTCCTTGTATGTTCCCGAAGAAGGTTAGAAGGAACATTGAACCTGATAGGATGTGCTTTCTAATTATACCACAAAGGCACGCAGTTTAGAAGGAGGAAATACCGTACACCCTTTATAGAGTTTATGTAGGAAAATAGCAAGGTCTTTTTTAAAACGTCAAGAAGAATTGCTTCTAGGCCTGCAAAACTGCATTTCTAGGAACATTCAGCATGCTATCATGTTGTCAAAAAGTCTTCACAGACGAAAGAAATGTCATTAAGGTTTAGTAGAAGGATTTTATCTACGTCTATGGTTGTACTTCATCCATTCTTACCATTCAAACAGTGGACTGAAAATTAAAACATCTACAACGTAACGCATGAAATAATTGGCTACAAACACACTAAGCGGCCATAATACGATTAAGCAGAAATGCACTATAAATAAACATACAGTTATTACACAAAATGTACTAAATAAAACCTTAATTGGTAAAAGCAATACAAAAATGCATGAAAAACAAACTGCAATAAATAACCGCAACTGTATAAATAATTCCCAATAATACTTAGGTAAGGATAAATTTAGAATGGCATTCAAAGCCTACAACTGCTGCAACAGATTCTCCTACAAATTCATGAATATGCATTTCTTCGGAGAACTCATGTACATATTCAAGTTATTCTTAGAGAATCGGACCTTCGCAATTAAATAAAGAGACATTATCTCCAGCTTTAAAAACCCATGCAGATGTTTTAAGTTTCCATTTTAAGGAAAATTTTGTACGTAACCTATGCAAACGATTTTTAAGTTCTCCACAGATCATAATGTCCTAGTCGCTGGTTACGCCGATGATATGGCAATTATTGTTAAATCCATGAGACCTAACCACGCACTTGTCAAGCTACAGGAAAAGACCCAGACACTGAATGCTTGTGTAGCAAATGAATATACCCCTCGACTGGTGTTGACGGCGTGTGTGAAGGTCGTTCCTTTGTTGCTCCGTTTTCTACCCCAGCATTCGCGGAAATACGCAGCGCATCTAGCTAAAATCACCTGCAGTGGATAGTCAACATCTTAAGGAGCACATCGATGCAAAATTTTAAAGATTGGTCCACCGTTTAATTAATTACAGATTAATTGCTTCATCTACGCTTCGAATACCCAAGTAAGCCTTACAACGCGTATTTGAACGCCCGCCCAGCAGTCATCTTTCATCGATGAGCCTGGATTTTCATACTGCTAGACGCTCCACATCTTCACGAGTATTTTGATGGTAATTTTAAAGCAGTGAGATAATTAGAAGTCGCGAAATTAATTTTTATATGATTTACCCCGTTTTAATTTGGCGAACTCTGACCTTTTCCCACTTCGACGGTCAACCGGATGTCATCTATCCCCCGTCGTCCTCGAATTGAAACCAGTCTACAAAGGTAAACATAGGTACTGGAGTAATACTAATCAGCCTGCTAATTAAGCCCCGAATTGGCGTAGCATTCTGGAATAAACGGCATTCTTCAACTCAAGCCCCAGGAGGTGGAAGTTTCAAAATTTGGAGAAAATCCGTCAATAACTTCTGAATTTACTAATTTCTTCAGCAATTTTCGGGACTTAAGAAATTCTTCAATTTTTGCGATATTATACAGTGCAGTGTGAGTGTGTTTACCTATAATTTCTGTGTTTTTCTCAATCGGATTACATTGGATTACCTGCAGTGCAAGCAACAGATGAAAACAGAAGAAACATAACGGCCAAGGTAGGCCTTTTGTTCTTTAAATTTTTAAATAGCAGCAATAATTAATTATCTCGTCTCCCAATTACCGCAAATATCTGCTATTTAACTAATTTAAATTTACTGGTCATCCTTAAGTGACGAATAGTATACAGACTTTAAAAAAAAAATTTAAAAAAAAAAAATTCTCTAGAGAAACCGCACTATTAGGTTTTCGCTTAAATAAATTAATCAATTATCTGTACTTATCGGTTCTACCAAATTTACTCCAATTTGCTATGTATCTCAGTCCTCCTATTATCTGTACTCAAGTATAATTGCTGTATTTTTCTTGCACTCTGATAACGTTATCAATCACAATGTATTAACTGGCATTTGCGAAAGTAATGATCTAACTTTGATTATTCAAATTAATTAATTATTTGTGATTATCGGTACCACTTAATTAACATTTATCTTCACTGTACCTTGGTTCGCATATCTACTGTGCTCAACAGTGTTTTCACTTTTGTGCAATATACAAGGTAGCGAATGACAATAATATATTAAGTGTATAGTGCCACATTAATTCAGTGTTCAAGTAATCAAAATTATATCTACACCACAGTAACCTTAGTGATTAGTGTAGTACAAATTGTATACAATTGCTTAAATAGTGTAATTAATTGCTTAAATAGTGTAAATTGCTTAATAGTGTAACTGTGTAATAATTGCTTAAATAGTGTAACTATGTGCACGATCACGAAGAATAATGTGTAGTGCATAATGCAACACTAATATAGTGCCGAAGTGTTAAAGTGTACAAATGTCATACTGTGATAATATACTGTGCAAGTGTTAGCAAAAGTGTTCCAGGCAATCAGTGTTTAGCACACAGCCCAAGTGTTTATAAAGGTGCTCTGTGTTCAAGTGTATAAGTATTTGCAACAGTGTTCTGCCCAATCTGTGTTTAGCACACAGCTCAAGTGTTCACAATAGCGACAAAGTGACTCAGCGACAAAGTGATTATAATTTACTTTCTCCTGCAACTAAGCAATTGATGAAATATGCAAGAAAGTGACAACTCCATTTTAGCAAGGGACCTCGACCTTACAAATCCAGCCCAGAGAGACACCCTAAGCTACTCGGAGAAGATTCATTCACTTGCAGACGAGGCTCTGGGCATCAGCAAAACAAAGTGCGGCAAATGAGCAGTACTTCCAGCTGACTTACGAGACCAAATAAGATTTATAATAGAAGCACTCAGCTGACCCTACAGGGTCCAGACAGCGATAACCCTTGGCCTACTTCTGAAATAGGTGTGAACACAGAGAAAAAAGTTCTCACAGCACCGATCACCATACAGACGGCAGCTCCCAACAGCACACGCGTTAAATCTTACGCACAAGTTGCCGCCCGAAGGTGAAGCATACTATTCTCATTTATCCAACAGAGAATACAGCAACCTCTAGCAAGGACCTGAAAACAGTCCTCAACGAGAAATTTCCACTACAAAAGCTGGGAGTCAAAATTAGTACCACCCGGAACCTGCAGAAGGGAGGATTAGCGGTAGACTGCGTAACCAAAGAGGACGCAACGAAATTAGTCAACACCCTACAGAGTAAACAGGGGCAAGATCTGGTAAAGACCATACAACCACAGACCAGATTACCGAGAGTGGCCATACACAGTGTGTCACCTGATGTCCAGCCAGAAGAATTGGAAAAAGCGCTCAGCTCCGAGTTCCATCTATCCAAAGCATCAGCAAAGATCCTCTACCGCCTCAAAGACAGAGAAAATACTGTTAAATGGATCGTGGAGTGCCAGCCAACAGCTTACCGAAGTCTCCTCCAATCGCCCAAATTGTTCATTGGTTGGCAAAGACACCGCATCGCGGAACACTTCAATACCAAGAGATGTTTCCGATGCCAAGAGTTCGGTCATACTCAACAAGGCTGCACGAATAAAATCTACTGCGCCTTCTGTTCGGGCAACCACAGCATCAAGGACTGCCACGCATGCAAGCCCACCTGAATCAACTGCGCAGATACAAATTTCCGAACACATAGTACAATGCCCTGCAACCATCCAGCATACGACATCCGATGCCCAACTTATGTACGGTATGTTGAGCGAATCCGACGAAGCACAATCTACGAATAACGCACAACGACCAAGCACCTCCGCACCAGCATGGACGCCACACAGAACGGAAAATCCACCCACTGAAGATCGACCAGAAACAAAAGTGGAAACCACCCAGCACCAGACACCCATACGATGCGCTCAAATTAATTTGCAGAGAGCAGAAGGTGCCTCAACCCAAGCCATGCAACATGCAATAAATACATCATAATTTAGACTTTTTTCTAATCCAGGAACCATACTGCCGTGAAGGCCAGGTGGCAAGTTTTCCCCTGGCATGGAAGATCTTCCAAAGGAAATCCACAGCAGAGCAGGCACCCAGAGCAGCCATTGCCTGCTGTAACCCTACCTGGACACCTTTCCTGGTTACAATGGAACGAGATTTCTTCTCCGTACTAGTTATCTTTAACAATCCACAGTTCATACTAAGCTCCGTTTATTCCTCCCCCCAGTGATGACCTCACTGACGCAACTACATCATATAATCACGTTAGACGGAAATGTCCTACGGTACCACACATCATTGGAGGCGACTTCAATGCCCACAACGTCATCTGGGTCTACCGTGACACGACTCCTAAGGGCCACGAAATGGAAAACTTCATTGCGAGCAATAACCTGCATTTGCATAAGAGCCCCGGCGTACAGCCGACATTTGACAACTCGTATCATAAAGCCTGGCCCGACTTGACCCTTTCAACATAGGACATTGTCAACAATATTTACTCTTGGACTGTCATGGATGATGAAAGCAATTCCGATCATAAGTACATCCATTTCCTCATTCAAGTAGACACCAGCATTAGCATATAAAAAAGGTTTAAGCTTCCGGGTGCCAAGATTAGGCATCTGCATCGCATTCTCAGCGAAACTCTCAGAAGAGATGGAGCTTAATACGCAGAATGGCCAGTATGATATGAATATCTACACAGATAATCTTCTCACCACTCTCAGGGACACATGCGAGCGAATTCTACCAATCAGGACTGCCAAGAAACTGCAAGGCATTACGTGGTGGACTAGGCAGCTGAGACAAATGCGCCAAAGGTGCAGAGCCTTACGTCGCCGTCTCCGAACGGCTGTAGACGGCACAGAAACAGAAAGTTTGCTAACTGCATTCCGACAAGCACGGGCTACTTATAAAAAAGCAATTCTAGAGGCCAAAATCAACAGCTGGCGCAATTTTTGTGCCAGCAATAGCAATCCTTACGGAATCCTGCATAAACTGGCCACGCAGAAAATCTTCCAGCCGATACAAGTGCCAGTGCAGCCAGGGAATCCACCACAAACAATTGACTTAGCAGGGTCCACGGCCACAGCACTGCTTGATGCAATATTCCCAGCGGATCCAGAACAGGATGACACGACGGCCCAGCGACTTTTGAGAAACGCCACAGAGACCCCAAGAACGCCAGAAGATGTCCCCATTACAATGCAGGAAATCACTCACATCTTCCGCCATCTACCACTGAAGAAGGCACCGGGTCCGGACGGACTGACTTGATTATGCAATCTTAAAGGTCGCCTTCCGAGCACGGCCCACCTTCTTTCGCCTCTACTTCAATAAACTCCTGCACCACAGAGTATTTCCGCAAGCTTTCAAGAAGGGACACGTGGTACTTTTTCTCAAAATGATAAGAGCCCAATATATCCCTGCTCCTTTCGTCCAATCTGTCTCCTTTCAGCGTTGGGTAAGATCTATGAAAAGATCATAGTTAACAGGCTGAAGTATCATATTCACAAAAACAACTTCCTCAGTCCCAAGCAATATGGCTTCCGTTCAGGTTGCTCAACCACACATGCACTTCAACGAATATATGATGAAGTGCAGCTTAATCGTTCACAGAATCTTCAGACTGCATTCATCTCAATAGACCTCCAGAGCGCTTTCGACACCCTTTGGTGGCCCGCCATCAAGCAGGCCCTCTGAGAGGCGCAATGCCCGGAGAACATCTACCAAGTCTTTGAAAGTTATCTCACAGATAGGCAATTACTTATGGCAAGCAATAATGGCATTGTTACTAAGACCCAAGTCAGAGGCTGCCCACAAGGGTCCTGTGCAGGGCCCTTGCTCTGGAACCTGACATTTAAAAAATCCTCGAAGCGACGTGGCCTGACCACACAACTATCATTGCATATGCTGATGACGCGGCTCTCCTTGTGAAAGGTCGCACACGAGACGAAATCGAAGCCAATGGCAGTGAAGCGTGCGCCAAGTTCGCAAGCCTATGCGAAGACCTTAAGCTGAGGATTTCTATCACCAAGTCTTCTGCACTCCTCATCCCGAGACCGGGCACGAGGCCTGTACGTCGTCCCTGTATCCGATTACTTGGCCGCAACATTAAATTCACGGATACACAAAAGTATCTAGGAGTGGTCTGGGACTCTGGCCTAACATGGGGGCCACATTTGCAGCAACAGAGAGCAAAAACCTCCGCTATAGACAGAATGACACGGAAATTTCAAGGAAGGAATTGGGGTCTAAATCCCCACATTCAAAAAGTGCTTTATAGCACGGTGGTGGAAAAGATTGAGCTGTACGCAGCTGCAATCTGGGCTCAACCGATGACAACGAGGAAAATCAAGCAGTTAACATCACTCCAACGCCCTTTTGTCATAAGCATCTTCAGGGCATACTGCACAACAGCCAAGAGCTCCTACTCTAGCAAGTATAGTCCCTCTACGCATCCAGGCCGAGCTAGAGGCGACATATACGAGAGTCCTTCACCTGAGGAAAGACGCCTCTTTCGCAGGTACTCTCTACAGTCCAGCACTTTATGAGCACCCCCAGACACCGCTGCACACACATCCAGCGCATAAAGGACTAGGGGTCGACACCCACATCATGCAACAGCCCAACAAGGAAATACAGCACATCAGCAACCATACACTTTATACTGATGGTTCTAAACATGCTGAAGGCGTTGGCAGTGCTTTCCTGCACTGTTGTCAAGGCCAAGAATTACATCATTGGAAAGGCCACCTAGGTGACAGCAGTAGCGTCTTTCAGGCCGAAGTGATAGCAATTACAGCTGCTGTTGAATATCTAATAAGCCGAAAAATCTCAAAAGCCTATCTCTATACAGATAGTATGTCTGCCTTGCTGGCCCTAAGCAAACACAACCATGTTTCCCCGTTGATCATCCGCCTTCAAAAACTCTTAAAAGCTAACCCACAGGTACACGTGGACATGACGTGGGTGAAAGCTCACGAAGACAATGCAGGTAATGAGGCAGCGGACGTGCTCGCCAAAGAGGCAGCCTCAAACATCAACGCACGTCCCATTGCTGTTCCGGCGCCACCTTCCCATCTTAAGAGACTGCTGAAAGGCGCAGCAGTCCAGTTGTGGCAAAGAGTATGGGAACATGGAAACACAGGAAGAAGAGTGTATGGCTTTCTACCGATGGTGACAACGGAGAGACTCATAGCAAACGCTTCAATTACTAACTTTGTAACTGGGCACGGTCCCTTCGCGGACTACTTCAACAGACGCACTATTTCTAACACGGATCGCTGTGTATGCGGGGAAGAGGGACACCCGATCACTATATCTTCCGGTGCCCACTCACAGAACAGTACCATTTCCCGGAACCCACGAACATACCTGCCTTCCACAAGTTTATCCTTAAAAATAAAGCGGCAATCAACACAGTGTGCAAAATCGTTAACACCATTAAGGCCTACGGCCAAGACCTTTGCCTCCCATTATAAAACAGTGCTATTCATAATGGTCTCAGTGACTGCATTCTGCCTTAAAAAACTGTGCAACAACACATACTGCATGCTGTATACCGCTAGTGTTTCACTTCTGGGTATTGCGTACATTCTGCGCAATGTGCCTAGTACTGACACTGTAAAGTACTTTCCCTGAAACTATACTGAACTGCCACTATAACTGTGCACCTTATAAGTAGTTTTATGTGTTTAATGCAATGTGTGTGTTTAACGTAATGTTTATATATGTTTTATGCTGTTTAATGTCGTATTGTGTGTACTTTGTATCATTGTACTGTTATGTTTTGTATATTTTGTGTTGAATTGTGTTTTCTTTATGTATATTTATTTGTCATGTATTTCAAATGTGTGTGCTTAATTATGTATCATATTAATGTGTAATGTGTATATGTAATAATGTATGTATATAATGTGTATGTAATTATGTATCATATTGATGTATAAGTAGTATTTTATGTGCAAGCAGTAACCCAAGTGTAAGCAGTAATTTATGAGTAATAATATGTAATGTAATGCATATATTTAAGTATATTAATGTGTAAGGTAATGGGTATATGTAATTATGTATCATATTAATACGTAAGCAGTATTGTCTGTACAAGCAGCAAATCATGTGTAAGCAGGAATATGTGTGAGCAGTAACTTAGGTGCAAGCAGTAATTAATGAGTATTTTTGTATCATACTAATGTGTAAGCAGTAATTAATGAGTATTTACGTATCACACTAATGTGTAAGCAGTAACTTATGTGTAAGGAGTAATTTATGAGTATTTATGTGTCATACTAATGTGTAAGCAGTATTTCACATGTAAACAGTAACTTATGCGTAAGCAGGAACTTATGCATCATCAGTAGGCAGCAATTCCTGTGTACGTAGTAATTTACGTACAGTGCAACTGAATATGTATGTAATCATAAACATGTAATTTATGCATAAGCAGTAACAAGGTGCAAGCAGTAACTTATGCGTAGGCAGTAATGTATCATATTAATGTGTAAGCAGTACTTGTATTATATTAATGTGTAAGCAGTACTTGTATTATATTAATGTGTTATCATGTATCATATTAATGTGTAATGTAATGAGTATATGTAATTATATATCATTTAAAGTGTAAGTAGCATTCTATGTGCAAGCAGTAATTCAAGTGTAAGTAGTAATTTATGTGTAAACAATAATTTAGGAGTAATAATGTGTAATATAATGCATATATTTATGTGCATATGTAAGTATATTAATGTGTAAGGTAATGTGTATATGTAATCATGTATCATATTAATATGTAAGTAGTGTCTTCTGTGAAAGCAGCAAATCATGTGCAAGTAGCTTATGTGTAAGGAGTAATTAATGAGTGTCTATTTAACATAATGTGCAAGCAGTATTTCATATGTAAGCAGTAACTTATGTGTAAGGAGTAATTTATGAGTATTTATGTATTACTAGTCTGTAAGCAGTAACTTATGTGTAAGCAGGAACTTATGTATCATCAGTAGGCAGCAATTCATGAGTACGTAGTAATTTATGTACAACGCAACAGAATATGTATGTAATGCAATGGTATAACGCAACTATGCACAATGCAGCTATGTAATATAATCCCTGACTGAAGCAGCATGCTGTTTCATACTCCGCACTGAATAACCAAATACGTGTAAACTGTGATCCGAATGTTGCCATATGTACAATGCTATATGTAATAATGTATCATATTAATGTGTAACCAGAATTTTAAGTGCAAGCAGTAACTTATATAAGTAATAATTTATGTGTCACCAGCAGGCAGTAACTTATGTGTAAAGTAGCAGTTATGTATAGTGCAACAGTATATGTGTGTAACGCAACGGTGCATTGCAACTATGTAGTATATTCTTTAACTGAAACAGCATTTTGTTTCATATTCCGCACTGAATAACCCAACATGAGTGAACTGCGATCTGAATGTTGCCATATGTACAATGTATTATGCAATTGTGTATCATATTAATGTGTCCTGACCTTCAAATCGCCTGATCTGCCGAAGAATATAAAGACTGGGTATCTTAACTGTCCCGTAAGACCATATATTCCCAACCCAATGCGATGCTTCCAATGCCAGCGGTTTGGTCACTCTAAGACATCCTGTCGTGGCACCCTTACGTGCGCCAGATGCTCGTTGGTTGGCCACGATAGTGATAATTGCACCGCTGCGCCATTGTGTGTTAACTGCAAGGGTGATCACCCAGCATTTTCTCGCTCTTGTCCAAAATGGAATTCTGAAAAGAAGTTCAGACCATAAAAGTTTCTCGGAACATTTCATATGCCGAAGCCAGGAGACAAGTTCAAAGCACACAGCCTCAATCAAACAAATCATACGCCAGCGCCGTTAAATCAACACGCACTATAGCCACCCAAACTTCCCTAAGTACACAGACTCAACCAAATAAAACGCAGCAACCTGCAAACAAGAAAAAGGAAAATACAACACATATCGTACAAAATAAAGAAATAGCTATCCCGAGCAAACCCAAAACTGTGCCTCCAAAAATAGTAACAAAAAATAGAAGCCGCAGCAATAGTTCTGTAGATTGTTTGAATTCTGAATCTCTAGATTCAGACAGTATGGAAGTGGAGGATGGATTGGAAATTCCTGAACATCTGCTCCCGCGCAAAACTAAAAAGGAACACAGGAAGAACAAACATCAATCATAATGGCCACCCTCGTCTCATGGAACTGTCGCGGTTTCCACCGAAATTTCCTTGACATCAAAGCTATGATCAATACTTATCATCCTGTGTGCTTCGCAATACAAGAGACAAATCTGAAACCAGATCAACAAGCAAAACTTCGGAGATTTTCTCTCGTCAGGAAGAATAACCTTGCAGGTGAGCGTGCCAGTGGAGGTGTATGTCTCCTCACCTCACTGGACTATCCCTCAAGTTCCTTTCCTTTGACGACTTCTCTCCAAGTTGTCGCTGTACAAGTAAACTTTCATATTGTAGTTTCAGTCATTTCTCTTTATTTGCCTCCTAATGAGCACATTGATCAGCAAGATTTAAATGATCTTTTAGAGCAGCTGCCTGAGCCTTTCATAATAATAGGAGATTTTAACGGCCATAGTCCGCTCTGGGGTAGTAAAGAAACAAATTGCCGTGGAAGACAAATTGAGCAGATAATCGAAGATCATAGCCTTTGTCTCCTGAATAATGGGCAGAATACTTACTTCCATGAGCCTTCAAGGACATTCCACGCTCTCGACCTTGCCATCTGTTCACCATCTCTGCTGCCATTTTGCACTTTTAGTGTGGGAAATGATCTTTACAACAGCGATCACTATCCCAT
This sequence comes from Stegodyphus dumicola, assembly GCF_044657685.1. Lineage (NCBI taxonomy): Eukaryota > Metazoa > Arthropoda > Arachnida > Araneae > Eresidae > Stegodyphus > Stegodyphus dumicola. The sequence continues at coordinate 91,595,101 of NC_140768.1, forward strand.
TTTTATATCTCTTGCACGAAGAGGAGCAAACCCCATGTCGAGATCCCCTCGATTCATACTCGATAGGGCAGACTGGGAACTCTTCTCTTCCATTGCAGAGCTCACAGATGAAATGGTAGAAGATGCGCATATCGATGATGCTGTTGAAGCTGTTACAAATACTATTATTGAGGCAGCTATGCTTTCCATTCCTAGAACATCAGGAAAAATACTGAAATATTCGAAACCGTGGTGGAATCGCGATTGTCATGAAGCACTGAAAAAACAGAAAAAAGCATGGGGTATTTTTCGTAGATATCCTACTCTGCGAAACCTCATTGCATTTAAAAGAGCCAAAGCAAACGCACGAAAATTAAGGAGGCGGAGCCAAAGGAATTCTTGGATTTCCTATGTGTCATCAATTACATCCTCTACGCCTAGTAAGCGGGTTTGGGAAAGAGTTCGAAAAGCATGCGGAATATATAAAGACCACTCACTTTCTTTTTTGGAAAAAGATGGCCGAGTGATTAGCTCCATAGAAGAAATTGCGAATACTATCGGTGAGACATTTGCTGCCATTTCTTCCAGCAGAAACTATTCACCTGCATTTCTCTCTATCAAGCAGCACTCTGAAATAAATCCCATTGCATTCAACTCGTCCAAATCTGAGCCTTACAATAGAGCATTTACTATGCTGGAATTAAAGAGAGCTTTATTGAAGACACATAGGTCTTCTCCGGGTCTTGATGGCGTGAATTACGAAATGCTAAAACATCTGTCCTATAAGTCACTGACTGCCCTCCTCACTCTTTACAATAGAGTGTGGAAGGAGCGTATTTTTCCCAGTGCGTGGAGGAGAGCTGTTGTAATTCCTATTGCTAAGCCAGGGAAAGATCCAAGGAATCCATCGAACTATCGGCCAATTGTCCTTACGAGTTGCGTATGCAAACTGTTTGAAAAGATGGTAAACAGCCGCCTAGTCTACTTCTTGGAAAAGAGTGTTATTATATCGCCTTATCAGTGTGGTTTTCGAAAGGGAAGAACAACTGTAGATAACATGCTCCTCTTAGAGACATCTATTCGAAAAGCATTTGTAAGAAGAAGCCATTTTGTCTCGATATTCTTCGACATTGAAAAAGCTTATGATAAGGCATGGAGATACGGTATACTCCGGGATCTTCACGAGAGTGGCTTGCGCGGCAACCTACCAATTTTCATTCAAAATTTCTTGAACACTAGAACGTTTCAAGTAAGAACTGACTCTGTTTTTTCGGATGTTTTTGAACAGGAAGAGGGTGTGCCTCAAGGCTGTGTGCTCTGTGTAACCCTGTTTAGTTTAAAAATAAACTCTGTACTAAAAGAACTTCCTCCCACCATTTTGGGATCTCTATATGTTGATGATCTGCAGATTAGCTGTCGAGGGGCAGACATGAGATACGTACAGAGGCAATTGCAGATGGCTCTGAATAAGATCCAAGAATGGTCAAACAAACAGGTCAAACAAACGTCCATCCTTCGTTCCTACCTTTCCTTTAAGAGTTCGCCCTGTCATTGAGGAACATTCCCTCTCATATATGCGCCCCCAAGCAGTACAGAATTTCGAAATTCCACCTTGGGAAAATTCACGGATTCAGCTGCTTGATGTTTTCAAACATCACGTGAAGGCGAGCGCTAACGAGATCGTTTACAGACAACTCTTTGCTGAGCACAGGCAGAAATATAGCAGTTATTATCCGATATACACAGATGGATCAAAGTCAAATGATCATGACGGGATGGCTTTTGCATTTGAAGATTACATTGAGGGCAGATGCCTGCACCATGCTTGCTCAGTCATAACATCTGAACTAACTGCAATATATTATGGTCTTTTGTACATCTCGAAGCTCTGCCACAAAAAGTTCATAGTTTATACAGACTCGTATAGTGCTCTGAAATCTTTGGAAGCTTTTCCCAACATTCAGAATCCTGTGGTAGTGGATGTTCTCAAAATTCATATAAACTTAACGATTCGAGGATATGAAGTCCTGTACTGCTGGGTTCCTGGACATGCTGGAATAAAGGGAAATGAGCTTGCAGATATCGCAGCCAAATCTACTGTTGAACTGTCTAGTCGCCTTATCCCTTTTAGAGATATCTGCTGTGTCATCAAGGGAAAGGTCCGAAAAAAATGGCAGCAAATTTGGGATGTTCAGCTTCAAAACAAGTTAATACAAGTAAAACCTAGAATTGAGCATTGGGAATATACCAAAAATCGTAAGGAGGAAGTTCTTTTGACTCGCCTCAGAATTGGTCACACTAGAGTGACACATAGCTACCTTTTAAAAGCTGAGAATGAACCTGTTTGTTCAAATTGTAATGTTTGTCTATCTGTCCGTCATATTTTAATTGAGTGTCCATATTTTAATAATCTTCGTCAGAAATGTTTTAATGGCTGTGACTTACCTCTCGACTGTTTAATCGGAAGAGAGGTCAATTGTAATTTATTTTATTATTTAAAAGAGACTGGCTTTTATTGCCAAATGTAATTTGTTTTGAAGACTGTGTCTTGAATTTTAATGTGTGCTTTTAACTTGTGTTTATATGACTTCATCCTCTGGATTTGATACATTTGTCTACTTGTTTTTATTTATTGAATTTTAATGTCATCAATTGTAATCATCCCATCTTGTGTTTGGCGTGGTATAATCATTTTTGGTTTTTGCGCCATAATCACTCACTCACTCACTCACTCGCTCATATTAATGTGTAAGCAGTATTTGTCAGTATTTGTATCATAATAATGTGTAATTATGTATCAAATTAACGTGTAATGTAGCATGTATATGTAACTGAGCATCATATTAATGCACCATATTAATGTAATCATATTAATGTAAACGGTATTTCATGTGTAAGCAGTAATTCAGGTACAAGCGCAAGCAGTAACTTATGTATATGCGATAATTTACGAATAAGCAGAATTTATATGTTATCAGTAGGCAGTAATTTATGACTAAGAAGTAATTTATGTTGAAGTATCGATAAACTCCCGGTGCGCCCTTATGGGGACACAGGGAGTTGTTGCGTCTGGATAGGGGAGGGTGTGGGACATATGCCTGTTTACCTCTGTTAGACGCCAGGCGTTCCCGTCCTCCGTCACCTGTCACCTGTCACCTGTGTAGCAAATGAGAAATCTATATTCAACCCGATGACAATGCGAATTATCTGAATGTCGCGATGAACTTCTCGTTCACCTGATTCATCGCTTAGATTTTAGGAAAGCATACGGAAAAGGTATTAGCTTTTTTCCCTGCCCAAAAATCTGAATCTCTCACTGGCAAGGAAAAAGAGCATTCAGACTTCGGTCATTCAGCCGCTCATTACATAATGCTTCTCCAGTGTGGCCGAACGCAAGTGACGACAAAAACTATTCCCCGCAGAGCAAAATACTTCGTATTGCCATGGACGCGACATATTCCGTCGGAAAAAAAGATTTCTTGAGAATTTAAATTTGGAGTGCTTTGCAGAGTATCTTAAGAAAATCAACAATAAATTTTACAAGAAACTGCTCAGCAGCAATACAGCAGACTTCGCAGAAATTTTAAATTACATTATTTTAGAAGACCGGCTAGAAAAGCTTTTCGTTGCACATCTCCTGCACAGTGACTAACTTCACCTGCACATGATCTCTTCAACCATTCTCAGCAAATCTAGTACAATCTTAGCATTCACCGAGTACAGCCACCGCCATTTATTTCTAGCATTACCCAAACGACTGAGAATTTGCATTATAAATTTATCAGAATTTTTCTAAACATTTTAATAGTATATAATTTGCAATTATTGACCACTACTACGTTTGAATAAAGCTCACAAAAATGGCAACATTCTAATTCCATGCGTTCTTGACAAGAACACAAGAAAGGCGTCATTTTGATTTTTAACAGGTTGTTTGACCAAATTTTTGTAAGTTTTCTTAGTTTCTTTTAGTACGAAAATTATGAATCTTTCATTAGTACAGGAAATTTTAGCTTAATTTTCACTATTATTAATTGGAAATGAATTTTAAGGAGTTTAGTAATCTTCTACAATAGTGATTTTTAGAATATTATAATTGGCAAATATGTTACTTGTCAAACCTTTAGTAAGTTTAAATTCTTAGGTTAAATTGACCGTTGTATTCTCACTGTAAACTGGCATGTTTTACTAGATTTTGTATTTAATTACATTTTATATTTTTATGATAATTTATTTTTGAAATTATTTACTAAAGATTGATTTGTGAGAGACTTTATCACACCGGGGTATCGCATAATGTTTTTAGTCTGGGATACATATAACTATATATATTTCGTTTTTTATTTTTTATTTCTCTCATTAATTTCCATTTCATTTTATTGTGTATTTTAGCTTTATCTTTAAATGCTCAAAAGGTCATGCGAAACGAATCATGATACAGATTTAATGGATTGTTCAGGTTTAGATGTTTCAGATTATTATCACTTGAGAAATCGGTCTGAAATATAAAATATGACTAAATTATGTATTATAAATTTTAAGATCACTGATTTATCCACTTGAAATAAATGATAAAAAAATTTCAAGAAGAATACGGAATCGTCTTTAATTTTGATTAGTATTTTATTCATATTTGATGGTTTTTTCTCCTGCTGAAAATCAAAACAATCCACAAAGCATCAAAGCAAAAATTACCTTTAGTATACACAATCAGCATCTTTTCAAGTGTATTAAAGCAATTGAATAAAACGCACTTTTCAGTCTGTCATGCTTCTGTGTAACAACAACTTAAGTTTTAATGCAAATTATTGAAATAAAGTCCTTTTTTTGAGAAGATGCAAAGAGGTTTATTTTTTGGATCCATTAATTTCTGACATACTTCCATACGTTTCTAATATCACAGCTTCTCACACACAGGCTTTTAGCTGATGTTCAAATGAATTTCATTCGCATTAAACCCTTTTAAAACTTTGTTTCTAAAAGCAATTAAAGATAAATATTCTGCTTTTCAGCTTTCTTTAATGTTACAATTTTGGGAGCAAAGGATAAATATTATCAAAATGTAGAGAAATGAGCAAACTGCTTAGGTAGGCAAATCTCTTGAGTCTCAAATTTTAGAGTTATTATCTATTGAATCGATGATTTACTCCATATGTAAACACATATACTGAAACTCTGTTTGCCGATGTGTGTTAAAGAGTTGCAAAATATTTGAATTAAAATTAAATGTTAAAGACATAATTTTATATCTGGAAACATCTTAACTTTCTAAATAAATGACAAGTATTATTAAAAAAATGTAAGTATATTATTATTGGTAAACTGCGTCTATAGCTATTTTTTTCTTAAATTTAATACTTACTGTTTAACCGAAATCATTTTGCACTACAAATCCAAAATACGTTGTCCTTCGAATCAAAAGACATACTGATATCAGCATAATTCATTTAAGGAAAACTTTACATATAAGAAATTTTACATGTATGTGCATATTAAATCATAAGTGTGTTATGTTTTAGGTTTCTTAAATTTTTCCATTTCTTCACTTGCTGAATTATCAATGAAAAGTACCTTGTCTAAAATTATTATTATTTATTTGTGAATCCCATGAAACATTATATTTTAATAAACATTTTTAGTGCTTAACTAAATTTTGGTGAAACTTCATTAATTCGATTTTCATAAACTTTATAAGGTCGAATCCCAACATGGAAAAGAAGTCTTTTGGAACACTGAATTCTAATAGGGACTCTGAAAATGTAAAAATCGCTATGAGAGGAATCGATTTAGTTTTTTTCAATTATAGTTAGTATTTATATTTTAGAGCCTCCTAAAGTATGTTTTTATTCACCATGGAGAATTTTACAATTATTTTCCTGCACTTATATATATATATATATATATAATATATATTTATTAATATGTACACATATATATATATTTAAATTTTAACAAACATGAAAAATACGTAAAAAGCAAATTTAAAGTTAAAATAATTAAAAAATGTGCAAACATATAAAAGATTTAATTTTCGAACTAATCTACAATATCATTTAAATTCAGATAGCATAAGTAAATCAAGTGCAGAACCAAAAAAACCATGAAAGTAAATTCACCAATTTAGCAAATTAAAATTAATATAATTTTTTTTTTTTAAAAATGCATAAGTGAATGACTGTTGAGCAGGCAGGAGACAGACTTATCAAGGAGAAGTTGCCTCCAAACCTAACTCTACAATCATTCAATTCGTGTTTCGTCATTCATGCAGGCAAGGGTAAAAGTCAAAACCAAAAGTAAATACATAGTGAAGAATGTCCAAAAAGAAATACCGATAAAGTGTTACCTTGAGAAATTAGCAATTAAAATAAAAGTCTAAAAGGAAAATACCAATAATGAAGTATTTTGAGAACTAAGCAATGTAAAGTCTAGTACTAAATTAAATAAAAATAAAATTAATTAAATTTTTCAGAAAATTAATTTAGAAACCAATGCATTTTAGAAACCCTTGTCTACGGAAAACTCCCCGACACGAATATGCATATCAATCAAAAAGAAACTAAAAAGGAACGAGACATAATTTATATAAACCAATAAGAAACTAAAAAGAACTAATTCATAATTTATAAAAAACAAATAAATATTTAAAAATATAATTACATATCTAGAAAATACTTAAATACTACATAAAAATACTTAAAAATACTTAAAAGCAAGTAAATAGTAAGTTTTAATTCTAACTTACCTACCATATTAGCGTTGGTGTCTGTAAAAGTATTTCCTAACTGATGTAAGTGTGTTCTGCAAATTATATAGATGGCGCTTATGTAAGAAAAGTTGGGTGCCAAGCTGCTATCTTTGTTTTATTAAAAATTTTGTAAATTTATTATTAAAATATTTAAATAATATAAATCTATAAAAAATCAAAAAATATCCTAAAAGTATGTAATTCAAGTTTTAATTTTAACTGACCAACTATTTATGGTAGGGTGTTTAGTAGCTGAGCCAATCAAGAGATGTAAATTTGCTCTGCAAATATCATAAAAAGAGTACTCTAATTGAAGTAAAGTAGAATTAAGTGGTTATTGTGAATTAATAAAGTAAACTGTTTGTAATGTTAAATGTGTGTTGCAAAATTGTGTAAATAATGCAAATAAAAACGTTAAGTGAAAAAATTATTTTTTAGTGAAAATTGCAAATTAAAAAGTAATAATTAAAAAGTAATTAAGTAAAACTGAAATGTTAAAAATTTAAAAATTTAAAAATGTTTTAAAGTAAAATTTAAATTAAAAAAAATCTTCAAATGTCTTAAAAAAACCCCAATTTTTTTTAAGTAAATTTTTAATTTTGAAATGAATTCCTAAAAATTTTTTATTTATTAAACTGAATTCCTAAAAAATGTTTATTAAAAGCTAAATTTAAAGAAAGAAAATATTGAAAGTTTTAATAAACTTGATTCCAACTGGTATATCAAAACTTTACTAAATACTGGCTAAAGTATGGAAAATTAGAAGAAGTTTAAAATCTTCACTCAATTCGGGCTATAATTGAGACTTTTGAAAAGAGTTGGCCCTTTATTAGTAAAAGGAAGGAATCCCGTATTGATTAAATATACATATTTACAAATTTATTTACAATAAAAATTTACAAGATAATTCCTTTACTCTTCTATATCATCCATTACCCTCCAGCTAAGGTTTAAGGTAATGTTATCATACCATATATATATATATACACATATTAATAAAATAATATAATGATGAAAGATATTTCACAAGAATTTAGAAATGTTCCCGAATACTATTGCACCAATTAAATTTAAGCCGCTAGCAACATGAGTTTCACCTTCCTTATTTATTTTTGCTTACATTTAATTATTCAAAAAAGAAACAAGTAATAATTAAAACCTAAATAGCATTTTGTTTGATGAACGAAAATAGTGATGTACTACTTAGTAAATAAATTTCAGGAGGAGTTTACAATTCATAAATCTCAAGACTCATGGCACGAAGTTACGAGTCTCTGGCATTTTAGGAGTGTTTCATGATTTTCAGTTATTGCGAAAAGTAAAAATGGAAACATGGTAATGAGACAATTTTTCGTAAATATTTGTAGACGTAATTAATAGCACTTAAATTTCTCTTTAATATATTCGTGTGCACAATTAAGAGAATTTTATCGAATTTCTGAAAATCTAATGGCCAGGTGTCAATGAAATTTAGTATTAATATACAATAATAAAAGAGAAAGTCATTTTAATTGCGCATGATTCTAAATAAATCTCATAGAGGAGGAAATCCGTGATGTGATATCGAACTGAAATGATTTTAGTATGGGGTATGAACTTTTGTCACATCCAAACAGATTGCGCAGCGTGATGGAGTACTGGACCGGAAGCAGCTGAACATACCTGTGGAAGTCCATCCCACTTCTACAGCAAGACAGTTTTGAACTCCGAGATGATTCTCAGAGAAGGATGACGATTTGAAATTGCTTTCTCAAGAGCGTCTAAAGTCATGAGATTTGGATGGTTAACTCATGCAGCGAATATCTTCACTTTCCAGGTAATCATAGACTCGTTTGAATGTATATGGACGAGTGTACGAACACATGCAGGGGTGTGCGGCGGTCCAATATAATGTCTGCCCAAACAATTATACCTCCACCGTCTTAATGATCCTTTTACCTGATGAGGGAAAAACGTTATCGTGTTCCAGGCTCTCCGAGAATAAGTGTTCTAGTTAAATTTCGACTCATTTGTAAAAAGCACGATCCTCCACTGAAGTCTGATCCAAGTCGCATGTTGTCCAGGTCTTCGCGATATGTATCTAGTGTCATGAAACTGAGTTACAGACGACACTGCCCATTACATCGAGCCGTGTAACCACCTGCGTATGTGATTGACCTGCCTTATATCTACTGATAATTTCTGCATCTCATTTCATAATTCATACGCTCGCGGCTACTCATTTTACCAAATACCTTATAAAATTTACCCAGACCTTGCGGGAATTGTGGCTAATGTCGTAAAGGAAATGTGAGCACACAGATCGCCGAAAACCCCTCGAGCGCTCATGTCACCTGTACAAATATAGCTCTGCAAACGCGCACGAGTTTGTGGAGCAGCTATTTAGGTACTCGACTCGGACTATTTGCATAATTCGTCGGCGGTATAATTAGTAGCTCTGGTTCAATAATTTACGTAAAAATAGACGTAAGTGGCAAATTATCTTAATTTTGTGCACAAATGTATTTCAAATACTTTTAAACTTGTTTAAAATTAATTTTGCGCGTTTTCTTGGCATTCATTTTACTTAAAAGCAAAAAGTATGATTACATGAAAAATTGTTTTTCTAATTATTGAGGGAATTTTTCTGAAATAAGCGTTCAGTAATTTTTCAAATTAATGCTAAGCGTTATTTGCAATTTTTTTCTCTTGTTGACTATATAGGTTCGAAAGAGTAGTATAATAGTCCCCGTTTTGGAATTAGAGCAAATTAGCTACCTTAGTTCCATGGAGCACTGAAAACAATGATTTTCAGTGATTTGAATTTTGTAGGATGGTTCAGACGTTGGGCATGACTGGATATTAATGACATATTGTTTGAACGGATGGCCCTGCTGTGCAGTTACAAGAAATGTATCACGTGAAATTTCAATTGAAGCTTATGCTGTTTTATTTTTAAATCATTTATTTGGTGGAAAAGGTTCATACGTTTTATTTTTTATGATTGAACATCTCTTCTCAGCAGATTCTTACGGAAACATTGTTATAGCTTATATGGTATTTTAGCATGCCTTTGTGGTATAGCGCTCAACACGCTCGATGCGTATTTGAAAGGTCCGTGTTTCGAGTCCCGGCGAGGGCATTGCTCATTTTCCATGACTCCTGCTTCTAAATGTCTCTACAAGTTTATAAAAGGCCCAAATTCTGAAACTAACAAAAAAAAATTATTTTCCTTTTGGTAATCTAATATCAAGAAGTAAAAATGTTCAAAATGAGAAAGGAAATGGCAAGTGTTCTGAGGGCAGAATAAAGGAATAAAATCCGGACTAAAATACAAGTCTCAACAAACAGAAGGGAAAAAATCGCATCGTTTTTAAATTTATGCACCGTGAAGTACTGCTCAAACATATAAAATCGTTCTGCTTGGGAAAACTCATCTGCATCTTACACCAACCAAACGATTTTAAAGTCAGTAGCAGGAATAATTAATCATTATTTATTGAAACAGTTTGCATTAATAACCGTTTTCACAATGTGTGAAAATTCGACGTTCGCGGCTTTTCGATTATCTTGTAAAAATAACTTAAGCCATTAATTTTAATGCTTCTTGAATTAAGGTAAATGAATGTTATCATTAAATACTACATTTAAATCGTGTACTATTGCTGGTTAGCTGTATAATAAAGATGAGAACATTTTAAGTTCTGAACATAAGGTCAGAGGACGTTAAATTGTGCCTATATATCCTTCAAATAATTCTAAAGAAATATTTAGAATTTTTGTCATCTTGATGCAATACGATTTTACGTTTTTAACTTTACTGTTTATTTCCTAATTCTGTGGACTTTAGTGTCATAAAAAATTGCTCATAAATAATGTTTTTAAGTTTGTAAAGAATATAATTTAATTTTAAATGACTCCAGAGAGCTGGGAAAGAAGAGTTTTACTTCACCACCTGTTTTTTTCTCAGATTTCAGACTACCACTCCTAGAGAAAAACCTTTTGCAAGAGATAAAAATATAATCCCTCCAACTAATCTTAGGTTTAGTTAGTTCTTTCTTTTGTTTGACAGTTTCTTTCGGAACTTCTGGGGGGGGGCGGAGACTAAACGTCTTTTCTTCTCCTTCTTCCTTTTTTTCCTTTTCCCCTTGAGATTGAGTTCAGCTTTAGAGATTTCATTTTCACATATTCAAACGAATTCGGGAGAAATCCAAATAATACATTTCCTTCATTGCAAAATTCCTCCTAATGCTCAGCCGAGAAAATAATCCTTGATGTGCTATCTAAAACTTTTAGACTTTTACATTTGGCCGAAAAATACTTGATTTGCGATTCAACCACTTTTAAGTAAATCCTACATTGCAATGACTCGAGAATTTTAGTCGATCCATAATTTCGAAATGGAAGCAGAAAGCATTTAAATGTCGAATGTTAACATTTCTGTTTATAAGACTTTATAATTCAAAAATAATTAGGAATAATGCTTTAACATTACGGATTCCAGCAAGGGAAAACTGAGTGATTTAAACTGTAACTACTGAGTACTTACCGTATTTTTGACGGCATATAAGACGCACGTTTTTTCTAAATTTGGTGTCAAAAAATTTACCTGCGTCTTATACGTGAAGGACACAGGTCTAGACACACATAACTTTTTCTACATCTGCCATAATTATTTTGCGCATGCGTGAAATATCTGTCGTCAAAATGCGCCAAAGCTCGAAGCTGATGTCGAAGTTCGAACAGGTTCGACGGTCACATTACGTCTATGGTGCCTTTCCTTCTTTACATAGACTTTTTTTGATTCGCCGACACACGTGTCGGTATCAGTGCTTAAAACTATTTGTTTTAAAAAATTACCCTGCAAAATATGACTACAGGAAACAAGAGATTAAGCTATACAATTCAGTATAAACTAGGAGTGTTAAACTACGCCAACGTGCATGGAAACAGAGCAGCAGCAAGACATTTCGGGCCACCACCTACCGAAAAAATGATACGTACTTGGCGACTGCAGGAAGATCAATTGAAGACTGCTAAAAAACAAAAACATAACCTTCGATGTCCAGCTCCATCTTGGCCTGAACTTAAAAATGCCGTAAAAATGTGATTGATAGATAAGAGGAAATCTTGGATAAGTGTTTCAACTAAAATGATAATCAATGAGGCCAAAGGATTTGCAGAAAAAAATGGGAATCAGAACGTTTCAGGGTCTGATGGCTAGTGCTACAGGTTCATGAAAAGGTAAGGCTTATCAATGCGCACAAAAACAACTATTGCACAGAAATTGACAGCAGATTATGAAGAGAAACTACTAGCATTTCATAGGTTTGTTATAAATGCACGCAAGAAAACTTCTTTTGGGCTCGGTCAAATAGGAAATATGGATGAAATTCCACTCACATTTGATGTATCATCCAACAAGACTGTGAGTATTAAAGGGTCTAAATAAATAACCATAAAAACCACAGGTCATGAAAAAACCCGATATACGGTAGTTCTAACATGTTGTGCAGAAGACGACGCATTATTCGAAGAAGGTGATGCTAGCGATGACGGAAACAGTAGTGATGATGATGTTTTTTCGATTTTTCGATGTTTTCTCGTTTTCGATGATGATGGTAGTGAAAAGGGTTTTTATGATTTTGAAAGGGATTAAATTTCTAATTTCATGATAGGCAACGTTTTCCTTGAATCTGTGTTTTTTGCTGTTTCTGCTTTATTTCGCATTATGTTTGATTGCTTGCCGTTCATTCATTTATTCATTATTGAAATTTACATATCATGTACAAAATAGCTTGCCGTTTGTTAATTTTCCTTAATTAAAATATGTTTGGTAACTGCATTCAATGATTGTTTATGTGGCTTTTACGAAACGTGAGAACTAAAAGAAACCACATTTTAAGTTATTGTGGTACCGCGCTGTCGCGTGGACTATTGAAACTTTTTTTCGTGGCCTTCTAAATAAGAGTGCGTCTTATATGCCAGTGCCTCTTATATGCCGTCAAATACGGTAATTTACCTCATGGGTATCGCTTTGTCCCCGTTGTACATTCGTAGTGTGAATGGTCAGCATGTCCACTTACCAATCAGAAAATTCGTGATTCGAATCGTGTGACAGACGCAGTTGATTTTTCATGTTCCTCCGCTTCAAGAAACTTATCTATCTAATACATACTTGCGCTTTAGCTAAAGCTCGATGGACGATATTTCCTCAGCATCTAGAGCTGATAGACTTGAACTTGTGCTTTAAATAATTGTCCTTCGACCAGAGAAGAATGTAAAAGATTGTTCAATTCTTCCCTAAGTGATCTTTTCTCGCAGGGTCATGTCTTTTAACTAAAAAACTGAAAATACATGGTTAGAATACCAGCCAGGAAGCTGAAATTATAAAATAAGTAAATAAATAAAATAATTAATGTCACTCAACCCTGTTAGGACTCAAAGAGGTGGCAATATTTGCTTTGAAAAGAGTATAGAAATGAGTCAGATGAAATCTTAGCTTTTAGGATTTTCGAGTAAACGCAGGAGAGAGAAAATTCTACTCTCCCCTTTCGTTAGTTTATCTAAAGCAACAGTTTTTAAGTGCCGTCCGTTTTCAAATCAACATTGGGAAAAACGCGTACTTACTCGGTCGCTCATTACAGTAGTGGGTCTGCATTTACATAGGTTGGGAAATCATTTGAAATTACTGTCACTACATGATGATTGATGGAATATTCTTAACTGAATTCAGTTTCTGTAAACTTTTCTTTTAGTTATACTGTTGTCGTTGTTGTGATTTATCTCATTTGACTGACAGTAGCATCAGATAAACTCCCTGAAATTCATTACTTCCATGAGCACAGACTTGTATTTGTTGTTGGCATGAGCCTTGGGCTTCTCATAGATTATGGTATATCTTTGTTCAGTTTCTTACAAATTTCGAAGGAGAACGTCCAGGAGGACAGGTCCCGGGGTAACTATACATGACGGATTATGGCAGCTAAGCTGGTCATGAAGTCTATAACTTAATAAGAGCTAATTTCTCTTCCCGAGTCCTCTATAAAAGCATCCCTCTCCTCAGACAAGTAGCCTTTCTGTGTTATATTAAAATAATCTAACCAAACTTAACTTGCCTATGAAATGTGAAAATAATGCATGTTGGTAATTTTTCGATTAGTAAGTTTATAATCCACATTATGAAGCTCTGCCTTCGCTTAGAAGCTTAAATTATTTAACATTAATAAAAACATTTAATAATAATAATTAAAAATTTTCTTTTGAGTTTCTAGGAGCCTCAAACATTTATGCATTATTTGGTTAAAACTATATTTTTCATATAAAACAATCAAAACTTTAACAGGTAGGTTATGAATAATATATCAATGAAGTTTTCATTTTGAGTTGACTGGTTTGCTCATGTTGGTAAGAAAACTGATATTTCTGCATTTAATAGCTTTAGTTAAAGTTTGAGAATTCAGAAGCAACCAAATTTTAGTTTAACAATGGTTAGTTAAAAATCGCTGGAGTAAAATTGAAAAATTCTTCAAAACTCTTCACAAAAGGATCTATCGAAAAACTCTTAAACATTTTCAACAAATTTATTATCGGATTTTTTTTTTCATTTTAATCAATTAATCATTTTTTACTTACCTGCTCCACTTTCCCTGAAATCTACAGACAAGTAATTTAATCCTTACATAATCATAACAATTGAAATATAATTATAAATACAAGAGAGCTGTATGATAAAATTAAACAATACGACCATTGCATACATTATCATAACCGTCAACCTTGAAATTGAGTCCCTTAATATAAGACGTCACTTCAAAGGAACTCTTAACTGGTTTAAAATATTTAACATAATGCGTGATTCAGGTTACTGAATTGTTTGCAATAAGACTATGATGCAAAATGCATCAATTTTAATTAGATATTTTAGATTTCACAGTCTTTGGTAATTTTATTTTATGACGTTCCTACACTTTTATTCTGACAATTCCTGAGTAGGAAAGAAAAGCTTTTATTTATCAAACTCCTTTTAAATACGAAGACAAAATCTGATGTGTACACCGCATGACTTCCTCTTACGGAATATTAAATTATACTCATTTTTTATTGCATTTCATTTAAACTCATTGGATTGAATTAAATTTACTTCGTCTTGCTTAAAAAAATCTAATGACTCTACAACTTTCATAAAAGTAATATTATATTATATAAATTTACTCACATTATGGTGATGTGCAGAGTAGGTGAATAAAATAAAATGAATACAAAGAAAGAAAACAAAAAAATGAAATTATACTTTAAATAGCTATTGAGAAATATAAAGCTAATTGCTTTTTTTCACCACGAAATTCTGCACTAATTGTAGCGAATTTACAATGAAAATAAGACATTTAAAAGGATCAAGGAATGAAAGCAAAAAATATTCGATTTCGAACAAGTTTCAAACAAAAACCCTCTACTATCTGGTCATTCCAATTTATTATTGTCTCTATCAAAGAGGTAACTTCAAATTATACATATAACAATTTCTTTCTCCTCGTTTAAAAAAATCTTCCTCTTCTAGCTTAGACCCCAAGCTGATAAGAAAGTTCCGCTGTTTATCGCTGCAACTCTGAGTTCTTATTGACGAAAGCCAATTTGCAGCCATTGTAAAAGTTTATGAGGGTCATTCCAGCGAAAGAAACTTGATGAAAGCCATAAGGTAAACGGACACCATAAAACCTTCGTCAATAAAAGCCCGGGAGGCAGGCAGCAAAGGCTGATGGCCTTAATTAAAATACTTCTTTACTGGAACGTTATTTCATTTTCGTTACTTAGTGGAAGAACTGTGATTGGATTGCAGTATATTTTACAGCTGCCTCAAAGATATATTTTTAATTATTAATATTTTATTCTAGAAAGAAATGCATAAATAGTTATAATTTATCAAATAATAGGATAAAGTAAGCAGATATGCTTGGCTATTTACGTATAATTATATTGCGTCCGGAAAAGTAAAGCTGATCTTTATTTCAACGCGAATGAGAAAACACTATAACAAAGTTTATCAAAACATACCATGATACGGAAAGGCAGTTATCTGCCTTTTTTTGCGTGTAGAAAGACATGTAGACCAATGAAACATTTACCACAGAAAAATACTCTCAGATATGACCAAAGCGTCGATTTTCTCTCGAGCCTGCTCTTCTTATGGTGCAATAACGCGTTACATATCATTATAGAGTTACAACTCTTGTCCAGGGCACATCTGATGACCCCAATATAAGGTCATTAATTCTTAAAGCTTAACATTTCTCAATAGGGCCTAACACCTCTCTTTTTTCACCATGGAACGATCATTCATGTTGCAGGAGGACACCAGGTGCCAAACTTAGGTTTTGTATGGTTTGTGGGAAGTTACATCTTTCTCGAAAACATCCGATGCGTATTTCAGAAGGAAGGCTAATGTTGAAAGAATATTGTTGTCATTATGTTCTTCGATTTGCATCAGTCTCCAGATCATCGTAATTACACCGCTTATGTGCTTAGGATCTGTCTCCGCAAGAAGGATGCCTAAATTGTTACAGTCAAAGGAACTCTAGCACATGGTATAATATGGTTGATTATAATATGATTGCAGAAGAGTGATATATTTCTGAGTATCCCAAAATAAATTCTTCTCTCTTCACTGCAATTCCATCATCATGACTAGATTGCCACTAGACAATATTAGCTTTTTTTAATCGAGCGCCAATTTCTGTGCACACTATAATCCCTGAATCGTATACTGCAGAACGAATCTGGATTCTTTTCCTCCCTCTATTTGTAATATACATTAATAAAATTTATATGATGTTTCACGATGAGGGCTATACATTCACAGAGTCTATCAAAGATTGTTGTAACACTTAATCTTCAGTGTATTGTTCAGCTGTTTTGGATGCATATAAACGTTAGTTTGTAAAGACCTTATTTTGTAGTAATCAATTTTTTTTTATATTAAAGAACTTCCCCTTACCTTCTGATTTCAATTTCCTACCAGAATTCAAATTTAAACGACATATATGCAAATATAAATTAGTTCCGTTATAGTATTTATGTAGTCGAATTTAAGAGTTCGCTATAGAAGTGTTAGTTACTACTTTATACAGCATGTTTGCAATTAGCTCCGTTGCTGAATATTTGGTGCTAGCCACTTTTTTTACGTCATATTGATATTCTAGGCTCGGCTTTGCTGTGTACAGCCTATAAAGCGGATTTGGACTGAAGTAAAAACTAGTTGTGCAGTTAAAATGTAATTCATTCTGGTTATATAAATTATTCTGTGTTAAGTTGCTTAGCCACAAGTGGTGGTTATATTGTGAGCATCGAATGAGTACATTTTCTCTTCAGTTTAGTTAAAATAAAATGGTTGTTATAACATTCGTCGGCAGTCATCGGATTTTTTCAATACATAGTGAGGATTCGCTACTTCGTGTTTCATAGGGTCTATATTTTAGGCTTCCTAAAAGAGTAGGATTGTACGAGTTAACAGATGAAAAACCTCTCTGAAAACGTACGGACCGCAGTACAGTGAACCTTGCGTCACGAACGCCTTGCCTGAAGAACAAATAAGTTCACGAATAAATTATCTAATAAATAATCGTCTAGGGCAGGGGTCGGCAACCTATTGACACGGAAGAGCCAAACGTTAAGAGTTTACAAAATTTCCCAGTTTTTAAAGAGCCACTAAAAGGTTTCGTTTCAATATTATAGTTTTGCTTATATATATTTGATTTTTGACTTGAAATAAACGACTTTAAATACGGAATAATATATATGTATACATATATGTAAACACAAATATAGATAGTTACATGAATGGGAGCATTGGCTTTGCATGCCTTTTGAATGATTGATTAAATCTGGCTTATAACTTGTTGATTTAAATTTCAAGCACGACTCAAGATTTTTATTTGTTAGTTGACTTCAAACTTTACTTTTTATTATACACATGCAAGAGAACGCTTGCTCGCACGAATATGTCGACCCCAAGATCGTCAGTACTCCATGTGCCAAGTCCTTCACCTCACTGTATCATTCTGGAAGACTATTCCATGCGCCGAATATGAGGGCCTCAACTCGCGGAATTTCGTTTAGAGCTGTCCACTTGTGTTGCTCGATGTGCATGAATTTCTGGACCTCCAATTCTTCCAACTTGCTCTTGAGTTATGTGAACTTGCCACTCTACAAGTCTTTGGTTTTCAAATATAGCAGTTGCATCTGAAGCGACCCAGCATAAATTTCAAAGGTCTCATTGTCGATATCATTTGTATTTGAGTTGAGAGGATTTAGTATGAACGCAAGAGTACTTTTATTTGTTTTGAATTGCTCGAATATCTCAGCGAATCCATCCTTCATATTTTTTAAAGCTATGTTGAAGTAATTCGTGTCAATAGTTGCATTGGTCTCATTGGGATATACTTCAGAGTTTTAAAATTAATTAATTGACCGTTCTCCATGTCCAAAAACAAGTAATTTTTTTTCAAAACAAACTGCTTCTTCAAGTAAGGCGTAGGCTGGGTTTCCCTTTCCTTGCAGTTTTATATTTAGTTCATTTAGTGTCATTGTGGTGAGGCCCGGTGGCGCAGTGCCTAGCGCATCGCGCAGCAGCACCACAGTTCCGGGGCTTGATTCCTGGGCTGGGCAAGGTCGACTCAGCCTTTCATCCCTTGAAAGGCTGAGTCGACTTCGTGGTATCTACCATGAAGTAGAATTTTTGCAGCCGTTTGTCTTCTTCCGATTCGGGATAGTCAATGCTTTTCTTCATTGAGGATTGTTTTTATTTCACTCAAGCACAAAGCAAAACGTTGCAATACGTTGCCTCTGGAAAGCCATCATACTTTATTGTGAAAAAGTAGGTCAGAAAACTGGCTATCTATCAAGAAAATCTTCAAACTGGTGATGGTAGTGTGCTTTTGCAAAATGTTGTTAATAATCTTTATTACCAAGTTCATGACCTCAACTATTTCGGCCGGAAGTGTTTGAGCACAAAGCGCTTCTTGGTTAATTATACAGTGAAAGTTAGAAT
Organism: Stegodyphus dumicola; assembly: GCF_044657685.1. Classification (NCBI taxonomy): domain Eukaryota; kingdom Metazoa; phylum Arthropoda; class Arachnida; order Araneae; family Eresidae; genus Stegodyphus; species Stegodyphus dumicola. Next base: position 91,613,850 of record NC_140768.1, read on the forward strand.
TTCACGGTTTATTTTTTCTGAAGAATTGATGTTACCCCTCTATGTATTCCTGTCATACTTATCTATCAGTTGCTATGGAAACGATTTTGTTTATATCAATTTCATTGTCTTCCAGGCATTTTGCCCAAACAGTTGCTATATTTTCTCCACGAGTTTGCCTTGAGAGCGATAGTAATTTTACAGTTCTTCGTTTGGACCTTGGGAGGACATATACCCTACGAAAAGGATAACTTGTGCCGTGTCTTTTATGTCACAAGGCTTATCTATAGCAAGTGATAAGGCAGAAGCCAGCTGAATGTCTTCCACTTGCATATGTGTTACGTCTTAGCAGTTCTATCTTGTACTGTTTTTGCAGATAATGGCAAATCTTTGATTTTTTTCATGATTTCTCCTTTGATTTTACGAAACAGATTGTCCGAGATAATTTTACGATCATGAAACAGTTATTCAGATGCACGTATAAAACAATCTTTGACGTATTCACCATCTGCGAATGGTTTTACTCTTTTTGAAATTTCTAATGATACTGCAGAGCTTGGCAAATTTACATTATTGGAAGATTGTACCCATTTAAAACTTAACATGGAACTTTACTGTTGTTGTTTTCCTTTTGGAGCCCATCAAGAGCTTTTATCGTGCGTCCCCGGTTGGATATTTACGAGCACACTGGATATGTTTTGTAGTGAAGTGTCTTGTCAAATCGACTTCTTACTGTGTGCGAGTTTTTGGTGGCAAATGAGACAAGTCGGATCTATATTGCATATGAATGCAAACGACTCCGCCCAATCCTGATTGAATTCTCTGTTTTCTTCTTCAATGCTTCTCTTTTTTACTAGAGGCCATGCTGAGGGCTTAACTGAAAAAATGAACAATAGTTCAAATTAACAGTACAGTAACAATGGTTCAAATGTATCTCATTACGGTCATGTTAAGAATAGCTATTTGTAATTAACGATTATGGAAATAGAAGCTAATGAGAAATTAGGTACTTAAAAACATACTTTCTTATTTTTGAAGGGTTTGATAATAAATTATTAATTTTTCCCTATGGAACTGGAGAGCCGCAACTTTACATCAAAAGAGCCGCACGCGGCTCGCGAGCCGCAGGTTGCCGAACCCTGGTCTAGGGTAACGAATGGTATCTCGAGTTATGAACACTCTAATGTAAATAATTTTGAGTGGCGTTTTAAGGTAAACTCTGACACAGCAGAATTAACACTCATAAACTTATAGTAACATAATTTATTGCATTATATTACTTAACTATCGTTAAAAAAGGCAGCAAGTGACATAAGCACAACGCATTTAATATGGCGAAAATTCTGGCCAGAATAGCAGTGACTTTATGAGCTTTGACGATGAGCACATTTTTATCCGCATTATGTCCTTAGGAAAAAGCATAGAATTTAAAGGTAACAACAGAGATGTTGAAGAGTTGTTAGAAGTCCAATAAAACACCGTAAGCCGACATCTTTTTCGCTTTTTCATGGGTACCCCCCGCTTTTATTTTTCGCCATAAAAAATCGCAAATGAATTTTCTATATAGAATAATATAATATATTATTCGCATCACTCTATATGGTAAAAGATTTTTCTCATTTCAGTGCATTAATTAACGTATCCATTTTGAACGATACTTATTGCATAAGAACCTTTTTTTGTAGTATTTTATTTATATGTTTATTATTGTGTTGAATATTGTGTATGTGTTAGATTTAATTAATTCCATTGGTTTGCATTACAGTTACTCGATATTCTTATCGAACTTTAGTCCTCCAGCCGATAACTTCATTTTCTACCTTTGCCTTCCACGCATATTTATATGTTAATTAGTTACAATTTTTGTTATGTTATCTGTTTAATATTGTTTCATTTTTCTTTCTTACTATCCTAGTTTTATTGATATTATTTGGTTTTATGTTATGAACTTGTGCGCAAGGCAGTACTCTAAATTTTAAATAAATAGTAATGTATGGCCCAAGAACAGGTTTCTACATTTTACTCATTAATTCCTATGACAAACCTATTTCTATGACAAACCCTCTTCAGAAACGAATTAGATTCGTGAACGTAGATTTTACTATACATCTCCTTAGCCATTTTAACCATTTTGCTATTGTCTTTTTTCAGCTTTATCAGATAAAATGGTTGTTTATGTTTTTAATTGTAATGTTCGTAATTAAAATAGCAGTGCAAGGAAAACAACTTTACTATGCAATATTTTTATATTTTATTGGCATTAGTCAATTGTTTTGTAATAAAATTAATGCACTCTTTGTGATGTCAGAATATCAGCATTTTGTATTTATATTTTAATTGATAGGTTTAACATTTACATCTACAAACGTGCTAAAGAAATATCTATACATATTTAAATTTTGTAATAATAAACTTATTTATTCAGACTTATTTTAGGTATTATACGTTTAATTTCATTCATTTTATGTACAGGTCAATAAACTGAAATGCAATCCATTCCACTCACGAAAATGTATTTAATTTGTTTTCCATAATGTACTGGCACATTGCTTATAATCTTAACTACTCTTGATATTCAAAACAATGAGTATAGAAAGTTGCCTGGAGATATTTCGATCACAAGAAGTTTCATTAAATTGTTCATCATTAATTTGTTTGTTACGGTGATAAACTTATATGTTAATTTCTTATTTAATTGGGCGTTATTTATAGTTTTACGCATCATTAGTTCATTAGGTAAGTCAATTAGCTATGTTTATTGTCTGAATCAGTGATTAAATGCTTTTCCAGCCTATTATTTTAAGCATCGCAAATTCAAATAATATTTCTTTTCAACAAAAGAATAATCTAGGGTAAAGAAGATTTAAGTGTGCCCCCTAGCCTCACGTTAGTACGAAATGACATTGCGTAAAACAACTTAACATTCAGATTACTGTGGAAAATCATCAACAGTACTCTGAAACGAATTTTTATGGTGTCAAACCAATTAGAAACCTCAAAAGAGTGAGAATCGAATGTTTCCTATCAATCTTCCTAACGATGATAATTGCGTTTCCAATTATACGTAAGACAATTACACTGGTGTGCAAAAATTAAGGACGAAGTCGAAAAATTAGCATATCAGCTGAACGAAGAGGCAGAGCGGACAGAAAGACCAATCAAGAGATTAAGTAAGGTGATGTACGGTAGCACATGCGAAGATATGCAGGTAGACGTAATGGGGGAGTGTCTGAGTAGTATAAAGCATGTTGTCGGTGTAAGATCAGTATTTCTCGCAAAGAGATTGCACGCCGTATAGCAGTTAAAATCACACCGAGTTGTTGCCTCAGCGAGAAATGGCGAATAATCAATCTGTTAGACGACATCCGGATGCTTTTACCCGAGGTCGAATCATTGGGAAGTTGGAGGAAGGCCGCAGTGTGACAAGTGTGGCTGCAGAGTTCGGAATTGCTCACAGCATCGTTTCACGACTTTGGAGACAATTTCAAACTACAGCAACACCTATCCGGGGGTTTAGTAGTGGTCGTCCACGAGGAACCCCACCCGCAGATGACCGGTATATTGCCTTACAGGCCAGAAGAAACAGGCGGCAGACAACGGGAGAAATCGCTAGACAAACGACACAGGCGACTGGACGACCGATATCGCGTTTTACCGTGGCCAGAAGACTGCACGGTGGTGGTCTGTTTGCACGACGCCCTGTACGGTGTGTACATCTAACGCCTGCCCATCAGAGAAAGCGTTCTCTGTGGTGCCGGGAACACCGGAATTGGAGAGACAATGAATAGGGACGAGTACTCTTTACAGATGAGAGCAGATTCAGTCTGAGTAGCGATTCTCATCGCATACTCATCTGGAGAGAGCGGGGAAGCCGCAATCATCCCTCGAACATCATTGAAAGGGACAGGTATGGAGGTGGCGGTGTTCTCGTTTGGGGAGGCATCATGCTTCGTAGTCGTACAGACCTTCACATCTTCGACGCAGGTTCAGTCAACGGGACGCGTTATTGTAACGAGATTCTTCTTCCATATGTGCGTCTTTTTAGAGGAGCTATGGGTCCGCAGTTCCTTTTCATGGCCGACAATGCACCATGTCATCGCACAGTAGCTGCCGAACAGCTCTTAGAGAGTGAGGATATTGAACGTATGGATTGGCCGACACGATCTCCGGATCTCAATCCCATCGAGCATGTATGGGATTTTTTAGGCAGACGCTTGGCAGCTCGTATCTTACCACCAGTAACGATTCTGGAGCTTCGATTGGCGCTGCAAGACGAATGGGCAGCAATGCCTCAACAACTCATTGACACCCTCATTCTCAGCATGGGCAGACGCTGTGAAACCTGCCTAGCACTCAAGGGAGATCATATCCCCTATTAAAGACCGGATGTTTCTTGCTGGACATCCATCACAGGGATGTTTAGGCCTTCATTCGCATTGCGCTCCATGCTACTTTTTCAATAAAGCTTCTTTTTATCCCTCTGATTTCTCTTTTAGTAAGTGTTGCTTACATTACTCATGTCCTTACGTATTGGGGATTTTACGGTATTAAATGTGTTGATTTGGAAAGCTTTTGTACAAAGTTATACTGAAAAAACCGTCTCGTCCTTAATTTTTGCACACCAGTGTAATTGGGAAATGTTACATTTCACATTTAACTACCTCCTTAACTTTATTTTGAGCATATTCCTCAACTTGAGTTTATCTATTCCACGCAATCATATTGTAGAGACATTGGTTGATTTTCTTCGAAGCCAGAGAGATGAAAAATTAGCAATCGCCTTCGCCGGGAATCGAACCACGGACACCTGGAATACCGACCCAGCGTGCAGAACCACTACATCAGGAAGGCGCGCGGGAGAAATACCTTATAACATCAGTGTTTTGCTTCAAACGTTTTTTTCCAATAACAATAAAGCAACACCAGTGCGTGAGTAGATAAGTCCGCTGAATGCTAGGAATTCGATCCGGATTCGACCCCAGGCAAAAGGACTGACTGCATGGTTATTTCTGTTTCCTTATGCGTAACCCATATATGAGATAGTGCTCCTTAGAAACGTCCACGAAGACATTCTGTACTTAAGAAGATGGCCTTCGTGTTCTTTGCCATATTCAAATAAACGAATCCAAACCTTAAAAATGGTACTGAAGTTATAGCTTAGATTAGCTTATTTGAATATGGCAAAGCACACGAAAGATATCAGCTTAAAAGCAGGTATACGGCTTCGTGGAAGTCATTCTAAGGGAAATTGGCTCGTACCCATGTTACATATGTGGAAAATCAAGATACATATGTGGATTAGATACAGATTACATATGTGGAAAATCACTGATACAGCTCAGCCCACTCACCTGGAATTAAACCCAGATCCGAACCATTTTACGGCTCGGTCGCTAATTGGCCTCATTTTTAAAGGTTTATTTCAGTTAACACAATTATTTTGGTGTAAATTTGTTTTTTGTACCTTTTTTTCATCCTTTCATTACCAGAATGCAAACTAAGTTGAGTTTAACCTCTTCGCTCAGGACGTTGAGCGAAAGAAGTTTTCCTGTGCGCCCGTGACCTTGGAGCGCTGAACGTTTCTTCATGCCTGAGCGCCCTTTACAATTAAATCTAACATGCAAAAATAATTTCTGGAAAACCTGCTTTTTTATCTAAATATCTGAATTCTTGCACGTGTTATTTAAATTTTTTCGTATAACACAAACAGGAAATCCTAATACTCAAAATTAAAATTCAGAATAAGTTAAAGTGGAACATTAGTAATAATGTTTATATTACCATATAAAACTATTTCTGTATAATAATGAAATAAAAAAACTTAAGAATATAAATATTAGTGCTTATTTTATATCTTAGTACCATATTTGACTACAAAATTTGTGCTTGGACTGCGTGAAGCGTTTCTAAATTATGAACGCGCGTTGTTAGCGTCATGCATTTTATTTTTTTAGAGTAAAGTAATAAAGTTGACCAGAACAATGTTGACTCTTTCTCTCGAATTCGAGCCAGGTGTGCTACCGTTACACCACACAGGCATATTGGAAGGAGGGAGAAAATACATTATACACCTGCAGTATGTACGATTAAGCATTGCTTTGCAACATATTCTTAGGGGAAAATTTTAAGGCGTTTAAAAAATGTTTCCCAGTGTTCCTGAACTTTAAAAACCAATAACCTTCAGCTTAATATTTCGATTTCAATAAATATGAAGCATTCATCATAGGATATGAAGTTATAAGGTATTTCTATCACCTTCTTAACATGCCTTCCTGGTGTAATGGTCATTACGCTCGACGCGTATTCGAGAGGTCCGTGGTTCGAGTCCCGGCAAAGGCAGTGCTCAGTTTTCATCTCTCCTTCTTTCAAAAAACCTAATGTTCTACAAAGTAGCCACCTATCTACTTCGAGTATGGACAAAATAGATGAATTTAGTATCATTAATATTGCAGTCACCAGAAAATAGTATCAGAAAGATTACATTGCAATTAAATGCGTGCAGAATGTAGCAGTGCTGAATAATAAAATTACATTCTGCGTGGGAAATAATCTTTTTCCCTTTGCACCAAATTAAATGGTTTTTAAACCCAACAGCATAAACTGGAGCTGCAGTTTCAAGTGACATATTACTTGCAACAGTATAAAGCTGTGCATTTTGAACATATTTGATGTTAATACCCATTCTAGAAGTTCTATATTTTTGTTTATTCTTCTTTTTTTAATTTGATGTTCGGAAACATTCGGATCCTCCTGTATAAGCAGAATTAAATTTCTCTGATTATATTAAATGCTAAGTTTCGAAAAAAAAACTCTTTTTAAATTTTAGTATTCGTTTTAAACTTACCATGCTCATGAAATACATATATTTGATTTCTTACACGTCAACAATAAAACTCCTTGAAGGGGTAAAAGTCACTTCAGATGTCAGAAAACCTAAGGGTAGGGATTTATGAAATGTTGCTGAGAAGCATCGTTACTCCTCTATGTTTGCCATCTCAAACCTGTCGACAGATTTCAGTTCTTGATAAAAATATTTCCTTCATTTTTTTCTCCCCCCCCCAAATATTCGTATCTCAGAGAATTTATTGATTTTCTGGAAAGATGCAGGAAATAATATTAAAGAAAGCTGTTATACTAAAAATGAAACGTAGTGCATAAATTTTGTGCAAAATCGTTTATAAAAGGCCTCTGCTAAATATTCATATGACATACATCTTTTAATGAATTATTAGTTAGCAGAGTATAATAGCAGCTGAAGTCTCCTTCTTAAATTCGGGGAACGGAAAAATCGATGAAAGCATTATTTTTATGAATTATTTTCTTGATAGTAGCAATTTAGATATTCAATCTAAATGTGAAAAGTGAAATCATGAAATACATAGATAATCTAGTGTTTAAATAGAAAAATTAAGAATTACTACCATCGAACTCCGCTATAACGAACTCTAAGGGACTAAATATTTAGTTCGTTATACTCGCTGGCACGCTGTATCCGATCTGATAAGGAAATACTATTTTATCTCACAAAATAATGTAAACATATATTCGTGAATCATCAAAAAAGCGATAACCATTGTCATATCTCTCAAAAGATGCTAATAATAACATTATTTAAAATATTTAAAATTTAGTAAAACAGATTTAGCAATTGTAATTAAAGTTAATTACAATTACTAAATCTGTTTTTCAACTTCATCATACGTCAGCATTTTACACGAAAAATTACTTAGCATTAAAGTATCATGGCTTGGACTTCATCCTCCAATTATACATTTTCATCTAAAATACGCATATGCAATTATAAATAAATATTAGCTTTGAACACATTTGCTGTCTGATAACTCAGTTAAACGTACTCAAAGAACCAATTCAAGCTCTTTACCACATTAGATCAATAGTTCTTTGTCTTAATGTGTGACATCAATTTAGGATCTCCTAAGGTATGTTTATTGTTTGCCCTGGTTTTAAAAGAAATTTAAGTGCTACACTTGCTTCGCATAAAACTTTCTTTAGAATGCAGAGAAAGGTGTGGGTAAATATAAAAGAATAATAACCTGAAGGTGTTTTCCTTTATTCTAATATCTTAAACCAGATGAAGTTAAGGTCAATAATTTGTCATTTGAAAGTTGCTCTAGAAATTGTAGAATGTTTAAAATTTGTGACTAGAAACTGCAGAATGTTTGAAAAAAATCAGTTCAAGATATGCTTAAAGGACATTATAGCCGATTTAGAAATTTGCTATAGGCAATATAAATGATAAAATAACATTAAATCTGTTAGGAACTGGACGAAGGTAAAGGTTTATCTACTATATCCGCGTGCTCGTTATAAGCTGGGCTCTCTATAACGGAGTTTGAATGTATAACGTTTTGAAGATAACTACATAAAAATATTTTTGAAGGAAGACTTATGCATGAGTGCTTTTTTTATAGAACTTTCGTTTAAAGACTAATAGTGAATTATCTTCAACGTCTCATTTATATTTCTAAAAATTATCGCAAGACGACTCAGGATAATCTCTCAAAATCTTTCCCCATCTATTTAGAACATTTTCAGCCGTCTTTCAGAAATATATTCAAGAATCACTGTTGCCAATCCTTCTTTGTAACAATCTATAAAGCTCTCAAAAATATTAAATTATCATACGTCAGGAGCATTGTAACCAACTTTTGTTTTCTTAATAAATATTCATTCTTGTTTAACTACACTCCATTATATATTCTCGTGTCCAGATAATATTTCATTTCGTACATCGAAATATTATGCAAATATAAACAAGGGAGGTATTATAGTCTAGAGTATTTTTCGTTGTCGGAATACCTTTCCCTGACTACAGAATTGTTTATTGATCGAAAACTACCATGATTAAATATATTTACGTTTTCCGATAGAGTAAATTTAGTAGCGTTTTAGCGAAACTCAAGCCGATTGCTTAGGGCATACACCACATGTTTTTACATATGCTTGTTTTGTAATATTCACCTCGACACAATCTTGTTATTCTGCCCTTTTAAGTACCAGCATCACAAGCTAGTATGGGTAAATACTCGATTCTTTTTATATCTGTGACCGATTTACATATGATATCAAGAATTTTATCACTTACAGTAGGTGAAACAATTCTTGAAAACTAACTAACGCTACCAGATTTTACAAAACATTTCGCACCAATTCGTGGTGTTCTTAGCACCTAGCCTACTGCATTCACACAAAGTTTTAAGCACCCTTAATGAAGGACTTATCAGAGACTCTGTACTTGATATGTCTTCCAAACGAAATGAAAAATGGTATTCGCGTTCTCTGTGATGTCTATTAAACTAAGCTTGGAGCTAGAGAAGTAGTTCAATGTTCAAGCAAAAAAAAATTGAGTCTTTATATAGTTTTCCTAATAAACATGTTCTAGATTTAAAACAAGACTCAACCAAAATTAAACACTAAAACAATGATTACTTAATACTGTCTTCCGGCAACTAAAAACGTGAAGTGCAAGAAAACAAACATATTATTATTCGCTAGCTCTTTTCGTAGGTTTTATGAAACTAATCCCCTGGCACTCAAATTGTCTTTAATAAACTAAGAGCAAAAATGAACGGCTCTAGATAAGATAGGCTAACATTACTTCTAAATCCCTGTGGAGAGTGACTCGCAGTATTCCGTTTACATAACACATAAAGTCGCCCAGATGAGAAAAAATACTTCCTTCATTCATATTAATGCAGGATATGATACCACAGACTACGTGTGGTTAATCTTCTCCCTGTCCCATGGCAAGCTATTGACTTTTAGGACATTTTCCTGAGCAGGTATTATAATCTTCCAGGAAAAACAAGCATCTTTTGCTTTAAGGGATATTCACAAAATTCTCAACACTCCCTAAAAAGAATAAAGATAAGACCTAGCAATAATAACAAATAGATTGCATTTTCTCGAAAAATGGCCACTTTTATTAGGAGAAGCCTCTTTTACTATTTGTTTCTTAACTTTGAATACATTTAAGATGGGAGCTAGTAAGGTTTATTTAAGTTTCTATATGTGATTTAATCTCGTAAATTCTAGATCTAACTCGAAAGATAGAAACCTTAGGTTTAAGGTTGTAGAGACATTAGGTAATGTTTGAAAGCAGAATAGATAAAAAATTAGCAACGCCTTTTCTTGGAATCGAACCAAAAATCTCTGGAATACGCGCCCGGAGTGCAGACCACCACATAACGAAGGCACGCCAAGAAGGTGAAAGAAATACCTTATAAGGTACGAAATAAGTGAAAGCATTTTATAAGCAGAGGAAAAGAACAGTTTTTGTAGGAGACAAAGTTGTTAGGTCTTATCTCATCCTAACATCAGAGCAATTCCATGAATTTTATAGTACCGAGAAGTGAAAGATTATATCTGTCGTTGGCATGGACCTGATAATACGGCTGTGGCCGGGTCCGTCCCAATTTTGAAGGAGGATCCCAGGCTTAAGGATCTTCCATCTTTCTTAACCTACTGTGAAACCCAATCATAAGGATTTTAGTTTCGCAGTGTATTTTGAGTACCTTTCTTATTGCCCTTATATACATTCACAAACTCCAAGCCTACTCTGAGATACGAAAAGTGGGCTTAAGACAGCCAGAATTGAAAACTGAAGTACTATATTGCATTTAAGTGTAAAATGTGTATTCACAGCTCATATTAAAATACTAAAGCAAACTGTTTGGAACATTAAGAATATTATACACTTGCTAGCAATCTTTAAAACTTTTGCATAACTATGTACTTACATAACATTATAATTTGTATAACAATGTATTGCAGGGAATTTTTGTTATTTTTCTAATAGTTACTTTTAGCTTGACAAGCCTTTTTTTCTCCTCTATTTTTCTAACCTATGTTTCCCTAATAGAATGAGTTTTCGGGAAAGGTAAAAACGAGTATTTAAGCTGGTGTCACTTCAATAGTTAAGCGTGTTCTCCTGCCTCTCAGCTACATTATTGCTATTTGTCTAAGTTTGTTATTCCACGCCCTCTTTATACGTGCCTGCTAGTATACGTGGTGTAGTGGTTTTGCACGCTGCGCCGGTTCGATTCCGGGGAAGGCGTTGGTAATTTTTCATCTTGCCTGCTTCCAAAAAATAACCTAATGTCTCTACAACATACAATTTATAAAGAATAATAAAACTGTAATTTTAAACTATTAAAATGGCAAATCTTTTCTTATCAATATATCATTACGCAAAATATCAGAATGGTCTAGCATTATAAAAACGATGTTATATAATATGCTATTTGCAGTTATAAAATATTTTATTTCATTACTGGTATCATTAAACGTATTATTATGAAATACCGTATTTCATTTTGTTATTCGTTTTATTCTCTAAAACTTTTTTATCTAATATTTACTGCCTTAGAATATTTTCTTCAAGAATTTCTTATTTTATCGAAGGTTTGAGATCTTAAAATAGCTCAATGTAATTACTTTTCGGGCTACTCTGTGGCAAAGGAATACTAGTTAGTTAGCGATTAGTTCGTTACTATATAGTGGTTAGGGAACCTGGCTGCTGTATCGTTTTTCCCGGGTTCGAATACTAGCGAAGGCTTGGAATTTATAAGTGTATTATGTCTAAGCTATATGAGAACACTGAAAGTTTGGCTAACCGAAAGTTCCCTGGAGAGGTTCGATGGTAGGGTGGAAGACTCTCAGATACCTCCCTCGAGATTTTTTACATCCAAATTGGGACGAAACTTCCCTTCCTTACGTAATTTGCTTAAAACTTGTGGTATACATCGTTATCAATGACGAGACGGCTAAAGTAACCGACACGAATTGACCATTCCCCGATAAATGCATTAATTATCCAGCCACTTGCAACAACATACTTTCATAACTGTCATAAATTTCAGAAGGTCGAGTATTTAAGTCTGGCACACTTCTATTTAATTAAATGTAAGTTCAATCAGTTCATTTGTTACCATTTAAGAATCTTGAATCGTTGAAATTACAGATAATTTCGGCTGTTATCAATCTTTTAAAACACAGTAATTCATTGCATAATTTCTAACTAAATAACTTTTAAATTTAAAATCTAATTGCAATAAGCTAAACTAAGCCTTAAATCTTCGAATTTAAATTAATTAAATGGTAAAGACACAATTTTGATCTTAGTCATTTCATTTCATCTCTGTAAATCCACCACTCCAACTTTGTCATTCATACCAGGATACATTTTAATAACTCTACCCAGTTTTTAACGTAACAGAGTGAGTTCTTGTTCTTAATCAGCACCATATCACCAGTCTTTGGACTCTACTTCAAACTAGATAAATACATACCACTCCATCTCTTCTAAAAATATTTAAACCGTAATATTTCTGTATTCCACCTATCAATATAGCTTAGATTTTCTTGAATAAAGTTAGGTCCTGGAAGAGCGCACAAACCCGCTCCTGTTAAAGAAAGTCCTGGTATAATAGGCACCAAATCCTTGAAGTTACTTGACGTTGATAACAATATAGCAGAATTAAGATTCAGTTTGTGATATTGAAGTAAAAATTGCTTCGTATGCTAGAAAAAAGTGTACTCAAACATCTCTTTAAAAGCTATTACAATAGAGTTGAATCCGAGATTTCCGAAATCTTTCAAAATGAGACTGATATTCTCTGAAGAAATATTACCTATGAAGGTGTTCATTGCAATGAACAGCAGGTAACGTTTTCTTTAGTTCTTTATTAGTAAGTTGGTTGTGGCTTGTAACTACTGGCGATAAATTTGAATTCGTAAGGAATGATTTTGTCTAAAGCTTTCCAAGTAATTACAAATATATTTTTGTAGTAATAAAACAAATTAATAGACATACATAGCATTTAAAGATTTCCTCTGCTGTCTCAATATGATATTTGACTATAAATGGTCCCGTAAAATCACCTCTTACTCGAGAAAAAATTCTGCTTTGCGTAACTTCTGAACCATATAAATGTGCCATTAAAGGAATTGCATTTTGTGCTCGAAATCTAAGGCAGGTGATACAAGGATATGAACATTTTCAAATGATATTGTTTGCACTCTCAATTCAAAATCTATGTCGTATGACAGAAATCAGTCGTTGAGTACCTGCGTGGAGATACGGTTGTCATTTTGCTTAATAATCAAATCTTTATTATTATGATGTTTCTGATTATCTGGAACTGTAACGTTTCTGATTCTTTCCTCTAAACATATTATTCCCGAAGGGATCTAAGGAAGGATTTAAAGATAAAAGCTTTTTTAAGGTCTCACCAATGGTTAACTCACCGTACTTTCCTCTTTTGGTTTAGTTAACTTAAACTACATGATTTTTTGTCCTCTGCCTTGTGATTTCCATAATCTATTTACAATATACATAGAAATGCAATAATTCCCGAATTGTATTGTAGTTCCGATCTCGGCAGACAAGAAAACATAATGTTGCGCCATTTGTAATTAGTGGACTTCATGCGAATGTGCTGTCTCCTACCATCAGTAGAACATTTATTTATTTATCACCACTGAGCAGGCTTATGACCTAAGGTGTATACCATACAGAATAGTGCTTGCTCAATGTACAATTCAGCAGCGGCCACCACCAGTGTAGGGCTATACTTTTTTTAACGAAATCAGTGAGCACATAAAGTAGCAGTATTTCATAAACAAAGATAACTTGCATTCATACGCTACATATAATTCAAAGTTGTAGTTTGGTACGAATGTAATAAAAACAAAGTTATTGAGTAAATTTTACAAAACTTGATATAATAAAAAAACAAAAAAATAAAAATAAAAATGAATAAAATAAATGAAGAGGGGAAAAAATATAATAAATGAAGAAAGAGATATAAATAAAATGAATAAATATTGAATAAATGAATAAATAAAATGAATAAATATTGAATAAATGAATAAATAAAATGAATAAATGTAAATATAAATAATAAATAAATAAATGAATATATAAAAAAATAACAACGAGTTTATAATACAACAATTACTTAGCTAGTTGATGAATATGAATATCTTTATCGAATGAGTACTTAGCTAGTTAATGATTACGAACAGAATTACAGAATTACAAAAAATGATTCTTCAAAAATTCCGTAGAAAAACTGAAGAATATCAGAAATTTGAATTATCTCTATTTTACTGAAGTTATAGTTAAAAAAAATAAACTTATAATAAACTTATGAAAGTAAGAAGAAGAAGAAAGAGTAATAAGAAGTAAACTTTGTTTACAAATGCTTCATTTTGTTACAAAACAAAATAATTTTATAACAGGAAATTACACGGAACGTCGAGTTAATTCGAAACATTTTGTTTACAAACCTCGGGCTTGATATAAAAAATATATATGGAAACGTATTAGAAACAATCTCTTAAGCTTAGGTACTGAAATTAAACTTAGTTCTTACTCATGTGCGTTTAACCTTTGCAAAACGTTTCCGTATAATTAATAGGAAAAAAAGCAAAACCTAAACTAAAAAGATTAAAGAGTGTGTTTTTTATTACTGAACAAGATAATCCTTAAAGATACCCAAATTTTCAAAAAAGAATTTCTGTGGACAAGATATAATTTTAATGTTTTTAGCGAAAGCTTATGATATTTCATAAATATTTTCTCGCTTTGTCTTAACCAGTTTTCTTGGAACCAAGAAAAAAAGCTAGCTTAATTTGCATCATTATATGATTAAACCGGAATTAAAGGGCTTCTTTGAGTGAAGAATTTTAAAAAAAATTCTCAGTGACAAGAAATTCAATTACGTTACTGTTCGAAAGATATAGCATGACATATCTATGGCATAGAGACAAAGATTTTTTGTTTTATTTTTAGTAAAAAAGAATTAAGTAATGAAACCAATTTAAGCAAAATGAAAAATAAAGTTAACTTCGTGTTCGCTTAATTATGTCTGTAAAGCGAAAAGTACACAATATAGAAATGTCAGAAGTTAAAAATGACTAACTTTAAATGTCTCGAAGTTCAGAATATGCATTGATAGAAGAATATTGTCTTCTTTATTTTTAATTATAGTTTTTGAAACTTACACGCTGAGAAGTCAGCACTAGTAGAATTAATTTAAATACTACAAGATAAATCAGAAATATAACACTATATTTGATCGCAAAGTATCATGACACTGTGAGACCTACAAGAAAAAAAATGCGTCTGAAAACTTTAAGCAACAATAGCAACAAAAAACCCTTTATTGCTTCGACCTGCTCGCCATTTATTACCTTTTTTGTTCTTACTTATGCTGCTCCATCAATGCTCTGCGAATCTTTACAGGAAATTTCAGTTTCTGTAAGTTTTCTGTTTGAAGCAGCAGGTTTCTGCGATTTCCTACATTTGACGGAAACAGTATTGCATAGAAGTCATATCTTTTGAATCTCTTGATCTCACGATCTAAGGAACGATCAGTCTCTTGCCAAACTACTGCCGAAATCGTTCTGAACAGTAAGCAGTTATAGCATGGAGACATGCATTTTAAATTACTGTTGAATATCTACCGCTATCTTGGCCATAGACATGAGCTTCACACGTGACTGTTATTTGAAATGAGAAAATGTAGTTTATGATTTAATATGCCATTCACATTTTCGCTGTATAATACAAAATAGTAACACATTATATTTTCAAGGTAGAAATATCCTTATTTCTGACTCGGGCTCTACATAATATTCTACCTTTTGCGGGCTGTATAAGTTATGAAGAATGAAACTGTAACGAATCTTTTTAGGCAAGCTCTTAATAAATGACTGTGAAAGTGAACGAATATATAATTTATCTGTCTCTTATACATGTAAATGAATGTAATAATTTAGAAAATGTGGTTTATGGTGCAAAGTTTGAAACATACAACAGAAATACTTAAAGTCATGTAAATACAATAAGACGTAGATGTGGCGGAATTAAAATTATTCTTCTTTACATTAGTTGACCAAACATTTCAACAAAAGAAGAACTGAGCGGAACATTGCATATTTTTGTAGGTATCATTCTAGAGTCATTCGTTATTTTGAAGCAGAAGTACATGGAAAATGAGTAATGCCCTCGCTGGGACTCGACCTGGAGCTCTTGAATACGTGCCAATTGTTACACCACGAAGGCATGCTTAAAGGAGCTAGAAAATACCTTATACATTTCCCTTTTAAAGGGAGAATGGGGTTTAGGGGATCTAATCGGCAAATCCTAATGGTGTCGTATATTGAACACAACTTTTTTAGTTCGGAAGATTACGTTATTATGAAGCAGGAGTACGTTTCCTGTACTGAAGGTTCATTAACCCAGTTTCTGTGACGGATATTGTTCTTTAAATTGCTATCAGATGCATATTTCTTATCACTCTCCCTAATTTCTCATATTCAACCAATCAACCAATCGGATATTTAAATCAACCAATCGGATATTTAAATCAGTAGGGCTTACAATTTTATCCTAATTGCCTTTAAAATGGATTTTATTTCACTCTGATTTTAATTTAATCTGATAGCATAAGATTCTTTAACTGTTCAAAGTTTGCAACGTTTAGACCTGTAACCCATACAACTGGTTATTTGAAATAGAACTTCCTTCCACATTTTACCATGCAGTTTCGGATGATGAAAAAACATTCAACGAAATTTTCCAAGATTTAACTTTTCAAGATCGTTTAGATCTTTTACTTGCTCTTTGCTTTTTCAATAAGTGCCCGTCCTGTGCTAACTATTATAACTGCGCTAACTATTATAACTCTGCTGTTCCGTAAGGCAACAAGCCTAACAAATGTGAAACCACTCCGTTTCCTGTTCATGAACACTACTAGCCTAACTATCAAATAAAACTAAGAAAAGGTTTGTCTCTTACTTTCGAATCGAGTTTCTGCATTAACTTCCGAAGTTCATAACGGAGTTTCATGTTCTCATCGAAATGGCCGAAATTGTCCTTTTCCTCTGCACTCTTATTATCTGCTTCTAATCGTAACTTTTCCTGTTCAAATTTCCTTTTTCTTGATGCTTCTGTCAACGCTTCTTTGTCGTTTCTTCCGATTTTAACTGTGTTTAATATTCCCATGATAAAATTCTGTTCCTTGTTATCACAATTATCCTCTTTAAATCTACCACTTTATATTCTGCAAGTATTTTCTCTCCGAGTTTCTCAGCTAAGAATTTTAAATCTTACTTTTTAGCTTTTTTATGAAAAGCTTTATAATATGACTACTTAAGAACTAAAACTATAATTCTAATCACTAATCTAGTGCATCTTGTAAACAGCTTTCTACCAACACAAAATAAAACAGAATTAGATATAAAAGCATTACAAATCTATATACTTGTCATATTAATTGCATTAAAAATTGGCATCCATTTCAGTATTACCTGTCTTTATAACACCTTTACATTAACAATATTTCAATTTCACATTAACAATATTAACTTAACTATTTTCCCCCTTAGCAATAGTTCAACTATATAATTTAAACATTCTTAACATTAATACCTATAACTAACTCATTATTAATTTTGTTACTATTGTTGTTGTTGTTTTTACTAAACCTCGAGACAAGCTTATGCTAGACGAGGTCTACGAGCTTATTCACCTTCAAAAAGTCATAGACTAGCATAAACTTAATCAGGTCTTCGTAGGACAAACCGAGACACCTAAGGATATGTGCTGGAGAAACCTGCCTATTGCTACATTTCGGACAAATCGGATTGTGATTTTTGACCTTCCTGGAAGGCTTCTTAAATGATCACAAGAAAGCGGGAGAGTACCGTCTGGGTGCATCTGTCACAGTTAAAACAGGCAATTGGAAGTAGCCAGAGCCTCCTCGGCACCCTTTTTTGCCAGGACGTCTGCCTCTTCATTTCCCCAAATGTCCACATGTTAGGGAATCCACTGAATGTGCACATCCCAAGAGGACGATACTTGTTTTAATTTAGTGAAATTTGAAGTTCCAATTTTGTCAGCAATGTTACACTAGTTTGACAAATGTTGGATGGCATTATGACTATCAGTCATAATCCAGATAGCTTTAGGGTATATGCCTAACTTTAGCAGAATTCCAAACTATTTACTAAAACTATCAGTTTTTACATTTAGAATTCACATACTTATTTGCACTGATACAAATTACAAATAACTCCTATATTTTACTTTAGAATAAAACATTCTGAAACATTCTCAAAAGTAACACCTATAATTCTTTAACAGTTTTAAAATGAATACAAAAGGCTAACTTTGATAACAGTTCAAATCATACATTTAGAACATTCTCAACAGTAATATTAAAAATTCTAAAATGATAAAAATGGCTAACATTAACAACATTTCAAACTAATCTTTTACTAAAAATATCAATTTTCACAAAATTTAATGCCATACGTTATTTAGATATTTATTTGTATTAATACAATACAAGCATAACTTATGCATTTTACTTTGGAAGAAATATCTGAATCAAATATAATAAAAATGATACTCTGTGTGTGCAGGTGATACAGCACCGATAAATTTCTCACGTCCGAAATCACCGCAGGCACCACATAATTTCTTTATCTTATAGCAACTGCGCCAGTACTAGTTTGATGTCACTCTGTAAGACCTATCTCTACTTTTGCACAGGCACTAACTTAGATCCTATGAAGAACCTGCCGAATTCTCGCACAGGTGTGAAATAAATACCAGCACAGAAGAAGGGTGAAAAATAACCCTTTAGTTACTCAAACTAAAATAACAAACAGCACGGACTTCGTGCGTTACAAAAAATATACTTGCAGCGATAACTAACACGTAGACTAGAAAACAAATCAAAAATCTTAAAACTAAACGAGTGCAAGAACGCACTTCAAAGTTACTCCTAGGAGATGGACTCACAGAGATCTAACAGGCGTGATACTAAACTGTTAAGGCCACAAAGGTTTACTCGAGTGACCGCGAAATAACGACGAAACATGCGCTAGGCTAGCGAAACACGCTCTGAATAAACTGAGATAATCACACGTTTAAACAGCACTTCACTTAACTTAAAATTTACATCCTGGCAAGAGAATGTGAGGGGAAGTTTGAGAAGTTGAGAACAGTAAACATAAAATAAATTTGTTATGCAAATTAAGAAAAACCCTACAACTCCACTACGATATTTTATTCTTTAATCTCTCAAAATACTTGGATTTGCTACAGCTATATTGTAGAAACCCTAAGTGGCCATAAAATGAGTCACTCAATCCACGATATCAAGGAAGAAATCTAACTTCACGAGAACATATTTATATGACACACAGACACTAAACATAAATAATTTTTACATATTAAAATACAGGCAGCATACATCTGCCATTCTCATCCCACACATACCTCTTCCAGAGTCCTCAGAAACTCAATTGATCATCTGGAAGAGTTTTTTCTCGTCTCAGCGCCAGTGTCCACCAGTTGAAGAAGCTTCGCATTTCTTGGCACGCTCTCGAATTTTACATTCATGATATATATAATTAAAAATGTTACAAAATTTTAGAATGCATTACATATTTTTGATTTTTTTTTAATATTCTGAAGATATATAAATTTTCCATGATACTCTACATGCATATTCATCTAATATACTACAAAATATTTCGGTATTCCACCTGGATCATATGCATAAATAATCTCTACTGATAAACAATATTTATCGTTAAAAGAGCCCTTTCGAGCAATCATTAAAATCAGAACTCTTCTAGATTATTTTTTTCCGTATCTAAAAAAGTGTTAATATTTTTTTTATGTTTAAACGCTTTTATTAGATTTTGCTTTCTTTTATGTATAGCTATAATTCATGGGCTTGGTCAAAAGTATAATGCAGTATATAATATTTCGCTTACTTCGAAAGAATTCTGTGGTGAATAAAAACCGCATCATATATCATTGAAGCTATGCAATATTTATTCACAGTTTTAATATTTGATGCTTCCACCTTTTAGCTTTATTTGCAGCAACTGCTCTGCTCAGCATACTAATCAATAATTTAAGTTGATTGTTTTCTTTTTATGCCATTTCAAACTTAAGAGCATTTAGGAAAATATGAGAATTCAAATCATGTTCGATCCCAGGCAAACTGGCAGGCTTAATGACTGTTTTTGTGATTTTTTTTAAGTGTAAAATAAATACGAGACAATTGTCTTGAGAAAGCCCTCCACAAAGGCATTCGTGCTTTTAGGCAATTGCTCTCGTGTGATTTGTCATATTCAAACAACCTAATCTAATCAATAGATATCTTATGAGACATTCTGGTTTGTTTCTAAATGATCTTCTTGTTGTACTACAAGCCGTTAACATTTATAATTTTAAATATGTATGAAAACCTCACGCCAGATAGATCCGAATGAGGTTTTTTGGGACATTGATCCAAAAAAAATCTACATTTAAACTATTTTGGATAATGAAAATAAAGACCTGAAATCTTGAATCGAGGAGACCATGATTGGCATAAAGGCAGACAGTTTTGCTAACCATTATACCAGCTTGAGCACCTGATGCATTCCTAAAACATTAATTTGTGTTAAATAATTTTGTGGCCTTATGCGTAACCGCATGCTTTCTTGAAATTAACGTTTACTACGGCTAATTGTGATCTTCGTCAAATTAACATAACTTTTAAACACATGCTTGACTTTCGATTGCTTCAAGTTACCTTAATTTCTGTAGGAAGCCGTGTTATTTTAATTCAGTAAATATAAAAACCTATTCTCCGTTCTCTCCTACATGCTGCATAAAATACAGTATCTTACTATTTTTACCGTCAAAAACACGACTTAAATCTGAACATATATTATTTATCAACACTTTGAAACAACAAAGAATACAATGACGGGTGTTCGTTGTATTTGCGAGGAATGGCAACGATTTCTTGTCAGTTTCTATGTATCTAACATATTATTGCAACACATCCAACTTATGACGTTACTTTTTCTATGTTCTTCATTGTTTTTCGGCATCTGTGGAGTTCTGGTATTGCTTTCGTAAATAACTGCGCCATGAGAATTCGAATGAAAGAATTCCAGCTCGGAGCTATCTTTGACAACCGTATAATAGAATGAATGATACATCCCACAGATATCCTAAACAATACCGCAATAGAATGCTATGTTACTGATTCAATATAAGTGCATTCAGGAAACAAGTGGCGTAACTACTCTGCTTTATATGAAATCGGGTTTAAATATACACACACACACACACACACATATATATATATATATATCTGAGTTTGTGAAGTTCTAAAGCTGTTAATTTTCAGCGTATTTTAAATAGTTAAAAGCATAGAAGTTTTGGTCTTTGCATGTCCTTTTCCCAACGGAAGACGTTGTTCTTACTATATAAATAATTTTTAGAAGGCTTTCGGAGCCGTTTACTTAATGTTTAAAGTATAAAGAGTATTTTTAATGTTCTGTCTGATAGCCTGACTTTTGTCAATCCTCTGGGGAAAGTCCCCGGACACACTGCTATTACTTACAGGATGGAAAATCATGTTATCCTTCTTTTGATCGAACCCAAACTTTGAAGCCTAACTTCTGGACTATCAAGATTTTCATGACAGAAGGGTATTTTCTTAAATTTTCACGGGTATTGGTTTTCATTACTTTCCATCGATGTAAAATATGGATGAAAAGTTGTGGAAATCCATCAATCGTGCTGGGTTTGCGCTTAAAAAGAGCTCTTTATCCACCCAAGAGATTAAACGCATAATAGTCCATCTGTTTAAAATTTGCAGGCATACGTTGAAAAGGTGCATATGCCACACCTGTATCAGTTTTTATATTCTCAAAGAATGCAGTGATATTTTTCGAAATATGTATTCTCTCTCTCTCTCTCTTTTTTTTTTTTTTTCGATGGAATTTCTTTCTTTATAACTGGGATAAAAAAAATAGATTTTCATTTGTAAATATCGGACTAAATCAGATAAGCTCTGATTTTAACATTTTTTTTAATCTTCTTATTTTTAAATCTACATTGTGAAAGAATCATGAGATAATCATAAAATCCTTAGTGCAATTTTATTTGCGTTGACAGAACCAGGTTTGTAAATATTTTTTGTTCATGTTCGATAATAAATAATTTTTTTTCAGTCATTTAGGTAAACACATACTTCATCAAGGTCACAGTGTATTTGCGTTTATTTCATGCTAAATAATTTTTATTGCGGTTTCCATAATTATTCTGCTTTGACCCACATGCTTCAGCAAAAATTAGTGATTATTATGTCTTTCAGGTTTTTTAAGTTATAAATCTTGGTTTATAATTGTATTTATCGTTGCTACAGATGTATTTAAAAACTTTCCAAATGATTTCTGCGCAGACGGGTTTTCTCTTGTTACCAACTATTTAAATTTAGAAACATTAGAAACAGTACACATCTTTTTCGGGTATTCGTTTGGAGACTTCTTTCCATATATAAGCAGTGATTGACAATTTTTTTCCTTTCCAATTACTAATGCTGATTATTTTACCCTTAGAAATTTTACTATCATGCATTTCACGTTTTGAATTATGGAAGAACATTTCTCTTCAGAAAGGGCAAAAACATATCCTTCAATCTACAGCTTGTTTACATGCGACATTTTGGAAGAATAATAAATTTGGATGTAGCAGATGATATTTCTCATTTCAAGTAATAAGGTCTCACCAGCAATGTTTATTCCCAAATATTTGCTTTCTTAAATTCTTTATCGAAATTGTTCTAAACATATGTAAACACACCCTCTAGAGGTGCTTGTTGCACAAGTGGGTTCCTGTGTAATTCAAAATGTAACCAATTATTGAGGACATTATGGCACAGTTTTAGAATGTGCTTTACACAAAGCCATTTTCTTAATTATAATAAAACTTTTAAACCATTTAACTGATTATTTGTCCCCTATTTATTTTTCATTTATTCTGTTAAATATTTTATTAATTGATTGATTCTGTCAACTTGACGTTTTAGTTATCAAAAGTAATTAAACCCCATTAGGTTTTTAAATTGTCAAAATGAATCAATAAATAAATACCCTTAAAAATTTAGTATATTTTATTTACGATCCGTTGATTAATATACAAAATTACTGATAACTGTATGGAATAAAATTACAGCATGTTTTCCAACTAGTACCATTTAGTGTTACTAAGTTACTGTTTGAGAATATTAGATGCAGATTATTTAAATAATCTGAAGATTAATTAGTTAATGTAAGAAACGAAAGTTTTTACTCCCGACGTCGAGAAAACAAAGTTTCCCTGTGGGGCTGTGACCTTAGAATAATGAAAGTCACTGTGGGTCTGATGACATTTTGCAATTAAGCTTAACATGCAAAAGTAATTTCTATAAAACCAGCTTTTTATTAAAATGTTTGGATTATTGTTAAATGACATATTATTTTAATGTCACTTCTTATAATATAGACAGAGAACCTAATGCTGAAATCAACATAAAAAACAAAATAAGTGAATACTCAATATTAGTAATAATAGTCATAACGTCATATTTAAATTATTTTTGTACAATAATGAAGTAAAAAACTTAAATATTAATTCCTATTATATCGAAATGCCATATTTAAGCCGCTTGCATTGCCTGCAACATTTCTAAGTAGTGAACCCGTCGGTACAGCTCCTTTGTTGCAACTCTGCAAAGCCTAAGACATTTGTGTTTGAAACGTTATCAGAAAACTCCGCGGTATAAAAAGAAGTATGTTGCAATTCGCAATGTATTTCTCTTTCGAATTTAATAAGCGCATTCAGTGAATTAAAAGAAATGTGTTGCCACTGCTCGTATAATATTTTTATCTTCCATGACAGTGTACTTTCGTTCAGCAAAGCGTAATATGTATTTTCTCTTTCAGATTTATTCTATTATTTATTAATATACTTTAAAAGCAATAAACCCAGATTAATTTCATTTATTTTTAATTAACAACTGGAGCCGTAACACTAGTTGGATTCTTTAAAATCATTATATGGTGGAGTAAAAATAAACATAATGTGGAGGTAACAGTAAAAATAAACATAATAAGATAACGAATTTATAAATATAAAATCATGAAAAGTATTTTAAGAATGAAACCTTGTATTAAAAAATAGGAATTGGAACTATTACCCTGTAAGAATTTATATTGAGAGCATTAACGAGAACTGAAATATTTTTATGGTTGTTTAATATCTCGAGTGACTTTACGTACCACCAACAAACCAGGGCTCCGACTCTGACTCCGACTCCCTCATACATATATATTATTCAGTCTCAATTCTTCTTGTTTTGACGAAACACGTTATGGAATTAGCTGGATTCGAAGCACATTGTGCATTTCCCTTGAAAAGTCCGTAATGAGATTTGAATTAGGCTAATTTACCATATACCGCTTCTTAGTCATTTTGCTAGTGTTTTAAATAATTTTTGTGTTTATTTTAAAATGTTTTAGAATTGTTTAAATTTTCATTAAAATTTTTTAACATTCAAATTTGATTTGAGTTTTACATTAACTTTTTGTTTGTCAGTTTTCTTGTTAAGTATTTCATACTTCTTGTATTTAAACTTTTTGTAATTGCAATTTATTTTTATATAGTGTTAAAAAAATTTTACATAGGAACCACAGTATCACATTTGCTTTTCAGCAATAGCATGAAGAATTTCCTTTTTACCTTGTTTTCAAATTTTGCAGCTCAATACGCAAAATTATTGATCGCACAGATCTTTTTCAGTTTGTTCTCTTTCTTCCATTATATATATATATATAAATTTGAATTTAACAAATATTCTCAATTCGTATAAAGCTAATATAACTTTAAAATTTAATTAAGAAATTTTTAATTTCAAAAATAAAAATAAAAATAAAATTAATTATTGCTGCGAACTAATTTACAATATCATTTAAATGCTTGTAGGGTTTATATTTATTTTAACTAAAATTTATTTTAAGTTATCTTTCCTGTCAAGCCTTTACTTTCCCCTAGAATTGCCAATGCTATGGTATGCAAATTGTAGTAGAGCGCGCAGTATATTCAAATTTAGTAGAAGTAAAAAGAGTTTAAATAGAAGGAAAACGAGATTGTAGGTGCGCTTCTTGAATCGCGAAAGGGAAGGTTGCTAGGTAGAAATTTACGAACCGCGCGTGTCGGCCTGTGTGCCTATCCCGGCAGATTTTGTTGGATCTCTCAACTGTTTAATTAGTAAGCTCGCTGAATCTCAGCGGTATTGTAGAACGCGGTTAGGTTAGTTAAGATCTCAGAGCCTCGTGGATAGTGATCTCGCTATTTATTCATCCAGTCATTATTTTTTCAGTTTTACATTCTGTTTCAGTTAAACCGCCGGGTCGGCGTAGTTTGTGAGCGTCAAGTGGACGCAGCTGTTATTTTAAAAGTTGAATAAAAAGGTCTTTAAACCCTTCTTACGTGTCTGTGTAAATTCAAACTTCGTAGCAGTCACTACCACAATTGGTGACAAGTTGGGGGCCACACGATATTACATTGGCGCCCGAACATCTTTCGAACTCAGATGGCCGATAATTGGATTGGAGCTCCTTTACAACTCCAACAGCAAGAAATGGTGAACCAGTTAGAAGGGTTTGGATACTTGGTCCAAACTATGAGAGCATCTATCAAGCCAACCGTCAATTTCGACGGAAAAAATTCGGTGGCGATATTCTTAGAAGGCCTCGAAAATCATTTCCAGTTATATCCTGTGCCCGAAAGGCAAAACGTTGCCATTACCCCGTCTGTACTAAGAGAACAGGCCTCACTATGGTGGAAGAGTATAGGGAAATTTTTATTAGGAGAATTCGGAGGCCAAGCATATACCTTTGAAAATTTAAAGCATCATTATTAAAGGCCTTCCCCATAGTGAAAGATCGAGAAAAGCTAGAACCCGAACTTTATTGTTTTTATCAACGTAATATTGAAGATTTGACGGACTTTATTCTGCGAAAAGTTAATCTGACAGACATGCTAAACGGAAAGAAACCCGACAAGGAGATAATTGAAATAATTTTACCAAGATTGCTACCTGCTGTCCAAGATTACTTGGAAATCCGAAATCCAAGCACCTTGCAGGAACTCTTCGAGTTGGCGGTCAAGTTCCAAAACCGAAAAATAGCGGAAAAATCTAGAGGGGCATCGTATTCCCAAAGTCCCTAAAGACAATTCTCAAATCAACAGACCGGTAACACAAATCACTCTTATGGGGGAAAGAGTTATCAAGCCAACTCATCGAAGCACAAAGGTCAAGGCACAAAAAGGAAATTCGAAAAAAAAACCGTCCGCCTACCCAAAAGACTGAAGTTGAAAAGAAAGCTTTAAACGATTAGAGGGGCCTGTAAAAGCAAGCGTCCAGACCACTGAAGTTTCGCAAAAACCCTCAAGAAGATACCTAAACACGGTCGTGGGAAAGAATTCACAGTTACCAGTCATCCATGTCCTGGTTGGCGATGTACCGATGGAAGCCCTCATTGATACAGGGGCAGAAGGCAATTTTATGAGTGATAAATTTTTCAATAAGAATTTTAATAGGTTACAGTTATTTAAAAATAAAAACACAGAAATTATAGCCGCCCAAGGAAAAACCTGTCAATGTATTAAGAATACAGATAAATGACGAGAACCTTAAAGTATTAATTTTTGTGGTGAAAAATTTACAGAATCCAGTCATTTTAGGCATGGAGTTCTTAAAGGCCGCGAAAGCCAAGCTCAATTTTCAGGATAATTCGATCATGCTGGAAATGGATCGGAGGGTGGTGGAGCCGGTGAAAGAACCTTAGGTAGATTTGAGCCATTTGAGCGTACAGGAAAGCCAAGCCATCCAGCAAGTGGTGAGTACTTTTTCAAACTTGGTTTCAGAACGGCCTGGTAACTGTCAAATTGTAACACATGATATACAACTAACTACCGATAAACCCTGTAGGGCTAAACCCTACTGGTATGATCAACAGAAAGAACACATTAAAGAAATGCTGCAGAACCAGATAATAACGCCCATAAATAGTGAGTACGCGAGTCCAGTCGTACTATGTAGGAAAAAGAACGATTTCCCTTCTTCAAATAAAAGGGCTTGGAGGCTTGCTATCGATTACAGAAAACTCAATAGTATTACTAAATTCCCGGTTTACACTTTGACGGTGATTGAGGAAATTATTAGAAAGATTAAGTCAGCGAGATATATGACTACGTTGGACTTAACGTCTGGCTACTATCAAATAGCTATGAAACCAGAAGATATACATAAAACCACGTTTATCACAAAATCGGGCGCTTATGCATTTTTACGCATGCCCTCTGAGCTGTGTGGGGTCCCGTCAACATTCGAGAGAGCTATGGACATTGTTCTAACGCCTGTCCTAGGAAAATCGACTTTAATTTATCTAGATGATATAATTAAAACGATTAGTACGTTGGAGCAACATATTAAAGGACTTGGAAGAGGTTTTTAAATTATAAAAAGAGGCCGGTCCTACAATTAACGCATCGAAATGCAAGTTCGCGACAAAAGAACCTAAATACCTGGGTTATAAAATTTCGCAAAAGGGTATAGCAAATCAGGTTTCAAAAATAAAACCATCAGGAATTTCCCACCTCCCAATACCGCCAAGAAATTTTCTTCTTTCCTCGGGTTATGTTCTTATTACCGGTCGTTCATAAAACATTTCGCTGATATTGTTGAACCGTTGTTAGTAATTAAAAGAAAAAAGTAAGTTTACGTGGACAGCAGAAGCAAATACAGCTTTTGAAAAGTTAAAAGAAGCACTCATCAATGCCCCTGTTTTGAAATTCCCTGAAGGGGACAAAAACCTCGAAATTACAGCCGACGCGTCGGACTATGACGTAGGTGCGGTTCTCATGCAGAATGGGTATCCTTTGGCATTTTTTAGTAAAACCTTAAATTCTACTCAAAGGAATTATACAGCTACGGAGAGAGAAACATTAGCCGTATTAATGGCTGTACACAAATTTCGAGTTTATTTCGGCAAAGAGCCAGTAACAGTCTTTTCGGATCATGCGGCTGTTCGTAGACTTTACTCGGGGTAAAACCTAACGCCCAGTTTAATAAGATGGGCTTTAAAATTTCAAGAATATAATCTAATAATTACGTATAAACCAGGAAAAGAAAATAATGTCGCTGACTCACTATCCCGAATAAAACTGGACGATGAAGGGAATGAACTCAAATGCGCTGTGTTGACTTCTAAAATTTTAGATTCTAGAGAAACAATTATTGCTGAATTCAAAGCTGATCCTGAATTTGGAAGTATTTATGCTTATTTAAAAGACCCCGAAATCTTTGAACATACAGATGTCGCCGCAATAAGAAGTAGAGCAGAAAACTATGAAATAATAGATAATTTATTATTTTATACGAAAACAACAAACGAAAATCTTGAGTACAAACCAGTCATCCCAGCCTCGCTTCGATTAAGCATTTTGAAGGAATTACACGACGCGAAAACAGCGGGTCATTTAGGGGTCAGAAAGACTTTAAAAAGGTTACGCGAGGCGGTATATTTCCCGCAATTATACAAAATAGTAACGGCGTATGCCAGGTGTTGCAATCAATGTCAGTTAATAAATGATATTAATTACAGCCCGGCCGGGTACTTAAATAGCATTCGTGCTACATTTCCGAATGAAATTTTAGGCATAGATCTTCTTGGTCCTTTACCCCAGAGTGAGTTAAATAAAAATCGTTTTCTTTTAGTAATTGTAGATCATTTTTCAAAGTGGACAGAAATTGTTGCACTTAAACGCGCATCAGCCAAAACAGTTGCAGATGCTTTTTTACACAGGTACATACACAGGTAAAATACGGTGCACAGATAAAAGTCATTAGCGATAACGGTAAACAATTCGTTAGCCAAAATTTTGAAAACATTTGCTCTGGACTTGGCATACGCTACATCAAAATGGTTCCGTATAGACGACAGGCAAACATCGCAGAAAGAGTTAATAAAAATATTGTAAAAATAATTCGAAGCTATGTTAGCACACATCACAAGCACTGGGATGGCTACATAAATGAGTTAGCTTATGCTTTAAGAACAGCAAATCATGATACTACTGGAAAAACTCCAATAGAATTATTTTGGGACGTAAGTTAATTACGCCACTAGATAAATTATTCCTTGTGCAACAAAAGGAATTAGAATTCAAACAAAAAGATATACAGAAACTTATTGATCACGCGGTTAAAAGCTCGGATACGGCAAGAAATAAGCAGAAACTTTACTATGATCGAAAATGCCGTGAACCAGATTTTAAAGTAGGGGATAAAGTCTTAAAGCGGAAATTTTTTTTATCAAGTGCCCCAGACAATTTCACTGCAAAATTGGCTCCGAAATTTGAAAGCCCCTATGTAATACAGGAAATCAAG
This sequence comes from Stegodyphus dumicola, assembly GCF_044657685.1. NCBI lineage: Eukaryota > Metazoa > Arthropoda > Arachnida > Araneae > Eresidae > Stegodyphus > Stegodyphus dumicola. The sequence continues at coordinate 91,643,156 of NC_140768.1, forward strand.
AGAGTCGTATTGTACCTTAAGAACGAGAGAGGGGAAACCTGTGAAGCAAGTCCCGACCAGGTGAAAAAATATTATAATCAAAATGATTTCGTAATCCTTAAAAGTTTCTTCCAGGCCTCAAGTGCAAAAGAAGTGGAAATCCCAGAATTAACGCCGGCCGCTCCACCACCCAAGAAGCAGAGAAAAGAAGAGGAACCTAGCCCTTCTGCAAATCATTCTATGGTCCCGAAAAGAAGGAAAGAGTTTGGTCAGACTCCAGCAGTCAAGAAATGCAGGAAATCAACGCCGCCTCGAAAAGAATCTTTGGTAGACAACAACAGGAAAAGACCAGGTACAACATCCCGCAGCAGAAAATCTGTGTCGAGGAAACCACTTCCAGGGCCAGATAGTCAGAAACAAACAAGGCCGCCGTTCATGAGAAGAAAGAGACAGTAAGAGGAACGAAAAGATTGGGACTAGCAGAAAACATTCAGGCAGGAATCCAGACCGGAGGCCGCCAAGACCAGCTGTCCAGGGGCCGGGCCAAGCGGAAAAGACAGGAACCCGAAGACTACCACCCCAAAAGGCCGTCGTACACAGGACGAAAGAGGAGAGTGACCATGGAGGAAATTGGAAGAAATAAAAAAAAGGAGGTCAATTTCCATGAATTCTGTAACTTGGGATCAATTCTGCCAGAAGCGGAGTTCCAAGCATCGAAAAGTCAAAGATAAGTTAAAATCTTCTATGAATTTTTCTTTTGTTCTGAACTATTACGTGTAAATACGAAGTTCTATGTGTTGACGGAAGTCAATTTGTCTCGGTTGAGACTTAGTTTTGTTTTACTGTATTTAGCTAAAGCAAAAGCATTATTTTCTTGAAGTGTAATATCTAAGAACAAGTAGTTCATGTTGGTCGAAAGACTAGTTCTGTTATGTTAAAGCCAAAATTTGGCCGATTCGTACTGTTGTATTAATGGAAAATTTAGTTTCAGTGCCACCAACTTGGCGAAGAAAGCGTGAAGTAAAATTTTATTTTCTCTTGTTCATCTTATTGTAAATTGTAAAAATCATATGTATTAGAATTTTGTAAATATAAGTAAATACTTTAAAGTTACGTAAAAGTAGAATTTATTCCAGAAGCATAACATTTTAGATGCTAAAGCTCGGATAAAAGTAAATGTCAGATACTAAAGTCAGAAACTTAGTGGTCTGGTTTAGTGGTCTGGTCACGTGCAGTTGCTCTGCGAACATATCGAACGTATGGATGGTGAAACGACAAGTCGGCAGCTAGCAGTGTGTCGTCGACAGCGCATTGATTTCAGAGGAGAGAGGAGATTGCTGCTCATTGTTCGCTGTGATGTGATCGAAGAGCTACAATCGCCGAAATCAGCACCAGGTCCAACAGTGGCGACCCTGACAGTGTTTCGCAACACATTGTTCAGAGTATATTGCTGCGTATGGGCCTACGCTGCCGGAGGTCGAAGCATATCCCTGCACAGACCGCACGCCATTGCCAGCTGCGACTGAAATGGACCAAGAAACATTGGAAGTGGACATTAGAAGACTGGAAGCAAGTTGCATGGTCCGACAAATCGCATTTTCTGGTCCATCACATCGACGGATTTCTAAACGATCTAATACGCTGATTTCTAAACGAATCCCTGGCTCCCGGATGCAGAGTTGGACGGAGACAAGCCGGTGACGGGGGTATTATGGTGCGTACAATGATTTCATGGAGCATATTAGGACACATAATGCCATAGAACAATCCTTAAGGTCTGTATGCTATATGAACATCGTTGCAGACCAGGTTCACCCACCCATCACAGCGTTATTTCCGGCGGCGGATGCTTTTTACCAGCAGGATAATGATCGATGTCATAAGGGTTTAACCGTCAGGGAGTGGCTCGATGAACATTCCAGTGACTTCACATTCGCCTGACATTAATCCAATAGAGCATTTGTGATCTTTCCAGGAAAACCAAATTCGTGTTGCGACGCTACTCCCTAGCAATGTGCAGAAATTCCAGGACCAGTTGGTGAGCGCTTGGTGCCAGATACCTCAGACTACGTATCGGCATCTTGTGGAGTCAATGCTAAGCAGGATGCTGGCAGTTTTGAGGGCTAAAGGTGGTCCAATATGTTATTAATAGGGTGGTCATAATGCAATGTCTCTTCGGTATATATATATCATATGTATAGCATATATATTTAGATGTCTTTAAATTTCAATAAAATGTACAGATTTGCCTAATTTAATTTACGAGTGTGTGATTAAGTATATTATTTTTCTGATTATAATTAATGTTTGTGAGCACCATGATTTTTCTTTCGTCGTGTATTCAATACCTTTTTCACAAAATAACAAATTGAGCGGTATTAAAACTTAAAAGTAAATTTATAAATCAAAGTTAGGCTGTTGTTTCCATTATATTTTAATTATGTGACAAATGCTTTCATACTAAATTTCAATAAGTTTTTTTTTTCTTTTCTTCTCTATTTTGGATAACAACATTGTAAAATCTAACTTTACTTAAAAACAGTGATAAATAATCTCTAACCTAATTTGCCAAAAAATATGAAGCTCACATACTGATACTAATAGCTTCAGAAGGTAAGAAGTAATTTGACTTTTCCTATAACTTGATCATAGTGGATTTTCAAAACTGCCTAATACATCAAAGTGTTTTTCATGAAATAAGAAATGAAATTCGCAACCTGATTCCATAAAAAATTTCAAACTAAAAATAAATCTTCTAATATAAATGATAATCGTTAATTACGGAAGCTCTAAGTAAATAAAAGGAACGAAAATATCTAGAACACATCTAGGTAATTTATTGTAACATGATTAATAACTTAATTTAGAATATTTATAAATAAACTCGTAGCATAAGATTTTTTACAAGATTGCCTTGCCATGTCCACCTCCAAGAGCCAGGTTTCCAGCTCCCAGACCGAGAAGCCCGTTGTCATTAGCAAGGCGGGGAACAGCGATTCCGTGGCCTACTACACCGGTACCGAGAAGACCGTTACTGATCAATCCGTTTCCATAAGCGAGAGGAGCGGCAGAAACTCCGTGACCAGCAAGACCCAGTGGTGCAGCAGCCACAGCGACAGGGGCAGCAGCCAAGGCGACGGGAGCAGCAGCAGTTCCAACAGGAGTGACGTGGTTGATGGTAGTTCTGGAGGAGGAGACTGCTGGAACGTTAGCTTTTCCAACAAAGGCTGATGCACTACCTAATCCATACCCGGCTCTATATCCATACCCGGCTCCCAATCCATATCCGGCTCCATACCCATACCCAGCTCCCACTCCATATCCGGCTCCAATAAGACTAGCTTGTGCAGCTGCAAGGGCAGCGAAGAGAACAACGACCTGGATAAAGGAAAAAATATGTTTAAATATGTAAAATATGTTAATATAAAAAAATAGTGTGTGTATAATTATTATATAATGAATCTGAATTGATATATTTTGTGCATTTTTGCTATTCGGTGTAATTTTACATCACGACATGAATTGTCGTGTTAGTGTGAATGTTGTGTAAACAGTTGAAATTTCTATCAAATACAAAATAAGTAAAGAAAACAATATCAGGTGATAAGTTTTTCATTTTATATAAAATTAAGGTGCAATAATAATGGTTATTAGGTAATATGTGGTGAAGAAAACTTTAAAGTCATTTTTCTCAAAACATGATTTTTCATTATTGCGCTCATCATAACAATTGAAAGATTCAATATATTTTAATGAAAGTTGTATCACAGATACAATATGTAATTTGCTACAACCTGAACCTAAAATTTGCAATTTCCATTTGTATTTTGTTATTTTTCTGGGTTCTCAAAGTAATAAAAAGTATGCTATTTTCAGTAACATAAAACCACTGTTTTTAAAAAATATAAAATTCATATATATTTAAAATTTTAAAGGTTCAAAATTATAATAAGGCTATAATAAATATATTACAGGTGAAAATATTTTGAAAAAGCATATAATTTAAGAGTAATCTTGCGCGCAAGCTGATATTACATTTTCAGATTACATACAGTGCCATATAGTTTTCAGCATTATTAAATAATTTTTTTTTCTATTTTATAAGCTTAGTCAGATTTTTAGATATAGTATTTTAAGTGTCTTCTATAAAAAATTTATTTGTTTCCTGTTTATATGTTATGAGATACAGTAGTTTGAAATGGTCCAATTTACTCGACGTTTTAGCCTTTTAAGGGAGGTATGACCCCTTAAATTATGTAAACAATTAAGTAATTATTACATGTTTTAAATATCAGTTAAACTGTACCGATATTGATTAATTTGTCGGTTTTCACTAACAGCTAAATTTGAAAGATATTTGCTCATCATTTATCAATAAGCAGGAGGTATATTTTTCAGATTTATCAATCGAAGTCTTAATATCGTAATAATTAATAAAAGATTAAATTTATAAAGTAACTACAAATACACTCAAAATTTGAAACATTTTGAATGAAAACGCTTTATAAAATTTGCGCAAATTATTTTTTTTCTCGAGCGCTGAATAATAATTCATAAAATATAACCTACAACAGATATTGCATCCTATTCCAATACAGTTAGAACGAAAAATCGAATTCTGCATGTCACCACGACTCTTAATTTTTACTAGCATTATCTACACCATGCAATATTTAAATGTGTAATCATGAGAAGATTTTTATTCAAGATAATTCTAACTACTAGTGTGTTAAATGTACATATGTTTTGAAATTTTCCATTTTCAATATTGGCGGGTTTATTATCTTACACTATGTGATTATTGATTAATGGTTTGTTCAATAAGTACAGTCTGGTAATAAATAGAGTAATACACAATTTTCAGAAAATTCTCTCCGTAATTTCTGACAGAAGATGAGAGGTAAAGGTTTCATGGATTCCACTCCTTCACTCGGGACTCGGACTAGACCTTGTTTCCATGTATTTTGTCTGAATCAAATAACTCCTTCTAACTCAGCTTTTGATAAAAGTTTAGTTTCAGATATCATTAGTTGGTCTCAGATATTTGGTTAACGCAATATATTATAAAATTTGCAATTCTCTATTAAAGGAAAAAAATTCGTGCGTTAATGTATATTAGCTCAAGATATAAATTATAATTATCAAACAATCATAAATCTTTCTTCGAAAAATATAAAAAGATAATTAAATGTTCTTTATAATTAACATATTTATTAAAAATTAAATAATAAAAGGTGAGGTTTATTTCCAAATCATGGTACCTTTTTAAACTTTTCGATTACTGAGACTTCACGTCTCGATAAGAAATTAATTCAGAGAATTTATATAAGGTATTACATCTTACTCTATTGAAATTTGTTTTGGTTTCTAATTCTTTTGATATCAACAATATCACTCGAACAATAGTATCAGAAATAGTACTCAAACATCACAAAGTTCTAATGCTTGGTGATTATTCACATTAACTTATTCTCTGAACATGAAAATAGTCTTAAACTGAAAATGTATATCATTGTTTTGACGTAAAGTCAGCTAAACTTTTATTTTTGATAAAATGGCATGTAAGATTTCATATTATTCATTTCAAACTCATTCGTTTCTAGTTTGATTCGTTAAATTTTTAAACAGTTTGTTTTTATCTCTTTTAAAAGAATTTCAGTATATTAAAAGAATAATTACTTTTATTTTAGGCTTATGGAAACTATGCTTTCAATTATGACATCGTTGACAAACTCGGAGCTTCCAACTCCCGATCTGAAGTAGGTGACGGTTATGGAAACAAGAAGGGAGCCTACACCATCCACGACATCGACGGCAGAGCCAGACGCGTAGACTACGTGGCTGATAAACTTGGATTCCGTGCTGCCGTCAAGACCAACGAGCCAGGAACCGCTGCCAGCACCCCAGCAGCAGCCCTCATCGCTAGTCCTTACCCTGGACCATCTGTCGATCACATTGCCCCTGTTTCCACTGCAGTCTATGGACACGCTGTTGCCGCTCCAGTTGTAGCTGCTGCTGCTCCTGTTGCATATGGAGGTGTCATTGGACATGGACCAGCTATGGGGTATGGGTATGGTCTGGGGTATGGATACGGAGCTGGTATTGGAAAGGCTATAATCCATTAAAACATAAATTTTCTGATTTCCCCCGAAGTCTAATTTATAATTATTGTAAATCGTAATTATGTTATGGTGAATAAATCATTTTATATCTGATAAATGAAGAATGTGTAATTTCAAGAATAGAGTTTTATAAATGCTTTCTGAAAAGATAAAGTTGCCAGTACTGTTGGGTATGATATACGAATTGCATCTTTATTACACTTTAGACATGCAATAAGTTTGCAGTTAATGCATTTAAGTATTGAGGCACAAAAGCTGCCCTCTAAAAAATTTTCATTTGTACATAACGTAGCTTACAGATTTACAGACATACTTCAGTAATTATACAATTGTTAAAATGAAAGGAAATTATAATATTTTAAAAAATGAATTGAATTTTCTGATGGAAATTTTTCACTTGTGTTCGTTATTAAAATTGTACCTATCAAGATTTAAGTTATAGCTAAACTTTATTTCTTACACATTCCTTAGAACAGCATTGCATAGAGATATAGCAAATAGATCGTTCATATATATTATGATTTAATACTCAATAAAAGCTTAACAAAGTTTAAGAATGGAGTCCATATATATCATGAAATATTATCATCATTCATTATCAATACGACCATGGTCATAAATGTTATCAGCATGGTCCATGGACTCTCTGTATCAGTAAGTAGGAATTCAAAACAAAGTTATCGTTTCCTGTGACAAAGGTCTCTTTTGGGTAGCAGTTATTGGATCTGATGATGACAATTTCAGTACGTTGGCACTTTTATTGTCTAGAAGTTTATTTTATACCAGGTATATATCTCAAATAAACTTCGATTTTAGACAACAAATTCTATAATTTTACACGTAACAGCTAGAAATTCAATTAAAATATTTGAAAAATTTTTAAAAATCTGAAAATTTTCTGATTTTAAACTACGTCTATTGCGGCCTTTGTTTAACGTTTTGTGTGCTATATTTATTCATTAAATATCATGTTCTTCGTACTCAAACCATAAAATTAAGTTCAACAGCAATATGGCAAAATAATTTTAAAATGAGTATACCTTTGGAATTTCCAATTCAGAGTCTCGCGCGCTGGAGATATATTTTTTTCTGTACAATGTTGCCATTGCTCGCTTTGAAATCGTTTAGTTTTTTAATCAAAAAATCGTTGAAGTGTTACAAAATATGAAATCGTTAATAAAACAAATTCGAATTCAAATTAGGGCTTCCACATGCCCATATTCTATGGAAAATTACGTTATTAAAATTTTGATGGCTCTAGGTACCGTTGTTTTATCACATTGCGAGAAACATACATACATTCATGCAGATTCTTCATTATTTATTTTTTTAAATATAATACAGGGCGAAAATATTTGGTGGCAAAAATCTGAAATGTGAATCGACGCAAAATGCCAAAACGAAATTAGCAGTCCTTCTGGGCAAATTGTATCTTTGGACTAATAACTATACAGTCAAGATCCGTTTACCTTATAATTCATATGGATAAGCTATTTAAACCTGTTTTTAAATAAAAATTTATCAGTTTTTATTTTATTCATCATTTTGATAGCTTTTTTTTACCATGTGTGTGGACTTTAAATTCCAGTGTATGAAACAGTTAATGAAAACTCACAACATCTCACAGCATCGCAAACAAACATAATAGATTGAAATTCTCAATCCTTAAGTGCTTGTTTTGGATTTCCTTCTAAAAACTGACATACTTCAATTCTTGATTCGTATAGCCTCTAATTTAGTTATTTAGCCTAAAACTCATAAGCTGATCATATATGTTATGCGATTTTCTTAGGTTATTCATGTTTTCGTGTCCGCTACTTGCAGGTGTCTCCATTAACATTATGGTACACAAAATCGGAGTAATACTCGGCTTGCTATACGTTGTCTAACTCCTAAAAGTTTTGTTCATATGTGTTATGTCTGGCATTCCCTCGTAAACTTCGCTTGTAAATAGTTTTGAAGTTAACATTACCTCTGTCATTGCCACATTTTGGTTACATAACAAGTTACAAGAATTGCATAATAGCGTTATGGTTAATAACGGCAATGATTACATAACAACGCTTTGCTTTGTGTTATTGCTAAATATCGGTTAATAACCACTATGTTAATAATTGCCATATAAACCTCTTTAGTAAATACATTTATCATGTCTACATTATTTGACATTGGTTGTCATCTACTACCTCCAAATATTTGTTGTAAAAGAATCTAAGGATTAAGGAAACTATTTTCTATACAGCAGATTGCTTCATTCGTGATGTTCAGGTTTTCTCAGGGATCCTTTCTTGGTTTTCCCCAACAGAAGTTAAATTTTCAAAGAAAATTCTCCCAAAAGCATTTCTTCCTTGGTTAGACAGCTCTAGCATACTTTATGCGGTATTCGACTAAACAAACGATATTTGAGCTGTTAGATTATAAACTGGGTGTGTGTTTACCCATCTACCTTTAATTTCAATTAGTAGACATAGTCTTTCGAGTCCTCTATCAATGATGATATTATAGTATGTAAAGGTTTATAACTGGAGATGTCTAGAATAACCATTTTTAATTTCTTCAATTTTTACGGACTTGCATCAGTAGAAATTTCCCCATTTTCCTATCTTAATAAGTTCTGTTAAACAGAGTAAAGTATGTTTGGTAATATACGTCAGCAGCAAAAGCCATTACATTTATCAGAACTTTCTGAAAAAGCTTCCTTTGAGCTGTCTTGATTTTTTCTTCTCCAGACATAACAATAATTGTTAATAGTTTGATTTAGAAGTCTGTCTATAAGAGAGTTGTTGCCCGGATTTCCTTCTTTTCTTTGCTTTTTGTAATGAGTTTTCGAAAAAAAGACTTCCTAAACTCACTTTGTTATCTATAAAAATACTGCCATCATTAAATATCTCTAAAATACATTTTGAAGAATCTTCTGGTGCACTCGTATTAAGAAAAACAATAAAACAATGCTGCCCTTCTTTAATGTTATTGGTAAAATTAATATTTCTTGAATCCGTCAGATTAAGTCCACTGCATCGTTCTGCACTTAATCCAAACTAGCATCTAAACAAAAAATATTGCGGAATCACGAGATAGTTTTCTTATTAGTGTCATTAAAAAGGTTGTTAAATAGCCAGTCATAAAGTTAATTACAAAAATTATTAAGAAATAAAATGTAAAATTATAACATGGAATAGCCTTATTTGCTGCTACTAAATGTGTATCAAAGTAAATTTCATAAACTCGTTGCAGCAAAAATCATAAAACGTTGTAAAAAATAGTTCAAAAAGCATGATGGGAATCAGGTCTTGTGATCCCGGCTATGGGAAGTTGTAACCAATATCTTTAATTTAGACTATAAAACTATGGGTTTATGCAAAATAAATGTAAACAGAGGCTTTACTGGAAAAATCGGATACTTTCCAAAATAAATTTCATTCTCATCACTGCCATTTTTATTGTTTTACGTACACTTTTTTAAAAGCAACTCTTGTTTTTGTATACGTACAGTTGCTTTTGACAGCGCAGTTAAAATGCTGCTGGTACGGAAAAATACAATAGAATTAATATTTAATTTAATATTGGTAAGTTTCTCATTTTTTCGTTTCTGTTTAGTAAATATTTTGCTTGCTGGATAATAATGTGGCATTTTCAGCATAAGCAGAAATCACTATTAAAGGTAATATTAATAATTGCTTAAAATTCATAGGCTTATCGTATATGTTATGTGATGTTCTTTGATTATTAATGTTCTCGTATGCGCTACTTACAAATAACTCCATTGAGATTGTGGTACACAACTGGGAATAATAGTGGGATAGCTTTATTTAGCGTTGATTTCAAATCAATCCTCTCAGTGTATTGAATTGCAGGTAAGGATCCTCTTTATCAGGATAAAACTATACTATCCATATTCTGACCTTATTAAAAAACAATGGAATTTTTTCTTTAGACTCAACTGAGATTTTATTTGAAATCAGGGATGAAGCAAGTTTCAGTTCTGCCAATCATTTAAAATGTAATACTTGATTTAAATTTCTGTTACCTTGACTATTTTGTTTAGAAACTGAAGATGACAATTTGTTAAAGATTTATTGTTGCTTCTATGCATGCATAGTATTACAAATTACTTTCGCATATTGGCAAACAGTTTTCGTACGAAAACGTTTTGATATAAATTTTGAAAATTGCTCTAAATGGTTCAAATTTTGATACTTTGAAACTGCGTTGTTATTCAAATTGTTTAAATAATGAAGAATCTGCATAAATGTATGTACGTTTTTCGCATTGTGATAAAACAACGATAATTAGAGCCATCAATATTTGAATAAAGTACGTTTCCACCCGAATGTGGGCATCTAGAGCTAAAATTTGGAAATTATTTTATTATCTGTTTCATATTTTGTAAAACTTTAACGAATTTTTGATTGACAAACTCAATGATTTCAAAGCGAGCAATGGCAATCTGTACGGAAAAAAAAATATATCTCCAGCGTGCGAGACTGCGTATCGGAAATTCTAAAGATGTGCCCATTTTTAAATTATTTTGCGGTATTTCTGTGAACTGAATTTTATGGTTTAAGTGCGAAGAAAATGACATTTAATAAACAAATAAATTCCAAATTTTACAAATAAATTCCGACAAATATAATTTTTTCAATTGCATTAATACCGTCATTTTAACTGTTTTTTTTTATTCCAGATAGTCCTTTATTTTTTTCTGAGATGTGTTTACGTGAAAAACACATGAAAAATTTCTCCAATAGTTAGCCATCTCAGAATTAATTTTGGCCAGAGCCCTGGAGAAGCATTTTGTTTCAAACAGCAACACATATAGCTTTAAAATTTGCAGCTAAAATGTTTTATTATTCTTGCAATAACAGTAACAAAATAAAAATTCACAATCCAGTTTTTACCAGTTTCTAACAGACCTAACAGAAACATGACATACCCGCTCTATCTAATGCATCAAACATTTCGTGTATGGGTAATATTTACAGTCATACATTATACGGTCTCAGATGCAAATTGCAGGCGGGCCAAATGCACAGTTTAAAAGCAGTTGAAGGTACGAATTTCTTTTCAACAAAAATGAAATTTTGTTTTTTAACAATAAAAATTTTTAGCTATATTTAAAATTATATATTTTATAATAACCTATATTTCAAATGCATTTATTGTTAAATATTAAACTTTCAAAATGGTATTTAATTTAAATAATTCTAATGTGATGAACTAACCACTTAATAACTTTATTTTCACTTAAAATGAACAAACTGTGAAAATATTTTAAATGAGACAAAACTTGAGAATAAACAGTGACAATCTCTTATCTTCTTCTATTTAATTAAATTTTTTGACGCATACAAAGAAAATTCCTATATTTATATATAAATAAAAAAAAACATTATTTCTTATTACAGCTTTCAGTTACAGCATCTCACGCGTTTCCTTTTCGGTAAAGTTTGCAACCTTGCAGAAAAATTAGTAAAAACCATTTTAATCACGCCTTACAGATGATCATCGTTCAGACTAGACTTAAAAGTTTTTGAACTGCAGGGTTTAAAAAAGAATTCAACTGTTAATGCATTTCCAAACTGTTTATGCATTTAATCTATCCCCAAAGTGGTTAATCGTGTTGCAAAAATTCGTAAATGAGAGTATTTTATGTTTTAAAAAGTACGAAAGACGTTACTCCAATCTGCATCTTTAAAATGAGACTTGCACAGTGTAACTTAATTAGCTTTCTATTTATTTGTAGATTTTTTGGCGCTTTACTCACGCTCGTATTTAATGGTAATAAAATGATATAAACCAGACTCAAAAATCAATAAAATTTTAAACCATTATTCAGAATGTTGTGCTAATCAATTTACGGTAAATGCATTCACGAGCCGCATAAAATTGCTTCTGGGCCCCGATCGCAAGTGTGAAGACCGGTGATTTATTACAAAACTGACTATGTGCCTTTGCCACTTATGTTTGAATGACTGACGTATTATGTTGCTCATAGCACATATAATAATTTTGTATCGGAAAAAAAAGGAAGGTATTTTATTTCATTATAAGTTGTAGAGACATTAGGTTATTTCGAAGCAGGGGAAAAGAAAAATGAGCAGCACCTTTGCCGGGAATTGAACCACGCACGTCTGAAATATGCGCCCAGCGTGCTGACCACTACACTACGAAGGCATGCTAAGAAGGCGGACGAAATACCTTATATACTTTCCCTTTTAAAAAGCGACTCGGGGTTTTGTAGGGGACCCAATCGCCAAATCCTGGGTGTGGGGAATCATCATCATACACCACCCTTTTACTTCGGACGCCACTGTAGAGATATTAGGATTTTTTTTCAAGCAGGAGATGTGAAAAATGAGCAACGGCTTCGTCGGGAATCGAACCACGGACCCCTGGAATACGCGCCCAACGTGCTGACCACTACACTACGAAGGCATGCTAAGAAGGGGGAAAAATACCTTATAAATTATTTTAATAGCTGAAGCATAAAGAACAAACAGAATATCAACGTTATCAAAGTAAGTACATTAAACATGATCAGAAATCGGTTTTATAAAGATATTAAATCTTTAAATGTGTTATATTTTTGTCAAGAGATTGACATTTATAGGTATCTGAGCTCTCGAAACGGAAGTAAGTTTTTCTTCCTGTGATGAAAGTGGAACGCGGATGGTACTAGGACAACGGAGTACGTTCGTTGAATGGAATATTTTCATATCTGTGACAGCGTTTTAAGCTCGGGAGGTTCGTTATATGAAGACCTATTGCATTTCATTTTAAATTATCAAATTATTCCCATATCAAGAGGCCATTCATAAGGGTCTGGTAAGGAAAACAACTTTCGAAAAAGTTATAAATTGCCAGAACAGCCAAATTTCATTCTTTTTATCTTTGCTTTTATTTAGTCCCTCATTTCAAAATTCGCTAGGATTATTGTTTTATTTTTCCGAAATTCTGAGCTTTAAAGTCTAAGAAAGAAAAATTTTCATGAATCGTGTCTCTAAATTTCCCTTCTAAATATCGATATTTCTCACGACAGGATTTTTCAGCACTGCCACCTACGTGCATTCATGTCTGAAAATTTTGGATTATAAATTATTCATGACAGAGTTCTTTGTTCCTCAAATGAAGGAAATAGGAAGAAACACGTTAAAAAAAATTCCAATCCCAGTTGCTATTTATAAGGAAGAAGTGGAAATAACTTTAGAATAAATTTGCACAGGAAACGGAAAGTATACTATCCATGGACAGAACTAGAGGGCGTTTTAACTGTACCCGCATGCATGTCCTACACGCATAAGTTCGTGAATCACTTCATTAAAAAGAAGACCTTCAGTAAAATTTCAAACGAGTCACGAAATCACATTTTAAGCAGCAAAAAACAGGAAAACTGTCCTCAAATCCAATGCCAAGTAATCACAATATATTTTCAAGACAGAGAATCTGGTATAAAAGAAATAAATTATGAATTATGGGGTACTAACCCTATACTTGACATGTAGTATATGAAAAAGAAACTATGTCATACAATGCACGTAGTATAGCAAAATCAGATCTCAGTGGAGCTTTAACTGCAGGAACAGCCAGTTACATGCTGTTAAAAATAAAGAATATAACTTCACTTTCATTCAGTTACATCGTTAGAACTCTCAAAATATTGAAACAGAACATATGCTGCGTGAAATATGGAAATCAATTTAAAGTGTGATTCGTGTATTTGACATTTATAATTGTTAAAATTAACTAATATTTTTTTAATTGTATAATAAATTAAAATTTAAAACTCCCCTGATTTTCCATATTAATTGTAACTGGATTTTTTAAAATGAAATAATTTTTCACTAAAACTATATTTACAAAACGTTGTGTAAAATACATCGGATCTCCGAGAATGAATGCTAGAAATTCATGAAAGAAAATTCAGCCTTTTAGAAAGGAAGCTTACAAACAAAATAATTAGTTCGTAAGGACATGTGCCGTTGCGATGTAATTGGAAGTAAGTCCGGCTATCAGTCTTAAGATGCGGAGTTCGGATCTCAGCAAGAACATCATTGAATTTTTATGTTTCTTTGCTTCAAAAAAATTCTGAAAGCTCTGCGAATGACAGTCTAACTCAAATGTAGCGAAATACATTTCGTTACAGTTTGGGTTTAATTTCGTGATCTCTTACTTTCCATTCGCCCTTTAAGTGGAGGAGAATGTATAGAATTTTCTTCTTCTTTGCATTGTGTCTTCGTGGTCTAATTGGAAGTACGTCTGGTTAGGAGTCGGAACGTTTCTATAAGTATGTGCACCATTAACAGAACTACAGTTAGCACACTCATATTGAATTTCCTTCTCTTGTTTGGCAGTAATATCTGATGTAATCCTTGCAACTATTCGGGTGATTATCTCCTTGTAGTATCGAAAATTATCATATCTGTCATCATAAACTTCATGTTTGACAAAATCTCGAGGGGAAGTGGTAAGACTTCGTTTAGACGGAGGCTTAATGGCTATACGTAAAAGACATAAACTCTGTTCACAGCTGTGTAACGGGTTTAAACCGTAGCCAGTAAGGGGAGACAAAGCTGCTCATGCGTTAATGTGCAGCTAGCTGAGCGAAAGTGTTAGTTATAGTTATAAAGTTGAAATTAGAACATTTAGACAAAGTGCTTAAACCAGTTAAAACGTAACAAAGTCTGGTTGTCTAGCAGCATAAGAAAAGACCGAAAAGCCCTTTTCGGAAGGGTGCACTGTACTCCAAGATCAAAGATGAATCCGCTACTACCAATCCACTGTACAAAGAATGGAAATCCACATAAAATATTTAAATTCGTAATTCGTTTGGAAATATTTTTTTCCTAAAATTGAAATTGCCAGAGAATCCGAAGAAAATTAGAAATTGCCAAAGTACTTCCGTCATTTAAAATGATTTTATTCCTGAAAGCCTACGTCTACGACTGACGTAATATACAAACGTCAAAACGTGATATACAAAAGTAAAGGCCTAGTAAAGACCTTTACTTTTGTATATGAGTGCATGTCCCTTTTGGTCTTTTTGTTAATCCGGTCAAAATATCTAGTTTGAAGCAGCTAGAAGAGACCGTAATAATAATCAAAAAATTACTCTGGAAATCAAGCTTCGAAAATTGCATTAATGAAAAATAGCATTTTTTAAAGCATTTCATTAAAATTAAATACATTCGTTTTCGATTTTAATGTGATATAGCTGTCAGAACATCCAACTAGAAAACTTAGAGCTCAATTTCTGGCAAAGGAACAGTTTATTTTTCCAGGTTTGTTATCTGCAAATTCTACTGACTTTTAGAACCTACATGAAAATAGAACAAATAAACAGATTAAGAGACACAATAACACGCCGAATAAATACTAATTCAGAAGTCAAACAATAAAAATCAGTGTTATATTTTCAAAATTTCCACAGGACTAGTTTCGATGGTTTTACCGACCATTTTGCTATTTTGCAGCTGAGGATGTTGGTTCGGTAAAACCATCGAAACTAGTCCTGTGAAAATTTTGAAGATAGACAGATGTTTAAAAATTTCGAGTTTTCTAAATTTCCTTATATATCGTATTCTTTAGAAACAGTATCAGAGTCATTAAGTTTCATTTTGGCGGCAAACGAAATTAAAAATTAAAGCAATAAGCAGCAGGAGCAGAGTGGTTTGATTTGGTTTATTTGGTAACGGCAAAGCAAGCGATAGTTAACTGTCTATGAGGAGGGATGCCTTCGTGAAGGATGTTTTAATGTAAACTGGTTCGTAACCCCACCACTGATAATGAAGAAAAATTTAAAAAAAAAAACATGCAGCCAGCGTGTTCGTCTGGAATCAAACCCAGGGCGAACTAACAGTTTGCAGTGAATTCAACCACTCCGCCTTAATGACTGGTCATAACAGAGAATATGTGTCATGGAAGTAGAACGTTGCAAGGTGTCGATGCCTTTTAATTATTTTACAAATAGTCTGTACTCAAAACTATTAGACATAATTGCACTCTGAACGAATAATTCACATAATTGCAGTCATAAACTTACCTAAAACGCAGAGCAATGGAAAAGTTGAAAATTATTACTTTGTAGGATTCTGCTGCATTTAGAAGCTTGTGTCACATAACGCATCATTTTTAACCATTCCTGCACAACAAACGAATATATTATTTCGTAGATAATATTGACCTTTTGCCCTTTCAAAACGTCTAATCTATTTTAATTTTATATAATTTTAAATATATTTATCATTTAATTGCATCAACTTTCGTCAATGAAATTAGTGATCTTCCACTGCTTTACTGACTTCAGACAGTTATTTTCCCAGAACGTCACTGTGTCAGAATGGATTAAGAATTCGAACGATAGAGAGTTTCTCTTGAAAGGAAGGCGCTTTTCTTGTTCCATTATGAGACCATTAATCTCCCGTAAGGGAAAAACCGCAAGTTTTATCACAAAACTTCAGCTATCTTCCATCAAAAATACACTCTCTGTGATTTAAGAATTTTTTTTTTCAGTCTAGAGACATGATTTATAAGCAAGGCGTGCACCTTTTAAATAAATAACATTTCAACTTTCCCTTGGAAAAGCGTCGGTTTTTAAGAACCACTTAGATTTTTTCTATCACAGTCAAATCCTTGACACTTATAGACTATTTTGCATTGGAAGCAAACAGAATCTTCTCGCTGTTTTCTTTTAAACATAGGAGACAATAAAATTCCAGTATAATAGACAATAAAATCTCAGAACCAGTTTCCATTTGAAAATAGATGAAATAGATTATGAGTAAAATAAATCAGAAATAAAACCTAAATTTTGGAGAATCTGGAAATTTAGTCATCTGGATCGTTCTAAAGCAAAGTATCGAGAAATATAGAAATGTTTGTTAAATTTAACTTCATCTTTAAACAGTAAAGGCAAAATGCATTCCTCTCGACTTTGAAATGCAAAGCATAACTATCCAGTTAAACTATGCTCTGAAATATCAAAGTAGGCTACTCGTTTCTCCAGCATTCCGTAAAAGTTTCCTTCAGAACATACGGTTATAAAAAGAACGTTTCAAGAAGAAAAGTTCAAGAACGGTTCTATAGAAGAAGGCTTACAACAGGAGAGGTTTATTTGAACAAGAAAAGGAACTGCATTCAAAAATATAAACTTTGTCACGGATTTGTTCAAAAAATGTAAACCGTCATGGAAATATCAACTGCCGCTAGCACATGGGCATTTTAATTGCACGATCCTACTGCCAAATACATCCATACAAAAAACTAAAAGCTCTCTTGAGAAATTTAAACCTTGACTACTCCAAAACAACCTTATAAATGCTCACTTAATATTTTTGATCACCTAACATCTATACCCTAATATGCTAGAGATATAAAATGCTGTTTTATCGAGTACAAGTTTTAAGCAGAAAAAGCAAAATTATTAATGAAAATGGTTGTGTCATATGACATTTAAGCACTGACGTGTAAAAGGATTCTAATACACTTTATCCGACGCAAAATGCATAGCATTGTTTATGTCACTGCTTGTGTCCACCAAAGTGTACATGAAGCGGCAAAATATCTATGAAAGCTTCTAGAGCTACTTCCCCCTAAGAATGATAAATGCTTACTATTTTAAGCAGGTTTTATTGCGCTGTAGTAATTAGATTTTGTGAATGGACCTTCGTGATATTTGATCGCCTAGCTTTGAGGATTGCAAAAACATCCGTCATTAGCTTCTTGCTAGCCGTATTGCTAGTGCATTCAGGAAAGTCTGAGTCAAATCATGATAGATTTGAATTCAAACTTAAAATATTTTAATTTTATTTTGATACATTTATGGTAGCTTAACAAGTATCTTCTTCCTCAATACCGTGGGAATTTGTGGTGTAAGTGGAAAGCATCGGAATGTCAGATCGCAGCGAAGGCTAAGCTGACTGTCTCAACTCTTCTGCAACAAAACAAATTCTAGTATTGCTCTACAGTGGCACATAAGGTAAAATGTAGAGGCCGATAAATCTTCACCACCAGCGTTTGGTGACTATGTAAAACTATGGTGTAAAACTCTGCTAAAAAATATACTTTTAGCCATTTATAGTTCATCGTGATTATTTTAGTTGATATATACGTGATTATTTTAGCTGATATGCTCAAACCTTTCACCGGAAATGTATGTAGATCAAAATTTAAAATTTATTCCCTATTATTTTAACTATAAGTTGGATATGGAAATTATATTAGCCATACTTCTGTGTTCAAAACATTCATCGCAAGTACAACAGTTCTGTTTGAAACATAAGAATTTTAATATTAACGGAAATACTGATAGCAGACAATATTAATACTATATTTTATTTAGCAGTTAGTAAAACAGATATTGGTACTAGAAACAGAATATACGATTTAATTTCCATGGGAAATATGACAGTGAAATTTAAAAGACTGAGTAACTGATTTTGCCAATATTAAACTTAAATGTACCAGTAAGCAACTTTCATCTGTTATTGGGTTAAATTAATAACTGGTTAACATGATTTATTTACTGGTCATACTTGGAAATATATTATTGTGTTATAACGTTGCGCGCCTCCAACTTGCACGCAACCAAGTGGTGACTGTGAAAACTTGTATAAAAGATACAGCCTAGTGAAGGGTTTAAGTCCCTTTTTATTCAACGTAATAAATTACAATTGCGTCCTCTTGACGCTTACAGACTGTGCCAACTTGGCAGTCAAATTAAAATAATAACCTGAAAAGAAAGTAAAGACAAGATTCTAACTACGAGGCTCTCTAAAATAACTAACTCACTGCGTTTTACAATACCGCTGCTAATTCAGCAGACTTGAAGCTCACTGGAACGATTACCACTACTTCCCGCCAAGCACATAGGCCGCAACGCGGGGTTCTTCAATTCTACCTCCGCGCTTGCTAAGTAAGAATATCTCACCGAACTTGTTTCCTTCCTATTTAAATCAGAATACTTCCGCTGATAATTTGAATCCTTGCGCGTTCTACTCAAATTTACATATTCTGGCATTGGCAGTTCCAGGGGAAAGTAAGGCCTGACAGGAAAGATAATTTAAACTTAAAATAAATGTTAGTTAAAATAAATATAAACCCTACATTTGCCGCTGCCAGAATTTGGAAAACTTGGAAGCAGGTCCTACAAACGACCTGTTGTAAGTTTATCTAATTCTGAACTAACTGGCGAGAACCTCGTTTACACAAAAAAAAATTTTATGTAACAATTATATATTAAAATTCTGTTGATCGTTACAAAGCTTTCTTCTTACAGCAACTTTTCCTGGACTTCATCAATCAATCTTGGTCTTTCCTTCCAGCATCTGGAAGGAATAAGTATCAGTATCTTTCTACATACATTATAATTTACACTTTCTTGACACAATAAATTTTTGTTTTTAAACGATTCGTTTTTCTTAGTTATTGCTTACTTCACATTCATTCAATTTTTCAAGCATTAATTTAACTTTACCCTGGCTCTCCACCGTGTGTGGTGTCAAACGGGAATATTCGTGTTTTAGTCTTACAACACTTCCTCTAACCACCATAATTTGTTAGAATCAACGACCAAATAGACACACCTTACTCGACATTCTACAACTCAATGAGCTACTTTAATATTCTTAAAAATTCAAATGTAGGTGGAGAACCCTACAAAACACATTCATTCTAACTTCCCCCTCATTCATCTTTAAACATGCAGGCTTTCGCTCTAAAGCATGACTTTATCTACAATTTACTACTTAAATTTTGACTTCATTGCTTTTAAGCATTCACTTTTAGCATCTACAATTTTATGCTTCTAGACTAAATTCTACTTTTACATAACCTTCAAGTATTTACATACATTTACAAAATTTTAATACATATGCTTTTTACAATTTACCATAAAATGAATAAGAGAAAATAAATTTTTACTTTACTCATTCTTCGCCAAGCTGGCGGCACTGAAAGTAAAATTCTTATTAATACAAGAATACGAAGTTATTTTTATCTCCGGCCAAATTTTGGCTTTAACATAACAGAATTAGTCTTTCGACCAACAGAAAATGCTTGTTTTTAGCTTTTACACTTAAAGAAAATAATACTTTTGCCTTAGCTAAATAAAGTAAAACAAAACTAAGTCTCAACCGAGACATATTGACTTTCGTCAAAACATAGAACTTCGTACTTATGCATAACATTTCGGAACAAAAGAGAAAAAAAATTATAGAAGGTTTTAACTTATCTTTGAGTTTTCGATGCTTGAAACTCCGTCATCCGTTTTTGGCAAAATTGATCCCAAGTTAGAGGTTTCATGGATGTCAATCTTCTCCTTATTGATTCCGAGTGTCGTCCACGTTGGTTTTTCTTTTGCGTCCTCTACATGCTGGCCTCTTGACGGAGTAATCGTCTGGTTGTTGGCTTTTCCGTTTCTGCCTGGGACGGCTGGTCTTGACGTCCTCCGGTCTGGAGTCCTTCTTGAATTTCTTCTGTTCCTCGTATTTTTGTGCCTCCTGCTGGCGTTTCAGTTTCCGGAAGGGCGGCCTTGCTGGCACCTGACTCTGTGGCCGTGTGCGCGTTCTCCTTGATGTGTAATTTCTCCTGCTATCCTTTGTAGGTGGTGTTTTTCTCTTTACCACGGTTTCTTTACCCGGTTCAACTGTATTTTTGTTTTTCTTAAACGCCGGAGTTTGAAAATCATTTTTTCTTTTTGATACCGACGTCCGGGTTGTAGAAGTGCTAGGTCTCTCTTCAGTTCTCTGTTTCTTGGGTGGTGGAATAGTTGTTGTAGTGTTTGGACCTTCTACTTCGTTTAGACTTGAGTCCTGCAAGAAACTTTTAAGGATTTCAAAATCATTTGGATTATAGTATTTTTTCACCTGGTCGGGACTTGCTTTACAGATTTCTCCTCTGTCGTTCTTAAGATATAATACTACCCCTTTGATTTCCTGAATTACATAGGAACCTTCAAATTTGGAGCTAGCTTTGCCATAAAATTGTCTGGGGCACTTGATAAAGAAAATTTCCGCTTCAATACTTTATCCCCAACTTTAAAATCTGCTTCACGACGTTTTCTATCATAATAAAGTTTCTGCCTATTTCTTGCCGTATCCGAGGTTTTAAGCGCCTGATCAATTAGCTTTTGCACATCTTGTTGTTTAAACTCCCGCTCTCTTTGTTGCACAAAGAATAATTTATCTAAAGGCGTAATTAACTTTCTGCCTAAAAATAATTCTGCTGGAGGTTTTCCCGTAGTATCATGATGTGCCGTTCTTAAAGCATAAGCTAATTCATTTATGTAGCCATCCCAGCGCTTGTGATGTGTGCTCACGTAACTGCGAATTATTTTTACTATATTTTTATTAACTCTTTCTGCTATGTTAGCCTGTGGTCTATACGGAACCATTTTGATATGGCGTATGCCAAGTCCATTGCATATGTTTTCAAATATTTGACTAATGAATTGTTTTCCGTTATCGCTAATGACTTTTATCGGTGCACCGTATTTTAAAATGTATCTGTGTAAGAATGCATCTGCGACTGTTTTGGCTGACGCGCGTTTAAGTGGAACAATTTCTATCCATTTTGAAAAATGATCTACTATTACTAAAACAAAACGATTTTTATTTAACTCGCTCTGGGGGAAGGGACCAAGGAGATCTATGCCTAAAATTTCATTCGGAAATGTAGCGCGAATGCTATTTAAATACCCGGCCGGGCTGTAATTAATATCATTTATTAACTGACATTGATTGCAGGACCTGACATACGCCGTTACTATTTTGTATAATTGCGGAAAATATACCGCCTCGCGTACCCTTTTTATAGTCTTTCTGACCCCGAGGTGGCCCGCTGTTTTTTTTTTCGTGCAACTCCTTCAAAATGCTTAATCGAAGCGAGGCTGGGATGACTGGCTTATACTCAAGATTTTCGTTTGTTGTTTTCGTATAGAATAATAAATTATCTATTATTTCATAGTTTTTTGCTCTATTTCTTATCGCATCGATATCTGTATGCTCAAAGCTTTCGGGGTCTTTCAAATAAGCATAGATATTTCCAAATTCAGGATCAGCTTTCAGTTCAGCAATAAACGTATCTCTAGAATCTAAAATTTTTGAAGTCAACACAGCGCATTTAAGTTCATTTCCTTCATCGTCCAGTTTTATACGAGAAAGTGCGTCAGCTACATTGTTTTCCTTACCCGGTTTATATTTTATTGTGATATTATATTCTTGGAGTTTTAAAGCCCATCTTATTAACCTGGGCGTTAGGTTTTTCCCCGAGTAAAGTCTACCAACAGCCGCATGATCCGAAAAGACTGTTACTGGCGATTTGCCGAAATAAACTCGAAATTTGTGTACAGCCATTAATACGGCTAATGTTTCTCTTTCTGTAGCTGTATAATTCCTTTGTGTCTGATTCAACGTTTTACTAAAAAATGCCAGCGGATGGTTATTTTGCATAAGAACCGCACCCACCGCATAGTCTGACGCATCTGCTGCAATTTCCAAGTTTTCGTCCCCCTCAAGGAATTTTAAAACAGGGGCATTAATAAGCGCTTCTTTTAATCTTTCAAAAGCTGTGTTAGCTTCCGCTGTCCACGTAAATTTACTCTTTTTTCTTTTGATTACTAAGAGGGGTTCAACAATATTAGCGAAATCTTTTATGAAAGATCGATAGTAAGAACATAATCCAAGGAACGAAGAAAGTTTCTTGGCGGTGTTGGGCGGTGGGAAATTCTTAATAGCTTTCATTTTTGAATCTTGCGTTTCTATACCCTTTTGCGAAATTTTATAACCGAGATATTTAAGTTCTTTAGTTGCGAACTTGCATTTTGAGGCGTTAATTGTAAGACCGGCCTCTTTTAATAATTTAAAAACTTGTTCGAGGTCATTAATGTGTTGTTCCAACGTACTACTCGTTATAATTATATCATCTAGATAAATTAAAGTTGATTTTCCTAGGACAGGCTTTAGAACAATGTCCATAGCTCTCTGGAATGTTGATGGGGCCCCACAGAACCCAAAGGTCATGCGTAAAAATGCATAAGTGCCCGATTTTGTTATAAACGCGGTTTTGTGTATATCTTCGGGTCTCATAGCTATTTGATAGTAGCCAGACGTTAAGTCCAAACTAGACATATATCTTGTCGATTTTATCTGTCTAATGATCTCGTCTATAACCGGCAAAGGGTAAACTGGAAATTTAGTAATGCTATTTAGTTTTCTGTGATCAATAGCAAACCTCCAAGCCCTTTTATCCGAAGGAGGAAACTCGTTCTTTTTCCTACATAGTACGACTGGACTAGCGTACTCACTATTTATGGGCGTTATTATTTTATTCTTTAACATCTCCTGAATATGTTCTTCGATGATTAGGTCTTTTTGTTTATCATAACGATACGGTTTAGTCCTACAAGGTTTTTCGGCATTTAATTGAATCTTATGAGTCACGATTTGGCAGTTTCCTGGTTTTTCTGAAAACAAATGAGAAAAATTACTCACCACTTGCTGTATTGCTTTAATTTCCTGGTCATTCAGATGGCTAAGGTGCACTTCAGGTGTCTCCACAGGTTCCACCACCCTCTGGTCCATCTCCAACACCACGGAACTATCTTTAAAATTTAATTTGGCCCTCGCGGCCCTTAAAAAGTCTATACCTAAAATAAGAGAGTGTTGTAGGTCTTTCACCAAAAAAATTAATACTTTGAGATTTTCCTCTTTTACCTGTAAGTTTAATGATAATTTCCCGATGCAGTGACATGTTTTTCCTTGCGCCGCTATAATTTCCGTATTTCTGGTTTTAAATAGTCGTATCCTATAAAAATTCCTTTTGAAGAACTTTTCACTCATAAAATTTCCTTCTGCTCCTGTATCGATGAGGGCTTCTACTGGTACATCGCCAACCAGGTCTTGTATAATTGGTAGCTGTGAGTTTTTTACGATGACCGTGTTTAAATGTCTATTTGAGGGTTTTTTTAAAACTTCCGGGGTCTGGACCCTCCCTTTCACAGGCCCCTCTAGTCGTTTAAAGCTTTCCTTTCAATCTGTGTCTTCTGGCTACGCGGATGTTTATTTTCAAATTTTCTTTTTGGGCCTTGACCTTCGAGTTTCGATGCGTTAGCTTGATAGTTCTTTCCCCCATACGAGCGATTTCCATTTCTGGTTTCCTCCTTCCTTCGGGTACTTTGAGAATATGTTTCCCCTCTCGCTCTTTCCGCGATTCTGCGATTTTGAAACTTCACCGCCAATTCGAAAAGTTCCTGCAATGTGGTTGGGTTTCTAATTTCAAAGTAGTCTTGAACAGCGGGTAACAATCTTGGTAATATTATTTCAATTATCTCCGCATCGGGTTTTTTTTCCATACAGCATATCCGTTAGCTTGATTTTTCGTAAAATAAAGTCCGTCAATTGTACTGAATCCCGTTGATAGAAACTATATAGTTCGGCTTCCAGGCGTGCGCGATCTTTCACTATGGGGAAGGCCTTTACTAACGATTTTTTGAAATTTTCAAATGTATACGTCGGGCTTCCAAATTCACCTAGAAGAAATTTGCTTATATTTTTCCACCATAGTGCGGCCTGTCCTCTTAGTGCTGATGTGGCGATGGCAACTTTTTGTCTCTCAGGCACAGGGTAGAGCTGAAAGTGGTTTTCTAGACCTTCTAAAAATACCGCCACCGAATTTTTTCCGTCGAAATGGACGTTTGGCTTGATTGATGCTCTCAAAGTCTGGACCAGGTATCCAAATCCTTCTAACTGAGTTGTCATTTCTTGGTGTTGTCCAGCGGCTTCCATCCAGTTTTCGGCCATTTCAGTTCGATAAGTGTTCGGTCGCCAATATAACGTTGCGCGCCTCCAACTTGCACGCAACCAAGAGGTGACTGTGAAAACTTGTATAAAAGATAGAGTCTTGTGAAGGGTTTAAGTCCCTTTTTATTCAACGTAATAAATTACAATTGCGTCCTCTTGACGCTTACAGACTGTGCCAACTTGGCAGTCAAATAAAAATAATAACCTGAAAAGAAAGTAAAGACAAGATTCTAACTACGAGGCTCTCTAAAATAACTAACTCATTGCGTTTTACAATACCGCTGCTAATTCAGGAGACTTGAAGCTCACTGGAACGATTACCACTACTTCCCGCCAAGCACATAGGCCGCAACGCGGGGTTCTTCAATTCTCGCTAACTACCTCCGCGCTTGCTAAGTAAGAATATCTCACCGAACTTGTTTCCTTCCTATTTAAATCAGAATACTTCCGCTGATAATTTGAATGCTTGCGCGTTCTACTAAAATTTACATATTCTGGCATTGGCAGTTCCAGGGGAAAGTAAGGCTTGACAGGAAAGATAGTTTAAACTTAAAATAAATGTTAGTTAAAATAAATATAAACCCTACAGTGTGATATGCATCAATCAATCAAAATTGAATTACGACTCTAGAAATTAAACTGCTCGGAAATCGTATCTGAAATATTTCCGTATTACGAATTTAGATTTTAATTTGATGAATATAAAATTTTTATTGTGTCAATTACATTATCTTACATGCTGTGCAATATTTAACTATATATTAGTGTGCAAATATTAAAGGCAACATTCAAATACATGTAATTCAGACATACATACAAAATTACATTTATTTTAAAATTTGGTGTCCAGTAAGATGCGCTGCATGAAAATCCAGGATACCCCCTGACTGAAAGGCATTTTCAGTGCTACATCAATAAAACCAAATGCATTTTGCATATAATTTATACTCATAAATATAAAACACATCTTTTACTCGATACCAGTAAGCTCATATAGTTCGGGCGGTACTATAGCGTCATAGGAATTTTTACTTCCTTGTACAAAGTAAAAAGGAGTATTGTAATCGCGAAAAGTTTCAGGCAGTATATTTCAACGAAACTATCCATTTTGTTACTTTCTTATACGAAGTAAAAAGGAAGTATTGTAATCGCGAAAAGTTTCAGGCAGCATATTTCACCGAAAATACCCATTTTGACCGCTATCGAATGCAATTTAACGATGTTTCTGCGTGACATCAGTACCTAAGAACAGAAGAAAAGACTATTTTCCTACAAAAAAAATTATAAAACTGCTTTAAAATGAATTCTAAAGAGAATTTTTCGTTGCGTCTGTACGTATGTACGTACCCATCTCGCATGACTCAAAACCAAGTAGCCCCAGAACGTCGAAATTTTGTATATAGGGGGACTGCTATAAAATTTAGAGGTGCATTTCGTATTTTGGTTGCAGTCGGCCGCACCAAACGCATATAAATATATTTATATAGTATGTATATCCACTTTGTTACCCGACTCAGTGATCTCAGTTTCTTTACTCTTTTTTGTTTGTAAATTGTGCATTTTTTGCTTTAAAAAGTATTGAATTATGTTGTTCTTATGTTCCGGTTAAGGATTTTATGCCTTTCGTAAATCTGGAAGCAATATTTGTACAATTAATAGCAATTTAAAAGCTTTTTAAGTGCGGTTAAGTTTTAAATAACATAGCGGACATATTTGTTTACATTTGGAACAGCAGAATAGTAGATTTCTTGCCAATCTAGAGAAACTTAGCTTCGCAGCAACAAAGATAACACCTTCATTTATTATTGCGAATTAAATCATGCTTAATTCTTTCTTGAATTGTTTCGAGGAAATAAGTGTTTAAGATTTACTTCGTAATTTTTAATATAGATATTTTAAGTTTTTATGTTTTTTTGCCTTGACTCGAAGTGAGAACTGAATTAATTGAATGAGAAATACTAAATCGTCTGTGAAAAACTGTTTCTTTTTTGTTTTGTTTACTTAATTTCTTTTATACATCGTTCTAGATTTATTATAGTGTTTGAATAGAACATGTGGCAACGATTAGATAATTCTTTAAATGATATAAATTGTGTGCATTCTGAGTTGTATTATGAACGAAATATAACGCTGTTAAATGAACCTAGCGCCAAAGTGTCGCTGTAGTAAACAAATATAGTGAATTTTAAAAGAGTTCTTTTATTCTATTGAGGTTTATGCGCTCTCGACGAAGTAGATTTATTTCAATCCAAGAAATTTAAATGAAATGCAAGAAAAATGCATATAGTTTAATATTCCGTACAAGGAAGTCATCTGGTGTACACATCAGATTTTTTTGGAGTAGGGAACAGGAGAAATGTGCCATGCCCTGACCAGGATTTGAAGTCAGTTTTTAATATTTTATAAAATGATTTAACTTAACTTAAATGTCCCGATTGCTAACCAGGTGTCCTTCTAATTACACCGCGATGGTACACGGTAAATGGGGAAGGAAATACGTTTCAACCCTACATCTAACTGAAGCCACTTTTAAGGATTTTTGGTGAACTTTCATTATGTCTTTAACCTTCCTTACGAAACATACGTTTCTGAAAAAAAAAAAGAAAAAATAGGATATCGAAGACAAGCATATAAATGAACGAATCATTCTCTGATTTTCCCTGGCCTCCTTTCGGGAGAAAAATGTTAGAAACGAAGCAAGTGAAAAGGGCTTTTCATTTCTGTTTCGTATCGGAATGGAGGCTATCATGCGTCATCAATCCATCAGGCAGAAGCTTGCGGGCGGGCAGAAAGACGTATGGATGGATGGATATCAACTCCGTAGGACGTGTTCAATAAACACCAATTATTGACTGACCTGGTGAAACAAGGGGGATAAGTTACATTGCCTTTTACGCAAGCAACAGACATATTTTCACTGTAAATATTTTCTTGAATAATTCTTCTTTGTCCCAGCTATATTTTAATAGTATTTACGCAAAATTGAGTTTACAGAAATCCAGAAAGAGTTTAACAAAGGTTTCTAAAGAAAAAAGGTTATCCGAGGTCAAATATTAACTCGTACCAGTATCAGTTGTCATTTTGCCAATTTGATAATATTATGTACTTTAAAGAGCTTTCCTTTTCTTTTGCAACGCACTGATAACTAGCTAATGATTTCTGAGGCCCAACTTTAAATATTATAAATAAACAAACTACCGAAACACCAAAAATATTTATTAAAATAAAAGAAAATTCAAAATACATTGCAAAAACTTTCAGCATCTTTTCAGCAAAACTTCTGCTAAAATATTTACCACGGAAACTATATACATATATTCTAAAACCGTTTTAAACTTATGAAAAGTGTACGTTACCACAAAGTTTACAAGAGTACAACTAATGGCCCTCGATGTACTACAGGCTTCTGTCTTCAATCTGAGCACGTTTGGGTACGATAAGGAAGATTATGATACAGTAGACAATTTTCTGCGATAAGGGAGAAGTTTTATGCTCATATTTAAAGTGCATTTATAAGCCGAAAATTGAAGGTCACCTATACAGATTACCACGCTCGTTTCGAGACTAACTGAGATTCCGCAATCTGTGTGTTGCAAAGTAATGCAACATACGAGTGTTCTGCAAAACCTCCTGGCCTGTAATAATTGGACTTATGGATGTGCGTTAACCATAAAACCGATGATTGTCGGCCAGAAGGATTCCACCATACTCTTATATTGCATTACATTACCTTAGATATGAATTTAGCACTATTTCAAATATTTAATGGGCTGACACATGTTCGACGCATAATTTAAAGATAGCTTGTGACCATCTTGTGCGTTATATCATTCGCTTATCCCTAAGGCTTCTGCTCGTCATCGCGTTGTTCAAAATTTTGTCAGTGGTTACAACTACCACCAAGGATGCTATTCGCCACACCAAGGATACAACTACGCCCAAATTCAGATGGATAATACTCCAGCCAAAGGTCGGATCCAACGTTTGCCTGCTCCTCTTTCCCTGCCAGCAAATCTGTCGATTTGACGAGAGGCCTTTTCGACTGGAGAGTATTTTAAAAGTACCATGCCGAACTCTACATTCACAAATATGCACGCCTTCTTCGAAATTCAAACCGGGTTTCACGATATATCGCAGGCATTATCACTAACCGGTATACCGACTAAAAGGGGCTTTCCGATTGCGAATGGCAGCAAATGATAAAGCATGATTAGCTCTTATTTGCTTAATGTTTAACCCTGTAAGTGACATGACTGGATTTACAGGTCATAAGATTGTCTATCACTTGGTACGTATCAGCTTATAAATTAAAATATTTTGCTTTCGTACTTACTTTAATAACGTAAATATGATCTCTATGAATGGCATTTTATGATAAGAGACTAAAATAAGTAATTATACAAATTTAGCCAATAAATGCTGCTTAAATACAGGTTCTCATGAGCAAATCAATAAACCCGCGGCAATCAGAGGTTCTTAAATTTCCAGCTGGTTCCCAATTACCGACTGGTCAAAGACTAGGCTAAAGGGCTCCAACCCAAGCGTTAACACACATAGAACTGTTTTTGCGATTTGCCCCTTGTGTATCATTAATACAAGCCAGTTTCCGTCAAAACGTTCTTTCCTTCCACTTCTAGAGATGGCCCTTGTCTACTTCGCTGTATTCAAATATGCAAAACAAATTTCCATGCGAGAGCTTTAATTTTATTGCAGTCAGACTTGGATATATGTATATGTTCTTAAACTTAATATGTTTCACAAACAATAATCAATCAACAAATGGACTGTATTCCTACACTTTTATTTTATTACACTTGTCAACGATGCGAAATAATTGATACAAAACAAACGAGCCATTCTACATGGCTGTCACAAACACAATTATATCAATCAAATCTTGTTGCCACACATAAAGTTCAAAACTAAAGAAAGAAAAACAAAAGAAATTTACTCTGTTTGCAACAATAAAATGAAGCAAACTATACTCACATAAACATCCTGGCCCTCGTTGAAATCCCAGGGGATTTCAACAGTTGGAGCATTTTGAAACTTCTTAGTCTGTAATAAAGATAAACATAAGAAAAATAATACAAAATATTATATGCGAAGCAGTTCATAGTTTTTTAGTCTGAATAGGAAGAGGACACAATTTCACGACTGGTCGTTTAATGACACCATGACCAGTTTTAATACTAGCAACTCTGACTCTTTGATCTGAGCCCGGATGAACAGCAATTATTCTCCCTAACCTCCATTTCAGAGGCGGAAGGTTGTCTTCTTTGATGAGGACTAAGTCATTGACTTCTAAATTGTTTTGACTTTTTTGCCATTTAGGTCTTTGTTGAAGCTGAGACAGGTATTCTCGACTCTATCTTTTCCAGAAGTGCTGAAAAATAAACTGTCTCACATGCCACATGTCAATGTGATTGAAGGAACTATAATTTAGGTCTGGTTCAGGTATGGCAGTTAAAGACGTTCCTATTATGAAATGACCAGGTGTTAATGCAGTTAAGTCATTTAGATCAGCCTATGTTGGACACAATGGCCTAGAGTTGAAACAAGCCTCAACCTGCGCTATCAAGGTCTGAAATTCTAGATAGGTCAGCACAGTATCACCAACAGTCCTTTTTAGATGTAATTTCATTGACTTTACTGCCGATTCCCATAGTCCACCAAAATGGGGAGATGATGGCGGGTTGAATATCCATTTTATTTCCTCTAAAGACAAAAATTTGTGAATTTCTTGATTTTGCTTACATTGCAAAAAACATTTTCTGATTTCTTTGTCTGCACCTTTAAAGTTAGTACCGCAGACACTATAAATCTAGAAATCTCAAATGGTTTCCCTCTTCTTGCAATAAATCGTTTCAATGCACTTAAAAATGCTTTTGTTGACAAATCTTCTACATTTCAAGATGTACTGCCTTGATTACAAAACACACAAATAAGCATACGTAATATTTAAATGATTTTTGTCCACGTCCTGCACGATGTTTAATCATGAACGGTCCAGAAAAATCTATTCCAGTTAGATGAAATGGTCGCGATTGTGTTACTCTAGATTCCGGTAGATCAGCCATTATTTGACTTGCAGTTTTAGCTCTAATTTTGCAACACGTGATACAAGATCTTACTACTTTTCGGATAGCAGATCTAGCAGCTATGATCCAAAATTGCTGTCTAATTAAAGATAGAAGAAGTTCCGGTGCTGTATGCAGATATTTGACATGAAAGTGTCTAATTATGATTTCTGTCAGATTGTGTTTTGAAGGTAATAAGATTGGATGTATTTTCATT
Source organism: Stegodyphus dumicola (assembly GCF_044657685.1). Classification (NCBI taxonomy): domain Eukaryota; kingdom Metazoa; phylum Arthropoda; class Arachnida; order Araneae; family Eresidae; genus Stegodyphus; species Stegodyphus dumicola. Next base: position 91,674,348 of record NC_140768.1, read on the forward strand.
TTCTGACAGTTGCGCATTTTTCAGTCTTCCTCCTACACGTAACACTTTGTTGTCATCTAAAATTGGACACAAGCTAAGAAGGTTGCTGTTTGTAGGTAAGTCCTTTCCCAACTCGAAACATTGAATTTCTTTAAAAAAGTGAAATCGCTGTATTATTCGGACAATACAGAAAGTTGCAACTCGAATTTCATTACTAGATAAAAAAGACGTATTTCTTTCTAGATATGCTACTTTAGAATTTGATATGAATCTTAATATACAAGCAAATATGCGTTGTAACCTTGGAAATGAAGATATATTTGATATAATAGCAAGTTCCTGTACAGGTTCAGAAACTACAAATGAGACTGTTTTACGTGCATCTGGTAATGCTTCTTCATCTATAAGAATATTTTTAGACAAGGCAATCTCACTGCACTTTAACCAAGAAGGACCATTCCACCACAATTGATGAGATAATAGTTCTGCAGGAAATAATCCACGTGAAGCACAATCAGCTGGATTTTCCTTTCCATCAACATGACTCCAGTTCTCAGGTGGTAAGATGGATTGTATTTCAGAAACTCTATTGGATACGAATACTTGCCATTTTTTAGGATCTGACCTTAGCCATGACAACACGATTTGTGAATCACTCCAAGCTTGCACTAAATCAAAATTTATAACTAATGCAGCTTTTACAGACTGAATCAAGCGTGCCAATAACACTGCTGCACATAATTCCAGTCTTGGAATCGTAATAGATTTTAATGGTGCTACACGAGTTTTAGATGTTACGAGCTTAACATTAATGTCAGAGTTATTGCAAGTTTTGATATAAATAACTGCTGCATAACTTCTTTCAGACGCATCACAAAATCCGTGAAGTTCACATCGAAAATAATCAGGTAGCAGAATTTTCCTAGGTATATTTATAGAATTCAAAAGTTTAACTTCTCTACATAGATTTCTCCAATTTCTATCAATCTCTTCTGTTACAGGATCATCCCATGATAACTGTAATTTCCACAATTGCTGAAGGATCATTTTAGCGAGAATTACAAACGGAGCTATCCACCCCAATGGATCGAATAGTTTTGCTACGAATGACAAAATAATTCTTTTAGTCGGAACACTTTGATACTCTATTACACCGACATTACATTTGAATTCATCATTGTCCGGATGCCATTCCAATCCCAGAACTTTCAATGTTTTGTCTTCTATTACACGATGAATATTGTCACTATCTGTGATTGTTAAGCCAGAGGTTTTTAACAATGACGATTCACTTGTCGACCATTTGTGAAGCTCAAAGCCACCACTTTTTAGCAGATGTTGCAATTCGTCTATCAATGCAATACCTTCCGAACTATCTTTTACACCAGTTAACATATCATCAACATAAAAATCTCTTAAAAGTATATTCTTTGCCTTTGGAAAGTTCAATCCTTCATCAATCGCTAACTGACTCAAAACTTTGGTTGCAAGATATGGAGCAGCTGCAGTTACATATGTAACTGTTTTCAAACGACAAACTTGTATTTGCTTATACGGGCTATCTCTCCATAGTATTCTCTGAAAATCTCTATCTTTTTCATGAACCTTTATCTGTCTGTATATCATTTTAATATCAGCGATTATTGCAATGTTATAAAGTCTAAATCTTAGTAAAATACAAATTAAGTCATCTTGTATTTTTGGGCCTATCATTAGCGTATCATTTAAAGAAACACCCGTGGTTGTTTTAGCGCTCGCATCGAAAACAACTCTCAATTTTGTTGTTAAGCTAGAGTCCTTTAACACGAAGTGATGTGGGATATAATAGTGTTTATTCTCTAATTCATAATCTGTGTCTGGCACTAATTCTACGTGTTCTAGTGAAAAGTACTCTTTCATAAACTGAATATACTGGTTGTAAATTTCTTTCATAGATAACAGCCTCTTCTCCAAGTATTAAAATCTTCTGTACGCCATTTCACGGGAGTCACCTAGAATATCTCTATTATGTTTGAATGGTAATGCAACTGAATAACGACCTGATGTGTCTCTAAAATGCGAGTTTTTAAAATGTTCTTCACAAAGTTTTTCTTCATTTGTTAAAGGTTGTACATTTGGAAACTTTTCTAACTCCCAGAAAGAATTTACTAACTTATCTGTGTTTGTATTCAAATGATTTACATATATGGCTCAAAATTTGTAGATTCAAAATTTGTAGTACCCGAAATTATCCATCCCAACCTCGAATTTAGAGCAAATGGTAGATCAGGACCACGTTTGACAATTTCTCCCGTCATTAAATGCAGAAATACATTTACTCCAAATAAAATGTCAACTGGTTGTGACTTGTAAAATAATGGATCAGCAAATTGTAAATCACTGAAGTTATCGAAGATAATTGATGGCAAAGATACATAGGGAATGTTATCTGTCACCTTGTCCAGTACAAACGCTGATGTTGATACACGAATATCACTTTTAAAATGAGAAGTGAATACTAAATAGACTTCCCCATTACTTATAGTATTAAATTCTCCTAGACGTGATACAGAAATGGAATTATCTTTCACTCGTAATCCTAATTTCTTCACACAATCCCTTGAAATAAATGATCTCTGAGATCCAGTGTCACATAAACATCTACACTTCACAAACTGTTGTTCAGAATTTTGAACTTTTATTAAAGCAGTACACAATAAAATGTGACTGGTTTGATTACCTTTTGCATTCGAATCATAATGAGAGTCACAAACTGTGGCTGAAACGTCCTTAGGACTCGTTAATTCATCTCTTTTAGGGATAGATTGCGTAGGCGGAGATATACTGTTTAACTGAGTTTTATTCTTTGAATTATTTATAATGTGCAAAATACTGTGATGCTTCTTAAAGCAATGTTGACATGTATTTAAACTCTTGCATTTTTTGAGCAAGTGCATATTAGATAAACAATTAAAACAGTAACGATTAGATTTTACAAAATATATCCTTTGCTGAACCGATAAATTTAGAAATTTCGAACATTTGGCTAAACTATGATCTTCTTTACAATAACCACAACCCAAAGTAGCAACCAGAACATTATTCTTATTTTGAAACACAGATTTAGGTACTTTATTACTTGTTGATTTGCTATTTTGAAGTGTTCTTGCATAGTTTTTTAGGATTTCAATTAAAGTCCTAAGTTTTGGAATTTCATTAGATTTTAACTGACGTTCCCATCATAATTTTGTAGAAGGGTCTAATTTTTGCAAAATTAAATAAGTCATTAAAGTGTCACCAAAATTATCAATGGTTTGATTCAATACTTCTAAAGAACGAATTACTTCATTAATATTGTCAACTAAATTTAAAATAGCAAATGCTGATTCATTTTGAATAGTTGGTAAACTTAAAAAACGTTTAATATATGCAAACATTTGTTCTCTCTTATTTGAATATCCTTCGTCTAACAGATTCCATCCTATTTCAAAATTACAATCCGAAATTTGAATGGTTTGAATAATGCGATATGCTTCACCTTTCAACGAAGCCTTCAAATACTGCAATTTTTGAGCATTAGATAAATTTGTATTATTTCTTACACAAGCACTGAAAAGATCTTTAAAAGCTATCCATTCTGTAAAATTACCACCGAAAGTCGGTAATGTTAACTTGGGTAATTTAATATTGTCAAGAACCTGTTCTGAAATTACACTATTAGAATTATTTTTATTATTTTGATTTTTTAATATTTTTTCACCTTTAAATTTCCACAAATAAATTTTATCTGTGTACTCCTGAACATTATCTATTTCGTTTTCTAATTCTTTAGAGTCTGTAATTAAACTTTCGATTTCAGAATCAAGCTTCCTTAACTCAGTTTCTTTTTGTGTCAATAATTCAGCACATTCCTCTAGTTCTATTAAATTAATTTCATCTGCAGTTAAAATAGTTTCAATTTTCTTTACATAATTAATAACATTCCTGCGTAAGACCGCTCTTTTTGTTTTAAAAGTTATAAGTTCACTCATAATTGATCAATTCATAAACAGAAATTGTTCTTAAATCAATTAACACTATTATTAAAATGAAATCGAATTCTATGTTGTATTACAACATTGTTCTTAAAATTTAATAACAAATTAAACGAATTTTTGTTCAAAATCCACTTACCTCACAAAGTGGATAATTTTTTCACCAACCATATGCATATTTGCGTTGTTAGAATACACTTAGAACAGTCACTATCTTCACTAGCTCTCCGGCTAGACTTTTGACTAACAATAAATGGTCTTTACCTTAATATTTTTCACAAACTATAATCAATCGACAAATGGACTGTATTCCTACACTTTTATTTTATTACACTAGTCAGCGATGCGAAATAATTGATACAAAATAAGCGAGCCATTCTACATGGCTGTCACAAACACAATTCGATCAATCAAATCTTGTTGCCACACATAAAGTTCAAAACTAAAGAAAGAAAAGCAAAAGGAATTTACGCTGTTTGCAACAATAAAATGAAGCAAACTATACTCACATAAATAGTATATGACATGAATGAAAAGGAAGTCAGGTAATATAGGTACTAATATTTAATATCTAACATGATATTAACTGACCTGATTGACACTCTTAGTGCTGATGAAAGCAAGTCAGGAAAATATTATGTAATTAGCTCGTCCAATTATTGATCTTTGAATGCCGAGTTGATAGGCATTCATTATACTCGTTCTATTCGTTCTCTCTCATACATTGGTTTTACTCGTATTATGTCAAAGCAGACTAAGACTGTCTGTCTAAGGGTAGGGAACATTCCGTGCATGCTTTTCAAAGATAAACTAGCTCGTATTCTCATGATTGAAAGAACTACAAAATCCAGCAAGTCATTTGACCGGATACCTAGATTTGAGTCTTAGTCGAACTGCTGGTGTTTAGTGATTTTACCTTATCAATAACATATAGCATTACCCTGTTTTCATGGAATCTTTAGTTAAAGAACTTTTTCTTTCATCAGGAAGAATTATAACTATTTGGTTACCATGTTGCCATATTGTTATACCACGAAGAAATAGTCTTTAGGAGATAATTGCTTTCCCTTTTTTACATAAATAAAAAATTACACTCCTTATGCCTGTTAGGCCATATATGGTAAGACTAACTACACACTAGACGTTATTTTAATATAAAATATTTATTTCAAAATTGACGGAAACAAAGAAAGAATATTTTATATGAGGAAAATAAAGCAAAAGGAATGACAAATGTGCACACGGGAAGGAATGACAAGAAATGAATCAAATGCAATAATTATACTTCTCCAATCAAATGAAAAATTATCCCTCCCTACCGATATTGCTACAATTTTTCAGCTTCCCGTCGATAACAGAACAAAGAGGAAACCGAGAAAACACGTGTCAACATTTCCAGTATCTCCCCTGGCAACATAAATAAGGCAGAAAGAATTAGATATCATTCCGCTTCTGCTTTTGTGCGTTTCTCCCATATCTGCAGAAGAAAGATGAAATCCTAAGTCGTAAGGGGGATTCTATTTTTCTTTCATTTCGGTTTTGTGCTCTGCTATGAAAGCCCCAAATCTTTTCCGCCACCTCTAGTAATCCAATATTTTTGTTATACCTATGTTGAATAATATTTTCCGCCTCTTTTACAGGCGGCATCAAAATTCTCACAAAAAATATTTACATGTAGTGTCATTTTTATATGACGACGATACAGAATTCAGGGGAAGAGATTCCCATTGGAGTTTGTGTAAAGATACCATATGGCAGCGTACTTCAAACTGTATTCCTTGAAATATCGGGATTACATGTAATTTCTATTACCGCAAGTCAGAATTAAAATTCGAATATTTTTTAATAATATGTTAACCACACTACGCTTTTCATTATTACTTTAGTTGTTACTAGAAATAACATGCATAGATGTGCTTTCAAGTGCAACATTTGTGGAGGCATTAGGTTATTTTTGAAGTAGGAAACAAGAAAAATGAACAATGTTCTCACTGGAACTCGAACGCTCTGAGAGTGCTACCGTTACATCACGAAGGCATGTAGCAAGGAGGGAGAAAATACTTTATATATTACCCCCTTTTAAAGGGCGTAATATATAAAGTATTTTCATACTACCTTTGCAACACGAAGGCATGCAGAAAAGAGATTGAGAATACCTTATAAATTATAATGAATTCGTGATTTTCTGACCTCTTTTTCTCATAAAGTACATGCAACACAAATATGTTTTCAATACGTTCTTAAAACTAGCCGCTTTAGAGTCCAGCAGACTAAAATAATTATCATGAAAATATATATAATACTCTTAATGAGTTCAGCTAGTGCAATTTACGTGTAAAGCTAATAATTAGTAAGAATAGAAATAAATAATTGCTTTTATTAGCTTGAATTTGCTTAATTTTTCATTTAACAGAAATTAAATAATTTATTCTTTGCGGAATGGCGCGCGGAGGATGAAACTTTTATATCAAGCAGTGAAAAACACATTTCGTTTAAAGCAATTTGTTTATTAACTCGATAGTCTATTATCTTATGCTTCGTCAAGTGGCAAGATGCATCTTTTAAATCGTTGAGATTCCTGAATAAGTTTGAAGAAGTATAGTTAATTATGTCATGTTTTTCCAAGTGGTCACACATTGCCTTTCAGTTGTTGAGTTAGTTTTTCAAAATGCCATTAAGTTCGCACAAAACATAAAATAAATATTTTAAAAAATTCAAAATTGGGGCTTCGAGGTTCACTTGTTCAGGAGGAGGACTATAGGTATTCAATTTTTTTGCTTTTATGTGTGCTTTAGTTTTCCATTATTGATACTTGCATATAATGTTTCATTATTTAATAATACTGTAGGGATTATATTTATTTTAACTAACATTTATTTTAAGTTTAAACTATCTTTCCTGTCAAGCCTTACTTTCCCCTGGAACTGCCAATGCCAGAATATGTAAATTTGAGTAGAACGCGCAAGGATTCAAATTATCAGCGGAAGTATTCTGATTTAAATAGAAGGAAACGAGTTCGGTGTGATATTCTTACTGCACGAGCGCGGAGGTAGTTAGCGAGAATTTGAAGAACCCCGCGTTGCGGCCTATGTGCTTGGCGGGAAGTAGTGGTAATCGTTCCAGTGAGCTTCAAGTCTGCTGAATTAGCAGCGGTATTGTAAAACGCGGTGAGTTAGTTATTTTAGAGAGCCTCGTAGTTAGAATCTTGTCTTTACTTTCTTTTCAGGTTATTATTTTTATTTGACTGCCAAGTTGGCACAGTCTGTAAGCGTCAAGAGCACGCAATTGTAATTTATTACGTTGAATAAAAAGGGACTTAAACCCTTCACAAGGCTCTATCTTTTATACAAGTTTTCACAGTCACCTCTTGGTTGCGTGCAAGTTGGAGGCGCGCAACGTTATATTGGCGCCCGAACAATTATCGAACTGAAATGGCCGAAAATTGGATGGAAGCCGCTGGACAACACCAAAAAATGACAACTCAGTTAGAAGGGTTTGGATACCTGGTCCAGACTTTGAGAGCATCAATCAAGCCAAACGTCCATTTCGACGGAAAAAATTCGGTGGCGGTATTTCTCGAAGGTCTAGAAAACCACTTTCAGCTCTACCCTGTGCCTGAAAGACAAAAAGTTGCCATCGCCACATCAGCACTAAGAGGACAGGCCGCGCTATGGTGGAAAAACATAGGCAAATTTTTATTAGGGGAATTTGGAAGACCGACATATATATTTGAAAATTTCAAAAAATCGTTAGTAAAGGCCTTCCCCATAGTGAAAGATCGCGCACGGCTGGAAGCCGAGCTATATAGTTTCTATCAACGGCATACAGCAGAATTGACGGACTTTATTCTACGAAAAATCAAGCTAACGGATATGCTGTATGGAAAGAAACCCGATGCGGAGATTATTGAAATAATATTACCAAGATTGTTACCCGCTGTTCAAGACTACTTTGAAATTAGAAATTGCAGGAACATTGCAGGAACGTTTCGAATTGGCGGTGAAGTTTCAAAATCGCAGAATAGCGGAAAAAGCGAGAGGGGAAACATATTCTCAAAGTACCCGAAGGAAGGAGGAAACCAGAAATGGAAATCGCTCTGATGGGGGAAAAAGCTATCAAGCTAACGCATCGAAATTCGAAGGTCAAGGCCCAAAAAAAAATTTGAAAATAAGCATCCGCGTACCCAGAAGACACAGATTGAAAGGAAAGCTTTAAACGACTAGAGGGGCCTGTGAAAGGGAGGGTCCAGACCCCGGAAGTTTTAAAAAAACCCTCAAATAGACATTTAAACACGGTCATCGTAAAAAACTCACAGCTACCAATTATACAAGTTCTGGTTCGCGATGTACCAGTAGAAGCCCTCATCGATACAGGAGCAGAAGGAAATTTTATGAGTGAAAATTTCTTCAAAAAGAATTTTTATAGGATACGATTATTTAAAACCAGAAATACGGAAATTATAGCGGCGCAAGGAAAAACATATCACTGCATCGGGAAATTATCATTAAACTTACAGGTAAAAGAGGAAAGTCTCAAAGTATTAATTTTTGTCGTGAAGGATCTACAACACTCTCTTATTTTAGGTATGGACTTTTTAAGTGCCGCGAGGGCCAAATAAAATTTTCAAGATAGTTCCGTGGTGTTGGAGATGGACCAGAGGGTGGTGGAACCTGTGGAGACACCTCAATTGGACCTTAGCCATCTGAATGAACATGAAAGGAAAGCAATACAGCAAGTGGTGAGTAATTTTTCTCATTTATTTTCAGAAAAACCAGGAAACTGCCGAATAATAACACATAAGATTCAATTAAATGCCGAAAAACCTTGTAGGACTAAACCTTACCGCTATGACAAACAAAAAGACTTAATCATCGAAGAACATATTCAGGATATGTTAAAGAATAAAATAATAACGCCCATAAATAGTGAGTACGCGAGTCCAGTCGTACTATGTAGGAAAAAGAACGAGTTTCCTCCTTCGGATAAAAGGGCTTGGAGGTTTGCTATTGATTACAGAAAACTAAATAGTATTACCAAATTTCCAGTTTACCCTTTGCCGGTTATAGACGAGATCATTAGACAGATCAAATCGACAAGATATATGTCTACTTTGGACTTAACGTCTGGCTACTGTCAAATAGCTATGAGACCCGAAGATATACATAAAACCGCGTTTATAACAAAATCGGGCACTTATGCATTTTTACGCATGCCCTTTGGGTTGTGTGGGGCCCCATCAACATTCCAGAGAGCTATGGACATTGTTCTAAAGCCTGTCCTAGGAAAATCAACTTTAATTTATCTAGATGATATAATTATAACGAGTAGTACGTTGGAACAACACATTAATGACCTCGAACAAGTTTTTAAATTATTAAAAGAGGCCGGTCTAACAATTAACGCCTCAAAATGCAAGTTCGCAACTAAGGAACTTAAATATCTCGGTTATAAAATTTCGCAAAAGGGTATAGAAACGCAAGATTCAAAAATAAAAGCTATTAAGAATTTCCCACCGCCAAGAAACTTTCTTCTTTCCATGGATTATGTTCTTATTATCGATCTTTCATAAAAGATTTCGCTAATATTGTTGAACCACTCTTAGTAATCAAAAGAAAAAAGAGTAAATTTACGTGGACAGCGGAAGCTAACACAGCTTTTGAAAGATTAAAAGAAGCGCTTATTAATGCCCCTGTTTTAAAATTCCCTGAGGAAGACGAAAACCTGGAAATTGCAGCAGATGCGTCAGACTATGCGGTGGGGCGGTTCTTATGCAAAATAACCATCCGCTGGCATTTTTTAGTAAAACGTTGAATCAGACACAAAGGAATTATACAGCTACAGAAAGAGAAACATTAGCCGTATTAATGGCTGTACACAAATTTCGAGTTTATTTCGGCAAATCGCCAGTAACAGTCTTTTCGGATCATGCGGCTGTTGGTAGACTTTACTCGGGGAAAAACCTAACGCCCAGGTTAATAAGATGGGCTTTAAAACTCCAAGAATATAATATCACAATAAAATATAAACCGGGTAAGGAAAACAATGTAGCTGACGCACTTTCTCGTATAAAACTGTACGATGAAGGAAATGAACTTAAATGCGCTGTGTTGACTTCAAAAATTTTAGATTCTAGAGATACGTTTATTGCTGAACTGAAAGCTGATCCTGAATTTGGAAATATCTATGCTTATTTGAAAGACCCCGAAAGCTTTGAGCACACAGATATCGATGCGGTAAGAAATAGAGCAAAAAACTATGAAATAATAGATAATTTATTATTCTATACGAAAACAACAAACGAAAATCTTGAGTATAAGCCAGTCATCCCAGCCTCGCTTCGATTAAGCATTTTGAAGGAGTTGCCTGAAGAAAAAACAGCGGGCCACCTCGGGGTCAGAAAAACTATAAAAAGGGTACGCGAGGCGGTATATTTCCCGCAATTATACAAAATAGTAACGGCGTATGTCAGGTCCTGCAATCAATGTCAGTTAATAAATGATATTAATTACAGCCCGGCCGGGTACTTAAATAGCATTCGCGCTACATTTCCGAATGAAATTTTAGGCATAGATCTCCTTGGTCCCTTCCCCCAGAGCGAGTTAAATAAAAATCGTTTTGTTTTAGTAATAGTAGATCATTTTTCAAAATGGATAGAAATTGTTCCACTTAAACGCGCGTCAGCCAAAACAGTCGCAGATGCATTCTTACACAGATACATTTTAAAATACGGTGCACCGATAAAAGTCATTAGCGATAACGGAAAACAATTCATTAGTCAAATATTTGAAAACATATGCAATGGACTTGGCATACGCCATATCAAAATGGTTCCGTGTAGACCACAGGCTAACATAGCAGAAAGAGTTAATAAAAACATAGTAAAAATAATTCGCAGTTACGTGAGCACACATCACAAGCACTGGGATGGCTACATAAATGAATTAGCTTATGCTTTAAGAACGGCACATCACGATACTACGGGAAAAACTCCAGCAGAATTATTCTTAGGCCGAAAATTAATTACGCCTTTAGATAAATTATTCTTTGTGCAACAAAGAGAGCAGGAGTTTAAACAAAAAGATGTGCAAAAGTTGATTGATCAGGCGCTTAAAACCTCGGATACGGCAAGAAATAGGCAGAAACTATATTACGATAGAAAACGCCGGGAAGCAGATTTTAAAGTTGGGGATAAAGTACTGAAGCGTAAATTTTCTTTATCAAGTGCCCCAGACAATTTTATGTCAAAGCTAGCTCCAAAGTTTGAAGGCCCCTATGTAATTCAGGAAATCAAAGGAGTAGTTTTATATCTTAAGAACGAGAGAGGGGAAATCTGTAAAGCAAGTCCCGACCAGGTGAAAAAATACTATAATCCAAATGATTTTGAAATCCTTAAACGTTTCTTGCAGGACTCAAGTCTAAACGAAATATAAGGTCCAGAGACTACAACAACTATTCCACCACCCAAGAAACAGAGAACTGAAGAGAGACCTAGCACTTCTACAACCCGGACGTCGGTATCAAAAAGAAAAAATAATTTTCAAACTCCAGCGTTTAAGAAAAACAAAAATACAGATGAACCGGGTAAAGAAACCGTGGTAAAGAGAAAAACACCACCTACAAAGGATAGCAGGAAAAATTACACATCAAGGAGAACGCGCACACGGCCACAGAGTCAGGTGCCAGCAAGGCCGCCGTTCCGGAAACTGAAACGCCAACAGGAGGCACAAAAATACGAGGAACAGAAGAAATTCAAGAAGGACTCCAGACCGGAGGACGTCAAGACCAGCCGTCCCAGGCAAAAACGGAAAGGCCAACAACCAGACGATTACTCCGCCAAGCATCGAAAACTCAAAGATAAGTTAAAACCTTCTATAAATTTTTTTGTCTCTTTTGTTCCGAAATGTTATGCATAAGTACGAAGTTTTATGTTTTGACGAAAGTCAATATGTCTCGGTTGAGACTTAGTTTTGTTTTACTTTATTTAGCTAAGGCAAAAGTATTATTTTCTTTAAGTGTAAAAGCTAAAAACAAGCATTTTCTGTTGGTCGAAAGACTAATTCTGTTATGTTAAAGCCAAAATTTGGCCGGAGATAAAAATAACTTCGTATTCTTGTACTAATAAGAGTTTTAGTTTCAGTGCCGCCAGCTTGGCGAAGAATGAGTAAAGTAAAAATTTATTTTCTCTTATTCATTTTATGGTAAATTGTAAAAAGCATATGTATTAAAATTTTGTAAATGTATGTAAATACTTGAACGTTATGTAAAAGTAGAATTTAGTCTAGAAGCATAAAATTGTAGATGCTAAAAGTGAATGCTTAAAAGCAATGAAGTCAAAATTTAAGTAGTAAATTGTAGATAAAGTCATGCTTTAGAGCGAAAGCCTGCATGTTTAAAGATGAATGAGGGGGAAGTTAGAATGAATGTGTTTTGTAGGGTTCTCCACCTACATTTGAATTTTTAAGACTATTAAAGTAGCTCATTGAGTTGTAGAATGTCGAGTAAGGTGTGTCTATTTGGTCGTTGAATTCTAACAAATCATGGTGGTTAGGGGAAGTGTTGTAAGACTAAAACACGAATATTCCCGTTTGACACCACACGCGGTGGAGAGCCAGGGTAAAGTTAAATTAATGCTTGAAAAATTGAATGAATGTGAAGTAAGCAATAACTAAGAAAAACGAATCGTTTAAAAACAAAAATTTATTGTGTCAAGAAAGTGTAAATTATAATGTATTTAGAAAGATACTTATACTTATTCCTTCCAGATGCTGGAAGGAAAGACCAAGATTGATTGATGAAGTCCAGGAAAAGTTGCTGTAAGAAGAGAGCTTTGTAACGATCAACAGAATTTTAGTATACAAATGTTACATAAGATATTTTTTTTTGTGTAAACGAGGTTCTCGCCAGTTAGTTCAGAATTAGAGAAACTTACAACAGGTCGTTTGTAGGACCTGCTTCCAAGTTTTCCAAATTCTGGCAGCGGCAAATGTAGGGTTTATATTTATTTTAACTAACATTTATTTTAAGTTTAAACTATCTTTCCTGTCAAGCCTTAATTTCCCCTGGAACTGCCAATGCCAGAATATGTAAATATAGAACGCGCAAGGATTCAAATTATCAGCGGAAGTATTCTGATTTAAATAGAAGGAAACGAGTTCGGTGTGATATTCTTACTGCACGAGCGCGGAGGTAGTTAGCGAGAATTTGAAGAACCCCGCGTTGCGGCCTATGTGCTTGGCGGGAAGTAGTGGTAATCGTTCCAGTGAGCTTCAAGTCTGCTGAATTAGCAGCGGTATTGTAAAACGCGGTGAGTTAGTTATTTTAGAGAGCCTCGTAGTTAGAGTCTTGTCTTTAAGTTCTTTTCAGGTTATTATTTTTATTTGACTGCCGAGTTGGCACCGTCTGTAAGCGTCAAGAGCACGCAATTGTAATTTATTACGTTGAATAAAAAGGGACTTAAACCCTTCACAAGGCTCTATCTTTTATACAAGTTTTCACAGTCACCTCTTGGTTGCGTTAAAGTTGGAGGCGCGCAACGTTATAATACAAATTTTTTCTTTCGAAATAACCTGCTTATGGCTGATAAAAGCTGTTTTTAATTCATTATCTTTCAGTTTCAGTGTGTGAATAAAACGGGTTTAACAGAAATTTCGGCCCGTGTAGTAAGAACCTAGCACTCCTCGAATGTTGGATACACTTTCTAGTCAAATCTCTTCGTTTGGTCTAAAGCGGAGAACAACATAATACCTTTATTTTGTGATTAACAAAAGCTGTTCTTTACAAGCTTTGGAAACAAGTTCTTTGATATAAACGAATGAGCGTTTCCCAGGATTAAAGAATAGCTGTTGATAAATAATACTGCCTCCCTTTCTGGAACACCATCTAATAAGGGATGGCAGGGCATATATACTTTAATTTTCAGGTTGTTCTCAGAAATCATAGCGAAATGCTCAGTGACGGTTCCACATAGAATTTTTTATTCATCGAAAAATTACGATAAACACACTGAAACAATCAAAAACACAGGCTTCAGACTAATAACGGTGAAGACAGCTTCACGGCAAAGCATTAAAGTACAGCTCTCAACTCGTTCCATCGCTCTCAAGCTAATCTAAACTAAAGACACTACTACTACACTATTCTCTCCCAGGACAGGCAGAGTGTATATAGCTTTAACCTACAATCAAGAATAGTCGTAAAAAAAAAAAAAAAAAAAAAAAAAAAAAAAACTAAAAATGCGTTCTAGAGTGTTCTCGCTCTCTCTACGTCATATCACTAATTATGTCGCAAAATCTCTCAAAATGAACGATTTCAGCGTCAAACCTGGCAATCTTGCAATTCCTTCCCACTTTCTGTCAACATAACTTTGCGAGGAAGCTATCTTACCGCACAGCTGCTCAGCATTTCGCAGCATTATGTACACTAATGTCCATAAATTAAGGATAATGCAAAATCAGGCAAAGGAAGAGTTAGAAGCAAAACAAATTTGACTTATTTGTAAAGCTTATTTATTAAACAAAAGGTAAAGAGCAAAAAAAAGATGCTATATGTTTGATATTATTAAAAAAATTAGCGATTTTTTCTCCCTGGAGCAAATTACAAAAAAACCCTATTTACAAAAAACCAATATTACATGGTTGCCATGATTGTTAATACATTGTATGTCTCCCAGACGATGCAATACAGTCCGTACAACGCCTAGGCATGCTGAGTATCAAAATTGCGATCTGATCTTGGGGGATATTACACCACTCAAAAAGCAATGCTCTCCGAAGTTCCGGTAGATATGTAGGAGGAGATTGACAGGCTGCGACTCGTCGGCTAAGCATGTCCCACACGTGCTCTACTGGATTCAAATCCGGTGAGAATGCTGTCCAGTCCATACGGGTGATATCCTCGGATTAAAGGCATTCGCTTACGATGTTTGCACGGTGAGGACGGGCGTTGTCATCCATAAACACAAATTGTGCGCCCATGGCGCCCCGAAACAAACGCACATGTTGTTCCAGAATGACGTCCCGATAGATTTGGCTTGTCATGGTTCCAATTTGAACATGCAGGTCAGTTCTGGAACCCAGAATAATTCCACTCCAAACAAGCACTTCTGCACCATCGTAACGGTGTCTTCAATGATGTTTTCTGGGTGGTAACCGGCACCTGGAGCTCTTCATATGAAAGTCCGGCGGGAATCAGACTTCAAGCTAAAACTGGACTCGTCGGAAAACATTACACAAGCTTACTGTTGCGGTGTCCACAATGCATGCTCTCTACTCCAGGCTAACCGCAGGCGACAGTGAGTTGCAGTAAGTGGAACGCATCTGACAGGTCTACGAGCATATAAACTAATCTGCCCTAAGCGTCTATACACGGTCTGCCTTGAAATTGTCGTCATGTTCTCTAAAGAAATATCATGACGTTTTCGGCTCGAGTCAAGATCTTTTAGTAGTTAAAAAAAGCGTTATTTTATGTCCTTTTAATGTGTCTCATATGCAGAGTTACTTTCATTATAATCTAATTACTATTTAAGAATTTCATCTTTTACATTATAGTATGTTAATCTGATTTATTCATCATACACTACCCGACACTGAAAATGCAACACAAAGAAGGACCAGTGGCTGAAGAGAGCTGACGAGAGAGGTCTGAGGCTGTGCTCCGCCTGTTTCTTTTGGCAGTAACTGCCAAATACCGGTCCTCATTCGGCGTTGTAACTCTGGGGCGACCTATGCTGTAACGTCTACTCACATTACTATCATCTTGGAATCGTTTCCAAAGCCTGGAGATGACACTCTGGGCAATTCCAAGTTCGTCTGATACTTTCAGTTGGGTACGCCCACATTCCAGACGGCCGATAATTCTACCACGTAAAAAATCATGCAAATGCGTCCTTTGTGTCATAACTATTCGGTTATTGCACTGAAATGCTTATAAAGCACCTGCGAACAATTTTACTTCTTTGCCTGTATTCCTTATATATCATTCTCTTACACCCTCGTCATTGTAACGTACCATCGGTGTCATCTGGTTACTTCCTGAAATTTGCATATGATTCCTGAAGATGTGTGTAGTGATTTTACAGGTGATATATTTATTTTAGAGTTCGATTTCCGCGTGACTCCGAATTATCCTTAATTTATGGACATGAATGTATATATATATATATATATATATATAAATGGCCAAACTCATTACTTCGGTGAAGAGCATGTACTTTCCTTATCAATTCACTTTAAATATTATAAACGATTTCTAAAAGTAAGAAATATATATTTGTTGGGTTAGTGATTTCCATAAATGTTTTACTGATGATGCTGTTATAAGAGAGAACAATAACTCATTTAACTTAACGTTGGCGCATTATATACCTTTTGTAGAAAACTGGCTGATGCGTCATGTTCTCTAAAGAAATATCATGACGTTTTCGGCTCGAGTCAAGATCTTTTAGTAGTTAAAAAAAGCGTTATTTTATGTCCTTTTAATGTGTCTCATATGCAGAGTTACTTTCATTATAATCTAATTACTATTTAAGAATTTCATCTTTTACATTATAGTATGTTAATCTGATTTATTCATCATACACTACCCGACACTGAAAATGCAACACAAAGAAGGAGTGGCTCGAAAATTATGCCAATTTCAGGGTAGACGCACGTCACCGAGTAATGCGAATGTTATGTTATGAGCAGATCTCCAGCCTACTGAAGAAGGTATAAGGGAAGGAACTTGCAGAATGTTCAGTTTTCGTGTCGCTGTTTTTGCTAGGAAAATCATCGCAGAAAATTTGTTCTTGTTTCAGAGGACGCATGCAATACCAGGGAATGCCAGGCCGTCAACAGAGGCAGTTCCAGCAACAGACGATTTTACGAGAAGCGTAATGATCGGATAGAGAAGGGCAGGTTGAGCCATACGGCAAATCTCAGCTGACACAAACGTAGACGCGTCCACAGTGCACCGGCTGTGGAGACGACAGTTGAAACACGAAATGTGGCAAGTTCGAGGGGTGCCAGTGCAACCAGAGTGACGTCAGCATGCGTGGGTCGACGCATCGGCTTCTACCTCCATTCTGCAGCATATTCAAGACACCGTGGAATTTCTCATATCGACTAGAACCATTTGTCGTCGATTGGTCGCTAGCGGCCTGAACTCATAACGTTCATTAAGAAGACTGTCATTGACCCCACATCATAGACGCCAACGTTTGAAGGTACAGGTACAGGTGACGGAGGACGGGGACGCCTGGTGTTTAACATAGGTAAACAGGCTTATGTCCTGCGCCCCAATGTGGATAGCACACGGTTGTATTCTCAAATGAGTCACGTTTCTATTTCTCCAATGATAGTCGTCGCGTGCAAGTGTGGAGACAGGTACAATCCGGCAACAATTGTGGAATGCCCCACCACGCGACAGCGTAGCATCATGGTTTGCGGCACAATTGTGTACGATACCAGATCACCTCTAGTTCATATTCAGGACACTATGACGTTCCAATAATACGTGGAGAATATGCTACGGCCGGTGTCACTCCCTTACCTTCAGGGAGTGCCCAGTGCCCTTTATCAGCAGCATAACGCTCGACCACACACTGCTCGCATCAGCCAACGTACAGTGCGATGTATGCAGAAGCTTTCCTAGCCACCGTTTGCTTTGTCTAATTGACTCTGAACCTAGACGTGTTGCTTGCTGTATTGCCGTCCAAGGTTGTCCTACAGCCTACTGAGCCGACGTTATTCTCTCTCTGTATTGCGCATATCATTTCGAAGTAAAGATCACTCATTGTTCGTTGCTGGCTCTCTCTGTTTGCCGAGTTTCATCACTTTCTGGCCATACCATCTTGGTGTTGCATTTTAAATGTCGGATAGCGTATTTCTATGTGTATCTTAAGTATTTTTCGATAAACAAATTTTAACGGGATATGGGTCAGGGTGATTGCTTGTGTCGTCAAGAAAAAAATCAACAAAGTGCAAGGTGCGACCTTGAAGTAGCTAGATAACTTCTTACAAGAGGAGCGATTACTAACCTTCAAATAAATTTATCTCCTTCAAATTAATCGCCAGAGGAGTCTACACAATTTTTCCAAAGTTTCATAAGGTCATCGAAGCAAAAATCACAGGCGTTCTAGCTCACCGCTCGCGAAACACGCGTAACATTTCATGTAATATTACGAGTCGTTTTCAAATCTCTGCTTCTTAACTTCTTAAACTTCGGAAATCGGGTTCGGGCCATCTTAAACTTCGGAAAATGGAAAAAATTAGCTGTCAATAAGTCGGGAGAATGTGGTAGGTGATTTATCCATGCAATTGAATGCTTAGCAAGATATTGTTGCACAGACGATATTGTGTGCGTCCTAGGATTATCACGCAAAAATGAACCATCGCCCAGAATAAAAACATTCCTTCGTAACTAGCCTTATCCCGTGTTTTCGATGGAAAAAGCAACTGCTTGTAAAATTACTGATTAACTGATTGATTTTCAGGGAAAGATTCAACAACTCCTTCGCAGTCATTAAATGCAATCAGCATTTAGTCTTTGATTTCTTTCGCACTTAGTCTTTGATTTCGACATGTGCACACTTTTTCTGTTTCTTGGTATGGGATAAGACAGTCCTCTTCACCGAGAATTTTGCCCTTTTGTTTCTGGGTCGTAATGTATACAGCAGGTTTCATTTCCCGCTATGATGAACTATAAGAAACTGTTTTCCACACATCTATCAGCTTTTACGAAAGAAAGAAATTTCTCCACATTTTCATCATTCATTGAAGTTGAAGGAAGCCCTGTCTTTCGTTCATCTTCAATACATTCTCGCCCGTATTTAAAGCGACAGTGCCTATCATAGTCTTATGTCCTTGATAATGATGCAGCCTCGTATACTTTTCAAATCATCTCTCACGTTTCTGTAGCGTATTTACTTAATTTGTAACAAAATTTAATGTTATAACATTATTCCATCTCAAAGCAAATTTTTTTTTTGTACAATGTCTTTCCAGTAAATTAAAATGATTTTGGCGTTTTGATATACAAGCAATACATTAACATATTTGCAATGTTTTATATACTATATCCACTTTAACATACACAAGAACTCGACTAATTTTGCATATCGCACATTAAAGGTTATTAGAAGACGTCTACATTAACATAATTAGTAGAGTGAACTCCAGCTTATAACATGGAAAATAAATAAAAGACCTTTTCTACTGGCAACGGCATACTTTATCTTTTCTATTTCTATACGGTATTTGAAACAATAGGGCTCTTCTGAGGAGTCAATAAGTGAATTTTTTGGTTGTAACTGTCTTAACAGAAGTACCGATATGGTACTTATGTATTATAGTAATCATTTAGTAGAAATCGCCAAAGTTTCAGATGTGATGAATTTTAGCAAACATATTCATATCCATTCTTCAGACAACATACTCCTGATAACCCACCTAAAATATAGTCGCAATTTTAGTATGCATTTTTCTTAATTCCAAGTTCTAACAGTTTTTATAAATAAATAGTGATTTTTGCCTTCAACTTAATTTTAAATCATCATTTGTGGAATATGCCAACAGTGGATGAAACATCAAGAAAATTTCATCATTAAAAGAACTATTTCACTGAAAAAATCTCTAAAGGAAACATTGATGAGATGCGTTTTCTAAATAGATGGTGTGCAATGCCGAATTCGTGAAAATACTCCGATTTTAAGCGAAAACAGATCGCTGTTTTCATAGGTGTAAGAATAGAGTTAAAAAATTAGAGAATGATTTTGAGGAAAGTGCATTTTATTTTTTAATATATCATATAATTTTTATTTAATAATTAAAATTCTTATATAAAAAGTTTGTAAATGTTTTTTGTCTTATGATATGTTGGTAATTTTCTACGACTATGTTTTAAAAGAAAGTCTCGAAAATCTCGACTTTGCATCCTAAAAATAATTGCTTACTTTTTCAGCTGTAAAAATCGCCAAATTGAATCAAAGTGTTTGCATTTAAAAGTAAGTACCACGTATACTTAAACTTCTAACTTACTGCTTTGGTTTAATGAAGTGTTTTGTACGTAAAATATTGTAGGATTTCTAAATAATAGCATAAAGTTATTTTTTCTCTTTTAATTTACGCGTCAGAAGACTTTCGCTCAAGTTAAATGTCATAACAACAGATGGTTTCAACTAATTTGCGAAGTATATTACTTCAAGCATCTCAAATTAATCTCTCTGTTAGGGGAGTAAAAACCAATCAATAAAATCACGAAGCTTATTGCAATATGTGGAGGTAATAAACCAGTTAATATATAAGTATATTATTCAACCGTGAGAACGAAGGGACAATAGAGACTTTCATAAACTTGAGTCAAAACTTCATAAACACTTGAGTCAAAACTTGCGGTAAACTAGTTTATTGGCAGACTTGCTATAGAAAGTACGATATTGGAACTAATTTTTCAAACTATGTGTAAAGATTAATTTTGAACAATGTGTCAGATGTTCGTCAGCAGTTCGCCAAAGCCGAAAGTGATCAGCCTTTGCATTAGACTACATGCGAAAAAACTGCGCGGTTTTCTTCCACATTTGGGAAAAACATGCGAGAACACAAAGTATGAATTTAAGTAATAAATCTCAACTAAACTCTATTTATAAACATATCTCCGGAACTATTATACAAAAGTGCAATTTTGCCATCTCACTGAGAATGAAACATAAAAGACGCATGACGATAAAAGTTTTCTGACATGGTAATCTCGCGAAAGAGAAACGGCGGCAATAAAATAAATCTTATACATGCATTTCCACAAAATATGCATTCTTCTCACTCCATGTAGTAATAAACATTGAAATAATATATATCACTAGAAATGAGCTATCTAGGTGAAAGAGTCAAGGATTTTAGGTATGGATAAAAGGCGTTATATGGAAATTAAATAATGCATAAAGAAATACCCCCTCGTGTATAATCTGATGGTAACTATATTTGCCACATCTAATAAAGAAATGCGAAGATCTCCGGCTCGAACGCGGGCTTTCAAAAATTCTAATAATTTCTACATAGACGCCCGATTAAAATGTGTTGGACGTTAAATCTTCGTCACTTGGATTTTTTTCAACTGGATTTTGTGCCTTTAACTCTTGCTTCGGACTGAAGGACAGGGGTTACAACATTGCCTCACGTGTGCCCTGGTGATATAAGTTATTGATTCATGCCAGTAGTTAATCGAAGATCCGTGTATGATATCCTTTCTCAGCTAAAGCTACTTTTTCATGCTTTTTGTTCTTAGGAAACCTAATATTGAAAGAACTGGGAAATCGGTGATTCGAACATTCTTCATACACGGAATAAGAGGAAATAGAAGTATTTAAATCCGCCTTTTATTAACATCAAGCTTCTGAAATAAAATGTAAAGAAACACAAGACAAGAACCATCAAAATGTTACTGATAGCTCTCTCTTTGAGTCATATAAAAAAGGTAGTAGTGTCACGAGATATGCGTGTAAAATGCGTCAAATTTTAAAGTTAATCGAAAGGAAAAAAATCTGATGTGTACACCAAATGACTTCCTTGCACGGAATATTAAATTATACGCATTTTTCTTGCATTTCATTTAAACTTATTGAATTGAATTAAATCTTCTTCGCCGACAGCGCATAAACCACAATAGAATAAATGCATTCTTTAAAATTCACTCTAGTATTTGTTTACCATGGCGACACTCTGGCGCTAGATTCACTTAACAGTATTATATTTCGTTCATATTATAATTCATAATGCACAAAATTTATATCATTTAAAGAATAGAATTATCTAATCGTTGCCACATGTTCTATTCAAACACTATAATAAATCTAGAACGATGTATAAAAGAAATTAAGTAAACAAAACAAAAAAGAAACAGTTTTTCACAGATGATTTAGTATTTCTCATTCAATTAATTCAGTTTTCACTTCGCGACAAGGCAAACATACATAAAAACTCAAAATATGTGTATTAAAAATTACGAAATAAATATTAAACGCTTATTTCCTCGAAAAAATTCCAGAAAGGATTAATCATGATTTAAATAATAAATGAAGGCGTTATCTTTGTTGTTGCGAAGCTAAGTTTCTCTAGATTGGCAACAAATCCGCTACTCAGCTTTTTTAAATGTAAACAAGAGCAATGGCCGCCATCAGATTAGGCTTAGTGGCACTTAAAAAATTTCAAAATTGTTGATAATTCTAAAAATATTGCATACAGATTTACTAAAGGCATAAAACCCTTAACCGGAAGATAAGAACAACATGATTCAATCATTTTAAAGCAAAAAATGTACAATTTACAAACATATAAGAGTAAAGAAACTGAGATCACTGAGCCGGGTAACAGAGTGGATATATTTATAAATATATTTATATACGTTTGGCGCGGCCGATTGAAACCAAAATACGAGGTGCACATCTACATGTTATAGTAGTCTTATATACAAAATTTCAACGTTCTGAGGCTACTCGTTTTTGAGTTATGTGAGATACGTACGTACAGACGCCACGAAAAAGTCTCTTCAGAATTAATTTTAAAGCAGTTTTTTAGTTTTTTTGGAGGAAAGGAGTCTTTTATTCTGTCCATACGTACAGATATCACGCAAAAACATCGTTAAATTGCATTCGAAAGCGGTCAAAGTGGATATTTTCGTTGAAATATGCTGCCTGAAGCTTTTCGCGATTACAATACTTCCTTTTTACTTCGTACAAGGAAGTACAAAACGAATATCTTGCTAAATAGCAAATACTGGCATATTGAAGATAAAATATTTTGTCTCGAGCAGTGACAGCACATTTATTTTAAATCGCTATGTTTACTGATACTATTTGAAACAAGTATCTTAATCTTTGGCGAGTGGCAACACATTGCTCTAAACCGTTGAACCGTTGAAATGTATTTCTGGTGGAGGACTACATGTGTTCAAAATTTAAGTGACTCTAGGTGCTACCGTTTTTCTGCAATCGAGGAAAAATATACATACGTACATACAAATTCTTCATTATTTAAAATACAGATAGATATAAACATAGGTAAAATATCAACAAGTTATTTTTATCTTCGAAATGTCAGTAGTATTTTCCCAAAATAAGCGTTTTTATTTTGCCAGATTTTGATACAGAATTATTAAACTGTTTTTATCATCATGCTTGCTACGAAAATTTTATAAACCGTTTGTGTTAACAAAAGCTGTTTTCCACATCAAATATTCACAATATACGAAATTTGTGCATCAGATCAAAATTAAGCATCAATTTCAAATGCAATTTCAGAGTCGGGGGTAAGCAATTTCGAGAAAGTAAAATTCGTTTTCGGTCGTCCTGCAGAAGATTCAAATTTCTGGATTGACACCATGAAAAATAATATAATTTTGACTTTGATCCAAAATACTTAAATACCGTTTTTTTGTTGTTGTTGTTGCAATTTTTTGTTTTTTTCTGAGATTTTCTGTTTCTGCAAATGTGTTTAATTAGCATTTCATGTAAGAATAAGAGAAATTTGAGATTTTTAATGTTAACACCTTAGTTAATAAACTGAAACTTAATCAGCATATTATTTATTGAATTAGCTCGTTTACAATATGCGTATTTAAACTGTTCCGTAAATTCCCTTTTGGCTTACCTTTTAGAGATCTTCATTGGGTCCACCTGTACGTTTTCTCTAGAAACTGACCTTAATAATTTAAAGGAAATTTTCCTGGATTGTATGAAGGTTTTATACCCACATTTTAAATAGAGAAATTGTCTTTACTAGTTCAAAGTAAATTCCCTTGAGCTGAGTCAAGGTTTATATACTCAACTGTTTCATTGGAGTAGTTAATTTATATATTTCCTAATATCTTCTAGTATCTTTAACTTGGAGTATGTTGGGAATATTAGTTGATTTAGAACGATATAATTTTGCTTGATTTAGATTCACATAATTGACAGCATCTATCGTAAATTATCTCTGTTGGCTTATTTGAATTGGACATAGTGCACAAAAGTTATATGCCTAAGAGGAGAGACGCCCTCAAGAAACTGGCTCGTCACACATCAGAGAAACCATAAAAACAAATCGCGCAGCCATCTTGCTTGCATGGAACTGAATTTAAGTTGATTTTCCAGTTTCAGCAGTCTTAATTACTTAGTTAATGGTAGGACCGTAAAAGGGCTAGAAGCTGAATTCGCTGAAAACACAATATCTTCATTTATAGATGCTGATTGACGAATTTTACAGTGCAATAATTTCACTGAAAGTTGGCTTAGAAATATTGTCCACTTCATCTGTGGCGCACCATACAGTTAGTTTATTCAAAGACCTTAAATCTATATTCGCGAAACGTATAGTTAAGGAGAGTTTTTTTAAATGATAATCTAGAGAATAGATTCAGGCATAAAATACAATCCATCATCTATAATAAGATTCTACTCACTTATAAATAAAAACAATTTCTTATAAATTTAAGGCAATTTGGTTTGTTTGAATTTGGTCGACGTTTTGTGCTATGGCGCTTTTAATTTCGTACGTGTGATTCTAAACCTATATTTTCCTTGAAATAAGTAAAGCATTTTCTCGCTCCTTGCTCCTCCTTATATATATATAATGTAGTGGTATAATTGGAAGCATATCAAGCATGCAATTGGAAGGACCGGGGTTTCAACCCGGCAAGGGCTTTGCTTAATTTGCACGTCTCTTGGACGGATAAAAAGATTTATGACTCTACAAATTGATTTTGGTTTGGTTTGGTTGGTTTATTTAATTACGGCAAAGCACACTACAGCTATCTGCCTAAGGGAGGGATGCCTTCGCGGAGGACTTTCTAAGGGAAACTGGCTCGTATACACGTTACACATGTATACACATGGGGAAAACCACGAAAACGCTCATGCAGTCAGCCCGTTCGCGGGATTCGAACCTCGAATCGAACTTTTACCGCTCGGCCGCTGGTGGGCAATTGATTTTGGTGTATATGGTTTTTGAGATTTTATTTTGTCTTTATTCAATTTCTTTTCCAAATATCTGGTTGTTATCAGAACATACTGTCATCATACTGTAAAAATCGATAAATCATTACTCTCATATTTGAAAAATTAGAAAGGTCCAATCTTGCTTCCATTGGCATAACAGCAACAAAAGTTTTGAACGGATTTTTGTCGAAAGGGGCGCTTTTTTCTATATATTTCTGGAATTTAACAGAAGCTGCTGTCTCTTTGAAAGATATGAGTAGTTAGGATTTGAGTATCCCTGCACCCCGGAAGTGCAGTCGACCTTCAAAAGTACTTGGATGTAGTAGTAGGCGGTAATGTAGGCGAGACTGTTTGTCATATACCATGTTTTTCTAAAATGGGATTGCTTTAGTTAGAGACTGACCTCTCGGTTGTTGACTTTTTGGAACATGTTTGTTGTCGTTCGGTAGGTTTCTTTTGTTTGATAGCCACCAGCTGTGAGTGCTTTTTTGTAGTATTTTTAACGTTTTTTTGGATGGTGTAAGTGAAGGACAGCAGCGACGTTGTGAATGCTTGTCCCCCTCGTACACCATTCATAAAACGCCTTCGATTTTCTTAAAAGTAGTATCTTCTTCTTTTCTTTTTGGTAGTTTTTTTAACCTTCTTTGGACGGCGGGGGGTCGGAGACGACCAGCAGTAACCCATAAAACGTCAGGTCATTCATTGGGTTCGTTGTCTTGAGTTCGCTTGTGCATTTTCGTTTTTCTTTTTCTTTTTTTTTTTTTTTTTTCTTTTTTTTTCTTTTTGGAAATATTTAGTATAAAAAGGGAGTTGAAAGTGAGAATTAAGAGTAGTAGATGCAAGATGAGTGCAACAAAATGGAGTATTTTTATTATAAATTTCGTTTTATTTTTGGCAATAACAATAGTCGTCGTAGGAATATTTTTCGGAGAATTAATGAGGAATTGTGAATGGGGTGAAGGGAAAGTGGATTTAAGAAATTCTACTTGTAAGGAATCGGTTTATATTGGTCGAAAATTGTTTTTGCATGTATGTGTAAAAGAGAATAAAACAGTTTATGATATACGTTATTTTTGGAAAGATATCGATATGTTGAAAGCCGATATAATTGGCATACAAATGATGAGGGGGGAATTTATGAAACTATGCAGTTTTTGCAGACAAAATGTATAGACATTTGAGTCCTCGGATATCGGAAACGGTTGGATGAATGTAAATATATTTTTGTTAAAGAAAAAAAAAAGGAATTTATCAGCGATGTTAAAATTCAAACATCCAAGTTCCTGTTTGGTTATTGGCCCGAGTCAATCAGGTAAAACTTCGTTGGTACGCGAAATGATACGAAATCGAATATATGAAGCCCCTATCAGAAAAGTAAAATGGTGTTATTCGTATTCCGCACCTTGGTTTTGGGAAGAACCAGACATTGAATTCATTCAAGGTCTTCCGGATAGATACGAAAAAGGGGATTTGATAGTGGTCGATGACCTGATGCATCGACTAAATGAGAAAATTGCCGATCTTTTTACTGCCGCCTCACACCATTGTGAAGTCAGCGTTATAGTGATATTACAAAACTTATTCCCTCGTTTAAAAGTTATGCGCGACATTAGTCTTAATGCGCATTATATCATTTTGTTTAAACATGCAAGAGATGTCTCCCAAGTTAGTTGCTTAGGACGACAGTTATATCCTCAGAACTGGCATTTTTTGACGGATGCTTATATAAAAGCAACAACGAAACCCTTTGGTTATTTAGTTATTGACTTACACCCTCAAACATCGGAGGAGTATCGGATGCGCGAAAATCTGTTTCCAGATAAAGACGGAATACTGTGGTTATTTCGTCCGAAATGACGAAGAAGAATTTGAAAAAGCAGTATCATTTCTTGCGAATATTAGCTCATTCCCACCCATCGCAGAAACGTGCTTTGTTACAGACTGAAAATAAGGATCAAATTTTATCTCTCTGCGAAGTTTGTTTAAATATTTTGAATGGAAATATCCCCGTTAATGTACGTAAGCTGAAAAAATATAAGAATCTCTTAAGGTTGCTATCTAAAAAACACGAAAGCATACAAAAGAAAAAAAAAATTTTGTCAACCAATCGGGAGGCTTTTTACCATTGATTGCTCCGGCAATAATATCTGCCTTGGGTGGTATTGTAGGACCAGTTATTAGCAAACGACTGTAAAAAAAATTCTTAATCCCAATTTTGGGCTACAACGGCCAAAAGAGTGGCTCTCATACCCGAAGAATTGGTATCGTCTTATCATCTTCAGAAGCCAGAATTGAGATTGGAAGATGACATAGACACGTTATTAGAAAGAGCAAAATTACCCGACGACATGAAAGCAAAGTTGTTGAGGCAACTAATCACGCCGTATCACAGAACAGTGCACGCACCACCAGAACCTATACGTGTGAGCCTTGCGAATGAAGCGAAAGAAACTAAAGAAGAGAAGGGATTCCAGCAAGTGGAAGATCCGGTTATTAGGGATATTATTCTATCAACACCCCAGAAATTTTCTAGATTGGTGCCTCTGGTCGCCGAAAAATTAAAATCGAGGCTTTATTCATGGAACGATCGCGGAGAAATGATTCTTGACGGTAAAACGATTCAGGGATCCAGTATGGTGGATTTCTTTAATTACCTAATGAGAAATATAAAAAATGCTCAAGAGCCAAGGCATTTCGATGTATTTCTAAAGGCTATCGAAGAAATTAATATACCGCGCTCATGGATAGGGAATCAGAATGTGTTGTCTCGCATGAGAGATACCTCATCGCACTACCCCCTCACGGAAAATAAATCCTCGAGCGGCGAGGAAAATGTCTTTCGATGGCCCCCATCAAATGTGAAAGACTTCGATCATCAAACAAAAAGAAAACAGCAGAGATATAAAGTACAGCAGGAAAGAAGAGAGAGATCCCAAAGTCAAGCACCTTATAAAGAGGAATGGGAGGAGCTTTAAACGATGCCGACGCAATTTTAGAAAATATCTATTACGATGTAGAAAACCCCGCTTCGTATGGCGGAGTGGTAAGATTGGCTCGTGCCGCACAACTTCCGTTGAAAACGACGCGTCGATGGTTAATGAAACAGGATGCTTATAGGTTACATAAACCAGTTCGCTTTAATTTCAAACGACGGAAGGTGTTGTCTTTCGGCATTGGAGAATTAATGCAATGCGATTTGATTGATTTGTCTAAGCTCTCTAAATATAACGATGGTGTAAAATATTTATTAATAGCAATTGATGTGTTTTCTAAACGCGGGTATGCCATTCCTTTAAAATCGAAGAGTGCAGATTCTGTACTCGAAGGATTTAAGAAGCTATTTAAGGAGACAAATTTTGTGGTGAATTTACAAACAGATGAGGGAAAAGAATTTTTTAATAAAAAAGTTCGTGACTATTTTAGAAGACATGGAATACATCATTATGCCTCTAACAGCGAATACAAGGCGAGTGTTGTAGAGCGATTTAATCGAACGCTAAAATCTAAACTCTATCGAATATTTACTTACACCAATTCCTACAGGTATGTGCAGGTCTTGAAATCAGTTTTGAAAAGCTATAATTTGAGTATTCATCGTAGTACTGGTTATGCACCTGCCGACGTGAAGCCGGAACTAGAAAGTGAAATTTTTGAAAAACTGTATGGCTATAGCATAAAACCGAGATACAAATTTGAGGTAAACGACCAGGTGAGGATTTCTAAAACAAGGCGAGCATTTCGCAAAGGTTATTTGCCCAGTTGGACGGATGAGGTTTTTGTCATATATAAGAGATATCCTTCGAGTCCTTCGACATATCTGCTTAAAGATTTAAAAGGAACAGTTCTGAAAGGAAGGTTTTACGAACAAGAGATACAAAAAGTATTAAAGAGTTCTCACGATTTCTGGAGAGTGGAAAAAATTCTGCAAACGAGAGGTGTCAGTGCTAAGAAAGAATATTTCGTCAAGTGGAAAGGCTTTGATCGACGGTTTAATTCGTGGGTGAAAGCGTCATGGATGAAATGACAGACGAATTCTACGTTACTCTACCCAGCAATGCGAGCATGCAGTATTTCCCTCAAAACAATCAATCATCTTATCGAACAAAACTCGCCTCTCCTCTGTTATTGAACGATTCTTGGGAAGTAGGTCTAACTGAAATTTTTATTCCACGAAATTGGTATAATGTGGGAGAGTATAATAATGACTATGTAATAACTAGGAATGTGGAGAAAAGCATTCCTATTAAATTTTCACGCCATACTTTATCATTTAATTATGGCGTTTTAGTTTCGGTAAACGCAGATGTTTCTCTAGAGGAATTTTTATCAAAACTGAATGATAAAATTAGTACCATTCTCGGTAGAGAGGACGCTGTGAAATTCGTTCTAGAACATGAAGGGAGGAGTATTCGCTGGGTTCTTGCAAATGGTTTCGAAGTACACATTTCTAAAAGAAAAGCTCCTAAAATGTTACAGATGTTTTACTTACCAGATGAAGATACTATTATTAAAAAATCTCAAGTGATGAGATTCAGATCAATAGCTGAAAACAAAGATCAGTTATTTTCAATCATAAATAGGAGCCCTTCTAGCACGAAACTGCATTTGATTCCGTTAACCTTAATAAAAGCAGATGTATCTAGGGGTCTCTTTGGCGACGTAGCAAAAAATATCCAAGATCTTAAATTGGAAAATTTTGTCACTTTCACCTACGATCAGACGAAGTCCCAACTAGAGTCTTGTGTTGAAGACGGTGATGTGGGGTATATTATCGAATCCGATCTGTTATATCCCTCCCATCTGCATGACCAACACAATGATTTACCGCTAGCACCGGAACGTTTTGAACTCACTTTTGACATGCTATCGCCTTATGCCAAAACCCTGAGCAAAAAATTTCAGTTAGAGACGACACTTCCATGCAAAAAATTAGTACCCAATTTTTTTGAAAAAAAAATTACATCGCTCATTATTTAAATCTAAAGTTTTACGTAGAACAGGGTTTAATAATTAAGAAAATTCATAGAATTTTAGATTTCAAACAACGAGCGTGGCTTAAAGAATACATTGCTTTCAATAATATGAAAAGACAAAATGCGTCTAGCGAATTTGAAAAATCTTTCTTTAAAAAGATGAATAACGCTTTCTATGGAAAAACCTGTCAAAATGTTAGGAAACGTATTCGCGTACAGGGCGTTTTTAGTGAGGAACAATGCCAAAAAAAATTAAACAGTCCTCTGCTGGAATATTTTGAAATAATTAATGAAAATTTTTCAGTTTTCAAAATGAAAAATCCAAATTTGTGTCTAGATAAACCGATTTATATAGGTTTCAGCGTTTTAGAATTAGCGAAGTTGCACATGTATAAATTATTCTATTCCCATTTTAAACACTTTTACAAAGAAAAATGCGAGTTGTTATACACAGATACAGATTTTTTGTATCTCTATATAACAACTGAAGATGTATATAGTGATTTAAAAACGAATTTTTTAAATATTTTGGATTGCAGTAATTTCGAACCCAATCATATAATGTTTAATGAAGAGAACCGTGGAAAACTGGGATTTCTAAAAAGTGAGACACTCACCCCCATATCGGAATTTGTGGGTTTGAAATGCAAAATGTACGCATTTCGTTTCGGTGATACTGTTAAAAAGACCGCGAAAGGAATCAAAAGGAGCGCGCTCAAAAACATTGGATTTGAAACGTATAAAAACGTTTTCGAAAATGCTTCCCTGATTAGGAATTCTCAATATTCAATCATTTCAAAAAAGCACGAACTGCAAACGATTTTTCAAAATAAAGCTAGCCTTTCGGGATATTATGACAAAAAATATTTGTTAGATGATGGAATTCAATCATTGTCTTATGGTCACTATAACACGCGTGAAGAAGACATGAATTAAAAAAAATGATGGAACTTTTTTGTAACATTTTATTGTAGAGTGTGACATTGTATTTTTGCAACTTATATTTTTTTATGCTAATGATCGACAAAAAACAAAAATGTGTTTCCCTCCCATAGAATACCCAGAAGATATGGCTTTATTTCAACCAATTTCTTTGCAAGATATGTGTATTCAAACTATTTTATCTTCGATATTATGTATAGCTGAACTGTATAATGTAGAACTGAATATTCCTCGTATGATTTTAAGAGATATAATAGAGAAAGGTCGATTCTGGATTGATTTTGAAAGTAGTTTCTCCTTAGAGAACAGAGATGTATTTTGGGATGAAAGTTTAACTCTCTATGAAAGAATTCGATTTAATAAGTGGTTTTCTAAACAATTTATTGCCTGGTTTTTCTTTGATGATGATGTTATATTTCTTTTACACCTAAAGATTGCACATATCACATTTGTAAAACATGTAATTGTTCAAAATAATGAGTCTAATATTTATTTGAAAAGCTGCAACAAATGTTTAGAATTGTGGTTACGATGTCAAACAGACACTACCAGAACGAAATGTAAAATTTTCAGAAAATTCAATCATTTCTTATGTTATAATGAAAGGGATACCCTTTCTTATATGCGAAATGAAGATAACTGGTGTGAGATATGTAAGCAAAGTCCTCTGTATTTCATTTGCGACGAGAATTCATGTTGCATTTCTTTTGGAAACTTGATACACGAATGTCCCCGAATTAACCATGATCACTGTTATAATAATTGCTATGGAGGTTATGTAGAAAACTTTTCTTTTAACTGTCGAATATGAACAAAAATACTGATACATTATGGCAATATTCTGATTAATCATTTTTATTTTATAAACACCCTGAAATTTTTGTTGATATGTAATGATTCCATTTATGTTTGTAACAATGTGAAATGTACTTTTTGTTTTATTTGATTACTTATTGTATTATCAATATAACATCTCACATGGTGTAATGAAGATAATGGGTTAGTTTCTATATAAATTTACAACGAAAAATCGTTTTGATTTCTTTAAATGTTCATTTTAATTTCTGATACTTATATGCGAAATGAAGATAATTGGTGTGAGATATGTAAGCAAAGTTCTCTGTATTTCATTTGCGACAGGAATTTATGTTGCATTTCTTTTGTAAACTTGATACACGAATGTCTCGCGAATTAACCATGATGACTGTTATAATAATTGTTATGGAGGTTATGTAGAAAACTTTTCTTTTAACTGTCGAATATGAATAAAAATACTGACACATTAAGGCAATATTCTGATTTATCTTTTTTATTTTATAAACACCCCCTCCATGTATGTTTCGACGAAAAAGAGGGGGGGGGAGGGAAAGAAATTTTTGTTGATATTTAATGATTCCATTTATGTTTGTAATAATGTGAAATGTACTTTTTGTTTCATTTGATTACTTATTGTATTATCAATATAACATCTCACATGGTATAATGAAAATAATGGGTTAGTTCCCATATTGGATTTACATCGAAAAATCGTTTTGATTTTTTTTAAATGTTCATTTTAATTTTTGATACCTTTATATATTTTACGACAGTAATATGTTTTTTGTTTCATTTGATTTTTTCATTGTATCATGCATACAAGAATGATTATTTTGTATTAAGCTTCTGTAATCCTTTAGAAAAAAAATAAAAAAATGGACCTTATCCAAGAGGTCCGGTTTTAGTATCTTCTTGGAGGAATTTACATTTTATTAATTTCTTCAAGGCAGATGCTTTTACCGGAAAACAAAACAGTGGAATAGAAAAAGGCAGCTCATAAATAAGTGTAAAAATGTATTATTTATCTATATATCTGATATTTGTTTTCAGAGACAAAAAAAAATTGCATTTGAAAGAAAAAAAATCCCTTTTTATTGATCAAATTGTTTGTGTTACACACAAGTGCGATGTAATTCTCGCACAATAGCATCATCATTCAGAATAACAAAGTAAGCAATTTTAATTACATAGCTTTCATCTCTTATACATTCACTTTCATATTCAGTTTTTTCGAAGAAACACAATCCAACATGCTATTATATAATTTACTACATGCCGAAAAAAGAGCTATTTGTTCATTTTGAATGTATAAGTAGCAATATCCATATTGTTGTTGTGGTTGATGGTCAGCTTTATGAATATGCTTGACCATTTCGGCATTCTTCAAAATTTTCAGGTAATGACGATTTCCTTTCCCGCTAGTGTTTTCATCGTAAAGAGCATTACGAATGCAGTCGCTTAGGTTTTTAAAGAAAAAATGATTAATTTTTTCAACGTGTACTTCTTCAACAGGACTGTTTTCGGAGTTTCCAGTGTGCAAATAGCCGTAACGTTCCATCGTCGACTTCTGAAGCGTTAGTGATGTTTTGCAGGAATAACACGCATATTTATCAAAGACACACAATTTTGTTTCTTGGCATGAAAAGCATGACAACAGCGGCGACGTTTGAATTTTTTTTTTAAAAATTCCCTAATAAAAATTTCATTTTTTTTCTTATCTTTCGTGCAGAGGTCCTTCAAAGAGTACCCTCTTACCATACAAAATAAAAAATAAAGAGCAAATTTTCCGCAGGATGTACTGGTATCATCTTGAAAGCATATTTTATTATAAAATGTTTTGTTAGCGTTGGTCATTAAAAAGTTTAAAATATTTTTGTTAGATGGAGCAAGACCATAACTGTCGAAGTAATATGCCGTGCTGTTTTTCTTAAAATATATCGAAATCCAGTGGCTCCCAGGTAAAGTATGCGGATCCGAATTCACTATAAATGAGGAGTAATGTCTCTTTCGTAAGGGTATGAAATCGGAAGGATATACACCTCCAAATGTATTTTTGATTCGACTGTCGCCACAGGCATATTGACACAGAGTTAAAGTATCCATTACCGCCTTTGTTCGAAATGAATATTTCTGTATATGCTTTTAAACACTTCTTCGTACACTTGATGTTTCTTTGATGGGAAAATTTCAATAATTTTTTCGGCAAAAGCGAGAAAGAATGCAATGCGCAGGTTCGCTATTTTATTGGAAAACATCATATCGCCTATACTTCGAATTACCTCCTCGCCTGCACCCGCCTCCTTAGCTAGTTCGATAATTTCATTTCCGTATATTTGCAAAACTTCGTCCATGATTTTTAATAATCTGTCGTGACTCCGCGTGACTTGTCTATTTCAATTATGTTCCTGTATTCAGCATAGACTATCAGGGTAACTGTTTCTGGCAAGGCCGCTGCAAATTTGATATCAATGGCTATGTTTCCGCTCTTATTTATGCTTACGTGGCTTTCATTAGATGCCATATCTGGAGTCAAATCAACGGCATATAATGTATACCCATCTTTGTATTCATCAAAGGAGATATTAATGTTGGGGCTTGAATGATATCGATTTAAATCTGTAAAGATGCTTAAATAACTTCGCCCATAAAATGTTTTTTCGAAATTGGGTTGATAGGGTGTGGAAGGTATCATCTTTCCCCCATTTAATATGCATAGGTAGTTTAGGTTATAGTGATGAAATTTAAAAGGATTTCTGTTGATGCTTCCATTATAGGCGGCGTTAGATACAAAACCTAGAATGAGACGTGTGGGTAGCTGACCAATAAAAGCGTTTGCTATAGTTGTCGATTGCAAACCGCTCGATATTGCAAAACTTTTTATGTCAATCCTACGAATGGGCATCTTAATAACTCCTTTTTCTAAAGCCTTTTCGTGTGCTATTAGGATGGAGGGAGCCACGCTGACTTTTCTCACGTATAGTTTTGCTAGCTGAATTCTAATTTTATAATTGTCGTTTGCCGACATCAAAGTGAAAACATCTTTATGCCTTTCCAGTTTAATGCGTACATTAACCCCGTTGACTAACAATTTCGGTTGAGTGGCCAAATCGAAGTGCAATGGTCCCACGAGGTCGAGGCTTTGGCTAAGCTTGCAACGATTTGCACGCGTTGTATAACCTTCGTTTTCGTCTCCCACAACATCATGCTTAGATGCAGTATCTTTTGCAAATAAGCCAGCACTCAGTAGATTATCTTGACCTGATTTGGAATAGAACAACAAACTTTCCAAAAGGGCTCTATAAGAATAATTCACTTGTGACGAAACCTGTTTATCATTTAAAAATATTGAACAGTCGGAAAACAAAGTGTTTAAAATATAATTAACAGGTGCCACCCCGTCGGCGTCGGTGAGATTGGTATCGTTTTTTTTCGTTATTTTAAGTCGTGTGTGTAGTATTGTATGCGCCAAATCCAAATAGTGTTCACCATTACCGCTAATGTAAAATTCTATGGGCGTCTTATCAGACAATGAAGATACGGGGTGGATTTCCACGAAGGAAGAGGAATCGATGCCCAGTTGTACGGCGACACCATTAAAGAGATCCAATTCGCTCTTAAGGCATATAATCCCCTGAGTTTCCATTACTATTAATCTTTATGTAAAAATATCTGCTT
Source organism: Stegodyphus dumicola (assembly GCF_044657685.1). NCBI lineage: Eukaryota > Metazoa > Arthropoda > Arachnida > Araneae > Eresidae > Stegodyphus > Stegodyphus dumicola. The sequence continues at coordinate 91,709,690 of NC_140768.1, forward strand.
TTGTCTTACAACGCTTGCTCTTTGATTGACGATTTTTCCTCTTGCGCTTTCTTTTTATACCTCCTCCCCTCTGTAATTTTTCAAAAATATCACTTTTTATTTTATTAGAGGTCTCACGTAACCTGCTCCGAGCAGAGTCCTTAAATGACGATCCCGCTGCAACATCTGACAAGACGTTCTTTCCTGTTTGCATCAACTGTTTGCCCAAATAACGACCGGCTCTAAGTGCCAACGGCGTAATGTATCGGCGCAAATTTCCAAAAAACCCATAACCTCGTTGGTGAGGTATACCTTGAAAGTAAACACCACCGCCACCACCAACTTGAGCACAATAATAGGATTCGCACTCTTTATGATTTAAGTGCATTTCTCTAAGGATGTTTTAAGAAAGTGAGAGGAAAGCTTGAAAAATCTTCAATTTATATAGTTTTCTTACGGCGAAAAGACAGGACTACAAATGTTTTTCCTCCCGTAAAGGTAACTCTTTTCCCGCTACTCGTTCTCAGTTCTATTTCTATCGTTTCCACATAGTGCTTTCGCAAAGGAAAATATATAGTTTTTTCATAATGCTTCACAATTTGATCATTTTTTTCATTCACGCAGGGAATAACCCTTAGCAGCGGAACATGCACATCTCCAACGTGATGTGATTCGATTAAATCGCTGTACACAAAAATTTCTGTAATGCCCCCGTCCAGTTCTAAAGGATAGTCGCTTATATATTTTCCGCTCTTGAAATGGGTGTCGACGAATCCCAGCATGTCTGCCAGCCCTTTCCCAAATGCCAGCTCCGATTCTGGAGGAACTTCTAAAAACAATTTTGAATTCGCTAATTGTCTTAAATGTACGTGTTGAAATTCGCGAAATAAAGTTTCCGGTGATTTATATACGCCTGCGCTGACATGCAAATGTAAAGTTTCTTTTTCAGTCATAGTTACTTCGGGATATCCTTTAATTATAAGTTCCACAGCTTCCCCCCTCCTCCACAGTTAGGGGCAAAAGCACAGGAAACTTTCGCGTTTGCGAAATTATAAGGTTTTCGCGGACGCCGAGTATCCTTAAAAGGGAGGATGCTCTTTCTTGAGTAATATGTTTTCTGACACCTTTATTTCTAGTTGGGACTTCGTCTGATCGTAGGTGAAAGTGACAAAATTTTCCAATTTAAGATCTTGGATATTTTTTGCTACGTCGCCAAAGAGACCCCTAGATACATCTGCTTTTATTAAGGTTAACGGAATCAAATGCAGTTTCGTGCTAGAAGGGCTCCTATTTATGATTGAAAATAACTGATCTTTGTTTTCAGCTATTGATCTGAATCTCATCACTTGAGATTTTTTAATAATAGTATCTTCATCTGGTAAGTAAAACATCTGTAACATTTTAGGAGCTTTTCTTTTAGAAATGTGTACTTCGAAACCATTTGCAAGAACCCAGCGAATACTCCTCCCTTCATGTTCTAGAACGAATTTCACAGCGTCCTCTCTACCGAGAATGGTACTAATTTTATCATTCAGTTTTGATAAAAATTCCTCTAGAGAAACATCTGCGTTTACCGAAACTAAAACGCCATAATTAAATGATAAAGTATGGCGTGAAAATTTAATAGGAATGCTTTTCTCCACATTCCTAGTTATTACATAGTCATTATTATACTCTCCCACATTATACCAATTTCGTGGAATAAAAATTTCAGTTAGACCTACTTCCCGAGAATCGTTCAATAACAGAGGAGAGGCGAGTTTTGTTCGATAAGATGATTGATTGTTTTGAGGGAAATACTGCATGCTCGCATTGCTGGGTAGAGTAACGTAGAATTCGTCTGTCATTTCATCCATGACGCTTTCACCCACGAATTAAACCGTCGATCAAAGCCTTTCCACTTGACGAAATATTCTTTCTTAGCACTGACACCTCTCGTTTGCAGAATTTTTTCCACTCTCCAGAAATCGTGAGAACTCTTTAATACTTTTTGTATCTCTTGTTCGTAAAACCTTCCTTTCAGAACTGTTCCTTTTAAATCTTTAAGCAGATATGTCGGAGGACTCGAAGGATATCTCTTATATATGACAAAAACCTCATCCGTCCAACTGGGCAAATAACCTTTGCGAAATGCTCGCCTTGTTTTAGAAATCCTCACCTGGTCGTTTACCTCAAATTTGTATCTCGGTTTTATGCTATAGCCATACAGTTTTTCAAAAATTTCACTTTCTAGTTCCGGCTTCACGTCGGCAGGTGCATAACCAGTACTACGATGAATACTCAAATTATAGCTTTTCAAAACTGATTTCAAGACATGCACATACCTGTAGGAATTGGTGTAAGTAAATATTCGATAGAGTTTAGATTTTAGCGTTCGATTAAATCGCTCTACAACACTCGCCTTGTATTCGCTGTTACAGGCATAATGATGTATTCCATGTCTTCTAAAATAGTCACGAACATTTTTATTAAAATATTCTTTTCCCTCATCTGTTTGTAAATTCACCACAAAATTTGTCTCCTTAAATAGCTTCTTAAACCCTTCGAGTACAGAATCTGCACTCTTCGATTTTAAAGGAATGGCATACCCGCGTTTAGAAAACACATCAATTGCTGTTAATAAACATTTTACACCATCGTTATATTTAGAGAGCTTAGACAAATCAATCAAATCGCATTGCATTAATTCTCCAATGCCGAAAGACAACACCTTCCGTCGTTTGAAATTAAAGCGAACTGGTTTATGTAACCTATAAGCATCCTGTTTCATTAACCATCGACGCGTCGTTTTCAACGGAAGTTGTGCGGCACGAGCCAATCTTACCACTCCGCCATACGAAGCGGGGTTTTCTACATCGTAATAGATATTTTCTAAAATTGCGTCGGCATCGTTTAAAGCTCCTCCCATTCCTCTTTATAAGGTGCTTGACTTTGGGATCTCTCTCTTCTTTCCTGCTGTACTTTATATCTCTGCTGTTTTCTTTTTGTTTGATGATCGAAGTCTTTCACATTTGATGGGGGCCATCGAAAGACATTTTCCTCGCCGCTCGAGGATTTATTTTCCGTGAGGGGGTAGTGCGATGAGGTATCTCTCATGCGAGACAACACATTCTGATTCCCTATCCATGAGCGCGGTATATTAATTTCTTCGATAGCCTTTAGAAATACATCGAAATGCCTTGGCTCTTGAGCATTTTTTATATTTCTCATTAGGTAATTAAAGAAATCCACCATACTGGATCCCTGAATCGTTTTACCGTCAAGAATCATTTCTCCGCGATCGTTCCATGAATAAAGCCTCGATTTTAATTTTTCGGCGACCAGAGGCACCAATCTAGAAAATTTCCGGGGTGTTGATAGAATAATATCCCTAATAACAGGATCTTCCACTTGCTGGAATCCCTTCTCTTCTTTAGTTTCTTTCGCTTCATTCGCAAGGCTCACACGTATAGGTTCTGGTGGTGCGTGCACTGTTCTGTGATACCGCGTGATTAGTCGCCCCAACAACTTTGCTTTCATGTCGTCGGGTAATTTTGCTCTTTCTAATAACGTGTCTATGTCATCTTCCAATCTCAATTCTGGCTTCTGAAGATGATAAGACGATACCAATTCTTCGGGTATGAGAGCCACTCTTTTGGCCATTGTAGCCCAAAATTGGGATTAAGATTTTTTTTTACAGTCGTTTGCTAATAACTGGTCCTAAAATACCACCCAAGGCAGATATTATTGCCGGAGCAATCAATGGTAAAAAGCCTCCCGATTGGTTGACTAAATTTTTTTTTTCTTTTGTATGCTTTCGTGTTTTTTAGATAGCAACCTTAAGAGATTCTTATATTTTTTCAGCTTACGTACATTAACGGGGATATTTCCATTCAAAATATTTAAACAAATTTCGCAGAGAGATAAAATTTGATCCTTATTTGCAGTCTGTAACAAAGCACGTTTCTGCGATGGGTGGGAATGAGCTAATATTCGCAAGAAATGATACTGCTTTTTCAAATTCTTCTTCGTCATTTTGGACGAAATAACCACAGTATTCCGTCTTTATCTGGAAACAGATTTTCGCGCATCCGATACTCCTCCGATGTTTGAGGGTGTAAGTCAATAACTAAATAACCAAAGGGTTTCGTTGTTGCTTTTATATAAGCATCCGTCAAAAAATGCCAGTTCTGAGGATATAACTGTCGTCCTAAGCAACTAACTTGGGAGACATCTCTTGCATTTTTAAACAAAATGATATAATGCGCATTAAGACTAATGTCGCGCATAACTTTTAAACGAGGGAATAAGTTTTGTAATATCACTATAACGCTGACTTCACAATGGTGTGAGGCGGCAGTAAAAAGATCGGCAATTTTCTCATTTAGTCGATGCATCAGGTCATCGACCACTATCAAATCCCCTTTTTCGTATCTATCCGGAAGACCTTGAATGAATTCAATGTCTGGTTCTTCCCAAAACCAAGGTGCGGAATACGAATAACACCATTTTACTTTTCTGATAGGGGCTTCATATATTCGATTTCGTATCATTTCGCGTACCAACGAAGTTTTACCTGATTGACTCGGGCCAATAACCAAACAGGAACTTGGATGTTTGAATTTTAACATCGCTGATAAATTCCTTTTTTTTTTCTTTAACAAAAATATATTTACATTCATCCAACCGTTTCCGATATCCGAGGACTCAAATGTCTATACATTTTGTCTGCAAAAACTGCATAGTTTCATAAATTCCCCCCTCATCATTTGTATGCCAATTATATCGGCTTTCAACATATCGATATCTTTCCAAAAATAACGTATATCATAAACTGTTTTATTCTCTTTTACACATACATGCAAAAACAATTTTCGACCAATATAAACCGATTCCTTACAAGTAGAATTTCTTAAATCCACTTTCCCTTCACCCCATTCACAATTCCTCATTAATTCTCCGAAAAATATTCCTACGACGACTATTGTTATTGCCAAAAATAAAACGAAATTTATAATAAAAATACTCCATTTTGTTGCACTCATCTTGCATCTACTACTCTTAATTCTCACTTTCAACTCCCTTTTTATACTAAATATTTCCAAAAAGAAAAAAAAAAGAAAAAAAAAAAAAAAAAAGAAAAAGAAAAACGAAAATGCACAAGCGAACTCAAGACAACGAACCCAATGAATGACCTGACGTTTTATGGGTTACTGCTGGTCGTCTCCGACCCCCCGCCGTCCAAAGAAGGTTAAAAAAACTACCAAAAAGAAAAGAAGAAGATACTACTTTTAAGAAAATCGAAGGCGTTTTATGAATGGTGTACGAGGGGGACAAGCATTCACAACGTCGCTGCTGTCCTTCACTTACACCATCCAAAAAAACGTTAAAAATACTACAAAAAAGCACTCACAGCTGGTGGCTATCAAACAAAAGAAACCCACCGAACGACAACAAACATGTTCCAAAAGTCAACAACCGAGAGGTCAGTCTCTAACTAAAGCAATCCCATTTTAGAAAAACATGGTATATGACAAACAGTCTCGCCTACATTACCGCCTACTACTACATCCAAGTACTTTTGAAGGTCGACTGCACTTCCGGGGTGCAGGGATACTCAAATCCTAACTACTGATATGAATTGCTGTTACCATGGCAACTTTAAAATTTTGAGTATCTATCATTTTTGCCTCCTTTATTACCAATGTAGTTGTCTAATTTTCACACGGGAGCTCGTAATTATCATTTATTGGCTAGACAGATATACTCGGATATTAGTTCAAGACATTTGAAACAAAGTTTTATTTATCTAACAGACTTCCTCGATTCATTTTTCTTCGAGGTTGTACTTGAAAAGTCATTTGTAACAGAGTCAATCGTTTCACTTTTTTTCCTCTGTCTTTATTTCTTTCCTCCTTTTCTCACTATCTGTCGGTTGAAAGAAAAAAGAACATTGAAAACTACGCCCCTGCTTGTCATCGAGAGATAGCAGGAACTTTTATGATAACTGGACAGATACGAAGTTTAATAGCTTTAAGAAAGAATGTGCATTTCTTTGCCATTAACTTCTTAGTTTGGGAGTGTATTTCTTGTTTAAGGCCAGACTCCATAAAAATAGCTCTAACAATTATGATTTTAATTTTGGTATTTTGAAAATTCTAACTAAAGCAAGCCTTAAAATACTTTTTGTAAATGTATGTATACTATATATATATAGTAGGCTAGGAGGTGTATCCCTTTCAAATTGTATACTTTTTAGACTAATAGATTTTTAGCTATTTATTTTAATTGTACATTTGCCAAACTTGGCTTTCTTGTATAGTTTGTTTCTCGTTTAAAAGTAAGTTTTTCATTTACAATTTATATTACAAGCGCGTAAAGAAGCGATATAATTGAGACTTACTACTTTTTTTACGATTATTAAGTTGAATTATTCTGCTAATGAAATTACGTTTATAGTCTCAATTATTATGGTTTGACGAAATGCCCTAAAGGTATTAACTTAATTCGAGTTTTCAGCTGTTATTCCCTTAATAAATTCGGCTCAAACCTCGGGTTGAGCTACTTTACCATTTGGTGCAATCTTTTGTACATATTTACTGCGTATTTGAAATGCATTTAATATTTACAAGCGACTTTTTAAAATATTTTGAGCGTTAATATTTCTCAATTTTTTCTGACCCTTTTTGATTTTGAAGTGATCTCTATTTGTAATTTTTACATTTAGTTTTTACGAGATAGCTTTTACTACAGCATTGCTTGTTGTTGTTACATGATTTTGCATTTTTGCTAAGAAACTATAGTGTCAAATGTACGTTTTAGCGTTAGCTTTTAAACATTTCTCTTTCTTAAAAAACTTTTAAAACATTTTGCAGCTCAATGCGCAAAATTCTTGACCACCAAGGTCTCTCTAATTCATGTTGTCTTGCTGCATACATATATATATAAATACATTTACAAAAAATAGTATATATATTTACTTCAGAAATATTGACTATATTATCTCCTAAGACTAATTTTAGCAGAATTATCTTAAAAGAGTGAATCCATAGTTAGTAAGTTCAATTTCGAAATTTGTTTTAAAGTAACTTGAATGTAAATTGTTAAAAATGTTTAACGGGGACATGAACTAAATCATGAATAACAAAATTTCAATTGTAAAAAGAAATAAATTAAAAGCAAGTAATTAAATTAAATGCAGGTAATCATTGCCATTGATCGGAAATTAGTTGACTTTTCAAGTGGAACAATCCAACTCCCGTTCAATGAACAATAATTAAGAAATAAGTACGAAGGTGTTTCGTCCTTTACTCGAGCAATAAGGCGATGCCACACCGGCAATTCAAGCCAGGCCAAACATTTCCGTGAATAGAAGGGATCAAGAACCAATGCAGAGAAACAAAGAACTCATTCCGATTAAGCATTTTAGCTAATTCAATTTTGAGTGAAAAGCAATTTCTACAGTAAAATTGATATTGCTCGAGTATGTAAATCTTTATTTTTATTTTTTATTTTTTTTATTTGTTTTTGCAAAGATTGCATTATATTTCTTATATTTTGTAATTTTCTAATGTTTATTTCAATTACTTTTTGAATTCTATTTCATAATGCCAATTTCCAATGTTTAATTTTTACAAATAGTTTTGAAATAACATGCATAAACATGAGGGTATCGGGGGGAAAATTACTCGAGCAATATCAATTTTACTGCAGAAATTGCTTTTCACTCAAAATTGAATTATCTAAAACGCTTAATCGGAATGAATTCTTTGTTTCTCTGCATTGGTTCTTGATCTCTTCTATTCACGGAAATGTGTGGTCTGGCTTGAATTGCCGGTTTGGCATCGCCTTATTGCTCGAGTAAAGGACGAAACACCTTCGTATTTATTTCTTAATTATTGTTCATTGAGCGGGAGTTGCTTTGTTCCCCTTGAAAAGTCAACTAATTTCCGATCAATGGCAATGATTACTTGCATTTAATTTATGTCTTTTTACAATTGAAATTTTGTTATTCATGATTTAATTCAAGTCCCCGTTAAACATTTTTAACAATTTACATTCAAGTTACTTAAAAAAAACTTCGAAATTGAACTTACTAACTATGAATTCACTCTTTTAAGATAATTCTACTAAAATTAATCTTAGGAGATAATATAATCAATATTTCTTCAGTAAATAAATTATTATTAACTTACTTTGCAGCAATTGCGCAAGTAGTAGAATAACTCGATTTCTCACTAAGTGAATTTACAATCATGCACCATATATATATATAGCAAGAAGAAAGCTATATGTGTGTGAGTGCCTGTAATATTTTTGGACGCTTGGGAAAGAAGAAACTAATTATTTTTTAGTCACTTAGCGAGATAATCATAGAGGTTTCTGGCAAATAGACAGAATGCCCAGTAGAAGAATGGAACTAGAAGACCAGTATTGTAGATTCACCAGATTATTTTATATCTTGATGAATAATTTTCTAGACACATGTTCTACACATCAATATGGGTGGGACAAGCCCACCAAAATTCTATATAACTGATCAAATCTCGAGATAATGGAGGAAATAAAGAAGTAAAGAACACACATTAGCACAGCGAGAGGAAGACAGGAAGAGTTTCAGCAAATACTATTCAGCATGTTTATAGTTTTTAACTCTGTTTATATTTTGGATTGCTTTGGATAAAAATATACGCAGTGCTGCGCTTACATAATGAAGTAATGAAGATTAATTTTAAGATGACGCAGTTCAAGTTAGTAGTTTTAGGACAGGAAGTGAACGAGGTCATATTACAACGAGGAATTAAAGGGACTATTGCTAAATTAAAGTTAATTTCTTTCATACTTTATATCTTACATACACTATATATGTAATAATGAGAAATATTTATTACATACATGTTCATATATGAAGAAAAGCAAACTTGGAAGCCGAGACATATTAAATATTCATTTTTATTTCAAATGACATTTGAAGTTGCAATTTGCTTGGAACTCGAATCATCTCTATTTCAAAACATTTGCCTTTTTTACAGCTTTGAGGTAAGATGCAGCAAACAACAGTCTATTATTGCTGAGGAACAGAAGCAAAGTTCGTAGTTATCCAGTATGGCAGCTGATTAAATGAAAGGTTTTGGTTCTCGAAATTTTGGAATCTGATTAGTTACGTCATCGTCGTTATGTAAAAATCATATGGTATAGATCAATCTAAAAATGACGAAGTGCAGAAGGTATTATAACTATTTTTAGAATAGAAAGAGGAAATACCGAAGTTAAAACGAAGAATTATGGAACTATTGTTGATTTAACCAATATCATACCAAGCATTGAGAAACGTAATACTTTTTTATAAATTCTGAAATATGTGCTTCTCTAAGTATATGTATACATATAAAATAAAAACCCTTTATTTTATCAGTTTAAAAATGTTCATCAGTTTGATCATTACAGCCTGTCCTAAAAATAGGACAATGGTAATCATTCTTACTTAGGCAACGTTACATTTTTTTTTTACACATAGTTGCTGCTTTTGTTGTGCAAGATTTTAGCTGACATCTTCTTTGTCTGTTTTATGGGTTTTTTGCATAATAACATGTTCATTTTGAAGCTTTAGAAAATCTTCATTAATCTTTTAAACACTCAGTTTTCTGCAAGATGGTTTTCTTGGGAATAATAATTTCGAAATAGGGAACTGTTATATATCTTCAAAAATCAGGCATTCTCTCAGACTATCATCACTAAATAACTGATTGAACTCCCAATGAAATAACAAACGCTGTTTAAAAGCATTGACAAATAAAGGCTAGTACCCCTTTTTTCTTTGAATTTAAGTAACATAAACAACTCAATATTATCAAATAGGTTAACTCCGTTTTTATATTTACTGTAGGATGCAATGCACATTGGTAACTTTTATCTGCTTTCTGCCACCTTTTACTCTCCTTTCTACGGTCAATACACGTTTTGTTTCTTCGAAATTAGACATACTGAAACACGACTGTCATTCCATCAAACTGCTCCAACTTTGTTTTTTGAATCAAACCTGCTCTCTGAAATGCCACGTTCCATTTTTGACATTGTTTTAGCGAGTATAAGTGAGCATTTGGACGTTTCGGGTTCTCCAACAGTACCTGTAGTTACCGAAGAGTGTTTTTATTGGCAAGAACGGATAATACTTCATGGGAAGTAAAGACATTTTCCATATAAATCTTATTTTTCTCAGGGTTTGCAATTATTGGCAACAAATTCTGGACATCTGTATGAGATATAAAACCTCATTCAAGATTTTCTTAGTTGGTTTCTTCTTTTGTATCTTTGGATTTTTATTCTTCTCCAAAATTCAAGCATGCAAAAATGAGAGAATTTTAGTCTACTTCGCTGAATTTCAGAATACAAACTGATTTCATGAGTCAATGTTTGAAACATTTACTCAGTTCCCTTCCCCCACATTTCACACATCTGTCCGTCACGTGATGTGCATCTACCTGCCAGCTAGACTTAAGTAGAATTAAAACCTGGGTTAGTTTTAGCAAATGATTTTTAAACATCTTTTGAAATAATCTTTGACACAGAAGTAGGACTTTTGGGACAGTTTATTTTAATATTTTCGTTGTTAGTCCAAAGGTGCAATTTGCCTTGAAGGACTATTATTTTCGTTTTGGCATTTTGCGCTCGTTCACTATAAATGACCGATTCACTTTTCAAATTGTTGCCACCAGATATTATGCCCCTAGTATATTTAAAGAAATTAAATAATGAAGAATCTGCATAAATGTGTGTATGTTTTTTAAATAACGTACGTTTCCACCCGAATATGAGCATCTGGAAGCCCAAATTTGGAATTCGTAATTTGTTTTATTATTTATTTCATATTTTGTAAATCTTTAACGAATTTTTGGTTAACAAACTCAACTATTTAAAAGCGAGCAATGCCAACACTCCACGGGGGGAAAAATATTTTTATCTCAAGCGTGCGGAACTGTGTATTGGAAATTCTAAATAATATTTTAAAATTATTTTGTTGTATTGCTGTTGATCTGAATTGTATGGTTTAAGTGCGAAGAACATGACATTTAATAAATAAAGGTAACACACAAAACGTTAAAAAAAAACGCCCCTTTCGACGTAATTTGAAACCTTTCAGATTTTTAGTCTAAAGGGGCTTTGTCCCTGAAGGACTATTGTTTTCGTTTTGCGATTTTGCGTTGAATCACTATAAACGGCGAATCACTTTTCAAACTGTTGCCGCCAAATGTTAGAGACCTGCATTATATTTGAAGAAATTAAATAATGAAAAATCTGCATAAATGTATGTATATTTCTCGCGTTGTGATAAAACAACGGTACATACAGCCATCGAATTCTGAATGACGTAATCCTCCTACGAATATGGGCATGTGGAAGACCAAATTTGAAATTTGGAATTTGTTTTATTATCGATATCATATTTTGTAAACCTTTAACGAATGTTTGAGTAACAAACTCAACTGTTTAAAAGCTAGCAATGGCAACATTCTACGGGGGGAAGAACCTTTCTATCTCCAGCGCGCGGAACTGTGTATCGGAAATTCTAAGGATATGGTCATTTTAAAATTTTTTTACGACAGCAGTGCTGTTAAACTGAATTTTATGGTTTAAGTGCACAGAACATGATAGTTAATAAACAAAGTTAACACACAAAACGTTAAAAAAACGCCCCTTTGGACGTCATTTAAAATCTGAAGTCTTTTAGATTTTTTATTGTAATTAAAAATTAAAATATTTCTATTATCAATTTAAATTTTTTAAAATTCTTTTTTGGCAGTAAACGATTCAGAATCAGGAAAGCGTTCTTGGAGAAATTATGGCTCAAATGCCTCAAGAAAACATTTTAAGGGCTTCACGATTGAGCAATTTCCTTTTTCAGTGGTGCCAGTAATTATCATAATTGTGTCTCAAAGAAAAATAAAAAGAAAGTTCACAGTATCTCCTCTATTTTCACATTAAAAAATTTATACAAGTATATGTCGTCAATGAAAATTCTTGCTCATGTACGTAGCTCCTGGATGTAGATATAAAAAATTATTCTTTCAGAAGCAAACTCAAGTATCTTACTGAAATAAGATGGTAATGCATGTATTAATTGTGGCAACAGAATTTTGTGGCTATTTCATTTTAATACGATAAACGCTTATTTTGGCATTTTATTATTATTACTAGCTTTTACCCACGGCTTCGCTCGGGCTGATTCTTTAAGTAGGTTTTAACTTCGCGTGAATTTTAAAAATACACGTAAAATTTCAGTAAATATTGCGCTTCTTCAATACCTATATAGGCCGCGGATATTTTGTGTTTATGCGGAGTGTATAGCCACGAAATCTGGTAAAACTGCTACGTATATTTCCTAATGACTGAAAAATGTTTGTGGAAGAACAGCCGAAAGCCGGAAAACCTGGAGGATTTTAAATAATAAATTAAATTAAACAAATAAAAATTAATAAACGCTTAATTAATAAATAATACGCTTTCATGCCTTAATTACTTAACAGATCATCATGAAATTTTGAAGAAATATTTTTGATATATTAGAAAAGGTTATAAAATGTTTGCGTGGTTTAAGCCAAGCACTTGCGCCCAGACAAACTTTTACATCTTTTAACTTATCGTTATGAAACCTCCGACATTTAATGTTTATATAACGACAAAACGTATTATATAGTTTAAGTTTCAACAGATAAGTTAAATTTTATAGCCTATAACCTTTTCTAATATATCAAAAATATTTCTTGAAAATTTCATGATGATCGGTTAAGTAATTAAGGCGTGAAAGCGTAACAAACACACAAACACACATTCGCATTTATAACCTTAGTTAGGATTAGCATACTACTATTATTATTAGCTTATATTATAGCTACTAGTTCCTTTGCGTATTTTTATTTTCACATCACAATCTTACAACACAAATCTTTTCAAAATTTAATTACAGCTTCATATAAATCTAATAATTTAATCACAGCTTCCTTCATATAAATCTAATAATTTAACTCACATATGTGATATAAATGTCAAATATCGATTACTGAGGATGTATGCATTAAATATTTTCATTCCATTTGTTTCGTTTATTCTTTGCTTTTGAGGAAATTTGAATTTCTCCCTTGCGGCTACGCATAGCCGAAGATGCATCAAGTTCAACGCTATATAGCCCGAGGTAAAAGTGGAGAAGTCTCTGCCTGTTTGTGTGTGAGAAAACTATGTGTTTTCCTGATGTCCAGGTTATCAACATGGCCGATAAGAGTAATTCACTTCAGGGTTCTATGAAGATCTGATGTATAGATCCTGACGTGGAAGGAATCTGTCGAAGATTACAATGGAAACACGGATCTAACTGAATATTACAGACAGTATTTATATGAAGTGTCGTATGGAATTGTTGCAACTAAGTGTCCGATGACAGACCAGTCAAGTTAATCACCTGTTATCCATCCTTCCGTCTTCTTTATGTTATCTTTATTTCTCACATGTCATAGATTGATACTTCCTGTTCATCGTTTTTTTTTTAAGCTCAAGGAAAGCACACAATAATGTTTAGCTTACAGCAAGTATGCTCTTTTGGTAAGGGATCAGATTTCACACTACGCCAAAACTCTCACCATTTTCAAATTAAAATTCAACACTGCTTATTACTGCTTAAGGAGACTTATCTGAAACGACAGTCTAGCTAGAATGTTTAGGAATTAGAATGCCAAAATATTTAAAACAAAGGCCTTATTAATTGAATCTCTTCCATGAAAAGGAAGAAATTAATAATGTTCATAGAAAAATGTCTCTTCACATGTATCATGTAATTATTTATGGTTGTCAGGTGCGTCGCGATGTCAAAAAGATTGGCAAACACTTCATTTTAACATTCCTATTGTAAATTATTTCTCATTCTGGCTCATGTGCAGATAGATAATCATTGGCATTCAAAACGTAAAATAACGGCAGTAATGAAAATTTTAGAATAGCACACAGACTGCTGAATTTATATGTGTAAGATATAACAAAATATGATAGCTGTTTCAAACAAATAATTGGCGACCTCAAAATTAACATTCTAAATTTGATAATCTGTCAAAAAATTCATCTCTTCTCACAGGTTCCAAATTTCTCTATCTTACGTAACGTTTTAATGCAGATGCCTCTAGTCCAATCAAATTAATTGTAAACCAAAACTCTGAACTGAAACTTTCCCACTTTCAACCTTCTTCCTCTGAAAGTACTATAATAAAGTAGTAAAAATAAAGATAGTGACTTTTCAAGATACGTTGTGCTAAATTGCGTTATTATGCTTTCCACTCAGCCATTATGATCTTTTCAGTCACCTACGCAATATCGAAAGCTGTTAAAAGTTCCACTGTTTTCATCTACGCATTTTAAAATCATTACATCTATCTATCTATCTATATATATATATATATTTATTTATTTAGTAAATAAATTTTTATCTATCTATCTACACATTTATTTATTTAGTAAATAAATTATTATCTATCTATCTATCTATCTATCTATCTATATATATAGATAGATAGATAGATATGTAATGATTTCAAATGCGTAGATGAAAGCAGTGGACCTCCCAACAGCTTACGATACTGCGTAGATGACCGAGAAGACTGTATTGGTTTGAAGGTGGCAGAGTGGAAAGCATGATGACGCAATTTAGCACAACATATCTTGAAAAATCACAATCTCTATTTTCTCCATGCATATCAAATAATCCTTTTTCAGACAAGATATTTCTTAATAATATTTGAGTAGAATAACTCCCATTTTGAAGTACGACGTCATCTTAAGCAAGTAAGCGGCAGCAACATGGATGAAAAGCGTCTTACCAGCAAGGGAGCTAACGTGGAAAAGAAAAAGGTTATAGTACTTTCACAGGAAGAAGGCTGGGAGTGGGAAAGTTTCAGTTTACAGTTTTGGTTTAGAGTTAATTTGATTGGACGAGAGGCATCTGCATTAAAACGTTACATAAGATAGAAAAGTATGGAATCTGTGAGAAGAGATGAATTTAGGGGTAGATTACCAAATTTAGAATGTTAATTTTGAAGTCGTCAATTATTGTTTTGAAACAGCTATCATATTTTGTTATATCTTACATATCCCCCCCCCGTCAAAAGAAAAGTTGGGTGAGCAGGGTGGAAGAACAAGCATTAGAGCAGCAAAATGTGAAAGATATAATTTTGAAAATACAAACATATTAACTTTTAAAAAAAACTTATTGTCATAAAATTTTGACCCATATTTTGAATCAATTTTGACATTTCACTGAATGTCATAAAATTTTGAATTCAATAATAATTTTAGACACTGTACACTTTTAAAACAATTGCACATTTTAGCGTTCTAAGATAAGAATGTCCAATGAAATTTTGTAAGGTTCTTGATAGTTCCACACGGTAAAAGTTCAAATTTTTTCACAAACTAATGTTCAAATAAAATTCTTTCAAATTTGTATTGATAAAAATATTTCTTTATATTACAAATTAAGATGCCAATTTTCATATTATTTAATTATGTTTTTCAAGGAAGACATTTTAAAATATAAAAATTTTGTAAAACATCATACATAAACACAATTTCAAATTTTTTACTTTTATTAAGACATTTAAAATTTACTTATTCTTTAGAAAACTTGAAGACTCCACAACTTTCTCTAAATACTAGCATATTCATCATATTGGTTTATCAGTTGAGCAAGCTGATGTTTATTCTTCACCGGTGGCCAAAAGATTTGCCAATTAGCAGTTACTATAGAAAAGGCCTCCGTTCCTTCTGTAGAGGCAACTGGCCTTTTTCTAACTGCTGTCATTACATACGAATATTAAAAACACACTCCATTTTATGAAAAAATAAAAATACTTATATTAAAAAAATGTATTTTTTCATAAAGTGAGAGCCTTCAACATTTATCATAAAAACATTAAAGAAATTCCTACAACTCGAAACGTTCAAGCAATAATTTCATTCTTAACATACAGTAAAAATTAGAAAATATAAATTCAAAGAAATGTAAACAATAGTACAAAAATCTTATTCACATTAGGAACCTTCCCTAAGTCAAACCTTGAAATTCTTTACCTAATTTTTATCAAATTCAATAATTTTTATTTTCCAATTCAGAAATGCAAAACTACATTTTAAATAAATAATAAAATTTTTAAATTATTAACTTTGATCTCACTATGATTTAAGCAAAATGTTACCATTAATAAATCATAAAACAATAACTTAAAAATGCAACTTTTTTTTCTTTTCTGAAACGAAATAAACTCAATTTGGAACTTAATATCACTTCACGATTACATTTCATGACTTTTGATAATATTGCATTTTTTGAATATGAAGAATTAGCCGAATAAAGCACTGAACATGCAAGAGAGCACAAAATACTATTTGGCATTTCATATTTCACTGATGAGGTTGATGACCTTCAAAGCACTTTGGACGTTTAATTTTCTTTCTAAGCGATGATCGGAGATGCATAAACATTGTGAATATTCGAAGCGAGCAAAAACGATTAACCATATTTGACTACGTTGGCGACACTGACCTTAATTCCGAACACTTTCGATTTTGATACTCGATGATTTTCAAAGCACTTTTTGAATATGCCGTTAAATCACACAACCGGAAACGAATTTGGTGATTCACTGGAAGTTTGCGGCAGCAGAGGTCGAAATCCATTCGGGAAAACTTGCACCAGGTTAATCCTGTCCTGACTTTTAATGGTAAGGGTTTTCATCCGCAGAGAACCAGTTGGCGCCGTTGCATTCTTACTCGCCAAGCTCGCGGTTCATCGACGATGAGCCGAGCCGTAAATGTGATATTTTGTAAACATGATTTTTAGTGCATGTAATTCAAGTTAGCAGATAAAACAATATATTAAGCATATGGTAGTAAAAATTCACAGATAATATGCATGTAGATGTAAAACTAAACGGTTAAACGCGATATACGAAAATAAATTTGTATTAAATTCAAGTTAGCACAGAAAGGAATATATTATTAAGCATAAGACTATATATAAGCATTTATAACGGAAATAAAAATTCATTTAAAAAATATAAATTAGTATTAATATACCGAAATTAAACGGTTAAACGTGATATACGAAAAAAATTTGACTTAAATTCCAATTAACACAGAAAACAGCAGTGGTTTGCTAATTTTGATGACCATGGTGATGCATCAAACTATTCTGTCATCTTAGATAATCAATAATATTATTTTATTTCAATTTAATCATCTATTTATGTCACACCTGCCATCCTCTGAAAGGTTATTGTTAGAAAAGCATTAACAATATATTATCTTGTTAAAATTTTACGCGATAAAAATTGATTTATTCTCATAATTTTAGATGACAATAACCAATAATAAAAATAAAAGCATTACTTAATTATTTAAAATGCACATGCGGTCTACGAAATCAAATTATTTTAGACTTTGGAAACCTCATGGTTCTTAGAGCTGTTAATAATTGAGAACACAACGTGAACAGCCGTGTTACAAATTAGCATTCACCCCTCCTTTCATCCCGAACCGAGAACCGGCATCTATCTACGAAAATATTTCTATCTACAGTCAAAAGTCGTTAATTCGGACACCCATAATCCGGAATAATCTATAATCCGGACCTCAAAGCTAAAATCTTTCTGCGCATGCGCCGCGTTGACGCATGCGCCTAGGCGTTTACGAATGCGCGCAAGACCTTTACGACTGCGCATATGCGTCTTCGCAAGCGCAGAATACGTTTTCGCGTGCGCGTTTAATGTATAACGGACGGTATAAGCTAAAATTATCTAATTATCTATTTCAGTTAATGTTGATGATTGCGTTGTTCCTTAATCTTCGAATGTTGATGACCGCGTTGTTCCTTAATCTTCGAATGTTGATGATTGCGTTGTTCCTTAATTTTCGAATTGGATCCGGCTTATTATTTTTTGCAGACTGTAAGAGCAAC
This sequence comes from Stegodyphus dumicola, assembly GCF_044657685.1. Taxonomy (NCBI): domain Eukaryota; kingdom Metazoa; phylum Arthropoda; class Arachnida; order Araneae; family Eresidae; genus Stegodyphus; species Stegodyphus dumicola. Next base: position 91,727,640 of record NC_140768.1, read on the forward strand.
TTTATAAAAGTAAGCTTGAACTTTCGATTATGTCAAATAGAATTTCCGATGCTGGAGCTTCCGAAGGATCTAGAAAACGAAAGTATGTTTCGATGTCCATCAAACAAAAAACGAATTGCTACAAAAAAGGGATAAAGGCATATCCTTTGTTTATCTAACCGTTCCGAAATCTGTTTATTAATTTCACGCTGCTCTGCGCGGGGGGGGGTTCGTCACGGCGCGCAATGAACTGGAAGTTGATCTGTCAGCACTATCGTTATCTTCAGGGCAGATGTTTTTATTTTATTCGGCTTATAATTCCTTACTAAATGTAGTATTTAATCTCGATATGATTCCGTCTTTGATATGATTTAAATCAAATTCCTCGTCATTATAAATACTACGAATACAAATCAAATAGTTTTTTGGTTGCAATTTTCTAATTTCGGCTATGCGTAAGGTATGCTTTACGCATGCGCGCGTTGAAAGAAATGTTTAAAAAAGTAAACAAATAAATATTAACCTTCTTTTTTTGTAAATTTTGATACCCTTTAGATCATAATTGCTCATTATTTTATAAATTACGGTTTCATATTTTTAATTTTATAATTTCTGCATGCCATCTTACCAGATTTATACTGATGATCTATAATCCGGAAAAATCGATAATCCGGAATCGCCGAAGTCCCGACGGTCCGGATTAAGACGGAGTCCGGATTAAGACTTTTGACTGTATTCGTTGTTAAAAATTCAGAAAAAATAATAATAAATAAGAGAAGAATAATATAAATCTGCAAATGCGAACAACGACAGTGTTAATTCAACAAAATAAACGCAAGAGGAATGGTTGCAAACTTCGAACAAAGTATGCTATTAATGCTAACTTGGTAATATCTAAAGAACTTGGCAGTCGAGGCAGTTTTAATTACATTTTTATTTGCAACTGATATTTGTGGCCACAATCACTTGGCTCTCTAATCGTGCCTTTACACAGAAGATTTACATTTTTAATATTGTTGAGATAGAAAGCAAGCCAGCGAAATTACATCTTAGTACAGTAGAGAGCTAAAGCTGAAGTGCGTAGTTATGAAAGATGGAAGCACGCGAAGAGAAAAGTTTTGGTTTACAATTATTACGTCATCAGAGCTGCGCGGGCCATAGAGTGATCTAGAAATGAAGCAATGCAGAGAAGTTATTACGATTTTAGAATAAAGAGGAAGAATTAATGTTTATAGTTTAAACTATAATATTGATTCATATATTTTTATCTTACATTTTTTATCTTACATTTCCTCCCCTTCAAAAAGAAAAAGACGTAGCGACAGAGAAGACTTTTTAAAGAGAAAAAGTTAAAGCACTAAAAAAAAAAAAAAAAACATAAATCATAATATTTTTGTCCTGTAAATTATAATTTATAAATATAAATTTTTTAAAATAAGTTTTTAATTTTTAGAAACCTATTGAATTTTTCAGCATTTCAGTCCAAAAGTCTTTTTGTTTGAGAGTTCAAATAATCATAATTCTGCAGGGAAGGTTCTTGTTATTACAGAATATCACAAAATAAACTTTTACATAATCATTACTTATAATTAAATGTAATGCACATAAATATTTATGATACTTATTCCCATACTGATAAATTATAATTTAACGTCATAAATAATAGGATCAAGATTTTCAGAATTTATGGTTTCACCGTTATCATCTTTCATGTAAAATTCCTGATTTTACCAAACTGGAAGCCTCGCAATACTTCTAAGCAAACATATCCATCAATAGAGCTGTACTCTTGAGCTAACCAGTGTGTTCTCTGTATTGGTGGCCCAGGGTGCCTAGGCAGTTACTTGAAAAGGCCTCCGTTCCTTGAATTAAGGTAACTGGCCTTTGAGAACTACACTAATACATTCAATAATAAAAAAATATAATAATAACAACAATATAAAAAAATTTCACACACTCATAAAATGAGAGCCTCCAACATTATCTTACTTGAAGAGGGTGAAGTGAACAACTGTACAGAGGTAATTACAGGCCTCTGCTTAGGAACCCAGAACTCCCTCCACATACACTATACTTAACATAGAATCACCCACAAATTTAACATGCATTTACCATAATTTCATATTACGTATCTGTAATAATTTCACTTATTTTTTACACCTACTTCATTTTTAGAATAATTATACAATTCGTATTCAAAATTCTCAACAAAATTTCAAAAACATAAAAATTTATCCTAATATCTTTCCCTATAAATAATTTAAATAGCTTAAAATTCGTTACTTAATTTGCTCACACATAATTATGAAAAATTAGAAAAATTAATGAACAAGAATTTCAGATTTTCTAAAACCAAATTGCAGAAATTTTAACCAAAGTTGAAATGAAGACTATAGAATCCGCAGCACATTAAATAATTTAGTTCCTGAGCTAGATTCACACGAATGTAGTAATTTTTGAGCAGTTGAAACAGCGGAATTGAAAATAATTGTCTGTCGCACATACTTGCAAACACTAACTCAGATCGACCTTGAACCCGCTGTAATGCTTAATTCCTAAACGGTAATTTACTGATGATTTCCTTTTCACTAGGCATTCGAACTTCTCAATTTATCGAGAGATTACTAATCTGGAAACACTACGCGTGATTATTTTTTGAAGCACTTGCAAAACACCACAGCAGAAGAATGATCTGTTATTTTTTAAACACTGAAAAAACAAATTTGATGATTTACTTCTTTCACATTATCTTGGATTTATCACAAAACGACGATTTGAAGAGCTGAACTAAATTTTCGATTGAGGTTTCAGGCTGCAGGAAACTATCCTACCGGCTTACTTGTAATATTAAAAGCACAAAGGAAAAAGACGGAACACTGTAGATGCGTGATTAGACCCATATTGAAGAAGATTTTGATTGCGTAGTATGCTAGTAATGCTAACTTGGTAATATATAAAGAACTTGGCAGTCGAGGCAGTATTAATTCCATTTTTATTTGCAACTGATATTTGTGGCCACAATCACTTAGCACTCTAATCGTGCCTTTACACAGAAGATTTGCATTTTTAATATTGTTTAGATAGAAAGCAAGCCAGCGAAATTACATCTTAGCACAGTAGAGAGCTAAAGCTGAAGTGCGTAGTTATGAAAGATGGAAGCACGCGAAGAGAAAAGTTTTGGTTTACAATTATTACGTCATCAGAGCTGCGCGGGCCATAGAGTGATCTAGAAATGACGCAATCCGGAGAAGTTATTACGATTTTAGAATAAAGAGGAAGAATTAATGTTTATAGTTTAAACTATAATTTTGATTCACATACTTTTATCCTACATTTTTTATCTACATACATATACTACGCTTTCATCAAAAGGTGATATTTCTTTCGTACGGCCTTTGAGTGATTAGATTGATTTAAGCAGGAAATGTGAAAAATGTGTAATGCCCTCTCAGGGACTGGAACCTATACATCTCGAATACGCGCCGAGTGCACCACCGTTACACCAAGAAGGCATGCTGAAAGTAGGCATAAATAACTTTATATACTCCACCTTTTAAAGGACAACTGGGTATTAGAAGACCTAATCGCCCTTTAAACGGTCACCCTTTCACCGCCTGGATCCAAATCCAGGTGGTGAAGAATCATTATCCACCACCTTTTAGTTCGGGCGCCACTGTAGAGCCATTAGGTTATTTTACGCAGGAGATGTGAAAAATGTGCAATGCCCTCTCTGGGTCTCGAACCTGAACCTCCCGAATACGCGCCGAGTGTGCTAACCGTTACATGACGAAGGCATGCTGAAAGGGGAGACAAATATCCTTATACGGCAATGTACTTTCTAGTATTTGCATTTTATATCCTATAATGAATTGCTCAGAAAAAAAAAAAGAATAGCCTCCATATTTAATTATTTTGATGCGGATTGAGTTTAGTTCTAATTTAATTTATCATCGAAGGTTTAAAGATGACGTTTATATATAACAACAATGGCGTTACATATAACATCGTTAACGTTTTTTCTTTCGCATTAGGTTTCTCCGCTTTTATAAACTTAATGATAAAGCGGCTATTAACTTACTAGAAACGTTTTTAGATTTGGAAATTTTTATTCTTATTATCACTTTGTCTACAGTTAGAAGTTTCATGCGTTTGCTAAGGATCCTTTTTGATTTGTTTACCAATAGAAATAAATATTATAATGCCTTTTTATCGCTTTTGTACCGCTAGGATGATTTACTTGCTTTGGAGATAAATCATCACTCTGAAAGGCAGTTTAATCCTGTAAGAGCTATCAACCTGATCCAAATATACGAGTTCAACGACGAAGATTATTAAGTCACATAGATATTGATTTTATAAATATTACTGCACATCAGATAGCGTTAATAAAAATAGTATATGAATAAATCTTTTAATATCATCGATTTGAAAAGGTAAATAAATAAATAAATAAATGTTTATGCTCTTCGATAAACAGAAGACTGATTCTGAGCTTTTTGTGAAGATAGATTAACTGAAATTTAAAATAAAATTTACGCATCAGTATATGTTGTCCAACAACTCAGTATATGCTGTCATCTTTTTAAAAGTCAATGCACACTTATGGTTCCGGTTTAAAAAATATAACCATATAAAGTAAGCTTTTTGTTGACATTTCTGCTCACATTGCATGCGTTAGTAGACTTCTTAAATATTTAAAATTCTTAAACTGACCCATAAAAAACCACTGAGAAAAGGTGTCTGATAACGAAAGTTTTTAAAAATAAATAAAAGTAAATCATAATACTTTAAAATAATTTTTTGAAAATGGCACACAGATGTTCCAAACACACCCATACTGCAAAATTTACAAACCTAAAAGATCATATGGAGAAAACAATTTTAAAGCACTGGTTTAAATTTACAGAGGATGTTTACATATTTTTAGTATTATTTCGGGGCCATTCATAAAATTAAAATACAAAGAGTGTATTTTTAAATACAAAGAGTATATTTTATTACAAAGAGTTAATATACATATTAACAACATTAAAATATAAAGAGTATATTTTAAAATCTTTGGCCTGATAGCCCTGATAGCCTTTTTGCTGGATTGTACTTTTATAGGTATCAAACCTTCAATGATGCAGCTAAAGATTGTTCAAAGCATCGGGACTCGAACTATATATTATCAAACATTATCTATCAATTCAGCATCTAAACTAGGATAAAGATGCAATCCGGCTTTCGTCCCATTCGCTGCTTTCACATACGGATACTGTCATGAATCTCTAATCTTAAACGGAGTTCATTAGAGACGACATCACATAACTGATGCATCGATGTTAGGTGTTGATTACTCTGCTGTGTCATACATAACGCAGATACCGGTTACTATGAAATATACGCACTTTCCTCCCTCACCCCTACTGGGTACGTGATGTGGCTCTGTGATTCTTAACCAGCATTGCGTATACATTGCGTATGTCTGCCTTCTCGAGAGGTCAGATCCCGCATGGCGCTCTGTGGCCTTCCTAGCTCCATAGATTACGAATTTTCATAGAAGTCACTGGAGCTCCACATACCTGAATTGCACATACGAGATATACTAAACAGTGCCAGAACTTTCAGAGCATGTTTAGAGACAATGTCATTCGTCCTACGATTTATGCGTAAACTAAATGCATTTAGAACGCTCTAAACGAAGTGCAAAAGGGTGCATCTTACAACCATGTTCTTAGAATGTACATTTCAACTGATTTCATTACAATATGAAATATTTCAAACATACATCTGTATTTAATATATCGAAATACTGCCCAACAGTGGCCAATCAGTAAAGTCGCTGAACACTGGTAGTTCGGTCCGACGTTCGAATCCCGGAAACGGTCTGGCTGTATGGGGGTTTCCCCATGTGTAACGTGTATACGAGCCAGTTCCCTTAAAGTCCTCTAGGAAGGCAACCCTCCCTTAAGGCAGATAATCCTCGAAGTTTTGCCATAATCCCATACACATACACCATATATTGAAATAACTATATGTGAAAAAATAAGTAATTCAAATTATCTATAAATACACCTGTTAGGTGTTTGTTTTAGTATATACCGATAGAAAATAGAATCCCAACATCAAGAAGAAATCAGATTAGAGGAATGGAATGTAGGCAAAGCATTCATCTAGGTAATTTCTAGGATAGTTCGTTTAGATATTTAATTAATATTTCAAAGTCACATAGTTAACGTATGCGTGAAAATAGCCATTTAAAATCTGAAATGGTGGTGTATTAATAACGGCTGTAATTGCCACGATGTTGAATGGAAGCATGTAAATATGCATGCATTGTTTCGTAAAGGTACAGCATGTCATTTTGTGAGAGGGGATTCAATGACTGTTACACTTGACCAGTCAAATCAGCAATAGTACGTGTTGATTGTGAATGACGCCGAATTTGCCGTCGAATCATGTTTCATCTTCATTCCATATTTGAAAGAACGGTGATTTCGAAGATGAAGCTAACAAGTCGACACTCTATAGAGCACGTTTGGTAATAACAACGGCACGGAGACGAGCGTTATCCTGTTGAAAGATGCTCTCTGGGGTATTATTAGGTCAGTAAATAGCAAGGAGAACACATCGTGGTTCCAAACACACTGGTCTAAAAAAAAAACGTTTTTCAGTTTTAAAACATGACATGTGTTACGTACTAACTATTTTACTTGTATGAACAATATGTTTTCATCGCATTTGGCGATATCTTGTTCTTGGAGCATGTTGGCAATAACGCCGCTCATGTAAACTACACACTTACCATTTTATTTTTTGACCATAGCGGCACGCTAAACATTCAGTGTAATCAATAAATAGTTAAAGTTCATAAATGATTATGTTTAATTGATCATCGCAAAATACAACGCATCCGCATCCACATTATGTTTGGTCAGTCGAGCCTGAGGATATATTATTTGAAAAACCTATGGATTACTACCGCAAGTCACAAGTTGGATTAATACACAATCCGCACATTCGAAAGGTTGGTAAGTAATTTCTGGACTCTCTTATCAATATGGCGGAATTAAAATCTGCTAAAACAAATAAAAAATGCTAAATCTAATATATCAAGGTTTAAAGAAAACGTAAGTTCAACTATTGAACTTGCTACAGTTATATGAATCTAAAATTTCATGTTTGCAAACAGAACTAAAGCAAGTTTTTGATTGTATATTCTCGCATGGTGATGATAAAGACATTGACGTATTCATAACAGAGAATGAAACTATACTAGATAATTTAGACGAAATCAGTTTGACAATTAAAAGAAAACATGTAAAATCCAGTTCTGTAAAAACTAATACCAACAAGAACATTTCATCTAAAAACATTTCTGTTTCCGAAGTAAAATTACCAAAGTTCTTCCCACATTTGGTGGAAAAATCGAAAAGTGTATTGACAGTTTTCCGCAGCAATTCATAAGAACAAAACTTTAACTAACGCACAGAAATTTCAATATTTGAAAAGTTCTTGTAAATCAGACGCGTGAGACATTATTCATTCTATATCCATTTGCGATGAATATTACGACATCGCATGGAATTTATTAGTTGAACGGTACTCAAATAAAAGAGATCTGATAAGTTCAATAATTAAGAGGTTACTTTCCTTACCGCAGACATGTGATTCAGCTCCTCCGCTTTTAAAATTCATTGAAAATATAAATGAATTTATAAGATCTTTGAAAATGTGAATGGTTTCAGCGATGCGCTAATTCTTTATGTATTAGTTGAAAAGCTCGACAAAAATACGAGATGCTGGTAAGAAGAACTCTTAAGAAGGGATGAAATAGGAACAATAGAACAGTTAACATCCTTTTTAAAAGAACATTCGCACACTTTGAAGCATAACAAACCTCTAAATCGCGAAATGAAGCGTTCCTTTAATTCGAAAGCGTTGACATCTCTTTCAGAAAATTCGAAAACTTGTTCTTACTGCAAGGGTGATTGCATATTGTTAAAATGTAATCAGTTTCTGAATTTATCGGTTAAAAAACGATTTAATTTGTAAAGGCAAAAAAACTCCGCTTTAATTGTTTATCATCGCTTCATACGATTAATTTCTGTAAAAGCATTAACGCGTGCGAAAGGTGCCATAAATATGACCATATTATATATAAATATCACTATAATATTATTGCATCTAGAAAGAGAAGATTGAAGCATCATAGAATTCGTGCAACGTAAACCCTAATTTGAGCAAAAATCTTTCGCCAGATGCTAATGTGTTTATTTCTTCTACGGTTAATTACAGGACTGACACCAGTGGAAATAAGCACTCCAGTTCTAATAGCAGCTCTGCAATGACTATGACTTCGTGCCCCTTCGAACGCGCGCTTATCGCGGAGGCCGGCAGTGTCTTACGCGAGCGTCTCTCCAGCTTTTTTGCTACTAAGCCTAAATCCGTGAAATTTCCGAAGTATCAACGCATTGTTTAATAATGCTCTATAGAGTATTTAAACGACTTATGCTTTATAGATTTTTTTATATATATACTTTAATTACCTTATTTCTTGTTTAAATGCATATTTTACACATTTTATTTTAATTACTCACCATTTTATGACTTTTAACATTATACATCTGAAAACTAAATATAGTACTTAAAATTCTCTTTTCGAATGAAAAATTTGAAAACAGGGATCTACACGCAGTCCTACGTTACATTCATTGCACTTGTAATAACTCATTTGCCGTTTTGGAGGATTTTTCCGGGAATGTGAACAAACGAAGCATCGTCGTCTCATTTTCTTATCAGTCTCTTCTGAACAAAGTTTTGGAAAATGTCTTTCAGTTAATCTTTCAGAATCAATATCAGAATATCAGAATTTTAGAATCAATATCTGAAATATTTTGCATCATTTCTGCTATTTCATGCTCTGTTAAACATTTTCGACTCTTCGACATTGCAACGGTAAAAACAGAAAGAATTCACGTCTAACAAGATCTAATTATTTTCTAAAAACTGAAATGCAAACCGAAATACTCAACGCTTTAGCGCATATAAAACTTCTACTTACAATAAACAACTACCACGTGCGAATAAAGTGCGATTTAAAGAGACGTAATAAATCACGCCATTCGTAAACAACTAGTTCCCCGTTTGTTTATATAATCAAAAACACGTGTATGTGAGTCATGCTTCTCTCATTTCGAGTAGAAGGTCTAATGTAAATGTACCTGAAACAATATGGACATAGAGTGCCATCTTGTGGCAGAAATTATAGTTTGAAAAACGTTCCAAGACACTGGCACAAATACGTGACAGTCGGTAGTAAACTGGAAAATCTTCTGTCACGCCTGCGTGTCGGCCGGGAGGTGAGTATGTTCGTTGCTGGCACGTAGACGTGACAGTCGGCGCGAAGGGGTTAATGAACAAGTAATACTTTCCACAGTTATATTTCACGTTTAAAACTTTGATGGGTATTATATCGCTTGCCGTACTTTGATTGACAACGGCAGCCAAAATAATTTTCTCTTGAATATGTTGAATGTTTAAATCTACGAGGAAAAGAATATTTATGTTCTTCTCAAAATAACACGCATAACACATACCATACATCTAAATATTACGCATCTGACTGCATTAAGAACAATTAATTTGGTTGATCCAGAATCTTATACACCCGGCCCAATCCATGTTTTGTTCTCAACTGAAGTTTTCTTCGAACTCTTAGGAATAAATAAATTAAAAACGCAATTTTTTTTCCAAGAATCCGTCTTTGGATATATTTCGAGTGGTTCCATGCTCATGCTGCAAGAAAATAGTTCTAGTAATTATTGTGGGTACGTTTAATTCGGTTGATAATTTATCTAAAACCTTAAAAGCGTTTTGGGAAGTCGAAAAGGTCGATGAAACCAAACAAATGAAAAGTAAAGAACAATTTTCCGAAGAACATTTTCTTCGTACGCACTACAGAAGAGATGATGAGAAATACGTCGTAGAAATACTGATTAAAGATGATGGGCTTACACAATTGGAGCAGTCGAAGGAAAATGCTAGAAAAACATTAAATTATTTACTTAAGCCTTTCTCACACAATTCAACTTTGAAAACTTTGTATGAAGAATTTACTAATGAATACTAGGCATTGGGAGACTCGGAAGAAATTTCTAATTTAGATAACCCCAGTTTTTCGTATTATATGTCTCATCACGGTATTTACAGACCACCAGACAGACTCGGTACTAAATTGCGAGTGGTGTTGGATGCAATTTCTGCTACAAGTGGTCTTTCTGTAAACGATACTTTATTAAACGCTGGGATAGTTCAAGATAAACTATTTAACATTATTTATAGGTTTCGCACTCATAAATTAGTCTTCACTGCAGATATCATTAAGATGTATCGTAAGATCTTAACTAAGGAACATCAAAGAGACTTTTTAAGAATCTTTTGGGAAGTCTAGTGAAGGTGAATTAGTTAAGATTTATAGATTAAACACTATTACTTAAGGGTACATCAAATGCATCATATCTCGCAACACGGACACTCAACGAGCTTGCAAAAACCTTTCGCTGACAGCGCAAGATGTACACCAAGATTTTCATGTAGATGATGTTTTGACAAGAGCTTACACCTTAACGAAGGCTCAGAACCTACACTCACAGTTCATTGAATTACTTCTACGCGGTGGTTTTCAATCATACAAGTGGCACGCCAACCACCCAGAACTCTTGCCTTGCTCAAGGGACAATACCGAATATTCATTTAATACCTCAGATGAAGATTTGAACATCAAGACGTTAGGCCTTGAGGTGGAACAAAAGATTAGATTGCTTTTATTTTAAGTCATCTGTCAAGGAACCAGTCATGTACACGAAAGGTAAGGTTCTTTCGGTTATCGCTCGTATTTATGATCCTTTGGGATTACTCGCCCCAGGCATAATCAAGGTTAAGATTTTCATTCAAAGACTTTGGTCGTTAAATTCCATATAATTGATAAACAAGATAAGGGTGAATAGGTATGTTTTATACGGCTACTATTTTGAACTACAACTTCAGGGAATTTGTGTTGCTTCAGAACACGCATATGGTGCAGCCATTTATTAACGTTGTGTTAACAATGCTAATTCATCTTCAAATTTGCTTTTGCAGTAAAACAAGATAGAACCATTAAAATCGTTTTCAGTGCTGCGATTGGAACTTTGTGCAGCTTTATTATTATCACAGCTTGTGTCAAAGGTGGTGACTCTCCTGAATATAACCGTCAGTAAGACATATTTGTGGTCGAATTCTACCATCGTCTTAACATGACTTTGGAGCCCTCCACACTTGCTCAAAACCTTTTGTGCCAATAGAGTGAGTAAAATTCAAGACTTAGCTCCGAATTACCAGTGGAATCACGAGCACTCCGAAGACAATCCGGCAGATCTTGCTTCCCGTGAATATAACTTCGAAAACCTATGTAACACTGATCTCTGGTGGAACGAGCCTTCCTTAATGATGAAGGAAGCGGTCCCCATATCTACTAACATTGATCGTCAACATCTAGAAGAAACAGACTTTTCTAGTGAATTTCGAAAAATGACTGATGCATCCGATGATTTGCACTGACACCAATGATTTAATTGACTCCATTTTACACATTAGTAACGATTATATTAAAATACTATGTATTTTGATCTATATTTTCAGGTTTGTTTGAAATGCAAGAGAAGGAAGAAATTCTCCTAATAAAAGAACAAATTGGATAAGTTTAGAAGAATTAAATTAGGCAGAAAATTACCTGTTAAGGCAACTCCAAAAAAGGGTAATTTAATCCAGAATATCACGCATTGCTTCAAGGTAGCCAATTTCTTGCAAAAGTAAATTAGTAGCATTTAATGCCTTTTTGAATTAAAATAAGGTAATGAGAGATGCAGGTAGATTAAAAAATGCCAGCCTCAGTTTTTCACAAAAACACCAAATAATCTTGCCAGCAAAGAGTAAATTAAGCAATATAATCATAGAATATTATCACAAAAATATTTTCATGTGGGTTCGGAAGTATGATTGTGTGAGGCAGAAATTCTGACCGCTACAAGGCAGGAATTTAAAAACAGAATAACGCATGTATGTGTTACATTTAGGAAAATCAACCCAGTTGCACTAGAGCATATTATGGATTCGTTACCATCAGAAACCGTAAATCCCAGTGCCGCTTTTAATTATGCTGGCACAGATTTTGGAGGAGCCTTTTTTCATAAGATATAAGGAACAAATAAAGGGGATCCTCAATAAGGTATACTTAGAAATTTTGGCTTTGCTTCTTAACCACGGCAGTACATTTCGAATTAGTAACTGAACTTACAACAGCTGCCTTCAATGCCACTTTGAAGCGACTTATTGCAACAAGAGAAAAAATGAAAATTATATTTTCCGATAACGCAAAACACTTTGTAGGTGCTAACTCTGAATAGGAAAAACTTAAGAATTTAATTAGGCATCTTGAAGACAGGTTAGATAATTATTCATTCAAAGAAGGAATCCGATGGAAATTTGTTCCTCCTGGAACTCCTAATTTTGGTGGGCTGTGGGAGGCAAGGATAAAATTCGCGAAATATCACTAAAGCGAACATCAGGCAACGCAAGACTAACATTTGAGAAATTATTAACTTTAGTAACACAACTAGAGTCTATTTTGAACTCGCTTCCGAACATTCCATTATCATCCGACATTAGTGATATGTAGGCTTTGACACCAGGTCACTTCCTGATCGGAAAACAATTACAGTCATCGTTGAACTCGAAATAATTAATTATTAATTTATTAATTAATTATATAAATGAAAATAGATTATCTATGGGATAAAATTAGTAGGTGGGTTCAACTTATATGGAACCGATGTCACCGAGAATATTTGAACACTCTTCAGTAACGGTCAAAGTGCCAGTCAGATAGAACAAACTTGAACCTAGTATTGGTTAAAGAAGATGGCCATTCTGTAAATAAGTGGTTGCTAGGTCACGCTGTAAATATTTTCCCGGGACCAGATGGAAAGCTTAGTGTTCAAAATGTGCAGACAGCAACGGAAATAATGAAAAGAGGAGTGTAAATGTGTGTGTATGTAATTATGGCAAAGCCTCTAGGGCTATCTGCCTAAGAGGAGGGATCCCTTCGTGGAGGACTTTCTAAGGGAAACTGGCTCGTATACACGTTACACATGGGGAAAACCACGAAAACGCCCATGCAGCCAGCCCGTTCGCGAGATTCGAACCTCGGACCGAACTACCTGTGTTCAGCGACGTTACCGCTCGGCCGCTGGTGGGCCTAATGAAAAAGAGGAATCGCAAAAGTATCAATATTGCCATTGGAGGAACATTCTTCATAAAGGACTATTTTTGATTCAATTATCAGCTAACAGTCTAAGTTCATTTCTTATAATTATACTATATTATTGTGGTTTGAAAATTTATGTTTTAATTATCTTGTAACGGTAATGTATGTTTAATTATTCATTATTGATTGAAGTTTTTGAACCCTTCAATGGCGGGGGGGGTATGTTGCGGACTATCTGTTTTTCTTGTATGAACAATATGTTTTCATAGCATTTGGCGATGTCTTGTTCTTGGCGTATATTGGCTATAACGCCATTCATGTAAACTACGCATTTGCCATTTTGTTTTTCGCCCATAGTGGCACGCTAAACATTCAGTCAATTCAATAAACAGTTAAAGTTCATGAATGTTCATGTTTAATTGATCATCGCAAAACACAGCCCATCCGAATCAACAACGTGTGTCTTTCATTCTTTAAAATTTGCTAATGCATTTTCGTATAATATTTTTGAGAGCAAGAAGGAATGAGAAATATTTTTACTTTTATACTTCATATTTTTGAATTAACTAATAAGTTTTTACTGAAAATTTAATTAATTAACTCAACATTTTAAAAAGCAAAGAATTGTCATGTTACAAAGGGTAATATACTTGTACGTTTCAAATTTAATCTCGTAGGTGGTTTCAAGCTGCGGAAAAAGAGTGTCTGTCCTTGAGCAGTGTCCTATCCCGGATTATCAAAGGATTTTTTTATAGTTCATAACTTTAAACGTATAATATATGGATATGTTAATTAGTTTGGGAAAAAGAAAATTTAAGCATTCAGAAACTGAAAATTATACATATATTGAAATTATGAATATTATTTAGCTGACAGGTTTCAACATAATTAGCAAATCGATATCAAACGATTAACTTCACGCTGTACACTAAAATGTTAAAGATTCTTTAAGGAGAGGAATAAACTAAAACAAAACAAGATTTAATTTCCATTAAGAGAATACCAGATTAACAAAGGTGAAAGAAAATAATTTTACAATTTTAATACAATTGATAATTATTTAAATAATTTTAATAGAGGTAACCTCATTCAATTACTCATCTTCCGTTTCTAATCTTTCTCAGATTAAATTTTTTACCAATAATATCGAATGAAACTTTATGAAAGAGGTTATTTAATTACATTTATTAGCTAAACTGTGTAAATTTTAAATTCTATTAACTAATATAAATAGCATTGATTTTTTACTGATTTTTAGTTGTAGAATGCTCAAGTTTCCTTCCTATGTTTTCAGCAAAATTTTAATTCAAGAAAATATAAGAGAAAAGATATTCCTCATTCTTCCTTGGGCTTACAAATCATTAAACGAATATGCATTTACAACTTTTAATACCTGAGGTACGCATGTCTGCAATGTTACTGTTATGCGATGATTTGTAGATGCTTTATTTTTAGCACGATATTTTCTACGACATTAGGTTATTTGGAAGCAGGAGTCATGATAAATGAGCAACGCCTTTGCCGGGAATCGAACGGCGGACCTCTGGAATACGCGTCCAGCATGCAGATGAAGGCATGCTAAGAAGGCAGGGAAAATGCCTTATAGACGATAATTTTAAATTTCAAAGTTTTTGAACCGCATTACTTTCGGCAAAGATATTTTACAACGGGTATGATTTCTCTTGCTTTTTTTTTTCCCACAATGATTTTTATGACGACATTTCCGCTTTGCCTTGTTTTCTTGGCGATGCTTTTGCTGATATGTTTCTACATTTCTTTGTTGTGGGTGGGGAAATGTAAGTTTCGAATGTGCAGAAAATTCACTTTGTGTCCTGTTGAAAATTTCTTTTATCTGATTCCTTTTGAAATCGATAGTACGCCAACCTAATATTGCATTTTTGCCTAAATTAAAGTGACTCTGAGTCAATATATTTTGATTTCAGGCTTTTAAAAGAATAGATGAGGAATAGGGCATACTATTTGAAGAGAATACCTAGCATTAGATTATTGAGAAATAGATGTAAATAAAATAAATTCATAAAGAACCTTTCCAACATGCTTGATATAGTTAACATTTCGAAGTTAGAGTGTAATTGAGGGAAAAAGTCAGCATTAATTGTAACCTTCACGACATTAGTATCGTCACACAATACGGAGTATTGTACAAGGGAATTGTTATCCAACACATATCATCATCTGTGGTAATTGGATAAGAGATCATGAAAGCCTCGTGCAATAAATATTAAGTGATCTCTGAGGACACACAGAGAGGAATGAAATATGAAAGGAAATGAGTCTGACATCATCACTATTGAATGAAACATTCATCAACTCTGCGTCCGATGGAGTAATAGTACCTTCGGGACAGCATACATATAATTTGCCATTTTTTGTCGCGGCTTAGGGTGCGGAGAAGCTTTCAGCATTTCGATTATGATCTGTCGTTCTAGTTAACCGTTTCAAAACTATTATACGCTTGTAGAGAACTTGAAATAATAGTCCTGTCTCAAAGAATTAAGATGCATATTAAAAATGATACATGTGAAGTTTTTCCAAACTTCGGATAAAAAACCTTATGTAAGACTTGAAACGCGTAAATGCAATTCGCATAGTGATGAACAATCGTTTTAATTTTGAAATAACTTTCCAGCTTTGAACAGAAAATGTGCTATGAACATACGATTTTAGCAATCACTAATTTAATCTGTGTTATTAAACAATAAATCGTACTAATCAATAAAAATTATTAAATAACGTATTTTCAGCGCACTGTGGAACAACAGCAACACATAGAGCCATTAAATTTTAAATATGCATAGTTTTTCTCCGAAAATGGGCATCTCAAAGTTCAAATTTCGAATTTAAAATTTCTTATTTTTTAAATTTATTTCATGTTTTGTGGGAAATTAATGAAAATTTAATTAATTAATTCAACATTTTAAAAGCAATGAGTTGTCAGTTGACAAAGGATAATATTCTTGTATATTTCGACTTTAATCACGTAGGTGGCTTCAAGCTACGGAAAATGTGTGTCTGCCCTTGAGCAAAGTCATATCTCGGATTACCAACGGATTTTTTACAGTTCATAACTTTAAACGCATAATATATGGAGATGCTAATTACTTTAGCAAAAATTCGCTAGGCTTTTAGAGAAGATTTAGCTGGTCAAAAGTGCTAAGAGATTGGATGCGGAAGAAATCAAAAAGAGCTTCGCAGTTAACTAGGAGTAGTTGCATGAAGTGTATCAGGCTTTGCGAGGGAGGGTGTGAAAAGGGGAAATGTTTCAGGACATATAAATTGTGAAAAATGACTAAACTTAGGGAAGGAGAGAAACATAAGTGAGAATAATGAATTTAAGAGAAATTTTGCAAGAAGAAATGTAAAGCAGGGAAATAAAATTAATGATTAATTTCTATTACTTGTCTTTTCTGCGTCGACAAAGATATGAAACAGCACTTGGAATTTACCGTGTAATGTGGTATACATTTTTAGTGCTGGCATATGTTAGTTAAGTATTTTGGTGACATAATTATTTTCTTACTTTGCTCAAAATTGTGCTGGAACACGATGAAAAATTTCAGGATTTCCTGTAAACCAGTATTTTGGCAGTTATTTATGATATTTTCCTGTTGTTTATGATGAATTGTAGTAATCTAGTAAAAAGACAAATTTAGCAAACCTATTGGCTAATATCTGAGTCTTTCCATTCAACGAATTTTGGGTTTCTGTTTTTGTGGAATCCTTGGGAAAAACTAATTCTTGATATAATTAATTAGCTAAGAGGGTTTCTAATAGGCTTTGGAGACATTTTCATACACCCTCAATACGAGGCTGAATGTCTCATTGATCCATAATTACAAAACTATGCGTTTGTAAAATTATCCACCAATGGGACTGTCACTAGTTTTATGGCCTAAAGAACACTTAAACTGGCGGTTTTTACACTTCTATTGTTTTCACGAAATGCCGTCTCCAATTTTGACAGAAGTCCACCAGCGGCCGTGCTGAATTTGCAGAACATTGGTATTTCGCTCAGCGGTCCGAATCCGAAGGACGAGCTGGCTGCATGGGCAATTTCGCGGTTTTCCCCACGTGTAACACGCGTTTTTCCATGCTTATACGAGCCAGTTTCCCATATAAAGTCCTGCAGGAAGGCATCCGTTGCCCTAGGCAGATAGTCCTCGAGTGCTTTGCCATAATCAAATAAACCAAACCAAGTTTGATCTTAGGTTATAATTTTTTTTTTTTTTTCAGTTTTGAAGTTTGTTAAGAGTTGAGTTAAAAATAAGACATTGACTGGGCTTTGGATTTCCTTTTGGAAAGCAGCGTGATTTTATATTTTCTGTAACCACGTTCTTTTAAGGTATTGGCAATAGGTTAGAGTTTGGTATGCGAAAGAAGGATTACTTTCATAAGCCGTTTGAATTGTATATGCACTCTATGTAGTTCATTCTAATTATCTCTAAATAGGGAGAACAGCCTGCTGTGGTCAGCATTAGTATTTGATAGAATTTTTATCAATGCGTGGCTCAGACAGCCTACGAGTAAGAATCTTGCCTCCGTTAGTGTTGAGAAATATTCTAAGTAGTTGGTGTAGACAGAGGTTTCAGGCAGTTTGACAATTATAGGAGAAAAATTACCTACTTTAGGTTGTATTATTTGTTGCTGAGCGTTAGTTGTGTTTTGAGGCAGATCATCTATCTGTAAGTTTCTTCACCAAGAGATCGCATTTATTTGCTTTTTCGTCACTTTCATGAATAGCATCAAATTCAGAGGCTTTAGCAGCTTTTAAGGAAACAATAAATTCGTAGATCTGATTGCTACTATTCGTTTTAATCCGCTGGGCGATAACTGTTGAGTCTGAAATTATTCGTTTTACATTAATGGTTAGGGATGGAGGTAGTTTGAGAATTAGTTTAAGGCTTAAAAGAAAAAATACCAAAGTCTGAATTTATAAATTCTTTTTACCCATCCTGAAGGTATTCCAGCCGCTATCTGACTGTCTTCATGCATTTCAAAATTCCTTCAGTGGCAGGATCTCTGATAATCGGAGTAACATGTCATCTCATTCTGCGTAGGACGAATTTGTAGTTTCCTGCTTCATTTTGAAGTTTTTAGTTTTATTCTTCAGGTTCTAACACTTATTCCGATCACAGCCACTTCACTATGATACTTAGTACTGTACAAATGGTAATCGGGACTGTCGTTTATATAATTGCTAAGAGTCAGAAAATCATGAGCTTTGTTTTAAACATCACATAGCACAACGTTTTTTGCTCGTGAGTTTGCAAATTCTATTGTCATTTAAAAGCGACTTATATCCTGTTCAAAATTCTGTGTTTCTCGATTTATATTCTGTGTTTCAAATTTCATCGTACAAATGCTCAGCGCTTTAAATACATTGTGTTATCACTTTACAAGGCTTAAGATGTCTGTCTCTCCAATTTAACAAACAATTTAATAAACTTAGTGATGTAAAAGAAATATGTTGCCATTCCTCAAAATAAATTAATTTTATCGTTCAAGCATCTATATACTTGCATTCAGGAAAGCAAAAATTATTTAATTCATCTGTTGCTGATTAAGAAACTAAAAGACTAAAAATATAAATCCAGCTGTTCGTCTTTATTATTATTAATTAATTATCTGCTATTTTGAATAGAAATTTCAGAATCGTTTCTTCTCATCCAGCTAGCCTTGTAACCATGATAAGGAGAGCTGCGATGATAGGTGTGATACCCATGCAGTCAGTACTAGGACACGATAAGAAAATCTTTAGGACACCACATAACGTCCTTTGCATATGCTTATGTGGCCATTAAACTAAAGAACGCTAGTCAGAGCTCACTTCAAGGCTGATACTATGGTAAAATTTTGAAATTTTTGTTATTCAGGGAAGACTAATTAGTGAAGGTTATGAGTTTGTATCATACAGTTTATTCGTATGTTAGATAATAAAAATGTTTTTATCCTTATTCTGTTTATTTATTGGTAATTATAAAAGCTCTTTAAGTTTTGTCTTCCGAAAGAGGATTTTGCATTTTTTAGGTCTTTCAAAAACATAGGAATTCTCGACAAAAGTTATTGAATCTTTCCTTTGCAAACATACATACCTTAAGTAAAAGGTAAATTCCTCAGCATTTTTTCTTAGTTTTTTTCGCACACTTTTATAGTTTTGCGAAAATATTTTTTTTCGAATAGGATACAGTGACAACAGGATAATGCGATCGAACGTTCTAGCAAGAGCAAAAAACAAGAATTAACAGTAAGCAACGGAGCTATCCTATCAAGAGGAATATGAAAATTATAGCTCCACTGGCTGAGTTGCCAACTGTCCCCTTGCACTCTGGCTGGCTATTTAAAACACAATTAACTTGCATTTCTAGTAGAGTTGGCAGCAGCAGTAGAAATAGAGGACAGACATAACATACGATACAAATGGTTGATTAAAATAAACCTAACAAATTGTAAGTAAACAAAATAAAAACACTTCTCTAATTTAAGGGATTTAAATGCCACCTTAAAATAGCAATAATAATATGACTTTATCCTTCCCTTATCAGCATGATCATTTCCATATCAGTAGAGTTACTATTCACTTCAAAACAAAATTGAAAATAGCTCTAAAGTTTAATTGAGTTAATTAAATTAAATTTTAGAGCTGTGAAGTGGTTCGATATTTCAGAGTCACTACAGCCTGAAGGAATTTCCTCTCAATCACCCGGATATCCTGATCTTAAATAATTTTGTGAGTCAATAAGCACCAAACCTCTCTTACAGCGGATAGGGGTAATTTTCATCCATCGATTGCATTATTCGCTTGTATATTATAAAGTCCGAATTCTGCCACTGGAAAGTAATTTAATAATTCGTCAGGAATATTTCCAGTTATATGACAGAATATTGCTAAAAGTTTGCTCAATGTAGGAGATATGTCTCTAATTTTTTAGCAAAATTTATCTAAAAAAACACAGAAATAAAATAGAATTGCATGCTTTAGAAACTTTTTATTGATAATATTTACTTTGAAGACCAAAATGATGTTATGATGATAAGAGCAACCTATTTTTTTAAAAGGCGTCATTAGGCATCAAAATTTTGGTTTAGAACTGTTCGGTTGATTTTTTGTTTTGTTAGGCCACGCCGTGGTGCTGAAGAATGGCATTATGGTATATAAG
Organism: Stegodyphus dumicola; assembly: GCF_044657685.1. NCBI lineage: Eukaryota > Metazoa > Arthropoda > Arachnida > Araneae > Eresidae > Stegodyphus > Stegodyphus dumicola. The sequence goes on from NC_140768.1 coordinate 91,748,085, forward strand.
ACGACTGGGCCATTCCTTGAATGCCGGTACGCGTTATTCTACTCTCCTTACTATAATGTTTAAGAGACCGCCTGATATCTCAGACAGTGATTCGTTTGAGCATTCTTCTTCGAATCTGGACATATCGCTCCGCGATCACCGAAAAGGAAAGTAAAAAGAAAGGCAAGAAAAGGCCGAGCCCAGTATAGCAAAATGACACAGATAGAAGTAACAGAAGCGCTCAGTCATATCATGACTTTTAGAACTTATAACGGGGAACTATCATGTAAAATAACAGCTCCTTAGAAACAGTAAGATAATTCACCTCATTGGGATTTCTTCAAAAACAGCTTGAATTGACAAAATGACTCGCTGAACATCAAATATAGTCTACAACACAGGAAGCTACGAATTCACAAAACTGTATCTCTCCCAAGAAAACAGCTTTCAGAGTAGAATCACCAAAACCAACTATGAAAGTCACAAAGTAGTACGCTGCTATGCCAGCTAAAATAAAAACTGACGAGCGAAAACCAAGCGGAGGGAAGCCCAAGATTAACACTGAAGAACAAAAGATCCCTCCAAACATTTTATCCGTTTTAAATATTACCTTGCTGAAAATGCATCAGAAAGTTACATCAGAAAATTTTATACTTCCTAATTCGAAGCACAGATTAGCAATGGTTCAATTTTTTTTACACCGAAACTATCGAAAACTTCGGGAACATGAAAAGCTTTCTAAAATATAACTTTTTATAAGTACATATTCGTAATGATAAAACCATAAAAACAGTTTTGAAAATTCTTCCGTCATAGTTTCTAAAGAAGCAATAAAAGCAGATTTAGAATCCATAAAATTCCTAGTTATTAATACCAATAAGTCCTGTACCAATAAGTCGTTTTATGAATATAAAGCAAATGACTCGAGAAGTTACCCATTTATTTCTCTAACTCCTCTGAGCTGAAGAAGGAAAGAAGCTATTTAATGTAAACAAAAACGTCAAAACTGATATCTTAACTCCAAGAAAACACCCGACGAACTTCTTTAATTACAAGCAGTAAGGACACACCCACCATTTCTCTTTTAATTCGACAATATGCTCTACATGTGATAAAACCACAGGAGCAATCAATGTAATCTCTCACCTGAAGACAAACCTAGATGCACATTGGTAACGATGAGCACTTAAGTTATTATTGTTATCATGAGGCTTATAAAAAGAAATGTGAAAGATAATAGAATGCTTCTAGAGCCTCTAAATCTGCAGAAATCAACTTAAAGAAAGTCGACCTTCTCTCAGTTATGCATGAAAACACTGCAACAAAAATTTTAAACTTACTTACTATGATGGCTTGAAAAACAAACTTCTTTCCAGAAGTCTCAAGTGTTTTAAAGATCGAGACATCAAAAAATTTTCTTCGTAAATTTAGATTAATTTTAACAAAAAATTGAAGTTGCCAAACCTTCTGCTGAAGAAATTATTTCAAGCTTTGGAGCTATTGAACTTATCCTGAAATGTTTCCGAATTTGAATAGAAATTCTAATTCCCAGACAAATGAAGAAAACAAACCAGTTACGAATATCAATAGTTAAAACAGTGGCAGAGAAGTGTCGAGTGCTGGATTCATTTTCTTTCACTTCCATGTGCCAGGAAATTATTTTCCGGTTTTCTGTTTGCGTTTCGATGCTAAATAACGTTTCTGATATTGAGGATTAATTATTTTTTATTTTTCAAAATGTCCAAGGCGATCATGGATTACATAGGGGCAGTGCCTTCCTCCGAAAGTCAGTACTTCTCTACGAATGACAGTCTCCGATTTACCGGGCAAAGTGCCTCCTTCTTCCTGACTCTACGGGGGCTTCGGCGTTTCTGTTCGGCACTCCAACGTCATGGATTTCTGCCATATATGTTCAGTTCCTGTACCAATACGTATAATTTGGGCGTTAACATATGCATTGGTATCGGAAACGTTTTTGAGAAGGAGAAAGCAGTATGGAAGCTGTCAACACTGAGACTGCTGTCCTGAGTTCCTGTATGCAATTAAATTTCTGACCGACTTCCAATACCGACATCTTAGTCTTGTAATAAAGACAATAGAAAACGTATTCTCACCAAGACTGTAACAAAGAAACCATTACTGATTGTTGTGTTATGGGTTATCTATATCAGAAATACCAATTTTTAGCATCAGTAGTGCTATAATCTCGATCCTCTC